>NC_031965.2:32248316-37538697 GCF_001858045.2 Oreochromis niloticus
ACAGTATAAACGCATCAATATAACAACCAAAATGGTTTTAATAAACCTTAAATGTGTCAAATGAATGGAATGAATGAAATAAAGAAGTAGAGCCTGTATTGCATTAACATGTGAGCTTTTTTAAAATCTGCATCATTAAATTAAATGCAGGATATGTGTACCAGAAACTTATTCTCACTCTGCTTATATTTACACTGTAAGAGCCAGATACTAGTCACTGCAGCACAAGCTGTCTATACTGATCAATTACTAAATGGTATACATTTTCTATGAACTCCAATATCACTGTGAACACAGACGTTCCCAATCTTAAGAATGTTCTTAAGATCCAGGCATCCAGGCCAAACCTTTAACTGCAACTTTGGTTAACACAGAAGACAAAGATGTGATATCCTTTTATGCCCATTGCTTTCTTTTATGTCTTCTTTGATTGCTTGCTTGGTGGTGCTGATTCTCTGTTATCAGGGGCACGTTCAGTGTAGGAACATGAACAATACTTTGCTATGGTTTCCAGACTGAGGTATCTTTTGTTTCATTAAGTGCTTTCCAGATGGTTTTTTTGAGTCAGTTACAACATGTATATACTATATGCTAGTTTAAAAAGTATATGAAATGACCAATGATAAGTCATAAAATGTTTTCCAGGTCATTAAAAGGCCACAAACAAAGATCACATAATTTGAATTCAATATTTTAAGGCAATTCACTTGTTCATTTTTTAACTGACAAACTTGAAAATTAAAACATTTTTCTTAACCTTTTATAAATAACTTGCTTCAGCCCATTTGCAGTACTTTGTAGAGCCACGATGTAAAGAAAAAAAATTCACAAAAGTGCTAACATTTTTTTTGTAAGCTAGTAGCAATGTGTGCTTGAAAAACATGGTCTTAAAATGCTGCTCTTCATAGACCATTGTAAATTATGCTACAGAATAAAATGGCACAATGTATCACAATGTGCTGTGTAGCAGGTAGGAGGAAGGACCTGAATGCAGGACTCGAACAGAGAAATGTAACTTAAAATGGCAGCTTTTTTGCTGGAAAGAACACTCCAAAAAATAAACTCAAACCCTTGACACGGAAACTAGGAACCGATACCACTAGGAATCAGGGGGCACAGAGCCAACACACAGCATGGAAAGGGTATGACATGACAACTAACAAAGAAAAACAAAGGGGTTAAATACACCAGCGAGTAACGAGGGAAAGAAAAACAGGAGGAAAGCACGGCTGGGATTAATCTGACATAAAGAGACACAGGAAGCAACGCAGGATATACTAACATAGGACACGGACTACCAAAGTAAAACAGGAAGTACGAGACAATTCACAAAAACGCAGACTAGACACTGAGACGTGGAATCATGACAGACCTGGGAACAGAGGAAACATGAAGAACAGAGACAAAAGTGAATAGACGTGGAACACGGTGAAGGAACAGAAACAAAACAGAAAACCTAGAAACCAGAACTATAATTTCAATACAAACAGAAAACCATAATCCAAAAAGTATAACTTAGGTCAAAAAACGCAAACACTGGTTCGCCAGACCCAGTGCTGTGACACAATGTCAACTCAGAAAGGCAATTATTGAGCTTCTTGGGGATTTCCATGTTCCTTTCTGTGTTATGCACTGTTTTTTTAAGTTCATGTAAAAATTTCACAAAGTTACAAAACTACCTCAAAGGGAGAAGATACATTGTTGCTAGTCCAGGCTTTTTCCCACTACATATCTATATCACAATGTAACAAATTCCTACAATACCAGCTAGCAGCCAGACTGGCACATGTTCAAACAATGAACGTCCAAAGAGACAGAAGCTAAAGAGGAGAGTTTCAGGCTTTGGGTGAAAAGTGCTCCTTCAGTGGTGCGTAGTGTGAGAAAAATATACTTTTGAACCTGTAAATAACTAGCATAAGATCTCTTTAACAATCACAACTCACATTAGTATAAATGTGACCTGGCAGTGCTAAACGAATAAACGATTTGACCTAACTAAACAATCTGGAGAACATACTAGTTACAACGCTTCCCATTAGCTCTTATTTAGTGTGTGTTCGCTGCTAGTCCATAGGGTTTCTATCCATCATAGAGAGGCCTATAATCCATAACCGCCAAAGATTACAGGCAACTGTACAGCTGCTAATTAACCTTGATTGCAAATGAAACCTGGGAGGTATCATTCATTACAGCAGGATATGCACAGGAGCTCAATTCAGATGTTTCAGCCTGTGACAAACAACACATAGGGGAGGGTCTTTTCTTATTTATCAGCACTTCATATTTAGGTTCCAATTTTCTTTGTTCCTCAAGTTTAGCAGTAGAAGGGATATTGTTTTCACAGTGATACGGTATTAACAAATACATAAATAAATAAATAAAGGAGCCAGAACTTGATATGATACTAAAGTGAGACATTTGAAAGTTAAGATGAGCAGGGGAGAAATATTATCATCTTCATAATAGCAAATAGCTTACTTCTTTTCTTCTCTTCATCTCAGGCCTAATGATTTGTTTCATACCAGTATCTACTCCTGTTTTCCTTTTCATGCGCATTATACTTTTTCATTTGGTGTCTTCAAATTTCTCTGAAACCATAAAGAAAAAGTTGATATCCATCTAACTTTTGGCCTCATATCAAGTAGAAAAAAAAAGTTGAATCCCTAGAGAAGCGCTGTAGGACATACTGTGTCACGATCAAAAGACACTGAACACATTATCAGCTTCTTTTTCTTTTCTCTTTGCTTTGTCTGATGAAATGTGAGACAGATAAGGGAATAGCATTACTATTGGCAAGCTGTCTCCAAGTTGATGGGCAGCTTTTGATATTGGTGGTTTTGAACAAAATGAATCACTTTATCTCTTTAGGAGACAGCAGTGTGGGCTGTAGAAACAATCCCGATGTCTCCAGTGTTACATTTTCATTACAGTAATTTAGTTGATGTGCTAGTTTGGAGCAACTCATCGTGACTGCAGCAATGAAATAAGCTTTAATTCCTACATCACTTGAATCTCAGCCTTGTGTGCCAACACCAGTGTTCTGAGTTTGATAGCAGGAGCCAGAAGGAGCTGTGTGGGAGGAGTGACATGGATGAGTTTGTGCAGGGTGATGACAGGACGCTGCAGCTTTTAGAATTTTTCCACTTCTGTTTAAGTGACGATGAGAGAAAATCTAAAACTATTACTGAACAATAAAGGATAGAAGAGGACTCCCCCTCATTATGACCCCTTATGCAACCTCTTAACATACATGTCTGGATTAGAAAAAAGTATAGCCACAAATTCCATACAACACTGTGTGCACTCCAGTGATGGAATTGCACCAAAACAAGAGAAAGCAATAAAAGTCAGGATGAGTGATGCCAAGACAGGGATCACAACCCTTTTTGAGTCTATATCCTACAGCTCAGAGTGCTGTAAAAGGTCAGCTCTGCTTTCACTGGAGGCGGCTGGAACTGGATTGAGTCCAATGCAACTGGTGTGAAGAGAGCCCGTGGAAGGGCAAATCATCCTGACCTGCCAGAAACCCCCACCATGTGGGCGCCACTCACAGTCTTTGGTCATCTTTTCTTCCATTTCTGTGTTTGCTTCTTTTCACAGCTCTTACTGGGAAGCTGTTTAATATGCAAACAAATGCACGTGCACACATGCACAAAGAAAGCCATCTGTTGTGAGATGATTCATTGGAGTAATAATTCTGGAGTCACCTCCTCCAACTGTTTTTGAGTATCTTGGAAAAATCATTCATATTAAATATATAAAGAGATAGAATAGATACAATGAAAGAAAGAAGGGAAATGCATCACTGCAGTGGGTGTGGCTAAAGGGCCTTTGGGTGATATTGACATTTTGCCACAGAGAGAGAATTCATATAGCAGGTCTCTAACATTTCTGTTGTAAAGGGCTTTTAGGAAGAGGAGCGTATTGTGGTGTAGCAGGATAAATGCCACCCACAAAGGCCGCTGTTTCCCTATTTTCTTTTATACCAAATTGAAAGGTCCTTCAAATATTCATAAACATTGCCTTCAAAAAAGAAAAGCTGAAGTCATCTCCTCACCACCACACAGTGGGCTATAATTGCTGTGAGGTTGAAATGCAGAATTGTTGGCAGTTTGGCGAGGCTGGAGGATGTTTATTCAGGATAATGCCACCTTTTCCACAGCATTCTGGAGCAAGCAAACACTTGAGTTACATGGTCATTGATTGTCAGTGTCTAGGTCTCTTCTTAGACATCCTGCATTTGTATAATAGCACCTGCAAATGCATTCTCATGCTTGGGTGAATTCTGAATCTATCAGCACGATCTCTTTAAACGTCAATGAGGAAATGTGATTAAGTGATTACAAAGACAAGAGTCAGATCTTCAACCAGCTCCACTTAACCAGTGTTCTTTTCATTTCTTTAAGGTGCTTACCTCACTCATTGTGAGAAAGAATGAAGCAGTAAATGCGAGGATGCAATGATACATTTTTTACCCCTCTCCCAAAACTTTCTGTAAAAGAAACAATGTGGAACTGTAACACTGTTGGTGATACAGTGTATCAAACCACGTTTTCCCACATTAAGCATTTTATTACAACATTAATGCAGCTACAGGCATGCATTTGTAATTACCCTTTAGATAATTGAAGTCTTAAATGTTTTCATTTCGAGGCAAAAATGGAATTTTCTAGTGAACATGGTCATGGTGCAGAAAATTAGACATTAATACCAGGATATTAGAGTGGAATTGAATTTCACAGAAAAATGCATAATGTTATATGCTTTCACTCTCTGGGTTATGCCTGTCAAACATTAATGAAAGGCCGAAAAGGTTTCACCAAAGAGAATATTTTTTTTGAAGATAAACTCTGATGATTTTCTGTGCACATGTAGGTTTTCAGTGAAACTGTTAAAATCAAGTATTAGCACTAGGCTCACAGAGGAACGTCAGGTGGCTGGGTCATCGACCCAGCATTTTGAGTTTATTCTGTATTTGGATCTTTCTTTGTATTATAATGAGGTTTAATACATTTATATAGTTTAGTCTTGAGTTTAGTTTTATGTTTCTGAGGTTATTTGTATTTCATGTTTTGTTGTCGCTGTCTCATCCCTGTGTCTTCTGTGGGAGTCTGTCTTGTCCTGTGTCTGTTTCCTCAGTCATGTCTTTGTCTCCCTTCGTGTCTCTCGCTTCCTCTCTCTCCCTCCGTGTTTCGTCTCCCTTTTACTGTCCCCATGTTCCTCTCCTTGTGTTTCATCGCTCTTGCTCCCTCGCCCTCCGTGTCTCCATCCATCCATCCATCCATCTTCATCCGCTTGTATCCGCGGATACAAGCGGCAGAAATGAGCGGCAGAAATGAGCTTCCTCCGAAGGGTGGCTGGCCTCTCCCTTAGAGATAGGGTGAGAAGTTCGGCCATCCGCGAGGGGCTCAGAGTAGAGCCGCTGCTCCTCCACATCGAAAGGAGCCAGTTGAGGTGGTTCGGGCATCTGACAAGGATGCCTCCTGGGCGCCTCCTGGGTGAGGTGTTCCGGGCATGTCCCACCGGGAGGAGGCCCCGGGGCAGACCCAGGACACGCTGGAGAGATTATATCTCTCGGCTGGCCTGGGAACGCCTTGGTGTTCCCCCGGATAAGCTGGAGGAGGTGGCTGGGGAGAGGGAGGTCTGGGCTTCTCTGCTTAGGCTGCTGCCCCCGCGACCCTCCGTGTCTCGTCTCCCTTAACTATTTCTATGTTTCCCTCTTTATGTCTCCTCCCTTTGTCTCCCCAGTCCGTCTTGCTCCTATGTGTGTTCCCTTCCTCCCGGCCCCTGTGCCAAGTGTGTGTCCTGTTTTATTTTGACAGTCTCTCGTCCTGTGTTCAGTGTGTTTAATTTTGCTTCCCATGTATCATTATGTCTATTTGTCCACTTCCCTCATCACCCTCACCCTGTATTTGTTGTGTGTGCGTGTGTGCGTGTGGGATTTTCCCTTTGTTTTTGGTCATATCGTCTGTTAATCCTTCCGTGTCCCAGGTATCAGGATTCCCACAGCTCTTGTTTTAATGTTCCAAGTATAATGTTCTTAGTGTTTATTTCCAGTTTAGTTAGCTCTTATGGTCACCCTTTGCCTCTGTTAAACCGACTCGCCTTTTGTTAAGATTTAGTTTTCCCACCTCTGTTTATCTGCATTTGACTCCACGGACTCCACGGACTGCAGCCACGGACCATGACAAGGAAAGCATTCAAAGATCAGACTCGGAGAAAAAACACAGGTTCAGATGTGTCTCTGTGTGTTTAATGTGTTTGCTATGTGCTTGAATGTGAACACTCTACTGTCAAATAGGGGATGCTGAGGGTCCCGTTTGAAAGCAACCCATGCGAAGCTACACTTCATTTACTCTCTGTCATGCCAAAACCTACGGCAGATCTGATACAGAGAATAGTGTTTTAGAACTCTGGATGTACTCGAATAGCATGCAATTTATTTGACACCAAAGCTAATCTGAATGCTCCATCTTATTCCAGACGGTTATCTGTTAAAGCACTGCATCTGTTCTTAGCTGTGGCGTGTTAACGCCCAGTGCGCACGATAAATCGCCACCTCCTGCGAGCAGGAGATGGATTATAGCGCTTTCATGGGAAGAAAATCACCTACATTAGCAAAACGAAAGGCCACCGTCATATACAATGAACCCAGGCCCACATAAAAAGGGAGCTAATTCCAGAGGGAATTGTGTGTGTTATAGAGAGGAAATAGGAAAGAACAAAAGAAGAAAGAAGGAGTAAGTTCCCATGAGAACCGAAAATTAATCCTCATAACAAAATAGTTCCTTTCAACTTCAGGGTAGACATCAGAATGGAACTGTATGGCGACAGTAATCAAAATTGCATATGATTAATGCTGAGAGCTGGCATTATGCAGGACTTGAAGCAGCAAAATATCACCTCAGAGTAGAAATACGCTGGATAAAAAACATGCATTTTAGTTAAAATAAAAAAAAGAAACAATCTATATTTAAATAAGATGCTGTGTCACGATCAGATTTATGATTTACTAAATCCAATAGTTATTTCATTTTAATAAATTAAATATATTTTAATGATAACAGAGACACTTTGTATCTGTTTATCATATAAAACATACGCTGTTAAGGAAAAGCACAGGAAAGACGTGTGTAAAAATCTATAGATTTAGAACACTGATTAAAAACCATACGCAAATTACAGAAGACTTATTAATTAAACTCTGTAACTGATAATGTTATCCTTTCCATAATCGCTTACATAATCTCTGCCAATGCTTTAATTCAAATGTATTACTGATTGTTGTTTAATCTGGTTACATTTCTATCTGAAAAAACATTATTTCTTGCAGATTTTGTTGCCACTTAGTCTCACAAGGATTTCATTTCAGTAAATTTGTGGTCTGTTTAAAAGATGTGGTAGGTAGGAACCCTTCTCATTTTGGAGTACAAAGCTGATTCTGTACAACAAAATCTTGTCTGGTGAGGTCTTGAAAATTGTGGTGAACAATGACCATCACACAGGGCCAGTGTTTTATAAAGTTTGTCCATTCAAGGATACAGTAGAAGCATGGCTCAAAAGGACACGCTCCATAGATATAAGCAGCTCATTCTGAGCTAAAGAAAAATGCAATGCTATGCTAATGAACATCCCATTATGAGTACTACAGTATATTTCATCTCTGCCAATAAATTCCCCTTTATCATACATACTGGACCTTTAAACAGTATGTTCCAGAACACTGTTTTCATAAGAAGAAGCACACAGGTCTTTGTGTTTGTGCTGTTCCTGCAGGCATGTGCATGTAAGTGTGGCTGTGCTGTCTGAGGGGCAAGCCTGTGTTATTGGGCAGAAGCCCTCCAGCTCTCACTTCTGTGTGTATACAGTCAGAGCAGCAGGACAGACAGAGATTACTACCACCTGTGGCTCAGCTGGGAGCTGCAGCAGAATGAGAGCTAAGAGAAAAAAGAAGAGAGGGGATGTGGTATTGGAGAAGAGCTGAGTGGAGGGAGGTGAAAGAGGAGGACATAATTAGATGGCAGAGCAAAGCTCATCTCTACACACTCCAAGAATCCCCTTCCTCTTTTCTTCAGAGCATACACACCCACATACACACAAAGGCCAACCCATTGCCCACTCCGCTTCTTTTATGTCTTCATTTGGGAGGAAACAATCCATCAGACAAAGGTCAGTGTACACCTTCACCATACCAGGTACATACACATGCACACACAAGCATACACACATTTTAGCAGTAAAACACAAAAAAACCCCTCAGAATTGCAAAAACGAAAAGAAAATCTGATTTTGATTTGTTGTGCAAGCAGCACTTTTCTGTGACCATATGGAATAATAAACTAAAATGCAAATCAAATCCATCACAATTCTAATCTTCATAGAGAGAAGGGTGCTAATACGACTTAGAATATCAGATGAAATAAATTACAGAAGAAGGATTGTAGAAAGAAGAGCAGCAAGTGGGCTGTTTTGAATTGAAACTGCTGTGGTGGTATTTGTCTCAGGCGCAGGCTTGCATGCAGACATGCCCAGGCAAAGTTGGATCTGACTCATTCTTTGAAAACCTGTCATGGTGCGGCTGCACACGACTTACCAATCGATGGATGCTATCCTGCTTGACAAATGAAATGAGAGTCTGCTGATTCTCAGTCATAGAGGAAAAATTGATTCTGTTTGTGTGTGATTTCCCAGAGCTGTACAACTGCTATTTATTGGGACATCCACAGGATTTTATGGACAGAAAAACAACATTTTTGGCAGAGAAATATGATAAAATTGTAATATATAGTTGTTATTATTTGTAAACATAAATTTAGCACAGAGATAAATGTATCACATACAGTAGATACATTTACACAGGCTCATATAAACAAAGTATAAAACATTTTGCAAGAAGTTAAATAACTAAAATCCTATGGATTTTAAAAACGTACAAAGTCCAGAACATTAAGGTTTTAAAGGAGCTATTCATGATTTCAGCGATTTTATTCTAGCTATTTTTTTAGGACCAGCACCTGAGGCACTTTGTTTTTTCCTACCAGCGCAAGAGCTAAATGAGTTATGGCTTCAGTGTATTGTGTTTGAAAAGGGTAAATAAACCATAAGAAAAATACACACGTCATCAGTGAACTTCAGTTAATTTCTGTCGAATATTTGCTTTGTATAGAATGTAAAATCTTATTTTGATGCCTGAAAAAAACAGAACATGCAATATTCGCAAGAGGGGGACAGAAAGAACAGCAGAAATGGTAAAGGGACGATTTAGATGGCATTTTTCTGGTCTTTTCAACCACTCTCTCAAAGCGCTTGCCACTACAGCAAACATTCATCTACTTATACATTTTACACAATGCTTATTCCATATATGTGGCATATTTTTCCATCAGACACACGCTAATGACATATCAAGGTAACTTGGGGGTATCTTGGTGGTATCTTGATGCTTGCATGCTCAGTCATCTGGGTAAGGATATCCCAAAAAGTTGATTCTGTTTATTTGGACGTAGCATTTTCAGTGGCAGTAATGGTTTTTCAGTCTCAGCTGACTGCAGGATTCCTCAACCTTATAAACAGTATCTTTGCATAATGACTGACACTAGCATCGCTGAATATGACCTCGTGGCCATTTGTTAGTCAGTGGTGCTCGTGTCAGTTATTATTCAAATGTACTGTTTACAAGGTTGGGGAAACCAAAACAATGAAAACAGTGAATATAACCAAAACAAAAGCAAGACTAAAAAAGTAACATCATAAAAATTAAACCCAATAATCTAATTATGGGCTTAGTTGAGTAATATGTACAATAACTAATCATTTAGGAGCCATATGTTTGCATATTTTATAAACAGTCTAGCTATCAGAGCTCTGCCATTCTTGCAAAGAAAACTGCTAATTAGGTGAGCTGTTCTCTTTGACAAGTGGTCTCACAGTCCCAAGGCCTTGGCATAAGAGGCTCAGTAACACCGAGTCTTTAGCCTTGACTTTAGAGAAGACAAGAAACCCTGACATAAGACCTCCAGCTACAAACAGGACCATATGTGTTTTCCTGATTTTGAATGAAACAGAGATACACATTGTTATTATCATTATTGTGATAATGATCATTAGATTCTAACATTGACTGGAACTGTAAAAAATGTGGAATCTTTATTGCATCTCTAACTTCCATTCTATACAATAGGAGTTTATCATAGACAATTGTACTAAAGATCCCAGCATGCAAGATAATGTATTAAAATGTAAAAACTAGGTTTTGGAAATCTTCTAAATTTATATCTTCAGAGGAATAAACTATACCATTTGTTTTTGTTCTTGAACAGCAACATATATATTTAAAGTGCCACAAATATAATTTTGCTCTGGCTGTGATTGTTGAAAAAAAAACATGATTAAAGTAAACAAAGCTGTTTACAGCTTTCTGAAATAATAATTCAATTCAACTGAATTTTATTCATGCAGTGCCAAATCACAACAGCAGTCGCCTCAAGGCACTTTTTATTATAAGGTAGACTCTACAAGAATACATACAGAGAAAAACCCAACAATCATATGACCCCCTATGCGCAAGCGCTTTGGCAACAGTGGGAAGGAAAAACTCCTGTTTAACAGGAAGAAACCTCTGCCAGAACCAGGCTCGGAGGGGCGGCCCTCTGCCGTGACCTCTTGGGGTGAGAGAAATAACATAAATAAATATTGGAATGAGTGAAAGAACTACAATTCCAAAATCCTTAGGTGAAGCGTCACTACTTATAGGTGAACTATAACTACTGATAATGTCTTGATGAAAATAAGCCCATTAGGAAACATAAAATGTTGTAGTTTTGTTAAAATTGTGCAGTCATTAGGGTAAACACCATTTTACTGGAAATTCTGCATAGAATGAATGAGGTAAAAGCTGGATTTTGGTCATGAATTTGACATAAAAGGTTGTTCATTCTTACCTATTGCTACACTGAAAATATTTGGACGGTCGTACCAAATACACTAAGTGGAAGGAAACATATTGTACACAGGGATTTATATCAGCAGGCTTTTTCATTTTGAAAAGGCAGCTATTCTTTCTAAATTGGATATAGAAGACAAGCTTGGTTCCAAAATGCCACTTCATCGAGCTCCAGCGCACCAGAAACCAATAAATAATTCTCAAAATGAAAGAAAGCAGCCTGAAAAGATCATGCCATTTTTATTATGAATATCCAAAGCAATATTTTATTGTTATTAAAATCCTCTGGTCCATAGACAGTACTTCATATCTCTCTGAAGAGCTGTTTTAATATCCTTATAATTTAATAACCACAGCAGGATTCATTTTTATCTCACTGTCTGAAACTGCTCCCTGCAACTTACATTCAGTGACAGCAAATGTAGATGTAGTGCATTAAGTGACACCCTTGAATAATAATTTTATGGCAACGATATGAGGACATCTCTCTGTCTCGCTCTCTCTCTCTCTTAATCCATAAAGAGTGGCAATAATTCATATTTGCAGCTAAATGTATGCTGAAAATGACATGGAGGATAAATGATTTTTGCATAATAGTTTTGAAAAGTTCAGTGCATACAGAATTTTCTGTAACAGTGGGAAGGTCAACAACTCATTTGACTTAATGGGATTTTAACTTTTACTTAAAACTATTTACATGATGTGTATTTGCATAATACCAACTTGTGATGAGATAGTCTAAGTGAGATTGTTTGAAAGCTGAGCCTGGGGCTTGACTATGTATGCTTAGTATATGGATTAAAATGTTAAGGAAACCGAAACAGTATCTCTAAATGAAGAGTTGAAGAGAGTTGTGCTTAGTTTCCTCCATTTACCTCACTAAACTCATCTTCATCATTGTGAAATGATTCAAGCTGAAGTGTGGGTACGGTGATATTCATTTTCAAGGCACCCACAGATGAATACACAGCCATGCTTTTATCATTTCAGAGGACACTGGTTTTTATTAGTTTCCTGGAGACTTAGTTAATGACTACTTACCAAAACCTGAGCCTAGTCTTTATGCAAGGTTGGTACAACAACGAAAACACAAGTGTACCCTCCACCACTACAGCATTTTTTTCCTCTTCTTCCTTATTTGTGTTTCTTATTCATACACTCTTTTCCTTTAAGGTAGGATTCTTCGATGGTCAGGGTTGTGGAATTGAGCTGCTTTGAAACAAATACTAAGAAAACCACAGTACTGAAAAAAAGCTATGTTGTTGATAACCTGGAGAAAAGCATTTTATGGCATGTTGCACCATAATACCATATAGGATTAGTATGTATTACACTGAGCAGTATCTACAGTCTACAGTCCAAGACTACCACCCCAAGTTTCTACATGTAAACTTCAGCATTTGAAGAAAGCATCTGTGAAAGAAACTCTTCGAGGAAAAAGTTTTTCTTTGGATGGTTCGAGTTAGACCATAAGCTTCTAATTCACTAACAAAATGTTACTAGAACTAAATCTTTCCTTTTGCTATGTATGGTTCGGTATAGTAGGAGACACACGTTGGCATGTTTCCTTTTCCTCAGATACAGTTGCCGCAGGGTGCCTTATTAAGAGATGTTTGGGAAAGATGTTTTGTAGAGTGTGTTTTAATTATTGACATGCAGGGACCAGTTAAAACATATCAATGCCAGAAATAAAAATAGGGATGAGTGCAGATCCTAAGTTCAATACATGTGCAATCTTAACACTCATTCGTTGTGAAGCGTATTGACTGTCTCGCTGACTTTACTGGTGTCATGTATCATTAAAGTAGAAGTACTGATGTAGCAGAATATATTATATATACAAACAGAGATATATATGTCTTGTAAGAATTTTCAAAATTTCTGATCCAAAAGTATAGTGCTGCTGTAAACCCTTTGAAAAATGTTGCACTAAATTAAGACACAGGGGTACTGCATCAAATATTTATCAACTATATTATGAGCTTTATTATTTCCCAGCCTTGGTCTTCGATCCTATCTGTGGTCAAATTCAGTAGACAGACTTTTACTTTGACATCCACAGTTAAGTTAAATGCGTTCATGTGCAATGATGAAATTGCAGAAATGACAAGCTCCTAAGTGTATCTTTGGAAAACTTTATACCCAGAGAGCACTCACAATACACTTAGGCCCCTTGAGACAACTATTGAGGCTATTGAAGTGAATTCAAACTGAATTTAACTGAAACTGACTTCAGCTTGACGGAAATCAAATTAACTGGAGATGTTTGTACCAAATCAATAAAGGTCACTTAAATTAACCTTCATTGTTACTTTTAGTAATGGATGTTTGCACATTATACCTATCAAAGTGCTATGTTTAATCTATAATTTAATCTATAATAATAAGCCTGCAGATATAAAGTGTGATATAATCATCTGCTACTTGCAAACCAGAGGTGGCTGGTGTCTTTTCTCCTCCCAGTGGTTCTCATCTCAGCATCAGAAGCAGCCCCTTATCCTCACATGGTGACTACCAGGCAGGATATCTCATTAGATCAGACAACAGAACACTAAGCAACGCTCTGCACTGATGGGCCAATAAGGTGCTCATTCAAGCAGGCCGTGTGCCACGCATCTCACATCCCAGATGCTGCCCAACACTGTCAGTCCATTAATAGGAGACAGCAGCATGCTCAGTGATTAGGATGGGTAATGGGGAGTGACTACCTCCAGAGGATCTGGATAGTATGTTGGGGTGGCGTCTATGGACGGTGCTGACAAACCGTAATCCAATGTTTTATGCACAATCACAATGAGGAATGATACAGGAAATGGTGTACATGCACTTTCCCACATGAAGACAAGAGCTGTATACACTCTCTCCCTTCTCTCATGTGAAGGTGGTGGTGGGAATTAGAATGAATGAGAGACTGTGAATCATTCCCTGACTTTTGGCACAGGCTTTCTGTCTCCTGTGGGACTGCAAAGCCTGTATTATGCTAGAGATGCTCAGAGAACAGAGCTGTTAATGAAATAAGAGCTCCTCTGAGTGTATGTTCACTCCAGATTTCAGTAGAGGGTGTTTGCAGGCAGAAACAAGAACTAGGGTAACTCTAACTCGCACAGCCTTGGTCTGCAGGTTTCAGTTTGTTCTTTGAAAGAAATTCGGATACACTTTCTATCCAAACAGTTAAATAGATAAAAACAACTCCCTGAGTAGAGTATCTGAGAAAGTGAAACATGTAGGTGGCAGTGTGAGATATGTTATAAATAACTAAAAAAGGTGATATTAATGGTGAATTTACACAGCTCACTGGTTACATGTGTAGAGTTTACCTGCTTTTTGCCTAATGTCAGCTTTTATAGTCCACACCCCCACTGAGATATGGATTACATATGTGGTTAAGAAAATGGATGGATAATTAATATGTCATTACATCAGTATTCACTCAAAAAATCAATCAGCGTCTTCCTTTTTCTTTAATATTATGAAGTGAGTTAATGGAAGTCATTTTATTTATTCATTCTAATATGGTAAGATTATCTTATGCCAATCAGAATATGAAACAGATAGAGAAAAGTACTGCTGTACAGTATACAGCTAATAGGCAGGTAGTTTTGAGACAATCAGCATTTGGCAAAGCACTGAAATGGCAAACTTGTAGACTGGCAATTATCTACAGTAGGAAACAGTCATGCCCAATAACTTTCTCTCAGTGACTTCCTAAGAAGAGACCTGTCATGACATGGCACACTATGCGCTAGCATATTTCATCATGCTGTGCAGTGGAAAATTTATTCTGATGGCTTAGTGAGCTTCCATTAGTTTTGATTACCTCCTATCTCTATTAGTGTCTATGCCCACTTCTCTAAAGCTACAGTATAGTATATCTATATTGATTCCAATTTTGCAACGTATGATTTAATTAAATCTCTCATATTACAGATCTGTAACATATTCATTTAGTGCACACATTTGTACAAACTGAAGAGTTTTTCCATATCTAGTTTTTGCCCCAAAACAAACATTAGAGGCTTTTTTAATGGGAAATTAAAATATACATGTCTGAAAATTCATCCAAAATGTGATCATGTCAATCTAATTACTTTAAATTATTTATTAACACTTTATTAATATATAAAATATACACAAGGACATTAATTTTCATGTTGATAAAAATTTTATTTAGAGCCAACACAGAAAGTAGCGTAAACGCACCAGACACTTCACTGAGCGTCCCTGAGGGCGTGCTGAATTTTTTTTCTGCATGTGTGCTCCATTTGAGTGTCTCATACAACTTGTTGGAATACTGAGAAAGTACCACCATCTGAAACTTTTTTGTACAAGTACAAACATGTCTGTGATGTGAAATATCTGATGGATGGATCCATCTATCCTCTTCTGTTTATTCTTATCAGGGTGGGGGGCTGGAGGCCTGTCCCAGCTACCACAGGGTGACAGGTTCTTAACAGTACCATACATTTATGGCAATATTAAGAATTCAGGAAATAAAATACACTGTTGAATGAAACACATGAAAAA
Source organism: Oreochromis niloticus (assembly GCF_001858045.2). Taxonomy (NCBI): domain Eukaryota; kingdom Metazoa; phylum Chordata; class Actinopteri; order Cichliformes; family Cichlidae; genus Oreochromis; species Oreochromis niloticus. The sequence goes on from NC_031965.2 coordinate 32,263,783, forward strand.
TTAATGGATGGGCCTGTTTTTTACAATATACTTCATACATTCATAAATGGTTACTTTTTATATAGCATACTTAAAAATAGAGAATCCTGTTAATTAAGTCCCTAGTTAATCTCACTTGACAGCAAAGCTTGCACATTTTTTTGTAGCTGTTTTCAGCAATTTTTATGTTAAGAGACTGTGAAGCAACCCAAAACAGTTCAATATGTGCATGCATGTATCTCTGTGTTTGTGTGTGTATTTGTGCTTTTAAATGGCTCAAAGTGGAGTCTTTGATGATATTTACTGGTATCCAATCTTCTGTAATATTTTTCTGCATCACAGCCATGCTGCATCAATTCTTTTCCGATTCTTTTTGTTACATGCTGCTCCTTTTTCTGCATCATTGGTAATTGCTGCCAGACAGCTCAAATTTAGCTTCATCTAACTGGAGTAGAAATCACCAGACTGAGTCGGGCTTCCACAGATGTTTTTTGCAGACTTCAGACAGGTACTGTTATGATGACTTTGCAGGTAAGGTTTCTTTCTGATGATTCTCAACTGTTTGTCCAAACAACACTGCACAGAAGCAGTGACCCACCACCCCTGTGTCAGCTAAACCTTTCTGCAGTTTTGTGCAATCTCATCTAAAGGTTTTCTTGACCTTCCAGATTGTGTATTGACTTCCATTTAACAAGGATTTCTTAATGGTATTTTGACCAGTGGAAATTGAAAGCTGGAAGCACTTTTATATCTTTAATTAGCTTTTGTAGCCATCAGTTAGCTAATTTTCTGATCTCTAGCGGTTTTGCTTAAAGGAATCTGTCATTGTTGAGTGTTCCCAAAGGGTATGACGAGCAAGAGAATTTATAGTGTCTGGAACTGTCATTAGCATATGACTCCTGGTAGCAGTTTGAACAGTTCAGACTAGTTCTAACAAGTTAATTAAGACTTGATTAGCTAATGATATTCTGAGACATTACAAGTAGATGGGTTCCAAAATGTTTAATCATATTGTAATTGGTGTTTATTTTTAAAGTCTGTGAAATAAAAATAAGACTCCATTAATGTATGAATAGAGACAATTACCCGTTCACTTCAAAAATCTATCAAAATACAATCTGATGAGAATTGCCCCAACATTTGCATACAGATGCGTAAGAATAATTGCAAAATAAAACTTAAGATTATGCCTAAGGACAATTTTTTAGGCTATGCCCCGGTCTTCAAAACACTACAGGTTTTGATCTAATGCTGTGTGTCCAGCCCTTCGAGCCTTTTTCGCTTCTCAAGTCCTGCCTTCTGTTCACTGGAACTGCTTGTTTCCAACTCCAGGCTCAACTATGAGCTGCCAACTGCTCCTCCCTCCCTCCTCTGTCTCCTACAGTAGCTTCCTGTGTTGGATCAAGGCCCAGTGTTTCCAAGCTTAAATAATGCGCATTTCTCTCTTGCATCCCTGCTTCTGAAAGAGGAGCGCACTCCTCACCTGGAGACTGAAGAGTCCTTTCAGTTTGTTCCATCCAGGCAAACGCCAGCCTCATCTTGTGTTTTATTTACCATCCCCCTGAATTATTCAGGACAATTTAGCCTTGCTTCAGTCGGTTGGAGAAAATGACAAGCTATATTATAAGCAAGGATGCCCTCAAAAACCTGATGAATAATACACTCTAAGAGGAATTAATCTCTTTAAATAAACATTTGTGTGATTCATTTGGAGCATGCATCATGGGCCAAAAAAACTATTCAAAAACCCCTAAAAAATAAACACACGTGTCTCACTGTGGCTGTCCTCTTCATGGCTAGGAGGGGCTTTTGTTTAGTCAGTGAGGAAGCTAAAAACCCAGTGTAATGCAGTGGACCAAGCTGCAAGCTATAAAATATGACTTATATTTTATCATCTATAGTTGTTTCTCTGTGTGGTTTCTGTGCTAATTAATATGGCATAAGGTACACACTCACAGAGAAGGAGCTCATTGTTTGGGATTCATCAGCTTTATATAGCAAGTTCTAACTTAGTTAGAAATGCATGCAATGGGATTAGATGCATAATTCAGCCTCCTTTGTTTTATTATTGCAGGTAAAAGATGAATTCTTTATTACAAGCCCTCCAGCTTTGAAACACAAGTCTCCTCCCCAAATAGCTAAAATTTATTGCATGGTCCCATTTCCTTAAAACCTGTCTCCCAGGGAAGCTGTTAAAGAGGCAGCACTCTCCATCTGTCACTCAGCGTGAGCAGAGCTGGAAAATTCCTTGGTGGTGATTGTGCCTTGATAAATATGTCATCAGCTGTCCATCCTTTCCTTCCCTGCCATCCAATTTATTTTGCTTGTAATTGATTACTTGCTCTTCTGCACCATGTGAGTTTAATATTACAGCTTGGGATTTTGCAATGCACGCCATGAAACCCCTATTCACTATGCATTAACTCACAGCTGTGACTCAAACTCTTGGAAGCGTACATAGCGGAAGTACCTCTGACCTCATTTCCTCACTTCAGTAGTCAAGTATTACACTTCTGCCTACACCATCAACACTACTAACACCAAATCCAACACCACCATTTCATCAGTGAGTTGCTAACTCTGGCACCTATTTTTCTAACAAGCCAGAACTCAGTGTTCAACTGAAGGCTCAATGGCGCCGCATGTCACTACAGAGCAAACATGCAGGCCGCTATAAATAGACCCCTAGTCAACCTTGGAGCTTTGTGGGTCACTGATTGCTTCTATCGATCTTTAGGAATTACGGGGCATAAAAGCACTTTTGCCAGACAAGTCAAGTTTCTGTGCTCAGCGTAGAGTTGTCTACTGCCACATGTACGCAACCAGGCAAAAGAGGACAACAGTGTCATCTTCCCTGATTGAAAGCCTCTGTTTTAAATTGATTTATTCTGTACTAAAAGCTTATTCTCCCCAGACTAGCACTTGTCTCTGACTGCATGGGGGGACCACTTCTAGAGTGGCACACCCAAGGGTGAGTTGATAGTGGCCTGAAGGCCAGGCGTGACAAAATTTAAATCATCCAATCAAAGGGCAAGGGGTAAGGTATGAACAACCTGACCTTCACAGTATCACAGAATCATAATTCTCCACATAGGTGTAAAGTGCTGAGCTGGTGAAAAACACAGGACTCAGGGGTCCTTTGTACCTGGGAGTAATAGGGCTGGATGCACTGCATACATCAAAGTAATCTGAGGACAGAAAAAAAATATGATTGATGCAGTCACCAACAGGGTAACGCTTCGGGCTGAGAGAAAAGCTCTTTTTTACTATCAAATACTGAGATTCCCTTTTTGTTTCTTTCATTTATTTCTATTTGTTATATGTAGATGTTTGACAAATGCTCTTTGGTTGCTGACATGTCCCATAGAAGATGCTTCTTTTCAGCACTCTGGTAACACAGAAACCTTTCGTCCTTTTTCATTGCTATGACTACAGCTGCTGGACTCTTGCTGCTATTTTACTCAAAAAGGTTGCAAGTTTTCAGAATTATAAATATATGTATATGCATACATATAATAGATTTACTTTTCTTTCTGTTTCTACAGGCTTTATGGAGCTTAAATAGTGTAAGACTTATAAAGCCTTTCCACTTTAATCTGTACTAGTCTTTTTAAATATCTAAAGAGAAAACAGTTTGAAGGTTTCTATGAAATAATCAGCATGTGAACCGAAAACCCACTGAGAACCTGTGACAACTGTGTATCTGTTACATTAGTTTTAAGTGCTTCTTTTTTCCCTGTTGTTTCTACTTTATGTTTCAACTCTCCATGAGCTGCAGATGTATGTGCACTGTAAGGCACCATCTGTTTTAAAACCACCTTTTGTCTTCTTTCCTGCTCGATCTGCATTTTTTCCCTTGTGCTACATTAATGCAATTCCCGACTCACATGTTGTGTGTTGAAAGTATGCTTGGGCAATAGATTTAAGAATGAGTGCATGCAGGTGTGCCAACAGATAGAAGCCAAAACTGGACAAACTTTGATCTGGTACAGTGAGGATATATCCTTACATACCTGCAAGTTCCACTAAGTGCCATATGTTGATGATGCTGATGAAGCTTTCTTTTTCTTCTATGCACAGATGAAAAAGTCAGATTTATTTATGGGGTTTTTTAAAGGAAAAACAGCTTGTCATCCAAAAAACTGGGTATTGATGGTACAATTAAGTGCAAGCTGCTATGTTGTATATTCTGAGTGGAGACTTTTTTGGAATGATGATAAGAGAACTCTCCTTTTTCTGCATTTGGCAGGGTTCTGTTGGTATTGGGTATGTCCTCCTGGCACAGCTTTAGAAGCTGGGTTTTACTCTGGCTATTGTATTCAAATGAAATATTATTAGCTCACATGGCAGCTCAGCATCAGCATCACCCAGAGGTCACAGTCGTTTAAAGGAAGGATTGCTTAAAAGCTGTTAAGATTAAAAAGACAGAATTGAGATGAAGGTAGAAGACAGACTGGCTGCTGATGAAAGGATGGGGAAGAGGAATGATGCTTGATGCTTCACCTTGTATGAAAAAACGCATCAGGACTTAATGAGCTGCATTTTGCATTGCTTGTTAATAACACCACAGGGTGTCTGCATATGTTGTTCGAGCAAAGTGCATTAAAATTTTTCAGAAAATATCAACCATGTGAAAACTTTTTCTCATTAAACTACAGTAATGTTTTTTTCTTGCTGTCTACAAACTCTGGAATCTGTGGGAGTCAAAGAAAGAAAGCGTAAGACTATTATTTTATTTGCAAACTAAACCTGGTGCTGCAACAACAAGTGTGAGATGGTTGACTTTTCAAAGCAGTTTCTAGTTTATTCTTTCACTCACAATATTCTTTGTTCCCACGCATACACTTGGGAACTGCTGAAAAATAATGAAGCTGTCAGTTTACATACTATCTCAATTTCATTTAATGCAGTGTTATAAACATTGTATTGGACCAATTACACCAAAATGTTTCTGACAGTAAACACAGTGCACTGCGCAGAAGGTGTTTATTCAGATGAAAACAGGCGATGCACCTGCCTCCGCTGAAGGCATTTGGCTGAAACGACAAAAGAAATCCCTGAACTGGGCCTCCAATCCAAATGGAAATGAGCCCTCCAAGATGTGTATGATGTGCACAGCAGTGGAGCATGGGAATCAGAGGAGATTATGAGGGTTGCTTGCCTTATGATCCTGTGTTTACACGGAGAGAGGCACTCATTTTGTATGCTGTCGATTGAAGGGCATAAAAACTGACAGAACAGACTGACAACTCAGCACTCCACTCATGGGCATCAATTTACCCTGAAAAATCTGACAAGGAGGCACTAAAGAATAATAATAGATTTAGACATACTGATACTCTTCTGTGTTTATTTATAAAAAGAGGCCTTTTCCCCTCAACTAAACTGTTTAATTTAGCTCTTATTGACCTTGGAATGAATTCTAACGTTTGTGTCCTTTACTGTTTTCTCTGGGAATAAAATGGGAACAATATAATATATATCACTGGAAAAAATAAAACAAAACTACTCTTATGTGAACCAAAAATATCTTGTGATTTTTTAAAATCTTGTATGCATTTCTAACAGAGCAGAAAATCTACATTAGCAGTGCCATGGTTCTTCAGTGCTCATAGTTTCAGTGGGCTACCCCAGTGTTTTAGGTCTGCTTTTTCTGATGTTAATGTAATTATAGACGCGTAAATGGAAAAGGGCAGCTTGTCCCTGAAGGCACATTGGCCTCATAACAGCCTCACTACATGTGTATCTAATGACATGAAAATGTGGCAGTGAGGTCATGGATAACATGCCCTGATGTGACAATAAAGAAGAAGACACATTCCTTTGTTCACAGTAAATTTGGGGTTTTCTGCTTCGAGTCATAAGCATACACGCAGGTAATGGTTCCTCATAAAAGACATGGAAATGGAAATTTCAGATTCTAATTCATAAAATCCATCAATATTTATGTTTTATGCACTTCTGTGTTTTTAGAAAAAGGTTACCATTTAAAAAGGTTTGTTGGTGGTGCTGATAGCTTTTTAAAAGTAAACTTTTATGAATGTGTTTATTAAATAGAGTTTAAATTATTTTGTTGGGATCTCTCAGAATGAGCTGAAGACAGGGAAATCATGAGTAATGTACCATGCCTGCTGCCACCTCAACTTGACTCTGGATAGTACATGGATGGATGGATGTTTTTAGCAGCCTAAAGGGCAACTTGCAGTTCCACAGCTTTTACATCCCACAGATTATTCTATTAGTTTTATTCCATTAAACCAGTTTAGACATTGATTAAGATCCATAATTCTAACCGGTACTGTTTATAGACCAATCATCCAGGTAAGAAAATCCCAAAAAGTTGAATCTGTTCATCTGACTTCTTCAGACTGAGTGATGAAATGTTTCTCCCACTGAAAACACTATGTTTAGATGAACAGAATCACCTTTTTGGGATGTTAATGCTTCAGCATACCCAGACATGTCATATTTCCAACTTTGTGGGAACAGATTGGAGATGGCCCCTCTGTGTTCCAACATGCGCAACAATGCAGAAAGCAAGGTCCACACAGACATGGATCAGTGAATTTGGTGTGGAGAGTCTTGACCTCAACCCGATAGAGCACCTTTGGGATGAATCAGAGTGGAGATTGTGAGCCAGACCATCTCGTCCAGCATCAGTATCTGACCTCACAAATGCGGTTCTGAAAGAATGGTTAAAAAATTCCCCAAAACACACTTCTAAACTTTGTGGAAAGCCCAGATGAGCTGAAACTGTTATAGTTGCAATAGTTGTACCATCATCATATTAAACCATATGGATTAAGAATGGAATGCCAGTCGAATTCATATGTGTGTGAAGGTAGACAAGCAAACACTTTTGGTAATATAGTTGAGCAGAGCAGCATGGTGCAGCATGATTAGCACTCTTGACTCAAAGCAATAAGGTACTGAGTTTGACCCCACCACCAGGGCTTGCATGTTCTGTCCCTGTCTGCATGGGTTCTCTCCAGGTTCTCCGGCTTCCTCCCACAGTCCAAAGACATGCAGTTAGTGGGGTTAGGTTAACTGGAGAATCTAAATGGCCTATAGGTGTGAATGTGAGTGTGAATGATTGTCTGTCTCCCTGTGTTAGCCCTGTGATAGTCTGATGACCTGTCCGGGGTATACCCTGCCTCTCGCCCTATGGTAGCTGGGATAGGCTCCAACCCCCCCTGCGAAAGATAATCGGAAGAGAATGGATCGATGGAATATAGTGAGCTTGTGCAGCAGTTTCATTCTCCAAAGAAATCTACAAGGTTTTTCAGGTTTTGTTGAGTCACTTTTAACTGACTTGAAAAACCACACAGGGATATTAAATATTTAGCATATATCTGTTAGATAAAAAATGTAGACTGCTAATTAACCTTCATTTCCATAATAGGCTCGGGCCAAGCACATACTGAATAGTAAGAGCTCCATCCAATGCAAATTAGCTCGAGTAGGAGTTTTTCATTTCATCTGAGCTGCATAGGATAATACCAAGATCCAGCTCATAACTTGAAAATTAGTGGTAAAGCAGCACCACCCTCTTTTTGCCTGAAAGCTGAGGTAGAAAGCTGACATGAACGTGTCCTTTCAAGTTCTTCATGTAAGCAGACAGGGGCTGCTGCAACAAAGCATACTGTTCTATGAATCTGCATAAAAATTCATGCCACAGGAGACATTAGATGCGGAACAAGTCAAGCTGGGAAAAGAACTAATATAAGATATATTTTGCAAGGTTCTTACACACTGTCTCTCCTTCAAGACATTTAATAGCTAACACAAGCAGAAATGTATAGTACTCCTACATCATCATGCACAAGACTCCCACTCACTGTAATTATTTAGCCAACACAGACTTCATATTCAGACAAATATGTAGTCTTTATTGCTTTACTCTTTCACTTCTGGAAGTAGGGTAATAGAGTACAACAGTTTTACTGTTATTTCATCATGAGCACATACTTTGATTGCCCATGAGATCTAGTGCACAGTACAGGCGATACATTTGTTTCATTTAGCAGAAATCTGGGATGAAGTTTGACAGATGTGACATCTAAGGTTAGGATCCTGCTGTTGCTTTTAGTGTTAGCAACTGAGTAAGCGAATCCTCAGTGGCCACCAGTACATGCTGGGAAATGCGCCATCATACATTCTGATATAAAGTTAAAGTCTTTCCAGAAGCATGCCTTGCAACTCAGCTGCAGCCTTAGTAATGCTTCCAGGCAGTTATTTTGAAGCCACTATCTAATTGATGGGAGAAAGTCATAACTTTAATTGCAAAGGTCATAAAAAGTGCATGTATGTAATAACAAGTCAAAGGATGAGTGACTTTTCCCTCAGAGTAGGGTTTAAACCTTTGAAAAAATAATAATTCTATTATGCATGTGTAAAGTTATGTGACATTACAGCTTTATCCTACCAGAGGACTTCAACAGATGGATACAGTGAGCCAATGACAAGCACTAGAAGACTTATCTTTACAGTGATAAGGAGTCAGTTGTCAACCCCTGCTGTGCATGCATCAATGTATCAGTATGATTGTCTGCTGTGTTTTCCAGTTTAGCTGCTGAGTGGCAGCTAAACTGGAAGCCCCCACATAAGGACACATTTTGAACACAATATGCAGATTAATTTGTGGTGCTTTGTAAACTTAATTATCATATGGTACACACTACAATTAAAATTAATGAAAAGTTACTCAAACACTAAAACATTTAGAATTTTGGGTTCTTAGTTTTTTGAGGGTCAGCCTTTGTTATAACCGCAAGTCAGATTCTATACTAATACCTCTTATTTATTTATATCTAAGTTTGAAGCTCTAAACAAACTTCAGACACTTACCAGTTTTTCTTGTCTCAGCCTTGGTAACAGTTGCAGATCATAATGCCTTGAGCACACTTGTCACACAGAGTGTGCAATAGAAAAACTGAGAAAGATGCATAACAATTTTCTGTGAAGGAAATGGATTGTTGTTTTCCTCCTCTTCAGTAATTTTTTAATGCCTCATCTCGAGGCGAGGATTGGCATATTGCATGTCAGTTTTGCTCAGTGGCGTCTTGGCGACCCATGATTCACTGCTGAGTCATGCAACATGAGCTTATTCAACTGTCTCTGGATGTGATCTAGCAATGAGATGTGTTATATTTTCTCCTCATTAGTAAACACTGTTTGGGGTGCTGGAAAGAAATATCTGAAACATCAGGAGGTGAAGTCCAAGAGGTTGCAGAGTGTGGGCTGGAAAGAAGTTGTTTACTTTTTTATAGTAAGGCTTAGAGAAAAAAACCTCCAATTTTCCAGAGGCACTATAATGATCCAGGTGCAAAGCGTGTCTGTCCTTTTCCCAGTGGCTAAATATTGACTGTGCTTGGTAGCAGCAGATGGGCTGAACGGTGAATGCAACTTTGCTGGAAGGATTGAGCGAGTGTACGAGCGACAGCTGGTCCTTCCTGTGCCCAGTGGACCTGGTTGCTACATCAAGCTGCCTCATTAGAACTAGCTGGGGCTTTAGGAGCATTCTGCCACTCAAGCCACTGCTCTAGTGCTCCCCATCAAATCCCTCATTTGCCTCTGTGCCAAAGCTGAAGGACTATATAATATGTTGTGTCGGCAAGTTTTGCACATCGCTCACTTCACTGAATTCTGCCGGGGTCACCTATCCACATTTGGGGTCATTTCATTTTGCCAGGAGAGAATTATGACGTCGTTGCTGTCCAAATGTTCACATTCAACCCCGGCTCTCAGTTGGCTCTTAAGCAAAGCATTCTGACTAGGGGGATGTAGCTTTTCACCTGTCATTGAAAATAAAAATTTCCCTGTGCACTTCCACAGTGTCACTATAAAAAGTGTCTCAACATATTATGTTATTGAAATTCTTTACCAACATAAACAAGTGCCAAATTTGATTGAACTGACTTTTTTTTTGTTTCATTAAACGAAAATTCCGTCAGACTGTTTGTGGTGATCATAAGCCCTGGATTCACTGATTTCCACTCGAAATAAAGTGTCATCTATTTCTCTGATGGCTGTGAAGAGTGCTCATCTCACTGCAGCCTCTGTGCTGCTAGTAGAGGCGGCTGGACTGGGCTTCGGTTCAGCAGCTCAACTCAACTCTCCTCAGGGCTGCAATCATCTACTGCAGCATCTACTTATCACAGAGGGCTGTTTGGATTACCACACCATGTTTAATGGCAAGCTGCCATATGATGAGTATCATCAGCACAAGGAGCGATACATATTCTGTGTCCTTCCACAGAGTACTGTCTTGCTTATTTCACCACACCAAATCCCCCCTCCCCCACTTACTCTCAGACTCAGTATACAGTACACATTGCACTGGGAAAATGTGGGAAAAGTGAAAAACAGAAGCATAAAAGCCAAATAACCCAGATGCAAATGCAGCTTTATTATTGACGCTCTTCCCCTATACAGCACAGTAACAGAGTAAAAAGCATCACAGATGTGCGCTATTTTCTGGTGAGATACAATATCATTAATAACCAATACAATTCAATGGGGATTTTATTTTGGAGTTTCTGTGAAATAAATAGAATCATCAAGCTGTGACAGGGCAGGCAAGTCATTTGGTGGAAGCTTTGAACTGGTTGGAGCAACGGGAAGGTGTGGCACATTTTCTCATTTCAGTCTGCGGCTTCATTCACGATGCCAAAGTCCTGGTGCAGTGAAAGAGTTTTTTAGGCCATTTAGAGGCTGAACACACTCAGAGCAACTGTGTAATATAAATCAATATAATTCAAAAACCCTGCCATAAATTTTACCTTTGTCAAGTGTATAGATTTACTGAGTGAGTTCACGTAGAGCTGTTAATTCAGGAAACACAGATTTGTTTTTCTAAGTAGTGTCACACTGCCTAGAAAGTTTGTGTTTGCTTCCATTTTATATGGCTTACAAAAGATTGCTTGCATTTACTTGATGGTTTTTCCAGCAATGGACTTAAACCTTGCGCTGACACCTCTGTAGATCACCAGAGCAGATGCAGTGCTGGAAAAGCCATGTGTGCCTTCTTAAAATGAACCTTGCACACATCAGGTTGTGACAATGTACCTCTGAACTCTGATTTTCTGCCATCCAACTAGGATTTTAGTATTAAACCAACAGTGCTCTGCCTTCCAAAATAAAGACACAAGAGTCTTTTGTGCCTTGTCAAACTTATTGTCCCCTCCATCGTACTGACCTCTTGCCACAAAATGAGACTTTTACAGTAATAAAATGTAATATAATATATATAATAAGTCTAAAGTCCAATAAAAAATAGTAAACAAACACTCCTCCCTGTAACTGAGTCCTGACAACTATCAACCTGGTAGCCTGGAAAACTCACTCTTTTAGTGCATGACTTTTATCTCACACTTGATGTATGTTAAATAGTTGATATGACTCATAGGCAATGACAGAGGCATGGGTCCATAACTTGTATATAAAGCATCGAATTAATTAAAAAAAACTAACAAACAGTATATTAGATTTGACATCACAGTGGATTTCTTGCATTGATCCATGATGCTGTAAACTAACTCTAACAACGGCCTTTTGAATGGAGTTCAAAAAGTTGGAAAAACTCAACATAGACTTCAACAAGCACTAAAAAATTAAAGAAGACTTTTCAGATATACAGTTATATAATAGATACATAAAGTACTCACTCACTCTGGCAATTCTTTTCGGTGTAGCATTGGAACTTATGTTGAAAAATCAGCCAGTCTCTTGGCAGTTCTTGAAATTGTGAAATGGTGTGATTTATTTGTTTGTATACAAGGGGACAAACTGTCTGTTCTCTGTGAAGTCAGCACAACTTTGAAGTATATTTCAACTGGAAAAAAATTTTATAACAGCAACCAATATTTTTTCAGTACTGTCCTCAGAAGGGGTTTATAAAACTAAATGGAGCCTTGCAAGGTGGTAAAACAAGAACCGCTTAGCATTTCACCAAGCTAATGTTTTTTTTCCCTGAGAGTCTATTTTAATAAAAAAAAAAAAAATAACACTTTGTTAATCTCACCAAATCAGTGTCAAAACCTATAAGAAAACAAAAGAAAGTCAAAAGTCAAAATTCTAGTCCTGTCACTTATGGGGCCACTAAGTTTTTTTTTTTCACACATGCTGATGTGTCTCCTTTACTGGATAAAAAATTTACCATAACCTTTACTTAGTCTTCGTTTTTTAGTTGTAAACTTTTTCATGGTGTTTTTGCTTGTACGTCAATCTGTGACAGCCAGCTGAAAATGATAAAACATTCTGAGATTTAAAAAAAATCTATTTTATAAATAAATAAATAAATAAATAAATCATCAGATGGCTAATGGCGTCCCAGCCATTTAATTCCAAACTGTCCCAAGGGCTGCAAGGCAGCTGCTACATGAATGCACCATCTTCTTGGGTGCTAAGATGTGTCTGGGCACTATATTAACAGGGAGAGGGCTCTTGCCTGATGGAATATTGATAAAATGTTTTTTGTTTGCTGCACATTGCTCAGAGAGTTGACGGCTCACTGCACTAAATCATAAAGCCCGCTTGGGCGTACTGCAGAGTCAATAACCAGTTCTTTTTCTATTCTGGGAGTGCTCTCAGCTTCTGGGAGGTCGTCCATTGAAGCAACACTGGTGCTGAAAGACTTACTTCTCTCAGCTGTGTGCCACGCTGTACATGCATTTCTTAATAGTCTTACTTAACACAGGAAAAAACTTTTAAAAGAGTTTGTTATATAGAATAGGTAACTTATAATCTGTCCATTCGGAGCACAAAATCTTAGTGCTCAGTTTCGTATACTACTGCTGATCTCATTCCCATACCATTTACATGAGTATGCACTGGGATTCACACCTGGTTTCTGATATGTGTCTGCACCTCTCTACTACCAGACCAGTTCCTCTAAATGTTTCTGTAAATGTTTGCCAAATTAAGTGATTCTGCCTCTGACATCTCCTGTCTGTGTGTACTCTGCCTTGAGTAGATATTTTCCCTCAAAACTTGGTGATTTGACAGTTATTGTAAGTGCTTGTGGTTCTCTGTAAGAGCTAGTGACATATATCTTCAACGTGAATGAAATGTTTTTTTCTGCAAGGTGACAGGTGGGTAGAGCATGCTGAAGCCCTGGCAGGCTGTACTCCAGCAGCAGCCGCAGTGGCAGCTACAGCATTGAGGCTGAGAGCAGGAGATGGCTTGCCAGGAGAGGTGATGATGCCAGGAGCTGCTGTATCAGTGCAAAGGTTCTCTTTTCAGTATAAATTATAAACTAAGTCTTAAAATCTTCACTCAGGTGTTTCCAGACATTTTAGATGAGACGTACACGCCTTGCCATTCTGCCACGTGCCTGCCGCTTAGGACACCTGCATTTTTAATGGTGGCATATGCTTGGATAATTCTTTTCTTAGGTGGATGTTAACCATGGATTACGTGCTCTAAAAACTAAGTGCATAAGTTATAGTAAACTATGCTATATACATGACATGAATAGCTGCTTTTAAATCACAATGTGAAACGCAACAACCAAAGTTTATGAAGCTTTTAATTTTCATTGCAGTACTAATTGAGGGTGTCAAAGATACATGCATGTTTGGCAGTACAACGATATTATATGCTGAAGGATAATGGTGCACCTTTAATGAGTAATAAAGTCTTTGTTAATTTTATTTTCACCAGATGCCTAAAAAATTTAGTTTTATAAATATGTTTAAATGTGATGGCAAGGGGTCAAGTGTTCCTATGTGATGATTTTGATTTTACAGAGCCATCTCACTATTGACATAACCTGGCACCTCACACCACTAACGCAAAGCGATACCTTTTGCAGACGTGTGAGTCACCAGCAGTTTTGACAAGACAGTATTTGACACCACGGGAATGAGATAGGGTGGAAGCAGAGGTGATGCAGAGGTATAATTACTCTCTTTGCATTATGGCAACTCATTAAGAGGAGTTGATTTTCCTGCCAAAGAAAGTATAACAGAGGTCTGCGATCAATGTGACGTGTTTGTCTGTGCACCCTGACTGTTGAACCGGATGTTGAGACAGGCTCTCTGGGGACAGCGAATGGGAGACTTGTGATGTGTTTATTTATAGAGTACAATGAGTCTAATTGGTAAATTGGTCTAATGATTGATTCACTATTGAGTTTGGTGTCGTCTATCTTGACTCCACAGTGAGGGATGTCTGGAAATAGCAGGAATGACAGCAAGGAGAAAGAAGAGCCAATACTTCTCCCTGAGTGCATGCTCCTCCGATTAACTGTCCAGTTTCCCCCGGAGTTCAGCCCACTGTAAGCAATTAAGCACATCAAGGTTGTGGCTCAGTCTGGCTGCCACCAGGCTGAATTAAAGCCTTATGAAGGTGGTTTTCTATTTCAAATCCTGCTCAATAGGATCTCAATTTTTTATTTGATGTTTTTATTACCTCTGCTTTTGATCCATTAGCTAGTCTAATAGGTGATCTGGGGTCACTTGAAATGTGATGTTTAATGATAGAATTTGGTAAATTTAGCCCACATTCAAAAACATAAATAATGAATATCCTCAGGGTTTGATGATTCTAATCTAGTTTAGCAGAAAGGTGTAAATGAATCAGATCTGTTAAAGCATGGCATAACATGGTCTTCAGTTTTAAATTAAGCATGTCCCCCCATCCGCTTAAAGCCTCATGTGCAGCTGGAGTCGGCTTAAATCCCTAAATTTAATAACCATTATGTCTGTTGGTCATGGCAATCAAATTTTTCCACATAAGTGTTGTTTCAACAAATGGGGTTATTCCTCTCTATGGCAGAAACCAGCCCATTACAAGATTTGATAGGCACAAATAAATCAAGACTTTATGCATAACAGTATTCCACCTCATGCAGAGGACTTAGCTCAGGGGCCTATCTGCTTCCTGGTGTCAGGTTTGAAATTCAATTACCTGCTGCCCTGGGTAGCTGCTTGCTGGAAGCAAATCATGGATCTGAGGTAAGGTTTAATGGATTTGAAATATAATTTAGCTCTGGCTTGGCTCCTTAGAGACAGGTCACCATTACCTATAACCACATTAGAGGTAATCAAAGATTCTCTTGAATTCGTTACCTTGGCTTCCAGCATGCACCTCGAATGTTCTATTTTCTTCCATCTCTGATGCATTTAAAGGGCAAGTTATGTATAGGTATAAATTATGGACTTATTATACTGTAGATTTGGCTTGAAAGAATTTGACTGCATCTTTTCTTTGTGCCAGTTCAAAGTGAGGGTATGTTGAATATGTGACTGCATTAAGGATCAAATGAATTAATAGCTTAAAGATTTTTCTTAATCAGTTTCTTCCAATTCAGTTTCAATCAATTCCGTCTGGTTCAGTCTAGCTTTACTAGGTTTCTTTAGAACAACAAGACAGCTATTGGGAGAAGCTGTTGTGACACAGCAAATATACTGTGGCTCAAGGTGCCATGTTCTTTTACTCTAATTGCAGATTGTAGCTTATTGCTTAGCCCTTTTTTTTTTCCAAAGAAACCTTTTTTCAATAGGCAGAGCCTCCCCTTCCTCAGACATCTGTTATTAATTCTCTCCTGTTTAATCAGAGACCTGGGAGGTAGCAGGCGCTCCTCAGGCTCTGAGGATGACAAATGAATTGCCAGGTGAGAAAAATGGACTCAAATTCATTCTCTCCTGGAATTTGTGTTCACATCCATGCATTGTTCTTCCTCAAGGATAATGGATGGCATGGGTGGGACTTTTAAGGTGCAGCTCAGAATTCCAATAAATAGTTAATGTTGCAAAAAGTCACCCATTACAGCTCTCTGACACTTTGGTGGTTTGGAAATAGCAGATAGAAAGTCACTATGGTGGGAAACAATCTGAAGAATTTACTGGCAAAATATGAATCCTTTTTAGGCCATTTAAAGCTTTTTTTTTTTTTTTGCATATAAATAGAAGTGATTCAAATAAGATTTTAAATCCTTTTGCTTCGCTGTCTTTCCTCCATCAGTAAAGCCACCTGGAAATGTCATTGCTGCTGTCTCCCATACAAATACAATCCCTTCTTCATAGAGCATATGAGGATAAGGCAGCAGCAGCTCATATTTAATTGTCATGTTACACTAAATTTCAATAAAGAGATCTTAAAGCGCTCACATTTAATTAGTTTTGATGCATGTTATGCAAACAGTGAAATTTGCTTGTTTCTTTTTTATTGGTCAACAGAAAAAGTGAGATTGTAATGGTAAATGGACTGCTTTTCTACTGAGCACTCAAAGCACTTTATACACCTTCCTTTATTCACCGAAGGACTTTTTTCTATGCTTTTTCTCAGTAAATGCTTTCTATCCAACATTCACACAGACATTCCTGTGCCGATGGATGCATCGGGGTTAGTGTCTTGCCCAAAGATATTTGGCAACAGACTGAAGCAGCCAGGTATTGAAACACTGGCCCTCCAATTAGTAGATGATCTGCTCTACCTCCTGAGCTACAGTCACCCCAAACAGAAAGACTATCAGATTTTTAATGCTTTATTTACATTGTTAAGCTTCAGTGTTCGTAAAGCCACTCACCCATTTCTTTTTACTCTTCTAAAGGCTGGCTTGGATTGTAGCTGGTTCCTAAATCCTTCTTATTACTTACTAGCCTTATTTAATGAATGAATGAATACTCTCAGAGCAATGAACATGCATAAAAATATGTTCCCAGGTTTACACGTGTATGTTGAAGAAATGTTCCAATAGAAGTCAAAAGTTTTCTAGCAAAAGTATTTACTCTGCGTTGCGTCATCAAAAAGGAGCAGTAGCCCCACTAAATCCTTGAATGGTACCTCTTTTAAGTGTCTGAGAAGTGAAGGCATGTTTTTCTCTTGTCAACTGGAATTTGATACAGGGCAGAAAGGAGGTGACCTTGCCCTGCTGCTGTGAAGGGCCGACTCCAGCTTTCAAACTACTCCCCACTGTCTCCTATAGCTTTAGACAAGCTTTGAGAAATGATGTTAGCTACAGCTGTGGCTTAAAAGGGTTTGCTTATTTTTACTGCATTGTGAAACTTGCCACAATATTTTGGATAAGTTTTTTCTCATTGTTGGGTTAATAGAACAACAAAAAGCAGGAATCTGCTGTATATACCACCATCACTTTGTCTTATTGTGTTGTGATTTTATAATCCAAAGTCAGTTTATTTTGAGGACCCATGTCTGTTATTAAGCAACATAAATTGCAATTTTTTGGAAAGAAAATGTGTTTGTGGTATTAAAAATGAACCTAATGCCAGAACCTTTTCCATTAGCTTCCACAGAAAATTAGCTTTTTCCCTCACACATCATATTGTGCAATTAAGGTCAAAATCAGTCTTCAGTTCTTCATTTGGAACCTGTTAAAATAAATTCTTTAACATCCTTTTCATCATGGTCTAAGTCTAAAAGTTTAAACCTGGGGAGAATGTCTATGGTTTTAAAATATTGACTATTTAAACAGGCTAATGTCGGCATGTACCTGAAGGACATTACGTGCCACTTGTACTTACAAAAACACTGATGATTGTTGGTAAATATCTGTGGTGATGAAATATTGAGTGAAACTCTTCAGGTGGTTTCCAAAAGGGTTCTGTTGTGTTTTTTTGGAATAAAAAAAAATTAAAGAAAAACATTTCGCTTCTGAGATTTAAGTTACTGACAAAGAGAGAGAAACCTGCTTCCACAGCTTGTGTTTTCTTTTCGACTGTTTGTCATTAATAAAGTCTTGATAACTCGACACCACATGAAGCCATGAATAAGGCAATGACCATTTAAATGGATGAAAATAAGGACAGCATGTTCTGAATCCTATTTGGATCCTGTTCAACATCAAAACAGCTGCCATTTCAGGGACCCGCTCCATTACTTACTGACAATAGAGTCTGATAATGTAATACAGCAAATGCTTTGTGCTGAATTTCAGAAGTTCCAGATGCCATTCAAAGTCCTTGCTTGCACAAGTCATGCATTGATTGTCTGAAGACAAGCTGCTGTCTAGGGTTTATGCACATAATGCACAATATGAGTGAACATAAAACCCTAAGAGTTTTTTTTTTTTTTTTTACAAAAAGCAACGGATGTAGGGAAACATGTTAACAGCACCACAAATTAAGTGTTTTGTTTCTCATGTTGCAAACATCAGACATAGACCTGAGTGTTGTTGTTTTTTTTTTTTCAAATCAGAAATGTAGCTTTCTGTCTCCTTCACTTCTGGTACAATAGTCCTGAAGAATTGGATTTCTCTCCTCAGAGCTATCAGCTTTTGATGTGACACAGTGACCGTAAGAGTCAGTCATAAGGTTTAACAGTGAACAGAAACCCTCAGATGTTGCCGATCTTAGCTGTTTCTCAGTGCCTTTCTGAAATTCTAACGTTGCAGCTCATGCTCAAGGCATAAATCAAAGTGTGCAATGCTCATTCCAGAAAACTAATACTATTATCAGTGTAACTGGAGCTGACAGAAAATTAAATTAATTACATGTTTTTTTTTCTTTTAATGAGCTCAAGTGTTAAGTCACTTTTAAGCATCTGCCTGAAACAAGATAACATTCTGTTAGAGAAAAGGGCTTTACTTCCCTTTTTAATCAGACTTAAGGTCTCAAAGCCTCATTTAACAAAAAAATAACTAAGAACACAAATATTTGATGGAAGGAGAATGTTGAAAAAAAAAAAAACCCAAAGAAAATAAGCATTGGGGAAGCTGACAGAGCGTGGGATTTTCAGTGACTTCAAAGCCTGCAGTCCCATCAGAGCCATCCATATTGTGAAGAAGCAGCCCACGGTCAGGTGATAATCAGGCTGCTTTGTGCTGCATCTACCCGTGTTTGCGGATAATCATGATGGGCCAGTGGGCTGGTGAGTGAGGCCTGTGTGGTTTTCTATCCTTTAGCTATTTGATCACTGTAGGAGGACAGCACTGTGCAGGAAAATAATCAATGCCAGAAGGATATAAACAAATAATTATTGTGTTGGAGAAATGTCTGAATTTCTTATATTCGAGGAAGTGTCTGCCAAAGGCCCAGATAAATAATGGAAAATAAATCAGTGCCATTCTAGCTGTTGGTATCACAACTTATCACCAACACCAGTCACTCGGTCAGTGACATTATGTTTTTCATATCTGCAGTGGCTGATACATAGCGGCTGCAGCTCAGATGCTAGAGTGAGCTCCCTGCTAATTACGGGGTTGCTAATCCCTGTCCCATCCACATCCTTGAGCAACACACTGAACATAAAGTTGTTCACAATAGCAGGGGAGTGCCTGGGATAGTAGCTTTGTGTGCAAGTGAAACTTATTTTGAGAGAAAAAGAGTAAAGAAAAAGGGTCTTCTTTCTGATCGTGATGAAACTATTGGCTCTGATGCCATTAATGAGAAGTTTCATATAACGAGGTTCTAACATGGCTGGACTCAGCCAGCAATGTTACGCCTTCTTGAAGAATGTCTGGAGGCTGGAGACTCTGAAAACGTAAGTACAAATTGAAAAGTCTTGGAAAAATGTATCCCAGACTTGTTTTATGAGGTCACAGTGAGGTTTGCAATTTAGCTTAATGCTGATTGGGTCACTGAGGCATTGAAGCCGCTAACAGATAGCTTTATAAATAAAAAGAAAATTAGTAATTAATTCACACTACAAAAAGGGGTCATAGAAACAAACTGTTTTCCAAAACCTGTTTAAGCAAAGAGAAGATAAATGATCTCATTTTTTTAAACACTCATTTTTTTTCTTGCTGTTTTGTTCCTCAATTAGGTTTTGCCATTTTGTTTGATTATCCCAAAAAATTACAATACATATTGCCTTTTTAAATGGCATAAAAATTCATGGCTAACTATATATGTATCTCGTCTTTATACATTTTGACTCTTGCAAATATTCACTCGTGTCAAGTACTGCGGCGTGTTCACAAATTGAAAGCCCTCTGTGTGTTCAAGCTCTTCTGTCTGAGGGTCCTCATAACCTCGCTCTCATGTGTCCCATTCAAGCTCTGCTTCAACTAGCAAACTCATCCTCCTCCTCAAAAAATGTCAAGCTTCTTAAGAAAAAAAAAAAACAGGAGCTCCTGTGGAAATGCTGTTTTATGCTATGTCTTATTGTCTATCCTCATCAAATCCTTCCACGAGGACTCCTGCTAACTGCATAGAAATCAATTTAAAAGATTGGCTTTCATTAAACACCCTATGAAAACACTAGACATTGATCCTTCAACACAAAGAGCCATTGTACTTCCATTTAGTTCTATATCAGCGGTCTGTACTTTGCGCCACATATGCCCACAAATGGATGCTTAAACCTCTCTGTCTGTGACTGTGCATAGTTGCATGTGCACACACACAAACATGCACGCACACACACACACACACACACACACACAGACACACGCACACACACACACACACACAAACAGAACACACAAAAGGCTGGTTCATCAATGTGATGGGCTGGCTAAGAGTGGCATTAGACTTAGCTCTTTCTGCATGACTCTAAGTCGTGGGAGGCTGACCCTGATAAATCAGACTGTGAGACAGCGTGGCTGTATGTGGTGGAGACAAGCTCATGGTATGGGGTTCAATTTATGTGGGAAGACTGTTCTAGATGGGATTGTGAAATGGGAGCCAAGCAGGCAGACCATGCTACCCGCCCGCTCTCAGCAGAGCAGCGGCAACAAACAAGGCAGGCGCTTCTCATGTGACAGAATGATCTCGACAATACACTGGCAGTTGATGTGTCGTGTTGCTGCCCTGGAAAAATCAAAAACGGTGTTATGAATGCAATAAACAAGCTGTGGGTGGGTGGGTGCTTGGTGTTGGGGGGTGGGGGTGAAGAAATGAGTTAAAGGGGAATTCAAAAGAGTACCACTGTAACTGGACAGAGATGAGAACAGTGCCTGCTCCTGCTGTGCCTTCGATTTTCTGAGGGAGTGTTACTTTCATTCTTCACAGCATCATGTAGAATCTGGACCGCCATGCACTGAGCTCCTCTCGTACAGTAGGTATGATGTGTACAAGGGAGCCTTTTTTATATAGTTTCTGTTGTACATAATAGTTTGGTTGTTTCTGAAAAATACATTATTTCAGTCTGGGACATCATGTCTTGGATGTGGCATATCCACATCAATTATCTCTATACAAATCAAGCTCTTGCTATTCTGTTTGCTATCTTCCTAGTATGTAAATGTCAATATTTTTCTGACACAGTGTGTGAATCATTTGTGTCTGGAAGAATCGGCTGGATCTTGTGTCGGGTGGCAAATGTGCTGCTGAAGACAAAAAGTATAAAATTTATGAATAGTTGAATGTGGCTGTGTTGAGTACGCTGCTGGTGGGATTACAGAATTTAGCTTGAGCCTTCTGGAGGCATCAAATGTCCATAATAATTGACTATAATATGTGATAGGAGGAGCACACTGACATCAAAACGCCCCTTTCTTTAATAGTGGCAAAAGGACTGGTATAACAAAGCTGTTTGCTGGTAAAATAATCATCTCCAAACATATTTCACTCACTGTAGTATGAAAAGAACGAGGCTGTTATATACTGGAGGTGATCAGAAAGTCAATACAAAGCAAGCAGCTGAGTTCAGGGACCTTGAAGCAGCGGTCACAGGTTTCAGTTCAAACTGCCCTCTGAGGGTGTGGTTAAGAGAGTCAATATTTGGCCTCCTCATCTCAAGCCTCACAAAGATTTCTGTCAGTTATGCTTAACTTGAGTTCGAGCTCTGATAAATGAATCACAGTAGTGAGTGCTTTAGAATAGTTGGTACACCAAGTTGATTACATCACGCCCAGCAAAGCGAAATCAATGCAGTCAATAGACAAAAAAAACCTTGTCAGATTCAAGGAGCAACTTCGTCACCATCCTCATTCTCAGAGATTAAACTACAAATCATTTTGTCACAAGCTGCTATGTTTTGAGACTACGAACATGAATGATTACTTCCCTCAGCCGACAGTTTCCAAGCAGTCTTTAAATCCATAAACAATATTCAATTTCTAAGGTTACTTTTATGTAGCTGTTCATAAACAGATTCATTACATGTCTTGTGCAAGCACCTCAAAATAGAAAACAATTCACAAAAATGTCCTCCTTCAGCAAGCCAAATTCCTCTAGGGGAAAAACAATAGCCTTCATATCTTCAAACAAATGCAAGTATGCAAGCTCTGCTGAAATGTTTTCTGCTGTGCTGCACTGTGCATAGGGATGTACTTTGCATATCTATTATGCGCTTTCTCTGTGAACAAGCAACCTTGTGGAACTCATCCGAAATCTGCTTTATATTTCTTTTGAAATCAATATTCAGCTTGTTGCTGTTTTCAAGTCTGCCAACGACAACTGCCCCCAGGCAACCAAATCAGAGGGCTCTTGTGTGAGGAAGAGCTCGCTAATACTTGCATTACTTAACTCTTAGTAAAAAACAATGAGGGACTACTCCATGCTCGTTTGGCATGTTTAGTATTGCGTTGCTTTTAAGTAATGGCTGTGTGGAATCTTTTCAAAACCAATGTTCAGCTAATGGTTTAATGAAGTGCTACATTGACCTAACATGAGGCTTTGAAAGCTAGTGAAGCTTTAGTATTGGTTTTATCATTGACAAGTTAAGCTGAAAGCAGTTGGATGAAAGAAAATTATTCTTACCTGTCAGGTTATCAGCATAAACAGACGATTGAATGGCAGCACAGGAAGAGAGATGAGAAAAAGGGAAAAAAAGACACAAAGTTAGCCACAATTTTAAAATCAGATCAATTTATTATTCATTATTTTATTGTCAAATCACAACAATAGTCATCTCAGGGAACAATTCCCCTTGGTGACAGTGTCTTACAAGCCATTTACGTTCACAACAAAGGAATTCATGGTGGATAGTAGAAGAAGAATATGCAAAATGATTGGTCTCTTGCATTGTTTAATGAATAAACAAACAACAACAAAAAACTTTTGCCGTATGCCTGAATGGTAAATATTTAGCCAACGGGAACTTGGCTATGTCAGAACCAAATTGTCTTGTGAGTTAAATAATGCCACTTGATCCTTTTAGGGATCACTACTAGGGATCACTACACTAGATCATCTGCCTCTGTCAAATCAATCCTTTGGATAATCCTTCTTCACTTATATCCATGAATCTTTTCTGTGGTCTTCCTAGTTTCTTCCTGTCTTTTTACTACGTTTTACTTCCCTACATTTTTAAACAAATATCTTCACTTTCTACTTTTTACATTTTAAAAACAAGCTTGTTACTTTTGGTTTAATGCACTTGAGGCGAGTTATTTTTCAAGTCACTACAGGCCTTCAAAAATCAAACCCATTTGAGCCTAACAGCCTAAACACATGAAAGGCAGTGCTATTCATGTGTTAATCACCAGGGTATAACACATAAAAAGAGATAAAAGAGGCAGAACCACGTGCCATAGTCAGAGGTTAAATTAGGTTGGTAGTTTTGTTTGTCTGTTTGTTTGCTTTTTAGGCACAACACCGGAAGGAGTGCAGATGTAGATGGGGTTGCTGTGCTTTAGCATGTAGCTAGTGCAACAAAAGAGGAGCGTGGAGCAACAGGAGCATAAAAGGAATTATGTTTTTGAAGTAGCAGGTAATTTAAATTGTTATCAGCTCAACAAACATCAGTAAACAAACTGTTTGTGTGCAGTTTGTCACACAGTGTGCTGCTAGCTAAAGGTACAGCTGCTGTTTTTTACAGGGGGAAAAAAGAAAAAGAGCTAACTTCACTCATAGATAGTGAAAGATACGAAAGACAGGACAGCTGAGGAAGAAAATGGGTTAGATTTAAAGGTATGGACTGCTCAGTGTTATTTGATAAACTGGAAATTTAATGCTGACATGTAAGTTCTCACATTTTCAAATGAGATATTTGGTCTGTACATGTGACATTATATTTTAGTGTGATGGATTTAAAATAAAGCATTGTGTTGGACTAGTGCACAGTGGCTGTGGTGTTCATGGTCAGAGTTAGGTTACATTAAGTATAACAGAGATTGATTTGAAGTTAAGCTGATGATGCTTAGAATCATTCACTGCATTCCACCTTCATAATGTTTAATATAAAGACAGCAAAAACAGTGTACTATGAGTGTAGAGGATGCATGAAAATAGCTGGTAAAAATGTCCAACAAAGTGCTCTTTTTTACTTTCTTACTTTGAGTACATTTCACAGCCTTTACTTTTTCACTTTTACTTGAGTAAAGAAGTTAAATCAGTATTTCAGCTTTTACTTGAATATGTTTCAACACCACTATCTGTATAAGTATAGACTGTCTAAACTTTTGCCATCTCTGACTATCCCTCCTCTGTAAATGTCCAGCCTATCTCAGCACTGCATCTCTAACTTTGTCTTCAAACTGCTCAACCCGAGCCGCTCCCTCACTATACTCATTTCTAATCATGTCCCTCCTTCTCTCTCCCAATGAAAATCTTAGCATCAGCACTGCCACCCCCAGCTCTGCCATCATCAATATCATAGCAGGTCTCACTACTGTCTTATAAACATTCTGTTTCACTCTAGCCGCTATCCTGCTAATCACCGCTGACACTCATCTCCATCCACTCTAACGTGCATGCATTCTTCACCTCTCCTGTGTACTGTTGCTTTGAATGGTTAACCCCAGGTATTTAAACTTAGCTACAGTGGTTTGCAAAAGTATTCGGCCCCCTTGAACTTTTCCATATTTTGTCACATTACAGCCACAAACATGAATCAGTTTTATTGGAATTCCACGTGAAAGACCAATACAAAGTGGTGTACACGTGAGAAGTGGAACGAAAATCATACATGATTCCAAACATTTTTTACAAATAAATAACTGCAAAGTGGGGTGTGCGTAATTATTCAGCCCCCTGAGTCAATACTTTGTAGAACCACCTTTTGCTGCAATTACAGCTGCCAGTCTTTTAGGGTATGTCTCTACCAGCTTTGCACATCTAGAGACTGAAATCCTTGCCCATTCTTCTTTGCAAAACAGCTCCAGCTCAGTCAGATTAGATGGACAGCGTTTGTGACCAGCAGTTTTCAGATCTTGCCACAGATTCTCGATTGGATTTAGACACCAGACAGGTCAGGGATAAAGTTATTGAGAAATTTAAAGCAGGCTTAGGCTCCAAAAAGATTTCCCAAGCCTTGAACATCCCACAGAGCACTGTTCAAGCGATCATTCAGAAATGGAAGGAGTATGGCACAACTGTAAACCTACCAAGACAAGGCCGTCCACCTAAACTCACAGGCCGAACAAGGAGAGCGCTGATCAGAAATGCAGCCAAGAGGCCCATGGTGCCTCTGGACGAGCTGCAGAGATCTACAGCTCAGGTGGGGGAATCTGTCCATAGGACAACTATTAGTCGTGCACTTCACAAAGAGTGGCAAGAAGAAAGCCATTTTTTAACAGAAAACCATAAGAAGTCCCGTTTACAGTTTGCCACAAGCCATGTGGGGGACACAGCAAACATGTGGAAGAAGGTGCTCTGGTCAGATGAGACCAAAATGGAACTTTTTGGCCAAAATGCAAAACGCTATGTGTGGCGGAAAACTAACACTGCACATCACTCTGAACACACCATCCCCACTGTCAAATATGGTGGTGGCAGCATCATGCTCTGGGGGTGCTTTTCTTCAGCAGGGACAGGGAAGCTGGTCAGAGTTGATGGGAAGATGGATGGAGCCAAATACAGGGCAATCTTGGAAGAAAACCTCTTGGGGTCTGCAAAAGACTTGAGACTGGGGCGGAGGTTCACCTTCCAGCAGGACAACGACCCTAAACATAAAGCCAGGGCAACAATGGAATGGTTTAAAACAAAACATATCCATGTGTTAGAATGGCCCAGTCAAAGTCCAGATCTAAATCCAATCGAGAATCTGTGGCAAGATCTGAAAACTGCTGTTCACAAACGCTGTCCATCTAATCTGACTGAGCTGGAGCTGTTTTGCAAAGAAGAATGGGCAAGGATTTCAGTCTGTAGATGTGCAAAGCTGGTAGAGACATACCCTAAAAGACTGGCAGCTGTAACTGCAGCAAAAGGTGGTTCTACAAAGTATTGACTCAGGGGGCTGAATAATTATGCACACCCCACTTTGCAGTTATTTATTTGTAAAAAATGTTTGGAATCATGTATGATTTTCGTTCCACTTCTCACGTGTACACCACTTTGTATTGGTCTTTCACGTGGAATTCCAATAAAAGTGATTCATGTTTGTGGCTGTAATGTGACAAAATGTGGAAAAGTTCAAGGGGGCCGAATACTTTTGCAAGCCACTGTACCTTCACTACCCCTGCTCTTTGTAGCTTCACTGTTAGACCTGTCTCGCTCTCATTCACACAAATGTATTCTCTTTTGTCGTGATGCATTCTCAATCATCCAGGTAAGTAAATCTCCAAAGGTTGATTCTGTTCATCTGGACGTAGCATTGTCATTGGGAGAAACATTTCGTCACTCATCCAAGTGACTTCTTCAGTCTCAGCTGACTGCAGGTTTCCCCAATCTTATAAACAGTACATTTGCATAGTGACTGAAACCAGCCCACTGAAGGAACATTGGGCTGGGAGGTCAGTTCCCAGCAACTGTTCTGATACTCCTGATACATACTCCTGACACATACCGGATCACTACAGGTTTTCACTTAGTCAGCGGTTTTCTCAGGTATTCTCTCTTGCTTCCACTGACTTTCATTCCTCTTCTCTCCAGAACATGCCTCTCCAGGCTCTCTGTCACCTGCTCCCTACTCATTCTACAGATCACATTGTTGTCCGCAAACATTATAATCCATGGAGACTCCTGCCTGTCAACCTCTGTCCATCAACCTTTCCATCACCCCTACTAACAAGAAAGGGTCACAGCCATTGTAATCTTAGCTACACCTTGAACCCACGTGTCACTCCTAGCCCACACATCACCACCTTCACATACTTCTCTGCCACTCCTGACTCCTGCGCAGTACCACAGTTCCTCTCATGGCACTACATCATATTATTTCCCTAGATCCACAAAAACACAGTGCAGCTCCTTTTGACCTTCTTTCTACGTCTCCATCAAAACTCAAAGCAATCACCGCATCTGTAGTGCTCTTTTGTCATGAAGCCATACTGCTGCTCACTTACTGTCACTTCTCTTCTTAACCTAGCTTCAACAACACTTTCCCAACTTCATGGTATGGCTCATCAACTTTGTCCCTCTGCTATTACTACAGCATGAACAGATATAAGAATGTTCATGTTATATTTAAATATCTGCCAAACAGATGAAGGAAAAAAGAAACATGCAGAACAAGTACTTGGGGATTTATTTCTTTACAAAGTCATTATTGCAAATTTCCCCCCAAATTTAAAAATTACTATAATTTTCTAAGACATAGTTATATATAATACAGTGTGAAGTGCTGCCATGTTGCTGTTCTGCATCATCATATGCATTACCACATTCTTCTGCTTTTACATCACAGTATGCACATTGCTCTGTGTCAAGAAGCTGGACACAGCAAAAGGCAAAGAGCAACTTAACCTCACTCACCATGAAACAGAGAAATCTCCAGGGTCGATTCAAGAGAATCTCAAGACAGTCCCTGCAGCCTCCTTTTCCTTCCTAATAGCTATTTCTCAACCCCCTACTTTCTAATTAATGCAAGACCCATACCCTGCGGTCTTTTATCGGCCTGTGTCTTCCTGCTCCCGCCCATAGCCATCAGCCCTGGGGCCTCAGTGAGGACTGCCCTTGGACTTTAGCCTCCGCCAGCAAATACAGCTTGGCTTTGAGGCCTTGCCCAAGGCAAAATAGACCAAAATCAATGTGTGGAACAGTGTGGGGTGGTTTTTATCATCAGATGAGGTGAAATAAGGTACACTTAAATTTGTTGAACAGCTCATTTTAATTATGCAAAAAGGATGGAATAAAGAATGAATTCTTGAGTTCAAAATGTAAGAACTGAATCCAAGCCATTGTTTTTGGACACGTTTCATACCCGTCTCCTTTTTAGGTTTCATGCCCTGCATTCCTGTTTCATAATAAATTGTGGGTGATCTAATAAATTATACAGGGCTCTTAAATAAAACATTAGGAAAATTATATTATAATGAATTAAGTGTTCACCTTGCCAATTAATCTACATTTAACATGGTCTGGTTTGTTGAAATTATGAAAATCACTGGTGGCTGCACTATAAACCTGCATACCATACATATTCTTCCCTAAAACATTATGCAAATGGCAGTGAATGTTCCTATAATTAACTTAATCTATTAGCATCTCTGAAACAAAACGATTACGCTTTTTGTCGTGATTATGCAGCGATGATTTCCAGAAACAAAAAACCACGCTCAAAGACAAAAATTTGTGTTTTATGGGAACCACATTGTCTTATGATTTTAATTAAAACTGACAGAAAATACCTTGGGTTCTTTTCTGTGCATTACTGTTGCTTTTTCAAAAGCTGATGTTTATAACCATCACGTTGTTACTGTTATCTAGATGTCACACAAGTGCATAATGCATTCAAATTTGCCTGGTCACAACTTACCCTTTGATTTTAGTATGTAAGGTTAAAAATATTGCACCCTTTGACAAAATGATTTTTTTAAACTTAATGAATAGGAGCAGTCTGCATTTTAAATATGTCGTGATGAGAAAAACATCTGACCTTGACTGGCCAGGCCTTTACACTGTGAATTACATATGGTTGCTTTTGATAGCAAATATAATTATCTTCTGAACTAGTAATGAAACAGAGCCAACCATCTATCTTCAGTAATTACCTCAGTTAATGGGAGTTTGTCTTAAATATTTAATTACACCGATATTAGCAATGGATTTCTAGACTTAAATAAACAGATCAGAGCTAGCTCAAAAACCATTTGCAAATACCTATTAATGTTTGCCTTGAACTACTGGGAATAGTGCAGGTGGGACTGACAATTCAGATCTGTTCAGATAAGCTGTCAATCACAGAACAGTAGGCTAAATTGAAATGCAAAACCTGTATAGCTGAATGGTTTGCAGTAATATTACTCTGAGGCATTTGGAATAAAGGTGTCCATCATATAATAAATGTTATGCAGCAGTGCAAATTCCCGCCTGTACGCCGCAGTGAAAATTTGCATAATAGCCTATAGTGGTGTACTCCGGTTTAATGGGAGGATGATGCGCTATAATTATTAAAATGCTAAAATTCTACATGGTTATGGATTTTTTTGTATAGTTCATTTTGACCTCAAAAAGCTGACTAGCACGGTAATGTTCATGTTTAACAAAGAAAATGGATTAAAGCTTAGGTTCATTGATCCTCCAGCTCTCTGACACATGACTCTTTTGAAGTACAGCTAGTGCCTTTATGTAGCACTGACTCTTCTGTTCAAAGGTGTAGCAGTAAATGTGAATAAAGGAGGAAAGAGAACCCACCTGGAACAAATATGTTTTCATAACCTCAAAAAATGCATTTTAAGTGATTTTTTTGTGTTAATAAAATGTTTTGTGGTAATCATTTAATTTCTAATGTCTTTAATTTGATATATTACAAACATCACATTTTCATCTTCAGTTCAAAGTTTGCACATTTTCTGCCTATGAATATCTCAGCAGGCTGAGAATCACATAAAATGTGACCATTCCCATGTTGTGTTATTTATATTGTTGACACATTGCAGTTCTCATGGTCCCCACTAACGAATTTCAGCTAATTCTGATATTTCTCACAGGCACTGAAGGCAGCATACTGTTAATTAATTAGAGCCGATATATTTGCAGTTTATGCTCAGCACAATTAGTCTGGCACTTTCAGTTTAGTGTGCAAAAAAAGAAAATTGTTTGATGGAGGAAGTGGATTCTTGTAATGAAGTTTAAGAAGTGGTGAACCTTTGGCCCCAACAGGCACACAGACACACACACCCACACACACACACACACATGCACACACACACACACAGTCATTTTACAGCAGGGCTCTTTTTTTTTCTTCAGGGAATCCAGCCAGGATTAGATTTAACCATTTTTTCCTGCTTTGAATTCTTACTTGATATGTAGAAGTTTAAGTTATTGTTTAGATCGTCCTGATATTTTAGAGTGTCATATTTAAATACTTATGTTTATGGTATCTTTTTGGATTCCAGTTTCAAGTTGTTTCTTACTTTTATCTAAGAAAGTCTCTTGCTATTTTACTTTATGATCATAAGTTTTAGTTTTGCAATCAAGTGTTTGTTTTGATATGTAATAGTAGTAATGCAGTTCTCTCAGTGTTTTCCCTGTCTTCTCCTTCCTCCCTGTCTTTCTGTTTCAACTGTTTCCACTGACAAATTGCCACCTTTTTGTGGTGTAGGGGTTGGTATGTCCCTGTGATCCTTGGAGCTCTGTTGTCTTGGGAAATAGCCTCTGGTAGGGTCTCCCATGGCAAACTGGTCCCAGTGGATGGAACATACAATGAGTGATTTGGAAAAATCTCAGTGGAGCAGAAACTGAAGCATGGCATGTGGATACTCAGCATTGCAGACTGCTTTTTGGGATGAGGAACATCAAGTCATTGGCAGGGAGGAGCCTGAGCTAGTGCAAGAGCTAGAGTGGTACTGACTAGATATCATTGGGCTCAACTCTACACATAGCAAGGGATGAGCCTTTTCCTTTTCCAAAGTGGCCCAAAATTGGGAGCTGCCAGGTAGGTGTGTGGAAGCAAGTCCATTGCTGAGCGCTGTCATTATGGAACTTGTGTGATTTGAGTTGCTGAGGGTAAAGTGCTGGCTTTTGTCTGTGCATATGCAACAAAATAGCAGTTCAGAATACACACCATTCATGAAATTTTGAATGGGGAAATAGAAGGGCTTCCATATGGGAACTCCATAATTCTCCTGGGAGACTTCAGTGCTTGTGCGGGCAGTGATAGGAAGTTGTCTGACAGACCTGACTCTTCCTCTGGAAGAGGTTAGTTGAGTAGTTGAGAAGCTGTTTGTTGGAAAGCCACCAAGTGTGGATGAGATTTTCCCTGAGATGCTAAAAGCTCTGGACATTGTGGGGATGTCTAGGAAGAC
Source organism: Oreochromis niloticus (assembly GCF_001858045.2). Lineage (NCBI taxonomy): Eukaryota > Metazoa > Chordata > Actinopteri > Cichliformes > Cichlidae > Oreochromis > Oreochromis niloticus. Next base: position 32,294,741 of record NC_031965.2, read on the forward strand.
ACACCTCCTTAATGTTGCATGTTGGAGCTATGTTCCATCCTTCACCTATGGTCGTGAAATATCGGTAATGAGCAAAGGAATATTGGTGTGAATGTGAAGCGATTAGACATCTTGGGGGGGAACACTGACTCTATCACAAGACTCTGAGTTTATCCCCAAGGTAGACTCAGAACTTCCTGGAGAGGTAGCATATCTCATCTGGCATGGAAACACTTTGTGATCCCCTAGGAGGAACTTGAACGTGTAGCTGGGGTGAAGTGTTGCCACTGTGACTTGACTGTGAAAGTACCACAAACTGAAGTATTACACAAAGTGTGGGAAAAAAGAATTAAAATAAACATCAATGGATGAATGAATAGATGGGTGGGTGGGTGGGTGGATGGATTATTTTCAGTTTTACTTTTCTTTTCTTTTATTACTTTGTCTTGTGTAAGTTATTATCTTCACCTGTGTGTTTATGCTCACCTGTGTCTTGTTTTACATCTGTGTTTCATTCTGTTATCTGCACAGTATGTATAAATAGACCTATCTCCGTCTTCCTCAGATTGTTTATCAACTTTCTCTCTGCCATGCTATTTTGCTGTCTTGTTGCCTTATGTGGCCCTTTGTGATTTCCTAGTGCTTGTGTATTACTCTTTGTTTAACCCTTTGGACTTGGGCATGTCAAGTCAACATCTGTCCATCTACAGTACTGAATTTATATTTATTACTGCAACCAGTTATGGCTTGATATTTATATAGTCACTGTTTCAGCCATATTCCCTTTGGTTTTAGTTTTTTTTTTTTGGCAACTCATTGACATTATACAAATTCTGTTGTGTTGGGAATTTATTGACAGTTAGGATTAATATTTATTCAACCTTTGAAACTTTTAGCTAATTTAATTTGAAGGAAATTATTATTTTATATGATCACAACTTAGAATATTAACCTTTTATAACCTTTTTTGGAATATCCACTTTTAAAAATTGGTTCACAAATTACTCTTATTGCTTTGAGTGTTGCACTTTATTTATTTTTTGCCAGGGGATTTAAATTCACATAAGCCCCTATTTTAACCAATCCGCTGTAACTTGTGGGGAACAAATCAGCTGGGAAGGGCAGAAGTGCAGCTCATTACGTGAATGTTGCCATGCTCCAGATCAGTCAGCAAAAATAATTAGGTGTTATATTACCCAGTGTCATATCTTGTGAGAGACTGAAACCATCCAGTAGGGATCGATTGCACTCACTTTGTGTGGGGAAAAGTAATAAACATAATTATGCTTTTTGCTGCTTTTTGAATTGAAGCCACACAGTGTGACTGAATGGGCTGTGTATGTGCACTCAAGCAAAACGCCTTGCCAATTACCACAAATCATAGTCAGCTGGTTTTCTACCTCCTTTAATGGGACTCAGAACTTTCTTTCGCTTAGCATCGTTGAGCACAGTCCTTTCAACACTTCCATCTAATGTTATGCTCATTAGAATATAAATTGATTTATGATTACTACCTGCAACTTTTCAACTGGACCAAGTGATAATGATTTGGCTAGAGGTAGAGATGATTAAAAGACAGTCATTATTATGTATACATTTCACTTTTACTGACATTATTACAACTGATACAGCATGATATCACCTCTGCTTTTTTATTTGAGTATGTTCCATGTGCACTAATGAAAATTGATAAAATCACAACTGGGATTTGTTGGGTCCTTACTGTTGAATGAAGCTGTTAAATACCCAAAGAAACACCAGGGCCATGCAGATAGGCAGCTTGGATATTGTGACTTGGTGGTAGGCCTGTGTACATTTTAATTGCCATTAGGTACAAATCAGTTCCAACATTTTGTCATAGTGACACCATTACAGCTGATACAGCTTGAAATAAACTATAGAAACTATAGATTCATTTTGTTACGTTCCCTATGCACTAAAGAAAACTGATAAAATCACATTTTGTTCCTGCTACTTCCTCCTTACTCCTGAACGAAGTTAAATACCTGTAGAAACACCAGGGCAATATAGATTTTCAGCTTAGATATCCTGGTGGTAGTCCTGTGTTTGTTTACCATTAGGGAGAAATCAAATGTAATATTTAACCTTTTTAACCTTTTTTCCCTAATTTCTCTTTTCCTGCATTATTGCAGGCAGCTGCATATATAAATAATGACCCTACTAACATGACAGACACAGTGTTGGATGTCAGTGTCATGCATATGGAAGCAATTTTATGCACTCTTTTGTGTGTTATACCAATTTCAAACCTCATCTGCATGCACATGAAATTACTGCTACGTGGTGAGTGGTAGTACAAGGAGATTATATTTTATAGTTGGGTTCACGGAAAACAAGAAACCGAATGTTTGGTACATGGGAGTTTGTTTTCCTTAGTGAATCCCTTTCTTTGCTATAGACCCTATAAAGTTGCCACAAAGGGACATATAAAACTGAGGATTAGGTGTCACTTCCAGGCCAATGAATTTCTGTTGGTTGTGACAAAATGCTAAAGGAAATATATTCCTAGCAACAATACAACATAGTGTTAAGTAGCCACAACAAATCCAGTTTTCCAGCCGTGATTCACTGTTCTTAAGAAGGAGCTATTTTTCAATGCCACGCTTCTGCTCTGGTGTCAAAAACATGGAAACACAGTTCTAGATCAGAGGACAGACGGTCTGAGCCTTCAGACCTCCTCCCACTACGATACATGAGCCGCCAACATGTGACATAGACGTGCGGATCCCTGTCACAGGGAGAGAATCTCGTTATATTAAAGCTTGATTGATTTCAATATCCTGCCACACAAAGAGCTTGACATTTATATTGAATTAAAAAGTAGGACTTTAATTAATTCACATACCCGCTCAGCTTAATAATACCCTCCTCGGTCACATTGAATTTAATCGAGCATGACTCATTGGAAATGTGAAATGGATGTTTGGTTCAAATAAGCATTCTTAGAAAGAACAATAAATCTGCCTAATGGACTTTAATACACCTGCCAGGCTTCTAATGTCTTATTTTAGCCTCCACGCTATGCAAGAAACTGCTGTGATTGTAGATTAATGACAACAAAGCTACAAATCTTGGTATCTACAATCCTTTGCAATTACTAGGAGAAACCGTAAAGTAATCAGAGTAAAAACACATTCATATAACTTGTTATTAACTTGTTTTTGAATTGACTTGTTTAGTTAAAAGTGTCCATTTACAGTTGGGATTAAGAGGCAACTTGGATCGGAAGATTTTGTCAGACAAGGAAAAGAAAAAAATAACATGAATGGGACAAAACACAACATAACTTTAAGAGAAATGGACCATATAAGCCCACATAAATTTCTTTATGGGATGGCCACATTTTCAAGAAAGAAAGCCCACCCAAAGAGTGTAAAGGTCACAATATGATAAGATGAGCAGAATCATCATATGTGAAAGGTTATTATTGACAGCTGTAAATGCTAAATCGGTAGATTGGATGTCATCATCCATGCACCATACACAGACATAAATCACATGTAAATACCAGGTATAAATGGGAAACAACAGACATTAAAAGATGCCCGATTCAATAGAACCAAGTGTCTATTTATGATTATGATTATGATTAATAATGGTGATTGGAGACACCTCTAATATGCTTTGAGTAATGTGAGTTAAAGATAAAGTAAATTAAAAAGTAAATTCATTCAAATATTTATGTGGCTGTTGAAAATGAGACTCAAAATAAACGCAACCTTTGAACTATTACATGTGTTTCTTTAATAACAAGTCATAAGTCATGTTGCTGGCTAGCTGCCATTATAGGTAGCGGAAGATTGTCTCTGAAAAGGACCCTTTTTTTAATGAAAGAGTATGCATGTCTTGTCTGTGTTCTCTCCATATATAAGACAGGCCACTTTACTGATAAATAACAAGCTAAGTGAGCATGGTCTGAATTCTTTCACTGATGACAAGACGGCCTCTGCACACATTCAAGGTTGATACTCAGTTTAATAGAAAGTCCACTACTTGTTTATAGAGCAGACATAACGCTGAGAGAAACCTTGAGCTGCCGTGTACTTAGACACCAAATCACCATTTTGGGGTTACTAAGATACTACCTCCATGCTGTTGAACAGATTGAAATCCCGAAGATTAAATCTTAAAGCAAACCTATATAACTCCACATCAATTGTTTTGTACATGTGTTGGGCTTGCAAAAAATAGTAATCTGAGTAACTGTGTCAAGACAACAAATCTCAACAGTGTTAAGTAGTGATTTAATTAAGGGTACCTTATGTGCAGCAGTGCCCTGGCATATTGGTCTTATTGAAACTATTACTGTATGCTGCTATCTCTCAGGAGAGATCGCTTGAATTTTGTACTTAATAAATCACCATCTGAGAATTCTGACACCTTTCACACCAAGCAAAATAAGAAGGTACAAGGATAAATTGTCACTCTTTCAAGTAGTAGTCATATATTCTGTCTAAAAAAGCGTTTTCAGCAGACTGGCAGGCTGCACAACATAAGAAGCAGAGTGGGAAAATAATTAAATATAAAGAACGGCACACAAGTACAGCAGCATGATACAGAGCTTCAGTGAAAGTGTAGGAGGCTAGAGGTGCATTAAGGTCCAGCAGACCATAAGACGGTTTGCCTGAATTAAATGAGCTGCATTGAACAAACAACACTGAACTATAAACGAGAACTTTATTAACACACACGCGCACAAAACATTATGGCAACAAACATACAAAGGAATATTTCATGGCTATGTGGTGGAATTGATGATATTGCTGCTGCTTCTTTTTTCCAGTTGAAAAGCTTGTCATAAAATGAACGTGGCTTCTGGCTATGCCTCATAAACCTCCCCTATAGTGACAGCAGACCTTTTGACAGAAACGTCCAATCTATGCAGCAATGGGTCAATGTAGAGATGTGCAGGAGTGTGAGTTATAGCCAAGTTCAGAGTGTTATTTTAATGGGGCTGCCAGCAGTAGCTATAAAACCTTTTGCAGCTTGTTGGCTCTGCAGGCACCATTCATGTGTATTTGTGGTTGATACAAACCTTATAAGCGCTGCGGTGCGATCTCTGTAACACAGTGTCCCAACTCAGGGGACTTTTTAATACCGAAACTGGATAATGACTTCAAGGTCTGCTACACGTGTCACTGAGACAAACGGACTGACAGATCTTTTTCTGTTGCAGGATTAAAATAGTGGTGAGTAGAATAGAGTATAGTTTAAATCAATTCTGGATCTTTAAATATGAACCAGGTACCAAGGGTAGCAGGGACATAGTTTTAACATAGAGACATGGACGAACTCTAAGCACATCACTTAGAGTTTGAGAAATCAACACCCTTTCCCGGTGCTCCTCTGACACCAACATCATACTGCTATGAGTTATACTTGACACTCATCCCCGCATAATTACTTTCCAGATGGAATGCTGCCAAGCATTTACAAAGCTAACAAATAAAATAAAAATTAAAATAGGAAACTTTTTTTTTCTCTTGAGTCGAATTGAAAAAGAGTGAGTGGCAATATAGAAGCTGTGTTTGTATAGTTAGTTTCCCCTGACCCTCTAAACAACAGTCTATTATCCTCCCAGCAGTTTGCACCCCTGCTGCCTCCTCTCGATTTACAACACAATCACCAGGCAGTTCTCAAAACCTCTACTTAAAAAAGCTTTCAGTATTCACAGTCAGTCCGGCTAACATCTTCATCATGAGATAATGTGTTTCATGTTTATTCCGCCCAGCGCTAAACTCTGTTTGATAATAAATTCATCACCATCATGTTCTCTCTCTGGCTCTTTCAGGCTTCACATTTCATCACTATAAAAGCAGCAGTAAATTGATTTGCAAGTTAACAGAAAACACAGACAGCAAGTAACTACACATACATTACTGCACATCCATACATACTTTTATGTCTTAAAAGTATTTATATCTAAAACATCTAAAAAGCCATCATCTTGAACTCAAAACTCAAATACAGGCACATACACAATAACAGAACAGCTAAAGAATAAGCTGCTTTTAAAAACAACACAAACGCACAAACTTTGTAACCACTAAGACAGCTTTAACCCTTCTAATCTTCATCTTATAACTCATTAAATCAGCACTTTATTTCATCTCTGTTATTAAATAGAAAATACTTACCCACAATAGTGAAAGGCTTTGTAAGTAATTACGTTATACTGAGAATCTTTCATTGCTGCATTATAGTAACAATACACACAGACATGGTGAGTGTAGATGTGTGTCAATCTACTCAATAGCGGTTACAGTAATAGACTGGTAAATGAGAAGGCGAGGGTGGTGTGGGGGGTTCACTCCTGAGTCATTTGACATGTAAATTAAATAAGAAGCAATTGCTGTCGACTCTTTATTCACAAGCAATCACAATCTGCAATTCCATGATGTAATCGAACCAATATTCCAACATACACTTCTATTAGTCTATAGACAAAACTGTGATTTGATATGATTTCCCACGTGGTTTCCCAATTTGTGTTTCTCACTAAAGTAAATGAATTGGTTTCACTAATAAGGGTCATGTAATGTAAAACATGCCTCCTTGATGGTGTTTAATTGGCTGCATTGGCTACTCTGTATATTTTCAAGGCCAATGCTTATCAAAAGCACATTTATGTAATTCCATGTGGTTAAATTCTTTCTATAATAACTGTACTATTAAAAACAACAAGAATTCTGTTTGCACATTGTGTGTTTACCTTCAGTCTGATTCTGTAATTTGAAAGCAAATTCAAATAAATACTTCAGATATTATGTCTCTTACTTGTACAATTCACGTGACTCTAGCAAATTACCATTTACATTCACGCATTTCCTTAAATAAGGCAGAATTTTTCAACTGTGGTCAGAAGCTGAGCAAAGCAACTCCAACAAAGCTTAAATTGCACTGTACATTTTTTCTGTGTGCAAATGTAAAAGCCCATCTACACTGCACGGTCTTCTGAAGTTATTCAATGCTTGCATCATGCAAACAGCACAGAGGGTCATTAATGTCAAACATTTTCAGAATTTATTTAAAAGCAAAGGAGCCTAAATAAAGTTAATCTAGTCAGGAACTGGAAGAAATTTGTAAGGTTAGCATCATTGTTACAGCTAGTTAAAGATGAAGGTGTATCTGTTCTCTGAGGTCACTCACTGTCATTTACAAATCATACAATAACCTTTATAGAGCCAAAATTGTCCCTCCAGAGCCTATTACTCACATTTTACAAAAAGCATTTTGTGCTCACACCTCAATTTTGCAGTTTGAGGAGATGCTGCAGAGATGCGGGTGCACATGTGGACATAGAGAGTCCTTGTAACCATAGAAACTCTCTCAGTGCTGATAGACCAGCAGAGGGGACATTTAGAGTAGAGGGGGTAACAAGCTGATGTTATCACAGCAATATTAAGGTTTAATGATTCATGGGAAAATAAAGAATACATTATAGCATACAATATTTATAGGAAATGTGTTTATTACAATTCAGGATACTGGTCTCTGGTTTCATACACTATTACACTAACTATTTTAAACAAATGGTCATGTTTGGTGCACTGTAAGCTTGTTATTGTTAGCAGGGTTGCTCATAAGACTGGCTCAACAAGACATTACAAATGTCTTTCAAATTTAATGTCATCTTAAAGTAATTTTAACTACACACCTCAATATGATTATTGCGCACCCATTCTCTAATATGATCTGTTTTTTAGAAAACTATTAGATAGTGTTTAATAAGATAAAAGCCATGATTTAAGAGCAACATTACTAGAAGCAAAAGGTACATCAGCAATGGTCTTGATACCTGTCCATGGTGGTTGCTAAATAGCTTACATATACCCTTTATGAAGAAAATATTCTCAGTTTGCTCTGGGATGTAAGGAATTGCTAAGGCAGTGTAATGTGTTCCATCATAGAGCCAAATTAGCTTATAGTAAAAATATATATGCTGCAAATAAAGCAAAGTCTAGGCTTTTCCAGCACCTTAAGGTAACTACTTCACACACACACTCTCTGAACTACTGGCTTCTCCTTTGAGCTTGTTGCATCTCTTTACTATGGAGCAACTCTCTGTTCATGCTGTCTCTAAGGTCTCACTGGGAGCTCTGCCTTCAGACGACATCATACATCTGCCAAGATAAAGTTAGAGACACAAGGATAAAAGGCAGCACCAGCTACTTAGGAGTCACCGAAGCCTTGGTTTACCAGATAAAGTGATGTTACTTATAGCAACACTAGATTTTACAGTGCAAGGGTCTCGATCCTTTGTGGTTATGTATAGAATGCACACGGCTGCCCAAGTTAATTTAAGTGTAATAAATTCATGTGAATTAAAACAAATAGAAAATGTCTGTAGAGTTTACATGAAATATTGCATTGCTTACAAACGTCAGAGTTTCAGGTAGACTGTGCAATTCTAAATTAAATGTTTAAAACATATTTATTTGCTAAAATATTGGAACATGTTGTGTGATTAGAACTGACATTTGACTGAGAATTTAAGAATACTTGTTTACATGAATGTTTCTTTTTTCATAAAATATGTATTTGAAAAAGAAGATCTTCGACATTAGTTACCACCTAAGAATGTCATTTACTGCAACGATCAAAAGAGCAATCATTATGTAGGCTTTGTATGAATCATCACTGATAAAGTATCTTGAAGCCAGTAAAATAATCAGATTGGTGAACAAGTATAGCCTCCATTTTGTGTGAAGTCACCCTGGGGTTATTGCATATGTACCAGCTGTGAATCCCCGGGCTCATATTTGCTGGTGCAGAAAGAAAAATAAGCTTGGCTTGTTAGTTGTGGATGATTTGATTAATAGCTAGCCTTCCTGGTCTCCCTCTCCCATGATGCATGTCATCCTGGAGGGGATACTTGCTTGTCTCATGACATGCTCCTTGGAAAATTGTAGGTGTGTGTTAAACTGATATTTGCATTAGCATACTAACAAGCACTATTACTGTGTGTGTGCTTGTGGACGATCACACCTAGTGAAGCAGGACATGCTTTTTGCTGAATCCTGGAGATGAGGGTAATGAATTGTGTTCCGCATATGGCACATTGATAAACTCACTTTATGCCATTAATCAGCAGCAGAGGGAAATGGGAGAGTCTTGGGAATGTACTTTGACTGACAGGCTAATTTAGTGAGAGGAACAGCTTTTCGTGCAACGAATATGGGCCGGCTTACACGGGCTAATTAAAGGTGGCTACTGTGTGGTGTAGACTTCAGTGCCGATCTGCTGGTACGATTACACTAGTTTTGGTTGGGCTGGCTTTTCCTGGTCTAATAAGGTTTGTGTGGCAGAATGTTAAATTCAGTTCAATTAAATTTCATTCATATACAGTAGTACCAAATCACAACAACCATTGCCTCAAGAAGCTTTATATTGTAAGGTAAAGAGCCAAAATAATACACAGAAAACAGAAGAGAAAACCAACAATCTGATCACCCTCTGTGAACATGCACTTTGGCGATAGTAGGAAGGAAAAATTCCCTTTTAACAGGAAGAAAACCTCAGACAGATAGGGGCGGCCATCTGATGTGCCCAGTTCTGGGTGAGGGGAGGGAGACAGGACAACGACATACGAGCCAGAGGTTAACAATGATTCATGATTAAATGCAGAGTGGTGTATAAACACACAGTGAGTGAAAAAGATGAGTGAAGAAGAAACACAGTGCATCATGGGAAGCCCCCGGTAGCCTAGACCTATTGAATTGTTACTAAGGGAGGATTCAGGGCCAACTGATCCAGCCCTAACTGTGTGCTCTATCAAAAAGGAAAGAATGTGCAAAACAATCAAATAACACTGCACTGGTCAGTGAATGCTGCTGCCAGCTGGGTGCTTAGCTACAAGCATGCCAACGCTGAAATTGTTTGGCAAGGAAGGGATTAGTGTTGATATGATTGCCTACATAAAAGCTGATCGCGCTCTGTGATTATCTCTCTCTCTGAGTCTCATCCTCCTCTTATAGCAGTAAAGCTGAGATGGCATTAGACATCAGCCTTGCCCTCAGTCTCAAAATATCATATGCGTTGCCTCCCCTTTGAATTTCTTATGGCAATTCTTCTTTTCTATTAGCATCTCATTTGGCCTTACACATTGGATTTTCTCACTTTACATTTGTGTGTCAAGCAGCGTTTCTGCTTGAATAGCAGAATAATCCAATCACTGAGGAGCGCCTCAGACCCAAGACATCTGACCTCTACTGAGGATGTGATCTTGTCAAAAAGTGTCTTATTTCAGATAACAATTCTCTGCTTTGTTTATAGATCCTCATTTCTGCTGTGCGATACAAACTCATTTGTTTTTTCAGCATTGTTTAAGGCACTGGGGAAATTTCATGGAATATTCACTGTAATAGGAATCTTTGATAAGACTGAATAAACACTAGACAGGAGAAACTTACATTGTGTGTTTCAGTCTGCATGTGGATGCTACTCCAAGCAATTTTTTTTATTATGACTTGATTTAATCAATATACAAAAAGAGAAAAAAGAATAGATCCCTGTATTATAATGCATCTTTATTGATTTAATAATAATAATAATAACTTTATTTGTATAGCACTTGAAAACACAGCGTTGCAAAGTGCTTCCCAGTTTGTTCGGACATGCATTCTTATCTTTAATGTATGGTTTTATCCAAACACACAGTCAAATGTACAGTCGTACATTCATTCCTACATACACTCTTCCATATTCACATTAGATATGCCAAGAGCCAAACAAATTTGATATGAGCATGGAACAGTTAAAGCACCCCGCTCAGAATTTGGAAAGATTCAACAGGTCTGCTATATAGGCCTGGGCATGTAGGGTTTTGTATGTTATTAGTAACATTTCAAACAAAATTCTGAATTTCACTGGAAACCAGTGAATGGAAACAAGAATAAGGGTGATGTGTCAGTGTCAGCTAGTTTTTATTAACAGCCTAGCTGCTGAATTCTGGACCATTTAAAGGGGGACTAAGGAGAACTGAAAAATACATGTGAAAAATGAGTTACAATAATTGAGAGAGGAGAAAATTAAAGTGTTTGTTCAAAGTTCTATGAATTGAGTTGCTCAAAAATACTAGAATTTACAGTACGTCTAAATACTCTAAAAAACAAAGTGTTTTTTTTAGATGTATAGAGTTTAATTGATTGTTAATGTGGCTTTAAATAGAATAAAAAATATGCACATTTATTTGTTATTGATAGAATGGCAGAAAAAGTGAGCTTTTGTTGTTTTACATTGTAGTAAAAAGCAAACTCTGCAATGGAGACCTAGAAAACTACAAGTCAAGTCATGAAACATGAAATTAATTATCTAATTTTGTCTAATTAATCATTAATCATAAACAAGCAAGAACATGAGCACGTTTCCAAATTAGTGCTGTGCTTAGTACAAGTGATCCTAGACATTATGATTTACACATCTACACACCTACCTGCCTACTTCTCTCCATTGTACTGCTTCACTAACCAGTTACCACTGTCCTTTATTGTAATGGCAATATCATCAAGGACCATTCTCACCCCAGCAATCAAGTGTTTGAACTATTACCATCAGGCCGACGGTACAGGTCACATAAAACCAGGACAAACAGATTCAGGGATAGCTTCTTTCCCAGAGCTATCACCATAGTAAATAAGCACAAAAACAATTGAAACTGCTTAGCTACTCCATACTGTCACCGTCAATTATTATGCTGCTATTCTTACTGTCATTATATTAATGCTGCTATCCTGTATATATTGTACTTACTATTGTTTGTTTTATTGCACCTTTTATATTTTACATTTATATTTATCATTGTATTTTTGCACCAAGGGAGTGGCACTCCAATTTCGTTGTACCCTGTACAATGACAGTAAAGGCTATTCTATTCTATTCTATTCTATTCTATTCTATTCTATTCTATTCTATTCTATTCTAATACTACTCTTGAAGACAGCTCCTTCTGTATTGCATCTTATGATGACTTTGGGCTCAAAGATATGACAAAGTAATTTGGTTCCCTTGATACTTTGTCTAAAACTGTTTGCCTCTCTCGTATTCCATATTCTTTTGTTGTGAGGTCAGTCACCTAACCTGTCTACACAGAAAGAAAAGGGCAAACTGCCCTACACTATGCTAAAAGTGAACTGTCTCTTATACGGCAGTGAGTCCCCTTTTCCAATAAAGGTCAAAGACCTATAATAAAATTAGTTCTATAAATTTACCACTTACATGTCATTTTTGTCTACTATAGGTTAACATGATAAACATGATTTTGGGTGCAGTGCATAATGCAGGATCAGTCATTCTACAGTTTTAAACCAGTGAAATACCAGAGGGTGAGTCACCCCAGAAAAAAATATGCTGTTATAGTTTAAATGCCACACAAATGACAAGTTTCAATCAGTAACATTTTTAAATACATTTGTGTGTAAAAGAGATACCAACAGGTAATGACAGGCAACTTCCTGAGTTTTGAAAAGCTGCTAAGTTTGGCATTTTGTGCCCGAGGGTGGACTTGAAAATACAAATTGACTTTGCATGGTTCCACATTCCCAACATGGAAACACAAAGCCTTCGCTGCCATAAATTTGTGTGACTTTGATTGTTACATTATGTTCTTGAAACATTATTTAGGCAACTGTTTATTAACTATAACAAGGAATCTTGCTGGCGGTGCTGCTGTGAATTGACATCGTTTGTTGTTAAGTCACATTATGCTTATGAAAAATTATGCAAGAATTGCAAGTAATAGCAGAATATTAATAAGATATAATTTCTGTCTGCTGGTAAGGGCACTGAAATGCACAGTAGAAAAGGCTAATTAGAAGAGCATGATAAGTTATGGTTTGATGGGTTTTCAGCCCCCTCAGTGTTCACAGTATAAATCTTGTTTACCAGCCGTCTCCTGATACATACACATTGTTGGCTTTGAAGCTATACTTGTCATGCTTCCACTATCTTTGCTGTGTTATTACACAGTATGCCCCATATGTTTCATGTATGATGCCCCATTGTATTACATGTAAATTACCCATCTGTTATTGTGTAGCTGTCTTGTTAACAGCACTGACTAGTTTGCTATGTTATGAAACAAATCTGTTGTGTTGGAGAGATGTAAGACAGTATATAACCAAAGGAAAGACAGGTAGAGAGAAGAGAGACAAGTGAGTAATATTCATTGTACACAACATCACTCACTGGCATGTGGGAAACTTTTGCCATAGTAACATAATCCTCATCCAAGGCCTCCAGATTTAGTTAAAGGACATGGAGCCTGAAGCTTTCATTAAATGAAGGCTTATTTCATTATTTACAAGGTGTTATTTTCTGCCTCAGTTCACAGGCTAAATGCCAACTGGCAACTCCAAGGCCTATTTAAATGAGTCAAATTCTGGTCCCATCTGCCCTGCTGGTTGCCTTACTCTTGGTTGGGAGTGGGTGGGCAGACTGGATAATGCAGTCAGCCTGTGAGATGCTTCTGCTGTGTCATCTGTCTTCTCCTTAAGCAGCCCACTTACCTGTGTCAAAGTCTTGGTCTCAGCAACACAGAGACCTTACAGTCACAGGTGGGACCATATCTAATTGGAGCACTCTAAGTGCTACATTGTTCACAGAGTCATTAGGCCATACTATCCAATATTTCCCTGTAAGAGATATCCATTATAAAACACTGCACCAATGGGGCAATCAGAACTGGGTTATGGAGCAGGTACTAGATCAATACACTACCTCAATGAAGGATAAGGTCTCAGAATCGGAAAGAGACGTATCACCAGGGAAATACATTGGTACTTGGTAAATACTAGACTGTTGTTTTGTTCTTTGACCATCTACTTACAGGATAATCTCTTGCACCACCATGGTAAACATTAACATTATAAAGTCCTGTAATAGCTGTAATATATCTAATCACGGCCGTGGTATGGTCTCAGATGGTCTCAAATGTTCTCTTTTGCACAAACAAATGCAAAATAAATGTTTTTCATAGAGTGTACACCCATCCCCAATAAATGTGATATACAGTACTCCCACAGTCCAGGTTTATCTAGTGAATCACTTGCACAATCTTTTGAGCTGTTCACTAAAAAACGTTTTTCATAATCTTTTTCTTTAATTTGTAAAATAACTACAAAACTCTCTGGACTATAGTTAGAATAAGAAATGAATATATATTGGCATTGAGAATGAAGTAATTGAAATTCTGAGTGAGATTTTTCAAAGAAAAAAAAAGAAAAGTGTAAGCCATGCAGACACTATGGCCTTGTCATTTTCCAATGACATGACAAGCATGCATAATCATGTCATGTACCTCTGGATTTTGTGTGTCTTCTGAATGAACGATTGCAGTTTCATACTGTCAAACAGAAAGCATCATTACACACAGTTCTGTCTGCTGAGGGATCATTTGAATAATGTAGGTAGTTACATTATTATTAGTTTCATTCATTATTGACTGGTGGAGTGGTTCTGTTCCTATTACAGAGGGATAACACTTCAATATATGAAACCCTTAATTTACCGAGCTGGGTTTGGCACAACACTGTGTGTTTTCTCCAAGGAGGAAGCCATTATCAGCAGAGCAGAAATCCACTCTCCATAGAAAGTCTTCAGTTTCATACCAAACAAAAACAGGCATTTTCCCCTTTTTACTTAATTTTCCAAACGACTTGGTAAATAAATCTCTGCTGAGAAATAAAGCAGCCTCAATTGCTACTTATCAGGGGATTTGTGTAACTCCAAGTGCTAAATGTGCAACAAAGCCAGAAGAAATAAAAAGAGCCAGCACAAACCCATAACATAACATCTGTTAACATCACTCGCAAAGTGAAATTTGACCACGGTGTGCAGTATATTTGAAAAAATTTACAATTTCATTGTTTATAATCCAGTCTGCTAATCTACAGACCACTTTCACAGTGTGATGAACATTTGAGAATTAATTAAAAGATTTGGCACACACTAGTATTGCTTCATAGTGAGCAGTGTGCTCCCCTGTTATAACGATGGACAACATAGCTTTCCACTTTGCCAGATGTCTGGTTATCTATTGCTATGAGTTCTTTATCCTGTAAGAAAGCAAGAGGATATTTTATCCTGCTGATTAACTTATTATTATGTCTTATATATTATTGATTGCCTCCATTGCCAGACAAACCAAAGTGTTGTGGTGATGATGGTGGTTTTTGTTGGGGAGTGGGGGAGGGGGACCTGGCTACTGGAATTGGAATTGTCTCCATTTTATTCAGCACAGTACCGTATGAATATCTCACTGCTATATGATCCATTTAATAAACCCAAGTTTTACACAAGGAGTTCTTGGTGGTGAAGTGCATTCAAGATCGTTGTCAATACTGTCATGAATTACATATATATATATATATATATAGGCCTCCAGAAGACTGAAGAATGGAAATAAATTCAGACGATGTGAGGAAAAAGATGCCGCAATAAGTGAAACCTGCACTGCAGGATGTTACAGAAACTAAACACACAGTGACTTAGAATATTAACGTTCTCATACATTATTCATGTTTAACACAATAATGAGAATGTCAGTGTTGAAACTCATACAACTGCCAGAGTAGCGCAATGAAGAAAAGCGTAATGAAACTGAGATAATGGCTTTTAATTCATTCCTTTAGTCTGACCACTTAGGGTGATATTTTATTTGATTAAGGAAAATCAGACTTTGAGAATATGAGAATATGTTGGCTATAGCTTAGGTGATTCTGGGTTTTCCAGGGCTAGTGGATTATTATCTAGCCCCTCTATGTGCTTTAGTGTCCTTGGGCAATACACAAACCTGTTTGTCTTTTTCAGCACCTTTCAGAAAATGTATCTCTGTTGCAACAAAATGTTGATAAAGCAATGGATTTAATTCTTAAATTAAAGAATCCCACATACTATTAACTTCTGATCAAACTGTCACATCAACAGGCACATAGATCCGGTCTGTTGTGGCCACTAGGTTCCAATTAGAGCTTTTTAGGATGTGTTTTCAAAGCTTTACCTAAATCTTGTGCATGAATTAGTTTGCTCCCCACTGGCTTTTTCTCAGGAAGTAATCAAAAGCAAAAAGAATCAGCAGTGTAATTAGAGTGATTAAGAAAGCATGGGGCAGGCAGTGTTTTGGATGCCAAGAACCACTAAGCACAATCCCTGGGTGGTAATTACATGTATACACGACCAGCCTGAGCTTTGTTCAAGGTTTTGCTACACTGGCCTTCAATTGTATAAGAGTAGTTTGTGAATGCAGGAGGAATAATTCAAAGTAAAACTAAAACAAACAAACAAAAAAGCCCCAAATTGATCTCCCACTTAGGAATTTTTTTATGTGGTAACTTGGGAAATGTGCAGGTATAAGGAGTTCTGTTTAAAACTCACTCCTGCAATTATTTCATGTTTAAAATGAGGCAATAACAGTTGTTAACCAGCATTGAGCAGTACAGTAAAAACAAGCTCTTATCACATATACATTAATTATACATAAAAATTTTTTAGATGTGTTTCAGGTATGAATGAATTGCTTTGCTGAACTATAAAAGGTGAACAAAGATATTCTTGAATCAACACTATGTGACATTTTGAAGGTTCACGTTCACTGCGTGGAATGAATCTCCTTAAAATGACCTTGTTGCATGGTTACATCAGTGTTGCGCCTCCTGATCCTAATAAAATTATAGTTTGGTGAAGAATACTGTCTATGTCTAACTTTACTATGAATCTCTCCCCAGACAGTGTTGGGATACACCTGGGCAAAACTGTTGTGATACTGATATATTTTTACTGGACCACTGATGCAGTTTTGTATAACTAAAAAGAGATGCATAGCTCATGATATTCATGTGATATTGGATTTTCCATTAATCACACACACACACACACACACACACACACACACACACACACACACACACACACGAAACACAAAAACTTACATTTACCCGCACAGTCTCACATGGCCTATAGATCATCTCCAATCAGGAAACTCAGGTCACATCAGAAAAGCAGCCATTCACGCTCTGTTTTTCAATTAGGATGCCTTACCTTGGAAGTCAGCCCTATGACACATTTCAAATTTTAAGTGCAACTTTCACAAAGTTAATGCCAGTTGTGGCAGACATTAAATATAACAAATTGTCTCTCAGATACTTTTTAATAGTCTTTGAGGGAAGAAGGTTAAAAAGTCAGTTCTATTTTAATATTTTCTCAACCATGAATACCTACTGAATTTTATTAATGAAGTGACTAAAAGGACGAGTAAATGTTCTGTATAAGCTCTACTTTAAAGGCAGTTTTATAAAGCACGCCCATTCTTTCTCACAAATTACTTTTCATTGACTTGCCAAGGGAGCATTTTTTTGTTGTTGTTCTTTGTTTTGTTTTACCAGGTTAGATTTAAATGATAATCAAGTGTATAGACATTTTTAAACTAAATCTGCACAAAAAACGGTTAACAGAATGCATGAACTTGTTTAAAATTCATGAAATTAACATTGTATTCACATTTATATTATTTATGTAATCACACTCCTCAACCACAAATTACAATATGCTGTGATGTCCTGTTTTTTTAGTCTTAAAAGAAGTTGGGTAACATGAAATACATAAGCATGTTTTAGCTTGTTCTTGTCAAAGTTAGCTTCATTTTTGGTATGCATAACTACAAATTCTTTCCAAATTTGGTAGATATAACGTTTCATTTCCAAAAATGGACCCAAATGCAGATCAAAACTTGGAGTAAAAAAAAAAGAAAACAAGGTTTACCATGAAGTGGGGACATGAAAAACCCATGCGAGAGATACAGGAGGTAAAACAGTCATCCTTTTAAGTGGAAGACATAAAGACAAAACTATTTATACACAGAGGACTCATAAGGAATGGGAACAAGACACAAATAAATGCAAAACAACAGACAGGAAGTAAAAAACCCCAAAGCTAAAAACAACTGGAAACCAGCTATCAGAATAAAACAGGAAATGAACACCAATCAAAACTGATCCATGAAAGAACCAACTCTGGGGGAGCGCAGAAAGACGAGACAGAGGGAGGAGCAGGAACTAAAGTAGGAACTTAAGCTGAATTAAAAAACAAAAAGCATTTAAAATGAGCTCCACAACAGAAAATCAACTTAACTGGTAATCAAATCCTAGGGAAAAAGAGAAATCAGGGACCATGACAGTTTTTCACCAGCAAACCTCCTTTTAAAGGATTTTGCTAAATTAGATATAACACAGGTTTAATTTTAAACTAATAAAACTATAAAAATCTTTATTGTTGCTTCAAGTAACTGCTCGTGGCTCTACAGCATGTTTTAATAGCAGCTTCCAGTCACAATGTTCTTAAATATTCGTGAAGAAATCTTATTAATCCACACTCAATTATCATCATATTCCAGTTGGTGGATGACTGTGATACAGCGAGATAGTATTAATTCTGAAATTGCACTCTGATTGGCTCCCCATTCGCTTAACAAGGGAATGATCCCCATGAATTTTCGAGACTCTAATTAATCATTTACATACACTGAGTGCCACCTGATAGGTCATCCTGCTGTGCTTTCCAAGTGCTCCTCTCATTAAAATGCTAATCTACACTGCTGACCCACCCTGGTGCTGAGGAAGACCGCTCATAATGACTTTCTCCCTCATGCTTCTTCTTGCCCTCTTAAGACCTCCAAAACAGGAGGTGCCATGGGCCAATAACATGGAACTTTCCCACGAAACAGAAACACTTCAAGGATGTAGATATTCATTTATTCCAACGTGTTCCCTGGTGCTGCCATGGAAATGCAGGGCTCATTACCCAGATGTGATTTTTAAAAAAGCTATTTCCTCATGCCTCACCCAGCTTATCCTTTATACCATAAGTGACTGATATCGGTTGAGAAGGTGTAACCTGAGAGATTATGAACTGCTGAAGACTGATCTGCCTGTCAGTACAATGACACGCTGGGATGTTTGATGAGGAAAGAGCAATCATCAAGTGGGGGGATATTATATATTAAAATATACAGGATATGTGACAGTAATGCGTTATGTTTACATGAGCCAACATATTAGAGGTTGACAGATTTGAGGTATAAATTATTAGCTGGATGCTCACCCAAGAGGATGAGGTCTTTTGTGGGACTATTATTTTAAGACTTTCCTTTCATAATATTTGTTTTCAGTCACTCTTTGATTAATTTTAGGACCTAAAGCTCACTGGTGTAGGAAAGGGCCATGGTTATAGTTAAAATACATTTCTAAAAGTTACCACATGTTAGCAGAATTTAACCCATCTGCAGCAACCTTCACTTCGAATTTGTTGATTGCCATAGTGATGACTCTGATGTGATCTAATATGCCCATCCGCCATACCACATACTATGTGGCAAACTAGTAACAGTGGAGCTGCTTAGGGACAATTCACTTTACTTCTATGCAGACAAAATATTAAGAGAAGAAAGAAAGAGAGAAACATCTCAGTTAACATAACTCTAAGTGAAAGCGTATCAGATAAACAGTTGAAAGGGAAATGGTATTGAAAGTTTTTTCCGAACTCTAGCTTATGTCTAAATAAACATCTCTAAATTATAAATTCAGAGATGCTTAGGCCCAGCAGTGGGTCAGTTTAGACCCAGGGGTCCTGTTGGCTGGCAAAACAGTAATGAAAACTCAGTCTGTGAAATAAAATGTGATGCTGAGGGGTTCTGCCTCAGCATCACATAATGAGTTAAGAGTGGGACTGACCTGCAAACAGGTGAGAATATACAACAGATGTTTTCTGGAAATAAAACCCCCTTGACCACTAAAAATGAAAACAGGCATCTTAGGAGCTAAATTATCTGACATCTGCTGTCTGCACCAGGCAATAACCAATAACACTACAGAACTATATACATATTACATTTAAATTGGCATGTAGGTAAATTTACTATATAAAGTGGTATGAAATTGTGTAGATACAGGAATTATTCTGAAGGGATTTTGAGCAAATGAATGAGTTTGCCTTTTAGTGTAGGTGTTACATACTACCTTTGTAGTTCCTTCTGTATGTAAATGTAATAATATTTTACATGTATATAACCTGAAGTATTAACCACTCTCAAATGATACTTGTGATAACGGGTTGATTATTTTGACTAGGCACTGTTGTTAAGCAGGGCATATAAGAACACACATGAACGGGTTGCTGCACAGCAAACCATGCATGCTGGCATCACAAACCAGAGAAAGGCTTCACTTGACTGGTAAGGACATGGCTATGTGGACTAAAAATACTCACACACACAGCTCACTGCATATCATGACCAAAACACCATATGCTGTTTGCTAAAATAAAAAAAATATACATTTAAAAAATTGTGGCTTTTTAACATAAATGAATAATTATAATAATCATCATTATACTATTGTTACTATTGACTTACAAATGTACTTTCTACTTTCCAAGTAGTGTTTAAGTGTTTTTGCGCTTTATACTATTGCAGAATGTCAGGAAAGAATATTCCCCTGATGGAATATGTCATTCTTAATGCATTTTATTTAAAAGTTAAATATTTAAATTAGTATGCCATATGTATTAAGGTACTGTAAAATTGTAAAACATTAACAAAACATCCTCTGTTGATGTTGTAAAACTAAACGTTTCCAAAAGGCCTTTAATAATTAGTTTTCTACCAGATTGACAAGGATACCAAGGGTATGATAATTACTGATGACAGTGATGAATATGATGATGTGTAAAGTTGAATGATATCTTGCTGATGGATAATACCGCTGACAACTGTAGTTAAAAGGGACTGATAAATGGTCTGTTAATGTCATGTCAAGCTGAAATTTGTCCAACTTCTAATTTTGATATTTATTTCACAAGATTTTGAACTCAATAAATCATGGATTCTAAAGTTGAGATTTTTGTGTTGACTTTCCTCGTCCAAATCTTACATGTGTTCCTAAATGTACATGCATTGTATTGTATCTCCACAAAATTATGAAGAGCTGTGTACTGTGTAAATAATTAAGTGTACAATGTGACAGTATGCAAATCTTCAAAATGTGCAAGTATTATGTAAGGACTCAATTATTTGTACATATTTAATATTAAGTGGCAATATGCTTCTAATAGCATTTATTTATCTATTTGGATGTGTTGTACCAGTGCAAAAGCATGATTTCTTGGAGATATATATTCGCTATATGTATATATTAAACAGATATACAGTTATGCACAAAACTTGGCTTACATACAAGAGGTGTATTTCTATAACAGCATTTCTGTTGTCTTGATGCAAAGAAATGACACTAGGACAGAAGACTATGTTTTATCAGAATAATTACACCCTTAAATATGAAATGTTTATATGCAAAAGATACTGAGAAAGAGACCAAAACATACACTGTTGCATAGACAGAATATACAGTGGTTAAAAATAGACATAAAAAAGTTAAAAAAAAATCAGAGGAAGACCTGATGTGTTATTTGTTCTCATAAAGCTGTAGCTCTAAATTTATTTTTGCACAAGCAAGCTTTTGTATGTTAAAAATAGACTTTCATTAATCCTGTCCACGACAGTATTAATCACATCAAACCTCTGACAGAGTGGAGGACAGGATTGAAGCAGCTTGTTATATTCAGAAAACATACTTTTCTATAGCTGCTCTTCGATAAAGCCACTCTACAGCAAACAAATGGCTGCAATAACTCCAGCCTCAAACACAATACCGTCCTTTCAGAGAGAGGCATCAAATAAATGGAGCAAACTGAGTGGAAGTGATATGTCACTGTATTAGATACCTCTGTGCCAATATAAGAAGCTACCCTCTGTATCCTCTAGGTTGGATTTACAGTGTTCAGCTTAGCTGTAACACCTGTATCTTAAAAATATATTATTTGGGATATTCAGTTAAACCAAAAACATAACCAAAAGGCCTTTATTTTATCGCTTTGTGAAATGCATCAGAATTACAGTACAATAATCGCAAAATTGTTTAAATAAATAGACTGCTGGAAGATTTACTCAAGGAAAACTAAAAAATAAGATTTGTATAAAGGACAAAGAAGCAGTTTTTTTTATTTCCCTCTGCTGGGGAAACCACTAAGCAGCTAGTATTTATGTACCATTGATACAACGCGCTTTATGCAATCTCATTTTTCTTTTTCTGTTTCATGTACAAAGTTATTTGGATTATACTAAATAAAAATGCATTCCTTTTCATGCAGTCTTTAAAAAAAAAGGATTTAACCTTATGTTGACACTCTGGGGAAAAGTATAATTTGAATGGACTATAAAGTATAAGTCAGGTAGAGAATGGATCCAATTAGAAACCTAAGCCAAAGCAGCACAAAAGAAAGAGAATCAATAATACAAATGTCAAGATAGACCAAAGCGGATCCAAAAATCCCCCCATCTCCACTGGAAAGGATGAGAATTTATCATTGTCTCTCTGGCACCTTACTTATCGTCCGCTTAACTTTAGCAGGACTGATAGTGCAGACGTGATTTATCACTGGTCAGCAGAGAGGCTACTGATCCCTGAAAGAGGCTTGTGTTTATGCATTATTCAAACCTTTTTTTAATCTGCCACTTTAGAATTACAAGGGGAAAATTCTTTAGTTCTTTTTCCAAAGGCTTAGTAGAAATGTGCTTTCTACTTTTCTCTTAGTTTAAGCATATTATTTTATACATAAAATAATATGAAAAAGAAGCTAAGTGCAGATGTCACTGAAGCCACAAATGATTTTTATCAGTAAATGTAATTTACATGAGAAAAAAGGTGTCACCTCACATCATATATTACTGCCTATGTATAATCAGAAAGTGGTTCCTTTCTTGACACACCCTGAGCTCCATTCCCAGACCTCTTTTTTGACTTTGCCAATAATGTTAACAGCTGTAACAAGAGTGAGCCCAATCGATCAGGCTGTGTTATGAGAGGCCCACTGCAGTTGATGTGAGTATCAATTGAGCAGCAATAGAGTGAGAGGAGCCATGTGTTAATGAGGTGAGTAATTAAGGAAAGGATATTGAGCCTGCTGACCCTTCCGGCCTTGATGAGCAAGGGGAACAGAGAAACAAACCACAAGGCCAAATTACACTAAGACGACTCATTAGATGAGCTTGGCCATGCAGGGAGGCGTCTCCCATTCTTCAC
Source organism: Oreochromis niloticus (assembly GCF_001858045.2). Taxonomy (NCBI): domain Eukaryota; kingdom Metazoa; phylum Chordata; class Actinopteri; order Cichliformes; family Cichlidae; genus Oreochromis; species Oreochromis niloticus. The sequence continues at coordinate 32,317,867 of NC_031965.2, forward strand.
GCTTCCTTTGCCCTACATCTCCCACTCACCTGAACAGAGTCAGATAGTTGTTTTTTTATGGTCCAACATGTGTCATGGTCCTTGTTCCTCTGTTTCCTGTTTTAATCTGAATACATTGTTTTTCTTTGGTTAATTTAGCTTCCTGTCTCTGTACCAGCCCATGTGACTCTGTTTTCACCTTCTCCTATTATAGCTTTCAATGTATCTGTTGACCTGCAAGTTTCTCTCCCAGTGTTTCAATGTTGTTCCCAAAATCTGGTTACCCCTTTCATATTGTTCATTTTTGTTGCGTTACCTTCTTCTTGGAAATCTGTTAGCTATGTGTGTTTTGTTTGCTTTACCTTCCTGTCTGTGGTCTTTTTTTAACTCTACATATAACTGATCAAGAATGAGCAGAGCAAATACTTTTTATAGATGAGCCTGGGGAGGTAAGACATTTTTTGGTGAGTGATAAGTTCTTGGACTTTTTGCCTAATAACTAAAACCACTTCAGAAATTGAGAGGAGGCTGAGAGCATGTGCCTTTGTGGAGGAGACCATTACATCTAGTGCTGGGTCAGCTCTAGGATGGCTAAATATTCTAATGAAATGTAGATCTTAATATAAGCTAATAAGCTACTAGCATCTAACCAGCTCCATTTCCTGAGTCAGTTAACCTCTGGCCTGCTACATTCCTACCTATTCCTGCCTTTCTGCATACTGTCCTTCAGCCTGTTTCTGAGACAACCACCCTATTACACCAATTATTCTCCAGCCCAGTAGTTAGAAGCCTCTTCATCCTCCTATTCCAGGTCCTAAGTCAACAATCTACAGCTCTGCTATCTGTAAGCAATACTCCTCAGTCAATGTCCCTCAGGCTTGATAGCGACATGCATGACCTGGCTCTAAACCATACAAGGTGCTGTTCCTAAGTTGCCAAACCTCAGAATTATCACTGACAATTTCCAGGAAACAGCTTTTTGAGGAGCCAACTAACATTTATAATAACTTTGATAAGAAAATCAGGCTTTCAACATAACTGACTCACCACTACATAGTGCCACTGGCTTATTGCTTTCTAGCTTTGTTTAGAGCCAGGTGCTCAGAACTCCAGCCACCGTCCCTGCTATTCCTTGATTTGTCAATGCCTTTCCTCCTGTTATTTCAGTGCGACATTTTTTTCACTTCCTGAGTTTACACCTGCATCAACACACAACAAAGTCAGACACCTTCCACAGCCATCTAAAGCCACGCCACGGTCTCATCCATTCATTTAACATCAATTCCAGACCTGATATGAAGACTGTTTCTGTGTGAGCTGCTGTTGATGGTATCAGAACTTCAATAATTTTTGAGAAAGTACCTCTTGCCTGCCCTGTCTTTGCACTGCCCACCTGAGCTTCTTGGTTCTATCATACCTTCTGTGTTTCTTTTTGGCAAGAGTGACCCCCAGAACAAGAAAAAAAAACATATTAATTACAGTTAACTACACAGCAAACTAAACTTGCACTCAAAGAGGGATTCCTCATGTGGATGGACAAGTGTGGAGTAAGTGTCAAGACAGAGCAATGCCATGGGAGGACAAATGAGACATGATGCGGGGGAGGTATTGGACTTTGGCCAGCAAATATATCTACAGAAACAAGAAAAAAAAAAAAACACCCACAAACTCTGCCAGGAGGAAACACTGAGTCACAGACACGGGGATGCAACCTAGATTAGTGTATTCATGCCACTGTAAGGGAATATTGACTAATTATGAAGATACTGTTTCAATTCATTTTTCTAATTTCAAAACAATGAAAAATTTCTGCACACTGTCTCATGTATTGGTGGAATATTTATTTTGACTGAAACATTTTGGTCTGTACAGTCTTTATCAGGTCAAGTATATTGCCATGCTCAATTTCAGCAATAAGTAATACAATGCCTCCAATACAATGCGCAGGAGTTCTTTTGCATTGTTTTCAGTTTATATTTCTCTCACTCGTTCAGGTTACACAAGTTTCTTGTCTTTAAAAATATTCTCCCTATGGCTGTGTGGGTTTCCTCTGGATACGCTTTCTTTCTCCTAAAGTCATGACTGTTAGGTTAATTAATGATTTGAAAGGCTATGAGGGTATATGTGGGCATGTGTGGTTTATCTCATTGTGGAAAGCTTTTGATGGACTGGGCTCTGACAGCTGGGAGAGGGTCTAGGCCCTCCACGACCCTAAGATAGGTAAGTGATTAAGAAAATGGATGGATTAATGAAGAGACAGTTTCCATAACAGTTCCAGCATGACCATTACATATCACTGAAAATTAACTAGTATATAATGTTAACTGCCAGTTCTAGATGTTATAGCTTAGTAACTATATCACATTTGGACAAAAAAATGTTTTGTCCAAAAAAAGATCTTTCTCGCAGTTATTATGTTTTGGCTTTACATTGAATCAGAGGAGTCAGAATATCGAAAGATTAATATTCTGTTGTAGTCACGTTTGCCTCCCTGCGGACAATGATGAATAGATTGAGGTAAAGCTCAGTGAGTTGATGAAATATATTTCACATGTTTTGCCTTCATTAATTTTTAGCTACGTTGTTAGCAACAAATTTAAAAGACTTTGGAAAATGCAATTACTGTATATTACAAAGAGACTGTAATTTGTTTCTATTGTAATTAATGAAACCCTTTGTCATGCTTTGATGAAATAAACAGTGTAGTTTGGAACAAAAATAAATCTCTGCAACACCATTTATTCTGTCAGCTGGAAAAGTGTCAGCTGATTTACTCTGATAATAACTTTTACAAGTAATCACTCAGTTTCTTCAGGCATTTTACCCCCTAAGTACAAGACACAGAATTGAGCCTTTCCCACCCATGTATTAAAGGCAGTGCAAACCATAAAAAGTCTACCTAATCAGCTGTTCATATTTAGTCATGATAATTATCTTTGTGATCTGTGATTGGCACAGAGTCACTTCAAATAAGGCATGTCTGCACTGAAGAAGGAACTAGCTTAAATACTTTCTTTCAACATAGTGCCAATTTATTGAGGTGCAAGAATAATGCCTATTTTTTTGGCATTTCCTCTTCAAACCTTAGAATACAACGTAAGGAATTTACATTCACTTATTATCCATAGCATCTTTCTTCTTGAATACATTGAGCCATGTGTATTTTTTGTATAGATGTTTGCATGATTAAATTTCATTCTCGGTGTAGTAGGAAGAGTGATTTAAGCCTTAGCTTAAAAGAAAAAAAAAACAATCCATGAATAATACTAATGCTAATAATAAAATACATTAACCCCTCTGGGTTGACAACGCAAGGAAATGAGCCTGCAGTTTTATTTGTTTTAGCCCATACTCAAAGGATTTATGTTAAAGGTGGATAATCTGCACAATGGGCACAAATCCAGTCAGGGGTTGGAATTTAAATTCAAGACACATAGCAATATTTTTCTTTAGTATGGGACACCTTTTGTGATAACACCAAAATTGTGTTAATTTTTTTAAAATTACAAACCATCCAGCCAGGTGGAACTACTTACTACAAATAAAAAAAAGGGAAATGTTAAACAACCTGGATCTTGGTTGTTTTCAGTAACTTAAATTATATTATTATGAGGATAGTAATTCCCTATCCTCTGGCTATCTTCCAGTATATTTAAAGACAGTCTGTGTGTAATCATTTATCTGTTGTTGATATATCAAGATTGCAACAAGTACAATCCAAAGTTACATTTTACAGCAAAGCTTTTGGAAAAGACAGCCTATATACAGCTTCTAGAAGCATTAAGTCAAAACAACATATTTTAAAATTTTAAGTCAGGTTTTAGGCAGCATCACAGTTGAGTCTGTGCTTATTCGGGTAGAAAATTATATTTTAAGAATTGCTAATGCTTGTGAACTTTCTGTTTTTTGTGCATTTGTTTGTGCAGCATTTGATACAGTAGTGCAGAAAAATTTGATTTAGAAATTGCAGCACTGGGTTGGTATATCTGGGAAAACTTTGGAAGGGATTATATCTTATTGAGTACAACTGAAAATTTGTGCTTCTATTAGTGACCATGGCTGTCCTTACTCTGAGGAGTTCCTCACGGGTCTATACTGGGAGATTACAGAGAAATATAACATTTGTTTCCACTGCTATGCTGGTGACAAACAGCTCTATCTCTTAGTAACATCTACAAAGCCTCAAAATATTGCAGACTGTCTGATATTAATAAATGAATGTGTAAAAATATGTGTATCAAAAACATGTCCTGTGGCATTGTTCATCACTAATCATCTCACGTTACTAATGTTTTATTTCTTGGTCTTAGTGAGCTCTGAACAGATGATCGCCAGAAAATCTCAATAATACAGGTGGCAGATATTAAAAGTAAACTTACTATTTTTTTGGGAAGAGTTACAGATGGAAAATTAGCCAAGATGTAGCCTATAAATATCTATGAAAAATCTGCAATATTTTTACAGCACATTAGGCTACCAACAAATACATTTAACAGACCGAAGCAGAAAAGATAGTTGGTCATCCACTATTGTATTCCTCATGTGCTGTCTGTTCTTGTCAGCGTGACAGAAAGCTCACTATGCTCCACCTCAGGTGTAACTGTGGAAATGTTAGTGGCAGAAGCGAGGTGTCCAGATGGAGCAGCTGTTGGGGTTTTCCTGGGTTGAGTAAGATTTGATTACATAAATGAAGCTGATGATCCTTCCCAACAGCACACATCGCCTCTCTACAACCCCCCCCCCCTCACGCATCCTCAGATAGACACACTGATTGCCAACATCAGAATCTGCATCTCTTCCAACCCATCTTTGTGTTTTCAAGATAAGAAGGACAGAGCTCACATCAGGAGATGCTGCACAGCAGGTTTATTTTCTCAAACATCCCACGCTCGTTTCCATGCAGAGATGGCCTAAAAATGACATCGACAACCGGAGCCTCATTAATCTTTATAGGAGCTCAAGTCAGAGTTTCCTTCTTCTCTTTGCCTGTCTGCTATGTGGCATATTCTCTTGAGAGCACTATTCAACATCTTGAAGGTGCAGCACGTTGTCACGGCAAAAGATTCTGCACGTGGTAAAAAGCAGATGAAAGGCAAACAGGGTATGCATTTTAATATAACCTGTGTGAGGACATTAACAGAATTAACAGCTTAAGCAGCTCTGAAATCTCCTCTTTATATTTCCTACACCTGTGCCCATGACCCTGGAGACAGCAGTGGAGCTTAGGGTGTTAACAGCAAGTGTTTGTGTCCTCAGCCTGCTGTCAGTATAGGGACAATGTATGCATGCACCCATGAGGGTCTGCCTCATGTGAATAGATGGACTTTACAGGCGCAGTTTAAAAAAGGCTGTATTTACTATCATGATCGTTTTTATTGCTGTCTTGTTCCAAAGATATTAAACACACACAAAAGGGCACTGAGAAGGTATAATCGAGGCGATGCCCCAATTCTGTCAAATTGTTGCCTCACTGAGTCCTCCCCTGCTTTTTTCTGCAGTGCTTTGTTGCCTGCAAGAATCAATCAGCTCTTTACACCTGAGTTATGATGGTTCCCACTAACATCAATGTGTTACTGTGGCACCATAAGTGAAAGACTTATTTTTTCCAAGTAGCTGACAATTTAATTGCAGTGCCTGAACAATTTCAGCAAGGAAACTATAATTAGATAGGTCCCCTGAAGAAACAGCTTATACACAAATGATATGTACAAAGAAAATATTTATAATGTTGTCTAAAATGTAAAAATAAAACAGCAATTGGTTAATTGTAAATCAGCTTAACAATATGTGGCTTAACAACATAAAATAAAATACATTAAACTAGCTAACTGATATCCAGTTATCCTGTCATTCCTGTTATCCAGATTTATTCTAAGCATAGTTCAGTTATTAGTTGAGTTCAAACATTTAGGAAAAATATCTTTGCTATAAAACCATTTTCCAGAAAATTGGGATATTTTGAGCAATTTTTATGGTTTATATTTTTTGAAGCTTCACATGTGACACATGTGAAGGGGTCTCGAGAAGTTGTGGAGAACATTTTGCTGCCTGTATCATCAGTCAGGATGGCCCATTTGTTGGTGGGCCAGTGATTTTCTGGAGACGCATATCCATCGAGAACTCTACAGGGTAGGCAACAGCACCCTGACTACCATAAGATATCGAAATGAATCCTCCTCCTGGTGTATGGCAATACCTGGCAATACGTGGTGAGAATATCACAGCAGCGCCTGGAGAATGAAAAAGATTTATACCATTAACTGGCCCCCATTGCTCGAATGACCTAAATCCAATAGAACACCTCTGGGACATTATGTTTTTGTCCATCTGACACTGTTGCACCTGTCCAGGAACTTAGTGCCCTGGTCCAGATCTGAGAAGAGATCCCTCACAAGACCATCTGTTGTCTGATTAGGAGCTTGCCCCAACATTGTCACACATGCAATTATGTGGGGGCCATATAAACTGCTGAGTACCATTTTGAGTTACTGGAATCAAATTTTGGCAAAATGGACTACATGGACAAATAATTTTTTCACTTTGACTTTTAGGTTGTCCTTGAATGTATCTTTCATTTCCATCATAAGATGCAAGGGCGTAGATTTGGTTTTGGTGGGGACGGTTGATTCAACCACCGAACCCTGCCAAGTTTCTTTTTTTTTTCCTTTTTGTCTTTGCTTCTTGATTAAAAAAAGGAGAAATATACTTGCCTACATATGCTATTCTATATGCTTTTAAACCATTTAAAATTACAATTGATAGTTTTATATGTGAATTATATAATGTTAAATTACTATTAAACAAATGACTAAGTATTTTAGACTTTAGTTTACTTCAGCCATATTCCATATAAATCAGGTATCATATGAAAATAAATATATTTTCAAATACAATCATGACAATAAAAGAATATAACTTTAAGGACTTAACAACATTACTTCAGTTATATCGCCTTGATGCATGCTCAATCATCCAGGTAATTAATTTTCCAAAAGCTGATTCTGTTCATCTGGACGTAGCGTTTTGTGGGAGAAACATTTCGTCACTCATCCAAGTGACTTCTTCGGTCTCAGCTGACTGCAGGTTTCCCCAATCTTAAAAACAGTACATTTGCATAATGACTTAACTTCAGTTACAGTACACCAACATCTCTTATACATTAGCACTAAGGGAACACTGAATGACCTGGTGGTTTTTGTCCATAAAACTACTCATGTAAGATTACCACAAAGTAAAAGATCTCTCAGCAAAATTATGCAACATTTTAGGCACTATTGGCCCTATCAAATCAGTGAGCTGGGATTTTTTATTCTAAACATGAACTACTGTTACAGCAACAGACATGGACTACTGGTGTGCCACACAACAACTCAATGGCCACTATGTGAAGGAGCCAAATACATGCCTTCTCCTCTTGTTAATCTATAGCACCAAAACATCAGTCAGTCACCTGTGACCTCACCTCTTCACCTCTGTCCGAGCTACAACATGGCAGAGCTGCCTCTGTCACCTGACAAATAACAGTGAGACATTCCAAATACATGCAGTCACACATGTGCTTCAAATACAGTAATGAACCACCAAGTCATCATCCAATTTCACCTGTGATCTTGTATCACCATTACTCTCTGAGCTTTGTGTTGGTTCTTCTGTCACCTGACAAATAGGACATACATGACAATAAGAATAAAATGTGTAGCTGCTTCAGTGTTTCTGTCAATTTGTGCAGATCTTGACTCTCAGTAATGTTTGTAGGGTGAGTGCATTTTTAAAACAATTTGTGCAAACTGCACTACAAGGTGGAATACTTGCAAAATCATGACTACCTCATGATATTTTGTCTCAAAAATTAACCCTATGAAAATATCAGTACAGGACAATGAAATTATTGTGTCACCAACATTTTAACGTTAGACATATAATTTTAACAGCCTCTGTAAACTAATATCCTGGCTTGCTCGAGGCTGCTGTTTTCTCTGACAGTTTCAATCAAAATTAGAAATTAGAGACTGAGATAACTAATAGTGCTGCCTGTTGTGCAGTTAGCTTCCAAAACACGTTATTCATGGTTACATACAATTTTAGACTGATGTGGGCCAAAGCCTAGCATAGCCTGTAACGTTATTATGACGGACACATTTTATGAGTGAACTTGACTTTAAGTGACTTACAGGTTTCTTTGAAAAATACTTTCTTATATCCAGGTTCTTCCTTTTCGCTGTCATCCTCCTCTCCTCCTTGCAGGTCCTTGCAGCGCAGGCTTGCCGCTGCTAAAACTAAACAGTGGTGGGGACAATTCAATAATTGCTGGATATTGGTGGGACATGTCCCTTCCGCCCATGCCAAATCTACGCTCTTGATAAGATGGATCATCTTTACTACTAAACCACATCATGTCTCATCCTACTGAGACATGATGTGTTTTCATAGTCTTCTTTTGTATTTTTTGAGCAGTATACACTTAAGCTAGTCAGTAAAACATTTACTTTTGTCACTTAAATAAAGGTTTCCATAAGTTAACAAACATAGTTTTATTTATTTATTTTTATTTTATTTAACAGCATGTTGCAAAATGTACAAACTTTTCTTGACATGGGAATTGTAACTTTTCTCTTCAGTTCATGGAAACTTTTCAGGCAGAGAAGAGATTACTGCATGAACTAAAACACCCATGAGGGGATGTGTTGGAAAAAAACAGAATAGGTTTCTTCCATTAACGTGAGTGGAATTCTTATTTTTAGTTAAGGGTCATGAGCTGTGACCTGACTCCAATCTTGGTGGCAGATCCAAATGTCTCCAGGAACAAAATGACAAAGATTAACTGTCCCCTCGAGCTTGGAGGCTCATAATTAATGCTGCCTCACTTCCCTCTGTGACTCTGCCAGGAGGAGGATTGCCCAAGAATTGATAGAGTTGCCATTTAAGGGTCAGCCATACCATTTTTGGTGAAACAGAGCCGACCATGTCTTTGTGAGGTTTAAGCATATATTGTCCTTATTATGTTGCCACATGAAAGTAAAAATAATCATCATCATCAAAATTCTATATTCTCTCTCTCTCTCTCCCTGGACATACATATACACACACACACACACACACACACACACACACACATATATATATATATATATATATATATATATATATATGCATACATACATATATATATATATATATATATATACGGCCCCTGCACGGTATGTACCACCGGCAGATAGAGGAGGTGGCTGATATCCAGAAATCCTACCAGTGGCTGGACAAAGCTGGACTGAAAGACAGCACAGAGGCACTAATCATGGCAGCACAAGAACAAGCTCTGAGTACAAGATCCATAGAGGCTGGGGTCTATCACACCAGGCAAGACCCCAGGTGCAGGCTGTGTAAAGATGCCCCAGAGACAATCCAGCACATAACAGCAGGGTGCAAGATGCTAGCAGGCAAGGCATACATGGAACGCCATAACCAAGTGGCCGGCATAGTGTACAGGAACATCTGTGCCGAGTATAACCTGGAAGTCCCAAGGTCAAAATGGGAGATGCCCCCAAGGGTGATGGAGAATGACCGAGCTAAGATCCTGTGGGACTTCTAGATGCAGACGGACAAAATGGTGGTGGCTAACCAACCGGACATAGTGGTGGTAGACAAACAGAAGAAGACGGCTGTAGTGATCGATGTAGCGGTTCCGAATGACAGCAATATCAGGAAGAAGGAACACGAGAAGCTGGAGAAATACCAAGGGCTCAGAGAAGAGCTCGAGAGGATGTGGAGGGTGAAGGTAACGGTGGTCCCCGTGGTAATCGGAGCACTAGGTGCGGTGACTCCCAAGCTAGGCGAGTGGCTCCAGCAGATCCCGGGAACAACATTGGAGATCTCTGTCCAGAAGAGCGCAGTCCTGGGAACAGCTAAGATACTGCACAGGACCCTCAAGCTCCCAGGCCTCTGGTAGAGGACCCGAGCTTGAAGGATAAAACCTGCTGGGTGTTGTTTATACATACATACATATATGTATGTATGTATGTATGTAGAGAACTGCAAGTACCTAGGTATCCCACAGGCTAGTGGGAACCATGATAAAGATGCAAAAATGTTTCCAAAGACAGGGAATGTGATCTGGACTGAAAGCTACCGAAACCAGAACAGCAGATATACAGAATCTCTACAAGTACCACAGACTAACAAAAACCTTGACAAAGATGCAAGAAGGTTCATAATACCCAAATACCTACAGAAAGTAAGACTGATAAGCAAGACAAATGGTAGGAATAATATCCAAACCAGATACCCATCTTGACAAATAAGTTGACCACAGCAGCTGCTGGCCAACCAACCAGACAAGGAGTCACCCCAGATGTGACAGATGAAACAATCCCAGCAGACTGCAACATCAGGCGCATTAGAAAACAGAGAAGTGCCAGAGGCTTAAGGAACAATTGGAGCAGATGTGAAAAGTAAAGTTCAAAGTGGTGCCAGTGGTAATAGGAGCATTGGAAGCTGTAACCCTGAAACTAAAAGAGAGGCTCCAGAAGATTTCAGGCACAATTTCAGAGGTCTCTGTCTCGTTCTTCAGCAAGATTTTTATTCTTGACTTTTGAATCTAGAAAATAGTCATTTCGATGTTTAAACATTGCCAGTTAATAGTGAAAACTTATAATAAAGGGTAAGAATGTCTTTAACAAGATTTTAATAAATAATAAATAATAAACACATATAAAGACACAACTGGCTTTGACAGGTCTTTGGTGGAGCATTAAGTTTTTAAATATGGTATTGGTTCTGCTGGCAGAAAGCTGAGAGGAAACATGCTGAGTAGTGCCAGTCTCAGTGTGGAGTACACTAAACAGCCTTAGAAAAAGGGTGGCTTTGAAAGGCTCCCTCCTACCTCTGAGTGGGCTCTGCAAATCCTTCCATTGAAGTGGGCTTATTTCTTAACAGTGCTATTGCAATTTTGTATGGAACCACTGGAATCCTCTTTGCACATAAACACCCACAATGAAGTTGGCAAAAAATGAGGAAATATTCTGTGATGAAATACAGTCTGATTCATAATCAATAGAAGTGGGTGTGAAAGGTGGGGTCCTATTTTCTGCACCAATAAGCCGAAGGACCGGTGAGGCATACAGTACAGTATAGTGGGGGTAAGTGTATCATTTCTAGTGCAGGTGGACAAACTCATCTATGATCATTGAGCAGCAATTGGAAATGAAAGGCAGTCTTACTGTATATATGGAGGTTAACTCCCTTAGCCTCTGTGTAACCTTAGTCACTTCTCATAAAACAAGCAGTGCTGTGTTTTTATGGTGCAGGAAGACAAAATACCTCAAAGACTCACAGAGATATCACGAAATAAATATAGGGGGATCTATGTCTAATTCCCTTTTGTGCCAACCTCTGAGAAAATTGGAAATGGGTAGTGAACAGCTCAATTTGTCTTCATGTAATTTAATGGCCTGCACCTGTTATGGGCTCAGTCTAATGCAGTAAAACACAATGAGCAAAAATGGTTCTGACTCAGGAAAACAGGCTGCAAACTGCCTGGCAGTCGCCTGAAAGCCTTTCAATTTTCTGTGAAATCTGCGCTAAAAGGTCCTAGTATGAAAGGCAGAATAAGAAAAATAAAAGAAAACGGGAGACAGAAAAAAATAGAAAAATAAATAAACCCAAGGACAAAAGTTCTTAATTCCCCTTAATGTCAAAATATAATATTCCCAAATGATGGCAGTCTTAAGAAGGTTGTCATATATTCTGGAAGAAAACTATGATAGGTGCAATTTTCAGGTCATTTTTCCTTACTTGAAAATAAAATTAGGGGGTTTATTTATATGTCAAGCATGAAAACATTGCATAGCTTCTAGAATAACGGCTGTCAATGGCAAGATGGGCACTCATTTTTCATTTCACAAAACTCTCCTCATCACAGATGTGTTCATCATCTGACAGTAATAGAGTCAGAAATGAGGTTTAGATTGTTGTGATGCATCCTCAGAATTGACATTAATGGCCTCTCATTGAGTTGCTGAAGGCCATTAGCTAAAAAGGACAAAGCTTTGGAGTTGAGATAAGGTGGGAAGATGCACAGCACCATGTAATAGCTGTATTTGAAATACAGTGCCCCACTGGGTATGTTGCCTATCCAAAGGGAAATAACTCAGATAAGACATACTGTATGTTACCTGATTGCAGAGTTGTTCCTGAATAATTTATTTTGGAGACAACACTGCTAATCTTCTTTTGCCATGATGATCAGTAGACTGAATTCAATAAACTATAATTGGTTAGTACGTGAAATAAACTCAAGGTCTTACTGCATTGTGTCACTGGCAATGCAATGTATTAAACCTCTGAGACATGAGTGTATTCTACTGCCTGAGTACCTTTTTGAGTTTTTATACACACAGGATTCCAAAGGCTGGCAATTTAAATGAATGAATGAATACGAAAATTTCCTAAACCTGACAAAACAGGGGCTAAAATGTGAGAGCAATCATGGAAATAACAGCATTTTAGCTAAATTAAAAATCATTATCTGACAATAGAAACAATCCTGTTTGTTAGTAAATGCCTTACTAATGTTTCCTTTTAAAACTTATGCTTTCAAATTGTTGCTACAACATTCTGAAATTCGTTATTGGTAGTTCATGCATCTACTTTACAATCTATTTATAATTAATTACTTACTATTTTCAGCTGAATATAGGGTTTATGTGATTTGAAAATAACTGCATTCATTTCTAATTTACATTTACAAAGTATCCAAAGTTGTTTTTGAATACATGGTTGTATTAAATAAAAATATTTTCTTATCATGCTTTTTAATTGTTTTGGTTTTTTAGTGTCTCTGTAAACCACTTTGAATCACCTTGCTGTTGAATTGTGCTATATAAATAAACTTGCCTTGCCTTATATTTCACCAATTTCTAGGGATTCGAAGGAATTTTAGCTCTTATGACTGTTATTAAAATAAAATCTGGAATAAGCATTACTGCACTGTAAATTTACTACCTTACACATCAGTGTAAAAATTATTGAGTATGACAAATAACAGGATCTTCAGTCAATATCATTACCCTTTTTGTGTCCCACTGGATTCACTTTAATTACACATTGGCTCAAACACACTTATTACCTGTCCAGTAACCCAGCCACAAGGCAGGAAATTGACTTTTTGTCCAAGGCCAAGCTCATTGTGTTTGATATTTGCCAACTACTGTCATTGTTTGATCAGCAAAAGTGATTTCTGGATGAAATCTCAAGACAACACTTTCTAATAGTACATACTGTGTTAGTAAGGGACCACTCTCCACCATGATTCATAACACTGGTATGACAGTGTCAGAATCATTTTTCAAGTGATGCAAATGTCCTGAATAGAAGGACTAATGTCGGACCAACTTAAAATAAGTTATTCATGGCTTTCAGATGCTGCAAAAGGTCTGTGGGGAATCTAGTCATATTTTCAATTCAATTCAATTCAATTCAATTCAATAAAACTTTACTGATTCTGAAGGTTGACCCCGAAGGAAATTGGGTCTATTTTGCCTATATACTTTGCAATACTGATTTTCCCCAATACTGGTTTTAATCTAGTGCCACCAATTCTTCCAATGTTTGGGTTTATGACAACTTTCATTGCAGTTTGTTTTTATTAACATGTCATTAATATAAACTAAAACAGTTTGGTAAATGGAAAATGTTAGACATTATACAATGTGCGAGTATGGCAACTCTGGCCATGCTAGCATGTTTAATTTAGCATTTTACCCAAAACACCTCTGTGCCTTAGAGCAAAGCCTTGTTTAAATACAGTGTAATCTGCTAAAATGGACAAAAAAGAAAAAAAACCATCTGTTACTTATAGTTTCCTATATGTATGCTCAACTTAGATTTAGTTGATGGATTTAGATCCATCAACTAAATCTTCAGGTTCATTCTCAAGCACCACTTTTGGGCAACAACACCAACACATACAGAGTGACTCCAATCTGAAACAGCACCGGGTCAAAGTCATTTCTTTCTCATTCAGCTGTACAGAAAACAACTAAGAGGATCTATTTCTTGTCATATGACTGGTGCTCGGAGATCAATAGCCTCAAATCCACAAGAGACCCCCCACCCAGTACTGGTTTGAAATCACATTGTAAACAGCCTGAAATAGCTCCTCTGTGACTAATTCCTTCTCTCTGCCATATCTACTGAGATTGTAAGTGGCTTTTTGTATGGACCAGAAAATTAGATTCTTTACCCTATTAGAGATACAACCCCTACACAAATCTGACATAAAAAATCTGGCTTGTCAATATTAATAGCTAATATGATCAAAGATGGCTGTGCATGTTTTATTAGCCATCTGGCAGCTCAGTTGGGTAATTTAAAAGCAATTTTGGAGTTGTAACATTTGGGAGAAACAAACAGAGTGGGGGTGTAGGGGCATGAGGTTGATAAGAGACAGAAAGATACACTAGGTGCAGGCAATTAGCTGTATGGCAATCCCCTTGTTAAAAGTCTGGATAATGCCCAGTTTGGATTGATTCAGTGGCTTCAGTCTGGTGACAGCTCCCATATCGCAGCCTCACTGCCCACTGAAGTATGCATTAGGACTTGGCGTTGGCAGCAAGATGGCTTTTACATTTAACAATCTGTGCCCAGACTGAGTGGAAGAGCTCGAGAGACAAGTTAACAGAGGGGAGCCTCCCATCACTTGTCAGCATTGTCAGGGGCAATTCCTTATTATCCCCAGTCTATTGGCCTCTATCCATGTCATTTATCTTTCTCATCACCTTTCCTTTGTGCCCCAAATCACAAATCAAGAGGAGGTCTGGAGGGGATATATGTATATAAATATGTCGAAAATTGGCTCACTATGGATTCCTTTGCTCGTGCAGACCTCTTTGTTTGGAAGCAGACAGAAGTGGCTTTTATGTGTCTGCCAGCCAGGCCACAGCTCTCTCCATCAATGGCATGCCATTCAGAAGATAAGCATCAGCTGGCAGCCCACTCCACTGACACCACCACTTCCTCCCGGAGTCAGCAGATTACATTTTAGAAGTTGACAGCTTGTTATCACTTTGGATAGCAGGAGGGCTTAATCTTTTGTTCTTTTCTGGCTGGGGTGGGCTGAGGAGTCACCAGCTCAGGCCACTGAATCCACTGACTTCCCTCCCTGTGCCCTCTGCAGTGACACACATGGTGAATAGGCCACTCTCTCCCCCACTCTTTTCATTTTTCTCTAAGAGTGCCTGCACTTTGTAGAGGGATTACAGTGATGGAAGCCTCAGCAGTGCACAATGATATCCATTCAACATGTCTCCCTGGCTGACAGGGGATAGGTTCAAGTCTGATTTGATAATGGGTACGCTGGCTTCAGTCTGCAGGGATGGATCAGTGCTCCTCAGACAGGGCTTGTCCTCTGGGAACAATCATGTGGAATCCCTCCCAGAATAATATCCATGACTATAATGGGGGAGGAGAATGGTATGGTTCGTGTACAATAATATAGCTCATACAGACTAAGTGTTGAGTGGAAGCTTTTCATCTCTTTAATCTCTGTTTTTGGCAAAAATGTCACATTTTGCACTTATTATCATTATCATTATTATTATTATTATTATTATTACTATTATTACTACTACTACTACTACTACATCATGTTTAACCAACAAACATGAAATTTTCTACTTTACCTTTTGACCTTAACTTGGTAATTTCACAACTAGCATTCCCATTGAAGCCCATTCATTTCTAGATAAACCTTATTTTTGGGACTTAGTGTTTTTGCATTAAAAATAATTAATCTGTGAAAATGGAAAAAAAATGTTTTGTTTTTTGGACATTGCATAGAAACAGATTATAACTTTAAATAACATATCTAATCTTTAGATGTCCTGTTGTCATGTTTCATAGAGAATCAATAACACTTACATATTATCAATTGACCTATTTAACAGAATAATAAAAATATGCATATTTGCTGGGCTAACAATAATCTAATCTTGCATAATCTTCCCTTACTAAGCAAATGAGTTCAACAACCTTGAACATTGGCATTTATTATTACTGCTTTGCTTTTCATGTAACACAAAGCAGTAGTTATATAACCTCTGTCTCCCCCCCTCTTTGTATGTCTCTTCCTGTCTATAGCATTCAGAGCCTTATGGAATATGTCTATAAAGCTCAAATTTTAAAGCATATTTTAAAGCTTTAGACATGGTTTTCTGTTTTTCTTATATGTTATAGGAGTGAAGACAAGCTGAAGCTTATGCATCACACCAATGCTGTTTGATGAAATTAATTCATCAGATTAATTGCTATTATATTCTAACTGTCTGTATAAATATGCAACTGCCTTACTGAAAACAATCCTTCAGCGTTGTTGTGAAAAAGTGAGCAAAAGCTACTTTAGGATAAGAAGAAAGTAAGTTCGGTAAGTGACCAGGAGAAAATCACAACACTCACAGTAAAAATAGGGTACACAACAACTTTTTTCTTTTTCTTTTCCAAAGTGAACAAGTGGGATTGGAGTGTAATTCTGGCTTGCAGCTCCATTGTTAAAGACACAGAGTTATCAGCCCAGTTGTTGTCAAAAAAAAAGGAGGGGTCAATCAGAGGTATAAGCAATCAATAAACATATTGATTAGAAGTTGGATGGAAACTCTAAGAAAGAGTTTCCATCCAACTTAATGGACCTTGTGTTAATGGGGCATGAGTTTCCATGCTTTGGTCTGGGAGGGCAACTCTTAGTCTCTCAATCACTTCTATTACAACTCCCAGCTGCTTCCACCATTACGATGGCCACCTCCTAATTGCACAATAGACTTTCCTTCTTCAGACACCTCTAGCACAGAGGTTCCTACAGGCAGTTTCCAGTCCAGTCCTTTAAAAAAAAAGAAAAAAGATCCCCATATAGAGTATATGTGGATTTTTGATAATTAAAAAAGAATCATCCTTCCAATAAAACAGATTATTAACAAAAAAAGAACCAGCCAGGTAAAAAACTATTTTCTTCAAAGGTGTGCTTTTCTCAATACAACTGAGGTCTCCTATTCAAACCACCTCCACCCAGCTTCTCCTGTGCTCCACAGCCAACTTGCATCCTCTCAACACACAGGTTTCCAACTTTCTCTCTCCTATGTAGAGAAGGGCTCCGAACACACTAATCATCTCCTCCAAGTACTCAACTCCAAATAGCTGGCAGCTGGATTAGAGTAAATTTTCACATCCACATAGGTGTGACCTACATCACACACATTAAAAAACAAACAAACAAAACCAAAATGAACAGAAAACAATAATCCCAACCAGTGTTTGGTAGGAAATTCTCCCAATTATTCCACTATGCCACATTTTACAACACAGTCACAGACAGAGCCTCAGTTTTTGGTGTGACATAGCTTGAGAAAGACTGACAGCATCAAGAGGGAACATCTGTGATTACTGTCTTCAAAGAAATTTTCAAAAATGAGCCTCACTGTTGGATCCACCTGGTGCTCAGCGTCATTCTGTTTTATTTCCTTTGGAGTTCATAATGTTACCCAGCGTGGTATTATGGAAAAGGGCAACCTGAAAGCTCCACCACCAACAGCAGGATGGCCAAGCCATGCTCTTCTGCTCAGCAGGGACTCTAACCCTGTTTGCTTGTCAGTGGCTCAAAAGATGCATCTTCAACTCCGTTGAGTTGAAAGAAAGATCACAGCATATGCTTTTCTTCTTTTTTTATTTCAATCAACATCCTCTCCCTTATTTGCTTGTTTCCGCTCTCAGTTTCCTTTGGGTTTGTGTTTCATATTTCATGGCTTTCTGGATAGCACAGCATCAGCTGTTTTAAATTTGTTTTTGGTTTTGTGTTTTGTTTTTTTTACTTTGAAGAGTGAAGAAGAGTTCAGCAGAGAACTCTACAGTAATGTTTATTTATTATTTAATTTATATTTACAACTATATTTACAAGGTTTTTGTCAGCACTCTATCTTCATTTTGTATTTAGTTGTGACTCAAACTAAATTCTATTGTGAACAAAAATTTTGTTGACCGTTAACTTATATATGGGCGTCATATGTTGAATGTGACATGTGAAACAAACGCAGAGATAGTACTACCACATTTAAATATCAACAAGGAATTTGGAAAACAAAAAAAAAAAATCATAGATGTTAACAATCGCTGCATGCGTGATGTTTGTGCACAGTATTGATGAGACTAGGCCTTCATTAAAGAAGAGATAGGGTACATACAAACATTTATGCATACATGCGCTACAATCATTAAAGTGAGATATGATTATTTATTTAGTTATTTATTTTACACTGACCTCTGTTAGAGCAGGAATGCAAAAAATAATATCAAATCTATTTGTACAGACTGAAATAGTGAAGCCATTGGTGAGCAGGATCAGATGGCAGGGTAAACAGATTATACTGCAAGGCTCCCATGGCATAACACTGGGCATTAATGTTAATGGAAAACCACATGACCTTGCAGTTGCCTCTGAACAGCTCCATTTCAAATCCAATAGACATGACCCAGGTCTGGAAGACGCTAGTGAAATGGTGATTCAGGCACCTGATACCCATGCTTTAAAATAGTCTTTTTTTCCCTTTCAGGGCATCCCAGAGGCCCCCAGTAAGGTTTCCTCCATTCCCTGAGGTGGACAGCAAAAGGAAGAACTGATTGCAGGAAATCAGTTGCTGAAATAGTTTCCAGGATATCCACACATGCCTAATGTCAGATGTCATGTGATCCTAGCACTAAGCAGGTTAGCACTTCTACATCATTTCAATTAAGGTGTGTTTTCATAGTTGCTCATGAGACAGAATGCACTCTGTTTTATGGGAAAATTTATACTTAAGGTTGTTCAGAAGTACTGTGATGTTGGCTTTGCCAAGTATTGCTTTCCAATGCTTTTCAATCTTCCTGCTTTGGGAGGAATGGAGGGGATTGTGCCAACACAACACAAACAGACTTATTTAAAGGAGCTTTGCACACACGCATCAAATAATGGAAAAATGGAATAATATAACAGTGCGATTTTCCATCCTGTGGTGGTTTGCTTACAAGCACAGTGCAGTTCCTCTGCACCTAGGGTCATCAGCACAATTTAATTACATTAAGAGACAGCTAAATTGGACTATGCAAACAGAAAAGGCTTAGGGGATTACTGGGCCTCTGACAGAGAGATCAAGTTTTTCCTTGAAGCGTGAAACAATATGCCCAGTTCCTGGCAAGGTCCATGTGGATAAACATAGAGGGATGGCCAAGGCAAATTAATTTTTTCCTTGTTTTTATTTACTGTAGAAAGTCGTAGTGTTTCAAAATACACTTTACATGATTATGAAAAACTATTCCCATCTGAAGATGTTCTCACATTTTATGTATTACCTTTCTTTTTTTTCAAACTGCATGCATTTGTATTGTGTTGTGTGGATGCTGCCTAATATTTATGACAGTATTTATAAGATGTTCTATAAGGAACATTACCTCACCATTTTATGAAAACTGATATATATATCTATATATCTATATCTATATCTATATATCTATCTATCTCTATCTCTCTCTCTCTCTATATATATATATAGAGGGAGAGAGAGAGAGAGAGAGAGAGAGAGAGAGAGACAGACAGACAGACATATATATATAGTTGTCTCCTTCGTTGTCAGGACTGGGCTTAGATTTATCATAGCATTCAAAGGAAAGAGGTGTTTTTTTTACTTCATTCATGGAAAGGCAATTGGTAGAGACTGACATTTTCAGACCTTGGCCTTTACCAGCATCCCACTCCACAGTTACAGTAAACATCAGCCAGTCACTATGAAACAAGATCAAAGGTAGTGATGATATCTTCTCTACTAAAAGATGTTTTTAACATCCATCCTAGCCACCCAGTAAATGGTGATAACTCAGTTAAGTTCAGGAATGGACCCTTAAAATCTTCAATTTTTCCCCTCTCAGAAAAAAAATCCTAAAAGCAATCCTTTTAGTTGCAGATTTTAAGTGTTTTAAGGTTAAGGTTGCTTTTATAAAAAATAACATTAGCATAAAGCATGTTACTATCAATTAAACTGAGATTTAGCCACTTGCTTACCAATAAATACACAAGCAACCAAGCAGCAGCTGAACTTCTCCATCTGTGGATTGCTCTGTGTTGGGGTTCTCGAGGTGAAACATAGGGCAACCTTCCACTCCCTGAAGCAGCTGGAGTCAGACTCATTGGAAAAATGCCTAGAGGTGTAACTTTGTGCAGACAATTTATCTGAACTGCAACCTCTTCAGGTGTCTGTTCTCCCTGTAAAACTGGCTGCTGTTCCTCCAATTGTTCTTAAACAATTACTTCAGAGTGTTCAGGAGATGACTGTGGCCATTTAAAGAGCAGTTTTCACAGCTACCATTGTGCAGGCCATCTAAACCATGGGATACAAAGCTCCCAAGTACAGTGTGAGCCAAATAAAGAGGTGGAGAAGGAGGGGGAGGCAGATAAAAGCTGACACCCAATGTATTATAACTCTGCTCTATTAGATATGAGCTTCTGCTCGGGTGAAGCACCATAGCTTAAGGCAAAGATACTGCTTGCTTATTGTGCTTTAGCGAGGGGGCTGGGAACACTGTGTAGCCACTGTGTTCTGTATACAGCACACAGTCTCTCATGCATGATTTAGTAAAGTGAAATTCTTACTTCAATTCCAAGTAGTGATACAGTAGAAGAGATAAAAGGATGTGCTTAGGCTGCAAAACGAATCATAAGACATACACTACTGGTTTGAAAAGATGGCTACTAATCAAAAGAGAGAACTCATTAAGGACATACTGCTGCCACCTATTAGCATTGACTCACTTGAGGAAGATCGTAGCCTCCACCTTCTTTAATTGTTCATGTTGGGAGCCTTTTACTTCAAAACTTCTATTTGTAGTAAAGTCATAGTACTGTGTGTGCGGATATAGTGCTCAGCCTCGTTTGTGTCTTCTAACTTTAGAGTACCTGATCTTTACTATATTCCATTTTACATATAGAGCAACCCAGTATCACGGCAGAGCATGTAATAGAAACGCCACTCCACCATGTCTACTTCTAGCTTTGCCTCTCCAAAGTTTGAAATGGTTACGCAGGCAGAAGTTGCAGTAAGCTGCAGTACCAGCAGAGGGAGATATTTTATTTCAAGCCAACATGAAAATAATCACGGTAAAGCATTTAAACAGACATTACAACACATTTACACGCACATACATATTAGCCACCAGCTTAATTGTTCTGGCATAGAAGGACGCTGGAATATACTTCATACCTTCCTTGGTCATTAGTGACTTCTTAGCCTTAAATATATTACCCCCACCCACCTGTACTGCCCCACACCAGTACTTCACCTCTTTATTTGATCATAGATCCCAAAACTACACTTTTGTTCCCCAGTACATAATCATCAGTTCAAAAACATATGCACTGACATTTGACAGGTGTAACTGTGAAGTTGCAACCTTTTTCCTTAGCCTAGTTTGATTTAGTTGCTGCCCAACTGTGTCAGACTGAAGAAATAGTTTTTGCCATGTGACCTCTAAATTCATAAGGCAATGGCAAAATTGCTGCATATTTAAATTATTAAGTCAGTACTTAGTATTGCTCAGAGTTTCTATTTCTTAAGAATTTTTTTTCTACTGTATAGCTATCCAGAATTTCCTTTTTCTGTTTTGGTGTATTCTACATATCATTGCATTTCTTTCTATGTCGTTATACTTAATTTACGAATAATCATTTTCACAATTCTTCTAAAATTTCACATCAATATTTATTTTAGTCACTGAGTTTATAAAACATTAACAGTAACTTTAAATATCTACAGTTTAAAATATTTAAACTTTGAAGTAGTTAGCATCATTGTCTCACAGCAAAAGGTCCTGGTTTCAAATCACATGTTTCATGGTATCCACGTGGAATCACTTTGGTTACTCTAACTTTCTCCCACAGTCCAGAGACATGCAATTGTTAAGTCAACTTTCAATTCTAAATTGGCCATAGGTGTGAATGTGAGTCTAAATGGTGGTCTGCCTGCCTGTGTTAGCCCTGCAATAGACTGCTACCCTGTCCAGGGTGTACCCCACCTTTACGTTATCATTTAAGATGAAAGGCGTTCATCTTTTAATTAACAATTTTTCAAGTTTTCACTTTGTCATTCATCTCATAGTTTAAATGTGTTTATTGGTACTAATTTAAATTAGGTCATGAAAGAATGAAATCATGTTTCAGATTGGCAGCATGGCTAAAATAAAACGACACATTAGAAACTAAGACATAATACTACTAAAATTCATATATAGTTTTATATAGAGAGTATACAGTCCATAGCATGGAAGTTTTTGGTTAATTCTCCTCGAACTGTGTTGTGCTTTTGTTGAAAAATATTGTTCCTTTAAAATAATGGTCCACCTCCAACACAGTTTCATACCAGATTTCACATAGCAACTGGTTCTTGTAATCATTACAAGCTCTTATGGGTCTTGGTTAGATATTTCTCATGAATATTGAATACTGGCTGTCATAGTTTGTGTGTTTCTACATAATGTGAATGTTTGTCTTGCATGTGTGCTTCCGTGTGTGTCCTGCTTGTCATTGCAAATGCCCTTTTTTTCCACCTGACACCGTGCCTGAAAGCATCTGACAATCAGGGGAATATTAGAGGGTTGGAGAGATTCCACTCTGGCTAAGTGGCTCTTATTGCTGTGGAGTGTGACACCACTCATATTCATAATGATTCACAGTGCTGTTGACACATGATAGTGCAGATAGCCTACTTAGTGGATTACAGTTTCTCTGACTCTGAGGCTCTCTGATGGTGATGTTGATTGTATCTCCAAAGAGCTCCCTTGACTGGTTCATCATTTTCTTCTATCAAGAAAATTTGTGAACACGTCACAAATGACTTTGTTAATTTTAAAAAAGTGATGTCTTTTGATTTCAACTGGAACGTGGTTCTTAAAGTAGTGATTTCGTGAAATCAAAATAAGGTGAAACATCACCATTTAGTCTCTGAATAAAAATACCAAAGTTAAAATGAAATTCATAGATTTTTCCAACAGCAGTAGAAAAATGTGACTGACACTCTCATTTGGATGAAACTGTAGCATAAGCCATAGCTGTGCATATGTATGCAGCTGATCTCTTGTTTCTGAAACATGAAGCAGCTTGGCTGTACACGATTAGGACACTCTTCCATCATGGCTGCTTAAACCCCAATCTTCTTAACGCTGAGTGCCAAGCACAATTGCACTGGGTCACTTTGCAAGGACAAAGGTTTAACTCATTTAGAAATTGAATATAGAGCCTTGTTCTTGAGGAGGATTGAAAACTGACCA
The DNA here is from genome assembly GCF_001858045.2 of Oreochromis niloticus. Classification (NCBI taxonomy): domain Eukaryota; kingdom Metazoa; phylum Chordata; class Actinopteri; order Cichliformes; family Cichlidae; genus Oreochromis; species Oreochromis niloticus. The sequence continues at coordinate 32,341,174 of NC_031965.2, forward strand.
TTTGTTCTATGAGATGGAATGAAAAAGGTATTATTTGGGGAATAAATGTTTTTTCTACTTCTCTCTCCATCTTTTTTTTCCTGCTCCTTAGTGAAACCAAAGCAAATAATATAACAGCTCATACATGCAATCTACTTTCTGATTTGGAATGTGCCTCTGTCTCCCAGTTTGATTGCATGGTGTGTATATCTGCATTATTGTGAGTTCTCCCAGCTTAATCCAGAAGTCAATTCTGTTTATCTGGATGTAGTATTTTCAGTCACTTTGGCAAGGATTGCCTAAAGCTGGCTTCAGTTTCTGAAGCTGAAAAGCAGCCTCAAATCATCACACTACTACAACCATGTTTGAGTTGATATCACGTTCTTTGTATGAAATATTGTGTTACTTTTATGCCCGATGTAAGGGGATTCAAACCAACCAAAAATTAAGTGTTTTTCTTAACAGTCCATAGAATATTTCCCTAAAGTCTTGAGGATCATCAAGATGTTTGGTTTTTTTTTGGCAAATGTGAGATGAGCCTTTGTTTTCTTTTAGCAGCGCAGTGGGATTTGCCTTGGAACTTTCTCATGGATGCCATTTTTTCCCCTTTGTTTCTTATCAATGAATCATAAACACTCACTAAAGTCAAGTGAGGGCATCAGTTATTTAGATTTTAAATGACATGTTATGCTTTTATTGCTTATTCTTATTGCCTAAAGTATTTTAATTTGATTAAATCAATAACTTTGATTTTGACACTATACACCTACTGGTTATCCATTTTTGGGTGTGATAATCAAATTCATGACTGTGGATTTGTGACCGGAGCATTTGTCGTTACTTTTATTCTGTACTTTTTACAGTTTTTGTCTGTGAAAAAAAAACACCTAAAAGGTTTCTGAGAGCTTTTCAAGCCTATTGAGAAAATACAGTGGAACACACACACACAAAAACCTAAAAGTAAAGAAAGTTAATACAAAAAATAGCTAATCAGAATATCTAAAAATGGGAAAATATCAATAAACGTAAAAGCCATACTGGTTAAATCTGTTTTAGGGAAACTACAGACTAACCTGGACCTTGTTGCTGGACCATCTCTGACAGAGCCTGCTGGTGGATGAAGAGAACCAGACCTCCAGCAGCGAACAGCAGGACAAACCAGAGGGAACAGGGCAGTCTCCTTCTCCGTCCACGCAGGGAGTCCACCACCATCTTCCACTTCATCCACAGCATGATGCAGCACAGTCAGATGCTAATGTAATAAGTTCTGAGGAAAATGAAAGAAAGTGTGAGTATTTTCATTTCTTTGCATCAGTATTGCAAAGTTAAATCAGTAAACAACACTGATGGAAAATAACATATATTCACTTAGTTACCATATTTCTGTATATTTAAATTGTGCTCATCCCTTACTAAACAAAAAATGCAATCAACTCATTAGTTTTATCAGTGTTAAATAATTCATAGTGTCCATATTATGCACATGTACAGGTTAATAATGTATTGTCAGAGTCGAAAAAATCTGAAACATTTAATCCTTAAAAACCAAAATATTTATCATATATGTTGCAGTGCAACTATACCCACAGTAGCCTCTGTCTCTTTAAACTCACAGTTCCAAAAACACCCACAATGCTGGTCTTGTTCAAGTACGTCAATAAACAACAATAATCATGAAAATACACCAAAGGAAGGGATTAACAAAAAACCCCAATAATACGGATTCTTTAAAGTTTGCATTTTTGCTTCCCACAAGTGCATTTTGCAGGATGTTTCCTTGTGTTAGAGTATTTTTATATGGTGCATTTTAGCCTGGAACCAAACAATCTGAACACTCATGTTTAATTTGTTCTGGCAGAATACATCTGGCCCCCTCCGGTTCACACAGATTTGCACTAGGCCTTCACCATGCTGGGCCAATCAAAACCATTTATCTAATGTGTGTTGGGCTTGATACAATTACATCCCTGCACGCTATAGTCCATTTACATTTTCATTTTATTTATCTATTTTTTATTTTACGCATTTCATTGCTCTAATTGGTTACAGGTTTATTCAGAAATATCCAAATATCCAGAGGAATTTTGGAATTAGTTGTGTAAGAGCACACCTTGAAAACTAAAACTGACAAGTTCCACAGTAATTCATATTTGGCCTATTGGACAGCTTTTTCTTTTTTACTAAAGTAAATTATCTACTTAATTCTTCCACCATTGGTAAATATCCTTGAACCTTTTTTTAATGAATGCAGCAACAGTCCACATAGACTTTTGTGTCTAATCAGAGTGATGTTTTCCACTATGCAGCATGAAAATGAAGGTTAATATTGTGTTTAAATGAACACAAGATAGAGTCCTATAATTTTAAACCTGATTATAGCACTTATATCAGAATTCTTGGGTGTCTGTGTGCACATCTACAGCATAAGAAATTCAGCTTAGATTACAGATACACAAAGGCAAAATAAGCCAGAGAATTTTATCCACACACCAAACCCAGCCTATTCAGGTATTTAAGTAAAAAAAAAGTTAATTGAGTCAGACAAATTAATGCTGTTTAGAAATTCAACATGGAGAACACCTAATTCTTCCAAATAAAGAAATCTGTGTTCTGTTTGTAAGGATAGAGTTTAGTAAACACAATTCCAGTTGGACTGGCATGGGCGCAGACCTGTTCTAAGGTCTGTTCATACAGCAGAAAGACCACGTAGCATCTGTCTTCAAATTAATATGCAAATGAGCTGTGGTACTACTCGAGCATGTGTTGCCATTGCAGAGAACAAAATTGGCTCTATTTCAGGGATGTCAAAAACTTGACTTTCACATTGCACCATGTGCTGACACCAGAACTGAGAAATAAACTATAAATGAGTGTCAAAAACCAGTTGTGACACGTGTTTGCTGCAATTCTTGAATATACAAAGATTTCTGTCAAGATTTGAGTTTTGTTGATACAGATGATAAAACACATAAATAAAAGAATGCAGCACAAACATGCAAAAGAAACAGAAATCCAGAGGGACTTATAACTATATCTCACTACATAATCAAGGTAACAAACAGTGACAAAGAAGACATCAAAACATCAACTTGGAATGAAAAATGATCAAATATATAAATAAGAGAAAATACACAGAATGTAGATGGATGCATTTGTATTTCAAGGGATGGGAATGTTTTTTGTGTCACAAAAATCTTTTTAAAAACAAAATTGGTCAGGTGAAATAAGCCTTTACTGAAATGAGCCTTGGCATTTCACCATCAGTGCAGATGCAGCCAGTGATCCATTACTGTTACAACAGTGTTCCACCTCGAGTAGAACTGAACTAATTCAGATGGTGTCCACAAGGGATATTAGGTTTTTCACACACAGGATTTTGGTGCTTCAAAACTGATGCTGAAACTCTCAAAGGTTTCGTCAGCTCTTGGCAAAAGAAAAAAATGATTCTTTTATATCTTTTTTTTTTGCATCTGTTTCATGGATTCCAGCTAGGTTTAGCTATGACTTAGGAAAGACATCTAAATAATAGGAACAAGGAGCCATGTAAGCAAAATGACATTCAACCATAATATCCAAGCAGATAATCAAATGTGAGTCAATGCTACAGTAATTCAACAGCCAGTAAGATGTAACCATGTTTGCGTGCAAACACACATCTGTAGCGTGAAGTATATGGGTTTGTGTTGTATTGTATACACTACCAGTCAAAAGTTTGTTTTTTCTTTATTTTCATGACTATTTACATTGTAGATTCTCACTAAAGGCATCAAAACTACAAATGAAAACATAGGGAATCATGTAGTAAACAAAAAAAGAGTGAAATAACTTAAAACATGTTTTATATTTTAGATTAGTCACCCTGATTACTGCTTTGCACTCTCTTGGCATTCTCTCTCAATGAGCTTCAAGTGAGTAGTCCCCTGAAATGGTTTTCCAACAGTCTTGAAGGAGTTCCCAGAGATGCTGAGCACTTGTTGGCCCCTTTGGCCCTCACTCTTCGGTCCATCTCATCCCAAACCATCTCAATTTGGTTTAGGTTAGGTGACTGTGGATGCCAGGCCATCTGGTGCAGCACTTCATCACTCTACCTTCTTGGTCAAATAGCCCTTATATAAATAGCCCTAACAGCCTGGAGGTGTGTTTAGGGGGCCTTGTCCTGTTGAAAAATAAATGATGGGCCAACTAAACGCAAAGTGGATGGGAGGGCATGTCACTGCAGGATATTGTGGTAGCCATGCTGGTTCAGTGTGCCTTCAGTTTTGAATGAATCCCCAACAGTGTCACCAGCAAAGCATACCCACATCATCACACATCCTCCTCCATGCTTCACGGTGGGAACCATGCATGCGGAGACCATTTGTTCACCTTTTCTGCGTCGCACAAACACACAGCAAGTGGAACCAGACATCTCAAATTTGGACTCATCAGACCAAAGCACAGATTTCCACTGGTCTGATGTCCATTCCTTGTGTTTGTTGGCCCAAACAAATCTCTTCTGCTTGTTTCTTTTCCTTAGTAGTGGTTACTTAGCAGCTATTTGACCATAAAGGCCTGATTCACACAGTCTCCTCTGAACAGATGATGTAGAGATGTATCTGCTACTGGAAGTCTGTGTGGCATTTATCTGGGCTCTAATCTGAGGTGTTGTTAACTTGCAATTTCTGAGGTTGGTGACCCTAGGTCAGGGGTCGGCAACCTGCGGCTCGGGAGCCGCATGAGGCTCTTTAGTCCTTATACTGCGGCTTCGGGTGGTTTGGGAAAATAAATTATTAGTATTTAGCTGAAGTGTATTTTATTTGTGTTTAGTTCTTTTTTAACTTGTAGTTCTAAATCGAAGATTATTGTGATATTGAAATATAAAAATAAAATTATATTTTATTATTTTTCGTCGCTCAAAATAAGCGTCACACTTTCGGAACCCGCTGAAATGCCGTGCATTTATCGAGACTTTCAACCCCAGGTAGGCCAATTATGGATCTTCGGATCCACATTATGTCAGCAGCTATTCTTCACCGTGAACTATGTTAAAAACAAACACCGCTCACGCCTCACAGGCGACAGCTTACAGTCCTGAGTAAAGATGAAAGTGACTTCGTACAGCACTGATTTGCAGACGCTGTGCGCAGAGGTTCAGGAGCAGAAGTTCCATTGTAAACATACCACGGCAGACCCGACGATGTTTCCATGAGCATGCTTTTCAACATCTCTTTATTGACCACTTTTCACACACGGTTGCTGTACGCATACAGCCGGCTGTAGCTTTTCAGCTCACAGCCCGACAACACAACAGCAGAGAGAGCACAGACGTTAAGGCAGCAAGGCTCAGGTGCGTCCGACTCCCATGCAGCGCTGGGAGCACTGCAGACCACGCCCTGCTACACACATTAACCAGGTAAAATAAATATTCATGCAGAATTTTGCAAATATTTATTTTTCATTTTTTTTAGTAGCATAGTGCTTTTCTTCCAATTACTTTTTAAAATTCAGATCAAGGCTCCGCTACTTTCCAAAAGCCCAAAGGCTATATAAGGGTGGCAGCTCACAACAGTTTTTCTTTGCTACATGGATCATTTAAGTTCAGCTTTTAAATTCATTTAAGAGACCATCAACTGAGTGTCTTTCCTTTTTGTTATATTTCTTTAAGAGTTCAAAATGTGTTAATTACATAAATAAAATGTAATTTTTTCTGTAGCACTTCATGGATTTCATAAGCAACACACCTTAGTTGTTCACACAAAGCATAAAGGTAAAAAAACAATATATACAGTGTTATCTTCATTTTAGATGTCAAAAAGTATTTGCGGCTCCCAGTGTTTTCTTTTGCATGGAAACCGGGTCGAAGTGGGTGTTCTTTGGGTTCTTTGTTTCTTTGGGTGTTAAAGGTTGCTGACCCCTGCCCTAGGTCTTCCTTTCTTGGGGCGGTCCTCATGTGAGACAAACTATAAAACATATTTAGAGTTATTTATCATTTTTTTCCTTGCCACAAAATTCCATATATCTTGCTTCATATATTTAATTTATTCAGTATGTATCTACAATGTGGAAAGTAGTAAAAATAAAGAAACACCATTAAATGAAAAGGTGTGTCCAAACTTTTGACTGGTAATGTATCCATCAGGAAGTGCACACAGCATATAAATCAGTCAGTAAGTCACCACAGGTACTACTTTAAACAATCAGAACTTTATTGCATTTGTAGTACTATTGAAATCAGAGTACTTCAAGTATTGTGGTCAGCAGTGTCATTTTTACCATTTAGGGAACAGAAGGAAACAGAATTATCTTTTAAAAGAGATGTCATAGCAGGCAATACCAGTCCAAGGATGGTATGTATCAAACATGTAACACTACCAGTAGGAAATATTCTTCCAAAGCCCTTAACTTCTAGAAAGGTCACTATAGACGACCAGAAAATTTCTAAGCTACATTAAAAATAAAAATTATTGACATGCTGTCAACAACTGCCACTGTAGAGTAAGATAAAAATGATATGGATACTTTACTCTGACAGATATCAGCTAGGCTGATACAGCACTAGAACCCATATCCAAGTGAACAACATGTCTTCATTTGCATGTGCCTGGAATAAATTAGATGCCAAACCATGAAACCCACTTGTTTTGGTTTTTATTGACAACACTGGCCTGAATGTTTTTTCAGGCCAATCTATAGAGAAACCATGCAATCAAAGATAAACAGCAAAAAGTGCAATCAAAAGGTGAGAGAATTGATTTTTCTTTGAATAAGTATTTGTTATTATGAAAAGGCAAGCTTACATTTGACACAGAGATGTGGAGGGAAATGCATTTTCTGTTTTTTTCTTCTTACAAAGTGATGAATATACTCAAGGGTGCATCATTTCAGTTCAACACAATAGTCTTCCAACACTTGCAGCTTGTATCAAGCTTGTATCATCTCATGCACATACTGTGAAAGGTGTTTCTAAAAGTTTTCTGTGTGAAGGTGAAGAGATCTTTGTGTACATGGTCGTAATGAAGATGTAAAACTCTCTGTGCTCAGTGGTTGTGTTATTTAACATTTTCTTCACTTTCATCTTCACAGCAGGAGCAGTGGAGGCAACAAGCGGGTACAAGCAGACGTTTCAGCCATATTAATATATGCTAGAACATTGAGCCAACTGTGAACCCCATAGAGTTACCATGCAAATACAGGTTAGTGAAAACCTGATTATAACCCGTATAAGTTATTTGCTTCTTCACAATTTCTTAGTTTTTGCATATTTGTCATGCTTAAATGTTTCAGATTTTTTTAAAGTATTATTTAATTTATTAAGGAAAAATCTATGATGACTAATGACCAGAAAGAACACAAAAGGCACATCTTACGTTTACCCCCCAACAAAGAAAAGCAAAAAGACATATGGGAAAATATTCTGGGGACTGACAAGACAAAAGTAAACATTTAAACATTGGAAGGTTTGAGTCCTGTTAAATCTGGTATAAAACTAACATAGCATTTCATAAAAAGGACATCATACTAACAGTCAAACATGTGTGATCTGGGGCTGCTTTGTTGCTTCAGAACCTGAATGACTTGTTCTACTTGATGGAACCTTAGATTATGCTCTCTACCAGAAAAAACCTGAGGACATCAGTTCATGCCATCAGTTCAAAACACTTGGGCAATGATCCAAAACACACGAGCAATGGCACCTCTGAATGTCCCCACCCAAAAACAAAAAAGCAAAGAAAACAAAAAGAAGACTGGAGTGGCCTAGTTAAATCACAAGTCGTGCTCAAAACCCTCTAATGTGGCTAATTTAAAACAAGCTGCACTTTGTATTTACTTAAGTTATCTTGTTTGATATGAAAATCAGTTAGATGGTCTGAATCATGTAATTGTGAAAATAAGCAAGGAGCTAAAACAAAAATAAATAAAAAACGTCATGAAATGGCCAAATACTTTTCAGTGGCATTGTATTTACATTACAAGAAAACTAGTATGTGTGGACACACACTCCTATCTATTGTACAAGCTATGAACGATGCGAAGTTGTTTGGTTTTGCTTTTTTTGAAAATTTCATTTCATTTTTTTTTAAATCACCAACACTAGTTAATTAGGTAAAGAAGATGATAATGGTTGGGGTTAAAATGTATCAATTCACAAATCTAACCTTTCTCACAAATCTACCCAGTAAGACTAAATGTGATGCCAAGGTGTTAACAGTGCTTCCATATGTGATAAATTCGGTGGGAAACTAGACTCATTGCAGAATTCTGTTAACCTTCACTTTTTAAGATGGGTTTTAAAGCTTATCATTCAACACTGTGTTAAATTAAATCCATCTTTCGCTGCATGGAAAAACTAAAATGGTTACCATCCAACTGACTCAATTTTCATCCTTTACTTACAGAGTTGTGGAAGACTTTATTGGAAGATAGGAAAGCTGAGTTTTTTCAGATGCTATCTTTTTACCTAGTTTTCTAAAGAGGGTTTGACCTTTTATACCTCAGTGTCATTCACACTGCCAGTGTAAAACCACAGAATGTAATCTTATCACAGGAAGTCATTCCAGGTCTTCAATTCCATTTCCATTTTTTTTTTTTTTAGGTTTCACCTCATATTTTCATCACCTTACCTTTGTACAAACTATCGGGGTCAGGTAAACGCCTGACTGTTATTTCTGGCTCAATATTTTTAAAGTGCATAAACTGAAGTTTGATTTTATACCCCCGAGTCCAGTCGACAAAATGGTACATAAAGTTGGCAAAGTGTGAAAAAGCTTACATTTGTGTCAATGCTGATTTTAGTAACTTGGGCTTAATTATTTATTTTTTGTGTTACCTAAAGCAAGAGGTTGACCTCAGAGGCTACTTTTACATTGTTAAACTGAGACAATGTCACACAAATCTCTGTTGTGAGAATGTTTTGTGCATTTCAGTTTTACTGTGCAAGTTAAGTGTATTTCTAAGTTAATCCCCAAACTTGAGTTACAATAAAAATAAAAAATGAAGAAACAAAGAAACTAAGTATCATGTATTATCTATTATAATTCAAGAAAAAAAATTAACTCATAATTCTGTCCTAATAAATTGCATAATGCTCATTTTCTTGTTGCTAAAAATATCTACATTGAGATACATATTGTTATATGTATTTATGACGTAATAAACTAAATCAAAATTGCCCCCCCTCCCCCAGAATTGTCAACATGACAATTAAAAAAAATAGAAAGATTAGCATGATTTGCCAAATACATGTACATATTATGGCATAACCATTTTACTGGAATGCATAAATATTGTACAGGTAAATTGTATTTCTGGTAAATTGGCCACATTCAGAAGTGCAGAACTGACATATTACATAAACCAGTGCAATAAAATGTTTAAACCCAAATTGAAAGGAAAGAAAACGATGTAGCATTCGTATTTAAAAGCAACATAAAGATCACAATAAACCTTACAGAAATCTGGCATATGTATTATAATTAAGATAAATCCATGTTCTATTCTTCCTCTGCTGTTTGTTTGTGATTTAGGGAGATTTATGTTTTCTGTGTAATTTAGAAAATGTCAAATGTTTTCCTATTTGTGGCACTTAGGCTGTTGCAGGTGTTCATTAAAAGCAGTATGAAAATATACATTTCAGTTTCTCAGTTCAATGCAAAACTGCATTGATCAATATTTCTTAAACAGTAAGAAACTGGATGGAAACTCGCGGGCCACTGTGATACCTGAAACATTTTTCTGTTTAAATCAAACCAAATGAAGCTCTTGATTTGGTCCCTTAAAATTATACATACTAATAAGTATATTCACCTTTGGCATCAACTTCTAGAGGCCCGTGACAAAAATTTTCCTTATTATAATAATAATTTTTTTTCCTGACATTGATATTACCCTTTTTGTACAGCAATGTTTGTTTTCACAGAAGCATTATCAACATTTTAGCTAAAATGGTGCCAGAAAAAACAGCAGGTTTTTACTACCATTGAAAAACTTGGGCACAGTGCCTAAACATTTGTTCACAGCTCTGAAGAAAATGAAAAAAAAGAAAAAGGGCTAATCTCTTTTATTTAATTATTAATAATGTAGGATGTGTGTTTATTTTACACTATGATTAAGTGTTTTAAAAGGAAATTCTTTAAAAAGAAATGATTGTTTACTTGCATTATTAGAGTGTAATATTATACCAATGGTCTATTTTTCTTTCGACAGCCTCAAAGAGAACCAGGAGTGTTTTTACATAGGTAAGTATACTGTAGAAAATGAAGCAAAGTAGTGTTTTAATCCTCTGGTTTGGTGGTACAATGACTTTCCCCTGCTACTAACATATCCAGTGACTGTGTATGATTTAACTGTTATCCTGAGTGATCACCATGATGATGAAACTATTCAAAAAAAATGTAACTAAATAAAACAAACTTTTAACATGCTAATTCCAGTTTAACTATAAAGCAGAAAAGAACTTGGAAAAGACAATGCATTCTCAGCCAGTTTAATCTGAAATAATGAAAAAAAGATGAAAATAAAATCAGTACACCTGTCACAACTTGACACAAACATCTCATTAGGATCAAAAAACACTTCATCTGTAACGCACTGCATTTATACTCTGCTTCCAAACAGATGTATATGCCAAGAAATGACACAATGTGTCCCATTTTGTGCAGGGAAAGATTTTATTCTGTGTCAGACCGGTAATGGAGATGATTCTGTGTTTGATGTTCATGTATAATACACATCAAAGACTTTTGCTTTTTAGTTTTAAGTAAATCAAAACCGTGGCAGTCAAACACATGTGGTTTACATGCATATAAAGTATTTAGCTACTGAGCCATTACTGCAATCTGCTAATGTGAGCACTTTCTCATAACGGGTTTTGTTCTGTTACAGAATATAGTATTGAATTAGACTAGTAAGGTTTTTACCTTAATATTATATCCATTAATGGTTTAATGGTGCATGTATATTCTATAGACAGTTACCTAATTGATAAATTACTTCCTTAATCTATAGAAAATCAGGCCAATGGGCTCTTTTGGTCCACGGGATTTGAAGTGTCATGCAGCAGTGCCATGTTCTGATTGAAGCTTCAGTTTAAAGTAAGAACATCAGTTACAAGGCAGCTTGGAGCTACATTATTCATTCTCTGCTGATGTTACTGTGAAAAAACTGTATGGCAATATTCTTGTATCTTCTCTTTGTTTGTCCTTACCTCAGTCAATGCAGAGTTTTAAGGTGACTGTGAGCTACTGTTCCAGTGTTCCATCTCCATCAAACTGAAAAGCCTCACACTCTTAGAGTCAGTAATAGTTCAAGAGCTGGGTGTTAACACAGTCAGTTTCTTTCCTGGGCAAAGTTGTTGACCTATGTGGTTGACATATATGTGTATATTGTGTAACAGGTAATATAAAATTAATGTTAAAGGGATGATGATGATTTTCAGTGTTTGACTCCATGTCATACAAAAAGACTGATTACTTTTTAAAACTGACACTAACATTAAAGGTGCAGTGAATAATTTTGAAGTTATTTAACAGAAAAAAATTGGAAAAATTAGATGGATACTGATTCTTATGTAATCCTTTTCTACTCTCCTGGAGAACTCAAACTGCTTAAGTCACTGCTAAATTCTGATCAGCTGATTCTGTACAGACTGACAACCTGTCCAGAGTCAACTCTGCATCTCGCCCAATGTCAGCTGGGATACTTTTCAACAGATCCCGAGTGGGTCAGGTGGGAACTTCTCTTCAGATTTGATGGATTTTATATGGATTGGCCCATAAATGAGCAGTAATCACTGCATGTGAACTTGAAAGCCTCACAACACACACTGGCAATGAAAGCCGTCCATTTTTATTATCTAAATACTTACCCTATAAACTGCTTCCCACTTTACCGCATTTTAAATGTTCTAGAAAATGTTCCAGGCTATTTCTTATATCTTTCTTGTATAGTCTCTCTAGTGTGACAGTGAGACAGAAAAGTGTTGGCTAGTAAACAAAAAAGGGAAGCCGCTGCCAGGCATGCTTCATAAATTAATGATTATCTGCAAGGGAATTTGACAAGCGTATAATGGGAGCTGGTATAGGATCATGTTCAAAGGGCTTCTAATTGTCTTTATTTATGACAGCCGGTGATCTCTAGGATGAATTAATGCATTTGCTACACTGTTGTGATGAGCCTTTGCAATCAGCCATCAATCCTGCTAGCTATCTTTCACAGCTGTCTGCTATTAGAAAGGGTCCATAGACATGTTTGGAAGGGTTCCCCTATTCAGCAGCAAGACGGCAAAGTATTTCCAGACAATAACCTGACTGATTTGTTTATTCATATAAAAGCAACATGCAGAGGTGCCATTATCCTAAAATGATAGTGCCAGAACCCTGAATTAATAATTTCAGAATAAATTAAAGAGATTGCAAAGTGCAGAATTGTGGATTTTTTCATCACTACACAAGGGGAAAAATGTCCATGTTGTGATTGTCCTTTTTATTTACATGTTAATTCATCTATATAATTATTGCTTGTTATTTATACTTTTGTTCATCTGGGAATAATCAGCTGCTGCTGTAAATGGCAGTAAAACCTGTCATTTGTACATATTAAACTGACACAGTAAAGCCAACGTCACTGCAACAGATGAGCCCTGTCAGTGGTTGTCTACAAATCTGAGACTTGGAACTGCTGTTCTGAAAATTTTTAAACAAAAACGTGTTAGATTAATCTCATAAATTACACGGAACCACAGATGTTCCTATGACTTCATTGCTAAAACGAAATAAAGTCAAATGAATAATTTGAACGTATATAATGTACCCATTGTGGCCTCCAAAGCACTGCCACACCAAAAGCATATTCTAACTCAATTACAAATGAGAAAGCTGTGTGACGGTGACCTGCTACGATGGCCTCAGGATAGATACCAGCTCAGGCAGAGCAGGTGATGGCAGGTCCAACACAATCAGACATGCTCAAACACAACACATCCTTGTCATATCATGTCACCCCAATAACTGCCAAGGGGCACTACAGTACTCCACTACCCACCTCTCAGATAAGGTTACAGATTAGTTTCTATTTATATGTTGGGTCCTACAGCAGCTCACTGACCAGATAAATCACAAGCAAACCTATCTATTGAAAACTAGCCTTTTAAAACAATTTTGTTTCTTTCAGAGAAATGATTTTTATTTAACTAGTGAGATACTGTTTATTATATTATTGTTCCTCTGTGTCCGTCTTATTTTGTCTTGGATTTTTGTCACCAAGATACTGAAAAATATAAACCAAATTAAAGAAGCATGATGGAGAGGTGAAACATTGGCAAAGGAAAAACGCATGTTTTGGTTTTCAATTAGAATTTTAGTTTCTTTAAATTTACTGTATTGCTTATGATGTGCTCACTAAGTGCTTTTTCGCTTCTATTTGCAAAGTTGCCAATTAAGGTGTTGCTATTTCTCTGGACTGTGTGACATTTTTGTGGTTTCTGTTTTCCAAAAGTTTTCTGGCAGCTCTTTTCCATTTTGAAATTTTCAGTGTAATTAAAGACAAAAACATTTTTCTAGTTTGATTGGGCTTGGGGTCAAAGCTGCAGCCAATTTTCTCTACCAGCAACACACCTGACCCTGATATACCAGACAAATGGCTAATTTGGCAAACAGGCTGTATTATCTAATGCTTTCATTACCATCTAAAACTCATGTAATTACACTTGATGGGCTTTTCTTAGTACTGATGCACTGAAACTTGCCAACAATTCACAGCTAATTAAAAGATATGTGCAGAAGGTCTGTTCTACTGAACAGAATGGCCAGGTGAAACCAGCTGACTTCCATAGCCCATTTTTATCCAAATGTACTTCAGTCAGCAGGTTGTAGATCCAAGGGTGGAGACAGGCATACGAATTTTTATGTCTTGACATACTGAGAGACAGATGGTGCAATGCTGGTGCAACTCAGTATTGAGAAGGTATTCCTAATATTTTTAGCATCTGGGCCTGTCAAAGGGGAGCAACTAATCAAGAAGAAGGTTGTGTGAAATCCACTTTACAGACAAAGTCTGAGTTTAATGGAATGTAAAATTCAGTGACGCAAACACATACACATCTGCACAACTACACATACAAGTATTTCTCACAGGTCAGACGCTTGTCTCAGTTTGTGATGTGCATCATAGATATATCATAGACATTGACATATCCTGTATATCCTTTATGGGATGGAACAGTGCAGTAACTTAACCTGTAATTTGCATTAAAAAGATACTGAGATACACACATAGATTGGAGACTAGCTAGTCACTGAATACATGGGTCCAGAATATCCTAAACAGCTTCTGCCATCATGACTAAAACCAGTTGAACCATGTGGAAAAAAGACAATAACACATCTATTCTGTAAACTACAGTAAACTATGTAAAACTATGAAGTGGTCAAACTTGAAGTTCTGTGAATTTACTGGTCTGGAGAATTCTGATGTGTTTAGAAAATGAACATCCCAGCAAATTCACCCCAATGCTCAGAGAAACTGCAAACAAGATCTGTATTTAAAATTCAACAGGCCTCAGTTAATATTGCCAGGAGAAAGTCTATTTTCTCTAAAAGAACATGACAACACTGCGTAGCTTTGTAAAGTTTCATGTGAAAAATCCACAAAACTTATGGAACAATGTCCTTTGGACAAACAAGCCTAAGTGGAATGTGTCTGAAGTGTCATGATCCGGGTGTGTGGCTGTACAATTCCACTGGATGTCTGAGCATCCCTGGTATCTGCCCATGGGCAGGGCCAACAGCCTCCCTCACCTGGTGCTGATTAATTGCTATTAATCCCAGAGTAAATTATGTAGCCACAGTTTCTCCAAGTGAGTAAGAACAGTAACTAAAGTAAATAATACAATATATTAAAAAGTTACAAAATGTAACAAAAAAGCTCTAATAAATACAAATAGCTCCAATTATAAATTTCCCATTACAAAACACAAACTTAAATATATGTGGTTGACATTGAGCTGTCCTTCATTTCATATTGACTTGTGACAATGTAATTGTCAAGGCTGTGTAAACTCAGCTTTATTGCTGTCATAAAACAAAATAGAAACCTAAACTGGCAATGCTAGAAACAGAACTGGGAACAGAACACACAGGCGGGTATAAGAGTGTGAACAGACATTCACAATGCGACACAGGACAAGTAAAACGCAGGGCTTAAATACTGACTGGAGTAATCAGGGAATGGGAGACAGGAGGCAAACACAGCTGGGAGAAATCAAGCTTAATGAAACAACAGAAGCTAAACTAGACACTCTGACATGAGACAAGGACTTTCAAAGTAACATAGGAAACATGGAAGGCACAGACTAGACACTAAACTAAACCTACACTAACACAGGGATAGTGCGCATGCGCCAACCAGCGTGCAGCCTGTTACAGTCGCTCCTGCTTTTTCTCTGCTCTGTTTTCTTATGTATTCTTTTTTTTTCTGACTTGTATTTTCATCCATTTATTACCTTTCACTCAATCATGTGGATTGAGAGAGTTTTTGTTCTTCTGGTGGCCGTGGAACTATTACTTTTATCGAGGAACGGGATCGCGGCACATCTCCTACACGCACGGACTGTTTACTCCAGAGATCAGCTGATCGCCCTGATGCCGGCCGGCTCGCTGGCCAGACCCGCAGAAGTACCAGCTGAAATTTGGAGAAAAACACATCGGGGATGCAGAGGTCAAGGACAGAAGAGAAGAAAGAAGGAGACGGTGAGACACCGGAGGCTCGAAGCGAGGAGGAGGTATAAACCGTGTCTGCCGTCTATCGTAATGGGAAATGTGCGATCCTTATCGAATAAAATCGACGAGCTCTCAGCACTGGTACGGAGTCAGAGCGAATACCGAGAGAGTAGCCTGATGTGTTTCACTGAATCATGGATGCACCAGGACATTTCCGACGAGAATGCCTCTATGGAAGGCTTCCACACTGTTTGGGCGGAAAGGGACAGCATCGCTAGCGGTAAGCGGAAAGGAGGTGGGCTTGCTGTTTTAGTTAACAACCGGTGTAACCCTGCCAACATAACAATCAAAGAAAGGATTTGTTGCCCGGACATTGAACTGTGTGCTGTAGGACTCAGGCCGTATTATTTACCCAGGGAATTCTTTCATGTCATCTTGGTGGCTGTTTATGTTCCTCCCTCTGCTAACCCCACAGCTGCAAGTGACACTATCCACTCTGCCATAGCCCGGTTACAGACTCAGCACCCGAGTGCCCTTATTGTGATCTCGGGTGACTTCAACCATGTATTACTGGACAATACACTACCAACATTCAGACAATATGTGGACTGTCCCACCAGGGGAGAGAAAATTTTAGACCTTCTGTATGCTAATGTCAAGGATGCATACAGCTCCGCCTCCCTCCCCCAACTTGGTAGGTCAGATCATAACCTGATTCACCTCACCCCACGCTATGTGCCAGTTGTGAGGAAGGAACCTGTGACCACGAGGAGCATTAGGAGGTGGTCAGAGGAGGCCTTAGCGGAACTACAGAGCTGTTTCGAGGTGACCGACTGGGAAATACTCTGTGAGCCTCATGCCAAGGACATCAATAGGCTTACTGAGTGTATCACAGACTACATAACTTTCTGCACCGACTCCATTGTTCCAGCTCAGACTGTTCATTGTTACCCAAATAACAAGCCGTGGGTGACTAAGGACATCAAAGGCCTCCTCAACGACAAGAAGAGGGCTTTCAGAGGGGGCAATAAAGAGGAGGTGAGGAAGGTCCAGGTGTTCCTAAAGGACAAGATCAGAGAGGCTAAGGACAATTACAGGAGGAAGCTGGAGTGGAAACTCCAGCAGAACAGCATGAGAGAGGTGTGGAGGGGCATGAAGACCATCACTGGATTCAGGCCAACCAACAGCAGGGGAGCTGAGGGAGGTGAGAATAGAGCTAACGAGTTGAATCTGTTTTTCAATAGATTCGACACTACAGTGTCTGCTCACACCCCCACAACCTCACCTGTAGTCAGCCTGGAATCCAGAGCCACACCACTGTGCCAGCCTCTCTCTTCACATGGCGCTGTTGCCTCCTGTGAGATTCCTGACACCCCTCCCCCACCCCCACCCATCACCTTCACTCAATACCAGGTTGAGATGCAAATGAGGAGACTCCACTCAGGCAAGTTTGCTGGACAAGACGGAGTGAGTCCCTGCGTCCTCAAGGCCTGTGCCCCCCAGCTGCGTGGAGTCTTTCATAAACTGTTTATGCTGAGTCTGAGTCTGCAGAGGGTACCAGTGATGTGGAAGACATCATGCCTCGTCCCTATTCCAAAGACGCCACGTCCCAGTGGCCCCCAGGATTACAGGCCCATGGCACTGACCTCCCACATCATGAAGACCCTGGAAAGGCTCATCCCAGACCAACTGCGACCCATCGTCAGACCACATCTGGATCCCCTTCAATTTGCTTATCAGCCTCGTCTCAGAACAGAGGACGCCATCATCTACCTGCTCAATCGTGTCTACACCCATCTGGATCAGCCGGCGAGCACTGTGAGGGTCATGTTTTTTGACTTTTCCAGTGCTTTCAACACCATCAGGCCGACCCTCCTGGGTGATAAGTTAACAGCGATGCAGGTGGATGCTTCTCTGGTGTCCTGGATTGTTGATTACCTGACAGGAAGACCACAATATGTACGTCTCCCACAGTGTGTGTCTGACAAGGTAATCAGCAACACAGGGGCACCACAGGGGACTGTCCTCTCCCCCTTCCTCTTCACCCTCTACACCACAGACTTCAGCCACTGCACAGAGACCTGCCATCTCCAGAAGTTTTCTGATGACTCCGCAGTGGTTGGATGCATTAGCAGGGATGATGAGACAGAGTACCGGGCTGTGGTCGACTCCTTTGTCACGTGGTGTGAGCAGAATCATCTGCAGCTTAACGTGGCAAAGACAAAGGAATTGATAGTGGACTTCAGGAAGACCAGGAAACACTTGACCCCTGTTTCAATCCAGGGGGTCAGTGTTGACATTGCGGAGGACTATAAATACCTTGGAGTACACATTGACAATAAACTGGACTGGGCTAAAAACACCACAGCACTTTACAGAAAGGGCCAGAGTCGTCTCTATTTTTTGAGGCAACTGAGGTCCTTCAACATCTGCCAGAAAATGCTCAGGATTTTCTATGAGTCTGTTGTGGCCAGTGCGATCCTCTATGCTGTTGCATGCTGGGGGAGCAGGCTGAGGGTCGCAGATGCCAACAGACTCGATAAACTGATTCGTAAGGCCAGTAATGTTGTGGGGATGGAGCTGGACTCCCTCAAGGTGGTGTCGGAGAGGCGGATGTTGTCCAAGATAAAGACAATGTTGGATAACATCTCCCACCCACTCCATGACATGCTGGTCAGTCACAGGAGCACGTTCAGTGAGAGACTGAGATTACTGAAAAGCACCACTGAACGACACAGGAAATCATTCCTGCCTGTGGCCATCTCCCTGTACAACTCATCCACTTAACACACTGTTTACTGCAACAGCTACACCCTTCTTGCACATGTTCTTTTCAGCTATTTATTAATAAGTGACTTTTATGTATATATATGCCTGTATATATTGTGCTATTCTTAGTTAGTGTATTGTCTGTCTTTGTTAATTTTTGTTTATAATGGAGCACTGTAACGAAAAATAATTTCCCCTAGGGATCAATAAAGTATTCTGATATTATCAGAAATGCACAACTAAGGAATCAGAACCTAAACCATAATACAGAATAATACAAAAACACAAGAAACAGAAGGTGCTGGGTCAAAATGACCCAGAACCGTGACAGTAATAATGTATAGCAACAATATCAAAAACATTATTCCAGATTTGATCAGCACCATTGACAACAGCTGCAGTCAGAAGTCAGGGTGAATGCACACATTTATCTAAGCTTATGCTATATACTCACACCAAAGCATGGAGTATGGAGCAAAACGGTGAAGCGCATTAACCCTGCTCCCTTCTTGTCTTCCACTTTTTATTGCTTTTTAAAATTTTCTTTTATTGTTTTGCTACTCTATAAAACACTCCCAAAAACAAATTGCTGCATAATCTATATCAACAAGGTTACTTCAGGTTCTACTGAAATCTCCATATCCTGTCACGCGATTGCAATCCCCGCCATGCCCTCAAATGAAAACTGGTCCACCTGGTTAAAGGAGAAACTCCCGAACTCCTATGTAGGTTATCAGTCATCCAGGTTGTAGGGGTCTAAGCAGCTCAGAGACAAACTTGAATGTTGAATTGTGTTTGAAACACTGAGGATCAGAGTAGAAAAAATACTTCCGAAAAACATTTCTGTGTTGCTCAAAATGTCCAATTTTCCAGTTTTACTGGCCACCATACGTGTCATGAACATAGCTGGACTGGCCATCGGGCATACCGGGCATTTGCTCGGTGGGCCGCTCGTGATTTTTCGTTTTTATGGGCAGATGGGGTTTTATTTCTTTTATTTTTTTCAACGGTATAAATGAATGGTGGTGTATTGGCCAGTTGGTCATGATTGAGTCTGGGCTGGACCAATTACAGCCGAGGAGGTCGAACTTTAAAGTTGAGGTGAAAAGCAACGCGATTTGTCCCGATCGGCTTTTCTCTCTCCGTCAGAAAGAGCAAACCAGCGGAGGTCACGTTAAACAACAGAAGCACCTTTAAACTTGATAAGCTGTTGTTAGAATTTATTTAATATTAATTTCTAGTATCAGCTGATGTTTGCTGGAGGCACAGCTGTAAAAGCTACTGGTCATCATATCAGTTTGTATATCTGGTGAGAGGGAAACATGCAGATGAAACCAGGAGATGTCCTTACTGAATCATCAGAGCTGAGCAGGTGATGGAGAAACAGGTTTACCTTTTAGGTGACATGAATGAGTTGAAGGGAAGTTATGAACTGCTTCTGAGAGACAAATAACACCAGGATCCTTTTCTGTGTAGCTGACAGCTGGTAACTGTGCAGGGGTGGATCTAGCAAAGTTTTTCCAGGGGGGCAGGTAGGGCATTAACAGGGAAAGGGGGACACAACAAATACGTTTTTTATTATTCTCATTTAAAATTTCTAGCTTTTAACAAATAATTATCTGAATCATACAACCAAAGTTTTCATCTGTTGTCAAATATATAGAAATCCATTATTGTACATAGTAATTTTTTTCAGTGTCCCAACATAATTTCTTCAGAAGTAAGTACTGTATATGATGCCAGTATTTTCCCACATTTTCTAGATACTGTACCAGTACTGTGTGTAAAACACCATCAAAAATAAGTTTTGATGGTAAGTTTTGAGTGAGGAAGTTTTATTCTTTCTCACCTGTCTTTCTGTCTCCTTTCACTTTTTAAAGGTTGCCATGTTAGAAAAAATATTTTGCCCTGCCACGCTGTTTATTGATGTGGTAAATAAATAGTTTATGAAAATATCACTAAATCTGTCATTTATTATTTTTAATATTCAGTAATGATCATGTCTCACCTCTAGTCTTCTCTGTCTTAATTTCAAGTTTCCAACATATGTTGTAGATAGTTCAGGAGGTAAACCAAGCAGTCTTTGGGTTTCGGCTAAGTACTGTTTACAATACCAGAATAGGGAGGATGGTGTAGGTTTGAGTTAAGTTCTAGATTGATACATATATACCAACAAGACAGTGTACATCACTGTCACAACGACGTTTGTTTTCATTCAAAGGCTTTATGGTTTTTCCCATAATACCTGGTGGGCTGGTCTCTAGTCAAAATGCCCGGGCTGATTTTTTGTCCCAGTCCAGCCCTGGTCATGAAGACTGTTGCATTAAATATAGCATTTTTTTTAATTAATTGAGTAATTTCAGCAGACTTCAGCAGCTCAATTCCTTAATTGTAAATAGGAATGCATTCGCTAATGAAATAGTTTTGCAATCTGCATTTAAAGGTGTATATGCGTCCATGTTTGTATCATCAACATAAAAAAAAACCTGAAGAAGAAAAAAATGTTACCACAGAAATCTTCCGCATTTATTTTATTCTCCTTTTTTGTATAGTCACCTTGGCTTAAATTCTTTAGACCCTCAATGGATGAAATCAAGAATTCATTAAACCTCAGTCTTTTGTTGTTGTTGTTTTTTTCAAGCATCCGCTAAACCTTGACCTGCTTGGATTTACTGCCTTTAGCTCTTCATGTTCCCACCTAGCTTCACATGTAAATCAATAGTGCTGAATATATTAATCTCCCTCACCTTTTTTTTTAATTGTCAAAGACGTTTTGCATATTGCCAGGAGGAAGGTCATATAACATCATTCTGATCTGCTAGATATGGATCTGCTTTGTTAGATCTTTGGGAGGTTTCTGACGCACATATTTTCTCTGGTTTTACTTCCATTCTGTTTCATTGTACAAAATGATGATATAATGTGATAATGATGAAAATAATACTATATTTTCAGGCATCTTAGCTGCTAAAAGGTAAAAGTTGCAAGAGAAAGCAAGAGAGTAACACTGAAATAACAAAAGTATTACAATAATCATTTGCAGCAACAATGATGAATGTATGGAGTTAATCCCAGAATGAAGTGAAGCGCTGACAGAATTAGATTGTTTCATCTTGGTATTTTATTTGGTATTCTCTGTGTATTGTGTGTAGAAGTATGTGTTTCAGGTACTGTATAAAGCATCCTGGACATTAGACATCAGTCATAATATAGTATAATAGTAATAGTAGTAGTTGTCCAAAAACTATGAACTCAATAATAAGCATGGTATTTTACCTCGTCTGTTCCATTTCTTAAATGTAGAATTTGCGGGATGTCTGATGTATTTATGTCATGGACCCGGGTTCTCGTTTCAAGCCTTGCTTCCCGTTTTCATTTTGTTATTCATTTCCTGGTGATCCCAAGGGTTTTCCTGTCTGGTCTCACTCTGTCTTGTCCATTTGTAACTGCCATTGTATCCCTCTTTTATTTTAATAATTGCTTTACTTTTGTATTTTTTCAATGATTTTATTTTATTTTTTCCCTCCTGGGTGATTGTCTTTCCCACGCTTATTGTTTTCATATGCAGTTAATTGTTGCCACTTGTGTCCTGCACATGTCCTCTATGAATACCTAGTCTTATCTTTCCCTTGCAAAATGTCTATTTATGGTCTCCATGTTTCTTGGTCCTCATGCCGATTACATTACCAGATTGCTGTTTTGTGTCTTTCCTTGTGCACTGTTTACTTTAATGCTTGGGACTATGTTTTTTGTAATATTTTGCCTTTTGCCAGTAAAGGCTCATTTGTGATGCAGCTGGCGCCAAAGGACAAACTAAAAATCCCAGCTGTGCATAAAAATACCCAAACACTGATACACTAAAAACAAGTTGTGTTTCTGTTATTTATTATTTTAACTTTATTGTGTGTAGTATCTCAAAAAAGTATATTTGTAGACTCCATTTTTGAATAGTATCTGATGCATAAGCTTTGAATAAACACTCCACTATTTTCCACATCCAGCAAACCTTATCTGCCTCTCTGTTTTTAGTTTGAGTCCACTCCACAACCTTCAGTCCACATGACCTGACAATCTGATAATTCATAAGGGTACATAAAAAATGCAGACCGTGTGAAACAGGCACATGTGGCCTCTGGGTCCTTTTGCTACTTTCCTCCTTTACTGATGGGTTGGATTGCACCCTGCTTTGTATTTGTCCTTCAGTTGGATTCTCACTACATATCTGTAAATTTCTGATGACTGCACCATGCATGTATGTGCAGTTACTGCTTTGAGAAAACCTGCCAAACGTAAACACATGCCAAGATACTCAATAGCACCTTTGGACTTGCTCCCACAGCAGTCTGTGTTTGCAGGATTATATTTTGCAATGAAGACATGTATACACAAGGAGACAAACATACAAACAAAGAGGACTGCAATTTTAACCATGCTATCATTGCTTGTAATTGTTTAATAACAACTTATAATTATCTAGCAGTGCATGACCCCATATTCATTTATAGTCTGCAAGAAAAGGCCTGAATTTCTATGGACCCTTCCTGGATAGTTTTAACAGATGATCCAATGATTACAGCTGTATACTAAACTAAAAATGCAGATGTGAGAGAAGAAAAAATCTGAAAATCTGAAAAGACATCTGATGCTGTACCCAAGCCAATGCAAAAGTAGACAAAAATTTCAGTATATTGCAATTAATAGGATAGTTTATTAAATAAAAAATATATATTTTTAAATATTAAATATTTTTGCTGTAATTGAATTAAAATAGATAAACTCATTTGTTTCAAATTCATTACAATACAGAAATCCCAATATCTGAAAATTATGTTTATTTATACACTCAGTACTTGGTTGGCAATCCTTTACTACAAATTACTGCATCAGTGCAGTGTGGCATGGAGATGATCTGTTTGTTGCACAACTGAGGTGTTGTTGGAGCACAGACAGCTTTGATAGTGGTCCTCAGCTCATCTGCATTGTCGGGTCAATTGTTTCTCACCTCTTGTTGACAATACATCATAGAGTCTCTGTGTGGTTCATTTCAGGCAAGTTGGCTGGCCAATCAAACACAGTAATAACATGGTCAGCAAAACATTTGGTAGCAGTTTTGGCACCGTGGGCAGTGTTGCTGGAAAAGGAAATCAGTAACTCCATAAAGCTTGTCAGCAGATGGAAGCATGGAGTTCTCTAAAAGCTGCATTGACTTTGGAGTTGATAAAACACTGTGGAGCAACCTCTACCAACAACAGCAAATGACAAGGCACCCCAAATTCACTAATTCGAAGCGGTGGATATTTGTCATATAGAAAATGCTCTCATTGAGTTTATAGCAAATTCTATTAAGTCTCACAAGTTCTATTCATAGTTCTTTTTTGCCTTTTATTGCTGATAACATAATTAAATACTAACAATTGCGGTTCCCTGTGATGGACATGTTGTTTTTGGTCATTTTGCACTGTAGTGTATTGTAAAAATCTTACAGATGAATATCTATACATGCTCCATTTTTTATAACTAGCCTCGTTTCAGTGTTGCTGAACCCTCAGAGATAGAGGCTCACATACCCTTTCTTTAGTCATACATCTTTTAAGTACCATGCTAGTGTTTTTATGTGCTTTATTTCATTTGGCTGAAGAGTACGCTGTGAACTATTCTGTAAATTCCTGTTTCATGTGCTGTGTGCATATTCACTGCTGGAATCTAGACTCTCAAGTTTTGCCAGAAGGTGGATGAACAGCAGCTCTTTTTCAAGTATCTTTCAAAGTAACATAATCTTTTTGACATTGCCTGCTTTTACTTATATGTATGTATTTCTGTGACAGCATGGCATAGGAATTCAGTGTTTCTTGACAGCTGACTCTGTCAGCGTGGGTATCCAAGAGTTTCAAATCAGCACATGAGCAGGTAAAAGGCATTTTCCCTTTTGTTTAAATTACTTTACTTTGTGTTTGGAAAATTTTGGCTCCTCATTGATGCCACCAGGCAGCACCGTGGGCTAGTTTTTAGCACTGTTGTCACACAGCAAGGAGATCCTGAAATTGAATCAGCCAGAGGCCTGGGAACTTTCTATGTGGAGTTTGCATGTTCTTCCTGTGCCATTGTGGCTTCCTCTTAATGACATGCATGCTATGTTAACTGGTGAATCTAAATTTGATGTTGGTGTAAATACTTGTGTGTCTCCCAGTTGGCAATGGGCTGGTGACCAGTCCAGAATAAACCCCACCTTTTGCCCTATTACAGCTGAAACAAGGTTCAGCACCCCTGTTCCCTGAAAGAACCAGTTAAGAAACTGACTCATTGCAACCCTGGTAAAATTCCAAGATTTCTTTTTCTTTCGACAGCATTGTAAGGCTTGACCCTACAACAAAGAGGCAACACAGACAATCAATGAAATGTTGGTGTATACATTAAACTGACTTTAATTTGTGTTATGACATGGTTTCTGCGATTCCTACAATATTGAATTATCACTTCAATTATTTTTTTTGTCCAAAACAAATCATCAAAAAAGATATAACTGCACAGAAATGTACATAAAAATGATAGCAATATTTGTATTAATTTTATATGCAACTTGCTGTGTTTTGTTTTCAGTAAACTATTACACTCAAAATCCAGTAACAAAAGCAATCAATTCCGTCATTCACAATATTTGGGGGTTATGGGTTGACCACAGACTAGGAGTTCAAGGGGTGAATATTTCCACACATATGCACAGTGAAATCATTCAGCATCTGGGAATGTATCAACTGATGTGTAAGTATATAATAATATAAATGACAGTAACTTCTAAAAACATCTTGTATCTTGATAAATTCCTGCTTTTTCATTTACCACAACTTCACTAAGCAACTACCAGAATGTTTCTCATAGTCTGAGAAAATAAAAACTTGTTTAAAATGTTTCAAACATTTTTTTTCCTGAGTACATGGATAAAGCAGTATGCAGCAATATTTGTACAGTGGAGATATATGGGAGACTCATTTCTAACTGTAATAGAACCATATGGATTAGTGGAGGCAGGTATACTGAAAATAATGTAAAATGAATACCGTATAGATGCATGCTTTAGTTACAATAGCCCACATTAATCTACATTAAAATATGCTAGCAGTCACTGACCTCATGAATAGCTAGTGGGAGGACAAAAACACTCAAAATGCACCTTTAAACCACCAAGCCCACGAAGACTTCAGAGTTCTTGTCTGTCTCAGTGATGCTTATTGACTTGAACTAAGCTTCACATGCCCTGCATAGGGCCATTTGCAAGTCATGCAATAAATATGCTGCTCTGTTCAATTTGATTGTGATTTATTGGAGGTGTCAACTTTGATCACTGCAATGGTAACTGCAAACAGGAGCTTAGGCAATGCAAGGCACATTACACTTGTTTCAGAGGAAAGATGCACAAATTTCAACATACAGACCTGCTCACAAAGAGGTGCATGAAAATCGCATAAGTAATCGCATAAGAATATTTCTGCTTGTCTGTGTAGATCTTGCAGTGATTCACACAGCCTTAAGTTAAATAAAATGAGTAATAATCAGTGGTGTGATCTCTTAATAATATTGTTCTAATAGCTGACTGGATTACAAACAATTAAATAGTCCCTAAATGAAATAAACAATAATTCCATATTTTACCCTGCATAAAATATGATTCATGTAAATATAAATGTTGTTGGAAATACACTGAGGATCATAAATAGAATTGAATCTGGAAACTGGAAATTCTAAGAGAAACTAATCCAGAATCTTTCCATATACAGGACAGGATACTGCTTAGGTAAGCCATCTCTAAAATGTATCTGATTGCTATCATATATTATGGTTTTGATATTATTGAAAATATGTCTGTTCTTTGGAGTCTTCCAAATCCTCCTCAGCAAAACTTGCTTCTACTTTAATTACTTTTCTCAACATTCTGAGAGAAGAGTCCTTTTTCCAGCTCTAATAATTTGCTGCCATTAATAGTTCACGCTCTTTTGACTGCAAAGGGTTTTGATAGAAATGTGCTATTTTCAGTTGCTTTCATTATCTCAGTGAAGCAGATTACACGCTACTGTACTACTGTGTTAGAGAAAGTTGTTTTTAGCTACGTCAAAGTGTTAAATTGTTGTCTTGGTTGGTGAGAGAAGTTGTACACAACTGTAAAATAATTACCAAACTGGTCAGAAAAAACAAAAAATGTCTACATCTTTAATTGGCATCTTAATGTTGTTTTTGTACATTTTTCTCTTCTTCTTGTCCTCATTCTTTTTATGATTGGAAAATTTTTTTTTTTTCTTTTTCATACACTTGCAATAAAAGATATGGAGTGACTGCTTTATAGAATTTTAGGACACGGTTATTAAACAAAGTTTGGAATTATATTTAATCAATTTAAGTAACTGAATTAAAATGCAGGACGCTGATGCAATTAAACTAAGCAAGAAGTAAAAAATTAAAATAGGAATTCAAAAAGGTGCAAAAGTACCATAAAGAAGAAGACAGACAGATGGAGGCTAAATGACACTACATACACACACAAGGAAATTCTGACACAGGTAAAAAACAATTAAACACAAATGAAAGGAGGGAGACACAATGGAGGCACAAACACTGGCATTGCAGAAAGCTTGCTATTGGTAGAGATAGTAATACAAACAATCAAAGAGATGCAAAAACAAGAAAACACAAGAGAAAAATGTTAACACTAATCAACAACAACAAAAAAAGTAAAACAAACAACAAACCAGGACCATGACAGGTACAGATCAACCAGGTTCTAACCAAAGCTAATTACCAACACCACTCCCTTGACCATAAAAGTAATAATAATTTTTAATAATTTTTAATTGTAATGTTGTAAAACTAAGTATCTAAAATAAACAACATAAAACAAAGCACAACCTTAATACAAAACACTGGCAGCATGTGTGCATATGCACAACTAGTTAATGTTGTGATCGAAGGCCAGATTTTAACTGAGATTGTAGCAAGTTTTAAAAAAAATCCTGATTCTTCTTTAACGGACAGGTTTCTAAAAATTATATTATGAGAGTGCAGTTTGTGCAAAGGAAGTCTTCAAATATCTATCTCTGCAGATTTCTTCTTCTGTATTTTTGGTATTGGTGGCAGTACAGTTAAGCTGGGCATACACTGTGCGATTTTTTTTCAGTCGCATTATTCAGCTTCTGCTCAAACTGCACGATTGACTCGCAGGGGTTAGAAGTTCGCAGATCACGATGCAGGGTCTCACACTATACGGCCCGATGCTCTGATGCGACCTGAGTGCTCACACTGTGCGTCCATAAAAATCAAGGTTATAACAGAAATTCTGTCACTCACTCTCCCTCTCTCTGTCTTTCACTCACACAGACACGCACACCACCACCATCAACCTTGCTAAATTGCTAATGAAAAACATTGATCAGGCAGCTGTGATTGAGCAGCAGTGTAGAGCCAACTATTTTCACAGTTGTTGTGGTCGTGATAATTTTGTGAGGTCACATCGAAAAGGCTCGGATGAGCTTTCCAAAGTTCTACAAGTGCCTCCATCGCTTGTGTCCAGATCACACGCTGCATTGCCGCACTACTCCGTCTTTTTCACTGACATTTATGTGTTTGCGCGTGCGCAGTGTGAGCGGCTGTGGTAACACACTCACGACGGTCGTCACGACCATGCGATTGATGATCGGGAGCTGGTCGTGAGGTGTTAATCGCTTCTCGTTACCCCACGTATACTACACGATGCACGACACACGATGAAGGCGAAACTTGGGCCGATCACCAAAACAGTCGCACGACTCAAAAATCGGCTCAAAATGGGCCAAAAATCGCAAAGTGTATACCCAGCATTAGTAAAGTCTGGATATAAAGCAATTTTGCAGCACATGTCCAAATGATGCCCTAAGAATCCAAATACTAAAAAAAAAAAAAAAATACTTAAAACATCAGATAAAAACCATCTAGTTCAAACGCTGTGGTTCTGGTCTGATGTGGAGTTTGCCCCTTACATTTTGTAATGAGGGAATCCAATTGCATGTATTTCATAGAACGGTGCATCTTCCAAGGCCCCTTTTGGTGTTCAGCAAAGAATAACAGATAAACGTGAAAGCAATTAATACAGGGATATGCATTTGAATTGTCCTGTTATTATATCATTATTGAGTAATTTCACTGAGAGCTGAGAACATTGTTCACTAAAGAAACGACATGAAGGATAAATTTGTATCTACAGGATGTGCGTGGTTGAGAGTTTTTTCTTGGTACCCATGGTGTCTTTTACATTTTGAAAGCTGCTCACTCTGTGCAGACACTTCGTATGGGATGCTTTTTATCCAGGTAGACATACTTGTGCCAAATAAAGGCTAAACATGATAAATGAGTAGCAACTGTGGCTCTAAGATCAGTAGGGAAGTAGTGGAGAAGGGATTAGCACCTGCGGGTTGTATACATCGGTATATATTGCATTGTAATTCATTTTAAAATCATTCTGTTACTCCAGCGTGGTCTTTATTGATGTATATTTGTTTCTTATTGAGTTTATAATTGGAGGTGCTGTTGTGCTGGACTTTTTAGTGCAGTACCACTTGTCACACATTTTAATTAGTGAATTAGTGAAAAATATGTAAACTAAAAATAAGACTCAAAACATTGGAACTAATTGGTTAACATTTACATGCATGTTCGTCTTTAATTGTAACACTGGCTCCAGACAAGATAGAACTCTTAAGCAAGTGTTGCTATGGTATAAAAAGCACACGGTATTCAGATCCAGGACACCTTGCCCTTTTTGTTCTAGACGCCCTTTTCAGACTGAAATACCAAGGTAGCATTTTCAAACAGAGCATCACAGACATTGATCACTTGATGAGATACAATACAAACATGCAACAAGTGTAAAGAACATTACCACTATGCATTTATATTCTGCTCACACGTAGCTCTGGTGGCTTTCTTTCTCTTACATGGATTTCACTGCTCATTATTCAGAGTTATCCTCTAAAAATATCATCAGACACTTAATTTCAGAGCTGAACCAGAACTGCTCTTAATACATGTCCACATCAATGCCTCATGTGCATCACACGTGAGAAAGAAAATAGAGACAGAAAATAAATTACTCAAAAACAGTGATTGCAGTCTTGTATTGTACATGGAACTGGTACTGTATTAATAATTGAATTTACATGCAAAAGTTTTGAGCTAACTGCTCTGGTCAGATGCTGATTTATTTATTTATTTATTCATTCATTAAATTTTTTTGGTTAAACAGGCTGACAAATTTGAAATTGATTTCTAAGCTGTTTCATATTTTGTTGTGATTTGTGGTTACACTGTTGGACAGCACTTCCTTTAATTTTGCAAACATTTCTATTAAATTTTAATCAGCTGTTTATCATTTTATTACTTTTATTTTAGATTATTATTGTTTCATTATTACTTTTTTCTGGCCTTTAATTTTATCTTAATTTTACTGATTTATTTTACTTATTTTTATTATTGTCAGAAAGCAGTGCTATTTTGTTGTATTCCATTTAAATAATAAAAACAGCATTTGTGGACATTTGTGTTGGTATAAACTTTCTTTTTTTGTTTTTTAGAAATAATGTTCATTAGATAGCAAGAATATAGTGGCTGCTTTATTTGGGGGTTGGGGAGGGGTGGCAACATGTCCTTTTCAAGTCTTTTTCTAACGATGATGATCTTTGGTGTTGGTATTTTATAAACGTGTTCTCTGTATTGTAAGTGCATATTGACTGCATGTTATGTAAGGCAAAAAAAAAAAAAAAAAACTTTTCAGAAGAAATTCTTCACACTGAGAAGCATAGTGACTAACCTGAGCATCTGACGTGACATGCATTTTCCAGGAGTATCTATCTATCTATCTATCTATCTATCTATCTATCTATCTATCACACTTGGCTTTATATATATATATAAATATATAAAGTAAAATAAAATAAAAACAAAAATAAAAACAAACCAAAATATACGTGCAGTCGGATGAAAACAAAGAGAGGGAAGGTAGTCAGAACTGAGGGGATCTAACGAACAGAAGGCAACATTGCAGACATAGAGGAAAGCTACAAGTACCTGGGGATCCCACAGGTAAATGGGAACCATGAAGAAGCCGCTAGGAAAGCTGCAACCAACAAGTGCCTGCAGAGGGTCAGGCAAGTCCTGAGGAGTCCGCTGAACGGTAAGAACAAGATCCGAGCTATCAACACCTATGCCCTGCCCGTGATCAGTTTCAATGCTGGGAAAATAAGCTGGCCAAAGGAGGAGATAGAAGCCACTGACATCAAGACAAGGAAGCTCCTGACCATGCATGAAGGGTTTCACCCCGAGTCCAGCACCCTGAGGCTATATGCTAAGCAGAAGGAAGGAGGCTAGGGACTAGTGAGTGTCAACATCATGGTCCAGGATGAGGCAACGAACATCCACGAATACATCAGGAAGATGGCCCCAACTAGCAGCGTGCTCAGTGAATACCTCAGGCAGCAGAAACCCAAGAAAGAGGAGGAAGAGGAGGAGCCATCATGGAAGCACAGGCCCCTGCACGGTATGTACCACCAGCAGATAGAGGAAGTTGCTGACATCCAGAAATCCTACCAGTGGCTGAATAAAGCTGGATTGAAAGACAGCACAGAGGCACTCATGGCAGCACAAGAACAAGCTCTGAGCACAAGATCCTTAGAGGCTGGGGTCTATCACACCAGGCAAGACCCCAGGTGCAGGGTGTGTAAAGATGACCCTGAGACAATCCAGCATGTTGCGTCCCCCCCCACCGTGGAGGAGGCAAAGGTAGGAAGGAGACAGCAACACCAGACAACCACAATCAATGAGGGAGGAGGACAACAGGACAGTTAAGAATCAGGCAGGATTTATTGGTTTTCTTGCCTTGATAGTCAACTTAACAACAGAAAAAGGTAGGGGGAGGAGGACTGGGCGGTTGAGCCAAATCAAAGAAAGTAATAAAACAAAAAGAGGTCGATAGCTTCCAGGGCCTAACTAAAACAAAAATGCAAAACAAAAGGCCTACCTAGCTGCTCGACAAAAAGTCAGTGAAAACATACAAAAGTGGCATCAACCGCATAACCTAGTGTGTCTAACAGTTTAAAACCTGCAACCAGTGTATAGGGTACCCCAGCTTACCTGTCCAGCCTCCCACCACACACAATACAAAGAAGCCTTCACACAAATGTTTGTTATAAAGCAGAAGCCAGCAGCCACCAGCTGGCCAGGGAGCTGCTCATTTATAGTGATCCTCGGCATGTGATTGGCCAACTGGGCCCAGACCGGCCAATAGACACATGCCAATCAACTTCGAATTGGCCAATAGGGGGAGGCTTGACACCTGAAAGATAAATAGAACACAACAGCAAAGCCACATCTCTTGGCACGTAACACAGCACATAACAGCAGGGTGCAAGATGCTAGCAGGCAAGGCATACATGGAACGCCATAACCAAGTGGCCGGCATAGTGTACAGAAACATCTGTGCCAAATATGGCCTGGAAGTCCCGAGGTCAATATGGGAGATGCCCCCAAGGGTGGTGGAAAATAACCGAGCTAAGATGCTGTGGGACTTCCAGATACAGATGGGCAAAATGGTGGTGGCTAACCAACCGGACATAGTGGTGGTAGACAAACAGAAGAAGACGGTCGTAGTAAGAGATGTAGTGGTTCTGAACTGCAGCAACATCAGGAAGAAGGAACACGAGAAGTTTGAAAAATACCAAGGGCTCTGCGAAGAGCTTGAGAAGATGAGGAGTGGTCCCAGTGGTAATCGGAGCACTAGGTGCGGTGACTCCCAAACTAGGCGAGTGGCTCCAGCAGATCCCAGGAACAACATTGGAGATCTCTGTCCAGAAGAGCACAGTCCTAGGAACAGGTAATGTATGTGTGTGTGTGTGTGTGTCACTTTAAGCTATTTTAGGCTATTTTGTAGCCTGAGTTTACATTTCTTTAATGACTATTTTTTACACTGTTTTTTTTTCTGTGCTAGACATATGAAAAGACCTGCAGGTGATAGATGGTGTAAGATCCAGGGTCGTTGCAAAGTGATGACTTTTCTTGCGCTGGTACAACATAGTGCTGGAGAGCTTAATAATGCACTGGTACTTAAGGGGTAGTTGGTTTATAATGGCATGTCCCGTGGGGGGCTCAAGTGACAATATTGCAGGGGGTAAAGAAAATGGACTGTGATTAGGAAAGCAAAAATAATGAATGTCAAATTATTGAAGCTTTGGATTAAAACAGTAGTTTTACTCACTGCAGAAACTGGATATAGCATGTAAATTTGCCCAAACATAACAATTATGTGCATGCATATTGTTACAATTGTTAGTCGTGTAAATGAATGAATATATAATTCTCTATATTCATGTGTGGTTACTAGACAGTATAAAAGAACGTAAACCAATTCAAAAATGAGCCCATTTTGTTGCATATAATCATAGTCATTACTGCTACCAAGAGAAGATCTGGTGAAAAATGAGATTTGATGATTTCACAATTAGTAGAATTGAATTCAGACTAACAGCAGAAGCCATAGGTTCAGACGAAGAAGAAGAAGAGGAATCTGTTGACTGTCACGATTTGTTTTGCCAGAAACACATTTCTATCACTTTGGGCTTCTTTATCTGGCAAATTTTGAAGAAAAGGAGTTTGTTTCCAGTGTTTAATCTTACTGGATAGGATTTAAAGTTTTATTTTGTGGCTTTGCCCAAAATATTTTGTTTTGTTTGGAGAAAAAAAGGCCAGGACAGTAAAATGTTCCAGAACACATATTGCAAGTTTACCGTACATGTGTGGTTTCAGTTACTTCCTAAAACAAGTGAAGTATAAGATTAAAAATGAAAACATCACAATTGGATTTGATGTGAATTGTGGAATTAAAAGAAAATATATCATTGCTAATATGGCTTGCATTAGTGCCACCTTATTAAAACTTTTATCAAGTGCGTAGTTGTAGTTATTTTTATACACACTTTGCAAATGCGCTCATAAAGAGTTGGCGCTCAGTCCTTTTGAAGGTCATAAGCTTCGTCTGGCGTGAATGTCCAGGTGGTCTATTGTGTAAGGTGACCAGAGCGCAAGAAGCCCAAAGCAAGCGCGCTTACAGACACAACTAACTGTAAATGAAGTTCCAGGTCAGAGGTGAGAGATACACTTTGCTTGTGTGCATGTGTGCCTGCATAGTAACAGTTGATGCAAGAGGTGTTAAAATAAACATAAAATGAACAAGTCAACAGGAACCATCTGGAGGGGGAGACGGTTGAAGCAAACAGCCATGTATGGTAAAAATGTTGCTGATAATGGGAACTTGTCTAACTGTCATTAACTGTTAATCAATCATTAACTGTAACTGATGCATGTTATGCTCTTTGCTGACGCAAGAAGGGGCTGAACCCTGACATATTAAAACCATTTTGAAGTGTGCTTTTTAGCGAAGATCTATGCTGATGTTGTTACAGTATACATCTTCTCACACGTGTGTTTAATAAAATCATCGTTTGACTGAACTCATCTGGGCCAGTGTTGGTTTGTTCTTATCCTCAATATTAAAGAATCAGGACAGAATCTATAATATTTCAAATGGTCAAATATACACATTGCCTTTTTTATTGACCTGTCATAGCTAGAGGGGGTTAAAAGATTGCTGAATAAACCACTGAGGGAAAATCAATCAAATTCCTATTACACTGACTTGTCTTTTTATTCTTTCATGCTGACAGACACTACTTAAGACATAAAACAACCTAATAGCTATTATGTTGCTATTACTGAATTCACCTGACCAGACTCATTAAGTGGGCTTGAGCTCTTCAAAGTGGTAGCAGCTGCTGTTGTTGTTGCTTTGATGCCAGTGGAGCTGGATTACTTTGCAGCAAGATTATGAGCTGCAGTTAGTGGATGCAAAACCTCATACTGGACAGGAGTGATACACTCTGCTGCGTC
This sequence comes from Oreochromis niloticus, assembly GCF_001858045.2. Taxonomy (NCBI): domain Eukaryota; kingdom Metazoa; phylum Chordata; class Actinopteri; order Cichliformes; family Cichlidae; genus Oreochromis; species Oreochromis niloticus. Next base: position 32,375,568 of record NC_031965.2, read on the forward strand.
TACTCCCAGCTGCCTTTCATTTGTTTTGGTTCAAAGTCAAATTTAAGTGATCTGTTGAACAGAAAGGCTACAACAAGTCACACGCATAGCAATTTCACTTTCCACAAGCTGAAATCAGCAAACACAACTAATTTGGACATCTGTTCCTACTACACTGTCAAATTTTGCATTCTATTCACCATGTCTCTTCCTGCAACAATGCTCGTTAGTTTTACCTGTCTATCTCATGACATATAGCCTGATTGCTGTTTGTCTTGTCACTAACAATTAACTATTGCAATTTAAAGATGCACTCACAGAACTGACACCAAAACATTGATTTTCCTTTCTTTCACATTTTCATAGGAAAACGTTGAACCAATCTGAATCAAGTGTATTGCCCCATTCATGTCATTGTAGGGATTTAATAATTAATTCAACGCAAACTAAAAGGTTGGTGATGTAATATGTAATGTGAATGACGTTTAATTTCATAATAGTTGTAAGCACAAGTTGATCAACAAAGTGCTTAGGGTACAATTACATGACAAAAGCTTAAAGCAAAATATTAGGGTGTGAGAGGGAATATTCAAAACAATAATGTTGTCTTTATAATTTATTTTAATCTCTTTCATGAGAAATACTAGAATTCTAAGCTGTTGGTAAGAGTAGTTAAAGTGGCAGTGGACTAAAGCAACATCTGGACACAGCATATCTCCATCGATCCGTCTGTCCATCCAGGGAATGTGAGGCAAATCTGTTTATGGCAACCCATCAAACACATTTTAATAGAAATGCCAGCATCATGATAATGCTAGAGCAAAATTCAAGTAATCCTCAAAGTCAAGGGGAATCTTCTGTAGGGAGCCACAGTTGTCTGCACAAAATATGATATTAAGGCAACCAGTTTGACTAATTTGGGATTAGACAGAGTAACAGATGGACAGGTCAAAAATAGACCTGAAAAACCCATTAGCCATTAGCTAGTTTGTTTGAAGGGCTATGATGTGTTAGCTAATTGCCAAATTAAAGTTCTCAAAGCGATCCTACCTGAGGAACACCAGGTACTTTTAAAAGCATAACTACTTTTTTCCCAGTTACTCTGCTGGTTATAAAAGAGGAACCAAGTTGCCATTAAGAATTCAAAGCCAGTTCACTTTATTTTGGCTTAGTTAATTCACATTATCCTCAGTGAAAAGAGGAGAAGATAAATCAGTCTGCTTATACAGTGCCTAAGAATAGGTCCTACATTTCATTGTAAATTTCAGCTAATTAGAAACTTACCTGCTAAAATGTTTGGAAGACTGAGGTAAAAGAGTAACAGAAAGAAAAAAGTAGATACATGTTGTAATACTTGGTGTTGCAGGTTTTCATGCAAATTGCATGTCAAGATCAGCCACTAGCATCATGCAAACAAACTACCTGTTATGTATTTGGAATATTTGGGAACAGCTTGTCCGAAGCAGCAAGGCCAGTTATATGCAACACCATGACAGAAGCAAGGAGTAAGTATGGCACACACTAATATACTACTAATATATAGCAGTGTGTTCATCAATTTCTGTTTCTAAAATTCGCTTAGGTGGGAACAAAAATGCAATTGTTTGCAGGGACATGTGGCAGAATCTGATAAAGGCCAGTTTGACAAGAAAAGTTTCCAAACTAGTCTGACTAGTGTGCATGTTTTCATTTTTACACCTTCACAAGTGGTTCTGCAAAATGGGGTTTGCAGTTAGTCCCTGTCATACGTTACAGAAGAAAAAAAAAGACCCAAAAGAAGACCCTGGAGACAAGATAAAGCAGAAATGGATGCACTACACAGCAAACAGAGACTAACACACTTAACTTGACACAGAAGAACACAAGGGTAAATAACGCAAGCCTATACAAAATAAATCCTAAGTAAAATAGTAATGGGAATAAACAGGAATAGAAAAAAAATTAACTAAGACTCAGGATACGAGGCAAAAACAAACTAAGAAGTAAACAGAAGATCTGATAATAAACAAGACAAGAATATAATCCCCCCCCAAAAAAGTCTGGATTTTGAGTTTTTTGACCATGACAATGCCTGTATTAATCCACTGTACCTGTCACTATGATAGATATCAAGAGCAAACTCGATTGCTGCCAGGTCACTCCACTGTTTTAACATGTCTTTTGGCACATATCTGACTACATATGATTTTAATGTTAGGAAAGCCACATCAGAATATTTCTTTTTATTTTCTTTTTTTTGATCTCCTAATGTATTTAAATTTTGTCATTAAGTAGTAATAGGCTGTTGAGGAACAGTTCCTGCATTTTACTGTAAATTTCAGCTAATTAGAAATTTCCCTGCTAAAATGTTTGGATGACAAAACAGCAGAAATTTAACACAAAAAAACCATGCAAAATACTTGGGGTTGAAGGTTTCCGTGCAAAATGCACATCTACATTTTCTCAACTTAACTATTTACAATAGTGATAAAAAAAAAAAAAGTCAGCTACTAGATCTATGCAAATAAACTACCTGTTATGTATTTAGAATGTTCTGGAGCAGTTTAGAATGTATGTATTTGTATTTAGAATGTCAAAAGCAGCAAGCTCAGTTATGTCTCTGCATTATAACAGAAGGAAATACTTTCCACATTGTATTTGAATATAAAGTAAAGAGATGTTTATCAGCTATGTGTGTGTGTGTGTGTGTGTGTGTGTGTGTGTGTGTGTGTTAACTAAAACATGTGGCAGGGAACAAATTCTAGAAACATTATAAATAGAATAAATATTCTGAAAGTAGACATATGTTCATTATTGGGGTTTTGTTTTTTGTTTTGATTAAAAATGCCCTTTTTTTTCTTTTTTTTTGCTTATTTGCTTTGTGAAAATCTGCCAGTTTTATTGGGTGAAGGGTACAAAGCACAGCCTGCCTCAATCAACTATACGAGGCTGCAGATGTTCTCTCTGAGAGCTGTTACACCTCTGCCATTGTGGGTATAGGTTCGGAAAGCATTACTTATTCCCTTTCCGTGACCAAACCTTTCCAACTGCATCAAGAACTGAAACCCACACCTACTTGATCACAAACTTGATTTTGTTGCCTGCCTGTTTGTTTTCATATTCTCTATGATCCTGCTCATGTTTGAACCTCTGACCCTATGAAAACAGGCTGCAGGCTTAGTATTGCCTTCCTGGTGATGTGTCTTAACTTACCACATGTTGGTAGATGCACATCTGTGGCCGTCAAGTTCACATTCAGTATATTATGTTATATTGTATGCTTAGCATATGGCCGTCTATTGATTTAGCAGAATTCTGATAAAACAGAAAGAAGAAGAGGAAGATTATAATATATCCAAAGAGTTTTGAACAAGAGTGCTTTATGGTCAGAGGGGGATATTTATACTAAAGCACATTTTCATTATGACTGAGTGTTGGTTGGCAAACACTGCATACTTTGGTAGAAGGCTACATCATATTGTTATGAAGTAGTCTGCCTTCCACGAAAAGCATGATTTAATTTAAAAAGGGAAGGCACAATACCCTGGAACAGTGCGGTCATATACTAATAGCAGTCTCTCAAAAAGAGTTCTGGTTTCATGTGAAGTCTCATTTTGTAATCACACCTCCACTTCAGCAGTTTTCTTCACATACCGGTCCAGAAAGACACTCCCTTCTTGTTTAATGAAAAATAAATTAACAAATAAACTTCCGAAATGTTAATTTCACAAGGCCTTAAATTAAACGGCCTACTACTTTTAAATGACAAACTTAAAATACATTAAGAGATCAATAAAAAAGGGGGAAAGAAGAAAAATACTGATGTTGATTTTGCTCCGTAAAGTAAGTTATGACAGGGACCAGTATCACTTGTGTAGGTGTGATATATGGTTTTGACAAAATGAAAGCATGCGCACTAGTCAGACTGGTTTGGAGACTTTTTCTGTCAAACTGACTTTTAGATTCTGTCACGAGTCCCTGTAAAGATAACAATTTTTTTCCCAGCACAAACTAATGTGAGTAACACACATTAATGAACACGCTGCCATATATTAGTGGGCATGACTTGTTACAGTTTGTATGCGCACCTGGCACACACACACACACACACACACACACACACACACACACACACACACACACACACCTTGGAGGCAGGTAAATAAAAAGCTCTTTGGTGTTTTTCATAGATTAAACTACAGAAATTTCTAAAGATGATAATTTAAAATGAGTTCTTTGCTAAGAACTGAACAATGTTCATTCCTTGAGATGGAGGCGGGGTGGTTATGTGTGAATGATGATAGGTCAGTGTTAAGTGACCTATGAATCCTTGTTCGAACCATTACAGGACTGAAAATGAGTGAAAAAACAGTTAATGTCGACCTAGACCTAGAGAAGGCCTGGAAAAACATTGCTGAAGTGGCTCAACTGGCTCCTTATGAACAAAAACAAAAAACAAAAAATAAAGAAATAAGAGATGGTTCTGCATTCTTGCACAATACTGTAATTTGAAAATGTTTATTCATTGGGTTAAATTAAAATGAATTTAAAAAAGGAATGTTTGCTGAAATAGTTTTAGCAATCTGAGGTAGAAATAAAAGATCAACAGCTCAAATTCACTGTAGATTTGTATCAGGCTATTTTCCACGCTATCAAAACAATCTGAAACTATACATCAAAGTTTTTGCAGTGAAAGCACCACCTCTTGGTGACACACTGTAACTGAATAAAATGGTGGATTCATAGTGAAAGAAACTCATGATTTCCTTCCATCACAAGGCACAGTGAGTTTACTTGATGAGCATTTCACCAAGTGTTCGACTTGTGTATGTTTATTGAGAAAATCTGACCATAGACACAAGTCAAAACTCTGTGTCTCTGCAGTAAAATGTATACTTAAACTTAATATATAACAAATAACAATAATAAATGTATACAGCCTGATTCGAGTTTAACTATTTTACAGGAAATATTAAATGGTAAAGCAGAATGACTTTGAATGTGATTTCTTGGCCAACCTTGTTCCCTGGGGTGTCATTTGTAGCACCTGCTATAATTCCAGGCTTAAATAGCCTATGTGCAGTCACCTCAGATCCGATTAGGAACTGATTAATAGGAGTAGAATGGGAATGTAAATTTTTAATGACCCCATAAATTAATCTTTATTTGTATGAAACAGCGAAGACAAGGGTTAACTTTAGTATTTTAGAAGACATCTACACTGAGCTTATAGTCAGACACTATTGCTTGAATGCTTAATCTTAAATATTAATAGGAGCCCCTCTTTAAAATTTAATGCAAAGCAGTTATGTTGAGGCAATAATACTCCACTACTTAATGTGCTACCCAGCAAGTGTATATTATAAAAAAAAGACAACAGTTTAATTTTTACTAAATAAGTTCATTAAGAAACAACATGGCTGAAAGCTAATGACTCATACCCAAATTTAATCCAATTTATCTGTTAGCCATAATACTTCAGAATTAGAGCACTCCAACTGTACACCCATACAAAACGTGAGCTTAAAGTCTTTTTCATTTTAAAATTGTTGGAATAAATCACAAATAAAAAAAAAAACGTGGCCACAAATCCAGCAAATAATCCTGCCTACAGCTGATTGATTCTGCCTACATTTGTCGTATGGCAAAAAGCTATTTGAATTTAGCATTGTATATTTCCTCAGATTCTAAGGCCAGTTTTTAAGTACTGTTACTTTGTCAGGACTCCAAGTCATAATTATTTACATGCCAATTATACAAGAGAGCAAAACATGCAGTTTTTGTTGAGCTAAAGAACTCCCTTAAACCACTTCATAAAATCACTCACTTGCCATAACTTTTCATTAAGTCAAAGAGGGAGCTGACAGACAATCATGTGCAGCTACAGTGTAATGAACTCTGTGTCTCTCCTTTTTATTAAAGTTTTCCTAAGGAGCTCTTTTGCAGGTATTAAGCAGGTGAATTCTTTTGGGTTTTAACCTTTCAAGACTGACGTAATTCTTAATATCTTATGTATTTTGCTCAAAGTAAATACATTGCTTCTCTGAGGGCATGTAGCATATGCAGCTGAATAAAAGATGTAATTTAAAGCACAGCAGCCTTGTGGCAATTACTAGTATGATTTGATACTGTACATCAATGTGTATAATATTACCATTGGTAAGTGCCAATATAGCCTTCGAGAAAAACTTCCAGGCCACTATCACGCAGTTTTCACTGGTATTTTTCTATTCTGCATTTACAGTACTGTTGCTATTACTAGAGGCCCTCCTTTTTGGGTTTTTATGCAGAAGCAACAAGTTAGTACAGTTGGGAACATATTTTGCACACAGAAAAATGCACTTTATATAACTGACATTTTCTAGCTAAGTAAGAGATGATACTGGTTAAATAAAAGGTATCATCAGCTGATCCGGAAAATGACTCATTTCAAAAGCTAGTCAGTCTGTTTTAAACCCTATATAAGATAATATTAGGGGAATATTCCAGACCATGTCCACAAATTGGGTGGATATTTTTTTATATAATGCTAGTTAGCTGTCTCAACCTATGGTTGCTGGAATGCGCTCCAACACCCCCTTGACCCTGATGGGGATAAGCGGAAGAGAATGAATGAATAGCTAGCTAATAAAATAGATAGTTTAATTTCAGTTTCATCTAAAAAATTTAAGATGCTTAGTATTTGGCCCTAGCTAAAATTGTACCATTGTTTGAAATTGTCATAATAAAGCCAGATAAAAGATGAGCATTTATACCCATATGCATTTGCACCTACAAATTCTGCCTTGGAACACAGTCTTCCAAGAATAGGACACTAAAGGCTTTCTGGTAGAAATACAACCTTAAACAATGGAAAAAACACACGACTTATGCAGTGAAATATTAATATAAGCAAATATCTTTTCCTAAAAATATGACATCACAGTGTTGAAATTGGTTAGATGCAATGATGGTTGGGGCAGTATAATATTATATGATAATATTTATATTATAATTAAGTAACATCACCAACAAAACAATGTCATATAGTCTTTGTGGTAAATTGTCTGGCCTTCAATATCTCTTTCAATTATCTTGAATGTCAGTGTCAGTCATGTATGAGACTTGCTCATTGAACCATATGATGACAATGATGATTCCGACTGTATGAAACTTTTCAGGACAGAGTTTCAGGACTGAGGCTGTTGTGCTTTAGAATAAACAGTAAGTGAAGCTGGTAATGGATGTTAAATTTTACCCTTTAGCAGTTTTACGTACCGTCCACAGCCAATACTGCTGATTTCAGTGCTAGAACACTTTTCTGCCTAGTTTTGATTCAACTGCTACACACTGAGAATTGTGACTACTTGTGGCTACACGGGATTATGGAAGATCAAAGTGTCTGGCTTGAGTAAGGTGGCCAGCTGGAAACATCACAGAGACTTTCTGTACTTGCTTGAAACCTCTGCCCTGGTCAATATATACTCATCCCACGCCACAACCACACCCCAACCCAAAAAATCCTTTAATCTTCAGTCACCAATTTTACAGCCTTCCTCTGAGCAGATGATTGGAAATGGACACTGATGTGATTTCCCTGGCAAGGAAATCAGGTAAGTGCATTCATTAGTCATATGAGGCATACTGCAGGGTCAAAGAGGGCAGAGAGTGTGGGTAATTAAATGTGGTAAATGAAACTCTAATTGAAAGAGCGACCCTTTGCCTGTGGTTCTTGTTTAATCATATGGAGAGAAAAAATAACAAAAATGGGATTCATTTTCTTTTATGAGGGTGGATGTAATTATGGCAGTGCAGGAATTAATCACTTAACAATAAACATTAAATAACGATCAAGGTAGATGTGTTTGTATTGACTCAATTAAAGCAGGAATTCAAGGACTGAATGATAAACAGTTTAATGTAAATTACACTCTAAAACACCAGATAATATCTGACTATAGAATGATTTACCTCCAATAAATCATATTAAAATGCTTTGTGTCAACAGTGAATTTGTAGCAAATGCACCCTAAAAATGATGGCCTCCTCCATTCATTAAAGTAACATAATACTGCCATGCTGTATTGACTAATTTGGTAATAATTCTCTAGAGGATGTAGGGAACTTTTTCCTTTTCCTTTTTGACGATTGATATTCTGCTAAATCTCAACAAAACTAAATCTCACATAACACAGCCACCATATGGTCTATTGTAGGATCATCATGTGATGAACAATATACATAATTAATCACTAAGCTACTAAGAAATGTGGCCTAAATAGAAAATATAAAGTGAACTGCACTTATATACTGTACCTTATAAAAAGCCATCTGATCACAAACAATCAATCTGTATACATTATTTAAAAATTACACCGGATTTTTACGTAATTCAAAGAAATATCTTTCAGCCAATTTAACAAAATCTAGTTACATTGAAATGATTGCTATTGTTGCCCTATGAATACAATATTTCAAAAAGAGCTGTGTGAAGTAGGTGCTGATTAAAGGGATTTGAATTGTATTTAAGACATTGTGAATAGTGAAAGAATGTTATGGGAGGCTGATGAAATGATTTAATACATTTAATCAGCACATTATTGATAATTTACAAAGTCTTTCCTTGCATGGACCTGCAGCTTAATTTTATATACTTTTTATAAGCAATTCCAAAACTTTTCACAATCTAAATTATATAGAAGTTCTTTAAGTTTTAATCACTGATTTCAAGTCTTTTTAATCGACGCACGTAACAAATGAAAGCTTGAATGTGTTGTCAAGTCTTAAATGAAGTTCTTGGAGAGTACGATTTGTGTAATTAACTCAGGCTGTAAAACTCTGGCCTGCGTCGCAACCTGGTTCCAGAAGGGTTAACATCTTAGGTGCCCTGTGGTGTGGTGAGGTGCTGGCAGCAAGTATGGCCATGTCCTTCCATGGACTTCCAGGCACCATGCTGTCTTTGACCTCAAAGAGCAACTGCCTCGATATCAGCCTCTGAAACAGTAACCTTGTCAGCCCAGGACAAGGGGCTGCTTCTAACCCCTGGGGTTCTATGAGTTAATCCACGTCCTCCAAACTTTTACAGAAAACCCCAGATGAAACTGCTTCTCCTCAACCGTTTTTTTCTGCTCCAAGATAAACGAGCACTGTCACTTCTCTGCACATAGTGTGGTAGCAACAAGGGCAGTGATTCTCAGAGAAATACTAAGATCATAAGCCAACCCCTGAGCATCCCTGCCCCCAAATAATATTCTGTTTTCAATTCATCAGCCTGTCTTCTTTATGGACCTGATTTCCAGGTGGCAGGTATTTGTGCACTTATACATGGAACATAACGGTCTTCACCGATACTCCCTAATGAAGATTTAGAACCTTTTTTTCATGTTCTTCACCAAAATGTTTCAGCAATTACTATATTGTATTTAAGACATCCAGAAAGACAAGAAATCAGTGATTTACCAGTAGTCACAGGACTGCATGGTGTAATTAGATCTCTGCTGCTTTTATTGTGGTTTCAATCATTGCCCAAGGATAAACCATTTATAGACCTAACCCTTTTCAAAATGATACCTTAAATTTGATGATGCTTGTAAAAGAAGATTGCACTGGATTCAGTGGAAAATCCCTGAATGCAGATGCACTCCTAAGTATCCCCATCAACAACTATTGATTAAGGTATTTTATCTATAACTGCAGAGGAGTCACGGGCCTGATGATCCCCTCCGCTTACACTGAGTGCTACAGTACAAACAGCAGTGAGATAGTGGCCATAGGAGGATAGGATCATTCTGCTGATTGGATTTACAATGACAAACATGTTTCTCATTTGATTTTCTCTGGGCTGCTTGCCATCCGTTGCTTGATAGACGTGCTCTGTATCTGTGTACGTGCTTCTGTTATTGTTCAGAGATGGTGGAGTTGGCATAAATGTTCTCTCTCTCTCTCTCTCACACACACACACTTTTCTCACTCTCTGTTTCATCTGTCCCTCACTTCCCCTCCTGCATCTCACATAACAAGATGAACATTTTCACTTTCTCTCCTTACTCAGAATCCTCTCCATGCCGCCTCCCCCTAATCCTTTCATGGAAGTGACTCACATTACAGCATTCTTCAGTTTAATGCACTTTAATAGCATTAATATCTGCTTTTGCCTCTTCAGCTGCAATAAACACCCCTTACATCTTAAGAAAGCAGCTTAAGAGCAATTGACATGGCTAGTGTACCAAAACAGAAACGTACCTCGGGTGAAAAGCAGAATAACTCATTGTTAAAGAGTAATCTGCTTTTTTTTTAATGCATTGGCACTGGCTCCGCACAGCGTGGCACATAGTGTACTGTAAACAGACACTGAGGGAGCTTAGACAGCCTGCTCCCTGTAGTCCTTCCTACTCACTCTCATAGTGTGGAGGAGGCCTGCAGATACGGGAAGAACAAGCGTCCCTGCCACCTTCTGTGCCACCCATGTTGCTGCTGCAGTGACAGCCAAGGTCAGCTCAGAAATGACAGAGGGCTCCTGCATGGAGATAAGACTCTCACAAACATCTGAACCACAGTGCCACTCTTCGAAGGAAAGAGACTCCTGCACTTGAATTATTCATATGGGTCTCCCCCACCCTAAATAACAGTCGGCAAGCATTGTTTGACATCCCGAATGAATAATTAAGGGCTGACCTTTTGTTCCCATTAGAGGTGATAGGTTGATAGTACCATACTTTGCGGGTAAGGCTGTGAGATGATGTGAAGTTGCTGTGTGCAAGAACTACGAATTCTTTGTATAAAAATGAGTCAATAAGCACAAGCAGTGATGCTAAGAAAGTGACACGTCACATCTCTGTGGGATGCACTGATGTACAAAGACATAGATACAATCTCTGCTGATTGTTTCTATAAAGCATAGCCTGAAGTCAGTCTTTGCCATTGCTTCCATGTTCTCATAAGAATTGTGCCATAGTTTGTCCCTGACATATCAAAAGAATTTTCATGATGCCATCCAAGACATTATAATCAGCTCTATGAATTAGAAATTACACGTTAACAGAAAATCAATCCCAGTTTGGCCTGCTTGCAGTGAGTGATGGTCTATTTCCCAATTTTGTATCTCAAAGAGGTCATGAATCATAGATCCTGACCACAACCCAATCTATAAAGTAGAGCCAAAATGTTTGAAGTGGAATGCTTGAAGAAAAGCTAACATAGCATGGATAATACTCTTTGGAAGCATCTGAATTGTCATTTAATGCAAAGAGGTGTTAAAGTGAATGAGAGTGTCAGAAAAGTGCAGATGATGGCGCTTTCCATAGAATTCATCTTGCTTTTATATTTTATTTTGTTTGATTTAACATATGTCAGGATTTATTTTGATAAAAAAAGGTTTTTGACAACTTGATATAAATTATATGGGAAAGAGCATGAGATATATGGGGTGGCTCAGGTGGTAGAGCAGGTCACTTACTAATTGAAAGGCTGGTTGTTCGAGCCCCTGTGCTCCAGTCTGAATGACAAATATCTCTGGCCAAGATACTAACCCCAAGTTGCTCGTATGAATGTGTGTGAATGTTAGAGAGAAAGAGCATACAAAAAAGTGCTTGTGTGAATGGGTGAATGAGGCGAGTTGTGTAAAGCGCTTTGAGTGCTCAGATAGAGTAGAAAAGCACTACATAAGAACCATTTGCCATCTGAGTCTCATCTGCTCCACTCTGTGTCTGTGAGGAGGGGCACACACAGTGACACGAACACACACACAGCAGAATAAGTGAGGAGAGGAACAAACTTTCCCACTTACATCTAATAATGATCGAAAAGTAAATTAGGTGTATCATAAATACAGCTATCTTTTTCATAAAGAGTTTGTGGCCTCAATAACTATTTAATAACTTTCAGTTTTGTAAATCAGTATATCCAATTTTTCCCAACTATATTTAATTCAAATCTGAAATTGCCTTAAAAGTAAAAGAGTAATGTCCATCTCAGGACTACAGCTTTCAATGCTGGTATCACAATCTCGGAACAGGGATAAAAGCTATATGATATGCAGGCTGTAATCAGTTGAGCCATATTATCCAATGCCTGCCACTAAATCTTTTTCTTCCATCCCATCCATTATTTTAAGAAAACATTTAAAGCACACTAATGAGCCACACTGCTGCACTGGATGGCACCTCCGTCTGCTATTGTAAGGAAGGGACAGACTTATGAAACTGGCTGTTATGCTACATTTTGTATTTTTTTTCATGTTTGGCAATACATCTTCAACAAAAATGTCAGTGAGTGAACACAATGTGCAAACATATTGATTACATCCTTCTTCAGGGTGTGATACAGACTCACAGCGTGCCTGGGTATTGAGAGGGGAGACATATTATTGGTTTTGACATTTTCATGTTTTTATTTATTTATTTTTTTGCAAAAGTGAAAAATATGGAATAAAAGCAGAATAATAAAAGGTTGAGCAAAGCCCCTTTATTTGTTTCTTATATAGAACTTTTTGCACACAATGCTTCTTTTAGTGAACTGGGCTGAAGGAAGGGATTTCGGTTCCTTCACAGTGTGAAGAAGAAAACCAGAGCTGCAGTACAGCCGCAGTGACACACTCAAGGAGAGAGCGACTCAGAGGCGAGCACAGATTCCTAGTTTAAGAAGTGAGAGAGAGACTGGGTGCTGTAGACAGACCATATTTATAGCCAGGGATAGGAATAATTCATTGTGATCAAAGTGCAGATCATGCTCCATTCCATCACAGAGCAGATGTGGCAGAATAAAAAGAGCATGCTCTCTCTCCATCTGCTCTCTAGCGGCTTCCCAAATGGAAACAGTGAGGCGAAGTTATCTCTATGAAGCCGTTGTGTGTTTGTCGTCATGTGCTCTGTGCGCATTCTCAGGTGGCTTTTACTTCAGAAGGAGAATGTGTTACATTGAAGATGTAAAATGTGCTGAAAAAAGGATTTAAAAAAAAGCCTGACACATGCAACAGATCTTCTCCATCATAGTGGGGCGTGAATATCAGATTATGACCTTTCAGAAAGAGGTCATCTGCCTGAAGCCTTTTGCCATAAAGCACATACTCAGAGAACACTGAAAGTCACATTGCTGCTGAACGAGTGTGTGAAAAATGGTAAAACGCAGAGTCAGAGGTTAGAGCTGGCTGAATGAAATGCTGAGATACTTTTTTCCAATCGAGGTAAGGTTCCATTTTACTTGTTTTGTGTGTGTAATTTTCATGCAGCCTTCATACACCTCTTAGTATCATCAGTGAATGCTAGCATCAGTATTAAGACCACCCATGTACAACGCTCTCCTCACAAATACAAAAGCAAGCGTCCAATCAAACCAGTGTTTCTCTCACCCCTCATACTCTCATTTTCCAAGGGACACACGTGTTCCTTTTTCTTCCTCTTCTTTTGTTTTTGTCTTTTTTTACTGAGTAATGCTTTTTCTGCAATCGCACACAAGCACATAGATACACACATGCCTGCTTCTTCCAGTTTCATTTTCTCTCCCTCCCACACACCGACACATACACACAAGTGCCTGTTTCTTTTTTCTTTCATTTTCTGTCTCCAACCCTTTCTGCTTCTGTCCCTTCAACACTCTCACTCACACACAGACACACACACACAGCTAGAGAAATACACAGTTGCATACATACACTAGCACCAGCACACAGACATGCAAGCTCCTTCATCTTCTCTTTCATTTCTTCTTCCACCCACACTTTTCCTATCACTACTTCCATGCATGCGAGCACACACAGAGGCGCCTGTACCATTTGCTCTTGGTTTCTCTCCCTCGCTCTCTCTCACTCACCCTTTCTCTCCCAAACCACTCCTTCAATACACACACACACCCTCACATACTGTATATCCCTCTTTCTTTCTATCGTTTACTGCTTCTCTCATCCCGTCTGCCTCCCACAATCACGTACACACACCACCGGCAGTCCAGCTTCCCGTACACCCAGCTGGGCTTGGACAGCACTCTTCCTCTGGCCTCTCTTGGCCATCTGGAGTGCAATGTCCCTGCTCTGCTGGTCCTCTGCCAGCCACTGAGCCTCCCAGGATGAACGCAGCACCTTCAAGCACAATTTGTACGCGTCAAAGCTCTCCTGTGTGTCCAGTGACCCAGCTGAGTGAAGTCATTGAGTCTTGCATTTCCCACCTCAAAAGAGACTCATTCTGCTTTGATGACACCTGCACTCCCCATCTCTCTCGATGGAAGACGGCACAGTAATTGATTAAAGCTGCTGAGCAACCTTACTGGCAATTACAACTCTGTTTATTATCTTGTGGAGGGTCTGAATCTTTGCATGAAGAATGAATAACAAATTCTGACACAGAGGTCAAGTATTTCATTCAGCCTTGCAGGTACAAGTACACCTGCCTTCTGCTCAGATTGTAAAGACATGTTAGAATTAGGGTGAGAGGATAACAGCTCCTCTAGTAAAAATATACGAATAATAACAAACTAGCTATTAAAGAGCCACAGAACACAAAAAAGCTGTGTTGTAAAATTTTAGCTAGCCATCCAGTTTTAAAAGATATCAGCCATAGCTTTAAGTTCTGAGTAGTCTCCTTCAACACCACAAAAAGTCCTCTGACTTTGTAGGATATTGACTTAGTGTCTCAAATACAAGAGCGTGCCTTTGAAATTAAGGCGTGCCTTTTGAAATTAATCACAACTTAAGTTTTTCCACCTCAAAGAGGCTTTGTTCTGCTTTGATGACACCCACGCTCCTTCTCAGTCCAACAAGGTACTTGATTAAAGCAAGTAAGTCGCAGCTCTTGCAATTACAACACTCTACAAACGCTTTCAGATCTTAAACTTTTAACTGACCACATGGTTTGAACATGCAGTCTCTTATACAATCAGTTTACAACATTTTATTGGTCTGATATGATATCATTTATTCAGATTTCTTTGGACAGTGCACTGGAAACATCAAGCATTTGAAAGCCACCACAAACCTTAAAGTTATGTTAGGGATGATTATGTTAGAACAATCTCTTTTGTGCTATAAAAGTGACATAACCCAAAAATACAGCCCTGAAGCCAGTTAGCGAGCAGCGGCTATTTTTATGGTCTAGTGAACACACCAATCTTCATGTGACACTTGAACAACAGCACAAAATCTTTTTTCACTTGTTTCTATTTCCTGGTTATAGTCCAGCCACATTTTAACGTGATATAACAAAGGAAAACTACTCATAATAGTGGTATGAATTTCTAAACCTCAACACAACTTTTAAAGTTTTCCCTTAAAAACACAGAATGTGAATTGAGTTTTGAGGCACATAGTCATGGTATGAAACAAACAAACAACAACAACTACTACTACTGTACAGGTACCAGCAGCAAAATGAAAGACCAGCACAAACTCCTGCTTCCAATCACTGCTCCAACAGAAAGAGCCATTACTAAGTATAATGTTCCCCATGCTGCAGTGGTAAAGTATATGCTGTGTCTTCTCACTCTAATAATACATGTTTCAAAGAAGGAGTGATGTGTGAAAATGTCTGACATCACAGAAAACTAAGTGCACAAGCAGTTATAAAGCTATGTTTTCATCATTTTAAACACTTTCAGAAGTAAGTAAACTCTCTAGTGCACTGGAACCTGAGGGTAAATTAATGCAATATAGAAAACAAAGTCCCTCGAGCTTTTAAAACAACGAGGGGAAAGAATTTAAATCAGATTAGATTTAGAAAGTATCTAATAATGACAATCATAAACAGGGACAGACAATCTGCAATATGTTTCCACAGCCGGAGAATGTAAGCTAAACAAACTTAAGACGGATTGATTATGAAACTTTGTTGCTATGGTAAAATTGGATCAAACTTTAAAATAAAACGTAAGCATCAGAAACTCGGGACAACAGATAAAGACGCGATTAAAAAAACGGACGCTGTTTGATGTGTGGCCGTGATACAGATATAAATGAAAACAGCGTATCTTCATTGCAATGTAAGGCACTGTACATCACTGCACTTACCTTGCCACGGCTCCCCAATACAATGAAGCTCAGAAGCAGGTGACGAAGTGAGAGTGTCCTCCTCTTGTTCACTAGTTGATCAGCCAAGTCTCTGTTTCAGCACCACGGAAAGCGCGTCCGCCTCTTTGGGGAAATGATGCAAGTTTACGGTTAATGCCGCGAAAGCATCGACTGTGCACACTGAACACGTCTCCTTCAAGTTTGATGCCACCTCTTCGACTCTTTTGCTGGAGCAAACATCACTCTCCTTGCCTGACGCTTTTAGGATGAGTATGGCCAATCACAATGCATCTCACTCTTCACTCTCACATCTTTGCGCATCCCCAAAGAGTCTCCAAGGACCGGTTCTCTATCTGCCTCTGGGCGGGCACAGCTGCGGTAATAGTGACTTTAAGAGGGGCTTCTCCTGCTAGTGCAGCACATCTTCATTTGCGGTCTTCTCTTTGTCTTCACGGCGATGATACTGATAAAGATGGGGCTGCAAATTTTCACGCGCGCATCGTCTGGTAACGGGAGCGGAGCGGAGGGAGCCGGGAGCAGGAGGAGTGTCTCTGACGATCCGAGTTCATTAAAGACTCTTCTAATATGGATGAGCTACGCGTCTCATCGTTATTATTACCCTTCTTTTCTTACCAAAGGATGGGAACATGGCGCTGAAACTGTAAACTGTACGATATGCGCTGCGATAGTAAATGCGACTCGGCTACAGTAGAGGCGGCATAGAGTTTGATTCTCCTTTATCAGAGAGATGATACAGACTGAGCTATATTAATTTATTTAAGTCCAAGATTATTGATACTCATTCTTTATTAAGAAATCATTAACATTAATGCAGTAAAAGTGCCACGTTGTCAATTTGTTTATGAGTTTATTTGTGTCTGAGAATGACTTTCTGACTTTCAGATTACGGATTAGTGATAACGTTTAACTGAGGACACAACCTGGTTTTTTCCCTTGTAAATCCTGCGTTTACCAGACAAATAGGCCTAAAATGACAGCTGTTTTCACTGCTGGGGAAAAGTTACTGACATGACCCAAAAGAAAAAAAGAAACAAACAATAAAAACAAGAGAAAAGGGTGTGGGGATTGTGAGAATTAGTTATTTTATAAGTATATGGTTGTCTATGCCACTTACATTAAGTCACTGATATTGCCTTTTCCAGAAATAACCCTGTTGTTGGCTGACATTAAAATATCTTTTGGGTGGTCTTCCTGCTCAGGGCACAGTTGACTGATTTTAGGTCCCCTTAGTCTTTTCATTGTGAGAAGATCAAGGTGCCACTTCAACAAGTTGGCATACTAAATTAAGCTAGTTTAAAATATCACAGCCCCCAGCCAGTGCGCATTCATCAGCCTCAAAAAAGCACACACGGTAAGCTATTTAATCTTGCACTGATTTGAACTAAAAGATTTTGCCCAGTCATTTTCTCTGAGAAAAAAAAGGATGCATAGTTGGAAAAAATAGAGCTTTAATGAAAAGAAAAAAAGCCCCGTGGGATGGATATCAAAAGCCAGTGGATGTGCATAATTTATCTCAGACTATTTCATAAAGCCCTGCAGAAGGGATTTTTAACCTGGTTTTTTTATTATTTTGAAAAAAAAAAAAAACCCTCTAATATTAGCACTGCTCACTTAGCTCTACTGAGGCAGAGTGTTTTCGAGTTTTGTTTCCTAAGTGACAGCCAATACGTGAAAACCTCAATTCACAATCCTTTGAAAATCTATGACACCACTGTTAAGGAGTCATTTAAATCTCAACGTGCCAAACATGCTCAGCGCTATTATCTGACATGATTTATGTAAAGCAATATTTAATTGTCACTATTTCCATCTGTCATGTTTATAAACACAAGTTGACTATTTAACCCTGAGACAACACACATCTTGTATTTTGACTGTGTTGTAAAGTAGCTTATATGAAATGTTTCAAGTGCAGCGGGCTGTGAACAATGCTCTTGTTCAGATAAATATTACACATCCTTGCACACGTCACTGTGGCTTTGTCAGTACGTGGCCTTATATCAGGGTGTGGCTGCAAGGAAGCTTCTGAGGCTTCAACCGGCACAGCTGACACATTCACTTGCTCCTCCTGACTTGAGCACATCCCCCTCTGCTGGTGTTTGGCAGCAAAGAAAATTCTTCTCTTGACTTGATTTGGCTGCAAGGACTCTGGGTACAAGTCCAAGAACACTAATTCAGACCCACAGGAAGGCTTTTCTACCACTGGATCACATGCAGGGTTTATTGTGAGGCCTTTTTTAAATTACAAAGCTGCTGCATGTATGTGGGACAAAACATCGCCGTAGTCCTGAAGATCTAAGACGCACCAGCACGGCAGCTGCAGCGTGTCTCTGGTGGGACTGTGGGCCATTTGTTGTGTGGGGTATCAGCAGGCCTGACTAGAAAATAAGCTGAAAATGATCATTGTTGCCTATTTTGTAGCAGCAAGGGTGGGCAATCTCTGTATGGCTTTGAAATACATGCTTTACTAATTAGATCTATGCCAAAAAATAGAACAGATTCTGGGATCAGATTACCCTGGAAAGCATTATTTTACACCGATATTGAAAAATGGATAGAAATGTTATTATTTTGTGCTCTAGATCAATGATTGGACCATAAAGTATTTATGGTCATGTTTTAAAGACTTTGCTCAAGAAACAAAATCTTGAAGTGGACAGGATCATTTAACAGCATCTTCAAATGAAAATGTCATCATTTGTTTTAATGAACATATAGTCTGTTGGACAGTGAGATTCTGATGGATTTTGAGGGTTGTGAGTCTTGACACAATTCCCTGTCCAAAAGACAAATAACCTCCTCGTGGCACACTCATCAGTTCCATCCTCTGACTGCCCATTTCTCATCCAACTCTGGCATCTGGTGTTACTCATAATCAATAGTGCTGGGATCCAAAGTCTGCCCAGAGCAAGAAGTTGCCTATTATATAGCACCTACCAAAATTTGTCACCACCATGGTAAAAGTATGTTTTTGGTTTGTTGAGTTCACCTCAAAGTTTTATTTAATCATTTATGGTACATGCATTCAACTGAAATGTTCAGTGGGTTAAAAAAAAGTGTTATTATTTTGAGTGCTTAACAATCAGTGTCTCACACAACAGCTGTTTTGCTTAACCTCTGTAACTCGCATTCACACCTTATTCATTCATCTGTTTTCATCTGTCACTGATTTGTAAAATATAGATCTTAAGCAATGAATGATTCATTACAGTCTGACAGAGAATGTACCCCAAGGTTCAATATTGCCTTATATAATCTTCCTCAAATTTATTATGGACTCAGCAATGGCATAACTCTGTAGCGCTCTAAATTGCTCTTTTGGCTCAACTGCCCTTTGATTGATTATGATAAATGGGCATAAGCAACAGTTTAATGAATTACATCAGGCAAAATAAATTCATGATTCTCCATCTGAGCAGGCTGTTTTATTTGTTGGTATTGACTGGTAGCACAGCAACGTCTCCAATTCTGACATTGGTCAAACCCTCAAGTTCCCTGTTCACTCGGGTTTTCGGTGAACTGGTGATTTATCATTGAGAAGCAGCAGAAAAGGAAGATTTAGCTTGCTGAAAAATTGAGGGCATCAAGTTTTCACAGTTATATCCAAGATGCAAATGATCATACTGCAAATGTGCATGTGCTTGGCTTAAACACTGCACAGAAGCACCATGTAATTAGATTGAGTCAGCAGAGAGGGTCTGCAATATAGTTTCATCATGGACACAGCATAGGCATTATGTGATAGTGATAGCACTTGAAGCACTACAAATAGAAGGAAAAATTATCTGTTTTGAGTGGTTTATTTGTCCCATCGCTGCTAAAGAAAAAAAAAACAAAACTCCCTGATACTTTATCCTGTGGTGCTCTGATGAAGATGAATGCCCTGGTGTTGTGCCTCATTTGAGGTTCCCAGTGAGGGTGCACTAAGCTGGAGTCAGGCCCTGATCAATTGACAGGCAATGCACTGCGTGGGCAGCCAATCCCCTGGCTACTGAGTACTCCAGTATCAGGGTGTGGACAAAAAGCATTAGGCCAACCATGGAGATGTGTAGGATGGGTAAACCCTAGGCTATGCATTTTACTCTCTGTGTGCCAATTATCTGCCTGGACTCAGACAGGCAGCTCAGGGTTATGTTTAAATATTCAGACTATATAACTGCAAAGTCTTCTGACTTTGCGGTGGGTAATAAACTGTGTTGTTGCCTCTGAAGTGCAATGTTTTTATGCTGTTTTATCTTTTGCTTTATGTTGCTGCACAGCACTGTTTCCTTTCAACTTCAGATATTTTTCTGGGACCTCTTTTGTCAGGGAGGAGACTAAATGGCCTCAGTGGCTCTAAGCTTTGGTATCTGTTTCAGTGCACCTGCCTGCAGACTAGGTGATGTGCTTTGGGATGGCTTTATTTGGGTTGGGAGGATTCATGCTTGTGTCAAGACCACAGGATGACCTGTCTCTTTGAGAGAAGCTTAAAGTGATGAGTTGTAGCTTTTCTCATCTAGCAGTCATGTATTTGACTGCAGTATCTGCCAGCTTCTGTATAGCACCTGGCTACCAATTTGCTATACCTCAGGTGGAAAAAGACTTAAAATGAACATTAACTGTTGATTTCATGTTGTATCACAGACTGGTACATCCTTGCTGCTTTACATGTGCTCTTTGTTGCTGTTGTTACCCCTTTATAAGAATATAATATCTAACGACTTACCCATTTTTGTGTAGATTGAGTTTATTTTGAAAATAACTGCAGTAAATTTAAATATATCATTTGAATTGCAATAGTAAGAAATATTTTGACTCCCTTGTTCTTTTTGCTGCTTTTTGGGAAAGTGAGTAGTCTGTTAAATGGGCTCAGTCTTTGTAATCTACATAATTCAGCAACAGAAGAATTAAGATGAGCAATGAGCAATACCTTGATATTAAAGAATAGTGTGTTTTATAACTTCTACCTCCCTTATCAGTAATGATTAATGATTAACATTATAGCTCCAGATGCACAACTTCCTTATTGGGTTGTAAAGAATGCGGGTGTGTGTTTTTATGTGTATATGTCCTGTGTTTTCTCATCTTTACACATTAAAGTTCATTATCTGTTAATGCGCCAGTGTTTAAATTGTCAAAAAGCAAACATTTACCCAATATAAATCATATCGCTCTCTCTAACGCTCGTCAAGGAACAACAAACACTTACTGTGTATAAACTGCGTTCTAACCTTCCGGGGTATTATCGTTAAATAAATGACAAATACTGCTGTGTAAAAGTGGTCTTGCCTCATAATACACCAATCTTCGACTCTGCTTATTGAAAAAGCTCCGGTATGACTGCAAAAAGATATCAGATATTTTCAATGGGGGAACACTGAACTCTTATTTCCAAAGCATCAAGAAGGAGATAATCTATAGGAAATTAAGATCAGCTTTGTATCATTGTATCAATGATAAATCAAACTCTTTGGAAAGAGAATAAGAGTATAAGAATTTGTAGAATAAGAAGACTTTATAGCACTGAAGCACAAGTACAGTCTGGAAGGTTTAAATATACTTGTGAATCTTTTACACTTTTGGTCTTTTTTAAAACTTCATGAATAGATTTGAAGAATCTTGCCAGAGTTCATCCGGATATTGAGCACAGTGTGAATTTCTATTGCAGTTGAGTTGTGCCAGCGGACCTAGTCTCTATCTCTAGTGTATTCGAGTTGGAAGAACCCATGCAGCAACACGTGCTCACTGCCGAAAGGAACATTTTCATACTGCAGTGCAGCAGCCGTCTGCCAGATGAGAATAGCACCTCTGCATATCATTACATAAAATCACATTCTTTCTGATCACTGAAGCACGCACACCTAAAAAGCAACAGCCTGGGATTTTTAAAAGTTTCCCTCCAAAGTAGAATATCTGCTATTAACGAAACACAACTTTCATAATAGAGAAATATTTTATTTTAGAAAAAAGTTTTAGTTTTGTGCTGCTGATTTAAAATTACAAACTGTAGCAGTCAAAGCTGGACACTTATTCAGGTATCTCTATTTTTTATATTTTGTACATAATACAACTACAGTACAATCTGCATAAAACATACAAAACAGCATCACACAAATCAAAATTCCATCCTAAAATCTTCATTGCTCTTTTGTTGTTTTGACTACAGTATGTTGACCATCTTTATGTGGTCCTAGCCTGGATTGGTTTTCAGTAAACCTTTGACACTTTGAAAAAAAAAATACTCAACAATTTATCCTAGTCCATCATTACTCTAATACCTGAAGGTCAGATTCAGATTTATTCTTACTTAACTAACATAGCTACCTCTACATCCTGTTCAAACATGCCATCCCATCTGGTTTGGCCATAGTGAGACTGTAATTTGTTTTTCATGAGGACAATGACCAAACACACACTTCCAGGCTCTGACAAAGATGGTGAGTGATTGAGGGCTGCATCAAATAACCTGGCCTTCACAGCAAGCCTAAGTCCAAATGAGATGGTTTTTAAATGCTTTGGACCTCATAATGATTGAGCAGCCAGAATATATAGGACCTTTTTCAAGACTATTTAGAAAACTTCTGGTGGTAACCGCATGAAGCTGATCAAGAGAGTGCAATGAGTGTGCAACTATGTTACAATATCTAAATGCTTAGAAGAGTTTAACATTTAAGAACATTTTGCTGATTTACACTGTTGTGCTTACATTAAAATATTTAGGTATGTTTTATTTAATAGCTTTGATATCCTTAGTTTTGTTCTGTGTTTTAGAAAACATGTTTATAATATGGTTGCAAGAAAGTGAAATATTATTTACTAAAAATCAAGTATTATGAACTCTGCTTTCCCTCTTCACCCTCAACACCAAGTTTACCTTGGAGCTACCTTCTCACTCTTTAAATGGATTCAAGAGAACGTGCCCTTCAGGGTTTCCTACTGGCATTACCTGTAGTACTTACTGTTTTTTCTTTTTCAGTCAAGGGCGTTTTCTTCGTGTCACAGCAGGTTGTAGAGAGGCTTCTGACTCAAACTCCGAACTGCTTAATGAACCCAAAGGATCCACAGGGCATGGTAAAAGCACTCCAGGGCAGCCATGGCACTCGAATCAGCTCCTTGGCTTGTCTAAGAGCATTTTTTCAGCTCTCTCTAATGTACTCTGGGACTCAAACTCCACAGCCGACCTGACCCAAATGAAACCATTCCATCCTTTCAGCGCTCCCTATGGAACCACAACAACATATCCTGCCTAGAAAGTCATGGAGTGAGTCTCCCAAGCCTTTTGAGATCACGGAGACTGCAGGAAGAGCAAGTATTTACGCTCTCTAGTCCAATATTGGTTTTGTCTCTTTGTTGCTCGTATGTGGTCAATTACAGTAACACAATGTTAAACAGCTGACAAAGCAGTTTCAGCAGAAACATGGCCAACTGCTACTGTTCTCTTTAGTGAAGGGGTGGCTACCGTATGTGGGTATGAGCAGTGCTGCTTTTTATTGCGTGCATTATGTAGCCAACCACACCCAGTAAAGTGCCTGCTGTTAAAGTCTCGACTGTGAAACCTCGGGGGAGTGTGAGAGCATGGTAGATTAAACAAAGTGCTCACTGCAGAATGTATGAGATTTACAAAGTAACTGTCACCTGTGCAGTAAATGTATTCAGTGTTAATTAAGTGTATGATGACACATGGGAGTGTGCATGTAACAATGGTATTATTACATGTGCATTAAACAGGACTTTGTTCTTGTTTGGGTACTGGGTATACTGGCTACATTTGGCACTGTCATAGTGGAATGCCTTGTATTTTTCCAGCACACACATATCTGATATAAACAAGTTGTCTTAGCGAGGCTTGAACTTTTCAGCCCACATTGACGTGTTCTGTTTATTTGGTCCTTATCTGTTATTTTTTTATTGCTGTAATATATTAAAATGCATGTGTTAATGGAACACTTGAAGTCTATGTGGAAAAAAACTCTCTGTTCAAAACAGCCTTTCAGTATGGATCAGTTACACATGATTATGTGTCGCACAAGTAGATAGGCACTTGAGTGATTCAACCCCACTGTGGAAAGTGTGAAGTGCCTTTAGCTAGTGTGTCGAGCTAACCAGAGTTGAGATATGAAGTGTATGCTTGTATTGTTTAAAAAGGAAAGCATGCATGGATGCCAAGCTGGCTGTTAGTTCATATAAAGCAGTAAAAAAAAAAGATAAAATAAAATAAGCCAAGCAGTTTTTTTGGAAGTGCAAATAACCTGCAGTACTCCAGAGGTACCTTGTGGCTGAATCTACTAACAATAGCTTTGGTTGCTATAGCTATTGTTTCCCTAATGGACCCTTGAAAAAAACTCCACTCTTTCCACTTTATTAAAGTTTATATTTAGGGTTATAGCTGCTTTGATTGAAAGATTTGCCAACTTGGGCAGTTCTAGCTGATGTCTCCTAGACTTCACTTCTGCTAATTCAAGTTGGTGCCTTTTGGAGCATTTCTAATGGGATATTTAAAATAAAATATATAAATATAGCTAGCAGAAAGAGACAGCCCATTAAAAGAGTCCGTGCTCCATTTTCTAATTCTAGTTATTGCATATTTGTGACACTTACATGCTTCATATCAACAAACTGTAATATTGAACTAAGATAACCTGAGTAAATACAAAATGTATTTAAAAAAAATAAATTATGCTTTCATTTATTGAAAGAAAAAAGCTATTCGAATTTAAGTGAGCGAGAGAGTAATTGTTACAGTGTTGATTATTCAGCAATAAGAAAGACACCTGGCAAAAATGGCAAAGCCAAAAAAGTAGGTTTTCGAATGACCGTGTCAAATTAAATCTGACTTATAGCCTTTATAGCCTTAAATCCTCCAATATAGTAAAACACACTAAAGTGGAAATACTTTTTCACAGCACTGCATATCTCTGCCTTGCCCCTATTCAGTTTTTGGATGCAACTTTCTAAATATTGTCAGTTATGCTATGCCCACTTTTTTTAAATATAAATATAGTCTAATCTAAGGTGGATATGTCCAGCACTGCTTATACACCACATTGGTGCTTACAGTCAAACTGAACAGTCAGCAAGTGGGTCATAAATGTGAGCGCCACTTGAGCAGGAATAAGTATTCATCCTTAGACACACTGGTAAACATACTTTCTTCTAAGTCAACCCACAGATATTTTCTAAGTTGTAGTTTTCATAGTCAACCAACTTTGCTTTAACTGACAAGACTTGAGGCAATGAGATATTTGGGAAGAACTTTTTCTTTTTCTCATATTAACTAGAATTGTTGAAAACCTGTAAACAGACTTTGATGTATAAAATCTTTCAAGTACCATTTAAGGCTTGCCTTACTGTGTATAACCAGCAAGGTGTGATGCCATTTAAAATGTAGCTATTTTGTGCAGACAGATTAAACCTCAGGACTAAATCACTCTGAAGTGCATCTCGGGCACTCAACAACTGTTGAGGCTAATTTGTTTAGAGTTAAAGCTGCCTTCAGCCATGTTTAAATTGACCCATATGGAAAGATATACATGTACTATGCCCCGAAAGGGCAATTTCCAGGTCTGAGATAGCAGGGTTCTGAAACCCTCATGTGAGCCTTCAGATTTCACAGGGTAAAAAATATCAGAAAGCACCATAGGAAACACATTAGTGAAGAGGAACCGAGTTCCAGTGACCCCTGCCCGGAAATATACTGTGAACTGATTTGGCAGTATTTCTTCCACTGCTGTTGTCTTCTGTCTTGTGCTCACAAGACCATGAACAAGCACCAGACAAACCTCATGTGATGCCTCCCAGCATTCATCCAGTTCTGCTTTGGAATCTGACTCTTACCTATCAGCTTAGTTACCTTCCATGGCTATACTCTAAAATGCGTCAAATTATATGGTTGTCTTAGCACCAACTGTTGAAACATGCATGGCTATTTCTGTTTATTTGTGTATTTATTCCTCTAGTTTTAATGGTCTCTGTTTTTCCAAGGGCTACTTGTAAGTAGTAGTCTTGACTTGAGTTGTTTTCAAGTTATTAGAATGGATGGATTTAAACCTCTGCTCTAGAGGCTTTTTTGTCTTGCTGTATAACAGAAAAAGAACCAAACTTGGATTGCATTCATTCCAGTTACTATAGAAAGCAACATCTGTCATAACTGAAATGTGGCTGGACAGCTCCCTGTTCAAACAGCTTGGATGTTAAACACCAGTTTCAAAGATTGAAAAGCACGCTAGACTTGAATATTTTACAGCATATTTAATTGAGAGCAGGTGATGCTCATTAAATATGGATTCTTTTGCCATTGTTTTGGAAATCACTAGCCTACTAATGGGAAGAGGCTGAAACAAGTGTCCTTTTAGACTCTTGCTCATTACAGTGTGAGATACAGTTTATGTGTGACCAGTTGAGAAGAGCAAAAACATTCATTTTTATGAGGCATGTCCACCAAGGTATCATCATTATCTCTCTCGTGACCTAATCTGTCTGAAATATTAGCAGATAAAGATGAAGCCATGAAAAAAACTTTGAGGTCTGAGGGTTATTTTTGCCTGCTGATAAGAAATAAAAAAAAAAATGTACTTGGGGCATTCTGTTTGGTTCTGTACACACTGCACCAGCCCACTTGCCCCCATTCTATTAGTTACCCTCCTGAGAGGCAGAGCACCAGCTGTCCTCAGCCAATCATCCATCACCGTGTCCTCTGGGTGTGGGCACAGGAAAAGAGCAATGAGCAGCAATCCTATCTATCAGCCTCCAGAAGCAGCGAGGCAGAGTTGAAGTTGGTGATGAATTTAGACTACCAACAACAGGTTCCATTAAAACTCACTTATAATGGCTTTAACTTTTAGCACATTACTTTTTACTGTGTTTTTCTTTCACTACATCCTAAAAAGCTCTGCATAGGTTTTAAAATATTTCATATTAATTTTCAACAAGTTTTTCTGATTATCTGCAATGCAGATTTTGTCAGATACTGTAACAGTAACCTATAAATATAAATGTAATCAAAGGAAGGAAAATCAACACCTATATTATACCTGATGTGATCAAAAGGTTGTAACACCAGTCATAAAAAAATCAGAAATTGTAGCTGATTTGAATTTGGCCACTGCCCTTTTAAATGGCAAGAAAAGGGCGGAGGTGTCAAGCTAAGATACTATGGTCTAAGTCAGGGGTGGGCACCGAGGGCCGGTGTCCCTGCAGGTTTTACATGTGTCCTTGAACCAACACAGCTGATTTAAATGGCTAAATTATCTCCTCAACATGTCCTGATGTTCTCCAGAGGCCTGGTAATGAACTAATCATGTGATTCAGGTGTGTTGACCCAAGGTGAGATCTAAAACCTGCAGGGACACTGGCCCTCGGGGCCTGGAATTGCCCACCCCTGGTCTAAGTGAAGTGATCCAAATGTCCACAACAAAACAACATGGTAATGAGGATTGCATTCACATTTAAACTAAGGAATGCTTTTGCATCCCTGGTGGACTTTTGATATATTGTGTTGTGAACAAAACAATTGCTCAGCTCATAAGAAATATTTCATACAGTATGTTGCATTGTTTGATTCTGTTTCCACAACAATAGTACTTATTCAAACACTATCATCCTTCAAAGCTCTGAAACTGCTTTCCTCTGGAAATTACAGCACTCTGAAAAATGCAAAATTTGATTTTCAAAAGCACACTCTGAAACTTTTACATATTACTTCTACAGATTTTTTTTGTATTTTGCACTGAAAGGTTATTCCTTTTCTCTCCCAGACTTAAATTGCAGAAAAAAAATTTTAATATCCCTGTGCTACAGCAATTTGTGTGCCAAGGGAAAGTTAAAGTGATCCCTACCCTGAAATATACTATTCATTGTTTTGCCAAAGTTTCTCCTTCTGTTCTGTATTTTTCCTCACAAGACCTTGGGAAGCATTATAAGATATTCGCGCTCAGTCTCCAGGTTTCCTTCTCTTTACTTTTTGTCTTTCACTCTTTCAAAGGAGAACTTTAGTATATTTTCCTATTAATGTGGCTTCTAACAGTCATTCAAATTTTACGCTCTCCACCTCAGTTATGTAGAGTTGAGAAAACAGAAAAACACAGTTCGAAGGTCAAGCTCACTAGAACTTTCCTGTAAACATGATTTTGCTGCAAGTGATTTCACTTTATTACAAAGCTGTATTTATCAGAACTAGATAATACAGGAAAGAAACAACTCTAAATCAGATAGAAAAGGAGTAAGACTGTCAGAAAATGGTGGCAGTGGAAAAAGAAAACAGGGCATCCTGAAAGGATTATAAAAATTTGCATTGGTGTTCTGCAACAAGTGGGACCTGGTGAAACCAAACCTGAAAATTTTTAAAAGTTTCCGATTTATTTCATTTTTTTAGTATTATTTTTTTCACTTAAGTATGGAAGGAAGGTTTAGCAAAATCTAGCCCTTCGAAAACAAACTGTGAAGCTTGCCGTTAGTCACTTAGTTTATTAGGCAGCTGTGTGTTGTTCCAGTGTTCGTTTGTTTAAGTGCACACAGATGGTTCACATTTTACTGTTCAGATTTGAGAGCTGTCATTTCAACCATCTGTCAGTGTGACAAGAAAAAGATGACCTTGCAATGAAGAAAATAATACTGAGGCTCACAAAAAATCTATCACAGAGATATCAAAGAAAATAAAAGTAAATAAATGAATACAATAAAAAGTTTTATGTATTCTTAAAAAGTAGATGCATGAAGAAAAAAAATCTTCAAATATGCAAAAAGATTTCCAGATTAAGAAACAAGACAACACTTTATGATCTGTATAATAGTTAAGTGTATGCAATAGTTGCTGCTGTTGTTGTAAGGTGACCAATTAGGGTCAAAGATGAAAAAACATCTACTGTGCAGAGTGCGAAACAGGAGTACGAGTGATGACTCTTGCTTTTATGAGGGTCTTCTGCTGGGCTTTTAGAGTGAAGGAGGCAGTGATGGAGGAGCCTCTAGTTCTCCAGGCAGCCTGAGAGCTTCCAGAGAAAGTGAGTAAATCACTCAAGGGGCCTTAGCTTCATCTCACCAGAAAGAAGCCTCATTTTTAAATGAAAACCATTTTAGCGTGGATATGGAATAATTTTTCTGATGCAGCTGTGTAGCATTCATCCTCTCTGGTGTGTGGGAAACTTGTGGTGTTCTGAAAATGATTCCACAGACTTCAGACTTGTATCTTTGCACAGCTGTCAGGAGCACTGCCTGATATGACTTTAATCAGCAAATTCAATAGGTGTATCCAGCTTATCAGAAAAAGGCTCTCACACACTGTAGAGCTCCAGCAGACGAGTGCTTTAGGTTAATGCTGATCGCAATGAAAGGAATATTACTCTGATTTTTTTCTGTTGGAGATTTATATGTATTTATTCAGCTCCTGGCTCTGATGCAGCCCTTAAAAGTTCCTCTGTTGAACTAATTAGAGCTGTGCTGGCTTATCCCTCTGACTATTGTGGTGGTTATGGAAGCTTGCCTACTGGGACACACTATTTCTCACACAGTAAGCATCTTATTTTCCCAAGATATCACTGCTGATATAGCTGTAATGGAAGCAACAGTAAAGTATTAACTGTTATATTCACAATTCCCTGCAAACAGCTTGCGAGGCATCTTGCCCAGTGACATTCTGGCACAAAAAATAAATGGAAACTATGGCTTGATTGTAGTAATTTCCTCATATGATATTTTCATTTCTGTTTACGGTTCATTAACAAAGGAAAAAAAATGTATCTAAGGCACCTGACTGAAACCAGTGCCAGAATGGTGAAATTAAACACACTACTCAAAGAATCTAAATGAAACCTGTGCCCTTCTCGTTGTGACACGGCAGCACTAACCGCTGAGCCACAATGGCTCAGTGGCATTAAGTCACCACAGTCAAGCTGTATCATGCCGTGACGGATGGAGGACAGTTGTGCTCCCTCTGCCTGCAGTGAGCCATCCCACCTGACTCATTTGCTTGACCTTGACAACGAAGTCACTGTGACTCTGATAGTGTAGATGTAAGCACCCTCGGGAGACAGCCTTACCACCACATTCACTAATCCAGTCTGTAAGAAGCCTCTACCACTGCTTCCCTAAGGCCTACTCATTAGAAGAGGTTGTTCTTGCTCGCGTTGACAGGTTTTGCAGCATGTGAGTATGGCATAACTTAACAAAGAAAAAACACCGTCAGGTGTATTACAAATGAGTGGGGGCTTTTATTTTTTGATTGCGAGTTGTCAAAGCTACAGTATTGTCTTGTTTTCTGTGCTGTACTGATCAAAGCAGACCTGACCTAATTATTAGCACACAAACAAGCGTCTACATTCTCAATTATTCTTGGGTTTTATGAAAAATGCTTTGTTTAATTATGTTTTAATAACATTATGTCAGGCAACTAGTTGTATATGTATTTATTTATGCTACTTTTATTCTTTTACTATGAGAGAACAACACCCTCAGGATGATGCATGCATGAAAAAAGGTTGAATCCCTGCAGACCTCCATGTTAAGCGGTTTGAAGGTAGCTGCATTTTTCTAGCATATGGCACGCTAGGATTAAATATGCGTTTGTTGATGTTATCTGGTGTCTCTAAAGATGTAACACCTGCTTGTTTGTGGAAAATTTGTAAATGACAGGAACTGGAAAAAAGTGACAGTGATGACTGACAGAGATATCAAAGCAATTTAAGTTATTTTTTCTTTCCAACATTATTTAGTTTAGATTTCCTTGATGCCAAATTGAACATTTTACCATATTTTACCCCCAATGTCAAATCTCAAGCTTTTATTTTGTTGTTTTGAAAACTTTAATATGTAGGTACAGATTACTGCTACTCTTTCTTTCGTTCAAATCGTAGTTAGGTAGTTAACTCAAAAGATGGCTGACTTAAAATGAGATCATCTGTCTGGTTGAGTGTGCAGTACAGGGATATGATACATGATTTTATGCACCACGCAAAGCAAAATGGGATAAATGTGGACTCGGTAAACAACGTTAAGAACTTGGACCCATAGTTGGCGATTTGCGGAACTCAGATGAAAGCTGTTAAATAAAACATATTATTTGTCACGCTAGTTCTCAACCGAAATTTAACTATGAATAAATAGTCAGCCACAACACCATAAATTTTTTAATAGAAATGTGGCAGACATGTAGAACTTCAAATAAAAAAGTAGAGCTATTACAATTTTCTTTGTCAAAAATGCCCTACATGGAGCTTTGTTGCTGCTTTTTTTTGTCCAAACTGTTGGATGTTCAGCTGCTTTGCCTTACTTGTCACTTAGCAACAAAATCCATGTGTATTTATTTTTGTGTGACATCTTGACATTGTTTGCATTATCTCAAGAGCTTTTTTAACATTTGCATATAATGTGAAGCATCTCTGCACCAGGGGGTATATATGTGACAATTCCAGATGGCACCCATGTGGAATTGTAAATAGTAAGTTAGTGCCTACATGAATGGGTTCATTTCATATTAAAGAATCACACAAGGGAGACAGAAACAGTTTGATTTAATCTGACAATGTTTTTTTATTTTACTTTTTTATCTTGTTAAGATCTAGAAATACTTTTAACATTCTATGATTGTTTTCACCCTTATGTAGAAATGCTTGTATCACTACACTAAGGAAAACACTGTGATAGACTTGTGATCTATTCAGGATGTAGCAGAATGTTCCAGTATGCATATATGTATGGATGGATGTATGTATGGATGGATGGATGGATGGATGGATGGATGGATTACCAGTGAGAATTCCAGTAGGCTTGACTGAACTCTTTGGTGGGCTGGTTCAGGCCCATCAAAAGTCGAGCTAAAGTTTAATCTTAAACTCCTATTATTTTACATTGTGTGTCATACAGCTTTTTCTTTCAACTTCACCAACTCCTGTTTGAATAATCTGCATTGGCTCATCAATAATTCACTATGAGTGCAACAGTGTATTGTGACTCACTGCAGGAGGGGACTGGAAACAGTTTAAAGCAGCCCGCTGTAACTTACAGGGCTATATGTTTGTAAAGGACTTTGGTTTGTTTTTCGTTTGTTAAGAAAAGAACATAGCTATTAAAATATTCAGTTGCAACATGGCACTAATACTCCTGTGGCACCACTTACGAAGAAGGACCACTTGCTTTCTTGCAGGCATTGTTCATTCTATGCTCCAAGGGAGCTCTGTTCTGGTGATGAAAGTAAAGGTGTTGTCTGCTCTGCCCCCAGGGTGAACACTGCTCTCACCACACAGATCCAGGCATGGTTTGATATCTCCCCTCCACAGCTTTTGATCCTGCTATGTAAGCAGTGAAATAGGAGGAGAAAGGGCCCTGCTGTGAATATGAAAACAGTGCTGGTGTTTATTAAACAACAACAGAATCTGAAGAATTTCTAGTTTAATAACAACCCCAGATAATTCACATTATGCTACGATAAGAGCTGCTTTCTGTGCACAGCATTGTATGGAGTATAGTATGTACTGCCAAATGTGTCTGCTATAAGGACCACATCTTGTTCCAATGCAATGTTTTGTTTGCACTCCTTACGGCATTTCTTCCTCCAGTATTGTATGTGTCTTTGGTGAAAAGTTGTTAATGTTGGAATAACTTTAGATAATGTAGAAAGGATATTGCACACTGCAGGGAGATTGTATTTTTATTCTTTGCATTGCATACCTTGCACTGTAATCACAGTTAAAATTTGTTTAAAAAAAACTTTGAGTGACCCTAACTTGCAGGAAAGTCATAATGAAAGTAAACATTAAATATATATATATATATGTATTCTAGGCTGAAAATAGGCAGCATGCACATTGACCTGTGACCTGTAGGATTAGCTTGTCGCAAAGGCACTCTTAGATTCTTTCCTGAGCAACCTGTCATATATATTGTTTTAGAACCTTCAAAACATCTGTCAGTTTGAACCCCCCCTCCCAAAAAAAAAAAGAAAATCCTAAATATTGTTTCCAGTCTGTCTTCTCACCCTGAAGCAATTAGTGTAATGAGGTTGGGGGTTGTCTGTTCAAAGCATATGATTTTGCCAGTATGAGTCCTTTTAACTAAGCCCATATCCAATGTGAAATGCAACAGCAGTGTGCTGCCTTAGTGACATTAAAATTATGAACTGGACTGGTGTTTTTAGATTTCTGTATATTACATAAGAGAAAATTAAAAAGAAAACTTGGCTCTTGACAGTTCCAGCATTAAACCTTATTTGAATCGTCCTCTTCTATTGCATGTAATCTCTTTAGAAAAGCCCCTGTGCCCAGTGCTGTAATTACAGCTTCTTAACTTATCTGCAATTGCAAACAACCCCATCTTGATTGCTTGTAATGATCATCATTTTCCACTTAACTGGTAATCAGCTTTTCAGATGTTTTTCATGCGGTAAAAACAGCAGATTTTAGGTCTCACCAGATTTTCATACAGTATCTGTACCAAATAAAAGAGAGTGGAAATGTTGTGTTTAAAAAGCATTCGTCGGGTCTGAAGTTGTAGAAATAAATAAAAATGTTATGAACTGCTTTTAACCACATGATGCTGCTTACTAAATAAAAACAAATCTGTTAGGCAAACAAATTCCCTTGTGTAAACTGGTAAATAGAAGAAAGATGTCAGTCACACATATGGTAGCACACGTTTAGACTGAGGAGGAGAGCGGTCATAACAAGACGATGGCCTGCACTTGGATTCCTCTGGGTCATTTAAGCAGAATTAAATGACCATCACTGCCCTTGTACATCAGCTTAATTGTGGGGATTTTCTCATGTACTTAGCCCCCCGGTGCGTTTTAAGTATGTTGATAAATGTGGAGTCTAGTACAGTACCTCCAACATTAGGGTAAACTCCATGCTGTCATACAAGAAATACTACATCATTTGATACATCAGTTTATTGAATATGTGTGTTGTCAGTTTTTTTTTTTTAACTTTCTTTGAATCTACTGTCTTTAGTTTGTTTCTTAAAATAAAATGAAACAATTACATTATTCTTGTTGCATGATAACTCAAACTGAAGAAGGTACAGACAGATTTTGGTGTTTGTCGGTGTGGTTTTGACACCTAAGAATTTAAATCAAGCTGCAAAACAGCTTTAAAAGTTTTTTTTTTCTCTTTACAGAAGTGTAATTGCAAGTTCTGATATTTTTTTTAAATGGGTGTTTTTCACTCGCATTACAGTCACGTATTTGACAGCTCTGGAATATGTAGGTATCAAGGTATATTTCCCATTTCCCTGGAGTCGGTTAATTAGGTGTGGCTTTCACCCTGAGGCAAAGCAGCCTATACTTGTCTTTTCATCACTAAGAACATGACAAATTAGCTATCAGCATTTTCCTGCAATGTGATATGCCCCTGGATGTACAGAGAATATTATTGTTTTATATGAATACAGAAGAAAACTTAGGGAAAAAAGTTTTAGAGACACAAGTTTTGCAACATGTGAGCAGGTTTATTGAGTTTTGTCTTCCAGTCCACAGCAAGACTGATAATGTGCAAAAGTCTGAACCATGCTGACTATATAAATATGTGAATTATTCAATTCAATTCAGTTCAGTTTAGTTCAATTCAATTGAATTCAATAGAATTCAATGTTATTTATGACATCAAATAGAGAGAAAATCCCAACAATCAGACGACCTCCTATGATAAAGAACAGCAGGAAGGAAAAAAACCTCCTGATATACTTGAAGTCCATAGATCAATTAATGTGGTAACAATGATAACCAAAAAATATTTACAGCAAAAATTAAGGTCTTGGTGGTATATTGTTCCACCTCAATGTCCTAAGTGTTCATAGTTTGTCATTATAAAATGAATATTCTACATAAAAATGGACTACAAATGACACAGTTGGTCAAGAAATTATTTAGAAAGTGGTTGAGATTTTACTACATCTATCGCATTCATAATAAAATTATATTCTCAAATATTACGTTGAACCTCAGATGGCCAGATGCTTTGGTACTAATACACTTTCTGTCTGGAGTAGTCTGTTTCACTGTGAAATCAGTAAAAGCTTGAGGGCCTTCTCACAAACTATATAAGCTGTTCTAGCACACTTTCCATATTCCTGGAATGTAATACATTGATGTAAATATAAGCTTATTTTTACTTTGCACATAAAGTCCCCTCTGCTCAGATAATGTGATGTTACAAAGAATTGTACCAATTCTTATAAAGCAGGGGTGCCCAATCCTAGTCCCACTTTCCTGCAGCTTTTAGATTCATCCTTGTTCCAACACACCTGAATCAAATGAATGTCTTATTATCAGGCCTTTGCCAAACTTGATGGCATGCTGAAGAGGTCATCAAACCATTTGA
The DNA here is from genome assembly GCF_001858045.2 of Oreochromis niloticus. Taxonomy (NCBI): domain Eukaryota; kingdom Metazoa; phylum Chordata; class Actinopteri; order Cichliformes; family Cichlidae; genus Oreochromis; species Oreochromis niloticus. Next base: position 32,410,797 of record NC_031965.2, read on the forward strand.
TTCAGCTGTGTTGGAGTAGGGATGCATCTAAAAGCTGCAGGACAGTAGCTCTCGAGGACTAGGATTGGGCACCCCTGTTATAAAGCATTTCTAGCCCTCACACCCTCATTGCACCCCTGTACTTTGCTGAACAAGCATGTGATGTTAATTAAAGTGTGTGAGGGTTCAGTAGTTGGGAAATAGGAAAGACACTGGGACTGAACCTTGTGAGTTCAGACAGTTTATCTAACTAGAGGTCTAAAAATACAAGATGAAAAACACTGAAATTACTGCATCAAAGTATGCGCTGAGAACAGGAAATTATACTAATAGACTCATGTTAAAAGCAGGTTGTTTTAATATATCACTTTGGAGTGAGAGATGCACTGTCATTTTGGATGCAGGCGAACTTTCCTAAAAGTTCACCATCATAAATCCTCCAAATTATCACTTGAAGCTCAACAACATTTTTATGACCTTTAAACTTTGAACTGAAGTCAGATTGTGTAAAGCATTACTCATCTTCTGCACGATGACACTTTAAAGTAGCTATTCTGAGAAAACTGGACTGAAAACTCAGATTAAGCAAAGGAAAAACAGACATCTGCTGCTTGTTAGAGACAAAAACTAGCTACACAAACACTCCCAGAGCTGCAACCGCTTTGGTATTTTTATTGCCTGCAGGCAGGTTGTACATCCCCTAATCACTTAGCAACAGCACTGGAGTGGCTGATTGACAGCAGGACACCTATGGCACATGCACTGTAACCAACCTGTCACAACTGTCTGTGTTTATTTCCCACAGCATTTGTCAAACTTGCTTTCATATCTGTACCACTTATCTGTCCTCAACAAAATCCGTTTTAACTGACCTTACACTATGTTGACCTGAACAGTCTGACAAGAATTTATTTTGCAGTGATGGAGTTCTCTTCCAAGTGATAGCCACGCTGTAATGATTATGACAGTGAGTCAGTGTGGCTCTAAGTCATACAGTGATAGTAAAATATACCATTAGAATTATTCCCCTTTTGCTTCAGCAAAGCCATATACATTAAAATCGTGTTATTTTTCATTGCAACTATTATAATCAAATAACATTTTAATTACATGTATTGTGGATAAAATATTAGGCCAGTAATCATGCTGCAATTACCATGTGGCAGTAGGTAATTAGAAACCATTTGCACTAGCAGAAAAATTCCATCCACCGTGCAGATATAATTACAGCTCCATTATCACAGTTCAGGTGCTCTCGGTATTAAGCCTTAGTGTTATGTGGAGCTCTTAATGTAGGACTGCAAAGTTTTGTTCCAGCCTTTAGTTTAAATAAAAGCTTTGCATTGTTTGCTTCTGTGCCACCGATGTATGCTCCTCAGGGCTAATTGCCCTCATCTTTCAGTATGCCTGTGAACATTACTAACTCAAGGATGTGCTGCTTGACACTTAAGCTGTTTGCAGATGGGTAATAAAGTGTGCTAAGCACATTTGAGCCATGCCTTTTAAATGTTCCGCTCTGTGCCAGGGGAACTATAAAACCGCATCACTGCTCATGTGAGACACAGAAATCACAGCTTAGTCTTTCCATCAGATTAGTTTTTTCCCAGAAGTAAGATATACTGTATTAGAGCATACACTATGGATGAATGAATGGTTGGTTAGGTTAGTAAGGCCGATAGATTGATAGACGGATTTGCACAGTAAAATGGAAAATTAGTTAAAGGCTGTTTCCAGGAGAAAAGTGAATAAAGCATTAAGTAGAAAGAGCTGTGCAACCAGACGCTAGAAAACGTTCAGAGGAGAAATACCACCTATTTCTTTTTGGACTATTAAGAATGGGAGCATTAAGAGAGGCAAATAATGTCAGTCACCCCAAAAACACACCAGGAAGAGCAAGAGCACCAGTATAGTCAGATGCCAATACACCTACACTATATTGCCAAAAGTATTCCCTAACACATCCAAATCATTGAATTTCAATCACTTCCATGGCTGCATCACCAAGCTCAATGCAAAGCATCGGATGCACTGGTGTGCATCCCGCTACTGGACTCTAGAGCAGTGGGGACGTGTTCTCTGGAGTGACAAATCACACATGTTCGTGTGGCATTACGATGGACAAGTATGGGTTTCTAACCATTTCAACATGACTCACACCACTCCACAAAGCAAGGTCAATAAAGACATGGATGAAACAGTTTTATGTAGAACTTGACTGGACTGCACAGAGTCCTGACTTCAACCCAACAGAGCAAAGACTGTGAGCCAGCCTTCTCAGTCAACATCAGTATCTGACCTCAAGAATGCACTTTTGGAAGAATGGTCAAAAGCTCCCATAAACACACTCAGAAGAGTTGAAGGCAGACAAGTGAATACTTTTGGCAATACTTGTAAAACCACTGCTTTTGGCCCACATACCCTAACTCTGTTACTGTCACTTTCATGTGGATGACAGTTACACGACTCTAGTGTACTAGAATTAAAAAACAAACAAACAAAATAAACACTTTCTGTTCAAAGATCATTTTTTGTACTTATACATGTCCAACTACTCAAAAATCACAAAAGAAATTAAAATTACATTCCAAACACGAGTTGAAGTTTCATGAGGTTAAGTCTTTCTAACACAACTAAAATTTAGATTTTTGAGTATTTTTCTTGTTTTAAATTCATGTCCACCTATCAGGAATACAGTCATGCCTATATATTTTATGGTCTGGTTCTCACTGAGATTGCTTGATAGTGTAAGGTTAATTTTGTGCAGCTGTATATGAATGGATTTTTAATCACAGTGTGATTGTCTTTTCCATTGTGTAGTTCATAAAACACTCTGTTTCATGAACGACACATTTGTTGCCAAATACCAATGCCAGTGTTGCCCATGGCATTTGGCAACAAACCTTATCAAAAGTTATGCTTCACACTCCCTTTTGTCAGGAACAAAGTCACATAACAACCCTGTAAGTAAACAAGATGCTTAGAAACTAGAAGATGACATGGCCAGATAGGTTGTGAAGGCCAACAGAATAAAATTTATCTTATTTGTTGTTATCAAATTTTGAGAAGAAAGAATACAAGGTTACCTGATTGCGTTTGAAAAAAAAATTAAATCTAATCCTGTTTTTCTCCCTCTCTTTCGTTTTGTGACCAGAAGGACACTGCTTTCACATGAATGGGAGGTGAGGTGACCCTGTATTTCATGGAATCATATACCACTGTAATGTGCCCTTCATCTTCTTGCATTTTTTTCTATCTTTTTGTTTTCATTTTTACATAACAGTAAATAAATCAAATTTATGGTAAACTAAGGAGAAATAAAGGGGGAAAGACTGATATAATCGAAGAAAAGAGACAAAAGCAGGAGGGATTCCAGCTGTGTGTGATCTCATAAACAGGGTCAGATACAATCTACTGTAGAAATCAAACATACCATACTAATTGTATTGTATTGTACTGTACTGTACTCTTTCTTCATCAGTATGTCACAAAGTACATGATGGTTTTTTTTCTGCATTTGTCACCTGTAAAACCATCTGAGTTTTATTTATCTTTTTTTAACTTTTACATTAGGGTATAGGTCTTCATAAGTATTAAACTTCTACCTGCTCCCTTTTTAGACATTTATTCACACTATCATGAGTTTGTTATATCTGATACCAACCTGGTTGAGTGAACTTGTTTTTATACTTTATTTTATTAATTTATTTGAAATTATCCAACCAACCAACCAACCAGCAGGATCAGTTTTTTCGAATATTTAGAAGCTCACATTTGTATGTGTGTCTGTATGGCATTTAAATCAAAACAGTAAATTTACATCATGCATTTACTATGGCATTGTCTGAGTCAATAGCTATGTCGTCTCAGTTATCAGAGAAGCAACCCATAATTTACCCATAACATACCTCAGTTGCTGACGATGGCAGCATTTATTTTGGGATTGAAACAGAAAGCTGCAAGTATGCAGGTCAATTTCTAACAAACACAAAGTTATCATGGCAGAAAAACCAATGATTTTCAATTCAGTGCTGCATATATCTATATGTATATGTAATATATGCAATTTAACAATAACTAACAGATTTTGATTTAGGTTACATGACAATGTCAGGACCTCTTGGGCCCTCCTGTAGGTAAAGGATAGCATAATATATCATTATTATGGTTTTTTTGTTAGTGTGCACAATACAGCCTTTTTCCCACAGCATAAACTGCAGTGCACCTATTATTCAGTGTCCACAGATTAATGAATCCTTAGTGATGAGTGAAAATCCAAATGACATTTTTTTTTCTAAAAGCAGAAAGGTTTACAACAAGCTACCCAAGCTGAGCAGATATTTTTTAGTAATACCATAAACTGCAAGTCCTGTGGGTGGGTCAGAATGGTTTATGGGTTCAGGTGTACTGGGCTAAAAAAATGACAAAGCTGAAGTCCAACTATGATACAAACTCTACATAAACTGTCAAAAACACACAATATACATATCTACACAGGACGGTGCAGGTCTTCTTATGAGCTGTCAGTCAATACTTATAGAAAATATATAAAAAAGAATTCATATGTATTGTATCAGATGTCCCTCTGCTTTGAGTTGCATACAGCGATCATTACTAGTGCAATTTTGGCACTGTCCATGGTGCTGAAGTTGCACTGGTGTCTTTATACTTTGAGCTTGTATTACTACTGTAGTCAAATATTAGAACACTCCTTTAATAATGTTGTTCAACATTATTAAAGTAGCTATTCTGAGAAACCTAATGTTTGTTCAAAAAAGTGTTTGCTAATAGATGAGCGAGCTTTATAACAAAATGTCTTGGGGGTGTCATGAGTGCAGCATTTACTATATATATATATCTGGGGTAACCTGAGACTAAAACGGGTAATTAATGAGACATGTAACTTAAAGTGGCTCTGATCACAGTGTATTTTGAGAAACATGGGGAAATCTTGTCTGAATGCTGAAGTCTGTTACATGAAAATGTCGAAGTGTAGCCAGAGAAGGAAGATGACATGATAATAGGATAAAATGATATTGTATTAATAGAAATATCACTGCTATACTTTTCTGCAGATTTGGTCACATATCAGTTGCATAACCATGCAGATAGAGTGTAATACAACACAGAGTGGGTGCAGGTACTAAAAAATCACTGACCAATATAATACTGTACTAAAACTACATTTGTATTTGGTTGTGAGACAAGTGCACCAGGACTGTAGATAAAGTGGAAAAAATGCAAGAATATTCAGTAACTTTACTTTTATATGATTTGTCGTATAGCATTACATATGTATTTCTAAAATCACTTCACAGTTAATTTCAGTTAATCTCTACAGCTGTAAAGAGAGATTTGTTGTGTTTTTACAACAGTTTATTAAAGAAAACAGTAATTCAATTCAATTCAATTCAATTCAATTTTATTTATATAGCGCCAAATCACAACAGAAGTCGCCTCAAGGCGCTTTATATTGTACAGTAGATCGCACAATAATACATACAGAGAAAAACCCAACAATCATATATGACCCCCTATGAGCAAGCACTTTGGCGACAGTAGGAAGGAAAAACTCCCTTTTAAGAGGAAGAAACCTCCGGCAGAACCAGGCTCAGGCAGGGGCGGGGCCATCTGCTGCCACCGGTTGGGGTGAGAGAAGGAAAACAGGATAAAGACATGCTGTGGAAGAGAGACAGAGATTAATAACAGATATGATTCGATGCAGAGAGGTCTATTAACACATAGTGAGTGAGAAAGGTGACTGGAAAGTAAAAACTCAATGCATCATGGGAATCCCCAGCAGCCTATGTCTATTGCAGCATAACTAAGGGAGGATTCAGGGTCACCTGGTCCAGCCCTAACTATATGCTTTAGCAAAAAGGAAAGTTTTAAGCCTAATCTTGAAAGTAGAGATAGTGTCTGTCTCCCGAATCCAAACTGGAAGCTGGTTCCACAGAAGAGGGGCCTGAAAACTGAAGGCTCTCCCTCCCATTCTACTTTTAAATACTCTAGGAACAGCAAATAGGCCTGCAGAGCGAGAGCGAAGTGCTCTAATAGGGTGATATGGTACTACAAGGTCATTAAGATAAGATGGGGCCTGATTATTCAAGACCTTGTATGTGAGGAGCAGGATTTTGAATTCAATTCTGGATTTAACAGGAAGCCAATGAAGGGAAGCCAAAACAGGAGAAATATGCTCTCTCTTTCTAGTCCCTGTCAGTACTCTTGCTGCAGCATTTTGGATTAGCTGAAGGCTTTTCAGTGAGTTTTTAGGACATCCTGATAATAAAGAATTACAGTAGTCCAGCCTGGAAGTAATGAATGCATGAACTAGTTTTTCAGCATCACTCTGAGACAGGATATTTCTAATTTTAGAGATGTTGCGCAAATGGAAGAAAGCAGTCTTACATATTTGTTTAATATGTGCGTTGAAGGACATGTCCTGGTCAAAAATGACTCCAAGGTTCCTCACAGCATTACTGGAGGCCAAGGTAATGCCATCCAGAGTAAGAATCTGGTTAGATACCATATTTCTAAGATTTTCAGGGCCGAGTACAATAACCTCAGTTTTATCTGAATTAAGAAGCAGAAAGTTAGCGGCCATCCAGGTCTTTATGTCTTTAAGGCATTCCTGCAGTTTAACTAGTTGGTGCGTGTTACCTGGCTTCATGGACAGATAGAGCTGCGTGTCATCTGCATAGCAGTGAAAATTTATGCTATGTCTTCTAATGATGCTGCCTAAGGGAAGCATGTATAAAGTAAATAGAATTGGTCCTAGCACTGAACCCTGTGGAACTCCATAACTGACCTTAGTGGGTGAAGAGGACTCTCCATTTACATGTACAAATTGAAGTCTATTAGATAGATATGATACAAACCACTGCAGCGCGGTACCTGTAATACCTACAGCATGTTCTAATCGCTCTAATAGGATATTATGATCAACAGTATCAAACGCAGCACTAAGGTCTAGCAGGACAAGCACAGAGATGAGTCCACTGTCAGAGGCCATAAGAAGATCATTTGTAACCTTCACTAAAGCTGTTTCTGTGCTGTGATGAGCTCTGAAACCTGACTGAAACTCTTCAAATAAGCCATTCCTCTGCAGATGATCTGTTAGCTGTTTGACAACTACTCTTTCAAGGATTTTTGATATGAAAGGAAGGTTGGAGATTGGCCTATAATTAGCTAAGACAGCTGGGTCTAGAGATGGCTTTTTAAGTAAAGGTTTAACTACAGCCACCTTGAAGGCCTGTGGTACATAGCCGATTATTAGAGATAGGTTGATCATATTTAAGATTGAAGAATTAATTAATGGCAGGACTTCTTTGAGCAGTTTTGTAGGAATGGGGTCTAAAAGACACGTTGATGGTTTGGAGGAAGTAATTATTGAAGTTAACTCAGAAAGATCAATTGGAGAAAAAGAGTGTAACTTAACATCGATGGTACTAAAAGTAGCTGTAGATAATGTTACATCTGTGGGATGATTATTGGTAAAAATTTTTCTAATGATAAAAATTTTATTTGTGAAGAAGTTCATGAAGTCATTACTAGTTAACGTTAAAGGGATTGTTGGCTCAGTAGAGCTCTGACTTTTTGTCAGCCTGGCTACAGTGCTGAAGAGAAACCTGGGGTTGTTCTTATTTTCTTCAATCAGTGACGAATAGTAAGATGTTCTGGCTTTGCGGAGGGCTTTCTTATAAAGCAGCAAACTATTTCTCCAGGCTAAATGATGATCCTCTAAATTTGTAACACGCCATTTCCTCTCCAGCTTACGAGTTATCTGCTTTAGGCTATGTGTTTGAGAATTATACCACGGAGTCAGGTACTTCTGATTTAAGGCTTTAGTTTTCACAGGAGCTACAGTATCCAGAGTCGTACGTAGTGAGGAGGTAAAATTTTTAACAAGATAATCGACCTCTGTTGGAGTAGCGTTCAGATAGCTGCTCTGCTCTATGTTGGTACAGGGCATTGAAAATGATAACAGTGGGTGGATTATATTCTTAAACTTAGTTACAGCACTTTCAGAAAGACATCTACTTTGATAAAGTCTACTCTCCACTGCTGTGTAATCAATTATTGTAAATGTAAATGTTATCAGGAAATGATCAGACAGCAGAGGGTTTTCAGGAAACACTGTTAAATGTTCAGTTTCTATGCCATATGTTAAAACAAGATCTAGAGTGTGATTAAAGTGGTGGGTGGGTTCTTTTACATTTTGAGAGAAGCCAATTGAGTCTAATAACAGATTAAATGCGATGTTGAGGCTGTCATTTTTAGCATCTACATGGATGTTAAAATCACCCACAATAATTATTTTATCTGAGCTGAGCACTAAATCAGATAAAAAGTCTGAGAAATCAGAGAGAAACTCTGTGTAAGGCCCAGGTGGACGATATATGATAACAAGTAAGACTAGTGTCTGAGTTTTACAGCTGGGGTGGACAAGGTTAAGCATCAGGCTTTCAAATGAATTAAAAGTCTGTCTTGGTCTTTCGTTAATTAATAGGCTGGTGTGAAAAATTGCTGCCACACCGCCCCTCGGCCTGTGCTTCGAGGTTTCTGGTAGTTAGAATGACTCGGGGGTGTTGATTCATTTAAACTAACATAATCATCCGGCTGCAACCAGGTTTCTGTAAGGCAGAGTAAATCGATTTGTTGATCAATTATTAAGTCATGTACTAACAGAGACTTGGAGGAGAGAGACCTAATATTTAATAATCCACATTTCACTGTTTTACTCTTTGGTTCAGATGTGGATACTGTATTGTTCTTTCTTTGTGATTTTTTATGTTTAAGTTGTTTATTGCTGGTTTTTACTTTGTTTTTTGTCTTTTTGGGAGCTGACACAGTCTCAATGGAGATGGGTTTTTGGGGGTTAGCAGGAGGAGAGAAGCTGCAGAGAGGCATGTAAGACTGCAACTCTGCTTCTTGGTCCCAACTCTGGATAGTCATATTTTGGGGGGGGTTAATAAATTGGTCCATATTTCTAGAAATGAGAGCTGCTCCATCCAAAGTGGGATGGATGCCAGTCATCCATTGTTTCACTGGGAAAGGATGGTCTGTTGTACTGGCTCTCTGTATTACTCAGTGGTGGTAGTGGTACTGACCTAGATGGCATTAAAAATGATGGACATTATCAACATAGACATGAAATCACGCTGTTAATGAAATCACACTGTTAAAGCGGTTTGGTATTTTGAAACCAGATGTGATGAGTAAGGGGTGAATCTGACCGTGTAACCAAGGGCTCATATCGTATGACACATATGGCAAACAATACATGCTAAGCGTACTCCTCTTTAGAATCACAGCAAAGTGTTTACTTGCATCATAGATGAAGGGAGCTTATGAGCATAGAATTCAAGTGAACTTAATTTTCCAACCAGAAGATTTTAGGGAGAATGCAGGTTAGGTTTTTTTTTACCTGCGACCTCACCTGCATTTTGGGTTTCATCTTCATGTTACTATGCTAAACAAAGATGTTATGCATGGTAAGCATTAATCTAAACAGCAGCATGTTTGTCATTGTGAGCATATTATCATGTCAACCTTGGCACATGGCTCAAAGCAGAGCTATGTCAAAGTACAGCTTGCGCTGGCTTGTTCTCATAAAGACAGCCTTACATTCAAACCCCTATCTAGAACCCTTACCTGACTCTATTTTTCACTATGGTTTGCCATAGCAACTATGTAAAGACTGATTTTAACTGAAAATAGTAAAGAGCAAGGGACCCATTTTAATCAGAGTTGCTTTTTCCCCTTCCCCATGTCGATGTGTGTCACATAATCTAAAACAGTCTATTGGACCATATAGTAAAAGATATGTCCTGGAAAGGCATGTGTGCTTAATATTAATTCATGTATATATTTATATTTTAAATAGATAAAATTAATATTATAGTAGAATCTAACAAAGAATTGTGCTTTCAAAGTCTGTGTATTAATTTCATGGACATCCTGTTTCTTCAAATAGTGATCCAACCCTCTGTTTATCTCACCTATTTTGACCTATGACTAACTGTAACCCTCTCTGTCAAACACTTAAGATCTTTTTGCATTATAATCCAAAAAGAAATGGTGTAATGGTGTTGGCACAGTAACAGATAAATAGATGATATTTGAAGAAAAGCCTAATTTTATGACAGCTTTGATGTCAGAACTCCATTGGAAAGAATTCACATTCTCAAGCCACTAATTCTATTACACAGAATCAAAGAGCACACCCAGCGAGAACGCTACTGACATGAAGAAAAAATACTTTTGGCTTCTTTTTTTTTACTAAGATTGTGACTTCACATGTAATCCAGTGTACTGTATAATGGGTCAAATCAAGCATTAGTAAGTAAAAGCAAATTGAAGTGATCTTTTAAAACAATGTAACTGGAAAAAAAGTTAAATACCAAATTTGTTCGTCTAACGAAAAGAGACATCAAAAAATAAAATGAATCACCAATAGAGCAATCGTCAATAGAGCACTTCAGCTTCCAGGGCCCTCTTTTATGGAACTAGCTCCCATTTTGGATTTGAGAGACAGACATCCTCTCTATTTTTAAGATTAGGTTTAAAACTTTCCTTTTTGATAAAGCAAATAGAAAGTGCTGGATTAGGTGACCCTGAATCCTCCCCTAGTTACACTACAACAGGTCTAGGCTGCTGGCAGTGTTCCTTCTTCACTCACCTTTTTTTATGTTTTTTTTTTTTCACTCACTATATGTTTATACACCACTCTGCATTTGATTATTTGTTATTATTAATTCCTGGTCTCTTCCACAGCGTGTCTTTGTTCTGTCTTCTTCCCCTCACCCTCAACCTGTCATGGGTAGATGGCCACCCCTCTGTGTGTGTGTGTGTGTGTGTGTGTGTGTGTGTGTGTGTGTGTGTGTGTGTGTGTGTGTGTGTGTGTGTGTGTGTGTGTGTGTGTGTGTGTGTGTGTGTAAGAGAGTGAGAGATTGAGAGAGAGAGAAAGAGATTTAATAAATGATTTGGGAAGAATAGTGCTGATGTAATGTTTTGAACACAAAAAGGTCAGACATTGTATAATTTCCATCAGCACATATCTATGTGACCTTTCTTTACATAGAGGATTTTTCAGCATTATGAAATATATACTTGAGAGCATAACCTTGAGCCAAATGGAAGCAGGTTGTGATGTTGGGTAACTAAATTTTTAGATTTTTTTTTCATGCTATTATTTTTTTTTGTGAGTCAACCACGTTTGAGTCACTTACAAATAGTATGAAATATAGTACAGTAAACATGCGTGCTGTCAGTCCAAGCAAATTAAATGCAGTTAATGGAACTTCTTAACAAATCAAAGTTTGCAATTTTCATCTTCAAGCCTCACTGCCATTTCAAATGACTTCCTGCATCTCATTTTGAGCAAATTATTTTGCTCTGTGCTGAAATATCTCAGTATGAGTCTCCATTGCATCTCTTTTCCTTGAAATGCTAAAAAAAAAAAAGAAGTTCCAGTAATTAGAAGCTGAGGTGCTTTTCATGTTTTGTAATTTGTCGGTGCCTAAATGACTAAATGGTATCAGTTAACATTAAATGATATAATGTAACACATTTAATATTAGTTAGTAAGCAGGGAGGGAAAAATCTCTCTGGAATCTCCAGAGAGTAATTATTATTGTTATTTTTCTTTTATGTGAAACTATTATGATATTTTTCAGTGGTTTTATTTAACACAAGAAACACTAACCTAAGAAAGTACAAGATCTGCTGGTTCTAGCACAAGTACACTGCCTTTTGGCACCCTGTCTGCCCTGCTCTGGCTCTCTTCTGTCCTGAAGAAATGCTCTAGGGAACAAACATCCTGTCTGTTCTTTTGAAGGGAAAAAAGCATTTAAAGAAGACATTTCTAACATGCCTTCACCTTTGGCACTATAAGGAAATACTGGCTGTAACTCGGCAAGATAATTGCGTGTGCAGTCAGAATGGGTGTGGGGGGGCTTTCGCTGAGCTTTTGTTGGCCAAACAGACAAATCTGTAAACCAGCACACTCTGCTGTAATGGTCTTCGTGCTTGCCTGGCTGCCCTTGGCATTAGATGTAGACCTTTATTACCCTGCAGGAAGCCGGTTCATTATGACCATGCTTCTCTCCTCTGCAAACTTTCTATTTCCTTTCTTCCTTCACTTATTACTAAAGAATATCAGAGAGAGTTCAAGGGCTGAGCCGCTATCATGATGTAACATTTCTCAAATAAGCCAGGACACCAGCCAGGCACATCTCCCGCTGGAATACACATTTATATATACTGACATATAATTCAAGGTTTGGAAATGAATTAAAAATGTTCTGTAGTTATGTTATAAATGAAAATGATTTTAGTGCATACATCCTGACACAATGGGTTGTTGCTTCAATCTAATTAGAACTTGGGAACGAAGTGTAGAAAAGATCAGTGACACCAAGTGACGTAATCTCTGTTACCATGGGTTACTGCCGCTGCTGTTATTTCTGTGTATCTATTTTTGTAAAAACATTAATAATCTCTGGTGTCTGTTGCTCAGTGAGTCATCAGAGGCGGTGTCACTGTTGAAGAATCACCGAGCTGGAATCATAAGAGAGTGACTAAAGATAGATCGTTAGATAGAACATCTCACTAACAAGATAACAACTGATTTCCCTGACATTTTGAAGGAATCAAAGGCCACCTGGCAAGAAAAGAAAGAATGCAGTACAATGCAGAGAAGTTGATACTATGGTAACACACACACAGACACACACACAAATATCCACATATGTATATATATATCTTTGCAAAATGACTCATATCACATTGGTGAAGAATGTTCAGTGGTTTTGTATCATAAAGACATCTAGCAGAGTGAAGCTAAGAAGAAAAGAAACAAAAGTATTATGATTAGTTTCTAAGTTTTCAAGTTCAACATTTTATCTATTTGTTTAATGCAGGACTGACTATAGACAGAGACACATTTACTACAAAAACAATATTTATATACCCAACAAACATGGGACCATATTTAACATTTATATTTCCCGTTATCTATTAATAATGCAAGAAATTAATATCTCTGCTGTCTCTTTCTTGTTGAAGAATAATGGGTTACTGTCACACTGAGCAATTAAACACCACTTACTGTACATTTAGCTGGAATTCAGAGTTCAGCTGCAGAGTGCCTTGGCTTTATTCACATATGGTACACCAGAGATATGATAAATATTCAGGTACCAGGGATAAGTAGCTGATGTAATGATCAGAGAAAGTGGATCTTACACATTGCTTGTTGCTATCTTTTCACACCCTGTGATTAAGACAGATAAGGAGCTGGAGGTCCTGCAGTAACAGGATTTTCAGTCAAGCCCACTAAAGTGTAAAAACCTTGCGAGGCTGGACAGTTCTGCTACAGGGGGTGAAGCTCCTTATTCAAACTCATCACATTTTTCAAAAACTCCTGATCTGAGCATTTTAGAAACTGGGGGTTAGTCTCCTCTGCAGGACTATGTTTAAAGTGTTTGAGACTGGTGCAGCAAATACAGGAAATAGATCGGAAGTCAAGTCTGGAGCATTACAAATAGACATGTCGACTATTAAATGTCTTACTTGCACTTTGCGCAAAGTAGTATAGCAGGTTTATGTGGATTTATTGGCTTCTATTTATCAAGGAAATATTAAGAAGATGGTGTATCATCTTCTTGTCACTATATGTGACAAGAAGATGATACACCAAAGAGCTTCTTTACAACAGCCAAGTGAGAAGGCAATATCTCCTTATATTTTGCCAAATACATGACCAAGGTCAAATAATACTCGATCCAAATTTAAAGAAGCACTTTTAATGCAGTCTACCTGTGACTGCAATGTTACATCAAAAAATGTCATGTCATGTCACACTGCGACATCAGTGTGCAGGTGGAGAGTGAATGTAGAATTAGAATTAGAAACCTCAAAAGTACACAAATCCTCCATGAAGTGCAAACTACGCAGTGTTACAGAGCAGCTCCATTAAGTGGCCATAAAAACTGTCCAACACGTTGCTTACTCAATAACTGCAGAAATCCACATCGCCTCTGGTATTAAAATCAGCACAAAAACTGTGTGCTGGGGTATTCATGGGATGGGATGCCATGAGAAACACACTGCACAGCAGCTCCTGTGGTGGTGGTGGCCTTGTCCACATTAGTATATGTCAGCTCTGTGCCTGGCATTACAATGCATCTCAGTTAATATGTCTCTCTCAAAAAAAAAACTGGGATTTATTTTTGAGGCAACACTCTATAAACAAAGACCTATATCCACCATTTCTCTTAAGTCCAAAGACCAAATGTGCTTCCAACTTGGGATGCAGTGCAGTTCCTGTGGCTGCTTTCCTGGAAATTCAAAGAGGAAAAATTCAAAACAGAGACATTAGTTCTATAGTTTGGCATGTTCCTGACAAACTAATCCCCGAAGATGTTTAAGGGAACTGCAAAGAATTTTGAAAATGTTCTGGAAAAAGAAAATTGCACACAAATATGTGCAAACAGTTGACTTTACACACTCAATTGAGATTTGATTGTTTTGACCACTCTGGAGGTGGTCTTGGCTACTGTACATATGGCTGGGTTATTATGGCAGTATGCAGTACATGGCCATTTAATATGGGCCAGGACATAGTCACAATACAATACAATACAACTTTATTTGTATAGCACATTTAAAATCAGAGGTAGCCAAAGTGCTTCACATAATCCAATAAAACAGTAGTAAAGTACAATATCAGATAGCAGATAAGCTAGCAGGTGGAAGGCATTGATTAACCAAGCATACAAGTATACAAGTACGACAATACAAGCACTGGTTTTCAGCCGTGACCTAGGTTGCACCAAGAGCAATTGGTCAGAAGCTCTCAGTGTTCTGCTGGGAGTATACACACTAAGGAGATCAATAAGGTAGCTGGATGCAATGTTATTTATGATTTTATAAGTAAGCAGTAGGATTTTGAAATCAATGCAGTGTTTAATCGGAAGCCAGTGGAGGCCATTTGGGGTGATAGACTCAAACCTACGAGTACCAGTTAGAAGGCCAGCTGCAGCGTTTTGGACGAGTTGCAATCTATGAAGAAGAGCAGAGTGAAGCCCAGTGTATAGGGAGTTGCAATAGTCTAACCTGGATGTGACAAAGGCATGGATAAGCTTTTCTAGATCCTCACATGGTAAGTATGACTTGGCCTTAGAAATTAAACGAAGTTGATAGAAACAAGATTTAATAACAGAGGACACATGCTTGTCAAGCTTAAAGGAGCCGTCCAGGTAAACACCCAAATTACTTGTGGAATTGGAAAGATACTCAGCGAAGGGCCTGAGGACACCAGTTAGATGGGCTCTTAGGGGTATGACTATCAAAGATTACAATTTCCGTTTTCTTGTCATTAAGGATAAGAGAATTGCTCAGCAGCCAGTCTTTAACAAAAAGTATTTAAAATTTTAAACACAGTGACTAAGGGATAAATGAATAAATCACAATAGCATGCGATTATGTGTGATACATTTATGGAATTATGTGTTATTCCTATTAGTGGGTGAAATCAGATGCGCAGCTATAACTCAAAACCTATACTGGAGCTGCAAACCACAACCTATCAGTAGAGTTTGCCACTAAGGTAGAAGAATATTTGCTCATCTGAGATAAAGTAATTGCCAGATTGGGATGTACTATCCTCTTCTCAGTACACTTCAAAACAGTTTGCAGGGCTTTTTTCTAATGACATATATAAGGTGAACTCTGAAATCTCTGGCTGCTCTATTAGCTGAAATTTAAAGTTTCTTGATGAAAAGCTTAAACAAGAACAGTCTTTCAGGAGAGGTCAAGCAAATGTGAATTTAAAAAGTGAGCATAGGCTAATTGGACAGTCCAGATTGATAGCATGCACTTTAACCAGGAGAAATAATTGCTTGTCGCTCTTTAATTGATTAATGAGAGGCCTTGGAGATGATTTCTTTCTATACTGATTACAAAGTGAAGACATTATTTACAGTAATTGGGCTGTGGAAAAAAAAAAAAAACACTGATCTGCGTCACTCATAAATTCTGATTTTCTGTAATTTACTAAAACATGTGAGTCTAACAACCAGTCACCTTTACATATGATAGTGCAAAATAAAAGGGACATCTGCTTAAATGAGTTTTTTCAAAGCATTTGTTTTTTCAAATCAAAGCACGAAGCACTCTGTGTTTCTTTCAGAAATTGCTGCTTTTCGAAGGAGAATAAAGAACATTTACCTAGAAGTTTCAGAGGTGGCATTGAAAGCCAAGGTTGATTTCTTCTTTTGCCTTCTGGTTAGCCCAGCCTTGAGCTGCCAGAGGCATTGTGCTTTCTGCTCCCATTTTATGCTGGTGATGTATATTAAATGACATAGGTCTTCATAAGTGTCTTTGTCTCATGGGTATGATGAAGACTAATATCTGCACTCCTTTCACCAGCTGTGGCTTTCTCTTTTATCGCTGCAGGGATTCTCAGAGAAGTGCAGGGCTCAGGGGGGTGGCTATGGAGTTAAAATCAATAGATTACACATGAGGGAAAAAATGAATTTGCTGTTTTTAAAAGTGGCTGGGGTCAAGGCAAGTGCACATTGGTAGACCTGGCCATATTTATTTGAGCAAGATATTCCTTCAGGTAATTGGAATAACACAAATAACAGTGAAGGTCAGATAAATTTAAAGAAGGGAGCGTGCTTTAACGTCTCTTATGACTAATTGGATAAACATGATTCACATTTCTACATGAACAAACAGATCATCAGTGGAGCATCCTGTTTACTTGACTATACAGTTTTTTTCCACTTCCAACTTATTTTTGTGTGAAAAACTCTGACTTTACTTGAAAAAGAATTTCCAAATGATCATCTTTATTCCTCTATTATATAAATAGTAGCTAAAGTAGATAGACTGCAATGCTCTTCAGTTAATGAGGTGTTGAGGAAATGAAAGACACATTTAAATGGAAAGTGTGGTGCTGCAGATACTTCTAGTGAGGTGACATTTTCCATATGTTTCTTCAGAAATTTTAGTGCAGATGCACATGTGCATGTACAGCATACCTGACATCTTCCCTATTGTCTTCAGTCAGTTTCTCCAATGACAACCTTTAAGGCTATAGTAGCACTGCAGTATGTCAAGGGAATATTCATATTCTCCAGAAAAAAAGTTCCTTTTTGTTTTATAATACATGCATAACAAGAGACTCGCTTTTTTTAAGTGATTCAAATTATGGACGTTTAAGACTTTTTCTCTGGTGTACAGGTTGAATATACAGTTGATTATATAGCTCAAAGTGAGAGCTGAATGTTCAAGTGAAGTAGTCCGTTTACTAGTTGATATACATTCCTACCTGTACCTATGGACAACAGTTGTGGGTAGTAAATGAAAAAATTGAATTCAAGCAGCATCAGTGAGCTTGTTCTGAAGGGTGTCTGAGCACTGGGTGAGGAGCTTAGTTATTTGGGAGGGGCTCAGAGTACACCCACGAGTCCTCAACACCAAAAGAAGCCCATTGAGGCACTACTGGTATCTGAATAGGATGCTTCCCGGACATCTCCTAGGTGAGGTGTTTCAGGCATGTTCAACTGGGAGAAGGCCCGGGGGCAGACCTAAGACCCACTGGAGAGATTACGTAACTCTGCTGGCTTGGAAATACTTTAGAAGCTGGCCATGGAGAGGAAGGTTTTTACATCTCTGTTTAGAAAAGCCCAAAACCCAAACCTTCATTTGCATGAATATATTGATGGACAGATAATTGGTATCTTCAAATTTAGAGGTCTAGCTGCTTTTGTGTATTTTTATACTGATGGCACTCGCCAGTATCATAGAACATGAAAATCCCACAGTCCACTAAAATAATAGATATTATTTGTAACCCTGCTCAATGGAGTCATTATTTTAATTTAAATCCTGATGTTTCACTTTCACCAAGTAATATATAATTACAATATTGAAAGGGCATTAAAGGTGTGTCAGCAGTGACAGACAAATGATTCCATCATTTTAATAATGGTGTTTCATCAGAAAGGATATAAGCTATTTTAGAGTGAATAACAAAGCAAAACAATGTCTTAAGTCTGAGAGAAAAGCTCAGGCACTTGCATAGGTCTTAAATGTGGGCGGCACGGTGGCACAGTGGTTATAAATGTCAGACCATTTCATTGCCATATGGATTTTATGTCAAGCCACTTTGACATTTTACATTTAGACTGCATATGTATTACAGATGTACATACATGTACACAGAAACTCCAAAGTCCATAGTGAATAGTTATAATTTCAATTTCAGATTGCAAGAGAGCTTTAATGTAATTTGGAATATTGGAATATACAAATTTTATTGTGACTAGTAAAAATGCAATACGTACATCAAGAATCAATTTAAGAATTTATTAATATATTTATTTATTACGTTTTTCTGATAATAATATGATAAAGTCAATTGATTCTCCTATTTCAGTCAATGTATAAATTTGAAATGTTTCAAAGCTGAAGACCATGGTTAAAGTTTGGCATCTGCTTGGGTGGTAAAGGAGTTGAAACAGCAGGCAGAGATATGAGGTAGCAGTGGCACTGAAATGTCAGAAGAAGCAACAGGAAATTTGCACTTTAAAAGGCAGCCAAACTGGAACGATGCATTTGGTTTATAATTTGAGGAGGCAGTTTGGGGGTCAGGTCAGTGACAGCCTGTGTGTCCTATTGTCATATCCCGGGCCATTCTTTAGCAGTTTTTGTCGTGTGGATGCTTCCCATAGCGGTCAGCTGCGACATGAATTTGCTGTGCTGTTTTGGAAAACCCTGACAGATGGGTGTAGGCATTGAGGGGGGTCAGATGCTGTTCAGTATGACAAGCACTTTGGTTAAATTAATGCTATCATATTTCATTGTGTGTGTACTAGACTGAATGTCTTGTTTTTGACTAACATATTTTACCCCAGTAGATGTTAAAGTACACCTCGAACCTTTAACCTTTAACTCTTTTGTCAGACGAAATCAATACAGCAATACAGATAAAGGGAAGTGAATTTTAAAATACCACATTGCATGTTAGCCTGATCAAAGTTAAAGATAACTATTGTGGGATGGATTATACATCAACAGAGGACAGCATATAGTAATTTTTTTACTTTAATTGAGTAAGTGAGGCACAGAACATCCTCAAGGCCAGTGGGGATAATGGTGCTACACCACCCAGGAGAAAATTTAAGAATGTATCTCAAGGCCACTCATATGTTGTAAATCTGACAGGAGGGGAACTGCACAGATATTTGAGTGATTTAATGAGATGGTGCTGCTCAGTGTTTGATCTGAGGAAGAGAGACATACACAGTGCAAAGTTAATGTAGTGTATTATCCGATATGAGGTCGTCTCACCTGCACTCACAGTAAGTCAATATCGTTGGAGGAGGGGACAGTCTGTGACATCTTGGCTTTGTGTCCTTCGCCATTGTTTTCAAGCTGACCGCACCATCTGTCACTGTAGAAAACACTAGTACAGCTCAGTGACAGAAACACTGTTGCGTGTCACCACTATGTCTTCTTCGCTTTTGCTGCTTTTTATTTTACTGTAATGACATGCTCTTTTTGACACAAAACTTCAATATATTTGACACTAAACAAAGTGGACAGCTGTGTCCAGAAACCATGACTAAGTCTAAAACTTTGCTGGTTACGTTAACACTTTATTGAGGCAGATTATTTTGGTTTGTTGAAATGGCAAAGCATGAAGAGGGGCAAGCCCATTTACATGTCCCATGGCCTGGCAAGGTAAGTATCCTTGGCTTTAACTTGACAGGGTCAGCCTGCTTTGGCTTTGTCTTCTCTTGGGACATCATTAAATTTCTGTTTCCAGCACCTGAGCCTCTTTTAGGAATCTGATCACGTCCTTCCCTATCTCCCTCAGCTATAATGTGATGTCCTCTTTCCATGTCCTGGCTCAATTTTTAAAACATAAAGTTTCTTCTTACTCCCAAGACTGATTACTTTTTATTCAGCCATCATGGAACTCGGGCTGTGTTGGAAGGCCAGCTGAGCAGACCTTTTAAAATCATTCTTAGCCTAGTTTGTGCCAAATGAAGGATAGCTGGATTAAAAATCATAACAATGAAGTACTGTGCCACAAAAAGCCCAACAGAAAAAAACAGACCTTGTTGTGGTTTAATAGTCAAGGTCGGTCTAGCATTTTTCTAAATGAAAATTACAGCCATTAATATGTTTCAACAGGACAGTGGCTGTGGACTGTCACATTATACATTAATCAAGAGAAGTGTTGAAAGCCACCATTACTGTGTTGGTGCCTCCCTGCAATAGACAATAACATTAAAAAACTTTTTCTTTTTTAATCTTATTTTCTATGTGCGCTACATCTAACTGTACGGTCTGGACACTTGGGAAGACCTGTGCAGTTATCAGCTACTCATCCACTATTTTTTAACAAATTCATACTGCGCTTTATTACATGAACTGTGTTTTGTACTCAAGCCTACATCCAATTTAGAGTCATTTACTGTGACATGTATATCTTTGGACTTTTGGAGAAGGCAGAAGTATCTGGAAGGCATCCACACACAGAGCGAAACAGGAAAAAGGCCCCCAGCCGACCAGAACAGGAGAGTCCAACCAAAAACTTTCTTGCTGTGAGGCGACAGTGCTAACCACCTGCGCCATCACCCCATGCACACAAGCATCAACACAGCCCATGTCTGGAACCATTTATTTTACAGTATATAGTTCCCTGAGTGTGCAAAGGACCAGGATGTTTCCATGATGTGGGTCAGGAATAATATGAGAAAAGCTGTTGCATGGCTAACACAGACGGACAGACAACCTGGCAATAAATGCGAGCAACATGTATGTAAAGATGGACAGCTCTAACTACCATTCTGCTGTCACCTTTGCAATGATTTGATGATGACTTCCTAATGTGTGTATACTTTTACAACATGTTCTACTTTCTGCTTGTGTGTTATACTAAAATGTTTGCAATATACCTCAAAGTCAAGCCACATGCAACTTGCTGCATTATTTAGTATTGAGTTTACTTCTAAGGAAATGTTTAGAATATTTCAAATATTTTAAGCATGTCATATTCTATGCTGTGCCACTGTTAATGTAATCTCTGGCTATTCACAGCTAAAACAAGCTCACAAAGCACACACATATTGGCCATCATTCATGCACAGACACACAGAATAAACAGAAAGTCCAAAGCATTGATCAGGGCTCCAAACCCCCCTTGCTACCTTGGTCACAATGAGATCAATGCACTACAACAAGGCTGATCCACACACACACGCACACACACACACACACACACACACACACGTATGCACGCACGCGCACAGCACCAATTATAAGCTAAAAGTTAAAATAAATAAATAAAAAGTAAGCATATTTATCTACCAAACTTTGAGTTTACATAGAATAGAGCTAAAACTCAGGTAAGATTTCCTACTAAGTCGTGGCTTTCAAGCAGAATGCCAATTGCCCAAATGCAGTGCAAAGAAAGGGCATTTATTCATTCAAATCAATTTTTCATTTTATGGCACCAATTTAGAACAATAGTCATGACAGGGCAATTTATATTGAAAGTTAAAGACCAAAAAACCTTTATTACAATGTATAATTTCATATATTCTCCAGTCCTCTCAAATAAAGTAAACAAAGGTGCTTGATGAGAAAGCTGGAGGGCAAGGCCACTAAAAATTTAATAACCAATACTTGATTTTTAACTTGATTATAGAAAACAAGGTTACCTTTTCTTCATATTGTACAAATCCACGTACTGATACCTTTATTCACTAACTGACAGGTTATTTTATTTGTTTTGTCCATCTAAAAACGTGTGTAATAATGACATTTAGCCTTTAATTGGGACCTATGCTGTGTTATGTCAGGTTGCCAGGCAACAAGTAGATTTTTTTTAGGCCAAGACCAATGACTTTCTGGACTCTCTGCTGCTTCTGGAGCTGTTTCTACTTGTTCCTAGTCATTATGTTGGACTAAATAGTTAGTAGCTCCAACTTCATGTTGAACAGACAGATGAGGGCAACACTATTCACAACTAAATGTATTTTTCAAATTGTTGAACTTTAAACTATAACCATCAATTAGCACACAATTGAATAAAAAACGCTGAGCCTGTACTTTGGACAGGAAGATCTATCACAGCTGTTGACAATTCCCATGAGAACATGGTACATACACAATATCATCAGGCTGCATAAATTGATTAGGTGTGATGGCTCAGCACTTCCTATGTGACTTCCTTTTTTTCTGCAACAGCACTGCTGAGCTTTACTGACCTTGACTAGACCCTACATGAAAAGCATCAAGATTTATTTTCCATTTTAAGCATTTATCTGATACTGATATTCAAGTGAACTTTTCAAATGACACTTAAACCTTAAGTCTAGCTATCAGTCATCTGACCCATTGTCACTGACATGTCACGTTTAAGAGATAAGTTAAGGGCATATAACCATATAACCACAACCATACGTATGTGTTTGTGTCTGCATGTAGGTCTGTGTTTTAATAGTTTTCTCAAGTTCATCTAGAAGAATGATTTGTCTTTCCATACTCACCTGTGCTCTACATGTCATGTTTTTGATTAACATAATACAAGTTTGATATAGTCTATTCTGAGAATAGATTATCTGTTTTCATGCTACTTCTACTGTCATATTACTTCAGATGAAGAATCATTTATTTAAAAATATCTCAGAGAAAAAACAACCTGCCAGCTAAACAGCTAAAACAGTTATTTCAGAAAACTCATTCCAAAAATACACTGAACAAGAGTGACAGGTTGCATTCAATTAACAATATTACAATGCTGGATCAATGCTGTAGACTTCATATCAGAGGTAGGTACTGTGATGTCATCAGTTGGTTTGTGAAATCTCATTGCCTCAAGCAAAGCGTTTCCACAGTTGTCATCTTTTGATAGCAGGCATCGCAGGATATTAGCCAGTCAACATAATCTGGTTTGTCCCTGTTTTTCTTTAATAATTTACTAAATTAACATCATGTTTTATTAGAATGAACGACTGAAACCATTGGCCCACCAATAACATGTTTACTGACGAAGGTCATAGAGAAGAAGAAGGGTTTTTTCCTCACAGACTTGCATACAACTGTAAGATGTTTCACAATCAAAAAGCCTGGAAACAGAGCCCAGGAGGAGATCACAGAGTCTTGTTTTTTCTCGGGCCCTCAATAATATTCCAAAAGATTTTCATGAATCTATTTTGTGGAATGACACCAGAAACATGTTGCCAGTCTTACTAGAGTACTACCCTTTTCCTGTTGAAGGAACATTATGTTCTTTCAATACTGTTTTGCAGTATATAAATCAGTTTATCCTGCCCCCAGGTTCCCAGCATTTCTTTTGGTCTTCAAACCCTGCCAAGATAAGATTTCTTTTGCTCGATTTTGTCTCCTTTTCAAAGGATTATTCCAGACAAAATGCTACAGGGATGCTTAGATAATTGTTTTAGCTGATGTGTAACTCTGTTGTATCTAGGGCCATCTGCTGTGTTAAAACAGCAACTACTGACCAAAGATATGGCTCAGTGCTACATTTCTCATCTCATGATTCAACTGATATCCTCTGATAGCGTTGTCAGATACTCAGATTTGTGTTTAGCTTGTCTTATTTTTGTGCTGGAACATTATTAAAAGAGATTGAATCTGCAAGTCCATTTGTTCTCTTACTGTATTGTAGTTGCCATCCTCTGAGGATTGATCATTTGAGCAAAGGGCTGATGATTATAAAAACAAAAGCTGCATCGGCAGTGGCAGTGGCAGCTTTTTAATTTCTCATCAGTTTGGGTACTGAGATATTCTAGCAGGCCTTTGAGAGGTCTAATGACTATGTGCTAATTAGAAAGCAGGCAGGATGTGAAAGAGCAGGTACAACTGAAGGAGAAGTACTATGGACACAGAGGGACTGCAGGGCTCTGAGAAAAGGTCATGCGAGGCAGCTGTGTGACCACTGTGAAGGATAGTACATGACATGAGGACAAAGCCACTGACCCAACACTCTCAGAGCATCCTGACACGCCACGCTCTGCTTAGCACACCTTTCATAAGACACACCTGGTATCTGACCTGCTTTAGCAAAAAATAACAACCATTTCAAAAAGATTTATTAAAGTTACAAATAGATTTGTTCTCTGTTTCAACCTCCTTTTTTTTGCAGTGAGAAGCAATATTTAGAAAACTTTGTCACATATGATAATGTGATAGCATTTTATGTACTGTATGCAGTAAAAAGAACGTTTAATTTTAAAGACTAAGC
The DNA here is from genome assembly GCF_001858045.2 of Oreochromis niloticus. Classification (NCBI taxonomy): domain Eukaryota; kingdom Metazoa; phylum Chordata; class Actinopteri; order Cichliformes; family Cichlidae; genus Oreochromis; species Oreochromis niloticus. Next base: position 32,435,068 of record NC_031965.2, read on the forward strand.
TACAGCTGCTAGACTCCATTTAAGTGCTGTTGGGCTCAGTGGAAATCAAACCAATAAATGTGGAAGTGCACCCACTGTACATGATGTTGTTTGATTCTACTGCGACAATGGGGAAAGCAAAAGGGTGGGATGTTTATTATCCATGGGGATTCAGTATGTCGAGATTAGAAAGCATTTGGTGATTTCATTAATGAGTTTTGTTGCATTGAGTGATCACAGTCATGGTCTCCACCGTCAACAATGCTGGAAAATGTAATTACTCTGAAAGTAATTATTTGTGCTCTATTTGGAGGATGACTTTGGAAAGACGATGGTTGCCTGATGGTGGCTGATGCCCTTGCCTCAAGTTTTAACAGTTTACCACTGAAGAAGTCTCTAATACTGTGCTAATATGTATTTTACAACAGCATGCAGATACAGCATTTTTGTTTAGAAATCAAGTTTTGTAACCAGCACGTTCTTTAAACTAGCTTTCTGAGTAGTTGTTCTTCCAGAGTGAGAGAGAAGCAAATTGATTTTTATGGAAATTTCTCTTGGGACTGGAGCAAAAGTGCAGTTCCGTGTGGTTCACTGAACAAACAGCAACTTTTCTTCCACTTTGGATGAATTCATATTTAAGCATCTGTTAAGGTCTGAAAGGGACTTCTCGCACAATAAGGAAAAAGTAATCCCCAACAGATAGTTAAATTTGTAAGGAAATATGATTTGAAATTATGCTACATCTGCTGCACATAATTTTACATTTTGTAAACGAGCATACGTTATATGTGCGCTGTGCTTCAGAAGCTTGGGGTAGTATTTCTCATATATGAGATGACACAGGGGGTGAACAAGAACCAGCTGGTTATTATTACAAATAAACACCAAATCAATCAGTTGTATTCCATGCATTAGGAGACTGGGCTGCACTATAACAGTATGGCAGCCACATTAAAACTATAATTGAGCTACCAACTGAACACTCACTGCGAAGTTAAATTTCTTGGATGAACAGTAGCACCCTAGTATTAGAAGACCTACTTAAGCGCCCAGCTAAGCAGTATATCATAGCAAATATTAGGCCTTTTCTTTCAAAGAATTCTTTCCTAAAACTGTATTGCAGCAAGAAACATAATAGGTTTCATCACACACAGAGTACCCAGCTGATGGTTATCATCTAAGACAACAAAGGGACACCAAAGTCTATGCAGGCCAGCTCTGCTCGAAAGCTTGGCTTTCCTCTTCATCCTGGATCATACCTGTTGTGTTGGATGGCTTCTCTGGATGGATGGATGGATGGCATCACACACTGAAAAACACATATACTCATGCTCTCATCCCAGCTTTTCTGTATCCTCTGTCTAGCTCTGTATGTTTCTATTGCTGCGTCCATGTAAGGATTATGTGCTGGCAAGGGAAGGACATGGACTAAACCCCCTGAATCTGAGGATTCTTCTTCCTCTCACAGGATGAATATGTAATATCTCATTAACAGCACTTGGAATATGACTGTCTTGTCGAAGTAACATAGTGTGTAAGGCTTTTTGGCTTTTATTTCTGCTGTATTATGTTTTCACAACAACATTTTACTATGGTAGTTTATTTTGGCCTTCACATTTTGGGGTAAAATAGTATGATGCCTATTTGCTGCTATCATATGTATATAATTTGTATTGAATATAGTGGATGTGTTAAATGCATTGAAATCTTTTCTATCAAAATTCAGCCTGGACCAATTATAAACTTACAAAATCTACTTGGAGGGGTTATGTGCTGCATGTTCATTTCATTTCGTGTTGTTTGATGTGCTAATTTAATTTTCTTCTATGCTTTCAGGACTTAGCTGATACTTTGCAGGACAAATAAATTAAATGCTGCTGTGGAGATCTAATAGTGTTTTGCCTTTACTCTAGTTTTATCAGGTTTTATTTCTGAGATTTGCTTTGAAATGCAATATTATGAATGTAATGCAGGACAAAGGATACTGATTTGCGTAAATTATAAATGAGCTTGAAAGCAAAAGTTTCCATGTGCTATTTGTTCTTCCTTACATTTAAATAATAACCCATCATGTTATTGTAGATACATTAATTATTTTGAATCAAATTAGCCTTTAGGATCAGTTATAGTTTAACAGTACTGATTTTTCATTCTGTTTATTATAAGAGGGATACTTCAAGTGTGTATGCCTGTCCTTCGATTTAAATTAAAATGGGGCCTGGGTGAATGGTAGATTTCAAGAGGTCAGTGTTAGACAGTATCATTAGATTCATCTTCTTATATTTCTGCATGCCCTTACCCTTCATTCTGGGTCCATTTGTAAACATGTTCAACACAACGCCAGTTTGTTTCTTTGTTAAGATACAGCAAGAATGAATAGCATTGGTTCAATAAGGGTATCACTATGGAAACTGCACTTTCCCTGTTTGTCGACCTGCTGGCATGAGGTGGAACCTGCTTCAGCAACCCGGCTAATATTGCAATGTCCCATTTGTTTGATTTGGTTTCTCATAGTATTGTTTTCTCCCAAAGAAGAATAGAAGAATAGTGTAAAATCACTACGCGCAAAATAAATAAATGTAATACCCCAAAAGGGATAGGGAAGCCAATGCACAGCAATAATAATAATAATAACAACAATAATAATAATAAACAGTGGTTTGGGGGATTATTTATTAATTTATTTAGTTATTTGGGTTTTTTGGTTTTTATTATGTTTTTTTGGTGCAAGACACACCAGTCAGCTAAACATAAAAACTATGATAGGCAGTTTTGTTACCCAAACAAAAAAAGTAATGTTTGACACATTACTGGTTACTTTAACAAAAAAGTTTATGCATTTCAAGTTTTTAATTACTCCAGGTAAAAAAAAATAATCAGTACACTTCTTGTTACATTACTTTCTCACATGGTGTAAGATGCATTGTGACATAATTGCAAGTTAAAAATATAACCTTTAAGCTACTCTCTCACACACTGACAGAAATCCCTGTCCTAATGAGGACACATACCTCATTAGTGAAATGGAGGCTACAGTGCTACATGCCTGACTGCTCAACACTGCTTTTGTTACCTGCTGAACATCAAGCTTTGCCTATCTGGGTGGTTTCAACATATCAGTACAGTCATCTATATCAGAGCTCTAGCTTTGTGATTGTATGTTGCCTTTGCAGATGCTTTGGAAAAGTCAGTGTTGTGTTAGTAGCAGTCGATAGTTTGTATGCATTTTGCACTTTACTGTCACATTTTTCTCCTTTCATGCAATAAAAAAAATAATAATAATTTTACTATGGACATTAAAAATAAAAATGTCCACAGTGCCACAACATTACTGTTTCATTGTATCTTAGTAACTGGAATGTGAACCCAACACTGCTGGCAGATGACCTCATGAATCAAACAGGTATTGTGGCAGATGGATTTAATTCACATGTTTTGGAGACCAACAGGACCTTACAATGAGACCAAAATGGCCACTTCTTTGTTTCACCTCACTAGAACTGGGTTGGACCCCTTTTGGCTCCCTTAATTCTTAGTGGTTTATAGATTCAACTGGATACAGGAAACAGTCTTCAGAGATTTTGGTGCATATTGTCATAATAGCATCACATTAATGTGTGATAGTGTGAATCTCTTGTTTCCATTCTCTCAAATACACCTTGCTCAATTAAAATCTGGTGACTGTGGAGGCCATATGAGTACAGTGAACTCATTGTTATGTTCAAGAAACTGACCTGACATGATCTGAGCTTTGAGATGTACCATCAGAAGATGGATACATTGTGGTCAGAAAGTGCTGGACAGGGTCAGCAACAATGTAATGATTAAAGGGGTTCAAAGTGTGTTAAGAAAATATCCCACGCACCAGGCTGAACAACTGACACAAAGCAAGATGGATCCATTCTTTCATGCCGTTTACACAAAATTCTGTCCCTACCGCTCAAATGTCACCGCAGAAGTTGATACTCTTGCGACGACTCTTTTTCCAGTCATCTGTTGTCCAGTTTTGGGGATCCTACGCAAATCATACCCTCAGTTTCCTGTTCTTTACTGACAGGTATGGCACTTCTTCTGCTACTATAACACATCTGTTTTGAGTTGTAAAGTGTTGTACATTCAGCGATGTTCTTCTACATACTTTAGCTGTAACAAGTAGTTATTTACTTAATATCATCTGGCCATCAACATGGAATTTTCACCTAGAGAACTGCCACTCACTGAGTATTTTCTTCTTGTAAACCCTAGAGATGGATCTGTGGGACAATTCCAGTAATCTTGACCATGTCTTCATGCAGAAATGCTTTGAGCTGCTGGCATATGATGCCATGTGTGATTTGGTATTTGCATTCATGAGCAACTGAAATGATGTATCTAATGAAGAGGCTGGTGAGTGTACACCTTAGACATCCATCCATCCATGCATCTATCTTGTTTGTCAAAATATTTGTGTTAGATTGAAACAAATTCTTCCTATGCTTCACAAAATTAAACTTCTAAATTATGGTTTACATGTGCTCACTATAAATTGACATACCCTATGCAACACAGAAAGATATTTCTGCTTGACAATTGGCTAAATTTTTTAAGGCTTACGTACAGTATGTGTGACTCTCAGAGAACATATATCACGTTTACTGGCTTCTACAACTGAAACACTACTGAATTGATTTTCAGCATGCCCAGACTAAGTAATCCTGTTTGTGTAGCCTTCCGTGCTTATTGCTGCAGTGATTCTTTGGCACTGAGAGGAATTAAATAAAATGAAAACGGAAAGGGAGACTTTCAGGAGCTGTTCCATTTTAAGGTGATACAATTCAAAGCTGAGAATATTCACCTGCAGCAAGCAGACAAAGAGCTCCTAGATAAGAGAAGAAAGCAGATGCCTTAACTGCACTCCTCCAGCTCAGCTTCTCCAGAAATGCAAACTCCATGTTCTTAAAAAGCTTAAATGAAATCAAAATGAGTTCCTTTTCAGGACTCATTAGCCTGCTGAAAACATATTTGTTTTGATGTCACCTTTCTTTTTATTTATTTCTGTTTGTTATCTGTGCAAATATGAACAATAGTGCTACCTCAGCATTACACAAACCAAAGGTATCAAACACATCCAGGCTTAATTTGTTTTTTAATGTCTTTTTCTTTATTGTTCAAAGTACCGTAGGGATAGTAACATTGTCACTTTTTTTCTGGAGGCGATGAGCTCATTGTGTGTGTACACCTGTTGTAGGTCATGATGATGTATAAGCTACCAGAGTCATATATTGTTCTCAACACTGATGACAGGCAGGACATGCTTTATCAGATGTTTGCACTATTCCCCAGCTCCTTTTGATATTAGCTTCACTGTGTGGTTACTCTCACACTGCAAATACAAAAGAGGACAACCAGAGAATTACTTATTAGCCATCCATTTGAGAATAACAGCATGATATCAGTGCCTTCCCAAACTCACTGCTCTTTTGTGCTGTGACACAGTTTGGTTTAAGTAAAAGAAACAACTTTATTGGGTGCTCAAACATACCAGATTTGGGTGGATTTGCTGAAATGACTGATACCCTTTCACAGGTACAACAAAGAACTCAATAGCCAGACACAACTGTTAATATCAAATTCATTGTGTAGAGTTATAATGACAAGAAATTATTTCAGCTTTCCCTTCTCAAATACAAAAGATGAACATTAGGCAAGTTATTGATTTAGGTAAGTCCGTAACTCCTCTTTTCTCCACAAGGCCAGTTCTCCTGAGCAGATGAGTCTACAACATGGTGAGTGAGTGCATTAGCTAGGTATTCCAGTAAGGGATCCAATAAGCACACTAACAGGATTATCTGTGTGGAAGGAGAGGATATGCAGGTAGGTAATAAAAAAAAGTGTTTTCCAACACAAGATGAGCAATGCTTTGGCACTGAATGATAACTGACCTGAACAATCCACAGGGGGCATGACATAGTTGATGTAAGCCAAGTAATAAAGGCTCAAAAGTGTTATCTTCAAAGTTTCACCTTTGTTGGTAGCACAAAATGCCATAAATAAAATGGCAATAATGTACTTGTCATGTCTGCTGCTGAATGATCACAAAGTTCCGCCACTTTGCCCATAAAATCAAAACCGAGAGAGGGAGTACTACTCTCGCCCTGTGACAGCTCAGATAGCCTCCAACATCTCCTATTTTTTTATAGTTAGACAATCAGAGTTAGACAATCAGAGGAAAACAGGTCGATGGCTGTTTGCTTAATTCTCACATAATTTTTGGCAGATTGAGAATTTAAGGTTAGGATACTCTGATGATATTTTATCCACATTAAAATATGGAACAATTCAATGGGTAGAAAATTATATACCATTTAAGTACTGGTTAGTGTTATTTGTTTCAAGTAAATGATTCAGCAAATAAGATTTGTTACAATTTTTTGTATTAGTGTAGGGCCCACTGATATAACAAAAAGCTCTTGCTTAGAGTTACTGACAAAAGAAGGGTAGACTTTGTTAAAACACTGAGTGTGGATCAGTCCGATTGGGGCTAATGCCTAATATGCTTAATTAGGTCAGTACCAATGACAATATCTGTGCTACTTTGAAGGACACCACGTCTACAGATTTGCACACTGAGGATTTGTACTCCAGTTTGTGTCTCTTTGTTTCAGGTGTTAGAAAATGGCATCATTTAAATCAAACAAACAAACAAACAAAAAAAAAATTTAGCTCAATATTAAATTGTTTCTGGAATGGTTTTCTGAATGGCAGATTGGGCTTTTAACAGTTCAACCTTGTATTGGCATTGAAATTGAAGGACTTGTTATATTTTAGGATAACATTCATTATGGCCGCTCTGCAAACTACTCTGTTCCTTAATTTGAGAAATAAAACGTGACTCATTTCGTCATAATCTTTTAAGGCTCTTCAAATTACATTATAAACAAGGTCAGAGCTTCTCAGAAATAATAAGATTTCAATAATCATTTTTAATCCCCCCACGCTGTTATACCACAAGTCAAATTGCGTTGCTTATTTATTTTCCATCGGTGCTGTTTCAAATAAACAGTTTTCCTCTCTCAGGATAGGGATTAATGTTTCTCCCCCTCATTCTCCCCCAAAAGTCTGTCTTGCTGAGTTGATCTTGGCTCTGGGATGAGGATGCCTGTGAGGATGCAATGTCAGACAGTAGAGACACCCTTACCCTACAATGCACTTGGGTCAAGTGCATTTAGGTGTGACCACGGGATTGGTCCCTCAGAGAGCAATTAGTGTTCACTAAAGAATCTGGGATGGCGGGAGCAGTGAGATGTCAAACAATTGCTTCACTCCTCGTCAGCTAAACGGCTGTTACCCTTGCCTCCTAAGAGGGCAAGCTGCCAGTGTTTTGTGTTTCTCTGTGACCATCCCCCCAAGCTGCATGCAATGCAGCTGCAAGTGCTTTAAGATTCAGTATTAATCTAATCACTGCATAATTTCATGATAAAACATTTTGCTGTGTTAAAATCCATTCACCTGTAAAATACTTGACAGTTTGTTGATCTAAACTGTCAGATATTCACCAAACTTTTCTTTTTCCATGCATTAAAACCTTGACAAGGAGCTACATTCGATCTGAGCTGAAAACAATCTGCCAGTTCATCTTTAACTACTTCAGAATAGATAAAACTTTTCAGAAAACAAAGATTTTTTTTCTTTTTCAGAGTGTCATTCAGCCCTGTCAATCTCTTTTTAGCACTAAGAGTTTATTTATCAAACTGGAACAGGCTGATCCAGATACATTTTTGAGATTTAAATTGCAACATTCTCACTTTAACATTATATAATAAATCCTTGTTAACAGCTGCAATTACTGCCACTAACATGTCAGAAACTCTACCTTTGATAGACCTGAAGTTTTGTCATACAATGACATTTTTGTCTAATCTGAAGCACAAAGACGCCTAGTGACAGGGATTCTTTTCGTTTACCAAAAAGAAAAGACCAGTTGTTATGGTTACAAGTTATAAATAGAGCAGGAGTGTAGGTGACAAGGGAACTGAGAGTTTCAGGATGAAAGATACAGATGACATCCACCCCACAATCCCTTGCTGCAGTCTGCTAACTTACAGGGAAATATCAGCACAGGCAGACTTCACCTGACAAAAGAAAAACCTGCACTGCATCAGCTGAAGCGCATATATAAGCACACCTGAACGGAATCAGATTATCTATTTTTTATCTCTACTATCCACTTCTGTTTGCAACTGATTTATCAGGCAAAGTGTTAATGATTGTTGTGACAGTGTAGTTTTAGAGTTGAAACAAAGTAAGGTGTGAGATATTAGCACTTCTTTCTGTTCGATTGTGATTTTTTTTTTTTTCCATTTGTGTCATGCACATTGTTCTGTGACCCAGTGCCCGGCACCAAGGGGCTCCTAATACAGCCTGTAATTAGAACCAGCTCAAGGATTTAATGAAGAGGTGCTCACTTGATGGCAGCAGTGCTTGAGACATTGCCAGTGGCTCTGACTTCAAAGTCAGAGATATGGCTTCCCAGCAAAGGCCGGGGAAAAGCTGCGACGAGATAACAAGTCATGGCTTTCTTTTGATTTGTGGCATGCCAGGACACTTACTATATAGTTTTGCAGCCAGCAAGGGCATGCAAACGGTTGATCAGTGTGGCATTGCACTTCTGGGCAATGAGTATCATCAGCAATAGAGCCCAGTAATGATGCGAGTGGGAGGCAAGATAAGATATGCGGATTTTCTTCCCCTGCTGATTTTCAGTCTGCAACTACCAGGATCACCTCCTATCTACTGTAGAGTGCACTGCCTTCCAGAAATGCAAACTCTGGAGGAGTTTTATGATCAACCCAAAAGGTTTAGAGGAGGTGGGTGTGTTTCAAAGTAATTTAACTCTCTTTGACAGCTGTGAACTAAAAAAAACAAACACTTTGTCCTCGGGAAAAGTTAAACGACATTGGAAAGTTATGAATAAATATTAATGAACATTTTTTGGACATACTCTATTACTGTGTTGCTATGTTAGTGAAGCATATGTTATGTGCCGTGTTAACTATACTATCCTTGGTGTTGTGTGCTGGTGTATGAGAACTAATGAAGTAGACAGTGTCCTCAGTTGCATTGCTAAAGGGTGTCCACCCCCACGTTCATATTATATTAACTACAGTACATTTCTTTGAATTCATCCCACTGATAAGATACTTTCTTTTTCACTTTGAAATGCCCTCAAATTGCATTAATTCCCTTTGGAGTGTGTTACATAAGATATTTCCATATATATATATATATACATGTATTTGTGTGTGTGTGTGTGTGTGTGTGTGTGTGTGTGTGTGTGTGTGTGTGTGTACAATTTACATTTGTTTACACACTGACTTCAAAGAATTGTGGGAAAAGATGTTCCCCAAAATTTAAAGCTGATTACAAATGTGTGCCCTGATCTCAAATACGAACAAAAACACTGAAAGGCAGTAATTTCCTTTCTGTTTCACAGGCTTCAAAATAATTTCAACTGCATATTAAGAATCTTTCTTAATTTTTTTTTTTTTTTGGGGGGGGGGTTGCTTTTGGTTTCATTCACACCACAATTGTTTTTTCATTACATTTTGGCCTATATGCCTATATTCTCTGAAGTTTAGCTTTTTAATAAGTCAAGCTGTTGATTTTATTAGAAATAAATTTAAAAAAGCAACATTAAATACATAGCTATTTAACACATATTAGGGATCCATCCTAAAGTAGTATATAATTTGGAAATTCAAGAATTTAAGAATATTACAGATAATAATAATTAATATCTTGTTTGTTTACATCATCAAGTCTGAAAGTAACAGCTGATCATCTTACAGGGGCTTAAGGGCTAGACTATTTGTTCGCCAGAACCAGTCATTTGCAGAACTTTTTTCTGGTTGCATAACTGTAGCTCAGTGCCAAGAAAGGCTGAGCAAGTAAAAACCTGTTAGAATAAATGTCAACATCCAGGCTTTAAATATATATATATATATTATGTTTTAACAAACAAAAAAAAGGCCATCAAACTGTTGAATACACACACAAAACAGTGAAACCCTCCCTTACCCCACAAAGGTCTTACTACTTAGCAAAACCACAATAATAACTAATAAACACATAGTAGTAATAATAATAATGGTGATAATAGACAAAAAAAACCAATCAAACAAAACAGGAAGAAATAAAAGGGTTATGTAAACTGTTGTTTCAGTTTTAGGCCCCCTTCTCTTTTCTCTGCCTGTTCCGACTAGATTCCATACTCAGAAGTATGGTATTAGATTCCACTGTTATGCGGACGATACCCAGATTTTTGTCCCTCTTAAAAAGAATGAAGTATATTCTGCTAGACTGCTGTTCAAGTGTTTTGAAGACATAAAGGCCTGGATGGCACTCAGTTTTTAAATTTAATTACAAAAATACATACGTGGTACCATTGGTGGTACCATTCATACGCACTTTGTGAAATACATCAGGCCAAGTACATCAGAAACCTCGGGGTTAAACTGGATGCTGCAGTTAAGTTTGACAGTCAGTTCAGGGAAGTGCTGAAATTGAGCCTTTTCCAGTTGAGGCAGCTGGACAAACTACTGCATAAATCAAGCTAAATTATTTCTAGTTAGCACTCTGAGACAGTAAGCTTTTGTTACCAATCAACTGGATTACGGTAATGCACTTTAGTTAGGTTAGTGCTTCCACAATCGCTCATTGCAATCGCTACAGTTGCTCATGTCTTTTCATCAGCACATGTAAGTATGAGCATGTTTCTCCCTTTTGTCGCTCCACTGGCTGCCAATGAATTTTAGGATTCATTTTTTAAATTCTTGCATTTGTTTTTATGGCTCTTAATCATCATTCCCCACCCAAACTCTCTGAGCTTCTTCAGCCCTCCTGTTCTCTCGGGTCAGCTGATCAGCTGCCGCTGAGCGTACCTAAAACTAAGCTTAAGCTCAGAGGGGACCATTCCTTCATTATTGCAGACCAATTTGGAATGATTTGCCTTTGCACATTAGACAGGTCTCTTCTCTCTCTGTTTTTAAATCTCTGTTTTAAAACCATTCTCTTTTTCTTGGCCTTTGACATCATGTGACATGTTCATTCAGTTTTATTTTTATCAAATTTTATTCTGTTTTGCGTCATTGTATGGCTGTTTTCCTTCTTGGGGATGTGGGGGGGTCTAGCTCACTATTTCCATTTATAATTGCATGTAGTCTCCCATGTGGGAGAAGTTTCTTGGAAATAAATGTTCAACATTAAGCCATTCTAATTTTTTCCTGCTTCCCTATTCTTTCTGTCTTTGCATACAAGTACAGTACAGTACCTACATGTTTATACATGGTGATATGAATAACATTCTCAACTAAATATTTTTTAACCCAGCTACAAAAACCTATATGTATATGAGTTCACATTAGTTCTTGTATCTATATGCTGTGGAAATTAAATGTGTCTATTTAACCATTCAGAGAGGACAGAAAATTTCACATGTGGATAACAATAAAATATATTATGTATGTTTATATTCTCTTCTGTTGGTCAAAGTAAGCTTTTTCCTGACAATGTCTGTTGAGTATCCTGGTCTGTTTTGGAGATAAATATAGAAGCATTAAAACCTTGACAAGGAGCTACATTAAATCTGAGCTGAAAACAATCTGCCAGTTCATCCTTAACTACTTCAGAATAGATAAAACTTTTCAGAAAACAAATCTTTGAGATTTAAATTGCAACATTCTCACTTTAACATTATATAATAAATCCTTGTTAACAGCTGCAATTACTGCCACTAACATGTCAGAAACTCTACCTTTGATAGACCTGAAGTTTTGTCATACAATGACATTTTTGTCTAATCTGAAGCACAGAGACGCCATGTTCATTCAATTTTATTTTTATCAATTTTTATTCTGTTTTGCGTCATTGTATGGCTGTTTTCCTTCTTGGGGGTGGGGGGGGGGGGTCTAGCTCACTATTTCCATTTATAATTGCATGTAGTCTCTGTACAAGTAGACTTCCAAGAAATTTGTCATTTTTTCTCATTTTTTGTTAAATTTTGTTCTTCTAAAATGCTTTAGTGCTTTTTCCAGGCATCATTTAAATCCCTGTTTCTCTGTACCTGATGAAGGTCACGAAGACTGAAACGTTATAATTGAATAAAAATAATGGTAGGTGGGACAGTGTGCGGAGCTTATTATATTTCCTCCACATCAGGTAAATCCCTGAAACCTTTTTCCATGAAAACACTCCCATAAATCCTTAAAATGTCTCTCACTAAATAAGCCCAGGAATTCAAATTTTACTAACGAGTTGTTCATTTGATGTCAATATTTAACATAGCGGATACCATTTTTATTAGTTATTGATATTATTCACTGATTAATATAATTGGTCTATTTGCTGTTTTAGTTTTATATCCTAGATATGTAACTGACAAAATGGTTATGAAGGTATAAACTTACTATACAATACGTGTGCTTATATTTCTTCTATGTATTAATGTAAATCTCTTCTTGGATATTTTAATGTATAAAGACGTAGTATTTCTGTTACTACACTGATTTCTCTTGCTAGATGGAGGAAGATAAAGTGCCACTGTACCCTGCTGTTTAGCAGGAGAATAAAACCCAGACCTTAATTTGTGAATCTGGGGATCCAGAACTGAGGGAGCACACTGGGCTATAGCAAGGTGTTAATTATAGCAGTGTGTTAATTGTTAAAACTTAACAATACTTTGTTTTGGACACAACTGGCATTCCAAATAAAATGTTTATACAGAGAAATAATTTCCTTTGTTGAAGATGGTTATGAGTTTTGCAAACAGGAATACATTATTTTCATTTTGCATGTTACATTTTTCCTCCAATGTGTTTTTGAGCCAGTCTGAGTGCATCATGGCATGTACATTAGGGAACAGAGAAAATATTATGCAAGGGTTAACATGCCAATTATTTGATTAGTACATATTCTTGCAATTAATTAATATACCAAGATCTACAGAATTGTAGAATCAATACTACCAGACTTTGACTTATGTTCCAAAGTGCAGCTGGTTTTGTACCCTATGAAGAACTACAAGTCAGCAAAGCTGCAGCAATGGCCATGTTTTAGCTGCGACCAAAGATTAATGGTTTACCCAAGTACCTGTGTTTTTTGTTCCATTGTTTGTTTTAAAGTTAACTTATTTCTAACTTCTTAAGCATCTGTTCTCCCTGTGAGGCCTCTGACTCATTTGTGTAGCAAACTATCTAGCACATGAAACCAGGACTAATCAACTTATGATCTTGCTTGATCATTTGTGTCATGCACTAACAGTCATAAAATATGTATTTACAAATCTGATTTCAGAACCAAACCAGATGCATTTCTTTAATTTTCTATATATGCTATCAGCTTTCCTTGCACAACTAAAGATATTTTATCCTAGACTCTACATTGTGAAATAGAAAAGATAAATACAAGTTTAGCTTGCATAAGCAGGCTACATTATGTTAATATTACAATCTGACAGGAGAGGCAGTTATTTTTGTGATAAAGTGTCAATGTTAAATGAATTAAGCAGTTGTCACAAAACCACCAAGGACAAGGTGAATATAAAGACCAATATATCCACAATTAACCTCTACCCTCTATTCCCCTCTAAACTGTAAATAACATTTATGCTCAACAGTTTCCTTCATCTGAACTTGTTCTGCAGAGCTGTGCATATTATCAATCCATTACAATGGCACAGACGCCTTTATCATCATTATTCTGGCCAACTCTCACTATCTTCTACTAATGGGTATTTATAACCTAGAACTATCCATTGTGAAATAAGAAACTGCACAGTACATTTAGTATTTTGAGTCTGGTGCTAACATCAACTGCTAACATAGTAGAAAAATAAAAGAATGTAATGGACAAAACATCATATTCATAGACTGAAGAAACAGATTTACAGAGTAGAAATAATTTACTTTATGTAAAAATGTGTAAAGTGTTAGTGGGTACCTGCTTGTTAAGTGTTTTTCAGTTTTGTCAGCATTCATCATTCATGTCTCACCACACTTTGGATGTTCTCAGTTATTATGTATCAGCTTATTACAGTTCTTTGGTAGCATTACGCAAACTACCCCTCTCTCACCTACTTTTTTAAGCTGAAAATGATATTTCATCTCCCAGGTGGGAGAGTTTCCTATTTAGCTTTTTAAATTTAATTTCAATTTTGACAATTTGTTCACCAATCAGTTTAAATTAGCCCGAATTTCTCTGCAGTGTCTCACATAATTTTTCTTTTATCTTGTGCATCGCCACAGCATTTCCACTTTAAAGGTAAATAATTGATGATGCTGCATTTCAAAACATACTTTTAATGCCTTAACGTTATATCACATTATAACGTGATATATCTCTATTTTTCTTTTGCCTGGGTGGCAGTTCTACGCTTCCGTAACATGCAAAGACTGCAACAATAACAATTTCCTTCCTTTATGTCATTATATGATTTAACAGTTTAGAGAAAGATTAGGGGAGCATTTTACTTCACTTTCAACTATCATGCTTTAGTCATTATAGCAAAATACATCTATAAATAAATAAATCTATCAAAATAAAATATTATTATTAAACATACACAGCTTGTCTCAAGAAATGTATCACACACCTCAATAAAAACTATAAAGATGCTTGAAATGACAATTACCTAAATAAACCACTCAAATCAAAAGAGACAAATCACAAAAAATTACTGTGTAAAGTTTTTTTCCTTTGAACCTCATTGATTTGCTGGCTACTTAAACTGGCACCAGCATTCTTCAAGATTTTGATATAAATCAAAGCATCTGTGTCTGGCTGCTTGTGCTTTGCAATCAGTTGAATCAAGAAAATGCAAAGGGGATGTCTTAAAATGGATGTTTTCAAATACTGATGCTACAATACACATCAAGAAAGAGAAAACCATCCCCAACTCACCTAATTGATAGTAGTGAAGTTCAGTTTTTTGGGATTTGCAATTTTCCTTTGTGTTATTTATGCTTGCAGATGAGCACAAATTTGTTTTTGTGTTAAATATTTTACCATTTTTCAGTGTGCCATAATATGAGCATTAAATAAGCCCTGACCATTTTTTTACAGTTATTTCTGTAAGCCTAATTAAATGTCTCCAAAAATTCAGGCAGCTGTGGACAATGTAAAGGACTTTACTGCATATCCTACAGACCCAGGGTCAATGTTTTCTTTTCTTTTTTTCCTACAGCTTACCTCTAAGTCCTGTTGATTTTGATTGACTGTACAACCAAAAGAAGCATTTGTGTCATTCTGTAATGAAAACAGATGGTCTCCATTTTTTCTACCCTTGCACCGTTAAACCTGAAGGACATTTGAGGGTAATAATGACTGATCTGCCAAATGCCTGGGACACTGGCACAACTGACCTCCACTGGAAATAAGTTGCATAATAACTGAAATTATTTACCAGCTACTCTGAGCGGTTTTAGAGCAATCCAGTTTTAGAATTTGATGAGAATAAATCCTGATGAAATATGTGTGTTGCCCCTAATCCTTTTCAATCATAAACAGCTGTCCCGGGTCATAAATGTGAGTGTTGCTTAACCTGCTGAGAGAGCGGCCTTTGATCTGGATTTGGCTTTGCTCACCCTAACCTGATCCCCTTTTCCTCCATCTGTCATAGTTTTATTATTGGCATTTTTTAAATACATTTGAAAAGATAAATAGCATCAATAAGTGCTATTCCCTTTTCATCCTTTTTGATTCTTAAACTCTGATTTAAACACAGTGAGAATGTACATGTGACCTGGTTATGCTCATTTACATCCACTGAAATCTGAGAGCTGTTGGGTTCAGCTGTGGCCATCACTTCTTTAAGTCAGTTACAGACTGGTATAATGTATCTCAATGTTTCTTACCTGCTGGGAACCAGTCTTACTGTTTTAGTTATTATTTTGGTCTGGCATTATTTAAATGCATCAAGGTCAAGGCTGGAATTTACCTTCAAGACCCTCTGGTTTCACATTCCATGCAGAAGTATATGAATATTATCCTGCTGTATTTATTTCCTGCTCGTGCAGTAACAGATGTCTCATAATGCATTTTATATGTGGTTCCCAATATTATACATTCAGGTCAAATAATCCTGCTATTACACTAAAAGCTTCTCACTGGCATTGTGCAATTTCCAATTTCAATCCCAAATTATTACCTACAATGTTCCTATATATTCTCCTGCATTATTTTAAGAGTCTTCATACTGTAGTAATACTGGTAAGATGCAGTCACTGATATTAAAGTATCAAAATTGAGCTGGCAAAGGAGCTCATATGTGAATATATGTGTGTATTATCACTGTAATTATTATTAAAGAAATGACTTTCAGAATGGTAGATGTTAGATGGTATATTACAAAAAAAATCTGCATTATTAATCTCTTCACACTGTGGTGTATGATATATTTTGTAATGGAATATAACGTGGTTTAGGTCAGAAAAAAAGTGGCATTGCATGGTGCTCCAAATGGAGGAAATTTGTCAACTGAAGTTTCTTACCAACATTCCCTGAGCAGAGAACAAGAAGTAGGGAAGTCATTTTTATTCACTTTGGACTGTAAAAAAGTGGCACCTGAGGTTTGGAAGGGTTTCCCTTTTGGATTTACAAAGAATGTTAATATTTCTAAGCAAGCATAATATGAAAAACAGAAAATGTGTCATTTAGCAGGAAAAGTAAAACCAGCTTTATGACTAAAATTAGGTTAGGCAGAAGCCTGATGTAGATTGCAATTAAGCACCCAGTTTAAAAACCTTTATCCTTAGTTACCTCCCTAAGTGGTTTCATGACTAATATACTTAATTCACATATATTTAAATATAATTTTAAAGACACCTCCAATAAATTAGAGTGGTTGTGCAAAGACAGGTGTGAAGAAACGCTTCACTTAATGCATAGAAAAAAAATTCCATTTATAGATAAATGTCAATCATCCGGCACTAGCAATTCAGCAAAATCTCTCCTGCTTATAGTTGACTGATTCATATATTCACCAATCACAGTTCATAATAATTGATTTCAGTGAGTGTCTGTCTGTGTTTTTCAATATATCATATATAGTAACACATTTAAGGTATAATGAGAGGTTCTGTTCCGAAGATTGTTTCGTTTTTCCAGGATTCACACAGACATCCTAAATGCTAAGAAGGATATTTGTCAGTGTTACATCAGTAATGAGGGAGTGTGGCCAAAGAAAATAGGTTAATATAATGAGTTTAAGAGATACATTTAAAGATTATTTAAACTCATTAAACTCCAAATATACTGGATCACAATGCAGGTAACAAAATCTTAAATTAGGCAAAATAGGGCTTTGGAGTTGGCCACTTCCCAGGAATGAAACCTGCCTCCCACCACATTCATATTCCAGCACATGATATTCTGTACTTTCTGCAGCTTATATAGCTGGATCAGATTAAACAAAAAAATCACTAAGCAATAATTTTTTTTGACCAAATTACACAGTCTAATGTGAGGCTGCTAGATGCTGCCAGCTCATAAGCATCCAGTGTGCACATCCATGCAGCTCTCAGCCAGCTCTCAGCCTTGTTATCTTCGTCCAATAAACCACAAATGCTGGTTAACAGGAGACTGTGGGCAGCAGCTCTCACCCACAACTTGTCACTGACCAATTATTATCTACTTTCAATCACAACAAAAGCAGACCTCGAACAGCAATGAAGATTTTTCGCATTGATAGAATAGCATAGAATAGAATAGAATAGAATAGAATAGAATAGAATAGAATAGAATAGGATGGTCCTTTACATGTACAACAAAATTATGGGTGCTCCACACCAACTGTGCATAAATAGTTGGCATGGAGCAGCAGGTATAAATAGAATACAGAAATAATATATGCAATCAAGAAGAATAAATACAAAATAGAGGAATATATGTAAAAAAAACAAAAACAAAAGAAAGACACATATTGGAGAACAAAGTGCTTGGTGAGTGTGCAAAAGGACCTGGTCTGAGGTCTGAGTTTAGAGTCTGTGTGTGAGTGGACTGAGTGATGAAGGTTGCGCAGACCATGGCTCAGATTGGTAAGGTGGGTGGGCAGGGGTGGGTAGTGGGGGGATAGTGAGAGAACAGCTACTAGTGCCTTTCATAGATCTTTAAGATCGTTGTATAGAACTGAAGATTTTCTTATTTGACTCTTTGTTTACATGTAGCTTAAGGTAACTCTTATAATATTTCTCTGTACAAAAATATAAAGTGATGTTTATCTTGTTTGGTTCTCTGCTGTTCTCTCAGCAGCATATTAACAAGATGGAAACAAGCAGAGCCGACTCTACTGAACCACATATCTGGAGATGGAAAGGAATTGGTACATCATACTTGCCACCAACATTACATCCACAGGGTTGCAAACACTGTGCCTCTGAAACTCTAATTGATAGAGGTTTTGAAGTAAAGATTAAAATACACTTTTTTTTCAAGTATTCAAGTAGTTTTCAAGTAGTATTTACATTTACGAGAATATTAAGTGACTAAATGTTGTTTGTGGGCATTTTTGTCTGTGTGTGTAATACAGCTGCCAAACCACAAGGTCATCTTACTAATAGTTAAAAATCATGATAAATAGTCTATTTACGTGGTGTTCGTTTGTCTTGTGAAAAATAAGCTTCATTCATTAATTAAAAATGCAAGGTTTACTAAGATCTGTACTTCTGCATTAAGTTGACAACACACTGACCTTGGAATAGTACTCATGTGGCTTCAATAGATCAATTCCATCTGCCAAAACAAGACTGATTGGTTCACACAAGTGGGGCCAAATGTTTCCCATCATAAAAACAGCCTGCATTCACATGAGAAAAGCAGCCTAAAGATCCATGTACTCTGAAGCATTTGTTGAGACTGCTGAACCCCCATATAATTATTTAAATCTTTTCAAAGGACAAATTGAACTAAGTTTGACTAATCAATAATGATTCATCCCAAGAACTAAAATGGCATATAAAGAAAAAGCTAGAAGATTTGTTATCCATTTTCTGACCAAGAGACAGTATTGCAGCTTAATCAATAAAGTTTTCAAGTACTGAGTCCTACTGGGCACCAAATTTAATCAAGCACCAAGATTTCAAAAGTCTTTGAGATGCTCTCATAGGACTGGTATAGACCACAAGGTGAACCACTGAAAGCAAATAATAATAACGGAAAGGCATTAATTGGGAAGATCAGAAACCATGAAAGTAAATGTGTAACTGAGTTATACGCCTTCATTGTGAGGAAAATGCGTTCTCCCTCATCTTGTTCTCAGATGTCTGATTATGTCAAAACAGCCGTGGTTTTCATTTCAGACTGTGGTGGTAGTGTTACAGTAATTAGCTTTTCTGTCTCAGGAGCTACTAATCAGCTCAACTCTATCTCCAACAGACCCCCTTCTGAGGGAACTACAATTTCCAGTCCTTTGTTAACTCAGCTTTTTGCATGGTTGTGTGGCAGTAATCACTTTTCCAATTCAGGTAGAGTTCTACATATGACACAGCTCGATGTTAAAATCAACAGAACTTTTGTTTATTCAGTGAGGAATGGATTTTCTCTCTGAAAAGAAAACCGTTAGTGCTGCATGAACACAATATAATAATTAAACTTAATTATTAGACTTGACCTATAACATGCTATGCCTTGTGTTGTAAATGCACTTTTCTATCTATGCTTGAGTCACTATGCCACTGTTTATTATTATAATAGCCTCAGTTGACAAATTGAATTTAAAAACGCAATTGTTTTAAATTGGTTTTATACTAATACACAGTATCAGGCATAGAATGCAAATGCAAAGTAGATTACACATTCATTTACATTTTGTAGAAGACTGGAATTTTGAGCAGTCAGAACAGTAGAAGTGTTTCATGTGGCCTTCTGTGCAGCAATTAGAGAACACAACGTTTTAAAGCTTCAACAGGAAAGGGGTTCGGGTGGAGGTGTAAGGGAGAAGCAAAGTGGTTTATTTGACAAAGACCTATAAAAAGAGTCGAGAGATAATCAGCAATTTTTTAAATCTCTAAGAGCTATCATAATTAATGAAAAGGTTATCTTGAGTTTCCCATTGCTGATTTCCCAGGTCAAACAGTACCTTTTATTTTCCCTGTTTAAAGATTTTTCCCACATATAAAAACCCGAAACAAAACTGAGATTCATTTAGAATTTAGAATCTAATTAGAGTACAGTTCACTTTTATACACATAATCTGTTTTATTATATAGTTTTAAAAAATATTTTAATGAAGACTGGAGCTGCTGTGGCCATTACTATTTAAAGTTTACACTTTTGTGTATTTATTTCTTTTTGTGTATTTATTTCTTCTTCAGCACTTCCCTCATTCTCATTCATACCCTTGCTTGCTTTCACACCTGAGCTCACCCGTACATGTAAAACTTAATGCTGTTATTCAACAGCTTGTGAAAAAAAGCATGCTTTCTGCCTCGCCGTTTAAATTTCCATCCGGCTGATGGTCATGCACTAACTAAATCCAAGAGATTGGGAGTATGATGAAATTTGTGAATTTGAAAATAATTGAAACTTGCTTGAAGCAGTTCAGTTACAACGAAAAGAGACTAAGATTTAAGCAAGGTAGAATATCCCCATCCACGCTTCATTAATTACTGCTCAATTCAGTAATCCTAATTTAGTTATTCAGTGTGCAATGCCCGGTAATCCCTGATAAATTATTATTATTGTTGATGGCCATATTAGAGATATTGCCTCTTTTTAATACAGGTATTTTACATTATTTGAAATTTGCCATATTTAATATGAGCATGTACCACTGTGCTAAGACTGTCAGCACAATCATTAGTTTAATATAAACAAGCATTGACAGAAATTAAACATATTTCAAATGTGATTCAAGTTCTTCTGGGCCTTGTATTGTATGGTTTCACATGATGTACATATGTCTGAGACATTCTCATCAGAGGGTAGTACAACAAGAACCTACTCATCAGAGTCCATCTGCCTGCAGAGAGCTCTTTTTTGCTTTAATTAAACGCTCTTCTGGTAATCTGAAGAGAGTAAATCATTTGAATGAATAGCGCTTGGCACCACACTCTTACTATCTGCTTAACTGATGGAAGCATTGTTATAAGACTGGCAGTTGTAAGAGAAAATAAAATAAAAATATATTCTGCTCAGTTTTTGGAGTATGAAAATGATCCTATTAATATAAGGTCTGTAGTTTAATAATATTGAATTGAATTGAATTGAATTGAATTGAATTGAATTGAATTGAATTGAACTACATTTATAACAGATGCTAGCGCCAAGACATAAAAATTTGTTAAAATGTTCACAGAAAAAATGTTCATGGTCATACTTTGTTTGCCTGGACAAGAGAGAAGCATCATTGGCATTTTGCCTCTGCATCCACTGAAGTGGAATTGCCCTCCAACTCTCTATGGATTAAATCTTGGATGCAAAAAATAAACTTTTTAGGCTTTATTTAATGAGGCAAGAACAGCAAATTTGTAGAAATGATCTGTGAGGGGATATGTTTAATAAGGACAAATACACGCTTTTGCATCTGTGAGCTGCCCTCATCAATCTCAGTCTTGCTCGTTAAGGTTTAAATACCTTGCTCAGGGAAACTAATCACTGAAGGATGGAGGACAATCCTTATTTACTGTCTGAGTAGGTATTTCTGACTTTTTGATTATAAAATATCACTGTCTATATATTTTTCTTTTCTTCTGGTTTAAATAACCATTCATTTATGTTTTACCTACTATTATATCCTTCATATTACAAAAGTCTGTGATCACAGCCACGCTGCTTTCTTTTTAATTAATGATCTAGTATTTTTGAAGATGCCCTACCACCCATTGCAAATGTCCAAAGCCTGCAAGGAGCAAAGTTTGGAGTTCAAAGTCAAGCAATTCAACTGCATCAGCACAACTTACAGCTGGTGCGACAGATAAAATTTAGGATGCAGGGGAACTGGCGCTTAGTCCCTAGTGACAGTGGTGGCTTGATGCCTATGTCCTAAAGCCTTCCTTTGTACTAGTGGAAAAAACACTTCCAACATTATGTGTGTGGAACAGGACAGAATTTGACACAAGCCACCAATTATTCTAAGAACCAATCTGACATTTTTTGTAAATAGATTGTAAAGAATAAAAAGAAAAAAGGATTTTACTCTGACCTTTTGAAAGTACCAAGTGTATGCATATGAAACTGGGGGTACTACATAAAGGACTATCGACTGCTAAGAAGCTGTTTCCACATAACTTTATGAACAATTAGGTCATAAAAACGTCAGGAGCTGAATCTAAGTATTAAAAGCTTATTTGATTTGATTTGATTTGATATACCTTTATTAGTCCCACAAGGGGAAATTTCATAAGGCTGCCGACCTATTGCACGCAATGGCGGCGCCATCTTACCCTCCGACCATACATACATTACACAAAAACATCACATGGGGAAGACAGGTCAGAGAGGTATAACAATGGAAAATGCAAAACATGAGGAAAGATAAGAAATTTACATAGTAGAAAAACCTGTCAATGAAGTAACAAAGGCAAGGAGACTCGTTAGAGGGATACTGTAGCAGAAAGTGGCAGAAGTTAATTATTAAAGTAAAAGAAAGCTCAGCAACACCAAAAGGCATAGAGGAGCATGGAAAAACCTCAAATGAAGGACTGGGGGATTTCTGACTATTGGTTATTTTTGATTATGGGTGATTATTGATTTTAGCACCAGTGGTAGCCCTGAAAAGGCCATATTAGACTTTGGTAGAAGTCTGCTCAGTCCTGAAAGAAGATTCTTGAAATATTGTATTTTACCAGAATGATGAGTAAGAAGATTGAAACAAAAGGCTCCTGGTCCTAAGCATAACACCTCATCTGCTTTGGAAGGCAGTGTTATCATATAAAAATGCATAACTGAAAGTAGTACTAAATTAATGTTGTTTATTCAGGAATCATTGACAAGATATAGGATTAATTTTAGGTGTATAGATACTTTCTGCTCAGATTAAAAAAAAAATTGGAATATGAAAGTATTATGGGTTATAACCTGAAATAGATCACAAAAGCATCTTAAAACAAAGAAATATAATGTATGTATCAAAGTCAGTCACCTGAATTCAACTCAGCTGCACCCTTGAGTTACTGAACACACAAAAAGATGCCACAAATAAACAGGATTAAAAGTAATTCATAAAATAATCCAGTACAAATGGTTGTAAGTCCTCAGTAGTTAATGCCATATTCTTTGCAAAAACCATACAAATTAAAGCTGAATTAAAGCCTGTGCTTTCAGTCATACCTGTATTGCTTCATTTCAAATCCATTGTGGATTACAAATATTGGGTCGCTGTCAAATATGGACCTGACTTAAGCTAAAATTAGGCTCAATATATTGAGAGCAATGGCCTCATTTAGTTTAGAAACCACAGCGGGAGAAAAAGTGGTGGAAAGGTTATGAGTCTTATTAATAATATCATGAAATCTAAATAAGTGTTCATTTTAAGAGTCCAAATAATTTGAAAACTTTTAGAGGAGTTTAGACATTTCCAAATGACATTTCCAAATACTTAAAGCAATGACTACTCCGCTCCATTCTCTCTACCCCACCTATAAATGACCCCGACTAACTCAACAAAGAATAAAGAGGAATGACTTTTATCTGCCCTGATTATGTGTGTGCATTTATAAAGCTATTCAAAACTTTCTTTCTCAGGAAAAAGAGACATGAGTCATAACGTCTTGTTAACCTATCGTCAGACATCTAACTTTCATCTCAGTGAAAGCTGTTCATGCTTCATGTGGTGTGTCAACTCTCTTGACAGTCTGTCATCTAGTTCTGGATGCTGTCTTCCATGACACATTGTTTGGCGTTATCCGCATCATGTATCTGCAGTAACTCGTGATGATTAATTATTTTTCAAACTCCCCTGCATTGTATTAAAAGAGAGTTGCATCTCCCCCTACTGTTTCTACTGTAAATGCTTCCATGCAAAATGAAATCAAAAAGAAATATATTGTATATTTCCAGGTTTTTATGTGTCCGCATCTCACTTTGTTGTGAGAACACTAGGATTTTGATATGAACAACATCTCATGTATAGTAGCTGAACTTTTTTCTCCTGTAAACTAAAAGTAAAATGTATATAACAGAGGGTGTTTATTTGAAGGCTGAGTACATGTAAAAGTCAACATATACACAGAATACACTGGTAAAAAAGCAGATATTCTCTCGCACTTTGTTTGAACTGAAGGCTACTATGAGTGCTTGGTGAGTTTCTTAACCCTTGGGCTGTTGGTAAATTAAGTTCTAACTTGTAAACAATGAGGTTTTGTACACTAGTTATGATTAAAAAAAATGTAAAAAACTTTCTTCGCTGAGCAAGGGCAACACATTTATGAGCAAATAATTAAATGATAGTGTCCTGCCACATGTGCACATTAAGTATAAACACATTTGTTCCCAGTAGGTTACAGATTATGTAGATTCTAATTCTCTTAGTGTGAGCTCATTTATATTCATGACAGTAGATAATTTCACTTCCTCAGCACACTATGCACAGAAAAAAATGAAGAAACGAAAGCAGAAACTTAGTATTACTGTCAGTGTGTGGTCAGGTGTCTTAATTGTACCATTCCTCCTCCATCTAATGTATGGCAGCACTTATAGCTTAAACAAATAGAGCACATTACGAAAAAATATTAATAATAAATAATTGTAACTATATCCAATTATCCAGCATGGTTTTATTTTTTGTTTGTTAACTGTCATGTACAAAAAAATTTACATTACTGATTAGTAATTTTAGTCTGCAGGTACACACAGTATTTGATGAGATTAGGCTATGAAACACAAAAGAGAGCCATATATGATGCCTACATAGCCTCCAAACCTTCCAGCCTAAATAACACACACACACACACACACACACACACACACACACACACACACACACAGTAAATATTATATGGTTTATTTAAAATAAAT
The DNA here is from genome assembly GCF_001858045.2 of Oreochromis niloticus. NCBI lineage: Eukaryota > Metazoa > Chordata > Actinopteri > Cichliformes > Cichlidae > Oreochromis > Oreochromis niloticus. The sequence continues at coordinate 32,460,031 of NC_031965.2, forward strand.
AAATAAATCGGGAACCCTTATTAGGATATTGTCAAAAATTAAATATGCCAAAAACAGTCTTAAAAGAGGTGTTGAACATGATTCCTGTATTATTCTTTGTACTCTGTACTTGTGTGCAGAAATTTTTTTATTATAATTATAATTTTTTCTGTGAATATAGAGGAGTTGCATATTATTGCAACTTCATTTTAAGGACAAGACTTTGTTTTTTTATTTATTTCACAGTCAGAACGTTATCAAACAAACAGTAGTATTTTGAGAAGTGACCCATTTATAAAGACTCTTCTTAGGACTTTCTTTCATGTCTTTAAGGTAATGTGTTTTTGTGCTACGGGGCGTTGTAAACGTTTAAGCGAAGGCTGAAATTCTACTTCACTGACTGCTGATGCTCGTATTTCCTGAATACGTGAATGCAACAACATGCCACGTCAGCTGATCTCTCGACGTAAAACTCACGTGACTCCTCTCCCCACGTGACATTCGTCGGACACTTGGCAATATCATGGCTGCAGCAGCGCAGTAAGTTGTGATTGATTGATGAATATGTATTTATTATACGCCTAATAATTAATAGAGTGGTGTTAGCGTAACCTGCTTTGCTGCATGCATGTGTCACTTACGTATTCGCGATATATGTTGCCAGCTAAAAAACACCCTTTATTAACTGTCAAACTGCGCGATAAGTACCTGTTTTTTAGTGAAATATGGGACTTCCTAAACTATTGATACTTGCAGCTAAGTTTTCGCTACTGTCTGTAATATTGTGACGCACTTTTGTTTTACTGCATGGATTTGTGTGTGTGTGTATCTAAACTGTTGGGTGCGTTTGTGTGTTTTAAAATCAGTATCAAAAATGGAAAATAATCCAAAAGTTACTAAATATTTCACGGTATAACTACACAGAAAGGGAACATTATCTGAGCTCACGGAGCCACATGATTAAACGGAAGACACAGAGACAACTTACAAACCACAAAAGAACTGGGTCAAGTGTACCTTGAAAAGTTGTACACAGGTCTACAACTTCAACCGTGCATTGCTTTAGAATGTTTGATATATAGTAAATAAAAAGGTGTCCTCACAGTGGTGTATAACAAACGCTGTGAATTCCAGCAAAATGGAAAACCAACTTTTGAATTACTTTAGGTTTTTTTCGTGAATAAAACAATAAACAACTAGCTAGCTACAAGGCTATAGTTTTCACTTATTGCAATAAATTGGTTAAAACTGTTCATTTCAATTCTTAATTTGAATCTAAATTTAAATCTATTTGTTCCGAGATTGTCCACCCTCTAGTATTATGCCGATCTCAACAAAAGTCAATTTTCTTGCAATTGTGATACAACCCGGACTGACTTATTCATCATTATAAAACAATAAAGTAATCTGCTGTGGTAATCATGAAAAAGTCTGCAGTCAGCATATATAAAGTTATCTCTGCTAGAGAGTCCCAGGCAATTTTCAGAGAGTGGAGCAAACAGATGAGACACCTCACAGTATTATGTAATCTAGCACAACACTAGAAATTTTGCCCACAAAATTAGGGTTTTCTAATCTTAAGTTATTGATACAGTTGTACAATACAGCTTTTGTTGGGTAGAATAGTTGGCTTGCAGTTTCACAGATTTTATCTGCCTTTCTCAATAATAGAAGTGGCTCTATTTTTGCAGATACACGCTTTAGCCAGTAAACTCAGTCAACCGTGAATGATACTGAAAGCCATCAGCCATTAAATTCTATGAAGTTATGGATTAACCTTTGGTGCAGGTATGTTGGGTTCTTAATCTTATCAGCCAAGCTACGGCCAGAGACCAAGATTTATACCCAAGACCTATCACTTACAAGGCTGTCTATCTGTCTGTAGCTTATGTCTTAACTCTTCCCAAAGGGAGCTCGGGCAAAGGTTCACCTCTCTCTTAAAAAGTTTGATAGTACTGAGCAAATCCTGAGGCTTACTCCCAGGAAGAACTAAAAACACGACAGGTCATCTACTCCTGCCATTTATTCTGGAATAAATCTTTTTTTATAGTGACTGTGATGTATTATTAGATAAAATCTTCATCACTCAACCACAATATTAAAGTTCCAACACCACAATCCGTAGGACCCAATGGCAAAGTCCATGTTTTGATGGTTCAGACCACTTTTGCTGACACAAGGAGGTCGGCACAGTATTAGGCAGCGTTTTGATGTTCTGTCTGAGCGCTGCTGGTTTGCCCTAACATTAATTGAGAATTGATCATTTATACTGCAATTATAGACAAATTTGGGACATATGACTCCACTGTGTACTACCACAGTGGTACAACATTAACTGTGTGAATCATGACAATTAATTTTTGCTATATAAATATCAAGACATGAGAGAATAACTGAATGATGCAAACAATGTGGTAAGTTTAGTAATTGTGTTTGCAGTCTTGTGCTCGCTGATACAGGACAGTTCTAATTTTGACTCCAACTATGCATCATTTTCTCCAGCCACTGCTCCACCCTGAGCCACGTTGAGATATTTTGTCTTCCTGTCCTTTCAGACCTGTCTACTGGCTGGGTAATGACACCCTGAGGGTGTCTGCTGCCCTTTTTGCCGAGAACCGACGACGACTGTGCCAGGGGCTGAAAGCCAAAGATGGTGTGGTGCCAAAGTCAGTAGTGGTGCTGCAGGGAGGAGAACAGACGCAGAGGTACTGCACGGACACAGACGTCCTCTTCAGACAGGTTGGTACATGTATTGGTAGTGTATTTATTCATTCGTTAAAGGAGCCCAGCCTATCAGTGAGTTTGCTCTTTGTTGTAGAGTTGCAGAGATTCCTTGTATAGCTTGATTACAAAAAATCCTTGAGGGAAATTCTTTGCTTCAATGCTTGGTTTAATCAGTGTAAGCATGAACGTTTCTCTCACACAAAAACAGAACTGCAACAGAAACATATTTAGGTGCGTGTGAAGAAAAAGTATTACAACGTTAAGCCCAAACGACCCCCAGTTTTCTCCACAGAAAGGAGGGAAGATGATGCTGTCGTAGTTTAATGTGGAGTCTACTCAGGTGTTAAGAGTTAACGTGTGTTTTTAAGGTCTAAAACAGCAGGATTTGTTACTGTAATTGCCATAAAACCGTTCTTCATCGGATCCTCATCAAACCACAAGCACAACTGTGAAGACTTTTTAGCTCCTTCCATCCACCACCAGGTTGTGGCTTCTCTCTACTCCCAATGAGGTTTAGAATTGATTTCAAGAGCTTTCTGTTTGACTGCAAAGCCCATCATGGTATAATTTGCTCAGTATGGCTCCTATGCCTTTTTTAGCCACAACTGCACATGTTTAGCACGTATTAACATGTATTTAATTATTTATTGTGATTTATTTTTCTTTTTACAGCACGTTGGCCAATGTGAGTGGTTTTTAAATCTGCTTGTTTTTAAAAAAATTGAGTTGAATTTTACACAGCAACAAATCTACAACCAAGCTTTACAATAATTTTACAATAAAAGCATATATATGCATCTTAGTCTGACACTATTTTTTAGTCAGGCAGCTTGCTAAAGGCTGACTGCAGCCATCACACTTTCTGTTGAAGTGACAGCTTAGCAAGCAGGGGTGAGTCTAAACGGGGACATGGGGTGTACTACACCATATTTATTTCAATAAATATATTAATTAAACTGTAATAAAACTCTGAGCCACTGACCTGGTGCTGTTAGGCTGGTCACTGAATTATTATTAGTATTATTATTATTAGGGCTGGGCTATATCATACCGTTCACGGTAATACCGGTGTAATTTTGGACAACGATAGGAAAATGAAATATCACGATAGAATATGGGTAAAACGCGCATGCGCAGTGCCTTTGTTTACATATGCACATGGCGGCGACGCAGAATGAGAAGAGCGAAAGGGGATCGTTAAATGAAACGGATGAACCAGAACTGGTTTGTAAAAATGCTGCAACTTCAGTGGTGTGGAACTGGTTTAGCTTTCGTCCGTCAGATACACAACAAAGCACTGTTTTTGGTAGCGCATGCTAGCGGGCCGTCGTTATTACCGTGTTGTTTGGAAAATACGGCACACTTAAAATCAATCCTTTGATTTTTCTGAAAATCGACAGTGCCCCTTATAATCCCGTGTGCCTTATGTATGAATTCTGGTTGTGTTTACTGACCTCGAAACGATTTTATGTGGTACACGGCGCTCGAAAATCTGTCAGATGTTTCAGTACGACTTTGCTAAGCTACGAAGCTGCACCGCTTGATGGATTGTCAGAGCATTACGGCTATCGTAGGCGGGCGCCTCGCGGAGTGATACATACTATGCTTCAACATAATATTACCGTATTGTGTGTGTATAACCTCTTTTTAAGTTTTGTGGATATTATACATGGTTATGCTGAGGATGTGTCGGCCAATTTCCACTGGAAATGCCTTTTGGTTAAACTGTCAGCAAGGAATTTGCATTTGCACTGTTAAATTTTTATATAACTTTAATGCACATAAAAAATAGCTGCTTGTTTAAGTGAAAATACATTGATGAGGTTTTTTGCACTAATAAAGTTGTGGAGTTTTTTAGTATTTTGTCTAGTATCAATTATATCGTCAGTTATATCGTTATCGCAAATTTTCAAATGTATATCGTGATAAATATTTTTGGTCATATCGCCCTGCTCTAATTATTATTATTAACATAAGTTAATAACATCAGCTCCATCACAACCTCTGGTTTATACAACAGGAAATGTTGCATCAAAGCACAAGCCAAACCTCACTTCTGAGAATACTGATAGTTACACACACACACACACACACACACACACACACACACACACACACACACACACACTAAACTTTTTTTTTGCCCTGCCAATTGAATGAATGGATGAAGATATATGCGAATGGATTGCTGCATTTTTTGTGATTTGTTTATTTTGGGAATTTAAAAAATGTGTTCTTTAAACAAATTTGACTGTAATATGGCATGTAAATACACTCAAACATTTTAGTGGTCTTTACAGGTATTGTATGCAATTAAATAATAAAATGTGGCTATTTAGAAGATGTCAAACAGTGAGCACTTCACTTTAAAAGAACTGCTTTTTTTTGCTTTTGAATCTTTATTATTGCTGATTAATAAAAACACAAGTATTCTTATCAGATTACTCGATTAATCTAAACTTAATTTCTAAAATAATCAATAGCTGTAGTTCATTTTGTCTGAACAATCAGTGTATTCAATTTGAGTGCACAAACACCTGACCTGGTCAAAGTCAGGTTTCAACCTTTCTAGTTGGCATATTCTCCACCCTGCCACAAATATGTTGGACAACCCACACACTGCGTAGAAAACACTTACCTGCATTTTTTTTCTTCATTATAATTCTTCTACAACTCAAACTCGGGACTGTTATTTGTTTGAACAGAAATCAGTCAGAATATTGAAGGTTTACTTTTGATGTCACTTGACCTAACTGGCTGGACAAAGGAAAGCTCTTATATTTCCCATGCAATAATCTGAACAAAGCTAGTTCATTAATCCCGTTACTGATTCTTGGATTGTACAGGAGTCTTTCTTCCACTGGGCTTTTGGAGTGACTGAGGCTGACTGCTACGGAGCCATTGATGTGGACTCTGGGAAATCCATTCTTTTTGTTCCTAAACTGCCCGAAAGCTATGCTACTTGGATGGGAGAGTGAGTCGCACTAATCCTCAAAGAGCTGTGTACAAGGCCAACATCAGCATCCGCTAGTCCATAGCAGTGAGCTATGCCTTCAAGAAAGGGCTGACATTTATGTTATCAGCTTTTAAACCTTGTGTATTTAATTGTCTATTTTATTTATTGTCAAATGCAATATAATATATAATCATTTTATAAATACGTAAACGTCCTCAGTCTTAGTGATTTTGGACTATAGCAGTGTTGCCCTATAATATCAAGATCAGTCACTCACTACAGAATAAATTGTTCAGTTAAACTAGATTTATTTATTTATCCTTAGTATTGTTTGGTTGTGTAAAAAATGATCATAAACACTGGACACCATAACTGATACTGACCATCTCACATGGTCATTCTTACTTCCCTAATCTAGAAACCTAAAAGCATCTTTTGTCATATGACTCTAAGAAAAAAAATTCACTCAAAAGTAACGTGATCAGCAGTTAATGTTCCAGGTTCTGCTCAGTTTCTTTCCTCTCTGAACTCTATCCTCAATACTGCACTTCTGCTAGTGTTTTGTAACATAATCCATCAGTAATGTTTTAAGAGACAAGCCTTTGAAAATCCGTCTGATTTTATGTGCATGTTGTATTTTGATTTTATGTGTATGGTTTGTCTAGTGCACTTGTTTTCATCAGTTTTATGTTTTCCGTTTATTGACAGGATCTTTCCCAAAGAGCACTTCAAGGAGAAGTATGCTGTTGATGAGGTGCACTACACCTGTGACGTAAGTCTGTCAGTGTTGGTCTTTACAGCCCAGCCTCTCTGGTGTGATCTATTTTTCTGTATGCTGGCTGATCTTTAATGTTAATTGATAAAGCCATGACCAGGATCAAAGGACATTAGTGGCGTTTTCCTCACATACATTGCAGCTCTAAACTTTTATAGACATTACCCAACAAAGGTGCAGTTGGCTCACACATGAAACTAGAAACGGTTACAAGTGAGAAAAGTCAAAGAATGTTGAATTCAGATTTATTGAAGAATTCTGTGAGACCAAAGGCAGCGATACAGGTATAACTTCCCAGGGGAAGAAAAACCTGAAACCTTACGCTGGGGCAATAGCACTAAACCCTTTAAGAACATTTGATCAGATTTTACTGGTGATTCTATACATACCCTGATAACTATTAGAATTAAAGTTAATTTACATAATGCTTCAAAATTACTGGCCACATAAGTGCCTAGAGCCATTTCAAGATGAATAGCGAGCCTTGCTTTTAGAAGGACTTTGATTAAACAGTCTAACCTTTCAGCTCCCTGGTACAAAGTCAGTGTGACGTATAATTATACTGATGTGTGAAAAGCGTAGGTAATAGACAGGTGTATTCACAGGTAGCAGGTGGCCTTTATGCATCCTGCCTCCTACATGCTACCCAGGCACCATCTGAGCCTAAATTAAACAGTATTTTCAGTAGTGAGAATACTGCTGATGTAAGCCATCTCTTGCTCTGTGCTACAAGTAAGAAAGGGTAACTTATAAAATTGTGCTGTGTTTTAAAACAGATATTATTTTTTTTTAAAGAGGAATTGCCACTATGCCAGTTACACATCTTGGCTAAACCCCTATCGACAACCTTCTACAAGAGGTGTACCAAATACATTTTTAGTGCAGGCCTTATTTGATTTATAGTTAGTTATTGAAATTATAATAGAATATTCATGGAAAGGTTTGAAATGATTTCTGAGACCTGTTTGTATTTGCATATAATAGGACGATAGAACTAAGGTTATTTGTGTGAGACGGTGGGAAATCTCAGAGGATAGTCCTTAACCTTGTTGAGAAAATGTGGACAGTGCTTTTGGCTCCCCCAAAGCACATGGAGCATTACACTGATAATCCATTTGGTACAACAGTTCATTAGAATGCATAACTGAGAAAGAGCCAAACCAGCCATACTCTTAGGGGGGCTTCATTTTGAATTTTATTATTTAAATTTGTAACCTGCACTTCTGTTTGCTTCATTTAACAGCCCAGTGTGAGGAATGCACTTAAGTTAAGGCTCTTTGTAATTGCATGTTTTGAGAGACTAGAAAAACGGTTATGTTTATCAGTGTTGACAGCAGATTCCCAGGGGAGCTGTACTGGTGGATTGACAGCACCAGAGCTATTCTGGAGGTGTTCATGTTAACAAATCATAAAATATATTCAGACTACAATATAAGAGTGTTCACTAGCCAGAAAATGTTAAGAGGTTGGCATTTAAACAATCACATAATAATAATTTCTCTGTTTACATTTTGTCCAATTGATGATTCATTCTTCAGATGATATTTCAGGTATTTTTACATCTCTGCACCTGCTTGAGGTGTTAGATATCCTAATTAGTCACAGGTTAAGATGCAACTCATCTGCCAGATTTTCCATGAAGCAACACCAGCTTAACACAGTAGGTAAAATTAGAAAAAAATAATAAACTGCATGACTACCTACAAATACCCAAGGCTGACATCTAGAAAGACAAAAAAGCAGTTGGTGGTGTTCAGCATTCAGATGGCAATGCTGCCTACAGAAGAACCAAAAAGAGAACAATATTTCTTTCTTATCCAAATCAGGTCATGAATATTTTAGGCAGCACTCAGACATGGGAGGTATTGATGCACACACACACTTTTCATTGCACTACCCTACTTAAAATGCACACAAATCACCTTTAAATTGTTGAATTTGTGTTTTAATAGTATCTGGCATTTTTATGATTCTGTTGTGTTCTGTTTCCATATTTTTTTAACTTTTAAATAATAGATGCATTTCTAACTATGAGCAGATCATATATGCCTCGTCACAATAAACAGGATAAATGTTTTCATGTTTTAAATTTACATTTGAGAATGAGAATGATTTCCTCACATTGCCATTAAAACTGTTCAGACACTATTCAGCTGAGTGTCCTTTCAAACTATGTCTTATTCCAGTTTCTAAAAGTTGAGCTGCTAGAATCTAGATTGTAGGTTTTGAAGATAAAGTGTGTTTTAAGACAATAGAGTGAATAATTTAGGAATTTTAGTTTTATTAATAATATTATTATTATTTGGCAGATACTTTTCTGACAGGCAGATATGTTGTATTGTAGAGGGTGATAACATGTAGTCTTACAGAGTTGTCATATATGTCCTTGTGGCCAAGGAGCTGATTCAGTCTGTTAGATAAGGAGCTCCGCTGCCTGCCCAGTAAGTGGTGCAGTGGGTGGTCAGGATTTACTGTGATGGATAGCAGATTGTTCGCTGACCTCCTCTCCACCACAGCTTCAGAAGTGCCCAGTTTTGCAGCCAGTCATAGAGCCAGACTTCCTAATTAGTTTATTGAGTTTATTGGTGTCTCCGGCTCTGATGCTGCTCCTAGAGCACTGTAGAGCATTTTGGTGCACACATCATTTCAGCTGCCTTAGGAACTGTGATCCATAGAGTTCATTTGGGGAGAAGAAGGGGAGTGAGGGTGAGTGGAGACCAGCGTTTGTGTGGAGGAGACAGCAAAGGGCTGTGAACCAGACCTGTTGAAGACATCGTTCAGCTCATTTGCTCTCTCCAGGCTGCCCACTGGTTGTCTGTCTGTCACTTTAAACCCAGTGATTGTCTTTATTTTACTCCCGTAGGAGTCTGCATTTCCTCAGCTTCACCCTTAGGTCGTGCTACACACTTTTCGGTTCTTCCCTGTCCCCAGACCTGAAGGCTTTTTTTCTTTTTATTAAGCAGCTCTTTCAGGTCAGTGATCCAAGGCTTTATTGTTCTTAAAGCAGCATAGCGTCCTGCTGGAGAAGCCACAGACAGAGGCAGGATGGTTCCTGCCAAAGTCACCTTTATTCTGCCACCTGAAAGCAAAGGAAAACTTGTGCTTGTTATTTCTGCCGTTCTATTATATGTCTAATTTGTTTTTGTCTGCATTCCTGCAGATAGCCGATGTCCTGTCCAACATAAAACCAGCAGTTCTCCTCACACTGGTATGACTCACTCATTCATGCCCAATTACAGCTAATGCTAAGCTTCTGTTAAGTAGTATTGAATATTGCTGGTATGGGAGTATTTTGCTGAATCATTCTCACTCAAATTACCCCTCTGTACCCTGCTTTATGTTGTCTCCCACCTCAGTTGTATGAAAAATAAAAATGTTGTTTGCTACTAATTAAGCTCTTATATAGTAGCACCAAATCTGTTTTTGAAAAAGGTTACCTTTTAAAAATGGATGAACTCCTAGATGCCAGAAAACATTTACTAAGCTGTATAAACATTTGAATTCACACGGTGGTGATGTGATCACTTGTTTGCCTGTTTTATATTTTTTCTGCAGCGAGGACAGAATACAGATAGTGGCAGCACTTGCCGTGAGGCCTCCTTTGATGGAATTAGTCGGTATGTTTAATTGGCATCAATTTGCATTAACATAATTATACTTTGTTTGTGGATGGGGTTTTTTCTGTTTTTCACCAAGGATGCAGAAAACTCTTACATATACTTATTATTGCTGATTAACCCAATTTTAAATATAATTCAATTAAACAAATTTGCTTGTTTATTCATTGATTAATAATAGCATTGTCCTTGGCACTGGTCTTTGTTCTTTTAACTGCATATATTTGCTATTTTTATCATCCTACTCTAACCCCAGATACTTTTGAAAAAGGGTCAAGTACTTGTTTCAAATGAAATGTAACCATTTTCTTCATATTCATTTAATTTCTTTTCTTTTGCTTTTCTTTCTTGGATTAGCTTCCAAGTGAACAACACTCTTTTACACCCTGTCATTGTCGACTGGTAAGTAATTAAAATTTGTCCACTTGAGGAAAAGCACTTTTTGCCTAAGAGTTTGTTCAGTCAGATTCTCGCAAATCTTGGCAATTACAGCTGCCCAGTCAGGTAATTGTGTGTCTGCTATCAGAAACGGGGGCTTTTCTTGTGGTTGTTTCTTTTTCTTTCTTTTTTTCCCCCTCTCAATTGAGAAGTGAGACTGTGTGGATGTAATGGACTTCGTGCTTGCCTGGTTGTCCTTGGCATTAGAGCTTGCACCCTCCAGATGAATTGACATTTTCTAAAATGAGGAGGAATGCTTTTCAGGCACACCTCATGGGAAGCAGGGCTTGATTGAACCCTCTGCCCCCTTGTCTCGCTACAGCTCTTTTTTTTCCCTTTTAATTACTGTTACTATTTGTTACAAGGCCATTGGATTATTTATGTGGATTATTTGTGTAGAAATCTTTATTTCATTTCATTACTAAGCCATCTTAGGTACAAATGAGAGTGAGAACAGTATGGTATGAATTAACAAGCAAAGTTTTGATTCAAGTTAAAGACATTGTAGACAAATATAGGTACTTCTGCAGCAGTAGCTTATAAAGCATCAACTGGAATAACAAAAAATGACAGATCTCATTTATATACAACTTACCTTAAACTTACTTAAAACAAGCTTCTCGACAAATGATTCTTACACTTGTTGCTATGTTAGCAATGTATATTAGAAATGACTATTTCAGCCATTAGAGTACAGATGTTGCACTAAATGTGGGTACTTTTTCAAACTGTCTGTCCTTGCTCATCTTAATAATGACATTAATGTATGGAATCAGTCCAGTTTTGAGTTTGCATGCTACAAGAATTGGCCATGAAACAGCTGCCATGAAAATCCCACTGGGCAAATTGACAGCATTGCTACTACCTCTCTTACTGGTGGTACCAAACTAGTTAAAACTGATTGTCTCTACAAGTTTTGAGATTGCATCTAATTTCTATTTACCTCTAATAAAAATAAGGATGTTTGCTTATTTATTTTACTTTGCTAGCAATTCTGTTTGTGACAAAGGTTAAAGAAAAATACACCAGTCTTTTTTTTCAGCCTGAGGCCTATATTATGTATACTATATGGCTGTAGATCCACTGTAATGTGCATTGATTTTCTTAGTCAGAGAGACAGCTGGTTACTCCTTCTCTGTTTGCAGCCGTGTCGTTAAGACTGATATGGAGCTGGAGGTCTTGCGCTACACCAACAGAGTTTCCAGTGAAGCCCACAAAATGGTAAGTTAGCTCTCAGTTAAACAGGCCATTTATAAAAACTGAAAGTATTATATTTATGGAACGAAAGGAAAAGGAAGGGAAAAAAATCAGAGCATGCAATTAAACACACAAAGTATCAAAAAGCATATTACATTTTAAAACTCCCCCAAAGGTTTAAAGATCTCAGGATCTTCTAAGACATTAAACTGTTTAAACACTATCGATTTTAACTTCCTCCAGTAGCTTGGAGGCGAGCAGTTAACTGTGATACCATTTGACCAATAAGCTGTAACATTAAAGCAATACTTTACATCTGCACAGGATTTGACTCTATCAACATAAATAACCTCTTCAGGGGCTGAGCAGCAGTTAACCTCACAATTTTATGTCCTTTAAAGTCACTCACAATAAGTGTTGCGTGTGTGCTGTTATATAAAGAGAAGCTCCCAAATAAGCATCTCTCATACTTATAAAAACCTTATGCCTTTATGCAGTACTTCACTGCAGCTCTACAAAATACACTATTTTGCACATAAACTGTGTAAAGAGCATTTATTAAATGTTTTATAAAGAAGAAGAGCAGCATCAGAAATTAGAGTTAAAGAAAACAAGTGAAGCACATATGGTTATACATTGAGCTAAAAGTAAACTACTTAATTCTGATGCACTTCCAGTTGATTCTTTATCCATATAATCTTTAAATATAACAACTTTCAACAGACTAACGTGCTCGAGCAGCTCCAAATGCTTAACTAGCATAAGCAAAATGAGCACCTAATTACTTAGCATATCCCTTCGTAGTGCACATTACAAAGTGATTTTCAGCCTCCATTACTCATGCTGTGTTTACACACTGGTTGTTTACACCAGCAGAAATGTTTAACCACTTTATCAAAAATAGTTAAACTGATGCTCAGTTAAAATGTTTATTTTACCACAAAGTTTGGCTAGAATCCAGTAATGTCCCTGCAGTTAGCTACAGCAATGAAAAGATCCATCTGTTTCTTTATTTCCCTGCCATGTGTATCACACACAGTCAGCTTTGTCTGTGTTTAAATTCACGGGGGTATTGTGGGAAGATAAAACCGTGGCACAGGATCATGGACATTTGTTTCATAGTTTGATAGAACCGGAACCATCACACCTCTAGCAGAGATTCAAAAGATATCTGCCACAGTGCAGTCAGGTACAAAAAATAAATTAATAAGTTTTAAAAAAGCTTAACTTGCACTCAGTGGAGATCATTTTAAAGGAGGATGGAATTTGAATTGAATTCAAAATGGATTTAGAAAATAGTTTTCAAGCTTGCTAATCTCGTATATTGTTTTTCTTTTTTTCATAGGTCATGAAGCATGTGAAACCTGGAAAGAAAGAATATGAAATGGAGAGGTAAAGTTTTTTGTTTTTTTATTATGAAGACGTAAAAGCCTGTGTTTGGTGACAAGACATGGAAGCTTTAGACTTTACTTACTCTTGCTTACTTACATGATAATGAATTTTTGAGCAAGTGGACTTAGTCCACACTAATTTGGGTAGATGTTATGCTGATGCATTTACTATGTTTGACAATATATAATTGGTTTGTTATATATTATAATTGGATTAGTTAAACCTTTGATGTGTAAAATTAGCAGCAGGTGATGATGAATGAATAAATCAGTTTAGATTACACCCTGTTGACACAGATGGAACAAACAGAAATGTCACACCTCATTGCTTCAGTGTAGTAAGAAATCTGAGGGCCTTGTTAATAATGATGTGTAATGTAATGACTGGTAACTCAGTACCTGGCAAGTGTGCATATTGCTTCACTGCATGCTTCTGGTATACAAATATAGTATAGGATTACAATTCAGATTAAGTGCTTGGTTATAGTTTTGAGGTACTCAAAATATCGGTGCTAAACAGAAGAAATATGTAATGGTATAAATATTTCAGTTTACTTTCTTCATGTCTGAGTATTCACTACCCTTGGTGTCTTAGTAGCTTTCCATCATGCTCATTTGTGCTGGCCATGTAAGAGGAATCATTTAACATCCTACACAGCTCTGCAGTGCTGTCGAGATTCATAAAGGTGTTTGATGTGTTTGACCATGTGATGATTAAAGAATGAGTGCTGAATGAATTCTTAAAAAGCATGGAGTCAGGAAAAGGGCAGAGGAAGACTGTCAGGTAATTAGCTTTTTTTTCTTCTATCTTTGCAGTCTTTTCCAGCACTACTGCTATACTAAAGGAGGAATGCGCCACACCTCTTACACCTGTATCTGTGGAACGTGAGCATTGACAATTCATTACCTGTTATATTTCTGGTATTAGAAGTCAAATTGAGTCTGTTCTTCCTGGTGCCAAAAATGAATGAATGAAGGAAGGCCATTGCTGTAGTGCTTTTTTCCTTTAGTTTAATACCGGCGATCGTAGCATACTGATCATACAATCGAGCAGTTGACCCTGACACCATAGCCCTAGGCATTAGAGCACCAAATACTCTGTTCCTCTATTAAGTTGAGCGGTCCTAGGGGGAAAGAAAAGACTTCAATTTTAGACAAAATTGCAATACATTGGAGGAAACTATGCTACTGCAGTACCTTCAAGGGTATATGACACAGTTGAGCAGGCTCCATCCATCTCTGTTTTTATGTTGGCCAGAATAAACTATGCTCATTAAAAAAACTGTATTAACATCCCCCCTTTAGCTGTGAGCTAGCAGCATCATTATGGATGAAAAATTTTGAAATGTTGTTAATCATGTTCTGGCCTTTTGGGTTAAAGGCCATGCATCATGAACATTGTAAAGATTAGTGGCCTGTAGATGAAAGCGTTTTTCCTGTTAAAACTAGGGGTTTAAAACAAGAGACTAGAATCCATTTGATGCTTTAAAGTATTCTCTGCTTTGAAGATTAATAGTTATTTATGTTTTGTGACTGGTTGTCTTTTCAATGTATGCATTGTTTATTCCCACCAGTGGCAATAATTCCTCTGTTCTCCATTATGGTCATGCTGGCGCTCCTAATGACAAGACAATCACAGGTGGAGATATGTGGTGAGTATCGATGTTTTTTTTTCTAAATGAGGGGGGGACTATAACCACCTCATGCTTCTGGATCTTAATTCAGAATGTGTACAGATTCTCCTAAATGAGCCATTTCCCACCATACAGTTTTTGTCAAATACCATAGCAAATCCCATCAAGTGACATGTTACTGTTCTTGTGACCTTTAGTGACTTTGCCATCTGTGTGCATCTCTTTTTATCGAAAAGCATGTGGGACACAAACATAAAACATGTCTTTAATAATTCTCTAATAATTTGTATTTGTTTTGTAACCTGCAGTCTCTTTGATATGGGTGGAGAGTACTATTGCTACTCCTCAGATATCACCTGCTCCTTCCCAGCTAATGGCAAGTTCACTCCAGACCAGAGGGCCATCTACGAAGCCGTCCTGAAAGCCTCACGTGCTGTGATGGCTGCCCTCAGACCAGGTTATATTATTTTCAGTTTAACTCAGGACAAGTTACCTAACTAAAATTAAAGTGAGCAAATGTCATTAAAACTGAATCTGCTGTTCCTATAGGAACATAGCAGCATAGGGGTTAAAAACTAATTAATATGTTACAGTTATAGAAATCTGTTTTTGTTAAGTACAAATCATAACTGATCACCGTGAGGATACTTGTCTGTAAATTCTTTAAACAGGTTACACTTGTGGGGTTTTCAGTAGTTACAAAAGAATTCTTTAGTATTCATTACAGTTGGAGCTTTGAAAATAATATCCTTGTGAATTACACTCCTCAGTAAATTGTGAGCTTTTTTTTAAAAAAATTAATAAGCTTTTAAATTAACATGCATAGTTAAATTTTTTAACTGTTGTTGTTCATTGAAAAATGCTTGTTTTGAAGGTGTGAAGTGGACCGACATGCACCGCTTGGCTGACAAGGTTCACCTGGAAGAACTTGTAAAGATTGGCATCCTACATGGCAGCGTGGAGGACATGATGAAGGTCCACCTGGGCTCTGTATTCATGCCCCATGGCCTTGGACATTTGCTGGGTATTGATGTGCATGATGTAGGAGGTTACCCTGAGGTGAGAACAGAACTCTTATGTTCTGCAGTTTCACACAACACAACAACTAGTCAGCAGTTATTTCTGTGACAGTCATAGTCTGGAGACAGTAGAGGACGAAAATATTTCTGTTACTGGAATATTGATGTGTCCTCAGTAATAAAGAGGCCATTGGTGCAAGTGAGAGAGGAACTAAATTAGGCCAAGCTGCAAGGAACAAGTTCAGGATGAGGACAGGAGCAAGGGGAAAATGAAATGTCATCTGAACTTTGAGCACAGATAGTTTCACGCTGTGGTGGAGGAATTTGTAGTGATATTCAGTTTTGACATGTAAATAGAGAAGTTGGTTAACCCTCAGCATTTCCAGTAGAACTACTGAATGTTCTCCTGCTGACAGCGACAGTATGAGAATTAAACTTTGAGGGGGTGGGAATCACTGAATGCAGTTCTCAGTGTGTGGATACATGACAATACTGTTGACTGACTTTGGTAAGTGTAACAGGAAAATATAAAAATGATGAATTAATAAACTTCCATGTTATATGGCTCTTACCTGTCTCCTCTTCTTGTTTGGGTAAAAAGCATTTTGATGATTTTACATGAAGTCTTGCATGAAAAACCCTGAAATATTTTGACTTTGATGAGCAAACTGACAAAAAATATAATAGAATTTATTTATGTTATCAGATACAGTAGTTGGAGAAACCTCAATTTAGTCAGTTTGCACATATTTTAAAAGTACATTTATTAAAATAATGAAATAATACTACTGTCATCTGCTGTATAGGGTATCGAGCGAGTTGACGAGCCTGGTTTGAAGAGTCTTAGAATGGGCCGCCTGGTGCAGGAACGGATGGTTCTTACCGTGGAGCCTGGCATATACTTCATCAACCACCTGCTGAACCAGGCCCTGGCTAACCCTGCCCAGAGCTGCTTCATCAACAACCAAGTGCTGGCTCGCTTCCGTGGCTTCGGAGGGGTTAGTATGCTTGCACAGTTCTTTTTGTTGTTTATGTTTGACCAGGGTGGTAACAGAACAAAGGGCCAACTGATACTGAAATTAATTCAGCTTCTGCTTGGTTTACAGTCTGACAGGATTGGTATTCTTTCATGATTTGCTAAAGGCCAAATGTGCAACTTTGAAGATAAAAGCTGTAAAGATTGGATAATGTCACTTTAAGCATGAAAACGTCAGCCAGTTTAAAATTTAAGGTGCTGCTATCTCTAAAATTGTGTCTGTAGAGTGTGCTTTTCCTTGTCCCACCTTAACCATCTGTGACTTTTTATATGTAAATTAAACACTGCAAGATCTATTGAATGTTATGGTATTTTAGGTATTTTGTCATATTTTTGATCAATTCAAAGTCACAAGAGAACCTAGATTGTCATACAGGTATTTATAAAGTCTATTAACTGAAAAATAATATTACAAATATGTTTAGGCTAATTAATTTTAGAGTAACAGATTTTCTGTCAAGGCCATTTAATGACAAATCCTTAACAATAACCAAAATAAATGTTGTATTTATATAACATTGTGAATAAATTTGTTTCATTTCATTTCAAATTGATAGTTTGAGTTAAAATTTCTAAAACTAGGGTATTCCTACAAAATGAATCAGCAAATGAAAATGTATATTTAAAAAACTTAAAAAAAAACCTTCAGTAACTGATCCAGCTCATTTCAAATCTTTGAATGCCTCCTGCTTTTGACTCTTGTCATGTGTCACTAACCACTTTGTTCCTTCTTTCTGTAGGTTCGCATTGAAGATGACATCGCGGTCACAGCAGACGGCATAGAGCTGCTGACTTGTGTACCTCGTACAGTTGAGGAGATTGAAGCTTTTATGGCTGACTCCACAAAACCTTTCAGTCCAGTTGTCTAAAGAAACTGAATTAACTTTCATTGAAGTTTTCTATATGATTACTGAGGAATATCAACAGTAATCAGTAAAGCTCAACTTATTTCTTTAACTCTCATATCTTAATCATGAAACAAATACACAATCGAGATCAGAAGTTTCACATAAAGCTTTCGTAAAGTTTAAAGTTCTGATGTACATTAGCCACTGTCAGTTTTACTTGACAAACTTTACAATAATACAGTATTACATTAAAATCTTTGTGCCTCCAAGGAAAATACATTTTCTGATTTAAAAAAATATTCTTATGTTCCTCTTTATAAACATTGCATTGAAATGGCATTAAATAAATCTTTTAATTTTCAGCTGTGTAAAAGAGTTGTTCATTTATTGGTCAGCTAAAAAAAAAAACATTTGTAAATATACAAATTGTTATACTTGACAAAAAAATAGTGCAAACAAGACGGTAATTAGTTTAAGTATGGTGAGTGCTTCAGTTACCATTCATAAAGTATTACTGCAAGTAGGACTGCACTGATTTATTTGCAAATAAGACGGCATTTCTCAATAGCAAAGTCATAAACATTGTGTATGTTTCATCAGTGCTGTATTGATGTAGCTGTGATGCAGTTCCTTGTATAAATACATTTGTGCTCATAGATGGTGTGGTCTGTAAAACGGGTATTGTGAAAAAAACAAAATTATTATCATAAACAGTGTTATCAACACAGTTTCACATTTGATAAATGTTACATAATTATGCAAAGAATTTTTTAAAAATCTGGTTGTTGCATTACCACCTTAATCCCGTAGATGAATGACTACAATTAACTACAATAAATGTTGTTGTTGTAATTGCATGATTTCTCACAAGCATAATACAACAGTTCCTCTTTAAAGAACCAGCAACAGCCAATGTAGTGGCATCTTTGTGTGCTGCAGTCATTTTGGCAAAGGCTGAGTGAACTGGGAGGAATGAAAGAAAATGTTTGTTTTTAATGCACGATAGATTGACCCTGAATATGATGAAATTTGATCAATCAAAAGGGGTATGCATCACTGGATACAGTGCTTACGAGGATTATCGCACCTGAGTCAATTAAATGACAAACTACACTAAATGATCTCTAATGATCATTTTTAAGATAATGTTTTATGTATGTTTAGTGAATCCCTAAATTGTTAATTTCACGAATCATGATTCATGAAATTGTGAATGTCAGGAAGAGACCCCAGCGGATGGTGGTGACAAGGAGGGGGTCAAACTGCGGGCTGGCATTAGCTGGGGCTCACTACTGGAGCTACCTGCCGCGGCAGCACCAATGGAAACACTCTCCAGGGTGAGGAAAAGAGCATACCAACTTCTCCCGCTCCCAGAATGGCTATGCAAAACGTGTGTAAAAGTGGTCCATCCGGGCTGAATATCCTGTAGTCTTCCCAGAGCTGGGGAAGGTAACTGTCTCTTGGAAGGGCCGCCCGTTCAACATGAAGCTATATGCAGGGGGCTTCTTCTCTTTGAGGGCATGAACCCTGCCAGCCCTCTGGCACCCCTCTGGGCCTTAGCAGTGGTGCTGGAGGGGCTTTGTGGCTCTCCATTTGAACCTCTGCAGGAGGCTGATTTGAGGCATCTGTCTTTAAAGACAGTATTGCTGCTAGCTTGAACCAAGCAAACGCTGCATATGCTGTGTCCTCTTTGTATTTTCCATGCTTGTTTGGACAGGACAAAGGATTTTCGGAAAAGTGACCAGCTTTTTATTTCATGGGCGGGCCAATCACTAAGCAGCAGCTCTCACACGGGTTTGTGGAGGCAATTGCTCTTGGGTATACGAGTCTTGGGCAGTAAATGCCAGAGTGCCTGCGGGCTCGCTTCAGCCTTGTTCTGGGCCATTTTTAGAGGGGTGTCAATCCAGGACCCCAAGCAGTGCTGGGCACTGGGTCCTCACTTGGATACTGACTATTGTTGTGACTGGTTGAGATAAGCTTGTCTGGCAATACAGGAATTTCTAGGAATGAGAACTTTAGGTTACTTGTGTAATCGTGGTTCTCAAAGTAGCATGAATGAGATGTCTCACCAGACAGCCCTTCTTGTTGAGGCGAAGTGAGAAGAGGTGCTTATCTTGAATAACGGCTACGTAATAGCGCAAGCTATTTAAGGGTGGGTGGCTCTGCCTGACATGGCCATTGCAATCACCAGCCAATCTGGGTTGACAGAACAAGAGGAATGAGGAATACTCATGGAGGCGCATCCCATAGTGAGACGTCTCACTCATGCTAATCTGAGAACAGGGATTATGCAAGTAACCTAAAGTTTGCATGTGGCTGATGACACCACTGTATGCTACAGTCCAGTGTTTGAAAAATAGTACCCAAGTCAATATTTCTAAAATTAAAATACATTTCCACTGAAATGTTAAAGACTTATTCAAATGAGACCTTTTGTTATAAAGTATCCCTAAAGCAGCTTCCATCTATAGTTTTGCTAGTGGATAAAAAGATGCTGAACAAATACCTTTGCTTTAATAGACCTCATTTCCAGAAAGCATTCATCCACTTCCCCTTTGTTGTTTCAACTGTAAAACAACCAAAGTTATACTTATCTGACAAAATGTGCACCACATACACCAATTACATTAAAAACACTCAAATGCAAGGCAAATGTCCAGCAGGACGATTTAAGCATTTGTTCAATGTAAGATCAGTGGTTTAAATGTTTTCTGTAGAATTGGTGCTTTTCTGTGGAACTTTTACACCATTTTTTACAAGCAATTCAATCCGTAGCGTGTTGTGTGGCATGAATAAGCAATGTGTCCCAGTGTGCATATTTTCCCTTTCGGTTACATTACTAGTGTCAGATAAAAATACATAAAGCTGACATTAAATTTCAGGCTTGATTGAATGTTGTCAAAACATTGACTCATTACTTGCCAAACCTTGATTTTTCGAAACTAAATTAGACTTTTTCAGTTGCTGATCAGTGAAGACAATTTGTCACAAAGTTAATGAAGCTGATAATCTGAGTCACAGCATCACAACATAAATTATTTTGGTAACAATGTGTGAACTTTTCCCCCTCAGTGTAGTGTCAGAAGGAATATGGTGACAATGTGAATGTCCTTTTCTCGTCAAGAACTGGAATATTCAGAGACAGAGGTCAAGGGAAAATGTACTGCAAAACCATTTGTAGCTGTGTCTCAGTTACTCTCAGCCACCGCAGTCTGAAAGAGAACCAGCTTTCGTGTTATATATTGTTATATACTGTGTGAAGTTTGCATATTTTCCCCATGCTTGTGTGGAGTTTTTGAAATGTGCTGATCAAAGCTCTGTATTACTTCTGGTTAATGAATAGATAAAATGTGACTTGTAGGCTAAAGAGGTTGAAGTGGTCAGTAAGACCATAAAAAGGCTATAAATGTGTGTATGTTACATATAAAAGGCCTGCCCAGGTTTAAACCATGATCTCTCTCACTGTGAGGCAACAGTACCGACCACTGAGCTACTGTGTTGCCATCTGTTTGACTACACCTTATTACGCCTACACTCCAGCATTAGTTTTTTGGGTTGTCCTAACTGTGACACAAATGTTCCCTTGGATGATGTACATAAACACACATTTGATGAATACTTTTAGCTGTAATTCAAGAATACATATACTACTACTGAGAAATTTCACAAAAATATCTAATAAGATAAAATTATACAATTACGATATTTTATATCTAAAAGTTCAAAGGTAAAGTTTGAGCTTTACCTTTGAGCTTTCTTGGCATTTATCATGTTATGGAATAGAAACAGATTTAAACTATAACTTGACTGGTTGGTGAAGTCGTACAAAAGAAGGCTTAACTTTTTTTCCCCAAAACTATTTCATAACTGCCTTACTCTTAAAAACAAGAGTATGATCATAGTGGCTTTTGCTCATAATTATGTGCTTTCCTTTACTTAGGGAGAAATAGTTGATGTGCAATGATAAGTAAGTCTGTGTCAGTGTTGGTCTTTACTGTCAGTTTGATGTGAGTTTTCTGTGCAGTAAATGAGGATACGGCATGAACCATGACATTTTACTACAACATTAGTGCATTCAGTTATTCGATAATGTTCTATTTATGTCATCATAACTAATATTAGATTAGCTCTTGAATCTTCTACAGTTGAGGGCACAAATTATTCCATCCATATTCTTGATTGCTTATCAAGTTCAGGGTCCCAGATGGGCTGGAATCTATCCAAGCTGTCACAGGGCGAAAGGCAAGGTACACCCGTGGACAAGTAACACCAACTGCAATACTAATGAAATCTCAGACCATAGTCATATCCCTACTCACCCTTCATTCTGAAGTCAGCTACACCCCTCTTTGTGTAAAGCTTTGTGACTGTATCTTGCTTGTTTGGAACGCTACTGATAAAATCTCTCCACACCTGTTTTAGTACTCAAAATTGTGTTTCCAAGTGCCTCTTGGCCTACTTTTTTTTTAAATAGTGAGACATATAGTCACAAAATTTAACACACAAATATTTTATTTATTTGTGAAGTCTATTCTTTTTAATCCTTATAAGTCATTATCAGTGAAGACTCCAACCCCGGCACCTTAACAATCAAAAAATATGTTTAATGTTTTTGTTTTTTTAGGGGGGACAACAATCACATGTTCTGATAAATTAGGGTTAGGATTAGGGTTATCACTAGGGGTGGGTTTCAATAATCAATTTTCCGATTCAAATCAATTTTAGCTTGAATGAAGCGATATTGATTCATTAAATCCTGAATCGATTTCTAAATATAATACATTTTGTCAGAAACGTCAGAATTTCAGGTTAAAGCTCACAAACAAACAAAAAAACTGTAAATGAGTTTAATTACACATGCTGCATTTGACTTTACAATGTTACATGTATTCAGGGTGTGGTAACATTCAAAGAAGTTCATGTGTTTTGAGGTGCCAAGGTGAATTATTCTGACTCTGGCACCATCTCATGGTAATGTTATGAATGGCATTGTGCTACAAATTAATGCTGAATGACTGAAGCAAAACACAAATAACAACAACAACAACATGAGGAAAACGAAATGTAATTTAGCTTCTTTAACAAATACTTTAATAAAAGTTTTGAAAATGGGACACTGTGTTTTTTTAATAACCTACCATTTATGAAGGGTTTACAGCTTTATTAGGGTTAATAAATCCATTACTAGTGCTTTGGAGCAGGAGCATAATTTTGGAGTTGGGTCCTAATTAACATAATAGAGGATCCTCATAGTCCTCATAGACCATCATTCACTGGTGACGCATGCTCAAATAAGGAATTTTGTGTTTTTATTTGGTATACATAGCTGATTTCTGATTTTCTGATGAGCAGTAAGGCATGACGAGTTTTAATTTTTAATAACTCGTAGGCTTGCAGCAATGTTAGCTCTCCATTTTTAATGCCAAGTCAAGATAATAACTGGATTTTTGTCCTGCAGCCTGTTTCCAGAGGGTAGAAAGGCAAAGCTCATCTTAATGTTTTAAAAAGATAGCTACACCTAAAGTTGTTCTCTTTGATAGCTTATAATGAATCAGATATGAAACAGTAAATTTATTATTTAGCAATAAATACAAAATCACTATAAACTGACTTTTATTTAGCCAAGTAGTCAGTGATTGTATTTTAAAACATTACATTTGCTTTTTTTTACTGTAATTTGAAAGCATGTGAAGCATGTGAAACCTTGACCAGTATGTATGAAAATATGCAATAAGTGCTGTGTTTTACCAACAGAACCTACTGGGAAGGCACTGGCGCGCCATGAAGTGTGAGCTCATCATTATGCACAGCTTTGCAATCGTGTCAAGAGCCATAAAAGTGTTTGATGTGTTCGACCGTGTTTTGCTACAGGATTGACTGTTGATTTACATTTTTAAAAGAAGCAGAAATATATCCTTAAGGAAATTTGTGTGTTCTCTGATCTCTGCTTTGCTAAATCCGTTTCATTTCCCAGCATTGTTATGGGTGGAGTGTTTTCAGATGTTGCTTCTAATAACGACTTAGCCTTTTGGAATAAAGGTCATGCGTAATGAATGCTTCCATTTTTTCTGGTCAGAGAGAGATTCAAAATGAGGAGTTGGTAAGCACAGAGGAAAATTATCTAGGTTTTCCATCCGTCCGTCTATCCATCCACTTATCCAAATAAAGGTTGGGGGGGCTAGTTTTTCTAGATAAAACTTTAAAGAGAAATGACACTAAAAAAAGCTGAGGTTCATTTGTTTTTGAACTGAAGTGCTTTATTTTATTCAAAATAGTTTGGCAAGCACTGAATTGCACCTCTTTCAAGAAGTCATGAAGCCAACCTGCTGATTCTCCGACAAGTGTGCAGTTGTTTTCAATATCAGACAACTTGTTCACACAAATTTTACACAGATAACAGCCATTAAAAACATGCTGCAATTCTTTAGTGCATTCAAATAGAAATTATATATAGATATAAACTCCCCAGAGTAACTTCATCTTTTGCTCAGGGGCTTTGACTACTACTGTAACTCTGCTTTAAAAATGCTACAGTAACTACATGCAACTGATGCAAGTCTTCCATTTGTGAAATTACTTCAATTTCACAACCTGTCAATAAAATAAAATAACTTTGTATTTTATAACTGGAATGTGCACTAAATTACTTCCACATAAGCCACTTTGACCAGTTGCTTATCAGTAGGTTCCCTCTACTACAGCATATACGAGTGACTTTTCACACCTATAGTTTGTTTGCTCTGGTTTGAATCAGTTGATGAGTTTGTATACTTGTAGCTTTTTGCTGTAGTTTGATATTTTTTTCACACAGAGAAAAATCCAATTGAACTTCAAACAAACCAAAATGCGCCACTGTAAACCACTTGAGAATGTTCAGTCCGCTCATTGGCCAGATGTGTTTGGGGCAGGAGCAACAAAAGAAAAGACAGGAGGAACCAATGACTGTAGGAGAACGTGTTGCGATCTGGACTATTAAAGAATATGGAGAGTTTACATTCATTTCACGGCTAGCTGCCAACTCAGATGAACGACAGCACATTACATATTACACCATCTCATTATGTATTAAAAAAAAAAAGGCTATGCCAAAATGCAAAGCATTGTGTGAAAAATTAATTACACTACATGATTCAGATGCACTTCAGCATTTCTATCACTTTGCGGTTTGGGCTTTGACTGAGCCACTGCAACACACAGATGCTTTTCTTTTTTCAGCCATTCAGTTGTAGATTTGAGATGCAGTGAATGGAATCATTGTCCTATTGCATGACTCAGTTTGGACCAGGCGATCATGGCTCAAGAGTTGGGAGGTCGCCTTGTAATCGGAAGGTTGCCGGTTCGAGCCCCGGCTTGGACAGTCTAGGTCGTTGTGTCCTTGGGCAAGACACTTCACCCATTGCCTACTGGTGGTGGTCAGAGGGCCTGGTGGCGCCAGTGTCTGGCAGCCTCGCCTGTGTCAGTGCGCCCCAGGGTGGCTGTGGCTACATTGTAGCTTGTCATCACCAGTGTGTGAATGACTGGATGTGTAAAGCGCTTTGGGGTCCTTAGGACTAGTAAAGCGCTATACAAAAATACAGGCCAGGCCATTTATCTATTACACATTTGACACATTTCATTAGAATACAAAAGTATAAAGAGAATTTGACTCAAAACTACAAGGTGTCCAGGTTCTTCAGCTGCAAAACAAAACAGATTCATCCTCTTCTGCCACTGTGCAACCACTCAAAACCTTTGACATGAGGTGTTCGTACTAATATTGTCTGTTCCTTTTCATCAAATGTTGTTCTGTGCATTATGACTGGACATCTCCACATTGTTCCAAAGTCAGATGCAGCTTTGAAAACCTAAGTGGTGTTACCATGTTCTTTTTAGAGACAAGAGACTCTCTCCTAGCAAGTCTTCCTTGCAAGCCACATGTGTTGTCTTTTTTCAGTTGCGGTTTCATGAACATTTACCATGGTCAAGTGTCCCTTCAAAAGCTCTACACAAGTGTACAATGAAAATGGGATTTGATTGATTTAGCTTGTAATGTTACTGTCCTATGTGTTTTATAGATAGATAGATAGATAGATAGATAGATAGATAGATAGATAGATAGATAGATAGATAGATAGATAGATAGATAGATAGATAGATAGATAGATAGATAGATATTACTAGTAGTGCAGTACAATACCAGAAACTTTGTCCACAAAATGAGAATATTCTAATCTTAAGTAACTGACGCAGTTACTGAAGTTACAGATTATATTACAGTTTCATACATTTTATTTGCCTTTCTCAATGACAGAAGTGACTGTATTTTTACAGATACACAGTTAAGCCATTAAACTCAGTCAACTGTGAATGCTCCTGAAATCTATCGGCCATTAAATTCTGTGAGATTATGGATTAACCTTTGGTACAGATATGTCAGGTTTTAAATGTTATCAGCCAACCTATGCCCAGAAACCAAGATATAAGACCAAGGTTGCCTATCTATTTGTAGCTTATGTATTAACTGTTCCCAAAGGTATCCCAAGCTAAGGTTCAACGCCCTCTACTGAACAAATGCAAAGGATTAATTCCAGGTAGAACTAAAATCATAACAAGTCGTCTGTCCCTACTGAGCAGATATATTACACTAAAATAAAATGTTTGATAATAACTGTGGAATCGATAGTATCAGATAGCATCTGCACCAATCAGCCGTAGCATTAAAAGTTCAGCCCCACAATCTATGGACCCAAAGGATCCCAAAGGATTAATGTCTTGGTGCAGCCACCGCAAAACACCTTCAGAGGTTGCATGTACACATCTTGATGGCTCAGACTTTTTTTGCTGACACAAGGTGGACATAAATACTATAATGCAGGATTTTAATAAGCTGGCTGTTTGCTGCATCTTAGGTTTAATATTAACCCTTTCAAGCATTGTGGTCACTACAGTGGACAGCTATTTGAAGGCTGTTTTATTGTATTTGTGTCAGTGTTGATGGTATACTTACACATAAACCACTACATTGGACACTGATGTGTCACTCCATACCCTGAAACCCACTGGTCGTTTAATGTTACTATAGATGTATGATGTGATCCATTGTAATTATTATTATTTAACCCTGTCACGCATGAATTATGACAACCTTAATCAGGATTTTTTCTTAAGTATTTTTATTCATCTTTCCTATTGTGAGCAAATCAGAAGACAACACTGATTTCTTAACTGTGTGAATCATATCTCGGGTGTTGCATCAGGAGGACCATCTAGCATAAAAGTCTGGCAAAGCCAAATATGCAGAACTGCATGCTGTGGTGACCGCTTGCATTTACGGGAGCAGCTAAAAGTAGTTTCATCTTAGTGTGATACAAATATCAGGATATCAGAGAATAAGTAAGTGATGCAAGCAGCATGGTCAGTGTGGCGATTGTGTTTGCAGGCTTGTGCTCTTTGATACAGGACAGTTTAAATTTGGACTACAATTATGAATCATTTTCTCTACTCCACCCTGAGCCATGTTGAGATATTTTGTC
Organism: Oreochromis niloticus; assembly: GCF_001858045.2. Lineage (NCBI taxonomy): Eukaryota > Metazoa > Chordata > Actinopteri > Cichliformes > Cichlidae > Oreochromis > Oreochromis niloticus. Next base: position 32,487,157 of record NC_031965.2, read on the forward strand.
TTCCTGTCCTGTCAGACCTGTCTACTGGCTGGGCAATGACACCCTGAGGGTGTTCTCTGCCCTTTTTTACCGAGAACTGATGGCGACTGTGCCAGGGGCTGAAAGCCAAAGATGGTGTGATGCCAAAGTCAGTAGTGGTGCTGCAGGGAGGAGAAAAGGCACAGAGGTACTGCAGATGTCCTCTTTAGACAGGTAGGTACTTTGTAATTTTGGTTTTATTCATTCTTTCTCGGGGCCTTAAGCCAGCAGTGAGTTTGCTCTTAGTTGTGTCTGATCACCCAGAGTGCATTTGATTTCAGTGTATAAACACCTCACTTGGTGAAAGTCAAGTTGCAAGTTTCTCCATTTCTCATAATCAACCATACTCTGTCACAAGTATGCAGACCAACCTGCACATTGCATAGGAATCACTTATCTTTATGATCTTAGGTTTTCTACCACGTGAACTTGAACAGGAGCCATTGATGTGGACTCCATTCTTTTTGTTCCTAAATTGCCCGAGAGCTATGCTGCTTGGATTGGAAAGTGCATCACACTGATCCTCAAAGAGCTGTGTACAAGGCCAACACCATCACCAGCTAGTCCATAGCAGTGAGCTGAACCTTCAAAGAAAGGCTGACGGATACTGTGTGTTATTTTATTGCCAAATTTAATAGGTAATATTTGGCATCATTATCTAAATTGCCTCAGGGCTGTTTGACTACAGCACTGCTGCAGAATTGCAAGTTCACATAGAACAGTACATTTCTTAAATCGGTTGTATTTATTTACTTAAATAACTACAAAATTATGTGAAATTGCAAATTTGATTGCTCAACTTTAAAAATTGTGAATGTGACACGTTATGGATAAAATAATTGTTGATCCACACAGTCTGTCAGTGTTGGTTCTACAGCCCAGCCTCTCTGGTGTGGTCAAAGTATCTTACAGCCTTATTTTGTGGCAAAGGCAAGAAACCCTTTGAGCAACTTTTATCAGATTTGACTGGTGATTTTATACATCAGTTTTTATATCCATGTAACTATTTAAATTAAAGGTAATTTAGATAATGAATCAAAATTGGTGCCTAGAGCTCTTCAAAATGAATAGTGAGACTTGCTTTTAGAAGGACTTTGATTAAACCGTCTAACCTTTCAGCTCCCCAGTACAAAGTCAGTATGATGTATAATTATACTGATGTGTGAAAAGTACAGTTAATAGTCGGGTGTATTCACAAATAGCAGGTGGTCTTCATGTGTTCTGCCTCCTGCATGCTCTACCCAGGCAGCATCTGAGCCTAAATTAAATACACTATTTTCAGTTATGACAGCTCTGCTGATATAAGCCATCTCTTGTGCTGTGCCACATGTGAGAAGTTATGCCTGGCTCATTTAGACTATAACAGAAAAGGGAGTTCCACAGAGCAACAATATTCACCACATCAAAATTTATTAATCATAATCATAAAAAATGTGAACGAGATAGGAGCTAGCCTAAGGGCATGTGTGGCTTAAACTAGGGATAACTACAACACAATCAAACCAAAGCAAATGAAAACACAGCTGGGTGCTTGAAAGGGATCAGTCAGAGAGAGGGAGAGTGAAAGAGAGACATCTTCGAAGGCCACTAGTTTGTATGGGCTCCCACGCAGCTGAAATAATTTCCGCTATTAGAATGGAAGAGCTGTTAATTAAGACCTAAAAATAAGGAGGTAACAGGCAGGCCCAAAAACCAAGACTGACACAAGGCCTGGGGCTGTCATAAAGGGCAACTTCAAAAAGTGTAATAATTTGATTCTCCTAACATTTTTCAGAACTTTATTTGTGTAAAAATGCTAATGGTGTTTTTGAAGAAGAATCCTCACTGTGCTACGTCTTCTACAGTAGGTATGACTGCATGCCTTGTTATTGCAGGTCCCGTTTCATTTATATCTTGTGAGATAACCATGTTATTGAAATTTTAAATGAACATGCATTTAAAAGTTTAAGATCACCTGTAATATGATAATAGGGACCTGTGCTGACATTTCTGTGGGATGATGTGAAATCTCAGAGGACAGTCCACAACCCAGTTTTTGGCTCCCCAAAAGCACTTGGAGCATCACAGCAACAGTCCGTTTGGTGCAACAGTTCATTAGAATGCACAACGGTGAAAGATCTCAACCACCGATACTCTTAGGGGACTTTTATATTGAATTTTATTATTTAAATTTGTAACATGGAATTTAATTTGCTTCATTTTGACAGCCCAGTGGGAAGAATGCAATCAAGTTCAGGCTCTTTGTAATTGCATGTTTTGAGAGACTGGGAAAACGGTTATGTCTATCAGTGTTGACAGCAGATTCCCAGGTGATCTGTACTGGTGGACTGACAGCACCAGAGCTATTCTGGAGGTGTTCATGTTAACAAATAATAAAATATATTCAGAGTACAATATAAGAGCATTGACTGACCAAAAAATTGCCGATAAATTGGTAATAAATGATCACATAATTTTACAATTATTTCCATATTTAAACTTTGTCCTATTGATGATTTATTCTTCAGATTATATTTCAGGTATACCTGCCTGGGGTGTTAGATACCTTTATTAATCACAAGTTAAGACACAACTCATCTGCCAGTTTTTCCATGAAGTAATACCAGCTTAACACAGCAAGTAAAATTAGGAAAAAGTAAACTGCATGACCCACAGCTGACATCTAGAAAAGACAGAGTTTGGTGGTGTTCAGCATTCATGTGACAGTGCTACTTATAGACGAACCAAGAGGAGAACAATATTTCTTTCTTATCCAAAGCAGGTCATGAATATTTTAGGCAGCGCTCAGACTTGGGAGGTATTCATGCACACATATTTCAGGGCACTACCCTGCTTAAAATTCTGGCAATTTACCTTTAAATACTTGAATTTGTGATGTAAAAGTATTTGGTTTTCATCTTTATGATTTATTGTTGGGAGAGTGATTTTAGTTTCCATATCTTTGGCTCTCTTAAATAATAGATGCAGTTCTATGTCCATCAGGTTACATTTGCCTTCTCGGCTGCAAATAAGCTGTTGAAAAGATTCTGTGGACTTCAAAGTTCTTTCATCTTGCTTTAGTTGACTGATGTGTGTTTTACTCCTTAGATTTACAACTACTGCAAACATTAATGATTTTTCATTTATAAACTATAACCCCAATGGCAGAAAAGTTGGAAAGCTGAGTAGAATGTAAATAAAAACATGCAACGAGTGAAACATTTTACTATTTCATTAAAAGTATAAGCTCATCTTGAATTTGATTGCAGCAACATGTCTAAAAAAAAGTTGGGGTGGGGGAAACAAAAGGCTGTAAAAGGCTGATACTTAAATGAAACAGATGGAGTAAGATTTGGCTAACTAATTAGATTAATTGGCACCAGAAGAGTAACATAAGGGAAGATAAAAAGAGCATTTTGGGGATGGACTTCTTAGAGTTTCGCAGAGGTAAAGAGGTTCATTGGTTTCCAAAATACTTCAGCTCCAAATTGTGGAACAGTTTCAGAATTAAGTTCCTCAATGTAAAATTATGAAGACTATTGCACCATCAACAGTACATAATATCATCAACAGATTCAGCAAATCTGGAGAAATAACTGTGTGCAAGGGACAAGGCTGAAAATCAGATCGAATGCCTTTGATCTTCAGTTCTTCAGGTGACACTCCATTAAAAACAGACATGATTCTGTCATGAAAAACATCAAATCTCTTTCATTGCATTTATTATAAAACATAATAAGCTGCTCAAAACGGCCATATATATCATTTCTCACACTATCTTTCTGAAAAGAATTGCATCCATTGCCATTAATAATACCCCCCTTGCCTGGTTCACCTCATATCGCGCAGATCGCTCTCAGTTCATTTTCTTTTTCTGCTGGTGTGCCCCAGGGTTCAATATTGGGGCCTCTTTTATTCATTATTTACATGCTTCCACTTGGTCATATATTTTGGAAATACAATATTAACTTTCACTGTTACACAGATGACACTCACCTGTATATTTATTCCAAACTCAATTTCACCCTTCCACCCATCTCTCTTTGTGACTGTCTCATGAAGGTTAAATCATGACTCTCCTCCAATTTTCTCAAACTCAGTAGTAATAAAACTACTACTCATCAGCACAGCTTCCACACTAACCAAACCCAAACACTAACCCTCACTCCCCTCAGGTTAAGAGTCTGGGTGTCATCCTCGACAGCACTTTCTCATTTCAGTCTCATATTAATCACATCACCCGATCCGCCTACTACCACTTACATAACATCAATCGTCCCCAGCCTCCCAGCCCCATGCTGCTGCTATGCTTTTCCATAGACTTGTCACTTCTCAGATTGATTATTGTAATTCTCTTCTCTTTGGTCTCCCTAACAGGTCCCTTCACGAACTGCAACTCCTCCTGAATTCTGCAGCCCAGATCATAACTCGCACACCCTCCAGAGAGCGCATCACCCCTGTTCTTCAACTGCTTCACTGGCTGCCTTTCAAAATATCGCTTCTCACTTTCAAAAGTATCCATGACCTGGCCCCTTCCTACTTGTGTTATTTAGTCCACATTACTATTCCTTTTCATCCCCTTAGGTCTTTGTCCGCCACTTACCTTATTGTTTCCTCTGCCCAACTCACCTCTATGGGGCACAGAGCTTTCAGCCGTTCTGCCCCCTCAACTTTGGAATTCACTTCCTCCAGATTTCAGGAATACTGGCTCTCTTCCCTTATTTAAGTCAAAACTCAAAATCCATCTGCCTTCTTTAATACAACTGAAGTTAAGCTGGTAGAATCTGGATTTTAGATTTTGAGGATAAAGAGGGTTTGAATACAAAAAATACAAGAAATAATTTTAGTTTTATTAATAATAGTAACAGTACTAAAATATCACTTTAGTACCTGTGTGCATTGAATCAGGAATCTATTATGTGACATTTAGGCTGTTGGCAGAGGAGTAATAAAGTCTGTTGAGTTATATCATTCAGTGTGCTGCTGAGTGCTAGACAGGCCACATAGGCACAATGGTTCCTTCCAAAATGACCTTTATTCTGCAGCCTGAAAGTAGCAGAAAATTTGTTCTTGTTATTTCTGCTGCACTGAACATCAGCTATCTGCAGGAATGCAGATAGCTGATGTTGTGTCTAACCTGAAACCAGCAGTTTTCCTCACACTGGTATGTATCAGTCACTGAAAATAAGTGTGCAACTATTTGGTTATTTTTGCCCTAATCACCCTTCTGCACGCTACTTTAAATTGGCTCCCAACTCATTTATATATATTTAAAAAACCTTTGTTAATACATCGTTTAAGCACTAATATCACATTTGGTTTTTTTAGTTTTCAAAAAAACAAATTAACTCTAGACACCACAAAACATTTAAATGCTGTATAAACTTTTGAGTGCATAACATGGCAATATAATACCTTATTTTTCTGTTTATATTTCTTTTCTGCAGTGAGGACAGAATACAGATAGTGGGTGCATTTGCCTCATTATCTGCCTCCTTTGATGGAGTTAGTATGTTTAATTTTGCCAGCTAGCAAGATAATTATCAACATAATTATACTTTCTTAATGGATTTTTTTTTTAACTAATGTTGCAGAAAACTAGATATACTGATTCCTGCTGACTAATTAAATTTGAAATGTAATTCAGTTAACCAAGCTGTCTTGTGTTTGTTGATTATTACTTTAATTATTATTTTTATTATTTATACACTTTTTTAGCACCTTTCAAAAACAATGTTACAAAGCGCTTTGCAAGACAAGACAAAATGAACAGCAGTAAAACATTTTTCAAATACTCATCTCTAATGGAATGTAACCATTTGCATCATATTGCATTTTTATGTATAATATTGTCCTTTTTCATTTTTATTTTTGTTTTTTTAATTAGCTTCCAAGTGAACAACACTCTTTTAAACCCACTCATGAATGCAATGGTAGGTAATTAAAATGTATTACTGAAGAAGTCCACTTAAGATAAGAATAAAAAAGCTTTTGCCTAAGATTGTATTTAGTCAGACTCTCATGACCCTCTGCAGTTATAGCTGCACAGTCAGGTAATTGTGTGTTTGCTATCAAAAACAGTGACTTCTCTTGTAGACGTCTCTTTTTTTCCCCTTCCTCTCAATTTAGGAGTGGGTCTGTGTAGATGTAATGGACTTCGTGCTTGCCTGGTTGTCCTTGGCATTAGGGTTTGCACCCTCCAGATGAAATGACATTTTCTAAAATGAGGAGGAATGCTTTTCAGGCACACCTCCTGGGAAGCAGGGCTTGATTGAACCCTCTGCCCCCTCTTCTTACTCCAGCTTGCATGGCTATCTTTTCATGGGCTTTCTTTCCCTTTTATGTTAATTGCTGCCAGTGTTTGGGGTGAGTCCCCTGAGTTATTTATGTTGTTTATTTGTGAAAAAAACTTTAATTCACCTCATTACTAAGCTACAGCATGTGCACACAAAAAATTATAATAGTATGAATCAGCAAGCAAAGGAAAAATTTGATTTAGGTCTCAAACTTACATTAGTTGTGGATTGAAACATTTTCATCAGTTCTGCAGCAGTCGATTACAGTTTCCACTGGAATGACAAGATCATCATCATCATCATCATCATCGTTTATTTATATAGCACTTTAAAAACACACAAGGCTGACCAAAGTGCTGAACAATAGAAACATAATAGATACCATAAGAATAATAAATACGATAAAAGTAATAAACATAATAAACATAGCAAAAACAATAAAATATAAGTAAATACAAGTCAGTCAACCACTGAGTCAAAAGCCAGTGAATAAAAATGCGTTTTCAATCTGGATTTAAAAACCAGCACTGATGTCGATTGCCTAATGTGAAGAGGAAGGTTATTCCAAAGCTTAGGAGCCACAAGATCTCATTTAAAAGCTGCGTGACACATGGTCCTTGCACTATTCCTCTTTTAGGAGTGTATATTAGGTTTATTTCAGTCTTTAGAGTACAAATATTGCACTAAGTGTTGGCATTTTTTTTTTTTGAACTACGTCTGTTGAGTGTGTGGAATTGGTGTAATTTTGAGCTTGAATACCACAATCAGCAGCTGCGAAACAGCTGCTGATTGTGGTATAATGTAATCCACAATGTGGTATATATGTAATCCTGCTGGGTAATTTACCGTGTCAAAGTATAAATGCTTGTTTTGTGCCATTTAATAACTCTGTTATATATCACTTAAAGTACACACAAAGGTCAGCCACTTGGGATAGCTCTCTATTGAGGATACTTGGAGCAGAATAAACCACCAACATATTCTTATTTGTTACACATTACTTACATGTTACATTTTTTTTTGTGCATGTGAAAAGCTGTGCATAATTTCCCATTTGATGTGTCTGCTTACTAGAGAAGCTATAAAAATTAATTGTGTCTGCAAGTTTCAAGATTGCATCTGAACGTGTCACTGACAAAAACAAGCACTTTTGCTTTGACACAAACTGTTGACTCCATAAATTATATCGCAACAATTTTTTCCTCAAAAGACAGAAATATGGGCCCCCTCTTAGAAAAAACAAAGTTTTCTTTAAGTGTAAGAGTTGTTTTCTATTTATTACATGGCTGTAGATTCACTGTAATGTGCATTGAGTTTACTGGTCAGAGAGACAGCTGGTTACTCCTCCTTCTGTTTGTAGCCGGCTCATATGGAGCCGGAGGTCCTGTGCTACACCAACAGGATTTCTAGTGAAGCCCACAAAATGGTTAGATCCTCCTGAGTTAAACAAACCATCCTTGAACCTACCAAAAATTCAAAAAAAAAAAAAGTTCAAGCTCACCCAAAGGATTCAAGGTGTTAGGATCTTTGTGATAATATTTGACCAACAAACTGTAACACTAAAGCAATACCTTACGTCTTTCTTTAAGGTTCATTGGAAATCATTTTTAGGAAAAACAGAAACAGAAGTAATTTTTCAAGCTTGATAACTGCATATAGTTACTTTTTATGAAGAAGGGGGCAGAAAAAATATGAAATAGAGCCGTAAGTGGGAATATTATTATTATTTTTAATTTTTACATTAGAAAGATGTACAGTGCTGTGTTTAGTGACAAGTCATGGAAGCACAAGCAAATAGATTTATTCCGCATTAATTTAGGTAGATGTTATGCAGACGCATTCACTGTATTATTGTGTGTGTGTGTGTGTGTGTGTGTGTGTGTGTGTACGCACACACAAATACGGTGAATGTATATATGGAATTGGTTGCCTATGGCTTTTAGTCAAGCCAAGATATTGGAGCAAAACACAGAAAAGCAATTTAAGGTGATATTTCAGTTTATTTGGCTCATACTTATTTTTATTTTATTATAAAAGCTATTATTTTAGTTTGGCTGACTTTCAATACTCTGCTGTCAGAGTAGCTTTACATGAGATTTTGTTTACCATGTGAAAGGAACTATTACCTGTAATAATCTTCTTGAGGTAACAGGTAATGTTATTTCCAGAAGAAGGGAAGCATATACAAGTAGAGTAATTTTTACAAAAGTGGAGTTGGTCTTATGCAGACAGCACAGTTGGAAAAGATAGGTGACTCCAGGGTGGTGGCAATGGTGCATGTAGCAAGGCATCAGTGGATGGAGAGCAAGTGAAGGCAGAGGCAAGGATTAAATTGTAGATACTTCAAGATGAAGAATGATGCACAGACTTCAGGAAGGACCTGAGACAGGCTCTGGGTGGTAGGAAGGTGTCAACAGATAACATGGAAAGTATAGCTGAAGTGATGAGGGAAACATCCAAGAAGGTCTTTGGTGTATCATCTGGACAGAGGAAAGAGGGCAAGGAACTTGGTGGTGGGATGAAAAAGTACAGGAAAGCATTCATTGGAAGAGATTAGCAAAGAAAAAGTGGGATAGTCAGGGAGATGATGAAAGTAGACAGGAGCACTGGGAAGCTAGGCATACCAAAGGGGGAGGTGGAAAAGAAAGAGGCTATTAGTGGGTTGTATTTGAGCTGGACACTAAGTAAGGAGAAAAAGACTTGTATTGATTGGTTAGACAAAGAGATTGTGCTGGATGGTGCAGCCGGTCAGGGTGGTTAAGGACCGAGATGGAAATGTACTAATGAGTGAAAAGATGGAAGCAACACTTTAATAGCTGATTAATGAAGAAAATTAGAGAGTAGGATGGATAAGAGAAAGCTGGTGAATCAGAAAGTGCACAGGGATTAGTAAGGCAGAAGTGAGGGCAACTATGAAGAGGATCAAGAGTGGAAAGACGGTTGGTCCTGTGGACATACTGTGCAGTGGAACAATGGTGATGTGAAGAGCTGTAGTAACTATGGATGAAGTGAGCCATACCATGAAGATATGAAGTATCAAGAGAATATCACTATGTCATTGTGCCTTTGTAGAAACAGAGAAAGCATATGATCGGGTACCAGGAGAGGGACTGTATTGTATTAGGAAGTCAGGAGTGGCAGAAAAGTATATGAGGGTCGTGCAGGACATATGAGCACAGTGGTGAGGTGTGGACTATTGCGATTGAGGTATTTCCTGTGCTTGACAATGTGGTGGTTAAAAAGTGAACAAATGACTTCAATGAATTCTTAAAAAGCGTGGAGTCAGGAAAAGGACAGCAAAAGTTCTTCTGCTAATAATTATTTTTTTCTTCTTTGCAGTCTCTTCCAACACTACTGCTACACTAAAGGAGGAATGTGTCACACCTCGTATATGTGTGCTCTTCTTCCAGGAGAGGACAAGTGACTCCTATTTTAAAGTCACTACACTGGCTGCCAATCAGATTTAGGTTCCATTTTAAAATTCTAGTTTTAACCTTTAGAGTACTACAGGGACAGGCCCCTCCCTGTATTGATGATTTAATCGTACACATACCTCTTCTCATAACCTGAGGTCATCAAATCAAAACCTTTTAGTGGTCCCCCACACTCGTTTTAGAACTCAAAGACATCTTTCCAAGCTGTTGCACCCAGACTGTGTAATGCACTATTTCTATGGTGTCTGGATTTGGTGGAGACCTTCAAAAAGCAGCTAAAGACATTTTTATTTCAAAAAGCTTTTAATTAGACCAGGCTTTTTATGATGTATTTATGACTGTATTGTGTTTTCTTACCTTTCTTATAAAGCACTTTGTGACACATGTCTGTGAAAGGTGCTATATAAATAAACTTTACTTACTTACTTGTGTGTATCTGTGCATTGTGAGGCTTTATTAATTGATCCATTACCTGATTTATTTCTAATGACTTAGAAGGGCTTCATGCAAACAAAGAAAGTACAGATGCACCTGCACTTAGATCAATCAAATGCTTGCAGTGGGGAGAGGGGTCTCTACATCATTTAAATCAGCCACAGCCACTTCTGTATTGGCACCAATGTTTTTGTATGGCACTACATAATGTTTACATTTCACTTTTGGGCCATCTTTATCAACAAAATACAGCCACACTAACGATTCCTCAAGCATAACGTCTATTAATCTGGAAAAGATGTTTAGTAAATATAAACATGAAATAAATTGGACCATTTTAGGTTAGCTTAGTTTACAAAGTATTTTCAGTCTGATCCTCCTGGTGCAAAAATTAATGAACAAAGATCATTGATGTTGTGTTTTTGTCTTTGGGAGTCTAATATCAGTGATTGTAGCATATTGATCAAACAGTCGAGCAGCTGACCCTGAGACCATAGCCCTAGGCATTAGAGCACCAAATACTGTGTTCCATTGTTCTTTGGGAGCACAAAATGCTGAGTTTATGACATAGTTGAACAGGCTCCATGCATCTCCTCTGTATCCCTGGTGACTTGTTGGCAAAACAAACCGTGCTCATTAAAAAAATACATTAACATCCCCCCTTTAGCTGTGAGCTAGCAGCATCATTATGGGTGAAAAATTGGGAGATGTTGTTAATCATGTTCTGGCCTTTTGTGTTAAAGGCCATGTATTGTGAACATTGTAAGGATTAGTGGCCTGTAGATGAAAATGTTTTTCCTGTTAAAACTAGGAGCTTAAAACAAGAGACTGGAATCCGTTTGATGCTTTAAAGTATTCTCTGCTTTGAAGATTAATAATTATTTATATTTTATTACTAGTTGTCTTTTTAATGTATGCATTGTTTATTCCCACCAGTGGTATTAATTCCTCTGTCATCTATTACATCTATTATGGTCATCCTGGGGCTGCTAATGACAGGACAATTACAAATGGAGATACGTGGGGGGGCTTATTCTCCTACATGAGGAATTTTTCCCCTTACAGTCTTTGTCAAAAACCCTTTAGTGAATGTCATCAAGTGACATGGTTACTGTTCTTGTGACCTTTAGTGACTTCTGAAATCTGTACATGTTTTTGCACTCAAGCATGTAAGACATGCAATCTGTTTGACATGGGTGGTGAGTGCTATTGCTGTCCTCAGACATCACCTGCTCCTTCCCAGCTAACAGCAGGTTCAGAGGGCCATCTATGAGGCCATCGCCGTGATCAGACCAGGCTATATTATTTTCTATTCAACTATGGACATGGTCATATAGAAAAACTTAAGGGTTACATGATAATGTAAATCTGTTTTTGTTGTTAAGTACAAATCATAACTGTGATGTCTTTTTAAAAACTTTAAACTGGTTACACTTTTGTAGTTTTCAGTAGTTAGAAAAATATAATTTAGTATTCATTACAGTTGGAGTCTTGAAAATAATATCCTTGTGAATTACACTCTTCGGTAAATTTTAAGCTTGGTTTTAAGAATTTAAGATTTTAAAATAACATGCATAGTTAAATTTTTAACACTTGTCTGTTTATTGACAAAAATGTGTATTTCAAAGGTGTGAAGTGAACCGACATGCACGGCTTGAAGAACTTGTAAAGATTCGCATCCTACATGGCAGCATGGAGGACATGATGAAGGTCCACCTGGGCTCTGTATTCATGCCCCATGGCCTTGGACATTTCCTGGGTATTGATGTGCAGGATGTAGGAGGTTACCCTGAGGTTAGAACACAACTCTTAAATTCTGAGATTGCCTACATCATAACAACTAGTCAGCACTTATTTCCATGACAGTCATAGACTGTAGACAGTAGAGGATTAAAACGTTTCTGTTCCTGGAATATTGATGTGTCATCAATAATAAAGAGACCAATGGTGCAGAAGTGAGAGAGGAACAAAAAGAGGCAAAGCTGCAAAGAACAAGTTCAGGATGAGGGCAGCAGCGAGGGGAAGATAAAATGTTGTTTGAACTGTGAACATAAATAGTTTCATGCTGCGGTGGAGGAATTTGTACTGATATGCCGTAAATAAAGAAGACAGTTAACACTCAGCATTTCCAGTAGAACTGCTAAATCTTCGCTAGCTGAAATCAACAGTAAGAGAAACACAGTCAGCTGACCAAATACTTCCAACCTGATCATCCCTGAAAAAAAACCTTTCTACAATTTAACAATTTAAAGATGGAGGTTTTCAAGACTCCAACTGTAATGAATACTAAATTATATTTTTCTAACTACTGAAAACTCCAAAAGTGTAACCAGTTTAAAGATTTTAAAAAGACATCACAGTTATGATTTGTACTTAACAACAAAAACAGATTTCTATAATACATTTCTATAATACATACATGATATTTTCTATAAGACATTATCATGTACACAGGTATATACTAGATACCTACACTATAAAACTATTGTGTTGACAATATTAGACCTTGTAAATTTAAAAAAAACATACTATCTCATTGGTATATTATTTATGAACTATTACCCGAGTCCAGTCTTTATCAACAGAAATAAAGAAGCACAAAATTTGATGAAAATTCATTTCTGTTTAGGATCCAGCAACAGAATTCCATTTTCCAGTAGTAAATGGATCAACAATAGACAGTATAAAACATGCAAGTAGCTTCGGGATCAAGAAAATGAACCTAGTGTGTAAATACCTTAAATCTGCATCTTTGACAGCCACCAGATCGATCCTTGAATGACAGATCATTCTTAAATGGTTTAACAAACAAACTTCTTTTGAAAATGAGCAGAACCAGCCAGAGAAAAGCTTTGAAATACTTTCAGGAATCCTGGGGAACTACCGCTAAAGACCACTATAAAAATTACAAGAATGTCTGGCTTCTTTACTGTACTGTAGTTTTAAAAAGCCTCAATTTAGTTAGTGTGCATTCACCACTGTTATTTACTGTTTAGGGCACTGAATGAATTAATGATCCTGGATCGAGGAATCTTCTGATGGGCCTCCTGGTGCAAGAACAGATGGTTCTCATGGTGGAGCCTGACATATACTTAATCAGCCACCTGCTGGACCAGGGTGGCTAACCCTGCCCAGAGCTGCTTCATCAACAACCAAGTGCTGGCTCACTTCTTTGATTTTGGAGGGGTTAGTATGCTTCTTTTTGTTTATGTTGGGCCAGGATGGTAACAGAACATGGGGCCAACTAATACAGAAATGAATTCAGCACAAAGTATGCACTTGGTATTTGTTCTACAGTATGAAAGAATTGGTATTCTTTCATGATTTGCTAAAGGTCACATGTGCAACTTTGAAGATAAAAGCTATAAAGATCTGAGTGGATGTTCTCCCCATGTTTGCATGGGTTCTCTCTGGGTACTCCGGCTTCCTCCCACAGTCCAAAGACATGCAGTTAGTGGAGATAGGTTTATTGGAAATTCTAAATTACCCATAGGTGTGTGAATGGTTGTCGGTGTCTATGTGTTAGCCCTATGACAGACTGGCGACCTGTCCAGGGTTCTTGCCCTAAGACAGCTGGGATAGCGGGACGAGAACAGTTGGAAAAATTATTTTCCAGAAATAATTGTTTTCCTAAAGATTTGACAAAAATACATTGCAGCTGAATCAAATAAACATTTGATTTGCAACTGTGTAAAAGAATATTTCATTTATTGGTCAGTTTAGAAATAAAACTTTACAAAAAATGTATGCAAGAGAAAGACTTTTTAATTTCTAATCACACATATTAATATTAATGCAGGTAGGCTGGTTAATCGACAAATAAGATGGAATCCCTGATAGCAAAATTAAAAATTATAAATATAATATATATAAAAGTTTGCCAGCTTTGTGTTTTTGGGTTGTTGCTAAATGTTTAATAAATGTTCAGAGAAATCACACACAATGAGCACTGCAAGTCACGGACACATAGACTAATATTTACAAACTTTCATGCAAATGCCTAATAGGATAAAATAATGCTTTTATGGCATTTTATATCCAAAAGTAACATCATAATAACTTTACTTGCAATTATTGAATTACATGACCCAAGAACAGAAATGAAATGGAAACTGTACCTAGACCAGTCACTGGAGTCATACAACAGCAGGCAATAATTCTAGTTTATCTTCTCACACTAATCTTTTGCCAAACTATTTTACACCTCTGCTTTGCTGGTAAAACCAAGAATATGATTCTGCATTTTCTTTAATAATGTTCTTTCTTTTCTTTCAACCAGAAATACGTAAATAGGTAATAGGTTCATATTGTGTTTTCATTGTCAATCTTGTGTGACTTTTTTGTGCAGTAACTGAAGTCAGGATATGTAGCCATACGCCATGAACCATGACATCACTATAAATAACATTAGGGCCTTCAGATATTCTATTACTTGCACCTCATGTTAGTGAGAAGAACAAATATTAAACTAGTTCTCAGAACTTGCATAGTGGAGTTACAAGTCAATCGTGATCTGTTTTTTAATTCATTCACCTGTTAATTATATAGGTAAATAATGTAACTACGGTCAAGTTAGAATCAATAATGCTATGCTCACATTAAGCAACAATATTAACTAATAATAAATACAAATTAACTTTAAACTGCGGTGTGTTTTGGCCCAGTAGTCAATGACTGCAAAACATGACTGCAGTACTTCATGTGAAGAATGTGAAACCCGAACTAAATGATTATGAAACGTGAATGAAACAGTGGAGAATGGAAAAACAAACAATCTCTCTACACAGCTTTGCTATGTTGTCAACAGCCACAAAAGTGTTGGTGTGCTTGATCATGTGGTGATAAAATATTGTTGAATGAAAATTTTAAAAGAAGCAGGAAGATTGATAGTTATCAATTTTCTCTGATTTGCTAAATTTGTTTAATGTTTTTGTAGTACCTCTGTTGTATCCATGGAACATGAGGTTTTTAGCTGTCAGCGCACAGCATTGTTATGGATGGAGTGTTTTCAGATGTTGCTTCTAATCTCGATTTAACCTTTTGGAATAAAGGTCACACGTAATGAATAGTTCCTGGGGGGTTTATTCCTGATCCAAGCAAGCTTAAAATGAAGACCTGAAAAGCACAGAGGCAAATTATCTAGGTTTAATATCCATCCACTCATCCTTTCATCCATCCATTATCTTAGCCACTTATCAAATTCAGGATGGGGGCTACTGTAGATTTTCTAGACAATGGAAATTACACCCAAAAAACTATGATCCCTTGTTTTTAGATTGAAGCGTTAGCTGCCATATTCACTTTTTACATGTTTTTATAGTTTTTTTATTTATTGTTTTTGGTAAATAATAAACACTCAAACTATGCGTGAATAAGGATAGAACATGTGTAGCCATAACTGTACAAAAAGATAAATTACACAGTTATTTAAATTATTATGTGTGTTATATTATTAACTATCATAGGTGTCAGTTCAACTTAGTGCTGAACAGTTCATACACAAATGCATTAACTGGAAATGAATGCAAGTCTAAAAACAATGTTTGTTGGCAAGTGTTTATGGCTGATCTGTTTACTGACTCGCCCTTGTTCCAACAATCAGTTGCACCTTTGTCTTTTGTGTTTTTCTTTCTATACCTCTCTGCTCCACCTTTCCTTTTTTTTACATTTCTATAACACCAGGAGTCCATTCTTCAGGAAAAGTGGGTATCTTGCATACATAAAGGATAGGTGAGCAAAAGAGAGCAGGCAAATTGATAGTCACATATGATGCATGGATTCTGAGAGCTCCCTCAGCTCTCCTGTAGGTATATTATAATATTGCTGTTCAAGTCTTTTGCTTTCGAGACATGCTCTGGATTCTGAAATAGCTGGAATATCGATGTTATGTCAAATCAGGATACAGCCACATTCATTGGTTTAACAAACTCTTTTTTAGACAAGTCTGTCTGTGTCTGGCAATTCAAACACGAAATTGTATTTTGCATTCTCTGATGTTCATGGACCAAAGCTGGTGCAGGTCTTTCTGACAATATTAATGAAAAGGTTGTTTTTACCTTCTTTTTCTAACAGTTGAAAGTCCTGGCTTTGCACCATTCCAAGAGACAAACTCTTGAGTTGAAAAATAAAGCCAACAGAAATGTGTTTTTCCTCTAGTGTCAACTTGAGTGAGATTTCTTTCTTTCTTTCTTTCTTTCTTTCTTTCTTTCTTTCTTGTAATTTTGCCTCTACAGCAGATTTTATATCAAACAACCAGGATCTGATTAAAGTGTAGTGTTTCAGCTTTACCTCATGGATTCTAACAAAAGTACTGAATTACTGTTTATTAAAGTCTCAAATCAAGTGACAAAAGTATATATATTTTAAAAAACAAAACATTGTCACATTGTCCAGAAACTTATAGACTTAACTGTAGATGCCACTTATCTGTGAATTAAATGATGTCAGATAAATCTACCATCACTAAACTTTCAGACCTTTCTAAAATATAGACACAATATGTGTATTATTTATTGTCTATAAAAATTAAATGTTCAGAGCAGGTCAAACTGGAAGCATGTGAAATATTAACTTCACTTTCTTAAACTAAAAATTGGAGAAGACACACAAACTGCTGCATCAGACGGTGAATTTTCAAAAATTCAATAAAAAATTTATATGCAATGAGTGTGACCCCTCAAAACATTTTTTAAACAAACATTTAAAAGTAAGGTTGAAGAGGTTATGGAATTTATAGCATTTCACAAAAATGAAGGAAGAAATTTCACATTGTCATTCTCTATCATTTTTGACACCTCACATCTATCTTTGGAACACTTCAGGGATTCATAGAGAGTATAGGAGATGTAGCTACTGTAATAACAATCACTGGTTTTGGACTCTGCATTTTGAAGTGTCGGGACACCTGTCAATCATTGTGGACAAAAACTATCCATAGAGCACCAAACTATTTTTAAACCAGGATTTAAATCTTCTTTCTAATGCTGTAAAGTTGCTCATTTAAACAAGGGCTCTATGGGGATTTATTTCATTTTGCATCCAGCTTCTAGCCCCACTCAGAGAAACTGCAGTTTTTAACACTCCCACATTGGCTTCATTTTTAAGATGCATTTTTCCCCTTGGGGTAATCCTAATTCTAAATCTATAAAGAACTTACAAATACAGCAGTAAAATGCAGCAGTTTTGCAAATAGCAGAAGAAATTAATGCTGCAGAAAATCGTTAGCTCAACAGTGAAATAAACATTTTAAGTTTATTATTTTAACACTGAGTGTGCTCTCGCTGCAGTGTATTTCTAATTTGAGAACCGCAGAGCTCTGAAATGAGATTCATTTAAATATTAAAGGTTGCTGTCCCAGAGCCTAATAAAGAAAATGTGAAAATTGCTTTAGACTGTCAGCAAATCAAAGGGGAATTAATTTTATTGACTGAATCCTTGGTGATAAATAACCTGATCGATTTTCTATTGGTGTCTTTGTACATTGTTTTTTGGGGGGTTTTCAGGAAAATAAAGTAACCTGTTTATGGTAATTGACATGCCATGCCATCTATCATGCAGAATTTTATAGGAATCACAAGCAGACCCAGATGTTTTATCCACAAAATTAAATTTTCTAATTAGTAATTCAATTATACACTTTTTACTCAAAAATGTATTTTCCTGATTTCTAGGCTATTACCATGAAGGGTGGTTGGATTACTATTTACTACATTGTTGTGTCTACCTTGCTTATTAATGGAGGTATCACTGTCCTCACAGACATCCAAACTCATTCAACCCAGAATTACACCTAAACCTGCCAGCCATGAAATTCTGTCAGAACATAAATTATCCTTTTGAATCAGATATCAGGCAAGATCCAGTCAGACACCAAGATTTATATTTACAACCTCACCTACCTGCTTGTTGATGGGTCTGTATCTTGTGTCTTCACTCTTCATGAAGGAAGGTCAGACTGAGTATCACCTTGCTCTACTGAGCAAATCCTGAGGATTACCTCCAGCTACAACTAAAAACATGCTAGAGCTTCTATCTTTGCTGAGCAGAGTAATTACTCTGGATATAATAGTTATAATATTGATTGTGGAATTAAATGATAACATCACATAACATCTATACCAGTCAGCCAAAAGATTAATATCACGCAGGTGCAGTGAATAGCAGTGATCTCTTCTTTACAGTGCAGTTTCTGCTGGGAAATCTTGAATTCTGGTATTCTTGTGGATGTTACCTTGACATAAACTAACCACTTAAAAAAATTTGTAGTCTAACTCCAAGAACTCCCAAGTGGCATCTACTTGCCCAGCAGTGCTTGAGGAAAACAATGAAGAGCCCGGGGCACTGATGATGCAAACTCCCTGGATCCCAATCCGATCAAGCATCCGTGTTATGCACCAAAACAAGCCCAATCCTTGGAGGCCCAGGCCCACAACTCAAAGGACCCAAAGGATCACTGGCAACATCCTGGTGCCAGAGAGATATGAGTCACTCTCAGAGGTCCCCTGTCCATGCCTCAGTGGGTCAGAGCTGTTTTGTTGACCTCAAGGGAGATCTACACAACATCAGGCAGGTGGTCTTAATCCATCTACTAGATTAGCAGATTGGATCATCAGGACATTTACCAGTGACCAGGTGTGTCAGACATTAGCTGAGAAGATAAGAATTAAAATCCATTCAGAAGTCAAGGAGGTTCACAAACAGTTCAATTCAGAACAAATTAATTTCATTTCACTGAAATCTGAATAAAACTCTAGAAGGAGTAGCAGTTCTTGTGAATTTTGGAGGGACAAACAGATGGATGACTGGCCATTGCAGAACCTCATCAGTCCTGGCAGGATAACCAGAAAAAAAAAAAAAAACAACCAGAAAAAAATTTCTATTGACATTCAGAGATATAATTACAATGAATTCTTTTTGGACACAATAGTCAGGTAAAGAGCATCAGATGTCTGTGTTTTCTCAGACTTATCTACTGGCTGGTTATTGTCACCCTGAGGGTGTGTGCTCCCATTTTTACTGGGAACCAATGACAACTGCGCCACTCAGAGGTTATTTTATTAGAGTGCACAACGATCTCACCTATTCAAAGTCAGGGTTTGAAAATGTCCTTATTACTCATAATCGCCATACTGTGAAACAAAATTGTAGGCCAGCCTGCACAATTTGCATTTTGTTTTGACCAGAAATATTTTGGAATAAGAAATTTTCTTTACACTATATGTCAAGTGAAAATAAAAATGAACCCATTTTTATTTTCACTTGACATATAGTGTAAAGAAAAAAGCATTTTATATTTCTTATATTATGCAATAAATACAAGAAATGTCTGCCATTGATGATCTTTAAAGCCCAGCCGTTCTAGTGTGACCTTCTTTTCTGTGCCATTACTGAACCTTAATGTTAATGTCTTAATAACTTAAGACATATTTTAAAGGATATCAGTGCCTTAATAAGCCTTTTTAACACTTGCACCGCATCCCTGAACTTTTCTTGACATTACCCTACATTCCACCAGAGAAATTATAAGAGAAAGAAATGGCACAATCCAAAGTTGAATTCTGTTGTGGTAGACACATAACTTCCATCTGAAGAAAGCTTTCCATCAAAATTATTTTGGGGAAACTGAGACAATATTTTAAGCAGTTTTTGTCAGATTTTACTGGTGAATATATACATCAGTTTTTATATCCTGGTGACTACTAAAATTAAAGATAAACTTAGATAACTATGGCCCTATTAGTAGGGCTGCCAAGTGATCTGCTTCTAGCACACCGACCAGAGACTAACAAAATAAAACAGGAAGCATGAGACAAAAGCAGACTTGACACAGAGACATGGACATGACAGGTTTAACACCAAGCACACAACATAACACTGAACAGACCAAACCTTCTCTCGGGATAAGACACCAGGGCTACAAGGGAGGCACAGAGACAAGAGTGACAAAAAAGACACAGAACAGAGGGAGCACAGAATCAAAACCTAAGAGCTAAACTGTTATGGGAATAAAACAGAAAACACCAGGTAACAAAAACAGCAATACTAGAGAATCAGAACAAAACCCATAATAAAGAATAATAGCAGAGCTTACAACATTGGGTCACCGACCCAGGACCATGAAAAGAACTTTGATTAAATGGTCTTTAACCTGCTAGCTCCTTATCACCTGTATGCTCTACCAGATAGCACCCTTGACTATTCTAAACTACATTTCCTTTGGTGAGAATGTGATTGACACAAGCCATCCTATCCTTTGATGAAGGACAACTTCAAAAATTCTCCCATTATGATTATGAATATATGAATATCCAGTAAATATGAGAGTGGTCATTTCAATTGTACCTCTTTGTAAAAAAAACAAACAAACAAAAAAAGCATATCTGTGGCACCAGATATAGTATTTGTACTACAATCTTCTAGAAGTTGTGATTGCATGAATCATTAGTGTAAGTCCTGTTCCATGTGCATCTCTTCAATAAAACATGTTTTTTAAAATTTGAATGAACATTCATGAAAAGTCATAAACTTTGATTTATTGGTGCATATATTTTATGGAAGTATGTAAACCCTCAACAGGAGTACATAACAATGTAGAGATGACATGTGGACAGTGCTTTGGGGTTACACAGCTAAGAAGCTGGTATTTAAAAAGATGAAAATATTTTATATTATAAATTCCATATTTTCTTTTTGTTCTATTGATCATTCAGTCTCCATATGATATTTTAGGTAGTTTAACATCTCTGCGTTTCCCTAAGGTGTTAGATATCCTAATTAGTCACAGGTTAAGTTACAACTCAGCTGCCAGTTTTTCTATAAAGTAACAGGCACTTATATAGGCAGCAAAAAAATCAGTTGATAGTGTTGAGCATTCAGGTGGCAATGTTCCTTATAGAAACACCAAAAAGAGAACAATATTTCTTTCATATCTAAATCAGATCATGAATATTTTAGGCAGCCCTCAGACTAAGAAGGTGTTAATGCATGCATGCTCACTTTTCTCTGCTCAAAATTCACACAGTTACCTTTAAATTTTTGCTGTTATGGTTTAAAAGGATCTGGCTGGGTTTCGTCCTGATAATTTATTTTTGGCTGTGTTCATAGTTTCTATGTTCTGATAAATAGCAGATGCATTATCCAAGTCCAAATGGTTGCATTTCTCATTTTGTCTTGGATGGCTGCAATCAAACTCTTGAAAAAATTGGCAGACACTTGCTTCAGCTGACTGCTGTGTATTTTCCTCTTGATTTTGCAACAATAACAAATCTCCATCCATCGATCCATCCATCTTCTTCCACTTATATTGGGCCGGGTCACAGGGGCAGCAGCCTAAGCAGAGAAGACCAGACTTCCTCCAGCTGGTGTTCCGGGGGAACACCAAGGCATTTCCAGGCCAGCCGAGAGATATGATCTCTCCAGTCTGTCCTGGGGGCAGACCCAGGATAAATCACAATTATAGAATATATTTAAATCTCAGATGCTGCTTGTCTTACATGGAGAATCAACAAATTAGTCAAAAACAATGTTTACTTAGTGATGTAAAGAAGAAGTTAAGATATTTATTACCTTTTGACTTATTGGACTTATTTCATCAGTATCTAACTGACAACAATGTCCTCATCAGCATTAAAATTTTAGTAGCAGTAACCTAGTAGTAGTCTGTAATAAAGGTTTTACCTGTTGACGATAATAAGAGTGCTATCACTACAGTATATGTTACCACTAAATTGGGAATTTGTTATGTGACATTTAGACTGATGACCAAGGAATAATAAAGTCTCTTGAGTTATATCAGTCAGTGTGCAGGTGAGTGCTAGAGAGGCCACAGGGGCACAATGGTTCCTACCAGAGTAACCTTTAATCTATAGAATGAAAGTAGAAAAAAACTTCTGCTTGTTATTTCAGTCATTCTATTGCAGGTCATTCATTCCTACCTGATAATATTGGGTTTTATTGAAAATGGTGGTGAGGGAGTATTTTTATTGAACCATATTCACCCTAATCATGCTTTTGCATCTTTGCCATAGAATTCGTCAAAAACAAATTGACATTAAGAACTTTAAATAAAAAAATAAAAAATACTATTAAGATTTACTAAATGAGCCAAGACACAGACACATGGCTTTTTTTGGGTGTCACTGAAAAAGATTCTGCAGAAAAATCTGACTCACAGAAAAATCTGACTACCTGTGATTTTAATGCCTGCAGTATACCATTGCTAAAAAAAAAAAAAAAAAGACAGAAAGAATGAAAAAACATTGACACACAGGGAACAGATGCATTAACTCTACAAACACTTGACTGCATCTCACTAAAGATTTCACCCTTGTGTAAGAATGTATAATTATGGACTGATCTACACAGATTGTGTTAGTCATTACGCAAATATAAATTGCTGCATTGTTATTAGATCACTCTCAGACATTTTCACTCCCATTGCCTCTTTTTTGTGATGTAGTTTGAGAACAAATGTAAACCACTGATTCCTGTAAACATTTGAACACTTGATGGGGACACAATGACTTGTTTGCATGTTTGCAGTCTTGTTCTGCAGTGACGTCAAAATACAAATAGAGGGAGCATCTGCCATGAGAACTCCTTTGATGGGATTAGTTGTTAAGTTTAATTGGCATCAAATTGCATAAACATAATTATAATTTGTTTGCGGATCTTGTTTTTCTATTTATATCTAAGGATGCAGCAAACTCTTAGCTGTACTGAGTGTTGCTGATTAACATAATTTCATATATAATTAAATTAAGCAAGCTATCTTACTTTTGTTTTATTTGTTGATTAATAATATTGTTACTGTTTTTCTTTGCACTAGTATTTGTTCTTTTGTTAAGTGTATATGCTTACAATTTAAATCAACCCAATCTGACCCTAAATCGTTTTGGAAGAAAAAGTCTGAAATGGTTGTTTTAAATGGAATGTAACCATTTGTACCATATTGCATTTTTTAAGTATGATGTGATCCTTTGTTGTTTTTCTGTTATTTATTTTGTACTAGCTTCTAAGTAAACAACACTCTTATACACCCAGTCATTGTGGAATGGTAAGTAATTAAAATGTATTACTAAGAAAGCTCGCTTGAGATAAGGACAAAATGGTTTTTGCCTAAAAGGTTGTTCAGATTCTTGCAAACCTTGGCAATTACAGGATTACCTGGTCAGGTAATTACGTCTGCCATCATAATAAGAAATAGGAGCTTCTCTTTTGGCTGTTGTTGTCCTTTTTCCCCCCTCTTAGAATAAGAACTCAGTCTGCGTGGACATAATGGACTCTGTGCTCACCTGGTTGTCCTTGGCATTATTGGACTCTCCAGATGAATTGATGTTTCCTGCCTGCGATGAGGAGAAATGCTTTTCAGGCACAGCTCGTGAGGAGCGAGGCTTGACTGAACCCTCTGCCCCCTCTTCTTGCAGGGTTTTTTTTTTTGTTGGTAGGCTTTAATTAGTTAACTGTTTCTTATGACTGCCTTGTACTAGTTGTGTGGTTTATTTGTGTAGAAATCTTGGATCACAAGTGAACACAGACACAAATGAGAAAAATATGAAATGATAACAGTTGAAAAAAGCAATGTTTTGATTTAAGCAAAAAATACTGGTACATTTTATAGTGGATTGAAACATTTTCAGCTCCCCACCAATATGTTTTTACTGGGATGCCATGAACGACATGACAATATCTGTCTTTTCTGGCTATATCAGTGCATGCATGAATTAAAGCAGTCCATATTTGACTTGACTTTCAACTAGTCCCGTTTTATACAACTTCCATGCAAATTAACTTACCATACTTTCATTGTAGTATATTTTATGTAAATGCATCTACTGTATGTATATATATCTATATATATAGATATAGATATATATAGATATATATATATATAGTATGCTGGTTTAGATGGAACAAATACAAATGTCACACCTTGGTGCACTCCCCATATTACTAATATTTTAGCTACATTCAAATAAGTAATAATTGCCGTGGTTATAGGTGTGGTACAGTATTATATAATATGTGGGCTGTAATGTCTGTGATAGATCAGGAACTGTCAATAATACATGAAACAGAGAATTGGTGGGGGTTGGATCTAGATTCAGAAAATGGTTGTGGTCACGTTGGACTCATTAGTAGACATATAACAGGCACAGGCTTATAACATTTAGTCAGAGGCTTGAAATAGAAAATTAAAAGAAGTATGACAAGGTTAATTATTTCGGTTTAATTTGTTCATGTTTTTAATAATGCTATGTCAGAGCAGCTTTCCATCATGCTCACTTAATTGCATGATTACATTGCATGAATACATGGAGGAACCATTAAACATCTTACACAGCTTGATCCACAAAGGTGTTTGATGGGCTTGACAGTGTGATGATTAAAGACTGCGTGCAGAATGAATTCTTAAAAAGCAGGGACTCAGAAAGAGGGCAACAGAAGCTAATTAGTGTTTTCTCTTCTTTCTTTGCAATCTGTTACAGCACTACTGACACACCTCATAACCCTGCCTCTGTACAATGTAATGGTTTATCAGTTAGTTCATTGCCCGTTTTATTTCGGTTGACATCAGAAAGGCTGTGTGCAATCAAATTAAAACTGACTGAAGTTGTACTTACATTTTGCAGTGGGAGTATGTACATTATCTGTAGATATCTGCTATCCCTGTCTGTCTTACTGAATTATACATAAAATGTCAGTATTTGCAGCATATTAAATTTTAACTCCAAGTTGAGCATCTGTACCTTTTAATTTGGGATTAATTTACAAATTAATCCCAGCAATTGTAGCATATCAAACAGTCTCAAAGACTACAGCTCTAAATGTTAGAGCACCTTATACATACTTTTTCTGTTAGACTGGGCACTCTTGTGAAAAAACATAAATACTTTTTAGGATAATGCAGAATATATTACAAGTCTCTTTGTTACTCCTACCTTTAGAGAGCACTGTGTAATTATGTAGTTTCCAGGTGAGTTATGGTCAAAACTAAATCTTTATCACCACAACACTATATTAACATCCTCCCTTTAACAGGGTACCTGGATGAAAAAGCATCAAGATGAAAAATTGTGAGACAGTGCTAATTATGCTCTGGCATCACTATTTAAGTCCATGCAAATGTACATTCTAGGGATTAGTGGTCTATATTTGTAAATGATTTTCCTGTTTAAATAATAGCTTGAAACATGAGATTGGAATACATTTGCTGCTTTAGATTATTCTCTCATTTTGAAGAATAATAGTTTTATATTGTTATTTCTTTTTTTAATGTATTTATTCCCACTAGGGGCAATAATTTTCTATCATATGGCTATCAAGGCTCTCCCCACTGACAAGACAATTACAGGTGGAGCTATGGTAGTACTTTTCAATGATTTTTACTTTCAGCACTCCAGGCTTCCAGCTTTAGACTTAAACATGATAAATATTCTCCTAAATGAGGAACTATTTTATTACTTCCAGACATTCCAACCAGCAGTCTTTTTTAAAATACCCTTAGCAAATCCCTTCAAGCGCTATTGTTACTGTTCTTGTGCTATTAAGTCCCTTTGCCATCTATTAACATTTCTTGCCCTTAAAATAAAGTCTGCTTAATGACCTGATGTTTTGTGCCCAGCAGTCTGTTTGAGATTGTGGAGAGTACTACTGCTACCCCTCTGACATCATCTGCTCCTTCCCAACCAACAGCAAGTTCAATCCTGAGAGGACCATCTAAGACCCCATCCTGAAATCCTTAGACACTGTAATCACTGCTGTCAGACCAGGTTATATTCTTTTTGGTTTTACTAAGGACACTTCATTTAACAACCAGATTTAAGGAAATGTCATTAAAAGTGAATCTTTTGTCCTTCCCTAGAGGGGCCAAAATTAGTCTTTATAGTTCCAGGATTATATTTCCAGGATTTAAGTAGAGTTACATATATATTATTTTGTATTCATAAAAGTTGGAATGATCTGAAAAGTAATGTCTTTGCAAATTACAGTCCTAAGTAACATGTAAACCTGCCTGTAGCGTGGAGGACATGATCAAGGTCACTATACCCGGTCTTTATTCATGCCTTGTGGTATCAGACACTTGCTGGGGATGTGTATGGTGTACGAGGTTATCCAAACATGTGAACAGAATTCTTAAATTCTGAGACTGCCCACATCACAACAAGTAGTCAGTAGTTGTTTCTGTAGCAGTCAAAGTCTCGAGACAGTAGAGAATGAAAACATTTCTGTTCCTGGAATATTGATGCAACATCAATAATAAAGAGCTCAATGGTGCAGAAGTGAGAGGGGAACAAAAAGAGGCCAAGCTGCAAGGAACAAGTTCAGGATGAGGGCAGGAGCGAGGGGAAGATGAAATGTTGTCTGAGCTACGAATCCAAAAGATTTCATGCTGTGTTGGAGGATTTGTACACAACACCCCCCCTTTGACAAGTAAATATAGAAAAACAGTTACTCCAGTGGAGCTGCATCAGTGTTCACCAACATTTTATGAAAATTGTGAAAATAATAATATTATTGAAAATAATATTATTTCACCTATTTTTAGGGGCATCGAGCACATTGAACTGGGACTGTTTTGATGGGCCACCTGATGCAGGATCAGAGGGTTATCAGCATAGCAGAGCCTGGCATATACTTCAGACATCAACTACCTGCTGGATCAGGCCCAGCTAACCCTTCCCAGAACTGCTTCATCAGCAACCGAGTGCTGGCTCACTTCTGCAGTTTTGTAGGGGTTAGTGTACAGTTGTTCCTAAAACCCTTTATGAGCTATTCATACTTGTGTAATTCTCTAATGTCTGGCATGTTATCAAAGTGAAGGAGAGAAAAATACTTCAGACATTTCAGTCTGGGGGCTCTGACATTTTTCAATTAAATCAATTATTAAAACCCACAACCTGCTATAGTATAGAATATTACTGCTACACAAATGATTCATAAGTTAACACTGGGAAAATTAAACTGAATTGCCGCTGAAATGTAAGACTTATTCAAATGAGACATTTTCTTGTAAAGTATCCCTAAAGCAGTTTTGCTGATGGCTAAAACGAGATGTCAGATATACAGAACAGTGTATAAATTGAATTCATCACAGAAAGCATTGATCAATTTCCTCTTTGTCATTCTGAAACTGAAATTAAATTTATCTGACAAAATGTCACACACCATGCTAAGTAGGACACATCTGACATTAAATTGCAAGCTTGATTATTGAATTTCCAGGGTGTCAGAGACCAAGACAAGTTGATAGTTCAGAATTAATTTGCAACCATTACAACTGTAACTCAACCACTTCAAAGTTAAGTCAATATTAGCTTGGAAGTAGTGAGTTCAAGTATTTTCTGTTGTTTAGCAACTTATATGACCTTCATTTTATATTTCTTTCAATTTAGAATAATCACACCAACAGTTGTCACATTCTCACCAAGTTCTTGCCCATTCCAGCTTCGTGCAGATCTACAATTTTGTCCCTGATGTCCTTTGACAGCTTTTTGGTGTTGCTCACAGTGAGGGAGAGGTTAGAATCTTAGAGGTTAGAACTAATTCAACAGAATCAGAATACTTTATTAATCCCAGAGGAAATTATTATTTATGTATTTACAGTTGTGTTTCATACACATAAAGAGTTGGCCAGTCCACGGGAGCCAGAATTCTGGCTGGGTTGTAGGGTATCAAGTACTTATTTCACTTAATGGCAATTTATAACTTTTATGTAATGTGTTTCTTTTGTGGATTTTTGGTTAATATTCTCTCCCTGTTAAAATGAAACTACCGTAAAATTACAGACTTTTCTATTCCTTTGTAGGTGAGCAAACTTATGAATTCAGCAAGGCATCAATTAGGTATTCCCCCGTTATACATACAATTTTAAATAAAATTTAAATAAAATATGATAAGTTAATGTTTTTCTGACTTAAAAAAATATTCTGAAATACCCTGAAAACCAGCTGTTTGTGCTGTTTCAACATTGGATGTTTGAGGTTGGTGGAAAACACAAGTATTAATAAAATCGTCTTTTTTGGGATGCAGTTTTTATGATTCAGTTAATGGATTCACTTATCTACTCATTCCCTCCCTGTTAGCACAAACACTGCTAAACAGTAAGCTAAATAGTGCCAATATACATATACTACAATTTCCCCTACTTTTCCTTAATGTCTATCCCACCCCAGCACATTATATCCCAGCATCTTTATTTAAGTTTCTATCTACACAGTGAAGTTGCCATAAGATTTAATTAACATATGTTCAAGTTGTTCTTGTTTTGGAATCATGCTTTGAATATTTAGGTGCCCTCCAAGTAGCCCTTTGGGTTTGTAACATGAGGTATGTCCCAATTCATAGGTCGCATCCTTTGGAGGCCGCATTTGAAGGTCGATTAAGCCAGGCAACAAAGGCTGTCCCAATTCGAAGGCTGCTCCAAATGTGGCTGACAAATGCGTCTTTCATTTCCCCGGATTTGAAGGATGGGTCAGGTGTATCCTTCGTGGCCCAACCTATCCCAGAATTCATAGCTCGGCCCAGCCAATTCCAGTTTCCAACAATGGTGCCAGCTACTTAGTTGTAATATTACTCTTTCTGGGTCACAAAACAAACTTTTAAGATATTTTCAGGCGAGAATGTAGCTGTGTAAACTTCAAATATCTGCTTTATCAAGACATCACATATTTGCAAAAGTGCTCTGACGTTAGCTATCCCAGTCAGCTACCAAGATGGTTACCCACCAGCTCGATAGCTGACTGGGAGGTCGAGGCTCACTAGAGCCTGTAGCACAGTTAATAATGGTTGTATCACTGTACAGTTGGCATGTGGTTGTAGATCAGTTAGCTGTGGTTCTAACCTAGACAACTGAGATTGTAGACAGTCTAGTTGTAGTTGTGACCTGTGGTTGTAGCCCAGTTAGTTGTGGTTGTAACCCAGCCATCTGTAGCTTTGACCCAACTAGGTTTTGTTGTAGTCTGGCTAGTTGCAGTTGTAGCCCAGCTAGCTGTGTCTGTATCCAGTGTATCTGTGTCTGTAGCCCAGCTAGCAATAGTTGTCTAGCATCCAAGTAAGGTGTGGTTGTAGTACAATTAACTGTAGTTGTTGTGCAGTCAGTTATAGTTGTAGCCCAGCTAGCAGTAAAATGTATGGCATCCAAGTAATTCATCTTCAAGGATAGTAGTCCAGGATTTATTTTCAACATCATGAAAAGAAGTATCATCAAGAGTTGTACAAATCCCCCAAACAGTTTCAATGTATCTGATTGTTCATGTTTATATGCGGGTGGCCTAGCATGGCCACAATTCAGTAGCTATGTAGAAATAACATGTTGACTCTTCTTGGCTGGGCAGTGGACTTGCTTACTGTTGTCCTCTATTTTTCCGGGACATGTCAAACACACAAGTAATAGCCAAATAAAAGCAATAGATAAATATGTCAATAACAACAGTCGAGGTCTTTTGACACTATTAAAAGGCTTTTGGAGTATACACACACAACCTGCTAAACCGTGTGTTTGCATCATAGCAGCCATCTTGGACTTCACTCAACTTGCATTGTAATGTATCCACAAATGCACAATTGAAATAACACTTCGGTAATTGTGATGGTGTTAACATTTGATTTACACCTTTTGTAAGTGATTTATATATGCTGTATACATAGATTTTTTTCTTTTATTTAAATAATCAATGCTCTTCCTGGTTTGACAAAACAGGAGGCTGGGAGTGTAGCTGGAATACTGAGATACAGAAACCCAACAAGTGGACTAAACCATCTGCTGTGCCATTGTAGGAGGAGGAAATAGGTTTCCTTATATTGAGATTGGCATTCTGTTTAGGCGATCTCTTTTATGGTCCACATATTTCTCATTTTCCTTCTCCTATTTTCTCACACACCACTTTTTGACAGTTATGACTGCTTCACCACTAATCAGGGGGTTTGGTCCCATCTGATATTGTAGGATATTTACTTTATACTTTAAAGCCACTTGGGACATTTGGATCTTTCACTTGCCTATTAATATCCTTCAAAATGTGAATCAGCAGTACTGCAGTGACTGAACATGACTGCTGAGGAGCCACTGATGGGGTCTCTTGGAAATCCATCCTTTTGGTTTAAAAAAACTGCATGAGAGCTGTACAATATGGATGAAAGTAAGTCACACTAATCCCCCAAGAGCTGTGTGCACAGCCAGTAGTCATCATCAGCTAGTCCACAGATGTCAGCTGCGAACTAGCTCAAAGGCAAAGTCTTTATGTTATCACCCAAATAATCTCATGACATGTTTGATTACACATGCTGTAAATTTAGTTCATCTCCTCACACTGATCCTTTTTTTCCATACTATCACATGACCTCTCTTTTAAAAACAAGAATATGAAACTAAGTTCTTTCTGTAGTTTATTGCACTTTTATCAGTTGTGTTTGGATCTCTTGACAAGATCATTCCTAAAGAGCACTTCAACATGAAAAAGGCAATTTATGAGGTGCAGCGTGATGCAAGTCTGTGTTGGTTTTGGTCTTTACTGCAGGTCTGGTGTGACCTTTTTTTCTGTGCAGTAATTGAACCTTGATGATATGACATGAGCCATGACATTTCTACAAAGGACAACAAGGGTGGCTATGGCAGGAAGTACAGGAGGTCATCAACATTTGGACAGGCTTCTCTAGCCCACATATTGATGTACCTTATTTGAATCCTAAATTAACCCCAAACTATGTATAGGTGTGTGAGTATAGAGAGTAGCTACAGGAAAATAGCCCCGAAGACTCACAAAATACAATATGAATTTCAACTAAATTCTAGGTGAGTAGCCGGACCTTCCATCCATTTTAATCCATTTACTTCATTTCAATTACAAAAGTGAAATTTAAAAATTAAGTGCTTTTAGCCAAATGTATTTATCACAGCATTTCATTTAAATTATACACAAAGCTGCAGCCTTTCAGCACTCAGGTGGCATTGCTGCCGGAAAAGACCTAAAAACCATTTTGTGATAAGATCACACCAGCTCCAATCCCAGTGAAATCTCAGATCACACACTGCAATTCAGCCCTCATTTTTTTTCTAGTTGTATAGCCATATCTTTGTGTAATTTTAACAGAACTGAACTGACAAATTCATAAAATGCCGACTCAAAACACTAAGCTACCAGCGCCTACAGGGCAACTTTTGCCAGAATAACATACACACTTCTGCAGACAAACTCACAAGTTGAAAATAGTACCAACTATGCTGTCAAAGCTGGCAATAATATAACTTTGTTGAAAATGTTTCATGATTTGCTTTGAATAAAGCTGTCAGTGTACACTGAGCATTGCCCCGATTAACTTTTAACTACTTTCTATTCTTGAATTCTGTCATTTTTAACGAGTAAGAATCTAAATATTTGGTTTCCTATCACATTAATAACCTTTCTAAAACACTGAATACCTTAAAGGAATAGAGATACTAGGATCCCATAAGGCTGCAAACTGTTTAAGTGGTATTGATTTTAACTTGACACAAGAGCTCAGAGCAGAGCAGTTAACACAATTGCCTTTGACCAATAAGCTGTAACATTAGAGCAATATATTTGCAATACTGTCTCACAAAATTTCAGTTATGACCTCTTCTGGAGCTGTGCAATAATAAACAGTAAATCAGTTCGTGCCTGAGGGCTTTCTCATTGACTTTCTCAACTTTTTGAAAACTCTGCTCAGGCTCCTCAGGGTTTGTACTTTTTGAGTTCCTTGAAATGTTTTATGTTTACTCTAAAAAATCTTAACCACACATGAGATAAGGACTTCACTTGGCAGGCCACAGTTCTCCCCAAGCCCCACATTGCATTTGAATGTTAAAGTCTCGTGTGGCAGGGGCTTCACTTTAGGAGCAGTGAATCCACTTTGAGGTAAGGCAAATCAGGCTGACACTGGCGCCATCACATGGTGATGTTAGGAATGACATTATAAAAAGTCTGTTGAAGCAACATACACAACAGGATGAGGATAATGTGCTAAAAAAAATTTTTAACAAAGCATTTGAGTCCAGGGAACAGCTTTCTGATAAGACATTTAAGGCCGTTCATACATATTATTAATAACTAATAAATAATTTTACTAATGTTTTCAGAAGTGTAACTTTATTATCTTTATGAGAGTAAACGAATAGACTGTTTAATCATGTGTGTAATAAGACAAATCCTGAAACAACAGACACTAATATCACTTAAAATGGGGCACTTTTTGGTCTATAACAGTACAGCTCAAAGACAAAAATATATTCAATGTAAAAAAAAATTCTTTGCAAACATTTATTGCTTTAGGTTTGGAAGATTTTTATTTATTTTATGCTGAAATTCACTTAATTCAGATATAGTGTTTTGATAGAAACATGACTTTTTGATTGTACTGAGTGATGATACTGCTATTAAAATCACTAATGAAGGGGGCTGTGCTTCTAAATTTCTAATAATCCCTTAGCAGTGAGAATTTTGTTGTTGTACTGAATATATTAAAGAGCTCACTACAAAAACAAGGAGGATTTTCCATTGTAACAATGTTGGCATCAATAGGTTACAACTGAACTATAATGGAACAGTAAATTGTTTATCAGCTAATAACAAATACATCACCTTATAAACTCATTATAGACTGTGATTTGTTCAAATCTAGCATTATGATTCCATTTTCCCACTACAAAAGAAGAAGCATGTGAAGGCTAGACAAACACAGTATTAAAATGGATAATAAGCGGTGTATTTTACCAATGGAAACAATTGGGAAGACAATAAAACACCATGAAGTGTGGGCTCATCATCCTGCACAGCTTTGCGTTGCTGTCAAGAGCCATAAAAATGTTTGATGTGCCTGACCGTGTGATGATAAAAGATTGAGTAGTGAATGAATTTTTAAAAAGAATGGAGGCAGGAGAGGACAGTATAAATCCTTTATAAAAAAATATGTATTCTCTGATCTCTCCTTTGATAAATTATTATTTTTTTATTTTATTTTTTGCTTTTTTTCTACCTTTCAGCTTGTCACAATCGTGCGGAAAGCTGGAACACTACTGGAGGGATTTGTCGTAATCAAATATCTGTGGAACATAAGGTTTTTAGCTGTCAGCGCACAGCATTGTCATGGAAGAAGTGTTTTCAGATGTTGCTTCTAATCATAGTTTGGTCTTTTAGAATGAAGGCCACAAGTAATGAATACTTCTTGGAGTGTTTTTCCTGGTCATGGAGAGCTTAAAAAACAGGCACAGTGTCTAGAGTTTTTTTTTTCTTTTCTTTTTTTACTAAAATCTAAGAAAGACTTAAACACTTAAGGACTGCAATCTGTGTGATTATGGACTGAAATGTTTTATTTAATGGTTTTAATCCCAGAACACATTATCACTTAGTGATGTGGAAAATTATTCAGATTTGAAAGAGTCCTGTAAATCACATTTTCTTTATAAAGGCCACTCCTTTTTAGAGGCATACAAATTATAAAAATGCAATATGCAACTTAATGGAAATCATAACTTTTGTTTTAAAAAGTAATTTGGACAATATTTTGATTTACAACAAAACTGAAGCTAAATTAAATAGTTAATTATAACTAATACTGTGTTATTTACAGTTTATACGTGTGTGTATGTGTATTAAATATCTGTAAATTTATATGTTAATGGACTTATACAACCAAATACATGTAACAAATTGTAAGAAAGGGTTTATGATAGGGTGGGGCATGAACAAAAAGAAAAAGTGGGGATTATTTACTGAAGGAGCTGGGATTAAAGGAAAGTATAAATAAATAATAAATATTATTTTTTCTTTATATTTTGTTGTATTACTTTAAAATGTTCAAAATAAAGTCATACATTATGTTACATGTCTGGTAAAATTGTATTACATATTTGTTTGTCTTATCAAATTTTTATACCTGAGGTCATTATTATCTTGTCAACTGTCTATATATGAAATAATTTAATTATAGGTTTTGCAAAGAAGTTAAATGGGTTTCTGCTCTTTATTTAAGAAGTTTGTAGTCTGACATGCAGCACTTGGTTAAGAATTCACCCACAAGAGATTGTGGAGACCAGTATTCTGTATGGCAGTTTGGAGGATATAATGAAGTTTCACCGTGGGCTCTGTATTCATGCCCCATAGTCTAAGACACCTACTGACCGCCAATGTGCAAGATGTAGGAGGTTACCCTGAGGTTAGAACACAACACAATTCTATAGTTGTCTGCATCACAACATGTAGTCAGTAAATATTCCTCTAACAGCCAATGTCTCAAGACAGTAGAGGATGAAAACACTTTTCTGTTCCTGGAATTTTGATGTGTCATCAATAATAGAGAAACGATTGGTGCAGAAGTGAGAGGGAAATAAAAAGGGGTCAAGCTGCAGGAAGAAGTTCATGATGAGGGCAGGAGTAGGGGGAAGATTAAATGTTGTTTGAGCTCTGAATACAGATGGTTTCATTCTGTGGTGGTGATTTTTGCACACTTCCACAATTTCGACAGCTAAATACAGAAACGCTGTCGCTCCACTGGAGTTACTGAATGCGTACTAGCAGAAGAAAAATGCTGTGAACCAGGGCTAAGTCAGTGGATATACTAATGGCTCATATTGTGAGCAATAATTTGCTTCACTGGTTTTATTTACAGTAATACAATAAATACAGATTAGATGGCAAAGTGAAATGTCATTAGTTTAAACCTGTTAATCTTTTCAATCGGCTAGAAACAAAACAAAAACACGTTTGCAAGTTCAATGCTTATGCTTAAGTTCAATGTTTTAAAGTGTTAATATCTTCATAGGAAAGACTATAAGTAATCACTGCATGCATTGCTCCCTCTCCATCACTCCAGGATCTACAACAATTTCTGTGTTGAATATATTTGTTGGGAGTGAAGAGCTCAGGCTCTACATGCCAAACTCTAACTGCTGCAAAAAAAAAGAATGCACAATGTGATGTGAAACTGATTCACAAGGAAAAGCTGCTGAAAAGTCTACTGCCTATTTCCTCAAGAAAATTAGCAGCGGAACAGCTGGGATCTAAAATAAAGCAAATACAGATGTTTTATTAGTTGCAGTCATATATTGAATACTTAACTCAGTTGTTTCTTGATTGAATTAAGATTAAAATTAAAAATCATGCCATCATGTTGGCACTTAAAAATAGTTATTTCTCTGATAGAGGAAACTATCTGCAAAATATCACATGGATACAGTACTTGTGAATCAGAGGTAAGTTAATCTTTCTTGGAGGGAAACAATAATAGCTTTTACAACAAGAGCTGAGCATTTCAGAGGTACTGTGTGCACTTTTGTACAAAACTGAAAATGGCTGTTTTATGGTAGAAAAAGATTGGTCACTAATAAGGATTTACTATATTGAAACCGGATGTATGTATCACCATGTCAAGAACTGTAAAATACTGAAATGATTTATCTTTAGAGTCAAATGTAAATAATATATTATAGATAATTCAGTATATATTTTTTTTTCATAGGAATTACACAGTGTGGAATGATCATATTCCACTAGAAATAAAGAAATATGTACAGTTAGTTTCAACTCTCCAAAAATGCAAAAGGATTTCTGATTATCTGCTTCTGTCATCCACCAGGCTGTGAAATGCCTACACTGAGTTCAAAGTTGTGACTAGTTTAGAGGCAACAAAAGTTTTATCACCACAGCTAAAAAGAGGCCATGGGTGGTTCATGTAACAACGGGGAACCACACAAATAAATAAAGAGGGAGATCTTTCTTTCTCTTCAGTTACTGGGAGAGTGTTGGGCTGTCCAAGAAGCCTGAAAAACATTTTTTATCATTCACATTGTCATACAAACATTTCTACATACATATTACATAGGCTGCTTTTGGACCTCGTAGCTGTGTAGGGAGAAAAAGATATGGTTTGCCAGAAAACAGTCAAATATATGCAATCGGCAGCAGGGAAGGTGCACAGTATTTGTTTTTCAGGAAAAGGTGATGATCTGCTACTGTCGGCAGTTTGGTGAGGTTACATATCTTTGGTCAGCAGTGGATGTGAAATAACTGATAACATGTGCGATTACATTAACTGCCATAAATCTGAGTTCTGTTGTGTAACCATATATGGTCCATGTTACACAGTCGGCTTGTGCTCTCCTCTTCATAAGTAATCCACAAGAGCCATTGTCGGTAAACAATACCTGCAAACTGTTCCCACTGAAGCAAAGAAGAGGGATTCTTTGAATAAGACACAGATCAAATCCTATAAGTGTTTTAGATTCTCCACTTTGATACTGATGCCTCTCACCCCAGCTGACATCTGCAGTGAGTGGATTCTTGGCACACACCATTTTTCCCTCAGCTGTCTTCAAATAAACCAACAAAAATGTCCCTTCTTCACTTTCCACAGTTGGCAAAAACAACAAGTGCCTATTTTAGGCAAGGTCCAGCCAGTCTATTCTTCCCAGCTGCCACAGGACCAGAGGGCCTCCAGGGGGTACTGACTCTGGACCACCATGGAGCGGAGTGACCCTGGTAGAGAGCGCTAGCTTTGTCGGTGATAGGTCGACTGTTTGTGGGCAACCCGGGAACATGAAGCACAGCATGTTGTCTTGTAGTAATCATACACGCAGAGGCGAGCCTGGACCACCACATTGCAGTTGAAGTATTTGTCTCTGCAGTTCTCATCTGAATACAAAATAAGAGTTTACAATACTATAATATAATTCAATAAAGATATGGCAATGGAGCCATAGAGTTTCAGGGAAACTGGGATGACATTCCCTTTATTATGCTAACAATGTGTTCCTAAGGATGCCAAAAATCATCAATAAATATTCATTCAGGTCAGTTGTATTAAAAGTTGACTGACCTATCTGAGGTATGCAGGGCTCTGGGTTGCAGTCCTCCTTCTCTTCTGGTTTCAACTGCACATCGCAGCCCTCACTGGACAGCATGTCATCAGACAGACAGCGCACCTCTCTCACACGGAAACCTCCTTCACATGTTTTTGAGCACTTGAAGAGCAAGAGTCAGTGACAGTAATCATTCTCATATGCTTGCCCTAAAGTCAGTGAGGATATCACAGCGAATATTCTAAACATTACAATCAAAATTTGATCAATCTTATCAATTAAATTTCTAATAGGGAAAATGGGATATCTGGTTTTGAGGTGTCAGATGTAAAAAGGTGATGCTAGGCACCAATGTGAGTTTAGTGGGTTTCTTGGGTACTGTCAGTTAAATCTGACCAGTCAAAATCCTGAAGAGAAAGGTTCAAGAGAAATTGCGCTATTGATGTACTTTAATTATTATTAATTAAACTTTAAATTTATTTAATGTCAAAAATACCAGGACACATTTTAGAGGGTTTAAATGCAACTGTTACATATTAAATGGTAACAAAAATGGTACATAGCAAATGAAAGATACCTTTTTTCCTAAATTTATAACCTACTTATTATCTATTAATCCGGAGACTCATCAGCAGCCACAGATAGTTGCCTTTCTGAATGGCAAAGGGGCTATAACCTGCAATCTTTTTAATGAACAGCAGGGAGCGACTCCTCTGCTTTAAAAAGACATAGTATAAAAGCCAAGGAGAAAAACATTTATAAACTAAAAAAGTCCTGATGAGTTTGCAATCTCATGGGCAAGTTTCAAGAAATTTTAATAAGGCTTGACGTTCATTAGTATTTAGAGTAACATAAATGAAAAAAATAGGATTGGCTTTAGGAAAGAGCTATGTGTGATTGACAAGTTGCTGCCGTATTGGCTATGAAGTCTCCACAGAGACAGATCTACCAGTTGTGATATGCGGTTAAAAAAATACCTAAGGCTTCAAAACAAAGTGCCCACAAACCAATGAGTGACATCACAGTGGCTACACCACTTTTATGTACAACTCAAGCAACCATCTACAATAGATTTAAAGTGATTTCTTCAGCAAGAACAATCCAAATTATCAGTCGTTTTAAGGATTCTAAACATCTAAACTGTGATAGAGGGTTTTATGTCTTACTCACAGCACTCCAGTCAGTGTGGTACCACTTTGCTCCACAGGCCTTGAGGCTACAGCTCTGCTGGCTGAGAGGTTTGTCCAGGGATGAGCACTCATACGGTGGCATGACAGTGAATCCTTCATTTGACTTCATCAAACACACCACTGACCTCTGCTGGGTGCCGGTGCCACACTCTACAGAGCACTATGTTCAGTTAAACACAAAATCAAGACAGAAAAACCCATGTGACATGTTAATGTAAAGTCCTACATATTTGACAACTTCCCCGTAAGTACAGTGTAACCAATCCAGTTGCGCTCATACCTGGCTCCAGGGCCCCGTGAACCACTCAATTCGATTCTCGCAGGGACCGTTGTTGCAGACCTGAGAGTCTGCGGGTCGTTCGCTGCCACATCCTTCCAGAGGGAGACTGCTGATTTGGTTGGTCAGGCAGAGAACTCCCCGGGTCCGTACACCCATGCCACATTCAGCTGAGCACTGTGGAGCAAAAAGTATTAGAGTTTAGGTCAATTTAATCAAGCCAATAAGAAAGTCTCTATGTTTTGTTTTTTGTTTTTTTGCACAAAGTAGAAACATAGAGTGAAAAATACATTAAATAGAAAGCACACAAGTCAAATCTGTGCAAAGGTGGTCTGAGTTTGTGAGGAGGAAATAGAGAACCTAATTGTGCCCACTCTGAAACTTCATATCTTAGCTGGCTTTGTAGTTCGTATGTTTCAAATCTAGAGGAATCTAGGCAACATTGCAAAATTAAAGTCATTCACTTTCCTCTATTAGTCCTATTGTATCGCGGTAAAGTTAAATGGTATCATCACTGTAAAACAAAAAACACGTGCCCAGTTCTGTTGGATTCTCATGTCATCTACTGAGGTCTTCCTTTCCCTGCAAGAACTTAGTATTTGTTCATGGCTAATCTGTTCTGCTGCTTACAACAGTCATGCAATGTAACCTGAAAGCAGGAACAGCCTAAAGCACAGCCTATGATCACTTGGCAACCACTGTCTTTACTGATTTATTTTCTCATAGTTTTACTCATAGGCATGAAAGTTTTTATCTGACCTTAGTTGTATGTTTCCCTGCCAAAATCATCAAAAGGTATCTATATCAGCTGGCCATCAAGAATAGCTACTTGGGTGATGAAGACAGACCTTCTGTATACAAAGACTAGCTCTGTTATTAGAAATGAATGAAAGTTACTGTGTCTCCTGCTGACACTTACCCTGTTGCCCCACTCAGTGTAGAACCAGCTCTTGGCACAAGTTCCCATATCACAGTTCTCCACATCATTGGGCCGCAGATTCATGTTGCACTCCTCATCAGGAACAAAGTCGCCCACATTGCTGACACAGTGTACCTCTCGTGACCTCTGACCCAGCCCACATGGCACAGAGCACTATGAAGATACATACTACATGGATAGTGTTGTACTATGGAGGTATGTATAGCTAAAGAGACTGTACAATTTTGTTTTCATGAGTGTGCTTATTTGCTCAATTTAGATAGGAGTACAGATTCAAGATAACTTTCATAACTTCAGGGTCAGTTCAGAAAAGTCTTGTAAGTTAAATTAAGTCTGACTGCTGCCACTCACAGAAGTCCACTCTGAGCGAATCTGCCACTCACTGCAGATCTTTAGCTGGCAGGTGCTGGCAGTTTCAGGCCGCTCCAGGTGTCGACAGCGGCTCGTGTGGACATTGAGGGTGCGGTTGGCGTAAACCTGGCGACACAAGACCTGCCGGTGCTGCATGCCCAGGCCGCAGGTTTTGCTGCACTCTGACCATTCTCCAATATCCCAGCTATTAAATAAAATGAAAAGCATTAGTGTCCGAAACGAAATTCATTTGTTGTTTTTTCTGTGATTTGTTACTTTAGGGACAGAAACTGTACAAAATTAAGATGATGTAAAAAACTTGGTTTCACCTGCAAATCATTCATTTCTATATTTTAAAACAACAATTTTAAATAACACTGTATTAATATTTCCACATGGATGGTAAAATTTAAAATACATTCTTCCTCGTCATCTCTCAGTGTGATCTGAAATGCCTGGATAGAAAATTCGAACACTGGGGGGATATTTACAGCTTACAAAGCTATTAAGGCTTCATTGCATACATGCATACTATTAAGTCAACTTGCATGTAGAATAAAAAACACTTTTTAAATTTAGTCATCTGCAATTTGCACTCTAAAAACAGAGGAGAAATTTCTCACAATGCTGGGCAGGACTGCAAGTTGCAGGCCTCTTCCTGTGGACTTGGTCGGCTGCTGCTGTCACACAAAGAGTCCGATACCTGGACCTGAGTCAGCCGGTTGACACAGTGAAAGATGGAATATCTGAAACCTAAAAAGTGGAACTTTAATTTAGGAACTAACTCCTGAAACAAATTTTGATTGTTGTATATACCGTATGGGAAAATCTTTTGTGCAATTAAAAGTTCAGTAAAGTCATATTTTACTCAATGTCATAAAGACCAAATGATTAATGTTTTAGCAATGCAACATTTGAGTTTTGACTTTAGGTATAGTTTAACGTGCACACGGAGACACATAATTTTTACATAATTGATAACTGGGTGTAACATTATATTTAATGCCATATAAATGCAGACTTGCATCACAAACAGATATATATACACAACAAAGAAAACTGTAAAACCTCAAGCAAACTTTTTTTCACTGTTTTGTTACTTTATTACTCTCTCTGTAACTAAAAAGAAAAAGAATGCTCAACACAAACTTCTTTAACTGACCTTTACCACAGGAAGCACTGCACTCTGTAGCACCAGTCACTTTCCAGTTGTACTCTCTCTCACGTCTGGGTGGCTGTACGGAGGGTACCTGGTTTTCAGTGGGAGGAGGCGAATACCTTCCACTGCCAGCTGAATTAAAGTTTTCCTGATGATTCTCCTGGTCGTATCCATCCTGTCCATTCACAGCGTTCCCTAAGATGTGAAGTGTCATCAATTTGATATACTCTATGGATAGATATAGCTAGCTATATATAGGCCTGCAACGAACACGCACTTATTAATATATCTAAAAGTTATTTTCTCCACTGGTTGCTTGCTTGGTTGTTTGTACACAGTAGGAGGGGCCAAAAGTGGGTCTTATTTACCTTCTGGTCTGTGGCTTGGTTGCTGAGGGCTCACGAGTTTCTCAGATGGGAGAACGTACTCATAGTGAACACCAGGATTTGGCTGCTGGAAGATCATCTGAGTGAAAGTAGATGAGACTCAGACAACAATTTCAAAACACAACAGTGCAAAAGCCTTTCAGCATTTGCGCTTTCAAAATTTTATGCCCTTTCTTAGGTCAGCAAAAACAAAAAAACAAGGAGACCCACCACCGTAACTTTCTTGGGGTTCAAGTTGATTTTTTTTACTCACATAAACGTCCAGAATCTCATTTGTGGGGCCTTCAGCGAGAAAGGATTCCCCAGCTGTGCTACTGATTTCATTGGGTCGGCGGTAGGTGAACATGGTCCCTGCACCCTCATACTTTCCTGGCCGGTCAATTGCCCAGTTTCCATTAATGATTGATCGCCCCGATCGGCTTCGCAAAGCTGGTAGACACAGAGAGACTGACAATCAAGACTGACAAAGACATGAGAAAAACATGTAACCAAAAAGCTCTTCTATATAATTATTGTTTAATATAAAACTATTTGGCATAATGGGATCTGTATTCTTTTTTAAAGTGGCTCAAACCCAAAAAGGTAATTACAGTAGCTAACTGAATAAAAGCTCTCACATGCACTTTCAGAGCAATGTCTTTTTCAAATGTGACAATCTGTTTGTGCTGGCAAATCTTTCATGCAAATCCTGTAACAAAATCTCCCAAGAGGTTTTTCCACTGATTTCATGGATTAAATACAAAAGGGCCATTAGAAAGACATTAGAAGTGTAACATTAGACAGGCTTGTAAAGGAGTGTTTGGA
The DNA here is from genome assembly GCF_001858045.2 of Oreochromis niloticus. Classification (NCBI taxonomy): domain Eukaryota; kingdom Metazoa; phylum Chordata; class Actinopteri; order Cichliformes; family Cichlidae; genus Oreochromis; species Oreochromis niloticus. The sequence goes on from NC_031965.2 coordinate 32,529,238, forward strand.
CAACTAAAAGCACTATTAGAGATGCAGAGCGTAGAACAAAGGCCTATTGAAGGAAAATCAAGGACGTGATGAGGATATAGTTGATGGCTCCTGCCTGATTCTAGTCTCGTTTGCATTTTAAAACATATGTTGCTCCCTGGAACTTTGTAATCTTTTTATCAATTCAATGCATAACACTTTCAGATCATTCCTCTTTATTTTACCTTTATAAATGTGCCACAGATTTTTAAACTGAAAACATATCCACTTAGAATACACACGTTTCTTTCTTGCTATGTGTGAATGAAGAATGAAGAGTTTATAAATGCTGTATAAGGTGCAGCAAAGTTTTTCATATAAATACTAGTATTTTTTTTGTCTGTACATAGCTCTGTGTACTTGTGTATATAAATGGTCAGTTCAAATTAAAGAAAGCTGAACATACTTGGCATCTAAGTAGCTGGGGTTTGAAAGGCAGCCACTGAATTCGTCGTCTTAATGTTTCCAGTTTTTTTTATTTTTTTTATTGAGTGGTGAAATTCCGCACTTTAATTAAAAAAGATTGTGAGTCCTGAAGGGTAAGATCCTCTAATGAAAGCATGTTTATGCACTTTCCTCAGGGAAAGCAGTTGCGAGTGGGTGGATGGGGGGGGGGGGACCAGGACTGCTCTCCTCTTCCTCTAAACTCAATGCTGAGTCAGGGCAAGGTTCTCATTAAACAATGTCTGACATTCCAACAGTCATTTCTGAAAATAAGCCACTACTGTCCCAGTGTTGCACCTCAGTAAAAAGTTCAATTATCTATAAAGTGTGGGTCACTGAGAGGCTCCACTAAACAACGGTAAGACAGCGGTGGGTGGCGATACAGGCATGGCAGGGGTGGCTGTAGCTCAGGTGGCAGAGCAGGTCAGCCACTAATCAGAAGGTCGGTGGTTCGATCCCAGGCTGCATCCTGGCTGCATGCCAAATATCCTTGGGCAAGATACTAACCCCATGTTTGCCTACTGGTGGTGGTCAGAGGGCCCGGTGGCACCTGTGTTCGGCAGCCTCGCCTCTGTCAGTGCGCCCCAGGACAGCTGTGGCTACAATGTAGCTTGCTATCGCCTGTGTGTGAATGGGTGAATGACTGAATGTAGTGTAAAGCGCTTTGGGGTCCTATGGACTAGAAAAGCGCTATACAAATGCAGGCCATTTACCATAAGGCTAAAGAGATCCTAAAAAGAAAAATGCTGTTTAATAAAACAAATGTAACAAACAGCTGCTACCTGCTCAGGCTTATTTAGTGCTGATGTAACAAACCTTTCTCACATTCATCATTTAATGATTTCTTTTCATGACTTTCCTGTCACTGGTGTCATACATGTAACACTACACATGGCAGATGGAGGTTTTCTGACGTATGTTCTGAGCTGCTGAAAGCAGAACTCTGCAGCAAACTGTGACTAATGAAACTGTAAACCAGGATGGAAACTAAAATGCTCTATTTACTGCGAGACAGCTAAATTAGCAGTTACCAAGAACAAGCACTCTTAGAGGCCTCTTATTTAAAGTATATGGCACACATTCAAGCATTTCTATACTGTTCACACACTTTTAGCAACTAATACCTAAAACCTCTTTTCTCAAGTAAACTAGCAGATGTCAAAATATTATTATAGAATGACTGATGTGCTGCTAAGAAACGATCTCTGTTATTTTTTTTCCAAACATAATTCATTTAGCTGTCACATATGCAATGAAATATAACGTGATGTGAACGGAAAAGTTTTTATATTTGGCATCTGCGTTTAAATAAAGAATATGCCCAGCACAGCATGGCAGAGAGTAAAGACTGACTAGGAGTAAGCACTATGGAAGGAGGCGGGGCTTTTAGATTACAGGTCATTCAGGGCCACTGTAGTCAAAAGAACATTGTTATTTCCTTCTACTTTAATTTAACTCTCTTTGGCTCTATTAGGAGAGCACACACGTCCAGCATTCCACAAAGCCCGAGGAGGAGATACTAGCTGTAAGACTGTACAGAACATCAGGCTTCAGTGACAACAGGTATGGCACTGAAAGAACATGAAAGGAAGATGGAGTGAAGGGGAGTTACAACGCGACTTCGAGCACAACTGTGGTCAGGCTAACGGAGCTTAAAACACAGAATGTATTAGCTGATATTGGCCATGGCTGAGATCCACTGAGGATTCCTACTGATCTTGACTGCCTGAACAAATGCCAAACTAATAAAGAGTAACAAAAAAGTGGGGGGGAAAGTATGTAATTTTAATTTAGGTGCCTTAAATAACTTGTTAGTGCTCATAATGAAAACAGTCTAAAGCAGTTCTGTTGGCTAAAATGCTAAACTTAACGGATACATTCACCCAGCTGCAATACAGCAGCTAGAATAAAATTAAGGAAACCAGCCATGAGCAAGAAAACTGCTCTCCCTGGCTAGTCTTTGTCAGTACAGCTACAGCATAGTATTCTGTGAGTATGTTTACCACCCACCTAGGTAGTTTCTGCTCTTCACCATCTCAGTGACATTGATCTTGGTGGCTCCTTCTGGGATCTCCACTATCTTGTGGTAGCCGATCTTGGATAAACTATGTTTGAACACTCCTGAAACCAGCCTACAGGTTGTGTTGTCACCTCCACACACGCCACACTTGTCCACCACCCTTCCTGATCCGAGATACTCATCGCATCCTAGACTCTGTGGGACAGAGAGAAAAGTAATAAGGAGGTAATGAGATATAGTGATAATCTTTACTTAGTGAAGCAGCAGTAAAGTGTGCTAATCATGCTAGTATATAAAACATTTTTAGTGAAAAAAATAGGAATAACAGAGATTATGTAGAATAAACACAGATCATATAGATCAAAAATCTGCTAAATAAATACAATGAAGTCATTTACTTAACTATAACATAAGAAAGGCTAATTAGCACGATCATCGTTACTTTCCAGAAGGCATCGTTTTGGAATGACAGCCTCTGAATTGATGGCAAATTTCCTTTCGACAGTGTGAGGTTTCTTCATCACACTGGTGGCAATAAATTACAGGATACTTGGTCACAGTAAAAATAGAACAGTTAACATCAGCAATCCATAAATTGAGTCAAACCGGCAGTAAAAGTCTGTCACTGTGCAAACAGGTGGCCCAGAAGTCAAAACTGGTTGCAGTGCGCTACCATACAGTCAGACATGCTAAGCTTTAGATCTCACAGCATAAGCATAAGTCCAGTACAACCATATTTACCAACATAATGGTAGGCAAAGAAATTGTGACACGAAACAGCCACCTTCAAAACTCTAAATCAGATTACAACTTTCACCAGGCGTAATGCAGCTGATGCATTCCACTTGCTGTAACCCCAGCATACTCCCCTCAGCATAAAAAACTGTTAAATATAACCCTCAACAAAGAAGACCAATACTGGTCGATTTCACTGCGCCACTTCACATATGTTCCTGTAGTGAAATGATCTAAACAAATATAAAGGAAGTATATAAGAAAAAAATAGGCTCATCCCCATGGATTTTGCAGAACTAGATCACCATAAATCAGGTGCAGAACAGTGAAAATACAGAAACACAGTGGGAAAATGGAGAAACAGGTGGAGAAGGGTATAAGAAACTGATGAAAAGAGAGAGAACGGAGAGGTGGAAGAAGAAATAGTGGCCAAGGGTGGACTAAGGTAGTTGGGGTGAGCTCAAGATGAAATTCTTGCTCTCTCCCACCCATAGCAGGCCAGTCTGCTCTTGGCCAAAGCATCAGCTGGGCCAAAGCAAACATTAAATGCCTTCTTCAACACAGGAAATAAGTGATGGGAGAAAAGAACAGCAAACTAAGAGTGCTGAAAAATTTTTAAATAAAACTCCCAAAAGCTTTCGTGGTCAGCATGGAATTATGTTGGAAAGTCTGTATGAAAATCACTAAACATAACAGAATAACATTCAGAGAAGCACTGTTGCACTTTATGATCTCACTTTACAGATCGCCGAATACAGAGCAATTCAAAAGCTACAGTCTGGCTATAACGAAATGCATAATATATGGTAAAACACATCTGAGGACATTTAAACTGGCTACGGTACAGCATATCTACCATGGAAAACAAATTAAAATGGAGTCAAGTAGGGCTGTCTGTTTAAATGACTACCAATGAATGAATATCTCCTCTGCATCTCCATTTTCACCGTAAATCCCTTCAAACTAAAACAACACAATTATAGAAGCGAGGCAGCATTTGCCTGAAAAAGGGAAAAATGTTCCTCTCATAAAACAGATGCTGACATGGTGAGAGGTTATCTGTGGACGTTTGGATGGGAAAATGTTTAAACCAAAACATGTTAATGTAGGAGTGGAGAATTTATTGACTTAAAATCTGAAAAGTTAGTGTAATATATTGTGACTGTGGATGTAAAAACAACCAGGATTTTCATTCTTCTGATATGAGGAAGGGCCAAGAGATTCTACACTCTGTACACATATTAGAAAGGTAAGGAATTTCTCGATGTCGATACCTTGATTAAAATCACTTACGAGTTTTTTTAGTCTTGTAAGTTGTACAGAGCACTAACATTGCTCTGCATATTTTTCTGACAAACGTGAGTCCATCAAAAAGATGTGAAGACGGTGACATTTTAATACATCTACATCTACATCAAACAGAAATCTCAGTGTGGCTGTTAAAAAAAAGAGACTTTTAAACCTCACCCCAGTTTCTGAGAACACGTCAATGTTTTTTTTCGCCTTCTCTCTGTGGGTGGTTTGTGCCATCTGTTGAGGAAAACCACCCTGTTTTTAGTGGAACTGTAACAGGATTTTGAAAATGTCGCTAAAGCCCACCTTCATCTGGAAATGGTTACATGTGTCAGGACAGTGGAGTCGACCTTAAGTTAACTCATGACGCTGAAAAGAGCATCATCTTAAAGCAGATCCTGATGATATTTTCCCACGCAATGCAGCTGGGTTAAAGTCATCATATTGCAGAGTTTTCTGTAACAAACTGAATTCTACACAGTTTTGCCAAAGGCACTTGTCACTGGAGATATCCTCTACTCCCAAAAAACACAACAAGACATTTAGAATTAGACACAGACATCCTGAGAAGTGAGCCTGAGAGGTTAGTCTCTTTCTTATTGAACAGCAAGTCTGTCCTTAGTGGTCTAAATTTCAATGATGACAGTACTTCTTCTCTCCGCAGCTTTAATATTTGAATACTAAAAAATAGTAGAGCAGAGAGCTCAGGACCCGCTGCTTACTGTTATGGTCATGACTGAAAATCCTAAAATGATTTTACAAAAATAAATAATAAAACACCAATAATGAGGTCATGTAAATGCAGAGACATTAACCTCTTGAACCCAATAATCTTTTGTACTCCTTTGCTTTAATGCTTTATTGCATAGCCAATACATGTCTTCTTCTTCAGGTCACTCATATATGACACTGTTTGTTCATTAAAAGTAGTATTATTGTTCATTTTCCAACTTTATAACTTTGCTGTCATCAGATGATTATTTATGTTTTTAATAGGTCAAGACAATATATATAATTCTATTTTAGATTTGTTATTAGGTCGATTTTGTAGTATAACTATGTAAAATTGAAACGTTACAGTGTGTAAGATCTCACCACTAGATGTCAGTAGACTGCAGATTGCAGTCACCTAAGTTCTGTTTTCCCCTCTCAATTAAAGTGCATAATCCTAGCTATGGTGGCCTCTGTAGGGCTCTGTTTATCTGTAGTGAGTGAAGGCTTTCGATCTGCTGTCACCTGTCAATGTGTGTTCACGTCTATTTACTTTGGGCAGGCGGTTCAAATTGTTTAAGGAGTCTAATGCTCTTCAATTACACCTTTACCTTTACCTACAATGTTTCTACCTATCTAGTCACATACATAAAAAGCCATTAGGCAGAACAATTCAATTCAATACGGTTTTAATTATATAGTGCCAAATCACAACAACAACTGCCCTGAGGCACTGTATATTGTAAGGTTAATACTCTATAATAATACAACAGTGATGTCCATCTCAGCCGCTGTACTCAAGATAATGGGCAATGTGGCACAAACCAGCACCCCTACCAATGTATTTTTAATGGGTTCATTCCAAGTTAATGAGAATGCATCACTTTAGGACGACCGTGGTTCAGGGAGGTGGGCAGCTTGTAACCAGAAGGTTGCCGGTTCGATCCCCAGGTCATAAAATTGTTGGGTTTTTCCTCTGTATGTATTATTATGGGGTCTACCTTACAACATAAAGCGCCTTGAGGCGACTGTTGTTGTGATTTGGCGACCTAAAAATGTCTACATAAATGTCTATAACTGACTAATCATTACATATTTGCAGAATTTTAGAACCAAAATAAAAATTTTGTAAAAAACAGAAGCCATTAGTGTAGCTATGCTGAAAATTCCCATTTTTGAACTACAGCAATAAAATGGGGATTATTTTATGTTTAAAACACTATTTAAAATAATTACAGATAGAATAAATCCTGCTATATTCACCAGTAAGTTCCTAAACGTTCTAGTATACAATCTGGCACCAGGGTGATAATGTGCAGTGGATTTATCACCACACAGTACTGTAGCTATGTTTTAACATCAACTTCCCAGAAATTAGGATGATTAAAAAAAAAAAAGAAAATCAGTGAATGGATTTCAATTATCTACAGTTTGGCACAGAAAACCAAAATACAAAGTGAGCAAGTCTGTACACTGTACTGCAGAGACACGTTGCGCACTGTTAATGTAAATAATGATTATTGAAGTTATAAATTGTTTAAAAGAGTCAATATGCAAATCTGATGTCACATGTGCTCATATACACTACACTTTATTGTTATTGTAACTAAAACCTTTAACAAAACATTGCAACTACATTCTTATAAGTCTCTTAATGAGTTTAACATTATATTAAAAAGGTATAAAGGGACAATACAGTAAATGATTAACACAATAGCCATGATCAGTTTTTGCAGCTTTGCTCTTACAGAGGCCATGCAGCTGTAAGGGCAATACATGTTTAGAGGGAGTGAATGAATAAAATATCAGATTGCAAAGAAATTATACTTTCTTCCTAACAGCAGCTGGCATAATTTTAAAATTGCCTTGCAATAATACTGCTTTTATCCATGCTGGAGGCCTGGTTTGTGGCTACACATTATGAATATAATCATGAGTAAAAAGTTAATGTTCTGAATGATATCATCCTGAAATTAACAACAGTGCTAGATGTAACTCATCTCTACTGTAGTAAATCAAGTTAGAGATGTCATGGAAAACAGGCACTCCTTGGCAAAGGAACCTCTCAAAGCAGAAAAACACTGTAACTGCTGCAGAAACTAAATCTTTTGTGAGGTTTCACCAGGCGGGGTTATTTGTGTTTTTGCACTTTGAAAGTTTGCCACATATTAACAGGGATAACAGCTCTTTGTGACACATGTCTGGAGCCTGACAACATATTTAAAGCAATTTAATCCTTGGTTGAAATGATACTTGAAAAATGTGTGCTTACTTTTCAACATCATGATTTACTCACATGAAATTAATTCTTGACATTAACAGGCTCATAGAAGGCAGTGGCCTATATTTTATTTCTTACAAACTACCCGAACTACAAAGCTCCAAGTTTGGGAAAACAAAGGCACCAGTTTCTGCACATTGTCAGATGGTGTTTAGGGTGCTGAGACAGAATCGTCTGCAGCTGACAGACACATCCAGTCCTGGGGTGACAGACTGACTTACAGCAGCACATGCTTGCGGCTAGACCACCGAGCTACACTGCAACGTAGCATCCAGATGTGGGCAGCTGCACTATACCAACTAGGATCTAGGCGACTACATGAGGCTCATTGATGTGTTTTCAGTTTTAGGCTCAACATAACACAGTGATTTACATGTTATGCACTGCCAATAGAAATTTGCATATTTCAGCTTCAAAGACTTATTTATTTGTTGTGTCCAGATATAAGTAAATTCTGTCCAACTGTCTTACACAGATAGCAGGGACACAGCTACTGCAAATATGATGTTTACGTCATTGCTCTAGCTTTCTTCTTTCTGTTTAATGATATGAATGCAGTGAAGTATTTTGACATCAACAGTACATAAAAGGGTCGCCAGAAAGCACAGACTGAGGAGTCGGCAGCAACTTACAAGAAAAGAAAGAAAAGGAAGCGAAAAAATTCAGTAAAACTGCAGTTCCTTGAAATACTAGTTGAGACTGGTTTCAAAAGCTAGCTTTAAAATAATGATATGACAAATAATTTGTCACACTGTGTAGTCAGGCGGTACAAGACCCCTGTGCTCTGTTTTAGTACGTGAAATTCTAGTGTTTTATTTGTTTTATTTGTATGATACACAAGCATGTGAGACGCACCCACAGTCAATATATGTACTGTGTTATTGTGTTAAGCTATAGTGTTAGCTGATAACTGAAAACTCCACTTAAAACATGCTTCCTCCAGGCTTGAAAAAAACCATTAAACAAATAAACAGATATCAGGGCATCAAAAAAGAAGGGTCATAGGCCAGAGGGTGACATAGCGGCTGCATCACATTGTTTTTTGGGAGGGGCGGGGGGTTATGGCAGTTTGAGTTGAAAATGACAACTCTCAGGTCTGACTGTCTTACCCTGAATAACTCACATGTTGCTGGGCCAAACTCTGCAGAGAAAAAAAATGTAATGGAGGCGGTTATGAATAAAAGGATGTTTTCTCAGTCTGGAGAGGCTGCGGTGGTTAAGCCCCCCCAAGTCTTAATCCACATGAATCCACATTGGATCCCCACCATAACCTTTTAACCTGTGTTTTGGCAGTTTTTCCCTCAGCTTTCCTATCGACCCCAAAAGAAAAGCAAAATAACAATACTGTGAGACAAGAACTGCTGTCTCCTTTTCTCTATTTTCATTATACCAAATATACCAAAGCAATATTACTAACACTTGTGTAAACAAAACTGACAAAAAAGTGGAGGTTTTAACTCTTTAACTGACAATCATGCTTTTTACCAAGATGCTTCTCACAATAAAACTACTCTTACATAAAAATGCATCCTGTGATGGAATTAGTCCAGTACTATAAAACATATTTATGAGTGTAAGGTTAAAGGAGCCTGTTTGGTGCACATGTTGGGCATTTCTACAGATTCACACATAGAAAGGTTGTAAAATCCTTTGGAAAATGGCCAATGAAGTGATCATGACTTGGTCAGCTGTGACGCTCAAGTTCATCTGGAAATTCAATATAGCCCCGACTTGGCTTCCAGGTTGAGAATACAGAGGCAGTATCATCCCAACGACAAAGAATTTACAGTGGAAGTAGTTTCAAGACGTGATGTTGTGTCTGGAAATGACATTATGGATATTGTACAAACATTTCTAGGACCAAAAAACAAAAAAAACAGTAAAGATTGATATCAAATATGGTTGGAGGTTTGGTTTAGATTTAAATATAATACACAAAGCGCACATCAGAGCATAGCAGCATCTGTCCCCCACATGTTAAGATGCTATGGAACTTTAATTGGCTTTAATGAGGAAAGGCCTGCGACACTGCTTTTACCTCAGTCAGCACTTCAAACACATCTGTATCTGTGGAGGGAACTCTACTACTGAGCTCTCGCATGACAATCTTAAACATAAACTGACATGACTGAATGATTTACAGTCTTTCCTGTGTAAACAATTTAGTTTAACAACAGAGAAAGAAAATCCTCCATTACTGTTTTGCAGATCACATTAACCTTTATGCTAATTTCTACATTTAATAATAGAATTTTCAGGAAGTAAATCAACCATATGACCAAAACTTGCTGATTTATTTTAGTTTTAGAAATTTGGTTTATAAAAAAAGAGATGACTTTTCTCTAAGCCAGTCCTCTAAAAAATGTTTGGCTTGTTTTTATTTTTGAGTTTCTCCACATGTCTGTGTGTCCTTGGGGTTGTAGTATTTGAGACAAGAATTTAAAGAGACTGAAGGGTACTCTTTTCTGTGTCTTTTAAAACCCCAAAACAAAAGTGCAAGCTGTTATTGTTCAGCTTATTACGAGCAGAGCCTTAGTTAAGGAGGACAAGGAATATTAATTGTATTAAAATATAAAGCAGCAAGTTACAGTTTAAAAAAAAAGATCCACTCGGATACCTCATACACTATTTCTCCCTGCGGTGACAGCTAGTGCTGGATGATAGCAAATTAATTAAATACCAAAGTTACAAAGGACTGAGTAAACAGACTTCCAGTAAACACTCTTTGCACAAAAACAAAAACGTCTTCTCCAAAGGTCACCTTATAAGGGAAAGCTAGAGTCTTTTAACACAATATCATATGTCCAGTTATCAAGCCTATGCAGTATTTAAGACTTCTTTTACAAGGTTCTTCTTAAAAAAAAAAAAAAAAACACTGTGAACAGCCCGTCTTTAAGCTTAATTAAACATTAATTGTACATGGTAGAAAAGAAACAAACTGAGTTTGTCCACTGGCTCTAACCTGATATTCAGCTCTGTTCAATTCAATTACATTTATATAACACCAAAACACAACAGTTGCCTCGAGGTGCTTTATATTGTAAGGAAAAGACCCTACAGAGAAAACTCCAACAATTAGACAACCCCTAAAAGCAAGCACTTGGCGACAGTGGGAAGAAAAAACTCCTTTTTAACAGGAAGAAACTTTTGTCAAAACCAGGCTCAGGGAGAGGCAGCCATCTATCATGACCTGTTGGGGTTGAGGACTTGTGCAATAAATGTGCCACAGTTTTCATTACAGTTACACCAGTCACCTAGAAAGTGCATGTTGTTAGCAAATGGTCAGTTGCCACTATATACACACACCGCAGGTAATTTCAGCTAAATTTATACTTTTAATTTAGCCAAACACATTTTGGCTAAATATATAGCTAAATGTTTTAAATCTGCCATCACAAATCAAACGTATTATTAGTAAAAGAATGATGCAAAAATAGCCTAGAGTCTTTTTATGAATGTATACATGAAAATGTCACTTCATCAGTATCTCAATACTTTGATCAGTTTAGTTCTTTTTCTCAGATTTTGCTTCTATCTCAAATATGCTGGTTTGTAGCCATAAATAGAAACCCAAGCTCTAGTAGTGGGGTTTTTATGATAATCACTCAGCCTTCCACTCTCCAAAACACAGCATGTTTTGAAATCAATAGCAAAATAAGTTCAGCCAAAATGGGCTGACAAGCTGGAATTAAAGTATTTACTGTAACACTGGATAAGCGGTAAGAACAAAACACCTGTGGTTTAAAAAAAAAATTACAAATTGCATTGCATTTCTGTTTCTGCCACTAAAATAAATCAATAAGCAAGTTACCAAAATGTTATTTTTGAATTGACAAAGTTCCACACTTGATTTCAGGCCACTGCATGACAGCACATGAATCTGTGACCTTTTATGTACAGAGAGCATGGCAAGATTTTTGATCCCAACAGTAAAAAAGAAGCCTCATCCAAACCACAAAATGCCCTCACAGACTATAGAGCAAAGGGCACAGTTACTCTTAACTTCACTAAAGGCATCCATGCTTGTAAAACACTCAGAAATAGAAGTAAGTGTGATCAATCTACAGCCATTAAAACGTATAGAGTTTCTCCTGACTTCACAGCCCTGATTTAGAAGAACTGTTTCGGAAAGAGAATCACAGACTCTGAACAGCTCCTGCTCCTGCTGAGAACATCCACAAAAAAGACAGAGACTAATCACAGGGGCTGAGCAAACTAAATACTGCCAGAATTTTGCAGTGTGTGCCAGTAAAACGTATGTGATATAAACCACAATACTGCTGTAACCATAATATTCTGTTTGGGGGCCTCTCAGACTTCAGGTGGCCTTTAAGAACTCAAAAACTGAGTATGAGCTTATTGCTTTGTTGCCTCCATCTGTCAATTACTGTCCCAGTTTTAACAAAAATCAGCCTTAAAACATTCATTACGCATTATATATGCTTCACAGTGGGTGCTTAATGTAGCCAGTGTATTTTGGGGTTTCCTCAGCAGTACGTTTATCAGCCAGTTTTATCAGGATGAAACTGACAATTGTTTTGCAATTATCTGTGAATGGCTTTGTGGCAAGTAAAATCACTGTATTCTACTGTTTTGTCAACATATCTGGTTTACAAAAAAGTCCAAATAAAACTATCTAAAGGAAAAATAAATATATGAATTGAGTTGATTTTAAATGTTGTGTTTGCAAGCAGAGCAGTGGGGTCTGTCTAATATCATACAGATATTCACAGAAAATACAGGCAAATAGTAGATATAACAGAGTTATTCCTGCACGAGGCAGTGTCAGGTGTCTTTATCCTGTAGTTATTGAGAATGTAAATGAACATCAGAGGGGTTTTCATCAGTTCAGCCACATGCCTTACCCGCTGTTTATGTACTGATATATTATAATGTTTATTTAAGCTTGATAGGCATGTAGTTTAAAGTCATATAAAATTTGGAAGGACATCCTCATCAAGCCTGTTGGCACATCATGAGTTTACATTAACAACCACAGGCATCTTACACTGGCCTCATTAATTCCAGGCAAATACAGGTGATGTAAAACCAGATGAGCTGATGTACAAGTGGTGACAGGCTAATGCAGGATGACAGTCTATCCTTAATAGAGTTCTAAGTACATCTTTATAGTCCCAAGACAGGCCTGACTCACTGAGTCTTCTACTAGGAGGGAAATCTAACTCCACAAGCAGCCAGTGAATGTGCTGTGGAAAAATAAACAGCCCAGAGAGCAAGCAGAGCCACAGTGAGAACAGCAATACTGTAAATACTTCCACTCAGTAGTTGGACCACAAGATCATGGGGCTATAATGACAGTTCAAGTTATGGAGTGACACTGCCCAGTACTAATTACAACCACAGGAAACTAGATGGAAAGAAGTACCAGGCTTACTTGCAACTAACTCTATGGATTTGGATGTTTTACTCAGACCTCTAATCAATAAAGTAAATAGCATTTCTCATGGTGACAGGCATGAAGCCACATATCAGCAACATATCAGCAACTGTAAAGAGTACAAAACAAACTGAAAAACTGAAGAAATCCCCCTTCTGTCATGGCCGTGGTCTTGGCATCAATGAAAATCGCTCCTCTCTACCAGGTTCCCCCAGGACTCAGCAGAGGTGAGGCAGATCCTACCTGTGACCGCAGCTTCCCCTGCACACGCATGTGGAGGCAGACGAGCAGCAGAAGAGCCAGTCCTGACAGCATTCTCTCATGTGGGCACAGAAATGTTCAAGCGGTCACTGAGGTGTCCACACGGGTCCAGTGGCTGCTCCTATCAGCCTCTTCTATACCGCTGTAGCTCTAAGAATGCCAAAAGAACCCTCTCACTATTGAACTGATCTCTATGAGCTCCCCTTGTAAACTGAGCTGGGGGAGGTGCAGCTGGGGGAGGTAAGGGGGACCAGGGTTTTTTTTTTTCTTTTTTAGAGGAGGGAGGGTGAGAGGTAGAAAATGAACTGGAGGGAGAGAGAAGAGAGACGAAAAGGAGGCAGAGTGTAAGAGTGTAGCAGCTACAACTACAGTAAATTGGAAGTTAGAGAGGAAGTTTTGAAGACTTTTTTTCAGTTTGGCAAAAAAGAGAGGAAGGAAATTCTTGAGGGTCTAAAATGAAAGTGTAAGCCAAACCACCAGGGTTATGTGCTACTAAGTGGCAGGTAGGCATGTGATCTTCAAAAGATGCCAACAAAAGTCAATTACGGAATTACACACTTAAGTAGAAGTTCACCTTCATGTTTGTTGCTAAGACTACAATGACACAATACAGAAAAAAACTTCATGTTCAAGTGAAAAAGACCCCATATGAAAAACACATTTTGTTCACAAACAACAACTCAAAAACAATAAGATTCTTGTGTCCTATTGGAGCCACATTGCAGCGCTGGAAGGATAACTGCTGCAGCCAAGAAGACCTGACTCATCATATGGTTTTCCTATATTGCACCACCATTGTTTCCACAACATTAAATCCTAATTCACCAGGACATTTTGAGGTAAGGAAGACACTCTTCATCATAGTATGTGACAGTTGGTTTTCACATAATATAATATACACAGCCCAAGCACATTGGGGCCGTTGTGGCTGGACCTATTGGAGCACAAAGAGACCCTTGCAAACACAGGCCAGAAATAAGCTTAAGATAATTGAAAACTTTTCTATTTTGAAAAGGCACATGGAAACCATGGAAACATGCTGCTGCAAATGGCTTATTGATTATAAGGTTATACCTCTGATGAGCAAACAAAGGTCAGACATTCTGTTTAATAACAGAAAGAAAAACTTAACTGATAAAGCTTTAAATCTTGTGCCCAAAGTTCAGCAAGTTATTTCAAGACTTTATGTTTTTATGTGAATCTAACATATTGTCATTTATGTTATATTGTGAAAGTGTGTGGGGACTGTAGAGTATAAATAGGTTGTAATTTCTACAAGCGACCAGTGTCACTCACTGATTCTTTGTTTTCAAAGATTTTGACAGTAATGTGTATTTGTGAGCCTTGTGATGAATACCATGTGACTACTTTGAAAACATGATATGTTTGCATGAAACGGAATCAGACATTTATTCAAACAATCGTATCGTTGTGTAACACAGCATTTTTTCTCAATAGAAAAAAAATTGAATTTAGTTCACAGTGAGGTATCACACACATACCAACATTCACAATTACATTATGACCGCTCCACATGACTTTTGTCCACTCACATCAAATGTTTAACTGCACAACAATTAAGACTACAGACCCTGCAATTTATGCCACTCTTATTTTCAGTGTTCCCTATTTCAGGAAAACCATGACACCTTAAGCTGAGGTGTGATTCTGTTTAGTGTAAGGTGGTCATATTCGGATTCAGTTACAGCTGACTTAAGGCAGTTTTTGTCTGTTTTTGTTGTTTCTGAAAATGCTTAGAATTACTTTCAGTGATGAAAATGTTCATCACTGAACATTTTCAACAGTTCACATCACTGAACTGTTGAAAATGTTCAGTGATGTGAACATTTTCAACAGCCATTAGGTGTGCGCTTTCCGTTCTGTCAGCCAGTGTCTTGTTCACATTATGCGGTGTGTTCTTTTTCTTTTAGTTTTCAGAACAAAGCACTCCAACATGCAGCTGTAGCCAAAAGCCCCTTCTGTTTCTGCTCCACTGTACAACAGTTTTGCTTCTTGTAAATTTCCACCAGGGGCAAGATGAGAAAGAGCATTGTAATATGTTTAGTTATTCTCTACACTGATCACTTGGGCTAGTGACACACTTTCCTCAGAAGTGAGAGTCTTTTTAAAGCCTTTCAGTGCTTGATAGGAAAGAAATTTAACCAAATACATATATGTAACTTGTTTTAAGACTACTACAATCTCAGGAAATAGGAACAGGCAAAAAACTACACAGGTTTACACAGAAGAACTGAAAATATTTATTTAATAAACTGAATAACTGGACACCAAGACTCGCTTTGTCTTGATACAACTAACTGCAAATTTGAACTGCCTTCAACAGCAGCTCATACCTAATGTGCTTCCAGTAAAATTATTAGCTACTATGAAGCTTGGAACCTAAAATTTATGTGTGCAGTCACATGTTTTAAGTGAGCTGAACAGCTTGCCAAATATTTGCTTGGTAATGATATGTATTTTGGCAGTATTCTTAATAAATCACACCCTTCCACCTTCTTTTAATATGCTGTTAAACTGTTTCACAGAGCAAGGCACTGAGTGCAAGAAGGAGTACCAAGAAACAAATATCTACACACCTGCATCTGGCTTCGCTTGTGTTGGAAGTATGTCAGCAAACACACACACATGCACACACACACACACACACACACACACACACACACACACACACACACACACACACTATATTTTATTGAACCACTCTAACTGTAAACACAGCTACTACTTGCCTAACCTTCCCCTTTAATTAAAACTTATCTTCCCCTTAAAACTGATCGATTTCCAGACTTGCTTTTCTTCACCATAAGGATGGCTTGAGTACTACCTGGGCCACACACATACAGTACATACCATGAACCAGTATGTACATCTTGCACAGTAAGCAACCAAGTGACAATAATCTCTCCAGTCAAGCACAGCTGCAGACACATAGGATGGGAATGGCCCCTTTCAGCAGCACATCTGTCATGGTGAACATACAGACATCATCTTCTTCTCCCCTGATGTTTCTCTTTCATTACGGAGGCATAGCCCAGAGGTTGGACAGAGCCAGACTGATTCTCCGGTATATCCCAGGATCCTTCCCTCTACAAGTGGGTCAGCTCTGAAGCAAGCTTGGCTTAAGGCGCCTGATTCCTCCAGTTTCCAGCCCACACACGCCAGAGTCATGCTCTACTGCAGGTGGGCTCCACATTACTGTGTACTGTCAGAGTCCAACAGACACATGCTCATATAACCCTGTATTCAGCTTCTGTTCTTATTCTCTGTCATGTTTTTCTTTTCTTGCCATTTGCTGTTTGGGTGGTATTTAAATCCAAAGTTAAGTAGCCAAAACTTGACAGCAAACATTTTTAGCAAGTGTGGCCTCAGGGACTGTCTACCTGACAGCTGTACTTTGTTACTACTCTATTACCCTTACATCATTCTTTCCTCGTGCTACTTTAGAGTAGAAAGAAGAATACCTGCAGAAATTCAACCCCTCCAATGATCTTTATAGACCTCTTGTAAACACTTTACACTGATTTTAATTTGGTCAGTAAAAGTCAAGAAGAGGCAGAAAGTAGGAAGGAGAGAAAACATCATCATTTTGGTGCATCTGGGATACATATTAGTCAGCAAGGCCAGACATGTAGGTCCCATGATTGTTCCCTTCAAGCAATGTGTTTGACTGAAGAAGGCAGGTTTGGAGTGGAGGAAGGCAAGTTAATGAATAAAGCAGGTTGAGAAGGGAGTTAGGATGGGAGGGGCAAGGTGTGGCTGAAGTAAGCTGCTGCTTCTATTTGTCTTTGGCCTGTGATGGACAGACTCTGCAGCTGAAGTTATATTCCTGCCACGAGCTGTGCAAAGCCAAGTGTAAAAGTTATGAACGGGAGGTTTCTTCTTCACTAAACACTATAGCAGCCATTGTCAAATATTAGTCCCTCATCTTTGCCTGTGCTGTTTGAATCAGCATAATGTACTACGTGTCCTCCTACGTGGCCATCACTGTAGCTTGATGCTATACTGTACATCAACCGTAAATGTCAGAGGTAGTACCTGCATTCATGTTATAAGCTCATCTTCTTTTACACTTGCTCAACTACAACCACTTTTGTGTAATGAAATAAGATTTGATGTGATAGAGTCAAAGTTTACTTTGATTCTTATAGGACTAACCTAATGACATGTTGCCATACTAGATGACAATATCAAATTGTAGTAAATAATATTTCTTCAGATGAACATAGAATATAAAAGAAGAAGAATATAATAATTTAAATTCAGTAGGGGGGGTGGGGTGGGGGTGGGGTTCCCTGTACTTTCTTACAGAGCAATGGGAAGCCTCTGCATGAGCAATCACATTTCAAACAAATCCTTTTTTTGCTTTGATAATATCAGTACCTTTATCTGAGACAGATGAAGATAAAACAGAAGCTGCAGATGGAGGAATGTAATGTAGGAATGATATATTTTCATAGTTCTTAATTAGACCCTCCCTGTTTACATCATTCATATGCAACAGCCCAAAGTCTCTAACGAAGGATTCTGTAAACAAACTTCACAACGATATCATTTTTTAAACCAGACTTTAAAATACAAAGCCTGAGGAGATATTAAATCAAAACTTTTCACAACATGTTCATATAAACTACCTTTCTAAGGGCTCCTACACACTGTGAGATTTCATCACACTGTGCAACATCGATGATTTAATGCATGCTTAGTGTACTATAATAATACCTAGTGAATCACACACTACAATAACAAGGTGACAATTTGTCTTCCTGCTGTGTTCTCATCAGCACAGTCACGACAACAGCTGCTGTCAAACATAAAAACAAAGTTCTGCTGCCACAACTACACTAGACTTCTTCACTTCTTTACTTTAATGCCAAACATGTTTTTTTCATATTTTGTTTGTTGTGGGTTTTTTACTTTTCACAACTGAATTCATTGGTCAGTCTTTCATATGAGTATCCTCATTTTTTGGCTCTGTCATAATTTTTTCCCAGATAATCTTTGGTGTCAGTGTCTTTAAAACAACTTTGAACCTCTCTCACTAATCTGGATATTACTCCGATTCTTTTTTTTTTTGTCTTTTGTATGAGGCAGCTCAAAACTGCACAGTGTTTATCCTGCTTAAGTGATAAGTGAAGAAAGCGTATAAGAGTTTTTGATAGCTAATGTCAAAGTCAAATGAGTTTATACATCTGCTGGCGGTGTTTCATTAATAAAGCTGTTAGAATTAGACGTCATCAGATAAAATCGTATTCACGGTGGAGTTTGACCCTGAGCAGCAAGAACCTGGAGGAGAGCACAGAAAACCCATACATACCTATTCACACCTGCAGTTCTTAACATATTTTAAAATAAGTCCTCCTGACCACATATTGAGTGCTTGAGATCACTGACATTCCAAACAAACCGATGAGGCATTAAATGTCCTCAACTGTCTCTTCATTTGACAGCCACCCACACAGCAGCAAATTACTGTCAGCAGCCGTCTCTCTGAAGAAGACCTCTGTGACTCCTGAGTGCTAAAAATACAGTTTTGTATCCATATAGTATACCCTCATAAACCTGTATGGGAGACCGGGAGATATTAGGAGTCATTGCTCCATTTGTAGTTCAGCCGGTTGTTTATCATCCATCTAATGTAACATACATTAGCTAAAGCCCACTCACTGCCATTAATCTGTTGTATCAGCCAATTATCCCCCTACCTCCAACAGCCTTGTTGTCCAGCTATTCCATTCCTATACAGAAACTCCAAAACTATTCAAAGCTAGTTAGAAAGGTTAGTTTCTATCTGGTGTCTCCCTTAACCAAACATGTTGAGCCCACAGCTTAGTTGCAGTCACACAAACATGATCATCATGGCAAGAGAGGGATAAAATAAAAGATGGAAGGTAAAGTGCCAAACTGCAACCAAAAACAAGCATCACAGGCTGAAAAATGAGACCAATATGAAATCTACAGCTCAGTAGATACAGAGAAACAATGTGGTTCTATAAAACCAATTATGTAACTATTTAGTATATAATTGTTAATTTCCTCATGACAGTCAACGTTTTCCTTAGTTTTTGGTTGCTTATCATGTAAACTTATTTATCTACCAATATCTAGGGAAGGTATTTTAAGAGGAAAAGTGCTTGTACAAATAGTTTATTTCTGCTGACACCCATATTTAATGTGCCAGCCCAGATGTTGTTTAGCTGAGCTGTGAGAATATGATCAGGAAATGGAAGTTCAAACACTTTTGCTCTTCCTGTGGTCATATAGCCCCATGTGGAGGCCAATGACTCAGACAACACAGCAACAAAAGTCTACAGCTAGTCCAGCAGCTCTTACAGTAAACTTATAGCACTGACACTGATGTTTACTATGTTCAGCTACTCAGTTTAATGTGTTAATACGCCAACTTCTCTTAATTTGAAGTAAACAAAAAGCCCTCGATTAGCATTCATTTACATTTGACCATGAACTAATGGACAAATTGAAATGTCAATATAATAATGGTACCTAGTAAAGGTTAAGGAAACGTATTATATAATAAAATTTCCCACAGTGGGCATTAATGAGTGTACCAAATTTAATGGCAATCAAAGCAACAGTTGTCTGAACATGATGGCAAAACATAAAAGAACCACGAACCACAAAATTATTAGTCACTCTAGGTATCAGCCATGTAATTAATGTAATTCAATAACTGCCAAGACATTTTCTTATAAAAAAAAAAACAAAGCTGACCCCACAGTTGCACAAATGGAAAACCAAGCTAAGGTTGTCAAGATTCTATCTGAAAATGTCATTGCAACTCCTCACTTAACCAAAAGTAAAGTACGGGAAATACATCAAATGGAGATCCCATCAAATGCAGACACTTTTCTTTCTCACAGCTTGATTGAGGCCCAAGGTTAAATACCCCCCAATCTCCTGAGAAAAGACTTTATGAGCTGTAGCAGAAACCAGTAGAGACCAGGAGAGACGTGATGGAGCAGAACAAGTGTCTGACCCCCAAACCTGAAGTGCTGAAGCCCACTAAAGCTCCACAGGTCACACAGAGGCAGTAACCAGGCCGATGTGGGCCAATTAGAGCCGGTGGGGGGCAGCTGGGGCCCATTAAGATCCAGGAAGTTGAGGCCAGACTAAGACATTAATCTGTCATCTCCCTCACAAATTTATATTCATTTGTCTTAACTGTCATCCAACTGGAATTTCTATATCCAAGACCCCTGACAGTGACAAGTGTCATAACAAGTGTCTCAGTAACTCTGGTAGGTCCAGTGCTGTGGCTGTATACATGAACCTGACTTTCCATTCCCTGTATAATAGAGCAAGAACCTGTGTCTCAGGAATTTTGTGAGAAATTTGTGTCTTGTTTTCTGTACATTTTATGCTAAATTTTGTTTAAAAAATTGAAAATGCAGAGTTAAAAATGGAATTACAAGCACATTTCAAGAGCTTTGTCTCTATTAGGAGAGGCACCTAATACAGAGCCTTGACAACAAAGGCACAATGGAACACTATACACCATAACGAACTGAAATACACAAAGAAGTAAGCGCAGGCCCAACCACACCAAAAAAAACAAGGATACAAAAACTGAGAACTGGGTCAAAGTCCCAGGAACTTGACAGAAGTTCTCAAAAACCAACACACCATGCCACAATCTAAAGAAACAGCTGACAAGCATAATTCACACCTATCAGTCTGCAAAGGGTTTGGGACTCCAGTGAACTACAGTGAGAGCCATTATCTACACAAGGTTAAAACTTAAACAATAGTGAATCTTCCCAGGAGTGTCCGACCTATCGGAATTATTCCAAGAGTGCGTCAACAACTCATCCAATAGGAGGTCAAAATAGAACCCAGAACAACATCTAAACAACTGGAGGCCTCTCAGCTCTCAGTTAAGGTCATTAAGCTAATTCTGTTTTCTACCAGAAAATCCAGGAGGATAGTGTCCGGCCATCACTTCATGCCATGATGCTCAAGCAGCGATTATAAAGACACTAGGAAGTCCACCTCTGAATGGAAGAAAACTATGTATGGACAGTCCAAGTGACTGTCCATACTCATATCCAATTGAGATGCTTTGAAAAGACGTTAAACAGGTTGTTCATGCTAGAAACCTGTTCAATATGGTTGAATTAAAACAATTCGTCAAAGAAGAGTGGACCAAAATTCCTCCACAAGGATGTGAAAGACTCATTGCAGCTATCGCAAATGCTTTAGAGGTTTAGAGGGCAATTACTTTTCACATAGGGCCAGGTAGGTTTTATTAACCTTGCTCCCTTAATAAAAAAAATTCATCATAATTTTTTTTTTTTGTAATTTACTCAAGTTGCCTTTGTCTAATATATGAAATATGCAAAGAAAAAAATCATGACAGGGGCAAATACTTTTTCACAGCATTGTTTATGTTTGAGTAAAAAACTTAATGTGCTTTTTTCACGTTTTATATTTAAAAAAAATTAGACAAGCTACTTGGCTATTTCACGTAGCTGTTCTGGTCATTTAACCTCCATGCCAGGTCATACCCCATGCACCATTATTGAACATGTTGAAGTATCAGAAGAGCTAAAAGTAAGAATTTCATATCATATCTGTTGATGTATGTCTATTAGCTGAAGACAGGCTGTGTAACCATGCAGTGAGTGATGATGGGGAACACCCTATGAGTGTGCAGCTGGGGCTTGTACTGACAGAGATGGGATTGAGGTATCTCCGCCAGTCTGTGCCAGGTTGGCTGTATA
Source organism: Oreochromis niloticus (assembly GCF_001858045.2). Taxonomy (NCBI): domain Eukaryota; kingdom Metazoa; phylum Chordata; class Actinopteri; order Cichliformes; family Cichlidae; genus Oreochromis; species Oreochromis niloticus. The sequence continues at coordinate 32,551,158 of NC_031965.2, forward strand.
TCAGAGCTCTCATCCCCTTTTTAACAAGTCTGTCTGTCCACTACAGTTGGGGATGCATAAAACAGATGCAGCTGTCAGAGCAAAGAAGTGAGGAGTGGCCCTGGCTGTCGTTTGATGAGTTTTGGCCTGAGCCATGCTCTGGGCTCTGGGTGCTGGGAAGCATGCCAGTCAGAGAGGAAGGCCATTGCTAAGACCTCACCATTGCACTGGGTTGGATATCCTGTAATTCTGTCATCTTCATTAGGAAAGAACAATGCATCAAAACCTATACTGGAATCTGCCTGGTCAACCTTTCAGTGCTTATCAGCAAACATTAATCCTAATAGAGACCAAATCAAAATATTTCACAGACCAGAAGAAGACATAATCAATTTATTGTCCACACAGATCAAGAAAATTTAAACTTCAGCTTTCAGAACTGGATTTCCTGATATTTTAGATGGCTCTTGCGTAACTGTGTTGAAGGGAGCAGGGAGTAGTGCAAATCCACTACTGGCTCTGTAATAGTCCAGGAAAGATAGATTTTCTTTCCTCAGGTGGGCCCACCACCATCAGTAGAAAAGTGTGTGGTCAGTGATCGCCCTTTAAAAATATACACACCCTTCTCAAATGCACTTCCTCAGTATAAAAAGGAGAGAACTCACAGCTGCACTGAATTCCCGACATAAAGGGATCTTTCTTCCACTGTTCATCCGAAATGAGTAACTACATTCATAGGACCTGGACTTTCCCATGTGCACATTGCACATACAGCTCATTGGAAATATTAAATGTTTCTGCTTTTAAAACATAAAGGTGATTGTACAGAAACTTATCAATCAGGATATTAAATGTGCTTAACAACTCAAAAATTCTGATCATAGACACAGTCTTATAATTTTACTAAAATTATTAACTGGTTTCTTTAACACTTTACATGTGACATATATAATAGTTTAACAGTCTAACCCAATCCCTATGAAACCAAAAGAACCTTTTGATTACATGTCCATAGCCATTTATGTGTTAATGTCCTGAACAATGACTAACTGTTTAGCTTGACTTTTCTGTGTGGAGTTAGCATGTTCTCCTCCCACAGTCTAAAGACACACACGTTAGGTTCACTGGTGAACCTGAACTAGCTGTAGGAGTCAATGAGAGCATGAATGGTGGTCTGTGTTTCTCATTTATCTTCTCTTTCCCTTAGTTTGTATTTTGTCTTTGTCCTTCAATGGTCTCTTTTTTTTCTCCTTCTCTTACCCCTCACCCCAGAGTGATCACAATAGATAGCTGACCCATCATTCTGTTCTTTCTCCCTACTGTCACCTGATGCTCGATCATACGTTATCATCTGATTGTTGGGGTTTTCTTATTAATATTGTGGGCGTCTCTAGGAATGTTGACCTATCCAGGATGAATGAGATGAGAACTGGAACTTAGGCTAAGTAAATGGATAGATGGATGGATATTGTAAAAACAAATGGAAAGCAAGGGCAAGAACAAGAGAGTAATCCTGAAATCTACCAAGCACTTTACTATACAGAACAAATGATCTATGTGAACCGACCAACCAAAGTGTCCAATCTCTGTGGCTTGTTACCCACCCTAATAGACTCTGACCACTAAACCCACAAGCGGCATGTGTTTAGCCTGTAACCAACCACAACTCCAAAATGTGATGCCATTTTAAGTGCACATGCAGCAGGAAATTTCAATATAGGCAGTGAATTGAGAATAAAATACCATAAATTTGTCCAATCAGAAGAAAACAAATCATAGTCAATTAGATGTCCAAAGGTGAGAGAAAGAGAAAGAACAGAGGAAGGCAGTTATATGCATAATACTAAAGATGTCATGGACCACAGTAACTATGAACTGTGTGGTAAAAGGCCATGTTTTCTCTGTAATCAGTAACAGATCATCGCCACAGCAAGCACATAACTTTTATGGTTTGAATATGGAGAGATAAAATAACAAAATCATTTCCTCCTAACCCAAAAATATAGTCCAAATGTTATGAATTAATTTTTCATTATTATGATTAAGTATCAAAAATTTGCTTGTGGTCACGGTTGAAAACCACAATGAGACCAATATGAATTCCACAGCTAAAATTACCTCCAGACACTAGTGCAAAGGTTTGTGGGGTGTTTTTTTTTTTAAACAAAAACAGCTCAAGATTTAAAAAAATATCAAAGAGCTGTGAGCTAGTGGTTGTAACATGGGACTGTAACAATGATTTAAACTCATGACTTTGTTCCCTTGCTCTTCCTGACCGCTCATCTCTGTTGTTACATGTCATGGGTGGGCAGCCTTTTTCTCCTGTGGACCACAAGGACTTAGATAAAGCAAAAAAGCCATAAACTGGATAACTGAATCAAAATGTAGGTAAAGGTTTACACTGAAAATGTTATTAATGTTACAATAATCCAAATGCTATTTTGACAGTTAAATTGCTCAACATCTTGCCAAATATCTCATGCACTACTGAATAGGTCACATATAAAACACATTGCACTGGAATCAAACTACCAGCAGCAGAGTCGCTGCAGTAATCTCCCTAGAGATTGCTCAGTATAGTGTTGCCTTAAGCATAATGCTAGGGGTTATTTTGATCCTTTTTCAGTATGTGTGAGATGGTCTAGTTCCAGCACAATGATGCACACACATTCACTCACAGCTTAAAAAGAGAATTTTCCACAGAGGGAAGGTTCACTCAGTCAGAAAATAGACTATAAGCCTAATAATAATCAATTAATTAAGAAAAATCACCTGAGGCAATAATTGGCGCTCCTCATTCTACAAAACGAGGCGCTTGATGTATAAAACACCATGTATCATTTGAGACATGTTATATTAATTAATCTTGTCAAGTATAAGAAGACTGTCTGTATTAAGGGTAGTCAATCAATACTGTGAAAAAAAAAAAACTGCCCAAGTTATCCAGTAACCCTCTATATACAACAGTGTGTCTATGTATTTGTGCTGAGGTGAGAGGTGATATGTAAGCACTTTTAATCACGCATCATGCTTAATTAAATGTGTTCTTCTTATCAAGCTTTATTCTATTACAATTTAAAGGAAAATAATGTGCTTAGTAGGATATAACAATTATCTAACAGCTCTAGTTACAAGTAAAATTATTTATAAAACATAAGTACAAATTCATAAAATGTAATGATTGGATATGAATTAAACAATTAACTACATGAGTTGAGCTAAAATAATTAATCTATTAATTAGCTGAAAAAATTTAGGGATAACTATTTGAGCCCGTTGTTTAAAGGAAAACATTTTAGATTTGTTACTTTTCGTATTAAGTTTAATTTTTTTAAAAGTAAAAATTGATACATTATCTAAAAGATCAATAAAAATGATTCTATAGTCCTGTATGAAATTGTTCCAACTCAACTAAATACAACAACAATATTCAGCTTTCACTTTATCTCATGATTAACAATAATTTATTGATCTAATCACTGGTGTAATATGCATGCACCTTGGACTTTTAGTGATATTTACCCGATGCCTCCCACTTAATAAGACCCATTTTTAATGCAGGATTTGAGAGTATTTCTAGTGCTTCAGGGAACACTCTGAACCCCTCTCTCATCTGTGGTATCATTTGCTAAAATGATGAATGCTTTAAATATTTACTTTGGAAACATGATACACAAACACTAACTATAAACAGCAAACGTTACACATAATGATTTTTTCCTTCTCGAGAATAGCACACAGTTGGACAAATACCGTTTTTCTCTGGTAATGTGCTTTGGACGTGTTGAAAAATGTACAACAGTAGTATGTGCTATGTACAGACGGGCTCTGACCTGCTGGATCGACTAAGTTTGAATAACTGGTGAAAAATTATTGTATGATTTGGCTCTCATCCAAATACAGAAGCATCAGAGTCTCTGGTAGAGCTCCAGGAGTGTATCCGTAACACTTCTCTGTGCCTTGGGGACAGTTTAACAGTTTGTGCAGTAGCTTTGTGGGAGATATCTTCTGACTAATTTGGTGTCAGAGTCTTTTTCTTCACAGAAATGTAATAAGTATTAAGTTTACTGTATATTAATTTTACAACATTTATCACAGTCTGGCAAATAGCCAACAAAAACTGTTTGAGGCAAAAGAAAGTACGCAGATTTTGATGAGACAAAGAGAACACTGAAAACTGCAATTAAAGAAACACAGAGCTTTAAGTGGTGCTATAACAACCATCCAAACACAGACCAAACTCAATTTTTTAGAGCCAACATTTCCCATATGAGCTAAAAAAAAATAATATCCATCTTGACCTGCCATTGTTGTTGTCTTTTTGGCCTTCCCATATGGAAAAGAAATAGAAATGACTTATGGCAAACATTTGTTTTTCTTTATGTCTTATAACATTTACTTGTCTCTTGCTATGATTTACAGTCCCTTTCAAAATTCTCTAATGTAATTATCAGAATTAAGTATTAAAAAAAATTTCTGTGTATTTCTATTCCATGTGGATTACCATGGAGAAACAACTGAAAACAGCAATGAATGTATGAAACATGTCGTAAAATACAATCTGGTATTTAACTCTAAAGCGCTCCTGTTGTAACTTTCACTCATGTAGCTTCAATCTCCAAAAGAACTCACCAAAGTTGCAATAACGTTATATATTTCAGAGGGAACACGTCACCCACTATCACACCAGCACGATCAACATCCCCCCTCCAATAAAATACTAGAAATAATATACATTATAATGCATTTTAACAGGAAACAATGCATGGATATCCAAAATAGATATAGAATGAATGGCAATAAAAATATAATTATTATCATCACCAATTCGAGTTTTAGGCCATGCAGTAAATGTTACTTCCATACTTGACCTGACCTTGCAGTACTCTCTGCTTATCCATAGAGCATAGTAGTTGGTTGGGCTTTTAAAAACAGAGCAGCAGCAGAGCAAACTAAATCACTGAGTAATTTGGTATTTTGATCTGCTGCTCGCATTAAAAAATAGATGAGTAGAAAGTTTTAAAATTTTATGTTGAGTGGGACTTAATATCCTGAGCAAACCACTGAATATCAGTCGCTACGATACTTGACTCTAGAAGACAAAGATCAACCCACTGGTGGCAGAAGAGGAAAAGTTAGAGGATCACATTTAGGTCAGCAGGACTAATCCTGTGGGGATCAATACAATCTCCATCAGAAAAAGTCTTATTATAAAAAATACTTGACACTGCTAATACATTTGACTCCAGAAACATTGTGTTACTGCTTTGATTTTTAATGTATTCTACTTAAAGGTTTTTGGGTTGTTTTCTTTGATCAATTAGTTATTGCATTATTTTGACAAGCTACGGGGTATCATGTTGGGTCAAGCAGAGTGCATCAAACCAGCTGACCATCAGCTGATCCAAAGAGGTACCAATGATGACTGACACTTCAAACAGTCTGTTCAAGCTGCCAACTTCCCTGCGGTTCCTTCCTGCTCCATACTGTTGCTGTTGCTACTTATGATTGGCTATGCTGCTTTTCCCCTCTACCAGCCCTGCCTCTTTCTACTGTGGTCTTTTTTTATCAATATAGTTGCAATGATATCTCTTGTTTTAGAGATTATGTATATTCCATATGTCAGGTATATATCTTCAAGGCCCTCTAACCTCCAGGAGGGGAGGGAAAACCTTCAGCGCCAACTGCAAACATTTATAAATTCCCACAATAATATGAAATTCCAATCATGGCTCTGATTAAATTAAATTATCCAGATGTTTTCACATTATATCTTGGCTTGTAGCTGGGGGGATGTCCTGTTCAGAAGCCTGGACCAGCTGAGAAAATCTCAGTGGAGAAAGAGATGCAGAACAAAATCTCCCTTTCCTGAAAAACTTCTTATGAGTTTGAGTTTTTAAATAATAAGCCAGAACATCAGAGACTGGAACATAAATGGACATTTGCAGATAAATAATTTCTGAATCAGACACGCAAATCACAATTTATTTTTGTGAAGGATCACAATGCCGATGAACAGTGTGCGTTAACAGTGAAATGGGAGATCAGAAGGCTTTCTGTCTTGATTAAATCTTAATGTTGCAAAGACTGTTGCTGGATTACAGTTCATGGGAAAGACACTGGGTTAAAAGAGTAAGGTCAGCACAACCAGTTGGAATTGAGCTGTGTTTTAAACACATTTCTTGGAGTTAAACCCTGTTCAAACAAGAGTTACAGTGAATCCAGCACAATGAATACATACCTAACTATAAGCCCACACAGCAACAGCGTCCTGTTTTGATCCAGCAGGGTAAAACCTACCCCCGATTTTTGCTGCTTTGCATCACAGATACTGTACAGCCATGATTCTTATGCTGTGCTGCCCTCTGGTGCTCATAGCCATCTTTACACCAGTGCTACCACCTAAGTGTGTAAATGTTTACTTATATTATAAATGTTTTACACTCCATCTGTACATTTGAATCACTGCTGCTTTACCCAAAAAAGAGGTCATGAAGAAAAGGTGGAGCTCCACTCTAAGGTCATGAAGGATGCAGCAGAAATCCAGCATGAAAACACACAGAGCTTAACGATGACATACTGTTTCATACAAGTGAGAACAGTTAGAACAAAATGTTGCCCATCTCAGCAAAGCACTGCAGGATCTTGTAAATAGATGTAATCATGTAGCATGTAGCATCATGAAAAATAATACAAAATCCTTCTCTTTTCTACAGTATGTCAGAAAAAGGGTCAGTGTGTGGCCTACCGTACACTTTCCTGCCACACAGAGAGAAGTTTCGTTCTGTCCACATGGCGTCCCGTCGATCACCCTTTCTGACTGTCGCACATAGAACCTGAACCCTATGGCCCGGCAGTTGAGTTCACACTGCTGCTCAATAGGAACTGTAAACAGATTTAGGATCTCATGATATAAAGACATATTTCAAGATTTGAAAATATGCTGGTTTCACAATACACACAAACAAAAGAAAATTACACATCACAGATGAACGTGCTGACATCCATCTTTAAATATGTGTAAAAAACTTGACACTATCATTGTGTGAATGAAATAAACGTAGATTTTAAATTTATTATTTTATAACTACATGAAATCCAGCTAGATTTAAAGACTGAATCCACATTGAAAGAATGCATATGCATATATGATACATGGGGAGTAACTGTACTTTGATAATATATTTAAATTTGCTAACCTTTTCAAGCACATATCCTTTCGCACCTCTGGACACTTTAAAGCCACCATTCTGACCAGTTAAAATTGCACATGTGTGACTTTATCAGGCATATTAAACTTGTGCAGAGGACAAATCAATGGTTTGGGTTTTTGTTGTTGTTGTTGTTTTAAACTGGGAACTGAGTCTAAGGTTATGATGCAAAGACCAAATAACAGTCTTCAGTAGAAGACCATAAAGTCCGAATGTAAGACATGACCTTAGCATGCCCATTGTATGCTCATCTATAGTTCACAGCATGTTAAAAGGGCGTGAGTGTTTTTGGACTCATCAACCATCCTCTCTGACGTTGTCATCTTCCCCAGAAGAGTTCCAACTGTTAAGATGCAGTTTTGATAAAATGGAGAATATCCAATGAACACTGCATTTGCACAAGTGGTCAAACAAGGACTTAAATCAAAAATAGCAGGCACTTTGGAAGCAGCTTAAAGAGGAGGTCATTTCTAAATCAACCATATCTAAATCAAGTGCTGTTTTTGCCTTTTATTGCCATATTCACCATATTCACCTTTTAAATCATAAGAGTTGTTATGGTCATAACAATATAATATTTAAGCACATAATTTACCAAAACATTAGAGTTCTGTGCAAAAAAAGAAGTTTTACAGTTTTACCCTGTGGCTGTATTCTGACAAAGAACTAAAACAGCACTGGACTGGCCTTGACTGCTGTTTTAAAACTGAAAGGAAACAGTTGTGAAATTCTCTCTCTTTAAAATGTTAAACATGTTCTACAAAAAAGCTCTTTAATATTGACAAAAGATTATGTTTGATGCATAAAAGCTGCAAAGTCTAATCTCTGCTTTCCTTTATTCATGTGCTTTATCAATTAGATATGCTACAAGCCCAAAAGCCAGGCATTTCTTAAACAGATGTACAAGAGTATGTTTAAGCACTGCTCAAGATGGGTGTCAAATGACCCAGACTTAACCTCATATGTGTACCTGGGGTTATTTAATCTTTACATCTGTGTTATCCATCAGTTAAGGCCACAGCACACAGACAAGATCTCACAATACACATCTGTTTGACAGGATATTAACTCTGGAGGCTGGTATTTCCATTAGCTCAGACAAATGACAGATAGTCAGTTGTTTTGACTGTTGCCTGGATACTTCAGGTGAGTACGTTAAATGAGTTCGTATGTATGAACATTCATCAGTAAGCCTACGGACAGGTGGCATACCGTAGTCCTTACATAAAGCCACATATCAGTTTAAATAAGTCATGGGTCAGGCAGCTGAAGATGTAACACAGTGTGAACATGCAGTTAACTGTGAAATGTGTGACCTCAGGGTTAAGTGAAGCTACTGACTTTGAGCAGCATTTATTACTTCTTCAACAACACTTTACAGGTATTCAGTCATCTCTGTGTTTTAAACTGAGGTTTAGGTTTTCACTAGGACTGTGTTTGTCAGCCATGCTGGAGAGAGGATATGGTAGCCGTGAGGTGCATGACATAACAAGAAAAGGAAAAAACACAACATTTCAAAAATAGCATAAAAATTCAATTAAATTCAGACATGGAATTTATTGAGAGTAGTACTGAAACAAATTATACTGAACTGTGGCCAGCCAGAGATTTTATAAGATTCTGTGCTTTCAAAAACTAAAAACACTGTCCCTACCTTTTCCTAAAAGTAAAATGTTGTTGTCTTTTCTGAAATGTTGGTTTTTTGCTTCTTTTGTATATGTATGTGTTGCACATAATCCTGATATTGACAGCCCTAAACCCCTGCTTTAGTTTTTTAGGGGGACTAATTGAGTACAGTCAGTCTCAAAGTCTGCAACGTTTGTCTCTGCCAAGAGATTTCAAGCCTCAAGCCTCTTGACTTAATCATGTCGCCCTCAGGATGAACTGTTAGCGGCCTCTCAGCTTTTCATCAAGTGGCATCATTAGCTCAAAATTTTTAATAGTAAAAAGTCAGACTCAGTATTAGAATATTTTTTATCTAACTACCTGCAAATTAGGAGAGCGCAAGGGCAAGACCATTACAGTGACGCTACCCCAAATCAAAACTGACTGCAAAATTGACATATGTGGGGAAATTTTTACCTTTTTTGCCCCTTTTGCTCAGTTAAAGACAGTGGAGACACAGTGTCCTTGTTATATGTGATCTGTTATTCTGGGGTAAATATGCATTTAATTCTAAAATAAAGTGAAAATTAATTTACTTGTAGTTTTGGCTCTCTATACCACTACAATGGATTTAAAAATCAAATCAGTTATATGACAATGAAGCCATGAGCTTTGAGCTTTATTTCAAGGGGCTTAACAAAAACTCTGCATTAATTGTTTAAGAATTTTTATACACATTTTCAGAAGCTAAAAAACTACCTGGACAATTGACTAACAGTTTCATGGCCAGGTGAGGCTTTTCTTTGATTTGATTTTATCACAAATGTAGCAAACATATCTGACATCGATCCAAAGTTTTGAATTAGTCTTTTATAGGGTTCCACTGTAATTTTAAATATGAGGCCCAAACAGATGCCAGTGCAAGTGAAGGTGCCATCATGAGATTGAAAGACCAAAATAAGCCTCAGAGAGAGAACAAAAAACTGTAGGGCTAGCCAGTTATGAAATATAAAAACGTAGCAACTGAGGGCAGCTGCAGAAAAGGCCTGGCAAAGCATCTCCAGAAGGGAAACACAGCATTTCATGATGTCCATGGGCTCTAGACTTCAGGTGGTCACTGACTAAAAAGAATTTTCATCCAAGTATTAAAAACAATCTCTATATACAATCCTTACAGTCAGTCATCTCGTTCTTGTCTCTAATAAAAGCTAATATGTCAGGATGTACAATCCTAACTTGTTAGTTTCCTGCTTATATGTTTTGTATTTTAAAGAGAAAAAAGTCATACTGCTTGTATATACAGTCCTTACAATTATTTTTGAACGTAAAAAAAGTCTTTAATTCTTAAACAGCTAATACAAAATTATGTGACGACTCTTGAATTGAAGCAGAAACTTTACATTTTGATCATATATTAACTGTCTGATTGACTGTCAACTATGGTGGTGTACAGAGGCAAAACTAGAAGAAATTTTGTCTTTGTGCCACAGATTATGAACCTAACCATATATACAGTTTATGTATGCTCACACTGCTCATAAATGGAACCTACCCTCATTAAAAGGTTCCCACTCGTACAGTCTGCCCATGAAAGGCTGGTTATTGTAAGATGAACACTGGACAGCCCGGATGTGTCTGCTGGATGGGGGACAAGCCTGTGGAAGGACCAGTGAAATACAAACATGCATTTATTTTCCATGAAAACATCAAGTCCGACAGGTAAATCCCTTTGTAACTACAACCGCGTCTCACTGTCACGCTCTGTAGCCACTGATTTACTGATTGCTACAGTGAGCCTTCACTGTTTTAACTGTTTCCACTCCTCCACTTGTAGCGCTGTCTTTTTAACAAAAGCACTTAGATTCCAAGCATATATGAAGGCTCCAGAGTGAAACCCAACCTCCCTTAAGTCTCCATACATTATATCATTTGTCTAAACAAGACTCTGGTCTGCTTTACTTTACTTGAATATCTGTCATCACACAACAGAGAGACAATGTGCAGAACCAGAGACTGTTTCAATTCATTTTAATGCACAGAATCAATTCAATAACCTAGAATGAGACAAACAAAGCTTATCCACATACTCGTGCATTTAAGCTGGTGTTAAACCCGTGAAGGTGCTGTATGAGTTATTAAGAGCATGTGTTTTCCCTAGTAATTTAAATACGGTTTGATGTTTGATTCAAACACAGACAAATGCAGCTCTCTGGTGAGCGCTGCTATAAAACATCTACTCATAAGTTCAGTATCTCAATCAAAAACTTTACAAAAATTCTGAGATGGATTTGAAGATTGGTTTCAAGTTTGACCATGTGGCTCTGGAAAAGTATAAACTATTCACACCCAAAGCTAATGAGTCCACTACAGTGCAATAAACAGCATAGGCTGTCTAGTTTCTAATTAATATTAGGTGTTCCTGTTTAATTCTTCAACTCAGTCAATGGCAATTTGACTAATAAACTCTAAACATATTTGAACCAGGTCTGATTATCTGAATTAAACTGTTATGGTAGTGGAGTACACAACCACTATATGTCTAAAGCTACAAACAATAATTCAACCCAACAGTATATTCTATTTCCATGGGGGACATCTTGCATTCTTTGCCTTCCGTCAGACATAAATTTTGGAATTCATGTAAATGTGTACTTTTCCTCATCCGAGCTTCAAAGTTAAAACCAATGGTTTATAATTTGAATTCAAGCTTTTCCTTTGCACACACAAACAAAAGCAGCATTAGAAAATAATGAAATCCCATTACTGACAAACCAGTCTGAGAATACAAACAAAACTCAGACTTGCATACATTACTGTTGCAGATCCTGTAGCGAGCATGCTCCCCAGTACAGAAGGAAGAAGGCAGAGGGTTGTAAGGTCTCACTTGATGCTGCTTTGGATTGGACATGTGGCTGCCTGTATGGTGTTCCTGTTGGACCTCAGCCTTGTTGGCTGAACTAGGCTGGTAAAGGGGAGCCCAGATTTGGTTATTTCTGGGATGCTGTGTCCTGGCATTCATGTAGGGTCTGCTGTTGAGATGGATATTGCTGGAAGCATTAGGGTCGTTTAACCTGTGGCTACCGTGGCCTCTAGCTGTGGGGTGGTGGGAATTAGCTGCAACAGAGCGTCTGTGTCTGTGTGGGCGAGGGATCTTAGAGCCCTGGCCCGTATCCGTCTGCAATGAAGCAACATAGGGCGCCCTTCCATAGCCGTACTTCCCTGGGATAATGTTTGTTACCCTCCTGAAAACACAAACATGAGGATATTAACACTTAGTGTGCAAGTGTAGTTATCACTTCATCTCTAGGCTACACATGTCCCTGTCGAATACCACAGAACTGAATCCAGTCTGCTACCATGTTTCAATGTTTTAGACTTGAATCAATATCTTCTTTTATTGGAAAGGTTTAAGTTTAGCTAAATGCCATCTTTTATTGAAGAAAATGTCATGGCCCTTCTTCTGAACTACAACTTTTGTGATGCACCAGGATCTCAGTGGCAGAATTCTGTGAGCTTTTGTTGTTATTTGGCTCCTTCGATTCCAACTCAAACAACCCCCCATTACTCAGCTGTCAGTGCTATTTGTTTAAAGGCAACCACAACAGGAAAGAGGTCACAAAGCTGCCAAGCACAAGCCGGGCTTTTGATTCCAACCATAAAAGACTAGTTTTCCACTGGAGGGCAGTCAGATGTGCCCACAATGATGGCTCCAAAGAGTCACTTTTAGGCTGCGCTGCTCAGCATGCAGCACAGCCATACATGACTCACTGAAAAAGCACAGAAACTGATATACTTTAAAAAAAAAAAAAAGGCTCATTGTGCTTTGTAGCAAATCAACATAGTGGCAAAAAATGCATAGATATAGAAACATGCATTGCAATATTTCTTTATTGGTTCAAATGTTAAACATCTATTATCTGATGGTTACTGTGTCATATTAGTAGTCGCAGGGTCATGAATCCTGTCAGTAACCTGGTCATAAGTCATAGCAGACTGCACTTTTAACATGTATGGTTGTGGAAAAGGGGGTAGGGGAGGTTGTTTACAGAAGACACAGAGGGGAAAGGATGATGTTAATTTCGTACAATGGCCTTGACCAAAAACATTGCCAAACAGTTATGAGTTGACTGAAATTAAATAAAACAGTGATCCTAATTCACTCCACCATATTTACATAGTGTGTCTAACCATCAGTGTCACAGTGTATGTCACAGTCAAGCAAGATGAAATATGGAAAATAATTTTTGACATTGTACTTTTTGTCAGGATAGCTCAACCTGTGCCAGATGCTACATTAGTCATCTTCCACCATGACACGCTATATGGACTAAAATCAGTAATTGCTGGGCCCAACTTCTTTTCATTTGCAATGCCCCTGTCTGTTGGGTCAGGTTGCTATTGTGCTGGCAACCTGTAGTCTGTACTCTGCACTGGTATTTATTATTCATAGTTTATTTATTATTACTACAGTTATATAGCCAGTGGACCAAAATTCTCCATCATATTATTTTTCATTGTGGCCTAAACGAATGCCTGGATATTCATTATGTATCACAACGTGTTTTTTTTGTCGCTGATCTATATCTAAATCATCTGCTATTTTAAAACAAATACAATTACAAATACGTCTATTAGATTGCTTTGGGTCTTACAATTAATCCCATCTCTCTGTGCAGAATTATATCTGCTTAAAGTGTGTACCTGCGCCCACCAGGCCTGTTCTCCTTCTCTTTTCTCAGCTCTCCACGGCTGCTGCTGTTGTAGGGTCTGGCTGTGCTGCGGTGCAGAGGAACAGTAGGCCGAAGAGCTGAAACTATACGGCCTGGGTGATGAGGCTGAACACCAGCCCCTCTGGAGGGGTACTGAGATGGAGTGTACACAGGTAGGCAGGGCCTAGTCTGTTCTTGTACTCCTTTTCCACAGGTCCGGGAGCAAGCTGACCAGAGGCCCCAGACACCCCAAGATCCCTGAATTTCTCCATGCTCTGCCCTAACTTCCTCTTGGTGCTCTGCCCTCTGAGGAACCTGCATGGAAATTAAACATCAATTAAGGGCATCACAAAGTGCAAAAAAGTGGAAAAGTGCTGCAAGATCTGAATGCCAAGGATTCATTGAAAGCCTCAGCAAGACTTTAATCTTTAAAGATCATGGCTTTCAATAAAAGCTTACATTGGGGACCTCATCACATCACCACAACTATCCTGCCTCTCTGCCTCCCACCAGTGCTCATGAAATAGACCTCTGTTCATGGTAATAAAGGCCCGATTTGGCTGATTAGTGGGTGTCTGTTTGTGGTCTATCCCCTATTGGCTACCTGTGCTTCTCACTATTGACTGTATCCCTCTGTGTCGCTGTGCCAGGGACATATTAGCAGCGATCACTCTCTGCTCTCTGTTTGAGGAATTTGCCAGCAGGAGTCCTTTTCCAAGCCGCCTTTATCCGCAAAGTTGTGTGGAAATCCTGTCTTTAAGGAGCGCTTTGTCGCCATTCACAACAACCTCTCTGGGCAAACACATGGCTGTAGTAAAAGCTCAGCTGCCTTTGACTTTTAGTAGATGGAAAGAGAATACAAAAGCAGTAGGGAGAGTTGGCAGGGAGCTTCTTCTGCTGTCAGTCAGCCTGTGCAGCTATTCAGAGAAGCCCTGGACCACCCCTCCACCTCTTCTGCTGCTTCGGCTTTTGTAACTCAAAGCCACTGTCATCTCCGGGTCACTCAAAGGTCACACAGCTGGACCTCCAGTAGAAACACACGGAGGCAATTCACACACACACCCTTCTTTCTGACAGTTCTGTTGGTCAGCCAACTTCCATTACTTGTGTTGCTGCAGGGGTCAAGAGGTGGATTGCTGACAACTAAAATCAGCCCTCTTTGTTTGGCTACAGCCGACAGTTGTTTTCACTTTCGGTCTCTACAAGTACAGATCATCGCTGTGGTCAGGTTACCCCTGGGAATACTCTCATTCACTGTTTTGGGTGGCATTTGGCTGTGCTGATGAGAAACAATCATGCATGCCATCTTTGGAGATGAGCATTCCTGTCTCTTTTTCCAACCGAGCAATTAGACTAAAAGATAAAACACCAAAAAGAAAAATTCCAGGAAACAGTTGATGGAGGTCTACCATCATAAGAATTGGGACATCAAGCAAATCACACAAGTTAGAACACTGACATATTTTTTCTAGTAGCTCCATCTCCCATGCTCACCTTTCTGTGGTCTGTTGTGTGCTGGCTGTCCAGGGGATCTGACCAAAGTAACAGTAGCAGCATAGACAGTCTGTACAAACCAGAGAGAAGTAATTACTGGTCATATTTACAGCTTTACTCCAACTGATTTATTGGCTTACATTATCATTTATGATTTGCTGATACTACTACTGAAATATTGTTGAAATACTGATGTTATTCAGCTGCTATTAAGGATAATCAGAGAATGAGTCAGTCTCACAAAAAATGGGAACACAGACATAAATCTGCATTTAACCACAAATGAATGCACCCGATATTAATTTACCTGACAGTCCAGACACAGCCTCCTTTCATACTTCCTGGATTCTTAAAGCTGTACACTTAAATGTAAAAAGAGAAGTTGACATTAGCATGCACCTGAGTGGTGGTGACATTTTCAGCTCTGATGTGAGGCTACAGTCCAGAAGCTTCAGAGAGTTAGATTCTGTCTAATCACTGTCCAGCTACAGAACAGACTCAGTTCACCTTTTTAGCTTGGCATATATTCAAAGGAAACGTTGATTCTATCAAAACTGGTACCTTTTTTTCCCACCACATCACTCTAGAATCCATTTGGAAAAGACTTTTACCCACCTGACCCTGTGATGACCTCTTAACTTCTGGAATCTAAAAACTGCATCACCGCTGACAGCAGGTTTGAGTTGCAGTCAGAGAAAAACCTTCACCTGTTACCCCTTACCCTATGACCTAGGCCTTCTTTGCACATTTCCTACATGAATTTTATTGACACTAATGAAATGGTCAAAAAGACCTGCAAACTACCACTTAGCAAACACCGGGAAAACACTGAGTGGTGAATGAGGGTGGTAGATAATTAGTTGTGCTGAATATCATAGAGTTTAACCTCACAGCACACTTTTGGATAGCATAATGCTTTTTAAAGGTCGCCAAGCAGACAGTAACTTTCTATTAATTAGTGCGATTCTTCCCTCAGAGCAGGACGCCACTTCCCGTAATACACATTCACTTTACTCGCTATGAGGATTAATTTATTATAGTTACAGAAAAATAACAATAAATGATAATAGTATGACAGAAAGGCCTATAGCATCATCTCCACCTACCTGTACTTTTAGTTACTGACGCGTGTATGGTGAAGTTATTTGCTACTTCACTGTAAATTCTAAGCAGTAGGTCCTATCAACGCGCAATCCTCATGGTCGAAACATTAATCCAGGTAGAAATGCAGGGCTTCCCTCTAGAAACTTGCTGCTGAGCCATGTAAATCAGTTAATCCGTACCAGAGTTGTGAAACAAATCCAGGCAGAGTGTAAACTCCAGACTCTAATCATCACGGTGACTCCGGTGGTTCTACTTTTACGCACAAAGCCGCTGAATGACAGAAAGCTGGACTCTGACACCCCGCACAGAATGCGCCCTCTGCTGCGCCCCCTGCCGCTGTGACTACGTTGTCTGACTGTGTGTGTTTGTGTCTCGTGTAAATATTGAGGTGTGCGCCTCCTTTCCAGTTCCGCGAAAGGTGGTGGCGAGCTTGGGTATATTTACGTGTAAAGTGAGAGTGAAGTGGGGGGGGGGGCGGTTATGTTCCTCTCCAAAGTCTTTTCGACACTCCTCTAGCCGTGAGCTGCCCATGTTGGAGCCACAGGCAGGTAAATGATCTCCTTAATCAAATCAAAGCTACTCCCGTGTCTCTGACAGGGGTCACAAAAAGGATCTAAGTGCTGAAAAACTGAATCCTGGTGTATTAGCTGCATTTAGCTTTTGTTCTCTAACACTGCATACGACAGCGATGCAAGGACGCCAGTAACTCATATTTGTGAGGGTTTAATACAACTTTCAAAATATTGCTCGAGACTTTGTAAAGCTTGCAATAGTTTTAATCAGCAGCAATTAAAAACAAACTCAATATATAAAATAACAAAACGGCAAAGTTAAAGGGTAGTTTTATGAAAATAATGTTTCCCCTTCTTGCCACAAATAAAATGCATTTCATTAGATAATCTAGTTCATGCCTCTGTAACATGATCATTTTTTATCTATCTTCTACAAAATGACATAGAGTCATTGAAAAAACTGTTCTGAAAGAAATTCAATTTGCACAGTTTTGTTTGTATGGTTTTATTGTTTGGTCATCCAATAAACCAACTCATAGTGCTATATGTACAGCTTTACCTATACTGCTCCAGTACTGGGGAAACGGAGAAAAACCGCAAAACAGTGAATTTAAACTATAATTCAGACTAAGAATTGTCTTTTTTTTCAGGATGTCTCAAAGGAGCAGACTTCATTAAGTGGGATTGGTACTCGGATGCAGCCAAAGCAAATATACAAAAACTAGATAATCTAAGACTTTTTAGCTAAATGAAAACTGGAGGCATTTTTATATGAGGTAGGTCACATGTGGAGTAACATTTGGCTTCAGGCTTGAATCACAGACATTTGCTGTTTTATTTTTGCAAGTAAAAAAGCTCAGTGTATTGTTCTCTTCAGTCTGTTTATTTAGTTTGAAAAAACAGTGCTATGCATAGCAGAGTGGTTTATACCACAGCAGCTTATTATAGCCATCATTCATAAACATGCAGCCTTTATTATAGAGTATAGCCAACATAATCTACAAATATTGTGAAAACAGTATGCCAATATGTCTGTGCAGCCTAAGTCTGTGCATAGAGATCCATCGCCAGTGGTACTGGTGGCACTATGTACCACTGCACTGCAGTATGTCTCTTTGCAGTATGGGGATTAAAGTACAGGGAGCTTGCCCCCACTGACTTTTCTCGCTAGTGCATAGATGCTGAGACTGCTCAGGCATTTAACCTTGAAGTTTTTAAACCTGTCTTAGACAAACAATACTGTTTCAGATGATTGGCTGACAGTCTGTCTAGACAAGATTTAAAGACAGTAGACACTACTGTCTCACACAAGGTGAACATGTACACTGTCTCTGGACAACACTCAAAGAAATGTCATGAATGTGTCTAAAAGGACCATTAGAATGACAAGCTATAGTAAACCACCATCTCCCTTTATTTATTTACATTTTTTAAGGGTTAATGTAAGTTGATGTTCGGGGGAATTTTATTTTAAAATCTACATCTTATTCACTATAATTCTCAAATTTAATTGATTAACTAACAAGTCAAACCACTGTTTCAGATCATTATTTTTTGCAGCACATGGCTCACAATAAACAATACACTTGGTTCGTTCCAGCAGAAACTAATAGTTGGTCCTGTGAGGTGGAACGAATTGGCAGCCGGGTCTCCAGACTGCAGAAAAATCTATCAGAGTTGAGCATATCAACACTGCAATTTCTAAACCAGCTCTTAGGATTTTAGCTTGTCATTCACCCAAACAGAGATTATGCAGATAATATTGCATGGGTTTAGTCAGCTATTTTATAATAAGTACAATAATGTATTCACTCTCATTTCACTCCCTCTTTTGGGTTTACTGTTTACGGTTTACTGTGACCTTCTATGCATGTCTACATTATAATTACACCATTGCACTCATAAACAGACAACTGTTAAGCTTTAAACCACAGCTGAATCAATCAAGCCTGTAGCGTGGAGGTTTAAAGTTGTCTGAGAAATCAGAGGTACACAAAGATGGAAAGAAAGTTAGTCCATTATTTGCATTCTGAAAATGAGATTGTCTTCACAGCCTTGCAGAAATCCTCACACTAGTTTGCCTCTCATTATCCAAGCTCTTCTTGGCTGATGGCCACTGTGCATTGGCAGCTGAGACGTACAGTGCTGCTGTTGTGACAGAAAAAAAGTGCATTGATTTACTGTGAACAAGGATCCAAGTGCTCAGTTTTCAGGCATAGATAAAAGCTATTTTGATGATATACTGTAGCCAGTGCTAACTGAGATTAGTTGAAAACCCCATGCTTTACTCACCCACTTTAAGTTTTACAGCTGTTGATTATTAACATGTAACCAGACTAATCCTTGCTGCAAACACAGCAACTCTAATTGAAAAAAGAACTATATATATTTTAATATTCAGACATAATAAAATTGCATTTAATACACATTACATATTTAATACAAATGTCAGTGTAACGTCTTATGATAAACAAATATGTATTTAATTTGTGCCGCAGATTGATTGAGTTATTTCTCACCAAGACATATGGAGCACATATTCATGTGTGTAGCTTTCTAGACTGGATGGAGCTCAGGAAATACTAAACTGTCTGGACTTCTTTCCAGCAATGAGACATTGCTCTCATTTTGTGGCTCTGCATCTGTATGCTGTCACTAGTCACAAAGTTCTGTCAGTCCTTTGGGACTAGACTTTTCTTGCAGTGTTGACAGCTGTAGTCTCACAAACTGACAAAATATAACAACAGTGCATTGCTGATAGGCAGCAATGTTGCGCATCAGACGTGTTCAAAGTAAACTAGTTGTCGCTTTCTGATAGCAGACTTTTGCACTGAGAGCTTTCCTGTCAAAGCAGAACAATGAGCCTTCATATGAAATCATCATGGGACAGTTGCCCCAAAAACAACACATTATACCGTGTTTCTTTTTATCCAAAAGCTGCAATGTTGTGGTTCTTAGATTTAACCGCTCTATCAGAACAGATGCTGAACTATACTCTGTAGCATGGGCAGAAGATTGTTGTGGGAGAAAAGTAAATATGAATGTCACTCACATTACTTTTTACCAGAAAATAGCCACCGGGCACTGATGTTCTTGCCTTCTTCAAGTCAAATGCCCCAAGAAAGGGACTGATCTCCAGTCATGTGGATGACATAGGACAACATGACCCATCAGCTTGTGTGGGGCTGTCTGATACTTGTGGTGTTACTCCTCTGGCTTGGTGCCATTCCCTGCTGACTGTCGGATTAAATAAAGGTTAAGCATTTTTTGTAGGGTTAAAGAGCAGGTGGTGGGAAACAGGTGAAGCCTCTACACCTTCGGGGACATTCCAGTCTTAGTTCACGCTACCTTACTAGTTTTTGGACCTCCTAGCATGAACGTAGAGCCTCCGCCTTATGAAATACCAATGGCTTGTGACTGACTTTCAAAGTGAGAATGGCATATTTTAAGAAATGATCTAACTGGATGCCTGTGAGACCTAGCCCCTTCACTCCAGTAGAGACATTTATCAGAAAAATAATTAGGCATACTATGCAGACAATCTCAGTGTTAATGCAGAATTGTTTAATACTAAGTACAATACAGAAAATCAGTGGTAAACAAAGAAAAGACCTTGTCCTTGTTTGTGCCCTTGCATTTATGTCCCGCAGGAAGAAATGAGAGAGCAATGGATGAGACAGGCTTTAAGACAGAAAAATCATTCTAGTCTCAAGAAAAGACACACTGGTCATTTTCAGCTGATGATATTAATGGTGTAGAGGGGTCATTCAGATGGCTTTTAAAGTGCAGACAATGCTCCGTAGGGACAACAATGCACTGTGAGTCACTAAGTCTCTTTAACGTTCTTCAAGTATTATTTACCTTCAAGCTCTGAAGAATCAAACTGTGGGTTTTTTAGTGAAAAATCTACATTCAGACAATTTCTTCAGACATCTATAAAATAGTCTACGTACATATCAAGCAGAAGCTTCCAACAGACTAAGGAAATACACCCTTGTGTTTCCAAATGCATTAAAACTGACAAAGTGATTATGTGTAATCCATTTTGAAATTAAAGGACGAAGATGCTCAAGAAAGCTCTGTCCACGTGTGCAGGTATGTTGCCTAACAGTGAACCTTGGGTCCTTTTCACTTGGTCTCAGAGAGCTTTGCCAGGCTGGCTTGGCGGAAGGCCGCTCGGTCCCTCATCTCCAAGACACAGTCTCTCACCATCTCTGCAAACATGGAAGGCCAGAGCTTGTGTAAAGCCTCGCCCTTCAGGTTGGTGTCTGATGCACTTTGGACCAACTCCTGTAGGTACTGCTCTACCATAGTAGCACGCTCTGACGACTCCACACTGCCCTCCTGTGAAAGGAAAGTTGTTGATGTTGATTCTGTTTTTCTATGGCATGGGGACATGTGAAACCATTGAGATTGCCTATTTTCTCTATGAACTGCTCACAATGGGATGAAAAATATAAGTACACAGACTTCAGATAATAACACACAGACAGTAATAATCCCGCATGTCTTTATTAAACACACCCTTAATACAATTACAGTGTAAAAGTGAAACCTCAGATTTTTAGTTCACAAGGAAAATTTGCACTATTTGGATCAGATAAGTTCTCATGATTTCTGGTATGAAAAGCTTTGTCTTTCTACTGGGTCATGATGTCTGGGTTTTCACTGGACCAGTTCAAAAGGTATCATTTTGCTTGAATTAGTTCTGTGGTAGTTTAGTTGGGCATCACTGGCCTGCAGCAACACCCAACATGTACTAAGCTTAATTTCAAGGACAGTTAGCCACATATTATCCTGTAAGACACGCTAAAAAAGATGGGAAGTCTAGAAATACAAAACAGCTTTTAAATGATGAAAAAAGTTGTTTTGTTTTTTTCCTTTAAAGTTATCAAAATGTACCTGGCCTTATGTGAAAAAAGCTATTGCTCAAAAAATTGTTTAGGTCAAAAAACCAATTCCAAAACAAAATTAAGGTTTTGGAGTGCCTGAATCACAGTCCACACTTAAATCCTACTAACACGCTTTGACATGACCTTAAACAGGCCACTCATGCTTGAAAACCCTTCAGTGTGGTTGAACTGAAACAAGTTTGCAAAGAAGAGTTGGCAAAAATTCCTCCACAGTTTTTTTTCCACATGGAGGTAGGTAGGTTTAGATAACTTTTTTCTCTTAAAAGTGTACTTTGTATTTTCTAGAATTATCTTTTTCTAACATCAGATCAAATGTGCATAATGATCTGAAACGTGTAATTGTAACAAATTTTCAAAAAAGGAAAAATCAGGAGGAGGGCAAATTCTTTTTCACAGCACTGTGGTTGAGCAGACAACTCATATGCCGAAGGCTATGCTTCTCTCTGCTGTGGCCTGTGTTTGAGTCTACATAAGAGTATTTCCTGCAAGTCACTCTCACTCTCTCTCTTCATTTTACTGTCTACCCTACACTGTGTGTAATATAGATCTTTTTTCATTGAGCATGCCATGCTTCACTGTTGGAGATGTTAGATGATAGTTTACTCCCATTCCTCTATTCTGTTTCTTGAATCAACATTCAAATGGTTTCCATACTTATTTAAACATACGTATAGACTGTGAACAGAACAACGTGATTTGCATGTTTGTGTTACAAATTATAATACATTTGGTTTGTTCATTTTTCTATCTTATAAATACATTTGTTTTTCAAACAGAAATGATAGGAGTATCTTAGATTAGTGGAAACAGACATCTTACATATAGCAGTACGCTTTTGTTAAACATACTACTAAATTATAAAGTCAATGCTGGTGTTGGCTTTATTGTGAGATTGGGTAAAAAGCCTTTATCTAACTTTAAAAGAGAGGTGAAAGAGGTGACCTGAACATGGGGCAGAAAAGCAAGAGTACTGTCATGCCAAAACAGGTACTGGTGCCTGATCTGCACAAACATGTCAGATGCTCCACTCTGTCCTCAGTAAATGGAGGTTAAATTGCACCCAAATAAAGCAGGATGAAACTGCATTAGTGCAAGTGCCAGTTACTAAGAGGCTACAGTAGCTAGAGGCTTAGGCTTCTCCAATGTGCTGTTATCCCAAGTTCACTGTATTTATTGTTGCTGAATTTAAGAGAAAATAGAGATTTAAGTAATATTAAGTAATCCCAAGTATAACCATGTTAACTGTATCTGGTTGAGGAAAGTAATTTTAAGATTTCAGAATTGCTGTTTTTTCTTCGGTTTATAATGTGTGTTTTATAAGCTATGCCATCCAATGCAAAGTTTCTGGCAACACTGGTGGTATTAGTTGCACTTGTTAGTGAAACTTAGCAGTTCCATTGAAAGCATGATTTTTCCTTTAGCAATGATGATGATAACACAGCATGCACAATACCTTTCCTTGCTCTAATAGTTCTATGGAGACATTGTAGTGGAGAGCAACTTTCAGTCCATCTCACCCATACTTCTCATTCCTGCTTTATCTGACTTAATCAATGCCATAACTGTTGTAACGGAGGCCTGCTCTGTTCTTTGAATATAAATGACTGCAGATCAAGATAACAAGTTTCTTTTGAGTACAGTAGTCCCGCATGAATTAGAAAGGACTGATGTCAAATATTGATTCCTGTTTGATGGTGCATTAATGACCTGTGTGTTATTTGTATGAATGACACCAGAACCTGACTCCTGTTCAACTCATTGTTTGTGTTTTCTCTTAACCTTCTTTTGAGGATGAAGTACAGTCAGCACTGCAAATAAGAACTAACCTCAGGGCTCTCTGCACTGCAGTCTCTGCTTGGATAGTTAAACAATGCTCTGCTCAGGCCTTCTCCTAGGAGTTTCCCATTATCACGCAGCTCCTCTGGACTGAGTCCTGCCCGCCGGCCACGGCCCTCCAACAGGAACTGCAACTGCCGCTTCCTTCAGGGTGAAGAAAGACAAGAAAGAAGAGTAAGTCAGATATAGACTGAAAAAACACAAAGACACCTGGGGAGAAACAGTGGCTGCAAGTGAGTGGCACCACTATATTAAAGGCGTGTTCTAGTATCCATCAAATGGCACTATCTCAACTTAATACTGTCAAAACAGTTTCTTGAGAAATAAGGGAATGGGCTCACTCGAGAAGTCATCAGAAATGACAGCATTTAAACACTGACAGTTCAGAAAGGTCAGCAACACTCAGCTACTCTGGACAAAAAAACGCCATAATGGATTAAATCCAAGCAAACAGGCAAACAATATGTAAAATGTTAATAGTCTTTTTGAACTATTTCCATAAATATTTTAATGTCTTTAACACAGAGAAGTACAATACACTTATTAAAGCAGTACAGCGCTCTAACATAAACTACATCAAATGTTGCTGTCTATCAAAAGGAAATGTCATGTGATACACTACTGCACCAACATGTACCACAGGTCAGTGCCAGGATGCTGAAACTGTCTTTTCAGAGGAAGCTGGAGGCGAACATTCCTTTTAAGATAAGACAGTTTGTAGAGTGTGTGAATGCATGTGTATGCCAAAACACATCAGTGTGTGTCATTCACACATTATAATGACTAACACAATAATACAGATGCGTGGAAGTTAGATCTGATAAAAAAAAAAAACAACTTGAAACAACACCTTGGGTTTGATATATGATCCCACAGTTTCGGCCTGAATTTTACAAACACAATCCAGATGGCATCTGTTTAATGCTGAGGAATTTAGTTGTATTTTGTCCATCAGAGACCTTAAGCAATATAGCAAGTATGCCCAGTTACAGAGTTAGTTTCCCTTTGATGTCTTCCCCTACAGAGGAAATTTGTTAAGTACAGGAAGTGAGCTTACTAAACTTAACTTAACTTAACTTAACTTAACTTAACTTAACTTAACTTAACTTAACTTAACTTAACTGATTAGAGGTAGACAAAAAAAAATGGGCCATTCTCTCTCTCAGCTTGTTCACAGTGTATCAGTTCTTTATTACTGTATTTTATACTTTATATTACTATACTCTATACTTTTTTACGATATTCTATATTCTTTATTACTTATCCAGATAAATGACGTTATAAATCTCTTTTTCAAGAAATGGCCACGAGTATATTACAGCCATTATAAATGCATACAAACACAAATACAACTGTCACACACTACAAATGACTGAAAATGAACAGCTGTTGAAAACAGAGAATACACACTACTGAATCTTGCACATGTAACTTTATACTGAGAGGAACTATGAAATATGCTTAATGCAGGTATAACATATGCTATATGAGAAGGAGAAGCAAGGGACAGAGAGAGGACATTAGCATTTTATAAATGAAAAAATTATCATTGATTGGTGATAGCAACCTCTGTTCTAGTCCATTAAAGGACTATTCACATCTATTTCAGGAAAGACAAGAAGCACAGATTTTGTATGAAATTAAGGCAATTAAATGATTAGCTAAGTAAGCGATGACTATAGACTGACTCAATGCCAAATTTTAGAGGAGCTCATGTGCACAGAAAAATCGGATAGCTAATATATGCAATATAAACAGCATCACATGTGTTTCCAGTGTCAGCTCCTTATGATGCAAAACAAAGTGTGATAAACTGAAAGCATTTATTATAATGAGATCATAAATTCCATAGTGTAGGATGATGTGGGGGTTTTTTCTTACTAGAACACCTGTGGCGCACAGATAAGCGTAGTCTGAATGAATACCTATTCCACGGCTACAAATGCATTGAATGAATTGAGTCCCTGGATCCAGAGGCATATCTGACTACATAAAAAATGATGTACAACAATTTTTATTATTTATTTATTTTTATTATTTATTATTTCTAGCTATTTATTTATGTGAAAATATGATGCACATTGTGATTTTTTACCATATCTTGCAGGTCAAATCGGTCCATAACTTTTAAAAACATTTCGCAAAGAAACCCATTAAAACATCTCACTGATGAAGGCACTGATGCAGACTTATGCAGCCATGCATAACTCTGCATCGAGGAGACCCTGCAGTGACAGAATCCCAGTGGGGACAAATCCTGAAATGCGCAGAATGCCTCAACTTACTGACCTCTGCAGGAACTTAACTCCTCACTAGTGTTTCATGTAAACCCACTAAACAAAATAGACATAACAAGAGCTCAGCATTAATTTACCACCTTTTAATACTGTTTGCTCACTCATAATTGCTGTTTCCAGTCATTTCTTTTTTATTATTTTTCATGCTGGGAAACTAAAACCACATTTTATGTGAGAAACAATCTACAGCAGTTTTCAGATTTTTTTAATAAGTGAGTCAGATGGATACAAATGATTCAAGATTCTGCATGCGGATAACAGTGAGTAAGATTTCTGCACTGATATGAAATTAATCTTTGGCCTTAGGCTGTTGTGTGTTATATATCCATAACAGACTGCATGAAGCAGAGGTGAGATGCAGCTTACAGCCAGTTGCCCAAAAGTTTACATTTTTAACATGACTTTTAAAGGGCAATGAGGATGCAAAGGCAGTTGAAATTGAGTTCTAGGTTGTTTAAAATAAATTTGTTTACATTTTATTCAACGTGCATTAGTGTACCCATCTCCTAAAGGCTGTTTCCAGCAGGATAGTGTCACAAAGCTCAAATCGTGTCAAACTGGTTTCTTGAAGATGACAATGAGCTCACTGTACTCAAACTTACACAGTCACCAGATCTCAACCCAGTAGAACACCTTTGTGGTGGAATTGGAGATTTTCAACACTATAAAGGTTTCCTGTCAATATAACTAAAATCTAAGAGGAATGTTTCCTTTGTGATCTATGCAATTAAAAATTAAGGTAGTTCTGATGCCAACATGGGGTAAAATCTGTTACAAGCAAGATGTATTCAATTATCTAGGAAGTATATAATCCTTAATTTATTTATTATCCAGGTAGATATCACTGAGTTCAAAAAATGTCTTTACAAGAAATCTGGCCAAAGTAGTCTTGTGCGTGACAAGCAGATTTTTTTTCCTTGTTAGGATGTTTTTTAATTGACCCTGAGAGACAGACCTCAAGAGTTTTTTGGCTGGGGAGAGAAAGGAATGTTTGTGTCCAAATGCCAAGTACCCACCCTTATCCTGAGACACATAGTCTAATTCCCCTGGCTCCTCAGTGCCAGGCTCTGTCTCACTGTTACTCACACTCATATACCCACAAAACGCTATGCACAGGCATGTAGACACATGTATAGAAGCCTACATCTGACACACATTTAAGGATCCACGCATTTTTGACATATTTAAACAAACAATCTACACGGTCCAAGACACAGCACACACCTGTCATTAATCTGTAGTTAATGTTATGTTATGGTTAAACATCTGCGATCAAGTTCTCACCTGGACTCCTCAAGCAGCAGAAGGAGCCGGCAACGTGGAGTTTCGGTGGCTGCTATATGGCCCAGTGTTCCAAACACACGTTCTGCAGCGATCACATCGTTCATGGTCACCTGAAGTCAATACACAAACGTGCACATACATACACACAGCACAAGATATTTTAGTGACAAGCTTTTTCGTGTATTTCCCAATACGAAATGAAGATTTACAACTTTATTCATGGGTTCGGCCTAGCAAAAAGGTTTGATCCCATTTAACAGATGCAAGATAGGATAAGACATGAAAGTGGCAGCTAACACTGAGACAAGCGGCAGGTGAAAACTAATTTAAAGGTCATTTATCAAATCAAGTCTAAAATGGGATCTAATGTAGAGGCAATATCCTCAGGTACAGCATTCCAGGAGACACAGACCTATAATTTAGGGCTGGCAACAGTAAATTAATGGTTTGACATGTTTTTAATTAATTAATTGCCCCTCTGTGAATCGCTACGTTATCGTGGTGGAGGGGTTTGTGTGTCCGAGGGATTCCAGGGACTATGTTGTCAGGGGGCTTTTGCCAACATATCTCACTACCTATAAACAACAGGACTGTGTTAAAAGATCAAGCTAATCCTCACCTCCAGGCCATTGATTCTCTGCAGGTTGAAGTGGTGAAGACGATAGATGACAAAGGAGCGCCAAAGAGTCAAACTGACCACTGGGTTGCCATCTGGGTGTATGGTCAGCTGGTCTAGGCGCCTCACCTGAGCCAGGGCTGCCAGCTGCGGCAGACGGCTGATGTTGGTTTCCAAGAAGATCATATGCTACCGAAAAGAAAGAAAAGTTGGTACCTGTTAAAGCAATAACTAGTTGTTTATATCAATAACTTGCTAAATTAAACTAGGACTTAAAAGGTTGGCCTTTGGTAAAAAGGGTTTAAAAGATATATTAAATATATTAAATATATTAAAATGATGTGATTTTTTTACACTGCCTTGATTTACACTGCCTCAACAATATACCTGTGAGGCAGCTCTAAGTATAAATTATGGGCCCTACCACTGACTATTATTTTTATTTTTCTATTGTATATTGGATTAATGTGGCGCCCTACAAGATACATTACGTAATAAGAGAAATTAACTAAAGGTTCAGGGACAATAATAAAGGACTATCTGGCTATGATCTGGCAAATAGCCACTAGCCAAGACCGTCTTTTGGTGTCATGTCATGGAACTTTGGTGAGTAAGGTAAATGAAAAATACAATGAGCATATTCCTTCCTGATTAATTAATTAATTAATTAAGTCATCACAGCTGCACAGCTAATAAAATAACAGGGCCTCACCGACAGATTTGGGAACTTGACTCTTATTCGTGGCAGTGTTGGTACTATGGCATCAAAGCTGATGTAGCGGAAGGTTATTACAGTGACAGCACCAGCAGTCTGAACACCCCAGCCCCTCTCCAGGGCCTCCAGGGCTCCAAGTCCAAATAAACGCAGGGTGTCTCCATCCAGCTCTGCCAGGTGACTGTCAGACAAGGACAAGCTTTGAACACTGCCACTCCCTGCCTCCACAAGCCTGCAAATTACATACAAACACACACGAAAACACTCCTTAAGTTAATATTCTGATACTAAATGCGCAAATTGTGTTTTTTTGTGAAACTTGAAGAATGTCTTCAAGAAAAAAGTGTATGCTACATTTGCTTGAAAACTCAGGCATTGTTGCTAAGAGAAGTGGAACGCAAGAGAACACTCACTGGTCTAGTCAATGTCCTGTTTGTGCTGCCCAATTGCTTTCTATACTCCTATACAACAGTTGAAGTGCCCTTCTCTGATAAGAGAGTCGTGAGAGTAGAGAATCTTGGCGAGTCTCAAGGAGACATAATCTCCGTCTGGGTCTGCTGACACTCAAGGGACTTTTCAGCATAGCAGGGCATCAGATGGCTACTGGCTCCACACTATTCAACAGTGATCATCCTGACTTCAGGCCGCCAACAGACAAATCACCCCTATTCATGTTTCATATCCTCTTGACGAAATGCAACAGAAAGCCAAAGTACTTTTAAGATTAATCCCTTGATTACTGAAGTCTAATCCAAGATTACACAGAGACCAAACTTTAGAAAGTGTGAGTTTGAGTTATGACCTTAGATAGGTTAAATAGACAGTCAGGGGCACAAAATATAATGTAAACAAAAAGAGTATATTTAGTTTTCTATAATGAGGCTGTCTCATATAAAAAGCTTGTTTGAAAAGTCACCATTTTTAGAGAGTGGCCCTCAAACAATAGCTTTTTCTATAGTGCCAAGTAGGTGCAGTTTCCTCTCTTAGGTGGAAAAAAGATTAGCAAAAATTTTTAAAAACCAAACAAGTACTGTCAATGAATAATTGAACTGAATTAGTAACATACCTCTTTAAAATGAGCAGTTTGCTACAGGTAGTATTGTGTCTCCATTAGATTGACAAGCTTGACCAAGTAAAGGAAATGCAAACAAAAACAGGTTTGCACATTTCTGTGTGTATTAGTGTGTAATTTCATAATTTCATAATCTGTAACATGTTTACTCTTTGCACAGAAATATTGTTATTAATATTTTGTTTTTTTGTGAATCTGCAATTTGTTGTCTCAATCTATTAACCATTGGTCTAAAGGCTGTTAAAACTAATAAACAGTAAGTAAATATGAAGAAATTAAAATCATAAAGTCCACGTGTTGTCTACAAATACATTTCATAATTACAGAATTCATATGCTTGTTTGTGTTAATGTACAGTCGTAAATAAATACAGTAGTCTACATAAGACTTCAGTGAGTTAAACACAGTTTAATTAGTGTTAAACATAAGCTCACTTGCCCCAAATTATGCTTTCCAGTAATCACAACAAATCAGGCACCGTGTCAATTCAGGCAGGAAATCAAGGTACACCGCTGCAAGCAGCTTTTCAACCCACATCAACCAAGGCTCCTCCTTTCATGCTGTAACTAACTGAATCACTTTAATATCCATTGTAACTGATGCCTGCTTTGTTCTGTGACTGGTATTACCACTCCTCCTGCATAAGGGCAGATTCTGGAAAAGATGTATGCCACCAAATATAAATTATTGCAGATGGAAGTAACATTTTCAAGCTATACTGGTCCAGGCTGAACTAAATGAATCATGTAATACAACCTGAACCTCTCACAATGCACCAGTGACTGATGAGGAATGTCCCCCTCAATCATTATGTTTTTACCCAGACATATTACTCCAACATAGCGAATGTGATCCACCACTCACTCTGTGGATTGTTAGTCAAATGTCAAGGGACGGTCATGGTGTGGGGGATTCCACAGATGTATTAAAGAAACTGATATGTGTAACAGTCAGCCTTTCTGTCATTTTTTCCCCAATGGCCAAAAATTGAACTTACACTCAAAAGAAAAACCCTGAAAGTTTAAAAAGCTTTTTCTTAAGTACAGTGATTACAACGTATCCAGTCATGTGAAAAACTAGGAACACCCCATCATGTAATAGCTTGCAGAACAACCTTCAAGCCTGGACATTGACTGGGCCATTCAAACACCTTGATTGTTTCCTTTTTAGCCATTCTGTTGTAGATTTGATGCGGTGCTTGAGATCACTGTCTTATACTGCCCAGAGAGATGGCCTCACATAAAATACATTGGCATACAGAGGAGTTCATAGTTGACTGAATGGCTACATGGTACCCACAACCTCTGCTCTTATAAAGGTGGTCACTCTTGCTGATGATCAGTTAATTAGATGCATTTGATTAGTAGTATCTTCTTGCAACTTATCCTCCTAGTTCTTAAGAATGTACTTAGTTTTGTACAAGACTGCACAGAGTGCATGGAGGAAGTGAAGAGAAAGGCTCTTGGCTCTTTTAAAGGGAGAGTACCCAGCCACTGGTACAGATATGTAGACAACACCTGGGTCAAAATCAAAAGACAAGAAGTGGAATACTTCACTGCGCACATTAACGCCGTGGATAAAAACATCAAGTTCACCAGGGAAGACACAAAGGATAACTGTTTGCCTTTCCTGGACTGCGCCGTGCACATTGAAGAGAATGGCAACCTCAACATTGAAGTTTACCGGAAGCCCACACACACGGACCAGTATCTCCTCTTTGACTCCCATCACCCTCTGGAACACAAACTTGGGGTAATCAGGACCCTACACCACCGGGCAGAACATGTTCCCTCTAAGCCTGAAGGGAAAAAGAAGGAACACACACATGTAAAGGAAGCACTTAAAACATGTGGTTATCCTAATTGGGCGTTTATAAAGTCAGCAAAGATGCACAGAAAAGAAGATCAGACACCAGCGAGGGAGGATAAGAAAGACAGACGCAACAACATTGTCATCCCCTATGTAGCCGGTGTATCAGAGAAACTCAGGAGAGCTTTCTCCAAGCACGACATCCCAGTGTACTTCAGACCCAGCAACACACTCAGACAGAAACTGGTTCACCCGAAAGACAAAACTCCTAAACACAAACTTAACAATGTGGTGTATGCTGTACAGTGCAGCGAGGAATGCCCAGACCTCTACATCGGAGAGACCAAACAGCCACTTCACAAGCGCATGGCACAACATAGAAGAGCCACCTCCACGGGACAAGACTCAGCAGTTCATCTGCATCTAAAGGACAAAGGTCACTCGTTCGAGGATGCCAACGTTCACATTTTGGACAGAGAGGACAGATGGTTTGAAAGAGGAGTGAAAGAAGCCATTTACGTCCACTGTGAGCGACCATCTTTGAACAGAGGCGGTGGTTTACGACACCAACTGTCTGCCATCTATAATCCAGTTTTGAGATCCCTTTCCAGACGCCTTAACGCCCACTCACATCCTGGGGCATCTGACCTCAGGAAATCACATGATAGGGTGGGGCCAGGTTTCACAATGAGCTCACCCGAAACCCTGGCTGATTAGGACCCCCACCCGCCTTCACACCTTGGCTCATGTGATTAGGTAGAGGATCATCAGGGGGTCCTTTGTCCCTCTTTGGGGGGAAACTCCCACTGGATTTAAATCTGGGACTCCCCACCAATTGACCCTTAGAACTGAAGAAGCTTCTCGGATGAGAGGTGAAACATATTCAAGCAACTCAAAGAAGTCCAGACGCTTTTCTTTCCAAGCTCCTTAGTCTACAAAAACAGTAGGTCAGAAGTATGATTTTTATATTAGTAAGAATACCAACCTTACAAACATGGACACCAACATGTACAAAGGGTTCAAATAATTCTTGCAACATGCGCAGTAGAAGGAGTGCATCCATTTTTTACATTTTTAATTTACAAAAGTGTGTGGACATTGATAGATGACTATTTCAGATGACAATATCTCTAAATCAAAATCTCACAGACTGCAAGCATATATGTTAGATAAAGTAGTAGCAAAGAAGTTTTAAAACTGTAAAATCCAAGTGGGTCGTGTTTCAAGTGCACACATGGACAAAAACATGGAACTAGACGGGGAGACGCCAGACTCTGAAAGGCAGTTTAATATATTTAAGGAATATGCCACACCTCCAAGATGCAAGAATGCCAAAGGCTATAAATCAGAAGGAGTTGAAGAACAGTGCAGGAGATGGAGTGTAGCATGTAGATAAGTCACATCAAGAATGAGAGTAACTTCTAAACACCTGGCAGCGTGCCATCAACACAATCTGCACTGTCACATACTGTTCAGCACAGCTGAAGGCTCCAGGTGGCCCTGAATCCCCTTATGACATGAACTCATGTACAAATGCTGAGAGAAGAAGAGAGCAAGGCGGGGAAGACGGAGTGAAGAATCTATCACAATTATACGGCTCCTGCTCGCTCTATGAATTATAGAGAACAAAATTTAATTCAATTAGAGCTATTTAACATAATCCAAAAGAGGTTTTAAAAGGGACATCTGTCATCTCTTAACAACTGAATCCCACCACAGAAACAGCTTGTACAAATGCCTAAATATTGTGCAGTAGTGACGCATATAAAACTTTGAACTGAGCTGTTATTTTAACACACCACTCCATCATTTCCCTCTTGTAAAAAGTGAATGCAATTTATTTAGATGCAGGCTTACTGGGTCCTTAGTGTTGCACAGAACAGTCCTGTTTCTGTAAAATATTCCTACAGCTTGCACTGGTTTAAAATGTCTTAAGTTCCTTCTTCACTCATATACCCCACTAAATCTCTTTCTCATCATTGTTCCGGTATCTAACTGATTTATGTGCCTAAAAAAAAAAAAACACCTGTTCAGGATCTCTGTACAAACCTCAATTTCATCAATGTATAAACACTACAAAGCCCCTTCCATCTCTTCCCAACTCAAATGCTGAATTTCTGGGTAATAACTCTTCTATTTCCATGCAACCCTTATTCCATCTGTCAGGGGTAATGAGGTTAAATAAATCTAAGATTTCACAAAAATGAATACAATTAAGCCTACATAACAGCCATAATTTGGCAATGACACAAACTATTGTCCCATAAATTTTAGGAGCACGATGATATATTAAAATAAAAGTGGTGTCAACATTCGCTTTACGTATCATTGGAAAGGGGTGATTTATCGCTGTAACAAAAGAAAGAACCAGAGATGACATTATGTATCTATGCACTCTATGGGGGAGGATGTTGTAATTTTCTTCAGGGTGTAGTACTTCAACAGCTCTTCGAGGTAATCAGGACCACACTGTGTAGGCATTACAACATTCTGTACACCCACCCAGTGGTGAACAAAACAAGTTTTAAATTTCCTAATTCTCATATTTCCAAGCATTTTGAGGATTTTACCCCTTGACCCTTTCATACATGTTGCTTCTCTTTCATGTTAGTAGTGGTGCCATGGTTTGTAAATTCCCTTTGTATTTTGTCACACAGTACAAGCCAAAGTAATTCAAGTCTTAGCTGATAAGAGTATGGCAGACTCTGCATCACTATGACCTGTTAAGCCACGTTAGTGAAGTTATAATAGACCAGTAAAAGAAAACCACTGGCACTGAAGATTTTGCTTTAGGGCCATTTTCATATCCTGGTGCAGGAAGGAAGGGCCCTCTTTGAAACATGTAATAATAGCCCTTAACACAGCGCACACATTCATCTCAACCCTCCCCCTTATAATTCATCCAGACTTGTATCAGTCTTTATAGGAAAGAATATGAGGGCATTACTTCCGCATTATACTGAGTCCACACTACTGATTTAAAGTTCTTGCAATGTCATATTATAAACATTTGAAAGAAAAGAACTGTTTTCAGACATTGTACATGTGCATCTGGTCATCTTACCAGACTTCAGAGAGCTGAGGAGTAACCAAGGGCAACACCCCTGAAGTAAATAAAGGGATAACTGTGTTGTAAAAGAATATTTTAAGGTAGGTTTCACACACCAGCTGTTGCAGAATCTGAATATGTTACCAGAATGATCCCTGCATGTTCTGTCTAGGCTATTCTGCCATCTGTTAATAAGGTAAAAATGGTACAGCAGCTGGTAAAACACTGCTTTAAATGTGACAAACAGTACTTTGCTAATAGGTGTTTCAAGAGGGCAGGGGTTAAATTATGTGAGATTTTTTTAAGGGCCTGTGATAACTTTTAATATTTGTGTAAAATATACAATCATGGAATTTTTGTCTTACTTGGGGTCTCGTGGGCTGTTTGGACGGCTGTTGGTCTGGAGTCTGATTTCTGTTCCCCCTGACGGCCGCTCTGGTCCTGAACCTGGGCTTACCCGCCTGATGAAAAATAAACAAAAAATTTTAACAACGGACCAAAACAATTCTTTTTAAAATCCTATAAGATAAAAAATAATATGTAATATGTTAACTAATAGTGATAATAAGCCAGAATAACAAAAACAATCAGTGTTATATTGTCTCATCTTTCTACTTACAAATATCTGCACACAGGATGAACTGTGACAATTATATGCAACGTGAAAGTTTACACAGCAATGCATACAGTTCCCTCACTGTTGCATTTTTCACTTTTTCTCTCCTCCCACCTACACACACGATGCTAATTTACTTCTATCAGTTACCAAAAAGACTACATTTTTCATTCGTGATCACTAATTTAAGTATTAACTGCTCTGCTCAACTTCATTGAATTGTTTTTCATTGATTGTTTTTGTGTACAGTCAGGAAGTACTGCCATATTTAATTTTTTTTTAAATAACTCATGAATGATGTAAATGTTATTAGTTTTGCATGTACTTAGTCATCAGCCATAGAACTAGTTAAATGAAAATACATTTTTTGACTCAGTTACGGTGGTAGATGAATTATGACGGAATTACCAAAGTAATTACAATTAATCCTGAGGGAGGCATGAATCGCTGTACCAAAATTCTGGCTCGAAAGGAAAATTAAGAAGCTGACCAAAGGCAATACTGTATGTATTTTAAATACAAAAAATGTCATGCTAATTCATTCAAATCATCCATGAGTTACTTAATTCAAAACCAAGTTCGTAGACCAATTAACTGGAAACCAATCTCCATTGTGAAAAGCTAAAAAGGTAGGAAAAACAGTCTGAAATAAACCATGACTGAAACCACAATTCTAACTAGACCAGGAATATTTAGTATAATATAGTTTGCCCATAACATCAGTGTCTTAACTAGTCGAACTAATGTCTGTCCTAACTAACAGTAACAGTGTCTTAACTAATCTAATTCTTTACTTCTAAAATTCATCTTAATTTTCTATACATGCTGTGTGTACCTTGGTTCATCAGGGGAAGGTTCCTGTGTAAGGCCATTGGTCTGGGCGGGGCTGTGAGCAGGGCTGTTCTCTGGACTGACTTCTTCTTTAGCGCCATTTGTGGATGGGAGCTCCAGGCAGGCCCTGACACCCTCCCACTGCTGTGCAGCATTACGGATTGCTAGACGCCGCTTCTCCTTGATGAACAGAACACACAAACAAACATACACAGAACAAAGAAGGTTTCAAGTGTCAAATCTCCTGAGCAGGACAGAGCTAGCATGCTAATAGAACCTCTTTGTGTTTTCATTGGGTCACAGAAAATCATATCCTTCTTGCCTTCCTCATATATACATTTTACTGGAATACATTGTTACAGAAAGCATATACAATAAAGTACAATAAACTAAGACATTTTACTAAAGCAGATATAGCACTCAATTTATATTAGATTTGAAATTATATAGTGATTTCTTAGTCCAATTCATTTGCTTCCTTTGTCACACTACAGCATTATGGTTTAACAGTGTTTGCCTCTTACACCAGAAAAATGTGACATCCCACCCCGCAAGAGAGAAGATTTCTGCCTCTCTGTTCTATTTCAATTACTCTTTCTTGGCCAAGCTGGAGTTTCAATATGCTCAGCTAAGGAATGTGCCACTCCTTGAAGCAGGGATGAGTATCAGTTCATGGTAAGTCCTTGGCCTTTGTGAACCCTTGGCTGTGGCATTCACTATAAAATTTTCTCAACACCAGGGATTAAAGAGAGTTAGGTAACTGAGAGACAACGAGTTTCGGCATAGGGTCCATCTAACAGTTAAAGCAGCAGGAGCTTTGGCACACACACACAAACATATTTACCGCAAAACAGAGAGCAGAACATCTTAGATCATTTAAAGCTATAAAGTGTAATTTACAGACTACTTTACAAATACAGTACCCTTGTGAACTCTGTACAATACTCCAGATTCCATCTAAAAGAGTTTTTGTGTCATACAGATGAAAAGAGAATGCATTTAAAAAAATCCACGTCTATGAAGAATCCAAAAAGTGTACACTATTAATGAGCTTCATCAGTCCCAAGACACATAGGTCAGAAGAAATAAATAAACTCATAAATAAGAATCCTTATCATGACCTAAATATTTTAGAGCCTTCTCATTAAATATGTTTTAAAGGGCAGACTGATGTCTGATGAGCTGCTTTTTTTCTTTAAATACACACTTAAGCCTGAATCTGAATCTCATAATTATGGGTAATTCAGAAGATGAGTAAACTACAAATCAGATATCATCACCTATATGTGGCTTTTTTGAGAATGTTAAAAACCTTACTGCTTATTATTGTCCTTCTACATACTAACTATATAAAGGGTAATTTTGAGTTCATTTGCTTCTTAACAGATTGTTGTGTTGCTGTCGTCTACAACGTGCATTTGCATCCTGGCAGCTAAAGATAGCAAGAGTGAATCTTGTCAAACTGGTACCTTATGAATGGTCTGCTTGTGACTCTCCTTCTTCTTTTCCTCCTCTTTTCGAGCCTGTACACCTGCCATGCGCCGATCCTCGTCCTGAAAAAGATAGGCGGTGCAATCAGAGTGTCGCTCCATTCAAGAGTTCTGAATTATTCAAGAGAGCGGGGAACCACAAAAGACCCTGTCAGGACAACTGTTCTCTACACTAGAAATGGACCATTATGGAGGCTGGTGGATAGTCTCACACAAACCGGCTGCATCATGGGATTATCTGTCTGATTTTCAGTCTCAGATAAACTGAGCCCAGCTGTTGGGGAAAGCCAAAACTCCCAGAATGCAATGCAGCCAACACAATCTGAGTGTGCCAGCAAAGAGCAGGGGGATATTCAGCTGTCTATGGCGAGCTAGCAATGACGCAAAATGATGCTCGAGTCTGATAAAGACAGGCAAAATGCTGTCAGCTGGTAGAGACAGTTAAGAATCCAAACCCATATAACAATCCTTAAAACTAATTTTGTAACAAAAACAATATATAGTATAAAAATGAAAAAGCTGTTTTAACCTGATGAATAAGTTCTTGACTGCAAAGGATGCTATTTTTCAGGGTCAATACATTCTTTGTTTGTGCACTTGCCAGAACAATGAATGTTTGGACAGCTCTTGGTTATGAGGCTGTTAAGATTTTCTATAATGTTCCCAGTTAAAATTTGAATGTTAAACATATTCAAGTATTTTTCTGAAACATAATAGTTGACTATTAATGCTCTAGTCTAGTGGCTGTGTGTTAATTTGAACTTTATTCTCATTTTCCTTTTTCATTCGTAAATAACAGTCTACCCACCAGTCACCCAGGCATGGGCTTTCACAGCATAGAGGTAGTATGGTGCCCTGGAGGCATATATTCCAAATCAGTTATAATATGCTTAAAGAAATAGAAACCCCAATGTTAGACAAACATTTCTGTCATTAAGTCAATGCTGTGCATCTCCCTAAAGTAAACTCTGAAAATGTAACTGACTTGTATCAGGGATTGGCAGCTAAAGTGTGGTGGAGGTGCTTTTATTGGACCACGATAATCCTGAAATTTCCTAATCCTGAAACCGCTTAAAATTCAAGTAAAAACATTTTGAAATCTGAGTTACAAGGTTTGTTTTTTGGGGGTTTGGTTTTACTTCATATCAGCACTATGTTTTGAGGGCAAGGTGTGTGGTACTTACAGATTCCTTTAAAGTACAAGCTCAGACCTGGGTGCTCTCTGCCTGACAGCTTCTAAAAGCATGCTGACATTTCACGATAGCACATTTCTGGCAAACTGTATGACAAAAATGATTTCATGTTTTCTGAGAATAATCACTGTTTTGCTACATACACTGTGTGTAAAATATGTGTAAAAGTGTAGCTTAGAGTCATAACTTAGTCACTGAACCACTTTGCTTTTAGCATAAAACAGCATAATGAATGCCAGAAAATAGCACTATAAAGTTGTTCATACAACTTGGTGACACAGAGTGACAGTGAATGGGAAACTATGTGGGTTCAAAATAAATTTGAAGTGTGAAATCATAAAAACGTTTATTTCAAGAATGATTCACTCTCAAGAATCAACATGTACGCTGCCTTCAGGAACATCAGAGAGGGACAAAAAGTTTGGACCATTATCTTAACATGAATGTGTAATGAGAATATGGCATAGGTTTATTAAATATAAAGCACAGCAAAGTCATAAGCTGTGAAGGTTTAATCGCTTTAAGGCAGCTCTTTGCTTCTAAAAATATTTGTGAATATTTCTTCCCTTTTTTAATAAGCAAAATATAGCAAAACAAACACTGTAACACAGTGTTCTCTGATTGTAGCTGTGCAATTTGTTGTAAGGAGAAAAGAAAAATATCTGAAAAGACAACGAAATATCTTAGCAGTCACAGCTGAATATTTAACTGGTGGCTGGTGTCCTGTTTATCACTTTTAAACACACACAGTCAAACACGTCAGTCTTACTGTGATGCGCTTCATGTCCAGCTGTCTGAGATGAAGCACACAGCGCAGGACGGCCTGCTTGTACCATGTCTCCAGGGCTACAGGATTCCCATCCAGCGTGAGCTCAGAAAGGGAGCACGACTCTCCAAGGCAGGCTAGCTGGTCAAAACTAGAAACAAAGGATGAATGTTTTAAACACACTCATGAATTTCAGTGGGGGGTTTTTTCCAGTACAAAGACTGGCTACGCTAAATGCTTTACGGTCAGTGGCAAATACTGGGAAGTCATGCAAACACTTGAATTCCTGCACTCTGCCTGAGTGCCATTTAACTCAACTTAAGTTAGCCATATCCAAGTTTGATTCTCATATAGCAAAGAACTCTTATCAATTATAATTTGTTGTATTACACAATACAAGAAACATTGTAATGTACTGCTACTGATCAGCACCTTAGCTAAGAAGTTGGACAATCCTTACCCTATGTTTTATGTTCTGTGTTCGTGGAAATCAGATAGGCCCCTGTTCAATGTGGAATATGCTGCTATAAAGTGGCTGTAGCTGTATGTTTATATGCTTTTATACATCAATCTCTAATTTTCTGGTTCCCTCTCTGGTTCCCTCCCTTTTTTTAAATGCATGTGTAAAAAATGAAATTGTTATGGCTTTAGCTCTCACAAAATTTCACCAGTTTTTTTCCCCAGAGTCAGAACAACATTAGGCAAAAAAGCTTTCTAATACAAGCTACAGATGGACCTGAAATTGTACAGCTGGGAATTTAGGTACTCTTGGTCAATGGACTGCTCTCAAAGCTCTACTGTAATTTATTTGAAATTTGATCTATTTTTACTTTATTGCATTTAATTTGAATTTTTATGACAGCTGTGCATGTGTTTTTTACAATGTCCCCTGCCCTCAGGTCACTTTTGAAAAAAAATGACAATTTTAAATGAGACTTTGAGTAAATAAAATTTAAAAAATATATATAAAAATAAATTTTGCAGAATCTGAATCATCCACCAGACAATCTCACTGTCTTCGTTTTATTCCTGACACATTTTGTCTTGCTTCGTATTGACAGAATGGAGCCGGGCTAACACATGCCATGATAAGCTGGTAATTCAGCAGGCACTCTGGCAGCCTGACATTACTCAAGGGGCAATGAAGAGAGACAAATCTGCTACACTGTTGATATCACCCTATGGCAAAAGGAAACATGAAAAAGCAAAGTCACGCCATGCACGGCAGGGGAGATTCTATCGTTGCTAATTTATGATAATAACCTTGATGAATCATTTGCCTGGAACCACTCAAAGTCCTAGTACACTGTGCCTGTTCCTAGCCAGAGGTTTAACTGAATGCTAAACACCATGCTGGAGATACCAGGGGTCTTCCAATCTCAAACACATGCAGTAGCTTAGACCCTTTCTGTTACAGAATATCAATTCCTACCATAAAAATATAAAAGAGACATAAAATAATCGACATAATAAAGAGGTGCTTGAGTGCATCTAACACATTCTGCCTAATTGGTGTATTCATACTAAGGAATAATAATAACATTAATGATGAAGACCAGAACCTTTACAAAAACAGAACTTCTATTTCTTGCACCATCCACCAGTTTCTGATTGCTACTAATGGTCCAATAAAAAGTGAATATCAAAACTATGTTTGAGATGTGAGTACAGAGTGTGGTGTGAATGAAAATTGTAGCTTCAGGCTTTATCTATACTAGCACTACCCTAAAAACCCTGCACATATTCTTATTGGTAATTATTAGTTCTGCTTATTAGTTCTGCTTTGATCCTATTTTCATAGGGGGTCTTGTTTTTTGTTGTTGTTGTTGTTGTTTTTTAAAACAAAAGCAATATCAATTTAAGCTCAAATGAATATTTCAGTCTTAATATTATTTCATGAGAGATGTTTGATCCAAGATCCTGAACTGGGAAAACAGACTCCATCAAGGTGATGAGTGTGCTCTGTCTCTTTACCTAGCAACAGAGCACAGCTGTTCTCCTATCAGCACTAAAGAGTTCAAAAAGGTGCATACACGCTAACCAACCTTCTATACTGCCATTACATGAGTACATTAAAGACAATACATTAAAATACCCTATCATGAAGAATGATAAATGATACATATATGTTTCGCATAATCAAAATTTACTTTTATTTTTATTCACATATTATATCTGGAACTAGATGTCACTGTAAAATCAGAAGTTTAAGAATATAGATTTTGATTCCTTGCGACTATGTCATGATTCTCACAATGTGTGAAGCATGGAGACACAAGAACCGCAAAGCTGGTTTGGACTGTCAGCTCAGATCTATCAGAGCACAAGGTGACTATGGTCAAGGGAGCCAGTGAGCAATGTCCCACCCTGGATCCCACAGAAATTATCCTCCACTAGGCAAAAATAAAGCAAACAGCCTCATTTAGTGCCAAGATAATGCTGTGTTAAGTTTATTTTATGAGGTTTTTATTGCTGGGCTCAGAAATGAAGAATAAAAGAAAAAAGGAGGACAGATACTGGAAAAAAGTGTGTAAAGCTGTTTGACAGTTAGCACTAACACAAAAAAAATCATACCTCTCATTCATCCTACATGTCCTTACCTAGGTATATTTCCCATTAATTCATCCAACCTCCAAATCTTTCATCAATAATTATCTTCTCACAACCTGCTTCTTTGTTGCCCAAATAACTTTCAACATTCTCCCACCCATTTTCTCCCATTTCTTAGGTAACAGATTATTAAATACTAAAAATAAAGAACACACCGAGTATTTGTTATTTTCTAGGTTGCAGAAATTGCCCACTACAGCAAATCTGTGAGTGTGTCTGGCTGTGGGTGTGTATTCTCTGCCCAAAGCCATGGGAGGGGACGTGGCACTCTCCGGCCACCATCCCTATTTCTATCCTGCGGGGAGGAGGGAGTTAAGCGGTACAAGCTCTTACCTGGTGATGTTGTTGCAGCTGAGAAAGAGGCGCTGCAACAAGGGCAGATGGTCCACCTCAGTCTATAAAGAGAAAGAGGGAGAGGGAAGACAGAGAGATGGAGGGATGTGAAGATGAGAAGGTGCTCAGGAAGAGGGCACTGCATCGTCACTGTCGTCAAGGCTCTGTATCCCTCTCCATTCCCTCAGTCACCTTGCAGCTCTCAGCTCCAGCATGCAGCATCCCCATCCACCCTGCGCATGCACACACACATACACACACACATACAGCATGCTGCCTTGTCTGCACATGGAGAGGAGGGGCAACAGAGAGAGAGAGAGAGAGGAAGAGAGTGAGAAAACGATAGAATATGAGGAGGAAAGGGGGGGAGGGGAGGGGAGAGTGGAGAATGTGCTGCGCTAATGCAGAGATCCCCTGCTGCAGGAAGCTAACTTGAAATGCTCAGTGGAAAGCATAGTGATATAAAGCGAGCAGCTAACTAAGGTAGTGCACCTCATCATGCAATAGCTGGAGAAAATTCAGTGGAAACTGACAGGGATGTGGAGAGTTTTACCATCAGGCAGGCTCAGCATCAAAAATCGATGCAGAATTTACTGAGGGGGTGGGGGAAAAGCAGCAGCTGGGCAGCTGGCACGCTGAATTGGACACACAGGGACAAGTGCAATGTCATAATCACATAAACTACTTGGACGACAGCATGGGGTAAATCACATTCTCTAGTATCAAGGTCTGGGCTTTCTTTATGTGTGTCGCTGGACAATGTTGGATATACTGGAAGCAAAGAGGACACTCCCATCAGCAGTATGACTGGGCTGCGTCACTGTCCACCCACACTGCAGCCAACGCCTCACAAACCTCCTTCAGTTTCCTGCTAGGCTCTGTTCTATTAGGAGGTTAGACTGGTGTTCAGGTCATGCTAGCACCCCTGCAGAAGAACAGTGCAGGCAGGTTTCGTCATTTAGAAATCCACAAAATTCCCTCCCACACAAGCATATAGATATAACACAGTTATGCAACACTGCGTTATCAATTGCATATAAGGCCAACAAGCTGAGTACAGTATATTTATTACAGATAGAGTAGTAGGGTATACAACATCAGCAGTAGTGCTAGAGATACTGATAACTGTGAAAGATTTCTACAGAAAAACTAGGGAGGAGGTTTTTCCTGCTGACAATAGGCTGGGTTCACCTTAGATAGGTCATCAGTCTATCACATGACCAACACCAAAATCGCAAGGCCAATGCCAAAGATCACCTGGAGGAAGGTGGAGTACCCAGAGAAAATCCATACAGACACAGTGCTAACAATGGTAACCACTGCATCACTGTGCAGTTCCTCCCCTACAATTAAACACATCAAAACTCAGTTAAAAGAAACATTTAATGTTTACAACTTGGCTTTTTAAGCTAGTAACAACCTACACTTAATTTTTAAGTTCTGCATGAAATTTTAGCAAGATGTTTT
Organism: Oreochromis niloticus; assembly: GCF_001858045.2. Taxonomy (NCBI): domain Eukaryota; kingdom Metazoa; phylum Chordata; class Actinopteri; order Cichliformes; family Cichlidae; genus Oreochromis; species Oreochromis niloticus. Next base: position 32,594,669 of record NC_031965.2, read on the forward strand.
AGCCTGTTTAACACATTAGTTTACATTAGTTTACACTATGCCTCCTTATCTAGACTTCTGCATCATGGAAAACCAAAAATATTGATTAGAAATATTTAAATAGTTAACTCAGCAATATGGCTTTTCCTCAATGTGGAAAGTTATTTTCTCCAATCATGTTATTTTTTCATGTGGACTTTTCTAATGTGCATGAAATAGTGGTGAGACAAGGAGTTAGTAAACACTAAATCAGGGTCCTAAACTCAAAATTCTAATTGGTGCATAACGTGGGTTCTGTGCGGTATATGTAATGAAACAATCTACTAAAACAACATCTAACAACACAGGGCTATGTTGTGTGATCTTTTTGGTCAAAGGAGATAATTCAATAGAACTGAGATAGATAGATAGATAGATAGATAGATAGATAGATAGATAGATAGATAGATAGATAGATAGATAGATAGATAGATAGATAGATAGATAGATAGATAGATAGATAGATAGACAAATGCAAGTCATGCTATGCAGTGCTAGCCAGTACTCGACCATCAACCACATTTACAGTCTCTGTCTATGCCTGCTTTTGTATGGATGCTAGTGAAGCAGCAGCCACTCCTGGCTGTCTGAAACTAAATATAGCAGCCCTGTCTCAGACAGAATGATGTCATCACTGAGCTGATGAGCTGCATAACAATCGCCCACCAATGTGGTCCTTTTTTAGAAAACCTGACTGATCAGAACCAATCAGCTGACAGGATCTCTGATGAGGCTGGGTAGAGCGGTGTGTGTGTGTGTGTGTGTGTGTTCTTGTTTGCCTGTATGCCTGCGGGTGTGTATTTATGTATCTGTGTGCCCGTGCCTTCACCTCTTTATCCCAGCTCCACCCTCTCCTTACTGACAGCTTGCGTGTCTTCATTTTTCACACTCATACTCAGCTCTGGCTGAGGCATTATTCAATAAACACAGAAAAACCTCTCATCACCGCTGTCTCGTCTGCATGCAACACCAACACATCACAAAAGAGCATGAAAGCTGCTCATGTAAACACAAGTACATGTGGCTGCTGGGGGGGTTTCTAAGACCGTAAGCTGGTGGGTTTTGTGGATGTTCCTTCAATAGCACAGGCTTGAGATGTGATTTCATCTGGTTTATGCGACTGTACATTAGAACTGCAGATGCTGTGACATTGGGAACACTCCTGTGTTGTTCTTGCATGACCTTTGAGACACTTCACATGTCAGCCAAAACATTTTGTGGTACTCACTTGGATTTTAAGTTGTAGAAGTTAAGAGTTTCTCCCTGTAACAACAGTTGAACATAACACACAGTTTCCATGTTCCCAGGTCATACTGGAAAAACTTAGACATTACTAAGTTGCTGTTACTGTTTACTGACCTGTTTTGGGAAACACTTCAAGCTATTTACTCAGGAACATCCAAAAATCCTCCTTCCCATAAACCGTGTCAATATATAAAAGGTAAAACTCACCTACTGTAACACACACACACACACACACACACACAATATTGAGTTAATTATTCTACATTATCTATTATTCTAACTACCAAAGCGCATTAAGGAGTTTCTACATTTTTCTATGTTTTGATGATGGTATAGTCTTTTGGCTCACAGACAAACCCTTCTGTTAATGCATAAAGTCAGTCTGCCAGTGCCATGACTTTTTCTCTTAGACTGCTTTATCACTGCTCAAGCTGACTGTGCTTTTCTTTCAAACAAATCATCATTCCCACTGCCAAAAATATAAAATGGATCCCTTAGTGACACGCAGTGAATTTCATAATGGAAAGGAACACCTAAGAGGAAGTATGGATGACTGGGTGCAAAGTAATCAAGTTTAAGAGTTGCTTTCAAAGAAAGACAGTGACAGTGTTTTTTCAGGTTAAGAATTTCACTTTTTATCTGCTTTCCCTTTCATGACAGAGAGAAAACCTGAGCACCTGGAACGTGGTTATTTAGTTTGTGCAAGGTATAAGCACTTGGCAGCAAGCAGCAATAATGACAGAGACCGAAACTGCTGAGGGGTAGCATTTTTCCTCTCCTGTGTATCAAATAAAATACAACATCTGATAATTAGGACTGGAAGTGTTTTGTGATCAGAAATTGCAGGCAGACGACAGGATGAGTGACGGGAAGGGCTTTCAGCTGATTCAAAATGTTGAATTCCCTTTTTATTTTCTATCCTAAAAAGCAGGAAAGGGCTTAGGGGATTTGCATACAAATGAAGGGGCCTGTTTTGGCATGTACTGTTGTGTTTATCAGATTAAAACTATAGAAACCAAAGGGAGTAAGTTTCCGTGTTTAGAATATCCAGTTTCTCTTTCAGCGTGCCAGAAAGTCGGTGGGAGGTTGTCGGTAATGAGCTATGTCTCCCTAGGTAACACCAACAGTGATATACTTCACCACCACTTTCTCACAAAGATTCCATTAATGCTATTTTTATTTTTGTTATTTTGTGACTGTAAAAACTGATATGTTGTTTCATAGCAAAGGTAACAGTAACCATCCAAGGGACCTGGTCCACAAGTGGTAATTTGAACATGAAAGATAAAGTACAATTGCTATTGCTTTCATCTTCAGAGGCACATTTTCTGAACAGTAATAAGAAAAAAATTAATTGGTAGCTGCAGGAACTTCAAAGAACCACAGGGTAGCTGTAGTGTTGGGATATAGCTGTGTGCTGCATCACACTAGGGTCTGCAAGTCGGATATAGCTAAGTTAAATCAATGCACAATGTAAGATCTCAGCGTGCAAACATTTTTGTATTTGTACTTTCAAACTGATGGAAATAAGGGAACTGAAGAAGGGAACAGAAAGAAAAGCCAAAAAGCAGGAAGTGTTTTTTTTTGTTTGTTTTTTGTTTTTTAATATGAAATGGTAAATGGTAAATGGCCTGTATTTGTATAGCGCTTTGCCTAAGTCCCTAAGGACCCCAAAGCGCTTTACACGTTCAGTCATCCACCCATTCACACACACATTCACACACTGAAGGAAAAGGGCAGTACGCATGCAAACACTTACACACAAAGATCTATAATTAGTTGGAAAAGAGTACCCTCACCACAACAGAGATGCAGTTCTGCTGTAGGTTCAGTTCAGTCAAAGAGTCAAGACCCTGCAAGTTTTCCACTTTGGAGATGTTGTTTCCTGCTAGGTTCAACACTCTTAATTCACTCAGATGAGATACATTTTCTATCCTGCAGATCTAAAGGAAAGCACAGTGAGACAAAATTAGTTCAAAACAAAACTAAAATGCATGTAAAAGAGCAATCATATCATATATTACCCAATTCTATATGCAGTGAGGAACAGAGCACAGGTTGGATTAGCAGAGTATAACATACTTGAATTGTACATTTGAATTTCTTTCTCTAAAATGACACTCCATAATGCTGTCTGGGTAACCAAATCATGAAAACAAAAGAAATAACTAAGAGTCAGTCAGCGGTGGAATCTTACCCCACCTTCTCCATCACACTGCTTGGAGAAAATAATTTACAAACCTCAGAGTCAGAGTGACATTTTTAATACTTCACACGAATCCCCAGTGGCTGTTATCAAGATGGTGATGTATTTGCCTATTCCTACTGTGCACACTATAAACATTTATAAAAGGCGGACAATGCTTTATGAGTTGATGATTCTGTGAAAACGCAAAATCCAAACATAATTGCTGTTTAAATGGTAAACAGGACAAATGGATTGAAAATCTATATTGAACATGAGACTAAAAAGTTCTTGTCTTTGTAGGATATCTTTTCAGATGGTCTGAAATATCAGTGTTTATAAATGTAAAAGCTAAAGAGACATTTTTTTTAGTTTTTTTCAAAAACACTGCAGTATGATCTTAGCACCACAGCATACATTGCATCTGATTTATATCTTGTTTTGGGAGCTTAGATAGGCGTTCATTAAAATAGAAATAAATAGATTATGAATTTTGGCCCGAAATAAAGTCTGCATTGTGGAAGTGAAAATTAAACAATCGAGCCACCCTGACCAATGTTGCTGAGAATCATTAAACAAAGGGGCAAGTGTAGACTTTTTACCTATATCTCACTTTGGGAACTGATAAAACTAACTGTTCTGTAACACGTATTTTAAAATCAAAGGACATAACCTTTACAAGGGACAGACACATGGATATGAATTCATAAACTCTGTATCTCTGTACACACTGAAATAGATTTTGGATAGCCCCATTCTAAAATATATGAGAATCTTGAGTTACAGACCATGAATTTGGTGATTTCCAGTGAAGAAGGTCAGGACCCAGAATTTGGCAAGAGGCTTCTGTCTCACAGGTAAAAGCCTGTTCTTCTAACATACTTGGTATGTTTATTTCAAATGACATAGGAAAAATAAGTATGTGTCACAAGTATCGTTGGTCACGGATATTCTTGTGGGGAAATCCTGTCTTAACTTCACCTCATCCCAGAGTGATGTGCCAACCAAACATGGCAGACAGAGTCAAACTTAATCAACATCATCATTTGTAGGAGTGAGAGTTCTACATGACTTTAGCCAACTTCTCTAAGAGAGTGATATTTTTTGTTTTTCAATTCAGTGACCCCACAGGGCATTCTCAGCTATTTCTTGAGAACATTTAAGTCAAACTGTTGAAGTGGAAAACATCACAGCCTAAGTAAAGAACTGGTTATTCAACAATCTCAGGTCACATTGTAACCCCAAGACTTGGTCACTGAGACTGAGTGGGTTGAAGGCCGACTCCCAGAGAGAATATCTCATTCTGAATAGCTCCAGCAAACTGGAAAAGAAACCTCTCGCTGGTACAGCAATAAATGGGTAAAATGGCTGAGTTTTAGATGTTTGTGATCTTCCCAGCTCAAGGATCGGGGGAAGAAAGGATAACAGTGATGCAAAGCTTGTGGTCAAAAGAGGGAAAAAAGACAAGCAGCTGGTGTTCTATGGCCAAAAGTCACTAAACAACAACTATAATTCATCCACTTCATAATCTTGAATTATCATTATGCAGCAATTCAAAATACATTTGGGTGGTCAGATCTCTTGTGAGTTTGGAAAATGTGTTAAAAATATGACTGAACAGTTATTGAGCTGCACAAAACAGAAGGTTTTAAGTTCAGTGTTTGAAAGACAAACTGGCCCTGTGAGAATGATAGATTTATCATCTGCTTCACAATAGGTGTCTGCCAGAGTACGAGCCTAAATATAATGTGCTTGCATTACAAGTAAGAGCAAAAGAGCTAAAGAAGTTTCATTGTTAATTCAACTGTAAGATTATAAAAACTGCTAAAACGAACTATATAGATGTAGTTAGGAAGCACAAGTCAACACTGTTGAGGCAACAGAGAAATCTTTGTCAGGAAAAATAACTTAAAACTAACAATCATTGAATAGCAATTGTAATGCTTGCTCATGTAAAGAGCAACCGACCTCAGAAAGAGAGCAAGCCTTACCAGAGCTCTGGAGTAGCTCTCTGAGGAGGGGTGTAGGCGGCATTCTGGCAAAACACTAATTTGACCAAGGGAAGCCTTTCTATGTTGTCTTCCTTTTCCATTAGCTGTTAAAATTCTCATTTGACATAATTTTACTTCTCGGGCTTTTAATATCATTAAGCAGGCGCTATTCTCAAGGAACAAAACAGTATAATAATAGATAATAATAGATTGAGACATACATTAATTTAGGAACACTATAATCTGCAAGAGCTAAAAACATTACCCAGTGCTGAAAACATAAAAAAAACAGTTGCATCTGTTCGATAAATTATGCGATGGCCACTGAGGAAATTAATGTGGGAGTAGGTATTAGACAACAGCTTGTGGGTTCTGATGGTTTTCAGTGCTTTCTTCTCTTAGAGTGCTGTGAACTATGTGAAATGCTGAAGTTAAGTGCCCAAAACAACGAGCCAGATTTCTGGCTTTAAAAACAAACCTCAGTATCAAAGCGAATTAACTGCTCCTAATACATGGTTTAGAACATGGAAGAGTCAATCAGCTCGTACTGAACTTTGAAGCCTACAACCATGATCAGCCTTTACACCACTGGCAACTAAATTAACACTGCTTAATATACATGTCCTGTAGGAGGGATGACGGTAAAGGAACAGCACCTGATTGTCATGCAAATCCAACATATTCAGTTTAGACAAGCTGTCCAGGCAGCAGATTTCATGAATTCTGCAAAGTATAAGGAAAAATGTGACACATAATGGGAAAACACAACATGAAACAGAATTTGTCTGTAGTGTGGCAACAGTTACGTAACACGTATTATGTTAATTCTGGCTCAATGAAAAACCAACAAGAAAAATTTAAAAGGGTTGCAGTTTTGGAGGGAACAGCAGCAGTACAGATAATATCCAGTAATATATTGCTCAGAGCTCTCCATATGGATGGAGATCATATAACACTGAACAATAATTTGCTGTGGTCTTTTGAAAATGGCAACAAATAAAGTAGAGGCATTTCTTACTGTTCAGTTACTATGACCTCAGATACTGATTTGCAAAGACAAATGTCATGTTTGAAAGAAAGTGGAAGAAATGCCAGAGTTCACCTGTAAGATCTTTATGTCAAAAAGATGTGACTTTGACCCAGAACATGCTGACCTTTTGAAACAAAAATGTCACTAGGATGATTGCTTTTCAAATGAAACTGGGTTTAATCATTTCTGATGCTGACCATGTAGCCGTACCTAGTTAATTCAAATGTATTAAATGCTAAATGTAAACAACATTTTCATTTCATGGCAGCACTGCTGAACCCCTTTTAACTATTAATAAATGCTGCAACTTTGATTGCATATTGAGCATATTATTAGAGATGTTTAACTAAAGAACAATAAAGCTACTCAACTGGTTATCTTGCACTAGCACAACTGAACTGCACATTGCCAAAGTCAATTAAGGTTTTATCATACTAAAATAAGCTTCATAATTCTATAATTGTACTATCTGTGCTGTCTTTGTTTGTTTACACTTCCTATCATGGCAACTAACCTGTTCTTCCCCAGTATGAGGATCCTGAGAGACCTCAGAACTTCAATGCCGGTCATGTCACTGATGTGATTGTCATGCAAATTCAGTAAAACCAGCTGCTGCAAATGTGACAAATGTTGGATCTTTGTAATTAGATTGTGCTGAAGGTTGAGAAACTGCAGTTCTTTTACAAAGTCCAACTGTGGGCATTCCTCCAGAGATTGTCTAAAGTATTGGGAAAAAAACATATTACATGATTTAGACTTTAAATAAAATCTATAGATTTTTGTGACAGAATTGATGAAACAAATATTGTCAGCTCAGGTTAATGATTCAAATAACTAGATCAGTTTTTCAATATACATTTTAACTGACTGATTTCTGCTCAGTCTGTGAGTGGAATATTTAGTCAGAATGACTCCCATTTTATCTGGAGACTCTGGTTAGTTATTTAAAGAGACTCTGCTGCTCCCTTGTGGCAATCTTAAGCATTTGCCATTTTAGTTAGTCTCATGGTTCCTACAGCAAATAATGACTGTGAAGGTCAGACTGAGTTAATAAAATTCAGTGGCATAAGCATGTCATAAGAATATGAATGCCTTTGCAGGTAAAAGATTGAAAGAACAGCTGACACTTATGACATGTTAAAGATAGTTCCAGCTTACAGTGACTTTAAGCTAGACAACAATGTACTACAACTCTGTACTACAACACATACACTTTACAGACAATATAGAATACAGAGGCAGATAAAGGGTACCTTTCCAAGTCAATTCGTTGAAAACTGGATGTGAAAGGCAATTGAGTGGAGAGAAAACCAGGCACAGCACTGTAATTACATCCAGGAAAATCACCTGAAATAGATATCACAAACTGAAATCAGGGTACACTCAAAAGCAAAGTGCACAACATAAAAAATGTCTACAAAACTGTGCATGCAAAGGTTACCTTAATTCCATCATTTTTTAATTGAATAGTACCTGCGGGTTTTGCATTTTTTAAGGCATTCTGGCCAAAAGTTTCCCCCGTACACTGGGTTTGTCTCCTTGCTTTGTGTCTTGCTTTGTATGCAGCATCTGAAACAGCAGCTCCACTGAGCAGCACTTTTTGACTATATGTACATTTGTCACTTGCAAATAGTTCCTGGACAGCTCTTTTCTGGATGCCTCCATGTAAACTGTTTTCTACAAAAGATAAAATATAGTAAATAAGTGCAAAGAAAACATTTTTACACAGCAGTTGCATGTCAGTGGTTCTAAAACTGTGGAGCAGGCCCCACTGATTAGACTTTAAGCCACTGCAAGTGGGCTGTGGACAACCAGAGAAATGTGTGATGTAAACTTTGGTTAAATTAATATGACCCTGAAGGGAAAATGCACAAAACAGATTTTGCTGACACTATTATGTTGACCTTTATTTCTCTATAATCCAAAATAGATACTTATTATTGTTGATGATTTATTTTAAAACTGTAGGATGCGAGATGACCTTTATAGTCTTCTGAAGCAGGGCATCTCCGGAGAAAGTTTGAGAACCACAGCCATGCCCAGTAATTAATATATGCTAATATGCTGCTGAATCACACAAAATCCTCTTGGGTGGTGAGTGCTTGAATGAGTTAAGTGGGTCAAACCTACCTAGGTCAGAGTGGTTAAATGTTTCTTTTACATGATCTTGAGAGTCACTCTGAAAAAAGATAAAAAAGACCAACCTCTAAACGCCTTGAAAACTACGCTACATAGCCATTACTATTCCAGTGTGCTCTTTGAATGACTCACCATCGCTTGTGCTCTCGCTGGCACGAGAGATTTCTCAGTCGTGAGGTGCAACTTGCAGCTGTTGATCTACAGAAATATTGAACAGTGTTTATTTAATAAGACACAGGCAAATATGCTCAGACATAACCGTGTATCGACACTTTAAGTAGTGTTTGGAAAGCGTCCGTAAAAGTATTAAAAACGGTATTTACCATAGGGGTGAGAAACATCCATTTTTCGCCTGTGTTCTGTTTATGAGAGCGGATGATTTTACCCTCGGCTAAATCCTGCTCCATCTAGCTAACGTTTACTAAAGATGCCAGTTAAAGCACACCTGGCAAAACAAAACAAAACAAAAACTCGTATTTATGAATAATTAAAATAAATATGTGAATTCAACTGCTACAGCCAAGTTATAGCCTAGATTTGTTTCTCGTACAGAATAGCTCTTCACCTCTGCAGCTACAAACTTCCCCGAGGGCAACACTGTTACCACGGCAACGACGGGCGTTGCTTGGTTACACTCACTTCCGGTGTCGCTAATAAGCACTGTGCAAGGAAATGAGAACACGTTTCCCGCTTCGGTGGTGTTTAATTAAGTCAACGTGGGTTTTTCTAAGTTATAAGACGTAATCATCGGGAGTTTACGTGGGTCTCCTTACCCTTTTTCAAAAACTGATCCTGACCATTTCTTTTTTAATATTATTGCTAGTAAGTCAAGATACATAGCCTATAGAAAACATTTACTCTAATGTGCTCTGTTGTCAGAGTGCATCCTGCCTGATTGATGCTTTTGTGTCTTGTGTTTTTGTTGAGAAATAACCTGCTGAAATATGTGCATGACAAGGAAAATCAATTCATATTACTTTATCAACTCCTGGTTTTTAACAGCTCATATCTGTTTCAGGAAGAATTCTGCCCTCTTTCAAGTCTTTCCACATATTTAAAACATGTCATTCCTAAGTCTGGGAAGAATTTTAGGAATAAATATGATGTAGACTATATTGGAAAAATCTATAGGAACACAATTAAGGGCAGGCAAAATTACCTAGAATTATCTAGGAAAGTAGTAACATCTAACAACTTACTTGCTATTTAGACTTTGAGGGAAAACTTCCTAATGGCAGACCTTCTCCTTGTCCCTTCTAACTCCTTCTTGGCTATTATTCTGCTTTCATGCACATAGCATCACAGCAGAAGCTGTGCTGCTTCTGAATTTGTTCGCAATACATTTTTTAATCAAAATATGTGGCAGGAATAATCACAGTTTGCCACAAAAAGTTCAGCAGTGTTAATGTATTCATATTTTTGCCTTAAAAAAAAAAAGCCCAGTTGCTGAAGAAAAAAGACCCAGCCATCATTTATTGTTACATAAGTGTTTTTGTTATTCTCCTGTTTAAACATATGTTTAAAATGTTGCCAAATCATTAAACATACAAATTATAAATACAGTTTTTAACTTAAAATCATATATCCTGATCTAGATACTTACAGTTGGTAAAATCCCTTAAAAATAGCAAACAATGGATTCCATATCAAATTGTCATTTTTGAAAGAATACATAATATATATAAAGAACCAAGACTCTGTAAGTGCTGGCCACATCAGTTCAGTTTAGCTGACTGTGGACTCTCTAAAAAACTGTTAAAACCTTTTCTATTTAATCATTCCTTCTTTCAACATTCTTTTATAATTTCAGTTGTACAGTGCTTTGCCTGTGAAAAGCAATATATAAATAAACTTTACTTACTTACTAAGTAATCAAAATACAATCAAGTACTGTAACTATAACCTGGTCTCACATCTTGGAAATCTAATTCAGGCTAATTATGTTTACTTTTTTTGTATTTGGGTTATATAATCGTGATTACATGTAATCCATTACTACCCACCCCTGTGCTTAATTTGTTTATCTGTTAATAGAATATATTGTTGCCTTGTCAGCTATTATTTCATACCATGTTTACATCAAGGATATATCACAAGTTAATTTGTTTTTGGTCAAATTATCATGAAACAGTGGAACTGGTGTACTGAAAGTAGTATCCCAAAGCAGCAGCACTGGCTCTCTAAGCTGCTGTAATTAGTCTTTGACTGTGTAAGCTGCATCTGACAAAGTACGTACATAACAGAGAGTGGGCAGTACGAGGGTCACTTGGGGCTATCTGTGTTTACAGAGTATTGAGTCTTGTTTGCATTTTACATCACACTGAAGATCATTCTCAGTTAAACAGGTCAGGGATAGCATTCAGCCAATCAAATATCCCCTCTCAGAAGACACCTATCTCAAAGTTAATGCAGAAGAAAAAAGCACTGCTTTGACATAGAGGTAGACCAAGCAAAGACTATTAACCTTTGCCCTGGTCAGTCACACCGACTTTTGAGACTGAGGTAGAGTCAGTGTTTTCAAGCCAGCCAACCAACAGAAGAAAGTTAGATAGGTCGAAAGAATATGAGCAGCAGTATCTTCAACATATCCTAATTGTGGTGTAATGTGTAATATGTAACACAACTAAACAACATTTGCATATAAAACACATTAACTGTGTATTGTATGCACTTCTCCCATCAAATTTCTGAATACAATTAAACCAAAGCATTTCAAAACCCTGCAATTACTTCTACCTGCACCTGTGAAAATATTGAGTATTTTTTTCACTACTTTATTGCACTCCATATAATTGATGTAGTGCTCACAAAAAAAAAAATTAAACGCACAAAAACACTTGTAGCAGACCTTCTGCACTGTTTTTCTCTGTAAGTATAAGAAAAGGCACAGGTGCAACACATAACACTAATTATGTTCTATTTAGCTGTGTCAGTAAGTCATAGCAGTGAGTCAACAGCAATTTTGGAATTTCTCAGAATGCTGATTCATCCACAGCATTAGCTTCCTGTACCCTCTTAACATTTTATCTGTGCAGCTACCTGAATTAGAATGACAGTTAGTTAGTTAAAAGTCTGTGGTTTATGTAACACAGGCCTAATAGATCTAAACTAGTTTATAGACATAGCCATAGTTTATATGGCTGCCACAGAATGTACACGACATGTATGAGTACTAAGCTGAAAACACAAAAACAAAGCAAAGTGAACAGAATTAAAAACACAAATTGCTATACTAAGTTGATGACTGTAGAATAAGAATAAGAAAATACACTGGCCCTATTCCCAAATTGCTTTTTCAGTGTCTACTTAACCATTGTCAGGTAGAGATGGAAAAATACTATTTCAAATTTATTATTATTGATCGGTGTATTTTTGGAGAGCATATGTACAGTTTTTTTCTCTTAAATACAATGAACTAGATGACCTTGTGGTGCTCAAAGGCCAAAAAAATAATTCTGAAAAACTCATCCACGGTGTTTCTTTCCAGAAATCACCCACTTGTTCACAGAAAATGATGCAGAACCCTTGCTGATAATCCAGTGAATGCTTCAGTTGTTTCATCATGTTACAGCCTTATTCCAAAATGGATTCAATTCATTTTACCTCAATATTCTATTCTCAATACCCCAAAATGACAATGCAAAGAAAGTTTGCTTGAAATTCTTGCAAATGCTTTAAAAATAAAAAACAAAACATTAACATACAGTACATAAGTATTCACAGTGTTTGCCATGACACAAATAAATAGAGGTCACATACATCCTATTTCCACATTTTGTCAGGTTTTTCTACAACTTGACTGGACTCCATCTGTGGGACACTGAGTTGACTGGACATGAAATTGGACATAGAACACACCTGTCTATGTAAGGTCTCATACTCGACAATCCCTGTCAAAGCAAGGAAGGGTACAGAAAAATTCCTGTGGCACTGAAGAACCCAATAAGCACAGAGGCCTCCATCCTCCATCATCTAATGGAAGAAGTTTGGAACCACTACGTCTCTTCCAGGCTTGTATTGTAGAGAGGACTCAATAAAAAACACACCCTGTGTGGAGTTTACCAGAAGGCATCTGAAGGACTCGACTCACAGACCATATGAAACAGAATCTTGTGGTCTGAGACAAAGAATGAACACCTTAGCCTGAATACCAAGTGTCATGTCTGGAGGAAACCAGGCACCTCTCATCACCTGGCCAAAATCATCCCTGTAGTGAAGCATGGTGGTGGCAGCATCATGCTGTGGGGATGTTTTTTGGCAGCAAGAAGTGGGAGGGTTGAGTCAGGGTAGAGGGAAAGATGGATGGAGCAATGTACATGTTTGATGATAACCTGCTCCAGAATACCCCCAACCTCGGACTGGGGCTAAGGTTCATCTCCCAACAAGACAACAAGCCTAAGCACACAGCTAAGATAATAAAGGAGAGGCTTCAAGACCACTCTGTGAATGTCCTGTCAGAACCAGAACCCAGACTTGAACCTGATTGAACATCTCTGGAGAGATCTGAAAATGGCTGTGCAATGCTGTTCCCCATCCAGCCACATGGAGTTTGAGAGGTTCTGCCCCAAAATAGGTGTGCATTCTTGCATATAAAGCGTGTTGCATCATATGCAATAATTGTTGCCTGAGGTGCTTCAACAAAGTACAGAGCAAAGTCGGAATACATGTTATATTTTTGTTTTATTCTTGTAATATCATAAACAGAGGGTATTTTGCACCTTGTCTTTATCCATAGATTTACCAGTCTTTTCACTCTAAGGACGATTTAATCCAGGGGGTTGTTAGTCAGCAGCCTTGCCAAAACAACAATTGTCATAAAATAGATTATGATGTATTTTCAGCCCTTTTTACTCTGGCAGTAATAAGCTGTTGCTAAGTGAAGACAAGTCCAGATTCATCAAAAGGGACATCCCACACACTGCCTGTCATTGTCTATTCATGAAGCATAGGCTGACACATATGATGGGAGGTGATGATCAACAGTTTGAGTGGCAGGCCATATTGACAAAGTACTATTTAAATTTAGCTCTATATTGACAGATATTTGGTGCTCTAATTCAGATTGTGTAGATGTTTCCTGGACAGAAAACAGACACAGCACCAAATTTTTGTTTTGCAAATTTCTGCCATTACATATTTTGTTAATACATCAAAAGTTTAAATTGGCCAAAAAACAACTACAAAAGATTATAATTATAGTTAACAAAGATCAAAAAGGTAGATACATCCACACATAAAAATGAGATGAGTATAGCTTGCCCTCAAACATTTGAAATGTGAACCTGAAAATATCACATTCTGTATAAATCTGCCATACAATACAGCAAAAGGGACATATATTGTTGGTTGCCAGAGAAACGTATACCCTCGGGGGTTGTGTTTTTTCATCATGAAACAACAAATAATCAAAATATAGTGTAATTGTACCAGCAGTGCTGATTTGTTGGCAAAAGCACAGCATGGCCTTTGCCTTGACTGACAGATGAAATCTAGATGTAAAAACATCATTTCTAAACATTCAAAAGGAAAAAAAGAAAGAAGTGTGTGTATGCCTGCATTTTTCATGCTGTGGGGATATAAAGCAGATCCCCCTTAGTCATATTGAAGCGATCTGCCTCCCTGCTAGGGACAAAAAGCAACCCCCATGTACGTGTACATGGTTACAGTGTAGGGCGAACACTTGGGTTAAAGAGAGAGAGTCAGAAAAAAAGAGAGAAAGAGTGCAAGGGGGTGACTGAGTTCACTCCAGTCTTTCTTGTTATTCAAATCGGTTAGCAAACATTTTTGGTTTACCCTTAATAGCTGAAACGATTTATGTCACATCACAGTTTGTGTGAAATTAAATGAACTTGACAATGAGGGGTTAATCATTTTAAACATTTATTTCCTTGTGCTTGTTCAAGTATAACTGTAATTCTGTCTTTTTTGCCTAGAGACAGATTGTATGATCCACAGTATCGTTATATGTTACATAACAAGGTCAGTGTTTGAATAAAAAAAGTGCAACAAGAGAAAACACACAGTGGAACAAAACTGAAAAAATTACTTTAATGTATGCATGCCCAAACAGCACTTTATTTGTCATGTGGATTGGAATAAGTGGGGACTAGCAGGGTTACAACCGTGACTCATTTCTTCAAACAGGAAAGTAAAATAGAAACATGAAGGGGAAAATTTGCCTGGTTGTTCAGCACCATTCGTTCTATCATGTGAAATCATACCAATAATGTCAAGCTCTGCCAAAGAGACGAGCATTAGTGTACATCCTTACATACTTAAAACATTAACAAGACAGCAACAATAAAAATAGCAAATAAGGTTTTCACAGTGGTACTCTTTCTATTTAAGAATCTTAAACTCAGCTGGATATACTGCCCATCTGAAAGCTTTCTCTGAATTAAATGAGTCATTGTAAGTGGGTCCTCTGCTTTTAAACATTTGCGAGTGGCTGTCAGGCTGCACTGCTGTGCTAACATAAATATAGTAACATTAGCACCAGCAATAAAGATAAAGTACAGGCAACGTGGATCAAAATGTCATAGATTTAGGGGAAAGGTCATGGGGTTACACAAGTTTTTAGGGTAATGTCAGTTTTAAATTTCATCATAACCCATCCTAGAGCTGTTGAGATGTTTTAGTCCAAAGTAATAAAACCCAGAAACTGACAAAACAACACTGACCAAACAGGAAATGTTAAAGGAATGAGCATAACTGACCTCTGCTTTGAGGTCATAATACATTTATACATTTCAATAACATGTTAACATTTGTCTTCTGAAAGTAAATCTGTAAATATCTAAAACTGAGAGGTTTCAGTCCTGATGACTGGTTGATAAGGACTCATACAGCATCAGGAATTCAAGCTTTATTTTATAAAATCAATGCCATATTGGGTTGGATTTAAATCAAAGGCTGGACAATTAATCATTGGTGACAGCACATTTGCTTCCTTACCAGAGCCGAACCTTTTCCTTTTTTAAACTACCATCATTACTCTATAACTGAATACCAGAAAATTATTGTCTGTTTTACAAACCTGCTTGTGGGCATGCAGGTTTTTGAAGCCATGGCACCTGACCTATGGAATGCTCTTCCTGCTCACCTGAGATTTGCTGATTATACAGACTTCAGAAAATTAGCTAAAGGCATATCTGTTCACTGGGGCATTTCAGTAACATGTTTTATATCAAGTCTGCTTTTGTGCAGTGCACATTTTGTCTTTTCATTGTTATTCGCTTAACGTTGTTTTAATGACTGTGCAGTTTTGTAATCTATAAATATGTCTGTATCTTTTAAATTGTTTCCAGATTTTGTATGTATTAGATTACTTTATATACTATGTTTGTGACTACTTTAAATGCCCAAGTGGGATTATACAAACAATCTAACACCTGAAGAAAATTGAAAACAGAAAAGCTCAAAAAGTGGGAAAAAAAGGAGTGAAAAACTCTTTAAATTCCCTCTTTCATGGTTAATGTTCAGAGTTTTCTTGGTCCAAGAGGTAGAAAATACTGATCATGAAAGATGAAAGAGTAAGATGTGGACAAAAAAGGTGCCTGCAAATAGTCCAATCAAAGACTTCTGATTTTTGAAACTCCCCATAGTTCTTTTTTCCTTTGTTTTTGTTATGAGATGCAGATGAATCATAGAGCCACTCCAATCACATAAACAAGATTTTTTTGTACCTCATTGTAAAATTTTTGTAAACACTATAAAGAGATGAACAGATGTTTGAAAAAGAAATGAAAGTATATATGCCAAGGAACAATTATAGTTAAGAGGAAGTGGACTGCGGGATTATTTTGAGGTTTTTACCATGAACACAATCACCCTAACAGTGTTTTCTGACTTCTGTTTCACAGAAAACTTTTCTAATTCACTAGAATTACAAACCGAAAAAGACAGAAAACACAAATGCAATCCTGGGTATTTCTACAAACTGGCAGGCTCTCTGAGTTGATTCAAGCAGATAAGCATACAATAAGACACTAAATGCTTTAGATTATTTGTTGGCAAACTTTTCTTTCCTTTCTCTCACTCATTTTCTCTCTCCGTCCCCCTTTCTCTCCCCATGTTGCATTGTACACAAACTGGAGCACTGTATGGCATGTGGTGCAGAGAATGAGTCAGACTGCCCACCAGCTGTGAGCCTGGCTTGCCAGTGGGGAGGAGTAAAGATATTTCACGCAGGGCTGCATGACATCGGTGTGGGTGATTTGTAGGGTTATTAGCTGAAAGCCAATGGCTAGCTGCAAAAATGGACCTCAGGTAAAGCCTATAAGAAAGTGACCATATGATTATAATTATAATATTCTAGCTGGACACCTACATACATTTCCTCTGCAACAGTAATGAAATCAGTGACTCTGAAAATATACTTTATTCTTATTAAGCGCTCACGGCCTAAGACGAAGAACAAAAAGTTTCACTTTTATATTACTAGTTTCATTAAAGAGCAAGCAAGGTAATAATTATAACAGAAGTATGGTTTGGTAGAAAATATTTTAAATAAAAATGTTAAATATTTACTTTTTTTTTTTACTTACATCAACACTGATCACTGATATTGGCAATCATTTTTGGAATTTATATTCTGTGGATTAACTTATTTCAAATAAAATTTAACAAAAAGTAAAAATCCTGACATGGCTTCGAAACAGTATACTGCAATAACTCAGCGGGGGGGATCTATAACAAGAACATAAAACTGTTTTTTAAACCTTAAACTGCCAGTTCAGGGTCGGTTTCAGTGGGCCCGTACATTTGGCCAGTTGCATACAAATCTTGAATACATCATTTTTGAATAAAGTATAACAGAATAAAACAAATATAACGATTAGTTTTCTGTACTTTTAACCCCTTGCCGCCTCTGCCTTTCCCGAGCGGCTACTGTTGTTCAACTTTCCTGCTTGCTTTGGGGACATGTACCTGTAAAACTTGCCTCCTGCTTGCCACTACACGCTAAAACCCGATTATCCAATTAGCAGCGTTAGCGGAGGGGGTCGTCCTTGGCACGGCAATTTCCCAATTAGAAACACGTGAATTTGCTCCCCTACTTAGAGACATGTGGCCGGGACGTTCGTGTTTTCGCAGACTTAGACAACACTGTCTGGGGGGAAAACTAAAAACCAAAACATGTACGCTTTGGTGAACGCCTTCATGCGTTGCCTCTCCTTTCTCTTGCCTCCTTCTTGGCTTTGTGTCAGCTTTTGCTTGTGGGTTGGGAATGAGTGCGAAGAGACGCTACAGCGGCCCAATCCCAGAGCTCGTTTCAAAAGCGGAGAGCCTCTTACATATGAGGAAGTAAAAGCAGCAACAGCAGCAGAAGCAGAAGCACAAGGAGGCTCCAGACCGTCGGTCTCACCAGGTCCAGACTGCGTCTCGCTGGCTGCTACAAGCCCCGCTGCTCCTAAGGGCCCTTCGTCGGGTCTGATTTGGATCGGGGGTCTCTGGCGAGCCGTGGAGCGCGTCTTCGGAGCCCCCTGGGTCCTTCTCCGCCATCACCTGTGCCCGAAAAGGCGACGTGCAGCTTTGGGCGCCCAGTATCCTGTCTGTGCCTTCGAGTCGGGTAAGATTAAAAGCTTCCAGAGAGGCGCTGCTGCTGCTGCTGCTAAAATCGTGGACGTGAAGGGACCGGGTGGAACCACCTTGACTTATTCGAAGAATATGAGCGGGTCCGTGGGGGTACCCAGTGTGAACTCAACGGAATGCGCCTCGGATGCGTCGGGGGAGCAGGGCATCGATGAGGTAATTACCGTGGACCAGCTCTCGCAGGAGATGGGGACGGTGACGATAACAGTGGCCATTCAAGCGGCTGAGGACGAGGAACCCGAGGAAGTGCCATCCAATAATGCTGACTTCCTCGGAGGTAGCTGTAGCGAGGACGAAATCGGAAGACATGACAAATCGAGGTTTGTGTTATTTGCTACTTTAAGTTAATTACCGTAATACCTAGTGCTGTGAAAACTGAAACTGTAACAAAATCATATCCTACACGTTTATGTGAAACCTGTTAGTTTAGTTGTTCAGTTCCCTCCAAAGAAGTTCAGCAAGGTTGGAAGTAAAACAAGTGACTGTGTTAGTTCTTACTGGAGCCCCACGAGTGTCTTTGTGCTTTGAATTTTATTCTTAAGCTGATGATGACAGCACGGGAGCAGCTTTGGCACAGTTGGACTGTTTTGTTTCCGTGAAAGAATGCCACTTACATAAAAGGCTATTGTAGAAATGTCACAAATTCCAACAGGTGCATCACAGGCACAACAAAACCCGGCAACGAGTGCAGTACGAGAGATGAAAATAGATGCTTACAATTGGGAGTGTAAATCCTCACAGACACGGGTGAGGGATATTATTATTTATTATTGTCTTTTGGGTTGGAAGTGTTTAACCACCTGTAGGCAGCATCATAGCTATAAAGCTAGACACCTGAGACGGAGAGATAAAGGATGGCACCTTCACTTTAATCTAATTCCCCTGCGTCATGGCCTGCTATTTTTATCCTCTGGCCTATAAGGTCCCTACTTGAACTACATGCGCAAAGAGTGAGTCAGTGATAGAAAGGCCAAAGGGGAAAATGAATCGCTTTCTTCATACCAAGCATTTGTTTACTTGGAGCTACTGAGGTGTGACCTGTGTGACAAAGGGCTCGGTAACGCCTGCAAGCTATTGCTTTACAGCACGTTTTTCACACAGCTGGTATTTTAATTGGTTAAGGTCTAGGAATCGGTTTTAGGAGTGTTAAATGTAAGCTGTTGGTTTGTTAGTCTAATATTCCTCCTGCATTCCTCCAGAGAATTTGTGTAGAGTGACTTGAAAATAAATGTATAACTATCTAATAATCTCTTGCGTTGTCTTTGCTCGTGCCTCTCGTCCTATTATTTGAGGAATGCAGGAAGGTATTCTCTTCTAAATTCTTGTCGTGCTTTATCTGATATCCTGGGGAAGATGTGGGCTCGTGCCAGCTGTATGGTCAGTGGGCTGGAAAGCTGCTGAGCGAGGGTGTGTGAGGGAGGAGGCTGGAGGAGGTGATGAGTCATCCACAAAATTTCATTCAGACCCTCACACTAATCTGTAAGACTACCTGACTGTGCAGCTTTACGGCAGCTGTCAGGCTGCTGTCAAATTATGCCTCAAAGCTTCAGTTATGCAGTGTTGATACCAGTTTTTGTAAACTGTGTGAAGTTGATGTGGTGAACCACCATATTCTATGTGGGAGGGCGAGCCTGTGACTCTGGCCTTCAGATGGAGAGGTCTTGGCAGTTTCAGGACTGGCGGGACACTGGTGTAAAGGTCTGGCACTGAGGCATGGTGACTGTGGCTAGAGACGCAGCTTGTCAACTGCTGCAAGGAAAAATTAGGAAGGAGGGAAGCAAACGGTCAAACGCTTCTCATGCCAGCATGTTGCTTGGAGAAATGACAGGATAAGATTGTATTACTGCCAAAAACTTGTAAGCCTCTGGCTTATTGTATTAATGAAAGTAAAATGTGTAACAGTTGTAATGTTGGTGGGTAAGGATATGAAACATTCTGCTATTTCGGCAACGCACTAAAAAAGGTTCTCTGACCATGATGCACGTTATCTTCCCACACACAGTGGTGCCGGGACCAGCGGAGGAGAACTGGAGGAGGAGAGCTGGCAGCCCCCGGATCCAGAGCTTATCCAGAAGTTGGTTACTCAGATTGAGTACTACCTGTCTGATGAAAACTTGGAGCATGATGCCTTCCTGCTTAAACATGTCAGACGTAACAAACTTGGGTTTGTTAGCGTCAAGTTGCTCACCTCCTTCAAAAAGGTAACGGTGGCAAAATTTTGGGGTAGTCTAGAAACACGGCAAGGTCTCATTTCAGTACACATCAAGCTAAGGTGGGAAAGTACACATGCTCTTCTGCTGCTAGCTAAAACATACACATCGCATACTAAATTTTATACTGGAGGCTCAGAATTTTGTCTTGTATTACTATAGATTAGCCAGTGTGTGTGGAATCCAGTTACAATGTTGTGTTGCACATTGTGATTTATAGTTGACCATAATGAATAAATTAACTTTTAAGTAATGCTGAGAGAAAAGGTAGTCTTAAAATTGAAATATGGATAAAGATGAAAGTCATTTTTATCTCCTAGTGACGGAGGCTTGTGAGAGCTGAATAACAATGACTGGCTGCTTCTAGTGTCAGCATGACTAGCTGTTGCTGTTTGGTGATATTCTCACGTTAATTCACAACAGCTTGTGCTAATTTCAGCTCGATTCAGATTTGTTGGCTTTTTTTTAGATCTGTTTGCACAGATTAATCTTAGATTGTATTCAAGATCATTCACACATTTTACTCCCTACTCAGTATCTCTGTATAGAAGACTAAACTGTGACAGATTACATTGGCCAGAAGAAAAATACTGATGTACATTTTCTAAAAAAAAAATTTCTGAATTTGATGAATAAAAATCTTTCCAGCTCAAGTTTTTTTAGACTCAAACAGAATATCGCTACAGTTAAAAATAATTATTTACCTTGCACTTGGTGCAGGCTCTCTGTTCTGAAAAGCCAACTGTCATGATTGGTTGCTTCTTGCAAACAGTTTGAACAGCAGGTGGGTGGGACTGTCTTGATGACATCCAAAACGTGTACCTGAGAGGATCATATTAATTGACATTATTGGGGGTTTTTTGTAATAAGTATACACCTGTGCAACAGTACATGTGGCAGACGATAAAGAACATCATACTACTTACTCTAGTCAGTTTAATTTTTCCTTCGGCGCAGTATCAAGCAATGTACAGTATTTGGGTAGTGACAGCTGTAGACCAGTTTAAGGCATAGTGGGATACTTTAACAGAGTACTAGTCACTACACGTTTGGAATGCACTATATGGCAAACTGACTATAGTAAGGGATGGGCACTTGCTGATTTAATCTGATTCAACCATAAGCTCGGGATCACTGAGCTAAAACATAAGTTTGGGTAATATAGTAAAGTCAGAATTTTTGGCTTAACTTAATGGGTATAATTAGAGATTTAGGAAGTATGACTACCAAGAAGCTGTGAAACATTCTTAGTCTATCCTGGTAACAGACTGAAGTTAGCATGGCAATTTTTACTGAAGCTTAATAACTCATAATTAAAGGTAGTGGCACTGAAATTGTGACTCGATGGTCACTGGGTATATGACTGTAACAAAGATGTGTTGTTTTTTTTCCCCCAGGTGAAACACTTGACTCGTGACTGGAGAACCACTGCTTATGCTCTGAGACACTCAAAGATCCTTGAGCTGAATGATGAGGGGCGTAAGGTGCGCCGTAAATCCGCAGTACCAGTCTTTGCCAGCGAATCACTGCCCAGCCGCATGCTACTATTAAGTGATTTGCAGAGGTGGCCAGAGCTGGCTGCTCTCACTAAGGATAATGGAAGTGCTGAAGGAGGAGCCACTCAACAGGAGCAGCTGATGAAACTGTTACTGAAAGCATTTGGAACATACGGTGCCATTGCCTCTGTTAGAGTCTTGAAACCTGGGAAGGACCTGCCGGCTGACCTGAAGAGGCTGAGTGGTCGCTACGCTCAGCTGGGCACTGAAGAATGTGCCATTGTGGAGTTTGAGGAGGTGGAGGCTGCTGTTAAAGCCAACGAAGCTGCGGGGAGTGAGAACGGAGGACCCAGTTTACTGGGGTTGAAAGTGGTTCTGATTGGCACCAAGCCACCTAAAAAGAAGGTACCAAAAGAACGTCCTCGTGAGGAAGGCGGGATGCGGAAAAGCCGCTCTCTAAACAGCCGGGTACGAGAGCTTCAGTATCATGGGGACGACTCTGCTTGCAGCTCTTCAGAGACGGAGAGCACCCCTACATCTCCCAGATTGGCTAGAAAATCCCAGTCGTGCAACAAGCTCAGCCCCACCACTGCAGGCATTAGCTTCCAGAATAATCACCTGAGTCCAAGTATGTCCCCACGTAACAGTCCCTGGTCTAGCCCTCGTGCCAGCCCGTGTTCTCAGCGCAAAGCTCCTCATTCCCACAAGTCTCCCTTAGCCGTTGAGGGTAGACTGAGCCCTGAGGCTGGGCGTCGTTGGGCAGATTACTCCTCAGACAGTAGCCTCACACCTTCAGGGAGCCCGTGGGTTCAGCGGCGGAAGCAGGTGGCATCGCAGGAAAGCAGCCCGGTCGGCAGCCCGATGCTGGGTAGAAAGATCCAGAATGCTGATGGCCTGCCGCCAGGAGTAACGAGGCTGCCAAGGGGTCCTGATGGAACTCGTGGCTTTCACTGTGTGGCATTTGAAAGGGGAAAGACTGCTGCTACTCAGACTTGATATGTGGAGCCTCATTATGTATTCGCTGACCCCCCAGAAATAAAATGAGATATAGGAAATTTAAACAGTTCTTGGCCATGTTGCACAAGCCCCACCCCACATTTGAGACTGTGTAGATATATACTTTTTTTTTTTTTTTTTTTTTTTTTTTTTTTTTTTTTTGAGTGCATCAGTTTTGAGTCTGTTATATTTTTATACAACATTTTGAGTTACCATGGTAACATTAGTGATTCACTAATGGAAATTTGAGTGAATGTAAATTAATATTGTTTTGAGAGAGAACTTTAAATACACCACTGACATGAACCATGCCACCTCCATTGTATGAGAGCTTGTT
Source organism: Oreochromis niloticus (assembly GCF_001858045.2). Lineage (NCBI taxonomy): Eukaryota > Metazoa > Chordata > Actinopteri > Cichliformes > Cichlidae > Oreochromis > Oreochromis niloticus. The sequence continues at coordinate 32,617,907 of NC_031965.2, forward strand.
CTACTTGGGGTGACCTGGAGGAAAGAATTCCACTTTTCTTTTACTTTTTTTTTTTTTTTTTTTTTTTTTTTTTTTTTTTTTTTAAGTTGGGGGGGGGAGGGGGGGCGCGTCTTGTCCTCTTGTATGTTTAAAAAAGGAAAAAAAAATCTTGTTTGTGGATGGCGTACAAATGTGTAAGTCTCACAGGCACATGGACTTGATAGAAATGTCGCCATATGCCTTTTCTGTGTTTGTCTAATGCGAGTTCCATTTTTACAAACTACTTAAACTGAGGCCATAATTGCTCCACTGCCACGAAGATTGGAATGTTCAAATTGGACATTATTTTTGTAAAAATTTTTTTATTTTTATTTTTGGTACACTTGGTTGGAAAGGTTCTCCTTATCCCTGTAAATGTTCAGCAGGTAGCTGCTTGATTGTTGCTGGGGTTTTTTGTTTTTTGTTTTTTTTGGTTAAGTTTTACTTCTCCTTGCCATGTTTTCATCAGTCTAAGCCCACAATGAGGTTTGAGGGATTTTCAGGTCGGGCAGAATAGATGCTCTTATGTTCTTGCCTTTACATCTGAGCTGGGGTATTTGTACACTGCAATTCCTATTGTACAAATAAATCACTAAATATGCACTCTGCCTGAGTTCTTTTTGTGACATTACTTTTAGTCGTGGTCATTTCAAATGGCCAATCTTATTTTTGCCTTCAATATGTAAGCAGGATTAAGTGAGATGTTGTTACTGTGCCCAGACTGTAGAAGCTATTCCAAACTTGGAAAGCAAAATTGGCTCATTTGAGGTGTGTGTGTGGTGTGTTTTTTTTTTTTTTTTTTTTTTTTTTTTTTTTTTTTTTTTTTAAATAAATAAATTGCACAGATGGGAGGATGACATTTTTTGGATTATTTGATCCTATGACTTTATCATTGGATGGATATATAACAAACCTGAGAAAAGGAAACATGGGGTGATTATTTATATAAATAAAAAAAATGCAACATGTATTTACTAGAACACTGAGCATTTATTGCATCTTGCTATTGTAATATGTAAACTATCCATTGAATTTAGATTAAGAGAATAACTTTTCATACACATACCATTCATGCACTCAACTCTGTCAGGTTGCACAGCGACTGCAAGTGAACGGCTGTTCTCAAGTCTTGCCACAGGATCTTAATTAGATTGAGGTTTGGATTCTGAAGTGACTACTGGACAGGATCATTGTTTTAGTACATTCCTGTCTAAATTTGGCTTGGTGATTGGTATTGTCTGCTGGGGAATATCATATCTGTCTTCTTTGTGCACTGCAGCATGGTCCCCCCCCCCCCCCAATTTTGTCTGTTTGCTCAGTTTATGTAAACATTCTTTACAAGCCTTTCAGGGTCTGCTATGGAGAAGCATGTCCATGTTGCTTCCCTTATACATTTACATTTTTCCTGCAGATGTTCCTTTTCTGCATTTTACATGCAGATTTTATGTATTTGAAAATTGCTAGCCACTCAATGACTACAAAAACAACTTCCTACCACAATAGTGAAATATCAGAACAAAGGAGGCCAAAACCAATTGTTTGTCCTCAATTCAGATATTCAGAGCTTTGTTTTCCCTTTTGCACAGATAAATCCTCTGCTCATTTGTATAAAACTAATTACTCCATTGTGATCCCATGTTGTTGCAAAGCCAAATGAAAAGATACAATAGTGGTTATTACTTTTTATGAGCAATGTAATTTGTGCCTTGTCCTCAAGTGGTTTCCAATAGTTCTGAGCAACCATTCAGATATGAAAGAAGGGAGCGTGCTGTTGGATGCTCGTAGAGATGTTACGACTTTTAAATTCATGTGGTTGCATCATTCTGTTGATCCACTTTTTTGTTAGAAATCTTATTTCCTGTAGGAGTAAGCACAATGGGAGGACACAAGCTCTTAGGCAGTGTTGGATGCAGAGGTTCAGGGCCCATGCTCTAAAATTCAGAGATGCAATGGGACTAAGTGGGGTTGCATAAGAGAGGGATGAATAAACTTTTGTTCTCTTTGCATGATTAGCAATTCAAAATTAGGAAGTCGTGATAGTGTCTGCCTTAAACAGATAATATTTTGGCTCAACTCCATGTAACTGTTAATGTTAGCAGTGAGAATAATGACTGTTTGAGAAAAGTACCACAAGATTAAACTATTATTCTCATATGATTCTCTATAATAACCATTAGGGAGAGTTTCATACTTACACCAAATAGGATATAAAGACAGATAATAGAAAAACCGACTCTCACAGGGGCCATTATTTGTAATTGGGCAGTGTGCAGTTACATATGAATAAAATGTTATTTAGTAAGGTCATTAGGCTATTTATTTAGGACTTGAGAGAATTAGAAGGATGTGGAGATTACATTTGTTAAAGAATAAAACTTCACAGCTTTTCATATGTATTAAGTATTGTATGACTTTATGTAACACCACTGTGAATTAAGCAGTATACTGCTCAATTACTCCATCATTGCATTGCTAGTTATTTTACATGGTTTTAAAAGCCTGTACTATATAGTCATGTAGTCATATTGCACACATTTACACCATTACCTATCTATGCTGAACCCACTGACTGATCATACCCATCAAGTTCACAGTCCAGATAAATCCATTAATGTGAGTATGTAACAGCACAGCATGATTCAAACTGAGGTAAGGCTGGAGCAGTCAGTAGGAACAAATATTATTAAGAGTATCTCATGGATGCAGAGTTGAAAAGCCTCTGGTTGGTGTTTAAATTACAGCTCTCCAAAAAGAAATAATCACTAGACGTCTCCTCCTCAACTCAGAGAAGATGACAAACACTTACATCAGTCTGTGGGAGGGAGCTGTAGTGACTACGAGTGGGTGGAGTAAAAATTGAGGAACTAGAATTAGGGTGGAGTAAATTTACAACGCTCAGCAAAGCAACCAATTGGAAAAGTCGTATCAAAGCCCAAGAACCTGCTAGAAAGGAAATGTTTTTTTCCCTTTCTTTCATTTTTTTCAAGCCTTGTTATGTAACGTGGTTGCATAGATATCTATATCAATTTTAGAATTAGAGCCTAATGCATTAACTGAAATAACCATTACCCTCTGGATAAACATTTTAGCTACAGTCCCCTGCGGCTATTCAGTGCCTTGTTTATGGGCTCTTTAATGATATTTTATTAAAAGGGGAACATTGCTTGGCCACTGCATTACCCTCCTGGTGTCACAAACCTGCGGGTAATGAAGGTTACTGGCACCTTTCACTGTGTTTAATGTGAGGGAAAAAAAAGAAAACAGTCATCTCTGAAAATGCCTTCAACTCGTACCTCCTAATCCCTATTCTTGCCTGCAGGGAGAAAAGCATTCAGGCATCATGCTTAAAATTAGTGTATGGTGATTTGAAATAAAGAAACTGTCCTGTTCAAGTAATTGTATTTCTGCTGTAATCAGTTGAGTATGTGAGTATATTTGTGTGACAATTCAGCTGACAAAATTCACCTGTTATTTTTCTTTCAAAATTCTCTGGTGTTACCATACACTATAAATACATTAAAAAAAAACACACATGCAAAGGAAATTGGTTAGCAGTGCTGTGTACATTTGATAAACAAATATTTCAATTTTATTTTCTTACCTAAAAAACAAAATTTACAGTGCCCTTACAGAGGAAAAAAAGCAACTTAAATTGACACATAAAACATATTTACATAATGTGGGTGAATTAAAAGATTTTACAGTGTTAGTACACAGACTTCTGTAAAGGATGATGACGATTTCACAGAAAATTGCCACTTAAATGCAGAGGATATCTCCAACACGGAAATCACAAGGAGCCGAGTTTGCTATTGCAGCACATTTCAAGTGTTTCAATATTTATCACAAACACAATCATACACCGACTGTTATCTGTTCTGCAACTGAAATCCAACTACATGCTGCAGGAAGAGACAGTTACACTACTTCCTTTTGGTTTACTACGCAATGCTGTTGTGAGACTATAGTAGCTTTCATTTATTAAACATATTAACTTTTAGAAAATAAAATGTACCCCTGTTTGGAGAGTGTTCTTACAGTTGTGACCTGCACTGCTGAATGAATGTAGGGGAAGAAATAAAGTACATGCTGAAATAACTGTTCAGGTTGTCCACTGAAATGACAATCAATAAAAAACACCTTAAATCCCTTCTGCACATTCATGCTATCAGGATATAAATATCACCTTTCAATTTGTCCTTTGTGTGGTGACACCATAAAATTCTGCATGGCCATGGTTACCATTTGACCCCTATTGAAGCATTTAACTTGCAACAAGAGAGAAGCAATGCACAACTCCAACGCAAAAGCGTTGTGCCGCAGGAAACCACAGCTACCTATCAGCAAGACAGAGCCTAACCACTAGTTAAGTCAAGGAAACTGGACAGAGGTAATTACTGGCTCCTTATACCCCTGCACAGTACCATCTGCGCAATCTCAACAGGACATGGACGCAGAATGATTGGGATCGATCTGATGGTTGTGTGGGTAGAATCATCATTGGTGTGATGAGGAAAACACTTCCTGCCTGTTAGCAGATGGGATGAAGACGTGTTGCACAGCGAGCTTAGCCAGCCAAACGTGCTAAGAACACAGCATCTCAGATCTTCAGTCTTTTGAGAGTGAAGCAGTGTGAAGAGCAAAGCCAGCCATGTCCCCAGGGCTTTGCTTCAGATATAGAGAGAACCGTCAGCGGGTCCTACATAACCAACCCCTATTAGAAGGACGTCAATCAAAGTCCAAATGCCTAGGCCTCCAAAGCTGAACAGTTTGCCCAGACCCTCTCTCCACTGGCCCAGGTAAAACCGGTCTGCTCCAAAACCACCAAGTGTAATGCTATGGAAGGAACCAGAAAAAATATAAGTTTCATCACATATCCTAATCAATAAGGTGTCTTTACGTTTCCATCATTTAAGCTTGTTGTAATGGTTTTAATATTACTGTCAGTTTTACCTGAGTGCTAACGCTGTTGACCATTTGTATCCACCGGTCCAGTTACAAAATAAACGTTTCAGAAAACGTCTTCTACCTAAAAAAGAAGTGAAGACATAGTGAATGCTTTAATGCACAAACAAGCAAAATGTAAACAAGCTGACTGAAAATACAACAAACATTACATAAAAATAACGTGGAAATTTAAATAAATCCTCGCCAATCAGCTGATCTTAATGCCAGCTCACATCCGCTGATGTGTTTCCATCCTGCTGATAATTCGCATATAGGGGTTTTCCTATTTAAGCAGCTTCAGCCTGCATACAAATGCTGCTGCCTCTGCAAGTAGCTTTGCAACCCACCCCAACTTCTTCACCTTATGGTGTTTCTGACTTAAATGTAAGCTGTCACAGATGTTTTATTCTGTAAAGAGGTCCTGCTCTGCTGCTCTACCTGCCTGTGGGGTTTCCACAAATGGCCGGGCAACCATAAGAGCTCTCTGGACAGATCCCAAACATAGCTCTACTGCAGATGAAATAATAATCATACCTTGACTAAGACTGTCCTGACTGAACAGGAGTTTTCCTTTAATAGCAACCATGAATGAATACCAGTTTAACTTCATGCTGTGGACAAAACAGTTGCTGCTCTAGCCTGCATGACTTTAACTGACGACTTTAGAACCTAATTAGGCTTATAGTGGATCCTTGATCATACCTAAGCAATGTACATGATCTAAGACATCACAGGTGGCATTGTAGCGCTTGCGTGGGCAAGAGACTGTCATACAGTTGGTGGAGTTTGTGCAGCGATACTGGGAAGGGTCCAGCTGCCAACAGAACTGACAGGTGATATTGAGAGAAAAATTGGTTTGCTGCTGTCCAGACTCTCCCTGTAAATACAAAGAAGAAAATAAATTTCAATACAAAGCAATTCCCAAATTAAAACCTTACTGACCCTCTTAACAAATAGATAAAGAGGGTACAGAATTACTACAGGCAAGAATATTTGACAATATTACTCACTATGCAGTGAACGCCTTTTTTGGGTCTACAGGTAAATAAAGTTGGTTTGCCATACGTGCACTTGAGATGGTAATCGCATTGAATGCAATCAGCTGGCAGGCGGTGACACAAACCCCCACTAGGACATTTGGATGTGTCTTCATCTGCAGGAAACACTACAAAAAGTCCACCACAAAGTTGCATTATCTATTTTAAGACATTTTCAAGCATAAATAATAAATATTTTATGCAAAGTAAGCAGGCTTTCATTAAATCTGGCTGCTGGTTGTGGCAACAGGCTGTGACTTGTGATAATAGACTGTGGTGGCAAAATTAAAAATACTCAGCTTTCAAAGAGGGCAGGCCATTAAAGAGTCCTTGAGCAAAGCTATTTAGTCTTGATTGCTTCATTATAGCTGCATGCTGGGCAGTAAAAGAAAACTGTTGCTGCTGTTGTTGAAAAGCAATTAACTTAACAAATTTTGGTTGAGATCAAGACTTTACTTAATGATATGCAGGTTAACGAAGAAAAAAAAACATGCAATACATAGACAATGGAAATTAATTATGTCTGAAGTAGGCAGTATTACTCTGATTTTGCACTGTATTTTATTCAAGTTCCCAGATAACATGGACATTCTTGAATATATGTAAAAACCTGCAGTTTACAATCTCATTACATACAGGAAATACTAATTTATAGTGACGCTCAAGCAGGGGAAATAACAAACTTCAAAAATGTCCAGTCCATCACATTTGTATTTCTCCAAGCTTGGTAGTTTTGTTTTTTAATCAGTGCTGCCATGTTACAGCACAACTCAGCACCCCCAAGTCTCATGCTGTTTCCATCCTGTGTTCAGACTCAGAAATAATAATGTTGTATAGATGCTGAAAAATTGTCTACGTCTACCCTTTTCCCCCCTTTACAAATAAGGCTAAATTACGGAATTGATAAATAATCCTGATGTATGAACAAAATCAGTAGTAGCAGTGCTACAATGAAATCTTACCAATATCTTTAAGAAAATGTTACCTTTAAAATACATTTCAAATAATTCAGCATCAACCTGTGACAGGTGCGCCATGCTTTTTGCCCTAGAACAGCCCGAAGTATCCAGCTTTTAGCTATCATCCCTCTAAAGAAAATGGTTTCAGGTCATGAGGCATGAACTGAAATCCCTGGTCAACAAGTTATTAATGGAAAACTGAGCTTGCTTACTGCTTAATAGAGCTGCATTTCTTTGTTGTTAAGTGCTAGAAAAAATATTAAACAGAATGTCCTCTTGATGTACATGTCATATCTTGTCACATAACTTCTTCATACAAATGAATCTTCGATTTCTATTTGAACCAAGTGAGGACTTGTTTTTCTAGCTTCATTTTGGACTACTATTCAAAAACTCTGACTCAAAGATTTAAATTTGGAGTTCAGGAAACTCTAATTATCAACCGTTGTGAATGCGGCCCTTAGTTTACTGTTCGTAAACTAAAAACCACACAATATTCCTTCTTCCTGATATTGCTGTCATTGCTGTCATTCGGAACCGCTACATCGATCACTACGGCCGTCTTCTTCTGTTTGTCTACCTCCACTATGTCCGGTTGGTTAGCCACCACCATTTTGTCCGTCTGTATCTGGAAGTCCCACAGGATCTTTGCTCGGTCATTCTCCATCACCCTTGGGGGCATCTCCCATTTTGACCTCGGGACTTCCAGGTTATACTCGGCACAGATGTTTCTGTACACTATGCCGGCCACTTGGTTATGGCGTTCCATGTATGCCTTGCCTGCTAGCATCTTGCACCCTGCTGTTATGTGCTGGATTGTCTCTGGGGCATCTTTACACAGCCTGCACCTGGGGTCTTGCCTGGTGTGATAGACCCCAGCCTCTATGGATCTTGTACTCAGAGCTTGTTCTTGTGCTGCCATGATTAGTGCCTCTGTGCTGTCTTTCAGTCCAGCTTTGTCCAGCCACTGGTAGGATTTCTGGATATCAGCCACCTCCTCTATCTGCCGGTGGTACATACCGTGCAGGGGCCTGTCCTTCCATGATGGTTCCTCGTCTCCCTCCTCTTTCTTGGGTTTCTGCTGCCTGAGGTATTCACTGAGCACTCGGTCAGTTGGGGCCAGCTTCCCAATGTATTCTTGGATGTTCGTTGTCTCATCCTGGACTGTGGTGCTGACACTCACCAGTCCCCGGCCCCCTTCCTTCCGCTTAGCGTACAGCCTCAGGGTGCTGGACTTGGGGTGAAACCCTCCATGCATGGTAAGGAGCTTTCTTGTCTTTATGTCAGTGGCTTCTATCTCCTCCTTCGGCCAGCCTATTACCCCAGCAGGGTACCTGATCACGGGCAGGGCGTAGGTGTTGATGGCCCGGATCTTGTTCTTACCGTTCAGCTGACTCCTCAGGACTTGCCTGACCCTCTGCAGGTACTTGGTGGTTGCAGCTTTTCTAGCGGCCTCTTCATGGTTCCCATTCGCCTGCGGGATCCCCAGGTACTTGTAACTGTCCTCTATGTCTGCAATGTTGCCTTCTGGTAGTTCAATCCCCTCAGTTCTGACTACCTTCCCTCTCTTTGTTACCATCCGACTACACTTCTCCAGTCCGAACAACATTCCAATGTCATTGCTGTATAGCCTGGTAGTGTGGATCAGTGAATCGATGTCTCGTTCACTCTTGGCATACAGCTTGATGTCATCCATGTACAGGATAAAAATATTAATATAACATTTACAGGACATCAAATGTGAGATGTAGACCGGGTTTTCTCCTAGTATGTGATATATATAACAGTTAAATAAATAACGTTACAGTCAGTATGTCTAATTTTGATTACTGACTACAATATTTACCTGAGGCTGCAGCGGGGACCACCGGGCTAGTGATCAAAGGTCCATCTCTTGTGTAGTGGGTCTCAACATTAGTTGTGCTCAGGGAACCTGACAACAAAGCGGACAGGTCATATATGGTTGAACAGAAATTAGAAGTCTAAACACGCGTAAGCAGCTAAAGACACAGGTTTTTCTTTTAATAAAACGTGCTAGTTATTGCTTTACAATAATTTTAGGAAGCTACTACACCGAAGCTAGTCGCTGACATGTTCTGTCAATGCTACAAATTAGCATAAACAATGAACTGTTAATTGTCATAGCTTAACTTACATACGACACAATTAACAAAAGGTGTTTTTGTGTATTTGTAAAATAGATTTTGAATCCGTGTTGCTCACTACAGCCAATGTTTTCATTGCTACCTAGCTAAATAAACCAGTGTTATGCTAACTTGCTAGCTAACCACCTCATGCTAATTCAGTTGGGGAAAGGTAACGACCAAAGCGAGACATATATGCGAACTGATCTAAGAGTGTATTATTGTACGCATACCGTTAACACACTGTAACATGAGGTCCATAAACAAAACGGCGATAATTCCGTAGCTTTTAAGGCACCGTCCTCTGTCCGGTCTCCAAATCTGACAGACAGTAGCCATTGTTACCGCAGCGCTAAAGAAAGCTGCATTCAAGTCATGTAGGAAACTGGAGTGCTGATAGTCCTCTGATAGTTTCAAGCACAGGGATACAGCAGTTTTTGTTTTGTTTTCTTTGTTTGTTTTAAATTAACAAAAATCACTAAAATAAAACCCCAAATAAGATCTGAAAATATTTTTCATTTGAGGTCATTCTAATACAAATTAAAAGTTAAGCAATAGGAAAAAAAAAACTAATGAGAAGAAGAAGAAGAAGAAGAAGAAGAGCCACTGTAATGTAAAAAAGTAAAAAAATAAATAAATAAATGCAAAACTATTATCAGGTTGTTTGGTTATGTAGTTAAAGCTGTGAAAATGTAACAGAAATCATATTAAATTTCATATGTATTTAGTGCTTGGTAGAGGACTGCATTCGGTTTACCCTTTACCCATGACAAAATACATCGTGTATTAAGGTCATTCCATAAATGTAGGACATTTTCTGCCAACCCATGAATTTGAAAATTTTGAAAAAGAATTTGACAAAGGTCAGTCCTCTTTGAACTGTGTCAATGTGTCCAATTGAACTGACCCTGTTATGTATATTACTAAAAGAAGACAAATTAATTTCAGGGTTTGCTGCCTTTATTTATACATCTACATTTTATTATTCAAAAGTCTCTGGAATTACACTGCTAGTATCTTTTTCTAAGAAAATACAAATACTAGGACCGATTTGCAATCCTATTACCAAATGTATAAAACAAACATTAAAAACATAAAATATTAGTAAACATCACATTTATATCATAATCTATAAGGAAATCCAGCCATTTTAACTTCAACCTTGTTACTGCATCATACCGATAAAATAAAAACAAGCCTTAAAATATTTACAGTAATCTTCAAAACTAACTGATCTCATGACCTTAGTGTAAAAGCTAAACAGAAATGTGCGATAAAAGTTTGAACCTTTCCCATTAAGATTAATGCAGCAAAAACCTTCCCAGTCTTCACCTTGCTACCCCTGGTGCATGTTTTAGCGACAACATTTTGGTCCATTCGGTTTTATAAATTCTTAACTTTTTATGGAAATCACCTTTCTGGAGAATCTATCACATTGTTCTGCATGCTGTGAGTTGTTAGAAAACAGTGACACTATCCTCTATTGAGCAACAGAGCACTCATGTTGAAAGAGGAACCATGGGTAAAATAAATTTTACCACCTGACACTGTGGTATGTTCCTGATTTGTTATTACATGCTGTATGAGGAGCTGGCTCATTCTTGCTTATTACACAATAACAGCTGGAATTGCCATTATTGCCACCTATTAACCTACCTACAGGCTTCATTCCAAAGCAACAGCATGATCAATAGTTATTACTTTGGAACGAATAAACTGATGAAGCATAAAAAATGTAAAAGAAAACAAAAATGTGAAGGCTGTCTCTACAAAATAAACCTATTGTAGTTTGTCATGATATCAAACTCTACTTAAAGATTAACATCTTTTGTTGTGAAAATAAAGAAAAAGCACCCACATTTGGAGAATTTTTTTTATTATTATTCCTGAATTTTCCATCAGAGGCAGATCTTAGTGAAAATAGATTAGTGTAAAATTCACACAACTTTAATGTCACCGTCTTCACGTTGTTTCCTTAAGTTATTGGGTAACTTTCCTTGAGATACACTTATATTACCTTGACATAATTTCAAACCCACACTACCTACAAACCGTTTTCCCCCGTTCACCAACGACCACAAGAGCACTGCAGAGTAGTTGTGCAGGCCCAGTCATTACATCCACTTACAGAGTATCAGTTTATTTTGTCTGCACTTTCCCAAAAACCATCTTGTGTCCCTTGTTGCTGTTTCATGTTTGAAGTATTAAAATCCAAAGCTGTCTGCCTTGATCAGAACTCCTCTTCTGCATTTCGACAGCGAGACTGTTTGAGCAGGGTCAGGCGTGCCATCACCTCGGACACCGGTAGTTCTCCATGGACTTTGTTGTCCCTTGTGCGCACATTGACACCGTTAGTCATCTTCTCCTTCTCTCCAACCACTGCCAAGACACAAGACAACAACAACTTTACACGGGCCAAGTTTCACCACACACTCCCACTTTGCGTGCTGAATTTGTCAGCTGTTGGTGGTTAACCAGCTTGGAGGTCTGTTTGGCTTATAATCAGTCAATTAAGAATGTTTATTTTGATGACTTTGACAGATTTTCGCTTATTCTTTTCCTTCACTACATCCAAAAATCTTCTGTGACACACCTCTTTTCTCCTTCCTGTTAGCTCCATATTCAAACACCCTTTGATAATGTACCCACTATCCCTCCTCTGAGAATGTCAAATCATCTTAACCTTCCCTCTTTAACTTTCTCTCCAAACCATTCAATTTGAGCTGTTCCTTTGTTATACACATTTCTAATCTTGCCCATCCTGGTCCCTCCCATTTGAAATCTTGACTCTACTGCCTCCAGCTCAGCTTCCTATCTTTTTGTTAGGGCCACCATCTCCAAACCACACAAAATGGCAGCTCTCACTAACATCTTTTAGACATATCCTCCCACAAATCACCCTCGACTCCCTCAACTCTGCCAGCACTTTCTTCTTCACTTGTTTTATGTATTGTCCATTGCTTTGAATAGTTGACCCCAGATATTTAAACACATCCCCCTTCACTACCTCTACTTTCCTTGCATCTTTACTGTTACCAAGGTCAAACTCCTGCCTGACCTCATTTGATAAATTGTCCATCACCAATAAAAACAAGAAGGGCCTCAGAGCTGATCCCTGATGTAATCCCACACTCAACCTTAAACTCATCTGTCCTACTCCTACTGCACGCCTCACCAAGGTCTCACTGTGCTCATACATGCCCTGCACCTCCCTCACATAAGTCTCTGGTACTTGAACAGTAAAGTTTCAGGTATTTTTTTGAATTCTTATCCATTAAGCAGGATCTGATCATCACAAATTAATTCTGAAGCAAGACTATGACCTCAAGCATACTGACAAAGAACCACTTTTCCTGACCAGAAGAACAATGAGTCCTGCAGCAGATGGCCTGGCCCCCACAGAGCTCAGAACCAACATTAGTGATTCAGTTTGGGAAAACATGAAGAGACAGAAGACACTGACACAGCCTAAATCCAAGGAACTGTGGAGAATTTAATTTACTTTGTACCGTGCCAAACTACGGACACATCGTTTTCACTCACTACAAATGTACAAGCATCCTCATTTACCCGTTATAGACCACACCTTTGTACAGTTTGTTACTTAGTGATCTAACTTGGGGGTTTTATTTTTCCTCACCAAGAATGAAGTTATACTGGGCCAGCTGAGCATTGCGGATTTTCTTGTTTAGAAGGCAGCTGGAGTCCAGATCAGCATCTGCCATAAAACCAGCTTCTGTAAACTGCTTACACACCTGACATGTAGAAATTGTATTTGTTAATGTTCAGTACATTTCAAGAACTTTCCAAACTTTACATACTTATTGTCATTAACTACTGCATTACAAGAAAGAAATAATCAGAGACTAAGGCCACAATGGGGAAGTCATACCTTCTTTGCGTAATCCTCACAGGATGGGTTGACAGGCACTAACATCACCTGACGTGGCGAGAGCCACAGAGGCCTGGTGGAGGGTGAAACATGGGTATTACAACTTTCACATAGTGAATAGATAGAAACATGACAAGATCTGTTTCTTCAACAAAAAGGACCTAAAATCATGATCTGGGGAGGTAAAAATCACACCATAGTTGGAGAGCTGTTAGTGGCAATACAGGTAGAATTTCATAGTAAGCCAAGATGCCTACAATAATTATAAAGACCAAAACTTATTTCTAAATAAAAGACAGCTCAAAGCAGTGGGTCATAATAACACTGTATGTTAGTAGTTTTAGTAGGCCCATTGTGCTTATTGTCATCTCTATTTTTATTTTGAACTCTAGTAAAATAGCTTTGCATAAGTCATAGTTCCTTATTTATCTTAAAATTGGGCTTCATGAGAACCCCTTTAGATTATCATTTGCCTGAAAGAAGCAGTTTTAGCTCTTTTGTCTCCTTTTTAGCCACTTTTCTCCGGATTGGCCCAATCTCACAAATTAGCTGGTTTGAACATCAGGTAGGTGGGGCTTCTGGTCTTACAGCCAGATGTCCTGTGGTGATACCAGGCACACAACTGAATGCTTGAAGACTGAACTGCTGGCTCACCAGGACTGCCATTTAAAATTTTAACCTTGTTTAATATGAGCATCCACTATTGTGACAGAAAGTACAAAGAATAACAGGTGTTGAACTGAAAGTGTTTAATACAAATGTAACCAGAAAAACACAATACATTACCATTTCCCTGCATAGTTCTCTGTCAGAATGGCAATCATCCTTTCCACTGAGCCTAAAATGGCACGATGGATAATGACTGGTCTGGATTTGTCATCCCCATCTTTTCTGTAATTGTAGCAAAAGAAACAAAGAAATAAAAACACTTTTATGTTAAATATGGTTGAATAAAAACACTTTATTGATGTATTGTTATATACACATTGACTTAGCAGTTCAAACTGGTTTTAATGTCAAGCACTCTCTTTTATTGTTAACCCTGCAATCATTCTCATACCTTCCCATTGTCTTTCCATAGACAATACTTTTCTGACATACAGACTTCTATACAACTATAAACACCATTTATCCATGCAATGCCTGCTGTCTATTGCTGCACAGCACATGCATCGTTTTCCCCATGGTGCGTATATTAATTTTATGTTCCCTGTGAGTCTATAGCCTACCACCTGCACAGTGAGTTCAGATTTACATACAGCAGCACAGGCTGAGACATCTTATCCAGGAGGGGCTTAATGCGTAATCCTTGGCGCTGTAAAACACACAGACTCAGCAGTGTGTCAATATTTTTATTAGGTGACTCACCCCACAAAGGTCAGATTGAAGCGGATGGGCAGCTGGAAGTCCAGCTGAATGGTTGCACACTGGTGGTAACGTCCAATAGCATCTTTGATCTTAATGTCAATCTGTAATAGCACAGAAAGAATTATACTTCTTTCCAGACCACAGAAGGAGATTCAAACTGAGCTAGTGTTTGGCAGGAGATTAAAAAAAATGAAATAAAAAGGATTCATTCAGAACCTTGGGTCCATAAAAAGCACCGTCACCAGGGTTCAGTCTCCATGGCTCTCCGAACTCATTCAGGCTGTTTTCCAATTGCTGTCAAGTATGAGGTAGAGGTTAGCATGTACTTTAAACAATACAAGGCAATTACTGTAAATCACGACAAGTGGAACTACAAGAAAGTCCATACTTGGGTATAGAGTTCAGTTTTAATTGGTGCTCTTATGCAATTTACAGCTGGACACTCGAAGGAATCAAGCCAAGAAAATGAGTCATGTCTTTTATTGACAAAACACCACCCACAGAAAATCATGAAACTTCAGTTTTGACACTACTACTGCATAATTACATGGCAGGAGACCGATACTATCATCCAGAGTAGTTCTGTGTCAACATGAGCTTTTATTTGCTTAAATCTCTGCTATCCCTTTAGATTTATAATTCAGTAGTTGGATTTCCTTTTTTCACACGTTTAACTACTTAAACTGTGACTCATGACACAGTTTACCTTCTCAGCTTGATTCCACACAGCAATGTCACCCAAATACTTGTCTGGGCGAGTGGAGAGGTGAAGCTGGAATGAGAATCCAAATACATCGTAAACACAGCGGAGGAAGTCCAGACAGCCCTTCATCTCTGACTCGATCTGTTTGAAAAAAAAAAAAATACATATGACTCAGCATTTACGAAATGACTCATAATAAGCAGGTTCATGTTTTTTAAAAGATGTTTTTCACATCTTGTTAGAAGCAAAAAACATCCCACAGAAATGTTAAAAACTACTGATGTTGTGACCTGATCCATTGTGCAGAAAATGTGAGCGTCATCTTGCTGGAAACGGCGCACTCTGGTCAGCCCGGTTAGTGTTCCTGACAACTCATTTCTGTGTAGGACCCCAAAATCTGCCAGCCTCAGCGGAAGCTCTCGCCATGAGCGAGGCCTGTGGCTGAACATCAGACTGCAGGAAAACCAAATGAAATTACTTATATGCATGAAGTAGTGTGTGTGATTTTGATATACAAATCTGAGAAGAAAAAAAACACATTTCTTTCCTGAGAGCTCTAGATTTACCAATGCCCGGGGCAGTTCATTGGCTTCAGAGCAAATATGTCATCTTCCACAGAGAAGGAGAACATATTTTCGCTGTAGTGCTGCCAGTGGCCAGATGTCTCCCACAGTTTGCTGTTATAAATGTTGGGGGAGGCTACTTCCTGAAAGCCTCTTCTCCAGTACTCATCCTAGAAAAACAACAAACCACATTGGCTAAACACACCATTTAGGCTGCACAGGTACTCAACTGAATCATGACTTCTGGCATGCAACCTTAAGCTGCAGCAATGGAAATCACATTGTGTGGGCTGTATTTATCCATTTGTTGCCATTAAGCAAAACATTTAACAGGCTGTTGAGCCGTTTAGCAGCCAACAGTACAAAGACACTGTAACTGGAAGAATTTCTGTGAATATGCGAAACTGTGAATACCAAAAAGGAAGGTGCTGAAAAAGAAAATGCTTGCTCACTCAGCTTTCCTCAGTATTATTTACCAGAAAAGGAGAATTTCAAAACCTGAAAATAAATGAGTGCATTTATTGCAAAACTCATGACACTTCAGTCATTAAAGTCAGCACTTGTTGTCTATAAATATTGCCGTGTTCCCTGCTAAGTAACTTCTGACTGTTACATGTTTTGGTGATATGTTGGAAAGGGAAATGCATAGCATGCTGGTATAATTTTCTCTGCAGTTTTAACAGATATAAGTGATGTGATAATTATCTTACACCCTGTCTGTGCAATGTATGAGTTTGTCTTGGCATGGTGTGGTTTGGGGGTGTGTGCTGCGAAAGTCTTCAAGATGTTAGCATGTCTTTCCAAATACACCACAGAGACAAGTTCCTGTAGAGTCACTGAACTTGTCTGAGCAGTTGAAGTTACGCTGAAATCTAAAGACTGAACTTTAAAGACCTTTTGAGAACTTTCAAATGTAGAAAATCTGCAGCTTCACAAGTACTGTGAGTTTTCCTACTTTGACAACATGCTCAGAGAGGACTGGATAATGTTCAGGATTGAGTTTATATACCATTCAGTTTGACCTATATTTAGGGGAAAAGTCCTTCATAAGGAAAAAGGCCACATTTCAGATTATGCACAGGGGTCAGGATGCTGCCACTTTTCAGAAGCTCTGAGACATTGATGAACAAAACTGAACAAAACTTTTCACTTGCTGTTACGTTACTTATTTTTGAGCTTCTGTGATTGGAAAAGTCACAGCTAGTGGTCTGCAAGCCATTGAGAAGGCAATCATGATTGCTACTCTGAAAATGCAAAGCACAGTCCTCATGAACTGTATAATGATTGTAAGCGTTTCTGTGGTTCAGTAAAGTCCTTCCAACCAAAACTTTACTGAGACAAACGATCCTAAAAGTCAACTCATTGCAATATGAAAACACAATGTATATATGAATACTTTGGATCTGAGGCATACAATTATACACAAACAGTAATGATCCAAACATTGACCTTAAACACTGCTTCACATCTACTGAGCTTGTACTACTGATATTCAGATAATATTATCTGAATGTTCCTATAACATTTTCTCAAAATGATGCAGATATTGGAAATAAAATAGGCATTTAGCTGTATTTCCTACCCTGATGAATTCTGTCAGCGTGTTGTAGATGTAAGCTCCCCGTGGCATGAAGAAACAACTGCCTGGGCTGAGATCATGGAAGAAGAAGAGCTCCTGATCCTGTGAAGCAGACATAATTTTAAAAATGATTCATATCATCATTATCTGCAGGTACAGCCAGCAAGAAACTCCATGCACAGCAGAGAGTGTTCCAATCGTCACACACATCAGACCATCTGTCAGTGAATGACTGCCCACAACCTAACAAGAGAACAGAATAAACTTTTATCAAAAAGACTTAAGATACGTGTTAATCACGATGGTAAGCACTGTTAAATCCAATTGAATAAATATTGTATTAATGACAATAAACTTTGCACTTTCCTTTGAAAAGAGACTGTAAGATTTCAGTTTCTTGGCACTTACTTCTAGAAAGACCCCAATTACAGACCAATTTAAAATTCAAATCATGCAAGGGATTAAAGGCTTTGAGCCTGGCATCTTTCCTTATGAAAAGACACACACAGACACACACCCTCATCTCTATGTGTGCCAAAACATATTTGAAGAGTTTTGTTAAATCAACACACTAAGACCAACTACTGCATTACAAGAATAGACTGTAGTAAGAGATTTCAAATGTACTGGTTCCATGCTGAACTGACCAAATGAAAAAAAAAGAAAGAAAAAAGGGTCAAGTTGGAAAAATGCCACTGAACACCGTTTTTAAAACACAACATGTCACTTTTGCCACCTCCCTCCAACTGGCTTTGACAGTCTTATAGCTTGTGTTTAATATGGAAACTGCGTTGTAATAAGTGCTGATTGAGGTGCTGCCGTCTGTGTCTCCCATGCTGGGTAACCAGCTGGGGCGCTCTGATGACTCACTCACACTTGTTCCGAATGTGCCAATGTGAGGAAACACAGTGCCCTCAGCTGGTACATAGCAGCAACAGGCGATCTGGTTTTCAAGTGAAAAACCTCACATTCGATCAGTCTTGTATGGCACTGAAAATATAGAGAAGCTGAGAAATCAGTTTGGCAACAAGTTCTGCTTGCTGGATTACATAATTAGACAACTCCTCTTCAGCCTCTCAAATGAATGCATTTCATTTCCCGGTTGTTGTGTGCATGTTTACAGTCAATGGTTGTAGTCTTTGTCCAGGTTTGTTTCAGTGTTTTGACACGTCTATAGAACCACCGAAATAAAGTAGTGAGAAAAAACTTCTACAAAAACCTCAAAGCGGATGCGTTTGCCATCACGTTACATAATTACAAATTAAATTACACTTTGTACTGGGTTTAGGATTTGGTTTTAGGCCTGAGTCAACTAGGCACGCTAAAAACACTACTGCCTACAATGACTCACTTTTCCAATCTTGCGATGGTCTCTGTTCTTGGCCTCCTCCTGAAAATGTTCCCATTCCTTCAACATCTTTGAGTCTGGGAAGGATATCCCATAGATCCTCTGCAGAGTCTCCATGTCAGAGCGTCCCTCCCAGTAGGTGGAGGAGTTCTGATGACAGAATTAAAAATGTTTTTTGATTCAGTTTGTTAGGTGCTTAAGCCTATGACAACATTTTGAAAAATCCCTAAAGTTTGCATACAAGTAATCACTCCAAATCTTTGGTTTCAGACAGGATTTTTTCCTACTTTGCACCTAAATTGTGCCTTCCATATTCCCAGTTGGAATTTGAATCAAAAGTGCCCTCTCAAGTCCAATTTCCTACCTAGAAAGTCAGAGCAGATTCAGCAGCCAAGAGCTATCAAGCCAAGATGGCGTGACTGACCATAAAGGGTAGTAAAACTGTAAAACTTTTAATCTATACTGTCACTGCTATTTATTTGTGACTTACCCAGAGCACTGATCGGGTTCTATCTATAAATGTGCAGCAGTGGCATTGTGCTGTATTGCTCTACCTGACTAAGAACCAAAACAAATCTTGATTTCTCTCGCTTTTTTCTGTAATCCGCTAACAAGTTCTGACATCCCAGTTCCAAGGTATCTGGAACACAGCATCAGTTTGATGCTGAACAGAGGGTGTATTCTTGCTATAGTCATCTTGGGCACAAATATTTGTGGTTGTTAAAACCTTCTGTTTTTGAGAAACTGTAAATTAGATTAAAGCAGGCTTAAAGGGAAAGGCTTGTTTGCTTACAATGGTTGATCTCAGACAATCTCCGATCTTATTTTTAACTGTGAATCATGTAAAGATACTCTACTGGAGTCCAAGAACAAAAATATGGAGTTGGAAATACCTTGTAGATCTTCATGGCCTTGATCTTGCCTGTATGTCTGACATGTGGACCTCTGCACAGGTCGATCAAGGGTCCACATCTATCAAAGAATTGTGACTTACAACAGTTAGCATTACGAAGAAAAATATATGAAATTAAAGTTAAAAATAAACATCTTACCTATAGACTGTAGTAGTTGGGGTGGTGACTTTCTCATTGAGAATGCGGCATTTAAATTTGTTGTACTGGAAGATGGAAACAGTTGGGGTTAGTAAGATATACAAGTCTAAGCAAGTTTCAATATAAAATACAATGAGCAGACTGGAGAATAGTTTTGTAAAAACAAAGAAAACAGCTGGAAAAACAGCAGCAGGGTAGCAGAATTTGGCATTTTTTCATACTCCAAGACTGGACAACTATAACACTATAATGTATTTTATCAGTCAAGCAGAGGACACCAGTCTTACCTCTTTCACTCACCTTAAACATTTTTAGTAGTGTCTCCTTGCTGACTTCAAGTCTCTCAAAGGGCTGTTTTTCCTTCACCACAGCTTTACATAAAGCTTCCAGGTCCCCAAACTCCATGCTGGACACGCCCCTGGAAACAGCAAACATTTTAAAAAGGACTCAACGGAAAGGGACAACCAACTGACACAGTTATCTGGATGACACATGGGTCAAAATCAAAACCCAAGAAATAGAAACCATCACAGCTCACATCAAGTCAGTAGATGGGAACATTAAGTTCATCGGGGAAGATACAAAGGACAATAGTTTGCCATTTCTGGACTGTGCTGTGCACATTGAGGAGAATGGAAACCTCAACATTGAAGTTTACCAGAAGCCCATCTCTGGAACACAAACTTGGAGTAATCAGGACCCTGCAACACTGGGCAGAAAACGTTTCCTCTAAGCCAGAAGGGAAAATGAAGGAACACAAACATGTAAAGAAACCTCTGAAAACATGTGGTTATCCCAACTGGTTTTTTATCAAATAGGCAAAGATGCACAGTAAACAAAGGCAGACATTAACTACGGAGACACAGAAACAACATTGTCATCCGTTATGTAGCAAGTTTATCAGACAGGCTCATGAGAATCTTCTCCAAGCACAACATCCCAGTGTACTTCAGACACAGCCACACACTCAGACAAAAACGGGTTCATCTCAAGGACAAAACACCCAAACGCATACTAAACAACATAGTGTATATGCTGTGCAGTGCAGCAAGGAGTGCTCAGACCTTTACATTGGAGAAACCAAACAGCCACTCTATAAACCCATGGCACAACATAGAAGAGCTACCTCAAGAGGACAAGACTCAGCTGTACATCTGCATCTGAAGGATAAAGATCACTCTTTTGAGGATGTCAATGTTTTCATTTTGGACAAAGACAGATGGTGTAAAAGAGGAGTGAAAGAAGCCATCTATGTCCACTGTGAACAACCATCCTTGAACAGAGGGGGTGGCTTATGACGCCAACCGTCTGCAACCTACAATCCAGTCCCTTCCCAGACGCCCACTCACATCTTGTGTCAATTAATCGCAATAAGTCACATGATAGGGTGAGGCATAGTCTCACAATGGTTTCACCTTAAACCTCTGCTGATAATGACCCACACCTTGGCTTATGTGATTAGGCACATGATCAATACAGGGTCAACAATCCTCTTAAGGGACAACTCCCAATAGCGCTTAAAATCTGTGACTCTCCACTAACTGGTCTTAGAACTGAACTTAGAACTTCTCAGGTGAGAGGTGAAACGTCTTCAAGAAACTCAAAGAAGTCCAGCCGCTTTTCATTTTATGCTCATTATATCAAGGGACTCAAGGTTAGTTAAGTTTGACATGAGGATGCTGAGGGCCACCAGTCTATCATAAAAACACTCAAATGCATACACATGAATTAATGCCAGAATGCCATACCAGAACATTTAAACTCAAGTACAAAAAAAAAAAAAATGTATGGAAATATTGAGCTGTTAATGGAAATACTTGCTCACTTTTGTCCATCCAGGAACATGTCGTAGTAGAAACCGTTTTCTATGGGAGGTCCATAACATAAACAACCCCCATAAAAGCGCTCCATTGCTTCCCCCAGGATGTGAGCACTGGAATGCCAGTACACCTAGGAATTAAATAACATTATTCTTGTGAGGAAAAAAAAAAAGTAGTTACAGTAATTCAGTGTATGTTTATGGATGCCCTCATAAGGGTGTTTTGTACAATACTGAAAATATTCAAGAATAAAATTCACTGAATGATATCAGGAACTGATTTGCAGTGTATTTATGTTGTGTCCCACCAAATTCTGTATTTACAAACATTATTAAAATATTATTGACAACTTTAAAGGTTTAAGAGTACTCACAGCCTGAGCGTCCTCATTGTCAAAGCGCAAGATCTCAAGTGAGCAGTCCTGCTCAAGAGGCCTGTCCAGGTCCCACAGTTCCCCATTCACCCGAGAAATCACAGCATTGTCAGCAAGACCCTGGCTGAAAGACAAATGCAAACCTGTGTCAGTGGTTTTTGTCATTATGATAAAGCATGACAATTAAGAATATTTGCAGAAAAAAAGCATAGAGGAACACAGAGGCAAGATTCCCTGTTGTTATTATTAGAAAATACCCACATTAAGTAACACAATTATTAGCTGATCATTAGTGATGAAGTCAGTGGTACTAACCTGATATTACAGGCCAGCTGATATGGTGTGGTGACCCAAGCTTTGCCCTCCACCTTTCTCCCATCTGGGAGCTCCACTGTAATGGGCTTACTGTCTGCAGCTTTCTTTGACTGCAGGGCGTCGCTCTCTCTCTTTAGTTCCTCATAAAGACTGAGACGCTCTGCAACGTATTCAGGCCAGGGATTCAGCTGAAGCAGATACAAAAATAAAGTAAAAACAATCGAAGTCAAGAAATTGTCCACACTTTGGTAGCGTTTGGATGAACAGGATAACTTGCAGGTCCCTGTAATCATCACCTCTTTCATGCCTCCATCTCCTTGCACCTTGTCCTGTTTCTTCTCTTTCTTGTTCCCATTACCTGTTTTTGTACTCACAGCTGCCACCTGTTAATCAGAGAAGAGTCTGCTTCTTCAGACCTGCAATGTCCTCTTATCACCAGCCAACCCACACTATCAGCCTATTCACCGCTTAAATAGTGCAAACACATGGGCTTGACTAGGGTTGCTATTTCTGGAAATGGGGTAGCATAGCTTGCCATTTGACGGGACAGAGGCCCGCTACTCATAACGACACAGGACTACTACGACTCCCTGCTTACTCATATTACAAATAAAATGATTTAAATTGCACCGGTCTGTATAATTACCTTGTTATTGTCAGCTCGGTTGTTTGTCTGCTGAGGTTTGCTGGTATTTTTCTGCGGAGCTTTGTCACACTTGGCTCCTTGTTGCCTCTTGCCCCGCGCCTCCTCCAGCTCCAGCTCCGCCTGGAGACCCCGCCGGAGGTGCAGCAGCCGATACCTGAGCTTCTCATTCTCCGTCCGCAGGTTCTCCAGCTCCGGGGAGACCACCGCGAGACCGGCGGCATCTAGACCTTGACCCAGTCCATCCCGGAGCGTGGATATTTCCCTGGTGAGGAGCAAAATTTGCTCCTCCTGGGCGGCCAAACGTGCAGCCAAGCACTCCGCCATCTTTAAATGACCACCAATGACAGCTGACTTCCGGTGAGCTTTTATAGAAAATAAAAGCCTCGACTCCAAATTGTGGTAAAAGGACAAACCAAAAAATGATCTATCTCTAACCAAATTTGATTTGATATAGAGTTTAATACATGCTAATAATAATAATTCAGATGCAGGGATCTCTAACAACAACAACAAAAAAAGGATTGTATTTTTTTTCTTTTGGGTAAAATGTTCCGTTTTAGTTTAGATTTTTTTTCATATAACAGGAGGTATGAGAATACAAAGACAACATTTTGTGAAAACAACCGACTCTCAGTCATGTAGCCGTCACACTCTCAAACCAATGAACAAATCAGTATTCAAACCTGCTGTGCTGACAATTTAGACAAACTGAGATCAACGCAAACAAAAAGGATTTCCTGTGTATTTTTAATGTATGTACACAATATAATTTTTACATATTTTTTCGTCAGTTTTGTCTTTAGCTTTTGTTAACTGGCCTTGTTTTTGACAAAACAGGACTGAAAATGTTTTACATTAATACTAGGGTAAAAAAAAAAAAAAAGATTTATTCAGTTTTAACCAGATCTTTTAACTGCTGTCCTCGAGAAGTATTTAATATTTTTGTGGGTGTTACAATCCTAATTTCCTAGTATACTAAACCGCTATCAAAAACGACTTTTTCCTAGAAAGCCATCTCTCCCTTGACTTGCAGTAACGGAGTATCAACACTAGGAGGCAGTAACATATTTTTAATACGCGTTGACGTCAGCTGCTGTACAGCATGAGACAGTCCAACAGCAGGAATGTAAACACTACTTTCTTCATTCATATTCTGCGGTTGGCCTACAGGTTCGTGACAGATATTTCCTGGTCCATTTGTTATTTTTGTGTGAACCAGGAAACCTGTATATACTCTGTTTTAAATCCGGGCATTGGTTTACTTCGAGTACATCTAGTGGCTCTATACATACTAGCATAATGTAAAAGTGCTAAGTTAGCTTGCTAGAACTTCTGAAGCTAACAGGGTGAACAGGAATGTGTGCACCTTTAAAGAAAAAAAACTGTTTACGGTTCTTTTGTGTACTAAGATGATAAATACCTGCTAGAATGTCAGCATTCATTAGCCTGTCTGAAATTCGGCATGAATTCAGGATACAACAACCGAAAGTAAACTGAAGCTATAGTCTTCACCAAACTATTGATTTGGAGAAGAATAAGTGACGCCAACTCAATAAAATGTTTATATTATAAACATGTATTTGATAGAATATTTGAAATACGCTTTATTGTAATAGTTTTGAAGCGATATGACTGTGGTCACACTGACGACTTTCCCTTCCTTCCCTTCGTGCTGGTTAAAATTAGATATTTGGTATTAACAGCATATCGATCTTAAATTTCAGCTTAGATCTGTGTGGGAGAATCTCATGCTGGAGGGAACATGGCATCAACTTCCAGCTTTGCTCCTCCAAAACTGTCAGACTTTATTCTCACAGAGCGGCTGGGCAGTGGTACATATGCTACAGTCTACAAAGCCTACAGGAAGGTGAGTTAATCTGTGATATGTAAATGTGGATGTTATTTGTCATTGTGTTTATATACCACGCATTTTACATTCCTAATTCTTTCTGCATTTAAGGCTCACCCAGAGTATGTTATGCACTATGCATAATAATGTCAAAAAGAAAGTTTACACAGGTGTCCATGCAACCCTGTGCATTTGATTAATTGATCATCTGCAAGTGTGACCACTTCTAAAAAAGCTGAGGTTTTTAGAAGTTGTGACCTCAACTCTAACTGAATTTCCTGAACTCCAGGTCCTAGCCTAGCGGAGGACTCCAAAGGCCATCATGTTTATCATCATGTTCAAGTTCATGATGATAAAGTTAGAAAAAGACTGAATTATATGGCTTGCTGAGAGGGGTTACCAGGAGAAAGATTCTTATCTTTGAAATCAACATGGTACATAACAAATCAAAAGACTTCTGAAACAATGTCCTTTGGACAGACAAAGCCAAGGTAGAGATGTTTGGCTATAATGTACGCAAAACTACTTAGCAAAAAACACAGCATATCGACACAAACACCTGCCAACTGTAAACAACAGTAGTGGAGTGGTAATGTTGGGCTTGTTTTTCAGCCACAGGACCTCGGCACCAAAGTATTCTAGAGTAAAATGTGGGGCTATTTGACTGATAGCTAAAGCGTTGCCTTAATTGGGTCACGAATGGTTGAAAAAGAAAAGAAGAAAGAGAATAAATGAATTTCTACAAACCTCAATTAACTAAAGCTACACTGTAAAGAAGAGTCAGCCAAAACTCTTCCATAATGTTGTGAGAAACTGTAGTCATGCAGAAAATAATCACTACAAGTCATTGCTGCTGAAGTTGGTTCTGTGGACTTTTGAGTCATGGAGTGTACTTGATTTCTCAAATGACTATGCAGCCCTGTTAAAACCTTCTTTTGTGTGTTTGTTTTTTTGCAGGGGAACAGTAGAGAGGTGGTTGCAGTTAAAGTAGTTGGAAAGAAGACTCTTAACAAGGCCTCTACAGAAAATCTGCTCACAGAGATTGAAATCCTGAAGACTGTGCGCCATCCTCATATAGTGCAGCTGAAAGACTTCCAGGTAAGCTCATACATGTGTTTTAGTATAGCTGGTACTTATGCAAGGATCTTTTTGATGAGCAGAGTTTTGTGTCCCATATTATCCATCCAGCTTTTTAATAACTGTTCATCTAGTTCAGGAATATAAGGGTGGGAGCTTCTCACAGCTGTCGTAGGGTGAGAAGCAGGATACCCCCTGGACCAGTTGCAGCAGTCCCCCAAAATAAAAATAAAAAAAATACTGTAAATAATATTTATAGTACTTAAAAAAATCAATAAAATAGAAAAAAGGAACAGAAAGACAATAGACCCATATTATTATATACACTTTTCCCAGATTGAATACTAGGTTGTTGTAAAACTTTTTGTTATTTACAATATTGTGTTTACTATATTTGCACCTTTTTCTACATTAATTGTTTGGATATCACTTTCTCTATAATTTTTCTTTGTTCTCTCTTGTTTATATGTTTTCTTCCTGCTTTCTGGGTTTTTTTATTGGGGGGTGGGGGGGGGGGGGGGGGGGGGGTGTTAGCTGATATTTATGTTTTTAAAACATTAAGAAAGATGTTAAGGAAAGAAATGTGAAATAAAACTAGTACTCCTGATCTTGCTTTGAATCTGTCCCTCAGTGTCTGAACTTTTCTTTTTCATCAGTGGGATGCTGAAAATATTTACCTGATTCTTGAATGGTGTTCTGGTGGCGATCTCTCCCGCTTCATTCGCAGTCGCAGGATTTTACCTGAGAGTGTGGCTCGGCGCTTCCTGCAGCAGATCGGTGGGTGATTCCCATTTCAAACACTATTGTTGTAGTTTTATGTGAACGTTTTTGATGAGAGATTTGTTTGGGAGTAATCAGCTTGAAGCAGGTTTTTACATACCTGTTTTTGGTCTGGAAATTAAATCCAATTTGAAAACATTTTCAGCATACTTGTTTGTGGAAGAAAATTGCGTTCATATTCTATCCTGAGCTATTACATCTGTCCACACAAACAGCTTGTGCCCTCCAGTTTCTTCATGAGCGAAATATCTCACACCTGGACTTGAAACCCCAGAATATTCTGCTCAGCGGCTCTATCCTGAAACTAGCAGGTGATCACATACACTCTCTAAACAACAAGCACTGGAAGCTAAGTAGTAGAAGCTAATGTTTTACTGTAAACATGCCAATTGGTAGAGAATACACAGATAGTTTCAGATGTCATTTACTTCCTAATTTGCCCACAGATTTTGGTTTTGCACAATACATGTCCCCATGGGACGAGCAGAGTGTCCTGAGAGGTTCTCCTCTCTACATGGCTCCTGAGATGGTGTGTCGACGGCAGTATGACTCCAGGGTGGATCTGTGGTCTGTAGGAGTTATTCTCTATGGCAAGTACTGCGTGTTCACATATTTTATCTCTTGTGAATGTGGAATGCCATCAACATGAATAATGCTTTGCTTCATTTGACACTTGTAATGCATTTGTGTTAGACATCTTGGCAACTAATATGGTTCTGGGTAAACACAAAATCTGGTGTAATCTGTCCTGTGTCATGTTGTGTGTCTCACTTCTAACAGTAATTTATAATATCTTGACACCACTCCTTTTCCAGCAATAAAAGGCTAATCAGCTGACTGACCCTGCAGGCTTGAAAGAGCTCACTCAGTAGGCTAAAAGTAGAATTGAACTATTAATCATCAAGTGACAGAGTGGTGAAGAGCCCTTTATGGGTTTTTAGTGCAGTAATTGGGCAATAATATTGTAATAGCACACAGCAGTAACGTGTATTATGGGTGTGACACTGTACAGTGCAAGACGAAAAGAATATTTTTTATTATGTGCTATTTAGAAAAGCTAAGTAGAATGAATATAATTTTTCATTTGCACAGAATTTCTCAATAAAATCCAACATGCAATATGTCTTTGTTATGTATGGAATATATATATATATATATATATATGTATATGTACGTGTGTGTGTGTGTGTGTGTGTGTGTGTGTGTGCACAAGAGTTTATTAAGATTGCTCAGTTGAATCACTTTCCTTATTTTTTGTTATTAAGTAATCAGTAATTATTGCATAATTATTAATCTACTGAACATTGTTTTTGTGCACACAGAGGCAATGTTTGGCAGAGCACCATTTGCATCAAAGTCATATGCTGAATTAGAGGAGAAGATCAGGAGCAACCAACCTATTGAAGTAAGTTATGAGCAATCTGGTGAATGTGTTAGACAGAAAAATTTGAAATGTACTGGTTATGAGCAAATGTGCAAATGACAATTATTATTCCAACTATGGATAAAAAAATCCTGCTGAATGCTATAGTTATGTTTCTTATGTTTATTAAAATTGCTCATCAGTATGCAAAGGCACAAATTTAAGCATTTTATTTTGTTACATTTGTACAGTATCTCCATAGTATGTTGGGGTTGATCAGGTTTTCCATATCGATATGTATCATTACATCTTCTTCTTCTGTTCTTCAAATTAGATAGCATGGTAATAATTTCCTAACACTAAATTTGAAATATGCTGAATTGGCCTGTGTAGAGAACACAACAGTTGCAAGTATTTTTTTCCCATGTACTGGATTTAACCACTAGATGGCAAACTATCCCACTCAAGAGGAACCAGCAATTGAAGCTCTACTGTAACATGACCGGTCCTCTTAAATCACCACTACAACATTCAAGACAATCTGACATGTCTCCTCTAGGAAGCTGAAGAACATGACCTTTTAAATGATGAGAAATAATAAAAGATACTAGATGAATTTTAGTGAAATAAACATCAAGACAGCAGCACAAGTAAACTTATGTTTGTTTATTCCCTAAATAAATGTTATCCTCTCTTAGCTTCACTCCATACTTTTACTCTTCTCATCCGTCCTCCCCTGCAGTGGCTCTGTGGTCTACCCCACAGTTTGACAAATACTGATTTAAGAGGGCAGTCTGGGACTGAAAACTGTGTTTACATACAGCAAACAAGAGCTTGTGATCTCTTAAAAAAGAGACAGAGAGAGATAATTATTTAATTAAATGGCATAGTAACTAATAACTCTATTTTGTCTCTTTGTCCTATTTTTTGCTACATGCGCAAACCATATCAGGCTTAAAATTAGAATAATTATCAAGAAAACGTGCTTGTTTTACCCTTTCTTTAATGGAGACAAGAAAAGGGGAAAGAGGGCGGAATGACGTGCAGCAAAGGTCCCATGACAGTAATGAAACCCTCTGTCCAGCCTTTGTACGTGATGGGCTACTGGGGCGTCCGAGATCCGTGCACTTTAATGTTGGAGGACTTTCAAAACACTTGGATTCTTGAATCAAACATTAGGCTTAGACTTAATGGATTGCATTAGCACATGGCCCATTATCCAAGGATTCACACGGAGAGTTTAAAGGTCATCTTTTGACAGAAAGTAGCAATGTGAGACCAGAGGGTCTGTGGTAACAATGTGCTGTCCTTTTTCCTTGTATCGCCATGCCGATTGGATGCAATGCAATAAGGTTGTGTTTTGTATCAGCTCCCTCCCGGGGCCAGGGTATCCAAGGACTGCAGAGACCTTCTGTTGCGGCTGCTGGAGAGAAATCCAGATGCCCGGATTACCTTTGCAGAGTTCTTCACCCACCCTTTTGTGGATATGGAGCACATGCCAAGTGCAGAAAGTATAGTGAAAGCGGTAAGAGATTAGGAATATTCCAGATTTTCAAGAAGAATTTTGTATGTGACTGACTTTTATACACATGTTTGTAGGTCTGTAAACATACTTTCGCCGCGTGGTGTTAATGAATAGATGTTTGTATCCGTTTCCAATCAGTGATACCACTTTCTGTTTCTTCTTTCCAGAAAGAGCTGGTCCTACAGGCCGTTCAGAAGGACCAGGAGGGGGAGAGGTCTGCAGCACTCTCGCTTTACTGCAGTGCTCTTGAGCACTTTGTCCCTGCTATTTATTGTAAGAGCAACAACCACCTTAATATCCTGTCTATGACTTAAGGCCCACTATGATGCACTGTCTTTGTTCCAGCACAATAAACTGGCAAAGGAAACTCAATAAATGAAAAACCAACACATTTCTTTTCTTTGCCCTCCCTAGATGAAACAAATTGTCAACGTAAAGAGGCCCTGAGGCAAAAGGTAGGCCTGAAAACAGTCCTCACATTCACATGTGGATTGCCCTCTATTTTGAGTTGTTTTGTTTTTCCTATAATCCAGTGGCTCTCACTTGTAATGAATTCTTCTTTATGAATACCATATGTGTGTACAGAGAGCATGAGAACCATATGTTGTGGTTGATGTAATTAAGTTAAGTCAATGTAAGCGGCCTTTCCACAGGTCAGGCAGTATGTGTCCAGAGCTGAGGAGCTCAAAGCCCTGGTAGCTTCGGACAATAGACTGAGCTTCGAGCAGGCGCGGACTTCCAGGGACATCCTCCGAGGTAAAGAAACGAAAAAAGAAAAAAACAACAACCCAAAACATACATCTCCGGGCAGAGGCTGAGGCACCACATGGCTCCCAAGCTGGATTTAGCCTGCTATATTTTGTTTTACATAAGCACTGTGCTTGTTAATCAATATCCTATGTTTACACCGCACATTATTACCAAGGCCACACACCAGTCTTTGCAGCCTTCATTCAAGCAACATGTCTGTGAGGTCCAGGTTCACTTAGTGCTGCACTATGAATCAAACGTGAGCCTTGTTTAGCCACACACTGTGTATCATTTTTCTTTTAACTTAGACCAAATAATCGGATGTTTACTTCAAAACGGGTTTTTGTAGAATAGCAAACATGCAAAGATGAAACATGTAAAACTTTAATCAGTATTAGAAGGAAAAAAATGTTCATTTTTCTTTGTCCTGGAGGTGAAATGTCTGTGAAGGTTCTCAGTCATCCAGGTCATCGTAGTCTAAAGAGCTTGGAAAGAAAAGCGTCTGGACTTCTTTAGGTTTCTAGAAGATATTTTGCCTCTCATCAAGAAGCTTCTTCAGTCTGAAGCTCAAAAAATGACTCAAATATATAACTAAACCACTATGTTCACAATACGGTTTGTCATAAGATACAGCAATATTTCATGCTAATTTCAAAGTTCTGCATATGTTTCAGTAGAATGAGTTGTGCTGTGTGTCCATCTAAATTCAACAGCAATGCAAAGTAGTTTTCTGTTTTTCTTCATTTGCAGAAATGTCTAAAGATCAGCCACGGCTCCTAGCTGCTTTGGAGATGGCCTCTACTGCCATTGCTAAGGTTAGATGGGTTTATTGCTGAATGATGACATCGCTGTAGTTACACATAAAGGCAGAGTGAAATAAAGGCAATATAATGGAAAATAAGACCTAAGTGGAAGAGTAAAAAACCAAACCCTTCTCTTAGATTGATATCCAAACCACATCTTTTAAGCTCATTTGTGAACCAAACAAATATTTTTTTCCAGTTTTGTGTCTGTTGTTTCAGCAGCCAACAAGAAGGGAATAAATTATGTAGTAGTAGTAGTGGTGCTAGTTAGTTTTTAGTTACTTGATTGACTAGCTTAAAGAATTTATGCCTCATTTTAACTTTCCTGTATAGGAGGAGAGTGGATCAGATGACCTTGAGGCACTGGATATGTACCAGCAGTGTTTAGGAGAACTACTGTTGGCACTAGCAGGTAGACAAATATGTTTCTTTCGTTACAACATCAGTTATTCAGATTTTTATAGATGTTGGTTGCTGAGCCACTTCACCGGTTCTTAAGGTAAGCTAAAGCGCCAAAGCATAGGGAATGCTGAAGTGTCACCAAAGACAATGAAACCATCTTGTAGCCCTGTATCTGGCACTTTCTCTGCACACTGAGATTGTAGCAGCTTTGTTCGTGTGTTTGCAAATATTTGGTACTAGAGAGAGAAAAATAAGAAAGATTTTGAAGAAAAATAATTTTAAAAGGCAGCTTGGCACTTATAGTTATATAAAGTGGGGTGATAATGAGTAGGCTAGGACTCAGAGTTCAGGAAATTCAGTTAGAGTTGAGGCTATAGCTAGGTCAAGAAATAGCTAAGGAAAAATGATCCTCAAGGGAAAGACTTTGGAGAGTGAGTAAAGAGTAGTTTAACTAGAATAAGAAAAGATACTAAACATGACAAAGGGTCTTTTAGAGAGGTGGATGCAAAGAAAGGGTGACCGAGGGTAAAGGTAATTTGAAAGGGTGAAAGACAAGAGACTGTGAAACCACAGACTTGGAGAGAGATGGGGACACTTAATATGACCGACAAACCGAGTAACAGAAGAGACTCCAGTGACTCTGTCTGTGGCCTGGCGTCCATTAGGCTGGGTTCATGAGCTCATCTGGAAGATCAGCCCAATGGAAGAGGTGGAATAGAGTGATCCAGATGTGGCTTTGAGCTGGGATGAGACCCGTGCCAGCACCCTGTGTGTGGTATGAAAGCCTTGCCATCTGCTTTCCATTCAGACCGAACACTTCACTTATTTGTGTTTACACACTGGAAACAAACAAAAACTATTATCTCTCTAATAGACAAGAGCTCTAAGCAGTCAGATACTGCTTTTGAAAACAAATCTGGTCAATTTAAAAATACTGTTACTTTTTCACTTGAAATGGATATTCGTTTCTAAAGCTGTCTGAAGAAAGTCTTTACACATGTGTAGAATAATGCTGATAGCTTTTTGTTAGATTTGTTATGCTATACTGGTTTAGTTGGTTGGTGAATGCAGTCCCAACCACCTTCTCTCTCCAGTGTCAGGGAGCCTTGTTGTGGCAGAGGATACCATGAGGAGTACAGTCAGGGGAAAACATTGGTTCTTTGACTGTCTAGGAGCTCTTTGCCACACAGCCTTCCATCATGCCTAACCTCCACAGACTCCTCTTTTTACTCCTCATCTCTCTCTATTTTCTGTGAGTCTTCTCTTTCGGATGGTAGTTGGTGAAAACACTGGCCTACATTAACAACAATCCCATCTTGAACCTCACTAGTGAAATCCAGTCTTGTAGTTGACCTCTCCCAGAACAAACAAAGTAATTAGGTATTGGACTTCTCTCCCCCCTTCCTCTCCTCATTATTCTCCTCATTATTCTTATGTCTTTTTTTTCTCCTCTTGGTGAGCCAGCCGAACCCCAGGGTCGCAGGAGGGAGCTGCTCCACAGCGAGGTGAGTGTGTGAGGAAAGGATTCTGGTTCAGTGCTCACAGTAGGAACGACAATCTCCTACCTCCACTGAGCCCTCAGCTGATCACCTTCCACAATGCACACTCCGTCGCTTGACCTGCAAGCATTTTTCCCACTCATCAAATACGATTTTGTTTTGTTTTTTTTGGTAAAGAACAAATAATATAATTCATCATCAGTTTCTGTAACATACCCATAGATCACTGTCCACCTAGATAATTGGATATCTTTTATTACCAATGTGTCACATGACCACTCTTGCAGAGGTACACATACTGACAAATTATCAGCTACATATAGCTTTATGGTGTCATTTGACTCTTTTTTTTGTTTTGTTTTTTTGTTTTACAATTTAAAAACTTTGCTAAAATTTTGCTAGATGTCTCATTTATAGACTATTGGTTTTTATAATCCACTTCAGTTACTGTAGTTTTTGGCATATTCATTTCATTTTTGAGTCCTAGAGGTATTTACAGAGAGAATGCTCTGACACCATTGTGTGTTTGAGGTGGAACTCAGAGATTTTTGCATTTGACCTTGTTGCATATACATCTCTGGAAGTTCCGTTTTCAAAGTGCAAAATGTAGGGAGGAGAATATTTAAATCAAGCATGCAAACTGATTTACTTAACATTTGTGACATGCAGTTTACTGCTAATTATACTGATATTTAACACCAAATCACTCTTGTAAAAAAAACAAATGACACCTGTGAGGGCTATTTGGGGATTGCGCTCACATCCTATATTGCTCTATTTAGTAAATCTGGCCCTTGGTGTCAAAAACTACAACTTGATAACAACCTGGCTTTCCAGCCTCTGTTGCAAATCAGTAATGTCAACTTTAAAGTCAGTCAGCTAAAAATGAAATGTTTTTAAAAATGTGGGGATGTGATGAATCTAAAATGTCAAGAAGGTCAGCATCCATTTATTTATTTCTAATCTTCTTGCACTTGCAAGAACCCGGAGGGAATAATAGCCATGTTTTTCCAATATCCTGAACGTACCTGAATAAAACCCTAAATTCTGCAATCCTGTAAGATTGCTTACTGTAACTTTGAGGAATTAGGATCCTGGATTCTTGCATTGACGAGGTGTTGTGAATGTCTGTTGTTAAAGCTCCGGGGTATTTTGTTTTTGTGAAGATTGTTAATCCAGAAACCGATCCAACAACAGACAGCCATATTTCACCAACAAAGCCAAAAAAAAAGGGGGGTAGAGGGGGATTGAATGGGCCGTGTAGACCTCCCTATTTGAAGTTTTATGGGTGCTTGTCTTAAGTAAATTCAGCTGCGGCTGTAATAATCTAATGCAGCATTAGGGAGGCGAGTTTGGGGTATTAGATTGAAAGCATGTGTGTATGTGAGAACCTAAAAAAGCCAACACATGCTGCCATGGCTGGCCTCCATGTGCGTTCATATCTACTGTTGAGCACGCTTTGGTCTCTCAAAGCTGTAATTCAATATTCTGGCTTCTCAGTAGTGAGTCATAGCTTGGATCTAGCTAGTGTATGTTGACATAGTATCATTATGGCTGAGCATACATGGGATCTCTTTGTCTTGTAGCCTTTGTTGGTAATAAAAATTCTGCAAGTTATCAGCATGCCCCATATACTTTGCTTACCCGTGTAGATTTGTTCCACATTTATTGTAGTTGGTGATTAAAGGGATTGTGATTAAAGTTTTGTGGCTACATAAGGTTGGGGTCAGAGCCGGATACTAAAAACCTGTGGTCAGAATGATTATTTGGCTCCAAAGATTGGTGTTTTAAAGGGACATTACGGACGTCATCAATTTAGGTCTCCCGTCATTACGATCCTCAGATGTTACTCCAGTAAGGCCTGGGAGAGCTGGCTTTAAATTGTGACAAAGCAGGGGTACAACTAGGTATTAGGTGCAGCCAAGGACCTTCATGATCACCAAAGGACTGATTACCACAGTAAAGAGCACCCTCGAGCCTTGTGATGACAGCAGTTACTGCTTACACGTGTGTGCCATATGAAATCCTTTCAAAAAATAGAAATACTAAGTTGCAGAGATGATTGGTTTGATCTGATTTAATTCAGGTTTTGCCAACACGCATCCAGAGTTTATTGTTTGTTTGTTTGTTTTTTTGCTGCACAAAATACCACAGTGTAGAGTAAATAATAAATAAAATGCATAATACACAACAAAAAACAATTAACCATCTGTATACTTCACTTAAAGGCAATGAAGTCACAATAAAATGTAAAAAATGAGACTATATGGTCATACTGGAAGCTGTCTGAGAATTACTAGTGGTATGTAACCACAAACTACAGCTGAGGGTTGTACTAATGTGTTTTGTTTTACAGTCTTTTGATAATAAAGAAGACTTTTTATTAAAAACCAAAGAAAAGGGGATCACTGAAATGTGTACAATCTGTTATCTCACCTACTATGGGATGGATTATATTTTAACTAGCCAGCCTTGCTTCTGGATTCATGCTGCAGGCATAGTTAAAATCCTGAGTAGAAAACATGTTTAAAATGAAAGCCACTAAGCACAAAAGCCCGTGTTGTAACTGTGTATCTGTTACCACATTTATTGGAATTTTGTATCTCATCAGATTAAAAGCCTCATGAGCAGAGCTGAATACCTCAAAAAGCATATTAAGGTAAGCATGCACTCCTTCTGTGTACATTCAAGTGAAGGAGAAGAAAGACGCCGGACTGTATGAGAAAATATTTGATTTACAAAAAAAAAACCAGAGGCAAGGATCTTCAGATACATGTTTTGTTCATTTTTCAGATGCAGGAGACTCAGAGGGATGTTTCTCTGGATCGAGAATCTCTCGCAGAATCCGTCAGAAGTTGTGAGTCTCCCTGTTGTGTTGTGTAATCATTACTTTGCCCATGAATGTGTTTTTACTTTTTTGATTTTACCTTGCAGCCATTCTGATAAGTAGCTACAGTATATGTACTGTTAGTGAGGGGATGTGGTGGAAGTTGCTGTAGGTGAGGAACACACATCTCAAGTTGCAGTGAAATGTCCTTTCACTGAAGTTTTTTCCACTAGTAAAATATGAGCCATTCTGTTGCTGCTCTGGCTGCCCTGCTGGGCTCCCTGACTCTTTCATTTTATTTCCATGCAGCCCTGTAATATAGGCTTTACGGGAGGTAAAGCCTATATTGTGAAAGTGAGACATAGTCAGAGAAAAAAATAATAACTTTAAAGCATCTAAACTCGAAACGTCTATTTAAGGGTTGCTTTTTGTTCCTTTTGTGTCGCTACATGTCAAACATCTCCACTGTAACAACCAGTGTATCATTAATGGAAAGTTAAGTTTTAATATCTGCAAATTTCCCTAGTGGCAACCTTTGTAGACAAAACCTAATTCCTAATATTTTCTAAGCTCTGCTCCTAGATGGATAGTAAATACTTAAAGTCGGGACAATATCCTGTTCTCTGCTTGGGATTCCTGGGGAGTTATGAATTTAAAAAAGAAAAAAAGGCAGGAATGGGGGAAGGCAACTGATGACTCTAGAGGCCGTTTAACTTTCATGAAGAATGTGGCTTCTTCTTCTGCTGGTGTTATTTTAATAAAACCACACCACAGTCAGCCTGGCTGGTACTAATCCAACAGCAGCTGTAGTAGAGAGGGTCGCAGCTACGCCCAAGTCTGTCTGGTGACCTTAGACTACACCAACATAAGCATAACCAACTTTTGCTGAGAACTGAGATCTCTAAAATACTCAAATTCATGTGTCAGACTGTAGGCACTGTCTTGGTAGTCCATGTACAGTGCCTTCCCCTTACAAGCCTGGAGCACTGAATATTTAAACTGGCATGATCAGTGTAGCCCAGCAGGGGATAGACATGAAGGTCTTGGCAGATGAATATCTGATAACTCCATTTACATAAAGGTTTATTTATGGAAAAGAACTGGACATGTTCTGTTTAGCTCATGCAGCAACAAACAGTAAAAGAGGACTCGCATCTCCTCCAAGGTCACAATTTAGTGTGTTAGCAAAAATAATTATATTTTGTCAGTGTCAGTGGCTGTTTGTACTGGCTTTGTTCAAAGATTAGTTGGTTTAGAGCTGTAACACCTCAGAAGAAGATTGAATTATTTTCTATAACAAAGCTTCTATTGTTACCCTGATGCAGAAAATATCAGCAAGAAAAAAAAATAGACAAACAAGTATAAGCAATTGGATTTTCATGGAAAATCTGAAACATGGGGATCATGCCAGAATTTTGATGGAGGCCTAATAAGCATAGAGTACATTTTTTCTAAATGCAGATGACTATTAGTTTCTGTCACTGCTTTAACATCAGTATTAAAAACACAAGAAGAGTATACATATAGTGCAAACTACATATACGATTTGGTGGGATGCCAGTCTGTCTATGCTGGAGAGTGGACAGGAGGTAACACACTAAAGCACTTTTCACACATGCACTGCAGCCCTGGACTCTCCTAAGTATTACCTAACAGAGACGCATGTCAGGACTCGAATATCTGATGCAGTCAATTCGGACATTAGCTGATCTTTAATCTGCCTGTACTTTCATTAAAGTTTCACAATTGAATTTAGATTCAGAAAACTGATTGATGAAGTGATGTCTACATGGTGTAATGGTGATTGCTAATTATGCAGTGGCACAGACAGAACACTTGGGCTGCTGATGCGCACTTCTGTACACAGCAGGAGGAGAAAGACATCACATTTAAGCTCATAGGTAGTAACACAAACGTGCATTAAGTTAGATAATTAATTTATAAATAAGCTTTAAATGTTTATAAAGAGTTGTTTTTATAAAAATGTTGAATATGTTTAGTCTAACACACTGTTTTCCTTTAATCAGTCGAAATGAATAACATAAAAGTTTCCTAAGCAACTCTGGAAAATATTATTCATCTTTTTGGATGCCAGATGTGTTTACCGAACCCATAGAGAATAATTATTCCAAATGTTGTAGGAAATGTGTTGTAATCGTGAAAAAGTGGAGCTTGACACATTTCTGTCTTCTCAGCCTGCTGTTTGCAGTAAACAGGACAGCCACCGTGGGAAGACTGGAACTCCTCGGCTGTCTGTCAGTGTACAGGTTGGACACAGAGCCTTCACCTGACCAGGTTTCTGCTGTAGCCAAATCACACCACATCCTAACCAACTGAGTACACTATCTGGGTGGGATATTGCACTTGCCAGCCAAATGTGGCTAATGTTTTGGCTGATGCTGTAAAGTTTTTACATGAAATGATTGGACAGGTAGTGAACTTCTGTTTATTATTTTTCAGAAAAAAAAAGTTTGGCTGGTAAGAAACTCTTGAATTTTGGATTTGCACACTGCTGAATGTGAAAGTTCTCTGTTCTTTACACTGTTGTTGCCCTGCTTAGCCTGAATCCCCTCCTACTGACACACCATTGATATGTAAATGCTGGACAGCTTGTATGACAATACAACACTGTCACGGCAAAACGCAACTGGCACTGTTGCATTTTGGTTTGGTGCAGAACATTCAAATGTATTTGAAGTTTAACTAAACCTACAAAAAACTGAAAATACAAATAAGCCAGAGCTGTGACATTAAGATGTTTCAAAAGCATTTTCAGCAACTGCTATATATGATATATGTACGATATATGATATAGAGGCCTGTACAAACATGTACATACTCCTCCGCATCCCCCTTTTTCCCCCACTGCCTTTACTGTGGGTGAACCACAGGCTCACCATGCTCTCTCCACTGATGGAGTCCTCTCCACCGCTATGAGGGGAAAACTGGAGAGGTGCGGCCTCTGCCTTATTTACACTAGACATGCATTTTCTTAGGTTTGGCACTGGCTTTATATTTGAGGGATACACTGAGTTGTGGAGTTCAAGTAAACCCTTCATAACTGGGCCTCTGTGAAACGGTAAAAAACTTAATAGATGGTGGCAAGCCAATGATCCTCGCTGTTGTAGGTCTTCACGGACCGTTTAGATTTCATTTATTTGAATATTCCAAAAGGGAGCTTTAATACAATATCAAAAATATTATGCTGTATGTTTGTTTGCAAGATTTTCATGCTACTGTACTGTTTCATTATTTAATTTCTTTATACAGTGTGATTTTTAATATGTATTTATTAAATGACAAATCACAAATGACAGTTCTGTCTCAAAATAAAATCGCAATCTTTAAAAATCGTGCAGTCTGAAGTTTTGTCAGCAGCACATCGCAAACGCTCATTTTTCAGAATCTTTGCAAAGATTTATTTGTCTTCGTGTGAACAGCGCTCCTGGTTCCTCGCCACCGTCATCATCTGGAAGTGCGCTCTGTAGAAACAGCTGGCTCGTGTCCACAAGGGGTGGAGAGAGGGAGGCAGGGAAGGGAAAAGTAAGAATACTTATTAATAATATGATTTATATAGAAGTCTGGAAACTACAGAAACTGAAACAGAAAATGTCACAAAAACTGGAGAATGGTGAGGAATTTATTTCATCTGCATAATCTGTTTTGCCAAGAATGCTGCGTCCAGGTTTTTTCACAGAATTATGTCAGTTGAAGACCTAACATGATAGTTCCACATTTTTATTCTGTGAAGCTCTGGCTTACTGTTATCTTTTTTTGGAAAAGTAAAATGTACACACAAAGATCACTTAGTTTGTCCCACTCTCCCCAAAAATAAGATTTTTGCCTCTTTGGGCGGAAAACAAGGCCTGTCTTACAAACTGAAAGTGTGGAGTTTGAAAGATGTGTTTACCATGCAGTTTCCAGTGAAACACAGCACTGCTCCATTACAGGAAATGTATGATTCTGTGTGTGTGTTTTTAATTCATGCTAAACTCTAAAAGCCAGGATATTTTGATTTCCGCAGTTCTGAATTTGATTATTATTTTTTTTTATTTCTGTCACGTTCACTTTTTCCAACTTATTTCCAATATTAAATTGCCCGTTTAAAAACTGGATCAATAGATCAAAAGACAACTAAGTTTTGTGAAAATCAGAAAGAGATGTATTTTGATATCTTAAAAAACTGCAGCTGTAGTTGTCATAGGTTTACGAGCGGTCTTCAAAACCAGGACTCAGATTAATGTTTGTTTTCTGTGCTCTCATTTAGCTAATAACAATCACCTGGTCATGCCAGGTGTAAATCAGTACCAGACCGTATGGTTAGAGCAGAAACAGCATGGCCCCGAAGCAACGGGATGAAGAACCATTGGGTGATGAGTTTGTGGCTGTGCTATGGAGGGGGCTCTAATTGGCTGTCGGTGCCCGTGGTGTTGGCTCAGTTTCTTTGCTTTAATCATAGCGCGAGCATGTTGCTGCCAGGAAAACTTTGGATGCAATTTTGACCCTTGTGCTTGCTTTGTTGTTTCTGGGAGTACTGCCAATTTATATTGCCTTCTTAAAAAGTCTGCTGAATAACCTTACAGTAATGCAGCCCAGAATGGGAGCTTCTTAGGTGGAAAACTTATCCCACCACCCCATCCTCCAAAACATCACCGATCCTTCTCTCCTAAACCACGACCTACAGCATTGTGGCTTCGATCAGTCTCCATATTCCCTTCCTCTCTCTCTTTTTCTGTTGGTACTGTTAAAGCTACAAGCGAGTAGTGCTGGTATCACTGTTGCCTATAAAGAGGGGTTTGTATGTTCTGGTCCCTAAGGAGCTGGGTGACCTTGACTCCACCATCCTTCTACATAGAGAGCAGGTTGGCTAGTTGCTATGGCTCCATGGCTGTCATGAATGGAACATTGTATGCGTGTGACATAAGAACCTCCCAAATCCATGGGTCACCCCACTTTGGAGCCGGGGGAACAGGGGGGTTTGTTTTAAAGAAATGTTGAATAAAGATAATTTAGAAAATGGGCTCCAGCACACTGCTCCCTCTGTAACCCCACCCCCCATTCTCCTCTACACACAACTCCCCAAGGCTCCTCTGTGCATGTTTGTTTTGACTTTGCTCCCAGAATTGGGGGGACAGGGTGGGTTTTTTTTGGAGGACTTTAAGATGCATGGCAGTGGTTAAGACAGACTGAACCAAAGACAGTCTAACTACATGAGACAGAGTCGTGCTATATTGTAGCTATAGGCTGCATTGTTTCTCTATCTCGCTGTTTTTATGACAGCAGACAGTTGGACCTACTTGAGAATTCCTGTGGTTTACAAAAAAAAAAAATCCGTAAAGGCTGTGTAGAAGTTCTCTCCAGGCTTGGAGATGTTACTGAAATTTGCCACCTGTTAACTCAAGTAACAAACTTCCAAAACGTAATTACTCAACAAATGTAGGTCTGTTTTGTCACGCAAGTATAGTGGAAAAACTTTACTCCTCAGTTTATTGCTTTTGTGTTTGTCCCACTGTTTGTACCATTTGGACATGACTAAAGTAACATTTGCAGAACAGGTGTGCAGCTCAGCTCACACCTAACTGCTAATGCTAATGATCTTTTCACAGTTTGTTAATGACTTGCAAATACCTCAGTAACTCTGGAGGAAGCACCAAATGGTGGCTTGCTCTGAAGTAGTTCATTATATTTTTGGTCATTAGCAAAGTCACGCTGACATTAGTTTGAAGGTATATGATAATGCTTTCCAATATCAGCTTAGCTGCTTTTCTCTACCTTTTTCCTTTTAAAGGCTTTGTGCTTTACATCTACGTGACTATGACTCATGTGTTTGCAATGCAATATAGTACTCTTCAGAACTTCCTAACTCTTACAACCTGACCATTACCGCCCATCTCAAATTAACAAAAGGTAAAATTAAGACAGCATCCAGTACTGAAAGCAATACTGAAAAAACAAACCCACTCAGTCCCTTAGCTGACTTGAGAATGACTGTTTCCAGGAATCCAAAATGGTAACGTCATATAACTATTTTATAGTGAAACTTTAATGTGAAGAAATATGATTAAAATATAATAAGTGCTAGTATGTGAAGGTTTACACATTATAGCCACTTTAATGTTGATTTAGCTCATGCCACATACACCACTGAAATATCTAGGCACTTTTGGATGTTCCCTTATTTCCCAAGGGGTTGCCACAACGGATGAATCTGCATGTTTGATTTGGCACTGATTTTATGCCGGATGCCCTTCCTTTTCCCTTTTATCCAGCTTTGGGACTAGCATTAAGTACATTAGCTTGTGAGCCCCTGAGACTGAGTTTGTTTCCTCTGAGTGTCCGACTGCAGATCTTTTGTGTGTAAGGTGAATGGGTTGAAAACTACCGCATAGCTCCTCTACACTACTTTAAAAAACAAAAAACATTATCATTAATTATGCACATACAGTCATGAATGCTCCACTGACTTTCAGGTAATGTACGATCACCAAAAATATGACCGGAAAATGATGTAAAAATCAAGCACACATTGGTTAAAAGTTCAA
Organism: Oreochromis niloticus; assembly: GCF_001858045.2. NCBI lineage: Eukaryota > Metazoa > Chordata > Actinopteri > Cichliformes > Cichlidae > Oreochromis > Oreochromis niloticus. The sequence goes on from NC_031965.2 coordinate 32,660,088, forward strand.
CATTATTTATTCCTTTTTATTCTTGGGCTACATTAGGTCATATATGTATTATAAAACGCATCCTCCAGTTTGGAGGAAGGAAGACATTGTGCTGAAGAGTTTACTGCTATGTTCCCGAAAAATGAGAGGAAACATTGAAAACTACATCCAAAAAACAGGTTTTGTGAACAAACTTTGAGCTACATTTGCTTATATTAAAAGCATTTAAGCAACACTTGTTTTACTGCATATGACGGTAAAATATATACACATTCTTCATACTATAGCTTCATAATTTAACACTTAACATTCATTGTTTAAGACTGCATTTCAAGTGGCAAAGACACAAACTGGCAGCTTCAGAAAAAGTGATCAAAACTAACAAAAACGTTGTTTTTAATTTTCCCTTTTTGTTAAACAGCATAACGTGGAAGTAAGAAGTCAGACTGAAATTCTGCTGGTTTCAGTCCCTGGACCTGCAAACAGGTAAAATCAACCACCCAGCAGCTGTTCAAAGCAATGTGTGCAAGTACAAATATGAATGTGATGTTTTGCTCTGACGTTTTCAGCCTCGAAACACACAAAAGACTTCAAAGTACAATTACTGAGGAAACGATCCTCAACTTGAAAAAGTTGTAAAAATCTCATATTATTAACTTGAGTTTATCTGTGTGTGTGTCATTTAGAAAATAACTGGGTAAAATCATTTAATTTAAAAGTATCCTGACAAACGTTTTAAAATGAAATAAGAAACACTTTCAACTTCAAGCCAACCTGTGTGACATAAAATAAGGAACATATAAGGAATTATAACTATGTTTGCTCACAGTGAACAACAAGACTACTTCTTGATGTTCACACACTGTCATGACACTGCTTTGTTTACCATTTACTGCATTGCTGCTTTAGTGTTGCTTGGTGTTACTTTAGATGTTTTGTTCAGCAAAATTTGTTTAGTTCATAAAACCTGACTTTAAGAACTCATCCTTAACTTGCACAGTTTGTTACATATATGTTGCTTAAATCCAACATTGCGTTTTGGATAAAGAAAGCAAAGCACTGTCAGACCACCTGTTGATGTGAGCAGTCTTGTGGACAAACTGTAGATATTGTACGCTGACTTGTTCACACCAGCAGCTGGCAGTTGTTCCTGGAGTGTAGCAGCACTGTGAAAGCAGTAATAAAGATAGGGCTCTCCTTAGAGGCCTCAAATGGGGTAGGCAGTAGAATGGAGGAAGAAGGGGGTGAGGGTGGTCTCAGGAAAAGTTCAATAAAACAATCTCAAATGGGGGAGGGGAACAAGACAGAGTGCTGGAGAAGCGCTTCAGTTAATTTAAGTACTTGATCCCACACCCTTGCCTGTCCTCTCACTGTTCCTACAAATATTTGAAGTGTGGCTGTTGCAACAATGAAAAGGCCCCTGAAATAGAGAGCAAAGCAAATAGAAACTGGATGGGTCCAATGTTTGTCCAAGGTCTTAATAAGGCCACACTTCAAGTACCATTGAAAGCAAACCAAATAAACAGGAGCTGTTTGAGGGCAAACAAAGTGGTCGTGCGCTTCAACAAAATACGGTCTGGTTAATTTCCTCTCACTGCCACATGAAATTTTTTTTTTTGATATTTTTGACAAAGGCTTTCTTTTAACTTAAACAGGTGGGGAATTTTAACTCAGAAAACTAAAAGGAGCATGTACAGTATACGAATCGAAAGGAAATACTTCCTGAGTGAGATGTGCATGGAGAATTACTAAGGTTGTGGAAATTTTACACAAACCATTACAGTGCTCTCTGTCACCAAGAAACTAACACGAGAAGTCTGAGGGGCCCAGGGACGAAAAAATAACTTTTCTCATCCTGCAGACCTGAATTCAAGTCCTCTGCCAGCAAAGCATCGCCCTGCTCAAGTGTCTTTGAGAAAGTTACCAAGTCGTTATTAAATTAAATACGGGATAATTTTACTTTTGTACAGTACATTTTATTCATAAAACTGTAAAAAAAAATACCCATCCTCTCAGTATAATATCCGTGCTGTAAGAAGAAACAAGGGCAACACGCCTCTGGATAAGCTCTGAGAAGCAGAGGAGTTTTCACTAAAATCCACCTCTTTGTCATTTTTAGGGTAATCGTATTCGTATGGATCTTCATAATCTTTAGTTGGGTCTGAAACAACGCCGTGGTCTCCTATGGAGCAAAGTTTGCTCATGTTCTCCTTGACCACTTCACAGAAAGGCCTCTCCACTCCATCGCAAATGCAGCGGTTCAGAAGCATGCCGTTTGGGATGAACAGCATCTGCTGAATGGTAGCTTTACACTTGGAGGAGCACTTCCGGCCATTGAACAGCTGCCCGCAGTATGACAAGTAGGCTGTGAGGGAGGTGTGGCAGTTGCTGTCTTCCTCGCAGCGCTGCCGGGCCTCCATGCACCCTATACCTCCGGCGTCCTTCGGGTGTCTGCGGGGCAGGCACGGCTCTATGGCCCGCTTGGCGTTGAGGCAGTCCAGGTCTTGAGCGCAGTCGCAGGTCTCCAGATCTGGCCCACTGCGGGTGTGATTCAGCCTTATCAGCGCGCTGATGCAGTGGCTGGGGCATTGCTTTCTAGTTCCTTTGATGTTACCTTCACATGCTGTCATGTATTGATTGTATGCAAGTTCGCACTCGGGTTCGTTGTGGCACCGCAGAAGCGCCTGCCAGCATATTAGCTGTGCATCCAAGGCCACCAGCACCCACGGGAGAAGTGCCAGGGCGCTGCACCAACATTTCATGCTTGGATGGAGTTGTAGTTCGGTGACGTGCACTTTCTCCACCAGCACATTAGGATCAGAGCGACTCAGGCACAGAAACTTTCACACTGAAGTTCATACAAGTTTTCTTTTCATCCGAGAATTTTCGCAACAAACAACCTGTTACCAGTGCAGCTCTTTCAAAAATTCTCCACTCACTTTTGCACCTTGGATGAGTTTGGCTCCTCCTGGTGAGATTTGCAACAGTAGAAGTCAGGATCTGACTCAGGGGATTCACCACGCGTAGTTGCAAGAAACGGAAAAGTCATTTCGGGAAGCATGTCCGTTCAAAAACGAGAAATCCAAACTCCAAAGTGCAGTCTGTCTCCGCATCACCGGTGCAAATCTGAGGTGGCCAGTGAAACGCGCCATTGGTCTATCCAAAGTTTACACGCGCTCTAACTACAATAATGTACACAACTCAGATACTACACTAGAACTCATCTCTCCTGCCATTGCTAGTTTCGATTCTTCCCAGCGCAACTACTTTTAACATCCACCCGCGCATTCATTCCAAACTTGTTGTTTTGTTTTGTTTTTTAGTTGAGAGCTATTTCTCTCAGTCCCATTTTGTCCCGCTATGTGAGTCTTTGTCCTTCTGGCTGTTACGCTTCACGGTCCGCCGAGCATTTCTCCACAACACCCCTCCGCCACGAAAAAAAAGAAAGAAAAAGTCGCCCCTTTCCCTCCCCTTCTCTCATTTACAATCCTGGCCACCGATTGGTCGTCACTGAGGAGTCAGCCGTGGGACCCATTTCCAGGCCTACAGCAGCACAGCTCTGAGCACAAATCCTCTCAGTATATGACGAGATAGGCTGGATGAAACTGTTTATAATTTTCCTTGTATGAAACCCAGGATCTGTGTGGTCCTCCTGTAGCAAAACATAAGTGAAAGGGGTGGCAGGCAGGGGGAGCTTGCAAAATACATTCCTTTGCAAGAAGCTCACATCTGCAACTTCAGTGTTCCAAATTTCAGCGAAGAAAAACAAATCTGTTCCTCCGGAGCAGGGACAAACCTCAGTGATGGCTTCCTCGCCGATGAGGATTTTCACTTAAAGGTTCTCGCTAATTGTCGCTGTTCCCCCTCCCTCGTCTCCCCATTCTGCAGAGTTTTTTAAGCCTCGATTGATAGAGGAGAAAGAGAGAGAATAGTATTTTCTGGCCCGTTTCACCCTAATTGTGTCAGATTGGCCATGCAGTGGCCCAGTGTCTTTCCAGCCTGAAGATTGTTCACGCACTGCAGCCTATCAATAGAGAGGGGTTCAGCATCAATATATTTTACAGCGATTCCCTTTCACACCACACTTGAAAACTACCAATAGCCCAGGCGTTCCTGCCATTGAAATGGAAACGAACTTTTCTAGCTTCAGGTCTGCCCTCAGAGAGGGGCTGTGCCAGTTTTGCACAAACCACACAGAGCAGATGGGTGCCCAACCTGAAATCTGCAAGAATGCAAAAGAACTGATAACATGCTGGTAATTATTGCAGCTCTGTGTCTTTAAAAGGGACAGAGTCAGCGCTGGAACTGCAGGTAACACTTTAAATAGTAAATTAGGGGCTTTTTAAACTTAAGCTTAGCTTACTTTAATGTATTTTAGTGTTAAATGAATGTTTGGATGAAATTTATAAAGCGGTAACTGGTAATTATTATTTAAAAAGAGTTTAAGTAAGTGTTAAAATATCATTTTGTTTTGTTGGGTTTATACACTAAAACCAGTTGATCACGTTTTGGACAAGAGCAGACATCTTAGAGAAAACATGCAGATCAACACACAAAAAGACAGCTAGTGCATATATGTGAGCTCAGTCAATCAAAAAACTTTATTTGCATATCACTTTTCATGCAAATCACTGCATTTCACTGTGTCTCACAGATGATTAACAGAGTATAATAAGTCAAAGCCACTCAAAATAAACTAAAAAGATAAAACATCCTGGAAATAACATAAAGAAAATATTCTTTAAAGTAAAAGCATGTCAGTTAAATTAAGAGCAATAAAAAATAAAATAAAACACAATGTATGAGAACAAGCCAGCTCCAGTCTGTGAAAAATGCTGCGATGCTAGAGAGCAGTTAAAATGAAAACATTAAAAATAAAATAAACCTATAACTTAGACGCAATGAGGTAATAAAAACAAAGTAACTTCTTGAAAAGAACACTCAGTCAAAAGCCAGATTGAAGACATATGTTTGAAGTTCAAAGATTTCAACACTTCCAACTGCAGCGCCAATTTGAGCTCAGTGATGACTAATGAAACCTTACCTACACAACAACAACAACAACAACAACAACAACAACAACAACAACTGCTAATCATTAACAAATACATATTATATAACATAGAAAATTTTTAGGTCTAAATAGGAGTAATGAAATGGGTCATGATAAATTATATAGTACAATATAATTAAATTATATTTTATAATCTAATGATAATCTAACAGTATTCATGATTAGTAAACAATATTAACTACACTATTTTTAGTATATAAGTTTATACTAAGGCCCTTTCTAAAATGAAGGAAGTGAACAAAAATAATAGTACCTATGTGATAACAACAATAATAATAATAATAATAATAATAATAATAATAATAATACCCCACCAAAAATGACCATCCATCCTTACATCCACCTTTTTAGATTTTCTTAACTGCTTTTCCAGTTCAGGGTCAAGAGTCAAGGGTCACAGGTGAACTTGAGTCTATCTTATCTGTCATAGGATGACATACAGGGTACACACTGGATACATCACCAGTCTGAAATCTAATTTTTCCTAAAATCCTTCCTTCTACGAGGACAAAGTAAACCCAAACCATGCCATTAAAAAGCCCCCCCCCCACACACATACACACACACACACACACACACGCACACACACACACACACACACACACACGCACACACGCACACACACACACACACACACACACACAGGATATCAGAGCCACCAGATTCCCTGTAGTAGTTCTCAGGTGCACACCATCCATTCACCCACTCTTTGGAATATGCAGTATGCCCATTTGACTCTACGTTTTTCCCCATGTCAAAGGAAAATTGTATATATGTGATCAGCAACATGAAATGTATTCTTTTATTGATCACTAAGCAAACCACATGTCTACGTGACTTTTCACCTAATAACTTTTGACATGAACTCTTTTGTGATAAACAACTTACAGCTTCCTCTTTCTGTTCTGGAGCATACAGACTTAGAAAAGGGGAACCTCAGCTCTGAGTTCTGAGAATAACTCTGTTATCTTTCTACACACACACACACACACACATTTTTCCTCACACTTCTGCTTTGTTTCTGGCAGCAGCTTTTTCTTTTTCTTTTTGTGTCTTGACTCATGTGTGTAAAGCCTTCATGCCATCGGCAATTTGTTTTTTGTTTTTGTTTGTTTGTTTTGTTGGTTTGGAAAACAAATTTGTGATCATACTTGTGGATCACAATGACACATAATGATTAGGCATATGATTTACTAATGCCTAGTTTTAGAGCTGTGAGCTATGAGCTGTAAGCAATGCAAAGTTTTTAATCCTAACTTAAAACTTTGAAATATGTAAGATGTGTGACACGTATGAATTCTTTGAAAAAATAGGAATTGCCTAAAATGCCTTAAGTAAAAATGTAGTGTTGCATCTACAAAGAAAAAGCAGAAGAAGCTACGTTTGCATCTTACTCTATTACAAATTAGACTCTGTTGTGTCAGGCCTGGCTACGTGTGTGCAAGCCTGTGCAGCCGCAGCAGAGGCAGTAAAAAGTCAGCCGACATTGAGGCACACTCTGATTATCAGAATACCCCACACAGTGACTTCAATTTTAAATCTAAGCCAATTTGTCTTACCTCACACATATGAGACAACTCTCAAATGTTGGAAACTTATTGTCGCAATCACACATTAGAATCGAGAAGTGTGGTCAGTTGAACCCGAGTACACTCTTGGCCTCACTCGAAGAAGGTCATCCACACTGCTGTATGGAAAGTTCGACAAAGAGTTCGATTAGTCTGCAGAAACAGGAAATATGTGTGCCCGTGGTGTGTCTGTGACAGGAAATCGTGTGTGTAACAGGAACTACATGCCAATAAAAGGAGCTGACTGTGTCAAGGAAGCAGACAGAGAGACATACAGACAGTCAGTATGTTTTTTCAGCAGTACATCACTTTGCAAAAATTTGGCAGAACAGAGGAATGATTAAATCTACTCTAAACCCAGTACAACATGGAGATCTTCTAAAGATACGATTAGAAGTAATTACATTGCCAAAACAGTTAGCATTATGTAAATGTGCTGCACATCAGAAAGACAAATCAGAAATAACTAAAGGCAATAATTTTGCAGATCAAGCAGCTAAGTTAGCCGCACAGCAAACTGTAGACACATTAATGTCTGCATCCTCTATGCAAATACCACTTGATGTACTTAAAGATGAACAAAAAGCCGCACCAACTACAGAACAGAAGAAATGGTTAAAGTGTGGAGCACAACTAGAAAATGATCTAATGACTTGTGAAGGTAAACCAATACTCCCTAAGTCCCTACACAGAACAGCAGCATTGGTGACACATGGGGTGACCCATGTTTCAACGGGAGGGATGGTCCAAGTCATAAACACACACTTTTATACTCTGAATTTTGAAACTTCAGCAAAGGAATTTGTGAGGACATGCATGATCTGTCAAAAACACAATTCACAAGGCAATCTGAGGACAAAAAGAAGACATTTCCCCACACCACCTCATCCATTTCACACCATTCACATGGACTTTATTGAATTAAGTGAAAATCAAGGCTCAAAATACGCTCTAGTGATTATAGACGTATTCTCAAAATGGCCAGAGATTTATCCAGTGAAAAAAGCAGATGCAATCTCAGTTGCAAAATGTTTATGCAATCATTTTATCCCAACATATGGCATCCCTACTCTGATAAGGTCAGATAATGGGACACATTTTGTCAATGATGTGATTAGTAAAGTCTCTGAAGCACTAGGATTCAGCATAAGCTTATCACCCATAAAGTGCAGGGTTAGTAGAGAGAACTAACGGCACCATAAAACAGAGACTCAGAAAATGCATGGAAGACACAGGAAGACCATGGCCTGAATGCATAGGCCTAGTAAAAATGTGGATGAGATTAATACAAGGCTCCCAAAAACTTACACCTTTTGAGGCTGTTCATGGGAGACCCTTTCCACTCTCAGTGACAAGTGAACCTTTAGAAAAATTCGTCAGAGAAATAACTCTGGCAGAATGGATGGCAAAACTACCAGAAAATAAGGATATTGTTTTGAACAATAAACTGCCGTATGAATCTTCTCCAGTCTCTTGTAGGTTGAAACCAGGTGACTGGGTCCTGTTACGTGTGCTCCAGAGGAAAAATTGGAGCTTGCCCCGCTGGGAGGGCCCATATCAAGTGTTATTGACAACACCCACAGCCTGTAAAATTGCAGAGAGACCCTCCTGGATACATCAGAGCCACTGCAAAAAGGTCGAGGTCCCGGGAAGCCCCGACACCAAGGAGGAAGTGCCTACGCTTGGTTGTTTCAGGGGTGAGGGTGGTAAGTGCGTTCTTGGGCCCCCGTCGGGTAAGCCCACACTCCAATCTCTATCCGATCAACTTTAGGCAGCCAGATGTAGGTGTGAAGGGGAACCCTCCTGGTTACCTTGACTATAAAGCTCACCCTTACAGGACCACAGAGAAAGACTGTTATGTCTGCTCGTACATGTCGAGCATATTAATACACCCAGCCATATATGGGAAACACCTTGGAACAAGTGCACTAATTCTGATCTCCGACCACATTTTCAGAATGACTTTGTGAAGTGCACAATGACATCAACATCCTCCTCCAGGAAGAAGCGCTCAACTTTAACAGGTTTTAAAGAGACTGTTGATCGTCATTGAATTTTTCCTGATTTTATTTTATTTTTCTTTATTTGAGTTATTCCTTGTTTAAAAGCTGTAATTTCACAGATGATAAGTTTATCACTCACAGCATACGCAGATGTACCAGAATCAATGAAGATCATGAAGACTTCTTTTCTTATTTATTTCATGAAGATGAAGTGCAACTAATGATGTAGTAACTGAAAATGTGAAAGACAAGTAGTTACTCACTGATGAATTGTACATTTCATTTTGTGATCAACAGGAGGGAATGTCAAAGGAAAATTGTATATATGTGATCAGCAACATGAAATGTATTCTTTTATTGATCACTAAGCAAACCACATGTCTACGTGACTTTTCACCTAATAACTTTTGACATGAACTCTTTTGTGATAAACAACTTACAGCTTCCTCTTTCTGTTCTGGAGCATACAGACTTAGAAAAGGGGAACCTCAGCTCTGAGTTCTGAGAATAACTCTGTTATCTTTGTACACACACACACACACACACATACAGACACACAGAAAAGTATAAATAAAGCACGCAGACAGTGATGAGACGCAGATCCTGCGTTCCATGGCTGCCCTCGCGAGTTAAAGAAAATCTGCAGTGTTTGTGTTTTCTAACTCAGATGTCTCAGCTGAAGAACGGCAAGGTGATTTAAAGAAATCCCCTGTCACCCCATCTTTGCCATCCTTTGTCTTTGTGGATTTTGCACCTTTGAACTTTCTGATGTGTGTATGCCCTCAACCACACTATAGAGTTCCCTCCATGTATCTGTCAACAGATTATTCTTGATGACAGTCTGATTACAGTGACATTTCTCATCACTTGAAGAGTGACTCCATAATATGGTAGTTTACACATTTGCTAACAAGGAAAAGCTCCCTAGTTCAATCATGGTAGGACCCGACCCCAAATCCCATCGGTGTTGGGTCAGGAAGGGCATCCAAATCAAATAAGCAGAGTTACCTGTTGTGGTAACCCCCTTCCAAATAGGGGAGCAGTTAAAAGTAGCTTCTGAGTCCTACTGTCTTTGCTATAGGGATGAATGGACATTAGTCGCTGTTCCTGTTGAAACAGTGTCTGTTTGAGTAGTTTTTATGATTGAAGCTCCTGCTTTAAGTGCTTGGACCCTATTTCAAAGTCATGACTGCATTCATAGCATTCACATAGAGAATCATCCCTGAGCTAAAAATTATTACTGTGTGTATGCATGCTGTGAACCGGTGCATATGTGAATGCATTCATTGTGTTTCTCCACTTATTTGTTCGGGTTTTTCCTTTAAACTTTCCTCTTTCATGTGTGGATTACTTGACTCATTCGGTCAGCACACTGCTGCCAGAGACAATGAGGATATTTTTTAGATTCATTTGAAATATTACATTCTGTTCTTAACATCTTTTAATACTAGTTTTAACACTAATACTAGTTAATACACCCCAGCTTTGACTTGTCAGTCACAATCTATGGGCCTCACCCAGAAGCCTCCCTCATGGACAAATCTGTAATGGTGAGTGTGTTTTTATCGCCCCCTGGTGTTCAAGGTGCCGCACATTTAACAACATGCACAAATGACACACTACACCACGAAGCCATTTAAATTCACACACAGTAGAAATGAATTAAATTAATAAATAGAATATAATTAAAAAAATTTATTGCAGTTAAAACTCAGAAGTCACTGAAATACTTTCCAACAGAATGACAGAGATACAATGAAAGAAAAAAAAGGTCAAAGAAGAAAAACTGCGTGTCATGGCAGCCATTTCCTGAAAAATCTGTACCACAGAATGACACCACAGAAATCATATATATGTGTATACTGTTATTATTATTGAGTTATTGAATTATTATTTCAAGTCACAAACACTCATACAAAGCAAAGAGTTTTGCTTTATGGCTTCATTTCCCCCCATGAATATCGTCTCATGATGAAACAGGACATATTCTAGTAGCTCTGTTTATAAAAGGACTTATTGCAACTTTTCTTCTTCTTCGTATTATTGAAATATTCTGAATATATAGATATATATATATATTTGTGTTTCTAACAGATGACAATAATCACTATAGTGAAAAAATGTTGCCTCCGTTTTCATTCAGCAGTAGTGTGGCACCTACAGTGAGGAAATTAAAACTCATACAGTAAATTAACAAAGTCTTTTTGGCCACAGTTTAAACTTAAAAAAAATCTTAAGTAACACAAAGGGGGGAAAAAAAGATTTTGGCCGTAGAATCATAAAAGGAATGAGATTGGGGACAGATGTGAGATCAAGCCAACATCACCTTCATCACCACTGCTACATACACTGAACACTGGCAAAATGTAGCATATATGAATGTAACATAACATCAACAGCATCCTCCCTAATGTCACCCCTACCTTCACACTTGGCTATTAATCAGTAATACCACCGTAAGCCCACACTGACTGAGTGCTCTGTAACACTACCATGAGCACTCCCGGCTATAGGGTGAGTTTTTTTTCTGTTTTACAAAGACACCACTTGACGCATCACACTGGCTAAACAACACGAAATCCACCAGCACGAAAGAGCACTACTGAGACGGAGGGGTCAATGAGATGGAGGACAGGTCAAAGGTCACCTGATGGTTGACAACACTGCAAGACCCGGTGAGTTGATGGAAACAAAATGACTCGCTGTTGACAGTATAGGCAAACAGATACCTGTACATCTAACAGAACATAAATACTTGAATGCGGACTCTGTATTTGGATTTATACACACACACTGTAGTTACACATCTGGACATATTTGTGCCTTTTCCTTAATGTTGGTCAGAGTGTTATCAACACAGGCTTTGGCATACAACTTGTAAAGCATTTACATTTCTTCTAACTGAGCAGCTTTTATTCTATGAATGCAGCATATGTGCAGAAATACTTCCAGTATAGTTGATATTGATGCTAGGTTAAATTTGGGAACACAGGAATTACACGCAGCAAATCTATCTGGACTTTCAGCAAGACATCATCTGTGCTTGCTTGGTAATTATTAATGGTTTTTAATCAAACAGGAAAGAAGAAAATAAAAAAACTGAAACATCTTCCAAAAATAAAAAAAATCAAGAAGGCTTGTCTTTGTAAAAAGTAGCTTTTAGATTTTGGAGCTCAAAAGAAGACAACCTTGTACGGACATCCAAGGCACACTGAAGTACAGAAAAATCTAAATGATATGTCTAGGAAAATATCTAAAATTAATGCAGCAACATTAGCAAGCTACTTTTGACCAAGATCAGCCCATTTCTATCATCTTGTGCATTTGTACATGAAAAATAAACACAGCGAGCTTTAATTTTTTTTTTACCTACATTAACTCCCCCAAATTTAACATAACACAGCAATCAGTGTCAGCCTCGTTTATGTGTGCTTTCATTCCAACGAAGCAGCTGATCTCACTGATGTGCTTATTGAAAGTGCATGTGTTCATCACTGAAATCAGTTGCTGTGTGTTTGGAAGCAATAAAATCCTGCACACACACACACCTGCGACCTCTGCTGCAGAATCATATTGTGTTATCACAGGTCACATGAGGTACAGAGAGCTGGGGAGGTTATAGGGAGTAAAGGATTTAATACACTGGAAAAACCTTTCTCAGAGGTGAAACTGCTCTAAGGGCAGAGATATTTTAATTGGCTAAATCTCAGTGAGAGGAGCCACATTTTTGGCTAATTGGCAATTTATGTAAAAATATGCATGACATTCGTGACCTTTTAAGATATTGGGAAGTCAAAAGGCAAGCAAATTAAGCCGTTTCACCTAGTTGTCATTGTGGCTAGAATTGTATCGTAGGTTAGTAAGATGTGGCCAAAATATCGTACTATAAGGCTTCTGTTTAACTTTGCACGACCAGAAAAAACTGTTAATATGTGGCTCTGCCAACTGACATTCCACTACAGCAATGAGAAAATGTCTACCCCCGGAGCAGCTCTGCCTCTGAAAATATTTATACAAGAAAAACTCTAATCTCCTGGGCTTGGAGTTAGCCAGATCACATCAGACTGCAATTCTCCGTCTGCTTTTTGAGGTCTTCCAGTGTGGCCTGGGCTTTGTCTTTCAGCTGGTCGATGTCCACATTCTGGATGTTGGACAGCTGGCCCAGCACCGACTGCTTGTGAGCTTCCTCCTCGTTGTCCTCGGCGATCATCTTGGCAAGCTCTGTGGGCAGCACCACATCGTCCCCTGCCTGCTGGATTTGGGTCTCATCCATCTCATTCTGAGGTGGACACACATGGACAAAGGTAATATATATTTGATGTATAGCCATGTTCACCAGGACCAACAAAGAAAGGACAAGCTCTTCCATGGCTTGGAAAACATATGAATATGTTCTGTCAAATAATAAGAAGTATTAATGATACTCAAGGTCACCTTACATCATGAAATTAATGAATCAGTAACACTTAAGTATTCCATAAAGAAAGAGCATTGCTCAGGAATTGAATAAAAGTAGTATTAATAGTAGTACTATTATCCCTATTGCCTATTCAAGACACAGATTTTAAAGGGGAGGATTATCTTTACTTTCTTTAGATTATTGCATATTTCAGTTAATTTACCTTTGGTAGTCTGTACTTTTCCCGGAAATGAGTTCTAACTGTGGCTCGCTCAGCTTTCTTCTGAGCGTAATGAGCTTCTCGTTCTTTTCTGCAAGAGAGGACGAAAAATATTTTTGGGGCACATTTGAAAAAGTGAAGCTTAGGTTCCAACCAGAGGTGACAATATAAATATATACATTTTTAATATGTGCTTTTACTTAAATGAGACATAGAAAATGCAAATGTTAACTCCAAGATCTTTACTTTTGCAGTGGGTATCTCACCAATAATTATAAATATTACAAACCACATATGCTGTAAAATAAATCTGGTACTTCTCTACTGTCAAGTGAAGTTGCATCTCAGCTGTATAAATAAACATAAGGCTCCTGCTGAATCTGGATCATGGAGGCCTTGGAGCCTAGCGTTACCCCGTGTCCTCCTAACGCTAACTACAGGGCATACAGCGAACAGAAGGTGGAGCAGCAGCAGTGCCGCCATGGGGAGAAAAGCAAGAAAAGTTTTGCTTATGCTTATAAACCCCAGATGCAGCATCCTGACAGTCCGGCTTTCCTCTGAGGGATTTCAGTTTTCTCGGGTTGTGGACTACTAGATCCGCACTCATTACCACTCACATACTGTCAGTCTGTCCTGTACTTAGTAACTTAAGATGTACAGCATGGTCTGCCTGATGAGCCTCATTCATGTTAAATACCTTAAACTGAAAAGAGTGAGTTAATCTGCAAAACAGGTAGTTAAACCAAATACATAGGAAGTACTGAGACATTTAAAAATACTTATCTTGGTGAAACTGAATGTTGGGCCATATTAAATATATTTTAGCCTGCTTACATTTGTCTCTTAAAACTCTTAAAAACAGTCCATTATACAGTGTATGAGGCCTCCAGCAGAGGGCAGGCAGTAGGCTCCTGGCATTCCAGTGGCAGTGTCACTGGAATATTTATGGCTTTAGTGTAGTTCATAATTGTCCCCCATCATTTGCTAAATTAGCTGATATGCCTCTTATAAATTATGAGTCAGCAGATATAATCTTTTACAATTTTGTGTGTACAGCCTAAGGTTGAGCATAGCATGATTACAGAAACAAAAAGCAATACAAACACAAACACCGTTGATGATTTTAATCAAAGCAAAGCTACAGTGAAAGAGGCTGCATTGCATGCCTAAAAGGATTAGATCAGCAGCATCATCTAAAAGCAGAGGGACACTCCAAGACCAGCGGCATTGTTCACAAAGTGTTTGTACCCAATGTGTCACTGGAAGGTCGTTTTATGTGGCGTTGCAGCATTCATGGAGGCGTCCATGTGAGCCTGAGTTCACTTCATATCAACGTGAGTAGGCCAAACACCAAGAGGCCATGTGGCGCTCACTTGCAACCAATGAGCGGGGCTTTGTGACTTTCTTTCTCAAGGGCATCAGATGACTGGGGTCGTCTCTGTGGCCTTCGCGTTGAGGGTAATAAAATGTGTGTATGTGACATGTCAGTATCACCAACCCACCCTCACAAACCATATTCTGCTTCATTCTGAGCAGAACGAGCTTCTCAGTGATCTATGCTCATGTTCAGCACCTCTGACTAATAACAAACTTCCGATGAAGGTCACATTATGACGGAAGAGCATTAAGCATCTCGTCATGCCTCCTATGGAGCTCAGTGGGCTGAGCTGAGTGTTAATACTGCTAGAGTTAGAACTTCACCTCCTACTCATTTAGAAAATGTCTGCCCATGGTACAGTGAAACACTTTGGATGGACGTGTTAGATGATGGGAACGATACAGTTGGATAATTTCCTTTTAACAACAGGACAGAGTATGCAGTGCTGTTTGGGTTCTGAACAAACTTGCAGATAGAAACCAATAAAATCAGGTTTATTTGTTTTGTTTTGTTTTTCTGCAAAAAACAGATCTGAATCCTTATCCTGGATTATTTATAGTAGCTTATTATATGACCAGTAGAGTGACGTGGAGTTCTGCTCTGAGGATCACACTAATCAATAGTGAGTTGCTGTCTCCTGGGTGAACTCTGTTTGCCAAATGACCTTGTTGTTGCCTTATGTTCTCGCCTAGTGCACTCTGAAATTAAACTACATGATAAATATAATAATAAAACAACGTGTAAAGAATGAACTTTGGAAGGTGAGATATAAGGGAAAGATTGAACTGATATAAAGTGGAAAAAATCGAGTGAATTACAACTTTAAATAATACAATTTAATGAAAGGCAATATTTGGCATATTTTTGCAGGCATCGCCTGGTTTTAAATAAGATAAGATAAGATAAGATTAAAAAAAAATCACTGTCATTTTGAATAGTTACTTCTGTATGATTATAATGACAATGATGAAAGTCGGTTAAAAGCCGAAACTAATTTGTATTATTGTTGGTTATTTGCCCTCTAATAATCACCACTTTAATTACCACAGTCCGCTTCATTATTCAGCCGCACGCACAGCATTAGGAACATTTTTTGCCACAGGCACGAATCCCTGTAGACATTTCCGTGGAAGAATGATTCCAGGAATCCCAAATTAAAGACGGCGCTATACATTTTTGCCGAAGCAAAGAGACGGAGAGCTCCCTGGGCGAGAGGAGCAGCTGTGCGTGGAGTGTTCATATTATTGCACTGGTGCGTAAAAAAAAGCGCGCGGCGCACTGGGGGCTTTCTGCTATTTACACAGAAAAACACACTGTTTAAGCATGCCACGTTTCCACCCCCTCACCCCCGACACACAGGCTTTTTTCATCACAACTTTACAATCAGAAACTTCAATCATTGGCTTACTTTTCCTCCTCTAACTGTTGCTGATATTGTTCAAATTCCTCTTGAGTCATTCCCTGTGCGGCGGCGTCTGATTTCTCCCCTTCGGCTTTCTCCTCCGTCAGTCCTCCTGTCAGGTTCTTCAGCTGTCCTCCCACCATGTGTTTTACCATGAAAGCCATAGCTGCGCTTTGGAGAGTCCTCGATTTGATCGGTTAAGAAGTTGAAGTTGCGATGCGCTCTTGGACAGAGCGATGATGGGCAGATATCAACCAAGTGTCGTTTAAACGAGTATCAGACTTGTAACTTTCAAAGGATGACTGAGAGCAGTCAAAGCGTAAAAAGTAGGAAATGATTCCGACGATGCGTCGGAGACTGAGACTTTCAGCACCACTGGCCCTGGACAGCTCCGTGCCGAGAAGGATGGAGAGGAGCTGCTCAGCTATGAGTCAACAACTTTGGCGCTGAACTCTACCAATCCTGTGACTCCGTCCGCAGCCACCACTCCCTCCACCCAATCCCAGGCACCGCCGGACTCGGTGTGCGCTTGCACAGCGCGCGTCGGCATCGTGGGCTGCGCGGGATCCCGTGATTCGCCGTCTGATTATAACTCGCAATGGATTCAGACAGATTTCCGGAGGGGGTGTGGGGGGACAAACAACACGTGACGAGCCACAGTATCTCCTGGCTGTTTTGGTGCCTTGGTCTCTGTCAGGGTCATCTGCGCGCTGGAGCCTACTACAGAGTTTGTCAACAGACAAACAGAGTATTAATTGCAAATTAGTGGGATGGTTGTCTGTTAACCCACGGCATTAGCTTGATTTGTTGGTCTAATTGCTTAGAAATGATGAGTCCTCTCTGTCTGTTGCACATGAACAAGCTCCATTTCCAACAATATGAGTCTGTGTGCAGTGCATGGGCAGATTCAGCACCCTTGTAAATATCCATTCTACCTGTGGACTAAAGTTGGGAAATTTGTCTCCACTGCATCACAGTAATACAGCATAATACTGTACTGATCCAAAGTCTTGCAAGTGAGGTTGTAATGTCAGTATTTTGTGCTTGTTTGGCTGTGTTAGTGTATCTTTGATGGGGCAGACGGGGTGAATAGTTTAACTTCCATGAGCAGATAATGTGTATTAGTGAAAGGCTGGCTGCTTCTTGAGGTTACTGGAGATGACGTAGCACTCAACTAGAAAGCCTCATTTCTAAAAATATGACCTACATGTGTGTGAGGGATGCTTTAAATCTCTCTTCCTGTGAGATTCTTGACATCCAAAGTGTGAAAAGCAACTTTGATCACAAGTCAACAACTCCAGTGTCCTGATCCTCGCAGCAGTCTGACACCGAGCCTGGCCTACTTTCCCCATCCCTGTGGATCAGGAGAGACAGAGCCCGTCTCAGTGTCTTTTTGTCACAGGCTTAGCAAGGCCCTGTTAGCCTATACCTGCCTTGCTTAAAATCTCCCTCCAACTTCAAAGCTGCCATTGGTGAATAGATTGAAATGTAACATAGTGAATAAGATCAAAACTGTAATCTCTGTGAAATTGAATAAGAAGAAAGAATTTGCCTAGCCAGCATGTTTCAACATCAATTTATATCCTTCGGCTTTTGATATTCAAACCCAAGGGATCTGTTCTAAGCAGGGGTCCCAATCACTTTTTTTCTGGATTATCACTTAGCCCTGACTACAGGTGCTCTAGCAGGAGTTTTTAATCCAAGATAACATGTATGACATACATAGCTCAATGCTAAAACTCATACATTTCTGTAAAGATTGGCTGCATGCCTCTCTTGAGGACATGTGGTGGCTGAGCTTCACAGAACAATCACACCAGCGTGAAAAAAAAAGAGCCGAGGCGGCGTGTTTATTGGCAAGTACAACAAATTTATGAGAAATACACCAGCTGTTTTCACACCATACTTGTGATGCTCTGTCATCACTGTTATCACCCAAGTTATGAAGACACAGAGAGACAGTTTGTGGTCTTTCTGTGCTCCTCTTCAGTTTGCAGTTCAGTCAGCTTTGGCTACCTGCCATTGTCCAAAAACACATTGGGTTTATTGGTGATTCTGAATTGAGGTATGTGGCTACTTTTCACTCTGTGTCAGCTCTGTGATAGACTGGTGACATGTTTAGGGTATACACATTCCTCCCCGTGATCATGATTTACATAAGCAGTTAAAAAAAAAAGGATAGATGGAATTAGCTGAATTGAATTTGTGTTATTATTGTGATTTTTCAGGATTAAAAATGACCAAGTTTACAAATAAAAAAATGCTTTAAATACTACAATTTTGGTTTACAAAGCACTATGAATTCCAATAATTCATAATTCCAGTGCTAGTTTGTTGGTTATTAATGACGATTTTTCTGGGTCCAGAAATGATTTGATAGCATGTAGCTCAAATCACAGCATAGCACTATTTTGCCCTAGAGGGTTTGATTACTGATGAAACTACAGACAAGTGCAAATTGAAGGAAACACAATCATAAAGTGTCTCATTAAGGTGTTGGGTTACCAAATGTCCCATATTATCTTCAATGCTGTTTCTCTAAGTATCCTGCAATCTACCGGCCAAAGCAGTTATAACGTAGCTATAGAGGCCCAAAAAAGCAGGCCTACTGAGAGTATAGACCACCAGCTTTCCAATGTGTGGAGGTGTTAAACACATCAGTCCAGAATCTCTCATAGGTGTTCATGTAGTGGGTTGAAAGCTGGTGACTGTAAAGGTCAAAACATGAAAAAAACACTCGTTCAAATTAATATTTCGTTGTAGTTTGAATGTGATCATTCACAGCAACTTCATATTGATTCGTAGTGACCATAATGGCTCAGTCACACTACAGTAAAAATTGGATGGCAACCTTCTGGCGACAAGCAAAAATTAGTGGTTGCCTTTTGATTGCACTGAATTTTTTCACATTCAGAAACTGATTGCAAGTAGCTGCTATGATCAACTGGTCACCCAGAGACTGAGCATGCAAGGCCCTTAACCTCTAGGTGAACACTATTAAGTGACAATAGCAGAGGTCACTTAGTAGGAGGGAACCTGTATCCAAACAGTCTCGCTCCAGCTCAGACTGTCTGGACTCATTCTCAGACAGATTGGTGAAGGTCTACAAATAGCTGCCATCTAATTTATAAATGCAGACAGATTTTCCAGCACACTGTAACCAATCTGAGTCAGTCTGTGCAGATAAGTGTAACTTGTCTGTGACACATCTCTTTGCAATACGAGACTCAGTTGATTGCCAACTGATTGCATTCAGGTTATATTTCTTTGTAAAAGCGAGATTATGTCATTTTGTAGTTAACCCACTGTCCTGCGGCAGCTCTGCCACTATTTGTAGCAGAATATCCACATTTCTGTTTTAAATCTATGAAATTGTAGCTGGACTCTGAATGCAAGAAGTTAATGTGAATTTCTGTTTAATGATAATTTCTGTATCAACAGATTTCATAGATTCGTGATCCCATCCATCCATCCATCCATTCGCTTCCACTTATCCTTTTCAGGGTCGCGGGGGGCGCTGGAGCCTATCCCAGCTGTCATTGGGCAAGAGGCGGGGTACACCCTGGACAGGTCGCCAGTCTGTCGCAGGGCCAACACACAGGGACAGACAACCATTCGCACTCACATTCACTCGCACTTTCACACCTAGTGGCAATTTGAATTATCCAATTAACCTATCCCCACAAGTTGCATGTCGTTGGACGGTGGGAGGAAGCCGGAGTACCCGGAGGGAACCCACGCAAACACGGGGAGAACATGCAAACTCCACACAGAAAGACCCCGGCCTGATGGTGGAATTGAACTCAGGACCTTCTTGCTGTGCGTCAACAGAATAGATTCGTGATTATTTCATGTAATTGCCAACTTGACCCCATTCATTCGCAGACTTATAATAGTCTTATGATCATTGACACACTAAAATTGCTTTGAAGATGGCAGCTAACTACAAGTGTTTTGGACCTGGTCTCCATCTTCAAAGTAACCAGTGCACAGGTAGCAAGACTGCAAGTTCATTGCAGATGCTTACAATAAGTCTGATCAAATATGGTCTCCCACCACTGTTGTCTCTACTGTGACTGTAGCATGGAAAGTCCCAGTAGAGACAACAGTGGTAAGAGACACAACGTCAGGATCGCCTCAATGTAGTGGTCAGCAGTTCAGATTATTCCTGTAATTTGTCAATGGTGATGCCATTCATATTGAAACTACAAATGAAGCCTAAACACTTATAGTTTAGATGTATTTTTCTACTGAGAGAACTGGCAAAGGTTCAGAAGATTCCATAGCAAAAGATGTGTCAGCATATATATTGTTATCCAGAAAACCTGTATAGCTGCATGTAGATATTATTGTTTATTCATACTTAGAGTATGTACATGATCTACAAATGTTCTTGAAATTTTTTAAGCTTTTCTGTGTCCTGCAACTTAAGCAAACTGAAGAGAATATTAGCACTAAAAAAACATATCAGCATTGAATCCTGTCAAAATTCTCTTGAAAACAAAAGGAAGCAAAAATGTGGTTGCTGTTTCAGTAAAAGTATCTCAAATCATAGGCTGTTATCAAGCCCTTCACTTGCAAAAGAGAACCATTAAGAAGGACCTAATCAGCTGTATTTGTTAAATAAGAGCATATGGGATTGAAATGAAACACTCTTAGTCAAATGGAGGAAAACAACATTACTCACAGTTCCTGATTTAAAAATAGACTCATGTTAATGCTCCCTGGCTCCTGCCGGTGCTCAGTTCGTATTACTGCCTACTCAGATTTGACTGATGTTTCACTGTACAATGGAAATCAATCCCCAAGGTCTTTGTAAGACATATATGAAGCATACATGCTTTATATATGTAAGCATAAATGCATGCATCGCCGCTACACAGATGTTTACCGTAAAATTCATGCGTGGTTGCACACATTGCTCAAACATCTGTGGTACAAAGTCCATATAGTAAAGTCTATAGTAAAGAAAAAAAAACGCTTTAGTAAAATGAATGTGGAGTAGGGATAGTATTTGGTCTTTCATTACAAATAAGAAGAAAATTTCAGGCAGCAGTAAGAAAAGGTTAGACAGGCGTGACATAATGTGATTGTCGTGATCACGGTGTGAGTGAACATAACCGAAAGCATCACGCTGGCTTCCACCCAGTCACACTTCCAGTCTGGTTACACTTGATCTTTCAGGATTAGGAGGCTGTGTGGGATTGGGAGAGATGGGCTTATGTACACCATCACTCACGCTCACTGATCCTCAGCAGCCGAGTGTTACACCTTTGTTTCTCCAGACAAGGGATTAGACTCATCAAACGAATGTGCCCTGCAGCAGACAATATGCACATTCAGGGAGTTTTTAAATGCACACAGGCAGAGATGACGCCATTAGCAAGTTACTCGGAGGCCTGTTTTAAAGAAAGCTGTGGGCGTGTTAGTGTGTATGTGGTGCCCCCCTCGTGAGATGACAAATATCACACTAATCCCATTAGAAGTGCAAAGTGCTCTGTGTGCTCAGTGACAAAACTATTTTTTTTTTGTATCAAGCAAGCATCTGACACTATTTGCAAGAATTTGTTTTTGTTCTACCTGCATCAGGGGCGGACCAGAAATCAAAACAGACAAGTGGGGGTCGCAGAAGCATGGAATCATATGGTGGAAAGGCAAGTCACCCCAGGGGAGGTGGTTTGATGCGCTGCAGGCTGTCTAGAAGGTGTTGAACTACACCACATGTCAGCATGGCAGCTGTCCCACCAGCTAACATCAACTACTTCCACATGACATGAATAATATGGCCTTTTAAGAAACCATTTAAACTTGATGCTTAAATCTACACAGAGCCCGATCTGTATCAGTTCAGCCAGGCAGAAAATTTGGATTTTATTTGCTCAGGTTGTCAGAGATAGATATCTCCCTCTGGGATTTCTGCCTTTTCCCAAATACAGTGGAAGCAGATGGAATTTTGTTTGTGGGGCTTACAAAAAAACCCGAAAAACAACAACAACAAAAATATTGCCTTAAAAATTTCAATGAAATATCTCTTTCCAGAAACTGTGCCTCAGCTAGACTGGATGAGCCACAGAACAGATTGCCAACCATTTTCAGAGGGACTGTTTCTTCAGTAGAAAGTAGTTCAGATGGAAACGGTTGACAGGGAAGTCTGTGGATTATCCAGGGTAATTGGGACACAGTTTTTGGAGAGAGATGGAGATTTTTTCTGAGTTTCAAACACCTCAAAAGAAATGGACTGGTCCAACCTCCCTTTTTAGCAGAATGACAGAAAAATTCGAGACCAAATCTCGAGCTGACACACCCTCCATGGGTTCATATCGATCTCATACCTGCTTGTAACAATACCACAAACCACAGAGGGTAAGTGAGAAGAAATGGCCTACTTAGATGCTTTCCAAGCATAGTTTATCATCAGTGAGCAAGATATTATTATAAAAATCATTCCGTGAGTCAGCTTCAAGTATTTTTTTCTTACAGTTTTACTCACATTACCAGGATGTGCCATGTTGTGTGAATGTGAATGAAATTATTCAAATCAGCGGATGTGTGCTCCCTGCTTGCATTTCGACCTCGTGACATAGTATTCTTTGTGGGTTCAGTAGATTTCATAGAGTCCCTTCGAATTTAACATGAATACTTTCACATGGGCACAATGGCCAGGAAATGAGTCATTCAGAGAGAAGAAAAATGCTGTATATTGATTACGAAAAGCTGAAAGCAGGAACCAAGGCTGGAATTCTCATTACATACTGGCGTGGTTGAAAGTGTGAAAAGAAGCCGCTAAGAGACACACTCGGTGACAGAATTCACAGCAGAAGGAGGCGCAGATCAAAAGTGAGAAAGATGAAACACAAATGTTCAGAGGATTCAAACTGAAATAGGTTGTGAAATTGAGTGTGAACAGAAAAAAGGACTCAAAATGTGTGCAGCTGCCTCCAAAACAGCAAGCAGATTTGAAAATTAGGAAGACAATTTATCACAGGGAGTGTGTAAATCACTGTGATTACTGTTATGAAAAAGTATGTCTTTTGCAGACTCAAAACAGTATTACATATAAAAGCTGAAACCTTTTCGATACAAAGACAATGCCAAAGTATTTCAGCCGATGCTGCTGAGAACACCATCTGCTTAAACAGCCTCACCTAATGACAATAGAGAATTAAAAACAGGACGTCAAACATAATTGTAATTCTGACATTTGGAAACTCTCACCTGTTCTCACCCGTCTAAGAGAGGCACCAAATCCTCCCAAAAAGCAATGCAGCCAAAGAAATAGCTGTCAGGGTGCCTCTGAATATTTAGCCAGTCCACAACAAGTCTGGCTCTTCCTTTCTGTACTCTTTTTGTGCAAATAGCCATAGAATCCCAACTATTTGGTGTTCATACCTCTTCTATTGCATGTCAGTCAGTCCAAGGTCTAAGTCATTATTGGTGATGACCCTAACCCTAACTCTCTCTCTCTCTCTCTCTCTCTCTATATATATATATATATATATCTGCTATATTTGCTGTGAGTAGCGGCTGTACTCTGAAGACCTCACCCACAGGAAGCTTATTTACACTGCTTCTATCTGTGGTCTCAGTCTTTCTTTCACTATCCACAGCTTATGACCATAGGTAAGGATAGGGAATTGCTATTTTCTCTTTCATGCTCATCTCTCTCTTCACCACGACAGACCATCTGGATCACTGCTGATGCACGTGACAGAGTGTACCAAATGTTCTCATAGACATCTCAGGTTATTACAGTGAGACTCAGTGTGAAAAAACAAAAAAGAAACAAGAAAATGCTTCTGATCACACTACTGATCTCTTGAACTGCCTCACAGGCTTAAGCACTGTGGGATCTTGAAGACACTTCTGTGTGGTCTCCAGTGATGATCCTCAAGATGAAAGTCTGTTTGTGCACTCTGCACAAATCTGAGGTCTGTGGTGTAATCTGAGATGCACATGTGGTTCTCTAAAAGAAAGTCTAAAATGAGATAGCACCAAAATTTAAATTGGATACAGTTTTTGTTTTTTTTATTGGTGGAGTTTTGGAACTTTTTAAAAAGTTTTCCCTTGCATGTGGCCTGCAGTACATTTCTTAACACACACACACACACACACACACACACACACACACACACACACACACACACACACACACACACACACACACACACACACACACACGCACACACATCTGTGTGTAATACTGAGGGTCAGTAATACTTCTGTTTTCAAGTCATGTTTGAACAAGTGTTGTTTCATCCCTGTGCTGTGCTTTTAACTGCTGCCAACCTCTTTAAACCCACATCAAATGCAACCCCTATCTCTATATATGCACCGACTAGTATTAACATTAGCATGCTCCAAGTCTTTGCATTCAAATGCATGAACTTGTATTAGTATAAGTAGCTCTGCTGGCTTTAAACCTTATAAGCATAGCGGCTTTATTGCCTTGCTTGGCTACCGAGTAGGCCGAGTCGTCGCACAGTGAGACGGTCTATGTGCATCAGATAATTTTAAAAAATGCCAGGATTTGTATCCATATTTAATTGCAGTTAAAATGACCCTTAGTTTCAGTTCTTATATAAACTTAAAGTGAAGATGAAATGTTATGCAAAACTCAGATATTAGCATGTTACATAAGGAAAGTAGCCATTTTATGAGTGATGTTAGAGAGACAGAGAGAGAGAGAAGATGGCAAGCAGCAAAGATCACAGGTCAGCTCTGAGTTCACATTATGAGCATATGGCTGGCTGCTAAGCCTGCTCAGGCGCTGTAATGTCTCTACTTATTTCAGTTTTCTTTTCTCTCATGCTTCTTTACACCTCTCCTTTGCTGCTCTCACACACTTGCCTTACTCACTCCCATTCCCCTCTACTAACCCGTCCTTCTTATCCACCCCTCCTCCTTCCCCTTTCCCCAACCCCACCGCTCCTTCAAATCCCTACCATCCTTCCTCCATCCCTCCCCCTTCCCTCGTCTCCCCTGCCTGATTTAGACCTCTTGCCTGAGAGGAACATCAGAGCACAATGGGTTAGTGCTGGCTGAGCTTAAATGGAATGAGAAAACCGGAAAATTCTCTTTCATGAATAGATGCAAACAATCGGCAGTGTGAGGGTGAACGGGGCAGAGGAGCATGAGATAAACCGGGCTGGGTAAGTAAGAAGAGTGAGACGAGGATGGAAGAAAAATGGCTGCTGAGGTGGCTGAAGATGGGTGAAAGTCAGAGAAGAGGGAGCAGGGAGGAGTGACTGAAACTCATCCTAGAAGTCATTTTGACAACAAATTGTTTCCTGACATTTGCAACTTAATATACTGCACTATTAATATACTGCACATAATCTTGTGCTTGTTTAAATGGTATTTTTAGGGGAAAGGTCCTCAAAGTACACATAAGCTATCAACATTTCATGTTGAGTTTGAGGTTTTAAAGCTTTGAATGGATTTTCTTCTTAGTTTCTTAAGAAGGAAGTCAATAATCTTCAAATATATTCACTTCTTTAATTGAAACGTACTTAATAACTTTCCAAAAGTATTAGTCAGGTGCCAGTTAGCAGTGTTAAAGTGCTAAAACCCAGTTGAATTATCTTATATGTAATAAATGTTCTTCTGTGTCAGTGGAGTTTTTCTGTGATTAATTTATGCTGTTACCAGATTTAATTAAGAGACTGCACAACCATACAATAGCAACTTGTCAATCGCAAGTTGGGCCCCTGAAGGATAAAGGATGCCATGCTTTGTTGTTTCCTTTTGACTCTAATGTGAACCATAACTCCCAAAGTGAGCAGTGTGTTTCAGCCACTAAGATTTAAAACTAAGAATTGAGACCATAAATCTGTCTGTGAAAGTGTTTACTGAGATCAAAGGTCAAGGGAGTCTTAGGTCATTTTTCATAGACTTCTGAGCAGTCTGACTTCCATTTGCAACCTGAGGAGTTGCCTCCTTCCCAAGGTTGACCAAGTTGTTAACAAAGGATCAGTCAGTTTGTGGACTCCATCACTCTACAGTGTTGAGTATAAATGTCTCTAAAACATAGCAAAGCATACGAGGTCCAGTTTAAAGCTGGAGGGCAGATTTTCTTATCTTTGGTGTTGCTGAGTTTGCAAGTGCATTTCTTCTTTTTAAGAATGTAACACATTATTGATCTGGCCACTCCTGAAGTCTTTGCACACTCTCTCTGATAGGTTTATTTGTTTTTTTCAATTGGTCTCCTTCACTTCCACTAGCATCTCTTTAGGCAAACAAAGACAAATACAATACAAATACAAATTCAACACTTTGAACTAACTTCAGATATATATGAATATCATGTTTGCGTCATTTGTCATGAAATTACAAGGAAACAGTCCTTACCTGGGCATGAAACTGCTTGTTAATCAGTTGTCGAATTAATTTTGAGCAGCCAAAAATTGAGGGGCAGGGTTATGTATAAAAATGATTGTGATTCCCAAACACTTATAAAAAAAAATGCCTCAAATTGTGTGATGGAAAATTCTAGGAAGCATCCAAGAAAAATTACAGCTGGGAAAAAAGGGAAGAATGGCCTTAAATAAACACAAAATCACTGTTGTGGCTTTGGCTCATTGGAGAATGCTAAAACATGAGAAGAGACTGATGACACACAGGAATGGAGACGGCTTTGTAGCTAACTATTACCTTATTACTCTCTTAGTATTGTGGAAATGTTTATATATGTAATTAGTATGCATCAAAAGTCTTATGCGCTACAAGTTTCTCTTTTACTGGCAAATTCTGGGAAATAAAGCTTTCAGAACTCAGACAATAACATGTGACCCACATCTGGATCTAGAAGGTGTACATGCATGCAAATGTACTGGGATGCAATCACTAGACAAGTTGTCAGACGGCACAGAATCAGTCTCGAAACCACTTAATCTGCACTTTTTCCTCATAAAGCTACAGGTAGTAGCAATAACGCTAACTGACACTGGGGGAAAAAAACAAAACAAAACAAATTTTACATAATAGCACAAATAGCACAAACAATATTCACGACACTGTATTAGCAATTACAGATTGCATATTAATTCCAGGTGCAAATGAAACATCAATGTCGTCTGATTCAACTTTCTTTCATTTCTACCTATTTGCATTAATTTTTTAGCATTACCTTGTATTAACCACTAAAACCTGGTGTTTCTTGATTTCATGTCGTTAGTGTGGTTTCCATCTGCAAAAAGGTTCTACAAACCCACAGTGCAATCCTCAGCAGACTCATTACACATTATATAGCCTCCTGTGTGCATACTTTATATCCCCTGTGATGCATCATGCCGTAGCTTTTCCATACATCTTGTCATCTTGTTGTGACCCTGAGGTCTGCCTGAAGCACTCCATCTGTTTTCAGTGTGCTGCACAGTTCCAGCTTTGTTTCTCTTTCTCTCACACATACACTGACAGACAGGCAGACTTCAAAATAGTCACAGAGGCAAACACTTCTCAACAACATCATCTAGCTACAGCAGCTATGAGGGAGGTGTTAGTATTCCGATGTACACACAGACACATAAATTTACCCAGTCCCCACATGCGCTGCCATGACGGCAACATGCATTCATTTTTCTCCGTTACATAACGCCCCTCCCCAACCCGCACAATGAGAAGTTATGACAGGAGTTATGACCCCCAAGTCTGTAACACACGTCTCTCTCTGCTATTTCCCTCAGAAACACACACTCACACATACACGAAGGCTTTGCTGTCACTGACATGATGACGTTTCCCAGCCAGAGTCACATGCACAAGAGTCACAGTGGAGCTGAGCTTGTTCTTATATTCAAATAAACATGGTCTCGGTGTGTTTACAGAGTGATCAGCAACTCTTACAGTTCAACCTCAGAAAACCTGCACTCAGGTCTGGTGTTACTTAGGCTCACACAAAATTTTAGGATTCAGACAGAAAAAAAAGAAGAGCGAGGCAGAGGACAAAGCATCTGCCTCGGGAAAGAAAGCAATTTTCTGGACTTTTTGAGATCCTTATGGCAAAGATTCGACGCTCAGAGCCTCTACAGCTCACACTGTCTGCCACACTGACCCAGCTTCCACTAATACATCCTCACTGCCCAAGTGTGTATGATTGTTTGCCTTTGCGTGTAGCCTCTGTCTGTCCATTCACTGGAAGCTTTCAAGTGCTCGTGTTTACATGGTCCCAGCAGACATGGCCAATCTATGAGCAGCTGAACCACTGCAAATATGATGGAGTTAGGACAGATAAGAGTGGAGGCAGAAAATGCCTATATGTGACGACATGTGTATTCACATGATAGCAGCTCTCTGTCTTACTGTATGTGCTATAAATAGTTTGTTTCTACTGATGAAAAAAAAGGAAATTTTGTCATCGCTTTGCCGAATTTTGACCCTAAAGATTTTCTTTTCTATCAGCAGTCAAATGTAAAATGTCAGGATCCTAATATATGCTCCAACTAAGAGCATCCTCCCCCCCTCCCTCTATGCACCCCTCATAAACAAACACCACTGACTTCCTCACACAGCTCGGGACAAACTCCTCTAAGCTCGCCATCCCTGATGACCTCATCTGATCTCGGCCCTCACACATCGCTGCTTCTGAATCCTAGTTATCCGTAGAGGCCTCATATCTGTAAACACGAAATACACACACGCAGTGATTTAATGAGAAGCTATGTTGTTCCCCATGTGAGGAGGGAGTATGAGTCAGTGTGCGTGTCTGTGTGCACATGCACTATGGTGGGCGGAGGTGGAGCTAAATCGTCCTCATCCTGTCACTTCCTCTGTTCCTCTGTCTGCACAGGTTCTCGGACGACTGTACAGATAAACAACAGACTATGTACATAGGTTATAGACCTGCTGACAAATTAATCAGCTGCTGTTGTTTTTCAAAAAAGATTTGTTAGATGTGCCAAAAGACCAAACTTTCAGGGAAGTACAGCAGATATAATTGCTTTGACTTGCACCACAATAAGTGTGATAATTAGTCTTGTGTTATTTTGACCTATAATTAGAAGAAATACAAATAGAGTAGGAAGACCATTATTTTTCTATTATCTTGAAACTGATTTTCGTGAATATCAAATGCAGCACACTTTCAAGTGAGTCTTCTGCAATAATTTTGGAAATTTAATTTCTGCAAATGTTTGATATCAATGACTCTGTTGCGTGAAATGCAGTCAGTATGCTTTTGCTTGCTTTTAGGTACCATGCAGTAGCTTGCATCAATAATGGGGCATGAATTGTCCTGCACTTTTTTGTGTACTCTATTTTTGGTCCATTGTGACAGCATTTAGTGACTAGTGCAATTATAATTTCATTTTAGTTGAATTTATGCAGTGCCAGTTCATTACAACAGTTTATATAGTATATAGTGAGGTAAAGACCCCACAATATTAGAGAAAAGCCCCAAGCATCAAATGATCCCCTATAAGAAGTACTTGGCGACAGCTGTAAAGAAAAACTCGCTTCTAACAGGAAGAGACCTCTGGGAGAAGCAGGCTCAGAGAAGGGTAGCCATCTGTTACTACTGGTCAAGGGATGAGGGCAAAGAGAGCAGAAATGAAGAGGACAGAGAGACCACAGAGTCCTCTTCCTCTTCCAGTCCCTCAATAGTGAACATGACCATGGTCACTAAAATACTTTCACCATGAGTAATCTTTACAATGTCAGAGTTATTGTTGACTGTTTTATTCAAGGCAGTTTCCTTACAAGGAAAAATGAACATGAAGACCCGTGGTTATTTAAATTCTGCATTTTCCTGTGGGTTATTTTGATAAACATGCTCTATTAAGTGGATGGGGGCCTTAAGGCGGTTTATTAACCACCCGTCTTAACTTTTGACTGTCACTTATTAAAGAACGGAAATTGGCAGGTGTCTCAGGAATAAACTTATAGAAAATACTGTAGTTTAAATCCTGCCTTACAAAGTTCTGTTTGTTAGGTTGTTTTTGTAGGGGGGGGGGGGGGCATCACAGCATCTGAATGGCTTAGTGAGCTATGCTGAGCTTAAAGTTTTCTGTCTCACGAAGAGACTTGGTTAAATCACCATGGTAACAACATGAACCATTAATCTTTGGTCTTATTTGCAACAGTGTTGTATTTTTCTGTTAGATTTTTCATGCTCTTTGTCGATTTTTATTTGTTTCAACATTTTCATAAACATCTGATAACGCCTCTGATTGAAGCAGGCTGCACCAATGGGCTGCACTCCTAGGGACCATCCTGTGTACGAGTCATACGATGCATGAACCACCACTTTTTATCTGAGTGTGCACAGAACCCAAAGCAGAAAGTCAGCTTAACAGAGAAAGTTGATTACCATATGTTATGTTAGGTGGTGTGCTTTCTAGTGGGTTAAAAAAAACAAACTCCACCAACCAGTCGTTCATGTGACCCTCTAAAATGTTGCTCATAGAAAAGTTATTCTAACACTGAATTTTCCCCTCCTCTGACATCTGAGCAAGGTTTCTCTATAATAGCTCACCCAGAACAGCACAAGGAATGGTTACATAAGATCCCATCCATTGGTAAATGAATCTGCCCAATCCTCCACCCCTCGACTCCAACAACATGAGGCTGGCTTTGATGAAACCCACTGAAAACAGCTCATATGCTCTACTGAATCA
This sequence comes from Oreochromis niloticus, assembly GCF_001858045.2. Classification (NCBI taxonomy): domain Eukaryota; kingdom Metazoa; phylum Chordata; class Actinopteri; order Cichliformes; family Cichlidae; genus Oreochromis; species Oreochromis niloticus. Next base: position 32,690,720 of record NC_031965.2, read on the forward strand.
AGCCCTCACCCCAAAGGCAAACTCATCATCTCCATCTCTGCTGGAGCGCTAACGTCTCCTACTCTCCTCCCCCTTGCTCCATGTGAAACCTTAGCTGAATTCAATCAACTCCAGCTCAATCAGAGCGTCACTGCACCCATCACAGCTGAAGGTGAAGGTAAGGTTAGTTCCCAAAGTAGGCCGCTGACATCTCAGGAGTCAGGGCCGAACGTTGGATTTATGTGACAGGCTGCCTGAAGACGTTAGCATTGCTGGGTGTCATGGATCCCGCCAAAGCTATGGCCTCCATGCCAAGTGACTGGTAGGCTGCATAGATGTTTATCTCCAAGCCAGTGGTGTCCGTCACGACTTGTCCCCGCTAACCATGAGACCTGTCACAGTCCATGCACTGCAATGCACACCTGGCTGACACATCACACAGCAGTTATATAAACAACAGGGAAAAAAGAAAATGCTTTATTAGCAACAACTGTAGCAGTGAATAATACAAAAGTGAACAAAACACTTTTCATGACAACAAACACACAAATCATGTAAACAACGTAAGAAGATGGCTAAAACGGAGCAGGAGATTAATTCACAGTAAAATTATAAGAAGATGCTTCGAAATCTGAAGAGATTTCAAAAGTTTCTTTCTCGATATAAAGGGCAGGAAGGGCAGGTTTGTAGTTTTGCACTGTGCATCACGGATGCCTAACAAAACGTCTCTGTGATTCATCAAGGAGCAGGGCCGCATCTAAAATAGGCGTCGTATACTTGCAGTACAGCACAGGGAACTTGACATGGCTGCATTTTGAACTTTAGATGGATCAGCTGGACCAGACAGCAATGAGGTACACTGGATGCCCATAAACCTTTTTAAGTATCTTTAATTTTTTTTTTTGCAGAAGCAGCATTTCAGGCTTAAATGTTGTCATTTTTTGATTGAGAGATATGTGTTATTTGTATGCTAAAAAAAGGGATTCTGAGGCATGTATGCACAGAGCTGCTATATGTAATATGATTGACAGCCGTGCTTTCACAGCTTTTCTTGTCACATGTTATCAGAGATGATGGAAGCACCCTGTGTGTCTCTTTCTTGACATTTTTCTCCAAATTCATCCCCAAGTCTAAAGATAAACATTTGACCAATCTCCTGCCATCCTCCTTCAGGATACAAATTGTTCTTGTATCCAAAAGTACAAAATTTGATGGCTGAAGTAATGTTTCTGCAACAGCTTCCAGTGAGTAAGGATCTATTTTGGCTGCTGATGTGCCAGGGTGGTGATTCAACCTGTCAAGAAAGGATATGAGCTAGGAGAAGAGGTAAAAGATGACATGATCTGTTTTAAGAGGATCATGGTGGAGTAAAAGCAACAGTTTGTAGCCGACACGAGGGCTGGACCGTCAAAAAAGGATTCACAGATTTTTAGACTCACAAAGCCCTGTGGACTCCACGAAAAATATTTTCACAGGTTGATTGTGAAAAAACCTCAACTGGGAAACATGCATGAATTCCCCTTTAATCCTTGTGAGTGCTCTCTAATGTAGTTGGAAAGTGGCCATGAGACGAGGACTTGGCACCTCTGAGTGTCAATGTATGAATGTGGAAGTAGTAATTGGTTCACTAATCATTAATAATGGGTTTTCAGGTAAAGTGCATCATTTCCAACCTCGTGAACCTTTTTCATCTCGCTCCTTCCAACTTACACTGAGGTCACAACTAACACTCCCACCTCCTTTAGCCAGCGTAGAGTTAAAATGAACATTCTTGGGAGCCACGTGAGTCACGCAAGACATCACTGCCTACGTCTGTGTGGGGGGGATGATGAGTAATCTAGTTTGGAGTCAGGCAGAAGGCGAGCTTTTGAAGCCAAATCTCAGTGGAGTGGGGAAATATTAAAGCATAGACCAGGGTAAACACACTGCTAATGCAACACTAATGAGAGTAAAGGAGTCAGTGAGCGACCTTGAATAAAATCTGAATGTATAACATGGATTTGATCACATTTGGAGTATCACGTCTCACTGCGCGACTCAAATAATGTCATAATAGGATAGTATTACAGATAGCTGGACAGGAATAAACTCTTGAGTCACGTAACCAAAATGTCACCCTACACAAAAGTGATGATGTAAAACTGGGATCAGGTTTCAGGAGCAGCAGTGGTTGCATGTAACTCTTAGGTAAAATGTACTAGTCGACCGAGGTCACAGGGGTCGAATGGCAGAGAGTCACAGTAATCACACCAAGACCGGGAGAGCAATCAGTACTTAGTGAACTGAAGTAATTAGCAATTAATTAATTAGTGACTGACATTACAACAAATCTGAAATAATTTTGATAATGGCCTCATTTATTTTTCACAATTTTTTAATATTTAGGGATTCGGCTGATTTTTTAATACCATCCTGGAATTCTTGGTGTTTGTCGAGGGCATTTTGCACAATTTTTCTGATGCTTTATAAATTAAACAATCAGTCTGCTAATCAAGAAGGCAGCCTGCAGAGTCACTGATAATGAAAATTGTCCTTTATTTTGTTCAACTGTCAGTTTCAGCCCTAGAGAAGAGAAAATGTTGGGTATTTATTGTTTGTTTTGGTTCTCAATAATGAGGATGTGCATAGAAGATTCCCAAAATGCTGCACAATAATTGCAATCATAATTACGGCAGTTCACAAAGTGATGAGGGTGGCTATAATCATACAATTATGCAAAATCTACCAGACAGATAATATAGACGCGCACAAACACACACACTGATAGAAAAAGGCAGAAGTAGCAGCATGCTATGATGATCAACAACATGATAATAAATAGATACTTTCTAATGCTCACATTATTACAGTGTCCATACAAAACATCCTCAAATAAAGCCGCAGAAATGTACAGTATGAGACCCACAAATCGGCACAGGAATACAACAGCAATACCACTGAAGCAGTGATCCATTAAATTAAGAACACAACGGGGCAAAGTGGGAGGGTCAAGCGCTGCCCCGAGTGCACTTTATGTTTGAGGTAAAGTATACAAGCGAACAGAGCAGGCAAATCATCCATATGATCACTTGAAAAAAAGGCTCCTGCATACCATCTTTTATTTGTTTAAAAAAACAACCCAAAACATGGAGAACATGTGAGCTTGCTAGCAGCTTGCTTTGATGCGGCTACGTGATTATACATGTCTGTTCACATGTGAGTTGCCACAATGCATCAATTTAATTAATGTGAATGTGCTTGGAGCAGCCCGGAGTCATTCCTGCCCACCGTAGAGGGGCTGTTATGTCACTCACACACAGAGCAGGAGACACACACACACACACACAGAGTTATTTACAGACATTTTCCCACCTATAAACGTGGAAGAATGTTCTCCTTGTATCCAACACACATCTCTGGCCATTTGTTTTACTTGGTGAGCCATTCCTGCCTCATTTTTCTCTTTTATTTTCATTTTCAGAGCCGTTTCTGTGAGGTAGTGTGTGCTGTAGAGCTGCAGCTGCTGAGCCACACACTGACTTCTGGCTGCATTCATTAGCTCCTGTGCTTCTAGGAGGATCTGGCTAACAGCACTGCACAGGCTTTCAGTCCTCATCTGTGTCTCTCCTCCCCCTTCCCTCCTTGCCAGGCTGCAGGAGTAAAATTCAGACGGTGTGTGTGGTCACCCTTGTGGGTACATGGGGAGACAAGGTGGGAGCTCTGAGAGCGCACATGGCAATTGGCCTCTTCTTAAAATGCTGAAAAGCGTGCATTTGTAATCACAAACAAAGGAAAATCAGTCTAGTTGCCAAAGTTTTTTTTTCCTAAACGCTAACATTCTTCAAGCTTTGGAAGAAAACAGTGGAGGGTATTTCATACACATTGCTGGAGGACTGAGCCGATGTCCTCCCTGACCTCAAGGCAGGCCTTAAATTACAAACATCCACCCAAGAAATCCAGTAATATAACTGTGAACATACAGTTGTGACAAGCCTTTGACTGGACGGTTTTATTTGCAGTCTCCCAGGCATTTTGTGAACCTTAACATTACTTGCGGTTGGCTGCAGATCCTCATGTGTCACAATAGTTTATAGTTTGTCTTCTGTGGGTGCTCACAAAGTCACAGAAACAAAGCCTGGGTCATTTGTGAGGGTGGAAAACCCGAAAGACACAACATTCATTTTCGAGACAGGAAATGTTCAGACGTCTCCTTTTCAGTTTATCCATTACATCTCTGCAACTGTCACACCAGGCATGTCAACATGGGCTATTAGGCTATATATAGTTATGTTTTTATAGCTGGCTTAATATTTACAAGTCAATAATTCTATCTGTAAATCCTGTTTGGAAACTAGTGTGCACCTATTAGTGCCTGGTAGATCCTGTGTGTTCCTTACAGGTTTTTTTGTATAGAAAGGTGCTGTGTCTTGTTTGTCAAGTACACCCACTGCAAATGGTAGACAAAGACGTCATCTGCTCAGGCAGCCTGCCACCCAGCCTGCTCCTCGTCTATAAAAAGTGATAACAAACTCCTACTTCTGAATGACAGCAAATGTCAGACTATAGCTCTGACTCACTCTGTGAGGATTCATCAAACCTCACATCATCTGCCAGGCGCCAGGCTGTCAGGAGAGAAGAGTCTTTCAAGCTGAACCAGCAAACTTTGCACACTAGCGTCTCCAAATGGCAACGAGCCGTTTGTGGAAACTATTTGAACTTCAAAACCCATAAATCCTGTGAGGTGACGTCAAGTAAACTAGACTCCGTTTGTTCATGTTTACCGACTGAGCCGGCACACTGGGATGACAAAGGTCTAATTTTAGTATGTCTCCTCTTTCTCCTCCAGGAGTTGAAACATCTTTCAGTATGTTTATGTTGATGCGATATAGTGATTGTTGTGAGGCCTTGATTTGTTTTCGTTCTGCAATCCCACTAATATTTCAATACATTACATCTCAAATAGTACCTTGCCTTATTGGTGCAAATCACTGAGCAAACGAGCCATAACTCCAGTTTCCAGCAGCTCTTGTACTGCCGCGTTAATGGTGAGCAGGACTACAGATCGTATAAAACACGGACGTAGCTTCCAGGTCTGAAAAATTAAGTCAGCACAGAAGCGCTAAAACCTGCATTCTTTATTGTGGCCACAGGGGGCAAAAGCTGTTGTTTTGTGACTTAACCTCTGTGAACACGCTCCAGCTGAGTTATGGTCTCAGCAGTCACTCATACTGGTCATACTGAATAAAAAAAATAAAAAGGGATCATTCAGGATATGTTCATTGGCTAAACTTGTGACTGACATTTCGCCAATGAGCATGTGCTTTCACAGTCAGACCCGCCCCACTCCCCCTTTGGACACACCCCTGATTGATTTAAGTCAAATGTATTATCAATTATCAAAAGTGGTGCTAGATAAATTTATGTAAATGTGCGACTGTGGATTTTACACTTTAAAATATAATTAGTTTACTTACAAAAATGGTTATGAAACAATTGCTTAAAAAATTCAGTAAAATTAGACAGAGATGATGAGTTTATTAACTTTCTTTTTTGAGGGTCACGCCTTAATTTAATTAAGAACGCATACAGGATGAGTCACGTGAACTGTCAAAATAAGTCAGCATTACTTGTTTGTTACATTAATTGTTTTTTCAATCGGCTCAAGCTAAATTCAGCTTGAGCTGGTTAAAAAACAAAATTATTATTTCCTATAAGAATGTAAAATGCCATTTTTTTTTTTAACCTGTGCTCAAAGAACTGCACAGCCACCGAAATGCTTGTTTGTTTTTTGTTTTAATTTCTGGAAGTGATTAATCGCTACATGACTCTTTGGCATGGCGACCTGTTGCTAGCTAAACTTGAGAGACCACATGTCTACAACAAGCAAAGCCCTGACACAGCATATTTAAAGTAATGATCCCAATAAAACTAAGTTAATTACTTAAACTTATGCATTAACATTTCCACGAATCTTTATGCTTGCCTCTGCAGAACTATTTGTTCTTCGGAAGAATCTAATTAAAATCAAATTGAACAAATACGCAGGTGAAAAGTTCCGATAATCCAGAAGAGGCAGATAGAGGCCGAGTATAAAAAAGGTTTAATTCACTCACTCACTTTAACGACTTAACAGTTCTGTATTTACAGCTCAGTGTAGTCTGCTTGAAATTTACTATACCTAAATGTTTAGCAGTGTTGACTAGTTGGTTGACTTTTGTCAAAGAAAAAGCATCAGTGAAATACAAAAGACAAAACTTAACAATGAATTTAAGGCTTTGAAAAGATGCAGAGACTTAAAATGCATTAAAAAGCTCCAGGGGCTGAGAGACCACTGCAGAGCTGAGTGATAATTTCACTGATTGGAGCAGCTTTAAAAAGAGCATTAAAATTGCTAAATTGTAACATTTTCTCCACCTATCAGCTTTGACTGTAACATAGTATTCCATCTTTGTGCAAATTTAATGCTTTTCCTCATTTATTTGTTGCAGATTTACAACAGAAGACAGAATAATACAGGTAGGAACGTTACCGCAGATTATAATGATGACTCCTCACAAGGGCCAGAAGGCCCTTCACCCTCTTCTTGTTGGGATGTGTGTTGGCACATTCCCCCCCATGGCTGGTAACCAGCAGGCCGCAGGCCCAGGGCACGAGGAGGTGAAATGTCAAGAGCAAAATGTAAATTCATGCTGACAAGCGGTGCAGAAAACATGTTCTCTGCGACTCAGGGAACCTTGATATTTCACAAAGTCAAATGAACATGTCAGCCAACACTCCAGGGCAACCATTGGGTTATTTAAAGAGGAGGCTCAGAAAGCAGGCCGGTGTTACGTTACATGCAGCAGGGACTGTTTTCATGTAGCTCAGCAGGCAAAGCTCTCCTCTGATTGTGGATGTTATCCTCCTTCCACAGTCTCGCTCCGCCTGTGAGCCATCACCAAGTCCCACAGTGAGATACAATGATGATGAGACACGAGAGGACACACAGTGTTTCACGTTGGACTGTCATTACAAAACTGCTGCGCTCTCACCCGCCAGGTCCGCTGTTGGACCCAGATCCTGCGCGTTATCTGTCCCAAAACACCAAGCTCCCCAGAACATCATGTGGCCCACAGCCTGAGCTATGATTAGCAGCAGGACAGCACCAGGACTCAAAACCTCCTTCATCCAGGCTGCATTATAAACTGAAAAAATAAAGATCAGAGTCTGGATGCTTTGGAACCGATGACTTTATATATAAGATATCAGAGTCTACTGTGAAAATGTGATCTGGACGGCACTTGTACCTCATGTCTTTTGCATCACTATGATAGAAGAAGCGTGGCTCTGTGAATGTCGCTGTCAGTCTTAGATGCACTTTGGTCCAAACTGAAATATCTCAGCAACCACTGGATGGACAGTTCCCGAGAAGTGGAACTAATCCTGATTAAAATCCTGACTTTTCCTCTAGCACCACCAGCAGGTCGACATTTTAGGGGTTTTCAACTGACAAGAGTATGACGACGACTGAGCAGCCTGTCACACTAAGATTCAAACTCTCTTATATTGGACCTCTATCATTACTATCCAAATAAAGATGTTCATATCAGCCCAAAACTCTACGCCAAGATGAAGAACATGGCAGAGATGACTGTCAATTCCTGCGAGTATGGACTGAGGCTATGAGCCTTATGTGCCACATCTGCTGCCCCTCCTTGATAGCTAGCTTTTCACAACATTTTTACTGCATCCGACTGTTTAAAGGACCTAAAGCTGCCTGATCAGTTAAAAGGTAATCATCAATGCTGTTTCTATTACATTCATAATATTTAAGTTTGAATATATTCATTAAATGTCATTATGTGGACAGGATTTTTGACTAGAAAAAAAAGCCTGGCACCCAGGCCCTGTGGTTGAAAACATGCCTAAATCATCACCCCTCCACCGCCGTGCTCATACTGAACCCTGATACTTCCTGGTGCTTTGCTCAGTTTTATCTTATGGTAAATTTGCTGGGATGCCCACCCCCGTGCCACTCTTTAAGCACACACCTGAATGAGCCAGACCAGCAAATTGCCAAAAAGGTGATCACACTTGCTAATGTTTAATTAATCAAGTGCATTTGATTAGCACTGCCTGACTGCTTTTTACCCTCTTAATTCAGCAAGGGTGTGCTTATTTTTTCACAGGTCTGCATAGAGCCCTGTGAAAACTCTTTTTCACATGAAAGTACGCCCCATGATATTGATCCTCATAAAAAAATGTGATTATTTTTAAGAATACTACTGAAGTTATGGAGTGTCATAGTGCTTGAAAAATAAGTAATGTGAATTAAAATATGCAAGATTTTGACCCCTTTGTGTATCAAAATGTTTTAGAATGGGATCATCTACCAAAAAAACATTACATCTTACATAGAGGCCAATGAATACTCATGGATAGCTATTAATATACATTTCAAATAGATGGGAAAATAAACATAAATCTAAAGATTAAAGTGCTTAATTGATGCGTCTGCTCATCGTTCTGTACCAAATTCTTTTTATGCCTGGGTTAATTCATAGCTAAAGAGCTCTCCTTTCAGCAGAGGATGTCCTGATGACACTCTCTGACATCTGAGATCACGCTCCCTTCTGTCATGGTGTACATGAGCTTCGCTGGCTGTGCTCACGAGTAGTTCCGTTTCTGATTTAATGCCTCCTGCACTCAGACACGAAAAAATTCAATGAGCTCTTGATGTGACTGAGAGTTAAATGAAGCTTCAGTATCCACACTTAACACAAACTGAAAGATGCAAAGAAGAATGTCAACATTTAGAATGCAGACATGACTGCTGATCTCACAGCAAACAGAGCATGCAGTGGAGTAAAGAACATATGTTGCATATGGCCAAGAGGGGAGTGATTCAGACTGCTAAAAACAACCGTGACCCTACTCTGCAGTGTTACAGAACAAGGTCCAGAATACAGCATCACACACAAGGACAGAAAAGTGCTATCAGTGTTTGAAATGTTAACATCCTTGTCAGTCCCTAAATAGAAGCTAATTGCAGCAGGAAGCAGCGTGTTTTTAGGCTTTTTAGCGAAGTGGTGAGGGGCACAAAGCCAGACAGAAAATGGCATGTGATGTGACCAAGGGACGTGTCCATGTGAAAAGATTTCTGTCACTGAGGCCACATTTGACACAGCCAGCCACATGTTGGCCTGATAATGTCAATATCATTTCCTTCATCAGCTGTCAGCTCAACGCCTGCTCCTTGTCACTAAAACAGTGTGAAAATAAAGAACTCCCACACTTGGTGACAGTGCTTGAGCTGCACAATAAACCCCCTAGAGTCAGTAATTAAGGGGCATCCAAAGGGTTTTTTTCCCCCCCCTCTACACTCTGCTGCATCACTGACAACCGTCTTTAATGGAACAGTTCAACATTTAGGTTAAGACACTTTCTTGCTGAGAGTTAAGATGAGCAAATTGTACACTAGTCATGTCTGGGTGCCATTACGAAGCCTAAGGCATCAGTCAGCTACCTCAATTTAGCCTGGCTCTCTCCAAAGTTAACAAAACACACCTGCGTCATTAACGTCTGGTTCAGACCAAGTTTAGCTTTTTTTAATAAAGTAATGTCATGTGTTTGGCAGGGGAAAAGTCCGATGACTCACTTCTGTCATGGTGTAGCCTACTGAAGTGCAAATTTTGCAACCTCCAGCTGCTCCAGGGTATTAAAGGTTAACTACAGCGGAGGTGGCCCATCTGCATACAGGCCCTGTGAAAGTACTCATTAAAAAACTGTAGAGTAATCCAAGCTATGCAACCAAACCGGGGGTTTGAAAAACCCTTCCATCATGAAACCCATAAACAGCACACGAAACCAGCTTAATGTTTATGTGCTGCCTGTATGTGAAGTTACACCCCCCACCTCACCCTCATTCTGTCACGCATGTAAGTCTGTCAGGTCCAGCTTGACGTGTGGGGGAGGGACCACACAATGCACATGCCAACTGCACAAAAACATGTGCAGAGCCCTGAGCATCTTCCTCATCCTTCCCTCCCAAAAACTGTGTTGGTGTAATCAGATTACACTGTCAGTAGAGTTGTGCCTGGCTGCTGCCAGTAGCACAGATCCATAACTTATCGAAAGCTGATTAACACATCAACCCTCGTGCTTGTGCCTGCTAAGAACGAGGAGCTGTGCGGTTGTCAGGATTACTTAAGTGTGAACCAAAGACTGAGGCTTCCAGATGTGAGAGCCGTGCATTAACCGTCACTGCTATCATCACAAGCTCCTGTCACTGTGACACTTCAAGCTGGGCTTTACATTTTAAAATATACTTTAATAATCGCACAATAGTTTACTATAATATTAAAGAAAAAAAAAAAACGAATAGGGTATAATGAGGTGGAAGCAGATGAGCTGCGACAGCAAATGGTGTCTCATTAAGAATCTAAATGCCATTAAAGGATGCAGCTGCTTCTGACCTTTGACATGGATTGAGAAAATCTCTCGTTTGATATCTTGAGTGCCTCCTTCAGCACTGCAATTAAATCTGAGCTGAAAGCTCTGTGCTGCTCCTTTTCAGCTCCCTTGGGATCTCAGACTGTAGGATGCCTCCTGGTGGTGACTTTTGGCAGTCAGATGACATCTAGAAATCCTCCCCCAATTGCCTAATGAGCTGTAATTTTCACCAATAGCAGAGCTACTTTGGGAGTTTTTTTCAGGGTTGGCTTCAGCAAAAGGGCCCGTCTTGTGCAGCCATGGCAGGATGGTAAATTGGAGCTGGCGCGATGAGTCTTGACAGCAGCACAGTCTTGGCCACGAGCACAAACTGCCGTGCTTACGTAACCAGCCTATTGTTACCGCCATGTCACTGCCATTAAAATTCATAGGATTCACATGAAAATATGACCCAAACAACTGTCTGCTGCTGCTGCAGCAGAAGATGGAGAAGCAGGCAGAAAGAGGAGATTCAAATGAGCTAAAAGTGAAAGCACCACACAGATGGCCAGTCCACTGAACTCTTGGTCCCGTTTCAGCATACAAGTCACTGTACTGGGGACAAGTGGGTCCTCTCCAAAGAGCAGAGGCACAGTGAAGGCAGCACTGGGAACAACTCAGCTGACACTCCTTCACACCTTGATGACAAGCCCCATCTGTTTGTAGCAGTACTATCAAAGAATGATCACATGAGGATTATTTATAGCTGCAGGTGTAAAACACTCGTCTAGATCATTCAGTCGTTTTGTTTTCTGATCTGCATCACAAAAAAGGTAAAGAGCTGAACGGTTATATCAAAGAACTCTTTTCTATTGTTGTGTTTTGATATTGTTCCTTTTACAAGGGAAAATAAGTATTTTTCATCCTGTTAGACATCTTTAACCCAACTCACTGAAGGGCATTACAATGCAGGAAGCCGAGTGTGGATTTGAATGGCCCTTTAATTGGGATCAAGGGATGTCCTCATTATCGGCAGAGACAAAAGGAAAATGGAAACCAAAAGTAATTTAAATATAGATTCACACAGCTCATAGACCCTGGAGAATAAACCACAAAAGTTGAAAAAACCAAAACAGCATATTTCTATAGCAATATTTCTATAACCTCCATTACCACTAAGGACTGTGATCATGATGTGGAAAACCCCCTTCTTTTTTTTTGAGCTATTAATAGTGTAGTGCCCATGTGGCTTTATTGTACCAGGATGTAAACATGTTAATTTTGTCTGGTGGAATTTACTCTTTGGAGCCAGCCTCTAGTGGCCAACAGAGGAATTGCAGTTTTTTGGCATTTTAACATTTGCTCCATTTTCAACCCTGAAATTTGGCGCTTGTCCAAATCCAAAAACCATACATTCATGGAGGTGGGGAGGTGCTTGTACAGTAAGACAGCACTCCTCCTGCTAAAATATGCTCGCTCTCTCTCTCTCTCTCACACGCACTTAGATATAATTATGCAGGTGTTTCCACACTGTTCAGATGGAATGATTTATTCATAATTATGATAGCATAATAAAACAATGAACATTGAAAGCACTGACAGTTGAACCCAAGGCCTCTCACACACAGCATGCACCACCCCGACCCTAGCATTCAGACATTGAACATCCCTAACGGCAAGTTGCTCCTGGCTTCCGAAAATCGTCCTTTTTTAACTCTGTCCAAGTCAGTTTTTTCCTTGTTCTTTTTTTTTTAATCCTTTAAATATATTTTGATATAAAAACAAGCCCACGTATGATGAATCAACCATGTTTGTGAACTGCCTCTCCCCCTTCTTCTCCTGTTATTGCCCTGCCACCCAACCACCCACCCACCACTCCTCTGGGCGGTCTTTAAGGAAGGATGAACATGACACTGGCCCCCCCAAGTCTCCTCAATTCCTATTCTCGTGCTCTTCATGGACGCTTGGATTAACAAAAAAAAAAAAAAAAAAAAAAAAAAAAAAGAGTCTGATGTCAAGATGGTGGAGGTGAAGGAGATGCCATTTAAAAAAAGAAAACAGTTTAATAACCTCTGGAACAAAGAAAGCAATAAAAAAAGATTTTGTTTAAAAAATAAAAATAAAAAATGAAACCATAACAGTCCAATCAAAAGAAGTGTTGGAGGGAAGTCTGGAGCTCTGTAGACTGGAGGCACTTTGGCACAGAGCGAAGGCCCCACACCTGACACCAAGGCCGAGGGAAAGCAAGGAGGGATGCAAGGAAGGAATGACAGAGTTGGGCTGAAAGGCATGCAAAGCCACATGGTGATATGAGAATCTGGGAATGATTGAGTGGGGTGGACTGGAGAAGAAAAGAGCACCTGACAAACGTGGAGGAAAAGGCCAGCCTCCCCTCCAGTTAATGCCATGTTCAGGAGAGGAGGAGGAGGAGGGGAGGAAATACAAAGAAACAAAAGGGAACTTTCACACAGAAGAAGAAGAGCAATTTGGACCAAGTGACAAAGAGAAGGGAGAGTGAGTGAGTAGTGGCAGGTGTAGGAGGAGGAAAGAGGAGCGGCCCATCGCGAGAAGAGGAAATTGTCTGGCAAAAGCTATACAACACGAACAGGAAAACAGTCCTAGTGTGAAAGCAGAGGACGGCTGGTGGACGGCGGAGATCGGGGGAGGGGGCACAGCGTAGCAGTCCCACAGGTCAAGAGGCTGGGCAGGCAGGAGGAAAGTGCTGTGGTCCCTCTTCTCCTTCTCCTGCTCCTCCTCCCACTTAACAGCTGTGCTGGGCTGCATCTCGCCCCCGTCCTCTTCCCCCGGTACCCCCCACAAGCGTCTCCTCTTCACAGGTAGAGCTCCTTGGCTCTGATATGCTGCAGCTTCTCCCTCAGCATGCGGAAGGAGGGCCGCATCACAGGATCCAAGGTCCAGCACTGCTTCATCAGGTCGTACACCACGGCGGGGCAGCCGTCTGGGGCGTCCATCTTGTACCCTTTCTCTACCCGAGGCACCACTTCTTTCAACGGCTGAGAGACACAGACAAAGAAATGCTGACATTAGCTCAACATTGTGATCAGTGAAACTGATGCAACGGACTCAAAGGTGATGCAATATTCCAGGCAAAGGTTATTCTACATAACAAGAATAACTAAAAATGCGAACGTATCAACCGGTGACACATCACCTGCTTCAGTTGTTCCATGGCATAAATGAGGCCAACACAGAGAACCAGCAGTTACACTGATCTTGCACAAAAATAAATAACTGATTCAGGCAATAAAGCCTGCCATCTGCTGGTGTATGTCAGACATCAGCGAGCCACAGAAAATCCCATAAAGATACTTACAATTCTAGGATAAGGCACACGCCCAAAGGAGTAGATCTCCCACAGTAGGATCCCATAACTCCAAACGTCTGACTTAGTGGAAAACCTCTGTTGGATTAAGAGAGAAGCCGAAATTCATACATTATACATAAAGGCATTCAGAAAGCAGATCAGGCTTGCGCCTCCCTCCAGACCAACAAAACCAGGTCGTACAGTACATACACCCCCACAGTGGATTTTAAACCAAACAATCAAGATGTGACTGAAGTGCACACTTTCAACTTTAATTGAAGGGGTTTAACAAAAGGACTGCTTAAACTGTTGAGGAACTGCAGCCATTTTTATAGACAGTCCCTCATTTTCATTTTAAATATAAAGATTTCCACTCTATAACTGTCCAGTTCCACTCCACTGCTGCCAAGGCCATTATATTTTGGCCTGCTGCCTTGACCCTCGCACACACACACCGTCTGTGTGTTTTGAACCAACATTAAGATGTTTGCATCAAATTCAGAAACACATTTCTCATTTTCAACATTTTCAGTTAAACTTAGGCCTTAATTCATTAACATTTCAGTGAATTTGTTTACACTGTGTCCTAACTTTGTTGGAAACGGGGCTGAATAATTCTTCTTTTCCCCCATATTTGCAGCTTGTTCATCAGTCATACACTCTTTCTTGTCAGGCTCTGGGTGCCCAGAGTTACTTTATCTGGGCAGAAATTCTGGGCAGCTTGACAGATGATTCGATTAAGATGTTGGGAAAACCTTTGGGCTTGCTTTTACTCTCCGACAGGAAATCCGTTTATGAGCCACTAAACACCACTCTTTGTTAAACTGGGCTCTTTAAATACTTTTAGGGCAGACAAATACACTATTAATGGACTTGCTAGACCCGGGATCAAGATTTTACCACTATTTAAAAGACTGTCTTGGACTAGCACTCTCATTCAAATAAACTGATATCCTGCAGCTTCCCCTTTTTAACCCATTTTAAATAAACCGCCCTTGTTCAGATCAATTAAGATAGTCAGCAACATCAACCCGGTCTCATTCCATCACCTTCTCTCTTAGTGCTTCTGGGGATGTCCATTTGACGGGCAGCTTGGCAGTGTCCTGTATGGAGGATGCCTCCTTGGTGAGACCGAAGTCGCTGACCTTGGCGATGTTATCGTCAGAAACCAGCACATTGCGAGCCGCCAGGTCTCTGTGGACGAAGTTATTGGCCTCCAGGTACTCCATAGCTTCACATACGTCACTGCCAGGAGAGGGGATGAGTGAGAACTGGTTAACTAATAGGGGGTTGAGGATTTTACTTTTATCATCTGCCCTTGTCAGGAAAATTAGTTTGGCTAGAGGGAAAACTAAGCCATTATGAATTTCAATTTAGTTTCAGATGTAAATGTTCCAAAATGTTTTTTGCACCTCTGAAAGTTATTTCAAAACTTACAAGGCTCGCACAGAAAATGAAACATGAACTGATTAATTTGAGACAAACATATAATAATGCTCATCTGAAGCCTTACACTCATTCTTTGTGGTGATCACAATGGACATAACTTGCTTTAGATTAAAATATTAACTAGATAAATATTACATTAAAATAAATAAGGAGGTCTGAGTTGAGGCAAACAACGTTCATCTTACTGCTATGACACAGTTCTTCTGAAGTTTAGCAAGAATGTATAGGGTTAAAGTGGCAGTGATTTAGTTTCAGATCCCGAAAAGAGCAGTTTAAAAATGTTCCTTTTTTAAATAATTGCTTGAAAGAGACTCACAGTGAGAACTTGAGTAAGCAGTCTCCACCGAGAACAGTCCGCCCTCGAGAGCGCAGGTAGTCCACTAGGCTGCCCTGTGGTGCAGATTGGATTATTAACACAATGCTTACATTCAAGAAAGTCTCATAGAAAACTGTGTAGGTACATTTTTAGCATGAATAGTCTGAGTAAAAACCATATCCACGACCCCATGCAAAAAAAGAAAACATGTCAAAGTATTTTTTTTTTTTAATAAGGGGAAACATTTGTTTAATCTGTACAATAACAAGTGTTTTAAAAATCCATTTGCTGTTTTACATGGGGTCACAGTAGTCATCATTTCTTGGCTTAGAAGCAAATGCCTCCTCTAGTGCACAGCCTGTAACCCCCTGTGCAGATGAAACAAACAAGATACAAATCTTTTTGTAACTGCTGAATGGGGCCAGGTCAGGTGTTTTCCAGTGTCTCCTGTCTTTATGCCAAGCAAGGCTAACAACTGTTTCATTAGCGTGGTTTTGACTGTGTTTTATTCTCTTAAAGTGCTGAACTAGCCTTTAAATCGCAGAGGGTTAATGCGAGCATGTACCACTTCCAGTTTTAGAACTTGTCATAAAAGAGCACTTGGGCTGACCTTAGCCATGTATTCTGTGACAATGTAGAGACTGCCTCTCTCCTCCACGATTACCCCTAGCAACTGCACCAGGTTGTTGTGCCTCAGTTGCCTGTCAAAACACAGAAGCAGAGGAAAAAAAAAAAAAAAAAAAAATGTGGTAAGCATGCAGGAAAATATTTAAAAAAAAATCATGGTCACCTTCTACCCACAAAAATGACAGAGGACGACCTAATATAATGATGAAGAAACATGTCTGCAGACAGAAACATCTTTTATAGGTGGGGTGAAGTACAAAAAGCAATAGCTACAGATCTTACGTCATGACAGAAGCCTCAGCGATGAAAGCCTGTGCTGTAGCGTCATTTTTGATGCACTTGACCGCCACCTTGGTCCCTCTGTAGTCTCCTACCATCACATCTGACAAGGACACAGAGGGAACAAAGTTTTAGTACATTCTCCAAGGTGACCTTGGCCTCATGTGAGAAATGAAAATGAAATATGAAAATATCCTGGTTAAATTAGGCTCTTACCCCCAAACTCCCCTTTTCCAATGGTCTGGAGGAGTTTCAACTCTTTCCTGTTCAAGGCCCAGCCACCTGCCAAAAGAGGACATTAATGACACTCTGCAATCATAATGCAAGTAATAATATTATTCCAAAAAGGCGTTATGAAAAAAATCCTCTAACAGCACGTTTATATAACTTTGCAGTTACAGCAGCTATTTTCTTGTTAAAATAACTTTGACAATGATGTATATCCTTTGAGCGGGAGAATTAATCTTTGCATTTCTCTGGTGTAAGAATTAGCCGGGTCAGATGGGTACGTGAGGGTAAATAAAGACAGACAGAGCTGGAGATTGACCTTGAGAGCCGGTGAAGCCCAGCAGTCGTTCCCAGCCACACAAAGATTAACAACCCTTGTTGATTAATGCTATTAAAGCTCGTAGGATACGCAGGATTTCGCTGTACACTGTGTGTGTGTGTTCATGCATCTGATACTGTGAGGTTAATGTGGCATACAAAGACAAGCATAACAAAGTGTCCTGTGTGTATTGGTGCCAGTGTCCCTGTAGGGCTGTGTAATGAGCTCTGTGTGCTCTTACTCCTAGAGAATTCGTCTTGCGCTGCCACTGTTCCCTCCATCAACTTGGGTTTAATCAGCCTGGTACAAAGGCCATCAGCATCTTTGGTGTAGTGCTGGAGAGAGAAAGTTTGAGAATTAAATAAAATCTCCATGCATAAAGGGAAAAAAGTCTGTATGCTTCAAGTGTTAAAAGTTATAAAGAAAATCCTCTCTCTAAAGGTTTTCCCTGAATTTAGGTCAGCAGTATATACTATACTGTGCCACTGTACCTAGCTGAATGATCAGATACGGGTGTTCTTGGATTACTTCATACTGTTGAGTCTATATACAAGCTTTTGATATGCTAAACAAAAGCGAGGCTGATGTTCAGGGCCACCCTCTGCAGGAAAATGTGAATGTAGCGATGAAAAGAAGATTCAAGCTGTGTTGTAAGATTTTATGAGAGGAGGCTCCATCCACCAAACAGATACAGCATGACAGGTTTACCTTTTATCAACATGCATCTTTGTTAAAGATGAGGAGGCTCGTCTTGAGGGACGACAGAATCCCAGCCTTATTTCCATATAAAAGATGGATTAAAACAGGGGCAGCAAAGTTGGGAGGATTTACAGCAGAGTACAAAGCTAGAAAACAAAGTAAGGTGTTCGCCTGAAGTTTAAGGGCTGCTTCTACTGCTCTGTAAAATTTAACTCCAGCTCCAGTCAGAAGTACTCTATTAAAGCAGTGTCTGTTTCTAATCAGCTCTATTTACAAAAGACATTAGTACATTTTCAGATTTGCCTTTTTTCCAGCTCTAAAACAAACCAAAAAAACCCACCAGAATAAAGTTTTATTACTTTAAAAGATCAATTTTTTTCTTTGAATTCATGTAGTTAGAGACAGCTATGTCTAAACTTACTTTTGTGTGTCTTTCACTGCATTTCCATTTGAAATGATTCTTAGTCATATTACACAGAGACTCATCCACTGTGTGAAAGATTTTAGCTTCCTTCCCTTTAAGACAGATTTCTTTTGATTGGCTGTCCTAAGTTTGTGGGTGGGTCTCCTATGCTCACAGCCTGAGATGACCAAATTATGGATATCAGCCCTTACTGACATCATGCAGACCCATTAGTAGACTTGTTTGTTACTGGAAACTTTGAACATGTTTAATATGATATGAGCATCCAGCATTGTAAAACAAAATAAGAAAAAGCATAAGGTGTAGCCTCTTTAAGCTACTTCAGATGTGGACAGATCAGGGGACAACAATACAGAGGGCAAGTCACTTTTAAAATTACATCCCCTGCAGCTTTGGCTACTATATAAAATGCTTATATAATCAATACATTACAGAAAAGTAACTATAACAGAAGTCACTTAAAAAACAAACAAACGAAAAACACAAAGAAATAAAAATCTACACTTTAAAGTTAGACACACTGTGATGAAATGATCACACTTGGGAAATGTTTAAACCTCTGCTGGACACGGTCAGTATGAGTGTTGCCCTGAACTACAGCTGACAAAAGTTGTAGAATTTCTCCCCAGCTGAAAGGTGAGGTTCCTGGGGAGCATTTACTGTGGGAACAAAGAGGAGGGTGAGAGGGCTGGTGCATTTGCACTCTGCTGGCAGTACAGGGATGACTCGTCTACCTACAGAGACAGAGAGCTCTGCTGTCAGATGGAGGTAGCGTGCAAAGTATGTGGTACGACCGGTATTTGGGCCACTCTGGCATGCACTGCTGTTGGTCTGTCTGCCAGCCACGGAAAAGAGCGAGGTTATAACATATAAACAGCTGAAGTGACAATGATAGTGACAAGTGTCCACTGCAGCTGCTGTCTGTGCTTTTTGTACTGTATTTCTGATCTTTTAAGATTTTTTTCACAGTCCTCTTATTTGAGATGAACTCTTCTGTCACTCCCTTCCCTATTTTGGCCCACTTGTCAACCAATCGCCTTTCAGCAGACGCATACATCATCTGCTTCCAGCGATGTGCAGATAGGGTTTTGGAAGACTGCATGGCAGCAGACCTGACATGGGTGGAAACGCCTCTCTGCTGTCTGTCCAAACGGAAACGTGTATGCAGACAGACACATTTGTGGGACCAAATTACGCTTTACAGTTCATCCTTATAAAGACAACAGAAGAATCTAATCCCAGCCCACATCTGGTTATCAATTTAGGTTAGTATTACAAAGGCAGAGTTCCCGTTTATCAAGGCAAGTAAAGAAACAAAGACCATCTGCGTTGAATTGCAAACGCACAAAAAAAAGAAGTAATGATGTGAAAATAAATCAGTGCCTCCTCAAGTGATAGCAGAAGTTACATAAATCATGAAACCTCTTTCTGACCACTGTTACACAACTGTGGACTGATGTGATGACTACAGACTGTAAGATATGATTATAACCACCAGGGGGCAGCATGGTGAAGGAAAGCTGTGCTCCCATTACATTATTAACAGACAAATTAACTGCACATGTAAAATAGCCACAGTTATATACACAAATGATGCATTTAGATTATATTCAGCATTCATCAGGTCATTATTTATCATTTCTGAAGCGTTGCCTATATGATCTTGAAAAAGACAGCTCTGAAAGGACCTTAATTAGCACTGCTTATGTAACACATAATCACTGAAATGCAATCTTAGAGTGCATGAAAATGTGTTTTTAGAGCACAAGTGGCTAAACCACAATCTTCCCATGTGTAATTAGCAGAGAAAGGTGTGATCACAGAGTTGAAACAGCCAGTGAGCACCCTAACAGACAATACTTTGACTGTGCAATTACACCCCTAAAAATACCATATGGAGCGATCTTTGCTTTTGTTTTTGTTTTGTTATTTTTAAAAACCACATGCATCAGAGGATGCGCTGACTGAAGACAGAGGTCTGCCAGCATTTGATGTGTAGGTCTACATAAAGAACAACAACAGAGCAGAGGAACACCAAGCAAGCCGGAAAAACACACAAGAATGTAAGGAATTCTATCATGGGCAATTATAGAGAAAGAAGACACAAGGGAATGCAGACAGGCTACAGGATAAAGATGTAGAGAGATACCGAAAGAAAGAAACAGCGAAGTAAAGCAGGGAGCGGGAGACAGTGGAGGGCGAAAGGAAGATACTGAGATGAGAGGAGGACAGAAAGCAATATGCCAGGTATCCACCAGGGAACACAAAGAGAGAAAGAAAGGAGGAGGGAGGGAGGTGGAGAAAGGAAGTAGAGGCAGAACCGAGCCCGGAGGGTGTGTGTGTGTTGGAGAGTGTTAGTGAGAGAGCGAGAGAGAGAGAGAGAGAGAGAGAGAGAGGGAGAGAGATTGTGGGTGGCTGATAACAAGAATGCGCTGGGGATGTAGATGGTCTCGTTGCCAGCTGGCACATTCCTGCCTGTCCACTTCCAACGCCCCGCAAGGCAAAAAGATGAGGCCCAATTAAAAGTGTGATAGCCGCCAATCCAGCTCTTCTCTTTATCTAAGGAGGATGAAAGGCCTTTATCTCGCTCCCTCTCCGTTTCTGTCATCATGTCTCCCCATCTTCCCCTCTCCACACTCCGTCCTTCCTCTGAACGAGCGCACACAGAGCAGTCAGGGAATGAGAGGATCAGACAGCTTTTTGAAGGATACGTACTTGAGTCAGAGTTTTGGGAGAAGTCCACAGAGATATTCAGGGTGTGTGTCCTTTACAGAGTTATGTAATCAAACTGCTGCATCATTTATCACCGTATAACTACCTTAACTTATTTTTATTAGCTGTCGTGCCATGATGGATGGATGGATTCCAATTGTTTATTCCTAATAAAAAAC
Source organism: Oreochromis niloticus (assembly GCF_001858045.2). Lineage (NCBI taxonomy): Eukaryota > Metazoa > Chordata > Actinopteri > Cichliformes > Cichlidae > Oreochromis > Oreochromis niloticus. The sequence goes on from NC_031965.2 coordinate 32,711,645, forward strand.
AACTTTTTTGTTGATTCAAACAGGTTTACATTTTCCTTTTTACCAAACAAATAAAAAAATAACCAAAGACTGCAGGTGTAATGTAAGATAATCAGCTTTTAATGCAACTGACTGACTGTCACAAATGGTAGGGGAATGTGATGGGATCATTGTGTGACCAAATGGACAATGAGATACAATATTTGGCTGTAGAAAATAAGTGATATAAGAGGCTGTTAGCTCTGTAACAGACTAGAAACAGGTCTTTTGTACAGTGTTAACTGTGTTAAGATCTAAAACACCTTTGATAGACAGACGAAGCATATCTGAGGGGATAAACAGTTGGCCTGAAACAAACAGAAATATAAATTCTCATAGGAATTATATAACAACCTTTTAAGGGGAAAACAAAATAAAACAAAAAACAAGTAGGTTTGTTTTCCTGCTGCTCTTCAGTTTTACTGAAGAAACTCTGCTTGTTTCGGCTGCTCCCTTATTCACAAGGGGTCACCACAGCAGATGTAGCACATGTTTGATTTGGCAGAATTTTTTCCACCAGATGACCTTCCTAACGCAACCCTCCCACAGGAGGAGATTTGGTTCTCCTCCTGGTCTCAAACTGGGATCTTTCATGTGTCAGGCACACGTGTTAGTTGCTAAACTATGGAGCCACCCTTTCTGAAGAAACCCTAAGATGGAATAAACTTAGTAAAATTACCAACTTTTTTATTGTAACAGTTATTTTAAGGATCGATACTTTAATTTGAGCTACCTAAATAAAATTTAGCCTACCTCTCTGTGACTTTCAGGATAGAGGAAGTATGCACTGGCACATTAAAACAAACTGACATTTAAAGTTTCATTTTCTTACAAATCGCTCTCTTCGACGTTCAGTTAAATGCCTGAAGTCTTTTGGCTCTTAAAAACACACAAACCAGCTGGAAATGATGATGAGAGGGCATTCATCGTTTTTTACTGCCAAACTGAATGCCTGTAGTACTATTAAAGGTGTTCTGTCAAGAAAAATTAGACTACAAATAACAGCTATATGTTCTCCATCCTTCCTCACCTCCACCAGCTGCATGAGGTTCTCAAAATACTCTTCCTCGTCGATGGTGAGTTTGCCGTTGTGGTAGATGATGCGGTAGTGCTCCACCTTGCCATCACAGCTGACACACAGGGTGTAATCTCCAGGATAGTTGGTGCTTTCCCTCACCAGGAATAAACCCGTCTCTGGAGGGTAGAGGAGCCGCTCGGCCTGCTCCCGAGTTATCTTCCCATGAAACCAGCTGGAGAGAGTGAAGAGAGGGGTGGAAATGAAGGACAAGTGGGGAGACAAAGAGGGAAGAGGGAGAGAGAGTATGTGAGACAAAAAGGACAGTTTTATGGCCGCACACAGAGCGTTTATGTAACAGTGACGTTGTTTGATCTATCTATGAAACTCAAGTTGTGCCATTTTTTAAGAACATATATCTCCAAAAAGAGAGCGAGAGGGAAAAAACAACTAAACTTCAACCATGCAGAGGTACCAAATTCCATGCATCATGGCCCACAGCCTTCCTCTGAAATGAGAAGTGAAAAACAAGAGGGGGGCAGTAATGGGAAGCCGACAGCAGCACTTCCACCCTGTTCAGCTTGAATGGTGCAGGGGCGAGGCTGTCTGATCTTGGGGAGTCAGTGAAAAAGTACCTGAACCCAAACAACAGGAAACATTGTGCTAAAACGCACACACGCACGCGTGCGCACACACATATACACAAAGCCTGGGGCAGAGTCGGAAACTGACATACAGGCACTGCAATAACAGGAAAATGCAAAAGCTGCTCAGACAAGGCGGGGAGCAGGATAAAACCAAGTCAACCATTCCCGACTGCGGTCAGAGAGACCAAGAGACGGATTGACCTTTCACCACCCGCTGTAACGAAAAGGAGGGAGATCAAAAAACAACTCCACCTCCTGCTAAGCTAAAAAGCTGATCACAATTCTGTTGGTTGTGGCAACAAAGAAAGCGCTTGCTTCCTGATTTAGAAGCTAACTGTTACACAACAAACATCAACCTCGCCATATGGCTTGATAGGAGGCATCTATATGCTACTGAAGGACGGATTAGACAGCTGGATCACACACTTTGATCTACTCAACCACCATCTTTAAAAATTCTGTCTTTTACAAAAACAGAATTTTTTCACACTGCTGTTGAAAAGCACTGCTGTTGTTTTTCAATGATAATTCATCCTCCGTCATGCTTAAATGGTAAACGGTTTTTAATCTTTGTTAGATACATTTCAGTTTCCTACAACAAAAGCTAATGCCCTATTTCAGTATTCTGAATTTCCTTCCATTCATGGGTATTGATCTGTGGTATTAAGCATAAACACAGGGGGGTATCCCATGTACCCTGCTGATTTCTGCCACTATTTGTATGAAAGGTCACATTAGTCACCAAGAGTTGCAAAGCACAAAGTCTCCTTATCGGCACTGGCTCGTCAATGGGTGGTAATTAACAACTATGAATGATTTAGCCCACTTTCCTGTGGCTGCCTCTGTCACGCCCTCCTCCTCTTCAATCACTCTACTTGGTCTCCTCAGACAGCAGAGGCCCTTGTGGTAAAGCTGCTTAACATGGCTCGAGTTGATTAGATCAGAATAGGGAGCTTCTCCGATGGAGAGCAGCTCTTTAACTCCCAATAATCCGAGAGCAGGCGCCAAGAGTGGATGGCCCCAGTGACACAAAGCCCAGTGGTAGACACACACTTGCTGCTTTGTCTCCAGAAATTAACCGCAGTTTTCAGAAATGACATCATATTGAAATAAAAGTGAACAACATGTTCAGCACAACTTGGAAGGAATGAGTAGGACAGCACAGATGAATACGCCAGCTTTCTTTAGGGTGGTTTGGTTACATGGGGCAGATATCTGCCACATGAGGGCAGTAGATGGAGCAGAGTCAAGTAAAGGAGGCAAGCGCTGTATGTACAGCTGAGTATCAACTGATACGGGTGAACATTAAAGCAGAAAACCGCAGATGAACCCTTACATAACCCAGAAGAGAGGGAGCGGTCCTCTCCGAGACATTTGCTGATGATTCATAAAAAAATCCCAAAGTCCCTGCGGGGTACAGAGAAACGACTTCTGATGACTTGAGTTTAAAAACACTGAACTATGCAGTGATCTCAAAGGCAGCAATTAGAGCAGAAGGTCAGGACGTGAAAGCATGCTGAACGTTTGGGAGTCAAAGATTAGTGAGTTAGATTCATAGCACCGTCTTCTTTCCTTGTTTCTTTTAGAAAAACAACTCTGAGAAAGACATTTGGTATTGGCTGAAAACAAGTTTCATTAAATTCATTCTGAGCTACAGATTAATTACAGCTGTTGCCCACATTAGCCTTTAATAATCAGTGTTGTTGTATGCACACAAATTCCTTGTAGCTGCACAAGGCTCATTTTAAGTTACTGCACCATCGGGCCTCCTCATATCACACAAAACATGCCTGAGCTGCATGACACAGTAACCGAATTTAAAAAGGTGTGAACAGACGGTATGAGGTGGCAAACAGAGAGGTCAAAGCTTTCAGCAGCAGTTGATGAAGGGAGACAAAGAGGGTCAAAAGTCTATATAAATGTTTCCTGCCAACATGTTAAGAACATATCACTAAAAATAGTGTGAGCTACACATGCAATGCTGACAAGACTGCATTTCGCTTTCTATCCACAGTGAGAGCTGACACCTTTATTGTGTTAATGATCTCCTTCTAGGAGCACGAGTTCATTGTTGCTGCACAAGGTTTGAAAGGTACAAGGAAATAAAGGAGCAGCTTATGTATATAACTGCTTACTGTCAAACTAAAATGAAAAGAAAATTAGATACTTGCAATACTGGAAACACTGAGAAACTGAAATAAAAATTGTACTTCATCTTTGACTTAATTAACTTAACTATGGCCATTATAACAAACCACAACTTTGAGGTCCGACGTACCATTCTCTTCTTGCAATTCATGTACTTCCTACTGAAATTAAGAACTTTCTTCTGCTTTGCAAAGTTTAAAGACTTGTTTATTACTATCTCAAGAGTAAACACAAATGGTCTGGCGGCTCTCACAGCTTTCCACATCTTATAGCTCTAGCTCGGTTGCAGCAGCTTGGCTTTCCTGTCTCCTTTCATTTGCATATGCCTCTCGTTATGTTTTCCTCGTTTTGAATAGCTGCATTTTCAAAGAGCCCGAAATGTCACTCAAATCTAGTGCACAGCTGGCTCTAGCCTCTATGGGTGTCAGACACAGACAACAGAAGACAGGGAATTTTCATCTTTTGAAGTCAAGACTAATTTCTCCCTCTCACAGCAGGAGACAAAAGTGAATCGGGCTATAACAACTTGTTCATACATTTAAGGATGTCTGAGATACAAGACACAAACCATTAGTATTTTGATTACTGCTGTATTCTGTCGCAATCCTGGAGAACTTTGGCAATTTCCTAAAATGTTATTTCAGAATGAAACAGTTCTGCAATCCAACAAAAAAAATATGTACCCTTCTTTTAAAATGCATTTTATCCTCTTACATTGCATAAAAAGATGTTTGTATGGTCTTAAAAATAAACGCAAAACACCACAAACACACAGACATGACAGTCTAACTGGGTTTATCCATTCTAGTACTCACGGCATAAGACTGAGTTTCCCTCCTGACTTGACGCCTTCCCTTTTCTGGACATAGTTAGCTGGGATGGTGCCCTCTCTGCCCACCTGGTTCCTTGCTCTGTACCAGTTTGGATCCTGAAACAATCGAACACACCACAACACAGCTGAAATACCATAACTAAGGCGGAGTACCATTTTAATATACCAAGTCATTTTGTAGGTAAGGAACACTTCTGTACCTCAGAGATAACACAACACAGAAAGACACAGTGGAGAATAAAAGCCAAAATCCACTTCAGCCCCATCAGATATTTGTGGGCACAAGCTGTTGCATCAACAGAAACCAGCGAGTGCCTCTAGCTAAAAGGAAACCCACCAACTGAAGCAATAAAGCTGTTTGATAGGATTAAGTTCACTGAAATCTCAAGCTTTTTAAAAGCTGATATACTTTTTTTTTTTTTTTTAAATGTAGCTCTTTGTTTGTCTTGTACCATGCCATAACAAATGAATGAACTAACTACTTTGTTAGGGACAAAACTTTTGGTTGCCTTGTTTTCCCACTTCAAGTACAAAAAACTAGGATTGTCTCATGAAATACTGCACGAAATACTGTTATAGGTGCTGTTGCTGACATTTCAAGGAAGAAAAATCCATGTCCTTTTACATCTCTGCATACATCTGTGCATATCTTATATCTGTATAGTGTTTTTAACATACAGAGAACATTTTACAAGTCCAATCTTTGGTGAATGATCCAAAAAACCAACCCCATTAACTGTGAAAACCCATGAAGAAACAGAAACAGCTTAAACACTAAGTTATTCACTGAATAATAATTGCTAGGATGGCAGCTCTGTGGGTTTAGTTAGAACAACCATATTCAAGACACTTGTTTTCTTACCCTGGTGACTCCGATGATGGTCAGTACATCTCCTTTACAGAAGGGTAAGTCCTGTTCATTGGCAGTCTGAAAGTTATACTTGGCTACACACTCTGTGCCAGTCGACCATGGTACCTAGATTATAGAAAACACAGAGGAACCAACATTATCTAGTGGTGTAACTCATTAGGAGCTGAATGAAACAAATTACAGAACACAGTAAAAGAGTTTAGAGGCGAAGAGGCAATTGGGAAGGGCGAGAACAAGTCCTAATCACACTGTTATGAGACTATGATCCACTTATTAAAACCAAAGCCTGCCAGCATTACAGTCCTTACTCTGAATGTTTCTTTAGAGAGTTTACTCTCCTTCTTATGTTGTTTGTTTTCCCTTTTCAAATATTTCAGAACAGCGTTAAATCTGTTCAAATCCAATAAGGCCTCAACAAATAAAATCGTAAGTAACACTTTTTGCAGTAGTTTCCTGGTGCAGTACAGGAAATATGAACATTAACCTAGCAAGTAATTTTCTTCCCCATGTTTAGAGAAACTGGAGCTTTCATGGAAACTTGGGAGATAACTGTGCTAAACTCTGAGCCACTGTTCAGTCATTAAAACAGTTTATTAATCTAAAATAAAAATTAAACATTAAATGTTGTGCATGAACAAAAGGTGTGGCATAGCTAGTAAGCAATAATTTATCTCGGCTGAGCTGTGCTTGATATTGCATACTTGAAAGGCAGAGATAATGCACCCCAAGGTAGTTATTTGAATCTTGGCAAAAAAGTTAAGACTGCAATAACATATCAGATAGAAGCAGTAACTGTATAAAGCAGTAACTTTTTATGTGTAATGGTAGTACCCTCCCCATGAATCACAGGCATAAAGGCCTATATAACACCCAAGTGTCTAAAGCCAAAATGTGTTTCTGCTTTGATATCCAAGTAAGTATTTTTCTGGATGATCTACAGTTAAAAGGAAATAAATGGGACCTATGACACTCATTTCGAGATCCAAATATGAATTATTGGAATCAAAAGTAGCTTTGGATGGTTCGGTCCATGTTTACATTACACTGGGCCTCACTGCAACCTTTCATATATAAAACTTATATACGAAAAATGAAAACAGATTTTCTCTAAATATTTTTCTCTTTTAGATTATCAAGCTGATGTCACTTGGCAAACATTTTTACCATTAAAAAGCATTTAAATGTGTAATCTAGGCAAGGCAAGGCAAGGCAAGTTTATTTATATAGCACAATTCAACAACAAGGTGATTCAAAGTGCTTTACAGAGACATTAAAAACAAAAACAAATAAAAAGCAAGCAAAAAGGAAATTTCACCATTTAATCGCATAAATTTAACTAGTGTTGAGATGGGAGCTGTTGAGAGTTTCAAGCTACTGAAACAAGCATGCAGGACATTTAAATTCAAGAATCTCATTTCAAACTTGATATGTTTCATTTTCAGACATTTAGAGTTCAGTTACCACTCCATGCGTTAATTTTGTTTATGCTTGTGAAACAAAAATCGGATGAGGCAGATCTCCTTCCTAGATAACAAACAGTAGGTTTATTAAATCTGCTGACCTCAGCTTATTCCCAGCATAGCTGCCAAACCTGTACCTGCTTAGAGATAAAATAACCCTGGGAGAAAAAAAAAACCATCTGTGTATGTGTGTACCCAAAACAATGTGCTTTCAGTGAGAATTATTGCCTGTTCACTCCACCGCAGTGACTTTGAACCTCAACAAAAGCTCTGCACTATAGTTGGACTCACTATCAATCTCGACTTGTCTAAAAGCCACAGCTGCAAGAAACACATATAAATGACAGAAAAGAAAGGAAAACAGAGCATTCAGCTCGCACTGTTAGATCAGCAAAGTGGTGTGATCACAATCATGCCTCAATAACGTGAAATGACAAAGCCAGAGAACAAAGCAGCAGGTGTGAGTGAGCGAGTAGGGCCCTTGAATAAGCCGCTTTATTCGCAGTGGAGGCTGTGAATGTGTCTATCGCAGTCAATAGAGCGGTACGAGTTTGATGGCTGCTGTGACACAGAAAAAAAAAATATTGCATCTCCCATAGCCTTCATTTCCATGTGGTCACATCAAGAAAAGAACTTTATTAAACTGAGGCTCTGCTAGATTTAATGTGTCATTGGGGGAAATTTCCTTGCGGCTCTTAAGCAATTTAAGACACAGCCTCATGCAACACACGAAACAGCTGGGGAAGAAAACTACGGCTAAATTTAACACCAAGTTGCGTTCATATATTTTTAACAGCAGCATGTTTTCCTTGTGCCGTTTCCTACGAGGGAAGCGCTTGAGAAGAGGATGTAGATCATCCACCTCGAATTCACCTCTTGGGCGATATACAAGTCAGTTTTGATGGCTTATTGTATTTGCTTACTCCAGCTCTACAGTCCCCACCCCCATCCTTACACTGTCAATCTTTACAGAGGACTTAAAATACATTTATGCTTCTGCAAAGCTTTGAATTTTGATGCTTAAATATCTAGAATAATGAAACCATTATTAGCTACCACTTGGACTGATTGAGAAAATATGAAAGAAAGCTAAGAAGTGCAAAAAGCATAATCAGACTGTTTCATCAGCTAGATTTCATTCATCTGATGCAATTATATTTCACAAGATGGTTACATATTTAAAGCGTTAATCAAAATGCAATTCTTAACCTTCCTAAATAGAATTCTACTATTTAAATATTGACAAGAAAAAGAGAAGTTAAAAAGTAGCTGTCAAAATAATAATCAAGCAAAAATTAAAGTCTTGAAGTTAAAAAAAATAAAATAAAAAATGCTGTGATAACAGCGTCAAGAAACCTCTGGCAGATCAAGGAGGAGTATGCTACAGTGTTGTTTTAATCTAGAGAGAGACATGCTTGTCATCTACATTAAACAACATTAACAAAACCAGACAACTGTTGCTTGGACATATTAACCTCCAGAGGGCAAAAGTAATGCAGCAACTGAAGACGTGAGGAAACGAATAGTTATGTCTATAACTTCTGTTCCCTGAAGGAGAGGAACGAGGTACAACACATAAGTATGGGATATCACGCCCTCGCGTGTCCTGGCTGAAGAAACCTTTATTCACGCCTTTAAGGCAGATGACGTGTGATGACACGCGCACGGCCCCGCCTGCACATATAGCCGCTGTCATCACAGTCATCCCTCAGTTCGATAGCCGCTCTTCACCTTCAGAGAACAGAAGTTATAGACATAACTATTCGTTCCCTTTCAGTCGATTCACTCGGTACAACACATAAGTATGGGACATATATACACGCCCCGAAGAGCAGCCACCGAACCGGAATCAGGCCACCACTTCCTTAGTGAGTGGTAGACCCAGCAGAAAGGACAGTATGAGCCACCGAAGGGGCTGTAACGTCCAACCGATAAAACTGCACAAAAGTGTGCAGTGATGCCCAACTAGCTGCCGCACAAATATCAGCTACAGGCACCCCTTTAAAAAGAGCCCATGAGGTTGCCATCCCCCTGGTGGAATGAGCTCTCACCCCGTGGGGCAAAGCAAGACCTCTGGTGCTGTATGCCAGTGAGATAGCTTCTATAATCCAGTGGGACAGCCTCTGTTTGGACAGAGATCTACCTCTATTTGGATTGGCGATGCAGACAAACAGCTGGTCACATAAACGCACGTTCTGAGTGCGCTCAATGTAGGTGCGTAGCACACGCACTGGACAAAGAGAATGCATCCTCCTCTGCTCCTCAGATGCAAAAGGAGGGGAGCAAAAGCTCAGCAACTCAAACTCCATTGAGCTATAAGATGCAGGCATGATCTTGGGAAAATAGGCAGCATTTGGACGCAATACGACCTTGTGGCCATCAGGAGAAAACTGTGTGCAGGCGGGATGCACGGACAGCGCATGAAGGTCACCCACTCGCTTTGCCGAAGCCAAAGCGAGAAGTAATGCAGTCTTATATGAAAGAAATTTCATATCCACAGACTCGATGAGTTCAAACGGGGGGCTACAAAGGGCCTCCAGCACCAAAGACAAGTCCCAAGCAGGGACACTGGACTTAAGCACGGGTCTCAGCCGGCGAACCCCTTTCAGAAAACGTATGGCGAGGGGATGTGCACCTGGTGTCACCCCGTCAAAGCCAATATGACAAGCAGATATAGCTGCTAAATAAACCTTAATTGTCGAAAATAAAAGGCCCTTATCCAGCAGCTCCTGCAGGAATGTCAAAACATCCACAATAGAGCACTGAAATGGGAGAGTGTGGCGGTCCTGGCACCACTGCTCGAAGGCTCGCCATTTGTAAGCGTACAAGCCTCTAGTAGATGAGGCCCTAGCGCTCTGAATCGTCGCTATCACACTAGGTGGCAAACCCTTAGCAATCAAGTGTAGCCTCTCAGCAGGTAAGCATGAAGGCGCCACAGATCTGGGCGCGGATGAAACACTTCTCCTCCCGCCTGAGAGAGGAGATCCGTGCGGAGAGGAAGCTGCCAAGGACTCGCTGCTAGCAGGCTGATTATCTCTGCATACCACGACCTTGTGGGCCACCAAGGGGCCACTAGAATCAGAGAGAGGGAATGCCGACGCACTCTCTTTAGAACTGGAGATATCATTTCCACTGGGGGAAATGCATACAGGAGCACGTCTGGCCATTGGTGCGCTAGCGCGTCCAAGCCCAAGGGTGCATCGTGGTCGATTATGGAGAAGAACAGGGGGCAATGAGTATTTACCCTGGAAGCAAAAAGATCTATTTGCGCCTTGCCAAATAGATCCCAAATCTTAGCCATTATTAAAGGGTGTAACCTCCATTCTCTCACCAGAGGACCCCCCCTGGAGAGAAGGTCCGGCCCCAGGTTCAGGTGGCCCGGGACATGGGTGGCTCTCAGAGACAGAAAATGAACACTGCACCATAACAGCAGAGAGCGAGACAGCTTCAACAGGGGAAGAGAGCGTGTTCCTCCCTGCCTGTTTATGTAAGACACCACTGTTGAATTGTCCGTCCTGACTAAGACATGCTGGCCCTCCAGGACTGGACGGAAATGCTTTAGAGCTAAGAACACTGCTAACAGCTCTAAGTGGTTGATGTGCAGCTGGCGCTGGGCTGCGGACCAGATCCCTCTCACTGATGCACCCTTGCACAGCGCTCCCCACCCTCTTAGGGAAGCATCTGTGGACACCACCTTGCGAAACAACACTCTCCCAATCCGAGAGCCCTGATGCAGCAGCCTGGGCTCCCTCCAAGGACGGAGAGCTAGCATGCAAGACGCGGTTACCGGCAGCCTCCTCCGGAGGTGACGCGATGCACACAGGCGGTGAGAGAGTGGCACTACGGCGATCATAGATGCCATCATGCCCAACAAGCATAATATCGTCTGGAAACGCAGTCTGCATCCCAGCTGAAACTGAGCGAGGCAGCGATGAAACGCGGCCACTCTGTGCTCCGACAAACGTGCGCGGCTGGAAAGCGAGCATATTTCCAAACCGAGGAAAGAAATCTGCACCCCAGTGTCTGAATGTGTGACAGAACCAGTGACAGCTGTGTCTCCGCCTGCTCTCTGGAGCAAGCTACGAGAGCCCAGTCGTCTAGGTAGGCTAAGATGCGGATGCCTCTCTCTCTCTGAGGGGCGCTAGCGCTGCTTCAGCACATTTCGTAAAGATGCGAGGAGCGAGCGACAGCCCGAACGGCAGCACTAGGTATTCGTAGGCTACACCCTCGAATGCAAACCCCAGAAATTGCCTGTGTTTCGGGTGTATAGCCACATGAAAATAAGCATCTGTTAGATCGATTGTCGCAAACCAATCTCCCGGGCCGACTGCATTCAAGAGCTGTCTGAGTGTTAGCATCTTGAACCTGTACGTATGTAGATATGTGTTCAAGACTCGCAGGTCGAGGATGGGACGAAGCCCTCCCCCTCTTTTCGGAACAACAAAATAGCGGCTGTACCAACCTTTGTCTGTCTCCGAAGCGGGGACCACTCGTATTGCTCTTTTCTGCAATAGCGCCTTTATAACCTCTCTGAGTATCATGGCCGCCTCGGTGTTGACAGTCGTGTTTACGACTCCTTGGAAACGAGGCAGCTTGACCCGGAACTGAAACCGGTAACCCATGGCAACGGTTCGCAGCACCCACGGAGAGGGGGCGCAAGCGCGCCACTGAGGGAAGTGAGCAGCCAGCCAGCTGACCTGCAGCACCGTCGGTGGGGCGTTGTCGCCCCCCAGTGTGTCTGCAGGGGACTGCATTACCTGCCTGACCTGGCTCATTCTGCCCACAGGCTGAGCATTTGTGATTGTTTGAGAATAAACAACACTCTTTATTGATTGTAACATGGGAACATGTACATTCATACATTTTGTTGGAGGCACCTTTTCTGGGGCACAACAATGAAAAACAGCGGGAACACTTGATGTGGTCACCTGAACATTTAACACACCTGAACAGGGAGTTACCTGAGGCATTTTGTGTGCAGGGATTTTGTGCTTGGGAGACTGTGTTAGGAAAGTGCAGCGCCTTCTGGGGCTGACAACCTGAACAGAACTTAAGCGGCACCTCTTGGGTGGCAACAGAGGGGTAAAAGCAGCGTCTCCCTGCTGCTGGACCCCTTCTCCACTCGAAACCACAGCTAGGAGGGCTGAGGCTTCTTCCTCCTGGGCGTCGGGTCCCGCCGGGGGCCCGAGGGTGGGCCTCTGCTCCAGGCCGACTGGCGTGGAGCTCGGGCCGGAGGATGTGCTCTCGCTGGCGGCGCACCCACTTCAGCAGTGGGCGCCGGTCTCTTGCCAGGTGCCTCTGCGCCACTACTGTCGAAGCCATCCCTCTGCCCAGGGAGAGCGCTGCACAGCGAGACGCACGGAGGATGTAATCTGTGGCGACTCTGACCTCGTTAAGAAGAGGTGCCAAAGGGCTGTCATCAGGAACCAGTGATCCGAGCTCCGCCAGGCACATTGCCTGGTACGTCTGGAGCATGGTGACGGAGCTCATGGCGCGAGCAGTGCCGGCCTGAGCCCGATAAATCTTCTCCAGCTGCGAAGCAGAGAATCTGCAGTGCTTGGACGGCAGAGTTGCGGGGCCGCCGACACCATGGTTATGGGACGGGGCCAGATAAGCAGCCAGAGACGGCTCCATAGGGGGTGGGTTAGCTAAGCCAGCCCCCTCGGCGCCGTCCAACTCCATGTACTGTCCATAGCCGGGCACACTGATGCGGGTAGACAGAGGTTTGTCCCATGATGCTGTTAGCTCGCAGAGAAAGTCTGGGAACATGGGAAGGCAGTCTTTGGCCGTTGCGGGCTCCGGTGGGAGGAAAAAACCCGCGAACCGCGACGGCTTCTGAGCTGGTGGAGGAGAGGGCCAGTCCACCTGCAGCTTCTCAGCAGCGCGGCGAAACAGGGAAAAAAGAGAGGTGTCATCGTGGCCGACCGGCGCAGCAGCGGCGGCACATTGGGCCGACAATGAGCTCTCCTGCTCATCCTCCGACAAACCATGGATGTCCAGGCCGATGTCCAGCACGTCATCGTCTTCCTGGGGAGCGCTGGCGGGCTTCAACCCAGGCTGAAGCCTGTCAGCGCTCCTGCATGGTTCCGGCTCGTTCTCGGCTAACCCGTCAACATATTCCATGTGGTCAGCCCAGCTAATTGCGGGGACATCGACCGGAAAATCCTCGTCTTCGGACTCGGACGAAGCCGGGGCTCCAGACTCGGAAAGGAGAGGGTCATGCTGTGCGACAGCCGAGCGTCCCAGCACTTTTTCCACAAACGTCACCCGTCTTTCCAGGGTCGAGCGCCGGAGCTGGCGACAAAACGCACAGGCTTCGGGCTCCGTCAACGCTCTCCTAGCGTGGACGATCCCCAGGCAGACAGGGCAGGTATCGTGCTGGTCGCTGTCGTGCAAACAGAATCCCTGAGGACAGGGGCGAACAGAAGATTTCTGCTTTGCTCACTTCGGTTTGGAGTCCATTCCAAAAAGCAAAGCGAAACGCTGCACAGGAAAAACTTGAAATTAGCGCTCCGCGGGCAGCCTACACACCAACTGGGCGGTGGAGGCTAACACCAACAGGGGCAGTTAAGCTAAGTTCAAGTTGGCAGACAACGGAGCTAACTAGCAGCAGCTAGCTAGCCCAACTCAGCAGAGGTGTTCTCAGCGAGGTGAAGAGCGTAAGAACTGAGGGATGACTGTGATGACAGTGGCTATATGTGCAGGCGGGGCCGTGCGCGTGTCATCACACGTCATCTGCCTTAAAGGCGTGAATAAAGGTTTCTTCAGCCAGGACACGCGAGAGCGTGATATCCCATACTTATGTGTTGTACCGAGTGAATCGACTGAAAGGGAACTTTTCTATCTTTACAGAAAGGCATTATTAATTTAATGATTAGTAAACAAAACCACAGGAACTTATTTGAAAGAGTTGTACATGTATTTATATCTAAAGTAAGAATAGTGCTGTTGGAAGATCAGATGTGTGTATTGGTGGTATTTCACAAATGTTATGCTAGCAGCTTTTCTTTGTGTGGTTACATTAGTTTTTGACTGAACTGCACCTGTGGGCTAGCTGGTTGATGTGACAGAAAAGCTCAGACGATTATGATGTGTCATCGTTATGTTTACTTTAAGACTTGTTGGGAAGCTTTTACTGCACTTACAGTTATGTAACGTGTTCTTGTCAGTGTGATTAATATTATTTCACTTCATCTATCTTGTCAGCTCCACTCCACATGTGATGCATGTGTGAGTGAGCGCAGGTGCACTCAGTGAGAGCAGGGTAAAAAGAAACTATGGCAATCATAAATGACAGTAGTACGCAGTGAAGACTCGCTGCACTGAACTGAGACTAGAGCAAATAAATGGGGTCAACCATTATTTTGTTTCTCATTTTTATTCACCTAAAATTTACTAAAGAAAAATACCAATTCATTAAATTGGATAGATTTATCTGATAAATGTAATTTTTCAAAGTTAGGAAAGCAGTTTTTAATTGAAACCTGATATTGCCCGATACATAAAATAAAAAAAAAGGTGGTGGTGGGGTGATACCAGCAGATACCGAAAACAAATGTATTAGTATAATTACTGGGAAAAGAGTGAGATCTAAAGCTTTAATAGACTTTGTAACCATCCAGAACAACTAAAACATGCTAATGACAGAATCCTGTGTTTTCATTTCAAACAGATTCTTTGAAATATAGAGAGGAAGAGGATTTTTAATTCTATTACAAGTGGACACAAAAAGTCTACAAGCGAAGGTGGGAAAAAAAAAAGCAATATGTTCTTCACTTACATGGATCCCAGACATGATGAAGGGAATTTGGCAGCAGGTGTCCTCAGGCAGGTAGCGGTCACTGTTCAGCTAGTACCATGAGAGCTGTAAGACACAAAGGTAAAGGCATTAGAAAGACAACTACTGCATTATATATAAAACTGCTGAATGATCACAGTGTATGTCATAACAATAAGAACACAAACAGCCACAAGAAGCAAGTCACAACCATATCTCACTGGCTGGTTAATAAGCCCAAATGAAACAGTTTGGGTTCCAACAACTCTAACACTGATCTGATCACTCTACTGCTAGCATTGCTGAAAGATTAGTGGATGGTGTCTGCTACCACGTGTTAGTAGAGATTAGGGCAACTGTGATTTTGGGGGGGGATTAAAATAACGTAAAATGCCAATCTATCCATCCATTCTCTTTTAGAGAACAGGACACCCTGGACAGGTCATCAATCCATCGCAGGGTTAATATGAACAGACAACCACTCATGCTCACGTCTGACCAACTTAGAAATGCCAATTTACCTAACCCATGGATGCCTTTGGACTGTTGGAGGAAGTCAGAGTATCTGAGGAGAACTCTTGTAAACATGGAAAGGACATGCAAAGTCAACACACAAAGGCTTCGGTAGGTTCAAACCCAGAACCCACTGCCGCTTTAAGACGATAACCAAATGCAGTCATTGCACAGTAGCAATCATAAGTTTATTTACTGCCTGAAAAAAGAAAGCATTTTATTAAAGTGCTTAACTGCCACATTGGATTTTAAAAGATTACTTTTTTAATTTTCTACTGCACAAACTGTTACACAACACAGCGTTGTTATAATGAAGCAGAAGTAACACTAGGTGCAGGTCTCTCACGGTAGGCTCCATTCAAGCATCTTACTTCCATCCAGTCCAGAAAACAGCAAGTTGAAACAGGGAGGGTGGAGCGTAAGTAGGAGGAAGTTGCTGACGCACAGTTTCCAGTGGTTCTTATGGAGGCAGGAAAGGGCTGTATTTGGATACCAATGTGAACATGTCTACACTGCTGATCTTTAGACTAATTTTAATGGTCTAAACCTAACTTTAATTGAAATCAATTTGAAAGAGGTGAGTACTGGGGAAAAACAACAACAACAAAAAAAACCCTTCAAATTGGACTGTGACTTGTTCTGTGTATTGTAGATGGACTTAATAATGAAAAACAACCTACAGCTTTCACTTGGATTATATTTCAGTGAGCATAAGCAGGCGATTCCCCAAACTTATGAAATAACAGAGCTCTGTGTAATTTTAGATCCATGAATATGATGCATCTCCTTCAAAGAGTCTGGCATTCTCCCTAAAAGCATCTATAGCAAAGCTTCACAGCCCTACCATATCCTGTGTTGAAACAGGAAACAGCCTAATTGCAGACCACTGCAGAGCAGTATGCAAACTGACAGAGCCAAATATATCCAAGGCCAGGCTGCTCCTGTGAACCCAGAGGGTACTTCTTTTCCCTTTACCATTCTTTACATCTAAAGCAACCCTGCTGGAACAGAGCAGCCACACTTGCTAGCCAATGGAAAGGAGACAAGTGAGTGCTATTCTTATCTTACTCCAGCGCTGAGGAATGGCTGCAAGCTATTCAAGAGCTTCAACATCTCACCGCTCACATCACTCTTCATAAGTTCATCAAGTGGTACTCAATAAGGGCCTGTGTCTTTGTCAATTCAATTTTCTATAGAAGACAGTTGAGCAATAACACCAACGCTTCGTCCCACAGAGCAGACTATATATTTCTAACACACATACCTGCATTAACATACATGTTTGATACTGGGAAAGGCAGTCCAGAGAGTGCAATTACACTGTACAGTATTCTTGCTGAGTATCTGTGTAAAAGCCTAAGACTGTGCTCAGTCTGACAATGGCATCTGATTTAAAAACAAAAACATAGGTAAGTGTGCCTGAGTAAGCAGCTACAATTTCTGGCACAGTGTGACGATTTATCAGATGTCAAGACACTGAACATCTTAGATTCCTCTGAAACAGGATTTTTGATTAACATGTGGAACCAGAGAAAGCCAATCCAAAACCAAAAACCGAACACACTTGAAATTTGTGTTAAATTAATTTAGCAAGACAGTATACACAATACATTTATAAATTTAAAGTTTAAGTGAGTCAAACAATTCCCAGTGAATATTACTTTTTTTTTTTTTTGCTTTGCTTTTATTTTTGCTTAAAACCTTCATCCATAACAGACTAGCCTGGGAATGTGAACCTTCAGTTTTTCTTTAGCCTGATGTAAATATGAACCATGATCCGGGCCAGATGAGCAATAAGCACAAACAACAAAATCTTGTTAAGTGAAATGGTTCAAGTGTATGGCTGTTCAAATATCACATCAAAGGGTAAATTTTTAATTCAGGCTCATAACCCCCCAAGAACCACATGTGTGGTAACACATGAATGCAAATCACTTCTTTCTCCACGCCCCTCCTCCTAATTGTCTTCCGTCGTGTGACGGGAGCTGAGTGTTATGGCAACACACCAAGTGATGTAACAGTAGGCTTTGATGCAGCGCTGCTTTTCTCTCTGCTGTGCCAGATGACAGTAATAATGTTATGGTTTTATTTTATGTGTCGTTTGTATTCTAACCTGCATTGTGTGTTCCATCCTGTTCTTTTTAAACCTTTGTGATTCATATCAGCTCCTGCAACCTACTGCACTTTGGTGGATGTAGATTAAAGAGATTAAGTGCTCGCCTACCATCTACAATATGCCTGTATGATCTTGTTTCACCACATTAATATTTCAGTGCATCGAAGCTCTTAGACAACTTCTGCATTTTCCATGACCTTAGAGAATACAGCGATGTTAACTCTTGTTTCTGTACTATACACCCCCAACCTGATTCCTGAAGAGCTGTTGCTCAGTGCGCCACAGAACACAGATACAAAGAACTATCAAAAACTATGACAGGACTGGGTTTTTATTATATGGTGTCTATACTTCTCAAATCAGCTCTGAAAAAAGACAACTGAGATAGCGGTAACAAAAGATGATTCATACACCCCCACGTCAGCGGACAGGACAGTTACTGCAAAATAATCCATTGCTTCATTTTATTAAAAGGAAAAAAAGAGAGAGAAAAAGACCAAAAATGCCAAAACATAATTAACAAATGTTTCCTTTGAAACAAATGTAACACTGACGTAGGGTCTCTAATTGTGTTATTGGTTTATTTTTACACATTTTTGGTTCATTTGCTTTAAGAAGTTGTAATTTGTTCCAATATAGAAATTTTCCTGTTGCATAATGTTAAAAGAAGTAAAATGCAAGAGACTGGTTCTGACATAAAATAATGTTGGAGTTAAGGTGCATTTTTGAATTCACAGTTCTTGGAATACTGGGAAATTTGTGTCATCTAGATATAAAAGATTAAAATCACCATTTAGTGATTGCAGAGAGCAAAACCTCAGGGTACTTGAACGGATTTGAGCACTGACACAAGTTTTCTTTTTCTTTTTTTTTTTTACCCATTTAATTGAAATATCTTTCAATAGAGTTATTTAATGGAGATGGACATAATGTGTAGACTGTCAGCTTTCAACTGGGGGTATCTACATTCAAACCGGATGAAGGGTTTAGGAGTTTGAGCTCCTTAACATGTGCCACCATATTTTTAAAGGAACCAAAAGTATTGGGACAATTGACTCAAAGGCTATTTCATGGGCAGGTGTGGGGAATTCCTACATTATGTCATTAATGATCAGTTAAGCAGATAAAAGGCTTGGAGTTGAACACAGAAAAATACCCATCCGAGAATTTTCTACAATATTAAGAGTGGCAACTTCTACAGTTGGCACATCCTGAGAAAGATAAAAAGCACTGGTGGAACAGCTTGTGATCCAAAGCATACCACATCTGTAAAGCACAGCAGAGGTAATGTGATGGCTTGGGCATGCATGGCCAGTGGCACTGAAGACACTAGTGTTTAATGATGATATTCTCACGTGTTCAGAGACATATTGTCTTATCAAATCCAGCTACGTGCAGTCACACTGATTGGGCGGCGTTTTATAATACAGATGGGCAATGACCCAAAACAACAGCCAAAGCAACCCGGGAGTTTATTAAAGCAAAGAAGTGGAGTATTTTTGAATGGCGAAATAGGTCACCCGATTTTAACCCAACCGAGCATGATTTCACTTGTTTAAGAATAAACATTGGAAAGAAAGACCACAAACAAACCGCAAATGAAAGCTGCAGCAGTAAAGACCTGACAGAGCATTAAAAAGGAGGAAACCCAGCATCTGGTGATGTCCATGAGTTCAAGACTTCAGGCTGTCACTACCAGCAAAGAGTTTTCAACCAAGTATTGAAAAAAAATGAACATTTTATTTTCAGTTATTTTATTTGTCCAGTTATTCTAATAACAGCCCCCCTGATGGGATTGTGTTAAAAGATGCTTTTGTTTCTCAGATTTTTATGCAATCTTTTTGTTCAGCTCACTGAGCTAAAGCTAGAAGTCTGCACTTCAACTGCATCTGAGTGGTTTTATTTAAAATTTATTGTGGTAATGTACAGAATCAAAATCAGAAAAATAAAATTTGTCCCAGTCCAAATGTATATGAACTGTATAGCTATGATCTTTGGCTAAAGGATACAAACAACTGGATACAAACAACTGGGCACAAATGAGATTCCTCTGAGAGGTGTCTTGGCTCAGTTTTAGAAGTATAGTGAGCAGCTCACTCATTCAGAAGGGGCTCTGAGTAGAACTGCTATTTGACCACACCTAAAGTAGCCAACTGACGATGTTGGAGGATCTGACAACAATGTCTCCTGAACACCTCCTAGGTGGGGTGCTTTGGGCATTTCCTACTGGACATCCCATAGCAGACCCAGGATACACTGGAGTGATTGTGTGTATTGCCTATCCTGTACTGGAAATGGAATAGAGTCCCTTGGATGAGCTGGCTAGGGAAAAGTATGTATGCAAGCACAATTAGGTTGCATTTAGTTAAGATACAGAGTCTGTGTTACTGTTCATTATTTAATAAACAAAAATATATTTTATGCTTGAACAATTGATACCCAACTTGAAAAAAAAAAAAAAAAAATAGTCCTGGTCATTTTCTTTTTGGGGAAGACCAAAACCTCTTTGGGCAGTGCCAACATGGAAGCTACAGGAGCATATTTTTGCTTTGGTTGCAAGCTAAAATCTTGGCCATTAAGCTCATGGTTCTAGTCCAGCTCTTATTATTTGACTCAGTCCAAGAAATGCAGCACTGTTTTACTAGACACCTATCATTTGCATGC
The DNA here is from genome assembly GCF_001858045.2 of Oreochromis niloticus. Classification (NCBI taxonomy): domain Eukaryota; kingdom Metazoa; phylum Chordata; class Actinopteri; order Cichliformes; family Cichlidae; genus Oreochromis; species Oreochromis niloticus. Next base: position 32,731,706 of record NC_031965.2, read on the forward strand.
AACTATGAGAATGTTCAACTGATTGCTGCCATGTCAGCTTTTCCTGGATAAATAAGAGCTTAAACAGAAATCACCAGAGAAGGCTGGTGTTTAACTGAGATTGCTGTTGTTGATTTCTAAAATTACTGTGACAAAGCCTTGGGTTATGCAAGCTCAAGTCCACAGCAGGCCCAAGGCCATCCACAGATTACAATCTAACAGTAATGCTTCAACAAGAACTTATTAAAGTCTTTTTTTTTCCTTCTTTTTTTTTTAACTTGGGGGTGGCAACTTAGCTTGACCTAGATTTCTGTCTGTTAAACAGCCAATAACTATCCTGAGGGAAATTTTATTTACTTAGACAGCATTATGCCACAGCTCCCATCACACTCAACAAAGAGGAGTATTATACGTAAACTTGTAAACAACATTCCCAAAGAATTCCAAGACTGGTTAGTCAGGTAATGCTATGCAATCTGGTGTCAAGACAGCTCCATTCACAAAACAAAGTGTTTTCAGTGCATTGCATATTTTATATTCCAGCTGTGTGTTGGTTCTTGGGAACTGCTAGTTTTCGACGCTGCGTAAACTCTGCATCTTTTGACAGGACTCCAAACAAAATCTATATTTTGCAAAAACAGCTTTTTACTTAGTAGTCTTACTACAGGGGGCAATTAATCAAATAAATTATTCATCATTTATGACTTCTTGAAAGACCCCATCTCACATGAATATATGTTGGGTAAATTAACTGCCGACACTGTCAGTTTGTTTCGAACTTCAACAAATCAAAGCTTATAGAACTACCAAAAAACTAGTTGCTTTCAGTGAGTGTGTGCTTTTGATCTAGGTTTATGTTCACCCACACACTGATGCAGCTGGCATGCTTGGACCTACCAAGCATCTAGTGACATTAACTAATAAAACTCATCTATGGGGGCAATTAAGAACAGAACAGAAACGAGTTAGAGGTGCAGACAAGGAAGAGCTGGTGCAGAAAAAAGAATGTTGTGGGTCTTTTGGTTTCAGTAAAAAAGACTGAACAAATCTACATGCAAACTGCAACGTGTAACTACAGCAGCTAATACTGTGTGAATTTGAATTATTCACTGAAGTAGTAGTAAATAAACACTGCAAATGTGAACATACATTATGCACTGTTCATTCTTGTCAAAGTCAGGACATGGTGGCATTTGCCCATCTGGAGCTTTGGGACATGTCCCAGTGCCATGAGTGCCGTTTTGGCCTGCTGTAACCAGCCAACTTGTAATAACATTAATAACTAGTAAGCTACTGCTAAACCAACAAACAGGGTTGAACTACAAAATTAGCAGTCTGGTGGTTTGTGGCGTGGAACAGAGTTATGGCCTGCTCATGCGTCAGACTATTTTTGGGTTCTCTGGCTGTTTTGAACAAAAGCCACAGGTTTATAAGCTGACTTGGGTTGCAGGTTCAAAATTACTTCTAGTTGTGCACAGATGTGTATGATCAACAAATTAAGAAGACAATCAAAGGCAGGCCATTACACACTACCCAAAAACACTGTTACGCTTCCCTTTACAACCAAAAACACATAATGCCGAACTAAATTAGACTACATGTTTTACTGTAAATTTAAAAGTGAGTTGATGTTAACTATTGACAGATACAAGAATTAACAAAGAAAGAAAGAAAACAATCAGACTATTAAATTCTGTATTTAACTATAAAGTGTTACGAGCAGGAAACAAGAAGAGAAGGAAGAAGCAGAGAGCAGAGCAGTCAGCCATGATGCAGCACCCGAGAAGCAAAAAGGGCTAAGGCCATGGACTTAACAGCCCAACAGTGCAGTTTGGTGGTGCCTGGGCTTGAACCAAATTGTAGTGTTTTTTAATAATATATGCTGTTGAACAAATGAGTTTATATACGTATAAACAATATTTACTAACCTCATTTTGTCTAGAGTAAATAAACCGACTGTATATTTTTAACAATGACGTATCAACAGTAATGTCTTGTCTCTAGCACATGGAGTTATTACAATTATGGCAGTAAGTGTAGTGCAGCTGTGACTATCGAACCTCCACTTAGACTCAATACAAAGTTTGTATTGTATTTGTATTGTCTAAAAAAAGGCAGGGAAATATGGAAATGTGACCTACTGGGTATGCAAATATACAGTGTAAGCTTAAACTAAAAAAAGACACAGCTTTTGCAGAGTGAACAGTTAATCCATCACTTCCTGACCGCCTGGCTGTTCAAACTGTGAGCTTTGCACTCAAATTGAGTTTCAAAAATACAACCCCACAAAAATGTTAAAAGCTAATTTTTAGAAAGAAAAACAAGAATAAAAAGAAGGGGCAGTAACTAACCAAACAATGTCTTTATTAGATCACACCATACAGCAAGTCCAACAGGATGACAGCTAAACAGAAATATTTGGCAATAGAGTCATCCCATCAGAGGACAAGTGTCTGAAAAAAAAGAAAGTACAGGCTTTTTTTAATAAGCTTTTGATTTTCAAAATCAACAGCACACTGGTGCAAAGCTGTACTGAAAGAAACAGGGTGGGGGATTAAAACGGACATAAGAAGACATGGCAGCAGGCAGGCTTTGTGGTGTGCATTTGTCTTTGTATCTGTATCTGCAACTACACTGATGTGTGTGTATTCAATGTGCCAAGAGACCCCCCACAAGGAAGCAGGAAGTAGGCACCAATTAGTGGAAATGCAGAGAGATGATGTGCCTAGAGATGCAAGCAGCTTCCCCAGACATTTAATAGGCTTCAGTGTCCACATGCCCTTCATCTGGATGAGCTGTCTTCCAGCACAGCAAGCAGCCACTACCGGGGCTCCACATGCTTCACTGATCACATGACTCTGACTGACTGTTCAGAGCAAGGGCGAGGCAAAAATCACCATACAACATCATTTCTCCACTATTCTAAAACCAAACCACAGTGTTCAAAAAGACCGAAAAGCTTAACTGAGGGTGAATTCAGCTGATTTTCAGGTGGACTAAAAGTAGTGGTTAGTGGGTCATTCAAAATGTTAGCTCTCAAAGATAAGCACATAGCATTTTAACAGAGAAAAACATAAAAAAAATTAATTTATCATATCAATATACACTGATGATAAAGTACTTTGATCTGATCGACTTATAGGCTGCAGCAACCAAACAGTTTCTTACAAAACAATTCTTCAATTCATCAGGCACGTTAAAACACATCTGAGAACCTATTAGGGACAGTTAATTTGGATAATTCTTCACAGTAAATGTCATGTCACTCATCACCATTATATGAAACTACATGTATGGAATCACCAGTTAACCCGGTTAAAATCTCTTAAAAAGAGACAGGCGACCTCTCCAAGGTCTAACCTGTTCCTAGTTGACACACGCCAACAACAAAAAGCAGCAGTGGTCCACAAGGAGGAAAAGTTGAAGGCATGAATTCACTGAAATATACAACATGTTTAAGTTAAGCATAAAAACCAAAGGAGGAAATGACTTCCTTGTAAGTCATGTTTTTTATCCAAGCACACACCTCAGGTGTGTGTTTTAACAGTTACGTAGCTTGTTGCAATGTGTAAACACAGCTTAGAATTGCTTTGTCTTCCTTCTCAAGGCTCTACAGACCTATTAAAGCTCTTAGGTTAATGAGGATAAGAGATACAGAAAATAAACTGATTCCATGATATAAGGTTTAAAAACATCTGCCTGATTTGTTCCTTTACACTACATGTATTAAGGCTAATTCACACCATCTACATCGGTTAAATCAAAATTAAATGCAATTGAAGACAAAAGTAATTTGTTTTTATTGCTGTGATGCTGGTGGATTTTAAGAATCTGGGTTATGCTTTGGTAAGAAACGTATTTAAGGTTGTGGTGTAATCACACCTTAATATTGCATAAAACAGCGCTGGTCACATTTTCTGGACACGTGTTCTGCCAGCTGATTGCAGCATCCAGTCTGCACAACAGTCAAAAAACCAAACAAAAATCAAACAAACAACAAAACCAAAATCGGACAGAGTGGGCAGCATCAACTTAAGTTGTCGATCACTTGACTCAAACACCCTCAGCACTATGGCTAACCTTTCCGTGCAGCTGGCTAACAATGAAGAAGTCCCTAACACTACACATGCTCCAAAAAACAACTTTATTTTTTAAGCTTCACAGAGAGTAACAAATCTGTGACAACTTTTGAAGCAGGGCTCTGTGGTGTATATATTTGGATCGATACATGTAGGGTTTTATGTCCACTTATATCCTTTTTTTGGTCTTGAAAGAGAGCTCCCGGATTATACCAGGTTGAAGTCAGAAGAGAAAGCCATGTTCTCTCCGGCAAAAGCTGGTGTTTGGAGAGAACACTGAAATCTCAAGAAGAACAGAGAGGCAGGAGAGAGTGAAGAAGTTCAGAGAAGCTGTGGCTTACTCAGTCATTATGACTGTGTGGCTCCCTCTGCCATCTGCCACATGAAACATTTCTAGCCATCGCCACTACCTTTTCTTTTTTTTAGCCGAGGTGCTGCTGTAACTGTCCTACAGAAATTCTTGTTCCGAGTTTGACTTTCTGATTTAGCAGCAACAGAGACAGACGGACGGTTGCAGTGTTGTAGGCTGAGGCGATTTTGTGGTCTCAGAAACATTTATCCAGTTTAAAAATAGTGCCCAATACGCGGATAATTATAAAATGAACTTAGCAGCTGCAGCTTAAATTATTTTAAGATTTCAAATTAAATTTTAAATATAAGCAAGTTGTGCTTTTACCAGAAAACCTGCATAAACCTAAAAGAAATTGTTACAGTAAATACTAGTCAAAGTCTGAACTGAGGAAGAAAAGACAAAACGAAACAAACAAACAAAAAAAAAACCCCCATCCTTTCTTTGCAGAAGATTAAAGGAGTCATGCGTGTATCTAATCCGTCGACCCCTATTTTTATCTGACTCAATAAAAAAATAGAGCAGCGTGACACAGAACCCTCTCACTCTACAGTCAGACAGGCCAACTGACTGACAGGTGGGAAGACAGGAGGCAGCCGTCCAGTCTGCTTCTCTGACGTAACAAGTGACAGGCTTGGGCTTGCCGCTAATGACAAATTACAAAAGCAGGGAGACAGGAAGTGAAAGAAAGAAAGGAAGAGGGAGAGAGAATACCCCCCTCCTCCTACTCCTCTCCACCTCCCCCTTTGAGTTCTGGGAGGCTGCTGGACTGGAGAAAGCAGAGGGGAGGAAGGGTAGTGGTGACGGCTTATTGTTTGAGCTCTGTGTGCTGCGGTTCCAGTCTCAGCACACACTCATGCAAGCCTGGCTATTTATATCCTCTCAATATCCATGCAGGCGGAGGCAGGCTACAGTCATTTTCATCATTTCCTACATTCTGGAGACAAAGAAGAGACTACTTGCTGGGAGTGAGCCTGCTTGGACTACTTTTTGTAGAGGATTCCCCCATTTATAATTGCGTTTTCATAAGAATATGCATTAGCTAAAAAAAAATTACAATAAAAAAATATCCATATTCATACAATTAGCTTAACGATGATTGTTCAGTTAGTAGCACCAATATATATTAAAAAGACCTACTCTATTAGCACTGCATTTAATGAAGTCAGGGGAGTTGCTAGAAAACGTTTGGTCTAATCTGACAATGCAATGCATGCTCTATGAGTTGCCAAGGCACCAAAATGGCTTGTTCACCTGACTAAGGAGAGACAGAATAAATATAACAGATGCTTGAAATGTTGACTGTAGTTTCTGTAAGTATTTATCATCACCATTTACCTTTAAGTTACTCTAGTCCTATTTTGAATGATAGGACACGGAGCTCTTTGTAAAGGTTTATTCTGAGCAATTGTGATGGCAAGAGTCAACAAAGTGAAAGCAATACAGGTTCAAAAGTACAGTGCAAGTAGGTGTGTGTGGGGCTGGCTGTACAGACTTAATTACATCCATTAATGAGACAGTAGGTGTGACAGACAAAGGAAAGCTCAGTGGTGATGTTATGCAAGTGTTCATGTTAAATGCAGAGGTGAACAGAAGGAAAAGATGACTAGGGTTCTAGGAAGTTCCTCAAGTAGAGATGAGAGGTCTGAGATAGAAACGGATGAGGGAATTGTAGTTCATGTGAAAAAAAGTTCACTAGAGAGGCAGTTTAACAAGGGGACTACATCAGCGAGCCAGGTGGGACATGAGACATAAAGCCCTGTGTTCGGTAGAACGTAGTGACAGAAGTCAAACTAATAACCAATGGATTGTCCATTAATCAAATTATCATTGATGGGTTTGTTCTTTGAAAAACAAATGCTTAAATTAGTCCCAGCCATTAATATAGCCAGGCTGCCTGCACAACTAAAGTCTGTAGCCATTTTGCACATCTACTTCAAAACTTTGAACTTCTCTAGATATTCTTTGATGGAGGAGACAAATGTCTGATGCAGCTGACCTGGACCTCAAAATGGTCTTTACCCTGTCAGCTCCCAAGCACAAAATCAGTCGCTGTGTGATGCTTCCTGCATGCATTCCAAATTAGCTTCAACAACAATTTCAGGTTCTAAATAAATTGAAAGAATATAATCAAGATAAAATATTTATTGTGCTGCATTCTGTTTTCCAATAATTCTTGGTTTGCCCTTTAGTGAATCCTTTTCCTTTACTTTTGCCTCTCCATAAACCAAACTTAATCTTTCTTTGGTAATTTGACCTATTTCACATCTGCTGTAATGGGAGGAACAAGTTTTTTTCATGTGTTAAATGTAAAGAATATTTTTTTCAGTCTAACAGTAATTAGCAGGGGTGACATAGCATATAACAATAATGGAAAATATAGGAAACTTGTAATTATTAAGTTGTAACGACACAGACAAAAAAAATACTGAATGCTTCATTGTTAGTCCGGCTTGCAGACTACCACAATTACTTCAAACAAATTAAATGGAATTTTCCATCCTTCTTTGTAAAAGAAGGATGGAAAATTCCTACCATCACTTGTGACAGACTACCTAATTCAAAGTGTAGCTCTATTACCACAAGGTGCCAGCAGCAGCGTTACAGTGCAACAGAAGTTACACAGTAGTATTTACAGTGCCACAGCAAAAGTCTAATGTAAACACAAAAGTACCCCAGGTAGTGTTTTCACTGGAAATTTTAAATAAAAGCATAACATAACTGCTCAGCAGATTAACAATAAAGTAACGTAACCTTTTTAAATCTTCAGCAGCCTGCACAATATAAGGAACAGTCTTCTTGCATATGTTGCAAAGCATTGTGCTTGTTCAACATTGCTGAACTAGCTTCCCTTTACTAAATTGTAATGCGTGCTATGGAACATACCCTCATGGTGCCCTCATGTCAACGACACACTTTTAGGCCACATAAAAATTTACACCCGTATTTATTGCAGATCATGACAAATGTGTCTCCACATTGTAGTGGTTTACACATTTGCCAGAAAAGTGAAAGATCCTCATTTTGATCTTGAAAGGAGACACAAATCCCTTTTGGGATTGCATCAAGAAAAGCATCCAGAGTAAAAATCTGCCAGATTAAATATGTCCAGCTATCTGCTGTTGCAGCCCATTGTAAATAAGGGAGCACGCAAAAGTAACTGCTTCTTCTCCTAGTAATTATGTTAAAAAATTCTGATCTCAATACTGACAAAACCTTTTCTGGAATCGAGCAGCCCTGTGAAAACATCCCTAACAAACTGCTGTGTGCTAAGTGTGACCTGATTCTCCAGATTTTCCAGACTCTGTGAAAACAGCTCAAGTGTGGGACACAATGCAGTGTATATAAACAAATACGCACATGCAGTCATGGCTTAATATACTATACCTTAAACGTGCACACCTATATACATTATTGGTTTAAACATCCTAGGAGAGTGACTGAGGAAGGGGATACACAGGGAAACCGCCTGCTGATTCTGCTGCTTTCATTGCCTCTCCTACTCCTTTGATGCTAAAGCGCGACAACTCCTCTATTCAGAGCAGAAGAGGAGACGAGGAGGCAAAGCACGGCGATGGAGACACAAAGAATCTCATTAGAAGCAGCCACAGCGGGGTTCGGGTACAATATGGCAGCAGCATTAGTGGCAACAGCAGCTCAGAATCTCTTCAATAAAAGCAGCATTCAGGGGCAGTGGCACTGAGACCATGCAGAAAAAGATTCAGTGGACAATAAAGGGAATTAGGGAGAAGAGAGGCATACAGGGAGAAGCTGAAGCCAAAACCCAAATTGCAAATGACACTTGAAACTATTATGATTCAAAACAGTGATTATACAGACTGCCTCCACAATGAGTAATCCCAGATTTGGAAATAGCCGGAATATTTTCCACCTTTGAAAATAAGGTAACTACAAATGGATGCTGCTGCTCAAGAGAAAACAGCAGCAGCTAGAAATAGAGCGTTCTTCTGAAAAAAAAAAAAGTGAGATAGACTTATCAGGTTGTCATGGTCAACGAGTGTTTGACTGGCCAGACCAATCACAAAAGGCAGTCATTGATAAATCCTTATTGCTCTGCAGTTACAATATTTATATAGATTACCAAATTTAATTGACAAATCACTACTATACTTTTCATCTCCACATTATATTTCCAATTTAATATACATGTGCTATTACAAAATGTTTCTTTAACTTCCATCAGATATTTGTAACGCAATTAAAAACAAAAGAAAAAGAGTTTAAATAAAGAGTTCTGTGATTAGTCAAGGAAAGCACAAAATACCCAAGATGCAGAAAGAGAGACGAAGATGATACTAAATGAGAGAGAAAAAGATGCTCACAGATGGAGAGGACAGAGATCAGGAGAACAAGGACATAGAAAAAAAAGAGGAGGAGTCAGACGAGCATAGAGGACTGGTAGGTGTATATGACAGTGGCTAGAAGCATGAAGTGTGGTTTCTTGGCAGAGGACTCTATCTCCTCGTCCTTAATGCAGTCATCTGTTGGTTCCATCGCCAACCATGAATAATAAAGGCTCCACCCTGCTATGCCAGTACTCTGAATTATTAATTCACAACCACAGACTTGCATTAGCGCACACTATGGGGTACGGACACATTTGCCTGTTTAGACTAACCCACGTGTGTGTGCGCACAGTATGTGTGCACATGCATATTCACCACAACGACAGTGAATGAAATTAGTGTTCTCTCTGAAGCTTCTAGCAAGTTTTTCTTGATGGAGAGAATGTGATTTTTTTGGGTTTAGTTTACTTGGGGTAATCATTGCTGTTACTTCCATGTAAATATCAAAGCATGTCAGATTTAATAATAAACAACTGTAGAATTAGTAAAACAAAACTATAACAGGAATTTCTAAAATCAACACGTCAAAATAATGACGACACGTAGCTATTCTTTTGTTTGAGAGGGATAAACTGCACTTAAAATATCTTGCAAGCATAACCAGTTCAGAATTACTACTGTTTCAGCCATAATAGTACACCTCAAGAGATACTATTAACTAGGTCATTGGTTTCTTTTCATAGGCTTGGTTAAGTGATGTAGCCCAATTAGCTTAAAGGCGAACTGACAGATGTAAATGTGCAATGCTGCTGTGACTGTATGTCAAGCGCTCAACACTGAAAATGAGGGACTGTCCAGAATGGCTGTGTGCACGACAGACATGAAAATATTCACATTTCACCATATAAACAATGTCCTACTTTAAGTCCTTTTAAAATCATACTAAGCATGCTGAGGACGTTAAAATGCAAGCGCACACACACCAAAAACTCCTCTTACTCACCTGCTTTGCATCTGCTGCAAAAAGAGCCTAACTGAAAAGACACTCCTACACACTGTGTCTCTGTTAAATCAAAGCAGAAAACATCTCTGCTTCCCCACACAGATACCAGGCAACACAACCTGCCAAACAGTCTATTGTTGGGCTGGAAAACAACACAAGACTAGCAGAAACAAAAAACAGAATGACAAACCAGCAGTGAGCATATTCGCTCAGAACATACAGCTGTGTGAACGTTTTAGTGCATGTGCTTCTACGAGAATGTGTAAACTGGAAAAATGCATTTAGGCAGCCCATCCAGACCTTGTTTTTACCACTGGACACTGGGTGTTAAGGTGACAGTAATGGTGTAGGTGAGAAAACCCAGGTAGACAGCGAGGCAGGCATGAGGCATTAGGAGACTTTCTGCTAATGCAGAGCCAATGTTTGCACAGACAGCAACTGCAAATCTTCCCTGCAGAGAGTAGGACTTGGGGATTTCTTCTGCAAATTTATGAAAGCTTGACAGACTTCATGCACCGATAACCCCATTCACTCTCACAGTCCAGGGACAGGCACACAGCCTTCAAGCGAAGTTTGAAGCACTGTATGACCTTAAATACAGTTTTAAACATTGGTCAGTAAAATAACATACAGAATTAAAAAGTTACAAAAAATGTGTTATACAAAAAACAAACAGACACTGTTTACTCTGCCGAGATTTGCAAGTTGACCTGCAGAGTTCATAATGTTAGGGCTTCCTCCATTTGTGATTAACAAGTATATACATGATTAACAAATTGAGCCAGTCTTAAGGTGTTTTCACACCTATAGTTCGCTTACTCTGGTCTGGATCAGTTGATGAACTTGTAAACTTGTAGCTTTTTCTTATGGTTTAGTTTGTTTTTACACAGAGAAAAATCCAAGGGAACGCGTCACTACAACCCAAGTGAGAGTTTTAAGTGGGTTCTGGGTGGGAGTAACAGAGTAAACACAGGAAGAAGGTGTTGTACTGGATGACAATTGGAAAATATTGAGTATTTACATTCATTTCACAGATAGTTGCTAGTCTGTGCAGACCTTTGCACATTTATTGTATCTTCCTGCATTGAGAATACAAAGTTTATGTGGCTATGGGCTTTTTTTTTCTTACCTCAAACTTGTAATGTACACCTGGTTATTGGTTCGGATCGGATTCGCACAATAAAGAAAGCACTCTGGAGTTCATTTGGGACCGTACCGAGACTCCTCCTTCAAAGGGTCTCAGTGCGATTGTTCTGGTCCCTACCAAAGTGCGATTACTGTGTTCACATCTGCACGAGCAAAAAGCACTAATAAGAGAATTATTTTCACAGTTAAAACTCATTATAACACAAGCTATTAAAAAAAAAAAATGCACCAACGCTGAATGCTTAGCTATATCACAATACAAATACAGGATTTTTCCAGCTTCACAATGGGCCGTTGGGGAGTGCCTACACACGTAAGGTAGATTGTTCCGCATACAGTTAAGACAATGAGTCTACTACCTTACTCAACAAATGCATATACATTCTTCCTCTATTTCTAAATCAACAAATGTATTCTATGTTTGAGGAAATTAACCCCAGTTTAAAAAAAACACTGGTTAAGATTATTTCTCACGAACCCTGATATAACCATGCACAACAATGGTCTGAAAATTTAAACAGAATGGCCTTTATTAGTAATATAACTTCACAACGAGTGTGAAGGAACCTCCTGTGTCAATAACAAAAAAATCTTCTGCTTGCCCTACTTAGACAAAAACAGGAAGAACCACAGAAAATGATCTAAAACCCTAAATTTATCACATCTTTGCCCTTACTTGAGACAATGAGAATAAAACTCAAACAGACCAAATAAAGAAGAAGAAGAAGTGTGTGGATATGAAATGACCCTGAATTCTTACATTCCCAGGAGACTCTGCCTTTACAGAAACTTGAGAAGGGTGGGTTTATTTTCCTTAGACACTGACCCCATAAAGTTGTTGACATCAGGAGTAACAGCAGATGATCTGTAAATGAGTGATAAAATGTAAGTACACAACTCAGATTGGACTGTGAGGGCTTTGTGTGAGTGTGAGATGTGCAATTTTATGAAAATTAGGTTCATTTGGATAAGCTCTTAACTGGTTAACATATTCAGTCAGTCACATTTTTTGTTCTTTTTAATTTGTTTAGTAAATTTAGACTTATTTATTCATTTTTAATTTGCATTTAGTGGTACGTAGAATACAGTGGCTTGCAAAAGTCTTCGGCCCCCTTGAACTTTTCCACATTTTGTCACATTACAGCCACAAACATGAATCACTTTTATTGGAATTCCACGTGAAAGACCAATACAAAGTGGTGTACACGTGAGAAGTGGAACGAAAATCATACATGATTCCAAACATTTTTTACAAATAAATAACTGAAAAGTGGGGTGTGCGTAATTATTCAAACCGAATACTTTTGCAAGCCACTGTACAATTCTATTGCAGATACCAATTTTGTTAAAAACTGTTCATTTCATCCAAGCCTGGAGTCTGAATTGTCAGTTTTAGACCCCATTTTCTTTTGTTGTTCTGTTGTAGGGCACTGAATTGAGATGGTGATGCAACACATGTCTTTGTGATGCCCATAGACTGACAGAATATGGAAAACCTGAAGACATACAGTTTAAAAAAAGCATACCTTACTCTCAAGACATCCCAGGTTGTTTGTTTGTTTTGTAAATAAATGGTTCATTAAATATTAATGTTTTCATAATGAAATGCTTTTTTATAATGATAGAAAAGAATAACCTGGAGGTGTTTTGAATAGATTATTATGGAACTGTTTTATTAGACCAGGGTGTCAGACAATCAATCATACAGCCTCAGTAAGAATAAGCAAGAAAAAGGAAAAGAGCTGAGTTAGATTTAGAAACTGGCTATACAGTGCAAACTATGCAACCATTAACAACTGCTAACGTGCATACTACTAGATCAGCCTTCATTGTATTTCTAAAAATACACGTTTAACATCGAGGTTCCATTGGACCATGTGTAACAAGACTAAAGATAGCCTGGGAATTGAAACTTGCAAAAGAAAAGCCTTGTTTTCAGCCTGAAACTTAAAATGACCATGATGGTGGACTTTATTTATAACATGATCCAAGCCACGCAGTGCTGAATCTAATGAACCTGTAAGATTCCCATTGTGTACGTACCCTAATAAACGATCCTGAGCAACAGATACGGAATGTAACGTAAACTTCCTTAAAGACAAAATAATTATTTTTTATTTTACCCGCCACCATTATTCAGAGTATAAAGTGCAACAAAAATACATACAGTAATTCCCTCTACTTTCAATATTTCAAGTGCTGACTAAAACACGTGGGCTATACTATTAAGCTATTTGGATTTTAATTTATGAAATATAGTAGGTGGCCTTTAATCAGTCCATCTCTAATCTGTAATTATAAACCCACTTACATATACATCTATCCAGCTGCCACCTACTGCTCAGAATATTATTTTCTTGAGATTATTAGCTGTTGTATCAGAAACATGCTCAGATGTAGGCCACAGTTACCGATAACCATCTGCACTTCTAGTGTAATCTCTCCTAAGACAAAAAAAGAAAGAATAAAAATGCTGCTTTATTAAAAAGATAGCCTGAGGGAAACTGCACACAAAATAGATCAAGTAAAATCTTCCTTGTTTTAAAGAGGAGCTAATTCAGGTCACTTTACATCTGAGCACTTTGTGTGACATCATTAAAGCACAAGCGTTTACTGTATCTTTGAAGTGTATCTGATGACTCGAATGCATTGGGTGGGGGGGGGGGGCAGATAAAGAGGAACTGCTGGAGCCTCGCTGCTAAGACAGGATTCATTGCCATTATCATCAGTGAATCATCTTGTATTCTTTTTAGAACAGTCAGAATAATTCCAACTGGGTTTAATGTCGCCATAACTGAAGCAAAGGAATATACCAACTTCATCGTGACTGCACTGCTTCCTCCGTATTTCCCCCCACTGGCCCAAATATGAGGCGCTTCAGTGAACCAGGACGCAGGTGTTATATGTAGAAAGACAGACTGAACAGACAAATGAGATTTAACCACAGGACAATGCATCTTAACACACAGGGTATACAGCAGAGAGCTGACAAACTACAGAAGCCTTAAACCATGAATCATATGATGAGGAGATTTGGTACCCCTTATCCCATGGGAAGCATTTTATGATTTTTTTTTTTTTTTTTTTACAAATCAATACTCAGTAGTTCTGAGTCATCAGCCTTATCCTGTGATTAAACTTTCCATCCTGGTGGAAGTGGTCTTTTCCAGGATGTGCACACCAAGGGTCAATGAGTGGCTCGATGAGTATGAAAATGATGTGAATCACATGCTATGCGCCTTGCAGCCACTACATCTCAACCCAACTGAACACCTTTAGGTCATGTTAAACTCCGCCATCATCAAATAAGGTTAAATCTTTTGGAGGAATAGTGATCCAGAGACTTAGAAAAAGTGCACTGAAGCTGTTCTGACAGAATGTGGTGGCCCCGCAATTGGCTAATAAACTTTGTGTAGACAAAAGTGTCAGTTTTTCCTTGTATCATGTAACCTGATTCATTCAATTAGTTAAGTTTATAGATGAAAACAACCAGACAGAAAAGGAACTCTACTGAAAAAATCCTGTCAAATAAATACACTGTATCGCAACAAAAATCCTTTAGCTGACCTAAACCTTTGACTGGAGATATTATATGGGACAGCTGTTCTGATAATATGTCAAAATCTCAATGATCTTTGTGCAATAATCAGGTGGCAAGACTCATATTTTTATATGATTTCTTCATTTTCTTGGCTAAAGGAACCTAAACTGGAAAAGCAATTGGGAAAGTCAAAATATAAAGGATAGAGTTGCTAATCTATGACAAATGGAGCCACTACTATAACATGATTAAACAATGTTTTAGTCATGTAGCGCATGTTAAAAAGTCCGTTGCAGTGGTTAAAAAAATACAGTAACATGTATGTAAGACCTATACAGATATAAATTTTAAGTTCTTGTGTCTTAGTGCTGTTGTGCTTTAGCCATTAGTCACTACCGTAATAACACAAGACAGCTAATGTGGCTATCGGGTGACGGCTAATAGCTAAACCTCAGACCTCAGCTAAACAGCTAACGTTACCATGAGTGGTGTCCTGTTTAATACTTCAATGGCAGGTTTACTGCCTTCTCCGAATTTGTCCTAAAGTGCTTCACTGCTGTGAATGTCGTCTATGTCGTCTATTAGTGAGTGCAGGGGCTGTGTGCCTGCCTGTCTGAAGTGGTGCCTGAAATACAGGAGGCAGAGATTGCCCTTTTGGTACTGACGCCGTTGCAAATTAGTATACAAATCAATGAAATAGGCTTTACACCAGCAGCAAATCATTTGGGTTTGTGCTCTTCTGCATGATTCCACTGAAAGAGGAAGTGTCCAACTGTTTCCCACAGCTAACACATATCCTTTTCCTCATTAATTTAAATCAGCTCTTGCAAAATCCAAAACAACCTGATGTCATCAAGTTGATCTTTCACTTAAATAACCAGTCATTGTGTCTGCTGCTTTGCACCATGAGTTAACTCTTGGTAGACAGGTAAGGTGGTGTATTGAAGGATGATCCCAGTGGTTAAATGGCAGTTTAATTTTGGACCCAAGGGATTCTTTAGCATGCTATATCTAAGTTATTACTTCATGTTAAAAATGGTTGAAAAGATCTCATGGGGTTGTTATCAGGCTTCTTTTCTGATGACAATACCTCTTAAAAATATAAAGCAACAACACAAACAGGAAGCTTACATATGAAACCATAAAAAATATTTATGGACAGCCGTGACTCATCACACACTGAAAATACAGAGAATGACAAAATTAACAGAAATAAAACTGTTTTCTTTGCTGTTGGTAACATCTTCACAGGTTCAGTAGCAGCATGTGAACAGGCAAACAGGAAAATGCTAAAATGTCGGATTATATCATTATCCTTTTGTCAAACAGTTCCCAGTAGGAAATCTCCAGAGCCCGTGGGCGTAGTGAAAGACTAAGGCATGTGTCAGGCCTACAGCTCTACTCATTGCCTGCATTGTGCAGCTAGCCAGCAGGCGTGGTGGTAGAAGGCCCCCGGTCGTCAAGGAGCTGTCCAGCCGCTGCCCAGATGGAAAAGCCAAGCGGAGTTTGCATGCAAGACGGCTGCCACAATGACACTATTCTACTGGGATGCATGATCAGTAGGAAGAAGTGGATGTAGAGGTTTTGCCTCTATTATAACATGGGGGGTGTGGGACCCGGTGGGGGGGGGGGGGGGGGGGGGGGGGGGTTACAATAGTGAAAAAGCGGGCAAACAGATCACGAGTGTGAAACTGTGCTAAAGATCTGTTGAGAGAGATTAATATAAAATAATATACAAAAAATATAAATAGCTACCTCTTCAACAAGTTATCAACCTGCTCCAGCTCTAACTTTATGGCCTGCAGCATGCAGCTTGTCCTTGTTTTGCTCTGTATCTTTGCAGAGCTCAGTGTGGTGGCACAAGAGTCAGTTCTAAACCTCCTGCAGGTTCTGGTTAGAGCAGCCCTCCAGCTCAGTCCGAGACACCTGGGCTAGAATCTATTTGAACGTGTGATTTAAAAAAAATCATTGGAGAAGAAGCTACAAAATGTTGAAGACTGCCAAAACAGCAACCTGCCAGCCTGCCATTAGTAGAAACAAAAATGGCATGTGCTGCTTATCAGTTATGGAACATACTAAATTGAATGAATTGCCTACTTAGTCAGCTATTAATATAACTGGACCCAGGAAACTCTGACCTCGATATTGCAGAGCAATGTCGACTGATTTTTGCCTTGCTGTCAGTTACTGGTCTATCTGCAAATAAGATGACCATTCACATAAGGAGACCAATGTTTATCTGCTTGGTCCCATCAATTTAATAGTTTTTGTGCTCTGGTTTCAGTAGTTTGTAAGATTAGTATTAGATTAGATTAGATTATGTAAGATTAGCTTTGTGCTCATTTAAAGACAGTGTGATGAAAAGTTAAAAGGTTGTGCTCAGTCCTTTAATAAGATGGTAAATTTTATGTTTTCAGGTTTTGGACTGTAACCTGCAGATGTCAACTTAAGGTCGGTTAAGGTGCCAGTCAAATAAAAAAAAAATATGCGGAGAAAATGCCAAATAAACAATATCTTATTGTCAACTGAAACCCTAAAACATATGTAGTAAACAGTGCTTTTATTGGCTTTAAACTACAGTAATGAGTTGGATAATGACTCATCAAATAAATCGATTAAAAAAAAAATTCTCAACACAAATTCTTTGCTTCTATGCTAGAAAAAATTAGCAGGAGACCTTCATCAAACATCCACTGCAGTTTGTTTTACACTGCAAAAAATCAGTAATCCTCCAGAAGTTATATTAACATCTGCAGATGAACTGTTAACTTAGTCTGATACACCATGTTTAAATTACATAGCATGATAAAGGCTGACAGCAGCTGACCCATTTCACATGGAAGTGACACCTGCAGCAAATGGGGGTGAATCTAAAGGGGGACATGGGGTGTACTAGACCACATTTATTTCAAGGCTTTCGTAAAATTTTCAGATTAAAAGTGAAATAATATAAAATATCATATTAATTAAAGTGCATTAATATTTAAACATATAAAAATAAATGCTTTTTTCACAAGCCAATAAAAATATACGTGGGCCAGTAAAACTTTGATCTTCTGACCAGAGAGTTGTTAGGTTATTATTAATTAACATTTACACCATCATAACATTTTGTTTTCAGCAGCACAAAAACTCTCCTTCAAAGTCCAGGGCAAACTTCAGAATGCTGATACGCTCGCTTCTCTTCACTGCAGCCAAGACATGCTCCTTTAAAGGCTTATAAAATAACTAACTCATTCACTCGCACACTTAAACAATGTAGACACATATACACATTCCTTTTGGAAACCACCAATATGGCTTGGGTTTTGGGGGTTTTTTTGACAGACATATGCAGTTAAACTTTAAAACATTGTATCCCCCATCACTCAGGCCACTCACACACCAACTCTATTCAGACCGAGTCTTTTCTTTGCACTACTTCTCCAATGTGCACCCGCAATTTTGTTGTAAATGTACAATGACAATAAAGGGAAATTCTATTCTATTCTAATTTCTAAAATGGAAACCAATGAGCAGTTCGTTTTGAAAGACGCATGTCTCTTTACTAATATGACAAAAGTATTTCTGATCCGATTAATCGATGGAATAATCAATAGATTACTTGATTACTAAAATAATTGATATCTCCAGCTCTAGATAACATTATGATACAGTTGTATCATAGTGTTATGCTATATGATGAAAATGATGATCACCTACCAGCTGAGACAATTAATCTGTTGTTCACTACACAGTTATATCCAGTGATACTGTATGATGGACCTAAAAAGGGGAAGGAGTGCAGGTGCAGTGCAGATGTGCTGCCAGTTTCAGTTTCTATCACTCTTTCTATTCAAGTGATGCGTACCACGACTTGCCACTTTGCATCTTGCAAGGTCTAACATATAAGTGCATTACTCAGGAGGTATACACAATAAAAGCAGCAGACACAATACATCACACTGAGCTACTAACACACTACACTAGAATGCTAAAATGAACACAGCCATGAAATAATTGATGAATTCATCCATGCAGAGTGACATGAGACCCTACTGTGTCTTGCACCATGTGTGAAATCCTGTTGCTCATGGGTGTCAGTATTAGAGACACAACAGTACAAACACATAATATCAGAATTATTAGTATTAACCCAGTGCTTTTAAAAAGTGATGAAAATGTTAAAAACTACTGATACACACACCAAGATAGTTTCGCCAAGCTACGTCCTGCCCCCTAAACATCTACCAAGGTAGCTCCTTCTTATAAATCAGAATATTTCATGTAGAATGTGTGTGAAGGAGACTCTCTCCTTTTGGGTGACAGAGGCGAAAGAACAACTGCAAATAATATCCAGTGTGAAAACAGTTACACGTATAGTACTTTATTTGTTTACTCCTGTCTACAGAACACAACAACAAAGCTGTCAGCTTCTGGACTTTAATAAAATATGTTGGCTGGGTCCAAGGGTAATATATGTGCAAGCAAAATGTAATAGGTTGTAAATGTATCCAACATGCTCATTATGCTATGCCATAGCTATTATTACGCTGGTGTAAAACTGCTTTAAAAAAAATTTTAAAAAAATTAAAAAAATAAATAAATCAAAAAACAGAATTGATCCTGAAATTCTTTGCTCTTCTCTGCTTCTTTGCCCTCCGTTTCCTTAAAAGTAACTGTTGTTCAATATTAACTTTCAAGCACAGTTCCCAGTCCATGAACAGCTCAGTTTCTGTCGTGATGGCAGAGAATTCAAGGCACACAATTATAAATGCTAACAACAACACTCCCCACTACAACACGGATTCAACGCAGTACTATGAAATGTGTTTAAAGTATAAAAGTCTCTGAAGCACTGTCACTACCTTAAGCCTAGACTTTCCTAGACTTTAAGTAAACACATCCTGCATGCTCTGCTGGGAGACTGTTGCTAACTTTGATTGACAGTATTTACAGAAAGTTTTTCTATGGGTGGTAATCAGCAACAGACTTACTGTGAAACAGTAATACTAACCAGTGGGAATTTTATCACAGTAACCATTAACTGTTCCACTCTTTGTCAGTATACTGTTGAGCTCTGCACCAAAGTCACCACAATAAATCCCTCCTCTGCTGTTGGAGTTGGCGATTAAAGAGACAGCATGCGCTGAAGAGAAGAGTCCTGTGGGGGGGGGGGGGGGGGGGGGGGGGGGGGGGGGGGGGGGTGGAGGCAACTAAACGATGTCATTGTGTTGAGGTCAGCAGGGCCTTGGACAGGCTTCAAATGTGCAATGAGATGGTCAGTGTAAAGACAGAGAAGCCATTACTTCCCTGCTGAGCACATAAGCCAGGCACAAAGCTTAATATGAGACAGTAACACAGCTCAGCTCCTCGCCGATTTAGGGATCGAGCAGACATCGTTTCCCCCCCCTCCTTTTCGTAACCCATTGCTAAATAGAAGAAAGCTGACATGTATCTAGGCCGGTGGGCTTGTAATGTCACCTTTACTGCTTGTCAAGCTGCACCTCAATCAGGACTACTCTGATCTACCCATCAGTCATTCAGGGTGACGGGGATGAAGCTATTGACAAAGAGACAATAGGAATGGACAGAACTAAGTGTGGTCAACGGTTTCCATCTGTGAGGTGTGGGCCACCTTACTAGATGAGTCTGATTTTTCAAATAAAGAGCTGCGTGACCTCTCATTGCCGCTTTTTCTAAAATATGGCATTTTCTAACATTTAAGGTAATGAGTTTTCAGATGAAAACAAGAAAGTGTACTTCCAGGGATCCTCAGTGCACTATGTTGGACATTCAAGCTTATGGGCAGCAGGTTAGCCCTGACAGACACAGCATATGGATTCCTAACATGCTGCAGTCTGGCTCACCAGATTCCTCCGGCTAATAACGAATGCCAAGCCTGTGCACCCCCACTTCACTCTTTGTAACAGATTTATTTAATAGAAAACCAGAAGCTTCATCCTGCTTTCATCAGCACTATGTGCTCATGGTAACTAGCACATGAGTCGAGACAGGTGGGGGAAAAAATAACTTTCTGACAGCAAAGGAAGAAAAATCTACTCTTTCAAGTTATTGTTAGTTTTTGGCTTCAATTCCAGTTTTGGGGTAAACTCTTAAACCATTGTGCAAAATTTGGAGGCAAAAACAGTTGCATATTTTATATTACAATCCAAAAAGAGCAAAGCAACTATCTATCCCATCAAACAGCTGTTTTGCTTTCATTCAGATTACAATGTAAAAAGCTAATCGCTGGTCAAACCCGCTGAGGCAATCAGTTATTAAAATAGGCAACAAGATCTGGACTGATATTTGAGATTTCAAGCTACTACAACATGCTAATGTATTAGATAACAAGAACTGGCACAGAGATAATACACTAATCATAAGATTTGTTCCCTGAAAACAACCCTGGAGTAAGATCAGAACTGATTAGGTGTACAGTCTTCTCCTAAACTACACAGTAACATTATGTAAAGTACAAATACTCTACAAACATGCTTTTGGGTACTCAAGCCTTGGCTTGTAAAGGTATGTACGTCTCAACATTACAAACAGGCAATTATATTGAAGTTCTGTGCACGGAACCTGCACATAATGCCAAAGCTGCAGGGACAAGACGAGTCATAATGTCAATTTTATAAACTACCAATAGGACTGAAATATAAATATTGCAGCTGTGGCTAATGCAGTTCATGTCCTGTGAATGTATCCTTGAGCCGGACACTAAATCGTTCCTAGGCGATTGTAGTTTAACCTGACCTTGCACCTTCCTGTGGAGCCATGCCAAGTGAAAAACAATTTGCCCGTGGGATAAAGAGTATCACATAACTAAGTGTTTTTTAAACAGTTATCATTATTTCATTGGTCCTGCCCTAAAACCAAGACAAATGCTAAAGTGAGTAAGGATGTTAGCAAGCTTATATTAAAACATGAGAGATACGAATCAGTTTTTCCTCAGGAAAGGGGCTGGACCTCAGCTCGATCCCTGTGTTCTAGTGCAAGGCGGACGAGGCTAAGATTACTGGATCCATTATCGGACAGAACCAGTCTTTTGTCGCCCTCAATTCCCAGCAACACGCTGAACAACACTATAAGGCCAGACCACAGTATTTGTGCACAGGGTTGTAATTTCAACGACACGTTAGCTGAACCTCTACCTTTAGATCCACCACATGTTAAAAAAAACTGGAAAAACGGTACATCTGCCTGTATAACAATGCTGTACATTTTTTTTGTTTGTTTGTTTTGCTGAACCCATGTTTTTATTTTTGGGCTTCCACGCGGTATTGCACCACAGCGTTTCGACAGACAAAGACTGTCAAAGGAAATGGTCAAGTACCCAAGACACGACCAAGGTGTCCGACTATGGAATCAGATGAAAGAAAAAGGTAGTGACTCGGGAGATTTTCGGCACAGGCGCATAAATCTGGGTAACACAAGCATACAAGGCAAAGATCATTTTAACAGATGCCTTGTTTATCCGTCTTCTGCTGTACTGTCAAGCTTACTGACTGCATTGGTGGGGGGGAGTAAGGAATTGTAAGTAAGATCAGTTCAAGCCTAGCATAACACTGAATTGCGTCCGATAATGGATCTCGTGACGCTACGTTGCTCGTTAACTAGCAGCTCAAGCTAACACTCCCATTCAGGTTAGCACTTCACAGCAGCACGTATTTGCAACAAAAGGCACTTTCATTCTGTTAGTGAATGTAAAATAAAACCTGACTCCAAAACGGAACAGAAAGCCCAGTAATGACACTCCTGTGTGGTGTATCTCCTGAGCCACCCCTGTGCTAAAACCCTGTGTTGCAGCGGCAGCAGCAACAAACCCGAGACAAAACAGTCAATGCACTGTGGGCAACTCACCCAAAAGATACCACTGTGCTGTCGACCATATGCTGCTGCAGTTCAGCGATGAACACCCATTAGAATGATTCCTGCGGTTGGGGGGCATCCAGGTGTTGCGGTGTTAAGATTACACTATTCCAAACGCTGCTTCGCTTTGACGGCTGTTGTCTGTACTGAGACCGCATATGTGTGTATGCTTATGTGTTTGTGTGTGTGTGTGTGTGTGTGTGTGAGCTCTGTAAGGCCTGCTGCTGGAAGGAAATGGTCTCCACTCCGTCAGTGAAAAGCGCATGCGCTTGGGAATGGGAATAGCACGGCCAACGGGCGAGCGGTCTGTGAGCACAGCCGTGTGGCCAACAGGTGAGATTGTCAACCGATGGCTGACTTGTTACAGCGGGAGGTTACCCGCTAAATGGCCACCTGCTGCCCTTCCCAACGGGATAAAGCAGCGGTGCAGTAATACAGGATACAGGATAGATATACGCTGTAATTTACTAGTAATAGACTGCAATTAAAACAGATTATTAAGGATTTCAAAGTCTTATTTGGTTTTCATAGACATATAATTCTTTTCCTTCTCTCTTTTTTGCCATATTTTCCAAGTAACCTATATTTGACAACAGCATAATAAAAATGGAAATTCTGTTTTTGTGGTGCCACCGCATTCTTTTTAGTGGCCCCCATATGGCGACCCCTATGAAACAATTCTGGAGGCGCCCCTGACTGTTAGGGCTGCGTGGTAAGTTAGTGCAACATGTTCAAAGAATAAAGTGGACTACAGCACGTGTGAGCTTTGATAACAGCGTTCCAATTTATTTGTTTATTTTTATAATTCCATAAGGTACTGTTATTCAGACCGAAGGCATGAATAATGTTTATTCAGTATACCTTTTAAGTTTTTGATAGGTTTTAAGTTTTATTGCTTTTCTGACTGTTTTCTACCATTTATACTATGCTAAAGTAAATAAGTAACAAAAAGAACTTTTTTTGCAGTAAAATTAGCAAAACATTCCTTTTTATAATTACACTAAAATCTGGGAAGTGAGCTACCAGAACTTTCTGTTATTTAACACTTCTTACAATTTAAGTCATGGTGACAGATTCATTTACTACAGTAGGAATTTTTTTTAGCATGTACAAAAACTGAGACATACTGTTGAAATTGCACTTCTTTTTCTTATATAAAGATATGTCAGGGATTGAATGTGTAGTTAAACCACTGGTCTAGCCTACTTTAGATCAACATGAGCCGTATGTGGCTCTTGATGTAAAATGAGTTTGACATCCCTGTTCTAAAGTGAATGAGGATATATATATATATATATATATATATATATATATGTATATTTTTTTTAGCCCTGACTGACACCTCTGGGAAACACCAACAATGCAGGAAAAACCTTTTATGTTTAGCCTCTCACAAGGAAGACACATTACCTCATCAAAATGCGTAAAGTAAAAAAAGTCCAGTTGTGAAATTTTCTCGCTACTAATTATTCTACAGTCAGCTGTTAGGGGTTTTATAACAAAGTGGAAGCAACTGGGAATGATAGCAAGTCAGCCATGAAGTGGTAGGCCACATAAAATCACAGAGAGGGGTAAGCAGATGCTGATGCAGGTGGTGGGCAAAGATCACCAACTTTCTGCAGAGTCAGTTGCTACAGATCTTCAGATTAGCTCAAAACAGTGTGTGGAGAGCTTCATGGAATGAGTTTCCATTTCTGAGCAGCTGCATCCAAGCTTTACAACACCAAGTGCAATGCAAAGTGTTTGATGCAGTGGTGTAAAGTGCGGCACCTCTAGAGCAGTACAGACGTGATCTTTGAGTGACGAATCATAGTTCTCCATCTGGCAATCCGATTGACGACTCTGTCTTTGGCAACTGCCAAGAGAATGGCACTTTTCAGATTGCATTGTGCCAAATGTAAGTTTGATGGAGGGGGGATTATGGTGTGGGGATGGCCCCTTCCTGTTCCTTCCTGTGCACAAAGCAACCTCCATAAAAACATGGATGAGTGAGTTTGGTGTGGAAGAATTTGACTGGCCTGCACAGAGTCCTGACCTCAACCAGACAGAACACCTTTGAGAAAAATTAGTGTGGAGCCTGCACTGTACTTTGACAAACTGTTTAAAACGGTTAACCTTTTTTAAAACAAATTTTAAACATTTGGATTATTACCTTTGTAGAAGGTAATAAAGTCACCAAGAATCTTTGTGAAGAACCATCTGCAATTACTATGTGTAAAACACCAGCACATCAAGTGATGTTGAACTTGTTTCACGCCTAACGGTGTAATGCCACACTGTATACACTGAGTCGATGTAAGTCTTTAAAGTACCTAATGCAATTCATTCATAACTATTCATATTCTGTAACTATTCTTACAGCAGTGACCTTTAGGAAATGGGGGTTAGAAATACCCTAAGTTCAAAGAACAGAACACTTCTGAAAAGATGAACAAATCATAATACTGCCCCCTGGTGGTGATAGTTTGCGCTTGCAGTTTGGAATTTCAAAACGTCCCTTTACATGCTTTGCTGGTGGTCCAACAAGCATAATATACCAAAAAAAAAAAAAAAAAAAAATAACAACAATAGTCATTTGTTCAAACATCAGTGGGTTTTGTAGTAAGAATTAAAAGGCAGACAGGCATTGAATTCAACATTTTTATTTTGCAAATTTTCTCCTTTTCCCCATTTACACCAATGAATCTCCAAATGAGACTTCTCCACAATCAAAAATCCAAGGCATATTTTAAAACGTGAACTGATGACAGCCATGATCACATTTTAGTCTCTGCTACAATGAAAACAAAGAACAGTGAGAATACACAAGAGGCTGTAGTCACTGTGACCTTTGTAATCCTGAGTGGTCACTTAGATATTGTGAATATTTATTTTTATGCAATTCACTCAATCTAAACAAATTCCTTGATTCATTCTTATTGTTTTTGGCAAAATACCTATTGCTATGTTCTAACAAAATGACAAATCAGCAAAAGCACAAAAAGAAATGTGTATGGACACCTAAGATGAAGTACAAAAAACAAGGAATAGTTATTACAAATGTAACAAGTTAACTGAGTACATAAAGTGTAAAACTGCAAATCCTTCTTATTTATACCCTTACATTTCAACTGCATTTGTTTTATGCAAAAGAAAACGTTCATAAAACCAGACTTATGAGCTTTTGAAAAACTGTTATTGATCCATTTCAAAAGTGCACAGCTTCAGTTTTGAAAATAAAATACAGACTTTTTTGTTCAGGTACAGTTAACATTTTACTGACCTCAAGCTTTAACATAAAAATTTTCATGATGACCAAGAGCAAGTCAGTTAGAGAGGTAATTTAACTGCAAGTGCCAAAAAAGAAAAATGTTATGCAAATAATAATAACAACAACAACAACAACGCCACAATAAATAGCAGTAATACTTGGAAAATCAAAGTGGTAGAAAACGACTACGAACTAAAGACACCAACTAGTGTAGAAAGAGTGCTACCACAATGTCAATGAAAATATAAACTTCTGTTTTTCCACCTTTTTAAACAAGTTATTCCTGAGATGTGTTCAAAAAAATAAATAAAAATATAGATTCTGTATAATATCACATTTTCAATTGAACATGCTACACAATTTATTTGACAAAGAGCACCCTTTTCAGTAAAAAACAATACAACATATGGAAAGACAATGGGCACAGACCTAAACTGTGAAAGATGAATGGCAGTTTTGACTGGCAGTCAGCTTTAGGTTGAGCGCCACTCCAGGTCCGGGAGTCAGGACCAGACTCTACATGTAATTTAAAGAAGGAAATATGAACTGTGTTTGCACACTACTTTGACTGGTCACAAGGTCAGAGCAAAAGGTCAGAGGTCAAAGATAGACTCACAGTGGTCAGCATTTTGTAAACGTATTCACATCACCACAGAGCCCTTATCAGAACGCACAAGGAACAGGAAACCTCTCCCCTTCCAAAACAAGGTGTCACACACAATGTAACGCACAGTTTATTCTTTCCAATGATGCTTCCAAAAGTATCAATAAGTTTCATACACATTGCAACACAGTTTTGCTTGGGGCATGTTGTTGCTTGTCTGCACACTCAAATTACCCATTCACTCCAAGCACCAATAAGTATAGACTCTGTTATACTGAGTGCAGAGGGATGACGAATTTGCATCCAAAAGGTGAGTGGTAGCTGATTCCAACTTCTTGGTAAACCATCTTAGGGAGGCCAATATCACAGAGGTAGACTCTGCTGTCTTTGTCTGCTAAAGGCAGTGGAAGTCCTAAAGAGAGGGTCCACTTTGCATCCACACTCTGAGGCTGCTCACTGACTGGGGGATCAATACTTAGGACTGGAGCTCGGTTCTTGTTGGCCCAGTCAGCAACAGATTGGTACCAGGACTGCTCTTTCAGCAGTGGATTCTCATGGCAGTCCAAGCAGTTGATGACGAGATCGACTGGGCTCATGGGCAAGTCTGGGACACAGCCAAAGAGGGAGAATGTTTTTTAGTTGTATTGCAAAATCATAAGACAGAAAAAAAATATTAGTGCATTTGATCCCATTACAAACAGTACATTGAGACACTACAGGAATTGAAAGTGCCACATGTGTTGGCACTTTCAATTCCTGTAGCAAGGAGTGAAATTATCACCCCTTTCAAAAAGATGCTGGTGCATCTCACCATTTAGCTTTTAATCCAGAGAGGTATACTATAGAGCTCAACCCATATATTTAGTATTTATTGATGTATTATGTTGGTACTTATAAAACCCTGATAAATGAAAATGTAAAAGGTTAAGAGACAGGAGAAACACCCTTCTACCACATTATGAGTCAAATAGTTTGTCCACCAGAGGACATTCTGCAGCTTGCCTGTTGGCAACATGTTTGGATTGCTATAAACACAACAACCAGCTGATCCGAGCAGAATTGGGCAGAGCATAAATGATATATATAAATGGTAAATGGCCTGCATTTGTATAGCGCTTTACTCAGTCCCTAAGGACCCCAAAGCGCTTTACACTACATTCAGTCATTCACCCATTCACACACACATTCACACACTGGCAATGGCAAGCTACATTGTAGCCACAGCTGCCCTGGGGCGCACTGATATATATATAAAAGTGTGTTAACTACCAAAAATCGGCATCATTCTATACAGCCTCAAAATTATATCATGATATTTACAATGATTTTTTAAAATTGCAATTCATGACAATATAGAAAACACTGAATGTTTTATCGCTGCTTGGAGCTTACAGGCAGCAACATTTATAAGTTTAAGGAAAGAAAAGCAAATAAATCTTTTTCAGTCATCTACTGTCACTGATCACAGTAGCTCATTAAAATTTGAAGTGTGAATCTGCTGAAATAAAGCAGCAGCAATATACTGCAATATTAGTGAAAGCATTATATCCAGTGATAAATAACTGTAAGCATAAAAATAGCCTAGGTATTTTTTTTTTCCCCATGGAAATTATAACTATAACATGACTGATTAAAACTTTAGTCTAACCAGAACTAAATAGAACCTGTTTCTAACCAGGTTGTGTTCAACATATGTTACCACTGAAAACAGCGACTTTATGCTGAACATAGTTCACTAACATTCTTCCTCTGCAGTACCCCCCCTTTGAGACTACACTCACCAAACTAACAGTAAATAATTACAAACCAAGAGTGGATAACCTTGTGTTAATTTAGACCAACTAAAACGTTGCAGAGGTAAAACCAGCGTT
Source organism: Oreochromis niloticus (assembly GCF_001858045.2). Lineage (NCBI taxonomy): Eukaryota > Metazoa > Chordata > Actinopteri > Cichliformes > Cichlidae > Oreochromis > Oreochromis niloticus. The sequence continues at coordinate 32,759,692 of NC_031965.2, forward strand.
TTGATTTATAAGTTTGCGTCCAAGATATCAGTATAAGCTCCAAGCACAAGAGGAGTCAGGAGTGTCTTAAACGGTGCAACTCCACTAGAGGGCAACATTTGCCTATGATAGTCATTTCCAACCGGACAAGGTTAATACACCGTGTCCCCACTCAGACTCTCTCTTAGCCCTTTCTAGCAACATTTTTGAGACCTGTATAGGCTACAGTGTGAATACTAAATAATTTAATACTAATACTGATGGAGTTGTACCTTTGACGCTGGAGACCTGCTTGCCGCTCGTCTTGCTGAAGAGGTTGACCTCACTGGTGACAGACTCTTGCATCTTGACAAAATTAGGCAGGAACAAGATCACCTCCACTTCATGGTTGGCCAAGTGTCTACCACAGCTGATGCCTTGGGCTCCCTGAACATGGGGCCCACACAGAAGGACCACGGTGGGTCTCTGGTGGACATTTTTTGGTGTGAGCCTACGAATATTTGAGAAAAGAAAGACTTCTCCATTAAAAAAACCCCCAAAAAACCAAAAAAGATTAAAGGCAACGACAAGCACATGAATTACTTTGCGATCAAACTGGCGATGCCAAGTCTAAACCCCATCAAGTATTTTGCAGAAGTTGGACACATTAAATTTCTGTAGAAAAGAAAAACTGCACCCCACCAAAGGTTTCTTAATTATGATTATGGGAATTATGACAATGGTACTTGACTAAAGCATGTGAGCTATACTAAGTATTTTATTTACAATTACATTTTTAAAATATCCCAACCTTGATAAATCTTAAATAAAGTCTTCTATATTTACATGTTTTAATATTAAACTGAACAGATGAATGGAAATTGTTGTGATTTTGCACTACAACACAAATTAAACCTGATCTGAGTGCACTGTACTTCCAACTTAAATCTGAGTCACGCAAGTATTGCAATGCAAAGTAGATGAAAGGACTGAGGCAATAAACCAGTTTTGATGTTAAATAAGTCTCTGCCACTCTTAAAAGTACATGTAAATAATACCGAACAGGGTTTGCTTTGGTCTTTTAGGATGTTCCTGACATTATATTCAACCTTAATGTAGAATGTAGTGTCTTCCTAAAACAATAAGCCTTGTTTTTCAGATGAGGATGTTCAACACACTGTTGTACATTCTTCTTCATATAATACAAACAACTAACAGTAGCTAGCCATGAGCCTGGGAAGTCTAAGGCGCCACTGAAGCTAGAACTGGTACTCCTTACCTGTTTGGTCCACCTAGCAATGTGAGAGCCATCTGACTGGAACAAACACCGACTGCTTCTAGCCTGCGCTCAAGAGAAAGACCCCAGCGCTCTGCAGCTGCTAAGAGTTGTTTATGAAGCTCATAGGGCACACTGGGAACCACCAGACCTGTGTCTGCAAAAAGAAAACATGTGAGATAGAGAATATGTTAATGTGTTTTCATTTCATTTCATTTCATTTCAGCACCAGTTTTAGTTACATTCTAGCAGCAAAACATTTAATAAAACTGAAGCCATTTAGCCAGTCATCTTCATCAAAATGGCTTTAGAAACAAAAGTAGGAGCAAAGTTAAATCTAATAATAGGACTTTGGAGATAAGGACATATTAGTCTACAGATAAACACATTCCCAGGTTCTCAGGGGATGGCAGTAGGGTTGCAATGATTCATTAAGTAATTCAAATAACTTGATTGCTAAATAAATAAATACATAAATAAATACATAAATAAATAAATAATAGTAATAATAATTTTTGCTTGACATCATGTAAACTCAAGCATTTCATACACATTTGCGACATAAAATAGACCTGCAATAGGAATGTATCTTGGAGCATGTGTGGGAATAAAAAGTACGGCAACATGAAGCTCATGCAAGCCTCAGCTTCTAAACAAAAAGACGGATAACACAACAGCAGCAGTGAAGATGATGCTGCTATAGTTTAATGTGGAGTCCATCCACACACACACACACACACACACACACACGCACACACAGAGAAGAGCAACGGGGGAGCAGTTACCGAGGTGGTGAGCTCAGGTGGAAACAAAACATTTTTCTAGCATCCAAAACAGCAGTGCTTGTTACTGTAATCACCATTAAAACTTTTACTAGGAAGAAGTGTGGTTCATCAAATCACGTGCTTAGCAAGCTCTGATGTGACCAAAACGGAGTTTGTAGCTGCTTCTCTATAGCTGTTAATTTTACACAGCAAAAGTTACAGACGTTAAAATATGAAGATGAACTGTTATGAACTTTGTCTGATACCATTTTTAAATTAGGCAGATTGCTGAAGGCTGACAACAGCCATCCCACGTTCTATCGCAGTGATACCTGCAACAAGGAGAGTCGGTGAGTCTAAAGCCGAGCATGGGGTATAGTAAACCATATTTATTTTGAAGGTTTAGGTAAAATCATTTTTCAGATTTAAAGTTAATTTTAAAAATATTATATAAATAAAACTGTATTAATATTTTAAAATATACACAAGGAAGCTTTCTTGTAGGGCAGCATGAGAAAGACAAATGCTTTTAATTGACAATACTGTATGTGAGATCATTTTATTTTTGGATTTCATTTTAATATGCCATGCAAATACAATAAAGAAATTTATTAAGTCATTTATTTTTTGAGAAATGCATGCAGTTAAGCCATTAAAACATGAATTTTAAAAATAGAAATTAATGGGACATTTATTTTGAAAGTCCTGTGTTTTTTTGTTTTTAATATTTATTATTGCTCATTAATAAGACAAAAGTATTTTGTATCTAATTGCTAGATTAATCAGTTGATTAACCAATGACATACTGGATTACTAAATTAATTGATACCAACTAGGGCTGCAGCTAAGTGTGAGTAAACTATTGGGGAAAAGCTTTTCTTCCTCTATCTGACCTGATCTTGCTCCCATCACAAGATTCTCCATTTCCCTTCCTGTTTGTCACTGCTGTCTGAGGAAACAAAGGAAAGATTGGCAGCCTTTAGAAAAGATGACAAACATGAGGCAGTCAGAGTGATAACGCCTATTCCCCACGGGCCCTGAACTCACACGCACCATCACATGGTTTCTGACCAATTCCCAGTTCTTAGCTGCGGGACAGGACTGCACTGCGCTGGACCCCCCACACTGGCTGCTTCTCAGTCAAAACATGCAGCGAGTTCGCGTGACAAAAAAGGGGGCAAACATCACACAAATATGAACACCTGTACCTGTATCCCAACATCTTGTGGTGAGAAACTGGGGAGGGCTAAAAAGTAAGATGGATGGTGGTGATTGGGCTAAAAAGTGAGTCCATTCATCTTCTTAAAACACACTGTTAGCCATTACCAGATGAACCATCAGACAAAGTTTTTAACTCAAAAACATAATTCATGCACTATACACTTTTAGGTAAGATTTGCCACCTTCTACTTCAGGAACCTTTAAGAACTGTGTGAAGTACTCTCAAAATCGTTTTGGAGGCTTCAGCCACTGGACTGGTCTGTCTAACCTAATGACTCATATTTTGGACTTCTTAAGAATTTTCTGTTTTTAATTAGGAGCTAAAAACAATCATTTTAGGAGCATCGTTAAGAAAAAAAAAATCATTGTTACAAATTCTTAATACACATTTAATAAATTTCTATAAAGGTAGCTTTTGTTATACAAGTCACCTTTTCCTAAGCTGTCCTATTTCAAGGAAAATTCTTAAATCCCTTTTTTTTGTAAATTGCATCCTTCATACCATGTAACCAATCACAATTGTTCTTGTGCGTTTCCATGAATTACTGTAATGCATTTCTGCAGTTTGTTTTTCTTTTTTTAAATCACTGTACAAACTAAATTGTGTGGAAAGCTTTATAGAGGGTGTGCTAATCCCTAGCTATCCATTGCCTTTGGCACATTATAAGGGTAATAAGAGTCAAGCTGGGGGAACTGTGCGGCTCAGGGTCCCTTTGATAAATAAAGCTACTGGGAGGCAGTTAAGTCCTTAATGGCCTCCTACATATCTCCGGCCTGGCAGCTGAGAAATTGGTGGCCTCATTGGTGTGCACAGAACCTACACTGACACAGAGATGCAAGCAAGTGCGCGCATGCACACACACAGATCCCACATCACACTCATATACACCCACGACTTTGCACCCAGACATGCAACACTCTCAATGACACACACATTCTACACACGCACACCCTCATACACAAGATAATTGCATATAAACACAGAGACTCATGCCGTGCCTGACCGAAATTCTTGCTTATCTTTAGGTCAGCGCTGTTCCCCTCCCACTATTCTTTATTGATACCACACAAAGACTGCTAATATGTTTCAGTGGGCAACAGAAATCTAGAGCATGCCAATCCTCCTGTGAGCGATAAGCACAGGAAAGTCAACTGGTTCTTGTCATGCAAGTGCTGCCTTGAGTGCCAAGCTCAGAGGAAGTGGGTGTTGCACTAGTATGCACTAATTGCTTTTAAACCAACCCATCAGGTGCGCTTCTTAACTCTGCTGCTTAAATTTCTGCAACCAAAACTATCTGCCCCACCTTTCTCTCTCACACATACATGCAATCCCTACACGCTCTCAGTGCAGTATTAAAAACAGACTAGCTAAACTGGGTAGCTGTGAGTATACAGCAGCGCTAAAATAAACTGAGCTGGAAGTTATCCTTCAAGCATGACAAGGAAACCGGCAAGACTGAAAGCAATACGCGCTGGTTGGATACGAGCCATGTGTGACTAAGGCTTGCACTGGGGTAGGGAGGGAAAGCAGCCCATTTCATTCACTTCTGCTCCACTTTAAGAGTTGCAGAGGTAGCAAGAAAGAAAATAAAACTAACATTAAAATTTGAAATATTAGTTTTCAGAAATTTAGTTGTTCAAACAGCACCACAGAGGTTTTTGAGTCTCAGTCTTCCTTTGTTGGTATTGTCTTTACCTGTGAGCATGCAGTTTTAAAACAGACTTATGCATTTCTAGGCACTATTACAGTGGCACATAATAACAAGGTAAACATACGTGCAAGTAACTCCTATGAGCTCAAGCTCATGCTATACAGAAGAAAACAGCACAACTAAACTACAGAGGCTACAACCTTTACAACAATGACTTATAGAAACAGAATCTTAAATCCCCATGTCCGCTTGTTATGTCAACCCAATCAACAGCTGGGCACTTTGTTTTACTTTCTGTGTTCTTGCACTGTTGTTTTATCTGTTTACTGGCAAAGTTTCCAGGTCAAGAGCACTGCGGTTTTTTTCCTGCTTCAGAGGTGCTGTTTATGTAAGGTTGCATGGCGGCATACTAATTACAGAGTGCAGAGGACGGGGATTATGATGACAGCCCTGGGAAGCAAATCTGTCTGCACGGTAAGAAAGGACGCTCTGCTTGGAAGCTATATGCAGAATGGTTGGCAGCTGCTTATACTGAGCTCTCCTGAGTCACCACATAAAACTGTCAATCTGGGATAAAAACACCAATGTCATTCGCACCTGTCACCCTTGTACTAATATCTAGTCTTACCCATCTTCAGAAATTCACATAGAACCATGCATCCTGAGCAAACAATTTAGATTTGAATCATTTGGTGTCAACAACATGTGAAGATGCAGAGTACAACGCCCCACTTTACATTTAACCACAGAGACAACTAAGAAGCATACCTTGACGATGAAAAGAGTATGTTTTTTTAAATTGCACCTCATTTTAGGGCCTCCTACCACAGGCCAAAAATTTGCAGATATATTGGGCATTAACTTACTCTACAGTTTATTCCGTAACAGACCACATCAGTAAAGTTTAAAACAGGCCATTCCTTGTGCCACAGCCATTTGCTTTATTACTGCTCACCTGACAACAATCACACCTTTGACTCCAGGGCCTGTTAGCCATTACTTATCTTGTGTCTGAATTAACCAGTTACATAATATTCCTAGATTGAGCCAGTTTGAGAAAGCAGAGGGCAGTAATGTCTATGGGCTTATGCCACAAGAGCTTGCAGAACTTGCATCCAATGACAAACAGTAACCAGGTATATATACACTCTGCCAACTATTCTGCAACAGGGTGAACTCTGATCAAGAAATTGGGTCACCTGTGAGCACCACTTAATGGTGCATGTTGTCTCCTTCATTGTGTTGAATAAAAGAGACACTATTAAAAGCTCATTTAACTTTAACTTTTCATTTTACTAAAGACACACTTAAAAATGTCCTGTATATTTAATGTTCGCAGTTACATAAACTCAAATAAGGATACTTCCCACGATGCACAAAGTTTTAACGGAGGAGAGTCAAACTGTGAGCTTCCAAGATTAATTTTGTTCTTATATCAAATATAGAAACCAAGTCAGAAAAGGCCTTTCATTTACATACTTCATTCATACCCACTATTTATTTCTGTAAGGTGTGATTACAGAAAAAATAAATTAAAAAAAAAATAAAAAAAATAAAACCCTCCCCAACTTAAAATTTGGCCTTTATTCAACATGACTAGATGCAGCCGAGTGAAGCTGATATTTTTCAGATGTTACCTGGAAGTCCTTTTACGACCACTTAGAGAGCAAAATCACAACTCTTTACAACTGACCTGAATTTTGCATGGAGTATTGCTAGTTATTATAGCTGGCTTTCCAGCTTAAATGGAACAGATTTCTACAGTTTTCAGGTGTAGTCCACAATTACATAATTCTGTAAAGTAAGGATCGTTTTTTCTTTTTTAACATTCACAGCGTAGTCTAGCAGAGTTTGACTACTGCTTTAATGTCCTGAAGTGTCTGGCCAAATAATCTAAACTATGACGTCTTGCAGGGCAGAGTACAATTCACTCACCACTTGCAGCTTTGGCTTCTCTGCAACTTTGTCTACTTTTAATTGAAATGAAGTTAAATATTTTGAAACACTGGACCACAAATTGTCATACACAAATGTGTCCTTGCCACCAAAAATTTGTGTGTGCATCTTCTTCTTACCCGTACAATATTCCTTGCCCACATATTGGGGCACAGTTATCTGTCTGTATGTGACCGGTTTCCCCTCCAGAATATTCTCATCATGGCGATAGGACTGGGTCTTCTGCTCAGCCTGTGTATTGTGATGTTGTAACTTGTGGCTGTTGCTACTGGCCCCATCAATCTGGGAAAAAACGGCAGCCTTGTCGAACAGAGCCAGGTTTCCCTCAAAATCAAAGTCAGTGTCCAAATTCTCATCAGTCCCATCACCAAAGCATTCATCATTCTTTGATCTCTGCCCTCCAGCCCCTCCGTTCCTCACATTGCTTCTCCTGGGTGTGGACTGTGTCGTCCCTCTGCTGTTTGATGAACCTGGAGACAATGGAAAACACAAACTCTGAGGATTGCTCACATAAAACAGGATTTGGTGTTGGACAATGCTGGCAAAGATTTAATCAGAATATTATCAGGGGTAGGTGCACAGATGGGACCTCACAATCCCTGAGGAAAAGAGTATATGTGCCATTGCAAACGATTCAAAACTTGTTATGGATTTAATTACCCAAGCATACAAACATTTGAAGAAATTCTGACACTAGGGCCATATGTCTATGGATTACATTCAATTATCAGTGGTGGTCTGCATGAATGTATAGTATATCATGTTAGCATTTTGAGCAGATCCTTTACTCTTACTCAAGGAGGACAAACAATAGATTTAAGCCGCTACATTTAAATAAATGAAATAAAGTAGCAATGCTCGTCTTTTTCATACATTTATATACAATCCATTAAGAGGATCATAGTTTGCTGATGCTAGGCCTGCTGGCATAGTAATATTCCACTACAGCCACACGCCCTCATTACTCTGTTCATAGCTGAATAATGGTTAAGGCAAAAACAGGAGGATCAGTTGATACAAAGCAAAGTGTGCCGACTGCTTAAGGTCTGTCTTATTGTAAAGAGCCAAAAACTTAGTTACTTAGTTGGAGTAGAGCAGGGTCTCACACTGATGTGAAACTGGGGCACTTGTACTGGAAGGCCCTTACCTTACAAAGTGCTCTGAGATTCCTTATGTTTTCAACTGATAACAATAAAAAAAAAAAAAAAAAAAATTAACTAAAATGAACTAAACTGAAAATGTTGACTGTCCTTGTGCTAATTATGTTCTTAATGCATATCTGATTTGCTCTACTATATTTGGCTGTAATGTGATCTTGGCATGTGTCACATGTTAGATCCAGTTGTGAATTTTCAATACAAGCTGACATAAGGAGTGTGTTCATTTAGGTTTCCTTTTTGTAAGCTAAACCTGAGCAGTTGTTAAATGATCCCAGGCTTTTACACACATAAAAAGATACATCAGTGTGTTTTTTTTAAATTTAAAAAAAAAAAAAGTTTTTCAACAAAATTAAGTTCCAAAAAAGTTTTTGGGGCAAATAAAAATGGATTTAAAAATATCCTAATTTATAAACAAAAACAAACTCAAAAAAAGTCCTAGCGTATTTTAAATCGAACAAAATATTCCAATAAACTGGGAATTATGGTGTAATTAATCTCTGCTACAGTGTCATTTAAAATCTAAAGAACAAATTAATCATATGGAACTTCCAGTCTGAATCCCCTGGATTAAACCCCATCAGCCGCAGGTTCAGACCGGGGAGCCAAAGGATCTGCTCTAAGCTGGCACAGGCCTTTTTTCCCTTGAAACAGATTATTTTAAATATAAATATTTAATCTGTCAGACCCCACTTATATCCTAATCATCTCTAAAAGAAGCTATATTATACTATATTGAAAGCCATTGTGTTATAAACCATGTAATCCATACACAAGTTCCTGCACTCAGCAGTTTCAAATTCTGATTGGGAGGTTGCAGCTCTTTTATCTTGGATAGCTGTTACTGCAGACTCTTATCGTCTCACGGATAGTTACGATAGCTGAATGAGAACAAAACACTTAAAAGGCCCAATGGCCGAATGAGCGGTGCTTGATAAAGTTTATGTACATGTAAGCACAGAAAACAAAAAACAAAATGAACCAAGGGGGAAAAAAAAAAAAAAAAAAAAAAAAAAAAAAAAAAGCAAAACTGGAAAAACCTGGCCTTCAACCCCAACCATCTAGAGCTCTCACGCTAACAAGGAGACACAGAAACACACTCACACGCTACTGTCAGTGTGACAGCTAAGGTACTCTGGCCTCTCTCACGCAATATGCTGGGAAGCATATTGTCATCGTACACTTCGCTTGATACAAATTTGCCAGCAAAACTTAGAGCTAGTTTGAGCTACTTTGAGCTGACACCGGTGTAGCTCTATTCAGCAGTGAATTGGGGGTTAAACATGCAATTAGTTTTTACATCACAATTCTTAATTTAATTTTTAAAGAAACCCTATATATAATAGACCTTATATACAGATACTACTCTAAAGCATAGTTTTAATAATTATTGGCATAATTTACAGGTATATGCAAAATGCTAAACAATGGGAGTGAGAAGAAGGTTAAGTGTAAGTGTGTGTGAATGGGGGATATAAGCTAGCATCTTATTAGCGCAAGCCAACATTGTCATTATTTACAAGGAAGTGTTTTGTCATGCTATGAATCAAAAATCTGAATGAACTTGGCAAAGCTCCAAGTTAAACAGGCTAATGAATAACAAGTAGACAGACAGTGAACCTTACTGATTTGAGTTTAGACAAACTTCCCACAACAGCTACAACTACAGAGGCCTGGAATGTTCTTAACTGAAATGTGAGTTTAGGTAAGAACACAGTGTTCAAACTGTGAAAGCGTTTCATAAAACAATATATTTTATTATTTTTAGTGATCTTGGTGGTTTTCATTAAATTGGTCCATATCCTACTCAATATCTGGTTTCATCAGTCATCATCAGTGATTAGAAGCAAAATAAAAAAAACCCCCAAACAATCCCTACGACGTAAATGTGACTAAAAAAATAAAAAAAAATAATGATGATTGTGGTGAAGCACACGCACACTGATAATCAAAAGGCAAAGTCAAATAAAATGACCTACTTACTTACTTATAATAGACTTCGAGAGTCTATTGTAAGTGCAACATTTTCCGATTAAAGGAAGTGTGTGAGGTTACTTAAAGAACAAGGATGTTCGTGATGGCATGGAAAACACAGTAGGAAGGCAACAATGGTGGTATGCAGGGCAGTACAAGTGTTTGATTAGATTTGCAACTAAAAATAAATGGTTGCAGATTTTAATATGCATTTAGGAGCACGTAGGCATGCGAGTGTCACACAGTGGGCAGCAAAGAGGCAGTAAAAACATTTCAGATTTGGATTTTGGATGGTTTGGGATTTTTTTTTTTTTTTTTTTTTTTTTTTTTTTTTTAAACATTACAGCTGACAACAGCAATGATTGTTATGGTAATTGAGATTTTTTTTAAAAAAACAAAAAACATTGCAGGTAAAAAGCTGATAAGAGTTTTTCATCAAACTACCTTTATAACAAACAACATATGCAAACTTTTCAACTTTAAAAGCTAAAGTAACTAACTTAAAAGTGGATATGATTTCACTCCATATGAGGCAGCAAGCTGCTCATAGGAATACAGAGTCAAGCAGCTCCTCCAAAAGACAAGCTGAAAGAGATCTGTTTGGGGTTAATGAAATCAACTGTTCTTCTATACCCCTATGTATCCTCCTCTATATTCCCTTTGTGCTCTCCAAGAAAGATCATTAACAGATATTAAAAAAATAAAAAAAATCCTAGAATCTGATCTTATGTGTGCAACAGCCCACCCTGCCTTCCCGTCTTTGTGACTGGGGGCTTTTTGGGAGCATGGCATTGCGTGTGAAAGGACCAGCCCAGCCCAAGCCACTCAGCACGTTGGCCCTGTGCAATTTGGGCATTAGCTCCCTGGCCTCCAGCCTGAAAGCAAGAGATTAAAATAAAAACTCAAAGGTAAACATTGCTTCCACAATTGATATCGCTTTGGCTTTCCAAGCACACTGGGACAACATGGCTTCCTGTCGGGGAGGGGGTGTCGGTTTCCTGTGCTGGCCAGAAGCAAGTCAGGGAAATGAGATGGGGGGGGGGGGAAAGAGAGAGAGAGAGAGAGAGAGAGAGAGAGAGAGAGAGAGAGAGAGAGAGAGAGAGAGAGAGAGAGAGAAGCAGGGCACTAAGCACAAAAGCCTGGCTTTGCATAACCTTCTCTTTAGGAGCAGACACCAAGAGGGAGGGGTAATGTTTATTGATTTTAGTCACACACGTATTGTAAAGAGGAACTTTGGTACAAGCGTTTAGCACGCTATGGGAATCATAGTGGGGAGTTATAGCGAGGCACTGTTTGGTCCCAGGCTCAGGTTTCTGAAGAGAAGGTAGCAACACGCACACAGGAATTGACAATGGATTAGCAATTTATGACTTATGACTTGAATCTTAATGACTTATTCATTTAATGAAACATGGAAAAGACTGGTTTTCTATTGTCCACGTTTCTATTTCCACGTTCAGGACGTAGTGTTTAATCACACTGGAGAACACTGGCAATTTTTTTTGACCCCTGACTCTTCCATTGTTTGGTGATCCTGAGTGTAAAACTGAACAGACTTTAAATGACTCCAGCAGAGGCCACAGAGCTGTCCAAGCAGATTTCCTCCTTATTTGCTGCTGACTAGAGGAAATACTGTTTTAACTTTTATCTAATCAGGAAGGTTGAGTAACACATTCTGATTTTTAAAGCAATGTGCACAACTTGGGACAGGAAAATCTAAATATGTGCTTCAGTGTCAACATGCATCAGAGTTTGCATGTAAAAAAAGGTTACGACTGAAAGTAATAATACCCCAAGTATAATGGTTTTATATTTAAAATATCAATATGAGTTTAAAAAAACCCCTCCAAAATACAAAACAGAACTTTATCATTAAAAAAAGTTACAATAACAGCAACAAATTAATCAGTTAGTTCTGAAACTAACATCTGCCAAAGAGATGCATTGATCACAAACTGACCATCATACCAAATGAGATACCTGTGTCCTAAATGTATAAACACAGTTAAGTATATTCCTCTATAGCAAAATCTACTGTGCAAGATAAACAAACAATTTAACAATATGCAATATAAAGATGGTAGAATCCATCTTTAATAGGGTTAGTCTACTTCATCGCCAGCTTCTTTTTGACAAGAGATGCCCTTGGTAGCCTGAAATCATAATAAACCCTTATTTAATCCTGTCAAGGACAAGGCTAGTGCATTCACTATTCTGATAGTGGGGATCTCATTGGAGCGCCACTTACCGTATTTTTCGGACCATAAGGCGCACCAGATTATAAGGCGCATTAAGGGAAAAAAACAAAACAAACAAACAAACAAAAAAACAGTCAGATAATTCAAACTTTACTCAAATCACTCTTCTTGCTTCCTCCACTTCCATACCATTGATTCATTAATGTTGAAATCTCTCGTAGCTGCTGTATTCTCATGTTGTTGCAGTATATTAATGACTAACCTCGTATTGTGGATGTATTATCTCAGTTGTTCTCCAGACTGAAGTTTGGTCTGTTTACAGCATCCTGCCATGCGACTGCATTTGTCCCTAACCATCGGGAACCCTCATGTTAACTTTTATCGAGTGGAAAAAAGTTAGCGTTCATCCTCCATCTTCACTGTGTTTATGTTATGCTAACATAGCTGTGTCGCTAGCGATCACATAGCACAGCATTAAATACCAGCTGGTCCAACTTCAGTAACCATACAAAAGTAACTGATGTTTAGTTTTCTGTCTTCGTTTATGTTGGAAGTGATAGCAGAGCTGCACATTTTAATTTTTTCTGAAATCTCTCAGTCAGAACATGTTATATCATGTTTAGGTAGAAACTAGCAAGCTAACTTCCTGCTAACGTCTAACTGTTAAATTTAACAAATTCTGTTTTAATGGATGCCTAGGATGTTAAACTTAATTGTTACACCCGGTAAAGCGGCAATGCTGATTGTTTTATTAAAGATGAAAGTATTTTTAAAGATAAATGAGTTTTTAACTCTCAGTGATGGCGCAGTGTTCGTTCGTTCATCTTTGGGATTTGAAGCGGACCGAGTTTTGGACCCAGATTACTCCACGAGGCTCCTGACTACGGTAGCCGTAATGCTCCGATAATCAGTCAAGCGGTGCGGCTTCGTAGCTTACCAAAGGTGTACTAAAACATTTCTTGACAGATGTTTTGAGCGCCGTGTACCACATAAAATCGGTCAGTAAACACAACCAGAATTCATACATAAGGCGCACCGGATTATAAGGCACACTGTCGATTTTTGAGAAAATCAAAGGATTTTAAGTGCACCTTATAGTGCGGAAAATACGGTAAATGTTCAAGTAGTACAACTCCCCGCCCCCAAACAAACAAGCAAGAAAACACCCACAAATATTTCCAAAGATATAGCGTTTTGCTAGGTTTTTAAAAAAAAAAAAAAAAAAATTCAAATATTGTATAACAAGACAAAACTGTACACGCGAATGCATTTTCCTCCCTCACTCTTAACTGAAGCCTTTCACTGAACTACCAAATAAACAAATTGGCACCCTCTTTCGGGCCAGACACATGGCAGCACTTCTGCTATAATTTTGTTTGCATCTTACAAAATAAAAATGCAGAGGTAAGTGCACACATTAGTTTTTGACTGCTAGTCAAAGTTTCTTTTCAATAAACTTTCCCACTGAACTAACACAGCCAATCCCACAACTTGTTTGTACTCTCTGCTCATACTGCCTTCATATTAAAGTAATTTTTTGCTTTTTAAAGAACTTATTTTAATATCGCACTTAACAACAAACAAATCCTCACTAAGTTAAAAAAAAAAAAAAAGTTCTTCACAGGCCAAATTGCATTATTCACGTCACTATACAGGCTACACTATACAGTAGGGGTGACATGGGCTGCAGCGGCCCCTGCGCCACGAGTTTGAGACCCCTGACCTAAAAATTTAAACTAACAACTGGGATAATACTGAGCTTCTTTTAAAAATGAAATACCTGTAAAAATCTGTATCTGCTTGTGTTATACATATTCATGCACAACCATGTTTATTTTCTTTACAATTCACTGGGGTATTCACAGTGAATTTCTCACCATGCTGTCCTGGGGTGCCCGAGTGCCAGTGCGCCCTGTGGTTCCTTCAGTTTCCGCTCGAGACTGGCTTTCAAAGTCAATATCATACACCCCCATGTTACAATGCCCAACTGCAGTGACAAAACACATTTACAGCTGGCTACAAAACAGTTCTCATTTATTTAGCCAATTTCTAACCTACTTAATGGAGATTTGGTGTGTGTGTGTGTGTGTGTTCATTTTAATAACTCACTTATTTGGATTTGATTAAGGCTAAAAATGATCAGTCTTCGAGGCAAGGCTGCTCTGACTGACAGCTATACAGACAGAAGCAGCAAAAGCAATAACCGTATGCAAACATCTTGATCCGACAAGTAATGCAGCCTGCTGTGAGGTATAGGGACTTGTAAGATGTTGCTTTAGTTATGGTGAGTGAAATTAGTTTTTATTAGTTTGTTATTTAACACTAATAAGCAGGTATCAGCATCTGTATATTGCACCTGTAGAGTTGATAGGGCTTCCCAGTGTTAGCTGGAAACTAATACGGTTACTCCTCGCTCAAAAACAAAAAAATATCGAGAATAGCTATTAAATTAAGTGGATGGGCGAGTAATATCGCAGTGGTTATGCTAATCTTTTACATGTAGTCTAAGGGCACATATCAACCCACAGCACACTGAAAACATGCGAGTTTCTTTGCTCAGCACAACAGTCACTCCCTACCTGTCCAACTCTCGAGCTTACTCTCAGCTTACCCGAAACAAAGTTCAAGTTCACGCATCACCATTTTGACAATGTGAGATCCAGGAGATGTCTTTGATGTGTATAGAGGGTGCATTCCAAGCGTGACAGTTTGGCTGGGAGTGGTGTAACGCTGCACTACTTCAAACAAACCAACTAATTTCAAGTCTTTTTTCAAATCAGTCAAGGCACCTTGCAATTGCATCTCATAATAGCTGTATGCTTTTTTCATTTTTATTTTTATTTTTTAAATTCAATTATCATCCATTCTCTTCCGCTTAGCCTTTTACAGGGTCGCAGTGGGCTGGAGCTTATTCCAGCTGTCTTAGGGCGAGAGGTCACCAGTCTGTCGCAGAGCTAACACATAGACACAGACAACCATATGCGCTCACATTCACACCTATGTGCAATTTTACAGTATCCAATTAACCTATCCCCACCAACTGCATGTCTTTGGACTGTGGGAGGAAGCTGGAGTATCCAGAGAGAACCTACGCAAACACGGGGAGAACATGCAAATTCCTGCTCAAACTGTACGACTGAATTGCAGGGGTTAGAAGTTCGTAGCTCATGATACATGTTCTCACACTATACGGCCCGATGCTCTGTTGCGACCGGAGTGTTCACAGTGTGCGTTCATATACAACACGTGGTGTCCTTGTTTCCAGAACTGTAAGAAGAAAAAGGAAGTGGGGAGACGGTAATCTGAGAATGTACTGCTGGCACTGCTTCAACAGTGCGATTCCCTCACGAGGGGCAACGAGGATTTCAAACAGGTTTGATTTTCTTGTGACCACACGATTGCTGATAGGGAGCTGGTCGTGAGGTGCTAATCGCTTCTCGTTATCTCATGTATGCTAAGGCGAAACTCGGGCCGATCCCCAAAAGGGTCGCATGAGTGAAATATCGTCTTAAAATTTGCCAAAAATCGCACAGTGTATGCCCAGCTTTACATTACATCCAGCAAACTAGCGTTTCTTGTTTCTATTAGATAAACATTGCCAAATCACTGGAAATCTGTGCTTTCACCAAACAATCAAAGTGTGTATATCAAACTAGTGTTAGGTCAGGGTGGCATACAAAACTAGTCGTGATAACCAAAATCTTTCGGCTCCCTTCCAGTACCAAAGACAAATTTTTCTGGTCAGTGAAGCATCCAAGATAGGCAATGGGGACTTTCAGGAGTCATTAAGTACCACTGAACACAGCATAACATTGGGACATTGTGATTTGGTACAGATGCAGTGTATGACACTATTAATCATTTTATAGTTTAGATTTTATGTAACCTAAAATGATTTGAACTTCCTTTTTGGTATTTGGTGAAGAACACTTCAATTGTACAAACACAAACACTGATGTTGAGTGACACTGCACTTTTGCCCATCTTCAGTGAGGCAACTTTCAGACAATTAAAAGTGTGATTGGGAAATATGTGAAATTGTTGACAATCAACAATTTCACATATTGCCCAATCCTATATTGTCAGTGAACAATATCAATTTCATTTTCTACTTAACAGAAGAGAACTATATGGCCATTGGTGTGGTAAATTCCTGTTACTTATTTCATCACTCTCAACATTATTGCTGCACTCTGCAACAATAGCCCTCTGTGATTTGACAACTAGGAAACAAAGCTTCAAAGTAAGCAATAAGCTGAAGTCTTAAAAACACAGGGATTTCCCCATTTTATAAAGACGTCAAACTGTCTCATTGTTCTGGAACAACTGTAAAATAATCTGTCACCATTCTCCCATGATAATGCATAATCATGTGCTTTCCGAGCTGTGCTCAGTTGCTGTAGTTTGATTAGCACATCCTTTGTTGAGTCTAAAGGTCACTTGGTTATCTGTCATATCAATGGATAGAAGTCAAGATGTTATATGAACGGATGCTTACAAGTACAGCATTTGTCTCATGTCATAGCAAAAAGGTTTCTGACATGTTTAAAAACATAAATTTGGTGTTTTCATTAGTACAAAACAGAGATTTTTTTCCTTCCCTACGAGCCCAAAAAAACCCAATACTTAAAAATGAATAAATGAATTTAGTAATTTTCACCATACATTTAAATTTTGTTAGTACTTCCTAAACATTAGACTTTGAATCAAATAATAGGAATATAATTAGATAAGTAGAACATGGAACAAATTATTAAAGTACTGCATTTTTCTACTGCCAAAGTCTAAGTTTGTGTGTGCTTGCTTGAGTCTTATAATATATTATTAGAAGGGGGAGCCAAGAAGGGTATGGAAGGGAAAAAAAACAAAAAACAAAAAACTATCTTATTTTTGTTAACATGAACACTGAGGTTAATTACACAAGTGACTATAATTTACTGACTTTAAGTGTTGAAGTGCTTTATCCAATTAAATAAACAATAAATGATGAAATGTCAATTTTTTCAGGTCATGACCTACCTCTACGGGGGTTGCTGATCGAACCAGAGCTGTTGGTTATTGCATGAGAGTGATTTGTTTTGTTAGTCTGGCCATGGCGTCCTGTTGATATGGAGCTGGGTTCTGTTGCAGTGTCTTTCCCAGCGCTGGTCTTGTTGACTTTGTTCTGGATATCCAGGAACTTCAAGTCCTTGATATCCATAGCACTAAAAGGGACAAAAAACACAAAACTAACATTCCTTACATTGCTGGGAAATATTTTTCAATCCAAAACCACTAAAGTGATATTAACGGAGTTCTTGACTGATTCTAAAATTTTAAACAACTAATATATTTTGCCTAATTTTAAAGCTATTCATTCAACAAGCACTTACAGTCAATTCGTTTGTGATTCATAGAAAAATATGGAGTTTAGGATGACTATGTTTAAAATTTTCAATGAATACATGGATCTAGATGCCAAACTTAATAAATATACACATAGTGATAAGTAATACTGGTACAGTTATTCAAAAAATAAGTATATACCATTGTTGACTTAATGACATTTGGATAAACAAAGACTGGATTTTCTCCCATACTGGGCCTATTATTACATCTGTTTGACCTCAGAAGGCACTATAAAACTCATTATCACAATACTGCTTGTTGAAACTGATGCTGTCAAACAATTTATGTCCACTGTTATTGTGGGGGGGGAAAAAAAAGAACACATTTCTGATTTGTCCAACCAGAAGTCATAACAGGCCTTCATCTCTGGGTTCACTAGCAAGAAGTAGCTTGTGCTGATGTTTTCTGTTGTGAGCATGGATTCCTTGAATTTGAAAAATTTTCAGTCAACTCAAACTTCAGTTCACTACAAAGAGTTAAATATTCATTCTTTACTTTTAATTGCTAATACATGGTCAAAGTTCAACATAACACAGGGATCTGTTGAACTAGCAAGGCAGCACACTTATTTAGTTTTGTGTTCATTTCCAAATGCTTTTTATTTCAGCAAAATAAAAAAAATGACATGTCAGTAGCAAGCCCTGAGGATTTTATACACACTTTTTTGACAGTTGTACTCATGCACTAAAGGGGAAGCTCAAGGGGTGGGAGAAACTGCAGTAATCTATTTCTAGGGGCTTTAAAACACACACACACACACACACACACACACACACACACACCAAGGAGAATTACAAAACCTGGTCAAAGTTCTGAGCTCTCTGAAGTATTCTATTCATTACCTGAATGTGACCTCAGGAACAGGACACTTGACTCCATTGTGATAGGGATGTTTCAGGGAGATGGTTTGGCTGACGTGATCAACAGATGACACCTCACCCTGATAAACTCCCAACGTTGCTCCACAGTCTATGGACACAACACTACCCACCCAGTCTGTGGCCATTCTCTTTACAATGATCCTGTTTTAAAAACAAAAAAGGAAAAAGGGCTTTAGTGAGATATGTGTTAGATCCATGTTTAACAGGCTAATTGAATGTAACGAGTACATAAGGTTTGCAGACTAATTTCTTAAAAGTTGGGCCATTGTAGGCATTATACTGACCAGCAATTAGCCATCTGGCTTAGAACTTGTTTTTCGACCAGAGACCTTATAAGAAAGAGACTTTACACTAAAAGTCCTGAACGCGGAGTCCGAACTTTGCGTTAGTAAAAGCGGCAGTGGAAGCTAAATTGACAAGATAAAACTAGATTTTAATTAGCTTAACTAACCAGCACCTGTGTGGTTGTGGTTGGCGTATTACAAATCAGACGTTTCACAGGTAGGTATAAATATTAGCAACCTACCGTTTTAGCAGGAAAGCTTTCGTTTGTCATGTTACAATACAAACATATTTAAAATGACCAAAACTGTTGCTGACATTCTTGTGAGGACAAGATTTAAAGAAAATGAGGGCAAATCTCAACATTTCGCCGTATAACAAAGAATCTATGATAGCTAGCTCGGTAGCTAACATTAGCTTGTTTTCTGCCCCCTCTTTTTTCTTTCTTTTTTTTTTTTTAAATAAAAGCAGATTGCAGCTATTTTTAAATTGGTTTCTGTCGCCGATAAGCTAAGAGCCTAAATCTACTGAATCTACAGTTGGTAGATTTACCTTAGCGAAAAGCTGTGGTGAAATGTCAAAGCAAGACAGAGCCCAGGCTGTTTTTTGTGAGCGCTGTGTTCCGGGATAACATACACTACGTCACTTCCTTTATGTCCCACGTTGCTTTGTTTGTGTCTGTCTCCACGCATTTGACGATCAATACTCACACATAATCTCAGTATGTGCACCATTTTTCTACAAAACTAATTATATTATGATTATATATGTGTTATTTGTTTCTTTATTTATTTATTGGCGGTCTTTTTTTCCCAAGTCAAGATGAACAAGAACAACAGGATGATTATTAAAATACATTTTTATTTGTGTATCAAGGGTTCATGCCCTTACATTTTGTACATAACCAACTGAAATATAAAAGTGTGTTACATATATTCCAAAATCAATCGATCGCAATGCTGTCTTGATAAGTCATATCATTGCACAGCAAAACAATTTTAACCCCTAATACAAATATAAATGCTATGATCTTAAAAAAAACAAACAAAAACAAACAAACAAACAAACAAAGACAACATGTCATTATGAAATACAAAAGTCTTGGTGTACACTCAAAATCACATTTTGGGATACAGATATAGCTTAAGTGTGTCTTACATCCACAGCATAATGGAATGCAATATAATATAATAATTAGCTTACATGTGTAAATGTTATCACAAGGTAAAATCTATTCACTTCAGAGTCCCATATCAAAGAAAATGTTTGGTTGCAGCATCCTAAACTATCCAACCAGTAAGACATACTGTTTGTCCCAAAGTTCAGTTGTTTTGTTTTCATTTCTGAATGGGAGAAGTTTAGATTCCTGCTAACAATACAGCAGGAGCAACAAACTAACTCCTTAAACTTCACTGACAAGCAGCAGCCATTTGCAGAAGTATCTCTTAGCTAACCAAAAACAGAACAAGAGACACAGACCTAGACATCACTTAGAATCTCCAATAAGCAAACTCTGCTTATTTGCTTTAATGCCATTAGCTCTATAAGCTAAATTTGACATCCAGTGTCTTACGTTCTAACTTTGATCCTTACAGCTTCAGCTTATATCACCTACTAAGTTACAAATTGTACGTTATAAGGAACTTCACTGCTCATTCTTAACTCGCATTGTGGCTCTCAGATGGTAGCGTTTGTGCTTCATTGTTAGACCATACTCTGGGGTCAGGTCTAGCTGGTCTCCAGGCAAAGCTTGAAAGTTTAGGTTTTGAATGAGAATAGCCAAGAAGAGGAAGACTTCATTTCGTGCAATGACCTCGCCAATGCAGCGTCGCTTTCCCAAGCCAAAAGTCATCACCTTCTCTCCCTCTACCTTGTTGACCTCAGTGCCATCAGCATTCAGGAAACGTTCTGGCTTGAAGGAAAATGGATCTTCCCACAGCTCCCTGAAAGGTTCAGAAAATAAAGGAATAAAAAATATTGTACTAACAGGCTTGAAAGCTTACAAATCTCTAGGCAGGGATGCATTTGGGGAAGGAAATGAAGGCTACTATTGTCTTTCTTTACAACTATCCATAAAATGGCCTGGTGAAAGACATGTTACCGTATTTCTGTAGTATAGGGTAGCTTTGAATATGAGACAGTTTACATCAGTTTACATTCGTTTTGGCAAAGTAAAAATGTAGCAAAGGAAACCTACGGGTCATGATTGATCTGCCACTGATTGATGAAGACACAGGTGTCTTTGGGGATGAAGTAGCCATTCAGTGATGTGTCTTTTGTGGTGCTAAAAAACAACAAAGTGTCAATTCATTGCATAATGACAGGTTTTTACATTTATTTTTATGACTGTAAAAGCCTTGTTTTGTGTCCATCTTTTTGTTGTTCTGTGACACTTAGCAGGTCATTAACACCTATATCCTTGTACTTTCTTACTACAAAATGAATGAATCTCACCAGTGCGGGATTGTGAAGGGCAAGTATGAAGAATGGCGAAAGAGTTCCAGGATGTAGGCTTCAAGAAGGGGCAAGTTGTTCCGATCAGAGAAAACAGGCATACGATCGAGACCTACTTTTTCCTCTGAAAATGAAAAGAGATCACAAAATATTAACACATGAGAAGATGAAGATGGACACTGACTCTGTCAGTGATTACCGAATTACAGTTAACCATTCATCTTTGAGAGCAACAAGATGTGTTGCACTTTCTTATCATTTAGTTGTTCTTTTATTAAAAATCTATAATGCAAGAGAAATACAATACATCCAAAAGAAACTATACGCACTCATTTCTTCAAAAAGCCTGTTCTGGATCTCTGGGTAAGCCACAAAGTACATCAGTGACCATGACAGAGCAGTGGAGATGGTGTCAAAACCTAGGAGAGACACAAAAGTTCTGTCAGAATACTTTTTTCCCCCCAAGTTATGTTGCTTTATGATTATATCCCTTAACACAAAGAAAAAAAATTCTCCTACCAGCTCCAAAGAGATCATTGACGATTCCAACAATCTTCTCATCTGACATCTGGATATTTGCATTCTCATCCAGCTTTCTGTCCTCGCAGTGATCTATGAGGGAGTCTGTGATGTCACGGATGTTGTCCTAAAAGTAGATTAAAGGACCATCTAAATTAATGTCTGTAATTTCTGCAAAGTACAATGAGCTAAATAATATTGTATAGTGTGAGGCGTACCTTGTCAAAGGTGGCATAGTGCTCGGTGACAAGCTTTTGAACAAACTTGCTGAAGCGAGCATTGAGGCTCACAAATTTTTTCATTTTTGTGCTGGGCAGGTACTGAAGAAGGGGGATGAAGTCTGCTGGGTTGCCACTGCCCACAACCTTGACAAAATCATCACTGAGGTTCACTAAGCTAACCAGCTCATCGTCGTGGTGGTCATAGCGCCGGCCAAAGCACATGCCACAGATGACATTGGCAACAGAGACGACGACGTAGCGGAAGGGGTCAAAGCTGCCTTTGGTCTTCATGACAGTGTTGAGCTCTTTGATCAGATACTCAGCCTCTTTGCTGATATGTTCCTCCAGGGCACATGAGTACTCTGGGGTTGTGCCCTCTAAGTTGGAAAAAGAGCGCAGAGCACTGTAGGCCAGCTTTCTGCGGGCACGCCAAATGCCAGCTTGGTCTGTACTGAAAGACAGACTCTTGCCATCATTGATGTAGCGAAAGCTGTAGAGGTCAGGTCTGCCTGCAAACTCATCCCCTTGTTTGATGAGAGCCTGTCGAACTGTTTCATTACCACTTAAAACAACCACAGGACGCATGCCAATCTGGATCTGGAAGACGTCACCGTAGCGTTTGCTCATAGAAGTGAGACTCAGGTAGGGTCTTTTTCCCAGCTCTAACAAATTCCCAATGATAGGGAGGGACTTTGGGCCAGGGAGTTGCTGAAGCCCTTCGGGAATCTTGTTTTGTGCATTCTTAATAATCAGGTAGACCAGACACGCTGTTGTCACAGCCACCAAAACATGTGATACTGACAGTGCTCCAATGAATGGCAGTATCATTAGTGCCATGATGACGTTTTTCTGGCTTCAACCTGTAAATTAAATAGCAGGTGCATTAGAGCAGTGTAGACAATGAGAGAGAGAGAGAGAAATAAGTGTTACGCAACATGTAGAAAACATTCACCATAAAGTTTGAAGTAACTGAGAACTGTGACATGTATTTGCGTGTATCTATTTGGCTTTTTATTTTTAAAAGCACACCAGCACTTATTACAGGCAGTCTATGCAAAGTAGTGGCCTATGTGTATAGGTATAAGTTAATTACTACATTCTATGATTCAGGTGAAAATACTAAGTAATGCATCAAAGTTATTCTAGCAGAAATAATCTCCATTTTGCACTTCTCTTTTCTTCCAGCTAATAAGTCAGTAAGTCTATAAATCAGTCTGCTGCATTCTTGCCATTTTGTATATGCATGTTTTAAGCTTACCTTTGTTGAACTGATGCAGGAGGAACGGCACTGTGATCCTTGGAGTAGTTTTTCCGAAGTGCATGTAAAGTGTTTGGAAGAGTTGTTTTGAGTTCACACTCTTGATGTCCCTAAAATCGGCAATGGACTCCTGCTTTATACTGTGCTCCACAGCTTGATTGGTTACTGTTTGTGACGTACCCTGCCCCCTCTCCCTCCCTTTTTTGTCATGAATGAACTTAGTACAGAAAAAATGGTGCGTGCCTGCGTGCGTGCGTGCGTGAGTGTGTGTGTGTGTGTGTGTGTGTGTTCTGGAAAAAAACACCTAAGAAATGCAAAGAGGAGTCATCATGTCTTTATCATTTATATGAGTTTTATATTTTTTGTTTAGGGCCACATAGGGCATAATAATTATTTTATAACTTCCACAACTGTAGGACGGTTTTTAATCTGTGATTACATTGTGCCTTGTGCCAACTTTTTTCGGACTGATTTAGCTTGTTTTTCGAGTGTCACAGTCTGAGCGGTAAAAATACTGTTCTTATTCTCATTGCCAATGATTGCAGGCTGTTGCATCTCCGTGATTCTTGCCCAAGCACTCAGTGATGTGTCAGCAATTCCTTCGACCAACTTATAACCCGCTGTGACGTTAGTGCAACTTGTATCGATAATTTAGGGCAGCTTGTTACTAGCGTGATGTGAAATTGATTTTACTGGCCAAGAATGGACAGCGCAATGAGTCGAAAATCACCTACATCATTACAGCGCAGTTTTGCATGAAAAATGTATCCCCTAAAGATGATAACTTATTGAACTGCAGAAGGACCTCGTCATGTTTAAAACATTTGGAGTTAGAACGGAAGTTTGTGACAACCCCCCAGTTGTAACCTCCCAGACGGCTTTAAGTCCTGATAAAACAGTCAGATGCCATTGCGTGCTTGTACCTGTTAGTTCTCCGTTGGAGTTAAAGATTGACCAGTTGCGTGAGAGCACAGTGATCAAACCCTCACCTCTCCTTTGAAGGGGATGCTGGAGGGGAGGGAGAGAGGGAAGGAGGGAGGGAGGGAGGGAGGGAGAGCAGTTAGGCTGCACTGCTCGAGCGCTGGGATAGATACGTTCAGTATTCATATCTTATTGTCACCACTTTTATTCTTTCAGTATATAATTAGGGCTTAACAACCGCATTTTAATAATAACTTCATTTGAGAAGTGAAGCTTTTTAAAGTTGCTCCCACCCTGCAAGTGTAGAAGTATACTGATTAATTATTTCCCTTAGTCTTTACTATTATACGTCTGCATGAGATTTGTTATAAAGAAAAACTTGTAGAATTAAGTGTTAATACGATTTAAAAGTCTGAACTCTTAAACTATCCTCCTTGTTTCTGAGCAAGAACCCCGCAACACCAAACTGCACTTTACATTTCACTGATCTTCAGTTTGTATGATCACGGATGTCAACATGTGTTACTATAAAGTTCTCAGGGACATATGATCAGAATATAGATGACCTTTTTCAACATGACCTTTAATAATTGTATACGTTTGCTTTGATAATCAACTTACTAGTTGTGTTTTTAACGTACAATCACGATGTCATCAAAGCAGTTTAACGTTTATTCAACAGATAGATATACAAATGCATTTTATTTTTTAGGCCTGTGTATTAGTGCTGATTAGTTAATTATACGAAACATGTAATATTCTGAATATTTGATCAACTACGACGTGATTGGAGGCAAATGTTGATTTTAATGCAGCAATAAGTTCTTCAAAAAGTTAATTTTCTCTGAAAGTCCGTGTGATTTGTATTTACCCGGAGCTTTGGAAAGATTCTGAAAATGATATTGAAAAATTGTTTTCAGTCCATCGTGGGTTCCGAATTCTTATTACAGCCACAGCAATGCAAAGATGATGAACTAAAGAGTTGGGCCGTGTTGGCTGTTATCATTATTATTATTGTGAGGGAACAAAAACTCAGACAATCGCCATTTCTCAGAAAATTGATCAAAACAGTAGATCAAAAATGTCCATGATCGCATCATTTTTTAAGCAGCACTGGTAAAACATTAAAAATGACCAATCAAAGCACGGCGTTCACCAACGCAGCCTTTCAAATAGTGTTGCTCTGGAAAAATCCTGATCAGAAGTGTCAGTTATAATCCGGGCTTTAAACTTTAACCAAGCCTGGTTACACATTTCATTTCACTTCATTTTATTCATTATTATGCAGAGTGACATGAAAAATCGCTGCGTTACATCCTCGAAATTTCTACTCAGCCTTAATTTAGAGTGCTCTGACCACCATACAACGTAAATAGCAGAAAAGAGAGAAAGGTATCATGGGCAAATGTATTTTAATGTGTTTTGCCCGTGATATAGACATTTTTAAGCCTAAAGACATTAACTCCATCAACTGACTGTGGGTGGAAAATTAATTTTTAAAAATGAAATCTATTCTTTGGTTGTGGAAGTATCCCGTTCGCTCTAATAGGGTGTAGCACATAACCACAGTGTATTTATTAATTGATTTATTTGCCTGTTCTCTTTTCTATTTTTTTTTCTTATTAAGCTGAAAAAACTCACCAATAACTTTAAACTATCACATAAATCAATAAATCAATAAATACATAAATAAAGGCAAAACTTTTCTTTGTTCATCTGGGGCGAAAAATCGGCGAAGCTGAGCTTTGTCATGCTCCTCCGGGACGCGAGTGCAGATTCTCCAGAGACTCTATGCAGTGCGCCACGGCGCTGCGCCTCTGGTGCTGCAGGTTGCGTGAGAAGCGGAGCTGCCGTCCAAAGGGGAGGGTCTCGGTCTTCTGGACAATCCTAAATCTGCTTGGTCAAGTCACGCGAAGGCAACAGCCTCTGGAAAAGACACAAGGGTTTTAAACTTGCAGAACAAAGGGCGCAGACACTTTTTTCTCCACCCTGCTTGGGCACGAAGGTGCACATATTTGCGCGCTATAGCTTCTGTAAATGCGAGGATCTTGGGGCTTTGGAGTCATGCAATCTGCCACTCAGGCTTCATTCACTGCAGTCATGCAACACCGTGGGGCCATTCCGAGCTGCCACACAGGCGAGAATCCACCTAAACCAGGCAAAGAAAGTTACGAAAACTGAAACTTAGGAACAAGGTGAACCAGTCACCCTTTCTGTCACGCAGCAGGTCCCAGAGGTTTTGCAAGGATAAGAACACGGTGAATGGAGTCCCTAGGCAAAACTTTTAAGTAATTTTAACCAAAGAGGTCACTGCAGTAAAAAGGGCTTTTAGATCTGTGATCCTGTGTGGTAATCTTTAAATATTTTCTTTAATATGTAAAGAAACGTAACTGCACAATGATCTGTTAAAGTTAATTTTCTTATTACAACGAAGAAGCTCTATTTTTATTCACAATGTTTTAAAATATGTCAAGTTTTTTACTTGCCCTACATACTGGTTGTAACAATATATTTTGTATCATTATCATAACACCATAAATAAATTATAAAACAGGTTTATAATGCAGTTATGGAGAAAAAAGATTATTTTTACCTTCCATTAAAACCTTACAAATGCCATACAGTTGCAAGATTTTGCCAAGCTGAGTGAGTGGGTAAGGAAGAAACAGAAACACATCTTTCAGCAGTGTCAGAATTCAACGATATGAAAGGAATAAAAATGAACTTTGATGCAGTCCAGTGAACCTAAGTAAATCCAAAATCTGGAACAGCATTGGACTATCCCTTTGGCATTATATACACCACTTGAAGTGTTTCCGAATCAAACGGATCACATTTCAATTGTTGCATTTGTAAGTTGTGTGATGGGTGTCAATAAGCCCCAGGGATAAAACTGAACCCGATTTGAGATGAATGCGACTGAGATTGTGTGCGGACATGTGCCTGACATGGGAGCCTTTACAGAGAATACTGTGTTTACAGTGGCTGCAGGAGCATCTGTCACATCACAACAGGTGAGTGGTATTCAACAACTGTAAATGCCACAAACTCGGGGAGCAGGTGAGGAAAGATGTGGGAGCATTGATGTGAGTCACAGGAGAGTTTCTGTGGTGAGGTGCACATTCTTAAAAGGATTAAAGAGATTATTTGCTACTACAGGAAGCAATCAGCTGTGCTACTGTATAGATCCTAAGCTGTGTGTACAAATGACCAAAGAGATCACAGTGATAGGCTCGACATTGGCCTGAAGGTGTTTGGTGTTAGTTTGCAAGTGTGTCCATTTCAGAGTAGTAGGACTGCGAGTAGAAAAAACAAGAAAAAAATGTTTTGCCCTCTGCCATATACCTCTCAACGAATTCTTGGACATAAAAGCTGGTGTAATGACTGTGAAGGTTGGTAAGTTTCTACTCACGCAAAGGTTGTCACGCACACACCTTGAGAGCAGGTGTGTACTGCCTAAGTGTGTGAGCGTGGTTCTTTGCATACCAGTGTTGTGAGGAGGTTGTTTTTTTTCTGTGTGGTAGTTTCGTGATTTAGAATCAGCTGAGAAATAAAACACACCACTCTGGTTCTTATAATGCTATAATTAAAAAAAACCCTCTATAAAATAATAATGATGAATGATATTTATTAGATGATAATAATCCACACGAACGACTAAAATCTCATACAATACTTGCTTAAACCATCTGATAATCAGTCAACCCAAGTTTTGCTGCATAAAACAGTGGAGGTATACCTGGTCTAGGATAGCTGTACTGACAGCTGTACAGTACCTCAAGGGAAATAAAACAGAAAATAGGAATTTCCCTTCAATGATCTTGAAGGAAGAATCTTGTTTAATTCTTATCACCTTTGTCTGTGGAGTTTCCCTTGTAACTCTTGTCAACAACAGGTCTCTTTTTCATGGGTCTATTGATTAGTTATGGCACCTGTTTAGTGTTGCTCTTACATTAAATTGTGGCTCAATAGCTGATTTTGAAAATTTTGCCCAAAATTGAGCAACACATACAATAATATTCTAAATCTTAGTGTATTCGACTATTGCGATTTGAGCCCCGGGGCTTTACATTTCCCATGTCTTTCATCACCATTTCTTTTTTTTTCATCTTTGGAAAGATTCTTTCCGAGCCACATCAGAGGATGCAATCATTTTCATTTTCACAGCAGTACTTCTCATGATTAGTAACCTGAGTTTCATGTGTGAAATCACTGTGTGCCCTTCTAATGCTTATTCAGCTTCTCCTTTAATTGTGAATTCAAAAGGCAAACCTCAAAGTAACACAAATGTACAGCACGTTTACTATAAATGAGATCAAAGCTCGACCAGTAGGACATCAGCAAACAGCCTCCTGGCCTTGCGTGTGCCCCATCGAGCAAAGCTTAATAGGATTATTTTGGGCTGCAGGTCATGACACCGCACAGGAATGTTGCCTATGACCTAATACAAATTTGCCGCATAGGTATTAATATGAAGCTAAACCCGCAAGTTTGCATCAAACACTCCACAGGCTATCATGAGCCATATTTAGCATTAGCTCATGCCTCACAAAACTGCATTTATGCTTTATCATATCATCTGTTGCATTTGATATGATCAAAGGTCTTCAGCTAATATGACAGCTTAATAATGTAGAGAAGAATTCCTGCTCAACTTCTCTTAACAACATAATAACACACAAAGCATGCTTACCTGTGTGTTTAATGAGCATACAATGTACCATCCTTTGCTGCACGCAAGGTGTAAAAGTTATTTTTGTCACATTAGATTTCTACAGCTCCCCTGCGCATGTTAAATGTTTATGACTATCTATTGAGCAATGCATCATATTTGATTATGCAAGTAGCTTATTTATTACACAGTGTTTTATTCATCCCTTTTAGAGTCTTTGTTTTAGTTACAGATCCCATTTGATTTTTTTCCACTGTATTTTAGGGATGTGTGTACCATGACACTTGTAATTTGGAGACTGGAAAGAAACAATTTTAAAATGAAATTATATACACCTGTCAAGTGAAAAGTGAAGATTAATATTCCATCACTATTCTGAATGTGAGAATGTTCTGATTTTGATACAGGTCAGTTAAAGAGTGACCCTGCTGTCACCCAGTGAAATTGCTGTTTCGTCAAAACCCAAGTCAAGCAACTAAACATGCATAATATGTCCTTTGGTGCTGATGCCTTGAAGAACACACCACTGTTCTGCTTGAAAGGATGGTAAGATTTATGTAAATGCAAAAATAGCAGGAAAAGTGGTGGTGGACTTATTTTGAAGCCTAGTGCTTTTGTTTCACTTTGTTTTAACTTTAAGTTTAAGCACTACAAAATACTTGATTATGTTTAGAATCCTGGTTTGAGTTAACAACATGCCCACAAATCATAACTCTGCATGTTAAAATGATACTTAAGGCTTCTTAGTTCATTAAAATGTGCTCACATGAGGTCCTGAACAAATGCCCATTTTGGATAAGTTTTTGAATAAGTTGCTGCAGTCAGAAGAACTGTTAGTGTAACAACGATTACAGCCAAGGAATGAGGTTTTGCTTAGAGGTGATAAATCTTGTTGATTAGCACATATTATATATACCAGTATTACTCAGGTTTTAGGAGCATTCACTAAACATGGACACGACACATTAGGAAAATGCATATGGATTTGTCACTGCAGTAATTTTGCAATATATGGCCTCCTTCCCATTTTCACCATCACCCCTATATGCTACAGAAAAACAAACTAGCCAACATTTTGGAAGGCTGGCACTAATATGCTCACCAAAAACAAAAAACAAAGAAAAAAAAAACATATTCAATGCTGTAAGGGGAAACCCTAAACATAATGAAAAGCTGGGATATCTGCAGGGTCGTGCACCTGCTGCACTCCATCAAACAGTAATATTTAGATGTGAATTTTTTGTCTGCACAATTTTAAAAGTGAAAAGTGTAGTTTTTTAGCATTGAATGTGAAAATAGTGGGAGGAGGTTTTATGTCATGTTCTTGCAATATAAAATAATTCACCTGAATGACACAACAATATGACTTTTGCTACCAGCACAAATGTGACCTGAATAAACAGAACAGCTAGGAGATGGTGGTGGTGGTGGTGAAGCATTGTTGTTTTTGGTTGATTTGAATTACACACTGTAGAGCACACAGTGCAGTTGTGTTGTAATTTCGACTGTTTTTGTGAAATACACCAAATTCACCAGATTTTCAGGTTGATATTACAATAAAACTATCTAACGTACACGCTGTTCATTGTATTTATAATCAGTGTTAAACTAATGCTAAAGTTTAACATTCAAAGCTCTAAGAACTGAAAACATATATCTCACTTATTAAAAATCTATAGTACTAAATGTTCTCTCCCTTTAAAGTGATCTTAGGACAATTCAGAAGTGATAAAACTGCAGTTTATCTAAAGGCCAATGACTAGAGCAAGTGATTACACCATTTTAGAGGACACAAACTCAAGTTAATCTTTTAGGTCAAAAAAAGAAGGCAGAACCAAAAGATAACAAGTCAGGGAGGTCATCGAAATGTGCTGTCTTTCACACGCAACCATAAACACTTTGCATTGTCCCTGGGGGAAAAAAAATCCCTTCTCACATGAATTGTGTGTGTCTGCGTTTGCATGCCGAGGAGGCAAAGATTTTATGTGAGTAAGGGTGTGTATGTAGAGGTGGTGTGTGTGTGTGTGGGGGGGGGGGAATCACCTTCCCTTCCTCACCGGGCGTAAATACCACATTAGTAACTGAGCTAATGGTTGATGATGTCCCCTCCCTCCTATCCCCATAACTCTCCTCTGTCCTTATGCAAGACAGTATACTGGCGAGTTGTGGCAGGAACAATAGTTGCGTGCGGAAATATCTCGGTCATTCATCTTTCTGTCACCTCTTCCTGAGCGGAGCACGAAGGTGTCATAACTGAAGGAACAGGCAAAGAGAGAGAGCGATCATAAAGCAAAAAAAACGCTTGAGATCGCGTGTCTGGGTAGAGTCATGACCCGCGCTGCAAAAAGTAAACAAAAACACAACATAAAAAAAGAGAAACCTAAAACTAAACAAATAAATACATACACACGCACAAATATATATATATAAACTTGCCCCCACCTGGCCCTGAATTATCTGAATTCAATCAGATAAAGACAGAGAGTAGTCTATTAGACTCTTTTGCACTACCACCACACACATGACACAAATGACAGCAAATGATCACTGCATACTTCCACACTTTAGTCCCTGGATCCAGAAACATATTTGGATGTGAATCAGTTAATTGTATTCTGCTGAGGTAATCTAGATAATGTCTTCCATTTTTTTTCCCTATTTCAATTTGATATGTAATTAGATATGATGGGAAATATAAAATTCTGCCTTTTCTTACAATGGTAAATAATCTTTGCAGAAATTCCTGAATCCAGATCAAGTCCAGATTGACTACAAGTTGGTTCTAAGAAGACCTAAGACCCAACTAGTAATATATTCATGCAAATCCATACATAACTTTTTGAGTAATCCTGCAAACAAACAAGGAAAATCAAAAGCATAACCTCCTTCTTGGCAGGATCAATATGCATACATATATAAGGATAACTTATATTCTGAAACATTCATTTGTATTGACAAAAAAAGAGTTGCTGAATGATGTGATCTTTGTATAGTGTTAGTTTTGTTGATTATGGAATATCTGCTGACTGACTGATTGCTGTAGCTGAAAAAAGAGTAAATGAGCACTTTGGGGTCATGACACTGTTTAAGTGTCTAGCCCTGACCTGATCCTGGCGCCTAGGTTAAAAAAAATCTCCAGCTTCGTGCAAGAAAATATTCAAGGCTCCTTCAGTCAAAACCATTAACATTGTCTATGCAAAATGTAAAGGAACTTTACATGGTGTCAAACCCAAACTATGATAGCCCAATTAGACTGCAAGCCTGTTTTCAGAAAGACAGGCTCTAATTACTGCTCTGATAAATGGACCGTGTACTATTCCTTTACCACTAAACAAATATAAATAACACTTTTGTACATCTGACACCACTGCTGAAGGTCCTCCCCGTTTTCTGTTTGTTTGTTTGTTTATTTTTGGGGGGGTTTTCTGTAGGATAAACAGTGTACAGGTTTGCTTTTGCAATTGTTAGCTGATCTTTGTTTTTTTTGTTGTTTTTTTTGTCTATGAAGAAATAAGATATGGTTAAGCTTGGCACGCAAAACAAGTCACGCATGACACAATTTAACCTCTTCTGCCCCGTTCACACACAAACGCGAACGCAAGCACACATACACAATGCCCCCACCATAACCTTCATTCTCTCTGCAGTACAAACCAACGGCCTGTCAACGAGCCTATCGTCTACAGGTTAAACCAAAGATCGCGATTTCAAGAGGTTTCACTCTGCTTCATTTTAAAGAACTGACCCGAGTAATGGCTTGTATTGCAATTTCATCTGTTGTAGCTATTCGATGTGTCGATGACAAATATATTCACGGAAACTTTTGTGGATAACCATATGCACCGAACTGGGGCTTTTATTTTTAACAAAAGTATAAAGACTTGGCGAAAAGAATGATAGCTGCTAAATAGTTCATTTTGGTTAAATTTAAATAAAAAGTATAAAAAAAAACAAAAATTCAACTTCAAAATACTTTTTTATTATTGTTTTTAATAAAGTCAGAAAACGCCGAGTTAACTTCCACTAGTACTTCTTAGCACGTTGGACTTGACATGAGAAAAACCAGTGAGAAAAAAATAAACTAGCAGAAGTTCAGGTCTAACTGTTGCGGCCAGGAAACTATTTTTCTTCCTGAGTGAGTCCTCCCCCAATAGACGATCTGCGGGTTAATCATTGTGCATTGCGTGCAGACTGTGTTTGCTCGGACAGAGCCAAGGGTCGGGAGGTTGTGTACAGAAAGAGCTGAGGGAGGTATCCTTCACCCTTCTCTATCATAACAATCATCGGCCGTTTTTTTAGACAGCACGCAAAGTTGTGCAAAAAAGGGGAAAGAAAAGTTTGCATTTGTGCAATTATGGAGCGATTATGCATTTGTAGCTAGCTAGATATGCTTTGCAATGCACAATGTCCTTTTCAGAAGCAGTGCAGCCCTACACAAGTTCAAACAAAATCTGGAAGCAAAATTAATAAAGAACTATGCTAAGACTGCATCTAATTAGTCACAGATCAGATCCTTATAATACAAAATGTCCCATATCATCATTTTTTTTCCCCGTCATTCACAGTATTAATGTAGATTATGGTTAAATTAAGTGACGGCTGTGCTCTTGGGTAACATAGGTACACTGAGCAATGTAAATTCACATGCAGAGCAAAACTGAAAAGTAATGAACCATTTTGTGATGACGATTAAGTCCATAAGAATATGACAGCTTTTACTAAACCTGCCAATTTGCTATAACTGTCCCAAAATCTGTTTGGGAAAAGGGCCATCACATTCTTTATATGTTGCCCTTTTCATAAACTTAGTAGCTTTAGGGAAAAAGAAAGAACTCACTAGATGATGATTACATTTCTGATTTACCAGTGGGACTAAAGAGACTGGCAAACTTTATTTGTGGGTGATAAGCCGAACAGGCCAGGTCCTTATAACTGCACTGATGTTACCACCTGAAACAGTAATATGTTAGCAAGAATTTTCAGTTGCAGGTTTGTGCAGGTTATGTGGCAAATTACTCACACATAGTGATCGTTTTAATCAAAGAAATTGTCTGGTTTTGTGTCTCGGTGCTATGAGCTGACCTGGGGGGATTCACATGTAGAAGGACAGTTCAGCAGGACTGCATTACAAAACTGGTGACAAACTCTGTGGACCTGCCACTGCCAAGTAATTATAACCACCTTCAGATCTGGGCTGCTATGTTCTTGCAAATCTCTGAATTCACAGAGATGCAAAATAAAACATACACTGAGAGGGAAGGAACTACAAAAAGGCAAAGTGGGGAGCTAAAAAGTGCACATACAAGGAAAGTTGAGACAGGGAGACCTGAACTGCAGCTGGACTCATCTGTGCTATCTTATCAAATTATATGGTCTTAAATAATTATAACAAAAAGTTTATTATTTTTTTATATCAGTAGAACCTGATTGCTTGGGTCTTCTCTTAGACACAAGATCTATGTTCTCCAGGCATAGAGATGAGTGAAGTCCATGTTTATGTCAACCACCTCTACCAGCCCCAAGTAAACAATTATCTTATAAAGCCCACCTTGTTTTCATGTGGCTCACGAGTTAACCATGCATGTACTGCCAGAAAAGGGTGCTGCCACGTCCTTTGTACATTGTACTTTGAACACTCGACTTTTTTCTTCATTTTAGTTATTTTGTTTGTTTTCACTGCTTTCTGCACCACAAAGTCTTTTCCAGAATTGTTTTTACTATCAGCATAACCTAAAATAACTTACAGAACATTGTTGTTCTTCTGCACTACGCTTTAATTCTGTGGTAAGAAACTGTCACATTAAAATTCCTTGATATTTGTTATTTATTTAGTGATTTCTCTCAGAATTCAAGTTTGTGGAAATCCAAAGAGACTGATCAGTAGAGATGAATAATTTCTTCATTTGAGGAAGCTCTGGTTTTGCAGGTACACGTGTAGCACTGAGACTATTGTGTGCCAAGCTTTATCTCCTTAATCAGTTCTCTTTGCCACCAGTTAATCATTTGTGCATGCCAAGGCTCAGACATACTGGTTTCATTACACGTGGTGGGAAAAAGGAGGCTGGATGACAACACTGTGGCTGATAGTGCTGACTTAGCCGGTGGACAGTGGTATGAATTACACAGCCGCCAGCCCTTTTTTTGTAACAGAGGGAATAGGTTTAATTGTGTGCATTGTAAAGCACTCCAATATATGATCTTCCTCTGTCTCAACATGCTCTTTTATGCACTGCAGTAAGTGACAAGAAGAAAGATGAGAATAAGGACTGACACATCTGGCCAGTGGCTTTGTGAGTGTGTTTGTACGTTGGCATTTATGCATGCACATGCAGCTATAGCTGCAGTTGTGTGTCTGACAGGGCCAGACTGTGAACAGTTATTTTTATCTTACATGCAGGGATGACATGTGAGGTGTGTTGGTACAGTTATAAAACATGAAAATGAGCAATCCAGGAAGAGATAGATACTGACAGTGCTGACAGTGCCAGCTTGTGTGTGTCGTGCTGGCGTGTGTGATAAGTAAAGGCAGTAATCCTTCAGATTGTTAGCACAAGCTTCATACAGCAAGAGACCAAAGATGGTGTTCATGATACTGGAATGCTAAAGAGACAAAACAGAAAGTACAGAAGAAACTGCCACACCTAGCTTATGTATATATCACAATGCTTGTGAGCGTGTTATTTGCTGCTGCAGGTATGTGTGAAGGTATGGTAGATGTCAGTGGTGTGAAAATGACAGAGAGAAGAATCTAGATACTTGTTGCCAATGGGTGTAACCTGTCTTAAATAAATTTTGATTTCTGCAGGGCAACAAGGATTGTCATCCACCCATCCCTGAGATTCGAGCATCTTATAAACACCATAACAAAGCTTGACTTTCTTCTGAAGATCTCTTTAAAAAAAGTTATAAATAAGAGACGAAGGAAATGCTACTGATATAATATGACGTGATGAATCTGAGTCCAAATGAGGTTACAAATACATCTGCCAACAGCCCATTACCCTGCCTGTCAGATAAGAAATTATTCTGTTTTGATGTCAAGCCAGTTTTCCAAATGTAATTTATGAGCAAATAAAAACCTTTTCTATTACACAATTGTAATGTCGGACTGAACACCTTTGATGTTGCACAAGATTGTTCCCAATAGTTTAGTTACAACCTTCCTTGAAGCATTTAACAAACACAGTTTGTTGTATTGACTTAGAGGTTTAATCTTAAATCAAGAACCATGAAATTCAAAATTATTATTTCCATATATTTCCACATATTCCTGCTTATATTTGTTACATTACCAGAGATTTATCACTTCCATCCTACAAACTGGCAAAATCTTGTAAGTGAAGTACTGTGCAAAAGTCTTGAGGCACCTTCAGGAGAGAAAGTCTGACTCCTTGGAAGCAAATTAAAGTGGTCTTGGACAATAGATCTTGGATAGGCTATCTTAAGGCCTTAAAAGTGTTTCTTTATATGTTGCCTGCTTTTTCACTGATTTTTAAGTCCAGTTTTGTGCCTTTGTCCAGTCTTTTTCACAGTGGTGTGGAAAAGTGTTTGCCTTCTTCCTGAATTGCTATTTTTGTTTCTATGTTTGTTATTAAAGAGGAAAAAACCTACATGACCCTGTGTGAAAAAGTGACTGCCCACTAAACGTAATAACTGGCTCAGCCACCTTAGCAGCAACAACTGCAATCAAGGATTTGCGACAACTGGCAATGCGTATTTTACAGCGATGTGGAGGAATTTTGTCCCACAGCGAGTCTTCCAGGTCCTGAGACAGCCCCAGACCATCACACTACCACCACCATATTGGTACTGCTGGTGTGATGTTCCTTTTCTGAAATGTTGTGATACTTTCAGATGTAATGGGACACACACCTTCCTTTTGTCTCGTCAGTCCACAGAATATTTTCCTAAAAGTATTGGGGATCATCAGGATGTTTTCTGGCAACACTGAGATGAATCTTTATATTCATTTTTCTTAGAAGTGGTTTTCGTCTTGCACAGTCTCTTTCTTATGGTGGAGACATGAACCTTGACCTTAATTGAGGCAAGTGAGGCCTGTATTTTTTCTGCAATTCTTTGGATCACAGCATAATGTCTGGCTTTAGATGAACTTTAAGTCCACTCCACTTTGTTATCCAGATCCTATTTGCTTTAACTGATTTCTTGATTGAGAACAGGGGTGGCAGTAATCAGGCCTGGGTGTGACTGGGGAAATTGAACTCAGCTTTCCAAAGATGTTAATTTGTGTTATAATGGGAGGGGCAATCACTTTTCACACAGGGTCATGTAGGAAATCAGGGAGGAGGCAAACACTTTTTCACACCACTGTAACTCAAGGGATAAGCCAGTACTGTTTAGACACTTTGTTACTACCAGCTAGTTGACTAAAATACTACTGATAGCACAGTTTAACAAGCATAAAACAATATTTTTGCACCAACAAAATGATTTCCAGAGACTTATCAGCAAAAAGTTGGAATATCTCTTAAGAAGCAGGCTTAAAAACTACCCACACCAGATAAATACTATTGAAAGTCATGACCATAAGAAAAACAGATAATGGAACATTACCAGTCATGGACTGGCCAAATCAGAGACAATATTTTGGAAGCTCTGGGTATCATCATGACAGAGAACAGAATAAAAGTGTGTCAACACCTAAGGAAGAGCTTTGGAATATCCTTCAAAAAGCCTGGAGAACTATTCATGAAGACTGATGAAAAGAATTAAAAGAAAGCTTGCATTCAGCAGTTCAGACTGTGTTGAAGAATAAAGCTGGTTGTAACAACTATTGACTTTTGAGCTCATTAGAACTGTAAACAATAATATCCTTTATTGTTTGTACATGTTTCAATAAATTACTGTAATTTCCCATTTTCAAAAAAATAAATAAAAAGGAATGAAGAGTGGCTCAAGACTTTTGCACAATACTGCATACTGGGGTCATTGTCCATCTGTTTTTATGAATTTATCTCCTGACTGATGTCTTTAAGTCTGTAGCTTTTCTTTCTCATAGTGCCACCTCCTTTGTGCACCAGTCTTTCAGGTAGCAAAGCAGAAAACATTCAATTTTTCAAGTTTGTATATTGATTACATAAAACAATATTATAAAGGATTACTAATTATTCAAAAATTAGTAAAAGAGCTATCCAGGAACATATAAACAGGATACAGGAAATCTGTGACTTCTGTCATGTGACGTCGAAAGAGACTGAAGTGCTCCTGGGCCACCTCTGCATCATAGCTATGGGAGGTTAAAAGGTCTTAATATTTAGCCTCATGTGAGTAAAAATGATCAGAGTCCTAAAACAGCTTTTCTCTGTTTCCTAATATTTAAGCATTTGTATTCTTAATCAACGATAAATCAAAATATAATTTGATCAATATATTAATGAGAAATGTAGTTTGAGTAGTGAAAAGGATTGTTCTCATGTCTGATTTTTGTGGTGGCATGCATGTGTGTGTGTGTTGTGTGCACATGAGCAAGCTTCAAACTTTGCAGTTTTGTGTGTGTCTGGAGGAATGTAGAAAGATAAGAAGTGTGTCGTCAATACACATGATCCTGAATTACAAAATAGCATTAGGTGTTGCAATTGTTAAACACATAACCATCATTTATTTGTGGCTTTACTGATGGTTAACACAGTTGTACAATAACCTAAAAGTTATCATAACTTATATGTGGTTTTAATGAGAGTAACTTAAGCTCAACTGCTCAATACTGGCATATTGAATAAATAAAATAAATAAAAATAAATATGGTTAACTTAACCAGTATAATAAATCAGAATATAGAATAACAGGGAATCTAATAACAGGTCTCACCAAGAGAGTCTGATCTTGGTGTGTGTGGGTGCCTGTGTATGTGTATGTGGTGCAGGATCAGGGTGAAGGCGACACACTGGAGCCACTAACCTCAGAGAATGTCTGACTTATAAAATGTATGATAAAATAAATACAAGTAAATAAATGATGTCTGACAGAGTGTTTTAAAAAGTAAAAGTATTCTTCTGTATTTGAATTGAAATGTTATTATGTTACATAAACGTGAAAATGTGCTAAAGATAAATCTAACTGCAGTAGAATTTCATAAACTGAATGAAACATGAAGTGAATTGTATCCATATGTGACTGAGTGTTTAAATGTGATGTGAATTTTCTATGTTAAGAATACCAAAGACAAATAAGGAAAATAACAAAAGATTTTAAAGTTTAAACTTCTTGTGTAAGTCAGATAGATAGAGAGACATAGATAAGGTGTGGGTGGACGTCAGATGATTAAATGCAATTAAATTAATTGGATGATGAAAATGTGAAGATGTGACATCCAGTGAAGGAAGAGGGAGAAAGGGAGAGTAGTTGTAAAAGTGGGGTGAAAAAGAGATTTGGGGTTCTTCTCTTTTGTCTTCTGCGAGATGAGCTGTTCAGAAAATTGGATCTAAGAAGTTCCGAGCTGAAAGGTCCAGCAGAGGCGCTGAGGGGGAACCAAAGTCCAACCTGTGAACCTGTGAATTGATTAGGGAATTTTTGGCTTTTCATCTTCTCATTTTAGCCATGTTAAATGGTTAATTCAAAGGATTTGAATTTACATTATACTTCCACTGAATGCCAAGCTGTTTTCCTATTGGGTGATTATCATCAACTTGGAAGATAGGGACAGTTGTGCCCATCCTTTCTCCGACGTCCCTCCACTAGAGATAAGAACAAACAGCATTAGCTCAGAGTAGGTAATTTAAATAAGTATTGTTTAAGTGATTTGATTATTCATTTTTGATTTTTACTATTTGATTTAGATTTGGCTTTGCTCTTGTTACATTTCTTTAATAAAACTTCCTGCAATTTAAGTCTAAATTGTGGACATTCAATTTTTAGCCTTTTGTGAAACAGTAAAGGCAGAAGTCTGAATATTATTCTTTATTAGTGCAAATAGCTCTTACAGGTTACCCTAGCATAATAAAACATCTTTCCTTGGAGCCTGCTGCTGATGCTACTAAAATCATCCCAGAAATAACATATCATCCCAGCCTATCAACTGATAGGCTTTGACCTGCAAGGATAGTCAGGTTTCTTCATATCAGGGTTAGCAGGGAAGACACCTGGATGAAATTACATGGGCTCCAGACTCCTCCATTATCTCCTGGGTAAGAATCATAGGATCAGGGATTAGGATTTATACAGGAACTGAACTTCCTGTATAAGGATTTTTTGTGGGCCTACCTGAACAGTTTTTGGATACTAAACCCAAGACCTTGATACGTTAACAGCTGGCATATGTTGAGCCATTAGGTCAATAAAGGGAAAGATGTTCTTGTGTGGGTGTGGTGCCAACTATGTAGTTGCTTTAGTTTCTTGCTCACAAAGGTAAGTGAGTGTGCAGGCATGCTACTTTGCATTCCAGTTCCCGTAGCGTGACTCATGTATTTGCTTTCAAACAATTAGTGGTGAGGACCAGCACACAGTTTTTTCATGTTGGGGAAATATTTTGTATAAACATAGGTGGAAGCAGCTGCAGCAGTAGGTATTTTTAATAATGATCTATACTGAGGCTAAAAATTTGGTAAATAAAGATAACAGAGTTCGACCTAGAGTAATGCAAAGTTTGATATCTCTGTGTGAGATCGAATTTCCAGTTAATAAAGTATATGCTTCAGATCTTCTTGGTTTATTC
The DNA here is from genome assembly GCF_001858045.2 of Oreochromis niloticus. Taxonomy (NCBI): domain Eukaryota; kingdom Metazoa; phylum Chordata; class Actinopteri; order Cichliformes; family Cichlidae; genus Oreochromis; species Oreochromis niloticus. The sequence goes on from NC_031965.2 coordinate 32,800,112, forward strand.
AGTGTTATTAAGCTCCTGGCTCCACATAAGAAATTCAGACTCTGCTAGACACATGAATTGAATGTTGTTATGTTATGCCATGTTATTTGTCAGCACCAAAAACATGATCAACTGGTTCAGAGACTCCAGTTAGCTAAAGGAAGGCCTTCAGCTAAAATTTACTGGGTAATTTAACAAAAAACTCTAACCCTGTGCAGCTGTCATTAAAGGAAAAAAACTAGAAATGCAGGTTTATCTATGAATTATTTTAACAGTTATAATCTAACACAAAATTTCTTCTGAAAAGTTGTGTATTTAAATATGGGAGATGAAGTTTTTGGTACTCCTGTGTTGACTTTTTAAAACCTAGAGATTGTTTAATTGCCAAATACAAACCTGGAAACTTACATTTGTCTTCATCTGTTGCTTTATGTTCTAGGTAGAAAATGTGCCTGCCTGGATTTCTGATGGCAATGGTCTCCTAATATAACTACAGAGAACCACAAAGAACCACTCACTGTGATGATACAAATGTAAATCTGATCTTCATTTAAATTTCACAGCAGCAACTTGTAAATATTTGAGCAGAATGTATGAGCTTAAGCTTCTTTAACAAAACACATCAGTATCAACAAAACATAGCAATCGGCCTTAGGTCATAGAGCTGAGTCAACAGTGAGTCAACAGTGATTTAAAGTTATGCAACAAAGGAATGTGAACATAACAATGAATGAAGTTGTATTACAGTAACCAAGAGTTGAATACAAAACATTATAGTTTTGCTCAATCGCTTTAGTGCAGTTCTCACATCAAGGAAGTCGTTCTCAACACTCTTAACAGTGAAAGCATTTTACTAACACAGACTCACCTGTGCACAAGACACTGCAACGATGAGAACATTTTTCATATATGTCAAAACATGAAAAGTCAATCAATCACTTCAACTTTGTGATAAATGAATTAAAACCAATCACTGCTGTTTTAAGACATCAAGATGATTTTTTACTTTTTATCCAAATCTCATTGACTTTGAGTGCTGCAAAAAAAAGCAGGCATAATGTAGAGTAACAAGTATTCAGACACAAAAATGAAGTGTGAATGATTCAAAATGTTCAAAAGTGCTGAAATGGAGAAAAGCAATATGATACTTATGAACTACACACATCAGGAAAGAGACAAATCTGAGACATAGCATAAACTACTGTACTAGATATGTTCAGCAGCTGCTTTATAAGCTTGTTAGACTGCTCATTAATTCAAATATCTAATCAGCTAATCACGAGTCAGCAATTCAAAGCATGTAGGCATGCATACATGGTCAAGACAGCGTGCTGAAGATCAAACCGAACATCAGGAAATCAGGTGACTGAAAGTAGAATGATTGTTGGTCTACGTGTTTGCTGACATACTGGGATTTTCCCACACAACCACCTCTACGATTTACAGAGAATGGTCCAAGAAACAGTGAGCAGCAGCTTTCTGGGTGAAATTACTTTGTTGATGTCCGAGGTCAGAGGAGAATTGCCATAATACTTCAAGCTGATACAAAGGAAGTAAATCAATCAATCACTTGGTAAAAAGAAGGTATGCAGGAGAGCATCTCTGAAAACACAACACATCTAACCTTGAAGCAGATGGGCTACGGCAACAGAAGATCACACTGGAGGCCACTCCTGTTAGTAAAAGCTTGATATAGAGAAGAAAGAAAGAAAGAAAGAGAGCCAAAGAGAGAATATTCTGACAGCATGGGTTTCCTTTCCTTTGCTGAGTATAGTATTATGAGTCAAGGAGGAAATGCCACTGTGCCTTAAGGATAAACTAAAGAAAGAGACATGATGAAACACCTGCACAGCCAGTTGATATTTCCTGATTTTTTGTGATGTACTATAAATCAAAACTCCTTTTTAACTGTCTATCAAACTTGTTTCTCAGAGGAACGTTTCCTTCATTCCTTATTCCCCACACAGAGAAGTTCTAGGTCCAGTTCTGTTTACATTACACGTTTCCCTTTGGCAGTATCTCTCAAAGCATAGCATAAGCTATGCAGATTATACCCACTCAATCTATCCATGAAGCTAAATGATGCAATTAGTTAAACTACAGGAGTGTCTTAAAGATACAAAGACGTGGATGACCTCTAATTTTCTCTTCTAACTACAGGTAAAAATGAGCTTATTGTAATTAGCCCAAAAAATTGCATGTAACCAGATACTTACTCTGTATAGCATTTCCTTGGCCTGCAGGAACAATGTGAGGAATCTTGGAGTTTTCTTTGACTGAGATATGTCATTAAAAAAATATGTAGGACTCCTTTGTTTAATATACACATATCTCTAAAGTATCTCTCTAGAAACATCCTGAGTGATACTGAAAAACTCGTTTGTCATTTTGCTACTTCTAGGCTGACTCCATGTCAGTCAAATGAAATCCTTCCCCTTTATTCCGGCCACATCTTATCTCAAGGACCTCATAGTACCATATCCCTGGCTCGCTTTCACAGTGTGTGTGTTTTTTTGTCCTGTTTTCCTCCAATCACCCCAACCAATCGTGGCAGATGGCTGCCCCTCCATGAGCCTGGATCTCTGAGGTTTTTTCCTGTTAAAAGGAAGTTTTTTTTCCACTGTAACCAAGTCTTTGCTCAGATGGGGTTGTTTGACTGCACTGTAAAAAAGAAAATGTTGAGAAAACGTAAAATTTCAAGGCAACATGATGCAAGAGATTTTTGAGTTTTCTCAACTTTTGCCAACTGTTGTTGACTCAACTAAGATTTACAAGTTCTGCCAACTTGGATCTTCTTGTTCACCTAATTAGGATAATCCTGGAAGTCTAACGAAGAAATTCTGGTTTCAATGCCATGTATTTCTGCCTTCACCAAACACAGATATTCTTGTTGAGTAATCATACAATTCTTACTCCAGTGAGTTGAAAATTTACCTATATAAACAAAGGAAAATGTATGTTGTTATTATACTTGAAAAAACACTTAATAAATAGATATAGAATAAAACAAAGCACAATTCAATGTTATCTAAAAGCTTATTTATTTTGTTCAACAGTCTTTTCAGTACATTTCAGAATGTCATGGGTAGTAGGGTGAATTTCTGTTAAAAAACAAAAAACAAAAAGAAAGAAAGAAAAGAAATAACAAACAAACAAAAACGTGTTGCCAGTTTCTTTTGGGTGCTTTGAGCACCCCAGCAGAGACGTTAAAATTCTAGAGTCCAGAACCAAAAAAGAAAAGTGTCCAGCAACTTAATAATTCACACACACACACCCTGACCATCTTGTAAAAGCTGAACATAACTATTGCACATTAAATAGGGTAGTGCTACAAACGATTGCCTATGCACCCAGACATTGACATTTTACACAGGCTTACTATGATGAACTATGGAAGTTAAAAGTTATTAGAAATGTTACCATCAATGAAGAGGAAACTAACACTATAACAAATCTTTTAAAATACTACAAGACAAATTTTCACCATATATTCTCAACAATACAGATTCATCTGACTAAAATTTACATTTCGAATAATGATTTATCCACTTCGCCTTCATAATGTCCGACCAGGCCAAAATAAGATGGCCTGAATTGCTTCAAAGGTAAAACTCATCTGCTTTGGATAATCAATGTCGAGGGCATACAGAAGGCCAAAGAGGTGTGCCAGGGCAGTAGAGAGATCTGGAATGTTATGTAGCACAATGTCCCCTTCCAACACAACTGCATGTTCTCGCACAGACGTATCAGCATCGTCATCTTGTAGGATGGTGAGGATGGCAACTGATGCACCATTCAACACTGGTTCCAAAATGTCAGTGTCCTGAAGAAAAGCAAAATATGAGTTATTGAAAGCTAAGAAAAACTAAAGACAAAACAAATTTCTAAAGATTTTAACTTTAACCTCTATACCATGCTGGTCGTTTGACCCATGGAGGTTTTAAGAAGAAAAAGCTTATTTTCTTTTAATTAATGCCACCTTGTGAGTTTTGTACAAAAATATTTTCTGCTATGGAACAACCACTAACAATGCCCAGCTGCTGCTCAGCAGAAAAAAAGGAGTGAGAGTTATGACAACTGCAATCCCCACTATAAAATTATCTGGACTGCACTGAGAAAGTGTACATTTCCATTTTGGATAAACTCATCCTTTAAAAACATCTCATAGCAATTAGTTTTACTTGCATTACTTTTTTGTACTTACTAAGCACTTCAGGAAAACCTCTGTTGCATCTTCTCTTGAGGAAAATGGGCAGGCCTCTCAGTGCCCGTTGGACACAGTGTTGGATGTCTAAAGAGTATTCAGTGGAAAACAAGAATTTCAATTAGTGAAGTAACATGGTGTACTATACACAATGCAAAATCAGAACTCTCATAGTAATGAAAGTAAAGCACAGGTCAGACCCAGCAACACGCAAAACGTACAACCCCCCCCCCAAAAAACAACAACAACACCATGTTAACAATTTTACTTTCGTTTTACAAATTAAATAAAATACTGCCAAATAAGAACAAAGCAATGACTCATGACATTCATTTTTACTGACATATCCACTGATGTGTTTTGTTTGAAGCCAACATCTTTTTCAGTTTCTGTTAAGAGAAAAGTATACTCTCTTCTAAAAATGTCAGATAAAGGAGCACTTCACTCACCTGTTCATCAAGTTTATCCAGGAGGTCTTCCATCTCCTCACCAAGAGCTCCCTTCTTAGACCAGTACAGTTTCAGCAGGCCAGGCACAACTTTGTCAAGGGATGCATTGAAGGTCCCCAGGAGGTCTTTGCTTGTGATCCGATGAAATTTTCAGATATCTAAACAATACATTCACCAAAATATTGTCATTTATTCAGCACAGAAAATTCCTGGGTAGCTGTCTTGGACAGTCTGCACCATGTTATATGCCTGACTGTGTCATCAACAGCAAAACCTACCTACTTCAAAAATCTCTCATGAATACGTCTTTTGCACAGGAATAGAAACACCCCCCACAAAACCCAGTATCAATATGAAAATACATATTATGTTCTAAGTTGCACCAAAATCTGTGACCAATCAGATTCTGTGACCTGCCTTAGTATTCTTTCCCTAACAATCTCAGACTATAGAAGTCCTATTTCTAGCACAAAAAGAAAAAAAATACATGCTAAGTCAAAATTATGAGATTGCCTTTCTGTTTCACAATTTCGATTTAGCATGGGGACTGGCAGAAATGTTCAGGGTAAGGATTTCAATATAACACTGGCAAGGGCCTTGACTGGTGTGGTAGCACAAGATAATAAAGTTGGCCAATGCATTACCCCAGCAAATACTGTACTGCTTCAATATAAGTATAAATCATGCCCAATTTGAATAATAATTAAATTATAAATAAATTAGGACAGTCTTACCTCCTCAGAGTTAAACAGCGCAGGTCATCTCTCCTGGACCTCAGATACCATAGGCTGACACTCCACGACCTCTCTCCGCCTGAGAGAAAATGTTTGCAATAATGAAACATTTCAATATAATGTAGAAAAAAAAACAAAAACAAAAAGTTACGGATCGGACTCCCCGATCCTTACTGCGCATGTGCAAAGTCGGACCGTACAGATCGCGTCTACCCGTGGAATTGTACATAAAAATCAATACTCCACCAACAAAAAGGCTCTCAAAACAATACAATACTTTTCCACAGCTTTGAAGGATGGGTCAGGTGTATCCTTCGTGGCCCACCCTATGCCAGAATTCATAGCGCGGCCCAGCCGATTCTAGTTTCAAACAATGGCGGCAGCCACTTAGTTTTAATATTACTCTTATTACTCTTTCTGGGTCACAAAGTAAACTTTTAAGGTATTTTCAGGCGAGAATGTAGCTGTGTAAATTTCAAATATCTGCTCAGTTTATTAAGACAACACATTTTTGCAAAAATGCTTCTACGTTTTCGGAGACGTCTGTTACCACCAGCTTCAATAGCTAGCTGGGGATTCAAGGCTCGCTAGAGCAGCGAGAACAGCGAACTCCTGGCATATCATTTTCAACCCCCTGCGCAGTCCTTCGCTAGCTTAAACATGATATATAAGTCCCTTAGATGACTTAAATATGTTATTGTTTGGCTTTTTTTCAGTGCTTTACTCGTTCCACCCTCCTGGGTCCTCAGGAGGATGCAGCCTAGCGCTTGTAGAAAATCCTAATAACAGATGTCGTTAGCTTACCTGCTAGGGCAAATGGCCGGCAGCTCCCGCACCTCTCCAAAAAATGGTCTAATAATACACTCCAACTTCAGACCAGGTAAAATCCGTAATGGTCGAAAAATTGTAATTTTCATCCAACTTTGGCCACGTTTGTTCAAAGTTTCTTAGCAGGTTTTCAGTTCAGAACACATCGACAAACCACTATCACACAGTCTGCTCAGACTCGTTTGGTCTAGTTCAAACTTATTCAGACCACGACGTGTGCCAGTCACCTACGGGGTTTCCCACCGGTTCCCAACTCGACTCAAAAAATCGACTCAAAAGTTGATAATCTTTGTTATGCTCGCTAGAAAATCTTAGTTAGGACAACAATGGAAGAAATTTGTTGGGCAGACAAGCTATTTTAGGTTGTAAATGGAAAGTTTTATTTCTAAGTCAGTTTAATTTGAAAACTTTACTCAAATCAACAATTACTAGTTATCGTTTTTACAGTGTGTTGGGGTTTTCTTTGTATTATTGTAGGGTTTTTACCTTACAATATAAAGTGCCTTGAGATGTGATTTGAGACTATGTAATCAAAACTGGATTATTTTTAGAGTTAGCCGAGCGGCAGCACCATGGCGTGGTGGTTAGCACTGTTGTCTCACAGCAAGAAGGTCAATTGCGTTCCACCACCTGGCCGGGGTCTTTCTTTGTGGAGTTTGCATGTTTGCAAATGTCATCTCTCTGTGTTTGCATGGGTTCTTTGCTACAGTCCAAAGACATGCAGTGGGGTTAGGTTAATTGGCCTAACTAATCTAAATTGCCCGTAGGTGCCAATGGTTGTGTTAGTCAGCGAATGGTTGTGTTAGCCCTGCAACAGGCTGCTGACCCTGTCCAGAATAGGCTCCAGCCCCTCTGCGACCATGACAAGGATAAGCAGAGGAGAATGGATGGATGGATGGATGAGTTAGTCAAACATTTGCTGCCAAAAATGCCTGTCAAGCACATTAATCAGTTAAATAATCCAATAACAGGATGTGTTGCATCTTAAGATATTGAGGTCTAGAATGTGTACACACTCCACTCTTGTTGATAGTGTCAGTGTCCTCAGTGATTGCAGGGGAAGTTTTTAGTTCTTCTCCTATTTTGTTGTCAAACAAATGGAACTTGTTTTGTTTTGTGATCACAAGTGAAGTGAAGATCATCATTACATAGATCACCTGTCTATGTGCAAATATGGAGAAACTCCAGATATTCAGTGAACTCTGCCTGATAGTTTTGGCCTTTTACCAGTCAGTCAATATTCTGATGTCAGTGCTTTGCAACCTTTTTGCGTTTTTTCTGGTGTGTCTTGTTTTTCTATTTTGTATTTTTTAAAAATAAATCTTTCATTTTTATTTCATTTTAAATTTCTTGCTTTTAGATCATTTTAGTCTTGGTGAGTTTCACACAGTTTCACTTTAGTTAGGTATTTGACTGTGAAGGCCTGTGACACACAGTCATGATATCTAAATCTCAGGTGAGATACTCTATGTACCAAGACCTCCTGCATGACAAACTCTAAAGATAAATGCATTTCTTGCATATTTTTTAAAATGCCCTTTTATTTGTTTTATTAATTTTTTTTAAATTAAAGCTAACTGAATTTTATTTAGTGGTAGTGTTTAGTTTAGTTTCACCTAATTATAATTACCTTCAGCTGACGTAACCCTAACAGTTTGTAACACTTTCTTGTTTTGAGCAAAATTTGTTTCATTTTATTTTGTTAAGCAGAAGTTTGCTTGAGAGTTTAACAAAAGTAAATTGGCATCTTAGTCATCCTGGGCCTGTATTTTCCTATTAAATAATTTTAAAGTGCTGTTAAACCAAATCTAAACACCCAGTCATGGGGAAAGCTGAATGAGCTTTTTCAGGTTTTGTCTTCTTTCACAACTTGTGGAATTGGAACGAGTTTAAAAGAAAATGTTTACACATTTAAAGATAAAGCAACAGTGCTGATAGAAATGTAACAGTGCTTGACATGTAACTGGAGATCATATGGGAATTTGGCAGGGCAGTGTTGATTTTCAAACTAGTCAGTCAAAGACATGCTCACAACTATCTGTATTCACTCAGATTAATATTAGAGCTAGGAGCTAGGTCTGCTTGATTATTTTGTCAAAAAACTGTTGGAACCCCCCCCACCACCACCACACACACACATACATATTTTTTTCTTTTCTTTTCTTTTTTTTTTCTTTTTCTTTTTTTCTTTTTACAAAGAGCTGTCAAGTCCACATCATCATTTTTATGTTTTTATGATTATGTCAGTGGATGAGTTTAATATTAATTTGAATTCCACTTCAGACGTTCTCAGATTAAACAAGTCGTTGCATGTTGATTATAAAGTTGGAGACCATTGCCTGCAGGGGTAATGCAAGCAATTGTCAAAACTGTTGGATGTTTTAATAGATCTTTCTTAACATTTGGCAAATGTAAAAAGGAAATGTTTCAGAAAAAACATACCCCTGGCCAACATTTATGTAAAAAGCCGTTACAACCTGTGGCTCATAAATAGCTACTGAAAAAAAATCTGACTCTGCTCTCCATGCCACTTTCCAGCCAGTTCCAGGCAGCTGCTGTCTAAGCAAGATCTTTGTTATGGTGGGAGTCGTTTCGTAACACTATTGGTGTCTGCACATTGTTTGCCAAGCTCTAATTGAATTATCACCCCCTTTTCCAAAGCAGGCCACTTGGAAATTCCACCATTACAGATACCAATATCATGCGCTAAAATCCTGCCTGCCTAGGCCAAAAACAACACTTTGTGAGGCTATGCTGTGCGTGTCAGTGCCTATGTGCGTGTGTTTGTGGTCTGCACCAGTGTCAGCAAGATAACTGGCTTTGCGTGTATCAGCCTCCACAATCAAAGTGATTTGTACTGAGACTGAATGCTCCAGGTGTCTGAAGCAAATCTTTTACCCACATCAGTGCCATCAGTTGATTTAATGGTTTGTTGGCATGCCATCACGGTTCTCACTTTTATGCAACACGTTATTGGGAAGCACATGTAGTTCAACTGACTTTGAAAGCCGCAGCAGCACTGTTGACAGGAGGTGTTACAACTTGCATTTGTTTTGAAGAATGTGACGACTGTGGGAACACACTTTATTAAAGCAATATTTTTATTATCTTTTTAAACCATGACGTGAGCCAATGTGTAATGCTGCTATTAAGGAGCTGTCAGGGAAATAGCTGACAGGGGATTGAAAACTGTCAGCTGTGAGAAGTTTTTCCAAACATTAATCAGTGTTCCTCAGATGCTTATAAACACTGGTGACAGTGTGAAAAAGGCTAATAGATGTTATGATAAATTGAAGTTGAAGTACTGCATGTGCTCATGTTTATACTAATTAAGGAAATTAACTGCACAGAGCAAGAAAGACTCTGGACCGACTTGCTCAGAGTCTGATTGGGGAAATATATTCTGCATCTACCACAAGAAAAATTAGCATTTGGTCAAAGTCCAGGTTGGTAATGCAAAACACATTTTGCATAAGAACACCTAAAGTAATGTACACATCCCTGTTTTCAAGAGACCGCCGTTTAGCCTCAGCGTGTTAAGAGGGCTCGCTAAGCTTGAGTCTGTAATCTCTAAAAACAGTATTAGAGGCTTTATTTTTCCATGATAATATTATAACATGTACACTGTGTGAATATTTTTTTACTAGTTTTTAAAAATTAGTGTTTACTGAAAATCAGTAAAATGACAATTTAAAGGTTTTTTTTTCTTTCTTTATTTTTAAACACACATCTACATCCCACTTCTGGTTTGGCAGAATCTGCAGATGCAGCTTGTAGCAATACTCATGCAAATTCAGACCACACACCATTACCTCCACAGGCATGCTGAAATGATCTGTGTATGTAAACATGCCAACTGACAGCCCTCTCATGCACTTTGCAGAAAAATATGCCAGGCACTGACTACATAATAGATTAAAGATACAGAGATTCACTCCCAATTCAAGTCCTCAGCTTCCCTCTACTTTTTGGTGCAGTTTGTTACAATTAAGTTTGGTAATAAAACTACGTAGTTTATTTCTTACTTTACAAGCCCTGTGTTCAGGTCTGATTCCTGCCTGCCACAATGCCAGCCCTGGCAATTAGTTTGTGTTTCTGTTTAGGTTTCTTTCTTTTATGAGCACCATCTTTTAAGTTATATTTTGATAGTTAGTGATCTAAGCTCAGACAGGATTTCTCGAAAGGTCTTTTGAGAAATTGGATTCTTTAAAATATTCCAACAATTCTAAGTTGAAGTTAAATCAAAATTCAAACACTGACATTTGTTGTCCCTGTAATTCGTCCCTGACCTGGAGTGGGCAACTCACTAGTCTGGCTGAAAGCCATGGTCTTGGACTTGGAGGTGGTAATTCTCATTCTTACTGCTTCACACTTGGCAGCAAAGTCGAGGTCCCCAAAACTCTGGGTCAGGGATGAGTTACTGCCCCGGGTCAGAGGAGATCAATTATCACATGATCTAAAGGGTAAAATAAAAGTAAAGGGCAAGTTGATGTGAGATTGGCAGATGGATTGGGGCAGGGAAATGAGCCCAAAGCTGTCAATTCACAGGTCAGGCTATGTTCCTAACCTCACCTATATCCATGAGCTCTGGGTAGTCACTGAAAAATCAGGTTGCAAGCAGCAGAAATGTGTCTGAGACTGAGCTCTCCCTTGGGAATAGGGGGAAGAGCTTGGTGCTTCAAGAGGGACTTGGAGTAGAGTCGCTACTCCTCCACATCAAAAGGAGACAGTTGAGGTGCTTTGGGTATTAAACATGATGCTTCCTGGACGCCTTCTAGGTGAGGTGTTCTGGGCATGTCCTACTGGGAGGAGGCCCCGAGGCACACCCACGACTTGCTGGAGAGATTACATCTCTTGGCTGGCTTGGGAACATCTCTGGAAGAGTTAGCTGGGGTGAGGGAAGTTTAGGCTTCTCTGCTCAGACTATGACCTGAACCCAGATAAGCAGCAAAATAGATGGATGGACACTCATGAAAAGATTTTCCACATAGTCACTCAGTGGCATATATGTTTACACCTGTCATTTAAAATTTACATGCCTCTAAGCACGTAAAATGGAAAAAAAAAAAAAAAAAAAAAATGCTGTAAAAGTGTCATTGCCATAGGCAAAATGGGGAGATCAACCCAAAAGATAAAGGTGTTGTCCTCACGCAAGGCAACTCTGCAACCAGAGGCAACACTCTTTTTTTTCTCTAAAAACAAGAGAGAGCACTGAACTTGCTCATCCAGTTTTTCACACTCCTCACTCTACAGCGTGCATGCGAACAGCTTGTAAATAACAGAGGAAACCAAGGTGTATAGAGAGCAAGTGCCTCAGGGCAGGGGAGTTTACACAGTGCGTTGCCATTAATCCGCCCTCTCAGATTTTTCTATCCAATTCTACCATAGTGATGCCAATCAACAGGAACTTTCCTGTGAAGCTAAGTAAAAGCTCTTGGCAACTCTTTTGTATGCATTCCTAACAGATGTGATATTGTTTCTGTGTTAAACCATCCAGGAGGCACTACTGTGGAGAATCAAATCAAGCATGTCTCATTCTCATGGCAAATAAATCATGCTTTTATAACACCGAAAAGCACTTTCTACATTGATACTGGGCTGCATTTATATAGTGCATTTATTAAGTCTTTTCAGTTACTTGAAATACTTTTTACAAGTTAGACTCAACGATTCACACACAGTAGTTATTCTATGTACTATCATATGCAAACAGAAACACCATAAACCATGGTTTTTATGATGTCCATAATGTCCACGTGGTGCATCGGAGAGAATTTTGTGGTTCGGTATTTTGGCAAAGGACATGCTGACATTGTGATTGAGAGAGAATGAGATCTCACAACAAACCTTCAATTTAGTATATGACCCTTTTGCATTTGCAAACATTTATCTAAACACCAAAGTTCTGTGAGCTTGCATTTGTACCTCATCGAAAGTTGGCAAAGAAATCCTAATGAACATCAGAACCAATTCCAGTGTGTAGACAGCTTCTTTTCATAGAATGACAAAATAGCCACTGTTGTAATGTCAGGTCATGATTAAGGGATCAGTGGCCACTCAAACAGACACCTGCAGGACAACAGATAATACATACTGTTCATGGGATTGGTGGCAGGCTTTTGTCACAGCTAATAGGCCCATTACTCATCAGACAAGCTCAAATTCTCAGGCCTCTTAGCAGCTCCATTATGGAAAGAATGACAGAAGTCGGCCTTCATTCGGAAGAGGGTGTGCCCAGAGACAAGGACTGGAAGAGGAACAGGCTTCAGAGAGTAAACTAGGGTGCTTAGTACCTGGCCTCAGGCACGTACCTAAGATTTAAGAATGAGTTAGCGTGTCAAGATAGCGTGTCTTGCAGCAGACCACGCCTGCACCTGTCAGGTGTTCTGTGGCATGCCCAAGTTTCGTGAGGGAGCTGTTGTGTGCGTGTCTGTATGTAATATGCGTTTGTTCGCCGCCTTCTTGTTGCACGTAGCTGAATACCACAACGATGATGGGCACTTCTGATTTACCTAGCTCCTGGAATAGGTACAGATCTGTGGAAACAACTAAATATTTATCAAGAAGTGCAGTGGTTTCACCTGCCAGGCCATCTAGCATCCTCACCCTTTTGCTGACACATGAAATCTGGTTATAGATGCCAAGATTTCTGAATCATCTTTGTCTTGGTTTGTTCTCTGGAGTTGCACTGACTTTGATCCAACATGCTCTTACGTTCAGCATTGTTATATTTTTGGGTTCACTGTTTTAAAAAAAAAAAATTGCATAATCTATTTAAAGCAGAAATAAATATTGTAGGCAATACCTGCAGGAAGCTGCCATTAAGTATAAATTACCCCAGATATGCAGGTAATAACTGCTTTTACATGCATCTTTCTCTTAAAATACACTTTCTGTCATAAAGGTTTTAACAAAAGGTTAAAAAAAATGTAGCTCCTTTAAAAGCTTTTCAAACCGGCTTCCTTGGGTTCATTGTTAATTTTGCTATTACCAGTTTTGCACAGGTCGTTTATCGGGGCTTTGTTACAAGAGATGACAGCTTCAGCTGGGAAAGAGTTGGATTAAAGTGCTGACATACAATCAAAACAGTAATGTTATGGAGTTGCAAACCAAAGCAATGTGTTGAAAGACACCTAAAAGCTCTGTGGAGCTTAGGCGAATTTCAAATTAACTGTTGGCTTGCTAGTATAAGCAGCATTTTTGTAAACTAGTCACATGATGCACTATAAATATGAAAATGTTCATTCTATTCTAGTTATTTCAATTCTATTTAGATAGAGCCAAATAACAAAAACAGTCGCATCAAGGTGCCTAATATTTTAAGGCAACTTTTAAGTTTGCATTCTCATAGCAATGGGAGTAGGAGGGCTGATTTTTATAATTCCATTTTAATGTTTTTGTGTGTTTTGCCCAGCTACTGATTGAAATTTCCCTCCACTCCAAATAGCCATTGGCTGATTATCATTTGGACAAACAACATGAATTAAACAAGTTAAATGTATATATATCCAAGATTTTCTATATGAACAGAAGGATTTTAGAAGGACTCAATTCTGAATTTAACAAGAAGCTAATATGGGAGAAATATGGTCTCTCCAAGTTGAATCAACTGAAGGTTTTTAAGGAACTTTTAGAACAATCCGATAACAATAAATTACTTTTATATCATCCCAGAAGTAATAAATACATAAACTAGCTTTTCAACATCACTCTGAGACAGAATGTTTTTAATTTTAGCAATCTTGTGTATGAATGAAGGTAGTCTACATATTCATTTAATGTACGCATTGAGATACTCTACATATGCTAATGAGGAATGACTCTAATATTCATCACAGTGTTACCGGGGGCCAAGAATGCTATCTAAAGTAAATATCTGGTTAGACACCATGTACTAAGTGCTTTAAATGACTGATTTGTATGATCTGACTGACATCTGACATGAACAAATTTAGTTGGAGATCATCTGCATAGCAAAAAAAAATATATTCAGTGTTTTCTAATGATATTGCCCAAGGGAAACGTGTAATGTGAAAAGTCCTAGTACAGACCCCTGTGGAATTCTGTGACTAACTTTAATGTGTAAGGAAGACTCCCCATTTACATGCACAAACTGGAGTCTGTCAGATATGATTCAAACCACTGCAGCGCCAGAGTTCTAATCTTTGAAGTGAACTTTTGTGGTCAAAGCTATTGAATGCTGCGTGGAGGTCTCATAGGACAATTGCTCTGTGCACTGTGTTTTACAAGTGATGTAGAAAGTGTGCCATGTTTTCTCCTCGGTCTTTATTTGCCATCATTTTGTTACAGGCTGATCTCTCTGTAGAATGATGCATCAGAAGTGGTCCACTTTTTTGATGATTTTTGGCAAAGTCTTAGCTTGAGGCTTATTTGTACCTTGTGGTAAAAACTCTGTTTTTCTCAATACACTTCTCTGTATGACAGAATAGAATAGAATAGAATAGAATAGAATAGAATAGAATAGCTCTTTACTGTCATTGCACATGTACAATGAAATTATGTTGTTGGGGGTTTTTTTTGTTCTTAGAATAGAAATATAGATAATAATATGCTTAAATCTTGGAGAGTGTCCTTCACTTAACTTTTTATGCTGCTGATCTCACCAGTGTGCCACTTTCAGAACGTCAGTTTATTTAACTAATCCCAATTTTCTTACAATGCCTACAGTAGATTTTTTGTTTTTGTTTTGGAAAAGGATTAAGATAAGGATTCTATAAAATAAAATTATTTTGAAAGAACTGTCTTATCATATACGGGTCCTTGTGGCTATCATTCCTCAGGGGTGGAATATTGGAATACTTTTGTTCCTCCTTCTGAACTGAAGCCCACATGCATCATATAACTGTAGCTGTGGTTTTTGACCATGGGTAGAATGACTTTGTCAGTGTCCCAGAATTTATAGTCCTAAGCATATTTCCTGAAAAGATCTGCATAGTTTACTTTTATCTCAGGCTGGTATCTTCACTTCTGTCTTTTGCTACGTGGTTGTTTCACGGATAACAAAGAAGAGGTGAATGATAAATGTGGAGCTATGCTGACTTTCTGCTGGACCCTGCACAATTCTGAAGCTATTTTTATACCTTTTGTGAAAAGGAGCTTATTTATCTTAGCATACCATATTAGAACATGAAAAATAAAACAAGAAGTACAGACCAGCAAGTTCAGATACAACACTTAAATTAGAATGAATAATTTAGGATTAAATATAGATATATTCACCAGCTTAGGTGGTGTAAGCTGCTGAAGGACCAAAATATGGACTGACAAATAATGTCTCGGAAATGTGCAAATCACACATATGTTGATGGCTGTTTGCCCCTTGACCTTTGCTTTCCACAGCGCCACCCCAATCCTCCTTTTTCTGACAACAGAAAATGTTTGAGTCATTTTAGCACACAGCATATAACCCATTTCCATCAAAATGTCAAAAAAACATCAAGTTTTAAGAACTGTCTCAATATACCTAGCTTAAAAGTATTTTTGATTTTATGTCATGACAGAGTGTGGTGTCAGGAAAAAAATGGGAAAAGAGAGAAATGAGGACATGAAACAAAGGATCTGGCATTGGATGCAAACCGGGGATGTTATGGTTCATAGTCAGGTCACCAGGCTGGCCCACATTTTAATGTTTATATTGGTGCACATGTATATTTCCCTATATGGTGGATTATATATCAAAACCTTAACATTTTAATTTTTTTCCCCCCTTTTTTTTCTTTCACAAAATAGTGTTTGCATCTTGGTGTTATTCTGGACTGCGTAACAGGAGTTACTAAATGTAGAAAATCATCTTGTAGTTTAGGGAATACCTGAGTTGAATCTCTAAAATGCTTTTATGGTCCTTTGATTTACTAGGTTACTGGGAGAGTTATCTTTGGCTCTTGATACAAATATCAAACAAAATGATATTAAAACATGGTATTTCACAAAAAGGGATCACATTAACTCTATTAACTTTCTAGATTGCATACTGAAACACACATGCATTTGCATCTCCAGAATCAGCCGAAGTTTACACACGCTTCTCTCACTCAACTATTTGAAGTGACAGCCCTGTCGTGCATGAGGTGTATTTATGGATAGCCCATAGTGTGCCAGCACGGAAATTCCTCTCATAGTAGGAAACATCTGGCCAAATTTTATCTCTTGTATCTTTAGTCTCATCTGAAGATGCCAGCAAATAGTTACACAATTCTACTAACTGTAGAACATCAGTGGAGTCTGGCATCCCAACAGCATGGACTGAGAATACTTTTAAAGTCTGTTATTATAACATGGATTGTTAGAGATATGAGTATAAGAGGAGTCTTAAAAGGAGATCTCAGGTATACATTGATATGAAACCCACTTAGATTTTATCTTGCATGCTTGCCAGAGTAAGAAAATACAAGCTCAAAAATAAATATTAAAATTAAAATATTAAAATGTAAAATAAGGAAGGGTCTGTTTTATTGATTTTCTACGATGGAGGAGACAGATCTATTGTGAGTGATGGTATGTGAACTTCATTCATCAAGATGTACTCTGGTGACCTTGCCTCTACTGTCCTCTACAGGCTGAGAAAGAGGCTTCCAATTGCATGACAAGCAGTGAAGGAAATGAGATAATCTCTTTCAGTCTCCTGCCTTTCTCTTACTGACATGGTTCTTAAATTGTTTCATGTTGTTTTTCCTGATCCCGTTTGCACGGCAGGGGGTGGAGCTGTTAAGTGAGAAGTCTGTCATGAAGTGAAACATACACACACACTCGTAATAGACACCGAGATATGTGTGTGTGTGTGTGGTGTGTGTAGTGTGTGTATATATACACACACATATATATATGTGTGTGTGTTTAGTGTGTGTATATATATATATATATATATATATGTCTGTGTGTGTGGTGTGTGTAGTGTGTGTATATATACACACACATATGTATGTATATATATATATATATATGTGTGTGTGTGTGTGTGTTTAGTGTGTGTGCATATATATATATATATATATATATATATATATATATATATATATATGTGTGTGTGTGTGTGTGTGTGTGTGTGTGTGTATGTAGTGTGGTGAACCAGATCACAGCACAAATCAGACATATTCACCATCTTTTAAGTCGTGGGGTGCTCAAGCCCAAACAGGCCCCCACTGTCAGCCTGCACTCCATAATTATCCCTACAGCTCTGTACCCCAAGACATTTCACCTCTGACCTCTAATTGTTATACCTTTCATAATGACATGCAGCCACGCGATGGTTCAACAGTCAGCGCTGAACATAATAACGAGCACCAGCCTGTACATGAATGCTAGGATAATTCATGTATGCTCAAAAACATGGAAAAATATAAACACCTACTATGTGATGGTTTGGTGGCAGGGCCCTTTGATCAGGTAAGTATTACACAAAGCAAGTTAAAGGACGCAATGCTTTACTTTGAGAAAGCACTATCTGAGAATTAGCACCCTCTGCTGGTGGCACTGAGTAAATCCATACTTGGTTTCAGAAGTCAGAATCAGATCCATCTTTATTTGGCCAAGTTTGTGCACACAAACAAGGATTCTGAGTCTGGCTCTACTCTTTTGAGTAGTGAGTAGTTAGTGCACTATGTCTCAGAAGGTTTCTGGATTTCAAACTACTGTTGGCTGGATCTTTTTTTGTGGGTTGTGCCTTTGTCCGTTTTTCACAATTACTCAAGCTTGCTTTTTTAGCAACAACATTCATGTTAGATTAACCGGAGATTCAAAATTGGAATTGGTATGAGTGTGGTCTCTCTGTTTTAGCCTGTTTTTTACCCAGTTTCATCTGGGACAGGCTCCAATCCCTTCGGGACATAAAGTGGAAAAGTTTGGGTGTGGGCTATAAATTTGTGTCTTTTGCTTGGCAGTTGCTGTTAAGAGAGGAATGTATTACTTATTTATTTCATTTATGGCACAAAAACCCTCAGCTTGTCTTATCAAACTGAATCAGTGATTATTATGTTATTATTATGCACATTTATTCAGCACCAAAATCCTCCAGATGAAAATACTAGAGTCTCTGATTGTAAAGTACTAAAAGTGGACACATTTTAAATTGTGTTCACATTTTCACATGATTAGGATAAATGCTGATAGCAACTGCTCCTGGTTGCTCCTAGAAATCTGGTTGAAACCTCAGGAGTATCAAATTATAAAACATTTATCATGTGTGTTGCATGTGCCTTAAGATATAAAAATGTGGAGATTATAGTTGCTGTTTCAAGACAAATTGCCATGGCTGCTGTACCCTCTATGAAATGCACTTTGTAGACAAATTATCAATCCTTTAGCACATAAACACAGTATAGTGATCACAATGAAGTGCAGAAAGCTGCTTCTGGTCAGACGGAAAAAAACACACAAACACAGAAGAGTGGATTTGGCTAAATTAAATGGCTGGCAGTGGACAGATGTAAGGCTATCAATGGTTACAATAAACAGGATGAATGTTGTATCACAAGACACGATGAGATGACTGATCAGTTTGTTTCACTAACTCATCTAGCAAGGCGTTTTGTAGAGAGTATAGCAGCTGTGGCAGGTTGTCTTGAAACAACAGCTGTAATCTCTACATTTTGACTTTACTCTCAAAATAATCAGTAATATAGATGTTTTTTTTAACATGGCTCTCATTCTCCTCTGTAACTTTTGCTACATGCTTTGTTGAAAACCAACTAATTATTACATCTTTTGAAACTGATGGACAACAAATTCAAATTGAAAACTATAAAACAACTGCATTAAGACAAGCCTTGACAAGCACTGAGTTTACCCTTTTCATAATTTACTTAAAAAATAAAATAAAATAGAATAAAATGAAATAAAATAAAATAAAATAAATGACCAGCTGTCTTCTTGTCTGTCTTGCTGGCTCAGCCTCCAATTTTAAAAAATGTTCAACATTCTTCTTGAATATGTTCATAATGAACCCATTAAACAAGTGAGTTTAAAGATCTTTGTGTCCATTTTTCTACTTTTTAAAATCATTTATATCACTTCATATTATTTCTAAGTGGTACATACCAGGTGACTTCTATTTGTTAAATGTTTTTTTTTTAATTAAAATTGAGCTTCTTTAATTTTACAATTTTAACAATACCATACTCATATATCTTTATCTTCTGAAGACCCCCTCAGAGGTTAGCTGCACAGTCAGAGTTCCTGGCTGGATGCCACAGGCAGGTGCTGAGGAGGGTAACAGCGCAGGGCCTGAGTCCTCATACCAGTGCCCTGGAGGCAAACTGTGAGTGGCACAGCAGAGCTTTCGTGAACAGACTCAGGAACAGGAAGAGATGTAGACGATAAAGTCAGTCGTTTGAAGTGGTTCTGCTCAGAGGCACAGCTCAGAGACTCAGACATAAAGGCTCACGCGGCATCTTTCTCACTCCATGTTCTGCACGCACACCCTTCACTCTCACATCCATTTGAAAGGCAGCAAAACAGCGCTTGCGGTGGTCAAAGCATCAGGTTTCAAAATTTTAGGTTGCTCTGTTTTACTGTCTGTGCCACTGTTGAGAGTTCAAGCAAGACTCATCCCAGCCACGAGGTTAGAAATTATGTACATGCTAACACTTTGACCACCAGCATCTGGTATCCTCTAAACAAAGAGTCAGGACTGATATGTTGTTTGCTGGGATCAAGTAATTGTTACTCTGAGGTGGACATCAGACGTCAGGTATTAAGCATGTGATCTCCTTTTCCAGAGCCCCACTCTACAAAATCTGCCTCCCCGCTGGAATGAGGAGGACTGTCCAGAGAGATTCCCCGCTGCTCCCCAAACACCTTCTCTTGGAGTTCGATTATGTCATTTCGGATGTCAGCCATCATTAGCAAAAGAAAGTCGAAGGAGCCAGGTGGACCCTAGAGAACGATGAGAAATTGATTGGTTAGTTAATTAATTGTGCACATGCCACCTGAAAATGAAGGAAAAGCTGAAGGCCTCGAAACAGTGCAGCTCCTTGAATGGTCACTAAATCATTACTCCAAATGTCAGTTAGCCCCCATAACTAGTTTACCCTTTTCATGACAGCTGTAAGCTCACCCTTTTAAATTTATTCTAGACTTAAATCTATGGGGTTGCAGCCACAAAGGGATTTAGCAAGTAGCTGTCTGCTAGTATTTACCACCTTTTGCCCGTGTTTGTGGCATTTGTTCCTTTTAAAACATGTTTAGTGAAATTATCAGATGAATGATATGGACTAATTGTACAACAGACTCTCCAAAATGTCTGTGTTCCAGTTTTCATGGTAAAGTTTTTGCGTGTTATTTTTATGTTACATTGCACTTATTAGCAGGTATTGAGTGTTTGACTGATGCACACACAAGGTGTATGGATGCAGCTTGTTAACCAACCTTTCCAGACTTTGCTTTTTTAACCCTCTTATCCAAATATGATCACTTCCAGCACCTAAAATGCTTAGACTAAAGCTTTACACCAGGGCTTCGTAAACAAGTAGGTGATTTCACAGTGGCTATGCCTATCATTGATACATTGTGTTATAATCCATAAATCTATAATAACTTACAGGTGGGCCTCTGGGACCTGGAGCTCCTCTGTCACCCTGTAGATGAGAAACAGCACGCACCGATTGAGTTTTAACCTTTGAAACTGTATTCAGCTTGCTTCCATGAACAAGAAGACTCACAACAGGGTGTACTGTAGCTTCATGCATGGGAAGAGCATCGGTGGTGAGTTTAAATGTCAGAATAGTGAGAGGCGGTATAAGAAACAGTTAAAAAACAAAAAAAATCGAATAAACGTCATTAAGTTTGCTTTTCAGAGCAGGGTGTAGTAACAGTGCATTTGAAATGTGTGAGCCAGTGTGCACGTCAGACAGACACAGACAGGCACAAGATGGCGACTGGCGATGGTGACACAAAAGCATACAAAAGCATAATGACCTTTAATCCATCTCTTCCTGGTGCCCCGGGTGGTCCCTGTATAAACGATTGAGAGATGGGTTTAAGAACAGCAGGTTTTCTTTTAATCACAGCAACAGTGGCCTGCTTAAACTATTATCATACAGTTCATCTATTCATCTTTGAGCTACCTCTTTCCACTGCTGCAGTACTGGTGCCTGACACAGAACAGATTTTCTCAAGGCAAAACAAATTTGCTTGTTCCAAGTAGTGACGACTGATATCAGTGACTATTCAAGGCTCTACTGCAAAAAAATAGACTCATGAATTTCAGGTACAGCCTTCAGATTCATAGTAAATAGCAACTTATGCTGCCAACATTACTTGTAGGATTTGGTTGCTAATCCGCTGGAAATGGATTAATAATACTTCTCTACAAACACCAAGACAGAACTGGATGTGTCCCAGCACCGGTCATGTCACTGCGCCAGTGGAAAAGGGTTATTGGCTTTATGAGCTGATTGAAGTGGGAGGTAAAGCCTGTAAGAACACCTAAATTATGGTGCCAGTTTCTTTTCTTACCACTGGCCCCCTTCGGCCTCTCTTTATGTGCTTTAGGTCAGGCTCTGGACCCATGGGTCCCATGTCCCCCCGAGGGCCAGGAGGTCCAGGAGGGCCCCTCTCCCCAAGGTCACCTCTCATTCCAGGTTGCCCTGGGTGTCCTGGTAGGGACAGAAGAAAAATATTAACCTTTAAGAGTGAATAGCATCAGAATAATATAAATCATATAATAAATATCATAGCATGAATAAAATAAAAATAAATGGAAATTAGAGTATTAGAGTATTTGTTCTTGTATTTTGTTTTTATTTGTTCTGAACATTTCATTTGATTATTTTGCAGTAAATCTCTTAAAAGGGTACCTAGCCAAAATATTCTCCCCTGTAATACTGTGTCTGTAGCTAGGAGTCAATTTGTCTCTAAGATTCCCATCAGTTTCATATTACCTGGGACACCAGGAGCTCCTGGAGGGCCAGGAAGACCAGAAAGGCACGGGCCATCAGGTTTTTTTCCTGCTCGCCCCAGACTTGGTTTATTACTGCTGTTGGCCAGGCCAGGTACCTTCAAAAGAATAGAAGAAAGTTTAAACTAAAATGAATTTAAAGGTCAGATGTGTGGTCCAACACAGTTTGACTGCATTTGCTCTTTGCAGTTTATTGAACAACTTCTTTAACATACTCAATTTTTTTGCAACTATTAAGTCTTGCTCACTTTTTAGCCACCATCATTTACAATAAATGGTCTGACTGACTGAAAGAGTTCATAAGTGAATACTTGATTCAGTCATTTTGTTTAACTGCTATAACATAAAGATGTTACCTGGTTGGGTGAGTGTGTATTTCCCAGCTTGAGTTTCAGCTGCAGTAAACTATTTTTCATGTTCATAAAATCTTGACAGGTGAATGAGCAGGTACCAGAACTCATCAAGGTGTCAGACTTCCCTGATGAACTCACTGCAAGAAAAAAATAGAGGAAAAAAGCGTTTTCTCATGCTTTTTAGTTAAATAACAAAAAAAAGAAGTTCAGTCAATTTTTTGAATTCATAGGAGATTAAATACCACCACAAGAGGTACTGTAATTGTGGTTTGATGTTCACTGATTTTTGTTTTCGTGTTCATACTTTCTTTGTTGTCTGTCATTTAATTTTTAACTTACGTTTTTCCACTTCCTGTTTTATTTTGGTAATTGCTCTGACTTGTGTGTTGCATGTGCCTTAACTTCCAGTCTCCTTCCATGTTTCCTGGTTATTTCTTCTGTATTTTGCCTTCATCTGTGTCTGATCTCCGTCTTTTCAGCCTTGGGTTTATATCTTCCCGTCTTCCCTCTATTAGTTGCCAGTGTGTTTCCCCTGTGTTTGTTTTTCCTGTTGTACCTCATGCTCCTGTTTTTGGTTTGGTTTTATTTTCATTTTTAACCTTGTGTTTCTTTCTTTATTTTTTTTTAAAATTAATTTCTTTTTGTTTTGTTTTTGTTTTTTGCATCCGCTAATAAAGTGGGTTGTTCTCATTTACTTTTTCTGGCTTTGTATCCTAAATTTGGGTCTTCTGTCATGCATCTACTCACAGTTTACAAGTTATTCAAACAACCTTCTTCTATTCAACCTCACATAAAATCTCACATCTATCTTTGTTATAACATAATCCGCCCTACCATCAGCTGGAAGCAATATCTTATTTCAAACAGCCAAAGGCCGAAAAGAAATCTGCTATAAGTTCTGTTTACAGCAATATAAGTCAAGTCAATTTATTTATAAGCACATCTGTAAACAACAAAGGTTGACCAAAGTGCTCTATGACTAAAATGAACAAAACAGAGCGGGAAAAATAGAAGACAAACAAGAAAAAAAAACGTAAGGCTCAAATTATGCGATGATCAGTTACAGTGGCGCAGACACTTACAGTTGTGTATGGGGATGCAAGAGCGTTGATCCGATGCAAGAATGTAACCACTGCGACAGCGACACTCAAAGCTGCCCACTGTGTTCACACACTCGTGGTCACACAGACTGCTGCCTGGGGCCTCACACTCATCAATGTCTGTATATATTTGTGTAGAGAAAGAAAGAGGAAGCGAGTGGTAGAGATAAAGTTAGTTTACAGTAAATCTCAAGTAAAATTTGAATGTTTATTTCAATTCCTACACTTACACATAGTAATTTCTGTCCATTTGTCTGTTTTCAGGTTAATCTTTTATTGTAGAATTTGAAAGATGAAAGTCACTTTGAGGTCTTAAATGTAATTAAGAGCTTTTTAGGTCCTGGTCTAAGCCCAAAAAGCTGATGGTAATCGAGAGAAAATGTTTTGCTGCACAAAACCACAAGAGGGAGCTATTTCACCTGTTTAGTTCCACACCACACTTGTTACTTAGATCACTTTCAAGAATAAAGAAATGTGGTGCAGGGAACGACAAATAGCCTGTGCCAAAAGCATATTTAATTGTTTTTTCCCAGAGATAATGATAATGAAAACTGACCCAGGCAGTATGGAGATTTGTGGTTGCGGTGTCTTTCTCGGTCAAAGCGATACCCAGGATAGCATGTGCAGACAACTCGTCCAAAGTTATCAGTGCACTGCTGCTCGCAAGGTGATGCAGCACACACATCCACACCTATAGAGAGGAGCCAACAGTGTGTGACGTGAGTATTTTATACAGCCTCATTACTGCTTTGTTTCATTCATAGAGTTTCAGATCAAGTAAAGAAACATCTCAAAAAGGGTTTACACATATCACAGTAGGATAGGTGTAACACAAGCAAAACATTTACAAAGTAATGTACAAAGTTTCCATGCAAGCCATTTCATTATCTTTATTACTGACACAGTCTGAAATATTATCATGTAACTCATATATGTAACTATCTGGAGTTTCCTCCATATTCAACACAAACACGCTGTGGACAAGAGGTTTTTTTCATAACCTTACATCAGTGCAGACTCTGCACCTTTTACAGTATTTAATCACAATGAATGTTGGAGTTTAAATACGCCACTGCAACCTAGAGTTAGTTGCTTGCTTGTTATTCTGCTGTTTATATGTATTTCTCCATCGTGGGAGGTGTTGTCAAAGCAGAGACACCTCCCTCTCCCCAAACACCTCCTTCACCTCTTCTAAGGGTGAAACAAGGAAACCAGGCACGAGACGTAATGTCTCCAGCATGTCCTGGGTGGCTCCAGGGTCTCCTCCTGGTAGAACATATCCAAAACACCTCATCTAAGAGGCACCCAGGAACCACCTCAACCAGCCCCATACAATGTGATGGAGTAGCAGCTTTCCTCTGACCTCCTCCTGAATGACTGAGCCTTTAACCCTATCTTTAAGCCTGCGACTAGTCATACAAAGTCTAGGATTTCATCTAATAAGTGTATTGTCAGATTTTCAACAGAGTAGTTGATGTGGTATTTAGTATAGAATATAACTGAAATCCTACATCAGACTGCATTAAACTTGTGTGCTACGGGGCCAAAGGAACCATTAAACTGAACCATTAAAATGCACAGTTATTTTATCTCTTCTCAGGGCTTCTGTGCCTCACCTATAGCCTCTGGCTGGGGCTGTAAGCACCACAGCACTTGGAGATTTTAATGAATGTGAAAACAAAGGTATGCACTGATTTATTTTATTTTATTTTTGTATATAAACTTTATTATAACTTTATTGTTGCTCAAGTTGACTGAAGTTCAAATTTTAACCTGCTGTAAGAAATGTACTAAAGATATAATCGTATCTATTGTCTGCGTTCAGTGTCTCCTTATATATCAGCTATTCCCAAATAATTTCGGAAAGCTTTCGGGTTAACAATGCATCGGTCCTTCATGGGGTCATGGAAGAACAGCACCTTCTAGTGGCTGATACTAATCACTGTTACCATCTGGAAGTACAGGATTACAGTTTTAGAAAGAAACTAAATTGTTTATCAATGCTTTTCACCAGCCCATGAGATAATGGCCATGAAAGCTGACAACTTTCACAAGAATCAGATGTTTGTTATGGAAAATCACAGTTGTCAGTTGTCTTTGCCAAGACATATTATTTTTTATGTGCCGTTTGTTTCAGGTGACTGGAGTGTACAAGCTGTATGAAAGGACTGCTAAACTGACAAAGGTGTTCCACATTATGTTTCGTACAGTTTGTTATGTTTATAAACTGCTTTAGAGGAAAACAAAATTGCATCAGATTTGAAACATGTGGATCCAGATGTGAGAGTTTATGAGCAAAACTTATGTGATGGAGCAAATAGTTTACCTACTTTCAGGTATGCACTGGCCCATCACAAACCTGAACCCTTTACAGCATTTCCTCCTGAAAGAAAAAAAGGAGAATAATCAACACCATTTTCAGATCAGCTGAGAAAGCCATTTTATTTTAGTTTTTTATACATGAGAAGAGTGATACCGCCGTTATATGTCTGATAAATAAATAGCCATAGCCAGATGTTCATTTGCTCAAAAACAGAAAACCTTCATATGTAATAAAAAGTCTGCAAACCAGCACTTCTACAGTGAAACCAAATGTTTCAGTTGATGTTGACTTTGTTACATATTGGATCACGTAATCAGACAATTACAGAGTGGTAAATGAAACAGCAAAAACAGGATAACTGTTGTAATGAATCTGCATTTTAACTGTGTAGCGCATTGCATGCATCAGAAACAGGCCTGCATGATGCACTTTTCTATGCAAATGTGATTTGTTGCCCATCAAGCAGAAATGGCTATTTTAATTAGTAAAGAGCCGAGAAGCAAAATCTGCTTAGTAAAGTCAAAAAATCTTTGCTTCAGAAGGCTTAATTAAATTGAATAATTTCAGCACTGCAGTTTTATAAGTTTGTTGCTGTTCATGTGAACTTTGTAAAGTAAAAAATATTTGGAAAGAGTACACCGCGAGCCAACTGTTTTAGTATTAAAACAGTGTATAAATGTATAAGTGCAGCTGAAGATAAAAGTGAGGACAACAATGACATCCTGCCACCCTCACTGACAACTAACACATCATCATTTAGAGGAAGGCATTCAGCACTAGCAGCAGTAAAACACTAAAAAGTAAAGAGAAGTTTATACGCATTATTAACCTGCATCAAAACAGTATTGGAAATGAGAGAGGCCATCCTTTACAAATAGTAATAGACTTAGAGTCAACTACTAACTATTGCAATAATAAATAAACCCAAAATTAAATGCATATTAGTTCAGGGAAAAATAGTAACTAACTTCTATATACTAAAGCACTTCTGACATATTTTGTGAACATTGCACAAGTTCAGTCAATTTTTTTTCTGATGATACTTTCACCATTTCTCTATCACAGTCTGTTTCAATTTGTGTCACTGTAACCACACGCATTGTACTCAAGCTCATTTTGGCAATCTGCTGACAAAAGAGCAACTAGCTCATTTGTCAGCAGATTGTCAAAGCTGCCCGAGGGCTACTGGTCTGTTTCTCAGTTTCACTCCAGTTTTAAAAAAAGTAGCTAAAAACAAGCTACAGTTACTTCTTATTCTGAATTTTAGTCACAGTACTTAAACCATGAATAAACTTGAAAAAAATAAACAAAAAAAACTTCGAAAACGTTGTTTACAGTCTACTTTTGTGATGTAAACTCCTAAAAGTCTTGTAGATGCATTTTTTCCCTAAAGTCAGCATTGCACAAAAATTATTGGGCAAGAAATTTTCTCACACTTGATTTAGGGTGTTTGGAAATGACACTCGTTCTGCAATCCCATAACAATCCACCACATGTTACAAGCATCACAGCTGGAAAAAAACAGAGGAAGTGGCTCACAATTTCTAGCAGCACAGCATGCAACAAATATCACACATGCATGCTTGAAAAAACACAGATGAATTCCTAACTTTTATCCCGAAAACTACAAGCTGTTACCGGAGGGGATTTAGCATGCTGCTTCATTCAAGGTCCCCTCAAGACAATAAGTTGCTTTTATTTTCCTCCAGCCTCCATGCAGTGTAACCTTAAATCACTATGAGACACCCCCCCCCCTCTCTTGAATGAAAAATAACCTATAAAATAGTGGGGCCAGCCTAAACTGATGAGATCCAGATGAGAGTGGCTTTAATCTGCAGCCTGTAGCTTGGAGTGTTGAGAGGGATGTATAAAGCCAGGCTCTGAGCTGAGGTGGAGAAAGGAAAGTGAATACTGAGATGAAGATTGTCACTCATTGAATCAGTCAGTCAATCCATCAATCAATCACTCAGTCAGTGATCTAAGTTGGGCTAATGTGATGCAGATGTGCGCCTGAGCAGGAGGGTTTCTTGGATTTATATCGTTGGCATGACAGCAGCTAAAAAGTTTATTTAGCTTGAAGATTAAAGTAGATCTGGTTCTGATCAACTTTAGAACAGCTGTAATTTAGGATTACACATATGGCTTAACGACCCTATTTATTTGTTTCCATAGGTTTGTAAAAGTAGAGGAAAACATGGTACATAACCAAAGAAAAGAAATGGGCCAGTGCATGCATAAAACTATACACACCCCTCTATGCTTTCCCACCCTGAAAACCTTTCTGAAATCTTATGACTCTTTCACTTTCTCCTCTTGAAACAATTTAATAATTCTTAAACTGCTACAGTATGAAGCAACGTGTTATGCTAGCCACTGTTTTTCCCTCCTCTGCTACATTCTTCTTGTCTTGATCATTGTTCATTCAGCTCTTTCTCTCTCATTGGTTGTGCATGTTGACGATCACATATTGAAAGCCAGAGGTGTAGAGTGTCTGGCTCACCACCACCACAGTGTCAGCTTTAATCCTGAGCTGTTTTTGCAGGTTTGTTTTGTTAGCTATTAGCTGAGTTACCAGCAGACATGTTTTTGGTTGTGGTGTTAATCATTGACTGTTGAGTATTTTTTATTTTAGGACAGAAGGCAGAATCCAAAGAAGCAGTACTTGGCTGGTTCAAGACCTTCTCTCTCATTTGTTTGTTTTGGCTGGGGCTTCCATCTCCCATTTGTTTTCGGTTTTTGCATCATTAAATTTGCTTTGAACTCCCACCAGCTTGTGGCTTCTCGTAGGTTATTGGTTCCTCTGAGCCAGTAATTTAGGGACCGTAACAGCCACTATGAACTTTACATGTATGGCTTTGACACACTGCACACTTTCACCCTGTTTGCAGATGTTTTTCCCTGGAATTTTAGCTAAGCTGTTCATATTCCCCACAG
This sequence comes from Oreochromis niloticus, assembly GCF_001858045.2. Taxonomy (NCBI): domain Eukaryota; kingdom Metazoa; phylum Chordata; class Actinopteri; order Cichliformes; family Cichlidae; genus Oreochromis; species Oreochromis niloticus. The sequence goes on from NC_031965.2 coordinate 32,828,929, forward strand.
GGTAAAATCCTGGACCACTTCCTACCTGACCAACTAATTGCATTCCCATAAGCATCGACTGCTTACTGCTTTTAGTGCTAATTAGGCATTAATAACATGTTAACACAATAAAACCAATAGCCCAACATCAGTTTTGTTCTCGTCTTTCTTTAAAGACCAACTTTGAACTCAAATTAGACTAAACAGTCACATTGCTTGCCAATTTTTGATTTGCAGATGTGTATAAACAAATATGCGTGTGGCTGTAGAAGTGTAATTCCAGTGTCTGCTCATTTCAACAACAAACCAAAACAACTGACAAATGTGTGCCGTGTCATGAGTTATCTTAATATAATAGGGAAAAAAAGAGGTATGTACCTAAATGAATGTACCTAACTAATGTTTTGTCTACACATAAGAGTCAACTTAGCAAAGAATAAATTTCATAATTGATATATAGATGCGTTGATACTAGAAGCAAGTTTGGAAGGAATAACATAAAATTGTTTCACCAATAAGATGATGCCTGAAATGCTACAAGCCAAACATGCTGGCTTGTTTCTGCATGGTGTTCAGTGGGTCCTTAAAAAAATGAGAAAACGGTGCAAATGGAGGACAAAAGGAGAAGTGGCAAGCCTATAAAAGAACCATCTATAGAAGATGAACAGTACCTGAAAGTCCTGACTTGAAGAAATAGGAAAAAGAAATCCAGATAAGACCTGAGAGAGGACCTGGGAGCTGCATCTGGCCTTTCAGCTGATCCATCTATTGCTCAACAAAACCTCATCAGAAACAGTCTCATTGTAAGGGTGGAGGTCAAGGATAGGCTGAGGTATGCAAAAATATATAATAACTGGACTGAAAATGAGTAGCAACTTGTCTTATGGACCGATCAATCCAAATGTGACATTTTTGGGTCAAATCCTTGCCAAAATGTGCAGAAGAGGTCGGTAGAGAAGTACAACAGTAATTGTCTACAGCCATCTGTAAAACATGGTGGTGCCTCTCCCCTGGTTTGGAGCTGCATTGTCAAAATGTTTGGAATTAGATATCATCAGATTTTTATTCACCACGCAATACCATCTGGAAAGCATCTGATAGGCAACAGGTTCATTTTTCAGCACGGCAATGATCCTTAACACACTGCCAATCCAGTAAAAGCTTAGCTGGATAGAAAAACACACAGTGGAATACTACCAGTCATCGACTGGGCTGCTTGGAGCCTGGACCTTAACATTATTGAAGCAGTGTGGGATCATCTTGACAAAGAACAGAACAAAAGTCAGCCAACATCCAAGAAGAGCTTTGAAATGTCCTTCAAGAAGCTTGGAGAACCATTCCTGAAGACCACTTAAAAAATTACAATAAAGCTTGCTCAAAAGATTAAAGGTGGTCATATTGACTTTCAGGGTTGTTAGAATTGTAAAAGCTCTGTTGGTGACTTATATACTTCCATGTATGATTGCACATATGCTGCAGCAAGAGTCCTGACAGGGACTAGAAAGAAAGAGCATATTTCTCCTATACTGGCTTCCTTTCTTTGGCTCCCTATTAAATCCAGAATTTAATTCAAAACCCTGATCCTCACAAAAAATGTCTTAAATAATCAGGCCCCATCTTACCTTAATGACCTTTTAGTACCATATCACCCCATTAGATCACTTCGATCTTGCACTGCAGGCTTACTTGTTGTTCCTAGAGTATTTAAACATAGAATGGGAGGCAGAGCCTTGAGTTTTCAGGCCCCTCTTCTATGGAACCAGCTTCCAGTTTGGATTCGGGAGACAGACACTATCTCTACTTTTAATATTAGGCTTAAAACTTTCCTTTTTGCTAAAGCATATAGTTAGGGCTGGATCAGGTGACCCTGAATCCTCCCTTAGTTATGCTGCAAAAGGTGTATGTTGCTGGGGGATTCCCATGATGCATTGAGTATTTCTTCTTCAGTCACCTTTCTCACTCACTACGTGTTAATAGACCTCTCTGCATTGAATCATACTTGTTATTAATCTCTGTCTCTCTTCCACAGCATGTCTTCTATCCTGTCTTCCTTCTCTCACCCCAACCGGTCGTGGCAGATGGCCGCCCCTCCCTGAGCCTGGTTCTGCCGGAGATTTCTTCCTGTATAAAGGGGATTTTTCCTTCCCACTGTCGCCAAAGTGCTTGCTCGTAGGGGGCTATATGATTTTTAGGTTTTTCTCTGTATGTATTATTCTAGAGTCTACCTTACAGTATAAAGCACCTTCATGCAAATGTTGTTGTGACTTGGTGCTGTATAAATAAAACTGAATTGACTTGAATATTTCCCTGTAAAATAATTTTAAAAAACTAGGGGTAGCTCCAGTACTGTGTCCTTTATATTTCATCTAATGGTATGTCTTTAAATTTCATTTTTTGCATATTATTTACCTGCTTGTAAGTATATTTGACTATGCTAATTTAATTCCATAACAAAACATATTTTCATGGTAATAGTGCTGATAATCTGTAAAGTACAGTTGAGTTTATAAAATGTTGGCAGAGCACTTCACAAGTACTTGTTGAATGGCCTAAGATGTTCACAAACCCTCTCTCTCCGTATCTATGTCACATGGAACGAGTTTTGAACGTAAACAATGTTTGAACTTCTCTATCAAGCCCTTGTTTGTCAGTCTTCACCGAAGCATATCCATCACCTTTGATGTGTGTGTTGTATTTGAGGAGTTATGATATAAATGTGCGGAGAAAAAACAAATCTGAATGGGAATAGAATCTGGTCAGCGATAGTGAATACTAACTGAACTCACTACACATCTGTAAACTGTACATGTACAAGCAGCATGTCAGTCTGAGCAGCTCTCCCCTGGGTGTCTCTGGTGGGTGGGACAGCAGAGGCTGAGGCGTCTGGACAAGAAGTTGAGGGTGGAGGAAGAAGTGACCCGTGTGTTTTTGTTTTGGAATGTGAAAGTATTTCGGTCAGCATGACACAGCCTCTAAAACACACCCCATTAAACTGGAATCAGTCTGAGCTTTGTGTGTGTGAATGTAAAGGTTTGTGCGCTGGGAATCTGAGTGTGTTTCTCATTCTCTTCATTATATATAATAGTTTTAGAAGTTGTAGTGTAATTTTGTTGGCTAGAAACATTTTATATTGGCACTAAATATTAGCAATTAGTGTCATTTAATTAAAAGAAAAAATGTCTGGATCTGCCTGCCAAAAGTCAGACAATGTTAAGCATGCATGTTCAGGTCTGTGAGAATATAGAATACATGTGTATATATGGTCTTATGTGCAGGAGAGTCTGTGTGAGGGCTTGGATGCCATCCAGTAATGGTGCAGCCTTTTAATGTCAGTCAGGATTTATAAGCCAACCAAACCATGATGTTAGCAAGCACCCTCTCCGCTTTTTTTCCATGTCCTCTCAGTGCACTTTGCTTCACTCTCCCTATAGTCAATCCATGATTTGAAACACGTCAATTTATATTCAGCCTGTGCTATCAGCCCTTGTATGCTCCATAGCATTACTACTTGTTGACATAGTCTGTCTCCGTCTCTCATCTGCTCAGACTGAGATGATGCTGGCCTCCTGTTGCTCTCCAGCCAAGAAACCTGATGAGGTGTCTACCTTTTCTATCTTCAGTTCACGCAGATGAATATTGTTCCATCCTCAATAAGACTTGCTGAGGCCAGGAATGGTCACAACCTTTTACAACAACCTTTAAACTGCCGTGTCAATCAGGACCAGCTGTCTGCTGAACTTCAAATGAAGTGTCCACATGTATGGACCGTTTGGACCTCAAAAAATTAATCCTGTCAACTTTAGCAATATTCTCAATGTTCCTTTAGCCCTACAAAAAGCAGCAATGCAATGACAGAGGTCACATGACTTGTAAACAACTATGACATCAACAGCACAGTAACCTTCTTGATCATCCAACAACTTTCTTAAACACTTGTCAAACTTATGGTCAAGGGAAGCTGGCCAACAAATAGAGACATATTCTTACATTTTTACATGCAGCCAATTTAGAATCAGAAATTAACCTAACAAATATCTCTTTGGACAGTGGGAGAAAATACGGAAAGGCTCCAGCAGACCAGTAGGTTACAAGCCAGAAACCGCTTGCTGTGAGGTGACAGTGCTAGTAAAATGTACTCCAGTACTGAATACCTGAAAACTTGTGGGCTTCCTACTACCGGATCACCAACAGCATGCTCGTGTGCTAAAATAAGATGGTAAAAAATAAAACTGCCAAACATGTTCATGCGGGCATTGTTACAGGCATTGCTAAAGTGTGGAAATGATGTGAATGTCTAAGGTTTTCATTTATCTGAATCTATATTTGAAGAAGACTGTTTATATGTGATAGTTTATCTCTTCACTGTGATAGGAGCTGTGCCGGTTAGAACCATTGCCTGCAGCACACAAGAGTTCAGTTATGGACCCTTGTATCTTGTATCCAATAAAGCACACAATTACAGATGAAAGTACAGTTTCATAATATTCTTGAAAAAAATAGCAAATAGCATTTCTTCAAGTGTTTTCTTAACAGTCATAAACAATGAATCTACTAAAACAAATAAGCAGCCACGACACTGCAGTGTTCAGTAGATTTTTTAATGAAAGCTAGGAATAAACTGATCAGTTTTCCACTGTTAGTGTGTTGGATAGAAAAGTTTATATTAAAGGCACGGGATGATTTGGATGTTTTCATTATCTGTTCTGCCCTATGAAGTTAGCCTAAAGGAACCCATGGCCTTGTTACGACCCCGGTTCACCCGCAACTCACTAACAGGCCTACACGTACTACTTCATGTTAGCTGGCCTACGCTACTGACATTTCTGGCTCTCCAAGTCTACAATAAAATATAAATACTTTATCTTGTAATTAGTAGTATTAAGAAAATACATGGGTGATAAAGAGGTCTGGACAGGATTTGGGCAGCCTCTTTTGGCTTTTGTTGATATACTGTCAGTGCGGATGTAATTAACTATGACAGCTGGCTGCTGTTTTTGACAGCTTGTGTATCTAGAGGACAATTAATTACCATACACAAATCATTGGAATTCGATTGGGCACTACATGGTTTGTGCTTATCCAATAAAAGACCTTGATTAATGATCTGAGATTGATACTCACAGATCCTGCAGACAAGATTCCCCAAATTCTTGTTAATTTTTGGAGGTTAAAAGAGAGCAATGCAAAATCTATTTTGAAAAAAATATATGACTCAACGGTGACTGTTGGTAGTTTAGCTTTGTTTAAATGCAACCTCCAGGATGTCATAAGTTCTCCGTATTATAGCATACAAACTTAGGTTCTGTCCATCTTCTCCAAACAGTCAATTTTGCTGTGGGTGGCTGACCTGTCAGCTTCCTGCCCAGCAAGGGGTACAGGCACGGCCATGTAGGATCCCAGCCTGCTGTGGGAGCTGTTGCCAAAACCAGCATGGTAGCATTGGAAGAAACTCGAGGACAGTTTCCAGAGGCAGGCCTGGGGCTGGATCATTTTACAGTGAAGATTATGTACTTTAGCGAGGGGTCTCCTTCCAAGAGGGGAATGTTCATTGTTATGTTTTTAAATCCAACAGTACCTTGATTTATTTTTGCATTTGCAGGTGGGAAAGTTCTACAGAGGATATTACTTGTAGCACATAGAGAGAACAGTGGTCCTGACAAGAGGTCAGAGTGTGTATGACACTTACCATTAATTTTGCTCCAGTCACTGTACATTACAAGTGCTTTTCATTTAACTGAGTGCTATTGTTTTGCAGAGTTTATACAGGGAAGAATAGGTAATAGGCCTTAGCATTGTCTTTGGAAATGAGTCTCATCTCATTTCCCATATCTTCCCTCAGAGTGCCAAGATATGGGATGAACTGAGGTAGATGTTAAGATGTGGCAGGAAATACCAAGAAATAAAAATAAAGGAGGTGGACATTGATATGAAGAGGTTTAAAGACATGGATGAAGGTTATTGTTGGTTTAGAGTTCTCCCTCTTGGGGCTGTTGTTGGAGGAACACAGGAAGTGGAGCTCAGTGGAGGTCAACAGCCCCTTGACATACTACGACAAGAGACTGTTAATGTGTGAATATACGTGTGTACATCTTGTCATTTTGATGGATGCTGCTTACTGATGTGGCATATATGTGTTACAACTATGTTACAACATGCGCATCAGCTGTGATGTAAATGATTTATTTACTCAACAAGTCTCAGGCAGTTCAGAAACTTGGCTGACTGTGGTGTGTATAACGGTGTGATGATGAATTATACTGAAGCACATTAGCACAATGAGACTGAACAACAGTGCACAATTTTGGAAGGAAGCCACATTTATCTTTAAATCTTCATATATATATATATATATGTATATATATTCTTCAGAGAGTCACTATTGTCCATTTTCCCTGTTGAGATCTGTAATTTTCTTTTCAATGTGTTGCTAGTCTTCTTGTGGTTCAACTCTTTGAAGAAAGTTTTATAAGGTGTTCTTTCCATAAGCCCTTTGTGTGGGTTTTTTAATCTGCATTGAAAGCACATTCATAGTACACAAGTTCATACTTTTCTGCCCATTGTTCCGCATCACAACTAAGACATGAAGACAATTCCAACTACTTGTCCTTCAGAAATATTTCCATGATCTCTGTCTCCACAAATTAAACAAAACCCGTTCTTACGTCAGCTTCCCCCTGAAGGTGTGATGGTGTTGCCCACATCACGAGTACATCTCTTAGTGTTAGTATATAATTGCATGTGTGTGTTCTTTTCAACTCGTGTGAGTATACATATGTGAAGGTGTTGAGCACGAGCATGTCCTCTCTGTTTATTTGCTCTGCCAGCCCACTTCCAGGACCCAGGCCTCAGGGGAACCATCAGATCTCTGGTCTAACAGAGGAAGCTTTGACTGGGAGCCCAGGAGGCCTGAGCCACTTCCACCAGAATACAGTCTGACCTGCACTTCTCCTCCCCTGTGTTATGCCTCACCTCTCCTCATTTGCTATGATTTTTCCTGCCTTCCTCCTGCCCTGGCTCACTTTAAAAAAAATACATCTTAAACTTTTTTTACTTAAATTTTTCACTATACAACAAAGTAACCGCAGCAAACTCTTAATTCTATGAAAAGTAAAACATGCTTGCTGCAATACGTGAAACTATTCCTAAACCAGTCCCTTACTTCTTGTTTGCACTTTGTGCCATCATACAGAAAACCTCAGACCACAGACGAGTTGGTCAGCTTAACCTGACAATGTCATTGTGATATTTTGTAAATGGTGTTTTGTCATGCATAATTTCCTGGAACACTGCTGGCCTGAATTTCATGATTCATTTTCAAATTTCATGGCAGATTGTTAAACTAAGGACTGTGGTTTTAATTCAAAACAAAATTGGTTAGTAAGTGCTCAGTTGTTAAAGGACTGGGACAGTTATGAGGCAACATGGGATTTTCGCTTCACTTTGCTGGGGGAAAGATTTCATATAAAAAAGTTTGCTTCAGTCTTTCAAATTTCCCTACCTCTTATTCTCATGTCATTTCAGAGCAGCCACTTGTGCCTGAACTCATTTGCTTTGTCTTCCAGCCTTTTATTGTAGCAGAACCTAAAACTGAAATTTACCTACAGAAAGGCCTCGGCAGGTCATGCCGTGAGACAATGCTGCTAATTATTCCACCACCACCGCAGCCTATTCTCTGAGCCATGAGAAATTTTAATGAAGGGCCTAGAATACAAAAAGTACTCTTACCCAACCTGTAAAATATAATAAGAACAAAGTAAAGTACGGATAATCACTTTTCCTCTGTTCAAATCCCAAAGTCAAGCTAAGCCATAATGCTAGCAGGTAAGCTGATATCAGTGGTATCAGTGGTAGCCTTCATCAGCTGATGCCTTTCTATTTAGCATATCATTTTATAATTATGATCATCCAAAATAATTCTATTTTATATAACAGTTAGTTATGAGATAAGCTGAGCTGCCCTGTCCACAGCTGCTCTGTATATACATTCTGCTTTGTGGCCACCACAACTCTTTTCATATTGTGACACATTTATTAAGTATCATACTTGTTGTCACGGATACCTGCTCTGTTCTGTGCTTGGGTTTTGCTCTCACTACAGCTTGATTTCCATGTGTGCACAAAGACGGGTACCCAAGAGTGAGGCCAAACTTCCAAATGCAAATTCATTCAGATGGAAATAACAATCATGTGACTAACATATGACACTTTTTCTCAAATGTGGTGATATGTGTATATAAATGACCTCCAAATTCAGCAAACATGGCACTTGTTCAAACAAACTGGCAGCAACAAATAGTATATATCTACAAATATTTTGCCTCCTTTCCCAGCAAAAAAACAATAAATGTTAAATATTAAATGCATCAGACTTCAGGGTCAGAAAAAATTACCTAGATTCTTTTTCATCAGGAAATGATGACAGACACTGAACAGCAAGTCATTTTTGCCAAAAACACAAGATAAAATCACCACATATTTGAAATCTATGTAAATGTCTGAAGGGAAAAAAAGCAAAACTTAATAAAATGATGTGACAGCAGTTGAAAAACAACTTTCAGCTTGGCTTAAAATCTCAATAAATGACTTTTCCAGGCTCTGGGAAAGTTTTACCTCCATAAGCATCGCAAGATGAAAAATGTAAAAAATAATAACCCACCTTGTTGCAGTTCAAATGATCTTTGCATCAGTTTTATGCATAACTCTTTTACAGTGTTGGCAGCCATAATCACCATTCTTAAAACATCAGCTGTTAACTCTTAAATGATCTTAAAACAAAATGAACAGAGCAAAGCAATTTCCAGTCATTTGGACTGTGCTTGTTGGAGTTTGAATAAGAACAGCACTGTACCTGACTAAGAACTGAGACTGAGAAAGGCTCATCACTTGATGAGAGTGTCTCGGGGCTCTGCCTGTGGTCTCTGGCCTTTGTGACCCTGTCGTGGCTCAGTGTCTCTGCAGGAATGTGGCATCTCTGACCCTCTGAGCCGCTTTTCTGTGACAGACACATGTATGATCTGCTTTGTCCAAGTCTACAGGGACATGAAAGTATTTGGCATTTTTACCTGACATGAAAAAAGAGCTTGAATGGAGAACACATGGGGAAGGAGATGAAGAGGACTTGAAAAATTACATGTTTATGAATGTTTACAGCTATATTTCTATGGAGGCATTTCAGAGTAAATGTTTAAAATGCTGCCAAAAGCAAAATGTAAATCAAAAAATGTTGGGTTTTTTTGCTTCTTGGTTAAATTTAAATCAAGAGGTTTCTGACTCGTAAGCAGAGCCAGACAGGAAAGCACATACACCTTAAATAGTAAATGATTGATCACCATTGATATTTCTATAACAGCTAAACACGTCTATCCCTCTAATTGGCAAAAATTTTACAGTTGGCGTTTCAGTGTTTGTAGCAGCTGTAACGTTTCAGACCTCAAAAAGTCTTTGATTTACTCACTGGCGCACTGATACCAGATGTTAGTGCCTCTTTCCCACATCATGAAAGCATCTTGGGAGACCACAAGAAATATTGTCATTTACCAAACCAATGTGTTTCCATCACATTACTCACTGTATCATATTTTGGCTTAGCATACTGGCAGAAATTTAGGTGAATGAAACTCCAGCAGTGGACTGGCAAACTCAGACTAGTGCTTTATGTGTGACAAAGAGAGAGACGCTATCAAAAGTAACACTTATTTTTTTGTATGGATACTATTTATTTCAACATATTTATGAAAGGAATACACTGAGATGAAAAGAAGTGTAAGAAAGAATTCTGAGAGAAGGGCAAGCAGGGACCAAAGAGGAATGGCTAAGTGTGAGATAAGGGTGAGGGAGCAGCTAAACAGTGAGGTCAAGCTAACGACAGACCCCTTATAATGATGTGTCTGGTTGAGTTTACATGCCAGACAGGAAAAAGCTGCTTCTTAAGGAGGACCTTTTTACTAAAAATCTGACAAGCGACTAAAAGTAATGAACTGATAAGACCAAAAAGTTCTTCCAGGTCTTCTAAATGGCCTCACGACTTCGTTGATGTTGGAAAACTTTGAAGGCATTGCAAGATTTATCACTGTTCTGGTCCTGTATCTGCAGCTTCCCAACTCCACACCCCCACCATTCCCTATATTAATTTTTTGCTACACAATACACGTTTCATGCATGCAGGCACATGCACACAGCTGGGCTTGTCGAATTCAGATAATAGCACAACAACAATGTTGTTCCGGTCTGTTATCAATTGACTGGTGATTTGTTTTGTTGAGGTATTAATAGTGACAGGGTGGCCATAAAAGGGCAGAACAGAGCTAATCTAGAGCAGATTGTTTGCCAAAAACCAGCCATTGTGCTTGTCCAGAGGGCCGTTCAGGTGTGCACTAATCAGAAGAAGATGGAAGATGATTAGTGGAGTTTTTGGGGAGGTCCAACTCTGGTCTAAAGCCCTCCAAAGACAATTATGCCTCCATTAAACACAGGAAGCATAACTCCAAAGAATCATAAAAGTTTTTTTTTTTTTTGACAAAAGGTGTTTCTCATTGTAATGAAATGGCAAAACTCATATAGCTTCCCAGTGTGAGAAAAATGAACAGGTTAATGTTCCCTCAGCTTGGGGTTTGTTGATCGTCATCCAAAGTACACAGACAGAAAACGCCAAAGGGAGAAAAATGAGTGATAGTTTGAATAGGATGCCTCTGTGGACTCCTGGATGCAATGCAAACAACCTGTAAGAGGATCGAATTCAGTCGACTATTTGTTTCCACTTGATGAGAGTTTCTCTGAGATTTTAAGAGCTTGAGGGTAATTTTTACCTTATCTAATGTGTGATGTGGACTGTGCTAAAAACAGAGCTGTCAGTACCTTTCTTTCAGGATAAAAATCACCAGAAATCACACATATATTCTGTAGGTATCAAATATGTGCACACATATGTTTACGGTTTAGCAAATTTTGTCCCACTCATTGAAACTATACATCTATGTACAAACTAAGACAACATTTACCCTCATGGACACACTCACCAGCATAAAGGATGATCTCATTTATGGGCACCTGTACACACAATCATTCAAAGGCAGCTACTCACATAAAAGTATCAAGTGTAGTGATATTCAATCCAGAGATCTACAAAGCACACATGCACATACTGCTACAGTTTGTCCAAACACACGACACGCACACACAGAGGGATGCATCTGTTCCTTATTACTGTACCTGTTTTAGAGTGAAATTAAATCACCTCCTTCCATTCTTCAGTCAGGGGGTTTCCTGCTGTTTGACATGACGGATTTTAGCACCTAATTTCACTGTTTACTGTTTTTCCATTTTCGAATTAATTCTGTCACTAAAAGACAAGCCTACTGGGCCTGCTGGTGAAATATAAGTTATTCTGTGATTGATGATTAAAGCATGTACAAACAGCACATTCATCATGAAAACAGAAAATAAATATAGCAATCAGTTACAATAAGGTCTTTAGGGAATCCTTTTGAGAATGGATGGAACTCCCTCAGTTGCCTCAAAAATGGCACATTTCAACTCAACTGAGAAAAAGTACAACTGCAGAAAGAGGTTTCTTTTCTTTTTCTTTCTTTTTTTTTTTTTTTTTAGCATCATTGGTGTTTTATAGCTTGTTTTATGGCTTGTAAGCATGGGGAACCTCTGCATGCAGATCCTTGTAGGTCTTTAGATACAAGCCACACACATCATAATGTAGCACTCAGAAGAGAGAAAACATGTGGGCATGCCCACACATATGCACACTCCTGCTTCTCATCACCTGCTACAGAGAGCAGCTTTCTTTACAACCATGCACAGCTGATGCATCCTGCCTGTTTTTTTCTTCATCGCCACATTTGTGTTACACGTGCTATCGTCGTCACTGCAGTAAATTATAGAAAAGAAGGGTTAAAACTGTTAAACATGTCTTTTAGTTCTTCTTTGCCTAGATTACTGTTAGGAGTAGTTTGTATGGATTTCCTTCTATAAATATTCAGTGCACTCTACGTAAGAATTTGAGTTTCAGCTCTTCTCGTGACATTGAATTATTATTTTATTATCACACACAATGTAGATGTTTCTTCTGTGTGGATGAGTTTTCTGGTTTCTATTTTCATACACCAGTTTTAATTCTACTAACCAATTATGTCTGAGAAGACTGGAGCATGTCAAACACTGCATTGCCAAAATGCAGTCTCAAACTCTGAAGATGATTTAGGTTTTTATTATCTCGGGCCTGGAAATGTACCGGTTTCACTGGAAGACCTGAGAGCTGCTGTCCACAGACAATAGCTGAAGGCTTGCCAAATGTATATGTCTGATTTATATGTCTAGAAGAAGTAAAAAAATGCAAAAAACAATACCCTGTCAAAGTAAACATAAAGCACATTTATGGCTAAAATGTATTTAGATGCTTTTCAGGTATTAGTATCGTACAAAGTGGATTCTGGCATAACCGAACAGAAAAACGCTAAATTAAACACAAATGTGAAAATTCCAATTCAATTTTCTTTTTATTCAATTATACATGAATAAAATATCAGGAATTAGCTCCATCAAGATAAAGAGCTAGTTGTGCCCGTTCTACTGTCAAGTGCTATTGAATCCTTTTAAAGGATTCCAATAAGAACAATTCTATAATGAAATAAAACAGCTGTGCAACTTATACTGATTACAAACGCCACATCTGTTTCATGTATAAGGAGTTTCATGCTAGTCATCAGTCCACAATGATCCGGTTATGTTGTCTGTTGCCATATTCCATGACTTTTTCCATCTTTCTTTGCCTTTGATGATGAATTAAGTGTTACTCAGGTTTTTGAAAATGTGTAAATTAAAAATGTGTCCAAAAATAAATACATGGAAAAACACATGCAGTCTCACTATCATGTTCTAAGAGTTTTCTGTTAATATATAATATATAAGTTAATATATTTTAAGGCTGGTTTGATGCTTTATTGAAAATATAGAGTTCAATTTGATTTTTATATTTGCTGGATTTCATATTTGCTTTTGGTTTCTTTATTCTAGTAAATAATTTTAGTAAACTTCATCATGACTTCAGTGAGTGTTTGTTTCCTGTGCTATATATACTTTATAGGTATTCTGCTGATGACTTTCATTATGCAATCTTGTGTTTTGGTTTGTGTCTTGATTTCTTTTCTTAACATCCCTTAGTTCCTTCATCTAGACTTCTCTCTGTCTCATTTCTGTGTTAATGTGTCGGTGTCCCTGTTTTCCTCAGTTTGACATCTTGTTAAGTTCCCTCTACATCAGGGGTGGGCAACTCCAGGCCTCGAGGGCCGGTGTCCTGCAGGTTTTAGATCTCACCCTGGGTCAACACACCTGAATCAAATGATGAGTTCATTACAAGGCCTCTGGAGAACTTCGAGACATGTTGAGGAAGTCATTTAGCAATTTAAATCAGCTATTTTGGATCAAGGACACATCTAAAACCTGCAGGACACCGGCCCTCGAGGCCTGGAGTTGCCCACCCCAATCTACATCCAACACAAATCAGCTTGCGTGCTCTTCATGAGTATGCTTCATCACCACAACTTGGATGACTGATGTTATTAAAAAATAATGACAAGTCAGAACACATTTGACATGTATACTGCTTAGTGTTAACAGGTCTCTCAATTTGTTATCTCTTTCCCCCACATATTTACATAATGCCCCCCAGATTTGCAAGACTACAAAAACTTTTGTGGTATCTGAAATCTGTAATGTTTCTGATGCTTCTGATCCAATAAGGGAAACAGAAAAGTTGGGAATGGAGGGATAGTGAATAGATAGAAGGGGTAAGAAGGGGTAAGGAGCCTTAGAAAGGAAGTAGAAACTGAGAAAAAATGTGATAAATGTGATAAAAGGAAATAGGAGACAGTATGATAAAATGTTAGGAGGAAGGACACAGGAAGGTTGAAAGAAAAAAACAAAGCATGACGGGCCAGAATGGATGGATATGTCAAGGGATAACATGAGGAGTAGATAAAAAATAGAAAAAGTTCAAGTGACAGTAATGGATTCAGAGTGTGATGAATGAAAGAAAAGTTTGAAATGCGAGTGAATGTCATGTGGATGTGAACTGAGCAGAGGTGATGTCCTCCTCCGGGAACATCTCATTCACCCAGAGCGACCCGTCAGCAGAGCCTCACTCAGCACTCCACCACATGTAGTCATCTAGGTGGGAAGCCAGTTACAGGACAGAAAGGAAAAACACACAGCACAACCTGCCTCCACGCTCTGATTTCCACTTTCTGATCCTTTTATAGATCTTTACAGGCGAATCCCCCACTGAGGCGAACGCTCCAACTGCTAGTGTGCAGCTTACTTCCATATGGATCAAAAAGATGCCTCTCTTTCCAAAGTCACCCAACACCTCCTTTACTTTTCTTTCTTTTTTTTCATCTTGGCACCTTTCTTTAGTTCTCCCCGGTGTGCATGTTTTTGTGTCTTTTTTGTTGTATCTTTGTATTAATAAGGGATATACTGGTTGCTAATGGAACAGCACGAAATGCAAATGGTTGTTTTATAACAACTACTGCAAAATTTTAAAAAGTATTGATCAAATTGGATAAAAAAGATGGACCATTGCCCACATCAGAGTGCATCAGAATAAAGAAGAAGAAGAAATTGTGTTTTTCTCCAGACTTTATCATACTTATATAAGCTACAATTTATGTCAAAATAAATTTGTTAAATATGTGCAAAATCTGGGTAAAATATTGCATATCACTGCATAGTCTTCCTTACATAAACAAGGAAACCTCTTTCTAAACTCCAAGGCTGAAAAAAGTGAAAACTATATAATAGATGTTTCTTGAATGGATGGTTTCTTGAACACTTGGCATAACATCAAACCAAAACTGGGCAGGAAAAACAGTTTGGGGGGACCATGAGTCTCTTCTTGTTCTTTCTACTGCTCTTTCCCAGGTTTCTGGAGTTTTCTTTGTGCAAAATGTCAACTTACTATCAAAGAAACACGCACGCAGAGGCTGTTATATAACTTATATAAATTGATGAATGCATGTTGAGTGAATGCCAGCTAGTAGCATGCCAAATTATATAAATTCTCTTGTCGTGAGTGTCATTTCAAAATGTGCTTGATGACTCATTTCCGTTGTTTGTTTTTTGCTGTTGATTTTTTTTAACAACTAGTGATTTTAGTACTTTTAAAAATACATTTCATTCCAACTAAGCCTTCAAGCTATCCCATTTAATATCATTCAGTATCTAAGAATGTGAAGAGACCCTTTAGGATTCAGAGCTGAGGCAAAAGCCAAATCTAATGCAATAAATCCAAAGGAGAAGAGAGGGAGTTTAAGACACTGACATAACACAAGGTGTAACAGAGCAAAGTTCACACACAGAGATGCACAAGGATCACCATCATCACAATCTATCAGCCTCTCAGTGAGTTAATCAATCACCTCAGCATGTCAATCAGTCAGTCAACAAATTGGTCAGTCAGTTAGACATTGAATGATTTGGTCTATATGAACTTTGAAGTTAGGAAGTCATTCACCCGGAAATAAGTGTTACTTCAGTTTTTACTGCTGAAACTTTACACGCACTCCTCACTCAGCGGGACCATGACACCAGAGACGTTCCCTTGTGGCCTCATCTTACCCTTTCCCAGGACACAAAGGTCCTAAGAGGTGAAATTATCAGGACACAAGCAAAGGCTGCTGGGTCAAATCAAGAGCGACTAAAGTGTTTCCTGTCACACTTAGTTCTTTTTCCCTAAAGAGATCAGTCGTTATCATTTTTGACAAGGACAAAGACGGGACCAATTTCTCAACACTAACCCACTGAATATATCTGGTTAGCACAAAAACTGTCAAAG
Source organism: Oreochromis niloticus (assembly GCF_001858045.2). Taxonomy (NCBI): domain Eukaryota; kingdom Metazoa; phylum Chordata; class Actinopteri; order Cichliformes; family Cichlidae; genus Oreochromis; species Oreochromis niloticus. Next base: position 32,844,749 of record NC_031965.2, read on the forward strand.
CTGTGTAATCACATTCTCTCCAAACCAGCATCTAACATGTAAAAAAAACTTGTTGTTTATTACATTTGACCTGACCTCTACCCCAGCATTAACACTGAGGCTACTAGACGGAGGCCTGGCTTGTGTCTCTCCAGAGCTCAGCTAGAAAGAGGGAAGCTGGAGAGTGGAGATGGACTCCAGGCATGGAGTTGAGTCAGACTCCGTCGGGTCCCAGAAATGAACACTTTAAATGTTTCTGGGTGACACATAGGGCAACTGTGGGTGGAGGGGGTTGTGTTTGGACTTGGTGCTTGGGAAGGAATCTATGTCTCTTACTGAGCACTTTGAAAGTTTCCATACATGTAAATATTTTCACCTCATCTGTTCTGACCAAAAGATATAGAAAGTAAAAGAAACATGCTCAACTTTTGTTTAGCAGGATGTTCTAATTGTGCTATAAATATACATACACTGTGGCATGACCTTTAAAACCACTGCTATCCACTCTTCAACCATTTCGTTACAGGACTACATGTCAGCTACAGAATATGATTACAAGAACGGGAATCATCTGGGAAACATAAATGGCCGTGCAGCCATGTGAACCAATCTTTCTAGGAGATGTTTAAATATTTCTCTGTATAGCTGCAAACATTGACTGGCTGGTGGCATAAGATGAACAGTCAGGTACACGGCATAGGGTGTTACCCAAGCAGTGCTCAGTTTCATGGTAATCAAATCAACAGTTACAGGGATATTTCAGTCTGAACCAACGAACTGAAATAACCTGCTATCAAATTGACTTTAGAGCCACATCACTGTGTAGTTAAAACCAAACTTGGACGGATCATTCTTTCCTTAATAAAATGGCTTTTCTGCACAGAAATGTATTGTTTAAAATCAAAAGAGAAACACTGGCCCAAACTGCTTTTTGGAAACTGCATAGAGCTTGCATTTATCTGATATGAAATGCATTTGAATGCCAGGTACTGCAGTTGGCATGCAATCACAGAGGCAAAAACAGCAGGACTATTGAGTGAAGGAAGCAGTTATGGTAAGAAATTTAAGGATGAATTAAACTAGCCTAATCATAGGCAAACATCATATTAAATACAGTTAACAGGTTATTTATAAAGAGGTTAACGTTAGGATATAACATTTGCCAATAAGAGTTAATGAATATTCTGGCCTGCCTTTAGATCCTCTATGCTGACTTGAAGTGAGGACAGCGAGTGAAGAATTACCTCTATGGATGATTTTCAGACAAATAGAAAAGACGAATAGTGAACGTGAAGGAAAAAATGTGTGGAAAGGCTCAAGATCGTAGTGATATCAGAGACCCCTGCAAAGGAGCTTTAGAGGGAAACATTCAGCCAACATGACCAAGGACTTTGTGAGTCAGACCTGAGATATTCCTGGAACCAAAGTCAGGGAATGATTGCAAATGCAGTCAACTGCACAGCATCTACTGACTTTATAAATTCCTCCCACATATGGTTACAACTTTCTAATCTGGTCAAATAAGATATTATGTAAAGCTGCAGTTCTTTCTTCAATAGCCACTGAATTCAGTAATTATCTCTAAATATATTAGTTATTTTATTGATGGTGGCAGGACATGCTGTTTTCAGTGCAATAGTAAAACCCAGAATCAAATATTCTTTCTACAAGAAATGTGTAAAGAGTTGTGAAGAGAGCCTCATGCTTATGACGATGTGATGCTTTTGGCTGAGCTGTTGTCTTAACTAGCTGTACACTTTGTTTCAGTGGATAGTAATAATAATAGTTCTAATTCTCAGCAATGCTAAGTCATCTTGTTCCAGTGTATTTAAGGAAAGGCAAACATCTCTGCACCTGATTTCCTGACTTCCTGAACTCACACTACAACAAATGAAATAGACAAAAAGTTTGTTATGGGTTGAACTTTTAAGCCTCATAAAACACAGAGATCTGGTAAAAGGACTATGTTTATGACGCTATTTTTTGTCTTGCTGAGCACTTTCACACACTGCTTTTATTCTATGCAGACTCACAGACATCAGTGGATGCTTTAGGGAAAATTTGTGGTTCTTGCCCAAAACTTTGACATGCAGACTAGAGCAGCTGGAGACTGAACCAATGACCCTCCAAATGAAGGAGAACTCACTCTACCTAGCCACAGCCACCAATTGCAAATGAAGTGTCCACATCCTCTCTATACTTGAAAAAAACATTATGTTATCCTACCGTCTGTAAATTAATCCCAAAGATGAATACCGCTTAAGAACTTCTCGGATATGATGGAACAAAAAACTATAATGATCCCGTTGGGAGGGATGGATCATTGTAGCAACAAAAGTAGCATAAAGTATGGAAACAATTAGGATCAACCATGCCTCCCTAACATCTATCACCATCCCCTACTTTGCCTGACCAACAGCCTGAGCTCGCATACTGTAGCATGATGTTATGGGTGTTATCTACTGCAGTAATGAGCCCTGCAGGGTATTTAAACTAGGAAATGTCAATCATGTGAAAAAAATTGTTTATAGTTTAGTGGAGCACATCAGTCTTCCATCTGACTCCACAGCTGAGAGCGCTTAAAGCACGAGTGCAGAAAATTAACTCCCATCATCATAAACCTGCAGTTACTGCCAACACAGACAATACAGAGACAATTCATATAGTCTCATGCATAAACATGCAAACTGACACATACTCACACTCACTCAGAAACAGGGTACAAATCATGAACATTTGGCTTGGCCGGGCTGAAATTTGACCACCATCGAAGACAGAATAAGAACACAAAGTGGGTAGAACAATAGAAATGCAGAGATTGAGCTGATTCATCTTCATTGCTGTGAAAGCCACAGTGGCGAGGGGACATGCGGTCTTTGTTTAGATGGTGAGTTTAGTTCTGCAAAACACCAGGAATCCCCCCTGAGACCGAGACATGTCATTTACATTTCAGGCATTCAACTAACATTAAGGCAGATGGAATGCAGCAGAGGAAGGCAACACCAAAGCTGAGATAATCAGCGAAATAAACATTGACAGCAACCACTTGCAATATACGGTGAGTCAGAGCTTCATTGTGCTGACAACAGTTTGGACTAATTTGTATTTATTTAATGAATGCAATACCTGATTCATAAGCGAATGTCCAATATTTGTTAAATATGACTGTCAAACATTAAAGGATCCTTTTCATAAAAGTGAAACAGCTTGTGGTAAGAGCAACCATAATTTAAGTTCCATAATTTCCTTTGCTGTTTTGACAGCAACTAAGCTCATTTTCTTTGGAAGGTGTGAATTTTTCCAAACGCTTAACATGTCTTCTTCAATAAAAGCTATAGAAATAGCACATATTCCCAGATTATTTGAATATGGGAGAGCAGTGCCAGGTAAAGAAATACAATCCCTGAGAACCAGAAATTCCTGGAAAATGTACAGCCTGTCTGGACACTACAATGCTGTGGGTTGAGATTAGACTGTCAAACTGACCTGATGTGGGTCAAATACAATTGAAAGACTTCAGTTGTCCACTTATGGCTTAGCCACAACAACTCAGCATGGCAGGCCTGTCAATCTGTGGATTTCTTTACATGTACAGAGGTCGTGTGAGGTTATAATATAAACTATTTTCAGCAGAATTGCATTTGGTATTGTAGGGAGGTCTTTTTTAAAGAGAGGGAGTCAGCATTGTTGCCTCAGAATAGTGTAAGCTTTCTCACTCAAGGCTATGAGAAAATGCTGTAAGATTGTGGATGGAACCTGCATTTTGTCTCACATATTAGATTAATTAGTGGTTTGACATCGCTCAACATTCCAACATTATCATCCTTCTGGAAGACTTGGGCAGATGCATGGTTTTGCTTAACCAGAAAGACTATCATGAGAAAATTTTGTCACTGCTCAGTGACAAAAATACTTATGACCCCCGTGAAATGAGGCCCAGGTAGTGGTTACAGGAAGAGGGTGATATAGTGTCTTAAGTAGTAAAAAACAAGAAAATGCTATTAACCCAGTGAAAGCTGCGCCAAGTCTGTATAGTTTACCAAAGATACATAAAGAGACCAATTGTCTGTATGATCAATTCAGTCACCTATAACATCTCAAAGTTTCTGGCTTTGATCCTCAACCTGTTGGTAGGCAGCTATAAACGCCACATCCAGAACACCTTGATTTTGTTGAGAAGGTAAGAGATGCTATTATGGAAGCAGAAGAAACAATGGTCTTGTATGATGTTACATCTCTCTTCACTTATGTTCCAGTCACGGAAGCAGTGGTGGTAATTCGTAAGAGATTACAAGATAACTCCAATCTCAGCAACAGGACCGCTCTCAGCATTGACCAAGTGTGTTTGCTTTTGGAACTGTGTCTTCATTCTACATATTTCACATACAATGGTCAGTAGTACAGGCAGATGGGTCTGCCATGGGTTCCCCAGTTTCACCCGTTGTGGCCAACGTGTACAAGCAAGAAGTGGAAAACAGGACTCTGTTATCCTACCCTGGAACACCACCAAGTCAGTGGTTCAGGAATGTCGATGACACCTGGGTGAAAATCAAATCTCAGGACGTAACACAACTCACTGATCACATTAACTCGGTGGACAACACATCAAGTTCACCAAGTAGGAGATGATAAGTGGCAGGCTAGCCTTCTTAGACTGTGAGATTTCCATCAGTAATTAGGGACATTTAAAAGTTGTAAAATGTGTACCGTAAACCAGCGCATACACATCAGTATTCAAGGTTTGACTCTTGTTGTGGTTATCCCAGCTGGACATTTGTAAAAGCTGGGAAGGCACCTAAAGAAAGCATAAGGTGACCATTGATCAATGACAATTGACCATTGATCATTGATCAATGGTCTTTGGTCAGTGGTTGTTGATCAATGGTCTTAATAATTTGCATATTAAAGGTCATGAAACTGACCTCACAACCCATTGTTTGCCAGTGGTGCCTTTTTCAGCCATTGTGCAAATATACTGTTTATAAGTTGGGGAAACCTGCAGTCAGCTGAGACTGAAGAAGTCACTTGATTGACAAAATGTTTTTCCCACTGTAAACACTACGTCCAGATGAACAGAATCAACTTTTGGGGATTACAGGGGTGTGTCCTGCCTTTTGGCTTGTGTCTGCTGAGCAAGACTCCAGTTTCTAAACAACCCTAATTGAATTAACAAGATGGATGGATGGATTAATGGAAGGGCAGATAGATACAATAGAATGATTTTCCTAGGTTTCTATACAACCAAGCATTTTTGCAACCAGAGGGGCTGCCCCTTGCTGACCATTAAAGAATATAAGTAAAGGGTGGCTGTGTCCACCCTGCATATAGAGTTTATGACCCATCATCAAAAGGCCAATTTTCCAAAAGCTTATCTCTATCCCAATGAATAGGCTGCCAGTCTATGGCTGAGTAAACAGAGAGAGACAAACAACAATATATGCACACATAGGACCAATTTTAAATCACCAGTTAATATAATAGAGACCTTTAAACTCTACACAGAAAGGCTCCAGTCATCCAGCAAATTCAAACCCAGGACCTTAATGCTGTGAGGAGATAGTCCTAACTACCATAAAGCTGTGAAATAAAGCAATAATGAAATTGCACTGGCTTCCCAAACTGCATTGTCATTGAGCATGCCCATAACTATAAATACCCTGGATAATGTAGACACTTAGGTTTAAATGCTCCAAATTATTTGTCACTTTCTTCCTTATTACAGTGATGGCCAATCAAGAGGTCACGTGTGTAGCCCTTTACCAGCACGCTGAAACATTTTAATTGATCAAATGATTTATTTTTATCTTGTAAGAATTGCATATTTGCTAACTCAGATATATAAAAAAGTGCATGTTCTATATAATCTGCACAGATATGCCACTTTGGCTATATCACAAGCTAATTCATTGCAGGTTCCTCCTGATGTCGCTCACATGTGTAAATTAATATAAAAAGCAACAAAACAACAGGATTCATGAGTAACTGAGCAAAACAAGACCTCACACAATGGAAGTTGCCGCTTTATCTGCTCCATTCATCCCTTTTAGGGAATAAATCTGGCTCTAATGGATGTTATCAGTACAAGAGGGATACACTGCAGTTCTTTGACCTTAAGCCTTTTAGAACATGTTCATTCATCACAATACTAGCCACTGCAAGCTTGACTGGTCAAGTCCAGTAGATGGTGACAAAAAATAAGAGAGAGTAAAAGCCAGTTGCACTAAAATTGATGTTTGATCATGGATAAGTCTGACGCACAGAGCAGCAGTAACTAACAGTAATTGTCTAGAGAAATGTGCTGGATAAAATCCAGAAGATTGATAAATCTATGACGGACGATGAAAAACAAATATGCGAGTCTCATGAAGTACCTCTTTTAATACAGATGAAAATGTGGTGTGGCACTCATCAGTTATGTCTGGACAACATACAGCCTACGCTAAAACAGAATTGAACGTCATATATTATACACACAATGGATCAATCTGGTTTCCCCCTGAAGTCATCTGTGAAATCTTTTTGATCCAGGTCTGTGCTGAACAGAGCACAAAGAAAAGCATGGCAAGGAAAATACAACCTCATCTAATCCACCTCCTCCAGCACCACAGATCTCTCATAGAGCCAGAAATTAAATAAGACACAGAGCCTGTTACAGTCTAACCTTGAAAGCAAACAGATCACATGATCTGGCCTCACACCAGACCTGGTTCCTCATTAATTAAAAGATATTCTTACACCAACAAGCAAACTTCAGCCAAAGTTTGGCTTCAGACAAAACTTATCTCCGTGTCAGCATTAGTGATCCACGCTAACTTTTTCATGTTGTGTGTGATGTATCACGAGGTGAAAGTCTTATAAACTGCCATAATGTCTGCATAACCTTTGTTTCAAAACACACAGACTACAATGTCAAACATTTTCTGGAGACTATGAGTAATAAAGAAAAAGCACAAGAGAGGGGCCAGTTACTTCAGGTAATATTTCATAACTTTAGAGGATTGCTCCATACTTTATCCCTCTAATCTTTGTTCAACCTTACTTGACTCTGTACATATTACATAAAAACTGCCTTTATTAAATGCTGATTTAATAGCTCAACCAAATTTGGTGTTGTTAATTAAAGAGGTTTTTGGACAAATGTCCTTCTGTTTGTATAGTATAATAAAAATAGCTAATCACTTCACAGACTGCTTCTACTTTTTAGGTTAAAACACAGGCCTTTCTCCCTGGGGAAGGGGGATTCTTTCCCTAAATGTTTTAGCTTTGGACCCAAGCTGAAGTTCTGTTTTATTGTCACAGGGCCAGGAGAGTGGAAATCATCTCCATGCTAATGGAAACTGCAGGGAAAATAACATTAGTGTTGCTAAACACTGAAATTATACACTCTCTAGTAGTTATCAAAGAGAATCAACAACACAAGTAAAAAAAAAGAATGTTTTGAAAGGTTATCTGACACGTTTATGTTCACCGAGGATTGTCATTTAATCTCTCTGTAATGACCCTTGGGAATTTTTTATTTTTCACTCCCAAGTGGATATGTAGAGTTTCCAAAAGGGGATAAACTATGTGGATTTGTGGAAATGACACAGCAGAGTGGTTTAGTGGTTGCAGAAACTGTTCCATAACCTCAGAATAATTCATGTTCAATTCTCCCTACAGGGATTAACAGGCACTCATTCTGTGATTTGCTCAAGTGTCCTTGAGCAAATCACTGTTCTGGGAAAAACAATAGATATAAATGTATGATATAGAGTAACTGACTGCTGTTACACTTAGTGGCCAAGATTTTAGGCTCTCAGGGGTCCAAGGAAAATCCATATCTGTGATCTGAGTGACAGCTGCACAGCTTACCTGAAGCAAGTGCCATTCTTCCCATCGGCCCTAATGCAGGGATATTCCACCGTCAAGATTTTATTATCGGGACACTCCATTCTAAGCAAAAAAAGGGAAAAGGAGATGTGATTGATTGGCACTGTTTTCCAGCAGTGTTAAGCTACATAGCAATAAAACATGGTGTGGGGAAGTACAAGCAAAAAGAGATCCAAGGTTGGATGTGAAAAGGGGGATGTTACAGTTTAGCATGGAATTCCCCCATATTCATAGTTTGATACCACAGGGAATCCAAGCTATTATTCAAAAGTACTGTAACATAAAAGACTGGTGTGAATCTAGTTTGCATGTATGCAAATGCATGGCATTAATGGAGGCCAACTGATTTTTTTTTTAGTTTAGATTTCAGTTTTGGCATTTCTATTTGAGGGTTTGCCCTAATTAACTTTTAAAAGAATATATGAAAAATCTTCTGTTCTTTACAGTTGCAGTCTCTCCACCTGGATAAGTTTATGCTTTTATTTGTTTATTTTTATTTTTGTAAATTGAAGCATAGATTTTGCAGTGTTTTTAATCAAAGAAACAAGATATTTAATGTCTTTTGACTTACACTTACTTGATAATGAAATTATATTGTTAATGTAAACTCTAAAACTTGTAATTAATACAAATTTTACTGAAAAGGTTTTGGTGAACTTGGTATTGACAGAAAAAGACCAAGAAAGGTAAAGAGAAGGGCAGTAAAATCTGTTAGTGTCTAATTTACAGTGTAGATATTGTTAGAATATTAAAGGCAACTATTTATTTGATATTTGTGATATTGCTTACAACACTTTAACTGCCTGGTAACATTTTTCTGTCAGTTTTCAATAGCATAAGACATAACAGAAGAATTCCAGAAAATTTTGTTAATTTAGAAACATAATCCCAATTAACTACTCTGACATTTTCATAAAAACTTCACAGCCAAAGAAACAGACTAATATATCAATACAGTCATATTTCCTGTGTGCACAGCCACTACTAACACTACCAGAGGTAGTAATGTCCTTGAGCAGGAAGGACATCAATCACAGCGGTAATTTCCATTTCTCTGTTATAGAATCCGATGAATACACATACCCTGGAAACATAAATCTGAAGATTCAATGCCCATGTTTTCATGTCCTTGGACAAACGAGACTCTGGTTAATTACCCCGTGTTTAACCTGTTGCTTTGCGGTTTAGTGGTTTCCTCTTGTCTTCTACAGAATATTAGGAGCATGTGCTCCATTCCCATTCACTCCTCACCTCCTGACCTACTCTCTCCGGGCATCTTAACAGCATCTGTCATGTTGTGTCTGAGCACAAGCAACATTTGGCTCTCCTCACCGCGACCGATTTCAACCATTTGGACTTTCCCTTTACTTTTTGCATTTCCTTGAAAATCACATTAGATTAGACGCGCTGCAGCGGTTCATCCAGGGGTCTCCGTGACAGGCTGCTTCACAGAGTATGTGGCAAAGAGCAGAAACCCATAAAACGTAGACTAAACTCTGTTATGATTTCTGGCACTGTATGCTAATCTGACAATGAAATAACTGTTTTGAGGTTAAATTGAACGCCAAACAAATGTAATGAGTGGAGTGGTAGCTGCCAAGAAACTTGCAGAGCTTCAATCTCACAATATTTCATAAAACCACCGTAAAGCATAAATAAACGTTAAGTCAAACATTTTCGTGCAGAAATTTGTATTACTTTTGAAACTTTTTATACTTCAAGATACAAACGGACATAATACAACTTCTCTTAATTATGAGCGCAGCAGACATGGTTTCATCAGCACACTGCCGCTCATTAACGATAAACAATATTGCCTATATGTGACTCACAACAAAAATCTCTGAGACTTACCCTGAGGTGTCCACTGCAAGCGTCGTCCTGATGGAGCTGGCACCAGATTCCCAGAGGAAAACGACACAGATAGCGCCAAATGGTAAAAGAGTCGCACCATAAAGTTGACCCATGTCCCTTTTTGCGCTCCGGGACAGATGATTTTTCTCGAGTGAGTGAAAACGCCTTAACATGCGCCAAACGCCACTGTTTTCATCTGTCAGTGACCCGAGCGGGTAGTGCCATCAAAATATCACAAATCCTCGTTAAGTATCCCGCAGAGGAGACGCACATGTAGCCTGTAGGATAATAAGTGCTGCGCAGTGCGTCCGAAGCCCCCTTCCCAACTTTACGCACTAAGGCAGAGACCTCTTGGAGAGCTACTGAAGGGTTTACAGCTCACTGTGTTCTCACTAATCCCCCCTGGATTTACATTCCAGCCTCCAAAGAAGCGACTTAACGAAACTGAGTATACAACCTTACTCCCCATTGGTGGTGATGACGTAAACCATAATAATAATAAAATAATAAATTGGCTAAACAGCATACATGATCCCAAATGACCCCCAGGCTTTACCGCGTTATTTGAGAAATATATTCCTTGGAAGAAAGTCAAGCATCGGGGGCGTTGTAATCACTTTTTTTCTAAATGCGTTAATAAGATTAAAACAATATCTGGTGTAGGGGAAAAATCAAAGTATTAGGCTGGCGCGACGAACTGCTCAGATCATACCAAAATATCAAGAAACTGCAAAAATATGTTCGCAATAAAGCAAAAAAATATATATCTTTTTAATAATTTAAGCTTTCAGTTAGACATTTGAAATGTGGACATTTTGAGTTTAGCTCCAAACAGTTTCACCATGTTTGGATTTCATTTTGGAAACAGCTTTATTGAGTCTGTCCTGCAGACTGAAAATCAGAAATGCACTGGTGGAGTGGAATGGTGTTTTCTAGGAGCTGCAGCTCCCTGATAGATTTTTTTGGAGAGATCCTTGAAACATGCATTCATAATAATAACAGTTTTATAAATAAAACATTTATTTGATCTGGTCAGTGGCCTGAATTAATATTTGGTAAACATTGTTTAAATTTAGATTTGAATACTTTATTCATAGAGCTCATGAGCTCTAACCTTTTAACCTCTTTGGCACCAAAATGACTTTACTTGACTTAACTTTACTTCAGTCTATTTTATTGTATTGCTACCATTCTATAAGACCCAGTAATTGGTTGGGTGTAATTGATCAGACACTCTGTTTCCGTAATATGCAAACGTTTGAATGTCATCTGCATACTAGGCCAGGAAGTTTGTTGAGTGAGTTTGTGAAGTCTCAGAGCCAGGGAACTATTTATTTCTTTGATGTTTGCATCTAGCAAAGGGTGGAGTGATTTCTAAAAAAAAAAAGAAAAAGAAAAAGAAAAAGAAAAAAGAAAGAAACAAACAAACACCTTGTGTCAGCAGCGGCTAGACTTGGTTTAGGTCCCAGAAATGAAACCACAATCTCCAAGATCGCTCCAGATCTAAAACTTGCTGATTCCATGAGATGCTCAATGCCTTGTTTCCAACTTACAGCCAGTCAAAGACAAATTATCTCTTCTGTTGTTGTCGTGAGCTAATACAGAACCCTGAAAACATTTTATATACTGTAGATAGGCATTCAATTTCTTGCAAATTGTATGGAGCATCAAACTGAAGTTATTGTTGACTGCTGATAATCTGTCACTGTGGACGATTCTAATTTAGAAATGAACATGGTCAGTGCTATTAAAGCACATGTGCACATGTGTTTGGCTTGGAAAATATCCTGAAGGTGGAGTGGGTACAATTTATAATGCGCCCTGTATGATTTTTTCCTTTTTTTGTAAATAGTCCCTGTTGCAGAGGTCGGTTTCTATGCATACTGATTATCCACCCATTACTTTTAATCATAATTGCAATCACAGCCTGATTGCCCAACTTAAAGTTTGCCATGGGCTTTTAGCAGTGGATTGTGTGTCACTATCTGATGAAGTCCCCACACTATGCAGCAAAATATTTGTTATTTTTTACATTATGATAAATTGTACTATGCATCATGACATTAAAGGAAGTCTTGTGAGCCCTGTTAACTGTACATTTAATTTATTTTTATTAGAAATGAAAAAATATAACTTCTTTCCTTTGCAGGTCTTTTCTGTCACTATTTAATTCAAGATGAGAAGATTCTGTACCTTTATTTGTCTGCTTGATATATGGTTAATATAAAACAACATTAATACTAATTAGAACTCAACCTGAAAGAGTAATTGAATGAAATCAGAGCCAGATTGTGGAGTATAGATCAAAATCTTGTGCTTACAACATGAATCTAACGTGGGGGGGGACTATTACTAATCCTGTAATACACTTTAGCAGCATATTACACATACATACATCAGTGTACTAATAATGACATATAGGAGGGTAGTTCATCTTAATTTCACTTACCCAACATAAGCTCCTACACTAAAGATTAAGAACACTTTAGGGGATTTTGCTGCCCCTGAATGGGATACAAATATTTTAGGGAGAGCTGCTTAGTTACCAACTGCATGCTTGTGTTTCTGTGGGCAGCTTTTGGTGATTCACTGGAAGAAATAATGTTATTCAATAGTTTTGAGTGACGATCTCCCCAACAGTCACCTTAGAGAGAAGTACAGCACACTGGCCAGAGGATGGTCAGGCGATGTTAGCTAACTCTGTACTCAGTGGTCTGTTACACCGTCACTCCCCTGGGTACGCGGGATTCCTGGCCACCGTTCAATACTAACAGCTGGTTTTATTCACCGCAGATGAATCACACTAGAAATACGCTCACTTATACTTGCACTGTATACATGTATACACATAGTAACATGGTCTCTCACATCAAATTAAACTGCACAATCTCCTTTGGCTCCATTCCCTCTAGAATCAAATAAATTCATAAAATACATAAAGTAACATTATTACAGAACCACAGCAAAAAGGCAACTGTTGAAACTACGGCCTCTGCTTCATTATTACGACCACACAGGCCATGGTTTCTCTTTTCCCACGAAGGAGAGTCTCCTTTCTCCATGTTCTTTGGTTGTGGTTTTTATTTAGTGTTTTTGTATACGCACATAAGCAGGCAGGAACAAATGTGTTTTTCATTGAGGTCTGAGGCTGCATTCTGCTTCGTTACCAACTTCTTGTCACTCATGGATAAGACCAGCCAGTTGTGAAACACATGAAATGAAAGACAGAGTCAGGGGGAATTTAAGGCTCTTAGTAAAAAAAAAAAAACAGTCAGCATATTCTGCTGTGTTGCTCATTTCTAATTGCACCTGAGAAGTTAGTTACTTTTACTTACTTACTTTTATCACCTGAGCATTGCTTGAATGTTGTCAATGAATAATTGCTTCTAATCAGTTAAAGCAGCTCTTTAGCTACACTGAATGTGTACTGAAGCACTCATCTAAAATATAGGTGAACAGGCAGTGCTAACTCTCGGTGGGATTTAAGACTGACCTCAAATGATTTAATGCTAAAAATGTGGCGCTCATATGTCAAACACTTTTGTTTAAGTTAACAGTTTTTGCTGTTAAACATCTCTTTGTTGTTACTAAGTCCTGCATGAGCCAAATGCACTAAAGTCACTTAAAAGATGTTTTTCATTGGTTTTGGCTGATACCAGCAAAGCATCTGAAACAGCTGATCGTTCCTCACTAATGTTGTTCTTTTGTGACATGTCTAAGAATTTTGAGCATGTCCACAGTGAGACATAAGGAGCTCCAGGAGTACGTGTCTGAATGATATTATCTGTGTTGGATATGTAGAGGACATTAATCTCTCTTGAAGCCTTGTCTTGTCTTTCAGACAAATCCATGCAAGTTGAGGCTAAACATCTGAACACAGAAACACGAGAATGAGCCATTAGAAGATCTCAGGGAGCAAACAGTCCAAGGATTCACAGGCGCAGGTGCACTGTTCAAAAACTGGGTTTTACCTAACCCCAAAATACTTAACCCTTTCATGCATGAATTATGACAACCTCAATCAGGATTTTCTTTTCATCTTTAGGGATAAAAAAAAGATTTTTTGATGTACTTTTCAAAGAGTTTGTTACATGCCCACTTAGGTGGACAGCATACGTTTTGACTTATGAATTTGACAAGTGAATAAATAATATACACTGTGTAAAAGGTTTACGTGCCAGTATACCATCAACACTGACACAAATACAAGAAAACAACCTTTGAATAGATGTCCACTGTAGTGAGCACTATGCGTGAAAAGGTTAGAAAAGAAAAAATAGGCTAATTTGAAAACCATTTGTCTAATAATATGTGACTGCAACAGGAAAGAACTCTAATGTGGTAATGGTGCAGTATACTGTGAATACTTAAACTTGTATGTCTGACTGATTTATTTCAGTTGTGTGGCTGTGGTTACACTATGCATGATTTAACAAGAGAGACGTATTTTGTGGCTGTAATCATTAATTATTCGTGTCTGGGTTTAAAATGTCTCGGTTGATGGTGACAAAGGTGGAGTACATCCAGGACATGTTGTCGGTCCATCACAGGGCTAACACAGAAAAACAGCAGGTATGAACCTAAACCTTTTCCTGCTGCTAGTGCTAAACAATTCGAGCTTTACACTTCTGTTTGATGATCTCGAAACAGGACACTGCTCAAACAAATGAAAAATAAGATTCAGTCATATTCAATCATTCTTTATAAACATATAGGTATTTATTATTAAAGTACTGTATGATGACTTTCTGTTTTCATTATTTCTTCAACAACCTTACTGTTTCAGGTTGTTTTTAACCAACAAGTTAAAAAGTTGAAAAAGTCAACTTTTTAACTAGTTGGCTTTTTCATTGTCAGATATATATACATACTTATATTGTGTTTCACGAGGTAATTACACAGGAATACTTTTTTTATTTTGGTGAATTAGATCTTAAATCAAGTAATCATCAGAGGCATAACGTGTTAGAAAGGTTAAAAATTACTTTGACTAATTGTACTTCATTATAGTATTTAGTTGCTTATTTATTTTTGCAGACACTCAAACTTCACATTTATACTGAACAAGTAAGATTTTCCAAAAAAACATCTCCATTGCCAGGTAAACATAGCAGAAATGTGATGAGCTCATACCACGGAGCTGCACAGAGATAACTTATTTTTATGGGTGTGTTCCAAAGACAAATCATTGTAAAGCCTCTCTGTTTTTAGCACAAAGAGCTCTGTGGAACTGATTTAGTAATAATTGCACTCTTCCAGTGATCCCATTAATAATAATAATAATAATAATAATAATAATAATAATAATAATAATAATAAACTTTATTTATAAAGCACACCTAAAAACCAAGGGTATGCCAAGGTGTTTAACAAGTAACATAGAGAATAAAAGGAAGATAACAGAAATAGGACCAAAGCAAGTACTAGGTATGCAAGCAGATAGCTGTCACTGATACATTAAAACATTAAAACATAGGTTGTCATAAAATACTGACAAGAAGAGTTGTGAATCATGTTTCTGGTTGGGACTCTTATGCAATTCTGTTTCTATTGTATTGTGTTTAGAAAGTGAGGGAGTTTACAAAATATGCACATTGCATGCCTTTCTTATCACTGGTAAACACCTGAATCTCCAAGCCAAACAACGCAGAAGTAATCCATTAGTGCCAGGAAGGACGATGTGGAAAAAGTACTTTTGTAATCTGACTGATGTTGCACAATTCAAATGTTTTGTTGCTGGACTCAGCAGTGCTAAAAGTTAATACACTGACACTTGACTGAACTTTCTACAAATGCCTTAGCAAGCCTTTTGCTCCTTTTTTTTTATTATTTCTGACAATTTGTTGTTTTTATTACAGCAGACAGCAGTGGGCTTTGCAGAAACGTTTCCCCAGCAGCCACATACTCCGGTCTTTTTATTGCATCTCGTTTTTATATTTTGTCATGTGTTGAGGTCAGTGTCTTGCAGTACCTGCCTTAATTCAGTCATCTCTCACTAACATGGACCTGGGAACCTCGGAGTGCTGGGACAAGGTAGGGACTTATATAAACACAGCAGCATTGCTTCTTATTGTTTCATGAAATTCAAACTGGAAAAAGCAGCCCCTATAAAAAGCTCCAGAGATGTAGTGCAGCCAGTGGAAAATTATTTTTCTGGTTTATTTTATAAGGTTTTATCCTCCCACCTTCCAGTTGCTGTTCAACATCTGATTTTCAACTTGAGATCCAGGTCCCCTTTGGAAAATATGATATTTTGCTGCAGGTTTGCTGTATTGAATAAAATGGAGCTACATGTATGAATCATTTAGGCAAATTTGCCACAACAGTCAAACTACTCTAGTTTCTCGGTTTCCATTTGCCTGCAGTTTATCAAGCTCAGCGAATTATCAAATCATGCTCCCCAGGCCTGTCGTCTACATGACCCTGGTATAACAAAAACTACTTAAGTTCTTTCTTATTTTCCACCACTGCTGAGCAGAACCACGCTCTTTGACGTCCTTGATTCTTCTTCTTTTGTTGTGTCTGGCTGCTACTCAGACAGAGTTTATATAAAATCACTCTTTCTAGATAACATCAGCTTTCTTCTTGTGTTTCATCTAGAGATATTAAACAAGAAAGACACTGCACGCAAAAAAATCCTGAATAGCAATTTATATGAGTGTTTTGTAACAGCAAAGATGGTGAGTGTCCTGACACTGCTCAAAGCCAAGCTAAAATGAAACACCGCCCGGTTTTTACTGGTAATTCTGTACAGCAGTATTTATATCACAGTCACCATTAAAATTACTGTTTAGACTCTGTCCCAATTAATTTTGGTGGGAGCCTCTTTTTTTTTTTAAATGTCCAAATAACTGCCCAGAGGCAAGTCAAGATTGCTGCCAAGTGGCACTGTATGACTTGCTTCTAGGAGGACGTTGTCTGATCTGTACTCCTGTAGTCCCTGTTTTTCACACATGGTTCACTGTACACTTCACAAAAGTATTTCAAAAGTGTGCCTCTTTTGCTGCAAATGTGTTTTTAATGGACCTAATACTGAAGACAACTTTTTTGTGACTGTGATACAGTACATAAATTGTGCAGCTGCCTATAAACAATACTATGAGTGTCAATTCACGCATTGTCTGGAATTTTAAAACCCTTGCAGTATTTCACCCCACACATAGAGACCACATGCTAGTGTTGTGCTGCAGCAAGACCTCACATGCAGCTAAGATTTAGTGCGCACCTCTAATTGCCTGTCATTGTTACTCTCTGATCTGATTAGCTCTATGTTTCTGGGGAGCATTTTAATTGAAGTATAGTAATTAACTGAAGTGGTCTGCTGCTGAGTGGACAGTGAGCAGACCTCAGTTTTGATCCAGTGTGTTAGTACACTGAAACTGAAACCTAAATATGGACCCTGACTCCCCAGTCGCCCTGTCTTTTACTTTGGTCACAACATCACCATCACAGTTAATTAAGACATAAAATGTTCCCCATGAGTGTGAACGGAATGATGAATAATGTCTTTTATATTGTGTGTGTTCTACCACCATCTCTGTGTGTGACTTACTGCATGCAGGAATTTGTCTCAGGGCCACACAGCTGCACCTGGTATGGTGCCGTCTGATTCACGACAAGAGTTTCACATTATCTTTCCAGAGGTGTTTAATTTGCAGTTTAACAACACAGAATTACACATTTTTCTCATTCTGCACCCTGCTTCATGCTGGCAGCATATAAATTAAAAGTCAGTCAGAAGACTAGAGTTCCAACTACGCACACTATTTCACTGTTATGTATCTCGCTTCTGTCTCCATGTGGTCCAGTTTATCTAAAGGGATAGATCCCTGCCAGGTACAGATTCTTGCTGTGGCAATGCATACTTGAAATTCAACAGGCATGTTACTGTAGCTCAAAGACTAAATTCTATTATTTTATAAAGATTCTGATACAGAGAACTAAATTCTGGCGTCACCCATCCATCCCCCTCAATATTTGCATTGCAGTTCAGTCAGGGGTCTTTGTAAGCATCATAAACCTTGTGAGTCTCCACGTTCAGAAAATTGTTGAGGGCAGAATCTAAAAGGGCCGCTTTTCCAGGCTCTGACCCTGCTGTGTTGCTGCTCAGCATTAGTGACCGCAAGATCTGCTCAGTGTGTGAAGAAAGGTCCGTCCTCTCCCACAACTTGTAACCCCTCTCATCCAAGGAGGTCATGGCCGTGTTGGGAGGCATTCCAGACGTAGCCGCTCTTTCTACCCCATTAAACCAATCAGTGAACACACACAAAGTGTTAGCTTTGTCTGCATGGCCGAGCAAGGGTGCTACTACAGCGGGACTCCCCCCCCCGCCTGCCTGATCGGGATTTAATGTAGGGTTAACCCCCTACATCAGTTTACACAGCTTTTTTTAAGCCACTTAACAATGTGAGTACCAGTGGCATGATTGATGGAGGTCACACATGGGGCAGAATTTTTTTTTTTTTTTTTAATAAACCAGAGGGTGCATTCTGTTCCAATTTCACAATAAGAACTAATAATAATGTTATCATTAGGGAGTATTTGAGCTATTACTTCATGTGGTTCACTGCAGTAACTCAAATTTTTATCTTGCTGTCAGGAGTTGGACAACACCACTCTCATACGTTTGCAAAGTATGCAAGTAACAAAACCTTTCCATTATCTCTAGTTGACGTTTCCGTTTGATTTGTCCAAAAACTGGTTGAATTGTGGTCTAGACACAGTCTTGGTGACCTGCAACTTCTTTTAATAATATTTTTTATTAGACAAAGAAGAAGATAGTTGTTGGTCTTTCAATTGAAACCTTTACCTAACTTTTGGTAAGCCTCCATTCGTCAATAATAATAATACAATTATATTAATGAAATACATTTCATTTATTGCAATCTGCTTTTACACCTGCTGGCTATATGCAGTTGGACAACCTTATTTCAGAACCCAAACACTAGATGGGTGGCAGGTTCTGATATTGGGCCGATCATGGCTCAAGAGTTGGGAGTTCGCCTTGTAATCGGAAGGTTGCCGGTTCGAGCCCCGGCTTGGACAGTCTTGGTCGTTGTGTCCTTGGGCAAGACACTTCACCCGTTGCCTACTGGTGGTGGTCAGAGGGCCCGGTGGCGCCAGTGTTCGGCAGCCTCGCCTCTGTCAGTGCGCTGTGGCTACAATGTAGCTTGCCATCACCAGTGCGTGAATGGGTGGATGACTGGATATGTAAAGCGCTTTGGGGTCCTTAGGGACTGTTAAAGCGCTATATAAATACAGACCATTTACCATTCTACTTTAAGTGAACCGGTTTAGTGTATTTCATTACATCTAATAAAGCATTGCTATTTATCCCTTTTTTGTTGTTCTGTAGATTGCTTCATCATGCCATCATCTGGCAAGCCAAGTCATATCCGTCACAGTTGACACAGCGTGAGTACATAGCCGCTGTGCTGAACGGGGTGACGTGTTGCGGTCTGAGTTGTGTCAAAACCACATTTTGCTTGTGAGACTGTGTGTTTTCAGCTGCTGACTGCTGGGTGCACCTGTGAGAGCAAAAATAATCTCCCCATTTCAAAGCTTTCTACAAACTATAAATCATGGCAGAACTCAAAGAGGCAAAATGGTAGTATATGAATTCGCAACTGTGAATAATTGTTTTAGTCGGACCCCAGCTTTTGATGACGGCTATTTATTTTGAAAGACGAGATGATTGCGTAAAGGTTAGGGCAACATTTGAGTGGACTTGTATAATTTCTCCCCCACTGCTGTTATAAATGAGCATTTCCTTGTTTGGCTAGGGTTGTGTTACACATTGAAAGAAAAAATACAGTAATATTACTTTGTGGTTTTTGCAGAGCGGTTTCCTCTTTGCAAGAAAAGAGGAGGATGTGTGAGGGATAAAACACAATGCAGAGTCCTAACAGCTTATCTATCAACAGTTTCATTACAGCTGCATTTAGAAATCCAACAGCTGTTTCAAAACCAAAAAATATATTAAGAGCTCTTTTTCTATGCAGCATTTCCCAAACTTTTTTCTTTTTTCTACTCATAGACTTTCATGGGTTTGGGGATTTTTTATAATTATTTGTGTCTTTCTGTGGTTTTTCTTCCTTCGTTTGCCTTTTTCTGCCTTCTTTGTCATGATTAAGTTCACCTGTTCCTTATTATCCCTCTCCTTCATATATAGTATATTCCTCCTCAGCCTTTAGCTGTGTTTGCGTTGTCCAATCTTTCACTCACTCCCTCTATTATATAGTGATTTCTCCATGGTAGACTAACTAGCAAACAACTGTAGACAGCTGTTGATACATTACATGGGTGTGCCACTCTTACATAATCATGATCCCAATATTCATAATTATCTTTGATGCTTAAACAAGGGCAGAACATCTGCAACACATTTGAGGCCTACCATTTTTTAAATACATATTATAACTGACAAATCTCTGCACTACATGTAATTAAAGATGCATGCCACACATCTATGCACACCTAACCTTATTTACAACATACATGAACCGTATCCATCTACCAAAGCATGATGAAGCTGCATCTGTGGTATTACGTCAGATAAATTAAAACTACATTTTGTTTTTTAAACAATCCCCCACAGTTGCTGTGACTCTGAAAATATGGAAATATTTCTTGAGAGCTATTTAACAACATATTACTAACATATTCATAGTTTAGAGTAAGCAACCAGTGTGTGTTAGGTGTTTTAGCTTGTAAGTCATTCTGCTCAGGCACAGGAGAACACAGACTGTTTTATAGTTCTGTACACTACTTTTTGGTTTTGTTAGGTTATGCTTTTGTAACACCTACAGTGTTGCAGGATAAGGGAAACAACATACCCTCAATGTGGTGTGTTATAAAGTGAATGAATGGATAATTCAAACACATTTTTTCTGTTTATTTATTTTATTTTCTGTGCATTTTCATTTGAATTCATGCCAGGCTTTCTCGCTATCTTGTCTGCATTTGGATCAGCTTCATATATTTAATGCAAATGTGACAACAGACTGAATGGCGATAGACATCTGTCTACTTTAGTTCGATAATTTGAATCAGTTCAAATGAAAAAAACGGTGAAAACTAAAAGTTAGCTCTACAGATGGTTGGAAGTGATCAGTGCCAAGCAGTAATCAATTACTCATTACACATTAATCATTGGAAAAACATACAACAATTCATTAATTAATGGTCAGCAAAATAAATATATTATATTATTCAAACCATCGTATTTGATCTTATTGTTACTAAATGTGTAAAAAGAGAAAGCAGAACATTACGGTTTAATAAGCAGTCTCACAGTTCAAAGACATGCAGCAGCTGATTTTCATGCCCTGTAATGACTGCACTGTTAGCACTTTAATTAACCACATTAAATGCTTTATTTTCAGTTGTCACAATTTAGAAAACTCCAAGTCGGTTTACCCTAGGCCATAATTGCTCATACCCAGCTTGCTACAGTCATTAGCTGTCACCATCAAACTGAAAGTGTTGCATTCTTCACCCAACAACCACAAACATGATGTAACAGTCTGAGCAGTCTCGGGGTTCAACAGACATTTGGTTCTTAACAATTTGTGTACAAAAGAATCCACCATTGTAACTCGACGAATACAGAGACACTAATAGAAACAAGCCTCCAGTCTGAGCTAATAAAGAGATTCCATTAGTTTAAAACCACATCTAATGTTGATCTTCTTGTGTCTTTGTTTCTGTCCGTTCCATCTTAACCTTTTTTTGTTCTTTGGAAACTCATCTTTAATTTTAGTTTTCATGTATTTGTACTTAAAAAACAAAACAAATAAAACAATATACTATTTATACCATATTACACGGCCATATTTCAAAGACAGTCATTTAAAAATATTATAATTATAGTGAAGTTTAATTAACTTTATACATGAATTCAATCCTTTTCAAACACTTTCAAAGTAGTGTTTAGTTGGGGACCCTCATAATTTGACTCCCCTCATAATCCTCTAGAATGCTTAGTTCCAAACTGACCATCTCCTGGATCTTGCAGCATGAACCCTGATTTCAAGATTCGAGATTCAAGATTCTTTATTTGTCACATGCATAGTTATACAAGTACAACACGCACTGAAATGTATCCTGACACGCTCCTCGACTGTGCAGAAGGGGAGAAAAGAACATTATATACATTTATTAAAATAAACGAGATCCAATTTGGTAAAAGACTAGTTTACTAAAAACATTTGTTAATAATAACAAAATGTACCAATGTTAGATTCTGAGTGTGGCTCGTGTGTTTGGATATTTTACTTTTACTTTGAAAGAAACACATATCAATTGGGATTAACAACCAAACCACCAAAACCAGTTCAAAACACTTCAGTTGTTTTTACAGCAGACACTAAAGCTGTTTAGTAAGCCTCAACGGTGACGCCATTAGCTATCATGTGCAGGCGCCTGAAAGAGAAGCAGCTACATCAGCCATCATTTTATTGTTTAGCACTGGTCAGTAATCAGGCATCTTGCAGCACACTTTTAATCTTCCATAATTAGTCTCTCATTACATACAGTATAACTGGGCTCAGACGTATTGCTATATCATCTATTATTTATCTTGTTTTAATCACTGTGCTTGTTGCTCTATCTTACTGCCTGATCCCGTTCTGTACTTTTCAGCCTTTCCTGGTTTTTGGATTCGTTTTTTTGCTTAATTTTCAGATTTACATTACCAGAAGTGTTTCAAATCTATTTGAAGCAATTGCTCCATTTGCGATTGATAAACACTTTCATGTGCCTCACTTTCTGCAAGAATTTAGAGCATTATAACAACATAACAAGCCCACATTGTTACAGTGTTTGCTTCTGAGAAAGAATGATTTTGGTCATGAAATAGCAAAAAATATTTAAAGGGCAAATAAAGAGTTTTTGTTTACTATTGTTATAGTTATTGTTTTTATACATCAATGCACTGAACATCATCATTACAGCAGGGTGATGAATCAAACTAAGTATCTAGAGTCCACATTAAAACCAGTTTAAGTTTCCAAATTAGTAGAATACTTGACATGATAGCCACTTTCTAGTTTATATTGCAATATTAGCTTTGTTTATGAGGCATTCATATTATGAATGGAACATGTTTTTGGCCAATCAGATTGGTTAGTTAAAGCTACCTGTTGTTTTACAGTTTCCTTTTGCTTGCATTGCATGAAGAAAAGAGGGAGAGAGAGAGATGCAGTGTTCCTGTGGTCACTGACCCACATAAAAGCCCCCTCCCATTATTCCATTTATGAGGATGAATATGCACACATCCCTGCAGACTTACAGGTCAAACCTTGTAGACCCAATACGGATATATGAGATGCAATGTAAATAAATGCCGAACAAACTGGACTCCTGTTTTTTTAACAAGCCAGGCATTATTCTACAAAGCAGGCAGTTTGGAAACGGGTTTGAGTTGGTGATGTTAAAACTTTAAAGGTACCAGTAAGCAGGAGCAGATGGGGACAGCAGGCAAGTCTTTTGTGGTGCGGCCCTCAAATTGCTCCATGTAAATGTTTGGTTTTATTATTTGGCTGTCTTCACTGTTCCCTGTAAAATTTGGATTTTGTGAACATCGTCATCAGGATAAAATGCAGAACCAAGGAAGTTGTCATTAAAAGCCGATGATTTGCAGATAAATTAAAGCCATTTTGTTTTGTTAACAATACAATAATGAACAAGAGTTGGTCTTCTGTAGAAAAAGTGTGCTGAAGAGATCAATTGCGAAACCTCGACAGCAGACATCTGTACCTAAGTGCAACTGTCTTTCTAACTCTAAAGTCTAACTCTGGATGAAAAGAATGAAAAGAAAACACAAACATTCCCCTGAAAGCTTTCACATCGTCAGCTTATAGTTCAT
Organism: Oreochromis niloticus; assembly: GCF_001858045.2. NCBI lineage: Eukaryota > Metazoa > Chordata > Actinopteri > Cichliformes > Cichlidae > Oreochromis > Oreochromis niloticus. The sequence goes on from NC_031965.2 coordinate 32,868,318, forward strand.
AAATTCCCTAACTGATTTTGTTTGTACTTTTACTGTGCCCACGTGTCTTTTATTTTGCACAGAACAACAGTCCACAATGCCGAGAACAGATGGGCAAACCTTTTTCACATGTCTGTGAAGCTTTTCTGTTGAACAAAGCTAAGAAGGAAAACATCCTTGCAGCTGTATTTCTGGTAATGGCCGTTGAACTCGCAGGACTCATTACTCATCAGTTAATTAGTGCAGAATACACCACATGAAGGTTACATCATCTTTTTAAACTTGTTTTTGATTAACTTTGTTTTCATGTTCTAACATTTTGTTGTAGTGCACTTTATAATGTTTATCTTGAAAGGTGCTAAACAAATCAAAAAATCTACTTTACTTATTTGCTCGAATGATCAATATGCAGTGACTTATATTTGGTAACTTTTTAATTTGAGGAGAGATAGCAGACACATTGGACAAAGGACACTGAAGAACTGTCAGGCAGGAACAAAGAAGGAAGATGACAGAGAAGATTCATGAAAGTAGTGAAGAAGGACATGTAGAAGGGTTGGAGGACACAATGGATACAGTGAGATGGAAGCAGATGATCTGCTTTGGGAACCCATAAACGTAATAGCTGAAGGAAAAAATATAATGCAGGCTACTTGGTCTGTAAAATGATTTTCTATGTATTCAATATGTTTAGCATGGTATTAGATGAAACAGGGCATAAACCAAGCAGGCAAGCCAGGCAGATAAGGTGCTCACAGTCCCAACGCACATCACCGGATGCCAAGGCTATTATCCATCTACGCCTCCAAGTGGCAAATCTATTTGAATCCTATTTGTTGCTTTAACCTGTCTACAGCTGCTGCACATTTGCAAGTTGCTTTGCAAAACACTTCCACTGTAGCTCCTCTTTTTTTCCTTTTTTTCTTTCACTGACTTGACAGCTTTGATGTGACAGCCTCAAGGTTTACTGCAGATCAAAATAACAAATAATTTATATTCTAATGATCCTGACTGTGGTGTTTTTGTCTGCTTGTGTGCACATTTTAATATACATTAGGTGGTACAAAAACCAGGAGAAGAGAATTTTCAGCGTGACCTTTTTTTTAAATTAAGACACGACAAAATAGCCTATAAAGTTAATTTAATTCTTCTGAAATTAGCTTTTTGGCCTGGGAACCAGGCACTGTGCATAGCTTCCTCACTAATCATCAGGCTCTCGTTTTGCTAGCAGCATGCCATCTAAACAAGAAAGCTCTTTGTGTCAGACAGCAGAGGCAGAAAAAAAAAGACACAGTGGTAATTTTCCAGCTCTATTAAACTAAGGTATTGTTCTCATGTGTACATTGCTGTTCTGTGAAGTTAATTAGATAAACATCAGAGAGAGGTTTGTTTCTGAGAGTTTAGCACCTTTTGTGAAATACAGGCACTTGTATGTGTGTGCAACGTTTTTGACTGTGTTTATGTGTGGTACAGGGCTGTGACTGAATCTGCATGGTCATCAGATGTTCACCTTACAACACATTGCAGAGTAAAGGCAGAGAAAAAGTTAATAGGGAACAACAATTAGTCTAGTCATAGTCATGACCACAGATACAAAGATGGTCAAACTGAGCTCCTGTTTGATTTTGTTTTGATTCTGTGATTTACATCAGTGCCAAACACAGGAACATTTGTCTCATTCTCTTTGATCTTGTTGCAGTCTGAGACTCATAATTAAGAACTGACTGACTGAAACATCATGAGATATGATTTTAATTTAAAATAACATGCAGTGAAGGTAATAAAATATAAAAGAAAGCACTTACAACATGTACTGTAACTGCGTAGTAAAATACAGTAAAATGTAATGGTGGGTTTTCCTTCTCTGTTTTCTAGTTAATGTAAAACACTCGGTTGACCTTCTGCATATCACATGTTGAGCCCGAAACATTTCCCGTAACATCATTGTCACATAATCATCTGACTCCCATTATTGGTTTACTCTTATTTATTTATTTTCCCTGGCAGACGAACAGAGCAGAGGTGACGTAGAGTCGACACAGTCTGCTGGCTGGGAGTGGTGTATATGGAGCCTTCGGTCAGCAGCTCAGAAATTAAAACAAGGCTCATAATGACTGAATTAAGAATACATACAATACACATCAGTGCCTTCATCCTTTGTAGGTTTTTTATTCATGTCTCTCGTGACTTTATTCTTGTACCATTCTTGACACCTGATAACTATGGATGTGAGAATGGGAAATGAAGTCCCTTTATAGGGATGTGGTTCTTATTTCTTATAATGTTATATAATTGTCCCATTAAACTGTCCAACTGAAGAACCTTTTTAAAATATTATCATTTATTTGGCATAGAAATCCTTTATTGTCTCGCTAGAAAAGGGACCAATATTGTGCATGTCTCATAATACATCAAATGACAAAGTGCATAATCCTTGTATTACCCAAGGAAAATCATAGAATTTTGACATTAATCTGTTTTGGATGTGGTCAATTCCATTGTTTTCAGTTGTATTTCTCCTACAGTGAAGTATTTAGAAAATAAGTCTCATGAGATATTGAACTGGTTTGACATTCTTTAGAGTTAAAACCACAAGTGTCATCCTTTCACAGCATTCTTCAACTGCTTTAAAATTTTGTGGAGTTTAAAAAAATGTCTTTTCGTGCAGATAGGCCTGTCAGCAAACACAACAATAAAGATGGTCTAAGTAGAACTGAATCTCATCTGTTTTTGCTTAAACTGGCCCATTGTTTACACAGAGCAGAGAGAGGCACACTGAGTCCAGCTGCTCTGGAATATTTGAGTTTCACCGTCTTCAACACATCTTCATTGTAGTGCTCACCAGCCCTCTCTGCAGCTGTAGTCATGCACCATGCTGTTCCCCTGAATGCACACCAAACCTTCTTTAGGGTAGTGTTGATCTGTGTTAACATGCTATGCATTTTCAGACACTGACAATTTGATATCTTTCATTAGCTATTATCAACTTCAGCCCAAGTGTAAGAGTCTATGAAAATAGTGGCAAGTGAATTGTATCATTTGTCAGTCATTAGTTAAAGAAAAAACTGAAATAAAATGATACAATTTGTGAGGATACATTGTTTCAAAGAGAAGAAAACTCATTAAAGGACTGCAGGAAAATTATGAACTTTACACAACAGCTATGGGATAGATAACAAAATAAAAAGGAAAATGTAAACTTAAGAAAAAAGAAGAAACTTTTTATTATGCAAATAAAATAAGCATATTTTTACTTTATTTCAAAATGTAGACTGAAATATAAATAATAATACCTAACAGCAATAAATAACAGGATTGATATTAAAGCAAGTGATGATGAAATGTAAAAAAAATCATGCAACAACTGATAAAACATGTATGTATTGCGCTTCGTAAGAGTCATAGATGCCTACTTTGGGATTGTGAGAGGACTGCTGTTCAAGACCTTTGCAGCTGCCCCTGCAAGATCATGATCACTCTTACCTAAACCTTGAACATACATCAGTGCTGTAAAAACAGGAGCATTGTTTTATCATCGCCATTACTTTGGTTTAATTATTGTGAGCTACATCAGTGCATCGTAAATACATTCCAGTTGTTCTTTGTAAGTGTTTAAACACTCTGAGCCAAATGAGTAAGAGTTTGCAATGGGTGTTGGCGGTGATTAAAGTTAGTTTGAGCCCCCACCCAGTTTTTGGACCTTTCCTGGTGTCTTCAAATGGTTAGTCAAGAACTCAGTAAGCATGTCAACATGTTTACACTCTTTTTCTGCCAATCTGTCAGAAACATGAACGGTTTTCATGTCTACTCCAATCCGCCAAGCATTTGATCCAGTGCAGTTGGACTTGAGACCTCTGACCGTGCTGCGATTTTAAGGCACAGAGCAACCTGAGCCAGAGGGGTTAAAGTTCTGAGCTGGCACAAAGGGGCGTGAAACTTGGTCTAATCGTGACACACTGTTCATTAATCATGGTCACAGAGACTTCTAATAAAGAAAAAGAGGCGGATCTGATCCTAGCTCTAGTTCTCTGATCCTCTACCAGGTTGCAGTGGGCTCCAGATGTGAGGGTGGACTGTGAAGTCACTCACACACCCATCTACAAGCACGCAAAATGCCTTGTGCATAACATGATGTGCTATGAGGCATGTGTTTGCTTTGAAACAATGTAGGTCAAATGTGGCTTTCTTGTGTTATCAATATGGATGGAGAAGCTCTCACCTGGAAAACGCAGCTGCTGTTCACTTCACAACCACCTTGGGAAGTCAACAAGAGCAGCAGCTGTTTCTTCTGTGTCGTCAGTGCACTGTTCATTACATGAATACAAGGACACATGCCCAAACTTTTCAGCTAAGTTTGAGTCATGTTAATGTGAACTCACTGAAAAACGCCATGTTTCACAGGTTTTCAGTTATAGTTTCAGCCTGCAGATGTTTTGTCTCAGACAGCCGCTAGATGGCAATGTTCACACAGATGTATGAATACTCATGGTTTAAAAAAAATTCACAGTTGCCTGACTAAAGCTCACTTCAAAGCGTCTACTTTAAAGCAGAAGTTAATGTGCAAAAATTAACAGATAACAGCAAATATAGAAAATATAACACCTTTATCTATATATAATATAACTTACATCAGTTGTAATACATAATACATATCTGTCTGATTCATCTTTTGCACACCACTGTAAAATCTGTTTAAAACTTACCTAGAGAAAAGCACATGCAGTATGGATAACATTATTGTTATCAATTATACCTGTGTCTGTCTTACCAGTGCGGCATTTTCAAATCTTTGCTGTGATTCTGAATGATCTAACTAGTAATAGTGCTCGTGTGCTTATCAATAAACAAACGGCTTCATTTGTGTTGTAAAAACATAGTTTATGAAAAACTGAAATTGTTGTTGCAACTATGGTTCATCAGTAACTGCTTTACAATTAAGCTGGTATTAAAAGCACATGTTTACTCATAATATTAGAAAATGTGAGACTTTTTATTTGATCCAGTTGGTGCACACAGGACCGAGTGGCAGCTGGAGGCTCTGCAGCTGCTCTGCTTCATAGCAGACATCTTGACTTGTCACAGTAGGGAAAGCACAGGTGTAATGGTAATGAAGGTTGCATTTTGCTTTGGGAGGTCCCTCTTCTGTGTATTCATGTTTAATACCATGGCTTAATGGAACAATTAATGGAACTGAGCCACCATTATTATTTGCATCCCATGTTTCAGCCTCAGGTGCTACTCACTGCTTTCTAGCTATAAAACAACTGAAATTCCCAAGAAGTGTGAGATTTTGGATTTTACATTTCACTGATGTACAGTGTACAATAAGAAAACAACTATTGCCACTGAAGTAATAGTAATACATGCAAATATATAATGAATTGCATTACCCCCTATGTGTCTTTAGGTCACTCAATTACCAGGGCTGTTCTGTCATTTTGTTTTCATAATTTTATCTTGTTCTATAGAATAATCTTTTGTTTGTTGAAAACATATCTATAGTTGTCTTCCTTGTCTGCTCCTATGCAGAGTCAGGCTCACTTCTCAATGTTTTAAGAGGAAAAAAGAGCAAAATGTAGATATTCCTCTTGAGAATTTGCTGTTTTAGCTTTATTGATTGATGTTTTAATATTATTTAACACATAGGGCCTGTTATGAGAAGGCCAAGGCTCTCTGACAGAAGACAGGTTACCTGCTGTGTCTTGTTTTGTCTCTGCCCAGGAAGGGGTAGAAAGGTGATGGAAACTATAAAGTTGGAAGTGTAACTTCATTCTGGGATTTTGTTGAAGACTGTGGTCAGATCAAATCTGTGATATATTTCTGAAAGGTATTTGCTTTCTTGGAACTGCCCTCTGCATGCATCATTAAAAAAGTTTGGTCAGAATTTTATCATTAGAGTTCAGTGACCAAAGAAACTGAGCAGTGAGTAGATGTGAGTGGGAAGTTGTTTTGTTTGTTCACTCCCGGTGGACTTTTTCCGTACTCCTGAAGAAGACAGAAACTTTTTAATCTTGTTTGTCATAGAGGGGCAGCAAAACAGTTGGTTTGAGAATGTAGGCGGCACGCCTCAACGTTCAATTTAGTCTAATAAAACAGAGAAGGAGGACACGTCACCTCCACCCCGGTTCTAAAAGGCCCTGCTGTCTCTTCAGGTGAAGGCAGGTGCTCAGTGACAGGCAGTAAATGTCAGAACGTGGGTCTAGTAAAGGCAACCAAGCGAAGCAGTGAGTCATGGATGCATCCTGTTGTGCTGTGATGTTCAAACTCTGTGAGGCTAGAGAGCATTACTGTCTAAAATGCTGAAGGGTATATTGTGTCTATGTAATAAAACTTTGCACTATGTCCTGTTTCAAAAGGAAATTATTAATAATATCTACTCAGAGGTCATTCAGAGTGTTGAACAGAAAGGTAGACATGTGGACACACTGTGGATCAATACAGCATATTAATGGAGGGTTGTTTAGGGACTATGAGTGAGGGAAGCTCACTGCTCTCTGCACTGGTATGAGAACGCAGAGTCCAGGTCAGTCACAGTACAGGTAGCTTATTTTAGACCACTAATTTCTTACAGTAGAGAAGGTATAACATTTGTCTTTGTGGTTCACTGTGTAGCAAAATCACACACACACACACACAAACACGCACACACACAATGTAAGGCAAGAGAAATTTAGAACCACTTTCACATAAGAAACTCTTCATTGTTTATTAGTTGTTTACTGTTACAATAAGATCCTTTATTAAAGGTCACTTCTGTTGTACCAAGATATGAAAAACTAGCTGAATCAATTAATGATAAATGAAGACAGTGTTGGTCCCAATAAACTCTTTGCCAAATTAGTTTTTTGCACCACCTGTCACAAATTATTCAATCAGGGTTTTCTGTAAATATACTCCCTGCTTCCTTTATCCATTAAATTTCTTTTTAACTCTTTGTCATCGGTTTTACCATTTACTGTGTTTTCTGTGATAGTTTTCTTTAACTTTCATACAGTTATTAGTACATTTTGTTTTAGTGTATTTTTGGTTTTTACGTTTATGTACTGCGATTTTGCCTGCCCTTTATTTGCATTGCTTCACATCTGTCTACCTAATAGTAAATAATTTGATTTTTTGTTACTAATATAAAACTGATGTGTCACAAAAAGATGAGACCTCTTTCTAACTTCAGCTCATCTGTTAAGTCACAGGTAGCCAGGTTGTTGCAAAGATTAATAGAAATAAATGTTTCTATTTGCTTAGAAATGAGTGTCTGATCATATCAGAATAATGTAATCAGGTTTGCGTTGAAAACAGGAAGATAATACATTTTATGATTGTTATTTGGACTTATCTCTTTCACTTACACATCTTAATGGTTTCAAAGTAATAAAAGTTCTGTCTCTCAGCAACAGATTCAGGGAACCTGAGTGGCAGAGTTGCTGCAGGCCCACACAGAGAGAACTGCGAACAGATCAGCAAAATCTCATTTATTTAGTCTCCCTCAGGAGAGTGGGCAGATCAGAGGAATGAAGAAAGAGAAGCATGTCTGTATCAAATGCTTTACAGCCCCACACCAGCAGGTTTCATTTGTGTCCTTTTCGCTAAACAGGTTTTTGTGCTTTCATGTTCAAATGATTTATTCCCATTACAGCACCACAGAAACACTTTGGAGGGGAAAAAACATCCAAAGTAAAGTAAAGTTAACATATGTTGGAATACAGAGGATACTAATAATCCACTAGTAGATTTAGATTATTCACCAGTTACATTTAGTATGCATATATTAAGTTATATTAAAAGCTAAACCAACAGGCTCTAATACCATGCTTACCTGAAAATAAATATATTGAATAAAACAAGCAAAGTAAGGTTTTACATGGGACCACGTTCATAAATGTGGAACATGACTTTGTGTGCTGGTGTGATAGCAGCCACATTCAGTCGGTGATCTGATATGACATAAGATCACCCCAGGAGCTCGATTGCATCACCATTTGATTGCACATCCTATGGATATTTATAACTCGTTGGGTGGACGTCACAATGCTGGCAACAAGAAACAGTGACTGGAAGATTTTGGCATGAAGTTTACATTTACCGCATCTCTGTCAACACCACATAATTTGAATGCAACCAGGTTTAGTCCAGGGGGCAGGTTTCAATCTACTAACTATCATTTAGTGACTGTCTCTATGGAATTTTAGTTGGAAAAATGACACGCAATTATTATTATTATCATTATTATTATTATTATTTGACATTTCTTTTATTCAGTGCAGAACCTTGAGCTGTGAAGTGAAAAAGAAACGTTTCCATTTTCCCATAAAGTCATAATAATGGCTGAGGACATCAGTCAGTTATTCACCATTTTTCACTCTGGAGCTACTCCAGTATTTATTTCAGGGATGTCATCCAGCTGTTCAGCGTCACAGTAAATGTATCAACCTATTTTCTTCCACTTATTTAATTCAGGGCTGTGAGGCTGTGGATGTAAATTGTACATTTCAATGTGATTAATGCGATTACCAGTTTCAAAAGACCTCTTTAAGCGACATCTCTCAGCAGCTACTGAATGGATTATCATGAAATGTTGAGCAAGCATTCATGTTTCTCAGGTAATTAAGCTACAGTATCTGGACTAGCATCAACACACAGCTACAAAGGCGTGTGACATCATCTGTGCAGCAACAAATTAACCTGAGAATCTACAATACTATCTGAACTGTGATATCGTCTCTTCAGGTCATGCATTTGCCTTTGTTGATGACACCTAGCAATAACAGCAACAGGCTTTGTCCGTTAATTGCCTAGCAACAGCTGTAATTGACCTCAAACTCAACAGTGCACCTATCTGGATCCCCAGCAAGCACACTAGCCAAGTTTGAAGTCGATCAGATGACTAGTTGTTCAAGAAGAAATAGAAAACACCAGCCAGAGAGATTCCTTGGTTTATTACTGATCCTCCTTTGCCATTTTTAGAAAGAACAAAGCAAAAAATGAAGTTACAAAATAACTTCATGTTTTATTAAATTGTCTTCTTTTGGCTGCTCCCTTTAGGGGTCTCCAGAGCTGATCGTCTGCCTCCATCTCATCCTTCTCTGTCACATCAACTTCTGCATGTCCTCCGTTGCTCCATTCATTAATCATCTCTGTGGTCTTCCTCTTATCCTCCTGCCTGTCTGTAATATATGCACTATTCATCTTCTGCACATGTCCAAGTCATCTCAGCCTTGCCTTTCTAAATTTGTCTGCATACTGCTCACCCCAAACTGTCCTTGTGATATACTCATTTTTAATCCACTCTTACCATCTTCACCTGTCATTTTGTTACTGACTCCATGTCTAAACCATACATTTTAGCAAGTCTCCCTACCATCTCGGAAATCTTCCCTTTCACTCTTGCTGCCATCCTTCTGTCAAAAACCACCCCTGACACTCCATCCTCTCCACCCTGCTCTTTCTTATTCACCTCTGTGCACTGTCCATTACTTTGGCTGGTTGACCCCAGGTATTTAAATGCAGCCACCTTCACCACTTCTACTCCTTGCAACATCATAGTTTTACAGGCACCAGTTTCTCAGTCACACACATGTCTCCTGACTGGAAATAGTGACTGAGAAACTAAAATCATGAGGAAAGTGTATGCTGAGATCAAAAAGGGCAGAAACTGAGGGCCAGTGGAAAAACTTTTTCAGCTACAACAGTCACCCCCTGGTGGCCATTAATAAAAATCAGGTAGAAGAATGCTCACAATGCCACGCTACAATTGTAGCGTGGCATTGTGAGCATTTACATTCCAACAGTAAAAGCATCTTCACTAAAAGGTAAACATTACAACTCAAAGCCAACATGAAACAACAAGCCTTGTACTGTGACAGTAGGAAAATCCTCACGGACATTGATAATGAGCTAGTATGCACAACGAAACACCTGACATCGTCACAGCTGAATGAAAGTAAGTCACTGTTAACTTTATTATTTAGACCAGTGCGTTTGTGTTATGTTTCTGTATGATCATACCATCAAGAAACAGTTTTATTGATCAATAAGAATCTATTATACTTTGGAAAAAAAATCCTTTATTGTTTTTTTTTTTTAATCCTCTGAAAACATACACAGCTCAGACAAGACAGGTCACCGCAGGCATTCCCATGGTCAGTATACTACACATACAAACACACAATTCCTTGATAAAATTTTATAATTTAAATTTAGATTTTATATATGAGAATGCTCCCAAATGATGTTAATAACTATACATCTTTTTATATATATATATATATACAGCAGTAGTTGTAAAATTGTTCTAGTATCTTTTAATATGAAATTCTTATCAAAAACAGAAGTGGTTTCCTAAGTTTTGTTATTTGCTCCCTAATTTTTTTACTTATCTAATCGTAAGTACTGTAGGTAATCTTATCTATTTAAGATAATGGTTAGTAATAAAAACCATCAAAACAGCTGCTATGGACGGATACTGCACAATAACAGTAAGTCATGCTGCTACAGTCAGACAGAATGGAAAACAGGTCTGAAAAATGTGCAGGTTTTATAATAATTTGCTCTTCATTAATGTTAAATATGCATATACATAATACATAATATGAAAATACAATGTTTAGCTGAATTAAAATCAAAATGTCCCCTCATTTGTAATTCTAGTGGCTATAAGGAAAACTAAATATGTTTCCCTGTTTTTTTCACTAAAAAAAAAATGGAATAAAGGTCAAGAAGTCACAATGGAAAGAATCACAAAAGTAAATGCATGGATTAAAAATATTATTGATACAGAGAAAACAGCTTCACAGCTGTCCTTAAAATATATGTAATGCTTTGGATGCAGATGAGGTGTTATTTCTTTTTTTTTCTTTTTTTTACTTGTACAAGCCTGTCGATGTACATAGAAAATCTAAGTTGTTTATTCCTTGAACATCATGAATAGTTATTATTTAATGATTGTTTTTTGATAATTGGCAGAAATTGTGATCATAGCTATTGAAATCACCCTCACTAGTCAGCAAACTGCGTCCCACGCTGTGTCAGTCATTCACACTCTCACTCTTACAGCGCATCTGACTGGATGGTATGCCAGCGAGTAGTTTCTATTTGCCCTCGACTGCAAATTTCCCTCCAGTGTTTCTGTCCCTCCTCTGAAGCATCAGTGCCAATCAGCACCCGACCCAGAATGCTGCTCTTAGTGTAGAGGCGCCCCTGTAGATAAATCAAGAAAATGAAGATGCGACAGAGATCTCAGAATAATACGATACTGGTTGATGACTTTTGTAGAACTTCCTACCTGCATGACGATGAATTCAAGCACCAGTGGTAGCTGATTTATGTCACCGGGAGGCAGGTCAAACAGGAATGGTGCGTTCCAGATGGGGTTTGGACCACTGGCCCCTTTAGTCTCCTTAGTACCAATTACCTTCCCATCCTGACGCAAGTTAATGACAACATAGTGGTCTGTTGGGATAAAATTACATCCTTAGTTATGATTATAATCAGATTGAATCAGTTTATTAAATTACATTTCCTTTCTAGAAAGGTCAACAAATAAAAAGGAGCAGCAAACATCAGTTACAGGAACATTTTCAGTTGGTGCTAACAAACCAAAGCAACCTCACTGCAGCGCTGTGTTGTTAGATTCACATAAAATGATTTGCAACAGTTTATTTATATCCTTAAAATTCCCTCTGCTCTCCTCTCTTCTCTAACTGTTTCGTATCTGCATGATCACTTATAAATACATAATCTTAATAATCCAGTCAAGCAGACTAATTCGATTTACTAAAACTAAAAGCAATGTGCAATCGTGCATCTGCAAACAGCATTTATATTCACACATTTGACACGGGTGATTTGGTGTTAAAGCTCACAAGAAACACATAACTGACTTTATGCTTCAAAGTGTCAGTTTAGGTTCTTGTTTTTACTTTGACACAATTTCCTACTTCCTCCTCTGCTCTTCAGCGAGGCTTTAAATCGGATGGCACAGACGGGGGGGAAATGACACCAGGGCGATTTGTTCCTAATCTGATTATATAACAAACCAATCAGAGATCCGGTCTGTCTGACCATAGATGGGCAAACAGAAGACAGAACAATAGATCTGTATACTTACAATGTGATAATGGGAAATTTAACCCTTCTCCTTTACTTTGAGGAGATTATGGTTTACTTCAATACACCACTGAGAGATCAGGCAGTACATTTTATTAGTATTTTCTCTGGACTATTAAAATATATGACAAAAAATGTTGTGATTATTATAAGGGTTCACTATCTTTTTGGTCTGTAAATATTTATTGTCCCAGGTTATATCATTTGGAAAATGAGGTGGGCAGTAAAAACATAGACTAAGGCTTCAAAAGTTTACAGTTCATGTGAATCAAAGAGTCCAGCAAAGCACCAAGGCACAGTTTAAATGAAGTGTGATCCCTGGTCCCCATGCCCAAAGTGCTTCACCAGCTTGTCTCACCGACTCCACTGGGGGGGGGACTATGCCTTGGCAAGAGCGAAGCCAGAGGAAACGGGTCTAAATTGGTCCTCTGATGTATTCAATTCGATTCAATTTTATTTATATAACGCCAAATCACAACAACAGTTGCCTCAAGGCGCTTTGATCTGGGTATAGGGACAGAAGACTAATCAGACCATAACCAACCAGGCAGTAGAGTGTGTGTGACTTGTATATTAAAAAATAAAAGCATTTACTTTTGGAGGCAATTACATCTTTTTACTGCTCAGTGCAGATAAAACTATATGCAATTTAGTAAAAATGCAAAATGTATGAAAGGGTTAACAATCCACACTTAACATATAAAATAATGCTCATAACAAACTTGTGAGCTAGCTTTTTTGAGGGTGGGTAGAGTTGTCTTTTTTCCTTTTTATAGCTGACAGATATTATTATCATATGTTTATCATTAAAATCAATCACACATCCGCTCCCTAGATTATCCAACAGCGTTTGGTGAGCTGACGTCTCTACTAGCTGAACAGGTCAAAAGGCAGAGTATGCTCTAGACAGGTTATCAGTCCATCACAGGCATCACACAAGAAACAGACAACCACGCACTCTCACATCCACACCTTAGGCAAATTTATGAGCAGTAAGATCATTATAATTATAATCATGACCAGTGACCAATTGCACTGCATTCCAGTGCACCACTCTGCTGCCTTATTACTAACACAAAATTAATATTACACTATCTAATTATTAGAGAAGTCTTCAGTACTGTGATATTCACAGTGAACCACTGATTATTTAAAAAAAAAAAAAAAAGAAGAACAAGCAGGACAAAATGTTTGTTGCTTTTGGTAATCTTTAGGATTAAACAGATTTAATTTGGGGTCAGCTTTTTGGGAGAAATTTCTCAAAGGTAATACCAAATGCCTACAGAGTAAAAAACATAAAATGCACAAGGTCAGAGGCTTTGATAAAGTAAGCAAATTATACAAAATTATTGTAAAGTGAGGCAGATTACTTCATTGTTTTCACTTGCCTCAAAAATGTAGTTGGGTTAGTTAGTTAGTTAGTTAGTTGGGACACTTTAGTATGAAATTAAAGATGACACAGGTATCTGGCAGAAAACCAGTACTTCACATCCAGAGATAATAATCCATTAACTTGTCAAAGTGCTGCTGTTATTTTGTGGCACCTGACATCAATTAACTGTGAGCTCAGTTATCAAAAGTTTTTTTTTAAATTGGGCTTTATGGAAGGGAATGGCAAAAATAGTCTACTTTATCATTTAGGTATGAGGTTTCTTCCCACAGTCCAAAGACATGCAATTAGTGGTGTTAGTTTTAAATGAACATTCTAAACTGCCCATAGGTATGAATGTCAGAGTGAATGGTTTTCTGTCTCTCTGTGTGAGTCCTACGACAGACGGGCAAAACTGTCAAGGGTGTATCCTGCCTCTCGCCCTATGGTAGCTGGGATAGGCTCTAGCCCTCCTGCGACCCTGATAAGGATGAGCAGAAGAGAATGGATGAATGGATAAAGGTATGAGCATGGTCTTTACCTGGAGCTCCTGGGATCCTTGTAAGCTTGGCCAGATTCTCAGCCTTTCGAACCATCACCTTGATGCGCTGGGCCAGTGTCTGGTACTGCAGCAGGATGAACAGTTGCCCCAAAGCCCGCGGCACGCACACAGAGCTCTTCCTGCGGCCCAGCGTTTCCTGAGAACTCAGACTCTAAGGGTAGAAAGGACAGAAAGACGAAGAGATAGAAATGTGAGGCTTAGGAAGAAAGGAAAAAGTTTTCTTTCACTCAGCAGATGTTTGCTTCATCTGTTTGGGGAACTGTGGATAAAAACCAAGAGAAAGAGGTGATTCAAGCAGTAAAACCAGAAGTACTCATGAATATGCTTCTATAGTGCTATCACTGAGTGACTCGATCAAAGCAGTAAGGCTCAGATCTGTGAAAATCAATGTTTTAGTTCTCAATCAATGGGGTTTGCTGTGAATCATTGCCTGTTAATATAAAGGAACAGGTCAGAAATTTAAATCTGAATGAGTTACTGCAAAACATCATACGGCATCTTGGGTTCACCTGCCAGAGGAACTCAGCAGGGATAAATCTACGTCACTTTTTCAGTCACTTAAATCAAATCATCGATATTAGAGGTTGTCTTTTGTGTGCAGCTGTCATGCTTGAGGATTCCATTTGACCAGTCATCCTTAAACAATAAAGACATCCATACACTGTGAATAGAAACAATAGCTCATCTTTAAATCTGATACAAATTTTAATCTGACATCATGTCAGCTTTCATTAGCTTTCATTGGTTAGGGATTGGTGAGTCACATTCTGCTGTCAAGCTGCTGAGTGTTAGCCCGTCAGCGACTTGCTGATGCTGGGTAGCAGAGTGTGAAGTCAATTTCATTCAACAAGTGAGTTTTGGTTCACTGCCTCTGACTGTCACTAACACTTCACTTCAGAAACTGTCACTCAGTAGCACTGCCTTGTGGGAAGGTTTATCCTTCTTTTTCTTATTTTCTGTCAAACATGTACTGTAGTTAGATCCATACATTTTTGGACAGTGACACAGTTTTGCCTCTCAATGGATCTAACAATTATTTTTTTCTGTTTAGGAATTACAAACATTTTTACACATAGTCCCCCATTTTCAGAGCATAAAAAAAACTGAACAATTGACTGACAAGCAGTTTCAGGGTGCGGTGAGGCATGTCCCCACATTATTGACAAAATAAGCAGACAAAAGATCTGGGATTGATTCTAAGCTAACAGTGCATTTACAGTAGCAGATGTTCTCCGAATATGAAGTTCAAAGAAATATAAGTGCAAGTGAGGTCCATCAAATAAACAACCTGGTGGATTTTTTAAAAATAAGGAATGCACTGGTCATCTGAGCAACACCAAAGATTACACAAGTCAACTAAAATTTAGGCTGAAGTTGGGGATCTTTTTCTGAAATGCCTTATTTCTCTGTCACTACAAGGAAAAAGGCTTGATGCTACCAGCTTTTAACCCCTCCTGGATTACGGTGATATAATTTATACGAACGCCTCTGCTCATTCTCTCCATATTTTGGACTTTTGGACCAATGAACCATCCTGACGGTTCATTGGTATAATTTTATCTATAAATCTATTTGCATACTCGCCTCTTATTTATCAGATTACATGTTACATAAACATTTTAGTCATAGTCTGCAGTCTCAGGACTTCATTACATTCAGTGTTCCATCAGTTTGTGCAGAACTTGGAAAGAACACTTTCTCCTTTTCTGCCTCGTCATCATTGGATACATTGCAGAAGTACTTGCAGCTCTTTCAACTGATTTCACTTATAGACTTTGAAATTATAAATGAATTCCCAGTTCCTAGTGAAAGCTTCATCCTGCTCTAAATGTTTCAGATCAGTTTTTTGTACTCTTGCACTGTGTGATATCATTAGAATATATCCTTAATGTGGTCATTACAGCTCTGGCTGTAAACGTAGCAGTCCCACCCAACTGCTGTTGGCTTTTAAGAAGAGGGTCACCTTATAGAAATCAGTCCCAGTCGGAGATAGAGAAGGATTATTTTGAACTGTGAATTATGCAAAGCTACTATAGCAGAGTCCAAAAATTAAAGAAAACCTGCAGAAGATCATAACACAGTTTCATGACACAACTGGTCTTTTCAAAAAGTATTGGTCATTTTATACTCTGTTTAAAAACAGCTTCCTAAATGTTCAACAAATGTTCATCATCAGTTTGAAGCCATTGGGCTTATGTAGGCCGTCCCTTCAGGAAGCCTACACAATTATTTTTATCAGAATATTTGGAGAAAGAAAATCCTTGAAGTGTAAAATAGAACAGAAGTCTCACAACTCAGGATTACAATATGTGACTTACATTGTTAATGTAAATATGAGATTGTTTGGGAGTCAGTTACATAATCAAGCTTTGCAACTATATTATTGCATAAAAATGTTTAATTTTCTCTGTAATTAAAAAGAATCCCAAAGCAAATTCTTTTCCACCCACAGAATATATTTTACATGAAAACATTGTGTTATGTAATTTTCTGGCTGTGATTTTTGCAAATACACTATGAAAGTCTATTCTTAATTGTAAATCATCTCGAGTTATATAACAAACCGATGCTATGAATCATCCAAAATCTCCAAAAAACAGATGAGACTGAAATATTTTCCTCCAACCTAATTTCTGTGTATAAGTAGGAACAATTGACTGCACATTGATATTCTGTAAGCAAAAACTTATATTATCGGGACATCACACAAAAGTTGCCTCAAGGCACTTTATACAGTAAGGTAAAGTGCTCTTTCACCCACAGGTGTAGTGCTCGCTCACTCGACCGGCCCTCCAAGCTTAGTGACAGACTTGGGAACATCAGGTAGTGCTTATAAGAAAGGAAAAATCTATGTTTTACACCAGTTCAACACTATTAACCTTAAACCTATAAAGTAAAAAGATCACTTTCCATTTGTGAGAGTTTGTATTTTTAACCTTCTTTCAGTAACATGAATGTTTTTTGCCCCAGTAGCTGAAAGGTTATTTGCTATGTAACAAGAAGTTGCATTACATTAAGGGGGAAGTAATAAGTTAATTGTAACAGCTGACTGATGCAGTGATACAATATAATACAATACTTAGATTATTTTGTAGACTTTCTGCATCCTAGTGGGAAATATTAGGTGAAACTCCAACTCTGCAGCTTTCTGCTACTAATGCCAGCTAAGCAAGCAAAACGGTTCTCTGTTTTGTTTATTCGGTTTTTTGTTTGTTTTTCAGAAAGGCATCCTTAATGTTCTTTATTTTTCTCTTCCTATACTCAGTGACTGGAGAAAGTGGAAATTTGCCAGGAACGCTACAGGACTGTGATCTAAAGTGAAAACGAAGAGTGCATTTACATGAAAAAAATCCAAATTTGCAGATCGTCCTGATCACTCCACTTTTGCTTGAACCACTGCCAAGTTCAACCCCTCATTCCCATAAAATGTCAAAATAAGTAAGGCAATGCAGATGAATGATTAGCAATATTTCAGCTGATCCCATTACACTGATTAAGAAAACTGGCCCTTTACTATAAATGCAGAAAATTTCTACAGTTTCCAGTGCACAGTCAATACATAAATGGACTCTTTCAAGAATTGTTCAGATTGCTGAGCAGCTGTGTTTTTTCTAAGTAAACTCCCACTTTGTATGCACACACCTTTGTTCCAGGCAGCTGCTGTTACTAAGAAAGAGGAAGGTAAAGGTGTGTTTATGTGGAGAGTTTGAATCAGGTATAAAGGTGAGAGACTGAGGTGGGTATACCCGGCTGATTGTCACTTTACTGTAAAAAGCAAGTTGGCACACCCCATCAAGAACCCTGCACGTCTTAGTGTGACCTGAAACACTAGGCCCACCTCCCTCTTGTTATTAATGCCTCCTGGCAGAGTATCAGCAGAGCCGCAGAGGCCACAGCGTGGGCACACTGCCCATTTGCTGCACTCTACTTGTTTGCTCTGCAGTGGCGAACAACAGTGTCACCATGACTAACAACAGTGGAAAAACAGGCTAATGGGAGAGCTGATTAGATGCTACATTCCTTCAAGGGAAAACCATGATACGTGTTATTTATGACTGAAGTGTAGTTTTCCTGTCTGTTAAATCAAATGAAAATGGAGACTGAAATTATACTATCAAGTCAATCAAACCAGGGGAACAAAAGTATGGTCAGTGACCCAAAAATCAGTTACAGTCCCACAGAAATAGACAAATCAGAAACATGAGCCTATAGCCCATTAAAAAGCTCAGACGCCTGACGCAGCCCACAGCAGGTCCCTTTTCAATGTGCTGTTGTCCCATTTTTTTTCTTTATGGATTTGACTGAAATTTCCCTGATAAAAATTTTGACTGAGTTAGGGCAGACACAGTACTTTTAATTTAGCTACACATGCAGCATATGTGAGGAACCAACTGCTCTGCAGACTTTGATGTGTCATATCACATCTAATGTTGCTTTTTTTCACTGAAAACAAATGTTCACCCAGGGCTGCTACAATATCTGACTTTCATCACACATATATATTGTAATAACAATATTTTCACAAGATTTACAGAAAATTAATCACACTAAAAATGCAGTTACACTTGAACAGTAAAAATGGCAACTCAATGAACCGATAAAATCTAAAATAGAATTACTTGCAGGAAGCAGTGGAGAGAGTTTATAACTACCCCCTCTAAAATACCGTCACTGATCATGTGCTTACAGTTGTAGTCATGTATCTAAACAATTGGCAGTGGTTTGTTAACTGCCCTAGACTTTGGTGGTTACCAAAATGCCAATCTGGGTAAGTACTTAAGGACACTCCCCACCCAGGTGTCCACCTTTAGCAGGCTGCACTGTCCATTTCCTGCTTGATTATGATTTACAAAATCAACATTAAATTGCATTTAATATGACTGGAGAGCAATAGAACCCATATACTCATTAGGAAATTGTTTACCTATCTTAGTTTGAGTGAGCTATCCAGTATGAAGCTACAGCCACCATCTGGTGGCTGTAGCTTCATACTTTCTAAACAGACACAGGTGGCGAAGAGATATTTTCAGATGTAACTCTTTACTTTGTGCTCTTTATGTCTAATGAAGTTCTAAAGTCCTGAATGTCTCCAAAGGTTGATTCTGTTCATCTGGACATAGCATTTTCAGTGGGAGAAACGTTTCGTCACTCATCCAAGTGACTTCTTCAGTCTCAGCTGACTGCAGGTTTCCCCAATCTTATAAACAGTACATTTGCATAATAACATTTGCATAATGACTGAAACCAGCCCACTGAAGGAAAAAAGTCCTGAATGCTGTTAGGAGATATTTTAACAGTTTTTTTTTCATTTGTTTGGTATTCTTACCAGATAAAGTATTACCACATACTCTCTGTGGTTTTTCACTATGCTCCCTGGTACTGTGCTTTTATTTTAGGTCTCTTTTAATCTCAAGTTCAAGTGTTTAAAGTCACTTTCTACAAGCGTAAGGGTCAGAGAAGCTTTTATGGACAATCTGTTGTGTTTTGGAACTTGCATTCCCACTTTTTTAATTGTAATTGTAATACATATGCCAAACAAATTTCACGATCAAATCATCTCACCATATACCTTTTTCAGCTTGCTCTTAGTTGGGCTGAGCTGTCTGGTGTAGGTAGTAGCAATGTCAGGCTCCCAGTCCAACTTCTCACAAGGCAACTCCACCATCCCCAGCGTAGCCTCTCTTAGACCAGAGAAATCCCTACTGTAGACAACCAGTTTCAAGGTACAGGTCCGCAGCTCTTCCACAGAGCTCACCTGCAGTGCAAAGCTCTGGTTGTGGAGCTCTGGGCTGAGGCTGCGCCGTCGTGAGGATATCTGCTGTGGGGAAGGGCAAAGTGGAGGAAGGCTCGCCCTAACAAACACCCCACTGCGCCTTCGACTGACCCCCAAGAGACCTAGGATGTTGACCACCAGGGTGCCACAAGCAGAAGAGAAGACCACGGAGAAGTGAAGGAGTGCAGCTGGTTTGGGAGGGGAGAGAGAGTTAGAGCCATACTGTGATGGACAAGGCTCTCCCTCCTCCACAGGAGGTCTGACGGCGCCTGCAGTCAGACAACTGCTCTCACTGTAAATAAAATTTTCACCAGTCACAGTGCAGCGCCGGCCGATTGCTCGACGGGATTTAGACACAAAACTCAACCTGGTGAGAGAAGGCAAAGAGGCTCGGCCATGTCTTGGAGGTTTATTGGGTGAACATGGAACTGCAGGAGTGCTGAGGCGCCGCAGTGGAAAAGAAGATCTAGGAGATTTTACCAGGTCAGCTGACCTGGTAGGGCTGGAGTCAAAGGGCAGAGCAGTGAGGTCATCTTCAGAGGGAGAAGAGCTGCTCTTAGAGAAAGGAAATTCTAACACATCCCCATCCAGTTCTTCATATTGCTGTTTCACAATTTGCGTACAGGGAGAAGGAGTCAGTGTCACAGTCACACACTCTGCAGGATGAGGAGACAAAAAAACTGCTTCTTTGTCCTCCAATGAGGCTTTCTTCCTTTTGCGGTAGCAAAGGATGCAGCCAAGAACTAGACAATAGCAGAATACAGCTAGACCCACAGCCAGCAGGATCTGCAAGTGAACTAGAAAAAAGGTATAAATATAAAACATTAATATTATGTCATAAAAATGCAAAAACTCGAAAGGAACAGGAAATCAAAGCACACAGGTATAGATACAGATATTTGAAACGTGAAGCAAATGATTTTGTTTGACTGAAGGCTCAGAAAATTGAAGGCATATTCATTACAAACAAAGTTACTGCAAAACATCATCTTGTTGTGGCTGCATTCTGGAGGATTTCTTATCATGATAACTGTATAATTTATATTGTAGTTGCATTTTTGATCCAAGGGAGCACTGCACTGCTGTAAGATCAATTATTTCTGTTTTTATTTATCTTAGAAGCATCCATGTGTAAAAAATAAAACAGGTTATTGCATACTGTAACATCACCTTTCTTTTGCATCAAATTATTATGATGAGCTAAAAGTCCACTTTGGTGTTTTAAACACCTTTAAAACATGAATGAATATCAAAACAACCACAGACTGAAGCTGTTAAAACAGAGCCCTGATGCTGATTTAATGTCAGATAATGGGATAATGTATTGAGATGACTCATGCATCAAACACACTCGTGGACAGGGCAGTAAGCTTGATTATTGTGAGGTAAACAACCAACAATGCCAACAGTAGTCCGTTACTTGTGTTTTTGAAAGTATTAAGAGTAGGTCCACCATAGTTTTGCTATGAAGAGGTATTACTTACCACAATTATTCACTTATTACATTAAGATGGGATCACAATCAAAGCAAGTGATTGTGATCCCAGATCAATGCAGATCAATTTCAGCCCTGTCAAAGTCCAGGAGCAGGGAGCTCCTCACTCTGCCTCAGTCATGACAGTACAGAGTGGGTGGATGCAGCAGTGATGTTGAAAATTAAAGGCTGATGGGATTGCTCTAAAATATGAGTCAGCCTTACCAGCCAGTGGACATTATTGCCGACCAAGTGATGTAATGGTGAAACCTGAGTAGAGATAAATCAGCATTTAATGCAGATTTTTTTCTTTTTTTAATCCTGAAGGATGTGTGTGCATTTTGATATGGTATGCATCATACGTAATCCTACTCTAAGCATTTTTAAATGGCATGCAAATAAATGAATTAAGATCACTGTATTCCCTAGGTTGTTTTTTTATTGTTATTTATTTTTTTTTACCCTATTTGTTTATCTCGGCATACCAAATTATCTAAAACAACTGCAACCAGGATACGTCCCCATTCTGTTTTTGCAGTTCATGTATCAATGCAAAAACAAACTGATTTTTGCTATTTTTCGTGTTTGAAATCTTTTTAACAGCCATAAGTAGAAAAAACAAACAAACAAGCAAGAAAACAAAAAACAAAAAAAAAACGATGTTATGCTCTGATATTTTTTCCCTGTCTGAAGAATAGACCCTCGGGACTAAGGTACAAATTAAAGCAAACACAGACTGTTCATTAACAAAATTAGTCAAATCTAAAAAGACACGGAACATTTCCTACCTGCCAGCGTGTACTGCGACATGTTCCCACGCCGTTTGGTTTGTGTGTGGAGTCACTGTGAGCGCCGTTTATGAGAGTGGTTCATCGCCAGTGCGCAGGAACCTGAAGCCTGCCAGCCAATAGAGTCATCTTTTATTTCAGTTGCACTGACCATGCATTGTAGGCATAAAAGGTGCTGCCTCCTTACTACAGTTCAGCCAACCGACGTTACTGTTCACTTTACAAATTTGTTCAGCACAGCAGTTAGGTTTATGCTAGATGTCCTGCATGCTAACTGTAACCAAATTAAACGTAAAACAAATGCTCAGGCAGAATATATATATTAAAATTCATGCATGCCTATCAATAGGTCAGATACGGCGTGCTATTGATTGCATCCATCTCTAAGTAACGATCTTCCGTGACAATAGTAAGGGACTGTTTGAAAATTACTGTAAGCTGAAGTCGAAGAAAAAGAGAATGTGCTAAACTAGTTAAAGGTAAATCTTTGAATGTGATTTACTGAAACCCAGTATTTGACATATGCTTTTTTGCAAGACTTAAAAAACTTTTTTTTTTTATCTTAACGGCTTCAATTTTTTTATGTTATAAACCAGCACACCCCAATGACATTGCACTCTGATGGGAGCTCTCTCCATCTGCAGAACACACACACACACACACACACACACACACACACAAAACTGTTCAAGAACAAAACACCTAAGTTGCTGGCTACTACAAATTTCTTATCAAGTCATAGGGATACACAAGAGCATCCCACATGATACCAGAGATTCTGCTGCAAAGATCCTAGTACCAAACATCACAGGACACACCCAGAGGACCATGTGTCCATGCCCAATAAATCTGTACATTATCTGGACACAATATTAGGTAAGTGGGTTTTAATATTGTGGCTAATTAGTGCTATCAGTTGGGCCATCAAATTTTTTTGCAAGTCAGCTGTGAAAAACAGTAGAAATAGCTGCACCAATCCAGATTTATTTGTATATAAACACCCTAACCACATTGAATATTAATCAAACCTGCATTTCCTCCAAGCTACATCTCTATGGTGCCCTGCAACAACACTACACAATGCTACAAGTGACTTTACGTTTACTAAAAAGCTGCTTTTGGTGACAAATCTAGTATATAATGCACTGTGTAGAACTTGCAGGCACTTAGAAGGAGACAGATGCCTTATTTCGAGCTATACACCCCATAATCATCACCACCACTACTACATTCAAAAAAGAAATACAAAATTCAAATTGAACTATAAATAAGACTAAGACTTTTCTTTTCACCCATCTCCACATCGTGTCACACACTTTTAATCTTCAAGAGAGAAAAAACAGTCTGTCCTCAAAATCCTCGGTCTTAGAGAGAAATTATATGCCTGAAAGCAACAATGTCCAGCCATGAACCATGGGTATTGTTGTGCTATAAATACATTTATCTTAAGGCAAAAATGGGCCTTGACGGAAGCTTTATGCTCTTCCAGATTAAAATATTACATATCCTGGAGGGTCACTTTTTCTGAGCTTTTGAAAGGATGAATCAACTATAATATGACTGCAAATGAATAAGATAATATTTTTGTATGTGAAGATTTTAGGGCAACTGTGTATGGTCAGCCTGAAACTAATTATCGGTTATGAAAGAGACTGATATTTGAAACACATTTGCAATAGAAATTAAAGTCTGTGTGTGCATTCATAGTCTAACTGGGAATGTGGATGTGCTTAGAAAAAGATCATAAGATTTTGATCCATCTGGAACTTTGGCAATAGTTCATACCTGACCTCAAAATTGAGCTCAGATTGTCCATTTGGATGTGCTGAGAGGCAACTGCATTAGAGCAAAAACACATTTTTAAATGAAATAATTTTATTGAGCAAAAAATGCCACAGATTATTAAAAAAATATTGACTATCAAATCTTAGCAGTATGCTTAAAAACAACAACAACAAACATTTTAAGGTCAGCCTAATAGACACACACACGCTCACATGGTTTTAGAGGACTTCTCCCTGAAGCAAGAGTGATAGTCAGTTGTGATTATCACAACTGACTATCATACGGGAGAAAAAACACAGTAATCTTATATGCATTTATTTATGATTAACATATTATGGTTCTGAAATATAAACTGATGTGATTACCCATTGGTAAAGTGAGCCTGGGTCTAATACAATAAAATCCTCATTTGCCATGACTTTAGTTGACTTACCTACAAACATTAAGTAGGTAGTAGGTCAAAAAGAATCATAGCACATTCTCCCTGCAGAGAAATACCTGAATAGAGGACAATACAATTTTAATTTTGGCTCACTGTTTCTACTTGGGAATACTTCTCCTTAAAACACACAGACACACACGCACACACACACACAGTTGTATGAAACATCAAGCCCTTCCCATAAGGAGGTAGAGAGAAACAATAAGATGCTACCTAGGATCATTGGGGTTGTCCCCTCAGCTTGTAGAAGAATGGTCTGTCATAGATTACAGACAGACACCCATTCTTTCTATGAAACACTTTGAGTTCCCAAGTGGAGTAAAAAAGCACTATATTTTAACTAAAAACCAGGCAATTTATAATGTATCTAGAATTTAAAGATCAGGCTTAAAACTTTTTTAATAAAGCTTGTACCTCGAACCATCCCTTAGTTTTAGGCTCAAACTGGAACAAGACTTCATGTGATGCACTGAACATTTCTTCTCCACTCACCTCTTTTTACTCCCCACATGTTTATATACCACTGCAACATTAAAGGTTATCTTCTCTTTTCCTTAGTCTGGCTCACTGTGCTCTCTTTTCACAACCAGAATCAGAATCATTGTTTATATACAAATCAAGTATGTGTATATGTACAGATACTTAGCCAAGTGTATATTTACAAGGATCTGGTCTCTGGTTCTCTCTTTGCTCTCGATGTACTAAACAGAATAGACAAACATACAACACATAAGATAGCAACTCAGAAAATAACATATATAGCATTTTTGTATTTATATTTAGATGTGCAGTTGTGCAGAGTGCAAAGGTGTTGGGATAAAGTATGGAATAAATAAGGGCTGGATAACTGGTTACCATATACAGGAGGTAAAATAAGTACTGAACACATCACAAATTTTCAACTTAAAATTGAAGTATATTTGTCAACATTTCCAAAGGTGCTATTGACAGGAAATTCTCACCTGAGGAGAGATATGCAAATAAATCAATCAGTCTTCGAATCCTGAAGGTTTCATGGGCCCCTTCTATGAACTCTAGACTTTTGTTTTTTCAGCCCATTTCAGTTGGATTCAGGCTGGGCCATTCTAGCAGGTATATTTTATTTCTCTGAAACCAGTTGAGAGTTTCTTTGGCTGTGCGTTTGGGATCATTGTCTTGCTGAAATGTCCACCCTCACTTTCATCTTCATCATCCTGGTACGTCGTAGCATATCTTTATCGAGATCCTCACACCATGATGTGCACATCACCCCCAAAATACCATACCAATATGTTTGACCTCCAAACATGGTGTGCATTATGGCATCCAAAGAGTTGAATTCTGGTCTCATGTCTCCAGACTATATTCTCCCAGTGTTTCAAAGGCTTGTCCAAATGTTGTTCAGTAAACTTTAAACACACATAAACATGCTTTTTCTTTAGCAATGGAGTCTTGCATGTTGAGCGTGCAAACAGGCCATGGTGCATGCATTTAAAGTTTGAGGGCATTGCTTACTTTCTGTGAAACAACTGCAACTGCTGACTCCAGGTCTTTCTGTTACCCTTGGCTCTTGAACAACTCTTCTGATCATTCTTTTCACTCCTCTGTCTGAAATCTTGCAGGAGCACCCTGTCATTGCCAGTTTGGTGAAATTATGTTCTTTCCAATTCTAGATTATGGCCCCAGCAGAACTCACTGGAACCTTCAGCACAAGTTGGGAGTTCGCCTTGTAACTGGAAGGTTGCCGGTTCGAGCCCCCGGCTTGGACAGTCTCGGTCGTTGTGTCCTTGGGCAAGACACTTCACCCGTTGCCTACTCGTGGTGGTCAGAGGGCCCGGTGGCACCAGTGTCCGGCAGCCTCGCCTCTGTCAGTGCGCCCCAGGGTGGCTGTGGCTACAATGTAGCTTGCCATCACCAGTGTGTGAATGGGTGGATGACTGGTTGTGTAAAGCGCTTTGGGGTCCTTAGGGACTAGTAAAGCGCTATACAAATACAGGCCATTTACCATTTTAGAAATTCTTCTGTAACCAATTCCATCACTATTTTTGCAACAAAAGATTACAAAGTTCCTGCGAGAGCTCATTGTCAACCCACCATAAGATGTTTTTTGTGACACCTGGGTAATGAGATACGTTATTAATTTGCACTAAGTGGCAGGATTTCTTTCTAATCACTGATAGATTTGAGCTGGTGTCATGATTTCCAATGACTTTTTGGGTCTCCCTTTCCTTTTTTCCCTGTGTCATTTCTTATTTTTACGACTAACTTAATTTATGAACATCTATGGTTTGATTTCTTTGAATGTTCGGGTTGGATGGGTGGTAATTTCATGTCAATAGCACCCTTAGAAATATATTTACTTAGAAAATTAGTGACATTATTATAATGTATTTTTAATCACTGTATCCAGTATTTTTGCTTTCACTACTATGTTGAAAGTTGGTGGTTGGTTTTCATACTGAGACAATAAAACTAATGAAAATGAGATTTTGTCTTTTTGGATGTTATGGCTGTTTCAACTCACGTGCTCTCCTGCAGGCCTTTATTTTTACCTGACAAATGCAAGCTCCTTCTCAAAATCTAAAGCATAGCAAGTCTCAGCCTGGGAATTTTTAAGTGATTGGTTGTGATGCACACGCAGGACATAAAACAAAGGCTCTATCTCCTGTTCAGAGCTGCCAATCTACCGGTGTGCATTTACAGGAAAATGTTTGGTGATTAAATGGTCAGCTCATGTGCCGAGCATTTTCACTCGTCCTTGGTCAACTTCCACTGGGTGTTGGTCTGCCATCCACCATTTCAGCCGCCTGCTCTGATTAGTAACTGCAGAAAGTCTTCAGCACATGCTGCAGCAGCATTTACATTAGGACTGACCTCCTTCCAGTAAGAACTGCAGTCTAAATGGTAAATGGTAAATGGCCTGTATTTGTATAGCGCTTTACTAGTCCCTAAGGACCCCAAAGCGCTTTACACATCCAGTCATCCACCCATTCACGCACACATTCACACACTGGTGATGGCAAGCTACGTTGTAGCCACAGCCACCCTGGGGCGCACTGACAGAGGCAAGTCTAGTTCTTGGTTGAAGATGCAAACCCGCATACACTACTGTATAGTCAATAAATCCTGCTTAATTTAAGACTTTTAGTGCAATTATAAAGATCAGTCATAACATTTTTACCACCACTATGACACTTAAACTCTTTCAGCCAGTTTTGCACACATTCCTCTGCATGAGAAAATATTTTGTGTGACCTTAAAGGAAACGCTGTTGCTAAAGTAACAGTTAATGGGCATCCACATAATAATGAGAACTCTTATAACTCACCTGAATAAAAATAACGTAACTGGTGCAGCTATTTTTTTTATCTAAAGTCTAGAAAGTGTTTAATTTGAATTGCAGATGAATAATCACATGATCATTCACTGCCATCTGCTGGAGATTTATGTTCTCTACACGATAGATGGTAACCTTCATATTGGTATACAATATTGTCTATAACACCTGTCTCAGAAACGAAGAGGACTGAAATATTCAAATATTTAATGCCACAAAGAAAAAAAATACACACATCAGGTGTGATGAAGAAAGGGATGTGTAAGAAGTACCGCAAGCTATCCATATCTGAGGCCTTGGAAGCTATGAAGTGAAGACTTAAAGTCTTGGCTAGCCACTTTAAGAGAGATAGAAGAGAGAGAAACCAGAAGAATAAAACAGATAATTCCACTGAACCATTCAAGGTGTACTCTCAGTGGGAACAATTTGAGAACATCCCCATCAAAGCTGTAGAAGGAGCAATACTAGAAGTGCATATGGGAGGAGGATGCAACACATAACAATCATATACCAAGTGAGTACTTGAGCAACTGGAGTTCTTTTTAAGACAAGGAGTCACCTCCTGCAAGTTATAACGAATGCATGTTTAAGACAATTTCCACATTGTGTGTATTATAGTCTGTTAGTGAAGTGGGTTTGTTGAAAGCCTCCTGACCTTTTTTACACTCTTGCAGACTGGCTCTGGATAACTGTTTTTGTAATTGGATTGCACTTTGTCAAGCCGCTACCCTAAGACCTGTCCAACTTGGGTGTCCCACCTGAAGACTATGCTTCTGCTGATCTATCTCTTAGGGTCACTGACACAGCAAACCCCATGACCACGTTAAGGAGGCAAACCCTCAGGGGTTTTCCCCTCATCAGATTATAACAACTAAAAACATGACATTTACCTCAACTGGATGACCTATATCAAATATATTCAAACCCAACAATAACACTTCTCACTATTGCCAATATTAACAAAACTAAAAAGGGTGAGCCAAGTTATTTAAAAAAGGTAAATTCACCAAGTCAAGAAAAATAAAAAATAAAAATACAATAAAAAATAAATACAATAAAGAATGAAATAAATGATCCATCCAGATCTTTGCAACCAACAAAATAATATTTATCTTAATTGGATGGCCTAATTCTCAAATAAATTTGCAAATTAAAGTAGGAATAAAATAAGACCTCTCATTATAGCCAGATTTACAAAACAAAAAAGGGTTGGCATAGTAATTTAAAAAAACAAAAACAATTCACTATGTCTACTAATTTGTACAACACAACAGATTTAGAACGGAACATTCGAACTTTTTTCTTCTTTTTTTCTTATTTTAAGGTTGCTTATTTTACAAGGAACTGAACTCTGTTTGGAACTGAACTGCTCTCACACAATGCTGAAGACACACCAATTACCCGCAGCTCAACCAGTGTTGGGATAATTTCATTTTGGATATCCTTAGATGTGTATTTTGCATCTATTGGGATACCCTTAGTAATGCTTACTAGCTTCTCATCCTTCTCTCATCAGTTTTAGAAAAATACCTGAAGCAATGTCATCATCATTACTCGCTGCATCATTCTCAAGGTTTCTGCAATCTCACAGAGCCCCAACTCATTTACGTTAAGAAACCTTATAGCACTACCCATAATCTTGACATAGTAACCTTTTTTTTTTCCAAGTTGTGCTGTACCAACCAACATTGAATCCACAGTCCACCCCCCCTTATGCCCAGTTCAGATGATTGAATCATGCACATGGCTTTGGCTAGACACATGCCCCTTGTCTCGATCAAGTGCTGCTTTCCAGTGGTTAAAACTAGTGGTGAAAACTAAATCCCTCCCTTTAACAGTGCTGCCATATTTCCGACAGGGGAAACAGAAGCATGCGTCCCGCACAACAGAATACTCCAGCCATGGTCGTGTGCGGTACCAGGCAGAATTGAATGATCTTAATGTTGCACCAACAAATACACGTTTGGGGTAACTACCCTTGGCTGGGATGGTGTATTGCCATCTAAATCACTGGGTAGCTGCGCGGGTTGCTTTGGGGCAGCAATTGTTGGCAGAGGTACAGAAGAAGCAGTGCCTGTTGATGCCACAGGAGTAGACACGCAAGCTGCTGTCTCTGATGTACCAACTGCAGCATCATAGCTACTGCTATTGGTACAGGTAGGAGGAGCAACACACTTTTCAAAAGCTTAGAAAAAAGGATGCATCTCACAGCATTGACTTTCAATTTGTGAGCTGCTGGAAGCTGGGGTGGAAAGTGCACCCAACAGTTTTCTCGTTTCATATATACTGACGTAATCACAGCGATTTTAAAGTTTGCTCAGAGTTGAAAGTTGAGGCGGGGCTTTGTGTCGGGGTCTGACAAACACAGGTCCCCCAGTCGAGTCGGCTCAGCAGACAGGCTGACAGTGCTTGTTGGATCGAGAAGAAAAAACTTCTCTACCAGACTGAAAGTGTGAGAAGAACAATGGACTAGTACCCCATTGACTGTACAAATATAGAAGTTTTGTTTTGTTTGTTTTTTACTTGTTAATTTTTTCACGAGTCTCTATTATTTTGGCGACAGAGATTTGCTCCTTTTGCTCCGCCCTGCCTGACACCGGGCCATTTGCAGACGTGACTGGATGTTTACCCAGGGGGAGAGATCTCTGCCGAGTGCTGTTTAAGCCCGTGCACAACAGAGCACAAACAGACCACGGAGTGGAAACAGCGAACAAGAGGTGAAAGCTATCATCTCATCTGTGCCTTTTCCAGTGGATTTTTCATCTGCTAAATCTTGTCCATATTCAGTTTGTGGGTAATCTATTATTTTCTTTCTCAGCTTCTAAAAGTTTGATTTAAGGGGCGTTGCCCCCTCTTGCCCCAGCGTAGGCCCTATTAACAAGAAAAAACAGGACTTTTTGGACAATCCGAACGTGTTTTTTTTGTGTTGTTTTGTGGGGGGGTTCTTCACAAAATCGTATTCAAATCTTCAGACAACCGTGCTTGACGGTCAAAAAGATGAGTCTAGCGGCATATTTATTATTTTTACTCCTCTGTAGTCGGATTGAAGCAAACTTTGCGTCTTCACCAAGGATGATATTCACAGAAAAAGGTAGGGAATATTTGTTTTCTTCAGTTCTACATCGATACTTTAAATGTCAGGTTAAAGTTATAAACCCAGAAACACAAAAGAAAGGGAAATATCTTAATTTTGAAGTATAGAAAGAATGTGTGCACTTGAATTTTTGTTCATGGGAACAAATAAAAATATAAAACTTTTTTTTTTTTTTTAAACAGTGACATTGGAATAAAACTGGTTTATAGATATTGATCACCTGTGTATAATTGAACAGGTTGCAGTAATGACGTTGAAAAGTTATTGATTTAAAGCTGACGGGTGATGATATTTTATGATTACTGATTTTTGGTTGACCGGAGACGATCCTGTAGTAGAGGACATGACTGCACCTCACAACGTTTTTCTGTTGTTTTATTTTGTACATACTCGAACTCAGCAAAGGGATAGCGATAGCATGAAATTTTTCTTTTAATAGGTAGACTCCAGGCAGGACATTATGGAAGAGGATTAGGGCCACTGAAAAAAAAGTGGGCACGTCTTAAATTCAGAATTCTGACTTAAATCTCCGAATTCTGACTTTTTTCTCAGAATTCTGACTTTTTTTGTCAGAATTCTGGAAAAGGAGAAAAAAAACACGTGCCCACTCTTTTTTTTTTTCAGTGACCCTAATCCTCTTCTGTAGGACATCATGCAATAAGTGAATTCATCAGAAATTAAATGGAATAAAAAAAATTTTAAACATCTTAATGTATTTCAATGTCTAATGTTTAATAATGCTATTTATATATTTATGTAGCATAATTTCAAAACTCTAGATTTGTGGCTTTTAAATGAAAAGTCAAGCCTTCTTCCAGATACAATCGCCAACTGTGGCCACAAGATGTCAGTATTTTAACAGATTGTGTAAGCAGCCAATGAGACAGAAAGCTGTTTGAGGTACAGAGAGACACGCTTTGACTTTGGTCTAATTGAATTGTAGATTTCACTTTACAAGAACTACTTACTTTGATTTTCTTTAAGGAACGTCACTGCTTTAGATAAAGAAATACAATAATATGTAAGTTCTTAGTTTGTGGCTGAATGGTCGATACTCAGCGATGTTAGTTGTTAGTAAGTTGCTGTGTTTAGTTATATTAAAGCACCGTTGATTTTTAGTTGTGATTTAAGTGGTTTTTCATTGTTAATCAAGGATGCAAAAGTGATCAAAAAATGACCACTAGTTTTCAAGATTGATTAAATGAAAGCTAATGAATCTAGATTTAGACTGCGATGTTGATTTAACATACTGGCTTCAACTTTTGTTTGCAGTGATGTTGTGTTTCTTTAAATAGTTAAAAGACAGCTCTACAGGAAAGAAGGTGTAAATTAAATGCAAACACATAAAGATATAGTCGATATCATTTAATCCATTAAGTCTGAGTAATGTGATCGAAAATGGTGACAATGGTAATATTAAGGTTATGAATTGAAATGAAGTATTGTGCTACACAATGTTGCTTCATTTGTTCATCTGTCCAAACTATTTGCTAAGAAAGAACCGCTGTTAAAATGATATTTTATATCCCTTTACATGACCTCAGGAGGACTTTGTCTAAAGAGCATTTTTCTCATTAGGACCTCCTGACTGCAAATATGATGAACTGGTTTAAAGTTGGTTCTTAAACCAAAACCAAATTTATTTTGGTTTCCAGAAATCTCTGAGCATCTGAGCATGTTGTCCAGTTTCAATATATATTACGCGCACACACACACACACACACACACACACACACATTATAAATAAAAATTAAAATTTGTTTTAGAAACTGCAATGAAAAGATTCAGTCTTCCCCAAGATCCACCAGTACAGATTCTTCTAGAAGAGCAGCCGGACACTGCCTTAGCTGTTGGAAAAACATGCCTGAATATCTACAACTTTCAAAACCAGAACAAGGTAGAACATAGCTGTATAATCACAGTAAATTACTGTACTGAATACTCTGAAATAAATCAATCTTTATATTAATATCATGGGAAAGTAATAGTCCTGTATTATGTATTTCCACAGAGTCATAAATCGATGCGGTTGGAGAATTGCAACAGTGTAAGCAGTGAACAGATAAACACAAAAAAAATGAAGTAGTTTGTCAAATTGTATTGTTTGAACACTCAAGAAATCTAACAAACAATTTTCATCTGGTCATTTAGGATTGCAGCTATAACATCACTTTGGTCCACCTGATGGAAGATGCGAACCAGTTGTTTGTGTGTGGAGCCACTGATGATGAAACAGTTTGCTGTAACTCGGTAGGACAGACTACTGTGACAGAGAACTGATATAATACTGGGAACTGGTAGTTGTGTTGTTTCTGCTCAGGGTTGATAAGTTACTTCTACTTTGGTTTAATTGAAACAGCCCTCTTCTGAAAAGAAAGCAAATACATCCCAGATACAGGGTGTTGGGTATATATGCGTGCTATCTGTGATGTACATTAGTTGGGATACATTAAGATAAACTGTTCTTTCTTTTTAATAGAATTTCACAGAGCAGTCACCGATATGCAAGGAGAGTTTAATAAAAGATATAAGGACATTTAACATAAAGGAGGGTGACCTGTCGGCCCTTGCAGGTTAGTTTTTTTACACACAAGATGCTTTTTAATAAATCTGCTGATGAATCCCTGCTTCCTCATTCACCTTTTTTCTATCATTCTGTAATTTTAATCCTTCTTGTGTGTTTACAGAAAGTCTGTACTTCTGTCAAAACTACTAACATCTTTTATTTAAATCAGTCCCTTTTAACGGTTGCTTCTTCTCCCTATTACTGTGATATTCAACTAGTTTCTCCCTGTTTGTACATCCCTATAAAATCTCAATTTGCAACTGTTTGTTCCAGAATCTGAAACAAGTGCAGCTCTCTACATAACACGCTCTGGAACTGATGAATCTGTTGGCATTCACAAATTTGGTAAAGCAAGAGTGCGGCCAAAGAACCACCAGAAAGGTATTTTCATAAAGTTAGAGCCAGAGAGACCTTATTTAGTGAAATCACATCACTATAAATGTTTGGAGTCAAATAAATATTTTTCTTTCAATGTTTAGAGCAGTATTATGTAGGTTTGGTGCTCAGCAGACACAAAGAGGATCCCTCCCAGAACAGAGTTTATGGCTTCTATAGGGAGAAAAACAAAGACACTGGACTGTTCAGTGAAATGTGGATCCCCTTTGTGACCCAGGTTTGCATGGTAAGAGCAGAATGAATGGGGGAAGTTTGAGTTAAATAGATAATGCCTACATTTTTCCAAAAAAGAAAAAAATTAACAGCATCAGAACCACTTTACAAAACAAGATTTATATTTGCATAAATATTCTTCCAATTATTAATAAATTGTATTTCTTCTAGACAGATGTTGGTGGTCCTAGGAACAACCTGCAGTTTACCTGGACATCCCAAATGAATGCCAGGCTCTTCTGTGGAGATCCTGAGAGAAAACAGCATTTCTCTGAGCTGGTTGATGTTTCCACTGTGGATGCAGACCGATGGCAGGATACAAAGATCTATGCACTCTTTAGAAATGAATGGTAGGACTCTGATGATATTTATTTTGATGCTAATAATAATAATAATATAGTTATAATTTACTCTCAGAGTGCAACCTTCTTTGTCTTGTGTGTGTATTTGTTCTTTTTCACTCATATTCTGTATTTTTTGATTTTTTTTAATGCTGCCACTTACTGCAAATAATAGCAATATTGCTGCAAATGTCTCAGACTAAACTGTTGACAATGTGTCTCCCTGCAGGGGAATGAGTGCTGTCTGTGTCTACACGATTGAAGCTATCAATAACATCTTCAAAAACTCCCCTTTCAAAGGTTACACAAAAGACCAAATGGACAGGCCAAGGACGGTATTGAATATTGATAATTGGTCTGATGTGAAAAATGTAATAACTGGTGCCATAACAAAAACATTCCAACCTGTTTTGGAGGGAGTATATAGACAAGAATAGAATAGCCCTTTATTATAATTTAAACCAAGTGGTTAAGTGTAGTCACTGAGTAAAACATTGCTTACACTTTTAAATATTTTCTTTCAGGTTTAAGAACTAGACTGCGTGACCAACCAACTGCGTAATTATACTTACAAAGCACAAACTGCTTGGCCTTATCGTTTTAGCTATATATCTTTTGGTAAACACAGGCCTCATTAAAATGCCAAATAAATCAAGTGTATTAAGCTTGTTTAATACAAGTAACTTGGAAATTAGAGATATGATTTTCTCCTAATTCACTGATCCTATAACAGGTTTTGAATTTTAAATGGTTAATCTGCCAGCATTATCAGAGTAAAGTATTCATATGCAGCAAGAGAAAAAAAAGGCTTGACATCTTCACGGCGTAAAATGGGGCCACACCTGGTATGAAGCTCTATTAAATTGAGCACTTTTTTTCTTCAGTGTGTTAATGATAGCACCAAGCTTCAAGTGGACACCCTGAAGAAGATTGACAAGACGTCAGAGATGGAGCAGTTGGTTCATCCTGTGGGCAACTCTGGCGTTCTTCTCTTTAGTCATCACAAGTATACCCACATCCATGTTGACAGTAAACCAAACAGCAGAAGTAGAAATCAGAACGTCATCTTCCTATCTTTAAGTGAGTAAAAAAAATAATTTAAAGTAGGACACACTAAATGTTACAAAGAATGTACTTTAATGTTTTAATGTGTTTCTGTAACAGAAGGTAACTTTTAAGTACACTGTACTAATATATGACTGGAAAAACAACAGGTAGTGTGTTTAGAAAAGTCATCATATTTATTATCATCCCTCCTCTTTTTTGTGGTTTTCCATAGACAATGGAGGCATTCAAAAAGTGCTGCACAATGAAAGTCACACCTTTGTCATCGCTGAGTATCGACCGTTCAGCCACGGAGCACACATCTTCAGCCTCATCCTTCACCAAACTTCTGTGAGTAACAATGATGCCTACAAAACTTTTGTCCCCACCAACCACGAAGGTGAAATTGTTGATGTTTTAAATAATTGTTTTAGTCAACTAAAGGAAAATTATAAACATCATAGAGACAAGCATTTACTTACATCTTTATATGTAAGTTACATGCTTATATTAGCTTTTTTTTTTTTTCCATTTTTACTAGTAGACCTTTAACAATAAGAAAACTTTTTTTATAATTGCAGAAAAAGCTGTATGTGAATATTGCAAGTGAACTGGTCCAACTTGATATAGCAAACTGTTCCCAGTATGGAGACACCTGCCAGGACTGTATGCTATCCAGAGATCCCTACTGTGGCTGGGATGGCACCCACTGCACCCCTGATTCAAAGTAAGACTTTATGTACCTGCAGACCTGTGACCTGTAAACAATAACTGTTGACCCAACAATTAAACGACACACCCTTTTAGTTTTATCTAAATGTAAACAAACCCAAGCTATGTATAGTTGTTGTTCCTCACCACATTCAAGGTCTAACAGTTGTATTAAATGCTATTCATCCTTATACATCAACAGAAATATTAAATTGTTAATTTCTTAGGGCCTCCAGCCAAAGGACTGATATTGAAGAGCTTACGCTATAATTCACAAGATTTACTACTGCCTCTGAAGTATTGGTCAGATTTAACTTAACATAATTACCAACATGTGAATTGCTGCTGTTGATTAACAGCCAAAATAACTTGAAATCACTGGCAGAAATGTCTATTTGAATTAGTATGAATAATAAAATGTAGCTAATAAACTATACATTAAGAAGAAAGTAGAGTGCTGTCATGGCCTCATTTACACCCTTTGCACATCCTTTTTTCCATCATCTTTTTGATGATACAGTGTTGCAGTGGTTAGCACTGTTGTCGTACAGCATAATGGTCCTGGGTTTGAATCCAGTGCATGTTGTCCCACTGCCTGCATTGGTTCTCTCTGCATAATCCAGCTTCTTCCCAGCAGTTCACAGTGTTAGGTGCATGTTAAGTTAATTTGTGATTCTAAATTGGCTGCAGTATCTAAAAGTTTGGTACTGTGTGAGTTTGTTTTATTTCTTTATTTTTATTTTCATGTTCAATAGCTTTTCATTGAAGATGTGTTGTCAAGATACTTTATAAAGATAATTTAATTTTTAAATTAATGGGATAGAGTTTTTGAGTTTCAATAATTTGTTTATTTCTTAAATCCGTGTTAAGGATCATGGTTGCATATTGCCTTATTTAAACATGCATCGCCTTTACAGTGGGAGGTGGCATGATGCAGCAACTGGGAACCTTGGCATCTGTGGAGACGACACTATGCAAGGTATTTAAATTCAGGCACATGCACAAGTAATCGAACACCTGAAAGCTCCAGCAAATTGATGAAAACTGCAAAATCTGTACAGTGCCCCAAGCTATCTACTTGAAAGCAAGATTTGAGTCTTCTGAGAATTATATAATATCTGTCTCTGTATGCCATAAACCTCTACCTCAGTTTTATCAGTGCCGTGCCTACTCTCTGGTAAAATGTTTTTTTCATGTTAATATTTTATCAACAGCTAAAATGCATATTTTACTTAGATGCTAAAATATTTCTGGTTCTGCAGTCCCTCATTTTATTCCAAACTGAAAACCAAAATGTTTTCATTACACATTTGAGCAATTTCTTATTTAGGTCTACAAAATCTGATAGCATGCCCATTGCCTCCTAAAAGCAGTTCCAGTCATTTTTCTGAGGATCTTACTACATTCCACTTGTGACTAGAAATAAGGAGAAAAAAAAGCTAAAGGGACGTTCTTGTGTTCTTTCCACAGAATTTACAAGTCCCTTTCCAAATCCAGAAAAGAATGAAGTCCGACTTCATGCAAAGCATTTTCTGCGGTGCTCAATGTCATCTCGTCATGCTCAGTACAGTTGGCAGCACCTTCAAAACTCCTCATCTTGCATCTGGGAGGCAGATCAGTGCCTTTATTTTATCAACAGCATGGGACCTGAGCAGGAAGGAACCCACACCTGTGTATCAGAGGAAATGGGTTACAGGAAAGTCTTGTCACAGTACCAACTACAGCTCCAGGAACTACAGGAGAGCAAGGCAGTGGGCCAACAGTTAAACCCAATCATCTGGTGTTGTCTAAGTGTGGTTCTGATTCAGAGTTTCTCATGTTAAAGCCTCAGATTTGATGTATTATATTGTTATATATTATAAAATCTTAAATTTGCAAATGAAGGACCATAAGTCCCTATTGTTTCCTGTTTTTACTAAAAAAATTAAATCTCTACATTTCTGATACATGTTTAAGCATCTACAGCAGCTGGGGTTCAGAAGGTAAAGAAGGCTATTCACTGTGGAGATTGGATGTTCAGTTTCTTCAGTTCACAGTGTCCTTGGGAAAGACATTGCTCCCCAAATTCCCA
Organism: Oreochromis niloticus; assembly: GCF_001858045.2. NCBI lineage: Eukaryota > Metazoa > Chordata > Actinopteri > Cichliformes > Cichlidae > Oreochromis > Oreochromis niloticus. Next base: position 32,906,344 of record NC_031965.2, read on the forward strand.
CCAGTCATCAGTCAGAAAGTGTGAGATAAATACAAACCACTGTAGATGTACAGATGTAGATGTAAAGACCTCACCCAAAACAAGTCAATCACGTTTCCTCCTTAACGGCTAATCATTAACATAAAACAATAACAATCTTACCAAAACAACCTCCTATGCCTGCTGCAAATGTCAGGATGCCCCGATCTCAAACCACCTGCTCACTCCCCGTTCTTTCCTGTTATGCAGAAACTGCGATGTACACTCACGTCTTTCTAACCTCACAGACAAACTCTCATCCTGTCACGTCTCTACTCTTAATCACACATCCTTAGGTGCCTATTATTCTACTCCACATGAGAATACAGTAACTGTGCTCTATGTAATAGTTTATCTAACTCCTACATGCGTGCTTATCAATTTGTATCATATAATTTCTACCTTCCACCAGGGTGGAGGCCTAGCTTTCTTGTTTATTCTCTCCTCTCTCTGCTTCCTGTGTGTGTGTGTGTGTATATGTGTGTGTGTGTGTGTGTGTGTGTGTGTTTATTTTGTTAATGCTGTATAGTTTGCACGGTGGCTTTGGAGAGAAGTCTTCAAATAAACCAGTGACGGAAACCCACATGGGTCTGCCTGTGCTTCGAGGGAATTATAATATATGTTAAAATCTGAAGTTTATACGGTTTGTAGAAGCCACAGATTTTGGCCAATTATCATCCAGTCATATGGGTAAAGATAAATAAGATATAGTACAGCAATTTATATTATGTGGTGCCTCAAGGTCAAAGGTCAGGGTCATATGAATTAGGAAATAGCCTTAGTTTCCATTGGATCATTCTTCAAACTTTAAAGCCATAAATAGCAATAGATATTTAAAGCAACAGATCAGTCATTGGATGACATAAGCACTTTGTGCTCTTTAAAGCACATTTGTTTTCAATACAACATTATATTACTTTACAATTCAGTACAGAATTTGACTTAACTGTGAAACTGCAAACATTGCAAACAAATGTGTTTATTTAAAAGAATAACTATATATTACCAAAGTCACAATACGATTTCTTCTCAGCCATGTTAAAATTTACATGAAAACATGTATTTGGTAAATCATCTTGAATTGCATAAGAGACATTACGTATGAGTTCTCCAGTGGTCTCCAAAGAATGTTAGAAACTTTTTGCTGGACACAAAAATCTGTTTTGGTTTGATTTGGGAACCTCAGATAGTGAAGGAAGAAATTATCTTTACATCACTTTAACACTTTAAATGTCCACTAAAATAATGACAAACATGTACATCAGATGTCTGTGAGGATTTTTATCTCATTTTTATCTCTTTTTAAATTTTTTGTCTTCATGCATGCTCAATCATCAAGGTAAGTAAATCCTAAAAGGTTGATTCTGTTCATCTGGACGTTGCTTTGTCAGTTGGAGAAACATTTTGTCACTTATCCAAGTGACTCCTTCAGTCTCTGCTGGCTGCAGTTTTCCCCAACCTTATAAACAGTACATTTGAACCATAACTGAAATTAGCCCAATGAATTAACAATGGACTGTGAGGTCAGTTCCTTGATCATTAATATGCAAATTGTCATCACCATTGATCAACAACCACTAATCATAGCCTATTGATCCACGGTGGTATTTTAAATTTTTGAATTTTAACTCTCTCTTCAGCAGACATTGTGAAAAATTACAGCTAAGGACATACAGTTTATTGTAATATATCCTGTAATATGTGTGACATGTAAACCACATGTAAACGTCTCTCATGCTAGTACCCAGCAATGAACAATTCCAAACACTCAGCTAATATGAGCCTCATTATGAGCCTCAGGTCACCTGTCAGACATGCGTTAGTTAAACCCTGGTCTGTGGTCTTTTGCGCCCCCTACTGGCAAGCTTGAGGAAGTGGTTTTAGACTTGACGATAAGTGTTTTTGTTCGGAGACTGAGCCTACGTGCTGGTAACACTTTAGCCACAGCTCTTGTGTGGAGAAAAACTAATTTTATACTTTGTGTTGCTAGGATCAAATTCAAATATTTTTTTTAATAAATGGTAAAATGTCTCCGTTTAAAAATATGTTTTATTGTAAATAAACTAGGGCATTATGAGATATGCAATTAATTGCTTTTTTTTGTACATTTTACACAGATTTCCAATTTACCCTTCTTTTTGGACAGGGGCTGTGTTCAGAATGAGGCTAATTCAGTTTTGAAAGTGATGCTTTTTGGACCTTTTTAGGGTTAGCAGTTTAAGCATGAAATGACAAATATGAGGACATTGTTAAACAGCTATATTGTTAAAGTACTAACTGAACTGGACGACTAAAAATGTTCTCTGTACATATTTTGCAGTTTTGTTTGTTTGTTTGATTTTGTGGTTGAGGATGTATTCAGATACTGATGTTCCACGTTGACCCCTGCTGGATCTTCTCACCCCTAAGGGAACTTTGCCCTTCATCATCATCATAATCATCATCAAATCATCTGTAACTCTCCTCACAGTGTTAATCGACTTCATTTACTGGAACGTGGATGGACAGTAAGTTTTTCCATGGGTCATGGTAGGATCTTGAGAGAACAAGTGAAACCGAACAGAGAAATGATTGATTCCACCTTCTGGTTTTGTGTCGTGTTTTTATGTTATCCATGAATTTTCTTCTCTCATTTGATTCACGGGTTGTCCTTTGCCTTGATGCTGAGTCTTTCCATGGCAGTTATCTGAAATCAAATGTGTAACTATGCCACACTTTGATAGAATTACTAGATGCTTCAAGGTTTTCAGAGATAAGAAAACCTTCCGTAACTGCCCTCTCGACCCTAGAACAACATCCTGACAGTTTGCCATGATTCAGTATTTTTACTTCCTTTTTACGCTAGCCCTTTGTGCCAATTTTACAAGCATTCGACTTCCGTTTTTCCTGTCTTTGACACGTTATTTTGCTATTTTGGCAAGTTGCTGAATCTACTTTTATGCATGCTATTTTAAGAATCCTTTAAGGCTTTTCACTGCTTTTATTCGTAGTTCTTGTCTCATTCTGACCTCAGAATCGCCCACTAGATGCTTTGGAGTTGACTTTGATTATTTGACTCCCAGACTCTTTGTCCCACTGAAACTCGGGTCCCGAAAGCCAGTTTGAACAGAACAGCTCTGTAACAATGAGGCTTCTAGAGTTGCTTGATTAATATCGATCTAGTACCGCTGTGCTGCATCAGCTGATTCTCTGATTCTTTGGAGTCGATCGTTCTTTGATGACGTTTTCCAAAAACCTTACATAGTCCTTCTTGAATTTGAGATTTTCCTCTAGTTTCCCTTTTAGTTGCTTGAGCTACACCAAAACCACCTGATTATTTTCCTGGTAGCTGAGTGCGTGTCATGAAGGGGAAGCGAATTTGTAGGTTTCCATTTGGCCAGCACTTGTATGCAGTGTATGTAATCTTGTCATATGCTTTTTTGCCACAAGGTTTGTGTCACTGAAGTCTGACATCCAAAGTGTTCTGACACAATAACACAATACATGTTAGAGCAACTGCAGGTGTTAATTCTGAAAACGAATTATGAGTTATGGCTGCAAACAAACAAATTAAAAAAACAAACAAAACCATTTTAAATCCACTTATTTTTACAAAATATGCAAATTTACAAAAAAAAAGGGCTGAAGATAGAAACTGTTAGCCATGCTGATAATGTACCACTAAATTTAACACACAGTATCATTATTCACGTATGAGTTTATTAAGCAAGAGCATCCGTTCTAAAAACTCAACCTCTTATTAAAAAAAAGGGGGGGGGGGCGCAGCTAAGTAGTAATTGTGATGCACAACAGGACATGACAAAAGAAAGCATTATATCATGTCGAGAGCAGCTGATCTATAGCATGTGACCACGGGACAATTATGGAAGATGACTCGTGTTTACCATTTTTACTTATCTGTCCTTATGATGTTGATATTATAATCTTGTTTAAGCTGTTTTACAGCATAAATAAAGGGGGGGGAGTGAGCTTTAGCTTAACTTCAATCATACAGGTAAAGGTAATGAAAAACGAGTAATGTTAAAGGAGAAAAAGTAAAAATAGGATCAAACCTAATAGTGGATACACCTGTGCTTCTTCAATTTGTGCCTCTTTTTTTGTCTCCTTTCTCCACCACCGTCCCCCATTTGACCTAGAAATCAGTGTCAGCTGAAGGGTCTCTCAATTTCTGAAATTATTCTGGAGTAAAGAGGACAGTGGAGACATATCAGAGGATGTGTGTGTTATAGTCTAGAAAGTGTGGCACACAGCTGGAACATAGAAGGAGAACTCCTCAAACAACTTCTCTATACTCATATGATGTTTCAGTTATTTGAAATGATCAAACTGTTTGCCCTCCATTGTTTACTTGTTCGAAAATAAGGTAAGAAATCTCTTCACATTCAAGTTATGAATTTCATAATTAAAATTCGCCCTAAATATCATGAGCACTGTTACACTGTACATCATGAAATGCAGCCGTGGGCGGGCTAAATGATTAATAAAGCAGCTGTGTCAGCTATGTCAACTTTATTATGCAACTGACAAAAGGATTGCTCAGAGGGTTGGTTCATCCACTCCTCTCTTCCTCGTGTCCTGCTCTGCCCGTGGGCGGGCGAAGAGACTCTGACTGTAAACTACACCCCAGCTGTCATGCGCTTCTCCAAAGTCCTGAGTGCATTTCTTCCAGACAATGTGTTCCATCGAGGTGAAGGGCAAGTAATTAGGGACGGAAATACTGTTTTGGACAGTAACGATGAAGATGACGCTCTCATTAGCGACATATTTATTATTTTTACATCTCTGTAATTTGGCTATGGGGAACGTTGATCCTTCTCCGAGGATGATATTCACAGAAAAAGGTAGAAAAAGGAAATGTTTTTTCTTCATTTATGAGATATCAAATGCTAAAAAGTTAAAAGGGGCTGGGAAGGGATTTTTATCAGCGCTTTAAAGTATGCAGTGAGGTGAATGAATATGTATTAAATGACTTGGTCATTGTGGTTCAGGAAAAAAACATCAAGTCTTTCTTTCAAACGTACAGTCCGTATTATTCAGTTCCATAATAGTCAGAGGAGGACGACATGCCCATGTTAACCACAAGGCGATGTGTTGGACAGAAGGCAGCTTTGTGCCATACAATGTTGCTTTGTTTGTCTGTTGACATATTTTTCAGCATTGAGTAGGTTAGGACTCACTGGCAGGATGATGGTTTAGATTTAGAGGTTTTTTCTTTTCTTTTTTTCCCTATATTTACAAAAGAAATTAGGAATGATACGTATAAAGGCAAAGAGAACTTTTACACACTCTCTTCTAGACAGAAATGCCTGTGAAGACTATGTTTATACGGGTTATTCCCTGTTCTACACGTTGTCCTTGTGTCACAGTTCTTTAAGTTGTAACAATAATAACAAAACTCTACTTCACCCTCCAGTGCACGTCACTGACTTCGTTTAGCTAAACGCATTAGCATATTGTTATTTACTGCTTGTCTATGTAATTTCTTATCGTGCACAGACAGCTGCTTATGGTGGGTGCCCTTTTACACAACTTCGTAACATTTACAAGACGCAGTCTCGTTGGTTTTGTCTCCCTGATAGAGTTCAAAAGTTAAACAGTTGAAGAATTCAGTGGAGTGCAATTTTTATTTCTAAAAAATGTTTTTGTTTGTTCTACTTTATTTTAGTCTATTTGCCGTGTGTTATATTTCTGAAATTTTTTCATGACGTGCTTTCTTGGGCAGGTCTCCCACGATTTTAATGCTAAGGGTCTCAATGATTAAATAAAGATTTCAAAAGGTTATATCTGTAGAACATTAACAGAACAACGTGATATTTTAGTAGAGTGTCAGTTAGATGAAGCTGTGACTTCATCATTGACTCATTTTTTTCACCACATTTTCAAAGAAACTTTTTGCACTTGTTATTTTTTTTAATGTAAGCAGTGGTAAACTCTTCTGACAACTGCAGAGGATAGGTTTCATTTTCTCCCTTCAACTAAGTTTTCAAAACAGCACCAACAATGAAACCTCTTTTTGAAGAAGTAACTGGACCTGTAAAGCAGTGTCACTTTCATATTAACAGTAGTGTGGGAAAAAACTTTGTTCAGCTTTTTTACATCTTACTTAATAAAACTAGGTAACCTGTCTACTTTAAGTAGACGCAATATATCTTTGGACACCTGTTGTTTACAAATGCCATCTTTATGTGGGAAAGAGTTAAGAATGTTCCTTTAAAAATGCAAGAAAACCATAAGATTATCATTATTATTCTCACTGTAAGACAAGGCCAATGGTTTTTGTCATTACAGTGCAAGAGGGACCGCAGGAAAAGGATCACCAAAGTGTTTGAGTTTCATTCTTAGGAGACCTGTACTAACACACATCCAGCATTTCAAATATATGTATATACTTGGTACTAACAATGAAGTTCAAGGCCAAACGCTTATTCAACCTGGATACTCATGTCCCCCAAGCCTAGTATATTGTTGTGAAGTTTGGAGAGGATCCATAAAAAAAATTGTGCGTAATATAAAGATTTACTGATTTTCACATTTGGTGTGATCTTGACCTGGTTTTCAACAAAATTTAATCAGCTCAAACTGTTATGGGTATGTGGATCTTGGACTACTAACAAACAGATAAACAAAATGAACTGATGACATACTCCTTCCCTTCCAGGGGCGAAAAATCATTCTTGTTGTTTATGATACTACATGATGGGTTTACCTGATGAATCTCATAATACATTCATACATTTGATCTTTCTTTTCTTGTTTTTGCTGGGTTTGTTTTTAGAAAAAGCAATGACACGGTTCAGTCTTCCCCATGACCCACCTGTACAGATTCTTTTAGAAGACCAATCAGACACTGTTTTAGCTGCTGGACAATCATACCTGAATACCTACAACTTTCAAAACCATAAGACGGTAGTAGAAATTTGTATAACCACAGTAAATGATTATACTGAGAGCACTGAAATAATATTCATAATAATATCATGGGAAAATAATAGTCCTGCATCATATATCTACATAGAGCCACAAGTTTATGCGGTGGGAGCGATGCAACAGCATAAGCAGTGAACATGTAAGTAAAACAAACAAATTTAGTTGGTCAGATTTGATTGTTTGACCACTGAAGAAATATAACAAACAATATTTGTCTTGTCTTTAAGGATTGCAGCTATAACATCACTTTGGTCCACCAGAAGAAAGATGCTAACCAGTTGTTTGTGTGTGGAACAGATGGCAATGAAAGGGTTTGCTGTAACACGGTAGGACACTGGCATTGTTGTCATTGAGAACTGTTATAATATCACCACAAATACTGTTAGTGGTGCCTTTCACTGGGTTGAGTAGCTGCTTGTACTTTTACGTATTTAAATCAAAAATTTTAGGTTATGCAATAAAGAAAGTGCATCACAGCAGTTCCTGCTTACCTACATGTGTGTAGGTATAGAAAATGAGTGTTGGGTATACATGTATACTATATGTGATGTGCATTGGGGAGCATACATTAAGATGTGCTTTGCTTTTTTTTATAGGATTTAACAATGGAGGCCCCCATGTGCCTTTCCTCTGAAAATATCGCAAAGTTAATAGAAGGTATAGAAAGATTTAACATAAAGGAGGGTGAACCATCAATTTTTATAGGTGAGTTTTTCTACATGAGAATGCTCTATAATAAATCTCCTGATGAATCCCTGCTATGTCATTCATTTGTTTTCAATTATTGTGTAATTTGCAGAATGTCTGTGCTCTTGTCAAAACTACTAACATCTTTTAATCAACTCAATCGATTCTAAAGGTTGCTTCTTTTTCTTATTCCTATGATATTCAGCTAGTTTCTGTCTATTTGTACATCCCTATAAAACCTCAATTTGCAGCTGTTTTTTCCAGATTCTGAACAGAGTGCAGCTCTCTACATAACACACTCTGGATATGATGAATCTGTTGGCATTCACAAGTTTGGTAAAGCAAGAGTGCGGCCAAAGAACCACCATAAAGGTATTTTCATAAAGTTAGAGCCAGAGAGACCTTATTTAGTGAAATCACATCACTATAAATGTTTGAAGTCAAATAAATATTTTGTCTTTCAATGTTTAGAGCAGCATTATGTAGGATTGGTGCTCAGCAAACGCGAAGAGGATCCCTCCCAGAGCAGAGTTTATGGCTTCTATAGGGAGAAAAACAAAGACACTGGACTGTTCAGTGAAATGTGGATCCCCTTTGTGACCCAGGTTTGCATGGTAAGACCAAAATAGTTAGAAAATTTGTATTAAGTGCCACCAACATTAAAAAATTAACTAAAATTAAATGCATAATGATAGGTTGACTGTCCATTGCTTGTAGACAGATGTTGGTGGTCCTAAGAACAACTTGCAGTTTACCTGGACATCCCAGATGAATGCCAGGCTCTTCTGTGGAGACCCTGAGAGAAAACAGCATTTCTCTGAGCTGGTGGATGTTTCCACTGTGGATGCAGACCGATGGCAGGATACTAAGATCTATGCACTCTTTAGAAATGAATGGTAGGACTCTGATGATATTTATTTTGATGCTAATAATAATAATAATATAGTTATAATTTACTCTTTTTCTGTTACTAGCTATTTGTGTAATTGAATCATTTGCTTCCAAACTTCCAAACATACATTGCTGTCACCCTGTGTTCTTTTTAAGCCAAGTTCCCTACCGGTTTCTTATTTCTGATTCTGTGTGGTCAGCTGCTTTTTCAACTCTCTTTTTTTTCACCTTGGTCCAGTCTACTCATTTTGCTGCAAATGTCTCAGACAAACCTACAATGTGTCTCCCTGCAGGGGAATGAGTGCTGTCTGCATCTACACAATAGGAGACATTGAGAAAATCTTCACAAACTCCCCATTCAAAGGCTACACAAAAGACCAAATGGACAGGCCAAGGATGGTATGGAATATTCAAATTGGTCTGAAGTGAAAAATGTAATAACTGGTACCATCACAAAAACATTCCAACCTTTTTTGGAGGGAGTATATAGACAAGAATAGAATAGCCCTTTATTATAATTTAAACCAAGTGGTTAAGTGTAGTCACAGAGTAAAGCATTGCATAGGCTTTTAAATATTTTCTTTCAGCTTTAAGATAAACACTGGACTCATTAAAAGACTAAATTAAAAGGTTTTAAATGTGTTTTTAAAACAGTCATTTGGAAACTGAAAAAGTAAACCAGAGACAGGTTTACAGGCTTGTTGACTAGTCATCTGGTGTTCATCTATTCTAAGTTAAGCACTTCATTTCTTCAGTGCGTTGATGATAGCACCAAGCTTCCAGTGGAAACCCTGAAGAAGACTGAAAAGACTTCAGAGATGGAGCAGTTGGTTCATCCTGTGGGCAACTCTGGCCTTCTTCTCTTCAATCACCAGACCTATACTCACATCCATGTTGACGGCTCACCAAACAAGGGAAGCAGTCACCACACAGTTATCTTCTTATCTTTAAGTGAGTAAAAATGCTAAGAAGAATATGCTATAATGTATGTTTGTGTATATCTGAGCTCATACCTCAGGGCGAAAATAGTGCAGTAACCAAATCTCCTGGATTGATGTGGGAGGTGCTGTGATTACAGCCATGTAATTATGAATGTATGAAAAGAATATAATATTATTCAACGGGATTAGCTGACTTTGAAGACCAAAAATTGTTTCGTATGAAGTAGCAGAACCTGAGAAATAGAGAGTGGGGTGGCTGAGGTACGTTTGTGCATTTAGATGGGTTTTAATATTTCTTTTTATGGTTTTCTGCAGACAATGGAGGAATTCATAAAGTATTGCACAATAAAAATGATACCTTTCTCATTGCTGAGTTTCGACCATTCAACTACACAGAACAGATCAGCTTCATCCTTCACCCATCTTCTGTGAGTACCAGTGTTTCCTACAGAAGTATATCCTCCACCAAGCCATATACGTGTGCAAGTATGGAAAACAACTTAGATGCTCCTGAAAAGAAACATCAAACTTACATCTGTAAATGAACTCCAGTGGAGTTTTTTGTTTGTTTGTTTTCTTTTCCTTTTTTTCTCCAATCAATTGTACAAAAAGCCCAGTACATTAAGAAAACTTGTCCATCATTACAGAAAAAGCTGTATGTGAACAGTGGAAGTCAACTGGTCCAACTTGATGTAGCAAACTGTTCCCAGTATGGAGAAACCTGCCAGGACTGTATGTTATCCAGAGATCCTTACTGTGGCTGGGATGGCACAAAGTGCATACGTGAGACAAAGTAAGACCTCAGAGCTTTATGGAACTCATATCTGCAGAATATGCAGAATAATTCTTCACAACCAAAGATTACATAAAGTAGCCTTACATTTTTCTAACAGTAAGTTGAAATAAAAATGTTTGCTAATACAAACATTATTAACAGCCTACCAATATTACCACCATAAGTTGCAAGATCATGTACATTGTAAAACATGGTCATATTTATAAAAACAATTTTCCTTAGTATTCAAACACTCCTCAGTGTACTTTTTGATTCATACACAGGTGTGATTCACATCCTATAAGGTCATGCTAGCACACCCTGAAATCTGTACATAATTATGCATCATCATTAGCTTACTTTTTGCCAGTGGTGTTGCACCACCTGACAAAGCTTGACAGATGAATCACTGCACACTTCATCCAGGATGAAGCAGCACTTAGGAATTACAATGTCCCGTAAATCATGTTACCACAATATTTCAACACTCATTGACACTCATTGGAGCTTTTGTTTATGAATTTGTCCTACTGTAGTACAGCTCTACTGCTTTATGAAAGGCTAGTGTACTGTGTAACAACCAGGTGTTGGGCTTTTTTGTTCAACTAACTGAAGCTGATTCAAGTCAAGATACTTCAGCATAATTTCAATTAATTTAAAGGGATATACTTGGGAGGAGTAAAGTTCCTGTGGGTTCCTGTAAATGTTAGTTTCCTATCCACTGCCAGGATGTTGGTTACATACCGTCTAATGTAAACATACACTATGTTTTGCAGTGGGATATGGCATGATGCAGCCACTGGGAACCTAGCCATCTGTCAAGAACACGCTGCAAAAGGTATTTAAATTCAGGCACCTGCATAAGTAATTTAACACATAAATGTTTACACAAACTGCAAAATTTGGACAGAGCCCCAAACTATCTGCATAGATATATCAGAATCAGAATCAGCATACTTTATTAATCCCTAGGGAAATTATGTGGGTTACAGTTGCTCCAGTACAGTAACATTAACAAAAACAGACTAAACTATTTAACAATACAATATGTTAACATACAAGGACTAGCACAATATATACAAATCACCAAATAATAAATATCCAGGGTTGACAGATGCAATTCTAAATAACTATCAAGATTATTCACAGCAACATTACTGAGTAAGAAAAGAGTGTGTGCAAAAAGGATGTAACTATTGCAGTGATTACATTGCATTAGATAGAGGAGTTGTACAGGGAGATGGCCACAGGCATTACTGAACTGTGTCGTTCAGTGGTGCTTTTTGGTAATCTCAGTCTCTCACTGAACGTGCTCCTGTGGCTAGCCAGCATGTCATGGAGTGGGTGGGAGGTATTATCCAGCAATGTCTTTATCTTGGAAAACATTCGCCCCTCTGACACCACCTTAAGAGAGTCCAGCTCCATATCCACAACATTACTGGCCCTGCAGATAACTTTATTGAGTCTGTTGTCATCAGCAACCCTTAACCTGCTCCCCCAGCATGCAACAGCATAGAGGATAGCACTGGCCACAACAGACTCGTAGAAAATCCTGAGTAATGTCCGACAGATGTTGAAGGACTTCAGCCGCCTCAGAAAATAGAGACGACTCTGGCCTTTCCTGTAAATTGCAGTAGTGTTTTTAACCCAGTCCAGTTTATTGTCTATGTTTACACCAAGGTATTTATATGTCCACGTTGACCCCATGGATTGAAACAGGGGTCAAGGGTTTTCTGGTCTTCCTAAAATCAACAGTCAATTCCTTGGTCTTTCCCACGTTGAGCTGCAGCTGTTTCTGCTCACACCACATGACAAAGGAGTCGACCACAGCGCAGTACTCTGACTCATCACCCCTGCTGATGCATCCAACCACTGCAGAGTCATCAGAAAACTTCTGGAGATGGCAGGTCTCTGTGCAGTGGCTGAAGTCTGTGGTGTAGAGGGTGAAGAGGAAGGGGGAGAGGACAGTCCCTTTTGTTTCCCCTGTGTTGCTGATTACCTTGTCAGACACGCAATGTGGAAGACACACATATTGTGGTCTTCTTGTCAGGTAATCAACAATCCAGGACACCAGAGAAGCATCCACCTGCATTGCTGTTAGTTTATCACCCAGGAAGGTCGGCCTGATGGTGTTGAATGCACTGGAAAAGTCAAAAAACATGACCTATGCAGCACTCGCCAGCTGGTCCAAATGGGTGTAGACACGACTGAGCAGGTAGAGATGATGGCGTCCTCATTTCCAAGTAAGGACTGGTAAGCAAATTGAAGGGGATCCTGATGTGGTCTGACTATGGGTCGGAGTTGGTCCAGGATGAGTCTTTCCAGGGTCTTCATGATGTGGTAGGTCAGTGCCACAGGCCTGTAATCCTGGGGGTCACCGGGACGTGGCGTCTTTGGTACAGGGACAAGGCATGATGTCTTCCACAGCACTGGGACCCTCTGCACACTCAGACTCAACATGAACAGTTTATGAAAGACTCCAAAAAGCTGGGGGGCACAGGCCTTGAGGACACGGGGACTCAGTCCATCTGGTCCAGCAGCCTTGCCTGAGTGAAGTCTCCTCATTTGCCTCTGAACCTGGTCTTGAGTGAAAGTGATGCGTGGGGGAGGGGTATCAGGACTCTCACTGGAGGCAACAGGGCTATGCGAATATAACCCATATACACCACCAGGGATATGACTAGTTTTGTATCATAGGAGATAGGTCCATAAAACAACATATTCTTTATGCACATTCGTATCTTGGAAAAAGATTTTATGATTACCCACATATACTTCATCACACGTTTCATATTTTACATTAGCTAGTACATGCCCATGTCCATGTTCTGCTCTGTGATATAAAGGTCATTGTGGTGCATTTTGTTAAAAATGTTTCACTTTGAGACATCTGCAGACTGTGAGAAAATAATGGAAATATAATGCAATGTAAAATAAATCCAATGCATTTGCCATAAGTAATCTCTATGATGAAGCTGTGGTGCATAGCTGCAACTTCTCTTAAACACATTCACGCCTTTGCAGAGTATTTCCAGCAACTGGAAGAAATCTTGGTTTGTCTTCTTTTTTTGCTCTCTTTCATGGTGTTTTCCTATTGGTTGGAATGTAGATGTGGGTTTTAGCAGCAGTCACATGGTTATCTTAAATTTCTGACATTATCAAAACTTTTAATGAGACATTTGAAAGCTTTTTACTAATACATTTTCAATCTGATGGCTTATCTATTGCTTCCTAAAAAAAGGTTTCAACCATTTTTCCAAAGAGCTTACTGCACTGGATTTGTGAGAAGAAATCAGAAATTTTTTTTAAAAAAGATGCAAAACAAAAACATGGCTAAGCTAAATGGGCGTCCTTGTGTTTTTTTCCACAGAATTTCCAAATCCAAAAAAAGATGTTGTCAGATTTCACACAAAGCATTTTCTGCAATGCCCAGTATCATCCCGTCACGCTCAGTACAGTTGGCAGCATCTTCAAATCTCCTCATCTTGCATCGGGAAGCCAGATCATTGCTTTTATTTGATCAACAGCATGGGACCTGAGCAGGAAGGAACTCACACCTGTGTATCAGAGGAAATGGGTTACAGGAAAATCCTGGCACAGTACCAACTACAGCTGGGGAACAAGGTGGTTGGTTTACAGTCAAAGCCAATGATCTGGGTTTGTCTCGTGGTGGTTCTGATTCAGATATTGTGATGTTAGTTCCTCAGAGTTGTGATACTGTAAAGATTTTTACACATACAATTCATTATTCTTTAATTTATTTTTTTACTGAAATAAAACTCTATTACTTCTAATACTTTGAGCTGCGGCTCAGGATGTAGAGAAGCCATTATTGTAGAGTTTTGATATCTGGTTTCGCAAATGTCCTTGGGCGAGATAAATTGCCACCAATGGATTCATTAGTGTGTGTGAGAGAGAGAGAGATTAAAAAACAAACTACAGTTATTCACAGCCACGCTCAAAACCTTTTTTTTTGAGGGGCAAATTCATTCATTTTCTTCTTCTTATGGAAAAAATATATTGAATATCAGCTGGAATCAGGCTTGTTGACAGTCTGTGTATTAAAAGCTGAAGTTCAGTGGTATAAAATGCTGTCTGTTGTAATTTTTAGAAATTAATTGCAGTGTTTGCATGCAGTACATGCACACATGCATTCATAGAGGGAGAAGAGAAAATAATATTGATTGATTTTTTTTTTTTAATCTTTCCTGTAACTCTCTTGCATCTGTTTCCTGTCATTTGAAATTCTGTCAGAATGTACACAGTGCACGTTATAAATTTCCAGCCAACGCTCTTAGATCATGTAGATTTCCAAAGACTGACCCAGTTTCTGTTTGTTCAGAGTTCGGTTAATAAATGGAAGAAACATTCAGACACTTTTCCCCTATTTTTGAATGAAACCTGATCATAAATTCCAAGTAGAAAGGTAAGACATTTGACCTCACAGTGCTGTAGGATAGCAAGCAAGTTGCTGCTTTTCCAAATCCTTTACCTGACAGTACAAATGAAGCTATAAACAAACCAAAAAAAGATTTAATTTATCACATTTTTGCAGTTACGTGAGTTCAAAAAAATACCACATCTAAACATTTCAACCATCTTTTCAACATATAAACTAAAAGAAATAAACTGCAAATGTTTACAACATACGTCTGTCTGTCTCTCATGTTAGTGTCTGATGATAAACAACTCCAAACATGTTACCACAACAAACGCGCTGATGGGTCTCATTCTCCATAAAGTAAATAAACACCTCTCACAATATAAACAAAGACCATTACCATGTGCACCTCCTGGATAACATCCATAAAGAAAAAGGTTATTTTGGCACCTCACGTCTTCCATCTGCATTCATGCTAGTGCTCATCCACAATGACTTTTTTTTAATAGTGGTGTATTTTAGACAAACCTTTAGCATGGTGTTGTTATGGAGCACATGTGCCAGGCACATTAGGACTCATGCAGGAGAAACCAGGAACTAACTAGGCTTTAGTAAAGAAACACAGGATGCACGGAGCACACAGCTAAATGGAGGACGCGATAATGTGACGGAGAAACTGAGACAATATGTCCCAAAAAGTCGATTCTGTTCATCTGCACATAGCGTTTTCAGTGGGAGAAACATTTCATCACTCATTCTTTTGGTGCCTTCGCAGCTTTGACAAATGTCCAGCTGGGATAACCACATTTACTCAGGGCCCTTTTGATATGATGAAGACATAGACATCCTGGACAGGGAGGAACGCTGGTTTGAGCGGGGAGTCAAGGAGGTAAGTCAAGGAGAACTATAATAGTTTTGTTTAATATGGAAAATTAAACAAAACTACAAACCCCCCTAAACATTCTCAAAACTCAAAACTGACCATGACAGGTGAATTTTTAACATCTGATTTGTAATACATTGTAATCATATTTTTCAAAGAATGTATGATCTCCAAATATCAATTTATGGTAGAAACATGGAAAATAAACATTTCAACTGTTACACTGAAATAGATAGCAGGAAGGAATATCATCACTCTCCAAGGTGAAATGTCAAAACAGGAGATATGTCATTGTTACACAGGAAGCGAATCAGTAATACCAGCAGGGCTGCGGCCATTTCTGTATCCACCTGCCTTACTACAGTGTTCTTCTTCTTTTTATCCCCCCCACCAGATGCTTTTTGTTGACAATGAGCTGTCTCTTGTATGTTGTGCTACTGTGACTCTTTTTTTGTGCACTGGATTGTAATCAGCCATTTGTTCTCCAGAACTTTGCCTCAGTGTTTTTGCATTTGGGTTCTTTACTCCACTGCGCTATCTGGAGATGTACATTAGTGTTTGTGAAATGAACTTTCAGTTACTGGAATTAATGGAAGAAGTAGGATTAAAGCAGAACTTTCCCAGAGAAAGTTTTAGCCGAAGCTACTTGGGGAAAAAAAAAATCAGAACACTTGTCGGTTTACAAATTATTTATTTATTTTTTTAAAGTGTCAGCAAAACCAGAAACCCACTTAAGTAAACTGCATATAGTGCTCTTAGTATATACACATAGAAACATTAAACTGTTAATGAGGTTGTGCAGTAAGTGTGCGAATACTAACACTTCCTTTCACAAACCAGGCTGTGGATGGCACTGTTACATTAAGAAAGATAAAGATTTTTCTATGAGTCTGTTGTGACCAGTGCTATCCTCTATGCTGTTGCATGCTGGGGGAGCAGGTTGAGGGTGACAGATGCCAAGAGACTAAATAAACTGATCCGCAAGGCCAGTAATGTTGTGGGGATGGAGCTGGACTCGCTTAGGGTGGTGTCGGAGAGGCAGATGTTGTCCAAGATAAAGACAATGCTGGATAATACCTCCCACCCACTCCATGACATGCTGGCTAGCCACAGGAGCTATTCAGTGAGAGACTGAGATTACCAAAAAGCACCACTGAACGACACAGTTCAGTAATGCCCGTAGCCATCTCCCTGTACAACTCCTCCATCTAATACACTGTAAACACTGCAATAGTTACACCCTTTTTACACACGCTCTTTTCTACTCAGTAATGTTGCTGTGAATATTCTTGATATTAATTCATAATTACCTCAATAAATCATTGATATTTATTATTGAGTGATTTGTATATGTTGTGCTATTTCTTACATTTGTAAATCTGTAACATATTGTATTGTTAAATAGTCTAGTCTGTTTCTGTTACTGTATTGGAGCAACTGTAACCCACATAATTTCCCGAGGGATTCATAAAGTATGCTGATTCTGATAACAGAATATTACTTTAACACTAGTTAATGAAAAAATATGTTTCGTGTAGGGAAGATGGATTTGCTATACATATAATATTTGGGCATAGCCACCACGATAGGAAACTGATAGGTAATCTTTCCTATCAGTCACTCATCAGTTACTGAGGTCTGTAAGAAGTCCATCATCTTGTTGTTCTCAAGCAGAACATTGCAAAACAGGGACAGATCAGACTGAAAAACCAAGGAGACCTGACCATCACAAGAAGGTCCCCGCTTCATCGTCTTTTTGGACTAACTGAGGCCATAAGCAGGCCATGCGAAAAAACAGTTGTTTAAGGCATTTCCACTTTGCATTCAGTCTAATCAGACTGGCTTTCCAATATGCTAATGCATTCCTTACTTCACTGCTTATTTACCTCTTCACTAAGAGGTGGCGGTGTCCACTACAAGTTTTCTTCCTACAGGGGTACAAATAACTTTAACCCTCTACCAAACTACCAAAACTTAAGTGGAACATTTTTTGTGACCTACCACTCCAATAGAAGGCTATGGGACCCACATCAAGCTATCATAGAAAAGTAAAAAAAATGCCAAATAGCACAGATTACACCATGCACTCGCACAGCTCCAGGTTCACACAAGAGATAGGCTACCTGCACCTGTGCTCATAAAAGGAAAAACCCAGCCCCGCCTACCAGGGGCGGTTCCCAGACCCAGGTCTCACCTGTCACATTCATGCATCTTTTTGTTAAGATTTCCCTTTAATGTTTTATCAGTCATCACATGTGCACTCCCAGACTTTAGTATTTTCACGTTTTGCAACCTGAGTATTTATTTTAAGTTCGAAGCTCACTCTTAGAAACATCACATTCACTCTTGACATACAAATAAAGAGTAAAAAACTAACATCGTTGTCTTTTTGACCGCATCCATCCAGGTACAGGACCCAGCCGTGCTTCGTTCCATATCGCTCCTTCCAAAAAAAAACCTGGTGTCTGGCTTGACACAAGTCCCAAACTGGAAAAGCAAATACGGATACGGTGTGTTTACTTTACTCATTCATACTAACTGTGACGCAGAAATTAATCTCAGTACATCACAATAAAGAGTTTCTCAATTCCTAATTCCTTAATTTCCAGGAGGAAAGAGGAGAAAGGAGACTTGCAAGAGCACAAGTGCTTTTTACTTAACTTCAGCGTCTAGGAAGAGCTGGACTATCCAAAGGAGAAAGGTGGACTCTTCGAACATTTCCTCCTTTGTTTATTTATTTATTTATTTTTTTGATGATCACACTTTCTGCTCTTCCCTGTTTACGTGCTTAGAAAAAGGTACGACTTGTTGTGACTTTGCGCCCTCATGAAACGCCATGAGCACTGTGACCCTGCAGATCATAAAATGTAGCCGTAGTCTTGATAGCCTATAACAAAAATATTACGTAGATTTCTCATACATGGGCGGTGCAGCCGTGTAGTTCCTCTAGTCCTGAACACACTTCTCTTTCAAAGCTATTTTCTATCGAGATCAAGAACAAGTAATTAGGAAAATAATTTTTTGAACTATTGGATCTATTTTATAATATTGTGCCCGAAGATCAGGAAAATGAGGTTCTCATTAGTGGCATGTCTATTTTTTTTACACATCTGTTGTCTGGCTGTGGGAAACGATCGTTCTCCGAGGATGATATTCACAGAGAAAGGTAGGAAATGTTTTTTTCTTTTTTTTAACTGAGATAATAAACAGTGTAAACATGAGTCGTAAAGCCAAAAATCGGGAAAATCTTCTTCATCATCTTAAGTGACTCCCTTGAATACTTTACGTCTATTAAAGTCTATAGTCTATGACTATAATCAATATGAATCATTGTGATTCAGGACAAAAACACGACGTATTTCTTTCAAACGTACAGTGGATATTGTTCAATCCCGTTAAAGTGTGTTTCCACCATACATGTGGCTCAGAAGATCATCATTGCCTAATAATCTCTGACGCTATATGGAAACAAATGTACATAAATTTATATTTCTACATTTTGGGGGGGCTACATAAACAAACACTTGATGACAGCGCCCCCCAGCAATGTCTCCGCATTATGAGAATAGTTTGCACCTTTGGTATGTTTCAGGTAAAGTGTGTTTTAAATCTCCAACACTGACACTTGTCATGAAATAGCTTCATGTTCGTCTCTCCAGCCGTTGCAACAAAAGTCTTATTTATTAATGATAAGGCACACTGTTTACATAACATTAGAATACAATGTCAGAATATAATACTAAAACTGCATTATTATTACTACCATTGCTATAGTTATCTTTGGGGACGCTATGATGAAATTTAGGGAGTGGTTGTGCACCCCTAAAAAAGGGTCTACACGTGGCTGTGGATGGTTTTGATGAAGGTTTTGTGGCTGTGGATGAAGTTTCCTGGTTTTCTCAGAAAAAGTCTCACACTGTTCAGTTTTAAGCCCCCTTTTCTTTAGTTTTTTCTTCTATACTTGCAAATAACACTGGGAATGCTATGTTTACATGTAAAGAGATTCTTTACACAGATGTTTTAGGCTCTTCTGAGTCAAACTTGAGGAATGTCTGGCTGTTTTTGAACAGCTGCAGATGCTATGCTATAGATACTGAGAGATGCTCCAGGCAGGACAAACAGTGCATGTGTACTGTATAAACATGTGCACAGTAACATTTTGTCCTTGTGCTGTGCTTGGCGATTTTACATCATTGGCTGTGTTTATCCTTTAATATATGTTTATTTGTTTTTTATTCTTAATTCTAGAAGCTGCAATGAATCGGTTAAATCTTCCTCGTGATCCACCTGTGCAGATTCTTCTAGAAGAGCAGCCGGACACTGTCTTAGCTGTTGGAAAAACATACCTAAATACCTACAACATTCAAAACCAGAACAAGGTAGAACATAGCTGTATAATCACACTAAATTACTGTATTGAAGGCTCTGAAATAAATGGATCTTCATACTAATATCATGGGAAAGTAATAGTCCTGTATTATGTATTTCCACAGAGTCATAAATCGATGCGGTTGGAGAATTGCAACAGTGTAAGCAGTGAACGGATAAACAGAACAAAATTAAGTAGTTTGTTAAATTTTATTGTTTGAACACTCAAGAAATCTAACAAACAATTTTCATCTTGTTATTTAGGATTGCAGCTATAACATCACTTTGGCCCACCTGATGGAAGATGCTAACCAGTTGTTTGTGTGTGGAGCCACTGATGATGAAACAGTTTGCTGTAACTCGGTAGGACAGACTACTGTGACAGAGAACTGATATAATACTGGGAACTGGTAGTTGTGTTGTTTCTGCTCAGGGTTGATAAGCTACTTCTACTTTAGTTTAATTGAAACAGCCCTCTTCCGCAAACAAAGCAAATACATCACAGCACTTCCTGTTTAGCCATATTTGTTTTTGCTTTATTATTTTTTGAACTATCTGTTAGATACAGGATGTTGGCTATACATGTTTGCCATCTGTGATGTACATTAGTTGGGATACATTAAGATAAACTGTTCTTTCTTTTTAATAGAATTTGACAGAGCAGCCACCGATATGCAAGGAGAGTTTAATAAAAGATATAAGGACATTTAACATAAAGGAGGGTGACCTGTCGGCCCTTGCAGGTGAGTTTTTTTACACACAAGATGCTTTTTAATAAATCTGCTGATGAATCCCTGCTTCCTCATTCACCTTTTTTCTATGATTCTGTAATTTTAATCCTTCTTGCGTGTTTACAGAAAGTCTGTACTTCTGTCAAAACTACTAACATCTTTTATTTAAATCAGTCCCTTTTAAAGGTTGTTTCTTCTCCCTATTACTGTGATATTGAGCTAGTTTCTCCCTGTTTGTACATCACTATAAAAACTCAATTTGCCACTGTTTGTTCCAGAATCTGAAACAAGTACAGATCTCTACCTAACACGCTCTGGATATGATGAATCTGTTGGCATTCACAAATTTGGTAAAGCAAGAGTGCGGCCAAAGAACCACCATAAAGGTATTTTCATAAAGTTAGAGCCAGAGAGACCTTATTTAGTGAAATCACATCACTATAAATGTTTGGATTCAAATAAATATTTTTCTTTCAATGTTTAGAGCAGCACTATGTAGGATTGGTGCTCAGCAAACGCAAAGATGATCCCTTGCAGAGCAGAGTTTATGGCTTCTATAGGGAGAAAAGCAAAGACACTGGACCGTTCAGTGAAATGTGGCTCCCCTTTGTGACCCAGGTTTGCATGGTAAGACCAAAATAGTTAGAAAATTTGTATTAAGTGCCACCAACATTAAAAAATTAAATAAAAATAAATACATAATGATAGATTGACTGTCCATTGCTTCTAGACAGATGTTGGTGGTCCTAAGAACAACTTGCAGTTTACCTGGACATCCCAGATGAATGCCAGGCTCTTCTGTGGAGACCCTGAGAGAAAACAGCATTTCTCTGAGCTGGTTGATGTTTCCACTGTGGATGCAGACCGATGGCAGGATACAAAGATCTATGCACTCTTTAGAAATGAATGGTAGGACTATTATCATTGATTTTGATGCTTCTACTGTATCATAGTTACTATATGTCATTATTATGGTAATATTATTCACATTATTACATTTGATTTAACATTAAATAATAGTTATAATACAGTTATTGTCTGTTTTTATGACTCAGTGTTTGTGTAACTGAGTCATGTGCTGTTTTTCAAAGTATGATCATGACTGGTTTAACATCACATGAATAAAGTCACAGTAACCAAAGGTTTAAACCAGAATGACTTGGCTGCTTGATTTGGAATTTTTACACAGAAGTAAATCACAGGAAATTGGGAAAATTGGAATTTAAAAAAATGGCTGTCTTCATAGTGCTTTTATGATTTAACTTAGATTTATTTGGTCAGGTGACACTTTATGTCCTCTGTAGTTTTAAGCCACGTTCTGTTCATTTTTCTTTTTTGTCAGTCTGTATGTTTTTTTTTCCACACTTAGTTCAGCCATTTTCCTTTAAATGTGTCAGACAAACCTGCTGACTATGTCTCTCCCTGCAGGGGGATGAGTGCTGTCTGTGTCTACACGATTGAAGCCATCAATAACATCTTCCAAAACTCTCCTTTCAAAGGCTACACAAAAGACCAAATGGACAGACCAAGGATGGTATGAGACATATGAGACATTTAAACTGTTCTGAAGAGAAAAGTGTAACAAACAGTGCCATATAGCTATAGCTATATCTTTTGGTAAACACAGGCCTCATTAAAATGCCAAATAAATCAAGTGTATTAAGCTTGTTTGAAACAAGTAACTTGGAAATTAGAGACATGATTTTCTCATAATTCACTGATCCTATAACAGCTTTTGAATTTTAAATGGCTAATCTGCCAGCATTGTCAAAGTAAAGTACTCATATGCAGCAAGAGAACAAAAGGTTTGACATCTTCAGTGGGTAAATGGGGCCACACCTGGTATGAAGCTCTGTTAAATTGAGCACGTTTTTTTCTTCAGTGTGTTGATGATAGCTCCAAGCTTCAAGTGGACACCCTGAAGAAGATTGGCAATACTTCAGAGATTGAGCAGTTGGTTCATCCTGTGGGCAACTCTGGCGTTCTTCTCTTTAATCATCACAAGTATACCCACATCCAAGTTGACAGTAAACCAAACAACAGAAGCAGAAATCAGAACGTCATCTTCCTATCTTTAAGTGAGTAAAAAAAAAATCTAAATGATAAAATACTAAGTGTTAAGAAGAATGTTCTGTGTGTTTGTCTACACTGGAAGGTGAGTGGAAACAGAACATAATATTAAAGTAGTCATTACTGATATATGTCCAGAAAAATAAGACACACATCGGAACAGACTGAGTGGGACTGGGTTGTAATGAAGAGGAATTATTTAGTAAAGGGCAAATGTAGGTGGGTGGTGTGACCCCCAAAACCAGAAACCGAAAGTTTCCTGTATGATCACACCTGCTGAGGTCTTCACACAAAGCTGACTTTTTTAGTAGAAGAACAGGTGTGGCACAATTTGAATGTAATATAAAAACTCCCAGATTTAAGCTTCCTCTTTTTTTTTGTTGACATCAACAGGCTTTTGGTTTTCATTTTACTGCGGTTCCCCTTAAAATAACATGTTGAGTCAATCCACGCTGTTTTTACTTTGACCTCAGTGCAGCCTTTTCTAAATATGATCAGAAGAGTATTAAAGTATGTGATGAGTCAGATGTGACTGTTAAATGACTCCCCCACAGGCTACTATACAGAGTGGATTGTGATGCTGAGATCACAGTTAGTCACTGGTTAACAAATTTGTTTGATGAGTTTATACAGGTTCTGAAGACAAAATGTAGTGTCATATCAGAACCAGAGAGTGAGTGGGATGGCTGAGGTAGGTTAGAGTGTTTAGACAGTTTTTAACTGTTAGTCATTTCCTCCCTCACCCCTCACCCCCATTGTGTCTTTCCACAGATAATGGAGGGATTCATAAGGTGCTGCACAATGAAAGTCACACCTTTGTAATTGCTGAGTATCAACCATTCAAACAAGAAGCACACGTTCTCAGCATCATCCTTCAGTCTACCTTTGTGAGTAACAATGATCACTGTGTAACCAATGTCCCAATCAAACCACAAAGATTACTCATATGGAACAAATGGTTTTTGTGAACAAAAGGAAAATAATTTTACCTCCTAAAGAATCTACTATATCATCTAATTAATAACTTTAAAATCATTTCAGTCTTTTTTTCCATTGGATTTTACTAAAAAGCCCAGTACATTAAGAAAACTTGTCCATCATTACAGAAAAAGCTGTATGTGAACAATGGAAGTCAACTGGTCCAACTTGATGTAGCAAACTGTTCCCAGTATGGAGAAACCTGCCAGGACTGTATGTTATCCAGAGATCCTTACTGTGGCTGGGATGGCACAAAGTGCATACGTGAGACAAAGTAAGACCTCAGAGCTTTATGGAACTCATATCTATGAAATATGAAGAATAATTCTTCACAACCAACAATTACATTAAATGTTTCCAACAGTAAAATAAAAATGTTTACCTTATTTGAGGTAAGTCATCCAAGCGAACAACAAGTCAGCTTCACAGTTGTGTTGAATGCTTTTCCTTCCCTAAACAGAAATATGAAATATGTTCATTTTTTATATTCATGTTTAGTCACCTTAATTTTCTTTGCCTATGCTGGTATGTTTCTTTGCCCATTACTACTGCTGCTGATGGTCAAGAGTCAAAAGGCAATGAAAGCAGAATCAGGACTGTTTATTAATACCAACATTACTAATACCAAATATGAGCATGTAAAAACATGGTCATATTTATACAAACAATGCTCCGTAGTATTTAAACACTCATTAGTGTACCTTTTGAATCATACACAGGTTTGATTCAGATACTACAAAGTCATGCTAGCACGCCCTGAAGTGTGTAAATGATTATGCATCATCATTAGCGTACCTTTTTGATTCATACACAGGTTTGATTCATATACTACAAAGTCATGCTAGCAAGCCCTGAAGTGTGTAAATGATTATGCAACATCATTAGCTTACTTTTTGCCAGTTGTCTTGTGACACCTGACAAAGCTTGACAGATGAGTCACTGCAAACTTAATCCAGGATGAAGCAACACTCAGCAATTACAATGTCCGGTAAATCATGTTGTCACAATATTTCAGCACATATTGACACTTGGAGCTGTTTGTGAATTTGTCCTACTGTAGCTCTACTGCTTTATGAAAGGCTAGTGTACTGTGTATCGATCAGGTATCAGCCAACAGGTATTACACTTTTGTTCAACTGAGAAAATATTAACATAAATAACCAAGACAATCATGAGTATATGTTGTATATTACTCATAGATTAAAGAGCACATATACCAAAACAAGATAATGTGCATTAAATTTCATTTACGTAGTGCCAGTTCACAAAAGATAGTGATCTCAATGCATTTTATATTGTATAGTCTTAGATACTACTAGAGATAGCATAGAGAAACATAGAAGAACAACAGAGAATGTCTAAGGAGCTTGGAAAGAAAAGCATCTGGACTTCTTTAAGTTTCTTGAAGACATTTCACCTCTCATCCGAGAAGCTTCTTCAGTTCTCCCCCCCCAAGAGGGACAAAAGGACCCCCTAATGATCCTCTACCTAATCACATGAGCCAAGGTGTGAAAATGGGTGTAGGTCACAATCAGCCAAGTTTTCGGGTGAGCTCATTGTGAAACCTAGCCCCACCCTATCTTATGATTTCCTGAGGTCAGATGGCCCAGGATGTGAGTGGGCGTTAAGGCGTCTGGGAAGGAATCTCAAAACTGGATTATAGATGGCAGACAGTTGGTGTCGTAAACCACCGCCTCTGTTCAAAGATGGTCGCTCACAGTGGACATAAATGGCCTCTTTTTTTATCATTAGGGGGTCCTTTTGTCCCTCTTGGGGGGATACTCACACAGGGTTTAAATCTGGGACTCTACACCATTTGATCCTAGAACTGAAGAAGCTTCTCGGATGAGAGGTGAAACATCTTCAAGCAACGTAAAGAAGTCCAGATGCTTTTCTTTCCAAGCTCCTTAGACTACAATGACCTGGATGACTGAGAACCTTCACAGACAACAACAAAGAATATAACAGCCAACTCCAGGCAGTTTAATTGGACCAGTAACCACAAATCAGTTATATGCAGCCATGTGTCGAGACATTTTGCTTTAGTCGAGTACAGGATATTGTGTCACATGTATGCATTAAGGATTTTGGCAACTAAACAGTACCTGAGCTCTAAGAATATGTCAGAGTTTCCATGTCTACAATGTGCATGTGTCTACTTTAGTATGAGTAACGCATATTTCATTAGTGGGTGATTGCAAGATTCCCTCCAGATGCCTGCAGGCCCTCCAGTCTGTTGTGACTTTCCAGACTTGTCTGTGCACATGCAGGCAGACTCAGACTGAAAAAAACAAGAATATTTCCCTGCACACCTTGCAAGGAATGAATACCTGGATTCAGATGGATATCTATATTAGTTCGTGACATTTTCTTGAACATCAAGACAGCGTGCACTAATTTCCCCTTTTTTTCTCCAACTTGATTAAGATGTATTTGTGAAGATATGATGCAAAATGTCACATTTTTCCCTGTTTTGCAATGTTAGTCCTTCCAAAAATTCTGTGGTCCACGGCCCTGCCCATCCATGAACGTTATCCTGATCATTTGCATGGCTCAATGAAAGTAATGCTATTGTTAATCTTATTATTAAGCAAAGCAATTCAGAAATGGCACTAGGTTCGTACACCTAAAACTGCGTTGCTGTAATAAAATGTGTGATTTTGTTTTTCACATTCAGCAGCTGTTATCTATCAGGAAATGCGGGTTTAAAAAAGCATACTATGCAAACTATCAAGGAAATTACGTTTTTCAACATAAGTCTGATAATAACACGATACTTTTTTTCATTCTAAAGAGAATGTTTCTTCTCACATGGCAATTTGTTAATTTCTGTAAATACTTTTATAGGAACTATATTGAACTATATCAATGCACTGGTATTTTCATTCTCACTTTGTGATTCTAGTTTTGTTCCACAGAAATTTGACTTGAAGATGAAAATTACCTCTTAAAAGGGAAGGCACCTTTAGCTGTAAATGGGAAGAAACATTATAGTGAAAAGAGAACAGGGTCTAGTGAGGTAAAATTAGTGCTACTCAAACCTCAACCAACAAACTTACAAACACAACCACACTGCATGCAAAAGTACAGCAAAAGTACAGATGGGTTTTTGCAGCTCCATACATGCAGATGATTTTTTCTTTTTATGTGGGAGATTACTAACCGCTAAGGATTTTTTTTCTCTGATAAAATTTTGTCAAGGTTCACTTCATATGAGGAAATGGCATCGAGATCAGGTTAAGTTGCCCACAGATGGAGAGAAATCCCTTTTTCTTGACAGTTAAGAGGGATAACAAATTTCAGAATATTAGTAACAGTAAAACTCCTAAAAACTCCAAACCATGTAGATGTGGAAGCCCTCTTGCAGCACATTTATGAGTGGGGACAGTACTATATGTTGTAATGTTACAGTTGTTGAATCATTCCACTTTTTTTCTTTTGATCTGTTTAGATTTCCTTTTGCTTCAATATCCCAATACAGTCAAAGAGTGTTGTGTGAATGAAAAATACTGAAGTTGGTACTGTACTATCATACACAATACCAAAAATTCTTTTCTAATCAAAGATGTTTTAGTTAGAAAACAATATACACAGATCCGTCTCCACTGGTTCCAGTAACATTTTAATTTTTAAAATCGATTGTAAAGCATAATTGTTCCATACAGCCTAATTTACTTATACATTATCTTTTTCAGGGGGAGCTGGCATGATGCAGCCACTGGGGACCTTTCCATCTGTAATGGGCACAATGGTATTTAAATTCATTTCAGTTTTACTTTACTGCATAATGCCTATTGACAACAAAACTAATCTTGGGACACTTTAAGGTGAAGACCCTGCATAGCAGAGGAAAAACCCAAAGATCAAACAATAGTCTATGAACAATCACAGAAGGAATTGTTTAAATATTTGGGGGGTATTTGGAAGTTTATTTTCCTCTATTCCTTACACAAGAGCTATTAGATGCACCACAAAACAATACAGTGCTGTATACATTGGTAGTTGGTACTTTCTTGGCTGTAAAGCCCCTTTTAATCCAGTTAATAATCTGCACAGGTATAACATTTAAATATATGTGATGTACATATCATCCAGGTGTATCCTCTCCCTTTCTTATCTTTTGTGATGCTAGTTCAGAAACCTAATACAAAAACTAAACACATGTTTGCGAGGCCTGTTAGTGTTATCAGTAACTGTCCTTAACTATTTATATATTTATCTGATATTTAAGAATGACACTATTGGCTTTATCATAAAATATAAATGTATTATTTTTTATTAAGTAGTCTAAAAATCTAAGATTGAGTAAAAGGGCCTTTCTAATTGTAGCCCAGGAGACTGCATGAACGGGCAAACTGTAGACCTATTACAGTAATTTCCTACTATTTTCAGTCTTTGGCTCACTTGAATAGATTTGAATGGTTTGCCATTCAAAATAATCTTTATTTAACTTATACCAGATCATGAAGAGGCCCTTCAGTTCAGTCTTTCTCTTCCTCTATTATAAAACTGACTGATAAAGAAATGCCTGGTGTCATAACAGTAATTATCAAACATACATGTAAAAAAACCATTTTAAATGTGGTTAATTATTAACTAACTTGACAAACTCTCACAAAGAGCTGAGTCTCTACAGTTGAGCAGTAAAGTCTGGTGACTGGCATTAGAGGGAATGCCAGTCACCAGATTGTTTTAATGCAGAATGGACAGCATAAAAGAAAAATAAGGATTTTTTTTTTATCTTATATTGGTGTGAATTGTGTAAAGCTACTTTAGCAGAGTCAAAACAATAAAAAATAAGTGGATGGAAAAAAGCACAATACACTTCTGCATAATTCAATTATAGGTAGGAAACTGATCTCTTATAAAGTTATAAAAGCCTTTGCAAAATATACTGTGTAGATGCATGAGCATATGCAAGAGTATAAAGACCCCGCTCTCGCTTCCTCTGTGGTTTCCGTTAGTAACCCATGGTGCTGTTTCCTCATATGCAAAGCAAAAACAACAAAAAAGCAGCAACAGCAACAAGACAACCTCTGCCTGTATACTAATATCAACGGCAAATGGCAAAATGTGTGTTAAAAGGATAAATTAATACACTCACAGCACATTTTTGAGTGACATATTTCAGAAAACCTACACAAGTAATGTAACACACAAATTTTCCAGCAAATTGATGCAAACCGCAAATTCAAGACAGAACTTCAACCAGGGAAACCAGTTACCACCAGAGAATAAGACTCATTTGAATAGTTTCGTAGGTGAGAGTGAGCACATTGTATTCCTCCATATGCAAGGGGGATTCAAACGCACCCCAGACAGCATAACCTTTATTCATCATAGTTTAGCTTCCTGTCTCGCCATATAGGTCACACGTTAAGGGGAACAAAAACTAGATTTGTTTCTTCTTATAGCTGTGCATCTGTGTGCCAGACGCTTCTGCAATGATGCTCATCAGTGGTGCCAGTTTGCTCTGTGGTCAAATGTGCTTCAGTTTTAATCTTATCTACATCTTAAGATCATGTTTATCGGAGATGCTAAAAAAAAGTTTTTATTCCACAACTTATGATTTCATCATTACATGGATTTACCCTTTAAAATTTAAATAATTTACATTAATAATATCTCTTAGTAATCCTTCTATGTTTATATGCATATGATATAGTTCTTCTATTCTGTTATTCTTTATAAATGCTTCCAACCCCCATACCTGACCAACTTCCTCTTTTAACTTGAAAGGCTTTAAAAGGACAAGTTCTCTTATGCTTTATATTCTATAATTAACACCTGAAACGCTTACACACCATTAGGTAATATCTTTTCTATCTATTCTATTTGTTGGGCTGACTGCAGTGGAAAAGTCAAATGCAAATGCATTCGCTATGTAGACAATGTTAAAATGTAAAACTGCATTTTCTCTGCTGTTTGCTTTAAAGCTACATTGCCCTTGGTCCTTATATGAACATTCACCTGAGGGAAGGAAACCGGTTTGATTTAGGTTTACTACACTGCATTTGAAATAAGAAAGCAGACTGGTTTAAAAGTAAACAGACAAAAAAACAAGCAGAACTGAAATTGTCCCTCTTCTGTTGTTTCCACAGCATTAAATTATACACAGCGAGTCAGTATCCCACATCACTCAAAGTATTTCCTTCAATGCCCAGTGTCATCCCGTCATGCTCAGTACAGTTGGCAGCACGATGAAAACTCTACATCCTGTAGCTCTGGGAAAGAGCAGTGCCTTTATCTGATTGACAACATGGACAGTGAGTGCAAGGGAACTTACAAATGTATATCACAGGAGATGGGTTACAGTAAAGTCCTGGTACAGTACGAACTACAGGTGGAGAACAACGCGAAGATCCAACAGTACAAACAACAGTGGCCGAATAAGGCAGAGGGCCAAAAGTCAAGCCCAATGATCTGGGTTTGTCTAATGATGGTTCTGATTAAGAGTTTGTCCTTTTAGTTCCTCAGTGATGTAAGTTAGAGGCTGAATCTGTGATAATCTAAAATCTTAAATTGGTTACAATTAATGTTTTTTCAGTGACAGTTATTGTTTCTTTCCTTCCATCAATTAGCTGTACTGCCGACATCTGTGTAAACATCTGTAACAGCTGTGGCTCAGGCGGGTAATGCAAGCCATTTGCATTGTTTTGTTTGGTTTTTCCAGTGCAATATACTCTCTGCAGTATATGTAGTTTTTTTAAACAAATAATGACCTTATGAATTGTATGAAAATGTAAACGTTCTTTTAACTCTTTCTTCACAAATTGCTGAGAAGCCATTGTTTTGAAAAGACTGCCAGTGTTTTAGAGCATTTTTTATTCATGCACGTTTTGCAATATGAAACTTTCTATTTCTAATCTTTAGTGTTATTGATGTGCTGTGAAAAAATATTTGGCCCCTTCCTGATTTTTTTAGGTTTTTGTGAAAAAGTAACTGGTTGTGCCAACCTTTGCAGCAAGAACTGAAATCAAGTAATTGCAATAATTGGCAATCACATCACTGCAGATACATTTTTGACCACTCTTTTTTGCATAATTGTTTTAAATCAGACACATTATTTTGTGGAGTGGCCTTGAGCAAATCAGAGAGGAATTTGCTAGTGTGTTTCTGATCATTCTCCTGCTGCATAACCCAAGTCCACCTGAGCTTCAGGTTACAAATTTATGGCCTTATATTGTCCTTCAGGATCCTCTGGTAGAGAGGTTCTGTTACGGCTAGTCATCCAGGTCCCCAGACAATCACACTTCCCACCACTATTTTGTTTCTCAGCTGTGTCTTTAGATTGTGGCATGACGGGTTGCTTTATGAGATCTGTTAGCCTGCTTCACTTTGTCAGACAGGCTCTATTTAAGTGAACTTTTGTCTAAATTTTGTTTGATGATCTGAAACATTTAAGTGTGAGAAATATGGAAGTGAATACTTTTTCACGGCACTGAATGTTACATCCGTTTCCTGTAATGTGAAATTTGATCTGAATGTATGTTTCGCACTTTAAAAATTCCTTTCACGTCTGCTACCTCAAGCAATGAGCTTTAGATTTCAGAAGACTGAGACACTGTTTCAGTAAAAACATTCACACATCTTTTTGTCAATAGCAGCTGTTGCTGAAGGTGTTTCTGCATCAACACATTTTTTTTTTGGCCCTCAGGTTTCAAATTGCAAATAAGTTGCTGCACTGCCAAATAGTTGAGCTAACAGTGCAAAGTACAAATGCCAAATTTATTTTATTAGATCTGTTGTTCTGTGACACCTAGCAAAGTACAGGAGAGAATACAGTGTGTTATTGAATTCATGCTGTACTGCAAAATTACCAAAATACTCACTTTCTGATTTCTAATTTGGCCCAACAAAGCAAGCTTTTCCAAATTTAGTAATCGCAGGCCATAAATTCATTATTTGCAGTTAATTATATTTCATTTGTTTATTTTTATCTTTTTTTCATTTATTTTTTTGATCCGTGGTTTTATCTTGCTTATTTTAAACCTGCACTTCAGTCGGCCTTGTTACCTTTAAACATGCCAACCTTAATGAAATTGACCACTGGGTGGATGGATGTGTGGGGCTGTGTGTAGATGGAGGTTGTGAATGCAGTGTATGGTTGTGTCCGTGGTTGTGTCCGTGGTTGTGTGTGTTTTCATGCAAATTTTTTCGTAATTTATTCAGTACAGAATTTCACTTTTGAACTTTGAGCTTTTGAACTGATCTGTACATTTTTAAAAAAACATACATAAGCAAATCTTATATTCTGTATATAGTTTTTCCATCTCCATATAAGGATAATTCTATTTTTATGCTGCAGCTTCCTTCCTTTTTTTATATCGAGTTTAGTTCGTCAAAACCAGACTAAATCACAACTTTAAAAAGAGAATAGCTGCCACCATGAATCATTTCCATGTTTCAGTCTCAGAGGAACTGTGATATTTAGCTTCCTTAAAACATACCTGTATGGAAAAAAAACACACACACACACACACACAGTTTAGAAGTGATCAACTTTTATACCACAAGTTGCATACAAAAATTGAATGTAGCTATTGTAATGCTACACACCAGTTATTGAAGGTTCCGCCTGAGTGTTTTCAATATCATCACTTTGAAACTTAACATGACATTCTGACTTTGATAAACAAAGTGACTGTAAAATATTATCATTACATAAGACAAAATTATGACCCAGGTCATATAATATGGTGTTATATATTGCTTTAACACCATATTATTCTACCTTGTACAACATGGTGCTGTTCATTCTGTTCCATGTTTTAGATTTCCCGAGCTCTATTTAGCAGCTGGACATTGATTGGAGACTGAAGTGCTAATTTTAAATGAGGACCAAAAAAGACCAGTTCCCTCTACTTCCTGATTTCTAGCCAGGTGGTGCTGTGTGAATGTGTTGATCGTGGTGTGTGTGTTTTCTGAGTTAAGGAGTGCAGGCAATTTTGTACATATTCAAAATATATTTTTTTTTACAAGCAGTCCTGGTAGGTGTAGTCTTTTTCTTTCAACAACCTTGCCAGGTGCTAGGTTAATTTGTTTTTTGTTTTTGTGTTGCATTGTCTTTTGTTTTTGTTTTTTTAAATATATATATATATATATATATATATATATATATATATATATATATATATTGGTTGTTGTTTTAGCTGTGCCCACGCTAATATTGTTCATTGTGAAAAAGACAAATAAAAC
This sequence comes from Oreochromis niloticus, assembly GCF_001858045.2. Lineage (NCBI taxonomy): Eukaryota > Metazoa > Chordata > Actinopteri > Cichliformes > Cichlidae > Oreochromis > Oreochromis niloticus. Next base: position 32,939,192 of record NC_031965.2, read on the forward strand.
AGCTATCTTGACAGCAAATCTTGTGGTCACACTGGTCCTTCTGTGGGTGCAGAGGTGCAGGGCGCCACATTTGTGTTGTGCTCTGTTTTCCCCTACCATGTTGTAACAGTGAGCATCATGATATATTTAATAAGGCTTAAAACTAGAGACCGAGACAAAGTCATTAGGACCGTAATCAGTAAAATCAACAGAGTTGTGGACATGTTTAAGATTACTATAGAACCACTTTTTTTGCAACCATAGGAGTCACTCCTTCGTTCTGGGCATTAGTAATAATTACATTTTTTTTCTGCTTTTCAGCCCTCAAAAATATGTTCATATGTTTCTGTACACTGGTGTGAAAAAGTGTTTATTATTAAGGGGAAGGAAAAGAAATTTTAAACCTACATGGCTCTGTGTGAAAAAGTGGTTGCTTCCTAAATCTAATAACTGGTTGGGCCACCCTTAGCAGCAACAACTGCAGTCAAGCGTTTGTGATAACTGGCAATGAGTCAAGAATTTTAGGCCACTCATCTTTGCAGACTTGTTATAATCCAGTCACATTAGAGGGTTTTGAAGCGTGAATTGCCTTTTTAAGGTCATGCCACAGCATCTCAATCGGTTTCAGGTGAGGACTTTGACTAGGCCATTTCAAGTAATGACATGGGGATCTCAAATGTGACAAAAATGCAAAAAAAAAAAAAAAAAAAAAGGAACCATGAAAGTGGCAAACACTTTTTCACATGTCCGTATGTATGCACCATTGACTATTTATATCAGTCTATGACACATATTATAAGGTGTAAAATAATAAATGAATAAATTGACTCAGGAGGAGTTTAAGAACTTCAAGTAGCAACTGGAACTAAGGATGCAGACTGGAGAGGGCAGACTGCCCCCAAACTGTGGATCTGATGGTGCAGCATCATCCCCAGCATGCTGTGAACATCACCAGAGATTTTAAGGGGCCATCAATAGAAACGATCTGGCTGAGCATCTGTCTGATATTAACATGAGAGCTCCTTCATAGCGGCTCCAACTTCACAACATCACCTTCTCAGCTCCCACAGCTCCACATTCATCAACTCAAAATACAAAATCATGTTTGCATGTTAATAATCAATAAACTTGTTTTGCGTGTTTTTTTAAGTCTGTGAAAACACACTGGGCTGATGGAAAGATAAGAATTTTTACAGCTTGTATTACATTATTTCCTGAACACAATGTTCCAGGAACTTGCTGGTTTGCAAGTGGTGTGGCTTCAGAGTCTCTTGAGAAACCAAATAACAACTCAGACTGCTAATCCAAAGATTTCAGTCTTGAGACATAGTACTGTGCAAAAACCTTGAGCCACCTCACATATTTTGCTAGTACATTCTATTTTGCTAGTAAAAAAAGGAAATACAACACGTGCAGCTATTTATTTAAATGTGTAAGCATATATGGAAATACAATATATAAGACACAAAACAGAGTGTGTAGAATTCTATAGTTGATATTACTACATTCATTCCTCCACATAGTCTGAATTCTCTTAACCAAGCCTTCGTATAATTTGTTTAAGTTGTCTTCAGAAATGTTCTTCAGGCTTCTCGAAGGATATTCAACGCTCGTCTTTGGAGGCCTGCTGACTTTTATTCCATTTGCTGTCAAGATATCAACATCCCACAGTGCCTGAATAATATTGAGGCAATCCACGATTTTACTAGGCTGCTTTTACTGAGTTGGTAGTGTGTTTGGGATTATCGTCATACTGAAAAATAAAACCACTGCTAGTCAGATGCTTTCAACATTGCATGGTGAAGAAATGTCTGACAGCAATGTTTTGCATTTATAATTGAATTTTTTGACATCTCTACCGCCACTGGCTGAAATGCAGGCCCAAGCCATGACACGGCCTCCAATGTGTTTTACAATTTGAAACCAAAATTTTACATTTGCATGTTCTTGATTCCACATGACCTGTTGTCGTTCAAAATCTTGCAGATCACCTAAGAAAAAAACACAAGAACAAAGTAGACACTCTAGCCATTTAGAAACAAAATACAAAGAAACAAAGGGTGACTCAACACTTTTGCACAAAACTGTACTTCTTGGTATTAGTATTGAAATGACTGAACCTAATATGGACTGTTTATGAAGAGAAAGTTAGCTTTACTGGACATTAATTTGAAGGATTGTAAAAATACGTTTCAATATTTAAGCTTCAAGGCAAAAATGTACAATAAGGTTGCATGTTAGTGTGCTCCTATATGGTGATCTCAGATGAGAAAGGGGGAAAGAAAGCAACTAACCAACACACAGGGACATAGGATATAAAGTAAAACTTTATCATGACATACAAGTTAAAAGCCCTGAGAACCATATCTTTATATTAACTGATATGAACAAAACTGAATGTGTGAAAACCACTTTAGAAAAGTGCTCCTCATAAATACAATCAGCACAAACCAGTTTTTACAAGCATTCATGTTTTGTCCTATTTTTTTTTTGTTTGCTTTTAATCAAAGAGAAAACTATAATATCAGTAATATCATTATTATCATGTCCATAATAATAATAACAGTACAAAAATATGCACAAACCCCACAGTTGAATTAATATACGGAGCATTGTACAAGCCAAAAACAACATAAAATTGATAAATGAGGTATTCAATAACCACTTGCATATGCACCTGTTTGTACACAGATCAGGTTAGTTTTTAAACAATTTAAAATTGAATTGACTCCAAAATCAAAAGGTTCCGCATACTTCCAACTTCACAGCTTCCTGAGTGACGAGACCTTGCCGTAATGCAGTTATTGACAACAAAAAGAAAAGAAACACCAAATCCAAAATAGCATTCTGCGAAGTGACCACAGCTTCTATCAGCATTCATCCCTCAATGCAGCTTCAACATCATATGCAACACTGAGCGCAGCTCACTGCCCTGAGGTAATGTGGTATGAAGAGGTGGAGGGGGGCACACACACTCACTCACACTCCACATGGATGCAGGTATACAGGCACAACACATTATACATAGTGCACCTATCCATACAATGAGTCAAGTGACAGGAGCCTTGAAAGACAGTGACCAGAGTGGTTGCTGGGTTGAGGAAGAAAAGTGTTGAGGAAGAAAAGTGACCCACTACTCAGTCAAAAAAACCCTTCATCCTCTGAACAAACCGGAACTGTACGAGTATATAGCCGAAAGATGTTGGATAAACCTTTATCTACTTAAATATTTCTTAAAAGTCATTTTTCACTTCCTAATTTAGCATTAAAAAAATTCAGCAGTGGCGCCACCTGCAGTGCCTTTAATGTTATTACTATACTGCACCTGCTTGCACACACACGCAAACACACCAATGTACAAAGGCAGTGAAGCTACATTATCAAACAGTCATTGCTTAGAATAAGCACAAGAAACAGAAAGATTGGACTTGGAAAACAGAAAATATTTTAGTGGCATCCTAAATAATAAAGATTGTTACTAAAAGCAAGGTCCACCAGGAAAAGGAAAAAACAAATAAATATCAAAACTCACTTGATAACACAACAAACTGAAGGATAACTTGTGTCTAACATCTGGGGGGGGATTTTTATAGCCAAAGGGAAACCTGCATGGACCACATCTCACCAGCAACTAATTTTAAGGCAGTATCTATACTCCTCACCTTTTCTAAAATACAGTTATGTGTCATACAAGGTTGCGAAGGCTATACTGACAGACTGACAGCGCAGTTCTCAAAGGTTCTTAAACCCTGACCTGCGATCTGCACTGCAAAACCTGACACATAATTGCTAAAAATACAATCTAAGAAAAGCAACAAGGCTGCCCACCTCAGACCACACTAGGCGTAAAAAGGTCTAAACAGTTAATATGCCTTAAATTCAACACAAATAAAGCTAGAAAATGTTGTTCTTTTGTGGGGTTTCAATGCTTTTAAAAAATTGTTTAACGGGAGAAAAGCATCCTACAATAACAGGTTCATCATAATCAAGCTGTGCCTGGGGTAAATTGATAAAAGAAAATGCAGGCTACTGTCGACACTGACTGTGAGGGACTGCGCAAACAGGTTAAACAAACAATTTAAATGCAATTGTTGATGAGGCCACTGTATCCGGCCTTCATTTTAAATAATGAAATCTGTTAAAAGGGTCGAATATGCCCACCTGTACAAGTCATGTAATTGGGTTTTCAGTCTTTACAGTTTTAAATGCACTTTCCACTAACTAATTGTGAAAAACCTTTTGCAGTCCAACAGAGACCCGCTTGCTATGCATTAGCATCCTGTTAGCAGGATTGTACAAAGTGTCCATAAGGACTGACTGTGCTAGTCTTTGGTATGTAGCTGTGCAATAACCAGAGGATGGAGGTGTAAAAAAAGAAACACTGGTCACGTGATTGTTCAAATGCATATCATGATTTTGCCATTGTCAGAAAAAAGATGCAATTTCAACATACACAGTCAAACTTAAGGTTGTTTTCTGTTCTTACCCCTATGGAAACACCATTGTTTTTTTTGTTTGTTTTTTTTTAAGAAAGAAAATCAACATGTCAATGAAAAAATAACTTGTCTGTTCCTCTCTGCTGAAAAAGCACCTCAGATATATCACTCTTCTCAGACAACCTGATGAACCTAAAAAAGGAAAAAAACAAAAAAAACAAAGAAGAAGCAAGCATGAAACGCGTTCTACAAGTAAATACAGGAGAAATATATCAAGCCCGTCCCACTTCTTTGTCCCCAAAAACCACCAGCAGTGTGACAGCACGTCCATAACAGTTTCAGTTCACGTAGGATTCGGGGCGTCAAGTCTCGATGGCTTCACAGCCTTTTGAGGTATGTAGTGTCACTCTCCTTTTCAGAGAGTCTGATGAGGTATTTTTGAAACAGTCATGTAGGCTTGTGCATTCTTCACGTATTAATCCTCTTTTTTTGTGTCTCTTTAAACTGACAGTGATTCCTTGCAGTTGTCACATTGCTTTTCCTGAGAGAGACGCCCCCCCCCCAAAGCAGAGAGGCCAATGTGTGGTCAGAGATGACGATGCCACCCAACTCGACATTCAGCTCTGTGGCTGCAGCTGGAGGAAGGATGCACAAAAAAAAATAAAAATAGGGGAACAACAAACTCAAATCTGGTCTGCAGGAGCTAGGAATGCCTCAGTATTACCGCTCTGGGTGAAACACAAAGCTCAGGCTCTAACGGGCCTTTTACTGTTAACCCAACTTTGTGCGCGCACGTGGAGCTGAAACTACTTAAACTTTAGCTTTGCAACCTTTCTAATGGACTTCTCAAGAGCTCAACTGAGGGCAGCTGAAAGGATGAAATGAGGTATTTAATGTGCTGATCTACAGCATCAGATCATCACCAGTTTGACGCCACAGCACGTTGAAGACACCTGAGCAGCCCCAGTTGGAGGCCCATCACTGTGAGGGGGGTGCTCTGTACACAGGTTTCCACTGGTGACAGTTACCCAACTTCCCCTGATTGCAACTAGGTCAAAAAGAATATAAAAATAAAGTTGATTCAGGTTAAATATACTACAGCTCCTGAGGTAAAGACACCACTGCAGGTTATTTGATTTGAGGTATGTAAAAGGAGAAAAACTAAAAAAAAAAAACTCATTCTAAAACACAAAATCAAAAAAGACAACAAAATGGCAACAAACAAACAAAATGTTCTAAGATAAAACTTTTCAAGTTCAGTTGTGACTACACCTGTCAGTGGGTTTTGGCTGAGCTGATTGTGTTTAGCATGTCGATTAGGATTAACAAGTGTATATATGTGATGTGTGTCTGTGCATGATGTGTTTGTAGTGTTGTGTTGTGTTCCTGTGTGCGTGTGTGTGTGTATGTGTGTGCATGTGTTTGTGTTAGATCAAAATAAAATGCATAGCAATTTATTTTGGATACATCATTAAATTTTCAGGCTCTGTGTTCATGATTGGACAGCCAAGACAGGTTGATGAGGTATTTGTTGTGCAACAGTTTCTTTTCGGTTTCTTATTGTATTGTATATTCATGCTGGGCCTCCTGCAGGAGCAGAGGCCTGGGGAGAAGGTACAAAGGGCAGCCTGAGTTAGGGTGACCCGGTGGGGGTCGGCTCAGCCGAGCCGGGACCCTTGGAGGAGGAGGAGGATGTTGGGCTGAGGCTCTGGGCCTGAGGTGCGGAAAAACCAAAGCTTGCGCTGGTTCCAGCAGGGGAGGCTGAAACAGCAGTAGCAGCAGCAGCAGACACAGATGGCCCCGGGGCCCCACCAGACTTCTGGGCGAACAGGGTTCCTAAAGAAAAAGGAGAAACATCATTAGTTAAAAATGAACATTGATGCTTGAATCCTTCCAGAGGTTAAGCAAAATAAATTTACCTAATCCCACCCTCATACACACCTGAGTAGATTGTGCCATTGACCTCTACTGAGACAGTAATGCTGGAATTTCCATTGGTTGAGATACTCAGAGACATGTCCTGTTGCTTCTCTTCTGAAAAAAACCCCAAAACATAAATAACAGTGAAGGGATTATTTTTGTGTATTTTCTTTCCTTAAAATTCCACCATTAATATAAAATATGTATTTGGTCAGTTTCTTGACCCTTGACAGGTTATGCTCAACTACACGACTACAGTGCATGATGACAGAATTATTTCCATGGTCAAGAAAAACAACTTAACATCTAACCAAGGGAAGAGAACTCTCAGCTGTTCATGAAATACGTGAAATTATTCAAAATATTACAGAATAGAATGTATGCAGATTTATACAAAGTCATGCAGCAGCTTAAAACATTAACTGATGGGCTTTGGTAAATTGGTTGCAGCTGCATGCAACAGAAAACACATTTGTTTTCGGCCGTAGGGTTAGCCTGGTGGGTTTGACGAGACCAAGAAACGAGCTCAGGTTCCCCCACAGAAAGAATAAATTTAAGCAGCAAAAAGATGTTAACGTTAACGTGTTAAAGATTTTTTTTCTGTTGGCTAACGCATGTTTTGCTACCAATCCCATGTACAGCAGTAGGTTTGGCTCCATGATAGCAGCATGCTCTTTAGAGATATCCACAGACTTTGGAGAATATTGATGGATATTCACCACAAACATTCACCAAAGTTTACAGATGTCTCAAAACACACTAAAACTGCGATTCCATGATATGATACCTCTAACTTCAATAGAAAAACAAACACTGTATTTAATTTCCAGGGTTTTTTTAGACACAGTCTCAACAAACTTCTCAACACTGACCTCTGGTGGGCATAGCAGGGGCTCCCAGACGCAGGTTCATAGGCATTTGGGAAGCCATGGCCAGTAGATTATGTTGGAAAGCCTGCTGCATCAGGCGCTGCTGCTCTTCTGCCAAGCGAGCCAGCTTCCTCTCCGGCCCCTCTCCACCACCGGTCTCCAGCTTTTCTCTAAGCTGCTCCAGTGTGGCAGCTCTGGCCAAGCCAGCAACCTGCTGCTGACCCAGAGCCAGTGCCATGGAAGGTCTTGCAGCCATAATCGGTGGGGTCAGGTCATCTGGAGGAGAAATGGAAGTTTAGTCTGAATAAGTCAAAAGGAGTGATTCGTGATTCTGTGTAACTTGAAAACTGAAATGCATGAATCTGTCAAGGTGAATGTGAAAGGTCATCAGTCCTACCTAATGGGAGTTATAAAAGTAAAGCCCACACCATGATTGGACAAGTGGGTATATATACTATCCATAGTACAGTACTAAACCCAGTAACTTGAGGGTTTTTTTCTACTATACAAAAGCTGATATGAAGGACCTCAATGTTTTTGCTCAGCCAAATGATTCCAATTTTGTATTTAGGCAACATACATCAGAATGGATGTAAAAACAAAAGTGTGAGGTCCATGTGTTGGCAAAACAAAACAAAACAAAAATATATATATGGTTTCTTCCTCTCAGACAAAAGGTAAGCTGGCAACTGGAACTACAAATTGTAATGAAATTACAAATGATTATTATGTTTGGATGAAAGTTTATATGAGTGCTGTGTGAAAGAGCCTCAAATTCTGCAAGACACCAGAGTTTAGACAAGCCCCAGATGTATCTGTCAAGAAGATCCACAATTTCTAACTGAAGTAGGGAGACATCTGGTTTTAGGTTACGTGTGTCATTTCCTTTTCTGGGGCAGTGAAGATAGTATGCAAAATCTGAGTAACTGTTATACTGAAATGTCTGCTAGGGTCTGCAAGGGTTATTGTCTATACCAGGGGTCGGCAACCCGCGGCTCCGGAGCCGCATGCGGCTCTTTTGTCCTTATACTGCGGCTCCGGGTGGTTTGGGAAAATAAAGTATTTAGCTGAAGTGTATTTTATTTGTGTTTAGTTCTTTTTTTAACTTGTAGTTCTAAATTGGAAGATTATTGTGATTTTGAAATATAAAAATAAAATTATATTTTATTATTTCATCGCTCACAATAAGCGTCACACTCGCGGAAGCTGCTATACCCGCCGAAAGACTTTCAACCCCAGGTAGGCCAATTATGGATCTTTATGTCGGCAGCTGTTCTCCACCGTGAACTATGTTAAAAACAAAACCGCTCACGCCTCACAGATGACAGCTTACAGTCCTGAGTAAAGATGAAAGCCCCGATTTGCAGACGTTGTGCGCAGAGGTTCGGGACCAGAAATCTTATTGTAAACATATCACGGCAGACCCAACGATGTGTCCATGAACATGCTTTTCAGCATCTCTTTATTGACCACTTTTCACACATGGTTGCCGTACGCATAAAGCCGGCTGTAGCTTTTCAGCTCACAGCCCGACAACACAACAGCAGAGAGAGCACAGGCTTTAAGGCGGCGAGGCGTGATTGCGGGTGCCGCTCAGGTGCGTCCGACTCCCCTGCAGCGGCACTGCAGACCACGCCCCGCCACACACATTAACAAGGTAAAATAGATATTTAGGCAGAATTTTGCAAATATCTATTTTTTTAGCAGCATAGTGCTTTTTTTCCAATTACTTTTTAATTGAAAAAAAAAAACTGTTGTGAGGGTGGTGGCTCACAACAGTTTTTTTTGCTACATGGATCATTTTAGTTCAGCTGGGTGTCTTTCCTTTTGTTATATTTCTTTAAGAGTTCAACATGTGTTAATTACATAAATAAAATGTAATTTTCTCTGTAGCACTTCATGGATTTCATAAGCAACACACCTTAGTTTCTCTGTGGATTCTTTTAAAAAGCTGTTAAAAACTTTTCTGTTCAAACAAGCCTTTTGTTGATCTACGTATTTTATATTCTTTACATTATTTACATTTGATCTTTTACATTGTGTATAATGTCTATTGATTGTATTGTTTATTTTAATATTTGTGTACAGCGCTTTGTGACTGCCTGTCTGTGAAAAGCGCTTAATAAATAAACTTTACTTACTTACTTTAGTTGTTCACACAAAGCACAAAGGTAAAAAACAATATATACAGTGTTATCTTCATTTTAGATTTCAAAAAGTATTTGCGGCTCCCAGTGTTTTCTTTTGCGTGGAAACCGGGTCCAAGTGGCTCTTTGGGTGTTAAAGGTTGCAGACCCCTGATCTATACAATAAAATAAAATTTAAAAAAACACGGGGAAACAACCTTAAAATAACACCACCACCTCCCAGAAACACAACATCTAAAAACCCGTGGAAAACTCAGTATAGGTTACTGATATACTTTACTAGCATGTATATCTATCTCCACTTTGTAATCTTAAACAAAGTAACACTTTGTCAGAGAAATGTTTAGCTAAACAGCAGAAAAAGCAGCCTGAATGTCAGATTTTTGCAGAAGACAAGCAAAATTTGTGTCTGAAACTTTTTACATTTGGCTGTGCTTTGGTTCGGATTGTAATGAAAGCAGTACAAGTACACAAAAAAAGAAACAAAGAAGAAACTGCAAGCCTTCTACATGTCTCTAAAACATTTTGATTAAACTGATCTTTAGCCATCTGATTTAATTTCTGTTGTTATAAATATGTTTTAAAGCACTGATTTCTAACAAAGTAGAACTGGTTTATGTAGCTACAGCCAATATATGAGTCAAAATCCTTTTTAAAAAAAATTTGAAGCACAGATTCTGCTGGGGTTCACAGCTGAGTCACACACCAACAAAGTTAAAGTAACTTCAGAAAAGATAGCAGCAGTGTAATGACAGTTATCAACCAGATCCCAACTATGTGGACTAAAGGCAAAGTTCACAAAGTGTCCCCAACTATGTTATTAAGCCGTAGTAAAGGTGAGGGCCTCGATAGCCTGAGGCAGAACTGGTTCCACCCAGATAACTGGGTGTACTCCACACATATACAAAGACATGAACACTAAAAATGCACAAACACACAGGGACACACACAGAGGCAGACACTCGCATTCACATGGATATTTGACAAAAACAGACCACAATGCTGTGAAGTGTCAGGTTCCATATGTAGGAAAAAGTCTCTTCAAATTACTAAAACCAGTCTTTCCTGTAGCTAACGTTTTATTTTATGGTTTATCAGTTGTTTTCACAGGTGTAGTTTTTCAAAACTCCAACAGAGGGCAGCATTTCTCTACAATCTCTTTCAAGGTCTTAACAAGCAGCACCCACGCTGTACTAACCAGTATGAAGCAGTTGTAGTTTCTGATATAAACATTTACTTAGTTCATTGTGCCTTTAATTGATCCAAAGGACCTTTAGACTAACACACAGTATATACATCTGAGAGCTGCCAGATAGGCAACAGAAAGTAAACCCCACTTCTATTTATTAACCAAAGGGCATAGATCAGATTCTGGTGTTTCCTTTAACCTCAAGCTTTCAAGCACGTACCTTTCTTCAAAGAGGGTCCCGGTGAGGCCTGAAGGCCATTGATAGCTACTGAGGCCCCCGCTCCCAGACTGGAAAGGTGCATCTTTGGGGGTGAGAGGATGTGGGGAGCAGTGCTGGGAGAGGGAGAAAAGCGGAAGAGGCTGCTGCTGTAGGACGGACGGCGACCCTCGCGTCGGTTACTATCAATGGCGGCCTGAAGCTCGCCTGGAGAGCTGAGGCCTTTCCTCTCACACTCATACGGGTACAGGTATTTCATGTACCTTAAGGAAAAAGAAAAGCACAGTAACATGTGAGATCACCACAGAAAGATTTGCACGGATAATATCAGAAATAACATTGCAATTTATAGCTACTTCAAAACATTACAGCTGATATATAATATTAAATGAGAGAATATGTTAACATGTACAACAGTGGCTTCAGGACACTTTTTATGAATATGTAAGAAGAGAAAACATCCTACTTCCAATATGTAACTGAACATGTCTCATTTTTAGCCTGTCAATAGTTTAATATTTTGGTTCTTCAAAAATTGTCCAGTGCTATTTGACTTAAGGTGGACCTATTCTGGTAATTTACTCTTACCTATTGTTGGGCTCTTCTACAGGAGACTTTGCAGTTTATAATAGTCCCTATTTTCTAAAGCAAGTTGCTTTAGTTCCATTTCCCTTAACTTTAAGACGACATTTTTTTCTGACTGGCTGCAAACAAATATTTGCACAGCAAATGGGCTGGGCTTCTCTGACCACAGTTAGAGATGAGCACCTGAGATGAACATATTAACAATTTTGCCACTCACACAGAGAGCTAAGAGTAGAAAAAAAAATAATTCAGACCTATTGACTAACGAGGATTACTTGCACATATGCTAACACACTCTGAGCATTTTTTTTTTTTTTTTTTTTTTAAATATGAGCTTCCAGCACTGTATATATGTGACAGAACATAAAAAAGCACACATGGGGACATTTAAAGGTGCAGTAAGAAGACATGTGCACTGAGAGATGCACTGTTTATCCAAATGTGTATACAGCTCAATGCATTTGTTTAGATAGTAGAGAGAACTCTGTTTGATTTCACTGCGACTTTGTGTTTTTTGTCTGTACCTTAGTTTAGAACAAAAAATAGACCGCTTTGAATAAAGACCTAACCTTTCATCTCCAGCAGTGCTGTCACAATGATTCTGCCCCCTGTGTCAAATCCTTTGTGCACATTCACACATTAAAAACCTTTTGCAACTTTATTTCTCTAATGTTTGATCCTGAAAACAGACATTAGGTTGCATATTTATAAATCAAGCCGCTTCAGTAAACTGAAAGTAACCTCCTTTCTTAAATGTATGAATTTATATAGAATTGACTGTTTTAAAGCTTTGCTCAAAACATGTTCGGTGTGCTTATTATATTTGCATGACATCACAGCAGCACTGCAAGTATGCGGAGTCACAGCTTTGCAATGTTTTCCATGCCATAAATGAGCACACTATACACATTATGCGTGCTTACTGCATAATGGTGGGATAAAAGTACCACGGATCAATAAGAAGCACGAGCAGCAGCATCCATTAGACAGAGCTAGCCGACCAATGCTAGACAACAGTCCAGCAACATTAAAAATACATCAAGGCTCATTAGGGATATGTACTGCTGGACAAGATAGAGAGGTGTTACCTCTGCTAAAGGGTTTCCATCCAGAGAGCGATCAGTTTTAGTCAGGGTTCGGCATTATAAGCTGTCAATCAAACCCCACCTTAGTCACTGTGAACTCTGACCAAATTCACATCAATAAATCGATGGAAATCAATCATGTGTGATGTAATGCGCTGAGGGGTTGGGGGTAAAGAGAAAAGTTGGGCCAGTGGAGAAAACAAACGTGTGTGTACAAATACGCAAGCTATTGACATTCATTCTCATACCAACATCCAGAGCGGATCCTTGCATGTGCACGCAGGAAGGCGTGTTTCCGCATGTATACTAGGAAGTAAAACTTGAGCTGTCGCAACAATTCTCTAGACAGCTAGAATGATTAAAATAAAAGACAGAGTGAGAAGGACAACTGGAAAAGATGGCTGAAATGCTCCCAAAATGAACATATTTAGTGCCCGAAGAAGCTATTGGCTTCCACACGATGAGGAAAGCTGTTGAAATTCTTTAATCCGATCCAGCACCTTTAATTAGTTAGCTTTGTGTCACAATAGCAAAGACCTACTGTGTCCGCAGAGTAAAAGCAGCACTGGTGATGGAGGTAGGCAGGTTGAGTCCCTTTGTGATTTCTCTCCAGATCTTCTTATTGATAACCTCGACGAGGCCTCCCTTTTCTGTCACCAGCTTGTACAGCATGTACAGATCTAGGACCTGCTTGGCCATGATTGGGATACGATTGACTGGGGTTCCTACGGAAGACAGGAAAAGAAAACAAATATGGCTCAGTGAATTATGAACAATGTCTTACAAAGTATGTCTTTGGTTCAAAGTGCATTTATGTCTCACATGGATAAAGTTTTTTAATACTCAGACATTGAATCTTAATGCTGAGAATGGGCTTTCCAACCAAATATTGACACACAATGGAGTTCCCTCTAAAATGAAATACTTTTAAGAGCTTTTTTCACCAATAGGCTCCTTTACTCTGGTAAAAAAAAAAAAAAAAAAAAAAACATAAGGCGGGTGCAAGGTGGAACAATCCTAATCAGCCGTTTCCAGTTTTTTGTTTTTAATGCAGTGAACAACCACTTTGACTGCTACGTCAATTCAAAGCAAGGCAGAGCAGCAACAATAACAGAAGCAGCAGAGAGAATCAACATACTGGCTGTGTTGCTATTTAAGCACAGTGCATGGCTAAATTTAATGACCATAAACCTTTCCTCTGCTATGTTAAAAAAAATGGCAGTTGTTTCCAGTTTAATTAGTCACAGTGAGCCCAGCCAGCAGTTTTTCTTTTTCCAGGGCCACTCAGAAGTACTCATGAACTCCTACGAGCACAACCCTTAAAGTGGTCTGTGGTTGGAACATGCAAAAAGGTGTAAATGTTAATACAATGGAAAAGGACCTGTATTTAACACTCAAATGTCTGCTGAAACATCTTGACTTGTAGAGACACTAGAGGAGAAAGTCCTGAAGAAATATCTTAATAGCAAAGACAGCAGTTAACCCCCCTACACTGTCCACAAAGAGTCAAACAAATGTGAGATGGGGGAATCATATGAGTCAATCATGTTGCTACACTGATGCAATTACACAGTTGAGTTCCATGACAGATAGAAATGTGTGTTGGCAGGCATATCTACTTGTTATAGTAGTAAAGTTTTAAAGTGTCCTCACTGTTTTTCTTTCTGGTAATCAGATCGCAAATAAACATGTGAGCGTTTGTTCAGAGCTCTTGTAGGTTGAGTGAGGCTGATTAGGCCAGCAGTCTGGATTGAGCCAGAAATAAAAGCTGTATTGTGATGAAACACTGAGCATGTGTACTATAAATATAACCTGTGCGAAAACATGTTTAAGCTCATTTTGGGCCAACAACACTAAACTTTAAGCATTTTTATCAGCCTTACATACACATACAGTTTCTATGCCTAAGTAAAAGTTATGACTCTTAATTAATTAAAACAGGAACTTTGCCTTGCTACCACAAATCTGCCTGGAGGCAAGAATGACTTTGATTTGAAGTTTTTACAGTGAAAATTGATAGAAAAGAAAAAAACTTTGGATTCTGCTTCAAAATATCACTCAGTGGTGAAGCACCCAATATCCTTTTGTGACCTCTACATATTGTTAAGGGTTGTTAGGATACTGGTTAGACATGGGTGGCAAGGGCTATTTCCTGCGAAATTTGCCTTGAAAACACATTAGCCCAGTTAAGCAATTTAGCTTGACCTGGAAAAGGGGATTCACAAACAACACAAAGCAAAGCTGCTCTAGACTTTTGATACAGATGCATTAATCTTGTCAACAGCTTATCTGCAGCGAAGCTTGCTGGGAGCGTGAGGGGAGGATACGGTGGGTGGATGAAGAGGGAGGGTAAGTGGGCGGTTCCTGTACGAAACAGAATCAAAAAGTGCAATGTGCAATAGTGTAAGCATGAGGCAGGAGGAGGGGACTGAAGGATCATGACAACCTGCTAATCCATGGGCAGCGGTTGGGGGGGGGGGCTCATGGATAGGCTGGTATAATGAAGCTTATTTAGAGGATTGCACTGAGCAAATCCACACCCCTCTGCGTTACTGCTGCCAGGCCCAGTACAGGGGAATCGTACAGATTTGTCTTCACAGTTAATGCCAGTCAATCCGCCAGCCCCTCCACAGGCTGCTCTTAACCTGGAATTGGACTCATTAATGACTCTGTGAAATAGCAGTGTGATCAGGCCATGAAGATTAGCCCCGATTCATTTTCCTAAGTTAGCAACATGTCTTTAAGCCATGTGCAAAGGTCCTTGGTGAGCACATGGACCTTTGGAGTGGAGAGATCAAGACACCATGATGGCACTAGCAAAGCACTATGACCTTTTAGGTGTCTTTATGTTAGTGGTCAAGGAAATGTTTTACTACTACTGTATCCACTGAAAATCAATCACCTTTAACCTGTTACACAGAAGTCACTATTAACAAATCTTTCTTTAAATGGTCTTTGGAAGTACAGGCTAACTTCAGTGTTACTTTTTCATTATTCTGTGCACTAATGAAGCCTGAAGGCTTCTGGAACCTGCTGCTAAGGGTTAAGCATAGACAGTCCAGAAAGCTGGTAGGTACGATAACACATAAAAAACAGAAAACACCTAAAAGAATACCACACGCACACACACACGCACACACACACAGACACAAAACAGAACACCGTACCTGTAAAATGAAGTAAATTAAAAATTCACCTTTATTCATATAAATAAATAACACAGTTGATGGATGACATCAAATGTAGTATTTATAGCTGATGGATTTTTTTGTACTTTGTTAAAGCTGCACAAAATTGTTCTGGGAAAAGGGGATCCTATCTTCAGAGCCAATTAATAGAAAATTAAGAGTGAGCTTGTCAAGATGCTAGCTTCTTTTATAGATTATTTGAGTTCATAGGTAAGAGAGAGAAGATGAGTAGTTTAAAGGAATAAGAATTTGTTTAAGGTTTCTGTTTAAGACCAGGTGTGCATTTCCACTGGATTTAGCAAGACATTAAATTAACCATAATCCTAATGAACAAAACTCATACCTCACTTTTTCTTTTGAGGGATATACTTAGAGGGAAGTATTTTGAACCACTTAATCATTATAAGATCATGAATCACAAAAGTTAAACTATTAATGTGCCATATTTACAGCCCATTTGTTTGCACCAGACTAGCCGGACCCTAAAAGCTTCACCATAGCATTGAAGGAAGAATTAGTGAATTAGAATTGGGACATTTTTATTTTGGTTTCACAATTGTTACGCCACTATCTCTGATCATTTGATTATCAAAATAAGTAAATAAAACCCCAATTAAAATTCTGCTAAAATGAGTAGCAGAGAGAATTGATGTACTTACTTAGGAAAGAATTGGAGTGATAATAGTGTGGATTAAAGCATATAGTTAGGGCTGGACCAGGTGACCCTGAATCCTCCCTTAGTTATGCTGCAATAGACGTAGGCTGCCGGGGATTCCCATGATGCATTGAGTTTTTCCCTTCCACTCACCTTTCTCACTCACTATGTGTTAATAGACCTCTCTGCATCGAATCATATCTGTTATTAATCTCTGTCTCTCTTCCACAGCATGTCTTTATCCTGTTTTCCTTCTTCACCCCAACTGGTCGCAGCAGATGGCCGCCCCTCCCTGAGCCTGGTTCTGCCGGAGGTTTCTTCCTGTTAAAAGGGAGTTTTTCCTTCCCACTGTCGCCAAAGTGCTTGCTCATAGGGGGTCATATGATTGTTGGGTTTTTCTCTGTATTTATTATTGTGCTATCTACTGTACAACATAAAGCGCCTTGAGGCGACTTTTGTTGTGATTTGGCGCTATATAAATAAAATTGAATTGAATTGAATTGAATTGATTAGTTGCTGTGGATTAGAGGGGAGTAAGGTGGAAAGAGAAACACCAAATTTAAATTTATGTTGTTGCTGTTGTTTTGTTTTTGTTTTTTTAAACAGATTTGGATAAATTGCTCATTCAGCCCAATAAATGAATGAATAAGTCTTTCTAGAATGATTTAAACCGCAAATTTTTACAATCAGTTTTGTTATCATTTTGGCATGCAGCATGTTAGCTTATTATATATAGAGATATATATTTAAAAACAACAACAAAAAGCAAAAACCAGCAAAACAGTTGGCATTGGCCAGTTCACATGTTCAAATGTACCAGTTGAAGAATGGAGAGCTTCCACTAAATTTTCCACTAACAAGCAATGACCAGCAGCGCTATGCTGCGACCATCATTCTTTGATGCAGTGCTGGACATCAATCCTACATTAAACAATTAATACAACTAAGGGGGTCAGAGATCAGCCAGGGGTTATTGATGTGTGAATTAAACTGCAGGTCAGCAGGAAGCCATGTTTTCATACCGGCCAGGCTGTGAACAATGACAGCACAACAAATGAGACAACAACACTGGCCCCATAGTGACAGGCCAGCAGCTGGTTAGGATTTTTATTCACGCCAACACTCTTGTCATCATTTGCTGTACAATAAAGTCAAAACAAGACTTTATTAATTACAAACAATTTTAGAACATAGCCCATAAAGAAGAAAACAAACACAAATAACCATTTATACATCTTCAGTGGACCAGATGTGGTTTTAGAAAACAAAAAAGGATTAATTAGTCCATGTGTGACATCAGTCCCGTTTCACATTTTAACATTGCTTAGCCACGTGTGAAAGCAGTGGGAAAACACCTTTAATAATACTGTAATTGACCAAAAATCACATTAGCAAGGCTTGGGCAGTTAGCCAGAGACAGTTCCCTCATTTGCGAAAACCAGCATGTCACCAGCCTTTGGTGTTCAACATCTGCTCCCTTTCCAACCCTGGAGACATTTAGCTCTAACAGGCTTAATTAGACCAGGCCCAAACATCTCTTTTGATCACAGTGGCACTCTGCCTCGCATGCACTCTGCTCTGGTGGAATACCTGTTCCCACTTCAACCTCAATGCTTAATTTCCACTAGAGAAGACTAGAGACTTTAGGATTACCAACACAACCAACACAAGACCATCTCTTCCTCAAGCAGACAGCTATTGGGTGTTTCATCTCTCTGTAAAGACCTGATTTGTCCATTCGTCTGCTCTGAGTCTATCTGTAATTGGCTGCAGGCCTCACCTCCCATCATCCTTTGCCCCGGACTGATTTTCCCCCAGGGACACGGCCATCAGAAGCCTAGTGATTAATGGCACCAGAGGTCAGAGGTCGCTCTGGTGGGAAGTGCCGTGGCTGAGGGCCCCCGAACCACTACCCAACTCTTTCCTCCAACTTCCACCAAGAACACAAGAGCCACAGGGCTAGCCTTCAAACGACTAGACTTCAGATGATAACGGATGCAGATTATAAGGACAAAAATGCAAGAGGAATGTATTCGTGGAACAATATTTTGAAGAGTAAAAACAAATCATTATTCTTATATTTTATAACTAAGATGCTTTAACGATTCAAGTGCTTTAAACTATGAAATATAAACTCCTCATCTAACAAACAATGTGAATAAATCACACGGATGCCCACTCACAATAACACAGTATCATATGTAATAAAGAAAACAGTATCTAAAAATCATTTCAGAGGCTTGTGATCACTTCATAAGGAAATATGACAGAAATAAACCAGATAAATTAAAAAGAAAAAAGAACCCATTTTGCCCTTTTGGTGTATTATATTTATTGATTAGAGAGAGAATAAAATGTATGACTTTGTATCTAAATGACCAAAAAAAAAGGAACAAGTTCATTTTATCTGACCTCTGACCTATTTTTAGCAGAAAACAGCTGTTCACATTAAAGGGTCTGTATAATAAATCAGTTGGGTGCCCCTGACGCCAGTAGTGGTAAATTAAATATTGCTGACTTCACTTGATGGGCATTTCTTTAAATAATTAAGTGACAGCCTGACAGCCTTACAGCGGACAACACACAGGAAATGAATTTTTTACTGAATGAACATTGACTGGTGTGAGGTTTCACTGTCATCTACAGTGAAGAAAGACAGGAAAATAGCAGGGACAGGATTAAACACCACATCACATCATCTCATGGTTTTTGGTTTCTTTACCTCTTCTGATCAATTTAGAAATTCCTCACAGGGATGATTTGATTTTTTTTTTATTTATTTTTTTATGAGCTAAGTATCTTGAAAGTCCCTTTTGGAGGGAAGAAAGGAAGGATGGAAGGAAGGAGAAAAGGAAGGGGGAGGTGTGGTAGCTAGCCAGCTGGAGAAAGACTGGATTCTTACTGCAGTAAGAAAGGTGTCAGCCAGCACAAACAGCCCCTGGCCTTGTAGCAGTGTCTGAGCCCTTTTAGAGTGCCGCTGACCAAGACCTTTCTCCTCTTCCTCCTCGCTACCTCAAACACCACGTCTACACAGCAGATCAGACTAAACCAAATTTATCTCTTATTTCTTTTAACTTATGTTTCCTCATTTCAATTTAAGCACATTCACTGTTACTTAAACAATAATACCAGAATATTTAGGACTATAAATCAGATTACTATTCCCTTGAGACTGCACTGGTCTTACTGATGATGTTTTATACTCTGAAGTGCTGAGATGAAGTATTTATGAATCCCTGATGTGCTGCTTCAGATGTTTTCTGTGCATGTATATTAGATACTACTCTCAACAGAAAAAAAAAAAAATCTTTGTTCCCATCCATCTTGAAGGAATTTTGTCTGATGACATTGCATTTATAAACAGAAAAATATGTTTTCATTTTTAGAGAATACCAACACAGACCAGCCCAAACCCTTCATTAACCTGGGGCAGGGAGACACTGACAAGGGAGATAAGTGTCTGGGCTCCACATGCTGGGAGTTTACTTTATGTAGGCAGCCCCTGGCTGTTTAGTTTATGTTCATACTTCGGACCAGAATATTGTCAGGACCCTGGTGTTCACTGGGGCATGTTTGTTTTATTTTTAATGCACGGTCAGGGACATAAAAGGTAAAAAAGCCTTGAGTGCATGGAATTTGCTATCTTTAGTCCAGACAGAGCCAACCCTCACATGAAGGACCAATTCATATCAAGTGTTAAGATATGTAGTGCCCTCCACCTAAGGGAAGTTAAATGTAACATTACACTATAGATGCATTGCTATTCTAAGCATGAAGCTAAAGCTGCAGCTGGCAGAGTCACATAAAGAGAGAGACAGTCATCTAATAAAGTCTATATAATATAAGTCAGTCAATATACTCCTACATCTCTGGCTGCAGAGGTTTCATTACTTTTATGTCAATAAAATGCAATTAATGTGAGCTGACAGGTAGACAAAGGAAAAAAAGAAAAGACAGGAAAAGCCAAGAAATGACTTATCTTCTGTCAACTGTATTTGACCACTGATGTGATAAGGAACACAAAAACCAAGAAAAACAAAGGCTTTCTATCGCTCTGTGAGCTTGAAGTCAAAATAAAGGACGCCACGTCGAATGAATTACACTGGAACTAGTTAAGCCACATTCATCCATCTGCAGAGATAATGTGCGACAACATTATCAAGTCCAGCCGCTGCATGATGTCACTATACTAACAACAGCACAGTAAAGAGATTAACCAATGTAAGGACCACATAAGGCACCATTTGGAAGTAATGTTAAGTCATCGGCGCAGTAACTGAGAAATATATAACATCAGCTCACAAACATACACAAATAATAGCTTTTTCTCATATGAGAAATTTAATATGTCCCTTTGTTGATGAAAAATTAAATAAAAGGTTAATAAATTTCTTTCTTTTTTTTTTCTAAATTCAAAAGCCAGCAGATCCCCTCTTTTCCTTCCTCCAGGTTTTCCTTCTAGCGCAATAAAAAGAACAATACTTAAGGGAAAAAAGGCAAACACTCAGTGATGGATAATTCACTTGAAGCTATATTTGCAGAGGAGGAGCTTCTTAGTAAGAATTATTACAGTGAGCAGGCAGCCAGTATATTAAAGGAGCTGTCTTCTGTGCACCGTCAACTGCTCTGGGCTGGTGTAAAACATTGCAAAGCTGGCAAGTCTCCAAACAAAAGTCAGAAGCTGTAAATCTCAAAGGCTGCTGTTCACACACTGGGAAGTCTGTCAAGAATACACACAGTGACACTATTAGAAACTGAATTGGACAATATTTCAAGTGCAATTTGTCAAGAAATCTCTGCAATGATAAAGTGGACAAGATTTTATATGGTGTTTTAAGTACCATTGGTGGATTGACCTCCTTAATCTTTTGACAGCTCTGTCAGTAACGTATCTCAGAGGTGAGATGGATAGATGTACAGAAAGAAAGACAAAAAGAAAAGAAACATGACTCCTTCTCTGTGGGTCATGAAGATGGGTCACCTGTTGAAATAGAGGGGGAGGGGGATTGAAAAGGTTGGATGGTGCGAAAAATGAGACGGCCTCTCCATTTGTAACCCAAGTCCCCTAGATTCCCAGAGACCAGGCAGATCAACTGACCAGACCCCAATCAACACCGGAGCCATCAGAGAGATGAATGAGTGGATGGGTGGATGGATGGATAGAAGTGGTGGTTGGAGTGTCTTATGCTGCATGGTTATTCAAAGTCACTGGTATTTTAAAAATGTCTTGTACGTCAGAGAGAGAGAAGGGAAACACACATTCAGCAGATTTATCCCAGTCCAGAGAGAGAACATTTTGCTTGTTGATAAGTATATCAAGGGAAAACCTATTTATATAAAATGGGAAACTTTGTAGGACCATGTGTAGTATTTCTGCTTCCTTCAAACCAGTAAAGGAAAAACTCCTTCAAGGTTTAAAATAATAAGATTAGGCTATATTAAATTTAGACAAAGGTTAGGTATATATTTAAAGTAACTAATTGATCGGGACATCCTGACAGATGCTTGCTGTCCGTCTCCTATAAATTGTATTAAATGCATTAAATTCTGCTCTGCTTAGTGTTTGACAAAAGGTAAGATTATTGACTGACCAATGGTCAACAGATGTTTATGGATCCACCTACAAGTCCTTCAGGGTGTTTTTACTTATCACAGATCTGGTTAAGTTACTCCACCCAACAGCTTTTAATTGAAACTAAGCAAACATTGTCACGGGAATGCGTTTGAAAACATCTATGTGATCAGAGAGATTGTCAGGAGGTTCTTTTAACAATGCTTTACCTTGTTGGAGTGCTTGAATGTTCTCTAACAACTAACATTTATCACTACAGGCTGTATGTTTCCAGTCAAGCTACAGGAACTACTAAAACCTGTTGCGCAACTCATGCATGAAATGTATTTACAATTTGTTCTGTTAAAGCTTGACGTTATTAAAACTTTGTGGTGGGGTTTCCTTTTCTGTGACTTATAGCTATGACTGGATTACAAAAATAAATCTATGAGCATGGTACAGATACATGGGCTAACAGCAGAAAACAGCAAGAGTTTTGCAGTGTGTGGGTGTTGGGAGGAAAAATGTTTGTTGACACATGTAGTAAAACTAATGATACAGGCCTGTATTATGAGTTACTCTCACTTGGAGGTGGAAGGTCAGTGGAAGCTGTTTTGTACACATATTTTTAGTCCTCAAAAACAATTTAATATAGGTTAAAAATTAGTATGCATGATTGCTATTTCCATGTTTACCAAAATTGCTGGAACTCGTATTCAACAAGAAAATATAAAATGCCATGTTGCCTTTTTATATCCTAATGTCAAACTTTAAAACTAGGCCATATATCAAGGATAACTTCTGCTCTAAATCTCTGCCTAACTTGAAAATCAAGTGAGACTACAGTGACCGAGCAGACTGGCTGAAAACAAACATCGCTGATCTTCCAGTAAAAAGTGTAAAGAATGTATATGTGACAGTTACGCATGAAAGGGGGGAGAAAGGGGTGGGGGTGTTTCGGCATTAACCGACGCACCCCCACCCAGCATTCACTGATTAAGCTGCTGAGGTGAGGCTTCAATTTTTCCACCCTTGAAATTCAACTGAAGCCAAATCAGGAAGAGTACGACAGTGAGGGGAAGGAGTAATATTTAGACCAAATAAAAAGAACACAGATAAAGCTTAAAAACAACAACTAGAGGAAGGAGGCCTGGAGACAAATAGAGAGAGGGAAAAATGCCATGGTGCAAACAGACACACAACAGCTATTTAGTAAGTACAACAGCCCCCCCCAGGCTTCATAAAAAAGACTGTTTTGCATGCATTTTTGCACGTTACTACATGGCTTCAGTTGAGGGTTATAAGTTCTAAGAACTAAAGGCAGTGTGATAGAGCAAATTATGGTTTCAGGTCTTTCTGCTTTAAAAAAAAAAAAAAAACGAGTGAAAAAAAGCCTTTCTAGAGAAAGAAGTGGTGAGGTAGACAAACAAGACAAACAGGACAGGACTATTTTTGTTTCTTTAGTTATAGTAACAAAAGTACTTCAGGTTTAAGAAAGAGCATCTTTTGAATTAAAACAGCATTTCACATGTTGTAACTCTGTTGGCTACAGATGCTTGTTTCTGACTATTCCACAGTGGACATAAATACAATTTTTGGCTATGGACAGCTGGGTTCTGCAGGATATCCTGAGACCAAAATACGCCTGGCCAACATTGGTGACAGGTCACTAGTCAAACTAGTTTTTGCTGGATTAAAGAGTACACGTGAGGTAGTGATGACTTTACTGATGCACTGAGGGGGCCCTCTGTCCCTTAAAGCAAGCTTTATAACACAGCTAACTGCTTCAATCAATGACCACCCGGATTGACAGATAAAGCCATCAGCTGATGAGCACCATTTGAGGCCGAGCACCACTGATCAATACCGGAGACATCAAATGCTATAAGCCTAGGAGAAAGGGGAATCTGTTCACGCACATAAGGGGATTGTTGGGGGTTGTGCACTCATCTTGCAAATTTTACCTCTTGTCAATGCTAATTACTTTTGACTTCTAAGATCCATGAGAGTGGGTCATATGTTTACCTTTCAGGGTCTTAGCTGATGCTAATGCAAAGTGACTTGAAATGAAATCAACATCAGAAAAAAAGCTCTAATTTGTAAGTAACATACAAGTACAAAAAAACCCTTTTAGTGAATTCATAATAAAGGTTATTTGCTAATTTAGGGCTCTATAATTTCATTTTTCTTTAGGAGTCAATGATACAAAAGAAAGTAAACCAATAGAAAACTGATGATGACACAGTGTATACTGCAACGCTAAAGATTTTATTTTAAGCCTAACTGCAAATGATGATAACTCATCTCACACTCATATATCACCACTTGTTAAGTAACCACTGCCTTTATGTAATCATGTACCCCAAACAATAAACCACATCAACTAAAGCGCCACTGGCAAAGAGACAACAGCACTTGTGTGTTTCATGTCCATTTCTTCCCTCAAATCAAACGTCTTGTTTTCCATTAGGCACTCAGACCTCTGTTGCTGTGTGGCTTATGGAGCAAGGCAGCAAAGCTGCAGTGGAAGTGAGCTCAGGGCTATTGTACGGGTGTAGGGCTCCTCTGGGGGCTGTAATGCATTTCATACCATCCATCACAAGGGTGTGGAGGCCAGGAAACATTGCTTTAAGAGCACACACAGGACACAGATGGAGAAGCAAGACACGCAGATATACAGATAGCAGAGGCTTAGGGAATTTGTTGATCACAGGAGAATTCTGTGCGCAGAAAGCTTTACGATGGAACCACAAAACCCCATTTTGATTGCCCAAAGATTAAATATATTTCACATGAAACAGCACAATGAAGTTAACAAGTTTCCAATTAACTCAAATACAAAATTAAAAGCATACATATATTTACAGAAAAGCTTGATTTGGCACCCTATTATTAATGTGCTTATGCTGAATCAACTTACACAAATCATTTGTAATTATTGAAATCTCTTACTTTTAACTTTGCGTTTCTTTAACTTAATTTACAATATACACTGTGGCCTACTTCCATCACGCAGGATTATACATACTACATTTTAGGAAGTTCCTGTATTGCATACATTGTTTGAGGAACAGATTTCTTGCCGTTTCAGTTTCAGCCACAGTTTTCTGAATTTCTTTCTTCAAACCGTTACTATTTTATCCAACTCGCATCACAAGTCATGTTATTTTTCCCATTCAATACCATCCTCTACCCTATTACTTTCCCATTTCCCATAAGAGCATTCACTTGTAAGTATTTTTCAGTGAGTGCAAAACAAGATGGGTGAATGAACAGAGCAGCCAGCCAGTATTATTTTTACCCTGACCGATGACCTCACTGGGAAGCATGAATCTGTTTGAGGGCCTGCACTTGTCCTCTTGCCTGGTCATATGACCATAGCGATTTAGGGTCTCAAATCCCAGTACAGTATGGTCGTAATTAAAGATGGACAGCACAGTGGCAATCTAGGGCTGTGGAATAGTGTGGCTGCAGAACAGAGGAAATAACAGGGGATGGAAGCAATTGGGGGCTGGGATGAAGAAACACAGAGAGGAAAAGACACAAAGAGTAGCCTTGGTTGGAAAGATAGAAGCAAAAACAAAAAAAATAAAAAAGTCACAAGATTTTAATCTAAGCTTCCCCCAATAAACCACCCCACACGCAAAACATCAGGAAAACTACTATTTCCTTTTGTTTTGAAGGAAATGGATAACCACTCTAGATGCTTGTGCCCTTAAGGCTGGGCTGTAATTTGGCAGGGGATGGGTGGGGTTTACCCAAACCAAAGACAATCTCAACCCTCAAATGTATCAGGGCAGTTACCACCAAATCTTTGATGAAAAATGCATGGGAGGATGTGTCCAAAAGGAAGAGTTTCATCTCTTCTTTTGGAAAATGAAGCGGTTGACTAGTCATTGGGTTCACCCTATGCTGAGAGAAGGGCCCCTTTACTACCAGTTCTAATCTTCTTGTACATTTCCCTCATTATCTTTCAGTCTGATTGGTAACCTCAGTCAGTTTCAGACCACTGACAAAGTGCTTTGAAAGGGAAATCAAAGAACGCCGCGTTCTCCCATACAAGCTGCCTGATGTCTCCTTTAACCTCTCCTCAGTAACCCTGGCACCCCGTCTGCACTCGTCTCTTACTTCCACGTTGACCACCTTCATCCCTCATCCTTTCTTTTGTCCTTTTCACAGACACAGACATGTGACAGTCACATGTCTGATGTCTATCAGGGTTACCATATCTAAAAGACTTGCCTCCACTTATTTAGAGATCATTAATCATTGTGCGTAGGACAGGAGGCCCCTTAATCCAGCCAGTCCTTCCTTCCCCCGGTCTCACCGAGCAAGCAGGCCACAGTGCGGCCCTCCAACCCTATCCCCCATGGTGTTATCAAGTTTCAGTGGTTGTAACTGTAGCACAATAAACAGAGGGGGGAGGAGAATTCAGTGGGTGCAAAGGAAGAGGACGGGAATGAAAAGAAAGAAAAGAGAGGACATAATGTCATTTCCTCTTTCTATTTTATTGGTGGATTCTGTGTAAAACATGCTTCACGGGCTTTAAAAAACAGCATCTATTAGGAGAAGATCTGTCACAATTCAGATTATAAATATAACAGGAAAACAAGGTTATCACAAAATTATGGAGGAACTCTGACATCTACAGCCTTTTACCTGCCAAACCAATTAGCAGGATTCTAGTTCTGCCCCCACACCCCACCACCGCCGCCACCACCCGAAAAAAAAAAAATCCTTTTAACTATAACCCAACACTTCATCTGAAATGGACAAATATGCTCACAAAACCTTGGGCTTTGTTGTTAAACCAACCAGGTGCTGCCACTTTCCAGAAGTTGTGGGGTGTTAACTAAAGGAAAACGAGTCCATATTACAGAGCCAGAGAATGTTCCTATTGTGGTATGGTGTTTGTACAGAGGGGCTGCCTGTTACGAGGGCCAGTGTGAGGCTGACCAGGGGAGTAATATAATGCATACGTGGATCCCCCAGTGCCCATTCATGCTGTAATTGGTATGGACAGAGCACTCGGTCTCTGGGTTACAGTTGGGGAACTTCCTCTAATGTCCTGCTGGGAGGCCACTGTTCCCACACCACAAATACTTCAAATAAAATCTATCTAAACCTTGGGGGGGAAAAATGCTGTGCTTTGTAAAAGGTAATACAAAGGCATGTTTAACATTTGTTTTTTAGTCAAAAAAAATTTGAGTGTAAAGGAATATGCAAATATTGCTATGTCACTAAATTGCTGACTTGCTCTGTTTTGATCAAAATCCCTTTAGTGCCATTTTTCTGTATCCTGCAGCAAATTCTGGGAGCTTCAAAGGAACAAACACTGCTCTCCTGGTGCATTTCACTGTGGAGCTAAATAAGAACCCTTCATTTCATTCTATAAATCTTCCTCTAGCCCCAACATCAGCACTATAATTTAATCACACAGACAAGTCCTGCTTACCACTTTATTACTATTAACAGAGCTAAATCTGGGATTTTCCTCTAAAATAACTCTAAAGCTGTGATAGCACAGCATGTGGTCCCTCTTAAGCTGAAGCTACACTTCCAATTAAGAGTGTCACACTGAGATGGATCTTGATCTCTGACCACGATGTGTGTGGTTTTCTGGTGAGAGGAGCACGAGTAAAACACTTCGTGGTGCGGGGAGGGGGTTCTCGACTGGTGACTTCACTGAACAGGAGCCTCTCTCTCTCTCTGGCTCTGTCCATCACAGCTCGTGGCCATTAATCATCTCAAGTGGACAGCACTGACAGGCAGTTGGCTGCATCACTCTCTGAGTTTCTTCCCTTTTTTTTCTTCATCGAGCAACTGTTGCCTCATTTACTGCCTGCTCCCCCACCTTCTCAAAAGCCCACCTCCTGGTCCAAACCCCCATTCCCAATGACAAAGCGGTCGAGTGTCAAACCAAAACAAACAATCACCCATATGCTTAATCGAAACCTTTGAGGTGGTTAAAAGCATCAAGCCACCGTCAAGCTTTTCTTTGCAGCAAGTGGGGGTGAGAAAGGAAAACCTGTAATGGATGTAATGAACAGTGATGTCGCCGTAACTCATCTTGGCTAATACCCTCCACCAGCGCTCTTTGTATGTGAGCAGCCCTAGTGCATTTACATGTACATGTCAGGCCATTAGCTAATGTTTCTACCTGGAGCAAATGACTAATATATACATGAGGGTCTCCAGCTGAATGAGGCTGAGCTCCTTACAAGCAACAAATAGCACAGAGGTCAGTGGTGAAAGCTGGCTGGGTTCAGTAATGGATGTAACAAATATTCCTCTGATCCTACAGTGATCATCTGTGACAAAAAGAGGCGGGGGATTGTATGTGTCTTCTGTCATTTCTGTGATTCAAAGCCCATCATTGGGTTCCCTTTACACTCAGACTCTATTTAGGACAGCTGGTAAAATTCCTCAAGCATTAACGCACAGACACGCACACACACAAACACATGTGCCTGTTTTTAAGCAGCAGAGGCAGGAAATGTGAATCCCTCGTAAGTTTTCCTTCCGCCGTTTGCTTCCCTCTCAGGGCTCAGAGGCCCCACGCCAAGGTGGGAAAAGCACTTCACCATTTGTCTCACTCTCGCCAGAGTTTCCACTGGATTTCACTTAACCTCACACTCTGCCTCATTTTTCAGAGTCCACTTGTAATCTCATTCAATTTAAGAGGCATTTTCCCTTTGCTACGCCCTTCTTAGAAAGTCTAAAATAATGACATTGCATTTAAAAAAATATATATACAGGCTTCCTAAGTGCTCTTTAATTACAAAAAATGGACTGCAATAATCTTGACAACATATCTATGAAATGAAATGGAGGGAGGAGCCAATGCACAGAAATTAGAGGGTACCGTGAATAAGAGCTTAGTGAGGCTTGCTCTTCATCTCATTTACTCTTGGCACTGAGTGTAAAAGAAATCCAGCCAAGCAATGCCCTATGATTAAGACTCCGGCTTGAGGGACAACATAGGTCAGCCAAGTGGCTCCTTACTTAAGGGAGGGGTGAAGAAGGCACTCTAGTCTAGCTGAAATTATACCCTAACCTCTTGTACAATGGTTTCATCAAGTCTCTAATGTCACATCCTGCATCTATATTTAAAGCACTGTGCAGCCATGGATATTCCGATTTCACCTTTGTACTTGTAACTGTAAAATAAAACTATTCAAATAAATAATACTTCTTAATTTCACAATATTTTTCCTTTGTCGTTTGCAGTATCTTTCTCTTGTAGATGAGCACTCTGGAAATTTAGTGATAACTGCTAGGACTGACTCTTGGACTCAACATTGATCACTTGTATTAATGTTGACATGGGAACCTGAAACGCGTAAGCTGATTCCAGTTACACTCACGATAATTCTCTTTGGAAATGTAATTCAGTTAAACAAGTTAAACACCAAAGTCTTACCAGGACTGCGCTTTGTCCTAATTTACTTTATGGTAGTATAATTTACAAGTTACATGTTAATTTGTTTGTTTTAAATCAGTGTTATTATTCACTCAATGTTTGTGTTGACTCATTTCAAACTGCATGAAAAATAATGTGACACTGTAATCAGCTAGTTATCTGCTGTCAGGTGGCGATTTAGTCAGCTTGATGGATTTCTCCATCTGACCAGCATGAGAAAAGGGTCAGGCAGCCACTCCCAGCGTCTGCCACTGGACAGAGATGCTAACAGGGCCCTGACAGATCCCAACCCTCCCTCTCCTACTCGGCTTAATTCATCACCCACCAAACAAGACCTCTGGGTGGTAAGACCTAACCAGACTCTCAGAAGCTGCTGCTCTCGAGCACCTTAGACACACATATGCAAGTACATACACATAGGTGTCGATGCACACGGGGCCATTTACAAAAAAAAAATGTTCACAAAATGATCATCTGTCAGTCCGACAAAACAAACTACACATCAAATTAAGTCTCACTCATGTACCGTACCCACCACTGAAGCCTGTAGCAAAACATATTGAAGTGAACCACACACACACTCACAGATTATCATCACCCATCACAGCCTGCCAAAACATAATGTGAAGTATGCACCACTGTAATAACATTGTGATTCACCTTGGGAGGTATTGCTCAAGCAGTGTAATTTGCTTTGCAATAGGTTTGTCTGATAAAAGCCTAAGTGCATTAGCAGCCCTGGTCAGACAGGTCTCGTAAGCAGTGTCAAAGCAGCACAAAGTCAACTGATCCTTGAAGCCTGCTGGCCAACTAAGTTAGGCCACTGCCAGATCCACTTGACTCTGATGCTACAGAAACACAGGATCAGCTGAGGCAGATCTTACCTGCTGATACCTTAAGGCCTTTATGCTTGAGAGGGGAATTAATGAAGTATTTCTCAGCCAGTGTGTGAGTTGTTCAGTGGCAAAACATGTTTCACTGGCATCAGACAAGGAGTTACATTTTGTACGTACTTTCATCCTCGTTGATTTTGTATGGGTTCTAGCAATTGTATGAAGAAGTAATCTATTTGTGCTGCAGGTGTGACATTGCTCAATCAACACTGAAATTCCTGGTGATCTCTAAAAAGTATCCTCCTTCCTCACACTGAGACAGGAAAAATGGAAGTCAAGGGGTATCTGCTTTGACCACACAGGCAGAGGGTGAGAAATTAACCTTAATGACACATCTGTGGTAATTCCCATATATTCACACTGAAAGTTAAAGTTTAAAGCACCCTATATGTGTTGAGAGTAGGAATGCAACAATATAATACTTTACATCTCAGAAAATATTATAACTTTGCAGTATAATGATGATAACTTATAGTCTTCCTTAAAGTCTAAAAGTTATCTAGGTCCCAAATAAACCTCCAATTCAATGCTTTATCCAGTGCATGCCAAGCCACAGGATCTGATATTAGTAAAATAATATTTTTGTATGCTTACCTCTTTTTTGCATGAAGGCAAAGAGATCATCCAAAAACTCTTTTCTTTTTGGGTCATTATCAAGCTCATACAGCTGTAAAGAAAAATAGAAAGTTATTAGGGTAATGTTTGCTAAAAGCAGAGCTGTGTGGCTGCTCAGCCACAATGTCTATTCAATTCAATTTTATATATAGCACCAAATCACAACAACAGTCGCCTCAAAGTGCTTAAGTATACCGTTTATTGTCCAGTGCTTAATCCTGAATGTCTGTATTTTTCTCTACTGCTCTTTTTAATATTAGACTATGTGATGATAGTTCATAATAGCATTGCAAAACGTTGTAATTGCACCATTGTTATGACTCATATACTCTATACGTAATGTTTGTCTGGAAGACATTTGTTCTTTTTTTTCCCTGAAATTTTCTTTTTAGAACAGATGCTTTCATCTCACTTAACCACAAAACATACATGTCAGCAGCTAACTCATCTTTGAGGTGTGCACAGATGAATCTTTCAGGCTTCAACACTTTTAGTTCTTTGAAGCTGATAATTCTGCAATTGTACAATACTTCAAAAGGTTGACCTATATACATGTGCCATATGTGCTACTGAAATGAGAATGTATGTTACCACGTAACTGTCATAAAGGACTCCTTTTGCTTCTTTTGTAACAAAACTTCTGGGATTTTATTTGTTTTTTTCCTTGATTTTGTTTTTCACCTTAGCAAAGTCTCTTGAGGCCTCTCCTCTTCCTCTGCTGCTGTCAGCCTCATCTGCCCATCCTGCACTGCCATTCTGCAACAAATGAGAGTAAATACAGACGAGGTCAGTAAAAAAACAAAACAAACACATGAGCAGGTTTTCACACATCAGCTCTGGATAATTTTAGGTAATTCCAGTTTTGATACAAAACAGGAGACAGTCTGCTTCAGATGCATTCTAACTACTTAAAATATACAAATTACTGAAAATACTATTGAAAATGCTCCATTTGGGTGAGTTGGGAAGCCGCCTGCGTAGAGCAAATTAGCTGCACTAATTTCAGGTAGGCAGAATTATGTAATGTCTGATTTGACAATCCCAAACATGCACACTATTAAATGCATCTCCACTGGGAAATTTCGACAAAACGTTAAGGCTCCAGTCTGTGGGTGCTGAATCGGCTGAGGAGACGACCCTCTCTCTATTGGACTCAAACCCTTGCAGAGTCCATAACATGAAGAACTTTGCAGTAAAAGTGAATGCTTTCCATTGAACCCAGATTCTTCCAGTTCAACATTTGTTTAATCAAGGAAAAACATACACTGCAACACTAATGCATATACAAATTTATTATGTTTAGAAAACTGACTCATCTCCATGAAAAAAAAATGTATTCATCTGTTGTTACACCAAACATTTATTAGGTTAAGCCTGAATTCCCTTCAAATAGTTTGTAACAAGCTTTAAAAGTGGTGCATTCGCTAAGCTAGATAAGACAAAGTACAATCTGCAATACACACTTATCAAAACAAATATATACTCAAACACTAAGGGTGCATAGTCCAGGGGTTGAAGTAGTAACCTCTGGAGTTATGGTACCTCTGAGCTCCTAAATCCCCCTCCCCCTTCATCCTCAAACATCTCCATTTGACCTAAACCATCTGCATCTGGGCCTGCCCTGCCCCCAACAATGTCTTCCGACCCAGCTGGATACAAGGGCCCCCCATCCTTCAATCTTAACGCAGCTGTGACGGGTGGCCAAGTTCATGGAGTGTAGATGGCAGTCAGGAGGGGCCAGAGAAGGGTGGGCTGGTCAGTAGCCTTGGCGCCCACACACACACACACACACACACACACACACACACACACACACACACACACACACACACACACACAAAAGCTGATCAAGGCTATGTGTATGTTTGTGAGTGCAGGAAGGGGGGCCAATGGCCCCACAAGACGGGAAGGAAGGAAAATAAGGGCAGAAAGGGGTGCACGGTATGTGCCGACCAGGAATGTCTCCTAAAGACAAAACCTATAAAAGCATCAGGAATCAAAACAAGATCCGTTTGGAGGGGGACGTTAATAGCTGCAGCCTGGAGTCTAGTTTCAACCAGGAGCCCATTGGTCAGTGGCAATTACAGGGCCTGAAACAAGAGCCAGGGGGGCAAAGGTTGTCAAGGCCCCTGAGAGCAAGTCATTTTCACCCTCTCACTCTCAGTATGTGTAACGGTTGTCAACAATTGCTCCCTATACAAATACCATCAGCCATCAAGTTGAAAACCTACTGCAAATGGTGGGTTTCAAGGCAAAAGCATGAAGACAAAATGAGACGTCTGCTATTTAGAAGGGCAAACATGGTCTGCACCACACCACAAGCACAAACTATCCAATGCTGTTATTTCTAACAGTGGCAATGACGACATGTGATAAAATGTTTTCTTTTCCTTGAGCAACCATAAAAGGGTTTTTTCGAAAATGTTTCCCCTGTGTAAAAAACTAATAGTTCTAAAGTTCAGTGTTCAAATCTTTATAGACATACCAACAGATTGACATTATATCTAGTTTGAAAAAAAAAAAAATCAACACTACGTTATCCTACTGGACTTCAGAGACTGTATCTTGTGTTGAAAATGAACAACAAAACCTTTTTCATCATCAAAAACAGCTTCCTATATTATATAATCTATTATATGTGATCCAGATTAACACATCATGTAAAGGTAAACATAAGGTATGGCACATCTGAAGGGCCTATAGACCTTTGCTCACAATTGACCACGTCTGTTAAACTTTAACCATTATAAATGATTATAAGGGAAGATAATTCACATTGCAGACATATGTAGTCCTACATGGTTAGGAAAAAAAATGCTGGCAGCACCTTTTATACAAACAGGATGTTCCCTATTCTGTGACCCAGAGTTCAATATTTCAAGATCAGGATCGTTACATTTCTGCACTGAGACGACACAAATTAAAAGTTACGTTTGTTTATCGATTCATCGTCTAAAAATTCTTACTATTTAACAGGTGTTCTTGTTCAAAGTAAATTATTTTGGGACTTGCAACATTACAATTAGCTCCCAGTTCATCAGTGTTAGATGTTAAAACAAAAGAAGCAGACCGCAGCGTCTGGGTTGCAGGCACGCATACAAACATCACACTTCCCTGAGTGACACTTGTGTCATGGGAGTGCAGGGGTCAAGGTGTTCCTGATGTTAGCCTGGAACAAAGGTCTAAAGTGACAGAACACCAGTGTCCAGTCAATGAAAGGCTTACTGCTATATCCTCACTTGTGAGTACATCTAGTCCCACATCTAAAAGACGAATATAATAATATTAAAGAAAATGCTTTCTACAGTTGATATACTTTTCCTAATCCTTCAGGAAATACACCAAGAGATACTAGACCTTCTATTACTTTGTCTAATTATCTATTCCTCATTCAGGGAAAGGAGTAACATCTAATATCTAAGAATTTACTAAAAATGTATTTGTAGACCAGTGGTTATTAACGTTTCATTCAATTCAATTCAATTCAATTCAATTTTATTTATATAGCGCCAAATCACAACAGAAGTCGCCTCAAGGCGCTTTATATTGTACAGTAGATCGCACAATAATACATACAGAGAAAAACCCAACAATCATATGACCCCCTATGAGCAAGCACTTTGGCGACAGTGGGAAGGAAAAACTCCCTTTTAACAGGAAGAAACCTCCGGCAGAACCAGGCTCAGGGAGGGGCGGGGCCATCTGCTGCGACCGGTTGGGGTGAGAGAAGGAAAACAGGATAAAGACATGCTGTGGAAGAGAGACAGAGATTAATAACAGATATGATTCGATGCAGAGAGGTCTATTAACACATAGTGAGTGAGAAAGGTGACTGGAAAGGAAAAACTCAATGCATCATGGGAATCCCCGGCAGCCTACGTCTATTGCAGCATAACTAAGGGAGGATTCAGGGTCACCTGGTCCAGCCCTAACTATATGCTTTAGCAAAAAGGAAAGTTTTAAGCCTAATCTTGAAAGTAGAGATAGTGTCTGTCTCCCGAATCCAAACTGGAAGCTGGTTCCACAGAAGAGGGGCCTGAAAACTGAAGGCTCTCCCTCCCATTCTACTTTTAAATACTCTAGGGACAACAAGTAGGCCTGCAGAGCGAGAGTGAAATGCTCTAATAGGGTGATATGGTACTACAAGGTCATTAAGATAAGATGGGGCCTGATTATTTAAGACCTTGTATGTGAGGAGCAGGATTTTGAATTCAATTCTGGATTTAACAGGAAGTCGATGAAGGGAAGCCAAAACAGGAGAAATATGCTCTCTCTTTCTAGTCCCTGTCAGGACTCTTGCTGCAGCATTTTGGATTAACTGAAGGTTTTTCAGCGAGTTTTTAGGACATCCTGATAATAAAGAATTACAGTAGTCCAGAAGTAATGAATGCATGAACTAGTTTTTCAGCATCACTCTGAGACAGGATATTTCTAATTTTAGAGATGTTGCGCAAATGGAAGAAAGCAGTCTTACATATTTGTTTAATATGTGCGTTGAAGGACATGTCCTGGTCAAAAATGAGTCCGAGGTTCCTCACAGCATTCCCACCTAGTTGCCCACACATATACCTTTTCTATGCCTTAGGCCTATTATTCTCACCGCATTGTTCATGTTGCGTGCAAACAGTGACAACAGTGTCGCTTTGTGCCATTTATACCAGCGCTGAGGGTGTCAGTACTCTCTGCAGTGTTCTCCTGAACAACCGTTGTCAGCAAAAACTCCACATCAAAACCTCCACAACAAGAGGTACAGGAGGAGAAGACGTCAAAACCAGAAACAACGAAACAAAGAAATTTTTTCCAGAAAGTCTCATCTTTTCAAATCTCCCTCTGTACAACAGTATTAATTTCATGGATCAATAATTTTCTGCATATTTTCATCTAATACCTTTTTTTCCTGACGAAAGCAAGACAATAACTACATAAAAACTAACGCAAGAGGATGATAAATACGATGAAATGTACTGACATTTTCATCAGCAAATAAAAACAAGATGAAAATACGATCCAATGATCCAATCAGAACTAATTAAGTTGTGTAGAAAGGCAGGAGGAGTTTGGAAGTGATCCAATCAGAAGTAATCTCCTTGTGCAGTAAGGTTAGATGCACACATTTGAGCTGCTGCCAAAAAAACAGGTAGCGAAGGGGGAGCTCGCATGCTCTCCATTTCTCATGAAAACGTGACAAAATGTCAAGATTTGGGAGGAAGAGAAGAGCAGACATATGGACACATTCCACATTTGATGTCAAGGAATATAAGATGCTTTGTAAAACATGTGGAGCAACTTTCACTGGAAAAAACATGGCAAACTTTTACACTTGAGACCGAATCAACTTTTGATTTAGTCTATGATAATCTTATGACATTTAGGCTTAAATCTGACCAAATATCAAAATAAATTCCCAAATTATGTCTAAACCTAAATGACATTTTAGTCAAAAGACTATGAGTAAAACTAAATTAAAATTTGCTGTCTAAATAAACACTGCTGTATAATCCGTGAATATCTGAGCTTCTTTACTGAAATATCATTAAAATGGCAGCAAAACTAGTCACAGCTTAAGCAAGGTTTCAAAAACTGAGACGCGTACGAGTGGCCAAAAACACACCAAAGTGCAGCTTGTGCCCGTTGATGTGAATTTTACTTTTTATGGAGTGTTTTGTGAGGCTGAGAACAACGAGCATAAAGGGTCCATTACAGTTTCACTGTTGTAAACAAAGGGGAAAGATGAGGAGAAATTTAATAATGTGACTACTTTAAAGTTTATATGTTGTTTTTTTTAAAACACACAATACAACCACACATTTAAAACCGACACAAACACACACATTAGACTAGTGCAACTGTGGAGTGCTTTCCTGCTCTAAACCACGGCCGTCAGTTTTTCCTCTTCAGCTGCAATAAAGGAAAAGTAGAGTGGCTGATGTGATAAAGAGCAGATGGTGGCCAAGATAAAAACAAACTTGTTAACTGCAAACTAACATGTGATGAAACAGACAACGACTTTAAAAGGTATTATCAGTTACTTCAACTAGACATCTTAACCAAAGCCACAACAACTAACCGCCTTCCTGCTAAAACGAAATGTCTGCACCACTTTGCTGGATCAATGTTGATGTTTTTACAATACTTTTTTGGTCTTTAAACCAACAACTTCAAAGTAGAGGCGAAATAAGACATCAGTTTTTGGCTGACGGATAACCATTTCCATATATATTGTCCAATATGCCTGGATATTAATATTTTTTCCATTTTGTTACCAGATTATATTACAGAAGATGAGCACTGATGATATAAACTGTCTTCTCATGTAATGTATCCATCAGAGTAGCTTTGACTCTAATCTGAAGTAGGGATGAATGAAGTGAAAACTGAATGAAGGAAACTACTCTTAACTAGGGATGAATATGGCATGTGGAACAGAAGCTTAAATGTTGCTTCCCTCACTAGTTTGCAACAGAAATACATGATTTTAAGTAGCCATTTGCCACTGAACAGCACCTTTCTATCTGAGCCAGGAAGCTGTAAACAAGCAAGGTGGAAAGTAAGATAGTTCACAGCCATAGAAACAGCATAGCTCTTCAGCACTTTGAAAATGAACTGTTGTACCCAGCGTCAGAGTCAACAAGCATATAAGCAAGAAAAAGAAAAAGAAAAAATAGTAAGGAAAAGAAAGCTACTTCTTGAAGAATGTGATTAATGGTTTGAAATGGTTCTTAAATACACTATTAAAGTAGTCATTGGAAATATTTTTAACTCTCAGTGATCCCTGCAGCACACAAACGTACATAGTGACACTAAGTTGTGTGATGTTTTCATGTTTATTTCTTATTTAAACACTATTGGAAAATGTATTAAAACATGACATAACAAAAGATGGAAAATAGTGTCACACTATCTTTTTGTATATGGTAAAAAATAATATCAATAGCTGGATATTTTACTCCCTAAAAATGAGTGCCGAGCTCAGGCTCTACTATGACGGATTCCCTATAATTAAGTCTTAGAGTGTAAATTCAGCTGTCACCTGTAAGAATGTGAATAAGTTCAGATGGCTCTATAGAAGACCCTCTGCTTCTTTAGTTGGGTCAAAAAAAGCACAGTAACTGTAAGATGGAAGCCATTAACCCTGAATAGACATGTTGGCTCTTGAATTGAGACCCTGGTCAGCTGAGGAATGTTAACACTATGTTGTTGTTTTTTTTAAATGTTAGAGTGGATAGTGATGTGTTGGAACCACTCCTTATGATAAGTCGATTCATACCCTACATCACTTTCAGTGCTCCACCCAGAAAGCAGTTCTTAAAGAAAGCGATTCCCACACCCTGCTTATATTTATGGCAGTCATGTACAAGGCCTGGCTTGTTTGATATCATTTGTAATTGCTTCAGTGAACTGCTGGAAGCATGTGTCTTTACATTAGCACATATACTTCAAGTAACTTTTTTAATGCAGTATAGATTCTAGACAGTTTTTACATTTTGAACTTATGGCCAGAGTATATTTATGTGAGCTAATATTTCAATTAGGGTCAAATGATATTATATATCTTTTCCAGGTATGGCACGTGTGTGTGTGTGTGTGTGTGTGTGTGTGTGTGTGTGTGTGTGTCTATGCATGTGTACTACTTACACATGCTGATGTCTATACGTGTGTGTGCGTAGGGTGGAGGATAAACAGAAGCCTTCATATGTTTAAACAGCCTGGGTTTTCTCCGCGTTTCTCTCATGCTCTTAGCAGGTTTACTGGACAGGCTGTGGGTGGCCTAATCACATTACGGCCATACGTGACTGACTGGCACAGCGCCAAATCAGGGATAAGAATAAGGTAGATGACCATTAGTGCGCAGGAGTTGGTCATCCCACAGGGGGATGAAAGAAAATCTGTGCACACGTTGACATACAGATCACACCTCTGTGCCTGGACAAGTTCTCCCCATAGAAATTGTTTCTAAATGGGGGCCAAAGCTTCCCGGAGATGATGAACATTTTCATAGATTGACTTTAAAGACTTTGTAGCACAAAGGTGAATAAAAACCAGGCTCCACTATAAAGCTAAAGCTAATATTTAATTAGCCAGTTTTTGTTAAATCATCTCAGTTAAAAGAAAGAAGAAAAAAAAAAAGGTAGGTACCAACAGAGATATTATTAATCTGCTGGTCCTTGAGTAAAACATGCAATTTTGGCAAAAAAAAAAAATGCAGACAAATGCAGTGTGCATTTGTGCAACATTACTGCAACACATTTCAGTGCACAACCTTTAACAAGCCGACATTCTTTGAATCACCCTGCACTGGACAAACAACACAGCACACACTCATACTTGAATGTCGATGAATAGCTTGGAGGTAATTCTACTCAGCCATTATAGAAAGATGTCTGAGGAAGAGCCACCATTTTAGTGAGGCCAGGCATGCCGGAACAGGAAGGGTTAATGGCTGCTGCTTGGGGAGTGGGGGATGGATGGCATTGATTGCTCAGGATGTTGACAGCACTTCTCCAATTTGATAGTGGTGCTGTTATTAGATGAAGAGGCTTGCTCTTAATAAAAGCATCATGTGATTTGCCTTCACTCCTGATGAAGGCAGATGGGGGAGACTCAAATACCAGCCACTCAGCTTAGAAAATAATCACTTTTCAACTAGTTGGGAATTGTCTTAAGATATTAAAAGCAGCTGGGAGGAAAAATAGACTAAGTAAACTTCCACATTTGTTTTTTTAAACAGATTAGCATCCATTTGAATAGTCTGTAAGCAGTACTGCACCTGTGAGAACTAGGTCATTTTCATACTATTGATAACAGGTTGATGACTGTTGGGATGGGAGTAAAAGCAAGCTCATCTAAAGCATGGAGTACAAAATAGTTGTTGTTCTGCAGACTGCAAGAGTGATGCTGTAGACTAAACAAAGGCTAATGACAAGAGGCGCATGTCTGTGCCATATTAGAACCCTGTTAGCCCTGAGACATACCCATAACCCCCGTCTTCCTTATCCACGCACCGTCACAGCCCTGTGTCGCACCCTACACAGCTGAACATTGCAAACCAAGTCCCCTGGGCCATAGCCATTGAACAGGCAGTCCAAATCAATAGCCCTGGATGTGCAAACACAGGGAA
Source organism: Oreochromis niloticus (assembly GCF_001858045.2). Taxonomy (NCBI): domain Eukaryota; kingdom Metazoa; phylum Chordata; class Actinopteri; order Cichliformes; family Cichlidae; genus Oreochromis; species Oreochromis niloticus. The sequence continues at coordinate 32,979,062 of NC_031965.2, forward strand.
GTCCCCAGCCCCCTCCGGACGCAATCTCACAGCATAAGTCAATACTCATCATCCTTAGTCATCTACCGCCAAGCCAGAGAGACTGAGACGAGGGCAAGATCACAGCTCCTAGAGTTAACCTTCCTCTGCACCTTCATCAACACAATCTTACTTTAAGTGACACGGCACTGGTTTTCAAAGAAGACCCTCATCAAATTGCAGTTTTCTAAAATAAACAATGTAACACAGCCACACCTAACCTCAATGAAAACAAAATACATGCTCATACAAGCAAAATCCCTATAGCAACCCCAGGCACTAAACGAAGGGCAACAGAATGTTCAGTGCTGTTAGTGCGAGCTCTGCCAGAACAGATAGGAGGGAGGGTGGCTTTAAATTCACCAACATTCCTGTACACCAAAAACAGGATCTCACAATAACAGGAGAGCCCCTCTCATCCCACAGGTACTCTTAACATCTCATTCCCGGACTAATCTTTTTTAGCCAAATTGCTGCCTGTCAAAACAGTTCAGCAAAGAAAATCTTTTAAACAGACACGGCAGCAGTAATTTAATCACAATCAAGGCCTCCAGCACATATCTGGATTGCAGCCAACAATAGTGATAAATGGGAAGTACCCACGAAAGAGGCTACAGGCTTGCTTTGTTGTTAAACCTGATTTTTTGGATAGTTGACTGAAATGGCCAGTAATATTATTCATTGTCTGCTATTAAAAAGCTGATAACAATGCAACGTGCAGATCTGAAATAAAGTAATAGATAACTTTCTAAGCAAGTGCTTATATTTCTGTAATAAACTGGCCATGAGATTAAAGAAGATTACATTTACAGTTGTTTATTTTCTCCTAAATAAGATGACAATTACTGATGTCTATTTATAGCATCACAACAGTTTTGTTTTGCACAGTGTCCAAAAAAAATACTGACGAAGAGCTTTAAAATTATTTTTGAAAGATTTATTTATTCTATATGTCTCAAAAAGCAAAAAAAAAGGCAAACAAACTAAAAAAAGTATGTTGATAATTGGTGCATCCCTAGTTTTCAACATTTACTAGAGAACAAAAGCCTAGCCATTTATTAGCCCATCTGCCAATTTGCCTTCGTGATCTCAAAGAAAGTGAATGTGCTTCCTCTCAGCATGGCAGTAATAACGAGCAATGTGGGGGGCAGCCATCTCTAATCCTAATCAAATAATTGGGGTCTTGATCCCTCTGTAGGACTCCAGGAATCATTTATAGGGGCACTGTCTATCAGGAGGGGGTGGAGGGCGAGTGGTGGGTGCATGGGAAGTTGAGCTGAGCGGATGGCGTCCTTTATCTCCTAATTACTGAAAAGAATCTCATGGTGAGCTGGTCATACACCACCGCCAACAAAGGCTCTAGCTAATCGTGATCCCATGTGCGACAAGATGTAAGTAAATCTCACTGCCACTCGGGAACATATGGTAAAATTCTTGCTTACAGCCAGATCCACTCCTTACTCTGTGCTCTCATTAAGAATTATTATGGAGCATAAAAAAGGTCACAAATCACATGAGAGCAGACCGGCAGCAGAGAACAGGACCCAGGGGCGTGCCTGCCTCTGAGTGTCCAGTCATGTTTGAGAGATTTCTGGCTTTTAAGGGAACAGACAAAGTGGCGGGGACAAGGGGCTAAACGTCCAGGGGCAGAACGTGCTGCTACCTGCCCTGGCCTCAGCGGTGCTGCACCTTTGAATAAGCCACTGAAAAACAGGCCTTCAGGCAAGACCACCCCTCCCTCCATTAATCACTCCAATTACAAAGCTGAAAAAGAGAAACAGAGAAAAAAAAAGGTGAGGGGGTGAAGGGTAATGGATAGAAAGACAGAGATAGACAGGTAGTCAGGCACACAGATGGGAAAAACTTCCAGATGGATCAACCCATTTGTACAATTTTAAAGCCAGAGAGTGTGAGAAAGTGGCTGCGCTCGAACCAAAAAAGATAGACATGAGGAGAGAGGTGAATCTCCCTATTTAGTCCTTGGGTAAACATGTCTGTTGGTGACCAGCAGGTCTGGTTTGCCAAATAAACTGCATTTGTTCAGCTCCAGCCCTTTCACCAAGACGCCACATTCCACAGGCAGAGGCCCCATCCCCCATTGCATAGCTGGCCCCTCTCACTGCCTCACACAAATGCAACGTTTGTAGGGTGGTGTGGCCAGAAGTTCACACTCATTGGTTGAAAGACCTTTTCACAGGCAAACATTTTAGTCAATCACATACAGTACTTCATACATTAACTCCTTACCATAGGGTTTATAATTCAAACTTAACTATAGAGTAAAACATTGGCCCCTTGGTGCCTAATAGTTGGATTTGAAGCAATCCCTTTTGCTTCATCTGTGATACTTGATAGATGTCAACTTATATGACAATGACACAAAAGTATGAAGATTCTCAAAGAGCTTGAAAGCTGGATAATAATAAGTATATTTTGACTCCGTGTGTCATCGGTGAATCTTTAAGCAAGAAGCCATAGCACTGCTTTGAGGTTAAAGGAGCTATTAGCTATTACTTCTAGGTTAAAAGCTTTGGTTAAAAATACCTTGCATATCTCACATCTTTCAAAGAGCAAGCATCCACTTCACCCCCACGTTAATGGCAGCTGGAGACATCACACACACCTGATAGGCCTTTATAGACATTCTCATTATACTGACAGTGCCAGGAACTTGATACATTCACAATCAAGTAAAAAACCTTCACATCACATTTAATTACATGTGAAATGACAAAGGTCACTATGCCTGCAGTCAGATGGGTAAATTACTTCTTTGTCAGGCTTATAACAGTGGGGCAGATAGGGGCTGGGGGTAGGCGCTCTATCTGAGACGCTAATGTTATGACTGTCTCTCTGAATTTGCACTATCAAATGTTCAAACCATAAGCACAATTCACAGCTTTCCGTAGAGTCTAATCGATAGGATGTGATCACTCTCTTCCGAACCAAAGGGATCTGTTTCCTCTCAGCTAGCGTTAAGTGTGCAGGGGCATTCCACCGTTGACAGGCCAGCACCCCCTGGGGATCCGGGCTGAGATGTTGCAATCGTCACGCATCTGGAGCTCATCTCCACAGGCCGACAATATGCTACATCTTTACTGGGTGCAGAGAATAGCTGAAACGGCCAAAAACTTGAAACGAACAAACACTAAAACTCACAGTAACTGTGGAAACTACCAAACCAAAAATAAAAAAATCAAAGTGTCTGTAGAAACTACAAAAATACATTTTGACAGTTTAATAGAGAGAAAGCTATACACTATAAAATACACTCTTCCAGAAATGCCATATCGTGGTTGTTACACTTCTTGATCAACCAGATTGTTACTTGTCATTACTCAGTCACCAGTTATACATTAAGATATACTGGAAATGGCTTGAACTTATACTGACTTATAACAATAATGGTTCTACAAAGCACTTGAAACTTTTTCTTATTCAACAAATCGCATGAAGACACACCCAAAGCAGAAGAGCATCTATGCAAGCCATTGGCAGGCCATCGGGATCAAACAGCTTAACTTGCATTTAGCCACACCTGCTTCCATATACATTTAGCATATGCACTGATGAGCCATGACATTAAGACAACTGTCAATGTCAAGTTAATAATCAGTTCTTGAAGTTGATGGATTGGCAGCAGGGAAATGAATAAGAGCATGGATCTCAGGGTGGCAATAGACTGACAACCAAGTTAGACCATCTCCAAAAAGACAGATGTTGTTACCTGTCTGCAATAATTAGCAGCTACCAAAAGTGGTAAGTAAATGAATGACAACAACTGATTCCATCATCGGCGCCCTAGGCCTCTTGAAACATGGAGTGAAATGGGTGGTCTTTGTGGCCCACTCCCACAGAAGATCACATGGATGAAAACCTTAATACTAGCTATGAGTGTCAAAACACTGTAAAAAAGCTTGCATCGCAATCTCCTGTCCACCACTTAAAAGTGCCCACAATAGACATGTTGGCATCAGAACTGGATAATGGAGTAATGGAAGACGTACACCGCTTCATGAACATGTTAGTCTCTAACCGCACTGGCTACTTTGAGCAGGATAATGCACCCATTCACATTTGTGTTCAGGAATGGACTAGGGAACATCACAAAGAGGTGTTGACTTGGTGTCTTGATCTCTTGAAAAAACAAGTTCAATCCATGGAGGCTCCAATTCCGAACTTAGGGCTAAAAGGATCTCTGACTGTCATCATGTCTGATACCAAAGGACACCTCTAGACATAGAGTCTGTACCTTCACAGGTCAGAGCAGTTTTGGCAGCATGAGGGGACCTACATAATTTTGTTGTTGTTGGTTTTTTTTGTGTTTTTTTTTGTACCAGAATATATAGAGCAATGAAAAAGTATTTGCTACCTTCCTGATTTATTTTCTTTTAGTTTTTTGCACATTTGTTACACTTGCATGTTTCTAATCATTAAACAAATTTTTAATACTAGATACAGATAACCTGAAAAAAGCTGTTTTATTTCATAATTTCATTTATTAAGGGCCATGTGTGAAAATAATACACCTAGTCCTAAACTTCCCTAACACAGTAATTGGTTGTGCCATCCATGACAGCCAGCATCGCAATCAAGCAACTGCAATAATTTGCAGTGTATTTTTCACATCACTGTGGAGGAGTTTCGGCCAATTCTTGTTTGCAGACTTTTTAAATTAATCCATATTAGAAGATTTTTGAGCATGAACAGCCTATTTGAGGTTTGGACAAAGCATCTTAATCTGATGTAAGCCTGGACTTTGAAAAGCTTAATTTTAGCCATTCAGGGGTGCGCTTGCTAGTGTGTTTCGGATCGCTGTCCTACTACATAATGCGTATCATCTTTGTCTAATATTAAAAAATTTTTATGATCTGAAACATTTCAATTCGACAAATATGCTAAAGACTACGAAATAAGGAAAGGGGCAAATACTTTTTCACAGCACTGTATACATCTTACAAAACCGAGTTTAGAAAAGGTCCTGTGCAAGTTCATTTTTTTCTGCACAGGCTGGTATAAAGGGAAATTACATTTGGCATGCAAGTATTGTGCTTAATCAACCTAAATATTTACATCTGAGACATTTCTCAATATGAGAAATCCAATTAGATACTTTAAACTACTCTGTGCTGAAGCATAGTTTGTCCATAAACAGGCATAACTGAGCGCAGTGTATATGTGGTAAAATTAGATAAAATATAATGAATTCCATGGGGGAATTGAGTTTTATAGCAGCAGGGAATATGATATAGATAACACAGCAAACAAACTGTGCTCACTGTTAATAGAACAGTAGCAAAGGCACATGCAGTACAACATCACAATGTACAGACCTGTAGCATTTCCAAATAGAAGCAAATGTTTGAACAACAAGGTTAGCATTTATCCAACCCACTAAAATTTAATGCCACTATTTTCCACCATGTACAAAAGAGAATTTGCACACCACACAACTAACACAGAGTGGTATAGGGCTTGACATGCCAAGTCTTTTATTTGCTTTTTATACTAAAAATAGATGTTGATGTATTTAGGCAAACGTGTGCAAATAAAAAGTTTACACAGCTCAGCTTAAAAACTGCTCCTTTCCCCCCCAACAAAAGACTGACAGCACAACAATAACTATTAGCTTTGTGTCAATAAATACAGCAGCCACAGGCTCTTGTTTTTTCTGTAACATCCACAGTGGACTACAAATCAGTAGCAAAAATGCTTGTTACTGTAAGCTTAATCAAAACCATTGTTGATAAATGTGTCCCTTATTAAATGAACTTTAAGTAGTTGCTGAACAAGCTCGTTTATGTAATCTAACTGCTAGCTTGGTTTGCAGTTATAATCAAAAATGGAACCTGTGTGCATTGTAAACTATGCATTTCCCCTCCCACTGCCTTCTGCCTTCTCCAGGACCACCTGCCCACATCAAGGTAGGCAATGTATAGATGAAGAACTGAAACCTTGCTCTACATTTAGACAGCAGCAGCTTCATCTCTCAAATTGATGGGGAGTAATGATAATCGCCTTGAGGCAACTGTTCTTGTGATCTGGCACAATATAAATAAAACTGAATTGAACTTAAACAATATATAAATATTCAAATATGTATCATTATATTTACACCTAAAGATGACTAATATTGACCGATTTAAGAACAGAAAACCCCCACCTCCTCGCAGCTTCAACCTCAACACCAAAAGCTCGAGACACTTTGGAAAATATTTGGTCACTTACTAAAGTGGTGTTCAGCTTAAAGTACACATAACTGCAGATTAAATACAGCTTGAAAGATATAATAAAAAATTAAAAAACAGTGTAGTTTTTATATTAAAATCAATTAACATTTTACCAGTGCCTCAAATATATGAAAAAGAAAAGCATGCTAAACTTTCACAAACATCATTGTTGCACTTTCATTTTATATCTATGCCCACCCACTTAAAGTAAGCATTCACAAAAGCTTATTTCCAAATTCTAGATGAGAAACTTAAATTACTGTCTCCAAATATTACATTTCACTTTATATTTTAATCCTTTTGGAATTTATGAACTTCTGCATCCACACATCCTTATTTTGCTGAAAGCACAGGGCCTTTTTAGGTTTTCTAATCACATTTATTTAGGGCAGGAAAAACCTGAGTTGTCTTTGTTTGACCAGATGGCTGGCTAATTAGGGTGGCTCCACTGGGGGTTGGGGGGACATCCCAAATCTGTGACAAACATTACTGAAAAAAGTCCCACGTTTATGCTTATCTTTTTTAGAAAAAGAGCTTCTTCGGAAAAGATCAATGCCTGGGCACCGACAGCAGTATACATTATATTTTGACTAATAATTGAACTCAACAGAAAATCTCCATACATTACAGGCTAAAAAGAAATTGAACAATAGAGGTATAGTTTTCTTGCATTTCCTAAAGCCACTACACTTATTTCTTATAATAATGTAGGTGCAGTGAAGCCCCTGCTGTTACTAATTCTAATTTTCTGTGCCACTCTTTAATCATTTACTAACGTGGCTTTTGAAATTATGGACTGAAGTTGATGTGGTCCATAGTTCCATTCACAGAGCGATTGTCTATTAACCAGATCGACTGCAGGTCAGAGCCTGGTGGGCTTTTTGACATCCGACACAGTTCATTATAAGCAATTCACTGGTGAATGTAACAATATATATGCTGCTGACACTAATCTACAATCTCTACATTAATGGAAGCTTGAACTTTCATTATGCTTCTTAAAATATACTATCAGTTTATCTTTTTTGATTGTTTAGTTTTGTACAAGATACTATCAAATAATATATCCAAAACTCATTTAAATAACTTGTTGTGACAAAGAGGACTTTGATCTGGTTAATCAAAAAACAAGCTTCTTTTTTCTTTAATATGAAACATTCCATAAACCTTTACAACATTTAGGATTTACCCAGTGGTTAGCCAGTGGCTTTTTTACAGACACTCCACTTAAAGCTCACTTCTTGTGGTGATTGTGATTCAGGAACTGTGAAACTTAGGGGCATGTAAATCCCTGAACGTAGAATGTAAATGTTGGAAGTGAAGTTGTGAACACATTGCTCTGAACACATTGCATTTTCTGAGCGTCTGGGAGTCTCTCTTTTCTTTTTTCTTTTTTTTTGCTCCTTTCTCCTTCTCACAAGTACATGATTATACTAAGCTTGTGTTTGAAGACTTGGCAGAAAAACAATCTGGCCACAAGCTATTATAAACTACATGGGATTTTGGCAGCCAGTGGAATGGAGACTGAAAAGCAGAGAGGCAACAGTGAAAGGAAACCCTTCTGAACCTCTTTCAACTTGTTCTACACTGCGTGGCTTTGTGCCAGGTCCCAGTCAGCTGCAATGTTTACCCAAGTGCCTTGACATAGTGGTCCAGTTAGCACTTTTAGCCCCCTGACACTAGCCTGGAGCTGAGCCAAACCAGTAGCACGAGACGGCCAAGAAAGCCAAAAACAATAGACAACTCTCACCCTTCACCTCATCACCGCCTCTCCCTTTCTACAAGGTGCAAAAAAGAGACCATATCTTTTGACTCCATCTGCAATTTACCATTTGGAGGATATTGTAGCTACAACAAAGACAGCCTCATAAATGTCACGCTGCTTTATGTTCCTCCCATGACAAGGTCTATACCTTAATTGCATTATGTTTCTGAAACACCTGCTGTTGGTGATTTTGGCAGGGCTGGGACATTTTTAGTTTATCAGTATCAGGATAATAATCCCATAATCCAATCTGGACTACAACACTAAAACCTTCAACTAAGTTAGTTAAGTAAATGTATGAATGTGAAAATCATTTAAGCATTTTTGTGCATTTCCATCCGCTATTGCGAACACACAGAAGAAAAAAAAATCTGCCATTTAGTTTCCTTATTCAAAGAATGATGTAAAAAAAAAAAAAGAAAAGAAAAAAAGAACAGCCACTTGACAATGAAAAATGACTGAAGCCAATTTCCAATTCAAATAATTCCAGGTAATTTTCTCACATACACTATTTCAATTTCAATGTCTGACTGAGCTCATTTGAGAATAGAGCTCCTCATAGAACTCCCTGACACCACCCTTGCAAAAGATTCACCCTGAGCAAGGACACAATCGAGGCAGACAATGTTTTCATTACCTGCTTATTTTATTCTTTTTGCATCTCTTGCAAAAAGACTAACATTTGTTTACACGTCTCAATGCAAAGTATTCACATCAAGATTCAAAGATATGTAAAAAGGGTGGGACAAAATACTCCTGACTCCTTGTGGTATAGCTCCCTTAATCATTAAGAACCAATGGTAATTAGCTGGCATTGAAGGAGAAACTTGCTTAGAAAAATGGCGGACAGTGGGGGAAAGCTCATGTGAGAGCTACTAAACCAACGCTGGGTAGATGCGAGTTGCTTTACAGACTTGCTGTTAGCAAAAAAGCAGCTATAACATTGTTTTGTTTTAGGCACATAAAGTACATCATTCATGAAAATGTAATTAATTTTACCAAATCAAGATAGACAAATAAGAGGATACACATCACAGAGAAAACATGACCTCGCATAGTGTGCCAAGAGTCACTGCACGAGTGTGAACAGTAACTGATTCACACGTGCACTGTACATACTGTTATATGGTGCCAACCTATATAAAACTCACCTTGAGTTTTATATAGGTTGACTTCTCTCCAAGGTGTCATATGACCTTGCCTCCATTTCCCCCCAGCTGCCAAAGTTGAGGGTGGGTGTCTCTCTCCATTTTAATTTGGCTATTCCCCTTTCTATGTTTGCCGTCATTAAAGAGCAGGTGTTGAGATATGTTCAATAGAAGTGCTTGTAAAAAACAGAACCAGAGATGGTGTGCGAAGGGTGGGGGCTTGTGGTTTTACTACAAACCGATCAAATTACAGCATACATTAGTAACTCGAGTTCCATTAGAAGCAAGAAAGTCAATCCTCCAGGGTCAATTTAAGAGTGTAATAACCCCAACGGATATGCGCAATCTGCATTTAAATGAGAGTATTTTTGTTATTCAGTTCAATTAAACAGAAAGGAAAACTGTGGCCATCACTGCCAGACAAGATGGGTCTTTTTAAATGTAATTTGCATGATGTTGCAGAAGCAATCCATCAAACTGTCTGAGTGGCTGTCAGGTGGCACTGGAAATCTCTTCACGCCCACACTTTTCTAAAGTCAACTTCACTGACTGTGTCGCCTATTATCTGTAACTTTCCAACCCTGACAAACCGACATTCAGGCCACGAGTGGCCAGCTGATTAGAGGTGAGAAAGAAGGCAGACATTGTATCTCTCTTTCAAGCTTTGTTTTTTTCTTCATTAGCCACTATTTATGGCACTTTACAGTCTTAGAATGGCAGTATTATCTCCTCTATCTGAATGTATGTATGTGCTGCACATCACTATGGATGTCTCCCTGTTTGAAATTGATCTAACGAGACATCATGTCCGGTAAACAGGTATACTGTATACACGACCATTACTACAGAAACAAAGTTGAGCCAGTGATGATGTCATTAAGCATGTAAGAATCTATTACAGGCTAACTGCAATTTGCAAAATGTTTATGCCACATAAATCTGGTGTTTATTAGCTGATCTTAGATGCAAGCTCTTGAATTTACCAGCCAGATTATTAAGATCTGATGTAAGGTAGTACATGTATTTCTGTGGATCTGGTGGTCTGTGACGGCATCAGTTTTAACCTTCATTGAATAGTAACAATAATCTTTTTTTCCATCCCTTCTTGTCTGCTAGGCTCAAATAAAGTATTAGATTAATATCTGACTTATGTGTAAGTCGGCGTAGTTTGATCTAAATCACTGTGAAAACAGGAAAACATATACAAGCTTCAATAGTCCATAAATGGATGTAAAAGCACTCTTACACACAACCACCTTTTACAGCTGTTGCCACTGATACCATGACATGTACCTGTAATAACTCAAACTATTATTTAAACTTTAAAAAGGATAATAAATGATAAAAAAAAATTTATCTTCTGAATGTGCAAAGACATTTTTTAAAATGTAACTTTTGTTTTTTTGGGGGGGTTTTTGTTTTTATTTATTTATTTATTTATTTATTTATTTATTTATTTATTTATTTTTTAAAACACACAGGCTAATGACTGCTGTGCCCAGCAAGTGAAACACTACTATAAGACTTAAGTCTTACAGTTTTGAGAGTGGATGGCAGACTCAAGACTGGTAGTTAGTGCTGCGTTTAACCAAGCCACACTGTGACAGAGGTGACTGGTTTCACTATGAGAAGTTTCCTCCTCCCTGTCAGCAGCAGATGTGCCCTTTGGGACTCAGACAAATAAAAAACTGTCTCTGCCTGGACTACTGTGTCCTCCCATCCAGCTCCTCCCATTCAGAGCCTTTGGCTTTCTTTCTTTTACAGCCCCTGTGACACTGAGTGAAATGAATAGAAAGATCACCAATCAGAGGCACGATTACAACATGGACATGCACCCACCCACCCCCATCAAACCCCTCGATGGGAGCCCCCAGTGGGAATGTTCACTGTTTGAAGAGTTAACTCTTTAATTCTGTCTGGAATGTTTCCTCTGGGTGGGGCAGTTTAGTGTGCTGAGCCAGACCACTAACCCCTCTTCTAGTTCCACAGCATCTCCTCCCCCTTTCCCTCCCCCTTCATCTCCCTACTAAATTCAATACCTCTATTTCAGATGGGGGGGAGAGTGTCTTTTGCACTTAACTGTTAAGAGGAGCTCTGCACAAAATGAGGCTTGTTTTATAACCAGGGCAATTACACTTTACACACTAATTCAGAGATTCGCATGAGAAAACATTCTCAACCAGATGTTTGATAAGCTGGCTGGTTTTATCAGAAAAAAAATAATGTATTTTATTGCTTAAAGTTTCAGCAAACAGTTGTGCTACAGCACTGAGATTATTATATGAATTAATTCTAATAATTTTTAGATAATGTGCTTTTTATTCTTTTGATTTCCCCATATGTATCAATTTAAGACAACGGGCAGATGAAATGAAGTTAGATGTTCTGATATTACTTCTACAATATCTCGACTAGCAAATGGGGGTGCAAAACACAATTATGCGTCACCTTTATTTGTTTCCATCCTGACACAAATTCGAGTGGAGCCATAGCCGGTGACCAACATTAAGCTACATTAAGAGCAGCATCAATCAGACATTAAAGATGGAAACACGAGGCTAAAAGCCCAGACATCTCCATCCAATCCAGCCAGCTTACATCTGGCCTTAATGAGGTAAACCAAAGTTCACTCAGCACTGAACCACGGAAATAAGACAACCTCACTATGTTATAAATACTGTTTAAAGATCCCCCAAACAAAGTGTGGGAAATGAGTTTTAAGAGTTAAGTGCTTGAGGAACAAACCCGAACACGTTTATGGGAACTTAAACAGTAAACAGTTCAAGATTCACATTCATTATGATGCTGCTGTGGTTGATTTTATGTATGAAATGAAGACATATAGAAAGAAAGGGACTCTCACACTAATGCGCTAAAAACACAGCTGAAATATGACCCTTTTAGCCAGTCTAATCTGAAATCAATGTGGCAGATTTAGTAATTAGGTAAAATAGTTTTAATGTCCAAAGCAGTCATTATCTACATGACAAAAAAGCTGAAAAGGTTTTTAAAAAGAATCGTGCTCACAAGAAAGACTGAACAAGAAACATACTCGAGGATCAACATTAGAGAAACACACACACACAAAATCTAAACTGAAATCTGTAGGACTCCACAGATGTACAGATCGTAATACAAGCATAAGCTCCAGTGGGGAAAAAGAAATGCTTTTCAAATCTTATTTTAGGTTTTAGGCACCAAACCTTTTAAGCATGTTATCAAATCTGGCTGGTGTTTCTAAACATGCAGTCGGTGTGAAACTGAAATTACAGTCAGTTGAGATAATCCGCAACTGACTGTAATCCTAAAATGACTGCTCAAAAGGAACTAAAGATGCTGAGTGGCATCTAGAAGGACTTTGATTCGAGTGCAAATCAGTAAAGCGTGTAACAAAGACACTGTGGAATTTACTGTGAATTATTTGCCACAAACCAAAAGAAGTAGATAGAATTTTTACTTGTGAAAGTGCTACACATATGCAAGATTAAAAAAGAACCAAAGGAACATATCGCACCTACACTGTGCTAAATAACAAGTATGGAATTGGCTTATTTACCCATTGGGCTATAAAAGAGAGGATTTTTTTCAGCATTTTTTAATTATTAATTAATTGAAAATGCAAGCAGTTGTTAGGACTCATACCAATAAGTGAATGGTCAGGGTTGAGGCTTTCAATTCCTTGTGTGGCTCAACAGCATGGCAGAAATGATGCAGTTCTCACGCATTACCGTGCAGCTTCTTCTTCTGAGCAAGCATTGCAGCATGTTTTAAAGGAACTCAGCCTTCCTCATTATGTCTCTCATCTGAATGACCTCCATTTGCAGGCAGTTTGTGGAAGCAGAGGTCAGACAGCAATTCCAGCCTCAGAAAATCAACATAACAGGAATTCCAGTAAACAGAATAATACACAGTACATTTAAAACCCACTGACAGTTATGGCATATGGGAAAACAACATAACATTGAGAAAGCACAAACAAGGTCAGATTGGCATATACACATGGCATGCACAATGGCAGTGAGGCCGCCTTTTTCCCCACTTCAACATAAGACATGGAGAAACAGCTGTATGCACCCAACAGAAACAGTAACCTGCTGGCAAAGTCTCTGCAAACCTGTCAAAATTCAAGCTAAAGGTCCATTTGCTAAATACGATGTCCTGCTCATCTATCATAAATGAGGGGAAAATTCGGGCAAACATTCCAGCCTCTTAAAGCTCATTCACAATCCTTATTGATCTCCTTGCTGCAGCTGTGTAGCTCCCCACTTCCTGGCTGATGTTGCTGGGGCGACAGCTAAATTATGCAACAGTGCTGCCTCAACAGAAGTAGTAAATAGCAAAAAGAGGGCTTAAGAGTGATAGCGATGCCAGGGCTTATTCATAACCATTGGCAAGACATCGGATTCAGATTGGTCCGGTTGGCTACATATTTTCTTTAATCCCTTCTAGATGTAGTTTTACATCTTCTCTACAACTGCATACTTTATGTAAACAATGTTGGCATAACTGAGTTGATCATTAGCTCCATCTGTGGCATGATCATCACTTTTACTGAAATTGCTGCAATATAAAAAAGACAGAAGACTTGGTACATGGACTTGTTCTTATATAGTGCTTTTCTACTCTACTGTAGCACTCTGTGGTGTAGTGCTTTATACAACTTGCTTCATTCACCCATTTATACACATTTTTCTATGCCACACATCAATGAATGCATGGGAGAGCAACATGGGGTTCAGTATCTTCCCCAGGGATACTTTGGCATGCAGACTGAAGCAGCCAGGGATTAAACCACCAACCTTGTAATTGGTTGATAATCTGCTCTACCTCTACCTTTATGCCAGATTCCCTTTCTGACACAACCCCAAATGGGATTTTTGTCTTCGACTAGAATTGAACCAGTGATCTTCTGAATAGAAGTCCATAAAGGCAGCAGTGACATTACTGGCTACACTGTTATCATGAGAGCGACAGATAAAATGATTGGTCAATTCTGGCTGAAAAGCTAGCCATGGCAGATCAACTTAAATAAAATACCCAACTCCAGTCATCAGGTAATCAGTCAGTGCATCACTACCATTTCCCTGTGTTACGCATCCTTCATCCAACTCGAACACCTATTCTGCCTTTTTTCTGACTGGGCCTCATTTGTTGCACTGATTTACTTAAGCCTGAAATGCTAACGCAAGTAGGTTTTCAGTCCTTTCCTTGTTTTCAGCATCTCCATAACAAAAAGTCATCCAGTCTAAGCAAATAAAATTACAAATCTAATCAGGCTGCAAAGGGTAATTACTCAGGCATCATGTAAATCAACTGCGTGCAAATGCACTACCATGCAAACCTATAATCTAAATGTCCTATGCTAATATTCATGCCCATTAGTTTATGTGACACAAGGAAGATTGAGCCAATGCTCTCAGTATTCTACAACAACATAAGTGACGTACATAAAACTCAAAACCTCAAATAAAATCTGGATGTAAACTGGTAAACCCTTAAACCTAAAAAATGGTCATTTGTTAAAGGAAGGCTGCTGCTTCTACACACACACACACACACACACACACACACACACACACACACACACGCACACCGCCCAACATGTTAAACATCCAGCTAATCCAACCAAAGCAATATCGCTGCCAATAGAGTTGGACATAGTACACAATCTGCAGGCACAATTAAAACAATTAGTCACAGACTGATTATGGCAAGAAGAGGAGGACATTGGATATGTGTGTGTTTGTGACAGGAGAGGTGGGGCGCGTGGGGGCTGGATTACAGAGGTCATGTAGCCTCTGTCCAAAGGCCAGAGCGCTGGGGCCGGTCGGTTATCCGGTCCAGCTCTCTCACCACGCGACGCCTTTGTCCATCTCCTTGTTTGACAATTATTTACTCTGCTGTTTAGGATGGGGCTGAGGTCACCATGCATACATCACTGACAAGAAAACACTGGCTACCACGTCTGCCCACTCAGTCTGACCTGTATAGTCCATCAACATTTGTGTGCAGTCAAAAAAAAACCAAATAACCCTTCATATCGATATGTTACATATATACACTGATTGCTCATTATTATATCTGACACACTCTACCTATTGTTTAGAGATCGTTACAATCAACACTTTTAGTTCAGTAAACTGTTGGTGAACTAGCACATGAGCATTATTATTTTATTCATATCTCATTGAGATGTGCTGAATGAAATCCGGAGTCTCTCTCTGAATGTGGTTTGCTATGATTCAAAAAGCATGGCAGATATCATCCAAAGAGTTCTTTGGATAAAAGCCTTGGTCCAGTCTGACCGTTTACATGAAATGTAAATGTTAATGTAAATGGTCTTCCATCCAATTGGCTCTTTAGCTGTCGTCTCATCTTTCCTCTGTCACTGCTTTTAGAACATAATAAATGTGCTCCCCCCATTATTATAGCGGGTTGGTATTTGCGGCATCCGCCAGGCTTGTCTCTGGCCTCTACAAGACAATGACATCAAAAAAAAAAAAAGAAAGAAAAAGAAAAGAAAAAAAAAACTGTTCTGCCTCTACTGCCCCCCCTCCCCCTACAGCGGTGCAACCTGAAACTGCCTGAAGAGATGAGCCGTCATTAAATACTGCAGAGCTGACATAATGACAGGAAAGATAAAAGGGAGGAAACAAAAAAAAAAAAAAAGGCCAGACCAATTCTCGTCCCATAATGCCTCCCCCAACCCCCTGGCTCAGCCTTCTCTCTCTAATAAAAGACACCAGGCCACAGATAGGACACTGGTCAGCAACAACTTTGCTGCTATGATCTTCAGCTCTAACAATACCGAGACAAAGCCTGCTCATCCCTGCAAATAATACTCATCCACTCATTCTGACACCTTGACATCTGGAACTAAAACACCTCCCACACAATGCAGGAAAGCCCGATTTAATACATATATTCAGAAACAGAAACTATATAGTCATCATTTGTCACATGTTTGATTTGTCACATGACAATCAAACTTTGATATGCCTGTTAGTCACGTCCAGAAATAGTAGTTTAATCTAATTTAATAAAATACATAATGTAATGAATACTTTTAACTGTTCAGATTAATGCAGCACTTAATGCCAGAGGCATATTCTGAAACAAGCTCATACCTGCTTAGCTTAGCAGATTAGCTTGCAAATTAAGTAAAGATTCTCCTAGTGACTCATTTGTTAATGAAATGTGAGTAGAAAGTTTTACAAATTGGCAAGTCTAAAATCAAAAACACTGAGAAAACCTTTGAAAATTTGAAAAAACACAATTTTTAAGAATAGACGTTAAAGGTCTTTCGTAGAAATACTCTAGTATTTAAAAGACTTTTGAAGTTGCTAAAACATTTTAAATGCTGCTGACTTAGCCCCATGAGTAACACTGTACGCACAAGATGTCAGCGTAGTTTGCCGAGAGTGGCTAATGTTAGTTTTGCTATACCAGTAGCTTTTTAAAAAAATTTACTTCACATTCTTGTCCAGAGTTGTTGTGCCTTGTTATGCCAGTTGATATTGACAAAGTCTGCATATAACCATTAGTTTTCTAAAATAACTGCAAGAGAAGTGCAACTGTTTGTGGGGCTGTTCAACTGTGTTATTTCAACCTTGCTTGCTTACAAATTTCCATTGTCGCCTCCAGGGGATGAGATCTCAGACCCAACAGTTAACTGTCGTTGTATATTAATAAAGTAAAAACAGTTTTTTACCAACTTTTTTTAAAATTATCTAGTTGACTAATTGCACACATACCTGGTTTCATTCAGAGTAGAATCAATGAGAGTGTCTGTAAGGGTATAATTATCCTGATAAGAACAGGAACAGGGGTGTGTTTCTGCTTACAGATTCTGTATATGCAGAATCTACAGGCAATGGGCGGTAGAAAAAAAACAGGCTTTCTGGTTTTCTTTCATAATGAAAGTATCACTGACCAATCACATTTGAGCAGGCTTTTGGCTCGACGCACGCAAGCGGTCCATGGGGAGAGCAAGAGAGGAAGGCATTGTCCAATCTGAAAACAATCAGCTATTAGCTTCTTGGAAATGTACCCCTTGGCCCGGATACCAGAACAATGGCCATTAAACCCACAGGCTACCTTCATCTAATGACAGTCATTGGTGTCTCATGCTGGCATGACATGGAAATTAACCCGAAAGGAAATAAGGCTGTTGGTGTTGACACTGCCAATGACATCTACTGCCAAGTTTTGCACATTTCAGCAGCATTTAAAATAATAAATATTGAAGAACATAAGAAAGACAGTTTCATTTATTCTCCATTTAAATAGTCCCAGCAGCATCCCTTCGATAAAGTGTGAAGATTCATGTGAAGCCGGTGACTTTAGCAAATGAACAATATAAACAATGTTGTGCCTCCTTCCACAACATCTATACACTGGCTTCTCTCACCATCTCACACTGTGGTACTTCTACGTGTCATTACCAAATGTACATGCTCTAAAGCTAAATTTGGAAATGTGAACTAGAGAAGCACCATGCAAAGACATTTACCTTTAAATAGACAGTAATAAAATCCCGACAGATGATAGTCCAGCACCCTCAGCCCACTGACAGAGCACAGATATATTTTGCGACACTGCCAACTACTGCACAGCTAGGGCTTTTTATATCACCCGCAGCCTGCTGCGCTCTCTTTAACCTGCCATGATGCTAAAACATGCAGCTCGGCTGGGTTCCCAGTTGGCATTCCAGAGTTCTGTAAGACTGTGCTGAGGCAATATTTACTTTCAAGTGAAAGTAGCCTACACTTGGCACAGAGCCCTGACTCTTGGGGTGGCGAGAGTGGGGTGTGACAGACTGCTGCTGCTGTGTATTACATCCAACCTTTCCACCCACCCGAAATCCTCCAACTGACCCAGCAAACCTCCCACAGCCTTACAGTAGTAGCAGCAGCTATGTCTCGCCTGACTCCACTACCTGGATCAGAGCCAAACCAGAGCCCAAGCAAAGCGCCAAGAGGGACACAGAGTGAGAGAGGCATACAAAATGAGAGCGCGTGGGGAGAGAACTAGTGAGCGTGAAAGCATTGCGCCTTGGCCTGGCCCTCTGCCAGGACTCACTTAGTAGGTTTTTTTTTTTTTTTGCCACAAAAGCCAATCGGCGGTCAAACCTCCGCAGAGATTTGAAGTGACTCACAAAGATACTCCTGGAGCGGTTCAAGCCACAGTTAAGATTAAGTTGTCTCTCACGGCAGGGGGCTGGACTGAGAATACAAACAAGACCCTAAATGGAAAACTGACAAGCAGTATAAGGACATATTCATTTGGATCTCAGTAAACTATAGTGGTAATTTAAATTAATTAAAAAACAAAACAAAAACTCTGCCTTGATTTGCAATATTTAAGGAAAGACGGACAATTTTGAATTCTGAAGTTTTATACTCATATTTGAATTAGATAACTGTGAAAGAACATAATAGGATCAGATGGATTACAAAGGAAATCCTGTGGAAAGAAGGGCTACAACTGGCAAGGTACTAACCTGTCTAAAGTGGTCATCAAAGCCCCAGTCAGCCTGTCCATTAGGAGAAGTAGCAGAGTGTGCCCCTGCAGGAGACAGGCCCTCGTCAGGTTCCTGCTTCACTCTAACAGGTGGGGAAGCAGCCCTCTGGGGAGCCGATGCAGAGTAACTGCCAAATGGACGGGCTGGGATTCGTGAGGCATTCTGCTGTAAAGCAAGGGTCTGCTTGCGGAGGAACTCCAGACCACTGGCGCTTCCCTCATCATCATCGCTACCCTCATCCCCTTCCATCATCTCATTGTCATCGTCCTCATCTCCAGAATCCCGACCTCTGTCCTCGTCATCCTCTCTGTCTGAGTCTACACTACTCTGATTGGACACCCGGGGAGGCAATCCACCACCAGCAATGCCTCCAGGCAGGCCTTTCCCCATGAAGCTGGCTCCAGAAGCCCGGGCAGCTGCTAAGATGGCCTGTTGGGCAGCAACCTGCTGAGCGTACATGATGTGAGCTTCTCGTATCTTTCTCTCCTTGCGCTCCATTTCTAATCGTGCCTGCTGCTGGCGTTGGAGCTGCTCCATCACTGCTTCGAGCTTCATTCCTCCTGCGGAGGTGCTTGGAGGAAAGGCCACACCAGGCTCCTGAGACATTCCGGGCTGTGAGAGGAAGAGAGGAGTCATGGATGACTTACTGCATACTGAAACCTAATTACTCCTGAAAGCTACAGTGGAGCCAAAGAAGCCCAATTTAAACATTAACTCAAACAAATTTGGATAATTCACCCACACGATTTTCATCAGATTAAAGAAGTAAAACGCTTGTGTACTTTTAAACCTACAATACCCCAACAACAAAATAAAATTATTTTAAGCTAAATAAAGAAATAGAAAAAAAAATACAAAAATCTCGCTAGTAACTGGAGCTCTTAAAACCTGAGCATGAATAAAAGCAGAAAAAAAAATACTAGACTAGAAAGTAGCCAAATCAAACTTTTACACAAAGGACTAATCTACATAAAGAGTTTAGAAAGTAAACACTACAGTAACCAGCAACAGAAAAATCCCTGTTAAGATTAGAGGAAATAATTGAAATGCAGTAACCCACTCTGAGTTTTGCTGAGTTCTTAAGGAAGTATTGCAGTAATTTGTCAAAACGACAACGCAGTAAGAGGTGTGTATTAGTAAGAAAGTTAAACGGATATTCATGTATCTACAATCATAAAAGTAGTTATCCCGATAAACTAGATTAACTATAGTTAAACTAAAGTAGATAAACAACCATCAAAGTGAAAAAAGAAAAGAGAAGAGAAGAGAAGAGAAGAGAAAAACTGTTAAAACACATTTTCCGCGTTTAGATAGTGAGGTGCCACAACCTCAAACCTGGACACGATTTCAGGATACTCCCAACAAATGCAAAATATGCAACAACGCTTTAGGAAAAAAAATGAATAACGTTATTACAGTGTTGTCGAAAACTATAAAATAAATAAATAAAAGTAACCTACCAAATAGTCTGATTACCCCTAAGAAGTTTGTTTTCTTTGAATTCTACAACGTTGAACGAGCCAATGCCGTAAAATAAAAAGCAATCGGAGCGTTTTCAGCTCGCTGCCGTTTAGGAAAGTGCAAAAGGGCGAGAAGCAGAACCCCGACTCACCATTTGTGCCTTACTACTGCTTGAATTGTCCACCATCCCTCCTTCCTTGGCGTTTTCCTCCTTCTTCTTTTGGCAGTCGTTCAAACACTTGTAAACACACGCACACACGCGCGCACGCGCACGGGGGGGTTGAGGGAGAGAGACTCCGAGCGTGCACCGCAGATTCCGACTGATCCGCCGGCAGAAAGCCGCTGAACGCTGTTTATCTGGGTGACCTCTTCAAATGCGGGTGCGTCTCTTTCTTTCTTTCTTTTTTGCCCCGTGATTTTCGGGGTTTTCTTCTTTAATAAAAAAGTGCACCGACTGGAAAATGGCCAGATCTCATATCTCGGAAAGCGCTGAGGTAACTCCCAGTCGGTTTTTTTCCTCCCCTTCAATTGACACCCCCAGCATGGCGCACTACAGCGTTAGGCCCGCCCAGCGACAGCAACAAGTATCAGCCCTTTTCAGTTCACCACTTTTATTAAGCTTTTTTACCTGTAATGTGTTAATTCCGATTCTTCCGAGTCTTCATTTTACACAAAATGGTCTGAATGTCCACAACTTTTCGCATAAGATCAACTAAAACCTCAAACCAAAATGTTGTATTTTCAGAAGGTATTAAACTGATTTTAAAGTGCCAAATGCAGGTGTAATATATGAAAATGTAAGCATAAGTAGATGTGGATGTTGTCAGTTTAAAATGGATAGTTTTACAATCATAGCTTTAAAGCTTGAAATTGATCTTTCTGCACATGGATATTGGTCTCTCAATAAGTAGACATTTAATAGGTCAGACCGTTTAAAGAAAACAACCTGTTCTATTAATTTTAAAAATGAAACATGAACCATTATGAGGCAAGGTTTAAAATAATTCTACAAAAACTCAATGGACAGGGCTGTGCTGAGGTTGAGGCGCAGCATAATCATTAAATTGCAGTGCGGCTCCCTGCTACCCCCTTGAGGAAACCACAGACAGTGTATGGTTCATGCTGGTTAGCTCATAAACTGATCCAATGATATTACAGTTAACTAAAACTAAACTAAGAACTAAAATGTGTTGGGGAAAATTTTATAGTAAACTGAAATAAAAAAATGACTTTATAAAAAGTAACCAAAAACTATATATAAACAATATTGTCATTACTTTTATTCTTTATCATTTTGGTCACAAGGCTTTGGTGCTTATGTGTTTTGAAACTGAGATATGTAAATGGCTGTTGGTTAGGTGTTTGTGTTGTACATTAATTCCTCTGAACCCTGACGAATACCCACTTCTTCAAGTTTAAAAAAACTTTCTTTCCATGGCGGTCCCTTAGACTAAAATGACCTGGGTGATTGAGAACCCACACATAAGTTCAGTGAATTTCAGTGTGGTACTGTGACAGGATGCCACCTGTGCAGCAAGTCCAGTTGTGAAATTTCCTCACTACTAAATATTTATCAGTCTCAAAGTAGTAACTGTTGTAACAAAGTGGAAGTGACTGTGTAGCACAGCTATTCAGCCACAAAGTGGTGGGCCACAATAAGTCAAAAAGGGGGGTCAGCGGACGCCGAGACACATAGTGTGCAGAGGTCGCCAACTTTCGCTACAGACCTCTAAACTTCATGTGGCCTTCAGATTAGCTCAAGAACAGTGTGTAGAGAGCTTAACCTGACATCTGACCCACGTTAAACTCATGGACTGAACATACACACACCCACAACCACCTACACACACACACACAATGGACAACTGTACCCTCATACACACAATAATAACATGGACTGAACCACCACTCACAACCACTAGCACTTTATATAGCCTCTGTAGAAATTATCCACATATCTCACTTATCTTAACTGCACTACTGTATAGTTCTGTGTAAATAATCATTCTGTACATACGATAATTTTTAATCCTACAACTGTTTATAACTTGCATAGTTCCCATTTCTGTATAGCTGTATATCTCATATTTCTGTATAGTTTTTTATTTCATATTCTGTATAGTTTTTCATATTTATATCCTGTTCATAGCCTGTACATACTTATAGTTATAGCATATTCATAACATACCTTCATACTGTGTACATTATAACATACCATAATAGACCCATTTCTGTAATATACTTACATATCTATATTATTGCTAATATATATTGTAATATATCTATATCATGGCTAAAGCACTTCTGGATGGATGCAAACTGCATTTCGTTGCCTTGTACCTGTGCATGTGCAATGACAATAAAGTTGAATTCTATTCTATTCTATTCTATTCTATTCTAATGAAATAGGTTTTTGTAGCTGAACAACTGCGTTTAAACCTTACACCACCAAAAAATCAGGTGCAGTTATGTAAAGCACGCCACCACCGGACTCTAGAGCAGTCGAAACCTGTTCTCTAGACTGAAAATCATCTGGAAATCCAAAGAATGACTCTGGGTTTGGTGGCTGGCAGGAGAAAGGTACTTGTGTGACTCCACTGTGCAAAATGTAAAGTTTGGTGGACGGGGGATTATTGTGTGGGGTTGATTTTAAAGAGTTTGGCTCACCCCCTTAGTTCCAGTGAAATGAACTGTTGATACTATAGCATTCCAAGACATTTTGGACAATTTCCTTCCTGTTCCAACATGACTGCACACCAGTGCACAAACCAAGGTCTATAAAGACATGGATGAGCGAGTTTGGTGTGGAAGAACTTAACTGGCCTACACAGAGAGCTGATAGAAGTGCCGATAGAACACCTCTGGGATAAATCAGAGTGGAGACTGCGAGCCGGGCGTTCTTGCCCAGCATCAGTGTCTGATCTTACAAATGCGGTTCTCGAAGAATGGACAAAAATTCCCATAAACACACTCCTAAAACTTGTGGAATGCTTTCCTAAAAGAGTTGAAGCTGTTATAGCTGCACAGGGTGGGCTGATAACCATATTAAACAGTGCTAACCACTGTGTCTCTGGCCCAACATACATTTCATTATTCAGCAAACAGTGAATTATGTCTGCATCATGCAATAGAAATTTGTATGTGCTGGATCCCCTTGTGCTTTGTGTCTTTCTTTTGTCTGTTGTGAAGATAGCTGAGACCTGTTTGAGTCTCGAGGTCCTGCTGACCTTTCAGTTTCATTTGTAAAGCTTTGTCAGACACAGATTGTCCTCAC
The DNA here is from genome assembly GCF_001858045.2 of Oreochromis niloticus. Lineage (NCBI taxonomy): Eukaryota > Metazoa > Chordata > Actinopteri > Cichliformes > Cichlidae > Oreochromis > Oreochromis niloticus. The sequence goes on from NC_031965.2 coordinate 33,002,481, forward strand.
TTTAGATTCACACAAAATGCTTTACTAACGACTAGTAACTGTTTTAATTATTCATGAATTACAATGTAATACAAGTATTTATAAAACACTTGTTTGTGCTTGATGTAATTTATGTAACTGTATTTAGAAATTGTTAATCCGTCATTTATAAAATATAAAAATGCTGTCGTTGAACACGTTATAGGTGAGCTTGTTAAGGAACAGTAAAGCATTTATATCAGTGTTTATAAACGACATACTAAGAAGCAGTAATACTTTGACAATGAAATACGTATTAACTAACATCTTACAAATGCTTAATAGTGTGTGGTTATTATAAAGTGTTTCCATAAAATTTGCCAGCAAAAATTAAACTGAAGTGAGAAAATCCACCTTGGAAAGTAATGAAAACAAAAGTTCTGAATGAAATACGAGTGAAAAACTACTACAACTGCAGTAATCAGCCATGTCAGTGAAGACACAGATAGATGCAGTCTGTAATACTGAATATCTCCTGACAGCAGTGGTTCTGAAACTGTGAGGGGTTGGGTGGGTCCCCACTGGTGGGGCACAGACAAGTTGGTGAAAAATATGAAGTGAAACTAATATAAATAAGGATGGGGAGGGCTGTTAGGGAAAAAAACAAACAAATGAGGCTATTGATGCTGTTGTGCTGATTATTATTAAAGTAACATCTAAGGTAGATTTTTTTTAAAATTACTTAATGATGAAAAATGTGGTCAAAATGTGTGCGTCCTCTGAGATGTTCCAGGTGTCACTGACACAGTTTCAGGTGTGTTTGCAGTTTTTTACCTGAAAGAGATGGCAGCAAAACACAGAAGAACTCTGCGGTATTCTGGTGAATGTTCTGCTATGAAACGTAACATTCATGTAAATGTTACTTTGACATACAGCCTAACTAAACACTAAAAGAAAGAGCAAAATGTATTCTGGTAGAGCAACAATGGTTCAGTAGCATAAAATCTTTGAGGGACATGACAAAAGGTTGTTCTACAAATTCCCCAAACCTTATTTTGACTGAGAATCTGTGGGATGTCCAATCCATAAAGGCCCAGGGCTCAAAAATTCCAGGATTTAAAGCTGCAAATGTCTACATGCCTGATATCACAGGAAACCTTGAGAAGTTTTAAAGAGTTCATAAGATTTAATATTTTGAAAATCCACATAGTATCAGGCAAGTGGTTACTACCCATTAACCAAAAAACCACTAATAATAGCTCCAATTCTAATCAAAAATAAGACACATAAGCATAATCAACCGATTTTTATTTTTTAATGTAAACCAATTAACAATACAATTCAAATAAAAAGATTAGCATTTACCATCATAAAAAAACAACCTGTTATTGCATTTTGCACGCAACAACACTATCTCATCACAGGGATGTACACCATACAGATTGTCCCAATAGTTGCATAGTACAGGTGAGTCAAGTGTACTTGCTACTGACCACTGGTGTTAAGTGCAAAATTGTATGTACATAAGAACGTGCAGAGCCAGGGCCGGCGTCAATACACTATAAATTCAGCTGGTCCATTTTAAAGCATTTAGTTCACACCTGTATCGAGTAACTCACACTTAAGTGTTATAGTAGAATCAGCTTTTATTCCTTAAACACCCACATTACAACCAAGGAGTGCTGGGAGGAGATGGTGTGCGTGACAAATACTAGTAAGGTAAGATTTTCTAACACCTTACAGTGCAAAGGTGTGAGGGGGAAAAAAAGGACTGATTCCAACTTTGTAAAGTACAAACCAAGGTTCCTACTTTGTCATTGCACAAAATGTCACTTTTCCAGTCCTCAATCTGTTATGTTGATCAAGTGGTATGCTATACCATTTATTCACACCACTGAGAGTTACCATCACAGCAAAGGAAGTAACAGAGTGGCCAGTATTTCAGTAAAATAGCAGTCACATGTCCTCCCTGCACTTAACTTGTTGTGCAGTTTCCTAATTTCTATTTCTTAATGTAAGTGGAAAACCAAATCATTTCTATTTATGATCGTACACCCACCCATCCATCCATCACTCACGCATGCACACACATACACACAAATAAATCTCCTGAGAAGTGATCACTATCACTTACTCTGACATTTAACATTTTTTCCTTTTACTACGGTTTCAAACAGTTAACAGTAAAATATTACCCAGGCTGTAGCATGTCAGTGAACACATACATTTTTAAAAGTGAAAAAAAAAAATTGTCTTCCAGTTTAAATTTTTTCAGTACACAAGTGTGTCCATTATGCAGGAATCAGCAACACATCATGACACAGAAAATGAGACCAACATATAGTATGAGCCTAATAAAATAACATAAGGCTGGACTAAAAGTTTGATTCTAATGGTGATCTGCTGTTATCGTGTCACAATAATTAGTGTATTCAACAAATAATGACAAATATATATATATATAAATAAAATAAAGTAACTCTTAGTTGAATCATAACCTGAATGAGGCTCTAAACCAAAATGCTACATATCCATCTTTGAACACAAATGTCTTTAACATGAATCTATATTTGAATTCGTCTCAACCACACCATGTTACTTAATGCATATCAAATAAAAAAACTGAAATGCAAATGTCACATGACTTCTATGAAGTCCAAATGTAGTTAAATGTCATGTGTTCTTCTATCAAAGCACTTCATTCCATCTGCTCACAGCTGTGCCTTAAACAGCAGTGTGGCATTTGCCAACTAGAATACTAGTATACTTCACTTTCTCCTTATCCAATCCTGTCCAATGACCTTTTTGTTTTGTTTTTTTTAAAGAAGAGGATGGCTTCGTCCTCCTCGGTTTGTCGCAGTTTTCTCAATTACAACTTGTAAAATATAGTGACTTTTTATAGTAATTATTATGTGTGTTATTAATGAGTCCACTCAAAAACTATATATTTTTTCAGATTGTGAGTAGTTATTTTTGTTGAGACATGACTATTTATGTCGTGGCCATTTCATTTAGGAATAAAACTCAAATGTAATTTTAAAGAAAAAAAATAGTTAATACTTCAGTGATCTGGGAATGTCATTGATAAAACAAGGTGCAATTACTTCATGTAGCTGTTGGTTGATAACTGGGTAATGCAGATTCACCAAAGAGCTGAAACAGTAAGACTGTATATCATATCTGTATGCATGTCATGCTTAGAGGGTTGCACAAGTAACTGCCCAATTACAAAAGACAGTAACCAGTTCACCCTTGGGTTAACAAGGGCATCATCCTAAATGTTGAATTAATCTGTTAGGAGCAGTAGTGTAGTTAGCATTTCACACAGTCCTATTTTTTTTTAAAGAAACAACGAAAAAAAATATAATAAATAAAAAAATAGGTCAAGCTTTGGGGTCACAGTGGATAAGGCTTGTTCTCATGTCCACCTGCGTTTTCAAAGGGGGTTGAGCAATCTCAGTGCACGCAGTCCTGTATGAAGAGGTGTTTGGCTTTAGAGCTGGAAGTCCTCTAGCAGTGGAGCTGCGTGACAAAGAAGGCGTCAGGCACCAGTCATTAAAGTAAACTGAAGCAGGAGCCAAGACTTTGTTAGATTTGAGTCACTGCACTGACATCACTGTATGGGGCAGGACGGGCCCTCAGAGCAGCAGCACACAGAGGAGCCCATGGCTTTGGGTGGAATCAGGTCCAGGTCCTCATCGTCGGGGATCTCATCCAGGCGATAGCCATCCTGAAGCAGCTGCTTGCTTAAATCAGGATGGATCTAGAGAGCAAAGACAGAATATACTTGAGATGTGATGCAACCAGATTAGTGTAACCACTTAAAAATAATGTTACTTAATGAATGAATGAATTTTTACATGGAAAAATTACATATTTAAAGGCAAGTCTATCAAGGGCTGCTGCACTCTGTGAGAGGCTGTGCTCATGAGGTAAAACAGCTCATTTATTAAACGGAAGGCATATGGTTTGATTCCCTGGCTCTTGGTGTCCTCGTCCTTGGGAAAATTACTAAACCCCAAACTGTCCCAAATTGGTGTAAAAAGCACTAAGTTTTAAGTAAGAGTACAAAAGTACTGGATGAGTACCAGTCCATTTAGCACGTAGTTTTGTAAGCCAACTTGGAAGTTTTGTTATGCTATTTTCTTATGTTACTTTATTATATTATTTTTGGAATGTAAAACTTCAATGCAGCCTTGATAAAACTTAAAACACTAATGTTAGAAACTTTTTGGTGACAATGTGGAAGTCATTCAACTGTCATGTATCCATTATAGCTGACAACTTCTGAAGTCTTCTTTAGCAAACACTTCTGGGACATGTAAAAGGTTCCAAATTCATGACGGGGGTATCTACTTGCATCCTGCATGTTGGACAGTAAACTTGAAAGTGTCTAAAGCTTTTGTCACCAGAAAACCTTCAAAAAACCCACCAACCTCAAGAGGAAGGAACTGGAAGTGAAACATGCCAAGTTATTTCCAGATTTTATGACTCAGTCTCTGTATGTCTTGTTAGAATAGAACAAGACAGAGTTTGCCACAAGGTACAAACCTAGATAATAATCTTAAGTCATGAGACTCAGTGCCTGGGAAAGAAAAATAACAGAAGTAAAACTTATCCTTTATTCTCACATTTATTCACACATGTACTCAGTACATGTCGTTTCTGGCATGCGTACAAATTCAAACAAAAAACAATATGCTACCAGTTGTGAATGTCTGATGCATTTCTGGTGCAGCTGTAAATGAGCTGCTTGCTGAATGATCTTTGTTAAAAGGGTTGGCATAATAATCATGTGCTTCAGCCAATACCTTTTTGAATGGCCTTATCTCGTGCTTTCTTGCTTTGTGGTAAATCTGTCTTTTGTATTCATTGAGAGATTTGAATGCTAATCAAGAAAAAAAATTCCCAAGTTTGCATGTAATTTGGTGCCGCAAAGGGCAGGGTTTTCAGTGGTCTGCTTTCAGTGGTGTGTGCTGACAAGTCAATCCAATGTGTTTGTGAAAGAAGCACCAAAGTCACAAAGGCAAGGAGCTAAAATTGAAACAAAAATCAAAAAGCCAGATTTGATAAGAACATAAACCATGGTTCAGCATGCTGTGGCTAAAAGTCACCCAACCAGTTTGACACAATGGTAACAGATTCGAAGAGAATCTAAAAAAAATGTCCTGTAGAAATAACTCACCTCAGCTGAAGAGTATCCAGAGGAATACTGCTCAAAATCAATCTCTTCATCACTGTTAAGACATGAAGGACAGATTCTGTTCATAACTTAGGAGGCACAATTTTAGAGAGGATATTGAGAACCCAGTGACGACAAATTAAGGTTAGCCTGAATTTTAATTACAGAAAATGGGCCTGTTTTAATTTAGCAGTTAGGAAAATACTTGTACAGACCAAGTTATTAAACGCTATTCATTATGGTAACTTTACTTATATGCATACATGCTGTTGCCTTTGGACTACATTCGTATATTCTGTGTTACAGTTTATATCAAATTCATTATCGATCGCACATGATGGTGTACTTTATGATCTGGCTGGTATACTTTCTATTTACAAAACTATACTGGACAAATACCCACATCTTATTCTATGTAATCGCTTATCTTTTACAAACAGCTGCTGTGATTTTACCTCTTGTAGAGTCCTCCACTTTTAAGGACCCAAACACCAATTGTAATGCACTATATGTTAATGTTTTGGGCTTGCTGGGAGAGTTCAAAATTCCCTTAAATAAATATCAAACCTAACAGTGCAACAGTAATTTCTCAAGTGTTGTGGTTTGTTTAATATTTGAAATGGTGTGCTTTCTCTTTGACGATTTGAAAGAGACATTGACTTGTGATTACATATAAACATAAATTTACACATACATAAATAAATTCAGTCATTTTGATGTGGAAAATTCAAATGTCAAGTAAAAGCTTTTTGACTTTTTTTTTTTCTTTTTTTAACAGGTTTACATTTTGGATTGTAGATTGTAAAGTATGGGTTTACAGACACCTAACCTGAACTGGTAAGATATGACATATGGTGGTTTAGACATCATGTGATCATTTAACATCTAAGTGATCTTGATTCATGTTATCTACTTTCACGCTGTTCAAAGAATGTAAGGATTTTTATGTTGGAACATGTTCTTTGTTGTATAGAAATACAACAGAAACATTTTAAATTGTGGTTTTAAGGTCAGAGATACAGTAATTTTTACAGTTTAAAAAAAAAAAAAACTTGTTCTTTTCAATTTTTTTTTTAAAAGGCTGAAAAAAACCTCACAAATGATAACACCAGACCGTTAGTCCTTAGTGTACTACTGTTTTAACCTAATAACATGAATACCAGGTTTGACCATACCTGTCTGAGTCAATTGCAACCAAAGTATCCTCAGCGTGCTGACTCAAAGCAGCATAGCCCTTGTTATATTTCACCATCCTAAAAAAACAAACAAAAGACAACCAGAAACAGCATTAAAATAATAAATCACACTTCATGTTCATTATGCTGACATCACAAAAAGCTGCTTCCTCTTTGGTATTCTTTCCTTCTGACCTCTTGGCTCCCTGTCTGGGCTGGTGCGTCACTGGAGGCCCCGGTGAGAGAGCTTTCTTCTTCAGCGCTTTCCTCGCCATCTCCCTGTGTTTCTCTTGAGATAACAAAAGACATTTTTGTTAGGGCAGAACTGACCATAGAGGGAGTGGAGAGAGAAAGTAAACACTGACAGTTTACACAGGCAGAAAAATTGAACCTATATAACCTATAACCCATTTTTCATAACACCTACGAATTTCAACATGTTTTTCAGACTAAAGACACTCCTATGCACTTTTTAAAATAAACTGAGATGTATGAACGATTGACTAGAAAAGTTTTGTATCCAGTGAAACATCTAACATCCATTTAGTTAATAAGTAACATGACTTTGTATATAAAGAAGATCCCAGGGAGAGGCAGACTGGGAGTGGTTTACCACTCTGAAAGACTAAAAATATAAGAAAAATAACATAAGATGAGAGTCTTATTGTATACTGTACGTGGTATCATTATAGGATTTAGAAAATCCAGAAGAAAGTCTAAGTCTAAGAAAGGCTAAGATCTTCAGGCCCCTAGGCAGTGCTGCATAAAAAAAACAAAACAAGGACACACACACCCACACACCAAAAATCACCTCCAGTGTTTTATGTCACCTCTTTGTTACAGTAAAGATTTTTAAGAGACATCAAGAACAGAGGAAGATATTTTGTGACTAGGTTAAGCTGAGAGTGCCCAACAGTGTCATATGACTCAGCCTTTGTTGTCCTGCTAGGTGCACATTCAACACTATTTATGCACATCAGCATAAATCAACTCCTAAAAACAACAATCACAGCAGGACTGGTGACCTACAGATAGGGATAAAATTAAAGTGTTTATGCCACCAACTGTTTGAGGTGAGGAAATACTTACGTAGTTTGAGATGGATGGCTGGCGCTCTGGACATGATGTAAGGTCCTCTTTTTTCCACTGGCCTGATGCCGCCGTCTGTGCTCTTAGGTCTTGTGCCACTACTTGGCCCCTTAAGTTTTAAAAATTGAAAGTACAATCAGTACTTTAATGAATGACTCAATCAACAGCTTCACTGTCAAAATACAATGTACTGTACAATGAAATGAAGTGACTGTTCTTTATGGTGAAAATCTCTGAAAAGATAAAATAGTTTACATGTTACAATAACAGGGTGGAACAAAAGGACAAAACCAGATATACAGCACCATGCAAAGTCTTGAACAACCACTTAATTTTTTTTTAGTATTTTGATTCCAAGAAGCTGTATTCTAATCTTTTCACATGTCTTGAGCAACAGTTCTCCCAGCTTTTGAAGGTCTTTCAAAATTTTTCAAAGCCACTTCACACAGACTTATGAAACATTCAACCATGAAAGACGCTTAACTTAAGGTATAATCTAGTGTTGCAGCTACAGATAAGAGAAACCTATCAAAAACCAATTTGTTATCAGTAGCCTGTTACAAAAAACAAATTTGTTCTAAAACTGCACTGACTTTACCAACAAGGTCCACAAATGATGTCGTCTCCCTTTTCATTTGTATACCTATAACTAAGGCATTGGAGACAGTCATTAAATGAGTATAGTAAGAGTGAAGTAAGTTCCTTACACAACAGAACTAGCTTTATAATCAGATTTGCACTGCAGTACACCTTTGCCTTGTCACCACATATATCAAAAACAATTAGGATTGCTACAGACAAAAGCATGGATGTACCATGGGCTCCCCAGTATCACCCACTGTACCCAACCTTTACACAGAGAAGTGGAAATTAAAGCTTTGAGCTTCTTCAAAGGGATAAAACCTAGCCAATGGTACTGATACGTGGATGACAACTGGGTCAAAAAACAAACCAAGAAGTAGAAGCCTTTACCAAACAAAATGGCAGTGGATAAAAACAAAGTTCACCAGGGAGGATACCAAGGATAATAGGTTATTGTCCCTGATCTGTGCTGTGATCATTGAGGAGGATGGAAGCCTTAACCTTTAAGTTTACTGGAAACACACACATTCCAGTACCTACTCATTGACTCCCACCAGCCACTGGAATACAAACTTGGGATAGTCAGCACCCTATAGCACTTATAGAAATAAAAGGAATACAGGCGTGTAAAAAAAAAAAAAAAGCTCTTAAAATATGCGGTTATCCCAGTTGGACTTTCATCAAATCAGCGAAGATGCAATGAATGCCAGACACCAACCAGGAAGAAAGAGAAGCAAAAATGTAACAGCATTGTTGTCTTTTATGTAGCAGGTTTGTCAGAGAAACTCAGGAGGATTTTCTCCCAGCATGGCTTCCCAGTGTATTTCAGACCAAGCAACAGCCTTATCTTCATGCATACTTGCACAAGTTCCCCCCCCCCAAAAAAAATCACTACAACTATTTCCCATTTTTGCAGAGAAATATACAGAAATGAGAGGCTACCCAAGACTATTGCACAGTACAGTACATCACTCAAATATTTTTGTAATTAATCATCTTTTTAGAAAAATCTCCTAGTGATATTATATACAAAACAGAAAAAGAAACTGAATTCAGAAATGGGATTCAACAATACCCTCAACTGAACAAAACAATTAGTTAATATGTTTAATATTGCAACGAATCTCGTTTGGATTCACTTTTCATTTAGCTCCAGGTCCTCCCCAGGGCTGTCTATTACATTGCAGCAGCCAAAGAAAATTAGAAAAATTTAAATCTATAGTTTTAGTCCTTTCGATTTGAAAAAACAAACAGCTATACTTCTTATATTTTTTCATTCCACTCACTCTCCATAAATTTCCTCCACACTTGTTAAGGTCTACCAACGAAGTCTCGTTCATCCTTACAATGATTTTGAAATTATTTCCCAATTAGCGAAATGTCAAAAATCAAACGCTAAGCTAGTTAGCTATCCTCCCCCGTTAGCTAGGTTTAGCTGACATTACCGACAAACCCTGCGACTCCTGCTGTGCCTCCAGCAGGGAGTCCTTCTCCGGCTCCTCCAAAATGTCGTTCATCATCTTGGCTTTAGTTGTCACAGTTTACGCCGCAACACACCCATGTTGACAGCTGCCCCATCGGAAAGGGACTTTTAGTTCATAAGCAAACAGGAACTTCTGTTAGCTAGCTGTGTTCTCGCGGGACAGGTTTCATAGTACTTCCGGGAAACACAAATTTCAAAATAAAACCCTCCTTGACTCGAGAATGGTTCCTTAAATGGTTTACAAAATCATGAAGTACGACAAAGCACCCCGGCCTAGTTTATTAAGACAATTGCAGTCAGATAAATATTAAAATAAAAGGGTAACAAAAAAGGACAGACTTTTGATATAATGAAAATAAATAAATAATGTTTTAATCTATAATGGGTGTTAAACGTGTCACTAAACCATCATAATACAAGACTGTCATATTTTCCAATTAATGTTTCCGGTTCACATCAAACTAAGAAAACTTTTCCAAGCAATTTCAAGCAACGACTTGGTTTCAACTTACAGTAATATAATAAATATATTAAGCAAAAAATAATAAATAAGATACAAGTATCAATTTAAATATCTTATTTTATACCATTTCCATAGCAAATATGCGAAACGAGGACTTCAAAACACGCAAATATTTAGTTACAACCAGGATTTCTAGCCTCTCAGTGCCACCTGATAGGCAAAAATAAGAGCCCAGAGAGAAGTCTAAAACGGTTATGACCAAGCAAAAAATAAAAAGTCTACATTTGTGTTACATTTATGTCTAAATATCTGGATAGAAATATTTCATTATTAAAATACATTGTTTTTTCGTTTCAGCATAGCACGTCTAAACTAGCTTTCTTTAGAAAGCAAGAGGAGGAGCAAAAGGAAGCACTTAAAATTCTATGCTGTTTAACAGCACTTGGGAATTACTTTAAAAAATTACATTTTCATTAGGGTTTCATCTGTGTATATATGTAAAAATAATAAAATGAGAAACTGTTCAAAATACAAATTAGTTGCTCTCGTGGAGCTATAATTACTAGTCGAGCTCTGCAGCTATCATGGAGTCTTCTGATTCACTACGCTGGATTTTGCTCACACACCTCTTTGGCTCCTTTGATCGTCTTCAGCCTCCTGTTTGCTTGCGACCCTGGAAGCTTTAGGGTGGTTTTTTTTGTTTATTTTTTTTTATTCATAGTACATAAACATGGGTACCGTAAGCACTGACTAAAATCTAAAACACTGGTTCATCAAATTCAACGTGACCATCCGTTATAACAAAATGCTAGTTTCTATCCTTTTTGATAGAGTTCAGCTGGTTCTTATTTATTCTTCACATCAAATATTTACACAGGTATAATTAAGTACATCAAAGCATGTATTAGTCATACACAAAGAACAAGCAAACATCTTCAATTTCTGGTTTATTTATAAGGTCCATTATTTTGTACACCACAGGACAGCTTGGATTTAAACAATATAGGCAATTCAGCGTGGAGAGAATCGGGAAAGCTCATCTCTTTATACATCAAATAACCTGTGGAAAGAGAAACAAAACAAGTTTGCAACTGAAAGTATGTAACGGGCCACATAATCTACAATAATATTGTGCAATAAAGTAGACCAGCATGCACATTCACAGTTCGAGGTAGCACTGGGCAGCATCAGTTACTAATGCCTGAAGCAATTCTTTTCAAAATTCACACTGCCCATCCAGGTAGCATGCTGCGGTATGGTGCAGTCTCACCTTGATAATCTACAACTTGTCAATTCCCAGCTCTTCCGGTGTTGAAATGCCGAGTTCTGTGAGGGTGGGCTTTAGCTCTTGGATCAGGTAGGGATAGATGTCTTTATGGGGACCTGCTTTGTCCTAAGATAAAGATAAAAATGTGGTCAGCTGTAAAGCACAAAAAAAAAATCAGAACAAGGTGTATATCCAATTGTAATCTCAAAGCGTACGATTTATGTGACTCCATTTCCTCTAATGACATATTTTACTGAAGTGAGTCTTACTCACCTTGACAGCTTCAAGGATGCGGATGGCACTGGCCAGGTCGTTCAGCCTCCGACAAGCTCTTAATGCCGAATCCAAGATCTTGGGTTCAGGTACCAAATCATATCCAATTAGGGTGTTCATTCCTGTGTGTGTTTAGTTAACAGAAGTAGCAATGTAATTTTAAAGTTAGTTAACCCTCATTTGAACTATAACAATACAAAAATAATCCACTCAAAGTCACCTTTCCTGAGTTCCCAGGCATCTAAGTCAGGCTTGCTGAAGTAAGTGACCCAACGGGAATCAAACTCCTCATCTGTCTCCACCTTTCCATGGGAGTAGCACCTGGAGGCCAAGGGAGCTTGAAAAAAAGGATTCAATAAATAAGTTTCAAGTACATACTTGTATAACATAAATAAATAAATAAATAAAAACCGCTTAAAATTGAACTATTGCAGACTTTAAAAAAAAACAAACGTACTTTTGTTACCCAAGACAAAGAAAGCACTGTATTGTACTTAAAGTGAATCAAACATCCCAGGTCCTTAATCAAACATACACACAGTGACATTTTAAACTTTAACACCACACTGTAAAATTTCCTCATTTAATGATCTACCACAAGTTAAAAACAATGTCTGCATCTACAAAGGAACAGGAAGTGCATCTTGGTGCTGAACCATATTAATAAACATTTACTTTTTAAATGCATATCAATTTTTAAGTATTCTTAAAACAATATGCTAATTTTACTGTTAAACAGAATTTCTTTTTTCACAGTACCCACAGTGCCTCTGCTCCTCTCATCGCCTTATCATTAACAGTGCTGCTTATCACTTTTCACTCTGGCTGAATGCAACCTCAGAGGCTTTTAAACAAGGGCACATTTTCATTTTTACTCTGGTATGAAATGGCATTTTATGCAAAGAAACATAACTCAAAGTACTGTACCAAAGTTATAAATTCCAGTGGCATTACGGAAAGAGTGACAATATGCACAACAGTAGTCGTTACACATTTTGAGGGAGTAAAGTAAAATAGGGTCATGCAATTTATTGCTACATCGCCTCGATCAGAGTAGCTGTTGTGTGCGTGTACATTTGAAGACGTAAACGAGTTTGGTTTCAGTTTCTTTATTTCCAGTGTAGGAAGCCTGCAAACTAAGCATTTGTCGTAGAGAGGAGGTCACTGAACAAACTGTTATGTATTATGGATAATCCAGATGACCCTCTGCACCGCTAACTGGACAGGCAGCAGAGCACCTTCTCAAACTGACTGAAGGACAGATACTGAAAACCACTTCTACCAAATACTATAATACCTTCATTTATTTAGTTCAACAATCCTGAGTAATGATTAACTTTTTACATAGTACTCATTAATGTTCTGAACCCGTCTGCCATATACCGTCAACTAACATTAGATGACCTGCACAGGTGAGCTCAGGTCGGTTATTTCTGGAAAACAGCAGCATTAAAAAGGCCAAAGTCAAATACATGCTCACGGTGTAAATCTTAAATCAAAATCTGCAGGATTGAGATCTGCATTCAATTTTGACCATAGTCCAACGTGTTGATATGAGCTGCGTGCAAACTGCGGTCGCTGACGCTCTCAAACAAACTGAGGAGGGTCATCGCAAGGTCGTGACTTTTACGCTTTAATTCGCTTCGCGCCTCAATATTTAAATCACACAGGGAACGGCGAAAACACCAGACTATTTTAATTTCAGACCCTTAAACACAGCAGGTCACAACTTTAATTCAATGTCACCCCATGTTAGCTTCTAGCTACATACCAGCACATAGGTTTAGCTAAGCTAGCTGGCTAGCTATACGAGCCCATTTGACTTAATTCATCACACAATTTGTTTAATTTCACGTAAATTGTAAAGCAGACAGTCCTACCTGAGTAGCAGGGTCGTGACCGAGTCAGACTCCGCGCTCCCGTGGCTGACAGTCGGAAAACGGCCCGGAACATGTTACCGCACTGGATACTAACCGTCCTGTACGTGTTAGAAAGGGGTACTCTGGACCTACGGAAGGACACGACGAGGGCGACACGGTCACGTGACTGAACGAAGACAGCCGAATACCTCCTCCAGGCCGTTGACGTGAGCTTTTTTTTATTTTATTTTTTTTTATTTATTTTTTTTGCTACTATAAAGTAAAATATGAATATATTGATTCAACAATAAAATCTCTAAAAATATATTTTTTTCTTCTAGCCCATCTATATTTTTTCATTTTAGTTTCCATTTTATTTTTAGTTTCGTTTTCCAATCATGGGAAATTAGTAGTATGCCCAATATGGTCATATATGAGGAAATAAAAGTTATTACAGTTTTTTATTTTCGAATTAGATTAGATTTTTATTTTGTGTTGAATTTTTGCTTTCACTTATCTTTTCTTCTTTTGGCTGCTCCCTTTAGGGGTCGCCATAGCTGAGTATCGATGCTCACCATATCCCTATCATCCTCCTCTGTCAGCCCAACCCTGTGCATGTATTCCTTCACTAAATACACGAATCTTCTCCGTGGTCTTCCTTCTTTCCTCCTGCCTGGCAGCTCCATCTTCAAAATCATTTGTCCGATATATCCACCGTCCCATAATTACATCAGTTAAGCAGAAGTTTGGCTAGCAAACTAGTTTGGCTTCATAAGCTAAATTGGTTTACTAGTTTTATTTATTAGACTAGTAAAATAATAGTGTAGTAGACTAGTAAATTACTAAACTAAAATCCATATTTCAATGAATGTAACACCACTGGTAATGGCCTATAACACCAGCAGAGGGAGCTGTTGGTTTTAAAATATACCCTTTAGCCCTCTGGTTGCAACAACACAAGTGTAATTTTCTAGTCTGGGAGCAGGTGCAGCCCAATTCAAAGAAGTGGAAGATTTCAATGCAAAACGCAAATGATCAAGTTTATTTTTAAGTTTTTAAATACTTATTTATGTGGGGGGGTTTTCGTGTGTCTGTAGTCACATGACAGGCCTCTGCTGTGGATGTAACTAAGGTACAGTGGATTACTTGGTCATGTGTTGATTCAAGTTTGTGTGTGTGTGTGTGTGTGTGTGTGTTCTTAGTGACGCGGTGAACTGTAATCCCCCCTAAGCCCAGAGCACCACAGTAGATGTCCATTAGTGTAATGTGTTGCTGCACATCTTTCCTTCTCTGTCTCTGCCTGTCTCTTTCTATCTTTCTCTATCCGAGTCAAGCTTTTATTTTCTTCTTTTCTCTGTAAATATCCATGTTGATCTTGCATGTTTAGGCATTTAGCCTCAAGTTCAGAATTCCTTTAAACATGTAATTAGATAAGCTCCCTGACCTCTGACCTCACCATGAACAGCAGCAGAGAAAACATATTTTCTTAAACTGGATTTACACAGAAAATTCATGTTCCCTTGTGAGCTTGAAATGATATTAGACTCTATAAGAGTCTTTACAATTTAAGTTACTGTTCTTATGTAAAGTCATCTGGAATAAGAATAGAAATTTGAAAATTCACCATAAAGTGAAATATGAGATGATACAGATATCATGAAACCTCAAAATGTTTCCAAGAAACCAAAACTTCTGAGTTCATTTATTCTCTTAATCTCTTGAGCTTACCCCAGCTCATAGGGCAGGGGGTGGAGTACACTTCTCAACTGTTCCAGAGAAAATCCATACATGTCAATTACACTGTGGCTCTGATTCCTTGCATAACAATTATTGTACTTTATTCTGAAAAACCCCCCCATAAAAATACAGAATCTGAAAATGCTATTACAATTGTGAACCAACTCACACACTCAGATTAGGTGTTAACTTGTGTGTAGTGTAACACTACAGACATTTAACGCCATTACTTCAAACTGTTTTCTCACCGCCTCCACTCTGTCCAGCGTTGTTCCAAAAAAAGGAAGAAAGCTCAGTATGATTCTACAGTTATGATAGTTTTATTGGCATTTTCCAAGGTTTTATTTTACAGTGATGGTCACAGTTTGGAAAGGTAAAGAGACATGAAACAAAGAGTGGCACCATTGCAGATAAATACGGGTCCCTCCTCTGTGTGGCCTACATAGTAGCATGCGGTTTCCATGTTAGGGTATTTTTGCTTGTTTAAATGAGTTAATTTGTGTTTTCTAGCAGCAGATGGACATGCATAATACGTTTAATGCACTACTTTATATTGCTAGGGTTGGATCATGAATAAATTGTAGCATGGTATGTGAATAAGTTGTTGGATTGATTGCTTGACCTCTGACCTCCATCAAAGCCCCACATCCTTGTACATTCACTGTGATTAATGCCAATATTTGTCTGATTATCAATGATGCTATTCAGACCATAAGCAACTGCAATTGTTCACCTACACACCGAGCCTTGTGCGCTGTGGCTTTTATAAATTACAATGCATTAAACAAACATTTTGCTTTTGCTTTTAAATGGTCAGATTTTGCTCCCTGAGGAAAAATACTTGTTCTATACAGTTTAAATGGCATTATATTCTTTTAAGACTGCTCTGTTAATTGAGTTGATAAAATACCAGTGTATAGTCTTGACCAGAAAGCCACATCTTGATCCAAATGGACCAGACACTTGGTCTACTATCGCCATTAAATCTATTTAAACAGTAGCCTTGGTAATAAACAGTAAAGGCTGCATGTTCGTTTGGTAACTTCAAATCACTGTGGCCTTATTGGTACTGTAGCGTCACAACATCCTAACTGATGAATACACTGGGTGACAACACCAGAATACTGATATGAGTGAAAGACATTTTGAAACAGGGGGTACATACAACTTATATTACACATATACTTTTTAAAAAAAAGAAAGAGTGATGAAGAAACTGGACACGTGATCTAAATCACTGAAACCATTAATGAAGCACTATGTACAGCATGGAAAGAGTTTGACTGGTGGTTGTGTAACTATTTCTTTTAAACAAAATTAGAAGATCAACATCACAGAACACTGACAACAAGGACTGAAAGTGATGCAGGAGTTGGAGGGGCGAGCAGAGCAACGTGTGATATGTGCATGTGTGCAAAACTCTATCAGTATCACAATAAAAGCATAATTTTGCAGTGCCTGCTACTAAGCAAAGGAAGAGGGTGCCAGGTGTTGATGTTAAGGGCAGGGATAGGTTTGGTTGGGGGTTTCTTTTTTTGTTTGTTTGTTTGTTTTTTTAGGGTGACAAGGATTAAATAGGGTGAAAGCACTTTTCGCTGTAGTTTAGCCACTGCCCAACATCTTTGTGGCACGCTGGTTGGCCTCATCAATCCTGGTCTTGTTGGAATCAGCCTGAAAGAAAGAAGCACCAGCTGTTATAGAGCTCAGGTAGGAAAATGTGGTCAAACCAGTGCTAAAGAGTGGAGAGGGGCAAATTAAATGAAGATACTGAATGGATGGATAAAGTATGCAATGGCTTGTGAATCAGGAATTCCCCATTAGTGTGTGAAATTCAGGCTAAATCCGATCGAAGTCAGCACAACTGGTTTATATCTGCTGTTATATACCCTGATGCCAAGCCTGTAATCCATTAGCCAACTTCAGCTCTTTCTATACACAGTTATATTTTGCACATATTTACATGTATACATATTTTTGTGTTTTATTTACATTACATAAAATTGCAGCATTGGAATGGTACAACCACACGTTCTGATTTTAATTCCTTTTTTCGATTTCTGTCATTTTATTTTCTTTAAATGTTTTGAGAAATTATAACCTAAAGCGTCAGTCTAGATATATTTCAAAGCGTCATTTTTGAAGCTGACTTGTTTCCATCAATAACTTCACTTTAGAATAGTGAAGTATCAGTTTCATCCATGTCAAGCTATAAAACACCGTCCCATATCAAATAAACTGAATACTGTCCATGGTAGTGGCATAAAAAGCTCTGACTGTACACTACCTTGTCCATGATCCTGTCAATCTGGCGGTTCTGCGTGTCGATCTCCTGACCCATATCCAGGGCCATGTGACGCAGGTTGCCAATGATGCCGCCCACTTGCTCCAGGTTCTCATCCATCTCATTCTCCCGAGCATCATCTGTTACCCTGAAACATGCACAAGGTTGAAGTACGAGTGCTTATTGGTTTAAGATTAATGGGAGCTGTTGTTGGATTGTGCTGGAGAGCATTTTGATGGAGTTAAATTGCTTCCTAAAAACACATAATATTAATTTTAAAAAGTCCTTATCCAATCCTTATTCCTTACTAAAGGTCTTATTCATGCAGCCCCTCAGTTTATCCATTGTCTGTGAGTCATTGTAACTCATTTGCCTCTACAGGAGGGTTTCTTTAAGTCTGGTGTGTTCTGTTTGACTGCCTCTTGCAAACCAAAGGTTTAAATAAAAGGTGGTCAGGTTTCTATCTGTGAGGAATTTCCACTCTCACTGAAATCATATAGTCAGAAAAGTAGAAAAGCCTGCTGTTCTGGCACAAAGGAAATACCTGCACATGTTGTAACTTAAAATATTAGCATTATTGGGGACCATCTTCGACTGTGAAGTATGTGCATAACAGAAAATAGGTTAACACATAATACATCCACTTTAAGAAGGAAACACTAAATACTACGGTGTTTTTGTCTCTAGTGAGAATGAAGGGTTAGAAACATTACTTTTAACAGTACAAATCCATGAATGTTCACCTTTCAGACAGCAAATCACATAACTAGGTATTACTGAATGACTTTCAACACCAGGGCTGGGATCCCTCCGGTAAGCCAAAGATAGGTTTCAGGTAATTAAGCTGTGATACATAAATAAAAAATACTTTTTTGCTTTAAATGGTTAAACGCTGATATAGGTTCAAAATGTTGTTGTGGGAACTATTATTGTGTTTATCTGAATATCGAATTAATGCACAATTAAAGAGATATTGCTGCAGACTGAACTGCCTCCACAGATCGTCAGTATTTACATCTTTAAACATTAAACTGATATACAATTTGATCTGTTCCTGAGGTGCAACTCAGCTGAGAGATTACCAGTCATATTGTGCATAAGGAAAGAAAACAGTTACTTAAAGAGTCACATGAACAGTCGGCTCCAGGATATGCCTCCAGTCATTACATAATTACATACATAAACACTACCACATATCTCATTTTACACAACAACAAACCTGAGCATTTATGCACAGACTCAGACACAAACAAGCAAGCTTGGGTCACACACAAACCAACACCTACACACATGAATGGTTACCTGCGGATGAAGCCCCCACTGATGGCCATCTGTTCACGTTCGTCCACCACTCGTGCCCCCGGCTGGCTGTTCACCACTCCATCCTGGTTCCCTCCCCAGGCCTGGCCCCCGCCCTTAATCCTACCACACATACAGTTCAGTCAGAGCCAGTGTAGCTTTTCATTCTGTATGTATATGTTTATGTGTGTGCATGTATATGCATGTTTGTTAATGACTGAATGGTTGTGTATGTGTGTATTTGTGGGCACCAGTGAGGCAGCCAGTGAGTGTGAATGTAAGTAAGCATTTTTATCCATGTGGATTTATTTCTTGCTATTTACTATCAAAACATATATATATGAATATATGTTTAGAAGACACTGCAGATGGTTTTAAGCCACATACCAGCCACGTATGATACAGTTACATACATGCATTTGCAGTCTGTTAGCAAATAATTGATCTAACATGCAGATCAATTGAATCCGACACAGTAAGCTTCAATGTGGCTTATGCAAGAAAGGAATTAAAAGTTTAAAAACAAAACTTCTCCCACAAGCGCATACAGGAAAGCACAAACACTGAACACAACAAGCAGTCTCCAGACAGAAGACACACAAACACACAGATGTAAACATGCAGTGAGGAGACATGCAAGGCAGAAACATGATATTTGACATGAAAAAGGGAAAATGTAAAAAAAGGCAAAGGATCCGATACATTCTACTATCTATTAAAAGAAAGCAGTTAGATCCAATGTGATTAAAAAAAAACATATTAATTAAAAAAAAAAAAATCCCTAAACATACAATGTGATCATTTTGCATGGAAGACTTGCTAAAATCAGCCCTTCATTTCATCTGGATGGATAGATCAGTAGGAGGATTCACTGCATACAGTCAAATAAGCAAATGTAATTCTTAACATTTGTTTCATAATGCTTGGAATATCTGATAGGTGAAGATTTCCACTTAGGAAAAAGCATTAAAAAATACTTAGGTAACTTAGAAAAATAATTTTGTTTGGTTTTCAGCCAATTACAGCCCATTTGAGGCAACACAAATTCACCCATCAGGTATTCTAGACATGCTAGAATTCTTTTTCATGCTATTTGACCCAGGGTTGCCATACAAACAGTCTCAATCAAATGAAACATATGACGTAACCACAGGATTACATAACTACTGGTTTACAAAAGGGAGGACCAAAGAGCCATAGAATAGACAAGCTCTTAACCCAAAATCCAAATCTTCTGGAAGCAGAATAAAGACAGATTTTGAATACACCCAAATATTAAATATACTCTAAATGGGAAAAAGAAACTTCACTCATACATAATGACTGTTGTGTTGAAATAAAGCAAAAAGGATAGTGCTCAATGTCACTGTGTTGGACAATAATTATCTGTTGTTCAAATGTAATGTAATTTCCAGATTAGATCTAAAAATTGTTGCTTTACACACTAAAGGCAAACAAAAATACTAAATAATTACCAGTGAAGTAATAGTGAAGTAATACAGGAATAAAATCAGATATTACACAAAAATCATTTGTTTGGTTCTGACTAACCTTTTCCTCAAAAACAAAAGAGCAAATTTTACCCAACTCCCCATATTCATGGTTTGTACCGTTGTACATATAATGTGCATATTGCTAAACATTAAGACTTCGCTTTATTCACTCCCAGGCAAATGTCTGAGAAACACTTTGGGTGTAAACCAAATGAAAATAAAAATACAATTTACTTATATATACTTTTGGTTTGTAAGCCACTTGTATCTTCTATAGCTCTGAAATAGTATAACCATATGCAGCAAATGTATTGGTCCCAGAGTGTAGTATGCTCAGACATGACTCAGTGGCCATAGTTTGGCTGCTAAAGGGTAGAGAACAGATCACACAGGAGTTTGGCAAAACTGACATTAGCAATCCATCTAAACTTTAAAAAGTAAATATACAGATTTAGGAACTTTAATACTGAAATGGTGGTCAGAAAAAAGAAAACAAGTTTGCCTAACTCATGCATGAGACTGTAATGTGCAGGGCAATGTTGAGGGAAGAGAGGTAGGATACAATCTATAATCAGAGGTAAGGTTATATATTTTCCCAGCTTTCACTTCCTTAAATATATATTTGTGTTTATAAGTGATACAATAACACTTGTAGTTATACTCCACAGAAGCATAGAGTCCTCCCTACTGTCACCAAATTCATAATTTCCTCCAAATAAATTCCTGGATCGCTGGGGGTTTCTCTCTAATATTGTAGGATCTTGAACTGACAGTATATAAATGGATAGAGTATTTAAAATGCATATTTTCACCACATTGTCTGCAAAAAGGCAAAAAAACACATTTCCAAAAGGCTAAATGTGAAATATAAAACTTTAAAGTATGTCTCTGAACTGGAGGACCCATCAGACTGCCTGGCTGTGACTATCAAGTAACTGTGTAATCCAGGATAAGATTTTTTACTTGATAACAATAGCAACCAGTAAAACAAAGTTACCTTTTTCTTCATAGAGTCCTATTGTAATAAAAAAAAAGAAAAAAGCTTGAATTCATTTGAATGCACTGAGGCATAATCAATTATATATCTTTATGTAAGGAGGCGACTAGCTGATTTGTTTTTTGGTTGGACTTTTACACAGCATGATGCGTCATGCTGCAGGATGTTAGGGTGGGAGTTTGGGTAGGGTTCGGAGGGTTTCTGTGGCCGAGATCCTTGCAGATGCTGCTCCCTGCTGGAAGAGAATCTCTCATCCAATGTGGAATGAAGGGCTTTTGACAGCTGCTGAGGCTGGACAGAAAATACAGTGGCATCCGTATGTTGTTCATGCATGCACACATTCTCTCCCTGCAGAGTCTTAATTTTAATAATCTGTCTCACACTCGTGCATGCAGTGCTGGTGCCTGTTCAGAGAGCGTGCTGTTGTGGCTGTAGGCCTGACTGCTCACACCACAGTTCACCATGCTCTACACACCAGAAGCAGGCAGATGGATAAAGAGGCAGGTAGGCAGGCACTGAAACACATGCAGTCAGGCGACATAGGCAGCACCTACTTGTTACAGGGACATGAACATAGACCACAGAACTGTCCTAGATTGTTCAAATTCTTTTCTGCATCCTTCATGTCCTTATTGATTTGGTCCATCCCCTCCTCGATGCGCTCCAGTTGTTCTGATTACCAACACATTGTCATTTATCCCAGCAAAAGAACGTAAGCACATGAGAAGAGAAGAGAGGAAGAAATTGCAGGGTGGAAGGAAGGGGATGGGAGTAGAGAAGGAGGACAAAGGAGAGAAGACAAAAAAAGACATTGACTGTGACAAGAGAGACATCAGACATCACCATCACCACCACCACCACCATCACCAGCACTGGACAGGCAAGAGCGCACGACTCCTGGCCGGTACCTACTTTTTAATACATGGGCATATCAGACCACAGCATTGTCCTATATCTTTTAAATCTTTCTCGGCCTCCTTCAGGTCTGCGTTCACCTTGTTCATGCCCTCTTCCACACGATCAAGTTGTTCTGGTGAGGACAAAGGCATGAGAGTGTTGAAATAAAGTTGACTGGTTTGTATCGAGGGCTGGCGCTCTACGCTAGACTGCAAGAGGCAGACTGTTTATTGCTAGATGCAGAAGGCAAAGCGGGCAAAAAGCATTAAAAGTATCAAATGAACTATAATTTTTCTTCATCTGTAGCTTTTCATGTGACTTTTAATTGCATGGATTTCTTGTGATAGCCTTTTTTTCCCTACCTCCACCCCATGGGATCATTTTTTCTCAGCAAGTATATCATCCGAGTGGTGCTGAGAATCAGTGGCAGTATGCTTCATCCAATTCTGCAAGTGTACACGAGGACATTTATTCTGCCACTTTGACTGCCTAAATATTACTGCATGCCAGTGAGCTTAGAAATAGATAACAAAGAGAGTGAAAGACAGACATTCAGGGCTGAGAAGCCTGAGATCCAAAAGGAATGAAAAGAACTATTACTGTGCTTGTGTGAAAGCACATCAGAGAGTTTAACAAAACAATGCTGCACGCAAGCATTAAACAGGCTTCAGTATTAAAGCCACAGAAAGAGAAGGTGATGCCATCTATAGGTGCCACCATAGTAGTTACTCTGGTCATTCAAACTGATTGAATAATCCAGTCATAGCGCCTGCACATTTTAATAAAATATCCACTAGTGTATTATTAAGACAAAAGGAAACAATGTATCGATTTTTCAGTCTCAAGCCTAGCTGTAACGGCATGATGTAGAAATGAAAGCAGTCTGACACTGCATACCTCAGCCAAGGCTTAGAATTCACTCTACCCCATTCATGAACTGAATCCCTGGATAAGGAGGACTATCTGGATCCAGATTAGTCTTATGATATTTTATTGAGAACACCAAGAAAATCTCTCCCGAGTTTTCTTACGTCAGTGTGATACTATTTTTGTAAAGCTACAAAATGTCTACTTAAAAAGAATTCTTCAAAGTATTCTCAGATCCAGATCAATTCCAAGAGTTAAACACGTCAAAGTTAGCCCAAGTTCCACCTGTAGAAAAATTTCCTTGTAAATGAATCCATAACCTTTTAAATAATCCTGCTAATAAAATGACAGACAGAGAGACTCAGACATATTGCTAAGCGGAAACCAATATTAGTTAAGAAAAATGGAAAGGATAAACTTCAACTCTTTATTAATAAACTAGTTATTATGAACATAAATCATGCCAAAATCATTATGCATGTTCAGCCTGCAGGGGCTGCATTTATAAAACAGACTCGGGGTGAAATCTGACCTTGATTTAAATAGAAAACTACTTCATTATTTATATCTAAAACCTTTTGCAAAGTCTAGACTTATGTAAGTGATTTTCTTGCTTATGTATTGCAATTTTTGACACATATCCAAGCCTGTGAAAAGGCTGCTTGCTGAACGCAGCAGCGACACACTCCCAAGTTACATGTTTAGCGTTGTTTGTTAACTCAATGTTTAGTAGACTTTATCTTCTCTATTAGTGGCCATCGTCTGGTCATCACAAAAGGTTTAGTCTTCTATTTTATTAACACTCAGCTTCTTTAATGAACTAAAAATAACTATATTCTTTTTGTGATCTTAAAATTAAGTTCATGGATAAACACAAAGGCATTTTGTTTTAAATGACAACCCCAGATGGAAAACGTGATCAACAAAGTTTAGTGCTGTTTGCTAAAATGTCCCAATTGTTAAAAACTCATCCAACAGTTGTGTATAATCCATCAGCCTTGAGTCTGGTTGAATTTAGGTCACACAGCATGTAACAGCCAAGTAGGGAGGGGCTCATTAGCTGCAGCAAGACCTCCATCACAGGTAAGACATCTCTGCAAGAAATGACAAATCTCCTCCGGTGTGACCTGTGCATGAGTGTGTGTGCATGTCATTTAGTGTAAAGTGCAAAGAGGGATTAGTCACAGCCCAGTTTACACCTCAACAAGAGTGTACTAATTACTACAGGCATGACCAGCCCAGTGATTTTCTTTAATAGAAATATAGGAGGTAATATCTATATGTGAAGGAGACACAAATAAATTACCATCAGTAACCAAGAGAGAAGGATAGACAGAAAAAAAGAGAAAGGCAGTGCAAGCAAGAGAGATGTAGGGTCAGGTACAGAGGACATTAGCTTAGAGGCAGAGGCAATTTAAATCTCAGCATTGATTGTTGTCCTGTTATTACAGCAGTGAGCTGTGTGCTGTGGCAGGAGTTACTCAGGGGGGAAGTAGATGTGAGGAAAGAGAGAAGAGGAAAATAGGCTATCTGTTCCTTTGACAGGCCAATTACTGTATGCTGCTCTCTCATGCATAGAACTGCCTGCTTAAGATACAGACATATTCCCTATATGGAGGACCAAAATAAATAACAAAATGACTCACTATAAATAAAACTGAATGTGCCATGAATAACATAGTAAGATTAAATGTAAAACCATTTAAAAAATAATATTCATAAATAAATTCATGATTCATAAATATAAAGGGAGATAAATTAAAATGGGAGCTAAATTAAAGCACAGAAGGATTAATATAAAGCTAAATAAATACATTAGCAAAAATAAAAGTAAAACATAAACCAATGTCACCTTTTATATACAGTGGTGTGAAAAAGTGTTTGCCCCCTTCCTGATTTCCTAGTGTTTTGCATAGTTATCATGCTTACATGTTTCAGATCATCAAATTTTAGTCAAATTTTGATATTAGATATTTAATATTTTTGAAATGATGATTTTATTGATTAAGGGAGAGACGTTATCCAAACCTACCTGGTCATGTGTGAAAAAGTAATTGCCCCTCTTCTTAAATCATGAATTAACTATGATTAACCACATTTTTTAGAAAGCTGAGTTCAGTTTCACTAAACACACTTAGGCCTAATTACTGGCAGACCTCTTTAACCAAGAAATCACTTAAATAGAAGCTGTCTGACAAAGTGAAGCAGACTAAGAGATATCAAAAAGCAGCACATCATACCACAATCTAAAGAAACACCTGAGAAACAAAGTCACTGACACCTATGAGTCTGGAAACGGTTCAAAGCCATATGTAAGGATGTAAGGTTTTGGCACGCCAATGAACCACAGTGTACATAAATGGAGAAAACTCAAAACAGTGGTGAACCTTCCCAGGAGTGACCGACCTACTAAAATTACTCCAAGACCACATCGCTGACTCATCCAGGAGGTCACAAAAGAACCCAGAACAAGGTTAAAGAACTGCAGGCTTCACATGTCTCAGTTAAGGTCAGAGTTCATTATTCAACAATAAGAAAGCAAAAATGGCATCCATGGAAGAGTCCAAGGAGAAAACCACTGACCAAATAGACCACAAAGGCTTGTCTCACAATTGCCTAAAAATAATCTAGATGATCCCACAAGTCTTTTGGGAAAATATTCTGTGGACTGACAAGACAAAAGGTGTAAGTTTGAAATTTTGAAAGTTTAAGTCTCGTTACATCTGCCATGAAACTAACACAGCATTTCAGAAAAGGAGCATCATAACAGCTGTCAAACATGGTGGTCGTAGTGCGATGGTCTGGGGCTGTTTTG
This sequence comes from Oreochromis niloticus, assembly GCF_001858045.2. Lineage (NCBI taxonomy): Eukaryota > Metazoa > Chordata > Actinopteri > Cichliformes > Cichlidae > Oreochromis > Oreochromis niloticus. Next base: position 33,028,198 of record NC_031965.2, read on the forward strand.
CTACCTCAGGACTTGGAAGACTGCATTTTGTGTTTACTTGTGTTATTGTTGTGTAATATTTGACCTGAATCATTTAAGTGTGACACTTACAAAAAATACGAAATCAGGACGAGGGCAAGCACTTTTTCACACGTTTTCAGCAAATGACTAAATGTTTAGATATATTTAAAGGATATTAACTGTATATATTTACTTACTGAGACCTTTCTTTCTTCCTCCTTTGTTTGTTATTATAGCATTTCTGGCTGCCTGTATTTTCACTTATGAGCTATTGCTAAAAACTCTTTTACGCATACTCCATGAGCCTTGTGTCTCTACATGCATCCACGAACCACCAGACTTTGTGGTTATTAAAGGCAGAAAAGTAGTCTTCAAAGATTAATATGAAGGTTGGAAAAACATACAAATTCAGTCAGTTTCAGTATGTTATTAATTTTAACTTCTGTGGGACTCAAACCACTGACCTCTGACTGGTAGTGCTGGTAGTAGCCTTCACTGAACTTAATTTTCTTCACACACACTAATACATGCATCACAGAGTTTGTGCAAAAAACCTTTCCATAGTTCTAGCACACTTTTTAAAAATAGTGAGGACTCTCTGCAAACATGGACTTTTTCAGAGATGATAGTGTTCATACACTTTAAAAAAACTGTGGGAAAAAAAATCAGAACTAACATAACCATTGACGTCAAACAGTAAGAAGTCTTATTTCTATCTATAAGCAAAGTGTTTCATTCATGCAGTAAAGCTAACATGCTAACTGTGTGCATTTGAAGCTAAAGCGACACACACAATGGTTTGCTGTTGTAATGTTTAGTTCTTTAATTTCAGCTCTACTCAGTTTTCACATTTTTTTAAGTGAATCTTAATAAATTATCACATGGACTGTTTCATTCACCGTATTCTTCATTCTAAACAGGTTTTGCACAGCTAGTGTTTAGAGCTTCCAGTTAAGCTAGCTAGTTGAGCCACACTTGATGGTTACTGGGTGTCTGCACAACTGGCACAACAACATGTATTAAGTCACTGATGCGTAAAATCTCCAGTTACACGTATAACTAGGTTATGTTTGAGTTTAAAAACAGCTGGAGCTGACAGTCTGCACGTGTTAATTAATACTTCAGCATTATGTACGTGTGTAGTTTGCAGACAAACAGTGAAGGGATTTATGATCCCTACTTTGAGGGTAAACATCCAGAAAGTGGTTTTCAAATGTAACGGTAATCCACCCAAGTATTAAGAAATAAACATACTATACTATACTACATTACACAGAAATACTTTTTTTCCCTCTAAATTTGACTTTGTTGTGAAGCGTGTTCAGCTGTTTTGCTCACTGAAAATCTTAAAATGAAGAATCTCCACAGAAAATCATTATTTTTTTGACTTGCTCCCAAGTCACGTAGACAAAAACAGACCTGAAAAGGCTCTTCTTGAGCCACACAGTAAATCCACTGACTTGTGAAATCAGGTGAGTGTCCTTTTAAATCGATCAGGGCAGCATTTGACATCATGTGCAGAAATATAGAGAGAAGTAGTGCTTATGTATGTGTGTGTGTGTTTGTGTGTATGCCATTAACAGTGATATAGATTTCTTTTACCTCCCGAAAAGGACTTTGGTAAGATAAATTATCTGTCACCGGCTGACCTCTGAACATTTAAACCTGACAATCAGGTGAACCGCAAACGTGTTAGCTTGGTTTAACAGAGCAAATTCAAACATGTACTTAACATATAGCTAAGAAAGAATACAATTTTGAATTGATAAGGTGTAGGGATGCACTGATGGTGAAATGTGGGCTAACATCAATGTGTCGTGTTAAACTGACCAACAGCTGATACCTGTTTATGATGTTATCAACCACTGCCATCGACAAATCTCATGATATCTGAAGTGGATGGTGAACGAGGGGAATATCAGCCTGCATCAAAGCTCAGCTGATGAACTGGTGCATCCATAAACATGTGACTGAGAAAAGGGCATGAAAGTATAATACAGGGAGGCAAAGCAGAAGGCAAGCTCAGCAGCACATTCCAGTATACTCCATTAATCAAATGTAGCTTTTTCTTACAATTGTGGCTTCTGTCACTGATAAAAAAGTGTTGTGCTGCATTCAGTTTTACAGTGATTCTGTTGTTTTGGTTTGTATTTTTAAAAAGTCACATCCCTAAAAGACAAACGTAATCAATGTTTAGTTTAGCTTAAAATTATGGAAAGAGGAAGGCAAGAAGAAGAAGCCAAGGTTGATCTAGAAGAAGTAAAAGTTGCAAAAAGGTCTCCGTAGATGAACCTGTGGAAACCCCTTCATTTCACTTTTCCCTGTGCAGGTCTGCTGTAGGACCATAAATGTCATTATTTTTCCTTAAACTTGGTCTGAGAATCTAAAGTGTTATACTGGATGTACTGATGACGACTCTCCGATTGTACACCGTGAAACTGCAGCAAGAGAGAATCAGGAGCAGAGCAGATAAAAGTGATCTCTCCCTGTCAACTTACCTCCCTGTTCATCCAACATGACGAGAGTCCTGATGCCAGCATCTTTACTCTAACAGACAGACAGAAGGAGAGGTGAGAAGACGACAGCAGAGAAGAGAAGTGAAAGGAAGAAGAGAAATAAAGTTGACAGATGAGTGAAGGTCAGCAGAGCAGAACAGAGCAAAGCTATCAGAGCAGCAGCAAAAGTGGGTCAAATTGCAATCTGAAATCACATTTTGGAAACTGATCCTGTGAGGCACAGTAGAAAACAGCAGGGACATTTTGACAGCTTCTTGCTTTACAAAACTGCTCCTATGTCTGTGTGCTAAATATAAAGATTAAAGCAGATGATCGGCTAGTCGGCTCCGTCCAAAGGTGAGAAAAAAGCACCTCTGAAAGAAAATGGCCACCTGATATTTTTAGGTTCATTTTTTAAAATGGGATGAAAGATATTTAAGCAACTTTCAAATGGGTTCTGGGTACAGCTGTCTCCCCCAAAAGAGTAGTGCACCCCACTGCATATATAGGGCACCCTGAGGTACCCCTGAGCAAGGTACCGTCCCTACACACTGCTCCCGGGGCACTGGATTGGTGGCTGCCCACTGCTTCACTGAGTGAATGGGTTAAATGCAGAGAGTAATTTCCCTACAGGGGATTAATAAAGCATACATTAAAATGTTTTGTGCTTCTTTTTAGTAGTAGCTCGAGAAATATGGTAAAGGAACGGATTGAACTTCCAAATTTCCAAAATCCAAAACTAATTGTGTCTAACATTGTGTAAAAAGCAGGAATCATGAAGGAACTAAAGGATCTGCTACAAACATCCTACTGTCAGGCACCACAGAGGTCCCACAACAATGCGTGAACAGGCCAGGAAGCAAAACAAAACCCATTACAATGTTTTGGCTGTTTGCTGTGCTGATATGTTTGTACAAAGTATCCATCTTTTGTGTATTTAGTTACGTATGTAAAAAGGTTTACACATTTACAATAAATCAGTCCCAAATCAGTCGTATCACTGAAATGGATGCACATCTATATCAGTGTTAAAAAAGACTGCATGGATCTGTATGAGTAAAGTTAAACTGTGGATGAAGAAATTTTCTCAGTATAAATAACATTAAAAGGCAAAAAACATGAGTTTTGACAAAAAAAATTGATAATTCTCAGCATCGCATTCAGCTGTGCCAATGTTTGCAGATTCACTTGCATAAACCCTATGGGAGGGCGGCTTGTTTCCCCAAGAGGGATCATGGGAAATCATGCGAGGGCAGCCATGGCCTCAGAACTACAGGACAGGATATCTGACCTCGCCAACTGGCAGAGTCACGCGGTGACATCACTTTTTTCTGCATGGCTAGTTAAGGACACACATGCTCACAAACTATCAGGTCTTTTTCACACTTCACTGTGAGTCATAAAGTCACAGGATACTCCCCCCCCACCCCCACCCCCCACCCAAAAATAATAATTTCTAACCAATGAACAGATAAGGCACTTTTCAACAGATCCAGACGATTGAGATGAATATTTTAATATTCTTTTTATTATTCTTTCTTTGCACTTTGTTTTGATGCTAACCATTTGTAAATATGTGAAGCAGACCTCTTTTAATATATTTCTAAGCACATAAAGTTAACACATGAGGTAGGAAGAATAAAAATAATGATGTCTTAAAGGTGAACTGATTTTAAGCTTCTTAGAGGCTCAGTGCTGCATCTGTATCAGTTACAATCCTTCAGGTAAACACAGCTGGTATTGATCTTTCATTCACATTTGCACTTTGCTGTCTGACTTACCGGTGTGTTTAAATGTGATGCTAAAGGGTCCTTATACTGGAATCCACAGGATAAGGAGAGATCCAGCATACTATTTCTACAGGTGCCAAAGGACACTTTGTGCATACTTGGTGCACAATGGTATTTAACGCCCTGTCACTAGTTTAATCTGTAACAGTACTTTAAAATAATAAAAAAATATGCATATTTTGAAACTATTTAAAAGTCCACGTTCAGAGATGGGTGGGGAACAGGGGTACAAACACAAGGGAAACACACAGCAAGCCTGGACGACATTTTTTCAAAATTAATTTGGTTACATTAGGCGCTAAAACTACTTGTTGAGAAAAAAACATGATTTGCGTAACCACATTTTACTTCCAACTCACATGGCACATAACCGTTGTAAAGGTACCTCGATACTAGTCTGGTCTAATCTAGTCTAACTAATAAAGGTCATAATTAAAAAGCTTCCTCAAACTAGTTTTCTGTGAGAAAACCTGCCCCTCAGAAAACCGCTGATGCATTTCAAGTATTTGCCTTATGATTCAATAACGGCGGAAAACATGGGTTGTGAGTTTGTGAGTTGCAGTGAGTGTACCTCATTGGTAAAACTACTAGTTATACCTCTATTTAGGCTTAGATTATAATTTACAATTTATATCACTTCACTAATAAAAACAGCTTGTATGAATATAAAATAGCATGTTCATCTTGTGTAGTTTATTCTCCGACTTCAGGCCTGACACCGCTCATCAAATTGGATCTCTCGTGTTATTATCTGCTTCACAGAGACACTGAATTCCGATTTTATGTCCTTCACAGATTTCTTTATCTGTTTATCATTCACATTTCCCCTCGTCTGATCTTCTCGTGTTCATCTCCGTCTTTCATTCTTTTACTTCATTTCCACCGCTCTCATCTGCTTTGTTCACGTATCACAAACCAAGGAGCAGTTTTTCATTTCTCTTCCTACAGGCCTGACATGAAGATAACATCTTTCATAAAGACTTTAATATCTGCGGGTCCTCGTTTATGAAACCTTTTCAAATTGCTGCACGAGTTTATTCTTCTCTCTACATCGCTCTGCTGCAGGATTGTTATTATTGTTATTTAGATGACACATTTACCACTTCGCTGTTAATAAGTGAATTTAAAAATCAAAGAAAAGTAAAACTCTAAGAGTTTAGCGGAAAACAAACAGCCTATTCAGCTTTTCTTAAACCACAAAGTCTAATAGCTTTCAGTTATTTAAAAAGCATTTGCAGATGATTTCCACATCACCTACCAGCGTCATGTTATATCACAGTACATGACGTAGTGTTTTCCTGCCAGTGACTACCAGGCACAGTGAAATCTTCTACAATGTCAGACATGAGTTGTTCAATACACATTAGAGGTTTCTTACTACACTCTGCTATGACATTGTGTAATGTGATGTGTCTTGCACCAAGATAATGGTACAGGTCTGGGTTTATTTCTGTCCTTCACATTAGCAGTGTCTTATTTAAGCTACAAACCACACTCCTGTCTGCCTGGCTGGCCCTTCTGAGCCAAGCTCTCCTTACACACTTTCACTCAGTTTGTGGGTTCGCATGGAGGGCCAGCCACATTAAGAGCTCTTTCCAACCAACTAGACTTAATTAAAGTGGCTTAAAAACCCTCCAAGTCTGCACTAATGCAGGTTTACTAACCACACTTTTACATCTGATATGGAGGAAACTGTGCACTTGCAAGTATTAACTCAGTTTGGTTATTTACTGTCTCAGCAATAAAAATAGCCTTCATCTAAAAGTGGAGTTTTGTTTGTATGTTCTTAAATATTAAAGAACAAGGAAGACAAAAATAATGACGCAGGATCAATTTGAAAATGATGTTAACACCTGAATTCAGAGTAGATGCTGAAAAGCCACATGCTTCAAATGTGGCTGCATAATTATATAACAGAGGTGCAGAGGTTTGTCTTCTGCTTTTATACCTCTGCTCGTCTGTTTTCACTCTGTCTATGTCTTCTTCACCTGATCTACTGGCTGACTCCCTTTGTAGACACCTTTTCTTTTACCTTTATTCTGATCTTTCCGTCATTTTATTGTGTCTGTCTCACTGCTCATTTATCAGTCATTAAAACAAAACAGCGCTCATGTCGCTCATTGTTTCTGTCCGATTTCCATGAGACAAAGACATATTACATCACCGACTCTAAGTGGCAGAAAATTAATGGCTCAAGAATAATAATGATGAATTGACTGGAAAATTTTACAACTGGATATTAAACATCTGAGCATAAAAGGGGAACTTAATCAGAAAAGCAGCCTAAGGTTTTATTCCGGGATCTTGAAGATGGGTGCAAGTTTAATTTAATTATATACTTTTTACATATTTGCTTTCCTGATGATTAGCTTCTCTCATTTTATATCTTCTTCGCTGCCTCAACAGACACTCGCCTGATTTACTCATCTATCCTGTTTTTGGTCTTTGGTTTGAATATGTCATGATTTTCAATAATCATGTGGCTCATACCAGAGATAGAAATAAATTATCTGAGCTAAAGCTACACATAGGTCAGTGACTGTGATTGATCTGTAGGAGGGTTCAAGAAAACAAAGTGAATGTTTGGATTGATTGTACAAGATTGTTTTTTAACCTTTCAGTTTCTGTTGTTTTAATGATAAAGGAAATAATAATTTTAATAAGTAGGATTACTTCAATAAGTGGGATTATCCTTCAAAATCCATAGGTACCCTACAAATAACACTTCATCTTTACAGAAGAAGCACACACTGTAGACCCAAATGAGTACAGTATCAACATGCTAACCCTTCAGGGTACAGAGTGAGACCTGTTTAAACCAGAACAAGCAGATCTAAGACACACCCTTGGACAAAGAGTGGTTCGACTCTGACTGCACCTCAACTTATTCCATTAGTGTAAGCCTTACTATAAGCTCTTTGAGTCCAGAGGTCATGGAGAACCAGCACGTGCTTACAATTTCCTGTAAGTGCACTGTGAGGTCAGAGAGAGAAACCTCACTTTTACCTCCAAATACTATGAACATTTAAAAATGTAGTGAATTAGTTTGTGTATCACTAAATGAGGTCCCTTATAGATCACACTTAGGCCATAAACCCAAATAAAACCAAAGATACTTTAATGATATTTGCTGCATTATCTAAGAAATCTCCAGAGACCAGTTCTCTGGAGATGCTAGGTGAGAGCAATAAAGAGTTTAGCCAGACAGAAGCATCACACAGTGTCTGCTTGTCTCTATATTTATTTCATTTGTTCTCAAGTGGAGACCATAGTCTGGGATGATCGCAAGAAAACACAACCTGTGCTTCAACTCAGAAACAGTTGAAACATGTAAATGGCATTCTCTCTGATTATCTTCCAAAGCCAGAAAAAATCTTTCACTGTGAATGAAAAGCTTTGTATGTAGAGTAGCTCTCCCCAGGGACTTCCATTTGTCCCTCATGGCTTTCTCTCATTAGACATGGTAATTTGTCCAGGGGTTAGTGTGAGGTCATGTCTCCGTTTCTGCTGCCAGTGTGAATACAACAGTAACTAAAGGACATAAGAACAGCTGTTTATTACTTTCATCTTTGTAGCACTTAAAGCTAGAATATCCTGCTGACATGTAAGCTAACTGTAAAAACATCAATATCTTGGGTTTTTTCTGGCTCAATCAAGTGACAAGTACTTTAGGCATCATAGGTGATACAAATGATACTGTACCATAAGGGAGAAATCTAACTGCGTATGGATTTGGAAAAATACATATATATATTTTCAGCAGCAAGAAGAACAAGGATTCCTTGTCTGATCTCAACATTATAGGGTCAGTCTGGATCACACAAAAACACAGAAAACAGCTTAAATTCACTGTGACAAACTGCAGAGTTCTCCAAATATTGATCTCCTGTTTAAGTTAGTGTACTTCACCAAACTCATCTAACTTGTTTGTTGAGGATCATCTGTTATGATAAATGTTGATCCACAGGCAAACAGCAGTCATCATTGAAACAATCAGTCGGTTCAGCGCCTCAGAATCAGGTCAGTAGTGTAAACAGGAGCACGGTTATCGTTTTTCCAGACTTACAACCTTGATGGAGGACATTTATTGCAAGCCGTTTTAACTGTGAGGTGTGCCATAGCTGTCACAAAGCATGTTGAAAACTCACACATTTTCTGGCCACACTAGCACACCTAGTGTTCGTCACTGTCCAACTTAAGCAAATCTTTTGTCCTTTGCCCAGAATTGTTAAAGGATTGCTATTGTGACACAGTGGAGAAGCTCTAACATGCACTGGACATGCACAAGTGCAAGTCCTCAAAAGAAGAAGAGGAGGTCCATCAGGTTTTTAAGGACAGAGTCAAAGAATAGTACTTTGTGGAAGTTATAGAAAGTTTAATAAGCCAAGTGTAGATCTTTTGGGACTGACTAACCAAGTAAATCCATGTGAAAACTCAACCTTAGACATTAAGCAGAAGCACAGGGGAAGGGCATGTACAAGAACAAGAAGATCTCACAGTTCTGGTAAATGTCAACAAATGCAAATACCAAGGCATGCCATTCTTCTCAGCACACGTTTTTTTTCTCTCTCATGTTTTTTGTATCTGTTAATGCGATGTGTGTCATTGAATCACTGGACTCACCTCCTCCACAAGAGCCAGCATGCGGCGAGTACTCTCCAGAGACTGCAGGGGGGGAGAGAAAGATTAGCAAAGGATTAACTTAGAGTCCAAAGAAGAGCAAACACACACACGGTGTGGCACCTGTAACAAATTTCTCAACAACATCTCAGTATGTTAACATAGAAAATGTATTAAAAACATAAGTCAGCAGGTGGAAAGAGAGAATGGAGGACAACAAATATCATAAGATGAATGAGTGCCACTCAGTAATATAATTACACCTAAATGTTCCTCTCCTCTTGTCTGATACCATGATTCCTACTGTTATTTGCTTTGCCTCCTGTTGCTCTATCAATCTAATGTTCCACCCATTTCTCTTCTTTTCCTTTCCTCTATTCCCATCACTGGCCCTGCATTATCTTCTCATGAATGTTTAATAACGCCATTTGAGCTGATCCATTATTCTGCAGCATGGAATTATCTGCTCTTCCTGAGCTCCTCTCATCTCATTAAAAAAGGGCAGAGTTCTTCCTTATCCAAAAAAAGCACTTTCTTGATGAAAGATTCTTAGAGCTCCAAATGCTGAAACAAGCTGAGGTCACGTTAGAGCAGCTGTATCTGTCAGCTTTCAGGCTTTGGAGATACATTTGTGTCCTTATGAGAACGGTCCATTTTGAAATGTCAAATTATAATTGGAATGTCACAGAAAAATCAGTTTTTACTGGAGATTTCAGTTTTTATGCTTGCTCCCTGTTTTTGTGGTAACTTTGCCAGTGAGCTACATCATCATTAGTTAAAACTTGGTGCTATTGCCTGAAAAATTGTTTTGCATGTTTGTGGCTGATGTAAGTGATTAATTACAAAGTAAATTTTTAAACAATAGCTGATAGATTTCATAAATAGCAGAATGATTTGGAATCGCAGTGTTTCACACAGAACGGGATTGTTTTTACTTTGTATGTAAAGAGGCAGAGGGCACAGGCTTGTTCTCTTAAATAAATTATTCATGATCAAATTTACAGTTATTGTAAATAATATTCATCATCCTGTGAATGGACTACAGATCCACCATCTTGGATACAGTTGGAAACAGTAGTCCTTATTCTGCTCTGCAGCCTCGATTAGCTTCAACATAACAGCGCATGAAATACACTTAGGTTCATAATTTATCGGACAAAGACACCGTTTTTTATGGTTTTTCCTCTGAACACAATCACACCAAATGGTCATGGTGTGATTAAAGTGCAGTCTTTGAGTCTGCACAACAAAAAGTAAAAGACTGACGTCTTTCAGTCTGCACTGTTTGATTTAAAACCCAACTGTGTCTTTGTTCTACAAATTATGGACCTAACTGCAGTTTTTCATTATTGCAGATTGTGCTTGCAGCAGAGTCAAACAAGAGGCAGTGCTACTGTTGCCAGTTGTTGTCTAGATGATGGAGTTGGAGTCTGACCACTAACAGTTCAATCTATCTGGACCACAGAGAAACACTAGATAGAAAGGACCAGTGTCAGCCAATAATGGGCTAAATTGAATGGATCTTCATTTCACACTGACAGAAAAATAGAAAATAGATTGTAATAAATATTCAGGCAGCGCTCAATATTGCAGGAAAGCAGTAATTTATATGTATAAGAAATATTACAATGTAACTGTGTCACATATTCTAAGTTTAAAAAATATACTCTATTATACTACTACTATATATTTTCGGCCTTATAAGAAATATTTTTTCTGTAAATCCCATCTCTTTAAAGTGGATTTATTCTGCTCATTTCCACTTATATAGTTTTATTCTTTTAGAGTAGCTTTGGATTTGATTCACAGTTGCATCTAATACTCAGTTTTAGCTCCAGTCTCCGCAAAGCCAGGCTCCAGCTTTCTTCTGATTGGCTATCCTGTGTTTATAAATGGTTTAAACAGCAGGTGGGTGGGGCTTATATGTTCCTAAACAGAGGAGAACATCTAGTATATACATATTAAGGATATCGCTTTTCACTGGCATGATACAGAGCCTCAAATATGAAAAAAACTGTCTGATCCTGAGCTGATCATGATGAGTCTTAAAAAACAACAATGTGTAGGACAGAAATGAAAAACACTTTAACAACAACAACAAAAAACCTCTAAAAAACATGTTTCTCTTACTGTACCTCATCAGCTATCTGGTCTGCACGTGTCTGCAGATCGGCCAGCTCATTGCGCATGTCCGCTTCGTCTGCCATGACGACTGTTGAACTTTGACCTCAAAGTAGAAAAACTGGAAAAACAGAGAGAAGAAGGGGAGAAGCAGGGTTAGTGCACCAACAACACAACAAAATCTATTGGACAAAAGATGCTTTGAACAGCAGACAAATCACGGGGAAGAATCTGATTTCTGAAAGTAAGCTGTTGTTCAAATGAAAAAACAAAACAAAGAGACACATGATGATGTCATTAGTGGGAGTGTTTTTGCTTCAGGAGTCAGCCCAAGTTTGAGTGACCCCTGAGTTAGAAGGATTATCTAACATAGGATTTAACGTTTGAGTACAAGTATGACTGCAAACTAAAATCCATCACAATGTTACAATGCATTTACCAGAATCACCTTCAACCTGCTGATCTGAACGCAATTCTTATTGCCAATCAAACACAACAAAAATCCCACACCACTATAAAGAAATAAATATTACTATTATTGTTATTGCTATTAACAACAACAATAATAATAATAATAATAATAATAATATGATTAAAAAAATTATGCAGTCCCCTGATTCACATGGTCCTGCAGAGTTTCAGTAATTATATCGATCCACGTTGAAAATCTTAAGATTCTGATAAATGGCATTTGCATACATGAACCGCTGGCCATCTGAGAGGGCAAAGACACAACATTTTTCTTTTATAAAACTGGGACTGGGAATAGAAAGAAAAGTAAGCTATAGAGAGAAGTTCAAACTCTGTATTGTCTCTCACAAAGAGATGGTTGACCTGCAAGGTATGAAGTGGATGTGATTAAAGGCTTGTCTCCTTCATAACACCAGAAGCCAGATGGAAAAGAAATGTGTAAAGCTCAATACACAACTTAAACATGTGCTGTATTTTCTATTTCTTTTCCATGCAGGTAAGGTGTGAGAGAATGGGGATCCAGAGGCATTTACTTAGCTCTCTGTCCAAAAAGCAGTTCTAGAGAACCATCCTGGCAGTGCAAAGGCAGGGAAGCACAGACTTAAATTCATTTGATCCAATTCAAATTAAAGCAAGATATCCCATTTATATTTAGTGTTACCATGCAACCCATAAACAGACAACCCATCTGCACTGATAAAACAGCTGAATTCACGATTTAAATATACCGAGATGACGCAAGAATACACGTGGAGGTGGTCGTGTTAGAACTGAGTGTGAATCTCAGCCGCACACACACAGACTGACCACACTTTGTAAAAAAAAACAAGTGTCTCACAAGCTGAAAGGTCACCTAATTCTGCTTCTGTCTCCAAACTAAAGTAAGCCAGACAAAGGCACAGGTGTTAGCAGTAATCTTTAATCTCTGCAATGAAAAAAAGAATACAGCCAGCAGCACTGCTTCCCTTGTCCTGGGATGTACCTAGATCAGATCAAACTATGTGCACAATCAAGATGAGTGGAAACTCTTTAATTCCAGAGATCCAAGGATTATATTTCAGTGTCCACATAGGAATCATGAGAGAAAGGAACCTCGGTCTCTCTCTGATACAGGTGCTTTTTACTGACTTTCAGAATTCTGAAGTTAAAGCTTGTCAAAATTAACGTTTACCACCTGCACTATAATCCAATTTTAGGGGCAGAAAACAACATATGTGAACTGCTATAACCAGAAAAGTATCATGGAAACACTGCTGTGACGGATGCCTTGAGTTCAAGCATCTACCCTGCTAACCCTGATCTTCTTCTTCTGGAACCAGTAATCATTTAAGATGAACGAGGGAGGAGTGCCATGATGATTCTAGTTAGAAGAAAGAGTCAGGACAGGAGACAGGGGTCTATTTTTGTTGCTCTGATGCACTGCCAGGCAGTTTTTCATACAGTCACACACAGTAGAGCCGGAGGTATGGTTCATGAAAAATATATGTGGCTGTTACTCCGCAGTCTGACAGAGTAAGATCCCGCTGCTGCTGGCTGGGACGGCACTGATGAGGGGCTGAGGAGACAAAAGAAACCAGCTCAGACTCTTTTGTTTCCTTCACTCAATTATGCCTGCAATGAGGCAAATAATCAGGTTCGAGCAGATCTCATTTATAAGTGTAATGAATTTTTGTTTCTACTGCACAAATCACATTGAAGAGATTTTGCTGTGATGAGGCTTGTTGCTGATATATATTTAACCACCCAGCAGCTTTCAATTCAGGATCATTAAAGCTTTATGTAATCAAATCTACTGCAGCGTAAAGTATAGCAAAGGGACCAACAGACCATCGGCTTCTGCACTCTATAAAGCTTTGTGGTGGAGGATTTTTATTAGAATACCACTGCAAAATAGCATGTATGTTCATGATTAAAAGTGGAAGTTATTCTGCTACAGAACTATATTTGTCTACATTAATTGTAGAGCTTTACAAATAATCATTTTCATGTCCTATGACAATGTAAAACTCTGAACTTCTCATAAATTAGCACAAATGACCAGTTTTTGAGACATTCAAATGAGGTTTTCTGCCATCCATCAAGCATGGTCAGTTAGTGCCACAGCTGGATGTTTGATAAAATATTGCCTATTTTTGCCCCTCCTTCTGTCTGTCCGCCTCTGACTCGATCCCGATGGAGTCGTCACAGCCGTTAATAATTGAACATGTGCCGGGAAAAAAAGATGAAACAGAAATAGTAAAATCAGTCCTTTTGCTCATTCGTGCTCTGTGCGCGCGCACGTGTGTGTTGTGTCTGCTCGGCCTTGTATGTAATTTTGCTTTAAAATATTTATGTTGACATTTTACATTTTAGCCATGTGACTAATGCTATAATGGAGAGCTGCTTACACTGAGTGCAACAGCAGAATGAGTTAGTTTGCAGATCAACAGCATTACAGGTTATATACATCTTTCAGATTATGAAAAAACCTTGTTGAAGGATTATAAGTCACCTTTTATGTGTTTTTTTTCTTACTTTTCTAACAGATATTAGAAAGCCTGCAGTTCCTCTAGGTGCCACTTGAGGCCAAGTCTGAGAGAAACTTTATTGCATTAAAAATCATATTTACAGGCTGGTGACAAACAAATACTTTACCCCGTATTGTTAATTTCCCCTTCATAACAGCTGTGAGTGGGGTGGCAGCAGTCCCAATCAGTATCTGTTGGGTGTCATCCATTACACTGAGCCAATAAACTGGGCTTCTTTGCTGTTTGTGTACTATTGGTGTCTTTTTTAATTGATTATCTGACTAAAATTAGGTCTTGCTGTGTGTGTGTTTGTTTTTTTTATGTTCCTCGACACAAATTTCCTAGTTTTATTTCATATCCCTGAAGACATTCGGGGATATGAATGTCTTCAGGTGCTCGGATGTAGCCTACTGATTTGGATTTGGAGTGGTGGGGGAATAATTTGTCTTGACATTCATGCCAAATACAATGATATTAGTTAAAATACAGCGGCTGCCACTTCTTTCAAAACTTTATATTCCTGCTTGCCATGGTGACATCTCTCCACTGTCACTACCAATGACTGTAGAAAATATCTATCTATAAAATCTATAAAATCTATTTCCTATTGAAATGCATTACTAACAAATTCCTGTTCACTAACAATAAAAAATTGACATTGTAAAAAACATTATAATGTCACAGTTCTGGGTCTTTGACCTGGAGTTTTGATTTTAACTTTGGATGTTGTATATGTGTGCATCACATATTGTATGAAAAGTGTCATATAAATAAAGTTTTGATTTGATTTGTTCTGTTTGGTGCTTAGTTTGTTTAGTTTGTGTTTGACTTTCACGTTGGTTTGTATCTTGAGCCTTTTGTTTTGGGTCCTGTTTTGGCCCTTCCCATTATCAAATACAACGCCATTAATCGTTATACTCTGAAGTGAAACGTGTCTGAGTGTATTTACAAACCCTTTGACCAGCAGCAGTACCTGAATTAAACAGTATTATAAGTCGTGTCGGGTCTGTACTCTCACTTGTACTCTCAAACATGCTCCATGTTTTCTGTTCCTACTGCTCTTCAACACATCTATCCCAGTGTAATGTCCACTGTGTTATTGATCAGCTGTTGATTGCTTATCTCTTTGCAGTGGCAGAGATTCCTGTTTACTCACACATTGCACAGCCTCTTCTACTTCTTTCCTATACTGACTGAGGCCTTTCTCACCCTCCTTCTCAAGCCATTGAAACTTTATAAATTCAAAAACATCTTGTTCATTCATTTTTAATGTTAAAGTACATTTTCATTTAAATACAGTTCAATCATACAGTATTTTTGATACTGAAGTGAGTGTATAAACAGTGTATTGCATGTCCAGCATACAACCATTCATTTCCTAGATCAAAACACCACTGGTGAGCCATAAACCTGCAGAGAGCCTCTGTTGTCAGATGGGGCCGTGTCAACAATATGTGGTAAAACCAGATCAACAATCAAACGACCAACCATGAGCAAGCATTTGGCGACAGTGGGAAGGAAGAACTCTGGCAAAATCAGGGTCAGGGAGGGGCAGCCATCTGTTGCGACAAGTCGGAGATCATCGGAAGTGTGCAAAAATGATGCAAAATTCTTTAGGTCCTTTTGTTTTCATTTAAAAAATTTTATAAATGTGGAACTGAGATTGTTTTGAATTCATTGCTTGAACTGTTCATGCTGTTGATAAATACTGTTTCATAATCCATTACAAGAAAGTAAGGAGCAGCACCCAACTGTTAAAAAAAGAAAAATCAATAATGAATGTTGGTGAAACAGCTTCAAGAACATGTTTGGAAAGCATGAAATAGTAATTATGTGCTTGGGAATATGCTAAGATTAAACGATAGCAGTTTTCTTTCTCTTTTTTTTTGTCAGAACACTAAAAGAATTTGCATTAAAACTTTTTAAGAGTCTATTACCATGCCAGACGACAGGATAAAAGCCCAATTCCATAACAAGTGTGACTTAAAGTATATAATCCTCTGGTGGCAGATACATTGAGACAAAGGTCCAGTGTTTCTGACCAGTTTTACTGGGACAAGGGGAACCAGAATTAGCCAGGTGATTTTAATTTTGTACAGAACTAATCCAAGTACATAGCATGGACAGGAGAATAAAGCACCCTGCACGGAGTAGGTTCTTCAACCAGAAACAAAATCCAGTGTCAAAAAGCAAAATCTACTGTGACGTATACAGTACGCAGTGTTAGCTTGGCAAGCTCCGCTAAATTTTGTTTTGTTTATTTGACAGTAACCCACATTTAGAAAGAATTTTTTAATTGTAGCATGAAAAATGACCCTCCCACTATGACAGTCGCTTCCTCGTTCCCATTCCCATCCCCCCCTCCCAACCTACGGCCTTGCTGCCTGTCACTCGTCTTGACTGACAGCTGCTGTAAGGCCTGAACTGCCAGGCTCAGCCCATGGAGAGATTAAAGTCAGGGGGGAAAGAGGATTTAGTCTCCACTGTTTTCTCTGCTCTCTCTCTCACACACACACACTCGCCTCTCAGTTTGCCTGTAGCTGTCTTTGTTTTGCTTCCTCTTCCTTCAACGCCCTCTCAGTCGATGGATGTTTACAGTGTCCAGGAAAGAGGAAGCATAATTTATGAAAAACTTTACAGTATTTACCGTCTTGTCTGTAGCTGAATGGTTTAATACCTGAATATTTGGTGTAATTTACCACACAGGAAAAAGGACTGGATCTTTAGCAGAATGAGCATCAAAACCAAATGTAATGGGTGAGCATAAAGTTCATTGAAGACACTGAAAGGTCACCGATGAATAATTGATTGATAATATTAATAGCATTAATCCTGAAAGCTGTTGAAGGTAGATGTGGAAACAGGATGAGAGAAGGTTTGAAAAGAACAAGGACATGACCTCGATGAGAGAAAGTGTTGATGTTGTGTTTCAGAATCAGACATTTCACATTTTTCATTATAAATATGCAGACGGTCCAGAGAAAAGAGCAGCAACAAAGCTCCAGAAGGAAAATGGATTAGGACTGTCATTAACACGTGGAGCTCCAATTGTGGAAGAATCTAGCAACAAGTTATTTTAGTCAACAAAAAGAAATGCAGTTAAAGGACACAAACACAAATCCCATTTTGAAAACCCCGCTTTAAAATCATCTGCCTCTATGAAAAATAAAATGTATTTACTTTGGAAATAAAAAGATTTTCGTCTAATAAAAACACAGATATGACTAGCAAATTGAAGTCCATTCACATGATGTATCGTATGTTTTCAGTGAGTTATTGTTTTAATATAATGTGTTTCTCTCACAGCGTGCGTGAATCATCTTCAAATCATCTTCTCTGGAGTAAAGTGGAGCACATTTTCATATCTTGCTGATATTAAAACACAAAATGTTGCTGGAGCAAATTACAAACAGGCACTTAAGATACAAACCAGTGATTATTTATATATTTGCTGAGGTGTGTGCGCAGCGTATGGAGGCAGAGCAAAGAAGTCTTATTTCATGTGAGAGCTTACGAAATATAAAATCACCTATTTGTGATCATTTTGTTTTTAAACATCAGTATCTGCAATCAGATGAATGTCGGCTCAACCTTTACATGAACAAACAAACGGGGATAACATATACGGCTAAATGATCAATAGGTACAAAACCATGTATATATATTATTTGGTGCACTTTCAATCATAATTTTTGAGTGGCCTTCAGTAGCTACTAAAGAGGGCTGAATTTTTGTTTTGTCACTTTTGCTATCGCTCCACTTAAGGAGAGCAAAATAAAAACCTCTGGCTTCAGAGCTAGGCTAGGCAGGAGGGTTAGCCAGCTTTCTGTTGTGTTAGGTGTTGAGTAATGCAGCACTGAATCTGAGAGCCAGGGAAAATGAGCTGTAACACTCAGATTTAAGGCTGTTCTCTCAGTTGCTGTACAAAATGCATGATATACAGAACGCACAGTAGTGCACAGATGTGCACAGATGTGCAGGAAAGTTTCGTGTTAGTTTTAACTGATGCTAGCGTGCTTGAGCATTTGTTGTGTGCAAACTACAGATGGTATAAATGTAGGATGTAGGCAGCGTCACATCAACCGTTGCTTTGACACGCACCGTTATAAATCCTAAATTAGTATTTTCACTTTCACCAATGTCGTGTTTTGAAATTACCTGTGTGACAAATGAGGCTTGGGTCTAACTTTAAAACCACAGATTTAGAGACTGCACACACAGGATAATCCTCCATTCTGACTGTTAGAATGACCAAAATTGACACAATTGACTTTATACTTCTTTGTATGACTTGAAATAGGCAACTGAGTCCAGAAATTCATGAGAAAAATGTTTTTAGAGGTTAAAGCTGAGGGCCATTTCCCTTAAACTTCTATAGACCCAGAAGCCTTTTTGAGCATCAGAGAGAAGGAAAGTTCTCATTTGGCTTTACTTTTCAGACTCAGAAGCTACGTCTATGTTTTATACTCTCTGTGAATGAAACATGGGCAACAGCAGTTCCCCAATCACACATGAGAGGCATAAATAAAATGAAAATAATGAACTCAACCAACGTATCTGTCTAAATGGTCAGATTTAATATATATTATCAAAGCTTAACTAAAATTGTTGCTACAAACAAAAAAACCTCACACAGTGACCAAGCATAGTTAGCATGTCCCAAGATGCATCTAACATTTGCCAACATTATCCACTGGCATGCGAGTCGGTGAACATGTCAAAATATAATTGCTTATTGCTTCAACATGTCACTGGAGCAAATGAAAAATGCTGAGGTCAGCTTAACACTGATTCGTCACTCACCATGCTCATCACACAGCAACAAAAATCATCATGTGATGGCTTGTTTCATATCATATCGTAGCTTCACATCAAAGGCTTCCAAACAAACAATAACTGGGTCACATCTAACAAACAACAACATATAACTGCAAAGAATTCTTTTTAGCAGATGTTAGCACTAGTCTGAAGAAAAGGAACACATTTGGACGGTGCTGTACATCCTGTCTATCTGAAGGATACATTTTCATGCAACCATAAGTGCAAAGTTACACTCTATGCAACATTAACACGGGACAGAATTTAAAAAGTGAAGAGGCTCATGTTTAGCATCCAGCAGACTGTCAGTCTGTTGTGATAAACGGCCTGCGTTAGACCGAATAGACTGCCATCAATCAAGTGCCGTGTTCATTGGAGATAAACAATGTTTGTGAAGAAAATAGGACATCAGGACACCGTGGCAGCACTGAGTCTGAGAGTCAAGAGAAACGAGATCAGCCCGTCAGTTCTTTGGCTGTATGTTTCTCACAGGCTTATAGAAGCACCTAAACCTGAGATTTATATGTTTATTTATTGTTATTTTTAGGATAGCTGCTGCACTTTTCCTTCTCTTTCATATGGGGGATTTTTCAGGTTAGTTGGGTTGCTAGTGAAAATTAGCACTTCTGTTCCTATAATCTTCCTTTCTTTGCATAATTGCAATGAAATCTGGATGTGCAGAACGTAATGGCACCGAAATGATGACTGTGGAACCACTGGGTTTGTGGAAAGGTTGTAGTTCAGCCCAGCAAGAAAAATGAAAAGCCAGAAAAGATTTCTCACACCTTTTGTTCTCATTACTGCAGAAATCACTGGTAGTGCACCAGAAGCGCTGAGGGTACCAGAGGTGATATTAGTAATTATGAATAAAGGCAGAAAAAAAATCTCTATTGGGATGACATTTAACATCCTCCTGTTCCCTCACTCCCTCTTCTGTTTGAACCAAACCTGACCAGCCTTCTACTTTTTGTATTGTTTCACTTCAGTGCCTCTGAAGCTTCAGCAGTAGGTAAATGAGGCTGCAACTAAAAGCTTCATAACATTGACTATATAATGACAAAAGTCAGTTTTTATAAAACAGGCACGCGACCAGTTTTTCCTTTTTGTTTTCTGTCCTCTTTAAGCAAAAAAATAAATAAAATTCAGAAACACATCACACAAAAGAAAATGTGTGAGAGAAGGCTAACATTTCTCTAGACCGAGAACCCAAGAAACTGAAAAAACCACATGTGATGAACTGGGCCAAGGACAAGAAGGGGAGCAGCAGTGGAGCAGATACTGCTGCGTTTGTGTGTTAAAAGTGGGACGAAGCAACATCCACCACTTCAAAGCATAACTATGTTTCATTATTTATTGGATGGAGCCAGGTCAATAATGCAACAGCAGTGTGGTACACACAGATACTGTGTGTTTACAGGTGCTTTTGCTCTCCTTTCCAATCCTAACCTGCTGACACTTCATATGTGCTACCCCCATGTGAACATCTGGATAAGAAACAAAAGATGCAGGCACAATCATGTAAATACTACTTTAGATTTTAACCCAAACAAACCTAACGAGGGAGGGACTGAAAACAATAAAGTTCACCTCCTGATTGCCACTTACCTGCTGAAACTCAAATGCAGGTAAGTCTTTGCACCAAACAACATTATAATGTATATGCTGTAATGATAGGCATTGGCAGTTAATGTGTTATATCATTTAGTTTTTATAATGTGTGACTACATTATGCCAAGTCATCCCTGACCTGAAAGATCCTGGAGGTAAAGTAAGTAAATACTGTTTACATATGCAGGTGAGCTATTTTTTAGTCAATAAAATATTAGTTAATAACTTTTTTATTGTTGTACATTGTAAAACAGTTACATCAATCCATGCAGTGGAGGTTTCTCTCCTTCTTCATATAGCTGACTCATATTGTGCACATTCCTGAGATGTGACTTCTCTCCAGTTCCTGCCAGTTCCTTTGTTCACATACCTGACATGCATCAACTGATCACCAACGGGCAGTATATATTAACCCCAGCTCTTCAACCCTGGACAGCGTTTAGGGATTAAGCTCCCCTCTAGGCTTGCAGTTCTTGTTGTGACCTCTGAAATCTACTGCAAATCTTTGTGTCTGACACATCCCAAGCATGCTGCCTACTTTCCACCTGCACCTTTAGAGTATGTTATAGATCCCAGAGGCAAACTTCCTCTGCTTCCTCTGTAGTTCAATAAATCAGCGGTTTTTAAAGTTTTTTTTCTCACATGCCCAATTTAAGAATCCAAAAAACCTCATGTCTCACTTTAAAAAAACCCATTTTTAACAAAAATCTAGTTTTATATCTTGTTCCAGTTTGAGAAACACTGCAGTACAACTTTTAACCTTGACTCAATGTTTCCTGTTTTGCAGGTTTCAGAGTTCAGACTCAAGAATAATAAAACTGTAGGGGTTCTAAATCCTGTGCAGGCCTATTTTTTTTTTTTTTAGATTTTTTTCAGGAAAAGGGAAAGAGAAACCAATAAAATAATCACTAAATATAAAATCAAGATACCAATAAAATCTCAGTGTCTATCAAGATCAACATCCATCCTATGTACGGAAAGCTGCGTAACCCTGTAAGGATAGTTTTCCATCTTGCGTCAGACAGACTGCTGTTAAGATGAAGAGGCTGATACCTTTCCATTTCACACACACACACGCGCGCGCGCGCGCTCAGATACACTTGCATTCATCCCCCGTATGTACTAATGGCTTTTCAAGTTGATTTTCTCCTGGCTGGGCAAAGCTAAACGTAAGTGTAGTGACTGAGGAGCTAAAGTGGCCACTGACACTTGATTTATTACATTATCCATTCTCAGACAACTTTTGTATTACATCAGGTAAATCCACACGACAGTGAAGGATCAGGATTTTTGCAGTATCACCTGACCCGAACTGATTTGTTGGATTTGAAGCTTATGCAGAAACAATGTGTCTGTTATATCGGTACTGACAAAAAAATAAAATAAAATTGCAGAATTCCAGTCATAAAAACCACTCCTGCATAAACACTGTACCATCATGTTGACCTATAAACAATAAATACACGTGCCAAGATGTGACCTGGACAGAGAGCATGATGAGAGCCTGAGGGCTAAACCATTCAGACAGTTCACCCACCCGTTTACGCCTGACTGCTGCTGCTGCATACATGGGCCAACATCAAAACATGCACAAATGCACAGACCGAGCAGCAGCGGCAGCAGCAACCTCTGGGGCTGAAAAACAAAGCCAAAAGAGTTCCTCTGCTGGTTACTCGAGGCTGTCTCCAAATGTGAGTAAAACCATAGACCCCTTTGGTAAAATATGCAACCTTACTGCAGAAATAGGCATGTTTACAACCTGCTACAAAAAGAGTTTAGGTCTCTATAGCTAATTTCTGCACAGGTGTGAATTTTTATATAAGTCCCTTAACTATTCGAGTGTGAGTGTGGATGTAGATATTAGTCAAAGTCCTTAGGCATAAACAAAAGCGCTGTAGTACTACTTATAGTAGAAAGTGCTTTAGTGCTCAAATTGAGTAGAAAGACACTGCATAAGTACCAGTCCATTTACCATAAAAGTCACCAATGATCTGCTGGCCAGATATCTGCAGAATTATTGAATTCATAGTGGTGTAAAGCACGCCCACTCTGGAGCAGTGGAAGCACATTCTGCATACTGATAAATAACACCCCTCTACGTGGCAGTTTGATGGATGAGTCTGGGTTTGGCAAAAGCTAGAACATTACCTGCATGACTTCACTGTGCCAGCTGGGAAGTTTGGTGGAGGAGGGATAATGGTTTGGGGTTGCTTTTCGGGGGCTGGCCTAGGCTCCTTAGTTCCAGTGAAAGGAAATATTAATGTTTTAGCTTAACTAGATATTTTTTTTAGTTTATTTTATTTAGTTCTGTGCTTCTAACTTTGTGGGAAAAGTTAGGAGACGCTGGAAAATTCACTGGAAATTCCTCGAAGAAAAGTGGATTTAAGATCGGGCCTTACAAAAGCTCCTGTAGATGAAATGTCAAGGTGGCCCAAAGCAAGGCTTCTACAAATTAAAGAAATGATTACTTTTAAATTTAAAGGACTCAAAAAAGCAGGATGAATGTCAGTTACTGAGAGAACAGCTTTATAATCAAGCCTCCTGACAACTATCCAGGTTGCGGAGTGTGAATGGAACAAGCTGGTGTCCTGCCCAAAGCAACGCCCGCAGTGACAATATGGCTATAACGAATTAACACATTCCCTGTGGAGAGGCAGGATAGACACACAGAGAGAAATCTGCCGTGGAAAATCATTGAGGAAAAGCGTAGGAAAATATTAAGACTTGTTATTTTTTAAAAAGCCACCAAAATGGCTTCATTTCTTATATTTTCCATTTATGTTTCAAAATCAAAGATCCAAGGGATTTATATATTTCTAGATAAACTGTCCTGTAACATGATGACTTCCCAGCCAAACATCAATGACATAAGAGGCAAATGGTCAACCACCTGGCAACAAGCATACAAAAATGCACCTTTTAAGATGCCAGGCTCTGATTTTGACACCTTTAGGAAAGCCAAAACATATGGAGGGGGCAGGTTCCCAGCATTCAGCCATTTTTGTCTCCGCCGAGCAGGGATGATGGAGCAGATTGCAATTCTGATATTTCCTTGTTATATAATCCAAAGTAGAGACAGACAGGCAGAAAGCTGCGGTTCAGATTAACAGAGAAACAGACTTATGGAAAGACAGACATGAGGAGGCGGAGTAGCTGGTCAGAAAGAAAGTACACATTAAACTTTACATTAACACAGCCTGTTAAACTACTTTGCACAATTAAAGACACATTATTCCAGTAAAACCTTCTACATATTAAGAATAATATATAAAGCATCTACCACACTCTCCAATTTTATGGCCTTTTAACTTTTACTGAGCGTCGCAGTATTGGCAATAAAGTCGGCAGACAGAACAATGCACAGGCAGGCAGGCAAACCTGGCAGTGTGGGACATGCAAGAAATTCAAAGCAATCATCTGTGGCCTCCAGGGATAATCACTGCAAAGCCCCACTGTCCCATTCACTGAGGATAAAACCCACTGGATTAATCTGCAGGCCTACAGAACACACACACACACACACACACACTTACATAACACACAGACCACTCTTCCTCTCTTTTGCATGCTTTTCTTTCACTTTGGCATTCACAGCCTCTCTCTCACTTCTGCTCTCACAAACACACACAAAACCTAGAGCACACACACACACACACACACACACACACACACACACACACACACACACTTACACAATCTCCTCTCCTCCATTTCTTCTCTACATGTATACATTCAAATGGACACCTGTCAGTATACGTCTCTGTGCGCGCTCATTTAGACATGCAGATTGTTGACAGGCAAATATAGAGCTGTATATATTAGGTAAAAACACACTGTTTTGTTCGTACGTGTGACAAATGGGGGAAAAGGATGTAAAAACAGCATGGTTCTCCTCCTGCATGGACAACAGGATTAGAGTTATCACATGCTTGTGCTAACAACAAAAACATAAACGTCCTTAAAAGATAATCGCGGCTTCTTTGCAAAAGGATTTGTACTTTCGGTGTTGCACCGACTTTAACCTTGCTGTAAGGGTAAAACTGAAGCCATCAAAGGAATCGAGTTACTGCAGCTCGACGATGTCATTGTGATCGATAAGAAGGATCGTATCACCATTTTGAACATTTTATAAATGATAGTTTGATGAAGCACCAGGATCAAAATACAGAACAAACAACATTAAGTATTTCTTTGTCTATCCTTGATGTCTAACACATGCATAAAATGCATCTCCTATGTGGATATTTGCAAAAATGTTTTAATATGTATTTTAACATTTTTACATACATTTTTACATTTACCTGTGAAAAGACATTTTTTTTTACTGAAATAGATCCACCCAGCTCACCTGAACTGTAGGTCCATGGCAGGATGGACCCATGCTTTTCATGTTTCCATGAATCAATATTTTTATGCCAAATTCTGAAAATGCCAACTGAATATTTCAGCAGGAATCAAGACTCATCCATTATGTTGTCTAGTTTAGGTAGCTTTATGAATTGTATTCCTGTTCGTAGCTGACAACTGTGGCACCCAGTGTGGTCCTCTGCTGCAGCAGCCCATCTGCTTCAAGGTTCGATCTGTTGCGTGTCTGCGTGTCTGTAGATGCGCCTACCTTGGTTATAATGAGTGGTTATTTGAGTTGCCGTTGTTTTCCTGTCAGCTCAAAATAATCTTCCTATTCTCCTTTGATCTCTGGGATTTTCACCCAGTAAAGAGTGATTATCTGATTTGATAAGAGAAGTTGAACAGGTGTCCCCAACAAACTGGTAAGTGAGTGTACATCAATCTATTCCTCCTGTATATTGTTTGGTATGGTGAAAACTATAGGAATGGGGGTCTTTTAAAACTGAACACTTAAATTGATAAAAACTCACCCTATTAAAGCTAAACTCTGTAAGCAGCACTCATTCTGACTGACTCAGCTTTAAAAATTTAACTCTGTGGGTGCAACCAAAACATACTGGAGGGCTTCTTAAAACATCTGCCCCTCTCAGCCTTAGATTGATAAATGATGTGCCACCCAAACTAGTTTAAAGAGTGCATGTCAAAAACCAATCTGTGTATAAAAACCTCACAGGGTAAAATAGAAAAAGGCAGTCATTGCCAGAAGAAGATCCCTGTGCTCATTTTATTGCTCAAACCTAATAAGTGAGCAACAGAAGATTGTGATCTGGGCGCATAATCACTCGGGTTTGTCTATCATGTGGCAATTTCACAGAAGATTGCACTGAAATTTAACAGGAAGGCGTAAAGTGCAAAATGAATAAATAACAAGGGGAGTACATTTAAGAATCCAATGAAGAGGAAGGAGAGGAAAAGTTTGCTAAGCTGATGGTGTGTATGTGTGCGTGTTTGACAGATGTAGCGGGAGACTGGTGGTAATTTCTCACCTCTTTGTGGGCAGGGTGACAGAGTGGTGAGTGATAGGTGCTGTGGGGGAGGACGGGGGGATTGATCATGGTGGGGGGCAGGTATGTGCTAATGAAAGCAGGAAGCACTTTCTCACCAGGAAGCTGATTATTTGAGCACCCTGGGTTCATGTTAATCATAACATTTCAGCTCCAGAGAAACAGAGAAAATGTCCAAGCAAACAGCTGCAATTAACATTTCAGCAACCAAACCAGGTACACTTGGTTCACTGTACACCAGCTTTCAGCAAAATCAGGACACAAATGTAGGACAAATGTAAGATTTCTTTAGGTGAAAAAAACAAAACAAAAGTAAGTTTAATAAACTGAAGAAGAGCAGAATAAATCCAACAATAATCCAGTACAAGGAAAAACCAAAACTCAGTGGAATAACTCCAGAAAATAAACCAGGAATCCTACAGGAGCAGACCATAAAGAGAGAAAGACAGGAAAAAAAAAAGGCAAAGCAACCAGAGACACAAGAAAACATATTACCAAAGTAAAACAGGAAGTGATGGAGGAAAAAATAGACATGGAAACACAGGAAGTCCTAGGAAAACATTATTAATTAAATTTAACAAATTTGGACACGTCCAGCCTTTCTGAATCTGTTTGCTGCTTGGATAGTTGTATAAATATAACATGGTTTTGTTAGAAGTAAAGTTCACCTGTTGCAACTGAGATTTATATTTTTTTACATGCTGAATGCATTTGCATTTGCATAATTTAAAGCAGCAGAAAACCAAAATGCAAGATAGGGCATAGAATTGACTGGAAGTTGGATATGTTTCAATTAGTCCATGTTGGGTGTTCTGCAGTCATTTCCTGCCCTAATTGAAATATCCACCTGTTTACATCGAGTTACAAACAACACCAGGCTGCCAAAAAAAGACAACTCCCACACACACACACACACACACACACACACACACACACGTGTTGATCTGCTTAAGAGTCGGCCTGAGCTCTTTGTCCTCTCTGACATTAACACAGGTGCACATGCAGGAAGGGGAGAAAGACAGGAGCAGTTTCTACTTTAACTTGAGTTTAAATTCATTAACAAAATTCATAACTGAATTCAACCTTAATGTTGCAATTGTGCAGCTTCAGTCAAAGGAGTGACTATTGTACACGTTTTCTCAGACAGGGCCTTAAAAACCAGAATCTTAAAAGAATTATTTCAATACGTATATGCTGACCTCTGATCTTTTTTTTTCTGCTTCTGTTTTTCTTGCACCTGACGCTCCTAACCGAACATCCATCTTTCCCTCATGAAAATTATCTGTTACCATTAACGGGTCCCTGTTCACTGTGTCTGTACGGTCCTCTCGAAAAAGGAAGTGAAGGAGACGTGAAAAGTCATACCTTTGGATTAAAACAGATCTGGACCACAAACAGCCTGGCCACTTTATAAAAACAGTAAGTGTGATAACGAATGCTGTCTCACTTGTTTCCAGAGCGCAGAAACTAGATTCAGGTATTTTTCAGGACTCACTGCTTCAGTTTGCCTCGTTTCACAAATAGATTAACTTCAGATTTTCATTTTGGGGGAACACTTTGAGAACAAACGTTTCGCTTTGGGCGTTAAGTATTTTTCAGCATGTTTCAGACCCGGGAGCTGTCCAAGGTCCTGAACCTGCACACGGCTTTTCTGTTTAATGGCCAGCTACACCTACAAGCTTCCAGAAACATGAAAAACAAGATTACAAAGTCTGTGTTATCCTGTTGTTTAATCCTTACATTAAACAACCACTCTTCCCCTGTGACAGAAAACAGAAAACAGCCAAAAGTTCAAACAATTCAGCACATGCGTCGACACAGAGTCGCTACAAACACAACAGAAACACCTCAGCAACATGGTCCTCGTTTCCCCCCAGATATCATTGTCTCACAAACAGAAAATAACCCAACAAATATGACGCGGTCCTACAGCTGAGAACTCTGTCACGTCCTGGGACGTATAATCTGCTAAAACCTGAAATCTGGAAAATCATTCAAACTTTAATTATCGCTCATCTTTTGATTATTCTGTGGGTCAAAATGAGAGGATTAAAGGAAATCGAATCAAACCGACCTGGTTAAGTTTCTTCAGCTCTTTCTCTTCTTTTTCTTTTGCTGTATGTTTGTACAGGGTGAAGATGTCTGTCCGTCCAGCCGCTCCGTTCAACGGGACTGTCCCCACCCCCCAATCCCCACGCCCTCCGCTGGATCAGCACCGCCCTCCTCCCTAACCGCCACAGCAAGCGTTAATCTCCGCAGGTCTACTCATCACACACTTCCTGTTAATGATTCACAAAATAAAACCTGCGAAGGAACTGTGTAGTTACATTAAGTGAAAACTGTGTATAACTTGACTGGTGTTTGGTTATTAGGCGGTGCATACACAGGTAGTGTGCCTCAGTTAAGCTCCTCACATCCTCAGAAGTTAAACAAAAAACTTTTGGACTATAAACTATTGGAAGCAAAAATAAATGAATAATACACATTTGCCTAACATTTGTGAAAGATCCCCGGTTTGATTCCATGGGAAGACACAAATTCCTTGAGGTTTGCATTAAGAAGGACGTCAGGCATTAAGCACAAGTCAACCAGGCAGTGCTACCTGCTCTCCTTAGATAATTAGAGATTAGATAAAATACAAGAAAATGTAGCTACTTCAGACAATAAGTTTAATAAACTAGGTTTGGTTTAAATTTGACAGTCATGTCACCTGATTTCCTGTCTCACTGATGCCTCTCACAAAATGGCCGCGCCCTCTGACGTCAGCGGTAACGGATAAAAAGGTAGGGCAGCTGTGCGCTGCTCAAAGCCATGTTGGCTGCAGGATGCTGTCTGTGTCCTTTGTTAATCAGGCAGAGCTGCAGGCTGATCTGCACAAACTGCAGATTATTGTCTGTGATCTAAATTCACGGTGCTTTAGTCCGAATGTTAGAAAGAGTTAGAAAGCAGAGTGACTGACAAAGAAAACTTTTTGCTGAAGGAAATCAAATGAAAAGAATATTAAATGTGAGAAAGCGAGATTCTGACAAAAATCAGATTTTCCATATTAAAACTGACAGAGCGAGTCAGTGTGCATTGCTCTTTTAGACCTTGTCTTTGTCTACACAGACAAATGAGCGCTACAAACTTGTTGCCCAGTTTTTCTGCTCTTTTGCCAATTTTTTTTTTCAGTGCAGGTGATTAATGTGATTTGAGGGATAGAAAAGGGAGTATTCAAAGAAAATGTTATTTATTTATAGCATATTCCTGACATAAATCCAAAAGCGTGTAGTTCAAGTTCTTTTCTATTCTTTAAAAAAAAAAAAATTGGTATACAGAGATTTTCATAGTTACAAGTATGATGATTTTATTTCCTTCCCTAAATATTTTTTTTAATAACCTTACGTCCCCTTACAGCCTCCACAGAGCATACTTCCTGTCACAAGCATCTCTAATATCCATCCATGTGTGTTTATGTGCACACAGAGCCCAAAAAGCCTCTTGAGATTGTCCTCTGTGTGCTCAGCTGTTTGCCCCTGGAGTCCTTGACTTTACATAATCACAAAAATGCTAAAATGCTTGAAAAGGCATGCTGCAAGGGCAACACATCTTCTTTATTATTTTATTATAAAACAACACAATGTTTTGCAATGAAATAATATCTCCTCTTTTGGTGCTTAAAAGGCAAGTGTGATAAATGGAGTTCAATTTAACACACTACAGATTTTTAGCTATTATGACTCTTTAAACAAGATGTTTATACGTTTTAATCAATTCATAAAGTTCTGTCAAAAGGTCTTTTTAACTGGAGAAATTGCAGAAATTAGAAGCTGTTGTTTCTTTTTTTAAGATGAAAATTTGCTCGTGTGCACTCTTTTTTTCAGCTTTTATTTATTGTACTTTAACGGATATGTGGCCTCAGATGACTCACATCTGCAGAAGCAAACAGCATACGTGCAAGACAAACATTAAGTAGGTCAAAAGGTGAGAGCCATGGTGCCTTGATTATTTCTGAGACTGTGGAGAGATCACATTAGAGAGGTCCTAATGAGCTGGGGAAAGAAGTTTAATGTAAAGGCTTAGCAGTGATCAGATCATATCATCTTTCTCCCACACTGTCAAAAAAAACGCATGAAAAAAAATTATGTCGCTACACTTTTCCAATTGTCTGCCAGCCAGTGTCCTTTGAGCCAATCAGCCCTTAGTTCTTGTTCTTTAAATTTGTTGTTTTGTCAAGCAAGTGCTTACTCTGCTCCATCAGCAGCATGTGGTGATCCTACACTAGTCCTTGTCATCTCTCCTAGTTTAATGGATTAATGTCCTTATCGCCCTACTGTCTTCTTCCTCATTATTTACTACTAAAACACTAAAACATTCTCCAGAAATCCAGTTGACCCTCGAGACCTGAAAGCAGCTGATTAGCAGCAGAATTGATCTATGCAGGTGATGGAATGGCTTTTCTCATGTGTTCTTACTAACCCATTTAAAAAAGCCATTAAAGACCTCCCTCCCAGTTGATGATCCAATAGCAATAAAGTCAAGAACCCAATAACACTGTGACACTGTGTTGCCACTGACTGAAACAGTCCTCCTCGAGTGTTTGAAAATGGCTCAGAGTGCAAATTTATGCATAGCACAGAACATCCAGCAAAGAGACATTTCCAAGTGATTACTCTGATGTGTGACAGTTGGGAACTGGCAACTGGCTGCGTCAATTGAATACATATAATTTGATAAGTATTTAGCTATCATTTACAAAACAGTGACAGGATTCATGCTGCATAATGTGTAGAGTACTACACGTGTGGTATTGGGACATTTGAATACTGCACTGCACTATTGTTAATCATAAAACCCACGCAGCTACAAAGATATCAACTCATTTTCCGGGTGTATAGTAATCTACACCTGTACCTGAAACTGACTGGCTGAATTTAATGAAACTCAGAGGTGGAGGAGGTGGAGGAGAGGCAAAGGGACAGGTCATTAACTTTTGGATCAGGTCTGAATCCCTTTGTTTATGTGCTATTGTTATGTTTTTTGTTGTCTTTTCTACCTTTTCGCTTTGAAGTACAAACATGTGTTGCAACAGTGAGCCATGAATTATGCCTAATAGACCTAGAACAAGATTCCAAGTTATCCTCAGGCACATGCTGTTTGACAGCTGAGCAACCACAGCATACAAGTCGGCTGTGGACAAACATTCTGTTTTCAGTGATATTTGGACAATGTTTGTCGCTGACTTATCAAATACTACAGTCCTGGTACTGATCTCTGTGCGGAAGAACAGATGTTATCTTTGGGAGAAAAGTGCAGTTTTCATTTCACCTAAATCAGCTTCAAATGGAAGTTGGGAACAACAGTAGTTCAGGAGGAAGAGCAGGTCGTCTACTGAGGCTAACCCTAACACCCCACCATCCACCACCTTTGACATAAATGATTGAAATTCTCAGCATCTGTCACTGATAAAGTAAATTGTTTAAGTATGACAAACAGACACATTAAAAATGCCAGCATATAATATAATATGGGTTAAGAAAGTGAACGTACCACACCAGGCTCTAAAAACACCATCTGAGAAATCTTGACTTCTCACAACACCAGTCCATCTGCACAAGGATTTGCAATCTTTTGGGGAAAAAAAAACACTAATCTCACCTTTTAAATTTGTTTCCTTCAGATTCATCTGAGCTCACGTGTTCAATTTGCACTGATTACTTTCTGGTCATGTGTTCTCACAGTGCTGTGTTTATGTACAAATTCATGAGGCTTTGCTTTGCCTGTGTCTTTATGTGAGCATAAAGTATGGACGAGTGATATTTCATATGTGCAGGCAGCTGAGATGCAATAGTCCCAGAGGGAGGGCAGAAAGCTGAAGCACCAGTCAGAGAGGATCATGGTATCGCATCTGTCTGAACATGCCATCGATCCAGGTAATGGAGCCGCTCCGCTTTCCTCTCAACAACCCTCTGTTATTATGCAGCAGCTACAGATGTCTTTGGAGGACTCATTGCACAAAATGCAAACGATAAAGAAAATAAGAAATGTGAAAGGCAGGGTATGCTGCTAGCATGTTCAGCAGGGGATAGTTGGTATATTAGAGGAATAAATAAGAAAAAGAAGTCTGACTCAGGAGTTACGCAAAGCTCCCCTGGCATGCTTGGCTCAAGGCTAACTGGCACAAGACCTTCCTGTTGGCAGGATGTTTTTTATATCCCACATTATGGGAAGCCAAAGAGCTAGACTCTCCTGACCTACTGACACAAACAACTGTACATCACTGAATGCCAGAATTATAAAGATGGTGATATAGCCAAGCAGCTGATGTTTAAGTCTAACAAAAAAAAAAAAAAACATGCAGTCTTAGTTGTGAAATGCAAAGAAAGTGAAAACTCAAGTGGAAAGTTTTTTGGGCGATCTGGGCAGCAATTTCAATCATCTGTAACACATCAGTCACATGAAAGAGAACAAAAAATAAATAAAATCTAAACCTATATTGTTTTATAGACTGAACTCTTCCACTACAAACTAAACTAAGAAACAAACTAAGTGAACTGCTTTATTACATACAACAATTCTCATTCTCAGATCTTCTCCTAGTATCTGTTTTTCACTTTTATTTGTTAGTTTAGTTCAAATTACATAATTAGTTTAGGGAGAGAAGTTCTGGGTTCTGGCCCATCGTGTGGCTGACCCAAGGCTACTTCTTTTTATTTATTTTTCCCAGATCTCCAGACCTTGTGCAATAAGACTGCTATACGTGCAATTCTTCTTCTGACGAAGTTGTGTTTTTGTATTTTCCTACTCAGTTGTATATAGTATTTGTATTTCTATTTTATTCTATTGTATATATTATTCTATTCTATTTTATTCTATTGTATATAGTATTTTATTTTATTTTATTGTATTTTATTGCATTCCAGTGTTTTCTAATTTC
The DNA here is from genome assembly GCF_001858045.2 of Oreochromis niloticus. Taxonomy (NCBI): domain Eukaryota; kingdom Metazoa; phylum Chordata; class Actinopteri; order Cichliformes; family Cichlidae; genus Oreochromis; species Oreochromis niloticus. The sequence continues at coordinate 33,060,955 of NC_031965.2, forward strand.
TGCTACATAACTTTGCACTTTTGCTGTAACAAAACAAATTTCCCACCTGTGGGACTAATAAAGGCCATCTTATCTTATCTTATCTTATCTTTGAGTTATTGTTATAAAGGAGAACGGCATGGTGGTGCAGAGGTTGGTGCTTACATGGATACAGTGAAAAGGTGACTACGGCATGTTTTTTGTTGTGGCTTTAACAACATACTGTAAGACTGACATGATTCTCACAGGCTTCAGACCCGAGTCACATTAAAAGCTGTGTTTTCTCAGACATTTCAGAATTTTATGTAATGGATCTGATAATAGATGCTTCTGTCCTCTCTGCAGTTTTCTTTATGGACGACTGTTATGATGAACTCTCTTTTGTAAGACAAACACAAATTCAAAGTCAAACATCAGTCAATATTTACTGCCAAACAAAACAAATGATAAATTAGAACTGTACAATATGGTAATAAACATTACACACACACACACGCATATCAGTTCAACAAGAGAAACACACAGCCCTGCTTGTGTTTAAATCTCTCTTCGAATGTGTATCTCTCTTCAGGCAGACAGATGAGTCTGTGGCCTTTAAACCCTAAAAAGTGTGAATATCTGACTTTTTGGTTTGCGTAATTTTTTTTCTTCTAAACACAGAGTGTGTTATTATAATTCTTGTTATGACAAAAAGACATTGCTGTTAAGATATAAAATGGTCAAATCTTAAAAGCTGATATAGAATATAACAAACTGTGATTTCTCATAACCTGTCAAATAAACGCGAGTTAGAGGTGTCACGATAACATGTATTGAAAATCCTGATATTTAAAAATGAAATGTAAATAGTGTCAATGCACAATATGAAAAAAACTTTGTTTTGTATGCTTTTGTAGGGTTAAGCATCATAGCATCTCTCGCCATGTCTATGAATTGCATTTTGAGTTTAATTAATTGGCCAATAAACACAGTTATTGAATCTGATTGAAAGCATAAGTACAGTAGTTTCTTTTTCAACCACTCATATTACAATATTATAATCATGAAGTTTACGTCTGATATCGTGACAGCCCTAACATGAATCCTTGGCTCATTGTCTTTAGTAGGTCTTAAGAGTTCACAAAAACTGACTAAGAACATGAATTCATGCAGTATGTTGTCTCAAATGTAGATTTTCTATTTTAGACATTCACTTTAATTTCTGCAGAAATTAACACACATCAAACTGATAAACATTCTGTGAACTTACAAACCTTCAAATATTCTTCGGTTATCATAAAAACAAAGCATGCTACAAATGTTAACACCTCAAAGATCACTCTGCAATCAATGAGTCTGCTGCAAAAAGCTTCAGTGGAAAAAAAACATCTTATTCCACAAAGATTAAAGTGTTTGTTCTTAAAAGTGCCCTGTTATGAGTGGGTAGTTACCATTTAATGAGCACTACTGTGCACTGCTGCTGACCTCCCCCACACACACAGGAATGCAAAGCTCTGAAATGTTGAGCTTTGTGTCCGTCATCTGACCTACCAAACATCTGCATACGCTGCTTCTGCCAGGTCCTTTATCAAGTAGCAAGCCACAGACATTCAAGATCCACAGCTGACGTTATATGTCAGTGCATGAGTGGGGGAGGGGAGAGAGAAGGAAATGAGATCACCCCTGGAGGTCAAAGGTTCGGAGGCAGTGACTGGAGCAGCAGTAGGCTACAAAACTCACAGTGGTCCTGAATAGGAAAGAAGAAGGACGTAAGTATGCATGTTAAATTCTTCTTTAGGGGCAAACTGGAAAAGATGGTGTGTTTGCCTGACCTGCGGTGCACTCCTGCCAGGGCGGTGTCACGGAGGGGGAAGAGTTTGGGGTAGATGATGGTGAACATGGCTTGGCTGCATCGGTGACAGTGACCGAGGGGGAACTGCAGTAGATCCCGCAGGCTCCTTGGGAGGGTGATGGGAGGCAGCAAGCTGAGCTCTAAAAACAGCAGTAAACAAAAACGGTGCCGTTAAAGTTTGAAGTCGTTTGATTAATAACCAGCAGGTGTTTTCTAACGTAAGAGTGAACACTGTCTCCTCACCTGTTGGGCGGCGGTGGTAGATGCGGTGCAGGGTCCTCATAGCCAGCTCTTCCAGGGGAACAACATTTTCTGTCTCTGAGCCCACCACCTTCACTTCAGCTGGCAGGCCGACCAAGGCTTCACTCAATTCTTCACCCAACATTTCACCAAGTCCACCCTCCAGCGCTTGAGCAGATAAGCCACATCTGCAGGAGAACAACACACACAAATACAAGTATGCAGCCCATTAAGTCTGCAGTTGTACTTAGTAAAGATGCTACAAACCACCTTCATTTTATACAAGACGTATATCAATATCCTCCCCTCACATGTGCAGATCTTAAGATGATATCTTAAGACAGCTTCACCACTGTGCAGAGGATAATACTTACCACCTCGCTCTTGTCCCAACCAGCCACATTCTCTATACATTTAGTATTTACACTTTTCCAACAGTCTGTGGGCTAAACACCACTTAATTTATTGGCTAACTTATATCCAACATCATGGAACTGCATTTCTTTTTCACTCTGCTTATCAGCAATGACCTTTATCAGTTGTCTTAAACTGTATCTGTTGAGTTGTTGGGATGGTGTATTACCCGCTGCAGCCGATAACTTTGTTGTACAAGTAGGACGGGAGTCCTTTCAGGTCCACATTGTTGTCCACAAACACAAACTGCATCTCCCGTGATCTGCCCAGATCTGAAACACACAAAGATTTCAACACCACCTCGCTTATTTTATCGTCACCACTACAGCAAGTAATGGAGGGACAGAGAAGAGGATTCACCAACCCAGTGGTAGGAAGGTCAGCCGGTTAGCTGCCATAGAGAGCTGGTTAAGGCGGTGGAGCCAGCAGAGCTGCCGGGGAACGTGGCTCAGCAGGTTGTGGTCCGCTGTCAGATTCTGTAGTGAGAGACAGCGATGCAGTCGGTCCGGTAGAGACATCAGCTGATTCATCGACACGTCGAGCGTCTCCAAGTCCTGCAGATCACCAATCTCTGCAGGTGTCACAAATATGTGAGATATGTAAATCTCAGATAAAGCTGCAAAACTTCATCATTTGAAAAAAAGAAAAATCACATTTTGTCAAACTTTTATCAAAAATTTGATTTGTATTTGTTGTTCCTCGTTGGATGCCTTAAAACCAAAGGGTTTCCAAACATCTGAACTAGACATAACATCTTTGTTGACAGGTCTTTTTTCATCATCTTGGCTAAAGCTGATGTAAGCCCATCATACCCTCCTTTTAGAAAGAGGCAGGAGCCTGTGGGATTTCTAAAACAAAACGAGAGCATCACTGCAAAAAGAACAGCAGCACAGTCAAATGAATATATTATTTTGGAACCACAGCTGTAACTGAATATACTCTCTGGTTTTGGTTAAGTATACTTTGATACCCAGGCTGGAAGCACTATGTTTCTCATCACTACTATTTTTATTTTACAGACACTGTCTCACAGTTAGGATGAAATTCAGTCAACAGAAATCATGACACTCCAAAAAGAAATTGTTGGTGTTGTCACTAAGTTCAGTAAACATTCCTGGTAAATCAAGAACCATGGCAAAAAGAAAACAGGCAAACAGATATGTTACTGAGAGTTTGACCACTATGAACACAACAAATAATAATCTAAAGGTTTCAAGTTATTTACAAAATCCACAGAGGGTGACTATTTTTATTTATTTTAAAGTATATGAAATTGCACAACCACCTTTCAGCTTCAGCTACACTACTTATAAGCTCCTCCAAAATCTGTGTTTAAATAAACCAAACTTTTCTCTCGAGTGGAGCTCTGCTGCTCTCTGCTGGCAATTAAAATATTTACAAGTAGGGAAACCAAACACGCTGGGAAAAAGGCAACCGTTCAAAGGGATTTTATGCCAAACATCAAATATAAGTCTTACTCTTACGGAGAAATTACTGAAGCAGGTAAAAGCATTACCAATACATGCATGTTGTACATGTTTTGCTCTTTTTTGTAATATGCAGCTTTAAGAGTAAACAATTTTATTCCAGTAAAGTTTTGTTTTGACGCTTTTATGTAAGACAAGTGCCAATCAATAGTTTAAACATGAATAGATTAGCCAATCGTGTTGTTGCACTGACAAATGTACAGAGTAGAATTTTATGACAGTTTCCAGCAGACATTTCTCTGTGCTCATAAAGACACAGGTAAGCACAGTTATTTTTTAGGGTTTTTTTTGTATTTTTCTTTGCTTTCTGTAATGTGAATAAGCACATTTTGTTCAATGATCTCATTTAATTAAGTTATAATGATATAAAAATGTTACCCAGGTATAGTGTAAGTATAACCTTTTTTTTGGGGGGGGGGGGGGTAAATTCTGGTTTGTGTCAGATTTTGCAAACAAAGCTTAAAATTCAGCTTTCATGTCTCTGTGACCATTGTAATTAAATGAGACTCTCTTTATCACTATAAACTATACAATGCTAACCCTTGTTACACAGGGGTTAGCAATGTTAAATTTCATTCATTGTGGTTTGTGCTGCTGCAATAATAATGTATGGCTGGCACAAAATCAGAAGGAACATCTGGTCTAGGTATGCGTACATAAACCAATGCCCCTGAATAAAGGACTCAGGCTACTAGCTGAAAACGTACCAAAGAATGTAAAATAATGTAAAATAATTTAAGCCTCTTAAAGGAAATCTAAAAACAAGACAGACAACTGTTGTGTCTTACCTGGAGGAAGGCATTTCAGCTGGTTATTGGACAGTCTCAGGTGCCGCAAAGACCTCAGTCTGCCGATCTCTGGACAGAGAACCTGCAGGGCATTATTGCTCAGGTCTAACGACTGCAGTCTGGCCAAGTTTCCAATAGCTGAGAATGAAACTAATGTTAATATTCAAACAAGTCAATTAAACACTGTTATTAACATTATTGTACAGGACAATGGGCTTACCCTCAGGAATAATGACCAAGTTGTTTGAGTGCAAATACCTGAAATGTACAAGAAGACAGTAAGACAATTACAGCTATGGTGTTTGCTGTTGAAAACACCTAAATGTGAGAGACAGTTCATCTCATTTAGTGATGCAACATCTGGTGGTTAACTTCACTAGAAACTTAATAATAACACAAAACACACCATCAATGTCCTACAGCATGTGTCAACTCTCTGTTGTCATCATTTATACAACAAACCTTAGTTTAGCAAAATACTTACAGTTCAATGAGATTTGGGAGTTTTTGAGCAAGATTGTCAGGCTGATAAAGACAGAGCAAAAGCAGAAGTAGTTAGAAATTCTGTTTGGGTTTCATAAGTGTCTCATATGGTAAAATGAACATGCACTGTGTGGATACCAGTGTAGTGAGTGAGTTTCTCTTCATGTAAAGTCTCTCCAAAAACTGCAGGCCTTCATCTTTCAGCAGCTCCACGGGGAAAATGTTCAGGTTTTTGTAATTAAGAAACAGGTTTTTGTGGCGCTCCTGCTTGGCCATGAATATGGTCTCATGAAGTTCGGTTGCCATCGCTAAGGAGACCTCTCGTCCTCCGGTGGAGGGGCCCTGGCAGTGCCTCCTACCTCTATGGCATCACTAGATCCTGACAGACAAACACATAAGCAGACGTCCTGACAGATATTCAAGCTGCAATGGCGACATGAGGTGGACCCAGACCACATTAACAGGGGGTTTTCATGTTATGTGCAACTACAGTTAATGGCTCACGGTTGCATAAGGTAGGAACCTGTTAGTTCATTTAATATTAGACAAAATTAGACGCCAAATGACACACAAGAAAACACAATAAGTAGTAATATCTGTTGTTTTAAACTATTAGCATGACAGCTAACAGGCTGCTACTGTCCAATAACATGAAAACTGTAGTTTACCTCAGCTTTGCAGGGCCATTTTAATCCCCTTTAAACCTCACATATACTCGTAACCAGCTTAATGCGCCATATATGATGTCAAAGGTAAACTACCCGTTAACTAGCAAATGGTTGCTAAACAACAACAACCAACCATGGCCAGACGTCACAGCTACCTCCTTCTTCTTCTTAGTCTTCTTCCTGTGAGGAAGTTTTCGGCGGACTAGACGCAGCAAAGGGACCTTACTGCCCTCATCAGGTCATTCGTGTATTTCTAGTTCCGCTTTCTCGCGAGATGACGCAAAAAGAATGGGCTCTATGGAACTGTAGTCCAAAGATGTAAATCTTTCAGGATAAACATTTTTGTAGATTATTGTTACAAAAGACTGTTTTTGAAAAATAAGCAACACGATTCAGCCATTTATGTTAACCTATTATATAAATTCAGTCTCATTTGTTCCCTCCGCTCATGTTATTGAACAAGAATTAGTTATACTGAGATGTTCTACCTATATTTCCTTAAACCTTGACTAGAAATATACAAAATTCATCCCAAACAACATTGATGTTCCGACAAAACACAAGCAGCAAAACAGTTTGCATACATTTTTATTCATCTTAAATCTCCTGTAGAAAAAAAAGAATCAGAGAAACAGACATTCTCTTTTCCTTCAGCCAATAATTTTTCCCAGAACTCAGAATATATCAATAACAGGAAAAATTCTTACAACAGCATGTACAAAAGAGAAACCAAAATGAAACCTCAGTCTAACAGATCATTTCAATAAAAACGCAAAAGTTGGAAGGCTATGAATAATTTACACAAATCAAAAGTACAGGTAACAAAATGACCATCAATGTAACAAAAAAAGAAGAGAAAAAAAGAAAAAAAAAAGAAATTTGATTTTATGTCGGCTCTGTGAGGTGTTCCAGTGGTAAAAGTGAGGCAAAATTCAGACCACAAACTCCAAAAGACCCATCCTGACCACCCAACATGGATTCGTTTGCTGCAGCTGGGCTTACCGAGACCTCCAGTCTGAAGTTATGACCCTGACAGGAAGGAAGAAGGGTTTAAAAAAGAAAAGAAAAAAAAAACGAAGGAGAGCATTTGATTGATGTGGAAACAGGTCTAGAGGCAAAAGCAACAGCTCCAAAGTCCTGTTATGGCAGTAAAAAAGTAAAAAAAAAAAAAAAAAAAAAGACCCTCAAGTGAAGCAAGTAATACTTATAGTGAAATCCAGAAGTCACACAACCTTCACTTATCAACATTTTGTAAGTACCAAATATCTGCTGCAAGTATTGACAAGAAAGGTCATAAAATGTGTGTCTGTTGAAACCAGTGTATACTGTCCACAGCTAGAAGAAATCACCAGAGAAAGCTCGTTTTAGACTCAGCGGTGCTTCAAAGTGTAATAAAAGGCAGTGAGGGCTTTCACGGATTTAAACTGTCACACTGAAAATGGTGAAACTGGTGGTTGTCAGCCTGCAGTCCTGCATATATGTATCCTTATGTGTTTAAACAAGTTTTCAAACAGCATATAGTAGCAGCATTGTCTTTATAAACCAGAAAAAAAGTGAATGATTGTCTAACATCTTCAGTGGGCTTTCTAGGTCAGAAACATCATGGCACAGGTCATGTGTGGGATTTAAAAGGTGCGAATTTGGCCTTCAGGTAGACCCAGTTTCATGCACTACTATTAAATTACAGCTATATTTACTACTTCTTTCTTTGAAAACCCCACTTGACAGTGTTTTTCCAAGCAACAATGGCATCCAGAACTGTACAAATATTAGGGCAACATAATGAAAAAATATATAGTATTTTCTTAATGTGGCCCCAATACAATCATAAAACATTTTTAAGTTGTACTCTTCATTATATTTTTTCGTATTACATGTTAGTAATTTCTAGTACCATAAAGAAAGTTTGCATTGTGTGTGTTTTACCATGTGAATACATGGGTTTGCCATATAGTGGCTACTTTAGGTCACAACTTCATCCACCTGATTATAGGATAACCCGAAAAATACGAAAGAAAAAAAAAAGGGGGGATTCTACATGCTACTTCGTAACCCTAAAACGTGGTGTTGGATTATGTGCAGAGAAGGTGCAAAGGACAGAACTGCCCTTCCTCCATTCTTGTATGTCCGTAGCAGCTCCTCCAGACTTTAGAAAGCCCAAATAAAAGCCATCGTGGGCCAAACTTCAATAGCAAGATGTTTGATGGTCATGTTTTTCCCCTTGGAACTGTTACCATGTTTCCAGGATGGTTTGGTTTGTGGTTTGGATTTGACCATGTTATTGACAGCATGCAGTGAGATCGTCATTACAGCCAGTCAACTGTAGGTGAGATGTTTTGTTGTTCTGTACATGTAAATAGATTGGAAAAAAAAAAGAGAAAAGTGAGGTAGATGGATGGTTGAAGGATTAATAACAAGACCTTCCCCCAAAATAGAGAAAAAAAGCAAAACAAAATGACAACATATCAGAAGGAACAAAAATATCTAATAGGGGATTTTTTTACAGTGATTTACACTTCACACAAAAAAGGACATAAATAACCAAGAAACATTTGGGCAAGGGATACACAAATGCCACTTTCAGAGGCAAATAAGCCTTAAAAATCTTTCTATGTGGTCCACTCTGATCATATATTATTGTTTTTCTTCAGTAAATCTTCATAAAGAATACCATTAGATTTATTCTCAAAGAGAAGGGCCTCGATACTTGTTCCTTTTATAAATCCTTTTAGTGTCACCTGTGACATCTTAATGTTCCCAAAGGGAAAAAAAACAAAACCTCTCAATGCTATAAGATTAATTTTCACCCATGTCTCAGCCCAATCTTCTACAAACACACGTTTATATGTTGAAAAAAGATAAATAATATGGGTTACTCTAGCAGCCTAAAGAAAACCACCCCTGATGAAGAGACAGAAGTTGATTAGAAGAAGGTGAAAGTATCCCACAGACAGGTTTCTGTACTCGCCTGAAATACATAAATTATGTTTTGCATTGTACTCTTAAGGTTTGCACACGGCACTAACACAGAGCCCGAAACTGACAAAATGCAGTATCAGAAAAAAAGAAATGTGAGTTCACATAATACTGTTAGCTAAATGATTACAATGCAGACTAAACAGAACACTTTATACATCTATCTTTTATTGCCCGAGATTTTAGGAGGGTTTGGGCACACATTTAATGGTTGAACTGGTTATTAATCACTATTTCAGGACTTTTATACATGTGTGGGGATCATCTGACAGAGCTGCTAGCCACTTACCTACAGCTTTTTTTCCCCAACTAAACTAGCATGAGGACTATTTCTGGTACAAATACCACATTTTTAACACAATTATCTTCATATTCGGCTCTTGTTTTTATCATGAATTAGGGCATATTATGGCAGCATATAAGTTAATGAACACTTTTCTTTCATAATAAACCAGAAAAAAAAAAAAAGGTATAACTAGCATGAGCCAGCAAGAAAATGTGTTAATATTTTCTTGTTGGGTAAAATGCTTCAGGTAAAAATGTAAACTGTACTTATCACCTGTATAGTTTATAAAAAATACAGGAGTAATTAATGGGAGTAATTTATTTTTTGCTCTGGAGTTTGTTTTATAATAAGTTATCTTGGGTTAACCAGGTGGCTCAGGTAGATAACTAGGATTAGCTTGCATATCCCTTTTCGTGTATTCTTGCTGCTAGGTGGCTAAAAGGCACTAAACAAACAGCAAGTGTGCACAAACCCTCCAAAAAAAGGGGTAAACTAAGGTGATGAGCTGGTATAATAGAAGATGATCATAAATTACATATTTCTTTCCTTTAATATGCCTTCTGAATTATTTAACTAACAGTATTGTTTATCAGTGTTTAATGCTACATTTTGAAATGTCTCACTTCTACATTTTGTCAGTATTAGGTTTCTATACATAAGTGTAAAGGCCAAATCAAACGCAGCCTGACAACCATTCGGTTGTAAAAACACTGCTTTTGAGTATTGTTAAAAAAAGAAAAGCAGTCAGAGAGAATAAGAATGAGACCGAGGTTTAACACACACCAGGCTGGATGTCTCTGGGTTTGACAGCACAAGGGAAAAAAAAAAGAAGAAGAAAACAAACGGGAAAGTAGAACAGGATTAAACTTTCCTCTTTGACCTGAGATTTAGTTGGGACACCTGGCCTCTTAGAGTGATAATGATGGGTAGAAGCGGTTTAGTCCAAACCATAGAGGACTGATGCAAAAGGGTCCCGAGAGAGCACAAGAACACCGATGGTTGTCGCCCCCCATCGCTGTCCCCTAATCAGATGGGAGGGGAAGTGTTTCAAAACACAAGGCAAATAGTCGTACCTTATACGCAAACACAGAAACGAAACCAGCTCAGATACACTTTACACAGTTACAAGCATTAAAAAAAATGGACTGTAGTTGAAACGTTCGTAGATCCAACCTGAAGGAGTTTTTTTTCTCTTTTTAATATATAGATATTGACTATATTACAACCACAAAGAGAAATAAGGAATAGCAGCTTCTTTCTGTACACGATGAATGTCTCCAACTGTAGAAAAGTTAGAAAAGTGACACAAACAACTGGTGTGTACATAAATGCTCTGCCCACAGAGAGATGTTGTAAATGTTGGAGACCGATGACTAGCCTAAAAAAATACCTGTTCGAATACAACAACAAAGACGCCTCTGAACTCGGAGAACTCCGACTGAGAGACGTTGTACAACTCGTGTTTATGTTTGTTTTTCCCATTTACACTTTTTCCATCCGCAGTCCTCGCTTTGAGTTTGTTTGTTTTTTTACGTTTTTTTTAAAAAAAAAAAATTTTTTTTTTTGCTTCTTTATGGACTGTATTTGGCGGTTTAACCGTAATGGTACAGCACTTTGTGAAAAGATGTGGCTCAATTTCAGATAATTTCAAAGTCTATAATGTCAGATTTACTGTAGTGTAGCACTGTAGAGGGAAGGTAATATCCCTTTTATTTCAAGAGAGTGCGGTAGCAGATTTGTTTTGCTTTAATTTTCAATGGAGTGTGTTGGAGAATTACAGGGCAAAACTGCAGAAGAGAGAATCTGACAAACAGTATAAATTTGGCAATAAATTTGGCAGAGTTGACCTTTCTCCCTCTGGTTGTTTGTTTCAGCGAGTTGGCTGTTGACCCGGCATTACGCTGACACCCAGCCTGCAGAGCAACCACACTACTGAACGACCGACGGAGACATGCCAGCCACTCTTAAGAGTTTCTTCTTCATTAGATATGCTTAACATTTTCACCATAATGCCCGTTCAAAAGCAAACAAAACGCCGCTTGTTTATATAAAGGTCTACAGATTTTTCTTCTCCCATTTGTAAATACATATAAAAAAGTAACAAACAATGAATTATAAAATAAGTTCAGCCATAAAGAGAGAGAAAGATCTCCCAAATTATTGATATTTTTCTTATTTGTAGTGTTTTTGTTTGTTTTTGATCTTCCCACTCGAGGGCAGTGTCACGTTGGACAGCCAGCTGGTAGAAACCAAAACTTTATGAAAAGGAAAAAAAAGAAAAAGAAGAACATGTTTGCTCCGTCTTCCTGTGAGTCTTCTCACTGAATGGTCACATCCAGCTGGTGGACCACGCGGTTTGCTGTATTTGATTTAAAAAACAAACAAAAAAATTCCCCAAAACAACAACAACAAAAACCAAAAATCATTCCATCCACTGAGATGTCCAGCAGATGGAAGGTTTGCAGTCTGATGGGTTGTCCAATCAGCAGGCAGAGGACTGCGGGAGAGGCATGGCACGCTCATTTTTGCGTCCTCCATTCATGTGCGCGTATGGTGGCAGATCGTCCAGAGACGGCCGCATTGTGACACTCGAGCCTGTCCCGAGCCCCGACCCCGCTGCGAGCCCCGACCCCGCTGCGTGCCCCGCCCCCGACAGCCCATTAGCTGCTTGCTGGCCGGAGGGGTGCTTGTCCATGGCAGCTCTCGACGTGCAGGGAGAGGAAGGTGAGCTGGGAGCTAGCGACGGGCCAGGTGGTGCTTCTGAGCTTGGGGAAGGGGGCGTCTGTTGGGGAGCTGGAGTCTGCTGCAGTTGTGTCGATGAAGGAACGTCCAGAGGAACATCTTCCATGTTGTCTAGCTTTTCCAGGTGGAGCTGCGGCGCATCGGCCGGCTTGTTATCGGCGCTGTAGAAGAAACTGACATCTCTGAAACACGGGTCCAGCTCATCCTTTATGCTGCTGATGATCTCAACAAAGGATGGACGCATCTTAGGATTGTACTGCCAACACATTCGCATCAGCTCAAACCTGCAAACACACACAAATAGGTCAGGTCAGTATTCAGCAACAACATGTCCTCCTGTAGTAATGACTCTATCCAGAGGAACTGTACTTTCCTACCAACAAACCAATATTTACTTTTGCCAAATGTTTGCTTTCTGTTGCTAAAATGGCTGTATGACCCTCGTGCACTCGCTTCTTGTTTATGAAGTGCTGAGCTGATGCTGCCTTCACATGCATCCAGCACAGAGAGCTCTACAGCCAACCTGAATCTGACAAACAAGTTATGACTCAAGCAGTCACAACTTACACTGCAGTTTGAGTGGATTAAAGAAGCAGGATACAGTATGTTAACTTGTGTTTTAGAGTTGCTGTAAGGTGGATTCTGCTATTTTTAAAATGGTTATTTAAAAAAAAAAAATAATAATAATTTACACCACTATTTATCTTCTTAGAACCTTGTGTTTACTGGTACCTGGTAGTATCTAATGTGCTACTACAACCAGAAGGGGGCAGTAATGCACCTAGAAGTGGTTTGTTGAACACCAGATCACCAAATGCATAAACAACAAGAATGTGCAAAGCTGAAGGCTTCTACAGTAATCAACAAGTGCAGTGCAAATTTGCTAGGTAAAGCTGACATATCACAAATCTGCCCCAGCTATGCACAGTTAACTGAAGTGCAGGAGGGGGGATTGTTCCCAGTGAATATCAGATGGTATTTTTGCTTGAACTGTCAATCCTGAGTTTGGACAAAGTGTGCTAAGCTACGAGTATAACGTCTGCTGCAAACCCAACAATTAGGCCACATCATATTATCAACCAAGGAAGTGAACTAGTAAGACCTATTTTCCAGATATGCTAATGAATAATATTATTTATAAAATTGTTGCTGTTAGGGAAGAGAGCAAACCCTGGGACTTCACATTTGTTCTCCGCATGACTTCACCATCTGATGCATCCTTCAGTGTTTTCTTGTTGGTGGCCAAATTTGTCTGTGACACTCATGACTCTTGATGTGGATTTATACTGCGGCTGTTTCACATTAAGAAGAAACATCTTAAAGAATACAAGTTCACACACTGAAATATAGATGGGCTGCGAAAGCAATCAGTACTGCAGTTCAGCAAATCCACAGACCACAGGCTGAAGGGCAGCAGTGCCGCTTCACTGAGTGGATAATTAAAATCAACCAGCAGAGAAGAGGAAAACAGACATGAGAGCATTGTATGTGAATGTGCAGTGTAGAGTTTGTGTGTCTTACAGCATATCGGGACAGTTCTGAGGTTTCTCCAGAAGCCCCCCCTCCATGACAAAACGGAGAACTTGTTCATTAGAGAGACCTTGGTAGGGCTGTTCTGCCAGAGTGGCAATCTCCCACAGCACAACCCCAAATGACCTGCATAGTGGGAAATGGGGAGGGGGGCAAAAAAGTGTGTTTTCCATTATCTTTATGACAATGATGACATATTTTTGGAAGCAGTATACACACAGAATGAAGTCACCATGTGTGTTTTCTTGTGTCTGCTTACCAGACATCCGAGTTGGTGGTAAAGACTCCGTCTTTCAAGGACTCGGGTGACATCCAACGTACGGGGAGCAAACCTTTACCACCTTTGCGGTAGTAATCTGTCTCATAGATGTCTCTGGTCATGCCAAAATCTACTCACACACACAAACACAAGCGCACACAGACCAAAAGGAAGGAAGTGAAGCAAAAAACAGTCACTTCATTCGATAGAAATGCTTTCAAATTTTTCCTGACTTCTTGGTATAATTTGAGTTGGTTTGTATTTCATAGGGTGGTGCTGTTTACTGGTATTATAATGTAATGCTGTTTTAAGAGTTAACTGCCATCACTTAGGGTGTTTTCACACCTATGGTTTGTTTACTCTGGTCCGAATCAGTTAACATGACATGACAGTGAACCCAGACTCATCCTTTACCTCCGATCTTAACAGTAAAGTCTTCGGCTACCATGCAGTTCCTGGCTGCCAGATCTCGGTGGACAAACTTGTTGGCGTTGAGGTAAGCCATGCCATCAGCAATCTGCCCTGCCATCTGAAGCATCTTCTTCAGAGGAGGGAGAGATAGGCTGGACCACTGTTGCTGGAGACACGAAAGCGAACAAGCAAACATGAATAATCTGACCCACAGGTGATACTCTCTCACTGCACTTAATTACAACATTGCATTACACTGATAGAGATACAATTAAGTTATTATCATGCAAAAAAACCCTACAGATGAAATATTTAGCTTTGTTTTTATTGAGTACTCATTTTCTGCGCATCAGTATGACGACAATTCACTACCTCTTTGGGTCGCAAGGAGCGCAAGTAACTTTTTAGATCTCCTCGGGTCATCAGTTCCATGATAACCAGGGTGGGCTGGCCCTGAGAGACCACTCCCAGGAGGCGAACCTGCAACAAACATAGGATGACTCAAACACTGGCAACAAAGGGAACTGATGTAACCATGTGGCCATTTCTTCTTAACTAGACAGAAAATATGAACTACCCTGATTTCTCTGTAAGATCTGAATTTATGTGAGCACATACCACATGATGACAATTGAACTCCTTCATGACGGAGGCTTCATTGAGGAACTCGATCCGCTCTCTCATGCTGGCCGACTCATTAACAGTCTTAATGGCAACACGCGTCTCTGGTTCGTCTTTGACCACACCTTTGGCTATGCCTTCGTACACCATCCCGAATGACCCTTGGCCAAGCTCCCGGCTCAAGGTGATCTTCTCCCGTGCCACTTCCCACTCATCTGGTACATACACTGCACAGACAAAGGCATTTCTATATTAGTAAAATGAAGTGTGATTACTTTCTGATGTGTGCTGCCTATCCACATCCAGTGTTAGCTATTTAACAAAGCAGACAGAGAGATAGTGATGTAAAGATTTAATTTTGCAACAACACATTAGCTAGCCTCACTCTAGTGGAGAGAGTCCAGCTGACAAATTATTAGTTATTACTGCAGTTGTTTTCTGGTCGATTGTGATTGTTGTACAAGTGTAATATATTTTCATGGCATTAAATTAGCGATAAATTTAGAAAGAAACTGGCTGCAATGTCTGACTTTGCTCCCTGATCCAACATTATTATTATCCATGTGCATAGGTTATAAATGTGATTTAAACCCAAATTCCTGTAGGTGTATGATGGCTGAGGCAGTCTTATTAATAACCAAGATTTCCATCTCAGCAGTGCTGATCACAGGTACTTATCATATGTTTTGTTTTTCAACTAAAGGCCACTGAATGGATGCGAATGCTTAACTGTTGTTGTGATCTCTGACCTAAAATGAACAGGGCTGTAAAGTAAGGGCCTCACTTTACTTCTTAAATATAGACCTTTGCACCAACATGGATGATTTTTACTACTTCCTTTTTTCACATTCAGAAATCACTCACTTTCTGCTGCACTGAAGTACTCTGGGTTCACTGAAGCGTACAGAACTCCATTTCCGAGCCGATCACTGTTCCTGACAAAAACAAAAATGGTTTACAGACACAGAACAGGGAGCGTGCATAAGGTATAATCATGCACATCAAATTTTTATTTTACAAAGAATACTAGCAAAATGCAACATTGGCTGTTGACACAAGTGAACTTTTGCTTCAGATGCATTTTCACTCCCAGATATACTCGACATTTGTTAAGCATAGCAGTGCCTGGATAGAGCAGGAGGCAGCAATGCACAGCTCTCTAGCACTTGATCTTTGTACTAAGGAATGGACAGGTTAAAGACTGACTGATTTACAAACTCTGTCAGATAAGGACTAGAGAGGTTGTTGCAGTGCATGTGTGAAAACAAATGTTGTAGTATTTCAACTTGAAAACCTACTGTGGCTGGCTCAGAAAAAAAGAAAAAAGATTGATTTGACTTCAGGGCCTATTATAGTATGACAGGTGTTGCTAATTTCTTCTGGAGAATCATTACTTCATATTACTTCAGGTTGTTTTGAGTTCAAATCATGCAAATTTATGATCTTCAGTTCTCTTCAGGGTAATTTTGGTATTTCAACATAAACACTAAATATTACAACCCCACATACAACAGGGTGCCAATCACGTAACAGATGGAATTCTAGCTTTATTTGCCACTTAGTTTTATGGACTACAATTGGCAAAAGCATTTTTGCTTTGGTTAGTGTGTTGGTTCAGTGACTGTGGATCACAGTGTGACCACACCACCCATTAGTACGTTGTTTAAGTGTTTATTTTGGGGAAGAAAAAGGAAGAAAAGTACATGCCCATATGCCTTTCATTTTGTTTTTTTTTCCTGATACAGGGTCGCGTTTCTTTCGGGAAAAGTATGGCATTCTCTTTCTCAGGATAGATCTTTCATAGGTGATGAAACACTTCTTGTACACAAACCTTTTCCTGTTGAGGACAACCATCACTCCAATCAGAAGGCAGATGAAGATGATGATGGAGATGGGAACAAAGATCATTGCGTAGAAGATATTTTCATATCCTGCTGGGTCGAACAGTTTGATTAATATCATTAGTAGTTTTGACGTCATTCAGTTGTTAGAAAACAAAAAGGCACAACATTTTTTTTTAAAAATGGTGCAATCAACTCTAATGATGCATGACAGCATGCGTCTTACTTACGTTCAGCCACATACAGATCCACAGTTTGTGTCCAGGAGCCATTGCCAGCCAGAGACGTGGCTCTCACTCTGACTGAGTAGTTTCCTGGACTGAGGTTGGACAGCCGAACGCCACGCTGGGCCCGATACATTTGACCAGATACACATTCATGCTTCTCAGTCTGACACACACACACACACACACACACACACACACACACACACACACACACACACACACACAGAAAAGAGAGCTTATTATGGAGTAAGTTTTACTAAATCCAAATCAAACATCCAAGGGCCTGCTGTTTTTAATTTGTACTGTGCAATAAATAGTAAGGACAGGGTTTAGGGTGCCAGACCCATTCTGCCTCAAGATGAATAAATAATAAGTCTCATGTCTGGTCAGTGGCGTATTTGATTGGTTAACATGTACTTCTGAGACCCAGTGCTGCCACTGTTTTTATGGCGTTTCTAAAACTTCACTCCTGTTTGTTGGTTCAATCTGTTCTGCATTTAAAATGAGCACATTTTAACATGAGCACACTTCTGCATCACATTCTGTGTGTCAGAACTGACTTCCCAACATTTTCAGAGCATTAGGTTAAAGTGAAATTTTGTTTAACCTACTTGTTAAACTTGTTCTGCAGTGAAGACTAAAGAAATAGTGATCATTTGTTTTTCATTAAAGGGAAAATGAGAGATTATGGCGTTGACTTTGATACTTGCAAATGTGAAATGGCTCTAGCTAAATGACTGGCAGACAGTCAGACTGGGTAACATAAAAATCTCTTCTTTAAAGCTCATTTTATAGACTTGCTTTTATGTCACATCCCTTTTTTGTTTTTCTTTTGTTTTTTGTTTGCTATTAGCATCTGTCCTTTATGATTCAATATACTTTCTGAACTTCCTGCCAGTCTTAAAATTTATCAGTATTATAACTATTACTTCAGATTAATCACTTCATACAGAGGAGAAGATGATCTACGAGCAAAAAGAATTTTGAATAAACTATTGAATTTACTGAAATCAAAGGCAGTTTGTCCTACCTCAGCACCCAGTTTAAACTTGATCTCATACATGAGGATAAGTCCGTTGGGACGAGGCGGCGTGGGCCAACGCAGAAACACCCAGTCCTCATGGCCTTCCCAGGTCACTGGACCCGGGATGTCATCGGCCTTTTCTGGAAAAACCACAGCCAGAGTTTAATTACAATGGGTATCAAAGAAATCACAGCTTGGTCATGTGTATCCCAGCTGCCTGTAATGTTTCAAAACAAATTGCTGACCTGCAGGCTTGGTTCTGGAAAAGACGAACTCCGCTGCGCTGCAACGTACGACCTGTCGATTGCACGCATGAACATCGATGCGGTAAACCGTAAAAGGCTGCAAGCCAGAGATCTGCAGCTCACGTTCTGTCACTGATTGCTCAATGAATTCAAATTCTTGGTCTGCCGGATCCTGTTCGGGGGTGCTGTTGTTGCCAGCGGCTTGAAGAGGAGGGGCAGTGCTACTGTTGCTGTGCAGCTGGTTGCGGCGGGAGTGAGTAGAGTTGGCGATGCCAAACAGATCTCTGCGGCGACGATCTGCTGGCCTGAAAAGTAGAGTCAGAGGAGAAATTATAAGTGTGAAACAGGTGTGTTTTAAGTGACATTAAGCCCAACAAGCCAATTTTTCATACTTTGGAGCAGGATGTGAAACACTGGTAAACCACAAGGCGGTGAAACCTGTCTATCTCCTTTGTTGTTCACTTCTTAGCTCTTTAGTTTTGTGCTGATTCCAGAGTTACTGGAATACTTTGCTCAAACTTGACGTTTTAAGTGATCTGCTTTGTTTTTGTTGCCATTTGGCTTTTGGTTCAGCAGTTCGGATGAGGCATGATAAGAACACTGTAAACAGAATTACTGAACAGCTCAGTTAATTTTCTAGTTACTAAACTTTTACATCAAAGCACACAGTATGTGCCAAAATGTGATATATCAGACCCACTAACACAGCCGAGCAACAAGAAATTACCAAGTAGTTTCCCCCATGTGCCTTTATTTCATAATATTTCATTGGATGGAATACCAGACAATGTTATTGCCATGGTTTTGTCTCAACCAGAATGAAATGTGGACCACTTTTAAAGAGCTTTTGACAATTTATCCTCAATTATATTTCTTCTAACACCAAGAAAGAAATGTTTTCTTTGGCTAATTCTAGTTAAACAGTTCCAGCCAATCCGTAAAAGACTCTGGTAGGTGTGTAATGATCACATCAGCAGAGTTTACAGATACTGTCCCATTCATGTTGGTTTGCACACATCTGTTAAAGGTAAGCTCAAAAGTAAATGCAGAATATATGATGACACTTGATGTTTATCTTTAGATGGAAGTACACAAATCCCTTTATTCTGGCCTGGCAAAACACACCAAGAACTAATTATTCCCAATGGACTTGCACATGTGTGTTGAGACATAAAGAAATAATGTGATGCAGATGTCCAGAGTCCAATGCAGCAGGGTGACTTCCTATCTCTATCCAAATCAAACAGAAGCTGAGCCACTATTTAGGGAAATAAAGAAAAAGTAAATGCATTTGTAGGGAAATTGCAAGAAAGATTAAAAAAATAAAGACTGAATTATCACTCCTCATTAGGCTATGTTCTCGTAACTGCTATGCATAATTATATTGTATAATGACTAAAGACCGAAGGAAGAAACCGATCTCTGTTTTGCTAACCTGAAAAATTACTCAAATTGTGCATGCATAGATATTTGGTTAGTTCACATAGGGGTAAAAATCAAGTTAAATGTTGCCGTAGCTACACAACGGCTGTGCCACATGGAGAAATAACGATCTTGGGTTATTCACCTTGGTGTGAAAATGGAGTTGTGCAGGAAGTTTTCAAAGACTTTTCGGTAAGAGGCGTCAGCAGCTTCAGCCTCCAGGTCTTCCACTGATTTGGGGCAGGGACAACAGCCTTTACCTGCCCCATCGGGATTTAGTTTAGTCGGCTTTGTCTCCTCTTCCTGGTCTCCCACCCCTATGGCAGCGATCCTAATGGGAATCTTCAACTCTGCAGGAGAAAGAAAAAGATTTGTAGTCCGTTTGTGACTTAATTATTAGCAGCAGTGGTGGGAATGGAAGTTTGTGCCTGTGTGTGTGTGTGTGTGTGTGTGTGTACCTTTGGAGCAATAATTGTGCTGATACAGCTCTCGGTCTTCCGCTTGCTGCTGCCATCTTACCAAGTAGTACGTGTGGTTCCCGTTCGCTGAGACAGGGGGTGACCAGCGTACCACCAGTTGAGTGGATGAGTTGGAGTACGCTCGCACATCCTGCGGCATGGAGGGTGCTGAGAAGGACGGAGACATAAACTGATTTCTAACAATTTTTGAGTAAACTCTTTTCTCCTTCAGGCTGCCAGTGCAGATGTGATCCTCTGACATCACAGTGCTGCTATGTCTTTACACTGCAGCTGGACTTATTTAAAGCAGCCTTCCATTTCATCTAATTATTGCAGTATATTACAGTTTGTTTAAATCAGATTTTCTCCATCTCTTTGACTTGCAGCTGTGTTTATTTCAAACAGTCTTCCTCTCCATCTCCTTACAGTATGTTTGGATAAAATCCAGAAATGCTTTAATTCTGACAGAGAAATAACCCACTTCTATTTGCAAAACAAGTAGCAACTAAGCATATGCTGTACGATGGTTTTAAGGTATACCAAACCATTTAGTATAAAAATATACTCCAAGGATATGATTTTCAGTAACATGAAACATGAAATTTCCCCTTGTGGGACTAATAAAGGTATATCAAATCAAATCAAATCATAGCTACTTTTGTTAAACTAATAAGGGAAATAATGCAGTTGCTAATTCAAACCACCAGAGGTCAGTGACAGTTTGGCAACAGCCAAACAGTAAGGCCAGAAAGCCAGCTGAAAACAATGCTATGCATTGGTGGGGATACAGTAATGCCCCTCTGGGATTGTTTAGACCGAACGATAGAGGGGAGTCGAACAACACAGAGAAAGCTACAATGCAGTGGTGGTGAAAACATGGCCACAGCAGGATACCTGCAATGCTGCAACTAAAGATATGGACAAGGTAAATATGTTTTGTTTTGTTTTTTTGACTGACTAGTTTACGATTAGCTTTGGCACTAAAACCAAATGATGAAACTTTATTTTTGGGTTGGGTTAAACGGCACAGTTGTGGTTTGCACGTTTGCCTCATGGCAAGAAGCTTCCTGGTTAGATTGTGCTGTTTGCTTGTGTTCCCTGTGCGTATGCTGGTTCTCCCTGCATATTCTGGCCCACAGTCCAGAGACGTGCGTGTTAAATTGGCGATTCTAAATTGATCGTAGCTATGAATGGTTGTGTGTCACTCTGTGCTGGCCTTGGGATGGACTGGTGACCTGTCCAGGGTGTACACTGCCCTGGACTGATGGTTTTGAAATAGATAACATACCGAAGAATAAAGCAGTATATGAACGTGTGGGTGAAAATGGGGTTTGCAGTGTCTAGAACTGAGAAGTCAGTAACACCAGAAAAGTGCTACATAAATGTAATTTTCTTTCAATTTCCTTCCCATTTCAGCTGCTTATGTTGAATGAAAACAAAGGCAGAGACTTCAAATTACTTGGGGATATTTAGTGGTGGCTTAGTCAAACAACAATTTTGCTCTTTAACTCCCTGGTTATTCTGACGAACAAAAACAAGTACTTTCTCCACTTTCAGAGAGAAGAAAGTACAGACTGTAAGAGACTGTAACTTTTGATCTGTGCTGTTGTGGTGTTTACCTGAGGGGCTGGTGCGGATGTAGACCACCTTGCTCTTGGCTCCTGGCATGTGTCTATCCTCCACTGTGAGTGTGATAGCTTTAACAAAGACAGCATACTGTGTCCACGGCTTCAGGTTGGACAGAAGAACTCCAGGATCTGACTCCTTGTCAGGCCTCAGCTCCACATCCACCATGTTCCAGCTGTTGGAGCCACAGCCATCCTGTCCCTCAAACTCTGTGATGTTCTGGTAGGGCCTAGAAGAAAAGGGTGAATTATTAATTTATTAGTGTACATCTATTTAATTCATGTGTTTTTTTATTACACAACTGAAAAATGTCAGCAAAACACAAAAATCTCATCTTCCTCAAAATAATAGTTAACACAGATAGAAAGACCACATTTCCATCGTGGTTTTTACTTTGCTGTATTTGTTTGTTGCCTGGCTCACCATTTTTAATACATCATGTCTTTGCATCAGTTTTTCCCCTCATTCTTCTGCAACGATTTAACACTTAAATGTCCACTTAAGCTCAGCTCCTAATATTCGCCCGATAGTTGTGGCTGGAAAACCATTAAGTGAGATTTCCTATTGCTGATTCTCTGGACATTTGTGAAACTACGTACCAAGTTAACATAGAAACTTGATTAAAGAAAAATTTCCTGTATTTAAAGTCCTGTTAATGTTTCTGGAACCTAACCTCTGACAGTTAACTTAAAACATGTTGGCTGATAAAGTGGTGGGATTAAGATTCAGCTCAGTAACACTCAGCCTGCAGATAAAATAAACAAAAAACATACGCTTCCTTGTAGTAGACAATGAAGCTGATGAGGTCTCTGTAGTCAGGGGGCCGGTAGCGCTGCCATGTCAGCTTGATCCTTGTGCTGCTGGTGCTGTTAGACTTAAATTTCAGAATAGTGCTTTCACCTATGGAGGGAGCAAGGAGTTAAAAAAAAAAAAAAAAAAAAAAAGTGCTTCAGTATGTGTGCATTAATATGCAGCAATTAGCAGTGTTGACAGAGTGGTGCAGTAAATACTGACATAAGAAGCAGAACAGCATCACGCTCAAAAGAGGTGTTTGCAAACTGCTAGTAAACTAGAGTACCTCCAGCACATGAACTGGACATAGCAATTTAAATGTTTGTGGTTTTCAAACTGAAGCTCATTTTGACCCTTACAGCTGGCTCTGTCGCCGTTGTTTCGGAAATCACTCTCATCAAAGCGGGCCTGGATGCCTGTTTTGTTCCACATTTTGCGGATCTCGGACATGCATAGCTTCGGGTTGGCTCTGAAGAACAGCTTTCCTGTTTTGATGGTCAGATTGTGCTGCTTCCAGTCCCAAAGATACTGTAACTGTTGGTTGTCGAATGCAGAGAAGGCATACATGCTAGAGGGCAGAAAGAGGAGGAGATGAATGGATTACAGTCATCAATATGCTGCTTCGTTCTACATTCATTCGTGTATGTTTATCTATGAGTGTATTGTGTGTATAGTGATTCATGCTAGGCTGACAGCCAACTTTCCCACCAAGGTTAAGGCCTTATTTTCAGCACGTAATGGAAAACCACACAACATATCCACTAGTGACTTGTCTATTAAGGGAAGCTATGCTAATTGAACAAAATGTAGCTATTTTACTCTTCTCGGTAGATCTCTCTTCTAGCTGGAGGTTTAATGACCCAGTTAGACAGCAGAGGGACTGCTTGACAGCAGGATAAAAATCACCTGGCAAATCCGATTAACCAGGGGCTGACATTTTTTTGTGTGCTGGAGAGGAGATTTTTTTATGATTCTCTGGGTAACACCCAGACATCAAGGAATGACTGTAATGTGGGCCTTGGGACAGTAAGATTCCTGTGAACACAAACAGATGGAGGAGGGAACCGAAGGCCTCTCAATGACCCTGAGAGAACCTTTCCTGGGACTTTTGGAGGTTATACCTCATTCACAAACAAACAACTGCACTTGTTCAAGTTTTTTCACTAAAGATTCTTGAGGATGTTGGATCATATCATTCTTATATATTAGCTAAAAATGTAGTTACTCAAGAGTTGTGTTTATTGAGCACTAATTTTTTGTGGTTCCTAGAGTTTTCAAAAGTAAAATGAGAGAGAGAACCGCTTTGTTTTTTCTCTATGGGGTCTTTTACCTTTACCTTACACTATAAAGCACCTTGAGGCGATGTTTACTGTGAAATGGCACTAAACTAATAAAACAGAATTGAATAAATGAATAGAACTAATTAATATTAAGGTGAATCCTTGAGAAAAGTACATGAGAAGAAATGAGCTCAGAGTGTCACAATGCACAAACATCCATCTCCACTGTAAGGCATTGAGATTAAAACCTTGGCTGTATGTTTACCCATGTAGAGAAGTGTGTGCGTTCTTACTCTTCATGGAGGTTTTCTCCATCGATGTATCTCAGGCTCCGAAGGAATGCAAGGGAGCTCAGTGTGTGCGAGTGTATGATCCGTACGTAACCAGTCACCCTTTGGATCAGACCTGTGAAACTTTCCAGCTCTGCCACCATGTTATCTAAAGACGGACCGTCACAAACACATTCATTTATCTATTGATGCATTTTACCCTTTAGTATTTCATTGCTGGCTTAAACAGGACTTATTATCATTTTACACATTTCCTGTCATATATATCCTGTTACAATGATGGATGCTAATTTTTAAACATTGCTAAAATTTCAGCATGTGTACAAGCAATCACCATGAGTGAAAACTCAGACTAAAATGGGCTAAATGCTCCATTTCAGACTGTTGACTCTATACTGTGTGAAAGTAAGCAGATATATGTAATATGTTTATCTTAGGCACATGGCCAGGACTTATTCCTGGAACAAAATGTACCTTCAGACATATAACTAAACAAGTGTGTTTCATGCAGAAGGTCTGTAGAACCTAATTAACAGAGGTATCAACATTTTCCTGTCATTTCTGGCCGTATGATAATCATAAATGCATTAAGTTTGAAAACATTAAGCCCCGCTTACAAAAAACAAACCTGGCTATTTTTCTTTGTTTAAAGTTTAAAACAGCTTTGGAGTGTGCCAGCATTTTTCATATGGGTTAAACCCTGAGAGCTCTGGCTGTGAGCACAAAAGCTCCACCCACCTACTATTTACAAACCTTCTATTTATGAAGGGAAGCCAATAAGAGCAAAGGTAGCTTAAAGGTAGGGACAGGGAAACTGAACCAGGTTGTTTCAGTCAGTAGATTAAATCACAGGCTGCACAAAGGCCCAAGAGGAGACAAATAAGGATTATTTTGAACTGGGAATTACCTTGTTACTGTAAAATAATGTTATTATAGAACCATTTTTAAACTGTTGCAATCCATGAGGATAGCTTTCCTGAATGGACAATGAAATATATTCAAATTGTTGAGTTCTCATGTGACTTTCTCAAGTAGCAAAATCTGTGATAACTTCATTTTGTGTCTGATTTAACAGTGTGAATATAACAGATCTTTATAATGTTCTACACCAGCTGAGAAACTCCTCAGGCCTCCCTCACAAAGAAATGCGAGTATTAACAGTCGTATTGCTGTGTTACACCGCAGTACTTACGGCCTCTGCGGATGTTGATTTGCAGGTTGCCTTTGATAACAGTGCAGCCTTTGAGAGACTGAGCAGCAGTCATGGAGTCGATGACCTTCCCATCACATACTTTATCACACAGACCATCACAAGCTGTGCAAAACATACTGGAGACAGACAGAGAGAAAGGCAGGAGACAGTGAAGGTACAGCGTCATTCCTGACAGACATCTATTTGCCAAACTGGTTTAGCGTTGTTGTTTTTTTCCCTTTCTTTTTTTTAAATTTCTGTCCCTGAAAGATTTGACGTCAACATTTCACAGAAGCAGCCAAAGCATGTCTAGATGAAATTCCTCGGCATGCTTAACGGCCTTCACTATTTTGAAGGCCATACAGAGACTATGATGGCTGGCTGTCTCTAAGCTAACAGTAAGAATTGAACTAAATTCAATATTAGCAAAGCAACAATAGGTAGGGTGTTAAACCACGGTACATTCAGGTTGAACGGCAGCTCACCTGTTTGGTGCAGCGCGTGTGTACCCAGATGGACATTCAGGCATGCACTCTCCTCCATGGATAACGTATCTGTCAAGGTCGGTAAATTGGGCTTTGGAGCAAAGCTCGGCACTGATGCAGCTCCAGCCCTCGAACTTGTAGGTGCCTGGGGGGCAGTCAGCCATGCAGCGGCCTTGGTAATAGTAATGCACACATGCAGTACATGCTGTGTCACTATCGGGGACTGTGCAGCTGCCCAGACACTGAGGGTGGCAGCACTCGCCGTCTGCTGTGCACGCTCGCTGTGCACACTTCTCTGGGCACCCCACTGGGGAGACAGAAAGAAAGGGGGGTATTTTAGCCAGACAATTTTCCCCCAAAAAATAATGAACAATAAAAAACAAAACAAAACAAAACATCAGAACATGACAATTTTTAGGTACATGGCCTGTACTTAAAATTGATTTTCTGCTTTACAAGAATTCAAAGCACTTTTCAGTGTTTCTCATACACCTATCTACACAAACTCAAATACATGATGGCAGTGCTGCTGGGCTATCCCATCATCTTGCTCAATGACACTCCGGCCTATGGAGAGGCTGAGGTTCCAACAGCCAACCCAGAGTTTAGTTGATAACATGTTCTATTGTGGTCATTTAGTAAAGATGACTGCAGATTTAACTGCTCCTTTATACGTTTCCTATGTGATTGTTTTGCACAGAAGATTATGATGCACATGTAGGTTTGCTGCAGCAGGAAAGATAATCTCACCCTGAAGGCAGACCAAAAAAGTTTTTTAAATTTCCAGGTTTTAGCACAATCGTAGAGTGCCATGTGCCATTATTATTTACCTGGCACACTTAAAGAACAACATAAATCTTTTAATCAACATGAAGCAAACAAGCAAACATAAACTTCTTAAACAATTGTGAGGAAGAAGAAGAAACAGAAGCAGCAGCAGAAGAAGAAGCAGAAGAAGAAAAGTAAAAAATTAAAAATTGTTTTTTAAATGACTTCTAAAATAACTCCAGATATGAAGGGGGAGTGTGTTCCACCATTTAGGAGCAGCTACCGCAAAAGACCAATATCCTCTATGTTTTAATTTGGACTTTTCAAAATATTTTTATTTAATATTCTGCCATCACACCATTCAAAATGTAATATTTCGCCCTTAATACCACTACAAACAAGTTAAAATTTGGAGCAAACAACAACACTGATGTATTCCCACTGATGCAAATCCATATTTAACAACCAAACAGAGCTTGCAGTGAACCTAAAACCACAACACATAAATATAACCAGACAGCCATCAGTGCGAACATGCCTCTGTTATGACACTACTGGCTTCGTTTCTGAACAAATGATTTGCATTTACCAGTGAATGACTGACAATGCATGCATGCACACCCGCCCAGATTAAAGCTTTTAAATACACCAAGAGCCACACATGAAGTATTCATGCAAGCTGCTTCATATCCAACCAACCACATTTGAATTTTTGTTTTCTTAGTCTTACTATTATAAAAGGCAACCCAACCATGGGGAGCCACAAGCCAGTGTACTCTTAATGCATGTCTCGATCTTGGAAAAATGGGGATTGTTGTGTGAGGAAGAGCATCTACTGTAAAATCTTTGCCAAATCAAACACACAGATTACGAAGAACAAGATTTCCATATCAGATAAGTTGGGGTGACAGAGGAGGACACTAGGGATAGGGTAAGATTGAGACAGACGATCCACTGTGGCGAACCTTTAAGGAGCAGCCAAAGGAAGTAGTCGTGGTAGTAGTAGTATTCTTTAAATTACAGAATAATTATAATTATAGAATTCTAAAAAGGTGCTTTCAGCTGTGCTTTCATCCCTGATCCACTCCGGATTTTCCAGCCAACAGAGCTACAAATAACTCGTCCAGTTGCTGTGGTGTTCCTCTAAATAAGAGGATATTGTAACTGATGACAGGAAAAAGTGACTGAGGAGTTCCAGAAGAAAAACACCATATTGACATACATATAGAGAGCAGCCACACCTCGTCATGGCCTTTGTCTCTGCTGCGGGGGGATTTAAATGAAGCGTGATAGACAACAAAACACCAAGGCAGCTTATTTGACTAGCTGACACATACCTTTCACCATCACCATCATGCAGCTGAGCAGCAGCAGCCTTTAACCCACCTTTACTGTCGGCAGCTCACTGCTTCAACATGACAGTACAGAGACATAAGCTGATTGGCTCAAACTGACTCTAAACAGTAACGTGTCTGCCACAGAAACAAACACTAACTGCTATGGAAACACTGTAAATCCTGCTTGAAATTATTTGGTTGTGTGTCCTTTGAGGCATAAACAAAGGGACAGTGATTTCTGAAGCCAAAGAAACTGTAATTTTGATTGTGTCATCCACATAGGTTAGCCAGAGGCTGTTTAAACCAGCACCAAACAACACAAAGTTATAAGAAATGATGTGTTGTTTATAGAATGCTGAGCGATAAAACACTGGAACACGTTTCAACATGCTGCCTCCACCAACTCTGTCAAACAAACCAAAGACAACAGGCCAGAGCAGTTGCGTATGGCTACTTCCCTTTATTTATATTTCAATGATTTATCCACAGAGACTTGTTATATTATATTGAAAGACCTGGACACGCAGTATAAAGCATTACAAGACCGATGTTAGTGGACGATAGCACAGACTAAAACACAAAAGAAAAGTTAAAACCATCTGTTCAATCTGTTTATGTTTGAGGTTAAAGAATAAAGATTAGGAAGTTTGCGCTTGGTTCAGGGGTTAATGCTGCATTCATACGATTTCTGAACAACCCTAAGACACTAAAAAGCAGGAACTTAGAAAAGCATACCCAAACAGCTGTATTTATTAATTGTTAATCTGCTTTTGATTTTCTCAGCTGGCGCTTTAAGTGTAAGTAGCGGAAAGAAAAGCAAAGGTATTCAGGAAAGAGAAAATCAACCGGTACAGTTTGTTTTTAATCATATTAAAGCAGGAAAGCCAGAGTGCCATAATAATTGACAAAATAGCTGTTTTTTAGATGATCAACCAATCAATTCACTTTACCTTTTTTTTTGTTTTTGTTTTTTTTGCTCTGATGTTTGGCACCAAAACTAGATATCAACTGTGACATTACATCCACTCTGGCACCACCTATTGGTTTGTGAAGTCCTGTTTTAAAGCCTCAACTGTTAGCATTTTAGGCCAAAGAGCCAACACTGGTAAATAAGGTGCCTTCGTAAAGTGTATAGGTGCATTACACACCATTGTTGTATGTTCATGTATTGCTATCCACCTGTTATAGTGACAGTTACAGTGATTCACAAATGGTTATTATGTGGGAGTTTATCCATCTTAAAGGAACGAGAGAATAACTCTAAAAACAGTCACACTGACTAAAAATGTCACTCTTAATGATCAGCTATTGTATATTTTTCACATGTTTGTACTCACTTGTTTGTATGGACTATTGTATTTGTTTTTAATTGTTATGTTGTTACGTGTTGTTTGTGTTTTAACTTTCACTGCCATGTTGCCAGAGATTTGAATCTCAATGAGATTTTGCCCGGATAAATAGAGGATTAATAATAAAATATCCAAAAGTGTGGGGGCACTGAAAGACCGGCAGCTCTGCACACAGCAGGAGAGAGGAGGGAGACACTGGAGAATTTGTTTACCACGTTCAGAAAGGAAGTACCTTATACATACACAGGCAAAGAGCACTGAATCTTAGATTACCTTGTTTAAATGCAACGATAAAAGAGTCAGTCTTCCTTAATCAAAATAACTGGACGGTTATCACATGAAAATTTAAAACCGTATTAGATCAAGCTGTTTATTTGTATGTATAAAAGCAGTTAAGAGGCACAGTAGACTAATATGATGTATTAGATAAAGAGTATTAGGTGTTTCTACAGTAAAGGTAGGGGTCGTTAAAGCAGATGGTCCGGCATATTTGATTTGACACAGACTTTACGCATGATGCTCTTCTTGACATAAATCTTCCATTTATCCAAGCTTGGGACGTTCACTAGGAATACACTAGCTTGTAACCTCCTGAGGCTCGTTTCTCCTCCCAGAATCTAACCAGAGCTGCTTTGCTTGTAAAGCAAATGCATTAATCACTACACCAAGCATATACAAGTATTCCATGGTGTTGCGGGCCTGCAGATGATCACCAGGCTGTAAATAAGTTTCGTTCCAGGGTGAAAACCTGCTTATTTTTATTAGAAAGTCGGATATTTTACCGTAATAGTCTATGACTGTGACTCACTTTTGGAGCCAGCATCAAGTGGTCACTGGAGGAACTGCAATTCTGCATTTGCTTCATTTTTCAGTTCCAGATGTTGCTGCTTGGTTTTCAACACGTTTAAACATGAACATCGCATTTATTTTTGTTTACAGAATAAGAAATGAGAGACAGAAACAAAACAAAACAAAAAATCAACACACTGACCTACAACTTGCAAAAGCTGCCAACTATTTGTTGTTCAGTTTCGTGATTATGAGTTTCACCCTTAAAACTACTACCGTTTGTACATTTTGCAAAGCCTGCATGACCAAATATTCAATACTGACACCATCTAAATACAGAAACCTTCCAGTACACTTGCCTAGTAAATTCCTAATTCTAATGTTAACTTCAAATCAAACATCAACTACAGAATCCATTTGTAGTAAGTATCACTGGCTAATTTTTCTTTTTGGTCATTTACTCCTGGGTGACACAGGAAGTTCCTGAAATCTGCTGTCTTTCCCCGATTGGGCAGTGACCATGAGATGACCTTCTAGCCCATCTCCCAACTGACACAAAAGCCAATCAGAACCTTCAGACTGTGTGGTCCCACCAACCATTCAGCAGGCTGTTTGTGCTCAGCAGGAGGAAACGAGTGCTGCATTTCACAGGCACAAAATGTTCTTTCTCTGCTCACAGCCCATGCCAGTCCCCCAAAACTCCATCTTGCCCTCTGACCTCTTACAATAGGGTGATGTGAGCTGGAAAGGTGTAATTTTGAAATGCGATAATGTACAGCCTGAGGTCCACTGAGGGTTGGGTGAAAAGGAGAGAGAGTCTCTGCTTAAAGTTTGACTCAAGCTGGAGCTCTTTGCATGCAAACCCCTGAACACAACTCCCTGACTGACCAGTGAAGGGTGGAGGGAGGTGGAGAGGTCAGTGGGTGCATACAGTAGTGCAGATCAGCATTCAGCTGGACATCTGCAACATAAAGCTTCCCACTTTCTATCCCCCTTACTACACTTTTAGAGACAGGTTGATGCAGCGCTGCAGCACAAGGCAAGGAAATGGAAACAGGAAGAGAATGAAAAAGAGAAAGTATAAAGGAAAGAGAAAGACAAACTGCAGGAGGAGGAAGAGATGGGAGCAGGTACAGAGTATGTGAAGAAGTGAAGGGGTGAAGTGGAGAAGGAAGGAATTTAAGATCGAATTGAAGATGTATATTGCATCTTTTCCACACACACAGACACATACACACGCAGCATTATGTGCGTAATCTACACACCACAAATTAACAGATGAGGAAATGAAAGTTTTTCAGCTACAATTTATAGATGTCCTCTAAACACATCACAAGCAGGCAACCATTTTGAAAACTAAAAGGATCACCTGTATTACAATTTTTCTAAATGTGGCTGTCCAGAAACAACAGGCTGAGAGGGGCAGCTTTCTTGGGACCCACTCACCCAAACAACAGGAGTTGGTCAGTAAATCAAAACGAGAGAGAGGAAAAATAAATAACTGAATAAATAAATAAAATGTCCCGCTATCTTGCGTGAAGCAATTTGCGTTTCAGATCACCAGAGCAATTAAATTAATCTTTAAAAATCCCTTACCATTTTTAAGCATTAAAATTTGTTTTACTTATTTATCTTTTTTCTATACAACATTAACACCAGCCCAAAACATCAGTGATGTAGTAGTTAATGCAGAACCAAAACAAGCCAAAACAATTATTGTAAGGTGGGAAGTACAGAAAAAAGGTGACAAGTTTTCTTGTCATTGGTTAGTTATGTTGCACAAATTAATGAGAGTTAAAATCCACTGAGAACAACAAACATGACCTTGACTCTGAGCAAAATTCAATTTTGGTTCATCTAATGATTATTGTGTACAAGACTGACAAAAAAATAAAAAAATAAAAAAATGAAAAATACCACACACCAAGTAGCCTTTCTTGCGAATTGTGCACTGTTGGATGACAGATATCTTGCTGTCGCCTGAGCTCTTCAGTCAAATGAGCCAGAGAAGATCTAAATCTGATTTTACTTAGTTTTTTTGTTGTTGTTTTTTTACCTGAATGCAATGTTGGTGATCTACTCTAAACATTTAGCAGACTATTAAAACAAGCACTTGAGTTCTTGGTGACCAAGGAATAAAGAAAAGTCAAGTATATGTTCGCTGTGTGGTAATCTGGTTGAATCCTCATTAGCCAGCTGTTCTGACTGTGTGCTACATATATCTTACTGTGGAAAGTTACCAGACACAGCAGATTTTGTGTGTGTGCGCATGTGTCTGTGTGTGTAGAGAGTGTGTGTGTGTGTGTGTGTAGCTTGCTGTACTGGGCTGTATTTAAGTGATGTCAGCATTTTGCCTAACCTCAGAAAACAAGCTGGTTAATAAAATCATGTAAATTATCATGGAAGTGCAGCTGAAAGGAATAAAACTGCAAAAACAATGAATTAACAGTTTGATCAAAACATGCTGATTGCTGGCAAAGGTGGTTCTCGTTGTTATCACAGCATTTGCATGGGAACAGGTTGTGCTTCATATTCCCATTAACCAGTAAGGATTAGTTTGTTTGTTGGCTTGTTTGTTGGGGGTAATTGAGAGTTAAGTGATGGGATGTCAAAAGTTGTTGTAGGCAGTTGTATAGTTGTTAATGTCCATTCGGGGAAATAGTTTACCTTTTCCACTCCGTCATTATAGAGCATTCTGGCTGTGGGAGAAAGATCACTTGTTGTGTGTCAAAAAGCCAATACAGCGCTTCCAGGGAAACAGAAATACCAGCCCAGTGGGAAGGCAGGCTGGGAAACTCACACCACCACCCTAATGGCGGGAAAATGTCTGGATTTTTGCCTCTACCCCTCTACTTCACTACCAGTAAAAACCAGAGGATCAAACCGTACTTCATTTTACATATCTTGTTGTGCATGCCTGCTAACACTCCTGGATTTTCCCAATATTTTAAGACCATCTGACCTCAAACTTTATTATGAATGTTAAGGATGCATGCATCAGTAAGCTTCTCATGTTCATAATGGTACCCAAGTTGCCAGATTGTCTATGAAACAGAGTCTACACACACAATCCACACACTACAATTTCAATCCATCTGTCAGTGTAACCTGGCAACCACCAACCAGACTCAAACACCATTTGGATACTGATTGAATTAGGTCACTATCTTAGCTATTGTTAGACCATTTCAACTGTCTTTACATGCACACACACACAGTATGGCTCAACTCACCACTATTTCATTTAGTAAAGTGGCACTCGGTAAGATATTCTTCAAATCAAGATTCCAGAACAGAAATGCTAAAAAAACAAAACAAACAATGCCTCTTTCCAACTGCTCACAATTCCAACCACTTTCATACAGCTTGGACATATTGATGAAAATAGTTGCTTGATGCAGATGAAACATAAAATTTGTAGGTTTGTTCTGTAGGTTATGCTATCTTCGTTTGGGAAAACAGACTTTTACCTGTTTATTTTTATTAGTTAAAATACTAAATTAGGAATACTGAAAACTAAATTGTTATGTTGTCATCAATGGCAAATGACCTTAATGGTATAATGAATATCTTTTAACAATTACACTGGAAATAAAATGCTTTTATTCAAATCCCTCATCTGACACACCATTTTTTTCTGTATGTTTTTCCTGCTTTAGGTGAATGTGTTACTTGTTCTTTATAGATATTTAACAATTACCAAGCCACCTTGACCAATACATTAAGTATAACCAAATGCAAAACTCTGAAGCTGTTGTGTGTGGCTTTCAAAGTGGCCACTGAGAAACTGAGGCAACAGATATTTCCACACTTACTGTTTTCCCCATTTTTTAGGTTTGGTGTCCGTGCAAGCTGTGTGAATCCAGTGAGCGTGGAAGCATCCCCGCCCTTTTTCTCAAGTTCACACACTCCATGGCCTCCCAGTGTGTTCCAGCACTCAGGCTGAATTGGGAAGCTCTTCTTGGGAAGAACTTGATGATGTACAGAAAACACAACAATCTCGCTGTGTTTCCAGTCTCATACAAAGCATATTCTGTACTGGCCAGACAGACTGTCAGTGTAAAGGTTCAGTCAGTGAATCAGTCATTCAGAAAACCAGCCAGTCAAAAATCTGTGTGTGGTGTCTACAAAAGCAAGAACAAGGGTCTTGATTCATTCAGCCCATTCACAGCTCTACATGGCTGGCCACTATTGTGCTCATCTTTTGAGTCTCCACGTAGATAACAGACATCACAACTAGCCGCCCAGTGGTCAAGTACAAGAGACCTCCAACACATGTGACAACCTGCCTGTGAGTTCAGTCCGACAAACAGGCTGTTCAAAAAGTGCTTAGTGCCATAGAGAAAACAATGAAGACAGAGCACGCTATTGACCTTAACAGCTGTGTTTGTGTTTGGGCTGCCGACATCCATTAACCATCAATGGAGTTAGAGTTCCTAGAAATGTTTTAGTTGTGCAACTCTGTAGAGCAATCTTGAGAACATTTCTGCCACAAAGACGAGAGCTGAAGTGAAGGTACAGTATACAATCAGTTTGTTTTTTACACAAGTTTATCCAAAACATTACCAGGAAGACTTTGGAAAAACCCAAGGCTTAAAATATAAACAGAAAAATATATTAAAATTTTGTACAAATCTAAACAAAAATGGAGATATTGCTTTAGCTGAAGATAAGATCTGATGAACTTTGTTTATCCAAAAAATGGGAAAATGTTTGGCTACTGTCACAAAGTCTATTAAACATACCTTCAACAAAGCAGAATATGTTGATAAAATGCAGTATTACAAAATAAAAAAGCTTAAAAAAAATCTTAAAAAACTAAACCAACTTTGACAGAATACCATGTAAAATGGTAATAAAATGTATAAATTGATGGAGTATTATGACATCATGAAATCAAATGGCAGATATTTGATTCATTTAAAACCTAAATAGAATTTGGCTCTGTTGGCTCTTTCGTGAAAAACGTATTCACTCAAAATGAAGAATAACATTTCCAAGTTCCTTTAACGACACCATTCGCTCTAAGTACACACAGATCAGGAGCTTTAATTTGCCCAGGAACAGGAATATCAGACGACATGCTGGATTTCTTCCTCCTCCCTCGCTCCTCCTAGTGAGAGGAGTCCCCCACTGGAGATGTGTGGTCTGAAGCTTCCTGTTGATAATTACAGTGTGTTTGAAAGCAAAACTCTAAGAGATCATTATTCCTGTTAGCGATAAAAGGCTAAACTGGATTCTCTTTCTAATTCACACTCTCAACAAGAGTGGATTCACACACATCTGTCAAGACTCTACTGAGAAGAATACATTGCATTAAGTGTCTACTTTGCCCGTGTGGGTGGTGGTACAGGTTAGAGAAATGGGTCAAAATAAAGAGCTAAACATTTGTTTTGTGTAGCTATGATAAAAACACCTGCAAGATGCACTGGTGAGAAGATGAAATACCAAGCAGGAGGCCCACTTTGAAGGCTTATTAGATACAAGGATGACTATTTATTTTCGTTCAAGGCAGGACTGCTGACCTCTGGAAAGTGATTACAGCAGCATTTATTTTTCCCCCCCAATCTCTTTTAAAAACAGCTACCTCCATATTTTCCATAGTTTTGAATGTTACTTTTAGACACTAGACATTTCTAGTGTCTAATGACCATTCTACAGGTCTAGCCTATCAATGTGCACACGCAACACAGCTCTCCCATTAATCATAATGCACACATCCTGTGAACACTACCATTTCTTTGTAAAACCTGTTTGTGATGGTCACTAGAGAGAGAGAGAACGTTTTTAAAGAATCAGACTAGAATGCTTGTGCACAAGCTGTATTACATGTATGCATGTAAAATCAGGCATGTGTATAACTGCACATCTACACAGATGTTCAAACGGTCGGTTAAATGAATTATCAAAGCTAGCTCTTCTAGGTTCTTCTCGGTAAAATGTTTTTTTATTGCAAAGCAAGTTTTAACAAATAAATAATTGGGCAATATAACCAGAAGCTTCTCCAGTAAATCTTAAACTTTATTTCATCCTCTTAGACTACAGCTGGCAGTTCTCCACCTGCTGCAGGTTCCAGTTGTGGCCCTACTACCAAACCAGGTGAAGTCCAAGACAGTTAATTTTGAGTATTTTTTTAAATCCCTGGAGACTCAGTGTTGTAGTGGACAATGTCATTTGCATTTACGCTTGTGTGCTGGGGTGTGTTCAGCAATCTGCCTTCATGAGTGAAACTAAGATGTGTATGTTGGACATGGAGCTAAATATTGATCAACAGTTAACTTTGTGGGAAGGAGAAAATATTTCAGGGTCAACTCTGAGTCTACGCATGGACTGTTTGAGCTATGAAACTGAGAAAACCAACATCTGTCTATATCGACAGAACACTAGCTTTTTATATTATTATAGTAAACGGGCTACATACAATTACAACCTGTTACATTTTTTCACAGAGGTGTTATCCTTGTGTAAATAAACATACTGTGTTTACATACCCCTCGAGCTTGTTGAGGTCTGTGTCAATATGATGTGTAGTTACATTTCATAGGAAGTGCATACCAAACTATATAGGTTTTAGGGCTACACCTTAGCTATGACTTAGATTTAATACAACACTGAAGTGGGTAAGCCCATTGAACAATCAGACAAGAACTAAATGACATCAATGAACATCACAACAGTAACCTGACCAGGGAGACAACTGGAACGGAAAACATGACACAGGAAGGGATAGAGTTAGCATGTTAGAAATGACTGATCGTATAAAATAAGACACGGGGACTGCCCACTTGTATTTTCCATCACGGATTCTGTTGGGCAGGCATCAATATTACCTGACTAACCTGCTGAACTGACTGGTTTTTTCCATTTTTTTCCATAGGAAACACTGCTTTTTGGTGTAACACCATTCTCATTTGCAGATTGGCACATAAGCAGCATTTAAATGTCTTTAATATATTTTTTTAATTTTAAGATTATCAAGTTCTATCAAGACATAGCAACAGAATAACCCGTAAACAATGGCTGCTGGCAGAACAAATGATAACAACATTTCTTGCAATTACTAAATAACATCAGAAAAATAGTCTGTTAAAGGTAGTCTAAACAGAGCCAACTGTTAACCTTGTGACTCTTGTTGAAAAAAAGTTAAATAAGTACAAGACAAGTACAGACAAAAGGAATTCCTGGCATCCCTCTGTTGACTGATCTGAGAAGCACAAAGCCAAACCCCTTTGGTCCCCCAAAGGGCACACAATAACAGAGGATCTATCACATTAGTTGTTTCTTGATACCTGGAGTTTCACGATAAATTCAGATTAGGATGGATATAGCAGATTACAGATGCAGAGGAATAAATAGTTTTACAGAAGTAACAACTGACACAATAGAAGTCTGCCACTTCTGGGAGTTATGTCTAGGTCAAACAAGCCTGCTGAAACCTTAGCCTCAGACGATTTGGCCTTGGCACATAGTCTACATGCCAACCTTTCAAGAAACTATTCACTGTGTGAAAAGGGAAGAGAATAAGGGTTTGTACCCATTGTGAAACAACTAAAGATTAACTCAAAATTTCACTGTAAATACTGAAGATAATACACTAAGGACATAGAATAACAAAATAATAACTGAAATGATCTCACTGAAAAGTGTTATAAAATATGTGAAGAAATCAGCAAATAAATAGTTATGTCAGTTAGTCAAGAGGTGAGGAGGGTTGATATTTCAGAACTGACTGAAAACCTGATAAAATATCACATCAATGCAGGTCATGCCTAAATTCTCAAAAGCATGTTATGAAAAGCTAAAAGCCTTTAAAACAGGACAGACAGTACAATTTTAAAACAAAATGACAGGAAAAAAAAAAAGTATCTGCATGTGCCATTTTAAATTTTACTATTAATGTTTGAATTGTTGAATTGCAGGCTGCTGTGAGGACATTCAAAAACAATTCGAACGCTTGCACAAAAAAGACACCACTTATCCGGTCAAGCTGCGACAACAAATGATACTGCATACTGTCCAGGTGTTAGCTGCACAGCAAGTCGGTTTACTTTGCATCAGGGTGGAGTCACATGTTGAGTCACCCAGGGTGGTGACAAGTGTTGATAAGCAACAAGCTTAAAAAAATATTAAATTACAAAAACAGTGCAAGAGTGTCCATAACCTAATGCTATACAAGAAACAAATGTTGCGCAACTGAATTAACTTTATCTCACTCTACTCACAAGCTTGGCAACGATATTGATATGTGCCAGACTGCTGTACACATTCAAACTCTACGTGCCCTTGAGTTCAAAAGATCAACATAACATAGTATATTTAAAGTTAAATATTTAAAGTTTATATGTTATTTGCAGAACTACGGCAGTAAAAATACACAAAGTTTGCTCTTCATATTTTATGTCATCCGTTTTCTGATATTCTTTTTCTTCAGCTTGCCTCCTTGACCAAGTTTAATTTAATTCTCTAACACATAAATCATGTCATTAAGGACTACTATCAAGAGGGAAAAGATAAAGTAAAAGCCTGGGTATTTCCGGTTTGGAAACTGCGGTATGCTTACTGGATTGCATGCAGAGTCCAGCTGGATGAGTGCAGTATTGTTTTGGTCAAGCTTTTGAATTGTTTGGCTTCTCATAATTCAATGCACTGAGAAGATATTAGGGGAAATTTGAGCAAGTTTACAAGAATGAGGTGGATAGACAACCATAAAATGGCTCTCGCCACAGCTGTCACCAACACAAAGGCATTAAAAAAAAAAAAAAATACTTGGGGTTGAATTTTTTGGCAAAGTTCCCCAGCACATTGTATTAAAACTGAACGTAGTCTTTACTAGCAAAGTAAATGTACAAACAAATGGAATTTAACTCCAGGTCTAGTGCCATCCCACTTACAAACAATGTAACCATATGTAGGAGTGCCGCTCAATCAGTGAAACTGGAAAAACACTACATGAATGCCGTCCATCTCTCTATTTACATGCAAACAGAAATACATAATAGAAGCAGCAAGATCTATAGTTTGTATAAGTAAATATGCCGATATCCTGGTATGTATTGTGTCCACATGGCCATTACTATTATACAAACCAGGAATGTTTTTAACCTTCAACATTATATTTCAGTGTTTCTCCTCTGAACAATATGCCTTATTGTGGGAAAATGTCAAAATAGGGAAAACAAACGACGACTCGTCTTTGCTGGGTCTATTTCATCAAGCTTGCCATTTTTGTTTTGTTTTGTTTTTATTATTTCTCGACCTACAGAGCGAAGCAGTCTGTCTTTTTTTCAAAGTTCTCGAACCTCCTAAATAGTAAATTTGCAGAGTTCAAAAACTTCCATTTAATGAGTGGATGCACAAACATGTCAGAAGAGATTCAAAATCTGAAAAGTTTCTTAATTCCTAATTCTGCTGGCAAGAACCACCAGGCACGCATGCCCTCCCCACACACAGAGCATCAGAAGGAGTTGTCCACATTCCTGATTCTTTGTGTTTATGGGTTTGTGTGTTTGGCGAGGGAAGACAGAAATATCCCTGGAATTTGATGGAAAGGATGAAGGAGGCTGAGCATAAGATTCCCATTCACCTTGTGGCATCCTGGTCTGTTTGGCTGTGCTAAGGACCTACAGTGATTCTCCGACAGTCTTAAAACAGGCTGAAAAGTTTCATCACAACCAGAGTGCTTTTTTGCCAAGCTTTCTCTGATAAGCACACCTACTGAGATCAGAGAAACGATGGCATGTAGTTTGATATTAATACTCCTTCATTGATTGCTCTTTTTACTTTAAACTGATACCTTGCTAGACTGGATAGGACCTGGTCACCCGCCCCTTGCCTGTCATAAAAAAATGCATTAGGAAGGAGCTTCAAGTCACATCACAAGTGTCACCATACAGATTGTTTATATTTTTTTTTTTCCCCACGAGTGTTCTTTGCCAGCTTTGAATTCACGAACAAGACCTGAGACCCTGGTCACACTGCTCATCCAAAGCTAACGGTGTTAACAGAGCACAATTAAAGGCCACATAATTACAGTAGGCACTAAAACACAGCCAAACCAGCAATGTTCTCTTCCAGGAATTCCAGGGATGGGTGTGTCCGTTCACTAAAAGCAGTCATGGATGTGCCTGGTTTACAAAGCAGCCCCTATAATTACCAGCCCTGACAGCCTCCGGGTTCTGGGTCAGGGTAAGGGGTGCATAAGTAGTCGTGCATCATTTTTGTTTTGGTGATCAGTTACTGCTTTTTTCCTCCTCTAACTGTGGACTGCTATAGCTGGACACAATAAAGTTAGTAGTACTGGCTCTCTAATTTAATGGTCTTTCTTTATTTTCATGATTATTTACATAACTCAAAACATGTTTTATATTTTATATTCTTCAAAATAGCCGCCCTTTGCTTTTATTACAGCTTTGCACACTCTTGGCATTCTCTTGATGAGCTTCATGAGGTAGTCCCCTGAAATGGTTTTCCAACAGTCTTGAAGGAGTTCCCAGAGATGCTGAGCACTTGTTGGCCCTTGTGCGTTCACTCTTCGGTCCATCTCATCCCAAAACATCTCAGTTGGGTTTAGGTCAGGTGACTGTGGAGGCCAGGCCATCTGGCGCAGCACTTCATCACGCTACCTTCTTGGTAAAATCGCCCTTACACAGCCTGGAGGTGTGTTTGGGGTCATTGTCCTGTTGAAAAATAAGCGGATGGGATGGCATGTCGCTGCAGGATATTGTGGTAGCCATGCTGGTTCAGTGTGCCTTCAATTTTGAATAAATCCCCAACAGTGTCACCAGCAAAGCACCCTGACACCATCACACGTCCTCCTCCATGCTTCACGGTGGGAACCATGCATGTAGAGACCATCTGTTCACCTTTTCTGCATCGCACAAAGAGACAGCAGGTGGAACCGAAGAGCTCAAATTTGAACTCATCAGACCAAAGCGCAGATTTCCACTGTTCTGATGTTGCTTGTTGCTTTATAGGCCATCAAGGCCTGATTCGCACAGTCTCCTCTGAACAGTTGATGTAGAGATGTGTCTGCTACTGGAAACCTGTGTGGCATTTATCTGGGGTCTAATCTGAGATGCTGTTAACTTTTGAGTTCTGAGGCTGGTGACTCGGATGAATTTATCTTCAGCAGGAGAGGTGACTCTTGGTCTTCCTTTCTTGGGGTGGTCCTCATCTGAGCCAGTTTCATTGTAGTGCTTGATGGTTTTCGCGACTGCACTTCGAGACACAAAGTTTTAGCAATTTTTCCAGCTGATTGACCTTCAGTTCTTAAAGTAATGATGGACTGGTGTTTCTCTTGACTTAACTTATTGGTTCTTGCCATAATTTGAATTCTAACAGTTGTCAAATAGGGCTGTCAGCTGTGTACCAACCTGACTTCTGCACAGCACAACTGATGGTCCGAGCCCATGAAGAAAGCAAGAAATTCCACATATGAACCCTGACAAGGGACACCCGTGAAGTGAAAACTATTTCAGGTGACTACATCATAAACTTATTGAGAGAAGGCCAAGGGTTTGCAGTGCTGTCAACAAAGCAAAGGGTGGCTACTTTGAGGAATACAAAAAAATAAGACATATTCAGAGCTATTTATCAATTTTTCCCCTTGCTATTCTATATATCTTGCTTCATATATTAGATGTCTTCAGTATGTGTTTACAACATAGAAAGTAGTAAATATAAATGCATATAAATAGGGAGCATATCACAATGAATGTGAGACAACTATAAGATTGCTATGTGCTGACAAAATGGAAAACAACAGGTGATCTGATCGAAATTGAAAAGTAGGCTGGCCACAGGAATGACCTGCCAATCAACAATCAGCATCAGGATCAAGGTTTGTGTGACTGGTATATGACAGATGCTCAAATTCAGCAAGAAGGGTCTAGACAAAGCCCCAGGGTTACCTTTCCAGATATGCGGCTCCCAACTGTGGTAGGGAGATATCTAGTTCTAGGCTTAGTGACTTTACTCTAAGCTGCCCCGTAGCTGGCAACCAGCCATTGCTGTCCGGACCAAGCTTGCAAAGATGAAACAGTAGAGGAGGGCAAGCTTTACTTCTGCTTTGGATTACTACATATAAATATACATATTAAACCATGGGCCAGCACCGACACTTTATGGTTGATGGACTGGGAAAAATATCAGTGTCTAAAACAATAGTTTGGTCGATGGCTTTTTTTTCTTTTTTTTTTTATAAATAAATTTTTATTATCTACTTATTCCCTTTTGTGCCAGAGAAGTAAAAGGAATGGGCAGTCAACACCCGCTGATATGTGTGGCTGTGATGCTACTGCAGGAAATTCAATGATTGGCAGATACAGCCCACAGATTCTGTACACTATTTTTCCCCCAACAGAAATTACCCAAACCTCTGCTAACAACACTACATAATAATCATTTCTCAAGCCTGATGAAATGCGGGCTGGTTTTCAAATCAAGGCAGAACTGGCTCCAGACTAGCAGCCCCAATAGTACCCATGAGGGTGGAGAAGAAGCAATGGAGAGCTGTTCACTTAACCCAACAAGAATCTATTTCTCACACAGTTTACCCACATAAGCACCTTCCTGAATGCGAAGACAGTAACATGCCCTATGATCGAGTTAACGTTCAGGAAAAGGTTGTTTTTTGGGGGGTTTTATACTTTTTGCAGGGTTTTTCTTTTTTTGTTTATTACTTTTTTTGGTCTTGTAAATCACTGAATCTGAAATATGATGTTGGGGAAAATTCAAAGTAAAAATATAAAAGTAAACAGATTAAAAAAAAATAAATAATAATAATAAAATTTACTGTCTCCCAGAAGCCAAAGAGCACCTAAAGTTCTGAAACCCTTGCACAAGCCCTGACTACCACATTTTCCTATATACCTTTTAAATTATATTTATTTAAAAAAAAAACAACAAAAAAAAAAAACCAGCAGATAGACACCAAAACAGGTGTTACTACCCATTTACCTGTCTTATAAAGCTCTGTAACTGAGCCAAAGTCCAACAAGGGTTTTTTGCTTTTGCAGTTGCAAAACAGAGTAAGACTCAAAATCACTCTGTTTCACTGGTTTTCGATGACTAAGAAAATACTGTGGTAAACTTGGATTAGAATTTCTCGTGGAAGAAACACATCTCAGCATGCCATCACAGGTCTAAGCCAAAAGATCTAATCAAGAGTCCAAGATGTGTGCAGCACTTTTAGAGTCTATTGTGTGTTAAATGTATCCAGCTTTGCATGCTGACAGAAATGCTCAGCTCTTCAATGGGAGTGGGTGTTCACTGACAATCAAAAGCTCTTTTATGAATGGTGAGGACACACCCACAAATGACCCAAAGAAGGTAATGTAGGAGGTGTTTTGTCGAAAAAGTCAAGGTGATTTCCCAAAATCATGAGCTGATTGAAATTCAGCCTGTAGCATTGGTATATCTCATAGTATGGTGAAAAGTAAGAAGAAGATCTCTCATTCACTTTAAAGCCAGGGATTTAACCACAAGCAAGCAACCACATGGTCCCAGGGTTTCTTCATCCATCTCCAGCTTAGTATAAAGTGAGAGAGTGGATGTCTGTACTTTGTGCATGATGGCATGGAGCTAATCATAGCAGAGATTAGGCAGACTTCAGCAGGAACTTATAGTCACTGGGCTTCCTTAAGCCTTAAGCACTAGCACTGGGTCACACAAGTCAGACTGGATAAGATGACCTCTCTGTCGACCCAGGCATCTCTGACTTTTATTTACAGTGATCAAAAATACCACAGTAACATCCATTATCTTACATAATGTGTTTACTACAATATGTTGTCACTATTCTGTTTGTCAGCATGCATTTTGTTAGTGCTGTATACTAGAGGCTTTGCTGTCATATATGTGTGTGGTTTCGAAGCAAACAGCAACCTTTGGTGCTGAAAAATTAGGCTCAGGTGGAAGTGCCAAAAACTGTAGCTCCTGGAGCAGCCACTTGTCCTGCGTTAAAGGGTCCGACCTGATTGCAGGAAAAGGTATTTACAGTCATGTACAAAAACCAACATTGTGTGAATTTGGATATTATTAATGCTTAAAGTCAGGGGGTGGCCACTTTGACACATGTGCTAACTGAACTGAGAAGTGTGTTGTGCCGATGGTGCCTTTTGGAATATAGAGCAAAAACTTCAAAATTGTAGTATTTTATGAGAGTGTTACTCGCTAGTGTATTACACAAATAAGGTTTACTCATGCATGCTGAAAGCCAGACTTGCTAAATTCATACAATGTCTAAAAGATAGATGTTGTTATTGATCAGTTAGTAAAGTCTTGTTATGCAGCCTCCAGGTGAGAGTTTTTGCAGTCAGCATCTTGGGTGTATCTGATTAGTGTTCACTGGCTAGCAATTTCTGACAAATCGTTTGCCAATGAGCATGCCATGGATTGTCTACATTTTCATAGATACATAAATCCAAACGTGATCATTTCTGCAGTGCAGGAATTGGTTTAAAACCTCCTCCACTGAGGCTGGGTGATTTGATGAATATATCGACGATAGGCTGAGCCTTCAACCAATCGTTTTTACAAGAGCAATTTAGTTATTTATTTGCCTGTGGTTAATTTGCTAATAATGTTGGTTGACGCTAAGAGAAGCAAGCAAACGCAGTCAAAATAATAGCGCTGTTCTAACGGCACCCTCTTCCAGCTGTGAGCAAATGCACCCTCGTCAGAGTGTGCAAAATGCAGCCATTCATTTACTCAAACTCATAACAGAAAGAAAGAAAGGCAGTAGACTACGTAAAAAAAACAAAAAAAACTAAACTAAAATGTTTTATTTAAATAAAAACAAACAAACAAACAAACAAACAAACAAACAAACAAACAAACAAAACAGGAAAACAAAGACAAACTGCTTCTTTTTCCCACTATAACCGTGTTTACAGGCCGTTCCAATTTTTATCTGTCATACACACTCGACCAAACAACAAATACAAAATTAAACAAAAAGTTAAAAATCAAAATGTTTCTTTGAGTGAACATAAAAAAAAAAACAATGTTAAGTCTTTTGTACGATTTGGCGCATCTCAAATAAATAAATGAATAAATAAATAAACAAATAATCCAAAAAGTAGCTATATTAATACTGAAATGAACAAGAAAAGAAAGTAAAATATTCCCTCCAAACAAAACTTTTAAATT
Organism: Oreochromis niloticus; assembly: GCF_001858045.2. Taxonomy (NCBI): domain Eukaryota; kingdom Metazoa; phylum Chordata; class Actinopteri; order Cichliformes; family Cichlidae; genus Oreochromis; species Oreochromis niloticus. The sequence continues at coordinate 33,105,945 of NC_031965.2, forward strand.
CTAAACGTGCAAATCAGCCATGCATGATCACATTGCTCTGCCCATCAAAAAGTCACCTGCACAAATATATCGCCTATCGTCGGTTATTGGACTGATGAATGTCGGTTGGAAAAATTTTACATATTGCCCAACCTCATCCTCCACCCAGAAGTCATTTTACTCTGAAGATTCTCACACCGAAAGACTATGTAAACAATAAAGCTTCACCTTCAGCATCATACCGCTGCAAATCCATCAACCACTGCTGAAGGCTATATCAAACTCGGTCCAATAACTAACTATGAGTGCAAGTCCCTCAAGCCCATGCTGAGCTTGGAGGAACTGCATTTAGTTTCAGTGCAATACATCCTAAAAATGAAGTTTTCCAGTAACCTTTGGTGTATTTAAATAATGATTGCTAAATATTTAGCTCCTGTTTTTTTGTTAGTTTGGTTGTTTTTTTTACATTAGCCTATTTAGATAGCAGCTCATATCTGGTACTGATGTATCTTTTAACATTTGTATCCTTTCAAGATATTTTAAGTAATCCACACAATTATAAGCCCTTGATTATTTTTTGTGTTGAAATAAGTTAAAATTAATTTTCACACGCTTTCCTTTATTCTTTTTAGAGTAAGTCAATGACAAAAATGTTCAGAACAAAACAAGACCAATTTAACCCAATTAAGGTAAGCCGTGAATTAAAAAAAGGAAGAAAAAAAAAAAAAGGGTAAATATATTCCCTTTCGTAACTACTTGATCTTACAATTGAAGAGTCAAAATAGATCATTCTCTTGTCTCTGGAGTGAAAGGCGCACATTTAAAGCAGATGTGCTCTCAAAGTGACAAAGATTGAGTTGCTGTAGCCATGCTGATACCTGAACCAGGTTTTTGTTGCATCTGAAAAGAACTGGCAGAAAAGGGAGGAAGAAAGAAGTATCATGAAGCAATGAAATCATCATACCATGAAAGAAATGTGGACTTCTGCAAACACTGCAACAAACTAATTGAGGTAAATTTCTCAAATAATTAAATAAATAAAATCAAGACTTTAACAGAATTCATACAAATCATACTGGCAGAGTTCAACGGGGACAACTTACTACTGGAACACTCCAAAATGTCTGAGGTAAAAACTGAAAAAGGCTAGTTCACATTAAGGAAATCTGTGTTTAAAAATGGCCTCACATTTAGCACTAGAGAAGCACTGGGCAAATAAACACTGGATCTACAACATCCAAAAGCAACCAGAAAACAGGAGAGGGAAGGAGAGGCTGGGAGTGAGTCCACTGATTCAGTGACTCACACACTGTTGGACTCTCTTTAGCTCTTTCACACAGTGGAAGTGCGTTTTCCTGCTAGACAGCTGATAGTGTGTTTCCTACATGCCAGCTAACATGCACAGTTTTGCTGATACTACAGACATGTGCTCAGAATCTGCATTTTGCAATCTGCAGTTTAACAATATATAAATAAAAAAATCTCAACAGTACAACAGACCTATGCCTGTAAATTTGCCAGTAACTGAAAACAACTGCATTAGGGGGCTAAGAATGCACTCTGTTAAGTTAGCTCTGTTGTCCTACCATAATGCAAAATGTATGGCTCAAACATGATGTGAAAATGGCTCACCAGTCTCTCCTCCACAGCATTGCAGAGAAACAGATTTACTACCTCTTCTCAAACACAGTTACACTGCAGCAAAAATAAATACCCTTCCCATTTTCACTCATTTATTGATAATGATGGGCAGTGTTGGGAACACTAGTCAAAAAAATAATGCTTTAAGTTACTGATTTACTCTATGTAGAAAGAATTCCCTTACACTGCTTCTTCATTACGACACAATATAGCCTGATATGGACCGTCACATTGTTAATATAAACTTTAATTTACATGCCAGTGCTGTTAGCACCTTCAGTTTTAGCTGAAGTCTTTGCTGCTAACTTTGCATTAGCATTATAGATTGTGTATAAACAAGATTGGCATGTTGTCTCTGTAGAAATGCTTGGAAAGAGCTGATATACTGTAACAGTAGCAGCTGGTTGTTTTCTGGGGTTAACTTGCATTTTTCTATCAAGTTCTTACCCTTCTGTGCAATAAGAAATAATGTAATGTTCATATCTCCTCCAGAGTTGTAGAGCTCTCTACTCTTTCTATCCTTTGCCTACATTAATTACTATTAGCAGCTTTGTTTTATGTCTTCCCCCCATAGAGATAAATGAAATAGGGCTGTGGGATATGACCAAAATCTCATATCCCGATATAAGACATTTATCATCCCGACAATGATATATATCGCAAAAATTTTACATTTTCTGTAAATTCTGTGAATCTCGGGCAACTCAACTTGCATGAAGTGTTTTCAGCTGGGCGTTGTGTACCTGGAGTCAAGCGTTTCGACCGATGCATGAAAATATACATTTTTTAGTTAAAAGTTGTAACCATTTCCTTTGTGAGTATTTATTACACGGCGTGCTGCGGGGAAAAGCCTGTTATAACGTTAGAGTCTAAGATTTATTTTGAGCACCCGACTGCTTTTTTGCTTCTCATCCATAAACTCTCTCCACACTCTTTTATGTGATTCTTGCGTAGGTGGTAGAAGAGGTTTGCCGTATTTGAGTGTGAGGTGGGGACCGGTTTCCTGCATAATTTGCATGGTACAGTTTTCTGCCAGACTTTTCATAACCAAACCATGTCCATGCTACAGAGGTAGCACCTCGTTTAGAAATAAGGTACTTGATTTGTTTTGACTGGTCTTTCTGTTTGTCATCATTTCAGTTTATTTTGAAAAATCTCAACAGGATCTTCAGCTTTATTGTGAAAGGTTTAGAAAATAAACAAGCGGACGCGGAGCCACACGCTGGGTTTACAGTCATTGTAGCTAATGACAAGGTGTAAAAACAGCCGCTTGTCCGTCCGTAGTGTGGTTATTTTAAATATAAGAAAAAAAAGAGAACTTTAAGAATTTAATATAGCCACTACAGTGACCATCAAAACAATGAAAAAATATTGCCGTAAACAGTTTATTTTGTGACACGATGAAACAAACGATATCATAATATGAAACGATAGACATTTTCATATCGTCATCCGATATATATCGTTATATCAAACAGCCCTAGAATGAAATACTAATACTAAAAATATAGCACAATTACAGTAACGGAATATGTGTAGTCAACCATACAATATTATCAAAATTCTTCACTTATGATACAATATTATCTCACTTTTGAACATTTTGTTACATGCCGGTTATTGCAACATACATTCCAATTTATAACCTTTATTCAGCTTATATACGTCTTAAAAACAATAAATGTTGCCAAATAAAGGAGTCAGTCTGCTATCAGTCTCATATTAGTCTGCGATTGAATGGGGTAAAATGGGCAGTTACATGCAATTTGTTTCTGATAATACAGCAATTAACTGTGATGCATTATCAAAAATCACATATCTATTACTGTCTGCTAGAGCTGGGCGATAGAACGATAACGATATGTATTGCGAAATAACTTTTTCTCGATAGAAAAATTAAACTATTGCGATCGACCTCATCTCTCTTGTCCTCTTAAAAAAAAAAAAAAAAAGAACAGCCAATCCAAATTAAGTAGCGTAGAGCCGAACCAATCACAGCCACAGCGTCACGTCACGTGACTTGTTACGTGCAGCACAAGCGTCAAGGCGCACATGTGTATTTGTTTGGGAAGCAGCCAGCCAGGCTGCCCAGGTAATGAAGGAAGTGAGTGTGCCGACTAGAGAAAAATCAACCAAGAGCGTGAGCGAAGGTTACCGAAGAAAAAACCGATGATGGTTCCAATGCCGGAGAGCTTGTCGAACAGAAGGGCCATAGAAGTTCCGTAGTGTGAAGGTATTTCGGCTATTTCAAGTCTGACAAGAAACAGAGTAGCGCGCACTGTAAATTGTGCCGAAAGCAAGTTTGGACATACAATAAAGCGGTGCATGCTCAATCTCTGACTGAAAGCGCTAATTCGTCATTCGGTTTTTGTCAGACTAAAGTAACTGTTAAAACTGTTTGAAAAGCTAAGCTATACAACAAGGAGAGATTGAGAATTTCCTTTTAGTTCTCAGTTTATTTGATATTGACAAAAGTTAGTCAATTTTGTCTGTTCTTCTGTAAAACAAACTAAGATTTATTTTTAGAATTAAAATTTTGTTTCTAAGTGGAATTGACAATTTAGTAGTCCGTTTTGTTTGTTCTATTTTGAAACTTAAACGCTTTAGCAGCTGCGTTTTGTGTAGTTTGCAATATTTGCCTTTATTTATCTGAAACTGAAGTCTCATGTTCCTTAAGTACATCTACCCTGTTGAACTTATTATGGGAAATAAATATTTAAATTAAAACAAGCTGCTAATTATTTCACATTTTACTTGTGAGGAACGGCACATTTAAATCTTACAAATGTAGTTATTTGGCTTATATCGTGATATATATCGTTATCGCCTGAAATGAAAAAAACATATCGTGATATGAAAAAATCTTATATCGCCCAGCTCTACTGTCTGCAGACAAAAATTCACATTTAACTATTAATGCACTAAGCAACCTTCCTGCTCTAAAGTAATATAACCAAAATACCATCACCTGGCAGTGCCCTCGAGTTGTGCCAATTAAAAGACTCAACTGTTAGCAACATGTTGGCAGTCTGTCTGCATTTATAAATTAGACGGCAATTAATTGCCAGCCTTCGGCAATTTCTCTGAGAGTGACTGCAGCCAGCCCTCGACAGACTGCGACACTTTGCAGAAAGTTTGCTTCCTGTCAGGCAGCCTCTGCAATCACCTAGCAATCAAAAGTGATTGTGACCGTGCCACATCCTCAACCTCTGGGGAATCATTTAGTTGTGAATTGCCGTTGGTTACATTATAAAAAAAATTCAATGGAATCATCAGGCAGCCGCTGCTTTGTTGGATGTGCGAGGAAGTTGGTGTTCTATTTTCATTTAGTGTCAATGAACCATTTGCTTACTCTTAATTAAGACTATCTATTCCTGACAGAGTAATGGGCCTGCAAAATTATATAAAGAATCACTTGCGCAAATATTGATTTTGATGATCCCATATAAAAACAGCAGAATGTTTAAAAAAATATAGTGATACAAATTCTAGGTTTTACTAGCCCACAATCATTTATTTTCCCCATTCATGCTAACAAGTCAAAAAAGTCTTCTCAAAATGTTTGTGAAATTGTGTCAAATAGTCTATGCCGCTGCATTTTTTAATCTACTGCTACAGGTCACCAAAGACAGAAACTTTCAAACTCTACAAACAGGTTTGGAAAATTGCTTCCATCCTTGATTTTTATCTTGATGTGTACATAAGCACATTCCCTTTGTGTATATATACTAATAATATTAATGCACAATGCACACTGCCTCATCAGGAGGGCATGCTAACTTAAGGACTATAAATATAAACGCTCCAACACTGACACGCCAGGTATGGTAAACTAAGTTAGCAACTGAATGAGCAGCACCGCTAAAGACAATCCTTCTAGTTTAATGTGTAATCCCCTCAGCCAGGGGTTAACAAAAGACAAAAATTCCTTCCAGTAAATCCCAGAAGTCCTACTTTGTACTTTAATGATGTGCTTTCATCTCCTCAGACCGTACAAAGCACCGGAAAACATCCCCCATGCTGTTCAATGTGTGAGAGAGTGTGTGGATTCGTATGCTTGAGAGCGCGACTGAAACAACGTGTTTGCTTCCCAGCATGCTCGGACATGGCTCTTCTTTAGAAGCAGCCCATGAGTTATGAAGGAGACAAAAACACCCAAACCAGATTCCAAAAAACAAATGAGGAAGTAAACACAGGAGAATGCAGCCCCCCCCACCCCACCACCACCACCACCAAACTTTCCCAGAGAAGAAAGCAGGCTTTGAACCTTCTTTTCGCTGTAACAGTTTTATGAATGAGTTCAGTCTAAAGGCACGTCCTTTATATAAACTCTCTGAAAACAGGGTTAGCACTCTTCTCTCTCGTCATATATTGATCCCATGAATGACTGTGTCTGGAAATAAAATGCCTTTGAATACAAAGTGCCGGCACAACAGAAGACTTGTGAGCCAGGCACATATTTAAACAATAGCTTCCAGATAAGATTACTGAAGCTTGATACAGGGCGTTATCACAGGAGACAAATCATGATGATGAAGTATGATCCTGTGTGGCCGCAATGTTTGCTGCTACAATTGCATAAACAGAACCAAGTTTTGCTCCATTTATTGCTACATACTATTAACACACAGGATTGCACGTAAAGCCTCTGAGCTGCAGGTAGTGGAGCGGCCAGACAACATGCTTGGTCAGCCTGCTCAACTACTCCAGCCATTGGCCTTCCTCACTTAATGAAGCCTAGCTTTACTACCAGCAGACTTTTCCAATAAAGTGCCTAATAAATAGCACAACACGCAGTCTCTGCAGTGAGAGCAGCAGTGCTCATGTTGTCTGAGATCAATTCTGTCTTAAGGCAGCGGCGGCAGCAACTGATGGCCCATTTGCCCTGGCTGACACACTCCCTCTGGAGCCTCTGGTAGACTACTTACGCATCTTTGCAGGGTCATTCGCCACCCTATCTTTAGTCTAGTTAACAAAAAGGCACGAAGATGCCAGCTGAACAAAAATACACAAGTCATGACTAAAAGTGTCCAGTTAGTCAGGTTCTGAAATATTGTTGCTGGGGGTAAACAGCAACTTAGATGCTTTGGAACAAGAGTGGTGAAATTACCGGTAATTGGAAAACAACAGACTTTTCACCCAGACACCGAGTTAAATGTGCTGGCACCAGTTAGCCAACAGTATAGCAGAGCAGAGGTCTCTGTCTGTCTGTGTCTGTGTGTTCTGCTCTGACCTCATACAGCTGCAAACAAGAGGAATGTGGCCCTGAGTACTAGTACTTGCAGTAGTGTTAACAGTGGTTTTAGCAGCAGAACTTGTAGTCTTTGTGGGAGTAGCAAAAGTAATAGTACTAGTTGTAGCAGCAGATGGTTTAGCAGCTGAAGTAGCAGTGGAAGCAACTTTCACAGTGGCACTGGTAAATTAAGTACTGAGGCATTCAGGATTAAATTATTAATTTAAAAAAATATCCAGATACATTTGCTTTAGATACCGCGCACACACACACACACACACACACACACACACTTACTTTACAGCTGAGGTCTACTAATAGCCAAGTTTATTTTGCAACACATTTTAACTTTTATTGTGCACCCATGAATGATCACAGCACTCCTATGCCACGGTTATTGTTAACAACGGTTGCGCAAACTATAATGTAATGTACTCTCATTTACAAAGTGCTTTTTTAAGTCTCACTGACCATTCAAAGCACTTTAAACTACAAGTCCTATGTAGGGCTGTGCGATATGACCAAAATCTCATATCCCGATATTAAGACATCTATCGTTCGATAACGATATAAATCACAAAAATGTAACATTTTCTGTAAATTCTGTGAATGTCGGGCAGCTCGACTTGCGTGAAGTGTTTCCAGCTGGGCGTCACGTACCTGGAGTCGAGTGTTTTAACTGATGCATGAAACGATACATTTTTAGACATAGGTTGTAACAGCCGCCGTTTTCTTTGTGAGTATTTATTACACAGCGTGCTGCGGGGAAAAGCCTGTTCTAACGTTTGAGTCTAAGGTTTATTTTTTAGCACCTGACGGCTCTTTTTTGCTTCTCATCCGTAAATACTCTGCATCTTTCACGTGATTCAGTTTATTTTGAAAAGTCTCAACAGGATCTTGAGCTTTATTGTGAAAGGTTTATGTGGAAAATAAACAAGCGGACACGAGGTGGTTTTACCGTCGTTGTTGCTAACGACAACGCATAAAAACAAGCGCTTGTCCGTCTGTAATGTGGTTATATTAAATATAAGAGAAAGAGAGAACTTTAGGAAATTAATATAGCCACTACAGTGACCATCAAAATAATGAAAAATATTGCCGTAAACAGTTTATTTTGCGACACCACGAAACAAACGATAGCGTAAAATGAAACGATAGACGTTTTTATATCGTCATCCGATATATATCGTTATATCGAACAGCCCTAGTCCTATGATGTTAACCTCACACTCTTGCAGCATTTTACTTAAAACTTAAACTTTAATTTAGGGGTGTGTTTCGATAATCGATTTTCCAAATAAAATCAGTTTTAGCTTGAATAAAGCGACATCGATTCCTTAAAATCATGAATCGATTTTTAAATATAAAATTGAGACGCCAGACTCTCAGGTTAAACCTCACAAAACCAAACTGCTTAAAAAAAGATAAAGGGAACACTTAACACAATGTAACTCCAAGTCAGTCACACTTCTGTGAAATCAAACTGTCCACTTAGGAAGCAACACTGATTGACAATCAGTTTAACATGCTGTTGTGCAAATGGAACAGACAACAGGTGGAAATTATAGGCAATTAGCAAGACATCCCCAATAAAGGAGTGGTTCTACAGGTGGTGACCACAGACCACTTCTCAGTACCTATGCTTTCTGGCTGATGTTTTGGTCACTTTTGAATGCTGGTGGTGATTTCACTCTAGTGGTAGCATGAGACGGAGTCTACAACCCACACAAGTGGCTCAGGTAGTGCAGCTGATCCAGGATGGCACATCAATGCGAGCTGTGGCAAGAAGGTTTGCCGTGTCTGTCAGCGTAGTGTTCAGAGCATGAAGGCGCTACCAGGAGACAGGTCAGTACATCAGGAGACGTGGAGGAGACTGTAGGAGGGCAACAACCCAGCTGCAGTACCGCTACCTCCGCCTTTGTGCAAAGAGGTACAGGAGGAGCACTGCCAGAGCCCTGCAAAATGACCTCCAACAGGCCACAAATGTGCATGTGTCTGCTCAAACGGTCAGAAACAGACTCCATGAGGGTGGCCTGAAGGCCCTACGTTCACAGGTGGGGGTTGTGCTTAAAGCCCAACACCGTGCTGGACGTTTGGCATTTGCCAGAGAACACCAAGATTGGCAACTTCGCCACTGGTGCCCTGTGCTCTTCACAGACGAAAGCAGGTTCAAACTGAGCACATGTGACAGATGTGACAGAGTCTGGAGACACCGTGGAGAACGTTCTGCTGCCTGCAACATCCTCCAGCATGACCAGTTTGGCAGTGGGTCAATTATGGTGTGGGGTGGCATTCCTTTGGGGGGGTTGCACAGCCTTCCACGTGCTCGCCAGAGGTAGCCTGACTGCCATTAGGTACACTTATGCTGGTGCAATTGGCCCTGGGTTCCTCCTAATGCAAGACAATGCTATACCTCATGTGGCTGGAGTGTGTCAGCAGTTCCTGCAAGACGAAGGCATTGATGCTATGGAATGGCCCACCCATTCCCCAGACCTCAATCCAATTGAGCACATCTGGGACATCATGTCTCGTTCCATCCACCAATGTCGCATTGCACCACAGACTGTCCAGGAGTTGATCCTTAAGTCCACGTCTTAATCCTTAAGTCCTCCCTCAGGAGGCCATCCGCCACCTCATCAAGGGCATGCCCAGGTGTTGTAGGGAGGTTATACAGGCACGTGGAGGCCACACACACTACGAAGCCTCATTTTGACTCGTTTTAAGAGCATTACATCAAAGTTGGATCAGCCTGTAGTGTTTTTCCACTTTAATTTTGAATATGACTCCAAATCCCGACCTCCATGAATTGCTAAATTTTATTTCCAATGATAATTTTTGTGTGGTTTTGTTGTCAGCACATTTAACTATGTAAAGTATTTAATAAGAATATTTCATTCATTCAGATCTAGGATGTCTTATTTTTGTGTTCCCTTTATTTTTTTGAGCAGTGTATTTCAACAACCACCAAATAGCTAAAAACAGTAAATGAGAGCAGGTAAACGGATTCTGCGAAAAGAAGTAAACACAAACCCGAACCGACGCATCAGAATCTGTGAGCTGTCGGCTTTCTCACCCGATGGCACATACACAGGCATGCCGTCGGTGCTGAAAGCCAACAAATCACAGATTCTGAAGCTGCAGGTTTTGTCACTCTCCAACCAAAACTGACTGAACCAGCAGCAAAAGAAAATCAAAACTACGCTTCACATACACATCGTCATGAATTCCCTCTTACTTTTGCTGCTTTGCTTCCTCCACGATAAAAATCACAATTCCTGCACAGCTCTCTCTCAATGTACTTCAAGAACAGTTTCCCATCTCAAATCTGTTTTCTGTATTATTTGCTTGCTCATTACCCACCGTTGTTCACAGCGCTGTCGGCTGCTGTTTTCTTTTCTTTTTTTCTTTTTTTTTTAAATGACTTCCATCAAGAAAGTCTAATTTCTGCTGTTCAATACCAAAGAAATTTAAACTTTTTAAAATTATGCCAAATTGAAAAACGCTTAGCTGCGTCTCTAACAAAACCTCTGCAGCTTTGCTCTGCTTCACTTCAACACCATTGGGTAATGTTCATGTGTTGACTCTTTGTTTTCTGCTGTTTTTGTTCTACTGCAGAATATTTTTAAGGTTATCTACTATAAAAAGCCAGGCCAGGAAAATCTCCTTCATGTTTTTATGCGTTTTATCCTCAATTACTTTGGCACAAAGGCATCTGCGATGATGCTTACACCTCTGATGAAGTCTCACAAGTGTCAGTACTGATAAATGATAAGAATTATAATATTTCTGACTGTCTGAGTCAAAGTTGAATCGAATCATGTATCGAAACGAATCGAGACCTTTTGAATTGGAATCAAATCGATTCTAGAAATCAGTGATGATACCCAGCCCTACTTTAATTACTTTATGTATTTGCTGCCCACAGCCAGTTTACACACACATCTTTGGACTGTGAGAAGGAGAAGATGCAAAAACAAAGGGCCCAGCCAGGGTTCAAACCAGGAACCTTCGTACTGAGAGGCAACCACTCCATCACTGTGCCGCACTCTAAGGAAAATGCATCACTCCAATCATTTATACCTCTGTCTGAGGCAGAGTCATTATAGTTATGCATTTTCTAATTAATTCTTATTTTTATTTTTTTATTTTTTGTTTTATTTTTTAGTTTAGTTTTATTTATTTAGTTATTTAGTCATTTAGTTTAAGTTTTGTTGTTTGGAAAGGCTTTGTTTCTGCTCAGTTTTTATTAGTTTTAGTCTTATCGGAATTGTTCTAAGTGAATTCGGCATTACATACCCACTTCAGCAGCTCGGTTATTTATGCATTCCATGATATTCTCTCATTTTTCATATTGTATGACAGTTTGGACTCAAGCAGCACCATCTACAATTCAGCATGTAATATGCTTATAATAATATCTTTGAAAATAATGGATAAAAAAAAAAAAATCTGTTCGGTGGCATCATTGTCACATTTTAATGAAATATAATTTACTTAGTTTTAAGAGTTTCAATCATTTGTATTTTGTTAAATTAGTCTTCAAGTGTATAAATAGGCTGGTCCCAGAGTGTCTTAATAGATACATCCAAAGACAAGATAGTAATCGCATTACTAGAATATAATATAATATAACTGCAAAATATCATATCGCAGATAATAAATTTGGACAATCAGCATTTTCCATAAAGGCAGCCCAACAAGGGACAATGGTTGGAAATAAGCAATAGCTATAAACTTATGTGCAGTACATCAGTTTCATGTTTTATACTTGCACTATGTTAAACTGCACTCTCCCTTTTAAATAAAGAATTATTACTATCATTATTATTATTATTATTGTTATTACCATTTGTCTGATCTTTTCCAGCTCTTGCAGGGTCTCCCTCTTTGTTATCTGTCAATTTCTTTGTCCTCCATTGATATATCACCTAAAGACACCACATGTACCAGGTTACAAAACTTAAGTGGTGTAAGACAAGCTGAAGAGACCACAAAGTGCCTGCCAGCAGTTGAAATGTCACTTTAGACATGTGCCGTTGGGCAGCGACAGTGAGCATTATGTGCCATTTCATTTAAGTTCAATCATTGTTAACCAGCTACATCTGGCCCTTCCCATTTCGTGTTTCCCTGACTTGCAGGCAGCACCAGAGTGTCCCTCTTTTAGTGGCTGGAGAAATTTGCACTGCAGCTGGTGACGATAGCTCCTTCAACTAGAGAGGTTGGAGAACTGGTTCATGTGCCTGAGCAGAACAAAGACTACCGCTGCAGTTTAAAGCACTGGACTTAGTTGAGTTGAGAGACAGCTGATTACTGCATTACTATAAATTGTCATTATCAGTTTTCCCACTGTCTCCACAAATACAATGTAATTTGTGCAGTCATTGTGACATTCTGGGACATTTATATTTGTTATATATTCTGGCTTTTAAGCCAAGAAGACAAAGACAAAATTTTAACTTAATCTTTAAAATAAGGATTCAAGCCCCTAATCACAACATCTCTGATTAAGCACAAATTCAAAACATTCAAATTTAGGAAACTGGATTCCTAATACATTTACTAATACATTGATGCAATAAAACAAACATGGCATTGTTGAATGTAAGCGGACTTGATGTATAGAATATTACCCAGTGCCAATGTTCATCAGTGAACCTAATCTACTGTCCTTCATCTTCCTCTGCCCCTTGAAAAACAATATTACTATCTCTTGAGTGAAGACAGAAAGATGGCCTTTTATCGGAAGAAACCTTATTGTTTCTGTACAGCGCGACACTTGATCTCCTCGCTGACTGTGCAACTGGTATACTAAGACAAAAAAAGTTGCTGACTTCATGAAGCAGCAGGTGGGCGGCACGTGGCCTTCCTGCAAGACACAACTTTAGACAGATTGCTTGTGGTAAATTTTCTAGGTCATCATTCATAAAGCACTGACTGTTAAAATTATCTTGTACTTTCTCCTTGTGTCTAATGCAAGCAGAGGAAAAGTCTCTAGACAAAGACTGTCCATTTCTCAAGAGGAATGACAAACTGTAAGCATTATTCTCATCCACCTAACACCTCCTCCATCCACATCCATCCATTCATCCATCCGACACATCCTCCTCCAGCTCAGTTCACCTTCTGATTTCTTTCCCATCATGCCCACACGCTGTCACTCCAACAACTCACGAAGCAGGCCATGCGTAGATGTGCTTGTCAGAGATATCTGCATATCTAATTTACCTGTTTATGTGTCTATACCTCTGTATGTGCTGTGAATGTGTTTGATGATCATTACATGTATACAGACATGCTTACAGTCCAAGCGAGCCCAGCGACAGTTCTATGTCACAAGGCAGAAAACATCAACATGCTGAGTCTGCAGCAAGGCGCCAGTCACCAGGGAAACAATTCAGACAGACACACACGCACACAGTCAGCCAAAACACATCGTCTGAAAAGCACCAGCAAAACAAGTCATCTAAAACGCTGCAGTCGTAAACACAAAATTAAAGGCCGCCTTCGCACTCATCGTAACCGGAGCAGTTTAATTAAGCTCTGGAACATTTACTCCTTCACCTAGTGTTTTCATTTTTTTAAGGCAGGTGAAAACTACTGGACTAGACAAAACACCTGACTGCGATATGTGAGCTACTGTTTCTTTTTGGAAACAAGCAAGTATATGTTAGCATTAGACAGACTAGTAGTTCCTAAACCTTACACAACAAAACCATGGGCTGAGCCAAAAGTGCAGTCTGAAATGATGCTACTGTTGAGCTCTGCAGATAAACATCTGGGAAATTGTAATGCAAAGATCTGCAGACAAGTTAATCTTGCATAAAAACATCCTCCCAGCTTTCCTCCTTCCTTACGTTAAAATACAATAAAGCAGTTAAACAGACAGGTAGGTAAATTCAAATCTACACAAATCAGACCAAAGGCTGCCTGGATGATATTTGCATTTTAAATCCCTGATAAGCTTTTCTCTGTAACACTTTCCTTACCTTTTTGGCAATGATTGGAGTTCCAGCAACGGTAGTTATAATTGTTGTTGAACATGGTCTTGCTGCACTGGGGGTTGTTCTCCATGATACCTGGGCAAACATCACTGCACTCCTTCGACTGCTTGTTCCCAGCAATGTAATTGTTGAATTCTGCATCCATGATGAGGGACCAGTCAATGGAGTCCAGGTAACAGAGCTCAGGATTTTTCTCAATACGGATGGCTCCACGGGTGATGTTCCTCAGGTTGTACAGGCCGATGTCCTTCAGGCTGGTCATCTCGAAAATCACCAGGGCGTAGTTGTAGAAGAGGTTACGACCATGAATGACAGTGAGGTTGGGAAAGAGCGTGCTCAGACTGTCCAGGCCGGATACCCGGAATAGCAGCAGGTAGTCTGTGATCATGGTCAGCTTGGGGAAGCTGAGGGAGCGGAAGACTTCCTGGTTGTTGATGTTGTTGTTTTTGTCACCAATGAGGAGGATCTGCAAGTAGCCCTCCACCACTGTGCAGTTCTCCAGACGCCTGAATTCAGTGATGTCATTGCCAATATCAATGTTGGGTCCACAGACTGCAGGGGAGGAGAAAAAAAACAAAACAAAACAAAACAAATCATGGGTCAGTATCAGTTACATCGAAAAGTAAATATGTAATACCTCAGGTATTTAACTGCTATATAATAGGGATAACTCAACTGCAGCAAAAGGCATGATCCCAGTATTTTTCGTTATTTATTATTTTGCCAACATGCCAATAACAAACTAGTGAAAAATATGAATCTTATTGCAGGGAATTTCTTTGAACGATAAATATAATTATAAAAAAACATGAGTGAGGTGGTCGTCCCAGTCCAAAGAAAATTTTCAACCATGCAAATTAGTAAAATTAGTAATTAGAGCAGCTGAGCCATCTAGAGAAAAACGGAACTTCAACAACCTTTAAGTCTTTCCATAACTTAACCTACTTAACATTGAGAGTTTTACATCTTCAAATAGATATAGTTGACTAGACTGAACAAAATCTTGAGTGACCCTGGGCTTTCAAGGACAAAAAGGCACTGCTGAGAGATGCAAAGAGGTCCATCTGATTATAACAAGTAGGCCTACCACAAGAAAATGAGGTTTGTGTCAGAATCAACGCAAAAAAAAAAAAAAAAAGTAAAAGGCAACTTTTATCCCAGCTTCTTCTTTTTTATAAGAATATTTAGCCAAAGCCACAATTGCAACTAAAGCTGCATTGTGTCCTTTAATTTAAAGTTCTGGTCAGGAACCAGAACAATTTCGTCTTTACAATTGCATTCTCGGCTAAATCAAAACGGTCCTGCCTGATCTTTAGAAGCTAGACAACAAAACCATGTTTAAAAATGATGTAGAATTCATAACAAATTGACCCACCCTTAGCAATAAATAGCTGTTAAGAATATCAGTGGTTTCCAGCTCTGCAATAGCGATACCTAAAGGTTTATCCAGTACATTTTTTAAATATTGACAGTACATTTGAGCCGTGCTGTTGCTGACAGAATGTGTTTGCCTTGCAGCTCTCATTTCAATGGCAACTTAACATGGTGTGACAAAGTAAACACTTGAGTCACGTTCGATCCAAGCTTAGGTTAACAGTGCAATAAAGTTTTGATTGCTCTGCTTTGAGGCTGTTGTTACACTTGCAGCCATTTATTACAACCATAGTATTTAGTTTCGCTGTATGTTTTTATCAACCTTTCATAATGCATCAACATCAAAGGGTTAGAAACTATTCAACTATCAAAGACATCGTACATAAAACATGTACACCGTGTCAGTTGATCAAATACATTATGTGATAAAATAACTTGTCAAACAAAGGACATAATTAATGATGACAAGGTTTTACAAGTACTGTAGTAACATAACTCTTCATGAAACAAGAGTCTGGAACTACGTGAGGTGAAGCTGTGCTTCAGACCAACAGAATCATGATGACAATGCCAAAAACCTGTATTAAGCAGTTATAATGTTTATGACTTTCAAGATTTTTTAATCAGCTGCAACAACATGCCATCATTTCCGACCTGTCCAGTCTAGTCCAGATCACTGGGTACTTTATAATTTGGTTTCTTGGTCTTAATTAAGCCTAAATAGACAACAGCACTGGTATATTTTTTATATTTAAAGTCATACTCCCTTCTTATTTGTGTAAACTCCTAACAAATTCAAACTGCTATGATTTGCAGTTGGCTTTCATTGGCTCTTTTTTAGGGTACCCAGCATATTTTCTGAACTTAATAAACACCATCCTCTTATTTTGCACATTGGTTGTGGAATGTACCTTTTAGAGTACACTAAAGCTGAATGCTGTTGTCTTCCTGGGAGAGTTCAGTGCTCTTGTAAAGTCTTCTGTAACTAAAGAGTTTAATTGCTTTTCATAAGGTGGACTTTGTATTTTGTATTATGCCTTTACCTTGTCTTATGTGCATTCAAGTTATACTGGATTTTATAATCCATAATTTTGTAATGGTGTTCCTTCCTGGCCAGCTGTACCTTGACCAAGAGATTTTAATCTCAAGAGAATTCCTGGTTTAATAAAAGTGAAATGAAATAAAATAAAGCCTAAAGTAGCAAGAAACTACTACAAAGGCAGTTTTGAATACTTTTACAGGCATTTATTGCCGCCTTTGATGCTTCCTGAGATGAGATGTGACTGAGGATTAAGACAGTCTGTGGAAACCTTTGGTCAACATGTGTGTGTTGAGTATGTTGTGGAAGGTACATCTAGAAACTTGAAGATTGAGTTCAAGGATGATGTGGTCCTACCCATGAGTACTTGAAGTAGGGCGCTAGAAGTAGGTGAGCCAAGGTGGTGAAGTTAGTGTGACTAATGACAAACTGGGCATCCTTTGTACTTCTGTCCTGTTCTTTTTCTTGGCAATCATCTGGGTATACAGTGCCCCTTTCCCACTATACACACCTGTCACACAGTCTTTTTTATTTTAATGTATTGGTATCTTTCCATATAAGGTTTATTTATCTAGATTTGTTTTATATTTTATGTAAAGGCAATGGAAGAAGGACTAATTAATGTCAGTGGGATGTACAGCTGTCTCTCTCAAACTTCTTGTGAGACTTGCACATTTTCCACACAAGCTGAAGATGACAACTAACCATCAACTCATTCAAGAGCAGCTGAAAGCAACGACCTTAGGGAACTGCTAATTACCCTTCCTCAGGTGCACCTATAGAAACCTTTCACAACTTCTAGATGCATCTTGGTGACCCAAACATTCTGTCATCTGAACAAAACAGGGAGTGAGCATTGAACTTGAAAGTGTAAACAGTAAAGGCGGCACTTCACTTAAAACAGAAAGCACTGAAGAAAAAGTTAGGGGATAAGAGTGACAGGTTATATCGTGTGAGGGCACACTGACAATAACTGCAATCCATCCAGTGATCAGTTTCCTTCACCACTGTCTTCTGGGTCACCCCATTTTTTTTTACCTAATTTGTGTGTCCTTGTTTAATTTCAGTGCTGTGTCAGAGCATTAAATGCATTTTGGACTCATATGTGTCCTTACCAGTTTCTCAAGTAGTTTCACCTTGTATATGTGAGAGGGGAGAGGGATAAAGTAGAGCACACAGAGCTGTAGTACATAAGAGAATAGTGCACGTTCCCCTTAGCTTGTTAGCCTGTGGCAAAAGTTTCCCAACAAGTGTCATTTTATCTAAACCAAAGATGAACCCTTAATGCCTCTAACCCCCTAAAAGCCGTGATCAATGTCTCGCCCTGTAGTATTCACTACACACACTAAGATGTAGTGAACTACATTATAAGTATTATAACTATTAGAAGTATTTGCCAAGGGCAGAAGTGAAATGTTTGGGCTTTTGATCAAAGCACAGACAACAAAGGACAGCTGCCAGCCCCTCTGATGAGAACAAATTGCAAAAACATGCATTTATGTACTTTTATGTTCAGTGTAAAAATAGATTTGTTCACATTTGTTTTCTTTTTAACCTCTTGAGAAGTATTTTATTTAGTGGGGCAGTCAGTGGGCTGATTCTTTTTAGACAAAGACAACCTCTAAACCAAACAAACTACAAAGTGAAGGATTTAAAAGAGGCACTGTGCTGGAATCTATGTGGAATACAACCGAACCAGCAAGAGGCATAGTTTGGCAAAACTATGATGATAGGTAGACTGATTTTGCCTTTCCAACTTTTGCTCTCACTTTAGGTGTGCACAATACTTAACCTCAAGCCCCGCAGCACCCACAGAAACGGGGAGGCCATTATCACACATCACTGTGAGGAGGATTTAGACTTCAAAAAGCTGGAGGGCACTGAGTCATGGAAAACTCACACCAACCAGCTAACAGGTTGTCACACTGCTACTTACTTTACTGCTGGTCTATAAAGTTTTACTGTACAAAAGCAACACCGAGAGAGGGAGATCGTACTTTCCCAGAAAAAGAACTATTGTTTTCTGAGTTAATACATTTTGTGGTTAAACATTAGGTCTGGTGCTACTTAAGACTAGAAAGGAGAGTTTTGTGTTGTTCTGTTTGTTTTTTTTAAATCTACCATAAAAGCAAATGTATAGCTATAACAAATGCATTGTTTCATTTTAAACATCCCTTCAGTTTTCTAACAAATCATGTTTTATGTACGATTATCATAAAGAGTAGACAGACGGTGCGCTACAAAGTGATACTGAATAAATAACCCCAGCAAATGGCTCTCTGCAAAATGTCACAGGATCAGTTACAGACAGTACCGCCGATACCAAAATATATAACTCTACAAAACATATGTGGTATTTCTTCGTTGCTATTGAGGTGGAACAAAGTTTAATTTACAAAAGAACACCATGAACCTTTCTGCTGGCAGAATGTCTTCCCAAACCACTCAATGCAGTTTAGTGGCATAGCATAATGTAATATTGGCAATACTGCAATAACACAGTGTTCCAGGTTTTACTCTGACAATAACTAATCATTTACCTTTGAATGAGGACATGTATTTAAAGCTGAAAGCACCCAAAATTGAAAAACTTTGCAATGAAATCAAATACAAGAAAATCTGGATGTGGATTTTAATTCCTCAACTGAACAACTGCTCAGAGGTCATTAAAATCATTGTATGACACTATCACAATGCAAACTGCAGGCAAGTGATAAAACCAGAGCAAGAGCGTTACTTTCCTCCAACTGTAAGCCAACTACTTGTTGATAAAGAAGGGTAATATTTCTGCTAATCTTAAAAAAAAAGACAGAAAAAGAAAAAAGAAAAAAAAAAAAAAAAGAGTACTTTTCACTTTGGATAATTAAGCTTTCCAAAATATGTTGGAAAATATATTAGTGACAACATCATCCTACGTGACGTTTACAAAAGACTTGCCAATACAAGGGTACAAGTGAAACCAACATCTCCTGGATACAAAGCATGAGCTACACATGGAGCTGGAGGTTTCTGTGAACTAAAGTAAATACCTGAACTGAATTTGATTTTTTTCTTTAATTTTGATTTTTAGTTCTGTTTCAGCTAGTTTGAGTAGCTGGCTTCCTTTTTATTGTTTGAAAATGTTTCAGTTGTAGTTCAGGTTTTCATCAGTTTCAATGTTAATTTTTACAATCCCTATTTTAAGCTCCTTATCTATCACAGTCATGATGATTGGTCCACATATAAGGCAAGGAGTCTGCATTTCATATTTTCAGCCATTTGATGAATACAAATTTATTAAAGCTTATGTAAATTAAACCCCACTTAAAAAATGTTGATGAGCTGAGGTCAAAACCTCCTTTTTAATGCTGGAAAAATTAGGCTGCGGTGGTTTACTGCACATGTACACAAGACTGGTCAATGTACAGTAAAGGCCCTGTTAACTTATTTGACGGACATATACCATCTATGACAATCTGATAGATATTCTTTTTCCTTTAAGTTTAGAAACTGTTTTCTTTATCTTCCAGTCTTAGTGGAAACACTGTGCTTCCCTTAGTGTGTAGAGTTTAAGACCTCTCTAGGCAGGGCTTGAGAGCCCTTGGTGTGATTTAGGGCAGGAAGTGTGCTGCATGATCGTTATGTCTTTCTCTGTAATCTACTTGTCAGCAGGCTTCAGTGAGCCGCATACCTGCTAATACACTTCCAACACCCAGGACTGTAAAAAGACACACTGCCTGGTGACGTTACATCACCACGGGCGGCCTCGTCACTTCACCCTCTGTGGCCTCACTGCAGCACCAGCAAAGCCATCTTTCATGGGAACTGCTCCCATCCCGCTTGTAAAAAACAAAAGCTCGTGATCAAAATGTATGTTGTGCGCATCAGCTAAGTGAAAATACCAATAGCAGGTGTAGCAGCTTAATAACTCCCCCTCCCTCTCCTTCCACACTGACAGATTTTAAACAGCTGAGTACACAAGCCTATCTCTGCAGCTCTGATGAGCTTCCAGATCACATATTTACTTTTGATAACCTTTTCCGAGCCGCCTGCAGCATCCAGACTGTCCACAGACAATCAGAGGAAATCCACTAGAAGCTCCATGAGACAAGAAATAGGAAGCAATACAGGCCTCTGAGCTCGTGCTTCAAACGCTGCCACTAGACTGCAGCAAGTCTGTTTACTCCTCGTTTCCATCCTGTTAGTGACAGACTGCCTGAGGGGCAAGCGTAGTCATAAATACTTTTCCACATGAGAGGCAAGGTGAGAAGAAACGTGATGGGAAGCTTTCGGAAAGAGACCATCGGTGACAGATAAAACTTGTTTGGGTTCATGTGAAAGCTCCGTCTGCAGCAGGACTTAATCAGAGGGGTATGCTACCAATTAAGATTAAGGTGTTGCGGAGGTATGTCAAGCTTAAAGTCAGAGTTTTATGCATTTTATTTTATTTAGTTTTTATGGCTCTCTTTTTACCTGGTTAGTAACTAATGCCTAGCACATAGCCTTGTTCAGAGTTCTGGTTTAACATCAGCTGAAAGTACCACCTTTTCACCTTTACTTTTAATCTTTAGCATGCTCTAAGTGTGATACAGATCATCTATTCTGTTCATTCAAAGAATACATTATATGCGTGTAACCTTTTGAGCCGTATCTAATTAATATCACATAAAGAAGCACTGCAGAAAAGGTACAGCAGTGCAAAGTGGAGCAGTAATAGGAATTTACATGCATTAAGCTGATGATACAGAAAATAAATGTTGTTATGTGTCATATTAATCTACTGCTCTTAAGTCTGTTTTACACACCTGGAATTGCAGCCAACAGAACACAGGAAAAAAAATGAATCGATCTATTTATAGGATATCACGAATAATTTGGCAACTAAAGTGATTTCTACGTATCCATTATGTTTGAATTATGCCTGGGAAATCTATGCCATAACTTCCGACAAAGCAGAAACCCCTCTTGACCCAATGCATAAACTTCCACAGAACCTGACACGCACCTGACAAACACCCACAATGACTCCGACTGGCTACAGCGTAGGGTTAACAGAGTATTCCAGTTACATCGCAAGTTACAATGCAAGTTACAGCATAAGTTCTGACTTCTGGTTACATCGTCAGACTGTCGGTGCTCCGTATGTTTTTTTGTTTGTTTGTCTTTTTAATTTATTTGCATTTCTTTCTACTCTGCTTTCATCCTCTTTCCTGTTCAAACCCACTTTTCAATCGATCAGCAGTCTACCTATTTAAAGTGTCATCACCATCAGGCTGTGTGCTTTTGTTTTATGCACGACTGCGTGCAAGCACACCATATCCAAAATCCTTCATATTGCAAAAGCCCAAATCCTAAGCAAAGGCAGTAACCTGAAATCCACTTCAGACCTGAATGCTCTGTCATTTAACTGGATCAATTTTAAAGTTTGAGTGCAAATCTGCAGCTTTCTCAGTAGACATTGAAATCCAGAACCCAGAGCCTTCTGAATGTAAAAATAAATATATTTATGCATAAATTCACAAGATTTATGATTGTGCTCTTCTTAATGTCATATCTGCCTCCTATTTATTTAAATATCCCACTGCTTAGTTTTTTTATTACGTTTTTCTCATAATTTCTGATTGGCTTAAATGACTGAACAAGGCACTGAACGCACCTTATTTATGTGAACATGCACAGAGTTTGAAGTAGGAGGTTTAGGTTACCAAAAACGTCATACCCGTTATCTCCAACTGGGTTTTTAGATTCTGTCAAACTAGCTAACACAAAGAAAGCCCTGCTATGTAGAATTTGCTTCATAGTACACCCTTCATGCCAGATGAACTTCAGTGCCATCTGATACTGTAAATCAGTAAAAAGGCTCAAAGTTAAGCCACACAAGGAACCTTTACACAGCTCCACACCAGAGTAAGAATAAATGCAGGACTTCGATGGGAGAACCTCTCTGCAGCTCTCAGGTTTGTCCTGTAACCAAAACCCCATAACACACAGTTCACAAGCTCCTCACTCTTTCCAATCAACAGAACTTGGTCTGTGTTGCTTGTGAATGTACTTTGGCTTGTTCTATTTTAAAACCCAGACCCTGGTTAAAAACCCACCTAACCCAGCCCTCCCCAGCACGTCACCATGAATGGGATGAATCGGGAAGCCCAGTTTACAGTTTAGCTGGAAACATGGAAACGTTTCAGATGGCAACACATAAAAAGAAATGTAGGAATATAAATTTATAGACGATTTAACTGCATCAGATTAAAAGGTTTACAAGCTGACAGAAGTCGTAAGGTTTATGTGCTCCACCAAGTTTTATTTATTGCGAAAAATCCATGCAGTCTGATTGGCGCTCCTTAAAGTGCTATCAACTTTTCATTAAAAAATGTATTATAATAAAAAAAAAAACCCCACAATACTCTAATATTCTAATCTGTGGCCTCTTCTCGCTCAAATGATTTGCGTCTGATCAGCGCAGCTGCAGCAGTCTGGTATTCATGAAAGCATTTCCAAGGTCAAGGTATCCCCAGGTTTGTTTGACAAAGGAGAATAAATGACTGTACAGCGAGAGGGAAAAAAACAAAAAAAACAAACTGCATTAGTTTCACTCAGCCCCAAGGGAGCATTACTAAAAATTACAACCTATATTGTGAATAACATGCACACAAAACATTGCCTAACTGAACGTAAGGGCCGTGTTTAACTAAGTCAGTTTTAGGTGGACGCTGTTTTCCTGGAAAACTTGAAACGTTAACGAAATATAATATGTTTACAGGAAATAAATGCTTGGGTGTGCTTCTTCTTTTTATCTTCTAAATTTGATATATGATAAGATATATAAAGGTGAGATCTTGTTTGTTTTTCTTACCTGAATGTGAAAATATTATTTCTCAATTTTAGGGTCAAACTGAACTCAAATATATACATTTTAAATTCCTAAAATTCCACTTGTTTGAATGGGTTATGTTGCCATACCTCCACTTTGTTTGTTCTGATTCATCATGCTATGAGTCACAGCGATGTATTTAAAAACAAACTAAATGAATAGTCCTAACGCTGACTCATGTTTGTGATGTCGTTAGAAAAGCCAAGTACAATATTAAAACGATCTATTATAATCACACCAAAAAAAAAAAAGTTTTCACCAAGAGGTAAAATTATATTTCCTTTTGTCTCATAAAATATTTCAAGGTGTAAAGCGCAAATTCCATGCAATAAGATAAGTGTCGGATAGAACAAGATAAAGTTTAGTTATTCCAAAGTTGGGAAATCCCCTCTAAAATAAATTCGACATAACAAACTAGCCTACATATGTACAAAGCCCCCAAAAATCTCTCAGTGACTTAAAAGCCCATTTTAAATGAAAATAAATACAACAACGTAAAATATATATATATAGCGATTTCAGTAAAATCGTCAAGCAATAATACCGCAAATTTAATGTAGAAAAGTAAATCGTGATCTATTAGACCCTAAAAATGCAAAACTATAGTGAAACCATAAGTGACAGTCCATATTTTTTTCGTTTCCCAGTAACAACACACCTGTTTTTCACTTTAAATGCATAAGAATAATGTGCAAATAGCGGAGAAAACACTCTGCTTACACAGTGCACTATTACATGTGCGATATTTACAGTAAAACACTGTGTTTTTCGGGTTAACAAAAATGACCCTTTTCCTCGTGTTTGAACATTAACGAAGCATGGAAAAACACAGAGTTTGCCCGTGTGTGTAGTAGTGTAGAGAGGCATTACTTACTCTCTGCGGTGGCGGGCCGGAGGCAGGACGAAAGACCCAGCATCAGACCCCAAAACAAGGTCAAGCGGCTCCTTTCCTTTCGAGACCTCATCCCCGAATGAGTGAATCACACTTTAAATCCTGTAAATAAATATGCTGTGGGGAGGAAACGTGGGGAAAACCCAGTCAGAGTTATCAAAACGCCTTTTAAGCTCCAGCCAGCACCTTTTAGCTGTTAGCCGGCTAATGGAGCTAATAGCTACTACAAACAGGCTAGCAGGATTGCACTCTCACGTTTCCTAACGGGAGTCCAGTCGTGCTCAAAAAAAATAAAATAAAAAACATATAGAGAGAGCGTTAGATATATATATCACCGATTTAGTCCCGTGGTCAGAAAATATGTATTCATAGTTATTCTTCTCTTGGATAGCGCCGCACTGGAGAGTATAAGACCACTGTATCTAAACTAGCGGCGGGGATTCCTCTGTAATCCGCATCTTCACACTCCATATCTGGAGGAAAAACCGTTCACAGTCCCGCTGCTGCTGCTGGAGGATCCTCAGGAGGCAGAAAACGGGTCAAACCTCCCCTAAAATTGGGATGGACCGAGACGGACTGGGGCATACAGTACCATATTCCACTTGTACAGTGCCCCGTTAAGTAAACGACACGGCGTTTGTTTCGAAATATCCAGGATAAAATCTGGCTTCAGACCGCAGCCTCCTTCTTCTCCTCCTCCTCCTCCTCCTCCTCAGCCGCTCATCATGCACACACGCACCGCGTTGTTGTGGTAATTCACCTTCATACCAGCGGGCTAAAATTAATATTTGACCTTTTTGCTGCGGTTGAGGTCAAATTCTTTGGTTTTCTAATGCCCTCGGTCGATAGATAAGTGAGCGGTTCGCGCAGTTACATGGAACAACTCACAGGTACACACACATACACAGTCTCCTTCGGTCAGTCTGCAGTCTGCCGTGTTAGCCGTAAACACGGCGCCATGCGCACAGATCGTATATGCATCGTGTGATGAATCACTCCGCCTCGGTGAAAGAGGGCGTCGCTCTTACTGCAGTTCAGCCACCATGGAGAGCAGTTGCCATAGTGACTGCTGTGGCCCTCATTGGGAGAAATCCTCAGTTTTTAACAGTTTCCAGCATCTTTGGTCAAATTAAGCGTAAAACTACATACACTGAACACCCTATCGGATTACTTTAAGTGCATAATACCCACAGAAGGCGTGTTCGCTACGCTATCATTCTCATCAAACACGGCAGCAGGGATTATAAGGAATAGCGGCTCTCTGAAGAAAAATGGCTTTACAGGGGGATGCAATTATTCGTTGGAGCTTCTATTTAAAAAGCGGATGGAAAAATGTAAACAGAGTGAGACCTCTTGTCACCTCTCGGGGCACCGCCGTAGCGACTACTTTCACGATGATGAGGTATGAAGGAAATCAGGGATGCTGATCCAGGATCAGGATTGTTTTCCGCTCAAAAAACACAGTGGAGAGCCACCTATACAATGACCATGTCTGTCTGCACGATTGCAGGGGTGTAGTTGTAAAGGGGGT
This sequence comes from Oreochromis niloticus, assembly GCF_001858045.2. NCBI lineage: Eukaryota > Metazoa > Chordata > Actinopteri > Cichliformes > Cichlidae > Oreochromis > Oreochromis niloticus. Next base: position 33,131,488 of record NC_031965.2, read on the forward strand.
GCGCAACAGTGGATCTAACAGTGGCGTGCCAACAAAAAACTAGATTTTAAAGCCTAAGCTTATCTAAAGAATTGAGTTTTTAGACGATAAACATTATTAATGTTTAAGATGTTTGCTACTTAATATACTCACAGACGTTTATTTGTGACCAAGACAGTGCAATATGACACAAATGTAATAATTTACAGAAACGGTATCTTACCGGAGGCTGGACTCGGACTGCAAATATGATACTTGTTAACTGGCTGATAAATTTAGCATCCGTTTTCCCATGTTTCCCATGTTAGGATGCAACAAAAGATAAGCTCATAAAGTGCTTAGCCTGCTAAAAGATTTATAAATCTAGCACTTTAATAAGTTTGCACCTGAAAGAGGAGTTCCATCTACAGTGAACACGGCATGCTGTTTCTGTGGTCTTCACTTGACCCTTATTAAGAATCAAATTATCAGAAGGGAAGAAAACATACCCTTTTTTCTGCCATGTTCTTACTGCCACTAGTACCCAAAGGAAATAATATTTGCGTTCCAAAAAACCCACAGAGTTCAAGCTGTTTACTCTGAAAAGGCTGTGTCGTGTTTCAGAAATGTTAATTACTGGTTATACTGTTAGCAGTTACTTGTACATACACAAGGGGAAGCGAGGGTTCAAATACACAGAACAAAAATACTAACCTGGTCACCCGAAAACAAATTCACCTGTGTATCTTCAGCTGTATAGACCAATTTTTCCACATATCTATGAATGCCATCTGTCTTTTCCTATAGGATTATAACCTATGTAAACATAGGTGTTACTAGATAGCAGTATGGTGCTCAGGTATTTAGTGTTTTGGTGTTCGTTTGTTTTTTAATTTGACATAATATTGTCTATTTGTTTTGTTTTGTTTTTTACAACAATTAAAATCGACTTGACTTGATCTTACTTAGCATACCTAATACCAATTATTCAATAAAATGCTAAAAACAAGAGATGGAAGAAGATTTGTGGAAAAATTTGTGGAAAATTAACCTCTAAAACCAATAGTGACAAATAACAAAGTACTTTCTTACTGTATATAAATAGAATTTCAGATATCTATTTTTCTGACAGTTTGTTTTTTTTACTCTTTCTCACTACATTTTAACACAAATAGCCTGACTTTCTACTTCTTATATTTTCAAAACTGGCTTATTACTTTAGACTTAAGACATTTCAGGGGAATCATTATTTCCTCTCACCTCACACCTTGAAATACCAAATTTACTTAAACCTAAATAGAGGGAACATGAACATTACATGCAAAGAGATAGGAGAAAGAAAACACAACCAAACAAAATAGCACACCAGAAAAGGACTGAGCATAAAGGGAGTGACATCTTTTTTTTTAAGTGGCAGGTAATTTAAAATGCAACATTTCTACCAGCTCAACAAATATCAGCATTCACATAGCTGTTTCTGTGCAGTTTGTCACAAAATATGTCTGCTAGCTAGTGCTACAACTGCCACATTTCCCAGGGAGAGAAAAGAATGAGAGGTAACATCACTCAGAGGTAGAGAAAGATGTATGAAAGACAAGACAAGAGTGGAAGAAGAGAGGTTATTTTAAAAATATAAGGACTCCTCAGTGACATTTGATGAACTGGAAATTTAAGGGTTATATCATGTGATGTTCTTGTTAATTTGAGTGTTTGTTTAAAATACAACTTTATATCTCAAGTTATTTTTTCTTTTTTTTCATATTGTGAAACACCCTGCTAAACAAACTGAAGTGTACTAATGTTATTATTCAGAGGTTGCATCAAAATGCTGGCTTCACTGGTTAGTTTGCAATACCATAATGAAGTTTGTGCAGGGCAGTTGTGTTGTTCAAAGTCAGTGTAATATCACATCAAGGGGAGCACACAAATTCAAGCTAATGATGCTGATCAGATTCACTCGTGGTTTATACTAGCTCTGTTCTAGGTGTGTACTGACTATAATCAATTTCATTCTGTAACATTATGTTCTATGTAACAGATATTCAAGCTTGGTAAATTCATTAGAATTAGAATTAAAGTTGAAGTTTCTGTTATATTACTATTGTTTTATTATGATATTAATATGACTTGGCTTGGGGAAAAAAATGAAAACCAATTTTAGACCTGTGCTTTATCACGCTTACTTGAATAAAGAATCAGTATTTCAGCTTTTATCAGGGTATTTTTTTTAACACAATTATGTTTTGTTTAGGTTTTTTTTAATAGTATGGATACCTATCTGTACTTTCACTTAAATGCCTAATGTGTGTGCCTAAAAGGTATCATGCTGTCATGGCTTGTGGAGACTGTTGTAGCATCTCCTGCAACAACAAAGGAACCTTCACATGAAAAGATACTGAAATGCTGCCACCTTGAGGGGAACAGACGTAACTGAGTGTGGGCCAAAAAGACTGAATGGAAAATTTTATACCACTTTGTTAAAAAAAACAAAAACAAAAAGAACCCGACATATTCCTCTTAAAGTTATAGGTAACATGTGCCTTTTTTACATGCCACATGGAAGCTGAAGTGTACGTAGAACCTTCTCATCCTTATAATCCTTTCCTTGGACAACATATTGATCTCTATTTGAAAAAGCAGCATAACTAAGAGGGAAAATGTAGACAGGTGACAAGTAGAAGGAAAACTAGCAAACAGTGTATTAGTAAAGTAGCATATAATTGTTTTTCAGATCCATTTCATATAGCTTAGGGACCTCCGGTGTCCTCTGCATGGGGGCATTGGTACCCTGAAAGCGACCACTCCCATCAGGACTTTGTACTGATATGAACAGATTAATCCCTGTGAGGGACAAATGATAAAAGAGCAACCTGATTTGTTCTGCATCTTTGTTATACTGTAGCCCTATGAGCTGAGTACAGGAAAGCCAAACAGGTTTCTAAAACAACCCATTAATGAAACTGACTTTTACTTACATTTGATTCTCAGACAGGTACAGCTGCTGTGATCTTTTGAGGTCTGAGGCCCAGCCGGAGGAAGTGGAGGGCCAGCAGCTTGTGACGCTGTGAGAGAAGCAGACAGTAAACAAAACCATCCATAGAAGAGCCCCTGACAGTTTTGATTATCCCTGTAATTACAGGCCGCTTTCATCACTTCGAGAGCAGAGCACAGAAGCATTATTTGAAAGCCACACATTACCTCAGCTCTGGCAGACAGCACTCAGCATCCGTCACAATCCAACAATTAGCACTGAGGAGAAAAAAAATTCACATTAAAAATGAAGTGAATATCAGTGGCCACCCAAGAGTCCAAATACAGTGAGTCACCCTCTAACAAGTGCTCACTGTACCAACATGACCCCCTGTGCCAGAGAATGTTGTGCCTGTCCACTTGCATTTGTTAAGTCCCTATTAAAGTCCCCATGAAGGCAGCCGGCGGGCCCACCTACCTCGACTGTCCCGGTGGAATCCATTCTCGCACTTCACTCATGTGGAAATAAGCCTGTTTACCACCAACGGGTCACACATGCTAATGAGCGTCTGTTTGTTTTCCACTGTGCTCATGCAGGAGGAAGGGAATTTAGGGGGGAAATAATAGATGATATGCAGACAACAGCCTGGGTGGCTTTGCAGCACTAATGATGAAAAACGTACAACAGAGAATTAATGGAAATGAAATCAGAACAGGAAATGCGGTGTGACATTTTGATGAGTCTGGGCCTGAGGTACAGAATGGCGTCTGGCCCCATGTGAAAGTAGTAGCTGCAGGTCAGGCACCTTTGACTGTTTGTGTGACAAATAAGTTGTAATATACTGTGCAGAATTATATACTTGCATGCACAATGGAATACACTAATGAGCCAGTGCATTTTTATTGTGGGTAGATATTGTAAACCCTCACAGGCAAATACCCACACACTCTCTGGGAACCACAGCGCCAGCATACTATACGTCATATAGCCTCAAAAGGATGGACAGTAAGAATCAAGAAGAAAGTTCTGTGAAAAAATATTTGTCCCATTGCTGATTTCTTTATTTCGTTCTTTAGGTCAGTGTTCATGATTTTGCAGTAAGAATGAGGATGAAAAAAAATGGCATCTATGAGAAAGTTCCAAGGCAAACCCCACAGCTGACCAAAACAACACAAAGATTCGTCTCACACAGGACAAAACCATCTTGATGATCCCCAAGACTTTTGGGAAAATATTCCGACAATATTCAGACTGACAAGATCTATTATATCTGGCTAAACTAACACAGGATGTCATAAGTGGTAGTGTGATGGTCTGGGGTTGCTTTGCTGTTTCATGACCTGGATGACTTACCATAATTGATGGAATCAGGAATTCTGCTCTCTGCCAGAAAATCCTAAATGAGAATGTCCGGCCATCAGTTCATGCCCTGAAGCTCAAGCTCAGTTGGGTTAAGAAGCAGGATAATGATCAGAAAGACACCAGCAAGTCCACCTCTGACGGCTTAACAGAACCCAAAATGAAGGTTTTGGAGTGGCCCAGTAAAAGTGTGGAGTTGAGAGGCTTTCATATGAGCATATGATCTAGAAAACTCTCCAATATGGCTGAATTAAAACAATTCTGAAAAGAAGAGTGGGACAGAAGTCCTCCACGGCGATGTGAAAGACTGATTGTCAGTTATCGTAAATGCTGACTGCAGTTCTTGCTTCCCAGGGAGGCACAACCAGTGATTGGGTTGAGGAGGCAGTGACTTTTTCACACAGGGCCAGGAAGGTATGGATTGCTTTTTTCCCGCTAAATTATTGAAATAGTTATTTTAAAACAGCACTTTGTATTTACTTGAGTCATCTTTGTCTAATTTTAAAACAGGAAGGCAGAAACTACTTTTTCATTGTATACTGTACAGGTGGGGACATTGTCTTGCACAATGTGTGATATTTTCCTCATTTTACTACTCAAACTACTCTTTTGTAATTACTTACAAATTACCACATTGTCATCATTTCTTTAGTTAAGACATGTTTCAAAAGATCTTTTTTTTTCATTTGACCTTAAAAGAAGGCACCCATGCTTTCATCTCATCAAATTTGGACTCTAATAATTCCCGCTCCAGTTCATTCAAATTTCAGTACCCAGAATTTTCTTCAGTATACCACACTGGCTATCTATTAGATATCAAGCTGATTTTAAGCTTTCATTATATATTAAATCAGACATTATGAACTGTGCAGCTAACTGTGTTCCTCAGGTCAGAACCTCTCAACTGCTCCCCGAGCTGCTTCACTACAAAAAGGAAATTTTTTGTTGCTGTTGAAGTCTTTACCAGAAGGATCACTCCTCTCAATATATTTTACTTATTATTCAGACTGATATCTACGTGAAAATTAAATACAAGAACTATGGAGGTTACATGTCTGGGGTCAATTGTGTAAATGACAAATACACTCTATTTTATTTTTATGCATTTTCCCCAAACACCCGATCAATAAATAAGAACTACACACAGAGCAACCTGTTGTAATAAAACTACTATTTCAGCCGACTGTCTCTCTGGTAATCATCTTTGGTTTTCAGTAGGGATACTTCTAAAGATTAGCTACATGTTTATCGTGAGATTTATCTGTTAATGCTTGCAAACTAGAGCTAATTAAAATGTAGGATATTATCTCAGTTTGTGTTATGGGAAGACAAATACTCTGCAGTCCCACCTGAACCAGGACACCTGCTCGCCCTAAACAACATGTAGGTTTATTGAGCTGTACTCAAAGAAATGGGATTACCTTGAGATACATGCCTCACTTGCCATTTATACATTCTGCATTGAAACTTCAGCAACAACAACAACAAAAATCTCTTTTCTCTTTTGTTCTGTTTTGTTGTTTGTTTTTTGAAGGAGTTTAGATTTTTATGCAACTTGTTTAAAGAATGCTACTCGAGATGATCAGAGCATGAGAAGTGCACAGGCATCAGTCCCAGAAGCATATAGTATTATACAAAGACATTGCAACAAAAAATCAGAACTTACTTGAAACACTTATGCCTCCCCTAAAGTTCTGGTACCCACTGAAGCTGACTCACAGAAAACTGTGAAGACAGGTGAGTTTTGAAGAGGTTTTGTCATTTGCTTTTTGGGCTTTGGACCGCCCACTCCTGGTCTTCTTTCTGTCCTGAATAATTTCCTTGCGTGTGTCCTTTTTCACAGCTTGGCTTACTCGTGTCCTGCTTATGATGTTAAATCTTGTGATATCCTTTTCCCTCTGTCATCCTCACCTGTTAAATCTGTACTGGAGCAGATGGATAGTTTGAAAGTGGTTTAGCATCTGGTGAGTAGAAACATTATGCAGCAGCATTGCCACTTGGACACCTTTGTGTGACGGAGCAGTATCTCAGGAAGCAGCTGCAAGGATGTCTCAGGGGTATTTCATCATCAGCAGTGTCCTCATGCATAAACAAAATGACAAGCCTTGGAGTTTCAGGTTGTAGTTCAAGGGATTTTCTGATCTGTGTTTTTGACCTTGGTTTATGATTTCTCTCTCATTGGTAATATTAGAATTAAGAAAATCTATTGTGATTCTCATTGAAACATTTATGGGGACTGTTTTTTCTTATGTGTTGCAGCAATGTAAAACCTCCCATTTTGAGGACAAAGCAACTGATTGCATTTGGTCTCTTCCTGAAACTAAAATAAGAAATCATTATTTATACCTTTTGGTTGCTCCCAAACTGATCACTTCATCTCTTGTCTTTTTGCTTGTATTTTTTAACAAGTATAACAAAGGAATTATTTTATTTTATATTAAGCTCATTTCATTCTGGAGGAAAGGTGACGAAGCAAAGGATACCTGTAAGTATTCTGCCCAATCCCAAAGTCCATGATTGTGGATGTTAAGGTGCTTTCCTGGTAAGACTTTTAGGTTTTCCCCATTGTCAAATTATAGAGTGAGAGCTGGTGTGCAATGAGTTGCCATGTTAGAGGATTATGCATAAGGATAGGGTGAGATGGAGGCAGATGATCTGCTGCGGCAACCCTTAATAGAAAGAGCTGAAAGAAGAAGAAAAAAAGGCAGCTATTAATATTTTGAGCCCTTTGGGGGGTATTTTCTATATGCATGTATTCCTGGAAACTATAGATTTACCCACTGTTAATATAGGGAAAGACCATAAAAATGTATTAAATATATCTCTAGAAGGAGAATCTGCATATTACAAGAAAAAAGTCTTTATATAAAAGTGTAAACACATGCACCTGTTTGTTTTAAAATTAACCAGCTTCTAGTGGTTGTATGAGCACGTAAAATGCATGTTGGTTTAGTCATTCTTAGATACATTGAAAGTGTGGCCCTTAGAAACCTAAAGTAAAGAGTTTTTTAACATTAAGCACGGGATGTATTTAAATTGTATATTGGACATAGACACCTTGATGCCACCCAAAACCTTCTGTGAATCCTTCTGTGAAAATATACCTCTTGGTGCTTTAAAATTGGATGTCATGAACACAGTCTGTGTTTCACTTTTTATGAAGAACACCGCACACCTGAGGGACTTGTAGTAGCAACACTACCTACCCTGCTTTATTGTGCGTTTTTACTCTAATAGGAACCATAGTTTGCTAAATGAATATTATGTTGTATCCAGTAAGATTTTAAACTAGCTAGAGTCTATAAATTTATCAGGAAAGTTTTTTCTGAGATCATATATCAATGGACTTAAAGCAGGGGTCTCAAACTTGCAGCCCGTATATTGAAGTGAAGAAATATATAGCAATTTGGCCCTTCAAGTTACTTTTTTTTAAAAGGAGGATTTGTTTGCTGCTGAGTGCAATGCTAAAGTAAGTTCTTTAAAAAGCAAAAAACTACTTAATATGAGCACAGTACAAACATGTTGAGGGATTGGCTGTGTTAGTTCAGTGAGAGAGTTAGTTGTAAAGAAAACAGTTTTCACTAGTAGTCAAAAACTGATGTGCACACATATGTCTGCATTTTTTTTGTTAAATAAGAACAAAATTATAGCATAAGTGCTGCCACGTGTCTGGCCAGAAAGTGAGTGAGGGGGAAAAAAAAAAATTGCATGCACGTTTACAGTTTTGTCTTGTTTTACAAGATTTGAAATGTAAAAAAAACAAAAAACAAACCCCAAAACAAAACACTACATTTTCAGAAATATTTGTAGGTGTTTCCTTGGTTGTTTGTGTCACGGCGATTGTGACAGATTGGACCCGGAACAAATCCAACACAGAAGCGAAATGTACATGGCAATAATTTATTACAAACGGTGAAACCGTGAAAACACTAGTGCGAAGACAGAGAAAACAGGATTAGTACAAGTATTTAGCGAAAGCAAACTCCCCCCCCCAAAACAAAATGCGCCATTTTTTGTACTACTTGAACACTAAAGTGGCCCTCCAATGAGATGAAAGCTCACACAGCTCATCTAAGTTTGAGACCCCCTGATTTAAAGGGTTCTGTACAACTGGACTTCTTTTTGGAAATCAGAGTTTCCCCTCTGGTGGACAATATATAGATTGCAGGCTGATGGCTTTAAAATTCAGGCCTGGTCTACTCGCATCTGTTACATGGAGTCATGCAGTACAATTCATTATCTAGCCCAAACTAATTTAATTTCCATACATAATCCTTGTCAAACTAAATGAAAAAGTAAACAATGGATTTAAATTATGCAAAATGAAACACTTTTTTTGAAGATACAACTTGAGATATAATCTTAATGTCATTTTACAATGACAGCTTTTCTTTGTGGAAACATATTTTATAGTAGATGATTAAAACCTCCAAGTGTACTAGAAATTTTTAAATACCCTAAAGAAAAACTCAGCAGCTTCTTAGTTTGTCTGGACAGAAAAAAACAAAACAAAAAAACATCTTCAAAGCATGCTTTTCCTGTTTGGCACACATGTGTTAATGTTGAGATCTTTTGCTACAATATTACATAATTTGGGTCTTGATCCGGTTTTCTGACCATCCACTGTAGATCAAAGGAAAAAGTGTTTCCAAGGCGGTGTGAAGCAGCTGACCCAAGTACAAAAGTTCCAATAATTAACATGGTGCCTCAGCTGATGGTGGATTAGTCACGAAGACCCCAGAATTACATAATGTGTCAGGTGGATAGCCTCATAAAGTGAACAGTATAGACCACCACTGTGAAGACTGAGGACTCGGCATGCTTACTGCAATAAAATTTGAATCCCAAGAAACTTTTGGCTGTCTGAAGCCAAAAACTGCAGACATATTTAAGCAATAAAAAAAGTAAAATGTGATTTTCTGTGGGTTTTAGAGGTTTTTATTTATGTTTTTAAGCACTTTTGGCTAAGGCTTACTAGTGTTATTCAAGTGAAAATACACTCAGTGGCCACTTCATTAGGTGCACATACATTTGCCTTTACAACTGCCTTAATTCTTTGTGGCATAGGTTCAACAATGTGCTGAAAACATTCCTCTGATATTTTGGTCCATGATGACATGATGCCAGATTTATCAGCTGCACGTACATAATGTGAATCTCTTGTTCCAACACATCCCAAATGTATTCTATTGAAATAAGATCTCATCATGTTCAAGAAACCAGTTTAAAAGGATTTAAGGATTTGTGATATGGCACATTATTCTGCAGGAAGTAACTATCAGGTGATGAGTAAACTGTGGGCACAAGGGAACGGGCAAGGTCAGCAACAATACTCAGGTAGGCTTTGACATTTGTTAATTTGTTACCAAGGTGTGCCAGGAAAATATCTCCCACACCATTACATCACCAGCACCCTGAACTGTTAACACAAGCCAGTATGGAGTCATGCTTTCATGTCACCAAATTCTGACCCTATTATCTAAATGTCACAACAGAAACTGAGACTCATTACAACAGGGAACATATTTCCAATCTTCTGTTTTCCAGTTATGGTATGCCACTGACAGTTATAGCCTCAGTGGCACCCAATGTGGTCTTCTACTGTTTTAAGGTTTAATGTGATGTGCATTCAGACCTGGTTTTGTTTTATATTTGTTTAGCTTTCAGCCATAAATCAGCAACACTACAACAAACGCACTTGCTCAGGTTTCGGGTTTATTGACGTTAATTATTTCTTGGACAGCCTGTATGGCAGACAGACCCAGAACGAAAATCTATGCGGAAACTTTTCTCATGAGCGGGTCTGGCTGACCGCTGCGGCGCAACCGGATGTAGCTGAACGAGACATCCGGTTGCAGGGAGCTCGGAAGCTAACGTCGAGTAGAGAGTCAAAATCGTAACATTTTGAGAATTTTCCACGCTGTGCTTTGATAACGTCAAAGAACAGAGATGATTAAAGCCATATTAATTTTTAACAACCACGGGAAGCCGCGGCTGATCAGATTCTATCAGTATTTTGTGAGTATTGCAGCAAATGCTGCTGAAAAAATTTTGTTTACCTTACAATCTGTATTTGATTAGCGTTTGTGACCTTTCGTGTAATGAACAGCACCACAGATATTTCAGAAATCATGACATATTATGAGATATTTTCCTGTAGCCAAGTAAAACTATTAGCGGATCACGTGAGCAAGAAAGGGAACAAACTTGGAGCTCAGTCACTCTTCAGTTTTACTTCCTTTCTATTAAAATAGACCTCTCTCTATATACAAAAGTATCTAGGCGTTATATAATTAAGGAGTAGCTATCTGTGAAGATAAATCCTCCTAAATTGTACATATGTATGTATTAGCCGGACTAGCTGTCCTGAAATCACTGACTTTGCATCATCGTTGTCTGTTTAATTACATTCAGTTATATTTGGGTGATAATCAAGAAAGAATGGAAATGACAGACTTTAGTGACCACAGTTGTTTATAGTCTTTTTGCGTATATTCAAAGTCTTATATAATGTTAAAATTTGATATTAAACATAAAAATATGATTTTACCAAGAGACGTCTTTTATCATAGTTATCAAAACTCTCATTTAAAAATGGCGGCTTTGCTTCAGTGACTGCAGATTTGTCTGTAAGTAGGTTTATTTCCTTTGTTTACTGTATAATAGAGATCAAGTAGACTTGCCTCTAAAACATTTGACATGGGTTTATATCATCTTATATATTTTTATTTATAAATATAAAAAGTATGACAGTGTGGAGTGTACTTTAGTCATGGGAAAGGAATTAAGATTTTATTATGCCCAGTGTATACAGGCCATTGCTTATTTATCTGGCTTCACTTACCCTAACCTAACATAATTTTAGCTCTGAGTGTGCTATCATCACAAAAAAATAATAATATTTTAAACACACGATGTAGACTAAAGGCAACAGGTGTATATGTGTGTGTGTGTGAGTGAGTGTGTGAGCAGTGTATAGGATGTAAGCTATACGCTTAGAGGGATCTGTCCGTATCTACAGTTTGTATTCCATTCAAGTGTTTCTTGGATGCAAAGTAGTTGCAAAGAAAGTAACCAATTAACTCTAAGTAGGCTTGCATTCAAATTTTATAGAGAGTCAGCAAGTACAAGGCTTAGGTGATTTGTCTTAGGTTCACATTCCTATTTTAAGGTTCATAATTCAATTAAAATGTATCTATATAATGACAATTTACAGCATCAGGCATCTCAAGAGACTTCATACTGTAAGGTAAAGACCCCAACATTAAGACAATTCCTATTAGTAACCGCTTGGCAACACTGGGAAGAGGGCGATCGCTTTTAACAATTAAATGACATAAAAATTGCTGACAGCTGCAGGGAACACGAGGAATAAAGTTACTCCTCGTGATCTGTTTACTTACTGATGTACCTAAGACTGATGAGAATGAACCTCAGTGAGCTATCGGGTTACTGAGGTTCACAGGCTTTTCCTGGAGTGATGACATTACTTCAGAGAAAATTGATTAGTCAGTGTGAGGTAGTTTTGTGTGTGTTTATGAGTTATTTTGAACTGCCTGCTCTGGAGCAGGTTACGTGTGCAGCATAAGTTGCGGAGATGTACAAAGTGAGCCACCTTCCCATCAGTGAAACCACAGGGTTAAAACCTGAAGTTACCTGGCTAAATCCCTAATCCTTCCATGAAGTGTAGGCCTCTGCTCCACTCTTTAAACCAACTAATGGCATCTCTAAATAACCATGTGCATTTTTTTCTCTCCATTATTTTATGTTGATAAAACTTATTGTATAGGACAGCAAATATATCATATCTGTGATGGAGCAATATTGGCTAACCGATATGTTGTTCAGGTCCTACTGTAGAGGTTTTACTTCTTAATGTTGTTAAAAATAAGTAAAACTCAAAGTAATGCATTATTGACAAATATATTTAGACTTTTTAAAATTAATTTCTATTTATTTATTTTGAAAATTTTGGAGTTAATGGAGTTTGTAACGTATTTGCTTGCAGGCGGAGGACATGCAGCAGCAGATTATTCGGGAGACTTTTCATTTGGTATCTAAAAGAGATGACAACGTCTGCAACTTCTTGGAGGGTGGAAGGTAAGTCAGGTGTTCTTTTATGCAATTCTGTTTGTATCACAGGTTACAATGAAAAAAATCCTCTATATACTCTATATATGCATGTGTGTACTCTAAGTGCAGCTATAAATGATAAGGTTGTTACTGCTTAGCTAGGCACAGCTGTCACAAAAGCTGGTTTAATAGATGTCTGTCAGAGTGTCTTGATAAATGCTCACCTGGGATGTCTGTCAGAGGCAGAGAGGCACACTTGTTGTTTGACTAGTTATGTGTTGTCACATTTTAATTTGACAAATACTGTTGTAAATCCTGAGCCATGTTTGGGCATTCTGACATTACTTTACAGCAGCTGTGGATGCAGTAGTCTAGCTTTAACCACTAGATGGAGACAGATATTCAAAAGTCTCCACCACATCTTTCAAGTGAATTAACAGCAAACAAGTTTGGTCTATTTCAGCATGAAGCTACTCCGTAATTGCCTTTTGAAGTTGTTCTTTTTTTAATCTGCTTTCAGTCTCATTGGTGGCTCCGACTACAAGCTGATTTACCGACACTACGCCACTCTCTACTTTGTTTTTTGTGTCGACTCATCGGAGAGCGAGCTCGGCATACTGGACCTGATCCAGGTCAGCTGCTCTTTTGTTGAATGGCTCTTTGGAAATATTTGACATGGAGTCACACAACCACTACACCAAGCTTGTAAAGCAGACACTTCACCCTGGAGCAAAAAGTACAATTGCAGGGTGTCTAATGGTCCTTAAATGCACAAATATCCATTAAAGGCCTTAGGAGCATTAACTCTCACAAAGTTGTGAAATTACTGTGGTACAGTAGCATGACTAACATAAATAACAACTTAGGTCAATAAAATAAACGCAGTGTAACAAAACAGCTTGGAAAGGTAAAAATTACACAAATAACAGATCTCACTTTAATAGAAAATTAAACAAACAAACAAAAAAGAAAAGCCAAGAGCACACTGATTTAAAATCTGAATGTGTTCCTATTGCGTCCATTGTCACCGGTCTGTCAAATTAAGCACCTTGGTATACAGTCTGCTTCTACAAACATCTGTGAAAAAATGATGTTACCGTGACAGGATGGCAACTGTGCGACAACTCCAGCCATGAAATTTTCTTGTTACTAAATATTCCACAGTCAACTGTTAGCTGTGTTATAACAAAGTAGAAGTGCTTGGGAATAATAAACTCCATGAAGCCATGACATGTTAGACCACACAAAATCATGTATCAGGGTCAGTGGATGTTGAGGCACAGAGAGCGCAGAAGTTGCCAACTTTCTGCAGAGTCTGTCGCTGCAGACCTCCAGACTTCATGTGGCCTTCAGATTAAACAAAGAACAGTGCACAGAGAGCTTCACGGAATGGGTTTCTGTGTCTGAGCAGCTGCATCTATGCCTTACATCACCAAGTGCAATGCAAAGCACTGGATGGAGTGGTGTAAAGGATGCCACCACTGGACTAGAGCAGTAGAGGCATGTTGTCTTTTGTGACAAATCATGCTTCTCTGTCTGGCAATCTGATAGATGAGTCTGGGTTTGGCGGTTTCCAGGAGAACGGTCCTTGTCTGACTGCACTGTGCCAAGTGTAAAGGTAGACACACGGGTGGGGAAGGGGGATGTTTATCGTGCTGGGTTGTTTATCAGGAGTTGGGCTTGGCCTCTGAGTTCCAGTGAAACAAACTGTTAATGCTTTGGCATACCAAGATGTTTTGGACAATTCCATGCTCCTAACTTTGTGGGAACCGTTTGGGGATTGCCACTTCCTGTTCCAACATGACTGCAGACCACTGCACAAAGAAGGGTCTATAAAGACATGGATGAGCGAGACTGGTGTGGAAGAACTTGACTGGTCTTCGCAGAGTCCTGTCCTTAACTTAATAGAACACGTCCGAGATTAGAGTGGAGACTGTGAGCCAGACCTTCTTGTCCAACATCAGTCTCCTCACAAATGCACAAGTGGAAAAATAGTCAAAAATTCCCATAAACACACTCCTTAACCTTGTGGAAAGCCTCCCAGAAGAGTTGAAGCTGTTGTAGCTGCAAAGAATTGGTTGACATCATATTAAACCCTATGGATTAAGAATGTGAAGGCAGAAGTGAATACGTTTGGCAACATGGTGTATGTAACAACAAGGAGCCTAACGAGTAAAATCTTACAAATAAATCCCTGTATTTTCTGTTATTATACTTCTGTCAGTAGAGCTGAAACAGATGTGAGAGGTGAGAGGCACAGTTATTTGGATGACCCCAGCTAATGGACGAATCCAAACACTGTGTTGATCCAAACTGAATTCAAACAGAAATGATTCAAGGAAATTCTTTCAGCATCTATTGCAAGCATGGATGCATTCCAGCAGCTAACAGCTGAATATCCAGGCCAGAGAAACATGTTTTTGCAGTGAGGTGTCTAGGATTATGCCACTTTTAAATCAGAACTAGTGTATTCACATTTCATCTTATCACTCAGATTACTGTCCCTGTCCAGCCAAAAAGTGTTGAAGTTTGGGAATGTGTCTGTGAAAACACATTGTACAACACTCATTGTTCTCGGTGTTCCCAGTATTCTAAGATGATGCTGCTTTAACAGTAAATGGCGTAATATAATTGAGTTACTTTGTGTACTTCCAAGATTAATGAACAAATTTGGACAATGTTCATAAACTGAGCCATTTTTTTTTTAAAATTTCCTTTTACTGTATTTTAAACTGACATTAGTGTCTCTCCTTGGAAACAAGCACATTTTCACTTGTTTATGTCTTAAATTTCATTTGGTGGTTGTGTTAAAGAAGTAACTTGTTAAAGAGAAAGCCTGTTATCTCAGATACAGGCTGTACAGACCTCTCAACAACATTACTATGCAAAGTGCTGATGCACTCACTTTTATCAGGGCTGATATCTCGCTTTACATCTTTATTGTCCCTTTGGGGAAATTTGGAAGTTGTTCTACCTTTGGCTTGTGACCATCTTAACTATATGTACTTAATCAGCACTCAGACAGTAATACAAATGTGTTATTGAAAATATTTCCCCTTTTGGCCCCATTGTTCTCTTCACTGCAGGTGTTTGTGGAAACGTTGGATAAATGCTTCGAAAATGTCTGCGAACTAGACCTCATATTCCACATGGATAAGGTAAGTGGGGAATAGGGATGCATTTCTGTAGAGCTGCAAGTATTAGTGGAATAATTGCTCAAAACTAAACGTGTCAGTAAATGTTTTCAGCTTTCCAAATCTGCGAATGTGGTTTCTGGCGGTTTTTGGCAAAAAGAGCCGTCTCAATTTTCAAGAATTTTAAAGACAATGATATAAAAGGTTAAAAAGCATTGGTCAGGCACAGCTTAGTGGGTCTGTCTTGAATTAACAGCACAGACTAGGCTTCCATTGGAGCAACATACACTGATGTTTCGAACACTGGTGTCTTGATGTTGACGGTAAAACTGCAGCAGAATAATTGTGTAGGAGGTGTATTCATGGACAGCTTTTTTCTTTTTACCCATTCAATGAAAAGGTTGAGATAAAAGGGAACTTTGTATTTATGACTGCGCTGTAGACCAGACCCTCAGGTAATGTGCAGTATATTAGTCGTAGCTGTGCAGCCAGATGCTTTTTTGAAACAGCTTCTTTACTTAACCTTTTCACCTCAGAAATGAATGATTGTCTTTCATATAATATATATCACAGTACATAATAAAGATTTTTTAAACTGTGTGCAGGGCTTCTTTAGAATTGAAAATGTATATGCTTCGGGCTACGTGTAGATCTGTTTTTCTCTTCCCCTGAGCCTAGCTAGACGTGTTGCTGGAAACTAATCAGACACATCCCCGGCCATCTTGATTGAATTTTCCCAGCAGGAAATGGATGTCATGTGGTGTTGTGAGGTTTGGCCTGAGAAATTTTCCCAAAGCGAAACCTGGAAGTATTTCTTCTTGAACGAAAAACATGCTCTCGTACAGCTCTGGAGGATGGACGCAACTAACCTTCATGGCATTGTAAAAATGTCATTGATACTTACAGTCAGGGGTTTAAAAGAGGCCGACAGATTTGCAGTAGAAGACAGTTTTATGCTGCTTGAAGCATTTTGTGCCCACAGGAATTCAAACATCTGAATGTTGTGATGGAAAGCTCCTTTGCTTTCCAACTAAACTGTATACGTTTCGGCATTGCTCAATTTTAATTGCTGTGCTTTGCTCTTTCTGCAGGTCCATTACATTTTGCAGGAGGTGGTGATGGGAGGGATGGTACTGGAGACTAACATGAATGAGATTGTAGCTCAGGTGGAGGTGCAGAACCGCATGGAGAAGTCAGAGGTCAGACCCTTTCTGTTAAAGGACCACACTTGAGGGTTATTGTATGTTTTAGTTTGCAAACTGAAACTCTTGTGAACCCCTAAAATTAATCCTTCATAATAACCTTGGTAATTGAACTTTAAGTAATAATGATTTACTGTTAGCATGCAGTGAAATACAAGTAATTGATTTGCAAACCTTCTATAAACATTAATTGATTGTTCTTGTAAAGTTACACTTGCTGATTATGAAACTTTGTAGATGTTTAATGTAAACATGATTTAAATGGTTGTTTTAGAACCAAAACTGATGTTTATAATACTGGAATTTGTAAGTAGGCAAGTAGCGGTGTTGCGTTGTTGTGAGAGTTGGCGTACTGTTTTGGTCACCATTCAGAAATTGTGCTTTAGTTACAATATCTCTTGTCACAATACGTTGGAAAATGATGCAACAAGGGTGTCTAAATGTGTGTTTTTATTTAACTCATTTTTAGAATAAGAGCACTGTGAGCACTCACTTGACGTATAAAGACTATTTGCACATATGATGACTGAGTGTCCACTCATAATACTAAGAAGTTAGTCTTACTGTAATATTCGAAACCTCTTTTCCTGCAAACTCGTCCTACATGATCAGGAGTTGCACAACCAAAATTAGCACATGGGTATATCTTAAGCCCCTGAAGTATCTATATTAGATATTTTGATCTTATTTTGTTGCATCCACTTTTGGGTTAAAATGATCCATTTGTAGTGTTTTTGCACCTGTAACACCTTATAAATAATTTTACTTTCACAACAATAACAATAATCAAATTTATATTAAAAAAAACTGAATGTTGCCTGATGTATTATGACATCATCGCATTGCTAACAGCCCACTACCAGCTGGCTAAAATCCTATACCAGATGGCACGGGTATGTACAAGTAGACAGAAATATAACTCCTTTACAAGGTGAGATTACATCTGCTTTAAGATTAGCTTTTCAGATTAAGATGACCTTACTTTAAAAATGCTTCATGTAAAAGTGCACCACAAATAAAACTACTGTAAACGAAAGGAGGTTTTACATTGCACACTTGCAGCAATTTGTATTTACTTGGGTGTTGAACAAATCGTCTCACCGAGCCAAAACAAGACCGTAGCAGTTCAGTTAGACTTTGAAATGGTCAGGTTCTTCAGACCTGAGTGGAGTTTCATTACAGAATCTGTGATATTTACCACTGAATTAGAATAGTAAAGGAAAGAATAGAATAGCCCTTTATTGTCATTGTACATGTACATAAAATTATGGGAATCAAAGCATGGACACAGTGTCAGTCTGAGTGAATGAGGTTAATGAGGTTCTCATTCAGTCACATGATCCTTTCATAGTAAAGTGTATATACACAACATGTGTAACTTAACACTGTTGCAGTTTTACTACAGGATTTCCCCCCGCACATGCTTCGACTTGTGCCATTACAGCAGTATTAAAGATGAAACGTGATGGTTCCACACACGAAGGCTTTAAAGGTGTTTTCTGTGCCGTCTTTCTCTGGGCAGGGAGGTCTGTCAGCGGCTCCAGCTCGTGCTGTCTCTGCCGTGAAGAACATGAACCTGCCCGAGATTCCCCGCAACATCAACATTGGAGACATCAATATCAAAGTGCCGAGCCTCTCCCCATTCTGAACAGCTTTCCCGCTGAGCTCTGCAGGGCTGGTGCACTACTGATATACCCTTCTCCACCCAGCTCTCTGGTCAAAACTGAGAACACTGTTTTGTTTATTTTTTAATAAATGTACCATAAAATCACATCAGTTTACTTTCACCTTCATTCCCGTATGTATGGGAGGTAAACTGTAAGTGATATTTGATGTCTGTTGTATCAATGTTGCAGATTATTTGAAGGATTTGCACAACGATGTAAAGTTTGATTCTAGAAAGCATTAAGCGTGCTATTATTATATATGTACAATTGTTTGTGGGGGGTTTGAGGCCACCCGATTTCCTTCCTTTTCTAAAGGATAAATGAATGATGTCTTAGCCGAGTGTGTATTTTTCTACACAGCTCTCCCAAATCTCTGTTTTCAAAGCATTCCCTCCTTTCTGGATTGAGTTTTTGGACTACATTCAGTTCACTGAAATATGATCTTAGGCTTCTGTTTCTGGCGAACAGTTATTTGGTTCTTGCCACAGTTTTCATTTTCCATCTCCTTTATATATTTTTCCCCTGATGTCTTTGCAACTTGTGACTAATGGTGTTGTTCTCCAGGGTGCAGAACATGCAAATGATGTTTGGTTATGCCCAAATTTTTAATGTGCTACTGCAAGATCTTGCCAACATCTGTTAGGAGAGACAGCAGAGTGCAATGACTATAACCATTTTTGGATCATTGAAATGTTTGTATATTTGTGTCTCTTTGGCTGTATTTAGTCGTCAGGTATGATCAAATTAAGACTTTTATCATGAAATCCTTTTAGGGAAGGAAATGTGTCCTGGTGTCAAAGACATTTCTTGCCAAGGTAAATTAAATGAATGAAAATCGAAATCCCTGTGGCTGTGCTTTATTCGGTTTGCACATAACAGACCTTGAGATTTTCTTGCATATGAGCAGGTAAGCTGAGGCACTGGGGCTGTGGTTTATCTGCGTCATATGAAACCTTCATCAGAATGATCAGGACACTCTGTACCTCTGAGGATCGGAGCTCTTTCTGCTCGACCACAATGCAGTGTTGTTGATACAGCCGCATTCTTTCATTCCCCCCTTCCCACTAATTTAGGGATTTTGGGGCATGGAGGAGGTTGTTCCCTCCCTACATCTCTAGGAAAACCTGTCATAGCTCTCGCCACCTCCTACCTCCGTCTCCCAGATGCCGACTGAAGTCTTTAAGCCTGGGATCATTCCAGCTCAACTTGAACGTCTTGTGTGGACTTAATTCCGGGTGAGCGGTGGACATGCAGCTACACAAGGTTTGGTAGGTACTGTTTTCTATATTTTTGGTATAAATCTGACCAAGGACACCAGTCTTGTTGATCCAAGCTTTGTCTTCAACCTAAGAAAAGTAACACTAGTTGTCTTTGTGCAAGTTTTACAGCCATATGGTAAATTGTTGCACTGCTTTTTCCCTTAGAGTTTCTGTGCAGCAAGAAGTTGGTGTAATTGTTCACAAATGTTCCCTGAATGGATCAAAGGCAGACTTTCCGCTGTGAAGTACAGTCTTGTGATGCTGTTTAAGAAAATCCATGACACTTTGAGTTACGCTGCTCTTGCTTAATTTCAAAAGCCAAAGTATGCAACAGCAACTCAGTTTGCAGTGAGTGCAAAGTAAATACTTTAGTAAAGCAGCTGTGAGATAAATCAGTGTTTGGCTTTAGTGGTTGTGATGTGGATTTATTAGTCATCTGTTAACATCCAGCATGGGCTGTTCTCGATGTAAACTCTGCAGCCCCCATAAACTGACTGTAGCTTATCTGTTCAGCGTGGAAGTGAGTAAACACAGAGTTGATAGTGTGGGTCACAGGTTCATGAACAGGTGGAATGATTGCATGAGTGCTAAAAGGTATTTTTACCTTTATATGTCTGAGATAAGTCGAAATTTATTGATGGACAATGATAAATCTTGTTAAAACAGCTGAAGGTTAAAGTGTGATAGGACACGGATGAAGCACACAAAAAAAGTTAATCACATGATAGAAAAAAGACGTTCTTCTGTGGCTCTTCAATAAGAATACACAACACTTGTAGAGGATTGAAGTAGGAGGCCTTTTAAAATCACACCACGAAATACGCCTTGTCACATTGCTTTTTCGTTGTCATTTTATTACTCCATGAAAATATGTAACTTTGCCCTCCCCACGATAAACATTCCCACTCCGGCTCTCGGTTGGCAAAGAGGAACGTGCACGTGATTTTTTCGGATTATATTTCTTATTGACTTGGTCTAAAGTGACTGTAAGAGGATTTATTTGAAAGACTGATGATTAAAATGCATTCGCTGATTGATTTCACAGACATCTGAATTACCTTCCACTGCTGAAATGGGAAAGAATAGCCTTTATAACCTGCTGTATGAAAATTAGATTTCTATTCAACATTGTTTATAAGTTAGTACCAACAAACAAGCCCAGCCTTGTATGTTATAAAGCTTTTCCGTCATTAAAATGTAACACATTGTGTGATTTTGAAGCTTTACGCTGTAATGACAGCAGTACCAATTAAAAAAAACACAGTACATGTTTTATAGTGTAAAAAGATCCCATATGAATGTGACAGGTAAGGCAAATTAAGGAAGAAACAAACACCGTATAAAAGCTGTATTTCATTAAATCTGTATTCTTTCTAATATCCTGCAGGGGGCAACTCCTCTGTTTGCTAAAGTAAATCAGGTAACCTAGAAGTCTATGAGGATATATTGTTTTTATGACTCCAGTATATGTTTTTAAGTCTTATTAAACATCACAAATTAAGGTCCCAACTGCAGTCAGCTTGCTGTTTCTCCATCAGCACCTTTTCTTTGGCGCCTAAGAGGCACTGCTCCATTTCTCTGCCGCTAAAAAGGTATTCCGTTAATAACACAAGAAATAAGCTTTGAAAGAGATATAGACAATAATAATTTGAGTGCATTATTGTTATGTGGCAATTACTGTTCTGTAAAAAAAATCATCTTACAAATTATAATCTTTCTACATGCTGCTGTGTCTTCCAGCCTGAGCTTCTGTTCCTTTTTTTTTATAGTCTACAACTATAAGTCAGTCTTTCAAAAACAGTTGGCTTTTAGTTCATTTTTGTTGCATGGGAAAAGCTCAGACATTTGAGAGCACGCTTTCTACGCCAGCTCAAAGAATAACTCTCTGTGCTGGCCTGCAGTATTGCATTCCAGTGTTTGTTCCTCATGTTCTCTACCTGTAGGTTGTTGAGTTCACACACCACTGACTGCAGTGGGTCTTTGCATACTCAAGGAACACACTGATCTTTTAAATCAATTTATTCTACAAGTGAATTTATGAATGAAGTAAGCGGGGTAAGCGTTTATCATGGTTTCCCCTCTCTTGGTCTATAAACATAAAAGCTGCCACATTTTATTGTTTTAGCATTTCACTCCTAAAGAAGCTGAATCATCATGATGTGGATGTTATCATAGCTTTGAACTCACCTTATAATGAGTGTTACAAGCTATCATTACAATGGGCCATGGATTATTATTAACCATCAGTTACAGAAATTGAATAGAAAAATTGTGTATGTTTCTGTTCTGTGTACTGTTTGTTTGTATATGTGTCTTTTTGGCTGCTGTTACAACCAAATTTCCCCTTGTGGGACAATTAAAGGATTTTTCTATTCTATTCTATTCTATTCTTATGT
Organism: Oreochromis niloticus; assembly: GCF_001858045.2. Lineage (NCBI taxonomy): Eukaryota > Metazoa > Chordata > Actinopteri > Cichliformes > Cichlidae > Oreochromis > Oreochromis niloticus. Next base: position 33,153,507 of record NC_031965.2, read on the forward strand.
CATTCTTATGTCATTCTTAATTAGATGTGTGTGAGCAAACCGAAGACACAGCTCTGTGTATGTTTAACTGGAGGAGGATACACTTGATCTTTGTTAACACTTCACATCCAAACTAAACTAAGTTAAATAACACAAGCAGAAAGAGTGGCAAGTTCAGACTAAAATTTAGTAGCTCAACATGAACAATAGCATCTTAAATAATGATGGTTTAATACACACTTAACACCATGACTCGTTTTCAATCACTTAGTAGCTTTTATGACTGATTGGAAAGTTAGTCATTATGGCCTAGGTCAGCTCTTCTAAAGTGTAAGCAGATAAAATTGGCTCGGATGTCATCCTGTAATGGGTATCAAATTTAAGTCAAAGTCCAAGTAATAAGTGAAACTTTCACACACAGCACTGATGTATTTCTTCGAATACAAAAACAAAAATATTAACCTTCAACTTAAAATATAAACCTCCTCTGAAGAATTTCCTGTTATCATAGTGTTATAATGGTATGATAGATTCCAAGAAATGGTACTTTCTGTATGCAAAACTCCATTCAGCCATCCATTTCTCTTTAAACTTATCCAATTTAGCGTTGCAGTGTGCTACAGCCTATCTTAGCTCTCACAGGCCAAAAGCTGGGCTACAAACTGGACTAACTGCCAGGCTGTCACAGGGCTAACACATAGAGAACTGCAGGAGGGAGCCAGAGTTTACATGTATAAGCATGAAAATGCCACACAAAAGGCCCAAGCTGGCTGGTGGATTCAAACCCAGGTGACAACGCTAATCACCACACTCCTATCCAACTGCCTTTATTAAAAAAAGATGCGATTAAAAATCATTATAAATAAATGTAAAACACTATATGACAACCTCATATATGGATATAAAATACTATGGTATAAATAGAGAATGAAAAGCCTTCTTAACACAGACAAAGTCATGAGACATTTAACACATCTGTCACGGCGGGGTACGTCGGTGTGTTTTGTTGCACGGACCCAAAAACAGACACAAAAGGCGAGCCTTTATTCTGGCCAAACACATGAACTAAACCAAAAACGAGACCAAGTCTACACGAAGATAAACAGACAAGTTCGTATGACATGAACTAAAAATATGACTTAAACTATGACTTTGACTGTGACTAAAACTGTGACTATGACTAGATAACATGAAGGGAAACAGGCAGACGTCCTGACAACAAACAGTAAGAGACAAAGGACTTAAATACGCACACATTAGGTGATATGGGGAAGTGGAGACACATGAGGAAACAGCTGACTAGAATGAACATAATGACGCACAGAAAAATGTAAACCTAAAAACAATGCACATGGAAACCAGACTTTCGAAATAAACAGGTAACATGACGAGACGCAGACATGACACGAACTTGACAACATTGACCATGCAGACATAAAACAAGACATGTAAGACGCACTCAGCAACAAGGGGAACTTTAACACAGGGGTGAAGACCCAAGGGAATCTAAATGAACAAAGAAGTACAACTGAGGAACCAAAAGGACTAAAAATAAACAATGAATATAAAAAAACCAAGAAAACTCAAAGCGCTAGGTTACACAACCCAGGATTGTGACAACTTCATGATGGTCCTGTGTTTTAGGACCCTGTGATAAGCAGTCACATGCACACGCTGTCAGACAGGAAGGAAAATCGAGACCGTTCATTATGAAATAAATAACTACATGGTCAAGGTTTTGGTTGGGTACGTCATAAGTGACACAGAGTGCTTTGACTTCAGGTTGTATTCTGTTTGTTTGTTCGCTAGCAGATATAACTAAACTCAATTTCACCGAAGATACCAATAATGTGAGAAGATTCTGAAAGAAAATGGTCTCTTTTCTATCTCTTTACTGTTTAACTGGTAAACAAGGTATTATTACTTCTATTGCCAGTTGTGATGTCTAAATAGTATGGAGGTGATATTGTTACATTACTCTCTTTCATTTCCCCACAAGTCAAAACCTGGTGAAGCAGACAGAACTAATATAAAGATCTTATATTTACTTTCATTTATAACTGTTACCCTGTTACACTTTATGAGCTGTTGTTCCAAGACTCCATAAAACTGGGGATACAAAGTGTTCCATGGAAAGAATCAGCTGTAAATATTGAGAAATTATTGATAACAGGTTCATTGGAGTGTTTTTATGATGTCATGGCATATCTACCGGTGTAGAGGTGAAGACAGTCCAGTCTCCTACTGTTAAATATTAATGACACAAATGGAAATGAATTAATGACAAAGTGAAGTGGGAATGGTTACTACATGGAAATATATATATGGAATGCTTAAAGCCAAAATGGACAGTCCAATATTAAAAAGGAGCTCAAATAAATACCTGAGGCATCCTTTAATATACTGCAAGTACCAGTTAATACTGTTTCTTTTTTTTCCTCCTGTGTTTCCAGTCTTTGTGCTAAACTTGGCCTACCTATAGGTTTGTTCCCTGCACGCACATAAGGACACGGGGTAACGGAGATTTTGAAGCCACTTGGCCCGGCCTGTAGAGGACTTAGCACGATCCTGTCGAGAACTGACAATATATCTACTTACTTTAGCATTTTAGCAACACATTTTGTGTTTTGTGTAACATACTTTTCAGTCTTCTTTTAACCCTGTTTTAATTATTGTGCAGTTCTTGCTTCATATAAGGGTAAATGTCACTTTTTGCACTGTATACATTTTGTGTTCTTTGTCTTTGTTTTCTCTCCTGTCCTCTTTGTATTGTTTTAGGCTGTTTTCTGTAAAGCATCTTGTGACTCTTGTCTGTGAAAAAAAATTGTTTCTTTGTTTGCTAACTGGCCACTGGCCCAATTTCATGTTTACTGTACACACATGAGCATTGTGTCAGTTTCTTTACCGCTTGAAAAGAAAGTGAACAAGCATATTTACCAAAATGCTTTTGAATTTAGATCATTATAAGGCAAGATTACAGTCTTTGGAAGTGTAGGATAATATTCATAGAGGTTGTGACAGAAAAAAAAATCCTTTTTCAGCAAAGACGTCACAAAAGGTCATGGCGATAAGACAGGATTCTGTGGATTTGTGGTGAAGAAAAGCAAGAATGTGGACAGTGAGCTGCAACTTCCTGAGCTAAAGTTAAGGTGGTGTTGGGAAGGAGTAGGTTTGTGTGATTATAGGCCTGAAAGACAGGATGATATGAATAAATGACATATGGTGAAAACAACTCATTGGAAAGGCATTCTTGTTTACAAAGAGGCTAAATGACTAAGACTTTTGCAGGTAGTGCAGGAAAACCTGTTGGTTGCCTGATAAAAATACAGAGAATTCAGAGTGAAGAGTTGAACCATTTGATGCAAATAATGTAGGGAGATAGGATGCACTGGTCTGCATGCAGAGTGCTTTATGATACTGATGAGGCAAGGAAGAGACATAGCTGGAAGGTAATCTAACAGAACAAGCTGAACTGGATTGGCAGCTATGAAGTGTTCTTTGTCACGTCAAAAGGAATAACAAGAACTGCGATGACACTTTTGATCTCAGCAACGGCTTTTGGTAAAATTAGAAAGAATTCAGAGTCGAAGCTGGACGCATGCTGCTACTTCCTAACCAAACAGGAGTTAACTAGAAGGAATACAGGAGCTACACGTCTCATTGTGTGTAGGTGAAGTTTTAAAAATAACAAGAACTTCTTCTCATTATCTCTGACTCATTTAAAATATCACTGCTAGAGTTTTAGGCATACATGACTGCAATTTTGGTTACAAAAACAAAAAGGTCAATTTTGGGTAATGTCTGAAATTTGGAATGACAGAAGAACCCCAATTGGGTACTACCTGGATTCAGGTAGAAGTTGGATTTGTGGGCTTTTTTCTAGGGTTGGTACTTGACTGGATCACCTTTCCATTTTCTGACCATAGACAGTAGACAGGTTAAAAGCTGGACGTAGCCATGGTGATATTACCCACTGGTCTAATTTTTGCTTTTTGAACATGTATTGTTATCTTTTTGGCCACTGCCACATTTTGTAGCCATAACTTACCTTGTATGGATGAAAGAGTGGTGTTATTTGTCATATACATTTAGCAAGCTGCATTTATAAACTGTATGGGTGCAAGGCACAGACAGATATTGGTCTAATAAGTACTATGGGCTCTTTAAACACTAGAATTTTATTCAAACTGAAGCAAAAATTTCTTAGGCGGTCTTTAACTTGCAGCAAATGATGATATCAGTCAGGTAATCCATTAACAACAGAGTGAAAAGGTCCAGTTTAATTAATCAGCTTCAAGTGATACCCACAAGAACTGCAGTTTTTCCCCACTTGCACACTGGCTTCATTTTTTATCTTCAGAGGTTGACAGAGATTGACTTTGACCCAAACTACCCCAACCATCAATTACAGCAGACCGTTCCTCCCTTTTCCTCCCGTCCTGTTTTCTCCAGCTCGGTGATCGAATAGCACTGATGTTTTGAAAGTGTGGGAAAGCGGAAGAGACTCAGAAAATAGAACAGGAATAGTTTGAATTCACCCACAGAAAAGCTAAAGGCACTCAAAAGATGAGCTCCAGCTTAATGCTTCATTATTCAGCATCATGCCTTTGTGACAATATTTACCCCCAATATTTCTCAGATGATTTTTTTTTTTAACGTTATAGTACCACTGACCAGTTACGTTGTGATACATAAAGTTGTTTTTCATTGATTGATCGACTTGTGATGCTGAAACGTTTTTGTTTTGCATGAGACCAGCGCCTAACACCAAAGCCAAGAAGTCTGAGTAACAACACCTTCAACCCTTAGGTGTCTTTTTCAGTGTTTAATCCGCTGCCTGCAGGATGAGAAATAATGATACATGTTTTTCAAGTAGTACTACTGAGAACTGTTTTATGAGCCCCATGTTGTTATGAGCCACCTTTATGGAATGTAATTATGAATTTAAAAGTAAAATGTTTTTTTTACAGATTTTTTTTTGTTCACACAAAGTGAAGTGCTGTTTGGAGACCAGTTTGGAAGTCTGGTTTTATAATGAATCACAGAAATGGAATGATTTATTAATGTTACATAATTCTATCAAAACAGTAACTATGAAGCTACATGGCTTGTTAAGCATCCCTGACAACTTATTACAAAAAATAGAGATGCCAAGTTATAGATTAAATGGCTGAGGTTTTCTTGTTTTTCCTCTTTTTTTTCGGCAGGTGCCATGTAAATAGCTCACCCATTAACTGAGAAGGAGGAGTTCTGCTGTGCTGACATAAACAGACTGAGATCCCTCTGATTCCTGCATTAACCTTCTGATCAGACATGGGGAAAGTCTACTACATAAGTAAAAATGTGGGCCTCGGGATGTTTGTACTTGCGATCTGTGGACTGGCTACAATTATAGCTCTTTCTGTTGCCTACGACAAGGAAAAGTCCAAGAATCAAGGTAACGTAGGAGATGGAGAATCAGATAGCACCAGTACAACTACACCCAGCACCACCCCTGACACCCCAAAGGAACCCTGGGACCACTACAGACTTCCAGATTCCCTCATCCCCGTCTCTTACAATGTGACCCTGTGGCCACGACTGAAGCCCAATGCAGAGGGCTTGTACATCTTCACTGGACATTCAACAGTAATTTTTAACTGTGTGAAAGAAACAGACCTCATCATCATCCACTCCAAAAAACTCAACTTTACTACCTTCTTTGGGCATCATGCTAAACTGAGCAGCCAGGATGACACCCCAGTGCCCACTATACTGAATTCTTGGCTTGTGAAGAAAACTGAGTTTCTGGTTATTCAGCTAGGCAGCAGATTATCCGCGGGAGCATCCTATTCACTTTACACAGAATTTCTCGGGGAGCTGGCAGATGACCTGGAGGGCTTTTACAGGAGTGAATATATTGAGGATGGCGTAAAGAAGTAAGACTTGTCAACACATTCTTATTCCAGGGTGTCAAATACTGCTGTTCTATCAGATGCTGGTGGTGAGATATTGGGTTCTTTTTGGAGAGCAAATATGTCAGCGTTAGGAGGTTGCAATCACAGAGCTGTCAGACAGGTAACCACTGTTAGCTTTATGTTTTGAACCTGTTCTCTGCTCATGGTTTTACTCACTAGCTATGTTTCAAGGTCAAGATTAAGGTCATATTTGTTATTTAACATGCACTTTTCTATTATCGCAAGAATTTCTACTCCTTCCAGTGGACGGGTCAGATTTGAGTGAAAGTTGCAGAATGAGTATGTGGAAGTCATATTTGTCATTCTCAGTAGATTGCAGTTTTCATCACTTTGTGCAATACAGCCAGTCAATCAAAAGAATACATATCACTTTCTTTTTGTACTTCACACAATACAGTAACTTGTGAATTATGATTGTTAGCTGGATGAATGACTGCATTATTGATATTCTGATTTATTTAATATGTGATGATTTGTGTCTAATATTTAGTGAATGACATGCAAACAGCAAAGGAGACTGTGTATAATTTCAAGATGCCAGTGTCTGTGATAAAGCCGCAGTATTATTTGCTTAATGTTTCTCTTGGTCAGTTTTTGAAGGCTTTTGGTTTGTTGGTGAATGTTTTGCATTAATGTTTATTTCCAATGTTTTGCAGAGTTGTTGCTACCTCACAAATGCAGGCAACCTATGCCAGGAAAAGCTTTCCTTGCTTTGACGAACCAGCCATGAAAGCAGTCTTTACTGTCACAATCATTCACTCACGAGACACTGTGGCTCTGTCCAATGGCAAGGAAAAGGGTTCGTTGGATAAACAAAATCATTTCAGTTTTTTATTTTTTTCAGTCCAAATGGAAACTGTAAAATGGAAAAACAAGCTCAAAATGAGAATAGATATCATGTTGTAAGTAGTAGGTATTGTAACTGCTTCATAAACCGGTGGCTGTAGAAAAGCCAATGACTGTTTTCTACAGTCATTGGTTGTAACTAATCAAACACCTTGTCCAAGTTATTAAAGTAAATAAGCAACTAAACACTGTTAATGCTAACAGAGTGTTTAATATTTTTCTCTGCCTGCACAGAAACGTCAGAGACTGTCATTGACGGTGTGGATGTCAAAATTACAACATTTGAGCCCACGCGGAAAATGTCAACATATCTACTGGCATTTATCGTCAGCGACTTTGTTTCCATTGAGTCAAACCAAAATGATTTATTGGTAAGAAACCTGGATTACATATTCACTTAAATCACCAGTGAAGCCAGGATCCAAAAAAAATTCCCCAGCTCATGTTTTCCCAAATATGATCTTGGAAAATTAAAATGCGCATGAAATGGTAAGGAGCACCATTTATTTTGGACTCAAAGATTTAAATAATTTTTTGCAGATTCGAATCTGGGCTCGGAGAAAAGCAATAGATGATGGGCAGGGGAACTATGCTCTCAATGTTACAGGACCCATCCTGAGGTTTTATGAGCATTACTACAACACATCATACCCTCTCTCCAAGTCAGGTAGACCATTTTGCTGTGACATATAACAGATATATGATTAATTAACATTATTATAAATTATTTCATTTCAATGATCTCCCTGAGCACAGCATTTTATAACCCTTCGTCTCCACAGATCAGATCGCTTTGCCCGACTTCAATGCTGGAGCAATGGAGAACTGGGGTCTGGTCACATACAGGGAAACGGCCCTGCTCTATGACCCCATCCTTTCCTCCACTGGAAACAAAGAGAGGGTCTCAACTGTGATTTCCCACGAACTCGCACACATGGTATAGCATTGTTTTTTTTTTAACCCAGACGGTCACTTTTCTCAAAGCTTTAGATAACACAAACTAATCGTGGCGATCGTGGCTCAAGAGTTGGCAGTTCGTCTTGTAATTGGAAGGTTGCCGGTTCGAGCCCCGGCTTGGACAGTCTCGGTCGTTGTGTCCTTGGGCAAGACACTTCACCTACCGCCTACTGGTGTTGGCCAGAGGGGCCGATGGCGCGATATGGCAGCCTCGCTTCTGTCAGTCTGCCCCAGGGCAGCTGTAGTTTGCCTCCACCAGTGTGTGAATGAATAGTGGAATTCTTAAGCGCTTTGAGGGTCTCGAAAAGCACTATATAAACGCAATCCATTATTATTAAAGCAACATTAGATTATGAAATGAACTTGATTTCATAATCTAGTCTCCCTCCTTCACTCATCAAGTACTGTAAAAATAAATGTACTTGTGTTACTCCCTTTTGCAAAAGCAGATGACAAATCATGACAGTGGAGTAATTTCACCCTGCTCTCGACACATAATAACAGATGTGAAATCCTGTGGTTTGAAATAGTTTAATTCCCTGCTGATTCGGTTATTGTGTTGCTTGGATGTGACTGATAGTGCTAATGTTGGCCAAAGTCTAAGTTCATGGAAACGTTAATTCCCTGGTCATGGCAGAACTGCTCATCTGTTTACTCCTCATGTGTTTATTTAGTGGTTTGGAAATCTGGTAACTCTGCGATGGTGGAATGACTTGTGGTTAAACGAGGGGTTTGCATCATATGTGGAGTACCTCGGAGTCGACTACGCCGAGCCCACCTGGAACATTGTAAGAGACATGCTTGCATCTCCACAGACAGCAAAGTTCATTGCAGTTCTTAACAGATGTGCACTTTTGTGTCACAGATCAGTAACCTTTCACAGATGTTGTTGGCTTATAAAACCTACCCTGGTTCTCTTTCTCTGCTTGGCTGCAGAAAGATCACATCATCCTTTATGATGTTCAGAAGGTGTTTGCTGTGGATGCCTTGGCCTTCTCTCACCCACTGTCACGTGGAGAAGAGGAAGTCACTGAGCCCGCTCAGATCAGTGAAATGTTCAGCACTATCTCTTACAGCAAGGTCTGCTCGTCTGATAATTTTACACAATATTTTATGCAAGTTGATTCACAGAAATAAAGTATATATTCTACAATTTCACCCACATTTGCAGACAATATAGCCAGATTTGAAGCCCATATGATTTTAAACTGTCATGTTTATTTAATTATATTACTTTGTATTCAGCTAATTTGCAGTAAAAGGCTCAGTTTTCCCAGTTTACTCAGGCTTCCTGCGTCTGTGTGATTCACATCACACCATCAGGACAGCACCTCGTTTTAATGTTTGCTTTGGGATTTGTGGAAAATCCCTTTCCGTTATGAGAAATTCAAGCTCACCAAATTCTGGCGGTTTGTTTTTCCAAGGGTGCAGCAGTGCTAAGGATGCTGTCAGAGTTTCTCACCGAGCCTGTGTTTGCTAGAGGACTCAGTGTGAGTATATCGTCACTTCATCTCTGCTGCCATAATGTGTATACGACTGTCAGCAGACTTGGAATTAATGATGCTATGTCTGTGGTTATTTAAGCCAAAAAGTTTCCTTGTAAATTCACACTATTTTCCTTTCCTGGTGATCGCATCATATGATCCTCTTCTCCTTTTTGTGTCTTCAGTCTTACCTGAACACATTCGCTTTTGGTAACACTGTATATACAGACCTGTGGGATCACCTCCAACAGGTTAGTTAACCTGCCTGACTTCACTGGTATTGTGTTTTTTGGGTGTGTGTGTGTGTAATTATCTTAATTTCCTGCTACACGTGTGTGTGTGTGTGTGTGTGTGTGTGTGTGTGTGTGTGTGTGTTGTCAGGCAGTTGAAAACACACCAGGAATACATATCCCACACTCTGTCGAAAAAATCATGAACCACTGGACTCTCCAGATGGGCTACCCAGTGGTCACTATTGATACCCGGACAGGAAGTATCACACAGAAACACTTCCTGTTGGATCCAGACTCTACAGTGGACAGACCCTCTCAGTTCAAGTAGGAAACTGTTTAACCTTGTGGTGCAAGTTCCACACAGATGAGAAATGAAGGGATTTAGGCTGCACTTACACATGTGTGCTTTAGGCTCCTGTTTCTCATTCACTTTGAAGGGGCTGATGTCGCGTGTTGCTGACATGAGATGTGACTCTGATTTGTTTGTGTTGCTTCTGCTGAAGTTGATCTTTTTCAGACAGCAGCCAATAAGAATCTGATGTATTAATCCAGTGTAGCCACTAGCAGTGAAATCGTAATATGGAAATGACAAACAATAAATTATCTTTATTCTTTTCCCGTTATGTTTTTTCTGTCTAGTTACACCTGGTATGTCCCTATCAAATGGATGAAGACAGGTGTGGAGCAGCCACAATACTGGCTCCTTCAAAAAACAGGTCCACTCATATTAACATTCATGGTGCTGTATTAGTTCTGCATACAGACTAAAAAAAACCAAGACATTTCCTGCTAGATTAGTTGGTTCAACCACAGCTCATTAAATTAATTAAATCTGCTGCGTGTTATTCTTTTCCTTTTTTTAACTAGACACTCACATTCCGATGAGAGTGTCAGGAGAGGACTGGGTACTCGCAAACACAAACGTATCCGGATACTTCAGGGTGAACTACGATCCTGATAACTGGGACCGTCTCCTTTCCCTGCTCAACACCAACCACCAGGTGAGTCACAAGCCATTTCCTGTTTGTGCTTTATGTCCACATTTAGATGGTATGACAACTAAAGACTGTACAACGGCTATTCAAACAACCAAAACTGGATGGGATAGGTGCATATATTTGTGTCAGAGAACCTTTTAAATAAAAATAAAACCAAACTACACTAAAATAATAAAACAAAGTTGTTTTTTTTTAAGAAACATATTTACTCCAACTATATCTATGAACTTCCCCTAGTTTCTGTTACCTATGTTCAAGGTCGGTTTTTGCTGGATTGGGTCAGTGACAAAGACTCTCTGCTGTGACTGGTTATTATACTCTTAGCTATATCTTACACTTTCCCGACAATAGCACTGCAGCCCTGAACTTTTACAGATACCAACTGATAAAGGTCTGGGCACTCTTGAACCAGTATTAGCCGGTTTTCAACCTGCCCCTGGGTCAAATTCTGTGTGTCATCTTATTGCACTGATATGAAAATAGCACAATTGTGTATTTAACAGTATCAAGTGAGAATCACGTGTGCTGCCTCCTGTTAAGGCTCTCCAGACTCCTTTGCCTGAAGCAAACACAGTATTATCAGTAGTATGAATGTACTTCAAGGTTATTTTTTCCTGCTATCCTTCATGTGAGAAAGGATAATTTGGAAGATATCTGGATCTATGTCTTATGAATTTGACTGAGGTTCGTGTGTTTAAATGGCTTAAGGTAGACGGCACCAGACTAGGCAAAGAATCTTAAAAACACAATAACTGCACAAAAACTCCAAGTTAAAAGTTAAAGTCTTAGCAGAAAAAAAAACCCTGGTACAATCTATAAATTTTTGCCAAATTTACACACTGAGCTGTAGACAATTTGAACTGCTTTCAGTATGTGTAACTCATGTTTTTGACTAAATTTTTACTTTGAGTGCACCGATCAAAGTTTGCCGTGGAAGACAAGACAAGAGCTGAGTTTGTTACGTTTCAGAAATGTATCAGCTGTCAAATGTTCATATTTGCTGCTTTTTCTGTCAGTTATTTGAGCTCTGAGACTACACTCACTGGCCACTTTGTTGAGCACACCCGTTCTGCACGATAATGCAACTATCAGATCCACAGCCACATGGGATTAACTCTTTGCATTTAGGTATGGTGGAAATAGAACCGAGCACCTAAATGGGGAAAAAAGGCGATTTAAGTGATTTTGAGAATGGCATTGTGACACACGACCCAGAGATGGACACTTCTGCGTTTGACAGTTCAACAGTGCTTTATTTACAATTCTGATTTCCCCTGCGGTTTCTGGCTCCTGCCCCGGATGCAGCCACTCCATCACTCCCGTTGTCCCTCTCGTTCCTTCTCACTGCAAGACATAAGAAAAGTCTCTCCTCATCAATTCAGTTCCAGGCACCTATTCCTTCCCGCCTCCGCGCCGCCCTGTGAGGTCACTGCGTCTCCCCTCCTCTGCAGCAGGCCAAAAACCACGCCCCCACCAAAGGCATGCTTGTTGGTTTCAGTTGGGCTGGTCTGAGTGTTTCAGAAACTGGTGATCTACTGGGATTTTCCCACACAACCATCTCTATGATTTACAGAGAATGGTCAGAAAGAGAAAATATTCAGTGAGCGGTAGTTCTCTGGGTGAAAATGCCTTGCTGATACTAGAGGGTGATGTCCAGGCTGCTTTGAGATCGAAAAATAACAGAAGAGCATCTCTGAATACACACAAAACACATTGAACCTTGAAACAGATGGGCTAAAGAAGCAGAAGACCAAACTTGGTACCGCTACCATCAATTAGGAACAGGAAACCGAGGCTACTATTTGCACCAAAATTGGACAAAAATGTTTTTTTGATCTGAGTCTTAATTTCTGCTACAGTATTCAGATGGTAGGGACAGAATTTGTGATGAACAACATGAAAGCATGGATCATGCTGCCTTGGATCAACAGTTCAGACTGGTGCTGGTGGTATGAGCTTGTGGTGGTGTGAGGGATTTTTTCTTGGCACATTTTGGGCCCATTAGAAGCAACCAAGCGTTATTGAAATGCCACAGCTTACCTGAGTATTGCTGCTGACAATGTCTATCCATCTCCTCATGGCTCCTTTCTGCAGTATAGGACACCAATTTACAAAGCTGAGATCATCTCAAATTGATTTCTTTAACATGACAATGAGTTCATAGTACTTTTTAGGTCGGTACCCAAGCGTCTAGGGTGTAAAATCACAATTAGTCACAATCTAAGTCATCCAGGCTACCCTTCAGTGGCAAAGCAATTTGAAAAACCAAGCAGTCAAGTCAACAATCTCACTTTTAGCTACCAGGCAACCTTTGTGAATGCCTTTTCAGTTGCTGGAGTGCAAAACAAACAAACGCATGAGAACAGAGAGTCCTTCCAGCTGATCTGATAAAGCCCAAGGTTTCAGAGCTTTAACTGACAGAAATATGTTGGCTTTGTTCAATGGCATTTTTCATATTGCATTTTCAGTGTATTACATTTCATAATTTTAAATGTTAAATTAAATTGTTTTGTCTTATACTCTTTGTTGCCTTTGTATGTGACTTTTTTTTTCTTTCAGGCTGTATCAATCATCAACAGGGCACAGATTATCGATGATGCATTCAATTTAGCAAGGTAAAGAAAAATAAATCTTAAGTTAAAGTATTAAACGGATATATGTTAAAAAGCATTCATTTCTCTTTCCCCAGAGCCAAAATAATCAGCACGACACTGGCTCTGAGAACTACCAAATACCTGTCCAAAGAGCGAGACTACATCCCCTGGGAGTCAGCTTTGAGAAACCTCAACTACTATATTCTCATGTTTGACCGCAATGAAGTCTACGGAGTTTTGCAGGTTAGCCCTACTTTAGTTTACATGCTAATTATTATTCTTGCCTATTGTGAGTGTTTAAAGTAAAATAGTCAAGTGACAGGAAAAAAACTAACTCTAACTCTTATTTTAGGCATACCTTAAGAAACAAATACAACCTCTATTTGAGCATTTCAAGACAATTACATCTAACTGGACCAGAGTACCTACAGGACACACTGACCAGTAAGGGCTCTTTTAAACACAGATTTTTGATATAAAATCAAAAAGTTAAGATTTTGTATATATTGTCTGTCTCTGTAAACTTTTTTTTCTCAGGTATAATCAGATAAATGCTATTGGGATAGCATGCAGTGCGGGAGTGGAAGGCTGCAGGGAGCTTATAAAAAGCTGGTACAGAGAGTGGATGAAAAATCCAAATCGCAACCCGTGAGTACAAAGTAGTTTCAATCTGTTCTTTTGAGCCTATGAAAGTTCTCATACAGGTTTAAGGCTTTTATATCCGTCTTTTAGTAAACAGTCTATGGTCAGAATATGTGAGTTTTTGGAAATTGTTAGAAATCTAGGCAGTGACAGGTGTTTTTAGGGTTAGGCGGTTATGATGCAGCTCATAACCAGCAACATGAAGTGGAGATTGACACCACAGACTTTAGAAACAAGAGCTGTAATTCAAATTAATGCATCTTCTTAGCTACAAATCCAGCAGATCATGACATGCAAGAAGATATGTCACTCCCATGCCAACCTCAGGCATGCCACACTGACAATTTGCAAGTAAGTCCAAAGACTCTTGCACTGCCCACTGCAAGAGCAGTAAGGAATTTAGAGGGGTGTGAGAACGAATATTTTTATCATCTGTCATAATTCAGACCTCTTAAATTTGACTGCTGAACTGTTAACTAGCTAGCGACCTATATGCCAAGTATGTCTGTGTGTGTGCATTCAGAGAAACAGAGAGGAGAGGGAGAGGAGTGAGCTAGTGTTCTAGGATTCATTGCATAATCTTCTTTATGTTCACCAGGATCCATCCCAACTTGAAAAGCACAGTTTATTGCTACTCCATAGCATTTGGTGGTGTGGCGGAGTGGGACTTTGCGTGGAGCATGTTCAAGAATGCTACTCTGGCATCTGAAGCTTCCAGGCTCAGGTCCGCACTGGCCTGCAGCAAAATACCTTGGCTTTTAAACAGGTGTGTTGTGGAAGTACAGTAATGTATTAGCAGTGTAAATGCTTTTCAAAGAAGCTAAACTGGTTGTTTATTCAGAATGAAACTCAATAATATATTGAGTATTTGAACACAGAGAAAGAGCAATTATAGCAATTACCTCTTAATGACAGAACCATTAAAAACAGTAAATCTAACACTGTGAACTGGTTCTGAAGAGATTCACATCACAGCAGAAGAACAAGTGCTTTCCAGATTGGCTTGTACTCTATTTACCACCCATCATGGTGCTATCTAAACAGTACTATTTTAATTATATCCTCGCAAACAAATAAATCCTGCTTGTGGACGCTGGCCACCAAACGTGTTTTTATCTTGTCTGGGATGAGTTTGTTTTTATGCAGTCCCATAAACTCATCAACAAATGCACGGTAATTCATTTTTAATCAGTTTGTCAGTTCAAGCAGTAAGCAAGTGAGGGGGTTACACTCCCTAAGGACCCCTTTCCAAATAATGATGGTGGCCAGGCAAATTAAAGAAAGCCTGTAGCAGCCCCCCCACGCCCCCAAGATATTAAGCTGTGTGTTATTGCCTATAAATATGTTATAATGTTGTTAAATATTAAGGTGGTCACAATTCTAAAAAATAGTTCCCATGTACCATTAATGCTACTTTATCTCCTGGTCTCTGGTTGTTGATTCCCTCCTTTCTAGTTTAGTGCTGCATAAATAAAACTGAATTAAACTGAGCAATATCTATAGCAGGCATTATAAATCGTGCAGTCACAACTTTGAATGATCTCAGAAATTTTCCATTTTCCCTCGGAAATAATTGTTGTATGTGGGTATTTTGTTGACCCAGGTATCTGGAGTACACACTAGACCCAACTAAGATCCGTAAGCAAGACGCCACCTCTACCATCCAGAATATTGCCCGAAATGTTGTGGGGATGCCGCTAGCATGGAACTTCGTCAAAGCTAGATGGAGTTACATCTTCCAACAGTGAGAGCTCTCTCCTTTTGTTTCTAAATAGTCAGTACTCTAAAGGTTATCATTAAAGACAGAAAAGAATTTTAAAAGCTGAATCCACAGTCAGATTTAAGTAGTAATCACATTTCTTTAGGTGCAAATCCTGCTGGGTTTTTTTTTTTTCACTTACTTGCTCAGTTTGAGTTTTCAAGCATGACTACCTACCTATTCATAATTCCTTCTGCTGAACTACAGCTTTTTTTCCTTTTCTTTTTTTAGATATGGAAAAGGATCATTTTCCTTCTCTAATCTTGTCAGTGGAATCACACAGAGATTCTCTACAGAGTATGAGTTACAGGAGGTATGGAGCCAACAAAACCACAACCACACAGAAAAACACAGAATTTCCCTTTGGGCATATGGGAGAAAATAAATACAACGATTGCTAAAATTCTGATTTTGTCTGTTTGTATTTGCTTCCCTCTCCAGCTTAAAAGATTCAAAGAAGAAAATCTCAGTGTTGGCTTTGGTTCTGCCACCATGGCCCTAGAGCAGGCCATAGAGAAAACAACGGCTAACATCAAGTGGGTGACAGAAAACAAAGCTGAAGTGCAGCAGTGGTTTGCTCAGGAGTCCACGTGAGAACACCAAAAGCCACCACAGTCCTTTTTTCAGTACTGACAGTGATATGTAATTAATGGAAATCACTATAATCATCGGAAACAACAAAAGCCTTTTCTCTTGACAAATGCACAAGGACTGTTTAACTGTTGTCACACAATAGCCCACTTAACATCAGCTTTAGTGCAAGGGAAGGGAAGAGACCAAGACAGTGTGTTCGTTTTCTACATATTTTACATTTTTTAAGTTGATGCTTATCATGATTTATACTATTACCTAAGGCAGTAAATTTGATGTAGAGCAGTAGTGGCAGAGATTAATGGCAGCAATTCTACAAGTGGTTAAAATCTGTTGACGACAGCTGTTTTCATGCATGTGCTTGAACTTTCCTAGACACACAGAGGTGCATGGGAGAAATGTCTGATGTGGTGGGATCAGACATTAAACAGTCTCTATCCTGCCAACTTCCTAGTACAAAGTGCATATGATGGGCGGTTGAAGCCATGCTAGAATTATACTTATAATAGTTCACTGAATTACAGCAAGTGCTGACCACTAAACACAATAAAGTATTTCCAGAAGTAAGAGCACATCTAAAGTTGTGTACTTCCTGTCACCTGTGAGAAAGGACAGCTTTAGAAAAATGACCTCATTCACAAAATTTTAATTTTATATTGCTCAACATCATTTGATCATTTGCTTCCATCATGTGACATCATGTGTCACACCAACACTGTCCTCCTCATTCACTGCATCCATAAACCTCCTCTATGCTTTTCTTCTTCTCCTGCTGCTTAGCAGCTCTATATTCGACATCCTTTGTCCAATATATCCATTATCCCTCCTCTGTACATGCCCAAACCATCTCAGCCTTCCTTCTCTAACTTTACAACACCAACCAAAAATAAATGGTCATAGAAAGAATAGTACCTGTGGACACCTTTTAGGTGAAGGGTTTCAGGCATGGCTCCCTGGGAGGAGACTTGCGAACACCTTGGTGGCCCTCCTGAAGAGCTGGAGGAGGGGCCTGGGGGTTTATGCTTCAGCAGCTACACTGTAACCGCAGACCCATCTGAAATTCTATAGCCTAACCTATGTCATAACTGGATGTGCATCTTCCCAGAAATGTAACTACACATCAGGCTGATGCAGCTCACAGCTATTGAGATTGTCCAGTTCAGCACGATTCCTCCCATGCATTTCTGGCTACTTTTCCACTACAGTTTTTGAATTTATCAGCGAAAGAATAACGTGTCAATACAAGAAATAATGATCATAGCACCAATGTAAGGGCTCACAAACTTCAGCAAATTGTTGCAGGGAGATTGCTAAAACTATCGGAATGGACGTGAAGGTAGGTCCAAAGAAGTGGTTACGTTTGCCTCAGAAACAAAGAGTGAGGGGAAAAAGTCCCAGTATTTTATTAATATCTATAGGCTGGCAGATAGGACCACAAAAGTAAATGTCAGCACCTACAAACTGTTTCAGGGATAATCATTTTATTAATCAAGTTTAATTTTTTTAAACCATCATCATTCTCAAGAAGACATTTTGGACAGGTGTGGGTTTTCTAATTTCCTCCTCAGATACTGTTGTTTTATTTTCCTTAGTTGCCAAATTCATCAGCTTCTTTGCTTTCCTTACAACACCTTCATGCCTCCTCCATGATTCCCATTGAGATAAACAATTTTCTTCCTTACAAAGAGAGGTGACAACATGCAGATAACAAACACAAACCCATCAGTTTAAAATCATTCTGATTCTTCAGATGTTTCCCCACACTCGTGTTTATCAATAAGAATCACTTATCCTGATTCATAACCCAGTCAGACCTGTCTAACAATCAGGCAAAGATCTCTTACCTGGATCTGATTCATGAAGATGTGTGATGAGGGCGCCCTCAGTTACTGTGCTCCTGTTCTTTGGAACAAGCCGGCTGCTGACCTGAGATCAGTTATATCTGCGCAGACATTCAAAAACAAACTCCAAATCTCTTTGTTCACACAGGCTTACACTCAGTAACTAAGCATGTTTTTATCTTCTGTGTTAAGCACACTGAGCTTACATATATACATATTTTCCAAAGTTCATGTGTGAAAACAGCTTGCCTTTAATCCAAACTTCATGTCACATTTCAAACTGATTCGTATGAATAAAGTTGGATTTGTACCTATTGTTGGTGTGTTTATTGCAAACAGGCAGTAACTATAGATTCACCTTTTCTTCCCATCATTGTTTACTGACATTTTCTGCAGCTTTTAAGTTTTTAGTTATAGTGGATGGGTTTACATTTAGAATAATAGTACATGTTGTTTTACACAATTTGGCTTTTTTAAACTTAATTGTTAAATTTTTAATCACCTGCCAAATCAAAATAAAAGATCTGCAAACCCTAAAGAGTTAACATAGATGAATGGAGTCATTTTTCCCCAATGAGCAGTGACAGGTTAAAAACTTTCCCATAAAATATCTCAGTAGCAACATAATAGATCATAAGAAGGGTTGATTTCACTTGGATGAACTTTCCCTGTCAGGACCATCTCACTGCAGGTCTAATCCTGACTATACAAGCTTGTAGTTTTAGCTGCAGGAATGTAATCAGATGGAAAACAGAGTCTGTGATCAGAGTCTTTTCCGATATATTTTTAAAAGGAATCATCTGCCGGCTGCCTGAAATGCTTTTGTTCCTTTTTCTGTGTAATTACAGTCTTACTGGAAGCCTCATCATCTGTAAAAACATATACGGGATAAATAAATCTAATAAGTCATTCTTGTTTCTACTCGTTTGAAACAGATGTTACACTTCAAGGTGAAAAGATGAGCTGATGAAAGTTTTTAAAAATATGTTTAACATCAACACTAAGGTTAATAAAAATATTATTCACCTTCCTTTTACACTCTATTGACTTTTTGCAATGACGGCGAAGCTGCTGATATTCAATTTAATTTAATTAATTTAATTTCTTACTTATCTTAGCTTACTTTTAATTACAACAAACAAAAGAACAGGACAAATTAGGACAAGAGCGGATCAAACAATGCATGCAAATAATGACAACAACAATGACAATAATTATAATGATAATAATCATTATCATCTTCTTCTCAAAGTCATGGTCGTCATATGATCATCTCGGCCACCCCCAACGCGGTGTATTCCTGCATCTGTAATGTAGTGCACATTGAAATCTACACAATAAAGATGGAAATACAGATGAAAAATCGTATTAATAATACGATTTATATAGGTATTCCTCTATCATGGAATACCTGGAACACAGGTGTGCTGGAGAAATGCCAGTAAAACTAACATTATCCTTATCATCAAGACAAGACACAACAAGTCCAGAAGTATCTGCAGTTCTAGCTTTATGACATCAATGCTTGTGTAATAGCTTCCCATGTTATTTGTACGCAGTCTTTGTCAGCTCAAATCTGAGAAAGTCCCAGCTGATTCAGTAAGCATTTCCCTTTATCATCAAAGTAGCAGGACAGATTTATTCTGGTTAGGCAGCCGGTTTGCTCAAAGTTTGGCAGACAACAAGATAGTTGGATCCACAGGTGAAAAGGAAACTGAAACCAGGGACTTGATGCTAAGTAAATTCAAGGTAAGAAAAATGTTCTACTGTTTGTGTTTCTAGCTGAAGGTTTAGAGTTGCAATGTATTTTTAATCATTTTTATGTGTGTGTGTGCGCGCGCTTTGTTTAACCATTTCAACTGTGAAGTATGAAAAAAGGAAGACTATCCGAAGTGATATGCATCAAAAAATGTTTTTGGTTTTTTGCGAAAACTACTTTAAAATAGAACAAAAAGGATAGAGAAAGAAGATCTTTTTCGCTTTTCTTCAGAAGAGAGGGTGGAGAGTAGTGTTTGGGTTATCAGTTTAGATCTCACACTTAAGACCACCCACACAGCAAAACTCGTTCATAAGATGATCAAGAGAGTGTTGCCAAATATCTAAACGTGAAAGATGAAAAACCTTCGAAGAACATGTCTAAAGGTTTAAAGGTTTAAGGACACTTCACATTAGATGACCACCAGAACGTTTTTGAACCAAATTTAACCCCATTTTAGTCTTGATGGGTTTGTACTATCTGGACATTTTTTTTTCACACATCTAGTCAAAAAAAATTGCCCTCTGAGTAAACAAGGCAAGGAGGACTGATAATCAGTTGAACTGGACTGAATTGAAGTCTTTGTAAAATCCCAAAAGACAACTTTTAATAAACTTCAGATGTTAAAGGGCCTCTTTTTAAAGGCTATCACTGCCTGAGGCTAGAAAACAATGTCCAAGTATGTCTGCTACTTGGTGGGGAGAAATATAAAAGATAAAATGTACATTTAAACAATTTATTTTGCATCATAGAAACACTGGACAGTTATCTCATTAACTGCAACGATTTGCATACTTTTCCAGAAAAATAATTTAAGCAAAGGATAGAGACAAGCACAAAACTCATTTCCGTTTACTGTTATATTGGAGTCAAAGCATTTTTTTTATTCCTACATAAATCAGAAAATATTTTTGTGAGTGAAACATATTTCATATAAATCCAGCTCTAAATGATATGTACAGCTTTCATATTTTAGACAAGATGGAACTTTAGGTTCATGCATGTAAACTGGAGATCTTTGACTAGTGTGAGAAAAACACTAATTTAGGGAAAATAGCCTGAAAAAACATGTAAAAACTCATGAATTGTTTCAAATGCATGGGTAGCTGCTAAATATAATCCTGTATACTTGTAAGGTTTTGGTCCTGTTATGTGTTTTAGATTAAAAATAGTGAATTTGATTTTTTTTTTTTAAAGAAAAAATTATTATTCTGCTTGGGTTGCTCAGTGCAGAGGGGGCTATATAATATAAATGTATATTATGTCCACAATATGATTATGAATCTACCCTAAACAGAGGCCACTGTGTGAATTTGATCTGCCTCAGTGGATGGTGACAGCACGTTGCCATCCTTTGCAGATAAAACCACAACATTTTCCAGCTGACAAATATCACTAAAAGGCCAAAACCAACAATGACTTGCAATAAATATGTTAAGCTCCCTTGATTCACAGTTACAATGGATAATATGTTGAACATATGGGAACAGTGACAAAGAAGAAAAATGATTACACTCTCACTTTCCAGAAACAACTTTCTGGTTGTGAAACTTATGGGATTTGGTGATTATGAATAATAAAAAATTGAAAATCACTCAAGTTAAATAAACATGCAGCTGGACTTCTCATGCAGCGCTATTCAAGCCTTGAATCCAGAGTTTTGCCTTTGTGAGGACATACGGGAAAACATTACAAAACCGTTGTGAAATAAACACAAATGCTGTATAATTGTATGCAGCAGTTATGAAAAGAACTGTGTGGCATATGCACGATCTACAGCTGCCAAATAACATGGAATAAAAATAAAGTTGTGTCTCAATAAATGGTGAATATTTTCAGATGGGGACCAGTTACCCCAACACCGATTCTGTAAGCCTTTATTCTGACTCCTGCATTTTTAGGCCCGTACAAACAGATCCATGTGACACATTATGTCACATTATGTCACATGGATCTGAAGTAGCTCAGATGTGACTACTAAGATTATTGTAGATGTAATATGATATCATAATAGCTAATATATTACAGAGAAATGTAATGTGATCACAGTACTATTTTGCTTTGCAATGCACCACCCTGTGCTTGTGGCAAAACAACCTGAATGAATGCATCCTGGGTGTGGCGTGGGTGCTGTAGTAACTACACTGGTGATGAGCTGCTTCTCAGCACTGACTGACTCATAAACCACATCTCATTATTACAGCAAACGTTTAAAGATACATGACTCACTTACGCTGAAATGAAGTTGCCAACAGTATACCTCTGCTTTCTGTTTAAGTGACACTCATTTTTGCTTTTCTCCTTCTCCTTGTTGACCTAAATCCAGAAATTCAACAAAATACTGTTGACCTAATCTAAAAGGCATGTGTTTTCATTTCTAACCCTACAATTTCTCTCTTTTTTAACATCTCCAGTCACTTAGCTGGAGTAAATTTAGATTTTTCACAGCATGTTGGGAAAAAAATAAAAGTTTATGGCCTTGTGTAAACCCATACTTAGCCTATTTCATTATGTAATTTTGGCTTCTTGACTTGACGTTTGAAAATTATGCACAGACACATATGCAGACAGACACATAGGAGGCTCTGCCGCAGATCTCCCACCACATAGTTTACAACACACAGAGACGAAACAGGCCAGTTTCTAAAGAGGGCCTTTGTTCAGAGCTTTTATGCAGATAAAAAGTGTAAAGATTAGTAGAGTTTACTCTTATCGCTGGAACCTTTTACAACTCAATATTTTGGACTTTAGGACATTTTCTCCGCCCAGGAAATGAATCATTAACTTTGAATTCAGCAAGGTAGGATATAAATTACGATCACTCCCTAATTTCTGTCTTTTTCTTCTTCTTCTCTGGTGAAGACATGGGTAAAGGCTTCTTCATCAGCAAAGTGGTGGCAGTGGTCTGCGTGGTTGTAGCCATCAGTGCTGTGGCCACCATCATAGCCCTCTCAGTTGTTTATGCTCAGGAGAAATCAAAGAATCAAGAGACTCCGACGACTGCAACGACTGCTGGACCTGGCACCCAGACCACCACACCCTCCACCCCAAAAGAGCCCTGGCAGCGCTACAGACTTCCAGATTCATTATCTCCTATCTCATACAATGTGACCCTGTGGCCCCGGCTGACTCCCAACACTGATGGCCTCTACATCTTCAGCGGATACTCCACGGTGCTGTTCACATGCGTGAAGGAGACTGACCTCATTCTCATCCACTCCAACAAGCTGAACTTCACAATGTTTGACGGATACCACGCACAGCTGAAAGCTGTGGATGGAGCCTCTGCACCCCAGCTGAAAAAGAGTTGGCTGGAGGTTCCTACTCAGTATCTGGTGATCCAGCTCAGCAGCCCTCTGCAGGCTGGCAGCACTTACGAGCTCTTCACCGAGTTTGTCGGAGAGCTGGCTGATGACCTGGGAGGATTCTACAGGAGTGAATATGATGAAGACGGCGTGCGAAAGTATGAAGTTCTTTTTTATTCAGCTTAAGTTCATGACATGATTCAAATGAGCAAAGTGTTCCAAGTCCTCTGCTCTTTCTAATATTTAAATGACAGAATGTTAAAGTAAGACTGTAAACATGGGAAACAGCTAAAAGCTCACAAATTCATTTGTAAAGTCTAACAAGTTGCCTCATTCCCAAATTTAAGAATGTTGCATCTGAGTATTACCTAATAGCCACTCCTTAATTTTAACTGTTTTCCCATCATTAATGAAATATAAGACGTGCACTAGTTTAAAAGTAAATAGATGAATAATACATTCAGAATAACTTTACTTTAAATCAAACCACTGTATGTTTTCATTTTTTATTAATTTGAAAAATGTAAAGATTTTATTGTCTAATCACGATCACTTTATGGTCATTTTAAACATATTTATGAAAGTGAAAAAACAAAAACGTATGTATTGTATATGATCACTTGCAGCCTAAATGCAAGCACCTTCACAGCCAGGCTATTCTGATACATGGACATCAACTAATGTATTTTTAACAAAACCACTAATATTATGAAATGAAGTCAAATAAGAATTCAATACAAAACCAAGTTTTACTTTTGGACCTCTGTAATTAAAGCTGATATGTGTAGGATTTAAAATACAAAACACTCATCTTGATAAGGATTTAATAAAAGTCACGGTCAAGTTTGTTTTAAATGTTCCATTTAAAGGAAATCAAATTTGTCAAAAAGAATTCAACCACTTTGTGGACCACCTGACTCGATTATGTGGATGTAATTATTAAGTTTTCTCTTCTTCTATTATCAGAATTTTGGCCACGACTCAAATGCAGCCGACGGACGCGAGGAAAGCCTTCCCCTGCTTCGATGAACCAGCTATGAAAGCTGTTTTCCACATGACTCTCATTCACCCCCACGGGACTGTAGCTCTGTCTAACTCCATGAACTATGGCAAGTTCTTTTCTTGTTTAGTGTTCAGAACAACATTGTATGTATGAACTGTCCCAGTGTGACAACTTTAAATTAATCTCAGTTACATTTTGGTAGATACCAACTACAGGACATCTAATTTTTAAGGCAAACTCACTTAAGTGACATTTTTAAAACTACACTCTTAATTTCACTTTATTTAAAATATTTCACTACTGTATGTTTAATCGTTTAGTGTCAAATCTATCAATACCACACTCTTATCATTACAGCTTCAACCAGAAATGTCTATTTTCCTCTGTTTTCCTCATTTATCATTAATATGGAGCTGTCTTTGACCCCAAAACAGAACCTATAAACATCACCACCCCAGATGGTTTGAATTTAATCCAGACAAGTTTTGGACCCACAGAGATTATGTCAACCTACCTCCTGGCTTTTGTTGTGTGTGACTTTGGATTCATTCAGTCAGATCTTGGTGCTAATGTTTTGGTGAGTATTTACTAAAGCTTTCAGTTACAATCACAGAAACAAATGGCAACATATTATTTAATATTTTTGGCTCCTTTTAAATAGATTAAAATAAATAAATAAATAAATAAACTACTATCTCTGTGCTCATGACAGTTTGAATTAAAATTAGAGCAGTAGAGGCCTCGTATAAAAGATTTTAAAATATATGCAGTGCTCAGTTCTGCTCTGGATTCTGGTGCATAGGCTGACATGGATAAATCTTGGATGTTGAAGTAAACTATCAGAGATAATAGGTGCTATTTTCAGAGAGAATAATTGCCACATTAGTTTGTGGAAGAAATGTATTAAACTGAAAATAATCTCAGCATACTCAGTTATTTTCATCTAAACCTGGCCTTTAATGTAATGGATTTTTTTTTCAATCACGAGAGCGGCTGTTCTCCCTCTCTGTTGGTCACAGTGATTCTTTGCTGCCCTCTGCTGGACTCAGTGCTCATTTCAGCTCTCAGGTCCACATCCATTTCCTTCTCTCTGGTTAATAAAACTTTTCACTTTTTCAGATCAGGATCTGGGCTCGCAAGAAGGCCATAGAGGAGGGCCAGGGTGCATATGCCCTGGAGAAGACTGGACCCATACTGTCTTTCTTTGAGAAATACTACAAAATTCCCTACCCTCTCAAGAAGTCAGGTGAGAACAAACAAATACCTAAAAATAAATAAAAGAAAAAGGACCATATATAATCCAAAAATGACCTCTTTGATAAATTTTAGACCAGATCGCTCTGCCTGACTTCAGTGCTGGAGCCATGGAGAACTGGGGTCTGATCACCTACAGAGAGACTGCGCTCTTATACAATCCTGCAGTGTCATCTAATGGAGATAAAGAGTGGGTGGCAACAGTCATCTCCCATGAGCTGGCTCATATGGTACCTAACAAACTTTAACTGTAAATATGTTAAGACTCAAATATGTTTACAAACCAATACAGTGACATGAAGCTTTGTCCTCACAGTGGTTTGGAAACTTAGTGACCACGAAGTGGTGGAATGACTTGTGGCTTAATGAGGGATTTGCCACCTACGTCTCTTATCTTGGAGCCAACTACGCCGAGCCAGATTGGAATATGGTGCGTTTTTTGTTGTTGTTGTTGTTGTTTTACGCAGAGGTCAATTTAATATTTAATAATGGGTCTGGTTGGAACACAGTGCAAATATTTCTCCATGTCTTTTCCAGAGCGATTTAATAGTTTTGAATGAGATCATTGGTGTGATGGCTGTGGATGCTTTGGCCTCTTCCCATCCCCTCTCATCCAAAGAGGCAGACGTCATGAGACCAGAGGACATAAATGCACTGTTTGACTCCATCACATACAGCAAGGTGCAGTTTCATGTACAACAAAACTAAATTACAGTAACCCAGTGTGTTGTATTCTTCAAACTCCACTAATCAAGTTACTGACCCAGTGTGTTGTTAGAACAGCCTCATTAGGAACTTCACTTTCAGAAATATGGGTTCAATTACTGGACCTGAAGATGACTATTATAGTCATATTTAAGCCTGTGTGAGTGGTTGAATAATTTGCTGACCCAAAGACAAGAACAAAGTCCACAATCCAAGAAATTAATTACAAAAACAAGAGATAACATGACTAGGAGCACATAGCTACATGGGGTCAACTTGACAAAGGACTATAGGAGACTGAGACAATTTATTTTAAGGGTAATGAAGGAAGAGGAAACAGATGGGGAACACAACGGCAGGAAGATAAAACTCAAAAACTACAGGAAACTATAGACTGAGAGCACCAAATGCAGAAACTCAGAAGTAGGATACTTTAATAAAAAGTAAACTGTTTATTTGGCCAGTATTGGGGATATCAAAGGCAAAACATGAAATATAGAAGAAACTGGAAACATCAAATTACAGAACTCTAAACGAGTCGCAAGAAGAAGTAAGTTGATATTCTGATGAGGGACAAAGGGAGACTGAGACAATACATACACAGCAGGGTGATAAGGGAAGTGGAAACAGTTGAGAACACAGCAGGGCCAACTCAGGAATAACCTGACAGAGGAAGGAAAAGCAAACATAACACACGGGAGCGACCGGCCGCCAAAATAAAACAGGAAGCATAACCACTGAGGTAGAGACACACAAACTTGACAGGCACAAAAGAACGAAGCACAGGAATTAGTCAAATGTAACAGGAAGGGAAATAACTAAATGGAAAGATTAAATACAAGGGAATGACACAGGAGGAAGTGACACAAAGCGTGAGAGAAACTTAACTAAACATAAGGTCTATAAACCAAAGCACTGGCAAAATCAGATAGGAAATACAGAATCCACACAGACAGAAAGGGAAAAAAACACGGGCATGAGACAGGCTACACAGAACACAGAGGCATGATAACAGAAATGAGAGAACGCAAAAACCTAAAAACTAGATAAACAAACGAAGACATATTTCACCATTTCTTCTAGATTTTTACAGAACAGATAAAAGATTTGAACAGAGTTCAGTGAAATATGAATTTTACTCCTAAATTTTAATCTTTTTAGCACAGAATGAGGTACAAATGGGAGATTTGATTAGACTGTTAGTTACATATACAAATCTACTTCCATGTGCATCGACGTATAATCAATAGCTACAAAGCTATCACTAGAGGATCACAACTTGAATCCTTAATGTACAAAAAAGTACTCCAATCAAGGGTATAATGGCAGATTTTGTCCCAAGAGTTTAAAAATGAGCATAAGTGGACTTTTTGGTAGTTCTTTTAACAGCTGATATGTTTCTTCACAGGGAGCTGCAGTTCTCAGGATGCTCTCCAGCTTCATCACCGAGGAGGTCTTTTCAAATGGACTCAATGTGAGTACTGTTAATTCAACTTATAAGGTTCTGTCCACAAATCAGAATAAATGTTAATATGCTCATATCAGCATTTTATTGACATGCATCAATCTAAGTCATTCATAATTTGTCTACAGACATATTTAGAAGAGTTCAAATATAAAAACACAGTCTACCAAGACCTGTGGAAGAACCTGCAAACGGTAAGTTTGTAACACTGAAAAAACGTGTATTTTTTTTAAATGTATTCATTCATTTGTTGGTTTATTTTATTTATTTATTCACTTATTATTATTTAAATATGAAAATATGATTTAAAAAGGAAAATGTCTTATTATATTTATTTTATTATTAATTAATGTTAAGACAATTAAAAGAATAACAACAGTAAGATGTTTCCTCATATGTCCTGATATGACTGGATCAATTATCCTCTGAAGCAAATTGTGTGATGGAGCCAAGAACTATGGGCATTATAGTGAGTGGGACTATAGGCAGCATGGCTCAGTGCTAGCATTGTTGCCTCATCACAAGTGGGTCCTCGGTTCTAACCCAGTCAGAAACCTTCTGTCTACAGTTTGTGGGTTCTTGCAGGGTTTTTTATTCCAGCATCAAACATGCATACTTCTTTTTCTTTTTCTTTTTCTTTTACATTGCTGTTAAAACAGGAGGATGTTGATTTTAAAGATGGCCAAGTTTTAAAAAAAGAGGTCCATGTATGAACAAGTAATCCAACTAAGCTGAAAGATCTGGCTTCAGATTGCTTTAAACGCTCCACTTCAGTCAGTTTTTTCTTCTCTTGCTTCTGAATGTTAATGAGGTTATTTCAGGCACACTCTCTGAGTACAGACACCCCACCAATGTGTTATTCAAACCTTTTGTTTGTGCGGGGTAACCAATCAGAACAGAGTGAGTTCAAAGGCAGGGTTAAGCCACCATATCAGTCGTGTTGTGCATAAACAGTGAGGGTGCCACATCTCTGTAGTGGTTTATACGTCTGCCTAATGAAAAGGTCCCTTGTTTGAAAAGAGGACGAGACACAAATCTTTTTGGAGTGTTTTGAGGGAAAGGCAAAAATCGGACAAACTGGCTGTAGTGCTGCAGTATTCGCCTGAATAACAGGTTTCATGTGGAGCTGATGTGGAGGTTTTAAACCTCCACATCAGCAATGGTAGAGCAGGAGAAACAGTCAGATTCCAAAAATTGAGAGGTGCACAGCCAAAACAACTCCAAAATGGGGCTTGTGCATTGTGAGTATGGGTCCAAAAGAGAGAGAGGAGCGAAAACAACTTGTGTCAGATCGTGTTTCAGAACATGAATGCGTTTCACCAAGCCCCGCTATAAGATAAATTATGATTATTTTCAACTGTGAAACATGCAAAGCTTCTCTAGGAGAACACACAAATACAAATGTTGTACAATTGGCCTCCATACACAAACAGTAGTTATGTATTTCTGTATAAGTAACATTAATGTTTCTACTATATTATAGCTTTCCACCCAGTTTAAAGGTACTTAAAAAACGCTGAACTAGTGACTTGAAAAAAACATCAAAAATATTCTTCGTTATTGATCATACTGAAATGTGAAAAGGAGTTGACACACAGATTGTTATACTATTATATTAATTCAGTTGTTCTTGTTATCAGGCAGTGGATAATGCTGGCATACAGCTGCCCCACTCTGTGGAAGTGATCATGAACCGGTGGATCCTACAGATGGGATTCCCAGTGGTCACCATCGACACCAAGACTGGAAAAATCTCTCAGAAGCACTTCCTGTTGAACCCAGATTCTGTGGTGGATGTACCTTCAGAGTTCAAGTATGATTCTTTTTTTCATGTTTCATGAGCATATTTTTGAACATGCTCTGATCATGTCATGTTAAAATCACCCGCTCTCTTCTCTCACCTCATTCACTTACATGTGTGTCTGGGTGATGCGGCTCCAGTTATGAGTGGTTTGTCCCTATTACCTGGATTAAGACTGGTGCAGCTAAAGATCAGTACTGGCTTCTTACTAAAGAAGGTAAGATTTACTGTGTTTCGGGTCACTGCAGTTTGGCAAAGATAAATTAAAATGATTAACTCGTTTTTAATCTTCACCCAAACAGCAACAAACGCAGACATGACGACTGGTGATGGTGATTGGTTGATAGCCAACATAGACATGAAGGGCTTTTATAGAGTAAATTATGATTCTGAAAACTGGGACCGTATCCTCACCAAGCTGAGCACCCAACATCAGGTATAACACCTAGAATACCTCTGCGTTATCTCTTAATAGCTACGATTGCCTCCAGACTAATTTTTTAATGCGCCTTTTAGGATATTCCAGTGATCAACCGTGCTCAGATTATTGACGATGCATTTAACCTGGCAAGGTGAGGCCATGCTTTTTTTATTTTATTTTTAGCAGTACTGCTAAATACTGAAGTAAACAGCTGAACAGCTGTATTGGTTATTTTTAGGGCGAAGATAGTCAGCACAACTCTGGCTCTGAGCACTACGAGGTTCCTCAACACGGAATTGGAGTACATGCCCTGGCAGACTGCCACTCGCAACTTGGACTACTTCGTCCTCATGTTTGACCGAAGTGAAGTGTACGGACCCATGCAGGTTTGTAGGAAACCTTTAAGGCTCATCATCATCAGTACATCATCAATAAATTAATCCAAACAAGTTTTTGGAACAATGATGATTTGAGATTAATCGTTTAAGTTAATCATAGAAGTAGAAGAGTCAGTGGAAATCAAATGTAGATCATTTTTTCTGAACAGTAAACAAACTGTTTCATCTTCATTCCTCAGGGTTACATAAATAAAAAGGTCACCCCTCTATTTAAACACTTCGAAGAACTCACTGCCAACTGGACAAAGATCCCTGAAAAGCACACCGACCAGTAAGGATGTTAACCTGCTCCCTGTCTTTTTCACTCTTTTGAACATGTTATAAATGCCATGAATGACAATTACATTGTAGGCTAGGTAAACTTTATTATCCCAGTTGCAAAAACCTGCAGTTTCCAAAGAATGTGCCATCAATGTCATGTAAGACACAGAATCCTCCCAATCAGTACTTCACATATCTCTTGAAAGTGTTCACAACAATTTTTGATCAAGTCTGCACATAATTCTTCCCTTTCTCTCCCACCACTGCATTTCTATGAGCTAACCTAATCTTATTATCTTATCATCAAGCTGGCTTTGTGTGTGTGTGTGTGTGTGTGTGTGTGTGTGTGTGTGATGATTGCCATCAGCTTATATTAGTGCTGCAATGATCTTTTTAGTGCTATCAGCTCAGAATTTTACTTGGTTACCCAAAAGGAAATCAAATCAGCTATACTTAACTTATATCGTTAATTAGCACATATTAGCATGACAATATAATAAACAATGTGATGTGAATGTGTTAAACACATTCTGCATATTGGCACTGCCAGATAGCATTTAGCTTAAATTCAATTAAATTCAAATCAATTTTATGTATATAGCGCCAAAACACAACAATAACGGTCCCCTAAAGGCACTTTATATTGTAAGGTAGACCCAACAATAATACAACAGAAAAAAGCCCAGCAGTCGTATGACCCCTCGCCCCCACCCATGATCAAATGCTTTGGCAACAGTGGGAAGGAAAAACTCCCTTTTAACAGGAAGAAACCTGCAGTAGAACTAGGCTCAGGCCATCTGCCGCGACCAGTTCGGGTGAGGGGAGGAAGACAGGACAAAAGAGATGCTGTGGAAGAGAGCAAGAGGTCAATAATAACTAGTGATTAAATGCACAGAGGTGTATAAACTTATAGTGAGTGGAAAAGGAGACTGAAGTAAGTGCTTATCTGCAGAGTATGTCTGCTAGTGTGGCTACAAACTCACATTGTCTCTGCTGCTGAAAGCTAGCTGATTAGCATGATCTTGACAACTCCTACTCCTCCTGGTGTCTGAACACTGGTTGGTGGTCCCTGAATTCTCTTTTGCCACATAGCAAGGCTAACATCCACTCAAAGTGTGAAATCTGCAGCACTACACACTCCATTATGAGTACACTAGTACTTTTGGGTACTCGCAGAGCCCTGAATGCAGCCAGACTTAAACACTTTGCATGCTACACACTTCTAGCATTCATAAATGTGAAATGCAATTTGAGCCATGTGTCTTTGGCTATGCCTTGTCTTAATGGATAGCGTCATTAATGTTTGCATTCTCCTGACTCGCTTACATCCAGGTACAATCAGGTGAATGCACTCTCCTGGGGCTGCAGCACAGGAGTGGATGGTTGTAAGGAACTGACAACTGCGTGGTTTAAAGAGTGGATGGACAACCCTGATAATAACAAGTACGTTAAACAACAATTATTACTTATATTCATTCCCTTTGCTTCTTGTATAACCTTATATTCTTACTTCATATGTTTGCCAAAACTTCACTATAGGTATTTACCACCATAATTTAACTTTTATTAGATATACTTTTCCCAAACATTTTTGCTCTGATCTGACATTCTGTTTTGGGCAGTGATTGTCATCACCTTTTTTCCTGTCTTGTTCAAACCATCCAGGATTAGCCCCAACTTGAGGACCACGGTGTACTGCAGTGCAATTGCAGAGGGAGGAGCGGTGGAGTGGGACTTTGCCTGGAAAATGTATAAGAGTGCTACCATAGCCTCGGAGGCTGAAAAACTTTTGTATGCTCTGTCCTGCACCAAACAGCCCTGGCTGCTGAACAGGTCAGTTGCAATAGTAGCTGGGTAACGCTCTGCCCTTTCATTTGGTACTTCTTAGGTAATTTTACATTTTACAGACTGCTCTGAGTGACTTTTACAACACCTTTGATGATGCATTTTGTCTTTCAGCCTCACTGTAATTGTGTTTTATCAGAATCAGAGTCAGAATATTTTATTAATCCCTATTATTATGTAAATTATCTTTTAGGTATCTGGAATACTGTCTGGACCCAACGATGATCCGTAAGCAGGATGCCACCTTTACCATCAATTACATTGCTGGTAATCCAATTGGACAGCCCCTGGCTTGGGACTTTATTAGAGCCAACTGGGCTCACATTTTCAATGAGTGAGTTTTCGCTTTATTTAATAATAATAATAATGTATACTTTATTAATTCCCTGTAGGGAAATTACTCTCTGCGTTTAACCCATTCACTCAGTGAAGCAGTGGGCAGCCACCAATCCAGCGCCCGGGGAGCAGTGTGTAGGGACGGTACCTTGCTCAGGGGTACCTCAGGGTAGCCTTTCAGTAGATTTGACCCCCCGACCTTCCATTAATGGGGCGACCACTTTGCCTACTGAGCTATCCCTGCTTTACATAGCATAGCCAGTTTCCCACGTGCATTGCATCCCTAAACTTTTCCAGGACTTGCCTGACAAAGGACCATGTGAAAATGCTTTAATTGTAGTTGCACTAGTTTCTAGTAGTGCAAATGCATATGACATTTCATGTGATACGGACAATATTAGGCAACACAAATTAAAAAATGGATATTTCCTTGATTCTGGAGGCATGTTTGGATGAAAGTGCAGAGCGAAAGAGCTGTTGTCATACATAGTTGTTTGCATACTGATAAAATGTTTTCCTTTTCTTCAGCTATGGTGGCGGATCAATGTCATTTGGAAGACTTATTAGTGGAGTGACCAAACGTTTCTCCTCTGAGTTTGAGTATAAGCAGGTACATTTTCTTTTCACCTCCATATTTTGAGATGAAATTAAATAGTTGCTAACATTGCTACAATTACAGCAAATTAGTATCAGTTTTAAATGTCAGTTATTTTCACATTTTTCCTCTATAGCTGCTGCAGTTTAAAGAAGACAACATAAACCAACTTGGCTCAGCTGCCTCATCTTTTGAGCAGGCGCTTGAGAGAACCAAGGCCAACATGGACTGGGTGGCTCTGAATAAGGAACTAGTGTTTGACTGGTTCACCAGTGAAATCTCAGGGACAGTTTGATAACTGAAACACAGTTTTCACTTTTTAAATGTAGAAATTGTTCAAATCTTTAACTTTGCTGAAAGCAAATGTATTTTTGAAATATGTATATTTTAAATATAATGGAGATTTTTTTTAATTGTAAATTTTTGATAAAAAAAAAAGGCTTTTTAAGAATAAAAAATGATTTGATTCATTCTCTTGGTTTTTGTATGTGTTGGCACGTTAACTTTTAATATGTTATAAGGTTAGCTTGTCGTCCCCATTTTTGAATGTTAGGCGGATGTACAATAAGTACATAGAAAAAACGTTTTGAAGTCTTAATTTGTTACTTTTTGTAACTCTGAGGGTAGATAAAAGACTCAGTTTGTCTGCAAAATGCCACACTGGAAATAAATGTTTGAAAAGTTTTGGTTGTTCTTCACTCCAGACATCTGGACAGCATCATAGATCACACTGTGAAGCATCAATTCACATGTGGGACGGGGCAAAATTTGGGTCATGTATAAATAAAGCATCCCAGTGAGACACGCTCAGTCTATTTAACAATCAAGTCTGAAATTATATCAGACCCAAACATTAATTTATTTGTTTATTTTTTTTATTTAAAGGATCTCAGCCATCAAGTCATGTTTACACAGGATGTTAAAAGGTGCTGATTGACTGGTTCTAGTTCAGCTGTCACTTCTCTCAGTGGGGGTCTTTCCTTAAAGACTTTAGAGGTGATGTGCTCCTTGTTTAGCACCTCATTGTCCTGCAGCTGCAGTGTTTGTTTAGGAAGGAAGTGGCGGACAAGATACAAGTCTGCATCATTCATGATGCCAAAAGTAAATTCACCAAGAAGCCAAGAAGCAAGGATTAATTTGATAAATAATGTTTATTCTGACCACAATATGAAAGTTCAATAAATACAAAGATCTATATACAAAAATAAAAAGTTAGAATACATATTTTGTTAAAAATAACAAAAAACAGAAGTTTTATGCATAAATCTTGTCATTGTTGCAATGAAAAGGGTTCAGTGGACTGATCATCACATCTCTCAGCACAGTCCAAAGAGAAGGCGACATTTTGGTTTTGCTGCTGTAGCATCCAGTACTGCTCGCTATTCAAGCAAATTCCACCTGGAACCTGACAACAGAAGACAGTTTTTTATTAGAAACTCATTTAGCTTTAAAATGTTGGAGAACATTTTGGAATGTAATCAAAAATTGTGCTGCAAATCTTTATAGAAAATATTTTTTCAATTAATATATGTTATGTTTATTGTAATAACATACCTGATATGAATTCTGCAGAAAGGGCTGCTGGGCTTTGCTCATGGTGTTACAGCTTGGCTCTTCGGCACTATAGCTGGCTGCTGGCTGACCCAGGAAATTGTTGAAGGTTTGGGTATGCTCCATTGAGTTTGAGGATTTCTTCTGCTCCAGCACTTCCTCGCTGAGGCCCAGTTGGGCTGACAGGAAAGAGATGTAGCGAATGGTGAGGCGCAGAGTCTCAATCTTGGTCAGAGTCTGGCCGGCTGGTGCCACTGAATGTGGGAGGTATGATCTGAGGTGATGCAGAGCCTTGGTCAAATCCCTCATCCTCAGCTTCTCCCTCTCACTGGCAGTCTGGCGCTTCTTACCGGGATACCTGGATCTGGACTTCTTTGTTGCAGAAGAGGATTTGGAGCTGAGTGGAGTCTGGTGAGTGAGATGAGGTGCTGCAGGGGTATTAAAGATTAAGCAGTCCAAGGGATCTTGTTCACTTCCAAATGTTAGGAGGGAAGTAGGGGAGAAGCAGAAGGAGTCCACAGAGGAAGTAGGAGACAGGCTGTTGCCAGTGCTACTGTAACCAGCGTCTGAGGCAGGATCAGAAGCCAGAGATTTTTCTAACAGAGATTCGCAGTCAAAGAGGAAAGAGTTCTCCTGGAGTGGGAGAGGAGAAAAGTAGGATACCTCCATTGTGGCTGCTGTAGGGTCTTCTTTGAGAAGTCAGCTGTTAGTATGTTGCTGGTAAGGCAGGCAGAGGATACTGAGGAGGTACATGGAGGCTGCTCCATATATGTGGTGGGAGGTGTGAGGTTGCACTTCTGACAGCCACCTCTGGTCCTGAGAAACTCTGGGACCACAGATGACACCTAGGCTAGGGGGTCCCATGGGAATCTGGCATGCTTCAGCACAAGGTGTAATCTGGCAGCTTGCGTGGTCATTATAAACTATACAGGTTCACACTATATGCTCCCACAGCCTGGGAACATGACCCTGGCACGACTGGGGTTGTACCTGGGCCACAAGTTCTTCTATAAACATTTTGCTCTTACTATTTTTTACTTACTATACTGCTGAGTGACTGTCTGCTGCTCGTCAAATACATTTCATTGCAATGTTGACCCTGTGCTAACTTGCATATGACAAATAAAAACTGAAACTGAAACTGAAACAAATGTGTATGTTACCAAAAACGCTTCTCAGTTTCTCCGCAAAAGGATAAATGTTCACTCGCAGCATTTCTGCTTCATGGATGCTCACTGAATGACCATTCAAAATATGATCCTACTTAAAAAAAATGCTGATGATGTAGCTGTTGTGTGTATTACTGACTGTTTTTTAGTTCTGGCATGTGGTAACAGAGTTCAGGCTGGAAGAAGTGTGTCTGGGCAGCTGTGAGGTGTGAGGATTTTGCACCTTGAGCTGTTTGGACAGCAGTAGTCCTCACTGCTTCTGGAAGGTAAAACTGTGGATCATCAAGAACTACTCCCAAGACAATAAAATTGTGGATATTTTTGTTGATATTTTTTCATGCTGCTGTGCAGTATATATCTGAACTTCATCTTAAATTATGCTCAATAACACCTATAATTACAAACATATAATATTCACACAATCACATCCCTTCACTAATTGCCCATCAGTGGGTTTTGTTTTCACTCATGAACCATGGATCTGAGTCCTGAGCAGTGTTCCCACAAACCAGCGCGTCACATTTGTCTCCTTTTCTGCAGCAGAGGTGAAACCTGTGTCTAGGAAGTGTGAACCCGCATCCACCAACACACTTCCCCAAGAAAAACAGCCACCTTAATTCAAAGAAAACATTTTATTTTTTTACATTTACATTTGAATGTTTTTGGTTTTGTACATATTTCTGATGTTGCCTATTGAATAATGTGTTCAAGAGCTTGGTCAACTTTGGTTATTTTGAAACTTGATTAGATTTTTTTTTAATTAAATCTTTTTTTCAAGCTTGAAAGGGTTTTAGGTGACATTAAACTAGTCACTTAAACGTTGCAGTCTTTTGTGCTTAAGAAGGTTCCTAATGAGGGAACAATAAAGTATCAAAGTGGCAGCCACAATATGAGTTGGACATCTGATCTTAGATGAACAGAAGAAAGAAGAAGAAAGCGAATAATGCCATCCCACAATCCAAAGCAAGACACCATCACAACATCACTGGCAAGAGATGTAGTGTTTCACATAAATTACTGTTGTGTTTTCCAACTTATTTTATCATTCGCTGAAGTGTGGATATATTTTGAACTTCCAGCAGCTGAGTAAACTATGAATGCTACATTAATGTGATCAGATCTGCTTAGAAATAAAGTTTCTGAGCTATATTGAAATGATCAAAGAGACATTAAAGTCCACAGCTGGAAGAAGGAATAAGTCCGAGAGAGGTGAAAATTCTGTGACACTGTAACAACTGGTTCGTTCTATTTTGTGACCACTGTTATATATTTCTGATTTCTCTGGCTAATTTTTTTCCTCCTTCACCCACACAATAATACAGACAGGTGCATAATAAATTAGTGCCAAAATTATGTTTACATGCCCTCTGTTTTCTTTTCTTTGTAGAACAACTGTACAACTGTACTTTAGTTGTAGCAAAACTATGCTGACAGGCTGTTCAGTTCAGTTATTAACATGATAAAACAATGATCTTTACATTTACAGTTTGTAGTTTTGTGTTATGAATCCCATCCTGTCCTTATTGTTGTCCAAATGACAAAGACAAGACAAAAACACTTTGTTCGTAACGACAACATTCAAAAGTGGGGAAGCACTACAGGGCGGCACAAGTAAAACTGCATACAGAGTCTGTAAAAACACATCGTTACCAGCAAATGCACATGTGAAGATAACGTTGGCACAGTTGCAACCTTAAATTTAAGATGTACCTTTTGCAGTTCACCCTCAGAACACTGTAATTTCATTACATCACGTTACATAAAGCAGTAATTTTCTGTTGATTGAGGCTGACCTTTTTTCCTCATAAATTTTCCTTTGTTAATGAGGAAAAGACAATGGATATAATGTAAGCAACTAAAGCCTACAGTGACCTTTGACCCTGTGCCATAAGTCACCGTAAAAAACAACATTGCATTTATATATGTTTTATTATTCATCCATGTGTTTCTGTTACATATTGAATGAACTACCAGCTGTTCCAGTGCTCTTGTTACGTACAAATTACTTTTTTAGCACAAGCACACAAAGGTGCTATATATAAAGATATATATATATGTGTGTGTGTTTTGACAGAACGCGGTTCAACTCTGCATTCACATTTTTTTCATTAATTTCTTTTTCATTTTGAACTTCTGCAGATTTTCCCCGGCTGTCAACTGTCTTCTTCCCTCCCAGGCCGGTGATAAAGAGGATCTTCCTTCTCTTAATCCACATTAGCTCTGATGTTGTTTACTCACATGTAATGAGTGAATAATCAGCACAGCGGTGCTAACCCTTTCATCCCAAACCCTTTTAGCCCAGAGAGTTTATTAACTCTACCACGATGAAAGACCTCAGTGAGAATATTAGGCTTTGTGTTAGGCTTACTGCTCGCATATCAAATGAAGCACATGTAGGTGGCAAATGAAACACTGGGGCCTAATTCTCCAGCCTGATATGCAGATCCACTATTCTCTATGAATATTAAAGTACTCTCAGTGGGCTTAGCAGGTAATTAGGGCATGAGGTGAAAGAAAAGGGAAAGAGCAGGGAGGGATCCTAGTCTAGACTCAGTGGTGCCAGGAACCTCTCTGTGTTTGCAGTGCCCCATTAACAAAGATACACTAAAAGAAAACTAGATAACCAGTCACAGAGACTGATCTCTGACATGTTGTGGAGATTTTTCAAGTACTTTAGCCCCCCAACAGAGACATTAAGAGGCTTCTGGAAAGGCTAGTTTCTGGGGTATATGTGTGTGTTTGTACTAAAGAAAGATTACTGAACTTGTAATATTCAAATGAAATTTTTATTTTTCTTATTTATGTGAAATAAACAAAAATGACAGGACTGTTATTCATATATAAGGCCAGGCAGTTTCATATAGAAAGAACTTTTGTACACACAGACGTTGTGCAGAAAAATTAAAGCAAAACACAAGTTAAAAAAATAAAATCAAAAATAGCACAATTCAAACTTACAACTAGAGATGGCACGATACCACTTTTTTATGTCCGATACCGATACCGATATCATAAATTTGGATATCTGCCGATACCGATATGAATCCGATATTGTGTGTTTTTTAATCAATAAAACTGTTTTTTAAATATCTTGCTGCATTTTGTATAAGTTCATACTCAAGTTTAAATAAACAACAACACTAAAGCTATTCTGTTATACCTGTATGTAAAAAATACACTGCACCCAAAATATTTCAAAGTTCAGCAACACTGATCAATCTAATAAACCTTACCTAACTTAAAACCTAACTTAAACCTACTCCATCCTCCCTATTCTGGTATTTTAAAGAGTACTTAGCAGAAATATTAAGCAACCTAACTAATAGGGTTGCAAACTCCCAGCAAAAAAAAAAAGAAAAATAAAAAAGGGGGAACCACCCCACACCCTCCACCTCATGATGCTTAATCGATGTAATCAACTTTAATTTGATGCAGGGTGAAAAAAAATGCACAGAAACAAATTATTTTTCAAGAATAATTAAATAGATTCAACATCTTTCTTCAACAGAATTGCAGAATTCACAGACGGTACCTTCCCAAAGGAAAAAGTACTATAGCTTACTAGGATATATAGACTTAAGAGTTACTATATATAGTAATGGACTTCTATACATTTTACATCAGATTAAAACTTTGGGTGTAAGATTCAGATAATTATTTATTAAAAGCTAGATATTTTAAATGAGAATAAGAAAGAAAAGTATGTCTTTGTGCCCCCTTTTCCCTGTTAATGCCCTATCGGCCCCCCTGGCTGCACTTTGCTAGATCCGCCCCTGCACAGTTACCAGCTGTCAGCTGCGTAGAAAAGGATCCTGGTGTAGAAAGTAATATTAAATAAATTCTAACAACAGCTTATCAAGGTTAAACGTGCTGCTGTTGTTCAGCCGCTGGTTTCCTCTTTCTGGTGCAAAGTGGGCCAAAAACAAAGAAGAGAGAGGGACTCGCGACAGAAAAGCCGATCAGCTGATCATTAAGCAGTTTCACGATTGAAGTAGCAGCAGCAGAGGGAGAGAGAGGCAGTCGCTCCATATATCGGTTGTTAAGCTTAACGTGGGTACGCTTTACAAACATTCAGAGATGAACTTTCACACTTGCTTTACTTCTCTCTGGGATAACTTCCTCGGAGATGAAATGCTGGTTTGGTAGGGAGGCTACAAATACACACAGCCGCTCTATCACGTGAGCATACTGCTGCAACGTGCTACGGTTATGAGCCGAGTTACACCGTGTTGCAAGTTTTGTGAGGTGCTTTTTTGATATTTAATGGATCGGATTACATTTTTTATTTTTCGCCGATCCATTAATTTAGGTCAGTATCGGACCGATACCGATGTGTAATATCAGATCGGTCCATCTCTACTTACAACACTACAGTCTGGTGTTTATAACCTAAAAAATGATGACAGAGAGATAAAAGAGCAAAAGTAAATAAGATATGAAGATAACATGATTTGATTTGAAGATGACGGTTAAAAGAATAAAACAGAAATGAATCCATATGAAAAGTAATGACTATTTATGGATTGTCATCTTCTGGAAGATGTGAGGTGCTGTTATGGAAATCATATTTTTCTGTATGCGTTTGCAAACTAGTTAATGCTATAAATGCCATTCTTTGTGGCACAATTCACGTAACATATTTATCCCTATAAAAATATAAGTTAAGTTAATTTTTGCAGCCAGCTGGAGCCTTCCCAGGTGGCTTAGGGTAAACCTGGGCAGGTTGCCAGTCTGTCACAGGGGCAACGCAGACAGACAGCCATGACACATCAACCTAACATGCATGTTTTTAGACTGTGGGGGGACGCTGGAGTACCTGCCATGGACATGACTTTCTATATTTCTTTATATTGCTATATATGAGTTATATTTGCTAGTGGCAAATATCTACTATGTATTAATACCTAAAAAGCCTACAGCTAACATTTTAAAGAATAAAAACTTAACCATAACCATAATAAAAACTTGCTAAATATTAAAAAACAAAACAAAACTGAAATGAAACAAACAAATCCTGAACTAAATGAACACATTTTTTATAGTTCCCAGGCATAGTTCTATAATATAATATAATATAATATAATATAATATCATATCATATCATATCATGTGAAAATCACATCTAAAATTATTTTTTAAGCTCTGTGAAATATTATAGATCATATTTACCATTATAGTATTTTTTATGCTAATCATATTTATTGATAATCCAATGATTCTGATTTATTTTGAATTGTAGGAGATAACTCAAACTGTTGCAGCCTCACATTTAATTAAGATAAACTGGTTGAGTAGTTTGTGGATATTTCCCTCTATTATTCCCAGTAGATTGTTGTTTTATTCTGAATTCACATTTGTGGAGGTGTTCCTTTCAAAGTATTACAGCTACAAATGAGTGTGGGAGATGGGTTCTTCTCCTCTGTATTTGTTACCAGCAGAGGGCGCCCTCGGGTAAATCCCCAGAGCTCCATGCTGCTTTGTATGTATAATATAGTTTCTCAATACTACATTATACAAGAATGGACACAAAATATAACCACAAACATACATTTTTTTTTTTCAAAAGTGCATTCAAAAGTGTGCTCAGTTATATTTTATTTAGCTGTGTGTTATCGCAGTCTTTCCTTTTTCACATGTGCACACCTAATCCATGCATATGAAATGTGAATGAAAGAAACTGACTGGTGTATCGTGCGAGAGAAGCTTCGAATCTGGACAAGATATTTTATATTTAAATGGTTTATTATAAATAGTGGTATAGAGAAATAGAAAAATAACTGTTAGTCATATCAATATTTACATGGAATTTTTCAGAGGAGGAAATAAATAAAAGATAGAATTAGAAGGATTATTTCAAATAAATAACTTGATTCACAGTGAGGCAGTAAACACAGTAAAGTTTTTGTCTTTTTCTGCTGACGATCACACAGAGATTGGAGTGTTCAACCCCAATACTCCCTTGGAACCAGCGGGGTGCAGAAGTCTTTGCCACACATCTGTTTTGAAGAAAGTGGAAGATATATTAGTATTAGAAACATGCAAAAGAAATTGTTGTACAAACAGTGAATTCTGAATTATGTGACTGATTTAATATTCACAAACCTGACAGGAAGGCTGTGGCACTGGAGGCGACTGTAGGATACCGTCCATGCTCATATCTGTCTGGGGAGCTTCATTGTACGGTCTGTGGTGCTGATCCACTCCAATACTACAATTCCCAGAATGCACAGTATTCTGGCTATAACATGGTGTTGGGTACAGGCTGCTCTGGATCACATTCTGGCTCTGGGTCACTTGTCCTCCTGTGGAAGCACTCTGGAAGTAGCTGAGGATGTCAGGGGAGGAGGTGTTACTGACTGAGGTGTCTGCTCGTTCCCTCCTCTGAAACAGCACCTCTTCGCTGAGGCCCAGCTGGGATGAGAGGTAGGAGATGTAGCGGATGGTGAGTCGGAGGGTTTCTATCTTTGTCAGAGTTTGTCCGGCAGGTGCCACTGAAGGTGGAAGGTAGGATCTGAGGTGATGTAGAGCCTTAGTCAGATCCCTCATCCTTAATTTCTCCTTTTCGCTGGCGCTCTCCCTCTGCTTGCTCCGGATCCGAGTGGGCCTCCCAGTCCTGCGCCCACGTCCGGACAAGGAGCACGGTGAGGACTTGAGGCTTTGGGAATAACCGGTCTTGGCTCCCTTGGGAGTACACTGTGGGAGCTG
Source organism: Oreochromis niloticus (assembly GCF_001858045.2). Taxonomy (NCBI): domain Eukaryota; kingdom Metazoa; phylum Chordata; class Actinopteri; order Cichliformes; family Cichlidae; genus Oreochromis; species Oreochromis niloticus. Next base: position 33,195,958 of record NC_031965.2, read on the forward strand.
CTGGTAGCCAGGAGAGAGGCTGGAGACCATGGAGTGGACAGGAGAAAGTGTCTCTGGGGAGGAGATGCTGGAGAGGTCCGAGTCGGAGCACCACTGGTACTGCAGACTGTAGTCAAGATGAGGAACTGAGGAGGTATCCATGTTGTGTTAAAGAGGCTCAACAGTGTGACCAGAGAGACTGGAAAGCTTTAAGTGCTCCTCAGCTCTGCTCCAGTGCTTTATAAGCCCAGGCCAGGCCACAGAGGTGCGAAGTGACACCTCCACAGATTCTCACAATCACTGTCTAAGCAGAGGCTACTGCCCCTGAACACACACACACCATGAGTGGGACCCTGTCTCTGTACCTCTCCCTCTGGTTCTCCCTCTTCTCTGAATCTGGGAAAGCTCAGCTACAGCAGTGGACGTGTGAATTTTGACTCCTTCTGAAAACAATAAACAGATTTTGGTTTTTTGGCTTTTTGTCCCTGCAGCAGGCCAGATGCATTTTGCACATGTTTAAGGGATTTGTTTGGAATAATCTCATTTCTCTTTCTTACATTCACTTGCTAACAAACACACAGACACAGGCAAACATGCGAAAAGGTCAGCGCACTCAACAATATGACAGAAGAGTGTGAAGAAGACATACACTGCTGAAATAAAGCAATGATATACGATACAGAAAAACCTGCCTGTATGCTGACTTAACCACAGTTTTTTACATTGGCTCCTGAAGATGGATGTTATGTGTATATGTACTTCACACTAATCTGCAAAAGTACCAAGAAAAGTCAACAATGTTTACTATAAATTAGAAGTATGTCGAACTTAATCAGGATTTAGATCCATTATCAGGAAATATGTATCAACATGCTAAATTTCAACAGCTGCACGACAGATAGTATTAAAACAATAACATTTTCTAAATCTGATTCTACATTAGAGTTATTATGGTACCGATATTATAGTTTCTACTTAGCTTTCCATTTCCATTTTCAAGTCTCGGTTAGGGTTTCCAAAGTTGGGTTCTTCTTTAGTTACAGTTTAGTAGTAACATGCAAGATTTACGTTCAGAACAGGTTTTTATAATGCAAACACTTGACTCCCAGTCTTAATAAACATGTATTTCAGCACCCAAGCAATATGTTGCATGAGGCTGTAAACCCCGACACCCTGTGTGATCAGCTCTTAAATTCTTCTATGAAGTGCAGCTTATGCCTAAATGCATGTTTTATGGATTTAAACCAGTTGAGGCAAGCCCAGATATTAGACTGCTCCTATTATCTGATTCATGTCGACGTCAGATGTTGCAGGTTGGCCTGTGCAGGGTTTGAATTGGGTATGAATATTGTTTATGACTTTATTAAAACACAACACTAATGAATGACATTAAGTAAAATATTAAAAGCTGGCATGCAGACTGAAAACGCTAATCCAAGAGTCTGGGATTGTGTGTTGTTTTAATCATGTGTGGCATGTATTTGAACAGTGGATGTGCTGCTTCAACAGGTCTTTGCCTCTCCTCACCTCACTCTAGCCTTGAACCTGACAGCGTCCTCTATTCTTCACTTCATCTCCTTCATTTTACATCCCACCATATCTCACCTGTGTGATCATTTTATTGTCACAGCAAATCAGGCGTGAGCGCCAATCCTCTTCTGTCTTTACCTCGATCGGTGAACTGAAACCGCTGCTCTTGTTTTATGTGCTTCAAGGAAGAAAAGTTATGTCCTAAATGGCTAAAATGCAAATATAATGAGGTTTAATGGAGCCTAATGAACCTCTGTTATCCAGTTAAAGCTGAGGTGTGATTATTTCACACTCATGGGAACTGATGAGTCTGAAGGCGTCACTTCACACCTCAGCAGTGAGAACCAGGAATGCTGGAAAATATAGTCGCTGGTAACCTCTCTGTGTCCCCAGTCTTTCTGTGTTTTCCCTGGAAAAAGCGCAGTATTAAAGGAACAGTTCACCCCAAAATTCCCTTTAAGTGTTCCATTTTTTCATCTGGTCTGTAATTTCCATTATTTTGATGTGATTTGTCAAGTTTTTGAGAAATTATACTTGCATTATGGTGGTAAAAGTACCAAATTAAGACATTTGAAAAACTAACAGAATTTATCTTTCCGGAAATTTTGGCTTGTGTACTCAGAATAATACACAAATCTTACTGTGAACAGTTTCAAGTACAAACTATTGTCTTTTCACTACACATCACCAACCAAGAGATGGGTGAGACTCTCAAACTCTCCACACATATAGATACATGGACTTTCTTCAGTGATAAGGCTGGTAGAGATAATTCCTACATTAAATGGTTCACAGTAAGTTTGTGGATTTTTAACTAAAGGAGGATTTTTGGAAAGAGACATCTGTCAAGTTTTTGAAATTTATTTTTACGTGTTTGTACACTTTTAGCAATGCAAGGTGAGCACAGTTTAGTTCCAATATATTCAAGAGAAGGCAAACATTTCCCCAGTTCATATCTCCCAAAGGGGAGACCGGTGTGTCTTCGGTTCCCTTAAATCAAACGATTGCCCTACTGACGGCTTTTTATGGGGTAGATTTAGAACATAATAGAGATGATAAATTTCCCATTTTAGTGAAAAACTAAAGTTTTAAATTTTGCATTCTTGTCTTAAAAAAATATGGCGTCTTAAATCTGAAACCTATTCCAAATAATAAAACATTCAGGCTTTATTCGAGTGTACAACTTCACTAAAAAAACAACATGACATGTTTACTGATGATCTGTGAATGCTGAGTCTGTGCATGTATGCTTTTTCACAGCATTTTCCAGTTGGATGCATCCCCTTTTCTGAGCTAGGAGGCAATTTGTCTTTCCTGTCTGTGTTGGACTGTCTGCTCTTTATTAAATCATCTATTAAACATCCAAGCTGTCATAAATCCAAATCCTGTTCAACACAGCAGTTAATTCTGTTCTTTCCAGTTGGCTTTGTGTCAATGGCGTATTCTCCTTGATGGAGAACTGGCATGCTGTAAAGCAGGTAATTAAATAAATACATGTTTGTAGACAGTGTCCTCCAGCTGGGAGCACATTCAGTTGTTCTGACCAGAAAACAGAAGAGCTGGAAGCTCCAGAAGGCTTAAATATGACAGATAAAATGAACGGTAAGGACATAAGTGTATAATATGATACTGTTGTGGCCTGAGCTCAGAAAGTGATGGATAGGTATGTGCTATGTCAGGCTGCGGGCAGAGTGAACTGGATTTGAACCCGCTGCTCGACCCTGCCAGTCACTCTGAGCAAGGTGAGGCTGTGGGAGCCTGGCTGAGAGTTTGGCACCTCTGGGTGGATGCCCACCCACAGAAGGCTCAGAGGCTGGGCTGCCTGCCACCTGTCTGTGTCTCCATCAACCCCACCACGACCTCCAGGGTGTTCCCTCTGCTTGGACTAAAATCTAGTTTGACATCATTTATAACATCATTGTTTGGATATTCTGGTAGTGACATATATAAATAAAAAATTTAAAACACGGTAGAAATTAAACATATTATACATGCATGCATAGCAAAATAGTTTGCATAACTACATTATTTTGACTTTTATGTCATTGATGTGAAACTCATTTCAGGAGCAACAGTAAAAGAAAACTTTATAGCAAATATATCACTGTGCACAACACTGTAGTTCACGACTATTATGGCTCTCAAGGGTTTTATGTAATTCAGGTTCTTTTGATATTGAGATACACAATTTTAGGGTTAGGGTAGTCTTACTGTGATTTTTCCTTCACTGTGAAACACCAAATATCTTCAAGAAAGATTAAATTGCACAATATTATTGGACTGATAGAGGATAGGTTTGGTTTTTGGGGGGATTTTGTTGTTGTTGTTGTTGTTTGTAGAGATGTTGGACATGTTCAAACCTAAAAACAAATCCCAGTGCCTGCTACGGTTTCCAGTTTAAAATAGGTTTCCTCGAAACAGTCTACAACAGGGGTGCCCAATCCCAGTCCTCGAGAGCTACTGCCCTGCAGCTTTTAGATGTGTCCTTGTTCCAGCACACCTGAATCAAATGAATGGCTCGTTATCAGGCCTTTGCCAGACTTGATGGCATGCCGAATTGGTAATCCAACTATTTGATTCAGCTGTGTTGGAGTAGGGATGCATCTAAAAGCTGCAGGACAGTAGCTCTCGAGGACTGGGATTGGGCACCCCTGGTCTACAAGAATGGGCAATGGATGTTGCTCTATAAGCAGAAACATGAGTATGAGCTATCACAATGGCAGTGCACACAGTTCACTTGGGTGACAGAAGAAAAACATTTTGCTAAATTTGGTCAAAGCTAAAAGCCTTTTTCTTAAAATTCCAAGAATCACTGCATTACTTAAAATGCAGATCAACTGCGAAACATACTAAATATATTCATTTTAAAAACAAAGCAATCAAATAAGATTTCACAGGAAACAAAATTATGGTTCTGGGTGTCAGGCCGCATCTTTCACAATCATGGTCTACACTACACTGCAAGTCAGTCCTCCCAAGTGGGCTATAAATTAGTATTATAGGAGTAACTACTCATCTGTGGTGTCCACAACTATCCATGTGGACATCCACAAGGCATTATAACCCTAGATTTACGCTTTTTGCTACTGTGGGCATGTGGGGGTTTGCTTGGGTCTAAGTGACATACATTTTGTCATTATAGGGTGCACTCGTGGTTCTGTGTAGATGTAGACACCCATGTAGATGCAATGGAAGGACACCAAATGAGTGAATGAGTCCTGCAAAGAGACTAGAAAACGATGATGATGACTGAGGATGAAGAACTCTAATGTGCTGAAAAAATGTCAGTCTGGTTTGACTTTAAGAGCCACAGCTGCTTTAGTTATAATAAGTTTAGAGAGCTCACAGGCTAACTCAGAGGTCTCATTATTATACAAATGGCATTGATAGAGTTGACAGAGGCAGTTAAACATTGCAAAAAACAAAGTTGTGAAAAGCAGTATCATTTTAGTCCTATGTGTCCCAAATTCATGCGGCAAAAACAGCTATTTTGTTAGATTGTGTGTGTGTGTGTGTGTGTGTGTGTGTGTGTGTGTCAGTGGGTGAGGTGGCATGTGAGCGGAGCACATTTTGCACCCTAGGTGTGAAACAGTGCTGGAACCGGAGGGGTCAGCCAGAGGTGCACAGTAAATTTCATCTAGTTGTTAGAGAGTGACGTTCACAGAACATCAAAGAATCCAGCTGGCCAACACGACTGAGGTAACTTCTTCTCCAAGCACGAAGACTCTGTCAGGCTGCAGAAATAGGTCAAATTGCACAAAAGTCAAGTCAAGATTAAATTAAAATATTAGCTTCAGAGACAACATTTCACTGGCCACTACAGCTATCCTGATAAGCCTGGTAGACACATCAGCAGAGTGTCTTTCACACCTTAGCCAGAGTAAACACATCCTCCTACTACTGGCACTTGCTCACACTTGTGTGCTGCCATGTTTTTACTAGTTCCCCACAATCACACAGCTGGCCCTGACATGGGAACAGCTATTTTCAGCTCCCGTTCACTGTCATTGTGCCTGAAGGAGAAAACAATCTGCTAGAAAACAATCTGAGGTCACGAATACTTACATTAAAAAATAAGGAAGATATAATTTCATTTTTTTCATCATGTTTACGTGACCAAATAAATAAATTCAAATGAAAATTTAAAAAAAAAAAGTCTGTGGCTATGCTGATTGTATCTTTCTTGTTGATCTCTTAACAGATTTTTAAATGTTCTGCCAGTATTCATCACTGTGTCACAGTTTATATTCAGAGTGCACCTTTCACTGAAAGCACACTTTCATCCGTCAAGCAAAAGACTGTTGTCAAATGTTTTCTTATGGGTATTTAGTACATTGTCAGATTATATCAAATGGACAAGCTCAACATTTTGAGAAATGCGCTTATTTGCTTTCTTGCCAAGACTAAGATAAGAGTGATAGCGCTGACACACAACCCCCCTGTGATTATTGCTTTGTTTTTGTGTGACTAAATCAAATGAGATGTAACATTAGAGTTGGGACACTTCTGCAGGCTGAATCAAAATGAAGCTCGGTATTTACTGAGTATAAAGATTAACCTCTGGCAACAGGACAACAGTGAAAAGTGAGCCCTTTAGTGTGATGATGATAAATGCACATTGTGTCTGAATTGATAAATGATAAATGGTTATGGAAGAAAATATCCTGTTTCATTATAAGACATTGAAGCTTGTATACAGGAGATGTGCAGGACACAAGTCAGAGATGGATAGGGGAGTGTAAAGACGAGCAGTCAGGAGTCCAGTGTTGAGAAACTGAAAACAATTTCTGCAGCTCAAATCAAAGCAGTTTGAAATTCTGTTACAGTTTTCAGAAAGATTCATAATCACTGTTCCAGCTGGCATGGCTGGCCAGCCTATTCCTTAAATACACTTCTTATTCCTTATAGGTGTTGTATTATAAAGGTGTTGTAATCTGTGTCACACCAAAATGCATTCTCGCTGCTTATTATATGAGGATAAACAAAGAGAGAGAAATGGGAAATGTACTTCAGGGTGGAGTTGGTCATGAGCTCAAAATACTTGAGTTCACACATCTTCATAGACATCTGGAATGACTGCTCATGTGGATCTCAGCTCTCCTTTATATGCAAACAAGCACATAATCTACATTATGTCTCTACTACAGGAACCAGTCTTGCACAAGTCTCCAAGTTTTTATTTATTAATTTGCCATGGTTAGCACTGTCACCTCACAGCCGTAAGGTCATGGGTTTGAATTCATACCGGGGCCTTTCTGTGTGTAGTTTGCATGTTCTCTCTGCTTGTGTGGGTTCTCTCCAGGTTTTCTGGCTTTCTCCCAGAGTCCAAAGACACGTATGGGCTATGTTAATTGTTCATTTTAAATTATATCTATCTATGAGCTGTCTATTGGTTTAGAATCAAACCTGTCTTTTAAATATGGTCACTGTTGGCTGCAAGATTAAAAATGCAAGGCCACAAACCAGTGGGTGACCACAAACAGATGGGGTGTGTCTTTGAGCCAATCACGCCTGTACTTAGAGGGTCATTGGATCACATAGAAAAGATGTTAATCCCCAGAAGGAAGAGCACCTTCATTGCTTTTATATGCATTTGTCAGTGAGTTCTAAATCAACACAAAACAGGTACTAACAGTATTCCATAAAGTTTAAAATGTATGACATTTTTCACATGTTCATTAACCAGGAAAACAAATCATGAGCCCTCAGCTTTATTCAAGTCATGATGCAGCTATTATGTTACAACTAATATACACAGGTCTATATGTACAACCACAAATACAATACTGGTATTCAGACTGTTGTGATTCAGTGAATTCACAGATGTGTGGATAACAGCCACGCGCACATACACACCTCAGTTGTGCCAAAAAAAGTAACACGTTCTTTAGAAGTCTTGAAACATGATATGCAACAAGTTCTGTAAATCGGTTCTTCATCAGTACGTTAAAATGAGAGCATCATATCAAAACATCTATTTTCACAGTCATTCTTTAAAAAAAAACAGACAAAAACAAATTAAACAGTTCCTTACACTTTGTCATGGCAAGATGTGACAAACAAGACTCTGATTCTACATTATCACCAGCAAAACACAGCTCTACAACTGAGGACAGACACGACGTCTCAGAGTCGATGACACGACGACAAACATGGAGAAGTGTTGTGGTTGGATACGCTGGGAGAAATGGATGGGAGAGAATTTAATTTAAAAGAAAAAATCTTCAACATTATTGAAAACGGTGAATCTGGATTCATGTCTACAGAAAACAAACTAAGCAACAACTAAAGAAGACTACAGACACCACAGGACACCGCAGAATAAACAAAGACTGTGTGGGTGAAATGGGTGTTTTCTCTGAATAACAACACCTGCAGTGATATTGCTGCTGAGTCTCGGCGGTGAATACAACAGGATTCTAATTCATTTCAAGTTATCACTACAAGTCCTTTCTCTTTCTCTGAGAGGGAATGAAATCAAAGCACGACATGGTAACAAGAACTACAACATCTTTCAAGTACACATTTTCATCTCATATTAATCTTTTACACGAACCTCAAACAACACAAATGTTGCTACACTGTGTGCAAACGCAGGTTGGGAGAAAGATGGAGGGAAGACAAAGACTAGTTTTTTTATTCAATGTGACAGAAACGCTGGGCAGCCTGAGGTACTTAGAGACAGAACAGAAAGCAACCACAGGTTTATATAGGCAACCAGACAGGTTTTCAAAAGTTTTACTCATATAACCATGACACACACATCTAGCACAACGTGGCCTTTCTTTATTATCTTTCTGTTTCAGTTTAAAAAGCTGATACTTTCCCCAGAATATGCTGCTTCACCCATAGCTAGACTGCGTTTGGGGCCCACAGGCTGCAGGAGTTTGGCTTATCAGGAGAGGATTTTCTCCCGGGTTTCGGGCAGTTTAAGAGCCACCATGCCTCCACAGACGAGGGCGGCGAAGGCCAGAAAGATGGGGATGATCTTAGTGATGCCGATGAAGGCGGCAAAGATAGAGCTGGCAATGATGGCCGCAAACTTACAGATGCCATTCAGGATGCCGAACGCAGTTCCTCTGCAGAGTCAGAAAGACAGAGAAGGGTTAGAGTCAGTATTGGATGCAGGTCAACGTTTGAGTTCATTTGTTCTCCGCTGACATTGTTTTGCACAAAGGTGCCACACGTTCACTTCTGTCTGCCGGGAAAAAACATCAAATATGCCTCACAGGTGCTGTGAGGTGGGAAGCACTACCTGCAACGTTAGGAACCAAGAACAAAGCTGCCAAACTGAAAGCTTGAGCCTCACAGAAGACAAAACAGAATGCAGGCAATAGGACATGAGGCATCAGCAGAAAGAACAGCGAAAATGCCTGTGTGTACCAAGCATTGTGTCACCGATGCTGTGAAATATCCAAGTCAGGTTTGCGCAACTAGGGGGTGTCAGAGTTTTGATCTCTGGGAAAATGATTTAGGGAGCCAGCTATGAGTGCAGGCCACAAAGAATAATGCACAGGTTTGTGCAATGTATCTGTTCAGGAAATAGCTGTTTTTGGTTGGTAATTGTCATTTTTGTATTGGTTTATATATTTTTACACATTGGAGCGATGGCATGTTTCAACTCGGTGGTACACACTGGTGTATGCTTTCCTTATTTCAATAATTTCTAAGGGCAGGAGCCACATTTTGAGTAGCCTGAGTTTAGTTAAGCTACTTTGACATTTGCAGTGTGTTTCTGTGCAGTAATGTTATACTGTTTTTCATTCCTCAACAAACCACAGTAACACAGCTAAGATTAGTGTACTAACAGCTACCTTTCTATATATAATATGTATAATTTTGTTATCAACTGCAAAATAACTCCCTTTATATCAGGCATTAAATTCACATAGAAGCTCCTGGTTGCATATTTTTTCATTTTCTCCCCCAGCAGATGCGATTACTCAGTTACTCATTAAAGTCCTGCCTTTACTAGTTACAGTTCTTTTATGCTGTAAATATCTCACTCCATTTGAAACAACGAGTCTTCGGGTTTACTCAAAAAACCTGATGTTACACTTTGTCTCTCCCAAGCACAAAATGGACATGCATGCCTAAGCTGCAGTACCAGCGAGGGGGGAGATTATATATTTAAAACCAACAAGTCACTACTGAACAACGAAGGCATGAAGTGCATTCCAGGCTATTTTTGGTTAAAATGCAGCTGCATATTTGTTGTTCTAGCCTTTACGGAATGGTGGGTTTGGCCTACACTTTTAGGAGAGTCATAATAATTTATCGGTACTATGATAGAGCTCATATTACACGTAAAAATGGGATAGATTACCGTTTAGAGGACGGGTAGAGTTCCACAGAAATTACTTCTAGTCCATTCCAGGCTGCCACACTGATGCCATAAAAGAGACACTGCCAACATATTACAGCTCCTTGACTGAAGCTTAACAGCAGAAGGAAAGTGCAGGCCGATGACGCCAGCATAGAACCACCTAGAAAGACAAATAAATGAGGACATGCTGACAAATATTTGACTGAATATTTGGCTACGTAACCTCATCGTTCCTGTGCTGTTCTCTCCTGAGGTCACCTATTATGCGGATCCTTCCTATCTTGTCCATGAACAATGCTGAGATGATGTTCCCAGGCAAGACAGCCAAACTGCCCAGGAAGCTGACCATGTAGATGACGATGTCATTCTCCTCCTGAAAGTTCAGATGGCAGCCTTTCTTTGGGTGGAGAAAGGTGGCATTTTCCATTCGACAGTTCTTGAACTTCTCCTGCCAGAGATCTGAAGAGCACAGAGGGTTAGATTGTAAAAAGTGCTTACAAGAGAAACCTGTTGCTTTAGCTAATGGTAGGGTTTCAGTGCAGTCTGGTCTGGTACCTGTGTTATAGAAGACGGTGTTTTTAATGGTGCAGTTCTCAAAGAAGGTGTTGGTGGATTTGATATCCTCAAAGTAGCAGTTTTCAAACAGAGAACTCTCAAACTTGACCGACTTGATTTCAATGTTGGCGAACCTAAATGAAAATAATGACATGAAGCAGTAGCACAAACCAACTAAACTGTGAAACTGAGAAAAATGTATAACATTAGGTGTTACGGAAATGTACTTGTCATGGATGTACTCCCCCTCACGGTGGATCTGGTTGACCAGAGAGAAGTTAAAGTGGAAACGCTCCACACGTTCTCGATGGAATATTCGGACTTTGGACTCGTACTCCTCATACTGCATGTACTTGATCATATCAGGAAACCACACTCCAAGCCCGTGATAGCTGATACACACAGAAGGATTGGAAGCATGAGGGGATTAAACCAAAATGATCCGCCTGAGACAGAAAATTTAGATTTTTTTCTGTAGATGAAAGCACAGGTGTGTTTTGACCTCAGCTCTCAATGTAGATCTACCTGAAGGCCAAACAGAACCAGACAATAACCAGAAGGAGGCCTTGTAGTCGGAGCTCCGGCGCTGATAGCGACATGACATTGGCCATCACCTGAAAGAAGGAGAAAGAGACCGACAGATAATCAAACTTGACATGCAAGGTCTGCATTAAAAAGAAGCAAAGCAAAAAATCGTCTATTTTTTTTATTGAATTCTGTTTTATTTTACTGTAAAGTGTTGCAGACCTGTTGCAGCATGGTCATTTTTCTGACAGTCCAGCGCTGGAAGGCAGTCCCAGTCTCACTCTGGATCTCTATGAACTCATCCTCCTGAGTTTGTGGAGTCTTGATGTTGGTTACCTTGACAAAGGCATCATTTTTTAAATTACTATTATTTCTTACGGTTTCTAATTCTTACATTTTTTTTAATTTTTCATGTAAAAATACAGATGAGACAAGTGTGACATAAAAAAAATCATTCTTAAAAGAAAACAAAACTTTAATTTAAGCAGAAAACATGTAAATTAATGTATGGGGGTTTTTTTTAAATTTTTGTGTTAGATCCTTGACAAAGAAACAATAAAACAAACAAAAAAACCCAATAAAACCTGTCAGTGATATTCATGGTAATTTTTGTTGCACAGAGACAAACAAACATTGTAAATTTTGATCTAAGTTGGCTAACCAGATTAATTAATAAAAACAAATGATAATCAGGACTTGTGAATAACATTTCATCAGTATTTAAACAGATGGGGCTCTTTGATTTATGTTGGCTGTTTTGGATTTGTTATGAAGCATCTTCATCATTACTCTAGTCTAATTAGTTAATTTCTTACATGCATGTGTTCCTTTCAGTTATTCTGAATTTCAGACTCTCATTTGTCCAACCCGACTCGCCCCCTTCTCCATCTCATCCTAGTTGCACAGTGAACCTCAATCAAATCTTCAAGTCCATCACCACCAGTGTCTAGAGTTGTAGGTCCTGTTATGTTAGTTCATTGGAGTTCCTGAATGGTCAATTCTTTGGTTCAATAAGTTATTTTTTTGATTCTTTCAAATGATTTCTCCTTGATGATTTCTACTTTATTGCACAATCAAGAGCCCAAGAACTGGTTTAAGCCACCAAGGATCAGTTCACCAAGGCCTCTCCATCTGACTGCCACCCTATCCACACAGGCACTTCCTGGATGAGTTGTTTTGGGCTTGTCCAGCTGGCATGTCCAACTGGACAAAAATGTTCCTGCTGAGCAGGAAGCCCCAGGGCAGGCTCACAACATGCTGGAGAGATTATGTTCCTCAGCTTGCTTGGGAACCCTTTGGTGTCCCACCAGAAGAATTGGAGGAGGCTGCTAGGGAAAGGGAGGTCCTGGAATCTCTGCTTAGACTGCTGCCCTTGGACCCAGATAGGCAGCAGACAATGAATCGATAAATGAAGAGATGTAAGACTCACTCTAAAGTATTTACATAAATTACAAAGAGATGTCACCTGTACAAATGCAGGGAGATTGGAGCTACATTTATTTTATTTTGTTAATAAGTAGATAACTTTTCTGTCAACTGGCTGAGCCAAACATGAGTGTAAATGAGGGCTTACAGTGAAAACTCTCTCTGGCTCCCCCTTGGCTTTCCAGTTGGTGTCATGAACTTGTCGCAGGATCATCCACGCCTCATCATGTCGTGCAGTCTGAAAAACCACACGTACAAACATATAAATATCTATTTAAACAAGTTCAAAGAGCACCCTGTGAAACCTCTCAGGGTTTTCCAATGTGTAGTTGAAATTATAAAGTTTAGTGAACTATATATAAGAGTGACTCTTTTAATCATGGGTTTTGGTTTGAGTGCTTAAACTTTCCCACCAGCATTGCAGCCAGATGAATGTTCCCATTAGGTCTGCCTCTTATCAGAAGGGGTAATGTGTGATAACTTGTGGTGCAGCAGTAGCATACAAATACAATACCACATGTGGTTAAAGCCCTGATATTGTCCAGGATGAGAAACAGGGGTGGGTGGTGTTCTGGTGATGTCTTAGCAGCTCATCGCTACCTTTGCACAGCAGTGGGATGTTGGTGTGGTGTCTGATGACTCAACATTCTTAACCAATCACAGCTGGATGCTTAATCCTGACAATCAATATTATTACTACAAACTGGCTTCACTGGTTCCAGTATCTGACCTCCAGGAGGAATCTCGGGCTCTCCGGCATGAACACGAGTCCGATGAGTGCGGCCAGTGCAGGGAAGAGACACACCAGGATAAACAGTCTCCAGCTGTGCATCTGAAGCTGTGTACCGATGGCAAAGCCCCAACCTGCAAAAAGCACCCAGTGAAGAACATGTTAATATTTCCACAAACCTTGTTTTCTGGAATGCTTTAATTATGAAATCACAGAATTAATGTGTTGCAATTTTTTTTCTTGAGTTGTTTACATTTGAGTCATCAAAAGTCAATTACAAGCAGCCAACTGTGAGGCTGTTTGGGAATCTTTTTCAAACTGGATGCTGGCGGTATGTTTGGTTTTATTGTGAATAATTAATTCAGAACATAACTGATTAGATAACGTTCCAGATAAGCCGTATTAGCGAGCACCAAAATGAGCTATTCAATGTATTTCACCACATTATGCAGACTGAGAAAGAAAAAGAAGAAGCAAAATGTTCCCACTATGAGAAAAATTCCAACAAAAAGCAAGAGAGGAGCCAAGGGGTGCCAAGGGGTGGCCTTGGCTTCTCTTTTGAGCAGAAACCTGTTAGCGGGCTACACACAATTTTCAAAAGCAAGAGCTACATTCTCAAACATGATTAGATGACATTTACTGATAAAGAATCTAGGATGCATAGTAAGCAATGATCTTCAGAGTTCAAATCCTCCTCTGGCATAAACAGTAGCACAGAAATCTTGTACTGGGGGCTTTGTGGCAGCTCCTCTAAGTGTAATGGCCCAGTACTTTTGTGAATAAAGTGTATGTGGGGCAGGATGGTGTTCATAGACATAAAGGTTAAAAGGCGAGTGTATGAGGTGTCAAATTGCTGTTGAACTTCAGATAAATTGCCTCCAGAAATTACATTCAGTAACTACTTTTTTGTCATTGTCATATGTCTTTACTGTCACACATGAACACATTTTAATAGCGCAAATACATTTTATTGTAATCTTATGAACACAATTATTAAGCAAAGAGATGAACTTCAGTAGCATTTCAAGAATTTTTGGCAAATGGGAGTAAGTGACATTTTGGACTGCAGTGACTTCCCATACGGCAGAAAAGATTAAGACATCAGCTTCTGTTCAGCAAGTAATGGTCTCAGCCACTGATTAAAACTGAAATAGTAATGCTGTCCTCCCTACGAACACATTATGAATTGCTAACACTGCATTTGATTTCCTAACACAGCTATCACATATCAAAATTGGGGTATTGTCACTATACTACATATTAAATGTAATATTTTTAGAAGGCAAATGTTTAAATTTTCAAATTTGTGAAAACATTAATGCACGAGGCATTTGAACTGACAGCCGTGAGAGACTAACAGAGGACACCGTTATTACAGATTCAATTTGTGGGGGTCTCAATTATTCATCTTATATGTTTTAATACTCTACATGTGTTTGTCTGTTTATCAGAGTTTGTGCGTTACCATAATGAGGGATGATTCCCCAGGCGGTGAAGGAGGCGTACAGGCCTCCAAACATCCAGAACATGCAGAGCCAGCTCAGATGTTCTCCACGTTTATCCATCTGCAGGAACTCAGTAAAGTAGGTGTACACAATTGGAATGGAGCCACCAATTCTGGAGGAGGGATCATAAAACATAAAATTAGTCTCATCTTACACAGATGTTTTTGATTTTGCTGTGATTTTGTCCAGATTTTAGGACATTAAAGTGTTTCAATCCCATTCCTTTGGGTGTTCGTCAAATTTGCTTTATAGACAACTTGTCACACATTTGCATTTTAAATGAAAAATTATGCAAGGCCATACCCTGACTGGAACTGGAAAATTCTTATCTAAAACTCATGATGATGCAAGCTTCAAACACTCGTGATTAAAGACATTTTGTTATATAATGACAGAATTACCGGTATTGATGGAATATTTGATTGATTTTTTTTTAGCTGATTTTGTTGAACAGGCACGAGTTAAGTCAAGATTTTGGTTCCTATCATGAGGGTGATTATTGATTTAAGTCTGGAGCCTTGCGATGAGGAAGTTTCAGTGCGGGCGATGGTCACAGTTGAATAACGGCATCAGTAGGGATATTTGATCCTTTTGGTCAATGCTGTTTTCATTTCTCTGATCTTTTACATACTTTGTGGGACATTAAAACATTGTTTGAACTGTGGAAAAAAAATCTGATTATCATATCTGTAGGTTTAAAATGACTTCAAGGATTATTGGCATTTTAGAAAATTCCTCCCTTTTTTATGACTATAGCAAATCTTTTCATACAGGGATGTGCAGTCAGCCTCCTGTTAGCATGCCAGAAAAATGCACATAGTTTTTCTTCAAATGTGAGTGTTAATGACTAACGTGGGACTCATTATCACCTCGAATCAGCGACAGCAGAACAGTTTATTTGGGTGACCTTGTATTTTGTTGCTGAACAACAAGCTCAAACATCAATATTGCAGATCTGGCTGGAACCATTATCAAAATAAATGTGTCTTTGAAA
This sequence comes from Oreochromis niloticus, assembly GCF_001858045.2. Classification (NCBI taxonomy): domain Eukaryota; kingdom Metazoa; phylum Chordata; class Actinopteri; order Cichliformes; family Cichlidae; genus Oreochromis; species Oreochromis niloticus. The sequence continues at coordinate 33,211,527 of NC_031965.2, forward strand.
GTTGCAAAATCAATCAGTGCGCACCAATAGCTTCACCGTAAGGTGCTGGCAACAGCAGGAACTGAGCAATAAAGCTGAAAATAAGAACAATCAAAGAGCACTGTTTACTTGTTTTAATTAGTGTAATAAAGAAATGCTCTGTTGAAGTAAATAAGCAGAAATCTCCTTGTGTGCAGCATGCAGTCTTTGAGGTGGTGTTAACAGTGTGTTCTCGTGGCGTGTGCCAGCAGGCTGCACATGATAGCATGCAGAGTAGAAGGTACTGTAAGACCCCTACTTTACTGTAATCTTCCTGGCTCTCTCCTGCAATTGTTAAATGGCTTAAACAACAGTTTTTGCTTTACACTTCCTCATGTAGTTGGAGGACATTGCATAGTAGTAAAGAACTGATGTCAAACTGTCCAACACAGTAAACGCCAATTAGACTCAAACACTGGGTCAGTTTTTCTATTAGAATACCAATTAAACTAATTTAGCAGTCTGAAATGTCTACTATAGCCCACCAAATTAAAACACTCCATTATTAAAGCACTAAGAAGCATAATAGGCTAGATACAATAGAACATGTAATGTTTTTAACATGCATATCAGTTACTTTCTTCTGAGCAGTCTGACTAAATGTACCACAGACCACAGTCTTTTTAATGTTAGTTCTACCAGGTACATTTTTTTCTTTAAATGTCAGGGGTATTATTTTGAAATCTCTTTCTACTAACTTATTTATAGAAAAGGTCAGTCAGTCTGACAAAAGCCTGTGGATTTTTTTTCTTTGTTTCGAGTAATGTAAATGTAAATTTGGCTAAGTCAGTGTCTCACCCAAAGCCGGAGCAGAACCTCAAGAAGAGGAAGAAGCCGTAGCCCTGAGCGAAGCAGGACAGGAAGGAGAAGACCAGGTCGATGGTCAGGACGTAGATCAGACACTTCCTCCTCCCCATTTTATCACACAGACCACCCCACACCAGTGCACCCACCATCATGGCCACATACACCAGGAGACCTGCAAATACACATGCACATATTTAATCACTTGGGAACCTGGTTAACTTGAAATGTGGCCTTTACAGATTCACACGTCCACACACAAATGCTTCACTTTTAAAACTCAAGTCAAACACAAGGGGGCTCCCTTTACCCTTGTATGAAGTAGGAAGAAGAGAAATCGTCACACAGTGTTTCAGTGTGACACATTCTTACATCTGAGACAAAGAAATAAAGGTCACAATAATTTCCCAGGAAGAGCGTTTCACTTCTACAACACTCACCTTCCATATTTTAAAACCTGCTTTCAGCTTTGTTCACAAGCTTTTCTGTTATTTGGGCTTTCTGTGACATTTTATTGTTTCTTTGATTACATGCTTTATCACTGCAGACTCCCACTCTGAGTCAGGCCGGTCTGGAATCTGTCAGCATGCAGCAGGCAGGTGGTCCAGCCTGCCATTTCATCTTGTTCTGAAGCAGTTCCACAGCTCCACACAAGAGCATGCTCCATTTTTCATTTTAATGTCTCTGGGGAGAGAAACAAGCTCTCCTGTCTTAGCTGTTTAGGGACTCAAATCTACAGCCTCAGCCATCTTCTTCAGCGTGTTGTTTAAACCACTAGAACAATGCATACTCCCTACCTAGTCTGTGTTTTTACTACACAGCCATAACTACAGAGGAACTAAGCAGCTTAACAGCACGTGGAGCCATAGTGTGCACCTTCCCCGTGGATTACTAGACTATCCAAATGCTCTGATGCTCCTCACGCCAAGTTGCATATCCCATTCAACTCAAGACTGCACAGGGGAAAGAAGAGTAAAAGCTATCATACCATCTAATATGCTGGCCAAATAGTTGCTTAAGGAAATTTGTATGCCTCAGATATCTGCAAGGATAAGTTAACAGGATGGCCTTGCATTTAGAAATCCCATCTTTCACATGGAGGCCTAGGATCTGTCCTGGCAGCAACAAGCTTGCAAAAGTGTCCTTGAATACAGTGAAGACACTTAGTCCCTGGAGGAAAAGGGAGAATTTATCTTTTCCTTCCTGTATTAAAAGTGAAAGCACTGTGCTGAAGTGCTTTTATCACAACTGCAGGCACAGAAGAAAATACAGCTGCAAAGCATGCCAGATATACAAAATAAATAGTAAAAGAGACTCCATGCTCTTGAATGTGAATTGATGCTGTATAAATTAATTTCCAAATAAAATGAATTAAACCCACTGCTAAAGCTAAAGCTACATTTGCTACACTTCCTCAGATAGCACATTTGTGACTATTTCAACTGTTAAATCGGTGCATTTTTCTAACCAGGTGAATGATCCACATTTTTGCTACCTACTTTCATGAATCAGTGCAGTTTTTCTTTTGATTCATGAAAGTAGGTAGAAAAAATGTGGATCATCATTTTCTTTATGATATTTGATCATTTGTTAACTTACTAATCCACGAGTCCCTTGAAAACTGGGAAGCAAAGGTCAGCACTTGTGAAACAAGTAGGTCTATCCCTGCCTGGGAGTCACTTTGTTTAAGAGAATATCATCTTTTATAAATATCCAACATTAGACCCAACATTATCAACGTTTTACAAAATGGTTTCAAATCACTGAAAAGCCTTTAAGTAAAAATGTTGATCATTGCTGCCATCTCACGCAGGGACCAAACTAAAGGATGGAAGTTATTGTAATTGTTAGCTTCTGGCTCAGCTACTTTGGGTGTTTGACTATATTTAAATGCCTCACTTTTTAAAAAACATTTATCACAAATGAGTTCTCATATACATGTCATACATGTCATTGTTACTTCAATTAAAGGTGTAACTGTTGTTAAGATAACCAAATTAAATTAAAATATCCTGTGTCGACTGTTTCCATGGTTGAATACTTTTTAAACTATACTGAAAATTTTTTGAATTTATGTTTTAAGAAAAATGTATAATGCGTTATGGCAGTAGTTATTCAACATTGTTGAGTACATTGCAAAGTTTTCCTGCTAAACTAAGTGGAAAAGAAACTAGTAAATCTGCAAGATAAAAAGAAAATAAGAACTGAAGGCTCTGAATGGGCAGTGAAGCTGCCGTTTTCAGAAATCTCTAGAAATATGTGAAAATTCAAACTCTGAGCATCACAGACCTTGACATTTTGAATGATTAGCGCGATTTCTCCCAGTCTGCCAAAAACATTTCAGTAATAGACATAATGCACCAAAGACAATCTGGCAGGTATCATAAAATTATCTGCGTACACAGTAGCTGTGGATCAAGTATAGCAGCTTGGGTTGAGATTAAATCTGAGCAGAATTTCTGAAATAATGATATCATCAATCAGGTGTAGGTTCCTTTTGTTTGTGTCCACCACTGTGTCTTCCGCTATTGAACACTTCACCCTGCAGATTAAACAATATAACTGTCATTAAAGGTAAGTGTGCTAACCCTCCTGTGTTTAACAAAAGCTTTGGGAGTCTGTCTGCTTTCCAAGACTAAGGTTACGATTAAAGTCATTTCTGTTCCTCTGCGTCTAGTGAACAGAGCATGAGCATGAATCAGACAGGATCATTCTGCAGATCTACTTCATATTCTCAGCCAATGATCAGCTCTCTCCCCCCATTCTGCACAAACAGACGCTGCGATTTCATTTTCGCCAGGCCTTCCTCCTGCTACCGCAGCCTGTCAGAGGCCTGAAGCATATCTGACAGCTCTGCACCAGCTCCGCAGGCCGCCAGGATCTCTGACTGCTGCAACATGCTCCACATTAGCCTGGGAACACACACCGAATGCAATCACCACCGGGTTCCTCATCAATCTCTCGCAATGCTTCATCCCAGGACCCTGTTGTTAAGATGAAATGAGCGATGTGCAATCTGCCACATCGCCTGGCTACACACGAGGTCTGGGAAATAAGGTGAAAGGCTTTAATTTGCAGTTCAGTTGTCTGCACAGAAAGTGAGGAACAGACGTTTTCAAGGTAAATTTCCCGATAAGTCCATGCTGCATACAATTTTCAGTTCTAAACATAACTAAATAATTAAAATATCTGTTGGCACCCTCAAGCCAACTCCCAGACACATGGAGGACCACTGCCAAGGCTCAGTGAAGCTAATCTAGTTGCTCACAGTGGACCCAAACTCCATTAGGACACACAATGTTCATTATGTTCTTTATTTTTGCATTTGCCTAGAAAGATCCAAGCCTTTTTCCCCTAATTTGCTCCAGCGACTGGGGGATATTTTTATCTGAAGCAGTGGTCTGCAGCCATGTGCCGTCAAGAGCCAAGCATATGCAGGATTTTGTTCCAGCCAAGCACAACAACAGATCATTTCACTGATGAGATCCTCCTCCCTGGGTAAAGAGTGAAACTCTTCGACAGATGACTGTAATTAGGTAGTCTTGCAGGTTTTTATGTGTCTACATATAATTTATGTTTGTCATGCTAGCCATATGATAAGTAATGGCAGAGTGAGTAGTTTGTCAGTACTAGTCTGTTCAAACTGACATACTTCAGCAACTGTTGAATGGATTTTTTTAGATAGATTTAGCTCTACTGACTTTGGGGATGTCTTGATATTTTTGTAGCCTCGTGAAGTTGAGAATTATGGCAACTATTGGACAGAATGCTATGAGAATGCTATCTTTTGGATGAATTATAGACCTCTCCGGGCCTTTCATATGGTTAAAAGTTACATTTTCTGACCATCTGAAAATCTGTGAACATGACTGTAATCTCTAATAACAGATATGAGCATATTTATCATATTATCATTATCATATTATACAATATAGATAAAATGTCAAGAAGGAACAAGATTTTTTTATGCTGAAAGTTTTCTGAATCAAGCATTTTTAAACATACTCTGGCTGCCATGCAGATAAAACGGCTGTGTACAAAAAAGATAAACAGGTCTTTGCATTTGTTGTCATTGATAACATTTAGCTGCAGTTGTTGACTTCCACACTGATGAAGATTTGGACAAGATCAGTGTTATCCACTATCTAGATATTTTGTACCTGAAACACTGTCCCAAAAGGTGAGTCAGCAAACTACTGCAGTTTTTAAAAACAATTCTTAATCATCAGTGGCTCAGAAAGTGAGCGGACACGCTTAATATTCACTATAGCTCACATTTGTGACCTTGTTTTTTCTCCTTTAACAACGTCAACATCACTTATATTACCTTGACCCAACTGTTGATTTGATTTGGCTCTAAACAACGCTTGATCAAAATAAAATTTAGTTGAAATTCAGTTAAACTCACCCAGTAATCCTTTGTCAGCGTTAGATATGCACATGTCCTTTTCAGCACTGGGCAGGACAAAGCCCACCACGAAACCATCCACGCCATCAGCCATTAGCGCCAAGCCCAGCACAAAGAAGAGCATCCACTGGAAGCGTCCATGGCCGCAGTCCTCCATGATGGTCTCGTATTGCTCTGGCAGGCTTTCCTCTTCCTCTTCCTGCTGGGCAGCCATCCGGGCTTTCCTCCTGGCCTCCACTCGAGCTGCCCGTCGTGCCTCCTTGATCTCGTCGGGGTGCGGGATGCCTTGGTACTCCCCCTCATACATCTGATCATCCTCATCTGCCCCTTCAGTGGCATCACTAGCAGCATCCTCGTCCTGTGGAGGGTAGTCCGTCTGATAAGGGTAGCCGTCTTGACCTCCACCATCTTGGGTGTAGGTATAATCTCCACCTTCGGTCATCTGCTGGTTTACATTGTTGTGATAGGGGTCATCCATGGTTCCTGCTGCATGTAAGGAGAGCAGGAGTGACTTTGTCTCGGAGCCGTCGTGTGCTGAGGAAGCTCAAGTTGTCAGCTATAATGGCATAATCCTCCCAAGAAGCTGTGAGCTGCTCTCGTGTAGCTGCAGTCTCCTGGTGTCAGAAGAAAACTGCAGGTCTTCTGTAGTTAGGTCTCAGGTTTAAGGCCTCAACAAGTATGCTGAAAGACTGTTACCTTCCTTGATACGTCAAGTGCTGCATGCTGAACCTGAAAAACAATGAACACCACACATTACATATTGTCTGTTGGCCTCACATCACTTGTAGAGGAAAAGCCATTGCTAAGCAACGGTGCCCTTTGGGTGCAACGTGTGACCAGACAGGTAACAAGTAATGTCTCAAAGGACTTCCAAACAATTATTTTATAAAACCTACATCAAAATTCTATAAAAGTATCGGGGAAAGTACTAGAATAAGATTTAAGGGCTAAACTTTGATTAAACGTGTTAATTTTTGAAAAATTTTTAAACCCGTTTTTATCTTTGTATCGTTCTTATTGCATCTATTAAAACAAATTTTGAGTTGATTTCCTTTTTATTATTTCAACTTTTAAATAACTTGCTTGTGAACTAAAATTCCACCCTTCTTCCAAAAATTAAATTTTTCAAAGTGTCTTGTGGAAGGAAAGACAAGTTTGGTAATGCTTTTCTCCCTCTCTGTAGGCTGCTTGTCCTTCCACACAAGCAGATAATCTCATCGTCTCCCCGCTCAAATGCTCTGGCGCCATTTTGATCCATCACACAGCACTGCTGCAATGACACATTCAGATCTGTCTTGATTTTTCTGGTGACCAGAGGCCAGAGCATCTAATGCCGACGAACAGAGAAACACAAATTCCATTAAATTTTAGGATTTTTGTTGCCGCATCCGTTCCTGACATGATTAAATGAGTATCACAGTGAAGCCAGGCACACACATGCTTGTAAAATCAAGCAATTGCTAACCTGAGGCTGTTATTCTCTGTAGTTTATAGATAAAATATGATGTAATGTTTTTTTTAATGCTTTGTGTCAGATAACTAAATGGCTTAGCTGAATACGAAACACAGCACACAATTCAGTCACACGGTTAAACATTTAAACAAGACAAACCTTTATTTAACCTCTAACTGTATAATCACAGGCGAAATTTAGCTTTTTATTCCTCCTCCAGCTACAGCTTCACATTCACACTTACATGTTTTACCACATCTGTACTACTTATGAAGTATAATAGCAGTACTGTAAAGCAACCTATTAAAACTTTACTGCAGAAATTACATAAAACTGGTAAAGAAGTAAATCTAGAAAACTGAATCTTCTTTGCATTAGTTAACATTAGCATAAACTAGCATTAGGAGCATAAGTTATTGGTCACGCCAGACCAAGTAATGCCGTACTTGCAACTGTATTATAATTATTATGATTTTGTTTAATTATATATAAAATAAAGTATTAAAAAACACATTTCAAAAGATAACCCACAAAGTTTACCTTAAAGAGCAGAATATATTCATTGATTTTTTTAGCCTGACACTGATTAATGCAAATGACAGTCTTTAACATGATTCATTAATAAATACGTAGATCACCTAAATCAGCGGTCGCCAACCCCCGGGCCTCAGACCGGTACCGGTCCGTGAGTCGTTTGGTACCGGGCTGCGAGAGTTGAGGCTCAGGTGTGAAATGTATGGTTTTCAGGGTTTTTATCGGTTTTCAGCGTTATTTTAATATCGTTTTTATCATTAACTCGGTTTTCCTGGGTCTTTTCAAGTGTGTTATGAATAAATCTTCTTTTTTTCCAGTACCGGTACTAGTTTTATTTTGTTGTATTTATCCGCGACACCTTAAAGGCCGGTCCGTGAAAATATTGTCGGGCATAAACCGATCCGTGAGGCAAAAAAGGTTGGGGACCGCTGACCTAAATAACCTAGATCTCCACACAATCTCTGTTTCTCTGACTTCTGTTGCTTTTTGATGGCAAGCCGATTGTTTCCCCAGAGTAAACTATACCTAAAGGTTTTAGCATGTTGGTCCTTAAATTTCATCAGCCATACCTTCCACATATGCATTTTAATAGAATCCTTAATAGTTTCAATGAATAAGATGAATGATAAGCTTGCTTGAAATAACTAAGTGATACATATTAGAAAGACGGTTTGCTAGCTGTATAAAAACAGTGGTGTATTTCCACCTGAATCCTTTCACATAACTTTTATTCTGATTTGAACCGTTTTAATCTCGATTTACTGCAGTTTTCCTAATGGACCATTTGTGTCCACGTAAGTGTTAATGGCCTAACTTTCATCCGGTGGTTATTAGCCCTATATGCCCAAGCAGAAATACTTGTAGTCCTATCATGTGACAGTGCTTGGTTTGATTTGGGTTGGTCTGTGCTGGTTTGGAAGCAGGATGACGAATACTGTAAATTAATCCAGATTACGACAGCAGATTTTTTCTGCCCTTGTTGCCTCACATCATTGTTTCATCATGAAAGTCACAGAGGTGGTTGGTAGCAGCGGTGGATTACACAGTCTGGACTGATGCACTGAAATGTAGGCTGTTTGGTTCTTTCGGATGCGAGGTCTTTGAAATCTGAAAGTCTGTGTTAAAATCTACGCTTGAATCAGTTTTACTGTCGGGAGTAATGAGAAGAAGTCGAGTACTGTGATAGGATCACCATCATCTATTTATTATTTCTTCAAGCGGTGTGAATAATACATGAACAGTTCATGAGAGGGAATGTGTTAGGATGGATGCGCAGTCATGTTGAGGGAAGAGAAGTTGCTTTCATCATCCTGCTGCAGTTCCTTTTCTCACACAGCTGGCGCTTACATAACAGTTGGGCTGCCTACGCCCAGTCTTTCCCCTCTGTCTCCCTCCCTTGTTTTCTAACCTATTGATCCAGGTTTGCGTTCACAGCCGTAACTCACACTGCATACTTACACAGATGTCAAATCAGCATTTGTGCCTCTGCAGTTTTTGAATAGGTCATAATCTGCCTTTCTCTGAGTGTGTCCCGTTGTTGAAAAGTCAGAGAGCCCCTTTGAAATCATGAAAATCAATGTGAGTCTGAGGTTTAACAGGAAGCAGAGAGGTCGCCACCTAATTTACAGAAAGCTATTTCAATTTCACAAATGACCTTTTACCATTCAGATCATTTATTATTTTGACTGAGCCAAACTTTGTAGCTCATTCTACGGAGAGCAATGGAACCACAGACTCGTGTGGAGTTACATATTAATGCTGCGATAATGGACTTTGGAAGAATAGCTCTACAGACACACACACATACAGACACACACACACATACACATGTAGTGGATAGAGCATCAGAGCTGCCCAGTGGTCCACATTTTTAATTTTTTTTTTCCAACTGCAATTCTTATATTTAATTTTTAAGTTACCAAAGTTACCAGTACCACTGCAGGCAGCTCCAGTTTAGCTGTAGGAGCCTGGCTTTATTCATTCACTTTTTCATACCCAGCTGGTCCAACCTCCTGTTTTTTAATCTATGTTTTAATTACGTTTGAGGAAATGTAGAAATTGACAAAATCACAAATCAACCCTAGAACCCACAGTGTTGCTCTTATTAATTGTCTGCAACATGTCCCTGTCCTCTAATTAAATTTTATCCTTCAGTTTTACAATAGTATTTTTTCATTTGGCCCCTGGATCATCCCCCACCCCCACCCACCTCTATTTCTGCAACACAGCTGTTTGATCAAAGCCTTACCTACAGCTAAGCAATTCTGAGAGGATCTAAACATTTTTACTTTAATAATCATGCTCGCTAAAGATTGTTAGTCCAGATTGAAATGGCTGAAATTCTTATCAGCCTGCAAAACCAGGATCCCACTAAGTAACTCGTGTCTATTGAGATATAACACAAAATCAGTTGCACTACATCTGCTAAATGTCTTGCATCTGTTGATAGAATAACTGGACCATAACAGAAACAAGCTACTTTTAATCTCAATTCTGCACTGATCTCCAGAGGTCAAAGGAGAATCCCGTTTGATTTCTTGGGACAACTGTCTGCTAACTGACCCGTTTCTATGTCTGATAGACAAGAGATTGGAGATTTTCCACTCAACGCATAAAATCTCATCAAGCATTCAGCTTTATATCGTTTTGTAAAAGAGAAACCAGTTGACACAAATAATTTCAGACTGAAATTTTTCTGTTTTATAAACATCAGAATTAGTGCTGACCATAAAGGAGCATTTGCTGCATTTCATCAGGCCTGTGTTGCTGCACCAGATCAAATTCATACTGCAGCTATCTTTTCCATCACTATTATCTATTTCCTCACTAGTTCATCTCACAAAGCAGCGAGCATTGAAAAATAACAAATGTTATCTTACCAGAGAAAGCATTCCTGTAATATAAAAAATGACTTCTGAACTTAAAAATGTGCTAAAGTCCAAGTAGCATTTTCAAATGTCGATCGCCTACATGTCAGTTTATCCTAAGGCCGTGCTGTAGCCAAACCTAAGGGATTAGGGTCCAAGCTCACAACTCCCCCACCCCATGCATACACATACACATACACACCACACACTACCCCTCCCTCACCAGGGCTCATCCCCACAGGAAACTCCCCAGAATTAACCCCACCACCCCTCTGAGAGCTAATGGTACAGTCCTAAAGGTTTAAATAGCAACAGGCTGAACTGAAACTGACTGCAAACTGTGTAGTTGCTCTGCAGGATTTTTGGGATATTGCTGATCTGTATTAACAGAGGTCAGAGTTTATAGTCAGCTGTCAGAACAGCAGCCTTCAGATTTTCTGTTTTCCTTTTCTCTTTTTGGCTCAAGGACACATCAGCAGGGCAGATGCTTGTTGTCATGGGTACCTGAATGTGGTTTCAGTAATATACATGAAGAAAGTTCCAAGAGGTGCACATTTTTAGTTTACATCTAATCACCACACCAAGTGGTTTTCACTGTCTATGCCATGTTAGGATAATGACTATCTATAGTAAACCCAGTCAGGGATGCTCCTTTTTGTCCCAGAAGCAGAAGAGCTGCTTCCTTTGAGGAACAGCTGTATGCCAAAGTATCCTTGAATGAGACATTGGCTCGCTTTGCTGGCTGCTCATCCATCCTGAGAAACTCTGGATAAGCATATCAGCAAAACTGGATGAAATATTCCTTTTCCGTTGAAGCAGGAAGGAAGGGCTGGCAGTTTTATTTCTCTGGGTGTGGATGAGTGTAGAGGTTATTATGGATGTGTCTGAGTGGCACCTAGAGCGGAAGATGGATAATCATAGCTCTGCTGCTCCACATATCATTCCTGTGGTTTACATACACAGAATATACTGACTATGATAGAAGAGAGGTCTGATGCTACAGAAAAAAAACAGCAGTTATGGTTTGACGATGCGGTATATGGATGCCCTGCATTTCCCAAATGATAGTAGATTATATAATATAAAAGGCCTTTAATATATAGATGTATTACATTGGCCTCAAGAGGCCTTCTCCACCGTCTGTCTGCAGTCTCTCTGGGCCAAAACATCTTTATATAGTTTGTTTTTACTGAGGGTATTTACAGTGTCCTGTAATATAAAAGTGAAAGGCTTGAAAGTGTCCAAATCTGCTTGAGCAAGACATTAAAACTCTGCTGTATAGGTCTATTTACCCAGATGGATATGATTCAGTGCACTTCATTATTGTCGTGTGATGCGGGTGGATAGCAGGATGTAGTGCAGGACTTGAAAGACAGAAGTAAACTAAGAATCACAGCTTTATTTAATGCTGGAAAAACAACAGAAAAAATCAACTAACTAACCAAGCTATTGGCTGGACAGACAGAAACTCACATGCTGTGAGGGAGATGCAAATAACATATACACAGGGAGAAGATAAGACAGAGAGGACACACCTGGGGAACACAGCTAAACTGAATCTGACTGACGAGGCAAAAACTCATACATCATACACATGAGGCAGGACACTATCAAAATAAAACCGCAAACAACAACACACTGAGATCTAGAATGAGACACATTAACTGGATTCAGGTACTGGAATGAATCACAAGGTCATAAACTCAAAAGCTAGGTCCAAGACCCAGGACCATGGCAATTATGCTCTGAAGGCACGCAAGTTAGCGAAACAAGTCACATTACTTCAGTGAAGTTTGCAGGATTCCTTGATCATGTTGCTGGGTTGGTCCAGAAAACATACCTGTGAAAATATGGAGATGTCTAGGAGACAGAGCAGTGGATCTTTTGACCAGACTGTTTAACATAAACCTGGAGAGTAGAAGGATGGAACTAATAAAGGTTAGTGCCAGAGTTCAAGATGTTGAGGCTTTCATTGAGACTGACCAGGATGGACAAAATCTCAGGTTGAGCAGTTAGAGAGATGAGAGACGAGGCTCATTTGGACATGTGCAGAGAAGGGACAGTGGATATATTGGACTATCTATGAATCTACTGATCCATGACCTCAGTAAAAACTTTTTGAGTGAGTTTAAGAATTCAGTTGCTAATGTCATTTTTAATTAATACATTGTGTTCATTTAGTAAATTAGGGTCCCGTTTAGAATAAAATGTTGATAAAGTATTGAATGTAAAAATCCTGAAGGTTCTCAGTCAGCTCTATGCCTCAGCTGCAATGACTGGTCTGATAAATCAAGAAAGTGGTGGTGGCTCTCTTTCAAAAATGTGTGTGTTGAGTGGGTGAATTGAAGACACAATTTAAGGTAGTTTGGATAAAAGTGGTATATAAATGCAGTTTGTTTACAAGAAGCTTTCAGAGGTAAAATTGCCCCATTATTCACGGGAAAATAAGATTTGCGGAAAAGTCTGGCAAAATAAAAATCCAGCAGTGTAATACAAATATTTATTTACTGCTTTTCTATTCCGTTAGTCGTCTTGTTGTGACGGATCAGATTCGTTTTTCTATGCCTTAACTGGAGTCTCTACAGCTGATATGTAAACCATACCTACCTGCTTGTTTAGATCATTATGCAGCATTTACAGCTCTAAATCTCTTTCCACAGATGCATCTAAGAGTTTCATTATTAAACATTAACGAGATGGAATTATATATTAAGGAATATATGGTGTCTGAGTTGTGCATTGTATATATCAGAGATCATCTGTGCCTTGCTCACTAGTGTACATATTGCGTTAAGATTTAAATTTAAATCTTGATCCAATAGTAAATGCACCATATGCAGCAATATATGATAGCTGTTACTAACTTGGTGTTACTAAATAAGCACATTTGTTTGAAATACCACGACAAAACACACAAACATGCACAAAACACATGCACACAAAATTCATTCCTGTGGTCAGTCTGTCAACTCTCAAACCCCCATCAGAGGACTTGGTACGGCCTGCTATGGGACATCATTATAAAGAGTAGATGTCTTACATAGAGGCAAAGCCCTCTAATCCGAAGGCCAGATAATTCGAGTGCAAAGAGGATTAGCTCCACCCCAGCAGAGCCATTGGCTAAATTTAGCCCCCTTACTCTCTGTCTTCACCAGTCTCCATTTAACCCCTCCTCCAAGCCCCACCTGTGACTGCCTTTACTCATCCATGTAGGGACACTATCCACCAATCACACATTGCAGTTCTTTATTACGCCATCATGACATCTACAGACTTGCGCATCCACATAATCCACCCTCTCGGCCTGTTATTCTGGCCCTGCCTCCTGTCAGCGTTAATGATACTGTGTCAAAGCTGTGCACACTTGATGTAGACCCTAAGAGTGAAAATTTGTGCTTGGGTTTTACACTTTGTAATGTCTCTGTCCTTCATTTGCAGAGCTGTGTCCTCTGGCAGCACAGTGAGATTGCAGCTGATGGTGCCCGCCAATCCTGCCTCAGGAGGAGGGGCAATCCCTGCAATGAATTGAGGAGACGTCTCATGCAAACATCCAGGAAATGAATGGCTTCCAGGGGAGGATTCTGGGAAGGCGTGATAAACCCACTCTTGCATCCCTTTTAGTCTAACATGAACTCACTATTTACTGCTTTTACCTCCTATGAAATCTGTATAGACTGCAAGACCAAATAAATTTTTGTTTCCATGACCTTTGACATCCTTGCAACCTTGCATTATTACGGAATTAAAGTTTATTTTTGAGTCAGTGTCATGCAAATAACTACATGCTACTATATGTTTTGCATTGACTTAGGTATTGACTTGGGTTAAGGAAATTATTTGCTTTCTCTCCTTTTCATGTCTAATGCGAACTCAATTGTTGCAGCTGTTTGTTTACAGTCTGATTTGCTTAAAATACTGTTTATAAGACCCTCAGGGTTTCTGCATCTTCTGTTCAAGTGTCAGTTCTTTTCAGCACTGCAGTTTCCTTTTGTTGAGTGCCTCATCTTCTATATATGTGGGCGCAAAATAACTTTAAGATAACAAGGCGGAGAAGAATACAGCAAACAAAACCCTGCTGGTACAATTACTGAGACATAGCTTGGTGTTTTTTCTCATCTGCTGACTGGGCCTTAATGGAGTCAGTGTTACATAGCTTAGAGAGGACGCTCCACATGATTGTGGATCTCCAAGTTAAAGCCGAGTCTTATATGTAGCTCATTTGCCCTGTTCTTCATATTTGCCTATAGTTGAAAGATAAAAAACTATATATAAAAAATATGATCCAACCGACTTTCTGTCAATCTTGTAGAAATGGTAATAGATGAAATTTATGAGTTTTTTCTCCCAGCTGAGTAAACATTGTTTTGTGGAGTATATTCAGAAGCAGAAAACTAATGGTTTTACATACAAATTTTCTGGTGAAATCTAAGTGAGGCCTCTTTGTTTATTTCCCCAGCTGTGCTTATCATGAATTATTAGTATGGAGTCGCTGTGCCTTCATGCCTCCTGTTTGCTCCTAATTAAAGAGGAAAGATCTGAGGGAGTTAATCTGCTGAGCTTTAGTGAATGGAGGTGGGATGTGGTGGCGGGTGGGAGACGGCCTGGGTCTGACCACCCCAAATCCCAATCATCTGGTTGGACACGACAACTTAGCTTAAGTCACCTGACCTGCTCTCTGGCATGGATCCAGGACTGCATGCAAAGACACATAGAAGTGTGAAGAAACAAAGCAGTTGGTTAACTTCAATTCTGGGTGTGAACAAAATGCAGTCATGGTTTTGCATCGCTGGAGTCATTTGAACTGGTCAAGAAATGCTCCAGAAACTTAGTGTGCAAGTTCTGATTGGTGGAACACACACTGAGTTTATGTGACAGTGATTTGTACTGTGGTGTGTTTAGACTGCACAGAGAATGTAAATCCCAGGTGATGAGGATCAAATGGACTTACTGACCTGCAGCACCACAGATACTGACATCTTGTGGGCACATCTGGGACTGAGATTATTGATAAATGCTTTTAATTACAAAAACATTATTGATTTATGTCATCGAGATCTTTATTGTGACCTTTCACTGAACACTGTGGAAATAAGCTACACGAGGCCTCATGTCAGGCTCATAGGAAATACTCGTAAATGTTAATTTTGGTATTTTCCTGGCATTTGTTGATACTAAAATACAAGCATCCACATATTCATCACACACAATGACTGTGGGGTGGCAGTCTGGATGTCAGCCAGTCCATTCAGCTGAATGACAGCAGCATGACTGGTGCACTGTTATCTGTGCAATTATACCACACAGTATCATGATAATAAGGTGCACTTTGAAGTTTGAAGCTTTTTTTGCACACCGAGATGAAGAAAATAAGGAACTGATGGTAAGAATTTCACACCCAGAGTCAATTTAAAGTTGACAGTTACAGAGAATTGGTATGAAGTATCCTGAGAATTGTTGTACCTGTAAGGTAAGCATGTGAAAAGCTCTGCTGTAACAAATGGTGGGTGGCAGCTGAGTGAACAGTGCTGCCGAGAAAACAGACAGCTACAGCCCAGAGGAAGCTTTTATCTTTATGGTGTCAGAACTTTTTATGCTGAACATGTGTCAACTTTCCCAAAGTAACAATGATATGAAACTTCAAAGAACAATAGTGGGGGCATCTTGTGGCACGATATTTTTTAACATACAAGCTGTTTATTTACATAGAGATTTTATTCATCCTTTCCTTACATTTAATCTAAAACTGCATTTATCAATATGCTTATATTAAAGGTTAAATGACTATATGCTATTTCTGAGGGATCAGCCATAATCAAAACTAACAAACAAAATAATAACCTCTTCATCTTTGAATTCAGGTGTTTTCACTTGCTGGTATATAAAATCAAACACCTATTCATGCAGCCTCTCTGACTAACATTTAAAAAATAATGGGTAATTCTTGTGGGTTCATTTAATTCTAGTATGGTAGTGTTATCGCATGTGGTTCCCAAATTTTGGGAACCACATGTGTTGTTCATGTGTTATGGGGTATTTATTGTGTTGTTCACAGGTGGACAGAAATCCAGCAGTGCTGCTTTAAATCAAGCTGGCATGTTATCTAAATCAGATTTTGAGCAAATTTTGACACAAAAAAAATCTATATGATGCTGCAAAATATAACAGAGCCTTATTTTATTATGTAAAAATAACCCTTATAATCAATCTTTTACCACAAGTGACTATTATTATTTGTATTATTATTATTATTATTATTATTATTATTATTGTTATTACTAGTAGTAGTAATAAGAAGAAGATTAATAATACTATGGGTTTACTAACTTTCACTTCCACCTTTCTAATAATTATCAAAGCCACTAGAAGACGTGATAATGACACTACGGGTGTGTAAAAATGGCCTATGTTGGCTTGTGATTTCCTGTTCTGTTTAGTTTTTTCCCTAAAGGTGACCATATCTGGCTGAGATGCAGTTTTAGGTGTGGCTTGCAAGTTTTCTTAGCACGCTGCACCTTCAGTCAATATGGGTGGATTGCACAGACATAGACACCTTCTAATTAACTGTAAGTAACATAACAGTAAAATATTACAATTTCATTTATCCAACCTGGAACACAGACCTCTTTGGCTAGCTGTCGAGGCAGTTAATTATAATTAACCACACAACTTGTCATGCTATTTGTCAGGCAATTGCATTTAAAATGTTTGAAATCGCCACCAACACTGCAAACGCAGGCAGTTCAATTCAGTGCCTCCAATAAGCTCAGGTCATTTTTAAAAAAAGACTTAGCAGTCTAGTCACTTGGAGTGGCTACATTCCTTACTTTAAACCTTTTACTAACTAAATAGATGCGTCAGCGAATAAATACCCTATTGTCTAGCTATGGAGAATACTGTTTTTGTACTATAAGCATGTTTTATTTCTACTGTAAAGTCCCAGTCACAAAGGCCTAGAGACTGGTTGGAGACCCCTGGTAACCAGTGGTCTATAGGGGAAATGCATTATTCATTATGTATTCATTTTGCCAACCACCTAATAGTTATTTAGCAGATGCTGGAGGTTATACAGATTTGGGGTTTCCAGGGGGGTCATCATCCGAAATCTAGGTCTGTGCAGCTGGGTCTTGAAGGTGAGCTTTCTAACATCGGGGTCTGTGAGGACTGACTGACTTTTTGAGCCAGCCTCAAGTGGCTTAGATGAGCTGTATGCACAAGTGTCCTATGGAGTCAGTTTTTGTAAATGGGCAGCTATGACTGCTTTGTTAAACAAGGTTAAAACCTAAAAACTGAACCTCAAGCAAGATCCCTGGAGCGTTATGTGTTTATAAATTTAAAAACCACAAACAAAAGAGCTGCTAAATTGACCTTGAGTATTAAAAACACTTTCAAACATCTCCCCACTGTGGCTGTTTGGACTGCAAACATTTCCCAGTGTAGCTTTAACTGTATATAAACAACAAGGGTCAGAGTTAAAAGACTTGTGGACACTGGTGCTGAGTGAGAGGGGCCTTCCACTGAGCTGTGAGGCAGTTTATTCTGAAGGCACTTCAGTCAAATGATATGCCTCTCGCTCCTCTCTCTGCCACCTCCTCCCTCCTCTTGCAACTAGTGCGTTTTTGTCTCTCTGTCCAAGTGTTTACTCAGGATGGGGCTTTTTTTTTTTCCAGCTCTATCTCTTCCATCCAAATCCTCCAACTTACAAAACCTTCTTTTATCACCACACAAAGGCAGCTATGTACTTCTTTGTGTCATGCTTGTTACCCCGTCTCACTCGTGTTCTGGCACTCTGTAGACCGCCCCTGCTTCATCATTCTCCCCACATCCCTCCACTCCTCCTCCAGGCTGCAATAATGTGTCTAAGTGCAGCTCGGTATGGCTGTGAATGGGGACCCTTTTCAATACCACCTGCCATTTATCTAACCCTCGGCTGGTTACAGGTGCAGGAGAGAGGCGTAGCTCTGAGCCCAGATGCTTGTGATGGCTGGGAGACCTGGATCCCTGCTGGGCCTCCAAAACAACTTTTATGTGGTTCAATTTCACGTACAGTGATGGAAAGAGTACGCCTGTTGTGTTGATGACACCGTACGCATGTGTTTGATGAGGTGCCAGATACCAGCGTCTTTGCAGAAAGGTGAGCTTTAAAGATGGTAGGACAGTTTTATGTCTTTGTATGAGTTTCAGGTAAAATCTTGATAGCTTTTATTTCAGGTTCAGCATTAAATATTTAAACATTTTCTAGTTTCTAGTGTTTTTATATGTATGTTTATGACATCAAAGCTTTCATTTCAGCATGATCAGTATTTTCATTTTTGTGAAACAACAAAAATGGAAGCACAATAACCCGTGATTCCCAGAATTGTGCAGAAATTTAGTCTAAAAATGTTTTATTTATTTTACACCCATCTATCCATCAGGCCTAATGTAAGTCTGTATGTTCTGCTGCAGCCAAAGACACACCAATGGAGATTATGGGGTATTTATTGTGATTTTGTCTTTCTGGCAAGAGACATTTACTTGCACAAGGCAGCAGAGTGGTCTGATTTATCAGTAATGCTTTTGTCACAGCTGTGATCCATAACAGCAGATAATCTGTGCTGAGGATGGAGTGAAACTGCCTCAAACTCAAATTCTGAGCTGGGAACTGATATTCAGAAATATTTTTCTCATTCTGACGGGTCAGTCTGTCCATACAGGCAACCAGTCATCTATCTAGACTCTTAGTTGGTTCATGAAGTTACACAGTAGATTTTTTTTTTTTTTTTAGATTTTTACTTATCAAGATTTTTTTCTTCCTGCCCCAGGGACACTGTGACATTATTAAAAGTGATTACATCTGGAAGTGTGGCCTCACATGCCAGCAAGGCTCAGCTAAAAAACCCTGATTTTTTTTTCATTAGCAGATAAATAAAATCTGTGCTCGGTTCATGTCATTCTAAAGATCCAGAAATAACTCTGGCTTGATTTTAAACACATAAGCATGCATTATCTTTTTTTTGAATGAGGATATGTGATGGTATTTGCAAGCTCTAATTCATTTTGTTGATGCCCGAAGGCAAATAATAGAAGCCACAAACAACATACATTTATTTATTTATAAATCTGGCCGGCTAAAGCCAGAGGGAATGAAAGCTCCTTTTCAGTGGTGCCCTGCTTTGTATCAGTATGTGCAAGAATGATGAAAGGTAAGGTTATTCTAAACATTGCATTCTTTACAAGACTGAGTAAACCGAGCACACAAGGTCTTGTTTTTGTCCTCTTTTCTTTCTTTCTTCCTGTTGATATTTGACACAGAAAGAGACTAATGTATTTCATGGGTTGGAAACTCTACTTATGTTTGTGTTTCCAGCATTTGGAGGGGGTGTTATAAAAATTTCAAACAGCATCCCTTTACCAGTATATTGATGTAATGCGTTGGGAACAGAGATCCTTGCAGAAAACCTCCTGTGCCTGCAGAGGGCAGCTGAAACCACAGGAGTTTTTCTTCGCCCCTCTGCCTGGAAGGGATTTGCAGTCATGATGAGACAGCACTGAAACTCGCTGTTCTACATTATAAGCATCTACTTAATGTTTGCACTGCTGAAAAATGAAAGCGCCTGTGATTCACAATGCAATGTCAGGAGATTGTAGTTTTCACCTCTCATCACTGGGTCCAAATCATAGATCATAGATAGTCTAAATCATAGATCACTTTTTGATACATTACCAAACTGAAAAAGGGGAAAGCAAGAAAGGAAGCTTAATGTGTTTGGAATCAGTGACCTTTACTGTACTGTATGGCATGCAACCAATATGGATAAAATGAATTCAGTGTCTTTGTGTAATGCATTTTAATCTCTGTGTAGTGTTACTAACGACTAATGTTGCTACAAGACGTGATTTATAGCAGCCCTGTGCAGAGCAGTTCTGTGACTTCAGCAAAGTAATAATAGAAAAGTAGAGTCCGTCCAGCATATAAAGGTCACTGTAGTTCAGAGAAGCTACAACTTAAATTAAGCAAAATGTGCATGAACCTTCACTTAATTTCTTCTTTAGCCTTATTACAGAAAGCAGTGTAGGATCACTGTCTGTCAGCTGAGCAGCAGTTAGTGGTTAAAGTTAGTGGCTTGAACCGCTCCCTTCAAAATAAAGGTTTATCTGGTGGAAGATGGGGTTTGCTATGGTTTCAGCGTATTTGACTACAAATAAATTAGTAACTACAAAATTTCATTTATAGTTACATTATCTGGATTTGTGTGACTATGTTTTTGGGTAGTTAGATTTTCAATATGCTGATGAATTTTACTGTATAAAATAAAATCAAAGTTACCCCCCTTTCTTCTAGTTTCTACTAATGACAATTTGTGAACTATGAAGTTATTTTATTTCTTTTTACTTAATGAAAATCGAAAATGGAGACTTTGAATACGTGTTTCCCTGTCATTACACAGAGCAAAGTGCTTTGTGTGTGTATGTTGTGGAAGTGTAGTTTCAAGCACTATATTTTTAAATTATTTTTAAAAATCTGGATATGATCTGCTGTCAGTACTGAGTGTTGGGAAATGCATGACAGTTGTACTGAAAAATAAAAATAAATATACAATTATGTTGCTAGTTACAATAATTGCCATGTAAGTGACAGAATTCCCAAATAATCTGACCCATCATAGGACCAATAAATGTTGTAGTACTTCCAACCATTCCATTAGAAAAATGTACGGTGGCCCTGCATTGGGCCATACAAACAAATTTTAGCTTCTAAGTTTAAAAATTCATTCAGACACATGGCAGAGTGATGCCAAACCATTATCGTTTGTTTGTGTGTTTGTATTTAAGACGATGTCTCCCAGAGCAGGCGGTGTCAGACACACTGGAAACCACTGGATGCAGTCATCCTTCAAATCATTTGCATGCATTACTGTTACTAAACGCATTACTATTCCTGTTGTTCTGTTACTGCACAGTAATGTAAATGTCTTGAAAGTTTAAACTGCTTTTTTTTTGGATCTATTCAAAGTTTTGGTAAGGCTGCAATTAAGAAAAAATGTTAGAAGTATTTTTTATTTGCATTGTGAGCGTAAAGTCAAAATTTTGAAAGTGAAATTGAAAATATATGTAAAAAATAAAGTAAGTTTAAAGAATAAGATCAGCTCCCAAAGTTGTCACTCTGTAGTGTGATTAAATAATTTTTAAGCACAAGGCATTTTTCAGGGGCAGCTGTGCACTAACTGCCCCTAATTTGACTTAATAACGGTAACATTTCAACTGTATTCTTGGAATAGTTCCTTGATTCTCTTAATATTTGAGTTTTAGTCTTGTAATTTCAGCTTTAATTCTGAAAAAATTACTGTTTCATCTGGATGTAACTTTGCACTTATATTCCGACATTCTGACTTTATTCTCAATGCAATGTTTCAGCTCCACCCATATGTTTTATTTTCATAGCTATCACAATTTCAACTTTATTCTCAAAATAAAAATGAAAAGTCCTTCTCATATATTCCTTTCTTATTTATGACACAGACTTTCACGTAGTTTTCATTTTCAAGTTTTTCCAAGTAACTTTGAATGTGTTTTTATTCAGTGATTTAGTTATTAGTTCGGTGGTATGAGGTCCATGACACCTTGGTCCTAGTAGCCTGCAGGGGTCGTGTTCTTTTATTATGAAAAGCACAGACGGGATGTTAATCTGATCTTTCCAGCTTCCTCCGTTTTTTCATTTCGACTCTGGGGAGCGACCACGATACTTTTTGAAAAACCCGGACAGTGACCGTTTCACAATATTAGTTCCCTCTCGAAGTAATTTTTGGGAAATCACTAAAGTTACTCAAGCCCCCCTCACGAGTTTACACTGACTTCCTCTTGTCTGAAAGTCTACTCCATGAAAAACAAACCACTGAGCTTTTAATAGTCCTCGTGCAGACTCCTCCCCATTGAGTTGTCCTGGGAAACACTAACAACTCTGAGAAAGTCAGTCTTGTTCCTTGAAGAGGACACTTTTGGTCTGAAAACCTGATCGCTGCGCAACTTTTCACTCTTTTTTTAAACATCCAAATACTGCGAGTTCACCAACAGGAGGATTATTATGTGTTCAGAACATTATTTTTCATCTTCTTCACGCTGAGCTTCAACTGCTGAAGGTAAGAGGACTCCTTTACAATGTAAACCCGTTATCAGCTGTACTATGAATGGAGCCCGGCGTGGCTTTGTACGTATCAGGGTTGTTTTACATTGAGAGAAGTTGTTAAATGGCTGCTGGGTGGGTTTGTTAACGTGTTGCTTGGTGGCCATGACATCTTAGAGCCTGTGGGGCCAAAAGCTGGAGCTTCTCACGTTTCTGCTAGCTTTAAAACGGCGAAGACCAACATAGACGTGTAAAATGATACTGTACAAAAGAAGCTAAAGTTTAGGAGGTAAAGAAGAAATGCATGTGACTTATGCAAGTATGCTTATATCACCACACCGAAAGCTCTCATACTAGCATTAAATGTTGTGCTCATTAGATAATAGTATTTAGGATTTTATTATGTAAGGATCCCTATTATTCTTTATACGTTAACTCTACTAAAGTAGCTTTGCATGATTTCACCTAACCCTTATCTTATACTAGGCCCCTCATTTCCACCACCCAGCTCGCTGACCTTCTTTTACCATGATTTCAGTCTGTTTTGTACTTTGTGCAGTGTATAACCCCCACCAAGGGAATTTTAAACCAAATTTTCCTGGTGTTTGGGCTTGGTTAGAAAAGTCCTCAGGTGTATGTAGTTTAAATAGATCAAGTCATAAAATAGTCAAAGAGTAACTTTGCATGATTCAGAGTTCAAAGTAATCATTATTTATCTCATACTGGGCCTCAGTGTAGCTCTTTAGTTCGTGCGTTTCCAGAAAAGAAGCTGTTTTAGCTTCTTCTCCAAGTTTTTTGTGATTGGCTGTCTGTTGCAAACAAAGTCTGAAAGCAGGTGGGTGGGTCTGCTACCTGCTTGAGTTATTTAAAAAAAATTAAGATATATCTCTCATCTCTTGCATCTGAGATGAATATTTTAAAGAGATCCCTTCTTGTTGACATGATACAGTTTTAAGGGTAGAAAAAACTGTCAGAAACCAGGCATTTAGAGCTTTTTTGGCACATAGAGATTACTTGAATATACGTGCCGTGTTTAAAATAAGCATCCACCAATGTGCCACACTAATACCACACAGCATGGTGGTAAGCACTGTTGCCTCATAGAAGAAGATTCTGAGTTTGTATCCATCATCTAGTGACCATCTTCTCCTCATGGGTTCTCTTTGGGTACTCTGGCTTCCTCCGACAGTCCAAAAACCTGCTAGTGAGGTTAGTTCAATTGGTGATTCTACACTGCCAAAAGGTGTGAATGTGAGTAAAAATGGTTGTCTGTATCTCTATTTTAGTACAGTGACAGAATGGCAACCTGTTCAGGGTGTAACCTGGCTCTTGCCCGTTTGCAGCTTGGCTAAGTAGCATGTCCCACTGCAACCCTGAACTGGATAAGTGGAATAAGATAATAAGGTGAACTAGGAAAAGTATCATAGATCCAGTTAAAATGAGATAAGGAAATTAAGAACTAAACCAGCAATATCAATTATTATTGTCTTACACAGATTTATCAGTAGTTGTTAAATGGTTATTTGATATGTGATAATAAGAAAACGAATATATATATATGTATGTGTATATATATGTGTGTGTTTGTGTGTGTGTGCGGGAATGATGCGAAATGATGTCATTACATAGTTTGTTTAGCATAGCATATTCTCCATTGTTTACAATAATCTCAGCACTGTCGTAAAAAAGGAAGGTGAGCGTGAGTAGCCATTCTCTGGTTCAAAGTACCATAGAGGAGAACGACCTGATTGCTTCGAGCTGATAGGAGGCCAATCGTAAGCACCTGGATGAATGTGTGTCATGAAAAATGAAGGTAGCTCTGGTAAGGTCTATCTATGTGCAAATGTAAAAAGAATCCGAAATGGATACATCCTCAACAGTGATGTCATAGTTGGTTCTCAAGAAAAGGCCTGAAATTTAATTTAATAATCAGCTATATTTACTATGTCATTCTGAGAGAAATAAAATTGATTTGTCTGATTACTTATTTTCACATGATTGACCTTTACCACTCTTATGGATTTAACGAGGAACACTCAGATTACCCAGTTGTTATCGGGGTTTTTTATTTGCTCAAAGTTGGGCTTTTGGGGTGATTACACCTGTTTTGTCTGTTTATTAAATTAAATGAATTTAATTTAAAATTAAATCAAAATGTAAATTAAATTATGTTAATTATTAAATTAACAAAATTATCTTTAACCAAAAATAAATCAACCGGTTTCATAAAAAAAATTGTTGGAAGGCCAAAACCTCTTTGGCACCATTTTTCTTTTGTTTTTTGTATGAAGCTGAAACCCTGGTAACTGTCAATAATTATACTGACTCTACACCTAATAAACCCCCCACAGAGCACAATAACAAATTAAAGTCATTGTTGGGTTGGGCAGATACTTAAAATCTTTTCAGGGCTATTCTTTTCCTCATTAAGGAAGCCTACTTGCAAGAGCTGATTTTACTTCCTGGTTTGTTGGGAAGGTCTGCACACATGTAAGCAAAAGCAGTGGCCTACTAATTCACTTACACCCGCTTGACCTCACCCATTTGAACATGTTCAAAGGACCAGGCACCAAGACATGGCTGCTTTCTGGGTTCCCATGTTGTAACACACCCATAGCTTTGCTCTGAAGTCACAACACGAGCCTCATCTTCTTCGCTTCCTGGTTAATTTGACTTTATCCCACTTGCCTGGGTAAAAGCAGTGAAGCCGATCAGTGGCTTGTTTAAAGAGAATCTTCTTATTCTCTTAAAAAGAGTCGGGTGCTAAATGTTTTACATTTTTCCAGTGTCTTTGAGGATTATCTCTGGCCTCAACATCAACACTAATCTGACAAGTGATTCTACGCTTTCTTAATACTCACGCTAACACCCAGTCTATAATAATGTTGGATCCTTGGATTCCACACTAGTGTTTCGTATTTAAATAAGCCCTAGTTTAATGGCAAGAGTAAAAGTGAGAACAGGTGACAGCGCTCACGTTTGTTGTCACTCCTTCATAGTGGAGTGACCCTGGTAATCTGACTTGTTTACAGAGATTTCCTGCTGTCATTGTTGACTTGGTAGAACTGGCTCTGTTATCTATCAAGCAGCCCACTTATCTATTTTTCTATCGCTCCATGCATGCCTTTGACTGTGCAAGTGTCCTGTAAAAATGAGTCAGCGCCAATGAATGTAGGCCAAGTATTCATCACCCCCATATTATATTCTTTGACCCAGAGTGAAAGAAGGAAATGGACCTGTTACGACTTCCTTCTTGAAACCTCTTACAAAGTGGGTGTGTCACATTTGCAGTATTGCTTCACCTAGTTGATATGAACTTTTATGTTGCAAAAGGAAATTTCCAAGTTGATAAATATGGAGCAAATATATTGTAGAGATGTGAGATTGCAGTGCCTTAATTATTAGTACTTCGACAGCGAGTACAGAATAGCTTTATAAAGACTTAGAATCAGCCCTTCAAACTCACCTAGTTCATTAACTTTACACTTCTATACTTCAAATGTGCTTTGTACTTGTGTATTGTATCAATGTGTTTGAATAATGTTAAACTGTTTTCTCAGTGTTTGAGCAGTTGCTTATCCTGTCAGGTGTTGGTCAAAGAAGTTTTCAGTTGCAGTAATTCAAAATCATCCAAATTTTCACGACTGTTTGTGAATTTAATGGGAACCTGTTCATTTTCACCTTCCATATTGGTCTTTTTGAGGACACTGCTAGATAAGCTTTGTATGTTTTGCCATTTAAAATAATCCTTATTTCACTAATATTGGGCCTTGGTGTGGCCTTAGTTCTTCCACTGTATGAAGTAAGCCCTTGCGGCCTCTCTCCTTTTAAGGGCACCCTCCCTTTAAACTAGCTTTGAACAGCAGGTCAGTTTAGCTTTATGCACACATCCAGAGCTTTTTGACTGAAATGACTGGTAAGGATATTTGCTCTTATACATATTTGCTGTCATACAACTCTAAGAGTAGGAAAAAAACTATCTGAAACTGGGCGTTGAGTGGAGTATGAAGCCTGAGCATTACTTTGACAGTTTCTTCATTATTTGAAACTTTGGGCATAATTTTAATGGGCATCTATAAATTTAAGAGAAAGCATAATAAGTCTCATTTAATATTTTACAAACATGTTTATTCACTTTCCTTTGAAGATTTAGATGTGAAGATGAGTGTGAAATTCAAAACACTAACTTGAGATTTGCAAACCAGAATGAAATGTTAATATCGTCATTTTGTTAGAGTAGCACTTACTGGATATGTTGTCTTTTAAAAATGGTCTCAAACCATGTATTATATCCATCTTCAGATGATGGTATTAACAAGCATGACAGAAAGTAAGTGCAACAGTAAACCGAGCTGCAGCTGAGCTCTTTCACTGCCAACACATTTTAAAAACCAGTAAACATCATTCCACATTTTTTTTTCCGTAAGACACAAGCTATCGGGAGAGGACTGTGCAACTTTTCCACTAAACAAAAGCTTATTAGTCTGCTCTCTGCGTCTTTCCCTGTAAAATTCAGGCTAATTTCTTAGGACGTCCTAGTTAGCGATATATGTTTTGCTCCGTTATGAGAGACAAATGAAAGAGGAGTTGGCCTCCCATTTTGAGTACTGTAAATTTCCATGAGGATCCTGCTGGCTCCAAGCAGAACCCCATCAATTTCTCAACTTTACAAACCCCCTAATTTAATGATGATGGAGGATACGCACAGTGTGGGCCTTGTAATTACACTGTATTTGCTATAGAATGGAAGCATAAGAGGAAGTCTTACAGGTACTAGTTCATCATGTAGTGCTGTCTCAGGGATAAGTTTTGGTATGCCTGGGAGGGCGACTGCTGAATTCCCCACTGATATTCACAATAAAGCCTTGACTTAGTTTTTGTTAAGGCTGGAATCGCTGGAATCCTCTCAGCACGCCAAACAGCAGCCGCACTCATTGTTCCAAAACAGCAGCTATTTCCACAGCTTGTCCAAACTTTGTGCCCTGGAGGAGAGTTTATTTTCTCCTGGAAATTATTGAGCACGCTTTGATGTTAATTGTTAATGTGCCTATGTTGATATCAAAATTTGACATCATGAAAAGTACCAGCTTTGTGACAAAATGCTAACTTTGATTTCTTAAAGTTTGCTTATGATGAATTATTTACAACCCTCTCTCTGTTACCAACATGTGCAGCAGGATTTTATAATCCTGTAAACAAGTATAACCGTAGCAGTTTCTCCATTTGCATGCATTCTGCTAAACCCTCTGTTATTTACTTGTGTTTGATCAGATTAGCTCTTTTTAATGACACAGATGTCAGATAATTTAAATCACCTCGAGAATTGGTTAGAATAGCCTTTTATTAAAAACCTAATAATAAATATAACTCTGGGAATTTCTTTATTGAACAGAAATAAGCCTTTGTGTGCCAACACAACGGGAAGACAAAAAGAACAAACAGAAGACAACATACAAAAACTGGATTGCCTGGATGGATGAGGAACAAACCAGCTTGAATATTTACTAGCGGATTTAAAGTCATCTGGAGGAGGTCTTGTGTTTACATAGTGAAATCTGATTTCAGTATGCAGGTGATGTTTGGGAGCCGTACTTGTGAAACAAAGGTGTGTGAGATAGTCAAAAGGTTATGATGATCCTCAACTTCTGCTAATTTACTTGATTTACTTATACTAGCTAACTGATTATAAAGCCTGCCAGGATACAAACCAACTAACATCACTGTTAGTTGACTTCTGACCAGAAGTCATGAGATATATCACTACAACACTTCTTTCTGAATGTTGGTCCACTGCTTTTTTTCTACCTCACAGTTAACATGTAGAAGAATACATTGCAGCAGTTTCCTTTATTTGTAAGGTGTTACATGTGTTTTATTCTGAAAGTTCTGTCGCTGCTAAACCAGACCTGTGCCGTGTCTCCTTGGTGCTACTGTCGCACTGGAGAAAACGATAATTGAAGACTGAGGCACAACCAAAATTATTGACTGTGTTCAATAAACTTGTGATCTTGTTTCCTTTGAAGTACTTGATTCGAAAACAGGGAACAGGTCTGCGACCACTCACGCTCAGTCGCCGTCTTCAAAGTGACTTTGGTGCATCAAGATGGAGATAAAGTGGCAATAAGATGAAGTCTTAGTCAGCTATTGATTTGCAGTTGAATGGGATCAAATTGGCAATTACATGCAATCTGTTGACTGTAATATGGTGATAAATGATGAATATGTGAAAATTAGAAGTCTGACATGGAAATTCACATGTACTACATAGACTTACATAGGTTTGAAAACATAAATTCGCTTGGCAAACGTGCTTTTATATAGGAACGTAACCAGAATGCAGTCATTCTCGTCTCAAGCAGGTTGCCATCGTATGATTGACTAGCTAATTGGCAGATTAGCTAATAGACCCTGTGCACGAGAAAATGCTAACTTCCTGGTTTGAGACCGGATGTAGGGTTGTACATTTCCGGTAGCTTTACTTTGCGGTCAATCGCTACTGCGAAGATATACTCCAAAATCATGTCCAAAACTTGAAAACGGAAAGATCGCGTTAAGTTACAAAGAGCAGAAGGTGGGAACACTCACCACTGTTGTGTCATAAAAAATCTAATGATCAATTTTGACGTTTAAAGAGTTTAGATCGCTCAGTTGTTTACATCACTCAACACAAGCAGAACTGCATTACAGAATCAGAAGACACATCGTCCACATTCAGAAGCACATCTCTGTATAGTGACTGGTCTTATGATTTAAACAGGCAAATGTTCAGCATTCAAACTACAGGTGAAGAATAGTCAAACCAGATGTTTCCCCCGTTATGTTGATATCAGCTAGTCAAGTACACACCTACACAGCATGTTAACAAACCGTGAAAAAAAGCCACACAAAAAATGAATGATTGCTGGTAAGGGTTTCTATACATTAGTATTTACGAAAGGTATGTTGTGACTTACCTTCAAAATTACAGTGGTCCCTCGCTATAACGCGGTTCACCTTTCACCTCGCTGTTTTGCAGATTTTTTAGTGCAAGTTTGCATGCTTTTTTTTTTTTTTTTACATCACATTGTGTCCTGCGTCCTGATCGCTGCAGACGATCTCCTCCGTGCCGTCTCTCCTGTACAGTACAGAATCGCTGCATCGATCGCTAGCAGTGTGACTGAAGTGCAGTACTGTATGTCGACGATGTTGACAAAACATTTTGCACCGTCAAAAAATAAAATTGGCTACTTGATTTCACCTATCGCCGGTTATTTTTAGAACATAACACCCGCGATAAACGAGGGACCGCTGTTTACAGATACTGAGAAATATAAAATTTGAATCCCTTTTGCTCTGAGGCACGGGGGAAAAAATATCGACAAGTGGATGAACATCATTTACAGATATATTGGGTAAATGCCCAAGACATCTATAGAAATGTAAATCGCCGCTTGATTCATTCATTTGCTTAACTTGTTTTGGACCATAAACAAGGCGTGAATAGGACACCGGAAACAAAGCTCCCCACAGGAGTTTCCGCACCGGAAGTAGCATATGCTAACGTGCACATAGTCTGTTCAGTGTTGTTGCACAGTCCTGTCATCCTTCTGTAAGTGGACTTGAGTTTTAGGGCCAGTCCAATCAGAGCTGGTTCATGTGTCCTTCAAGCGGCAGCCATCCAGGCTGACAAATGAAGCCAGCGAAAAAAACAAAACAAATAACTTTAGCCTCTCTTATTCCCTACTTTATACCAGTTGTGCTTGGAGTGAACTGTCTTTATAATGCCATTCATCTGGAAGCTTCAGTTAGGAGTGTCGACTCTTGTTGGAGAGGCGTCATGACAGAGGTGGCCATCATGTCTGCTAGCTACCTCACCTCCACCAAGTGTAGTCACTAAACTGGGTATTTCAGCAGTGTTTGCTGTTTGTAAAAAAAAAAAAAAGATATAGCCCAGCCCTAATAGATGGTGTCTGTACCTAGAAAATAAAAATACACTTTAGCTGAATTGGGCTGCAGCTAATGATTATTTTTGTTTTTGAATTGGTTGTTCAAATGTTCAACAGTGAAAGCTTCCCCAAATTTTCTGTATTTTTTTTAAACGATTGAAGAACTAAATATTCTTATATGTGAGAACCTGGAACCAAATCAAACTAAATCAAATTTTTTGACTTGTTTTGAACCAAACTTAGCAGATAAATCAAGTCATAAACACTTGCACACTTCATTTATAAATGTGACTGCAGGACTTTTAATGTACCAAGCCATTTTTCCCATTGATTACTTCTGATTACTTTTCCACCAGATGAAATCTATTTACAGTTTACTTACTATCTATCCTTTTTCTGGTTCAATACCAGGATATACATTAATTTATAAAAATCATCACAACATTTAAGTGATCTGAATACCCAAACATGTTGCCATAAGTAGAACCTGTGTATCTGCACATGCTCAAAACTGCAGCATTGCTAAAAAAAAAGAGTACGCTTGCAGTTATGCCACTGCAGTTACGGCATACACCTGACCTGTAGCCTGTTGGCTCCGCCTGTGCCCTGTGACATCAGGGCTTTGATCAGCCTACTGTCTGTGTTAGCACAAAGCCATATTTAGCTCAGTGTAATCAGTGTGGTGAGAGCTTGCATGCCTACTGAGAATAGCTGCCTAGTATAAACACACCTGCTCTCTCTGATGGACTTAAAATTAATTTAATGATCACCTGAAGGAGTCTGCTCACAGCCGGTGTCGTCAAATAAACTGTGGGTAAGGTTTCCATTGATGCCTTCATGTGCGTCTTAGTTGGCTGAGACAAAAGCTTTGAAAGTTGATTCTCAGTGTGATGTGACAGAATTATAAGAGCAATTCAACAAGCAGCTTTTATGTTGTAGGCGGTGATGACGACTAAATAAAAGCATTGCCATGTGTGAAGCTGCACACTGAATTTGCAGGTAGTCTTTCTCGTGTTTGTTTTGATGCAATTCCCTGGGGCAAAGTCTGACTGTGATGCACCTAGCAATGTCTGCCTCACTGATAATGCATTCAATAACAACTAATATGACCGTTGTTAAAGTTGTAATTGGGCTCTCCTCATGGGAATTTACATATTTATCTCAGCACTCGTTTCCTTGAAAGCCATTTTTAAAGCTGCAAATTAATACATTCTATAGGGCATCATTAAACTGGTAGGAATACTGTGAAAGATGTGCTTTGAGATAGAATACCGAAGCTTCACTTCTTTATTTTCCAAAATCTTCCTGTAAATGGTGAAAACAGGGTTCTGACGGCTTTCTCATTCACATTATTGTTCTAAATGGTTTACTCTTCAGTTTCTGTTTTAGTTGTCTCCTAGTTTGATCACATGGCAGGCATGATCCGTTTTGGGGTGGATGTCATTTATTTCTCATAATGCAACTTAAAAGTGTCTTGTGTAGAAACTTGCATGCCCCACTGGGAATTCAGTTCCCCAAACAAACTGCAGTAGCTGTAGATTCCTATTTTAAAACCATTTCTAAAGAAGTGGTGAAAAGGTTGACAGCTACTTGTTATCTGAATTGTGGAACTCACCGAAATGATCCAAGAGAGGTCAGGAGTGTAAACACACACAAACACATGCATAATTGGGAGCAATTTAGAGGGTCTGATTGACAGAACTTGCATGTCTTAACTTGACTGAGAGAGTACCAAACCTTAGGTTCAAGCCAATACTGTCTAATGCTAACACTAACCAAAAAGCTGCTGTCCTATCAAAGAATTAAGTATTTACATACATTAATTTCACATGTAACTTTGGTACTTTATGTAGCAGTTACCTAACAATGTGCATCAGTCTCGCAGTAGACGTAATATTAATCTGATCATGCCTGCTGGGAAGCTGGGGTTAGCGTTGCTCAGGATTCTCTTGGCTAAACCTCTTACCTCCCAAATGAGACTAACCAGCACTTTCCTTTTCTAAAACTTTGCTGTCTCCCCATATTTCTGTGTGCTTTTTGCCCTATGTTTTGTACTTCGTAGTAGTTTGTTTTGTAACTAACACTGTGGTCCCATGAAATGTCAGATGATCATTTTGAGAGATTTTGTGCAATGCTCACCCATCGCTCTGGCAGTGAATGGATTGTGCAGCTGAATTTATTGCATAAAAGCTTTCTTGTTCATTTTCAATAGATTTTTTTTTATGTAGTCCTGACAGAATTAAAACTTCCTAATAAATATAAATCATCTAGGTGTCAGGGAAGAATCGAATAGCTAGGGTTTTCCATCGTGTGGAAACAGAAGGGAAAGGATGGGTTTAAACCTAAGGAGGAGAGTTGGTGAAGGCCTGGGTCCTGATTACAGGCTGGCCCCCAGTGTGCCTCACAATAAGATAATGCTATCTGGGCTCACAGGTATTTGGTTTCAGTGGAGAGGGTAATAACTGTCACCACGCACTGAGGAGACCTTTCATCCCCTGGCCTTGTGTTGTCAGCCAGCATTTGTGTGCTGTCTCTGCACAGAGGCAGCTTTTGTGAGGCAGGGTGAGGTCGCGTCACCACCGCGGTCTCATATCTGTTCATAGAGACAATAGCCCGGTTTGATTAAATCAAACAGCCATGACTACCTAAGTGGTAGTCAACATGGTGTGTCGAAGTAACTGTGGTGGGCTTGTTGAGGAGGTGACGTAGCCCTGACTAATTTAGCTGTGCTTCAGAGGAGCAGGGCTGATAGTGAACCGTAAAAAGAACCAGACAAGGGCGCAGCGTAAAGCAGGTGCTCTCTCTCAGCAATGGTCATGCTGTAGTAGTAGGTCAGTAACTAGCGGTTAACCAGGGAGAGAGAATGTGAGAGGTTAAACAAACCTCTGGGTTAAACATCAAACCCAGCTGAGCCATACGGCGCTTTAATCCTCCTCCAATGTGGCACAGCTCTACTCATGCAGCAAACTCTCAACGGGCCCAAATGTTCCAGTGAATTCTTCATGAATTTGACTGATATCATCGTCTAGAGTTTTAGAGGCCTTGTGAGTCAGATATTGTTCATGTTTGGAATGAAACATTTATTTGGACAAACTGCTTGAACTCCTTCAGCCTTAAAAGGCCTAGTATTTAAACAGCAACTTTAACATGTAAACTCTGATTCAATATTCATTCAGAGCACGTTCATTTCTAAGTCTTAACAAAGCGTTTGACGTGGGGATCAAGAACATTTAATGCCTGTGTTTCGTGAGACTTTAAAACCAGCCTGAAAGCTGTCTCCCTGGCACTCTTGTATGCCATTTGGTGGAGGTTTTCTTTCAAAGCCTCTTACTGTACCTTGAGGCCTTATGCTGAAGCAAGCGTGACCTGAGCTGTGAACCTGTAAACTTTCTCCTGGTGTCAGTTATCTTAGTTTGCCTCGCAAAAATCCCAAGTATCACATACCTGAACTGATGACTTGGTGGTGCTAGTTTCATTCATTATGCAAATGTACTGTTTATAAGGTTGGGGAAACCTGCATTCAGCTGAGAACGAAGAAGTCACTTGGATGAGTGACGAAACGTTTCTCCCCACTGAGAACGCTACGTCCAGATGAACAGAATCAGCCTTTTGGGATTTACTTACCTGGATGATTTAGCATGCATCAAGACAAAAATCCCAAGTACATGCTTTTAAGGGATGGTTTCTGTGTTTTAAAACTATATATCTATCTATCTCTCTCTATATATATATAATATATATTTGTGTGTGTGTGTGTTTGTGTGTTTAAAGCAAAAAACACCAAAAGGGCAGAAAGGATAAAGTATCCAGGCCAGGTTGTCCTCATCTCCTTTGTATTATAGGTGAGGCACAAACTCATTTTTGCCCCTCCCTGAGACTTTTCTATGTTGTCATCATGGAACCTGGGTGTTGGGTGACACCTCAGGTCTATATTGGGCTTCTGTCCCTCTTTACGAGTACCTCCATGTCCTTGATGGCAGCTCCCTCTGCACAGCCATATTCAAAAAGCTGTGTGAAGAAGCAGCCGCAGGTAACTATTGCCCCTATAACAAGGATCCTCATTGACATTCTTCAAGTTAATTAATGGCCAATGGGAGGTTTTTTGGCCTAGAAAGGCTGCAGTATGAAGCTTTAAGGCTATTAAATGCTAATGCAAAGCTATACATGTCTGTCATGTCCAGTGGTCTGACCTGTTTTCTGCACCAGAGTGTGCATGTTGGTGTTTTGGGATTAGTATCCAGGAAAGGTTTGTTGTGTCTTTTGCATTTTGTAACATCACAGGTAAAGATACAGACTCAGGAAGAGGCCAATACAACCAAATTTGATCTGCTTAATGACATTTGTTAAACGAGGCAGCATTTGCTAAATATTTAGAAATTGGTGGTTTTAAGAGGCAAACTGCTTCTCTTCAAGCCTGCTGGCTTTGATGATGCTTTAAATGTTGACCATAATTCTTTAAAACTCACTACAATTAAAAACATATTAATAAAATCTCATACAGACTTTTTTGTCCGGTGCATACAGCAGCACTGTAAACATGTTCTGAACTTTATGTCTAATTCAGTTTTATGAATAAGATTATAGGTCACTAAACTGAGGCGGGATAATAACTCTGTAAATGATGAGCAGTGCTTCTCTGAGAATGGGCACGTAGATCATACTTGTGGGGTGGGGCTAGGTCACGCCTTAGGATAATCCATGAAACCATAATGTCTTTATTTCCTGAAGCGTTTTGTTTTTGAAATGCTCTGCCAGTGTTGATACAGCCTTTGGGCGATATATTCTTGCAGTCCTACAGGAATTCTCAGAGAGAGATGGAAAAGATTGTATTTATGATTGCATTTAGCTCTACTTTAGACCCTCGTATTTGATAAGGTGCAACTTTTATTTCAAAGATAAACTCTCTCTGTTTTTGGTTTTATGCCTCACTTTTAACACTTTTATTTCCTGTTGGCAAGTATTTGGTCAGTTTTTGTAGACAACTTACCCTTACATGCAAACTACAGGTAACCATAGTGATCTGCTAGTGATAAAAGTAATTACAATGAGATTGTTGGTGTAGCACTGTCAGTAATCATTCAGTCAGTGAGGAATACATATTTTTGCCTAGTGGGGTCACCAACATTCCCTAGGCCTGTGTCACTGGGCCTTTACATGTTTTTACATGTTCATCCAATCAATAGTAATCTCAGGCATTTTGAAACAAAAAAATCCTTTAAAAATCTTGAACCACAGCAGAGTTCATCACTAAAATGAAGAAATGTAAAGATTAAAAATCTAAAGGTTGCACATACATGCATGCTTGTTTCTACTTTGATCCAGGACCAACTAAAGCACAATAAAAAGTAGCATGTTATAATTTCTTCCACATATTCTTAACACTACCCCAGCTGACCACTGCATTATGTAGATGTGTCTACAAAGCTTTGCATAGCACCTGTTGACTATCAACATAATGCCACTCCAGGTTAGAGTACACAGTAAAACCAAGAGAAATAAAAAAGAATACCTCTTGATTATTTCAGAATTTAAATTTCGGTTTGGTTTGTGTAGTTCTACTCTTTGTTATTCTAGGTTTTTTAACATGTGTCAGAATGCATCTCAATAACTAGACACTATAACAACTTCCTTCTCTGTCGGAAGCTCTTCTGGGATACTGAGTCATGATTGTTTGAGCCAGATGTAGTGGATGTGATGATGCAGGCCGGGTGGGGGATGTCCAAAGATGACATTAAAACTAAACTAGTCATTTTGTGACATTTACCTTCTTTGGCTACATTTTTTCCTCAGGGAGAATCACTTGTAATGGCAGCCCCGTAAGAATGAGGCTCTTTAATCAGCTAATAAACAGTCATTATGTGTCTTGTGCACATGGCTGTGCTGGGGAATCCTCAGCTGATTATCGGGAAGGGTGTAGGAGACTGTCCGATTAATGAGTTGGGAAGCTAATCCTATTCATCCTCCCATTCACTCTGCAGTCACATGGCTATTATGGCTTATTTTGATAGCCATGGGATCAGCGGAAGCCATAACAGGTCCATTCAGCACCCCTGACTCGTCACATCGCTGCCCCGATAACAGCGTTCAGGGGCTTTTGTCTCTTGATTCATTGGTCCATTTGTGACGGCTGTGCACTTGAACGTGGCTCATGCCCTGCCTCTGTGCGGCCTTTCAGCTACAGAGGGGGAAAAAAAAATCTGTTTTAGTAGCAATTCAAAGGCAGTTTCTGCTGTAAAAGAGACTCTTAAGCAGCTTGGCCAAAGGCTGGCTGCACCCAGTGCTTTAGGTGGAGTTAATGGGTTGTGTCATCTCTATAAGCAGGTGTCGGGTGGCCATAGGGCAAGCTTAGGGGATGTCATTTCTCAAGGTTCTTCTGTTACCAGAGAAAGGGTTTGCTTTATAAACTATTTTTTCCCTGAGTTTTCTTTCACTGGATATTTTCTTTTTCTTTTGTAGTATGATTTGGTGCAGTTTTGAGTCAACTATTTTTTCTGAATATCTGATTGCACAGGCAAAATAAAGTTTTGTTTAGGCTAATTTCTGTCTAAATGAAGCAAAGCTCTAACTTAATATTTACTCTCGCTTAGTTTCACACTTGGAAATGACACAGTTGTTCTTGTTGTTTTTTTTAATCTAATTAAAACAATGTCAAGCAGTGTTTGTTTTGTCAGGTTTTAGCATTATTAAGGATGAAATCTGTATGTGCACTCTGTAACTTGACCCAGAACTCCAGGTATTATTCGCAGCAGCATACTGTCTTGCTGCAGTAAATTGCCTGGAACTTGTTTACCTCTCAGCAGCCTTATGCGATGCAGAAATCAATGCATTCAGTGTGAACCTTTTTTGTAATTTCCTGCACCAGAAATGACCCACAGATGTAGCTATTTAAGAAGTCCCCTGTGTTCTCTCTCTGAATGACTGTTGCTGGCCAAGAGGAACTGTTAGACCAGATGAACTGTCACACCCACTATATTGTATGACCACGAGGTCAGCAGAAGAAAGCAGATCAATGGCAATCTGATGAACTGATACCAGACATGCATTCAGTAATATTTTTATACTTTATTACATTTAATCAAGTGACTCCCTATCCTCCCTGTGAAAGGGCCTCCTGGGGTCATAAATACATAGAGAATTGTTAGTTCATTGTTTTGCTTTGATTTACTGTTATTGTCTGAATCCCACCTCTATTAAGACCCCTGGAAAAAAAGGAGAGAGTGGACAAAGCTCAGTGAAACCTGGTTGTTCCTGGATCTGTAGCACAAAATGTCAAATAAGAGCCAAAGTAAACTGGTGCTAGATAAAGGTGCAAATATTTTCTCAGGAGTTTGTCAAGATACCAAACAGTTGTGATAAGGTGGATAAAGGATATTGCCTGTGCAGATGATGTGATCTGAAATTTGTATCACAGTTTTTCCTTTGCATCAATACTGTATTCTGTTATGGTATTTAAACATTAAATGGATACCTCACTCTGAAGACATTTTAAAATTAATTTTGAACTCTTTTGTGTTTTCTTTGTGAAAAGAAACCAAATCATGAGGAAAACCTACAGGTTTTTCAAACTCATCAACTGATGTTCATCAGAGTAAGCAAACTATAGGTGTGAAAATGCAATAAGGCTTCAGGTCTGTCAGTGAGGATAGTAGTCCCTGTGTTTGTGAGGGGCAGCCCA
This sequence comes from Oreochromis niloticus, assembly GCF_001858045.2. Classification (NCBI taxonomy): domain Eukaryota; kingdom Metazoa; phylum Chordata; class Actinopteri; order Cichliformes; family Cichlidae; genus Oreochromis; species Oreochromis niloticus. Next base: position 33,249,311 of record NC_031965.2, read on the forward strand.
TCAGGAAGAAGCTGTCTTAAGGTGAAAGGAGCTAAAACAGCTTGTTTCAGTGGGTGGTCATCTGAATGTCATCTGACATACCAGAAATACATAAGCCATGCAATGGATATTAACTCTGATCTAGTATTTCTTCAGTGTGGTGTTGTTACTCTACCTCTAGAAAAAAATGGGTACTTTTTATACTTAAAGTACTGAGTTTAGCTACGACTTTAAACATAGTAACTAACCAGTGGAGTGTAGCCTGTCTGCTAAACGCAGGTTTGTTACCATCTGTTTATTCTGTAAGCCCCTGGCAGGCTATGCTTCCATCAACCTGTTCAGAATTTGTTTAATCTTTCCTCTTGGTGTTTTGTCTTGAGATATAAATACAGGCAAACTGACCCAGTGTTTATAAACCATTAGTTTTAAGGCCCAGCCTTTACTGTCCTTCAGGGCAGATCATGTTATCCAAAAGTCCTTAAAGGTGAACGCTTTTGTTAATAAAGGTAATCAGTGGGAGGGACAGTCATTTAACAGTTTATTTAAAACCTAAGTGTGTGCGTGCCTGAGTGTGTGTGTTTCTCAAAGTAATGACAGTATTGTAAATCTGTTATGGCAGAGTATGACAGCATATCTCCCACCTTTGGTCTGGTGACAGGTAACTTGATTTTGGGAAATTATTTACAAACATGCTAACCAACAAGTATTGGTTAGTTGCATTAACTAGTGGATTTGTGTTTCTCTGTGTGTGCTGCCTGTTAGTCATGAAGTTGAAGTTAGTTGCCGTGACAAAATGAAAAATCACCCAAGAGGAAGTTCTGGAGGTCTGGTGTAATATTAAAGGCCCCTCCATGAACCCCAGGCAGACGGTGGAGCAATTACATCCTGAGATGATGCAGTAGATCTTTGTCAATTTCCTTTTATTTGGTATGCACAGCTCTACATTATATCAGGAATAAAGAACTCAAAAACAGAAGTGACCAGAGTATGGAATGAGGTGGATGGCCACATCACTACCCAGCGTTTAGCTTGGCTTTTTTTTTTTTTAAAGGGAAATGGCCAAAGTCCATTTAGATAGTGTGTTTCAAGTGTGCTTAACTTTTAAGCGCTTACTCACTTATTTTATTTTCTCTCTTAACTAAATATTTGTAAGCTTGAACTGTTTTACTATTTTACTGCTGCTTAATGCACTCTCGCTCTAAACAGACAAACAGCCACTTATTCTGTTTGTTGTTGAGATCTGTAGATGTTAAAGATTCATTTAAAACAAAACAAGAGCCCAACAAGAGCTTTTTCTCGGAAAAGAACATTTACCATAACTGGCTGGCAAATTCGGGGTGTCACAAGGACTTTTGGCCCCCTTAATGAATTTGAAGAAGTGAGCAAAATAAGCTGCTGTGTGCAGCTGCCAGGTGTGAAGGAGTCGCAAATGTAAAGCACGGCACAGCTGATAAAGGGCACACAAACCTGCTTGTGGATGAGTAAGTGTTTTCATGTCTGTCCTCAGTAGTGAAAAATGTGAATGTAGCACAGCCTCTACTTCCAACCAAATATTGTTGTGTTGTGCACTGAGTTAAGTTAGTGGTCACTTAGATATCACATTAGCAAAATAACAAGGACCCAGTGGCTGCACAAGTCAATAAAGCTGTCAGTCTGCCCTGTTGAAATGTCCTTGAGTAAAGACTCCTACCCATGTCTTGCCTGGAGTAGTTATAAAAAGAGCACTAGAAGATGACAAATGTTCCAAATATCAAAATATAAAAGAATCAGTGGGACTGTTGAGGACGTTACGTGAGAGTCTTATCAGTCAAAGTTGTGCATGTGGTGAGTGAGGAAGCTGGTCTCTGGCCCAGTGCACTTAAGGCAAGAGGATTAGGCTCCAGAGTATTATTAGAGCTACTGATTATCCCCTTACCTGATCTGCCTAATTCTAGTTCAAGCCTATTTATTTAGCAGAAAAAGTGGAAAAATGTTTGGTTTGGGCTACAGAAAGTGAATTGGTCTCGCTGCACTTGAGTGCTCTGTTGAGTCCAGCATAGACTCCTTTGGAGTTCTCTGCTGAACTCATTAGGTCTTGGCCTTTTTTGACACTGCCTCCCCCACTGTGGGGTTCATGTGATTAATGCACTGCTGACCACTGCAGGCCAGCAGCAAGGACTTGTTTTAGTACCAAAGAACAGCAAACAAAAGAGAAATTTTTCTCTGCAAATAACCAAGGAGACTGGTCTCAAAAGCAACCAGTCCCTTGACTCGTTGATGAACACAAGCAGCCCAATATCTCCATAAGAAAGTTCAACACAAAGGTTTCCAATCCATTCATCCTCAAGTCTAAAGCTGTTATGCATTTGTTTGGATGTAATTACACACCCACTGCCTCTGACCTTGTGCCCAGAGAAAGGCTTTGAGGCCCGCGTCCTCGAGTGGGAGTGAGGAATCAAATGTGAACATAAGCTGATAAATCCTGCTAACTGATCATACAAATCCTTGTAAAAAACTAAAAGTCAAAATATATTGGTGGTTTACTTTTCTTGCTTTATTTTTATTTTTTTTGTGAGGGACTAATCAGTGATAAGAGGAGGCAGGAACCCACGTGTGATCCAGTGTGCGTCTGTTCTGTACTCATGCACTCTTAACCTCCCGCCGAGTATTGGGACAACCGCCAGAGTCAAGCTTAACTGCCACCTTGTCCACAGCAATGTTCTGAAGAGCTGCTGTACATGCTTCCTGTTCATAGTTTTTACGGTGTATTATTATTCCAGTATCCAGACTATTTCAGTTAGCAAGCAGCAGCAGGATAGAGTAGTCCCAGTGGCAGTTTGCTAGCATTTTCCAAAGTACTGAAAAATATGTATAGGGTTTAATGTTCTAGCTACGAGGGTCTTTTCTGCATAAAGTAATTTTTGACACCCCAAAGAGATTTTAACCAAATAAATAAATAAATAAATAACCAGCACTGGAATTAAGTTATTTTTTAGCCTGTTTTCAAAATTTGGATTTTATTTAATCAGGCATATATATTGCGCATGTATTCCCTGTAGCCCGTGTTCTCTATTAATAATGAATGTCTGTACTCTGCAAAAGGAAGGCCCAAGGAAGGGAAGCGTCTTACACATTAATATAAGAATTTTCTGTTTTTTTCAGATATATAATATTCTAATAATACTATGTTTTGGAAAATAAAGTGTTTATTCCATATTGCATTTCGTTGGCTTTTTCAAAAATATTCTTAAAAAATAAGCAATGTCAGTGTAACAAATTGGTCAATAATTAATTTTCAGTATGATTTTCTGGATATGCATTTGTCTGACACAGACTTAAAGGATTTTCTAAAAGGGTAATAAACAAAACCCCACTAAGCTTACATGTCATAATCTCCATTATTTAATTATTTTCTGTCCTTTTTGAACTGTGCGACAAGCTCTGGAGCTGTGACTGATATATTATCAATTCATGAAGTTGTTATGGCTGACATGTTAGAAAATATTTGCTTATTTATACAACCAGTGAACATGGAGGAGTAAAGGCATTCATGTAAAGTTGAGTTTCTGGCCACCTGATGAATCATTTGTTTGGTATCTGTCAATACCCTAGGGAAATATCAGGCTTTTTAAAAGCTAAAGGCCTCCATTATATGTGTACACAAGCTCACACCTACCTTTGTCTGGGCAGGCAGCGTATAGTTCTTCCTCAGAGCAGTTTCTCATTTGGACTAAATTACTCTATAAAGTGAAAGATGTCGCTTGTACTGATGAACCCTCAGAGGATAATTACCAGTTGCAGCAAGGAGGCGTTTTCAGTGCGTGCCTATCTCATCTGCTGCTTCTGCCCTTTCTGGCTCTCCCACAGCGGCATGCTGGCTGCTGTCCTCCTCCTCATGTTAGCTATAGATATCTTTTCCTGACCCTCGTTTGCTTTAGCTGCCACAGCAGTGCTGGCTGAAGCATGGAAATACTGAAATAAATAATTTAAGTGATAAGCTATCACACTGGTTGGACTTTTGGATATTCTCCTGGAGACTTTAGGGACTCTGTTTAGTTAAAAGCTCTGGTTCAGACTATGTCTGTATCTCAGTAAGCCCTGGCTAACCCTAAATATATTTTTCAATGTTCATCTAAACTGAGGGGCAAGTACTCTGAGCGTCTGAGTTAAAGAACTTCAGCAATATTTGTATTCTTTAATACATGATTTTGTTTTATATTACAATATAGATGCCTAATTCGAGTTGTAACCCCCAATTTGTTCTTGTTTTTACAGTGTCCAGGGACATGAAACTCAATCCACAGCAAGCTCCATTGTATGTAAGTATCACATAATCACACAACACTAGCAGCAAAGCTGTTTTTCCAGTTCACATAATTATTTTTCTTTTAACGCTTCTGCATTCACGTGTCTCAGGGCTGTGTAGGTGTGGTGGTGAAGGCGCTTGATCTGTTGAACCTGTTAGGCTGGGAAACCCTAATTTTTTTTATCAGTATTTGTTTACATGGTTTGATGACCTCATATAATTCCTGGAATGTCTGTTCTTGACTTCCACCTTTCCACCTGATAACAGGCCTAATTAACAGGAACAACTGAAAACAGCTGTGTGGGTGTGCAGGACCAGATAGTGGAGAGCATACTGGACTGCATGCAAATGAACTAAATGTTTAATGTTTGCTGACTGGAAAATGGTCTATACTGTTTTTACTGTCCGCTTTTGTGTATGAGGTCATCATTTTGCATGTTGACACACTGATGATGTTAAGAAAATAGACCCACATAACTGAGTAGGAAGTGAATGACAAGAAATATTTTAAGACAGCAAAAAGTATTCTTCCAAACACATCTTTTTTTTTTTTTTAAATCAATTTTTTAAAATAACATTTAAGCACTGTGGCTTCAGTCAGAATAAAACCTTTCACCCCTGGAAGTGTCTTCTTTGATCCATTCATTTTTGAAGAGATACACATCAGGAATACACTAACCTAGTGTTGTGTAGCTTTGAAGTACACAGGTATCTTAACTACCCGTTATTATGTCAACGTTACAGCGATAAATAGATGAACATTCTCAGAGACAACCAACTCTCCAAACATCCCTTTGTTCATGATAAGTTGATCATAACCATTCATAGTCATACTGTGTTTTTGATTGACGAGGAGATACAAATGCCTTTGGGGTTGCATCAGGAAGAGCATCCGGCATAAAAAATTCACCCAAATCAAACATGCAGAGCTCCCCGCTGTGGCGAGCCCTTGTGAGCAGCCGAAAGTAGGTTTTTATATATTCATCAATTCATTCATATTTTAACCGCATTGACGAATGTTTGGGATGTCAAGGCCGCAGGTTGAGAATGTTGCCCCTGATATCCTTTGCGTAGTGACTATTTCCATTTGTGACTACATAAAACGATAGCTCAAGGTGCTGTATGCTAATCATGACAAAATTCTGTGCAGTTTTCTGCTGGATTAAAATAGCTGGCGAAAGGATGTGGCGAGACACTGTTTCTAAATGGACATAGCCATTGTGACGCTCAGTGTGAGCATTTTGGTCATTGCCATGTTGATTTTTGGAGCACGTTTGGATGTATTAAAACCATATTTGGGTACAAATGAACGAGTTGGACATTGGAGTCTGTTGGGAGTGACTCTTTTGAAGATGGTCTCAAGTGGCCACTACGCAATGCCTTAACTTTTTAACCCTGGAGCTTGCTGCTTGCTTGAGTCTCTTTTCATTCTCAGTCCTTTGTCCTGTTCTTTGGAGCGAGGCACCTGGGTGTTTTGCTTCAGCGAAGTCACGTGAGGTAGTTCAAGTACATTAGATGTAGCTTGTTGCTGAGGTCGTCTCAGATTGCCGAACTGTGTGGCATATCATGCGGGTTATGTCAGCAGTTTTCTAGCTACTTTCATTATCACTGCCTAAAGCTTGGCAACACAGCTGGTGTTCAACTTGTAAATGTAATGCTTTGCATTGTTGCTCATATCTCTGATCAGACCATATGGCTTTTCCCACTCATTCCTCCTTTTAAGTTCAATCAATTTCATGATCCTTTTAGCTGCTCTTGTTGTTTTGGAGATGGTGAGTTTGCATAATGGTGCAAAAACAGATAACTTGGCTTTACTTAAAAAACTAAATAAAATAAATGAATAGCAATTCTGCAAACTTGCTTAAAAAAGGAGTAGTCTTCATTTAAGGAGGGGAATTTATAATCTTTATTTTGAGTGTGCATTACTTAATGAGGATAAGCCACATTTGCTTAATTTAGTATTTCAAAGTAAATTTAAACCCACTTTATACAACCTTGGTTTTACAGATTACTCAACATCTGTAATTAAACTACAAAACCTAATATAGATAAGGTTACATGCACCACTTAAAACTGATTGGTACATGTGAGTGATATATGCAATCCCTTCATATTAAAATTTCCATTTATAGCTCATTTATAACTCTTAATTACTGACTTTTGAATTACGTCCAAAATGAACTTCCAGGTAGAGTTAAAATGTCTTTGAGTGCTACCGGGGTTTCTGCAGTATTTGATACATATTTAATGAGTTTTGTGTTTTGAGGGGAGTTTCTGAGTTGACTATCTTAGTGGTTACACTGGTCTCCTATCACTGGCAGGTGTAGAAGGCACATAGGAAATGAGATAAGTGAGGGATGTGTGTGTTTGTGTATGTGTGTCTCTCTAAAGGCTATACTGGCTCACACATTAACCACCCAGACAACCTTATCTGTGATTTACACTCAAACTCCTCAGTGGAACCAGGCAGGCAGTCAGGCCTCATTAGACATCAGATTTTAGAAACTTATCACAGCAGTTCACAGTGAGATAGCTCATAGGGGTTAAGTAGTCAGTCTGTAATTGTATCTAAAAAAAAAAAAAGATATAGTTCATGGACCCTACCTTCTAGATGAAATGGCAGCCCCAGTCTATAAGTGTAGAACTAAATCTAGAAGCTACATATTCTGAGAAGAACAAAGGTCAAGGCCTTGATATTCTTGCAATATTACTTTGGCCTGAGAAGGATTCTTAATGAGCATGTTATGGGTAAAGAAATTGAGTAAGGGCTGATTTTATTTTAGCGAGCGCTGGGAGAGGGGTTACATGATTTGTTAGGCAGGGGATTAGTTGTGGGTGTTCTTAACAAAATGAGTTTTCTTTCCAAAACAGCGAGACTCTGTTGTTCTAGCTGTGAGTAAACATGCTATTTACATTCTTGGCATTTAGCAGACAATGTTTCCAGAGCGGCTTACAATTAAATAAGCAGGTAGGGGTTCAGTGGTTAACACAGCATGCGTGACTGTGGGCATGGTACCAGTTACATGGGCTGAACCTGTGAACTGACTGCTTGGTTATTGTCTCCAGTTTAAAGCTTCTCTGGATAACTACACTTAAACTATTTTTTTTTAATGGCATCCGGAGCCTTTAAATGAATTGCAGCCAACATTCTATAGCTGGCATTTGGACATGGCATGTATCAATACAGCCAAAATGGTTACGAGACGTACACACACACACTGTCATGAATTGTCGGACTGTTTTATGTACTGGCTTTCATATGTAGTCATGAGAAAAAGAACGTTTTCACTCTGTGAAGTAGGAATTAAGAGGGTAAGTAGTAGCCAGGTGCTGCTAATCAATTGCACGTGATTAACTAACCATCTGCAAGAATTACCATCTCTATAAAAACAGAAGCTTTAGCAGTTTGCCAATCTCTGAACATTCAGACATGTTTTAACACAGCGCCACAATCTTTCCAGACTGGACATCTCAGGAAATTCACCACAAGTTTAGACTGTGTAATGTTCAGAAAAACTGCACCTAAGCCAGTTTGTGACATTGTAGTTACAAAAAGAATGAGCAATTGTATGAAAGGGTTACCTGAAGAACGCCTCTTCTTTCTAAAACAAATATGGCAGCATGGCTTAGGTGTGCAAACTTGCAAGATGTTTGCCAATTTGGAGATGTTTGTCCATAATACACAGTGCCAACCAAACCAAACACAGCATATCAGCGCTTCATACCAGTTGTTAAGTGCAGTGGTTGATGGTTGATAACTTGGGCTTTTTTGCAGTCTAAGGACCTGGGCACTCAGGTCCTTAGACTGGTCCTTTGCAGTTATGGAGTGAGCTGTGAATTCTTCTATGTACCAAAGTATTCTAGTCAAATGTGAGGCCATCTGTCAGACAGCTATAGCTTGGCTGAAAATGATCTTTACAGCATAAAGCTATGCTGTAAAGAAGAGTCGGTCAACATTTCCCCACAAAGATACGAGCCTGATAAAATGATACAGGAACTGATAACTTCAAGTTATAAAGGGAGTTCTATAAGCTGTCCTGTGAGTACTTAGTTTTCAAAGGAGTCTATGCAATCCCGTGTAAAGCAATAAAGAGACCGCCATAGTGATATCTTGATTATTAGCATAATAAAGACAAAATTGACTTTGAAATGATGAAGCTTCACATGCTGGGAGATTACAGATTGATAGCTAACAGCCAGTGTTGTATTGCTCTTGGCTGCTACTGTTAATGTCATACATACATATATACACATTTACTTTGCACTGTTATGTGCACGCTACTAAATTCAATACCATTTGACACAGTACACAAGTTAGTATCATGAATGATATTACCTGGTGAAGTTATCTGGTTTAGCTTTTGTGACCTATTTGTTACATTGCCACTATCTAAAACAAGCAATAAAGCAACCTCAGGGTTGGACATTTGGCAGTATAACTTTTATTAGGATTACTGTCCAAAGATTGTGTGAATCAGTGTGACATGTCAGCTTCACCTGGAGTAGACTGCGTGATATATCACATCTTTGCTCTTATTTAAAGGAGTCCCACACAAAACAGTTTTTCTTGGTCTGATGGATGGTAGATTTGAACAATTTCTTTATTTTTTTGTCAAACAGCTTATAGGTTTATTTTTTTCATGTTTTAATAGCACATTAAACCAGACCAAAGTAAAAATAGGGGGGGGGGGGTCTTTTAGATTAGAACTAAAATAGTTGCATAAACTATTTGATTTTTTTTTTGTATAAATTAATACATTGTTTGTAACATTTGTAATAAAGTAAACAGTAAGTCACTCAGTCACAGGAGTTTGGAGGACTTCCTTACGCCTTACTCATGCTGGTATTTTGCTTCACGAATTGCTGGCTAAAAGTAGTTTTGCCCCAGTTTTACTGACATTAATATTTAGCCAGAAGGGTTTTATTTGATACAACTGGGTTTATTATACATTATCCTAGCTAACATTAGCTTACTCGCTAACTCTGATGATCTGCTAGTTACAGTTTGTGAAGCTCTAATTTTTTAGATTATGCTGCAGTCAGTTCACATATTGGCAATACAAACATTTCATTGCATGAAGAATGCTGCTTGGTGCATGTTTACCTCCTGAAGGGACAAGGGATACTCTGTATGTCAGCAGACTTGTAAGATGTGGGTTGCTTAATTTGCTCTGCCAATGTTTCATGTTAGTGTGTAAACAGGGGCCGGTTTTGCGCCGTAAATTGGCTTTGAAATTGTATGTTGGGAACAAAAGCAGCAAGGGGTAAACCATGCAAAAGGCTGCAATATATGGCTTCCAAAAGAAGGGTCTCATGTCGAGTTGGCTTTAGTTGCTTGTAAAAATAGAAATGGCTTAATGCCACGAAGGGTGAATCACAATGCCAAGCAATTACACCCATAAACTTTGAGGCTAACTTTTTAATGAACATCATTATAGGATGGTTGTTGTTTTTTTTTTTTTTGTTTTGTTTTTTTTTTTAAATGTGCTGTTATCGCAGATTTCATGTGACACAGTGCCCAAAACATACATACAGATTTAAGTAACAAGTGACAATTAGTTTGGGTGGTGAAGTGAAGGATAGAGCTGCCTGTAGTAAGAAACAAAGCCCGAGTTAGGTGAACAATCACTAAAACTTCAATATAAGTTTAAAAATAATTATCAGTGTGAATTCGTAACAGTATATGCAAATGCTTAAAACCAAGCCTTACCTTACCTGGACAGATGAAACCAGCGCAGCAGCAGGATGTGTGGAAAAGGCTACACACATATGCATATTTAAAAAGAGGGGGTTGGGTTTATAGTCTCCAGCTGTGCTTTTGATGCTGCTTAAAAGCTGCCTGTTCCCTATTGAAGCTCCATGATTAGCAGGTCAATACCCCAGCAGGTCACTTAGTTAAGTACTTATAACCAGCAGAGAGCACAGTCATACAGTGTGGCTGAAAGACATCCATTTGAGCACCGCTTTAAAACCGCAGGTTTGTTTTTCTATATTAAGCTGGAGAGTCACTGCAATATTTCCTTTTCCCCATTTTAATTACTGTTGTTTTGAAAACTTAATGTCAGCAGGGTTAGTTTTATTTTGGGGCTTCTGTGTGCTTGTTTGCCTGTTTTCAAAAAGTGTGTGTGTGTAGCTGCGTTTCCTCCCTTCTCCAGCAGATGTTTCACATCTCTTGCTTTTCACCTTCACCTTCACTCCCACCTTCTGCTGACATATTGTCCCCAGAAGTGCTGAAAGTGATCCAATCTGGTTGATCTGATCATTCAGATCTATGCTGTAATCCTCTTCTGTTTAAATAATTGAATTTCAAACACCAAGATTAAATATTCTAAGATTTGTGTTATTTATTTTGTCCCCTTTAAAGTGTTTTTCTTTGTTAGGAAATTATCAATCGCTTATAATATTATTTACGACGGTGGGTATTAACTTCGGCGGAATAAGGAGATTTTGGTGGGCTGCTTTAAGAAATCTGAGCACCTATTGTGTCAAAAAGCAGCAGAGTGGTATTCAGACTGAGGTAATTTCCCACCCGCCTCCAGCGGTGGAGAGAAAACCATTTCTCCATTTGCTTCTCTTTTGTTCGTTGTGAAAATGTGGAACTTATTTCACACTAATACGTTTTCATTTTCACATGGAGTACAAACTCACAAATCCTCTGAGGTACCAATCCTTTCAATAGCACCGAGCCCTAATTTCCAATCTGGGCTCAGGATAAGAGATGAGTTTTTAATGGAGAAAATGTCATGCCTGCTGGCTTCCTCCCATCTCCTACTCATTTACTTCAGTGGCTCTGCTTTTTAAAACTGATACTGGCCGTGCATAGAAAAGCCTACACCCTTTACATTGTGCGCAGTCCTGGTTGTCTGAAGGTTTTCTGTGTGTATGGCCTCTGGGCTATGTGGTTGTCTTTGAGCACATTTTGCCCCCTCACATTGTTAAGCATCAGTAGTGGCTTGCCAAACAGAGACCTTCCAATGTTGGGGTTGCTGGTTTGCCTCGCTGCTGTCCACCTGCTGATATCCCCCTGTGAGGAACATGGCCCCGAGGCTCCCATTTTATAAGAGAAGGAGGAGACACCTTTAACCCTGTTAAGCTCAGCCCGTCACGACAGACTGCTCACGTTGGACGAGGCCAATAAAAAGACTGCAGCAGTGGCCAGATTAAGTGGGTTGAAATGTCCCATTATCCCTCCTCCATGTCAAGAAGCTGCAGTCCTACAGTGGAAAGCAGCTAATTCCGAACAATATCCCTATTTTTTGTTACTACTTCTCCTCCGCAGTGTCCTCAGATGACACCACGATGCTCTGTCACAAATCAGCCAATTGTCACTAAAACTGTACTTTTAAATGTATTAAGAAAATGATGGTTTGGTTTATTTTATTTTATTTAGTTTGTTGGCCAGTGGCAGTGCACAATACATACCAGTTTAAGTTTTAGTACCATCCTGAACCTTTTTAGCTGCTTAGCTTACGCTGTGGTGTTTTATTTCATTATAGCTTTAGTTGTAATGTTCTAGCAAAAAAGGGCGGATAGGAAATCCAGCTTACATGAGAAGACTGTTTGTTCAAATTTCATTTTTATTAAGACTTTTGTTTTAGTTGTTGTTGTGATCATTATTATTGTATTAGGTTTCTAAGCTGAATGTGCTTCTTTGTCCTGTTGTGCTGTTCTCTGATGGTGACTGTGCTCACACTGTTTTGCAGAAGTCCAGCTGCTCCTCCATGTTGCCTGCTTGTTTCTTTGTTAATGATGCGGTGTGTAACATTTCAGCAGCAATTAAACATTACCATATTTAATTTGAGGCGTTAATGTGATTGCTGTAAACAACTGTGGTGCTAAGAAGATCAGGAGTCTCCGCACACACTATTATTCACTCTTAAGATCTGGTATCCACTTGTCCAGAGTCTAGTTCACACCTGGTACTGCAGCCAATAAATGCATCTAAAGTGACAAACAGTGATTGAATTACACTGACTTGATGGCATTAGATTGGTATCTATGGCTAAGCAGATGAACCAAGACATGTAGGCCACTGAGAAGAGGACTGGGTTAGACTGCAGGCGTCCGCAGGTGGATGTGTGGTTATAAGTTTCATCCAAATGCATCTTTGTTTGCATTTGGATGTATTTAGAAGAGTTAAAGTTGTAGCATGAAAACAGTCAGTGTTCCTCTTAATTAAGCACTGATGGAAAATTTGCTTGTTTTGCTGCACTCGCCAGAGTTTTTCCTCAAGCTGATTCCTGATATGTGAATTTAGCTGCATGTGTTCAACATTTCATCAGCTTACAGATCACATCTAATAGTACCAAAAGTATTAAATATATAGCTTCTTTTTAATTTTTTTTTAATTTTTAAGAAGGAAGTGATGAATCACAAAAGTTAGATTTATGACAGTTATTTACTCCATGTCAGCGTGATTAAATGATATGTGCCCATTTCATGTTATAAACATGTCTTTTCTTTTTGTCTCTTTCTGTTTTTTCTTTTCCCTCCTCCGTTCTGTCTGCATGCCTCTGCAGGGTCATTGTGTTATCACAGTACAGCTCAGTGATGATGAGCTGGCTGGTAGTGAGGAGGGCATGGACTACTTCCTGCTGTTCGCTGGCAGTACGCAGAGGCACCTGACCAGCACCCTGAGGAGCAGTCATGACACCTTGCAGGCTTTGTGTCCCGGTAAGCCATCGTACCCACAATGCCTTGCAGCTTACTAGCACCATGGCAGCTCCACCTACAGCATTTAATATTTGTTAGAGGCGGTGTTTGCAGACACTTTTAAATAAGATAAGCCTGGATTAATAACAACTAAAACTGATGCTCTATGAAAGTGCACTCACCAGCTATTTTATTTAGGAATGTTTTGGTAGTATCTGGCTGGGCCACCTCATGCCTTAAGAACTGCTGACGTAAATTCATCAAGATGTTACGTCTGTGTCAGCAAATGGAGATTTTGGCTCACACTGGCATGACAGCATCACATAGTTACATCCGTGATACATTCCATCACATCCACACCACAAGTGCTCTGTTAGATTGAGATCTTGTGCCTGTGGAAACTATTTAAGTATGGTGAACTCATTGTCGTGTTCAAGAAACCTATTGGAGCTGAGTTGATTTGAGCTTTCTGGCAGAACATCTTATCCTGCTGAAAAGAGCCTTCAGAAAAAGGTGTATGTTGTGGTCATAAAGGCATGGACAGCAACAAAACATGGCTAGGCTGTGGTGTTTGATGTTACCAAAGAGCCCTGAGTCTGCCAAGAAGAGCACGAATCATTGATAAAAGCGAGGATGTTTGCTTTTGTTATGTTTACACCAATTCTAACCAGTTTCTTAACTGACAGGGCTGGCACCCAGTTTGGCTCTCTGCTGCTATGGCCCATCTGCTTCAAGGTTTGATGTGTTTCACATGCAGCGATGCTCTTTTGCCCAGAGAACTGCTGCTCTCTCTATATTTTACTTACCATTCTATATAAACCCTAGAGATGGTTTTGTGGGAAAATCCTAGTAGATCAGCAGTTTCTCAAATAATCAGACCAGCCCATTTGACACTAACAACTATGTTCAAAATCATCTAAATCACCTTTCTGACCCTCAGTTTGAACTTCAGCAGGTTGTCTTGACCATGTCTACATGCATAAATGCATTGAGTTGCATTGCCTTATGATTGACTAAATAAATATTTGCATTAAGGAGCAATTGAACAGGTCTATCTAACAAAGTAAATGTATTTTATGCCCTTACTGGTCACTTTACTTTAGCACCTGTCCACTTTATTGTAATTCAGTACACTATCAGCATTTACATACGTGAAAGAGCACCCCAGTAATTTGACCTTATTTCTAAACCTTTATAGCCATCATAAAAGTCGACTTTATGGCAGATCACTTGTATTGGATTGTATTTGTGTATTTGAGTCAAAACATAGTAGCAGTGCTCCAGAAGAACTGAGGAAAAGTTTGAACATTATCTTAAAAGGTGGTTTTAAATTCTTCTGTATTCATCATGTGCTGCATCCCAAATTAATATTAAAAGAGGTGTTAAACCAGGAAGGAGAAAAAAAAAAGATTAATCATCCGCTACCGCTGTCCTCGTTTTAAACTAATGTTTTGTTTTGGAGAAAGAGGAATCACTTCACTTTCTAGAGTCTATCCCATTTATCACTCCTCTTGGAGCATTTCCCACTTTTTCTACTTGCAAAATGGAACATATTTGGTCTGAATTGTTTTTCTGAGCTTTTTCTCGGAAAAAAAACAAAAATCAACAGGAAGCCTTGATAGCAAAGGCCAGAGATCTCTGCATACACAAAGTAGGTAGTCAAAACTGCAATGCAACTGTGACCCTGTGACCAGAGTTCATGTTAATTGAATATTTTCAGTCACTGACTGATCAGAGCATAAGAAGAATCAGCTATGACATTAAGTTATTCCAGACCGTCTGGGCTTTCGAAGAATAAATATTACATTATAAAAATCTGCCCTCGAGCTCTTAGGGAACATCAGAGCTTACTGGAGGTCACATGTTCTGGATGTGGTAACAAGCATTTATGCTACCAAAATGTTCATGTAATAAAATCGGGTCTTATGATATAAGAAATGTCACTGACATCATTGCTTCCTTCAAGGGTCTACGTTCCACAGAGGAAAATAAAAGTGGCAGTATTATAAACTGTGTTTGTCTTGCTACCAGTTCCACTAAATTAAAGCTTGAAGTTGGGAGGGAGTTGGTGTCACTTTACCAGCAGATTAGCTTTGCTTCAATGCTTTCTCCATCAGGCCCTTCTGGGCTCTAAAGGGATCAACCAGGTCGCGGGATAGAGTTCCCAGGGGACCTGGGAAAATGACTGCAAACTCACTGAATCACTGCTTTGGATTAAGATATCTCTGATTCAAATAATATTTATCAAGCTGCCTAGTAGCTGTCTGACTGCGTTGGTAGAGACATACACCGCTGACAAATTATAAAATAAATGGATCTGTCATGACAGAAAGTTTTCTCCCAGAACGAAGGGTAGTGCAGACGTGCAAATGTGGCTTATCTCTTTGTAGAGCACACAGTGACATGGAGTAGAGATTCCAGAAATTATATGTGAATTCATGCAATGCTTAATAACTACAAGTGGGAAATCAGTTTTGAAACTGGCCGTGTGTGTTGACATCTTGTTGGGAGTGGACAGACAGACCATGACAGTGTTCACTGACTTTCTTTTTGTTTTCTTCTTTCAGACAAAACTGAAAAATAGAGCAATTTTTCAATGCTATTGTGACAAATTAACACATTTTAAAAAGCAATTGCTACATCTGCAATTGCTACAGTAACACAGAGGATGTCAAAACTGGGGTGGCACAGCAAGGTGAAAAATATAAAGTGAAATGAACTTGAATTAATATGATTGTTTTCTTGTTTTTTAGGGAAAATATGTTAACATTTTTTTCCCCAAAAAGTATGTCTGTGCAGTTGCACTGATAACATGTACCCAAGTTTAAGAGAAATTAACAGTGAATCTTTTTTCATTGTAAATAACCGATGAAAAGTGAGGTGTGCGTTGTGTGTACTTTTTCCTGCTTCTGAAGTGGGGCTTGCCAAAAAAGAGCCACCGCAATAATATATCAAGTTGTCCTCAACTCAAGTAACTTTGTTTTATGGCTTTCTACTCTGCTTGACTATACACTGTGGGGCAAAAGGAGGGGCTTTACACACCGTGTACACTTTACACACAGTGATATCAAGAGCAGAGGAAGGAAGAGAAAGTAGTCGGACTGTAAATGATACCAAAACGTAGTAGATTAAAAAGGTTATATTTTTAAATTGATTTGACGGGGCCTGACGCTCTTCTCGCCAGCTGAGGTAGGCTCCAGTTCCCTGTGACCCAGATTTGAATAAGTGGTTAAGAAAATTAACAAATGCATTAATGGATAAATTGATTTCTACGTAATATATTTCTCTATGGTTTCTTGGGTTCAGAGTGTGGTTGAGTTCCCATGCTGGGGACAGGCACTGGCCCCCTCCCTAAGCAATAGTTATGAAACCACTGTCGACATTAGTGTGCTTTGTTCAGTCTTTGTGATGTGACAGTCATTTGCATAAACTCTCATTTAACTGGTGACACGTTATGATGTTAATTTGTTTCTAGGTCAAATTTGACTTGTGAGTAAATGGCTGTTAGTCAGAAGAATTTAACACATGTTTCATTAAGTGAAATAATCTTGTGATTTTATTTGTATTAATTAGGATTTAAATCAGCATTGCAGCTCTGCACTCGTTTGTAGCTCATTACTGTGACAAAATGAGTTCACCATTTCATCCAAGTAGTGCTTCTACAATGAAAAAATTCAATTAACGGAGTGATTAAATTGAATAAAGATACTTTTTTTTTTTTTTAAGTTAAATTTAAGCTTGATTTCCTCTTATTAGAGCAGATTGAATTAAAGCAATATTTTGATTTATCTAAGAACAGTACAGGTGTTACTAATAACATTAACACCTGACTTGTTAATCATTTTTATTCAGTTGTTTTGAGCCAGCATGGACTGTTGGTAATGTGAAATTGAGCTTACAGCACATATTATGTTGGGATCGCTTTCTGCGCCTTGTTTAACGCTCCATCATATTTGACCCATTTAACTATAGAGTATATGTAAAAGATGGATGCACCTAACCAGTGTCACCCAATGTCCACAACATTGGGTGACAACTTGGGTCTGAGTGACGTACAGTGGTGTGGATGTCGTTATGCTTGACTGTTTTTTCTTTTTGTGACTACGTGGACTCGTTCACAGAGAATTTACATTATAATGTACCAACTACACCCCAGGCAGGAGACTTCAAGTAGGCATCACAGAAGTATAACAGGGATGACAGCTGTCCCTGTCTGCACCAGTATAATCTGGGCTTTAATTTTTTGGACGTCAACTGTGCCAATCTAAGGTATCAGCTAGCTGCAACCATAAATTCCACGAGTCAATTGCAAAGACAATTAATACTTAGTAACATACAAAAAAACAACTTTAATTCATCAGAAGTTGAAATACAATCTTCTTATAAACCCAAACCATTTTCTGTTAATATTACATTGAATCAAAATAGTGAGGTAAGGCCTACTGTGGCAAATAACTGCAGCTGCCTGTGACAGCATGCCTATAAGTGAGATTCTATACCCACTGTATTGTTGTTATGTAGTTGAAAAGTATGCATAGAGACCAAAATTGTTCTTGCCAGCCACTAGTGGCCACTCCAGAAGGTGTAGTTTTCTGGCACTACAGCGTTGACAATGTTTATGTTACTATTAGAGATACTTTCGGTGACCAATATTTCAATTGATTCAGTGTGCATAAGCTGGGAGGGTCTCACGACAAGAAAACACTTAAAACTGAACGCAATTCAGCAGATGAGTTTAAAAATTTTGCGTAGAAATATCGTTTATGCATTTTATACCTCATGCAGTGAATCTATTTTAAACCTGCGACATGAACTGTGCAAGTAGCCAATATTGTTGCGATGATTTGTGATAGTTGTGTGGGTTGCATCAACAGAAATATATATACTCTGTAACTGAAGTAACTAAAGTTAATTTCCGCAAGATGGGCATCTCAGGACATGTTAGACCCTACAGTTAGCTGGCATTGTACAACAATAAAGTATAAATAATTAGTTCAAACAACTAGTGTTCTAGCTAGGGCAATATTTTTTTATTGTTTAGTTGACATATTGTTGTATTGTTATTATTTAAGCTCATATGACTTGAGTTTATAGCAAGGCCAGTCATCTATAGCCGAAATGGGTTAATCCTAACAAAGAAACTTTTAATCTCTGAAAACAGACAATATAATCTATTTGTCATTGTGAAAAATGCTGTACACTATGGTACTGTCCTCCACAGGTCAGTTCTCTGTAATCCCCTCTTTCTCTCTCCTCACCCTTTCTTTTTGTGTCTCTTGTAGCTCATGACTGCTGCGAAGTGGTGCTGGTCACCTTGTGCTCAGTCACCCAAGGTGTCCCCGAGGAGCCACAATCCCATCTGGTTCACGTGGCGCCATTGGCCGAGCATCGATTCAGCTTTGTTCAGGATTTGGCGTTTGACATGGCCCAGTTCCTGGTGAGCAGAAAGACAAGTCATTTCTTTTCCTACTGTATGTCATCAGTTGAATAATAGAAATACTGAAGCTTGTCACAGGGCTGGAAAACAAAATTGGTTACCACTGGTTACAAGTAATACAGCTCTGTGTACAAAGTGACAGTTAAACAAAAGATTGCCATGTTATTGTTTCTTTCCTGACAAGGCCTAATGTCTGACAGTTCTTGGCGTTCAATTAATGAATTCTTTTCAGCACAGTTTATCATCCCATAGAAATTTTATGAGTTTGCTTTTCTGAGGAGTAGGACAAGATAAAATAATTTTCTTGGGCACTCAAACTTAATGGAACATGTTCCAATTTATAAATCCGAACATGATTTGTTTTTGTCAAAACAGTGCATCCCTAAATCGAGCTTAGCGCTGATATGTGGATGTTTCTTTCTACATTTACATCTTTCATTATTCAAAAGGCATTTGGTTAATGCTTTTATGCTGAGCGCTTTAAAATGAGTGCTCCCATTAGTCTACAGCTCACTTCAACCTCTATGAAACTCGACTCATCTCTGTAATCACCCTCCACACAGGTGAGCACGGTGGGCCGGGCTGATGGCCTCGATGGGGCGCTGCTGCTGGATGAGTGTCAGATTCCTCTGCAGGAGTGTGAGCGTCTGGATGAGAGTTTGGCACTGGCCCTACACCACCTCAAACTGCCTACAGGATGGAATTTACTGGGGAACAAACGATCCAACAGCACTGGTGAGTCTGGAGGGCAGTGGACTCTTTGAAACAGGCAGAATGTCTCTGCACTGATGCAGAAACATACTGACAAATTATGGTTGTATAACACATACTGACACACATGACCCTGCTGTTTGTGTGTTTGTTTATCTGCCTCCTTTTATGTTGTTGAGCAGATATCAGCAGACTAGCAAGACTGAGGATTCTTTTTTGGCATTTTCAAAGAGAGACACTGTAATTACTGGTCAAAACAACAAGACTTTGTTGCTGATTAGTGCAGATGAGTGCATGGATGTAACAAGCTGTTTACTGTCTCCACATTGTGTGGGTATGTGTGTGCTTTGCAGCATGCGTTACTAAAAGTGACTTCCATTTAACTTCTATTTTTATAGACAAATCTGGTGGTTGATTTATATATTGCACTCTCACTCTGGAACACCACCTCCATTACTGCAATGGCAGAGTGGAACTGAACACATTTTACATTACGACAGCGGGAGCACTGATGTTTGGGTTAATCACAGTCGGCTGTCGCCCCTTCTGACAGATGAACTTAGCCTGTGCAACTGTAGAAGTTATCCAGTCTCACAACGCTAGTCTGAAATTGGTTATGACACAGCTTTTGGGAAAGAAATAACATTAAGGTACCGCTTCTGTCTGACCTTCACAGTCTGTAAATTTAAATTGGCTACCTAAACCCAGCAGGAATCATTTCAGCTCCTAGCTTAAAATTTAAATCACTAAACTGTTCGTTCATTTTAAACACAAGAAATCCATCATTTTATAAAAATTGGAAATGCGTGACACTATGAAAGTTTAAATGTACTATTAACTTAGAGGTATCTGTGGTTGCAGCTTATCTCTGTAGAACGATCACTCCCTCCTCAGCAGTTTATGGTTAGTCTTTTCTTGGCACTTTGCTTTAAATGTGACTTTGCTTGTGACATTTGCCTTCCACTGTTCTCCCAAATATCTGTTATTGTTAACTTGCAGTTGTGGAGCTTATGTATGCGACCTAAGACCATATCAGACATGTTTCCGCATAAATGCAACCACAGTATTATACCAGCTGTTGTTGAATCTGGCATTCCATTTTCATCTGAACTACATAGCTGTAAAGTTTTTTGATTTGCTCTTGCTGCGCTGAAACAGTGGTATCATCTGTCCCAAGACAGTTGTATAAACACCTAGCAAATTGCCCAGAACCCCCTTTGTTGTAGTTTGTGCTGTATTACGTCTCTTATTTTGCCCCGAGGACATATGCATAAACACTCACAGACCTACAAAGTGAAAACGATACCAACTAATCCATCAGCTGATAACACGGCTACAACAGAATAAAAAGGACAATTGTGAACCTCTCTGTGGGTGGAGATGAGGATGGACTTTTGGTCAGAGATGCGAAGGAGGCAGTACTGTATGTTCCAGTTATTTTTCCTGGAGTACAAAAAGAGATAGTGGCTGTTTATTGTGGAAGTTTGGTTTAGATGTTTGCTAGTGCGATCTACATGGACGGCGCTCACAGATAATATCAGGGGAGGATTTGAAACAGCTGTGGGCAGAATTTGACTTGAGGCAGCAGAAAGAACCTGCTGTTGGAAATGGCAGGAGGTGAGCCCGAGGTCTGGAATTGATGGGCAGAGATTTCAACACCATTGCTTACTTGCCAACTAGAGGGTTGTGCATTTAGGGGTTGAAACACCCAGTGAAGGTTTGGTACCACCTGACACCATCCTCTTCAGCTGCGCATACTGAAGTAATGGCATCTTGATTATATGCAGTAAGTGATGATATCATCAGTTAAAAATCCAACACAGAAGTGCAAATCTAGCTTTGACCAGACTTGCTGTCAAAATACACATTTTTCAGGTAGCAGAGAAATTTGATCAACAAACGAGCTAATATATGGTTGTAAACAATTTTTACTCAAGAGATGAATTCATGATAATTTGTCTTAAATCTTCCATTGACTTGACTCTGCCAGGTAGTGTCTTTAATAAGGTTGTGTATGTTCTGTGTGCTAATGTCAGTGTGCTCACAGCAGATGAAGTCCTATTCATCCACTTGAAGAGTGTTTGAGGAGGAGCATTTCCTGAATTCAAATAATTTTTAGGTGCTTTTTGAGGAGGATTTGGGAATTAAAAATCCAAGACCTCCAAGGCATTTAAAAAAATGTACTTAAAGGCACTCAAATGCCTTTATTCTCTTGACATGGTCATATTTAACCTAAAAATAATCAAGTATTGGATAGTTAAAACCAGTTTTATTCACTAATAAAGGGTTTTATGCTGAACATTTTTTTGTATAAATATAAGCATACATATGAATAATGGCAATTTAAATTTTCTCCATATATATTGTGGTCTCTCAGTTTAAACAGTGATCAGGAGTATATTTCTGGCTTAACAGCAACCACATCCACCTGCTTTTCACTCTTTAGTTTGAGAGGTACAGCCAATCAGAAAGGGGCTGGTTTAAAGAGTGCAGAAAGAGCTAAAATGGTGTGTTTTAGACAGCAGATGAAGGCCCAATATAAAAATGTATTATTTTGCAAAGCTACTCTGAGAGAGTCCAACAGTAAAAATGCTGGGGCTGGAAATGAGAGTCATAGATGTGCTAAACAGCTTAACATCCCAAGAAGACTGTATATAAAAATAATTATTTATTTATATTTGGAAATTTATTTTTAAGAGCTTAATAATATACGACAGGTGCTTTCAAAGTATCCCAAAATAAACATTTGCAACATACCATTTATGGCTTGATTGATACCAGAAGCCCTCGAGTTGCTTCAGTTTGTCATCACACTCTTTCTTCGGGGTGTCAAATGGATGTGAAGTGCCATTCTGACACAATCAAAGAGCAACTTCAGTTCTCTCACAGTGAGCTTGTGCAGTTGAAAGCAACAGCTGACACCGTTACATCATCGCCTATGTGTGTTCATTTTATCTATAAGAAATATTTCTGTATACTTGGATTATTCACATGGAAGACACACTGGTCTACAGCCCAAATGCTTCTGGAATAAATGTAATCACACTATACTAATTTGACTCACTGAAAGTGAAAGTGACACTTAAAACTGGTTGGTTTGGCTCTAGTCTTCATGATATGCCACAAGGTTATGTCTAAGACTAAAAGTTATTTGTTGGAACAAAAATGATTGAAGCACATCTTTACTGGTGAATTTTGGCAAATAATTTCAGAAGGCCACTTATTTAATCTTCCAATTTTGATTAAGTTTCTATGACTTATAGGTGTCAGGTATGAAATGTGGCAGATTTCAAATTGTTTATTAGCTCTGTTTGACTTTTGGCCTCTGTTTTGACCTTGGATTTGACCTTCCTAGCAGCAGGACTGTAAAGTTACATTATTTTTTTTCCATCTCCTCTGTTTGTTCCCTGCATTGTAAAAATTTTTAAAAAAGGTTTGTCATGGAGACATCCATAGACAGACATGTGGCGATGATCAAAATGTCGACATTTTATAATATTTGGGCTAACTGATGCAAGTCACATTTCTCCATGTGACAACATCCCACCTAGGCCCAATATCTTGTCCTTGTCTTTCAAATATAATGGACCATGTTTAGTCTTCTCTCTAAAGACCTTTGTTTCGTGATGAAGACAGGTGCTGTATTATAATATGAGGCGAACATGTGCAAAATGTAAAAATAGTGAAAATAGTGGCTAATCAGCTGTTGTAAATGGTCAAAATGAAGAAGTAAACAGCAGGTTTGATCTCCAGAGCAGAAAACTCCAGAGTTAAAATAGAGTACGTGTGTTCAAATACGTCCAGTGTATTTGAAGACTGGTGTATTTACAGAACACGCCACTACACGGATTTATCTCTAACTCTGGTATTAGTATGAATAAATAGAGCTGAGTATCCCTTTGCTGAAGCCTGAGCACTTGAGGTTGTGAGAAACTGCTACATCAGTGGAAACAAACATACATTTTTATTAAAATCAAGTGCCAATTTTCTCCAGTCATTGACTCTGACAACTTTAATCAGTTAAAGGAAGCCAAACGAGCCAATGCAGATGATAAACTCTGCGAGGTAATTGCTCTCTGTGAAACGGCATAAACAAGACTTTTGGGAGTAGTTAGACCGCTGCCTCAGCCTCTGGCTATTTCTCAGATAATAGCTAATGGTTAAACTTGGATTTGGATATTAGGCCAAACCAGAAGAGCCGGCAAGATTTTGGACAAAACTGACTGGAAAAAAAGAAAAAGAGCTGGGAAGAGTAATGAGATCAGAAAAGCTCACACACTTCTTAAAATTTTGAATTTGTTATTGTTCTAGGAAGAAAACTCGTCATATCAAAAATTAGCTTATCAGTATTGACCTTCATCCCGATTAGATCCGATCCACTTGTTACTGTGAAGTGTGTCAGAGCGCTTTAAAGATGGACACACACATACAGGCTTCTTTGCATTGAAGTCAGTTGTCATGTTGTTGATGCGGAAGGCGGCTTCATGCTGTGGTGAGTGATGTGTGCTCTAATAGGCTCTGCTTCACAATATGTCACACCTTCAATACAAGACGCTCACCGGTGCGGAGCCGTGGGGAGGGAAGAGGAGCGCGACTCCGCTCTCCATTTATCAGATCTGTCAGATGATGGATAGCATTAGACTATAGGTGGAGGTGACGGTGCTTCATCTCAGTCATCCTTCACGCTGTGGGCACGCAGCACTCGCTGCTCTCACTGTAGCCACCCATTTATTGTCGTCTGGGAACGTCACCTGGAAAAACTGCGCATGTCATTAAAGATGGTTGACAGTTCCCAACTGATTCCTCGGTTTTGAACAGGTGCATTCAGTGTCAAATTATCTAAAGCCCGTGGGTTGTCAATCAGTGCCATTAAAGTAGATGACTCAATGATCTGTGGCCTTTAAATTCACTAAAGTCAACTAACAGAACTGTTGCATAATGTATTAGTTGTTTACTTCATTCATCAATAAGACAAAGAGCCTGCAGCCCTGCTAACAATTCAGTTAGGCCCACCATTATTCCTGATGTCAAAGGTGAGATAATAACGCTTACATAGGTTGTATAATTAAAATTTTATTCAGTTTAGTTTAATGTTTTTGCACGCAAACTAGGGCCTGATACAGATATCAGCTGATGCCAATTTGTTCATTTCTTTTTGTTTTTCCTCCCTTTGCGCCAGTGAAGCAAGGAAATCCTCACTATAGAAAAATAACTGACCCGTTTTAACCTCTTTCACCTTTTCATCACATTTAACCACTAGCAATGTTAAGGTTCAATGCAGAAATTTGCTCATTACCACAAAGTCCTTCTAATGTTAATGGGTATGTTTGTTTGTGTTTTTGTTTTGTTTTTTAACTGATGGTATTGGACAAATAAAATTCTGATCTGAAGATGGCGCTAGATGAAAATCAGGTGATAATATCCTGGCAAGTATTCTGACAGTTGTCAAAGCATTTCACATGACCAAAGTGTGTATTCATTCTATGATTGTACCAGATTTTCTGCCTTGTAGTTTTTGAGAGCCACTATCAAGGCTAAAAATTGCTTTTGAAATTTGAGGATTAGCTGCTTTCCTCTGTTTTCTCTCCAAAAGTATCTACAAAAGTAAAATGTCACTTTTGGGTAAAGGATTTTTTTAAAAAAATTTTTTTGGGGCTCATTTTCCTGATGAATAACTATACCGAATAATTGGGGAAGCAGCAAGAAGCCAGGATCTCTGCCAGGAAGCGGTGAAGCTGCTTTGTTGTGACCAATCATTCATTGAAGCCACATTGTGTTGGTGATTTCTGTCCCAGAGCAGAAAGCTAAAATTGCATGTATATTCTAGCTGGCACTCATAATATGAAAATGACATGGCTGTTATGGCAGCCAGTTTTGAGGAACCGCAAACAAACCCAGCAGTAAAGCATTTCCTGCTGCTGTTGGCACCTCACATTCCACACCGGCCCAGCTCGGCCAAGTGGAGCATTAAATTTGACCAATTAGCTTGAGGTTGATCAGGGCAGGCTTGTTCATAAAGGCCCACAGTAAATGGACTGAAACCTCTCATCAGCAGACACAACCAGCATTGTGAATGTTGCCTAACGATTATTGTGATGCTGATAACACCAAGGAAAATGTGTTTTCTGCCCCTTTCCCTGTTCTCAAGCATTTGTTCTGCAGTTTATTTTTTCATTCTTTTCCAGCTGATCATATCTTGCTGTTAAAACTTACACTAGGCAGAGTAAAATAGTCCCAGAAGAAATCACAGAGGAGTTGGTATATAGAACATCCTGTTTGTGTCTAACCCAAAAGCCTTATATTTTATCTGTTTGTGCAAATAAATCTGGTTTCCTGTACTGTGTACTGGAAGAAAATCCTCTGCTCATAGGCAGTGACAAATGAAAGCGAAAGAACAAAAACAATCTTCCTAATAAACAGTGCAGAAAGACCGTCCAGAGAAATCTGGAACCAGCAACAATACTTTTTGCTGCTATAAATAACCACAGACCAGCTGGGTGATAAACAAAAGCACTGTATATGCAGTTTACTGACTGCATTACAGACATCTGGGTACTGAAGTTGAACACCACATTTAAACTCGCAAGCTTGCAATGTTGTGTGGTGTTTTAAATTACCAGTTCTGACATATTATTACTTTTTTATTTCTCTCCAATGAGCTGCTTGTTCTGCTTTCCATTGACAATTTATCATTTATTGCACTTCAGGACTCGATTTCCCACTAACTTAAAACTCGGGCATCCTTATGTCAGCATGCCCTCTTAAATTGACAATAAATTTGCCAGTGGTTGGGCAGTAAAAGAGATTAATAATAACACAAAAGTTTGGGCAACTCCTGTAGACCCAGAAGTGTTTTCATAATCTTTTCCAATGAAGACAGAGAGAGAATTAATTACACAACTTGAAACAAGGAAATTTCTGGGATAGCCAACAGCCCTCAGCCAGCCTTTAGTACTGAAGAGAGCCTTGCTGGCAACCTGTTGCTTTAGCAGAACGATGAAGCGTGTGTGTGTGTGTGTGTGTGTGTGTGTGTGTGTGTGTGTGTGTGTGTGTGTGTCCATGAGTCTCTGTTAGTGTCTCTTTGAATGTGTGAAAGGGACGATCTTGGTGTTTGATGGTGTTATTAGCAGTCTGACTGATATACTGGGCTAATAATGGACTTAAATTAAAAATGGGACTGTGGTGTGCTGGTATGTGGTTAACATCTGCTGAAATGAAATGGTGTCTTTTGATTTATTCATAGAGCCATTACTGTTGTTGCTTTGATTTGTCCGATGATGCTTCAAAGGCTTTTCCGCATTCACTGAACATGTCAAAATCTTGATATGGTCTGTATTTTTCAGGCACACAAAAGGCATGATTACAATTACAGTCAGCTGGCATGCTGGATTTAATCACAAAATGACAGTTATGTCCTGCGGATGCCTGTACTGATCATCTGATGGACATAGCAGGAAGGAGACAAGTTGTGGTTTTATCAGTCTGTGAGTGTGCAAATGTCTGTTGTATGCTGGGTCATCGTGGATCCTGAACTGGTTTAATTAGACTGCTCTGCAGTGTTGCCAGGCTGCCACAATTGATGGTATGTTGGCTGCTTTGCCACGATTTAGCTCCCCGGACCGCTGCACTCTGTCACGCTCTCTCTTTTTGATTCTTTTGGTCTTTATTTGTCATCTTCTCTCTCTTCCTCAGATCTGAATCCTCAGGAGACTCTGCTGCATTTCTCAGCACGTCGAGGTCTCTTTCAGGTTACACACTTCTTGCTGCAGCAGGCTGGGGCAAGAGGAGCCCTTCGTTTGGCCAACAGGCAAGGCTACACCCCGTCCGCCGTTGCGGAATTACGAGGGCACAAATGCCTCCATGAGCTCCTCACAAAGTAAGTGCTTGTATTTTTCTCAAAACATTCAGTTCAGGTTTCGTGTCATATGGCTATGCTTGAAAAAGATTTATTTGTCTGAACTGTCCTCACGCTGTGTGACAGTGACATTAGCCCTGAGGTTCAGTGAACATTGCCCTCCTCTCTGTACAAACAGTTCCATGTCAATATATCAGAGGGCAGATGGCGTGGTTCCTCCTTCTTTTATAGCAATGTTGTTTGTCTGTTGTCCTCACAGAACAATAGAAGTATTCAAAGAACATCACCACCAAGCCACGCAGCAGCCTAGCTTAGCACTTTCAGCTGCAGTCAGATAGTTGAGGGCAAATTGAAAAGTTGTGGGCTGCCAGTATTGTTCCAAGGCAATCCAAAGTGATGGGAAACTATTCTGCAACACAAAAGCCTCAGTCCTGTTTCCACTGACCTCTTGTAGTACCTTTTCAGTCTCACTATACGCAGCTCCACTTTAATCCAAACACACTGCAGTGCTGTCTCTGCAGTTTAATGGCATGGTGATGTATGTGTTTTGTTTAAAGTTGTCAAGTATTATCCTCTAATAATATCTTCCAGAGACTAGTGAGGTCAAATTCTTTCATTCAAAATTAAAACTCAGAGGGGGAAAAAGGAGCGTTTGAGTACATCGACTTAGACAGAGCTTAAAGTGGAAAGAGACTCCTTTTATGTCTTTGCAGAGAACGTTTCACTAAACTCAAAGTGAAGATGCCACACGCTGAAGGAAAACTGCCACTTAGCGAGCTTCCTTGTTGCTAAGCTTGCGCTGAAGACAGTTTATGACCTCCATCTCGCTCTTTATGTGCTGGTAATTACATTTGCCTCATGAAAAGTGAAGTCACTTGTAGCCTTGGCTGGTGACCTCAGCTGCCGGGCCTCGGTGTTAAAGAAGTCCACCCAGGATTACGCAAACAGATCTGCCTTACTAGGAGGCGTCTCCCCTGTGCAGCACCAACATATGAAAAATAAAAAAACGAAAAAAATGAAAAACTGCACATACTTTACCGTCAACTCTTGAATGAAATGCAGCAGGGGAGAGAAGGTTTTTTTAGAAAGCTTATCAGTTAGGAGTGGCCTTTAAGTACGTGTATTTTAATACTGGAAAGAAAAGTATAATTTTTAGTGGGCAGGATATGGCATCTGGAACTTTTAAAGTTTTACTAACATGTAATCTCTGTACTTTGCTTGATTATTTGCTGACTACTAGAATCGACTTTCACAACCGGCCTTAGCCAATTTGAAGTTTAAGGATGTGAATTATGGAAGAAAAACTGCACTCTGTGAATTGGCTGACATCACTGTTAAAACCTTCTTTCCGTGTTAGCCAATCACACTGCAGACCCTTCCGGATGATCTAAGTGTTTATTTCACGGCAGGGCTGAGACCGAGCCGGAGAAGGACGAAGAGTCTGACACTGTCCAGCAGGTCTCTGAAGACGTTCAGGTGTTTTGCCACCTTCCCAAACTGAACACACACACTTTGACACTGAGCATACACCCTGGGCGTGACCCACCGTCCTTTCAGAAGAGTGTGGAGCAGCTGCTGCACTTGATTTGTCATCTTCATGCCAAGGTGAGTCATGGCACCTTCCTCTTTTAGCACGCTATCTGTGCTCACATTGGCTAAAACCAGGAGCTCTGCTGCTACTGAACATTGTTGGATTGTTTGTCTTTTCACTGCCCTCATTTTTTTAACCTTCAAACTTCATTTGTATAACCAGTGGAACACCTTATGCAATCATAGAGTCAGCGCTTGATAAGAACTGAAGTGCAGGTCTGTTGTTTCTTTTTGTTTTTTGTTTTTTTAAAGAAGAGCTAACATTTTCTTTGTCTTGTTCCGTATTCTGCAGGGAGTTTCTGTACTGAAGCTGCAGTTTGATTCTCTGCACACTGCTGCTGAATGTTCTGACGGTGTCGAAGCACACTTAACATGTCTGGATCGACTCCAGCAGTCTGATACGGCGTCGGAGTGCCCGGATACAACAACACAAGGGAGTTGGTTAGAAAATTGCCCAGTGGAGAGCAACAGCACTGTTGATTGTAGACAAGGTGAGCCTGGAAATGCAGAGAAAGACTGTAGTTTGACTGTGAGTACTCCAACATCAGAAGTACACCCCCAGGAGCATGGCCTCGTTCCCCCAGGGGACTGGGTGTGTTCAAACACGGAGAGAGATTACTCCAAAGCAGAGGAGGAGGAGGAGGAACAGGAGCGGCCTGTTGTTTCCATGCAGAGTTTGAGTTTGTCTGACAGGAGTGAAGGAGTACAGAGTGAGGCTGAAGGGAAAAGTCTCACTGTGGGAATTCTACCACAGGCAGGCTGTGGTAAACAGGCAGAGGAAACTGATAGAGGAGAGGCTGTGATCCAGGAAGGACAGGAGGCCAAGAAGGGAGAGGATAGATCTGAGCAGGAAGCAGAGGACAGCTCAGCCAAGAGGAGGGAGGAGGAGATCAGCTCTGAATTAACAGATCTACTAAAGGCCAGCGGAGACACAAACGAGTCAATCATGGGCCAGTCAGCATCATCATCATACTCTGAGGTTTCAGACAATTCTGATTCTGAAGTGAAGGAGTGCTCCCAAGAAGAAGAGAACGTTGGGAAAGAAGACGCGAAACACAGCCGGGATGTCAGTAATGTACTGTCTCTAGATGAAAACGAGGAAGAGAGTGAAGGGTTAACAGACACTTTATCAACCCCGATGGACCTCCCAGACCCAACGCTGATAGAGTGTGGTGATGTAATCAAGGAGCCTCAACCTGTTCCATGTCTGTTGATAGAAGGTCTCCATGAAGGGGAACCTCTACCAGACATAAACAGCCTGGAACAAAACCAGGAAACAGCTGGTAGGGATTACGCTACAGAGCAGGAGTGGGGTTTGGCATCAGAAAGTGGTTGTCATTCTGGGAGTTGTACTGACGCAGTCGGTGGAAAAGAGCTACACAGTGAAGACGTAGTCGAACCCTCTGGATACAGTATTGAAAGCAGCATTTTGCCTGTGGAAGAAGCTGACAGTTCAGCTGTTTTTTTGGCTTTCAGTGACGTCGTAGTAGATACACAGACTGATACTTTTAACTGTGAGCCGTTGCCTGACAAGATGCCAACTGAACGTCAAGCTGACCATGACTCAGGTACGGCCCATGGACTCTCCAGTGATGACGATGGCAGTTTCAGATCAGCTGGAAGCTCTACAACAGAAATATTCCAGCCTGCTCATGGCAGCGTCGCTATGGAGGATCAGGACTTACTTCAGTCAACGATAGTACAGCAGTCCTCAGCTGGATTTGAGATTGAGGCGCGCAGTGATTTTAAACCTAAAGAAACCTGTGAACATTTCACAACTGTGGATACAGGACTCTCATCGGAGCCTGACACCCAGTTTGAATCAGAACCCAAACTCTTGAGCTTGGATGATTTAAATTCTGAAGCGACTGAGAATCTAGCCCCAGATCTTTCCAAAGAGGATCTGTCCTTTGACTCAGCTAGGAGTGAGGATACTCCAACAGTACAGGTGGAGGAAAGTGAAACTGAGGAGACCAACAGCTCTGATCTGAATGTAGGGATAGAGCTCTCAGCATCAGGATTGGGCAGCGGGATACTTACCGAAACTGAGCCACCTGTAACAGAAGAGAGCAAAGTCATCAACATAGTTGAAGAGGATGTTCAACAGACCAGTGAGACAAGTGATATGCCTGTGGTAGTGGCAGCAGATGAGAGTGGAAATGTTCAACCTAAACAGGATAATTCTGAGATAACAGCAGAGGAAAGGCTACCTGAGAATCAGATCACTTTGTCTATCCCACAGGGTGACATTGTTCTTTCAAATAGTGCTGATCTAAGTTCCTCGGAAATAACGGCACTTTCACTTAAGAGTGAAGGATCCATAGAACTTCATACTGAGAATCTGATGACTGAAAATCCCTCTGATTTTGTGGATGGATCCTTGGAGAGCTGCGGCACTAAAGCTCAAGGTGGGTAAATGCTGATTTATTTCAGTCCTTGTTCAGGTTTATTCCAGGTCCACACACACTCATGCATCACACGCCAATATGTTTGTCAAAGTCTTATTCCTAAGCAAATATGCTAAATTAGATTCAGTCCTCTTCTGGTGATTAATGGCAAAAGCTCCGCAAAGTTAAATGCCACATAGCTCACCGTTATTGAGCTTACAGGGGTTTTAGCTTTTTTGTGACATCCCGTTGTGATAGATTGCTGTTGTGACTATATGTTGTCCTGAGCCTTTATGCTATTTTGAGAAAATTGTAATTCTAATGAAGAGTTATTAGTAGGTCTCGATTATCTGATTTTTAAAAAAGATGGTATTTTAAAACACTTTGTGGATGCCAAACTTTGATCAGACTCATTTTTATGCCATAGTAGCTCACAATGAGACACTTTGACATGTTATTCAATGGAAGTACAGAGCTGGTTTGCACCACCAATACCTTAGGCCACGATTAGTCTGACAACAACACCCTTTATATTCATATGTTCTTTGTTAGTCTCTCTTACAAGCACAAAAGCATGGTCTGGCTACAGTCTAAGTCAGCATGCACAGTCACATTACAAGTGCACGTGACTCGGTCTCAGATACACAGCTAGAAGTCTGGAATCTGTAAAACAAACATACACAAGCCAGCTGATGTGAGTGTGTTGCAGGAAGGGAGACTCACAGAGTGAACCTTCAGCAGTCCTCTGTTGGCAGTTTTTGCTCATCTGAAATAATTGTGCCGGAACCGAGTCCAATAAAGAGAGGTCAAGGGCAAGGTTGTGATGTGCGTCACACAGGGAATGTGTTGTCATTATGAATTAGAGGATATATTTACAGCATGACAGTGTCACAGCATCAGGTGATATCTTGGTGAGCTTGTCAGAAACAAAATTTCTGTTGTTTCCCAGTTTGGGTATGAAGGGTGAAAATCTAATCTGCTACTAGTGAGTGCTTCAAAAGAAGATGTAGTTTTTATTTATTTTTCTCTTCTGTAGAATCATTTATGAGACTTTTTAAGCTTCCAGTGACAGTCATCAGCTCATGTTGACTAATAATACCAAGATATAAACCCCCCAAATTCTCTCTCACAACTATATAGAATAAAAGAAAAAAAAAAACCCAACTGGACCTTTAGGCTTCTGATAAACTCAGATTCAGTGGTAATGGTCCTTTTCAGGGAAGGGTAATAGTGAATAAAACCATCCAGAAACACTCTGCTACTTTGCTATTGTACAAAGTCTGTGACTCATCAGTGTATCTGTGCTCAGGAAAGATAAGTCTCAGAACCATTCACTCTAAACACTTGTTATTGATTCCTATATTTGGAAGATTTGCCATTGCACTGATTGCATTGTGTTGTGTGCCTTTCTCTAGAGGTGGATGTCATCAAGTCTGAAGACACTTTAAGTGATGCAGGGGAGGAACAAAATGGCCCAGCGGAGGGAGCAGACTTCTCCACGGTACGCTTGAAGTCTCTTCTGTTGTTGTCAGCTATCAAGCTCTGCTTTGCTGTTGATGTGGGTTTGATTAACACAAGATGAGTCACTGTTTGCTGCAGCTTTGAAACAACCAAAGTAGCTTTTGGAGTAAAAATGCTCTGTCCAAACAGTCAGCGACCATGCAGCTAAGGTGAGTCTTTGTTGTTTTAATGGGAAATAAGAACAATTGTGTTCTTACATGGACAGCTGGACTTTTATATGCAGTTTTTGTACAGTTTATGGAAGAGTGTTACAGATGTAGCTGCTGTTTCTTGCTAATGCAGAGTCTACTGTTTTCTGTTCTGAATTCAGTTTATAAATTGTGTAGCGTTGTAGCATGGCATTTCAACACAGGCACAGTTTGTTAAAATCTGTCTAGATTTAAAGCAAAGTTAATACTTGGTTTTTTTTGTTCTGCACAGAATCTAATGTGACGTAAGGATGAAAAGGCTTTTACTGCTAGTTTTAACCAAACTTGCTGTGTTTTGCTGAAAGTATCCTTAAGCGTATGCACAAGACAAATTTCAGGTTTTCTGGAAACAGTAACTATGTTTTACATTCTTAAGATGCAGCAATAGCCAGGGATTGCAAAAAATTTCAAGTAAAGAAAAAGTACACCACAAATATTAGAGGAGAAAGAACAGCCAGATTCTCTTACAAGCAGCTTGATGTGCCAGCTAGATATTTGGCAAGAGTTCAGGAGGAAAGCTGTCTGGAACATTGTAAGACTTGTAGCTTGGACTGGATTTTTTTTTTTTTCGTATTTTTCAAAAGGAATATATTACTCTGTGAAGTTTCTTTATGTAACAGCGATGCATTTGATTTACTATAAATTCTCACAACTTTTCCCTGCTTCATCTTGTGGGAGACTTGCCATGCAGTTCATTTATTATCAGCTCAGCTACTGAAGGCATGGATGCAGCCTTTGGTAGACGAGGCTTTACTCTGAAATGTTGCTGACTGACAGATTCCTCTGCAGCCATAGACTGGAGTGGCTCTGCTTATTCCTGGGTTGCGGTCTAAGTCATCGGCTTGTTCTAAATGCCAGATGTTTGACTGCAGGAGGGTATACACACAGTGTGCAGGACTGTGGGGTCGCCAGCAGAGGGAGATGTAACCTCAATGGCGTCACTGGAGCTTCTTCTTCTCCAATTTAATGACCTGTCATTTGATCCTTTTGAAATATCCCCTAATTGCTATGATGAGGAGGAAATCTGGAGTCATGCTGGTGTTGAACAAACTGCAGTAGAAGCTGAGGTGAAGAATGGCCTGAAGACAGAGCCTCAGATATTCTTTTAAGAATGCTAAGTTACAGTTTTTGAATTCAAAAGCATTTATGGCAATCGATAAGAACAATCACAATAACAAGCCACACTTATTTATTCAACTTATTCTGTAAAAGTGTAAATAATTAGAAAAATAATTAAAAATAACTCAGGTGGTTTAAAGTGTACATGAAATATATTTTCAGTGTGTTCTAAAACTCAAGGCAGCAGGAAGGGAAAACACCTGACTGCTTAAGAGAATCTAAGTGACAGCAACAACAACTAGCTGCATGAAATGAGATGCGTAAGGTTAACGAAGTAATTAAAATCAAAAAGAGTGTGACAGCGTTTTGACGAGATTCAAGCTGTTTAGACTGCAGATAATTTAGTCCTGGATGATTCCGTTTGTGTGACAGCTTTTCTGTTTCATATTTTAGACTTAGCCAATCTGCACGGTGACACTCTGACCCATAAAGTTTATGCTTTTCTTTCCTCCAAACTGCACGTCAAAGCAGACGAAAACTGTTTTCATCAACAGCTGTGAGTCTGTTTGAAGTGTAAAGAAGTGTAAAATATTCAAGATAAGAACACGAGATAAATTTAGATTAGATTTAGGTTGGGTTTTTTTGTCTTTTTCCAAGTGGGATTCATGTGCACATGCATGCAGAGAGATGTGTAAGAGAGAGTGAAAGCTAAAATCTCCTCTTGTTGAGGATTTTTAATCCAACAGCTTTGTTATTTAGACAAAACCCATAAGTATTATTTAATGTGACATCACAGTGAGGCTAGATCAATATGATGGACCCATTAACTTCTGTTTGTGTCCTTGCTTTCAGTGTGTGCTCTGTTTAATTCCTCCACTCATCCGATTCAAAATAGATTATAGGGAGAATATGGAGGAGTTGTTGCATAATTTTTTGTGTACTGGAAACCTTTCCTGGTAAAGTGCAGTTTCAAGGCGAAATACGTCTTTGATTAATTACTGCACATGACAAACCCTCTGGTGAATGAGACAGCAATGGTCTGTAGAGACATTCTCACAATGATACCCTTAGAATCTCTTTCTAAGGGTATCCTGTAGTCAGTGGTTGAGGTCATGTGACTGAATAGCTTTGTTCCTTTATTATGTTTTAAAGGGAACTCTTACATGGATGTACACAGTTTTCTATCTTTACAATGAGGAAAAATGGTCAGTCAAGGCTGAGAAGCTGTTCAAGGAATCACTGTGTTTATACACCACCCTGCATTGAATTATTATTTGTTATTAATCTCTGGCTCTACTGTCTTTGTCCTGTCTTCATCTACTCACCCCCAACCGGTTGCGGCAGATATGTGTCCCTCCCTGAGCTGGTTCTGCTGGAGGTTTCTTCCTGTTAAAAGGAAGTTTTTCCTTCCCACTGTCGCCAGAGCGCTTGCTCATAGGGGGTCATATGATTGTTGCTGTTTTCTTTGTATCATTTTAGAGTCTGTACCTCACAATACAAAGCGCCTTGAGGCAACTGTTGTTGTAATTTGGTGCTATATAAATTGAATTGAACTATCAGTTGCAGCAGAATAATATATGAACTCACCAAACAGCACTTTAGAATCAAACATCATGCTTTCTGTGTAAAAAAAATTAAATGCCATTCAGCAGCCTCCTCGAGCTATGAAGCACCTGGTGCTCTGTGAAAGTTTCAATTAGGGCCGAGCTTCATTTGTTTGTGGCTACTGAGATTCACGCCTTTGTGCTACTGGACAACTATAGCCAAGTAGGTCAAAGCTGGATTCTCATGTAAGCAACAACCCACAGACAGCAGGGACTATAACACATTTGCATACCATCCAAATATTGTTCAGAAGGTTCTCAACCTCAGGCGTCCTTCCCAGCAGCATAGATTTGATTATAGAGGCAGCGGGGGATTAAACTTTGTTACTTTGATTTGTGATTTATCCTATCTGTTATGCTTAATTTAATTTTTCTTAATAGCAATTTGTGATGAAATGTGCAAATACAAAAGATCAGAAGCAGGATCAGGAGAATGTTTAGATGAGTTTTTGTAGGCTTTTGTCCAGCTGCTTTTATAATTACAATATACAGTTTTTCCTTTTCATTTTACGCTTTTTAGGTCTGTTTGGCGTGCCACATATGAAATATGCCCATCTGTACACGCACACACACACATGCACACACACAAACTAGTTCAGACCTCTATAGTTATTGTTTTTTTCGATTTGCACTTTTATATTTGGTGGTTTGGCCTTGTTCTAGGACCTCCATGCCCTCCCACGCACAGTGTTATAGAACAGAGCAGGCGTCATTGAAATCTTGACGTGACACTGAGTAAATCAGAAACAGGATGAAAGAGGAGCTGTGCCAGAGCTGGGTTACAAAGCGACTTGTGGATGCAAAGCAACTATAGGCAGTGTTCATCAGCTTTAATATCACATCCTGTCTGCAGTTTGTCAGTTGGATATTTAGAAGAATCTCAGCTGATTTTTTTTACTGGCACTGAGATCAGCTGATCTGCCAGAATTGCTAGTGAGCTTGATTTATTGGCATTCTAAATTATTCTTTGTGTGTACTCATTTTTGATCTTATCAAGGAACTCAAACATATTGCCTTTGAGCTCGTTTGGGGAGTTAAAAGAGAGAACAGCTTGAGCAGGAGCTTAATGTGCTGCAAGAAATAATAAATAAGGGTTTGGGCGTTTAGTGTCTTTATGTCCACAAAATGGCTTTTCTGCTCTGAGCGCTCAAAGCGTTTTATACAACCTGCCTCATTCAGCCATTCACACAAGCACTTTCTTCTATGCTTTCCCAGTGTAAGTGCTTTCTATCTAACATTCAAACACATTCATACTCTGATGCAACTTGGGGTTAATATTTGGCACGGAGACTGGAGCAGAACCATCAACCTTCCGATTTGTGGGTGACCTGCGTTATCTCCTGAGCTACAGCTACCCCACCTTACCCCTCCATGGTGTTCTGTTCCTATACATGGATTTTTGTTTGTGATTGTGCATACATGTGCCATGCTGGCATCTATCATATAACATATCCATATTGAATTAATCTTGATATTTAACAGTTTTAACATTTTACAAACTGTATGTCAGAGATGGTATTGGCAAAAAAGGCTTGTAAAAGGTGTAGTTACACCTAGAAGGTGCTCACCAGTAGGGGGTGTTAAAACTCAGCAGCGTTAATTGATATTGTTGAATAACGTTAACTGAAGGAATAATGCTCCACTGTCATCTGTCATACAGTAACAATGTAATGCTCTGGATGGCTGATTCATACAAAAAGAGAGAGGCATTCACAGCCTCACAGAGAGAGAGAGAGAGAGAGAGAGAGAGCAAAGGCATGAGTCAAACACAGTCAAGAGAGAAGTTGAGACGACAGAGGAAAAGAAAAGTATGGGAGGGAGGTGGGGAGAAGGGAAGGAGGGAGGAGTAGAGCTGGAGTCTGGTGGAAAGCTGCTTCTGTGGCCAGATGTGAAAAGCTTAGCAGACTGCTTCAGTTCTCCTCAACAGTGTTTCTCTTGGATTTTTTTAACCTTCTGTTCAATAAAGCAGCCCTGGATATTTAAGGGAAAATGTACGAACGACACAAGCGGAGGTATAGTCTTTGTGCCAAAGGGGAGAGAGCTGTAGACGTGGTTTTGATTAAGGTAGGCTACCTATCGGCGCTTTCAAACAAAGTTGTTTGGTGTGGTGATCCCACTACTGCCACAGTATTAATGCTCATTTGAGCTGAAGCTTTGAAAGCATAGTTAAGTGCTCCAGACAGATAAAATGTAATGGCTAAAGCAATAAAAGCAAGGTAAGGCGTCTAAAGCAGAATTTAATTCATAAAAGTAAACCATAAAACAGAGGCTAAAGATAATAAATGACATTATTACCTAAAACTAAGCCTGTGAACTGGATACTTTTGGAGTGATTTAGGAGCGTAAGTCCTCAGACAGTTTGGAGGCCTCATCAGAGTTCCCCCTTAAAGCTATTCAGAAAAGATATTTATTTAGAAAAATGTAATCATAAGCATCACAAAGTGCTTCAACGTGTGTCGGCAAACCTGTAGTCCTCTGCTAGGGATGTTGTGACGGCTTTCGTTGTGTTGCTCCCTGGGAGATGATTGCATGGTTGTTGATAGTGGCCCTCCAGACACAGAGTGCTGATTATTTTGGGTGGAGTGTGGTTTCTGGATGTTCGCTGCATGTGTATGCTGTATGTGACACAGAGACAGATGCCTGCGCTCTATCCGTCTCTGTGGAATAAACTGTGTATGAAACTTAATGAGGCTCAGACAGTTTAAGGTCTTTCTGGGGTTTTTTTGGTCAGCTCAGTGGGTACTTGTCTGGCAAACTAAAGCAGAAGATAAAGTTTGCTGAAAATGTCTCGCTATACCCTAATTTCCCTCTCGCTCAGAGGTGCCCTTACTGTGTTGTAAAGGTTCTGTGTTAAACCAAATGTAGCAGGGGTTCGATGGAATCTTTCTAAATGAGATGTTTATGGCTCCCAAAACTTGTGCTATTTAAAGCCCAAAAGGCACTTTCCCTTCTCTGCATATATAGAACCTTTTACAACATTTTTCCACTGTGGAGTTTCTCCTTGCTGCAGCTCAGAGACCTGTGCACTACTGGTCAAAGCAATAGGAACTTGCGTAACTAAAATCTTAATCATAATAGATCCCCGTTTAGTAAAGACAAAGAAAAACTTGCTTCTTCTAAGTTTTTGCTCAGACAGAGCGAGATATTACCAAAACCTCATATCCCAATATAACTTATTTTATTATATGTGATTACTTTTGATTTTTTATTTAGAACATCTGGGAAAATGTTTGACTAAGAATGTAACCATAACATTTTAATGTATAAAATATAGAACAGTTTTCAATAAGTGTTCAGTAAACGCTCTAAAAATTGTGCCGTTATCCTTAGTGACGCACATAGATGACCCTCACGCAGTCACCGCTACTCAAGAGCTTTCCTGAGGCCCCTGGCTTTCAATTCTGCTGTATGGTTATCAGGACAATAGACATCTATTGCAGAGTGAAGTGCTCAGATGACGTGCACCATTAACATCATACAGGGATGAGTCGTTTGGCCCGTCCACATATCTGTTGTAACGTCGTATGCTGCGTTTTGGATTTCCTCCTCTACTCTGGCCGGAATATAAACAACGCAACTTGACTTGTGTAAAGCATTTTCTGCTGAGCATTGTGTGCTTGGAGTCGGGTTTTTTGACCAACAGTGTAAATTCAGACCATATCTTTAGAAGTTGCCACTGTTATCTCCTTCCATCTTTGTAAGTATTTAGCGTGCCTCACATCAAGGCTTATTTTAGCGTTTGACATTCTGGTTTATTTTGAGCACCTAATGGCTCTTTTTTTTCCCTCTTATTTGTTCGCTCTCACCACACTCTTTCATGTGATTCTAGGTGGCGGGAGATATTTGTTGTGTTGCAGTCAGCATCCATTATGTTTTGTCATATTGCACAGCCCTAGATGTCAGTGGTTAGCGGTCACAGCTGGAGGAAACTCATCAAGGGACATTAAGTGACTGGTTTGATTTGTAAGCAGGGTGACTAAAAAAACTAAGGTGATTTAAATGTTTTACACATTTTAAATGTGACCAGAGATTTTGCCAGATAGAACAAAATCAGGCTTTTCCTGTAAAATCTCAAATAGTGAACATCATTTTCTCATTACTAACTTATCAATCTAGTGATATTTTCTAGATACAGGCTTGGGAAAGACTTTCACAGGTTGTAAAAACTAATCTATGCAGCTATTTAGAGTAGATGGTAATATATTTACTCAAAGAGCACGGTAAAGTCTGTCGTCAGTTGGTTACTCAACTGTCAAACATTGGCAAAAATAAGTGAAATTGCGATGTATCTGGTTTTGCTGTTTCTTTCCCTTTAAACTGTAATACCCTCACTTCGTCTAGTTCTTTATTTTAAATAGGTTTCTATTTCAGACAGTTTTAGTCTTAATTAGTATGTGATAAAGGCAAATACTGTAAAGTCATTTAAAATTCTTTGTAATTGTAAATTTGAACCAAAATAGGTGTCAACGGACTGTGATGAGCCTCGTTTTATTTAAGTCGCACTTAGCCAATGACTCAGCTGGACTGTTTCCTATTGGTTGATGACTATAAACTATAATCTAAACTAATAATCACTTACTGATGGCTGGACTATTAATTATCGTGCATAAAATAAACTAGTAACTACGCAGCAGTGGGCGTTTGATATGGGGTGTTTACTGTCACAGTGTCTGCTGGTCGTGACATCCAGACTCAGGGCAGAGCAGAGGAAAATCTGTGAAGAGACTTGCTCTGGTATATGTAACACCTCTCTTTAGTCTGTTGTCACTTTCTAAACTTGTTCCAAATGTCAGCTCCTCTTTACCCCGGAGGTATGAAATAGCAAGGGTGTGTGCAAGTGAGTTAGAGAGAGAGCGAGAGAGAGGGAGAGAGAGATATGATGGGAGAGAGAGATATGATGGTGTGGGAAAAAGGCTGCTCTGGGCTAACGGTTTCCTCTGGCCTCAGATGGAAACAGGCATTCGGCCAAATGACTTCATTCCAACCAGTGTTTCACATCCCAGCATCTTTGCTGGCCTGGAATCACAAAACACATCATCACTCCACTTACCATCTACAGTAACTGTGAATAACCCTTTATACTAACATAGTACTACAGTAAATATACCTATCAGCCATAAACGATAAAAGCACTGACGGGTAAAGTGAATCTTATTGTGATGTTCTGCTGGGAATTCTTGAGTACTGGCCTTCAGGTGCCAGGTTATACTTCTACCTAAACATTACTGCAGAACAAGCACACCCCAGTATGGCCCCCAATGCGCCATAAATATCCAGATCTCGAGCGAGCATCTGCAGGACCCAAACATCCGGCCACCAGATGCCACATACTCCTAAACCATGTGGGTCCAGAGATGGGTAAGAGCTGCCTTGTGGGACCAGGAGAACCTCCAGAATAACAGGCTGGAGTTTAATGTTTAGGCTAATAGGTATATATTCTGTTGTACTACACTCTTGGTTCGGCAAACCCAGATATTTCTTTATTTGGGCTCTTTTAGAGCATTTGTGATGTGATTTAAAGATACAAAAAATAGCTGTTCTATTTGTGGCACCTTCTTGACCCTTTTTATTGCAATCTTTTGATAGTGTTAATCACGAAATCATTCTATGAATGGAACAATTCATAAAAGTCCTTCCAAGGTGCACCACAGAGGAGATTGATCCATGGGTTTGCTGTTACCAGGCCTCAGGGATGAGACCATGTATACATGCTGGACTGGATACAGTCATTCATTCCACCATGGCATCCTTCAGTGCTGCAGAGCCTCACTGGCCGCCTGCCTGTTTAGAAACAAGGCAGCCGTCCAAGTCCTGCGTGCCCCGGCGTATAGACAAACCATCCCGCCTTTTTATTT
The DNA here is from genome assembly GCF_001858045.2 of Oreochromis niloticus. Classification (NCBI taxonomy): domain Eukaryota; kingdom Metazoa; phylum Chordata; class Actinopteri; order Cichliformes; family Cichlidae; genus Oreochromis; species Oreochromis niloticus. Next base: position 33,290,434 of record NC_031965.2, read on the forward strand.
TTAAACCAGATGTGTTTTTACTGGGTACAGTTTAGATTCCCCCGGCAATACAAATATGCTCTGTGTTGTTCAGAATCGAGGCTGCCAGCTTTCAGATGGGGGACCAGTTCCTGAATGGCTAGCTGTTTAGCAGACCTGCTAACTGGCTGATTTGATAAATGTGTGATTTCTTCAACTGATTAAATGAGTGGCTGCTTTACTGGCTGAATCATTGTGCCTCTTGGTTTATATCGAGCATACTAACCACATCGCCTGCCACATTTATCCATGGTGCGTCTGTGAGGAAAAATAAACACATTTTTAATGTGCGCATGCCTCTGACTTTTTCCCTCCTTTTTTATTTCTCATCATTTTTATGGCCCTTAAATTGCTTCCTGGTAGTATATTGTTGCCTTTGAGTTGATGTTTTTCTCAGTGAAACAATCATAAAAATGACTTGTCCTTAAGCAAATCAATGACTTTTGTGCAAGCATTATAGCTGCTCTGTAGTAGGCATGATTGAACTGAATTAGAACATATGAGCTGAGAAGAGAAAGAAGTTGATGCTGTGACTGAAATCGAAAAGGCTTTTGTTTTGTCCAGACTGAGCTGTGTGCAGTCACCTTTCATACCTTAGCCTGCAACACACTGCCAAAATAAAGGAAATACAGCAGTAATATTTGAGTAACATTCGTGTATTAAAAGGAGGAATTTGCACACACTGTGTCACTACTTCTTAGGTAAAGTATCCACTTCGTACTTCATCATACCTAAGGGTTCAGTTCATTTTATAATTAGTGCCAAAACACACTGTGGAGTAGAGTATTAAAACACACAGAGCTGCTTCTCTCGCCTCGTTGAATTCTTTGTTCTGAAGTTGTCCTGCTGTTCCTGTCCTCTGCTAAGGGTCGAGTCTTGTTGTCCGTTTTTCTTTTCCTTTTTAATTTTTTGCAATCTCTGGCAGTCATTTTACCTCTGACCAGAACCTGTGTATGCATTTATGCGTCCACGTTTGTCTATGTTTGTGTGTGTGTGTGGTGGCGCCCTCTGTGACCAGCTAGTCTTTCCTCGTCAGCGTGTTTGTTCTCTCTCAGCGGGCTCTGTTTGATATCTGAACACAGCTGTGAGAGACGAAGAAGAAGCCTGTGTGTTCTACGCATGCATCTGTGAATGTGGGGGATTTTGTTGTGTGCATGTGAGACTTGATGAGGGGTGGGGAAAGGAAGCATAAGTAAGTGTTTGTCATGTGGATGCATGCATGCATGATGTAGGTGCCTGTACATGGTGCCAGTTGGTATGCAATTAGTTGTCAGTGTCTTTGTAGGAATGCAAATGGGAAGATCATACGTGCCACTCCCAGGCCTGGAAAATAGAGTGCAGTGTTTCTCTGCTTCTCAGTGGGCTCCTCAATAGATAGCACAGGGTTAGTTTTATAAAAGCTGAGATCAGCTCCCTCACCCTCAAAGCATTCTGGGGGTGGGTTGACCTTGTTAGTTGGCTTGGACTCACTTATCATTCTGTGTTATATGGTTTTTTTTGTTTTTGTTTCAGTCTCTCTTCTCTTTTTTTCCCCTGAGCATTATATTAAGTCTTGTTTAGCTATGACTTCTTTTCCTCTTTTTGTTTTTAATAGTCTGTTTGGTTACTTTGTTGCTTATGACTCTAACATTTGTGATAAAACGAAATGCCTGGCTTCTCCAGCGCATGTTGAAGTGCCTTTGGGCAGCATACTGAACCCCAGCGTGTGTGTACTTGACAGTTATGGGACGAGGAATTGGGAGGAGGCGTGATCGAGGTGAGTGCCTGGGGCCAGGCCTTAGCACATCCTTAAGTGTCTGAAGTAACTACTTGGACCACCACCAACAGGAGGGGCCATCAGGGTTCAGTAACACTTGGACTGGGTGGCTGTCAAGGGCAGAGGCCCTCGCAGCCTGAACCTCAGTTGAAAAATCTTCTGCTTCCTTGGATGCTGGTCTGGAAGCTCTGGGATACTGTAATGGGCATTTTTCAGCCTCTGCTTGTAATTGCAAGCAGATACTACTTCTACTTCTTACCTTTAAAAAAAAGTGAGACAAGCTGTTTTTGTCTGCTGCCTTTGTCTTTATTTCATGTGAAGTTAACTAGCTGCTAGCTAAAGACAGACCTGATCTTATCGAACAAAAAAAAGTAAGTTGTTCCCCTTTTTTGTTTTTTCTACTCTGATCACTGGCCTGTTCATTTGAAAGTATTCAGTTTTTGCCATTACAGAACCACTTTTACTAGTATGATAAAAACTACAGCATCCATACAGCCACAGTGAATTAAACTTGTGGGGGACAGCTTTCTTTGATTCCAACAATTTCTTTATCAGATGAACATTTGATGTCTTTAGACTAGCGACCTGTTTATACTGTGCCTTCAGGTTTCTTTGCATGAATCTTAAAGTTTAAAGGGTCATGCTAAAGCGTGTTGATCCAAGCTTGCTTGAGTTAAATGTTAAAGTGAGGAGGAAGTTAAGTTAAAGAAAAGAGGAAACAAATTATTGAAGGAGGTCATACAAGCATCTTATAGAAGGTGATATCTGTAAATGACACTTCACTTCAGAAAGCAGTTGACCCTTTAAAAAAACTGCATTTTCAATCAGCATGGGGTTTGTAATTATCTGAAGCGTCTGGGTTTGGTAATCTGGCTTTGTTAATAAATTAGTAATCAGATTTTAGTTGCCTTGTGACTTTGCATGAAGCACACATTGAAAGTCAAAGTTCATCATCTTTAGCTAGATATAATTGATGGAGTTCATTAAAACACAATGAGCTTCTCTCTGACTCTTAGTTTCACATTCTGTGCTGTCAGTCAAATCTGCACAGCTTCGTCCAAACTGTCGAATCTTTTGTGTTGCCTGCAAAGATAGGAGGGAGGGAGTCTGAAGCTTTTGTAGCTAAAACCAGCTCATATACACACACACACAAATGCACACACACATATACACAGCTGTTGTAGAGACCACAGAGGAAGCGGAGCCACAGCGCTGCATGTTCACAGCCAGCCACAGAGCTCTGACAGGCACTGTGTGTGTGTGTGAGTTGGTGTCAGTGTGACTGTGAGCGCTGAAGGCTGAAAAAGTTGGATCTTTTCAGACTGTTCCTCGGGGGGGATGGAGATAGAGCCTGAGTGTAGTCACTAAATCCTGTGAATACTCTTAAGACCGCTGTTATAAAGGGTATCTTATCGGTGCCTCCCATCCTGTGTTCGAAGGAACACTTCCTAACAGACATGCTGGTCTGCATCATTATTTCTTTGTGGGTGATGATCACATGTTGCTGAGAGTGATTCAGTGTCTTCCTGTTTCTCTGTAGATCCACCGAGACAGAGAGACGTCGTTCCATCAGCCTTGCAATACTCAGCACTCAGGTAAGAGTTACCGGCAGCTCCTGCTGCTCTAAGTTTTCATATCAAAATTGATAGAATGGATGTTTTTAATTTCTTAGCGGTTATTTCTGTTATGACTTTTTCTTTGGTTCATTTTACAGCAATCTGCCTGACATGGGTACTTTGTTTTGCTCTTGGTTCGTGTGTGCATTAGTGTTAGCGCTGATAAAGCCTGTATCCTGTTTGAAGTGATACTATGTTGCTCTTTGGCCTGGTTAAAGTAGCACTGACATCAAGTAAGATCGTTACATTTTTTGAGCCTTAGCATTGGAGCAGCAGTTTGTTTGTGAACTTGTGAAAGCAGCTTTTTCGTTCTCCTAGTTTGATCTACTCAGATGACCTAAAACCCCAACTTTGACAAAGATAAGATTTTGTTGCATGATATCGGTATTGTTAGAGCCCGATCTCATTCTATTGTTTCTAGTCTGACATTAAAAAAAGTTTCCACTTACAAGCCAAATGGTTGAGTGGTTAACCTGTCACCCATGACACGTGCCCAGGCTGCCTTTGCGCTCTAATATTCTTGAAACCACACTTTTAAGTGCCTAAGTCTGCTGACACTTGGAGATGTTATGAGGCTACTTTAAAAGTTTTTTAAGTAACATCGTGCAAATGAGTAAGTAGAAACATGGGCTGTTGACTTGGTGTGGTTTGCCAGCATGTGCACACACAGATGATGAAAAGTTAGATACTGAACAGATGGGGACCAGTGACCCTGATTGCTATGAAAAGGGCCAGAACATGCACACTCTAATAAGATTTTCATCTCTGTATCAACAAGAGCTCATACTGATTTAGAAGACTTCTGTTAGGAAAGAAACACTGAAAACCCAAATGAGAAAGAAGTGTCTTTATATAGTTCGGGTTGTCTGTGGGACTGTTGACCAATATAGGCTAGACTCACTGTATATTATATTTGAATGTTAAATAGCATTGTGGTTACAAATAAGGTGATGCTGTGCTTCATATTTCAGTAAGGTCCACAACAATATTTGGTGATATCCCATTTGATCGTGTATGAAATTTCTGGAATTGACCCCATAAATCATTTAATGTTAGCGTAGGAACACTAGTTTTAAAGGCTTAGCCATTTTCCTTCTAGAAGGAAGTCTCACCACCAACTTGGTAACACGTCAGGGCAGTTATTTTGGCAGTTAACAGACAATGAGAGCCAAAGCTTTAATTTCAGTCATCATCTTTATTAAGTACATTTTTACAGAATTGCTCGTATGGCGTCCCACCTCAGATATGTTAGAAATGCTTACAAAGTTTATTTTCTACAGAAGGTTTAACAACCTTATTGTCCCTCCATGTTGTACTTTTATTTCAAATGTACAAAGTTATATGATCCAACAGCATCAGCAGTAAGATCATTTAGTATTTTCACTTGTGGTTAAAAATGTCTTGACATTGCATAGTTTAAAAATGTATTTATGCCCACTTTTTATCACGTCGTTTATGCCTGGACCACAGTAGCAGATTCCTCGAGCCACTAGGGAAGTGTAGCTGGGAAAAATATCAGCTCACTTGTCAGTGCAGCAAGTGGTTGATTGTTGCCATGGGGATATAGTTCACTCAGTATGGGCAATGACTGTAGGAGAAATATTAATGTGAAACATTTTAGATGTTGACACAGATATGTCTGAGTTTGGGCAACAGCCACAGCAAGATAAGAAAAAGGGATTCTTTGACCTTCATAAGATGAGTCTGTCTGTAGGGAGACTGGTCTCAATAAAAAAAGACCAACAGATCGATGAGCTGGATCAGGCTGAGAACAAACTGCCTTTTATCTGCAGTGGAAAACAGATGAAACATCAGTGTGTGTGACAGGGGAGAGAGGAAAAGAGACTGAAATGGATGAGATGTAGACATACTGAGGAAACGAAAGAAAAGGCAAACATGGAAATAGAAGGGAGAAGAACCATGGGTGTCAAGTGGAAGTGAAAATGGAAGGGTGGGTGAGGGTGGGATTTCCTCTGTTGCAGCTGGGATCAGTTGACATCACTTCCTTTTCTTCCTCATTAAGCCAGATGCTTTCTGCCCTCCCTTTCTTTCTCTCTGGTAGTTATTTATTTAGTTAACTTGGCAACAGAGGGATGTAATCCATGTTTCAACCACTGCAAAAGTAGTTTTTTAAGTTGTTGCTTGAAATTAGTCCCTGATTTACTTAAGTTTACTTACCAATTTAATTGAATGCTTTTGTAATATACATTTAATGACCACTTTATTAATTACAGTCTACTCTCATGATGCCTGTGATATCCAGTCATAGGTAATATGTTGTTTGAATAGTATGCTTTATCATTCAGGTCAACGGTTGTGTTGTAGTGGACTGCGTCAGCCTGCTGTTTTCCATGAAAAGTGGTTTATATATGCAGCCCTCTGACTCAGTGCCATCGTCCGGTCAAGTCTCATTGCATTCAGTACTTTGGTTTAAACGTAGTGAAATCTTTAAAACTGGAGGATGAGTTTAGCATTGTAGCATGCTATTCTCACATGATCATACTGCTAAGTGTAATACATAGCACTATCATTGTGAGATGGTAGATGTTGGCATCAACATGGCCTTGTAGAGCCAACAGAACGACTCGCTGTAGGTTATTATTCTTATTGTGTAGGAACATTAATGGTGACTGGAGGCTCCTTTCAGATAGAGGTCAAAATCAAAGTAGCTCACAGTATTTGTTTGGCTATAGAGGAAAAGTTCTCCATGATCTTTGTTTTTTTGGTGTCAAAGGTCAATGTGATTTTACTGACTGCAAAAACTTTCCAGGTGAAAGTCGATACTCACACCTTCTTCAAAGCCGATATGCACAGTCTTACGCAGCTGGACTGCAAAAATGAGAGTCAATCCAAAGTTTGGATACACTTGTACTAGTTCATTATTTTCATTGTATTCCATATTGTAAGTAATCATAGTAATCAAATAACATCACCTGACTTCTTCAGTGACCCAGCTGAGCTTTTGTTAAACCAGGAAATTGGGTATTTTTCACTCTGTGCTTTTGTGCATGTTATTTTATTTATTTATGTATTTATTTACTTACTTACTTACTTTTTAATGTGTCTCAGATAATGAGAAACGCCAATGCTCTGCGGTGTGTTCCAGCCTTTGACCTGTACTCTATATTTGTTTGGAAACTGAAACATTGGTTCTTGGTGAGAACCAGACCTTGTCAGATCTGATCTCTGTGTTGTCTGGAGACACTGTTGTCATCTTTACTTTTAAAGACTTGGGGGAAAAAAACAAAAAGGCATGCTAAGCTTGTTAAGGAGTAATCTTAGTGCTAGACATTGTGTTTTGTAAAATAATGCAAATTTTCTGTTGGTTGAAAAGGCCCTTGTGATACTGTTTTGCTGTAGGTGATCAGGCAGAATTTTGCCATATTCTGTACGTGAAGTATTGCACGAAAGTTGCAATATACAAAGCTTTCTCTCTGTAGAAAACACAGAAAAAAGGAGACTTAAAGGCAAACAAGCTACATAATTTTAATAATTACAAGTTTATGCAAAACCTCAGTGACTGCAGACATTTAATTTGACTTGATCACACATTAAAAGAAAAAAAATGAACAGCTGAGGCTTCTTCTCGTGGCTGTAGAACATGTGCATTGTTGTGGTCTAGGGTGAAATATCCCATCATGCATCTGGTACATGTTGTGGTGCATGTCTGCTGTGGTTTGCTAACATATGTTAAGTCATTGTTCTGCTTTAGAGCATTGTAGGTCATGCAATACTTTTAGGTAAAGCCTTGTTCTGTTTAGCGGAACTCATTTCCCATATTTACAGGAATCATGCTGGATGTTTCTGCATGTGCCGTTTGGAAGGTTTGAATTTCCGTTTTGTTTAATATACTCTGTAAACTGTGTGCAGACAGATTTTTATCTCTGTGAAAAATAGGAGGCTATATGTTAACATCCTCTAGTCAGAAGTATGAGGACTTTGTCCTTTTCACTTGCTGAATTTAGAAAACGGACGTTTAATTTTGTGTACGTGTTGAAATGCAAATGGTGAAGTGATACCTGATTATGAACTGAACCAGTCTACAGACAAAGGTCACTAAAAGAAAAAAGAAACAGCAAGATGATGGTGTATTTCGAAGGTAGTCTGATGCACTTTGATCAACTTTTCAGAAAGGTTAACTGGAATCTTCAACACCTCCTATGTGTAATAAATCAGCTCAGTTAGACAGAGAATCTTGTACACATTTAACATGAAAAAACACAGGACAAGGAAGTATAGGTTGAAGAAAATATAAATAAGATTTTATATGAAAGTTCTGATAAAATCTACACTTAGCTGAGATAAGTGTTTTTCCTAACAGGGGAAACTCGGAGAGAAGAATGTTTCTAACCCAACATATTATTTTTTATACATTTTTTTTGTTACTATGGCGATTATTTCAGACTTGAAATTAGATTAGATTGTATCTACTTTTATCATTTTTTCAGCTGCACATTACACTTATTTTTAACCCTCTGAATTTCCCGGAGGAACCCACCCGAGGAATTAATAATGTTTCATCTAATCTAATCACTTCGAGGTGTTTTTACCTGCAGTTAAACTAAAATTATTTGAATTGCAGTAATCAAAAAGTAGTATACACTGCAGTACAAAGCTGCATTTCTTTAAATGTCAGGATTGTTTGAAAGGACTAAAGGGGCTCTTTATACCCTCTGCAAGACAGAAGGAAAGCTAGGACAGTTTGACAGTTCTTTTCTGCATGCAGCTATACAAAAAACTGTCGCCACCTACTGTAGACCAGTAGGTGGCGACAATACAGAAAAGTCCTTGACCAATCAGAAGTATTCATCGCTTCAAGCCCCATCCCCAAAGTTTCCATGCTTTGACAAAGTACTGCCTACCAAGTAGGGACTTGGGGGGGTAAAATAATTTCCCCAGAGTTTAATTTAGACCCAGGTCTCTGCAGTGGAAATGCAGTAGAAATTCCTTCAAGAGTTTCTACTCTCAGGGGAAAGCTCCTGTGGTTAAAAAGTGACGTGTATCTCTGCAGTCAAGGCCAAGTTTTCTGTTTGTGTCTGCTGGTTTATGAATTTAGATTCATTTTTTTAAAATGCTAATAAAATGCTGAATCTGTATCAGATGTGTCCCCTCTGTTGCTCGCTAGGCAGACTGTTTACCTTCAGGAAACGAAGTCTTGCTTTACTACAAGTTGACTTTAAATAGAAACCAAAAATCTTGTCCCCTTTTGTCTTTTTTTTTTTATATGTATATGCAGATCAATTTATAGAGATTGCATGAAAGGTGCAAAAAAGTGGATATGATATAATATATATATAAAGTATATGTATCTGACCTTTTTCACACTTGGCCAGCAGCCTCAACCACCCGTTGACTCATGAGCAACTTTTACACCTGTTCTCTGAGCCTTTTCTATGTGTGCTGTGGTAGTGGTGTTGGGGTCTGTTTGACACAGAGGGAGGAGGACAGCTGTCAAAACTCACAGTCCCCTGCTAGTTGTGACAGACAGCTGTGAGGGGGTGGAGTCTGAGAAAAACTCCCGAGTCCACTTGTGTCACCAGCACTTGCAACTCCAACATTCTCATGCACGTTCATTTTTGGATTGTCTGCTAATAGCGGAAATATGACGTAAAAAGGGGCAAAATGTTTTTGCATCGAGTCACCAATGCATTGTGGTCAAGACTAAGCTCTGTTGCAGCATTTGAGGTCAAAGGTCAGTGTGGATTTGGTATCTTAACTGAAAAGATCTGGTGATGTCATGATATGGCAGCCTTCCCCTTTAGTGTTGTCTACATGTTGTCTACATGTTGTCTGCATCTTTTAGTATGAGCGAGCAGGATGTGGTTTGCCCAGTTGTCATTTGGCATGTAAGAACACATTGGTAATAACTGAACTTGTGACCTTGTTTCTTCTGGAAGCAGAAATCCTGCGCCTGTCATGTTGTGGTGTCTGCTGCAGGACTCATAAAGCAGTGTTGATGGAAATATGGAAACTTTAATTTCCCAAATATGATTTAAACTGCTGACTCCTTTGATTACAAAGTTTCGATTGAGACTTCATGAACTCTTACAAGGGCTCTAATGAGGAATGATGATTTTCTATATTAGTGATACTCAAATCTGTGCCGTATTATGCAGTTGAAATCCATCTTTAGTTCAGCCTCTCAGCGCAGGAATGTGCTAATTAGCGAAAACAACTTGTCAGTGTCTGAAAAAACATATGGACTTTTGCTGCTCAATAAATACTTGAAGCAGCTTATTTATCTGATATTTTCATGTTTTTGGATTGTTTGTGTTAGGCTCAGACTATATTAGATTTTTGCCTGGTCACAGAAGTGACAGAACCATTGTGTAAAATTATACAATTAAGAAAGTCTCGCAATCTTTATGTCAGGATAGCACCTACTTTTGTCCATTATGACACATGATTCAGTGGTATCACTCAGCCCACAGTGGTGATATCTCATTGGGGTTGTAATTGGGCTGATTGAAACATGAAAGCATAATGTTTGTCGGTGCTGTGAACTGACTGCCCTCCTTTTATTAAGGGCTGACTGTGTCGACCTGCTCTCTCACCAATGTGTCTTAAAGGGGCTCATGGTTATTCTACAGAAAAATTGTATACCTCCACCCCCTCAGGTCTAGTTTACAACACTGTGATGTAAAGAGACTCCCCACCCCTAAGAGCAGCTGACGGGAGCTGAATTTTATAGGGTTATGTTTCTGCCAGCTTCAGGATTCCTCGAGCCATCCTTTGCTAGTGTTGGTTAATTAATCTACTTTTATTTTTAGTCTTGATTTTGGCTGTGAATAATTACCAAAAACAAGATAATCTGCTTCTGCTTTTGGGTTGTGCTAAATACAGGGCGTGCTTTATTTTAAATATGCCCTTTTCTGTGGCATGTTTAGTTCAGTTTACATTTATTTATAGATTTGTATTTCTCCATTTGAATTATATCTCATGTATAAGGCATCTACTTGTACCCACTCAACGACACAGAATTCAGGCTCTTGAAGCATGAGTACACACATACGTATACAAAATCTAGCTTCCTCTTGCTCACATGAGTGTAGGGGATGCAAGTCTTCCCAGAGGATTAAGAATAACTTCCGGTTTTTGAGCAGAAATAGATATTTTAAAAAAAAAATCATAACAAAACTGAGCAAATGATCTCATCCAGTTTTTCTTGGCTGCTAGCTAAAGTCAGCCCTGTGGTAGATGTCTGTGCCTGAGTACAGGCTTCCTCTTTTAGTTTGGCCTGGAATATTATCTGTGCATGTCCTTACATGTCCAAAAAGCTGTAGCCCCAGAACCTTGTTGCATAAGACTTGTTGTATTCTGTGCTGACTTTAGATTTGGCTATTTGTAATTCAGTGAGATAGAATAGTGGGTGTAAAGTAAAAATGGCTTGTGGTGAGCTGCTATGGGTAAAGAGCACAGAGACTTACTGAGAAAAACTAACATGGCATCATATAAGCCGAGGCCTGAGAGCGACCAGCGGTTTTAAGTTAAAAGTAGTCAGTGTGAAACACGCGATTCTGACTTCTTATAGTTCATATCATTATGGCTGATATGAACTCGAGTAACTGTCTGCTTGATGTCTGTAATTTCTATCGATCAAGCAACAGAAGTAAAAAATTCTTGCTTTAAAGCTTAAAATAAGGTGCAGACATTCTTTGTAAGCATCAATGTCCATTTGGCCTTAGGGTGACTAATGCAGCTCTTTCATGAAAGCAGTTTTGCAGTACATCAATAACCGTTTAAGTTGTCTTTCTCCGAGTCAGATTTTAACTTCAGTTCTGCCCTGGTACCTTTATGAAAGCCACAAACAGTGGTTGTTTGCAGTCGAGCACAGACCGCTTTGGTGAGGACAGTCAGCCATTGATCCACCAGGCTTTTCACACCTTCTCAGATTCCCACAAGTCTTTTCACTGATGTTTTACAGACCTGCTTGTGTTTTAGAACAAAGAATGAAGACTTATTGTTTTGGAAACATGGTGGGAGGGTTTTCAGTTTAACAGCCTCTGTTGAGAAACTTATCAGTGAATATATTTTAAATCTGATTTCACAAGAATGCTTCGTTTCTCCTCTGTTTGATTTTAACCCTGCGATGTGTTAAATGTCGTGTCTTTCAGGATCCTCAGAGTCTTCAACATTTTCCAGTTTGCCCAGTAGGACCAGCAGTGCCACCAGCTGCCCTTCTTCAGCCCACAGAGACTCTGGCAGTGACATAGAGAGCTTCCTGAATGCAGAACCCGGATATGACAGCATCTTCAGAAAGGTCTGACCCCCATCAACTTCAAATCAATGTTTAAGTGCTCAAAAATAATTCTTTTAAACTGGTTTAAATATCCGTGCAAAGTGAGAAAAGCAAATGAGGACAAATCTGTGAAAAAATAGAAAATATATATGTTTAAAAATGTAAACGAAAACATTGTCCCTATATATGCTGTAGAATTAACTTCTTACGCATCCAAACTGCAAACACATCAATCATTAAATGTATAAATTAGAAAAAATGTAGCAGCAAATTCCTTGTTTACTAAATCCTTGGCTGGCAGTGGTCCAAACATCCGGTTCAGTCGCGATGAACACCAAGAATATTTTTTGCCTCTGCAACTACTCCTATAGGGATAATATACTATATATGAAGTATCTATTTTCTCAGTCTGTGTCTGTTTTTTTATTTATTAGTACCCTGAGGCAGAGATGCCAAACATCTACTAAGCATCTTTTTAAGCCGGCAGCTCTCCTCCGCTGCTGGGAAAGTGCAAGCTGTGGTCCCTGCTGTCACTCTGCTGCTGTTGAAAGTCTGTTTGAAGCCAGGCACCCTTTGGTTAAAGTTGAAACACTTGTATCTCTCAGTTTCTGCTGTGTTGAGCACTTGAAACATGCTCATTGTAATGTGAACCGTATGTCATGTTTGGTGCAAACAAAGCCAGAGAAGAGAATATCAGCTGCCTGGGAGTATACAGTGTGGTGCTGGGGGTTGGGACACTGTAGATAGGCCGTGATGGGCAAAATGAATTCGCACAAAGACTACAGGAGCTAAATTCTGAAAGAGAGGATTAACGTCTTTGCTGCTCTCTGAAGGGAAACGCTTCTTTTGTGAAATGTAATACTGTAAATGTAGAATAAAGAGGACATAGACGGTTTCAACAGTCGAGACTTTTATCTGAGTTTAACATGTATGTTGTGCCATCAGATAAAATTTAAAATCCTGAAATAAAACAAAGTTTAAAACTCAGCTGGGCCCTTCTCCTATAGCGCTGAAGCTGACGTTCACATGCGCTCTCTGCCCTTGATGTATACTCATGCGTTGTCCGGCTCCCAGAGGAAGTTGTGTTTGCAGCATAAAGCAGATCTTTCATTCGCAGCTCTCCGACAGAAGCAGCTCTATGCTCGGCCCTCACACTGCAGCTGGCAGTACAATAGGCCCAGTTAAAGCTCACACCTACAAATTAACTCTAAATGGACTATCCCAAACCTGTGTGTGTGTGGGCAGTAGTTTTTTCCCACCATTCCCAAAGAGTGGTTTTACCAAAACTATTTGTTTTCCGTGCGTTTCTTATATTATAGAGCTGTCAGGTGAAGACTTGTCAAGAAATCAGCAAACTATACACAAGCATATGGCTAATTAACTTGCAAGAATACATATTAGTTTACACATATGCGGTGTACGTACACTTTATATTTGCCAACTGCTAACTGCCAACTGTCTGTGGATTTGGATCACTAAAATGGTCCTGTGACAATGACAAATGGACTTTAAAAAGACTATATATCACTAAGAAGCTTTTTCCTGGGAAAGGTTTGTTTTAACAAGGTTGCTATCATTTATTGGTGTTTGTTATAATGCCAGTGTTGCTACAAAGTGGCGCTGGCTCATTATCCCTAAGCCCTGCCATTTGGTCCTCATTATATTCCATTCCTGTGGGTTAAATGGCTCTTCTAGCCTACTCTTAATTCCTCTCATGCCTCAGTGAAGAAATGCTGATGGATATACAATGTGATAGCCTGAGTAATTAACAATGATTTGAAGGACATCTGTTTTGCTGTGTTATGTTTTATTCATATTTATTATGCTGTGTTGGAGTGCCCTTTTTTTCCTGTTCTGTTACATTCTGCCCATAAACTGCGGGTGTAATAAAATGGCAAAATCACATTATGGATCTTAAACAGTCTCCTGTTATTAGGGTTGTGTGGTCCTCCATGTAGAAAACGCTCCGCTACTTCCAGATGAACAGAAATAACCTTTTGGGTCCTTCATATAGTCCTATTGTCCCCTTGTAGGATTTGCCAGTACCTGATATCATCACCGTCACCAAGGTCAGGGTTAATGTAAGGTAGTGCTATGGACTCTATGTAATGTGTACCATGTGACCCAAACAAAAATAGAACCAACCAGTGAGAGGGCAGGATAGCTTTGTTCACTTACAATAAATGATTTAGCCTTATGCAATCAGGGACCATAAATGGACAGATATCAGCTGAGCAGCTGTTGAGACACAGTGTCTGCAGGCTTTTTTGTGGGATTTTTTTCGCTTTATAATGGATTGGATTTATATAGCGCTTTTCAAGGCACCCAAAGTGCTTTACAATGCCACTAGTCATTCACTCTCACATTCACACACTGGTGGAGGCAAGCTACAGTTGTAGCCACAGCTTATCACTGATTCCTCAAGTTGTCATCCACAACCTTGCCTTACAATAGCCTAGTAAGCACACACATGTTCTCACGCTCCACTTCCTGTGGTTTTCAGAGCAGAGCCAGACTCTTCACACTTTCAGTTACTGTTCACTGTTCACAAGTGCATTACTTGATTAAACCTGGAAATTAATACTTTAAGTGGAAACAGTTGCATTTACATGTGTCCCCGCCCCCTAAAATAATAAATCAACATTTTATTAGTGTGGCATAGACTTCATATAGTGCTGATTTAGCATACTGGCTCATGATAAACCATAACTTTTTGGTGGTACAGTAATGCTTTAAAGTAGTGTAAAGTTATACCTTTTCTCTTTTTGGGATGTCTTGCAGAATGATGAACCTGTGACTGGAGGAGACAGTGCCAGCGAGGTTTCCGTCTCCTGCTCTTCCACAGACGATACTGCCAGCGTCGGCCCGACCAGCTCCAGCCCGGAGGGCAGCCAGGGCCTGGGCTGCAGCTGGAGTCCTGAAGAGGGCATCCAGACCGTGGCACCTACCACTGAAGGACTGGACAGTGGAGGAGGAGGAGGGGCAGGAGAGGCTGAAGAAGAGGCCAAAGATAGAGTAACTGAGGTGCCGCGGCGTTCCTGTCTCTTTCGGAACAGCAACCGTTCCCTGTCACCTCTTCGCCGCCACAGCTGGGGTCCTGGAAAGAACAACGGAGGAGACGGAGAGATGAACCAGAGGAGGTGAGAATGATGAATACTGGGTTCTTCAGGATGAATAATGTCTAATTGCATTGTTGATGAAGTGGATGTAGAGATAGAAATGTTTCTCCTCTGTCCTAGATACTGGCTGCTGGTGTTAATCTGGTGTTAGTCAGTAGATGTCAGCAGACTTGATGTGTGCAGCTTTCAGCATTATTAGAGCTTGTTGATGTCAGTCCTTCTGTGCCATGTTGAGTGTTTCCTCTTCACGCTGTGAGCAGCTGTGTTGCCATTTGTCTTGCGTTGGCAGGGAGCTTCCAAAATTGTACACACAGATGCTTATAAACAAATGCACAGATACACACTTCAACATGAACACATGTTCTCACGCTTTCACATTCAAAGCCACACTGTACAGTTGTCACGAGTTGACAAGAAGATTATTTCACAAACATCGGTTCAATAGAAAGGCTAAAAGTGACTTTTAGAACGGGACCCTTAACGCTGTTTTGTCATCACTGCTCAAACGAGCCTATCGGCTCTTAGAGATGGTCTGTAGAGGAATTTACATGCAAGTTTAACTATTCTTTTTAATATCCCCTGTCTTATTAAGTTTTTCCTTTTGACAGTAGTGTATATTTCATATGTGTATCTGTGTGTTAAAGCCTGACGATACTGGAGACCATTACTAATTCATAGGGAGTATAAAAGAAATCCGTTAATGATATATTTGCCATTGTTTTTAGTATATGGTAAACGGCCAGGTACTTGTATAGCACTCTTCTACTCTGAGTACTCAAAACGTTTTTTACTGCAATCCTCATTTACACAAGTACTTTTTTCTTATACCTTACGTCTTACGCTTGTGCACACGCTCACGCTCCGATGGATGCACTGGGGCAACTCCGGTTCATTATGTTGCCCAAGGATATTTCAAGATGCAGATTAGAGTAGCTGGGGATTGAACCACCGGCCTTTCAGTTATTAAGTAACCTGTGCTGCCTCATGAGCCACAGAGCCTAGATGTATATATGCAGGCAGTGTTTTACAGCAACCTTTGATATCATTATTTACTTTTTAGATATCATTATTTATTTCAAAAGTTAGTCAGCAACTTAATGTAAAAATGCTTCTTGACTGCATCACCATCTGCTCAGCTGTGATACAACTCTGCAATGTATGGGTGGCAGCTTTCCTGCTTTAAGTGGAACTTTAGAGCATTTCTATCCCACAAACTGAGACATGTCACACATTCTGATAGGTTCTAGCTTCCAAACACTGCAGGATAGACACATTCCTAAAGTCTGGTCTATACCGGATGGCAGTGAAGAAAGCATGCAGGGTTAATATGCCGTCATCTTTTGCTACCCAAATATCATATCATATCATATCATATCATATCATTATAGATCAACCTAAATAAGGCCCAGTCACATAGAAGCCCACTGACTCACTATGTAAAATCACAAAGAGGGTACTGCGATCTCCTCTAGTCAACACAAACCCAAAATGAAGAATGTTTGCCTTGAAAGTAAAAGTTGTGGCTTACCATTTCACAAGGTGCAAGTTGATTCTTCTATGCAAAATACAGGAAACCGTGGCAATCTGCTAGCAAACAAAACAATTGCAAAGAGGTTTTTCTTTAGTGCAGCACCATATACCTCATTGCACCTTGCAACAGTAACCACTCCAGCAACCACTCGCCAGCCTGTCAGGGAATACACATTTTTCCCTATAAACAAAGGTTACCAGGGGGTTTGTCTGTCTGTGTGAGTGGGGTCTAGGACACTTCTTTTTTTTTAAAAGACAAAATAAATGTAATAAGATTTTAAATTATGAGAAAAACAAGTCTTCAGAATGTCTCGTTGTAGTGTTTGGTGACATTTTAAAGTAACAGCCTAGCATTTGGTAATTATGCTTATTTGGTTTCTTGCCAAAAACTATTGGGAATCCACATTAAAAGTGACATGAGTGTTGCATAAGCCCTACTGAAGCATTTGATCTGTTCAGTCCACACAAACTCCATCCTCAGACAGAGATGCCAAACAGATGTCTGTCAGCACAGAGGAGCTGAAAGGAGCAGCTGGTCTAAACAGAAGTTTACTGGATAAAGGCAGCTTTCATGTGGTCACAGCAGGAAGGAATCATCGATACTTTTAGATACAGTGTGTTATTATGGTGCGTTATGTTCATCAAGTTCAGTAAATTTGTTTGGTTTAAACAGCTGTCTGTGGAGATTATCCACCACAAAGTGTGTCTGAAAAAACTGACTTGAAGTGTGAAGCAAACAAACAAAAACATGGGGCACCACAGATGCATTCCTCAGAGTCTCTGTGCATGATACAGAGTCCTTCTTCTGAAAGATTTGAAAGAATTAAAATCTGTCTAGTTTCTGAGATGGACAAGTAACCGACAGCAGAAAACTCTTTGTAATGTGAAGTGGCCTTCAAAATAGTGTTACCATTAAAAACCAGGAGGCTGTTATCATGGTTTGGCACAGACTGGAAATACAACCTGGTAATGTCCAAGGGTACCAGTGTGCCCACACTACTCTCAACACCTACAGTACCTGCAACTCTAATTAGAGGATAGGTTATCTTGCTAAATGGTGTCACAGGGATGAACGTACAAGGATAATTCTTGTCTGAATCCAGTAACATCCTTTAAAGTTGACTTCAGAGGTTATCCGCCGACTAGCAGAGACTCTAGGGTGTCACAGTTGTGACATTGTCCTTGGTATGGTTATGATACAAATGGGGTTTCTGCTCACAATACTCAACTAGAGTTCTAACTTTGAATTCCACACATTTTGTTTGACACATTTCTGTCTATCGAGTGTTTCAGTTCATGCTGTGTTATTATTAGTTGATTAGAAGATGTACAGTTCCACGAAAAATAACATTTTCACAGGATTCTGTGCAGTCCTGTGAAAAGTAAAGTACACCTTTATTGCTTTCATACAAATTAAGAGGGGATGTAGCAGCTATGTGCTGATATTCGAATACACTGGCTTCACTAGTCATCAGCAAGTGTGAAAACCTCTATAAAAGCACAAGTTTTAAGAATCTTCCGACCTTCCAGTAAATTCACACCAAAGTCAGACCCTGCAATGCCACAAACAGAAGAACGACATCAGACTGCAGGCCTCAGTTGGCCTTTTAAATGTTAAAGTTCATGACAGTACAGACAGAAAAAGACTGAACAAGTGTGGCTTCTTTGGAAGGATTGCCAGGACAAAGCCTAAAAAGAATATGGAAGCACAACTTGGCTTTGTAAAATTGCATCTGAATAAACCACAAGACGTCTGAAACAATGTCCTTTAGACGGATGAGCTCAAAGTGGAAATGTTTGATAATAATTCACAGCTCTATATTTGGGGAAAACCAAACGCAGCATATCAGCACAAACACCTCATACCTGCTGTATGGCACTGTGGTGCAGGGTTGATGATTTGGTGCTTTCCTGTTTTGTTTTGTTTTTCTTTGGCAACCGCAGGACTTGGGCACCTTCATTTGCAATCACTAATGCCCACAAGTCTCAGTGAACTGAAGCAGTGTTATAGAGAAAAGTTGGCCAGACTTCCTCCACTATAAAGTGAGAGACTGATGTGTGATGACTCATACATAAAATGATTACTTCAACTTAGAGCTGCTAAAGGTGATTCTACAAGCTGAATGATGAGATGCAAGCTTTTGCCTGTGGAAACTTTCTTTTTCACATGACTGTAGTTTGTACCAGCAATCTCACTGTGAGGTGGGAATCCTAAAAAGGATGAACATCATTTTGAAACTCTGAGCAAAGATATCACCACAATTATTTCATGCTCATCATCTTTCATCATTTACTCTGAGCACAGCAGTGTTATCACTCTTGTCTTCTCTTAGATCATTACCTATACAGTAGTAGCCATAAAAATCCAATGGTCCCATCAGCAATAAGAACAGTTCATTGATTAATTATTTTCTTGCTGTCATGGCTTCCGTTCAAATCCCACTTCATTTCCACCTTCATCCACCACTCTGTCTCTGTCTCCGTCTTCATCACCTCCAGTTCCACTCGTAGCTCTGGTGAGAGGAAGCCGGCCTTTCACAGGAGAAGGTATTAATACATCACATTCATCAGTTCATGTTTTGTTAAGCTTGCCCTGCTTTTTAGTGGCGTGCTATGGCAAATTTATGCAGTTGTGGCCTTTGTGGACCTCCCTGCTTTTAATGTATGCTTGCTGAACTCCTGTTGCATTCTCTCCATCTCTGCAGGCAACTGCTCTGAAAAATGCTGCTCTCTTTTCACCCCTGTTGGAGTTTGTATGAAATACTGTGGCAAATGGGTGGTGGTGGAACTGCTGTTTTGTATTGCATTGGTAATAACAAGCAGCCACACAGAAAAAGAGAAGTTTAGCTCTGGAGGCTGAACCGCATTGGCTAGAGTTTTAGAACAGACGATTGTTTTTTGTTTTATTTCTTTCTTTTTTGGGTTTAATAACTTCCTGTAGGGAATTATTCAAAACTCTAAAGCATCAGAAGACAGAAGACAGTGGGCTGCAGCAGTAAAAACGTTGTTCTCACTGCAAAATAGCTTTGTTGACTGTATGAAATGTTGCTCTTTGACTCAGAAGGAGGAGGGAGGAAGCAGTGGAAAAAAGAGAGTCAGCATCTTCTACTTGATCTTGATTGTATGCAGAATAGATCTATTTCAGCTCTGCTGGGTGAGCCGAATGCTCACCCTCCTACTCAGAAAGTCTGTTGGATATGAAAATGTTTGACAACAGTGTCTGAAAAAGGTAAAAGGCTTCTTTAGTAAGACACATTTGAAGTGTGTCGTGGTTATTGTAGTTAATTAAACTGAAAACTAAGGAGTGGAAAAACTTCTTCAATTAAATAAAATAAAAATAAAACTAGGCTGAAAATTGATATTTTGCACTAATGACTAAACGCTAATTAGAATTCGGTGTTTATATTTTAATAACTGATGTAAATATGTCAACTCTTTCTCCGGATTATTATCCCCTATTATTATTATAAGGTCATCAAAATGAGTTAAAGTAAGACTCAAACTAAAATGTGACATTTTCAATAAAAACTTACTGATAAAAAATAGCTAACTCAAAATTAGTTTGTTCAGGAATGGTGTAGAGAGCTTCTTGGTGATAAAAGACAGGTTAATGGTGTAGATCAGGGGTGTCAAACTCATTTTAGTCCATACAGTCCAATTTGATCTCAAATGGCAGGGACCGGTAAAGGCCATTTCATATTAACCTATAGAAAAATAGAAAAGTTTTCCTCTTTCTTTTAATATAAAGAGGTACAAACATATTCTCAAAATGTTAACAACTATTTACCAAGATGAAAGTGTCCTATTTAAAAAGAAGGTGCAATTTAAATTACATATCTCATTTTTTGCACAGTCTGCTCTCATTAAAAACAAACACATCTGGACGGCTCCTTAGGCAAACCACCGCTTTGCTGTATTTATCAGTAACAAGCCTTTAAAACTGACAATGATTCACTCTCATTAGCTGATCCATTCTTACACTGAAAAGTACAAATATTAAGCCCTTCATCTCTGAAGTATTCACAGCTATCCAGTGGACTGGGCTGGACCTTTTGTTGGGCTAGTTTGACTGAGTTTGACCAAAGTGCTCCACAAGTTAGTTAATGAACAATAGAAAACAACAGAAAAATAAATACAGAAAATAAAACATGAAATGAAGTTAATACAATATATTTAACATAAACAAAAACCAACATCTGTACCCACTGCTAGCTAGTGTCTTCCACACTTGTGCTAGTTTTAATTAGATGCATAATCACAGAATCACAACCATGGGCAGACCTCATGGGGAAACATTGCTTATATTTCTTACTTTTTTGACATATCGGCCGAGTAGGAGATGTTATCAATATATATTAATTACTCCTTGGTCCACAGACTCTTTCTAAATTCCCTTAAACACACACCTGTAGTGTTTCTGAGCTCCAGATTCTCATCACTTGCTGGCTGACATGTATTTTAATACAGATATATCAATGCTTACTAGCTAATAATGGCCAATAATATCAGCCCTCCTCCATCTCTGTCAAGTTGTAATGAAGACAAGTCTCTTATTGTCACAGTCCACTGCTGTAACCATCTGGTCACATCTGTCACGTTCAAGAAGCCAGCGGCCACCCTAGCAGCGGCTCCAGCAGTGTTAATGGTGCCTTGGCTATTCTGCCAATTTTTCATTTCTGGGAAACACCCTGGGTTCAAGTTGATTTCCTGTCTGCTACTTATATTACAACAACGCTGCAGCAGGAAATCAGCTTTAACCCGTTTGCAATGTTTATGCTTCACAATGCAAAATACATCCACTCTGCCCAGTTATTTCAGAATAACGTCAGTGTTCTCAGATACGCCTGCAACTGTATCCTGTTTATGTCCTCATCTGTGTGCTTCGTTGCCACTCTGCCATACTCTCTTATCAATCTTCCCATCACTCTCCTAACCCCTTTCACCTCACTTTCTCTTAGTATAAGCATGTGCCCCCGCCCCCTTGCCATTGGCTACAGTGTGGAAGTTGTTTCCTCAGGTTTACTGCATTACTGTGTTTGTGATGTTTTCTTGTTTGCCAAGGGCATGTGTCCTTATTTGAACATGGCATATTTACATGCTGCTTGATTTGCATTAGCCGTTGTTGTTGGTGTTTTCGTGTGTATATGAATGCCCAACCCTTTCAGTCAGCAACCTTCTACACCAAGGAGAGAGAGGGAGCTGGAATAGCTGCTAGTGTTTGAGCATGGAGGGCCCTGTGGCTCTGTAGAATTGTATGTAATAATACTGCCAGGAAGGAGGCCTTAGTATGACAGATATAGCCATCTACATTCACAGCCCTGAGGATAGGTGAGTGCTGCTCCACTCTGGACACTTATAATCACCAAATCATGATTCTTTTACTCGGGTTTTAGTTAGTGAAGCTTGGATGAGTTGGACTGATGATTTGCTGGATAATGGAGCACCATACAAACCCATGGGCCGGAGATGAGAGATTTACTGCTGGAGCTTTAACTATCATAGAGTCTGTCCTGAAGCGAATAGAGCTGCAGCCTCGTGGCATAGCTCATCCTGAAATGTAGCAGTAGTTTTCCTCTCCATAATCATTGGATTGGATTTTTCAAGGCCTCTTATTTCCAGTCATAGATCGATGTAATTGGGTTTGTAAATCACAGCTGCAGAGCTCTCCATGCTGATGCTGATGTTGGGAGTCATTTGCAGCTGCTTCAGCTGTAAATCTGCTCCAGAGGCTAGTGATAACTCAGCTGGCTAAACACAGTGTGTGTGTGTGTGTGTGTGTGTGTGTGTGTGTGTGTGTGTGTGTGTGTGTGTGTGTCAACAGGTACATCTTTGTGTGTTTGTGTTTGATGCAGCGACAGTTCTGTACGTTCAGAAAGCTGTGATTGTGATTGATGTGATTGTGTTCAATACAGTGTGTGTTCTTTTATTGAGGTCATCTTTACTTTCTGTTTGTACACAGTTACAGCTTGGAGGGGCTCAGTGGAGGCCCTGAAGAGCTCAGGGGCCCCACCAGCCAGGGGCCCCGTATCCTGGAACCTATAAGGATTCCCCGGCAAGACAGCGATGACAGAGGCTCTTTGGTTTCTCTGACAGAGGAACAGGAGGACCGGGGGGAGTATAGCAGAGTGCATGACCCGGTGAGCTAATAAGCACACACACGCATGAAGTTTGTTGATGTGATGCCACTTCTTTACACTGTCACACAGTCGGCCACCAAGAGATCCTGAAAAACCCACACAGCCTAATTCACGAGAGAAAAGAGTCGTTGTAAAGCTTGTACATAAACAAGACTTATAAACAGTCAAGGGAAATCTGAGCCTTGTCAGTTTGGGGATTAGTGAGAATTAATAAACATGACTTTCCTCGGGCAGATTTATACTTCTCCCACTGAATTTAAAACAAATTGTAAACATAACGCCACGATTCAAAATGTCGAGTTTCCTCTTTTAATTCATGTTCCTGTTTCCAGTTGACTGGCTGGCAATGCTTTGTTCCACATTATCTCTGCCTGGCTCACTCCATTTTTTTTACATTTTCATGCACTTGGTTTCATTCAGTCTCCTGTCTCTTGCTGCAGAAATCAAGACGATATCGGCCCCTGCGAAACAGCTGTCCTCCCATGAGTCTGCCCCTCACCAAGTCTGTATCTATGCTGGCCATCAGCCAGAGAGACATCGATGGTGAGTGACACGTTATGAGGCAGCTATCAAGTCCCTACTTGTAACATTCAGCCCTTTTCTTCACCTTTTTATCCTTTGGTTTTCTTTGTTATCCTCTTTAAGCTTTAACTTACTAAATTACAAGTACAATGTAAAGTCCTCATTCTTCATTTCCTCATTTTAACATCACCAGACTCAGCAGAGGGACACAATCATTTCAGCTTGTAATTGGAAATTTAGAGTTCATTATGTTTTTCACTGTAAGCCCCATCACAAAGAGAATAGAAGAAAAAAGGTCAAAAAGCTACATAAAGAGAGAAAGTGGTAGTTTAACATGCAGCTATTTAAACTGAATTGCTCTTATTACGCGTTTCCCGTACATCTCCACTTCCTGCCCCCATCCTCACTATTATTAGGTTATTATATATTTCAATAAGTGATCAGTGCCTGTTGTGGTTCTTTCCTTCCTGCTCCCCAGCGGTGGGACGCCTGAGACGTAAGAGGCGAATTTCCTTCTCTTTCAACCTTTCCCCCATCCTCACCAAATCTAAGTCTCAGTTCATTTATGGGGACTCCTCATCTAGCGATGATGAGGATGACTTCAGTAAGTACTGACATGTAAACTTAGCTGCAGTAGAAAATAGCTGTGATGTCAGAGCTGCTCCGGTTAGCAACCTGGATCTGAGCTGCAGAGAGTGACAGCGATGCACCCAGATCAGCTAGGAGCTAGCCTGATACCCACACTGAAGTGTTTACTTGTGACTCAACATGAGGTGTGTGCGTGAAAGGCTTCCTAGACTGAGCCTAGCAGAAGAAGCAAAGTTGTCTGAAGGAAAATTTAAATTTTTACTCTTTAAACTTCATCAAAGATTAAGTCCAAACATTCAGCCTCAACAATCTTGTCATGAAGAAGCTTCTAATTGCTGCTGATATTAATCTACTTGCAGTGTGAGAATGCAATTAGACAACGCTTGTAGCCAAATTGCTGGTGTAGAAAATCACCTTTCGCCTAGGCAGCATTGTGTTTAAATTATAATCCATGTTGACAGCAATAAATAAGACCTTGGCTTCTCGTGTCTCCTACGCAGCACAGGAATCGGATGACTTTTACATAAACTAGCCTTACTTTAGTCTTTTTGAAAAAACTGAAACACAATTACCAGAGAAAGAGGAAAATAATCATAAACACTGCAGGTGAACTGAGGAAGCCCTTTCTTCTCTGCAGATAAATACGAGCCTGTCACCTTTAGTCAAAGACACTGAGGCATTCCTTCCTTTCTCTTATCTGTGCGATATTTCCATTAGCACTGTTCTCTGTCTCCTTATCTCCATTGCTAGGAACACAGGGAGGCCAAGATTTTGTCCTCATTATCCTGTTTTGGGTTTGACTTTCTTCTGCAGCGCATGCGAGCAGTGCTTTGCATATTTTCGTGTGCGTCTGGATATTGGTAGAAATGATTGTTTAGAGAGAAGCAGATTGTTCCCTAGAAAAGATGCATGCCTTATGTTCAACTCTGTGCTTAACGTTTGGCACAGAGATTAATTGAAAAACACACATGTTCTGGCTGTTACTGCAGCCAGAAAATCCAGATTTTCAACAGTAGAAGAGTCTGGGAGGAACTACACCCAGCATAGCTTTGTGTAATAGGATGAGCAGACCAAAAAAATATGAAATGTAATTTTGCCCGAGTCATCATTCATTCTCCAGCCTTCAATGCACGATAATTTAAAACTCTATCATTTTAGTTTTTGACTGTATTACAGCCCCTCATTTTTCCCCCGTCTCAAAACAGAGGAGTTTAGCTCACTTCTGTAGAGCACAGAGCTACAGCAGGTGAGGACTGGCCAACCAGGGAAAAATAACAAATACATTTGTGATTGTGCTTTTATTTTACTAAAATTATACTTCAATCATTTTTATTGTTAATTATTACTTGAAATTGGCCTCTGAAGTGGGGGATGGCAAAAAATAGCCTTTGCTTTTAAGCCAACTTTCTGCTGATTGGCTGCCCCTTGCAGTTGTGTGGGGTTGTTGTGTTTATAGTTTCAGCTTCGTGCTTTAGTTGACCATAATGGGGAAAAAAAATCATAATAGGTCACCTTTAAAGGAGATGGTAGAAAAGGAAGTCCTCGCTATAGCTGTTGGCCTCCTTTAGTCATGTCAGTGGGTTGTCAGTTGTCACACAGCTGTACAAGGGTACCTAAAGTGTTGCATATTTACCTTTAGGGAGCCAAATCTGTAGCTTACTCTCAGTTATAATCAGGTCAGCCCCTAAAGACATATATATTTTTTGTTTTTACTATCCTGCCACTCACTTCCTCTCCTTTTTTTTCCAGGTATGAGGTTTTCCAGCACCTCTGGGTCACTAGCATACAGGTCAGTCCAATCCTGCGCTTACATTTTACCAGAAAATTGTTCTTAAGACTTTCATTGCTTGGAGGACCTTTTATAGTCCTATAAAGAGCAGTGTGGAGAAGTGGTCAAATGATTCCATAGGACCTTTATGGTGCTTCAAAGAACCATTTCACAATCTGTGAACAGGTATGCTGTGTGAATGAAGCTGCTGGAGATTAAATTAAACCTGTTTGTGTGTTCCAGTATATCAGAAGAGGAGCCTGGGCCTCTGCGGAGTGACACTGAGGGAAAGAGTGTGACAAAAGTTAGCCGGACCTTCAGCTACCTCAAGAACAAGATGTACAAAAAGACCAGGGTGAGGGAATATGGAGTTTGTAATACTCAATGTTAAAATTGTGACAGGATTCTTTTTTGACTACACTTATCTGTAGTCTGCTTCTTACAATTCATTCAATAGGCAGCCACCTTCAGTGTTTTCTTACAAATGTATCCCCTTTGAGCAATGAGCAATTAATGCCCAACCACAGTTTTCAAGTATTCACACATATATGAACATTAAGCTTCTTTTTCTGTTGGCCCCTGACTAGCTTCAGTCTCACAGCAGGGCTGTTATAGGCAGTTCTGGGCTGAACAGTTCCAGGTGTGGCACCTCAAGAACTACATATGTTTGTCCTCGTTTTATTTTCTTTGTTTGCACTACAACTCCCAATAGGTGCGTGACGTATTAACCAGGCGGCAATTAGCATAGCAACAACTAAACTACAACCACAACAATAAGTTGGAGCATACTGTGCGTTTGCTGCTCTGAGTTTCCTGATAGCAGATGCCTTGCATTCTGATTTAAGTTGAAATAACATAACATTACAAGTGGCTAATTGTCTTTTTATGTCAGGTGTATCTCACAGACTAACCTCAGGCAGAGCTCCCACTGTGGCTGATGATGGCATCCAGAATCCTTATTAAAGTCTGTTTATGTGTGGCAGCGTAAGCCAATGTTGGCATCAGAACTGAGTCATGCTTCATTGTTTCAGATTGTTGTGCACCCCTTGTTTTGGGAACCGAGTGCCAGCAGGTCAAAGGCATGAATGTAAGCTCATGTTGGTCTTTACCACCATTTCAATCAAACATCAGTACAGGAGCTCTGAGATTCTCCGATTATACACATGGAGATGCTGCAGGAGTTTTAAAAGATGACACCCTCCAGAGAAAACTGTGGAAAAAACCTCCAATTTCTTTGCTTCTACGCCTATAACAGCGCTCCTGAATCTCGGGTCCTCACTACTTTCTTGAATACCTATCGTTCAGGAGAATTCCGGCATGAGAATTCAAATCGCGATTGGACTTTTATAGCTTTGCAGTTGGCATGCAAAACAACCAATGAGATGACCATAAACTAGGCTTAACAAATCCTTTCCATCCACTCTACAAACAAATGCATGGCTCTTTCGAGGGATAACATGCAGTAAGCCAAACCAATTAAGCTTCACTTTGATGAATGTGTCATTTAGTTTCTATTCTAGCATCATCATTTTCTCCCTACGTTAAGAGGATGTACTTGCTTTCCTTTAAGGGGGTGACAGGAGTTTTTATTTCCTCTTTAGCACACGGGCTTAATAAAGCCTGGTCTTCACTGCCAGCTCAACTGTTCGTGTTTTAAGATTTAGAGCTAACTCATGGTTTTTCTGTAATTTCTACGTTAAGTTTACGTGTTCGTTGGTTTTTACAAATATGACGTTCATCATGTTGCAATGCATGCTTGCATTCAGACCACACACTTATGTCAGTCAGAGCTTCCCCTTCTGCTGGAGGATCAACCATAAAGTAGGAGCTAAAAAATGACAGACAAATGAGCTTCTGAGAACTTTGATGGTCCCTCATGCAACACCACACAAAAGACTTCCTCTAAAAAGTTCTAAGACCTATGAAAAGGCCCCTCTGGTTCAAAAGCACCTTATATGTCCTGCTTTTGCCCAAGTCGTTGTTAGATGCAACTTCCCACTCTCAGATTTCCCAAGCGCCTCACAGTAATGTCTTCTCAGAGAGATAAACCTCTGTGTAAGATGTGGTCAAAGCAGACTTTCTTTCTCATACCCTTCGTACTCCGTTAGGGGATCTACCTGCAGTTTATCCATTCCTGTGAGAGCATAATACAGGGTGACAATAAAATGCTGTTAGTTTGTTGAAATATCGATCAGATAAAGTTACTTTAGTAAAACAATGGCTTCAGCACTATTATGACATGGAAATTATTGTACAGTACTGCATTTAAAAATCACAATGCTCAGCACTGCTCACTTTAAATTGCAGAAGTGGCATTTACTGTATTGCAGTAGCCATTAATATGATTTAGGAATACGGCTGTCTCTATCAAGACTTTTAAACTCAACAGGGTAGCTGTGGGTCCTTAAAAGTAAAAATAATTGCATTCAATCACTCCCCAAAAAAAGAGGCCTTGGAAGGTATTAAATAGTCTTACATTTAATTCACAGATTATAAGCAGTAATGTAATTATACAGCATTTTTATATCCAGTTATGGGCTGTGTTGTAGACCTTACATAGCTATAAACTGTGTGTGATTGTTGTGACAGTATATTGAACCAAAGGACACTCACACAGCACCAGGAAGTACAAATAGGCAAATTCTGTTTTCAATAAAACCACAAATTAACATATTACCTTTTGATAGCTATTCTGATATGTAGTTTACTTCATGATCAAAATTGGTGTTAGATGCTACCTGAAAGTATTAGAAAGAAAAACGGGCTGTAATGATAGATATCCATGTTGCTGTTGCCAGTCATAACTGCTTTGATCACGAAGCGTGCATTTAAATTTGTTCCATGTGGTGATTAAAGGGTCTGAAATGCCCTGAATTTAGCACAGAGTTTTTATTTCTGTTTGGGAAGTGAAAAGTCTGTGTGCTTCCTGTAAATATGCAGCCCTTGCAAAGATACACTGAAGGGTGAACAGGAAGTAAAACAGGAAGATAGAGTTGGTGGTTTAATAATCTAACCTCAGCCGTCACTTTGCTTTTAAAGCGGCAGGATTCTGAAAAAGCTTCCTTCAGCCTGCAGCTCATTGCTCCCTGTCAGAGGTCAAAGTTATTGGCCACCGTTAAAGCTTTGATGTTCAAAATGGGTTTGCCTAGTGTCTATTGGCTCTGCTTGGAGCATTGAGATTGCATCTGCAACTGTCAAATGTGTTGAAGAATTGGCAATCTAATGTCTTGCTGTCATTAATAAACCAGAACCAGTTTTAAGGAGAAGAATTTGTGTCTTCCTCTTTAGGTTAAATATTAAAAGTCTGACTGTTCTGGAAGGGGATCTAGTTTGTGCAGTTTTGTCACCATGTCTCTGTCAGACTGAAGGAAGGGTCATTGCAGAAATAGCACCTCCCGTAGCGAGCCAGTGACTTCCTCATTCACAGCCTTCCTAATGGAGGCTTGCTGGTAGTAGCTTGAGCCACTGAGCCACAACCAGGGATGTTATACAGGAGTTTCCCAGGGAGCCGTGGCTTCTCACTGAAATGGAAAGGTTGGCTGGAGGTAGGCTAACACAGTGCTCTGGTTTCCCAGTTGAATTGTAGTGAAAGAGACTGTCACAATATCATGTTAAAAGGGGCTGGTGTTTTCCTCTGGGCTGATGTCTTTTTCCAGTGAAGTCATTGCCCGTTAACAGTGTGTTTTACTGGAATGTCTTTTTGTTTAAATCTCTGGTTTAGATGTCACAAGTGATTACTTATCCTGTTGTGTATGCTTGCAGCCAAAACAAAGAGTACAGAGGATCATCTTTTTCAGATACATTGAACTGCTGGGGTTTTTTTGTTTTTGTTTTTTTTGCCGGGCATCAATAGGCGTGATATCAAACAAGCATACTTGCTGCCATGAAGAATACTTTTTTGGGCCGTTCACTGTGGTTTAGTGCTGGTTAGACAGTTGTTGCAGGAAGTGAGAATGAAAGCTGTGTGTTGTACTGGCTCTGAAACATAGCGTGGGCCAGTCAGGCTTTTGGTATCTTGAAATGGCTGAACCAAATGAGCTCTAGTATGTCAGAGCTTTGTGGTCCCTTCAAACCAAGAGGCCCAGGGCTGGTCATTAAAATGAGCTGGAAAACTGCATTTTCCCATTTCCTCTGGGTTTGGGTGGAGGCTCTGTGATGTAAATCCAAGAGAATGAGAGCTCTGTTCTTCTCTGCATCACTTTATGGGATTGTGATTCAGCTCAGTGTACAGAGATGACCAGCTGCTGAGGACGATCTCATCTATTAATGCAGAGGCAGCAGAAAGCCCACCCTGTTATGGAAAGGTCATAGAAGTGATTCCCAGACAGTGCGTCTCCGTCACCAGTCGTGCATCCTGCAGAAGTGTCTCATTCTTCATAAGAGGTTTTGAATAGTAGCATTCGAGTGTCTTGAGAAACCAAAAGAATACGTAATATGAAAACATGCTGCCCTTTTGGGATAAATGGTCATTGAAGATCTCCACGTCTGAGTCTTCTGTCTCACCTCAGAAAAAAGGATTGAAAGTGTCTGAAATTTATTTAAAAGAGTTCCTTAATGAGACAGTTTGTTGTCAGGATAAATAATGCATCACTTAATATGCAAACCCTCCCGCTGCGTCCTACATCCGTGTAATAATGTTGCTCTGCAGGGTTCAGATTGGAATTTAACAGAAGCGACTGGCCCAGTGTCAGTGTCTGGTATGTTAGTGTATGCTACACGTCACCATGCTTCACTTCGAAACTTCTAATTGGATGGCAAAGTTGAAGCAATTAGCCAAGTTCAAGGTTGGGTTGTCTTCTTAACTAATTAATTTCCATTTGTGCAGGAAAAAGAGCGAGACAAACGGGAGAAGGACAAGGAGGGCAAGGAGAAGGACAAGAAGACTGTGAACGGTCATGTTTTTACACCAGTCAGCTCAAACCACACCACCCAGTGCTCCCAGTGCAATAAAGGTTTCAATGGCAAGGATGCTTTCCATTGCACATGTAAGTAACTTTATTTCTTTTTTGTCTTGTTTGTTTTCTGCAGAGTTGCTGTAGCTTTAAATCATATTAA
This sequence comes from Oreochromis niloticus, assembly GCF_001858045.2. Classification (NCBI taxonomy): domain Eukaryota; kingdom Metazoa; phylum Chordata; class Actinopteri; order Cichliformes; family Cichlidae; genus Oreochromis; species Oreochromis niloticus. Next base: position 33,320,782 of record NC_031965.2, read on the forward strand.
GTCCTAATAACCTTTAATTATTTTATTAGAAGAATTTAATTTCTTATCTGAAAGCACACTAAGCTGTGAGTCGTTTCTGAACGACGATGCTGAACATAAAGAGAGGAAATGAAAAGATTTCACCAATAAATCCAGGAATCTCTATATGCATGTTTGAATATGTTAGTTTATATTTCTTCTCGTCTTTGTCTCTCAACAACCATTCATCTGATCCACTTCACACTTGTTATGTGTGTTACTGAGAACCTAAGTAACACACTTGTTATGTGTGTTACTGAGAACCTAAGTAAGTGCGGTGCTGACTTTAAAGTTGTTTTGATGATCAGTTCTCATAGTTTGGCTAAAAGCACAGACTGTATGTAAATGATGTACAACTGTGTATGACATTACCCAATAGTCTCTGGATTCTGCATTTTGAGGCTTCATAGTTGGTACTTTGGTGGCAACATGCTTGTTTTGAAAAGCCTGAGGTGACCATATTAGGATTAAAAGAGTCAAGTTGTCAGCTAATGCTAGCTGTCTCGGTTAGCAAGCTGCATTCCCAAACAAACAGGCACAAATGGCTGCTAAGTTGGTGCTGAGGAGCAGAATTATACAGTGTAGAATTTCTCCTGCCAAAAATGGAGCACAGACTTTTTGGACGGCTGTACCACAAAGCAGGCTGTGTTATTCGTCAGATAATTTTGTTAAGAACTGGCCTAGCAGACAACTGTACATGTCAGCGTACCTATCAATTAAACCAACTTAATATACCAACTTGCCAATTTAAATTTTTTTAATTTGAAAACAAAAATTAGATGTTCACTTTATAGCTGAAGTTGGACATTTTAAAATAAGAGTCTGTGTGGAGTGACTCTCATTTGGCGGTAGCATCTGGGGTTGCTGCTGGGCTATAAGTTGTTTTGTGTTACCAGCGTTTCAGCATTGGCATTATGGACAAGGCGCAGGTCCAAGCCCACCCAATAAAGTCTTTGTGCCCCCTCAGCTGAATTCTACTGATATACTTCAGCTATAAGTTACATTAATTCAAGCAATTTGCTAATTAAAAAGGTAAACACCCATATCACTGCTGAGTTATTGCAATGCAAGCTCAATTTAATTATCTGGTTCACAGTAGTTTTGTGTTTTTATAGCAATCATGGTAACCAGCATGACTGAGGATGACACTGAGTGGTTAAGAGGTTATTCGGCACCTTTTGCAGGTAGTTTTAAAGCATGATCCTGGTTGAAAATTTCAAAACAAACATAAATGTATGGAGGCTATCCTTGGTGGACTACAGCCTGCCTTATGTGTGATGGGACATGACACACATTTGTATACCGTAGCAAGAAAGTAGTGTTTCTGTGCAAATTAAATGAGACTTTTAGCAGTGACACAGATGAGTGTTCAGTCAGTGTTTTCAGAGCAGTAATGCTATGTTTATATCTGTTAGCTTTCACAACAACTGATTTCCTGCATGTGATGCATTTAGGCAATATCTCTAAATTGTAGCTCATGAACAGGAACTGCATGAGTAGCAGACGAGTAAGACCCTATAGTAGGTCTGTTCTTACTGTTTACTGTAAAGGCTCTGTGTTTACATTTAGGCACTAAATTAAAAGGTTTAATTTAAAGAAAAAGTCAATTAGAATTCCTTTATTTGATTATAAAGGCCAGTGCAAGAAAACATGAAACACCAACTGAACTTTATATTAGCAGTTAGTTGTGCAGCTGCAGCGAAACTCCCCAAAGAGCTACTTCTAATGCAACCCAGTCAGACTTTGATTACAGACAACAGAACTGTTTTTTGCATTGTTTTTTACTGGAGCGGCAGAGGCAGCCCTAAAGAGGTTCTAGTTTATTGCACAAGCCTTTGGCGCAAGCCCAGAAAAAGCCTAAAAAGGAGAAACAAGCTCTGCGATGGATCACAGCAGACCTCTTTATGGCCACAATCTGCCTCAGATGCTTCAGACTGGCAAAAACAGCCCCTGTTGTATTCAGTCAGTCTGGTTCAGATTGTTAGAGCCACAGACAGTGTGAGGGAGGTTTGTACTCTGGCTAGTGTCCATTCAGCAGAGGAATACAGTGATCCTTTGTCTCAGATTAGCTGGTCTTATTTAGATGTCACCAAAAAGCAGTAAAATACCCAATAAAATCCAGAGGCATGTAAAAAGATATCACTGCAGGAAATCAAGGTGCTTTGAAAAATCATGCAATCTTCTACTTTAATGCAAATATTTTTACAGTGACACATTTTCAGGCGATAGCTCCCAGCCCTGACAGTGTTGCTGCCTTTCTGACTCGTGCAGCGCTATTTTCTCACCCAGACTAAAAGCGGCTGTTGATGTAATCCCAGGAACGGAAATGTTGCACTGTATGCATTCTAGCCTGGATGACTAGGTCTGATAGTGCGTTTGTGGGTTTCACATGTGTGTTGAGTGGACTTCTGTCTCCTGGAAATACGCCCGTATGATTAACCCTGATCAGCCACCATTTTTTTTTTCTCCTTGATGTGAGCATTAAAAATAAAGAGCGTATGTTAGGAAAAACTGAGAATTTGAGTGCTTAGTGGACAGATCAGCCTGTAGAAGAGGTCAAATGTCAGCAATCTGAAACGATGACTTTGTTCTTAAATGGTGATTCGAGAATGTTTACATGATTTAAATTTTCCCATGCAATTTGGTGGTGACGTGCGTGTGTGTCATATCTGTTTTTTTCCCCCCATCGTCCACGAGCAGTATTACCCCTCGATTGCATCACATGCTTTGCTCCAGTCTGGCTTTCATTAGCAGGCTGGTGGAGTTTCCTGGCTGGCTATGAAAACCAGTCAGATTTTCTAACCCCCACTTTTCCGCACACCCTCACATGCCCCACCACCACCACCATCAGGCTAACAGTATTCACTCCTTCTTTTCTTTCCAGACTGCAATGCTTCCGTCCACAAGGGCTGCAGAGACAGCCTGCTTGTTTGTGCCAAGGTGAAGATGAAGGTACAGGCCTCCTCGCAGTTACTCCTCCACTGATTCTGTAGTACTCTGTCCCGAAGCCAATATCGATTTTCTTTTCATTTATGCTTTTTCTCACCGTTTCTCTGTTTAGTTGCCCAACCAGCAGTTTGCGGTACCAGATTCGAGCTTGTTTCCTACAGTAACGATGAGGAACAAACGTGAGTGTAAAACCAGCTCAAGATTGCCTACACAGTTGTCACAGCCAGTAATTATTTGCAGATTTATCGCCAAACCTCTCTGATCCCCTAATGAGAGGAGATTGAAGGGTTTTTGTGCACATTTATTTTGTTCTGATAATTACTTACACTAAAGTTGGCAAAAAGTGTAGGTTTTATCTACACACCGTGACAAAGTGCTTCTTTGGGGTTGTTCTTAGGACCAGAGCTCAAAGTGTTGCTCACTAGAAAATTCAGCCACACACACACACACACACACACATACACATAAATATGATTTAAACAGATTTAAACTGTTAAATTATTACTAATAATCTTTAGTCAAAGGACAAAACTTTTTTCCTTTGAATAGAGAAGCTTTATGCTGTCTGCTTGCTCTGAAGTCTCCTAATAAATTATGTTTAAGAAGGTAGACAGTCTGTGAGGAGAGAAAAAGATGGACTGTATTTGCCAGAATACAGTCTTAAAACCATCACTTTTACCTGTCAGTGATTTAGCTTTTTAAATTTAGCATTTGGAAGCAATGACTTGTCATGAAACGGAGATTTCTAGCTATAGCAGAGGCCCCAAAAAGTCAGGATAAGTTAGGATCTCCTGCTGGTTTTGAAAAGTATTCAGATTATTTTTGTAATCTAAGTTTGCTCTGGTCCAGCTGGTGGGACAAAGGAACGCCCCTGGTCGGCCATCTTGCCCCCTGAGGACCATTCCACCTTAATGGTCCCATCACGGAGACACACCAGCATCATGACTTTCACGGGAAACAACCTCTCCAAGAGTCTCTCAATAAGCAACATTGCTGGGTGAGCTGCTCTGTGTGTGTATGTTGGAGTGAAATGTTTCTGTACTTCATCTAATTTCATTTTTAATAGCTTAGTTTTTAATGCATTATTTGACCCCTGTACAATGTGTTTAAACAGATATATGGGTAACTGTGTATGGCCTGTTACGAAGACAACATTAATAATGTGAATTTTATTATCATGTCTCCATTCAGTCCGGTGTTTGATGAGATGCCCATCAAAGGTCTGCGGTATCTCTCTCAGTCCACCGACTCGCTCAACAGAACCAACCAGGTCACAGAATCCATGGAATCACTTACTGATGAAGGTTAATAAAGGCACACACACACATGAATTCATTTTTCCACATTTTTCAATTTCAGTTAGTTTAATGTGAAAAAATAATTACTTTTTAAAAAAAATAAATAAATGATTAATGGATATACTGTACCGAACAGAAACTTAATGTGGTTTATCCAAACCTCTCACCTGTAAGCTATCGTATAAATGGAAGTTAGTTTTATTAATTCAGGCTGTGTTGTTGACTCAGGAACAGAAATGATGGATGGGCAGCTGATGGGGGAGTTTGAGGCCGAGGCCAAAGAGCTGGAAGCAGACTCGTGGAGTTTAGGTGTGGATCAGCAACACCTGCAGCAGCTGGGCAAAGAGCTGGTGAAGAGACAAGATGTCATCTACGGTAATCAGCACATATAACACTCACTGCAGTAACTTTGATTAAATCACATTTAATCTGAAGATAGTAATTGGCAAAGCAAGGAAAGGTAATAGTTTCCTAAATGGGGTAGCAACATTTTTAATCAAGCTCATTCTTGGCCTGGTTTCCTATATTTTTATGTGTCAGCTAGTAAGGAAGCATCTGGTCAGAGTGGACCAATGTTATTTAAAGCAGACAAAAACTCCAGAAAGGAGGTAATGCCTTTAAGCCCAGGATTAACAGTGTTAGACAAAATAAAAATGTCACTGCTGTTTCATCTGTGTCATTGTTATTTTCATGCCTGATGGACTTTGTTTAAGGGTGAACCTACAGTATTTTAATTGGCCCCCACTTAAGGACTTTCTCCTGAATTTTCTTCAGTTGTATCTACCAGGCTCTGTGATCTAGTACGGCTTTTTTACCTGATTTAAATGTGCACTGAGATACTCTTAATGCGCCTGAGCTGATTTGAATCTATTTGTAGTCAAATTTTCTTCGCATTCCTTTTACACGAGCTATGCAGTGACCCCCACCACCGTAGTTGCAGATCAATTGCAGAGTTATGAACTCTATAAAACTCTGTGCACCTCTGATACGGGGAGGGTATAGATGTATTTGAATAGCAGGTGGTGTATGCTGGTGGCTGTCATTTCAGCTTATTGTGCACCTCCAATTTTTTTTTTTAGGGTACCTGCTGGAGGCATGAGTCTCTGCAGGCATCTTATGATACATGAGTGCAGGGATTCCCAGATGGCACAGAGGCAGATTGCTGCAGCAGTTTGAAAATATGAGAAAGTCTGCAGAAAACTTTGGAAAAACCTCCATAACCACTTTGTTAGCGACTACTTCTTTTCCTGTTCCACCAGTGAAGCTGTTCTCTTTCTGAGCTGTGAAACCTGTTATTTAGGAGAATCATGCAGGGAATCACACACAAGTGGAAATGGCGATGGTGCGATGCTGATGTTATATGTCAGTGACTATGACGGAGACTTGAGTGTCATTTCCCTTCATGTCCTGCAGAACTGATGCAGACAGAGATGCACCACGTTCGGACGCTGCGCATCATGTCAGAAGTGTACAGCAAAGGCCTGCAGAAGGAGGTTCAGCTGGAGCAGCAGATGTTGGAGAAGCTCTTCCCCGTTCTAGATGATCTACTTGAGCTCCACACACAGCACCTACTGCGCCTGCTGGAGAGGAAAAAGGAGAGTCAGTTAGAGGGAAGAGTCTTTGAAGGAGGCTTCATCATCAGCAGGATAGGGGACATCCTGGTTAGCCAGGTGAGAGGGGGAGGGGCTGGTTCAAAATTCATTTCTAATCTTTACAGCTGATTTTACACAAGCTGGTTTTACAGAAAACCTAAAAGGTAACATGACTCTTTATTTTACAGAAACGAGAGATTTTTCTGAAAGGTTATCAACAGAGAATGCATGTGTGTTCATGGCTGTTATGAAAGGCAGCTGTTCTTAATCCCAAGTAATATAATGTCAACTGTTTGAATCCCTAATGTTGGTTTTTTTGTTCTCGTCTAAGTTTACACCTCTAAAGTAAATTTACACAATCTCTGAGTCAAATATTGCTCCCACAAACCCCAAACATTTGTCTCAACTCACGTTTGAAGTTCTGAAACTTTGAAACTAATGTTAGCTTTTTAACCTTTATTTATTTCTGCTCTACTAACATTAGTTTTTGTGTGCTTACATCTGTCAAATCCTTCTCTAGTTTTCGGGATCAAATGGTGAAAGCATGAAGAGGGTTTACGGAAGATTCTGCAGTCGCCACAACGAAGCTGTTAACTTCCACAAGGACCTCCTAACCAAAGACAAACGCTTCAAAGCGTTCATCAAAGTAAGCGTCAGGCTTCTCTCACGGATTTATCAAGTGTCTGTCACACAGCAGACGAACTTTCCGGAGAAGTCTCTTTTCATGCTTTTTGATGAAAACACATTTTTCTTCAGGATGTCTGGCTTTCCAGACATGATTGTGTTTGTTGAATAGAGTTCTGACATTGTTTTCTCTTGTATGGAAGTGCTTGAAGTAGCATTGAACAAAGAGCTTATTCTTATTCTGTGTTGCTTTCCTTTTAGTTTTATTATTTTGCATCTGCAGTTCATTTCAATCAGGGCATGTGCTGAAGACTTTTGAATAAAAGCTATATTACCCTCGAGGCAGTTTATTTTTATTATAGAAACGCCAGTGCTCGCCGTCATAAACAATAACAATAAACACCCTCTCAAGTACTACTGCTGTATTGTTCTACGCCAAATGAGTTTTGCAGCTTCTCGCTGGTTATGTGAGACCCTGCCACCTGTTGTGTGTGGGCATGTTTTACTAAAAGCACCTCTTGTTTATTCTTTCAGAAAAAGATGAGTAGCAGCATTGTGCGGAGGCTTGGCATCCCAGAATGCATCCTTCTTGTGACCCAGAGGATAACGAAGTACCCCGTGCTGATTCAGAGACTGCTGCAGCACACTAAAGGTTATTTTCATGTTGGCCTTTTTTTGTTTTTACTTTGTCTATAAAACTGGTAGAAACAGAAACATGAACTTGGTTCTAATTTTGCGGATACTGGATTACCACAGATTGCTGCCGAAGGCTAAATATACTGAATTTCTTATTCAACGATATATTTATTACATATTTTAAATAAACTAACAACCAAAGCAACTTCAAGAAACTAACCAAACAACCAAAAGACAAGAAGACATGCAAGAAGCAGTTTCCTCATCGAGTGTCACTTTGCAAGTGTGTTGCTAGTGAACATTACAGGCTGCAGTTGCCCAAATAAGGCCCTAATGTATTTACTACCCTTAAATATGTCGATGGTAGATGCTTCAGTTGGTTGACCTGGTTATTTCCGCTGTCGCTTCTATAGTCGTTTCTGTATTTCTATGGTTTGTGGATGCCCCTTAAATTTTAATTCAAAACTTCACTGAATTTCAATTAGTGCAGAAGAAATATGTGAATTTAAAGTTGGAGATTTAAGCAATATAATTAAGTCATTTTTTTCAGTTTTGACTTTAATTTGAGACGTTTTCACAAACCAAATACAATATTTTCTTTACATCATTCTCTACCATTTATATATTTATTTAGAGCATTTATCTATGTTAATATTTATCACATCACCTTTATCCTGAGAATTGAAAATAAACTCCTGGAGTACCTCATTATTAATATTTTTCCTGCCAGCATTCAGCTGTGCTCATACACTGAAAAGCCGCCCACAGCAGTGTGCCGTTTGTTTTAGGAAACATCCTGAAAAGTACAATTTCTCGCACGCAGTTTCATATATTTTGAGAAAAATGAGACATGTGCTGGATGGATGTTTATAGGATCATAGATCAAGCACACTTTGAGGAGCTGGAATATTTCACACCATATTTATATCTGATTTAAAGCAGCTCTCGTCAGCTGGCCTCCCACTGTGTACATTCTCTCTAATCCCTCCCCAAAGCCTGTTTATAGTTCTATGTGGGATGGGGGAGCTCTGCCTTAATCCCCAAGGTGCTTTAAGAAGAGTCTCTCCTGCCAACTCTGATATGTACTGAGAGGAAATAACACAGTAGAGTCACAGTTTGAGATTATATTTTGGTGCTTTGGAGCACCGACATACAACGCGGGAGGAAAATATTCCACTTTAGGGAAGGATGTTGCATGCTGAGCCCAAAACTCAAGAGTGTTATATTGAGTACAACAAGTGTGCATTCGGGACAGTTTGACTAGGGTTTTCCTCACTTTGCAGACTTAAAGGGCACTTGTGACTTTACTGTAATCCTTAGAGTACCCCAGCGGAGACTCCATGTTTTCTGACTCACAGCAGACCCTGATATTTTACTCCTTTGTTGTTATACTTTTAAAGAAAATCCCAGTACTTTTCTATAAATAAATGTTAAGCTTGAGTCACTTGACAGTGACTCAGCCGCTGTCAAGTTAATCAAGGCTTTTATGTGTGCACTTTATTTAGATAACCAGATGGCTTTTGCAGCTACGCTGATTAAAAATGTATTTCATTAGAAATAATTCCATCCTCGTTCTCTTTCCTGCTGAGCATAAGCTGAAACTGATATGTATTGGGTGTGTGTCCACTGCATGAGTCTGTCGCCAGCAGCTAGTTAGCAGATAATGCAAAGGAAGCGGTATCAGTCTTCTTGTCCAATTTGCTCCAAAGAAAATAAGTTAGATATTTGGATTTATAGAGTAAGGAGCATAGGAGCATTTTGTCTTGCAGACAATAGCTAATATTAATAAAAGAGAAAATGTAATATACACATACAGGCAGATGATACATTAAAGGAAAAATCTAACCCTTGGCCCAGTGAGCAGTGATCTGCTGGCTCTGATAAGCAGTGGGTGCTCTTATGGCTTGAGTCTACTTGTCCCCTTAGAGTAGAGAGTCTAATTCAGCCCACAGGTTGGCTTTACGAAGTCATCAATTACTACGGATTGTGATTTGTGGTGTGCACATGAAGGCATAAGTACAGGGAAATGAAAAAGTCTAGACAGCTAAAAAGTTTTTCTAAGTCTAAACAAGTTATTCTGTCTGTCCGTCCTTCCATCCAACCATTTCCTTCCACATCAGGGGTGACGGACAACCATTCGCATTCACATTCACACCTATGGCCAATTCAGACTCACCAGTTACCATAACTCCTTGTATGTGTTTGGACTTCGGAAGGAAGCCGAGTATGTGGAACAACCCACATGGGGAGAACATGCCAAATCCATACAGAACGACATATCTATTTTAATCATCGAGTAAAACACTGTTGTTTCTTAGTCACAAAAATCTATACATTTTGTGCTTTTCAGGTGCGATCTCTAAATTGTTCTGCAACGTTCTCCAAAATTATCAAAACATCAAATGGCAGAATAGGGAATGATGTTAAAGCTACACTGAAGGTATTCTGGCTCAAAGTATTGCTCGAATATCATACAAGACACTTAATGATCATTTTAATTTGCTATATATATACTGTAAATAAAGGTTTTTCGTTAGACATGTACAAGATTTAAAAACAAATTATAAGAAATAAGCTTAACTGTCTCTATAATAATATGTGTGACTCACTGTGACCAGCTAATACCATAAAAAAGCTCTCAGTACTCTTCCAGTGAGTGGAAATGCAGCCACAGTTAAAATACTGAAATGAGAAGTAAAATGTCACTTCATCGTCTGCCGCACTTAAACACCACCTGTCTGAGCTGTTCAGGGTTAAGTGTTAGATTGGAGTCATTAAACTACCAAATGTAACGGTGCTCCATTTTTGCTTCAGCTGGTTTGAAATCACATTCCTATGGTAATCTCTTGTAGAATAAATTTTCTAAAATCTTGTCACACGTCTAACACAGAGAGCGACGAAGACTACTTTGACCTGACGGAGGCTATTCGACTCGTGAAGGAGGTGATAGCGGCGGTTGATAGCAAGGTGAACGAACACGAGAAAAGACGGCGCCTGAAGGAATTTCACGGCCGTATGGACAACAAGTCGATCATGATGATGAAGAACGGGCAAATTTTTGCCAGGGAGGATCTGCTTAGGAGGCGGCTGATCCACGATGGAGCGCTACAGCTGAAAAACACCCAGGGAAGACTAAAGGGTGAGGAGTTTCTTTTCTTTTTAGGGTCTAAAATTTTAATGTTTTTAAAGTAATCCAACAACAACTGATTTTCTTCTGGTCGTCTTCCAGAGGTTCATGCTCTGCTCCTATCAGACGTCTTCGTCTTCCTCCAAGAGAAAGACCAGAAATATGTCTTTGTCATGCTGGTAGGTCATATCTTTCCCTCTCCTTTGCCCTACAGTTATGAAGAACTCATGACTGCTGCCAGAGATGATGCTGTCATATTTTCCTCTCCCACTGTTGTTGCTGTTAGCAGTAGCTGCCCTTCTTAGCTATCCCATTGTGAAATAATGCCTGCCTCTTGCTAGCACGCTAGCTGCACCTAATAAAGCTTATCTGGCCCTGGGCTCCTTAACCCAGCTGTGATAAATCATATAGGTTTGAGTTGTTTTTTCCATGTTTACAGGACTCACAGCTTCATGGCATGCCACACTCTCTCCCCTTTCCGCGTCTCACACTCGCAGGAATGGAAACAGAGGCAGGCCGGTGGCTTAATAATCACATCCATCAGTAAAAAAAAAAGCAAAAAAAGCCTGGCATGTTTGAGTTGGAGCTGTTGACATTAGAAAGGGGAATAACATGTGGTTTGAAATGGATGGTAGCCATGTGGAGAGGGTTTGTTTTTGAGAGTATAGGCATCAGTTCTGTGGATCAACAAGAGTACATGCAGCTACTGTAGCAGGTCATAGATCATCACCACCTTTACAGGAACACAAACCTGTAGAGCTAAAAGAGAATGGATGATAGGAAATAAACAAAAAGATGAGGAGAATCTAAATGTTTTCAGCTGAAACATTTGGAGCTTTATTACCAAACCTGCATATTATAGATTTGGCTCCATATTTTTGTGTTACGTATATTCAAGCTGCTGTTACTTATATGGGCATGTGCTTAAGACAGGGGAGTATTGCCTTGCCTCTTTCAAAGGCCTGAACAACTCAAAGCTGAGAGGTTTGACAAAAACACAAAACAAGAAGGAAAAGCAAAAGATCTTTCGTCATATTTGCTTTAAATGTACAGCACAGCTTTCCGCCGCGACAATGGCTCCAAAATTTAAACCTGCTTTTACTTCATTACTCTGAGGCTGACCTCAAAGATGCTTTTTTCTAAAGAGCTGTCTGTGGCTCCATATCTTTGCTGAAATGACGATTCAAACATCAAAATGACAGCAATGATCTTCTTTGAAAGCAGAAATTGTCTCTTAGGAAATGGTTACACCCCAGCTTTCTATTTTGTTGCATTCAGTGCTCTTAGCTTGGTGGTGTACAGATGTGGTGGCCATGCTCTATTGTGTCTAGTGTGATGTGTGCATCATCACCACAGCTCGAAGCTGGGAGCCCAAAAATGAACAAAGCTAAAGTGACTTCTTGCTTTTTTCTCATGGGTTGATGGGAAAAAAGTTACATAAGCTGCACAGGAATGGTAGCCATTGTAGTTCAAACTCAAATGTAACTAGAAAAATTTGCATTTCCTGCGAAAATGCTGTGTGGATGCCTTAACGCTGAAGCTGTCTGCTGAAAAGCTGAAAAAGAAGAAAAGTTACAAAAAGTTGTATGGTGGTGAAAACAAAAATTTCACCGTGAGCAGGGTTCGAACCTGGCCCTCCTGGTCTGAAGGCAGCTACTCAGCTCACTGAGCCAAACTTATACTCACAAAGAAGAGGTGGACAGACTGACCATTCTGCTGAAATGAGCAGAAGCTGCTGAGAATTGTGCTGATAAGAGGTGAAAAGGCTGAAAATTTTGCAGAAAAGAGGTGAATCAGCAGAATTTTTGCTGAAAAGAGGTAAAGAAGCAGAACGTTGCGCTGAAAAGAGATGAATCAGCAGAATTTCTGCTCAAAAGAGTTTTTTTCTGAAAACAGCTGAGATTTGTGCTAATAACAGGTGAAAAGGCTGAAAATTTTGCAGAAGAGGTGAATAAGCAGAATTTGGGCTGAAAAGAGGTGACAATTCTGCTGAAAAGAGTTCAATCAGCAGAACTTCTGCTGAAAAGATGTTTTTGCTGAAAATAGCTGAAAAAGCTGGGATTTGTGCTGAAAACTGGTGAAAAAGCTGAAATTGAGTTAAAAAAGTTTAACTGTTAACTGAAAGAAATGTTGCCATAAGTGGGATTTGAACCCGGGCCTCCCAGTCTGAGAACGGATGCTCATCTCACTGAGCTAAAACACAGGCCTGCCCGGCAAGGAAAATCAGTGACACCACTGATAATATGGCAGAAATGGGCAAAAAATATTGCAAAAAAAATTCAATATCTCAAAAAGTATAGAAGTTATGAGCACCAAAAGTCATAGCGCACATTAGCAGAAAGAGCAGAATTTTTTAAAGTTTGAACTGAGAAAATCGGCTGAAAACTGAGGGAGTAGTTAAGCGCCAAAAAACGTACGGAAGCAACTAGAATAAAGTAGAATAAAGAATAAAGAGAAACAGGAACTCAATAGTGTGGAAGCCCTTTTAGGGCATCCACACAATTGGACAAATTAGCAGCATGTTAAACACTTTCAGTCAGTGACTTCCTAAAGCTTGGAACCAATGATCATCACAAAGAAAAGACTTCCTCTGAAATATTTTTGCTGGTTTTACTCTTCTCGTCTTCAGTTGGGTTTTTGTTTTTGTTTTTTTGGAGTCTTTTTGCTTGGTTGCTTTTCTTTGCTATGGAAAGGATCCTGTGATCATCCACTACTGCTCTCTTCTGTGGACATCAAGGCCTTTTTATGTAGCTGAGTGTGTGTTCCCATTTCCCATTTTTTCCCATCCACACGTACTAAAGCTCTTGATCTGGTCTCTTTTAATGTTCCCCTTCTTTCTCTCTGTGATCTTCTGCGTTGCATGTTGTGGGATTTCTGAATGCAAATGCCGCACCTGAATTAATCTCCAGACCTTTTATCAGTTTAACTGACAAAGAAGTGTCTGAGAAATAGCCCACATGAGTTCCTGCAAATTGACGACTGTTTTTTGGTGAAAGTATCAATTAAAGGTGACAATTTGCACTTATTTTTAGGTGACTGATGTAAGAATACACAATTTCCCCCTCTTCATGTTGAATGTGGAGTGTTTTTAGTGCAAACTCAATCTTTCTGTTCCATTTGTTGAGCTGCATTGACAACATTGTTTTCCCTCTAAAATACTCACTTGATTTGGTTTAAACTGTAGAACGTGTGCTGTGGATTTTCTTCCTATTGTTTACAATGTAGTCACACCAGGAAGACAAACACACAGGAAAAAAACTCAACCTATTCTTTAAACCTCAGACAAGTGGTTGGAGAAAAAATGTAGGGATGTGGTTACAGCTTTGGAGTTTTACTGGTTTGAGAAGAAATGATGCAGTGGTTTGTGGTGTACTAAAATGTGCTTTACAGTGTTGGCACTCTTAAGAATGCAAGGTTAGCAGAGGCTCTGTGCATCAGCCGACAGCCATGATAATCGTAAAATTAGCCAGAATGTCACTTTGGCTTCTTCTTTTCTCTTTATTCTATATTTTTCATTTTCCCCTTTGTGTCTGTGATCTTCTTTCCCTATCCATCCCTTTGTCTTTGTTTCTCTTTCGCTTTTCTCCTGTAATTATCCTTTTTCCTCCTCTGCTTTAGCCCACCCTTCTTCCTGCCTTTTCCATCCTCTTCCCTGATCCTCACCATTTGTTTCCCCTCCACCCCCTTTCCTCCCTCCTGGCCCTCCCCTTATCATCTCTCCTCTCTCTTTTTTTTCCTTCTCTTTTTTCATTCTCCTCCCATGTCGCCTCTCTCCCTGCAGGATCAGCGCTCCACCGTGATCTCCCTCCAGAAGCTGATTGTCAGGGAGGTCGCTAACGAAGAGCGCGGCCTCTTCCTCATCACGGCAGGCATAGAGAAGCCGGAGATGATGGAGGTCCTGGCCAGCTCGAAAGAGGAACGCAACACCTGGATGCAGCTCATCCAGGAAGCCATGCAGTCTATGTGAGTAGAATTCATGTCAGTGTTTTTATTTTAAGACATATGAAGACTAAATATATTAATGTACTTGACACACAATTATTTTTGCATCTTGTAATCTACATGTAAGAGAAAGCTTAGACCCTGATCTTTTCTGGTTTACTATAACCTGTAACCTCTTCCGCAGAAGAAACTCTGCCTCCACTGTGCTTTACGTTAAGGGCTCTGTCTCTTAGAGTTCATCACCAGTCCATCTGTGATGTAAACCACGAGTTAGACCAAGCCCAGTTCTGTGGACAGAGCACTGTGCTGTCAGGAGGATTAGCACTACCCTACCTGGGGATAGGATGTACTCAGGGACAGTCTAATGCTGGTTTGGCTTCAAGGACAGCTCGCTATAAGCAGAGGATTATTTGAATGCAGCCAGTGGGAAGGAGAGAGATTAGGCACTCTGTCTCCCTCGCAGTCTGACTTCTGTCAAAACACAAATGGAGATCATGCTATTGGCAGAAATGATTTTTTTTTTTTTAAAGGCTATGGCTTCTTTTTTTTCTCTTGAACTAAAAACACCATGTGCTCATGTGCTTCAAACTTTTGGGAGAGTTGTCTGTTGTCCTGTGGGACAGATGCACAGACTGATTGGTCGTAGATCAGTGTGAAGCTAATGGTTATTTTCATGACTCATCTTTTTAAGAAGTCTAGAAATCTGTAAAATGTTGCAAATTAATGAAAATGTTTCAGAATACTGTTTTTAAGTTTTTAATTACCAAAACTCTAGGGAATAATTTAACTCCAGTTAATTGATTAAACACTTGTACACTGTAAGTGATGTAGATTTCTGGTTGTTTGTTGGTCTTTAATCCTGTCTAATTTATGGGATGTTGTACATCATCTTTATTTTCTTTATTGGACAGGGACAAGGATGAGGATGAAGGGATTCCCAGTGAGACGGAAGATGACAAGAGACAGCTAGAGACTAAAGCAAAGGAAATGAGAGGTGAGAGAAATCTATTAAATTTGTTTGTATGATAGCAAGCACACACACACATTTGCCTGAGATTTCTCACTGTTTGTCTTTGTGTCTTCCTGTCTGTCTGTCTTTGCTGGTCAGAACTGTTGAGGCAAAAGGATACAGAAATCATGTCTCTGCTGGAGGAGAAGGTGCGGCTTTTCAGAGGGATGTGGGAGGGCGTGAGCCCAGGCGAGGAGGCCTGTCGGCAGGTCCAACCTTTCTTCAGGTCACCCTGCAGCCTGGAGCCGCCTGGGGGGGCGTCCATCATGAAAGATGCCCTGCAGGAAGGTAAGAAAGAGGGGTTTCTAAGATGTGTGCTGTGGATGCGTCATTCATTGAGTATTCTGAGAAATAAATTTGAATGAACGAAAAAACCACAGTGAGAGGCTTGTATGCTAACATTGTTACAGATTGTTAGTATGTGGCATGTGTCATTGCTGCTTTATGAACATAAAGTACATCTTACACATGTTATCCTGTTTGCATTTTTAAATTTTATCATCTAGGCAAACTTAAAAGTATATAAGAAAAGTATATAAAAGATTGAGTTGGTAACTGCGATATCCTGAAGTTGTGTTTTTAAAGCCTTAAACTAAGCATTTCCTAAGCATTTCCTAATCATGCCCGGCCCTTCATTGTCTGTTTTACTTTAAATGATATCATAAGTTAGAAAATAAACATCAGATATAAATCAGATTGCAATTGCAAACCTTCAAACCTGTCAGGGTGGTTGCAGTCGGTCTGAGTCAAATTGTAATTGTGTGGAGACAAGTTGCTTCCCACCAGGCAACCTGTGATCAAAACTGATCGCAAGGTGACTGAGGATGTTGTACACTGCAACTACTTGCAATGAATCTCTGACACCAAAAACATTCAATTGAACCACTGGGCAACCACTGATATTTTTTTCTAGTTGGAAGGAGGGTTCCTTTCCTTCCTTCCTCTTTTTACTCTGGTGTGACTGAGCTATTAGCATCCATTCTGGTGGGCATCTGTACTAGACACTGGGCAGACGTGCTTGTCAGATCCCCAGATCACCTCAACTGGCTCCTTTCGATGTGGAAACGTAGCAGCTTTTATTGAGCCCCTTGCAAATGACTGATCTCATCAACCTGTTTCTAAGGGACAAGCCACTCTGCCTTCGAAGAAAGCTCATTATCGCTGTTTGTATCCACAGTCTCATTCTTTCAGTCACTATCCAAAGACCATGACTATAGGTGAGGATAGGGAGGTAGGCGGACCATTTTTTGCGTTTTAGTTTTTTGGTCTATTCTCCTTTTAGTGAGGTTTGAGTTCTTAACACCAAAGCGGTCCAAACACCGCATTGGTAATAAAACAGGGTATTATAACTTCTCATTGAAGAGAAAGCACTGACTCATTCATATGTATAGCTAATTTCAATTATTAACCAAAACTTGTGTCATGACATGAGGCATAAAGCCATCTGCTAAAAAAGCACCTTATTGTTTTTCATCGATTATGCACAAATGGGCAGTTCTGCCCTCACTTTTCATAATAAAGTTCTGATAATTTTTTTCCACCACACATTTTTGAGGCTAAGGGTGAAAAGGATGCACTTTGGCAACCACATGGAAAAATTCACTGTACAAAAACAACTGTGACTTTCAGTTCTTTTTGTATGTAAGGAGTTTATATACAATTTGTATGTAAAGAAAACTTGTTTATTCATTTTAATTCTTCTGATGAGAGCCTACTATGTTATTAATCCCTAAGGAAATGATGTAATTGAGTATGTAATGAGCTCAGTAGTTGGATCCCTGCATAGCCCGAGAGAGAGAGATTCAAGTGTATAGCAAACATTAAAGGAGTCGGGATGCGGTTTGAGATTTTACTCCAGCGCTTGTTGTTGCTTTGGCAGTGTTGTTCATCAAATGTTTATTAGAAGAAAGCTGAGAGGTGAGCTGAGAGCAATTACTGTATCCTGTGGTAAAGGTATTGAAATGTGGAGAAAGACTGCGATAGGATTGACTTTAAATTTAAAAAGCTGGGTGAGTGAAAAATAAACATGCTAAATATTTATTTAAGGAGTATTTGTAGATTTTAAAACATGATTTGAGATAAACCTACTTTCACTTGTTTCCAAGTGAGTTTGGCTTTTTATAATCATTTTAGGTTTTTGGTATTCCTCTATAGTATTCACTTTACTTATCATTTGCACTGCTGTATTTCTAGTGTATGGGTTTACTTTGGATTTTACATGATACAGTCTAACAACAACATGCAGGGATTTTGTGAATTTTAAGATGATGTTTTCAAGGTTTGAAAAGTGCTTGGATTTTGGATTAAGTGCTTGAAACTGTATTTGCATTACTTTAATGGGGAATTGCTGTTTGAATATTAGATAGTTTGCTTTTTAGATAATTGAAAAGAATAAATTGGAGAAAGTTTAATAACGTTTGTCTTGTGGATAAATGAAGACATGTCTGCCTGAGCCTTCTGAGCATGATGCTGCAGTGTGATGTGCCAATCTTTTTTCCATGTGTACCCTTTGACAGATCAGTGGGTTGGAGTTTGTTATTCTAATAAGCATTAGCTTGAAAGCTGAAAACTGTAAATGCAAAAAAGATCAAGCAGCCAGGGGAGTTTTAGCTCCGTCCTACAGTCAAGAATGGAAGCAAATGATTGCATAACCAACCAACCATCAATCACAGTGTATATTTAAAGAACTTTGAAATAACATTTTAGATATAATTAATGACCAAAATTCTCATGGACATATCCATCTGATGTCTGATATCTATTAATTGATATCGGGTAAGACCGCAACACAAATAAAATCTCTAGGAATTATCACTTCCTATCCTTCCATTTCCGTAGACTAACGAGCGTGCTGGTTGGAAGGCCCTCTCCTTCATCATCTTCAGCATTCCTAACAGTGAACTGCAAACTCAGCAGGCTGTGGGGCCTAAATTAAGCCACCGTGGCCTTAACAGCAGTGCAACTGCACTGTCTTAACTGTACAGAGGTTACATGAATAGTGCCATTGTGTGCTAAGAATTGGAAACAAAAATAATTTAAGAGAGTTTGATCTATTTTAAGGATTTTTACCAGTAAATGTGGATTTAAGACAATTTTGGACTTTTTATGGGCCCATTGATGTCCTCTTGTAGCACAATGACATCAAGCTTTGAGTAATAATGAAGAGAAACATCAATTTTGATTATGAATCCTTACCGTTCTTAAAATGTAGTTGAATATGACTTGAATATGACAAAATGAAGAGAAGAGCTGAATCTGTTCTTGGTGTGTGTTCTTGTCTGTGAAGGAGCCGAGTAGCTTCGGTGGTCAGAGTGTGACTTGCGTAAGGAAACAGCTCCTTATTATTATTTAGTCCCGCTGCAGGCAAAGAGTGTTCCACAAAAATCTGGAGCTGGTTAAAAATACAAAGGATTTGTTTTAAAGTTTACAGGTTTGGTAAGTTTGTGACAGTTCAAAGAAAAACAGGCTGCAGCTCTGATGGAGGTTGGATGAATGAAGGAAAACTCCTGTAATGATTATAACTTTTCAAACTAGCAGTAAAAGTTTACCTACTCTACAGCACAATGTCTTTTTCACCTCGTCCTTGTAAAGCCTGGAGCAGTAATTGTCCTTATTTGATATGTGAATTGGCAGCAGTAATGTGATTTCTCCTCCTCAGGTTATTGTGTTTTACTGAGAATCTGCCAGACAGGAAAGGTCACAGTGTGGCATCTGTACACTGTATGCTGATAGCAATGCACACATCTTTTCAGAGTTTCTATAAATTTCAAATTGCGAAGATGTTTAAACTTTTAGTGAAGAGGCTCTGTGGCACTAATAGGTTGTCAATAGTTGCTTAGCAACAGGAGCCAGTAGCAGCCTGCCAGGATATATGGCTGCAGAGCTGAACTGTAACACAGTTAGCTGGATAATTCACTTACTGACCTGCACGTTGATGTTTCCCTCTGTGTGTGTCCGTGACAGTGGAGACGTTACAGACACTGGTGAATGGCAGCCTGGGCGGGGCCATGGCCAGCGTCCAGGAGGGAGGAGGAGGTGGTGCGGGGCCGGTGTGTTTGCCCCGCAGGGCTGAGACTTTCGGAGGCTTCGACAGTCACCAGATGCACAGCAGTAAGAGTAAGTGTGCTGCTCTGGACATTTGTTGGTGTCTTTTTCCTTTATGTTTTATTTTCTTCTTCTTCATTTTTTTAAACATTGTGCAATCCAGTGCAGTGAAACATGCTGAACCCCCACCTGCTTGTCAAGATAACTGCACCGACTTAGTGACTGGACTGCAAATGTGTGACAACACTGCTGAAAGCCAAAGCACAGTTTTAAAAGTGGAATATTTCATTTTTCATCTTGAAACGGGGTTTTGGTGGTCATACCCACCTCTCCCCACAATTCCCCTGTTCAGAGCAGTTAGATAAAACATTTCAGACGGAGGCTTGGACAGCAGAGCTGGAGCTTCCTGAGGGAAAGGTGGCCTGGGGCGATATCTCTGAACTGGTGGCTTGCAAGCTGATAGTGTCGAATCCATTGAACCACAAGAGCTGTAAGAGGTCCAGATCTCTACATCGCCAGCCTTACCTGGAAAACTACAGCAAAACAATGATATTTTTGTCTAAGGGGGATGTCTCTTAAACACTAGTTCAGCCTTGATTTATTTAAACAAGCAAACATAATGAAATATGTTCCCTTACATTAGTCTCTATAACAGAAAGATAAATGTGTGGACAGTTAATTATATTTTAAAGTAAATGTAGACTTTACAGAGTTCTCTGTAGGTGGAGAAGGAAGAAAATGTAAATCAAAGAATAGCAGTGAAACTAAAAAAAGAAAAAAAAAAAGGCAAAGCATAATTTTCAGATGAGATGTCAGATTCAACATTAACATAAACACAACATAAATGTAGGTCAGCAGATAATCTTTCCGCAGAGACTATGTGAGAACCACTTATTTTATTGACATAGCAAACCCGGCTGTAACCTTCACAGGAGTCGCTTGTTGACAACATAAAAACTGTAATACTTTGGATTTTTTTGGGTGGTGGGGGAGGGGGGTTTACAAAAGCTCTCAACTGTTTTCCTGCAGACTGTTTGAGAGCTTGCATATCTGTATGGCCTGCTCTGCTGTGCTGATCTGTCAGACTCTGAAATGTAGTGAGAATTTCTCATTTTCCATACATCTAAAGAAAGGATGGCCGCCAAGGAAGACGACTCTGTGTCAAAAGCATGAATTATATCTACGATTCCCTCAATTTTAAGTGTCATTTCTGTTTTTTAAAATCATAGAATTTCACTATCACACAAAATTGCACAGAATCTCTCTCTAATGGTAAACGAAGGACTTTTATTAACCTTGTCAGAAACGACAGAGTGGCGAGAAAAAGGGTTTTTTCTCTCCTCCTTGCAGGTAGGAGTTGATCAGCTTGAGGTCTCAGTTGATATTAATATTAATCATTGTATCACCTCACATTATTTCAGTATGAACACCAAATAAATTCTTATGTACACCACGTCTACCAACTCTTTAAGTTACAAATCAACAAACTGCTTTTTTCTTTTGATAAAAGCTAAAGCTTCGGTGTTCATTTAGCTAATTTTGTTCCTCTTCTGGGGCCTGATTAGAAGCCGGAAGGAAAATTGGCCAAAATGCAGACTGCATAAGTTAATAGACTTTCAGCATCACAGCTCTGTCATTAAGATGTGGAGATTTGACTATAATTGCAGTGTATTTATTTAATTAAATCCATGTGTCATTTAGATGCCATTGTTTTTCAGCTGCAGCCCTGGTGGTGTTAAATGGCAAATGTGGGGGAAAAAAACAAAACAAAACTACAAAATTAGTAAAAATGGATCTGAAGAGGTTGATTTTTGCAACCTGTAGTTACTTCACTGTTCACACTGCACGCGAAAGCGCATCAAATCCGACTTTTTTGACCCATATCCAATCATGGTATGACAGTGTGAACAGCACAAATCCAAAAACAGACGCCAATTATCAGCGCTGGAGAAGCGCCTGAGAAGACATCGTGAACGCTTCCTGTCCATCCCGTGTAGATGTTAGTGAAACTGTTGGGAAGACAACGTGAACATTTTATTTGTACTGTATAATCTGCAGATTCTGACAGAAATCTGCAACTATCCTTTGAAGCACCGCTCCTCTAAAACAGCAATAAGTATAATTATCAGGCCATATGTAAATAACAAAATAACTTAAAGCAAAATTGGGGAATGTAAAGTCCGAAACAAGTCTTTATATTAAGGTCCATCAGTCAAACAATACTGTTTGGTCTGGGTCTGAACAGAGCGCGTTGTGTGTGACGTCTTCTTTTGCGCATGCGGGCCACTTTGAGGGTCCACACAGGAGCGCGTTTGCTGTCACATTTTATTTGTAGTGTGAACAAGCAGACAAAAAAATCAGATTTAAATCCAAAAATCGGAATTGAGCATTAAGACCTGCAGTGTGAACGTAGCCTAAGTCTCCATCCTGCTTCATAAAACACAAATTTTGCTTTTCAGTTTCAAATTTGTGCTCATATTCGCCACCAAAACTTTTCACCAAGAAGAAAGAGTTTGCATTTAATCACCCACTTTCTGATAAGTAACCATAATTCAGTCAGGACCATTGTAATCAAGAGGCTGTTATTTCCATCTGCAGTAGTTTAGATTTGGCGGTTTGGCTCTGTTCTGGGACATTCCCACTGTTCCATGTGCACATATGTGGAAGTAAAGGCAACATGAGCTGCCATAACAGAACAGCCATTAATGACAGGCGTTGTCAATGATTAAGTTGCAGCATCAAAAGAGGATCTGGGGTGGTGGGGGTTGCAAAGCAGCCTGCAGATGTGCCACAGCTGTGGAGAGGCTAAAGGTCCTGGCATGATTTGGTGCTGGTAGTCTGTAGCTGCTACACAGAGCTTTGCAGACCCATGTCTACATGTCGTGGCTGTCTGCTGTCACCAGGAGGCAATGTCAAAAATATGTGGATTACCTGGAATCCTTCATATATGTCTGTGCTCTCACTGATACTTCAAAGAACTTAAACTGTTCAATGACATGACATCTGACCACTGCAGTGTTTCGGATCTTTTTCTGTGTGTTTCTGTGTCTTTCTTTGTGGTGAACTTGTGCTCTGCAGTGCTTTCCTTTCCTGTTCACCCTAGCTGTTTTTGGTTTGTTTTTTCCCCAGCATTTGACTTTGACTCAGCAGAGCAGCTTACTGTTGTTGGGTTTGTTTTTGTTTTGTTTTTTGAGGACATAGCCTTTTGTTTGGTTGAATTCCAGCAATCATTTTTTAAATTTTATATATTATTTTTATTTATTTTTTTTGCATAGCCAAAGACATTAAATCCGACTTGAAAAAGATTCAATGGCACACCCTATATAAGATATGTATAGGGTAGCTAGCTGAACAGTCAGCTGATGATGGCTGGTCTGCCAGAACTGTGGTTAAGCTAACACTGTGGGGATTTTAATGGTTTTCCCTCAGTGAAAATCACTGATTATAATCACATTTGTCTTATTTCATATTCTAGCTCTTAGAGGTCTCCTTTTGTCTTGCAGCACTCTTCTTGATCTCATCTTTTTTTCCTGTGGTTTCCCTTTATATCAGGTGGAGACAGAGATGAGAGTGAGGACATGGCGGGAGACCTGCGCAGGACGGAGTCCGACAGCGTTTTAAAGAAGGTCTGCATCCCAGCAGCCAGTTATTCTCCTTGACTCTGAAGCCAATGTGCCCCTACACGTCACAGAGAACCTGAGGGCATGTGTGGGGGTGCATTTGTCCTCCAACACTAACAATACCATTAAGATGAATTTAACTGCTTCTCTCCCTCCAATGAATTAGCCTCTTGACTCTTCCTGCCAGGTCCCGTTGCTAATGGCGACCATCAGTTGTGTAGGATTCAATAGATGATGGAAATGAATGGAGTGCCTTTAGGTGCTGCTATTGTAGCTCTGCACTGGATGCCAGCCTTTGTAGTCATTTATACTGCATATACCAGCAGCTGGACTGCACATTATTGTGTCTTGAATCTTTTAGCAGAGACAGGCTACAGTAAACGTAATGTGCTGTTTAATAAAGAAAAAGGAGCCAGCTATTCACCAGGCCATTCCTTGTAAATGCTGCTTTCTGAAAACAGAAGGGAAGCATTTAATTTTTCTTAACATTTCACCCTAGGCATGGTGCCAAAGTTCAAAGAGAGTTCAGCAGTAAAAGAAGGAGGGTGTTCAGAAGTCCGAGTCATCATTAAAAAATACAATGCAGGGTTGATTCCAGCCTTCCATCTTCTATTGTATTCACGTTGGTCTGTGCCGTTCTTTTGTAAACTGAAAATTCCTTTTTAGAACCGTTCGTCTCGTCCCCATTTAAAATAAAGCGGCACGACACTAAATCCGTCATACATAATCATAGCCAGATACAATTAGACTTCACAGCACACCCACATGTGCAGCTTTAATCACATTCGCTCAGTGATATATACAGTATACAGGCCCACATACGCATACTGTACACAAGAGCAGATGTTTGCATGCGAGTACATTATTGTGTTTTAGCTTACTCAGTGTGTCTTAATGTTTGTGTGCAGGGAGGAAACGCCAACCTGCTGCAGCTGCTGAAGAGGAACAGTGAGGTAACACTGACTTCCTGTGTCTAATTCAGTTCAAGTCGCTGTTTACATAGAAACTGCCAAAACCCCGTGTCTACGGCATTGTTACCGGCATTAATCAGCGTGTTGTCTCAAACAGCAGTAATGCTCAAGTTCAGCCAGAATGCGTCGGCCCAGTTTGAATTCTGAAAGTCTTCCACAAACCTTTAACCACAGCTCTGATCATGACTGTGATGGACTGTTTCCTCCTTTTGATTTTGATCGATGTTTAATTATTATTCAGTATTATTATTCACTTGTTGAGGCTGATTTGCTGTTAACCGCTTTCCTTTTGCCACCTATCAAACACCTTTATACTCCATCAATAACAAAATATTAATTCTTTTATAAATTCAAATTTGAAATTGTTTTTACTTAATCTAAACAACCCTGCTGCCCACATTTAGGGATTTACTGCTGTTTCTGTAAAAAGCTCTGCTAAGTAATAAATAACAAAATAGCTCAAAGTGAAAGTGAGCGTGTGGCAAGCAAAGTAAGCTGTCATTTAATAAAAGTAGGAAGAGTTTTAAGTGAAAATTATTATTAAAATGCACAATATGCACAATAATCAGAAGCAGCTCATGCAGCGTAGCGCTATAAAATAACAGGAAAAAATAAGGCTTAACTAATAAATGATTATATTTTTGCAGCATCAAAGAACAGTAAGCAGTTAATACAAGACTAAAAGTCTAAAACCATGTTAGTGGGTCGGTGAAGTTGTTTGCGTTTCATGTTGCTAACGCTGCACGCGAAATAAAACCATAAATGGTGCACAGCTGAGGCTGACATGACTGTTGCAGCTTCAGGAGCATTTTCAACAGCAGGAACAACAGGAAATCAGAACATTTGATCAGGAAGAAATACATTGTCAGAAATCTGTGCAAAAATCACTGTGAATAATTTTTAAGCTGATATCCAGCCCTGAGCTGTTTTGCAAAATGGGAGAACCTTTTATTTGAATAAGTCATAAACCTATTTAAGTATAAAAAAAACATTAACCATAAAAATATGCCCAAAGTAGCTCTAATTATTTTATTTCTTAAATTTTTTCTTCTGTTTCTGGCTGCTTCCTAAAAGTATTTTATTTAAAAAGTAAAATTACTCATTAGGCAGAATAACCAGTCTTTAGCAAAGAAAAACAAGGGTTACCCCTAGAAGGGGTCCAAGGGGGAAACGAGTTAAGGAGGCTATCCATGGCCTCCCTTTGTACATGCCTCTGTCTGCAGATATGGGTCCTATTCTGGTGTATTGATGCCTTTGGCTCCTTGTCATATTCCTTGAGCTATTCCTGAACATTTTTTTGCAGTGAAGCAGGGGACATTTTCCTGCTGGTTTGTGTGCTTTTGATAATATGTCTGTGCTTAGTCAGTCATGATGTGTAGGTCGGTGAATTAAAGTAGCATTGACAATAAAGCCAAGACTTAACGATTCAAAGAAGATCAACATTTGTAACTTCATCTGTCAGTGCTTTTATTATCGTGGCTGCAAAGTGTGATTTTAAAGCAATACTTGGTTTGTGGAGCTATAAACAACTTTAAGTCTGCTGTAGTAAAATCACTTTTTTATTATTACATTAAAATATTCTGTGTGACACCACAACATTTCCTCCAGACGGGTCACTTTATGAAAGCTGTTTTGTTTAGTTCGCAGTAACGTGGTTTGGATCAGTTTTGTGTCCTTGTAAACACGGATGACAAATACAAGGTTACTGTGATAATATCTGAGCGCAGAAAAGGTCAGATCTCTGTAAAGTTAAATCAGCATATTGTTATAAATTGATATTGTATAAAACACCACTACCAATAATGGTGAGTTTTAACATGTCAAGTGGAGCAGTGAGTAATGCAACATCAAACAGCTTTGTCCTTGCAGCTGAAGTGGATTTTACTCCTGGATAACAAGAACACAGCCGGAGGTTTGAGGTTATACTCACTGCTCTCTCTTTTTCAACAGCAGGTCCTCCACAGTGTCTCCAACCTGCATCTCCTGCTAAGCACTCTGCAGGTATGATGGTTTCTAAGCATTACAATACATCCAGCGCTCCAGATCAGAACTGACATGATGCAAGTCTGTGAAGCTTTCCAATAAAAAGAACAGAAAAAAGACTTCCATCCACATAGAGCCAGTGCAGAATACCCCACAATCCACAGGATGGGTATGTCTAACCTAATCTCTGTGGCTCTGTCTAACCCAGGCAGTGGTAGTCCAGCAGGACAGTTTCATAGAGGACCAGCGGCAGGCCCTGAGTGAGCGCTCCTCCTCTTGCACATCGTTATCACGACCGTCCTCCCGGCCCAGCTCGCTGATTGAACAGGAGAAGCAGCGCAGCCTGGAGAAGCAGCGGCAGGAGTTGGCATCCCTGCAGAGACAACAGGCAGCTCATGCTGAGGAGAAGAGGAGAAGAGAGAAGGAGTGGGAGCTCAGGGAAAAGCAGCTCGCTGAGAGGGAGGCACAGGTGCACGCACAGGTAACTATGCATCATCTTCCACTAGCCCTGTTTATTATTAATAGTTTCAGGGCAGCTATAATTCTGACAGTAACCCCCCAGGATGGTTTCATGCTGCAGTGTTTCACCTCATGCAGTGTTTTATCTGATAAATTACAATGCGCACTTGTGCAGGGCATTAAAATCTTCTGTGGTGCTTTAAAGAGATGGTACACTGCCTTCAAATATAGCTTTCACTGACAAGCTTGAAAAGCTGAAAGAAAAGTTGCAGGGTCAAATTTCATCTGACAAGGCTGCAAAGGCGTGGTAGTAGATTCACCTCCATGGCTGGCTGAAACGTTGCACTAACTAAAGGCTGAACAATATGGAGAAACCATTCTCATTCTCTGTGAATTAGGGCGGCTGTGGCTCAGGAGGTAAAGCAAGCCATCTAGTAATCAGAAGGTTGGTGGTTTGATTCCTGGCTGCTCCAGTCTGTGTGCCAAAGTATCCTTGGGCAAGGATACTTGACGCATTCATCATCTGTCTGAATGTTAACTTAAGATGTAGAAAACAGTGCGTGAATGGGTGAATGAGACACGTGAGTGCTCAAGTAAAAAAGCACTAAGAACCAGTCCTTTTACCATTCACTGTATAGTAAAGCCGCAATTTATGCTTATTGTTTTCCATATTAAATTACTGCCAAATGGCAGAATGATTACAAAATAGTGATCACTTAGTCATCCAGATCTGCAAAGAAACAAATGTTTAAGAGTTTGAGCATTACAACAGTGAAAGAAACCAGAAATATTCGAGCAGACATGGAGATGATTAACATTCTTTTAAAAAGCCACAACTTCTGGATTAACCCTCGAGTTCTAACCCACCACAGGGTTACGTCTAATCGTACATTTTAAAAAAACACAGCTAGTTCCTGAATTGTGATACTTACAATAACAATGTTAGTATTTTCTGATTGCTTTGACTTTGGGGAAATTTTATTTTGATGGGGTTAGGGATTAAAGTTTAGGGTGGTACGCTGATCATATGCTGCAGGTGTAAACAGCAAAAAGAGCAGCAGTCTATGGTTTATTTACTGTTAGTGACTGCACCTTGGATGATATGAGCAGTATATCCTTGCATCTGTTGAGTGGGTCATTGTTTAAATGAATTTCACACTCATCATCACCAGCGCGTTTTATTCCCTGCAGTGTCTCCCCAAAGTTTGAATACTTAAACGATAATAAGTTGATTGTGGGCTAAAATCAACAAGTTAAACACAGTTGTGATCAGCTTCATAATGCACAGCAAGCAGCAGCACCTGTGGAGTTATGAAGTTGATTTAATATATGAGGAGACAATAAATTATTCATTCAGCATTGGTAAAGTCTAGACTTCAGTTTTTTTCCAGCTTATTTTTTCCTGATGGGGAAACGTGCATTAAGGAGAGGTTGAGACACTGAATGTGATCACAATATTAAATCAGGCAGTCATTAGCTTTTATTCATTCAGGCTCAGTTATTGCAGGTTTCCACTAAAGTCTGAGGACCTGAAAACATACGATGTGACGCTTCACGTGTCTGTCAGTTCAATAAATCAATCAACACTTGTATCAACCGCTGCAGGAGGAGGAAATCCTGAAGCAGCAGAAGGACCTGGAGGAGGAGAAGCAGGAGCTGCAGAACAAGAAGGAGGAGTACCAAAAGGACCTGGAGAGACTGAGAGATGCCCAGAGGAAGCTGGAGAGGGACAGGGAGGCTATGCAGCGGCACCTCAACAAGATGGAGGAGCTGCGTCTGGCTGAGGTGAGCAGGGACACTCTGAAAATCATAATAATGATAACACAATCTGCTGATCCCTGCAGGGAAACCGCCTCTTCTGTCGCCCCCTCAGCTGCAGGGGAACACTCGGTGAGCCTGGAGGGATTCGTTTTTTGCGCTCAATGACACTCCAGCCTGGTTGATGTTTATGGATGCTTACAGCAGAGGCTTGAACTTCGGTCCTCTTAAAAGTGGATTTAAAAAAGCTCTTGGCCACATTTTAACTAGCAAGCATCACTGCAACACAAGCCAAACAGCACCGTTATATTTCTCCCCAAAAAATCTAAATATGAGCCTTTTCCACAACTGAGCTCTTCTAGAAACAGTTGTGCTCATCATTTAGCAAAAAGCCTTTCATGCATATTCACGTACAGATGTAGACCGCAGCTGTTCATCTTCCTAAGCGCCTCTTGTTCCTTCCTTTCCAGAGGACTCCCTCTACAACGTCTGATGAGTTCGCTGGCAGCTCCCAGTCTCTGGAGCTGGACCCGCTGGAGTTCTCCTCCTCCTCTTCCTCCTCTCTGCCGAGGCTGCAGCCCCAGCGGTCCAAGCCCAAAGGGAAAGGCCTCAATCCCTTTACCTCATCCTCCACGAACCTCAAGGGCAGCGAAGGCAACAACCAGATCTCAAAGAGCCTCCTGCAGCTAGCCAAGAACAAGGGCAAAGATGGGAAGGAGAAGGAGAAGAAGAAGAAGAAGGCCAAAGGGGGGAGCGCACAGTCAGCAGGTATAGGATGATAAACCGTCTGGATTGAGTCGAATTGTTCAGTGTTTCACAGTGAGTCAGCAGGTTGGCGTGGAGTGCTTTTTGTCAAGGATGTACTGTGTTTGGTTATTATTGAAAAGGAGACATTATGGTAGACGTGTGGATGGACGGATAATGGAAGGAGAAGGAAGGATGTGTCAGGTCTACAGCTGAGTGCAAAGTTTCAAGGTAGTTTTTTGTTTCCTGCCACAGTGCATCATCTGTTTTGGAAATTTCTGTCACGACCAGCCAAAACAATTAGTGTTCTTTATGACTAACTTAGAAAAAAGAAATTTTTTTTTGACCTTATAAAGTTTGAATGTTTTCAGATATTCTTTTAGTTTTTGATAAACTCCATCACTTCAGAGAAAGCACCACCGAAGTGATTGGAGACAAAATCCACACTGTTTTTTCTATTTAAATTTATACTC
This sequence comes from Oreochromis niloticus, assembly GCF_001858045.2. Taxonomy (NCBI): domain Eukaryota; kingdom Metazoa; phylum Chordata; class Actinopteri; order Cichliformes; family Cichlidae; genus Oreochromis; species Oreochromis niloticus. The sequence goes on from NC_031965.2 coordinate 33,350,029, forward strand.
TAAAGTATCAAATCTGAAGTCAAGTCAGAAGGAGTGAGGAGTTAGACGTATGAAAGGAGAATGTTTCAAAGTTTTACCTTTTTTTGGTGCAAAATTCAATCTTTTTGTTACTATCCCTCCATGACAGCTCAGTTTGATGACACTGCCTCAGGAAAAAGAATGAAATGTATACTAAAAAGAAGATATTTTAGGAGAGCGCCGCTTGAGTTGACTAGCTCAGACATCTAAAGCCCCATATATGCATCTGGCTAACGTTGGAACATACATTTTCGCACAAACACGAAGACTAGATTTTATCATAGATTTTATATTTTGTTTTCCCCTATCGGAAGAACATGAAGAGGGAGTTTCCTATTTTCCTACTGCCCAGTTTACATGCATGATGGTGTTTCTAGTCTAACTGCATTAGAAGTACAAACAGAATAAAACGGCTCCACATAAATACCTCAGCCAGAAAGAAACAGGTCCAAAATTATTTAAATTTGCACTGAATTCAGAGTGGAGGAATATTCCTTTTCCTAATCCAATTAAAGAAAATTTGAGCATTTTTCCTGCACAAGTCCACCATGTTGATGTACATATGTGGTGACGTATGCTTCTGCCCTTTGTAGAAATGTCTGCTTCTGATCTGAACAACTCCTTTTTGAATTTTTTAAAATGCAAATGCTTAATGAATAAATAACACTTAAAAAGAAAATCCGCCTTTAGAGAGCTGATCAGTGATGAGAAATGCATTGTGCATCCCTGCATGTAAACACTGTATTACACCATATTAAACCACTTTCTGTGTCAGCTGTTGGCCTGATATCTTCTGTCATAATGAAATTGATCAGAATGATCTGAAGCCAATTTTGTTATAAAGCTGACTTGAAAAAACTGTGAGAAAGAGAGACGTGTAATTTTGGTCACATGCTCAGATCTGCTCAGGCTGTCATGAGATCTCACATGGAGCTTAAATTTGTTACAATATTAAATTAGTCACAAGAGTAAATTATTCAATTGTCCTACATTTTTAGGGGGATCTTGAACACTGTTAGAAATGAGCTTATGTCTGACACAGAAGAACTCCACTTGTTATGAAACACATGAACTACATGTAGATGTGAACTGATGGTTCTAAAATGAGCAGTGAGCCAGCATAAGGCCACACAGTTGGGACTCCCTGTTGGTAACAACATATCTTTAGGAGTTTATCTTGTGTTTGCATTAAAGTGCCCAAGGGGAATGCTAATACCCCACCCAGCTGTGACTGCAGCAGTGTGTTTGCTGTGTGTTGTGGGTCTCATGATGGCAGCAGAGTTCAAAAAGAGGTACTATAGTGCTGAATTTAGACTATGCAGTTAACCCATACTGGCCAGCTTCTGGGTATATTATACAACGTACAACTTCAGTACGTGTTACTAAGAACTTAAACAGAAGCTACAGTGTCATTGATGACAGCCTCCACGCTTGAGTAATGAATTGTTTATGTTTAAATTAGCAGCAAATAAACATCAGTGACAAAAATGGTGTCCAGTAAACCATTTCAGATCTTCTTTGGTTGTAATCTTTTACTTTTATCCAATTCCATTTCACCGTCACCATTTTCCCCACTATAATTTCCTGGATGGCTCAGAACGATTAGAGGAAATGCTATAGAATTTTGAACATTTTCACTTGTGTTACTTCCATAAAAGCTTAGAGGCATAAAGGCTTAATAAAGCCTGGACTTTATTCTTGGTCTGTTTCTCTGTGTTCAGTTCCAACACAAATTTGCCAGTTGCTGCTTCTGGGCTAATCGCTGTAAATTTAAAGGCTGCTGGTGCTGGAGAGTACTTACCCTGAAGTACAAGCACACAGGCACATCCTATGTTGCAGGAACTCTGACCTCCCTGGTTCATGCAGTGTGGACACTATTCAGACAAGTGTTCTTGCAGCAGTGATATGGGCAACTCCGCATTATTTGGAACTCCTATTTCAATTTCTGTGCAAAACTTGGTGACACTATATTACAAAAGCCTTATAACTCAGATTCTCTCGTAGACTGTGGTTTCTCCTTTGGCCTCCAGCAATGGAAAATGGAGGACAAGCCTATTGTAGCTGCTGGTGGGTAGATGGAGCTGTGTACTTGTTTTTATAGAGAGACATAAAAAAGGAATGAGAAACCTTGAAGAAAAACAAGCTGGGAGTTTCTGCAAATATGTTGCTGTTACATAATTTCAGCCATGAGTTGTATTTTGGAAGGATTTAGTTCTTGTTTTGGCATTTAGAGGATATTTGTGGGTTGCAAAATCCTGACGTATAAGGTGAAACGTCACCAGCAACTGATCAGAAATCAAAATCCTGTGTTTTCGGGGTGATGCTGACTCCTGTTCTCCTCTTCACAGACTCCCAGCCCCTTCCAGAGCCGCCTCTGGATGGAGAGATTTTCTTCTGCTGAGACAAGTGGCTCTCCTCCTCCTCCTCCTCATCATTACCATGAACCCATCAAACCACTCTGACGGTGGAATGTGCTGCCAAGTAGTAACAAATTCACCTGCACACACAGGCTGTTTGAATCACCTTGAAAAGGCTTTTAGTTAATTTTCCATGTCATAACATAGAGCTGTTTAACATTACATGGAAGTAGAAAACAAATACCACAGCTTTTAGTTTGTTGGGAATTCGGATATTTTAGGCTTTGCTGTGGTGTGCGTTTATGGATCAGTTCAGTAGCTAAAAATGGGAAGGATGGACTGGCTGTGCACTTTTTCGTTATTCCCTATCCAAAATTCATCTTTTCCTTTTCCAAAGAAATGGTTAGAATTTCTTCATTTTGAAAAATCAGACATCTGTGACAGCTCAGTATCACGCTGAAAGCATTTCACAGCGAATTGCCTCTCAGGCTCTACCAAGTCTGTCAGGGGCTTGTGTGTTACGGCTGCCTTTTTTCCTAGAGCCCCACACCAGCAGGCTGTGATGTTAATTTACAGAAGCAGGGCCTTTTCCATGTGACTTCAACCACACATTCAAGGACACAGACAAATCCAAATGCCACTGTGAATGTCAGCGAGCTCCCTGTGGCACTGGAAACTCCTCACACCTAATCATATTCATTGACAGCTAATTGATGACTGAACCCACGGGGGGGAACTTACGGGTCCTAGCAACATTTCTTAATCAGAGAGAGTCCAAAGCCGTTTCAGTGCTTCAGTCAGAGACGCAGTGAATCATAGCCTGACGTTCGCGTAGCGTGTTCGAAAAGCAGATGTGATTAGAGCCGCCGAGTCTGTCCCCAGTTTGCAAGCAAAAGGGAATTGGCTAACTTGTGTAATCCTTAATGATGACTTCATGCCATCAATCATGTTCCTTAATGAGGTTTTAATTTATTTGAATTATGGCTATCTCCAATTTGGAGTGAAGCTCTTCAGATGTGTATTTTCTTAGACGCTCAGTAATGAAAGGATTGAGACATATCTCTCTCTGTCTAATGGCTCAATTCATATCCTTTAGTGTGTTTTAGAGCCTTGGATGGATATTGGCTCGATCATCGTTTTATCTGCCTGTCAATGGGCTTTTATGCAGCCCTCATCTTTCATCTGAGCGCCGACAAGCAGGGCTTTCCTTCGTTTTTTAATTGCATGTAACTCTGCAGGTAGCATACTAATGGTTTCTGTGTGTTAAAGAGATCAACTCTCTCTTTTGCCTTCTTTCAGTTCCCATAATAGATTCTGCAGATGCGCACAGCTGCTGGTCGTAGGAAACGGAGGCCGTTAATTTAGGGACGAAGCAACCGCTTAGAGGGAATGAGAGTGGACATTAGCTAAAAACATGTTCTGTTGTTGTTTCGTGACTAAACCGACTCAGCAGGTAGCTCGTGAGTCTCTGATCATTTCAGATTAGTCAACACTCATAAGTGTTGTTGAGCACTTTGTCCTAAAAATGTTAACACATTTATTTTTAATCAGTGTGAGATACGAGTAAATATGATTTCTTTTTTTTTAATCAAGGGCAAAATGATCCAAAGACGGTTAAGGTGTTTAAGTAGATTAAATAAGGGGCTGTGAGCTTTTATGGAGTTTTTCAAAGATGACCCGTCTTAATATTTAAGACCTGCGAAGCTCACACTGTGGGCAGGACTACCTGCGGGACAGGTAGGAAGGACAAAGAGACGTTTAAAAAGGATCCTCTTCCCATGAATGGCAGAGCAGCATTGCCGAACTGCTTCCTTGCTGCCTCTTTTTCTCACGTTTAAGTGCTTGTTTGTTAACTCGCTGTCTCGTGTTGAGGATTTGACTTCACGTCCAGGCTGGTTTATTATAGTGTGTCTTGTAAGAGGCTTATGCGGCCTGCCAATTAGTTGCTTCATGTCTTTTGTTTATGGCTTTGGTGTAATCCTGTCAAAGAAACGGAGAAGGGTAGACGGTTATTTTTGGTGTTGCTTTAAGGTGTGTTTTGACCACTAGGGAGCACTGCACCTATAACTAAATAATTTCCTCCCTCCCTCACACAACAGCAACAACCAGAAAGTATGAAACTGTTTAGTCTTTTTTTTCCTGTGACTCCTGCTGTGAGAAATTGATGTATTTTTTTCTCAGCAGGTCAGAGATAATGTGATGAGCGTGGGCTCTCACACTCTGTGACATTTTTCCCCACGGCATTTGTAATTGACTGCAGAAACAAATAAGTTGTCAGAGATTGTAATTGGTTATTCGGTGAAACCAGTCAGCAGCAGCTTTAATGTGGGGGGAATAAAAAGGTTGGAGGAAGCGACTGGGCAGAACCACAGACCTCTGTAAGGGACAATCAGCAGACACAAGTCAGGAAAATGAACTCCCTCACCCAGTGATGATGATAAGCCTGTCCGAGAGACGAGTGTGTCCATTAGGTGAACCCTGCGTAGCCTTAAATCTTAATGATAAAATGCACTAGAGTAGAACCCAGCGTCTTCTCAGGAGAGAGGAGAGCTTTTATACCTCTGCTTTGAAAGGAAGGAAATGTTTGTACTATTCAACTGGTACACAGTTGTTTCGTTCTCAGCAATGTAAAAAAAACAAAAAAAGAAGGGCAAATGTGTAAATATGATTTATGTATAATACAAATTACTTGTAAAAAATAATTGACTTGTGATTTATTGAAGCATTTTGTAAGAATGTTTTATTTATGTTTTATTCTCACCAACAAGGTGATAAACAATGTAAAGGTGTATTTCTCTCATAATAAAAAAAAATACCACAATTGACATCCTGAGTGTTTGTGGGTTATTTTTTTTACAGCTATTCTTTTTTATTCTCTGTTGGTCAAGCTTCATTTTGTATACATTGTAACCAACATGAAAGAATTGTGACAAAATAGAATGTCTGCTAATCAACCAATGTACAGCAGACAGATGGACACAGTCGCCATGACCTATTGGTCCAAAATGGAGCAGTTACACTGTGACCACCTTTGTGTTTGGAAACCACGTTACTAGCGAGAGGTGGCTCTGACTGTCTATTATTAGCTGATGAACACACCCTGAATAACGACTCTTTTCTGACTCTAACGATGGACATCATATACAGATGATCTCATCTTTTATTCGCTATGACCTGAAACTAGTGACTGAGGCCATAAACTCATCAGAAACTTGGTTACAGAGGTCACAGGAGTGAGGAGGTCTGGTTTTCTGTTTTACTATTACAAGTGTTTTTGAAACCAGGAGTCTGCTGGCTTGACTTTTCAGACCCAGAGGCTACGTCCATCTAGTATACTGTGACGCCTGTACTTATAAAAGAAAAAAAAATCAAACTAGATGGAGCAAAGAAGAAAAATCTAGCTCAGTTTTGGCAGCAGATACTTGTTTGTATATTTGTCCTCCAGCTGTTGTTGTGATCGAACCACTGGGAATGCAGTGGAGACGTAACAGTGGTGCATCTTTGCCTTCATTCTGCAGATTCTACAAGACGCCGCAAGAAAAAGGAAACAAAAAAGTTTATGCGTGTCACATAGTCTGATTTCCAGTGAACTTATTGACTGCAGATTTTACAGTGCGTGCCCCATGTAAACAAATGGCTTGAACAGCAGAATAGTGGGGCTTCTGAGACGACCATATTAAGCTCCTCCCTTTTGACTTCATATAGAATGAAGAGTTAAAAAGAAGGTCTGACAGTGAATGTTTAGAGCTTTTGCCTCACAGGGATTATGTGAAACTCTGGTCATCCACCAGTGTGACAGCATATATATGACAGGAAAAGGGGGGAAAAGTATCCTACAACTTTCTGAAAGTTTTTAAAAGAAAAAAATTACATCACAGCAGTTCTTGAGAGAACATTATGTTTTTGTGCCTTCAGGGGGAAAATATTCTAATTAGTTTCAAACCTAATAACTTGTTAGATTTGCTGACTTATTTGTCCTCAACATTTATTCTAATTGTTATTTTACCAACGAACGATACAGAATTTCAAATGCACAACTTTTATTATTTAGCAGGATTTCCAAAAGTAAATTAATTCCACATCAAAGCTTAATTTGTTTTAACAGAACATTGTATTGTTAATTATAATTTTATAATGTTTGCGATTGGAATGGTGCACTTTTAAATTTGGTGAGTATAGCTAAAGGGACATGCGCACTGATACATCGTCAAACGTCATATTTCCTCTTACTACAATAACATAATATTAAATATTAAAACACAATATAGACATATAGCAGGATACTGTAGTAGTAAGACTACACACCTCTGGAGTGGGAGTCGCAAGTTCGTATCCAGTAAGGGTCCTAGGCTGGACCAAGCCTACCGGAATTGGAATACGGAATGGAATTTTTGATACCCAACATCCACAAAAAACAACTAGTAGCTCAGCGTTCCATTCGGAAGAAGGGACTGATCTCACAGCTAGAGACTGACGACACATGCTACGGCAAGGTAGAGCCAGGACGACAGGTCAGGGGGGAGATGTCAGTGTGATGAAGAAGGGTTTGAAAAATTAAGTTGTTTCAAAGTACAGTGCTCAGGTTTCTCAGCAGACTGCTGCAAACAGGGATAGGTCTCAAACTCCAACTCCTGTTGCAACACACCTGAATAAAATTAGTAGGTCATTAGGAAGACTCTGTAGAACTTGAGTTGACAGTTCATTTGATTCATGTTACAGCAGCTCATGAGTAAATGAACATGGTGCAACAAAAGTACTTTTAGAACTACATTTTTCCAAACACTTACATTTTACGTGAGTAGGGTTAGGGGTTTCCACTTTAGCATGCAGTCAAGTTCTATACTCTTGCTACTAATTTTATTCGGGTATGTTGCAACAGGGACACATGGAAAAGTTTCAGGAGACCGGCCCTCAGGTACTGGAGTTTGACACCCCTGTTCTAAATCAAACTACATTAAACGATGTTGTAAAAGCAAAAAGCATCAATGTTATATCAACATAAGGGGTACAGAAAATCACTTTGGAAAGCTTGCAAATGTGCATGTTTATGGTATGATGTGGTACTTATTAGTATCACAGCTTCATCTTTAAGACACAAGAGGACCTGACATAATTACAGTTTAAATTCATTAGTTTTTAGATGTGCATAAGAACGTTGTTGCTTCATCTGCAGCTACTGTGGTGTTAAAAAAGTGCAATACAGCCTTAGCCCATGTACAGAGTTTAGACAGTAGAAGGTCTGCAAGGATAGTGCTTAGGTTTTCCAGAGAACTGGTTGGTCAGTAACTGGAGGTTTTGTATCATGGTGATGTAACCCACTAAAAAAGTAAGCCACCTTCATAACACTGAATACATGGGTTCAAACCTGAGGTGACTATGCTAAGCCCCCAGTCCTGCTTCATGCTAAAGACCTCTGGCCTACCTACACGGCCGAGCACTCTCACTGGATCCGCTGCCATTAGGAAGGTGGCTGTTAGCACAATTCCAACTTTCAGGCTGTGTCATCTCGTAATAAATAAGTGTGAGCGTTTCACATCTGGACACTGTGCCTACCAATAAGAAAGCTCTATTAGGCTTTAGAACTAACACATGTACATGGTGACTTATACCACCATGTGCATTGACATGGTAGTTTGCCATGTAGACCCACACTGTCAGGTTAATAAAACCATAATCCAATTTTTCACTGGGATTCTTTCTCTCCCTTTTATCCTGATCTGTATTCTAGTCCTGACTGCAGCAACTGTGTCTGTTTTGTTTTTGAAGCTTTATCACAATAATGAAAAAAAAAATCATTCTCATTAATCCAATTTTTGTTCCAGAGGCAATTAAATTGCTATCACTAAATTGTGCTAATGCTTTGATTTCCTGTTTCCCGTTGTCGTGCTGCAGTTTGAACACCACCAGAGGAAAAAGCTGACAGAGATCTTGATGGATTGACAGCAGTGGTGGCACACGGCAGCACTCGTTTCTCCTGATAAATAAAGAGCCAGCTGCTTTCATCTCTCCATGCTCGGCGGTGTTTTGCCTCTGGAAACCTCGACTGTGGAGGCTTTTTTCCCTTAACTGTAGGATCTTGTATGCTATGCCCAGTTCATCACCATGGGATCTTTCTAAATAATTCCCCATTTTGCTCATTCCACATATAAACTCCAGAGACAAAATACCAGCTGATAAGACTCAGCCGTGTTGGTAGCCTGATAAGGTGCAGTGCAAATTCTGTTTCTTGGTCCAAACCCCTGTAAAAGTTCACCTATCTCTGTTTAGAGCAGCAAACAGCAAGTCTGCCTGTGACGTGCAGTGACAGAAAACCACACAGCCTCGAGTGAAAAGTGGAAGCTGGGAGGCAGAGAGGGAAAGAGGGGAAATAAAAGCATGAATATGTAAATATTCCAAATTAAAAATTCCATCATAGCTTAGAAGAAGAGGAGAAAAGCCGTGCTGCTCATGCTGATAACTCTGTGAGGCTTGAGTGACTAACGATAAACTTCATGGTACATTCTCAGATTTATTAATTATCTGCAGCTGATAAGATAAATTTGGCATTGTTGAGCTAATTACCGTCACATGATAACTGTCTAAATCTGTCTAATTGATAGTTTGAAAGCAGCTTTGAATTGAGCTGAACTAGAACAGCCAACTTTATCAAAGCATCACCACTTTCCAATAGACTGATGTGTTACAGCAAAAGGCTTCAATTTCACTGAGAAATAATCTCTCTCCAGCTCGTTCCACTCACTCGGCCTTTGGTCAGTAGAAAATAGAACTCAGAAACACTATTAAGACCATCACCAGCTCAGATCTTCAGGAGTGGAAGAAGTACTCATATTTCTTTCATGAGTCAAAGGAGAAATACCACAACATAAAACCACAAACCTGCAGGAACCAATTTTAGCCATTTGGGGCAATAAATATGCTGTAATCTCTGACATTTTCAAATTAACCCAATCCAGAAGCTCCAGAAGTTCTTCTTAGACAGGATTAGCCATCAGTGCTCCTCATACTCACTTTAAACGCAGTGATTTCACATGTTACCAGACTGAATTGTGGATCCACTGCAAGACTTTTTTTCTGGTCATTTGCACTAAAAAGTTACCTTTCGAGCACCAGCACAGGCATCAGCAAATCAAGTCACATTAAGAAAATATTCAGAGAGGTTCAGCATCAAAATTTAGGAGACGCTGATCTGTGCACTGTATAATCAACCTGTTGGATGTGGAAAAAACACACACAAAAAAGCCCCCAAACCTAATCATCTACCATCGATCACTGAAAATATATTTGTGTGTGAATCCTGTTTACATTGAATCATTACTTGTTATTAATCTCTGGCTCTCTTCCACAGCATGTATTTCATCCTGTCTTCCCTCTTTCACCCCAACCAGTCGCAGCAGATGGCCCCGCCCCTCCCTGAGCCTGGTTCTGCTGGAGGTTTCTTCCTGTTAAAAGGGAGTTTTTTCTTCCCACTGTCACCAAAGTGCTTGCTCATAGGGGGTCATATCATTGTTGGGCTTTTCTCTGTATGTATTATTGTAGGGTCTACCTTACAATGTAAAGCGCCTTGAGGCGACTGTTGTTTTGAATGCTGTATAAATAAAATTGAATGGAATTGAATTAAATTCTATTAAGGCTTCAAGTTATTCATTGCTAAGAGCACTTTCTAGGTGGCCACTTTCTAGGTGATTTAAAGGTGGGTACTGTTTAGCATTTTGTTGTAATAGAGGAACAGTTGACAGTTTTATTCCTAGGATGAGTTAGCATCCCATTTAACAACTGCATTCATACTGTCGCCTACGTGCAATCACACAAGCCGTGTCCACAAATCAGAGGGAAAACTTTTACGGGCTACACGACAAATTCAAGAATAAAAACCTACCTTAAGCCACATCATGAACCTGCACACATTTAGTACACTCAAATAAAAATCTCGCCACAGTTACAAATGTTAAGAAAGTGTAAAGTATAGTGTAAAAAAGCAGGAGAGACATTTTCTCTGGCTGCAGAAGTAGATTAATGAACTCACCACACACTGGGACATTTGGGTCACTGACTTTAAATTCTGAACACCCTCAGCGCATTTCCATTTGTTTTGCAATTTTGTAGTGAAATCGAGTGAGATCAGCTTGTGAGGCTAGTTTTAAAACTAGCCTCACAAGCTGATGAATCACCTCCTTTTAGTTCCAAAGAGACATGAGGGGTACTTTGCAAAGTCTGACTTGCATCGGCCCATGTGCTCCAAAGTCCTGCTCGGTCATGCTACCGTCTTGCTGCAGATGCACCAAGTTACATTAACCAGTAATAAACTTTGTTTGTTACTGCAAAATCTTATCAGGAATGTGGATGGTTAACCTCTCCATTACCAAAAAAATACAACAGAGTTTTACTTACAGTTCCAAAAATACATCATTAGAATTCAGCTGATGGGGCATAGTGACCTTTAGGATGGTCCTGGGCCCCCAGAGCCCGTCCATAACATCCACACTGTCGAGGAGGAACTTTCATGGGTTTAAACTAATAACAGGCAGTGTGTCAAAATGGCCTTCTTTCCAGCTGGAAGCTTCCTGTCACATCAGTTTTACAAACATCTCTTTTGAAATGGAGATCTACATGGATAATCCTTCTGGGGCTGCTGTGGATTTTTTTTTCTTGTTGCAATAAGCAAGTAACTGCTGGGAAAACTGTGGGCGAGGCTGAGTGGCACACTGTCCCTGCTGGCGACAGCCGTGGCCAGAGGCATTATATTTTCATGCTGTCCATCTGTGCCATTCACACGATATCTCACTTGGCTTGATTGGTTTTTACTCGTCATGCTCACACTATGCTGTATGTCTTATCTGGTCTAGTAAGGATGGACTACAATAATCTGTAATCTGCCCTTTTTTTTAAAGAAATCTTTGGTGACACTTTGGTGTCTGGGGACCTCTGCATTTGTTTTCATCAAAAATACACAAAGACCCAACCACTGCTTTTATGTTCTGGGCCAAGGCTGCTTCCCATTTGGGACTAAACACATAAGAAAGAAGAAAAAAGGGCAACTTTGACTTTCTGTGCCACTTGACTGAACTACCTTAATGTCCTGAATTTAAAAAAAGTACCTTGAAACAAGTCCTCATTGTCTCAAAGCTTTTTTTTTCTTTTTACCAGCAAAAGCTGTCATTTGCAGACATCAGGTTTAAATGGCTTCAGCCTCTTTATGACCCTGAACAGGGGAAAGCGCGTACAGAACATGAATAATAAATTACAGCAGCTGAGTAGGCTCCTTCACCTAACGTGTCGCATCCTTCTTAGGAGTCATAGGATGAAAAGTTCAATAACAAACAGCAGAAGTTTAGGATGAGCAGCCGAGCCCCTAAACACTAAATGTGGCACAGCTGCGATGAACAGGAGTACTTTCTCCCAGCGGATATTTACAGAATGCTGAGTAGATATTATTCCAGTCTTCCTGCAGGTTGCAGGAAAATCACAGCACCACAGCAGGGTGAGTAGTTACGGCTGCAGCGGGGATACAGGGCGGGGAGAGCCTATGCCAGGTCCTCCATCTTGCTCAGAGATGTGAGGATGATTTAGGAGGCCTGTCTTTGCCAGGGTGTCCAGAGAAGGAGCGGGGCCGAGCAATCCTATTACTCCTCAATGACCCTGCTTTAATGCGCGCACGCACACACACACTGATTACACACACTTTCCAATAGCTAGAAGGCTCACACAGTGTGCAGGAAGCTGCCACCACACTTAAGGACCACACTGTAGTCAAAAACCAGCTGGCAGTGTACTTCAAGAAGCACCATCACTATAGCACAATGTAAAGCTCACAAGCTGTTCACACTAGAAAACCATTATGTTAATAACTCCATCTAATTCACTGCAATGATTTAGTAGGTGATATTCTGGCATTTTTAGCCAGTCTCACAGCAGTTCTGTAAAGAGCAGAGTTGGCCACATATATACAAATATCCTTTGTGCAGAGCTGTGACCTTCCAAGTCCCCAATTACTATGTTTACATGTTTTTTGCTCTCATTCATGAGAAAACAGGACTAAGACAAAGGTTTTTATATGGCTGATGAAAATAAACCTTTAGCTATTACTGCCATTCACCATCAGTCATGCAGATGGGGTTTTGCCCCTTTCAAGGGTGGCACTGCAATATTAGCACATCCAGAAACCCCTTAGAAGGAGGAGTGTTTTTCTTTGTGTGGATGCATTTTGTTAGCTGGCTCATTTGCTGACAACCCTAGACAGTATGAAAGATGGAGGGAGCCACTGTGATGTCACCTCTTGGTCAGTAAAGTCCCATTATGAAACCTAATAAGAGGGTATTTTTGCCATTACACTCGTGGTGTTTTAAAGCTGGATGCAGGGAGCAAGTGACAAAGATGTGCAACTGACTGTCATTTACTTAAGCTGAGCAGACCCTGGATAATCCTTCTTTCTGACTCCAATAATGACCGTAATTTACAAAATTAACTTCATGTTCTATTCACTTTAACATGACCTCAGTAAACACTTTCATCAGATAAGTGTTTACTTAGGTCACAAAGCACGACAGCTGAGGGTTGGCTCCCAGTTTGGCCATTAAAAAGTACAAGTTTTACAGCACTTCCAATTTGGCTTTGCTTTTCAGACCCAGGTGCTATATCTGTTATCTTTTTTATGTCTATATGTTCAACCTGCAGCATTACTCCATCTCCCCCTACGTTGAGCATCGTCTTCTGTCACAGCAGCTTCCACATGTCCTCCCTTACTACGTCCATGAATCTTCTCTGTGGTCTTCCTATTTTCCTCCTGCCTGGCAGCTCCATATTTGCTCAATATAGCTACTGTCACTTCCACTGATAATCTTAACATCTTCAACTCTGCCACCTCCAGCTCAACCTCCTGTCTTTTTGTCAGCGCCACCATCGCCATTCAGCAATTCTGAATATTGTGGTTCGGAAAGACAGAGCCAAAGGCTAACATGTACTGTTAAAAAAAGAAGAGGACTTAAAATAGATCCTTGGGACGCCCGAACAACCATTTCCCTTTCTGACAGAGAAGTTTCAATCACTCAAAGAAGAGGAAAATCAATTTAAAAGTAGTTCTGCCACTAGCCGCCTTCACCCTGCAGACATGTCAAAAACAAGGCTGACAGTATCAAAAACAGCACTGAGATCAAGCAGGACTAAAATGGAGCAGGAACCCAAGACTGAAATATTGCATATCATTGGACACCTTCAACAGAGCAGGGCTTCAATTATATATTTCCATATGTCGATTTGGATACCTGCTCCATTTTAAACTTGCATTTGGTACTGTTGACCTTTTCCAAAGATGCCATCTCTGACTTTCTCTACGCTCTCCTTTTTCCTCTTCTCTTTCGAACTGGTTGTGGCAGATGGCCGCCCCTCCCTGCGCCTGGCTCTGCCAGAGATGTCTTCCTGTCTTTCTCTTATAAGAGAATTCTTCTTTCCCATCTTTGCTACCACCTTGTTGAGATTTTCTCTCTTAAATTTTAGTGTATTTTTCTTGCAATATAACATGTCTTGGGGCAACTGTTGTTGAGAATTATCGCTCTATGAATCAAAATGAAATGAATTAACTGACACCACAAATGTGGTGAATATAATGGTTCAGACTGTCAATGAATGGTGGCTGAGCCTCTTATAGTTTTTACTAGTCATAGTAAGCCAAACAGGACTTCAGTGTCTCTGTCAGCTCCTGTAAATCTTTTTAATGACTTTTAAGATTTCACATAGCATTCTGCTTCAGTAAATCACATGTTCACTCAAATGCAGTGTGTTATGAACAGGCTGCCATTATCAGTAATGATCTTGGGACTATATGGACTGCAATGCAGAGCAATTTTCTCCCTTTTTTAAAATACAAAGGACAAAACAACTACCCATGATTCTGCAGTCTGAGGTCTAAAATGGTAAAATAAAACACACACCCCCATACATGCATGCACACACACACACACACACACACACACATTCGCTAAACCATACACAAGTCTCAAAGCCACACATGGACACATGAAAATGTGCCGGCATACGGACATGTGCACGTTCATATTGTCTGGGGATGCTCTGTTTGTGCATTGGTGTAGCCTGTTGCCGAGGTAACAGTTAGCCCATCTCATTTAAAGAAGCTCTTGATGACCTCGGTGCTGCTTATTGAGCTGTGATCAACATGTTTGCCTGTGTCACCTCGACTCCCCGCAGGCTGCAACAGCCAAAGAAAGTCTGGATGGAGGCAGAAAATAAACCTTTTGCTGCTCTTTTTTTTTTTTTTTTTTTAACAAGCAATCTTTACCCAGACGTTAATGCATACATTCTGTTCTGCTGTATGTCCTTTGTCAAGGCAGTATTGATGTACAGCAGTGGTGAAATTGTATCTGAATATTGGGTGGTGAACGTAAGGTGCAGAAATATTTTGAAACATAAATTCTGAGTGATACAGAATGATTAACCAATAAGTTCATCTAGGAACTTTCTACTTCATACAGGGATGCTCATGAGATTAATCAGAATGACTAAATAAAGTATAGTCCAAAAATATAACATCTAAGCTCCAGTCCCTCCACAAACCCTGAACAGGATAAGTGGATGGATGGATGGATGGATGGATGAGCCACTGAAGTAGGATCACCTGTTCTAAATTCTTAACAGACCAATCACCATTTACTAGCACAATAGCCTGCATGGTACAAGCATGGTTGTTGGTGCCAGACGGAATGATCCAAAAAATAGAAAATATCCAGTGAGTTCTCTGAGTGAAAATACCTTGTTGATGTCCGACTGCTTCAAGCCGAGAGGGAGTAGGGGAGGATCTCTGAATGCACAACATACTGAGCCTTAAAGCAGATGGGCTACAGCAGCAAAGACCATACCCTGTTGATGCTTCTATCTGCTAAAAACAGGAAACTGAGCCTACAATTTGCACAAACTTTCTTTGGACAATAGGTGATTGGACAAATGTTGTCTGGTCTGATGAGTCCCAATATCTGCTGAAACATTTGGATGGCAGGGTCACAGTTTGGAGTAACATGAAAGCAAAGATCCACCCTTCTTTCTATCAACGGTGTGGGGGATATTTTCCTGGCACATTTTGGGTCCCTTAGCACTAATTAACGATAATTTAAATGCCACAGTCTACTGGAGTGTTAGTGGAGTGTTAGTGGTGATTGTTTTCATCCCTTTAGGACCACAGTGTACCCATCCAACCCGTTCTCACTCCCGACACGTAAAATACTGACCCGATCACAAACTTAGATCATTTCAAACTGATTTCTTCGATGACAATGATTTCCCGATACTCAAATGACCTCCACAGTCACCAGATCTCAATCCAATAGAGTCCCTTTGGGATGTGGTGGAACAGAAGATTCACATCATGGAAGTGCAGCTGACAAACGTGCAATGCAATCTGAGGTGTGATGCTATCATGTCAATACGGTCCAAAGTCTCAGAGGAATGTGTCTAGCAGCTTGTTAAAGCTATGCGATGAAGAAAGGAGGCAGTTCTAAAGGGGAAAGGGGGTTTGACCTGATATTAGATGGGTACGCTTAATAAAGTAGCTGGTGAATGTGTATGTTTGCAAAAGTAAAACAGCATTTTGATGAAGCTGTTTGTCTTTGCACCATCAGCTTCCATATATTTAGAGTTATCTTGAGTGGCCCGGATGTCATTAATAAAAAGTAAAACGGTTGTTTGTTGTGGTTGGGAGATCTGATTAGATATAAATACTTTGTCGAAAATTGGCTTAGGTAACACTGGACACAGTTTTTAGCATGTATCCTTTCCTCGTTCAGCCCTAATACCCGGCAAGTTGCACTGCACAACAGTCTAAAAATATTTTTGCATCCTGTCAGTTTTGCACAATGGTTTACAGTAACAAGTATCTGAATCCTTTACTTAAGTAAAAGTTATAATACCAAAATGGAAAAAGTGCTCTGTTACTGTGTGTGCTACTCTGTGTTGCTACTAGGGCTGCCACAAACGATTATTTTGATAGTCGATTAGTCACCGATTATTTTTGCGACTAATCAGATCATGCATCCATTGGACAGAAAAAATGTACACTTATTGCACCAGCATGCATGTGATCTTATATAACTATCATTAGCTTGCAGTTTGAAGTGTTTAAGGTATTTGCTAACTAAAAATAAAGATGATAGTTTATTAAACTTTTAATGAAATTTGCAGATTGTGTTGGTGGAGTTTAATAAACTCAGTTCAATTCAATTCAATTTTATTTATATAGCGCCAAATCACAACAAAAGTCGCCTCAAGGCGCTTTATATTGTACAGTAGATAGCACAATAATAAATACAGAGAAAAACCCAACAATCATATGACCCCCTATGAGCAAGCACTTTGGCGACAGTGGGAAGGAAAAACTCCCTTTTAACAGGAAGAAGCCTCCAGCAGAACCAGGCTCAGGGAGGGGCGGCCATCTGCTGCGACCGGTTGGGGTGAAAGAAGGAAAACAGGATGAAAGACATGCTGTGGAAGAGAGACAGAGATTAATAACAGATATGATTCGATGCAGAGAGGTCTATTAGCACATAGTGAGTGAGAAAGGTGACTGGAAGGGAAAAACTCAATGCATGCAACTCAGCCGTCTACTCTTTGCTCCCTGAAATATAACAGGACACTGGAGTAAATTCTTTACCATCTCACACTTCTGTTTAATCAGGTTTTCTGTTTGACGTTTATTAAGCTGTGTGAAAACTATAATCTCAGCCAAACCAATTTACTGAGGAACAAATAAAACACTGAAAAAAGCCAAACAAGTTAGTTATCTAAGTGACTTATATATCATGTTTAACCTGAGTAGCGAGAGACCGCAGGGGGTTTGAAAAGGATGTGCCGGGAATTCGCTGTTCTCGCTGGCTCTAGTGAGCTTTGACCTCCCAGTCAGCTATCGAGCTGGTGGGTAACAGACGTCTCCGAAAGTGTCAGAGAACTTTTGCAAATATGTGATGTCTTGATAAATCGAGCAGATATTTGAAGTTTACACAGCTACATTCTCGCCTGAAAATATCTTATTTCTTATGTTTATTTTGTGACCCAGAAAGAGTAATTTTAAAACTAAGTAGCAGCCACCATTACTAGAAACTGGAATTGGCTGGGCCGCGCTATGAATTCTGGGCTACGTTGGGCCACAAAAGATACACCTGACCCATCCTTCAAAATCTGGGGAAAAGGAGGACGCATTTATCGGCCGCATTTGGATGAGTCATCAAATTGGGACAGCCTTCGTCACGTCGCTGTAATGTAATCGGCCTACAAATGTGCCCTCCAAAGGATGCGGAACCTGAATTTGGACACAGCTACGATACCGGAGACTGCTTCTTCTTCTTCTTCTTCTGCGTTTAACGGCAGCTGGCATCCTTGTAGATCCATTGCTGCCATCTTCTGTTTCAGTGTGTTATTACAGGCTTAAATCCTACTACTTAATCTTGCGTCTTTCAGGATCTTACAAAGCTTCAAACAACACGTCAGCCATTAAATTAGTCTTCGACGATTTTGACAGTTGATGTAATCTTGACTAGTCGACTAATCGTGGCAGCCCTAGTTGCTAATGATTATTCCAATATACAAACAAACATGCTTTAAGTGCAAAATGTCATGTTTTAGCATCAGCTACGTTTTCATTACTTTGTATTTGTCTGTGGTTAGCTTAATCAATATTAATATAGCATAATTTATTATTCTATTTATACTACTATTGTATATTAAAACTTTCAATTATAAAACAAGTAATAACTAATGATTAAGATAAGAGTAGTATATTTGTGTGGGCTCAGTTAAACACCCTGTGCTGTATTCATATTTTGAGTAAGTGCACCTAAAAACAAAACAACCTTTCATACACCTTACCACAGTTTCTCCTGTAGTATTTACAGCAATATAATAAACGGCTCCAGCACCCCCATTAACTTCACCTTCAGGAAGTGAAGACAAACTTCCTGATCAAACTTTTTAATAAAGCTTTCTGCTGGGGGTCGCATCCTTCAAACTAAAGATGACAAAGTGCAGAGGCCTCTTCCCCAGGACATTTGTGCTGATCTGATTGGCAAGGTGGAGGAAATGTCAGCCAGCCTTTCAAAGGGCAGAAGTGAGTTCTCTTCCTTAGATCTTCATTATGTTCCAAAACCCCTTCCAACTTTTTCTGCCTTTTAACTTCTGTGTAGGGTTTTGAAAACATGTCTGATACAGAAAAATATCACACAGCCTCTGAAGTCTTTAGTCATGATACAGCCTTAGTTTTGTTTAAAATACAAGAACCACAGATATTTCATTCTAGCAGTTTGAGATTGCAGCTGTCACCACCTCTGTTTTGTCCAGGCAGTTACTATGGTTACACTGTTTAGTGTCCACACAGACACACACACACACAAGACTTTTCTCTGCAGCAATACAACAGTCTGACTCTGTTCAATAAACTCGGTTAGCATTTCCAAACTGTGGCTGTCTGTGGCAGAGCTGTGTTCCCTGATCTGATCTCGTCTCCACTCGGCTTTTAGTGCTCACCTAACACGACCACATCTATGTCCTCACGTCAGTGTGGCTGGGCTCGCTCACTAGTTATTTAAAATAGACTTCACTGTCTGGTTTTAGCTCAAAGGAAGGGACTAAAATTGCTGATATCACAATGATAGTTCTTCTTTTAAGGAGAACTGTTATTGCATGCTGTTACAGTGTTGGCTGCTCATGTTAAAGTGTGAAATAATGAGGTCAGTGCATGCACCCGTAATCCCTGTTAGCCAAAAGCTCAGGCTTCAGAGTGATCTAAACACCCTGTTTCACACAGTTTTTCTAATCTTGAATCTGGATGATGTCGAAGAGAGTGGATATGCTAATATGGTTATCTCAGGCATACAGCTAAAACAGCTGGTTTCAGACAGTGGCTGCACTGATAAGCTGCAACAGGGCACAGTTTAATACATAAAGATTCATTTAAATCTGAATTAAGCAAAGCAACTCCAGCAGAGATAAAATTATGGAGCTGGAAATGAGCCCTTTGACATGAGTCTAAAGCAAAATTTTGATTGTTCAGCAGGTCAAGCAGCTACTGTAAAGCCTCTAAACCAGTGTGGTTCTCATGTCAAGTCAAGCAGATGCAAACAGTTAAATTAAAAACTTTGCTTTTAAACAATTCGCCTGTTAAGCACTGACATAATTAATCTTGTTCCTGCCGTGCTTGGGATCATGTTAACATGCTGCAGTGCCTTTTCTCTTGTTCTCTGAATGGACACAGCCCTTCAAAAATATTAACTTGCCATTCTGGACCTCTCCAGCTTTTTATTAGCCCTATTCATGTGCAGCACTTCATTAGGCTACAATTTAAAAAACTCAAGGTGTCCACTAATCAAATTTTTAACACTTTAGAAAAGTGATTTTCAGGGAAAATATGGTTGTAGTATGGACATTAAGCCTTTGATCACAAGTTTCATCCACACCAAACAGCAACACATTAATGACTAATGACTCTGTGCTGTGTATGGATCATCTCAGATGTCCTTTTGGCTTCCTGTCATATGACGCCATTCATCTCTGCCGATTGGGCCTGGACTTTTATTGAGAATAACTTACCCTCATCCTACAGTTTCCTTTGCTAAAGTGTTTATATAAGCTCTGCAGCTAGCCACTATGTAACACATCACACATTGCTGGTATTAAGGTGTTTGTCTTTATTTAAAAGTTGAAGCAATGCTTTATGGGATATGGTCCAGACCCCTGCAACCCTAAATTGAACAATGTATGTATGTATGGATGGTACTGGAAAGGCAAACAAAGCTTCAGTGTTTGTTTGCTGCTGGGCTCTAAATGAACAATTGAAACCTGAAATGAAGAATGACGTCACATCTGTCAGATCATCCATTTATCTGTATTTAAGATCACAGTTTAGCTTTGATTCATCGATTAACTGCTTTAAAAAACACTTCTTTATACGTTCATGTTTTTCTCTGTCACATTAGGTTTGCTGGTTTTAAATTTCTTGGGAACAAAACTGCCCAACTTTCTGTGGCAGGAAATGCTTCCCTAGTGCTGATGAACGCAGCCTCAGCTCTGACTGTGTAATCAAGGACTTGATTATACAGGACACCCGTAGCCCTATATTCACTCTCTCCTTGGCCTCTGCTTAGTTCTCTCAATTTCTCTAAACTTATGTTGGGTTAATGGTTTTAGATTTTTTTTAGTGTCTGTGATTTTAGATGTTTTATTAAGGCCATTTTGGAGCATAATTTGAATAAAGTAGTACTTTAATTTCTCACTGGTATCTGCAATTTAATTTTTGTTTTTAATATTCTTCAGCCTCTGCCCATTTGATTCATTGAATTAACTTAAATAAACTGTTAGGACTAATTCTATATCGCATCTCTGCCTCATCTGTGCACTTTTTTTTGTCAATTTGCAATATAATTAAAATTTGTTAAGGTAATATTTTCTGGGTTTCAATTCCCCAGGTGGCGCTGTGGTCTCCTCACTATTTTTCTTTACTGTACCTCTCAACATTTTGGGGAAAAACCTCTGGTTTTTGTTTTTTTTTGCCTTAGAAGTAAAAAGTTTCTTCAAGAAGAACACCTTAGAATTTTAATTCTCTTAGGGATTTTGCTACTGCCTTCAGGCCAACTCATGGTTTCGCTGTCTGTTCATAAACCCTTAGACTCAAACTCAAAACAGAGGACTTAATTCTGTGCCTACTACAATCTAGGGTATAGGAATGTGGACAAGTTGGAGATATATGCACCGAAAAACACCTCATAGCAGCAAAAAAAGCTGCTTTGATATTTTGCTCGGCTGAACAACATGGAAATGTAAAACAAGGCGAATGGCATTTGAAAAAAGTGAAAACATCATGACCATAGATTTTATGACAGATTTTGAATCTGTCTAAAAAGCGAAGCCAATGGAAATTTAAACCTGTAGTCTTCCAACAGCCATCAGGGGACAACACTTCTGGTTCCCGTTAAAGGTTTGATTGTGAAGAAGTCAATGAGAAATCAATGTTACTGTTCCAGATTTCAAAAAGCTAAAATGGCAATGGCCAAAGTGCTCAGCTTGAGGTTTCAAAACAAGACTTCTTTTTAAATTTACTTCACCTAGAACATCTTTGCCAAATTCAGTTTTATATGTGAGTACTCTGTAATTTGCATAGTCTAAAAATAGATAAATGAGAAACTCTGAGATAGCATCAACACCTGTCTGAAATCATGGATGGTGATGGATGTGAGGAAAATGGCAAAAGTATAGCTGTCCAGAATTCTATAACATACATGAATATAGATTACAGTTCAGCAGTCAAGGGTCAGAGGTCATATCATTGAGACAATCCTTGTAAAAACACCATAGAAACAATCATACAAACATTACAGTGTGTGCATAATGCCATAGTTGTAGTGTCTATATGGAAATGTCTTTCTGTGATTGCTCTGACAAATTGGCTCCATGTGTTAACAAATGTACAAATATTTAGCCTTCCCAAACCTGTGTCCCTTCAGTAATTAGTGTGATATCTTCTTACATTCACCATCTAATACAACAGTGCAGGCAGGATTCATAGCTCCCAGTGCCAGCACAGGACTTAGAAGTTGGCTCATTTTGCCATTAAATGGAGCTAACAAGGTCCGCTGGGATCGTGCCGGCACAGCAATTCATGTCAGTTTAGAATAGTTAAGGAGTGCTGATAATGCTTGCAGGAAGGTCCCAGTGGCCCAGCGCTCCTGTTTTTTTCCTTCTTTTCCTCACACTGGAGCTGATAGGAGTGGAACTGGACTCCAAAGACTATAGAGCCTTCCCCTCAACTCTTTAAAGGAAATGGCTTTTAATGGACTGGTGTCCTAAAATCGTTACTACTTCATCTGCTAATAGAATCTCTTTGAAGCCTGTGACTTATTCTACAAGGAATCATTCCACTGGTGCAATTTATTATTTTATCACACAATCAGATGCAGAGTGTTGGAATTAACCATTTGATTTGGGAGATTAAACTGCAGTTTTAACATGAGTCATAGCAATATTTTGTAGAAAAACAACAGACTATTAATACTCAAAGTCTGCTTCATCTAGTCTCTTTGAGCTTGTTGCGTGTCAAAGATTTGCATGCAATTATGCTTACCTCAAAGTTTTGATCTCAAAACTTTGTTCCTTGAAGCCACAATCCTCCGGGCACATGCAGGCATGAACTAGCATTTGTCAGATACATCCCTGAGCTCATTGCTAGGGAAATGGGTCAGTAGCAGAGTTTAATTGAGTTCACTGAATGGAAGGTGGTGCAGTCTTCCAGAAGTGTGGGGGCAACAGAAGAAAATACGTTTTTAAAAAGGCTTCTTGGCATCCTGTCTGCCGCAGTTAAATATTCAAGTGATCCTGGTTCTGAGTTAACACACAGTACAGAGCAATCAGGAACAGTCTTTTGTGAGCTGACGACCCAAAGAAGCCCCGCGGATGAAGAAATTTGGATTAGTACTACTACCACAGCAACAGGAGCTTCTATTTCAGCTGTATATTCCCACCATTTATCAGTTACATTTAGCTATTTTTACCATTTATCCAGTAGCTTTTCTTAATTTCCCATGGCCTGCATAGAAAAGATGGAAATCCAATACCCATTGTTTTTTTTATGGAGTTTTCACTTTTGCTGTTTTCATCACTCAGAAGTGACCAGTTTCAACAACAGGGTGGAGTGTTGAGGTTTACGCTACTGCCGGCAAGCTTGGCCGACGCCCTGCACGCGTGCAACACACAGATGCCTCCTAATCATCACCACGTTACAAACAAAGGAAATGCTACAATTTCAATCACCAAAACTGAAGCACCACATCAAACTTGATTGGGCTGCACTTCACAGCAGTCCATATTATTTGTCAAGTAACTCCAATAATAAAAAAATAAATACATAAATAAATAAAAATGCCACAAAAGGCACTAACATAAGGTTATGATCACTTAAGCTTGAGTAAATTGGTCATTTTAACATGTGTGTTTATGTGAATTTAATCGTTTTTTTGGAGGCACAAGTGGATATTAGATTACCTTTAATCCAATTTTTGGTACTTGGTTTAATTTTTCAACCATGCAGGTTCACTTCCACAGTGTTTCAGCTTCACAGCTTTCTATGCATACCATTAGATAACAAATGCATGACATTTACATACCTGTTTGAACTTTTTTATCTCTTATTTTAAGCTGCTGCATTACAGTAAACAACTACTTTAGAGACGATAAATGGCAAATACATTTAAAACATGAAATCAGTCAAATAAATAAAAACACCTATTTTGTGTTATTCCACGAGCTTCCAAGTGTCAGTTGGCACCTGCACCAGTTTTGCTGTTTGGGAATCACTAACCTGGAGAGCAGTGAAGCAAACGTGTTAGTGTGCAAGTGGTGTGAATCCTAGATGGTTTGGCAAAAGTCTACAAGCTTGGAAAGCAAACACTTCTCCCCTCAGCAACAATCCATGCTTCTGAGGATGGTGGAGGGTGGCCTCCTGTTTGTCCAATAAGACAGCTCTGCAGCTGACAGCAGCAGCCCCTGGTTGTCTACCAGCATGAATGTGAGGAAGTGTATGAGCGTGAAGCTGGGCGATGCTGACAAACAGCGTGGAGCTCAGCTGACTCTCCCAGAATAATTACAGTACGCTCTAAAAAGTAATCTGGGAGCAAGGCTGCTGCAGAGGCCTATCTGTGTCTCTCTGTGTTGCCTCTACTCCTAAGTGCACCATCTGTTTTTGCATTGAGCCCGGCCGAACTGTGACACTGAGTCTGAATAAACTTGTGTGCTTCTGCTCTGGCTCAGCAGGTCATGCTACTACTAAACAGATGCCGTTTTACAGCCTTTGATATGTTACGCTGCAGCGACTCGCAGGATTTTAAATCCATACAGAGCACTATTGTCATTTTAAAATATTAATATTCATTGCTTCTTGTTATTGCCACCAAGACCCATTAAACTTGAATTACATGTCATTTGGATCCCCTGGGAGCCTGTGTGGGTGTTTTTTAACAAAATGAAATCACTTCCTATTTAGATTGCATTGAGAAAAATCTTTGTTTTTTCACCGGGTGAAGTTAATTGCTGGGTTGTAAAGGAAATGGCAAGTACTGCAGAGACCTTCTGTTCACCCTGCAGACTGCAGGGAAGTTGGATGCAGTCCATGTGAACCTGCTGACTGGAACGAACATACAGAGGAGAAGCGGCGCTCCTCTTTCAGCTGCGGAGGAGGAGGTGAGGGAGAATAGGGGAGTCATCTATTAGATCCAAGCAGCTTTGTTGCTTTCAGAAGAACAAGTACTGTTACTCAGGAAACAACTACTCCAGTGAAGAGGGTCACTGTGCATTTCATTGTGCAGAAAATAAATCCCGTCTGCCTTTTTCTTTGGGCCCGATTCCAGCTGGGTTGAGCACTTGATTGTTGGTAGAGGGTTAATGAAAGGATGCAGTGAGCATTTAAAATGATAACTGCTACTGATAAATACTCCAGTATAATGTTATAATTTGACATATTCCCTACATATTGAAAGGCTTGCTTGGCTTTTACACTAAACATCTAGAAATCCAAATTTACAAAAGAGAAATAGATACCCATTTCCTTTCTTTTAAAGATGTTTTTTTTTAAAAAAAAAATACTGTATTGACAATACTATAGAGTGCTCTCTTTGTATCTGAAAAATGTTCTGTAAAAAAATTCCACTGGTTCCATTTATTCTTATTATTTTTAAGAGGAACCCCATTTTCTGTTTTTAGTCAAATTCAATTAATTCAACAAATTTAAAATATTAATATTCATTGCATGTTGTTATTGCCACCAAGACCCATTAAACTTGAATTACATGTCATCTGGGAGCCTGTGTGGGTGTTTTTTAACAAAATGAAATCACTTCCTATTTAAAGCGCCTCAGCGTTCAATGCTTGAGCCACTGCTATTTTTCAGATTCTGCTTTAATAGCATGAAACAGCTGATTTCAACTGTTGTATGTTGATGGCATTCAGTTTTGTTTCCAGCTAAAACTGGCTCCCTAACCTAGTGACTTAAAAAACAGTAATAGCGATATAACATCCATAATCATTTCGCACATGACCAGATGAAATCAGTTCAGACAACTGTTAAGAAAAAGCCACTGGATAAAAGTTTGTTTGAAGAAAATATATATTTTTTAAAATGTACACAGTGATAGCCAGACAAGGATTATATGAAGCAGGCCCAAACTAAAAGAAAATTCAACGAAGATCTCCAGTGAAAATCGTTTTAATCTCATAGGAGGCTTAATTCATGTCTGGGAAACTGGCCCTGAGGCTCCGAAGCAGGCAGCTATAGTCTTTGCTTGTTTTTTCCTAGATAGACCAGAATAACAAGCATTGCAGTACTCAAGTCCAGAGTATACTAAAGCACAGATGGCCTTCTCTAGTTCTACACATCTACATGGTATCACCTAACCTTGGTTAACTATCCAGGTACAGCTATGAATCAAAGACTGCATCCATACGATTCTTGGTTCAAGAGAAGAGCACGTTCATGATGCTTTTTTAATTTTTAGGTAGGAGATCATCAATAAATCATTTACGATGCCATATATTTATCATATCATGTTCATAGCAGTAAAAGGTAATATTATATGTTCAATGAAAAGTAAAAGACATGTAGATACTGCACTCGAACCCCCAAAAGATGCTTGGGGGACCCCACAGGAGTGGTCTGACACATAGACGATTAAAAAAATCCAGCCAACTGTGTTAAATGCTGAACCGAGATGGACGATAATTAAAACAGATCTGTATCAGTGCTCAGGACCAAAGATGGGTGCAAAGATTAATCTCATCAATTCTAATTTTGATCAAATGTGGAATATGGTTAAAAAAGAAAATCTACTTTGGAGTATTAGCACTTAATACTACCAAAAACTGGATCATATCTATGGCTGGATAGATGTTACATGTATGTAAGAATATCTTTAGAAGCAGTGAATATGAATATTACACTACATGCAGTGTGAGCTCAGTCATTTTTTGTGTGTACTGTTCTTTATTTTTTAATGTAAATCATACTGGCGACCTGTCCAGGGTGTACCACACTGCTCAATAAAGTCATCTGAAAGAAAATGCATGGGTGGATGCTGATACATTTTTGTCACATATTTCACTGCGGGAATATTTTACATCATAACGCTTACATAACTTTTCTTCTTCTATAATTTGGGACTATAACCCATTTTCACAGCAGTATTCTGACTGCACAGGCAGAACTACTTACATTAATAATGGCTCTGATCCATTAAATATCCCAGGAGATTTCTCCAGTCAACCAATATCTACAACACTGAACCACAGACCCCCGACTCACCTAAATGGAATACAGCGTCTTTAGTGATATTAATTAAAACACAGATTTTCCTGCTTTGACACGTCAAAGTGTCTGCTGTGAAAAATGGTTGATTACTGCTACACTTCCTCTGATGGCTCGTTAAGATCAGCATCCATCACAGCACATCTATCCTATTTTTTTTCATTTGAGCTGTTTAAAATGTAAATGTATATTATTTGTTGCTGTGATAGGATGTTTCGGTCAAAGCTTTTTCTTTAAGTTTATTGTCCAACTTTCAAACACAAATCCTCTCTCTAGCAAACATGCAGGTAACTTTCATCTCCTAATATATCTCCACGGAGTTTTCTAGGCTTGTGGCCATTTGCAGAGAACGCAGGATGATCTAAGATATAAGCAGATTCCACATTCCAGGATTTGCTTTTTAGCTCTGTGTTCAAACATCTATGTGCCTTGTAAATGTAGAAGGCAGTTCAATCTATATCCTTCAAGCCAACAGTAAAGTATATATTTATCACCGACTAAGCCCAACAGTCAAACAAGAGATGAGAACACGTATAGAGCCAATGAGCTCAGCCATTTATTTAACAGACTCACATTCACCAAATTGATCATCAACCACCCAGCAACAACATCAACTACAATCCCTTGAGCATTTCTGTTAATAAGGTTAGAGGTACCAAATAAACTAGCGTGGATGTTTTTGCCCTCTTTTCTCATGGCACAACTGCCACAATCAGGAGGTTCTCCGGTGACTCGGCATGTGATGGATGCTCCCTGAGCTGTGCCTAAGAGTGCAGTAGACAGTTGGAAGTTGAATCATCTGCAGCTTGGGTTGTGAAACTAATGGTGGACTTTAGAAGTTACTGGGCAGGTACATGAATGCAAACACCTGAAGAGGAAATAGGACCAAAAACTCTGCACTGCTCTAAATGATGGGCCGGAATGACCTGGCTCCTTTAGCTCTAGATGTCACCAGTGCAATTCTGTACATTGTTGTCTGCTGAGGCAAAACCCTAGAGAAGGATGTCACCAAACAACTCAAACCTATTTAGGCTGCGTCAGTCCTGGGGGTGAAGCTGGACAATCTAATTGCACTGGTAGAGATGAGATGATGTCAGAACTCCTCTCCACCATGGACCCCATCTCCCACGCTACACACAGTGTTTTTGTTAGCCAGCGAACATTCAGTCAGAGACTAAAAATGACTAAATGCTTAACTGAAAGTCAAAGAGGTAGTTCATTCCTGTGGCCATCTAGTTATATAAATCTTCTTTCCCCTGAACTCAATTTTCTTTATATTTTATTTAATCTTTTTCATTCTAAGATTGAGAAACTATTGCAAAACAATTTCCCTGTGGGGATTATTAAAGTTCTCCCGATTGCTGATTCCATATATCAAGATCAGAGGAGATGCTGTACAGAATTTAATTTCTCTGCAGTCATATCATTTAAATGAGTAAAAAAACAGGATGGACATATAAAAAAAGTATGCTCTACGTTTCAATTATTTCTATTGTAAAGTATTCTCACTCCAAAGGACATTAACTGCAATGCACACTCTTAGCACTCTGGAGTTGTTTGAAGGAAGGAAGGAGCAGACTCTTTGCCCCGGGATGTTGGCCTGGGTCTGTCATGTTTGCAGAGATAGACTTGAGCATGAATGCTGGGGACATATGCTCTGCCCAGTTCAACCATATGCCCGTTCTGCTGCTGCTGTTTCCAAACAAACTGCATCACTTTAGCACAACAAGTCTGTGTTTGGCATGTCTGTTTCAAGTAGTATTAATGCAGACAGTTTCTGCATTAGAAACAGAGCTGGAGAAGCAAAGGTTAAAGGAGAAAATCCCCCTAAATCAGACTTAACATCCAGCTACGCTTTTAGACAGTGAAGTCATGATGCACTAAAGTAAGTCTCCAGAGCATGACATTCATTTAACTGCTGAGCTTATGTTCTGTAATTGATGCTAAATTTCCTACCAGACTTGTTACCTCACCATTTTTTTTTTTTTTGCTCGAGCTATTCAATCCGACTGAGTTTTATATCACAGTAGCTTCCAGCTGTGGGTCACAAAATCTCACGATATCCCATTAAACTCTCACCACAGCTGCAAACATGCCATGCAGTGCAGTGTGCTAACAGTTGTTCCATTATTCAGTGTGTATGGATCAGCTTCAGCTTGTCTCCACATAACCTGTCTCTCTCTGCTGTTCGGCTTAAGAATACACATTTTAGTCGTTTTTAGTCATTGACATCCTGCGGATTCTGTCTTTTCAGTGGAATAATCTGGAACTCCTCAAGAGATGTTTGACGATTGTGGAAAGACTTGTAGAAATGCATTTAGATATGTAGATTCAGTCTTGCACACTACATTGCCTGTATCCATATCAGTGCACGAACCTCTGAACCTTTGTGGCACAGATGTGGATAGACTCTGACTCTATTTCTAAACCTCCTTCTGGCAGCCTACAAATGCTTTACATGGGAGGCTGAATATTTTCCATCTCAATGGTACACATTCACATCCCACTATCATGTAAAGCTGTTTTCTATCAAATGCAACCCTGAAATCGAGTATGCATGAGCACTGCACGGACTGCCAAACACTTGGCAGAAAATCCTTTTCATATTCTGAAGGGATGCCATTCTCTGAGTGTCCCATGGCTCTTTGCACAAATGCCCTCCCCTTGGCTTTTTGCTACTGGATGAAGTGCCAAGGGTACTGCTCTCTCTCAGGATGTTGATGCTATGTTACCCAGTAGGGGGCACTGTGACTATGTGTCAGGGATGTGCCTGTTGATTTCCACCTGCAGTGGCTGAGAGGATAGTAGCCTCTGCCACATTATATCTGTCTTCTCTCAGGAGCTTTCATGGCTGGGAGAAAATCACTGTGTTTGCTGATGATAATGCAATTAATTAAAGAGCCAATCATTTTAGCCTGGCACGTCTAAATTTAAATGGAACTTGTGACATATTGCTGTTTGTTGTACACTGATGCTGGGCTGCGCCTCTGCTCATCATCAACAAACTTATTTTGTTTTTGCAGTGACTGACCGCAATAATGCAAGTCATGTTTTCTTATTAATGTTGATATCCAGGGAGGAGCACAACAAGGCAGGAGGAGCGAGAAACAAAAGGCACAAACAGATCAACCCGTGTTGTCTTTCTATGAGCTACTTTAAAACTGAATTCTGTCTCCCTTTTCTCTCTGAGTGCAATGGTGAGGATTAATGTATATCTCTGTGTGTGCTATAGCGGGGTGCAGCTCTGTAGATTAGACCCTGTTCCCCAGCTAGATATAGGACTCTGCTGCCATTGTTGCAGCAGAGTTAGAAGGTCGCTCACTCAAAGCACGTGTTCGCTGTAAAGAGAGAGAGACAAGGAGGAGAGAGACAAATGAGAAGAAAGACACACAGGGATTCAAACCACATCAGCGACTGAGGGAACGGATGGAAACTGTCTGGTCCCAGATCCCATGTAATATCCCCTATACTGCATCCTGCGTGCTCCGAACAAATAGGAGGAGAACGATGGGGAAGAAGCATGTGTACACATCACAGAGAGGGTGTGCGGTTGCATGTGTGTGCATGATGGGGGCATGTCGACTTATGTGGGTACTGGGATGAGATCCAGTCAGTGAACATTACTGCCTGGCTTCCTGGTGAAGCTACTCTGATGTCAGAGGAGGAGAGAGATAATCAGACCGCCAGAGAAAGAGTGAGAGAGCGTGAGAGAGAGAGGAGGGAGCGGGAGGAGCAGTAATACCGTCAGCAGGAAATGCTGCTGGGGCTTTTCTATTTTTCTTGCCTTCCAGTCAGTAGAAGAGAAAAAAATCATGTAAGGTAGGCCTGTTTTTGCACAGCCCATAATATGAACTTGGCGTGTGCATGATTTTTCTTTCACGCGGACCACGGGGATCTGATTTGCTCTCCACTGAAGCAAAGTGCAGGCTGTTAGTAAACAACACACAGACCGACAGTGCCGCAGTGTAAAACTGCATAATGTATCTCTGATTGACTGATTATCTACGAGCTGCTGATCACTGTATTCACACTCAGAGATTATTTGCTCAAAAAAAAAAAAAATCGCAATCTGAATGCTTGGGATGTGCAGCAGCTGGAAGCAGACAAGTGAAGGAGCACGGATTGTTTGTGGGTACAACAGCAGCTACTTCCTGATGTCTCAGTTGCAATTGTGGCTCATGAATCAGTGATCGTGGAGCTCCACCGCTCACCGCATTTGCACCAAATCTGAGAGAGGCGTTTCTAAGATGCTGTTCACACTGATTTAGATGTTTAGATGTTTAGGTCCCTATTGCAAAATGAACAAAAATTCTGTTGTGTTAATGAACAGTTGTTCGGAAAGACAAGTCAACAAAATCATCTTAAGTAAAATCATTGTATTCAATTTCAGATTTGTTTTTACCTTCTTAAGATATATATGTTATTCCTTGTGTTTAACTTCATTTGTACCTGCTCTCACAAAGGAATTAGTAAGTATATCTTATCTTGTTCATCTCCACCTTAAAAACAACTCCACCATTCTAAAACTGAGGATCAGAATCAGAGACACTTTATTAATGCCAGAGGGAAATTGAGTTGTCATAGCAGCAAATATACAACAAACAAACATCAAGCACTCATATAAAATGAGTGTAGAAACAGAGATATTGATAGATAAATATTAAGACAAATAGAAAAATATAGAGAAATAGTTATAAATATGAATATAAATATATAAGGACAAGTATGTGTGCAAACATATCTGGATGCAGGGAGTGCCAGAGGTATGTGAGAAGATCTTGATTAAAAAAAATGTATAAATGTATAAAAAAATGTAAAAAAGTATAAATCTGAAAAAGGTTCCCTCTCAGAATCAGCTGACGTCATTGTACAATAATGCAAAAATTTACATGATATTTATATTTTTAGATTTTATAATGGATGTGGTATATTTATAATTTCACAGCTGAAAAACACAAACTCTGTTAAGAACTGCAACCATCTCACTTGAAAACACTTGACGCTTTTACACTCACTTCAAGTGTCAAGCTTACACCAAAACCTTGATTTTATTCAGCACAGTTTTTCTAAAACCAAGTTTGAGCATCAATATTATTGGAATATGTCTTGGCTTTGATAGCAACACTATATCAATAGAATGTCCTTGTTGTAGAGTAGCAGAAACAAGCACCGGTACCATAAATGTTTTATCTGTTTTCTACTAATTTTGGATCCGCTTTGTAAACGTTCAGACTAAATGAACATGAACCAAACAACAATGTTCAATGACCAATGCTGACACCAGTATATACAGTTAGGTTCATAATTTGTTGGATAAAGGCACAATTTTATTGCACCCTTATACAACCGCAGTGGATTTTCAGTCATACAATCAATATGTGATCAATGATGAATATGTGACTTTCAGCTTTGATTCAAGGAATTAAAATTATTAACTCTTTAAGTCATTTACATTTTTATCCATAATCCCTTCAGAGACCCAAATTAAATGGCAAACTAGCATAATTTGGAAATATAAGGATAATTTTTAAAGTTTCAGAGAAAATCCTTTGCAGCAGTGTCTGGCTAACATCTAGAATACTCTTGGGCTGCTTTTGCAGTATGCTTTAGGTTATTATTGATTTGCACCGAACTGCTGTTTGAAGGTTTGGGGAAACCTGCAGTCAGCTGAGACTGAAGAAGTCACTTGGATGAGTGACGAAACGTTTCTCCCACCAAACGCTACGTCCAGATGAACAAATTCAACTTTTGGAGATGCTGTTTGATCAGTTTTTCAGCATTTGACTGAATCTCAGCAAAGAGCCTAGCCCTTTACACTTCACAGTTTATCCAGCTACTTCAATCAACAGTCACGTCATCAATACATACTAGTGATCCAGTTCAGCAGCGGACTTGACAGTCCGGACAGTTGGCAGCCATATATGCCCAAGATATAGCATGTTTGACGGATGATGTGGTATGCTTTGGATTATAAGCTGTTCCTCTCGTTCTCCACATCTTCCTTTTTTTTAAACCTAAGAAATTATTCTGCAGTCTCTTCTATGGTCTTTCAGGCCTTTCGGTGTTGCTGAGCTGGTGAATGCATTAACTTTTTAAAAAGGTACCAGGTAGTTGAAGTTGGTGCTCTCTCTGTTTGGTTGATTTTGATTCCTAAGCCTAATTATGGCCTCCTTTGGCTTCATAATTAAAATGAAAGTAAAATACAAAATCAATACTGTGAATCAACTTCAGATATGAATTCGCCTGCTTCATTTGTCATGAAATAACAAGGAACGGGGGTCGCCATGAAACTGCTCATCACTCAGTTGTCCAATTAATTATGATCAGTTTTTGTTCTTCCTGATCAGCAGAATCCATTTTTTTGTAAAACCCCTGTAATTAAATTCAAAAGTCTGCACTCAATCATGTCTTGATTGTTTGATTTAAAAATCACTATGATTGAGTACAGAAGCAAAAATATAAAAACTGGGTTATGCAATAAATTGTATATGTTCATTTTTTGGTATTTTTTTTAATCTATTTCCCTGTTTGTGACACTATCTTTATGAAAATAGTTTAAAATAGCTTGAACCTTTAGTCAATGTTAAACTGATGTTACACAGTAGACAAACATCACACTTTGCAAATGTCAACATCAAGTAGGCCAATATCAGTCAGCCAGGGTAAATATTGATGTTGAGACGATATATCAATGCATCCCGAGAGAAAAGTTCTATAGTAATACTCTATAGTAATCTGACCTTTTCAACAACCTGGTATTAAAGACAATATTATTTCTGATGTCCTATAACACAAACTTTCATAACACAAGTTAACACAAGGATCTTCTGAGTACACAAGATGACACGGTTAAACATCTATAAAACTATTAACCCATAACAAACCAACTGGTGGTGTTATTCACAGTCAAGTACTTGTTCAAATTACAAGCCCATGTTCATAGTGCTTAATTTTAAACTCCACTGTCCAAACAAATTACTGGTAACTCACATTCATTTCTGCCATTATTTTTTTAATGGGTTGTTTTAAGGAAGTTGTTTTCAGTAAAACATCATTTCATACATTCATGCCTAACACACAATGCATTCACAAGTTATGCATTCTACACCACAAATGCGGAAACACAAAAAGTAAAAGAAAAAATTGGTTCCATGGGGGAACTAAGTCTTTGCTGCTTGCATTCATACTGCTTGATAGCCACCCTCAATTTCACATTCATTAACTGGAAGTGGATTCTCTCATGTTTACCAGTCTGCAAACTGTAAAATTGAATATTTGTGTTTTCTAGTGTTTGGTTTGTTCAGGCTGTGTGGATGGAGCCAGAGAGCGAGTGTTGGCAGCCCTGTCCTAAATATGCACTTAATGGCTCCATATATGACATCATAAGAATGAAGCTAAAGCATCCTCACAGAAGACATGCAAAGGAAGAATCAGCACTGTTGTTATATTGCAGTAAAGTAATGGATATAGTATTACACATTTTATTTAGTCCAAACAATACAGTTGGCCTGCAAGGCTAACCAAAAATATTTATGTGTTTATTGGTTGCATATTTGAATTTTAACATTACAATAAATGGTGACATTATAGGTTTGCTAATAAAGTGAGCTACAAAGTTATTAACGATGGTAGTGTCAGTTCCATAAAAAGTTCATGAGTAATGATACCAAAAATAACAAACCAAACAAATGATAGTATTTCAGCGTCAAGTCATCAGCCTACTATTAATTGATGTCATAGTGAAAGGGAGAGCTGCTCTCCCACAGACCTCCATATAACCATAAGTACATACTATAGGAGTCACCCTCTGCTAGCTATTAAAAGCATACAAGACATCTAGCTTCACTTTTTAAGCCCTCGATGCTTTATCCATGTTTTATACTCTCTGTTAAACACACATAATATGCAACACACCCACATTCAAAATGTTGTTGTTAAATATCCAGTATCTTCTACAGTACACATACATACTCTAATACAGAAAAGGTAACAGCTGCCATGTTTTTGGCACCAACGTTTTGACTCTAGTTGTAATAAAAGTTTTCTTTTCTTTCATTTTTAAAGTATAACTGATAACATGATTAAAAGATCCTCTGTCTCATTCCCAAGATGGACTTTCACATTTGGTATGTTTTACATTGAAACACAGAAACAACTGATATACTACAAAACTTTGTGATAGCCGTTTCCAGTATATAAATATTGCTTTACATCCTTTTCTATAATGTTGCAGTCAAACTAGTGAAAATGGTGGTTTAGACAGTGGAACAACCAAAATTTCCATGAATATGTACAATGAACTAGCAATCTTGTTACTAACTGGTTGCTAACGTGGTCTGTGGCTACTTGCGGTCAGCTTCCATCATCACAGTGACTTTGGTACATGAACATGGCAATAAAATGAAAATAAGACAGCCAGTCAGTATCGGTTTGTGTTTGCAGTCATATAAAATGTGATAATACATTGATTTACTGGATAAATAAGCAAAAATTGCAGTTGGTTGCCACCACTTGAAATTGGCCGCCAAAAGTGAAAAAATCTAATATAATTAATATAATCATATTATATTAGATGATTGTAATATAATATGAATCATCACATTTACTCATTCATTTTTCTTTGTCACTGAAAGCACCAAATCTTCCCCATCACAATGAGTTTGCCATTCTGTTCTCACTTATGTGACTGAGCAATGAAGGTTGAACCATATCCATAATGTAATTAGATTAATCTTAGATAAGAATTTACATGAAACTGGTTAGTTTCTAAAGTTTCTAGCTGTCTAACCCATCAAAATTAACTTTTGTTTACCATGTTTTCCACATGCTGAGTTATATTAAGAGTGGATCAGCAGACTGTGTAATTAGTTCAGTTTACTCCTCGCTTTTTAAAAAAATGAAAAACACAATTTAAAAAAGCACTGCTGTCTGAATATGTATATAAAAACTATTCTTACATGAGCATTGCAAATGTTTCCAGATGTTAGATATTACAGATATTACAAGTGCCTTATTTATAACTGTATATACTGTAAGAAAGAAGTGCTAAGAAGAGACGTGAAAGGAAGAAGTGGTCACAATGATGCTTTGAATAATGTGCACAAATGAACACAGATTTTGGTTCCTGGGAGTCAGCTTCAAGAAAAACCTAAAAAGGCAAAATTTTAATGTTGAGCTCTTTTTAAACTGGGGATACTAAATCTGTGTTTTCATTGTGCAGTTTTTGTTGTGTAATGAAAATTAAACGATTCTTAATCTTGAATTATAAAAGCAATAATATTTTTCAGTTTCAATAATGCAGTAGTTATTTAGTTTTCGAGGTAAATTAGGCAGAGTTTGTTTCCTGTTTCCTCTGGTAGTGCTGGTAATTTTACTCCCTGTCTCGAGGCCCCGCTGCAGAATGAAAAATTGAAAGCTGATGTAAAATCTTCAGTTTCAGGGCTCATTGTGAGTGTTTCCATTTCTTGCTATAATTACTATATTGCAACAAGCGATCAATAATGTGACAAAATGAGTGGAACAATCACTCAACAATTTCCCCCAGTGACACATGACTGCAGTTCTCATACAAATGCAGTTAAAGGGTTTTCACTCAGATGTCAGAGATGTGATGTGCTACAAACAACTATAAGTTCAAAAATACTTTCAGAGCACCGGCTTTTTCTGTCAGCTCACAGAACACAAAACATACCCGTACACTGTATACGTCCTGTGCACCTTCTGCTCCCCTAAAACAAAACTTCTGTACTTTATCTGTGAGCCATTTGTTTCCAGGCTAAATGTAGCTAAACAGAGAGGGAAGCTTATTTTTTTTGCACACTCCTCGGGGGAAATGCTGCGCAGCAAGCATTCTGCAAAATACTGTCAAAGCCTTGGACAATTAAATTGTGTTTTTCTCACCACTTTCCATTTGCATTCATGCCAATAGAATAATTGAATTTGAAACACAAAAAAATGCAAATGCGGGCAACCAAGATGCAGGTACACTCAAGGACGTGATTGACATTCAGGCAATTCAGAGTCCAGTGTCCTTAAAGGCAGAACAGATATTTATATTTCTGTTTTTGTATTCTTGATGGGTGGCCTTTATTTATTACTTTCCAGCTCTCCAATCTTCATGATCTTCCTGTCAAAGACAACTGAGTAAAAAAAAAAGAAATGAGACAGTGGTCACATTGATACAAATGAGCTGGAAAGTATTAGAAAAGCAATAACATTCTTTTGTTCATTGCTAATCGACTGAAATTAATGTACTGGCATGTCATATCAGGTTAGCATAGTTGACAAGCTAAAGGCTATTTGAGGTTTGTAATCTGACAAACCCATTCTCAATTCCAGGGCATCAAATATTTTATCAAAGTTTCCGGTGTGTTTGACACGGACAGAAGGTATCCTAATAAATCACAACATCGTTAATCAGGAAGCAGCAGGTTAAATCCTTTGTAGGAGTTTTTCCCTTTTTTGTTATTTGCTGTTACTTTCATTCTATCTAGATTTTATGCACCAAAGACATTCAGGCCTATGAAAAGGTGCTTGTTTGGGTTAAAATATATCTCATCACCACTTTAAAGGAGCAATCAGAATTTGAAAAAAATAAATAAATAAATTTAAATTTCACCACTAGGGGCAATGTTTTATGAGAAAGTCTTGGTGTAGCTGTCCCTGCAGTAATAAACAAAGAAATGCTGTATTTCGGATGAAATTAGGGTGGTGTAGTGGTCAGCACCGATTCCTTACAACAAAAAAGGTTTTTTGCTCATCTGGAGTCTTTCTGTTATTCCACGGTTTAAAAAGTTGGGTTTGTTACATTAACTGGCCGTGAATGTGAACATTAGAGCAACTCTTCTCTCTATGCTCCAGCCCAACGTGATTAAGAAAATTGATTTATAGATTATACGAGATCCTCCAGGTAACAGTTGGATACATGGCTATGAAACACTGATTAATTACAGTTATTGTATTATTATTATTGTACGCTGACCCCAGCTGAGCTTCCTCAGCTGAGCCTAAGCAACAGGGGTTCTGTATTTAACAGGCAACAGCCACGACTTTTAATATAGAGCTGCTGTTCAGCAAACATACCTTATAAGCCTACTGCTACCCTCCCCTCTAAGAAATATGAAAAAAGAATACACATAATATTAAGGAAAGCCATTTTACACAATTTACCTATCAGTTGACTGATTAATTACAGTAGAATTAATCATCTATTTCTGTATATAAACACAGTTAATCATAGACTCTGCTTTGGCTGGTAAAACCTGTCTCCTCATGCTGGAAGTGAGGAACAAACTCCCCTCTCTCATTCATTCACTGTGTTTGCACAGGTGTAGAAAGCAGCTACCTACACGTGTTCATGTATTCTGTGTCACAACCACAGCTATCACCATGAGGTGGTCTTCACACAGGTCTTCATTTATCCAACCTGGAAGCTGTCCGGAGTATTTTTCCCTGTTAGGCTCAGGGAAGACACGAGGCTACACTGACTCACTACATGTTTTTTAGTGGTACAAACTGGTATTACTCAAAACTAATTAATTAGATTTTTCTGATCTAATGTCTAAAACTGAACAGAGCTGGGCATAACAACATAGCTGTTGTTTATTCACATTCTGTTGCCTTTTTTTTAAATTTGGAAAGCTGTGAACTAAAATCACAATGAGTTTAACTCATTTTTTTGAGAAATGTGCAACAGGAGTGTTGTGATGAGTGGAAAACACTCAGTCTAGACACAAAGCAAGACTAATCTGAACTGATCAACTGTGTTAACAGAAAAATGTAGTTAAGAAAGAAACTGTTCTGTTATTGGACTGTTTTTTTGACCAGTGCTCAGCGGTGTGTACATACTTCCCTACCAGAGAGAAAATAGATGTTTACCACAGTGAAACAAAACTTTCAAGTTTCATGTTGTTGATTTATCTGACCGAGTCCACAGAAACAATCATGTGCGTCAGTGGGAGCTCTCAAATCGCCACTGCAGCCAGTGAGTGCAAATATGAATCATCACATTTACTCATTTATTTTTCTTTGTCACTGAAAGAGCTCTACGGCTAGAGTTTTCCTTTTTTCTTTTCTGACAGCTTACATAACATAATTTTAGAAAAAAGAAAAACATTTTAAAAATACAACAACTCTGACAGCTCCTTTTAGAAACTTATTTATTTTATCCTCTATCCCGAGTGTGAGCAGTGCTATGGTGAAAAAACAGCTGTGTTTGCTGAAACTTCTGTCTGTACTTTAGATTTCTTGGTGTACACTGCAGATATTTGACATCAGAGCATGACT
Source organism: Oreochromis niloticus (assembly GCF_001858045.2). NCBI lineage: Eukaryota > Metazoa > Chordata > Actinopteri > Cichliformes > Cichlidae > Oreochromis > Oreochromis niloticus. The sequence goes on from NC_031965.2 coordinate 33,389,020, forward strand.
TCTATCTCAGCTGTTGAAGAGTTTAGTATGCTTGTGATGACCTCGCTCCCTGTGTGGGAGACAGCCTTGGATGGTTCCCATAAAGCTCAGGAAAGCTGCCGTGAGCGGCTCTTTCACAGACGTGGACATGCTTATTTTGTTAAAAATAAGTATGTCACCCTGCTTCCTAATAAGTTAGGGTTTACTTTTTTGAAAAACTCAAAAACATGACAAAATGATTACAAGTTCACAATGCAACCAAAGATCTAGAAAAGAAACACATTCCATAAAAGTTAATGTGCATATCATTGAGTGAAATAAGTATCTGATCCCTTACGACTCTTGGCTGTGTGGATTACAGTTTATCAACCAATCAATCAATCATTACAGGTACTCCTGATGGCAGCTGTACAATAAGTACCTGTCCACATAATGAATTTCTTCCATGCTTAGTGCACTAATATTCCATCAGTGTTCTGTGAAAAATCACACACTTTTCTAAATACTCCTGCTGAAACAACAAGAAAAAAGCTGCCAGCCCGTCAGCTTGACATGCTCAAGGCATTGTTAACAGAACACAGACAGGGCCATGCAGATTTCAGGATCCGTAATCAAACAGAGATAATTCTGCTTACGGAGACAATAGCCAGCTGTGGCTACAAGTTGGTAACAATGCAAAGGATGGATACAAACATGCATGAGAGAAGCTTTCTCCCAGTGACCGTGACCTAGATGAAAGGTGAGATTGCTTTAATTCAGTATGTTTTCATTGCTTTCTATTTTTATATTTTACTAGGTAAGCACTGGTTGCCTTGCTTGCCGAGATGGAACGGCGCTACACTAATGCACCCTCCCCAGAGTTAGGTCTGCTGGCTTTTAAACCGTGTGATGATAACAAGCAGGTGGTCACTGGGTGAAAGCCCATTGGGTGACCATTGCATGCAAATCTGATTACATTTTGACCAATACTACTGAAGGAGTAGAGATCCTTTTGAAATGTGGAAGAACAGATAGCAATGTGCAGACAGTTTGCAATGACATAAACTCATTGGCGCTTTTATGGACAAGCTAAAAATTAACATTTTGATGAGTTTTGGACCAGATAAAGTTTCCTAATGTATACATGTTTTTTTCTTTACATGGTAAAGAGGTTTCTTTCTATTTGTGGATATAACCTGTAAACTGTATTAATGACACAGTTATTAACAGTGATTTATGCCTCAGAACTAGTCTTGTTTTGTTTTCCATTTCCCAATTTTCTTAAATGTTTTTCTGGCACTGAACTAAGTTTCACCAAAGAGTAGCAAAAAACCTCAAAATAGCATTGATACTGAAGTTTATTGTTTGAGCAAGTTGTCAGAATAAAAAGAGAAGCACGACTGACTTAGTCTTCATCTGACAAACACCGACTCAGTCTGAGTTAAATAACAGTCCTGGGCATTGTGCATAATGCATAGAAAATGCTATAAATACAAAGGCAACGCCTGAGGAGTACACTCAACAGTACATATTCTGCAAAAGGAGCAAATCCTGAAGGATAATAAAAAGCAACATTGAATGAAAACCCTAAAAATAATGTAATTAAACCATTTTTCTGCTTGCTACTTATTTACTTTCAATGTTTGTCTAAGAGGTTTACAGTCTTAATAAATGTGAAAATCCTAAAGTTTTACATATCAGGACATCATCTGATCCTCATCAGGTTCTAAAATTATTTAATTAAAACCTCAAATTGACAACAGCATGTGATACATTATAGTGTGCCATTATTAGTTTAGCAAAAAGTAAGCCAAAATGCGGAAGCAGTGTCTGAAGAACAAAGTACATCCCATGGTTCAGTAGCTTATAGAAGCACCTTTACCAGCAATAACTTGAAATAATCATTTTCTGTATGACTTCATCCTGTGTGATCACTTAAAGCATTGTGGAGGAATTTTAACCCACTCTTCTTTACAGCCTTGCTTTAGTTAATTGTGCCTTGTTGGTATTATTTATGCACCACACTCTTAAGGTCCCACCGCAGTACTGGACTGACTTTGAATGGATCATTATAACACCTGATATACAAGAATATCAGAAGACAGAGTGCCTTAGTAGCTGACTTTGGTAATGCTTGCATCTTATATTATGTAGCAGGTTTTCCTGGATTTTCCTCCTGGATTCCTGTCAAATCAGCCTTCAGTACAAAAATGAATATTTAAAAGCTTCAATGTTAGATTTGCTCTTCTTCTTTTTTTTTTTTTTTTTTTACCATTTTCAGTATAATATAGGGCTTAAATGGAAATCATTTTGTTTGTTTTTTAATTAACTTTTATCCCCAACCTTAGTGGAAGCAGGTTTGTAAAAAACGAGACCACACATTTTGTTTTCCTCGTGGCTTTAGCCAAACTGTGACCAAGACCTACTGAGACAAAAAGATACCCACATGTACAGATTTGTGTGGCTGTACAGCACTGAAATCCACCTGAAAATCTTGTGAATTTACTAACTTAGTGTGAGTGCAGCTGCTATACTTTTCTACATTACAGAAATTGCTGTTGAAATACAGAGCTTGGCAGCTCCAGGTTGCAATTTTTGCCTTTGGAGAAATGGTGTGTGATTTTCCCCATGAAGACCGCCAAAGTGACTTCAAGTCTCCTTTGGACAAAACAATTTTCTGTAATGACAAAAATTGGACAGTTCGCTAATCTAGTACCTCTCCAAAAAGATTGTGCTGTTGGGGAAGGTGTGACGCCTTGAGTAGACCCCTCCAAATGACTTAAGAAGTGGTTCTATTATAGATCTATATGTCAGTGTAACCCCATTTCAGCCTTTGACAAACACAAATTGGCAAGCCATTTGGCGGCCCCTTTTTCCCTCATTACATATGTATTTATTTCAGAAGCTTCTCTTTTCATGCTGTCTGCTCCTGTCAGAGGCTGTGCATTGGTGTGCATCAATAACAGGAACATTTCTGACTTGCTGCTGATAGCAACACAGCAAGCAGAAGGAAAATAAGAGTGAGTGAGAGACAGGGATAGAGAAGAATGAACTGTCAGACATCTCACAATGACAGAGGGACATGAAGAGCACTAATAATAATCTCATCTTGTTGCAAAACTTCTTAATATCACCGCTTAGGATTTGGAGAAAAAAAAAAATCAAACACCTTTCGTCTGCTTAAGGAAAATCTTGGCAAGCATCAAGTATAAGCGCAAGCACACGACCGACTCTGCATTACTCCTCAGTATTGTCTACTGCACTGCCTGTGTGAGAAAGCAATGTTTATGAATGGATTAGCATGCTCATAACCTCCCCGCTCTGCCGCCATGCCCGTGTTCTAATCATTACTGAAAAGCCGATTTCAAGCACAGAGAGGGTTTTAGACATGATCACAGAAATGAAGTCACACACTCAGATGTATGGTATAAATGGCAGCAAACACCCGTGGTTTTGTTTAATGTCATATCCAGATTAAAGTGCAAACAGAAACTGTAGCCCAGTCATTGTCCTGCTGCAATGTTCAAAACAGAGATTTCAAAGAAATCCTGCCTTTGCTCACTGGATATCTCACCGAGGAGGCATTTAGGAAGGAGATGGATGTCTGTCAGCTATCAGCCCTGTTACAAATAGCTATAATCAGGCAGAGGACCTAAAGAAAGTTTGATTTATATGGAAGCAGGTTTTACCACACAGCCTAATAGAGCAGTGAGCACGTCCCTGATATTTCATTTTTTTGACTAAATAAATAGGAAACAGCTCTAACAAGCCTACGGGCTTGTTAGAGGACACAATGATACCTTTTTAGATCCCTGAAAAATATATATCATATTATTATTACAACTTTAGTAGAAATATTTAAACATATTTCTAATTTTGTACTTTAGTGTTGCCATGTGATATTACTATAAAAACTGAATGTGAAATTATAACATTTCATTAATCTTATTATTTGTTATCATCCATTCGTCTATGCTTGGCTTTTGCGTCTCTAATTAAATGCCTGCCTCATCAACCTGGGATTAGCTGTCAGATAAATACATAACATGCATGTGTAAAGTCAATCCAAAGGCCTGTTGCATTAAGTCTGCAGCTTATTTCAACATTTAATTCAGGTGGCATAATTTATAGATAGTGCTTCTCTTAAAAATAGCCTCATGTTCTATTCACACTTGTTGACAGGTTGTTCTCAGGAGTCCCAGTGATAAAGAGGAGAGGGGACAGGTATGAGAAAATATTTTTTAAAACATTTCCATATAATCCCTAATTTCATTAATTAGGGGTAATAATACGTTAATTTAAGAAATAATACTTGCAATAATAATAAAGTGATAAAAAACCCAATATCTTCATTAATCAATCAGTGATGTTATGATCTTGTGTGTTGCAACTACTGAAACCACTTCCCAGTTGGCAACATTAAATATGAATTTTAAAGTTAAAATACTAATTGCATAGAATTTTTCAGTGGTTGCATATAATATGTTGCACTAAAATATACATTCATATGAAAAAGTATACTGCATGAAAATGAATGAATTAAACAAGCTGGTCACTTGTACGAAATAGTCTTCAAGAGAAGAATCCCATACTAACCATGGGATCGGTGATGTGATGGTTTAAGGTTTCTTTGCTGCCTCGGAGACTCGCAGTCATTGATTCAACTATGAATTCTGTATCATATCAAAGAGTGCCTGAAGATAATGTGAGCCCATCTATCTGGGAGCTAAAGTTGAATTGGACCTTTTAACAGGATAATGATCCAAAGCACACCAGCAAATCCACCAAGGAATAACTCAGAAAGGGGTTTAGAATGGCATAGTCAAAGCCCGGAGCTGAATCCCATTGAAACATTGTGGGGGATTTAAAAATGGGCAGTGCATACAGGAAAACCCCCCAAACATCTTCCAAGTTAAGGAATTTTTCATGGACGAGTGGTCAAAAAGGTCTGCAAAGAAGCAATATTAGCTTCTGAGACATACTTTTTCCACAGAAAAAAATGCAATATATTTTACACACTTCATATATATATGAGTGTGTGTAAAACTGACTGTGTCTGTTTATCCTTGTTCGTATTTTTATCTGCAAAAACTTTAGTAAAAAGCAAGTTTTTCCATGGGACTTGCATTTTTACATTAATGATTGGATGTGCATCAAGCTACCTCACATGTTCTACTCACATATTTTAACAGCGTAAGTGTGAAAGCAGCTGATCTCAGTCTGTTCTCAGCATGGTTAGGCTGCTCTAATTAAGTATGAGAATGAGAAAGCTTACTGCCAGAGACAGTATAAGGGAGTGATACACTCGAAGAATCCTGAATAGAAAGCTATAGGAGAATTTGGCTGACCTGCCCCAAAGAGCCACTTAACAATTGAACTGAGGAACATATTGAGCCAATCAGTCTTGCACTCACACATATTGCATAGCTTTAACAATTTAAGCACAGTAAAGATATAGGCAAGTCTACTTATGATTTCTTTTCACTATCCGTATCTCTACCTTGAGTTAGTGCTTCGATGGGAAAAGCGTTGATCGTATCGGCTGTCTCTGAGCTGTAAATTAAGCTGTCATGTAGTACTAATACAACAGAATGTAAGTCAACAATATTTTAAGCATGTGTTGTCAGATTATCAGATGCATGCATTTTGTGTCCAATTGACCTTTGAAATTAAATATATTGCTCTCTCCTATTTTATTTAATACAGGGGCTTCAAAGCTGCCAAAAAACTGCATCTAGATGTTAAAAATGCGGCTGCAGAGTGGTGAGACTTGCTTCATCAACATATCTGGTTCATCCCATCAAGGCACTGAAAAACTGCTATGGTAATGCACATAATGAACACAGTAAGTCAAGATAAACAAAAGTACACTTATCTACATCTTTGCATTACCAGTGCTTCAGTGCAACGACATGATTGGCTCATACGTTAACTGGTTTAACTACTGATGGGCACTTTGGTCTTAGAAATTATCCCATTGATTTGAGGACCACATATTTCTCTAATGTTTCTGCTAGTAGTATCATAAGTTGCAAGAAGAAAATTTAAACATTAAATTTAATTTTGGTGCAAAGTCATGGAAGATTTAAACCAGTTTTTATCAGATTGACTGGTTATACGACACTACTAAAATAAAAGCTGAACTTCCCACCCCATTCATATACACGAGGACTTCAAAGTGATTGTCCAAATAGCTGCTCAGAAGTGCTAACAAAATATCTGCTGGGTACTGAGACTTTCTTCTGGATAGACTTTGCTACTTTAATCCATCTTTAGCGTGATCTTGCTGAGACATGAAATGTGATCCAACCGTGTTTATACTTCAGCTATCCCAATGCACATGATTTGTGGTTGTTCATTTAAAGTGGTCATTGTATCAGAATTTTTCTTGGCCATAAATAGGTGACCATTGTCATTACACCGATCTGGATTTGCGTATTTTTGAAGGATACCGTGCTCTTTATCTTCATTCCTGTACAGCTTCCCGGGAACTCTGTGGCTTTCAGCCACGTATCAAAGAAAAAGCTTTTCTCTAAGTAATCACTTGCAAGACAAATTGTTGGCATTGAGACATCTTATATCCCTGTCTAATTAATGGCTCCCTTTCTTCCCCCCCCGTAATAATTCAGGATGAAGGACAATAAATAAAGGGTGCTGCTGTGGCACAAGTTTTTGTCTGGAGAAGAAGGAAGGATTCAATTAAAGGTAAGGCACTGAGCCCACATTTACCTAAAGTTCTTGCACTTACGTCATTACATTGTTTTCTCTTAAAGTTAGCAGTGTTTGTGTTAGAAAACAAGTTCCTGCTTCACATTAACAAAAAACGGGAGATAAGTTTTTGCCATAGATTAGTTTTATCTAGTCCCAAATGACAAAAAATATATTAAAAGCTGAAAATATGCTAACTATAAAAAAACTTTAGAGGAAAAAACATAATAAAAAGCATATAAATATAAAGTTCACCAAATCGAGATAGAAACTAAAGAAAACAAACAGAAACAGGTAGAAGAAACTGAAATAACACAATAGAGAGGAGGAACACAACTACATCGAGATACAGAACAGGCAGGAGGAATTAAATGAATGAAGTGCGTGTGGGTGGAGTGAATGTTCACAAAAAGAAAGGAAAGATTGAAAAGTGACAGATACGGTTGTGTTCCCAAACTTATTGAATAAATATTTAAGCCAGAAAGTCCAAAGGAACTCAAAACACTGATACCCACTGAATATCAATAGATTTGTTTTAATGTGAAACACAATGGTACAAGCTGCTGGCTGCCATGCAGGATTTGTCACAGTCCTGAAAAGTGACTTTATATTATTATTGTGTTCCTGCAGAACATTTCCTGAAGACAGCTACCACAGAGGTACAGCAGGTAAGTGATACGGATGGATGTGCAGGAAATTTATTAACCGAAGAGAAGGAAACAGCTTGAAAACAAATTTCATTAAATGTGACCTCTCACATTCACAGCATCCTACCGTAAGCCGTCGCCTTCTATTTTCTTTCTGTTCATGTTCAAAGTGCTTTTTAAACTTCACCTCTAACCTCCTTAGAAGCATCAGCCAATTAGGACAAAATCAAGGTTAATATTTCATGTCACATTTCCTGACAGGAATCCTAACTACAACTGGATGCCTGGCATTGTGCTTCTCTTGGACTTCTTCACAGCCACGTACCACCTTTAAGAGATGACATTCACAGAGGTGATTTGGCATCAAATACTTGGGAGCTGTTTATGTGGCCTCTGAAAATCTGTTGCAAGGGCAACACACAGTGTACAGTTCCATCCAGCTGGTCAAACAATCTTTCTATGGAAAATGTGCTCAGGCGCTCTCAGACAGAACATAATACAAATTTTATGGGATGGGTGTTTGCATGCAAAGTCAATGAAAAGACGCCAGTGGGCATGATTAGACTCAAATTCACTCGGAGTGTTGCAATCTGAGCAGGTGATGCATCAGGCTGAGCTGAAAATGTTTCAACTCCTGTAAAAATATTGCATTTCTCTGGGCTTTACGAATCTACTTTGAAATGAACAGCGATGCGAGGAAAAAAGGCAACTGGGGGAAAAAAGCAGGAGTTCTCGGTGAGTTCTGACATCAGTCAGAGGCAGAGCTTTCTCACAAACAGAGGAAAACAGGAAATCTTTGGTTGAAGGTTATGTTTTTAGCTAGTTTAGCTAATGGACCTCAGGAACTGCAAGAATAATCCAGCAATAAATACCACTTTAGTGCCTCTGCAGAATCAGTATATGTGTTGTTCTTTTTATGGCTGCTGCTTTTAGGGGTCACCACAGCAGATCATCTACCTCTATCCTGTCCTATGCCTAGTATCCTCTTCTGTCACACCAACCTTCACTACATCTAAGAAACGTCTGTATTGTGGTCTTCCTCATTTACTCCTCCAATATACCCACTATCCCTCCTTTGCAAATGCCTAAACCATTTCAACTTTGCACCTCTAACTTTGTCTCCAAACCACTCAACCTGTACTGTCCCTATGATGTACTCTTTGCTAATCTTGTCCATTCTAGTTTTCCCAACGAAAACCTTAACATCTTTAGCTTTGCCACTTTCAGCTCCACCTACTGTCTTTGTGCCTATGCCACAGTCTCCAAACCATCTCCACTCCTTAGAGCTTTACTGTTACACCCGTTTCCCTCTTATTTACCTACATGTATTCAGTCTTGCTTCTACTGACTTTCATTCCTCTTCTCTCCAGAGCATACCTCCCCCTCCCCAGACTGTCTTTCACCTCCTCCTTACTCTCAATACAAATCACAATGTCATCTGCAAACATCATATACCATGGGGAGTCCTGTCTGACCTCATCATCTGTCAACCTGTCCATCATCAATGTAAACAAGAAGGTGCTCAGAAATTACACCTGGTGTAATCCCACCCCCACATGAACCCTTCTGTCACCCCTGCTGTGTACCTCAACACTGTCTTGCTGTGGCTGTCAGCGCCAGTATACTTCTTATCCATTCCTTTAGCATCCTCTCACAATTTTGCATAAACAACATGAAAACAAGGATAATTCCCTTCGTGTCTTAGTGTCTAGTTATCCTGTTTTGAGTTTATATTCCCCGTTTAGTTCCTTGATATTTAGTAGTTTCCCCCCTGTGTCTTTGCCCTCTGTGTGTCTGTGTTTGTGCTTGTATGAGTTCCTGTGCCTTGTTTCACTCGTCTTTGTTTTCCCATCCCTTCATGTCTGCACTCTCTCTCCCTCATGTTCCCTCGCTCCCCCTCGTCTGCCTCTCCTCCATTCCCGCTTCATGTTCCTCTGTTTCCTGTTTTATTGTGGAGGTCTTGTGTTTCCATGTTCGTTGTGTTCAGTTTCGCTTCCACTGTCTCGTTATGGTTATTTGTGTCAGCTGTGTTCCTCATGTGTTCTCACTACCTTGTTATGCCTCTGTGTATTTATGTCAGCGTCTCCCTCATGGCTGTGTGTTTCTCCGTGTGCTTCCTCGTGTAAATTATTATTAGAGATTTCCCAGTTTAGTGTTGTATTGTTTTGCATCCAGCAATAAAGCTGTGGTTTTTTGAGTTCACGTTCCACCTCAGTGAGTCTGCTTTTGGGTCCTTTTCCTGCCTGCACACAGCCAGTTTATGACAGGAACAGTATATCTGTGGCTTGTTGCTGACGATTGTCTACCCCTAGGAATATCCATCTTCTAAAGGCTGCTTCCTTCAGGATAAAGTGCCACGTCACAAAGCTCAGATCATCTCAAACTGGTTTCTTAAAGAGGACAATAAGTTCACTGTACTCAAATGACCTCCACAGTCAAAGATCCCAATCTAACAGAGAATGGGATGTGGTATCACTGACATTAAAACCTCTGAGGAGGTTTCCGGCACCTTGTTAAATCTCTGACACAAAGAGTCACAGCAGTTCTGAAGGCAAGATAAAGTTCAACCCAGTTCAGGTAATGTGTACCTAATAAAGTGACCATGGCTCCAAACGGCATTTGGATCATATTAAGTAGATATAAAAAATATTTTTGTTTTCATAAAAACAACTTTTATTCAAGTAAGTGGCAGCATTATTTTTTAAATACTTTCATGGCTGTTCCTGTGGGCTGACATTAAAGCAGCCTTATTAGTATTTAAAAACTGCCAAAGTCTGTTAGGTGCACATAAGTTTGTTTACAGTGGAGTCCCACCCACTTATAATTAGTGAAAAACATCAAAATACTGAAATCTGCAAAATGAAAAAACTCTTATATAACCCTGATCTTATATTTCAGATTTTATCATTCATGGTAAGAAGTAGAAGAAATTCATTTTGGAAGATTTAATCAAAATCTCACTGATTAAATAAATAATTGTAAAAACAAATATGTACAGAAAAAAAAAAAACCCACAAAAAAAGATTTTTGAGAAACAAAACAGCGAGGCTCTAACCATTCATCTGTTCTCAACACCTATCTAGAACACCTATCATCTTCTGCCATCACATTCCATTACAGCTCCAGTAACTCCACACCAACAACCACAAGGCACAGATCGAATAGGCCATCTGTTTTCTATCATACTGTAGCCTGAGGCTGATGCCGTGTCCTCCTGTTAAAAGCCACCTTCCCAAAGCAAATATTTTCATGGTAAAACACAGGGGAGTTTTTTTAAGCCTGCGAAACACATCCAAAAGCACTGTCCTTCTCTCCTATATTTCAGTCAGTCTGTCTGAAAGATGATATAGAGTTGGCTCAATCCATTTTGATACTTTGACACTGTCAGCAATGGACTGAAACAGAGAGCACAATACTAAGCCATGAGGCTTGTGTGGCTGCAAATAAAAACACTAGTGGCAGCCACCAGCCTCCTAATAGATCCATCTATGGTATGAATGAGAAAATACTAGATGACTTCCTTCTTGAGTTATGGCATTCACAAGATTTTCAGAAAGCTTGACCTCTGACTTTGGGGCCAAGGTCGCTGAGATTGAACCTCATCCAAGAATTTTAGTGTTATCAATTTAAAAGTTCTACATTGCTTGTTCTCGAGTTGGCGCAACCCATAAAATAGACTTGTGCAAGTCATTAGAAATGATATAGAGTAGCATTTAGACTTAAATAAACCAAAAAGTCAGTATTAGGAAACACACACTGTACTTGCATTTGACTTGGAGATCTGAGTTCACATCTCGTCCCAGAAGTTTCACTGTCATTAAATGTTTGCTTTCTTTTTCCTCTCATGGTCCGGTTAGGTTTAGTCTTCAAAACTACTTGACTACAGCAGGAGAAGTTCATAATTTAGGTTCGAGTTTTACAGCGTTAAACGTGTCTTTGAAATAAAGCTCCATTCTCTGAGGCTTCTAGGATTCCCTCCCACCTAAAGGTCATGACACAAGCCCACATTTTACATCCAATTATTCACACAACATTGGAGGTGGCTCTACTCTATAATATAGGTCACAATAATTTCTTGCGCAAACAACCTTTTTCTGGAGGTGGATAGTCTTTATTCATATTATAATAAGCAAATGGGAGATAATTTATAGATAGTTCAGGTTTATTAATGTCAGCCTCCAAGTTATCAAAAATTTAATTATCCTGTTTATTAGTCTTACAGGCGTGCTGGATAAATTGACCCAAATTTACTATTTATATCTTGTTACATATCTGTAGCAGTTCATTTAGAAGTGAAGCAAAAGCTCAGTTGTAAAAACCTTTAGATGTATCTGTGAGTAATGCAGCAATCTTATACTGTAGCTGCTGTTGCCAGATTTCAGAGTATCCTCCATCTACAGCCTGTAATTACAAGTAGGAGGCTAAGCATTCATTCTTCTCTAGCTGCTTGCAATTATGGTCTGTACAGTACGAGTTGAACATGGCACTATGCATGAGCTGCGAGATTTCCGGCATGGATGTCAAAGGGCATTACGCCTAGCAGAAAGTACAGTAGTGGTACCTAATTATCATGCATCTTCGTAGTAAAAGTATAGCATTATTTTTGAAGGAGTTGTACAGTATTCTTGCATTAATCCCTGAAAGTTTCATAAAGAGGCTCAAGGAAGCTGCTCTGCAGGTGTTAGGGTGAACTAGATGTGCATTTACCAAATCAACAACTTCAAAATGTTTCATTTTGTGGAACAGAAAAAACTCAATTTATTATGAAGCAGTTTCTGTAAGATGTTTTTGTGCTTTCTTGGTCCTCTAACAACCAAAAACATGTCTATTCACTAGACAAAAAAGAGGGGGGAGGGGTTGTTCTTTATCAGAAGTACTTTTCAGTTTTTACAAACTACAACCTTTCGGACAGCTTGTTCTGTGTTCTCTGCAATTGCAGGATAAATACAAATCATATGTGGATATTACTACAGAGAATAGTCTACTTAGCCTGATTACTGTGCTGTAGTGTGTACAACTGTTAGCAACAAAGAGGTGAGACCTTTAGGGACTTGTGTGGTATTTCAACATGATTCTGCCTCATAGGGTATTCTTCAACATCCTTTACTGCATAAGAGCTGTGAAGTTGAGTGTAACCTTATTAGCTTGCAGTAGAAATGAATCCATTGGGCTACTTTTAATCAGTAAAACTGCGCATTCCTGCATAAATAACTGTGCAAATAAGCAGTGGAATAAATGAAAATGACATATTTGCCATTCTCTGGTTCATTGTTTTATGTTCACTTTGTGCTATTTAATTTTCTCCTGACTATACATTTAACTTCTCTGCATTTCAAGATTCTGTTTTTATTGCCTGATATTATGTCTGACTCATCTCTCATACCTCAGGTTCCTCGAGGTTTATGCCGCTGTCTTTAGACTGTCTAGTCTCCTTCATCTCCATCTCTCCTTCATGACTCAAGTGGATTTAACAGGTAAATCAATCAGGGATCAGAGCTTTCACCTGGATTCACCTGAGCAGGCTGATAGATGGAGACAGTACCTGCTCCTGATATCCTCATATTTTGTCCACTCGGTAGATTTGCCCTGCTGGGGCCTTCACTGCTAGTCTCTGTGCTTAGTGTATTTGGTCTGAGGGGTGATTGATGTTAGAGACTTTTAAATGTAAGAAGAAAGGAGGCGAGAACAGATGAGCGAGAAAAGGGTCGAAGGAGACAAGAAGCAAAAGATGTACAGAGGAGAAGCCAAACAGGAGAATGCTGAACCAGCTGTCTTCACACATGTAGTGGTTGGATGTGTGTGTGTGTGTGTGTGTGTGTGTGTGTGTGTGTGTGTGTGTGTGTGTGTGCGTTTGCGTAATGAAACTTTGGCCAGCATCCGGATGCAGCTAGTACCTCCCTATCCTAGCCCCATCACCACAACCACCATCCTCCACCTCCCCCATCAGGCTGATTAATAGTGAGAAGAGCCAGCTGCATTCCTCTCCCCACAGAGAGGTCAGGCATATGGCAGAGTGGAGAGCTGAGCAGCAGAATTATCATATCAAACCTGTTTCCCTCCAATACTTGAGGGAAAGAGCATTTCAGAAAGTGATTCTGGTGGGGAAAAAAAACAAGCATTATGAAGATCAAGGTGCTCGAGCCATCGCTGACAACCACTGTTAACATTGAGATTATGGACTTTTTTTCTGACTCAGGCTATGTGTGAGCTGCCAGACCTTTTCATCTTCCTGACTATATCTGTCCTCGCACCAGTCCTGATTTAAATTATGCATGGAGCAGCAAGGCCAATTTCCCAAATGTTTAAGCCTGTAACCTGCGAGGCACAGTCCTGACCTCCACTCTACACAGAAACTCAGCGGTTGATGGCTTGTAGAGCTTCAGGACTGGGAGGTTTGTACCAGTGTGGTTTAGTGATTAAAAAGCAGCACAGGGACTGCTGATCCTGTTAGGATCTTGTCTTAAGTAGGAGTGGAAATTAATATGATTCACCATTTAGAATCATCACTCCTGCTAACTGATCCAGTTCTTTAATGATTTAAATTTGAGATTGCGTTCCTGATTATCTGTGTGAGAAGCAAAGCTGGCCAACAGAGTTTAAACCATCAGGACTACTTTTTTTATCTGAACACAAAGAAAAATGTTTGCATATGACTCAAGCATGTAAGAGTTTCACATCACTGTTTTCTGGTGTTCAACTGTCAGAAAACATGCCAACATTGCTATAAGGCGCTGATACGCCTGGAGAGATCCAAATGAGAAGGACTGGATGATATTAAATGTCTTTTTTTAAAGGATAAATGGTTCTTAATTCATATCCTTAGTCTTAAAGTCTTACAAGAAAACCAAAGATTTTTTTCTAAATTTACGTGGCATGTAGAGTTTAAGAGTTGTGCGAAAGTTTTTTATCAGGACATATCAAGTGACCTTAGCATGCCACCTCCACTAACAATATAAATTTAGAAACATCAAAGTGCATTAGCATCAGCAGTTCTCCATTTACTACTACTGGTATTACGGTCTACAGTTTGATAGCTACCTATGAATTCATCATGCAAATGCATGTTCCCAGGGTGCTTTCTAATATCCGAAGAACACCGAGCTAGAAAAAAGAAAAAAAGAGCTGCAAAGTGATAAAATATTCTGCATGCAGTGCACACAGAGATGCTGAAGCTCCAAACAGCTGAAGCTGAAGCTTGGTGGGTGACGTCACGATAGCTAGGTCCACATTTTTTACTGTCTATGCCTAAAAATAGGGCAAATATTGTTAACTTTCAATTTTAGAAGTTGACACTACATTAGTCTTATTGTTTCTTCTACAGCCCCCCGAGGGTGAAAACACATACAAATGTAATCAAACTTTATGGCTAGAAAAAAGGACTACATTTACTTTTGGAAATCACTTGCATCTAGTCAACAGTTGGAACACTACATCTTTTACAGATAGTGTTGCATTATGAGACATTTGTAGTTGGTTCGATTACAGCTGGAGACACAAATCTCCTTTCATGTTGCGTCAGGAAGGCTATTTGGTGTAAAACTCGTCCAAATCAAACATGCGGAGCTCCCCGCTGTGACAACCCCGAGTGACAAGTGAGCAGCCAAAAGTAGCTTCTTTTAACTTTAATGTTGAAATGCTAGAGACTACATTCAGCCAGTGTAGTGGAACATTAGGAGTTAGTCATAACTAACAGTGTTAGCCCAATTTAGCTAGCAGAAGTTTCTAAAGGCGTCTATGACATGTTTTGCTGCCACAGATGAAATAAACAACAACTCACCAGCTAACAAACTCATAGCATTTTTTGACGTCTTCACTGCAGAGATGAATCGGGAAATCAATCTGCCAAATAGCGAAGAATTACTGCCTTCACAGATGATGAGCTCAAAAAGATTGTGGGAAAAATGGGAACTGTCAGGGGAACTGCTTCTGACCACTTTAAGAAGCCAAAAGGAGCCAGTGTGAGTCTGTGCCTGATAATTGAGATCCACACATGCAGACTTAACTTAATACATTATTTCATATTTCACTTATATGATGATGTTTTTCCTCATTGGATCAAGGGTACTGCAGAGAAACCCAACAAAACAGGTGTGAAAGTGTCTCCTTTAGCAATGCCACACACTGCAAGCCAAACTCATGTACCTGCACATATAACGTTTTTAGCAGCAGGTGCATTAAACTCTACAGCTCAGAACACATCTATAGGTTCTCACGTTCACTGCAATGGGATCCTGCGAGTACAGAGTTTATGACAAATGTGAGAGATGTGAGTGTGAATCATTAAAATGTGATCCAAAGTCAGTTTCCTACAATACTACACAGCATTCATGTCAACTTTATAGTTCATGGGCTACACATGACCTAATATCTTCTCTAGTGGGCCAGATTATTAAGGGGACATTTAAACTGATCATTCAGATAATAAGTACTATTTCAAAAAGTTTTAAACTATTTTCCCATATTCAAGCAACTGCCATTAATGTACACTACAGCTGATCTACAAAATTACAAAAGCTGCTAAGATATCAAGTGGAGATAAAAATAATTACTTCTTTATGAGCCAAACAACTTAAGATTCAGAAGTAAATTAAACAGTCATTTATTTACCTTTTTGTGTAATATATCTGTTTTACCCACAGCAGGAACAGGAGAGCAAAGCCATCCAGTGGGCTGGACTGCATTCTTTGGTCAGCCAGTTTTAGGCTCAGGACTAAATGTTAGAAGCACTTGCCTTCTGGTGAGTGTGCCTAACTAAACCAGCTCGAGTATTTAACTGTTACAATAAAAGCACACATGAAACTATGAAATAGAAATTGTATGACATTTTTTAAAGTACAGTACAAATCATACATCAGGTAACACTTTTGTCTCTCATGAAAAAAACCTGGTGTATTGTGATTGTACAAAATTCAAGGTTTTCAACAGGTTGTCAGCAGATTCTCAACAGGGTCTCAGCAGGAGACAAATACTCCTGATTTATCAGAAGCTCTTGGTGTCACAGTGGCATTTGCCCTTTTGTAGCAGTGTCTCAACACCACTAGCTGCAACACTGATCTCACAGAGTTAAAGGGTGACAAAGAAGGCACGAAGGAAAGTGTATCACAAGTACCTCACCCAACCACCCATCTCACTACTGCTCTGACGCAGGGTATCACAGCACCAATACCAAAGGACAGTTTATGCATATCTCTCTTAAGCAACAGCAGCAATGTTTGAGTATTTGATGCCAAGGGAATAAGAATGGACAAAATGTTTAGAAATGATGATAATGGGTGAATATAATAACAATAAGCAAAACATTTTAAGAAGGCAGGGAAAAACCAATGTTAAGCGTAGGCACAATATAGACTGGAATGTCTGCATCAAGATGAGGACTGTGTTTGACTGTGAATGATGTCTGCTTTCTTTCTTCTGCCCACTACTCAGAAAAGAGTCAAGGCCATGAGAGGTATTTGAAACAGGATGTCTCAGAAAGCCTTTACAAGCTTATATACTGCTGCTCACGACAATATTTGAGTGATGTTCTCACTTAAGCAACCCAGCACATAATTAGTGGCTTCCGCATGCATTAAAAGAGTGATGGTAGCGCTGCGAAAGTACAGAAAAATCAACAGATTAAGTTCAGTTCCAAAGGTTATGTTTAATTTATGCATGTTAGATAATGCAGCTCATGAGTGTGCCTTGTTAGGCAAACTCATGCCTTGTTTTGCCTTGTTGCCTTCTATCTTTGAAGGTCACTGGCACTGCAGTGTCCCACCTTACTCTCATCAGTATCTCATTCAAACTGCATGTTGTCTAGAATCCCCTGTGATTAACATAGCAAAGACATTCAGCCAAGTTTTGCATAAATTCTAACAACTAACTTTTGGACATTAATATATTCATTACAACAGCAAGTTTCTTCTTTAATATGTAAGTCTTTTTTAAAGGCAAACATTAATACATAATTAGAAATAGGATCCTGTAATTTGTAGCAGCTAATTACACCTTTTTGCCTAAGTGGGGATGCTAGATAGCAGCACTGCTGGCTGCCTCCGTGCTCAGTGGCAGGGAGGAAAGCTACTTCCCTGTTGGTATGAGACACGGAGTGACAGCTGATTGGATAGTCTGCTGTTGTTGTCGGACCTCCGGAGCTGTGGGAACCTGCTCTGTTTGTGCCTGACAAGACAACACTGTGTTTTAAGGAGTAAGAAAACAAGAAGCGGGTTACAGGGGGGACAAAAATGTACCAAAACATTTCCAGGACGAGATAAGAGAGAACCTAGCTGGAGAAGAGGTAGTCCAATCTCAGCAGCACTGTAGGGGAAATCTTTCTTGTCGCTCTGTGTTCGGAGAAACACACTTAATGTTTCGGTTTGTTTGGGCATTTTATTCCCTGGAGGTCTAATTTAGAACGAAGCGATCTGATTAGCCCAGCTCCCCCAGAGCCTCTCCCATGGGAGCCACCACCAAGGGCATCACTTGAATCGCAATCAGAAGATGCAGAAGATGAATTACATTTCTTTTTTAAGGATGTTTTTTTAATCTTTTTCCTCCAAATTCAGATCAGTGGTGACTATCATTTCTTTAGCCCTTTGCTGTTAAAGGGGAAACACATTTTTATCAAACTTGTGCCTTCTGCCTCTATTAATATCATATCCATCAGTGTGGTGTGATATTCAGAGTTAAAGCTGTTTGCAGTGCTGCTGTAAGTTCACAAAATATAATTATATATTTTTACTATGCATGATTGCACATCTGCACACTTGAAGATCTACCAGCATTCATGCTGCCTAAAGTCTATTCTACATTTTTACACACAACATCATTTGCTTTAATTGCATATTATGTATTAATATTCAGTGCATGTTCAAATGGCATGCATGTTTTTAATTTAAAACTCCAGCATATACAGTGATACAGCTTTTTATTTTTTATTTTCTTAGCATGTGTTTAGACTGATATTTCTCCCTTCTATTGCAGTTTTAAGGCTGCATCTTATTTGCATTTCATTCAATAACAACCTAGAAAAGCAATTCTCTGAATTTTTAGGGTCTGGGACCCCCTACTGGGAGGAAAGTTTCCAAGAAATCCTGTATTTTCCTGTTTCTGGTTATGCAGATTTTTCAAATTTTCCCAAAGAGAAAATGTTCTGGACTAAAGGGTATGATATGCTTGTTGTGTTGACGTAAATCAGTGTTGGATTTTCTTTGTGGACGTAGCAGGAGGAGCAAAACATCCATGTGTGTGCATAAATTAATAAATAATACCAGAAATAGTTTCTTTCATATACATATATATAACTGGACACTAATTAGCAGTCTCTCTAGTGACTCTGTGACCATGTGGACAGAATAAAACTCTTGAAAGCACTACAGTAAGTGGGATTTCTTATAAGTGTGCTATGTACAGTTATACACGGGATACAGAAAGCTGTTCCAAAGGTTTGTTTCTTATAATTAATAATGGTTAGTTAGATAGGTGGGTCATTAGATGGATGACTTTCTTTTTTGTACACAAGAGAAATAAAAATGAGAGACAAATAAATACAATTACAATATAAAGTAAAATGTCAGTGCAAAGAAACTGCTGATTGAATTTAAAAAAATTAGGATGAAGGAACTTTGCTAGAGTCTTAAGTCATCCCTTATTTCTTTACATTGTCCTAGGAGCAGAGAATTAAGCTAATTATTGAATACTGTGTAAATATACACGGATACAGTATAAAATCGAAAATAGAGTTTGGACAATTTGTTGTTTGTACAAGCTTCTGCAATGAGTCTTTCACATCGCTATGGAGGAATTTTGGCCCACTCGATTTTTGGGCAGAATTCTTTTAATTCAGCTATATTGGAACGTTTGCCCCCATTCATTAAAGTCCCAAAGCCTTATAAATGGTTTTGTAATTCTTTTCAGACTTGCATGATTCACATGTCACTCTTAAGTGGATTAATAAAAAAAAAAGTGCCAAAAAATGTGAGGTACAAGAACTGGACTGAAAATAAGCAGTCAGTGTCCAAAGGAAAACTTTGAAAGAACTTCAGCAAACCTGGAAAATTACTGTTTAAGGTCACTTTTGAAAGAAATACAAAACTGTATGACTCCTTGAATGCAAAATATAAAGAAATGTGAGGTGTCTCGAGACTGTTACACAGTAATGTACAATCCTTAAGGCATCTATCATCTTGGCATTTCCATTTCCTTTAAAATCTAATCTTATGGAATGGAATTAACTGACATTTAAGTATTCCTAAAACATTCCTTCAGAATGTAACCAAATAAATGAGAAAAAGATTAAACAAATGTGTTAGCTTCACAATAGACAGGCGACATGTCCAGATGTACCCTTCCTTTTATCCTATGACATGTATCTGAACTGGACAAGCAGTTTAGAAAATGGATGGAAAATTAAACAGTTCCTTTTCTTACAGGATCCTCTCCATGCTCAATACAATGGTTAGTAGATAAGAGGTCCTTCCAGGTCAAAAGGGCGGTGTTATGTAAATCCTATAAAACTTTGTGTCCACCAATTGGCAGGATGTGATGTGATATTTGGTGATGGGATTTAATAACTCCACCATCTTGAACTGTAGTTGACAACAGTGATCTTTGTTTTGCTGTGTAAGAGCAGACCCTTGGGGAGGTCATACTCGCAGCATGTAAATCATCGGTCTTTCTGCAGCAGCTTCTGGTTAGCATAGCCCTAGCTTGCACCAGATCAGAACACGGACCATTGTTCACAGCTGCAGCCCAAGATAATGGTGTTACCTGAACAGCAGGACAAGATTCGGTGATCGAGTGAGCTTTTTTGCTGGGAAATGTGAAAACAGGATGGGGCAGGGGTGGCTGGTAATCAGCAACTGAATTTTCCAAAAGATAGCAAAGGGACTGTCCACTAGTAAATTGTCTATTTCTTGGAAACGCGTGTAGATGCTTTCCATCTGTGGATATGCCGTTCCAGTAAAACGCTAATAGCGTTTTTCCCTTAGTACCTACTCTGCTCGACTCTGTTCGTTTTCAGTCGTTTTCCATTACAATCGAGTTCCATCTAATGTGCATGAAGTTGTCATAACAACGCAGCAGAAAGTCTTGTGATGCCATATGTAGACGACACAAACACAACACAATAACGGAGGATGTCAAGGTGACGATACACCTGCTGCTCGGTGTCTGGCTTTTTGTCAGACTCTGTAACCACAGTGTTGCTTTTTGTGCAGCCAATTCCCTCATTGCTGGCTTTCAAAAACAGTGGCTTTGATTTTCTTGAAGGAGTTGCTCTCATGACTCATCGAGTGACACCGCTGACAAGCTATTAGGTGGGATGCAGTCTGCTGACGTCATATTTTCAGATCGCTTGAAACCCCGGCTGAGTCAAACTAAAAAACTTACCTACTACCAGGTACTACCACAGTCGAGTTGAGCTGAGCCAACTAGGCACTAGTGAAGAAGGACTTTATGAGTCCCTGGACCACTTTTAAATACCAAGGAGGTAGCAACTAAAAGTAAAAAAGCGACATCTGGTTGCACTGACCAGTTTTCAACTGCAGTTAAATACTACTTTAACACGCTGTTTTTGGCGTTCAAAATGGGAATTATTTCCTACCACTGCAGTAAAACAGTTTTAAGCCGTAGTATAAACAAGGTCATTATCTCAAACCTACACTGCACACTTCTGCCTCCCAGCAGGGCCCTAAAGCTCTGAAAGGTATTACAGCTGAGCAGTCAAGTCAATGCAAATGCGTTTCCATGTTCTACCTCGTGGGAGTATTTGTGTGTTGTTGTCAAGTGATCTTAATGTCACCGTGCGTGGCTGAAGAGATTGTTTTCAACAGTGGTGTACACGTAGCCCACACAAGCACTGATGTGTATTTATGAGAAAAAAGCTGACAAGGACATGACTGAACACGCTGTATGTGTTGCATATCTCCAATAATGTACATAAAAGCAGCATAATGTTTTATAGAACGCCAGGATGGGTGAAGAGCAGGCTGACGCTGGATATACCGTGATGAAACATGACTGCAGCTGGAGGGACTGCACGCGTGTGTATACCACGCAGTTGGTGATGCATGATAGAGATGTCAACTAGCAGAGTGGCTATCAATCAATAGGCGTGATTAATATGATCATGTTATTCTTGGGAGCTAAACAGGCTGTGGGACTGCGTTAATCTACCTGTCAGCTTCTGTTGGTTTTTCCCCAGCAGACTGTCAGTTTGATATTTGTTTTGTTTTTCTGTTTATCCTGTTACTGCTGAATCATTTAACTGAGTAACAACTGTATCGCCGCCGTGAATCGCTGTTCTGGGCTCGGTGTGGTTAGTTATGCTCTCATGCATTCTCTCTTCTCAGATTCTCTCTCCTCCAGACACATACACATCGAATTTCACACTCACACCGCCGTGCACACAAGCCCTTCCACTTTTCCACCTGGTGTGGGAATATAAATGATCAATTTCCAAGCTGAAGTAGAAATGCTCATAGAGGAAAATTAAATCCCATGCCTGAGGCTGATGGGATATTTATCTCTCCTGTTTTATCTACTGCTCTCTTCCTTCAGCAGTTGGCACATTTTCCATCAGTGGCATTCTCCTTCAATCAGTTGCACTGTGTGTGTAGACCAAGACACGGCACCCCCTCCTCTCTCATAGCAAGTCAGGCTTTATAATTTAATGGATGCACCTCAGAACTCAGTGAATTTAAAGGGAGGCACAACACTGTAATTGCACAGCCTCTCTTCCATACCAAAAATCTTAAATTCCGCAAAGAGAAGTGATCTGATTGTTTGCAGAGGGAGACAACACAGTCTTAATTAGTTGAGTTGATTTTAGGCACGTAAACAGTTGCTCATCTTGAGAGTGAGAGATGCACTCCTCTGTTGTCAGTCTGCTCACAATCAGTGAGAATCAATGGCTGATTCAATCGCCCAATCACCTGCGAGTAATTATACCCCCGGCTAAGGGTAAACATGGTTGTCTGAAGTCTTCGTGGGCTGGCCGTTTCCAGCGCAGCCCGCTATTATTATTTAGTACTTCTGATTTTATCTTTGAAGATGCTGACAGCTGTCAGTACCAGCGGTCAGTTCAGGTGATGAAAACCCATTCCTTTCTCCTCAGTGTCCTATCGATAGAAAGCGGTATTGACCGGTGCGCTGATGTGGAGGGAATTGAACTGCGGGAGGCTGGCGGAGTCGGCGGATGTCCACGGCCCTCTGGATTCATCAGCCTGGCTGACAGTCAGAAGCCGAGTGATTCTGCTGGTAATCAATGAGCCCTTTAAGTAATGCACGGTTCCTCAGAGACGCTCGCAAGATGACATGTTTAAGGCAGGGTCACAACTGAGTTTCTAATGAGAGTTGTGGAAGGCTCCCATAGGCCTGAAAACCACTTACTGACACATGGGAAATAGAGAAAAAGGATGATGTCGCACTTAATGGAAGCATTTGTAAGACATCACATATTTCATTAGTTTCCTGCGAGCAGGAGAGAAAAATCCATCACTGCTTATGTACCACACAGCTGAAACAGATGAGTGTTGATTTAATCTTAAATCCTGAAAAATCCCTGTTATCATTACTTTAGAGTGAAATTTAAACAAAGACTACATTTACACACTAAACTGGACATTATGTGGTGAACCCCCTCAACTTCCTGTGTTTGTTTTAAAAGTGGCTGACGTGTTCAAATTTAAATTGTGCAACATCATATGGCCTATCCTTCAATGCATGACATACTATTTGCTCAGTGTGTCTTGACATAAAGCAAATCCTTCATTATGTAATAATCTTCCCCTATAATCTGCCTGTCAATAGCCACACTCTGTTCAATGTAATTAAAAAAACATGGTGATTAAGACATCATAATAGTGTAAGACATTAGACCCCAAACTTCCAGGCAGGAGGAGAAACTCATTTACTTCGAGCTAACATCTAATCAATTCACAAAATTCATAATTTACTGAATATGTCCTATTTTTTCATTATTTGGTTTAATTACTTTTCTTATGTTTTTACTATCTTGCTATATTACTCTTCTTATTATCCAACTTTCCTGATTAAATAACCATGTTGAATTCTCCATTGCCCAATTAAATTACTTTTTAAATTATCCTTTTGCACATATTTCTGCTCTCATCTCACGCTCTCTCATCAGGTAAAAATTAACATTTTTAGCTTTTCAAATTAAAAACTATAATGGGACATGTGTCTTTTGACTGTGTGATGTTTTTTGCCTGTTTAGTGTAAGTTGTAGCTTCCTTTTACAAAAACATCAGCATACTGTATAAGCTATCAATTTTAAGAGCAAAAATTACATCCAAATGTATCTTATACCACCCCGAAGTAGGATAGTTACGCCTAAAAGCCTAGATTGTAAGAATAGTATTTGTTTTGAATTAAAGGAAACTGACTGGATTTGAATGAAATCACAGAATTTTTTTTCACAAATTTGTAAATAAAATATAAAGAAATGGTTAAAAGTAAATGTCTTCAGAATATATCTGTTCTTTGTCAATTTACAAATGTATTTAAACACACACACACAAAATAGCCTACTTAAGAAGAATTATATATGGAAGATTTCCCTAAATTGCATAACAAACTACGAATAAAGACAAACTTGCTTCTGTCTAGAGTCAATAAAGTAACTAGATATTTACTTAACTGAACTAAAGATTTTAAGTTCCGAAATTAATCACAAGAAATCAACAGCTCACACTCTGGATCCCCAATTTTACCTTTTTAATACACGCCTCTCCTATATCATATGCCAATTGCAGTTTCTTAAATCAGTGGTGTTCTATTAAAACATATAAAAAACTAGATATAATACAAGCGCTTATGAGATGTTACAACACAAAGAATAAAGTAAACACTGACTGTAAATGTTTTTCACACATTCCACAACTCGAGAGAAGTTTGCTTTGTGGCAGATTACACATTCTTTCTGTGTTGGGTCTGAAGCTAGTGGTGAAATCTTACAGTAACTAATGGAGGAGACACATTTATGCCGTGTATTTGTCACTGTAAAAGACCTTTCAACTCCATTTCATTTATATAGCTCCGGTTCACAACAGTCTTCTCAAGGTGCTTTGTACTGTTCAGTAACGACCACACAAAATCAGAGAGAGAGAACCCCAACAATCAGATAAACCTCTATGAGAAATGATGTTGGGCGCATGGAAGAGCTGCCTCAACTAATTGTGCCAGATGGGAGCACCAACTATAAGCTTTATGAAAAAGGAAAGTTTGAAGAAAACTGTGAAAGATGAATAATGTGAAATTATTAGGATTTAAGCCAATGAAGAGAAGCTAATTATGGGAGAAAATAGGTACATCTACCTATAAGCCATGAAATTGATGGCTATTATTGATAATTGTGGTTAAAAGAGCTCTGCTTAAAATAAAAGTCAGACTGATCCTTTGACTGGCTGGGATACAGATATCGCCTGCATAAATGATGGAAGGCATGAACGTCTGCAGAAGATGTCTTTGTACATACGCTGACATGCCCTCAACATACTGTTACTCTATACACTCAAACAACTAATGCTTCCCTTCAAGAACAAACTGATAGTAATTCCCAAATTCATTTATATGCAAATTCAGTTTAGTCCCTCGCCCTGCTCACTGTCAGACTTGGGTGAGGATATGTTTTCTGACGAAAGTGTTTTCTGGATATGATGGGCCGCAGGGATTCACCTGAAGGTGTGTGCTTGCTTTATGGTCATGATGATGGATGCCGCAGCTCACTCCTCCTCTCCCTCTGTCTATATAAGAGCTATTCTAAGATAGCAGACTCTAATATTCATTCAAGATTTGATATTGTTTCAGTATTGTTTGTCACTGGCGATTTTAGCATACTGCTTTGCAATCCCTAAAAATATCATAACCTGCTGTAATCCTGCCTATTGAGGATTGTCTCAGTCCACAAAAAAAGGCAGCAGACAGAGGAGCGAGCCCCTTTGCACATCATTTTCCCAACGCTGAAAATAATGATGGCTTTAGTTTTACCTTTGCTTCCCTCAACCTTTGTCTCCTCACACCGGGTGAGCTTGTTCACATGGTTCTGCATCTCTCAGACTGCCACAACTTTTCCAATATCAAAGTCAGGGAGCACAAGCAAGGTGAGGAGAAAGTGGCTGCTGCAGCAAAAGCTGTTGTGGCTGGCTTCTCTGCAGTCAAGGCAGAGAGAAAAGTTCAACTTTTAAGAGCGGACAGGGTGAACTGGACTAACTGATTAAGGATAAGCAGAGTAAAAAGTGATTCAGTTCCAAAACACATGATACCCAACGCACAAGCTGAGTGCTGATTAAATTAAATAGAGCACGAATGCCACAAAAAGAAACACTACATTTAACAATTGTTGAATGAGAGCAATTTCGCATGCCAAATTAGACTCAGAGGATTCATAGATATTGCAGCTGCTTAATCAAGTAAAACAATTTTTAAAATGTGGGCAGAAATAATAGCAATCTGGGAAAACAGGCAAGGTAACCTGTCA
Organism: Oreochromis niloticus; assembly: GCF_001858045.2. Classification (NCBI taxonomy): domain Eukaryota; kingdom Metazoa; phylum Chordata; class Actinopteri; order Cichliformes; family Cichlidae; genus Oreochromis; species Oreochromis niloticus. The sequence goes on from NC_031965.2 coordinate 33,414,811, forward strand.
TACACAATCAGAGATCAAGGTTAGAGCAAGATCCCTTAAAAACTACTCACTGGCCACTTCATCTGTTCAACTGCCCGTTAACACAAATATCTCATCAGCTAATCACGTGGCAACAGCTATATTTAAGCAAACAGGCATGGTCAAAATGACCTGCTGAACATTAGAATGTGGTGACATAAGTAACTGAACGTAGCGTGGTTGTTGGTGTCAGAAGGGCTGGTGTGAGTATTTCAGAAGCTGCTAATCTGCTGGAAAAGAGACCATTTTTGGGGTTTACGAAAGAATGGTCCATACTGGTCCATACTGTTACTGGTAACTCCATTGTTAAAAACAGGTAGGCAGAAGAACAAACAATGTGTTGTAAGCAGATTAGCTCCAACAGGATACCAGGTGCTTCTTCAGTTTACTAAAAACTAAAGGTTACAGGTTGTAGAACCACCTTTAGTAGCAATAACTTGTAACAAAGTATTTTTTTTTCTTGTATAACTTTATCAGTCTTTCACATTGTTGCAAAGGAGCTTTGTCTTGTTCTTCTTCACATCATCGTTTCAATACTTAGTGTTTATACACATGGCGTCTGTAATTTGACTTCATTTTTAGACAACACAGAGTTATGTTTTTTTGTTAATCTGGGGTTTTAATTATCTGATTTAAGACCTGCTAAGGACCAACAGTTTTTTATTTTTTAACATGTACTGATTAATGAATTCTCAAAATTGAAAGAGTGTGTAATTTCTTTATGCATTTTTATATGTCTCATACATCACAATAGTCAACACAATACAGCCTCAATCAGAACAGGAAGATATTTATTAGTATTTATAACTTAGCCAAGTTAAATAATGCTGTTAGATTAGTTTTACAGCCAATCCAGCAGTTTATTTCTCAAACGAGTATTTGACAGGAACTGGTAACATGGACCATTTCTTAAAACTAAATTCATCCTGATGTAAAAGCAATGTAATAAATCTTTATTTTCACAATAATCTCTGTAAATACTGCCTAGCCTGAACATGACGACTCAATGGCTGCGTGGAAAGTTTCATTAAAGAAAGAAAAAATCTTGATAATTTAGTTTACCTGTAACATACAGCACAGCCTTCAGACATGAAACTGACTGAACATAAAAACAAAACTTTGGAGCTCCGTCACTTTGAGACTGAGCTTGGGAAAACTTATTTTGCTGCAGATACATGCCTTTTTTCTGTTCAGCAACTTTCTGAAGCCTGTGTTCTCCCTCTACAGCTCCATATTTTTGCTGGTATATGGATTCAAACATCGATGTTTAAAAAAAACAAAAACAGAGGACATCTCGTGGCAAATGGGTGCACGTACCTCTCTTTGCACTCGCTTAAAGACGTAAACTACTCAGTCTCCTACCTCAGCTGAAATTGTCTGGCTTCAGCTCAGACTTTCCTCATTGCTGCATTGATTGCTACATAGAAGGCTTATTAGTTTGCAGGTACACTGTAGATTCACCTTTTGGTTTAAGTCAGTGCGCCCTTAGGAAAAAGCCTTGATTTTGATGCGTGTTAAGCCGTCTATACATAATATACATAAGATAAGCAGGGCCAGTGGGTATTATCTAACTTTGTTCTGTGATTACAATGTCCCCTCTACTTCATTGCTATTATTCCAATGTTCAGAATTCTTTTTTTCCTTGTAGGAATTTGACTAATTTAATAAAAGAAATTGGGAGGTTTTGAAAAACAGGTTCAAAGATTTTCCTCAAAGTGCAAGCCTCAGGAAGCGACCAATTCCCAGCTGTGATGTGCTGCTGAGGTCTGTCTATCCTTCTCATTTTCTCTCTCTCATTAAAGTTTTTTTAACCCTCCTTTGCTCTGTCAGCCTCCTCGCTGCCTCTCTCTCTTACTCATTCTTTCTATCTCTTATTCATTGTATGTCACCCCGGATAATAGTTTCAAATCAGTGCTCGAACTGTGAATGCTTTTCTCTCTTCCGCTTCTATACATTCCTCCTCATAACCCCACATTAGAGTTGGCATCGTGGACAGAGGCTGCCTCTTATTAATACATGCATACAAGAAGATCAGTGTCCAATCTCTTCCGCAATTGAATTCTATTAATATCCTTTTTGGCAGCTGTCTGTGCTGTGATATAATTGCTCATTTTTCATTGTTGGAGTGTAGGTTAAGTTTCATGAGGAATTTTGGAGGGTTGATTTGTGTTGCCGCAGGGCCAACATCTCACAGGGCTTCGACTGTTTGCATCACGGCTCCTCTCCGTGATGTCTTGTTGCTTTTTTTTTCCAGTGGGTATTGTGTCACAGTTATTCACAGGCAGCATTATGACGGCGACAGAAAATAACATGCGATCCTTCCACGAGGAGGGGTGAGAGAGAGGACAGAATCCAAATGTAGCTGAGCGCATCCCACTCTCGTCGCGCACTACAAAACAACCGGGAGAGATTTTTAGTGCGAGCGGAGATGGTGACCTTGAGTTTAGCTCTGGAAGAAATGGCTGAGCTGCGCCTCCAGAGTACTGAGGAGAATATGGAGACCTGTCAACATGAGGGATGTTGTTGTGCTGTTGTCTGGTAATAAAAGCAGCCATCATTCGCCACAGAACACAGTCTGTACCTCGACAACATGAAGAAATGAACCACCCAGAGATGCATGCCTTTCACAGCTTTGATATGTTATTAGCTTTTTGACATTTATTAAAGCAAAACGTAATACAGTACATCATGGGACAATAGAGCTTTTTATTATATATTTGACTATTAATGGTCAATTTGGCATTTGCTGTGGCTCTAAACTACCTCCAGGCAATTCAGCTGTTTATTAAAGATGGTGGCTGGGAAGGAATGGAACATAATGCTATTTAATTTAACTGCATATGCATTTCACGCTAGTAAAATATCAGGATTTACAGTTATAGTTCCATTTCAGTTAAACGGCTGTGGTAAATCTCAGTGTTATGAAAACAACGGCCTGAGAACATGGTAAAAAAAAAAAAAATCAGTGCACTTTTAAGACTGGGACAGTTTACTCTCCACAGGTGGTGACAGAAAGTAATAACAGAAATCGGAAGAATTGAAAAACCATCAGACTTCATCAGAAATTAATCGAGATAACTGGCGTGATATTCTTCAAAACAGTCTAGTGAGAGTGAGAACAGCGGACTCGTGTAGCAGGCATAAAAAAAATCCATTTTCATATCACAATTTAGCTGTCAGGATTTCTTTTTTTCCCCAATATAAAAGCACAGACAGGAAACTAGAATATCTAAACCACTACACCAACTCTGAAGACACACGTGAAGAGTTTTCGTCAGCACGCCGTGAATTCGGGTTTAAAGAGACCTCTAAGCTGAGTGACATCCGGCAATTTATCAGGATCATATAAGAAGAGTGGGTATCTGCAGTGGAAAGGCACAACAGGTCACACTGTTATACAATGCTACAAAGCTGAGAGGGGTTAAACAGTATTGAAATGTTTGGATCTCTTCCTTGCCGTCCAAGCTGGTGACATTGACTTATGGTGACACCCTCCAGCCTATTTTGCTTAGACAGTTAAATGACAAATGGCCCAGCCTGTCAGCCGACATCTGTTATTCATCTGCAGCCTGGACTGGCACCGCCACGCCAGCACACACGCAGAGTATTGGCCTGGCAGCCACCTTTAAAGCCAGCCTCCCACTGCTCTGCTGCACAATTACAGCCAATCAGCAACCAAACACTGTTATCTGTGAGCTCCTTCAAGCACAGCCACCCCACGCCTAAATGTCTGTTTCTGCAACCTGTATTCAAATAGTTATTCATCACTGATGGTTTAAGATGAATGAATTGGACTGCAAAACATATGAAGTAGACTAATCTTCCAATTATTCCCGGGGGAAATTGTGTCAAACAAGAAAAAACTTTAGAGCATGAAAAGAAATGGAAATGGAGCAGTTTGAACAGAAATACTCAAGGCTGCACTCTAAATGATTTTTTATTAAACATTAAAATCATCAACCTAAATTATAAAGTAAAGCATCCAATCCTTCCATCTGGCCAATTACACTCAGAATATAAATGTATGAGAAATGATTGCACCATTACACTACAAAGTAAAAATCTAAATTATAACACATTTAAAAACGGGAAATGAGTGCAGAATATGTACATTTGAGATTAAACTGTCTGCCTGTGGTGCGGTGTGATGCTCAGGAAAAAAAAGACAAAATTACTCATTTCAAACAAAAGAACAGATTCCTCATTGTACTTTCCTCTCCGCTGGATGACACAGCTAATATCTATCCTCTGTTGGAGAGAATTAGATGTTAAGTCAAGGTTAAATGACCAAGTGTTTGTGCTGTATTTTGTTTGGGAGCTCTGTAATGCACCGTTTCTTTGGTGATTATGGATAGCGGGAGAGCAGCGGCAGTGTTTAGGGACTGTTATCTGCAGCCTCTTTTCATTTATGATGGTTTTATAATGCTCTCTCCTTCATGGATCATACTCTCACCGGCGAAATACCGCACAATGCTGCATACTTTATTATATTCAACAACAGAGGTTAACCACACAGTGCACCCCGCTGTCCTTGAAAAGCCAAAGGAAGCAGCCGTTTATACTGCGGCTGCACAGAGGAAATGGAAAACATCCAAAAATGATCTCTGTGCTGCTTGAAGCTGCTTTAGACACAATTAGGCCTAAAAAGGCTGAATACTGCATGCTTCCAAAACGGCAGCATTGGCATGTTTTGGAAATATAGCCAATAATTTTCACCTAAACTAAAAAAAACCTCTTATCAAGTCAATTCCCAAACTACAATACTATCTAATCGTTCCTTGGCCTCCAGTACTACTGTGAGAAGTTATTTTTAACTAGAATATGTCCTTCAGCTCAAACACACAACACATCTCTGGGATTGTCTTCTTCCACCTGAGTAACAATGTTGAAAGTAAAAATATTCTTTTGCAGAATGATGCTGAAAAACGAACCCATGCATTTCTACTTTCTTATTTTCAAGTTGTCCTAAAAGCTTCTCGAAAAGCCTCCAGCTGATCAAAAACGTTACAATGACAGGACAAAGAGGGTTCATATTATTCCCACGTAAGTTCTCTTGTCACTTACTCTACAAAAGTCTGCAAGGGAATTTAAACCCTTGTCTTTCCAGCCCTCGACAGCGAAGCTGCATCATATCTTGCAGAGGTCACGGTATTGCATTGTATCAATAGAGCACTTCACTTTCAGAATGTAGGCAGGCTTACCTGTGGTTCTTAGAGTCTACAAAAGTCAAGTGGGAGGCAGAGCCTTCAGCTATCAGGCTCCTCACTTGTGGAACCAGCTCCCAGTTTGGGTTTAGGTGGGAGACATCCACTCTACTTTTAAGAACAGGATTAAAACATTCCTTTTTAATAAAGTCTATTTTAGGGCTTTTTATTCTACTATAGGCTCAAGCTTCTGGTGGACCTCACATGACACACTGAGCACCTCCTCTCTTCTCTTTCACCTTCAAGGCATTTATATACCGATGCTAAAGTTTTTCTCTCTACCTTAATATAGGTACGTTGATGTTAACCAGCAAGGACAGAAGTTGCTGGGGGGCATTTGGTTCACCTCACATTGGTGTTTCATAATAACTATGACAGAGTTGACACTTATGTGTACAGTTGTGGCTGCACACGTACACAGTGTGACAAAAAAACAAGGGTTTTACACCAAGATGACCAGTTAAAAACAAGCAAACAAACAAACAAAATGTTAAAATTGCATTTAAGACAGTGCTACAAGTACCAGTCACATTTAATTAATCAATCCTTTTTACAGGCTACAAAACAAATCACAAATACCACAAACTGGTATGTATAATTGTAACTATATGTGCGATTATAGATCCATGTATAATTCTACTTGTTTCAATTCTAACTATATGTACATAGTCATTCAAAAAGAAATGAAGGCATCTTTTATTGGAATCAGAATACTTTAATAATCCCTAAGGAAATTATGTAGGGTTAGGGTCAGATTAACAACACTTCACTTAAATAAAGTAACATTGTGTGCATTGACCAAACTGTATCACATTAATTTATTGATGACAGCAAAATTATCTTTGTAGAGCGGGCATAATGCAGATGTTGCTTTAGGATTACTAAATCAGTTATATTTTACAGGGAAAAAAAACAAGAAATGCTTACTAGAAATTCGTAGTAATATAAATATCTTAAAACATTTTTATGATGATAAAACAAGAATTATTTTTTATTTCATTTTCACATAAAAATATCCTAATGACGGTATATATTTAAAACTAAGAATTTAGTAATTACACACTGCAAACTTTTATTTGCACATATCTAATAAGCCAGTACATTTAGGCATGTAGTCATGTGAACATGACTGCCGGACGTTCAAAGCAGGAATCAAAATGGGAAAGAAAGGTGATTTAAGTGACTTTGAACATAGCATGGTCGTTGGTCATTGGTGGAATCGATTTGGTTTCACAGACAGTCGTCTAAAACAAAGACAACATATCCACTGAGTGGCGGTTCTCTTGCCAAAATGTCTTTTTGATACCAGAGTTCAGAGGAGAGCGACTACTTCAAGCTTATAGGATGGCAATAGTATCTCAAATAACCATCTGTTCCAACAAAGCTATGCAGAAGAGCATCTCTGAATGCACAACTCCTTGAAGCAGATGGGTTACAGCAGCCCAAGATCACACTGGCTGCCACTCCGATCAGCCAAGAGCAGAAAACGGAGGCTACAATTTGCATCCACTCACCAAAAGTGGAAAACAGAAGACTGGAAAAAGGAAGACTGGTCTGGTAAGTCTCAATTTCTACAAAAACATTCAGATGGTAGGAACAGAATTTGGCTTGACCAGCATGAAAGCATGGTTCCATCCTACATTGCATCAATGGTTCAGGCGGATGGTTGTGATGTAATAGTGTGGGTGGTATTTTCTTGGCACACTTTGGTCCCTTAGTACAAAATAGACATTGTTTAAACACCACATCCTACCTAAGTGTTATTGTGGCCCATTCTGTTAATATGGATTAAAATCTCATTAAAGGACCTTTTGGAATCTATGTCACCAAGAAGGGTGCTCTGAAGGCAAAAGTAGATCCAACACAGTACTAGCAAGGTGTATTTGATAAAATGATCAGCTGCGGAAAAGACCTTTCCATATTTTTACACATGATACATTTCTGATTTCCTTATTTTTGATAAGGAACTCTAAACAACGCAATTACAAAGTTGTTTGCTGCACCTACTTTTCTTTAATTTTCTGGTTAGAACTAAAATTTTGACCTGGACATTATACATACAGAATAATTGCCACCTAATTTGACATTACACACAAGCAATTAAACAGAATGTCTAGTTGGGATGCTAGCTAATTTCCCAACACAATTAGCCAATTCATCATCATGTAAGTTGAACGTGGATGGAGATTTAAATGAAGATGTTTAAAATGCAAAGGAGACGAATTCTGAACTTTTATTTTCTTAATGTGCTAAAGGGAATTTGGAACAGAACAAAGTAATCCCATAATAAGAACAACTTAAGTCTATTGACTATTTGTCCAAGTGAAACTGTTAGGCACAGACACTAGAAGGAAATCTTCAGCAGTACACAGACCAATTGTGACAGCAGCAAAAGGTGATAGAAAAAAAATTGAGTGAACACAAACACAACCCCTTGATGCTTACAAAGCGTTAACAAAGGTGTTCAATGGGTCACAGTAACAAAGCCTTGAAAATAGAATCCAAGGAGAAAGCCAGACCCCTATTCTAGGAGAAATAAGGGCCATGGGGGGGAAAGTAGTATATTTCTCTTACTTTTATTTTCAGCACTGGGCTGCAAGTCTCAGTCTGTCTGAGGCCAGTGCAGTTTTTCGCCTCGTTGACTCGTTAATGATGTGGTAAAGACACGTATGAAACCAGCAAGATGAACTCCGTGAGGCAGAAACACGGCATCATCTGCAGAAAAAGGAACATTAGTATCATGTTTTGCATGATATGAAACTCGATGGGAGGCTCACGTTAATCTTTTTTGCTGCATGACTGAAACATTAGTTTGTTGTCTGTCAAAATACAGCTGCGATCCGTTTTCTCCTCTAGTAACATTGATAGGAGAAGACAAAGTGGACTTTAATAGGAGGTTCTCTCACAATGCATGTTTTATTCATTTGTCAGACCCTTTCAATAACTCAGAAGCAACTAATGTAATTTTTGAAACAACTTGTGGTATTATTGTTATTGCTTTAGTTCATCACTGCATCGACTGTTCAGACATGGTGCATAGTGTGTTTAAATGTCTCTACCTGACACACAATGTCAGGAGTGCCATTAATCACATATTAATGAAAATTAATCAGTGCAGCTCATTGTGTTCTCCCTTTTTTGTAAATGCACTGCGTTCACCATTGAGTTTCTGTCCATTTGGCTCAATAAACGGTTCAATATGCTTCAAGCAAACCAGCTTGCTGCAGCATCCTCTGTGGACACACTAATTGTTAATCAGTCTCCATTTTTTGTGCTTTAAAATTAATTTTGGCAGGTAGAGGCGTGCTTAGAGCCCTTGGCGACAAGTCTGTTAATGGTCTGACTAGAAGGTGGAGTGGAAAGGCTGCTGTCAGAGATGGGAACACGGCCGTAAATCATACAAATATGGATAATGGCGCATGCTTTTGGTAATTTTCCCTTTCAGATATTCATGGTATTGTGCTCAGATGTGACCTGCTGATTGAAAAGTTGCGCAAAGAATGTGGAAAGAGAACAAGAAGCGATATAGTTTTACCTTCAGAGTGGTGTCCAGGTTGGAAAAGTACAATTATTTCCTGAGGCAAACCTACAATCCTGATGATGCCAATCTGAATAGGAAAGTGTGCTGGTGGTCAATGGATGCCACTTCCCCTTATCTTTTTCTCGACTGATAAAGCATCTTATTCGTACTTTTTCATTTTGTGGATTTATTCAAACTGCTTGGTTTCATTATAACTCTGTTTACTAATTAAAGGAGTAGTCAATAACTCAATACTTTTATTGGCTTATACAACTAGACGAGGTTATCAATGTGGATTTAATTTCCAGTTTTACATTTTGGGGTTTTTTTCTGCAGATTAAACAAACAAGATAAAACACAATTTAATGAGCTTTAGAGGTGCTGGTAAGGTGAATTTGCTCTTCTTTTAATAGATGGAAAACGTGTTATTGCTTTCTCCAACAGCACAAAAGTGAAGCCAAATGACAAACAATTGCACTCCCAGAGTGGGAGGGACATTAAAAGTCAGTTAGGGACTTCTGATAAATAAAAAAAATTAAAATGCTTTCATTTGTTCTTAATTGGTTAAAGAGTAAAAGGTAAAATATTATTACTCCTCAGTGTCCTTCCAAACACTTGCTGTATAGTTTAACATACACAGTGTTCAACCAGAACATTTCTTACTGGAACAGCAGACCAGGGCTTTACAAACCCCCTGTATAACTTTGGCTGGCTCACAAAAAGACTATTTGAATTCTTTTAATAATTAGCTTAATGTGGTAAATTTTTTTAGTGGATTCTCTAAATTATCAATCTACATTCATCAGCCACTATGTTAGGTACACCTTGCTTGTACCTGTATGGACACCCCTTTGCCTTCAGAACTGCCTTAATCCTTTGTGGCACAGATTCAACAAGGTGCTGGAAATATTGCTTTGCGATTTTGATCCATATTGATATGACAGCATCACGCAGTTGCTTCACATGTCTTGGCTGCACATCCATGATGCAAATCTCCCATTTTAACACATCCAAATGGTCTTTTATTTGATTGAGATCTGTTCAGTCTGGTAACCATCTGTGTACAGTGAACTCACTGTCACATTCAGTAGTTTGAGACCAGTTTGAGACACTTTGAGCATGACATGGCATGTCATCCTGATGAAAGCAGCCTTCAGAAAATGGGTACACTGAGGTGATAAAGGGATGGACACAGTCAGCGCAAACAGTCAAGTAGGCATTTAAATGATGCTCAATTAGTATTAAGGGGCCTAAAGTGTGCCAAAAATGTCCACGAAACTATTACACCACCATCCGCCTGAACCACTGATCCATATGTCCATGCAGTATAAGCGAAATTCTGACTCTACCACCTCAATGTCACAGCAGAAATCAAGACCCAAGTAAATTTCAGTTACTGTTGTCCTCCTATCAACTCCAAGCAATCAACCCATTCTAATATGATCTCTTTTTTCAACCAGAAAACTGCTGCTTACTGGATATGTTCTCTTTCCCAGACCATTCTCTCTAAACCCTAGAAATAGTTTTATGGGAAAATGTATAAAATCAGCAGTTCCTGAAATACTCAGACCAGCCTGACTGGCACCAATAACAATGCCATGTTCAAAGTTACTCACAATTCACCTATATTCTCTTTAATACTTGAATTCCAGAAGCTCGTCACTCAAGTGCACTGAGTTGCTGCCATGTAACTGGTAGATTAGATAATAACATTTAAGATCAGATGTACTATTTTAGTCTGCATGCAGCATGGAATACCTGAATGCTGCAGGTACTGCTGGTAGAGAGTGTGGCAATAGTCAGCCAACAGGAGTTTACATAAATCTGACAAGTAAAGATTTATTCATTTATCTGCATACAGACAGCTTGTATCTTAAGGTTGTTCTTAATTTAAGTGTATTGTTGTCACTTTATAAAACAAACTGACAGTTTAGGAGAGCTATAAACATTGCTTTTCTTCACATATAAACTATCTGTATTTTGATGTGAAAAGTCTGAGGTCAAAGAAAAAGATCCCTACAAGGGTCCGTATCAACCAGTTTGCTTCACAGAGAGATTTGATTGGTGGAAACAGCAAATCAATTTGCCCAACATACTTTTGAACTGGATCGGGGCAATTGGGCCAAATTTTTATGTGAAACTCTCTATATAGAAGAAATGATGTTAACAATAAAAACAACAAATTGTAGTAATGATATTAATAATATATGTAACATAAGAGCAGTAGCAGTGTGATTAACATCAACAGTTTGACATTGTACCCATCAAAATATATCAGGCTTCACATCACTGATAACTTTATAAGGCTGAATTAAATCACAGTTATCCACCATGCTACATTAGAAAACAAATCTAATGTGACATCACATCAACACATGATTAACAGCTACTGCACACATCCACTGTACTTTTTAGTAAAAGATTTTCTTGGGTTTTGTTTATTTTTTATTGAGAGAGTGAACTAGACACAAATCAGGCAAAACTGGGACCAAGTCTAACATGCATAATTCGGCATAGTATTTACCTTATTATTTTATTTAACCTCATATTTAACTCGTATTGACTTTATTTAACCTTGTTTAGCAACAGAATAATCCTGTTGAGCTTAAAGCTGTTTTTCCAGGGAGACCTGACAGAGAAAGCAGCGTCACGACTAGCATACAGATGCAAAAAGCAAAAGGCCATTAGCAGCAGGAGGAATACATGTGCATGTGCATAAGAAATGCACAACCACACACTTTCTCGAAGCATTGCCATCTGTACACACACTATAGATTCACACACATACACATTCTGATGTTTTAAAGTGCACACAATAAAATCTGCAGTTCTCTTTAAAAGCATTTCAAAGGGTAAAAAAGCCTTTAAAAGACCAAAATATGGGTAAGATATTGATACTGTTGCTGATATTTATCATTTCACTGGAGACAGCTCAATGTAAACATTGTAGTTTATCTACCAGGGGTTAAAACTTTTCACACAGAGGAGCGGATTGGAGAGTTCTCAAAAACAAATCAGATGCAGATCCAAGAGAAGTCAAGACCTACAATATTAATCAGACTGTGACTCTCCTTCTCCCTGACCTCCTACAGGTACAAAAGAACTTCCCGTTTTGGTGGAAGCACCCTTTAAATGCAAGCAGAGCCATTAACAACATTTTACATCTGAACAGGTAAGAAACTGAATTAAACCTACCACATAAAATTATGGACAGTCTGTAGCTCCCTCACTAAAAAATATTAAACCTTTCGCCCTTGTTTGAAAGCACTACCCTTAGCTATAGCTTGCACAATTCTGTTGTAGTGGAGTTTATGTAAAGAGCCTCAGGGATGCCAAAGTTACACCAAACCCAGTTTCAGCCTGCTATAGGTAGCTAATCCACCTTACTGACCTGCGGGGACTTTTTTCTATAATGGTCTAAACAGGTGTTTGACATCATCAGTAAAACAAAACTTCAGAAAATCCCCAAATACCCCCTAGATACAGTCTAAAAAACTCCAAGATACAAAGGTACAGGAGAATTAGCAAGTGCTGAACATAAAGTTGCTGCAGTGGTTAGGAGCACGTAAAGTAAAAGCCATTTCCAGTTAGAGCTGCTTGAATATGGAAAAAAGAATTAACATGACTGATTACATGACTTGTAATCTTGTTTATTTAGCCCAAAGAATGCACATATTGAACTTGTGTGTCTTTTTTACAGGGGTTGTCCTTGAATGTTGATTAATTGCTCTGCCCATACATATATTAAGTTATTCTGATCTGGCAGAGGATTTAACTCTGAAAACTGGTGTCTTAGAGATGCCCAAACAGTGCAACGGACTTTGTATGAAGTCAATGTCTATAAACAAGAAAAAAACTCACAAAAGGACACAAAAATACAAGAATAAATGTTTCCAAATAAAGGGAAGAGGCGAAAAACAGGCTGGTGAATGTTGGCAGCACATTCTTTGGTCAGATGAAACCAAAATAGATTAGTTTGGGACAGATGGGGTCCAGCATGTTTTGACTTGGATCTGGCCAGCACTGCCGCAGTGACTTGTGCCGAATGTGAAACAAAGAGGTGGGAGAATGGGGATATGGGGCTGTATAAATGCAAAATACCTCTTAAATGGGAGCTACCATTTTGCACTGGTGATGCTTCCAATCACAATGTGTATGTACAGTAGTGACAGGGGGCTAGAGAATCAGTACCAAGGTCATTACCAGGTCAAGGATGATGCGCCATCTGAAAATTAGTTTGTGTGTGTATTAATGGGTGTGCCATGTTCTCACATTTAAGAAGAAAGGAGTGTAGAAGTCTCTCACTTTCCCTTGTTTACTCAGTCACTACTTTGCACACCCTGACTGTAAATGATGGCAGTACCTTTTGTAGTTTTACAATTGCACAATGGGAAGATGTGCTGACACATTTTCCATCTTTGTTTATCATTTACAACCCAAATAGAAAGAGCATCTAAGGTGCACTCAAACTATGTAAAAGTTTTCTGCAGGTAAACCTGTAGAAGAATCATTATTAGTAGCCGACCGCTGCTTTTATCTCTGGGTTCTGCGACCTGCTTTCAGCTTTCCATGTTCCAAGTGTTGGCTGGCTGTCAGCTCTCCATGGCTCTCGCTGTGATTACCATCCACTCCCATGTGGGCCTCTTCACCCAGGCAGCCCACTTGGAGGATTTGGGACTGGTGGCTGCTTACAAACTGACTAAAAGAGAATGGATCAAGTTACGTCAACCCAAAGTCAGAAACCGCGTCGTGAAAATCCAGAGAAATGAAGCCATGAGACATACAGGTATAAATGCTGCCAAGTCAGCCTCTTGTATAAGCTGGCTCTACATACGCGTGAAGCAAAAGTACAAATTAAGTTTAACTTACTACTGGTCCTCCACTACCACCAGTTTTCGACACATTTGTTTAGGTATTTTTCATTGAACTTAGGTTCGTGGGAATCCCATGTAACGCAAATGTTTTTCAGGTTCAACAAATGCACAATGGTTGTTAAGTTCCTGATTAATTATGTTAAATAGCACAGATTGCAATTCATAATTGAGCAGTCCTATACCCAGTGTCAAAAAGGATATGATATTACAACATGATGCTGACTCCCCAAGGTTTGAAAGGAGGCAAAAGTGCAAGTTGGGACTTGGCCAAGTATCGCTCTATCTTGATTTTAAACTAATCGAACACCAGAAGCAAAGAGCAGCTGAAAAGAATAATCTGTGAAGAATTGCAGGACATTTCTCCATGAATCTGATGTCTGGGGCTATTATCATCCAATTTGTTCTCAAGTGTTTTAATCCTATTGCTGTAAATTGCACAGCATTTGTGGATATTTCCATATTCCAAGTAACTCAGTTGGCCAATTTTACTTTAAAAAACAGAACTTGAAGCACACAGAAAACTCATCTGTAGAAAACCTTTGTGTGTCTGGAAAAATGTGTCTTTCTTACATAACAGTGTATTACAGCTCTTCATATCTTTGTCTTTAGCTTGGTCAGAGAGCATAGAAGCTACAGGCCCACGGCACATTGGGCTCATGATATATAGACCAATTTAAAGATCATTTTGTGAGACTGTGATCCCAGCTCTGTGGTGATCATTTGCCTGTGTGAGAAGTACAATATATATGAGAAAGAACATCAACATAACTAGAAAGTTTCTACTATTACTTGGTAACACAGAGAAATTGCCTTTTTTTGAAAGTTCCTAACACTAAAAACATTTACTTTTTTCCAATTAAGATGCACCCAGTGTTGTGGCATGCAGTTCTGGGAATTAAACAGATAGGGTTGGAAGTTTTGAGTAGGAGGTATAGGAGACGTATGAGTAATCAGCACAGCAGAAGTAAAGCATTGTAAGTAATGCAACACAAGAGGAACTTTTCCTACTTACTAACTATCGGATCATGACAAGGATCCTTGACTGACTTGAACACCCCTTTGTCAAAGTTTTTGCCCTCATTTAATGTGTTGCTAACGCCAGAAGATGGTGATAATGTATTGAGAAGTGGTCTGGCGATGACCATTAAACAAAATTAGAAGAACAGAAATAAGACCAATAAAATGTGTGAGACGCGGGATTAGATGGTACTGGAACAAAACAAAATAAAATTCAAGTCCAGTGCAAATTGTGTCAAGTAAAGTTATCATTTCACAAATCTGCCACAACTAGGTGCAGCCAGGTCTCACTGTTGTTGCCCACATTAGGATAGGATGAGGAGTTCAGCCATCTGGGAGAGGCTCAGAGTAGAGCCACTACTCCTCCACATCAAAAGGAGCCAATTGAGGTTGTTTGGGCATCTGACAAGATGGCCTCCTGGGCGCGGTGTTCCAGGCATGTCCCACCAGGAAGAGGATAGATGGATGGATGGATGGATGGATGGATGGATGGATGGATGCATTTGAGACCAGTATGGGGCACTCTTTGACGAACAAGGTATGTGTGTGACTTATATAAGTGTGTGTGTGTTTCAGGACTTTGCTCTGGTCATAAAAAAAGCTTTATCAGAATGGCCTGTGAAGGTGTTCAGCATGACACACATTCTTTCTCCCCCCACAGGATGATCCCTTGTGTTTTAGTGAAGCCTTGTCTGCTTGAATCCAAGCCTGCCGCCCCTTCTGACAAAAATTATTTAACAGTCCTTCACTTTCAGTGCCTTGGGCTTTCTGTCTCAGCTCCTCTTGTTAAGCAAAGCCTGAGTGTCAAGGGAGTTAGACTGAAATTCACTTTATAGAGGAAGATAAACCCATCTAAACTCAGTTTACTCACCTTTTGATTTGCAAAACAGGGCTTTCCCGTTTCTCTTAGTCTAACATAAGTCTTTATATTGAGCACTCATAGTATCAGAGCAATAAAAGTACTTATTTTAATCCGGTCTTAAGCAGAGAGAGTCGAATGAGTTCCACATGTAAGTACAACCACAGACTTCCCTCACTGGGCCAACAGCAGCTGGTAGGACATTCAGGGGGTAAATATTTTACTTTAGAGGAGGATGGTAGAAGGACGTAAATGTGGATGACATAACATTTTTCAAAAAAGGATTAAAACCTTTATAGGCTTATGGCTATATACAAAAGAAGGGCTATAGGCGCCCAGCCTATGGCTAAGCATTATTGCAGCATTGTGCAAAGAAGAGCATCTCAATCCTGTATACTCTTACAAAGTTGAATAAAAATGCTTTAAAAAATTGGTTTCAACAACTGTAAGAAGTTAAGAAGTCGAGTATTAAGCTAGGTTTACTAAGAAAGTTAAGTAGCTTTCCTTGCAAACTGCAAAACAATGACTAACAACATTCATGGAAAATGCATTTCTTACAATTGCAACAAAACAAAGTAAAAATAGTTCAAGGGATGCAGTATGAAGAAACACACTACATGAACAGATACAAACAAAACAATACAATAACAAAGCCATTTCATCCTTTAGTCAGTTCTCAGAATTAGACTTTCTACCTGTTGCACTAGTCTTTATAATAGCAATCACAATTAATTAACTTAAACCTTATAAATGTGAAAATGAATGTTAAAGAAGAAACTGTTAACTTGTTGGAAGCACACGCACATTTATAAAAAAAAAAAAAAGTAAGCTAAGATTAGTGAGTTATTATAAAATTGTCTCAGGAGGTTTACATTTTATATTGTTAGTATACAAGCACACTAAAGAAGCTTACATTGCATGCCTATATGTCCTGTTTTCATTAGTTGCATAGGCTGTGTACCACCTATTAGACTCTGACTTGGTTTGTAGAAGGACACAGATCTGACGTCAGCCTGTTCAGTTTGGCTGGCCTTCTGCTTTCTATCAAAAATGTGAATAAAAAGCCTAATGAATAGAAATTAATGAAAAGATTCAATCCACTGACGCTTTGTATATCATTAGTATACTGCTGTCATATTTTCATTATGTTCTGGTGGCATTACTCATCTGTCCTCACACATCTTCTCTCATCCCCTGTAAAAAATAACTTGACACTGTCTATTTTTATTTGAGAAGATTCACAATATTATTATTATTATTATTATTATTATTATTATTATTATTATTATTAATAATAATAATAATAACAATAACAATAATAATAATAATAATAATAATAATAATGATGATGATGATAGGAGATACTTTTCTGATCTTAATATTTTTTTTTTAAAATTTAATACTTAACACTCAAATGCATTTTCCTGGTTATATTTTTTAGCAGTTCATGCAAATTATGATTTTAAGGTTGTCTTTTTTTTTTCCTTTCTTTTTATATCAAGGATATGCACCTTACCCACCAGATATTGTAAATCAGCTGTGCTAAAGAGAGAACGTTACAAGGTACAAATAATTGCCAAACATAAATGCAGACAGCATTATCAGAAGGGATAAAAGACAAGCTTACAGTTAAGTTTGATTCACTGAGATGTGGCGAGCAAAGACCATAGAAAGTCAGCTACATTTGGCATCTTCAAGTGATTATGAATGGGGGAACAACAGTTAAAAAAAGAAAAAAAAAGAAAAAAAAAAGCACTGATAAGAAGTGGTTGGGTCCTGAAATAAACTTTTCTCAAATTTTAAGGCCGGCAACTGCAGCAAGTACTTGTGGGAGCGCAGGGTACCACTGATTGACATATGACCTAGTAAAGATATGAGAGTGTTACCTAGGCAACCAGAGCCTGGACTATCCATAAGCTTTTAAGTGATATCCAATGAGCAACTCTCCCTGTGTGGATGCAGCTTTACAATTTTACCACAGGTGATTCTGTACTGGCTTCAGGTGTGGGAGTGTCTGGTTTTCAGTCTCTCTGTTACCCTGTCCATGGTGTACAACCTTTCCCTCCTTAATAGCTATAACAGGTTAAGGATGGTTGTAAAGGAAAAAAAGATGAAACATTAAGCTTTTAATTCCATGATTTTTTGTACTTTTGCCTCACAGATTTCCTGATTTATTTATGAATTTTTTCTACTGCCACAGTCTTGTTTTTTCTGACACAGTGCAGCTAAGTAGATCAGATTAAAGCTGGTCCATTTGACCTGCCAGGTGTCCTTTAGGACAGCATCTCATTTTGAGCTATACAACATCTTGAGTATGAGACTGGCTGTTTATTAGGTCAGCAGCAACAGACTTTCATGCTGTGTCATTTAAAGATCTGAAGGCAGCGCTTTGAGGGCTGTGGAAAGAGAAATAAATGAAATCCTGATTATCTTTTTAACAAAACACAACCAGAGCTAGAAAACTGATGCCGTATTCTTCTACCATATGTTTTTGCATACATATGAACCCGCGTGTGTTTACCTAATAGCAACAATAATGAATGAGTAACAAAATTATTAATAGAAAGCCAGCAAGACTGGAATTGCTTCATTTCAATTTTTCATCTTACCCCTCTCCTCAAGATAGTAAATGACTCTGCCCCCTCTTGCAGGTAATTTTGATCCCTAATACGGAGCAGTCCTTATTTTTTAACATGAACCAGTGGCAGGAAACCCATTAAAATGCCACTTAACATTGCTGGAGTGTGGCGCTGTGACACCAGGTACGACCTAAAAAAAGTAGACTGCATAATTAGACACGGCAGATTCAGGTCGGAGAGGGCATCAGTCTCCATTTCACTCTCCTCTAAATTAGTGACAGAGCGGATGTATTCAAATAATGAATCCTTTCTCCCTGACAAAGTTAAAAGGAATGGGCTGAAGAAGACCAGAGAAGGAAGGGGAGAAAATCAGAGTGTTACAAAGAGCCTGGAAATCAGAAGTTGTACGCTGACAGAGTAACATGGCTGATTTTTGAATATCAAGTGAAGGCTTTCTTCCTCTGATGAATACATATGGCCGGGGAGGAATGATGTATCCCTCCTCTCTTGACTGCAATGAAGATGCCCAGTGAATGCGAAAGAGAAGCAGATGGTAGCCCACACACAGACAGGCCACTACTGTCGTTATTGCATATGATTGAGTGGGAGAAGAATGAATCAGTACTCATATTAATCTAAATAATCCTTCTTTTTTTAGCCACATATCTCCAATGACATTTTATGGTTACAAATTTTTACATCGTTTCAAAAAGTATCAAAGCCTTAAAAAGTTAGTTTACTGTGATCAATCATGTTAAATGATCATCATTCTACCTCATTTCGAACATTTTGTTTGTAAAGTGTGGCGCTCAGGTGAAAAATGTCACAATGGTGCATGTGTGCAGCGATGCAAATTCAACCATGTTTGACTTGATACATAGTTGTGGGCAGTTTTGTCAATTTACAGTAGGATTTCTTCAAGCTGTGATGTCACTTATATGTAATTTAACTTGAGATACCATGAAGAGACATGTTCAAGTCACTGGTGTAAAATACTCCTACTTTTCTGACTTGGCTGTGACTGGCATGCCATTTACCGTTGCTGCAGAAAATTCAGTGGTATGCTAGTGAAGTGTCTGTAACAGGAACAGCACTGAACAGTCATTTGGTGTTCAGTAGCTGTATCACAGTTTCTGTGCTTTAAGGGTTCTGAAAAGATGTACTATTTTGAAAAGCTTAGCCTATCTGTAGCTGGCAAAACTGCCAACTGTGCGAGTTAACAGACTTATCAGCATCACAGCTCCAACATTAAAACATGGAGGAATCGTTCACACTCTTTTTCCATTAAAATTAAATTGAATTAATATTAAAATCTGTGTGAGATAGATTGTGTTTTTATTCTTTTAGCTGTAGCTTCATCAGTGTTTAACAGTTAAAAAAAAAACAACTATAAAAACAGAATTATACCAGAGGTTTAATCTATGTGCAAATTTGATACAGTAGTGGTCAAAAGTTCACATACAATTATCACGGTCATGAATATCACAGTTGGTTTGAGTTTTTAATGATTTCTTTGAACTATTCTTTCTCCAGGGTGGAAAGATGTACAGCATACATTTTTAACGACTTAAAAAATAAGAAATTCGGTGCACAAGTTTAAAATTATTTTGGATTTTATTTAATCCACGACAAAGATGTTCCTTAGGAAGTTGCACCTTGACCAGATGCCTTTGATACCCATAAATTCTGATTTTTTATAGGGAATGCATTCCAGAAGATTAGCTGGCCATTTCTAAACAACTCCATATTACAGCATCATCAGTTCAAACAATTGTATGTACTAAGTACAAGTTCTTCCAATATGTCCTCGGTTAGGATGTTCGAGAACAATGCAGGAACCCCAAAAGCTCAAACCTGTCATGACCTGAAAACTAGTGAAACACCAGTGTTACTCTCCACGCTGAATCGAGTTTTACATCACTGTGAACAGAGAGGGTTCTGACTAAGAAAGAAGCCTCTGCTCCAAAATCAACACCCTGCAGTTCATCTGAAATTTGAAGCTACTCACATGAACAAGCCAAATGCTTTCTGGAGAAAAGTTTTATGGTCAGATGAGACAAAGTCCAAATTATTTGGCCACAATATTTTCTTGAGTCTCAGCTTAAAGCTAAATATTTTTTAGCTCAAATATTTGAATTGGAACCACATTCCAACTTTGCAGATTATTTATTTATTCTAATTATCTACTACTTTATATTTGAATTAAAGTTCAAAGTCTGATGTAACTGCCAGCTGTCAGTGTGTATTATTACCAAATGCTCCCACCTGCATCGTCATGTGAGTAAGGGTTAGTCATTCTTCCCTGTATCTGTTTAGACCTGGTTTAGGCTGACTCATGTCAGGACTCCTTTTGAATGCTGTGGCTCTGATCTAAGCCCCCGTCCAGATACAGAGATGCAGTGTTGGTGAGCTTTACTGGCATTGTTCCAGTCCATTGGTAAGGACATTGGAGGGGCCTTCCTGTATCACTTCACACACATCGGTGAATGCATTGAGATCTGCCTGAAAGACCAGTGGAGGATGTCAGAAGGATAGACTGTGCCTCTAGCCCTGTAAGATGTAAAATTCAAGAGATGCAGGCAGTTTGGTGGCTTAACCCAGTTTAATCTTTCTGCTCAGTGCCCCTTGTTGAGTCGTGCATTTTTATTAAGTCCCAATGACAAGGAGTGGAGAACCACAGCATGCATATTCACAGCCAGAGACGCCTCTCGCTGTCTTCCACCGCAACTAATTGTTACTGTGCCCATCCGACCGCTACTGGCCTAATTCCCTGTGCATTCACAAAGCTTTACAGCAAATCCAGCCTGCTGACAGGCCAAACTCTGCTACTTAGAAAACGCCTGTACCCAGGTATGACTGTGTCGCCTCCAAGTTGAGGTGAACAGTGTCAGGGAAAGTGTAGATAAACAGCAGGGCTGGAGAGGGCATCGAGCACAAAGAGTGCATGTGTGTGTGTGTGCACAGGGCAGCTGATTGGGAGGATGCAGAGGGAGCAGATGCTGTTTCTAAGGGACACTGAAGAGCATACAAAACACCTGGCTGCTATGACAGATCACCTGTAATCCTGCAGCGATACAGCAGCGGTTCAGCCCCACTTTGAGATGTCACAGAAGGTGGCTATGGCTGACTTTTTCACTGATAGATTTTTTTTCTTCTTTTTTTTTTTTTACAAAGAGATGATAGATTGAGCATGGCCTGCAGCTTAGAATAGCCTTGTGATGGTATCTAAAGCTTTAAGATGAATAGACACCACTGTGAGAAAAGAAAGATACCAGAACTTCTTGATGTAAACAGAGGCTTATGTTCAGCGCTATGTTCTGTTCATTTAAACAGGTATTAGTAGTTTGCTGTGCTGTTAGATACAAACAATTTACAATGATATAACTGAAGCAATGGCCTTTTCACTTCAGATAAAAATATAAAAAACAAACAAACAAAACAACCTTCGTATTCTCACTTTTCTAGCTTTATAATTAGTCTAAAACACAAGGGTGTGTTTGCAACAGGAGAGGAAGATGTTAATTTTTTTGGAATAATATGTATAAGAATGGACACAATTTTTAAATAGTTCATGCTCTTGAATTAAAGCTGAAAGTGTGTACTTCAATCACATCTCAAGTTGTTACATTTAAACTTTATTCTCGTGGTATACAGAGGGAAAACTACAAAAACTGTATCTTTGCCCATTTAACTCAACTAAAACTAAAAAGTTTCATAGAACAAACACTAAACTGAGTGAACTCACTCTGGGAAACTAACTGAAACTAAATTGGATTCAAGACAAAAAATAAGAACCAGATTCATGCTGCTTGTACTGAGAATGTGTAATCCAAAGTTGTTTTTTGTTGTTTTGTAAAGCCTATATTTTACCGCCATAGCATGCACTCTGTTGGTGGTTATGGTCACTTAACTTATTTCTATGAGACCAGGCTGCTACAAAGCTGCCCACTCTCACTTTCTTGAAGGTTATCCACCAAGAAAAGTGTCACACTCAATCAGAACAACACTATGCTCCCAGGAGAGGTGACAGATCATTACAGTGCCGTACAATGGCACCT
The DNA here is from genome assembly GCF_001858045.2 of Oreochromis niloticus. Lineage (NCBI taxonomy): Eukaryota > Metazoa > Chordata > Actinopteri > Cichliformes > Cichlidae > Oreochromis > Oreochromis niloticus. Next base: position 33,436,940 of record NC_031965.2, read on the forward strand.
CACAGCCCTTATGCATGCTAGTTAATCAGTTAAAAACAAATTATGCATCGATAGCTGTTCACTGAGCTAGAGAAAAACACACACCGCATTGTGCCTTTGCTTTTTCTTTTCCTCCTGTCTTGTCTCCTTTCATCTATTGTCCCTCCTTTTCTTTGTTTCTGCTTAGCATGTCTGAGTTTGTTAGGCACAAAACAAAAACAGGAGCTGCTGCAATGTGTGAAAGATAGCTTGACAGGTTGAGCTTATACACACGCAGAGCATACTGTCTTTGCATGTGAAATTTTGCAGATTTTGGCCCATTTTGGCACAGCAGTTGCCATAGTTTGTCTTTTTTTGCCACATCCTATTTCACCTAATCCTAGAGGACATTGGTTGGGTTTTAATGTGATGAGTGAAGCTGCGTCTTCTCACTCTTCAGAAACATTTTTATCCTACAGGAAATCTCCATCTGTAAGAGTAAACTGTGGAAGTGAAGGTGAACAGCAGTGTTTATGCTTTAAGACTAAATTGTGTCGGTATCAATACCATATCATGATCATATTGTGACGAGCCCGCTCTGTGTGTGAACTGGGAGCTTTGACTTTTAAAATAGGTTATCACTGTATATACAGACACAGAACAGACAGACACGGGTTGCTGTAGGATAAATCAACAGCTGTGAAGCTCATTGAATTGAATAGTAACAAGTGTACATCCCCTAAGGGTGATCAGGCCACTCACAATGTTGATTACCATTTCCTACCTCCCCCTCTTCTCCAAATCTCTCTAAAACAGATTGCTAACGATCAAGATTTATCATATGGTATCCAATAATATTATCTCCACAAAGACGCTATAAGAAGTCTTGCTCTGCGGATTAGCCAAGGTTGAGTTCATAAGAACCTGCACTCAGCTGGTGAAAATGAGTGCAGCTGACAATTTTAACAGCACAGAGAGAGAAGCACGTGGTCTGGGTGAAGCCAGCTCCTCAACTGCATAACATCCCAGAATAGAGACACTTTGAGGGTGCACCACATACAATTTATGACTCCAACCATTTATTTAGTCCAGGTACTCAGCAGGATGACGTGGATGGGATGAGAGGGAGAAAGGCACAAAAAAGGGTTGAGAGTGGTCTTGCTTGTGATATCTACAGACTGAGCCACCCAGCTGTTCAGATAAGCATCTCAATTGCCAGTTTCATTATGGTAAGAAGCTACTCTGAGAGAAACTGCACAGCATGTACTGTACAGGGCTGTGCTCCACGTCTCTCCATCTAAATTTACCAAGATTGTGTTTCCATAGTAAGTGATGGCCATTTCCGCTGCCCACAAGGGCACCAGAGCTTTCTTGAGCTCGACAGCTTGTGGTGAAGTTGTACAAAGATGGCACGGGGCCTGATTGGGCTGTAGTTTGGACAACTGCCCCGACAGACGCTCTGCATCTCAGGTTTCAAACAGGAAGTGGGACAAGCACAGCACAAGCGGCCCTATAGGCCAGTCTGACAAACTCTCCGCATATGGAGGTCTGTTCTCATATTTAGCATCTTTTATTGTTTACTCTGTGGCTCCAGAGCCTCAGACTGCACTGTTTAACTAGTGAAATGTTTTTGAATTACACTCAAAATAGAATGCTTGATTTGATTTTTCAAGGTATTATTGGATAATCCATTGCCATCAGTCTTAGAATTATAATCAACACTGATTAAGAGCATGGGCCTCTAACTATGTTATCTCCTACCTCCACAATTATTATATCCTTATTAATGTTGGCACATTACCAAGAGCTATCATTTGTTCCTCCAGACATTCCTAACATATCTCATACATCCTTTTGAAAGGTAATCACGCGCTAAGGTTTGATTTAGATCTACAGGGGCAATCGCCTTGGTCACATTCTGCCATCAAGGTTCTGTCATTTTTCTGCTTTGAAGGAAAGTGAAGGATGCAGCGTGAAGTCAGTGGAGCCTGCAGCGTTTCTGCCCTACATCAGAGCAGCTGATATTAACAGGCTGCTGGTCCCAATAACCCCGAGTGTGAACAGTCAGTGACACGTTAAAAAGAGCAAATGAGCCAGCAATCAGAGTCACCTGAGGCTGTTGTGTCAACATAAAAAGTTGCAGGCCAAACACCTGACCAGCACCTCAGATGTGCCACCGGTTATGTCTCCACTTTTCTATCGACGCATCGCAGTGAGGTGCAATGACGTTTTTAAAGCGTGTTCTTAAAAAAATGCTTACTGAGCAAGGTAACAGCCAAAAAGCAGGATTCTGCCAGGTGAGATCAATCAAAGATCTGAGGCGCTGCCAGATGTTCTCAGAGAACATTAAAGAGTCGATCGGATTAGTGAAAGAAGCAGCTGGTCACCCAGATGTTTCAGGCGCATGTGTTAAGGTGGGGCCATAAGCCTCAGTGTCTTTGATTAAAAAGTCAGTAGTTATTTACTCAAAACTCTTCAGATGGCTGGCAGTGCTGCAGACCATCAGACTGCAAAAGGGAAAAATTAAGTCCAGATACATTTATTTATAAAGTGCCTTTAGCAAGAAGGACAGTGTGTTTTCAAAGGAACCAAACTGATAAAAAGATTGATAAAACACATTAGACAGCAAAATCACAAATGGAGTCAAAGACTTGATGTGTATGTGCGCGCATCTTTTAGCCCGGTTTCTCCTGGTTTGTTATTTTAATCCAAAGACAGCCATTACACTGTGATATCTGACACGGACAGATTAACCTTTATCACAGCTATGCAGCTGAATGGACCAACGCAGACAGCTCACCAATACAGAACAAGGAGAAAGGGCATTTAAACTGCCGCTTCAAATACCACCATCCTGGTGATTAAGCCCTCGCCTGTTGAGCCTCATGGCTAGCCTTTTCAAATCAATGCGACGTTAGTTAAATATTTTGCAGTCCTTTTCTTTTCTTTTTTTTACCTCTGTTAGTCTAAGTGCCTTCGTAAGCTCACAGGACTTGACAATACTTCAAAGGCAGTAGCAAAGCAGCTGTGAAGGTCAGTCTCTTTGCGAGCAGGTTCTTTTTCATACAATATTCATCAAAGCCTAATTTCATATGAAAGAGACATGACATGTAGGGCTTAAAATAGGGAATGTCAAACGTAAGAGGATGAACAAAGACTGCTTGGATGGTGGAGAAGTCTAGTGATTCATATATTGTCTCACTATTCAAAGCTCTGTAAAAACTCCTATTTTAAGTGGGATTCATACATGGTAAGAAATCTGGTTGGACTCAAATCAAACTAATGTTTTTCCTTCGGTGACAAAGAAGTTGTTCTCACGCTTTTCCTTTGATGATATTTCATGTTTCTAAAAAGAGCTATAAACTCCTTCCTGTTGGCGCCCTCTTGGTGATAGGAGAACTCGGGCTTATTTTACTGCACGCTTCCTGCAAGTCTCCCTGATAAGAACGTCTGCTAAATGCATATTTGAACTGGATTACCTACACCTGTATTTGTAGTCCCACACGGATTCAGCAAGCCAGTAATTTTAACAGTCACGCCAGGAAAAACTCAGTCCTCTTTTCAACCTTCTCTTAAATACCCAGTAAAAAATAAGCTCACATGTAACTAGACCTGTGCAAAATTATGTCTGTGAGGATGTTGGCAAGCCTCCCTCCAACAGCATATGGTGGAGAGCCATCTGCCTAAACTACACCTAAAAGCACAGAAACAGTCAGTTCACTCCAAACTGAGATCAGACTCAGAAGCTGTGCTTTAGTTCACTTTCTCTTTTTCCTCCACAGCTGTGCTGGTTCGTTATTGTTCAAGCAGCTCAGGATCAAACTGTGAAAAATGTTGCATGGTATATTTAAGTACACACTGACACTTTTTTGTTTATTATCACAGTAACAACCGATGTACAGGATGCCAAGCACAAATACATCTTTTTGTGAAGTTGCAGAACTGTATCATTTTATGGGTGTGAGCATTCTTTATACTGACAGTTAATTTACAGTATGTTAAAGATATTTCTTTTTATTTTCTGTACAGTTGTTTTGCACTACCACTTATCCTCCCAGTGCATTTATTTAAGTAGAAAATTGTAAACCTATGACCCTGAGAACTCAGCACAAAACAACATCAGCATCACAAATTACAGAAACAAGTGGTGAATGCAGACATGACCTTCTAAAGGTACATACTATAACAGAAATGTCTTCAGGAGCACGCTGCAAAGTAACAGTGAATCCATCCATTAAAGTCTTAACTGCTTATCCAATTCAAGGTTGCAGGGGACCTATCCCAGCTGACTTCTGGCAAGAGGCAGTACACTCATAGGGTAACACAGAGAGACAGTCATCCATGCTCATACTGAGACCCACTACTTAAACCTAACATGCATGTCTTGAACTGTGGTAAGAAGCCAGAGCTCCCCAAGAGAATCCATTGCAGACACACTGAAAGAGATATAAACTCCACCAAGAATGACTCCAGCCAGGCAGCAGGTTTGGAACCAGAACGTCGTTGATCTGAGGCGATGGTTCTAACCACTGCACCACTGTCTCACTGCTGCTGATTTGATGGTGTTTTTAAAAGAATTTCTAGACCTCATTTTAAAACATGCAATTTACTATGCATAGGAAGAATCAAGATCAAAATCACCAGCTGGTGGTGCTAAATCTCCCACCAGCTCGCAGCAAGACGGCACAAATAAAAGACACACCTTAATTAAATAAAATGTGTGAAACAGGATAGAAGACACGTCTGTGGCTACTTATAGAGGACTAATTATGCTGATTTACAGCTTCACATTTTTATTCTTGAATTCAATTTGACCAGTTCTGCATTTACAGTTCAAAATAGTCCTCATTTGTCTCATACTGGGCCTTGGTGCAGGCCCTCTTTTGTTCTTTTGTCTTCACAGTCAGGGCTGTCTGCCTGAAATGGCCATATTAAGACTACCTTTTCTTACTGAAAACATACAGAGCAATGAGCAAAAAAACCCTGAAATTAAGTCTTTAGAGCAGTCTGACGCCTGAGCTTTTCTCTCAAATGGATCATTTGTACATGTCCTGGCCCTCATAATTAGAAAGCCTGGCTCTGTTTAATATGAATATCCACCATTCTGACTGGACATATTTGAGGGAAAACAAAGACAATCCCCTTTAGGTGTCATGCTACACCACATCGAACAAATATAACAACCCGTGTAATTCAAAATTTCCATTCACAAAATGAACAGAATGATACTGTGTAAAAAAAAACAAACAAAAAAAAAAACACATGAGACTCACATAAAAAACAATTAAATAAAATAAAAGCCAAAATTTTGCTTTGAGTAGTTTGTAAAACAAACTTTTAGAATATACTTTTATGTATAACTCATATATAACTCACCTTGTCATATCATTACTGTTCTGTTTAGAGTATGTCTTCAAGTGTACATATGTACATAGACATGTTTACATCTCTTATACCAATCACCCTAATCCCATCTGAATAGAGCTTAAGATCAGAGTGCTTATTGATCCAAACACATTCATGTCAAAGGCTCCATTTGGCAGTTATCTCTTAACATTTTTGAGCTGAAACTTAATAGATATGCTGTTGATGTAGACACTCATCAAAGTAGCCATTACTGACAAGTGAAAATAGCTCTGCCTTATGTCCACTCACATTGAATACAGACACTTTGCTGCAGGCTGAACTGACACCTCTGGTGCATTTAAAGATGGCTCGCTTTATGACATCAAGGTTAGCAAGTTTCATTCAAATAGGATCCACAGCACCAGTTCAGAGACAAATGGTTTGTTTCTGAGATTATGACTGAAACTTGAAGTCACTCTAAGGGTGTATATATATATATATATATATATATATATATATATATATATATATATATATATATAGATAGATAGATAGATAGATACACACACACACACACACACACACACACACACATAAATATATGTGAATTTCACCCCACTTTGTTTCCTCCAGTTCAAACATCAATAACAAATAAATCTTAAAAGCACTTAACGGTTCAACTGATGAAAAACAACACACATAGTATAGCAGATGGTCAAGCATGTTAGAGAAAAGGAGAAAGGAGATATGAAAGAGAAAAAAGGTATTACTAAAATAACATTTCCATTGATTTCCTAGTGTGGTAATGATATCATTCTAGTGTATTAATCTGCACTCGCAATCACACAATTATTTGTTATATAATCAAATAGTCTTCGTAGAGAATAATGAACAAGTACGTATTTCAGTGTGTTCTCATCCCAAAGCTTCGAATACAGGCATACTGTCAGAGAGATGACTGCTACTTAAAGAGCAGCACTTAATCTCAAAATTTTGTCTGTATTCTATAAATGATCAAAGTAGAAAAATCTTGGAAAATAAAGTTGAAATACAATTTTCAGAAAAAAGTCATAATGTGGAGATTACGGTTGTTTCAAGGTAAACTGCCATGGCTGCTACACCTGCTACAAAATGCCTTTTGTAGATGAATTAGTGAGACTTAGTGAGCATAAGGACATTGAAGAGATGGGTGCAGAAAGACACATCTGATCAGCAGGAAAAAACAAACAAACTGGGAAGAGTTGTCCACATTTGTACAAAATGAAATGGCTGGTAATGGACAGATGCAAGGATGTCACTGGGTACATCCTGGTGCAGCAAAGATGATGCATGTTGAATCAGAAGATAGCTAATCAATTTGTTTCACTAACTCATCTGCACAATGTATAGAAGGTATAGAAGTTTGTCTTGAACCATTTACTGTCATCTCCACATTTTGACTTTTTTCTTGAAACAGTATTTTGACCTTTTTTTCCCCTCAAAATACAATTATGACTTCAACCTCAAAAATTCAAGTGTCTTCCCAAAATAATCAAATAATTTTTTCTTAATGCAGCTCTAATGTTCCTTCATAAAAATCTACTTTGTTGTATTTAGAAGACCCTTATTTGGATCCCAGTAGTCCCTTTCACAATATTAACACTGCTAATGTTAAATGTGACATTATGGGCTCACTACAAGTGTCCATATGACAGATCTGTCTCACTATTACCATCTGTGAGATGCCAGCAGCTTTGACAAAACAGCAGCACCCTGACAGTGTTAAGAGGGCTATGTAGAAGTCTGTAATAAAAATAAGCATACTAATAATGTGATGCAACTATTACATAACAAGTTTGACTCATAACATCCCAGGAAAGGCCATTGTTGTACAAAGTGTTTAATGATTCAGCCCAACACATTAAAGACTTGTAGCAAGCTGCAGAACAATGAACAATGCTTCATTTGGTAACAACTTAATCATCGGTAATGTTCCACCACCATGTCTGACCCACATCATAATCATCTGAACCAGCTCAGCTGGAGAATGCCTTTAATGTGCATATGGATTTTGGTCATAAAAATGCAGAGCTGTGACAATGGCAGCAGATACATGTAACAGATTTGCTATCTGCTCCATGATGCAAACCTAAACTTTCAATTTCCTTCGCAAAAAGCAAACAATAACAGAATAAAGACCACCTTCATTGTAGCAACAGTACATTCTTTAAGGAATCTGTTTTAATAGTGCCCAGCATGGTGAAACAGTGGTTACCCCCATCACCTCACACAAGAAGATTCCTGGTTGTAACCTGCTGGTCAGCTGAGTTCTTTCTGTGTGAGTTTGCATGCTCTCTCTGTGCCTGCATAGGTTCTCTCCAGGTACTCCAGCTTCCTCTCACAGTCCAAAGACATGCCGTTTCCCTTAATTGGGTACTATAAATTGCCCATGGGGTTGAATGTGAAAAAGAGAGCTTTTATCTATCTCTTTGTGTTTTGTGAACAGGAATGATGGCAGCCCTCTGATGGACTGGTGGCCTGTCCAGGATGTACCCTACTCACAGTGTTGGGAAGGTTACTTTTAAAATATATTCCACTACAGATTACAGAATACACGCCCCAAAATGTATTTTGTAACATATTCCGTTACATTACTCAATGAGAGTAACGTATTCTGAATACTTTGGATTACTTAATATATTATCATGCTTTTTACAACTACGTGAATGTACTATTGCTGTGTGATTTATTACTATTACTGAAGGTTACTCGCCATAGCAATACCAACTACATTTTTAAATCTTAATATAAAATGAGTAACAGTAGGGTGGACATTAGGTAAGGCTGCACTTTTTGTAACGATCTCGTATAGAAAACTATTCCGCGCGTATATAAAACAGGTCCGCGGCTCCGAACCGTAAAGGCGTGAAACCGTAAAGGGACCTCTGGCTAATACGTCGGGTTCGTGTCGGGCTCGTAGCCAAAAACTAGCTTTACTCTGTTGTCTCAGTCAACTTTGCTAGCGAGAGACAGAGAGGCGTTGAAAGGCTGCTGCAACTGAACTTATTGTTTCGGAGAAAAACATAAACACAGTGTACAGTCGAGTCTTAATAGCTTACTTACAACTGGGCTTGTCAGGCACTCTTTTTGGCTGTGTGGTTATTATTATATTTACATGCTTCATACATGCTATGTCTGTAACACTCTGCCTATTGCCTTCATATTAAATCATTTTTTGAATAATAATTTTTAAAAATATTTCTTCAAGTTATTATGCGGGCCGCAAGTAGAGGTGACATGGGCCGCGAGATTGAGACAAAGACATTACAGCCTCTTAATGCGTGTTTTGTTTGGGTTTCCACCGGCGTGGAATTACCAAAAATAGAGAGGGCATAGCCTAACATATCAAACGTGAAAAGACCACCGTGCAATACGTTTATTTCAACAAAGTAACTGTATTCTGAATACCACCTTTTTAAACGGCAACTGTAACGAAATACAGTTACTCATATTTTGTATTTTAAATGCGTAACGCCAGTACATGTATTCCGTTACTTCCCAACACTGCCTGCTCATTGCTCTTTGACAGCTGGAACAGCCTTCAGGCCTGTGGTTATTGTGTACTGGATGAAAGGTTAAGAAAATAGATGCACGGCTGTTTCAAATTGCCATGTAAGCAATTCTAGCACCAAAAACCACAGTCAACTGAACAGAGGTAGTCTGATTATGGCAAAAAAATAAATAAAAACGGATCAATACTGTAATTTCCAAATTTTTAAAATACTATTCATTTACTTAATGAACATCATGCACTTACTGAAAATAAAACCATGTCTTTTTACTAAGGATTTCGTTGGTCTTTGAAAATAAATCAAAAGGGAAAAATATAATAGGTGATGAATAAGTGATGGTGTTGTCACACCGTAACTGTATTCCTGATGAGGTGATCTTGACTCTAAAGCTTATGTTGCAAAGGGCATCACTGTTCTCTGGCAGCCTGCTTCCACTGCATGATGTCCATGTATGCAGATGGAGGCCTCAAGAAAGCCATGTGATTATCAGAGAGCTGAAGCCAACAGCAAACTGTGTTGTCTGCCAAAAAAAGATGAAGACCCTGAGATGTTGAGACAAAAGCTAAGCTCCGTTAATATCCCTCCAGTGGCTGATCATTGGAAACATTGTGAGTTTTAATTCTTTCAGAAAGAAACAGATGCCCTCTTTTCCTCACCTTGGCTGGAGATGAACAGTGAGTTTGAAGGTTATGGGGTGGGTGAAAATGCACTGGTGCACAGAATAAAAATCTGGGAAAAGGATTCGGCTGATCATAATTATTTCTTTTTGATAATCGTTGGAAGCCAAAATCAGAACTGAAATTAAAATTCAACTTGTCCAGCTGTACTTCTTGATATTTATGGACATGCAAAGCCAGATAACTGTTGGGCTTAAGATGTACATGCAACAGAAAGCAACACTCCTCTCTGTCTGACAGGAAGCTGTAAACAAGCAGGGTGATGAAAGAATTAAATCCCAGCAAAATCGCCCTGATTCTTTAGCATTGTGATGAACAAACTGAACCGTTATTATTGGCTGTGGGAGAATAAAGTGGCATATTACCACATGACCAGAGAAATGTGCAACACATTCTGAACAGGTTTGTCGATGCTAACGAGCAAGTAAAGAAGGCTGCTGATGTAACCAGTGCTTACATTAGCCACACTCGGTAAACTAGTCAGTATAAGACAAAATATCAAAATGCTATTTTATTTTTGAAGGCTGTTAATAACAGTGCCATATACCTCGTGAATACATATGGAGTACTTGCATGGACTTGTATGTCTAACTCCATTAGCTAAAATTTGCTAAATTTGGACTATTTTCTGAATGTTTTCTTACTTTTAGACTAGTTGCTTAGTTTGATTTTTTTCCTACTGTTTAATCAACTAGGAAATTAGTTGCCAGTGATATCCATAATTTTTATAATTGAGGCTTGGGTGATTCAACCCAGAGGCTGTGTAGTGTTGGTTCACGTTGCTGGGCTTGAGCCAAGCAGGGCAAAAGAGAGGAGAGGCTGAGTTAATGTTCTTCCCTCTCTATGTGGAGCATCACTCATTGATAAACATGATCTGCATCCAATGCTTTAGAAAATGTCAAAAATCGACCAGAGAGCTGACTCATGAGGCACAGCTACACAAAAACTCAGGTGGTGAAAGGACACATAATCCATTTTAACAGGTGGGATTCAGAAGTTGAGCATTTGGAACACAGAACTGCAGCTTCTTTAGTTCCCATTTCATTTCCCATTACATTTCATTACCTGTCTCAGGTTGCTGATTCAAGAGTTCACATTGAGCAATGCTTAGTGGGGAGAATAAAGAAGAGGATAAAAGAACAAGGGTTGATTTTTTTTTTGTAAGTTACAGTTTTAGCACGGTTTTAATTTTTAAAACTTTTATGTGACTCACAGGCCTGTGGAACATAATTCAACTGCAAAAAGCAGTCATTAATATCAAAAAAGTTTTAAGCATGTAACAGAATGACCTTAAACCTGTTTACTCCAACAACACATTGTAGTGTTTGTGAGAAGATGTTCTGGAGATGTTATTTACTTGCTGGAGGGTGAAACTCGCTGTTTTGAGGAATGCCAAACTGCAATGTTTACCCAAGATTCGCAGTCAAAAGCGCCCCTGTTTGTTTGCTCTGGCAGTGCTGCACAACATTAGCTCCCTGGTTATCACAGCGAGTCTGCAGAGTTCATTAATTGTTCCACACCAGAGGCCTTTGAATCACGTTGTCATTTTCTAATTTGGTTCAGGCTGTGTCACTGCTTTTAGCCATACTTTCCTACTTTGTTTTCTAAATCTAATTAGAGATGGTGAAATGAGTAAAAGTAACAAATGACTCATTCATATACATAATGAAACAGGCGACAAAAAATGGATGTTCCTTTCCTGGCACATTCAGCTGCACACTCTGACCAAGTTACGACTTTTAGCTAGGATCTGTAAACACACTAATCAGGGCCTCCATATAACAACACAAGAACACAAAACTGTAAATGCAGTTGTCTCTAAAAGCAACGACCAGCAGATAATTCACCCGCACTTGGTATTTAAGTTAAGTAACAGCATTCAGAGTCCTGCATTTTTGCAAATATGTTAATCTAATTACATTTGATTTTTACCTAAACAAATTATACTCAATGATGCATAATAAGAAAGTGAAATTTTATTTTTAAGACTTGCTGGGTTGGCACTAAACTCAGCCATACAATCATGTAATAAATGGGGTATAATCAAATAATACTAGGACAACTTAAATAAGACTAAGACTGTAGGTTGCTGGTTTGAGTTCCACTGCACAAACTTTTTTTTTTTAACATTTCTGCAAAAACAGTAGAAGTGCTCATTATGTATGGAGCTTGTTTTCACAGTGTTTGGGTCCCAATGCCCTGCAGCCAGTTAAAAAAAATGCAAAGGACGGGAAAGAGAGATTTACCATAAATAACTTTTTTTCTCCAGCCACAATGACCAAAAACACAGCCCAGAGACAGTGTCTGAGAATGTAGCCTTTTCAAACCACATATTTTAAACCAATATGTAAAGGGAAAACTGTATTCACAATAGCAAAAACAAGTAAACAAAAGTACCTTGATATCATCTGGAGCGTTGTCAGTCCTTCTTTTGAAATAATGGTGCTAGCATGTCACCTACAATTTAAGTCACAGTGCTTTGCTTTGCACAAAACAGTGCTTAATTTCACTCTGTCATCCCCTTATGCTAGAGTCACACTAAGGAAAACAATTGTTGGAGACTTTGCCTACCAGAATTATTACGACTGTGTTCAATGAACTCGCAGTTGCACTGCTACTAAAATGCTTGCTTCAAAGACAGAAGGCAGGTCTGGGAACACTCACAGCTGCTTTCTTCAAACCAATGTTGGCACATCACAACAGAGATAAAACTGCAATAAGAGTCAGTTTGCAGTTAGTCCATGTTTTCCTCTTTCTCCTTCCGGGTAGTAGGGACAAACCAATCGGGCATTGATCTGATAAGCCAATTGTCAGAATCTTACAGTCCTTCATTTTAAATCTGTCTGCAGTAAATATAAAACATAATCAATTATGGAGTAAACTGAATGTGGGTTGGAGTAGTGTATGTAGCCTCTACTCTTTGGGTGAAGATCTCTCCAAACATCTATTATGTCCACCTCTTCCATTAATGTTTTCACTTTCTTAGGAAGGGGTTTGTTCTGAGGTGATGATCCCAATGAGTCTAGTCTAGGGTTTAACTTGAAATTGAAGTCCCCCCACATATTACTACCCACTGAGAGTTTGCCATCATATCGAAGACATTTTTGTAGAACAGCCATTTGCTTCCCGTAGGAGCATAAACGTTTAAAAGCGTTACCTCATTCTCCTCCATTTTCCTGGTATTTACACAAACCTTCCCTTCTAATCATAAATTTTCATCCGGTGTTCACACTTTAGTAAAACTTAGTGAAATAAGAATAATGACTCGTCCGTGGCCACTTCTATATGAGGAGAAAAATACATGACTGAAGACTGTTCTTTTAATTTTGCATATTTGGATTAAGTCAAGTGTGTCTGCTGTTGAAAAGCTATCTGTGCTTTTTCTATTTTCAATTTCGAGAGAATTTTTCACCTCTTAATTGGATGCAGTACCCCATTTACACTGAATGAAATAATTTTCACCAATTCCTCATGTATAATGCTCATTTATATGTAATAAACACTGTTCCTTTCCAGGCCATCAATAGCGATAACTGCCACAGATTGCTGTCTCCCTTCTTTGTTTCGCTAGTGGCCCAACTTTTCGTCTAGTTTATTCATAAATAAAGTTTTGTAGCATTAATTAAATGCTGACCCAAACTAAAGTGCATTCATTCAGAAATTATTTGGTGTTCCCTACATTACTACCTTTTCTGTTTGGTCAAATCTAAATACTTTCAACTTTTCTCTGTAAGTTGAGGCTCTCTTGGTTGCTGTTCATGGAGGCTTCACCATCTGAATCCTTAGCAGTCTCGTACATCTTTGTCTCGTCTTCGTAAAGAATGCTGAGATGAGCAGGGTAGAGAGTGTGGAACCTGATGTTTTTATCCTTCAGACCATTCCTCACTTCCATGTAATCACGTCTTCTGGCAAGGATTCCCAGAGCGTAGTCGTGGTCGATGCTGATCTTACAGTTGTCCCATGTGTAGCCTTTCTTTTGCCAGGCCCGCCTCACCACTCCCTCCTTCATTCTGTAATTCAGGAACTTCATGAGGATGGATCGGGGTTGTGCTCCCGGTGGGGGCTTTGGAGCCAACGCTCTGTGAGCTCTCTCAATCACCATGTTTTTCTCATTGTCAGTGTCCAAATTTTCTCTCAGTAATTTCTCCACGAACTGAATCATCGCTTTTGGCTCACCCTCAGCTCCCTCCAGGACACCATATATTCTCACATTTTCTCTTCTTAAGCATCGCTCTTGGTTGGTTAGTCTCAGCTGGGTCTGCTTGTGCATTTTTAGCAGCTCAGATAAAGCCTCCTCCGTTTTTTGCAGCCTCTCGTCGTTTTCCAGGGTTCTAGCTCCCACCTCATCCAGTCTTGTGTCGGTTTTTGCTATTTCTCCTTTAGTATCTTCGAGCTGTTCTTTGACATCTTGTCTGAAGTTGCATATTTCTCTAAGAATCACGGTTAAATTCACCGAAACCTCCCCTCCACTCCCTTCCATCATCCGAAGTCAGGTTAGCTGTGTGACGGCTAGCATTGGTTTCTCAATGTGGTGTTGTTTCGTTGATTTTATCGATGAGTAGAGCAGATTTCAACCCTTTCTCAAAATTAGAGGAAAAATTATTTTTACCTCTGCTTATATTGTCTTCAGGATAGTTTATGTTGGCTTTTTTTGGAAGGCTGTTTACTATCCTGCCATCTCTCACAAACTGGAAAGTCATAAAAGAGGTTTCTAAGTTTGTAGATAAGGATCAGCTGGCCCAACGCATTAAAGGAAAAGAAAGACAATTCTGGAAATTCACATACATTGCAAACAAAAGCATTACCATATTACCAACTGCCTGTTGTTCTGCATACCTACAACAGAAGCAGTGGAGACTGTCATAAAACAACTACAGCAAGACAGCTCCTTAGAAAACAGAACCAGCGTTACCCTCGATCAGATTTGCAGACTGTTAGACCTCTGCTTTACCACCACATATTTTAAATACAACAAGGGTTTCTACAGACAAAAACATGGATGTGCAATGAGCACCCCAGTGCCACCCATTGTAACCAACTTTTACTGTCCAATCAACCCAGTGAAAAGAAAGATTTAATCAGGGAAGATTCAAATTATAACAGTTTGCCATTTGTGGACCGTGCTGTGTACACTGAGGAGAATGGAAACCTCAACACTGAAGAAGCCCACACACACAGACCAGTACCTACTCTTTGACTCCCACCCCCCTCTGGAACACAGACTTGGAGTAATCAGGACCGTGCAACAGAAAACGATCCGTCTAAGCAAAAAGGCCAAAAGAGAAGGTGCACACACACGTAAAGAAACCTCTTGAAACAAGTTGTTATCCCAGTTGGGCTTTGATGAAATCAGCAAAGATGCACGATATAGAAGGTCAGACACCAGCTAGGAAGAAACAGAATGACAAACAGAAACAACGTTGTCATCCCTTATTTTGCAGGTTTATCAGAGAAACTCGGGATAATCTTCTCCACTCATGACATCCCAGTGCACTTCAAACCTAGCCACACACTCAGACAAAAAACTGGTTCATCCCAAGTACAAAACTCCCAGAGACAAACCAAACAACTTAGTGTATACTGTGCAGTGCAGCGAGGAATGCTCAGACCTCTGCATTGGAGAAACCAAACAGCCACTCCATAAACGTATTGAAAGAGGAGTGAAGAAGCCATCTGTGAAAGACCATCCTTGAAGAGAGGGGGTGGCTTATCACACCCACTGTCTGCCACTTACAATCCAGTTTTGAGATCTTCTCCCAGGCACTTTAACGCCCACTCACATCTGGCGTCAGCTGATCTCAATAGGTCACATGATAGGGTGAGTAAAGGTTTCACCTGAAACCACTGCTGATAATGACCCACACCCTTTTTCACACCTTGGCTCATGTGATGAGGCATATGATCAATAGTGGGTCAATGACCCTCTTAAGGGACAACTCCCACTAGGGCTTAAATAGCTGGGACTCTCCACCATTTGTTCTTTGTTCCTAAGAAGCTTCTCGGATGACAGAAGAAGAAATCCAGTCGCTTTTTCTTTTCAAGCTCCTTAATTTGTTTGAAGCTGTTGCCTACCACCAGGCCACCTATGCAATTACCCTGTGAAAAATTTAAGATCAGCTGTTCCTTAGACCCTTTGACATTTTATTTCAATTCATTACTTTTTTGTGCAGTTGCAATAATAATAATGTTTGATTTGACACAAAATCCCAGGGCACACTTGGGTTTACCTCAAGGCACAGCAGTATGTTACCACTATCCATTAACACGTGTTTGGATTGTGAAACAATACTGGCTAAAAATATATCCTTATATCCTTGAGTTGCTATTTTTGTCTTTGTGTTTGAGTAGATCTACAGAGGTTTAGGGGAGTAAGAATAAAATGCAGCATTATAACATTTGGAGCTTTTAGGCAAGATGACTTATACAGTACAGAGTCATGCATCCATTTTTGGCCTAGCTGTGTAAGTGCCTGGCTCTGCAGGGCTGCTGTGATTTAACACATTGCCTCCTTTCAGTGAATCAGGATATGAGGAGGGAGCAGGTTATTATTTATAGACTAAATTCCTTTCTTTTAAATGAGGAGCTAGAGCATTTTGGGGTTAGCTGTCTGGCTTAAGACTCTTGCTCAAGAGCACTTTGTTAGAAGAATGCTCAACTCACCTGTTTCCTTCACCCAGGTTTTTCCCATTTAACATTCCCCATTCAAGCCTTTGACCCTTTAATCATAAGCCTGCTTCTCTAACCTATACCACACAGCTGCCCCAATTAAAAAAAAACATTATGTCCAAAATTGTCCCCTGCTGGGAGATAATGTAAAGTAAATTACCACTATCATCTCTTATCAGTCTTAATGCGGTTCCAGCCACACTACCAAGTGATATTATAGCTGTTGTTAAATGTTACAGTCATTAACGGTACGCCATAACTCTCATTGTGCTACTTTAGAACCGCACAAATCGAAGCAGATCATTTGTTATGCTGATCATGTCATCAATCACTCTCTTCGTAAAGCTGCACAGCATTAGTTTAAGCTCCCTCCGCTTCAGAGTAGCCACTATAACACAAGACGAGGATCGACTGACTGATTTATCTTTGATAAGTAACCATCTGAGAGAACTTCTGACTGAAAAGCTGGTGGACTGAGTTATTTATTTATTTGTTGGATAAGTTTGTGTTACTCAGAGACTGTCTGCTCACTAACAGATACAGCTGGCCTACTAGCTGACTTAACTGTTGAGAAACTAATTGAGTGACTGAGAGATTGGTTTACCGTGTGACTGGCGGAGTTGACTTGCTCGCTTGATACCGAGCAAATCAATTTCAAGGGGAGCGGTGGTTGCTTCGGTAGAGAACTGAGCCCAATTGGCAGAAGGAACACTAATTACCACCAGGAGCCACGGATACATGTTTTGGTTGGATGTCTCGATTCCTCGTCTTCCTCTGAATGCTGATTATATTCCGCTGTGGGAGCCGACCTTCTCGACGGCCTACAGATGAGACTAAAGCCTGCTCTGTTTTGTTCCAACATCGCAATCCTCAGAGAGAGCAGAGATGAAAGATAGATAGCAAGGGAAGTAATGGAGCTGTTGACTTTGTTGTAATTAAAGAAGACAATGACTGAAGTTGTTAATCAGGCTGATGAATGTCTCCCGCTCTTTCCTTTGTGTATGGATAGCAATGCTGTACGCACTAAGCTGATGAGAGAATTACAGTTCTCTCACTGTATTAAATAGGATCATAGAACGTGCACGTTTTATCAGGATTATCCTCCTCTTTGAAAAAAAGATCAATACTACTACTTTCTAAAGCAAGAAAGATTTCTTTAGTGTCATAGTGATATCTTGAAAATCATACTCAGTATGCATATCAAAGCCTCTCCATATAATCTGAAAAGTAAGTATATGCAGTTTGCTCATTTGACATTTTTCTTTGGTCTGTGATCGATGTGGGAGAATGTAGTGATTAACTGTCAGGAGTTTGCTTGGTGTCCTTTCAGTCTATCCCTCCAAAAAGAGCAGGGCCTGCAGCCTTGTTAACAGGAGATGGCTTAATTAGTGAAGGAGCAAGAAGGGAGTGGAATGATGATGCATTTTGCCTCTTTTTACCTAGGTCTGCACTGAGGATTACCTGCCTCCCATCTGTAATTGATGCTTCTGCCCTTTCCAAAGACTGCTAAGATGAGCATTATGAAACACACAGTAGTTGTAGTATTTCAATGCCTTCTGCTACTTTTAAGGATTATGATGCGCAACAATTAATCTGTTGTATTAACGAGCATAGCCTAAGTAACAAAAGCCAGATATTATGGAGCCTGACATGAGGCTTTTAGGGCAGCCAAAATCACAACTGAAATTAAAAACAGGTTAAACCCCTGCCCCTTCACACAGTAGCTAGGTAGTGATATCAGACACCACAAAGCTTGCATGACTGGTACAGTGCATGATCCCAAATTTTTGGAAATGTAGAAGAGGAAGAAAAGAGAGCAGAGATGGACTAAAATAAAACGTGTTAACTCATGGCTAAGAGTTATTTTTTTAAGTGGAGACAGGTTTATTTATGCCACAAAATTTAGAAGAATAAATCAAAGTAGACTTTGTGTCAAAGCTGTAATGTTACCGCTAACGAGTCAATCAAATCTTTTATTCCTCATGCAATCTCTCTCTACAAATCACATTTGTCTAGCAGAGAATGTTCTTTTCTGCTATTTTTAAATCCTGTTGTGCTTCATTGATTTTGAAATATTTCACTTATTACTCTCACAAAAGACTTACAAAAATCTGAGATAAATAAATCATTTCTTCTCTTACTCTTACTCGTATGTTGTTAAAAACACTGGAAAAGAATGTATTTATTGCTAACAGAGCCACATAACTTTTAATGTAAAGCTTTATGAAGCCCTTCTTATGGAGGATTAGAAATGCTATTACTGCCACTACTACTAATAATAATGATGATCATCACATAATGCTATGACAATATTATTTTGGTCATCCCACCCAGCATTAGTGCCACATACACCTGTAGCAAACTCACTGTACTAATAATATCTAAAACTCAAAGGAGGAAGCAAAACACAAGAGAATAAAATTTATTATGAACTGGCCAGTAATCTAAAAAACTGCATTACATTTAGTTTTTTAGAATGAAGAGTCACATTTTGATAACATTAATCTTTTCTGTTTCTATATTTACTTTTCAGAGAGAATGTCTGGAGGAAAAAAATCAAGAAATGGCAATGCTTTGGTAATGGCTATTTAATGGCTACTTGCCCTCATACAAAGGGACAGATGGCAGACATGACTTTTATAGAGGTCATGCTGGACAGACAGTTTAGTGACAATAAGATTTTGAAATGACAGTGAAACATCTGTAAGACATCTTTGTAAGATAAGGCGATGACATTCGGTCTTAGATATTTTTATATCACTACTTTATCATTTGTCAATTTCACTTTTTTGAAAATGTCACAATTCCTAACAATTCCTGAGTAATGTTTGATAAAGATGTGTGGATACTGTGAATCTTAAGAAAAGAGACAAAAAGGGAGCAACAAAGATGGTGGGAAAGGAAAAATATAGAGCTGAGATATATAGCACAAAAAAAGGGTAAAAAAAAAGACAGGGAATGAGTGGAAAGGGGGAGGTGGAAAGGAGGGAGAAGGCTGGAGAGAGATGGAAATTGAAGAGATGTAGTGAATCAATGTGCTTGTCACATCTCCATCCCTTGGGATCCATGTTTTTTAATCTAATTAGCCAGCCTGGTCTTTGTGTTGCTGTCTATCAGTGGTAGCGTCTCAAGGTCAGATCCTCCTTCAGAGGTCTGAGCAGAAACACCAGTCCTGTTGGTATTCAATTACAGCTTAGCCTCACTCTAAACCTCCACATCAGACCTCTCTGCTCAGCAAAGCATCCAGTGGAAACACTCGGAGTGTGTTCATATGCATTTTAGCTCCAAAACATACACACACTCCGCTGATACTCTGATTACGCTAATGCACACTCATTACGGTTCACAGGAATATGTCAGCGCTGCGTAGAGCTCTGCATGTAAATTTCACTGTCGGAGTCAGTCAATTAGTCAAAGCATCATTAATAAATGTACAGACGAGTGACAAATTAAAGGAAAAGCCTGGATAAAAGAACGGAGAAATACTGATGCACTGCATGGTACACCTGAGCTATTATAAGGTGTGCATAAAAATGCTAAATAGGAGTAGATAATTGTAATTTTGCATCAGTTTGCCTAGATGAAAGATTGTTTTGACTTTGATTTTGGGTTCTTTGTCAGGAAACAGTTTGGAGGAGCTTCAGTCACAAAGACTGTTTAAGAACCGATATCTGTATTCAGATCAAAGACGGTATGAAAGACGAACTTAACTAAAGTGGTAACACCCATTGGTCTTAAGATATTTCAAAGCTTCAGCATTAATGTTTTGCCCATCAGTATGTTGTTTTCTTGAGGGTGGAGTGCTAAGTTAGAAGCTAACAAGAGCAAGTTTACTTAGCAGCTGCATACATAAATTGTACAGGTGCAATGCAAAAATGCAGATACCTGCTTTTTAGGTACAAACAAAATACTAAAATTTCAGTCACCAAAATTTAGGCATAAACTTCTTGGACGGTCTCTGGCACAAATCAAGCCAGAAAATCAATTAAAATGTTCCAAATGTCACACACATAGTATCGAGGTCCAATTTAATGACCAAAGTAGCAGAAATGATGCTTGCAGACACCCATCAGGCCCAGCAGCCTTTTCTAGGACACCTGTCAATCAAATCAGCCACACCCCTAATTTAATTATCCAGGTGAATGAGTCATGGAAAAAGAAAGAAGAATTGCCCTACTCAGAGTTGTTATGAAGGAGAAATTATCCATAGAGGCCAAAACTGTAGCGTGTACCTGGCTGTAATATACTTTTTAACATTGTAAAGTTTTAACATGGGAGTCTGTGGGGATTGACTGTCTTCTGAACCAGTCTCATCTAGAGGAACTGCAGTTTTTGACACTCATTTTTCAGCCTTGGAGGATTCTTTTTAATACAGCTCTATGGGGAAAACAGCAACATAAACTGGTATTTACAGCTCAAAGAGGGATACCAGTGTAAGGTTGTAGTAAATAAATCGCTGATTACAAAGAAAGTATGAAAAAACATTAGGGCCATTTTAAGAACAAGAAGCTACAGAGTAAGTGGAAGAGGTTATTACTACGAGAGAAAAAAATGATGCTTTTACTTGTATTACTGTATGACTGCAAATCGCACTACAGAAAAACTTGTGATATAACTTTAACTTGTAATATACTGTTTAAATTGTGTCCTGGTGGCATTTGTGTTATGATGACATTGATCTGAACTTGCAAAAGCAAAAGGATGTGATCCTTAGACAAAATATAAAATAAGACAAAATAGTTTTTCTTGCAAATGTATGACTTGATACTTGGAAGGATGTTAAGTAAATATACAGCATCTCTTTTTTTTAACCAACATCTGCTTTATTATCTATGAAAAAAGGGGTAAAAATGTCAGTAATTAGTTACCTTTTATTGCAATTTCATAAAGACAACAGCACACGTTTGAAAGGTTTTACTGTTGTGAAAGCATAGGTAATCACTGAAATTTTGCACTTTTCTAGAAATGGCAATGCAAATTAAGCATTTTTACTGACCTCTAAGTCATAGTATGTCATAGTAGTATGGAAAACATTAGCACGGTGTTGTTACTACATACTAAAGTCATGGCACTATTTTAAAAAAGAAATAAATCATTATTCTGAGGGTGTGCTGATGGAATGACCCCTTTATCCTACGATGAAACATATCTATCCTGATGGGAGTGGTCTTTGCAAACACGCCCCATCCATTAAATGTCAACATACCATTCACATGAACAGCATGAACCATGTTTTCCATTGCATTGTAATGAGATGATCAATCACTTTACCCGTCGGTAATTTTAATGTTGTGGCTGAATGCTGTATGTCTACATAAATCTGCTGGTATAGTTGTATGTCAGTGAATGCATTAATAAACAAATTAACAATCGATCATCTCAAAAACACAATAATCAATCACAGTGTTGATGGCTGAGGTCATGATGGCATTTGCTTTTTTTCCTTGAGTCCTTTGCCTTTGTTCATCAGTTAAAATGGAAAAACCAGGGAGCAAATACAGGTTTGCCAAAACTACTATAAATGCAGTGAATTTTAGAAAGCAAAGTCAATATGACCCATAGAGCCAGAACAGCCACACAAGTAGTCCACACGTGACATGTAGTAAACGTGTGACTGTTTAAGGCATATAAGATGAAGCCAAGCATTGCTAAATAAAAGATCTCCTGCTGTATTGATCTCACAGGGCCAAGGAGATCAGCCAAACATCAGCTCTGGCTCCAGTCTGGCCCAGGACATCGATTTTGCGAGTACCTAATACAACGTCGCCCCGATCGCTGCCAAGCTTGAAATGCATCATAAAGCAGTTGCATTGTGGAAGCATTTTCTGCCTCATAAAACAGCCAAACACACAGAAGCTGTGCTAAGCCAGACGGCTGCCACTGCTGGAGATGTGATGCTGGTTGCTAAAAATGCCAGCGCCCTCCATGCTGACTAGGTCAGCAAAGACCTGGAGAGCAATGGATCAAACCTACTAAAAAGCTTAAAATACAATGAAAGAGAGCTTAGTGGATCAGCTTGGAGCCCCTTACTCATGAGATTAGATGAAACAATAATCCCTACTAGGAGACTGCTTTGATATAATTTTAGCCTGAAATAACACATATAGCTGGTGGCCATCCACCGATGACAATCTCAAATTTAAAATTAAACTATGAGAATTTCCTAGCAATAAAATAATTTCAAAATAAATAATAAAATGACGCACATTGCACGTTAAATTAATTCATACAGTTGTAACTTTACAAGTAAAAGATTTTCAAAAAGAATATATTTTCAAAATGTTTATAAACAGATTTTAGAGATGGCCCAAAAATTTTGGTGGGGTGTAAAGCTTTCTCATGATCTGTTAGTAGAGTGTTACTAACAAGAGTATTGAGCAGCCTTTGGCTGCTGTTGAATACAGGAAAGCCCTGTGTCAAAAATTATCTTTTTGAGATGCAGTCATTGTAAAACCTGTGAGATTACCAATTGATCATTTGAAAACACAATAATCAATCACTCCTAGCTGCTGAGGTCGTATTGGCATTTGTTTTTCTTTTAATCTTTTAATCCTTCACCTTTATACTTAGAAGTCATGTACATTAAGATTAATACAGAACAGACCATTTTTTGTAGAAAATGTTCATGTAACTCTTTAAAAACAATGTCTCTACAGATCTTTCAGCAAAATACTGAGCCTGATCATTCAAATTCAAATCTGCAATTCAAATTGTAACATGTTAACATGAATCCAGTCCAGTGGTTCAACATAGAACCTCGTATCTGTGCTGTGCTCCCACCTAAAATTTCTTCAATTTGATGTTCATGCTACTGATTTATAACTTGAAGTTGACTAAACGACGTAACAATTCAATTCAATTTTTTTTATACAGCGCCAAATCACAACCAGCACCTCAAGTTGCTTTATATTGTAAGGTAGACCCTACAATAATACATGCAGACAAAAACCCAAGCACTTTGGCGACAGTGGGAAGGAAAAGCTTCCTTTTAACAGGAAGAAACCTCCAGCAGTACCAGACTCAGGGAGGGCCGGCCATCTGCTGCGACCGGTTGGTGTGAGAGAAGGAAGACAGAACAGAATCTTCATGTGTGACTGAAATAAAAATGTGTCTTCCAGTTACAGTACAACACATGAATTTACGACATGTGAGGACTGTCTGGCCGTATGTCTTATCTTTTCTGTTATTTCCAGTCACAATTTGATACCGTGGTACTACTTGTTTAGATTTACTTAAAGATCACTTTGGATTAAAATACATCTCTGCTTGCTTGAAACCCTTGGAGGCAAATTTCCCCTATGCGCAGTTGCAGGCTTTTTTTAGCCAGGTTAACAGGGTCAGCATTTGTCTACTAATTAATGGCGTGCTCCATTCTTTAACTCTAGACTGCATAATCTTTTGCTATCTATTTAATTTATTTCAAGGAACAAGATCCTGTCAGTGGCCACCACTTCAACTGCAACTTCTCCTGCACATATCAGAAGTGCATTTAATCCTCATCTGAAGCTTTCTTCTCTTCATCTTAAGTAGATCCACCTCACCCTGTACAGGAATGTAGAATCCTTTTCCTACCAAAGGCCATTTCAGTTTTTATAACATCCGTTGAGGGCCATACTGAATTATTGAACATCTATGGTACTAACCTCATTCATGCTGGAACTGTTTCACTTTGCTGTAATATCTAATGTTAGATGCTGTTTTTTGGTATGTTATTCACAGCTTGTTCACTTCAGTTTTAAGTGGTATACTACTTTATGCAGTTTTTTCCAAAAACAAAGAAATAAATTTAGATTTTTTTTTTAAACTAAATTCCCATGCAGGCCAAACTATCATGCAGACTGTTTCACATTACTGCTCAATTACTTTTCGTTTCTCTGTTCTCCGCTCTCTTCATCTTGCACTGACAGCAGACTGTCATAGTCTACAATTTATCCCTTAGCTAGTAGTGACATTACCATTGCTCAGGGGGTGTACCAATACCTGCAAGCAGAAAACCTTTTTTCTACAGGAGTCTTTCCATGGGACAGAGAGGAGGACCGTTTGGGTTATATTTCATAGATATTTGATGGATGCTCTTTGGTTAACTGTGTTAAGAAGATATGCAAAAGATGAAAAGGTCGAAGGTCTTGGTCTGTGGTCTTGGTGTGCAGAAGATCTGAAGGTACGTGTGAGCCATTGTGAGGTATTTCACTCGGGTTGCAGATAACAGCAAAATCTTTTTCCTGATCAAATCCTATGTTGATAACGGAGGCATGATTGTGAATTACTCAACCTCTGAAGTTGTCTGAGAAGAGCTTCACCACCCTCCTAAGTGTATGATCCGTGACAAATCCCTGAAGAAAGCACTTTAGTGTGGTGAAAAGATCATCTTCCAGGAAAGGTAGCATCAGCTTATCAGTTAGATACTTTATTAGAGAAGCATGACACTCTTGAGCAATGGAGAGGAAGATGTCATGTTCTTGCTAAAATCAACATGTCTTTTGGGTTTTGTTTTTGTTTTGTTTTTTTAAACAGACCAAAAGAATTCATTTATTTTTTACAGTTGTAAAGGCATTAACATTAGCAGCACACAGCATGTCTAGAGCCCTTGGATATATTCTAATGGCTCTTTTTTGCCTTTTTAGTGACATTTTCCAACTATCTATGTTGACAGTATCTGAGAGGCAAAACCACTGAACCGTCACTTTAGTGCAACTGTCACTTCTGGCTGGGGATTCCAAAAAAAAGCCAATAAGAACAATTTAGAGTGAGTTCAGTGCTATGTGAATAATGCAGTCTACAACTCCATATGCTGGGGAATTCAGAGGCAGTCTCCTCTTCCAGATAACTGTGCAGTTTCTCAAACAGCTTCTAGTTTACATTTGTTCCATCCACTGATTACTGCAATATGCCATGAATCCAAACACTACTGCATTTGTTGCACAGTTTGCAGAGGTCATCTGCACAGCTATGTCCAAAAAAACCCAAAATTCATTAATGCAAATATCTATCACATGGACCAATTCAAAGCATTTATGTATTTAGGCATATAGATATTGTCAAGGCAGCCTGCTGAAGTTGAAACAACATAATGGGTATTTTAGAAACTGTTGATCTACTGGAATTTTCCCACACAACCATCTATAGGGTTTAATGGTCTAAAAAAGAGAGCTGCCAGTGAGTGGGCTGGTCTGATGAGCATTGATTTTGTATGGTAGCATAATTCTGGTAACAGAATTTCCATACTATAGATATATCCCGTCTTGTATCAAGACAGGATGTTGGGTGTTTTTTCCTTAGCACATTTTAGGCACCTTATACCACTAAAGGACAAAAACTCAATACTTTTCTGTACTGCATAGAAAATTTGGCCATGCAACTTGACTGAAAAAAACTTGTTTGAAGATGTTGCTGTGTAAGATACGTTCACACCAGACGTTTATGTGCTGCACTCAGAACACCATTATTTCAATTGGCTTGTTTCACAAAACCATGGTCCATCTTTGTGACTGCACACAGCTCAGGAGTGCTTGCAGGCAGAAAAAATTGAAACTTGTCTTCAACAAGTGTGCAATATGACCAAAATCTCATATCCCAATACAACTTATTTCTTTTTCCAATAACAACATATATCACAATATAGTGCATTTTCTGTAAACTCAATGAATAGTTTATATCATGATGACACAGAATTATTATTTCTTTTTTTAAATTTCAATTAAATAGTCAAAAATAAAGGCTACGCATTCATATGTGATTTTTGTACTTTTATTTAAAACACCTGGGAAAATATTTCACTAAGAAAGTAAACATAAAAATATTAATGCATAAGTGTAAAATCGTTTTTCTGTAACAAATGATAAAAGGCCCAACATAAAATACTGCTATATTAAATACCACAGACCAACAAACTGCAAACTGTAGCAGTAATATCAGGCTCACAACATATTAAATATAAAAAGAATAAAAACACTAACAACTACATAAGGGTAATAAACACTTCAAACAAAATAAATATAGCCCTTATGTGTTGTTATCTGTAGTGACATGGACAAAGCCACATGACTCAAGAGGTTCCCCGAGGCCTCTGGCTATCATTTCTCACGTCAGGAAAATAGCACGTCTTCAGTCATCAACTGCAGAGTGTGCAGTCTCGGATGAAGTGCTCATACAGGGATATGTTACTCGGCTTGTCCAGGTGATTCTTGCATAGGTGGTACACGAGGTTTGTTGTGTTCCTGCAAACTGGAAACCAGTTTGCAGCAGTACAGTTTTCTGGTCTGTGTAAGACGTTTCATAACCAAATCATGTATGAGGTAGCACGCTTAAGTTTAAGACCACTTGAAAAATGGCAAAAAAAATCATATGTTGTATGGTTGGATCTTAACACGGTTCCAAGTCAAACTTCAACATGCAACAAGAAGAAATGGGAGTGAGACTAAAGAATTTTTGAGCAAGCAATTTATTGAAAACAATGCTTAAACTGAAAAAGGCTGTTTTACAGCTGATCAAAACTTTAAGACCATATGCCTTTAAAAGGCCAATCCTGTGAAAAAATGTGGATTCAGTGTCATTTTTTGTCAGGTAGTGACACTGTCATGACATTCTGATGGCAAAGGCCCTTTTTGAACATGGTCAGGTTGTTGAACTACATAAGCAGGGCCAAAAAATATTTTGTCTCACTCCCATTTCTTCTTACTGGATGTTGAAGCTCGACTTGAAATGTTGTTAAGATCCAAACATACAAAATATGTAACAGCCCTATTGACTGCCTGCATGGCAAAGGTCAAGGTATCCAGCAGACAGCAAGAAGGCAAAATGGAAAAGTAGTTAATAATCATGTATCTCAAGTAAAAAACTACATAGCATATGTTTTGAGCTTGGAGGAAAACAGGGTTCCATCAAAGCAGGTAGGTCATCCATTTTTTAAAATCGCATAGATGATTGAAGTCAGAGTGTTTAAATGCCGCTTAGATTTGCTATATGTTTATCTCAATAGTTCTACAGATCTGTGAAAGCTCCAAAGGTAAAGAGGGAAAGAGGTAAGGAAAAACAGACTGACATCCCAATGAAACCTTTGTAAATTCATCCATTTTAATCTGTCCTCTCTGGTTCTGACAAACAGTTTGCTGAGCCATGTGCAAAAGTCACAGCAGAAACAATTATTGTAGCCTTGAGTTTCTAACCTCTAACAGAGATCTGGTGAACTCACTTCTTTCTGTCTTCTCCAGAAACTTGTAGTCATCAGCTCTAAACAGCACTGCCACTTTGTAAAGCTTTCTCTGCGGACTAAAAATAAAAGCTTCAGATAACTTTCTCACATATGTTGTAGTACTCCTCAAGACAGACTTTGATGTGCAAAACTGGTGGATTGTAATAACTTTGATGAACCTTTTACTTTTAAGCCTACCTTCTGATTAAGATAAGTAACAACTTGGAAGAAAGTACTCACTGGACATAAATTACTCATTTTACATATCTGTGAAAGATATGGGGGAAACATTTTCCTTTCAAAAACGTACATATGAATGGGTGAAATTCCTTATCTGACACAGTCCCACACCAGTGCTTTCAAAAAGACTTAAAGATTAAACAGAAGGAATCTACACAAGCTCCGCATCAGATCATCAACAATGTCTACGGCCGACACTGCTGTTTTTCAAGCTGCTCCAAAACTCTAGAAACTGTTAACAAAGAGAAAAGCTATACTCTATATGAGCAAAGCATAGTGGACAGTTAACAAGAAGAAATAGTGAAAATAAACTGCAGATCTCTCTTTAAAGAGTTGAGAGAAGTGTTTCACAGATCTTTGAGATTACAGAGAGCTGCGACTTACAATTTGATTCTTATAAGAACAGGGGATTTATGTTATTAGCCTGTGTTATTAGCCATTCATATTTGTATCAACAGATTTTACTTGTGTTTTAGGATTTATGTAATCACTTCAATTTTTAGTTTAATTAAATGTGATTTGAAAATATAATTTATTATGGATTTATATTTGTATGCCCGGAATTTGGACTTCATTTTTTCTGTCTGTATGTGTATTATAGTTACATGATTTTGACAATACAAAATTTTAGAATAATCTTGTCAGCATGTCCTGGGTCTGCCCCAGGATTTCCTGGATGGACATGACTGAAACACTTCACCTAAAAGGTGTCCACGAGGCATCCTGTTCTGCTGAACCAAGCCAATTCGCTTGGTTTGATGAGGAGTAGCATCTCTGCTCTGAACTCCTTTTGAATGACTGAGCTCCTCTCGCTATCTTTAACACTGAGCCCAGGCATTCTTTGGAGGAATCTTATTGCAGTCTCATTCTTTCGGTTACCACATGGCCAGAGGTGAGAGCAGGAATGTAGATTGTCCAGTAAATCGACTGCCTCGGCTTCGCGGTCAGCTCTTGTTATCACAACAGACCAGTGCAGCACACACATTACTGCAGGTGTTGCACCAATCTGTCAAAAAATCTCTCACTCCCTTCTTCCCTCACTTCTGAACAAGGCAAAAGATACTTAAACTCCACTACTTGGGCAGGAACTCATTCCCAACCCACATCTGAGAACCATGGTCTCAGACTTGGAGGTGCTAAATATCATCCGAGCCACTTCACACTCAGCTGCAACGCTTTCCAAACTGAAGGTCATCATTTAGTGATTCCTGCATGGCAAAGGTCATCCACAAAAGGCTGAGATGAGATACTGAGGCCACATAACCCAACACCCTCCATACCCTGCACCTAGAAATACTGTCTGAACCAAATTGGTGACAAAGGGCAGCCCTGGTGGACTCTAATACCCATCACAAACAAGTCTGACTTTCTGCAATGCTAACCAAGTTCTTGTTATGGTTGTACAGGGATATAATAGCCAGTAACAAGGGCCCCAAACCCCACACTCCCAAAACTCACTGATGGTCTTGGGCCCATAAGAACACTAACATCAGCTTCAACTATACTATGTAACTACCTAATTAACAATTACACTAAACAAACACACTAAACACAATAAATGGTCAACCTGAATAACATCAGCGTATTACTTCCCTCTTGCTGTAGTATCTGTAAGTAGTACAGGCTCCCTCTTCTTTGCAACAATCCTGTCCTTTCAGCTGCAAAGTCTTATCTGATTGATGGGGGGCGGCCAGGTAACGACACTAGGGCTGGCGACTTAATCTGAATGCTATATGCTCTTCCAGGTTCACACATGACTGAATTTCTTAATTAGTGTTTCATTCTTATGCACATGCCTCTTTTCTCTGCAGGATCAAATCACTGTGTCATTACGAGCTGAACTGCAGGGAGTGAGGTGCGCTGGGATGTGGGCGGGTCTCTGAGCTCTCCAAAACTTAGCAGCACATGATTGTTGTGGATGCTTCTAAACTCAGTGAATAACATGAATAAATTTTGTGGATGCTTTCCCCATGAGTTTGTACAGTATAAATGAGCATCATCTAATTACTGCATGTTTTCAAATATGAGATAATATAAGAAGTATTTCTATGTTTTCAGGAGAGCTTTTAAAACACATCTTTCACCTGACAGGTGTGACAGCAAGTATAAGTCTAAACCACGCATTAATTTTCTTAGTGTTTTGAGTTAAAATATACCTTCTAGTGCCTTCATTAATTTCTCATGCTAACTGCTAACCCGTATCTGCTCCCATTTGCAGAGAGCACTCATCTTCATCCATCCCACATACGACAACTTGCACTTTAAAAAGCATAGTGGCCTAAAATGGACATGTAAAATAAATATGGCGAGTTCATAGGTAATGTCTGCGTTACCATCAATGAAATATTGAAAACCTTTTTTAGTTATAAAATTGGCTCCTTCACCTGTGGGCTTTTACTGGCACGGTGATCCTGGTTTGGCTGTCACAGCAGAGCAGCTAATGGAGATCGCGCACGCAACACTGCTCTCTTCCTCTCTCTTTACTTTCACTCTCAGTTTGTATTTTTTCTTCCTTGCGGCAGGCCTTTGTTCTTTAAATACCAGGTCTGTCACATGTATGTTTGAATCCTTAGAATGAAGCACTACGCTAGAAACAACATTCCACGTACTCTGCTCCTAATAGCACAAATTATTTTTTAAATTTGCCATTTCATTTTTTCTGGAAGACATGCACATTGTGTTTTTAACTACACAGATTTTCACCGCTAACAGCTTTTCTGTCCTTGTTGTAATTTATTACTCTCCTGAGCCGATGGCCTCCTTCTAGCTGACATTATTTAAAAACTCAAATTAATCAGAACAATAGCTGTGCCCCAGTTCAGTGCCTGATTCCTTTGAAGGACAAGCTCTACAAAAGTGAGTCCCTTGGACAAACTAAACGGATAGTTGGACAAAAACCTCCCTCCCAGAACACAAAATTACAGTTTAAGCTGTGTGTTATTTTTACATTTTAAGCTGGTTAATGGTTAATATAGCCACCACTCATGTAATCGATAATATTAGCAGTATATTCAGCCATTTAAGGCCTTACCGCAGTTGAATTTAGGCCTCAGTGAAAGAACGCATTCTCATCATTAATTTAATTTTTTCAAAATGCATTAGCCACACTGTTGTGGCCAATTATATATATGCAAGCAAAAATTCCCAGTGGACCATCTTGCAAAATGAATCAGATATTTTAGTTAAAACTGTCACAATACATATAATTTACTGCTGTGATAACTCCCAGAGTATCTGATGGCCCTTTAAATTTACACCTCTGGTACTAATCCAGCTAAAGTAACAGTGGATTAAGAATCAATGAAATGAGAATCAAACAGTTTCTTATTTGATTCCACTACAAATTTTAAGTCCATATGTTCTGTTTGAACATGTTTCACATGACTATATTATATATATAGTCCTGTGAAGAATGATCTGCTAGGGTAAGGAACATCCAGGTTCTGCCCATAAAATGCACTTGATTAAATGATCATCAGAAAGTGTTACCACCAATAAAAGCAGTCGTTCTGGCAGTTTGCTGGTCTAAAGCAACGTGTGTGTTAGCGCAATTCCAGAATTTCACTCCACAAACCTTAAATTTCAGCCTCAATGGGCTGGTATTAAAAATCACCAAACTCTCTGGAATCTATCATCAAAGGAACCAATAATTTCGGCACCAAATTTCAATGGACACCAGTTATAAAATCATTTAATTCTTGACAAAAGTAATGGACAAACTCGGTACTTTCAGCAAATATAAATATAAATGAAAGAATACTCATGCCTACCTTTACCACGTAGGAGTGCAGATAACATTCTCAGTTTAACTATACACAGAGGAAATGAATCATGAGTACCAAATCTGACAGCCTAAACAGGATATCTGCAGGAATTGTTTAAAATTCAACAAGCACATGTAGATAGGACTGACTAAGCCCTGTGACCTTGGTTGTGTAAGAGCAAGTAAAAAGCTAGTTACCTAAACAACACTCAGGCCTGAATGAAGGTCTCCTAGTGGGCGTCTAAATTTGACAATTTGGTATTTATTTATTTATTTATTTATTTTTATCTATATAGGGCATTTATTATACTAGATACTATAGTAAATTATTTTAGCCATTATAAATTGGCTGATGATTTAAAACTGGTTGAAACAAAAGGAAAAATTATAATGAACTTTAATAATACAAAGCAACAAAATATATATAACATGACTATAAGGACTAAGCAGTAGCTGTGAGGTCTTGCAAACCTAATCATTGTGCAGAATTTTATCTTATTTCCTTCAGCTACCTGAAAAACAGAACAAAAATTGCCTTCAGTTCCCACCCCCTCCTCTTATGATGACAAGTATACATGACTGTGGCAGCTCAGACTCCATACAGCGTCTAACATACTAGGTCACAAACTCAGACTTGCTTTAACTGATTAATGGAATTAAAAATAAATGTCTCTGTGTCCTGATCTTTACATTTTTAGTGTATCACAATTCATTTGGCAGGTGTTATGCATAAAAAACGTTATGATAGAGTAAAGATGCTGTGTCTGTCCGGAACAAGTAAAATCTACTCTAATTTTACACACAGAATTTCTGTACACCTTTCACATGGTTGTAAAAAAACAAGTGTTTATTTTTTTGGGAAACCAAATGGGACTCGGCTTGTTGCTCTCGAACTGTGACCGTCAGCGTGTTGTTTGCTGCTGCCCAGTTGCTGCAATTAAACCTCTTTGTTCTGCCCTGAGTTTAGTGGGCCTTGGGCCTTGTAAATTGTTGTTAATGTGACATACACTTTGACCCAGAACAGGAAGTTGGCCATGTTAGCTGGGATAAGCAGGTGCACATGTGCTGAAGGGTTCCTGTAATTATCTTCTGCAAACCTCTTTCTTGATTATGCCTTTGAAGGAACTCGTTAACTTAAGGGTAGAGAACCATATTTTAGTAACAGGTTGGTAGGTTTGTGTTCTGTATGTAACCACATGTTGTGTATAAGATGGCCTATTATATAAACATATCCTTGTCTTTTATTGCTCCTCTTGACCTGCTGTAAAGTAAATAAGGAAATTTAAAGGAGCTTTGATAACTGTATTCTTATATTTGACATATTGTAGCTTCGCTTCTCTTTGCTTCAACATTAGTAGAGACAATACAACTTAAGCATTCTCAAAGAGATACACGTGGAGCAGCACTATATCATTGTATTAAGCACCTTACTTACTTATTGTATTATTTTGTTTTTATGTTTTAGTTTCACTCTGATTCAGAGTGGCGATGCAGTGTGCTCTTTTGAATGGAGTTTGGCTTGCTGCTGAACCTACGCATACAGACACACACACACACACACACACACACACACGGAGAGCAGTGCACTCTTTGTTTCTGTGGCTATTTTGGGTAACCAATTATCAGAGATGACTAATGCAGTTGTTTGGGCAATCTTAGTCTGCTAGATGGCACATATGGGAGTAGAGGGCATAAACAAAGAAAAATATAAAATAAACACTAAAATAAACAAGTGAGCCTGAAAAGAAAAGACAGGCTAAAATAACCCACAGGCAGTCAAATTAAGAAAAATACACCTAGGCTCTATTATTACCTTAGGATACTTATAACAGCAGTTACATATCCATGCAAAGGGTAACCCAAATACTTTGTCATAGGAGAATGTTTCAAGCTGATAGTACAGCAACAGTAACTCAAAAAACCGGTCATTATATGAGGAAGAGCACCTCTCAATGGACAACACATAGAACCTTGAAACATATGAGATTAAGCAGCAGAAGACCACCCATGTCAACTAAGAACAGGAATCTATAACTCACACCAGACTCCTCAAAACTGGACAGCAGAAGACTGTAAAAATGTCGCCTGGTCTGATGACTCTGGATTTATGCTGCGAAATTTGGATAGTAGGGCCAGAATTTGTAGTAAACAACATGAAAAGATGGATCTATCCTCCCATATCAATGGTTTATGCTGGTGTTGGTGGTGTGGAGGATATTTTCTTGGCATACTGTGGTCCCCTTGGTGCCAACTGAGCACCATTTAAATGCCTCAACCTACATCAGTGTTGTTGCCGACCGACATGGTCATGTCAATAATGTCAATATGGACCAAATCACACACGAATGTTTCCAACACCTTGTTGAATCTGTGCCACAAAGAATTAAGGCAGTTTTAAAAGCAAATGGGGCTCCAACCCAGAACTACCACCAACAGTAATAAAGTGACCGGTAAGTTTATTTGAGCTGCCAGAAAATTCACCTTCATAAGTTGATGTCCCAACTCTGAAATTTAATTGTATGCATAATGATAACCTTATCTTAATAAAAATACACTGACAGTTCTGATGAAGCTGAGCTTATTACAAACACTGTGTGCAGCGGCTAACCTTTCAGATGTGTAGAAGAACACAGAACATTCTACCGTCTGATCCTGACTATGTGTTACCTAAATTACCCTTGCTTGTCACGTGCACAAACATAGACATCCCACTCAATTAAATGAAACCCTTTTTTTATATTTGTTGTTGTGTAAAGTTGACGGGAAATCTGACAAAAAGCCGGCTGTGAGGGACAAACAGAATATCAGTGAAATGGATGTTTCTGCAAAATCCTGACTGACATTCAATTAAATAACACATGAAAGACATTACTGTGACAGTCAGGCATTAACATGTTTTAGATCTTCCTCAGTCACAATATTGCCTTTGTTTGACCAACATTTAAATGTGCTTAAGTTAATATGTGACACTGGATAGCACAGTGTGACAACATGTCAACAAAAGACAAAGACTAAGGCTTTTAAGATCCCCACATTTAATATGCATAAATATGGGTAAAAAAATAACAATGTAACTTTTCTATATTGCATCCATTTCCTGTATGCATCTTTTAATGTGGAAAAACATCCATCTCCTTGCAATGCTCCACAGTATGCTCAGCCACACTAAATTAAAACACCTCTTTGAGCACCACAGTTACTGTACGTCTACATCTGGTTGACAATTGTGTTTCTTTAAACTAGATGTACCTACACAGCCTTGCACACCAACTTTAAAATGACATGTACATATGTAAGGTTGTTGGCTAGTAAGTTCAAAGAAAAGACACCGAAAATAAAAATAAAAAAAAGAAAAGAAAAAAAAACAACATTTTCCAGTATTGAGAGGAAACACAAACCCACAAAACTGGATTTGATGTTAAAAATAAATTGAATGTATATTTTGTAGTACTATATGTGATTCAAATGCTCCATTATGAATACAGTCAAATGTATTGACAGTTCCCTCTTTCCATACACTTCCTAATTGACTTTTCTTTGCATAATGTTCAACAATGCCAAAAGCTGAAAGTAGTTTACTTCTGCTTTTTGACATTTTGTGTGCCCCTCAGATCAATTACTGGCAAACCCCAGGATTAAATTACATGCTTAAAATCAGTAGTTGGATGAGCTGCAACAAGCACAAAGCCTTATCAGCTCTGCCAAAGTAAATGAAAAAGCTAGCTGCCTGGAAAGTAGCAGTAAAGGTTATTGGTATTTATAAACATACGACTGTGTGCTTTCTTTAATTGAGAGTTTTATTAAACAGTGTTTATAAGAGAAATTTCATGTACATATATATGCACACTGAATTTATGCATTTATATTTGCCATGTTTATGCATACAGTTTGCACTGAGCCTGAAAAAATGGTTCTTCCCCACTGAAGTTGTATACATATATACACAATAAAAATTAAATAATACAGCAGACTATGAGATACATGTGTCTGTGTCTTAATGAATAACATGATGAAGGTGAATAAGGATTTTGTTGCTAGAACGTGTCATGTGAAGCGGGGCAAGTGGCAGGCAGGAAGTAGAATGAAGGACTCAACAGACAAATAAAACCAAATATCACAGCTTTATTGCTGGCAAAAAAAAAATGCAACAAAAACAAAAGCAAAACTATAACAGAGCACAGAATTAATTGGCTGACTGACTACAGACTTGACAACAAGCTGAACTGACAGACAGATGGAAACAACACCCACAATGAAGGAGAACCAACAACAGACAGAGGGAGATGCAGACAATATATACACAAGAGGGTGATTAAGGAAAGTGAAGCCACATGCTAAACTACATCATAACTAACGAGACAGGGGAAGCAAAACTGAACATTACAAACACGAGACAGGAGATTGTAAAATAAAACAGGAAGTAACACACACACACAATACACACACAGCCTCAGACTAAGACGTGAACTTGACATGGAGACATGATAGAATGGGAGAATGGGATGCAAGGGGAAGTTAGATATGTTGGGCAGTCAGTCAAATTTTAATTTCCATTGGGATTTTGGCTTATTATGAAAACAATATAAACATCATATATATAACATTCACTTTTTTGCATTCATTGTTACTACTAAGCCCCATTTTTTTAAAGTCTTGTGCTATAAATTAACCAAATAAGCACAGTTCTTTATATAATACTGCTGGAACCAAGAGAACTTGATTGAATAAAATCAGTCTACATTACAAAAGACAAAACGGTTTGTAGGTGAACCTGTAGAAGGATAATTAACAGTTGTCTTTGCCTACTGATCACTCGGGGTATCTTACTCAGTCAACGTTTGGTGGCACGCGACACTTGGGTCTCTGTCACTGCAGTTCCTTCGGGCACGTAAACCCACTGCTGCCTGGGTCTCTTTTCAACCTGCATTAGCAAAGTCTGCGATATGGAGGCAGATTGACAGGGGGCGACAGTTGCCTTTGTAAAACGGGCTTTAACTGCAACCTCTGCTCCAGACGTTTTTTTAAAATTTTTTAAACGTATTTATTTCTTTTTCATTAGAGTTCTGTTAAAAGACACAAAGGACAGTCTTTCTGTACAAAATTTTGCAGCCGCACTTCTAACACACTCTAGTAAGTGAGCTCACATTACCCTATTTTATTCTCTTTACATTGGCACCCAGTTGATTTTAGAATTAGTTTTTAAATTCTCATACCTGCATACAGAGCACTAAATGGACAAGCTCCAGACTATTTATCCCAACTTTTTATGAAGCACACTGCTGTTCTGTCTTTGCTCACAAGCTCAAAATCTATTAGTAGCCCCTCATACAAGACTAGGGGTGACAGGGGCTGTAAGTCTGTGGCACCAAAGCTCTGGAACAGTTTACCGCTCCAGCTCAGTGGAGTCTTTTAAAAAACAAAAACTTTTTGTTTAATCAGGCCTTCTGTTGATATTCTTTTGATATTTATGCTTTTATCTGTTTTAACATGGTTCTCCATTGAGGCTGTGTTTTAATTATTGTACAGTATCTTTGTCAAAAGCTACTTTTGGCTGCTTCGCTATTCACAAGGGGTCACCACAGTTGGTAGCTCTGCATGTTTTGATTTGGCAGGTGTGTTTTTTCACATTGGATGCCCTTCCTGACGCAAGCACGAGGGATCTGTGTCTCCTCCCAGCAACAAACCACTTATCTTTCAATTTATGTTGTGTGAATGTTTAAACCAATACATCATGGATTTGTTAAGTTAATGAATAATTTTGTTTAATGACCAATGTAGTTTAATGATTTTAAATAATACTGTTAAATGACCAATGGGCCTGGCATCTGAGGCTGTATGTGAGGTTAGGTGAACACGTAAAGGGTGTACTTGAAATGCGAAATTCTGTCAAACTAGGTCAACATGTTGTATGTACATGCAATAAGGTTTCCATTCAGTGTCACTGCTCTCACAGCCCTGATTTTAAATACAAAATCCCTCTTCAGAAAGTAAAATCTACAACAAATCTGTCTTGATGCATGCTCAATCAACCAGGAAATCCCATCTGAGCGTAGCGTTTTGCTATGTCCAGATGAACAGAATCAACTTTTTGGGGTACTACAAATTTAAATCTGTATTAATCTTTTTTCCTCTTTGTACTTTCTTATGACCATTTTGTGTATTTCTTTGCGGTTATTTTGTGTTTCTGTTTTGTCTTTTTGTCACCACGTTTCTGTGTGTTTATGGGGGTTAATCTATGGATTGAATTTTCATCAGGCATTACTACTGACCTTTGGCCTCTAGGAACAATGTCCTGCAGGTCTGTTAACTAGGACAGCAGAGGGTAAGGTAACAATCTATTCAGAAAAAAAGTAATACAACTTGCTCTTATTTTCAGCTCCTGCAATATTTATGTATTCTTGCTTCATATGTCTGTAACGTCTAAAATAAAATGCATGGTAAAATGGGTAACTGTTGTTAAATGTGTCTGTCTCACTGACCTGACATGGTTTATGAATGACTGAATTCCTGTTTCTGGATTACCGATGTTACAAGTATAAGGAGTTCACGCAACCTCTTAAAATTCTCTGACTTGAAGCTATTCTCACTGTTCGCTGTTGTGCCTTTAGTATGTTATATTTGTGGAGATAATTGTACACTGGAGCAAACAAACAAGTCAGACAATATTTTCCTAATAAGGCACTCTATCTGCCAGAGGGAGCTGAATCTACAACAAGAGAGAGTTTACGTTTTTATCTCAGAAGCGCGTCTAATGACTCTCGGTATTTGCCCTGCAGCGTCAAAACCAATGTGCGCCTCCCGATTCAATTTCAAGCACACTAAGCACATTTCATTCAATGATAATATACATCAGTAATCATTAGGGCGTGGTATAATACCAAATTACCTGAAATTACCTAAAGTTAGAGGAAGCTTTTGGTCTGTGTGAGAGGGAGAATAAGATTATCTCTGTCTTAAGTTTAGACATTTGGAAATCATGACAAACTCATGAGGTATAAACAAGACAGTGCTCTGGAATTATAATCTTGTAAAAAAAATCAAAAAAAGTTTGTGACTTGTAAAAGAGTACATCCCATGATTCAGTCATTGCCTTGATTCTTTTTCAGTCATTTTGTTGTAGACTTACTGCTGTGATTGGGAGCATTGTTCTGTTCCATGACCCAATTTGGGCCAAGCTGTTGGACAGATGGTCTTATATTTGATGCTAGAATACTAAGGTATACAGAGGAGTTCGTGGTTGACTACGAGACTGCAAGGTTGCTAGGTCCTATAGCTCCAAAAGAAGCCTAAAGCCCATGAAGTGCTGATATGCTACGTTTGGTAAATGTAATGCAATGTATTATGGCCACTTTGGTTTTGATCCTCCCAAAGGACATTAAAGTCTTCTGGGTTGTCCACTGGATCTTTGCAAATCTATCTCTGTTGTCATGTTCTTTTTTTAGATGCATAAATGGTTTAATAAATTAAAATACTTAGCAGATGTATTTTTCAATATGCTGCTATACCCTAGAGTTTAGCCAAGGTGAACTGTACACTGTAGAAATTAAATTTAAAAAACGGTGGAAAAGCAGCTGTCTTACATGGTGGGCAACAGTGAGAAACATCCAGATCCATAAAACAAAGTGAACCGAAACTCCAACAGGCTGATGTATGTCTCTTTTGTGTTAATGAATATCTACCAAGTGATGCAGACAAATGAGCAATGAATCAGTGTTCCCAAAATAAACCTATGTTCAATTAAAACAAAGCAAGAGTCTTTCGTCCAACTTAATGACACAAACCTTGCAACAGACAACCAAAATAATAACTTGTCACATGTCAAAAAGAAAAAAAATGAGGTGGATTATATTCTAAACCATTACAATAAAACCTGCATATACTGTATACAAATCTAATACATGCTTATGCTAAGCCAGAATAAGCCTAATTTTTTGGATCAGTGGTCATGTACCAGATAAGATTCACATTAAAAAAAGGATGGGGAAATATTAGTTGATTCAGAGGACGGGATTGTAGTTATACTCAAGGAATTCAACAGACAAAGTATAATTTAAGGAAGAGTGGGCACCAAGATAAACAGGTTTTGTTTTGCTCGAGGACATTCTGTCAGAACCTATGGCCGTTGACGGACATGCTAAGTGCCGCGGGGAAAGACATAAATCAGCGAGAACAGAAAAAACAGATGCAATGAACCGAGACAATTAGATAGTTTTATAATGTGTCACTTATTTCTCTTTGAGTTCTTTTTCACTACAAATGACATCCAATTTAATTGCAGGCTAGCTGATAATTTGTCTCTTTCAAGATGGGGATTGTTTGAAATGTCTCTGGACAAACGTTTGACGCCTTATCAAGATCTGTGTTTTAGAGCTGAAAATCATCCATTGTGTGGTGATGAAAGAGCAGCTAAATCTATAGACTAAATAAATGGTGAGAAAGTCCCACGAAAAAGAATGGGATCTTTAATTAAGGGATTTTATACTAAAAACGTTTTCATTGTGTTGGAGGAAATAATCATAACTTTAAGCTGAACTCTGTGCTCCTATTAAACATACTTATCATATTTTCTCTCTTTCAACATGTCAGAACTGCCTCTTATGCTTGCCTTGCATGACCTGATTATTAACTTTTGGTTGCAAACAATTTTTTTTCCTTGTATGAAGTCATCTTCACAGTATGCGCTCCAGTCACTTGTTTCCCTTGGTCCTGTACTTACTCTAATGTCCTCTTATAGGGTAAAATAATCCTTTCTCAACCTTTCTTGATGCTTCACTTATTTTCCCCCTTCAATTTTCCTGGAACTTTCTTCTGTGCAGGATTTCTAACAGGCCACAGTGCCCAACTTTAATGGAATATTATAACATTAAGTCCCCGATTATTACAGTAATGCACTTGATGTGTTCTCCCACTCAAGCACTTTAGATAAGAGTAAGATAGACGGTACATCAAATGAAAATTTGTACTTCAGTGACGCAGAGATAAACTTCCTTTTCAGTACTTTTATTGAGCTTACACTTCAGTGACAATAAAATACAAAATACAGAAGACTTCAAAAGATGGGCATGGCACAATAAGTTCTTTGAATTCTGACAAACTTTAACTCATATTTCATTGTGTTTCTGCCAGACACACAAAGGTGCATGACCCTGAATCAACAAGCACACCAAGCTAAGTTGGTCTCAGAGGAGCTTCCACAGGGTCTGTACCACATACTCGGTCTCAGTGACTTTAAAGCCCTTGAGCTAAAGTAAACAGAACTGAGCTGTGTACAGAATATGAAAAAAGGAAAATGTTTAGACCAGGGTTGCAAACTGTCACGCTTAAGACACCAGCTCTCAGGCTATGTCTCAGCTTCAAAGTCCCTCCTTTTATATGTTAACCAGCCTTTCTCTGCACACTGGACAAAGTCTGAGTATCAGGTTTTTTCCACATTTCAGCTCCAGTGTTTACACAATGAAGATACACAGAGCTTACCGAAATAACAAAACGCGATATGTGTACACCAGTGGTTCTCAAACTGTGGGGCAGGCCCGAAACATAGAGCACAGACCTGCTGTGGATGGAGCAGAGACAACTAATTGAAAATTATAGGTGAAATAGTCTCACAGATAATTAAGGTTTTTAATATCCAGAAAAACGTGACCAAACATGGACGTGTTGTTCCTTCACTGTAGCCTCATATAGCAGCAGGATCCATATGAACATCTCCAAACAGATAGAGCTATAGACTCAGTAACATTAGTTACTGTAAAACGTTATCCTCGGGTGCAGAAATCAGAAAATAACAGGAAATGACAGGGTGTACCTCAAAGACATGATGTGCTGTCACACAGCTCTCTAGCCAAAATGTTATTTTGATTTTTAATTTTAATTTTAATTGTTTAGTAACAAGAAAAAACATTTTTTGTATAATCAGTTTCTTTAATTGATTTCACGAGTCATTTGTGCACAATGTAATTTTTAGGGCTGTGCTTTAAAGAACCTATTATCATTAAATGAAGTAGTCATATTGTAAATGTAATTTTATTTGAACCCAAACTCTGATTTTTTAATAAAACAATTTGTTTTGGTTCCTAAACATAATTAAGCAAAGAGAAAAAACAATGAAAAATAAGAAAGAACTAAAAATATTAGTCCTGTGTCGACTGCAGTCAGTTAGGGGAAAGTCTTTTGACTTTTGCCATTACCTGCTATGGCAGACTTTCTCAGAGTGAAAGCACTACATTTCTGTAAAAGAGACAATTTTGTGAGTATTTCACAGGCTGCCCGGAAACTGTGTTGGAGTTTGACAGTTTATTGTCATGCTATTTTGGATGCATCCAACAATGCTGAACAGAAAAGAACATTGTGCTCTAGAAACCTCGTTTTAATAATAATGTTCAGCTATTTGCTTTAACATCACATGGTCCTGTCAAGCTAATTTTGTTTTCTAATATGACTTCAGTTTATGACCTTACACAGGAATAGTTGGGCACAGAGTTTTTCAACAGTGATACATTTTTGTAATTTAGCATCTATAGACCATCACAAAGAATTTCAAATAAACAATCAAGCTGCGACTGAAGTGCAAACTTTCAGTTAAAACTCAAAGGATATAACTTAGTATTGCATAAACGTAAAGTATAAAGTATTGCATAATCTCCCATTTTCTCAAAAGTAAGTGGACAATTGACTGACAAACAGTCAGTTATTTCATTTCAGATTGAGCAGTTTGGGGCTGATTTTAAGTGATGAACTTGTATTTTCAAGAGAACGCTCAGTGTGAATGAAAAAAAATTCAATTCAATTTAGTTTTATTTATATAGTGCCAAATCACCACAACAGTTGCCTCATGGTGGTTTATATTTCAAGGTAAAGAACCTACAATAATTGAGAGAAACTTTAAGTGGCCAAATCAAAGAGAGAAGGCACTGACAAGCTCGACAACACAAGAAGCTCTTGAGGAACACTGGAGACAACTAAAATACAT
Organism: Oreochromis niloticus; assembly: GCF_001858045.2. Lineage (NCBI taxonomy): Eukaryota > Metazoa > Chordata > Actinopteri > Cichliformes > Cichlidae > Oreochromis > Oreochromis niloticus. The sequence continues at coordinate 33,479,301 of NC_031965.2, forward strand.
TATAACAAATGGTTGAGAAAAACAAAAATTACACCGTTTAGTCAAGTTAAGAACCTTCTCAAGGAGGTGGGCATAAAGTGTACAATCAACAGTGACCATCATGAATGTAAACGTAGAGGTTTACATTAACAGCAAACCACTGGTTACACTCGAGAAGAGGAAGGCCAGACTAGAATTTGCCAGAAAACATCTAAAAGAGCCTGCACAGTTAGGAAATTAAATCTTTGGACAGATGATCAGAGATTAAATTCTACCAGAATTCTAGGAAGAGAAAAATATAGAGAAGCAGAAAAACAGCTGATCAGCTGAAGTATACATCGTCATCTGTCAAACATGATGGAGGCAACGTTATGGCATGAGATGCCACTTTAAAGCCAGTGGAACTGAGTCTCCAGTGCTTATTGGTGAGTGCTCATAAAAGTAGTAGGATGAATTCTTAAGTGCACAGGGCTACATCTCGGGTCAGATCCAGTCAAAGAAAGAAAGAAAGCAGCCATAAACCTGTTTTTTTTTTATGATTTAGTAAAGCTGTTCCTAGCCTTTCCCCCCAGTTTCTACTCTTTGTGCTAAGCTAAGTTAAATGGCTGCTGGTGTAACTTCATATTTACTCTGCAAACATGAGTGTGGCATCAATTCCTCATTAAGCATTCAGCAAGGAAGCAAATAAGTGTATTCCCCAAATACATTCATTCAAAATATTAATTTCAGCAAATTGAAAGCAGCTGCTATTTATAATTCCACGCACTAGTTGCAATCATTTTGCTGCACTTGCTGCACGGCTTCAGTTGGCTCTGAATGTGTTCATTTAGTACTTCCTTTTGACAAACATTCCCCATCTGCAGATGAAGACAATTTGACAGAGGAAATTAAGGATAATTAAGCACTCAACTGTAGCACCGAAAAACAGTTTTAAAATGTCCAAGTTGACTCTGTTTTAGCTAATTTTAAAAAACACTTTAAAGCCGTGACATTCTTTAATCTAGAGGCAACGGTTATTACCATAAATTACCATACAATTGTTAAATATAAGCCTACATGAAGACTTGACATGGTCTAACTGGAAGACTTGACTTTTAACTTGGAGTTCTAGTGAAGTACAACGTGAGCGGCAATGTATTTCTTTGGCTTGTGTTCGTAGTAAGAGAAATATTTAAATGTCTAAAATTAAATTATTCTCACAGTGGAGTTTCTTAAACAATGTCCTTGTGTAAAAAGAAAAACGGAAAAAAGAAAGATGATTACAATTACACAAATCAATAAGGACTTCGCTTCAGAGCTGTCAGACATCTGACAAAGGACTGGAAAATTATTCCACTGATATTTTTTCTTGTGTCAAAAAAAACAACACTTGGATGGAAAAACTCTTTCGCTAAACACTGGCTTCATTAGCGGTCACAGAAGCTGATTTATGAATTAAGCATGGCAGGGTTAGTAACCCTCATTTCCATGACTACTGTTTCTATTGGAAGCGTTTGCCCTCACTGACAAGTGAAGATCGAAATGTGTGCGAGTTTACAACCAAGTCGTTCATCTCAACGACACCTGTCAGAGCCCCACTGACCTACACCCATATAAAGGTCTAATGAACAAATTGGTAATGCCTCTGCCAAGGTCCTGCTGAATGCCCACCACTGACTGCACGACCCCTCGGGTCATGTGACAAGCATCTCAGAACTGTAATCAAAGAAGTCCTTGCACCGCTTCATGCCAGACTACATAAAAGCAGCAATGAATGGCTGTAAAACTCAGTGAGAATGTCAGAGGCAAGTCACGTTTCATACATATTATGTGTGTTGTCACAAATACTCCCACTTTTGTTTGTTCCTATCACCATGAAACCTTTGAGAGGTGAGGAAATTCTGTCATCTATTTCGGCCTAGTCGAAAAAGGTTGAGGGGACTGAGATGCCACTTTAAAGCTTTGAGTCAAAGTAATTTCAGAACAGTAATTTTCCCCTTTCTCTGCGAGCAGGTTACCTACACACCACTCTGTCAGCTTTCTGAAAAATCCTCGGCAGGGGATTGCCAGCTATAAAGTGAGCATTAAACAGATCTATCACGGAGCCAGATCATTGGCTGCGACTGGCACTGGTGTCCAATAATACAGTCTGCTTTCTCCAATTTCAAATGACAGACAGGGAGATGGGGACAATAAACACATTTTACCTCCTCACACACTCTCACAGTGTCTCTCTCTCAGACCAATCCTTTCTCTTGTTATGGTTTGATCATCAGATCTTTCTCTCTCTCTCACTGAACACTGAAGGTTTTCAATTTAGCCAAGCTATGATTATGTTTCCTATTTTTATTATTATGAGAAGAAAAAAAAATCCTAAGAGTTGATGGTCTGTTTTGTTCATTTATTGTATCGCTGCACTCTTGCTAACCTCACCATTGGGACTGATTTGCGTATGAATGTGTTTTTCTGGGGGTTTTGATACAGCGGGGAAAGTATGGGCCTTCGGAAATGTGTCTGTGGAACATTTATATGTGTGCTTCTTCTACAAAATAATGAATTTGCACCAGGAGGACAAAAGAATGGGCTCTTCCTTTCAGGTGAAAGGAGGCAGACTGTTAGAGACAGGTTGCTTGGAGAGCTGTGGGATTATTCCACTGTTTCATGTTGAACGTTATCATGGGCAGGCAGACTGATGTGAGCTAAAACTAGCAATGCAGCACAACACCTAACCAAGGTCAAGCACTTCCTCTCTGTCTCTCTGCCTGTCTCTGCAAGTCGTAGGGAGATTTGTTCGGGAAAAAGTGAGATGAAATGTCAAGAGCAGAGTGATTGCCTGGGAAAGGGAGATCCTAATTAACTCTCTCTGGTGGAGCTCTCCTGCTACCTCCCTCATGCCGCGTGTGCCTGTATGAATCTTTCATCTCCTCCTCCTTGCCTTGCCTCAGAGGACACGGCTCCACTTGCAAAGCCAGCCAAAGGACAGACGGATACAACGAATGCAAAGGTCAAAAAATAAACAGTGTGGGTATGAATGACAGAGCCTCTCTCAGGGATGGATACAGACAGCAAAGCAATCCCTGCAGCATGTCTACAAAGCACAAGCAAGTAGCACAGAAGAAGAAGTAACATCAACTGGTGGCCTGTTATTGAAAAGGAGGATATTGACAATGATGGCCTCTAAAGTCAATAAACGGATGATGTTGTTTTGAGTCCTTATTACTGTATAATTAATACCATGTTTAGCTGAGGGAAGCATAACTGGAATAGATGCTGGTGAAATTATTTATATGTTAAGGTATATGTTCACTTTGCTTTGTCCTTTGCTTTATCATATACTTAACTATAACCTTGACCTTTCCAACTTGTCTTATTTAATCAGACAAAGAAGTCTCTTAACAAGCAGTAGGTGGTGAAAAGTTTAGTTGGCAATAGTTAATTTAGCTGTCACAGCCAATGGATATATACACATTCATCTGTCTTCCACTGCTGCTGTTCACTGCGTCGATACATCAATGTGGCTGTAAAGGTTGGATGAAGCATGACCCCCCCTATATATTTGGTTGAATATGTGGACAGACACAGGCAAGCAGTCTTTTCTACTGTAATTTTTCTAATCCACTCTGAGTGCAGATTTGTACACACAGATGTCTGTTTGAACCCACACATAACACTAGTGAACTGCATAAATGTAAATCAGAACCGGATGCACATTTATGCATCCATGATTAACTAATTTTCCAGCTGTCCTATTTTTTAGAAACATCAATTTATCAGTGATAAATTATACTATAATATACAAAAGAACTTTCAATCCAAAATAGTTTCAGTAACAACACTATTACTAAAATGAAACTCCACTTACTACATAAATGATATAATGATACATGTAAATGCGGCTAATTAATTAAAAAAAAAGAAATCAAGATCCTAAACTGAAGATATGGAAAAATAAAAATGAAATATTATTAGGAGAAGACATACTGCTTCGTAGTCCTGCAGGAGGAGTCCCAGCTAGGACGGTCAGGAAAGAAGTGACTACAAGCTTCAGGCCACAAAACAGAGTTACTGACCTTCAAGTAAAAGTAAAGCCGTTACATCAGACTGAGCTGCCGGCTGTGTTGTCTTCAATTCTGGAAAAGGATGAGAACCTGGAGGTTTTGGAGCTGATCGAGGCGCACAGCACAGGTTTCTCTGGGGATGGATCATAAGCAGTCTCCTGCAGAGTTCGGAGATCAAAGCCAACCAATTATAACAGAACTTAAACCTCTGTATTCACACTGTGCACTGGATGACTATGACTTTATTACCAAGTTTCACAACTATGTCTATGTCTATGCATTTTCCTGACAAATACAGAGGCTCATTTAGATTTTCTCAGCCAAATTCTCAGAGTAAAAAAAAGGCATTTGTCTAAATAATGGCGTGGGTTAAAATCATTGACCTGTACTGATTGTGGGTGTAAATGCTAATCTTTTATTCATCTTCAGCTCTTGATGAATGTGATGAATAGGATGCCGTTTGGTCTATTCATCATATAAGGTCACTTGATTTCATTTATTTGGCAAAATGCTAATTCTACCCACATATTTCAAAAAGAGTTCTTCAAGCAGGCGTTTGACGAAAGCTATCATGTATTGAATAGATGGAGCCCTTCATTGCTCAGTATATTGAAGTGGACTGTGTCAATAAAGGTCAGGTGTTTCAGTGAAATGCATTCAGGTGCCAAGAAGTTATCCATCAAACAAGAGACAGATGTGGCATGCATGGTTAATGAAGGCAGACCAGCTATCACATGTATCACTGAGCTGTGTGTATGCTGATGGATGGGAGCCACTCCTGTAAAAAGCCTTGTTGTTAATAAAAAATGATATTATTGCAAAATAGACCAAAAAAATGCAAAATAAATATTGGTTAAACTGCATGATTATGTTTATTTTCCTTATTTTCATCAATTTGAGGTTTGACATACTGACCTGTTCTTCTTTTGCATGGATTGGCCACGAGCTAATATGAAGTAATTCCTCTAAAGCATGCAGAGATGAGTCATGATTACAGAGCTGATTTTTGACTGTGTGTTTTGTTTGATTCACATTGAGACAAAATAAACAATAAAAATCTACTAAATTACTGCCCAGCTTGTGGTCTAAGGTAGCACTTGATTGAATGAGATGCCATCTGGAAAGCAAAGAGCCTTCCATTGATGTTTATCTGGGAGGATATTGGAACAGGAATGGCTTCTGTATTATTTGATTCTGTGACTGAGCCATGTTTTTCCTGTTATAGTAAAATTGCATTTCCTGCAACTGATTATTTTATCAAAATCTTGCTTTTTAAAATCGGACAATACATTTTCAGTTTCTGAATTCACATCTACATTTCCCGCAACATTCGGGAGGCCAGCATCGCCATGGATATCCGTCAGATTCATAAAAAGATGTAGACATGTAGACTATACGTCTCTCCCTATAGAGTGTGTGGCCATCAAACTGCTTGTCTACTGGAAGCTTCTTTGTTATTTCTACCTGCAATATGCACCTGCCTATTCTTTTGATGCCTTTCACGCAAACATACTTGTTATTAACAGAAATCCTGTGGTTTCACACTTGTGGTGAAGACTGCTGTGTATGACACAGCCTTGAATAATGTTGATTATTAAGTGACAGGAGCTAAATCCTCACACACTGGCTCATGTTTCTGCAACTTCTATCTCTTCTGTCTGTTACTTGTGTGACAGATAAAAAATAAATAAATTAAAAAAATTAAAAAAAAAAAGAGCAGTTGCCGGACCAGAAGAGAAAATAAATCTGCATACGTATAAAAAAAAAGAGAGAAAAAAGAGAGAGATAGAATGTGCTGTGCTCCTACTGTGTTTTATTAATAATTCATTGCAAGAATCTGATCAACTGGCTCGTCCTCAGGCTTTTTTTTCAGGTATTTTCAAATTTAATATTTTATATAAAGAGCTCTCTAAACAGTGAAAATCTACTATAATATTGATGATAGGGTTGGTACTCATCAAGCATCTTTGTGAACAATTGGCAATAACATCAGCCACTCCCTAAAAAATAAGGAAGAAGCACATAGAAGTGTGCAAATAAACTGAGGCAGATGAGGTGATCATATGTGGAGCGATCTCTGTCGTGTCTCTGAGCCATTCATGAGACGTTTGTGCAGTGTTATGGGGGTATATTACCATGATAGGTTAGGCTGCTGCTACCAGGGAGTGGCTATAGTCCCACAGGGGGTGTGCAACAACATTAATGTGGATGGTATGTGTCATGTGGTAGTATCCACATATATGCCAGATTCCCCAGCAGACACTGCACAGTAAATTTCACACTGCATTCCAAACATGCATATAGAAATGTGGTAAGCAAACTACAACAGCACAATTAGGGTTATAGACTCACTTGGCAGTCTGTTTCACTTACTATTTTTTCGCAACCACAGCTTATCAGCACACTTTATGGATGACTTAAATAATCTGACAGCCGCTAAAAGCATTCACTTTTCTGTCACTGCTGCAGCTTTTCACAAACACCGAGAGACTCCTATCTCCTATGACAAACCTGCTATGTTAGACCGAGTCACTCACCTCAGCTCAATTTAACAGGTGCTATGAAACCTCTGAGTTCTTACTCCGAGTTCAGTTGAGTAAAGCTCTGCAGGCTGTTAAAGAGTTTGTTTTTACTTTAATTACTTTTTGTTGTCTTCTCTTCCTCCTGCTCGTTCTTGGCTTTCCAAGTGTTTGAGCTAAAGCTAGCTCCTCCATGAGCCTCTGCTAACATGCCTACTACAGCTGCAAACAATACATTTTAAAAAGCTCAACTTTTACTCTGAAGGCAAATGGTCTCCATTTCCAGTTCGCACCATGTGTATCACAGCTTCAGTATCACTTGGCGAGTAGTTTCCAAGTGTCTGCAGATAAGCAGACAGAGTCTTCTATACACACTACTGATGAGCATGGCAAACTGCTCATTGCCAAACAAATTCCAAGGAGCTTTTTGATTCTGCATCCTTGTGCTTCTTTGCAAACAGTTTCACCTAGCAACTCCCAGCAACCATTTGCCAACCTGTCGCAGACCACATACTTTTCCCTAGCTGTCCGTGGTTGCCAGATGGTTTAGGCCTATGCAACTAGGCTCGTTGTTCCTGATATCTGATCCAAATATCAGTTCAATAAGGAATTCTTCATATATAGAATTCAATTAAGGTATTTGGCGATTTGACTCCAACAGTCCATTAAAGCAGAATGGAATCCCAGCAGTGATAGGTATTAGGTCATGACCTCCTGAAGTCTACATGCTGGTGGTGGAGATGAAGATAGAGGCTTTGAAGGAGCCTGAGTCACATGGAGAGCTGTAAATGGAGAGAAGGTGGGTTGCACGAAGGCGTTTGCAAGGGAGAATGACAGATGAGCAATGAGATTTAAAGTACACAGAGTGGAGGCTTTTATGGCCTGAAGAAGTCGGATAGAAAGATTATTGGACTACAACACTGATGTCACCAATGAGCCCGCCAACGTGGGAAAGTGCAAGTGATGTAAAGCATAGATTAGTTCAATTCAATTTTATGTATATAGCACCCAATCACAACAACAGTTGCCTCAGTCAGAAACTGAATATGTAACTCTTATCACTCTGATAAAAAAAATGGACTGTTATTCCATGTAAAATACTATGAAAGCACAGCAGTATGTGGACTTACAACTATGCAATCTTTCCAAGCCAGCCCCATTAGCTTTCCAAGGAGCTGTGCTTTTCTTTTTGTAGTTTTTTAGAATTCTACAAAAGCAAAAATCTTACAAACCAAATTACAAGAAAAACTGAATAAAACATTACCTGAGCTAATCTTGTAGTGTCCTTTTCAGATAAGGGACTGAACATACTAGAAAAACTAAAAAATGCAAACATCTTTTTTTATCTACTCACACAGTCCACAGTGCTTTTATGCTTGAGAAAACAAATGCTGCTTTTATGCTTCAAAAAAGGGATCAATCTAGGCCAATCCTTACTGTGGTATGCCTTTAATTTGGGGGATCCCAATTCTCTCAGTGTCTGTATTCATTTGTCTCAGTGAAATACCATCTCCAACTGGGACTAACTGCAGATGCAGTTATTCTGGCACTGTGCCTTACTCTTCATCATGCTGGTAGAGCTCAATTTAAATTAACTTGACTGCGGTATATTTGGCCTGTTGGTGGCTTTTAGATTAGAGAGCTGGACTGGTGAGAATGTTGCCAATTAGAATCCGCAGATCAGCTACACAAATTTAAGTAGAGAAAACAAATGCTCCCTCATTTTCCTCACATACTGTCATTAAAGTGTCCAAATTAAAGGGGGATAACCTTCTCTGTTGCTTAAAACTAAGAGTCTAATTGCATTATTGCAAAGAGCTTAATTGCCTTTTGTCTCCACATCATCAATATGTGAAAAAATGGAAATTTGCCCACCAGTATTTTAATTTCAAGCTATTTAATGCCCTCAAAAGACAAAGGAAAACAGCTTGCTCTGCTCAAAATTCAGTGTTAAACTCCAGAAAGAAGAAAATTTGTCACTGAACTCATGTGATTCTTCTCCATCAACACCAGGGATCAAAACACAAGGATCTAAAACTGCCCTGTATCCTCTTTTGTCAAACACAGGCCTGCTACACATAAAACACAGGTTGTTAAAATCATTATATTATGGTGCACCCATTAAATACAGCATGAACCACTATGTAAGGGCTCCTTATTATCAGGATCTTTTTCAGAATAAAAGTAAGGATGATGATCCAAGTCCCACTCAGTCAACGCTCTTTTGAAAACTGGGTCACTATGTTTGCACTAGCTGTGGTGTGCAGCCTCTACTGCTTAGTATGTGTTTTATTGAAGATTCAAAGTGTAGCTCTTGCTTAAAGACTTATCCTCTGTTGGTGTTTCTCTGACCATGTTAAAAGGGAATTGAAAAAAAAATCTGTGCTGTGGAAATATATTTGGTGCTACAAGAGAAGTGTGAATGATTCAAAACACAAAATCTGATGTTGTAGCACCAGTTTTTATCCATTGTGTATAGTGCAAGGTTTCTTTTTTTTAAAGGTACTTGCTGTATGGGTTGTTTCCAGCACCTTGGAGAATTTGTCACGGTTCGTCCTAGCTTGCTGTCTTGTTGTAAAGCTGAACTGGTGGATCTCAATCAGAAACTTTTGGGGATGACTGCATGCCTCCTTGGTGGTAGCAGGCTGTCTAAAATTATCCATCCATCTTCATCCACTTATCCATTTCAGTGTTCTGAGGTGGGGGTTTGAGCCTATCCCAGCCGTCGTACAGAAAGAGGCAGAATACACACTGCACAGGTCACCAACACCTATATACTGTAAGTGAGTTGACAGTGTTAACAACTGCACCAAAGTGCTATTGTCTACATTTAATTTTTCATACCAATTTAATTTTAGTGTATTTTAATGTTATTATTTTTATGACTTTTATCATCCATTAAAATTAATTGTTAAAAAAAATAAATGGCTTGTTTTTGTATGTCAAGTCAAGTTTTGCAAGTCTAATTGTGGTTTCACATTGCACTATTGGAATCAGCAGCAGCTGATCGTGATGACAGTTTTACTGCCCGGAGCAAGGCCTGTAATCCCAGAGGAGCTACGGGGGAGACAACGAGGCTTCAGAGGTCGAGCAAAGTAAACATCTAAGTGGAGGAAATATAAATCACCTGTTCCAGCTATCATCATAGGGAATGTGAGGTCTTCGGACAATAAGATGAACAAACTCTGTTAGGTGATTAAGACCCAGAGGAAATATTTTAGTAGTTTAATGTGTTTCATGGAGACAATGCTACTGTACATTCACGCTTCTTCAGGACTTTTCAGGAGAACTTGGATGTTAATATGAGCAGTAACAAAAGGTGTGAAGGGATTGCGGTAGCTATGATTGAAAAACAGTGTAATCTCAGTTACTCTGATGGAACATGCCTGTGGCCTGAAAATGGACCCAAAATGACCCCACTAGGTTTGTGTATCAGGCATTTTTGTACTCTCAAAATTATTTTCTATAGATGAACCCACCGTGAAGTCTAATGTGTCTTATCAACTTAATGTTACAATTAATTTTTTTTTAAAATGTATAAAAAAAAGCCTACAAAGAACAAAATCTTAAAGAACAGCTTAGATTCTGCTTGTCATCTCCTCTGTCGTCTAAATTCTTGTCATTTTGCGTGATCTAAATCTGTACAGGGGTGAAAATATTGTGTACTTCAAAATCTCATTTATGAAACATCCAAATAACATTTAAGACTCCTTCAAACTACATTTAGGACAGTTAATCATTTTGTAATATTTTAATGAGTAAATAAAGACTTTTTAAGGACTTGCAGATATCCCGAGTAACAGATAAAACATCGCACATCATATTTATATACATATGAGAACTAACGTGTGTCAAAAGAAAAAAAAAAGGCAAATAGAACTTTGACTAAAATAGGAAGCGCAGTTCAAAATAATTTTACAGGTTAATAAGGTGTATTTGTACAACTCTCTATTTAGTCCTGTTAACACTCAAAGATCTTTACACAATGCTCGCACAACATCACAACAATGTGTGTGACAAGTACTGTTTGTGTTTCGTTGACATTTAGTAATGTGTCCTACAGGACATAGCTGGATTTATGATCAGCACCAGGCCACAGAGGTAAAAACCTATCAATGTAAGACTACCTGAAGCAGTAATTACAACATCATTCATTGCTTTTTTTTGCACGTCTTATGTTCCATTTTAAAATCAGGCCCACTTTGCCTTATTGAATCCTTTTGCTGTGCTGAATTCAGTTATTTTTAGAGATGCCAGTCCTTAACATAAAGTAAAGCATTTTGTAATGAAGCCACTATTCCCAAAAGCCTTAAACCTTCATTATGGCTCATACATAAGTCAACCAAATAACCTAATTTCTTTCTATATTGAGGTAACACTAGGCTTGATGGCTCCACTTCTGATACTGCTCTAAGCTCAGTAGCATTTTTGTTGTCTGCCAAAAAAGCTAATTTAACCTCAGTTAGAGTGACCAGATCCAGTCCCTCAGCAGTCTGACGCTAATGTTTAATGGCATCATAAAGTCTTGTCTGGCCTGACAGCTTTCCAGGGAAAGACAGTCAAGTAAACAGCCAAAAGTCAATGCTGGCCTGAAGCATCCTGGGTACACAGGCTTCATTAATGTAAGACCACCACTCTTCTAAGTGAAAGAAATGAGCCACTGGGTAGGACAGATGCCCAGCAGGGAAATGCTTCCTTCTATCTGTGCTTAATCCAGTTTGTGACTGAAATGGCTATAGGTTCAGAGCATTTCATGCCCAAGAAATGAAGCTATTTGTGATGGCATCATTTTTATGCTCCTCACCTTTTGCCATCAATGTGGACAACACAAATAATTATCAAGAATGCACAGAAGTTTCACTAGAAGTCTGTAGAGAAGCAAAGTGCTGTAGTCAGTCAGGATCTCACTTCTGTTGAAAAGTTGTTATTAAGGGGCCTCATAAGAAGCTTCTCAGACCTGCTGGGACTTGAAGAACCTTGTCTCTCCTTCACCAAAGCTTAGAAGACACACTTCACTCACTGTAAAACCAAGCACTCAGGTCGAGATTAAAGTAGGGAAGAAAGATGAGAAGGAACATAGCTGCAGATTCTTAACAGCACTCCCTGATGGAGGCAGACTACAGCAGCGATGGGAACAGAAGAACAACCCCGATTCAGCTACCAGTCTGCATTTCAATCTTATTTAACACACTGGAAATACCCTTTTCCCTCTTATTCTAACATTTTCTTTTATGTTAGCCACATACATCTGTAAAAGTTCATTGCATCACACAGATTAGCATACTCATATTCATCTGAGGACAGTTCAGCCTCTGAGACACATTTGTTATCACAGCAAGCTTATTCTTAGTTTTGCATTACTTTATTGTTCCCCCGACTTTTCCTTCAAAGAGCTTGTCCACTTGTATTTTAGTCAGTTATTTTCTGTATTTTATTGAATGGCAATTCCAGACCCAGAGAAAATGTATGAACTTGATGTTTTTTCAGTCAAAGATAGGTATATAGGAAAATAGTCCTTGATTGCTGCCACGGCCCCTTTCAGCATCACTGATTTGTTGACTTCTGAAGTTTCTGTAAAAGGGGAAAAATTGCCTTCTCCAATCTTACTTATTCAGGATTATGCTCGTTTGTGACTTTTTGTTGCAAATGAACATAATCACACTGACTGGGAACAGTGTGCAATGGTAAATGGACTAGAGATGTTCTTGGCGACTAATTTCAGAGTCCATTAAACTGGAGAAAAAATATAAAACTAATAGACTAGTGTAAAAGTAAGAAAACAATGAGAAAACACTCAAAATTAAGAGCAATTAAACTGGGCTAGTTAAACTGTTAGTACTGTATGTACTTATTTTGTATACATATAAGACCCCTTTAAGAGCCAGAAACACATTCTTCAATAATCTAATTATATTTGAAATGTTGCTAAAATATGTGGCACGTACACAACACAACAGACACATTATGTCAGTTTACTTAGAAACAGCCAACATTACATACCCTTCATTTTATACATTAAAAGCTTCAGAACTGTCCTGGTTTGTCTAATTTTTCACTACAGGTTGGAATCCCTAAAGAGTCCACGATATCATCAGAAATCTTAATTCATAAAATGATACGATTTCAATGTTAAACATTTTTCCATATGCCGAGTATTACAATACCATAAACTGCAATACATTATTACCCCTTTTTTTTCGCTACAAACTATACCCCAACTTTCAGTTGAGCGTCTTTAACACTGTGTGTGTCTCACATGGTGGTCAGCAACACTGGAGCAAAACAAGGGACCATCTTCTCCACTTTCCTATTCATCCTCTACAACACAGACTTCAGCTGCTGCACCGACACCTGCCATCTTCAGAGGTTTTCTGATGACTCTGCGGTGGTTAGATGCATCTGCTGGGATGATGAGACGATGAGGCTGTGGTGGACTCCTCTATCATATGGTGCAAGCACAATCATCTGCAGCTCAACGTAACAAAGACCAAGGACATGATTGTGGATCCTGTTTCAATCCAGGGAGTTGATGTGGATATGGTGGAGGACCATAAATACCTCAGAGTACACTGACAATAAACTAGACTGGGTTAAAAACAACTGCACTGTACAGGAAGGGCCTGAGCAGTGTCTATTTTATGAGACGGCTGAAGTCTTTTAATCTGTTGGACAATGCTCAGGATTTTCTATGAGCCTGTTGTGGGCAGTACCATACTGTCTGCTGTTGCATGCTGGGGCAGCAGGCTGAGGGTTGTGGATGCCAATAAACTGATCCGCATAGCCAGTAAAAATGCGGAGGTGGAGCTGGACTCTCTAAAGGTGGTGTCAGAGAGGTAGATGTCATTTAAGCTAAAGACAATGCTGGACAATATTCTCCCGACCACTCCATGACGTGCTGGCCAGTCACAGGAGCATGTTCAGTGCGAGACTGAGATTACCCAAATGCACCACTGAACGACACAGAAAATCATTCGTGCCTGCGGCCATCTCTCTGTACAACTCCTCCATCTAAAAGCACAAGCACACACTGCAGTAGTTGCACACCGTTAATATCTGCACAGTCTGTACAGAGAAAATAACAAAGTCGGGACGATAAGAGGGGCCCCTCAATTACAACTTTATCTATATTTAATTGTGTGTAATATATTGAGATATTTATATATTAGAGCTATTTTGCAATAATTTGGAAAATATTGTAATATTTGATTGGTACTTTAACTTGTTAGTTACTGTTCTAACTGTCTTGGAACAACTGTGACCACATAATGTCTTCTGGGATTAATAAAGTATTCTGATTCTGATGAGTTTTATCCAATAAGATAAAGCTTCCAGTCTTTTGCTGGTTGTCAAGCAGACAGCCTACTTTTTTCCTATAGGCATTTTGATTACAGTCCAGCGGTCACAAATATCAAATGAAGAGTTAACTGTTACAAAAATAATACATTTTTTGGTCGATGATGGTCTTCCGACCTATCCGGAAAACTTTCCTCCCTCTTTACCCACTGGCAGCTCAAATAAACACTGACCACTGACACCGACATCCCACACACAGCTTAAAATGGAACTAGTTAAACTGGCAACAGATCTTGGACTTCACTACTATGCCAGTGTTCCTGCTCCATTCATTAAAAAAATAATAATAATAATACAATTGATTTTTTAAAGGCTTTGTAAGACCTCGATTTAAAAACAAAATTTTACACGAAAAAATAATAATTACTTAGTGAGGTATGCAAATATTCAACAGTTTACTAATCCCTACAAAACTCTAATTTATGTTTTTCTTTGTCACACATAATAGCAAAGTGAGTGTCGTTGGCTTTTTCGACTTAGTTCGACAAGGCGGGGTATCTGAGGATGTGAATTTGATTTGCAGTTTGAACAATTTACAGTGTATTATTATTTACTGTCATATTACATTCAGCCATAGTGCTAAAAAAATTACACTTTAGTTGTAGTCTAATCTGCATTACCATGAATAATTTCCTCCCAACTGTATAATAAATGTAGAGTTACATGAATGTAGAGTTACACGTAGAGTTGCATACTCATACAAGACCACTACCAATGCATAACAGTGCTTAATGAGCACTTAAAGGCAGGCAGCAGCAGTGAGGGAATACTGAAGCATAATAGTTTTTTCTGCAGGGTCATAACCGAGTCATTGACAGCTGCCCTTTGTCGATACTGGCCGACCTGGAGATTACTAAACCAGTTTCTGTTTTTGTCTACAGGAGCAGCCCGTGTGGATTTGGTAGATTAAAATGGGAACACATGTAAACTTAAATCTTGCACTAGGCAGTAAGTTAGGATTCTTCACCTATAGTTTACATTGATATGACAGCTTGATAGAATAATACTAGAGTAAAAACAAACAAACAAAAAAAAAATCTGCCTGATCGCATAAACTTTTCTCATATTCTGCATCCGATTGCAAGTAGGTGCTGTTACTGGCTGACAAGTGGTTGACATGCAACATCATCAACCTCTGAACAACCACATTTAATCTCAAGGTGACTGCACAGGTTATCTGTTGGGAGGCAACTTGTCAAACAATTTTAGTCCGATTCAGATTGACCACAAACTCTCTCAGCCAGATTGGCAAAGGTTTTCAAATAATGGTTGTCTAATTTATAAAGTCTGACATTAATTACAATTTCTCTTTGCAGCTGCAGACTTGTGGAGTAGAGTCTGCTGTTTGGTATTCTGATTATATTCCTATATGCCAAAAGCAAGATTACAAAGTGTCTGTGTCATTTTGCAGTTAAATAACTGTTCTGCAGCAAAGTCACCCGTCTGCACACCATGTCTAGATATGCCAAGATTTTTGTTAATAGGTCTTTGGGAGTAACCTTGTTGATGCAAAAATTCTATTTCTTGCCTGTCTAACTGTTACCGTTGGCATATTTCATGGATTTGACTAACAAAATGGTAACAAATTGTGTTTATGCAACAGGCTGTGCCTAGTGTCCCAAAAGATATCATTTAAATCTGTTTTTTTCCTACAATTTCTGTTTTGTGTAGACACAACACTAGTTCATCCCCTTAGGTGCCCATTTTAATGTTTGAATGTGTCATAAGTCGGTCAGTGTTAAGTGGCTTAACAAACAAACACAAAACATTCTAAAAATAGGCACAGAAAGCTTAGAGAAATATTGCTTAATACCAGTTTTAAAAATTACAAGAAAGTCTGGCTCTCTGGAAGCAATATGTAAAGAAATTAGGGTTGGCTCAGGTTGCAGAGTACTGTAGTTAATATCAATTTGTGTTTAATGTAAATTTCCGTGTATGTTGATGACAACAGGTTTGCAACTTTCACCGAAGTATCACAGTATTATCTTTGCATTATCACAAATAGATTGCATGTATTTACAAAATTGCTCCCATTCAGTCGAAAACTAACAGCAGACTTATCATCACCTTATCTTATTGATTGCAAGTTCTTACACACAGTCACAATAATTTTGATTGTGCCGTGGTCTTCAACCATTGTTTTCCTTAGTGTGACTGTAGCATTAGGAGAACTCTTAACAAGAACCTTCTGTTACAACCTAATATTCGTAATTGTAGTCAACAGCCAATGTGACAGTGTAGTTAACTCTGACGCAAACAGCACGCCCAATCTGATCCCAAAAGTGCCCAATGGGACTGAGGTCAGCATTGCAGGCAAGATATTTCATCCTTTACTCTCTGAAATTCTGAAGGTAGTCTCTGATAAACCCAGCTCTGTAAAGGCAAGCACTGTCATCTTGCAGGACAGAGTTCGGTTCCAGACTGTGGACATATGGGATTACAGCTGGTTGCCGGATCTCATCTCAATATCTAACTACACTGAGATTACCTCCAATGATGTCAAGCCTTGTTTTTCCAGTGAGGGACATGTCGCCTCACACCATGATACTGCCTGCACTAAACTCTGTTACCCTATTGTTCCAGCAATCAGGATAGAGTTCTCTACATCTCCTTCAACCTTTGGATGCAAATGCCATAGGCAGAATCTGGAGTCATTGCTAAACGGCCCTAATCAGGTGCCAGTCAGGACTCTAACTGTCGGCACCTGATTGTCTACGGTACCAGAAGGTCAAAACAAGATTCAATAGTAGAATAAGCTGTTTTGGTACAGACAGGTAAGTTTTTATGGGTGCAACCCACATACTCAGATGTGGTACTGTTTAATGGGAAATGAACAGTCTTTCCAATGCCACAAATAATTTTTAAAAGAATGAGTATTACTTTAATAAACACAACTTAAAGCATTTGCCAGTTATTTTTTGTCATTTAATAAGAAAAACTGTATTTTAATCTAGAGGAAATAAAACTCACTCACAAAAAACAATTTTTCATGGTTTATTCCTTTGGTGAGCACCAAGATTTTCTATACACAGGAAAACCCCTGTGTATGCTAATAATATTTCTACCAGAGAAATTTAGCATCCGGATTATCAGACTTAGGATTTTTTAAATGACTCACTGATACCCTGGAGGACAGTGATTCCTAAAGTGTGGGCCATGGAGGAACTAACTAATGACAACTTTAAGAACTAATGAACATTTAAGAACTGTGCACCAGGAGCTTCATGCTACAAGTTTTCATTATCAAGTCAGCTCCTGTTGGTGTAATGTGGTTACCCAGTATTTTGTCTATTTTTTGTGTTTCTTACAAGCGGCAAAGAAGCAGCTATCAGGTGGCAGAGGCTTGTTAACAGGAAATCATCCTAAATAAGCAAATAGTGATCAAAATGAATGCACAAAAACACAATGAAGGAATTACTTTATGTTGAGCTCATGTTATAATCGGCTTGGGTGGATTTTTAGATTTTGAAACTGGGCCGTGGCAGTCTTGGGAATGTCTGCTGTAGGAAATGATGGCAAAAAATTGTCACTGAAATTCTTACATCAACCACCATAACAGACACAACCAATACCTAATGGTTTACACTGAAAGACTGGGAAAGAAAACCAGATGGGGAAGAAAGAAAAGCTTATATTCGAAAGTAAAGTTTTCTGAGAGGGTACTTACTCACTGCTGATTAGAATACTGTTTGCATTTCAGTCTTAATTATTGAATGTGACTTCCTGTAGTGAGCAGATTTCCTGCTGTATCAGTGCCCATACCTGAATTTAATTTGGCCAAACAGGGTAAATCAATGGCATCTCAGTTAGAAATATTGGACTGCAATCCTCTTATCGGGCTCAAACTTCTGATTTAATAAGACAGGTGCTTGTGTACATATAAATTTGCTTCGGTGCAGCTTTGAGCAAATATTCAGACAGTTGATCTTAAAAATCACTTTTGATCTCATAGTGAAAACGCAGCCAGCATTAGCTCATGGTCACACAGTATGTCACTGATAACATGTTTTTCTGGTTGATCTCTTAGAGGACAATCCCTCGGGCCTCTTCTGATGTCCCTCTGACACTATCTGCTATACTGCAGTCAGACAAGCACACTACATGACTAGGAAATCAACCAGGAGAGACCATTTTCCCCCACTGATAACATCTCACTGCAGCTTTTCTTCTCACCATAGCATTCAGCAACCGCTATTCAGTACTTCATCCTATTCATTCACGTTCCACAGAGGATAGGAGACAGACAGAGTGTGTGCCACATGCATGTAAAAGCAGATCATTGTGAGACTCATCTGATAATCCACTGAGGGACATGTCTGGTTCTGTAGTACTACAACAGTTAATAATGTATATTGGTAGAACTGGATAAAGGTTCAAAACCAAGCTGACATGTGGTAGCAATAAAGGGAAATTATAACTCTGTAAGACTCTGTACAACTGTCTTGCTTTGAGCCTAGCTCAGGTACGGGCAACATTTTTCTCTGCATGGCCAAACCTGGTGTGCACCTACCTAGAAATGTAACTACAGGTTGCGTCAACGCAGCCCACAACTATTATGATTGGCCAGTTCAGTAGCATAGATCCTTCTGTGCAATTCCAGCTACTTTTCTGCCATATTTTTTGAATTTCTCAGTGAGAGAATAACACATAAAGAATAATAATCACAGCATCAATGTAAGCACTCATAAATGTCAGCAAATTGGGACATTGTTGAAACTGTCAGAATGGATGTACGGGAAAGTAAAAAGAAGTGGAAAAAGAAGAGAAATAAATACGTTTTCCCCTGACAAAAAATGAAAAATGACTTACAAAGACTGGGGACCCAGGAAGGAAAAACGTTCCCGCATTTCAGTCGTTTTCTATCATGTCTGGCACCGCACACAAATCACCAAGACACGTCTGCAAGGTAATAAACCCATAATAGACCAGAACTCATGGCATAATCACTCCAAACAAATGGTCACCAATGTGAGGTTAGGTAATGTCAAACCCTAAAAAGTCTGGAATGGCTGGAACGGTTCTGAAGTGGCTTTGCTCGTAATAAGAAAATAGGCTTCTGCAAAACTGGCTAACAAAACACTGGTTATCAGCTGCAGAAAGATAAATGTGACCTTGACCATGCATTTAAGTAAAGCCTATGAGGTTATCACTGTGTGCAAATTTCACTGAAATCTGAACAATACTCTAGGAGGCTTAGTGATTCTTGTGAACTGTAGACAGAGGCACAATGGCATCAGCTCATTGGTCCTCTGGCTGGATGAGCTAATCATAAGTTACAAGCCTGGGTGTTACTCAGTGACCTCGGTAATTTAATATAAAACAGGAAGGGGATAAAAATCACTCTTGCCTTCAACGATCTGATTACTTTCAAGAACTTTAAAAAAAAACCCCACAAAACAGCAACAACTTATCTAAAGCTCCGCTGTGAGGCTCACAACCAGTGTGAGGACAGGATAGCGACTTTAGCTTCTCCAACTTATTTCCCAGTCACACTTAAAAGTGAGTTGTTTAAAGTTCTTTTAATGATTTGCAAAACATTAAATGGCTTAGCCCCAACCCATTTTGTAGAGCTACTAATCCCAGCTCGTATCCCAAGGTCCTCCAATACTCCCCTGCTGCTCTCGCACCACAAACCCCATAAACAAGCTGGTGGCGAAGGCTTTTCTGATTAAACACTCAAACCTGGAATGCTTCACCATCTCATGTTAAAAAGCCACATTTTAACATTTTGTTGTGCTTTCTAAAGTATACCAAAAACAAACAAATTCAATTTCTTCCAAGTCCATCCACAACTTTTAACATCATCTTTTTGTCCAATTAATGAAACCGCTCTATGAACCACACTTTGCAAAACTTTAAATGAAATACAGATAAATCAGCTGAATAACTAACTACCCAGATCAGCCAATTATCAGTTATCAATGTCAAATATTTTTTGTTTTCACATTATTTTGTACTAGCTAAATGCTTAAAAATTGGGATGAAGAGCTGAAACAACCATTAAATGTTTCAAGATTCAAGATTAACCATCTTCCTGCAAAAGTGGGAATAAATAACTACCAAGACAAAACAAATAAAATAACAATACAACACAACTTTATTTATATAGCACATTTAAAACCAAAGGTATACCAAAGTGCTTCACAATAATACAATAGATCAAAATAAATGTATATAAAAGGCTTTAACAAAATACAAAACAAGCACTAGCACTAACACTAACAGATGGGAAGCACTAATTAGACCAGAAGTGTGGGCTAAATAAAGTAGGTATCAGACCTCAATTCAGAGATAGGGTCAGTCCACACATATAAAATATCAACTAGGAGGCTAACCAAAGATATAATAATAATATTAAAATAGATGAGATGAGGGCACTAGCTAGTCGGGAATGCCAGATTAAATAAGTAAGTTTTCAACCGTGATTTGAAAGAATGGATAGAGTCCAAGGAACGAATAGTAGCAGAACGAATTAGGTGCAGCTGAGACAAAAGCACGATCGCCTCTGGTCCTCAGGCGAGACCTAGGTTGCACCAAGAATAATTGACCTGATGATCTTAGTGCTCGACTAGGAGTATACAAGCTGAGAAGGTCAGTGAGATAGCTAGGCGCAATATTATTTATGATTTTCAAAGTAAGCAACAAGATTTTAAAATCAATACGATATTTGATGGGTAGCCAATGCAAGTCAGGAAGAACTGGAGTGATAGAAGCAAACTTTCCAGTTCCAGTTAGGAGGCGAGTTGCAGCATTTTGAACAAGCTGTAATCTGTGAAGAGGGCCAGATTGGAGACCAAAGTAAAGGGATTTGTAGTAGTCTAATCTGGAGGTCACAAAAGGATGGGTACGTTTTTCAAGATCCTTGCGCAGCACATAATGCTTAGCTTAAAAAAAAAAAAAAAAACACAACATATCAGTATCTCTGATAAACATTTCTTAGGCTCTGTAACGGATGCTCACGTTACTTCTGTAGTTACCATTGGAACCACTGGAAGCACATGCACAGATAAAGGTTTCTGGAAAATATCAAACCTGGAGAGGGTGGGGGGGGGGGAGAAGTTGGAAGAGAAGGTTATCAGCTCTGTGGTCTTATGGTCTGACACAGGCTGATGTTATTTGACAAGTGCTGCCAGAGCTCCAGGAGTCTCAGTGTAAAGTACCAGCTTTTTTCCTCTGATTATTTCTAAACTTAAGAAGGTGCTGCTGCTCATTCCTGACAATGCTGAGAACTCAACGTGTCTTTACCACTCAGAGCACCGACTTCTGGAAGTTAAAAATATTTTAACTTTTAAAAAAAGGAGTGCTGCAAACAGGATTTCACTAATCGCAGAGCAACAGCAGGAGCCACAACTAGACTTTCCACAGAAGCATGTTTTAACCATTCAAAAAAAAAGATGTTAGTGGAAGCAGCTTTTTTTTAAACATTTGGGTTCCGTGACCCTGTCACTCTCCTCTCTGCAGACCCTCCCTTTCAAACACATGTAAACTGTCTATCTCATCTCTAACCAACACTCATCCCTTTGTACATCAGCATGTTTATTCATGACACGACTCTCACTGTGGCACATCAAGAGGTTGCTTGAGGAAGAGTGGCGGGGTGCTGTGAATTTCCACGTTGACAACATGTCAAAGGAAGACAGACACAAAGGAATAAAAAATGCCCAAATTCAATTGCTGCACAACGCTTGGGATCGTGATATAAAATGAACAGAACAGTCAAAGCATTAGACTCGATATGTGCATCGGAGGTACATACAAATCACCTCATCCAGGTGACGGCTGGAGTACTACACATTTCATAAAAATAAACACACTCTATTCTCCGTCGCTGATTCACAGAGACAAGCCTACATAAAAAGACAAAGCAGATCAAAGACTTGCAGAGCAACAATGTCACATCCTGTAGACAAATATGGCAAACCTTGGGACTATACTGCCTGTGGCAGTGCATGCTATCTGTAGCTTAAAGCTATGAAATCTTGCCTTAATTTGCCAAAGGTGGGCAGAGCAGGAGGCAGAACATACAGAGAGGGAAGACATGTGACTCACTGTGGGGTTTCAGCTCCTGCTTCTATGTTAGGCTTGTGTTTGAACATGAAGAGCTGAGGAAATAGCTCCACTTCTGCAACGCTAATGGGGCCTAAGGTTAGACATGTTGAATAAGTAATATGGGGAAAGTAACACCACCATGGCCAAGGAGTGTCTTCTAAGCCTTTATACATAATTCAATCCAAAAAGGAAAAAGAGGCTCTTTTCTGCAGCAGAAGGTGCTGTCAGGTTGTTGCATATTTTCTAATTCAGCCAACTTTGTCAGTGGCAGAAAGCAATATTCTATTTTCTAACAAAGGGAAGAATGTTGAATAGTAAATTTCAATCTCTGAAAAAAAGAGGCCAGTTGAGGATAAAAGATACCAATTCTGCCTGAATGTGTGCGTGAGTGGCGGGGGTGTTTTGGCTCTAAGGAGGATGGCCGGCTCGCTGAGTCTGATGTAGTGCTACTGTATTGCTACTGAAGGATTTACAATAATGTCACAGCCAAGTCTGAGAAGCACAGTAAGAGGGGAAATTTAATGCAGAATCTTATTATTATACTGACATAAACATATGCGCAGATGCACGGCCCACGCACACACAAATGCGTGCACACACAAAGACACACAAAGAGTGGAATTATTGCGGTGTGAAGCTATTTGAATTTAGAGCATATCTAATCTTTATATCATCCGAAATATGAACCACTGACTTCACTGCCATAGAGAGTGGGCAGTTTGCTGTGCACAAACACACGCACACACTATCACGCCCCGAAAACACTCATACTGACATATAAATATATATCTATATATACGACATGGACAAATATGTAACAAATGCTTGTGGAGTGTCTAACAAAAATGAGCTGTTGAAAATCCTGCTGTTAATGGACTATACTTCTCAAAAATTTTGGAATGCTGCACACAGGAAATGGTGCTTCACTTTTGAAGAAAGCAAAGAAAAGTCCTCAAACATCATCATCATTCACATCATTCACACCCCTTCAGTTAATTGGGTCTTAATCCTTCCATCACACAACCATAATCCCAGATCAAAATACCTTTACAGGTCAAAGGCCCGGACTTCTGCACAGCAATAAAGTCGAGAGGACACTTAAGACCAGCGTGATTAGACTCTAAACTTTAAGGTCTGGTGCAGGTACATATATTAGGGAGCCAAAAAAGACCCCACAATTCAAGGCTGTGCAGTTTATGGACTACCAGAGTTACATTTGATCTGCCAAATGTCCGGCACTAAAGCCTAATATTCAGTCACCACCATAGAGTATCTTTAACCCTGTTTGATCTTCTGTGCCCTAGTGAGTCCACAGAGAAACACATGCTCTATCAGATTTTGAGTATTTTCAACATAAAGCCGGTTCAGCATTGCAACAGGGATTTAGTGTGAAACTTCCACTTCATGTCATTCACAGCATGCAAGCAGCCAGTCAGCAGGTTTACAGCTGAGTAAATTCAACACTTTGTTGCAAGACACTGAATTTGAATTTGAATAGAGGTGCAGTGATACAGAAATTTTACAAATAACAGGAATACAGAGTGGGACGCAGAGGTTTTGAGACTTTTTTGATCTGTGTTAGTAAGCTGAGGCATCACATTTATTATCATCAAATACTGTATGTCAGTTTTCATCTTAACCCTTCACCTCCCACTGCAGATTCAGCCTTTTCATTCCTTTTTCTTAAATTCCTTCATACTGACTCGACACAGCTGGCAGTTTTGTTTTAAATAGTTACCGAATTATTATAAGGGGAGAAACTTTGTTGCCATTTGTTGTTCTAGTATGGATGGCATAAACAGTTAAATATACTTACATAACTTAATGCCATATATATTTAAAAAATAACTGAATATCTCAAGAAATAAATCTAGAGATTTTCTAAATGAAGAACGTCATAAATGATATAATGCCATGGTTCTCAAAGTGGCATATTTCTGAGTGGGCTGTAGCTGTTGCCTGCTGGGGCACACGTTAGTGGTCGGTAACAACACAGCATCTCAAAAACAGCAGCTAACTGGCGTTGCATTACATTAATATATTAGAATAATAATTTGTTTAACCAACATGTCTTTCGAGGGCTGGCTAGTGAGAGCTTCAGCATTTATAACAACCCCATTTCCAGGTCCAGGCCTCTTCTGTGCTAGATGAGGTGCTCATCGTTTTTGCGTACTGCTGTGCTTTGTCCCTTGTTATCTGCACAGACACAAGTCCCCAAAAAACGATTCAGTTGCCATTCTGCCCCTAGAGTTTTTATTAGAACTATTTATGTGTTGCACTTTAAGCTCAGTTTTTAAGAACTCACAGCATACCACAAAACCCCTTTGTCCTTGATTATTTTAGCACTTCAATCCAAACCACATAGCAGCATATAAATGACAAACCTGGTGTTCATTTTGGTAAAGTTTGGCCAGTTTTCCATGTCTTATTTGCGCCATACAATGGCATCTGTCTCTGCTCATCAGATGCTCTCAACATGGACTATCACTGAGAACAATTGAACCCTCATCCTGATGTGTTAATACAACCACAGCTATCTACTTAAACTGCAGGTAACACATCATTACACAGTACACCAACTAGACAAACTTTATAAACCCTCAATTGTTTTTTAATTTTCATCAATAGTTCGCATCCATCAGTTAAAAGCACTACTTTTCATTTTAGTTGTTTTAGAAATACTTCAGTCAGAACATATATATCAGATATATCATCTTCAGATGTCTGCTAGCTAGATAAATGTCTACATAGATGTCTACTAGCTTTAAACTGTGCAATCACTTCGAGTGAGACTGCCTAAGTCATTATAATAAAAGGTAAAAATACATAAATGAAGATGTAAACAAAACAAAACAACAAACATTTCAACAAGTTCACTGAACTCATTCATTTATCCTCCTTTTTTCCCCATTTTACTTTTTATTTCTGCATGGATGTATTTTAAGGATTTTTTTAATCTTTCCAAATGTTTGTCGTTTTGCTGGCACTAAAAAAGTTAAACTAAAATGAAAGTCTGGGCACAAAAATCAGAACGGAAGGAAGAAAATGTGACACATTCAAGGTCTTTTAAACAGTGAACACTCAAACTGGGTTAGAAATCAAAGGTTTTATTTGGACCCTCCAAAACATCCAAGAGACCTTGGTGATATCTCGGTGATATCTGTGAAGTGTTTTCTTTTCTAGGGCTACATAACAAAATTCAAACTCTGCATAGTAATGCCAGGACTTCCTGAGCTAACTAGTCATAACAACAAGCCTATTCTAAGTAGTATATTTAACATTTCTTCTCACCAAAAGATTGACTTTTTACTTAATTTGCTCCAAAAACGCTCATATTTGTAGAGATGCTGCAACAGGGATTTTCAAATTTGTCTTATGTAACCCCTGCACTACATCTAAGGGTAGGTAGTAGAATTGAAACCTGCCTTTCGTGAAAAAGTGTATACATGCAGTGCAACCTCAGGTAAAAAAAAAGAAAAAAAGAGGTACTTTCTATCAGCACTAACTCTATAAAACATTAAGCGATAAGATTTATGGCGGTTCAGTCTCTTTAAAGATTATACACAGATCCTTTCCTATATTCAGACTTTGTAATTGTCCTTAGCTGTAGCCAGTTTACTTGTATGTCATAAATCTGAAATCAGTTGTATTTCAAGTTCTGGCAAGGAAAGCAAAATGACTGTAGTAACTGGGTGATTGTCCTACCATAGAACTCCTGCCAAACAGAGGTCTGTCTTCTTTCTGAAGATTGGTAACTTGCCATCACTAGAGATAAGCCAGAGTCCAAGGTCCAAGACACAGTATCCTTGAGAAGTCTCAAAAACCTAGCACAGACACCAACAAGACTGTTATTGTGGGTATTATTGCAGAGTATATATTGAATAGTAAATTGATAAGCACCCAAAACTCAGCAGCATTGTAATGAAAATAGATATTTAATCAGTTTTGTTTATTGGGATTTCATTTCTTCATATTATTAATAAATGATCAGAAATAGGAAATGTTCAGATTTCTATTTTAAATAAAACTGACTTGTCACGAATCAATCATTCTTATGTGTGAAGTGACCACTCAAATTGTGCCACAGGGAAACCCGTGTATGGCCATAAGCTAATGTGGTTCCCAAACTTTTTTGGCCAGGCCCCCCTTTTTTACAAGAAAAATGTTCGCGCCCCCCCCACGCACAAACACATCCTCCAACCACACACACCCATATTTTGTTTACAAACTCCATTGCGGTTTATTTCACACCTCAAACATTTACTAAACAATTAAGCAAATACAAGTAAACGGCAATAAATTACAGGTAGTAATAAAATATACTACTAACTCGTTTACGCTACGTCCACACCTACACGGGTATTTTTGAAAACGCAGCTGTTTCTATGCGTTTGGGCCTAAAACTCCTTTTTTGCGTTTATGTGTGGACGAGGAATACAGAGTTCGTTACGCAACGTCAAAGGTATGTGCCTCTTTTCACGTCACGCTGTGCGCCACGTTATTGTTTACATGAGATGAATTGCAGAATGGCAGATAGAGACAAAATACTGTTACTGTTACTATCTTCAGGTTTTACACGCTTATATATACACACGCAGTTACTGTCCCTCCATTTAGAAAGGCAGAGGCGTCATGGTGTAATTATTTTACGCGTAGTTGTTTTTTTTCCTGTGTAATAATTTTCAACATTGCTATCAATACATTTTTCAAAAAATTCCTCTCTGTGCAAAATGGGTTCAAAAACAAAAACAGCTGTGGGATACTGTTTGTCCGTGATTTGAACCGGGGGAACAAATTACGGCAGGATCAGCCTGATATTATTTGTATCCCGCTGTAACTTTACTGTATAAAAAGCTAACATGTCCAAAATGTCAGGAGTAGTCATTACAAGAAGTATTTGTGAACTAAAAATCAAGAATGTGGGATACTGTTTGTCCGTGATTTGGAGAGCCCGGCGCTGCTCCCGACGCAGGGAAAACTAATTCTGCAGGGGAGACCTACCTTGGCACTTGTGCAGGTGAAGCCAAAGGGAAGATATGCTTCACCATATTTTCTAGTCTTTGGCTTGGAAGGAAGTTGGTTTGGAAACATATTTGGCGATGCTTCATCTCCTGCTTTGCGTTTGTGTGGGAGCCCCGTCAAAAACCTGTCCATTAGCAGTGTCCAAGCGCTCTTTTTTTTTTTAACTTTTCATACCGCGCCCCCCTGCAATGGCTCTGCGCCCCCCCCTAGGGGCGGGCCCCACACTTTGGGAACCTCTGAGCTAATCAATAACCCTCAACATGACACTGCAGTTCAATTAGCCATTAAATGAGTAAACTCTTTTTCATTTTAATTCTGAATTTAAAACGTAAACCATAGAAATTGTACACAGAATACATCTATCATGAACTCAGGAATAGTACAAAATGCACGTTAAAATACCATAAATATCAAAAATGTACATACAAATAAAAATATCATTTAAGTGATTATACGCAATGTCTTTTACATATTTTCTTATGGATGAATAAAATCATCATTTAGGCTTTAAGCAAGCAGAATACTTTTCTTACAGCTAAGCATACAGCACCATTAGACATTGCAGCAGCGTTCAAAAATTTTACCTGTAATATCTTGACAGTAAAATTTCATAGGTGTATTATTTAGGTCACACAGTTGCTATGCAATGCATTAAAACATCTATTTAGACACAAATGAATCACCTTTTCAAAATGTTTACACCCTCTTCCCGCATCAGACCTAAAAAGTTTTCACCAACCGAATTTCGTTGGTCTTGTTAGGCTGAGTGGGCGGGACTTTACGCATTTCATCCAACAGGAACTTTTTCCTTCTCTGACCAATCAGACACCAAATTCGACTTGACAGTCAATGATTGACCAACCACAAAATAATCGAAAATAAAAGAACACTTTATGGAATTTGTTTCTCCAGTGTATTATTTATATAAATATATATATAAAATGTAACACTGACACGAATGCCCTCTTTTATGCAAGGACACGCATCCTGAAACACAAAGCCTCAGAGCCTAAGAGCTGCATCATTACCAAACAAAATACCTTGTATGTATAATTAAACATACCTTGATATGATGCCATAGTTATGTTGGTAAAATATGTCCTGTTTGTGTTGTTGTATAACATTGCCATATGTTACAGAAAATTCTCCATGCGATCTGATTATTTTGAGATCATGAAAGGTCTCTGAAAGTCACCATTTCGTAATATTAGAAATTATGATAAATTTAAAACAGCCTTCTGCAAACCAGATTTCAATATTCATGTTGTTGTTCATCTTCTTTCTTTCTTTTTTTTTTTTTTGCTTTCAAAAGATCTGCATCAGTGACATGAGACATTTACCACACTTCTCTTCAGTAGCTTCAGGTACATCTTCATCTTGATGCCAATATACCCACCAATATAAAAGAAAATGATGAGCTGAAGGCCACATAGATGCACTTCTTTATTACTCTGTCTTGATTTATTTGAGACATAGCATACCTTAGGGTAAAACTGGGAATAACGACACTGCCTTTATTTATTTTTTTCAAATGTTATTTAAATGCTTAAATTTTTATGAACTTTAGGTAACTGGCAGATTTTTTCATCTTTCACATATTTTATAAGATACAAATACTTTGAAACCAGATACGTTAATGGCTAACTGAAAAATAAAGAATGAACTTGTATGCCTTTAAGAGCCTGTTTCTTTATATGACTGAGACAAAAAACTAAAATGTGCCAAAAGCACTTTTTCTGCAGCTTTGGCATTTAATGGCAAAAACTGCTAGAGGATTGGGTCTAGAGCTGCTTAGATTATTGTGCGTTTCACAGGAGATCATAAACATTGTTATTCCCACTTGGCAAAAATGGGGTCACCAGCATCTCCTCACAAGAAACATTGTTCTACGTTAAAATTCAGTTACTGGAGCTACACCACCCACTTTCATTGAAATGTGCTGTATTGGTTTAGAAAAATATATTAGTTTTGCCATGTTTTATTCATCCTCAAGCAGAAGGACAGAATCTACATTGTTTTCCATTTTTGTCCGAACTGACCGACAACCCCATCTGAAATATTGTTCTTTCTCAGAGTTGCTATGACAACAGGTTGTGTGACTTCCACTATGGATTTTACGCATAGCAGAGGATATTAATTTAGTGTTGCCAGCCGATATGCATGTTCTCCACTGTGGAGTGATTACATTTCATTCACAGTGTATGGGTTAATTAGTAAATATATGTAATTAGTAAATACATGGCTTTTGCTCAGGAGCAGTGGTGATGAAATGATGGAAGAATTACAATTCATCTCAACCAGCGTGTCATTAGTTGCCATGTTTTATGATTGTCCTCCTCTAGACAACTGCCATGTCTTCGACAGAAAGTTGTGTGTAATGAACTCGACTGAGAAGTATGCAGCATTTATACTGTTTGTAATAATTTACTCAAACTTAAAATTCTAATTAATTCTAATAATTTCAGATACTAGATTCCTGATTTTTGTTACCTATACAGTAACCTGTAATCATCTTTATTAAAACAAAATTTATTTTTGAATTAGTCTTTTTGAGATGAATTAATAAAGTAATCTTAATTTTAAACCCACATCCACACCGTCTCATTATTAGGTATTTTATGTCAGCATGCTATACTACATGTCTTTGTAGTTTGATGGAGTTGTTTTGTTCCCTCCTCTCATGTGATTCTCAGGGGATAACTTCACCAGGCTTTTCATTAGATACACTGCTGAACTGCTCAATAAAGCAAACATCTAATCAGCCAGTCACATGGCAGCACCTCAGTGCATTTAGGCACATAGACATGGACAAATGACTGCTGGAGTTCAAACAAAGGATCAAAATGGGGGATGAAAGGAGATTTAAGTGACTTTGAATGTGCCGTGTTTGTGATGCCACACAAAGCGTTTCAGAAACTGTTGAGTGGCTGGAATTTTCCTGCATAACGATCTCAAGAGTTTACAGAAAAAGAGAAAATATCCAGTGAGCAGCAGTTCTCTGGGTGACAAAGCCTTGTTTATGTGAGAGTTCCGAGAATGATGTCCAGACTTCTTTAAGCTGAAAGGAAGACAACGGTAACCCAAATAAGCACTCATTACAACCAAGGCATGCAGAACAGCATCTCTGAACACACAATACATTGAACCTTGAAGCAGGTAGGCTACAGCAGTGAAAGAACACTCTCTTGTCAGTATACTGATGGCTGCTTCCAGCAGAATATTGTGCTGTTTTGTTGAACATAACAGTGAGTTCACCATATGCAAATGGATTCCACAGTCATCAGATCTCAATTCAGTAGCGCACCTATACAATGTGTTGTACACATAGACGTGCTCCTGACAAATCTACATCAACCGCATGATCTAGGTAACTATCTTCTAATCTTCATGTATTTTTTTTTCATCGTGAATGACAATAAAGAATCCTTGATGCTATTTTGTCCGTACACACCAAAATCTCTGAAGAATGTTTCTAGCACCTTGTTGAATCTATGCAACAAAGAATGGGTGTCCAGTCTGGTACTAGTCAGGTGTAACTAATAAAGTGGTCTGTGATAGTAAATCATTTCACCTGTCAGTGGTCTTAAAGGTGTGATGCATAACAAATGTAACAAGTTCACCAGATTCAAACTTGACTTCAAAATGCTGGATTGCAACAGTGTTGCAACGACAAGACCAAAGGAAATTGCTCTGATTTGATATTGTGCTAACTAATTTGTTTGAATCATCTCTGAGGTGTTAGAGCAGCCAAAGTATATCACTGTACAACATATTGTGACAGCCCCAGGCCTCATGGTAGGTGTTTTCTCATTTCTCTAATTTGTGCTCCCTTGTTTACTCTGTCCTTCATCCTGCTGCCTGTGGCCCAGAAATCAGTCTCAGTGCTGAAGGATGTCTCTGTTCCTAAAATGCATCTGGAGGACACAAGACAGAGGGGGGGAGGAGGCTTGTTGGAGGAGCTTATACAGTAGGTGTAACCTGTGCGGGAGTGTTTTTTAACTTCAGTGTTTAAAGCGACATGGTCCACAGCTGGAATACATAAACCAAACAGGAGGAGGACTGTATGAAAAAAAAACTTCACATGTATATTTTATTATTATGTTTAAATGTTCTGCCTTTCACTGTTTTCTATTTGCAAAAAAAAAGGTATGATATCTTGCCACATTGTAACATGTTATGAATTTAATTAAAGGTATCTGTAAATATAAAAGAAGTCATGAGAACTATTACACCAGCTATCAGAAATAACAGCAGCTGTCAAGCTCTGACAAAACAGTTAACAATGCAGGTGTGTCCAATGTCATATTTAAATGATGTTGCTATAAACAATGGCTCAGAGGTTACTCTTCATTTTGCTTCTTTTGCTTCCACTTTTTTCAGGTCCCAAATCAATAGGTTTTCATACTTAGGAGTTTGCATATGTCAGTTTCCTCCCCCAGTAGTTCTCTCTCTCTTGAAAGGCTTGATTTACATTTTCTTTGCTTTGAATGTTTTGGAGTTATCACTAGTTTTGTCACCAGTTCAAGCAACAAGTTGTTTTAGGTTATCAGCTGCTCTATTCGGTTCATCTTTAATACACTTTTCAATAGTTTTTGACTAAATTGCTGTGTGACTCTCCTTTTTTTGTTATGTCGGTGCAATGTTTGTAGACAGGCCATTTATCCATATAAAATTTTGGTGAAATGTGGTGAAAAGATTTTTAAAAAAAAAATCAAAGTTATGTTAGTTGTTCTTGTTTTACAAGAACACAGCAATGGCATGCTATTCCAACCTTCTGCCTGTGAGGAATAATCTGTCAGAAGAATATTAGTTTAAAACGAGGATAGGCTTAAAAGGAAAGGAACTTGTGTTAGACAGTGAACAAACTAAGGAACTGCAGCCAGAGCAATCATAATATAAACAAGGATTTTTTTAAGCTATGAATTATGCAGACCATCTCTCTGGAGTTTCAGAATAAAAATACAGAGCTGGAAATGAGCATAATACACCCACTTTAAGGGTTAAGTTGTACATTTGATACAGAATTTACCTTTTGATGTTGGCCCCATATGAATGAACCTGATAAGCACCAGGAGCAGCCAGAGTAATATGAATTAGGGCAAGCATTGTTGGGTTAAAAGTCCCAGCCAAGTTTGCCATGTCCCTGCAGCAGTGCTCTCTGATGATTTGACTGACAGGTCAGCAAATGAGGGGAAGTACCTGAGAGCCTTGGGGACTGGGTACAAGCTCTCTGTGTGCATTCTAATAAGACGCTGCTTTCTGAGCCTCACTGCCAGCTTGTCACATCCTAAAACCTGGCCACAACCCTTTGGCATCAAATTTTAAAATACTGGGTATTTTAAAAGCCTATTTTTTCCACTCTGTATAGCTAATTTTGTAAAGGGGTGTACTGTTAATTATTATTTTGGTGCATAAAATTGAAAACTCAACAGTAAGTGAAAACAAAGCCTCCACACTGGACACAAACTTTGTCACTCTTTCAAACCAGAGGGTTTGCTTTAAAAGTCCGATATTGCTGTGACTGATGTGTCATGGCACCAAAGGGTGTTGAACAACTTATATATATGTATATCTCCGAGATGCCAGCGGCTTTGACTGAAAGGCAGTATTTGATGCCATGGAAATGAGAACGGGTCGGCACTTCCAGAGGAGTTGTGCTCACAGCAGTCCAAGGTTAATCTAGATGTCAACACCTGCTGAGTCTGCAGCACATTGCTGTGGGGCGACATCTCCCATCTTCCCCTATGCTGTAGAAGCTTAACACAGCAGCTGATTCCTCCTCTTCCTCTAGCTGGAAGTGTAGGGGCTGGCATTTCTGTTCTGCCATGCATGACGGTTCCTCCTGGCAGTGTTGGCTGCTGACCTCCTTACGTGCTTGCTTGATTGCTTCCTATCCACTCTAGCCACACTCCCATACTCCTCTATGATATTCTCATATGGGCTTGAATGCAGGATATTTATTTTAGGTGGCTTGGAGAAAGCAACATTCTCACAGCCTGTAGTTCATTGGGTAACTCTTTCTATTAACTCATTGATGATATAAAGATAACATGATCATGGCAAGATAACATAATTAAAACCTGTGAAAAACTAGTGAAAAAGAGAGGATAAAACAGTGTGAAAACAATAATTTCATTGTGGAAATGCAGTAATTGTAATTGAATTATATAGTTCTTTGCATTCAGTTCCAATCACTTCCATGCCCACAGGTGTATAAAATCAAGTACCTAGACATGGAGACTGCTTCCGCAAGCATTTGTGAAAGAACTCATAATGCTTACATTACCAAGATATTTTGGACAAGACATTCATGCTCCCAACTTTTTGGAAACAGTCTGGGATTTCCCCTACCTGTTCCAACATGACTGCACATCAATGCACAAAACAAGGTCCATAAAGACATGGATGAATGAGTTTGGTGTAGAAGAATTTGACAGAGTCCTGACCTTAACTCAATAAAACACCTTTAGATGTTAGAGCAGAGACTGCAAACCAGTCTTCTCATCCAACATCAGTATCTGACTTCACAAATGCACTTTTGGAAGAATAGATAAAAATTCCTATGAACACGCTCCTAAACCCTGTGGAAAGCCTTCTCAGAAGACTTGTAGCTGCAGAGGGTGGGATGATATCACATTAAACTCTATGGAATAAGAAGCAGATGTCCCTCGAATTCATATGCATGTGAGAGCAGACAAGCGCATGGTGCCAAACATGTTGTCAGCCAAAATGCTCAATTTGAGTCTTCCCAATGTGGAGTCCAGAAACAAATTAACCCTCTTTTACAAACAGTCTAGATTTAACACTAAAATTATCCGCTGTTCAAAGTGACATTGGAGTGACGTCTTTGGGTTGTTTTGTAACACCAGCTGACATCTTTTTTTCCGATGTCTGCTAAACGTTTAGTGTTGAAGTCCATAGGACCTCTGTGTACGGACAATTTATCGTCCAAATGGTTGTTGTGGACATCTTTTCGAGTCAAACTTAAACTCATTGTATTTTTTTTAATACTGCTTCTATAGGGTCTGTAGTCCCATGTTTCCCGAGGGCTGGGGACATGTTTTCTGTACAGAAACAGTTGTGTGAAGAAATGCAGTGATCAGTGGACATCTCCATGATGGCGTGGGCTGTTGAAGCTTAAACAAAATTACTGCTCGGTGGATTTCGAGCATAAATGTCACCAGCTTCTCACAGGCAGTTTGCAAAATGTTTGCCTTGACAAACACTGCAGAGCAGATATTCCACTTCATACACACACATACTTGCAAAAAATTATCATGCTTTCTGTTGGATCTTAATCCTGCTACCGATCACAACCACATTCACTTCCTTTTCCAATCAGCTCTCTTCAAAATAAGACAGGATACTGTAAAAATGAACCATATATAATGTTAATGCTCTTTGAAACTTTAAACAGATTGTACTCCATTAAAATGAATTCCAAAATTTTTTCTAAATACTTTAACCATTATTATTTTGCATGGATTAACATGGATTTCAATGTTTTTAATATTTCAACACAGTTTTAACCTGGTTACAAACAAATAAGTTGATTAATTAAAATAAATAAACCAGTTAAAGAAAAACAGGAAAATGTAAAACAACAAAAAAACCAAACAAAACACATTTACTGAATAAATCAATAGGAAAAACACATAATATATCATATTTGTTTATAAATAATCCGTATTCATATGTATCATGCTGATATCAACAATGCTGATATTTGTAAATATAAAAAATATTACATTTATTAATCATGTCAATTTCCTGCACCTGTCATAGATGTCCACATGACATCCAAAATAATTACCCAGTTCAAAGTTCAAATGTTGAACGTCATATTGACATGCAAGCTGGGTCATGGTTGACACGGTTTTATATATATATATTTATGTAGACAAGATCTGCACTTCTATCTGATGTCCAATGTTTAGTGGGTAAGTTTTTCAACTTATTTCTACTATATATATTACATATTGGCATGTTCAACTTTCCTGTTTTGTTAACATAATAAATAACGCCATAACTAAAGGAAAACTGTAGTGGGTTAAGTACAGTTAATTAACAATTGTATCTTTTTTATTTTTAATTCTTAAAAAATATTTCCAATGTACCTACATTTTGCACCTCACATGAGTTAAAAGCTAACTAGTCTAGTTTAGCAGAATTTAGCAACTTCCTGTACAATCTCAAATCTGATCAGAGTTGTGGAATTTTATTAAATTGCTTGGTTTCAGATAATCAGATAATTTGATTGGCTGGTTATCTGAAAGCCTTAGTTTCAAATTACACATTTAAGTCCTATAAATGAAACAACTTTTTATTATTTATTTGCCTATTTATTGTAATGCACAAGAAAGCTGAAACAAGATAACATGAAAGTTTTACAAAGATATTTTTTCAGCTTTGTAAAACTTTCTAAGAAAAAATCATGAATCATATTTGAACTATTTCCTTCTAATTCACAGCATTAGTCAGCCAGTATGTACAATCTAAAAATAAATGACTTGCTATAATGAACTTGATGGCATTCTGAATGGTGTTAAAACTATAACTCCATTTAATAAAATATATATTTTTAAATAACTTCAATGACACTCACATGAATGTGCTCAATGTAATTATTTCCCATGGACAGATTTTTAAAAATAATGTTCACTTTGTGTCAGCTGGCACATTTAAAGTAAAACACATAATGAAACAAAATGCTTTGCTGAAAGAGAGCATGTGAAATTACTTGAAAATTACAGGCCCCTTTTAGCAAATTGTGGCTTAATTGCTGCCTTCTTCCTTACAGGGAGTAACTTTTAAAGAGTTTTTAAATGACAGAAAAAAATAGTACCTTAAAAAAAGAAAGACAAAGAAACTGTGTTGACTGAGTGAAGGCAGAGCTTCCCAACTGCCAAACTGTTAAAGCCAGCCTGGTATTATAACAACAATAAGTTCTCAAGACAGCCACTACCCTATATTTTTCTTAATACCCTTATATTTTTCTGTTCTGGAAGGGCTCATTAAGAGATGCAAAAACAGCCACAGCATCATCAGTGAGTATCACCCACTTGACCCTGAACAATTACTCTGACCAAACACCGTATTTGGAAGGCACCTGAAGCCACAAAATCTCATTTCACTGGTAATTGTCACCCATTCCCCAACAGTGGAGTCACTTAACCCCCAGAAACCTCCTGAATCTCACCCTCTCCTCTTCTGTCACACTGGCGCGTCTAATCCTCTGGGCACATTTTTTTTTTTGTTGCTTTTTGTCAAAATTAATTTATTTTCTTCACACATCAACCTAATTAGAAGGAAGGCTTGTGGTGAAAATACGTCTTTATTGCTGTCATCATCAATATCACACTCCTTATCTGGGTCACTGCGCACTGATTGGCTGCATGGCAAATGGAGTGGAAATTTCCTATTTTGTTCTGAGCCTTTTATGTTTTAAACGCACACCTACTGGGGAAAGGATGCGCATACTGGAGGGAGTAAACAGTTAATAGGCCTCCTTTCCCCACAAACAACTTGTTGGGAGGGAAAAGAAAGATGCAAGAATAGAAAATAAAAAGATAAAGGTTAGCCTGTCTTCTGGGGACTGAGGGCGCTATTCAATCATACTTGATAAGAAAGCCGTAGGGATTAGTCAAAGGCATTCTCCCTGGGTGGTGAAGTGGCAGCTCTGGGTTCAGGTACTCAACAAAAACACTGTTTGCAGTGAGATAGCACCAGAGACTGCTTTGAGGCAGAACAGAAGATTATGATTTCCCAACTTATCATATGGAAGAAACTGCTTTTGATCAAACAGCAGCAGGAAATTCTGCATTCAAGGCCAGTATATTTGCCTGTGAGTCTGCAGGTAAGAGAACAAGGTGCAGGATAATATAATGAGCATAAACGCAGCTTCGCTTTTTTGTTTCACAAACTAGCTCGCCTCCTCCTCTTTGCACCAAAGAGCAGATGCAAAGAGCCCTCAGCCCCCATTTCCTCTGCTTGTGTTTGCTATAAAGCTGCCACAGTTATCAATGAAGTCCAATACAAGCTTATCCACGGTGAGCTGACACAGCTGTATTAACTTCAGGATTATTTTGACAAAAGAAGACAGACCATCTCCAGTGTAGAAGGTGAATCATTTCCCTGTAGTCGTTTTGCGTTAAAAAAAAATGCAGATGAAGCCAAGGTGAGGTCTCTTTTAAAAGCAATTTGGGAGCGAATCTTTTTCCTCTATATGCTTGGATTGCCTCTCAAATTGCTCGGCTGTGTTGCAGCACTTGATGCTGACAAGCAATACTTAAATAGAGAGAAGCAATCTTCCTGAAACATGCAACAATACAGTATATTCACTCTGAATAAGCTCTCACCATATTTAAAGCTTTCATGTCACACGGGAGCAATCAGCCAGCTAGCTGGTGTATATGGACTGGCAAATAAATACTGTTCTGTACCCGAGTAATGTATTGATTTCCCTCACACTGGTGACCTTAATCTCTCAAATGTCCAGTCAAACTATATAAAAAAAGCCCCTAACAACAATAGTAATGGATTTTTGAAGTGGATTATAATGAGTTTCAATGGGCAACCTCTTCAGAAAAGGATGACTCATCGCAGTGTTAGGTAGCAAAGAAATGAAGAAGGAGCTTTTTGCTGATGGGAGAAGGTTCCTCTAACTTCTGGTTGATGTTGTTAAGTTAAACCTAACCAAAAAATCAATGTATCTCCTGGCCGAAAGTGATGAGTGATTCAAACCAACACCAAACCTCTGAGTGTAGACTCTGCCAGTTTTTATACTGCCTCAATAAAGGCACTGGTATCGTATGCATGTAAGTGACATTTTGTGTTTCGATTTGTAAAGCCTGCTCTCGCTGGTTCAGCTAAGTTACCCTACACATTGCTGACTTTAATCTAATACATGCCTCACCTCACCTCACCTGGAAAAGTATTAACAGTTGTCAATTCTTGAAGAGGATTAAAGCAACCACTGCTTATTTAGGCTGAGGTTTTTACATCATACTGTTTATATTACATTTTAGTCAAAAATAGCAAATGAATAAACCATTAAAAAAACCTGAATCCAGTGCGTATTCACGCAAAGAGTGTCTGGTTTATCTATCTTTGGAGAGTGTGAGTCACAGTGAATCTAAAAATATGCATCGTGTCTGCATGTTCACATTTAACGTTATCCTCCAGGCTGCAGGAGTCAGTTAACCGTGGGCTGCATCTTGAGCTTGACACTTTATCCTGTGTTTGTTGACATGTTACCACACTCGCAATAATAAAAAGAATGCAGAATGCGATCTCAGTAATTCGTATTTTAATCTACCAATGAACGTAATGTGACATCTGTCATTAGTTTTATATATAATACTTAACAAAGCTGTGATGATGCTATGAGAAATTGTGGAGATAAAAGCAGTGTCTCTGATTTATGGAAGATTATTCAAATAGTAAAAAACTTTTGTTTGTGTGTATTTGCTTATGTCTGCAGACATTCCTGTTCATCCAATTCTTGATTGTTTAAAGTGCTGGAGAAAAAGGCAACTGGGCTTGTTTAGATTCTTAAAAATATTTCACCCTAATCTGAAAGGCTTCCTCAGCTCTTTTAAACATGTCTACATAGGGCTGAGTAGAAATGTGTAAATAAAAGAAAATCCAAATTGAAGTGATTAGGCACTAAAGGTTTTTATATTTCTTATATAAGATATATCAATTATATTCGTTGTTGTTAGAAGAATAATTTCCTTCTCCAGACTTTACTTGCTTTTAAATTGATAGCATATAATAAAAGAAAAGGTCATTTGCATTTAGTGATCTGAAATATTAATCATAAATATGCACATGTATAGTGCATATGTCCATAAAGATGCAAGACTTGTTCGAGTTGTAGTAAAACAGACGGTGATTTTGCCTTAGAGGCATCTGAGTGTGTTCTCCTCTTTTACTTATTTGGTTGGTGTTTTTAAAGTTTTTAACAGTTGAAATAAATTTCATTTTTGCATCAACTACTAGGCTTATCTTCAGTATTCATGTATTGACACTGATTAAAGCTATATTGTCTTCTTTTATATTTCTATATGAAATCTAATTTGATCTATAACAACAGATCAATCATTCAATAATGTAAATGTGATCAAAATAATCGTGTTATTGTTATTTTGTTATTGCTTCTCTACATTTATGGTTACAGACTCCCTTACTACCTTACTACAGTAATGTTATAGATAATATTTTTGTTATCAGTGTAACTACTATTGTTATTATTATTTTACATAGGTATAGCATTAATATCATTATTGTGAGTAATTCTAAAGGTGTGTCATGCATTCAGTTGTTCGCTCTCTGTGTATGTGACTCATATTGTTAGGCTTTTTTCACTGACCAGGAAAATAAAATTCCTATCAGCATGTGTACAGATAACGCTTCTTTTATATAACTCCACTATCTGTTTGACACTAAACATTTGAAAACACAGTTCTGGTGTCATAGTTCAAGAGCTGCCAGATGAAATAAAATTAAACTTCCATCATCTACATTTACAAGAGCAATATTTTCATGCAGGTGTTTTTATATTTCCAGCATTAAAGCTGCAGGCAACCTGTAATGGACCTTTGTGCAGCAAGTTACCTGACACTTATGCTCTTGCTCTCAGTTGAAAACTAACACAGTTATCTAAAACTTAGAAAAAAATTCTACTCTTCTAAACTTAATTACTAAGAAAAATGTACTGTGTCATACTTGTGGTACTTTTCTCAAGCTGATGTTGGGCAACAGCCAGAAAACCCAAACCTCAGTATGAGTACACATGGACACACACACTGAATCCTAGCGCACAAAACACTTTGTAATTGTAAATCAATACACAATTATAGTACCATCGTCATAACACACTGCTTACTGACCTCAAATCCCTGGGCGCTGCCTGTGTCTCAACTTTCTTCTTGTTTGCACACATATGGCTAAAACAATACTGGAAACCACAGTCATTTAATGTGGACACTTGCCAACAGAGCCTCGAGGTTTAAAGCCACTAGGAAACTGAAGTTTTTCCATGTGTGCAGATCTGCAACAATATTCACATGAATGGTAATATTAATATGACTGCTTGCATCTGTCGCTTTCCAGAAACAGATTGCATTGAAATATATGATCAATGTTATTCACTTATTCACATCACCTGTTTATTTAGAGTTGTGGCATATCTGTGTTGCAGAATAAGATTGAAAAATTGAAAGGGATCATAGCTTTTGGCATTCTAGGTGTCTTAAATGTTCTTCTCTACATGTAAGGTTGACCTGATGAAGAAGGGTGGAACTAAATCTGTTTGAGATTAACAGTTGTAGCTCATCATGACCTCAGAGCCATGATTCAGGCAGTGCTTCAGGTCACTTAATTTTAAAGTAAAATTATGCTAGATTGCCAGATCTCACCTTTGTTTTGAGTAGGCTGAAAGAACTGTGTGGGAGGTGTAGCTCTTTCAAGCCCTCGCTAATTGGAGTCTGTCATCAGCTCATAATTTAAAGCTTACATAAATTGACCACACAAGTGAAGAAAGAAATTATGGGGCTCAAAAATTTTAGAGTGCTATCAAAAGTAGCAACATTTGGGCTCATTTTAAAAATAATCTAAGCAAAATGCAGAAAATGGAAACAAGCTTGAAGACAAGAATAGGTTTAAAATCATGTTAAATGTTCAAGAGAAACCCCCCCCCCCGAAAAAAAACCTATTCAAGTGAAGAGCCAGCTATCAAAGCTCTCCAGGTTGCTGGCAAAAATGTTTCCCTGTGAACTGTCAAGATTTCATGAGTGGAACCTCCGAGGACTCAGCACAAGATGCAAACTCTGATAAACATCAATAAATAGAGACTGGAACTCACAAACAAAGAAAGAAACTTTCAGACTTCTAGAGAGCAGTGAAGATCAACGTCTTGCAAAGTGATGAAATGAATGGAGGAAAAGAAAGAAGCAGCTTATGGCCCAGTGCACCACCAGCTTTGTTAAACGTGGTTGTGTGTGTGTGTGTGTGTGTGTGTGTGTTAGTTATGGCTTTGGGCATGTATGGCTGAAAATTCACTGCATGACATTTCATCTATCAGCCAGATCTTTTCAACTTGAGTTCTTCAGGGTGAAGAGCTGGACTATACTCCATTGATATCAGCTGCTTGATCTCAGTCTGATAAAGATGCATTCATTCCCTTCTTTAAAGTCAGAGACACTCCACAGCAGGCAGAAGCTGTAGGTGTCTGCAGTGAAGGCTGTAAGAGCATCACCACGGAAAATACAAGGATCGGCTGATGTCTGTATGCCACTGACTTCAGGAAGTAATTGACTATAAAGGCTTTTTCTGCATAATACCTAAAACTGAAACTTTGACTTTGAAAACACACAGTATATATATATATATATATATATATATATATATATATATATACACACTGAGATATTTTATAGGGTTACTGAAATAAACCAACACATCTTTAGAATTGACAATAAACTCTACATATCTTTTTTTTCAATCTTCGTGTCATCCATTGGTTTGTAAATTCCCATTTCTCACCAAAACTAGAGCACAGAATTCTTGGAGAGGCAGTTAGTATAATTAATAACACTGTAATCTTAGATAATTGCATTAAAATACTCCAAAAGTCACCAACAAACCATACCAAATGTTGAGAAGTCTAATTCAGTGACTGGAATTAGTGAAGGTAAAGCTTAGCAGACAGCTAGTGGTGGTGTTAGGACCTACCTACTTGTCAATCAAAGCAGCCATGCCCTTAATAACTCATCACATTAACCCCATAACCAGGTTCATTTAAAGCAATCAGCAGAAAAATTAAGCCAAAACAGTTCGTCAAACTGACACATGAGGCTAACCCCCAAATTAGTCAATCCTCATAGACTCCCTGTTAAAATGTCCAAGCTGAGGGATTAATATGCTTGCAGGCTGGTCTCTATGGTGACCTCTAACCTTAATGTAAGTTAAGGCTTAAACTTAAGTTTGGCTTCACTATCACTGAGTCACTGAACTGGACCTCTGGACTCTGTTGGCGCCTTTTAGAGAATTTTGATGGAATTGTTCTTACTATAATGTGGCACCTTTCCATAAAGTTTGTGCTCATGTTGTGCACTTCACCCTCTTGTCCAAACTGATCACGTCTGAATTTAGAAAATCAACACGGTAACAGCCGTAAAGCTATCACAAACCAGTGAGCTTTTAAAATACACTGTGTGTCATTTAAACATGCTAATTATAAAATGCTCAGTCACACCAGAGTTAGTTGCAACTAACTGATGGTTGCCTAGTGACTGCATTGAATTTCTTTTCTCGTTTGGCAACTGATTGCAAGTATTTAAGGTGACTGAAATAAATGCCATCTAATTTACAAACCTGATTGCCAATATGTTGGAATCAATCTGAGCTGATCAATGAGCACAACTTGTCTGCAAATAACTGTCAGGTTGTCGACTGGTTAGATTCTGATTATATTCCTATATAAAAGCAAGGTTGCCAAGGCCTGTGTTATTTTGCAGTGAAATTGCAGTCCTGCAACAAATATGTCTCTATTTGTGGAGGAATTTCTGAATAGCTGTTTCAAATCTATGTCAATCCGGCTGAATGTACACTGAAAGTCTGTGAATTTCTCTTTAACATGAATTTTTGTGTAAGTAAATTGCAACTGATTTACAACAGATGGGAACAGAATCTGTGAATTTTACCAGTTTATCAGTTAATTGTCAGATTGTATGTAATTGCCAACCTGATCTTACTCAATGGAATCAAGTTGACTGATTGCAGGCTGACTCCGTCTTATTGCCATTTTATTCTCTTGATGCATCAAAGTTGCTCTGACAGCAACTGACTGCAGTGGTTGGAGACATGGTCCCTATCTTTGGAGCCATTATTTCAAAGGCAATGAATTCCCAAGTTCATTGCACACAGTTGCAATAATTTTGGTTATCCCTACGATGTTGTAGCATAAAATAAAATATATGAAATGAAATGTATCTCGTGTTAAGTTGTCATGAAAAGGAAAATAAACTCAACAAACAAAAACTGATTTTTGTACTAGGCTTTAAACATGTGGGGGGGTTTTTTCCTGTTGTAAAGTTGGACATTTTAACATGGGAGTCTATGGGAAAGCCTCAAGTGGGCCTTAGATAAACAGCATTGGCTTGATTTTTCAGAAGAATAGGTTTCCCCTTGGACTCATCCTGTAGTATCCAAGGATATAAACTATGTAGCTGTAGAAATACCAAACTACCTGAGAAAAAGACATTTCTATCACTTCTATCACATCAACAATTGATAGAAGAGGAGAAGACAACACAGACACACACTGAACTCATGCTGTTCAGCTTTGTGAGAGATTTAGATGAAGACAAGATTTAGTCAAATTCACACATCTTTATAAGACAGGACAAAATGGAAAAAGAGATCGTCTGATTGTTTGAAGACATTTTCTTAAGAGAGTCACATTAATACAAAGATCTATCATGGAATACCAGTATTTTATATACTGCAGATGTTATACCACATTTTAATATTCTGTAACATGTGTACATGGTAATATGCCAACTTTGCTTCAAAAAGTGTTCAGTTAGTTCATCCAAGAAAAGAAAAAAAAAAGACTTTTTAAAGAATATTCAACTCACCATGAAAGGATTACAATACCCTGCAAATGCTCACGGTCTGTGTCATAATGTCTTTAAGCGTTTATCTTTACCACAAGAGAATACACAAAAACTCAATGCTTTGGGTAACTCAATGGACTGGACCTCGCCTTTCATACAAAATACTTGAAATAACCGAATGCTCATTAATGATTTACACAGTCCCAAGGGAAACAGAGACAACATTGTCATACTGTGAGAATTCATGTCAAGATAATAAGGAAGAGATGTGAAGAGCTCCTTTGTAAACCACTCTATATCCAGATACAACATGAAATAAAATAGTTGCCTGAGGTTTATCATTCAGTGTGTGAGAATGCTTCAGGATCCACTCTGAAAGAAATAACTCATTTTGTCAACTGAGCACTTAATTATGAGATTTTTCAGAAGTAATATCTTTTTCGTTGTAGGTTTTGAGTCGAATTGGATCAGATTTTAGAACAAAACTCTTCATATTTTTTCTTTAAGTTAATACTGTAATTATTTAAAAAAAATGCAATGATACCACACAATTAGCTGATCCACTTCAGTGATTATTATTTCTTGTGTACAGTCCAAAAATTAAGACAAGTATCCGCCTGCTCTCTGTAATTGTAACAGGAGTGTTTTTCTAATCAGCCAACATCATTCTTGTGCAGCTGATGGAAGAGAAATCATGATAATAGTAATAAAAATGCAATGTGTTTCTTTTAGCAGCGTGTAGAGTGATAGGATCCTGATGACATCAACCTATAATACTTTAAAATAAGAGGTCTACATTGGGGAAAATATCCTATTTTGCTTTCTTGCTGAGTGTTAGATGATAAGATCAATGCAGCTCTCATATCAGTATTGACAATGTACAGCTAGCACCAACAGCTTGTGAGCTTCGCCTGGCTCAAACGCTGGAAATAAGGAATAGCTGTTTGCAACAAAATTAGCCTCCCGACGTCTGAAAATG
This sequence comes from Oreochromis niloticus, assembly GCF_001858045.2. Taxonomy (NCBI): domain Eukaryota; kingdom Metazoa; phylum Chordata; class Actinopteri; order Cichliformes; family Cichlidae; genus Oreochromis; species Oreochromis niloticus. The sequence goes on from NC_031965.2 coordinate 33,523,861, forward strand.
CACTTCAGTGTGGGGAAAAAGAAAGTTGACCAATAACCTCAGTTTAACACAATCAAGATATAAGAAACCAAAGCCAGCTAACCCTCCATGTCCAGTGTAGCTTACCCAATTAGCTTATTCCACTGAACTGTATTTTTGAGAAATGTTTCACATTTTATGACACATTATATGTTAAAATATTTTACACTTAAATTTTAAAATCTGTTACAATGTAAGGAACAATGCTACTGTCAGCAGAAATTTACTAGCAAAGCAGCACGGCTATTACTTACATTTTCAAGTTTGTTTTGTAAAGTCTTCAAAAGCACTGATGTTTAACAATCAAAACTCTAGCTATGGCTTTAACGGACGCTTCTAGAAAATCTGTTTTGCAGCTATAACATAAATGTTGAACATACTTACTTTAAAAATAAGCTAAACAACTAAACTGATCGTTAAAAGCATAACAAATTGGTCTAATCACTGGATTCACAAAGTGTCCACTGTAAAGATACTGAAGGCCACAAGAGTTTTCTAAATGGCAATTTAAACTAAAATTTTAGGAGAATTGAGTTTGTGAAAAACAGCTTCCAGGGTGTTTACATGTGGACAAAGTACTTAATCCTACTGTATACACTTATCCGATGAAGTGCTGTTATATAGGCTAACTCAAATAATAATCCTTCTGGTTTTAATCTAAGGGATTGGTTACAAACTCAAGTTGATTTTTCTATTAAAGTTTTTCTTTTGTTAAGTTTTTTTTTTTTTTTACTTGTGTTTGCTATTATTCTTCATTTCTGACCTCTTTCTAATCCTGAATGCTTCTTATATCTTATTAGTTGAAAGAACTTAATTTTGAAAATAAAGCTGTTTATGGAGAATGAAGTTCAACAAACATCAAAAGTTATCCATGAAAATGGAAAAGAAATGTTGAATGTTCTACTTGTGTAATGACCAGAGATGTGATTAAAGTTTTACATTGACTGCATAAGATTTTAACGTTTTAATCTGAGTGTTAGTGGTCTGACGTTTGGGGTTCACTGTTTTAATCGTTTCTAATTGGCTACTCACTCTAGTAAATCAGTAGCAGTTTTGGGTATATTCGGCTTAAATTGGGGCATAAAAATTACTTGGTAGGTTTTCCATTACAATTTCATGATTGAATAAAAAAAATCTGAAATAGGGCTAACAATAAAATTCAGAGCAGGATAGAAACTGAATAAATAATATTCGATTTAAAAGAAAAAGCTTTTTATATAATTATTTTTAAGTTAAAACAATACTTATTATTCACAAGGCTACATATAAGCTCTATCAGGGTAAATATATGTGTTAGTTAAAATGTCAATGTGCTTTTCAACGAGTTTAAAAAAAAAAAAAAGCTTAACTAGCTGATACATTTTTATACTAAGCTGAGCTGACCATGTCCTGAAACCTGTAGCCTCATATTAAAAAATAAGATATAAAAGCTGCATTTGTTATAACTCTCAGCAAGAAAGCAATCATATTGGTCAAAATGTCAAATCGTTCCTTTAACACATACAATAGGCTGTTTAATTCAAGACAACAACCCTGCGACTCACAAATGATGAATACACTCAAAGCTACAAAAACGCTGTTTTTTTTTAAGCAGTTTTACATCAAAAAGCTTGAATATGACAAAGCGTGTGTATGTGTCTTTGAGGGGTGAGGCGTGAGATATTACTAACCAACTTATAATTCTTGCCATAAAAAGCAAATGAAAAGGAACGTGAATCCGAGGTTTCATCACCTCTTTGGAAAGTGTCATGTTGAACCATGGCTCTGAGTCATCCCACGTTCGACAAAGTCTCTTTGATTCGGTGTCAGTGGGCTTTTCGCATTGTATTCACTGGCATTCACCTTCACCACATTAGACAACCAGCACTGACACGAGTAATTCCCAAGGAAATCTCCTCTGGATTAGGATGAAAACAAATACCATAGCTTTATACTTTAGCCACCCAGATCACAGTCAGAAAAGGAACCAAAGTAACATCGGAAAAAATAAGTTAACATAATTCTGACACATAGAATTTTACAATATGTACATTATCTTTAAATTAAAATAGATTTGTCAGTTGTCTGATTGGGTAGGTCCTCTACAGAGCGCTGCTATTTTCCAACCATCCAGTGTTATTCCAAAGAGCTCCCTTTATGAGCTCAGAGCCAGCCAATCAGAGTGCAAGTAAGGCTTCCAACGTCAAGTCCCTGCCAATAGTTTGTCGGTGGCGTCTTCAGACAGGGCCAAGCCCTTAGCAACACACATGGCAGACCCTTCAACACCTTGACAAAAAGAAATAAATATAAAATATATGTAATATTTCTATATATATTCATAAAACCAAACCTAGGATAGATTTGAACTCTGTCTTCTCTCCATAATATAATCAAATTGCGGCCATTTCCTACTGCCAGTCCACTTTCCTTTCGGTCTCCATTTTTGTGTATTTTTGCAGTTTTTCAAGGAAAAACAAAAAAAAAGTCTTCTTCAAACCTGTACATCTTATACACAAGTAAACAAAATGTAAAAGTGCGTGTTTTTTTGAATACGTTTTATCCACTATATCCAAAAGTGTTGCAGGCACTTAAGTCCTTCCCAAACAATGCAGGTGTTTTTTCGACAGTGAAGCAGGTTGGTTTGGTTATTCCTGGATCCGTGTGGGTCGTTCTGTCTGTATGTCTCTGTCGATCTTTGCGTCTGGCGAGGCCACTCATGGGCCGCTGCTAGCCCAGGATGTCCAGGTAGACCGGCGTGGCTTTTCCCATGGCGAACAGGACCTTCTGAATGTCCTTAATGTTCAGTCGCTGCTGTGGTTCCCGCTGCCAGCAGCCTAGCATGATGTCATAAACCTCCTTAGGACAAATCCGTGGCCTCTCCAGAACCCGACCCTGGGTTATGCACTCAATGACCTGCAGAGGAGACAGGGCAGTGGAGTGAAACAGGAGATTCTCACTGACTGATTGCTTTGGTTTGTTCATAATGAGAAAGCGGTGACACTGAGCAGAAATGTCCTTTGAGGTTTGAACTAATGAAACTGAGATGAAAGAAATAAACAGAACACATTCAATCCTAAATTTGGGCAATAATAAAAGGGAAACAAGACTTTTTTTTTCTGTCCCACAGCACAAACTAACAATAATACTGACTATTTGGTGGGGCTGGGATGTTTTAGATGTTGTTAAAAGGCTGATTGATCTTTTCTCTATTGTGCTTGCGCACTAATTAGCCAGATGACTCACTGCTGTCGTGATAATTTGGCTTCATTTTCCAGGGCACTGTACTTTAAAAGAATGGATAGCAATCTATTTGTGTGAAATTATTGGGGGGGGGGGTCATGTTATGGAAAAACTGTGATTTTTAACATTATTTACACTTCACACTTGTGTACTAATCAAAACTAGCTCAAACATCTTTTTTTAAGTTTTCACTTTTCAAGGCGTAGAAATTAACAACACAGCTGAAGAGGGACAACAGAAACTTTCCCCGTAAGGCATATTATGGTGTCATGCAATTTCACGCTCTTGCAAGTTTGCAGCACAACAACAGTGTCAGAACAAAGGATTTGATAATCTACTGATATCTAAAGCCTAATTTTCTGGAAGGAACGTATGACAAACTTGATCTGTGTTTAAATAAATGTGACTTTACTTTACTCAAGACAGCAGTACACGTTATTAGAACAAAACAGGAGGGACACACTTGATCTATTGTTCTACCGTTTGTTTACTTTCTGTTATATTTCGTCAGTCATGTCTCATCCCCAGATGATAAGAGTCTCCAAATGCCGACGGGCTACCTTTAAGACTGACTGGAGCCTCTATGCATAATTCCACAATCACAAACGCTACAATCAAGCAGTAGCTTTGAAAAATCCACCCAGTGCTTCTCTAACTGTGGTGCATAGAGCCACTGCAGGGGGTGGGGGAATGTCATGTTTTTGGGGTCCTTAATTTGTTTGTTGGTACAGTTTTTTTGTCTTTGCGTTCCTGGTTTTCTCTTTTCTGTCAGTTATGTTTAGTTTTATGGTGCACTGTACACATGTGTTTAACCCCCAAACCCAGTTCTACTTCTAACAGTAATGTGATTGGTGTGTGCATGGCTGCAGTCAAGTGAACTGTGCTCTGGTCCAGCTGAAGAGAACAGCCTTGCTTAGTTAGACCCAAGCACGATACACAAGTAGTGTGATTGGTATTCGAATGCTTCCTCAGTGACAGTGACTGCCCCTGTGAAAATCACTGTGTTATGTAAATAGCAAATCTGTAACACATGTGAGAGGCCAGTGTGTCACCGCTTCCAATTAAGCTACAAAATGCATAAAATCATGAACCTCATTGTGCTCTCTGAAGCGAAGTTGAGATGTTGAAACAAAGTGAAGTGTACTCGGGTCTGCATGTAAAGAGCAGTATGAGCACAGGACAGTGAGGCAGTGGGAAGATGGGACAAACACACTTGGTGTTGGTACAAGGCAACCATGCTTAGTGTGAGTACACCCTCAGTCTTTTGGTCTCTCTGTTGGTTTACTTCCTCTTTTATTTAGTTTTCTCATGTGTAGTCTCTTGGTTTTAAATTCTGATTTTGTTCCTTTCCCTCCTTTTCCATCCATCTATCTTATCCTTTTTAGTTGCATTTGGATTTGATTTTTTCCCCTGTTTTTTGTGTTAATGACAAAGAAAAATGAGGATTGTTTTATTAATCCACACTACTTTAAAACCACGACCATGCTTTTGAGCACCTAAACTTTGGAAGAGCCTTCCTCAGCCTATTAGGCCACCTAAATCTGCTGAAAAAAAGGATTTTGCCCACTAATTTGGGCCATAGTTTACATCAAATGCATGCACATGCATGCATTTGATAAGACAATATGGTTAATTATGTGTCTGCATGTGTCGGCATTTATTCAAATTGTAAAGCACTTTGTAAAAGTGTGTTTTAAAAGCGCTATACACATAAAGTTATTATTATTATTAAATTTGCACAGAGACTAAGCCCATGTTTGATGTTAATAAACATCATGGGAGCTGCATTAATTTAATGGAATAACAATTGTAATCCATCAGGTTCCTCTGCGTCGTAATGATAGAGCTGTGATATCGATAAATCTGTTAACTTACACAGTCAGCATTTTTCTCAGCTTCCCTCTCTGGCTTCAAATAAGTGAGACCTTATTAATATATCAGGTCTTCTCCAGTCTTACTGACCACACACATTCACAATCTGCTGCTTTGGCTGTAGCAGCCGTGTTGTTTTCAGCCTGTATTAAGTGTTTAAATTATTCATACTCTTCCCATAGTATAGTTTTATCTTTGTTTGTCAAGTCAGCTGCTCTGTTGTAAGTAGACCTGTCAATGTTTCTGGTTGGTTATTTGCACCCTTTCATGTGATTTTGCACCCTTTCATGTGACTTATCAAGCTGACGCCTACCTTTGTCTGACCACTTATTGTTACAGTTCTGGTGAGTGAAGCCAGATAATATAGATAATATGGATTCTGCAGGGCTCTGGTGATTTACAACCTTTATTTTTCCTTGACATAGTGCTTGGACTCAATTAGAGAGAAGTCTCACTTCCCGTCTGAGATTCAGATTGTAGCACGCGTCCTTCGTACATACATCATATACTTGCAAATATGATAACATGTACTAATAGACAAGTGAAAGTGAAAACAAGGGTGTGATTAGTCACCCTAGTTCTATGATCACAGTTGGGGTCTCTGATCCCAGTACAAAGCATAACTCCAACCCCCTCACATAATAAGCAACTTGAGAGGACAGATAAGCAGCAGCGTGAGGGCAGACGTAATAAGGCTGGACTGGGATCAGCTGCCACTAATAGGCCAAGACAAGAGGGGCTGCACGAAACAGAGCAGGTTAGGCTATAATATCCTTGACCATCAATTTAGCACGCAGTGTAGTTTTCACCTTTCTACATAGCAGATTAAATGAGAATTATGGTTTATTTTCCAATAATGTGTCTGCTGTGGGTCATGATAACTTCACACTCATAACTTCCATGATAGAGATTTTGGAGAAGTGAGAAACAATGTGTGAACACCTGTTCTGGAGTGGTTTGTATTAGTTTTCTGCTTCCTTCCAACTTCTTTCTTCGAAAAATATTATATATTATTATTTTAACTGGAGAGGTCATACCAAACATGGTACGCAGAACATTAAATAATTCTTACAGCTTTTACTTAAATTGAAGCATCAACATTTATTTAATGGTCCATGTGTCACGGTCCTGGGTTGGTGACCCAGTGTTTTGTGTATTATTGTTGTTATTCTATGATTTCTCCTTTGTATATGACTTCTTGAGTTCAGTTTTTGTATCCTAATTTTGAGGTTTAGTTCTGTGCCCAGTCTGTTTCCTGTTTTACTTTGAAGGTCAACGTATTCCGTCTTTGTAGTTAGTTTCAGCCGTGTTTCCCAGGTGTTTGCTCTCTGCCCTGTTCCCACCTGTATTTAGTGTCTGCATGTGTTCCCGTTCGTTGTCGCGTCTTCCCTTGTACTAGCCTGTGTGTTCTGTTTTCATGCCCCATTTCTAGCTATCCCAGTTTAGGTTTTGTTTTGTGTTTGCCAGCAATAAAGCTGTAGTTTTTGAGTCTGAGTTCCACCTCCGTGAGCCTGCATATTGGGTCCTTTTCCTGCCTGCGTGCACACAGACCATGACACCATGAGGTAACCTGCTATTCCATTTTGCTTTCACATATAAAACTAAAACGGGTGTCTTGGTTAACGGGCACTAAGCAAAATAACTGTTCGAGACATGTCTGACACAGAAAATGCGTCACACTCTCTGCTAAAGAATGTATTTCTCTGTATAGAATACATGTATTGTTCTTTGCTGTATTTAGGAGCTATCAAAAAAACAACCAATCAAACAAAAAAAAAAAGCAGACAAGCTGATAGGTGATGGCAAAAAAGTGCAATCTAATTTTACTGTGTAGTAAAATGATAGTGGAGCCAGTGGAGCCCAGAAGTGTGATGCTTGTTTGAAACATGTTCCTACAGTACCCAGGTGATACTTTACCACTGTCACTGAGTCACTAATGCTCATTTATAATTATTGCAGTAATTTTTCAATGATTTAAACAATGACAACAACTGAATAATAGGCATGTGAATAAGTGAATATCAAGTACAAGAATTTTGTCTGTACTACCTGTAGGTACAAAATTACATTTGGAAAACAATTTACCTTCTTTGGCTGTGATATAATAAAGCACTCATCTCATCACAGTTTAATCAGCCGAGTGTTTCATTTAGCATGCCTCAAAACTTCTTCTGCGCAAGATGCAGAAAAATATGAAAATATCAAATTTGTATAAAGCCCAAAAGCACATTGACACTTCTATTGATATTTCTATTCTATTGTAATGCCTGGGCTTACCCTACAAGCGTAATCCTAATTGAATTTTATTGATTTAAAGCAAAGACTTCAATGAAAAAACAGACCGCTCACAGGCGTTATGTAATGTGGCATCTTGTCTAATCGCACATGGGCATCAATTTATCATCTCACCAAAGAGTGAAGAAACAACACGAGGCAGTAGATTAAGATCCAGAATAGCAGTGGTCATTTAAATCTGCTATTAGCAAGCTCAGGATTTCAGCCATTCCCCACCGCTGACGACATGTGGGGAAAGATTTTGATGTACTTTGCAATAAGCTGCCCTACTTGATGTTTGGAAATGGAAAAGTAGACTTTCAGATTTACCACGAGATGACCTGGAGCTATAATTTCCAGTGTGTGCATGAGATTCTGCAGTTCGGCCTTTGATAATGTGTGTGTGCTATATCTCGTGAAGGTTTATCTATCGTGCTTCAAGCGCTTTTTACCTCGTTGTTACCCAGCTGAAACCAAGGCTGCTTCCCATAGGTGAAGATCTCCCACAGAATGACTCCAAAGCTCCAGACATCGCTTTCCGTGGAGAACTTCCTGTACATGATGCTCTCTGGGGGCATCCAGCGAATAGGTAGCATGGTGTGTCCTCCAACCTGAGAGGAGAATAGAGGAGAGGCGAGAGGAGATCTTTATTGCAAACAGAAATGTTGCAGCTAAGACAGAGATAAGAAGACTCCGTCATCAACACAACTCCCTGGTGTCTGGGGATTAACTGTCCATACATGTAACTGATACTCTGGGCTTAACATTTCATGAATGCCGGCTGTGCTGCTGAATGTTGACACTGATGCAATATAGAAAAATGCTGACAGCTCTGTATGCATTGAAGCAACAGAAATACTTTAGGTTATCATATAAAACGGCCCCTTTGTTCTTAAGTAAAACAGCAATCCTTTCTCTGCAGAAGTACTGGCATTAAGCAGAGGATCAAAGTCTCACAGCATGGAGCTGAATGTGGAATTTAATCAGTTTTTAAATAAATCAACCAAGGGGATAAGAGAGCTGCTGAATACACACTTATGCGCCATCATGGTAAAGACGTTCATGTGGCTTCTAAGGAATGTGATTAAATTCAACATAGCAGCATGCAAACATGCGTTTCTAAGATCTGCACGAGGCAGGGACAGTTGAAGAATAACACATATCAGCTTGAAGCAGTTTGGTGTCTGTAAACCAGCAGCACATGAAATGAAGTCTCCCCTTGCTGTAAATCCTTTCAGGGTGGATATTAATCGATTAGACAATCACCCATTAATCATCAGCTTCCATTAGCAGGCACTGTTTTAAGATCTATTTCCCATTCGTGTCAGTGACTGTGTTTTAATCATGGCCGTGTCGGGTTGAATAAGACCGATGTGGGAATGAGTTACAAAGTATTGCAAGTTTCAAATCAGAATATGAGGGCAGTATCACTTACAGTGATTACAGTGGTGCTGGACGCTTGAAGTTTATTAGAAACAGATTTTTGTTTTTAACATGCAGGTGGTCTGACCTTTGCAGGAGAAATGTTTAGTGTCACAGACTGCCAGAAAAATTTACTGACAATCAGAAAATAGCTTAAAGGGCTTAAATAGCCTATCTGTCATAACCACATACTTGTCAACACATGATTAAAGTTCAATACTCAGGCCATGTGCTGATTACATGAGATAACAGATGTGGTGAAAGCTGCACAAAAATATTTGGATGTTGTACATGTTTTTCTTTACTTTTTACTGAGGTAAAGGTTACTCTCAACATTTCCAAACAAAGGGTTAAGATAGTAGGATTATGATTACTAATTAACTCCCAAGAGTAAACATTTAATAGCCTTTAATAGACACTTAGTATTAAACCAATAGTGTGTTTGTTGCCATATAGAACTAAGCAGACAGCAGTCTACATAGTTCTAGTTTATTCCTAATCCTACTTAATCACCATTCATTTGTAACATTCTAATACAAATGACTACTTACAATACTAATTCTAAGCATTCTGTTGCCCTATCACTTCCTGCTGTCATTTATTTGTGTTATCTGGTTCAGTTTTTGGCCTTTGCTGTTGTTATCTTGACAGTTCTGTCGAGATAAAATACGATGGGTTTTAAGCCCCTTTGAGGTTTTTATCTCTAAGTCAGTGAAAGCACTCCTGCAGCATATCAGACACACATCTATCATCTGTCCATCATCAAAACCACCCATCCATCAATGCATTCACTGATCTATCCATCCATCCAGCAAGCAGGCCAGCAAGCTAGCCAGTCAACTACTCTTTTGGACTCGTTTTCTGTGCTTTAGGACAAAATAAAATCTACAGTCAGACGTGCCATAGGCTCTGAAATCATCATTAGGAAAACCGCTTAGCTTGTAGCTGCATTCACCCTCATATGGTTCCTCCTATCTGTACCTCTGGGTTACAACACAATCAGATTCATTTAATCATAATAAGCTCTTTTCCCAACTCCATTTACCAGCTCCAACATCTGTGTGCCTTCAGCTGTGAGTGCTTCGTGGCATTTTAAGTATCGAGAAAAAAAACTCAGCTCAAGTCTTACTAATTACCTCCTAGTTCCGTAGCACGCTCATTGCACATTTCCTTTGAAAGTCAAACACAATCTCCGTGTGTCAGCTTGACGTAGCAGATGAATCTTGGTGGATGTTTTCAAAGAAACATAAGATTTGTCAGTCTGCCAAAAGTCTACTCCTTCCTGGGCATTTATTCAGAGCGTCCTTTAAATTGTACACTTCATCAAATTTAGTTGCTGAGTTAGAGGCCTCTGTTTGTTTTCCTCTATATGTCCTTCATCTCCAACCTTCTCGAATATCTATTAAAATCACCAAGGTTACTGACTACTAGCTACTTTCAAACTAGTCTTTTGTAAAACTATACAAGACAGTCTTGGAAACTATACGACACAGTCTTAGAAAATATACTCAAAAGTATCAATGACAACACTGGTTACCCTTACAGGGATATAGTGAAGATCAAGCAGCAACCTCCAGGGCTGAAAAATGAAGCTAGTCTCAAAAAACGGACCAGGTATGTCGTGTTGGTCCTTTTTAACAGAATTATCTAACAAATCACATGTCTTGCTGTGAATTGTAGCCCATCCAAGAAGCTTGTGCTTCAGTTTTGGTAAGTATAATCATATCTTTGCCTGTGTTAATGGATGGCAATCACACCTGGTTAACCAGGCTTGCTAGCATTGCTAACTAGTTCACATTTTAGGTTTCTATGTTGAGCTGGGCTCTCTGCTTCAGACTCTGTGTGCAGTCAATCAAAAAGTGTGTTTAATGTGCCCTATGACTCTTCCACTATGAGTGCCACCACCTCTCATTAGAGCTGTTATCAGCTAACAATGATAAAATAGTGAAAAAAATCTATAAATAAAAACATACAACAGTTAAATAAAAAATATAACCGGGAACACAAACCTGGCTAAGAGGTTGGAATAATTTAAGATTATATGGTGCAGAAAACCATTAATCTTGGGATTTAGCACACAGTAAAAAAAATCAACATTTTAATTTTAATTAATAATTTTAATGCGGGGTGCATTCTTGGTACTGCTTCTAATATGAGGCCTGCACTGTAGAGCTCAGAAACTTTAAACTGAAAATATGTAAAAATTAGATATTACCGTCCATAGTCTAATAAATGAGAGATGTAAATCACTTTAGAGAATTAACAGCTTCATTGTATATTTAGACTGAATTAGATACATAAATAAAACATTTATAGATTTGCACCACTCACCACTTGCCCACTTACAAAGAAATGAACAGTGTCCAATTTTTACATAAAAGCTATCAATTTATAACATTTTGTATTTTTATATATGTTACTGTCTATTACTATTTGTAATTATTTGTAAGCCTGTTTAATGCATTTCTAAAAATAATCTATAAACCCAGACAGAATGAGAGTCTCTTTGCAGTAGGGGGACAACTGGGTGTATTCTGGTTATATTTGTACATAAAAGCAAGGTTACTGAGCATTTATGTGATCTTTATGTAATTTTGAAGCTAAATTGCAACCGACAGCAACTACGTCATTATTTGTGGAATTGAATTTATGAATTTCAGTTTTAAGTGCTCTATTTTTGCTGATTTGTCACAGTTAATGACCGTATTATCACAAACCGATTTTGTATAATTGCAAACTTGACTCCATTCAATCAGAAACTAACAGCAGTGACTGGTCTTGTGTTATCTCGGCCTTCACGCACCAAAGTCACTTTGAAGATGGCAGCTGACTGTGAGTGGTCACAGACAGAAAGAACCATTTCAAAGGCAACAAGATATCATGCTTAACGCACAAGGTTGCATTAGTTTTGTTCCTTACAATCTTCAATCCCTGTTTCCCCAAGTGTGACTGTAGCACTACTCAAACGGTAGCTTTTAGAACATATTAACTAAGCTTTTCGAAAAAGCCACAGATCGCTCATCTATATTTCATGCTCTAAATGAGTCATCCTGTATTAACAAGGCAACATTAGCATTTTCCCTAGGTTCAGCTATACCAGGCAGATAGTAGGTTGAAAATAATTATGACTCAGAAATGACTTGTTGGGTACAAGCTCTTTAATTTTAGTGATAAAAAGGTGTCAATTTCCATTTTTAAAAGTTGTTAGATATTATACTTGGCTAAATGTGAACCTGTATGTGAGACTAACATTTAAAAGAGGAACACAACCTTTATTTGAAAAGGTTAATTTTGATGACTGAAAGTCACACATACAATTTTGTACACACAAGTGAAGCAAAATGTTCAAAAAGACTCATGAAGGTGCCTTGCAGAACTACCTGGTATATGTTTTGTAAGCCTTGTTATGAGATATACAATGGAAACCTATCATCTTACAAGAAAGAAGAACCGCTAGGTGTTTTTGTGTCCTCGTTTATGTAGGCACAAAATACCTGGTTGTAGGTATTTTGTGCCATTTTGGATCTTGAACTCGTGATTGTAGCTCCTTGTCTCAGGTGTCTTGACTAAGTCGATATCTGGTGTGTAGAGTGTTTACCTGGAAGTGTTATCCCAAAGTTGTATGCTTTCCTCGGACTGAACACAAATCGATATTTGTACACAAGGCCTGCAGGTCAACAAGACCAATAGAGACACTATTCTTTACCAACACCTATATGCTGACTGAGAATCAGAATCACACTCCATTAACCTCCAGCATGTCAAACTGGAGGACACTGGAGGATGTTTCTTCTTTACTGAACACACTTCCATTATTCTTCAAATCCATTCACTTCCATATGGATGGGAGATGCTTAATATATGTATTGTATCCTATAAGATTTACTCATCAAAATGGCCACTGTCACAATTTCTCACAAAAATGTAATAATAATAATTAAGTATGAATCATGTCAACATAATGGCTGAAATGTATAAAAGTGGAGCCCAAAACAGTCTCTGAAAGCAGTTTGGAAACATAGATCGCTAAAAGTATACTTCACAGATAATGTAGATTTTGAATTTCTGTTTGTTATGACAGACATTTGCATTTCTGTCAAGTGTAGCGATGTTAAGTCTTTCTATTATTCAGAGCCTTATGCTTCAAAAACTTTTCCCTCTTTTTATCTAAAAATCCCAGGAGGATTTGCAGAGTTTTACCTCCATCCTCCTGCTTTACATTGACACATTTACACATGTTTATACCTCAGAGCAGCCCAGTACAACCACAGTCTTTCACTAAACCCGCCAGGGGTTAAGTGCTGTGCTCCACCGTGTCTCACTGTAGAGTTGTAAAGTGCAAAGAATCAATGTATCATTCTCCTGAATCCTATAGAACCCCGGTAGTGCTTCTATATAGGTTGCTCAAGGGCATGAGGTGTTACACAGATGCATCCTTTACCTCTTAATTTCTTGAGGCTTGCTCCGCCATCTCCCCGCCTAAATAATTATGATCCGTCACCACCTTGGAAGATAATCAAAGCTGCTGTGTTTCCTTCCTTCAGTGGTAGGACAGATAAAACAGTAATTAAGATAAACATAAATTCACGAGGTGTTCCAAATAAGGTGCCCTTTCTCCACATCCTGAATTAACACACTTATTGACAATGCCACTGGCAGTAGTTCTCTATTCCACACACCCTTAAACTCATTCTTTAGGGTTTCACTTCAAGCTAAGGGCCAAATGAACACAGACTTAGACTCTACCTGGTCTCATTACACATGACACAGTTTAGCATTGTACACAACATTAAGCCAATATTGATGCAGAGACCAGTCGCCCCTATTATGCAAAACCTCTGGGTCGAGGTAAGCTAGGTGGGCTGAGTGTGAGGTGAAGAAGTTGGCGAGGGGCTGTATAAAAATCTGTCCCCCTGTGGAGCTTTATAAAGATTAAACAAAATTAATTAAGTTCCCGTTAGTCTAAATGACTTATCTGAGGTCCTCCCTGCCCACTGCATGCAAGGCCCAGCCTCATCAGATGCATACTAATGATTTAACCGGAGCAGCCGTGGCAAGGGGCGTTAAAAGTGGCTGACTCGCTGCTTCCCAAATGATTGCATGCCATCACCTTGGGTTTTTGTGACAAGGCCATGGTAATTAGCTTGGAACATGGGGGAAAAGGAGAAAAAAAAAGCTGAACACATAATAAAAATAAAATAATTGCCCCTGTAATTATCCTCATCTTTCTCACTCAATGTCACATCAAGAAGCTGGCAATGCTCTGCGGGGAGTGAGGAATGAGTCTGGGGCTTTTTTTGTTGCTGTGTAAACTGGATTAGTGCTCTGCCTGTCCCACCGTGGCAGGGGAGTGATTGGATTAACGGCGTGGAGAGCACAGCAGCATGGCAGGGGGATAGATTACTGGCCCAGTCGGGCTCTTCGATGGGCGCACCGTGGCCTGTAGGGAGCCCTAGGAGGCCCCAGACATCTTAAAGGGCCCCGATAACCATCTTGAGACACTCTCTCTCCCTGCTTTAACCGTGTTGCTATCTCTGCTCTCCCAGCTCAAACAGCAACGAACACAAGTTCACTTTTAGAGGCTATGATGTCCATTAGGTTTCTACCTGCTGCGCTGCTGCCAAGTAGAGATAAAGTGGTATCTACTCTGGCCACTGCACGCCAGTGGGTGGCAAAACTTTCTGAAGGTATTTATTTTTTTAAACAAGCACACACACACACACACACACACACACACACACACACTTACTTCACTATAGCTATCATGCAATTGTACTTTATTTTCTGTATCTAGCTCACCAGGCTGATACTACAATGAGGAGAAAGGTAGGGCCTCATTGTTGTTGCTGACTTTGATCTGCATCTTGAATATGAATTATTTAGATACAGCTGGGTTTGGAAATGTTTGGACACTTCAATATAACAAATACAGTGGGTTAAATGGAAAGTGCAAACCAGTGATCAGTGTCAAGATTACAAGATTACAAGATTTACAATATAATTGTATAATAAGAGAAGCAGTATTGATGATAAAGTGATGTTAGAAACAATATGACAGCCCAACATGTTTGTGGCTCTGCATATCCTGCTTCATCCTAACAAGGCAAGGACCCCTTTGACATTAGTCCACAGGGTCACTACCAAAGTCGCTCTACAGTTGCTGATTTGCCATGCAAGCATCTCTTAGATTGTGAAAAATGGTTCATAGAGTATTTAAAAAAATAGTTTGGGACTTGTTTGGACTGAAAAAAGAAACATTTTTTTTAATGATTTCCAATCTTTGTGTCAGGTTACGCTAACCAGATGCTGGCTTTATCTTTAAATATCCCATAGAGGTATAAGAGTGCCATCAATCTCTCCATTTACGTCTCAACAAGAAAGCAAAAACATTTTCTAAATTTATTACTGCATACGGCAGTCATCATATAAGACAGCTGTGTTCTAGGCAGAGACAAGAACAAAACAAAAGAAAACCTAAGGGGAATGGTAGAACAGACTTTTTTTATCCCTCCATGCAGAAATAATAAATATGGCCTGTGTACTCATTAGCACCAAGCTGCACACAATTTTGCGGAGCTTGTGCTTGATAAATAATGCAGCGGAGGAGCGTTTCTTTGATCCTTGAGAAATAAGAGAAACCTGGTGACCATTTTCCTTCAAAGAAAGGCAGTGCAGGTAAGTATGGGCTTTCTGGCAGAGACACTAAGAACACTAAGTCCTTGAAAATGAGTCATTAGATTGTAACAGTGTTTGATATCCCATAGTCTGTAACCATGAGTCAGTGTCTCTAAAATCATTTCAAATTTCCTAACAAATACTCAGTGAAAGATTTGAATTTTTGTTCCCCTTATTTACCCAAGCAAGGTTCACTGCAGCTGATAATTACCAAGGAAGAAAAATGTTTCTTCCTTGGTAATTATCAGCTTTAAATTTTGACAATTTGGGCTGTTGAAGTACGGCAACTTCACGGATTCTTTTTGATGGTAGCGATCAGGCGGAGACTTTTATTTCCAAAATCAGACGTCTTTATTTGCGCTTCACAATAAAATACAGATGCATCCGGAGACCTAGCTAACAAGCCTACTTCCGCTACGTCTAGCAATGTGTGGCTCACAAACGGAAGTCAACAAACTCTTATGGGTTCGGTGTCCCGCCCATTGTACCACCCCCTTCAACTGTCCTGCCTCCAGTCTTACCCACCTCAGCACTCTAGATAAAATCACTTAAGTTTAAGCTTTCTAATCTTCTACACTTACATTGAAAATATAAAATCATGAGTACATAATCACATTTCACACAAGCACCCCTTCCCACAGCACTCACAGAAATGAAGAACAACCCAAACTTTGCTAAATGAAAACATTGCAGGTAAAAAGCCTGGAGAATTTTTAATAAGAACTGTTGAAAAAGTAAAAAAAATGCAAGCCTTTACATATTATCATCTAAGAAGAACCTCTATGTCAGTGTTCATAAAACGAGTCCAAACCTGTATTTAAACTTGAAAAATTGGTGCACAGCTTTACAGTCTGACTGCAGCTTTCAAGTAACCAGACTGAAAACTTTTCACTGAACTTTTCACTTTTTCATGCCTCGGGAGCAGAATATGACACAAATTGCAAAATTGCTGTTAATTACTCTTACAAATCAGAAGCTGCCTTGGACTCCTGATTAGACAGAACATTCAACATAACACTCTTAGACAACCTGCATGAGCCCCTTCATCTATCCTGCAGATGCTTCTGAAACTTTTCTGAAAACAACAACAGAAAAACAAAAACAGCTTTTGACTCTCTTTTCATTCTTGCAGCTTTAATGCCTAGTCACCTTTAGAGCATTCACTGTCATTTTACCGACCTAACCATGTATAATTCAGTGCTTCACTCTCCGAGGCCAGGAAAACATTTCCTGATATATCGCGAGGCACTGGTATAAAACAACTTCAGAGCAGGCTCGGGTGCTGCCGTCGGCCTGCACTAGCTCATGCAGTTGTCTCTTTTGAAACAACACAAAAGTATGTGCCTTCAGTGTGAGGATGTGACAGATGGAAGTGATTTAGGACAATATTCGTCTTTTTCTTGAAGTTGCTCCCTCCTGCTGCAAAGTGTCTGTTGGGCAACAAGCATGTATACGACTAGTCAGCTATGGGAGGATTGTACTCTTGGCAAGACGCTGCTATTTATAATCACTCAACACAGGGAAAGTGTCCAATACTGTTAGGAGCGCCTTATCTCTGGGCTCTGTCAATATTCCTATGTGTAGGCGGGCACTGATGCTATCCCAACACACCAAACAGCAGCTTCACTACAATTCAGGCCACACACATCCAAATGCACACAAATACACGATAAATTCAAACTAAGACTGGTTCCCTTTTTCTTCTTCTACAAACCATTTCTCTGGTTTCTGTCTAACCCAACATAGTGATTTAAAAAAATATTTCCATTCCTCACTGCAGAGACTATGTGTGTGTGTGCTGATTCAGTAAATTATTCAATAAATTATTCAACCATCTAAAATTTCTCCAATAAATTCACCACAGAGTTTGAAGCTAACGTTCAACTGGAAAAGTTACTCAGACTGACTCATTTCTTCCCACCAGGCTGTTCCTGCAAGGCCTTTTTTTCACTGTCCCACTGTGTGTGTGTGTGCGTGTGTGCGTGTGTGTGTGTGTGCGTTTACCCCATAGCCCCTTTGTTAGCCTACGCAGAGCATAACTACACAAGAACAACCATCTGCTTGTTTTCATCTGTCAGTGGGGAGCATACCGTGTTTGGAGACTGAGCTCATCACCCCCACCTGAGACCTCTGCTGGTGGTAGTCAGGGTGATAAGGTGTGCTTGGAGGCTCACCTTATCACCCTCATGTCCAACCTGCTCTGCACGGACACCCCATACAACCAGCAGAACATATCAAGGACATGGTCCCCCATGATCCCAGCTTCCCACCCCCTTAAATATATTATACTGCATGTTTCACTCACACAAACAAAAACTTAAATGCTTGCAAAACATGTCAAACATCCCCGGGCTGCCCAATTTGGCTTTATATCTGTTAAATCTTCTTGAAGTTACTTTCTTTTTAGACCGAGCCAATAACTCACAGCACTGATATATTAAGCTTATAATTGTTAAAACAGCAACAGACAACTGAACCATTTAATCTTCCAGCTGATTGGTATCTGCTGCTAAATCGGTTGTGACTGAGAAAATAAAATGTGTTCTTAACTAAAATGAAGAAACAGTCTGTTTTAAACTTTACTTGTCCACAAAGAACCACTAAAGCTACCAAGAGCTATTATCCAATCATGAGCTCCATGAAGGGGCTCACAGTTAAAGGGAAGAGAATTTTCTCCAATGTGTCATTTAGCTGTTTATCATTCTAAATTCTAATATTCAGTCATAATATATAAAGTGATCAATAGAAAATAACCAAGGACTTGGGCACAGCTGACCAAGCCACCTTTGTGGATGGACTCTACAGTCTCTGGGCCATGCTGCAAATTCATTTTCAATTTAATTATTATTGAGACAGCATAATTTTTCTGGATCTTAATCACCCTTCTTTCCTGCATTAAATGGATGTTTTCCATTATAGGATTACTACATATGTAACCTACATATGTACAAATGATCTTGGATATTGTACAGTCCCATTTTACTCCACTTAGTCTGTGTTAAATGCAAATCACCCTCCTTAAACTGCAAAGAGTGACCCTCTACTTTCTCTAAGATCTGAGATGCTCAAGTAAAACTGCTCAGATGAAGTTGAAATGGTCAAACTTGTACTAAGGTTTTAGGTGTTATTACCTGAACCGTATCAAACATTGAAAATCTTGTTTTTTTTCCTCTTTCTCTTTTTCTTGTGACCTCTAGGTCAAAACCTCGTTTTTTCTACCTCCAGTTCACAAATGCTGATTATATACAAGCTAACTATTTTACATTTGTTAGGTTAAGGTATTTTTTTCTTCTTCATGAGTGCACCATATCTAGTACAGGAGATCAGATATGTGTCTCTGCAAACCACACTTATTTAACAAATCTGCCACTACTTTCTACTGGAAGCATCTCAAACTGACGTGGACTGTGGTGGGGAGATTTAATTGTAAAAGTTGAAGAAAAAAGAATCCTCTTGGTGAGTGTAGCTGCTCTTAAATGTTGTGTTCAATCAGTTGTAGATTGTAATAGTTTCATTTGTCTGTTTATGTTTATGACAGTGTTTGTTGTTCTGTTGCTGAGTATTAGGGCCAAATTAAGAAAAAATATATATTATTGATCAGTTTGAGAATGGTTTTTTGAAAAAAGTCAGAATGTGAAGATTACATTTGTTGTTTCAAGACAAACTGGCACAGCAGCTGTACCCTGAAGTACCCTAAACCACACTGCAGAATTGGTTTAAGTAACAAGGAAGAAATGATTTCTCTTTCAGCACATAAACACAGTGTGGTTATCAGTATAAGGATTTTGAAAAGATGGTGCAGAAACCTGCATCTGGTCAGATGGAAAAACACACAAACTCGGAAGGGTGGATTCGTAGAACATGAAATGGCTGGTAATGGACAGATGCAAGGTTATCGATGGTTACACCCTCGTCCAATAAAGAGGATGAATGTTATTTCACAAGACAGCTGATCAATTTATTTCACTAACTCATCCAAACAAGGCATTTTGTAGAGGGTATGGCAGGATATAGGATACTTGAAACGACGATATAATCTCCACATTTCTACTTTTTTTCTCAAAATGATCAACAATATTTTTTCCATAACAAAGGTAACAATACTACCACTTTTTTAATCTACTACTATTGTCATTCTTCCGATTTATAAATTAATGATAGTAAGCTCATTGATAGCATTGAATAATATATCTCAGAACTGTGGCTGACAAATGAACATGTCATTAAGCTATGTCACTGAATATTAGAGAAGTCTTTAATATTCTAAAGATTAAGTAGCTTCATGTGCACAAAAAAATCAAATATGCTTTAAAACGACTGAGTTTGAAGTCATATTTGAAATGCAAACATATATGTTCGTGTTTTAAATTTTACGACGATCTTCTCAACACTTTTCCTCAGCTCAACTTCATGAAACCCTTTTGCCCGATGAAAGCCCAGACATTGAAAAGTACACACAGAATCCGTCAATAATTTCTTCACAAGAAGAACAAATAATCTTAATCACTCTTATGTCCGTTACACAGATTGTGGATGGACATGGACCCATGCACCAATTGCTAAAAGCATCTCCCCTCAAATTTCCTCAGACATTATTTCATGCGTGCAGAGCTGCTTACCCAGCAGGCAAGTACTTCATAACTGCTGGCATTGCCCCAAGCAATGTCCGAACTGTTCCCAGCTGTCACGCTGGGAAAACAGAATCAGGCGCACCTAAAGTCATTTCACAGGCCCAGGCTTTTTAAAGCAGCCAGATCTGTAGCAGCCATCACTCCACTTATTTGTTCAGCAAAAATGCTAAATTCTTCAGCGAAGTAGTTGCCGCCTGGCATTCATCGTCGCTAATCGTGTTAAACAGTGGAGAAGACATGAACTGGACGCTATATAAACAAGCCTTTAAGCATTAGGCTAGAGGCTCAGCAGGCTCATCTCATCTCCTACCATGCTGCTAAACAGCTCCATCCTTGCCTGCATGTATGGCTGGCTGTGCAGTCCTGGGGCTGTATTATGGATGGGAGAGCTGATAACTCTCCTCAGAAAAGAAAAATTTAATAAAATGACGCAGCAGAGCAACACCCTTCGCCCATTAGAAATATGTTTCTAACTAAGAGCTACAAAGGCTTTATTACAAGACAACACAGAGAAGAGGCCAAGTGAATATGGCAGAATTGTCTGAGTTGTGGAAAAAGTTGAAATTGTTTCGGCCTCACTCACGCTTGCACACAGCTCTTTCTTTTAATCAAAAATAACAAGCGAACCAAACAATGCCGGCTGAAGCTTACCCTGTAGTAGTCACTGCTGTAGATGTCCCTGGACATGCCGAAGTCTCCAATCTTCACCAGCAGGCCGTTGCCCACCAGGCAGTTGCGGGTAGCCAGATCTCTGTGCACAAAGTGCTGGGAGGCCAGGTAAACCATGCCTGAGGCAATCTGGGTGGCAATGTGCAGCATCTGGGAAAGGCCCAGCTCTCCGTTGGACTGCAGTGGCTGGCCATCTACCAGGATCATGGCATCTGGGCCGTGGGCTCTGTATTACAAAGAATAGTGGATGATGATTTGATGTACTCGTATTTATACTGGTGGATCCTGGATAATGTTAACTTGAGCTCTGTGGTATTATTAAACATTTTACAGTTAGACTTGAATTATCATGTTGCGTCCAGTCAAATTTGAAGGATGCAATTAAGATCATAAACTCATCGGGAAGGTGTTTACTGAGCATAGATCAAGGCAGCTGAGGGGTTGTTTTCTCACAGGCTTGTATACAACCAGACTTCCTTTTGCTACCAGAGGAGTCACCCCCTGCTGGCCATTTGAAAGAATGCAGGTTTAAAGCACTTCTATATACAGTCTAATGCCCAAGCGAGGCTCCAGCCTTGTCTTATGAAACCAACTTTCATTATTATTTATTAGAAAGTGAACTCTGTTATTTCTTCTCTCCTACTAAAAGTTTCATAGCTACACTTTAATTACTGGCTATAGGACCCTTTAGAGAACATTCTACATGGCAGAGTGTTCAACGAGCCTCCCCCTTTAAGAAGTAATCCAAAGCTCCTTATACTTCTAATAAACTCTTATCCTGGCAATATATGTGGCTCTTTGTACCTATTGAGGATAATTACCATAATAAAGCGAGACTATTAGAAATATTAACAAATGAACTATACTCTGCAAGCACTGCTTTACTGGCAGCGATAAACTCTTATGTGCCAGTTGTTCTTAATTCTGTGGTCGTAAGCTGTGAGCTTAGAGATTTTTTTTCTTTGGCAAAAGTTTCATGTAGGCCAACTTGTCAGGAATTTTAACCAAGTCTCTGGATTTTCATCACAGGACTGTACATTTACCAGAACAGGTTGACTGCAGGTTTCTGGGTGACGATGAAGAACTCATTTCCTGTGAAGACTTCCTGCTGTTCTCATCACCTTCTCGTCACTGTGATTACAGACCAGGTGTCATGCAGGGAGGACTACCGCTCTCTCACTCCCTCGGGCTGTTTTTCCATCCCCAAGTCAGAATTTTATTGCAGCTCAATTTTCCTCTTGTTTTTAGTGTGTCTGTTATAATTTCACTCTGCTGTTGGCGGATTAGTAGTACTTTTTCTTTCGCCTTTCCGCTTCTTATTATACTTCATAGACATACAGTAATAGCTGAATAAGAGCAGGGTGCCCTGCTGTTTATCTGAAGGTTGAGTTTGGACCTGCACGTTAGATCTTCTATTCACTCCTATTGATTCCCTGCACATCTCATCTCTTAAATGTGACCAACAGGACCAACAGACCAAGAATCAGCTACGTCTTGCACCTTGCATGAAAGAATTTCATCATTCGCGACATTGCCTTTCATTTCAGGAATGATTTCCCAACAGAAAGTCTTCACACACTCTTGAATGCACACAGACATTCACACTCACACTCCATCGTAACATGTCATCTTTTCAACTATTGCTGAAATTTCAAAAACAAGATCGACCACACACACACACACACACACTCACACACACATGCACATGCACATGCATACACACTGCTGCTGCTGTGTACACTCTTGAAATAGCACACTTCTTTCCCAGATTCCTTCTTTGCACACTGACATCAACTCCAGTGAAGCTTCCCATTACCAAAGAGCTTGCTGTACCGGCATCGTGTCACTTTTGTTGAAGCTTATCAGAGGTCACTTCCCTTGGTACAGTCTGACATTATGGAACAAAAGCACTAAAGCACTCGTGTTTGCTAACGCACAAAGCTGTGAAGCAAGCCGGATATTTGCGGCAGCTATTTCACAAAAGAATTTCAGGTTTTTAGTCTTACTGAAGCTTTTCATTTACTATACCCATTGTGAATGAGCCGGTGCATAGTTCCAAGTATGCCAGCATACTCGCACATATTTGCATTGTTAAGTTAACCTGCTAATTTCAAGAAATGTTCAGTTTTCAATAATAAAAAGTTTACCTGAGGAATTTGTTGAGGTCTCCATGTTTCATGTATTCGAACACCATAATGAGAGGGTCTCCATCTACGCACACGCCATAAAATTTAACAATGTGGTCATGCTGCAGGTTGGTCAGCAGCTCGGCCTCTCTCTGGAAGTCCTTCCTGGCTGACAGGTTGGGATCTTTCAGAGTCTGAAAGGAGCAATAAAAAAGTCAGATTTACATATTTTGAAAAGTACACTGGTTTGTTAACCAGGATCCGAAAAAAACACTGAAGTCTTCATTTACGTGCCATTGGGGAATCAATCATCCTTTGCATCCTGTTAATACTTACTATTTACTTTACCAGTGAACAGTTTCATGGTTCTGAAAAATGTACTAAGATCTGCTAAATTTGAGTGATAAATCAATAGAAAATTGCTGCTTTTCCTGGTATCAGGCGCTGACAGATACGTTTTTATTAACACTTTAAAATGATCTACAGTATGGTGCATTCATTGCTAAATGTTTAGATGTGGCAGCAAAATAAGGCAACCACACTTCAACAACAACATCAGAGAAAGCTTGCTTCAGCTTTTAGAGGATACAACTTTTTCTTGTCCTGATTGATTTAGGTTGGTTTCTGTCATCCAATAACAAGCCAAATGTTATTTTCTAAACATCAGCATGTTTTCATTTCCTTTTTCTTATGGAGCAGAAATGAAAGCGTGAAGGCTGTTAAGTTTCAATTTAACAAACAAACAAGGGCACAATGAGATGATGTGTGTAAAATAGTACTAGCCCGACCTGATATAGGTGTAAAATACATGTTGAAAATATGATATTTCATCCAAGTGGTCAGGTGCTTCATGTATGCCAGGAGTTATTATTTGTTTCCACTGAACTTTTACTGATGCACAAATATTTTTGTTCCTAAATACAGATGGATGGAAGTTCCCCTTTGTCACTACACTTTTGTTAATTTGTCACTACAGTAATTTAGGAATTTATTTGCCCACTTTAAGCGCCATACTCTTAAGCATCAGCACTGAGACGCCATAAAAAATACAGAGGATAATACAAGGAAGCATAGCTTCTTACAACAAATTATTGTGTCTTCTATATTGGACAGAATTTTGTGTTATTATCAAGGTAAAGCTTTTTCAATGTTGCAGTATGGGTGGACAAAATGTTCAGAGAGAAAGAGGAAGACTTCAGGGGTATTCCTATAACTACTGACACCAACTACGGGTACAAACGGAATCTGTATTTGCCTCTGGACCATTTAGTAAGGAACATTCAGCATGAAATGTCCTTGGTTCTGCACATCCTGAGAGTCAAGCAAATGGAGTAAGCATTACATACAATGGCACTTCTGAATAACATTAGAATTTTGAAAATAAAACAGAAAAATATTAACGAAGAACAAACCATGACCGGAGACAGTTGGTGTTGATGCCTGTCCTGGTCTGCCTCCAACTTAAAACTTTCAGGACTTAAAGGATCTGCTGTTAATATGCTGCTGCCAGATAGCTGTACTGCTCACAACACATCTTTCTACAAACAATTACAGCTGTCTGAGTAGTAGAGATGAACTCAATGTACACATTAATTGATCTGACTGGAAGTAAGATCAAGCAGGCAAATAAACTGAACTCATCTAAAGTCCAGCCCACATAATTTTCTAAATCTTACTTGTTTCACAAATATCAAATAAATGCAATAATATATTGTCTTCTGGAGGAGAAAAAAAGACTTTTGGCAGTTCATCAGCAACAAGAAAATAGGGAGTGTTGATTATCCTAGTCTCTTTAGCATAGGTTCCTGTTTTCCCAGCCTGCTGCTGACATTATTACAGATGGAATGACCTTGGCATGGAAATGCATTTACTCATATGTGCTCGTCTTGCAGTGAAATGCTAGAGGTGGTTGAGATGTACAGCAGAGTAGGTAAAATGGCCATAAAATTCTATTACCAAATCAAACCGCACTCTTAAGGAAATGTTTCTTGTCTGGGCATTCCTCCAAAACAATACCTTCAAAGTGCTCGAACACGATAAATTGAGGCAAAGCGCTGCAATGAATTTTCCCTTTGTTGACCTTTAAGAGAATTCAGAGAGCTGGTTCCTGCTTTCTCACAGGCAGAAGCATGTTCAGATGAAAATTCACATAGTATTCTGTTTTAAGGAGGTCAAGGTTTACTCACAAACTCATTTGTTAATTCTATAAGAGGGAGAAAAGAAAGTTACAGGCAGATACTCCATCACCTTCATCTGTACTATTTCACTTCTCGGTTGTCAAGGTCAGGGTTTTCTCTCTCTTTCTCCCCCTTAGGTAGTTTTGCTGAGTCCACAACCTCTTATTCACATGTTTCCCATTCAGACAACTCTTCATATTCACCCTGGGTGCTGCCAAGCACAACTTAATATTGAGCTCTGTGATAGCACACAGGGACAATGGTTTGAAATGCTTCAATCTCTTTAAAACAAATCATTAAATTCACAGGGGTATTAACTTTGCTCTGCTCGTTCTTCCATTTTGACAGACGCCGCTGGTCCCCTGACTGTTAGTAAGGCAGGTTCCAGATGGGAACAAAGACTAGAACTCCAGCAGACAGACACCAGATTCATTCTCAGCATATTCATTCGGCTTTGCGTAAGACTGTGTCAGAATATGCACCTATGCCAGGTACATGGAAACTTAGCATAAGCAATAAAGAAAAGGATAATGGTGTAACCAGCACTCACAGTAAAGATGGTGACTTTCTTAGAGGAACTGTTGTGTGCCATGTTTGTAATATAAGGAAAATAAACAGTTATTTTTTGTGCATTTGACTTTAACTTTGCCTGTAACTTTGCCAGAAAACTGGTGACATACAAGGAAGATAGACCACCCAGTAAATAAATAGACTCCCTCTGAAACCACTGCTTATTGTTAAACTTTAAAAACATACTCTTGTAACGGTTGAGGAACCCAGGAAGTCATATTCCCTAATGATATCATCACCTATCCTACTTTCTGAGTACCGATATCAAGGTTATTACTGGAATAGTGTCCACCATGGCTGTGTAATTAAGTGCAGTCAGTTTGTGCACTGGGCTGTGATACACCATATGGACAAAAGTAGTGGGTCACCTACAGTTTACACCTACAGGAGCTGCTTGATCATTCCATGAACCATCACAGTGCACAGTTTTTGTGCTGATGTTAATGCCAGAGGAGGCTTGGAATTCTGCAGTTAGTGAGTCAGCAGAGCCTCGCCGACTTTTACACACTACGTGTCTCAGCACTCGGCTACCCTGCTCTGCACAGCAAGTCTGTACAGTCTGCCTTTCTGTGTGGCTGCGAATGCTGAATGATTCCACTTAGTAATAATACACCTTACAGCCGATGGTGAAAGAAATGTTATCAGTCACATTCAATCACATCACTTGTTGCAACATTGGCATCCTATTACTGTAACACATTCAAATTCAGTGAAAGAATGACCCATTCTCCCGCAAATGTTTTCAAAGGACTGCATGAACAGGTGCTTTATTTTGTACACCTGTGGCAACAGGATTGAAAAAAGAAACACCTGAATTTCAAGTTTAATACTTTTGTTGATTTATTGTGTTTTCTGAGCAGCTTGCAATCTTTATGTTGTTGGATAAATATGTTTGTTTCCATTTTGGCTTTATTTCTCTTCCCAGTGCAACAGGGAGTTGCCCAGGTGAGCCTATTTTGTAAGCGTCAGAGATGCTTGTTGTCCCCAGTGAGAATGGCAGTATGAGCCCAATGCGACATCACAACTGTTGGTGTGTGCACTACACTTTGGTTGTGCATCTCTAGATTTTTGTAATTTTTACTATCATGGCAATGAAGCATCACTACAGGAGGTCAGAGTTTCTCAAATGGCAAAGCGGAAGATAGTTTAAAAATCGTTTAAAAAGATTAGACGTTCTAGTGGGAACTAGAATAACTTTGAAAAGGTACCCCTGTACCAGTGCTGATGCAGGGGAATGGCAACACCTATTGTTCAGGCAAAGAGATCTGCAAGTCTTCAGTGCAGAATGGGTAATGCCGAATGGGCTGTGGGGACCTCACAAATAGCACAGGAAACAACCATAAACTAGGCTCAAAAGAGGTCATCGTAGCCACTTGAGTTCAGAAGTCATCAGTTTTGAATTTGGGGCATTTTCCTTGCCCATTAGATTATGAAATGGAAAGAAAAAACATTTTGTATTATATTAAAAATGAAATTAGTGATGGATTACCTCATTACAATAATTTTCACGGAGGTAGGCTCATAGAAGCTAGAGTAGTCACTGTCTGGTCGCAAATGAAAATTCCACACTGGCTTTGGTTTTCACTTTCAGAAGCTACCTCCAGTCTTTTAAATATGTTTTACACTAACCAGCAGCTGAAAGGTTCATATTTACAAAAATAAGAATCTCACACAATGTCCAGCCATTACTGCAATACTCTTTGTAACACACAAACACACAGGTAAACACTTAAAACGTACCTTAACGGCCACCAGCATCTTGTCCTTAGTGGGACTGAGGTTGTAACATTCTGCCAAGAAGACTTTACCGAAGGCTCCCTCGCCCAGCTCTCTTTTCAGGATGATGTCTCTCCGCTTTATATGCTGGACAACTAAAACCAAACAAGAAGAAGAAATGGTGACAGATTTAAAAAAAAAAAAAACTTTTTTGAGACTTTCAGTTGGACTTTCAGACATTTTTATGTGTTTAATTGCACAGAAAACGTGTTAATAATAATAATAGTGGATTGCATTTATATAGCGCTTTTCGGGACCCTCAAAGTGCTTTACAATTCCACTGTTCAGTCACTCTCACATTCACACACTGGTGAAGGTAAGCTACAGTGTTACATTGGCAGTGAAATACTTTTATCAAATCAAAATGTTACCAGTAACTAAAGTAAAAAGGAAGAAAATTGTAAGACAGAGAGGGAGAAGACAGAACATAAACAGTATTACTGCACTGGAAGCTGGACATGCAGCTATGTTGCAGTATTTTAAACTCTAGACAAGATGGCAAGATTTCTACAGAAATATTCATGCTGACCCACAGGGTGGTGTTTACAAAAACCGGCACCAGACATCTTAAATCCAGTATTTTCTGTAATGGTGAAAGCATTAAAAAATGTACTGACTATTTCAATATTTTTCTCCAAGTAAGTGTGATCCACCTCCAACAGAATGTATGATACCGTCAAACTGCAGGGAAAAATGTTTTATCTAACTTTGGAGCTACTTAAAGAAGAACACTTGGAGCATTACAGTTCAAGTGGTTTTAAATCTTAGAAGTGCAAATAAACTGCCAGGTGACACTGGACCTGCTGAGCTATAAATCTCTTATCTGGATTTCTCGGTTTTACTGTCGCCACTGAAACGCCACAGGAGGACATTTTCTAATGAGAACAGAATTGTAAAATTTTACTCTTTGAGGAACATAAAACAACTGGCTGAGCAGAGAGGGAGAACGCAACGTCTTTGTCTTTTTCTATTCTATTTTTTTTCTTACCTGTAATAACTTACTTTAAAGGGATATCTTTAGAGTTACGAGGTGGTAAAGTTGGTATATTTTTCTGTCGAGTGTGTGACCTTAGATCATTTTCACCCCTTCTTGCAATTGCTTGCAATATTTGTGAACCCAGAATGGAGGCTTATTCTTCCATTGACTGGCCTGGCGGAAAACAGGTGGATCTTGATTTTTGTCGGCAAAATAACAGGCTGAATAAGTCAAAAGGAGATACAGGAAAAGGTAGAAATAGCACGACAGAAAGCTCTGTATGAAAGAGCTTGTGAGGCGTAGGAGTTGCTGGCTTCTGACAGACCTACTTGATGTGCCTCAGTGAGAACAAAACATAAAAGCTTGTAGGTCTATCATGAAAACTGCTCCTATAAATCAGTACAAATACCGATCACACAGTTTCACAACAGATTTACATATATACAAGTACTGTATATATATGTATGTATATATATATGTGTACACAGCATACAAGGCTGGTGGTCATGGCTTGTGGTGTACAGAATCTCTCCTTGCTATTAAATATGAATAAAGTTAAAGCTTGGCAACAAAAACAGTACCACAGATGAATTCCCCAAATCCTCATTAATAAAAAAGAAACAAAATTAGAGGTAAACACCAAAATCAGATAACAACTAACAACGTGCAAATGGTGTTTTCCAGGCATAACTATACAAGATTTAAAATACTAATCAAATACCACTATCAATACTAATTGTTATGTACTAATCTTTATGTACAAATGAATGCAAGTTTTGAGTGGAATTTTGCACAAGGCTTTGCTCTGTAGACAATGAATGAATGGTTACCATAAGGCTTGTGTTTTATCTTTTACCTTCTGTAACAGACTCTGTATATTTGCAGGTATTAACTGTCCTTGGACAGTCATGTTCCGGTATGTGCAATAATAATAGACCATGATGCTTGTGAGACTGACGCAGTATTCTCAAAGTACATTTTCAGCCTTCCTATTTATTCTTGTTAGATAAATCACCGAGTCTAATATGTCCTCAGTGGAAAAGTAGACTTCCTGGAATTGAATCCACCCTCCATCTGTGTTCTTCGTTTGAATCGCACTTGATGGTTATACGGGAGAAAGTATGTCTCTGAGGACTCAATTGCACAAGGTTATATGTAAAGAAACACTTATGTCTGCAGATAAAGAATAAGCTATTGCATCTGTTCTCCTAAGACCGCTGGATCTCTTTCTGTAAATGAAGAGGTTAATTAAGTCTACAATTTCCAGAGCTCTGCCTCTTATAGTTACTGTCTGTGGGCTGGTAAACTCGCAAACTTGTGACTTTGATGATGATGATACCACGAGAAATCACCACTGGTGATGCGAGGTGGTTACTGAGTTGAGGCGATTTGGGCCAGCTACCAATGGGAGTTAAGAATACTACAAACTGACATTTGATTGGTTGGGGAAATATCCAAGAGTGTCCACTATTAAATTCAATTAAATTTTGCTTATATAGTGCCAGTTCACAATAATAGTCAATGTGAGGAACATTATACTGTAAGGTAAAGGTAAAGTGAAAATCTTACTGATCCAACAATCAACAGCAAGGAATGACTGAGATAGAGGCGGAGTAGCTAGGGGCTCACAGCCTCTTTGTGAAAGTCAACAAGACTGGAGAAATGGTCATTGACTTTAGGAAGGCCATTGCAAAGCACCACCATCTGACCATAGTGGAGGAGGCTGAGGAGAGGGTCAGCTCCATCGAGTTCCTTGGTGGTGATGACCTGACTTGATCCACCAACACCATGGCCATCATGAAGAAGGCAGAATGGCAGCTCCGCCCCCTACAGAGGCTCTGGCATGTCAGTCTAATCATCTCAGCCCTCAACACCTTATACAAGGCCACCACTGAAAGCATTCTTACCTACTGCATCCCAGTCTGATTCACGCTCTTGAGGGAGTTGCGAGAACAGTATGAAAGATTATTGGAGCCACCTTCAACTCCCTGCTGGAGACCTTGAAACAGTACCCTTACAAGTGTTCGACAGCATTTTACCTTTAGCTCCGACCAAAAAAACCCTTAACAGTCCTGGCCCTCACCTATCAGCTCTGTGTCTAAAAAATGAACTGTAACATTATATAGAATAAACTAGAATAGCTGTAAAAACAAGACCAAACTTAAACATCTAAATTGTACTGTCATATAGATACTTTGCAAAAAAGGAGTAATGTTTGCAGGTAAGTCTTCCATACAAGCTATAGGCAAATGCTGGAACTTGCTGTCAACCAAAATAATACCTTCCTGTGGTCACTTTCACCTTGTGACTTCTTGCAGCCATTTCCGAACCAGTCAGGGAAGATACATTTTCTCCTTGAGATTGGTAGCTTCCAGATGGTCTCTACCCCTGTATGTCTTGGACCTTACCAGAACATTGTGACGGTTTTAAGCTTACATCAACAGTGGTATTTTTGAAAACACACCTTTTTCTATGCGTTTGGGCCTTTCGTCCTCACGTAAACGGTGTTTTGGGTCACTGAAAACAGAGATTTTAAAAAAAATTCTGCCAGGGTGAAGATTTTCAAAAACTCAATTTTTGGGTTTAGGTGTGGACGAGGAAAATAGAGATAGAGTGACGCAACGTCAAAGGTGTGTGCCGTTTTTGACGTCATGCTGTGCACCACATTATTGTTTTTTCTACAGTGGAGGATATCGATAAAATACTGTTGCTGTTAATCTTGCTATCTGCAGTTTTTACATGCTGACATATGCACACGCAGTTACTGTCCCTCCATTTAGAAAGACAGAGGTGTCAGAGTGAACTTCGACGTGGCTACATTCCACACAATCACTCTCACAACCCAAATCCCTATGTCAGTTTTGAATAAATTCAATTAAAAAAAGAAAATAAAATTTATGTATGCTGTATGCATTTTGGTCATTCCCAAGTTGTGAGTCTACACCAGCCAAAATATTGTCTTTAATTGTTAACATTTGAAATGATGAAGGCACTTGAAAAGTAACACAAAATTAGCTGCCTTCTCAGAAGAACACAAAAACTTTTCAGAAGCACTTAAGGTTTTGTGAGGGCACAAAACCCTGTTTAGTGTTTCCCTCCCAGGCTTCTAGACTTCTGATTTGCCAACATTTCTACATGGTTAAGATTTGGCATGTTCTTGACAGTGTTTGGCTTTGTTTTTGACGTTTACAAGTGTGGATGTAGCCAAAATAGGCTACCACCAAAACTCTTCCAAGCATTGTCAGTTCAATTTGCGTACTCTACATTATGTAGCTTAATTTACTACTTATGAAAGAAAGTTAATAGGAAGCAGTGGCTAGAGGTACTTCTCACAGCATAGAGCTATTATACTTCTAGAACATACAAGAGTACTTACCTCTGCAGGACCACAAAGCTAACATTACATAGTTAGATTTATACCAAGTTATTACAGCTTGAATGTACATTTCCTTCCCATGTTCAAACAAATTTCAAATAAAAAGAGCCTTATCACAATGTGGCTTTGCCCAAAAGGAGTTCACCAGATGCTTCACCAGTTCTTTCAAATATTTCCTCATTCAAAGACACAGATTACTAGCTTAGTCTGACCGTTCCTTTGGGTTTCTTTTTTCTCCATAACCATCTGGCCGTGAACATCTTGTGTAGGTGATTCATAAAAAATTCACCTGTTCCTTTGGTGTTTCCGTCAGTTGGTATCATAACTACTATTTTTGAAATCACTGTTAAATAAGAAGAAATGTCCCAGTTTTAAAGTAGATCAGAACAGAAGTGTGTGCAGAAACTGGCAGCCAGTTTGCAGGGTGAGAGCCCCACTAGGGACACCAACACATCACTGCTGTCACTGCTTCATCCTGTAAAAAGCTGCTTTCCAAGAGTGGAGAAAAACAACATGAAGTCGATACACATACATTTTAATTCAAAATGTATTTTGACGGGATTTGATAGGCCAAATGTCTCTGACACTTTACCATCTGATAAAGGTCTGAAGGGTTTCTAGACTCACCCCACATGTATTTCCCACTGATTCATATCTGCCTTTCTCCCTTCTGCTTTTATTAAAGGAGTTATATATGGCATTCAGGTGCACAAGAATGTCAGACTAAAACAAGGAGAAAAAAAAAAAATCAGAGCCAGAGAGGTCTTAGACCCTTTTAGCAGTTCATTGGGGCCATATTAGAAAAGCCAGACCAATGTTGGAGGAACTGGTAGATTATATTTTTGGCTCCAGAAATGCACTTGCGTAAATATCACAGAACCTTTAAGCATTATAAAAACTGCTCGTCTTATACCTAATATTCATTTTTCTTTTACTTGCACTTCTCTGTCAGACAGGATCACTGGAGGATCAGTGTTGGCTTTACTACCAGATGCCTGTCACATTGCCGCCATCATCCAGTTATTGAAGCTTATTCTCTTGTTGCACCCGTCATTAAGCTTCTTTGGATGAGGTAGTTGGTGAAATGCCATAAATGTAAAAATTTGAAGGTTGTCATCAATCAGCAGGTGTAGGCTTAGAAAGTTTTTTTTAACCACATAATACCAGACTAAAATAGTCTCCCTTGTCTTCCTTCTTAAAGCAGCTTTTACAGTGGATGTGCAGACTGAAGACTGTGTTAGATTGTTACTGTATCTTTTTATTTATTTTATCACTTGCTGTGATGTGAGATGATAAATAATATCTCACATGTGTAAACTGGAAACATTTTCATATTATTTTATCGGTTTTATCACCTTAATATCTATATCTGTCATTATGCAAATTAAGTAAACCAGAGCTCATTAATTGTCAAACTAACAACTGTTTTACCAAGTCATGCGTCTAACATACAGTCTCGACTGTGAAAGCTGCTTAAATTAATTGGGTTGTTATATTTTGCCAGAATGAACTGAAAATGTGCCACAATATATCAATAAAAACAAGTAAAGAAACACAAAGAAAGACTTTCAAATTCCCTGACAAGCACTGCAGACTTTGTAAAACTGGCACCTTTGCCTCTAGATTTGGAAACTTTTTCAACTGATTAAAGATCTTTAAGACCACAGAAAATGGTACCATAAACAGGCCTGCTCAAACAAAGTGCCATATAATCCTTTCAACGAAATGGGATGATACTCAAATATATTTTTATGCAAAGTGATGATCTGGTCAATCGCATTATAACTCTTGTTTCACATAAACCCTCCAACCAATTAGAATCTTCCCAGGGATCCAGATAATTGCTTACCATGAGACGGCACAGAGACTGATGTCTCATGGTAGGAGTTTTTTTTTTTTTTTGGTCTCACCACGTTGTTCCAGTTTGCATTTAACCCTCAACTGATTTAAAATATATCTTGAGCAATTATTAAAGTTACAAGTAAGCTTATTATATAATTACATTTGGGGAAATACTTATTTAAACCCTTTCTGAATTTGTAAGATTGCGCACTTATAAAGAAATTAATTTTCTTATTTTTATAGGAGCAATGGCCTACAAGACCATTGGCAAGAAGCCAGCTGATAAGCTGACAATTATGTTGAAATGGAAGAAATGACCATCAATAGCTCTGAGTCTGGAGTGCCATCCAAGATCTTGCCTCATGGGATAACGATAACCATTACATTACATTAAAAATTTGGTGTATCAACAAAAAACTACACGGGAAGAGCTTGTTAATGATCTGAAAGCAATTGGGAACACAGTCAATAACAGGAAAGTCCCCTGCCTGTGTTAAATTTGGTAGTGAACATCTAAATGATTCACATACGGCTTAGGAGAAAGTGCTGTAATCAGATGAACTCAAACTCTCTAGCATCAGGGTGATCCCCAGTCAAGCATGGAGGTGGACACATTATGCTTTCGGGCTGCTGGACCAAATTCTCTCCTGAGATGTGAGCAAACTTGGTGGCCCATCCATTCATCCAAGCTCTTCCACTCTTCCTTATCAGGGTTGCGGGGAGGCTGGAGGCTATCCAAGCTACGACCTGGACAGGTAGCTAATCTGATGCAAGGGTAACATAGAGAGACAGACAACCATTTTCACTCACATTCACAATTTAGAATTTGGAATCACCAGTTAATTTAATCCGGATAAGCCACAGTACCTGGAGAAAACCCACGCAAACATGCACACAGAAAGGTCCTGGCCAGATGTGGAGTCGAATCGAATACCTTCTTGCTGTTCCTCTTACCTCATTGCTGTGCTTGCAAGCAAGGGTTTTTAGTAACTACTAAGTTATGCCTTGGTGGAATCTTATATACAAATCTGTTTTTTGGTTTTTTTTTGTAAACTGTAATGTGATTTTTCAGCAAATTACCATAAAAATTAGAGACTGTTCATTTCTTTGCAAGTAAACCAGCTTAAAAATAATGAAGGGGGTCAAATAATTTTTTACTCCCACTGCACATTTGTAATAGGGACCTGAGGAAAAATGCATCTATGTGAACATAGAGCAAGGGTCTCTTTACTATCAGGTACTGGATGTAATTCCACTTCTGGGAGTATGTGCATAAGCTCCTTACTATTAGTTGTGTGGGCTGGCAAGAGGAGTCCTGATTTTAGTCTGTGATGAGCCACTTGTTGGCTTCATGCCTGCTGCGTGCAAGTACTTGATGCACAATTTTTCCTTAAAAACATATCAAGAACTGTCAAACAATAGAAAATTGTAAGACAAATCTGCATAATAACTACATATCTACATAAAAAGTCTTAAAAGTTCCTCAGATTTCAATTATTTCCCTCTTGTGTGCTCTCAAAGTACCATGGTCCTTTGGTCTGATTGGTTGAAGTCAGCCTGCAGTAGACAATGAAAGATAGCTCATCCAATCATGTGCCAAGAATATTTTGAATTGCCTGCCCTTTTCTGAGCACTTACCAGGAATTACTTCCCAAATTGTTCCATGTAATAAATAATGCGGAATTGCAGATTAAGAGCAAAGCTTATGGTGTTTTTAAAATGTACCCAATCATCAGTGTTTATAGTAAAATCTGAGCCGACAGAGGAAGTAAACAAGTTTTCAATTGTGTGGCAACATTTGCTTCTATCCTAAACAACTGGAGTTCCTGGAGACAATTTGGCCTTAAATTCAAAAAGACACACATCTGTTACATGTTGAAAATATAGCCAAGTTAATGATTCAATCAGCTCTTTGTTTTTTGGTTTTTAAGTTTTACTTTTAGACCTTCCTGAAAGTATTTTTGTTAAAATATGTAGAATTTAACCAATTACAATGTGTGAAATCATAGACGGTGGGTTTATGAAGTATAATCATGAACTTGTTAAGAAGTAATGATGGTAATGCTTTTATTTAATTGCTCAGTAATCCACAATGGGGATTGTAGACAAAAACATCATTTTTAATAACCGTTTTCAAACAAGTGACACGACACACTAGTAGTTAAATACTGATGCAGAACTCACACATAGTAAACGTTTGAAATTTAAAAAATGCTATCAAGTTTGAAAACAAATGTGGTCTTGAGCCGTTAGTCTCAATAAGAGCTGATGATCAGGCTGAAGAAGTCAAGTAAGTTTCTTGGAGTCTAGTGGATCACCTTCTTCTTTCATCTGCTCCCTTTAGGGCAGCGGTCCCCAACCCCTAGGCCACGGACTGGTACCGGTACGTGAGTCGTTTGGTACCGGGCCGCGAGAGTTGAGGCTCAGGTGTGAAATTTATGGTTTTTAGGGTTTTTAATGTTAACTCAGTTTCCCTGGGTCTTTTCCCGTGTTGTAGTTGTGTGTCTTATTTTGTAATACGCCTTGAGGTGACTGGTGTTGTGATTTGGAGCTATATAAATAAAATTGAATTGAATTGAATTAAATTGAATTTACGTATTACCATAGTGACCAGAGTGCATTAAGGGGCAGAGAGGAGGATGTTACTCTCAATGTTGTTGGCCCATTTCAGGAGGATGCTGCTAATAGTTACACAATTACACAGTGAATTCACGTTATTATTATATTTATAAAATACCACAGTTTTTGTCTTGGTCGTATCATTTTATTTTGTTGTATTTATCCATGACACCTTAAAGGCCAGTCCGTGAAAATATTGTCTGACATTAAACCGGTCCGAGGCACAAAAACGGTTGGGGACCGTTGCTTTAGGGGTTTCCATAGTGAGTCATCTGCCTCTATCTCCTCATACCAAATAATGGTATATAATTGATGAAGGCCTCTTTCAATATAATTGTTATTATTTTGTGTTTAACTTAATTTTAAAATAATAATTTTTCACTTTAGATTTGTACACACTTGTAACTGAACTGTGATAACTGACTGTGTACACAACTGCACAAATTAATAAAGTAAATACTACAACACCTCATTTGTATAGGTTGACCCTGCTTATTTCCTGGGTGTGAATATTTCATCTGGTTTGTTTTGCTCGGCCGCTAAATAGCTACCAGCCACCTCATTCCTCTCCACTGATGGGAATGAAGGCGCTATTATGGAGTGCACCTATTGACAGTGGCGAGGACAAGTTACTTTAACCTTCAGTTTCCTCTGCAGGCGGACTCGGGCTGCATCCTGCAGCCTATTTACCCAGAGTGGCACGCTGAAAAGCCCTGAGATTAAATCTCTATCCTACAGCTCAGCATCATTCATTTGTCCTGGCTCACCTGAGGCCTCAGCGCCAGCAAACATTCTCCCTGGAGGCCGAGAGGCAATGCAGCGCTGAGATTTACTCAGCTAGTCAGGTCAGGCTGCTGGGGGAGCACAGATGTTTGGAGGGCTTTGTTCTGTACCCACATGTGTGTCTGTGTGCATGCATGCATTTCACCACAGCTACCTGCCAACTTTCTCCAGTGTCAGTATGTGCGTGTGTGTGTGTGCTTGTCTCCAACTGCCAACATTGTGCACTGATGTGGCTGTTTATGCCTCACAGGTGTGTGTGACAGAGAGACTGAGTATTTCTTTTTATCTTGCTAGCGTCCCTGAGTGTGCGGTGGGTTGATCAGTGTGCATCTACTGGACATTGACAATCTATCCTCTGCAGAGTGACTGCTTCTAATATTGAGAAGTGGTGGTCTAATTAAAAATGCTGAGAACATCCACACAAATTCTCATTTCGGGCATCAGCTTTACATTCATTTATTTTGTCCATAAAGCTACTTTTAAGGAGTTTTTGCCACTCATACAAACTTTTTCTTATAGAAAACTAAATGGGAAATATAATAGGGTTCAACCACTATTAATTTTAATTTAAATTCAGTATAAAAAGCGAATGTTTTACGATATTCTGATAAGTGCTGCAGTCCAAATCAGCAGCATAAAAAACAAATATTATCACAAACATGCTCACTTGGAAAAAAATCCCCCTCTGTTCATTTACTGCCCTCCGAGATTTTATCACAATATAAATATAGAGATCATTTTACTGAGACCACTGTAATTTACCTGTAGTTTAGCCTGCCTACAAAAAGTGCACCACAGGATGTGAACAGTCAGAAGAGAGGCACTCATCCAGCAGCTAATAGCATACAAAAAGCTCACGCCATTAAATTCACTGCAGCACAGGGGCTGTGTGTCTGCTGGCATCGTTGGGCAACAGTGACATGAACACCCGCATTTACCGTTGACTCTCTGTGGGTATCTACTCCCAACCTGCTGTGGCTGGCTTACTGCCGGCCTGTGTGTTTGCTGCTGCTGCCGCTGCTGCCTGGCATTAGTGAGAACTCTGGCTTATGTGAAATAACACCTACGCATGGCTAAAATAAAGAATGCATCACCCATAACATCATCCTGATGACACCAGCTTTGTTCAGAAATGATTAGAAGCAAGCCCATGGAATAAGCTGGCATTTTTTTCTTTTAAAGGTTATTTTATCATTCTTATTTTCACAGTTGCAAGGTTTTACTGGGGTACTTTTCATTTCATTAGACATTTTTTCACATGCCCTCTTTCAAACATGTGTTTATGTTTCATAATGGTATTTTTCCAGTGTCACTTTTATTTCTCAATGACGGTTATGAAAGAGCATAATAAAGCAGCCGCCACCCCCTCACCTTTTCATCCAATAGTCTGTCAGCCAACAGCACACAGGCCCCCTTGAGCAGGGCTTCACACAAAAATAACAGAAGTAGATGTGCAAAGAATGAAAGACCTCCATGCACCTGGATAATTGCTGGGGAAAGTGGGCAAGAGAGATGGGAATCTTTGGGCTATTTGACAAACACTTTGGATTGAATCATATCAAATACTGGCAAGTTAAAGTTTCTTCGTTTTCAGCTGAAGCACAGAGGCATTTGTCTTTTAAAGCCAAGGTGCCTTAAATTAACCAGCTTTCTGCTGCTGTTTTCCTGAGCAATATGCTCAATCCTAAAGTCTCTAACTCTAAAATATGCACAGCCTGTTAATCTGAATGAAATAAAATATTAGATTTTGGCCCAATACACCAGATGTACATGTGTGTGTGGATGTGTGTGTGTGTATAATAAAGATCATTGCTAGCCTAGTTTCACTGGGACCTAGGAACTGTTTTTGGTGTGGTAGCAGGTGCTGAGCTTGCTGAAGACAGGCTTTCAATGTGACAGGCTTTCAATGTGACTGGATGAAAATCGATAAAACTAGGGGACTGAGACTGGTTCTTGGCATATTAATCAAAATTAGAAGACAGCAAATAAAATGAAACCAACCCCAAAGTGCCAACAACCTGCAATTTCTCATGTGGCCACATGAGGCTGGCTCAAAAAGTGAGTGAATCCCCACAGATCCCGATGTGAAGTTGTTTTCTTTATGGCCTCCTTGCATAACAACTAATGGAGTGTGATTCTGTTATAACTTAGTCATTCAAATCTTTTTAAAGGGTTAGTTTGCATTACTTGTCATGAGTGACAAGTGGAAGGCAACACAGGTAGCTTTAGCTAATAGTTGATTCAAGTCACTTAGCTGGCCCTCTCGACTCCTTGGAGATCTGCGGAGCATTTTAATGGAATTAAATGACAAAAAATATGGATTACTGTGTAGTTAAATGCCGTTAGCAACAGCCTGTCCATGCTCCACCTTTGCTGAATGACACATTGTTTTCTATGTGTGTGTGATTGTGTGTATGTACCTGTGTGTGTGTGTAGGCGTGTGTGTATATCTGTGCTAAATTTAATGTTTTAAACCTGGCTTTAGTAACCATGCCTTTATTCAGTAGCCATCTTTTATGTAATCTTTTCTCATATTGTGCTGTCACTCTTCTAGCTATTGTGGTTGTTTCTGTGCTGTGTGAGCCTCTGAACATGCTCACACACTCACAGGCTAAGTGTGATACTGTAGGAGTTGTTGAGTTTCATTAAGAAGCAGGAAAAAGAAACACAGTGAAGCTGGACATTGGTGACAATGGTCCTCTCTAGTGTTTTTATACAATATGGCGAGAATGAAATAAAAATGACTCCTAATTTAACTCATATATGAAAATACAGTCACAAAACAAGGAAAAGGCTGTTGTTTACAGGTATCACACAATTAAATCAAATTCTTATTTATGTACTAATAGATATACTGCATATATTTACATATTTAATATTTAATAGTGGCGCCATACTATAACGCTTATTCTGATTGATTTCCTTTTGACAATAACTTCTCCCTAAGCACAGCCTTATTGTTATTGCTGAATTAAATGTTACGCTTTAAGCACTTAAGCACCAAGTTCTTAACACTTA
Source organism: Oreochromis niloticus (assembly GCF_001858045.2). NCBI lineage: Eukaryota > Metazoa > Chordata > Actinopteri > Cichliformes > Cichlidae > Oreochromis > Oreochromis niloticus. The sequence goes on from NC_031965.2 coordinate 33,563,904, forward strand.
AAGAAGCTCCCATGAGCCGCAAAAGTCTTGACTAGTTATAGTTGACATCCTTAAGGAGATGAGGCATGCTACCCACCCTCAGCTGTTAGTCCCCATAGATACAGTATAAATTGTGTTTGTATTATAAAATAAAGAAAAGCGTGTTTATGTAACTTTGCTTGGGAAAATTGGTGTTATTTAGATTTGTATTATTCTGTAGCTGAAATGCTGTGGGCTGGGTCCTCTGTGATGGGAATTAACTATTCATTATGGTGCTGACCTGTCAACACTCACGAGAATGTGTTATTTAAATTCAAATGCACAACTCTTTGCTCCTGTGTACAGAAAACAAATCAGTGTTGGTGTACTTTAAATACTCTCACACTCCAGTATGTGTCCCAAGTTAGAATGCTGTGAGCAATTCATTTCAATTTATAATAACAGGAGTCAAGAAAAATGGATAATATTTCTGTATTTTAAGTGTTTTTTAGATTTCTTTCTGGTTTTCTTAATCGAAAAACAACCTTTTGAGATCTTCAGCAAATCTACTTGTAGGTTTTCGTCTTTCAGGAGACAGTTTTCAATCAATTTTATCAGACATGAAGAAGCATCATTTCAGATCTTGTTCAGCAAAGAAGTCTGAATTTTTTTCCTTCCAGGTTGGAGCTGAAAGGAAATCATCTTGAACTTTTTTTTTTTTGGGTAACAAACTTAAATAGGTTGTTTGAATTCACATCGGTCTAGCCTGTGGGTCTGTTCTGTTTCAAACTATAATTCATTGAATTGCAGCCTTGGAACATGATAACTGCCTTTCAATCAATCGGCGCTGCATTTCCATTCATTTGCTTAGCTTTCAAGTTGCCAAATTAGTCACTCCTTGTCCCTGCTGGAAACATTTTGATCTTCAAAAACAGCACCTTGAGCATTACTTTGTCTCTGCTGCACAAAAAGTAGAGGGGGCAGAGTGAGGGTTTGTCCGAAACTTGCCCAGAAGTAATATCCCTAATAACATGGTTATAATGAAAGGCTATATGCTATACTCCAACATCAAAAGCTATTGTCTAATTTTGGCCAGCGGGATGTGACAAATCCGTAATTAAAATAGCAAGCTCGGTGATAAAACAAAGCCACTTGCTGGGAGACAGCGGATCTGGATAGATATAGATCTGTCATTAGGCTAAAGAATTGTCCTTTGCCTTTCCTGCCTTTATCTCCCTAATGCGGCTACATTACCCCAGGATTGGCCTTTTTCAGTGGAAACCCTTCCCCCAAAAAAGCTCATCTCAACAAACGTCATCATCAGTCACGGCTCGCCCGTTTACCACAGCAAAACTAGAGGCCACCAGTTCAACCGAAATACGAACCAATTGCATGAAGCTGCAGCATGTTTCTAAATTGGTGTGAGAATGACAGCAGTGTTTTCCAGCCTGTTTAAATCTACATGCGTACAGGTTGACGGTTCAACTAGAGGGCAACTATAATGTGATGAAGTTAATGTTCATTTTTCATATTCTCTCCCGCAGCGAGGGACTGACTGCAGCACTGATCTCAGGTGGCACAGCCTAAACAGCCAAGATACAGGGCGCTCTATTTGGTGTGACTGGAACTATTTAACCATTCGTGCCAATATTTATATTCTTTTGGCAGGTTTGACTTGTAGATCAAACACTCATGAATAATACATTTGGTAAGGGCGCACTGGAATCATTGGTGTAAGCTTTGCAGCAGGCAGCTTCTCTTCAATGCAGCTGTTTTAACAGGAGCCAGAATGGCACGCAGCAGCCAGAACAACAGCTAAATATGGTTCCTCCCCCTCATTGTTATCACTGGAGCCGATTTCAAAATGCACACAGCATGACAGCCAGGGACACCATAAATTACCCAGAGGTAGCAGAAGCAGGCTGGGACTGACCAGCACATTAGTGTACTCTTGATGGGCACAGGTAAGGAGAAGTATGGGTGTGTTAAATTTATGTATGTGTTAGCTAGCGTCTCTGTTGCCAGATTGAACTATGGACGTGTGTGTGTGTGTATGTGTGAAAGAGAGAGAGACAGAGACACCCAGGCAGCAAGCTATTCTCCTGGATAAGAAGCTTTCAAGTAAATGAATGAATACATTATGGATTAGTGGCCGAGTACCAGAAAGCAGCCATGCTGTATTTGAGCTGAGTGCAGCTCTTGTGTTGGCAAGTGAAGGTGCAAAACAATAAGTCGGTAGAAGGCCAGGCACACAATTTGGACCTGGGAGGCCCTTGGGGGCACCTGAGGGACTCTTGACTCGGGATGCTTATCAATCATCAATTATACAGAAGAAAGGAGAAAACTAACGTGACATACGGCAAATTCCTGGTACATAAAAGCCACACTTGGAGTATGCCTACATTCAGATCCATGCATTAATTTTCACTCCCATAGACCTACACACACACTAGCTGCAGATATAGACGTGGATACACAGAGACATTTCCCCTCCCTGTGTCCTCAGGGTAAAGAATGCATTCATATTCAGCGAATGATCGGTGGAGGCAGAAACCGTTCGGATCCATTTTGTTTTTGTAGCCGATGGCAGGAAGCAGCGGCCATTATGACCTTGTGATGAATTCAGGGTTCATTTCCTACAGTTTCTTTTTTTTTTTTTTAACGCATGCACATAGAATTAAATTTACACAAAGAAAAGGAAAAAAGAACAAAGGGTACTGCATACTGAGAGGAAGAACATTCAGTAAAGACTAAGTCGAAGCTGTCATGGCGCTCATTCATGGTGTGACTTTCAATTCCAGGTGCGCGGTGATTGAGAGAAAGTTTCATTTGTGCCCACTGTCATTTATTCATTAGCTCCCGATCAGCTCTCCTGTGCAAGACGTGAGATGTTATAAATCAGTCACTGGCTAGACATTAACAATTCATGCAATTCATAATACATAAGACCAGTCATTTATTTATCACCTCTAAATGGGATTTCCTTCGTTCTCATTGGCTGCAAGTCAGAAGTCAACTTCTGTTAGCCTGTCCAGCAGCCATTTTGAACCAAGTTGTAAATGACGTAAATCTGAGCTGAACAGGACTGTCAGACAGGAAGAGTTCCTGCTTCCTAACTAAATCTGGTTGGTTTGACTGGTATCATTTGAAATAGAAGCACCAGGCATTAGGCTGAGGCTCGCTGCTGGCACAGTAGTTTTCTGCTGATTCTCTTGAGCAGTCAATGTAATTGTGAGTAATTAGGCCTTAAAGTGCTGTTGTCTTTCTCCAACCTGGAACATGACTCCCGAGGGAAAGCGTGTGATATTTTTTTTCGGGGTATTGCAACGGCAGTCACTGGTATACAGAATGAGGCTTTTGCTAAACAGGCCCTATATGAAAAGCCTGGCACCATGCCACCTGATGCAAACACCATATGATCACACCGACTCTCTAGATGAATCTAAATTATACCTTTGCCCCGAGGGCCTCAGCAATTCTCATTGAAAAGATACACAGCTAATTATAATGGAGGTACAACAGCCTCATAGAGCCTCATAAAGACGTGGTGTTTGATATCTGGCTCTCTGACCAGATGCTGCACTTTTCTTTACACTACATAACATGCTGTGGCACTCTGTCTGCTTCATACGTGCCCTGCAGTTTTAGTTTAATTAGCCAGATCCTAGAAAAACGCTGCAATATAATGTGTAATAATGCTAGCCGGTAGTAATGAGGGATAGCACTATGATAGAGGAATATGCCAAAATGATGTTTCTTACTCAGAGAAGCAAAGAACCTTAACCCACATGTCACCTGTGCCCACAGCATGTGGGTTAAACATTGTCTATTAGAGGTGTGAACACACTGCAAATTTGGACTCACCAGTCAACCTAACATGCATATCTCTGGATTGTGGGAGCAAGCTGGAGTATCAGGAGAAAACCAACCTACACACAGGCAGAACATGCAAACTTCACACAGAAAGGCCGCAGGTGGCCCCCAGATTCAAACCAGAACGTGTGAGGTGACAGTTTTTACCTTTGCACTATAGTGCTGCATGGTTGGCCATTTGGAACAACTATAAACATGTGCCGCATGAATCACCATAATGGTGGCCGTGTGGATGCTGTCAGCCCTTGTTTAAGGCCTGTCAGCACTAGTTTAAAAAGAATCTAAAATAAACTGCGAGGCTCTAGCTGTGTATGATGCACATGCGAATTAGACCCTCATGTTCCACTTCGGTTGCCTGGTTTATCTTATCTTCGGTGTGAATGCAATGCAGCTCTGTGATGTCAGATTTATTCTGCTTGTGATGTTATCCAAAAATCCAGCATAGTTTCTCTTTTCAATCAAACCTGCTGCTTCTGAATGAAGTGTCGGGTTAGGCTGAACATATTTTAGTATTGTTTCCTAGTCTTTTTAGGTAATTAGCCAATGCGACACATAAAAATCTCCCCAGAATGTTATAATCTTGTTCATGTCTATTCCTCAATATGACTGCACTCATTCAGACTCCATGTAAAAAGTAACATTGCTTTGATGCTGATGTTGTGACTTTTACAGAAGATTGAGCAGGAGATTTTTTCAGAGGCGATACTGGCACTTTAAACTGCTGTCAGATACACTGGAAGGACTTACGGGTGGCTGGCTTGTTGCAGTTGTGTCCATGTCTAAAGTACTGAGGGTTCTCCACTACAGGAATACGAGTCATCCCTATGACAACCGCATCAGGACCCGCATCCAGAGTACAGGGGGTAATAATTCCGTGGTTGACATGGTGAAGAGGGCTAGCAGAGTCTTCCTCACCACTGATTACAGCTACTGGTCCTGGAAGGAGACAAAAGAATAACTTACTTCCAAAACGCAATTTTTTAAAACTGTTAATATACTTGGTGAGACACAAATACAATTTCCAAAGGTATTCTATATATATATTAAAAAAAAAGATTTCTAGGTGGAGACTGAGTTGCTGCAGTTGTTGGTTCTTAGATATGGTAATGAAGTACACAGTATGCATGTACAGTAAGTGATCTTTTACTAGAGTCACAGTCATAAAGTAACATTTTCAAGGTGGGAGGTTTGTTTTTATTTTGCAGGCACAGCCAGGGAAAATAACAGCAGTTGCAGTAAACATGACTTCATATTTTTATTGGCATGTACCCACAATTACCCCAGTGTAGAGCAGCGATATAGATACAAACAAATTAAAGTTGTTTATTCTAACTAATTCGAAACAAAATAAATGAACAGAAAAAAATTCTATTTATGTTTTTTTTATAGAGAAATGGTTTATACCCAGTATATACTCCACATGACTAACACTAGATAAGAAGCAATTCTGACATTTAGACAGCTGGAAATGGGTAAAAACTAAATTGTTTGGGGATTTGTTTAGTTTTTAGTTAAGGGCTTAAATGAAAAATATCTTCTGTAATGAGAAAAAGAAACTCAGTTTATTTATTCCTCCTTCAAAAATTAGCTTACCTGTTTAACTTACATATAAAACTGGTGCGTTTTGCAGGTGTTTTATTTCCTGAACTAGAAGCTGCTAGTATATATGTCAAAATCCAGTTTGGGATTTTCAGCTGGTCACTCATATCCATCATTGGAAAACTATCAATTCAACATTAATTGATCAAAATCTGCCCACAAACACACATTTACAGTGTTTTTAAATAGTTGAACTGTTGAGTTTACTTTTTCTAACCAGCATTTTATTCTTACATCCAAAGCTCAACAACAACACTTCCTACACATCTCAGCATCTCGCAGCTCTCAGACTAGAACACTGACGACATTTATCTCCCAACAAGAAAACTTTCTCCCTCAGTGACAGGTAACCGGTTCATGCCTGCAAAGATAACCTACAGATGTCAGATCTTCAGCATTTCACCCCACACATGTCCTCTCTTGCAATATATTTGGGATTTTCTTTTTTAACTTTCCTGGGCCATCTCAGCGATCTTATTTAGATGTGCTCAGAAAACCTTCCACTTCCAGGAGGGAAAAAAAGTTTCTATATAGAGTTGAGAGATGGAAAATAAATTGGATGAAAACGTGACCCCTGAAATAGTGTTCTCAGACGACTGGACTTCTTTCTTTCTTGAAGACATTTCACTTCTCATCCAGAAGACTTATTTAAGTCCAGAACCCTTCAATTCAAGCATTTAAGGTGACCCCTGAAAAAGCCTGTGTGCAGTTGCTGTCATTTTGTGTTGTGCATTCAAATGTAAAATGAGCCATTTTGACAATAGCACTATAAAAACGTGTGTCTGAAATGCATAGCATAGTACAGAGTACAGGGTTTTGTTGGTGATATAGGGGCAATCCAAAGGCAAAAAGGACTTAAAATCCAAAAACTAATCGAAATATTAGCCTGTTATGGCAGACCTGGATGGGTTTCAATTACGGTTGGATACCCAAAACCAACCTGTTTGAATTTCTCATTAGATGTTCCACAAAGACCAACATGAATTTGCTAAACTTTACACAACTGTAAACATGACAGAACAAAGGAGGAATGATACTGCCAATGTAGATGGGTTAAAGCAGCGGTCCCCAACCTTTTTTTGCGCCATGGACCGGTTTATGCCCGACAATATTTTCACTGACCGGCCTTTAAGGCGGATAAATACCACAAAATAAAACCAGTACCGGTACTAAAAAAAAGAAGATTTATTCCTAACTCACAGGAAAACACCCAGGGACACAGAGTTAACGATAAAAACGATAAAAAAATAACGATAAAAACCAATAAAAACCATGAAAATCATAATTTTCACACCTGAGTCTCAACTCTCACGGCCCGGTGCCAAACAACTCACGGACTGGCCCTGCCACCTCTTTAGTTTCCATATTCTTTTAGATTATTTGTCTTTTAGTAAGCACCTTGTGCAATCTTCGAAATGATATGAAACACATTGAAAAAGACAGCAAACGTGAGGTAATGTCCAGCAACATTTTATGTATAATGCCTCTCAGTATCACAGAGTCATGTGAACTGTTCTTTTCAGTGGTTTGGGTGCTGGAAAAATGGAGCTAAGAAAATTATAAAAAAAGAACTCAGAGCTTTTCCTCCCAAACATCTTCAGTTCAAAATTATTGTGATCTATTACCATATTTAAGAAGACAACATATTTTTTTTTACATTTTGTGATTTGTGGCTAAGCATAACCATCAATTAATGCTATTGAATTAGAGCACAGGTGTCGAACTCCAGGCCTCGAGGGCCGGTGTCCTGCAGGTTTTAGATGTGTCCTTGATCCAACGCAGCTGATTTAAATGGCTAAATTACCTCTTCAACATGTCTTAAAGTTCTCCAGAGGCCTGGTAATGAACTAATCATTTGATTCAGGTGTGTTGAAACAGAGTGAAATCTAAAACCTGCAGGACACCGGCCCTCGAGGCCTGGAGTTCAACACCCCTGAATTAGAGGATACTGTATGAAACTATTATATTTGCTAGAAAACAAAAGGTTTGGCAGTAACATATATGCAACTTTTCAAATCTGTGAATATTTCCCTGTGGATGCAGTTATAGAAAATGTTTCCTTTAAAATATAATTGCAGTTTAGCTGCACGTGAAAGAAAGTTGAAGAAAAGTCAAAGCCGTGGAACATGATGCACAACATATCCCTCACTGACTTTTGTCATAGTGACCGTGTGAAGATTTTTGATAAATGGAGACAGAAAATGCATAAAAAATAAATAAAGAAATGACTATCAACACAGGTAGTGCCGGACTAGCGACGCCGTCTGAATTCAGAATTTATGTTGTCATACAACACTCTCCTGTCAATACCGAGCATAATTTCCTTTCTTTAATCAAAATTCATAGAAAGACTCTGACATGATTTACTGTAAGTCAATGTGATGCAGTTTGCTGTTCTATCACTGCTATGCCGAAAGCAACGCGGAGCTCTGACAACTGCAATCTTCAGAGGGGAATGAGGAAAGGAGGAGGGAGGGAATGAAGGGAGCGAAGGAAACAGTGAGTGGAAATAAAGTCAACAGCAGCCGATTCAGAGAAGTGGTGACAGTGAATCTGTTTACTCTCCATGTTGAGTCTTTTGCTCACCTTGACAACACTGTAAATAGTAATCAAGACCCAGGCATATCAAATTATAGACCCTGAGTGGAAGGAAGATGGGGTTGAGGTGGCATGTGATGAAGTGACACATGCGAGCAACAATTTATTCACAACATTTATTCTCATTGCAGGGATTTCATACCTGAGTGCCTGCTTTATTACAGAGATGTGCACAGCGGAGCACAGGTCTTCACCAGCAACTACCCACCCAACCACTGGGAACAGGTGGCACACTAAATCTCCGCTGATGCCTCTGACCCTCTGTTACACGGCACAGGCACAAAGATATATGTGCAGTATACCGCTTTAAACATCACTACACTTGAAATAAAATCATTACCTAGAAAATCGTTATGATTCATGTTTAAATCTTTAAAAATGAAAGAAGATGCCTCAAAAGGATCCCTGGATTATGTTCTGCTTTTTAATACAATATGAAATGGAATGAAAACCCATCTGATCAGAGTCTGGTGCCAGATCGATGAGGCCTCGGGGAAAGCCTGGCCTCAGTCCAAACCACAGTGCTCCAAACTACACAGAAACCTCCCCCTTGATTTCTTGCTAGATGAAGGTTTTCTGAGGAGTGAGGGGGAAATTGGACTTCTTGACTTGAGAACACCCTAAAAATTGCATTTATGTTACCTGAGTGATGAAAAGGCCCAACGGCATCCGAGAAGGGTTTTATCATCTGAGACGTTGCCTGTGCACAGAATGGAATTCGGCACTGGACATCTTCCCCTGAAACGTCTATCTGAGAGCAAGGTTCCTCTCTATTAAACCAACTTTGATTTATTCAGGAGAACTGGAAAATGAAATGAGCCAACTTTCAGCTATTTTTTCCATTCTTTTTCATGTCTCATCTTCTTTGCAGTATCTCACTGGCTCTGAAGGTCAGGTTTTCAGGCCCTGTTCCTTAAGTTAATGCAGTCATTTGTCTGTGTGTATCTCAAGCCCGAAATTAGTTGGATACTTGTATCAATTTAAAGATGTAAAAAACAGGTAGATGAGAAAATAGATGACTACTCTGTTTCAGTTAGTGTGGTAATTATGATGCAGCAGCATGAGCTTTTTCTCTCCAGCTGAATGTTAAAACTCAATGCCTGTAATTTTAGTGCAGTCATGACTAGAGTAACTAGAGCTTGAAAAGATGAGGATCCTGCTTCTCTGGTCCTGTTATGGTTGTTGTGCAGATCATAGAGAGTATAAAAAGTGGACATAGCTGGTTTCTGAAATCTTGTTTTTGAAGCCTTTGTGTGGAACTGTAAAACCAATGACTTTACTATCTTTAATCATCCATTTTTGAAACACTGGATGTATGGATGGATTCATGTTAGCACAGTACTACATATCTGTGCGTTGTGTTAATTTCACAGGACAGTATTGTCTTGTATAGAAAATGGGAAATTCTGAACTTATTCAAAATCATGTCTGCATATTTTGTCGTGAATGACAAGTTACACTGACACATTGTTAGGGAGGGAGACAGAACAAAAGAGACAGTGTGGAAGAGAGCTGGAATTAATATTAACTAATGATTAATGCAGATTGGTGTATAAACACATTACGAGTACAAAAAAAAAGTGAGTGAAGTGGGAACAACAGAAAGTCTACGACATTCAGTAACTTCAAGAGAGCTGGGTCCAGAGTTAACCAGAGTTAACTGACTACAGCGACTACCAGTGAAACCACATAATAATATAATTACTGACATACAGCCAGGTTGTAAATACATTAGGTAATTAACTAACAAACTGGGGCCTGTAATTGTTAAATAACCCAAATACAGCACATGGAAACAGTAGTAACTAGTAGTAGTAACAAATATGCAAATCTTATGAGGTTGATGTCAGTGTAGAAAAAAAACACAACAGTTCTCACAGAAAAAGGCAAAAGAATCCAGAAACAGGCAGGGAACACATGCAGTGAATAAACAGATGCTAAGACAAAAGGGAAGGACTGGACAATATATACACAAGGATAATCAGGGAAGTGGAAACAGGCGGGAAACAAGACATGACTGAACATAATCAGGGTAATCATACTGTTATGATTGAATGTTGTAATTGTTTGATTTATGTGTGACTCCTCCCACCAGAGGATGGCTGTGGGTTTTTTTCTTCTCTCTCTCTCAGGTGTGGGCACCTGGGTGTGTCTTATTGAAGTCCAGTGCCTGCTGCGTAGTTAGGTGGAATTCATTTCTGTTCTGGGATTGGATACTTGGTTGATCACCCCAGTACTTAACCACCAGATGACAACCACCTGGTCCCCTCTCTCCTAGCCTCCACCACCCCACAGATAGCCTGTGTGTCTGGCGCTAGAGCATTGCTGTTGTAAATAGCTGTAAATAGATCTGTAAAGTAGCTAGTTGTACCTCTTTCACTGGGTGTATATTGTTCACTACAGCAGCCTGGTAGGGGTGAGAAGCCTTTTCTGTTGATTCAGTTTTCTCCTGTTTTTCACTTTATTCCAAATTGTCTGTTGGTTGTTTTTTTTTTTTGGCATTGCTCACTGCTGACGTAAATAAATGGCTGCTTAGCAATTTTGTGTTTTCTGTTTAGCTCTTTCTTGGGTAGTCCGTGAGTGGGGGCCAAATTTCTTGTTGCATTCAGTGCACTCCTAGACCAAGAACATAACAACACACAAGTAAAGCTGAAGATAAGACACAACAGACACAAAATAAAAATTAAAACAGGAAGTAAAAGTAACTAAACACACGAGGAAAAATAACTAAATAGAAGGAATTAGATATAAATAATGTACTGTAAATGCTATATAGAAACTTCATTTCAGAAGTGCCATAAATGGAAATCAAAATCTAAACTGAAAGCTTGACTTAAAACATAAACTAAGGACTAAAAACAATGGCACAAAAAACTCAAGAGCTAACAGGAGAATCCAATACTGATGACAAAGGTGTGTGCTCTATTACTATTCTATTCTACTGCAAGCAGAAATAGCTGTCCTGGGTATTTTTTTTTTACCTGTATCACCTCCTTGAAAAAAGTAACATAAAATATTTTGCTTCTGTAAACCTTCCAAAAACCAAAGCATAATAAAATGTTAGGATGGATTTTGTTACCTCTGGCCAGAGCCGAGCTAACTTGTTCCTTATGCTCACAGGCTTTATGCTAAGCTAAAAAAATAATAATAATAGTGATTTGAGATTTACTGCATCAACTTGAGAGCACTGAAGTGTTTATTCCCCTCAAGAAGGTCTAGCAAGAACGAAAATATGCAAATTAAGTGTAAAACGTTTTTTTAAAAAAACTACTATCGATAGCTCATATTTATATACACACATATGTGGTGAGTAATGTTCACTACACTTAGAAATGAGGATACTTTCCAAAACCATCTTCGCTATATTTGCGCACAGTTTTTCAAGTTTTTTTTTTTTTTCAATGAGCTCAGAGAACTTGCCTCTGTCTCTTCCTCCTTTTCATGTATTCCCAGACTGACTCTATGATGATGAGATCAGGGCTCTGCAGGGAACACACCATCTGTTGCAGGACTTTTTGCTCTTCTTGTCTCTGAAGACAGTTCCTTATGACCGATGAGACACCCTCCAAAAGGCCTGATGCTAAAAAGTTTTCACGATGGAGAAGAATCTAAGACTTGCAAATCACTCTATAGCTCTGACACACAAGTCGGCAAGAATGCAACTGATCATCAAAGGACATGGCACTGGTTGCAAAAAAAGAAAAAAAAAATCATTTAACACGTTCAGAGTAACAGATATCAGTTTGTCACGGGACTCCTTCTGGAAAAGTCTTAGATCACTGTGGCATGCAGCGGTTTGAAGATTAGTTAAATCTCATTGCTCACATCCTTCGAGCTTTTTCCAGCCAATATGTTTCTCCAGCCAACATCCTTCTCTTTTTTCTAAAATGTGTCCCTGCAGAAGACATGTCACTCAGGTCTACATTACTCAATGTTCCTTCGCAGTAACATCCCACAATCCCAGCTTGTGGTGGTACAGCAGATGTTTTATGTTCACGTGCGGTTTGCAGGTACATTAGCTAATTCAGACAAATCAATTGATCAAGTGTGACAGTTGCATCATGTGTTTCTCAGAATTTAGAAGCCAATCTGATTTACTCTACTCGAGCAGAGACAGCACAGCCGAGTCCTCCTGGGTTTTGAAATAGACTCGTAAATTAAGGCATTGTCCAAGTGCTGGGCGTCAGCGATGAATCAAAAGCATATTCACACCTTTGAACTTACAAATGTTCAAACACAAGTCGGCTTTCATCTCCAGGCTTTTGTCACATTGTAAGCATAATCACACTGAACCCCAACCTTTTTTAACACGACCAAAAAAGATCGCTGATGGTGTGAAAACTTTTTCGTTGCACCTCATGGCCTTATGAAGCCTGACAAACTCGTATCCACACATTTAGCAGGGCAGAGGTTGGGTACAAGGGGGAGCCATTCAGTCATTACATATATGGTAGTGAGCACCAGCTACAGGGAAAGAATTGTATAGCCACCTAATCGCAAAAAATAACCGCTGTTCCTCGCTGTGCTCTGTGTGTGTGTGTGTGTGTGTGTGTGTGTGTGTGTTTTTGAGTCGTTTATCACATAAATAAAGATTAGAAGATTAAAACAGTAGGTCACCAGAACACATGTCTAAAATCGATAAAAAAAAATTTTTGTCACAGATCTGGGTCTGCGACGCAGTGTTTTGTGTTTTTGGTTTAAGTTTTACTCTGTGAGTTATGGTTTTCTGTTTGTATTACGTTTATACTCCCTGAGTTTTAGGTTTCTGTTCTGTTTCTGTGCCTCCTCTCTGTTCATGGGAAGGGTCGTTGTGTTTAGCTTACGTGTCTTGAGTTCAGCCTGTGTGTTTCCTGTTTTACCTTGATAGTTGTGGTCCTTTACTTCCTGTGTCTCGCTATGTCAGATTTATCCGAGCCGCGTCTCCCTCCTGTTGTGCATTCCCCCTCGTTACCTGTTGTGTATTTATAGCGTGTGTTGTCATTTGCTCTTCATCGGCGTGTCTGCTTGTCATCCCCCGTGTAACCTCTGCTGTCTGCTCCTCGCATTTCCAGGTGTTTCTAGTTTCTTGTTTCAGGTTTGTGTTATTTTAAGCTTAGTTTTCCCATTTTAGGTTTTGGCTCGTTTTCTCTGCTCCAGCTGTTCATTGTTTTGTTCAGCCATCAATAAAGGCTCTTTCTGTTATCCTCCACCTTCATCTCCATTTGCCTGCATTTGGGTCGACTCCTTACGCTCTCCACACGATTCGCCTTCGCAAATCGTGATAAAGTTAAACCCACATCATGGCCATTATTTAAATTTTTTTTTAGTAAGAGAAACTTTTTGCTCAAGAACTGTTTTCCGTTGTCTCTTTATATATTACAATAAAGAAAAACAAACAAAAGATTCTCAACAGAAAACATAATTTGTCATTATAACTTATGATGTTACAATTTCATTTATTTTACCCAGCAGAGCTATTTGACTTTAACTCTCCTTGTACATTCCAAAAACCAAGCTCTAAAAGCTTTTTCAGCATACTGAAGAATAATGTAAAAACACATATTTGGCTTGGACTGTCACTGAGAATGGGAATAACTATGTGTAGCTGAAATTACAACAGGAAAAATTAGTTCATAAGTATTCATCCAGCTTCTTTTCTTTGTCATATTAACAAATACTCTAGATCTAAATTTTTGTTTCATCATGTTTCCATCAGATTGGCAAAAACACGTTTGTTTTCCTCCATTTTCTCAAAAATACTTAATTCACTCTGAGCTGAGAAAATTCAGAAGGAGGAAAGATATTCTTCCAACAGAAAAAAGCCTTGCTCTTACCCACAGCGGTGTGAAGTCTGTTCAGAGTATTGAGCGGAAAAATATGTGTGACATTTTGCTGGATTCAAAGGAAAATATGAAGCCCCAACCACACGCTACACAAATCGCAGCTGCATACAAGAAAAACACTCTTGGCAAAAGTATCAGAATTAAAAATTATATTTCTCCCCTTACCTGTAACCTTTTTAAAATTTGTTTAAAAAATATAAAACCATCCATTTCTTAAATCCAATGAAAGCACAAGGGCAACAACAATAACAAGCTCTGTCTGTACTGCAGCAATCACTTAATGTAGCTCCTCTGTTTGTGTTACAAAATCCAAAATCTAAAAAAAAAACACCAACCATTGCACAGGTCGATATGCTCCATCACTACCATGGACACACACAGTAATGAGAAGTCCATCCCACATACACTGCTCTGTGGCCTGTAATACTAAACCAACCTATGTGTATTAATCAGTAGCTGAAAAACATTAATTTCAGTCACTTTGCTACAGCGTAGGGCCGTTCTATTGTTGACAATGACTTTTAAAACAATTAACAATTAATCAACATTAGGGACCGACTTTAAAAAAAGATTGCTTCTTCAGGTGCAACAAGTGCACTTAGGCGAGAGTGATGTAGACTGGGGAGAGACCTCAGACAGTAGTGAGACAAACACACCACTGGTAGTGGCCTTTTCAGGGGGTTTAAATGTAAAATGTCACCAGCCTTATCCTTTAAACTACTGTTGTTATTTGCTTTTTTCCTCTGTGCAAGGAAGGCTTGGCTGCTGGTGTGTCTCTGTACTCAACTTGTCCACAGTGACCAGGGTGGTACCATCATCCCCTGTGGTGTCTTAAGATGTCATTAACATGTCGGCCTCCTATTAATCCTTTTCTTTCTCCCCTGTCTGAGCTAGTCTTTAAAACATCCTCTGGGTTTTTTCTGGTTTTACCTTCTCAGTGCTTTTATTCCACTTGTAACTTGCGATTTCACTCTGTGTTTAATGTAGCAATTATTTCTGCAAATATACCAGACCAGAGTAAAAACCAGCAGGAGGGGTATGTCTGGAGCTCCCCCTCCACAATTGTTTGTGTCTCTGTTTCCTAAAAAACAAAAGTGAGAGATGAAGGTGATTCTCAGGACAAGCAAAAAAAGAGGCAGCAGGTGACTCTGCGGGGTTTTCCCTGTGGTGGGGAATAAATTGTGCAGAGTGTGATTGCTTCCGTTCCACCTCCTTGTGGTAATTATCGCACAGATTCCTTTCAAAGGTAGTTAATTAGGACTGGAATTAACTTGAGGACATGTAAAATGAACAAGAGAACACAGGAAGGATAACTTACTGAGGCAAGGGTTCGCTTTTAGTTAACGATGGATTTGAAGCAAATTAAATACATACGTGGGAAGGGTTGAAAAGTGTGAAATCAAGGCTAATGACAAGCTTGTAAGGGAAAGACAATGAGTTTGCAGGACATAAATATTGGCTGTCATGGTGCTCAAAGCTTTTTTTTCATAAATCCATCAAAGCTGGTCATTTGCTACTCAGCACTGTGACTATATGGCAGGTTAATTTACTGATATATTGCTGTCAGTGCAACCAGCAAATGTCTTAACACATTCTTAATTGCAGCCTCTAAGTGGACTCACTGTAAGCCAAACAGCACTACCACCGACTACTGTTATGATGTTGCAGCTGCTGGCTTAGTATCAGCCAAATGAGGAAATCACTACCCAGTGAGTGTAGCATAAGACTTACGAAAAGGTCAGTTAATTGCCAAATGTCACCAATGTGTGAAGAAGCCTTGCAGTTATGTGCAAAACTCAAATGACAACTCCCCTTGCTGCACTGAAGAAGACATGTAAATAGCTCTTCTGACAAACAGCCTCAACCTGCTCACTCAGCCTTCCACTCAAGCATGGTGGGCGCGTGACAGCCGTACAGCGGAGGCAAACTCGGGGTAACCCCATTTCTCACAAAGTAGCAGCTTCCATAGTATGAAAAGCACTGCTTCTTCAGCTGATGGTGACCAGCTGTGGCCGAGCGCTAGGACGCTGAAATTTATGGGCTACCGACAATTTACAGTCACACAGCTCGACGTACTCTCTCTTTATTTTGGTATAAACAACGGCAAACGCTGAGGGGAAGGACGTCCGAGTCGAGACAGAAATAAACACTCATTGGAAATCTGCTGTAAACCTATCAGTCATCGCATCTGAAGCCACTCGTACGCATGTCCTCTGGAATCAATCGGTCTACACCACACCAAACATTATCTGCAATGACACAGCAGTGAACCAATTACAGTTTGTGTTGCTGTATATATGTGGTCTTGATGCTCAGAATGATAATAAAAGAAAACAGTGAGATTGCTATTCTGACTCTGTTCCCACAGTGCCCTATCAGCTTTTATATCTTTGACAACACATTACCCTGTAAGCTCCCTGAAGACAGACGAAGCAATTTTGCACAAGTCTGAAAAGTGATGGAAAATGACATCATCCAGTAACCGAGCTGTCCAGAGTCTGTTTCATTGATTTATGACCATGACAGAGGCTGGATCTTTACCATAACCCCGGACCTACATTTTAGTACAAGTTATGCACCCAAACTCAAATTGAAAACCAAACATGCTGTAATCTGGGGAGATATTCAGAGCCACTCAGTGTGGGGTTTCATTCTTCTCTCATTGCAATGTAATCAGAAAGAAATGAAAAGCTTCTGGTGGCATTGTTACAGAGACCAGTTTGCATCATAAACTCTGCAGTAAAGTAAAGGCAACAGCGCACACATACAGTACAAACATATGCAGAGCAGCAACCCGGCACTAGATGGATATATTTCTTGTCGTGGCAATAGAATATGAAACGATTCTCCGGCGTTGAGCATCTGGCAGAGTTTGCATGTAAATCACAAACGAGACGGAAAGCCACATTCAGCTACTGCGGGCCACAAAACTGCTTGATGATAGTGTACATCAGTGCGGTTGGTGCAGCCTCTGCATGCAAATGTCGCTCTATAGCTAACAAGTGTTTCAGGGGTGAAGGGATTAGCACAGAGGTAAATTATTAGTTTCAGGGGCTGACAGGATTATGATTTCTTTACTCTGTTAAATGTGGGGAAATGTAGTGAAAACTTGGCTAGCGGTTTTCTTAGCAGACATACAGAAATAAAAGTAAATGAATCAGTTCAAATGCAGTATTGAACCAAAATGATTTCTGATTTATTAATATTTATAACTGCATAGGTAGCAAGACGGACTGTGCTCCCAAGAGGAAAAAAACTGCCAGAAACATGGAACATGAACAGTTCACTGCACATACACAGTAGACAGTACAATGTAGTAGAAACATGTGTATATCTGAGTACAGTAGCTGAAACGGTAGCTAGAAGTCTCAGAACACCACCAAGCAAATCGAAAAAAAAAAAAAAAAAAAAAGAATTACAGTGTAATGCTGTTTTTTCCCCCCCCAGTGGTGTGTTATAAGGCAAATCTAGGTGTGCTGTGGAATCAACAATACATCATTATAACTGTATAAAAAATGACAGATTTACTGCTATTTTACTATTCCACAAACCCCCCCAAAAACCCCCAAACAAAAACAGACGCAAACAAACAAAAGAAAACCAACCTTCGTTCTTGGGTTTTTAAAAAAGTTTTATTTAAGTTTTTATTACTTTCAGTTTTATTTGTTTTTATTATACTTTGGGAGCTTCAGAAGAAATATGAACGGACAAATAGACAACTTACAGTATGCACCAAAGTGTCTTCAGGCTGGTTTTGTTGGCATTTTTCAACACATAGTTTTAGTTTTTAGTTTAGTTAAGTATAAAAGTCTGCTTCGGAGGTATTTGTTTCTCACTAGAAAGTGAAAAATCTTCTGCGACACTTGCGCAGCTGCCATGTGGTGAATGTTATTTCAGTATGACACATCAAAGGCCCTCAATGATAGCAAGGAGGGTAACAAAATTTGTGAGGATGGAAAACAGATCACTATCTAGAGAGGAGAAAACCAAATAATGGCTAGTGTGACCCACATCCTAAAGAAGGAATGGGAAAACAAATATCCACATAAAAATGAGTCATCTGGACTGTGGGAAAATATCTGATAAGGTTATGGCAGCAAGTCATATGCTAGCGGAGTTTACTTCAGAGTGCAAAATTGCAAGTATCATAGGTCAGAATTGCTTTCATCTGACAATACAATCAACAGAAGGATTGGTGCCTTGTCAGATGGCAGATAGGCTATTTTATGCAGATATGAGTCGATGTGCACCTTAACCACAAAAGGTTTGAAAACCACTGCCCTATCATACCTGGTACTACAGGTTGATGACACTTCTACAAATGGTGTACTGCTCTGTGCAGCTTTGCAAACACACTGTTCAGTTTGTTTTTCATTTTAATTCACCATCATAAAAATGCTGAGAATTGTGAATATCAGTTTAAGTGAATGTTCGATAAAGGTGACATCATCCTCTGGGGTACTGGGATTTAAGTATACTGGCTTCTAAGCAATCAAACAGGTAGTAGTAGTTGTTGGCGATGGGGCGACCACATGATGGTGGACCAGACTCACGCTTGACATCTCTACAACGCTGAGGTACAGGACGCATAGTGCTTAAACCATTTACATCTTATTTTACTGACTTCTTGTGCTAACATTTAACTAAACACAAAGTTCAACAGAAGTTATTTTGAATGATATGAATGTTTTATATCCTGCATTCATACTGCTTTTTCCTCACAACCATTCTGCAGCTTCCCTTTTCTTTTTTCAAAAGCAAACAGAAAATGCAAAATATAACATTTTTACCCGACTGCACCAAATAAAATCTTAAGGCTGCTGAAATGTAGTGACTGAAAAAACATCACTATTTGTACTTCACTCTGACTTATTACTTATTACTAATATTTGTCTTGATACATTTTGGTTTCGGTGAAATACTATTTCAATCTTGTGTATGATGTATCATGCCAATTCATGTCAAAAAATAATTTTAAATTAAAATAAAATGAATGTCAGGACTATAAATGTGGTGAGAAGTCGAGGGTATCTACTCAGGTCAATAAGATATTATTTAGAAATGTAAACGTTGTTATGAAGTGAACTAAATCACAAAAAAAAACGAGGACAAGTTAAACTCTTTAGGGATTTATCCACTGAGGAACAGACTTGGAAAAAATAAAGTCAGGGGTTCTCCAAAGTTGAGGACATTCATCCTCAGAGAATTGTCTCCATAAAATAGCTGCTCACATATTTCACGACAGAGAAAGACATTTTAGACCTTGATGCTGAACAGAACAACGTGGCGCAAGCTTAGAAAAGCACCAAAAGGTTTTTCCAGCTGGTTAAGGTAATGAAGCAAACGCTCTAACAGCAGTTTAAAATTAATTGGAAGCAGCACATTAAGGTCATTGTTAACCACACTTCCTGCACTTTGTGGCATCAGACCCCATTTCTCTAGCAGTTACCCATACTTAGTTATACGCATTTAATCAAATCCCTATCCTACTAAGAGATATCAGTCAAGTGTCAATATTCTCTGTTTTTCTCCCCACCCGCCCTTCCTCTCATGCACTCGCTGCTCTTTGTTTTCTTTACACAATTTTCCTGATTACTTTCTCTGCACTCAATAGCCTGTTGTCAGGATGTTAAACATGTTGCCAAAGTTTATCTGTGCAACCATATGAATACTGATAAGAACATAGAATGCCTTCAGAATGACAGCCAAAGCAATAGATCAAAACCTAAATTCCTCTATCAGCATGTTTTACCCGAGCAACTGCTGTTTCATCATAACTTAAAAGCAGTTTTTAAAAAGACTCACATCATTTATTTCCTCTCTCTCTCTCTCCCTCTCTCTCTGTCTGTCCCTGCCTCTTTTTTCCTTGTTCATGGTTCTAATCTCAGGGGTCTTGATTCCTGCCTCGGTTCTTTCACAACTGCATCCCTCCAATGGAGGGTTCAGGACCAAACAGATTTGTTACCCCGGGAGGTGAAGGCGTAGGAGAAGGAGGAGGAAGAGGAGGAGGAGGCAGGGAAGTGTGTTTATGTGCAGTGAAGGGAGGGGAGTCATTCTAATCACACATCTAACCATGACACATGAATGCAAATCAACCTTCACACTTCCCCCACCCATTCTCCTCCATTCCTGAAAAGTGACTGCATCAATTCATTATGAAAGAAATGTAAGGCTGTCTGCTGTATGTTTTCTATCCACATAAATAAGTTACCATTGTAAAGGTACATCACAAAGTGCTGATACTGAACACACAATACTTTGACTTAACACTGGCCACAATGCCTTAACACTGAAGTCCTCTTACTCATTTGAATAGATACAATCTGCTGTTGTAACGAGGGCACCAGTAATGAGTGGGTCCAGAAAAGGTAACACAAGATCATCCAGCAAAATGCTCAAATAACATCAAGATTTGGATTTCATACGTTTACCCAGTCTCCTGTGTTTTGTTCCTCTCTCCTGAGAAATAACACATATTAACACACATAATCTTTCTTTATAAGGATGACCTCCTAATGACCTAAAACTTACTGAAAGGTTACGATTTTGTTGTTCCAATGTCAGTGCATTTCTCAGATTTTTGTCAAGCCCATATTAAAAAAGCAACACGTTGAGGTTTTTATAACTACACGATGACAAAGTCGAGGGCTTTCTTTCACTGCTTTTCTTCAAAAAAACTGAACATTGCTTGAATGGTGGATAAGACTTAGAAATGGGTTAATAAAAATGCAAGTTTTTTTTCCTTGGAAAAATCAGACAAGAAATCAATAGAAACTTTTATGAATGTCAGACCTTGATACCTTACTTACATTTTTCTACATAGCTACATGAAGGGCACAGTACTTGTTGCACTGGCACTGAACATTGGCATTGGACAAATATGGGAAACTGTGCTGAAGTGTTTTATTACATTATGAGGCCCGGTGTGCTGTACAGTGATGTATGACAGGAAGAGGTGACTTCCAACTTCTTTTCACCGCTGCAAGGGCATTGCTTTTTATAATAGCAGGATGTATTTATACCCTGGCAGTATTTTACTTTAGTCCTCCTTCCTCAGCAGCAAACATGACGTACTGAAGGCAGGTCCTGTCAGTCACAAATGTATAGATAGATGGGTAAATATATCAAAGGATTGATGGTAATATGTCCATTACTCTGAGAATAATCTTGCGCTCTTGTTTCACCTTGGTCTCCATCCGTTACAGCTCTACTGTACCTGTGACATATACTACTCACTACAGCCTGGTTGCTTCATGCTGAGGCCCAACAGTAGGCGAACAGGCAGGCTCTTTAATATTTCAGTCAGACTCCCAGCAGACTGATGGCTTACAGGGGCAGCCATGCAGGGCGCATAGCCAAGGTTAGCTGTAACATCAACCTCCCTACATTTGAACCTGAACGCTGTACTACTGCATACACAGAAAAGAGGGCTGTACTTCACAATTTCTTTAGTTCAGGTCAGAGTTCCACATCACATAATGCTTCAAATTTAATATGAGGCTGGCAAATCCTGAATTAAGTACTCTGTGTGGTTCTTAGCTTTTTTTTTTATGTTAAGAGTTTTCTAAGCTGTTAAATTAAGCCGGAACGGATCGGTTTCTGTTTGATATTACGGCATGTGTGACACGCTGCAATTAAAATGATTACATTAAATATTCCTTTAGGAGAAGTTTTTAGGTCAAAAATAAAGGAAACTCACTGTCATTTACACCGATTAGAAAGAATCAGTTTCAGTCCTAGTTTGACTAGTACAAACTAAAACTGACTTTATTTTGAGTCTGACTAAATAAAGTGTTAATTTGGTCTAATACAAATAATTTGGTTTAATACAAATATGACTTCTTTCAGTTAAAAATATGGTTTAAATTCTAATGTTATTCATGTTTAACGGTTCACTTTTGTATCACTCATGTTTTATGTTTTTGTTTTTCTGACAGTGCGCCTTCTTCCCTGGAATAAAGATGACTGCAATAATGTCCATCGAATATTTAACATTCCTAAAGTGACACAATAATTTCTGTAGATAAATTAATAGTGTCTATATTATTAATACTAATAAAATTAAATGACCAAAATCTAAAAGTGTTACACTTTTTCAACAAAATACTAAATATCAAGTTTTCAATGCTGAAATATTATAAATAAGACTTTGTAGTGTCACAGAGTTGCATAGGCGTTTATATACTTCTTTTAAAAGGGTACATTTCATAGAAGAATAGAGTTTAGAAAGTGGGCAACAAATTATACATAGACACTCTGTTCCCCCATAAATTCTCTTTAAAGTGATTGCGTTGACTGTCGTTCCCCACACGGAAGCTTCATCTGGTCCAAACATACAGCAGGAGATGCTACGCTAGATGTACAAGAGCATATAGGCATTTCAAACAAAACAAACATCAAAACCTCTCCGAGGGCAACTGCTGTGGGAGACATGTTGTGAAATGGAACACATCATTACCCACAGCGAGCTGTCAATCATTGTCATGTGCATAAAGATGAAGTTGCCAAATTTAACTTTCCCTGTAACCCGCATTAACACATGTCAGAGGAAACACAGAAGACCATGGACTTGGGCACCAACAGGGTCTTATTATCAGATTTTTATTCACACAAATCAATCTAGTAAAACCTATTTTGAGAGAATCTTTTGGAGATAACCTGGGATCCGTTAGAGGAACCTAAGCAAGACATGCAGACAAACTTGAAGCTCCGAATCAAGATGTGAGGGGGAAAAAAAGAAGAAATAAAATGTAGGTCGCCTAATCCGACTCACTGTGACTGGGGGGTACATAGAACAAGAAAGAGAAGCAAATCAACTAATACAGCCAATTAAACCTCCTCCACCCCCACTCCACCCTTCTTTAGCACACACTTCAAAGTGCTGCCATCAGCGGATGGCAATAAAGTGAATGAGCTGGCTGTAAATGGACTTGGATGCTGAGGATGCTGAGGCAGGGGACTGTCAAATGATGCTCATCACATAGAGACAACAGTGTTGCCATGTTATAAGAGCGAAATGGGTGTCCCACACCTTCATGCAGAAGGAACAAACCCCACTGAGTCTGGGAACATAATACAGCACAAAAGAGAGCAGCCGGTTATTGAGTGAAGGGACATTTCTTTTGATAGCCGGTTGGTTGTGTCTGAAGAAAGCAGAGCTACATTATTAACGCTCCGTGTCAGTATGTCCTAAAAGACACAGCCATCTTTTAGCAGGAGCTCTGAAATGACACCCCCTCTTGACGACCAGCCCAATGTCTAAATCTGACAAAATACAGAGTCGGAGTGTTTTTGTGAAATGGAGGATAGGCTCGCTGCAAGCCGAGAACAGCCGTCTCCACGGGGGATGGGCAGGAGAAGAGATTTTTATTTTCCAGCTCCAGGTAACGCTGTTTGAAAGAGCAGAATTGGGGCGTCTCATTACACAAAATACATTTCACACAGATCCCTTCCTTTACATAAAACCCTCAAGTTTTCTGCCCCTCTTCTTCTTTTTTCCTCCCTCTGTCCTTTCAGAAATTCTCCTCTCTCTCTCTCCCTCTCTCTGGCTTTCTCTGTTTCCCTTCCAGAGCCCAGCTGTTTTGTGTCCTGCTGGGCATTCGCAATGGGACGATTTCCACACCGATCTGAGCACCATTTAAATAAACATCAACAGAAGATGTCAGAGGGAGACTGTGAATAACACCAGGGGCTTATCCACTTCCACCAGCTTTAAAGAGGGAAGAGGAGCCATCCAGTTCCTTCATTTCTGTCTGTCTGTATGCTGTTTGAAATAATCAGCATCCGGCCATTGCTGCTTTGGCTTTGGCTGCGTCCACTTTATGTAAGCCAGAAAGGCCAGGACTCAGCTCCTGGTAGGGCTGGCTCCCTGCTTTCCTGGAAAGAGTTCCCATATAGACATTTTTTCTGTTCCCTTGCATTATCAGTGCTGTGCTTGATTCTTGGTTAATTGTGATTCCAAAAGGCTTTTCAACAGGAAACCAAAGTGCTTAAACGCATTATGTGTGAGGATGCTATATATCCCTCGAACAAACAAAGCATGTAGAGTTGCCTATGGCTCTACTTTGAAATAATGCAAGAGAAAAACAGCTGTGACAGAAGGATGGTTCCTGTGGATCATCATTTTTTTAAGATTATGTGTATAAATATAAAAATAATTGCTTTTTCTCACAGCCTTTCCAATCGCAATCAGAAGCATCAGCTGCAATCTAAAGACCTTGACACAGCCCGAGCTAACTCTTCTTCACAGACCTCTATCCCTGCTGCCTTCTCTCTTCCTTTGTATTTGCATTGCTAAGCTGTTGGCAGCGCTTGTCATTTTGTTTCATAAGTGATAGCAATTACTATTCCAGCACCCAGGATCAAAGAGACACCAAAAGGAGGTTTTTAGACAGGAGAAAACACCAAACACTGTTCCCCCTCTTCTGTTTACACTGATAGAGGCTGAGGCCTCGGAGGCTGACTGAATGTGACTGACAGAATGGGAATACACCTCCTGTTTTAATCCCGGAGAAGGGGGAAAGACAAAGGGAAGGAGGAGAGGAAGGGAAAGGAGATATTTCCACAATAAAAGGCAAACTGTACCATTAAACAGAAGCCTCCCTCCTGCTTACACTGGATTAGTCAAATTACTGATTGTTTTCCAGCTCTGAAAAAGGTGGATGCATTGAACTGAATCATAGTAACACTACTCTTAGTGAGACGGCAGGGTTTTCAGTTCAAATAATTAGAGATCCATTTTAGTAAAACAAAGAAGGATGAACAATGTAGCTTGTCTATGTTGTCCGCATTGCATGTTCTCACTACCCAGTGCACTTTTCTTCATATCTGGAGTGACAATATAGACTATTCCAGCACTACTAAATTTAGTAAAGAGCAGACTGCTTTCCTAAAAGATTGTGTAATCACATGACAATTCTGTTGTGGGTTCAACTTGGCCAGTTTTGTTAACTTGATATCACATTCTCTTGTTGGAGATTTAGACATGCTTAATAACCAATTTGTGAAACCTGAGCCAAAAAATCCTGTTTTTGTATTTTACTCAATTAAATAAATGGAGCACACCTGCAGGCTGTAGGTAATAATTAGTTCACAGTTAAAAATAAATAAATAAATAAACATTTTCACATTCCATAAATCAACTCACCGAGTGTGAACCAGCTACTTTATGGGCAAACTCTTCTGAACTTGATCACTTTATAAGCTCTTGTGTAAAGTCATCTTGAACTGTTAACTGCTAAGAATTAGTATTGATGTCTAGTATCTCAGCTAGCTTTGTGAATATTGCTTTTTTCTGCTGCACACAGTCTTTTAATTTAAACGGACAAGAAGTGTGTTTAAATAAAATAAAAAAAGTCCAACTTGAGATGTTTTCAGCGTAGGAGTTGAAACATATTAGTGCGACTCTAAAAGAGGGCATTGGCTAATAGTCTGAAATGTAAATTAAAATGTTGTTGCCCTGGTCACGATACTTGTACTGTGGGATTAATCTGCAGCGTAGTGACAAGCCCAGCTGAACAATGTGCAATGCCTCCCCTCTACTCCCTGGACAATTCTCCCTGACACGCAGAGGACAGCTTCCTGGCCCTCTTCCTCTGACTGTAATGGAGGTCGGATGCTGCTTTTCCGCATTTCTGCCCACATTAGCATCTCTAGTTAATTGGCACCATTTGCTCAATGGCATCGCTTGAGTTTGTAAATTACTTTTACAATTGTCGCTAATTATCAAGCTCGATGAGTGGAATTGGCGCGATTGGTCCCCAGTGGAGCAGAAACACAACAGGCGGAGGAAGGATTAAGACTCTGGGGGCGACAAGAGGAGCTGGCTAGCTGAGAAATACGGTAGGGTAGCGCTACATGCTAATCAACAGAGGATTACATACAGATGGTGCTACTGTAGCGCTGCCTCTCTGGGCCACATGCTTGATGAACTACTGATGCACTTTGGCTGTGTCCTCAAGAAACCATATAAATTCTAATTTGTTTTTTTCCCCCCCATTTCATTTATGTGGAATTGTTTGCAGAGTATCTGGCAACAAATAATACAGAAATAAGTGATCCGAACTGTATGACCAAGTTTGTCTAATCTACCTTAACATGAATTATAGCCTGCAGAATATTTGATAACTTGCTGAGCTCTGCCACTCTGGATTCAAACAGCCCAGCCTGTCAAGCTGCACAAACACTGGCACTGGTTGAAGGTTTTGCACTTGTCATAAGATAGATGTAAGCAGAAGCAGCTTATATGTCTTAGCTTTAAAACTACCGGCCACACCTGTGGGTTTTATGCAGGACTGACACATAAGCAGTAGTTAAGCATGGAAGATAAGAATATGACAAGAATAGATCATTTTTGCGTTGTGATGCAAATATGTCAAAAACTGAGGGTACACAAAGGTGAACAACAGTTACAAATATTGTATCAAACTAAAGAAAACACAAGCAAACAAAACCCAGTCCAGTCCACTCCCTGGATATTTTCTCTTTTTCAGACTATTCTCCACAAACTTTAGAAATGTTTGTTTGGAAAGATCTGCTGTTGAAGTGCTGAAGTAGATCAGCAGTTTCTGAATTACTCACAGTAGCCCATCTTTGACCAACATCAGTGCCATGTCCATAATCATTTAAATCTTTTTTTCCACGTTCTGATTCTTGGTCTGAACTTCAGCAGGTCGTCTTTATCACATCTTTATGACTAAATGCAAATATTTCTGTGATTTCTTTGTGGCTTCGTATAGATTGGTTTCAGAAATGTTGTGGATTCCAAGTTAATTAATGATGCTGGACACAGGTTTAGAACTACAAACCTTTCCATTAGTGTGAGCTGCCCAGATGGTAAAAAAACCCCCCAAAAAACAGAAACTAGCCAAAACTGAACAACACATCATAACAGAAAACCCCAACCAACCAAACAAAAAAATGACATAATTAAATAAAAGTATCCCATGCGTGTGGCTTACAAAAACACACGTATTAATTATGTTCTCTTCTTTGTATTTCCAAACTTCATATTTAATGTTCAATGTAAAAACAGAAAACTACTACTGTTTAGCCAACATAACACCACTGGGGGTAAGAAGTTTGGAAGAGGTTACTGGAATACAAACTTCACTAAATCAAATAAGTCAGAACATTGGCTTAAAGCATCTTGGAACAGCACCACACACTGGGAAGAAAGTACACAAAAGATACATGCAATTTTAACCAGTAACACTACAAAATAATGAAGAGCAGGGTAAAACTTTAATGTCCTCAAGTAGTCCAAAACACAGAGTTAGGTTTTACACATACATACAGCGCATTGTATAAACCTCACACTGGACTGTCGGAAACTGCTGATTTGGTAAATCAGCAGTTTCCCTGATTTTGCTGAGCATCCAAAATTATGGGTTGCGTGCTTGAAAGGACACTCACTTCAGACTGATGCTGAATGCCACCAAGGGGGACATCACTAATCTTACTTTAACAGTTTTTTCTAGTTTGGACATTTAAAATTTGTGTGATCAAAACAACTTTTGGACTTCGTAATTTCGCAGAATGAATTTGCAGCATTTTTTCCCACTAAAGCTCAATTTTTCAATTTTTCTGACCAATCACACCACAGTATTTGGCAATAAGTGCGCTTGTAGCTCAAAAAGTGCACTGGTACTGACTATACAATGATATGAAAATAGCAGAACAATTATTTTACCACAGACACACAGCCAGACATTGCTGTGGGTCAACTGGCTCCCTGAAATAATTTCTCTGCCTCCTCGGATGCGGTCTGAGCTCTGCCAACAAGAGCTCAAACTGCCACACTGACATCCCGAAATATGTACATAAGTGAGTATGATCCAGCTTCAACTACTGAATCAAACCATGAAATTCTCTTGAGATTTGGATGAATCCAGAATCTGTTTCTTCCTGTTATTGTCTGGAAACATCAGGACCAGCTGAGGTCGACTCATTTTTTTTGGTAGTGTGACAATTTTTTTGCAAAACGCAACACTTTTGGTGTGTATATAAATGAAACAACAAGTTTGGATTTCAACATTTTTGGATATTGCGTCATTTGTTTATAGCGTACTCTGTGTGCAAAGGCCCTAAGACGACCAAACCAGCAAATCACAGAAAATGAAAGCACTGACTCAACAAAAGAAAACACTAAAGTGTCATGTCTACATTAAATCTTCCCATCTTCCTTAAAAATAAAATGCCTTTATTTGCCTTTTTTTTACACAGCATGTGCATTTCAGTAAAAATGTAACTTGTCATCAAGAACCAAATATTTACAGTATATTGCTGCACTACACCCACTGGCTCACCTTTAATCAGACATGGTGCACGGACAGGGGGACGGGGCCTCCTCCGAAAATCAATCAACATGAAGCATGAAAAGCCCCCAGGTTGGAAAGTTGGACATTCTATAATTAGGCAAGACAAACACATTTGAATTTATTCTTTACACTACTGCTCTTGCATTCTTCTGTTTTGGTTTCACTACCACCTCATGCAGACATTTGCAGAAGAGTCCCAAGCCTAACAGCACCGTCGTGCCTACGTGACCTGAATACGTTCTGATGCTTGGGTCTGACGGTCTCATGCTGACCTATGAGCAAGTGTTTCTCACCACCCAGAGTGACACAGTGACAAAGTCTGGTGGCAAATCAACAAGCCAAGTTGTAGCTGCGCTGTGAGTTGCGCTGCTTATCTCCTGCAGATGACAGACGTGCAGTGCAGGGAACAATCAGTTCAAAGAAGCCTAATAATTGAGGACGGAGCAGTTATCTGAGAGACTGTTTTGTGCGTCTTGTCAGTATGAGCTAGACAGTCCGGCCTTCTGAAAGGCCAGACAATTTGCGCTCCAAATGTCATGTTGCGAGAAGGCAAACATGGCCTGGTGGAAGAAGGCCAGGGAGAGACAAAGGCTCAGGTTAAAGATGTGCCAGACAATTATTCTTCTAAAAAAAAAAAAAAACCCACTGAGAGTACACAAAATATTAGCTGCTGTACTTTGTGTTACTACAGTATTTAAAAGCTAAGTAGTAATCTCCTGCAAAATATTAATCATTGATTAAAAAAACTGTTTTTGCTTTTCTCGTTTTGCTTTTTTCCCCCTGCAGCGTGGAGGAAATTGGATTTTGCCCTCTGGCACAGCAGCAGGATCAGATTGTGACTGCAGTACCGTGGATCTTATCTTAGCTGCAGCATTGGTCCAAAACATATTGCTGGCCTTCTCTCAGTGGAAATAGGCTTCAACTGGGCTTTACTGTTGACAGCACAAAGGTAGGCAAAACACACACACAAGCAAACACATACAAACTACCTCCTATATCCTCCTTTTCTCTTTTTGTGTCCTCACATATATTACGCTTTTCCATACAAATGTGCTCACACGGGTGTGTATAGGGGGTGTGTGAGGGGTTGATATATAAATCTAAAGGATGCCAACTCTCACATGACCCAGAAAGTGCCTATTGCAATGAAGATGCTCTTAAATCAGCATGCAGTCATTGGAGGTGGTAATAAATCAAGTGCTCACCAGTACACACACACACACACACACACACACACACGCACACGCTCCTCAACAAATCTTTACACTGAAACAGACCATATGTATCATTCTGTAGACATAATATGAATAAATGAGCATATCAGCACATTATGCCTTTGATATGATGTCACTTTCATTGTTACTGTAGTGAGACAATAAACCTGGACTCATGCTGTTCTTACATTAAACTCAATTTTCCTTGCTCGTATATTTTTGTAATGATATTCATAATGTTCTTGGCTGTTTAAACCCAGAGTTGACCTTACATCTGTCGGGACTGTGGAGATTTGTTTTAGAGACAACTCAGCTGCCTCTGGGTAAAAATAATTGAACCTACTACAGTGAAATGTTGATCTCGACAGTCACAGAGGAGAGTCAGCAGAGTAGCCAGTTCACCCATTAGCTAAAACACAGCTGAGCCAGCCTGTCAGAGATCCCTTAACACCTCCCTCCCCTCACTCTCACCTCCCTGTTTCCCATGCTTTGTTCAACATTTTTCCTCCTCCTTCATCTCTCTTTCCTCCCCATGCTTAAAGAACATGCTGTGTTCACTGACTCCTTTGTGCTGTAGCACTGTTAGCTTGCTAGCTTGTTTGTTTAGCTCATCATCACTGTGCTCCCATGGGCTACATGGAGTTTATCTCTCTGCCATCCTGCCAGTTAACTGCCATGAAGCCCAAACAAAGAAATAAAGTCAGTTTTCTAAGCAGCTAAAACGCAGTATTACAGCTTCAGTGCACAATTAGAGTGTCATTTTCAGAAGGTTTTCAAAACACTTCAAATGGAAGAGAAAGACGTTCAAGATGTTTTCTTTTTTCAGATACGGCTTTAACAGAGGAGATACACATTTCAGTCACAGATCATTTCGACAAAACACACAAAGAGCTTATTTTTCATGAAAAAGGATGCAAGTGCAGTGGCGCGTTTTTGTCGTATTTTGGTGACCAGGCGTACATGCCCAAACTTGATGTAGCATTCAAAAAGATTGACAAAGTAGCAGGAGCAGCAAGAATATACTGTTAGCAAGGTGGCAGCACAAGGCTGAGTTAGAACATGCCTGATTAAGAGGCAGTCACATCCTGAGGCACTGCAACGTTTGTTTGAAATGTAAAAATCAAGTGAAAATCAAGCGAAATCGAATCAAAACCACATCAACGGTCCAAATTACTTGCACTATAAACTCTGAATTTGAAAGCTGTAAAACTGTGTGGAGGATTGAAGTCATCTACATATTTTGCTAGAGCCACATGAAAAAGTAAATGGAAAATAATAATAACACGTTCCACAAACAGCAGCAGATTAAACTGCAAAAATGAACTACTCATCCAGGACAGGGTATTCTACTTGCATTAGAAAAAATATATTAAGGATGCTTTGAACAACAATCTGCCAGAGTGAAGCATTTCTGAAAAAGGCTATAGACATTTTGGACAAGGCTATGTTTGTTTTTGAAAATCAAAATTTTGTGCAATTTCCTTGTAATGAAAGTTATGCCACACAGAAACAAAGGCACAATTTGACTCCAAAAACAGATTGTCTTTGTGTGACAACAGAAACACAAACACTGAGATATGTCACCTCTGAGAAGCCCCTCACCTTTGAGCTTAGTAATTGCGCAAAATGTAAAAATCTCAGTTCACTTGAATCATGTCAAAGGATTAAGTGACCACTGGCTAACTCACTGACTGTACGATTACGTGGCTCAGTTGCACCAGAATACATGAGCTCAGTATGCCAGAGGTCAGGTGTTGGGAATCAGCAAATCATGATACTGAGCTATCAAGATGTACAACCGACAGCGTATTCAGTCATTATTGCACCTCTAAACAAATAAAGCGACTGTCTGCCAGGAGAGACATTGCCATTGTAATAGTTACTCTGAGCACAAGAAGCTTCATCCCGATGCCATCTGGCTACACCTAATCATTGCCGGCAACACCCATTTAGCTGCTTTTCCTGAGCATCACAGCCCTTAATGCACATTTCAACTCCAGACACTTCTGGACTCATTACCAGGCGTTAAGGTGTCACAGAGACAAAGGGGGTAAAAAAATGCTGTGGCACAGAAGACTGTGACCTGTAAAATTGACATAATCTGCTGCCTTTGAGAAGCAGGTAATGACCTCTCATCGCAGAGTGACACACTCTCCATCTTCATTTCACACTCTCTCAGAGCAGCAGAGATGGCCTTGGCATTTCCTTAACAGCGTCTGAAGTCTGTCGTAACCCAGACTGCAAATGTTGTGCATCTCCTGTTGCTCGAACAAGACTGGGAAAAGCAAGGAGATCCGTTCGAAGGTAATGCATTCTTCGGTCTTTGCAGGCTAATGGGTAACAACCTTATGCTACCCATTCAGAAAAGTTACCGTTTCCTCCCTTACATACACCTCTATCTATTTTGCATCACTGTGTACTAACAATGCTTTTCCACGGGTTAATACTTTGGTAAATGAGGAAGGACAGGGCCACAGTAAAACGCTGCTAAACCAGCCATGCAAGGTAATTCGTCTTGCCTCAGAAGTGTCTGCTGCTGCAGCTCCCTGCTCTTTAATTCATTCAAATGAATTTTGTTTTAATTGTTTAATCCTCGGCGCTCACTAACTCCATTAGTGAGGAAAGAGAGAAGGAGATAGAGAGACATACGGAGAGAAAAGTGCAGGGAGAGAGATGCAAATAGAGGAAGAAGAGAGCAAGAAGACACAGAGACAGTGAGACGCAGACAGAGATTGGAGGAGATTCACTGTGTGTATGTGCATGTGTAGCTGTGTGTGTGTCTGCATGCTTCTATGAATTATTAATCCCTTACTCATGATTACACAACAATTACTCTCCAGACCTAAAACTTTAACCACCCTTATAAAAGATGGAGCCTTGTTTTCTATCTATAACACACAGGTCTGGCAGTCCCAAAGGTGTGTTAATGCAAACTATGAGAGGCTAATGGGAACAAGTCCTGATGGAATATATAGGGATAGTGAAAGAGCAACTGATGGAAAGACAGGGCTATATTTAACATGAGGAAGGCAGCATGACCGGGAAGACTCCAGGCTAACTGAGGTGCTGGATGAGTTGTATGCCAGTGATGTTGTTTACTTAAGGTAAGAGCGTGACATGCACAAAGTGTTGTCTTGCATATATGAGTGGCCTGAAACAGAAAGCAAAAAAGAGAAGGCTGTCTTTAGCTCTCAATAGTACTACCTGTCAGTTTTATTTGGTTTGATAAAGAAAGATGAAATAATCAAAGGCATACAAATATTTGGCTTTTTATGCTGATAAGCTTGCAGGCAGGGCACTAAGAGGACATGGAAAGATTACAGTTATTAGAGATATTGCTTTCTTTATATAAAGCTGCTTCAGACAACTGTCTTTCTATATCATTAATTTTGTTGTAGATTTCATTTTACATTGATGGCTGTTTTGCCCACTAATCTACAGACAGTACTCCACAAAACAGAAAAATGTGATTTACAAGTACTGAGGCCCATTGCTCTGGCACTCCAAACGGATACAAAGTAAATCGTTTTGTGCCATTAATCTTAATATGTTTCTTATTTCTCCTTCAAGTGTGGCCAAATTAAAAGACTGGACATTGTTACTCATGGCTAATGCCTATAGATTAAGTATAAGTATGTTTGGTCCCACAATTTACACAACAGATGCTACTGCGATAAAAATGTTGCAAAGAACACATGAGGGGAAAAAGGAAGAATAACTTCTTTGAGTTCGATAGCTCGGAGGAGCACAGTGGATAGGATTACAGTACTGTAGGCTTGTCAACACCATCTGGAGGGGGATTTCTATCTTTTAATTGATCTATTGAATTTTTTTAATTGACCTTTCGTAGTGTGACAGTTTAGTACATACCTAATTTATTTACTGCTCTCCACTAGTGTAGAGCATGCACTGTATGTTAAAGGCTTTAAGGTGAGGAAACTCCTTTTCAAAGCTCACTTCATTGTGCACTGATGTGCACAATGAAGTGATTTCACTGAGTTTTAAATTGAATTGAAAAGGCATCTGTGCTCATCCCACTCTATGAATTACTTGTGAAAGTGACCCTTTCTGCACCCAAATGGATTAATACTTAATTTTTAAGTATATGTTGCATGCTGAGTCTTATGAAGACAATTATACAGTACAAGGAGCTCAATAATGGACATACAATCTTTAGAGTCTTGTATAGGACAGGACAACGTTTTTTCCTTTTGAAGCTTCTTAATGGCAAATTTGATGATTTTTAAGTAAAAATTTTTAAGTGAAAAATATTTTGTTTGAGTAACTAAAATATATGATTCATCATTGTTGCCACTTGGCAAAATAGTCTGCAACTACAACACAGATATAACAGCAGAACAACTAGAGAAGGTAACAATGGAAGCTTTAGTTGCCTTTGCTGACAAGCTGATCTTAAACCATAATATTTTTTCCCAGTACACACATCATATGTTGAATTCCTGATTACGTAAGGAGACGTAACCATGATTGCATTTTTGCATCAGTCTGGAACTGTAGATAACTTTAGATGAGGTAGGACAGCGTTAATCCTTATTTAGAAAAACTTAATGTTGTAAACTTAATGTTCTGTAATATACTTACACATCTCTATTATTGCTAATATATATTGTAATATATCTATATCACGACTAAAGCACTTTCTGGATGGATGCAAACTGCATTTCGTTGCCCTGTACCTGTGACATGTGCAATGACAATAAAGTTGAATTCTATTCTATTCTAAAACTTTAAACGCAAAGTCACACGGCTCACACTCACATGTCACAGACCTCTGAGAAGACATGAGTTCAGATCACAGTTTAGAAATGAACTTCCACAGACTATGACATGTTCTTTTACTAAAGCTTACATATAAATTTATAGTTCTCTGTAACAGAACAAAGATATTGACTTTCAAGCTCATCAGAATTGAACAAACTGTGTTTTTCTAGCAAATGCTGAGGAAATGAGGTGTGATAAGGCCAAGCACAGTAGGTCTTCTTTATTTATACTGTCAAGAATAGTGTGCATAAGGCTGTTATATTTAGGACATTTAAACCCCTAGATAATACATATAACACCATTAAACGCATAT
The DNA here is from genome assembly GCF_001858045.2 of Oreochromis niloticus. Lineage (NCBI taxonomy): Eukaryota > Metazoa > Chordata > Actinopteri > Cichliformes > Cichlidae > Oreochromis > Oreochromis niloticus. Next base: position 33,598,381 of record NC_031965.2, read on the forward strand.
ACTAGGAATTTAAGTTTAAATAATAGGTCTTCTCTTGCAATATTTACTTGTCTATAGCTATAGTTGGATATTCTGTAGTAAATGTGCTCACTCTTACCTATTTAACTATATAAAGCTGTCACATACTGTCACATCGTCTTTATTTTAGCAAAGAAATTAATTGCCGTCCAAGAGCTGCTATTTTATATTTGTCAGAATATGAGACTCACAATCCTGTCCAGCGTGGGAGTGAGCATGCGGCACCCTACATTTGGTTGTTACATAATATGATCTGTTTCCTGGGCCGGTGGCTAAAATTCACACTGAATTAACTATTGCTTACAGTGGGGGCTAAAAACCTTCACAGCCGGTTTCTCTTCTTCAGTACTGTGATCCTGCTTTTGATTTTGCTTTTCTTTCTTTAAAAAAAAAAAAAAATAAGGCAGGAATATCCATGCAGACCCCTTAAATCACCTTCCCACCTTTGAGTGGATGCTCTCTTGTGTAGTATAATGAGGAAAGCATCCGTATGTAGAAAATCCAAACTGGAGTCATGCCAAAGGTTTCCCGAGGGGAACAAAAGGCTGGGATGCTGAGCTCCACTGGCTGGAGGTTTATGACTGAGCAACACCTCTTCATTCAGCCTGCTGTTTGGGATAGTTTTACACTGCAGGTTACACCACAGGTTACAGTCTCTCCAGTCTGTTAGCTGAGCTGTTGTTCCAACTTGCTGCATTTAAGGGAACACGTTAAAATTTGGGCTATGCTAGCATATATAACTTTAGCTGAAAACTGCCAGTAACCTGTCTTTTTTAATGGTAACAATAAGGGCAGCACTTTGAAATAACCCTTACCAACACTTTGCAGTCAAGAGGGAACAGTCTGTTCTGAGTTATAAGACATGGAAAATGCTGTCCAAGCTGACTTTGCTGTACTCCAAGAGGGTTGTCTAGTGAGAATCAGTCCCTTAATGTTCATTATCTTGGAAGAAACTCATCAGCACAATACCGCAAGAGTCTATTTCAAGGCCCCATGTAAACTGCAGAAAAAATGAGCAGACTAATCATTAGCAGAGCCTTCCAGGATGAGGGATGTACTGTTTGGGAGGTTGAATTAAAGTTCAAGGCAGAAATAAATGTATTTATGATTACTTGCTATACGATCAGAATTCTCTTACAAATAAAAACCCTAAAAGGAAATATGGCCAACGGGAAATGGCTGAGAACGGAATGTGGGTGTGCTGAGCGGGACGCATTTTAAGAAATGTGACGCTAAGCACAGGTTTAAAAAAAAAAAAGGTGTGAAAATTAAAAGACTATTTGGCATTCTATTGACATAAAGACAAATTACTTAATTGATATTGGAACAAAAGCACTGTTTAGACTGACACTAAATGTGTCAATTTGAGAAAAAAAAACAATAAAAAATACTGTTTTGTAGAACAATAGCAACTAAAATAGTCATTCAGCAGTCATTCTTCTTGATTCCTTTTAATGCCCATTCATATACCCATCAAACATAGTTGAAACATTAGTGTTTTTCCCAAGACAAAAAAACAGCCCTGCAAACACACTGCTGCGTTTTTCCATGTACAATGTCTAGTCCACTCAGAAGTTCTCTTACAAAGCAAGATGCATTATTGCAGTAATGACAACAAATGGATATGAACAGACAGCCACACAATGTCTGCTACACAAAAGATTACAATTACCAGTCACTCATTATTTAAACATAACACTTAATGTGTGTGTGTGTGTGTGTGTGTGTGTGTGTGTGTGTGTGTGTGTGTGTACACATTTGGTCTCATTTGTTGCACAGTGGATTTAATTATCTCACTCCCATAGCCTCTCTTGCTAGCAGTGTCACCATTACCAACGTGTATTGCTGCCCATAGAGTGTTGATAAGTTAGGTCAGTAAAAAGAAATGGCCTCCAGAGTTAGAGGTCAATTGTCTGTGACAATTTCTTTTTTGTTTTTTATGGGGGTCCTCAGAGAAGAATTGAAAAGTGTCCTGTTCCTGCAGACTCACACGTCATATGGACTATCATCTACAGGTTGATGTATCTGTCAATGAATAGTATTTTTATGAATGATTAGCAGCCTCTCTTTTGTTTTGGTGCGCTTGTGTGTGCACAAGCATGTGCACATTTGTAAAGTATGCCTGTGATTTTTATTATAATAAATATAATAATTTTTATTCTTAAATTTTGTTTTTCTTTCACCATTAACCTGTATTTTGTTACTAACTGTTGTACACAAATTTACCTTGCTGGAAAACCAAGAAGGACGTCCTTCACCCAAAAACAATGTCCAGCACATGCTGTTGTTACATCACTGGATTACCTTTATTTTGGAACTTTTTTCAATCAATACAAGTTATCGAGAAAAGACGGCCAGCTCGCTTTTTACTGTAACTCGTAATTTTTCATTCTTTTGTAAAGGAAAACGCTTTAACCTCATACACAGTTAGTTCTTCTACCGTCATATGGCTGAAAAAGAGGAGCAAACATGATATTTATGGAACAATTCCTGTTGGGGATCAATCTAAATTGGTGCAGCAATTCAGAAAGCCTTCTTCTATTCCTACAGCTGTATTCTGCAATACTCTGACATTTTAAAAATGCTATATTAAGCTATTGTTAAACTCAGAAGAACCGAAGACAGCCTTCTGAACTATTGATGGCAAAGACTTAAAAGGGAAGAAGCTTCCAAACACCCAATGAAAGCACATTCAACGAGACCACTCTGCAAGCCTTGCCTTTTACTGGGGGTTATAATGCATGGCACAGCAAAGCAGTGACCATCTCCACAGAAAGACATCATAAGGACATGAGGCACTTAGCTATTAGAAGTCTAGTGCTGAAAATCCAAAATAAATAACCCTGCAAAAAATAGAAATCCTATTTGTATGAGGAACAGCATTTCTGCAGCAACAACCCCGGGCTGCCCTGGCACTCAATATCCACAGAACCACAGCCAAACTCCTTGGGAAGGCTCTCATGCAACTTTTAAATGAAATAAATAAATAAACAGCCCTTTTTTGTGTTTTTCATTTTCCATTCAAGGTGGAAAAAGAACTAAAGGAGGACATGTGAGATCATGCTGTGGCTGAGAGGTGGCAGGCAGCATCCAATTCCTTTTAGGGTTTAACTAAAAGCTCTGGCAATCTGTGGCATGCATCAGCAGCAACAATATGACGGCAGAGATGACGGAGAGATTAACTTTACTTCCTAAAAATGTCCTTCTTTTCTAGGACGAGATGTATAAAAGGAAGAAAATGAGGGAAAGGAGCTCTTCCTGGTGGGTCTGTTGTTATTTTCTTAGCAGTCCCCATCTGTCGCATGTGTTCACAAGAATGAATTACAGCCAATTAGGATGACGGTGCTGTACCAACTGAGCAAAGGGTAAACACAGTTTGTGCAGCAGACACGCGGTTAGTGATCCGTTTCATTGTGTTTGGTAGATGATGCTGAGGTTTCTTTTTATATGTGACTTGATGTCTTAAATTTGAAAATGAAGATGGAAGATATGCACAGAAACTGTTCATATGGATTTAACACTGCTTATACTTGCCACTATAGTCAACCTGCCACAATATTTCCAATGCAACGCGTACAACAGACACAAAGAATAAATAAATAACAAAAAGATTGTCATTTCCATCTGACAGTATTGCTCTGTTTTAGGGGCTTTCTATCCTCTCTTTCACTTGGGTATCATATTGCAGGAAGAAGAGAAGCAAGACCTGAGCACAGAACAGAGCCAGCATAATTGACAACAGATGTGACAGTGATTTACTCAGAAGGAGCCTGAAATGATACGCTTGGGTAGAGGTAGGGGTGCAAAGTGGTTTGCAGATGTGCCGCAACTATGGACATGCTAAATCTACCTGTAAATAGTGATTTAGCCCCTAAAATATGGGATTCTCCAGCTGGACGTGTAAAAGCCCTTCAGCTGCATCCAGAAGTTTATCAAAGTTGGTGTTCATAAAGGTTAAAATTTAGGTTTAAATCATTTAAAATGTTTTAAACTTAAGGTTTAAGGTTTCTTTATTTTATACGCGTAGGTAAATTTGCTTTACAGAAAAATGATAGCATTTGGGATCCTTTCACAAAACACACACACCTATTTAAACTTGACAGACACATATTTGATAATTAGACAAGATGAATCAAATCAAAAAACAGTTCTTATTAAGTTTAGTGACAGCAGCAGGAACAAAGCTGTTTTATAACACTTTGTTCTGCATCTTGGAACTAGAAACCTCCATCCTGAGGGAAGAAGCTGAAATTGACCCCGTAGAGGATGGGAACCATAATTAAGAATGAATAAAGTCATCCGTTGTACCAGTTTAGAGTACAGGGAGGCTAAACAGGGCTGTGACTCACCTATCAGATGACTGGACCATCCCAGTATCTGATTCATTGAGTTTTTCTCTGTGATAGAGGTCTGACCGAACCATGCCACTAAACAAAAAGATAAAACAGAAGGACGGTCAGTGTGGGAAAGAAGGCAGAGAAGGCAGTAAAGGAGCTGGTGACCCTTTCTGAAGGGTTTGCAATTCTCATCAAAATTCAGTTTTTCATTGATTATGGTCCCAAGACATTTATATGATTGCACTTTCTCTATTTTCTGACCTTTAATTAAAGTGACTCCATGCCCATTCTGTTGGTTTCCAATATCAGCTCCCAACACTAAACATGAAATAAGCCAAGTTAAATAATTAATATTGAAAATCATTTTTCCGGAATTGTTTGTAAACATATTCATACAGCATACTCTCTCAAGGGTGTTTTTTTACTTTATAGTTCCATTAGTGATGAAAGCATGTGATACTTCAACAAATAACTCAGTAAATACCTACTTGTTAATGTAAGTTTGTTAATATATTTATATGATCACACATCGTCAGATTTTACTTGTGTATTAAAGTGATGAAACATTTGATCTCTCTATATAAAAGATTTTAATCTCTTTAAGTTTTTATCTGATGAGTAGCTGGCCATTAAATGGACTAAAGAAAAAAAATCCCTTTGAAATTAAGAGAAGATTGAAACTACAAAGCAAATGCAGGAATAAAGTTTACTGGAGTAAATGTATGTAGCTACTTTGCAGTGCTGTTCATTAAATTTGAAAGAAAAATGGTCCATTTAAGTTCCTTTAATGTTTAGGAAGACAAGTACAGAACTTTTAATTGAAAGTTGTTTTCCTCACAGACACACAGAGTGTCTATCTGTCTTTAGACGGGCATGTCTCACTGCTTAGCAGCAGGGCTCAATCTGGTCACTGGAGGCCGAGTGAGGCAGTGATGCAGTAAATACTTCTCTATGTATGTGTGTGTATGTGTGTGTGTGTGTGTGTGTGTGTGTGTGGGTGGGTGGGTTGATCATCCCCAGGCCTGGTTCAGGTAATGTAGCGGAGAGGAGGGTAAGTCACCCTGACACACACGTGTGGATCACAGAGGCTGGCAGGCCGCGGGGTACGGTTTGTGTGTGAATGTGTGTACTTCAGTGTCGGTGTGCACGTCAGTGAGTTCGCGGGCGTCTCTGTGATTTATGTACTTGTCTATCTGCCCATCTAAAAACCCTGAAAACTGTTTAGAGAGCGGACGGGCAAAAAGTCTGAAAAATGTCACAGGTTTAGTTCTCACAATGAGATAATGACTGAAATACTATCTGAACACTGTGAGTAGTAGTGCTAACTGAACAGCTAAATTTGCTTACATGCGGAGACTGTTACTGACTGATTCAGAGGCAGCAAGCTGCCCGTTCCCACTAGTTATGCTTCATGTCACTTGGATGTCTTGTTTTTTAAGCATTGATGGGACAGTCATTCGTTTAGGACATCATTTACAATTCCTTTATATTAACAGAGGTAGTTTATCCAGAAACTGTAGTATGTTCTCGTCTTAAATGGCTGGCCTTGTGTTAATCATATAACTTTGAATGAAAGAGGACACTTACTGAAAACCAAAAATTCTGTGATTACCACCTGCTTTTACTCTAGATCAGAGTCACTTTGTCAACTTATCAATGAACCTCTGGCTAAACAAATATCAGTAAACTGTGAGAAATCACAATTTCCAAGAGATTTATTGCTTGTTTTGTCTGAATGTCTGAACCCAAAACATTCATTTTGGAGACAGTTCAAAAAATCAATACGATCACACAAGCTTTAGAAAAGAGCAAATAATCTCATGCAACCAAAATAAAATATCTCTCAGAGTTTACCAAGCACATTTGACCTCAGAAGTCCAGCTCTTTTGACTGCTGTGATCTCTGTGTGTCACGTTCAGGCACGGCTGAAAATTTGAGGATAACTAGCATCTGGTGTGATCACTAACTGTGCCCAAGCACTGGATGCTTTCTTAACATCAGCTGCATGACCATAAATCACTGATAAATGCATATGGAAAATAGGCTAAAATTAAATACACACATGAAGTCTTCAGTGCAGTTGATGTTAGGAATATGCATGACTAGTCGACTAGACGTTCACATGCTGCTGCCTTTGCTACTTGGTGCCAGAAATGTACTGAATGCATTACTCTTCTCATATTAATGTACAACTGCATACATGTTCTGTGGATGCTGTTGCCAAGGTTAGGAAAACTCTGCAAACTAATCTGACACCGTGTGCATTTGCAACATTATAAACAGTGGAAAGTGAAGTACATTCGAGCATCACTTTACTGACAGTTTTGTATAGTTCATAAAATACACACAAATATTAATTTGATTGTATTTTATGTTTAATTTCATCTATTTAAAGTCTCAGTTTTAAAAGATTTCAGTGGGTTTTCTGTCCTTTAGACGAGTCGACTAGTCTCTTTTTTTCTCTTGTTTAAGCAACTAGCAAATTAGTTGCCAGGAACATACGTTGTCATCACGATAAAGTGTGGGTGTAAGAGAGAGAGGAAGGAGTTAACACGCTCCTTAAAACAGAAAGAAGAGCAGCAGAGTAAAGTAAGGTGTGCAAACTGAAACATTAAGCTCAGCGTGACAGCATGCCAGCGGGGGAGTGAATTGGCGGGTCAGTCATGCTGATGTATGGTGTGACCTGGAATTCATCCAGTTTGTGGAGGTCAAATTAACACCATGATTTTTTTGAATATGCACGCTTCACAGATTCAGAAAAAACATTTCCTGACAGCCAACATCAGCAACATCCCATCCCCGACCACCCACACCACTGATCATTTTGATGTCTGGATATAACATCTGACAGTCACAATTCACACAACTATAGTTACATATTCAAGTCTCGTTTTAGTATCTATACCAAGTGGCACCTTCCATGGCTGGAGGCTGAAGCCAATGGTTGATGATTGCAATGATTGACAGCCATGATTGATGGTTAGCTCGCATGCTGCTCTCCCAAGCCTCTGTCTTGAACCTTTGCAGCTTCTGTGAAAGGAACAGGCAGTGACTTTCCCCACACACATAGCTCCACTGTGTGTTTGTGGTTAGGGAGTTACATTAATAAGACCCTAACAGGATGCTGTCACTGTATAGTAAATTTAATTTACCTTCCTTGTTAGCGCTATTTATGCCACACCTATGTGAAGGCAATCATGGCTCGAGTAGTAGATCTAGCTGTCCACTAATTGCAGGATGTTCAACCCCTGTTCAAGCTCCAGCCTCACTATGTGCTGAAATGCACTTAGCCAAGAAACGGAAACCGAAGTTGCTCCTGATCACTTCAATCTAAGGTGGTGCTGCCAATACGCTGCAACTCTGGGCGTCAAACCAGGTCCAGTGCAAACCAAAGGTTGTTATTTACATAGAAATTGCAACAGCCAAAATCAAGTCTCAATGTTTCTGATGACCACGACAAAGGGTCAGAGCAGTGTGAATTCATGGCTTCAAGGTTATTTTGTTGAATTATGGACAGAGAAAAGTCTACAAGTTCAGCAACATAAACTAGTACTGGTGCACGTACCTATAGTGTTTTTAAAGCTGCTGTGTTTCTAAAACTTCTTTGCTTTTTACTAAATGTGCAATATACCAGTAAAGAATCTGAATATTGTATTTTTTTTATTCAAAAGGTAAACTTTCAGATATTGTCTATTCCTCATCTATAAAGGCAAATATTTTTGCTTTGGATGATTACAACTTAGAGCTAATAAAAATGTAAAGTTCAGAATCTCTGATTATTAGAATATTTCAAAAAGGATTTGCAGCACAGAAACTCAAGCTTCTTAAAAGTATTCATTTCACATAGTTAATACTTGACTGGGGCTTCTTTACTGGCAGTTACTGCATCAGTTTTGTGGCGTGAAGGCAATCACATTCTGATACTCCTGATGTGTTGAAGCCCAGGTTGTGTTCATAGTGGTGTTTTGGATCACGTGTGTCTCATCTTCCTTTTGATAATACCTCATAGATTCTCTGTGGGGTTAAGGCCAGACGAGTTGCCTGGCCAGTCATGCACAGTAATAATATGGTGAGCAAACCATTAGGTAGTAGTTTTGGCGCGGTGGGCAGTTGCTAAGTCCTGCTGGAAAACCAAATCTGCATGAAACATCCAAATCTGCCTCTCCTGGGAGATGGCTCTGTTGACTCTGGGCTTGATAAAACACAGCGGACCCACCACCGACAACACCAGCAGATGACATGGCACCTCAAATTGTCACAGACTAGAAACTTCAGACTGGACCTTAAGGACTAAGGATTGTGTATCTCTTCACTCTTCCTCCAAACTCTATTTATATCTTGGATACACTTTATGTATAATTAATAAAGAATAACTGAAGTCTACATGTTTCAACAAAATTACAATAATAATAATAACAATAATAATGAAGCTTTTCCTGATATTTAAATATACTAGATGCTGTAGTATGTTAAGTGTTAAATTGAGATGCCTAATTTCAAATGGACCTAATTGCTAAAAATAAAAGTTACTGTACAACAAAAACTAAGCATAAAGTGACTGTGTTGTATTAGAGGTGAAACAGGAAAAAAAAGATGGTTGTGAGTGGTAAACAAAACGAAAATCACTTTGTTCTATCGATATGACAAATAACAAAAAGGTGTATATAAAGCTATGTGAGTGCACTGTAGGTGATAAACTAAAAATAGCAGACTGAACAAGTATCTCATAGTTTATTAAGAAACATCAGTCTCTGCAGTGCTGATGTATAAACACCTCACTCATCATTTGTCACTTTCCCCTGACATGTTTGTTCCTTCACTGTATATTTCCAATCAAATCTCTGTAGTGAAATGAGGCCAGAAATAGTGCCTGTATCATTTGCTCATTGTGTAAACACATAGCAACTGCCAGCAGCTATTGTGGATGAGCTCGGATATGTGCAGCAGAATGAGGCATTGATTCCCAAAGTCCGCCGGGACCCTCGGAATTGGCTTGAAACTATTTGATTTAGAAAATTCAGAACTGGATATGTTACTCTATTGTAATGACGACAAAAAATGTGAGTGAGAACACAAGAAGGAGCATATGAAGGCTATTCCCAATAATGGATTTTTAGAATTTTTAAGCTTGTTAACGAATCCCCAACCGAGGTTTAACTACTGGGATCAATGTTAGATGCAAAAATATTTTTACTTGAGTTTAATTTGCAAAGTTTCATGGTTCTGCAGCCAGTTTAATAAGGCCAGTCTACTGCACTCCTCCTTTACGACTCACAAGGTTTTATTGAAAAGATAGGGAAGGTGACAAAATGATATACATTTTGTTGTATATTGGCTGCATTTCCAGCAGCAGGGGTGGGGTAATTCCCCCCAGAACATAAGAAAAGATGACAGGGGAGCTCAATACTTATTACTGACATGCTGAGTGTCTTTTTCTAAAGAAGCATTATTGATTCCCTGCTGACAAAAATCTGCGTGAAAGACACTTCAAAGCCCACTGGTGTGAGTCACAATTTGAAAGATGAGCCTGATGCTTAGGCTGCAAGATGTTTTAGCTGGGAGGTGAGTTGACAACATATTGATTAAAGCAACAGGTTATCTACAGTATGAGTAGATATGCACACACACACACACACACACACACACACACACACACACACACACACACGTGTGTAAAGTATCTTTCATATAACCACGATTACAACCACATAAACCAAACAGCTGTGTATCAGTCAGAGCTATAAATGCAGGGCAGCCAGTGGACGGAGCTGGCGTTAAGCCTTGACATACCAGCAAATCAACTGACTATGTCACAAACACACACATACGCACACTCCAAACACATAAAAAGGAAAAAAATAAACTTTTTATTGGATGCCCAGAAACGGTCAGTGATCAAACTCCAACTACCAAAAGAGCCACAGTGATTTAGTGGAGCTAAAATCCATTATGGCTCCATCCAAAGGTAATGACTTCTTCAAGCCTTCCAGCTGATTCTTCAGAACAAGTGTGGGAGGGGAAAATACACACAATGTGGTCACATCAGGGGCTTTAGTACAGAACAGCATGAAGTCTTGAAAGAGTCCACACTCACATCACCTATCTTTAAGTCGTACGTATAGCCTGACTCATTCACACACCGACAGTGGAGACGGTAGTATCTCTTATTTCCACTGAACTACATCAACGTTGCGTATATTTATGTTGGAGTTATGTTGGAGTTTTAGTGAATGCTCAAATTAACTGTGGAAAAAAATGCAGGTGGCAAAATGCTTTTTTTCTCCTGCTTTTAATGATGTCAAAAAAGGCCTTAAGCCTTAATATGTTCATCTCAGACACAGCTCTAGATGTGAGCACAGCAGAATAATGCACTGCTATTTTATCAAAAGCTTTTTTTTTCCAGATATTTCAATGTTTTTTCCTCACTCCCTGACTGTAACAAAATAAATATGCACAATTTTGCTATTGCATCCACACTCATGACCTTGAATGTTTTTGTTGCTGAAGCACATCATCAAACTCACCTGCTGAACCCTGAAGTCCTCATCAATACACTGCATAGTTAAGCTGATGAGAGACACTCTGCTGGCATTGCTATGTCACTTGTAATGTTCATGAGCTTTTGTCAGTTTTACAGCTTTGTTAGTCCTCTTTCTGTGACGTGTTGATGACTGGGAATCTCTAAAGTCTCCATTATGGCTCCAATATGCTGACAAGGCAACAGAATCCTGAATCATCTACAAATGACAACTGTTACTGGCACTGTGGAAAAGCAGACAGTGGGTTGGGCAGTGGGTTGTCTCTAGACATTTTCTCTTATCTCTGCAGTTTTGGCTGCAAAGCTGGTTACTACTGTTTCATTGCACGTCTGCTGTGTTTTCAGATATCTTACATATATATACACATACACATATTTCCACAATACTGCTCCTTGTCCACCTACCTGCCCAGCCAGGAACAGGTTAATGTTTTAAAGTGAAACTAAAGTAAATGCAAGAACAAACAAATGAGCACAGTACAGCACAGTACCACATACAGGAACTGAGATCTACACATCCTTACATGGTGCTGACATTTATGCAAGAGACTAGTATATTTCAGTAATGCTAATGGTTCAACTTGGTGATTTGCTCAAGCTTCAAAGTGCTCATTTTTCCCGCACTATTACAGTCATTTATAAAACTATTTGTTATCTTGAATGAGGCAGCTAAACTCAAATTACTCTAGGAAACATTCTGACAAGAGAAAAATCTATGAGAAATGCATTTCATGTGTCTGAACAGAAATTGTTGAGAAATGTGTCTTGGAGCAAAGCGGGCAATCTTAACATACGGCATGAAGCAGTAAGTGTTGATGGAGAATTGCATGGCACTTAGTGATTTAAAGAAAAAAAAACCCTGAGCAGAAGTCTGTACCTTCTCATCAAGAATTACCTTTCCGCTTCTCCTTGGAAAGGACTAAAACTGAATTTGAGCAACCTTTTGCAAAGAGTTGAGCATCGAGACACGCTAACCTCTAAGTGTTGACAACAACGTGAAGCACTGCCTCTCCTTTTAATAGATAGTAGGTATAAAATAAAGGTAACATTGTAAACCAGATCTCTAGCAGTGAGTTCTCCACTCAGATTTATATTGATTTTCTGATGCTGCATATATTAAGTTGTGAATCAAATAAAAATGACAATAGCAACTCATAGTTGGGGGCGTAAATAAATATCACACAGGTCTGCTGGGTGTAAAATACATTTCCACCTACTGAATAAAGACATGAGAAAGTTATAGTAAAGCAGACGCTTCTTTAACAAGCAGCTGTAGCATCAATGAAATCTTATCTCTTATGGACAAATGCAGAAGGTCCAACTGCTGTTATGCTGCATAAAAAAAGAATTGCTTTTGCTTTTATTCCATAAACATGTTTGTTAGCAAAGCTAAAAATAAAAATAAAAAGTCCCTATGACATTACAAACATGTCTATAAAGCCTCATTAACTCTGAGACTCATCCTTGATTAGAGCCAGCTTTAGGCCAATGCAATAATTGCCATCCTCCAAATAATTGCAGCAGAGAGTTCTTTACCGTGGTAAGTAACGAACTCTAATCCTGTAAAGTGCTTAATTAAAAGGTGGAAGTGGCTAATGCTACTTACACTATACACTGTACTTACAGTGCGTATGAAGAACATGCATGGTCTGAGGTGCGGGTCATGATCATATGTAATTAGAAAATATTTGGATTAAAGAAGGAAAAGGGACAAGTGTTAGAAGCTGACAGAAACGAAAAAAATCTGGATATGGAATCTGCACACCTTGTCATAAAGTGACTCAGGAATTGTGTCTGTTCTGAGTCATACACAAAAATCACCCATCACAAACCACCAAACACATGCAAATGCTCAGCCCATAAACTGGTCAGGAGATGTGGTTGGCTCCTGGGCAGGTCAACGCTTGAACCTGGACCAGCGGGACCTGAGCCACTGCCGCCCCCTCCTCTACTCTCTGAACTGCTCTATACGCCTTGATCATCACTAAGGCGCCTTTTTCCTCTTCTACGACGCCAACGCTGAAGAGATAAGCAAACCTGGAGCTGAACCAAAGTGAAAGCTCAGCATGCACAAAAGCCACATTAATCCTATTGAATTCCTCATCATGATCGACAGCCCCAAGTCCATTAATTAATTCATGAGCCCTTCTGTGATCGCCCTACATAGCAGGCAGCGAATATACAGACGGGTCTCAAATTATGGGAAAAACTCGAATGCTTGAGCCCTATGGTGGTTTCCGTGGGGGCATTTTGGTTCCATGCCTTGGGCCCACTTGTCTTGTTAGAAGGAAGGGTCATTACAAAGTTGTTCAGGGTGATGAAACATTTCTATTCTAATGGGAGAGGTCTTTTCCAGGATGACAATGCTGTTGATGAAAATGATGTGGCTCATACGCTATAGCATTCCCTGTCACAAGACCTCAACCCAGCTGAACTCCTGTGGGAGATTCTGGACCAGTGTGTTAGACGGCTCTCTCCACTACTGTCATCAAAACACTAAATGAGAGGATATCCTTTTAGAAGAACTATGTTCAGTCCGTCCAGTATAGTCCTGAAGGCTCAATCACGAGAAGCACTGAAGCTGTTCTGGCAGCACTTTATTAAGACGATTCATGTTCGTTTTTGTTTTTTTTTAAATTTTTTACCTATTTGTATAAGGCCTATGCACAGTATCACGATGACAAGTGTACTCTCCTCTAGCACAGATATTGATTTGTCTTTATGTGCAGATATTTATAGATAGCATGTACGCATGTTGCATACAGTAACACAAAACAATCACAAAGACCATTTATATCCGATTCCAAAGGGACAAAAAAGCATTATTGTTCTAAATGAGTTCTCTTGAGGATACGACTAAAGAGCAGCAGTGGTTCAGTAAACATGCAGTAAAAAGTAGGACTTCTACAGTAACCGCACATGTACATTTTCTAGCGAACAAACGTACTGAAGAGAAGATTAGCTGGGGAAATGGATTCTGCACAATGATGCAATTGCCAGAAAGGCGAAAAACAAAGCTAACTGTCTTCCTGACGATCTGCTTGTCTGACTATCTGTGTAGACTTACCTTTCATACCGAATTTGGAGCGCCGGCCGTATTTGTTGATGAGAACAAAAAGGACTAGGAGGAGGACGCAAGCAAAGCCCGCCAAACCCACAGCAATGGAAACCTGCAGAAATGAGATGCTGTGTCAGATTCACGCAGCCATCAGAGGAATGTGTTCACATCATAATCCTTTCCAAATTTCTGATCACCTTAAACAGAGTTTAAGGGACTAGATTTTGACAACTGCTTTCTCGTAGATTACACCAGTGTGGAAGAAAGTTAAAATCTGTCTTGTTTGTGATGTGTTCTGGTTGACAGAATGTAATTTAAATATGATTCTCATCTACAGCCAGACTTACTGTATGATGTGACTCTAAGTGACTGCTGCTGCTTATCCTCCTCATCAAACCCTGCTATTTTTGATTTAAACTGAATAAACCAGGATGTTTAAAAATACAGCACACAACTTCTTTTTATGGGTTTATCGTCACCTACAGGTGATGATAAGAACCACACACAATATTTGACTTTTGCTGCTATGGATCTTTCATTTTAAAAAAAAGTAATTGTTTGATGATTCCATTTTGTATTTTGCAGTGAAAATCTGACATTACTCAGTTACAGTTTACAGTCTGGTTAAGCAATTTAACTCAAGGTCAATTCATCCATGTTTATTCATATTATGCCATTTAAACAGAACTAGAATTTTTGAAACTTAATCATTTTAATATGTTAATTAAGATACTGTAGTTTTTGTATGGCAAATTCAATATTTAGGTAGCCCAGCACTGTTATCTGTAGTCAAAATAATCCCACAAAGAGTTGTGTTGAATGCTCTAAACTCCAGTATGACGTTATTAGGTAGATAAAAGGTATATAACTACACTGACACAGAACCAAAATGAAACTCCTGTTACACTGCATATAATTATGTATTTATATGAACACTGTTGGATAATTTAAGTACTGAAAACTGTGCGCCAACGTGCAACACCCATTGGCTATGAAACCTCCATTTCATCCCTTTGGCCAGAAGTGACCATATGAGGTGAGGGTGATATGATAAACTATCACCCAGTATGGGTAAGCTTGGTAGCCTGGTGCATCCATAGTATTTCTGGGTACGTCACACTGATACATGCTAATTAGTACATATTAATATGCAAAGAGAATGCTGTAATTTCACTCATCAAAACTGGAGCATAGACTGGCTTTTAGTACAATTAACTGTGTACCAAGTCATTGTGTCTGTCAGATAACAATATGCAATAAAAATACTCGTAAAGGGAGCAACGCCGCAAACACTAGTGGAGGCGCTGCCTATAACTAGTGGCTTAGTTGGCACCCACCTGTCACTCAAAGTAGCCTAATCATCAATATGCATAACATCAAGCTTTAATGAAAATTACTAAAAAGAATAATAATGATAATAATATCAATAAAAAAATATTACTAAAATGTAAAAGGGCGAGCTATAACAAATTTCACCCCCATGTAGTTGTTATGACAGAAGAAACTATCTACAGTGACCAAAACTGTTGACTGCTATAAAGTTGTAGGAACTGCAATTTCCCAGACTTTTGTCTTGTATTTATATTTAAGGAAAGAGCAACTTAAGCGAGTAGAGCAAAAAAAAGTTCTGAGGGTATTTCTATGGATGGTATGTTTTTTTTTTTAACAGCCCCAGTAGTACAGCTACAGCCTAATAACTGTAACATTAGGTCTATAGCTAGGGACCAAATATTTTTCTAGTTTTATTAATTTACATTAAGCAAAAATTCTAAAACACCATCAGTTGCAAATTTGGCAGCTAGCAGATGTAGCAGCAGAGACGCTGTAATGTTACTGCAGAGTTTTTTTGATTACAGATATTTCAGCTGGTCATTGCAGGAAAAGCACGGGCATAATTACCGCTAACAGTGTGTCGCTTCCATTAGGATATGACAGGGAAGCATGGATGTACAAGTCCCGGAAACTTTCCACCTCAATAACAGCAGCCATTATTGATGTTATTGGAGTTTCTGCTAGCACATGTCAACATGTGTGCTATTAAAAAAGTCTATTAAAAGCACATTATTGAAATCCAGTGGAATAACTCACCAGCACTGGTTTCAGAAACTGTACAAAATCCCCACATTAAATAACATTTCAAAACAGCATCATCCACTGCAGGATACCATCATCAGCATCATTAAAGTCCAAACATATAACTCCGACTGTAACATTGTTTGCTGTGTTGTAGCCTTTGAAGCTCAGCGCTGCATGTCAAGGCAAGCAAACAGCCCTGCAAGGGGTCTTTGACAAATAAAAAGTAGTTTATGCTTGTGTTGAAACACACATCAGCTTTCTGCTGAGACCGGGGGCCCCATCTTTAGCAGCTGTTTCATTAACATCATTAAGGAGAAAACTCACCCCAAATGTATCTTCATCTGGTGGTCCTGAATGTGGTGGTGTAACTGCAACACAGAAGCACAAAAGCTGGCATCAGTGGCTGTGGCAGGAAAAAACACTTTAATGACTGCAGTTTACTGCAGCAGTCATTTTAAAGTAAATATGTATAAGGATTTTTTTTTAATTCATACTGTGTATTCTCAGGGAAAAAAGTACTAAACACAGCAGATACAAAAGAATAAGCAGTTTTTTTTTTTTATCTGCAGTGGTGTTATTCCACTGCATGAACCTGTTTATGCACCCGTTATCACACTAAATAGGCGAAACATTTACACGGGTTAAAGCACAGCCTAACAGACTCGAATTAGGTGACCTGATGTGCTCTCTAGTATATATAATTGAGAGCATATTTTCAGTATCTCCATGAAGCCAAATGGTGTGATTAATGTTTTCAGATGGGTCTCACTGCCAGCTGAAAATATCCATTTGCAGTTTTCTCATTTGTGTGTGTGTTTAACATAAACTGCTGGAAATAAATAGTGTACAAATGTTGTGCCTCAAAACATAAATAGAGTTTGCCCTCCTTTTAGAAGCATTTTGACACAAGCATGAAGAGCGTCGCCTTCACTTGTTTGATCCACCAAACAAGTGAAGGCTAGAGACAATGTCGGCGACCAGAGTGTGTGTGGTTTTTTTTTTTATATGGATTTTGTGGCTGAAAAAAGGCGTTGAGTTAAAAGTCTGCACAGGCACAAATGCATATTCAAATCTGACACCTGTCACAAGTTTCCTACCAAAGCCTGAAATTTGCTATCCAGTCAGACTCAAGTCTCACATGAAAGTAACAAAAAAGACATTGTGGAGTTTTTAGAACAGTTGAACAAAGACATGGTCGTGCTTGCACATACGAAAGACAGAATAATTACAACAAGCTGCTTAGCAATTATACACAATTATACAAGCAGAAAAAAAATTAAAAGAAGGTAACACAATATTGACTGACAAATATTAAATCAGATAAAATGAAATCGGCTGAAAAAGGCACAAAAAATTATATAGCCACACAGGACTTCAATTTTCTGTTGTACTCAGCTCAAGCTGCAGGAATCCGCGGTCTGCAGGACTAATTTCTTCATGTTCAAATACTAGATGTTGCACCTATACACACAAGAGTTTGGCATACAGGGGAGTGTCATGAGGCAGAGCCATGAAATGAAATGAACTTGTGCTCTAGTCTGAGGCTTCCAGCCAGGACATCAGAGAGTAATTGTGGGCAAATTAATGGCCACATGGTAGACTGGCTGCTACTGGCTCAGACACACTGAAGTGCGAGTGTGTGTGTCCTAACTACCATCTCCCTCCAAGCCTTCATCCCTCTCTCCTCTCCTCCCTCTGCCCTCCTCTCTCCTCATCACTGTTAGTATCAGCCAGCCTGTCAGTCTCTCTTGTATGGCTGAACTCCCTCGCGCTCTGCTGCCATAATGTTTCACACTCTAAACACCTCTCCCTCACCTGCCTCACTCCCAGAAGCTGCGTGACTATGTGCATGTATAGCAACGTGATGTCGCCGCCTGCCTCATGCAGCTCGCCACAGGGTCAGCATCCATCCGTCTCCATCTCTGGCCATGCTGCAGCTTTATAATACATGCCTGATTAGAAAGAATGTCCTCATATGGAGATGGAAGAAGATGCTGATGAAGGTCAGAGATCAGGCGAGCCCACTTTGTTTAACAGTGAAACGGCCACAACAGCCTGAGGCCAGACAGCACATTGCACACCGGAGATTTATGATGCAGCGAGAGTGGGCCGAAGCCATTGTTCCAGCAATATGACTGCATTTACACTACACTGCTTCCCAAACAATCGCACATCAACAGCTAACAGGGTTGGAAATTCACCTGCTTACACTGTTGCTGGTTATTTTTTAAAAACAGAATTATCTATAAGACAATCCTGGGCTTTTTTCTTTTTTTGCACTTACTGATGTGTGTCTATTTCAAATGTTTTTATTGTTATTTTCTGGTTTTCATGCAGCTTCTCAACCCCAAACTGTTTTCTACTATGAGAGGAAATGTCTAGAACAGGGTTGTCCAACACAAGGCTTGTGGACCAGAATCGCCCTGGAAGAGACTCCAATCTGGTCCACTGGACGGCTTTGAAAAATGTGAAGGAGGGCATAGATTTTGGACTTGGATTAGATTTTGGAGTGTATTTTCATAGGTTTTGCGGGATTTCCTACTCATAAAGTGGTAAATCTGGCCCCAATGAGCAGAAAAACTCACTATGACAGTGCATGTAATGTTTGTGAATGTAGGACGAAACCAAAGCTTCTTTTGAAATATCAAATTTCCTGCAATAAAAAAGGCAGAGAAGTGTCTGCTGAAATTTGATGGCATGAACCACTGAGAGATAGCTGTCCTGGTTTAGAGACCCAACTAACAGTAACATAAGACATGGGTGTGTAAAGAATCACATATTTGTTTAGTGTATAGAGTTATCATTAACCATGTAAAATGAAATTGGATCTTTTTTGACTGGGGGCCATGATTTAATGCCAACTGACATTAACAACACAATCAGAAAACTGAGTAGCAACACAAAGTGAACAAATTTCTCCACTGTTACCGAGTCAATTGTGCTTGTCAAACACAAGTAGTGTGTGTGTGTGTGTGTGTGTGTGTGTGTGTGTGTGTGTGTGTGTGCACATTTACCAAACAAACAGGAAAAAAAACAAAGCTGAACAAAAATTTGGCAGGCTTACATTTGAAAATAGACACACTCACCTTCTTCCACCGGGTCTGCAAAAGAGAAGACAGAAAAAGTCACGCTATGTCAATAAATTGACACAAGGTATTAACCTTGCAATATTGACCATAGGGAGAAATTTGCCAGTCTTTGTGGGTTTATTCCCCCTCCCTGTGAACTCAGCATGAACTGCAAGTGAACAATCTACCTGACTGAACTGTGGATGAACCCTGGCGGCTGTAAAACCAGCAGGGATCAACTGTGCAACCTGTGCCCTGTGAAGGAAGATTTTAATAAAAAGTAAATGCTCCCGACAGAATTTCCAACAGCGACGCAACCTGTGAGTCATACAACAGGTAGTTAAAAAAGAAAAGCAATCCAACCGTGATGCTCACTCCCAAAAAGTGGGCCGAGCCAGCTCTTATGGGAATCAGAGAGTTACTTGGCAGCATTTTCTTCGTTCCTCTTTGATTCTTATTTAAATGCAGAGGAATGAAGAAAGGCAATGCACAAACACTGAGCGCTAGCATCATTTGTATAAAGGCCTTTTTCCCATGCGTTCACTATCAGTGCTGCCAAATGCACATCACTTGCCACCTAGAACGAAATGTCTATAAAAAGTTGTTATCCATTCACCTGGCTCATCAGGGTTCTCGAGGAAGTGACCATACACAGTCTTGGTGACCGTTCCCATAGCGTTGCTGGCCTCCAGGGTATAGTTGCCATTGTTGATGTGAGTTGGGTTCTGGAAGGTCAGACAGCCCTCGAGATAGTCCTGGTAGAAGCCCATTTCGGTCCGGATGTAGTCATTTTCTATAATTTCCTTCTGTTTGTGGAACCAGCGCAGCTGGGGTTGGGGGTAACCCCAAACCGTGAATTCAATGCAGGTATCAAGCCGCTGCTCAGGCTCAGCCAGTTTCACGATGACTGGAGGAACTGCAGTGAGAAAGGAGACATTTGAAACAATGAGCGCATACCTACACACATTCACACATGAAGGAGCAGATCACAAGTCTTCTTTTGCTTATTAAAATCCTCATCAGTGTGCGTGTTTGGTGTTTGACATAATACAAGCCCTATGTGCTGAGAAATGTCCACAGCCCTTGGGGTGGTGAAAACCTTTCCTAATTCTCTGAATAACCTTAAAAAAATACAGCAGCATAGCAAACACAGCAGGCTTGTTCTTGGAACAATGACATTTAGCAGGCAGGTTTCTTGCCTGGGAGTGGCAATGAGCCTTTTACTGGGTGCTGCATGTTGCAGAAGTACATTGGATTGGGTGAAGAAGGAAATAGATACAAGGTCTCTTCAGGCTTGAAATAAGCTGAAAAATCTCCTCTGCGTAAACAAGCACAGAGCTCTTCTTTCCTGACATGCAGCAACACACCTCTGAATCAACAATGCCGCCAAGCTGAGAGGCACTTTGTCACTTTAATATCATCAGATACATTTCATAAACAATTCATCCACTGATTCGTCTACGTAATGAGTGACTTTTGCTACTACAGAATTAAAAGGAAATATTTGGCAGTCAGTATTACCTGGCAGTGCCTCTCTGTCACCTCCACCGCTCATACGCACACACATTCGTCATATCATTGATAAACCTATTTATTCAACTAGATCAGGGTTGCAGGTATGATTTAACACGGTCATTCAGCCTCACCAGTGAGTCTCCACCTGCAGTTTCACAACTGAAAGTGAGCGGTTTGTCACTGCTGATCAAAGAAAGTGATTGCAAAAGAGAGCTGCTTGTCAGATTGTCAACATGTTCCAGAAATTCCCTACCCCGACACTCTCCTAGTGTCAGAGATAGCGTCAATTCTTGTAGCCTTCTAAGACGGTCAATCTGGCTTTCACACCCACTTCATGCCTTGACTGGCCAGCTGTGCAAAGGTGAGAAAGTAGGCATGGGTTTAAACTTTTCTCTCTTTCTTATTTCTTACACAATTATTTCTGCTATTTTTCATGTGAAACACTGAGGTCAACACTATGGATCCGTTCCAAGAGAGACTGTGTCTTATCTATATCCATGTAGTAATACTGAGTCTGCATCTCTGTGATGGTTGGCCATCCAGTGATGATTTTGGAAGAGCTAAAAACGCATTTGAGCGTAACACAGCTGTAATTGTAAACACTGCAATCATGCTTAATTATTAGCAGTAATACACTGTGACTAATTAATTTGAAATGCCTGCCAGATAAGCTGATAATAAAAGTTACTGTCACTTTCAGCTCTGTCACTGATAGCTCATGTTTTCAATCCAAATGATCGCCCTTTAAAGACTTGAACAAACTATTTATTGGTGTGTGAAAGCCGTCATTTCAAAAATTGCTTTGGTGACAGACAATAGTGACAATGAAGTCATTCAATTGAACTAAAGGCTACGGCTTGTGTATGTGTGAACGGGATGGTGTGGGGGCGTGTGCAGAGCTGTGATTTTGAGTGCAGCAAGAAAAGAGAACAGATGACAGTAAAGAAACACAGAGGAGGAGGAGGAGGAAGGAGTGAGGGTGTCTATAGAACTATACAGCCTAGAGAGAGAAAAAAAACAGACCGAGAGGAAGAAAAAGAAATTTTCTTGTTGATGGACAGTTAGGGACTGATCCATTTTCCCCTCAGCTCGGCTGTCAGCCCAGTCTCGGTCAATACAATACAAGTCATTACTGTGCTACATACCAGTCTATAACTACATGGTGTCCTCGTGGCGCTCGTACAGATGACAAGCTTTGATAACTACATGCGTTTGATCGGCAAGAACACTGAATACAAGGCTAGTTGTAATGTTATCTAGTGGTAACACTGGTGGTGTATTTCAAATGCCATGTTCCAGCCAAACTACAGATAGGACATCGTGGCTGGCGGTGACAGGGGAGGCAACAGCTTCATGGGACAGATATTGCTTCATAATCCCTCTGGGCTAAAGCCCCTTGTGATTAAGTTTAACCTGTTAGAAGCAGCACCTGTACATGTAGAGTCACAGCAGGGATTCAATCACATAATTTCCCCATTAATTATCCTTAATTAGAGATTACGCCCTGCTCTACCTGTACAGCTAATGAGGGAGCAGAGCTACTAATCCAGGTGTAAATTAGTGCCATACTCTTAATAGAGAGCTACACTTTGGCTACGGCACTGAAGGAGGAAAACATGTGAGTCCACACTGCTGTAGAGCAGCTATTGTTCCACACAGCAAAAGAACAATGTGCCTGCAGAATTTGCATTGTGTTTAATTACGGTTTCACTAAAATAGGGAACTCATCTTTGAATGCAGAGAATGTCACTTGACGGCTGGTAATTTCGCTGTCAATCAGATTACTCCCTAATCAGAGAAGCAGTTTAAGCTATTTTATGACATTTCCAGAGACAATAGGCTGCACAGGGGAGGAAATGTAATTACCATCAGAGCATGTGGTGAAAAATTAATAAGTTAATTTGCAGCACCAGCAGAGTGTCAACAGGAGAAAAAAAAAAAGCCTGGGGATGTACATCCATAGACTGTCCATGTGGAGGAAGCCCTGAAGACTACATGGTACAAAGTCAATCTGTCATTCTAGCATGGTCCTTAGCAAGCTCTGCTCCAGTAGGGAGTGTTTGAATTGGTGACAAATCTCCCCTGTCCTGTAGCATGATGCATCGCAAACAGCTACAATAGATTGAGTTCTACAAGAGGAGGCTTGCTACAAAGAGAAGAATGTCAGGCACCTTTTGATTAATACTGGCTTTGAATACACTCTGTCCCAAATCTGCCCAGGGCCAATCCACTGGGTAAACTTATGTAAGAGCTCAAGTATATACTGTAACTCATGGTTGGGATATTAGAAATACGTTCGAGTGGTTACCAAATCATTGCTTTATCATAGCTGAGGGTGAGACTCCTTTCTCCTTTTCTTTCCACTCAGATCAAGGCAGAGCTTTCATGTGGGCTGGAGGGTATATTCTTGCTAATTAGCTACATCAATTTCACTTGGTTTGTAGCTGTGCAACACCTCATTGCATTCTAAATGTACCTGCATAATTTGGCTGTTCTGCTTGATAAAGAAGTTTTTTTCCCCCTGTTTTAAATTATTCTCTCAGACAGTCAGTGTCATTAATACATGATATATTCTGTCCCCAACATAAGCCCATCAAAGCTGCCATGAAAGACATTTTATGCAAAAGAAAACCACCAAGAATTCTAGGCTCCAAGCATTCATACTGCCCACACTTGATTTAAAGTTTTAATTAAAATGAGGTATTTTATAGAGCAATTTATTATACTTTTGTGCTTTGGCTGATTGAGCATCAGAACAATTCCACATATCTTTGCATTTTATTAATCCACAGTGTTCGGCTAAGGAACTCCTTTTTCAAGATGTACAGGCTCATGTTTTTCCATAATACCACTGTAGATGTTATATAATGTATAGACAATGTATACATGTATATATTAAATATATGGGCTTTGAACATCTTGCCAATACATTTAATGCTTACAAATGACTCATTATGTCTTAAAAAAAGAGCAGTATAACATGTCCTATACATTTATTAGTTGCCACAATTTTAGGACTGGCACAGAATTTACTATCACATCGACTATTATATGCTATAATGTTTCTGCAATAAAGCTGCAAACAGTTCAAATGCCATTTTATCGCTGATACGTTGAAATTTTCTATCTTTTAGTAAACTGGTCTATTAATTGCACCAAATCTTGCAGGTTTTTACCAAACCATGACAGTCCCCAGACAAGCTGATGGCCTCCAGTGTAGATAAACCACTTGCACAGTGGTAGGTAACAAGATTTCATTCCAAGTAATCACTAAACCAGCAGGCTTCACTGATTAATGTCTTCAACAACAGAGCAACATAATTCCAAATTTTAAGCATCTGAGTCTTGGTTAGAAGATCCATGACAAGTGAGCAAATAAGATTTAATAACCAAGAAACAACTACCGAGGGACACAATACAAATGTTATGGTGACTTCAGTCAAGTGTTAAGTATTCCTGTTATAGCTGGGTTAATTGGGGTTGTTTCTCTCTAACTGAGCAAACAACATGATAGATTAACATTTTTTCAGCCATGCTAGCAGCATGGCTGTGGGTTCACCACTTGTGTCCACACGAAAATATCTCAAGAACTGCTGGAGGGAAGAAAATGATTTTTTGTACGAAAAGAGTACAGGTGAATATGATATTTCCCAAATCTTTCATCTTCTGCAATCTTCAGATGGAAATATATGGCATTCCTGTGATTTCTTAGAAACTGACAACAGACATTCATGTTCCCCTGAAGATCATATAACAAAAATTTTCCAGTATTTTAGTTTGCTTTCCTAAACATTCCCATTCTCATCGGCTGCTCTTTGTCTTGACAGCGGATTATGAAAAGTTAGCACAGTAAGAAAAATATCAAACACTGTGAAATGTTGTCAAAAATTGTCAAACATTTTAGCAGGTTAAAGTTAGCTGCCAGAAAGGATGAAGGCTCTTATACCATGTTTTCATCTATTATTGACATGTTATCTCTATGTAGAGAAGCTATCTGGATTCCAGCATTTGATTCATGGCTCTTTGCATTACAACTTATATTTTGTATGTTGACTGACTTTACGGATTTTAATTATCTGCTAATCCTTCTTATTTACAACCATATGCATTTCTGAAAAAAAAACAAAGCTGATTATGGTTAGCCAATGCATTTTTGGCAAATGCAATTCCTCTTTTGCTCTCCACACAGACTCTTTAACGGCATACAAATCCCCTACTCAAGTGTGATTGGTCAAAATTACTCAGACTAGTGGACTAAAAACATAAACAAGGAAGCTTAAGGTACAATTTTTTACACCTTGCCTACAGATTCTGTATATTCATATGCAGATATCTGCTTATTGAGTTTGCACCGCTGCCTGTCGCAGGTGTACAGAATGGGTTTGTTCCAGTGTTGTATTAAGGTTTGCCCAATGAAAGATTAAAGCAGCACTGCCTGTTACCCCACACGTGTGTCGTTCCTAATATGCGAAATAAGGGAGGCAGATCATTGATTGGATCAGGAGTTAATCAGATGTTGTGACCCCATTTAAACTGTAGTGAAAACAATAACCAATCAGGCTGAAATTCTGGCAGAATTAGGTGACCTGTCAACTTACAGGGTAGATTTGATTTCCTAAGAGAAGAGGCCATGCTTTGCAGAATACTTCTACATTTGTCTTAGATCCGAACACAGTGAGAGCCTGACCACCTCCAATTTTTGGACAAAACTTCAAGCCTTTAGCATTTGTTTCAGTTATTCAATTAAACGATCTGGCTACAGACTCTTAATAACTGAAAATGAAAATTAGTCAGTGTAAAAGAAAATCAGCATGTCTTTTCACTGTAGCAACACATTTTACTTAACATTTGACATAAAATCACCCAACTCAGAGCTTAACAAAAAATTGAAAGCAAAGGCTTAAAAAAAGAATTAAAACAGCCCCCATACTTCTTTTTTTGTTAATTGCTCTATGTTCTTGTTGTCATTGTTGACTGGTAATATTTTTCCACAGTGTGCACACAGTATATTCATCTTTTTTAAATAAAAACTGAATTCAGTTAAGATTCTTAATGTCCCACCATTAACCTCAATGATATTAAACATAAACAGACATCCAGATTAGGATATTAGTTAAACTAATTAGTCATAATAGGCAACTATTTTATGTCAACATACTTACCTTCACTTAACATGGGCAGCATTAATATAGACTATGAATGGTAAAGCACTACAAAGCTTCACTTAGTAAGGCAATAATTTTCTCATTATGCAATAATGCAAATGTGCATAAATAAATGTGTCAGTGTGTTTACAATGGGGCTAAAATCTCCTGCTACAGTGCCTGGACAGAGTTTCAATAGTATTTAAATCACAGGAAAAGTCCAACTTACACTGTACGTTGAGTTGGATGGAAGAATTGGTCATCCCCACCACGTTCTCTGCGATGCAGGTCAGCTGAAAGAGGTTGTCATCTCGGCTGATGTTGAAAAGCGTGAGGTTGATAGAGTGGATGTTGGGCCAATATACGTTTGACTAAGGGAAAAGTGTGAGAGGCACAGAGAAAACAGAGGCATTTAGGTACCTGAAGGATATACTGTACAGCAAATACCATTATACCAGTGGGTTTTAAATCTTTAATTACTTAATTAAAATGAAAGTTAATTATTCATTAGTTAAATTCCTGTGGAAGGAAACGTAATAAAGTCAAGGACTACTTGATACCTGTGGGAATTAATCACTTCCCTGTCTGATTTCACTGGCATAGATCTAGCATGGCAGGAAGAATGTAAAGAGCAATATTATCAAATTTTGCACTACCTGGACTAATTACCACCCTGCTTTTCACCATTAGGAATCCAATGGTGAAATGCAATCATGCTTCCTTTCTTGCTTTTAGTTGTTCAGGCTCTTACTCCCAAACACTTCACTCATCCTGATACAGCATCCTTCTACCCTAAAACATCAAGCCTGAGGCTGAAGTAGCTTTCATCTGTAAAGTCACTGCAAGCATTAAAGACACAGATGACAAATACAGTCACACAGCAATTTCAGAGACTCCTGTTCTTTTCTTCTTGCTGTTTATCTCTGCAGTTGTTATTGCTGCAACGTCCCTGGGGCCTTTCTCAGGGAGCGAGATTAGTGGGTTAACAGGCTCACCGTGGGTTCAACCCAGGCCTCTCTGTCACAAAAAAGTTGTTTGTTCTGAGCAATTTTGATTTTTTTCCCCCCAAATCTGATAACCTTTACTGCACATCTAATCACAGAATCATAGGTTAATCTTGGACCTGGTAAAAACAAAAAGTCAATCCACATAGTAAATAGTTTTAGGTTTCCCTATCAACATCATCTAAATGCAAAGACATTATTAGCAGTGAACCAATCAGATTGTTGATCTTGTTCCTGTTTCTTTGTTATACATAGAATATACAGAAAATTGTAGATGATTTATCTTGAGCCTATTTTTTTTGGTTCTTCAGCACTTGCTTAAAATTTATCTGAAACTTCTGTCAGGGCAATGAGTCTTAGAGCTTAATCCTACAAGAGTGTGCGCTTACTGACACCTCAATTTACCACTGAGGCCTTTCAAGGTGAACTACATACCTGAACTAATTTTGTGTTACAAGTAATTTATGAATCTGAAACTCCGATGTGCATAAAATACAATACAAACAGCAATAATTAAAGTATAGGAAATGTAAAAACACAGTTTAGTGCAATGCAAAACAAAATATGAGGTGTAGCAGTGAAGGAGAAATCAATCATTAGATTTTGCTCAAAGAATTAAGTTATCATAATAAGAATTAACAGGATTATTTCAGCTTAATAAGTGCATATTAGCCTGAAGCTATGTTTGAAAAGCAGGCAAAAAGAAAAACATTGCTAAAATTTGTTGGTGCAAAGCAATGTAATTAATTTAAAAAATCTTTAATATGTTTGCTATTTTTAGTATATACGCATGTCTAACCAGGTGTGTGTTGATGGAATGCAGGTCTCTGACGTTCCAGTCTACTTCAGGCAGCGGTGATCCGGATCCGTTACAGCTCACCGTCACATTGTCACCCTCCACCACCAAAACACTGCTGTGGCTCACACTGATCTCTGGTAAGTCTGAAAACATACACGTAGACACGTACACACACGTTAATGCACGCCTGTCGCCATCGGTGTCTACATACTTTCACACCAAATCAATTAATCACTTTTCATTAATGTTATAAAATTAGCACAAAGGAAGCAGCGGGACACACATCCAGATACAAACACTCACATGCTTCCACAGTGTCACAGGGATGAGTCACCGCCAGGAGATAATACTGCAGAGACTCCAGCCTCTGTCAGAATCAACACACTGCTCCTCACATCAGATTCACCCTCTGAACTCTGTCACACCTCCTCCCTTTCCTGTCTCAACTACTCTCCTTGCTTCTCTTCTCATTCCTCTACTTCACCTTTAACCCCTGCCTTCCTTCCCCTGCTTTTGTGTTGCTTTGTCGTCAGCCAATCTTCTTTTCTCTGCCTTATTCCTCTTCTTACCACACCTCCTCTGCTGCTTCTTCTTTCTTTTTATTTTTTTCCCCTTTCTAATTACAGACCTCACCTTTCCCCCCTCCTCTTACACTTACCACAGTTGTGGATGTACATGTTCTCCAGTCGTATCTTGGAGGCTCCATTCCTGCAGTACAACTGCTGTGTGTTAAGCTTTGCTTCTCCTCTTTGATGCCACAACTGGATCCAACGGATGTCACAGCCGCAGTCGAACACCACACCATCCAGACGCCTTAAAAAATAAGCATAATTAATATCAGTAACAGACGGAATAAAACACACGGTGAACAGTTACAGCAATATTACAACAACATAACGAGCCTCAACAACAACACGAAAACAAAAATATATATATATTAGCATTAAGCAATTGCACAAATATCAGCTAATGTTGCTTAACATTTAACTGACATGACTTCCTACAAGTTTTTTCACATGTGAATTCCAATGAAAATAGCAACAGTACCAGAAACAAAGAATATATAGCATTCATCTGCCGAATATACATTAAAATACACCAAACACAGATGTATCCTTACACAACTTTACAACTATTACACTCACAGACAGACAAATGCAATTATCACAGCGGTACAACTGAATTATGTGCTGTGGCTTCGTGCTAAAATGGTAGCCTGCTGTTCAGGAGTGAAGTAAAATATTTTTAGAAGTGTGAACAAACCAGAGGTGTTTAAGGTGTTTTAGTCAGGCAGTGCAAGCACAGGAAGTCCAAATGTTGCACAGATTTTAAAATCATTCTATATAGATGGAAGTTTATTTTCTACTTTAAAAATAGCACATGCAATAAGAAACACTACAAAAATCATAAGAGAACTTGAATTACTATAATTTTAGCAGTCATTATTTGTGCTTGTGGGTTAAATTTAAAAAGAAAAAATCTATTTAGGGCAGGAAAGAGTCATACATATTCCAGAAAGTAATCATTTTAAAAATCAATGGTAAACCTTCAGTTCCTGTCACCAGAGGTAAAACGCATTACTGCCAAGCTCTGCATGAGCAACAAGGCTTCAGGCAATACAACTGTATGCAAGGAAAAGGAAAGGAACATTTTTACCACAATCTCAATCTAATCAGCAAGCAAATTAACATCAATCACAGATCAATTGATAGCAACTGATCAAACAACATCCACCACAGATGTACCTTTTCTAATGTTTTGTAAAAGTCAAATTAATTTGAGTCAGCAGACAAGAGGAAAAACAACGAATGGCTGTACTGAAGGATTCAAATGTGAGGAGGTCAAAGGTCAGAACAGGGTTCCGGCTATCAGTCTCAGGCTGCATTAGCGTCAGACAGGTATCACGAGGTTGCACTGTGCATACGTTTCAGTCTCACAGACGGGTGCACCAAAGGGCCACATTATTCAACACTGTATGCCACCTCTGCATTTTGCATATGTCCAATTTGGAAGCTGTGATTGGTCAATTTAGTCAAGATGAATGCCTGTCCAAATGTCCTTGACAAAGGTCAATAAGATATTGCAGAAAGCATGAATAATGTATGGACTATGTCTACCACTCAGTATAAAGTAATGAGAATAGATTCCCACAGGTGGATCTCAGTTATTATCACCTGCCCACTGGATCTTATACTGTATCGCTATATGTCACTAGCTATGTGACAGCTAACTCACTGAGCCCACTGGTCCTTCCACCACACCATCCCACTGTAAACTTAATTTCCCTTTAATTACAGCAGCAGAAAACCTATTCAAAATATTAACACTTATTAGCAGTAAATATATATAATTATATTTGACATTTTAGTCACTCACATTTTTAATCATTATACTTTCACCTATAAAAAAAATTCTAGACAGGTTATGTTTTTCCAACGTGTGATATAGTAAGAGTGAGGAAGGCCACAGGCGAATTAATTCATTTAATACTGTACAATGCTGCCAAGCTTTGTTGTTGAGAAAAGTCAAATGCTTAAAATTTACTAACCAATAATGTCACTTTCATTACAGTTATTAATTTGATTATTATTGATATTCCAAAACAATACTTTAGTGTATTTTATGAAACACCACTGTTGAGGTGTTTAATAACATGTTAAGATTTACCCACTACTACCACGGATGGCTGCTGGTTACATTTACCATTGCAGGTGTACCTTTTTTGTTTTTTCTTGGTTCAATTGTGGAACATTTGAAGGGAAGATTAAGTTTTTCAGGATTTTTATCACTTATATATTCAGCTAAAAAAAATAAAAAATAGCACTAAATATATTTTCATTCCAGAAAACAGCTATGCTTATGAAAGAGCCTTCATCTGGTTTCCTTCTAATATGAAAAACTGCAATAACAAGGAACTTATAGGATATTCCTTCATTTTACCACTGCAGGTCTGCTTTCAGGTAGCATCTCTAGCAGAACATTTATCTTTCTTACTGAAGCGATAAGACAAAGTACTCAAACTAAGATGCCAAGAAGATTATAAATAAAATGAAATTGATTGTATTCACTTAGATGTTGATCTTCGTTTCCTGTAAGATGTTTTATTTAAGTGTTGCTTTTCTTCTAACAAAATTTCTTTAAAAAAAATTACACAGCTTATCAAGCCAATTGTAAACTCTAAGGACAATAACTGCCTCAGAACCATTTGTATTCTAACTAATACAAACCATAGCTTGGATTTCTTTTCAGGACACATTTAGGGAAAGACAGGTACTTCCCCACATGATGGTGCTGAGGAGAATTTCAAGGTTAAAGGTTTTCATTTAACGCTGAGCAAGCTGAACCACAAGGGATCAAAGCTCACCAGAGTAGGGCGGCCCAGGCTTTCCCTCTTGTACTGTAATTATGGTCATTATTAACAAGAACCACCACCTCAATACATTACCCACTATTCTTCTGGGTAAAGCTGATCGGTGCCTGTACAGATACAGCTGAAAAATGAGGGATGTCAAACCTAAATGGGAAAGCAGAAACCCGGCATTTCAAATGTGTGCCCAGCCTGTGCACTACAGTAACAAAGAACCATTTGAGTTTAGAGTGCTCCCATCTAAACAAGCAATAAGACAACAGGGAAAAAAAAAAGAAAGCAAACTGACAGCTGGAAGCTGATACATGTCTGAAGGAGAGCAGATTAGACTTAGAAAAGAACAAAAGCAAACAGCAGTGTGACCCCAGATATAGAGAGCTAACAGCGTGGCGTTTCCTTCAAGCTGGCTAACGATCCACCCTGCTACTCCAGAGAGGAGGTAATGATCACCACCGGAGGCTGTTTTTCTGGGAAATGTACACACAGGTGCTTTAGCTGAGGAGCCGTGGATCACAAGCAATGATAAGCCATATACTGCATTGTTGTTCGCATGCTTTGATCTCAGCTTGAATGCACTGCTTCCTCTCCTTTTACTGGAGGAATTATTTTAAGTTTTTAAATCCTATGTGTTTAATAAATCGCCTTATTTGGCTTATTTTTACCACAGTGCTGAGCTGCCGGGTTTGACTAGGTGTTGTTGTTCCTGGCTTTGTGGTAATTCAGTACAAAGATGTTAGTCTATAAATACTCGGGTTAGCGGTTTAACTGGCTTTTGCTTACTTCAGCTACAGATGTTAATGTCTCCAAGAAGAAATGCAATATTTAGCTGACTTCTAGCTAAACCACTTTGCAGATAACAAAATAAAATGACTGAGTGGAGGATAGTATGAGGGTATTTACGGTAACAGTTATTGGCATTTGGATGCCTTTTTACCATAAAAAGGTAAACTGTTACAAGACATGCCAAACAATGACCCTAAAACTTTTTTTTTGTCTTTGGAAGGACTCAAACATGTAGGACTAACTAACATACCTGGCTCTGTTATATCTCAAGTCATCATGAATACTACTGCATACAGTGTAGTGTAACCATCACCTCCAAACACTCGAGTACAGAACACTGTACTCCTCAGTGGTTAGTGTCTTGGCTACGTAGTAGAAAACAAGCGACAAAAAGTATTTGGTCAGTAGGAGGAAAATAACATGTTGATGCCACTCAAAACTTGTTTTTTTGTTTGTTTTGTTAACAAGGCCTTGTATTGTACATGTACTGCATTTTGGTATTGTTTGGTGCGTGTGCAAGATGGTGGTGTTCATTAATTTAAGGAATCTAGTGAAATGTAGCAACGCATGTTTTGAGTCATTTCAAGCAATTTTTGCTAGATATCAGAAAAGTAATATACTGTACAGCATAGTATACTGAATCTAGAGTACACTAAGTGAAGTATCTAATATGAGATGCAGTGCTTTTATTTCCATAGAAGTAGCTGTGAGTATGCTAGGTTACTGCAGACAAACATCAGCTGTGTGAATGTTATTATGCAGCATTGTTTTTTTGGCTCAGTATCCAGCAAATCAAGCAAAGCTAGCAACTGTATATATAATTTACTTGAGAAGCAGCTCTTAGCGGATCTCAGATAATTTCTATACATTCACATTTTTCACACTTCAGAGACATTCATGTAGAGCAAAACTATGCGTAAAGAGTGCAGGGAGGAAAACAAGAGCGCTTGAGATGTTTACGATGCTGTGCCAAGAATAGCAGTGGAACGAAGACTGGATTTCAACACAGATGCTCTTCTGCATGGATTAACAACAAGGATGCAACATGTAGCTTAAGCTACAGTCTGCTAGAATTACATGAATTAAGCTTTCATGCATTAAACACACATTAAACATGCTTTAAGTTTTAAATCTCCTGGTTATCATGGTATCATGTACTGTGCTAGAAGCAAAATTTTGGCAGGCTTTTTGCTATTATTTTTTAATAAATGGCCTTTATTTATTGATTTTTGGTAACATTATTCTGATTTTCAGTCTCCAATTTTCATGCAGAGCATTCGTTACTGTTGTTTTTCTGCACATCACTTCACATAGATCACTTGTCAATCAAACTGTGTGGTGAGTATTGTCATTATTATTGTTATTATTACAGCATGGAAAAGAGATAATCGAGCTGTCATGCCATCAGATTGGATTGGATAGTCTTGAAGAAGTTGATTGACAAACAGACGTCTATTCAAAAGCATTGGGTTCAGTAAATAGATGTTGTATGAACTGGTCTCAAATCAGCAGTGCACTGTTTGTTGACCTCAGCAAAAATGTCTTGTTGTGTTGCAGAAAGTGGATAAAGTCTTGACACAGGGTAGTATAAAGTATTCAGGGAGAATAAATGTCAAAAAATGAAAAAATGAACAGTCGACTCAAACAAAGTCAGATTTACAACAAGCATTTTCCCCTGAACACTTGCTTTTAGCAGACTCTGCTAAGTGTGGATCATCGTTTCTTCACACTCCTGTTTGCTGCTGGACCGCTTCCATCATTCTCACGCTGCATCTTTTGCTTATGTCATGGATAAAGTGGCACGCTGCGAATAAATAAATCACTGTTTTGTCTCGTCATTGCTTTTCTTTAAAGTTGCACTGATCTGGTCAGTGTCCCTGCAGCTTTTCTCTCGCTGCCTTACCCTTTTATTTTCTTTTTCAAGCCACTAAGGGATAATTTGTCTCAAGAGACAAACCTGATTTTGGCTTATCGACAACACCTCCTGCACAGCAATCATGGAGAGGAGTGGGGACACCCGAGACATGTCAGGGAAGGCTACACGTAGGAAAAATGGACAAAGTGAGCAAGAGCTTAAGGTGTTTTTCCCAGTTTCAGTTTGGATTCTTTTTATTCTTCAGGTGCTATTTTCATGAAATGCTTTAAAAATGTTTTATGATTGTAGTATTTGTGGTGAAAGATGTATGCAATACCCCCCTTTATAGGCTGGCATCCATATAGTACTGTCATTACTGTCATTTGCTTTCATGGATAGCTCTTATTTTACTACCTGTTGCCTGAACACTTCTATGCTTACTATTCCAGTACGCCCTCTTAAAATAATGTTGTTTTGACTGCCAGAATCCATGCCTTCTTTGCACCTGCTTCACCTAATAGGCTTAAAGAGCAGCCAGACAGAGACTGCTTTGACAACCCGAAGCAAATGTATATTTTCATTTTTATATTATTTCCAGCTGTTTTTAGTAATAAAGATCTTCAGTTCACTGGTGTAACAAATGAAGTACTTCAAAGAAGCAACCAAATGAGTAAATAGGCAACTATATTGCTTATAACTTTACTGTATCATATAATTACACTATTATAATCTACTTGAAGTCATCATAATAAACAGGGAAATTATTCTGCTCATTTCACACAGCACATTTTCATTCTTGGGCTCTATTAGAGTAGCCTTACATGAGTCACAGTTCAGACACTCCTCATTTAGTTTACATTGAGCTTTGGTGTAGCTCTGTCATTCGACATGGAGTTTTAGCTCCTCCCCCTCAGTCAGATTAAGCATGTTCTGACATCAACAGGAAAATGGATATTTTCTTTCTCTCATTTTAGCAACCCACAAAACTAACACCCAACATCTGGCACGAAGTGAGAAAGTCTGATAGAATAAACTAGAAATTTGCAGCTTTAACAATGTGTAACAATTTTTACATTAGAGAATGCAAATTAATAACAAAATATTGACACTGAATGCTCAGAGAAAAAATTAGAATGACAGATCTAAATATAAATCATTAACAACAAATCTGTTGCTTATTATGTCAGTGAACATCTGATAAAAAAGCAAATTATTAGTTTATCTTTACTTTACTACCGCCCAATCAATCCTAGACACTCACTATTTGGAAAAACACAACTAGGCTAGTATTTTCGAATTAACACATGGCAGGCCATTTTGTAAAAGTGTTGTTTACAGGGCACAGAAACACTGTTTGGGAAGAGAATGGAAGCTGAAAGGGAAAAAATCAGAAATAAATTAAACCCTTAACATTCAACCTCAATGTTACTAAAAACGACTAAAAGCTTAGAAGCATTTTGTTTTTTTGACTCAGTTTAAAGTGAAAACTGTGATTTAACAAGTGCGTGCCCCTATGGTGGAAAGGCAGGAAATGATTGTTTTATTTTTGTGCACATTTGATTATAATTAAGGAACTATTGTTGCAGAGTTACCAACATCCTGGAATAGCTTATACCCGTTGAATCATGATGCTTTATCATTTCAAAGAATATATCGTTTTTCAAATTTCATTGAGAATAGGCTGATGACATTAAAAATACAGCACCACAATTTAGCAGCACCAGTGTTAAGGGGTTAGGTGGGGGCTCTACTATTTTGCTGTTTGTTACATTCTCTCAAAACTCAGAAATAGGTTTTGGTCTTTTCTGCTTCTTGTGATTTTTTTTAGACACACAGACTGGTGAATGAGCAGACTTTGATACTAGCTGTTTTCAGATTCCTCAACTGAAAATCTTTATGTGATTCCCTTAAAATCTGAGCTTGAGGTATGACCCTGAAAACACGATTTGTGACATCACGCCTCGTTCAGAAATCCTCAGAACTTTCCCAACTCTAATATTGATAACTGCACCATGTATATTTTCATATTTGTGTACTGATACACAGATTTTGGATGAATCCATCTAAACAATTTTAACTTAGACACAAAATATGACTCAAAGCAGAACATGTTCATCTATTACCAAACATTAAAGGGAACCTTTAATATGATGTATTTAGCTTTTAATTCAATTTTAACTTACTGGCTTTAATCAAACCTCGCTACATACCTTAAGTGTGCATCATCGCAGATATGGTGGAAAGTGAACATACAGATAACCAGTATACATTGAAATAACTATCTACACTACCATAAATGAAAAGTGCATTTTATATGAATCTATCACACAGTCATACCTAAAGTCAGAGCAATTGCGTCAAGTAAGAGCTTCTGTCATGCTGCAGTGGGATTGTTTCCTGTATTCCAGGACAATTACTCACATTTTAATTTTATAAATTCTATGTCATGTAAAAGTGGTTGGGGTTTCAGTTTTTAGGTATTCATGTATCTGACAGTTTTCTTCACTGTATGTGGGGTAGGGTAATTATTACACAGGTGTAAACACACACTCGTGAGCTTTGTATGACTATTTAAATGTTTAAGTGGTCCAGTTATGCTCATTCAGATCCGTATTTTTATTCTTGGACTTTATTAGAGGAGGCTTGCATATTTCACAGCTCAAAATAATTCATATACATTTTTCTTTTATTTATCATTTTATTAACATACTGGGAATTGATTGATTGAATTGAGGAACTGCACCATCTGAAACAATGTTAATCATTTTAGTTTCCTTCCCTTTAAGGCCACCCTGCCTTCAAGCCAACTATCTTGAGATTGGCTGCTTTTCCCAAACAGAAGGTTGACTAGCGTAGGGCTTGCTGCTCAAAGCCAGATCGGTGTACCTGATGTCCCCTCTCAATAACATCACACAGAGCCAAGTGTGGAAAAAATAAATCTCAGAAACCAAGTGGTTATTATAGTATGAAAAGTGAGATTTGGCTCACAGGCATAACTTGTACATATGCTCTTCTCATTTTTGAAACTTTGGCCATTGTAACAGAATATGATGGAAAATGGGGAAAAAGCACAATAGATCCACATAACCTAAACTGGTTTTGATGGATGTAAGCATACAAAGCGTGCTACAGGCGATAAAGTAAAGTTCCTCCAGCTGTCCTGTGTCAAACTAAGATTAAGCCAAACTAAAAGATGACCCTAAGACAGTAAAGACATCATCTGGTGTGACAGAGTTTTTTCAGCCAAGTGTTAAGTGTCTTTATGCCCCACCAGTAGTTCAGAGGTATTGTTTTAAAAGGGAAAGGCCTTGTATTTTAAATTTTTACTCGTGGCTGCTTTCACAAAGATCTGTGTTGACAACTTGACACGTTTTCTTCCCTCTGCACAGATTGTACCCAGCAGTCTGAGTTTCAGAGCATGTGGTGACCTCTTGAAAGTCTAGGCCACTGCTGCCCCCAGTCAAGTCTTTTCCACCACATTTAACATTTTAATACTCCTTTACCCTCATGCGAGTCAGTCTTTGATGTTTCTGAAAAGTCCATGTAAATGTCATGCATTTAAGTAAGTCTGTCCTGAGTGCAACTAGGTCCTAATAAAACGAAGGTTAAACTTTAGCAATTTACCTGTCATGCTGCGCTTGGGAATTCAGCATTTAATTCTTTCTAATCACCTGGCAGTCATATCACAAGATTACCAGTTTGATCCATTCATACTTCACATATACTCAAAGAAAACTCCATTTTGCAGCGAGAGGTGTGAATGTTTGACTTTGCGTCGGCCGCTGCTTCCCTGAGAGTTGGGATTAAAGAGCCGCTAACAGAATAAAGGGATTCGAGAGGCGCGTTGCCTCAGGCAGATCGCGTCAGTTGCTAAAGAAGAAGAATATTTGCAGCCGTTGTATGGCTTATGATTGGCTGGGTTTGCACCACAACGCGGTAGCTCCAGTCCTTTGGCTAAAGGGCACACAGACAAAAAGGCAGAGCCGATTATCTGTGTCTCATCCAGAGGCAGCACGCAGCAGACATCCATTGTATGGCTTCAATGTGATGTTGAAGCCTTTCACAGGAGTCACAAAAGACTTGAGATTATTGAGATTTCCCTGATAGTATTGCCATTGTTACTGATATTAAGATATTGCAAGGAGTGTGAAATATCTGTGCAACCAACCTGCAAAACAAAGTAACTGTTTTAGAGTTACACTTTAGTGGGCTTGATAAGAAGTGTTTGATAAGAGTAAACACATTGAATGATAGCAACTCCTTCACCCTCTTCAGTTTTCAATGTTGTCTCATTGTAATGGGTCCACTGTAATAATTGGTGAATGAGGTGCAGGTTCAACGTATCTGAACCACAGCAAGCTACTGAGAATTTAGAGGGTGTTTGAGGTTAACAGCAGTCATGCCTTCATGTTAAAGCAGCTGTTGCGCACCACTTTCTACTGATGGAAACATGCTTTACACCAGTTTAATTATGTGTAAAGCAGCACTCCGAAGCAGGAAATGCAGCGTTTAATTCCAAACTTGGCCAATCAGTGCTCCTTTGATGAAACTGTGTGTTGCTTAATGGTGTTGTCAGTGAGTACTTTTATCGCTTTTTTTGTATCACCTTTCTGGTCAGCGTTTGATCTGTATTAATTAAATTCTTTTTTTAAACTGTTATTTGCACGTGCCATGTGGTACGCATCATTTTCCCCCTTTATTCTCATTCACAACAACTTGTGAAAGCAATTAGAGCAATGCTTTAAGTAGCAGTAATGATACATACAATGAATTAACCAACAGAGACACTGTTATTTTAAAGCTTGTAAAGGACTTCCAGGCTTAAATTAAACCATTTGCACATTTCCTATTCATTGCAGGTCACTGTCACCACTGTGTTGCAGCTTTGAAATTGGTTCACTTTCATTGTTAAAAAAAAGAATGAAATATAATTACAATAACAGTGCCTAGAGTGACTGAGATAACACGGTTTAGCGACACCGTCGTGGCAAAGGGCCACGCTCTCCTTTCGTCACATAAAACGGAAATTATTTCAGCTGGTTTGATCTTCCTCTATTTACATAATATCAGTGTGGTTGAGCAGCACGGGTGGGCATTTATCATTGATACTGCATTTTGAAATATTCTAATAATTAAAGGCAATAGCTGTCCGGTGAGCAGGATTCATTTGGTATGATTGAATGATTGGCACTTTCCAAGCCAATTTGGTTTCGGGTGACCATACAGACACGGTAAAGAGAGTAATGATGTCAGGGACACGTCGCCGACTCATGATAGAGTGACTCATTTCCTATTAGCAAGGCCTGATTCCACATGGTTTCCTTTTTGCATAACGCCTCGACCCACGTCTGTGCCGCCACGCCACTTCGACTGACACCTCTTAACTAAACACACAAAATGGAATAGACATAAGCCCTCACTCCTCATCAGCATTCAGTAGGAAACACGGGCATCACCCTGGCCCTGCTTTTCATGTAGGAAAACAAAGACACCATTTGTACGCATCTAGAATGGTTGCTTAAGAAGAAATAGGATTGCACATCAGAGCAAATCGTGCCCTGTGAGCTGTAACAGTGATTTGGTTCAGGAAGAAACTGAGCTTACCATTTTAGTTTTCTTTGTGTGATTTACATAGTGATTTCAGGTCATTTAATTGTTGAATTACACAGCAGCCTTCAGTGTTTACTTAGGGGAAAAGGTCCTGATCTTGTGTGTGAAATTAAAGCTACAATGTATCATATATTACATGCTAAAAAAAGTGCTGTGTTGCTGTTTGTTATTTATGGCAAAAATGTACAAAAAGAGAAATAAGATTTATTCTGCAGTTTTGGCTATTAGTTTCTTTGCAGATGAATCTTTCTATACATACAGTATTAGTCTAGTTAAACCACGTATTGTTACATTTTTTGCAGCCTGGGTGATTGGAGAAAAGATTTTTCAGTGAAATCTCTCATAATTCATGCATGCATCCATCCATCCATCCATCCATCCATCCATGCATGCATGCATGCATGCATGCATGCATATCTGGGTCTGGGTCACAGGGGCAGCAGTCTAATAAGAGATGCCCGGACCTCCCTTTCCCCACTTATTGGCCACACCACGGCGTTCCCAAGCCAGTCAAGAGATGTAATCTCTTGATTCTGACCCTAATTGGACATGCCAGAAACACCTCAACCAGACGGCGCCAAATAACCTAATCTCAGCCAACCTTTTATGGCAGAACAATGCTACAGATTTACAATAGTATGCGACTTCTTAAAAAAGGGCTATTCCGTGTACTGAATATGCTTACTTAAAGCCCCTGAGATTTTGACTTAACTTTGCTTTTTAAGGATTTCTTTAGAACATAATGTATTCATGAATAAATAAAGCCAAGGTTAAAAAAATGATGAGTTGACACAGAGAGAAAAACACAAATAGAGAAATCTCTCATGTGAAAAAGACAAAAAATACTGCTCATGTGGGACCCCAGGTTTTCAAGGCCTTTAATAATCATTTGGAAAGCTATATTTTACACTGTGATCTGGAAGAGAAAAATTGTGAAAAAACTTTGGAATAGATATTGTATATGTAAGTTAGACCCTGTATGAGTAATAAGATGAGCCAAATGCCAAACTAGATTGAGAACTGGACAGCTGGTAAGACAACAAATGTGAAGAATTTCTGTTTCCAGTCAGAAATAAAATTCACAACCCAATAACAGGCACAAAGAGGGATTCAGAGACCCATCTGCCTCCAGTGCGGGCTCACAGTGAGATGACACTTGTGTAGCTCTGTTATAGGGTCTGGTGTGAGCTGCTTCCTACACAGAACAAAAAACATCTCTCCGTAATATCGGTGAGTCC
The DNA here is from genome assembly GCF_001858045.2 of Oreochromis niloticus. Lineage (NCBI taxonomy): Eukaryota > Metazoa > Chordata > Actinopteri > Cichliformes > Cichlidae > Oreochromis > Oreochromis niloticus. Next base: position 33,638,791 of record NC_031965.2, read on the forward strand.
TGCAAGTGTGAGGGATACGTTTGAAACTAAATGTCCAAAATGCAAGCCTACAACATAAATGTTAGTAGGGTTTTCCCTCTGCTCTGCTGTTTGCAGTGTACGACCAGAGATCAGCATTGTGTCGTGCTCTCTGTGGACCTGCTCTGCTTCTACCTCTGAAAATAGCACAATAAGGAGGCCTGCTTGAAATAGCCTTGTATCACATCCTGCTATACCACAGTTTTATATGCCAGGAGGCGCATATGAGGAGCGCAAGCGTTCGGAGAGCAGCCAAGGTTCATATGATGGACAGTGCTGACAGGCGTAATGATGTGTAAATTACAAGCGGGTCGACATCGCAATGTTCTCCCTGGTGGTGAAAGAGCAAACTCATTTCATAAACACAATGATCGCTAAAATATTCATAACAAACAAGGAAACGGGGTCAGACTCCCTTCTCCTACCAGGCCATTAAATTTCCTTTGTGCACGTTAATTAAGTCAACAAATGACTTATAAGATCACAGTGCCACTATAGTGCCTATAGGTCCAGTCTTTTGCATGCGCTCCGACAAATTAGAGGTTTTGTACAACAAAGACAGGAATTATAATGGTATGCGGTGAAGACAATTTGTATTGAGGCTGATAGTACGTAGGGAGCGGTGATAAAGTGCTGTAATAAAATACAAACAAAAGGCAGCGAGACAGATCAGACGAGACTTACAGCTCTTGGAGTTGGAGGTGCTGGAAGAGCTGCCATGACAGAGTGGTGAGAGGATTCTTTGACAAGTTTCTGTAGAAGAAAGAAAAACAAAAGGAATGTTAAATTGAGTTATTTTATGTGAATTATTTTTGGTCCCTTCCTTGATGTCATGTTTGTTCTGCTTTTGTACGATTTCTTCTCTTCTCTCCTGTTCCATTTCCGAGGTCTTTTAGTTCCAGAAACCCAATGGCAAAGCTTTGTGGGGTCATTTTGACATTTTCTCCCCCTTTTAAGCTAAAAGGAAAGTTTTAGTCTCTTTGGGGTTTTTTTTTGCAATGTTGTATATTTATTTTTAAACAGAAAAAACTGGCATTTCCTCATCAATCTAGAAGCAATGACCTATAAACACAAGTTTATGCCTTAATAGATGTTTGCAAATTTATAATTTAAGACCAAAATTTTAAATCCCTCATTTAAGCGTTCAGAACCTTACCTGAATACACAGAAGGAGCCACAATTGCAGCAATGACTCTACAGGCTTTGGATTCAGTTAATGTTAGAAAAACATAATGTTTCTTTTTGTTCAAATAGAATGTTTTGCAATGTCAAATACAAGTTACAAAACTCAACTCACATAATTTTGTCAAGTTTATGGGAGAAACGATTTCTAAAAGTTGCTTTGACACATAACTGTAGAGTATAAAAACCGCTAGAGCAAATGATGTGTGTGTGTTATTTTGGGGGTGGACAGTGTCAATCAATTTCAGTCTGAAGGGGTATTCATCTTCTACAGTTCTGACCAACTCCCTGTTCCTGGTGCTGAGAGGCACCCCAACAGCAACTGCCATACTTTACTGTTAGAATTGTATTAGCTAGATGATAAATGATAAGGTGTTCACCCGATACAGCGCTTTGAGTTCTTCCCAAAGTTTTCAGATTTTGACTCGTCTTCCAGTTCACCTTATTACAAAGTGAAGCACCAAATATTTTTGATTACTGAATATGATAAGTAAGTGTAAATGTACAAAAAACCACCCCCAAAACAAAACACACTTTCACTTTGGCATTACTGGTTGCTGAGTGTATTAATGGGGAAAACACATTTATTCATTTAAAAATGGATCTGCAAGTGTCCAAAAACCAAAGAGGTCTGAGTATTTTCTGCAAATAACAAAGACACATTTTAGTAAGACAAAATTAAACAGCCTAATTGCAATGAGAATCCACATGCCTGTATTAATGGATGAAAATAAGGCAAAGTACTATTGACAAAGAAAAGGGAACAGCCCTGGCTGAGTGGAGCTTCAGGGCTCAGCCAACTCAATAAAAGTAAGTTGACCGCTTTCAAGTCAAATAATTCAATTGACTTAAGGAAACCCTCCGGCTTAGGAAGCCATTAAATTCAATAGCAAACAACCAGAGACTTACAAGTGATTTGACCAGAACCTTGAATTAGTTTAAATATGAACATCAGGCATCCATGAATACATTTATTAAATCATATAACCTCTCTGTAAGGGTTTTAAAATAGCAGTTTATCATAAAGCAGTGTACAACATTGAATCCTATTAGCTGTATATGAAGCATCAAAGTGCTCTATTACATCATGAGAGAATCGTTTTATCTGATCATTGTTTTCTTTGCTGTAGCTTCAGAGCAACACTCGCCCACTGACTCATACATTCTGCACATTATTGCTGCTTTGAACTGATATAAAAGTAAGAGCATCTATAAGAGGAGGAAAAAGTTTATTCAGTCACAGGAAATGACATGATGTAATTTATGATACATATACTGAACTTTAAAGGAGCAACTCAAAATATAATTCAGCAAATAGATAACAGGTTGATTATCAAAATATGGATAGCTAATTAGTAAAAATTTTAAAATGAACAGTTATCTACATATATCAGTAACATCAGGATTGTATTACAGAGCATAAGATCATTATTAGAATGTGTCTAATAAAAAATATGGAACTTGTATAAACAGTGTGATATATAATTTAAACAACATTAAATTCCCATATTTAACATCATAAAAAAAGCATAAAAAGTGCCAAATACACACAATAGAGTATGCAGTTTTAATATTTTCTCTCTCTCTCACACACACACACACACACACACACAGTCTAATATGTTAATTTGTATGGAAGACATTAGATGCTCCTGTATCCAGACGTGTCGCTATGGCAACAGGGAGCTAAGGATGTTGCAGGTCTGACTTATTTCCTGTGATATCACACATGCACTCACACATGCAAACACACACACTTGCAGATTAAAAAAAAATGCTCACAAATTTACATCTGCATAAACACGCTCACACGTATTGGTTAAACACACTTGAAATGTACGCTGATGTGAATGCTCTAAATAGAGGAGATGTGTGGCAGAATATGTAAAGATGCTGCATGAAATTTCATCTCCAAAAGGAAACCTGTGTTCCCAAAGGGGTTGTATTATGCACTGAAAGAATACATTATGGGAGAATGAGAGAGAGAGAGAGGGAGAGAGAGAGAGACAGGGAGAGAGAGGCAAAAGGTGGGCAAGCAAACAGCAGCTCATTAGTTGATGCAGAGCAGGGCTGCTCAACTCTTGCATCAAATCACACACACCCCGAAATAGACACACGTTTAGAAAACAGATCTCCAAATAGGCACATGTCAAATGACAAAAACGACATCAGCCATACGTCAGACCAAAGCCCTTATAATCTAAATACATTAGACCTGAGAGCTCCAAACGAGCAAAGATTTCAGACTCAAAATAGACCTACACCAAAGCACAGTATAAGATTTTGTTGCTTATTTTATATGCTACCCTAAATGGAAAAATTAATCATTGTAATGCAACATGTCATGAAATCTCCACCCTTAGCCCAAGAGGGCAGACAGCACTAGCAAAGATCCAATTTCATGCATTAAATTTTTGAAAAATGTTTTTCTAAAAATATATAAAATTGCTCCATTTGCAGAATTTTGTTACAGTAACATGCTATGAAAAGCTGCATTTTCTTTGTTTAGTAATATCAACCCAGTGAATAAATTATTTTACTAACTACAGTCACAATGTAGGGCCATTTATGACTTCTACAATTTAAAACCTCAGGTATGTTTTGGTATGCTCATAACTCTATTATACTCTATTATAAACAGCAATTTAAGTCATAATATATGAATGTCTTTAAACCTTATTTTTTAACTTCCATTACTAACTTCAGGTGGAAAACGATGGCTACGTCTATCCTGGGACAGGATGTTGACAACAAGCTAAACTGGAAGACCAGTACAGAGGCTGTGTATAAGAACAAGATGAGCAGGCTCCATTTCTTAAGTGGTGGAGATTTTCTATCACTCACTTGTGGGGAACATAATGTACTTTGCTGTGGTCCACGGGGAGAGTAGACTGACTCTGTGATTGGCTGCCAACTGACACCTTTGATGCTGTGGTGCAGATGAGGCACCAGAGTTTTGTCTTTTTTTTTTTCTGGATGATCTTGACCACCCTCTGTGGCACCATTTACTGGACAGGCAGCAGAGCAGCTTCTCTGATTCAGCTCCATGGTGTTCACCACCACTAATCACCACATGGATAGTTCATTTAGATATACAGAAACAAGACTGAAGCTATTAAGCTATGAAAGTAAAGAGTGGTAAAATACAGGGGAATTATTTTTGACGAGGTTTGACATTTTAAGAAATTGACAGAACTGTGCAGTAAGTCTATATGCCTGACTGTTAGCTTAGATTAACAAGTGTAAGAATGTGAGAAGATTGGAAGGCTTTAGTGGCGCTGGTAGGGTGCTTTTTCTTTCTTTTTTGTAGGTGAGCCAGACTAAATGTTTCCCTGTTTGCAGTCTTTATTTTAAGCTAAGATAAATATCTGCATGTAGGTATATATTTAACAGACTCGCAGCAAAGAAATTCAATTATTTGTCACCATTACTCTTCTTTGATTAAAATGTAATTCATAATGACAAAGTGTGAGCAGAGACGCAATATATTCATTTATTTTTATATATGGAACTACAATGTGACTAAATAATCAGTGAAAAGCAACTCATGTTTTAACTATTAATACTCATGAGCCTTTCAATTAAGTGACAAATATGTTTTAGTTGTTCTATGCTTGCATACACATAAGTAGAAAGGAGGAGAGGAGGAGTGCCTTCTGAGCACAGAGTGAGACCTCCTTCACATCTCCGCCAGGAAGTGTTCTGTTTTCAAAGGTCATCCTTCGCATCTCGACAAGAAATGTCAGCTAAAATTGGATTGGGAGGGGGTAGTAAATGAATTAATAAATATATAAACAAATCAGAAAATAAGCCATCAAAGACAAGGGAATGCCAAAAGACAGGAGGTGAGGAAGGCCAAGAGCTGCAGAGTGGAGGAGGGAGTGATTATTAAATTAAAAAATTAGCGATGTAGAAAATTAATCTATTTATAAACTAAGCAGCTTAGTTACCAGGCCTAGAAGGCTATACCATACCACCTCCCAACACACACAACCACATACACAGTATATACTATACACTCACATACACTCAGACTTGCACTGCTATGACTAAACTGTAAAACAGCATCAGCATCCACACAACAGCTTTTAGTCACTGAGCCACAAATCATCTCCACTACTTAGACAGCGCTCATTTGAATAAGGAATTATAATTATGTGATTCACATGAAATTTTCATTAGGTTGGGGTAAAGGAGAAAAAAAAAAAACGCATTACAGCGACGGATGTATCTAGGTGTTAATATTGATGACAGCCTTGGCTCCCCCAGCCACAGGGTGACGAAGTGAATGCTAAACTAAAACTGGATGTTTTGCTCCTCTGCAGAGGAGATGCAGCTCCTCCTCCCTCTTCTTTAATAATTCTGTTTGGCACGGATGCCACTGGGAGGGCTTGGCCACTTGAGAGGGTTGGCTAATTAGTGCGGCATTACTGGTAGCTACTGTCTGAGTGTGGGGGAGCTCAGTGGATTGACATTCAGGACCACGCGGAGGAGAACCAGACAGCTACTGAGCGAGATGTCGCAACGGATCAGCAGAACGGACGTGGTGGAATCTAGTCATCATCTGTCACGCTGAGGAGGAGCTGCTAAATTTTGCTACAGCAAAACATACTAATTGCTTCCTTTTGCAACTGTTCATTTTTACAGCATTATGTTAATCATAAAAATATTTTCAATATTTTCTTAAAATGTCTGAGAGCTCTTTATTTTATGACTAATGACTGTAATTGCAAAAAAATCAACAAAAACAAACACTTTCCAAAATTTGATGTCTAGCTTTGAAATATCATGGGTGTCAATCTTAAAGGCAAGTAGTTTTCCTCAGTGCTGAGATGCTGACATTTTAGGGAAAAAAAAAACAAAGAAGAAAAAAAAAACGGACTAAGTTTGACAGCAGCCATATGTAGTTTATGAAACTGAAAAATGTAAAGGTGGACGCATTTTAACCTAGGTTATCTCTTGTCTGAAGTGTTAGCTACAGTATCAGAACATTAGCCTCCAGATTACTTAAAAGGCAACTACAACATTACATGAAATACATCAATTCAAACCTGTTCCACTTTAACTTTTATTTAATCCAGGAAAAAACACCCTCTTTACCTGGAGACACCTTCATTATTCTGCTGTATTTCCCATGTTGATCCATTGCCTAAGAATTCATTTCTGCACATCACTTGAGGTACTCCTTGAAGTAAATAGTTTCCCTAATCTGCTAATGTTCATCTTACTACAACCCCAAACAATATCCTATATCTGGAAGGTCACTGATAAAAAGTCAGCTCCACAGAGGAACACACAACTTTATAAACTGTGCATTGATCTATACCTTTCCAGCCAGGTGCATGCCTCCACCTGATAATGCTCAGAACTTATTTCATGTCTTTCAGGTCACTTGGTGTAACACTATGCATTTCACGATCCATAGGTTCATCCCTTTATAAAGCTTAAATATACTACATGCAATCTCGCTGAATGCATCCTGTAATGTGGTACTTATTATAGGTTTATATGCATGTCCCACCATAGCGTGTATTATGTATCTTAGCTATATTAAGCTACATTCTTATCTACATTCAGGCTGGAATTTTGTGCTTTTTCTATTATCCAGTTATTATTTACCCCCATCACTGTAATACTGTAGCCAGAACTGCCTGCTCATTGACTAGATGATCACGGATCAATAATTTTTATGCTATTCCTTCTACTTTTTATTATTATTTTTTTTTAAATCAGCTCATTGATAATTTGTACTTTTGTCTGAAAGTGTAATGTTTTTGGTGCTGTGGTCGACTGGAAACAAGCATCAACTAATACACTGGGTCATATGTGTAGCAGTTTTACAATAAGACTCGAATCTCTAACAAGCTTTTTATCTTTAAACAGCACATTTTTTGGATAAAAAGCTTTAAATGTGCTACTCTAATGTAAATCTGTTGGCTCTTTTGTAATTCCTATATTTATATCCATTCTGTTCAGGGTGTACGCTGAAGTCACATGACAACTCAAACAGGTTTCTGGAGCTGCCATGACCCTGAACTTGATCAGTAGTTAAGAAAATGGATGGATGAATGGATCCTGTTTACAGTGTTGTTATTGCACCATCATAATTAGTTTTTTTTATTAGATTTGTGTGCAAATGAAAGTGGTTAATATCACAGATTACGAGTCTTAACTGGAAGTCACAATGAATGAAATCCGTATGTTTTGTGTCTAACTTCCCCCACCCATCTCTCCCCTTCATCTCTGTGGTTATAGTTTGTCTCTTACAAGATTAAATCACATAATGTTGTTTTGTAATGGTTGAATCTACCAGCTGGAACAATGAATTTCCAATGCACAGAGTGAATATTTTATTCCTGGCTTCCCTTGTGATGTGATGGCCCTTTACTCTACCTTCACACTGCCATACTGTCAGTTTAACTACATTCTCAAAATCTGCTACAAGCTTCCCTCCTGAGATATTTTAAAAAGGCAGCACAGGAGTGGGTGGGTGAGCACATAGCTAACTAGCCATGAGAAGCTGCTAGAAAGGCAGGCCATTACAGGGAAGAACATTTATGACCCTTTGAGAGAGTCCCTGTGTGGGTGCCCGTAGGGTTTTGTTGGAATATAAGAACATGGCTGTAGTCTTGGTTTCTATTGTGGTTTATGTGTTACTGTATCAGCTCATCGTAACCACATACCCCCTTTTTTCCTTCTTTATCTAATTTGACTCTGTTTTATGCCATGCTCATCTGCCATGTAGCTTGTCATCCTCATAGATCGGACCAGTGGTCCCGTTCTGTGGTCCAGTCCTCATTCTTCATCCAGCACAGTACCATGACTGTTTGGAACATGGCTCAGTCTGATCAAGGTGCAGCAATCTGTGCACCTGGTTTTAAAAGTGCATCTAATCTGTCAAGTTGTGGCAGCTATGGTTTAATGTGAGCAGGCTTGCCTCTGTGCCTCTCCTATCTGTAATCACTTACTAGTTGAGACTTATTGTCTTTGAGCATCACAGGGTGGTGGTCACTTGCAGCCTTGGTGTGTTTCTGTATCTGCTTGTTTGTGGTTTCGTTAGCTCTCTGTGTTCTGTATTGAATTACTAGTGGTTACTCTGTAGTTCGATTGAATTGCTGTGCTGAGCCACTTGTTTGACTTCCTGGAGATTGGGCTATGCTTTGTTTTTCAAAACTATTGACATTTTATTCTTATGTTGCTCCTCTTTATATAAGTTAGTATGTAACAATCTTTAACTGTTATATTACCCATGTTTTTTTGTGTCATGTTTTTGCTAATATAACTAGCAGCTTTGTGAAAGAGGTACAAAGATACTATAGGTCACAATCAGCTTGTGTTATGCTTCTTACACTTGACACAGTAGGTCAGGAATATCCATCCATGAAACAATGTCTTTCCTATTACCTCACTACATAGTAGGAAGAGAACTGGGGGCAACTGTGGTTTTATATACAAGAGAAACAAGTAAATCTGATGTAAAATTACAAATTGTATTGCCAAAATGCCCCACAAATTCAGAATATGAAGATAGTACAAAATATGTGAGATTTCTCTCCTCATTCTTTTCTATTTCCCAGAGTTCCTCCTAGAAAATGTTTTTTTCCCCCCCACTTGTACATGCAGTCCTTGGACAATTTCAGTGAAACCATCACTCCAAGGCTTCAGCTCCCTTCAACAGAACACCTTCCTGCTTATGCTTTTAGGAGTGTCGATATTTCAAAGAACTCATGTTCTCATATGAATGCATGTTGCATATGTACACCTTGAAGTATTACATGAAGATGAGTTTTCTTGTAGACTCTTTGAGAGCAACAGTGCTTCAAAGAACCTTTTCAGCCACATCTGTGATAAAACCCCTACAAAATAAAAGGTCACATCATTGATGATGGTCATACTTACAAAGGTGTTTGTGGTGGGGCGTGGTCTGCGGTGCCGTGCAGGTGCGTCCGCCCTCCCTCCACAGCACCGCAGACCATGCCCCACCACACTGTTGCTGAGATTAGAAAAACAAAATGCAGTGTTTGTACAAAATGGAGACTAAATAGTACAGTAAATATGATTAGACATGTTAAAAGGAGGTAAATGATACTAAAAATTGACATCACACTTTCAAGGTACACTGCGGATTTATCGCTAAGTATAAAACCCATTTAGTAACTCTTAAACATGGTTCAGCCCACCACATTCTGATAAACAGATTGCTATCTTGACCGAAGTAACACACACACACACACACACACACACACACACACACACACACACACACACACACACACACACACACACACACACACACACACACAAAGAGAAACAGCACTGAATGCAGGTTTTACTAGTCGAATGAGCTGCTGTGATTCTTAGTAAACTGTGAAAATCACTTGACCCAGACTGAATGCAGCATACTCATGCAAATACTTTTCATGACTCAGTGATTAAAAATATATTTTTTTCAAATTAATTTTAAAATTCTTCTCTGCTGGTTATATTTGACTTGCATTTTCAGTTCAATTCAATTCAGTTCTGTTCACGCAGTCAAATTACAACAACAGCTACCACAAGCTGCTTTATACTGAAGACAGAAAACCCTCAAAATCAGATGATTATCTTTGGGCAAGCACCAGTCAAAAGTGGGAAAGAAAAACACCCTTTTAACTGGAAGAAACAGGAGAATCGGGCAAGAGCAGTCATCCCAGACAAATAGCTGAGAGAGTGAGGGGAAAGAGAAATGGGGGAGCATAGGGAGACAAGACAAGAAACAGTAGTCTTCATCCTCGCTGACTTTATAAATGACTAATTTTCATATTTAATATCCCAAAGATCCCTGCTTCGGAAGAGAAATAAATCCCTGGGGAGGTTTGCATCAGAAAGGGCATCCGGCACAAAAATCTATGCCACATTAAATATGGGGATCCATCTGCTGTGGTGACCTCTTGCGAATAAGAGAGTGACCAAGAAAAAAGCTACATAAATATTTGTATATTTAAATCTTGATCCAGTGAGACCAAAATCCCAAATGCTTAAAATTAGACATGACCGAATACCTTAATAGCTGAATTTTGTAGACATCAGAAAGTGTGGTATGTTTTAAAAACACTGGATTACTGTACAGTGGTAAAATTATTGTAAACAGACAGTTTTTTTTTGTTGTTTTTTTTGTTTTTAGACAGGAGGACGCTCATTTGTCTTTTTTGATTTTTTTTTTTTTTAGAGGTTCCCTAAAACATGTCATTGTAAAATGCAATGCAGAAGCTGACAGGCTACTCAGTGACTGTCTCATTTGTTTACAGTAATTACCCAAATGTCCCAAAATCAATGAGGTAATGATTTATTAATGCCAAAATGTGGGATGTAATTAAAATAGAATCATTTGCACAATGCTAATGCTGTCTGTCTTTTTACCCCACCCCTCTGAATTCCACCCTGCCTCTCCATCCTCTCTCCACACACACTTAGAAAATATACTTGTTTTCATATCTTAGTGAGGACATCTAATCAACACAATACTTTCTCTACCAGCTTACCTCAACCCCACCCATCAAAAACGCCTAAACCTAACCATAACCTAATTGTACCCCTGACACTAAAACCACATTTTGAGCCTGAAAAACACCTTCAAACTGGTGGAGATGGGCATTTTGTCCTAAAAAGTGAGCGTTGGTCCCCACAAGTATAGTAGAATGCCAATTTTGTGTCCTCACAAAGATGTCTAAGCATGTACACACACACATACACACACACACACAAACATTCAGTTCATGTAGTATAGTCGTTGCACTAGAAGCAGCAGAGTGCAGCCACAGTTCAAAGCCCCCAGAGAAGCTTTTGGGGGCAAACTCAGAGAAGAAAACATTCACCTGTCATAGCTGGTAAAAGTTTTATGTACTGGCTATCCTCTTTTGAGCTACTATAGCTTATGATTTTTCCAAAAGCATCAGGTAAAATCTTAGTCTTGGTATAAATTTTCTGTATTTTCAAAACATCACAGAGTGGTCTACTACCAATCTAGCATGAAGTTCCTGTAAATCATTCATGAAAAAGAAGAATTCATTTCATGATGTCGCCTGTGCTTCAGTGAGACAGCACTTGTATAGCACTACTGATAAAGGAAGCAGAATGAATGGGCTTAAAATCTCCCTCCTTAGGCAGTTCAATCACTGAAAATACAAAGAAAGGAAGTGAGTCCCATAAAATGTGTTGGAGGTACCGTATGGAATTCATTTCATCAAAACAGCCAGAGAGAAACTTCAAACAGCCACCACTTCATTATAATTGAGAATATTATTCACCCCAAATCTGCATCAAACATAGGTAAGGTTGGCTCTGGGGAAGAGGGATAAAAATAGTTGATTCTTTAATCTCAGAAAAATCCTCTGGTTGGGGTACATGTGTGCATGTGTTGCACTAATCGCACAGCACAGCTCCTCTCATCTGCTTTTAAACCTGTTTATTCCTCCTCCACATCCAACCCGGTTAAATAACGTCAAACTGAGACAACTATTAATGTATCCCTCAACAAGGTACGTAACTCTCAGCTGTTTTAGTAAGTCCAACTGTTTGTCAAATGTATAATAGCAGCTCAGAGTCTGTATTAAGGCTGTACTGGGCAGCCTCTTCAGCAGATATATGCAATCTAATGTGAAGTAGAGTGGTGCAGAAAAATCAGCCTGCAGCTAGCCATCATATTAATACAGAAAATAAGGCTTGCAGGAACATTTTGTGCACCATAGGTCTAGCAGGTAAGCAGCAATCAGCTAGGGTCAGGTAATCACAACACAACTGCAGATATTCTGGATATCACAGAACCCAACAAACAAACACTGTACTGAAAGAAAAAAAAGGGGGGAAGCAATGGTCAGTCTTTTGGTTGCCATGCTAACATTTTTTAAACACAAGTACAAAATAAAAAATAACTGAGTTTTTCAAGTGTTTATGTACTTTGCCTATGCACTGTTATTTTATATTGGTTTAATCAATGCTTTCTGGCTTGGGATTATTTGTCGATGAGAACACAGACTCTACTATGTCTGCATGTCTGCATTAATGAAAAACTTAATTCACTTTGACTTTGAACAACAAGACATAATATGTTATTTAGAGATAATTAAAGAGGTGTATGTAGTCAAAATTGGGTTTTGGATTGAGTTAATATACAAATAACTGTTTCTTCTGCTTCAAGTCAACTGGCTGACCGTACCTTCATTTAATGTACAGATTTGAGTAGCGCTATTAGTCTTTTCCTCTAATTTAATATGATGCTTGATTTGGTGGTTTACCAAAGTCAGCAAGCTTTATCCTCTCTAAAAAGCTGTCTTTCTAAAATTTCATGCCAGTCGTTAACTTTTGAGATACATCTGTTTAAAGATGTCTGAAATTCCCTTGGGTCCACCACGACCGGCTGAAAATCATATCCACAGAAGTTCTTTCATGTAAAAAAAAACAAAAAAACTGTCCCTTTATACGGGGAAAATTGCTACCTAGAAAAATCAGTATTTGAGAATAGCTGAGCTTATCTTTAGCTCAGTAACTATTCTGCAAACAAAAGCCTTATGGTGACTCATAACATTAATAACAGCCCGCTGTATCTGTTACTTTTATTCCAGCAACAGCTGCGAATGACGAGGAATGATTACTTTTAATAAGGGCTTAATCCTGCCTTTTCACCAGCTTTTTATGAGTCCCGTTATCAACATAATAACACCAACAAATTAGTCTGTGAATACGCGGATTGTTTGACTGATTCTAATCTCTAAACAGCACTTTTTTGTGCCATTTCTACATTAGTTGATGTGAATGTGTAGCTAGGTGAATGAACAAGGATATGACGTAACAAGGGATATGAAAGGCATCCAAGCAAGCCATTAAGTTAGGTTAGGTCTATTATGGTAAAGGCACTGAAAAACTGCAATATCAGTTGAGATTTAGGGTTTTCAGTAATTATTGCAAGACAATATTGTGCACAGTCATCCGTCTAAGCTGCTGATTGCAGGGGAGAGATGTGAATCAGCGTTCCAAGACACAAAAGAACGAAGCCTTTAAGCCATGATTCTGATTATTTTTCCAGATAGGGTAGGAGATGTTAATATAGACTGTGTAATGTAATGAAAACTGTCATCAATCTAATGAGACAAGCAGAGACAGAACCACCAGCGGGTTGACAGCACTGCCACAGGTAGACTCAAAGGTTTTAGGCATAATTCTGATAGTGTTTGTTAATTACGGCAATGAAATATGTACATCGCCTGAGACAAAATGCAATCCAAAAACGTCTTTTTGCTAAGAGACAAACAGTGGGGAGAGATGTAGGAGTTTTTATGACAGGGAACCAGGGCCTCAGGATTCACATGGAGAAAAGTTTGCTGCTTGCTCAGCTGAAGGTACATACTGCCAACCTGCTCTGGCCTGCTGCTTTATGAAATGCCTCTTGCTGAAATCAATAAAATGTTAGAGTTGATTAAAACACCAATAAAGACACCCAGGAGTATTTTTCTCCAGACGACAAGAAACATTTCAGCCTCTCTTCTGGTCTTGTTTCTCTGGTTGCCCCAATAGAAAGCAAGCAAGTCAGCATGAGTATAGCAAGTGCGATGCATATTTCTGTTTGTTTTCTGAATTGTAAAACCCTGCTGTCTTAAACAGAATATCGGTTTTCTATGTGTTCAGACACTGCTAACAGTTATTTTAGTTACTGAACTAGCTTCAAAATATTTCCAATCAGATAGTAAAAACACCAGGGTAGTCAGTGGGACAAATTGAGAGTGACTTAGTATATTTTCCCCAAAGAGAGTGCCATAAGTCCCTTACAGTGAGCTTAATTCTATTTCAAATTCAGATGTTTCAGAGGTAACTGAGGCATTCCTAAGAACTGGAGCCTGCTTCCAAATCCACAGCAGCCCAGAACAGTAAGCCAGACCAGAGTGAAACACTGGGCTGCAGCTGTGCCCATTTGTTCTTCCCCTGACCCAAGGACTGGATTAAACATTCCTTTAGTTAATTAAAACATTTCCACTGAGCCACAAGCCCACCTCTACTCTGTCTTTGACACAATGGTTGCTTCACCCAACCAATAACAGAGACAATAATAGCCATGGGAGCTTCAAGAAAATGTACACATCTCTTTATAGCACTGAAGGGTTGTGCAATCAAAGTTCTTATCATCTAGATGTGGAGCAGGGGAGTCCTGTGTTGTCGTCAGAAGCTGCAGGTTGAACTCTTTGAGGAAGTTTTTATTGCAGATGTTACTGGGAGTACCCTAAGGTGTCTATTACGGTCTAAATCTTTATAAGATTCATTATACAACACCCTCACCCCCACCCCCTTTTCTCTCTCTTCTTTTTAACTAAAGAAGCTATACTAGAAGATTACTAATCAAGAATTAAAGTTTGGAAACATTTGTGTTTTGTTGAAAATGTTTGGCAAACACTTCATACAAATAAGAAGTATTAAGTATCTTTAAATAGTTCAGTTCATCTGAACTGTGGGTTTTTGCATTTGTCAAATTCAATTTTGATGCATGAGTTAACTGTAGCTGTCACTGTAGACAGACCCTACTGAGATTCTTTACTCAAGTAAAATAACAACTACCACTCTGTGAAAGTACTGTACGATACACAGTATAGTACCCTTTCAGGACTAAAAGAATCTGTATCAGAATACCTTAGAACTAAATGCAACATAACACGTTTACTAGTTTCCTGTTATACTATTTTAACTATTATACTAAATACAAATATAGTTTGTTTAGATGATGGGATAACTAAAAAGGTGCTAAAACTCCCCTTGACGCAACTGTGTCGCTACCTGGTTACAAGGAAATCCATCCAACAGGAAAAAAGAGATTTTTACTGCAAACCACATTCATCCAATACATCAGATAATTCGTTCAGGAAAGCAATAACGGACCTAAGCCTTATAAACATTATGACATATCCTCAGATATTATTCCACTGACAGCTTGCATTTTACTCTAATTCTAGTACATTATAAATCATTGAGCTTTCAACTACAATTATGTTTTCTTTATAATAAGGAATAAAAAATGAACTGAAGGCTGAAAAAGTTTGCTTGAAATTCTTGTAAATTTATTAAAAAACAAAAGTATATAAAATGTACATAAGTACACAGCCTCCAAATTAAGCTCGAGTCCTCCTGTTTCCAATTATCATCTGTTAAATGTGTCTCCAATTTGATTGGAGTCCACCTGTGCAAACCTGAGTTGATTGGACATGATTTGGAAAGGTACAAACCTGTCTACACTGTATAAGGTCTGTATAGTTGACAGAGCATGCCAGAGCACAGACTGAGCCATATGGTCCAAGGATTCGTCTGTAGACCTCTGAGACAGGATGGTACTGACACACAGGCCTGGGGAAGTGTACAGAAAACTTTCTGCAGCATTGAAGGCTCCAGTGAGCACAGTGGACCCCATCGTATGTAAATAGAAGAAGTTTCTATGAAGAGTCCTGGTGGAAGAATGGCCAATCTGAGCGATGGGATTAGAAGGGTCTTGGCAATGTGACCAAGAACCCAATGGTCACTGTGAAAGAGCTCCAGTGTTGCTCTATGGAGAGAGGAGAACCTTGTATAAAGACAACCAACAAGACAACGACCTTCAGCAGCCAAGATGACAAAGGAGTTGCTTCGGGACCACTCTGTAAATATCCTGTGGCCCAGCCAGAGCCCAAAGTTGAACATGATTAAACATCTCTGGAGAGACCTGAAAATGGCTGTGTAATGATGTCCCCTATCCTGTCTGGTGAAGATGGGGAAAAATGTGAGAAACTGCCCACAAATAGGTGTGCCAACATCATACTCGAAAAAACTTGAAGGCTTAATTTCTGCCAAAAGTGCCTTAAAAAAGCACTGAGCAACAGCTGTGAATACGTGTACACATGTTATATTGTGTGTTGTTTTTTTTTAAATAAATTAACAAGAGATTTAGACATGTGTTTTACATTTAGCCATTACAAGCTATTGTGTAAACAACTTTTAAAAATAAATTTCATCCATGTTGCAATGAGGGTTTAACATGGCAAACTGTGGAAGCAAACACTGTGAATACTCTAAGTGCACTCGAATTTCTTTCTAATAAAGTATTAGAGGCATAATGTAGCACAATAAGGCAATTCAAGTAAAATCTCCAGAGACACCGTATTGCTATATTTCGTCCCTGCTGCATTCATGACCATAAACTCTATCTTCTTCCATAACAGTTAGCATATTCTTCATGTTCACCAGTTTCTTCTAGATACTAACCAAGACTAGGCTACAAAGTCGCTCTTCTGCAGATTTGTTATTTTGAAAAAAAAACGCCATCTTCCGTAAATTGGGCATCAAAGCCTACGTGGATTAAAGCTCATTTTATGATTTGTTTACATCATCAATATACCAACCGCAAGCGTATCTGTAGTTATTGAAAAGCAATAAAAGCAAATGAATGCAGGCATCAATCACTGAAGCTTATTTTTCTATTAGGAATGTATTGCCAATGCTGCATCAATGTAACACATTGCCAACATAGCATACTGCCAGCACTTTGTAGTAATGGAGATGCTTTTATTAATTTCAAAGGAAAACATTCCTTCTGTGGCTGTAGAGTATCTTAGCCTCTCATCTCAAAACACTTCTGTGCACTGGTTACTGTGGAAACCAGGAGACCAAATGTAGCAAACACTGACATACACAGTCTTTTAATTAAATTTGTCAAAGCAGGAGACAAGACATGGAGTTCTGACTGAGACAGACAGACTTAATATAAATAAGATGTTGCTCTTCAAATGAAGGCTCATGAAGAATGCCACATGCAAGGTAGTGATCTCCTATCCAGGATGAGATTGTTTCTATAGTGATGGCCCTCAGTGTATACAGTATGTGTCATGAAAAGCTCACGCTCAATGAACACTTGCTATAACACACCTAAACAGCTTGTTAACCGCATATAACATTTAAGAGCAAGGCAGCTAGGAAAAACGTCATACAGGATGTCAATTGAGTATGCTTTACAGCCGTCAAGTATTCAACAATCAGATGGATGAAATGAGGATGGCCTGCCCTCCTTCCTGCTCATAACAAATAAATAAAAAAATACATAAAAGAAAAAAGCCAATTGAATATGAAGAGAAGTTTCTCCTTGACAGCTCAAACACACTAGCCTCAAGGACACTCAAGTTCCAGTGCTCCACTTACTAAAACAAAACACTGATGCAAATTTATGTAAATTTAAGGTAAGGGTGTGGGGAATGAAGATTTACTGTCAAAGCATCTTCAGATAATGTGCTGTTACCTTAAAGTGATGGCCTGCCACCCACACTTTGACAGCTACTACATATACATAACACGAAGCTCAGGTTAGGAAGCTCTGTAAGCTTTGGGTTGAAGGTCACCGAAAATGAAAGAAATTAGTTTTGAAATAATGGACTCTTTTGCTGTGAGAGTGTGTACGGATTTTAGCTTTTTTAAATAAAACAAAATGTATAGTGCATATGTCATACAGACTGTTTAGACACTTTAGGCAGTACAGGGAACAAAGAACAGATGAGGTGACGCAAGAAGGGATTCAGAGGTGACCAAAGTCTAGACCTTGGTAATTGTTTTTCAAGCCAGTACAAATTGGCATAAATCAGTGTGTGATACTGTAGATGGCTTTTACTTTGAAAAGATTTTATAGAAATTCTACAAGATTAAGGCCCACCCTACACTGCCTCTGACTGGATTCTGTTGAGGGGGTTAGGTTGATCATGAAGAATGATGATTGGTTGGTTTAGGCATGGAAGTGAATCAGAAGCACGTGATAAATAACTTTTTCCCATCTGCTAGTTTAATTTCAAGTGAAGGAATGATTCTGTATTTTGTTATTTTGTTTTGGGGGTGGCTGTAGCTCAGGAGTTAGAGCAGGTCACTTACTAATCGGAAGGTTGGTGGTTTGTTCCGGGTATGGAGCATGAACGTGTATGAATGCTTAGAGAGAAAGCACTTAAAGCATAAGAGAAAGTACTTGTGTGATTGTGTTTTATTAAGCGCTTTGAGCGCTCTGGGAGAGTAGAAAAGCCCTATATAAGAATCAGTCCATTTACCATTTTTTTGTCATTGTTTTATAAACATTCATCTATATACAGTTGCTACTGCAAAAGAAGGAAGCTGTAAAAAAAAAAAAAGTGCAGTTTTAAAACTTTCTGCTGTTGATTGTACTGCACCTTAATTATGATACATTAAGAGAAAAGTTTTGGACCTCACTAATTTCTAAACCCGTAGCCCTGGATACATTCAACAAATACATACATATTCTAATGAAGAGATTGTTTTTTGTTTTGTTTTTTTGTTTATTACTAAAAAAGAGCTACAGGATATATAAATATATATAAATATGTATGGAAAAAAATGTTTCTAATAATTCTCACTGACACCGACACCACACTGTGTTTATGTGCTAAGAGAGAATAAATTTCCCTGTAACTAAAAATCATCCTAAAGTACAATATCACGAACTCATCTGGGTAAGAAATTTTGCAGAGGGCTTTAATCTCCACATTTCCACTTTATTCTTAAAATGATCTATATTTTTTTAATGTGGCTTTAATATTCAAAGAAATGTATACAAATACATTAAAAAAACTGTACCAAGTACTTAATATTTTAAGGCAGATGAACTAATGAGTTAGTAAAGACTACTCACTATTTTAAACAGCTAATGTCAAAGTTTCTGCAACGTATGATTTCTTAGTTTTATTTACTTGAATGGGAGAGTCATTTAATTTTTTGCATTCAAATCTATTGCCTTAAAAAGTGTTATTCGTGTTACCAAAGAAAAGTATAATAATATGCATATTTTATTTGCTCATCTGAAAATTTAATTTTTACCAGGGGAGGCAGCAACACAAGGCCAGCACAGTTTTGTTTGGCATTCTTTTGGTAACAAAATTCATAAACGAGGCCCAAATGGCAGAAAACTGGTTTAGTCTGCCAACTTGGCACAATTTACATATAAAAAGCCACAAAGCATCACTTAGTTTTATGTGTGATGGTTTAAAACCATTGCTAGACAAACACATAGCTACCTAAAAAGAGATTTATGTCATTGCTGCTACTGACTGAATTAAAATAAGTGTTATATCTTGTAAGCAAATTATTAAGCAACCTCACAGATTAAATGAAACTTTAGCATACAAGCTGCGATAGGCAGCAGTTGTTGTAGACAGCTTTGCCGTTTGTATGAAAATTCAGCTGGCCTCAAATGTGCTACTGTGAATTATTTCGAGCAAGAAAGCACTTCAGGAAAATTATTTCAAAGAAATAATCAAATTAATCCAACAGGAGGCATTTTCTAAAATTCACCAAGCAACTGCATCAAACTGAATAACATTCCAGAGGCAGTGAATTGGAAGTAATTACTTGACCAACTCCCACAATAATGCTGAAAATTGCTCATAAAAGAATAATAAAAGCAGATTAAAGTGTTAGAAACAACTTTGCATTCAAATAAAGTCACAGCCTGCCTGATGCCAAAAGAAATATAATTAAGAGGTCTTTAAAGGTGTTCAATAGTACAGAGTTAGAAGGTGGATTATTGGGGGGGAAACGGCAGGTAACACTACCATCAAACACCTCCTTGCTACAGTGAGCCAATTTATTCTGTAAAAAAAATGTCTCCTCCTTAATGGTCAATAAATACAAGCAGAGGTTTAGTGAACAGCAGCTGTTTGTCAGCTCTACCTGAGTTGTCATGTCTAACATCTGCACAGCTGGCAGCCTCTCTGCAGAAGGAGCGAGGCACCGGGGCTGTGAGCTGAATGACAATGATGAATTCAGGTGGACAGACCTCGTGTTTCAGAAACATAACCCTAGCAGGTGACATCCAAATCATCCCTGCTCTCAGCAGCAGAAATGAGAACGGCGACATTCAGAACATGAAAAACAGCTCTGCCGCCCAGCCAGAGAGAGTCGTCCCTAGCTCGGTTACAGCTGGCTCCACTCAGTGGGCTGCAGGTTGAGCCGCCTCCCTCCATTAGCCTGGAGGATCCATTTATCCTTTCATCACACTGCACTCCTGCAAAACTAACACCATCACCTTGCCGTGCGTCACACATCAGGGTGGCTTTGGCCAAGAGGCGTATCTTTAGCACTTCCAGTAATGAGCGATGGTTTAAAGAAGAAGGAAAATAAAGCTAATCACGTCCTCTTAGGTGTGCTGGGTTTGAACTCCTCCTGAGCAAGATGTTAGGAGAGAAGAGGTAAAGATGAAGGGATGTGAGATGAAAAAAGTAGATGATGATGGCATCACCTGTGAGTAAATTATGCATTTACGGCAGAAGCTTTTTTTATCTCACATCTGAATGAGTTGAATCTCACTTTTTGACATCAGTCTTAGTATATTAAAAACCCACATTTAACATCTCTGGCAATAACTGATTCAGCTGTGTTCAGGCCAGGACACAATTCTTTGTCATAAGACACAAAGACTTAGACTATATTAAGGTAAAACCCAGATAGCTATGTCTAGTTTTAGTTAAACTAAAGATAAAGACCTCGGTCACACTAAATACGTAAAAACACGACAGCAACCTCTGTGTCCATGAAAACTGATTGCTGGTGAATGATTGCATTGAATTTTTTGCTGTCTGGGACCAATTGCAAGTACTTGCAGCACCCTGAACCACTTTTGGTCACAACCAGTTGCATAGCGTTGCCTGGTGGAAGGCAATTTG
This sequence comes from Oreochromis niloticus, assembly GCF_001858045.2. Taxonomy (NCBI): domain Eukaryota; kingdom Metazoa; phylum Chordata; class Actinopteri; order Cichliformes; family Cichlidae; genus Oreochromis; species Oreochromis niloticus. The sequence continues at coordinate 33,659,688 of NC_031965.2, forward strand.
TCTACCCAGACTGACTGTAGTCACTCTCAAAAAGATTGGTTAAGGTTAGTAATTATTCGTTATCTAATTTATAAATGCAGACATATTACTTGCCATCAGTCAGAGTTGGTCTCATCTGTTGCATCAAATAATGAAACACAGAAATCTTTATTAAGTTATTAAGAACAGTTGCAGACTATTTACTGTAAACTGTGCTGAATTTAACACCAAAATGGATGCCTTATTTTGAGCCCAATATATGTGTGACAGTTGCTGCTCTGAGTGTTTATTTATTTGGAATGAGGGGGGAGATGTTATCAGAACAAGTGGGTAATTGGCACAGCTGGATGGCTTAGAGCTGTGAGCATAGTGCCAAAACTTTGATTTTGCCTTGTTGCTCTTTACTCAGTCCTCACTCTAAATGATTATAGCAAAGCCCTGCATATTGCTACTCTGCAATAATGCTAGAATTTTATTGAAGCAGAGCAGAACTAACCTGAACTTAATGTAGCATCGTTGGAAATGACACCTTATTTTCCTTTTTACAGTGAGGCCTTTATTCAAATTTTTATGCAGATATCTGTACACGTCTTTTCTGAGCAGTGTGAGCACACAAAGCAACCCTCATGTTTCCAGCTTTATTTTCAGATTCTTTTTTAAAGTGAGCTATTGCATAACACATGGTCTGTCAAACTGCAGCTATTAATGTGACTGTGTTAGCTTTAATTCGGAATTTTGCAGTATGTTAGGCGTAGGGTTAGTTAAATTAACACTGGGCAGTATTCCCAGTCTCAACACAATAAACAGTTTAATAAAAAACTCCATCTATTTATTGTCATTTGACCAGCTGTGCCAATTTACTTAAATATTTAATATGAATTGCTGTCAAAATCCAACAATTAAAAAAAAATATCATTACACTACAGCAGATTCCTAAGAAAGCATTGAGCTTTGATTTTTTTCTGCTGTGCTGCAGCGGGTCATCTGTAGCACACATCATTAACAAAGCAGGTGCTAAAACACCATGATGGAGAAAAAATAACTGATCTCAGTTAACTTTTAATTAAGCTAGGCCTAAATTTAATAATAAGCAATTTTGGGTACTGGAGCCAGCTTTTTTGGCATCACACTTCCTTTGAAGAAGACAAATAATCACTGTTTTTGCTTTTTTGTTGATCACTACAATTCCAGAAGTAAATATCTGAGTGCCTTTAGCCCAACTAGTGTGAAAATCACTTAGTCATAATAATGACTGTCTTTTGCTAAAGAATACAGATAACTGGTTTTAAGAACGTAAATGCTAATATCATGATTTCAAAAATGAAAAGAAACGAATGATTGTGTACAGCACATAGAAGTTGACACTAAGCAACTTACACAATAAATCTCTTATACTGCAGAACATGTGCTTTTTAAAAAAAATTAATTTGAAAGACTAAGTGCTGAACTGGGTTTGATTTGTGGAGTTATAGTGATGCAAGTAACTTGTGTTCAGAAAAAAGAATGTTTTTTTTTATAAATAATACAAACTAAAATTATATAACTTCAATATAACCTAAATATTTTTATTTTGTGACTTAATACTTGTATAACAAATTACTTACTACTTTGAACTATATTAGTCTGATTTATTTTTAAATATAAATTTAATATGTCTGGGATGTAATTAAACATATATTCAAATAGACATTTAACATAATTTGTGCACAGGGCATTAGGAAATCTGCAGTTCAGCTGAAGCCAGCTGTACTCTAAAGTATGATATAAATATTTAGCATGCCACTTATTAAATGACAATTATTGAGTTATTTTAACTTTTTGAGGTATGTTTTTGAACTCTGGATCATAAATAGAGTTTTGAACAGTTCAAATATTTTAAACAACCTGCCAGATTCTGCAGCAGTTTCAAAATATCTTCCGTATCATCTCATGAAACTTGCAGCCCTTGCTCCAGTTTAATATCTGAAATCAAAAATTTTTCCGGGACTTGAACACTAGAAACTGCAGCTTACATATCCAACCGCTGTAACTCCCACGTCACAGAGTGCAGGAAGGCTGCCATAGCCCTGAATTGATCCAAAGCTAAATTGTAATCCCTGACCAGCAGTCTGTCTGGTGATGCGGGCAGCAGGTTGCTACATGGCTGTCTCACAGCTGAGAAGGTGTTGAGGTAGTTATATGATATAAGACCAGCCCAGGCTTGCCTGGATGATTGCCACAACCGCACAGCAGCACTCAGCATCCCCTCTGCCGTAGCTGTCATACACAGCCACCTGGGGCTGCCATCTTGACTTGTTTTGACGAGCCTTGCTGAGCGGAAGGAGGAGCTGGGGCAGATGGTGCTGTTAAACTGGCAGGGGTGACGTGGCTGGCATCAAGCCGGGTATCCCTGTAAGTCTCAGACAGCAGGAAGCCACCTTGACCCAGCTGGGGCTGCCAGATCTTAATTCCCATCACCCCACTGGAGACAGGGCTGCAGGCCACGCAGATCTAGGCCTTGGTGAAGACCGCTCAAACATCCCAGCCTTCCATCAGCCCCTAGGTCATTGGCTAGCACTCTGCCAAACACCCAATTAAGCCTAATTTTGTAAGTTTGGGCTAGGCTCAATTTCTGTGCCTCTAAATGCAACAATGTGATGACTATGTGCATACTAATGAGATTTTTGATGAACGAGGGAGAAAGATGTAATAACATACTGCTAAACCTTAATATAAAAAGATATGAGGATAGCTGCTGCGAATATTTACCTATTTTTATGAGTATTTGCATTTTCAGTTTGCACATAAATACCCTTGCTCTAAGAGTTTTCATCCATCCATTTTCTGACAAGTATTTAGGAGACAAGGGCAACATAAGGAAATCAGTAGATTGTTCAAGCAGTTAAATCCAAATAATAAAGCAACATCCGAACCCAACATACTTTATGAAAACGAAGCATGTGAGCCAAATGTTTCAGTTGCTAGATTCCCTTTCACTTTATGAGGTTTCACTGTTGCCGTTTCAATTATCTCATTGTAATCTCATTTTCTGCTGCAGTTCACTGGGACCTGACTATGGAGGAACTGCCACTAGTAACAGTAACACAACGCTGGTGGATAGATGTGAGCATTATTTCAGTTTCTTCAGCAGATTTATTTTTGAATTTAGTTGAAATTTGTACTGTATTTGGATGGAAATCCAGGCAACCAAAATAATTAGGAATACAAAGAAAATACTGTCTGTGAGTTTTTAGACAATGACTTACTTTTTGTAATTCATCATGCAATCAGTAAGTGCAGACTTTCAGCTTTAATCCAAAGAGTTTAACAAAAGTATTGCAGTGTGTTCAGGAACAGCTACTCTGATGCTTTCAAAGGTTCAAAAGAAAGACAATTCACTGACAAACAGTTTCATGGCGAAGTCTGTCCCCTTTTTATTCCATGACAAATTAAGCAGGTAAAAAATCCGGAACTTGAATTTGTTAAGTTTTCACTGAGTCCAAAGAGATGTCATGTTAGTGACAGAAACCTCATTGCAAAGAAATGGGATATTCTTCAGTGGCTAAGTGAGTCCCCTGACTTCAACTCAACAGAGCATCCTCTCCAACTACCAAAGACAAAACTGAAGGCAGAGAGACCCACAATTAAGTACCAACTGATGGCAGCTGCAGGCCTGGCATTTGGTGATGCCCATGGGTTCTAGACATCAGGCAGTCATTGACTGCAAAGGAGGTTCATCCAAAGTATTAAGAACAATCCTCATACTTAAAATTACATTAGTTCCAATCACTTTTAAGCCTCTGAAAATGGAGGACAATGTAGTCTTTAAAAATGCCTTTCATTCTTAAACAGTTAATAGAATTTTTTGCTGTTAAATCCCTTTGAATTAAAGCAGAAAGACTGCATGCCAATCACATCTTGAATGTTTGATTTAAAATCCACTGTGGCAGAGTACAAAATAATAATAATAATAATGATAATAATGATGATAATTTGAAGTAAATGCTAATGGAAACAATGCCAGTGCTAACATCTGGATACTGAGATACCGCTTATACCATGTTTTACCATGTTCAGGTACTGTATAAATTAGCATTGGGAGCTGCATTTGCTTCTACACTTAATGGCAAAGGGATCGCCAAGCAATTGGAACTCATCCTCTGGTAACTATGAATTTAAAATTGCATAAAACTCCACTAATGCTGCATATATTTTCATTGCTTTTTAAATAAAACTAGTAAATCTGCTTTGAACAAGTAGAAATGCACACTTGAAATATAAATCCATCTAGTCATTTGAAAAATAGTAAATGGAGTTTTAAGCAAACAGGTCATATCGGTTCCTCCCTGTGACTTTAGCTTCAATACAGAATAAAACCGAGGAAAAACAGAGGAAAGGAATATTTAATAGTAAATATCATCCACCTGACCAGACACGTTTCCCCACAGTGACCTACTGATCCATATATATCATGCTATGCTATGCTTGGTCTTCTTAGCGTCTTTTGCTTGGGGTGGAAAGTTAAAAAAAAAAAAAAAGGATTAAGTATTGAGCATCTATAGGATTAGTAGAAAGAGCAGAGAAGCAAGAGGCCTCAAGCTGTGCAGGAGGCAGTGTGAAGCTGGAGTATATTATCACACAAGAACACCATTCAAACCAGAGGCCAGAGCAATCCTCGCCAGTTAGCCAGTAAGCCAACTGTGAAGCCGGGGAAGGCTATGCCAATGTTTTACTCTTCGCTGACATGACTTAATTAAAGTGCCATAGCCTTTCTTTAACTTATTCTCACTTAATTGGATCATTAGCAGAACAGATTTAATTACAGCCAGAGCTGAATGGTTTGCATTAAACCTGCACCTGGAAAATTTGGTCGAATATCAAAACCGAACAAGGATGGAGTTTGCTGAGAGGAGGTGGTCCATTAGACTGCTCCTCACACTTTAGTTTTGACTGAGGTTATCTGCAGCTGCCAAATAACACACGCATGCATGAACATTACAAACAAATTTGCACAGTTCAGTTAAAACAACGTGGCATCAAATTGATTTGTATCAGAAAACAACTCAGGTTTGAACAGACAGACCCAAACCACAGATGTGCCCCAACTTCTGAGCATCTGATAAATGTGTTTATTACATATAAAACCTTTAACACAAGATCTTCAAATAAATCCTGAATCAGTATTGTACAGGTCCACTCAGAGCACTGCTGTCTCCTGGATGTGGTATGCTCAGATTCCTTCATAATGACATGTCCCATGTCATGCAGAAACATCTTTGTGTGAAATGCATTTTGTGGCAATGGCAATTAATTACACGATGTATATAAGTGTATTTAGTAGATACACCAGCTTTACAGTCACTGATGTGAATTCAATACACTAATAAAATGTGCTGAAACAAATGCCAGATTACTCTGCGGGGTCTTCTGGGTCTGAAAAAATGCAGGCAGTGTGAAAGCTTAACGCCTTCATTCTAAATTCTGCCTAATGGCCAGCAGGAGTGACACCTCCTGTAGCAAAAAAAAGAAAATATGGGAAAAAAACCAATCCTACTTCATATCAAATTTGTTATTGTTTTCCTATTCGATTAATATAAACTAAATGAAAAATCAGACATGGGACTGATTTTCTGAACAAATGAATAACTGATTGATAGTCACACTTGCATTATCCAGTAAAATAGAAATAAATATAAAATACTAATTGCAGATTAACTGAATTAATCAAATCAGCTCTGAATCACAATGACTTTTATTGTCAGAGCATTAACTGTAATCTTTTTTTTTTTTTTTTTTTTTTTTTTTAAATTGAGTGTGTGAATCTAGATCAGAGCTAAATGTGAACAGGGAAGACACCCACCACTAAAAAGTGGATGTAAAAAGAGCAGAAATCACAAGTAAAGGAAATGAAATTAAAAATGCTCTGATGTGGACAGTGATAATGACGGCACATTGTGAGTGTGTGCAGCACACAACGCTCATGCTGACATTTATGAGAGAAGGCTCTAGTGATTATCAGAGGGTTCAGCGAGTCTTAAGCTGTGATTGCTAACATCACTTCAGAGTCTTTTAGACATTTGGAGAGAGGCAGGGAGTTGGCACCTCTGAAAATTATCACTCACTCTCGCCGTCTCATCACTGTAGATGGGATCTGAGCCTCAAATATATATACATTGTAGTTGGCCATCTCAAGCGTTTTAATATGCAGTCTCAATAATCCATACATGGTTTACTGGCTTTGGAGGCACGCTTCATTTGATCACATTTTAAATGTTGTCATGGTAACAAAATACACACAAACCTATAGTCAGTGTTAAACAAATGGCACAACTCGCTCACACTGCAGTGATGTTGCTCTATAATATTGGAAAATGCCTCATTGGAATTTGTCTAACCAGCTTTACAAATAAAATCGAATGTACTGGAAACTGAAACCGGATAAGCTGACACTCTGTTGACATAAATTAATGATGTTGATCTCTCTGGGCTAATTGTGTTTGTCTCGCTTTTATCACAAAGTTCATTCTGTACCTCTGGACACAGAGTTTTCAGCGGGAGAAACGTTTCATCACGTTTCATCACTCCCCCAAGTGACTTTTCAGTCTCAAGACTGAAGAAGTCACTTGGATGCGTGATGAAATGCTCCTCTAACTGTCCAGATGAGCAGAATCAACTCTGTGGTAAAAGTGAGACAAACACAATTAGCCCTCTAACTTTCTTTCCAAGATTATTGAGAATGCATCATGGCATTGTCTTGCTTTTATTTTTATTATTTATTTTTATATTTTATTTCATAAGTACACAACTAATGTAATGCCTTAATATAATTTGGTGCAATAATAAAGTAACTGCATCAAACATCAACACAGTGGGATTACAAGTATTTAAAGTAGATACATAGTTTATAATATTAATAATAACTGTTGGTAGGTTATTATACTCATTTACAGCTCCACAATTTTTATTCTGGCACTAGACTGGGCATCCATGATTTACAATTAAAATCATTCCTATTTATCTTTTACTGACCCTTGATGAAGCTCCTCACTTCATCCAGTGGATACTGGCTTCCTGTGAAATTTTGCATTGATTTTAAAATTCTTTTACTCACGTATAAAATCTTAAACAATACCGCGTCTAGCTATTTAACAGAACTTCTCTATTTGTACAATCCTAAAAAAGCACTAAGATCTTCAAACCAGATGCTCTTAATGCAACCTAGGTCTAGGCTCGCAGCACCTAGACTATGGAACAATTTCCCTGTTGCCATTCGCACTTCTGAGTCTATTCAGTCTTTTAAATCTCGCTTAAAGACTCATCTTTTTACCTTGGCTCTGACTTAAGTTAGTTTGTCTATCATTTGGTTGGCTTTTAAGGCCTTCCTTCATACAATCTCACTTTTTATCTGATTGGCTTACCCTCACCTGGCTAGCACTGACCCACTGCCTCTGTTCTTAAAACAAACTGACCCAACCTGAAAAATCAGAATCTCTGGTTTTTGGTTGGAAATTAATTTATAGGTAGATCTTTGAAAGAGATCTCTTGGTTAAAAATTACAATTATCACCTTCTTATTGTGGGAAATGATAGTAGCTTTAGCCCTTCAATTATAGTTTGCCTGAAATGAACACATGTGGCCCGAGATGACCTGTTGATATCAACCAGACCCAAGAGCAGAAAAGACGGAAACAGTCTACAGCTTATGGGGATTAATTGTGCATATGCTGACCTGATTATTTCCAGCTATGGCCATGTTAATTATGAGCATCTACCATTGTAACAGCATGTTAGGTCCAATTCACAGAAACACTTAAAAGATTTGCGTTGTAGATGCAGATTCAGATTACTATGATAAAGAGTGTTTCTTTTATCAGGAAACCATACTTGACTAAATATAACAGCTCAGATACTTGATGCAGAAAGAATATTAGCAAGTAAACAGTCAAACAGTTTCATTTATGTTGTTTTGCCAAATCACAGAATGAGCATAAATTAACTACAGCTGAGTGAATTAATGGCAAAAGTTGCCATTATAGCCCCTGAAATTAACAGTAGCTGTCGAGTGCTATGACATTACACTCTTTCAAAGTTTGACTTAAAAACAATGCGTCGCTCAGGCTGAGCACAAATAAGACGATATGGGCCAAAACCATGCTCATAGATTGCAGCTGTTATTCATGATTGCATTTCGAAAAGAAAAATGTTTTCCCACAAAGTGTTATTAAAACTGAAATCTACGATTATGTGAATCTTCTTAAGCGGAGAGCTGTGGAGATGGAACCAGACTGTAACTCCAGCACTCAGAACAGCAATCTTATCAGCCTCCCTGGATACACAGAAGAAAAAAAAAAAAGCTTATTTCCTTTTTCACATTATCAAAGTCAGGCTCCGCTATCTGTCTCCGTCACTGTGAAATCAGCCCACTGCCACTGCCACACTGTCACGGCACCGCACCACAGCGGCATATAAGAGGCCGGAGGCTCCATCCAGAGGCCATGCAGTGAAGCCACAAGGCTGGGGAGAAAGCCTCGGCCCTGGCCCCCAACTCCACCCCCCCACCCCCCACGGCATGGCAAATAGCTATCTGCACTGCCGAAATCCTCATCCTCTTGTCCAAACACATCCAAGGGTTCCCTGCCAGTGTCGTTTGACTGACAGCTCCTGTGTCGGAGGGCTTGGCGCTGTGTACACCGAATGTCAGGCCCCAGCCAGACGACTGTCTGTCAGTGCACGGGTTGCTGAGTGAGTGGTGAGTGATGTGGGGGGATGGAAGTGGTTGGGAGTGAGCTGAGGAGGGAGGCTGGGGCAAACTGCTGCCTCAGGAATCAGAGCCTCATCTGGCCTGTGGGATTTGGCTGCCTCTGAGAAGAGCTGCTGCTGCTGCTGCCGCGACTACTGCTTCAGCTTTTAGTCTCAGGCGCTGACAGACACCCATCAAGCCAACACTGTGAGAGTGGAGCATGATGACACTGCATGTTCGACCCCTGCCCCGCGACTTGAACGGACTCCAGATCCTTGGCTGAGAGAACGGAGGGCCGTACACAAGCTCTAGCACACCACCTAAAACCACCACTTTACAGAGATGAAAGCAAGTATTTTTAGCTCCTCTGACAGCTTGATCATTTTTTTAACCCCTCTGGTTGTTCAAAACACAAGAGATCAAAAGCGACATCAGAAAAGCAGCAAGATGGGGGAACAGTGGAGTGTTGGTGGGAGGTCTGAGTTTAAGGTAGGAAAAAGTGTGGCGTTAGAAATTCTATCGATCCAGTCACATCAGCTGACATGGAGAGCGCCCAGTCTAAATGTCGTGTATTTCAGATTAACTCAAGCCATTATTCCTGTGGCTCACCACGACCCACAACCACCCGCTGCCATCTCAGGACCAGCACAGCCGTCATAAAGCATTAGACTCTGTGAGAGTGCTGTGATTATGGATGTAAAGTCTCCCGCACAGTCTGGCTACTATGTCTCTCCGGATGGGCCTCGAGGTGAAGAGCTCCTTGTCCCTTAGTAGTGCTTTCATGCATAATTTCTCCGTCTCTTCTTCTGTCTCCCTGTCGTTATCTACAGTTTCTCTTTCAAAATCTCTCTTTCCATCTACTGCCTTCTTTCACACCCAATTTCTCTCTTTTTCACTCAGCTTTCAGGCTTGGTTTAAGCCAGTTTTTCTGTCTCCTGTCTGTTTTTGATCACATTTCCTCTTTCTGTGATTCTCTGTCACTAACACAGCCCTGTGATCTCGTATCAAAGTCTGATTTAGTGTCAAATGACCATCTGTCAAATCAGAGAACAATGCTTTATGAGCAATGGATTGTTACACAACGTGCATGCAAAATATGCCGGGGCATTTCACAGTCATGCATCACCCCGCATCAATTTGTCCAGACGTTGATGGAGTGAAGCAAAGAAAGTAATTAGGACTCTGAAAACACACACACACACACACACACACACACACACACACACACACACACACACTTAAGCACACAATGATAGGTCTCTGCCTTAAAGATGCATTAAATGATTTTGAACCAACAGGAAGTAATAAGATTCAAAAAAGCCCCAAACAAAACAAAACATGCAAGTAATTTAGGTTTTAATTTCTTATTTTTCTTGTTTTGGAGATCATTTAATCATCACTAGATATTTATTCAAAGATGTAAATACAATAAAGCAGAAACAGATAAGGTCATGGTAGTTTTAGTTGTAAACCTATATAAGAGATGGGTATAGTTTCCATCTCCAAGAAGTGAAATCCATTAGATGTCTATTTTTTCTAATGGGGGTGGTGACTTCTGAAATTAAAAAATAAGTTCAACTGATCCCTGGGAATGTATGGCCCTTCTGTTGCTTGTCATAGGGGACGACTTTCCTGAGAATTTGTGATCTCAATTGCTTATTTCTTATCTACTGCAATATATTTATTTTGTAAATTAAGGTGTCCATGAGAGTGACAAAAGCATGCCTAAGGGCTGGTCTACTGTGTGACTGGCAAACTGCAACCCTGTAACCATGTTTCTATTTGTTTCACGCCTATTCTGTCTGAAATAGCCATGAAACAAATAGTGACAATGTCTTAATGAGAAGATGGGAGTAGAAAAACTATGTGCACAAAAAGGAAAACTTACTGCAAAACATTCACATGCAAAGAAGAAAGAAATAGTGAAAGACTAACAAGTTGACTTACTATTGTTACTTAAAGATATATTTTAAAAACCTTAAAGATTAAATCTCTAGTAAGTATTAAAAGCACCAGCATACAAGGACTCATAATGAACTTTTCTCAGTATAGCTCACTGACATACAATTGTTTTTTGTTTGTTTGACCATTTTTGGGGAACAACAAGCAATGATTTTTAGTAATCTGTCTTTTTTTTAAAAATGGATTTGATTTCCTCAGTTGGTTTGCTAACAGTGAGCAAAATATTTATCAAGACCCTAACCTTCTAAAATATATTTGCAGAGTGCATAGATGCCAACCGGCTGAACCACACGGCATTGCTGGTTGGAGTGGGATACTGAAACAGTGCACTAGCTTCTTGGCATGTAGAACAACACTTCCTATTTCAAACAACACCATGTTGCACTCTAAGCTGTGTATGTCTAAGTTCAGTGCAATCTCTGCCTGTTGCAGAGCTTCTTCTATAGAGACTATAAATGTACTCACTATAGACCTAAAAGCATGAACTCCATTCACAACCAGCAAGCATCCCACTGGTCAAGCCATAGCAGACAGTTGGTAGGTGAGCAGTGGAGCATTTCTCCCTGCAGCCCACACAGCCAGCAGATACCATGCTCCATGACACCACTATCAGAGGGTGGTAAGCCTCCGTGTTTGTGTTTACAGTGAGATTAGCCACACACACACACACACACACACACACACACACACACATCCGAGCACCAGAGCATGAGGATGGAATGTAAATTTGAACTCTGTATGAATTTATGAATGTGCTGATTCAATTTGAACTGCTTGTTTGCTCTCTCTAACCTCCACATTTGGGAAATAAGCCTTGCTATATGCCCTGTTTAGCTGGCGAATCTAATGTGTGGGTTTCTGACACTGAGTTGCAATTTGTTTTCTTGAAAAGTCCCCAAGTTTTCTATTGGAAAAATCCATTACCCCCACTGACAATTACCAACCAGAGATCCAGGCAACCAACATTATCAAACACCAGTTCAGTTCACCCACAGGCAAAGCAACAACACGTCCACACTGGAGAGTGATTTCATGTGGTGCATTGTGGGTGGTGAGGTTTTGAAAAATGGCGGGGGTGGTCTACTACGAAGTCTACTGTTAGAGGGAGATCCTGAAGTACTCTTCACCTCCCCATTAGTTATCTCCAACAGTCACATGGCGTCAGCCCTGGCAGAGTGGAGCGGCAGGGCGGCCTGTGGGAGGAAATCAGGTCCACGCAACCTTTACCCACAGAGCAACGCCAACTTCCAATTTAACACACTCGGAAAGCAGAAACTCGCCCACACAGAGCACAGTGGGCAGAGTCTGTTAGAGAGTGATCTTTTCTAAATTACTGTTGATTCAAGGATGAGTTCTGCAGCGTAGTACAATAAAAGCATGTGCATCCGGTGCATGTTTCACACACCCAACTTAATAATGCATACATATCCTGATGGAAATGAAAGCCTGCTAGAATGAACAGTGTTAGCCTTCAAAAGGTTCAGCCTGAGTGTAGGAGGAACTCCTCCTCTAGAGCGATGCTAAATTGAGAAAGGACAGAAAAACAGCAGTTCTGCATTTCTTAAAGGATCAAAAGTCATATGATCACTCCCACAGAAGCAAAACATTTAAAGTATCCCACAATCCTGAACTCACTTTTGCAACTTTGCAAACACGGCTGAACGGTTATTTGAACGTATCACATGGGAGAAGAGTAGTAGATTTCTTATTGTAGTAGCAATCAACGCAGATGTATTTTAATTCTTTTCTGGTCGGGTGACTCTTGAAAAAAAAAAAGATTTTTAATCTCAACAATAATTTTAAAATAATTATAATAATTATAAAATGCTTTGCAAAACATACTAATACACTGTAATTGCAGCAACTGTAGCTACCTTCTTCAAACTTTTTCCTTCTTTAGAATACAAAAGCTGTTTTATCATAAAATGGCATAATGAGGCTTTGTTCAATCATCACTGAAAACGAATGAAATGACATGCTCCAGTGACAGAGACTCAGCGACAGATCGAAACAGCTGTTGCAATAGCAGGTGCATTACTTGTTAATAAACCATCTAAAGCCGTCACTAGCTTTACCAGAGAACTAATTTGTTTTTTGCAAACATTCGCTCAGCATGGAAGCCGCTTCTTCACAGCACCCTACTTCAGATTCATACTGTTACATACATAAACTCACCCTGTGAGCTCTCCAGTACAACTTGGTGTCTCTATTTGTGTACATTAAGAGAAAATCCATCTCAATACTTCCTCATAACTTTCGTCACTATGTTCAGGTTTCCAAATGACAAGATAAATGATAGTTTACCTTTCATCAGCAACTTTCCTTACACAAATCTGACATATGTAAAGTATCTTTTCTTGGCTTGGAGACCAGCTAAAAGGCACAGAGTCCATGCATATTTCAAAATTCACCTGTCTAGTCATTCTAGCATTATGGCTGCAGAACTCACCTCACTAAAAAAGGTCACAAGCTCAATCCCTTCAACAGTATATGAGTCATGACAGCACCATGTTTAGTCACAATGACCTCCAGTGTTGCACTGAAGCCCACCAGCTTTCTCTTGGTAAGAGCGGTGGCTAACTGCCTTGAGTGTGAATGTAAAGGTGCTTGACACAGACAGTGACTCATGGTTTAGCATTCATTTGTAACTTTCAGATCGCCCCTCTATAAGTCCATGGAGGAGCCAGGCACAATACAACAGAGACTGCAGGTGTCATCTGGGTAATCATTTCGTCTAACTCAGCCACTGCCTGAGGTGAACAAGCTAGCTGAAAAACCTGAACAAGTAACTCTTTCTAAAAGACATGGAGGAAGCAACGGAAGTCTATTTTAAGGAATGTTGAAGAGAAAGCAGAGAGTTTAAAAGCCTTGACAAGGTAAACAGAGAATAATCAGACTTCTAATTAAAGGTGGTCTCAGGCTAGCTGGCCAGATGACCCGAGTATGAAAGTGACATTTAGGGGGAAAAAAAAACACATAGCCAAGAAGATTTAATGAGAGAGAGTCTCTCCACTTCCCTCTCCCTGTGGGGAGTGACCTTTCCAACTCCCAGGTGACAACGTTCCCTCCAGATTTACCGGGCCTCTCCCTTGACTGCACTGGAATAAAGAGAAGAGTCGCCTCACTATCCAGACGCTGACCTTTAATTTGACACAGGCGTGGACAAGCATGGCGTGCAATGCCTGGCTGACCAGCAGCATCAAAGAGAAAACTAGACTCAGCAGTGGCAGCGATGATTTGAAAACCCAAGACCTTGTAGCGGTACCTTTCTTGATTGCCTTTATTTCCACCTGGTGCTAAGTGCGCAGGATAAACATGCGTAAGATGAAAGTCGTAGGTTATTCACACCCACACACATAGAGGGACCAAAGAGAACAGCTGCTGGAATGACACTCATGGGTCTCCATCTAACTAGTAGTCAGCTATTGTTTTAGAGTATTAATTAGCAGTACAGATCATGGCTTCCTTGTTTTACACCTAGGTGACAAATCTGAAAGGAAAAGTGCATTATTTTAGAAAATGAGCTTATTTGTTTTCTTGCAATGAAATGGCAGCATGAATACCAGTTTTATTTATGTACAGTCAATGTGGAGCCAAAGCCAGCAGCCAGTTTGCCTTTATTCATGCTAAGACAAGCTAACAGAAAAAATGCACCCAGCACCAACTCTACAGCTCACTGAGCAACCTCAAGGGGCTCCTGGGCAAGGAATGCAGAATGGATTTTTTTAAGCTTTAGAAACGCTACTGGGTGTTTTGTTTTTTTGTTGTTTTTTAACTGCGGACAAGGAGAGCATGCAGAGGACTGGTGTGAGATAAATGACGATGCTAGGGATAGGGTTATGATCTGCCCTGCCAGCCCCTAAAGGGAGCAGTTCAAAGAAGGAGGACAGAGTTTTGTTCCTTCTTCCATTTCTTCAGCTTGCCATATCCTGCCCAAGATTTATAGCTAAAGGTATGAAATGTGAGTATGAGAAAACTGGTTTTGTTAGATTACATTATATTTGATGATTAGACTATTATGTGTTCACAATAGCAAGTAATAATTTTGATTGGAGATACTTTAGAACTGATACAAAAGACGCCAGGACTTTTCAGCTTAATTTCACAGCTAAATCAAGTGACTTCAATGAAATCAGAGTGATCAGAGGGCTCTCTTGAGAAGGCGAAAAGCGAATGTCACTTTGTAGTGTGACCATTGCATAACACCAACTCCTACACAGTGTGTTGCTGTGTGGGCTGTTTGTAGAGCTAATGTTGCTAGGGTAAAATCCATTCATTATCTGTCTTAATCATCCTAATAAGTGTTCAGTTAGCACAGTTTAACCCATAACTACTTCATGACTTGTGTTTTGTGTTTTGCTGGAAAATAAAGTAATAAATAGCAAAAACAACATATTCATATTTAGTACAGATGCAGAACATTTGTCAGTCATTCAAGAATTAGTGCTGACAAGGGAAAAATACGTGTGTTCAGTATACTATAACAAAGCTAATAACAGAGGTTTGATAAAAAATGTTAAAAATTTCTGTTTTATGGAGGAAGGCTTCAACAATAATACTGTGCATCAGTTTCATTTAAGGCTTCTCCAACAGGACAATCATTCACCTGCCTGATAATGTGTCGGTCACCCTCATGCTACAAAAGCTCCTCTTGCTTATCAAGGCATGGACGCACAAGACCTCTGGATGTCCTATTGTGTCTGGCACCAGGATACTGCCATAGGATACTGTGGATCCTGTGGGTTGCAATTTGGGGCCTTTTGTGATTTGCTCACACAGCATATCTTCAATCACATTAGGCAAGTTCAACATCTTGGGCCGTTCCTGAGAAGTTTCTGCACTGCAGCAGAGCACATTGTGCTATTGGAAAGGGAAGGGCATATGTGTCAGTTCTCATTGAAGAAGAATGCCAAGACACAGGTTTTCCCCAACAGAATACTGGATTGTAACAACACATCACCTGTTAATGGTTTTAATGTTGTAGCTGATCACTGCATATACTCTTAATCAGTGTCCTCTGACATTCAGGTCAAACCACAAACATGCAGCAAGTACAACTGGTCCAGTTCAGTAGAAGAAAAAGTGGTGTTTCTATTCTGGGTACAAGTAAAGCAAGGTCACATCACCAGTTTTTTGGCACTTCGAAATGTGCAAGTGTGGAAGTGGGTGGAATGAGCTATCACGGGCAATAAACAACTACGATTTAAAAATAACAACGCTAACACGGTACAGTCCCACTGACATTTTGTGTTAACAGAATTACCTTCTTTAAGATGGCAGCAATACACCAAATGATGTCCTTCACTGTGACCGCTTTGCAATGTAATGTAACACAGAAAAGAACATTCTGAAGGAGATTAAAGCGTTTGTTCTTATCTAAAGACATTTCACAAAGTCCCTTGCACTGTGTAGATGTACCAACACTACAGGTAAGCTCCCTTTTGCCAATCAGATGGAACATATGCTTTAAGAAAAAATTCAGTTTTTGTAACAAAATGATAATAATGCAGTTAAGGTTAACAAAGACCGTGAAACACCACTGTGTAAAAAAATTGTTCCGTTCTGCCTTCATCGTTACATCTCTTAAATAAATATAGACACATGTAGTGTTGGTGGAAGCACTGAAATACTAGTCTAAGCTCGCTGTATAAATGCTGGATCTTACTTTGGGACATTAGCTTGGTCTGAGCAAAAGCAAAAATTCGAATGCATTTCACTATCAAACTCTTTGCTTTGTCTCAATATGCATCCACAAACATCCAGTTATAACTGCTTGTTTTAATGCACGCACTAAGTTTGATACTTAGTTGTAAGGCTTAGTGAAAAATAACTGTATCAACTGCACCTTCTCTTTCCTGTTTTACACAACCCTGCTAGACTCCCAAGTCATACAAATGTTTTGTTGATAAGCAGTGGTGTCACATTTTAATGCACCAGGCTCACCTTTAATATTATTTTCCAGCATGCACATTTGGCAAGGGCTGAGACCCTTTTGGTGTTGCAACCACTGAAGAATGTGTAGTAACCAAAAAATGGTAGACAAGTTTGTTGCTTGTTAAGCAAGAGGGGTTAACAGTGTATTTGTGTACACTGTCTCTCATCCTTTGACGGGAGGGAGGGAGGGAGGGAGGGATGGATGGATGGATGGACGGAGGGACGGAGGGACGGACGGAGAGCTAATGTGATGTCACGGGGTCTCGATCAAGCATCAAGCTCCACAGTGATTTGTGGCTTCAGTAAAAGTAGTTTTCAATCACCTTGCTTCACTGCAGAGTTTCTGCTGGGCTACTTGATATGTTAAGTGAGCCAAAGAGGCAATAAAGCACTCTAGCAACATTACTCATACAGTAGAGGCCCTGATTCACTTGCAAATTTTATGTTTATATAAGTTTTGAATATCTGAGTTATGAGAATTTTCCTCACATTGCTTCATTGCTTCGGTCACACTACCTGAGAAAGACAATGAAAAATTGTCATTAGTTTTAAAAGCAGGGTAAATCTCACAGCATACACAGAACCTATGGAATTAATTCCCTCATGTCCCTCTGAAGTAAGTGTGGACATTGAAGACTAAAGTCTGTTTAAGTGATTTTGTACACTTAGTTAAGTGTATCCTTTATTCAGCTATGCCATAATTTTCTATATATCTGATTCTGATTGGAGTAAAATGCAAATAACACCACAAAGCATATCCGTTAGTAATTCATATTGAATAGATATAGAAAAAATATTAAATAATTGTAATATTTGAGCTAAAAGTGGTAAAATATGTCAAAATATCCAAATGAAACCATTTTTATTAATCTATTGTCCAGGGAACTGCTTTAAAAATTCTTTAGCATTGTGATTTATTATTTTTCACTTTTTTAATATCTAAAAGTGCACTGTTGATATTCTTTGTAATCTGGAGTGTTTCCACAGGAAGCTCTGGGGAGTTTGCTTTCTGACAAGTCCTTACACAGTGTAGTCAGTGAGGTCTGCGACCTGAACAACCATTTTATATCACTTCATGTGTTTTGAAGACTCACAAAGCAGTTGTTGAAGGCGACTTTTAGGGTTCCTAGTTAGAGTAAATTCCCAGACACCCTGCTTTTCTGTTACTAATTCATTTAACACAATAGTGAGTGTGACTGTTTTACCTTTTAATTATGCTTGAAATAAACAGACCAGGCACTGGGGAGTTAACTGATTTCTGTTCAGTGAGCTGATCATCATCAGTTTTGCAGATTATTCAAATGGATGGGATATTATCCAAATTATAAAGTATAAAGCATTTAGTTTTTATTTTTTCACTGAAAGCACATCAATGCCTATTTCATCACCATAAAAAATAACAAGAGGTAAAGGATGTCTCTCTAAACAAGGGATGTAAAAACGTGTTTGCACTTTTATCTTTAGCTGGCCAGAGATAAAAGCACAAAATGTTGTTGCAAGTCTTCACCAACACCGATAGAGTGGCCTAGCTAGACCAGATCTTAAATCACTGCATTAACTTCTTGTGTGTCAAAGGATGGATTTTAAAATCCTATTACTTGTTTATAAAGCACTGAATAGTCTTTTTGAACCATTCAGACCCCTTGGGTTATCTGGAACAGGTTTAGTTAGTGTTCACAGGATCAAAACTAAGCTAAGCTGTGAAACAAGCCTCCTAAATTCCTACTGCCTTCAAAAACTGTCAGCTCATATAAAACAGGCATAAAATATGCATTAAAAAAAAAAAAAAAAAAAAAACTCTGGCTAGCCAGTAAATCATTTGTTTTTAACCAGAAAACATAACAAGGAATTTAGCATTGTTATTTTATCATTTAATTATTCATGCTTCCTGATTTAAACCTGTCTGTACTTGTTTATACATTTATTTATATTATACTATACTATATCGTATACTATTTCTTTTGTATCTTTTATTTTTATCCTTTCTTTCAATTTACATTTGAATATGCCATTTGATAATGTCAGTGAGCAGTATATTTCAAAAGCCTGTTTTTTTCCTGCTATATCACTCAAACCTATTAAACACAAATGCACTAAAAGGAAAGGAAGTAACCATAACCTTTGTGTTTCATGAAAAACAGCCATGTTAGTGACACAGCATGCCTACTCTGACTACTCAAATTTCTTGTTTTTTTTCTAAAACTAATACAGGCCACTGCAGCAATCACAACAGACATAACCAGTGTATCCATTTCAAATAAACCCAAGACTATGTGGAATATTTTCCTCTTATTGTTTAACTGTATATGCTGCAGTACATGTCACCCTCAACAACAGGCGCATGGATTTTTTAGCTAAATGTGTCATACATGTTATGAAAACTGCAACACATGCAAGCATGCATTCTTCATTAGCCTAATGCTTCTGACTAAGGCATCAGTTACACAGGTCACCATGTATCATGATTCCCAGGGGATATTGTGCATTTTGTCAAAGTTGAGAATGTTTGCTTTTAAGGTAAAAGCTGCGCCTTGCTGCTGAAACCTCCTGCAAAACACTTGTTAATAGGTTAGGGGATACACATTTTTCTCTAGCAAACAGTGGTTACCAGAGGGTCACAAACCAGAAGAAGAAAGTTACAGTAAAGTGCAAAATGCATCCTGGATAGAAACAACTATCAATTGCTGATAAGAAAACATAATCTTGGATGCTAACGCAAACCTAGAAGCAAAGAATGTGAGTGTTGCAAAAGCTGAATATCTGCTGACCCCAGCAAAGCAACAAGAACCTGATCTTCAACAGGTAACAGAAACAGAATTCTTCTTGAACATCTACAGTAGAATCACAGTTGAAATATCGTGTTTGTGTGCTCATTATCTTTGTGTTGGTGTGTGGGACTGTAGCCTGAAGTATATATTATTACAAATATATTATTATATAGATATATTAGATGTTGTTACATGGTAATTATGTAAGAGTGCACACCTCAAGCCGTGTTATGAATTAAGATAAAAATAATGAAATGGGTAGCATAACAAATGCCTATATTCAGTGATTTACTAAGTAAAATTTTGTATGTCATGTCTATGCGTTTTAGACTTCCCCACATCATTTTACAGTATTTATTGACACACTTAAAAGCTGCGGTTACAGGTGAGTATTGTTCATGGTGTGAAGTGAAGCAGAAGATGAATAAAAAGTCAGCTATGATAATGTGGAATTATATTGTCATATATATTGTTATATTTATAAGATAAGTGGGTGCCAAGAAACATTAAAACAATCCTATGTGGTGTAAAATTAAGAGGAGAAACTGCCAAGCAAATCAACTTCTTTTGTTGTAAGATTGTTGCATATTTATCCATAGATTGGTGAATGAAACTGAGCTAAGTGTGGTAACACACGTCAAGGGTCATCAGGGGAGCAAATGCTGGACATGCATGAGATGAAATATGGAGTCAAGATGTGACTGCTTGTTTACGAAGCTCAGAATATCAGCAGCCATTGATAACCGCTGACTTGCTGGCACCGGAAATTGTCATTATCTGCAACAACAGTGCAAAATATTACTGATTGTTCCTTTAATGTCCCTTTGTGGTACTTAAGAGGATTGAGGCCGTTTCATGAGTTTCTCCAGCCACAACAATTGGTGAGATGGGATTTGCTGCCGAGTCACTGGTGCCACTGAGACAAACACAGTAATATGTTTACTTGATGAGTTGTCTCTTTGAAGACAGATATCCCATAGAGATATTCTTAAACTGCTTCACCAGAGGAAAGTTTTTATGTTTATCTAAATAAAATGGAAACTTGTTCCAATATTTTGCACAATCAGCACATTTTCCTGAACCGATTGGGCTGAGACTTCTCAAATCTGACACAGACCTTCTGGGAAAAAGCACATTACACTCAAAGCCTTTAGAAATTACATAACATTGACTAATAAAAAACGCATATAGTAATATTGTATGCAAACCATAGCCACAAGTTAACAAAGTGCCCATAAATCATTAATGCATTCTGTTACTCCTTTATTATTGCTTTTGTTTCTAAGCTTCAGAACATAGTAAATAAAGTTAGATGTGCTGGTAGGAGTATTGCCATTCCAAAAGTAGCAGACTAACACGCATTCATGTTTAAGGCCTATTTTCTAAGCTGAAGCAACCACCTAAGAACTGAGACTTTAAGTGAATAAACTGGAAAATGGTTTTATTGTTTTTATATAATTATCAAAGAAGCCTAATAAAAAATGCAAATATTTTAAAACTGTTTTGGTGTATTTGTTACTTTATAGTTCCTATGGTTTTGTTTTTGTCATATGACAGCAAGAATATTTACAAGCATTTAATACAACAGCGTTGCACACTGAAGTGCTGAAGTCCTCTAAGTGCACACAGTTGAACAATTAGCAAAATCGTATTCTGGTCCATGTCCTCTCTCATACACTAATGACAGAAGTCCTGTCTGGTCAGCTTTAAAAACTGATGTTACACTCATGGGTGGTACTTTAACATCTGTCAGATCACCAACAAAACAAAACAATCTAGCCACTTTAAACGAGAGGTTGTGCTGTTGGTGTAGAATGCTGATTAGTTTGATCATCTTCTGTTCTACTTTTACTGCAACTTCAAGAAGCATCCCTGCTGTTTTTTGTTCCGAATGCACCAGCACAACCAGTGAGTCATTTTGCAGGATTATAACCTATAAATCTTTTGCAAAAGGAACTTTAAAATTCTTTTCAGGTGATGCTGATGTGTGATTTGCTCAAATCTTATTATGGAGGATACAATACCACTGCCCTAAATCACATTTGCTATTTGAAATTTAACACTTGATTACTTGTTTTCCCTAATTTTGGGTTGCTGATTTTAACAATAATATCTATTTTGTTCTATTTTGCACATAGCATTTTTCACTAGTAGCACTTGCAAGTGTGATCCAGATGGGGGTTTTTTTGCAGCCTTTTTTTTTTTTTGCTTGGCATATTTGTGGTCGACCAAGACAAACCGTACTCAAAAGCTTGGGTTTCATATTCCAATGGAATAAAGGGAGCCACTGAAGCACTTTGATGACTGCTACTTCTATTCAGTCAATATTTCTGGATACCATTCCAAAACTAAATAATCTCTTACTTACCCTAACCTGCCATCAGCAATGGGACCAGTAACACATTTAAATGAAATACCACCTCTCATTCTTACTGGCTTAGATGAGGAGTGAGATGAGTATGATGATGTTTTGTCTTTAGATGCAAAGTGATGAAGACTTGGAAAAGTTGTTTTCTAGTACCTCATCTGTCAGAGCTAAATGATTTAGTACGAGATTTTGATCTGCCAAAGGAAGCAACCGAGTTGCTTGGGTCTAGCCTCAGCGAGGAAAAACCTCCTGGCTCTAGCATCTAAATTTTCTTTTTATAGGCATCGTGAGAAGGATCTTATTCCATTCTTTGAAATTGATGATGACTTTGTCTATAGTGGGAATTATGAAAATCTTTTGAGAGCAATAGGTTGTGAGTATGATGCAGATGAGTGGAGGTTGTTCATTGACAGCTCAAAAGCCAGCCTAAAATGTGACCCACTTTGGCACAGCAGCAATTACTTTCCATTCATTGACAGAATGACCAAATGGTCATTATGTCCAGTTAAAAGAAACCTCTGAAAATATGCAAATTGTGTTAAGGAAGCTGAAATACAATGGAAAAAAATGCATTTGCATTTTGTAACAAAAGTGTATGTATGTATGTATTGGTATCTTTGAACTCAGCATCACTGAATTAGGTTAACAGATATTAACTATTTTCTGGAAAACAGAAGATAGTTTATTTTAAGATGAAGGGAGGTGTAATCATAAATCTGACCTTACTGACCTCAGAGGCTAGAATATGCTTATTTTAAAGTTTCATATTTAATAACCAGTTTCAAAACACTCAAAGTCACCAAACAAAGAAAGAGAATTAAATAAATAATATTGGAGAGGAAGACCAATAAGAAGAGAGTTACAGTAGTCAGTGTTGGACATAACCAAGGTGTGAACAAGGATGGCAATGGGGAGTGAAAAACTGTTACATTTAGACAAGGTGGATTTGATGCCAATGAGGAGAACCACCGTTTTATCGATAAGGCTATCTGAGAAGATGACAGCAGGTGTGATAGTGGTAGTAGGTTTAGTAGACCGGTAGAGCTGGATGCCATCAGCATAACAATGGAAAATAAGAATTTATCTATGACATGACCAAGATAAAGTATATAGATGATAAATAAAAGAGGCCCCAGGGCAGATCCCTGGGGGACTCCAGGAGTAATTAGAAATGAGTGGGTTTTGAAATTTGAGTTAAATGAATTGAGTGCAGCTGGAGAGATACGATTTAAACCAATTTAAGGCTGTATCTGTGACGACAGAAGCCTGTCTGTCTGCGAAGTGTTCAAGACCACAGAGTGGAAACACAAGATCACTACTCAGTGTAAGGTTTATGCCACAGCTGCCATAAATTAACAGTACTGGTAATTACTAAAATCATTTTTTTATGTTTCTGCAATGGTTAACCCACCATATGCCCAAGCACCTTAATCAAAATGATAATATGATATGATATGATATATTGTGATATATACTCATTATTGTTATCCACTAATTGTTATCTATTAATTTTTCAAATTTAGTGTTTTTTAAAAAGAAAAAAAAAAGTAAAGCACATTATCATGTTTTGATTAAGATGCCAAATTAGTTATTTATTTACAGTGATGAACAGAAAAAACATGTTTTAGTTTTTGACTGTTATGCTTGAATAATTTCTGACTCACATGTGTGAATACAGATTGCTATTTTCCTAATAAATAATATCACTTAGTTTTTATAGATTTCTATTTTTTCTATAGTTTTCCTATATTTTATTTCTATACTTTTCTTCTGTATTGCTTTTATGGCAGGCGGTTAAATTTGTTAAGCACTGTAAGTGTCAATAATACATTGATTAAATATTTTGTCTCATCACCACCCCGCCATGCTGTATAATTTTTGGGTCACATTTAGTTTACTTATGCAATGTTCAATTGGAAATCTTTTTTTTTTGTTTAAATTGTGCCACTAATTGTAAATTTTTCCAGCATCAGCTTGATGTTTAAAATGTAAATGTTATGACAGTTTGTTGATTTCATGTTTATGTCTTGCAAGCACATTAATTCAAAGTGCTGCACAAATATTTATTCATGTTACACATATTTAATGCTGGAGAGTTAATCGCATTCTGGAGTCTTGCACGGTTTATATTTACCTACATGTCGTTCAGCTGAAGCGCTCGTCTTAGTCGTCTTAGCAGAAATTAAGGACTGCATGTGTTGCCCAAGGACACATCAGCAATCTGCAGGGCTACTGAATGTATCGGTTGCTCATGGATAAAATCTCTTGGACCTCTGCTATGAATTGCAGTATCCCACTGATGAGAATAAAGCACTCTCACAGGCTATGGTATATTGTAATTAGGTTTATTTTGGGCTCACATAAAATATAGAGGGCTCACAGAGGTCACCTCACGATGACAACACTGATGCTTTGACAAGTGCTGTTAGGAAAATAAACAATGCCACAGGAAAGGATTTTAAATATAGCTAAATTCATATCTACTGAAAGAGGCGGACACAGTTCAGACAAGCATGGTTTAAAGCTGTATTATACTTTTACTAGCTGTTATAAAGATTGCTGTTGCTGTGGGGTGTTTTCAGCAGCATTTTTCACTTCATATAGGACACTGCACGCTCATACAGCAGTGTCTTGTCAACCACAAAGTAGCCATGTCCTAAAGTACCCTGCTTTATTGCCGATTTTAATCTAGATGTAACCATTTGTTAAAAACAAGACATGTTTATTAAATAAACCATTAAATTAGAATTTGACACAAAAACTCATCAGAAAATGTGTTTACTTAGTACTCCCTTGATTTTTGACCTAAGATGATTTATTATACATATAGACTTCTTTTTACAGCCACAGGTATCAGACCTTACTAAGTTAAAGCAAATGTGAAAGGTGTTTGATGCGCCAATCTGTTATAAATGCACATAATAGGCTAGTTTATAACTTCGCTAGACATGGGAATGTTTGGAGGATCCACTTCAGCAGATATATCCACTGTGCTATCAATTCCTTCTATTTCTGTTTTTTCCAATCTGTTTTGTGAAGCACTTTTACAATTCATGATCAACTGAATTGTACAAGCTGGAGCTTATCTCAGCTGTCATTAGGCGATAGGTAAGGTATGCTCTGGACATGTCGCCGGTTTCACAGGACTTAGACCAAGAAGCATCATTCACGCTCACATTCATGCTCACTTAACCTAACATGCATGTCTTAGGACCAGAGATGGGCAGTAACACGTTACGCGTTACTGTAATCCGATTACTTTTTTCAAGTAACGAGTAATGTAAGAGATTACCATTGCAAAAACGGTAATTAGATTACCGTTACTTTCCCGTAGGAACGCTGCGTTACTGCGTTACTAGAACTGAGTTTTTTGCGAGAATGTCTCATGACAGTGACGTAAGCGAGTGCGACGTTCGTGACAACAGCTGTGTGCAGATCAACAATGGATAATATATCAAGTGCGGGAGAGAGTATGAGCATGCAGCGTTTAAAGCGTGGAAGTACTGACCTTACTTTGAGTTTGATTCCATAAAAAGTGACAAAAACATTAGTGTCCGTTGTGCGTGGGAAGAAAACTTCTTTTTACAGCGAAAAAACCCCCCTAAACTTCCAAGCAAGCATCGAATGCGCTACGACTGTAATGGGAAATTCACAGAAAAACTCGCGGAGTCTTCAACTGACCGCTGTGGCACACCTGCACCAGGGCAAACCTCCGCCTACCCCACTCCTGCTTTACAGGTGAAAATAGAGCAACTAGTCTTTGACTTTATTTATTTTCTGCTGTGTTTTACTTGCATCTATTTGAAAGAGTGAGTGCAAACACAAAAAAATATTTTATTTTATGTGCTGGAATGTGCAGAAAATAGGTTTAAATGTTAAACAAATTTCTTCCAGTCAGAGAATGTTGCATATAATTTAGTTTTTGCTTGATGCATAAAGTTAAAAGATTAAAACTAATAAAACAAGTTTTAAAAAGAGACTTTTCCATTTGATTACATTTTGTATGATGGATTATGCAGAAAAAGTAGAATTGGGCTGAAAGATCTATCGCTTTATCACCTATTCAGGTTGTAAATTGTGTTTTTAAAAAGTAACTAAGTAACTAAGTAACTAATTACTTTTGAAAATAAGTAATCAGTAAAGTAACGGGATTACTTTTTGGGGGAAGTAATCAGTAATTAGTAACTGATTACTTTTTTCAAGTAACTTGACCAACACTGCTTAGGACTACGGGAAGAGAGAGAACCCACACAGGCACAAGGAGAGAACATAGAAACTCCCTAGCCCTAGCCAGCCAGTGGGTTTGAACCAAGAACCATCTTGCTGTGAAGCAAAGGTGCTAAACCAATGCAACCCATGTCACTTCTGTCTTGTATCTTGTTTGGATTTGGTAAAAAAAGTTAACACGATCCCACCTCTTTGTATTGATGTGCTAGTTTTCACCAAGACATACTGTAATACATGCAAAATAATGCACACTACACGTCTTCAAAAACAGAGCAGAAGAATACTGATTGAAAAGAGAACATAACTAGGGTGGGTTTTAATTACAGTCATCACGTTTATAGCGCACGGGATTAATATCTTCGCTGTGACTAATTGAGCCTGTTTTGGCCTGAACATGTGATGAAGACAATAGCTTCAATTCTCCTCACAAAGCAGCAACCAGTTGAGTGTCTGATGGCTTGGGCTTTGAGCAGACCTGTCTGACACAGACATCAATGAGGTCGGTCTTCTGAGGCTAAGCACAGGCATAATAATTAATCTTCTTTGACATCATCATCCTCAGAGTCACCTAGCAACTGTCCACCTGCATTAACAAGAGCACAATAGAGGCCTGTCATGGACTGCCTGAAGTGGGGGTGTTCAGTGGTTGCAATCCAAATGCCTCAATGTAGGAAGAGTAGGAATGTACCGGAGGTTAAAATAACATGATCAACACTTGCTTTTTTTTTTTTTTTTTTTTTTTTTTTTTTTTTTAAACTTGTCAAACAACATTTTATAGATTGTTGGATTGGAAATGTAATAGAATTTCAGAATATATTTGGGACAGGCTTTTTCAAGACATTAATTAACACATCTCTGGTGAGATTTTGATTTTAGCTCAAATTGTTTGCATCTTAATTATCACTGTGGGTCTGAACCTCACACTCATTTATTTATATTACACCATAAGTGAGAATAAAAGGGAAAGAAGCATGAATATTCATTCACCTGTTCTTCTCTTATGTGTTCTACACCTCTTCTATCTTTTTTTCGTCCTGTACCACTGCACAGCAATTATTTTTAGCAAGAGAAGTGGAGGAAGAGGTGAGAAGGTTACAATCATTTATTTGTTTTCGGTCTTGTGTAAGCAAATCCATCTTCTCGAAAGAAAATTAAAGTGAAGGCAGGATTTAAATAACTTTCATTAAATGTTGATGGGCTCGATTAGCTCAACCAAACACCTAACTAGATAAAGAGACCAGTAATGTCAACATTTTTTAAAGCAGTCTACACACTAAAAAGACAAAAGCGTGTGCACCCAGGAACTCACACACATACTCAGATGCCAAAAAGTCAGCTTGTATGACAGCATAGTCCAACCAGTATTTTCCGCCTCAGTAACAGGCATGATTAAGTTCTCAAATGAAAAATGCCGCATTTTTAGTTTCCATATTATGAACTGCTACTTGCTGTCTCTCTCTCTCTCTCTCTCTCTCTCTCTCTCACTCACTCACACACACACAGATTTAAGCCTAACAGCAGTCATCTGCAGTAGAAAAGAGACCAAGCTGCCTATCAGTCGACGACTGGAAATTGCAAATGGCAGCGTGTTCAGGTAAAATACTGTGAGTGAGTTCCTCAACGTGTTTACTCCTGGAAAATTGGGGAATAACAGGCTGTCATATGGTGACACATCAGCCTTTGTTAAAGAAATTACTTTGCTCTTCGCCCAGCTCTCTGATGCTCGGCCTCCTGGACAAATTGTCCATTTGGCGAGCGCAGACTAAATGGAACTGCGTCTTCGGCATGCTGCTCTACCGAAGCACAAAGAAACCGGGGCAGATAGGAATCCAATTATCCAAAGCAAATAATGGATGTCTCATTTAAGATGTGCAGCAGTTGCGACAGTAATGGCAATGCCACAATTTTCCTGAAGCCAGCCTCTATCAACTGCATCATCTGCTGTTCAACACTAAGTCATCTACAGCCATACAGCCTACTACAAGCTGTCAAACGTCACATAACATAATAAATCTTTTCATGGCACGGGAAACATGGTCTCAAAGATGGAGTGTTTACTCACATGGTGCTTAGGTGCGGGTTCTGAGCAAACGCTCGAGGCTGGATAGACTTCAGGTTACAATTCATGATAGTTCTGAAATGAAAAGAGATCAAATACAGATCAAACTGTGTGGAAACCTGCAAAAAAAGACATTTGTTTTTTCCTAGTACACTCACATGCAACTACATGCAGTCCATTTCAAGTCATTTTGCATGTTTTGTACCACAGCAGTGCACTGTAACAAGAAGGGTTCTAGCTTTTCCAGTTTTTCATATTTAAACATTTATCTGTATTCTGGCACACCCCGCGGAGCTGACAGCCAAATGAAAATTCACTTTGATGCACCATTTGATGAAAGATTTGTGAACTTGTGTGTCTTTACTTTGAAATGACTGAAACCTCTGGTTAGAACATGCATTCCCTCCTTGTGTTAACAGTCAAATTAAACTAATACTCATTTTGCTGCGGACCCAGTGGATTCTTCACGACGACTCACGAATTCCCAGCGTCCCAGTTTGGAAACCACTGTTCTGGGCTACAATGGTAATGACTTCTAATCTTGTAATCACAGATGTCTCTTTCCAAAGACGTCATTGACATCTTCAGTGAGCGCCTCATAACGCTGTGTGCTGATTACACCCAGCTGTTGGCGCCAATTACCTTCTACAAGCTTGATCATGCCTCTGTGGTGTTTGGCGAGGATGCGGTGATTCATTGCCCACAAGTTCCCAAGGAGGGGCTCTGGGACCTCAAAGGGTCCTTCAAAGAGTTTAGGGGAATTCCTTACAAAAAATGAACAGCAATATTTCGACTTCTATTTCATATCCATTAAATTAGCACAACCATATACACAGATGACTGTACTGCTTTTGCTTTTGTCCTCCCAGCAGTAATGACTGGAGCAAAGGCATTTATACTCAACACAATTATCTCCTTAAACAGCAGTGATTTAAATGGAGACATTACAGGTGAATGGGGTAAACATTTACCTAATGGATATCACCAGGAAACTTCCCCAGTCGATTGCTTAGGTGAATATGATGTTTTGTATTAGATTTTTTTCTGAATGTATTTATGTTTAAATATGCAAACAAGATATTATCTAAAACTGATTTACATATTTTTTGCAGAATGGAAATCTGTAAATGAGATAAAGTTAGATTCAAAGGTAAGTTCAAAGTAAATTTTGGGGTGTCACTATCAAAAGGCAGAAAAAGCAGATTTTCAACATGTAATTAAAAATAAATTTAACATTAATTTAATAATATCTCCATTAACCTGCATACACAGGAATACAACTGGAAAGCTGGGTTTGCACGAGTGTCACTCAAGTAGTGATTTGTGGCTCAAAGTATGAAGAAAATAATTTTGAGATAGTACGATCTAAAATTATGGAATACAAAAAATTTCACATATTTTTAATGGGAAAAAATCCACAATTTTCCAGCAAATCTTTCACCAAAGATATAGTAAATGGACTGGCACTTGTATAGCACTTCTCTACTCTCGCTGAGCACTCAGAGCACTTTTTACTACGGGCCACATTCGCCTGTTCAGTGCTTTATTCTATGCCTTTGAGTAGTGAATGTGGATGGGAAGAAAAACTCCAAACTAATGTGTATAAAAAGCATGTGTGTCACCTTAATGTTTGCTAGATTTGAAGTTTTCAGCTTTCAGCACACTAAAACATTTCATTACATGAAGAATAATGTCCCAGGATCATTTTTGTTTCATTTATTATCATTTTTATTTTATCACTTAATTTTATAAAACCAAACCAAATGAAAGGGAGTAAGAGTTGACCAAAACATTTACCCTATATGGGCAAGAGTACTGGACCACCTCCACATTACACCAGCAGAAGCTGCTCAACCAAAGAAACCTATCCCATATGGAAAAGATATACATAAATCTTACAAAGTTTGTATCTGTCTTGTGTGAAACTTGTATGAAAAGAGTGAAAACAGATATACGATCCCTTGAAAAATTATATAAATAAAACTAGTATGTCTTGGATACTTACTAAAACAATATATGAAAGTAATGAGAAAGTGGCCATTTTCATGAGTAAATCATATAAGCCTTATATGATTCACTATATGAAGTAGGCCACATCTTATGAAAGTCTTAAGTTTTTACTATTTCTTTTCCATATGGGATGCCATGAAGTTCTCAGCACACACATTTTTTGCTGATGTTTATGCCAGAGGAGGTCTGTAAGTACAGCGTTAGTTACTGAAGTGAATAGTGTGAAAAAGTAAATACCAACCCCGTTGTGTAACTTTATGTGGCTTTGTGGCTTAGTTAGGTGTTTCCTAAATGCATCCACTTCACAAAATTACCACTTACAACTTATTGTGGAATAGGGGAAGACATTTCACAAACAGACTTGGTGCAATGATGGCATTACAGTACTACGCTTGAATTCATTAAGCTCTTTAGAATGACCCATTCTTTCACAAAGCCTTAGGCAGACTGCATAGCTAAGTGCTGGATTTTGTATACTTGTGGCAATGGGACTGAAGTCACCTGAATTAAAAAATTAAAAGGCATGCTTTTTTCCATAAAGTGTATAAATTATGGGTGCTTTAAACCTAGCTTGAACATGCAACTGTCAGCACTGCTACCTTTGTGACATTTATGAGGCAGTGAGAAATCTACTGTAAGGTGTAGATGCCTGTGGAAGATGCAAAGTAACAACTGCATTTGCAGAGTCTGGTAAATGCAGTAAACACTACACCGGTTCTGTTTTTATCCTATTTGCTACCTTGCAGAATAATCTGGATTATACTGAGGCTAACACTATGGTAGCTATATAATGAAAAAGTGCAAACAAAGTAAAGCATAGTTTATTTTTCAGATTCTTCCAAGGTGGAATACTATTGACAGCATCTTAAGCAGCATCATCAAGTCATCACCTGAAATGATTTTCAATATAAATCGAGTCTTGTTAAAAGTTAAATGGTGAAGTTTCTTCAGTTTATGGTGTACTGACAATGTGTCGGCATACAGCCAATAACTGCATTCAGACACTGAAGTAATCCATACTACATCCAACGACTGAACTTAGTGAAAGCAAACAGATTATTATTATGTAATGTCAATATAGTGTCTTAAAGGACAACCTTAAAACCTATGGCAGGATCAGTGGATTCATCCATTCATTTTCTTAACTGCTTATCCACAGGGAGGGGCAACAGTTTAGCTTTCATGGGGTGAGGAGTGGGCTACACCCTGGACAGGTTGCCGCCTTATAATCAATAAATTCCATTAGTGCTTCCGGTAGGAAACAGATCATCTATTGGAAAGAGACTGCCTAAATAAGCTATTCATCACATCGTGTTCAAACTGCTGTGAAGAAATCACTAGTCAGGTGGGACCAAGAAAAAGATTAAAAAGTCCAGCTGAAATCTTTGCTTTGGTCTGATGAGTCCAAATTTAAGACTTTTAGGTCAAAACCATCAAGTCCTTCCCACCATGAAGCATAGGAGCTCAACTGAGATAGTCTGAGGTGAGGTGGACTGCAGATTAAAAAGCAGCCAACAACGGATTTGCATATGTGGGCAGAAAAATAACGCAGGTGATGAGCTCATGAGGCTGGTTAACAAAATGAAAAGTGCGCAGAAGGCTTCTATAGAGTATTTTGATGTCAGCCTTTCAAAACGTTGACCCACTCAACTGCACTAAATGTAAAATTACATTATTTGGATAATATTCTGCCCTCACAACATTTAGGAATAATTATAAGCATAACTGCTGCTGTGGAGAGTGAATTGTTTAGAACAAATCCTCAACATAAAACAGCAGAAAGATTACGCTAAAATCCACAATACTTTTTTTTCTTTGTATGATATTTGTTGTACCTGTAAGATAAGCTTGTTTCTGAAGCGTGGTTTCTTTGAAATGTGGTGTGCATTGGTTCGATAGGGACATTTTGTACAGTATGTGCAAAATGAATAGCACTCATTTGTTAATGCTGCTTTCATTTTGAAGACCACTTTGGGTTTGTTAGTGAATCGTCATGCATCTATAAAATGTTTTGTTTGTTTTGGCAGGAAATTAGCTCCATATATGAGAAGTACTTGCTAAAAGCTACAGTTCCTGCTGTTTCAGAAAATGATTGAATATTGAATGTCAGAAGCTTTATGAAGTAAATGAATCCAGTCAATTACATGAAACTACAGTGTGTGCACTGCGCTACAACAAAACTCACTTCAGTTACTTTATTCTACTCTGTAGTCTACTTTTAGTTTATTTTATAGGTAAGTAAACGGAAGAATATAAATGTATATATATTGAATATAACTGTGCTGAGGAATACAAGCAGCTCCTGTGCTTTAGACAGAGAAGATTTTTTTTTTCATTTTATTCAAATAAAGATGGTGATGATGAGGTCACATGCAAAATAAGATGATGGAAGATATGCCATAGTGACTTTTTCCCTTCTTATCCCGGACACCGTTAACAGCCCCTTAAGGCAGCATCGCGACAGCTTTCCCTGTGAAGACTCAACTCCAGGTGGGGAGGAGCCAGTGTCCCTAGACAAGGCAGCAGGAGAGAAGCAGTGGTAATGAGAAAAATGCTAATTTAGCCGTGGAGATATTGCACTTGGCCTCCCTGATGAGGGATCAAGGGGATCAGGGGAGAGGCCAGCTCTGACTTTGGAGGGCAAAGGAGAATGCGGTTCTCTGTAGAGTGGGGAAAAAATGAAGAGGAATAGGAGGCTGGGGAGTGGAAGAGGTGAGAGAAATTAAAGGATGTGGCCTCATAGTGCATGGTTGCAAAGCAGGAAAAGAGCGTAACATTGCTTTAATATGTGAAGAGATGAGAATAAAAAAAAATCCCACAATGCTACAGCAGGGACTCCTAATTCAATTTTCCCCGCTGCTTTTTAGCATTATTTGATCAGTGGCTAAGCAAAGCGAAGGGGATGTTCCACCAGCGTGTGACTGTCAAGAATTAAAAGCTTGTTTAAACATCTGCTAGTGTTAGGATCAGGAAGATGCCTCTCACTCATGCTTCTCTCTAACACTCTGCCCCCAAAGAAGTATGTGACATTTAATCCAGATGCTGCAACTTGGGATCTGAGGTGAATTACTGCACTGATCGCTAGGAGGAAACCATGGCCTCTCTGCAGTAGCAGGCGGGCAACCTGATGGAAAACAGGGATTAACAGTGGTACAGTTTCTGCTGTGCTTTTCCAGATCTGCAACACAGCAGGACTAAAATACATTGAAGTGTCTCTCACCCCACTGTCACAACCACCACCACAGATAACAGCATCAACACTCACAGCTTCTGTAGTCCAGTGTAGAGCTCCATATCGACGTCTCTCAGAGTCTGCAATCCTGTCCAGTTCTCTATATGTCTGTAAACAGTGAGAAAGAGAATTGTAAATGAGACATTCCGGTTCATCGTAGAAGAAAAGAAAAACAAACCAGGACACATGACAGAAGAAAACTCTTTTTTTATAGTCCCAAGTTGCAAATTAACAGGCTGTGTATTGTCAAAAGTTTTCTGAATCCATATTCATTTAAACTGCAATTATTGGAACAGTTCTGACAGAGCGCTCTCTGCTGCCCTCTGATAGATTTAATTGCCAGGAGGCAGCTTCTGAACCTTAATCTCTGTGAGGGGAAGTGTGAGGGGGACACAGCAAATAAACACAGCAGATGACTTTACTTCTGCTAATACTATCACAGTCCCAGGGGATGTCTATGTGGTGGGATAAAAGGAGAAGCTGGTGGCTTTAAATTAGCTTCAGGAAAAAAAAACAAAAAAACCAGCATTTATAAATGATTTGTTTGTTAGGGTTTCAATTGAGCTGGGGGAAATGAGGAGATGAAGAAGAGGACATGGCAGAGGTTTTATTGCTTTGTGTTGGAGTAAAGAAAATAAGATTGGAAGCTCGTGGGAACCTTGGTTAATGTCACAGATTTGAAATTTGACATTTAAGCTAAAGAACTGGTGAAAATATGACAACTGGCTTGACCTACGTCCATATACAGTTCAGACACATGGAGTTGTGTTAAAAAACACAAATCCATTAACACTGAAGCACAAGACAGTCATGCAGCCTAAGCCCAAGAGTTGTGTGATCACATAGCAGCTTGTATTTTATGACAACAGCAGGAAAATAACATTCCTGCAATTGTTTTTTGGCAAAACCTGAGTTTCAGTATATCTTGTGGGTCTTGTGCATCTGGTGTACAATTATGAAGCAGCATCTAAGACATTCTGTTTATCTGAGGCCTGTGCTCCAGGGTGCACCACCTGATTTTTGGGGCGGGGAGGATTCAGATCTGCCAAATGCAACCAGCACTGCTGGTACCCTACTGTGCATGACTTTATTGATGGCTAACTGGGTTGCCAGCTTTTTTTTTTTTCTTTTTGCTTGTAAGGCTGCCAGATGGGAGCAGTAGGCAATGAGAACATGAGTGACACTGTTGTGTGATATTTTTACAGCAAATGAGCGTTTATATTACAGACAGAATATGTATAATTCTGATGGTAATACAGACTGAGGCAAGGAAAATCAAAGAGGAAATAGGAAATTTCAGATATTAATGCAAACTGGTTAAATAGATGTGTTCACTTTGTCATATCTACATGTTGTCACACTAGGTTCCTACTGTTCTGATCCACATTGTACAGCCAAAAAAATACATATACTTGACACATGGTTAGGTCTAATTTACTCCATAATGTGGTAATAATAAGATGGTACTTAAATTGTCCAATAACCACTAATAAAATGAAATAATAATAATAACTTCTAAACTGTAGCAGTTTAGCATTAATCATGAGAAACAGCTGTGCTAATCATCCATCACTGGAAGAACTGTAAAATTGTAAAAATTATTTTTACTCAAACTTGCTTAATAACGTTTTCAGTTATCAGAATTTGTTCTTACACAACTGGGTTCTGTGGAATAATTTAATTCATTTGAATTAATATTCATTTTCTATAGTCCAATCCCTCAATGGGAGTGATCATTGATCAATCTATCCACTTCTCTTTGATAACCTTGTACAATAATAGCTAGTAGGCTAACTAGTATCAGTAAAGTAACACAAGCATGGACACATTTTTTTACAAACTCATCAAATGCTGTCTTTCATTCTCCTCTCTTATCCACACAGATAATTATGTCATACTGATCAGATAAATACTAAAAAGTCATTGGAGCTCCTCAGTGAATGTGCTGGAATTACTGAAGGAAGAAGAGAACAATGGTTAATATCCACATAATTGCAAGGCTAATTAATTATTCTTTTCCAGCATCTGGCCAGAACATGTGTCTACAGCTGGTTTTCAATCTGTCTTAAATTCATTGGCATAAATTCATTACATTTAAAACAATTTAAACAGGAAACCAAACAGCACTATATAAAGAAAGGAGAAAATACTAATAGTCTGACAGCATTAGAGTGCAGTAGAGGGTGCTAACAGACACAGTTGGTATTGATGTGTTATGTAGGCCTACTGATATTATACACCATCACTTATTCATAGATACTATCATATAGACATTCATAATATAACTGTCGAGGCACTAAAAGCTGACCACTGAGTGTAAATGTGACAGCACTGCTGAAAACGTGTGGCAGCTGTAAGTGCTTCACGCCGGCAGAGTCACGCTGTTGATGTTCAGATTAGCGCTGAACCGGGGGCAGCTGATTCTAAAGGCAGAGAGCTGACTCATTAATGTGACCTGCAAGCAGCAGAGATGGATTCCCCTCGCGAGGCTTTGCATGGTCGCAGTACTGCTGTGTTACCCCAGAGACAGGAACAGAGAGCAGGTTTGGAGGGAGGTAAGTACAAACAATGTGCTCTCGTGTGATATTTGGTTGGGGTCTTCCAAAAAATATTCAGTGCATAAATGTCCATTGGGGTTGGGGTCAGGTTAGTTGCCACTGGTTGAATTGCTACTTCTCCTTGGTCAGGGTGCAGTTACTTCAATGCAGTTGTCAAACATGGATTTTTCAGGATGGTTTTCCATTTGTACTGTAAAATGCTGACATGTATTATCTCATTCCAAGTGTTTCCCGTTGTTTCCCCTTGACACCCCATTAGTCTGGCAGGTTTTTCTTTTCTTAAGAAATGTTATGTCTGTGATGATGAAGTTGCTTTTCTTTGCCTCAGTGAACAAAGCCTGATGAATTCAGGTTATCAGAGAAAAGCTTCAGGCCAGCAATAATTTGACATTAATCAATCTGAATAATTTTACAAAAGCTTAACTTCTGAAACTTTCAATTAGCTCCGATGCCACGTTCACTATCCCAATGGTCTCAGAAACGTTTGGGCACATCCATATTTATAACAAAACAATGACTGTAAGTGGATTACATTGACAAGCAAGCCTCTGATGATCCAATACACCTGAATGTTATCCGAATGCTGCTTCAGTGGAAAAATGTACCTTTCGTACAAAGGTCTTATTATGTTGAGTGTCACAAATTGGCTCAGAATCAGCTGAATAAGTGTTAGTCTTTGTAGTTTTTAAAACATTTCTGCATCATTAAACTTTTCTATAATTCCCAGGATTAAAATTAAACTAGTTGGATTTATGATGTGAGTTAAGGATCTAACCGTATATAAAAGTAACCAGCAAACAAACAGTTTATTGCAGCCAATGTTTCGTATTAACAGAGACACATTCAGTGAAGTGTTCACTGTTCATTGAACTAAACACTGATTTTAGAAAGACAAAGAAAATATAAGAAACTTCTGTAATAAATTAAGCCATTTGGCAACTGCAGTTGTGTTATTGAAAACCTCTATTCTTGCTTTTTGTGTACCTTACTGATTAGTGAATTAGCGTTAATAAAGATGAATGTAAGATTGTAAAATGCTCAAGCAAAGCTTAAGATTACTTTTGTGTAGAATAATTATAAACGAGCTGATTTTACTCACATTTGTTTAGTCTAATTTGACAAAGTTTGGCACTTAAAGAATATTTGTATGTAAGTTGGTTGTGGAATTCAGCATTACATTGATTAAATGCACAGTAGCCTGCATCACAGACACATGATTTCAGCAGTATTATATTGTAAAGCATTGATGTAATTTTCTATATGGGGAAAAAAAAACTAATTTAAGTAACATCAAATGTTTTTATTTACAGTTGGGCTCTATGGTTCCCATATAATTTTGCACTATTCACATTCTCATCAAGTGGCTGTCGACACACAGCACAGAGGATACAGGCAACACCTCCCTGTGGACCTGAGCATGGTGTCTGCTCAGAACCCCCGATTGTCCACGCCATGCTGAATATGCATGTGGATTAGGCTGCTGTGAAACTATGGTATGAATAACAAAGATGCTATGACGATACAGGAGCATACAATCTCTGTTCTGTTATTCACAGATGCTCCGATTACGGTCAAAGGAAATGGTCAAATTCAAAAAGTAACAGAGATACTAGTGTTTTACATTTCAGACATTCAAGTAGACTCTCTGATCCTGACTTAGCATGACACAAAGTGCAATGATTGCTACTTTGTCAAAATGAATATTATAAAGAAGAAAGGAGATTTGAGCAAAAGGCCTGTCTCTTATTTCTGTTTCTTCCCTTTTTATCAGTCCTTAAATTATTTGTTCTCTGTACAATGTTTTATCCTGTTTTGTTAAAAGGCTCTCTATATAAACTTGAGGTGACATGACCTGAATAACAACTGCTGAGTACAAAGGAAATGAGCTGGATACTATCAGAACAAACAGCAGAGGCAGACACTACCAGCTTGCTCTCTAACATACAAGCCTCTAAAATTACAGCCACCTTCCATCTGCTTTAGAAAATGGCCTCCAACAAAGTACAATCTGAACTGGGTGGCAGGGCTGTTTGGTGCTTGAGGAGAACACCCTGGAACCAAACAGTAACAGATTCGATCTCAGCAACAGCCATCTGTTGTGTTGAAGTGGCCCTGGGCTGCGCACTGAACCCCTACCTGCTATCTTGTCCTGGGCTTCTGTGAATATGAGCACCAGAAAAAAAATATAAAGAAAAATGTTTCTTAATAGGTTAAACATAAGAAATTACACCGAAAGGGAAAGAAAACAATGCTAACACTGAAATAATTAAACATCATCTGCTTTTATTTAGCTGCTGCTACTGATGTATGGAAGTTTATTAATGACAAAACAATTTAGAACTAATTTGAGTTGTAATTACCTTGACTTCTAAGGAACCGATTTTTTTTTTAAGTGCATAACAAATTGTGTAAGATAACCATGAAGAATAATTTTGAGCAATGAGCAGCATGTGCATCATTTCTAGTTTTGGCTATTTGTAGGTGCACACCCACTGCATGCAGAACTCCAGTTTCTTGGAACTGATATCGGAGGAAAATGATTGTTGCCTTCTGCTGAATGCCAAACTGTGGTTTTCATCTTTGTAAGCAGTTTCTCAAACCTTTAGTTTTGTATATTTGATCCAGATCAAGACAAAATAAATTTTATATTACTACATCGTATCGCTGTACATACAGACTAAATTGTAAATTGACATGACGCAGGGTGACACGAGGAGGATAGAGGTCTGTTTAAACTTTCCTTTTATGTTCTCTTCTAGCACAAAGACCTCACAAAAATGATGAATGATAACTGATGACGGTCATTAGCAACATAATGTGACTGTAGACTACAAACTGACTAGCTGGTGGTGTGGTGTCTTGTAGAGCAGCGGTCCCCAACCTTTTTTGCGCCACGGACCGGTTTATGTTCGACAATATTTTCACAGAAAGGCCTTTGAGGTGTCGCGGATAAATACAACAAAATAAAACCAGTAGCAGTACTAAAAAAGAAGATTTATTCAGAACACACGGAAAAAGACCCAGGGAAACAGAGTTAATGATAAAAATGATTTTTTTAAAAAAAATGATGCTAAAAACCCTGAAAACCATGAATTTCACACCCGAGCCTCAACTCTTGCAGCCCGGCACCAAATGACTCACGGGCCACGTCTCTCGGGGGTCCGGTCTGTGGCCTGGGGGTTGGGAACCGCTGTTGTAGAGTAATGTTCTGGGAAAATGACCATGGAACAAATGTATCTTTTTAATGTGATTAATAAAGTCCCCTCAAACTATGTCTGTCTGACTAACACACGACACGAGTTACCAGATTTACAAGATTTTTGGGGAGCAATGTGAAATACAAGCAAGTGACAGTTTAAAAGAAATAACCAGAGAAAATAAATAAAGGCAGATGTTTTCAATCAAAATTCAACATATTTTAAAAAACAAAGACAAATGAAATTGTTTTTTGCCGTCGCAATACTTTGATTAATAGTTTCTGGTTTGTGAGAGAGAGTGTGAAATGGAAACAATCTTACCATCTGGC
The DNA here is from genome assembly GCF_001858045.2 of Oreochromis niloticus. NCBI lineage: Eukaryota > Metazoa > Chordata > Actinopteri > Cichliformes > Cichlidae > Oreochromis > Oreochromis niloticus. The sequence continues at coordinate 33,699,029 of NC_031965.2, forward strand.
AGTCTGTCTCATACCCACATTTTGTTTCTGACTAGTAGTGGGGGGTAACAATGTTGCTGTTTTAATCGTGGTCTGCAGTATGTATAATGTTAAGCAAGCCCAGTAATTGAGATTTAGTTTCAGTGGATGATAAGAGAGAGAAAGACACACCAAGGAAAGAGAAGCCTCTCACTCAAGCATGATCAAATCCAAAAAAATAGTGGACCTAAGTAAAGTAGGTCATTATTCCATTTAAAAACTTAAGTAAAAACAGTAGACTGAAAAGGATTCGATGGCTACCTAACTGTTTAATAACAGGGCAAAAATGGGCCATTCTTGGTTCGCAGATATCAGAAGATTTAATCACAGAGATGAATTACAGTTACATTTGCATTCAGATCCAGGGGAAAGACATCAATAAATATGGTTTGTAATACACAATGCACATTTGCAGGCAATGCTAAAGCATTAGTACAGCATGTAAAGTTAAAAAAAGAAGCAACCATTCCTCAGGTGGCTCAGAATTCCACTGCAAGACAATGATGTGCAAAAAGAGAAATTTTAGTAGGGTTGTAGCCCATAAAACCCCTCAAAAGAAACCACAGGTAATGATGTACAGAGATGCGTCATACTCGGATGAGTCATCTGTCACTACATTCTTGACAAGTAGGTGAGTGCATGGATTGCATACACAGAAGGAACGGTGTTGATTTTTCCTTTAATTTGTCATCCGTCTGTGTGTCAGTCACTCTTTGTGAGTCAATAAGATGAGACAAAGGTCATTAGCTCCTGGGCTGTGCTATGTCACGCCTGTCACACGAATGTGTGTGTTGTGAAGTGTTTGAACGCAATATCATTTTGATGCTACACTATGACTCGAGCACACCTGAGATGTGTGGTAATGAAAAAACAAGATGCATGAGGTTCCCTGTGGCACAAACACCAAATGGCTCCCGTTCCTTGGTAATCTCCTCTGATTCTGCCTATTGTTTCCAATACTGCTGTCTGTCTGTGATTTACAACTTCGTCGGGATGATCTACAATGCTCGCGCCACAGCCTTAATGGGAAAACGTTTAATAAAATAGAATGTCTCTGGTGTGTTCCTCTGGTATTGATCTACATTCAGCCTCCCTCTCTGTTTTCATAGAGGCAAAGAAGCACTCTTCTACAGCCCAAACACTTCAGCGAGGTGATGCAGTGGTGAAGTAGCACTCCTCTAGATTAAAGCACTCGCCTAACATCAATCAGATAACATTTTTTTTGTTTTTTTATGTTTATGTTTATTTATTATTTTTTTTTATGCCTGACTCATAACTGTTGCTGCATTGTAAAGGCAAGAGACACATGAAAAGGATGCGGAGGAAGTAGTGGTGATGAAAAACAGAGGAAAGAAGCTATTTCCCTCAACATTTACTGCAAGTGGAGGGGGGGCGCTAGGAACAAGTCATTCTCCAAACCAATCATGAGGGACATTTGGCATTCAAGGCTTGTAAATGGGAATCAAGTATTACAATCTCTCCAGTTTCGCTCGCTGAGACAAACCCACGCCTGTTAACTCTATGCAAATGCAATCACATGCACAGGCAGACAGATGCACCGGCTTCCCTCCTAATGTATGAGCCTATGAAATTGCATCCACCTTCCATCTGTTGGTCGGAGTCTGAATTATAAAATGGCCTCCAACAACAATATTAATCTGCAAAGCCAACTGGAGCATACCCTGTACTTTTTCCACCTTTGTTTCTCCAGAGAGCATTGTTGTTTCATGTTCACACAGTCAGAGTCAGTTCTAGGGTCAGTGAAGATCAGTGAAAAAGCTCTGGGGGTGTTTGCTGATTGAAAAATACTAAAATACACCAAAGTGCTCTTATAAAATGATGATTTTTATAAGAACTAAAGAAATTTAATTATCAAAACACTTTCACCGTGCATTTTATGCCAATACAATTTATTACACTCCAGACTGACCCAAAACTTTCCACCTAAATGATGTCACCTATAGGTTTTGAAGGCTCGGGTCTGGTTTTGGGGTTGTAGCCATGTGGTTTTCTGGCGCCAGAGTGAACATATTTGGATGTAAATAGGGAAGATGGGGTTCTAAATTAAAAGCTTGATTGATTATAAAATGGCCCAAAACATTAATATTTAATAAAAATTTCTTACTGACGATCTAATGTGGACATTGTTATCTTTAGTCAGAATTAAAAGCACATAAATAATGTTTGTTGTCAGTTTACAGTGAATGAAAAACTAGCCACCAAGTCTACATAGTCTACACAGAATAAAAGCACACAAAACTTTCAGTCACCTGTGATACTATGGTGAAATGAAAAATGGAGTAAATACTTGAGGATTTCACAACTTCACAAGCTTTAAATAAACTTGGCTGCTTTAAGCCATGATTACATTCTCATTTTTAACACCCCGACAGGCAGGACGGAAAATCGAGGTCGTTACCAGTTCAGTAAAAGGAATTCTGTCCTTTTATTATGAAAACAAATAATATAAAAGTTTAGTGAATGTACAGTTCTTGAATTGAAAATCTATGGGAATTTTATAAGAGCAAAGATTAAATTGATGAAAACTTTCAGTAGAAGATGTTTTTTAAACCCTTGGAAGTTTTGTAACACCCGAGTACTCAACATACGCAGCCGTTATCTTTGACATACCCATCAATCATTCCACCTGAAACGCACAGTCAGACTTTTATACTGACACTTGTGAGTAACCAAAATCAGTTGTTACCAGAGCCTTGTGACACATGAGCGAAGAGCAGCAACAAAAGTCTGCATAATAAGGCAGGGAGGATCTCAAAAGTGTTATTTATTGAGCTTTTAACCATGACACCGTTCTTGTAAACTGAACATTCATGTTGAGTGTGACTTTTGCATGTTGCTGAGTTTGGTATGTGCACCAATCTACCTGTTAAATAAAAAACGCTAGGTGGTTAGTGCTAGGGATATAATTACAGATTGGTTTGAAATGCACAACCTGATGTTCCCCCACTCATTTCATCTCTGTGGTAGTCATACGAAATGAAATGAGCATTCATGCACAGGGAGCCTTCCATTAATAAATGTTATTCCATTCATCATTTTCTTCTGCTCATCCAAGTGAGGGTTGTGGGGGGTTCTAGAGCTTATCCCAGCTGTCATAGAATGAGAGGCGGGGTACGCACTGGACAGGTCACCAATCTATCACAAGGCTAACACAGAGAGACAGACGACTAGTCATGCTTGCATTCACACCTATGGTTAATTTAGAATTGCCACTTAAACTAACCCTATCTATGTCTTTGGACTGTGGGGGGAAACCCAGAGAAGCATGGGGAAACTATAAAAAGACCCCAGTGGACTCAAACCCAAGACATTCTTGTTGTGAAGCAACACTGTTATCCACTAAACCATCATATTAATTGTTAATGTTAAAATATTTGCAAAATAAATGTTAAAATTGAAACAAAAATGATTCAGTGTGCATATGACAGACTGAAACCTCATAAAAACAAGGGCTCTGGTACTTTTCCCCACCACACTTTTTACTGGAAAAATATAAAAACCCTCACAAATTGTGACAATTTGTCTCAATTACATTAACTGCAGAGAGTGTGAGCTCGAGAATATGATACCGATATAAAAGTGACAGGCAAAATTGACCAAATTACAGTTATATTAAAAATGATTCCCCCTGCATAGAAACGATGGATTCAGCACTAAAGATAAAGCCCAATTTTCCCAGAAACTGCATCTGAAAATCCATTGGACAAGACAACTGGAGGGAGAGAGCGATTGAGGGGTCTCACAAAGGGACTTTGGTTCAATAAAAAGCAAACGAAACACACTGAAAGAAGGAAAAAAAAAAAAAAAAAAAAAAAAAAAAAAACAAGGATGAAATTTCCATTGATTGTTATCAGTGGTTTCCCGGGGAGTGCTCCTCAGGGGAAGGATCAGCCTGAACTATGGTCCGATCAGCCAAACCGTTGCCTCTACTAACTGCTCGTCTCCACGGACCTGCCGATTATTTAAGCTACAAAACTTCAGTGCTTTTTAAAAAGGACAATAACAATGGTTTGATGCTGCATATTGATCATAGTAATCAGGTTTAGACAGTCTCCTTTACCTCTACTACTGCATACTGTGTGTGTGTTTGAGTTTCTGTGCATGCATCTATGAATATGAATATGCACACAGTCTTCAAATTAAACTTCTATCATTTAATGTTAATCGTTTTGCAGTCTTGGGATCATATGTTCTCTCTTACTCTTAATCTAGTTTTGTCTGCTACTCATTTTTGTAAGGCCCTTTGTAACCACTGACTGTGCAAAGTGCTACACAAATAAATATTTCTTGAATCAGACAGAAAATTAAACAAGTAATATTTTTAGACTATTAATCTTTCTGATCGTTAATTCAATATGCTAAGCCATATGGATACACCCCAAATCACAGTTACAATGTTTGACTGTTCTATTTGTTTAAGGGTTTTTGAATATTATAAGTACCACTCCAGCCTTGGGCTTTTGTGGCAGCCTATTATACATTAGGAACTTATTGAGAGATTCATTCATCCAAAGTATAGTACCTTGACTCTTATGTAAAAACAATGATGTGTGAAACCATGGTCATTAGTAATTTGCTCTGGAGACTGAATTATTTCCACTTAGTTTCTAAAAGTACACCTCTATGTTGAGTGAAAATAACTGTTTACCATTCTGTTGCTTTTTCCCTGGGTGAGGGCTGTGCTGTTCTGATGCCATGCCAGGGCCATCAGCTCGGAGTATTTTAACATTGCTAATATTCCCAGCCAGGATGCTGTCCCAAGGCTGCCCCCAGACTGTTCCGTGTCACCAGTTTGCCCATCCGGCCCTGGGTGGAAGCTACCTAAGCCTCTGAGTGTCACTGCTCGCTACAGGCTCAGCCAATCTGCAGCAGAGATTTGGCAGGGCTAAACGTCGTGGGAGCATTGGTCCGTGCTCTGAGAGGTATCAACGCTTCGCACATGACTAAGCTCAAGCATTTCTGCCCAAAATGAAAATGACTATAATTAGCATGCCATTTTGCCAAGTGTCATCAGGCTATGATCCTCTCCGGATTCAGCTCCATACTGGAGTTACTCAGCAGTAGCTCAGAAGGCAATGGATCTGCACATCAACGAATGTCACATTCAACACTGTATACCTCCATCTGTGCGGGTTAATAAGCAGAGTACATTAACACTGTCAAGTCACAGTTATTGCACCATTAAATTTCTTCAATCTAAAACACAGACCATTTTCAAAGTGCAGCAGTGCCCTTTCAGTGCACCATTCAAACAATCCTAAAATCATTTAGAGAAGTCAGACTGCTTTGTTTTCATGGCAATAAGCACAGACTTTTGGGTCACTTAGCAGCAGCAGAACAAAGTGCAAACAAAACACTGACAATTTAACACTTTTTAGAGAGGAGCATTAGTAGAAACTGGGAGTCCAGTCCAGTCAAGGCAAATGAAAATGAATTTAATTTCTTCATTTTCATAGACATGAATTGTTCCTTTTAGAAACAACAAATAGAATAGAATAGAATAGAATAGAATAGAACTTTATGTTCATTGTACATGTACAAAAAAAAATTGTGGGTGCGCCACACCAATTGTGCCGGAATAAAATATAAATACTAGACAGCAGGAAATAATAAATAAATAGCATACAGGAGAAATATATACAATCAAGAGGCATATACACAAAAATAAAAAGGCACACATTAGAGAACAAGTTGCAAAGTGCTTAGAAGTAGTGCAAAGAAAAGACTTGATCTTTGAAATCAATGTATGTCAGCAGAGAGAACGAGACTCCTTAGAGGGATTCATCAAAACGTGAAAATGTGAAAAACTGACAGCCGTTTAAGCCAAACTATAATCTTTATCTAGATGTATCTCAGCCATTTTACTGCCAGACTGGGTAGTTTCATTTCTCAAATGTAATTAAGTAGTTTTTTGATGCATAAACTGAATCATATTCATCTGAATGAAAAAAGGAGAAATTACTGTCCGGCAACATGAGCAAGTATTCCAAAAACTGCAGAAAAAAAAAAAAAATATGTTGCAGTATCTTATTTGAGGCACCCTGCTAAAAAATTTTCCATTTACCCCCCATTAAGTTCTGTTTGGTGTTTCCAAAAGCTCTAACTGTTATGAGTGAGATTTCAGTAAAACTCTGCCTTTTTGCAGTTTAGCCACCCAGCACTGCAGGTTTTATTTTCAAAAATAAAAGTGGTGAGAATGGTGAGAATTAATCAAAACATTGTTAAGGAAAAGGAGTGTTTTTTGGGACAACTTTACGCTACCTCTAAGGTGCTTGGAGAAGAGGAAAAAAGTCTTAAAAGGTCAAAGCACTAGCAGCGCGTGTGGTACTTGGAAATGTCTACAACATTTTGGCTATATCAACATGTTTCAGCTTGGGCCTTCATTTCAGTGGTCCTATAAGTCACAGTGAATCACAACATTAAAGGTAAATGGAGACAAAAATACTAATATCAGCTAAAAACTGGTACCATGCTCTGTAACCCTGAAGGGAACTGCAGTGTTGGATGGTAATTTGATTCATGCTCGTCACAATCAAGCCCCATTTTCTAAAAGCCATTCTTAATATAAAAACATTGATCTTTAAGTTAACAGCTTTTCCAGGTAAAAGAATACAAAATAATTCCTGCTGTTATGCATTTTATTCAGTTTTCCTTCAGTAGAAATCTAATTTCAGAATTGATTGAGGAAATTCCACAGCAGAGTTTCTGAAACACTTGAGTCAAAATAAAATAATGTGATCGATTACAGAGACCGTCTGTTACCGGTGTGAACAAGGAGAATCATAGATGAGACAAATCCAAAGCACTTTTTTCTTTCTTTTTAAGGATTGCATGTGTTAGACAGGAAAGGGAAGCTTGAAAGAATGCTGCGCATAAATAAATCAACAAAACATTAAAAGAGAAGAGAGCATTTAAAATTTAAATAGAGACAGGAAATCTCTTTAAACCTACAAAATCAATCACACTGGCTCTAATCACAGGTATGTTTTACACAGTTCAAGCCTGCTGTGTATATATATAACTAGATCGTGGAGGCCAGATCTTTCCGTTCCTGACCACAGCACAACCTTAGCATGATACATAAGACTTGCTGTTGTCAGCAGATATAGTTCAGCGTTTCTCAGCACCTTACTGTCCTGCTGATTATGATAATGTTTAATCAAATAAGTGATTGTATAGTGCTGGATTTTATCCAGAAAGCCATACTGCATGCAAATGTGGCAGACCTTTAGCAGAGAGACATGCAGTTTGCTTAAAGAACATCCCATCTGGATGCACAGGCATAATTATAGGAAGGAGATTTATTAGGTTTTATTTAAAATTGCCATCTGCAGGCATTAGATAAAATCTTAAATAGTCTGACTATGGGAGACTAATATATAATGCAATACATAAATTCCTATGAAATCACTGCACACAGCAAAAGCAGGTAAGGGCCGGATAAAACAGGACAGAATATATGTAATTAGAAATAAAGGATACAGTACAGAATATATCAAGATAGGACAGATTATAATTTAGAAAAAATACAAAAGAGCAGGGTAGGATTTAATGGAATAGGATGCAAAACAATAGGATATAGGATAATGGAATACATGCAAATAGGAATAAAACAAAGGACAGGACAGCAGGTAAGATAGGGCTAGGCTAGACTAGGCTACACTAGGCTAGCAGGATAAAATGAAAGAAGAGGCCATACATATTTAAGAGTTTGCATTATAAAGACAAGATACAATATGAAAAGCTACGCCATGATGAGAAATAATGCGGGTAGTAAAAAAGGTAGGTAAGTACAAAATATATGCAAAATGATAACAGATAGGACCTAGGATATATGGAAAAGCACAGTAGGATAGGACACAGAATAGGACAAGAAAGAATAGTAATGTAGATAAGATGTAGGACATAAGATGATAGGAGAGATGTAAGAATACAAGACAAAATAGGATAGATAAAAGGTAAGGTAAGGTTATTCATTATCAGTAAGCTGGTTAAAGTAAAATATAGATCATAATATAGGAAACAGGAACAGAAAGGGGAGGAAAAAAATACGGAGTGGGATACGACATGGTATTTTAACAGAAAATAGAATGTCGTAGAAACTATATGATCCCATAAAAGATAAGAATATAAGATAGGATTTGATACAGGAGTAGATAATATTGTTAAGATAAAACATGGAACAAGCTAGATAATAATATAAAATAAGAAATCTGACTGAATTTAAAGACAGAATAAGATAATGAGATCTAATCCCGATGATTAAGGACTGATACTGATAACACCCTGGTGATACCAATTATCCATTCTACTTATAGGTCAGTTTCTTTATTGATTGCCTTATTGATTCCTGATCAATTTTCTGTTTGAAAAAGCAAGACTACTAAGATTTTTAGCATTGATGAAAAAGTTTAATTATCTCTGGCACTGAAAACGATCCTGAAAAAAGGTTTGGGTGTGACTCACATGTGCTAAAGCTCCGGTGCCTTGAGTTTGACACGATTGTTTTGTTGTTGTAAAATGAGCTGGAGAAACTGGAAATTCAAGTAAAAGGAAAGAATAGGGAGAGTAAGATTCCAACTCAGAGATGGGATAGGAAAGTATACTGGATATAGAACAGATTAAAGACTATATACCAGGTTAGTACAAAATGAAGGACTTAATAAGCTTTTAACAGGATAAGGAAGGAAAAGATATAGATAGAGGAGTAAGAACTGGGATCGAAAAAGGCAGGGCAGTGCAAGATATCAGTGCCATAAAGAAAAATAAACAGACATGTGATCCTGCCACTGTAACAAAGCTAAACATTTTAAATTCCACCCTGTAGATTTCTGCCCTCTACAACTGTCTCCTCTTTATAATTCACCTACTTATCTGCACTCCATCTTCATGTTAACAAGACACCCTGTCCTACTTTCGACAACCTTTCTGATGAAGTGGCTTTGAAAAACAATTCTCCCGGTTATCTTATCTTCGATGTCAAACCCATTCATTACTACAATATGGAGACGAAAGCAAAGGAAAGCAAAAGGAAGGCAAAGGAAAGACGCAACATTACAGGGAAGGAAAATTTAGAGGTGGAGAGAAAGTGAGTGCAGACATATTGTGTGCTGAGCTGCATTTAAGGGGCTTTGATTATAGATTATGATGCCATCTGTTCAGAATGCTGGTCACACTGTACATGATAGGCAGCATATTTGATATCAGCTGTGTGCACCTCCTGTCGCTGCTCCTGTTCACCTCAGGCAAGAATGAATACAGACACCTCTCTGAAGGCCATCGGTCCACTGTGGGATAACTTTAGTCCTGGCATAGAGTTGGTGATGGTGCTGGGCTTACAGCATGAGGAGTGGATTAAATGTTCTGCACACGTCCTTCATGGAGCTAGACTCCTCCAATTTCAGGATATGATAAATCTGCAGCTGAGGGGCATCTCTCCTGGAGAATTCAATTAGGTAAGAAAAGAGAAGAGGATCACAGCGATATTAGAGAGCTGATTGGAGAGCTCCTCAGCCCTCCCAGTAATGAACCGCTCCGTTTCTCCACCGTGACTAGATTGATTTGACTAGCTGAGCTCAGAGTTCATCCTCGTCTTAAAGCAATTCAGAAAAAAGGCTGGGTGTCATTGTGGAGGGGAGAGGTTTGAAATTTAGAAATGGACTGAAATATGAGTAAAGCTTGTGGATGGAGGACTGAAGGCCCTGCTTACTCCAGACACCTGCCAACATGTCGAGATAACTTTTGAGGGAACTTTATGATCCTTTCCAATTCGAGCTAGACTTGACAGAGCCTGCTCTGTAATGACTTAACATCACGATTATTAGTTTAAAGTAGCCTGAATGATCTGTCTCTGATTCCTGTCTATGCAAATAAAATGTATCTATGAATATTTCATGTTAACTGCTACTAAATAAATATCTGCCTTAAGTCACAGCCCTGAAATGTTTTCCCTTTTCTCTGCATCCTGGTTTCATCTATACATTCTGCTCATGTCTACATTCTCCATCCAAAGTTGAGATCAGTTTGCAGTCGTGAAAGTGAGTCTCAAGGATGTACCTAATTGTGCGGTTATAAATAGCATAATTAGCTTAAATAGGATCTGATAAGAATCTCTATAACGAGATTACGTGACAAAGGTGCGACCATTATGATAATTATGAAACAGAGAAATTAACTGGGTTAAATGTGTCTGTCTTTCACTCTTGTGATATTTATCTCCATTCGCTTCAACACAAAGTACACAGCATAGTATGTCATTCATAAGCAATATCTAATACCTAGATTTGCAGACTTTTTTGCATTGTTCACAAAGAAATCACAGTCGGATTGCAGAGAAAATCAAATTCCCAAATGCATTCAAGCCATTACCATTATCTGTTACTTAAAGCTTTGCTGCACAGCTAAAATTAAAGTATTCTTCAACATTCTACAACTTTATCCATTAGTTCTTAAATGCAAAAGCCCCATTTTGATAAATTCTGGGCATTTAGGGACTTGAAAGCTATGAACAGAGTCTCACCTGCATTATCCAGGCAGTCCCCATCAGCTGGGGAAAAAAAAACTATAATTTGAGTTGAGACACACTTCACTGCACTCTATCACAGCCTCTCTCTATCTTCCAGTTTATAGTTTACAGTAAAAATATCCTTTCACTTCTTTGTTCATTTTCCTTTCTTTATCTTGCAGTTCTTTTATCTTTAGACGGTGACCACCTATTGCTGATGTTGTTCTGTTTGTGATTGGCTGTTACATTTGTGATTTGAAAAATAACCCTTCTTTAATTGTTCAGTGCATAAAGAATAAAATAGCAGCTATATGCATAAAGTGCCAATTAGAACTGTGGCCAGGGTTAATGTTAAAATAGGAGATTGATTTTGCTGGAATGCGTTACCTCATACCCCAACCCCACCCCCAAACCACCACCACCACCACACAAACACACATTCATGTCCTTCTTTCCAGAAGGAAACTTGAGCACAAAAAAAATAAATAATTGGACTAACTTTTGCATGCCTTATGGGTAGTAGTAGTAAGTCTGACATTACCACATACTTCCAGCAACAGCACTGACATGGAACAATCTAGCAGTAAACTCAAAGCTATCATTAAATGCAAATTTCAGCATTTTGACTGAGACTCCCGAGAAGTTTAACACACAATAGAAATGACTTCTGCTCGTTTTATCCCTTACTAAACAGCAAATGTTTAGTAAGTAAGAGAAAAGTATATGCCTTTTATGATCAAGGCACTGATGTGCTACAAGAATTTGCCAGAATTGTCGAAAAGTGGTTGGAATCTGAATATTTATAAGAGGAATTTTACACCCACTGCAGGTGCAGTCTATCTCCCAAAGAGCCCTACGCCCATAAATAGTGAACAATAAAGGTAATATATGTTTCTGCATTATAGATACTAGTCTGCTCAACCCACGTGTGTCAAGGAGTTTCTTCACATCTCATGAGTCTATATTTTCACCACTACAGCAGTGGTATTTTCTACAACTACAACATCTTACTGAAAGACTGACGGTATTGTAATAGCTGTTTAAGCAGAATGATGTGCATACACACAACATGAACACTGACAAACTGCAAGTTGCCAAAACTGTATGATCCATTGCATTAAATGCAAATTTCAGTGTGGAAACTCTGCAAACTCTCACTTTCCACCTACACAATGCAAGTCACGTAATTTTCTTCAACATAATCATGGTGTTTATGTTAATTATATTGTAAGCAAAAATTCTTCATATCTCTCAATGTGTGCATTCACATTACTGCTGTCAAGAGTCAGTCCTTGAGGAGTTTTCAGAAGTGTACTTGCTATGCCATTCTACTACTGTTGTCATGGTGAAACATGTTGGTGTCAGCTCTTGCTTTTTCCTTTTTGCTAAGAAGTGACATGATCAACCCAACATATGAGCTTCAGGAAGATTTTTTTAAACACATCAAACTCAAAGGATTTTGTGCACTTTTCAGTTTTTTCAGAACGCTAAAAAAATAATTAACCAAAAACTGAACACCAATGGACTGTAGTACAAAAAGTAGGAGCATGGCACAGGACATACATCACTGAAACACAAATAATTGTGTTTTTTCACATTTATCCACAGAAAGCTTCATCTTTTCCAGTTGTTGTAGCAATCTCTCCCCACAAGCTCTTACCATATATAAAAATTGGATGATAGCGATGCCTGTAGAGATGGAGCTGCACACACATTCGTGCCGTCAGGGCATCTATTTTGTATATTTGACTGTCAGCCCATGCCAAGTTATAAGATTTGAGATGTACACAACTTGCTGAAAAGACACCAAAGCACACTGCACACAAGTAATAATTATAAAATGTTTTGATTTTTGCAATATTTCATCCAAAAGATTTGGATGAAATACTTCTCTTGTCCTAAACGTCAACTTACACAATGTCTGATTGACAGAGTGCTTCCCTGCACTGGTCAAATGAAAGACTCCCTCCTGGTTTGCCCCATGGATGGATCCACAATTTTCTGTGACAAGTGTTGAAATCTGTGGACCCATCTACAATGCTGCCCAAAGGAGTGTTAAGAGCCATACTTTGTTTCCAATTGTTTAACTCCAGTAGCTTCTTTTTGGTGACATCACATTGTAAAAGAAGTCAAACTGTGACTGGGTGTCTCTTCAGTCAACTCAAGTTTTGACAACTCTATACTGTGACATATTGAGAAAAATATGCTGTCTAAAACTACATTAGAGAATTACATTATATTGAATTAGGCACAAAGTACAAGGAATGAAAGTCATAATAATTCTGAGAAATGACCACACTGTAATTACAATAACACAACAAAGATTTTAGTATAAACACAGTATATGGATGTATATCAACTGAAATGCATAAAATTGGAAACCAATTTGAAAATGGCACAAGACCATATAACATAGTGTTAGAAGCCACAGGGGCAAACAGAGTTGTTTCCTGCAAATACCAGGAATCAAGCCTGAGGGAAATCAAAGCAAAAGGTTAAGTTGAATCATGTGTGTGACACTTCTCCACCTGAGTCCTCCTGCTAATTAGAGCTCCAGATAGATTAGCATTTCCATGTTGACGAAGGACTCTGATGGGAGGACTTCACACCTGCAGTAAAGGAACGACGCTCACAGCTGGAATTAGACTGAGCTATGGTGATATTTAGCCAGGTGTCAAAATAACAACCGTTTCTACACATAGAAACTGGTTAACAGGGCCCAGAATGAGGGAAGGTCTCCTGTTTTAGTGAATAAAAGGACAAGGAAGTGTAGGAAGAGAGGCAGCACAGTGCAATCATCACCTAAACTTAAAAAAAAGATCAAAGATTTTTTTGTATTCAAAGGTTTGGGTTATTTAAAGTTTCACCCTAAAAAGAGATTATCAAGATTAGAGGTCCATCCAGATTTGATCAGACCAGGCTGAATCTTTTTTTCCCTAAAGTAGTCCGTTTCAGTATGGCCAATTCATATAACATATGTTTACACTAAACAATGGACAAGCTGCTCCTTAATCACTAAATGTTCCTGCAATAGGTCCCATACTACCATAAAAGTTCATATAGACCACTAATACTATAAAACTGCCATCAATATGAACATATTCTATTACAGATTTGTGTCTTTTTTATTATTGATTTTGATTCTGGTAATGTTCAAAAAGATTATCTCACTTCAAAAACAGTTAAGGTTGCATGCACAACAGACTGAAAGCTCAACAATACAATTTCCACCAGCCTTTGAAGCAGTTTGGCAGTCCAACAATGGAACAAATTATTAAGTAATGTACTTTTAAATTAATTGCATGCTTGTAGCAAAAAAAGAAAGAAAGAAAAAAAATGCTGAAATTATTTTCATACTCTATAATTGACTGATGGCAGTAGAGCCATGAGTTAATTAGCTTAGTGAAAAAAAGAGTGGAATCAAGGGGAAATGTGTGCATCTAAAAGAAACTGTCTATTATTACAGGTGTGAGAGTGGTTTTAGTCCACAAAGCAAAGATCCATTTCTTCAACAACAGGAAGGTATTGTGTTTATATTCATGTCATGTATATTGGTATTCATTTTAAACATTGATGATGTTTCAAATTATGACATCGCCATATGAACATGTATTTTGTGAGCTAAGGGGGGGGGGGGTTGGCTAATCTCAGCTCAAGATGCTCCGCCTTCCCACAGATTAAATCTTTTCTTTGCAAGGGAGCAGACAATCAGAAGAAGGTTTGCTTAAAGAAAAGAGGACGGGAGCTAGTTTCATGTCTTGTTTCATTAAGTGTTAGAACTGGGAGGCTGCACAATCTCAATTCCTATTTTGAACTTTGAATCATGCTTCTAAAAAAATTGTAAAAATAAAAATAATGGTTAATTTTTTTCCCCATTTCAATTTAAACCAAAATGCTTGTTTTTTTAATCAGAACTTTCAAACATATTTATTGGTGTTCAACAATAATATATCAAATCTCTCAGAACTGCCCCAATAATCCTCATCTCTTATCTTTAAGGCTGACACATGTACAGGCTCCGTCTCAGTAACCTCTCAAACTGAACTACAAAATAGATGTGCTTGACAGTGTTGGTGTTTGACTGAAGAATTCCATCATTATCACCCAATACACAATGAATAAAAAAAAAGCTACACCTATACAATTCCAACTCCCTGGGCGAATCAATAAACATCACCTTTTTCAGCTTTAGTGAAATGTGAGCACAAAGGGAAGTCTTAGAAGTTTCTTGTTAACTTTCTCCCAAATTTGTCTTCTTGTTTTCTGACTGAGATGTGAAGTCTGATAACATCTAGTCCTCACATACTACAAATCTCTCACAAGTCTACAATGTCAGCCAATTACCTCTAGAAGAAGAGATGGAACTGAGGGGAGACGAGGCTCAAGGTTGTTGAATATTTGATTTGTTTGCTATTTTCCTTCCTGCTTCCTTTTAAGACGAAATCTCTCTCACACACACACACACACACACACACACAGTTTTACACAAATACACACTTAGTATTTTATCAAAATGAGGGTTCGTGAGCCCAATTCTAATCTGTCCACCCAGACAAGGTAACTTAAGGACACGTTTCATCAGTCTACCTCCAGACATGAAGCCTTGGCAGTCTCCTGTCACCTCTGTGTGCTTGTTTTACAACTGGTACTGAACATGCCATGAGTGATACAAATGCATGTATTACTGAACAGGGGACAATGTGTCAGGGGAGCCCCAATTCAGAGTCTATGAATGTTAAACTTCTAGGTGTAAAGTCAGAGCAAAAACAACAAGCAAACAAAAAAACAAAACAAAACAAAACAAAACAAAACAAAACAAAAAAAAAAGATATGCGAGATGACTGCAAATAAGACTGAAAACACCCACAAAAACTGTAAAATTATCACAGAAATATACAAAAAACTCACACATTACTACAAAACAACTGAAAAAATAGATCATAATAACAAAGAAAAATCAAAGTGACTCCAAATAAGAGGCAATACCATTTCAGAAAGTTGACAGAAAAACTAAAAGACAAAATGAACTCCAAATGACAAGGAAGTCATGCAGTCTGGTTTTCTGGCTCAAAAGCTTTTTGTCATATATATTTCAGTCCACCTATATATTATACTGTATTAAAAGTGGGAAAAAAATATGTAAGAATATAAAACAATGCACAGAAACAGAAATCTGCACAATGCTGACAATCTGTTTCTCTGTGGAGGCGAGACAATCTCTCCAGCAACAATAAACACATTAGTGATGCTTGACAGGTGATGGCTTCGTCTGGAAAAAAAAAAAAGAGCAGCTACAGTTCACAGTGTCAAACAGACAGCTGCAGACGCAAGGTACTTCTCTGGAGCGATGTGCTGTCCAGCTCCTCCATCAACGTCTCATCAAAGAAAAGACATGAGTTTTACACATGGAGGCTAGCTTTTTGCCAAAGTGCTAAATTAATCCTATTCCCGTAGGTGCCACTGCTGCTGGTAATGTATGCATTCTCGGCTGTTGTTGTTGTTGTTGTTGTTTAGCCCCGTTGACTCCACTGACATTGACTTGTATAATGTGGAGCCCAGCATTTTTCATTAATTATACACCAAACCCTGTCTTTCATGAAGTGCATAAAATACAGGATGATGAAATTTGTTGAAATCTCTTGTGTCCTGATTATGGCTGCGTGAGGTCAATATTTGTTAAATGTTTGTCTGTTACTGACTTAGCAATGCACAGTTCTGGTCTGCATTATAATCACTGACAACTGTTTGGAAAAAATACATGCTAATAAATCTTAAATACACTTTATAATAGTTCATTTTGCACCACAGTAAGTTCATGCTTCATCTGGCATAAGTGGCATCTAGTAAATAACATAATAATCATCAACATCAATAATCATCAACATCATCAACAATCACAATGAACACCGGTGTACCACAGGGCTGTGTGATGAGCCCTTTCCTCTACTCCCTCTTCACCCACGACTGCAGACCTGCTGATGGTTCCAACACCATCATTAAGTTTGCAGATGACACCACGGTGATTGGCCTCATCAGTGACAACGACGAGGCCGCCTACAGGGAGGAGGTGGATCGTCTGGCTGAGTGGTGCGACACAAACAACCTGCTGCTTAACACCGAGAAGACTAAGGAGCTCATCGTGGACTACAGGAGGAATGCTGACCCAATCCACCCATCCACATTAAGGGGATGGCTGTGGAGCGTGTGAGCAGCTTCAAGTTCCTGGGAGTCCACATCTCCGAGGATCTCATCTGGACGACCAACTGCTCCAAGCTGGTCAAGAAGGCTCACCAGCGCCTCTTCTTCTTGAGGACTCTGAAGAAGAACCACCTGTCCTCAGACATCCTGGTGAACTTCTATCGCTGCACCATCGAGAGCATCCTGACCAACTGTATAACAGTCTGGTACGGGAACTGCTCTGCCTCGGACCGGAAGGCGTTGCAGAGGGTCGTGAAAACTGCCCAGCGCATCGCCGGAGCACCACTTCCTGCCATAACGGACATCTACAGGAAGCGGTGTCTGAAAAGGGCTGGGAAAATCATCAGAGACCCCAGTCACCCATCACATAGACTCTTCACCCTCCTGCCCTCTGGGAGGCGCTACAGGAGCCTCCGGACTAAGACCACCAGGTACCGGAACAGCTTCTTCCCCACAGCTGTCAGACTCCTGAACTCTGACCCACGTTAAACTCATGGACTGAACATACACACACCCACAACCACTAGCACTTTACCACTACTGTATAGTTCTGTGTAGATAATCATTCTGTACATACGATAATTTTTAATCCCACAACTGTTTATAACTTACATAGTTCACATTCTGTATAACTGTATATCTCAGATTTCTGTATAGTTTTTATTTCATATTTATATCCTGTTCATAGCCTGTACATAGCTACTCACTACAGCCTGTACATACTTATAGAATATTCATAACATACTTCACACTGTGTACATTATAACATACCATAATAGACCCATTTCTGTAATATACTTACACATCTCTATTATTGCTAAATTATATTGTAATATATCTATATCACGACTAAAGCACTTTCTGGATGGATGCAAACTGCATTTCGTTGCCCTGTACCTGTGCATGTGCAATGACAATAAAGTTGAATTCTATTCTATTCTATTCTATTCTAATTCTAATAAGTGGATTTCCACTTACAAGGTTGTTTGTTAATTCCGATATCCCATGTCCCAGATTATTAATCACGTGCAAGACAATTTTCAGCAAGCATCCTTATGTGGAAGTCTCTGCTTTCACACGCTTCTTCATCTCTAAAGAAAATCTCAGTCATAGCAGCAGCAAAAATATGTCCATTCAGCTCCTTCAACAATGCAATGCTCTCCTCCCAATTCATTTTATAATTTTGGTATGCAACTGAATAACTGTAATCCGGATTACTAAGCAAATAACAAAGGGCAAGTTTGAGAGATGCAGCTTCCTGAACAAATCCCCTTTCATTCTTTTTGCTTTCCATTTTAGTAACATTTCAATGTATTAAAATAAAAAACAAAAATAAACAAAATTAAGGAAGTTTAAATTATCTTTTTACAGTGCAATTTAAAAAAAAAAAAAAATAACATAACAGTTTTAGAAAGCTTGAAGGGAAAAATGTATTTTACATGAAGTAATCTCTAGAAGCATTTTCACAAAAGAAAGCCACATTTTATCTAAGAAAAAAAATATTTAATTATTAACAGGAAAGTGTCTTGTTTTCTGTCTTTATGTGATAGAGGAGTTAATTAATATGATTTTCATATACATGAAACTTAACAGGAGAAGACACGAGCTTGGCTGCTTCTTAATTATTTTTATCAAAAGAATAAAATAAAATTAGATTAAAAAATATATATATATATATATATATATATATATATATATATATATATATATATATATATATATATATATATATATATATATATATATATATATATATATAGAGAGAGAGAGAGAGAGAGAGAGAGAGAGCGCCACAATAACATTGGTTATGCTACATTTGATGACTATTACAAGTGAAGAAGCAGGCTAACTTAGCTTAGCATAATTCAGAGTCTGACTTTTATCTATATATAATATAATAATTTGGTAGGATTAACAGTAAAGAAACTTGTTTGATTTCTTGGAGAGAATTACAGATACCATTCTGACATATTTGATAGAGATGAAGGTGCAAGTTGCTATCTAGCTTAGTTATGCATACAAGCTAGCTTGGCTCCATTTGAATTTAACAAAATCCACAAACTTCTATTAATTTGTAGAGTTTTTGTTACACTGGCGTATGTGTGGGACAGGAACCACTGGGAATGGTTGGGTTTATATGAAGGAGCTGAATATAAAAAAAATAACTGGGTTTTTATGCTTCTAAAAGAGAGAATATTGGAGAAGGGAGATAAATATGAGAGAGGAAATGTGATTCAGCACTAAGAGAGGGTGTTGTCAGGAGCTTCTTAAAACGATGAGTTTTTTAAGTCCAAGAGAGAAGATGGAGAGTGACTGTGATATTCTGATTGGAGTAACAAGGTCATTGCAGCAACAGGGAGCCAGGAGGAAGAAGAGCTGAGTCTCAGTGGGCCATTTACTTTTAATGTGTTCTCATCAGCCTCCACACAAAGCACTGTCAGGGTCTTAAAAAAAAAAAAAAAAAAAACCCTCTTGGTACTCAACTCCTGGGTGGCTACCGAGCCTTCAGCTCACTGAGAATAACTGGTGAGCATGGCGGAATGGTGTGCCAGGTCCATAATAGTTTGATATAGTGCAATACCGATACTCTACAGAACAGAGCAAATACAGATATCAGACCATCTTAGGCGATCGATAAAAAGAAGGCGCTGTGGTGCATGCTTCTGCTCTGTGGGAAATATGAGGGAACATCTGTGCTGCTGTGTTTTATTATGTCCTTACCGCCAATGACGTCAGTAGTCAAAGCTAAACAGCCGAGATTGCAGCACCAATAATTCATTATGAGTGTTTACCAACCAAACATTAGCACACATATTGCCTCCAACACATCTCACTGTTTTGTGCAGAGAGAAAACTGATGGACAGATGCGGGCAGGAAAGGGCGCCTCACTGCGCGCTTGTCTCGGTAATATACTGGTGTGCTTTGTCAGGAAAAAAAAGAGCCAACAAGTCCTGAACAAGTAATGAAAAAAAGCTATTTTGCCCATTTAGAGCTTACTAAAATGCTGTGACCTTAAAAATGTAAAAAACAAAAAACAAATATAACTAAAATAAGGATTGATCCAGCATTAAGCTGAGATGAGCTCCAACCTCCAAGTGAATCTCCTTAGATACATCTGGGTGAAATTTGGATTTTTAAACAATATAGGACAGCATGAATGAAATATGGACCTAGATGAAGAAGTTGTTTTAAAAGTAGAACTTTGTAATAATAAGTGTTTCCCTTTTCACGAAAGAGGAGAGAGAATAGTGTTGAATAGCATCCATCAACATGCGCACCGTGTAGGACAACATGGCTGAAGCTCAGTGAGAATCGAGACAGCTGCATTATTCACACAGCTCTGCCAGTCATCGCTGACATGGAGGACAGTGGGGTGACTCATCCTACTTGATAATACATGATTGATGTTTTTTGAAACACTAAACATCCCACATGAATAACAAGCAGAAACCTTATTAGGGTTCCGGGAGAAAAGGAAGGAAGGTGGCATTTCTACACGAGCCGACACATCGTGATGGACACTGCGAGGGTCAGACATACATCCTCACCTGGGAGGAGGTTATCTCTAAGGAAATGAATGGGGGGGTGTGTGTGTGTGTGTGTGTGTGTGTGTGTGTGTGTGTGTGTGTGTGTGTGTGTGTGTGTGTGTGTGTGTGTGTGTGTGTAGTTTTGGATAGAGAAGTACAAAGGAGAGAGGAGAGAGAGAGTAAAAAAGACCATTTCCAAGCCACCACCATCGCACAAACGCCCCACACTATGAATCATCCATCAATATCACGCAGAAGAAGGAATTAGCAGTAATGCTGCTTTCAATGTAGCTTCACTAAGCCTGCAGATACCATGTTTAAACATGATTAACTGTAATAAAGCTTCAGTAAAGCTCATGTTACCTAATTAGACATAAAACTGACTTGTCTTGTGTTCATAAGTAGATATCTGAGAGGAGCAGGTGCTTGATAAGCATTCCTTACAAGTGATCGTTCACAAAGCAACCTTAGGAATAAATAAAACAGCAAAAAGCAGTGCATGTAAACTGATTAAAAAAGGGGAAAAATACCACTTTGGAACAAATTTCAGTTGAAATGGGTAGAGAGATGATCTCACAAGTTTGACATCATAAACTGTTGCACAGTGGTGACACTGAATCATAATCTGCTGTATAGAAAACAGAAGCTCAACTAAATGTCAACAGAAAGCCTACTGGAACACTGCTGCAAGGCTTTAAAGGGTTTTTCTAATCCTGGCTAAAACAGCAGAGCCTTCAGTATTTTTTCGCCCCTCTATCCTCAATGCATCTTTTGATTGTTAAAGCGGGGGAAGGTGCTTCATTAGTATGCATCTTTTAAGGCGCAAGGGCTGCCTGCAGATGCCGGAGTTGAGGTGGTGGGGGCGTGGGAGAAGCTGGGTCAGCCACATGGCCGGGTCTTCTCACAGGAACTCTGCATGCAGAGGATCTGAACGAAAGCGCTGCTCTCTCCTCCCAATTCTCAGATGGCAGCCGTGACCTACTTTCCACAAAGACAGGCTCATGCAAACTTGATGATATGCTTATAACAGAGGAGCCTGTCGTGCGCTGCCTGAGGTGAGCCTCGCAATGCGGAGGCAGCAGGGGGTCTGTATAGTAAGGACCAATTGGCAGGACGTGTGTTAGCAACTCTGCCCTGGGTGGTTAAACAGCATCAGTGGTAATGACGCTGATGATCATACAGCAGGCCTGAAGGTATAAAAAGCTTTTTTAAAGGTTGTCAGATCACCTAAACCCCCAAAGCAAACAGCTTCATTTGACATTTCATAGCTGATGACAGAGCAATAATCTGAATGGGCCCCTTATGAAAAGAAGACAAAATGTCCTCCTTGTTGCATCTATGCTGCAGCTACTGTACTTTCACCGAGTGCTGCAGCCACTGCACCAATTGCTTTTAAAATACTGAAGTTATTTTTGTAGCTGAGTGGGCAGATTGCAGCCTCTTAAATCAAACACCAGGCCACTTATTATGCACCGTTTTTTGTGCGTTTGTTTTAAACGCCAAAAAGCAAATCTCTATATTGACCATTTGCAGTGGTTTAGCTCAGCGTCCTAACATGCCTCTGGCCTATGTGTAGTTCACATGTTTGTCCTCTGTCGGTGTGGGTTTTCTCTGGGTTGTCCAGTTTGCTCCCAAAGTGCAAAGATATGCATGTTGAAAAAAAATGGGTGCAGGTGTGGATTTGAGCATGAAGAGTGGGATGACAATGTGTCCAGACTGGACCCCTAGACTCTTGACCAGTGTCACCTGGGATAGTGTCAGCCCCCCAACCCAAACTGTCAAATTTGAAAGTGTATTGCGATGTTCTTAATGTTGCTTGCAAAAACAAAACAAAACGCTGCAGAGGATCATCAGTAGTCACGTGACTTTATTTTTAGAGAGACTTTAAAAAAAAAATGAAAAAAGATCCATGATAGCTTCTTGTTCAGGTGATAGCACGGATGGATGATAGCAGTTATCTTAACTGAAAACGAACTGGTCTTAGAGGTGCACGGCCTTGGGCTGTGAAGTTTTGCAGTGGGGAATTAATGCCATTTAGAACATTGCCAACAATATTATACACCTCTACAACAGTAAGCACACGGTTATACTGTAAGACTTTAGTTTAGTAGTTTTGTGATCATTGTTTCTGTTATTTTGTACTTACACTTTGATCCTTGTAAATGTGTGGCAAGGAACTGTATTAATAGGCCACTATGAGTGAGACCCTGCAGTGATTAATTAAATCGTCATGGTTATTTTCAAATGGTAATAAAGAAAGTGTTTATATAAGTGTGCAGTATGGAGAAGAGAAGACAGAAATCTGAGTCTTAAAAAAAGTAAAGCAAAAAGTACTCTTACATCATTTACAGTAATATTAACTAAATTTATTGTATTTAAATAAACAATGTATGCAGTATTTTTAACAATTCATATACTATTTTAAATTCATATAACTTTGCATAAATTATGTAATACAAAAACAAAGGTTGGAGAAAGGAAGGTTTGGGAATAAGTAGTAAGCCTAAAGAATTATATGTATATTTTAAAAATCAAGTGTTGAATCATGAGTCAATGAATCAACTGCTTTGCGAAGAAATCAGGAGTAACGGTGCAGAAGTGGTGCAGTAACATAATACAGTGTGATTTTTGCTTTCTGTTTGCTTGGGTGTTGAGTAGATTTCCAAGGCTGATGTCAGGTGTAAAAGCAGGTGACAGGTGTAAAGCTCTGATCATTGTTCTTCATATGCTAATAACAGAAGTTTAGGCAGAATTACACTGTGTGTTCAAATGATACCAACACGGCAAAAACTGCAGATCACAAAGAGAAGCCTCAGCAAGCTTGTAAAAAGATTCTCAGTCCTAAAGAATAAAAAGATTTATAAATAATAAAACAAAATCAATAATATGGAAACCTCAAAGTGAAATACGATCATGACAAAGAAAAAGAAATCAAAATTACAACCAGAGTCAGGTGAACTGGGCATCAGAAAAACAGACATCAAAACATCACAACACAAAGAAAACAAAGAGAAAGAAGTGGGTAAGGAGGAGTAACGTCCTCAGGTAATGAATAAATATGACAGAATTAAGGAGGGGAAGGAAGGTAGGAGTTTCTCAGTGAGAAGGAAGGTGTGTACCGTTCTACACCACTGCATACATCTGACATTGCATATTACAGGGAGTTACAAACCCCTATGACATTTGTTCCAGCTTACTGCATCTTGGAAACAGGTAGTCATCTACCATTTTCCAAACAGACATAAATATAAAGTAATTTTTAAAACATCTGAAATTCATCAACTGTAGTATGCAAGGGTGCTTTTATAAAGTAAAACAGACAACATCATAAAATGTCTAAAACTTCATTTGATTTCCTGTTAGTTCTCATGTTTCCCATCATGGATATCGCTCTTATCCATTACTAATGCTACTTTTTAAATTGAGCTCCAAGGCTGAGAAATAAACTTGTAGTACATGTATCAGTAAAGAAAAAACATTTTCTGCAATTTCACTGCGTTATTTAGGGGAGTCACAGTTCAGCATATTTTCACAGAGAACAGAAAATGCATAAATTAGCGTTTTATTTTATTTATTTTCCAAATTAGCTTAAAGAACAAGACAATGTTTAATTGGCTATAATTATTACTGTAATAGTTAATCCAGTTAAATATTAAAATATAAAATTAAGGAAATGATACATTTTTCATTAAAATCAGCATAACATAACCCTTAATACCTACAGGTGCCAGTTCTGTGAATGCTTTTAGGCAGGGTGAAAACTGTGTGAGTTTCACTACTTTGGTTGTTCCAAACTGCATTAATATCCTGTAAACAGATCAATTTCAGGGCTGCATTGACAATTTGTAGTCCATGTGTGTGTGCGCATGTGTTGGTCTTTCCTGTAAATCTTTTATGGTGCTAAAATGTGTACCTGCTTTTTTTCTTTTGTAATTTTTATATTACCTAGTGATGCAGATTATGGTTTTTTTGAGCGCCTACAAGTGTCTATGGTACTGATAAACAACTGATGTCCTGCTAAAAACATTTTTGATAAAACGCAAACTGCAAGTTTCCCCCAGGAATACTACTCTTCAAACAAATCAAGTATGATACTGAACTGAACATCCTCTACCAAATGATTTGCGACAAATGGCTTTAAATGTTTAGTCCTAATGCACTGACCATGGCAACAAAAAATTCTATCCATTTTTTAAAAATTACTTTACTCCTCACAACGAGATAAGCAGAATAGAAAATCTGATATAATAATGTTGAGACAAATATTAAATGTCAGTAGGTTCTGGAAGCAGAGACACGACATTTAGCAAAGGTCTAATGAAACATAATAGGAAATTGTAATATGGGAAACGGATGTCTGACTACTTCTGGAGCTAAGCTAGTAGTAGAGGCTAAAATTTAGTAGATCGTTGCTTATGATTTTGATTTTAATCATTCTTTAAGTCCTCCAACCAAATGGAAAGCCAACCCTAAAATGCTGGAGTGCCCCTCAAAACAGGTGATCCAAATGTGCGCAAGATCTTTTTCATTATGGGTTCAACTGATACTCCAAACTCTCAGCTGAACAGAACATACTCCACTTGTAACGATTTCAATAAAAATCCACAAATGTTCACTTATCAAATTCCCATTCAGAAGCCTTACACAAGATCTCTGTAGCAGATATATCTGGGCTGAAGTTGCTATTGGCTACAGTCACACAGTCTGTGGGCTGCACATGAGCTACAAGAGGTAGAGAAAACGCTGAGTTTATGTAATGCAGTAACACACAGTGTCTGAACCTAGGGGACACTTGCAGCCTACACAAGCCACCTGAGTAGACCTTGCTGTATAATTCAGGTTTCTTTGGCAGCATCTGTAAGCTGGTTTCATAGAAAATGTGTACTTGAAGGTGTCCAAAGATCGATAGTTTAAAGCTGAGCCGTGCTGTTTTAAAAACTGAAAAAGTAAGAAGGCAGTATCCACATAAAGTTTTTAAATAAATACTGGTGATGGCAGCTTATTACATTTAAAAGTGACCCCTGCTGCAAGTAAAGCGATTAATCAAGATAAACACAACATTACGATGGAACGGCTTCCGACTTTGAAAATGAGACTACACACATTCCTATAGATTTCAGAGATATTAAACGATAAACTTCAAGCTGCATTTTGCAAAGCAGATAAACAGTAAATCATTTAAGAGTGCGGGACTCTCAGTTTGTTTGCAGATAAACAGATGGCAATTTTACAATCCACATAAATCTCTTTGATTGAAGAAAGAGTTGACATTAAAGAAGCTGAAGCTATAATACTTGTGGAAGAGGCTTCTCATTTCAAAGGCAAATAGAGGATGTTGGATTTTTTACGTTCACACGAGAGAACATGACTACCAGCAATAAAAACAAAAACCCATCATAAAATGTGCATTTAAATGACATCATAAGACATCATGATATGGTGTGACATTAAAACAAATACTACACATTTTAAATCTCCTTCTGGATGTTTGAAACCTATCCATGAAAAACTGAAGGGATTTTTGGTGCTATTTTGTGAGGAAATTCAATTATACACAGTTGCATTATAGTCTCGTCCTACAATAAAAACTGTATCACAATTGTACCATAGGAATGCGTTCTCAATCACTGAGTAATATGCAGAGATTGCATAAAATTGCAATCTCAAAAAAAGAAAAGAAAAAAAAAAAAAATCCCACAATTACAAAGATATGTTCTATTTAGGACCCTTGGGTGGGTACCAGCCAGTTAATGGTACACTACAAGTCAATAGTCTGCCAAGGTAGACGGTGCACTCCAACACATTGAAAAAACTATTCAGGAACAGTTCTAGGCACGCAAATCAACCACGACACTGACCAGGCCTCTACACTACTTAAATTGAGGTCTGTTAAGATACTAAGATAAGTAACTAAATAAATAAAAAAATATATATATATCTATCAAGGCCAGGTGTGGCCTGTTCTCTTACAATTCCAGGACTTCGTTTTTCACTGGAACTCTCAATATCAGATCCAAAAAACTGTCAATACAAGGCAAGGAAGCCATCATTTACTGAAAAACCAAAATAAACCTACCAGAGAGATAGCAAAAACCTTAGGAGAGATCAAATCAACAATCTGGTACATTCTTAAAAAGAAGCAATGCACTGGCCAGCTCTGCAAAACCAAC
The DNA here is from genome assembly GCF_001858045.2 of Oreochromis niloticus. Taxonomy (NCBI): domain Eukaryota; kingdom Metazoa; phylum Chordata; class Actinopteri; order Cichliformes; family Cichlidae; genus Oreochromis; species Oreochromis niloticus. Next base: position 33,725,468 of record NC_031965.2, read on the forward strand.
AGATCCAAGAGACCGTAAGATGACTCAAGTGGATGAGATAGCCAAATCAAGAACATGCTCAAGGGTCAAAGTCTACAATCAGGACAGTCTTCATGAATAGAAATACAGAAGGCTTACAACAAAGACGGAACCACTGGTTACACCTAAGAACATGAAGGCCAGATTAGACTTCACCAGAAAAACGAGTGCAGTTTGCAAAGAATTGTTGGACAACCAAGATTGGCTTGTACCAGAATGATGGGAAGAGAAAAGTACAGAGAAGTGTGGAGGCCTGGCAGTGGAGGTCAATAGTGTTTATTGCATATTAAAGAAAACAGTTGATTTCTGAAATGTACAGGGCTATCCTCTCTTCTCAGAATTAGTCAAATGCTACAAAGCTGATTGGAAAGTGCTTCACAGTACAAATGGATAATGATTCAAAGCATACTGCAAAAGCACCCCAAGAGTTTCTCGAGGCAAAGAAATAGGATCTTCTCCAAAGACCAAGTCACTCACCAGATCAACCCAAACATGCCAAACTGAACACAGAGAGACCCACTAACAGGCAGCAACTGAATGTGGCCACAGTAACAGCCTGGCAGAGTATTTCATGGGAAGAAACTAGATTTTTCTAGTTTGTCAATTATACTTGAGCATCTGAAAATGAGGCAGTGTGTATAAAAATGTCTAATTCCTACACAGTTCATGGAATATTTTTGTAAAACTCTATCAATTAAAGCAGAAAGATTGAATTTTAATCACATCTTAATTGTTGGGTTTCACCCCATGGGAAATTATTTGCTGCCAGGATCCCAGTATCAGGTACCACAGGACACAAAGGTCTTGGATGTACTTGAAGGTGTCCAAAGATTGATGGGATAAAGGAGAACTAAAACAGAATTAGGTGGTTGACTTTAAAATTGCTCATCACTATTTACTGAAAATTGAAGTTTTAGTGAAGTACCTCTATTTATACAGTTTTTAAGCCAAAAATACAAAAATATGCAGAGTTTTGTTTTAACAAAGGAGAAAAAGTCAAATTCGTTTTTTTTAAAAAAAAAAAAAAAAATCTGTTTGTAGGTTTTTTCTACACACCAGAACCATCTTATTTAATCTACATGTGCTATATGTCTTTAAGGATGTTTGGAGATATACTAAATATAATTGGACAAATACTAAACCCATACAGGATTAAGACATGCAAAATACAGTACAGTGCCATAAACCCATATAAAAGCAATTCAACTTTAAACTCTTTTGAGACACTGGAAAACATTACCTTTGTTCCCTCATGTTTAAGTAAGTGAAGTAGAAAATTGTAAAATGCTACACTTGAACACTGCAGACAGATATAGGGAACTTGGTAATTATCTGTAAAATTTCAGATCATACCAAAGGTTTCGTTGAAGCGGATGCTTCAAAAACAATCTTCAGATGATATGCTTTTATCTTGTGCACAGAAGACATCACATTTCAGCACTTTAGGGCTTTGCAGTTTTCATTTTCATATCTTAATGAACTGTTTGTAACTAAGACTGGGAATACTTTTCTACTACCATTGAAACTGCAGCAGGATCATAGGTTGATTACTATCACACAATCAAAGATGGACCTTTCACACTTTTACCTTCACAGTGGCAAACTGATTGAAAGATATTTTTCACAACAGACATTTTGTGCCACAGCAGGACAAGCATCGATGGAATTAAAGACGTAATTAATGATCCATTTACAATACAGGTTCCTATAAGCTGTCCTAGTCAGCCAGCATGCACAATACCAGGATCATCTCTAAGTGCAATGCACGCATCATTAATATAACTGAAGTCTGTGCTTTTCCTGCAATTACAAGCCAAAATGTCTGCCGTGAAATACGGCTTTAGTTCAGTGCTTTGCAACAACTCCAGTAATGACAGTGATTGCATGGATGCATTGTTGAATTTAAGGATCAGCTTAAGTACGCAAGAGATGGGGAGGTTGCAGGGGTGATTTTTGTCCAAGTACACATTGGAGACGTTTAGCAGTTTGACAGCGCAGTAATGACCATAGAGATTGGTCCGACACTTTAGCCTCTCCTTTACAAACCACGCTTTCAGCAGCACAAAAATAAGAAAAAAGAAGAAACAAAACAAAATGAGACCAAATGTCATCACTCGAGGTGGAAAAGCTGATTGGATTTTGAAAACAAACACGCACCTGTGCTCAGAGCCACACTTACACAAACCCGTCAAATGCTTCAGCTGCTCTCAGAGAACCATTTTTTCCCCCTCAAGTATAACAGCAAGGCCTTATCTTATCCACTTCAAGCAGTGATGCCTCTTGTGATGAATTTCTAATGTGCGAGAACTGGGAAAACTATTATCTGGACTTGGCAGTTTTCTTTGGCTGGCCAATCACCCACCCCCTCCACAGTTCCTGCTAGGAGCCCTCACTCTAGCTTTCTATCTCCATAAATTGTCCCCTCACCTCTGAGTATTTCTTGAGATGAATGAAATAGAATTCATGTCATCAAAACACATGTATCTCCCCACTTGCAAAGAAAAGGGATCATGGACTCTGTGGCCCCAGTCTCTGAATACTCTTTATTACAATAACACCAGTTACTATTTTTTAAGGTCACACCTTCTGGCCAGATAATAAATTAGCACTGAGCTTTGAACATCACTTATGGTAATACATATTTGTAGAGATGCTATAAATGATTGTGCTGTAGCATTTTAACATAAATGATTACAAGCTTTGAATACAAAGTAATTACTATATATTAAATAGCTAATTATTGTTGCTGCGTGGTGTGAATGCACAGCTAAATCAGACGTGTTAGCTCATGTGACACTGGGCAGTATAGGCTGATATGCTGTTAGTGAGCTGCTGGTGGTGCTGGTGGAGGTTGCCATCCATACTGAGCAGCCTAAAAAAAAAAAAAAAAAAATTAAAAAAAAGCCGCCAGCTGGCCAGGGGCCATGAAATGCACAATTAGTCCTGGGTCAGTTGCATTAGGTTTTCTCAAAGGCAAAAAAGGCGATCAATGCGTGACTTTGTGCTTGGTATAAACTGAATATTTGGCATTTTTAACTGGAAATCTAAGAGGTTGTTGACTTCAGTGGATGAGAGGAGAGATAAATGTGAAACGAGCAGGTTTCACGGGAAGGAAATCTTTATACGAGGGTCACTCGAGGGTCACACTAATCACTAGTGCGCCGTGAACTCTGACCCTTTCTTCCTTCCTTTCCTTTTAATACAGCCAAGCTTTAAACCTGTGCTTATTCCTTACAGAAAAAGTACCCCCGATAAAACAGTCACGTAAATGACTCCTGTGTTGTAAAGAGAGCACTTGATTCCCAGATTATAGAGGGTACCAGGCTACCCTCTAGCGGCACGGGGAAGCGATGAACCGTGTCACAAAATAAGTTGTCTGCCTCAGACGGATAAAGGGTAAACGGGATACCAAAACTGATGAGAGCAAAAGTCCTTTGTGGCGTAAGACGACGCGGAGGAAACCGTGCGGGGAATTCCAGTGCGTTAACGGGAGATGTTTACTTTATATGCAAATCAGCTTCATCGACACCAAAGGTCTTATTTTAAGGCCCGAGCTCGGCTTTTTTTTTTTTCTTCCTCCCCTGACTTTTCAAGAAAGAAAGCTTTGATGTTAGCAGGGAGGATCGATGCCAGGGAAAGAGAGCGAGAGAGAAAGAGGGAGAGAGAGGAGAGCGAGGGGGTGTAGGATGCAGAATGAGAATGTACTTCTGGGGGTGTGTGGGTGGGTGGTGGTGGTGAGGAGAGGGAGGAAGGGGGGTAGTCTGCCGTCATCATACATAGCGCCTCTGTTTTGAGCAAAGCCTTTATGAAACCAATATTTCTGCATGTCCATCTCTGTGGAAAGGAGAAAAAAAGCCACAAGTGACGTTTTCACATCCCAATCCGCTCCGCATAATCTGGACACAATAAAGTTTGTCAGGTCGCGTCGTTCTCAGAGGATGCGGGCTCAAAATGTAACTGGTTGACCTTACTGCGCCATTTACTTCTGTTTCATTTAGCACAATCTGTCAGAACAGTTGCTGTACATGACGACGGAAATCAAGCGGATGGGTGATGTGAGGTTCTCCGCAACATCCTTCTGTCATTTGGACGTGTAGGCCTGCGGTGCCGCTGCGGAGGAGCAACTTTATGGGGACACACTAGGGATGGGGGGAAGAGACACATTCGACATTCATTGCCCAGGTTCAAGACCGAGCAGTTTATTGCTAAGCTGCAAGTGATTTGACTAATTGTGCACGTGAGGAAAAACAAGCGCATTTACCCTCCATTCAAGACCATTTATTAAATATGGCTTGGGCATCTTTGGGCACTAAGGAGACCGACAGAAGTGTAAAAAGTCTAAGAATAAAAAAATATCAGCCAACAAGTCGGATCAATGCAAAGAAAGCAACATACAGCAAATGGGATCGATCAATGATTCCGAAACGCACGGCACAATCCGTATGTACTTACATAGAGGTGATGTTTTTGAATAAGTCCGCTATGTCAACGCTGGTCCCATTGCTCCCAGTATCTTGCAGGGCGAGTAAAGGGAAAAACCTGCCGTTGTCGGACTTATTGCAAAAGATCTCTGTTTGAGAGCAGCTGCAGGTCGGCGGGCAGTCCAGCATGGAGCTCAGATAGTCCTGGAAAATACTCATCAGAAACAAAACCCTCCACCAGCAAATCCGGATCGAATGAAACCATAGATCCATGTCTCCGGGCAAAGTGGGGAAATAGAAGAGGTCCCGATGTCCTCTGGGTTAGAACAGAACGACAAAAGAGAAGAGCAGGAGAGTGGGAGGAAGGAAGGAGGAGGATGGTTGGTGCGTCTGTACAGAGGATGCTCTATGCGAGCGTTTCTGCCGTGGATGGATGCTGTAGTGTCCTTGCGCGTCAGAGATTGGGTGAAAAGGAGGAGGGGAGAAAAGAAAGAAAAGACGCAACAAAAATAACGCAAATCAAAAACAACAAAGCGAAAAAATATGAGCGTCCACTCGTCTTGACAGCATAAGATGCATGGTGTTCCCCGTAATGCCGTGCTTCTGATGTCGTCGTCGTCTCTCTCCAAGCAGGACCAGGACGACTGGCTAGAGAGCAGAGAGACACAAAATGAGAAGTTGGAGCATCAAGTCCCTCCTACCGGCTACAGTCATACTGACACCTGCAGAAACTGCAACAACTGCATGCAATCAACAGTGATTACAACTGCACTATATAAGGATTGCAGGACTGCAGAGCAACATGTAGCCTAATATAAGATTTAAAAAGTAAAAATGCAGGGGCGACAAGCTGATTCTATGTCCAAAAACATTGCAACAGATTTTACTGGAGTATTGATAGATAAATTATTTATTGTTATTTTATGTAATCTTTTTTATTCGTGAGATAAGATTAGACCCACTTGTTGGAAGAATTCCCTAAACATTTCCCCCAGGAAGCTACTGAGGATTACCTGTATAAGAACACCCAATGCACTTAAAATGGTCATTTTTGTCTGATATTTTTACATTAAAAATCTTCACATAGCTAGTTAGAAATTTTTTAAATGGCATTTACACCTCCACCTGACTAAAAAATTCAGAACCTATGAATATGCAAGCATTCATAAGTCAAGCTGAACTCCTTCAGGCATTAAAAGTTCACCACAAGTCACATTTTTGGTGAACTTAGGAAAAACTTTCCACTTTCAGACGAGGGATGTAAAAAGAACCTTTGAGTGTCAAACTCTGCAGTACATCATTCTGCACAGTGAAGCTCAAACATCCCAAACAAGTCACTGAGTGGCATATGACTTTGAAGGGTAATTTCAACATGGCTGTTTTCCATCCACGCGCCTACTATGGCTCTATAGAGCATACTAGCGTACTCTATAGATCATACTATGACCCAGACAAAACAGTATCAGCAGCTGGGCAAGTAGTGACAGCTCTCTGATTTTCCATTTTAAACATTTGCTTTTGTGTATGACTAAAGGTAAACACAGAATGTAGTCTCCTGAAATATCCAGCTTGATAGCTTTTCCCAGTTGAAGATTCACAGAGCCACTAGAGCCACATTATTGGAAAACACTGCGGGTTGAAACAATTACCCCTTAGGTAAACAAATTGTTTAAGAACAATTAAAGAGAAACTCTACCTTGAGTATATACTCAAATAATGATTTGCGCTTTATTGCTAATTTAACTGTATATTTGAGCTTTACAGTTTAGAGTGATGCAAAATTTGACACTAGAAATCAGATTTCATATTTAGCCCTGTACCTCTCACTTTCCCCCTTTTGTTTTCTCACTGAACTCTTTTTCTCCCTGTAAATTCCATGCCTGTCTTGTAGCCCCCCTCTGTGGGCTTTTCTTTTTTCTCTGTTTTTTGTCTCTCCTCTCAGCCGTCGTACTACTCCTGTCTGTGACCCGGAAATCAATCTCAGTTATGCCAGGTTGAAGGATTCTTAAACTGCATCTGGAGGAGAGAGAAGCAAGGAGAGAGGAAACATTCTGAAGGAGCTGTAATCAAGGAGAGGTGTGAAACACTGCTGGAATATACAAACCATGGTAAGAGGAGAACTCTACCTAGGTGTTCCTTTCTATTAACAAGTTTCAGTTTTTCAAGATGATCAGCTGCATGACTGAAAAGGAACTTTCTGCCTTTCACTGTCTATGTGTGTAAACCAATGTGATTTAAAAATACAGTATATGTATCTTATTACATTCTGCTATGATGTGAATCTAATTTAATAATATACCCAGCATGTTTTAGCGTAATGACTATTGTTTTCTTGATATGGCATCTCAAAAAAAAAAAAAAATACAGGGCTTGAGCTAACAAAACAACTGACAGATATTTTTTAAACATTACCAATGATTTTCCTATTCAATTCTAATATTTAATTTTAGTTGTGCTTCTCTGCAGCCTTTGGCACCAATGGTCATGCCATTGTAACTGACAAATTATTTACATGTGTCACATCTCTGGCACTGCCCTCACATGGGTTTCATCATATCTGACAGACATTTCTGTATTCATATTAATAGCTATGCCTACATCTGCTCCTCCTTCTCTGGGGGTCCCCCGAAGTTCAGTCCTTGGACCAAAAGTAATCTAAGTAACAACTCAAGCTATAGCATAGCAATCCTATCATTACTATGCTGATGATACACAACTGTACATTTGTGTTAAGCCTAACAACCACATAAGTTAATTACATACAAAGCCCTACATGGTCAGGCACCTGCATATATGTCAGGGCTGCTGAGACCTTGTTCAAATGGTCAGCCTCTCCAATCATCTGATCTGGATTTTAAATTCAGAGGCAACAAGGCTTTTAAGATTGTAGTTCTTTGGAACTTTGGAAGAGCCTCACACAGCCTGTAAAGCTGGCAGAATTAGTACTTTGTTTCAAATGGCTGTTAAAATCTAATCTTTATAGATTGCCTTCATTGTTAGCCCTTTATTTCTGTGTTTATTTCACATCAAATGCATGAAAGTATGTATTTTATCCAAACTAAGAGCTATAAAAATAAAATGTTTATTATAATAATAATTATTATTATTACAGATAAACTTACCTAACTTATTTTATATTTTTTTACACTGATGACTCAGAAGCAAGAATATTACATTATATTCCTACCCTGAACTCCTTTCCGCTCATGTCTCTCCCTCTGCCTCTTCTGCTGGTCTAAGAGGAAAAAGATATGAATAGAAGAACTGAGGAAAGATATTAAAAATGTACAAACTGAGGAATTTAAAAAAGTGTGTTTCTGCATGGAGGCGTGGCTTCTTAGTCTCCTGCATTTCTTGCTTTGCTTCGATCAGCGTACACACCTGTAGCCCATTAATCACCACCCCACAGGAGATCTATCATGGCTCTACAGTCATTCCCACCAGACTGCTCTGCCAACTACTGTAGGCTAAAAGAGATACTCAGTTCAGTCAGTTTTGTGCATGTGTATGTGGGTGTGTATGTGCATCTAATTCTGTCTAATTCTGCTTTCTTGCTTTTAGGCTTTTTAATGACATCACCTGCCAGCCTAGCTCTGCTTTCCTATTCACTTCTACTACTGTAACTTCCACCTGCCTACCTGCTTTCACTCTGGTTTCACTCCACATTAACTCAGCCTCAGACATCAGTCCGTCGTCTTCCTGCTCACTCAGCTCTGGCTTTGCCAAACATCTCATTCTGCTCCTTCCGTCTCCACTGACTCATCATATTACAACCCAAACATCGGAGCATTCATAATAAAAGCCTTCTTGGAAGTTTTTCCAGCTTGACTCGGTGTGTTTTGGCTTTTGGGCTGTGAAGCTTTAATTCAACATAAGAATTAAAAAAAAAATCTCTATTATACAACCACCTATATCCCAATATGCAACTTACATATACATAGTTTAAAAACCAGAGAGTTCACTTTTTTTGTGAAGCAGGAAGCAAAGAAGTCAAAGTATAGAAGGATTATCTGCAATTTCTTTTATAGTATCAACTTAAATGAAAAGTTTTCCTCCTACAAAAATTTTTAATGGATTATCATATCCAGCATCGTACCAAATATTGTGACATTAAATTAAAATTGTTTGAACATCTTTAAAAGACACATGACCTCTGAGGGTGTCCTGTGGCTTATAGGACACTGGCAGTGCATTCTTCTGCAGGGATGTCAAACTCATTTTACATCATGGGCCATATATAGCACACTACCTATGATCCTATGTGGGCCGAACCGGTGAAACTCTTTCTGTCACAGAAAAGGGAAATTAAACTGTACACCTAAGAAAAAGAAGCACATTTTAAAGGGTACAGCTCACCTTTTCTACATGATAAAGAAATTCTGCTGTAGTAGTATTACTAGATGAAAGAAATCTGTCAGCATGGCTCTTTGGCTTAAATTGTAAGAAGTAAATGTTTAAAATACAGAAATCTATAACTTAATTACTTTGGTGTAGTATGAGTCCATAATATATGCCCTCCTTCCTATTTTCCAAAGCCATCCAATGGACTGAATTGAAGTCTTTGTCGTGTAGATTCTGGTCCCCAGGCCTTATGTACCCTGGCCTTAAAGCGAGTCTTGAGCAATTTTTAGAGTGTGGTGGGGGTATTGTCCTGTAGGGGGAGACCACTGACACTGGGGAATGCCACTGGCTGTGGCAGTGGGTGGTACAAGTCAATGGCATAAACATGAAAGACAGGAATCCCCAGCAGAACATAGCTTTGCAAATAAATGATCAATGTTATTCACTCTACCTGTCAGTGGTTTTATTGTGTGTAGTCAAGGATGATTGTTAGGTACTGTGACAGTCCAGAGGCCCAAACAAATAGGCTCAGTGTGTGACAAATGATAGGACAGGAATTTAATAATAATTTACTAATTAATTTGTAGCTCAGTCAGATCATTTATGTTTGAAATGATTTATTACCGCAGCTGAAAGAATATAGGAAGAGTTTGGCGTAGATGCCAAACTTTAATTTTATACAGTTATGAGTGTATAGATGGGAATTTCTGCAGCTTAAAATAATGAGACGTGTGTTTGAAATATGATTTGAGGAGAGTGAGGCATGTTATGTGTTTATAATGCAATGGAGCTCAAGCTGATTGCCTGACTCCTGGCAGACTGTACTCTATATGCATAAATGGCAAAGAGTTTTAAGGGTAGGGCTCGTCTTGGAAAAAATATCTTAACAGTTGCACAGCAATGCAGTAAATGTTATTGCTACTTTCCACTACTGTAACTGCTTCACATTCAAATACACAATCTAAAGTCACTAGTAAGGGTGTAAGGACAAAAGCTTCTTCTCTCAACTAGAAGAAAAATGTATCACAACATTATGAATCGTTTGTAGAGGCACATCTTTTTGGTTCTCTCCTTCTTCTGATAGTTGGTCATTTGAGTTTTAGGAAGGCTGGATGGAAAAGAAAATGGAAAGACACTTTTTGACTGTTTGACATAATATTACATTTGCGTTGTTATCACATTTTAAGTATCCAAAACAGTCAAGCAATATTAGTTTATTGTGGAAGACAACATTAAACACAGCTTGTCCTCATTTTAACGACACCCCTTACATAAAATTAATGCACAATATAGACATTTTATTGGTGACAGACAGTATTGTCTGTATGTGAAGAAGTTGGATTGTAATTGCATGCTTCTACACAAAAACACACACACGCGCGCGCGCACACACACACACACACACACACACACACACACACAAATCCAATTTTCATTGTGCAACTTTACTTATAATCACTACTTTTCTACATTGAAACTAGGCTGTTATGCTTTTCCAAAGTATTTTAATTAATCATTATTAGTAGTAATAAAGATGATAAGCTGCAATAGCCAACAGAATATGAAATAAACGTCAGCAACAACAGATGATTTTCAGAAAAGTGAATAACCATTCCAGAAATGTGCAGTTCAATGTGCTCATTCAGTGTGTTTTTGTGAATTTTTTACATTTTGATCAATTATAATTTATAAATTAATCCATTTTATAAGTTGTCCCATGTACCATTCTGAGCTAGTGCTGCACACAGGTAGATGCAAAGCAAGTGCACCTTTTTTTCAGCTTTGCCAGTCAAAATCAATTTGTATCACGTTCCCAGTATATTGAGTCCAAGGAGAAAACTATATACTGAGTGACAACCATACACCAATAAAAGAGAAAAAGTAATAGATAAAAAATTCAAACAAATCCAAACTAAAAGAAAAAATATTTAAAATAAAATTTAATATAACTATTATTAAGAATAACATATTTAAACAAATATTTCATTATGTCTTTCCCAAGTACAATTTAAATTACATTTTTTGCTTTATTTAACTTATTTGTCTAATTTACAATTTCACTATTGTAATGTATCATTTACTTTTAAAAAAGTGAAATCGTTTTTGTCACATTTAATCTCCTCTAAAGTTAATCTGAAAGCTCTGTTTGAATTGTCTCATGCATTCTAAAAGATTTTTCAGGCACAAGGCCGGCTGATTGTGACAACCACCTGTCATAGTCTTTTTGACCTAATCCAAGATGAAGTTTCATTTTTAAAAACTAAACAGATATGAAAGCCCTTCGAGAATGGTCTTTTCAAGTGTCATCCAGAGTGCTATGAAAATGTGGCTGGCTCCTTAGATGCCTCCCGATCCCCTGATCCCATCCTGAAGTTCTATTTGTCCTTGTCTTTGAAATATTTCCATTAATGAAGTTTGAAAAAAAATTCATGAAATACCTTATCGAACACATGACAGCCTTCCGTTGCCAATTGAATGAGAATGAGTGGAACTGTCACTCTCTTGTCCCATTAAACTTCTCTGAGCAGTTGATAGATTTTATAAAACCTGTATCTTCACTGTGGTTTACCTCTCATTGAAAAGGCCAACCAGGTGACAGAGGAGACATACCCTGGAAAAAAGCCTCCATCTTACTTCCTCCAACAAATACAGTCTTTGGTTGATTAACCATTCATAGACTTCCTACACTTCTTTACTGCTAAGCTGGTCTGCTAGAATAAAACACCCAATGCAACTGTACAGCCTTCAAAGAGTCTAGCTGAAGATGAAGGGCTGTATGAGCAGAGCATGGACTTGTTGAAGACTAATTAAGTTGTGGGAGTGTTCTGCTATGTCTCCAATCTGAGCAACTTAAAAGAGGACATGTCCTCAGATCTCTTGTACCACAAAGAAAGGAGCAGTAGGCAAGTCTTAAAGTTTAGCAGAGCATTGCTATAAAAACTAAGTTATTTTTCTGCACATGTTCCGTTCATATTCACAGACTTGCATAAATTAGAAAAAGCATCATTTAGCTGATAAATTCATACTCTGGAAAACATCTCTAGATCTGTGCTTTTATGTAGGAAGTTAAAGAGGATGTATAGATAGTTCCTGTGTAAAGCCCCCTCAACTCAAAAATGTGTTTTTCTGTTTTGACATTTGTGGGTTATTGATGTTTACAGAGTCAGAGTAATGGTAAAGTTATGGGTATTTTTATTTTGTATATTATGTTGTAGCTCTTAAATTTTATGTTGTATTTAGAGTATTTTTTGTTGTTGTTTTGAGTTCATGACTCATGACTGATACCTTGGCCAGATCTCTCCTGTAAAAGGGATTTGATCTAAATGCGAATTCCTGGTAAAGTGAAGCTAATAATAACAGTATTAGTAAAAAAAAAAATTTGTAAGTATTATTAAAAATAATAATTAAAAAATATTGGCATTTCTCCTTTTGAACACATAAAAGAAACTGAAAAACATAATGTTGACTTCCATTAAGTCACCTTAGGGTATACTTCTTAAGACCACTTAATGGTTGCTGCATGTGCATGGCAGGAATGACACTTGGGGGTCCCTGCAATATGTATAGAAGCATCCCCATGTGGACTTACTATGTTTGGGTCAGACACTTATGTCTTAGATACTGAGTTAAAATATAATGCTAATTTAAATATCAAAGCGGTGCTTTTCTCACTTCTCTTCCATACTGTAACCCATTATTTTCAAGGTATCTGAGTAAGATTTTGAAAATAAATGACAGGGCACATACACTTATGGCCATTCTTATTTCTTATAATTTTATGTATCTCTCATACTAAACCATGTCAGATCCTTAAATACAGTCCAACAAAGTACTAACAAAGCTATTATAGATACCCAGGCCAGTTTACTTCTCCAAAAGCAAGTTGGCTGAAAGTTCTTACCATTAAAAGAAAAGAAAGAAAAGCAAAGAGAGACTAAGACGAAGGTGAATGAAATACACCAGTTTGTGAAGGGTAAAACAGCTATTTCTAATGCTCTGAGACTCCACAGATCCTCGGGGAGAGACATGATCTAGAAATGTGGCTTGAAACAACAGTGAACCTTCGAATAAGTAGTTGACCTCCTCCAAAACACATCATCCAGAAAGTCACAAAAGATCCAAGGAAAACATCCAAGGAACTTAGGCCTCTATCACTTTAATAAAGGGCAATTTATATGAATTCCTTTTATATAGCACCCATTAATAACATTAGTCATCTCAAGGCACTTTTGTACTGCAGGGTAAAGACCTTACAATATCAGAGAAAAAGTCATTGTTCATGACTCCACTGTGATAGAAAGTGGGCAAAAAAGACTATACTCTATAGGAGAGCAGCAAGACAAAAACCAGTTACTCACTCAGAAGAACACTGAGGCTCAGCTAAATTTTGCCATGTTGCATAGCGATGACCCTTAAACTTTGAGAAAGAGTGCCTTTTTGACTGACGAATGAAAAGCTGAACTGCTTACTGACAGGTGTCTTTGGCATACTCCAAACACACAACTCCACAGAAAGAACATCATAGCAGACAAAGAAGGAGAAAGCACTGTAATGCTGTAAAGGTGCCTTACTGCTTTAGCACCACGGTGACTTCCCATAACTCAGGGAAACATGAAACATGAATTCTGACTAAAAATCCTGAAGGAGAACGTGAGGTCAAAGGAGCAAGCCCACCTCTAAATGGCCTAAAAGAAATGAGATTAAAGTGCGGAGCAGCCTAGTAAAAGTCAAGACCCCAACCCCATTGAGATGGTGTTGTGGGAGCTGAAAAGAGCAGTTCATATTCACAGACCCTCCAGTGTGGGAGCACTAAAGCAGTTCTGCAAAGACGTCAGGGCCAAAATCCCTGTAAAGTAATGTCAGACACTCCAAGTCTCCAGTTATCAGAAGTATTTGGTTGCTGCTGTTGACACAACCAACTATAAGTTCATGGGGGCAATTACTTTTTTAAATTAGTGATTTTGGTATTGGATAACCTTTTTGCTTCAATAAAGGATTTTTTCACATCACTGCAGCTAAAGAAGAAATTGATAAGTGCTTGAGAGTTTTCAAGTGGGACCTCAGAAATTACAATATATTGTAGTCATAGCACAGGAAATGAAGGTAGTCACGGTGTGAGTATAAGTGGTCACCAAAGTCAAGTGGTAGTTTTAAATAGTGCAGAAAAGCACTTTGGCTTATTAGAGAGTATCATAATAAAGTAGAAACACAAAGTCTGCCCCCTGTTGGGTTTAAATACCAGTATTTAAATAGTGCACTTTTTTTACACTTGCCTTTGACTTACATTGCATAAAGATTTTAAACTAGACGTGAGGATTGTGGGTGATGTTAATGGCTGATGAGAGTAGCTGGGAAACTATTCCTATGAGCTGTGTCTCACTACAGGTAGTAGTGCAACAATTAAAACAATAGTTCCTCCACAGCTGAAAAATGCTGTTATACCGAGTCCATGGAGGAAGGACTGTTATGTGGAATTTTTAAAACCAAAGCCCTGAAGCTGTGCAGCTCGGTTTGTCTGTTAGCAGAAAAAACTACTGACACAAAAAGGAGTTTGTCAAAGATCTCTGTTGGCTTGGCGCCTGACCCTGCTGGCTACCGACTGAAGCCTTTCCAGAATAAAACTTCTTTGCTGTTTATATTTTTCTTTCTTTTTTTCCCCCTTTGTAGCTACTTTGCACGTCGAACTTTCTTGTTGTCACAATGGTTCTTTTCTGGGCTGGTCTTTTTTTCTCTTTTATAAAAAAGCCTGGTTTAAAATAAATCCCCTGTGATCTTCTTGGTAGAAAAAGTGATAAGACAGCAGCACATTTACAGAAATTGCTAAAGAAAAGGCTCATACACTGTTAGGATGAGTGCAGCTGACATCCCATAATCCCAAATTGTCTGTGCCCAGATCCATGAACAAAACAAAACAAAAACATCATGTAAAAGGTTTGGCTTTCTTGATTCTTTGCTGATTTATCTTCTCTCTTTGATATCTTATTGTATATTTTTCACTAAGCACAATATCTGATGCTGTAACTCCAAATTGACTCTCAGTATTACTTACAAGGAATTTGAGCTTAGATCAGCTAATAGTCTCTTCTGTCACACCTTATCTGCACAACATAAGTCAATAAAAACCTTTCCTCTAATTTTTTTTCCTCTGTAATCCATTTGCAGACATTTCACTGCACTGTTTCTGTTACATTTTAGTCAAAAGTTAATCTTTCTAATAAGCCATTAAATCATTTACCCACATTGTTGTTGGTAGTTTGCATGTATATTTGTATGATGTTTTGCAGGTGAATAAAAAAAGAAATAACTTAACATCTGTAGAAACATGGTAATTTATTTTCTTGGCAGTGTTTATCCTGAGCAAATCCTGTCATATTTCCCAGTAATGAATTTTCATATTTGTTTTTTAACTTAGGTATTTTCTTTTCACATTTCTTTGGATTTCTGATTCATTGTGCAAATATAAATATAATAAATGTAATATATATATACATGTGTGTGTGTGTGTGTTTTTACATCTATTTTAAACTTCATCATCATCATAACACAGTATCTGTTGTTTTAATTTTTCATGATTATGTTTTATATATTTTTGATGCTAGTGACTTTGTTGACCTTGTATTACTTGATCTCACTGCCTTATTCAATGCAGTGGACCCTCAGATCTTGATCTCCCATCTTGCCCTAAACTTGTTAATGTCTTATCTGACTAACATATTCTTTTTTGTCAAAATCAGAGGTCTATAATTCAAAAACATTACATTGCATATCACTTGTATGTTGTAAATATGTACCGTATCCTTGGCAATTTGTTTAGCAGATACTAAATTTGGCTGTCATAAAATTTCCTCAATTTTAACCAAAATAAAACTGAAATTTTAGTAAGTAATCCCACTGGTCTGCAGACAGTTACACTTGCAAATACTCTCTTAAATGCTAAGTCCTTGGATTTATAATGTAAACCTAATGTGAAAAATTATTAGAAAAATATTTTTGATTCTTCTTTCATCCACTTTCTTTTCATCCACTTTCTTCCGCTTATCTGGGGCCGTGGGGCAGCAACTTAAGCAGAGAAGCCCAGACCTCCCTCTCCCGAGTCACTTCCTCCAACTTATCCAGGGCACCTAAAAGACATTCTGTCAGGCAGTGATCAGCTGATCACGGGGTTGGGCTTAAAAGAGAGACACCACCCACCTGTTTTCCGCTCAGACATCGATCGCTTCATGTCAGGAGCTCCGAATCCTTGCCGACGTCAGTCTCCGCCTGCTTCAGCAACCGTGTTTTCTCTCTTGACTCATGTGCTCATCCCGGCTCAGTTCGCTCTCCGTCTGTAACGTCGGTTCCGAAGCCGTGCTTTGTGCACCGATCGTTACTAGAGTAACTGCGTGCCTGTTCCAACCCATCGCTAGCCTTCGCCGCCTTTGTGTCTAGCCAGCACGCCACACGGGCATGCCAAATTGCTGTGTTTAATTCGCGCGTTTCCCCCGATCGTGACAGGATGTCTGAGCCCATCATAGATCCAGCGGAATTCGAACGGCTGAAAGTCGAAGTGATATACCTTCGCCGCGTGGTGGATCGGTTGAGCACAAAAGTGGAATCTCTCACCGGAACTGTCCTCCAACTTTCCACTTCCGTCACCGCGCTGCAACGTCAGCCAACGCCGGTGAGCGCGGAACCCCGGATCGGACTACCAGATAAGTGGAACGGAGTTGATGGCCGACCTGATGGCTTGCTCGCCACTCTAGACATGCTGTTTGAATGTCAGCCCACTAAATACGCCACCGCCCGCGCAAAAGTTGCAATGTTAACCTCTCTCTTGTCTGGCCAGGCCCAGGAATGGGCCGCGGCTCTCTACAACAATAAATCCGCAGCTTGCAATGACTACGCCTTGTTCGTGGAGGAATTAAAGAAGACATTTGTTCCCCCGAGCAGTGAAGTGGAAGTGGAGTCACAGCTGCTTCATTTACGCCAGGGCAACCGACCATACCCTGGCCGCCAAGCTAAATTGGGGAGATGCTTCTCTACGATCCATCTTTTTGGAGGGGCTGGCTGATTACATCCGACGATGACCGGTCGTGAGGCCCCCAAAACTCTGGATGAGGCCGTGGACCTCGCCCTGAAGATCGACCAACGAGTGATGTCGCGGCCTCGCCACACCCCTCAAGCCTTTAAACCCTCCCAGCCTCTGAGGGCCACGTCTTCGCAGTCTCCTCCCCCCTCTGAAGGAGCAGCCGCTAGCCCAAGCACCACGTCCAGCGGGCAGCCCATGCAGCTGGGTAGACTGTCTAAAGAGGAGAGAGAGAGACGCTGGCGTGAGGGTCTCTGTGCCTATTGTGGATCAGCTCGACACCATCGTCCCCAGTGCCCGCTGCGCCCGGGAAATGACGACGCCAGGTAGACTGCGGGGGGAGTCCCACCTGGCCCATCCCTTTCCTCTGACCCCTCTCGTTTTCTGTTACCAGTAATATTTCACCTGAAGCACCAGCAGTTCTCATCTGAAGCTCTCCTGGACACCAGAGCAGCCGAGAACTTCATCGACCAGAAACTAGCCTCTCGACTTCGCATTCCGTTAACCCCTGTTGATCGATTCCTCCCGGTGACCTCCGTAGATGGGCGACCCCTCCAACTCTACCCGATCCAGTTCCAGACCCGGCCAGTTCACATGTCTATCGGGGATCATCAGGAGGAGATCCGGTTTCTAGTGGTCTCGGCTACTTCCTCCCCTCTCATCCTAGGATACCCCTGGTTCCGTCACATGACCCCCACATCTCCTGGTCGTCCTGCCAGATCCTGGATTGGGGTCCCCAATGTCCACACCACTGCCTTCTCTCTCGGACCAAAGTGAACTCCAAGTCGGAAGAGGCCTCTCCCCCGGAGCCCATTGATCTGGATAAGATCCCTCCGGCCTACCACGACCTATCTGAAGTCTTTAGTAAAAGGCGAGCCTCCATTCTACCTCCTCATCGTTCCTACGACATTGCCATTGAGCTCCTCCCGGGAGCGGTGCCCCCTCACGGTCACCTGTTCTCTCTGTCTCCTGAAGAGACTTGCCATGGAGGAGTATGTTGCTGAGGCTCTCCAACAGGGCTTCATTCGCCCTTCCACCTCTCCTGCTGCTGCTGGATTCTTCTTTGTCAAGAAGAAAGACGGCGGGCTCTGCCCCTGTATTGATTATCGGGGCCTGAATAAAGTCACTATCAAGAACCGCCATCCTTTTCCCCTGCTATCCACTGCACTCGACTCCCTCTCCCAGGCCTGCATCTTCACCAAATTGGACCTACGCAGCGCCTACAACTTGGTGCGCATCAGGGAAGGGGACGAATGGAAGACGGCCTTCATCGCCCCTAACGGGCACTGGGAGTACCTCGTGATGCCCTTCGGCCTCTGCAACAGCCCTGCTGTCTTCCAACATCTGATCAACGATGTCTTGCGTGATATGCTAGGCCGGTGGGTGTTTGCTTATCTAGACGACATCTTGATCTACTCCCGCACCGAAGTGGACCATATTCGCCATGTGAGGGCCGTGCTGAACAGGCTGCTCGAGTACCAGCTGTTCTGCAAACTGGAGAAGTGTGCTTTCCATCAGCGGTCCAGCACCTTCCTCGGCTTCACTATCTCCTCCGACGGCCTGACCATGGACCCGCAGAAGGTCCAAGCCGTGACCCAGTGGCCTCAGCCCTCCAGCCTTAAGCAGCTTCAGAGCTTCCTGGGCTTTGCCAATTTCTATCGGCGCTTTATCCGAAATTTCAGCACCGTTGTCGCCCCACTGACATCTCTCACTAAACCAGCTACCCCGCCTAAACCCTTCTGCCTCTCCCCAAGCGCAAAACAGGCATTCCGGGACCTTATTCACCGGTTCACTACGGCCCCCATCCTACTCCACCCTGATCCTGCCAGAGCTTTTGTGGTGGAGGTGGATGCCTCTGATGTCGGCGCCGGCGCCATCCTTTCCCAACATGGCCCAGATGGAAAACTTCACCCATGCTGCTATTTCTCCAGGAAATTTTCTCCCACGCAGCAACGGTACCGTGTCGGGGACCGCGAACTCCTGGCCATCAAGTGGGCCTTAGAAGAGTGGCGGCATTGGCTTCTGGGAGCGAAGGACCCATTCCTGATCTGGACTGATCATCAGAACCTGATCCATATTTGAACGGCCAAGCAGCTCAACCCAAGGCAGACTCGTTGGGCCCTATTCTTTAAGTCTTACAATTTCCACCTCGCCTACCGTGCTGGTTCCAAGAATGCTAAGGCGGACGCCCTCTCCAGACAGTTTGCCCAGGACGGTCTTACGTCGGACCCTGGACCCATCCTACCTGCCCATCGGTTTGCTGCCCCCCTTCGGTGGCCCCTGGAGGACTCCATCCAGGACGCCCTGGTCGCCGAACCAGCTCCGCCTGACACCCCTGCAGGGAGGCTCTATGTGCCCTCCCGGTGCCGTCAGGAGGCCTTGCTTTGGGCTCACTCCTCCCTGCTCTCTGGTCACCCGGGGCCCAACAGGACCCTTCAACTGCTCCGTCGTGCCTTCTGGTGGCCCTCCATGACTCGGGACGTCCGTGAGTTTGTTTCCGCCTGTGACACCTGTGCTCAGGCTAAGTCCTCGACTCAGCCTTCAGCTTGTGACCTTCGCCCTCTCCCTGTGCCCAGACGTCCCTGGTCCCATGTCGGCCTTGACTTTGTCACCGGCCTCTCGTCCGTGGACGGTCTTGACACCATCCTCACCTTTGTGGACCGGTTCTCAAAGACGGTGCACCTGGTCGCACTGGCTGGCCTCCCTTCTGCTAAACGGACGGCCGAGCTCTTCTTGGACCATGTCGTCCAGCTTCATGGATTCCCCAAGGACATAGTCTCTGACAGGGGGCCCCAGTTCACTGCCAGGTTTTGGAAAGCCTTTTGCCGTCTGATTGGAGCCTCTCCCAGCCTCTCGTCCGGCTACCACCCTCAGACCAACGGGCAGGTTGAAAGGACCAATCAACAACTGGGGCGCTTTTTAAGGTGCTTAAGGTGCTTCGTCTCCGCCCAACCGTCGCTTTGGCCTCGTTACCTGCTGTGGGCTGAGCTGTCTCATAACCTTCACGTCTCTTCTGCCACCGGTCTCTCGCCCTTTGAAGTCTGTCATGGTTTCCATCCTCCTATCTTCAACCATCAGG
The DNA here is from genome assembly GCF_001858045.2 of Oreochromis niloticus. NCBI lineage: Eukaryota > Metazoa > Chordata > Actinopteri > Cichliformes > Cichlidae > Oreochromis > Oreochromis niloticus. Next base: position 33,745,392 of record NC_031965.2, read on the forward strand.
AGGTGGAGGTTGAAGTACCTGCGGCTGAACGGATGGTCCGCCGCTGTCGTCAGGCCTGGATCAAGGCTCGGGCTGCCATTTCCCGATCCAACGCTCGGTACACTAAGCAGCATCGTCGCCGCCACCGTCCGGGTCATCCTTTTCAGCCGGGGGATCGCATCTGGCTCTCCACGAGGCACCTGAGGCTCCGTACCGAATCCAGGAAGCTCACTCCCAGGTTCATTGGCCCGTATGAGATCACTGCCCGGCTCAACCCCGTAACTTACCGTCTCCGGCTTCCATCCGCCATGAAGGTCCACCCTGTTTTCCACGTCTCGCAGCTCAAGCGGCACGTTACTTCCTCGCTGGCGCCTCCCTCCCCGGCCCCGCCCCCGCCCAGGTTCATCGATGGGGATCCTGTCTACACTGTCCGGCGGATCTTGGACTCCCGTCGCCAGGGTCGGGGGGTCCAGTATTTGGTGGACTGGGCTGGTTACGGTCCTGAGGAGCGCTCCTGGGTGCTGTCCCGCTTCGTCTTGGACCCCTCCCTCATCTCGGATTTCCGTCGTAGCCGTCCTGGACCGTCGGGTGCCGGTCTTCGGGGGGGGGTCCTGTCAGGCAGTGATCAGCTGATCACGGGGTCGGGCTTAAAAGAGAGACACCACCCACCTGTTCTCCGCTCAGACATCGATCTCTTCATGTCAGGAGTTCCGAATCCTTGCCGACGTCAGTCTCCGCCTGCTTCAGCAGCCATGAGTGTTTTCTCTCTTGACTCATCTGCTCATCCCGGCTCAGTTCACTCTCTGTCTGTAACGTCGGTTCCGAAGCCGTGCTTTGTGCACCGATCGTTACTAGAGTAACTGCGTGCCTGTTCCAACCCATCGCTAGCCTTCGCCGCGTTTGTGTCTAGCCAGCACGCCACACGGGCACGCCGAATTGCTGTGTTTAATTCGCGCATTTCCCCCGATCGTGACACATTCCCAGGCTAGCCTAGAGGTTACATCTTTCCTCTTTGTCCTGGGTATGACCGAGAGCCTCCTCCCAGTGGGACATGCCACGAACACCTCACGCAGGAGGTGCCCAGGAGGCATTGTAGTCAGATGCCCCTCCAAGATGTAATCCAGTTTGCACTCAGAGATCTAATTCTGAGTATTCACGGCAGCCGTAAGCTTCTCCAAGATCTTATCCATGCTGCACTCAATGAGCCCATTTTGAGAAAGTCACGCCTCGTCCCATCGTTTCAATCCCAGCGGTCAGCCTTGTGGGGGTTTGAACAGCCGGTTCCGCTTCCTTAATTCTTCGATAAGCCAGGGCCAAGCCAGCTCCGATCAGCAAGAACCCTGTTATCATGGTTCCGAATAGGTAGATATCTTCAGCACTCAGGCTCACCCGAGCCCAGACTTCTCGTTGAGAAAAGGGTGTCAATTGCATTTAGGGACCAGTTGATCAAATACATAATTCCTCTTTTAGGTTTTAGAGAACAGACTGTGAGAGAGTGTTCCAGGGAAAAGTAATACAAAAAACAAGAGACTAGACAAGGACATAAGAGGCTAAGCAGGGAAGCTAAGGGAGAGGAGGAGGAGGAGAGGAGAAAAGTGCGACGGCCTTCGTCAAGAGCAAGAGCAAGAGCAAGAAGTCAAGAGCAAGAGCAAGAAACAGCTATTTCTGCATTTGCAACTGCATTTGAACCACATGCATAACTGTACCTCTCATTATCTATCGCAAGCTGGGACATATCACACCTCTAATGTGTAGAAAGGTGGGGTTATTTTTATTCATTGTGTTTTTGTTGTTGTTGTTTGCCGTTGTAACTGATGATTCCCCCCCCCCCCCCCCCCCTTCAAATACTTATTTTTATTTATGTTTTTATTTCTTGAAATTTTATGGAATGGTTTACTTGTTTTCTGTGAAGCACTTTGGTCAAAGTTTATCATATTTGAATGCAAAAGTAAATTAAGATGCAAGTAACAGAAATATGTCACATTTTATAAGTAAATAAATGCTCAGAAATTTCAGAAACTGCTGATCACCTGGGATTTTCCCACAGGACCATGACTAGAGTTTACAGAAAATGGTTCAACAAAGAGAAAATATCAAGTGAGCAGCAGCAGTTCTTTGTTTGAAAATAACTTGAGGTACACAGAAAACAATATCTGAACACAACACCTTGAAACTTAAGGCATGTGGGCTACAACAGCAAAATACCACACCTGGTGTCACTCCTGTCAAGAATAGAAGAGTGAAGCTACAATTGCAAAGAACTCTGTAAAACTGGACAACAGGAGAGTGGAAAAAGGTTGTCTGGTCAGATAGGGCTAGGGTTATATGATATTTGGTCTTGATAACAAGAACGCATGGATCCATCACCCTTTGTATTAACAGTTAAGGCTGGTTGCATACAGCTGCATGGGATATATTCTTAACACACCATGGGTGCCTTAGTACCAACTGACCACTGTTTAAATGCCACAATCTAAATGTCTATTGATTTTGATCATGTCCATTCTTTTATGACCACACTGTACCCATCTTCTAATGGCTTCTTCCAGCAGGACACCAAGCCATATGACAAATTTTAAATAATCTCAAACTGGTTTCTTCAACATGAATTTACTGTACTCAAATATCCTTCACAATCACCAGATCTCAATCCGATAGAGCAGTTCTGGGAATTCTCATTGTGGATGTGAAGCTGACAAATCTCCTGCAACTGTGCAATGCCATTATGTCAATATGGATGAAACCATGAAGAATCAAGGTCGTTCTGAAGGAAAAAGGGAGTCCAACCCAGTACTAGAAAGGTGTAAGTAAGTAATAAAGTTGTATATACTGTAACATATATTTATCTTGATGGTATTTTTCTTTATTAGTTTTTTTTTTTTGCCAAAAGATTCCAACGTTTCAGTATCATCATCTCTTGGTTGTAGTTTCATATTGAGAGACATTAAAGTGACATTACCTCTACCAAGACAGCCATTATGCACATTTTCGAAAGGTTAAAGTATTCATTTAAATGCTTTTCTAAAGTCATGATAAGCATACTTACCATGCACTGAAGATGTAAATCTCTGCCGCCTTCTCAGTCCTAGAGGCACATTTTCTGCTTTTAGATGAGAAGAACCATCCCAATGGCATGATTAAAATTAGACCAACAAGTCCATATTTGAATCGTCTTTTGAACAGGGCAAATCCCTCCATTCTGTTTTTATTCACATTACCTATATTATTATTTATTTTTGTTAAACAGGTTTGCCAGTGTCAGCATCACTGGGCAGAGAGGATAATATATTTCCATGAATAGACTTAAAAGGTCCCCAGTAATAACACAAAAGAATGCTGTGGTGACAAAAACATCAATTACATCAGTTAGACAAACACAAAGTAAACAGGAGAGAATTTCTGCCACGTCATTGAGATGACTGAAATGTAAGATGCGGTTGCATCAGGTCAGGATCAAATTTCCATGAAAGATATAGTCAGCTAATACTGCAGTGTCAGGAGCATAATTTGCTTTAAGAGATTATGAGATCAATTTTCATGTGTACAAATCAAGACTAATGGAGGAAACCATCAAATTCAGTCTAATATACAGACATGGAAGAGAGAGAGTTTTAAATAGTTCAGTTCTGAGAAACATCTCACCCACACTTTTCTTTTGGATTAAGTGATTTGTTGCAGGGATCATTCATTCTGTTGTTCTTGTCCTCAGGGCAACGGTACTGCTGTCACCCTACATGTGTGTGTATTTGTGTGTGTGTGTGTGAATGCACAATAACATACTGTCCTACTGTGTCAGAATACTCTGACAGGTTTCATATGGCATATCAGGAAAATACTGATAGTAACAGTAATGCTTGAGACAATTTAACCATGCAGTTCTGAGTATTCATGTAATCATGTATTTATGCAGCAATGACTACTTAGGTGTTAATGGACTTCATGGCTGCTGTGATTGCAATGAAAAATGGTCTTCAGTTAACAAGAAAATGAAGGCATAGATGGTATGCTTTCTGTAAAGCAGTTTGCAATCAGGTTGATGAAATTTCTCCACTCAGTGCATGTTTTATATTCGTCTGATTTTTTTTCAATATATAAAGAACTGAAGGACAAATTGTATCAGCAGTTCATTCAAAAGTCAGATCCGTGTCCTCCTCCCAACAAATAAAAGGGCAGAGGACTGATGGGTGACTAAGCTTTTATTGTGTGGACTCTGCACAAGTCTTGAAAACATTATTTTTTTAAGGCTCCTGTGCATGACAACAGTTTATACATTATGATTTTCTTAAAAAGAGCCAGCTGACAAACTGTTGTAGCAAAGAGAAAATAGAATTTCAGTTTCAAAATGAAAAGGGTAAGTCGAAAAGAAAACATAAAACATGCACACTAAAAGGAGGGGATTGAACGAAAGACTTAGTTCACAGGGCAGTTCTCATAATGTAATAATAATAATATAATGTATTCACATTGCAGCATAAAAGCCTAGTCTTTCGCTGCATGGTGGTCAGTTATGCTAAACTTTACTAAATAGCAACATGAAAATGAGAAATTGTGACATTGGTACAATAATAAAAGCCATATCTGCAACTTCTGATTCAGCAGTTACCTCCTGATGTGGCACCAAGATATTAGACATTGCAGTTCATACCACACGACTTTTCAAACCTGTATTTAATTAAAAGTGTCAAAATTTATGTCCATGAATACGAATGAACAGATTTAATTTCGTTACAGTTTTACAAACTGCCTTGATAAAATTTCACGAGTATTTCATGAAATGCCTCAGACTTGCACAGATATGCAACGCTTTAACAAATTGAGCAAATCTTTTAACTTACATAGCACCCATCCTGTGATCATTTTCTGCAATAATGTGAATTCGCCAAAACAGTCCACTGTTTGAGAAGATGAAATATGTTTTTTTTCGACAATTCACCAGCTCCTCTGAGGATGCAGCCAGTGGGCTGCAGTTAACATATCCCACCTCTGCCCACAACAGCTTTATGTTTCTCTATTTTCACATCCATTCTGCTCCTGACATTCAAAGATGCTACAGTCAATTTCTCAAGGTGCGTTACTGTCATCCTGACCTGAGATTTACACCCCTCAATGCCTGTGTTGCACAGGAGAAGAATGTTCCCCCCAGAATGATGACAGTTTATGTTTCTTGGTACAATATTGGATTTTCTTGACTATGTGGGTTCATCTGTTTGAGAACAGTTGTATGAAACATGTGTGGACAACACATGACTAACCTGTCCACATCAGAAGAGGCATATGAGCAGACAAACAAAAATGCTTAAATGACAAACTTGTAATTTAATTTCGACGGCGATTAATAAATTGTCTAAATTGTCATGACCAATAATTTGATCTGTACCTTTTTAGATTATAGAAGTGTGATGGACCAAACTGTGTGTTAATTTGCTTTGGCATACTCTAAGAGTATTTTAGTCCATCCACAATCCAGTCACGGTAGCTGCAGGCTAATCAGAGTATTCCAGATTATTCCTTCTCCCTAGGAATACCTTCCCATTTTTCCTATGTGATCCCTAACCATTCCCAGGCTAGATAAGAATTATTCCAATTGCTCTACCTCTGAGTCTGCTTCCAGTTGGCCATGCCCAGAAAACCTCCAAAGAAGAGCACCCTGTAAGCATCCTAACTGATATCTCGGTTGTTTCCTTTTGACAACAAGAGTTGTGGCTTTTCTTGGAGCTTCCTCTATCTAAGCTCCGTCCCTTTCTCTAAGGTTGAGCCCAGTCCTCCTATTGAGGCTTTAGCTGTTAGACTCACATCTGACTCTAGAATACTTTGATGTACAGAGGAATTCATAGTTGACTTAATGACTGCAAGCTACCCAGTTTCAAACCATCACCCCTCCACCACCGTACTTAATAGTCGGAATGAAGGGTTTGTGCTGATATGCTATGTTTAATTTTTTTTTTCTCCAAATGCAGTGCTGTGCATTAATGTCAGACATCTCCACTTAGTCCAGAAGTATTGTGGTTTGGTCAGATGTGGTTTGTTATGCTGCCAGCCGTGACATAGGTCTGTGGGAAACAGGGTTTCTCTTGTTGCAGCCATCATCTAAACAAGCCATACTTGTTTTTTGCTCTTTCTAATTTTGCTGCACTGAACTTTAGCATTTAACATGCTAACTGAGGAATGTAGAGTCTAAGATGTAGCTGCTTACAATACTTAGCATTATAATTTCTCTGAACATTGAATTTGCTGACATTTTCCCTCCTGGGAACACTGTGGCACTGTGTTAAGACACGCCTGAATGTTGCAAACCAGCAAATTGCAACAACTTCTGCTTTTATAGAAGTGCTCGCACTTGCTGTAGTAACTAGTAAGGACGCACATAGGCCTGCACAGAGTCCTGTGAAAAACTTTATTTGTCACAGGACTGTAAGATGGAAGCCACTGGTGGCAAATCTTAATTATGTAAAGTTGGCTAATTTTTTTGTAATATCCTTTGATATTTTGTATTGTACAATGTTTAGAGTCTACAGTCATTGTCTCTGTCTGCTCCAGAACAGAGTGTTTGTTGATATGGGTTTAGGAGAAACATGCTCTCTTTTACCACATTTTTTGTGTGATGTAACTGTGTTACAGTTTTACAGTCTTCCTTGTAGCTTTGCAGTTGCTTTTGTGAAAAGGCATACACCGTGAGTGAAGTTATGTACACAGTTAGTAACCCCCTTGGAAGCACAGTGTTAATGGGTGTGTTCAAATGCTAAATAAACCAGCATTTCCCCTGAGGCTGTGAGCCTGTGAGGCTGTGATTTGTATGGAGCACAATGGTTGCTGTGAGAATTATTGCCGTTATGTTTGAGTTCTTCCCAAAGTAAATCTTCACTTTGCTACACTATGGAAAAATGTATAAATTAATCAACTGATTAATTTCAGTAATAACAAATTAAAAAAATATTCATCCAATTTGTAGTTAAGAAGCTATAACACTTACTAAATGCGCTTGTTTTCCACCACTGCCTTTTGCCATGCTTGGTTTAGAAAACAATGCAAGTATTTTTATATTCAGCACACACTATAATCACTGAGTGGTGTATTGCATTTAGCTTCATTCTCAACATAAAAGGGCAAAGGTTCCTTTTGTTAAGAGCACCTCTTTTCCAAGCATGGCCACTGGGAGGAGGAAGACGCTGGGGGAATGAGTCTGTCATCTATAATTAGAAGCAATTCTTCTTAGCCTGGACTGTTATCTCACCCACCTACTGTACAGTAACTGAAAGGAGCAGGCTGCTTTTTAGCAGTCATCATTTAAGGTCCTTCTGCTTCCTGCAAGGCAAACACAAACACATCACTGCCATTAGGACAACTACAAACAAAGCATGTAGAGATAAGTTTTTAGACAAGTGAGATTGTTTGAAAGCCTCCATCTTTTTCCTTTGTCTTCACACTGAACAGGACTCAGCTGACAAAGGCATGATGGTCTGAGCTGTCATCCTTGGTTAAATGAAACATCAAGGCACCTCCCTGCCACCAACTGATTAAAAATGGATTAATCAAGTTTGGTAAGGGGCAGAACAGTATAGAGATTCAATTTATCACCCCAGCCTATTTAAAATGTAATTACATCACAGGCGTTGATAGATTTGAACAAGGCACAAAGGTTTTTAGATGTTTCAAATTAGCAGAGCCTTGACACCGCAGCTTCATTCACTCTGTTAAAGCCTGTGACAGCAGCGAAGTCCTTGCCAGGCGTGTTGTCTGACAGCCTTGGAGGTATAAAAATGATTTCAAGTCTCCAGAATGAAACTAAATTGAGATATCACCCTGCTTTACTTGTGCATGTGAATGGTAAGGATAGAAGTGAAATTTTAGCGTTAGCATCTCTAAACTTTTCACTTTTGAATTAACTGTATTCAAAAGTGAAAGTTGTTACATTTCAGTCCGTTGCTTCCGTTTTATGTGGATTTTATGTGAATTATTGAAAGTGCATTTAACAAATGTGACCATGTAAAGAAAAGACCAGATGAGAGCTTTTAAAATTCAGTCTCCCAGCCAACTAGAGTCGGTTCTTTGAAGTAGGTAGTTAACTTTTAGAAAAACCGAATATACATATTTCTACAAAATCCTTGTCTTTCTTACTGTGCTAAATTTCAAAGACATTCCTCTGCAAAATAACGGATGGATATTAATTATGGCTGACTTGTCTTAGCTGACAAATGCTGTCTCTACTGGGCCATCACATGTCTGAGTAATACTGAGACTGGAGTGAAAAATTTCAACATTCACTTTCTGTGATAATCTTTACTGGAGACTACTTTGGAAAGAAAAAAAACAAAAAGGAAAATAACAAGTGATTTTTAGATAGCTCACAATTAGCTCCCTGGCTGTGAGATCTGAGTGGAAAGCATCCAGAAATGGTTTAAAAAATGTGGGTTTGTGAGCATAAGGTTGTATATTCAAATCTGTGACCTGCTGGGATAATTAGTGCTGGGAAAAAAGAGAGCAAACTGCTCACATCATACACTCGTCTCCTGTCAAGGTGCCAGTAAGCAATGCATTTAACACCTAGATGACTCAGCAAGCGGCTCACAATCATAGTGGGAACTTTCTCATAGTCACATTTAAATTAACTGTGATCACACGACGCAGAACCAGGTTTTAAAGTGATAGAACCGATCTGTAAAAAGTATGCAAATGAAAAACAGCACAGCGCTTAAAGCAACCTTTTGTAACATCTGAAAAATGGCTGGTAGCTTTTAATTTAATATTACATCACTGATAAATCCCAAGTGTTTTACTGAAAATAAAATACAGCAGCTTCACTAGTCACATGGACTAAAAAGCTTATCTTTAGCTTTCTCAAGGCTGTTGTTTATCACTCTCCATGCATTTCTTTCCTGTCATGCTAGCTGGACACTCCCCTTAAGCCGGGCCTTTACTATGACAGGCACTTTAAGGTTCATATCATGGAGACCTATTAACATAGCACCCAAATTACAAAGGTTAAAAAATCAGTGGACTCCTGGTTTTCTATCAATATCAGGAGAATGGACCATGCAAGTGAAGAGAAAGGAGAAAGGCATGCCAAAATTAACAGTGGAGCACAAGTGTGATGAAGCAATATTCTGTCTTATGTAAAAGGAAAAGCCTTTCAAATGTTCAGAATGCTTCACTGGATGTAAATGAATATGTTTCAGTTTTTTTAAAACTTTTTTTTCAACTAAAACTGTCATGTGAGGACACAAGCATTATTTTCATTGCCATAGACTGTAATTAAAAGACTGTAGCTTCCAGGTCTCAAAAGTAGCTTAATCCTGTATCCTATCTATTGGCCTGTGTGGGGCTGTGGTTGTACAGTGTCAACATCAAAACAAGCCTTCAGCTTTTTAACTGTGACTTTTGATCCATTATCTTAATACTTAATACTGATATGAGCACTGTAACATTGTTTTTATGCTGTCACTGGTGTTGTGGGTGTTGATTTTTATGCTGATTTTCACGTCACATCACGTGTGGTGCATCATAATCTTTGTGGCGCTTCGGCTGATTGTGCCCTTCTTGATTTTTATACCCTGAGGACGCTGCAGCTGATATTCTAACACAGAAGCTCAGAGATATACAGATACACAGAGGGAGATGTTGCCACTGTTTGAAAACTCGAGACTTTGCAGAAAAAACCTTGCAAAGAAACACTCTGCAAAGTCTTTGATTCCAGTTTCTTCTCCTCTTCTCCTCCTATGTCAGCATTTATGAGCCGGTATTGTCTGAGTAGTGACACCTATCATTCAGGAGAACACTACAGCGGCTTCCTGCGCCTTAACAGCGGCCATAAATAGAAGTGACGAGATGATGTTGTGGCAGCGAGCCAAGTGACCATTGTGGCTGGGGCCCTAAGGGATTGTGAAGCAACAATTCATAATATAGTCAGTATTTCAAGTAACCCTGCATACCAATAATGTAATTTTTATTTACCTATTTGTCATATGTAGATAAGATTATGACAGTGTAAAATTATAAGAACCATGTGAGGAATGAAGGTCAGAAAGTAAGGTATAGTTTCAGTCATTGATTGAGTCGCATCAAAGATGCAGAAAAAAAATCTATTGAGTCAACAGCAAAATGCTTTCAACCACAAAAATACAACATACAACATCTAATCTATTGAACCATCTGACATGGCAGCAGCAATGGCAAATTGTTATAAACAAACAAAACTCTGGTGCTGCCAGCAAAGCTTCAACTGCCAGTGATGCAGACTTTCTGGCAACCAGAAATCCACTGAAACAGAGTTATTTGAATACGTTAGCATCAGTCCATGTTTTCATGCAGTCATGGTAGTATAGGGAAGTTATAAATGTGTGTTCAGATATGCTTTTAAATATAATCCATTTTTATATTTCATCAAAATGCTATTCCTGTAATTTTATCTAAGCATATATCTGTGTTGTTATTTGTTATTGTAATGTACACAGACTGAAAATACCAGAATAATAGAAACTATACAGTAGCTCAACTTGAAGAAGCTCAAGCTACTATAAGTCACAGATCATTCGATTGTTTGTTTTGATTGTTAATACTATATGTCTCTTTGAATCACCATGAAATATGAAATGAGTGATTATTTCAGTGTGAACACGGCTGTTTCCAAATGCTTCTGTGGTGCTTCAGTGTAACGGACAGACATGCTGGTTTCATCATCTAGCTCTGAATAATAATAAAAAAAAGCACTATAAAATAAATGTCAAAGTAGTGCTTTAAAAGCAAAAGAAGTAAATTAATCAGAAGTGCCCAGGATTGTTTGGTTATTTGTGAAGCTGGAGTTTTTGATCCTCTGCACCTGTCAATAAAATGATAGATACCTTCATTAGAGCTTTTTCATGCTGTTGCAAATCAGAAGGACACAGTATAAACTAACTTTTGCAGTTGCATCTAAACAAGTTTTCTTCCCCTCTCTGTAATTTTGTGCATTCCACAACCAGTCTGTGCTAGTTATCAGCTATATGCTGCGTCAATCTGTCCTTGGGGGAGACACTGAGGCTCCTGACTCTGAATCATGATATGAGTTTGAACACTACTTTGTGTTTAGACGTCAGTATTCACAGCACTGATGATGCATTTCATATTGTGCTTCCTTCTCTAACCTGGTTTGCTTTATTTAATTCAGAACAGAGGAGCGGTAGGTGTGTTGCATCCTGCTGCACTGTGTGTGTTTCTGTGTGTGTATACTATGTTACTCCACATGCTCAATTCAATGTTATTTACAAAGCAGTTAATTCAGGCCACTTTGTAAGTAAAATCCTAGAAAATTATAGAGAGAAAGGGTCCAAGCACCTGGGGAGACAAGGGAGAAAAAAACCCTCCCCTTTAACAGGAAAAAGTCTGGCAGCATCAGGTTTAGGGACGGCTTTTCCCATTTTTGCATGTGCATAAAGAAATAATATTTGAACCTTTTACCTGTTCCTCTGCTTCTGCTTTCCTCTCTGTGTCACTCAACATCTAAATAATTAACACAATGCTGAATTTAGACTTAAAGCTCTGCTGCGTTAGGGTGAAAACCCTGTATTCATGCGCCAAAATCAACCGTCCACTTGCTGAGATGCAGCAGTGTGATAAGTGGTCGCTGAACTCTGGTATGCCTGCAGCCAAATATGCCAAGCCTGCAGACAGCCACACTGCAGACAGATAATATTGTTATTATGCACAAATTCCCAGTGCGGACTGATTAGATAAATGTGAGTGCATGTGTCCTGTTATTGTTGCAGTAATTATTCACTGGCTATTTTTATTTCTCCCTCTAAATTTTCCTTTCATCCCTTGAATTTCCCGCAGCATAGAAGCAATGATGAACACATAATCACAGTTCAGTTTTAATCCATTTTTTATATGCTTGGCCCTAAATGCAATCTCATAAAAGGGTCAAGACTGTACAATATTACAGAGAAACCCCAGCAGTTTGGCCTTGAAGAAAACATCTACAAGCTAAAATGTATTGGATAAATATGACTTAAACAAGCAGAGTACAGTTGCTTTAATCCCAAGGATATGTTCCAGTCTCTGTGATAAAATGTTGTGAACAAAGATGTTATGCAGCACTAAGCTCTAGCAGGATACTAAGAAGAGAGATAAGTCTATTGTCTAAAGCTCTTTGGTGACTTTCAACAATGCTCTTTCAGTGCTATGATGTGCTCTAAATTTTGACCGAAGCGCTTTAACACACACTTGCTGTGCATATAATTGATTTGAAACAGCTTTTCGAGGATTTTTAAAAAGAAATGGGAGGCTCAATATACTAATTGGTGGAAACACCTGAATCAAGTGCAGGTCTTTTAAGGTCAAGGTTTAATTATAGCAGCTTTAAAAGTCTGAGGTTTTCAGCCTGTTATTAGAGGTAGATTAATTCTATTCAATATGAAAGTGTTAATTAAATATGTAAGCTTTTGTCTGCGTAAGGCTGAAGTTTTAGAACAATCTGAAAAAACTTTTTGTTTTGGTTTTCACATCAATGAGTAGTTCATAGGGAAAAAACACAAAGATTGTTAGGAATGACTGTATCCTTGGTAGGCAACACTAAATTCAAGAAACTGAATGACTTGAACAACACAAGTTAATCTAAATTGTAAAGATGTACGTGAAGTCATTGAAAAGAAATTCGAGAGTACTGGCTCTTTGTCAGCCTGAGTTTGTTCTTGTTTTCCTCTGTCAGTGATGAATAATAAGCATATCTGGTATTATGAAATTCTTTTTGTGAGATTTTGAACTATTGTTAAAGGCTGGATGAAATTTAGTGCAGCACCAGTTCTCCTGGTTTTACTCTACACCCCCCCACCCCCATGATGATTGCTTTGGAGTTCTCTCTGTTTTAATCGAGGTTCTTACACCACAAAATAAATCACACTAAGACTACTGCTGTGAGTTGGTATTATATAGACAAAGCTGAACTGAAACAGAATTCATGCAATGTCTGCATTATGATAGTGAATCATTACTGCCTGTAAAGCCACATAAGGTGTTGCCTGTTAACTTCTTTCAACCAATTATTCAGTGGGCCATCGATGTGCGACCAAAGCGACTGAGTTGTCAGTGTCGCCATTGAGCGGGCCGTGCTCTGGTCTGTGTCTGGGATCGAAAGGAATGAGAGATTGGGGGGGGAGGATTCAAGGGGCCCATTCCATTGTGTCGGGTTGACAGACCGCTGGACAGCTCACCCAGCAGCTCGGCAGCCAGGGAGCGAACATCAGTGCTCCAGCCTGTGTTCCGCAGCAGCGGCAGGTCACTTCCAGGACCTTGAGAAAATAAGGGAGTCAGACTCCATTTGTTTTCCGTCGCTGTTCCCCGGGGAATCAAAGGGGAAGACATTTCCAGCCGTCCCGCCTGACTGGGCCTGACTCACTTAAGAGGTCCGTTTTCGCCTCACTCCCTCCGAGCTTTGTTCACACATCCAACAGACATGGCATGTGGGACAGTTCTGGCTTAGCTTGGCCAGAATAGCAGTAGAAGCAGAAGAGTGGAATAGGCAGCACTAGCTGGCAGGGAGGCAACTAAGAGACAAACAGTACTATGAAGGAACAAGAGGAAACATTATAAAAGGCCAGAGTCTCACAACAGCCTTCTTTCTTTTTCATGAGGCAAGAAAGGTGTGTTTAGGGTGTGTTTGCATATTTTCTCTTTAAAGTTTAAGCACTGAGCACTGTCTCTCAAATATGTCACCTATGGCTATTTCTTGCACAAAAAATAAAAAATAAATAATATTTTTTTAAAGTGTTGGGGAATAGAGAATAGTTTTTTTTCTCTCAGGGATGGAACCAAAGTGGAAAAGCAATTCAGCAGACTTCAAGTGAAAAATGTCACTTACAGTGATTAAGGGCACCCACTCATGGAGACCAAAGGCAGGAAGAACAACTAGTGTCAACAGGAATGAAAGAGACAGTGTGAGATAGTGACTTCAGAGTTGTTAGTGAGACAGGTGCAGAGGTAAGAATGTGGTGTCTGTCACTTTCAGTACACTTCAACATTCACAGAGCGACAAGATAAACCAGCAAGTGTGGGCAGTTTAGCAATTTCAAGACTCTTTTCAAAATGAGACGTCTGTCTTTTTTCGTCTTTCTTTTTTTTTACTGTGACTGCTGTCATTTAAGTTTCATGACCTTGAAGCTGTGGAGAAATAAGAAATAAAAACGTAATATTACTTTAAGTATTTAAAATAACATTAAGTAAAAAGTACCAATTTTGGAAACCAGGTATTTTCCATTAATTGGTAATTAACAAGACAGTCAGGCCCACTGTGAGACCAAGGCATTGGTGTCGGATTATGTTTTAAAATGGGAGAGCAATTTTTTGAAAGATTCATAGGTGATGGTGTGGGAGTTGTGAGCTCTCCCCCAACAAAAATAATAGTAATAATTTAAAACAAGCGTGCTTCATTTCAACACTACCTGGCCTCTTAGATTTAGTCAAGAAACAACAAAATGCACCAAGCGTACTATTAAAATCAAGAATTTATGAATATGATTTCAGGTAAACTGCTCTTACGGTATATAATTGGATGGATTGGGGCAGGACATAATGGTTACAATTGTTTCTTTTATTTGAAATCATAATTACAGTAGAAATTGCTTTTAGGTAGGTAGTATTATCGAGGTTAAATTCAGGAAAGTTGTTCATCAGTTAGATCTGATAAAAAACACTTTCAAAAAATTACAGACTTTGCCCCAAAGCATGGTTTTTAAAAACCATAATCACTGCTGTTAAGGAATTATTTTAGAATAGATTTCAATTCAAGATTATTTGAATTTCATTATCAGGCACATTATTAATTAAATAATCCAACAAGCCTATGACAATCTGCCAATAGATGGAGGAACATAGGCAGTGGTGATGATAACAGATTGACCAACAAAAATACCCACAGCACTCTATATGGAGGCAACCTAGAGACGGAACAACAGCTTTTTCAGTAGAAAAACAAAAAAAAGCTTGTAAAGAGGATCCTTGTCATTTTCTTCAACATTCAGACGAGTGTGCACCATAAATTTGTCCCAAAAAACGTAATTCAAGCTGAAAGGTCACTGTTTTGACTCAGTGGAAGAAATCCAGTGTGTGTCGCAGATGGTGCTTGATGAACTGACAGGAGTGCTGGGAGTGATGTATCTCTGTACAAGGTGACTACTTGAAAGAGGATGACGACTGAATTTAAATTATGTACAGCTTTTTTGTTTTATGTTTTTTTCTAGTTGCAATCATTGAACTGACAGGGGTGCTGGATGTATCAACAACAACTCGGGTCAAAAGCCATTTTTTAATAAATGAACAGACACAACTTGATTTACTTGAAGAAGCCCAAATAAATAAAACGAGTTAACAAAATCTACCTATAAGGGGATATTTTTAGATAACACTGTATATGTTCTGCTTTTTTTATTATTTGCTTGACTGGAATGGTAAATGGTAAATGGCCTGTATTTATATAGCGCCTTCTAGTCCCTAAGGACCCCAAAGCGCTTTACATATCCAGTCATTCACCCATTCACACACACATTCACACACTGGTGATGGCAAGCTACGTTGTAGCCACAGCCACCCTGGGGCGCACTGACAGAGGCGAGGCTGCCGGACACTGGCGCCACCGGGCCCTCTGACCACCACCAGTAGGCAACGGGTGAAGTGTCTTGCCCAAGGACACAATGACCGAGACTGTCCGAGCCGGGGCTCGAACCGGTAACCTTCCGATTACAAGGCGAACTCCCAACCCTATCGCCACGATCGGAATAATGAAGAGAAAAAGAAAGTGCATGAAGGGCGTATGAGATGAAGATCGAGTTGGTCCATGGATGTTGCAATTAGGACATGACATGCAAGTTGGAAACTAAGGTGCCATGGTATCTAAATACAACTTTAAATGGTCTAAAAAGTTGAAACGCTAATTTTGCAGTAGTCAGCCAGTCATGGAGAAAGTTGAAACTTCCAGACTTCGTTCTACTTCTGCTTTTTGCAGCATGCTTAGTAATTACATCATGCAGTACAGGCCCTCCCAATCTGCTGAAAGAATCCATAAAATTGTATATGCCCTACTGTTACTACCAGTGATAATGCACATATACCCCAGAGCCCATTATCTCATAATCCTTCCATTAAAAAAACTTAATGGACCAAGGTCACTTTTTGATAGACAGGCCTTGCACTGGGATTTGATGTGTCCTGGTAGTCTAACTTTTAGTCTAACACACTGTCTACCAGAGTCACCATAAAGTGAGGGCTTCAAACACAACTGGAAACATGTCACATCTGGGAGAAAAGAAAAATCTGACTCACCAAAACTGAATCTGTGCTGATCAGTGATGACGTATTTCTTTGAATTAAATGGAATCCAAATATGGTACGTTCATCATGTTCCCAGCTGTTTGCAAATTGACATTTGTTGCACCTACTTCTTTTTCACACATCGAATGACACCCAACTAAAGGATTAGAGCTATTACCCAACTCCTATAAGTGCTGCATGGATAGACTTCAACAGCTCACATTATGACTAACATCAAATAAAAAATAATAGCAAAAAAATGTTTTGCATTTGTATAGCCACTCTGATATCATTAAGCAGTCTTTCAGCTTTTGCAGAGCTCCACCAGAGAGTTTTAGCATTCACAGCTGTACCCCTCCAACCCTTGGGCTACCAAACCATCTCTAATTTACCTCATGTAACAACGAGTGTTTTGCTTGAGGGTAAAATGAAGTTCTTATGTGGATATATTTAACTGGGCTCATATGAGAGGAAAACATTTTAAATACAGGAATTTCTCCAAAGTTAATTATAACAGGTAAAGAGAAATATTTGTTGACAGCTAACAGTTTTTCTAAACAGATGCAAAAAGGTGACTTAATATTCTCATGTGAATTATTTAACTCTTTAACTATTTAATTTACAAGAATTGTTTTGTATACTTTACAGTTTAAACTTTATCCTCTCTCTTGTTCTCTGTAAGTCAGCCTTCTTCTGATTGGCTGCCCAGTGCAAACAGAAGAGTTCATCATCAGGTGGGTACGACTTCTCTAACTGAATTGATCATGTTATTAACATTCTCAAAGGCACATAGATCCAGAATATAAAAATATAAATAGAGAAAAATGGAGCAGTGTGAAGCCGGAGCCTTTTGTCATAGGGATTACTACATACACTGACACCATTATCCACCTAAAATCCACAATTATAACATTATATGTTAAATTAAAGTATAATAGGTCCTCTTTAGGTTTCATATTGATAGTTCTCTTTTGGTTTTGATTATCAGGGTAAGGTATACCCTTCATCGCGTCATTGCATGTGGTTAATTTCTTGTAACAGTGTTACATTTAGAACAACCACAGGAAGTTCAACATTAGGGGCTGTCTAAGAGGATAATTGTGCAGACTTAAAAATAAAAACAGTGACCTGGATCTCTCTCAGCCAGCTTCACTACCGTGTTATCTGACACTTCTGTATACTTACATCGCAGCAGGTGGTAGTGCACAAGGCTCCAACATGTTTCCCTGCAATTAGCCCCCTGTGCATTAAAGTAGACGTCGGCAACATACAGCCTCTGTTTTGCCAATCTAAAAATGTGAACTATTGTTTGACCCAGTGTGAGTTTTGGATATGTGTTGCTATTTCCTTGGGGATTTTTTTTACTGTTTTATCTCCACCAAAAAGACAATCGCAACGTGCCAAAAGCAAAAGAAGAGGCCGATTCATATCTGAAAGCCTGTCATTATTTACCAGAGGGAGGTTATCTCTGTGGTAATGTTCGTAAATTCAACCTGACCAGAACAAAATAGCATGAAGAGAATAAATAGAAATTAGAGCCAGGAAATGAAAAAGTCGTGACCTTATTCATTCTGAGGTGACATGAGTTTTAAGATAACTGAAATTAGAGTCTAATTGAGGCTTGTGTGTGGAGAAAGGCCTGCATGTTGCTGTGTTGGTGGAGGGACCTCAAAATT
Source organism: Oreochromis niloticus (assembly GCF_001858045.2). Lineage (NCBI taxonomy): Eukaryota > Metazoa > Chordata > Actinopteri > Cichliformes > Cichlidae > Oreochromis > Oreochromis niloticus. Next base: position 33,763,319 of record NC_031965.2, read on the forward strand.
AAACACTAAAAATATTATGATTGCCTGTACAGCCATATCCTTTAAGCTAAATTAAATGAGTCAACCACACTTCCCTTTAAGCAATGCTGATTTATGAGGAGGGTACATTTTGTTTTAAAGATTTTTATTGAAACTACAGTATGTTTTTTGAGTGCTTAAAATCACTGAAAAACTATTGAACCCAACATTCAACTTGCAAAATGGCATGTAGTAAGTCTACAACCCATCCATAGATGATATGACTCTTTGTTTTAATAATAAACTGACTTCAGCAACTATGTTAGAAGGTTTGTTTTTGTGATTCCTTCGATTTAATTTTTCCTATAATTTTGTTACAGATAAAATGGTATTCCCACTAGTTTTTTGTTGTGCCAGCAGTAAATAGGCAAATGTTAACATAGCAAAATTTAAATTCATGGTTAATGCTATGTTTATTTATCTCGTTTATTAATGGGTTGGTTTTTTTTTTTTATTTCTTTGTGAGCCAATTCCCTCTGGCACAAAAATGGAATAAATAATAATAAAACAACATTTACATGCAAACAGTGGCACTGACAAATTAATAAATGACACAGAGCTAACTAAGAGTTAGCTTGGCATAACACTGAAAGTTGTAAAATTCAAAGGCTTGCATTTGTGTAATGCTAACATTGTATAGCATGCCATAGGAGTGCATTTAATCAACACAATAATGTAAATATAGTCAGATCTTCTTGTGTTTGAATGGCAGGGTCATGAAATTAATAAGGCTGTTAAGTGACACAGGCAGCATCTTTTCCCAGCTTTTCACTCTGGCTTTAAATCAATTTCATTTGCATGGTTCTTTCAGAGAATTACTAACAACTTAATGTGCACACAATACACAACATTCGTACTTGCTTTTTAATACTCTACTACATAGAGCGCTTTTTCCATCACACAGACTCCATCACACACACACACACACACACACACACACACACACACACACACACACATGCAGCTGCAACCCTGTTCTGTGGAATTGTATTTTGGACCTAACATGGCTAACAACTGTCCATGTTAACAATTTGTTACCAACACCATGTATTATACATGAACCCACTGGTTTGACTTACCTAGTGAATAACCTCTTCTGTGTGCCTGCTTAGCCTGATTGCAAAGGTTAAGGTAAGAAATCCCAGATAATGAAGCTATACTGTGTATGCTGAACATGCTTCATAGTATGAACCCAGGCGATGAGGATAAGCAGCAATGGAAGCGATCTCAGGAGAAATGGGAGGTGGTGATGTAGAACCAACAGAGAAAAGATTTTATTACAAATCTAAATGAAAAAGGTCAAACAGCTGATTCTCAAAACCCCCCATAAACAACAGAAAAAACTGCATGCTGGTTAAAGTAAGGACATGTTATATATACAGTATCAGATCAAATCCAGCTAAGATAATGGTGTCCTGGCCAGATAATGGTGTCTCCCTCATCTTATGAAGCCCTAATGCTGATTGCTGATTGGAGTCATCAGCACACAAACAAACAGAAGAAGAACCTGAGACAGAGAGAGAGCAACGACATACACATACCCTCACAACAACCCACCGCAGGCCTAATTAGCTAAAATAATATCAAATAATATACTCACATTCATTAATGCTTTATGCATTCATTAATTTTAAAGTAAATGATCAATTCTTTCATATTCAGCACATTAGAAGGAGAAAATGTTGTAATATATCCTTTGAAATTAGAAATGTTAGTTCTTTTTTTTTTTTACACTATTGGGATGAACCACAAACTCGTAAGAGATGTGTACATGTAAAAAAAAAACTGAACAAGTAAAGTGAAATGTATAACAACCAAACATTAGTATATTAGCTAGCATGCTGGCTTTGCAATTTAGCTATGAGTACTATTGCTCCTACGCACAAATTCACAGCTTTTGGCTGTAGAACTTTAATCATGTTTATAATAATGCATTTTATTAAAAGCGACAGCGGTCATACAATTTGAGAGAACAAGGAGAAAATGTTAATTTCTGTGATATGATCTAAACCAGTGTTTCCTAACCACTGTATCTGCCGTGAGAAATGATCAGGTGTGCCGTGGAAGGTTTTCTGGTTCCACCTGATTAGTACGCTAAGCGAGCGGCGTGAGTAACCGGGCAGAAAAATTACATTATCTTCCATCAGAGGGCAGTACAACTACCTGCTCTAATTGAATGGGTTGCCAACTGCCAGTAAAACAGAAGAAGACAAAGACGAAATTACATAATAGAGGGTTTTCACCTATGTCACGTTCTGGGCGGTAACCTGCATGCACGGCCATATTGGAGGCACTCGGAGGTAAACACTGCAATGGATCAATGTCCGACACCACAGAAAAGCTCCTCAAAATGCGTTATAGATGCAAAGGCATACAGGGAAGGACTTGGGAAAGGGCACGATATTTGGAAAAGTTAAGGTTTATAGGTGGTGCAGATCCATACAAGTTGGCTCCTCGTCTTGGATCAATGACGACCAGGAGAGTCTTCCGTCTATTGCATATCCTGATATCGTCAACTACCTGGTTTTCTTGCCAAGCCCATACACAGCGGGAGATCACACTAGAAAATTAGTTAAGAGCCGCTGCTATCAACAATTCACTTACCTGACAAGAAATGAGCCAAACAAATTCGGATGTTGTCCAGATTTTTGCCTTGTAGATCCTGGTTTAGCTTCGCTAAACCACAGCCGCCTCCTTTCCTCTGATAACTTTCGGCATTGTTCTCCCTGATTTGTAATAACTTTTGGCAGTCTATAAAACTGCAAATGTTTTTCACAGTCTGACCGACTGGTACAGCCAAAAACACGGCAATAATTCACCATTTCCTTTTGTTCGACGTTTGGAATCTATTTAAGTGCGCGCTTTGTTTACCTCCAGTATCACCATATTGGCGACTTCCGGTTTGATGACGCACAGTGAAAACCCACTATAGCCATGCTGTGAGCGAGACAACGCAACGCATAAGAGCAACAGATAAATATTTGAAAAGAAAAAGTAGTCAGTCTGACCTTTGTCCGGGAGGAAATTCTCACCTAGCATGAGTAGTGGTCAGAAGGCAACAAAAAAGCTATACTGGGGACAAACCGAACCATTTCCGCTATACCTGGTGCACAGGGAAAAATGATCAATATGCTTTTTGTGACATTTTTGTTTGGTAGTGTGCCAGGTGATTTTCTAATGTGAAATATGTGCCGTGGCTCCAGAAGGTTTGGAAACACTGATCTAAGAAAAAAGGCTTATATGATTTTTGTGTGTGTTTCAGTATTTCATGGACATGAACAGCTTTTGGTTTACTACATTTTCAAAAGGTGGACAGTTGACAGTAGCCAGTTGTAGTGCGCTCTGTAGTGGAGCAAACTACATGGAGTAAAATTATTTTGGAATTTTTTCTGTTATATTCGCATGTTAATTGTGGTTATTAGAATTAAACCACAATTAGTTTGGCAATATGTATTCAACATAAATGATAAAAGTAGGGAAGCTGTAAAGGAAAATATAGAGTTATCTAACATACAGAAAGTCATTTCTCAAACACTGGGTTGGTAGCAGAGGTTAGAGCAGAGAAATCTATACACTACAGCAAATGGAACATGCACATTTCCACCACACACATTTTAATTTCCAGCTTGAAAGCAGAGGTTTAACATATTACTGCCAATTTCAGCAAACATAATTATATTTTTAGAAAAAAGACAAACAAGGACTAAATCCAAAACACCTTTCCCATAAAGCCTCCTGTGTGTAAAAAGATGCCGTTTCCTCATTTGCACTGCAGTGCCCATCCAAGAGAGATGCTTGTTCAGCAAGAAGATGAGGCAGCAATTGGAGTGCGACATGCAGACAAGCAGACAAGGTGTAATCCATAGATAAACACTGACAAGGAGCAGGCAAACAGGAAGCCTGCAGGAGTAAAAGATGGCTGAACCTACAACACACAGCGCTGGCCAGCCAAGTCAAACAAGCCAGCTGGAGATTGCTACCACGGGTCCATTTACACTACATTTTACATTCACTGTTTGACTGACATTGAAGGGCTCTGTCAAGGATAGCATACAAGCTCACTCTTTGTGAGGAGCAACTGCCTGTTTTTATACCAACAAATATGTTATTAAATATTACTTAACTAGCTCCCAGTCATACAAAGAAAGACAGAAACAAAGAAAAATGTTTTGTATTTGTGTTGTTCTTTCAATACTTTGATTGCAGTGATGTATCACTGTCTCATTGACACCTCATTATAATGCCATTAACATCCCATCCAATCAAACTCAGAAAGCAGTCTCAGTGGAGCCCAGTCTGCTGTAGGTCGAGTCACGGTGGAGATGCCCTCTTCCTAAACCCATACCGGAAACCATAGAAGATTAAATAAGGGACGTTGATTGCATATTTGCAGGCTCAAATCTGCTGTGCTTTGAGAAGAGAAGCCAGGTAAAATTACTTTAGGCAATAAAGAATTAGTAATGAATTATCATTCAGTTCACATCTGTCTTACTCTCTGTCCATGAAAACACAAAATTATTTTTTGTCAAGACTTTAAATAACAGATTTTTTTCCCAAGACGGCAGCCATTTTCATTCTGCACTAGCTGTGACTCTGACTGGATAAGCTAATCAGCTCTCGCCTCAGGGATTACATTCCTTATCATATCTCTGCCACCAGTCAGGTTAAGCATGCTGCCACATTGTAACTCTTTTTAATAAAGCTCCATTTTAAATCAAGATTTGGGTAAAGCCACCCACTCAGTTAATTGGTTTCTATTATATTAGAAGGGATTGTATGGCAGCCAACTCTGTAGGACTGGCTTGGGCTAAAGTGCATGCAGCACTGCTGACTCACACATACAGATCTCACAACTTCAATTTGCTCCATCATAGCAAAGCACTTGGAAAATACTTTAATGCATGCCTGATAAGTGTGCGGACAGAGGGCTTGGCTTTTTGTGAATGTCATTACTTGGGTCAGGGTGACTATGTAAATGGATGTTATCAGTTCGGTTGCTAATATCCAGCTCAAAGGATTTTGCTGCTCACGAAGGGTGTTTGTGTCAAGGCTGGAACAGTTTGAATATCCAAAAAGCTGCAAGTATGTGTTTCATGGAAGCGACACGTTTGTGAGAGAAGAGGTGCTCTAACACATGTTAGAACCCCTTCACATTCAAATTACACTTTGCTAGTACTGGGCTGAACCCCCTTTTGCCTTCAGAGCTGCCGTAATTTTTTCTGGCATAGATTCAAGGTGGCTGCAGATTTACTCCTCACAGTTTCTGCGAATTTGTCAGTTGCACAGCCATGACGCAAATCTCCCAGTTTTCCAGCCTTCTGCTTTTTAGTTTTGTGCAAATTGCTTCAGTTTCCTGCACATAGCTGACAGGAATGGCACCCGGTGTGGTCATTTGCTGCTGTAACCCACCTGCTTTGAGGTTTAACATGTTGTGCATTTAGAGATGCTTTCCCTGCATGCCTCAGTTTGGAAAAAGTAGTTGAGTTTCTCCGCCTTCCTATCAGCATGAAGCAGTCTGGCCATTCTCCTTTGACCTCTGGTATCATAATTTTTTCCCAGAAAACTGACTCTCACTGAATATTTTCCGTTTTTCTGACCATTTTCTGTAAACTCTCTAGATAGTTATGTGGCAAAATCCCAGTAGATTAACAATTTCTAAAAGACTCACATTTTCACTCATGTGTGGCAACAACCATGCCATTTTCATAGTCACTTAAATACTTACTTTTCTTCCTCATTCTGATGCTCAGTTTAAACTTCAGCAGGTTATCTTGATCACGTCTACTTGCCTAAATGCACTTGAGTTGCTGCCATGTGATTGGTTGATTAGATATTTGCATTAACAAACAGTTGATCAGATGTACCTAACAAAGTGGTCTGTGAGTGTATATTTCAGCATACTACTCTGGACACGAAATCAGACTTTATAAATTTGTGTACACACATTATGGTTTTTGCAGATTTTTGATACAGTGATAAAAAGACTTCCAAAAGATTTTATGGCCTATTTTGTTTGTGATATGCTTTCCTTTAACCATGAACATGAAATGTAGAATATTAACGTACAACAAATAAGTCTTTGTGTATAGTACTATGCATGTGTTCAACTAAGCTTTGCAGGACAATAAGGCGGCAACAAAAATCCAAACAGAGGAAAAAGGTAACATTGGTTAGGGAAAGAATAAACACTAAATTCTAAACAATAATCCCGATGTCTCAAAGATGTAAGCAGGGAGGTGTTGACAAATGAAAAACAACTGAGACAAAGGAGAAAAGTATGGCTATACATACACAGAACTAATTGAACGTAAGTGAAACTCATGAGGGAAACAATCACAGAGCCAACGGAGACACACAAGGTAAGTGAAACTTATGACAGATGAGGAAGCCAAACAACTGGTAAACATTCATGTCTTTTCCAAAACTCTTCCTGTTAGAAAACACACTATAAAAAGCACTATATCTTACCAGGAACAAAAGGTAAATGAATTGACTGGATTTAAAAATGCTGCTCATAGGAGGATATTGTCTCCTCCTACGGAAGACATTATAAAGTTCAACATTTCGTTTATTCAGTCTTTCAGAATCTGTGAATGGCGTAAAATTAGTGATAATCCTAAAGGCTGGCAATATCCTCAAAATGAGGGCATATCTATAATGCAAACAGCCTTAGCCTACAACCTTGAGATAATTTTAACATAGTTGATTGTCTTTGTTTATAGAGTACTTTTCAAAATCCATATTACAAAGTTCTAACAACAACAATTTCATAATGAGCTGATTTTACACAAGAAACATAACTTTCCCATTTTGCCTGTGGGTTTAATGTACAGTTGAAGGCCCAATATTAGCAAGTTATGGCATAAAATGGAAATCTCAGCAGTAATTTACCTGATGATCTGTGTCCCTTGTTAGTCATTTTGATCATTTCTTTTCATGAATCATTGACAGATAGAAGGTTTAATCTCCTTTCCTTTCATAAGTGTATCCTACGCTACAGGAGGCAATAAAGGAAAAGCACATTTCTTCTGTATTAGGAGAATTTGATGTGCTCTCATTATGGCTATCACTCACATAACATTAAATAAGTTAGAACACACATTTTTCTTTCTTTCTTTTCTGTTTGCTGAAAAACATTATAGCTGTTATGACATACAATCGGAGAATACGTTCGATTTCTGAATTGTGTCAAGCTAGTGTCAACTTTAAAGTTTTAAAATGAGATTTCACTGCTGCTCAGGTACACAGTGCAGTTTCACAAGTCCTGGGTGCAGCTACTTGTTTGATTATGCTGTTCCTCTGAGATGTGAAGTGGGAGGAAAAATCCCAACATTAAGAAGTTTCAGCTGAAATTAAAAGAGGCTTGTCACTGTATCGGATCTGAACCTGATCAATTTCCAACTGAAGAAATTAAATGTAACAAAATCTAAGAGGAAGCAAAGTAAATGTGTTGTTTCTGCACAATGCTGCTTTTTCTTCCACAATAAACCCTTATTAAGGTATCATTAAGTGCGAAGAGTGCATGTACTAGAGCCTGGCAGGTTTAAGGCAGCATCACTGCAGTGGGCTGAAGTGCCTTGAAGTGGTGAGGGATATTGAGCTGAGCTGATGGCTCTCAGGAAATGAGAGCTCTACCCCAACGCCTCCTACTACTGGTCACCCGCACCTCTTTTCCTCGGCCCGCTCAGCATTTCTGAAGGAGATTAATTGTTTGCCTACAGCCGTTTTACAGTATACAACCTGGCATTCACCACAACCTTTAAGCGGAATATCCGCAACCTCTTCCTGTGCTGTGTTAAAATGCAGTCATAGAAAAGCCACACATACCAGCCTCTGGACCATGACATGATCCATGATAATACATTACAGACTTCCTTGAGGGCCTCAGGGAAGATTTACAGTATACAGTACTTGACTGAGTTGTTGCAATAACTTCCAACTGAGGCTTCACTGTACATTTTGAAAAATGTAACAACAGAGATGAAGGATCTTGGCACGTTTGTGTGTTTCCTACAGCATGCTTCTGGCCAGCCAGTGTTTGCTGACAGTAAGGGCTGCATACACCAAGGTGAATAAGTTCATTAATATTAATATTCTGTATAATGCCACATGCAACATTAAACACTACTGTATTTACATATTCAGGGTCATAGCTACTATTTCAAATACACTTGCATTACGAGACTAAATCTTTTACATTTTTAACAAGCCAAAAAAAGTTATTTTCTTACATTTATTTTGAACTTAACAAAGCCTTTTATGAACACATATGATTTCATTTTGATTAAAAAAACAGTTACTAAATCAAAAATATACATACATATCAGGTTAATATACATTTTCTCGAATCATAAAACACCCTAGCCTCCCAGAAATTAAGCAATTTAATTTCTACTGCAAATATCACTGTGCTCAATGCTCTGTGTCCCAAAGTAATAAAAAATGAAAACAGAAAAGTTCCTTGATTAAATCTTATATTAACTCGACTTTTTCAAACTAAGCCAATATCCTATGTCAAAATCAACATTCCATACCATATATTCTTGCTGGGAACACCAAAATAGTTTCAGGGTTCCCGAATGCTCCCACACTTCTGCTCCGCATGCTTAGTTCAACTCAGTGAACAATGTGCAGCGCAGTTGCAGTGTCTTGATGCATTTCATGTTGTTCATCTGGACATAGCATTTTCAGTGGGAGAAATGTTTTGTCACTCTTCCAAGTGACTTCTTCAGTCTGAGCTTTCCTCCAACCTTTTAAGCAGTATGTGGGGGACAGGGTGTCCTATGTGGCTCAAATGTGGAAGGAGATGGGGGCCGTGCGGTTCCGGGTGAAGTAATAGGGCAGGCAGTGTGGAACAGTCGCTACATATCGTCTAATCAGTCTCACCTTTTTATGTAGTAGCACTTTGGGACCTGAAGATGAGGAGTCTTGAGTGAGAAGAACAGCTGTGAGCTGGTGAGAAGACATGCCACATTCACCAGGCAGAAAATGGACTCACATGAAGTGAACATTGTAAAAACAAATTCAAAGGATACCAAACTGTGAAGTTACAGACAATGATGGTGCCCATGTGTGATGTTTGGAACCTATGGTGGTTCTTGCTTTGAAAAAAAGAAAATTTGCATAATGTCTGAAACTAGCACCATAATAGTTCAATTCAATTTTATTTATATAGTGTCAAATCACAACAAGTTGCCTCCAGGTGCTTTTTATATTGTAAAGTAAAGACCCTACAATAATTCACAGAAAGCCAAAACTATCAGATGACCCCCTATGAGCAAGCACTGAGCGACAGCAGGAAGGACAAACTCCCTTTTGACAGAAAGAAACCTTCAGCAGAACGAGGTTCAGGGAGGAGTGGCCATCTGCCACTAGCTGTTGAGGGTGAATGAAGGCATCACAGATGAACACCACATCAAAAAGGCCCTGAATAAATGTGATCATCCCAGCTGGACATCCGTGAAATGGCCTAAAGAATCATCCAGGACAGTGCCAAGAGGATTGCCATGAATCATCAGGGAAACCAAACAACCTGTGACTAAGCAGATGCCACTACCCAGAAGAGCTAAAACTCCACAGTCTACACCTACACCTACAGTCCAGTGGCTACTCTTTCAATGATGGGACCGTACACATCCTGGACAGGGAAGAACGCTGGCTATTGTCAGAACACAAGGAGTCAATTTATTTAAAATGAGAATGACCATCTATAAACCAAGAAGGGGGCTTCAGAGTACATCTTTCCCTATCTTACAATCTTGTGATTGCAGCCATTCCCCTGTCTGGGAATGGTACCCATGGCCATTGATCAATGGTCCTGACAATTTGCATATTAATGATCATGAAACTGAGCTTGCAACCCATTGTTAGACAATGTTAATTGTTTTGGTCATTATGCAAATGTACTGTTTATAAGGTTGGTGAAAGCTGCAGTCAGCTGAGACTGAAGAAGTCACTTGGATAAGTGATGAAACGATTCCCATACGATATATCAGGGTGAACATAAACAACGTTCTGGGACAAGCTGAAGGTGCTTTTATCAATGTGTGTATATCTGCACTAAGTCAAATCTGTAGGAGTGAAATATATCTTTCGGTCAGGAAAGATGGACAACAGGACACTACTGCAGACAATAAAAGTCACTGGCCTTTAATGTCTGCCATGAAAAAGTTTGTCCCAAACGTGTTTTTATTGTTTTGCTCCTAAAGTTCAGAGAAAATAATTTAAATATCTGAACAAAAATATCTCTAACACTGGCGACACCTTTTTGCAAAAAAAAGCTTTTGGTAATAAGCAACTCCCAGCCTCAGAGGATGACTCCAAACACTATTGGAGTGAGATTTCTAAAATGTCTCTAGACAGTGAGGTCACAAGCAAGGGAGGGATTGAGAACCAAATTAACACTGTACGATGTATTTAGTCATCTTAGGATCATAATTTAAAAAACAAAATCAGTTTTTCAGGACTTTTCAAATTAGTAACTCAGACCATAACATCACCAGAAAAGTGTTTACTGGTTTTATAGACCAACTGATTATTAAAATAATTGGAAAGCAATTAAAGCTGCCCTCCACTGGCCATTAGAATGAATGCAGGTTTAAGGGCATTCTAGCTACGTCCTTCTTTTATATACAGTAGTCTATTCATTTATCGTACTGTCCTGCCCCAAAGTGTGCAAAAATAGTTACCAAAAGTTTAATTTAAGCAAAACTGTGTCCCATACATGAGCACAACATCTTTGACTTCCCCGTGTGATGTTTGATCTTAGGCTTTGAACTTTTAATGTCAATGTATTGTTGTTCTAGATTCCAAGAAGATGTTCAACAAAAGGAAGACAGAGAGATATGAAAATATAATTCTTGGTAATTCATAAGATTTATAATAGTTCAGACTCACCATTTCCTTTGAGGTTTTTTTTTTGAGTGCCACTGGACCATCTGGTGGCAACATCTTGGAAAGGTGATTCATGGGAAATGCCATCTGCCCCTTCGGCACCTTAGTCAGACAGTATATGACTGCTATTTCTGAAATCGGTGCTAAGTATGACAGATTCCTCAGGAACGTGCGAGTTTCCCACCACCTCCTCACTTAAAGTCCTGAGCTCTGCTGATGACAATTCTGACAGGCATCATGTCCACAGCAACATTACAAAGCAGCACAGAAGCCAGCATACTATGTGTTGAATGTACAAATCTTTGTCTCAAAGACATGTATTTATTGGAACAGTACTACATGATAATAAAACAAAAGTCAGCACAATTACAATTGTTAATACAAAGGTAAGTTTAAAATTTTGGGTGGTCAGATGGATAAGACCCAAATTTGCAACAATTGTGTTTTTTAAATAATTTTTATCATTGAAGGTAAGCAACAGTTTGTTTGTATCAAAAGAAGTGCCATAGAAAAAATAACAGGTTAATCAAAGAAAGTAGGCTGAGGGAGACTCCCAGTGCCATTTTCCAGTAGTGTTATGTGAATGTAAGCCATTTTCACATATGTATTTCAACCCTGAACGTCTCTTGACATACATGAGCTGGGTGAATTTGAGATCACATTGGTGTCGTAAATCCTGTGATGCAACTGGTTAGTCAGGTCAGTATGGATCCCAAAGTAAATTTTGTGTTTGAATCATCTCTGAGGTTTGTCTGGTTTTCCTCGACTTTCTTCTCTCAGTAGACAATGTTTTGTTTTTTTTGTTTCACTCTAATCAATAAAGAGATAATTGAAAACAATTCTTGCATTATACAGAATTAACCTTTATCACATCCAGGTGACATTGAAGAAGCACCTTGATCTGACATCAGGTCATGTCTCTGACGTTTACACCTTTGATTTTTGATATGTTTTATACATATATATATATATATATATATATATATATATATATATATATATATATATTCATGTGTGTGTGTGTGTGTGTGTGTGTGGGTGTGTAATATTATGTATATATATTTTTTAATTAATTAATTTGACAGGTGATTGGATTTACTCAAGTAGATTGTTTAAAGTAGGACATTTACCTATTTAGGTATTTACCTATTTACCTATTTGGGTACCCATTGGGTACTTTCCATAAGTTATGTTAGAAAATAACATATATTTTTTATTTATTTCACCCCAAGCCTTTTCTTTGTGAAGCCATGGGCATTAATTTTCATGCAAACTATTTAGTTCTTCTCCAGCTTGCTGTCCCTTTGCATCTGCTCTGCAAAAACAAAACAAAAAAAGTCTTTACTTGGACTGCAAAACACAGGTAAGAACATTGTTAGCCACACTCAATTTGAGTGGATGTTTACATATTTGACAGTGGTTTTACATTTATGCATAATGTGCACGTCCTTGTCCTTGCTGCTGATAGGGACATGAAGCAAACACAATGATAACAGCCCAAGTTTACAATGTCTTATTTTTATTTTCTGTTTGCTGAGCCACTGAAAAATCTTCACGCTGTTTCCTTATCGCAGCCTTCCCTTGTTGAGAGGGAGGACATTCAGCAGAGGAACTTCGAGGCTCTGTAACTGATGCCCGAGGCAGAGCAGGAATAACGGAGCGGTAGGCCGCGTCTTCATCACAGCAACAGTCAAGGTTCTTCCTAAGTTCTTTGATGTGGGCGGCTCTGAATAAGCATGTGGGTGGACTGGAAATATGTTCATTAAACAGCACTGAAATGACTACAGCAACTACTTTGATCTGGAAAGAGTGTGAGGCAATGAAAGAGTGAGACAGTGGGATGGGGATCTTCTTGATCATTAAAAAAAGTTCACATTGTTTTGGTAGTTTTAGCCATTAATTTTATTTTTTATTTAGTTCAATCACTTAAACATTTCCAATTCTTTAAATCTTAAACACACATCACAGTTTTATGGTGTCATCACATCCCTCTCTGCTGAAGCCTCTTTCATCCTTCGCTGTAAAAATCTGAAGACACGTCAAAGAATAAAAAGCGACTTTGATATAAACTTTGTGGATTGCACAAGTAAATTAATTCTGAACAAAAGTGTTGCATAACAAGCATGATCTTTTTTCATGGTTTTTTTAGGTTTAACACACAATGAGATTCATGGCTTTCCTTGCTTCCTGACTATCACAGACTTAACTGACCATGTCTTTAGCAATAATAAACTGTATAAAAAGATGTCACACATTTGTTTTTTAACTTTAGTATTATGGCCTTTGCCGTGTTATCTTTCTGGATTCACAAATGTCAATATATGAGTGAGATGGTAAGAAGGCGAGAAGGTAAAGTTCCAAGTTATATGCTAATGCTAATTAAGCTTAGTTAGCAAGATGGATATGTCATGGCAACAACAGCAATAGTCTGTAATTAGTGCTAACAGACTAACAAAATTTTGAATTTCACTTACCAAACCTGGAGCACAAATTATGTGGTTGTTAAGTGATGACATATAAATTCTGCTTCCACGTCCAAACTCTTTAAAAAGACAAGAGCCTTAATGAACGCAAGTCTTGAATGCTTTGTACCCTGCTCTATTTAATCTGAACAAGCCCTGAAAAATATCAGTGATCACTGTCGGCTTCTGTGGGTTTTTATTACCACTATCCATCTGCAGCATGTTTTAATGCTCAGTCTTTAAAACCTTACTATGTAACTACAGTCCATTGGTTCACAGTTTCCCAGACATCAAATAGTTGATGGGTCAGAAAAGAATCGCTCTGTGGCTAACAAAGATTTGAATGGGTACATGAAGCTGAGGATCAGGAATTTTTCATATCAAGTAATCCAAAACATGCGACAGTATATTAACGACTAACCTCGTGCTGGGGATGGATAATCTTAGGCATTCTCTTGACTAAAGGTTTCAGTACTTTTTCAGCATTTTTTTCATGCCATGTGATTGCATTGGTCTCTGCCCATCACTGACCCTCACATTAACTATTTTTGAGAGAAAAAAGCTTCAGTGTGCTTTATATTATCTTAACCAAAGCTCTGTAGTTAGCCACTTGGTAACACACAATTATAAGTCAGTTAGCCCAAATTCAGTAACTCTTCAGAGTGGAAACTAGCAAGCTAACTTCCTGCTTTCTAGCTGCATTAAACTTCATAAATCCTGTTTTTCATGGATGCCTCGATGTTAAACTTTATTGTAACACCTGGGAGAGGAGAGCCTCCTGTAGGTGATGGGCCTACAGAAAGGGCCAATGTCACCTGTCCAGGCTGTGTCCAACCAGGCCCCATGGGCTAAGGCCTGGCTCCAGAGTGGGGCCCAGTAACCAAGTCCCAAGCAGGCTGAACTAGTTCCTTGGTTGTTTCTTCAGTTGGGTTTTGTGAATAGCTCTTTATCTGGCTCCTCACCCAGTACCACTTTCCCTTGGTAGACCCTATCAGGTGCAACAACCAAAACAAGTCTAGCCCCTGGGATCACTGGGACAAATAAATGCCTCCACTGCAGTAAAATGAAAATTTATGCAGGGATGAAAGTTATGACTGTTTTAAAAAAGTGTTTGGCCCAATAAGACTCGTTGTCTTATGCAAAACAGTCATTAGCTATAATAAACAGCATTGCATTCCCAACATATTTTCTGCTGTTTTTTTACTGTACATTGTGTGTTCAGTTAGTATATGAGACTGCAGATGCAGCAAAGTTTGTATTGATTGTGTATGGTTGAACTGGATTTAGAATTTCATGAATCAGTGATCATGGAAACATACAGAATAACGTAGAAATAAATAATATATACTTTTTCATCTGGTTAACCTTCAGTAGGGAAGAACTTCATCTAACTTGTAGGAAAAAGGAGAATCAGAAGACTTTTTTAAGTGACTTTTAAATTCAAAGGTCAATGTCTCCATCTGTAAGAAGATATCCACCAGAGAGCCCAACATCCTCAAAAAGCATGAAGCAAAACATTAAATAAAACTAGCAGTTAGGCTTCTGTCAGACAAAGAGAGAAGGAGATGTGACAGACTGAAATGTGACTTTGACATGGAAAGACACAGACAGAGAGAGGGCAATGTAGTATCTGGCAATGCCTGCATACCCTGAGCTCCAATTAGAGTAATGCAGGACAGAGGAGAGGTGCATATGTGTGTGTGTGTTTGGGGGAGATCAGGTGGAAACGAGGTCACAGTCTCCTCCCTAAGATATTTACAATCCAGCATGAATGCCCTGACCAAAACACGGACAATGGCATTGGCCCAAAAAAAAAGCATCATCCTGGTTTGGGGCCTGCTGACTTGACAAAATGAAAAAGTCAGTCCCCGTCCCTTTTCAATGTCAGAGAGCAGCAGAGCCTGGATCTATCATCACCTGAGCGGGGGAGATAATAAGAAGCCTCATCTGCCCTTTTCCCATCCTCCAGATCATTATCATAATTCAGTATTAATCAGCACCGCCTCCACTACTCAGCAGCAGACATCTAAAACTGACCCAAAACTTTGACTTTGCCTCCTCTTGCTCCCAGAGAGGGAGATGTGAAGGTTTGGGGACGGAGTAGGTGCTGAAATATCCCAAGGATTGTGATCCCACTCCTGGTATAAAAAGGGAAGCCTTTGATGTGGCGAAGGAGTTGTGTTATAATGAGGCTCGTTACACAGTGATCTGTCCCTGCCAGACTAGAGGTGGCATCACAGAGCGGCAGCCAGGCTGCTAAAACGCTCCTGCTGTTCTCGGTTTGTTCAGCCAGGCTCCATCACAGCCAGCCCAGTGCTACACTTTGTGGATGTACATCCACAGTTTCAATTATTCAGCGGCCTTCAGCCTCTTGCAAACAGAAATGAGCTGTACATCAGCTGCCGATAGCACTCAAAATCTTTTTTTGCAAGTGTATAATGCTTAAAAATAATAATAGTAGTGGTAAATAGTAAATAATAGTACTGTAGTTAACAAATTAAAACTATTACACCGTGTTATATTTTACCATATGCTATCCATGTACAATGTAATAATACATCTTAAGATAAAAGAAAAATGCTGTTTATAATTGTGTTGTTTCACAGGACTTGTTAACAGCATTTATTTGGAAGGTTTGGTGTGGGAGTATAGCATTTTTTAAAACTTTACAGTTCAGATAAAGGGTTAGGATTTACTGTTCAAAAATGTTTTTTATGCCCCCCCCACCCCAAATTGTGCTAAAAAATACAAAATATCTGGGCCTTTAAAAGAGGTCAGTCAAACAGAAAATTTAAAAAAGCAAATAAAACAAGACATTAACTCACTTAGCTGGTCTAACAAAATGAAAAACAAGGGACCATTACAAACACAAACAGAAAAAACAGAGCTCTTACTGTTGTGGTTAATGCAAGTTAATGCAAATGCAAGATGTAATAGTTGGGTAAAAAAAATAAAAATAAGAGGAAGCTGGTAAAACCTTGAAGTCCCCCAAAACACACAAGAAGAAATGAGAAGAAATCCTGAAACAGGCATGAGAAAGAACACAGGCCAGCAAACAGGTGGGTGAACAGACAGAGTAAAAAAAAGGAATGTTGGGTTATAAATGCAAAGGGAACTGATGAGAGAAAGGTGAAACAAGCAAAAGTGGGACACATAATCTCAATCCATCAATCCATTTTCTTAACAGCTTATTCAGCTTAGGGTTGTGCAGAGCTATAGCCAAGCCAAGCTGACATAGGGCAAAAGGCGAGGAACACCCTGTACAGGTTGCCATGCCTTCACCAGGCTAACACAAAAATTTCCTACCTCCTTTTCTAATCACCCTTCCTTAACTTTCGATGGAAATCACAAGGTCAAAGAAAGGTGTGAAGCAGCATTAATAAGAACTTTAGGAAAGAGAAGTGCAGTAGTCAGAAAATCAGACTGCACAAGGCTCCTTAACAGATAAAGCAAGAAAACATGCACAGTAAAAACATAAAACAGAAGTTTACTAGAAATTATTTTCTGACTTAAGAAGCACACAAGAAAGAGGAAGACACCCAGATAACAACATACAAGGAACACAAGGTGAAGGAGGTATAAATATATCATATAATAATATATCATATAAACACATTATGAGTAATGTCAATGACAAAATTACATATCTGACACACACATGGATACTGGCACTTACTTCTCTATTCTCTACTTGGAGCACTCCAAGCCAAATTCAAATTCACACAAACACATAAAATGCATCATTTGCATCATTTGAGCTCCACTGTGTGCTGCAAACTTGCAAACTCATTGCCTTTAAAATGGTTGTCTCAAAGGTGGACCAGGTCTGCAACCAGTTGGCATCTTCAAGGCAACTTAGGTGCATCACAATGCAAAGAAAACAGTATTAAGACAGCAATAAGACAGTGTCAGTCTACCATCAGTTTATGATTGAATAGGCTCGCGTGGACAATTGCATGAAGTCTGTTTGTGACAATACAGTGAGTAACTAAGATAAATCTGCTAAAATCACAAGGCTGTTGCAATCTGTTATAAATTTGTTGCCATTTACTTACACTAAAATTCACAGTAATAAGTAATAATATCATCAAAAAAGGTTACATTGTGCGCCCAGGGTCAGTTCTTGTTATTTAAATCAGACTTGGACATTGTAAAGCCTCCAGACCACATCCAGTTCTTTTGTCATCTCTGATCAGCCTGCATGAAATCAATGGGAAATTAGGATTTAAAATGTAAATAAGCACAGACTATGCAGTTTATCCATTCAGCCCCCAAATACTTTGGATAAACTCCCCATCAAAGAATTGCTTACAGTTTTGTTTTGTGTTTGTTTTGCTTTGTGGGGTTATTTTTGGTTGGTTTTTTTACAGTTTTGTGGAAAGTCAGAATCAAGCTATGTTACTTTTATTTTGAAGGCATACCCGTGCTAGCTAATGCAGCTCGTTGTCTTAGAACTGACATTTATGACAGATGTAACTTTGCAAGCTCCAAATGATCTCAGCTTACATTAAATGAAGAAAGACTGATCCAGAATGCTTAACAAGACATGTACTCTGAGGTCAAAAGTAAGGTCATGTGCTATTTGTGGAGAGCATATTACTGTGTTTAAGAACTTTAAAGACTAAACATGCAGAGAAATTCAAGAACTTGACTGATCCAAATGAACATGGAACTGAAAGTTTGCTAGCAAAGCTGCAAAAGCAAGGAGTTTTTGCCAGGTCCTACACATCCAGGGATGGCGCAGTCGAGACAAGCTTTGTGATATTCCACAGAATTATGAAAAAACATTAAGCCAATCTCATGATAGATTGAGGACATGTAGCTAAAATAGTACTTCATTATGGCAAGAGCATTGAATCACATTCAGTTTGTTGTATTTTTGGTAGAGCACAAGACTGAACATGGTGACATAGGCCACAATAATGTCAGGTAGCTCAGCCTGGGCAAAGTACTAAAGAGTGTTTGACCTGAGATCAGAAATTTAAGAGTTTTGTGAGAAAAAAGACATGGACATTCCAGAGGTCTCAGATGCAGAATGGAAGGCAGAGCTTGCATTTGCTGTTGCACATTTTGTTCAGAGCTGTTTTGGGGAAATTTTGATTAAAAAAATGATAAAGCATTGGCCTTTTCACTATGCCTGTTTCACATCTACTCTTAACAATAGCAATTTTAAAATAGATAAAATTCATACTGAGCAGAATTGAGTTCAACTTATTGATGTGGTCCAAAACAGTCCCAGTTTCTCATGTCCCTTGGGAAAATTAATTGCCCACCCCAATACTATATAAATAAAAATGACCTGACTAGTGACTATTTGTATCTGAAGCCTTAATTATTGGACCTGCTACTGAAAGTCCTATTTTATCGAGTGGTCACTTTCAACACTTTTATTCTGTAATATATTTTATAAAGTATCACCAGTGCAACCCTGCTGTGGGTTTCATACTAATACACTGATGACTTCCTATTTAAAATATTTTTTTTCTAAATGGCCAAAGCTTTTGCATGAAGAAATATACTCGACATGCACTTCATTTCAGTGACAAGCAGAAAAAGTAAACTTTTGCTGACAAGATAACTCAACAGGGTATTTTTATTTTTTTCTTCTTTCTGCTGCTCTCTTCAGGAGTTGCCACAGCGGATCATCTTCCCCCATCTCACCCTATCCCCAGTGTCCTCCTCTGTCACACCAGCCCTGTGCATGCCCTCCTTCATGATATGCATAAACCTTCACTGTGGTCTTCCTCTTTTCATCCTGCTTGGCAGCTCCATATTCAACATACTTTGTCCAGTATGTGTCTATTTACTGTATGTCTAAACCATCTCAGCCTTGCTTCTCTAACTTTGTCTCCAAAACACTGAACCTGAGTTGTCCCTCTGAGATATTAATGCTTTGATATATTAAGTGATTCAGGACTTAATTCAGAAATGAGACTATTTGTGCAAATAATGTCATGGCTAACCACATGTATATAGCCACACCATTCACAACATAGCAGCTTTAATGTGGAAAATAGAACTATTTATCCATGATAGAAAGACCATTGTTTGATACATACATGTTGTTAAGATTACTTTGTAGCCTTTAAACAGTAAAGTACATTTGTTGTTAATTTTCCAATTGCATCTTGACTAATGCATTTATTATAGCCTGAAAATACAATGTATATCTAGTGTGAGTTAACATGATCCATCTATGTGCATCTAGTGTATGAAGGCTCTCACTGGCCATTCTATATAAAGTATTTAACAAACTGCCACAAACTTGGACATCGATCTGCTGTTTACCTCTCTTGTTTCTTAGTGCTCAAAATCTGCACTTTCTAATTCAGAATTGATTGGTTCTGGCTTTAAGCCTGTTTGAGTTTCCCTCCCTTATTTTCTGTTTCTTCACGGCCCCCCCTGAGGTTAGTTTACAGTATTTTCAACAAGAAAAACTGTGCTAATAATACCTCATTACTCCACTGAAAAAAAAAACAACCCACTGACACTGCAGTTGGGACTGTCACTACATTAAGTTCAGCAGAAAGCCTTATCAAGCCGTCGCTAGAAATTCAGCACCCCATGATGACATGTCAGTTGGGACCCGGGAACAGTAAATGTGTGTGATGTCCGATCCAAGGCACCAGTTGGGTCCAGAGTGTGCTGAATTATTTAGTTTACATAACACAACCCTTTGCCTCTGATTCTTGATCTAATATTTCCCAGGTCAAACATTTTCAAACACAGTAAGCTTAACTGAGAATTCTGCTGGTATGAGACCATACACATATAATGCTTAACGATAGCAATTAATTCTCCTTGCATTGCCAAATCCAGCCCATCCAGTGTTTACTACATCCACAAGAATTTCTCCCTAAGACAAACAAGATCGTCTCCAAGTTTTGAAATCTTACGTTTAATAATGTTGCATTTTTTGACTCCTGGTGCAGTGCCATTTTATGCTCCAAAGTAAATGCTTTTGCCAAATGCATGCATCATAAAAAGCAACTGTGTCGTATTTGCTAAGTTTTTTTTATATCACTCTACTAGTGATTGATGGTACCAATTTTACACTCAAATAAAAAAACAGAAACCCCCCATCTGTTGACTAATAGATATAGATGATTTATTATGTAAATTCCCTGTTTATGTAATAAATCTAATGTTGCAACACACGATGAGACATGATATAGAGCACTGTAACATGTTCAATTAACCACATTATTAGGCTTCCAGTGTGTGCAGGAAATCCACATCTGAAGTGGAGTGCAGAAATTTTCTACAGCAGTTTTCTTGAAGCAAGTCCCATAGCAATATTTTCCTCTTCTGCACACCTTGGTTCAAATAAAAGTGTTCATACTTGACTAAATATACTCAGCTCTGTGTCAGTATATATCACTATCTTTCTGTGTTTGAGCTTGGCTAATTCCTACTGTTACACAGCTGACAACACAGATTTCTCAGTTGTGTGAGGCCCAATCTAATTGCCCACCAGTTTCCCCAAGCACAGAGACAACACAAGATTCAATTGACGTGTTTGATGAGAAGATACAAAATGGTTGTTGTCTACAAGAGTTTTCTGGGGTTCTGAAGACAGCATGAGTAATCAGAAAGCAGTATGTGACATCAAATGTGACCTTAAATGGTTTGTGATTCATTCGCACTTGTGATGAACTCAAACCTGCCGCACATCCACATCATTAAGGAAAGCAACACCTTTTAGCATACCATCCCATCGTGTGGAAACCACTTGTGCTACATTCGTGTTGCAGGCTGTGATCCACACTGGTCACACCTCTGAGTGGGTGTAAGCCTTAGAATGTCCAGAGTCAGATGGTTGTTGTTGACATATAGCTTAGAATTGATGCAAAACTGGTTTTTAATTTTCACTTGTGTCTCAGCCAGCAGCATCATGGAGGCAACACAGCATCACAGCTGTTCTTGAAGTAGTCAAAATATTTAACCTATTAATTTGCATTCATGGGCACAGAATTAGATTTTTTTTTCTGTGTGCATGCACAAAAACAGCACTTTGCACACAGTCTCAGGGCAGTTTGTTAAACAGTCACAAAATTTTATCAGTTGATTACTGCTTTTAAACATGACCTAATGTGTTTCCAAAACTGATGGCACAATCAAGTCCCGCCATGGTGACCTAGGGTTTTGAGTTTGGGAATGTTTAGGAGTTTTTCTAGTTTGTTGTCCTTATATTTCACCTCTGTATTTTGTATTTGTTGTCATTCAGGATTATTGTTATTATGCGGTTTAGTAAGTGTTCCCGTCCTCTTGTTAGTTATCTGTGTCTCTCTGTGAAGTCAGTCTTGTCTCTGTGTGTCTGTCTGGTTCCTCTTTTCTCTCTTTCCCTCACTCTTTCAGTCCCTCACTTTCAATCTCTGTCCTCCCACAGTCTCGCCCTCAATGTGTGTCTTACTAGTCTTGTCTCTGTCTCCTCCCACTGTTCCCTGTATTTAGTCAGTGTGTGTGTGTGTTTCCCATGCTATCCTGTGGCTGGTCTCTGTCGGTTTCCTGTTTTATTCTGACATTCTCTTGTCCCGTGTGCATTATGTTTAGCTTTGCTTCCCCTGTCTTGTTATGCCTAATTTGTTCCTGCTGGGTTCCCATGTGTTTCCACCTCCCTTATCACCCCTCAGTGTATATAGCAGGGGCAGGGAACTCCAGGCCTCGAAAGCCAGTGTCCTGCAGGTTTTAGATATCACCCTGGGTCAACACACCGGAATCAAATGATTGGTTCTTTGCCAGACCTCTGGAGAACTTCAAGACATGTTGAGGAGGTCATTTAGCCATTTAAATCAGCTGTGTTGGATCAAGGACACATCTAAAACCTGCAGGACACCAGCTCTCGAGGCCCGGAGTTCCCTACCCCTGGTATACAGTGTCTCTCTTCCTCTGTCCTTTGTTGGAGTGTCTGTTTACACACCCTGTGCCTTTCCAGGGTCCAGATCTGTCTGGTCTTCCCTGGTGTTCCAGGTTTCCTAGTGGTTTTTTTTTAAGTTTAGGTTTAAATGATTAGCTCCTCATTTAGTTTGGTTTTCTTATTTTCATTGTGTTTTGACAATCAGCCTGAATAAATGGCTCGCCTTTTGTTAATTCCAGTCCTGCCACCACTGTCTGCATTTGGGTCCTCACCCTCTGGTCCACACGATCTGCTGCCACAGATCCTGACAAGTCCAAATTTGGAAGCAAGAGGTGCAGCGGTGGCAGATGTCACCGGTCATTCACTCCAATCAAGGCAAGACAATAGGTCAAGTTGCAGACAGGGCAATGCTGTTTGTTTTTTTTACTCTTAAATTTTCACTTACTGTTTACTTTTGTTTTCTCTAATTGCAAGGTTAAGTTTAGGCACTGAACTACTTGGTTAGTAACAGCACGAACCCCTGGGCCCCCTTCCCCATTTACACTCACTTTATTAGGTGTCATGTTTCTTGGTCTTTGACACAGTGTCTTGTGCTTTGGACTTTTGAATCTTGTTAATTCAGTATTGTTCAAAGTTACTTAAACTTCCTTTCTTTCCTATTCTGATGCTCAGTTTGAACTTTAGCAGATCATCTTGACCATTCGTACATACCTAAATGCTGCCTTGTGATTAGCTGATTGGACTGTGTTAATGTGTAGTTGGCCAGTGAGTGTACAATGGCTAATGATGTGTTTAATGCATAATATGTAGGTAGGTGGAGGATGAGAATCTCAGACAACCTGGGCTCATTAGAGTCGTTTCAGCAGCTTAAATTAGAAAAGAGTTGTACACCAATGAGACCTCCACCGTTATATACAACTTGTGCAAAAGTTTAAATGCCTGCCATACATAATGTCAAGCAAAAACTTTTGGAACATGTGTCACATAGAATAGATTTTATAGAGTGTTCGGCTAATCCATTTTATTAATGGAAATTCCTCAGCAGCATCAGAGGACTTTAACAACCGAGATTGAGTTATAACTTAATATTATTCCATGTAAAAACCAGTTAGTTAGTTTCAGCATGATAAATGGGTAACCTAAAACCTCCAGTTTTAAAACTCTGGGTGTCTTTGTGGTCTTATTATGCTACTAATATGTTGGAACAGAGTGGGTTAGCACTTGTTAGAAACTAATTTACCATAATCGTTCAAGAGATAGAGAAATCGCATCAGTGTAGACATACATTAAATAAAGCCCTACAAACTGAATGAAATTATGTTAAACTTCACACTTGAGGATCACACAGTAATTACACTGTGTTGAAAAGAAGGTTAAAATATGCTGATGGTTCAGAATGTGCAAAAAATTCAGCTGTCGTCTCACAGTGGGAAGATTGCTGTGAGGCGACAGTGACCTGCTGGTCACTCCTGCTGGTCAGCTGGAGCCTGTTTTTGAGTTTGCATGTCCTCCCTGTGGTTATGTGGGTGCTTTGGTTTCCTTGGCATGCTAGGCTGACAGGTGATCCTAAATTAGTCATGGTTTAATTTGTGAGTATGAAGCATCACTTGGCATAGACTCCAGCCCCTGCAGCACTGTTTCAATAAATAGGTTAAAAAAAATTATTTTTTTAAAAAGAGATTGTGTTTCTGATTATACCCATAAGTAAATCAATCTATTTTAATGAGATTTGCTCAGAAGACATTGCTCCATTGAGAGGTCAATAAGACTGAGAGCAAGATAGTCTTCATTTGATTCTCTATTGGCTGACTGAAACAGTGAGTTGTTGCTGTGTAAGGACACAGACAGAATCAAAATTCTTTATACTAAGTGGAAAACAGTAAATGTTTTCTCCCATGTTATCTCATTGAAGATGCCAGCATTGTTGACCAGGATGTCAATTCCAATCAGCTACTTAAACTAGCTACCTAACACCTCTACCCCATTAAAACATCTGAAGTTCCTCGCCACAGGATGTACGCTGGCAGTGGCTTCCTGTTGGTTGAGATATTGGCGCCTCTGTGGATTCAGCTTGTTCAGCATCCCCTGGATACTCAATTAGTTTGGGATCTTGGAACTTTAGAGTCATCACCCTGGGCTTTTTGTTGTGTTCCGCCAGACTGACGTGCGCTTGATCTACAACGATTTAGGTGGTTATGTGCTGAAGTAACATCCTTATTAATGTGAGGACCCAAGGTTTCCCAAAGGAGTGTTGCACTCTAAAGAGATGATCAATGCTTTACACTTCACTTGTCAGTGTTTTTATTGCTGGAATATATGTGACAGGATATGAAACACAACACACATTTACCACCTTTTAGTATGGGCATGTATCAGACTACATTAGCTTACTGTGAATAGTGTCATGGAAGCGTAATATATTCTCTAATCCTCACCATAAGTCAACAAATTATTTATGTTTTACTGGAGCACTCCTTTTAGTGCTCAGGCTCTTTGGTGTCCACATTTGAAACTTTCAACAAGACGTTTCTTCTTTGTGAAATAACACCTTCCCAAAATAATGAATCAAGCTTGCACACTATCAAATGATTTGACCCAATTTTAGCTTGGCTTCTGCTAGATGTTGTTTACTCTTATTATTTGTTGTGTGATAAATTCACTGTCAGGGACAATAGCGTTTTGAGCCTGAAAGTGGGTCCAGCTATTTGGGTTAAAATAGACTCACACATACAATGCATCACACAATGCATGTATAACAAAATATATTAAAAAAACATCATACATGCAAGGTCTTTAATATATTTCATCTATGTCTACATCTTTGCACTTTCTTCCTACTATAGCAATGTGTGTGTATGGGTACACAATATACTGTGACATGTGTGTGTGACATTTTCTCACTGCAGATGGGGAAGTAGGAGTGATATAGTGAGGTGTGTGTATGTGTTAGAGGGGTGATAGTGGGGCTAATCATCAGCCTGCTGGTAAATTCTGCTCTTTATAACCTCTCACTTCCACCTATATCATCACTTCTCAGCTTCCAGCTAAGCTTGTACATGTGTTTTAGAGGGTACAGTATGTGTCTGATAGGTTTGAATTTATTCATACAATATGTGTACCAGGATGTCTGGGTTGCCAGGTCTGCTTTATAAAACTAGGCCAATAGCTAATCAAAACTAGCTCAAAAGCAGCTCAATACTCAGAGTTGGCATTGAGATGAGGGTGGTGAAGAGCGTAGGCAGCATGTTTATGTGTGTGTACCTGCTGATGTGGTGCAGGATGTGGGTATAAATAATTTAATTTCAAATATGGATTTTTATTTATAGATATTCATGCAATTTTCATGCAAAATGGGTCTACATTCAAGCATGTGGACAAAACTTTAACCCACAGCAACTCCACTCTGAAAGATGATGACATCCACCCCCTCAAACCAACCAAACAAACACAACGGTGCGTTCAAAAATGTCATGTGGTGGGCAGACAAACTGAGGCTGGTTTTACTGATGGACAGTTATATTTTTAGTGACTTACTTTGAGTTATAATTAACAAAAGTTTTGTTTCTCAAATTAGATGGTGTTGTATACATAGTTGTGGGCCTGGAACGCCCGTGATTTAATTCTTATAAGTTCAGGCAAAACTAAAGTTATTGTAACATGGTGTCAAACCAGAAACTTATTTTGGATGGATTACTTTTGACCAGGATATGTCCTTCAATGTGCACATTAAACAAATACTTATGACTGCTTTCTTTCATCTGCGAAATGCTGCACTAACAGGGAAAAGAAAGAGAGATCATATTTCCCCAAAATTGGATTCTTTTTATTGGCTCCCAATTAAATCTAGAATTGAATTTAAAATCCTTCTCTTGCATAGTCTTGAAAGTCTTGAATGATCAGACCCTATCATAGCTGAAAGATCTATATTATTCAAACTGAGCATTTTGCTCTCAGACTGTAGGCTTAATTGTGGTTCTTAGAGTTTTTAAAAATAGAATGGGAGGTAGAACCTTCAACTCTCAGGTCCCTTTCCTATTTATCTAGCTCCCAGTTTGGATTTGGAAGACAGACATCCTGAAGACTTTAAAGATTAGAGTCTAAACTTTACTTTTTGATAAGTTTTAGTTAAGGGTAGATCAGATAACTCTGAATCATCCTTTAGTTATGCTGCTATAGATTAAGACTGCTCCAGGACTTCATGTGATACACTGTCATACACTGAGCATCCACTCACCTCTTTTCATTCCCCAGGTGTTTTAAACTTTGAATCAAACTTTGTCTTCACCCTCCCGTAGTTTATGTTTTGTGTTGTCTCCCTGGGCTCTTCTTTTTCTTGTCTCTTTCCCCTCACCCCACAACCGGTTGGGGGCAGATGGCTGCTACTTCCCGAGGCCTGTCTGAGTTTTCTTCCTGTTAAAAGGGAGGTAAAAGTGCTTGGAGGTGGGGTTATCTACTTGTTTGAGTTTTCTTCTGAAAACTGTCTTTATGTTGCAGTATGAGGTTCCTTGAAGTAGCTTTTGTTGTGTTTGTCGCTATATAAATAAACCTGAATTGAATTTAACTGAATTATTAGAAGTTAAATTAACGGAATTATGTGTATAAAAGGTATACGCATGGCTTTCTTGTGTAATGCAATTTGGTTCACAAACGAAATTTTTCTGGCAATAAATGTAAATCAAGAGTAAATCATTCTTTTCCAAATCAGATTGAAAGCTATTCTTCTACAAAGAATACGGTGACAGCCATTTCCTGAAAAGAAAGCAGTCTTTGTAAATTTGTTTTTCCACTTCTGAGATGCCAAAATTGTATTTACTTGCAGCAGATACACTCCTCTGTGGCAATCAATTTGAATTGACTCTGACACTGGGGACATGTCTTTGCATAGGATATTAGCAGGTAATATAGATCCTGCTGGTGACAAGTTGCAATATCTTAGGAGAAAACATTTAGCAATGCTTTTCTCTGTAGGTCTGAAGTTGGTAGTGCTAGGTGGCCTTGGCCTAAAGCTCAGCAAGTAGGTGTGAAAAGCTTGGTAGATTTTTTTAAAGCTGATATTTTGTCCTTCTTTTGTAGGTAGAAAATCTTTCTTTTTTCCCTATTACACTTATGTAAAAGTGCTTGTCAGATTGTTGAAACTGCATCCAAATCCCCGTCCACCCACACATTTATAATGTCAGAAATCAAAGGGATTTATCAAGAGAGATCATATTTCTCCCATATCAGCCAAACAATATTTTAAATTCCTTCTTCTCACTTACATAGCACTGTGTGATCACACTCCATTATATCTTAAAGACCTCATGGCAGCATATTATCCCAGTATAGTACTTTTGTCAAAGTTCAGGTTTGCTTGTGGTTTCCAGAGTTTTGTGGGTGGCAGAGTTTGGCTATCAGGCTAATCTGCTGTTGAACCAGCTCCCAGTCTGGTTTTAGGACGTGCGTTTCTACTTTTAAGAATAATATTTAAAGTTTTCTTCTTTATAAA
Organism: Oreochromis niloticus; assembly: GCF_001858045.2. Lineage (NCBI taxonomy): Eukaryota > Metazoa > Chordata > Actinopteri > Cichliformes > Cichlidae > Oreochromis > Oreochromis niloticus. Next base: position 33,791,034 of record NC_031965.2, read on the forward strand.
GCTTATAGTTAGAGATGGAATAGGTGACCTTGAATAACCCCTCAGTTATACCGCCATCGGCTCAGGGTACTAGGGGACTTCCCATGATGCACTAAACTCCAGTCCTCGCTTTCACTCTCCAAGAATTTTTATGCCACTATTGCATGTCATTAACTTTGTGTCTTCTCTGTTCTGTAGATAATTCTTTTTGTGCTAACCCCCTCTGCAGGTTTTCTGCAGGTATCTGGGGTTCCACAGTTGCATGTTAATGATCAGCAGTTACTGTTGTCTTCGTTTTATGCCTTTCTTTCTTTGCTTTCCCCTCACCCCAACCAGTCAAGGCCACCCTTCGTGAGCCTGGTTTTTTGAAGTTTCTTCATATTTAAAAAGACTTTTTCTACAAGCTCACACCAAGTGCTTGCTTATAAGGATTGTTGAGTTTTTTCTCTTATACTGGTTCTCTTCAGTATGCACTGTTCAAAAGAAAGAAAGAAAAAAGAAAGAAAGAAAAGAGCAGTTTGAAAATACAATGGGGGGAAAATAATGTTGGATATCTATAATGATATGGACTGGGTAATGTGTGGAAGACAAGGATCCTACATTGTTAGATGTAAATAAAAATTAGCAACCTATGGAGGGCTGGATTTAAAGCCAACCAAAAAATAAAGTGAAAAAATGATGTGACGGGTCAATCCATTTTGACAAAATGTTTGTCAAAAAGTTTGTGTGGCCTCCATGTGCCTTTATGAGTGCCTGACAATGTGAGGGGATTCTCCTAATGGTGTCTTGGATCTCTTCCCACAGCTGAACCAAGGCATTACTGATCTCCTGGACAGTCTAAGGTGTGACATGGAGGCATTGAATGGATCGAAACACGTCCCAGAGGTTTTCTTTTAGATTTTGGTCAGGTGGGACCTGTTAATGGTATTAATTCCTTCATCTCAGAAGAACATATGAAGTCTGTTGCTGACTGTTTGGTCAGAGACATTTACACCAGTGACCTGCTGGAGGTCATTTTGACTGAATCAAAAGAGTTGAAGTCCAGTGGTGGTCCAGTGTTTATCTATAGGTGTTGGTAGTGGTTGGTCCACTGTACTTTTCAAGTCAGCATAGCTATCTGCCAGGAAACTTTAGAGCATGCTTTATGAAGATGCTGATTTTAGGATTTAACACCTGCCCACAGTGCCAAAACTACTATCATATTGTTTGTTGACCATATTATTGCTGTCTTTGACTGGCGAGCCACCTCGCATGACCTAGTGAAAGCTGCTGAGTGAAAATGTAAAAAAAAATGTTCACTCAGCTACTTCCACGTTTTTTGCATGTGAACAGCTGGATTCTGCTGCTGGAAACAAGTATGAATGTCTTTACTGGTTAAACAACATTTATGAAGTGTTGTGTTTCAGCCACACAGACGCCTTCTGGCATACAAAAGCAGAGTGGGTGACAGACACACATATAATTATTACAATATAACATTATTTATTTATTGTTTGCTTGACTTAAAAAAAAAAAAGTTGGTTATTGTAGCTTTTAATGAGGGGCCTTTCAGCATTTCCCCATTATACTGAAAACACCAAGTTGAATAACTTGAACAACCTTTAAGCTTTTAACCCATTCTGAATATAGAGCTGTTCTAAACTCATAAATAATGCAGGATGTGTAAAGCAGATGCATTACGTAGAGCTCTATTGTTCAGACACTCACTTTAATGAATAGGCAGCGCTAAGAGCCATTACCTGAAAGCAAAGCCTTCCCCGATGTCTTCCCTCCCCTGTGCATTAGTTGACCAGAGTTGTTGTGTTGGGAAGGCAGGGGTTCTGGCCTGGATCTGACAGTCTAATGTTCATGCTCAGTAAATTGTGTTGGAATTGCTCCCCCGGGAGACATGAATGCGACAATGGTCTGTGGGTTACTTGTTCTCAGACAACATTGTGAGTCTGCTTGCCCTTTCCCTTTGAATGAGGAATTAATTATTCATCTACCAATGGCAGATAAAGAATGTGGAGGATAGAAGAGGAGGTGTATTTGTACACAATAGATTGTGAAATCTTTTCAGGTGTCAGTAAATCTGGAATTAAGTAACCAGAATAAATGGGAATAGTGGAAACAGACAGGGGAGCATCTTTTGTCTGAATGAAATGTCCTTGTATAAGTGACTTCAGGACCCCAATCAATGCCAGCTACGGAAATTAAAAAATGATCATTGATGGCATTCTTGCCATTTTCCCAGTCTTAATTCAAACTGGAAATAATCAGTGCCAGATTAGTTAAATTACCACTCTGTGTGGGGCACCCAGTGATGTTCATTCTCAGAGATTCTTGAGTCACATGTTATATATGTTGACTATGAAATCATCAGAACTTATCCAACTTAGGGACAGTGGGTAGATACCATAACAATCCACTTAAAGTAGGGGACAAGATACACGAGGGACATGTCATGTGGTGGAAATCAGATATAAATGAAAATACAGTCAAACATGTTGTCTTTAATGTTTTTTGACAAAGAGGGATTTTACGGCTAGAATATTTTTTGAACCAAGACATCTATCTGCTATGGTTACAGAATACAGTCAGAACACTGTGTGCAAAAGATAGCTGGTACATCAACATGTGGTATATCTGCAAGATCACATGGAGACAGAATAAGACAATATACAGCTTTTTATTCAGTAAGGCCAGCTTGACATAGAGAAATAGCATAGTCTTAAAATTTCCATATTACAGTAACCAGTATGTCGCATGGCTAAAGCAGAGACACAGACAACTATACACATTCTCACATCCATCAGTTCATCACAATCATCAATTAACCTAACAAGTATGTCTTTGGACTGATGGAGAAAACCCATGCAGGCCAAGGGAGAACATGCAAAGTCAGCACGTACATGCCTCAGCTGAACTTAACGATTGAACCAAAAACCTCCCTACCCCTCTGTTTACTAATGATATCCTGATAAGACTTAAACATTAGGTGATATTTATTGTCCACTTGGAGGCAGAAATTTGTTTGACATGTGACTTTGACGTGCTATCTTATAATGAAGTTAAACTTACAACTTACAGCTAAACATGAAACTAGAAACATAAAACTAAACAACCTGAAACATGGAAATGTAGCTGGAGAGACACTGGGGAAGATGAGCAGGATGACTAACAGGCATGATACACAGAATGATACGCAGATGCTCCGACGAACAGAGGTAACCACACACTCAACAAGGTAACAAGGAAATGGCACACAGGAGGGAGACACAGCTGAACCTAATTAGACAAGACAACGGGGAAGCAAAAGCCAAAACACTGAACACCGGACATGGGACTCTCCAAAGTAAAACAGGAAATACAAGACAGAAAACCACAATACCCAGAATAAAACTCAAACCAAAAACACAAAACACTGGGTCACAGACCCAGGACCATGACAGGAAAAGTTTAGAGCCACCACTCACTTCTTGGTATCTTTCATTTCCCAAGAACATGAAATAGGTGCACTGATTTGGTTTGTACAGTTCTAAAGTCAATATTTGGTATGACCACCTTTATTCTTCAACACAGCCTAAACTCTCTTATTTAACCTTTGCTGTAATTTCTTTAAGTGGTCACGAGGAATAGTTCTCCAGGCTTCTTGAAGGATATTCCAAAGGTATTTTTTTTGGTTGTTGGCTGCCTTCTGATCCATTCTCTGTGAAGATGACCCCACATTTCTTCAGTAATGTTGGGGTCCAGGCTTTAGGGGGGCCAATTCACCATCTCTTAGCGGTAGCAGCAGAAACTCAGTGTTGTACTGCTCTGTTGTACTGACGATGAAGACCTGTTGCCACTGATTTTCATTCCAGGCTTATTTAAATTGGCATACATCCACCTTTTTTCCCTATTTCCCTTCCTTTAAAATGGTTTCTTGACGGGGGGGGGGGGGGCTCTGAAAAAAAAGGTTATATGTAATCCTGCAACAGCATTACCCCCCCAACCCCACACCATTGTTTGTGTGTGTGTGTCTATATGTGTGCACATCTGTGAGGTTGTCCCCACAACCATTATATCCACACCTCTTAAAGGCCACCAAAGTGCACCATGATAAGACCCGGAAACCAAATATTCAAGGAACAATGAATACAGATAACGCCAGGCAGTGTGATAAATGGACTGATTCTTATATAGTGCTTTTCTACTCTGCTGGAGCACTCAAAGCTCTTTATACAAGATGCCACATTGACCCATTCACTGTTTTCTATGCCTTTCAGTGCCTTCTAACTAACATTAATACAACTCCAATGGACGCATCGGAGACCAACTTGGGGTTAGGGGTTATCTAGCCCATGGATATTTGGCAGACTGGGGGAGCCAGGGAACCAACCACCAACTTTCCAATCAGCAGAAGACCTGCCCTACCCCCTGAGCTACAGCCACCCCAAAGAAAAGTGTGGTAAGTTGTGCTGTGAGAACATCTCCACAATGAAAGTTGATGAGGTGATGATGAGATGAGGTGATGAGAACCCTGGAGCCCAGAAACCTCAGTTGGTCGCAACCAATGGGAAAAACCAAGAAGACAAGAACACCAGTGTGCTGTGAAACCAAGTGGGACATCAGCCAGCACTGAAACCTTTGCTGATGGTGCTTCAGCTAAAAGTGGATCGATGAAATGAAGGGCCAGATTCATCTCTCAGGTCCTATGTCAGGTTTTTGCTGTATTTTTTTCCTATTTATTAAGGACATGCCTTTCAGAGAGTGTTATGAAGGTAGTTTTCTTAGGCCTGTCACTTCTTTTGGCCTCCACTTATCCAGTTTCCTTAATTTTTACAGGAGACAGTGCACACCATGTCAAGGTATTCCAAATTTGGCTAAAGATACAATTTAAACTTGGTTTTTGACTAAGTTGTCTGTTATGTGTAGACACAATAGATGAATCCCATGAGTTATGTGCCTTTTTTATGCTTGAATGATTCATAGGTCAGTGGATTTCTGTTATGTTTTAAGACTTGATATTATTTTGTTATTCGGCAGCTACTTGACCATACATTTCAGGTGATCTTGCAGGAGTAGAACTATAAGAAAAAAAATTTTCATGGGGTAAATATGTAATTCATTAGGTTATTCTACAAATAATGTGTGATATATTACTTTTTTTGAGCAAGAACTCAATGCTGCTACTGCAAGTAGCCATTTGTTGCACAGCAGGATGTATGCATTGGGTTTTCCAGAGCATTTTTCAACAAAAGGACCGCTGTGGTGGCCTGCAGCAGAAAACTGAAGGAAGCAACGCGGGTGTGTTAAAACAGAAAAGCTGCAAGCAAAGGGCAGGTTGTGAAATAATTCTCGTTTTAGGGATTTGTAACTATGAGTAACCCTTTCTACATGTTTTGTAGGCTAATATAGGGATAATTATTGTACATATATTTATTTGCAATGCTTAAGTTGTCCAATCAAGCCCTCTTCTCCAAGAGTAATTTCAATTTCTGCTTAAAGGAGACAGTTATGATTGTGCCAGATATTAGGGTATTATGTGCAGCAGTGGAGTTGTGAGTCTTTTGTGAACCCCAAGAGAGCAAAGCTGAGTGTAGGGTACTTCTGTGTTGGTGGTAATTAAAGAACACTACACAAAGAAAAACTGTAGCCGACTTATTACTCACTGGAGAATGTTGACCCCCTATAAATAAAGGTTACATTAGAATAAAATATTAAATAGAGCAGCTAATTACCATAACAGCCAGCTAGTGGCGAGATCTAACTAATCACTTATTAATAAGCCAGTACTAAAATAATAAGTAATTATATCTATCTTGGGCACAAATTTGCCACAGCGCTTAACACAATCTTGAATTGTTTGATCTTCAGTCTCCATTACTGCTTCTCTACTCCTGAGCTCCCCAGGCAACACTTAGTCCACCAGCAGGTCATTTCTTGCACTGTCAGGAAGTGGCTAGTCACCAACAGTGCCGTCCTGGAACCAGCTGCAGGAAGGGAAAGGGGCCGCTGGGTATGTGGGTGGCAAGATATCAGATGTAGGGTCACTGAAACCAGGGGAGGTGAAGAAGGATAGAGAAGACGTCGCTGGAGAAGGGTAGGAGGGAGGAGGTGGTGCTGTGTCCATGTGACGCTGGCGGTAGGATGTCAGAGAAATTGCACAGTGAGGTGCAAGAGAGGACTATAAATACAAACCTGCTGCCAGCACGGTGGGCAACCTCCAGCCAGGTTGGAGTCGTTTCCATAGCAGTAAATGCCATTTATCTAATGTATTGGCCTATTACAACCTCTCCTTTATGTGTTCCCACTGAGGGATCCCCTGCAGTCTCACAGCAGGGCCACCGACGCACAATTGATTGGGGAGTCGTTCTATTTCTGCAAGCAGACCCTCACTCATGCTTCTGCTTCTTGCGCTTCCTTTATCTCAACCCCCTCCTCCCATCTGCCTATTCTTCTCCCTCCCTCCCTCCATCTATCTGTCTTCCTCTGCCTGGTTCTCTTTATCTCACTCGCTCTCTGCCACCCTCCATCCCTTGGCCTTTTTCTGCTTCTGTCTCTTCACTCTCTGTGGACTGCCTAAAGGCGCATTGTCATGCCGCTCTTGCGAAAATCAATAATATCATTCTAATTCAAACTGATATCAAAAGGCAAAGGGCCAGCAAGCCATTTCTCTGTAGACTTATCATGAGCCCATGTTTTTCCACGCCATTTATTTTCAGCCGTTTGGTCCCTTCGATCTTCTCTTTAGAGGACTCCTCTGGGTTTCAGTTGCCCGCCATGTCTGAACAGAGTTTAGATGTTACATTTGACGCTGACAAATTTGGCAGAGTAGCCGTGTATCCACGAGCACCCGTTTCAGACATATCGAGACTCTGTGATAAGTACCTCAGATATTGGCACACAAAAGTACTTGTGCTACAACATGGGGAGAAGCATGCCTTAAACGTAATTTTAATCTTTCATAAGCTAAGCCAAGAATAAAACAAGTAATTACAAATTCTCAGAAGCACAATTTCTTAAGAACAATGCAGAGGGGATGAGGAATATAATGCAGGGGTACATTAAGCACTCATGTTTATTCCATTTTAAGCCAGTTTCACTCACGTTCTTAATGTAGTTATTGCAAAATACCGCTTCCCCTCCCCACTTCTGGCTATATGAAACCACTAATGTTATTCACTCCTTCCCAAAACTGCATGTCAGCATGTTTTGCTCAATCACAGAGTCATTTGTGAAGCTAAAATGGTGTACAGGCATATGAGGAGATGTTCAAGGCCTCGAGGTGCTGTTACAGTTCAATATTAATGAGATCATTTGAGCAAGGTAACTGAAGTGCAGACATTTTGTGGTTGGATAATTCACAGTCCATATGGCTTGTAGTTGGTTTACCAGAAACCTTTTGCAAATGCAGTAAGCTGTTAGTAAGTAATGGACAAACAAAGCAAGAGAGCACTCTAAACAGTTTATGCTTGTGTTACATCCACAATATTTTATCTTCTAAATAGATTTAGGAGACAATTTGAGACAATTTTGTGTGAACTTGATAACAAGATTACCTAGTTTCTGTTATCCAATGAATAGCTCTAAAGTCCATAGGAACGTCATACGTTGTATATGACATGGCTGCAGTAAGAGTGTGCCACCTATATGTCATGGTTTATATGCACCCTAACAGTGGGTCTGTACCAGTTTGTCACACTGAGAGAAAGTAAGGTTTAAAAGACAGTTTAATCAGGAGGAACTAGTCTGCTTGTATAAAGTGTTACTGATAAAAGGAAGATTGGATTTTGGCACAGACTCCTTGTGGGGATAATGACCAGTTTGTGAGGCGAGCAACAAAACACCTACTTTAATTTGAGATAGTCTCAATTCTAGTGGTTGTGTAGAAGTTTGCACACTTGTAGATAATAATTTATAAAGGGCACTGCAAATTAATGAGTGGTTGCTACCTTTATTAGATAAACCATCAATCCGAACTGAGCTTGGATTTTTAAGATAAGGGTGTGGGGTAAACACAAAAAGGTTACTTAAGGCCTTAGTACAGGAAATGTGGCTAATTTTTTTTAAAGTATGTTTAGATAATTAATTTACATTTAGCTGGTGAGTAATGAGATTCCTTCGCTATCCTTTTACATTTTGAAACCAATGCAGTCTTTTTCAGTGTATTAATGATGATATAAATCTGAGGGTATTTGCTGGACAGTAGAGTGAGAGGACAGACTGTGTAGTGGCAGTTTTCCGTACGCTTGACATGAATTCTGATTGTATCCATTGTATTCATTTTCTCAAGCCAAAGCAAATTGCTGATTTTGATGTATTTAATTTCAGTTGTTGACCAGTGTTCAATTCATTATTTTTTAACAACGTCTGCTATGAATGAGCAACATTTAATTCCTATTACAAGTGTGCAAGTGAAAACTAGCTCTGCTAACTTGGGTTTTCTACTATGTAAATGTCTATCCCTTTAAATTACTGTCTTTAACTCAACTGATACTATTTTTTAAGATTATGCATTTCTATTTTCAGTTTTCTTTCATACTGACAATTATACATCATAACACTTCTTTAATGGATAATTTATACATAGCCTTTCTTAAGAATAAGAAAGAAGAATAATTATTCAGTGGCAAGTGCAAAGCTTAATGGGACTAACAGTATTTAGATTTTAATCCTTAAATTAGTAGTGTCATCAAGCTCATCATTATCTATGTTGTTTTAGATTTTGATTTTTGTGACTGTGTTAAGTAGTTTTCATTGTTGGTGTGCATAAAGGTTTAACTGGCAAAGCCTTTATACTAAGACTCATGAAATGACGAATGACCTTTTATCAGTTTGTGTTGTGAACTATCTCTCCTCTCATTCACCGCTCAGCTTTGCTGACATACCCCCCTTCAGAAGACATAAGGTTCAAATTGCAAACCTGTCAATGTTTTAATGATTAAAAGGTACATATTATGCTTCTCTGTTGTATTTATGGGGCATACACATATTAACATGGCTAAAACTTTGAATTATGTGTAAGTAGTATCTATGAGACTAAAACTGGGTTATGATGAAAATCTAATCTTTTCTCAGCCTAACCCAACTACCGGATGAGACAGACAAACAGACAACTTGTTTTACTGCCTCTCTTCTTAAGGAGGTCCCTCAGAAAGAAAAGTTTGACCAACAGTTGTGTCCCTGAGATGACCATAATAGGATATCAGTCCTCTAAGGAATCATAACAAAGAAAAAAACAAAGCAAAACACCAGAATCTGATCCTGTAGAGCGGTTTGAAAACTACTTAGTTTGTTAACTAATCATCTTTTTTTAAACTTTATAACTCATTAACTAAGCTAAAATAGTAAACTTGGCAACCATCATATTTCAGTCTTAGGAGTCTAAATGTTAACACCAGCATGCTAACATGCTCAAACAATGTTAGCATGCCAGTATTAGCATTTAGCTTGTTTAGCTTAGACACCAACCATTGACAGTACTTACCCATAAAGCATCAGTGTACAGAGACAAACACCATGATATGGCAGAAAGAAGACACATGCAAAAAAAAAAAAAAAAAAACTCAGGGAAAGAGAACATCTGAGATGATACATCCAGAAGTTAGTCATTAATAAGCTGCTGGATCATTTAGATTACTCACTGTGAAGAAATCCTGATCCTAAACTTAATGAATACTTATTCAACCAGAGAGCGATTCTTTTCTGATGTGTTCAAATATTTGTTATTATAGCAGACGCCCTGGACCACTATCTCTGAGACGTGATTCGGTACTGTTCCCTGGTAATAACGTCCGGTCAGAGACAGAAATGATGTCAGAGTGGAAGAACTTTATTTGCCACGAGCCCACATCGAACACACACTCTCGCTGGCAAGTAAGGATGTGGTTCTGTAATTAATACAAATAAGAAATAACATAAACATCTCTCTTGCTTGTCTATCATTTCTCATACCTCCGTATTACAGAGAACAACATACCAGATTACAAAAGGGCAGATCCCGATACCAGAAACAGAGCTTAGAGTAATAACATAACAGGATAGCATAAACACAGAATCATAATCAATTTAGGCCAATTCTTTCATTTGTGGGTCAACACCACCCTCTAGTGGACACAATCACTCAGTCAAAGGCCGCCATGTGTATGCGGCTTTATAAACAAGATCTGATTCGTATGCTAACTTAGTAACTCCATCAGGTAAAATCTTTGGGAACATTAACTCCCCACAATAACTGAAACAACTTAGAAACGAGGAATATCCTGTGGAGCCAGGCTACTACTTACTTATTCCTACAGCAATAGTAACAGATGTCTACATTGGTACATTAACAGTAACAGAAATAACATACATTCCCAACGTGACTTACTGGTTCTATGAACGCACTCTTGCCCGCCTTAGTCCGATTCAACTCAAGTCCACAACTTGCCTGCAGCAGCGTTACTCTCCGACTACACTTTTAATTGCCACAGCAAGGAGAGAACGGGTGAGCCCTCTGATTAGCTGCTGGCCCCTTGGGGAATCATGCTCCTCCCATGCAGGTAACGCATGCCCTGGACGGAGGACTTTTTAACAGCCGCCCCCAGATTTCCTGTGGAAATCTGTTGAGCTCCGGTGGCCATCGAGCAATGATCATTCATTAGTCTGGTATCGCAGGAAGACGAACAAGCCGTGTGAGAGGGCGGGTGTATGCACGCCCTCTCACTTCCACCTTCACAGTTCTGACCCGACCATCTGGTCCTGGGTAGGTCTCTGTGATCCGTCCTGTAGGCCACAGTGAGCGAGGAAGCTGGGGATCTGCAATCATAACGGCTTCACCCACAAGAATGTCTGGACTCTCGAACTGCCACTTCTGTCTGGTCTGCAGGCTTGGAAGATAATATTTAATGAAATGCTTCCAGAAGTGTTCGGCTAAGACTTGGCTGTGGCGCCATCTCCGTTTACTCAATATCTCCGATTCAGGGTAGACAACCTGGGGGAGAGATGCATCTGGCCGCCCCATCAACAGGGTATTTGGAGTAACAGGATCTACATCAGCTACATCTGAGGAAACATAGCCCAGGGGCTTTGAATTCAGAATACCCTCAACTTCAGCGAGGAGGGTCTGCAGCACCTCCTCAGTTACAGTCTGTGCCCCTAAGGTTGTCTGTAGAGCCTGCTTCAAGGAGCGGATCTCTCTCTCCCAGCAACCGCCAAAGTGGGGGGAATTTGGTGGGTTGAAATGGAATCTCACCTGCTGAGCGGCTAGGTGTGTCTGCAGTTCAGGCTGTAAAGCGTCGAAGACCTGCTTCAGCTCCCTCTCCCCACCTCTGAAGTTCGTTCCTTGGTCAGAAAGCAGTTCAAACGGCTTCCCCTTGCGTGCTACGAATCGCCGGAATGCCATTAGGAATGAATCTGTACCAATGGTGGGCAGGAGGTCAAGGTGGACAGCTCTAGTGGTGAGGCATTTGAAAATGATGCCCCATCGTTTCTCATGTCTTCGGCCCACTTGAATAGTATATGGACCAAAACAGTCCACACCTGTTGAATAAAAGGGGGGCTGATGAAGTCGGAGCCTCGAAGGAGGCAAGTCCGCCATCTTAGGTGCCTCTGGCTTGCCTCTCCATTTCCTGCAATCCAGACAGCCTCGCTGGTGCCGCTTTACTGCTTCTCTCCCTCGTAGTATCCAGTAGCGCCTCCTAGCTTCTGCAAAAACTCTCTCTGTTCCAGGATGGCATAAGGCTTCATCTGTGTCTTTGATAATTAACTGAGTGATCCTATGTTTAGGATCAAGCACGATAGGGTGGATGGTGAATTGGTCCTGGTAAGGACTGTGGCGAAGACGTCCCCCTACACGAATGAGTCCTTTATTTGAATCCAACTCGGGAGCCAGAGCGAGCAGACGGCTGGATCTTGGGAGTTGCTTGCCCTCTTTTAAGTGGACCAACTCAGAGGGGAAACACTCTCGCTGCACTTGTTGCAGCAGCATGGTTTCTGCTCTTTGATAGTCCTGCGCGGTCGGAGGGGCATCTGCTGGCCCACGCAGAACTTGCGCTGTAGCCTTAAGGAGGTCCTTAAATGTCTGAAATTGATCGGCTTCGGGTAAGGGTGGGCTGCATGGTGTGATGATGTGTAGACAGGTGAATGGCCTCCGTAGTTCCTCATCATTCACAGGTAGGAGGCGTGGTTTCTCGGGCCACCGATCTGGAGGCTCATGGAGGAATGGAGGACCTCGGCACCATCGGCTCAACTCACTTAAGTCTGACAGATGCCTTCCCCGTGTAATGTCATCAGCGGGTTGTTGGCTGAGTCAACATATCTCCAGGCTGCCCGGTCGGTCAGCTCCTGTATCTCTGCTACGCGTGTCCCGACGAAAACTTTGAATCGACACGTGTCTGACTGTAGCCATGTTAGTACTGTGGTAGAGTCGGTCCATAGAGTGACATGGCGAAGCGAGACCGTTAGTTCAGTAGTGAGCACCTGTGCCAGCTGTGCCCCTGTTAATGCTGCACATAATTCCAAGCGGGGTATGGTCTGTTGCTTCCGGGGTGCTACTCTGGAACGTGCTGTCAGGAAGGCAACTTCCACAGTGCCACTTGCATCCGCACTCCTCAAGTAACCCACTGATCCATAGGCCTGTTCAGAGGCATCACAGAATATGTGGATATCACGTTGGCAGGTGCTCGAATCAATGCTGGAGCTGGTGTAGCAACGAGCTAGAGAGATGATTTGCAGCTGGGGCAGTTCCTGCTCCCACTCATCCCAGACCTGGAGAAGGTCCTTAGGAAGGTTGGGGTCATCCCAGTCAGTCCGTGAAGCCCACATCTGCTGAACGATAATCTTAGCTCTTGTGGTGTATGGCACAATGTAGCCCAGTGGGTCGTACTGACTCGCTAACACCTTGTAGACTGTGCGCAGGGTCACTTGAGGATGGTCAACAGTGCGGAGCTTGTAGTACAGCCTGTCTGATGAGCAGTGCCAATGGAGCCCCAGTGCAGCTTCTTTCTGATCAGGTTTGCCATGTGTGATCCAGAGCTCAGCGCTGTCTGATCGAAGCTCTGGCGGGAGGTGGCTGATGATTGAGGGCTGGTTACTGGCCCATTGTCTTAACTCAAAACCTCCATCAGCCAGAAGCTTCTGTAGTTTGTCCACAAGCACTTTAGCTTCTACCTCTGTCGCCGAGCTCCGGAGGCAGTTGTCGACATAGAATGACTGCATCACAGTCTCACGGACGTCTTCCTCGGGGTTGCTGTGATCCAGCACGTGCTTTTGTAGGGCAAAGATGGCGCAGCATGGGCTACATGTGGTGCCGAACGGGAGTACTCTCCACTCGTAGACAGAAGGGGGGTCGTCACGTTTACAGTCTCGCCAGAGGAATCGGAGGAGTGGCTGGTCTTCTTTTAATAGTCGGACTTGATGGAACATCCCACGGATGTCGCTGCTGAAGGCGATGGGGTGTTGTCGAAACCTCAAAAGCACTGCCAGGAGGGTTGGCCCCAAAGTAGGTCCAGGGAGGAGGTGGTCATTGAGACTCTGCCCTGGAACTGGAATGAGCAATTGAACACAACTCGATTCTTGCCATTATGCTGCACCATGTGGTGTGGAATATACCAGCTAGCAGGAGTGTTGTCAGCTCCAGGCTCAAGCTTGACAACGAAACCTTCCCGCTGCAGTCTCTGAATCTCAGTTGTGTAGCAAAGGACCTTCTCTGGTGACTTTAACAACCTTCGCTCTGTGCTGCGGAGCAGAGGGAGCATTGCCTCCTTAGGCGCAGACAGGGTAGGCATATCAGGAGATCGTAGGAGTGGTGTTGCATACCGTTGAACTCCCCCGATCTCTACTCTCTCCGTTTTAGTCTCGAGAAGTTTGATGGCGTCTTGGTCTTGTCGTGACCTAATGGCGACTTTGGCACTGCGCCAGGGTAGCACATCCATTTGCCATAGTCTTTCAACATCTCGAAGCAAATCCACACCTGGGGACTGACAGGTGGTGAAATAGCACTGTTGCTCTCTCAATTGCTGCACTACACCTTGAGTTGGCCCTTGTAAAGTCCAGCCCAAGCGTGTCCTGACAGCTGCAGGCCCACCTGGGGGCCGAGTCGGACTGGCTCCACTGGGGTGACCAGATGCGGGTGGTCTGATCCTATTAGCAACACTGGTTGGCGTTGTCAATTTCTTGCAGCGCCAGACCTCTGAGATGATGATATTTCCGCTTAAGGGCATCCACTGGGTGAGTGTGCTCTGCTAGCCCAAGTGTCTTGGCTGTGAAAGCGTGGTTGATTTTGAAAGTCCGTCTCGGCTGGGAAGCAGGAGAAATGCTGAAGGAGACAGCCTCCCCTTGGAGGACATGGAGATCTTGTCTAACGGTTCTCAGTGGCAATTCTTCGGGCTGCCCCTTTAACCCTAACTGCTGCGCAGCGGTGCTGAGAAGGATGGTCCGCTCAGACCCGTCGTCCAAGACAGCATAAGTTTCTAGGACTCGATCGCCATTCCTCAGTAAAACCTTGCTGATTTTCAGTAGGACTTTACATCCTCCTAGTGGTTTGTCAATGTACAACACTTCCTCTCCCACTCGTGCAGCACCTGAGTCTGTTGTTGCAGAAGAGGCCTGTAAGGCTCGCACATTGTTGGCGGACCTGTCATTGAGGTCGTGGAGGACAAGGAGATGTCGTTGGTTGCATGTCTTACAGCGCATCTTTAGATCGCATTCTGCAGCATGGTGGGTCCTCCCACAGCGCCAGCACCGGTTGTTACTCTTGATCCAGTGCTGTCTCTGTGCTTTGTGTAGCTGTCTGAAATTGGAGCAGTTGTTTAAAGAGTGATCAGCACTGTTGCAATAAGGACAATACTTCTTCCCCTTATGTTTGGCTGTTGCTGCTGCTGGAGGGGCACCAGATTCTTGGGGCTCCGTGTTCAACAGTATGGTGGTTGTCTTACCGGTGAACTTCCTCCTTTCCTCTCCTCTTGGAAACGCTGCTCTCTTCGAGCTGAACCGTGCCGTGTCGACTTGCACCTGCAGCTCATATTCAAGCCAATCTGAGAAGTCAGTCAGTGTAGGAATGGGAATGTCTTGAGGATGAATATATCGACGGAAGCTGGACCTCAAATCATGCGGCAGTTTTTCAAGCAACCTTGACACGTGGGACCCACATTCCAGCTCGACAATTCCTTTCCTTCCTAATTGTGCAAGCATGCTGACCAGGGAGCGTACCTTTAGTGCAAACGTCCTGAAGGTCTTGGTATCTCCTGACATAACAGGTGCCCCGTCCATTAACTCTGCAATACGCTGGAGTGCCAGTTGATGCGGCTGTCCATATTCCTGGTTTAGGGCATCCATTGTGCTGGTGTAAGGGTGCCTGGAATGGCTATAGGAGTCAGCAATAAGCAGGGCCTCCTCTAGCTTAAGATGATCTACCAGTATCTGGAACTTGAACCGTTCTGTTGCGTCTGCTGGGAGGATATTTTCCAATGCGATCCTCAGCCTTGCAAACTCTCGTGGGTTTGGGTGTACGAAATCTGGGATTGTAGGTGCTGGCCCCCTATAGTAGCGCTCCTGACCCCCCACCGGGCTCGGCTGCCGGGATCTAGAGTATGAATAGTACTCTGAATGCGCGGGTCTTGGAGGGGGCTGGTAATGCGACCCGTAATCACGATGGGGGCCATCCCCACCTCCCGCTGGCTGCTCTGGGCAACGGTAATAATCCCTGTCCAAACTGCGAGGGTGACCCAACGATGCTACATGCTGTTTTCTCTCTGACAAGGTGAAACCCTCAGGTGAGTAATCACAACTTCTTTGTCGAGAGTGCTGGGTGTCCGATACTGCTGCTGCCATCCTCTCCGAAGGACGGGTAAGGTGTCTGGAGTGAACAGCGTACCTTTCAGGAGAATGCCGGCGTGTTACTGTATGTTCTAAAGGGTGCTGCCAACCTGAATCTGGCTGCCTAACAGGTTCCCGCAGAGCCCCCTCGTATGGCATTGTCATATTAAGTCCTGGGAGGATGTGTCCCTTAACTCCTCGGGTTGAAGCTGCATGCAGTTTCTTGCCACCATCAGACTCCGATCCACTGTGATGGCCTGGAATGCCTGGCCGATCCAGCTTATCAGACTGGTCCTCCTGCTCTAACTGTTGAGGAGGTCGTGGGTCATACGCACTCTGCAACTGAGTAATAACACTGCTGAGATGGTTGAGTTGCTCACGTAACTGCTCTGTCTCAGTTGTAGCCTGGGGGGGGAGCTGGCCCATTCTCTGGTCACTTTTTTTAGCCAGCTCTGCATTCTGCAGTCGCAACTGGTCCAACGCCTCCAGCAAAGCTTCCTGCTCGCTTCTCAATCTTTTATTCTCCTGCTGCAACATCTCGGTGTCCTCTTCCCATCGATCTCTGATGTCCCATCCAGACTGGAAACTATCCTGAGTGACAGGAGATTCAGATCGAGGAGATCCATGAGCCCCGTCGGGCTCCTCCTCGTCTCTCAGACGTGGCGGGGGAGTGTGAGCTGATCTGGGAAGTGATGATCTACTCCGGGGGAGATAGTCACTTAAGTCATATTCTCTAAGATGGGCAGGACGAGCCTGATGTCTCCTGGCGCGCTGTTCTTCCATGCTTTTATTACAGGGATCAGATCCGGCTCGAAGGACCACTTATTATAGCGGACGCCCTGGACCACTATCTCTGAGACGTGATTCGGTACTGTTCCCTGGTAATAACGTCCGGTCAGAGACAGAAATGATGTCAGAGTGGAAGAACTTTATTTGCCACGAGCCCACATCGAACACACACTCTCGCTGGCAAGTAAGGATGTGGTTCTGTAATTAATACAAATAAGAAATAACATAAACATCTCTCTTGCTTGTCTATCATTTCTCATACCTCCGTATTACAGAGAACAACATACCAGATTACAAAAGGGCAGATCCCGATACCAGAAACAGAGCTTAGAGTAATAACATAACAGGATAGCATAAACACAGAATCATAATCAATTTAGGCCAATTCTTTCATTTGTGGGTCAACACCACCCTCTAGTGGACACAATCACTCAGTCAAAGGCCGCCATGTGTATGCGGCTTTATAAACAAGATCTGATTCGTATGCTAACTTAGTAACTCCATCAGGTAAAATCTTTGGGAACATTAACTCCCCACAATAACTGAAACAACTTAGAAACGAGGAATATCCTGTGGAGCCAGGCTACTACTTACTTATTCCTACAGCAATAGTAACAGATGTCTACATTGGTACATTAACAGTAACAGAAATAACATACATTCCCAACGTGACTTACTGGTTCTATGAACGCACTCTTGCCCGCCTTAGTCCGATTCAACTCAAGTCCACAACTTGCCTGCAGCAGCGTTACTCTCCGACTACACTTTTAATTGCCACAGCAAGGAGAGAACGGGTGAGCCCTCTGATTGGCTGCTGGCCCCTGGGGGAATCATGCTCCTCCCATGCAGGTAACGCATGCCCTGGACGGAGGACTTTTTAACATTTGTATTGGACACCACACGCCCACTGACTATCGTGTATATTGTTTTTCTTTAAATTAAGCTTAAAGACATGCTGTTCATGAATAGTGCCAGTAAAAAGTAAGAGAAGCTGTGAATGCTGATTATTTTGAGGAGGTTCATATCTATTGAATAGAAGAGTTACAACACATTAAAAGGATAACAACCTCAACACTCAAAATAGATGCTTGGACCCAGAAATAGGGTTGGTTAGTCATGACTTAACAAGTGGATTTCCTTTAGCATACATTAAAACTACCTTTAATCAACGTAGAATCAATCAATCTGAGACTGATTATTTACACTGTGTGTGATTCAGGGACAGCATATTTAAAACCTCATGAAGTACAGTGTATCCTAGTGAATAACGTTATAGACCACAGCAAGGTTTCTAAAGACGTGGCCAGTAATTTTATTTAAATAAGCCTAAATGCAGTCCATTCTATTACATTCAATTCCTCTAATGAGCACTCAGCGGTAAAAGGTTAAATAAGAGGTGAGGGAGCATTTACTCAGTAGTAAACAAGTAATTAATCATCCACCTCCCTACAGGTCCTCATATCTGTATAAACTGCAGGAAAGGATGCCCATTTTCGTTATTTTCCAGTGTTGAGAACATCGCCCACGCACCACATGAGATTTTATAGTATTGGGTCTAATTCAACCAATCATCCTTCATCTGAGCTTCCCAGCTGGTAAGACCAATGGGAAAACAGCATCCCCTGCTTTTACCATGCAAGCCAAGTTGCTAAACAGACACCTA
This sequence comes from Oreochromis niloticus, assembly GCF_001858045.2. Lineage (NCBI taxonomy): Eukaryota > Metazoa > Chordata > Actinopteri > Cichliformes > Cichlidae > Oreochromis > Oreochromis niloticus. The sequence continues at coordinate 33,809,224 of NC_031965.2, forward strand.
CTCTAGTATAGTTTTGATGTAGAAAAAAATGGTTGTTGCACTGCTCCACATAGATTAGTAAATTGACTGTTTTTCAGAGAGATTGTCTAGAATGTGAGCAGTCAGACTAAAATAAATCATAACCCAAGAACCTGCCTATTTCTCAGATGAGCCCCAGAGAGACTTGAGGCAAATTAAAAACAGGTTGTCAATTATATTGGAAAATGAAAAGAAAATATCAAATAAAAAAAAGTTTGGAAACGATTTATAAGTAAAAGACTGGATAAACAAGTTGTCAGACTGATCATCAGCATGAAAAATGGTTGCTTATGGGGGTCATTTTCAATTCAGTCCTGATGAATATTATTTTTCAGCCAAAGTAATAGAATAGACAAGTGTTTGAGAAAAATCAGGAACATCTTTAATACACAAATTTACTTTGTTGACTGTCAGGACTAATTAAGAGTGGCTACATTTTAGGCTTAAAATGTTTCTGAAACAAACAGCATTTCTTTGATGCATCAATGAGAAGCCAGAGCCACACTGACAGAGTGGACTGATGAATCAGTATTCACAGCAGCTCAGTCACACAAGGTGAAGCTGGAAATAAATGCATTATTTTGAAATAAAAAATGTATTTGTACTTGGTTTGCTACTTTTAACTTTTGCATTTATTTGTTTTTATTTTAAGGGTATTCCATTAAGACAGAAATTTTGAAAACAATACATTTGCCAGTACCATGAAGCAGAAGACGTAGATGAGACTATACAAAACAGTAAGAGCAGGAGTCCCATTGCTAGGGGTGAATATAGTAACTTAAATCGACTATAGAAAGTTGTTATCCATCCATTTTCTTCCACTTATTGAATTCAAGGTCACGGGGGCACTGGAGCCTATCTAACTTGTTATAGGGTGGGAGGTGCAGTACACCCTGGAAAGGTTGCCAAAAGTAAAAATGGGGTAAAACTTTTCCCCAAAGGGAATGACACCTATTTCTCTCCAAGACGTCACACAAGATGTCTTTTGGACTGAAATTTGCCCAAGTAGAGTAAAAAGTCCACACCGGCTAGGAGAACAAGATGTATTTGGTGTTTTGGCACAAAGAACTGTTTGGTTAAAGTCAGGAAAAGTGGTTTATGATCATATGCCTCTTCATAACAGCAACACCATATGTTAAAAAAAAATGACAACTTGCATAGGAAAGACCTATGTCACTAATGCCATAACAACCTGTGTCATACTCCAAAGACTACCTTGCATGTGACTAAGATGCCAGCAACTTTGACTTCTGCTTCTTCTTTTCACAGCTCCCTTTAAGTGGGTCATCTATACTAGTGGGTCATCTGCCTCCATCTCACCCTATCCTTAGCATCCTTCTCTGTCACACCCACCCCGTGTGTGTCCTCCTTCACTACATCCATGAAACTTCTTTGTGGTTTTCTTCTTTTTGGCCTGCATAGAAGCTCAATATTCATCACCCCTTGTCCAATATATTCATTATCTTGCTAGCAGGCACAGATAATCTAGATAATTATAAAATATCTCAACATCGCCTCTGTCTCCAAAACACTCAACCTAAGTTGTCCCTCCGACATACTTATTTCTTATCTTGTCTATTCTGGTCACACCAAATACAAATCTTAGCATCTGCAACTCTGTAACCTTCTCTTTTTCTTAGTGTCACCATCTCAGAGCCATACATCACAACAGGCTTTCAAACAAAGTAAATCCTCCCTTTCATTCTTTGCTATCCTTCTGTCACAAATCACCCAGGCAGTAGGAGAGTGAACCTGTCTGTTCCTCCTGAAGTCCATTATGAGTTCTTTTGTTTTAAGGATGTATAGCTTCAGGTTATTTTCTGAGCACCAGCAGGACAAGTTCTCTACCTCTGCCTTGTCGGGATCCAATGGGTCGGACTGATTGAGGCCGGTTGGTGAGGAAGTCTTTAAACTAGGAACAGGTGGCAGGGGGCATCTGAAGGTGGTCCACTTTGGTGGGGAGGATGTCTGGGATTATGGTGTTGAATGCTGAGCTGTAGTCCATGAAGAGCATCCTCACGTAGCTCTTCCCGTTCTCCAGATGGCTCAGCGCTCTGTGAAGGGTGATGGTGATGGCATCCACCGTGGACCGATTTGCTCTGTAAGCAAACTGGTGGGGGTTGAGGGAGGGGGGTAGACAGTCTCTGATGTGCTGAGACAGTATCCGCTCGACACACTTCATGACTACAGATGTGATAGCTGCTGGTCTGTAGTCACTGAGGCTGTCTATACCAGTCTTTTTGAAAATGGGAATGATGATGTAGGCCTGACAGAATGCCACTACTTTCACTCTTGAGAAAGCTCCATAACAAAAAAATGCAAGTTTCTGTATAGTTCAACAACACTCCTAACACTGGGTTATAATAATTAAATTAAATCAATGAGTACAATTAAGGGAATCATATAGCGTTAGCTTCATAGCATAAGTGCCTAAGTCATTTTCTGGTCAAATTGAGATTTTTGCCTAACTTTACTCCCCTACCACTGCTGCATCATCCTGTCCGTCTGCCTATGTCATTGGCCAATCACAACACTCATAAGAGTCAAAAAACATACTTGCCTAAGTCATTCATTTGACTTAGGCAGTTTTACCATTGGACTTAGGCAGTTTTGCTACAATCAATTTGACTTAGGCAGTTTTGATGTATGCAAAATGGCTGATAAGAAGAAGAGGTTGACCGCAAGTGAAGCCCTTGCTCTTCTTTTTGATTCATTTACATCTGGTAAAAGTTCATATTTTTTTAGTTTTTTGGTCACTAAATGTATTTTCATTCAATCAAAGAGGTTATGACCATGTTAAAAGATTACTTTTTTGTTGCAAACAAAGTATGATGGCTAGCTAACATTAGCGTTAGTAGTGTAGCATTAGCATAGTAATGTAGTACAAGCTAGCAGCTAGCTAACAGCAGCATGCTACCAGAGTAAATCTTTGGCAATTTCAAAGGCAATTTGAGCATTTTCAGCAAGTTTGCAAATTATATTATGTTTCAAACATTTGCTTTTTATTAGGAGGGGAGTCTAAGGACGGGGGACGCCCTGGGTTCATTGTTAATTGTTAAATTGGACTTTATATTGACTGTGTTCAAATGACTGATACTGGTTGAACTCTATTGCCAGTAATATTCATGTAGCCCTTTGAGGCGACTGTTGTTGTGATTTTGGGCTATACAAAAATAAATTGATTTGATTTGATATTAATAGTACAAATTGATTTTTTTTTTTTTTTACATAGCAGACATTTTGACTACACAAGTAGATTTAGATGTCATCTTGATTTACCATTTTAAGATACTCCAACAGCATTTTATTTTCTGTTGTATCATCAGGAAAGGAAGTTGATGTGAACTTAGAGGAGTTGGTGGATATAGATGAGGGAGAAGGAGGAAATTATGTTGATATGGGGCAACAGACTGATAAGCAGCCAGAGGAAGGAGAGGAAGATGAAGGAGAGGAAAAGAAAGGGGAAGGAGAGGAAGATGAAGGAGAAGAAAAGGAAGGGGAAGGAGAGGAAAAGGAAGGAGAAGGAGAGGAAGATGAAGGAGAGGAAAAGAAAGGGGAAGGAGCTGAATCCAGTGACACACTTTCAGTGTGGACAATGGACCTTCAACGCGTTCTTCTTTGCCCCCAGACAAAAGCAAGTACAATGTACTACAAAACTAAATTACAGATGCACAACTTTACCTGCTTCAACATGAACAACAGAGATGGGTACTGTTATGCTTGGGAAGAACATGAAGGCTCCCTCAGCAGTGAGGTTTTTGCACATCTGCAGTCCAACCACTTTGAGTCTGTCCTACAGGCCAACAGAAACATTGAGAAAGTCATTGTCTGGAGTGATGGCTGCGGGTATCAGAACCGGTGTGCTACCATCAGCAACGCCTACCTTTACCTGGCCATGAAGCATGGTGTCAGCATTGAGCAGAAATTTCTAGTTGCAGGCCACACACAGATGGAGTGTGACTCCATGCACAGTCTAATTGAACGGCGCATTGTGCAAGACGTTTACACTCCACGAGATTACGTTGTCATCTTTGAGGCTGCACGCATTAATCCATCCCCATACAGGGTGACTCAACTATACCACAATGACTTCATGAAGTTATCTGGCACCTATGTCACCAATATTCGACCCGGCAAAAAAGTTGGGGACCCCACAGTCCATGACCTCCGGGCTTTGCAGTACTTGACTGATGGACGGATCAGGTACAAGCTGGATTTTGAATCTGACTGGGAAGACCTGCCTCGGCGCATCAGCATACCCGACAACAAGCCATTCAAGTGGATCCCACTCTTTCCTGCTCAGTTGCCCATCACCCTGAGGAAATACAGTGACTTACAGTCAATGAAAAATGTACTACCAAGAGTGGCCCACAAGTACTATGATGATCTTCCTCATCAGTAGTATACATAGCCTACCAAATAGTACACACACACACACGCACGCACACACACACACACACACACACACCCACACACACACACCCGCACACGAAGAGAAAGAGAGAGAAGTGAGAGACAAACACACACAGACAGATACAAACACACATAGACACACGCACACCTCTTTTATGAGCCTACAGGCCTCCTCTGCAAATTAATGGGTGGGTGAGGTGAAGTGAGTAAGTCTCCTTACTCTAGCTGCCATTTTGTGATTAAAATTGAAAAGTTACAGTGTGTTATGGTTACATTATAGTATGTCATGTTCATTTTATAGTTTGAAGAAAAACTGCCTAAGTCATAGGCATAATCTGCCTAAGTCACTTTTATTAGACAAAAGAAATGATGTTGGGTTTTGTTCTTTTTCCATACTTTTCCTCACATATACTTAAATGTTCTGTGAAAATATCAATTAAAAATATGCATGTGATATTTAGAAAATTAGTTTTTTCTTGTTTTCCGAAAACACAAAAAAATGACTTAGGCAATTATGCTATCAAGCTAACGATAGCTAAAGGGCTGATTACTTCAGCAATTTAACGCTGACTTGCCTGTCTGTCCCAAGGATTTCTATTGGGCTTGCTCAGCTTATTCAACACCCCTCACCAGAGGTGGCTAACAGGTGCTCGAGGAGTGTGACTCTAGTAGCTCGGAAGAGCTGGGGGAAGTGGCTGGGGACACAGAGGTTTGGGCTTCTCTGCCTACACTGCTGCCCCCACAACTAGTAGTTGATGGATGGATGGATGGATGGATGGATGGATGGATGGATGGAAACATTAAGTGGAGGAACCTCTTTATCAAGTACAAGGTTTAAGGGAAAAAAAACAAGACGACTTTCAGTTGGACACCTGATGCAATACAGCTACTTGTATCAAAGGCAGACCGTTCCATCCAAATGGATTTCCACAAAATCAAACCACTTCAGATAGGCAAGTTTAATATTTCAAGCTGCAGGCAGGGTTCCTAAATGTCAACATTTAGTCATTTGTCTGACCAGTTTGTGGTGTTGAGGAGGCATGTGCGTGAAAAAAATGATGCCAACACACATGCCCTGAACTCCTCATCCATCTCCAGGGGGTCTGTTGGATTATCTCTGCTTGCAGCCGCCTCAAATCGCAAGTTAAGAAAATACATATTTCTTTCAAGCAATTCTCTTCCATTTCATGAATGACAGCATTAGTTTGTCAACATTTTGATGCTCTCTTCAGGCCGGGATTAAACCAAGGGATTAGATATTACATTCACTTGCTGTGACTTTAACTTCATCTTACCTTAAGGTTAAAATGAAGAGCTTCATCATGTTTTGGACTAGAAGTTTCACATTACCACCTGTGCTATCAAGTGTGCACTGACATGAGAATGTATGTTCACGTGGTATTTTAGGCAATTACAAGAAAGACGAATTTTAGGCTTGTTGCACAGCATCTAAAAAAAGTGCTCTGAAATGTTTCATTCGTTTACATTTTTTATCCAGAGCGGGATGTTACAAGAAATAGTTTGAGATATTTGAGTTTAATGTTACAAAATTTAATTCAGCCTGCAAAATCTGATAAAAAGCAGACTGCAGTGACGGATGTTTGTCTCTACCCTGCCATCCCTATCAGGAATATTAAGAGCATTAACATGATGAAAGACTCCCATCTGCACAACAAAGTGTGCTCACAATATTGTGAGGTACACATACACACACATTTGATCAAAGATGCCAAACTGAAATAGATTTAGCCCATATGAGGAAGGTTTTTCTGTTATTTAGTACTGATTTATTAAACGTGTTTCTTAAAAATCCTTTCTAGATCATCCACACATGTTCTGAAAGAAGCTAAAGGTGGTGCTTTGGGCCACTGGGCTCAGCTGTTGCCATCTGTTTGGTTTCTTTTTAACCTCCCTGCAATTTATTCAATGAAATAAGCCTGTGCCCTTTACAGTGACAGTGTAATATCTGTCCGTGAAGAGCTCTGTTCATACTTACAGATTAACACAGATGGCCTAGAGCTGTAAACAAAAAAAGAACACTGAGTGAAAAAAGCATGCTGCTTTAAAAACCATCTGCCTGATTTAGAGGCCAGTGACAGTGACTAACCACTATTTATGACCACTAGTTACCCATCAGTGTTGAACTGATTGCTTAACTGAGATCGGGCTTGTCAATGAAAACCTGGCAGACAAATAAAGTGAGGCAGACGTTTAGATTCTTTACTGTTGATTTATTGTGAGCAGCTTTTAAATTGGTGTGATCATAGCCCAAAGAAAAAAAAACAGCCAGCAGATTATAGCCATCCTAATGGGCACAAATGTTTGAGGCTACTGTCCATTCCTACAAGCTATATCATCTGTACAAGCAAGAGAACGGGTATGAGCCTGTACTGTATGTGCTGTAGATGAGCTTCCTTTATTTGTTTCAGTGCAGTGGTTCATCTATCATCTGCAGCCCTGCTTCAAAGCCCTGACAGGCTCCAGAGTGAGGTTGCTGTTTAACCTGCAGACCTGCTGTTTAAAACTACCAGTGGATGTAATTAGCAGGCCCGACCCCCTCCTCTTCATCTACTTCACCTTTCTTCCTGTTCCGTTTATTCCCAAACCTTCCTTTTCTTAAACCACTGTTAAGTATAAGGCTGAAGTGCTCTGTCCTTTGTAAAGGACTGTGTACTCACTACTCAAAATTTTATATAACATTATGTATTTGACACCCAGTAGTTTGTTCTACAGAGCAGGAGATAGAGGTTTACGAATCACTTAGGATTCAGAATAACTGGATGTACTGTACATCACATGGACATCTTCTACTATTACTCTTTACATTTTTTCACTAGAAATTTTGCGGTCAGTAATGTGCTTTAATAACACACAAACTCGGTCAGTTTTGCAAATAAACCAATTTTGTGTAAGTTCATTTCTCGCTTTTTTACAGATTTCCTGTTCTATTTGCAGCTCGTAGTCCCCAGCCTATTTGTTCAGCAGGAACAAATAGGCTGGGGACTCTTTAAACTCTTTAAAATCTGCTCACATATCTATATTGATTTAAAACAAAATACTAAAAACACCCAGGAATTCCAGGTTTTAGACAACAGAACTAAAATGTGTATTAGTTATTGTTATAAAGAAAAACAAATATAAAAAATTCTATCTCACATATTTTGTGAGGTATTATTTCTCCCATAGTCCCTCAAAACTGAAGATAATATTTTGCAGTCTGTGTTATGGAGTTGATGTTAATTGGATAAACTGACACTTTCCCCGTCTATCTACACTTAGTTACCATAATGAATCCAAACATGTTTTTCCCTAAATTTAGTTTCAGAATTGCTGTCCTGACTTCTCTAAAGATATTGTATCTGGATTAAGTCTTAGCTTTTGTTGAGAAGCCACACCACAGTTGTCTCATCTTCATTTTGTATGCAAGGCTATTGTCGTGCTGTAAGTGTCACTCTGGAATGAAGTTAGTCAGAAAGGGCTCACTCCAAAGTGTCACTCTGTAACTTTAAAGTGAGCCCTTTCTGATTTTGCCTTTATCTTTCCCTTAAATCTGACCAGTCTTCCTGTTCCTGTCACGATCCTGATGCTGCCACTGTCATGTTTTACTGCAAAGATGTAAGCCAGGCCGTGTTCAACAGACGTAGTGCTTGGAGTTTTGCCAAAATCTGTCAACTTTTGTTTCATCTTTTTCTTCATGCTCAGTGTTTTTAAATGCCATTTGGCAGACTCCATGCAGGCTGTCATATGCCTTTACCTTTACCTTACTCAGAGTGGCTTCTGTCCAGATGCATAAGGGTGTGACTCATGAAGTACTACTGCGATGGTCATTCTTCTGGCAGGTTCTCCCTGCAGAGAACTTCATTTAGAGTGACTGATGTGTTCTTGGGCCATCATCATATTCAAGGAGTCCTGGTTCCTCCAAGCATCCTTTTCAAAATTATTTAGACTTCTGTGCTCTTGGAAATACATAAAGCAATGAAATGTGTAGCTTGTCTAATCTCTGTTGAGCTACATTTATTTATTTATTTTTTTCTGACAAAAGGTTGGACTTCCTCTCTTGGAATATGAATTGCAGCTTGCAGACCTCACATATACACACTGGTGCATGTCTTTATAAACTATGCCCAGTTCATTCAGTTTGCCACAGGCAGACTCCAGTCAAGCTTTAGACACATTTCAAGGTAAATTAACAGAAATGGGATACACCTGCAATGTCACTACAAAGGTTCTGAATTCTTTTAATAAGCAATACATATTTTACAATATTTATTTAAAAAATCTAAAAGCTTATATTCACTTTTTTATTGTGTTATTGAGTTGTTGGGTGAAGATAACGACCAAAAATGTAATTTATATGCATTCAAAGTTAAATTCACAGTCTAATGTTGAAAAAAATGAAGTTGTCTGAATATTTCCTGTTATAAATTCCAATTTATAACAAGCGCTATATAAATCCAATCCATCATTATTATTATTAATTTATAGCAACTTGGTTTTGATAGCAGCACGTGTATCTATAGTTTAGTCTTTCCATGGTATTTATTTAACAGATATAGAGAATAAAATGCTATCCCCAACATGTGAAACCACACAAAGAATAGCAAATGAGGAGATTGTCCAACATTTTCAACCATGTCTACTCTTCTTCACTGCCAGTCATAGTGACACAGTAACAATAGTGTCACCTGCAGAAGTCCATCCAAGCAAAATCCACTAATAGGCCTCACAATACAACCCACACTGCTCATTTGACTGTTGATCTCTGGGATATGTCAGATTATACTGCTGAGTGTAACATTGCGATAAAACAGAAGAAAACAGGAAAAAGAACAGCTCTTAAATTGAATCGTGCATAAAAAATAAAGCCGAGTGCAAAGATTCAAATTAGCAATTTGGTTTAAAAAAATTAAACCAATTAATTAAAACTTGTCCTCTGGGCTGCACTTCTTCCTGTTATCATGTAGCTCATACAATCAATTAATTTGATCTAACACTACTGTTTGTCACTTTTGTTATCCATTAACACTACTTCACTGTCACTGCATTGGGATCATGAACCTGACCACCTTACTATCGCTTGCTTGGAATTATAGAGGCAGTTTTATCAGCTGACATACTGTTGCTCGGGTTAAGAGATGTAGCTAAATATTTTACATGTGAATGTAAAAATGAAGGAACACAGCAAAGTGCTGGCTCACAGGGGCTGAAACAAGCAACATGCTCAGTGGATTTTAAGGCAAGCCACAATTTAGTGTGCATGTAATTGCTGTGATTATGTGGTGATTGCATTATGTAGATTACACACCTGTTATGCACCCTGCCACCCCCAACCCCTCTTCCCCAAAGGCAATTTGTATTTGACTTTAATTCAGGTTTAGTGAAACTTTTGTTACACACTTTCGGATAAGCAGTTAGAGCCTTCAGGGTAATTGAAAACTACATAAATAAAACCGAAAGAGGAGGGCTTAGTCTTCTCCCGATTTCACCTCACTTGTCTGAAAGTCTTACTGCTAGAGCCGTGAGTTTGTGTTTGGGAATTATGCATTTAGCCCTTATTGAATTACAATGAGTACAAAACAGAATAAGTTTCAAACTTAAAACCAACAAATGTTACAAGTAGTAAGAAATGCAGCACATTAGTGGTCTGACAATACTTTCTGTGACAGATGTTCTATAAATACATAAAGAAACAGAGTAATAGAGAAAGGTAGTTAGGCTATTTCTTCAGAGAGTTAGAACAAGGAGGAAGATGTGGGTGGGGGGATGAGATGCACTGTAGTGATTCACTGGTTTGCTGACCCAGTTTGGAAGAACTTCAGCATGTGTTTCAACAATTCACCCTGACAGCCCACAATATGACCAGCTCCAAAATGGTCATACTGTAGAGCTGGTTGTCAGGATTGTGAGAATAATAACGTTCTGTGTCTCTGGGATATGATGGATGGCGCAAAGCACACAAAAAGTATATACACATCCTCACACGGGGTTTTATTAGCAGTCATTAAACAGTCAATCAGGAAAATCTGAAAGTCCAGTTTTTTGTTGGTAACACTCTTGTCAGTCCAATAAGAATTGACTTTTCTGTCACGCTGCGTTTGCTGTAGCAAAAATCCAACAAGGGAGCAGAATGTTGCTGCTTGTTTATCACCTGCTTGACTGTGTATTAGTGAATCCCACTGCTTAGAGTTTTAAGTCTGCTAATCTAAACAATAAAAGTTGTTAGTTTCTACCTTCTGAATATACAAACCAGGTTGATAATTTGTTGGACAAAGATGCAGTTTTTGCAGTTTTGCTCCTGTACACAACTGCAGTGAATTTTTAAATGAAACAATCAATATGTAATTGTGAAGTGCAGACTTTCGTCTTCATGACAAGGGATTTTGTTTTAAAAATCTTATTAACTGTTTGAGAATTACAGTGATTGCTATACACGAGCCCCATTTTTCTCAGGTAATAGGACAAACTAACATAAATGTAATGGTTTAATACTTTTAGGAAAATCATTTTCACTCAATGACTGCGTGAAGTCTAGAAACCATGGACATCACCTAAATGGGTTAGGTCTTTCTACATTCAGGTTTGTATTTAATAACTAAAAATGATGTTCTATTGGGCTGAGATGAGGTGAATGATTTGGCCATTGAAGAAAATCCCATTTCTTTGCCTTTGATCGCTTGTGCAGTATGCTTTGGCTCATTATTAATTTGCACTGTGAAGCTCAATCAGATCAGTTTTGCAGCATTTATATGACTCTAAGCAGAAAGTATAGCACTGTACACTTCACAATTCATCTTGCTGCTTCTATCAGTAGTCATGTCATCAATAAACACTAGTGACCCGGTTCCTTTGGCAGTCATACATAATACTGCCACCATCATGTTTAACAAATGATGCACTATGCTTCAGATCATGAGCTGTTTCTCTTCTTCCCCATACATATTCTCTTTTTTTGTCATTCTGGTACAAGTTAAACTTGGTTTCATCTATCCAAAGATTTTTTTTTTAGAATGTGTGTCACTGATCTGTCTCTCTAACAGGTTTATTTTGTTTTTGTTTGTTCATTTTTTGTTATTTTGTTTTGTTTTTTCAACCTAATAAGGTGTCCCTCACTTGGACTGATTTGAAATCAACTTCAGACATTAGGCTTTGTCATGAAACAACAAGGGAACTGGCCTCACCTGACCATAAAGCTGCTTGTCAGTCAATTAAGCAATCAATTTTGAGACTCTGAAACTGTGGTACTGTGAATAAAAAAAAATTGCTTTAATTTCAAAAATTGGTGTGGTGTACAGAGGCAAAACTACAAAAAATAAAGTATCTTTGTCTAATAAATTATTGTCCCATTAAAAGTGCAATAGAATTTCAGTGCATGATTGTCCATGATTGGCAGTTGTTACCATATGAATTCAGTTCAGTTCAATTTTATTTATACAGCGCCAAGTCACAACAACAGTCACCTCAAGGCACTTTGTATTGTAAGATAGACCCTACAATAATACATACAGAGAAAACCCAACAATCATATGAGCAAGCACTTTGGTGACAGTGGAAAGGAAAAACTCCCTTCTAACAAGAAGACCAGTAGACCCAGGCTCAGGGAGGGGCGGCCATCCGCCACGACTGTTTGGGGTGAGAGACGGAAGACAGGACAAAAGACATGCTGTGGAAGAGAGCCAGAGATTAATAACAAGTATGATTCAGTGCAGAGAGGTCTATTAGCACATAGCGAGTGTAAAAGGTGAATTAAAAAGAAATACTCAATGCATCATGGGAATCCCCAGCAGCCTACATCTATGGCAGCATGGGGAGGATTCAGGGTCACCATGCTTTAGCAAAAAGGAAAGTTTGACCCTGATAGGTCATCAGTATCTCAGTTCTCAGTTGAGTTATGAACCATCCTTACACTTATTTGCTTATTTCAGATTGACCGGTGAAAATGTTTACCAAATTGTTGTGCACCAACAAAAATATGTGGAACAAGCACAAAACATATTCCAATTGAAATACTTTAAAAAAAAAAAAAAAAAAAAAAAGGTTTTTGTTCATTTATCTGAACAAATGGATACAATTTTGTCATGATTTTATAAATTGTCACAGGGCAAACTGTTCTGCAGCACACGGTAGATCTACAGTAAAAGCATTATAAATATGCACACATCAGCCCTGATGCTACTTTTTAGGAGGTTGTTTTGGCAAATGATGAGCAGTTAAAGGAGGCTTAAGTTTGCTAAATTATTCCTAGAAAATCAAAAATTATCTGAAGACTGTGTTCCCCTTAAAATTGTAAAAAGTCTGTTTTCTCAAAGTGTCCTTGTTTTAAATGCTGGTGTCACTACTGCAGCCTTCACTTTGTAAATGTTCCAGCTGTTGCAATACACCGCATGCAGAGCTACAGGATCTACGAGGGTGTAGTAAAAGGAAATTAAAAAGATGAGCTTCTAATTGAAAGAAAAATGGAAAAAGTAAATTAGACAACTTAAAGTTAATATGGCTTAAAAACAGAGCATTATGTATTAGCAACAAAGTAACTAAGAGTTCTTGTTTATAGATATATCTGTTAAATTGAAGATCCATGTCTTTTGTGACTTAAAGGGTAACTTATCTGATATTCAGATCAAGAAATATATGTAAAGGATGTTTAAGCTGGAGTCATTGATATATCAGATAAACAGACTATTAGATTTTAAACGTCCTGATTTCAACCACAAAGGAAAAGGAAAGAAACAAAGCAAAATAAGGACAGAAATATTAGATGAGACCAAATGGGACAAAATACAGATATGCGAGTATAGAAAAAGAAACAGAGATTGAGCATTGAAGTTCAGGGGAATTGCAGGGTGCTGTTTATTCTCGCTGCCGTAAGGGCATGATAAAATATTGAAATATTGAACCAGATATTTTGCATAGCCGAAAGGCTTTTAACTGGTGCAAAATCTGTTCCCTGTAATGAGGCGAGAACTAGTTCTCCTATGGAGAGATGAAGACAGGAACACAAGACATATGGAGCTACACCGAGTATAGCGGTGTTCTTTATTGTAAGCTAGCTGCTCCTGCTCTTTGCAGGTGTGTTCATCTTCACTAACTCTTGTGCTGTGTTGCTGAAACTGTAGTGTTCTGAAATAGTGTCCACTAATTCAGGTTGAATTTTGTTCCATTATAGCAACAGTTCTTATCATTATTATTTCATGATTGTGATCAAATTGATTCATTAGCTTAAATCCTTCAGTTAACCTTTACACACCACAACCAAACTTGAAGCTACTGTGACGTGGATGTCTTTGGATATACTACACCTGTCCGCCCCATGCCCTGACCCTGTCCCACTAGGTCTGAATATGATAATGGTCATTGTGAATTTATTTGCTGAGGCAGCCTTTGCAGGCAACAGTGCATAATCATGTCTGATTATAGGCAGAGAGTAGTGAGGTCTGCTAGCCAGGGGATTGCACATTTGCATAATGTCCCAGAGCGTGTAGCACAGGTGAAGAAGCCAGTCATTTAAAATGGACAGAGTAGCAGTTCGTTCCTTTGGATGCCATGGTTCCAGGCTGCATAGCAAGAACGATGGATGAAGCTTCATTAAGAGCTCAGCTTTTATATGCCAGCTACCATAATAAATAAACCATTTTCCTGTCATAATACAAACAAAAGTACTTGGGCCCAATAATTCCCCCACAGCCATTCCCTTTCTTTCAGTGTTGGCTTGAGTTTGGAGTATTGCCTGAAAAAAAGAGGGGGTGGGGGGCTAATGGAGTACGTTTTACGTACAGTATATGTGTATAAATTCAAAGAAATCAAAAGGGTGTCTTTTGGCTTGGAAATGTATGTATGGATTTGAAAAACTGTCATTTTCTGTCAAGAACAAGAAATTGTGTTACTTGACAGGTTTACAGTTTGGCTGGCTTTCGGCAAGCTCCCAAATAAATCTAAAGAAAGTGGGCTTTTAGGCAGGGGGTTGTTATAGAAATCTGACCTAAAATGGCTTATTTGAACTGCAGGATACATGAAGGCATTTATAAGTATTTATTTTAACCGTGAGAATCATGCAGAGCTACTACAGGGGAAAATAGGTTCCCATTAAGATAACAAGGAAACTATTTATGAAATAATACTTAGCAGGGCAGAAGGCATAATAAAATGTAATTTTATATACAAAGTGTAACTTCACAACAACAGTTAGAGGGACACTGTGAAATAACCTGGTTTTTAAAGTAATACTGGGTGTAAAGATGTCAGCAGCCAAAGAAAGACTGAAAACAAGAATAAGCTTATTGGAATCGTCATTTTATACACAGTAATTTCTAGCACTAACAAGATCAAATAAAAGTATGGATAAATGACTCCAAAGACATTATTTCATCAATACCTTCAGATGCAGAAAATAAGGCTGAATAATTGTGTTTACTTGAAAGAGGAGCTGATATGTGATTTTTTTGTTTTTATCATGAGGACACTTTTGTTGAGACACTATGGTGTTAAAAGACGGTTTGTTCCATTTCTTGTTTTTTGTGTGCTTGCTTACTTGTCCACTGCAAAGAAGATGATGATATGTTTACAAATGTTGCTGCCACAGGAAGTCTGTTATGCAGTACAGAAAGAAATGGGGTCATGAATTGTTTCTTAGGGAATTGCTTTTAGAAAGTAAAGATGAAGAGACATTTTCTAAAGCTACAGAAAAAGTTATTTTTGCAAGATAAGAAGGAAAAAGTACTTTCTGTGTTATGTGGAATCACCAGGTTTTAAAACCTAGGCTACCTAAAACCCCCTTTTCAGGAAGAGTTATGTGGAATAATTGGAAAAACTGAAATTTTCCCCAAAGCTTTGATTTAAAATGTGAAAAACTGACTTTCAATTGATGTGATCAAGGAAGTATTTAAATTCGAACAAGACTGCAGGGATGTTAATAATGGTACAGTATTACTAGCTGTGACAGCATGGTTGGCACCATTTTCACCACATGAATCTTTGTGTGTGTGTCATCATGAAAAAATATAGTCCCTGTGACACAGGAGCTAGTTCAGAAGTGGTTTTAAGTACAATAAAAGATGTTTATATGCCTGTCAGCACAGATTTCATCAGTACAATAATTTCAGTACAATATAAGACAAATACACAAAGCTTTACAGGTACAGATTTTGGGATAAAAAATGAAAGTTGAGCTCTAAGGTGTGATCCAATGCAGGCGCACTAAGTAAAAGTTGAGTGAACAGTTTACAGTAATCCTTGTGATATCACGAGATTGCTTCAAGTCCCGACCAGATCCAAGCTCACCAAGGCTGTAGAACAGAACAAGGTCTGCTCCAACCAGCTGCTCTCCAACAGGATGGAGTCGAAGCCCACAGTCAGAACAAAATACACTGACCTCGCCTGTGAGCAGATAGGGAAACAGAACATCAAATGGGTTGGAGCTCATTAGCACAGACATAACATTCAAAATAAATATTGTCATAGCACTTTTAAAGTAATAAAACAAATCAAAGAGCATTACTCTTTGACTTCTGGTGACTCACAAAAAAAATTACTAGTCATAAAAGAAAGTGAACTTCAACACAAATATCGAGCTACACTGTAAGAAAAAGTCCTAATATAAAAGTATTTTACAGTTTTGTTCTGTTCTTCTAGAATATCATTAAATTTACATAAATAGACTGTGATTTCACATTTCAAATGTAAATTAACGTAAAATCACTGTAATGTAATAAAAGATAATTTTCTTGTTTTTTAAATGTATTTGTCTGTACATATGCATATTTAGATTGTTAAAATACATTCACAAATGTATCATGATTTCACAAATATGTGTCTGTTATTTGAAAGATTGAACTGTTAAATTCAAATGTAATGCTATGGAAAAATATATGAAATGATTCTTATAAACTTTTTTAACATCAAGTAGTTATTACTATTATTGCTATTTAGGGCGATCGTGGCTCAAGAGTTGGCAGTTCACCCTGTAATCAGAAGGTTGCCGGTTCAAGCCCCGGCTCGGACACTCTCGGTCGTTGTGTCCTTGGTCAAGACACTTCACCTACTGGTGATGACCAGAGGGGCCGATGGTGCGATATGGCAGCCTCGCCGCTGTCTGTCTGTCCCAGGGCATGCAATCCATTATTATTTAAACCAACTGTTAACTGTATATTTCTGTACATTTAAGTATTATTATTCATATTGCCACATTCATTGACCTTGTTTATAGGTAATTTCATTGTTTAATCACATTAAAATGTTCCTAATTATGTTTAAAAGCACTTGAAAAAGGCAACATCCCATGTAAAATTAGGGCAACAAACTGTATTGTCAGTACTGAAAATAACCGTATTTTTATGAGAAAGTTATTTTCTGTTATTTTCTGGTATTATTTTGGCGCCCCAGCTGCCGGAATATTACTGTTTTTCTAGAATTCTTTTTTTAACAGTGTAGAGCTGGTAAAGGAAGAGACAGAGGCTCTAAATGACCATTATGGGAGCACGTGACTATTAATCAACAGACAAGCTTGACCTCACATGAGCAAAGATGTTCTTCGATACCAATACTAATGCAAGAACCTAATTTCTAAAGGTTTAGTAGACAATTTAGTCTCATCTGAACCAGGTTCCATTTCATCAGGTTCTTCATCTCATCAGGAATGTGCTATAAGAGAACCGTGCCATCTGCATCACTTGCATCTTTGACCAGTTTGAAAGGTAAAACAAAGGGCAGTGCTGCAAGATGGGAGCATTTGGCAAAAAGCCTTAATGCACTTAAATCCATGACTAGAGTCAGGGGATTAATTACACTTGGCTTTTGGGGTTAACAGTTTAGGCAATGGAGCAGCAACAGCTGAGACTTCCTAACTAAGAGATTCAGGACTTATCTGCCATCACCAGAAGAATATAAAGCTCACATGAATAGGTAGATAAGGAAACAATAGAGTTATCTCAGCTTTGATTTAACTGTGATTTACTGCCAAATGTGCTCATCCAAAGAGCTTGAATAAACAGCACAGTTGTTACACACCAAAATCCCAACCAGAACTGTTTGCTAACTTTGAAATGTAGCAGGTACATTACAAAAAGGAAAGACGGTTTATAGCAGAACTGCAAAGGGAGTCAATGGGAAATGTCAGTAACCTTTTAGAAGGTCCAAATTTTCCATAAATCCAGCACAATTTAAACAATGTGTCATCTTTACTACAAAGAGCTATTGTATATCATAGTTTGGCAGGAAAACAAAGCCAATGGTTTAGGTAGTGATTGTAATTTTGAAAAAAAAAAATAGATTCAGGTTGATGATAAAGTCAATATGGAGCAGCAGTATACCTGCTGGGCAGCTAATGACGTGAGTAGGAAAAGGTGAGGTGGGGGTCATGATCAGCCCAGACAAAATATACCAAAATGTTTTGTTAAATATAAAATGTGATGCACTAAATACTCTGTTGTATTACTCAAGCATTGTGCCTACAGCAGCTGATCCTTTTGGTGAGACAGAGCACATTTAATTCCGCCCACACTGGAGCAGAAAATAATTAATTTCTCTCTTTCACTCTGTGTTGCATGAAGACACATCTATATCATTTCTATCTGCCAGCAAAAACACTATCAATACCTAAAAACTGCAACGTAATGGGATGCACCAAGAGGGCAAAATCCAGAGCTAAGTTCAGCAAGGACCACTATAGTTGAAAAGAAGACTGGTTCATACACTCTGTGGACAGTTCTTTCGGTACACCTGGTCAACTACTCATTAATGCAAATAGATAATCAGTCAATCACATGGCAGAAACAATGAATTTAGGCATGTAGACATGATCAAAATGATGAGCTGAAATTCAAACCGAGCATCTGAATGGCAAAAAAGGTGATTTAAGTGACTTTGAACATGGCATAGTGATTGCTGCCAGACAACCTGTTGTGAGTATTTCAGAAAGTGATGGTCTACTAGGATTTTTCCACAAAACCATCGCTAGGGTTTATAGAGAATGGTCAGAAAAAGAAAAGAAAAAAACATCTAATGAGGGGCAGTTCTCTGCTCCTTGTCACAGGTCAGGATGACCAGACTGCCTCAAACTGATACGAAGGTAACAGTAACCCAAATAATGACTTATTACAACCAGGGTATACAGAATAGAAACCCAGTTCTAGTGGCTGGGGAGTACTTTTCCAAATTGTATTTAGCAGTTTAGCTCTGTTCTGATCCATTCTGTTTGTAAGTGTAAAGCCAAAGGCAGAGAAGGCAGCAGATAGACCACCAGCACAGAAACGAGCAGGCCTCAATGACAATAGATAAGAATATCGGTTAATTTAGATACACCATGAAAGGAGGTGCTGGGGTAAAACTGGCTTGTAAAGCATCTTATACATGCGCACAGGATGTGAGCTGGTTAAAGCAGCTTAAATAGCATAACCTGCTGATATGGGCTTAGACCAAGGCCAGCTGAACTTCTAGGATTCCAGCTGAGCTTGCCTAAATCGGTGGTATGCTAGATTTTTTTTTAACTGGTCTTCATAAGCATTATAAGTACCAACAAACTGAGCCTTACAGAAGACAAAAGCGGAAACAGGCACCAAGACAAAATTACACCTCAAAGCTTGTTGCATACACACTGTTGCACACAATTTCAAGCAACCCATTCAGCCTAGAAACCATTGTCAAATGGTGCACACTATTTTTACATTGAACATTCCTCATGTGATCTGACTGCCAGGAATGCGGGGCAGGTGAGAGTGCCAAGACAGGAAAGGTAACTGAAGAAAAACAGGCAGAGCAGAGAGAATGCATAAAAATTGTGCCACTGCCCTGGGGTCTTTTTTTTAAATCAAACCCTACTGAATAGTGATGTACATTTAGCCACAGTTTAGTAGGTGACTAAACTGTGACTAAACATGACTTTAAAAAAAAGCTGTGTGGCATACCAAATCAATTTATTGATACGTAGAGAGTGAATTTAGAAGTAAAGTTCAGATTTTTTATTCAACTTGAAAGGCCTGCCTAGAATGCAGTGTCAGCCAAATGTCAAAATAGGGAAATAAAAGAAAAAACAAGTTAAATGATATTGGGAAAGGACTGGTTTAATAGTGCAGCACAATGATTGATGGTTCGATATATCAAATGAAACAAAAAAACCACAAGCATCATGGGGCCATTAGTATACAATCTTCCCCTATGTTCCTCAGCCCTGTGGCACTAACAACTTTCAGGATTTGTGAGTGCAATAAAGAGACCATAGATTCAAGGTAATTTGCTCCACAATGAGGTGAGACCCAGAGTGCTCGCAGAAGGCTTGCTACAATGCCGGAACAGTTAACCTATTCATCGGTCAAAACAAACAAGCCTCACCGTCAGCTTTTATCAGCCCTTTATTTCATAACCTTGACACAGAAATGAGAGCCTCTCTGAGCGGTTTATAGGGAGAACGTGTTGAACGTTAGTAGATGGTAGGCCGCCTGAGCAGCAGTCGCTCTGATCTACAGCAATCTATTGATCCGCCGAGCTTGTCCAATCAATACAAAAGAAGAGAAACGGGGAAACAACATTAGAGGAGAAAATAGCCTATTTAAGGAACCTGAAGAGTGGGAAAGGGGGGCTGCATGCACATTTTCATAGGATAGGTACTGTATGTGAAGTCTACACGCACACACATGTGCACGCACACACACTCACACCGGGGTAGATGAAAGGAAATGCATTTTTCCACGGAGACCAATAGTAAAGCTCTGTATTATTTCCTTGGGAGTGCCAGGAATGTAATGAGAAAACTAGCAGAGGAAGGGAAAAAAGCAGTGGAAGGGCTGGTTGGGATGAGATATGAGATGAGGCAATGAAGCAGAGCCGGCATGCTGCGATTGAGTCGTCTGAGTTAGGTGGACATTCCCAAATACGTTACTGCACCGGCAAGTTAAAAAAAAAAAAAGTGCTCTGTCAGTTCTGCATACTGATGTCTTCATTTTGGCTAAAGCAGTGGTTCCCAAAGTTTTTTTGCCAAGCCCCCCTTTGTTTTACAAGAAAAATGTTCGCGCCCCCCCACCATCTAAACACCCCCCCCCCGCACAAACACATCCTCCAAACACACACACCCATATTTTGCTCCACTGCGGTTTATTTCACACCTCAAACATTTAGTAAACAATTAAGCAAATACAAGTAAACAGCAATAAATCACAGGTAGTAATAAAATATACTACTAACTCTTTTACGCTACGTCCACACCTACACGGGTATTTTTTGAAAACGCAGCTGTTCCTATGCGTTTGGGCCTTTCGTCAACACGTAAACGGCGTTGCGATTCACCGAAAACGGAGATTATTTAAAACTCCTTTTTTGCGTTTATGTGTGGACGAGGATTACAGAGTTCCTTATGCAACGACAAAGGTATGTGCCTCTTTTCACGTCACGCTGTGCGCCATGTTATTGTTTACGTGAGATGAATTGCAGAATGGCAGATAGAGACGAAATACTGTTAATCTGACTATCTTCAGGTTTTACACGCTTACATATACACACGCAGTTACTGTCCCTCCATTTAGAAAGGCAGAGGCATCACGGTGTAATTATTTTACGTGTAGTTTTTTTTCCTATGTAATAATATTCAACATTGCTGTCAATACATTTTTCCAAAAATTCCTCTCTGTGCAAAATGGGTTCAAACACAAAAACAGCTGTGGGATACTGTTTGTCCGTGATTTGAACCGGGGGAACAAATTACGGCAGGATCAGCCTGATATTATTTGTATCCCGCTGTAACTTTACTGTATAAAAAGCTAACATGTCCAAAATGTCAGGAGTAGTCATTACAAGAAGTGTTTGTGAACTAAAAATCAAGAATGTGGGATACTGTTTGTCCGTGATTTGGAGAGCCCAGCGCTGCTCCCGACGCAGGGAAAACTAATTCTGCAGGGGAGACCTACCTTGGCACTTGTGCAGGTGAAGCCAAAGGGAAGATATGCTTCACCATATTTTCTAGTCTTTGGCTTGGAAGGAAGTTGGTTTGGAAACATATTTGGCGATGCTTCATCTCCTGCTTTGCGTTTGTGTGGGAGCCCCGTCAAAAACCTGTCCATTATGCTAGCAGCGTCCAAGCATTCTTTTCTATTTTTTTTTTCTTTTCATACCGCCCCCCCCCCCTGCAATGGCTCTGCGCCCCTCTAGGGGGCGGGCCCCACACTTTGGGAACCTCTGGGCTAAAGGACGACCAAATGGATATAATTGTGATATCACAGGTCTGACCAGCAGCCAGTGTTTCTATAAACAGACATGTGCTATGTTTGTGGGACCCTAGGCTAGAAACAGATCCCCTGCCTGTCTCTCCGCTCTCATTCCTCTGGGAAGAAATGTTGGACCATGGCTAAACTGTAACTGACAGATACTGAAGATGGATGAGATATTAAGCCAAGAAATAAGTGGCGAAATAAGATGATTTTCATGCATCTGCAGGTGGGCTAATCAGATACATACATACATTATATGAAAGGTGCACAGCAGGAGAAAAAAATGGAAACTGTATGCTGATGTAACCTCAAAAAATAAACTCTGGCAATAATAAATACTCACTGGACATGAAAAAGATGGGAACAGCAACAATTGTTTGGAATCCACAATAGCCTTTTACCATATGAGTATTCAAGTGGTTTGAAAGGGCTAAGCTACTGCAACTAATCTGGGCTCTGTTTTTAGGCTTTAAAGTCTAAATTCTCACAGGAGACTTAAGCTAATCTCCAATCTTTTCAGGGCACATTAGGTGAGTAGTATAAAAGTAGGAATGCAACAACCAAACATATCCAGAGTGGAGTGGACAAGAGACAAGTGAAGTGAAAATAAAAACCTTGCTTGTGTTAAGTTGGCTCAGACAGCATCATTGTCAGTGCTTTTCAGTCATTCCAAATATTTTGATCACAGTCAGGTTAACTCAGAAACTACTGCAAACGTGCAAAAAAAAAACCAACAAAAAAAAAGCAACCCAAAAATAAGCAGTTGGAGGCGCAGGTGTGAAATACCTGTAACCTGCTGACTCTTTGCTGTTGCGCCCTCCATGCCATGTTTTCTGCACCACTACTGACTGATGCATCACTGCTGACCTGTAGCGTTGTAAACATAGAACAACATAGAGTAATATTGACAGCCTGGCCTCATTGACAGCCAGTCTAATTTTGTGAGTGACTATTGGACCCATATCTAATCTGAAAAACAGTTCAGGAATCATTAGTATGAAGTAATATAAAGCATGGAAAAAGTATTGTAATGAAGTGAAAAGATTTGACCATTCTGTCAGAAGAGCATTTGTGAGGTCAGAAACTGATGTTAGACAAGAAGTCCTAGCCCGGAGTCTCCGCTCTAATTGCTCCCAAAGGTGTTCTTTTGGGTTGAGTTCAGAACTTGACTGTGTGCCAGTCAAGTTCTTCCACTCACTCATTCATGTCTTTATGGACCTTCCATTGTGCACTGGTGCGTAGTCAGGAAGAGGCCATCCCTTCAATGTTTTCAGAAAGTTGGGATTATGAAATTGTCTAAAAAAATGTCTCGGTATGTTGAAGCATTGAGAGTTCTTTACACTGGAACTGAGGAGCCAGGTCCAACTCCTGAGAAACAACCCACATGATAAAAACCCCTCCACCAAACCTTATACTTGGCACAATGCAATCAGAAAAGTACTGTTTTCTTGGAAACCATCAAACCCAGACTTGTCCATCAGATTAGACTTTACACCACTACATCTGGCACTTTGCTTTGCACTTGGTAATATAAGGCTTGGATGCATCTGCTTGGCCTTGGAAGCCCATTCCATGAACTTCTCTACGCACTGTTCTTGAGCTAATCTGAAGGCAACATGAAGTCTGGAGATCTGTAGCAACTAAGCATGCAAAATGTTGGTCATCTCTGCGCACTATGCACCTCAGCATCTACTGATCCGGCTCTGTGATTTTATATGACCTACCACTTCATGGCTGAGTTTTATAAAGTGTTATACTTTGTTATAATACCACTAACAGTTGTCTGGAATATTTAGTAATGAGGAGATTTAATGACTGGACTTGTTGCATAGGTTGCATACGGTACCACGCTGGAGCTGTGCTCTTTGAACTCTTTATGTGTGAGGTCTTCTTTCACAAATGTATGCAGAAGCAATCTGCATGCCCAAGTGTTTGATTTTATACACCTGTGGCCATGGAAGTTACTCAAATAGCTAAATTCAAAAATTTGGATGGATGAATGAATACTTTTGACAGAATAGTTTATATGAAGCTCATGTTTTGTTTTGTTTTGTTTTTCTTTTCTAGATTTCTTGAAGTCCATTCTATAATTAACAGTATGTGGAAATATCAATATTGTCAGTACAGACCTAAAGCAGATTAGATTTCTTCTCTAGACCATGCAGTGCTTTCAAACTGTTGGTGTTCAGCTTCATTCTGACAGCAGTTTAAAATACCCCAAGACCTAATTTTGCTAATTAGGTCTTGGGGGTCTCCAATGATGTCATTTCTATTTGTTTTAAAGGGAGACTTTTTTCTATTACCTTGACACTCATGTCATTATAATTTCTCCTTGTAGAATTGTCACAATGTGGGTGAACAAAGAAACTGTTTAAGGTTCAAAAGTGTAAAAAGGCCTCTACTTTTATTTTAATCTTGTTGGGAGCACTAAAGCATTTGCAGGTTCAGTCCTAGGCCTAAGATAAGGTCAGACTGACCTTTTCATTTCAATCTCATCTAGCCCAGTTCACTTTGCACTTGGTTTACACTGACCTCACTCTAAGCTATATAAAGTAGAATGCTGTTACTACCATGATGCTTCCAGCCAGTAATACCCAATGCTTCCCAGATTACTTATTTTCAAAGTAAATGTGCTAAACATTCATGTCAAGTAAAAATATATTTTTGCCAAATGGTGTGATGTGTTGACCTGCTTTATGTGTGAACCACTGATGTAGCAGACCTTTTTAGGAAGAGAGTCAAAGAGCACTAACAGTGGTGATACAAACTTAAGTGGTATCGAAATGGGCATAGCTTTACAATGCCATGGAGTCAACCTCAGCCACTGATCCTGGCAGATACTGATGCTCTTTTGTGTATTCTATTAACAAATCTCATACAGAGCACACTACTGAAGCTGATTCAGCCTTCTCACAGTTACTTCCTCCTCTGTAAGCTGTGTTTCATACCCACACCATCTCCTTTGTGCTATTAGTTCATTTCTGCCATGACATCACTGTGATGTCAGTAGTCACTGATCCATGCTCTAATCAGTGCTCTGTGTAAAATGTTAACATAGCAAACATAAAGTTTCAAGCTGTGACTTAATGTTTGCTTAGTTTTTTGAAAGCAGACCTGACAAATAAGGGGTGGCTCTGACTGTGAAACTGAGAACACTTCATGCTTTCTGGCTAATGACTTGTGACTGACAAGTTGTTAGCTAACCATAATTTCTAAAATGCACTTTGTGTTTTATGGAATATGAACTGAAAGTAGCAATCAAGCCCAAACACTGAAGTGTTTACTATGACAGAGAGCAAAGGAGCTAAGGGCCATTTTCAAATGAATTTCCATACAACAGGAAGAATTTTTGTGGTCAAAGTAACAGAGAAGGGAATCAAGAACTGGTTCTTGTAGAGAAACCAGCTCGTAGTAGTTCAATTCCCTCGAATTTCTAGTCCCCTTTCCTATCGATTCTGCTTATTGGCTCTATGTGCATTTGCGCAACAGTCAACTGATTTCAGTTCATGTGCTGGAGGAAGTGAATAGCGATGCTCTTCTGGTGTCGAACCATGGAGATTACTTTCATTTTTATTGCACAAAACCAGAAGAGCGGGAAGGTGGGATGGTGTGGAGTAGAGCCAGAAATTAATAATAACTATTGATTAATACAAAACCATTTATAAACACATAGTGAGTGAAAAAATGCAAGCGAAGAAGAAACACTGCGTATCATGGGAAGCTGCCAGCATCCTAGGCCTAATGCAATGTAACTGTAAGGGAGGATTCAGGGTCAACTGGTGCAGCTCTAAATATATGCTTTGTCAAAAAAGAAAGTTATACTCTTAAAAGTAGAGAGGGTGTCTGTCTCCTAACCAGGAGCAGGTTCCACAGAAGAGGGGCTGGAAAGTTGAAAGCTCTACTTCTACTTTTAAATATTCAAGGAACAACAAGTAAGCCAGGAGTCTGAGATTAAAGTGCTCTATTGGGGTGATATCGTTCCACTCCCTGTCAACAAGCAGTCAGCAACCTGATGAGATTTTGGATCAACTGAAGGTTTTCAGGGAGTTTTTAGGACAACTGTCCAAAGGACATTGTTCCAGAAGTCTTTTGGTTTTTTCAGATCCAATATTGCTAACCTAAGCTGTGCTTCCATGTTCTTTTTAGATAGAAGAGGCTTTCTTCTGGCAACCCTTCCAAACAAGTCGTACAGGTTTTTTTATGACTGTGCTGCAATGAACTTGCTTGAACATCCTAAATGAGGCTGGTGGTATCTGGAATGAAGTTCTTGGGTTCTTTGTTTTGTTTTGTTTTGTGTGCAGATTCTCTAAGCACCGCACAGCCTGACCTTGGGGTGAATTTGCTTGGACACCCACTCCTGGAAAACATTTTTTCCTCATGTGACTGCAGTCTTGCTGCTTACCTTTGCCTGTGGCCACTTATTGCAATGACAAAACATCTATATTCCTAGACAACTACAAAACAGTTGTCAGGACACCAGCAGCTAATGGCAAATGGCTCGCTTCTAACCGGAACCAGAAGTGAAGTGTAGTCATTAACTGTCACAGGGTTACACCCTACAGCCAATACCCCCTCAAACTTTAAAGAAGGTTTGAAACATTAGGCACTGCACTAAAAGAGTTGTTCAACCATATCCATGTATTTCATCCCTGTACTATTATGCAGTAGTTCTTTTCTTTACAATGGCTATTTTCTCATCATTTCCCTGATATAAATGTGTTTTTTGCAGCTCAGTACCAAGAAGTTTAAAAAGTTCACTCTTGTGAGGCGTTACGAGCTTGAATAATTGAAATTGATATATAATTAAAAAAACTATGCTGAAAATCTTAACAGAGAATCCTTACTACATGTCACACCAGTGCTGCTGAGCCAGGAATCTGTGGGACTAGCACACTAAGGGAATATACTATGAAATCATAACCAGCATGTTTTCTGTCAGGAGGCCGTTGTCACTTTCAATTTTCCCATATTCCTCTCTCTGTGGCGAGCAGCAGCGTGTGCAAGAGACCACATTTTCTCTATCTGCATCACATAAAGGAGTCTTTTCTACCAGCAAGTCTCTGAGTTAGATTACATAGAGTTCAGGGTTGAAAAGGTATTTCAAATTGTGGTTTGTCAGACAAAAGAACAGGTTTCTGCTTCACTTCAGCTCATTTTAAATGCACCGGTTATGACAGCAGTATTTCTAAATCTTGTTTGTATTTGTCTTTGCATGGTAGAATTTAAACATGCATTTATGGATGCAACTGCAAACTGTGTTGAATGACAATGCTTTTCAGAAGTGTCTTCGGTCCTGTGCAGTGATTGTGACTGTCTTTTTTTTATGCTGTGCCACCTCAGGGCTCAAAGATCACTGGTATTTATTTTTGGTTTTCAGTCTATTGTAGATCAAAATTTCTTTTTGACATTATGCACTGCAGATGGCAAAATTCCTTTTTTTAAGTCTTTCTTAATTCTTTAAGAACTATTATTGAGTTATTTCACCACATTCAGTCACAGAAATGTGAAGAGTTTTCAACCCTTAAGTTTGCCACTTTTGAAAAGCCGTGTGGCCTAATAGTCTTGGAGCAGTTGAAAAAGTAAATATTTAAATTTATTATCACGCATGTCAACAGTCAAAAAGTAAAAACTGCTGCTGAAGCTGCAGCTTTGACAGATGACTATATATCGACACATAAGCATGATTTGGGGGAATTTTTGTACCCGTAGTACATTGGGGATGCTGGGATGTTAAAAACAAAACAAACTTGTGATCAGATTCTGAAATCATCTAGATTGACCAGGTTCAAACTTTCTTCTGATCTGTTTTCATGAGTTCTTAAACAACTTCACGTCCAGCAATACGTGGCTTCAGCCTGTCATGCTCAGGGGGCTTAGGAGCATTTCCATCAAACACAGAAGTCCTTTGCTTATTGCACTGGGAGGAGGGTTTGCTGTGGTTGATGCTGGCTGCTAGGGAGGTCAAAGAGGAGAGAGCTGTATTCAGTCCTAATGAGTTAGTGTTTGGGTTAACAATGCATAGGCCACTGAACTTATCGCATGAGCAGTTGAAAGGACCTGAATCCCCTAAAAACCTTTTTCAATGGCTTTAAGTATAGACTGTTTGCAGCCTGGGAAATGGTGAAGGAAAATTTATCTTCTGCTAGAGTAAGATGGATAGGCTGTTTGATCAACATGCTCAGTACTAAAATATTTACTGCTGGAGACCAAATCTTACCATTACTGCCAGCAAAGTTTCAGAGACTCATGACTAAAGTACTGGGGATCTGGAGTGATATATAGCCTATGTAGATAATGATGTGGTTTATTCAAGTGATCCACACATTTAGAGCATATCCATGTTCATTTCAGTTATTTGGTGGATGCACATCTCACAGTGCCATACCTGGATTAGGTGGTTTGGAAGGGTACAATTTCTCCAATGTAAGAAAAAGTTGAAACTATAGAAGACTGCCCTAAAAAAATGAGCTCATGCAGTTCCTAGTTTTAGTGGGATACTACAGGAGTTTCTGCAGACACTTTTTTGAAGTGGGACCACCACTAACTGATTGTTAACTAAAGAGAAAGATGACTTTTGTTCAGTCTCCTGCTTGTTAACAAGCTTTTGAAAGAAGCTGTTGTGCACTATTCAGTATTGGCAGCCCCACAATTTGATCAACCCTTTGGGAGCAGGAGATATCCTTGAGTAAGCTCATGACATTGGTGTTGATAGACCAGTATGCTTCTTCTCCAGAATAATTAGCACTTAACACTTAAATTATTCAAGCATATAAAAAGAAGTGCTGGCATTGATATGGACCCTAAGACATTTTGATGTTTATGTAAGCGAGGGTATTGCATCTGTCATGGTCTACATGAACCACAATTCTTTAATTTTTCTGAACTCTCTGCAATGTCAGAACACAATGACCATCTTACCAGAGTTTGGTAAGATGGTCATTGTTAATGTAGTTCTATTGATTAGATAATGGATAAATCAAGGGTTCATATCTATTGTCTAGTGCTCCTAATCAGTAATGGTGCCAAACGCTTATGCGTGTTACCTATTTGGTTCCAGCTTTGTCTTATTTTCCCACTTAATTTGATTCCTTTACTTCCAGGTTACTCAAGGGGTGGAGGCAAAGCAGCAATGGCGGTGAGTAACAGAATATATTGTGTTTGCAAATAGTTTCCCAGTTGAGCAAGGTATTTTTGCAATGAATATAGTAACATTTGAATGTCTATTATAGTTATATAACCTACTGTATTTAAGATCATTGATTTGTGGTTAGAACCCTATTTTATGGAGGGGAGTGTGAGCAGCACCACATACGTCTTTTCGAACTCTTTTCTACCGACTACCAGCAGCTTTGTTCACCACCTACAAAATACACACTTTTCCTTAGCAACCGGTTTCCAGGAATCATTGATCCATCTCTAGACCTGCAGCAACCGCTCGCCAACTGGTTGGCATCAAATCGCTTTTCTTTGAAACTACTGGTTGCCATTTGGTTACCAATCACTGTATAGTTCTGTGTGACTGGACCCTAAGGTTCACTTAACACAGAAAAAAGTGAAACCAAAAAGAAAACACTTAACAATAAACATGAATGCAAAAACTAAAGCAACTCAAAACACTGGGACCAGACCACGGGCCATGACAGTAGGTTTTAAATTTTCCATTACATTGCTGTAGAGGATACAGGACGGACCACGTTACAACACTTTTCAGCATTTTTATTTCCGCTTGTCGTCTTAAAACACACACACACACACACACACACACACACACACACACACACACACACACACACACACACACACACACACACACACACACAGCTTTTCGGCAGCGTCCTGCACATAACAACAACCACAACAACAGGACCCTGTGGAGACTTTTGTGCCGTGGAGGCGTGATGAGCTGATGCCGCTCAGGTGTGTCCACCTCCCCCCACAGCCAGGCCATAGACCACGCCCTTCAACAATTGCATTTCGTTTTTGTACATGTATGTATGTAATATGCACATTTAGCAAAATAAATTGTTGTTTGGTAAAGCATACTGAAAAATAAATGTGTTTTACTGTAAAAAGTAAAAATACAGCTGTACCAGACACAGGATCTAGTAAAAAGAAAAAAAAAAATCCCATTAGTAACTTGAAATGTCAGTGAACATGTTGGGTGTTAGTAATTTGCTCAATGACACATTGCTGTCAAGTGATTTGCATTATACCTCAAAGGGGACTTTTTTATTTATTTATTTTGATTTCTTGGTGCCAAAGCTTATTTTACATGCCATCCACTGTAAAACACATAGTAATGCTCCAGTTTCACCCTGCCCCCTTTTTTTATAATTTATTAAATGCTCTAAAAGCACTCTATTTTTGACATTTTTACCCTGTTAGACAAAATAATACAGAGCCTGAAAATGTCTCACATAAAAGCTTAAAATATTACATATAAATCTACAGCAATTAGCTCTAATTTTGTGATGAGGGCCTCCATATTTAACATAGACTTGGACAGTTGAGATGCAAAGCAGGCCATTGTATGAGGATCTCATTACGCTACTAAGAGTTTCTCTCCATCTAAATCATTCCACTGACGCGCCTAATAGGGTCCAAATAAAGTCCGCTCATTTATGAAGCAGTTAATGTTCAGCACAACTCCAGTAGAAGGCCTGTGTTTATAGCCATTACGCTGTTCAAGCCAATGTTTCTCATTTTTCAACATGCTACAGGGAAAATCTTCTTCACTCCACTTTGCGGGAGTCTATGGAGCAAAGTGGATATCTGAGCACAGCTCAACATGAGTTGGGAAAAATATTGGTGGCAAGTATTTATTTGGAGGATAGGGCATTAAATGCATTTGCATAATCTGAGCAGTGCTGCAGCTGGCCCGCAACGGTATCAACTCATACGGCCCTAATTTCACTCTCATCATTTTCTCTACTAACAGAGGAGCAGCAGCAAAAATCAGCTATTCATCTCTTTCACATTTATTAGCATGACTGATTCTCTCAGCTGTCACTGTTCATTTTGAGAAAATGTCTTCTGGGAGAGATATCATATGTTGTTTTATGAGTGCGTTAAAAAGAAGCAACCGTGAAAATGCACAGACATATACTGTAGAGGTTTCCATTTAGATAAGGTGAGACAGGGCCCTCAGGAGCGCTTGTGTTTTTACCGATGCCTCTTATCTTTCAGAGACACATTAACACAAGGTATACACAAGCAAAAAAGGAAGTGATCTCGATGACCAAAGGCAGTTATTTTGTGTGTACTGATCTGTGTATATGCTGGCATTTGGAAATGCAGATGCAATAAAAGTGCAGATGGTAAATAATCTGCACTTGTGTAGGGCCTTTTAATCTACAAATCGTTTTTCAACGTGTTTTTTCGCACACCTGTCATCAGCAGCTCCTGTGTGCACTTTTTTGATCTGTTCTTTGTATTCTTTAATTTATTTAATGTGCACAAAAATGCACATTTGATGCACATTTGACACCAGTAAATGGTGTTAACTCAATATAGTCATCTGCATGGCACTTTACTTATCTGGTGTCTAACGGCAGAGTCACATCATAGCAAGAAGGTCCTGTTTCAGATTGGTTGTTTCTGGGCTTTCTCTGTTGAGTCTGCATGTTTTCCTGGATGTTTGTATTTGCATAGATTTTCTCTGGGTACTCTGGCTTCTTCCCACTGTCCAAAAACATGTGTGCTAGGTTTACTGGTGATTCTGAATTGGCTGTAGGTGTGATTCTGAGTGTGAATGGTTGGCTGTCTCTCTATAATAAACTGGAAACCCATCCAGGGTTGTCCAGAGCAAGAGGCAGGGTACACCTCTGCCTCTTGCTCCCGGACAGTTGGGATAGGCTCCAGCACCTCCGTGACCCTTGGATAAGTGGAAGAAAATGGATAGATGTGTGTTAGAAATTAATGATGCAGAAATATACAGAAATAAATCTTCATTTTTAAGCTTCTAAAATCAGAAAGAGAACTATCCTCATCAGTCAAGACCCTGTTTATAAAAAGCTAGTGCTGCCAGCAATGTAATATGCACATCTGCCACTCTCTTAATGGTGCCCATATCTACTTTCAGGACCGAGAGCTCCTTCAGCTGTTTATGACACTTCAATGCATATCTCAAGAATATCATGACTGACAAAGAACTAAGTGATGAATATCTATCCTGACATTGGAAATGATGTCGAGGCCATTTTACTAGTTTGACAATGGGGAGAGCAGAATGAACTTAAAATTGGTATGAATGCTATTCCACTTTTTTTCTCATCTACCTGATTTTGTATTGTAGAAGCTTGGTTTAGTCTTGCTGTTGCATTTAGTTGATACTGTCTTTGTGCCTACTTGATTTTTATGATGCATGCCTTTGCTAAATGAGGTTATGTGCGTATTGTTATTTATCCTGCCAGCACCACTGCGGGATGTAGAGGCTTAGGGGAGTGAACTGTCAACTCTGCATTTAGTGGGCTACCTGGATAAGGTAAGGCAGAGATTTATTATACATCCACTAATATTTGGAAATGCAGATGGGTCATTTCTACTTCTCGGTGCCATTAGGTAGTAACATTGTTTAAGTGTTAAATTTTCAATGATTTGATCATTTAATCTGAAAGGGGGCTTGTTAAACTATTTCATATATATATACATATATATATATATATATATATATATATATACATACACACACACACACACACACACACACACACACACACACACACACACATATATACACATATACACACACTCAGAAAAAAATTGGACAAAATTGTTTTGTCCAAGTTTTCCAAGGGCCTTTGTGACAATATACGTATAATACAGGGAGTGCAGAATTATTAGGCAAGTTGTATTTTTGGGGAATAATTTTATTATTGAACAACAACCATGTTCTCAATGAACCCAAAAAACTCATTAATATCAAAGCTGAATGTTTTTGGAAGAAGTTTTTAGTTTTCGCTATTTTAGGGGGATATCTGTGTGTGTAGGTGACTATTACTGTGCATAATTATTAGGCAACTTAACAAAAAACATATATACCCATTTCAATTATTTATTTTTACCAGTGAAACCAATATAACATCTCCACATTCACAAATATACATTTCTGACATTCAAAAACAAAACAAAAACAAATCAGCGACCAATATAGCCACCTTTCTTTGCAAGGACACTCAAAAAGCCTGCCATCCATGGATTCTGTCAGTGTTTTGATCTGTTCACCATCAACATTGCGTGCAGCAGCAACCACAGCCTCCCAGACACTGTTCAGAGAGGTGTACTGTTTTCCCTCCTTGTAAATCTCACATTTGATGATAGACCACAGGTTCTCAATGGGGTTCAGATCAGGTGAACAAGGAGGCCATGTCATTAGTTTTTCTTCTTTTATACCCTTTCTTGCCAGCCACGCTGTGGAGTACTTGGATGCGTGTGATGGAGCATTGTCCTGCATGAAAATCATGTTTTTCTTGAAGGATGCAGACTTCTTCCTGTACCACTGCTTGAAGAAGGTGTCTTCCAGAAACTGGCAGTAGGACTGGGAGTTGAGCTTGACTCCATCCTCAACCCGAAAAGGCCCCACAAGCTCATCTTTGATGATACCAGCCCAAACCAGTACTCCACCTCCACCTTGCTGGCGTCTGAGTCGGACTGGAGCTCTCTGCCCTTTACCAATCCAGCCACGGGCCCATCCATCTGGCCCATCAAGACTCACTCTCATTTCATCAGTCCATAAAACCTTAGAAAAATCAGTCTTGAGATATTTCTTGGCCCAGTCTTGACGTTTCAGCTTGTGTGTCTTGTTCAGTGGTGGTCGTCTTTCAGCCTTTCTTACCTTGGCCATGTCTCTGAGTATTGCACACCTTGTGCTTTTGGGCACTCCAGTGATGTTGCAGCTCTGAAATATGGCCAAACTGGTGGCAAGTGGCATCTTGGCAGCTGCACGCTTGACTTTTCTCAGTTCATGGGCAGTTATTTTGCGCCTTGGTTTTTCCACACGCTTCTTGCGACCCTGTTGACTATTTTGAATGAAACGCTTGATTGTTCGATGATCACGCTTCAGAAGCTTTGCAATTTTAAGACTGCTGCATCCCTCTGCAAGATATCTCACTATTTTTGACTTTTCTGAGCCTGTCAAGTCCTTCTTTTGACCCATTTTGCCAAAGGAAAGGAAGTTGCCTAATAATTATGCACACCTGATATAGGGTGTTGATGTCATTAGACCACACCCCTTCTCATTACAGAGATGCACATCACCTAATATGCTTAATTGGTAGTAGGCTTTCGAGCCTATACAGCTTGGAGTAAGACAACATGCATGAAGAGGATGATGTGGACAAAATACTCATTTGCCTAATAATTCTGCACTCCCTGTATATACAGTTGAAAGCAAACTGTGAATGTCATGGTCCTGGGTCTGTGACCCAGTATTTATGTATTTGGAGGTTTCCATTCTGGCTTATTTAATATTCTAAAGTTTCATTTACATTTCTGGTTTTGGTTTTTATATTTGTGTTTCTGCTTTGGTGAGTATTTGTGTTTTTAGTTCTTAGATTTGTCATCTAATTTTTAGATTTATGTTTTAGTTTAAGTCTAACTTTGAAGACATAATTTGAAGATGAAAATAGAGAAAATTTGCAATATGTTATTGTAATAATCAGAATTTCGCAAAACTTTATATAAAAATTGCAAAATATTGTGAAATATTGTGATAATATCATATCATCAGGTGTCTGGTGATTCCCAGCTGTACCTGATTAAGAAAATTATAACCTTGTAAAAATTAATGAAAATTATAATGAAATTTTTAAAAAACAATTTGAAACTATGAAATCAAAATAATAGCTATTTTAGAAAATAGATGTATATTTTGAGAGGTTTTTAATATCATTCAGTTCATGAAGTGACATTTCCTGCAGCAGTACCACATGACTTTTGTAACTGAGAGGACACAGTAAAAATGCAAACACACACAATTTTAAAATGAAATAAAGTTTTTTATGATAAGCTAACATTTTTCCTAGTTTTACAGTTATTTTACTACCTGACATGGAAAGTATGGGACTCAAATGGCACCAAATATTAGGAAAGACCCAGATGTAATAAAAGAGAAGATGGTAAATGTCTCCATTTAATTATAACTAGGCTACAAATGGTTTTACTATCTTTTCTTCCTTATACCTTGCACACACCTAGAGTGTTGGCATTTCCATGCAAGATGCTGGCCCGGCTTTGTGAGGACATTTGGGGCTCCCTGTGTTCTCTAAAACATCTATGCATGTAAGTTGTCTTGTCTCCAAGAAATTAGGATAAACAAAAATAAAACTAAACCAAAATGAATGTGCTCCTGCGGGCTATAGAAAATAAAGCTATTACCTTTTAGGACTGGCTTTGCCTACCTCCTACACACAAACAGGAAAACAAAGGAAGGAAGAAATGTGCAGAGAGAAAGGGGTCAGCACAATATTGGACAATGGCCCACAATGCAACAGTTCAGCCTGAGATTCTGGTGTGATTTGCTCCTTGTTGCTGAAATAGTATTGAGTCACTTGCACTGACCAGAGACGAGGAATAAATGACCTCATCCACTTTTGCCAGACTCGTTGTCTTGCCCTTGCTATAGTAAACATCTTCTGATCCAAGTCGCAGAGCTCATATTCCTCCCAACAAATGAGGCATGTTCAGCTTTTACTCACAGGTTTCAGTTTGAAATGGTGGAACTGTTTGTAGTAATGCAGCCTGGATAAATTCTGGGATCCATTAGAGCTGTCTGGATGGGTTTATTAAGATAAGACTATCGTTAAGCACAAAATTAAATTTCAGTGTTACAATTGTTATGGGACTGGAGTTTTTCATGGCAAGAGAGAATCGAAATCCCAGAGGAACATCCAAGCAACAGTGCTGCTGTGGCTTTCCTTAACTAGGAGATTGATTATTTGAAAGAACTAAAGCAGTAAACTATAAAGCTGAATTTGTGTTTTAAAGACTAAATCAATTAGGAAGTTGACGTTAATGTTATATTTAGCAAGGCCTGGAAATAAAAACAATTTTACAGGCAAAGAATTTTGCTAACTTATCTAAAAAATACTAAGCATACAGAAAGCTTACATGACAGACCTGGGGCAACTTAAAGGATGTTCTCACATTTGGGCCATTTGACTCACATATCAATACTGAGAATCCACCTTCCAGTCATGTCTGCACACACCCTGATTGAAAATCAGCTCACAAGCCACAGGTCTGGTTATACAAGTCCACAGTTATGACCGTAATATTGTTGTCCTCTTCAATTTGAACCATCTATGATGGACTATTTTGTGCTGTTGGTATATCTATGGTATACACTGCATTATTCTATGATCAGCCAACATAATGCAATGTTCTGCTGAAAAACTATGGGAATTGGCATTTATTTAGCTCTTGCCACGTACCACCCTACCTAATCAGTCAATCTCCCACTCCCTCTTGATGGTAACAGTGTTGTCACACCTTCAAACTTGCTCAGAAACAGCTCATTTACTGAGGATTTTACCCAGTCTCCAGTCTCCCCTGATCCCAGTGCATCTGAGCATTTGTGAGATACAGTGATCCACAGAGGCCCCAACCTTCTTCCATCCAACAGGACCCAAAGGATCTACTGTCAACATACTGGTGCCAGACGCCACACCCAGAGGTTCTATGTCTGGTTCAAAGCTATTTCTGTCACAGGAACTCCCAGAGGAAGTATTAGGGATGTACTCTTTATGTTGTGTGTATTTATTAAGTATTCTTTTCACATTTCTGAATTTAGTTGGTTGTTTTGTTCTCTTGAGCACAGTATATTTTCTCTCTCTCGCTCTCTGATATTAAAAGTCAAACTTGGAGCGGCCTTCAACCATTCATTTTAAAAGACACCAAAGTGCTGTGTCACAGCTGGTGGTGGACTTCTACTCCGGTTACTACTGTGCTGCACCTTTATACTCTTTTTCTCATCCTTAATTAGAGAGAGCCTTATTATGTAAACTTTCCATCTCAAGAATTTGTTTCATCTCCTACTGTCTCCTCTCATTTGATTTTTTTTCTACCTCAAACAAGTGAAATAAACCCGACATAGTCGATGTTTTTTTTCCATTGTATCACTGCTGCTAATATCACACTCTGAGGCATTTTTCAATTATTTTTAGAAATCTGATTTTCAAGGCTTACAATAAGATTCAATTTGTTCTTTAGTAACTTCTCCCTGGGTTCCTTCTTCTGCTCGCTTCTATCTCCATGCTGCTTCACACTCCATAGAGTCCTAGCCTTTAGGGCCCAGTGCTCCATCCTCATTCATCATCCTGAAGGGGGAAAAAGGCGATTCACGTTTCCTTAGGGCGGGAGCCATAGCCGGGGCTGTCAGCCAGTGTTGATTGATGGCCGGGGTTATGACAGGGCACCTGGGCCAGTGCACACGCCTCGTCCAGGGAGCGCATGTTGGCTCCTCAGTGCCAGCTGGGCACTGCTATTCCCTCCGCAGTATCGGCAGTATAGAGCAGAATACGTAGCAAGGTGGTCGGGCATCTATACGTACGAACTGCTGGGGGTGAAAATTGTCTGCCAGCAGACTGATTCTTGTTAACAGCTGTAAAGTTTCAAAGCAGCAGACCTGGCGGCAGCAGTGGGAGAGTCGTGCAGACACCCACCACTGGGAGGATGACACATACAAACACAGACACTGGTGCTGCTGTTGCAATACAGTAACTTAGCAACAGGAAACCTCACACACTGACCACTGACACCACATCGTGATAGAAATATGGGTTAGCATCGCACTCTCTCTTTTTCCTTTTTCTGTCTCTTCCTCTCCCCTATTTTTTCTGTCAGACCTAGCAGACGTGACTCTATTCCAGACTCAAATACAGCTGAATGAGCTTCCTCTGCAGCTCTCTTCCTCCACCTACTCCTGCTCTGCAACACTATTATACATCTCCTCCTTTCTTCTGTATTCTGTACCTCCCTCTCCCTTTTTCTCTCTAGTATTGTACACACCATCCTCTTTTTCTGCAGACACTTACACCTTCTTTTGAACTGATTTTCCTTTGTTTCCACGGTATTCTGCACTCCTCCATTTTGCACCTCCTGCTTTAAAGCACCTTCTGTGATGCATCCTTCACCACCTACTCTTCCTTTGGCCTTTGCAACTCCTTGTCCTCCTCCTCTAGAGTGCAGCACACCTTCTCGTCCATCTTAATAGTATTCACCTTCTCTCTCACCTCTACCTCTGAGGCTTATGTCAGTACAGCAGACAGGTGTGCATTTCACACGCTATTTGTTCCCTTGTTTTGTCATTCTACCAAGCTCCAGCGGTCATCATTAATAACCCTAGTCCCTCTTGCTGCCTGTGTTCTGTGTCTCTAAGCTGATGTTTCCTCCAGTCTTCTGGCAGTGCTGCCAGGCTCAGGCTCCAGTACGCAGAGAGAGTGAGGACTTGGCTCAGCCCAGTCACACAGGTAGCCGAATTCAGACAGGAGACTGCACACTGCAACACATCATGTATGTTCTGAGATTACTGAAGAAGACGATCAGATCAGATAGAAAGCACACATGTAAGTAACAGTTTTACATTATGTTATGGTTTTTAAACAAAAAAAAACAACTTTTCTGGTATAAACTACCAAAAGGCAGTAAATACATGACATGAATGGGACATTTTTCGAGTGTGTCATTAGAAATCAAACACTGCCTGTCACTATTAATAGAAAGACAGTATCTGCTCTTCCTGTTGTTTTCATCAGTGGTTTAAACTTGTTGTCAATTACAATATGTTGCCACTGAATAGTTCAGGCAAAACTCCATTAGTTATACTGCAGTTTTATGAAACGACCCGTAGGCAAGGGATCCACAAAATAATTTGCTATAAATCATAAATTTGTGACGTGTCATTAAAAAGTGCATATATCCAGTTGCAGACCATTTATAGTAATACATCATACATATGGTCCCCGTTACTCCCTCCTTTATTATCTCTAGGTCAATAGAAACTGTGATATTATTATGACAGCTTTATGGTGGTAAACATTTTTTGACCAATGCAAATAAAAAAACAAAAACAAAAAGTCCAGAAGGCAAGTAAGGGCACACGAGACAAAAGAAGCTCAAACAGAATCCAAACAGATAAACCCTGTTGGGGCTAGCACACATGGGAAGGAAACACAGGTGGAAACAATAACACACAAAACTGATGCGGGTGGAAAATACATTAGGTAAGACGAGAGAAAACTAACTTTTAATGTAAAATAGAAGGTAACAAAAAGACAAATAACTAGCTAAAGACTAACAACAAACATGATCTTCTTGTTCTTCTTTCAGTTTCTCACCACACCGGATAGTCACAATCCCACCCTATCTCTAGCATTTTCCTCCTCTGTCACACAAACCCTCTGCATGACCTCCTAAATGAATCTCCTCTGTGGTCATTCTTTTTTCCTCCTGCCTGGCAGCACCTTCTTTAACATCATTTATCCAATATATTCACCATCCCCAAACATAATAATAGAAACAAATGTAACTGACCAAAACACAGCAAATACACAAAAGTATTGTGTCGCACCTTTTAATCTTTGAATTCAGGTGTTTTCAGTCTCAATGCCACACATTTATACCTATGCAGTCAGGTTTTCCATTTGTGAAAGAATGGGTTGTTCTAAAGAGCTCACTGAATTTACGAGTGCTATTGTGACACAATGCAACAAGTCAGTTTGGGAAATTTCTTCCCTCCTAGATGTTCCACAATGAGCTGTAAGTGGTATTACTGCAGAGTGCAAGTGTTTAGGAACAACAGCAACTCAGTGATGAAATGGAAAACCATGTAAAGTTGCATAGTGGGGTTGCCAAGTACAGAATGGGAATGCCAAGTGCTAAGGTGGATAGTGCATAAAACTGCCAATGCAATGCAGACTCAGTGAATACTGAGCTTCAGACATTCTTTAGCATTAACACCAGCATAAAAGCTGTGCACAAGGAGCTTCATAGCATGGGTTTCCACAGCTGAGTAGCTCCTGTAAATATAATGAGAGGTAATTTGTGGTTTATGAAAACACAGGACAACAACACAGTCACACATTTGTGTTATTGTCACCTGCTATCTCTGTGCTGGCCTGCCTTTCCCTCGCTCTCTATCATGTGCTCTCTCTTTCTCCCTCTGCTCTGTCTATATGCATGTGTGTGTGTTCCAGAGTTGGTCCTTTTTGTTGTGCTGCCCTCCTGATGAGACACACCTGGGAGCTGTTAACTGATTAACTCACCTGTGATTCATACCGCAATCACCTGCTGCTATGGCTAAAGAAATCCCTCAGTCACTACTGGATCATTGCATCAAGAGTCCTTGTGTCCAGCGAGGGAGTCCTTATCATACCTGGTTTCATGACAGCTGTACTTATAAGCAAGCTAGTTAGCTGGCAGCCATGGGGAAATTGTTTGTCCACAGTAACTAGTGATATATTTTTTTAAAAAAGATGAGACTAAATTATTTTGTCACATCAACCAAGCATGAAAAAACAGCATAACTCTTTTAAAAAATACAATTTCACAAAAAAGGAAAATCAAGCTCAGTCAAACAGAAAAACGTGAAAAGTTCAATATATCAAAGTCTTAATGTAACATAATAAAAAGTAAAATATAACAAATAAATGGAGGTTTTATGATATCAAGCAAGAAAGATGACCTTGTGCAGCAGAGCTGAAACCAAAATTTCACAAAGTGTTCCACCCATCTTATTGTCCAAAGACCTCACATTCCCCATGATGATGACTGGAATACACAGTGAACACTCTTTTTACCCTGCTCTTTGCTCCAGGTCTGCAACACTGAAATCTCTGTAGCTCCTCTAAGATTACAGGCTTCACTCCAGGCTGTAAAACTGCAAGCTGTAGATCAGTTTGAGAAGATTCTCTGGTGCCAAGAGTGTAATGCAAAGAAAAACCAGGAGAAGACTTCAAGATTTGACTTGAACAAACAAGACTTGAAAAACAAAAGCAACTTTGCATAAAACACAGGGAGCAAGGAAAATCATCTTTATTGGTTCAACAGAAGCTGCCACTCAGCACACCACCAGGAAGTGTATGAGGGGGCCCTTGAAAAGATTTCCCTGGCCCCCTCATAAAGTTTTGACAATATCTGGTTCTGACTATATTACCATGTAAAACAAATACATAAATCCTGATAGTGAGTGTAAACTTGATTGCTAGTGGGCTGTCTTCAAGTGTATGCACTGACTGGGTTGGTTTAAGCATCTTTATCTTCTCCGTGTGCTTTTCCCATTTGTCTTATTTTCCCTTGAGTCTCTTTTGCTGTCACACTGGGGCTCGGAGTGTGATGACTATTTTCATTGTTGGATTTTTGGATCCCTTTCTCAGCTGCCAAACAGTCAGAAATCTTTAAAAACCCCAGTTTGTCATGTCAGACCCAGCACTGTGAGTCCATCCAAGATGATCTTCCTTCATTGTGTCCCCTTTACTTGCTACCTATTAAAAAGGGATCTTATTTAGTCAGGAAGGGCAACTGATGTCCCTATTGCCAGTCTTGGCAGCCGGGGATCGGTCCGCCAGGGCCTCCGCTCCTGGCCGCCGCCCGACACACATTGCACCCGACCCCTATGGCGCCTCCTGCGGGTGGTGGGCCTGCGGGAGGATGGGCCCATGTCTCCTCTTTGGGTTGTGCCCGGCCGGGCCCCATGGACTAAGGCCCGGCCACCAGACGCTCGCCCTCGGGCACCCTCCCCGGGCCTGGCTCCAGGGCGGGGCCCCGGTAACCCTATCCCGGGCAGGGTAAACTGTTCCCTCGATGTTCTTTTCATACGGGTCTTCTGAATCGCTCTTTGTCTGGTCCCTCACCCAGGACCAATTTGCCATGGGAGACCCTACCAGGGGGCAAAAGCCCCCAGACAACATAGCCCCTGGGATCCCTGTGACACACAAACCCCTCCACCACGATAAGGTAGCGATTCACGGAGAGGCACCAGGATGCTCTAGGCCGCAGGTCGATGATCGATTTTGTAATCGTATCACCAGACCTGCGACCATATGTTCTGGACACTCGGGTAAAGAGAGGGGCTGAGCTGTCAACTGATCACCACCTGGTGGTGAGTTGGATCAGGTGGCGGGGGAGGACGCTGGACAGACCCGGTGCACCTAAACGCGTAGTGAGGGTGTGCTGGGAACGTCTAGCAGAGGCCCCAGTCCGCGAGATCTTCAACGCACACCTCCGGCAGAGCTTCAACAACATTCCGAGGGAGACTGGGGACATTGAGTCCGAATGGACCATGTTCAGCGTCTCCATTGCCGAAGCTGCTGCATTGAGCTGCGGCCGCAAGGTGGTTGGTGCCTGCCGTGGTGGTAATCCCCGAACCAAATGGTGGACACCAGAGGTGAAGGGAGCCACCAGGCTGAAGAAGGAGTCCTATCGGGCTTGGTTAGCCTGTGGGACTCCAGAGGCAGCCGACAGGTATCGACAGGCCAAGCGGAATGCGGCTCGGGCAGTGGCTGAAGCAAAAACTCGGGTGTGGGAGGAGTTCGGAGAGGCCATGGAAAAAGACTTTCGGACTGCCTCGAAGAGATTCTGGCAAACCGTCAGGCGTCTCAGGAGGGGAAAGCGGTGCTCTACCTGCACTGTGTATAGTGCTGGCGGTGCGCTGCTGACGTCGACTGAGAAAATTGTCAGACGGTGGAAGGAATACTTCGAGGACCTCCTTAATCCCACTGACACGTCTTCCGAGGAGGAAGCAGAGTCTGGGGATGAGGGGAATGACCCGCCAATTTCTGGGGTCGAGGTCACTGAGGCAGTTAAACAACTCCTCGGTGGCAGAGCCCCTGGTGTTGATGAGGTCCGCCCCGAGTTCCTGAAGGCTCTGGACGTTGTAGGGCTGTCCTGGTTGACACGCCTCTACAATGTTGCGTGGAGATCAGGGGCAGTACCCCTGGACTGGCAGACCGGGGTGGTGGTCCCCATCTTTAAGAAGGGAGACCGGAGGGTGTGTTCCAACTACAGGGGGATCACACTCCTCAGCCTCCCTGGGAAAGTCTATGCCAGGGTGCTGGAAAGGAGAGTTCGTCCGTTAGTCGAACCTCGGATACAGGAGGAACAATGCGGTTTTCGTCCTGGTCGCGGAACACTGGACCAGCTCTTTATCCTCTCGAGGATACTTGAGGGTGCATGGGAGTTTGCCCAACCAGTCTACATGTGTTTTGTGGACTTGGAGAAGGCATTCGACCGTGTCCCTCGGGGTGTCCTGTGGGAGGTGTTGCGGGAGTATGGGGTGTCTGGCCCACAGCTACGGGCCATTCGATCCCTATACAACCGTTGTAAGAGTTTGGTTCGCATTGCCGGCAATAAGTCGGACTCGTTTCCGGTGGGTGATGGGCTCCGCCAGGGCTGCCCTTTATCACCGATTCTGTTCATAATTTTTATGGACAGGATTTCTAGGCGCAGCCAAGTGGCGGAGGGCTTTCACTTCGGTGGCCTCAGAATCTCATCTCTGCTTTTTGCGGATGATGTGGTTCTGATGGCTTCATCGGGTGGGGGCCTCCAGCTCGCACTGGAACGGTTCGCAGCCGAGTGTGAAGCAGCGGGAATGAGGATCAGCACCTCCAAATCTGAGGCCATGGTTCTCAGCCGGAAAAGGGTGGAATGCCCACTCCGGGTCGGGGATGAGTTCCTGCCCCAAGTGGAGGAGTTTAAGTATCTCGGGGTCTTGTTCGCGAGTGATGGGAGAAGGGAGCCGGAGATCGACAGACGGATTGGTGCTGCGGCTGCAGTGATGCGGACGCTGCACCGGTCCGTCGTGGTGAAGAGGGAGCTGAGTGTAAAAGCGAAGCTCTCAATTTACCGGTCGATCTACGTCCCGACCCTCACCTATGGCCACGAGCTGTGGGTAGTGACCGAAAGAACGAGATCGCGGATACAAGCGGCAGAAATGAGCTTCCTCCGAAGGGTGGCTGGCCTCTCCCTTAGAGATAGGGTGAGAAGTTCGGCCATCCGGGAGGGGCTCAGAGTAGAGCCGCTGCTCCTCCACATCGAAAGGAGCCAGTTGAGGTGGTTCGGGCATCTGACAAGGATGCCCCCTGGGCGCCTCCTGGGTGAGGTGTTCCGGGCATGTCCCACCGGGAGGAGGCCCCGGGGCAGACCCAGGACGCGCTGGAGAGATTATATCTCTCGGCTGGCCTGGGAACGCCTTGGTGTTCCCCCGGATGAGCTGGAGGAGGTGGCTGGGGAGAGGGAGGTCTGGGCTTCTCTGCTTAGGCTGCTGCCCCCGCGACCCGACTTCGGATAAAGCGGATGAGGATGGATGGATGGATGGATGGGCAACTGATGTAAAACTCCCATGGCTACCTATACTACCCACTGTGGGGACCCCTTGTGACAAGGTAGCAGCCAAAAGTATCTTTTATTATTAGTTGGTTGGCAATCAGTCAGGGAACCTATTGGCTATTGTCTGCTGGTATAGCAGATAGTATTTCAGACCTGTGTCTGGGCAATTTGTGGGACTCTGAAATAACCATAACAGTTAACAATGTTTTAAGACATCAACCTCATACATATGAATCAGAAGCAAATACTGGACAAACACTGGCGCTGTCCACCTGAATTTGGGTTGCAGTTACAGTAAAGTATATTAATTTGGTGAGCACTGCAGCAGAACTGTAGTGCCATCTAAACCAATAACAGCTGATTACACTTCATCGAGTTTGAGTTATTGGCTCTTTAGTTGCTT
Organism: Oreochromis niloticus; assembly: GCF_001858045.2. Lineage (NCBI taxonomy): Eukaryota > Metazoa > Chordata > Actinopteri > Cichliformes > Cichlidae > Oreochromis > Oreochromis niloticus. The sequence continues at coordinate 33,853,561 of NC_031965.2, forward strand.
GCAAATTCTGTATTAATTGGATTCAATAAGTGATTGGACTTTAAATTTGATCTACTAAAATACCAGCTCTACGGTGGACAGTGAAATTTAAATATGCATGGGTTTATCTCTGTTAGCTTCATAAAGGACTGACAGGTCATCACAGCTTCTTTTATTTCCTCTAAACAATGTGCAGTCTGCAGTCAATAGTGTGGTCTAACACTGTGATTTGTTGCCAACCTTTGATTGTTTTTTTTTCTCCTAATATCATTTCCTGTGCTGGGCAACTGTTCCCCTATGGCCACAAAAACAAATACAATCAACAGCCGTAAGTAGTTTATTTAAGGTACCCAACAGTATATTCACTTGTGGCAATTCTGCACACAAGGATGTTAGCTTCCTTTCAAGAGAAGCATTTGTGATGCTCTGGATGATTACATCATACAATTTTCAAAGTATCAAAGGAAGAAAAGTACTTATCTGATTGGTCATGACTGATGCCAGACCCGCAGATAATGTGTTTCTCTAAATCCAAACCAATTTCCGGCTGTACTGTTTGCCTCTGGCCTCAAAATTACCAAAAAATCACTCGCCACTCCCTGTACATTCACTGATTCACCGAAACAGAACCCACAGTCAGACACTAAGGAAATATTGTCCCTTTTTTTATTATCTATTTTTGACAGCAGCCTTTCTTCACAGTTAAGTTGCACTATAACAGGGTCACATCTTTATTTCTCCATTTCATGAAACCCTCCTCATTTCCTTCTGCTTCTTTCACTTCCTCTATCTTTCCAATACTTCCCTACAGACCTGCTTCCCTCCATCTTTCGTAGTTTTCATTCTTCACACCTTCTCTCTTTTTATACATTTGTTCCTTCTTTTTCTCCCCCCTATAACCTAACACTCTGGTTCAGTGAGGTCATGGAGGGATCTGTGTCCCTTGGCCTCTGTGAAGCAGTGTCCAGTTGGTGTAATTATGATGGATGGAGTAATTTCCAGAGGCGCCTTTCGCCAAGAGGGTTGAGCCCACCATGCTTTCTCTCAGCTTTAATGACTTTTTAATAGAGCTCACTCCCAAACCTACATCACGGTGCGCCAGTGAGAGTCACCGACAAATCACTGCTGTTAAAGCAGGTAATGGCACAGCAGGACATGGGTGGCCCGGCCTCTTTAAAAGCAACTGCCCCCCTTAGGTAGCAGCAGCTCTCTCTACATGTGATTTGGGCTATCTGCTGTTCTCTACTGCTGGGTCCACAATCAGTTGGTCTCCTTAAGAACAACCAACCTGAGGAGCTTTTTTTGTATTAAGTCTTTTTAAATTAAAATGAAAGCAGTCTGAATTATCACATGAAACTTGAGCCAATGTGTTTTTTAAGTACTGCATTTTACAGTCCTCAGGCTAACTAGGGATGAGATCTTCAAAAATCAATAAAGATTTATGGAGAAGAACTTTATAAAAAATATACACTGATAATAATGAACTCTTGTCAAAGAAAGGGGATGGCAAGGCTTCTCCTGAGCACTGGTCCTTTTCTATGAATATATCCAAAATAAATGAAGGTCCAGGTGGCAGATTATGAGCTAGAGTGAAGACAGCTGCATGTCAGTGATGTGCCTTTTCTTGGATATGGGCACGCAGGTTTTGTCTCTCCAAATTATTCCATGATTTTTACTGGATTATTACCCCATAACCACATAGAATGGATATCTTTCTCATGCAAAGCACAGATCTGCAGTAGATATCAGTAAAACTGAGTTTGGCGACTCTGAAAAATCAACCTTGGCATTTCGTCATCATTCAAAAAACTGTCATTTCCACCGGAAAGTTTTCTTGAGAAGATAATAATGTGAATATATATGTAAGAAATGAAATGAGCTGGCATTGAAACTCAGCCTTATGCCTCCATTTATATTTCAGCCATTGAGAGTGGTTGTGTTCACATACAGTAATAAATATGATGGCTGTTCAACAATAGCTGCAAGAGTCAACGGGACGGTTTACAACATGTACGGTTTAGGTAGCGAAGATGAAGATGCTAAGATTTTCATTGGAGGTGAACAGGATGCACAAGATTAAACCACTCAGGATGAGTCATTCAAGGCTTGTATGGTTTAGACATGCAGAGGAGGGAGAGTGGATATACTGGACAAACAATGTTGAATATGAAGCTCCCAGGCAGGAGGAAGAGAGGAACTGAATGTTCATGGATGTAATGGTGTAGGATGTGTAGAGGATTGATGTGAGAGAAGAGGATGCTAAGGATTGGGTGAGATGGAGGTAGATGATCCAGAAGACAACGTTAACCACGTGTTTTAAGGTGTCTGTTTCTGTGTATGTTGAAATATGCTAATAAAATTTCTCTACAATTTCACACTTTACTTATAAATTCAGTCGACTTTAGTCACACAAATAAATACTTCCTGTATACTTATCACGAAAGAGGAAACATTAAAATGCAGCAAGACCTTCAAGTTGAAGTAAACTTGTTCACGTATGAGAAACAAAATTAAATAATTAATTTAAACAGTTACTTGCAGTATTGAAAACTCAGTAGAATAAGACAAGTAACTTAACATCCCAAAGTAACTTTTGATTTGATTCACTACTTTACCTTAATGTGCCCCACTCACACACCAACCTTGAATCACCATGTCCAATCGTTGCAGGCCGTGATTGCTGAAGAAAAAAACAATGGCACCTCTCTTCTATGGAGGAACCTGGTCAAGTGCAAGAGGAGTCCTTCTCTGCCCCACCACACTGTCAAGAGCAGCAAGCATACTCCCACGGAGCTGCAATCTAACTGGCCGATTCTCCAGCCTCGCCAGTCCTATGCAATCCTTGCTGAAATACGTGAAGTTCGCAGCTGGAGCTAACTCTGATAGCTTACTTAGCTAGCCAGTAACTGGTTTTCTTGGCAGATATGTAATAGCTAGTCCAGAGGTTCCCAAAGTGTGGGGCCCATGCCCTAGTGGGGGCGCAGAGCCATTGCAGGGGGGCCGCGGTATGAAAAGAAAAAAAAAATAGAAAAGAAAGCTTGGACACTGCTAGCATAATGGACAGGTTTTTCACGGGGCTCCCACACAAACGCAAAGCAGGAGATGAAGCATCGCCAAATATGTTTCCAAGCCAAAGACTAGAAAATATGGTGAAGCATATCTTCCCTTTGGCTTCACCTGCACAAGTGCCAAGGTAGGTCTCCCCTGCAAAATTAGTTTTCCCTGCATCGGGAGCAGCGCTGGGCTCTCCAAATCACGGACAACCAGTATCCCACATTCTTGATTTTTAGTTCACAAACACTTCTTGTAATGACTACTCCTGACATTTTGGACATGTTAGCTTTTTATACAGTAAAGTTACAGCGGGATACAAATAATATCAGGCTGATCCTGCCGTAATTTGTTCCCCCCGGTTCAAATCACGGACAAACAGTATCCCATGGCTGTTTTTGTTTTTGAACCCATTTTGCACAGAGAGGCATTTTTTGAAAAATGTATTGACAGCAATGTTGACTATTATTACATAGGAAAAAAAACAACTACACGTAAAATAATCACACCATGACGCCTCTGCCTTTCTAAATGGAGGGACAGTAACTGCGTGTGTATATGTAAGCGTGTAAAACCTGAAGATAGTCAGATTAACAGTAACAGTATTGTGGCGAGCTCAGACACAGAGGAGACAGAGGTTTCTTGGAAGCACAGCCGTCTATTAGAATCGGCCCAGAACACTGCTGCTACCTCCCTCCTCAGCGCGGCAACAACAACATAACAACAAAAAAAAGGCGCTCTCTCACCGGAAAAACAGTCGCCGAGAGAGTGCGTCACTCATCACCATGACAACAGAAACATAACTATAACAACAGAACCCCAAAACAGCCCTGACCCGCTACATAGCCCCCACCTAAGGTCGTCCCCGACAGCCCCATTACCCCACACAAAGTCCTGTAAGTGTCTAGGTGCCTTCTTTTGGCACACCGGCCGGTCTCGACCGGCAGGGGAAAAGTCACTCGGATCAGAACCTGGGTGTCACCAGCATCCCCTGCCCCGGCGTCTGCCGGAGCGAGCGGTCGGTACGGTGAAAGCCTGTCCCGGTGCAACACCACCATGCGCCCCGGGCCTGGCATGCGGATACGGTACACCACTTCCGTTAGTCGCTCCACGACCTCCGCCGGCCCTTGCCAGTGACTGCACAGTTTGGGGGACACTCCTCTCTTGCGAACCGGGCAGTACACCCACGCACAAAAGCCTCCCCCCGGCACTTGGTGTCGTAGGCCCTTTTCTGTCGTACTCCGGCGCTGGCCTGGGCCTGGCGGGTGTAGTCGTGAACCACCTGCAGCCGCTCCCTCAGCCTCCTGTAGTAGTCCATCTCTGGCCCACCGTCAATCTCCGGCTCGGGGGGGACCCAAACACCAGATCCACAGGCGTCCGGAGCTCCCGCCCAAACATCAAAGCGGCAGGCGTGCACTGGCTGGACTCCTGAACCGCAGTCCGATACGACCAAAGGACCAGGGGCAGATGTCGGTCCCAATCCCGCTGGTGGCGACTGGTGAGAATGGCGAGCTGGGTAGCCAGTGTGCGGTTAAAACGCTCGACCAGGCCGTCGCTTTGCGGGTGGAGCGGTGTGGTTCTTGTCTTCTCCACCCCCAGCCACCGACAAATCTCCCCGAAGACCTTCGATTCGAAGTTGCGCCCCTGGTCACTGTGGAGCTCAGCCGGGACCCCAAAACGGGCGAACATCTCCTCCACCAGCCTCTCTGCCGTCGTCGTCGCACTCTGGTCCGGCACCGCGTAGGCCTCCGGTCACATTGTGAAATAGTCCATCGCCACCAGCACGTACCGGTTCCCTGACTCCGTAACAGGGAAAGGCCCTAAGCCAGCGGGCCACCTGACCTTCTGGGTGTTTGAAGTTCAGGAGCCAGGTCAGAGATGCATGGTCAGTGCGCAGGAGGAACCGGCAGCCGTGCAGGTATGGCCGGAAGTGCCGCACCGCTAGCACTACGGCCAGCAGCTCCCGCCGGGTCACGCAGTAGTTCCTCTCGGCTCACCCCACAGCACGGCTGAAGTATGCCACCACTCGTTCTCTGGCCTCGCCCTGCTGGGAAAGGACCGCCCCGACTCCTACATTGCTAGCGTCAGTGTCCACAATGAAAGGTTGCCGGGCGTCGGGGTAGGCCAGAACTGGGGCTCTGGTGAGGGCCTCCTTCAGCTGTGCAAAAGCCGCAGCGCAGGCATCACCCCAGCCAAACGGCTGGCCCTTGTCAGTCAGGCGGGGGAGGGGGCTGGCTATCATCGCGAACCCCTTGATGAACCGACGGTAGTAGGAGGCTAGGCCCAGGAAGCTCCGCAGTTCTTTGACGTTCGAGGGAGTCGGCCAGTCCCGGACCGCAGCCACCTTTGCGGAATCGGTGGCGATACCTTGAGCGCTGATCACATGGCCCAAGAACGTAGTCTCTCTCGCCAACAGCCGGCACTTCGCAGGGTTGAGCCACAGCCCAGCTCGACGGATGGCGCTGAAGATCTCGCTCAGGTGAGACAGTGCACTGTCGAAGTCGCCACCGTGCACCAACAGGTCCAGGTACACAACACAGCGGCTACGAGGGATGTTCACGAGCACCCTCTCCATCAGCCTCTCAAACGTCGCTGGCGCATTGCAGAGCCCAAATGGCATGACCCTGAACTGCCACAGCCCCTGTCCAATGGTGAATGCAGTCTTAGGCCTTGCTTCGGGGGCTAGCTCCACCTGCCAGTAGCCGCTGCGTAGGTCGAGGGAGCTGAACCAGCTGGAGCCGGTAACGTAATCCAGGGCCTCATCGATCCGTGGAAGCGGGTACGAGTCCTTCTTGGTGACTGCATTGAGACGGCGAAAATCCACGCAGAACCTCGGGCTGCCATCCTTCTTCCCCACCAGGACCACGGGTGCCGCCCATGGGCTGTTGGACGGCTCGATCACCCCAGCCGCAGCCATCTCATGGATCTTTTCCTCCGCTACCTGCCGTTTTGAGAGGGGCAGCCGGTGTGGGCGCAGACGGATGGGTTGAGCAGAGCCGGTGTCGATGGTGTGCTGGACCAGCCCCGTCTGCCTGCAGTCTTTGTCACTGGTGGCAAAGATGTCCACATTCTCGTCCAGGAGGCACCTCAACCGCTGGCGCTGGTCAACATTGAGACCTACGCTGCTGCGCTGCCACAGGTCACCAACAGCCTAGGTTGTCTCGGTCGAGGGAGATTTGTCGGGCTGAGAGGCCGGGGCTGAGGTGAGTGGAGATGACCCAGAGCCACTGGCACCCAAAATCTGCTGAGCGGCAGCTGCCCGACGCCTGTCTCGTCTGGCTCTGGTCCCCTCCTCTCCCTGCTTTTGACCGCACTGGAGGGCAAGAGCCTCTGTGCCAAGAGTGATAGCCCACTTTGCGGTGTCGACGTAGGCCTCCCAGCGGGTCAGCAGATCAAGGCCGGTGATGCACTGGTCTTGAATGTCAGCAAGCCAGAAGTCGTGCACCAGCTCCAGATCCTTTACTCGGATCCGCAACGGTTTCTTCACCCGCATATCAGCCCTCTCACCCGTCACTGTCATCAGCTGGGTGTCGGTGGGCAACCAACCCTTCACCAATGGCCCGGACATTCCAGGGAGCATGCCAGGTCGTATCAGGGAAATGGTAGACCCCGTGTCCACCAGGGCCTGGCATGGCTGGTCCTCAACACATCAGCTCAGGTAGAGTCCCTTGAAGTGCCCAACTCGGCCCACCACCGTGCATCGTCCTTGGAGGGGGGCAGGAAGCTGGAGCGGTGGTCCCCTCGCTACACCGCTCCCTCCCCGTTTCCCTGAGGCTGCGTGGTCCTGGTCTTCGGGGCAGGGGCTGGGCAGTCGCACGCCACGTGGCCAGGCTCATCGCACCGGTAGCAGCGGTCGGTCGGTCGGTCGGTCGGTCGACGAGGACGCCTCCGGGGCACCGAGGGTTGCAGCTGGCATATCTTGGCGACCTCCCCCTCCCCGTCGCAGTCTGCGACTCTGATTTGGGGGTAGTTTGTGGGGGGGGCACCTGCTGGTTAGGTTGCGAGGTGAACACCAGCTCAGCCCTTACAGCCTCAAGGAGCGCCTCACGGAGAGTTTGAGGCATGGCCAGGCGGACGTGTTGGCGTAATCGCTCTGGAAAAAGTCCTCGCAGAAAAGCATGCAGGCTAAGCTCCTCACGGGCTGCTGCTGGGAACTCCGGGTAGCCACGACGAGCATGCAGCAACACGTCCACTGCAAAGGTGCCCAGGCTCTCCCCCGGCCGACGGCTCCGGTTGGTCAGCTGCTCTCTGCTCTGATCAGTGGAGTGCCGCTGCCCGAATCGCCTCTCGATTGCTATGGTGAGGGCCTGGAGCTCATGCTGCTCTGACAGGGCTAGGTCAAGGAGTACCTGCAGTGCATCTCCTTCCAATGGTAGCGCTAGATGTGTAGCAGCCTCTTCGTCGCTCCAGCCATTATGCCTCGCGGCTAGCCGTACTTGTGAGAGGTAGGGCTCTAGCGGGATTAGCCCGTTGTATTTCGGTACCTTAGCTGGCGTTGCAGGCATCACCGCTCGCTGTCGGGGGCTCGGTGTGTCGGTCGACAGAGGCAGCCCATGAAGCATTGCCCCAGCGTCTGTCACGACGGGCCGCCGCCGCGGTGCGCTCGCGCCGTCGGGACCCGTCGGGGGACTTACATGGCCGCTCGCTTCCTCTCTCCTCAATCGCCAGCTTCCCAAGCAGCGGATGCTCTCCTCGACAGCTTGCTCCAGCCTCTGAATGTCTCTCTCCATTATGGCGGGGGTGAGCTAATCCCACTTCTGACACCAATGTGGCGAGCTCAGACACAGAGGAGACAGAGGTTTCTTGGAAGCACAGCCGTTTATTAGAATCGGCCCAGAACACTGCCACTACCTCCCTCCTCAGCGCGGCAACAACAACATAACAACAAAAAAAAGGCGCTCTCTCACCGGAAAAACAGTCGCCGAGAGAGCGCGTCACTCATCACCATGACAACAGAAACATAACTATAACAACAGAACCCCAAAACAGCCCTGACCCGCTACAGTATTTTGTCTCTATCTGCCATTCTGCAATTCATCTCATGTAAACAATAACATGGCGCACAGCGTGACGTGAAAAGAGGCACATAGCTTTGTCGTTGCGTAACGAACTCTGTATTCCTCGTCCACACATAAACGCAAAAAAGGAGTTTTAAATAATCTCCGTTTTCGGTGAATCCCAACGCCGTTTACGTGTTGACAAAAAGGCCCAAATGCATAGAAACAGCTGCGTTTTCAAAAATACCGCTGTAGGTGTGGACGTAGCGTAAAAGAGTTAGTAGTATATTTTATTGCCGTTTACTTGTATTTGCTTAATCATTTACTAAATGTTTGAGGTGTGAAATAAACCGCAATGGAGCAAAATATGGGTGTGTGTGTTTGGAGAATGTGTTTGTGCGGGGGGGTGTTTAGGTGGTGGGGGGCACGAACATTTTTCTTGTAAAACAAAGGGGGGCTTGGCAAAAAAACTTTGGGAACCACTGAGCTACTCCAAGCTGCACTAACCCACCTCTCTCTTTGCTCAGTTCTTTGGCCGTGAACGCTGGATGTCTTATCCACGCAGTCCCTCCCCAGTGTCCTGGTTAATGCTAGCCACATCCAACCACGTGCTCTTCCATCTGTCCTTTCCCTCGTGCCTCAGCTTTCTCCTTCCTCCCTTGCTTGACCTCTCCCTCCAAAATAAATAAGCACTTTTGCAAATAAACGTTATCTCCACTAATATGGATATACAGAGAATTAGTAAACAGAACTATTCATCTATACATGTACACTGGAAATAAAATTCATATGTGACTCCAGGGGGTCCTAGCCAACTGTCTGTTTTTAACAACTTGGTAATCAGACTATTGTCTGTAAGACATGTGCCTGACATGTTAAGTGGATTTAAAGTTTAGAAATTTTACTGTCACAGTTTGTGTTAGATAGGGTTTTTGGCATAAAATCTGTGCCAACTCCAACATGAGTTCTATCTACAGTGGCGATCCCTTGGGAAATAAAGGAGCAGTGGAAAGTACCTTTTTAACAGTTTGGTGTGTTAACATGCAAATTGGGATATTTAGAGCTAATAAGTCCAGTCTGATTTTAAAAAAACAAGGTCATTATTTATTTATTTTTTTTAGGATTCATCCTCTCTATACTACAAACACACCCAAAATTCATGACAATTTGTCTAGTACTTGTTAAAATATTCAGCTTGTCAACTTGATGATCACACGAGAGCATGTCAGAAGAACAGACCAGAAAATAATAAAATCAGTTAACAACAAAAGTAGTTGACAGTGCATCAAGCATATGGAAGACTGCTGGTGAACATACTTTACGTATACATATTCAGTAGCAACCACAGTGGAGCAGAAATCTGAAAGAGTATCTAAAAACATAAATCTCAATTTTAACTCAGAAGTTGAAATGAGTCAAAGTGTCCTATAACAAGCAATTACATCCACACTGGCTGTTTATTGCCTACCAAAGATTAATGATCATCACAACCAATGTGAGAGTAGGCAGCATCAATAAGCTCAGCTGAAACAAATCTACACAAGGATATTTGTCATGCAGTACAGGTGTAATGTATTTGACAAGTAAAGATGATTTTTATTCTTACATATTCTAAATGTTCACGCAATAGCATAAAATGAAATTGGGACACGATTAGAGCTTGTCACCAACACTTTTTCATTACCAGTAGGAGACAGCAGGGCAGTGAATAAAGTGACACCGAGATTTGAGTATCTGTGAACTCATTTTCAGTCCCTGTGAGAGCCAATACGTCTCTCAGTAAACTGTTCCAGTGCAGTCTCTACCTTGTCACTCTTGATATTTTTCTTCAGTAGAAAAATAAAAATGTCGATTGCCTGCATTGCTGACTAAGGTTTCTATTGCAGCAGCCTTTGAAAATCTGTAATTGTATAGAGTGAATTAGGCTGAGACTACAACATCAGCTATTTTTCCAAATGTGCAAAAAAAACTTTTCACAAAAACTCCATATAAAATGTACTTTGCAGAATATGTTTTTCATTGTGTTTTATTGGATTCTCTATTAAACAGAACAACTCGACACAAGCTGTACTGCAGATGGTGTTGTCTGATTAAATTATAGAAAGAAAAAGGCGGTTAGAGAAACTTGGTTCATAGCTGTGTTGAGGGTCCATCTGAGTGTTGTAAACACAATGTGCACCAAAAGTCATTCAGGCACAAACAGGTACAAAATATGTGGGCATTTAGCTGGAGATTACAGATAACTCTTTCAATGCATGATTGTGATTTTTAAACTTTTGAACAGCTATTAAAAGATTTTTTTTTTAAATGGAACAGTTTGCGTGAGTGCTTCTTGTCTTGAAGTATTAATTCTCTCTCATTTTCAATGGCACATTTAACTGTTTGGCAATTGCCATTCATAAGAATTGATTAAGAGCATCTAACTCCTAGACATTGAATGACTAAAATTTGTTTGGTAGTTGGACACTGAGATTAAATGCTAGCATAAGCCAAAGAGCCAAAGACTAAGCCAAAAACTACAGAAGCCATTTCAAACATCTGAGTTGAACAGCAGCAGTTTTCAGTTAATATCAAAATGTATTTTTTGCACCGATTGCCCATCATTTTTACAGACATCATCCTTATCAGAAAATACCCCTGCAAATTTAGAAGTGGGATCTTGAGCGAGCTAGTGCAAAACTTATATAAGTAGGAACAGACAGCCAAACTTAGCATATGCCAGTAATGACTGCACTGGGCACAGTGTGTCACTCCACTGATCATTTGGGATGGAAGCTCCCGAGTCATGCACATCAGAGAATTTAGAGGTATAGTGCAGGCTGAATTTAGTGTACCACAAATAAGCATTAGCACTTGCTCTCTATTGTAAAAATCAAAATGAAACCTTTGTCAGTTTTGGAATTAAAAGAGCAGAAGAGGAGACAGCAATAAGGCAAATAATCAAAAAGAAAGTAAGTAATAAATAGAATCTAAAACAGAACCTGCAAGACCAAACCAAGTTTAAATTGCTTTTATTTTGATAGGGTTCAAAGGGAAGGAGACAGGTAGGTTTAATTTGGGTAAATTGCTTGTGAAATATTTGACTTGAATCTTTACTTGTGTTTCCTTTATGATTTTGAAAGTGGGGGAGGCAGGAGAAGGTTCCAGAAGGCACTGTTAGTGGAAAATTGGCAGGCAGGTGAGTAATGGCAAGAGATGGCTAGCTTTGATTTGCAGGTCAGTCTTTCCTTTACAAGTGAACAACAAATGAAATCTTTCAAGTTGCAGATAACTTGAGGCAAACCAAGGCATGTGCTACAAGACAGCTATAAGTGGAGACAAGACATTGAGATCAGGGTCAGCTAACAGAAGGCACAGGCTGAGAGCCTTATTTCCACCATAAAGGTAACTACAATTTGGCAAAGAGTGGAGGTTTCAGCTGGCCTTTTATTCCTGGGAAGTAATGAGTTAGTGGCCAGTGTGCTGGCTGGATCAAAGGCAAGGAAGTACCACCCAAAGGTGGGGCAAGGCACCAACCCTGCCCAAATCCACCTGAGAGCAGACAGAGGGTGAGAGCAAGAAGGAGGTAGAAAGGAGCAGGCCTGCTGGGATCGTAATATTTAAGAATGGTTTTCCGATTTAGTCTCTATGTAAACTTGTGTCATTTCACTAGACTAAAACCTAAACTTAACTTAACTTTAAGTTAACTTAGCATTAATGATTCATAGCTTGGTTGTTGGAGATGTTGAAGGCTTCTGTGGAACGTGGGAACAAATGCAATGACTCGGAAAAAAATATTCAAGCTTAAAGTAGATATTGGCTTGTAGTTGACCCCATACAGAAATTTGGGGATGTTCAGACAGGTAATGGTGTGAATCTGAAAGCCTGAAACCTGTGCTCCTGTGTAGAAGCATTTAGAATAATTGCGTTTCTCCCCCGCATTTATTCAAATTTTTCATTTGATTTTTCACCTGTTTCTATGTTGGGCTTTTAAACGTTTTTTATTTGGATAAAAAGATACTTCAGCATTTATTTGATCAAAAACTCTGCCAATTGATGCATTGTATATGATGCTGTGTCTTGCGGTTAGTGGTTTAAAATAAGTGCAGTGTGTTATGTGAAGGCTGTGTGCAGGCAGGAGTGGTAGTAGGAGGACCCAAAGTGCAGACAGTCTTAGACAAAAGGTGAACTTTAACTCAGATTTATTGCTAGATGGCAAACAGAGAACTAGCAAAACTGGGAATACAAATGATAAACTGAAGACAACAATAACCTGAACTGGCAAACGGACAGAACACACAGCAAGATGAGAGTAGATTGCGACACAGACAACCTGAAACACAGGGCTTAAATACATCGAGGGAGCAATCAGGGAATGGGTAACAGGAGGGAAACACAGCTGGGGCAAATCAGGCCTAACGAAACAGGGGAAGCAAAACCAGATACATTAACATCAGACATGGACCTTCAAAATAAAACAGGAAACAACACCGACTGAACCAAAGACAGACTCACACGCAGGCACTGCAACAGAGGGAACCGAGATGTAAACCATAAGACAGAACACAGACCAAGAAACCAAAGACTAGAAATGATAAATAATATAATAACTCAAACCTCTGGGTCAACGACCCAGGCATCCTAACACTGTGCAGTGACTGATCTCTTGTTCAGTGTGCTTAGTGTTGAAACAGTTCAATTCTGATTGAATCCTATGAGGTGAGAATGTCTTGCTTTGCCTCCATATTTTCATCGACTGCTCTTGTTTTGCTGGCCTCTGTGTTATCTGAGCTGATGTATTGTGTCTTAAATTGTGGATCGCCCCTTGTTGCAACACCAAGAGGGCTGTGCTTTCGCGGGTCACAGCATCGAGATATGCTGTGACTGATGTCTTTGTTATTTTGTTTGTTTGTTTTGTGTGTGTGTGTGTGCGTACGTGTGTTGTACACAACAGGAGTCTGTGTTTTAAAGAGATTTGCTCTGGCTTGAGGTTAGTACACACCACTTAGGTCTGATTCACCAAACAGAGAACAGTGAACTCCATCCATAGATTCAAGGGCTCTTGTCAACACTGACTGAGGTGGCCTTGTGTTGTGTTTATGTCGTCCTTTTGATGAGTGTCCCACCTAGTTGGTGATCTGCCACGTGCGTGAGAAGGAGCATGTGAAGATCTTCCTGAGCTTCAACCAGATCTGTCTTCTCTTTCTAGGAAGAAGGCAAACATTTTTAAAACAAAAACTATTGTCATCCTTTTATCTTTGCATGTTCCTTGAAAACGAGTGTTCAATAAAAATATAAAATAACATTAAGTCAAAATTATTAAAGTGAAAATAATTTGGAGATTACACATAACATTAAATGACATTTAATATGCTGACTGAACTGTATTTAGTTTTTAAAGACCACACTGATTCTTTGTTATAGATTTGATTCTTGTTTCTCCACATTTGGCAAACTGGCAATTAAACAGTAAAACAGGAAACAAATTACCAGCTGTGGAGTGTGGCCACTTCCTAAAGCATTGAACGTGGGTTCAGTTGTTTAGTTAAGTGTCCTTCACAGTATTTGTAGAACTGTCAACTACACTGCAGACTAATGTGTCGAAACCAAGCCGCAGGATGTCAGTGCCTCAGTCAGGCCTTGGGCAACAACCTCGCCTATGTGGCCTTGAAGGTAGCTGGAGGCATTTATTCTGAGACTAGTGGATGGTGAGGGTCAGGTTTTCCCACAGATTTGACAAGGTGGTTATGTAATTGGCTTTTTCATTACTGTCAGTATGTATATGTGTGTATGTATTATATACACATGTATGTATGTATGTATGTATGTGTGTGTACATATATATATATATATATATATATATATGTATATGTGTGTGTGTGTGTGTGTGTGTGTATATATATATATATATATATATATTACACTATTGCATTGCATATATTGCATTATATGCATTTTTCTGTTGGAGGGCCTCGTTAGGGTACAGAATTCTGATTCAGTTTTTTCTAAGCTTTGATTTTTTTGTCCCCGACTATGAGCTTCCTCCATAACCTTCTTCACAAAATGCCCTTCTCTTCCCGATGTTTCTCACCCTCCTCCCATACTGCACAGGTACAGGTTGAGTACTGTGCGACAGACTGAGGCTTTCCCTCACATTAACTCATCCTTCTACCTGTTGGCCTTGTCGAGATGCTCCTTAAACCACCTCAAACCTCAGTGTGGTCAAGCTGTGAAAGGCGACCCGAGACATGGAAGTGACTGGTCAGCAAACTGACTCAACCCCCCCCTCGCTTTCTCCTCCTCACCACAGTGCTGAGCTGTGGACTTGTGGCCTGTAAAGAGGTTTAGGTGCAAACAAACAGCCCATTTAGTAGCATCTCTCCTCCATTTAGGCCGTCATTATGGCCCTCAAGGCCCTGGCTCAGCACTGAATTATGAATTAAGTTGTCAGGAGAGCCTCTGCTTATGAGCTGAGGGGGTCATTTAAATTTAATTTGAAAAGGGATTCTGTTAGGAATGTAAGCTCAGCAACCTCCTGTGGAACTTCTCCATCAGAGTAAAAAGGAGTAAGTACTGACAAGACTAAATGAAATAAAAATGACCGGAGAAGTATTGACTAGCTATAATAATGCACAGAGCATGATAGGATGGAAGCTAAAAGACACTGACATCACCACAAAGGGGATTTGAAACCCTTATCAAAGAGTAAAGTTGATGTCTTGAGTTGGTCCAAGCTGTTTTTGCTGGCAGAGGTGTTGCAAGAGGTGTTGCTTCACCTCAGAGCATTTAAAGTTCTGCGAAGCCGAGAAACACGTATTAATCCCTTCAGGATCTCACAAAGGAGTTTTGTGATGATGCCCAGAGTGCAGGAATTTATAGCAGTTTTTTTGTTTATAAAATACTGTCATAATATTTAAAAACTGTAATGCAAGGCAAACAATTATAGATCTTAGAAGACTATTATCTATTATTATTATTATTGTTACCTACTGTATTGTATTACAGTTAGCTCAAATAAATGGAACTTGGTCTCTAAGGTAACTTTGTAATTTCATGCTGTGCAAACTTACAAATAATGTGAATAAAAATGGTTGGTTTAGATATCACATTAGAACTGGTTCACTTGTGGTCACTTGAAATTAAGTCAACTGAGATACATAGCTTGCGGGCAAGAAAAGAAAAAACTCAATCTTTTCCACTCCAGTTCAAAAATCATTTGATTTGTGCTTGATTTTTATTTGGCTTTAGCTGCTGAAATCCTTTTGATTTTCTGTGATGTAACAATCCAATTAAACATTTATGTCCAGAGTTTAATGGCCTACATCTTAAGAAAACATGCCAATAGACAAAACGCTATTAAAGTCTCCACTGGTTACACTAGTAGAAAGTAAATTAAAAACTAAAGAAAAATTAAGGCATGTATTCACTCAATTAAACCATCCATCGATCCATTTTCTGCTGCTTATCTCAATCAGGGTCACAGAGACAGCCATCTAAGACAGTCTTCTTCACACTAAAGAAGTCACTTTGATGAGTGACAAAATGTTCTTCCCACTGAAAATCAAATCTCTCTTTTTAGTCCCTGTCCAAACTGAAGATTAAGCAATGTTAACTGTCATAATTGCATTATAAATGCTACAAAAGGCATCTGCATCACAAACAAAAGGTGGACAGGTTCTAACGTGAAGCTTAGAATCTTGCATTAAACGACTCAAATCATAACATGAGTTAATGTTATGTTCATTATTGACCTCCTGAAGTTCCCACTTCAGCTGTTAATGAAGAAATGATGTTGTTCTATTTTAAGTTGGTTCTATGCATGACCTGCAGCATTTTACTCATTGCATTTCTGTCACTGATGTGTAAGTGTTCTCAAAGCTCTTTTCTACATGTGGTTGTATTTGAACTATCAGCTTGTGCGTTTGTTTATTATCTCACACTTTACGTTTGATTTGAAAAATTGCAGTATTTTGTAGAAATGGAAAGATTCAGGCAGATATTGTGAGGGCAAGCTGAATTAGCATTCATCCTAATCAAAACTCCTCAAGGGACTGAATCACAATCAGAGACTGTGCTTCTCTCAACAATCAAGTGTATCATAAAAGTCCTCTTTCATGCCATCACAGGTTTTGTTCACAACAAATCACGCCTTTCTTCTTGTAACTGTGATGACTCTCACGTGACCTAATTGACTCGGAAAGGATCTGAAAGGCATAGATGCCTTACTGAAGTTAAAACATATGAATAGTACATAACTGTTCTTCCTGATTACCTGATTACTCTTGGGAAAGAAACTGAGAAACAGCATTGTAGCTCAAGTGCAGCAGACAGACAGTTTAAAAAATGGGTCTTATACACCGGCTGCCACTATGCATGCACTATGCAATGCAGTCCAACATAGTCCCTCAGGCCTTCCTATCAAATCTGCTGTGTCTTTCATCATTGCAGAAATGTTCAACAGCACTTTGAAGGAAAGATGCAGATGACTCCTCCGTCTGGGGAGTAGTGTGCCTTGCTGTTTGCAGTCTATGTTAACAATGACAGCTCCATTTTACATGATCCGCAGTGCCACCAACTCTCCTAACAACCTTTGAGACAAGGCTTTGACTTTCCTACCTTTCTCTGCCAGATGTTTGGCCCTGCTGCAACAGCTGTTGTCCCTCCAATCTCAGGGGACTTGGGATGGTTGCTGCTGCTGCCAAATAAGATTGGCTCAGAAATTCCTCAGGGACCATTGATCATCATCAGAAAGGTCTTTAGAAGGGGACTCGCCCCTTCACAGGCCACTGCCAACAAAATACCCACACAAATCAATGAACATAGTGCATGTCGGTGTATGTGTGAAAACCTTCAGATATGCACATACACATATTAATATTTAAACTGTAAACCACTTATCTGATTGGGTTTCATTTGATTTTGTTTTGGCAGTTGTTCTACATTTGTAGCTTTTTGATCAACGGCAGTCTCCTCCTCTCTTTATGCACTATTATACAGCACCGAACCCATAAACTTGTTCCAGCCTTCTTTCCATATGCTACCAGTGACCTGGGTGTGAGATGACGCTCATCCAGCTGGTGGGTGGTTGTGAACCACTAACCCCACCAGCCAATCAAACGGCCTGCAGGCTGGAAAAGGGGAGGAGGACATGTGCTGTGAGCGGATGATGTGATGGAGGAAGTCAGCGAAAGGGGTCATCCTCCCTGACATGATGCCATCTTTACCGAACAGCAGGATGTGACCTTAAACCTCCTGCTGTCCATTCACACTCTCTTTTTCCTCACCCCGCCTCCAAACTCAACACCCCATTTGTCATCCATCCATCCATCCTCTACTGCCACCCCCACACTACCAAAACTACTCTACAGTCTGTTTTGGAGTGACAGCTCCCAGGAAGAAGGGGAAGGATCTGGGCAATACGAAGGAGGCGGCAGATCCAGACAGTCGGAAGAGGGGAGGAGGACTCGCCCTGCGGGCCGGAGGTCTGCCTGCCAGACACAGTTTGAACGGATCTCTGTGTATGTATATAGGGGATGAGGCAGAGAGGGATGAGAGGGAAGAAATGAATAAGGAATCGCAGAAGAAAGAAATGGAAAGTGGAAAAGATGCTAATATTTGATCAAATATGTATCCATTTTACAGCAACAGCTGTTCAAATATATGAATGGCAACATATACATGAAAAGACAAATGACATGACATGTGCAGGGTTAACAAAGTCACAGCAGAGGAGACAATATTTTTAACGCAAATAAGGGACAAAAACACAGCTTTAGATGAAGGCATGGGAAGATGGAGGCCGAGAAGGAAGGAGAGACGAAGGTGTGGAGGACTAAAGCTTCCTCCTGCAGAGTGGAGACTGGGACAGGAGGAAGCAGGAGGAGCGTCTGCCGTCTCCAACTGTTCCATTCTGACAATCTCTCACTCTTTCCTGATACATGCAGACTCACTCGAGCTGGACTTATACAAAGCAGGAACAACCAAAAGTGAAATATGAAACATTTAATCTGATGATTTAATGCATTGCTTCAACTAGAGGAAAGGCATCACAGTACACTAACTCTGTGGCATTTAAATCGTTTCTCATAAATTTATGTTCGCACATTTGCATTTTTCAACATTAAGCTCACCTCATTTAAAAAAACAAGCACTTTGTAGCTTAAGAAATACGGTCTGGAAGAAAACCCAATTTATGCTTATTTTTGATCCTCATATGATCTATGATTATAGACACTGATCAGGAGCCACATTAAAACCAGTGACAGCTAAGGTGAACAACACTGTGCACCTAGTTGCAGTGTTGCAATGTTTTTCTGGGAAACAAAGATTTTACATTGACATTTACCACCCACCCAAACATTGTTGGCAATGACACAGACTACAGTAGCATCCACCACCCTGCAAAAACTGCTCAGAACTGGCTTGAGGAAGACAACAAACACATCCAACAAAGTGATTTAGCCTCCAAACTCTGTGAATCCCAAATCATTCAAGCATCTGATGCAGCAGAACAACCCCTGTCCACAGAGGTCCCACCTGCTGAGCTCTTCCTTTTACGGACCCTTAGGCATAAAGCAAACCTCTTTACTGTTTACTACATCGAATGCGCCTGCTGCTTGAACCCTAGGAAGGCTGAGTTGGTGTTAATTATTCTGAGGCTCCTAATTCTGATTAACTTCTGAAACTCTTGGTCTTCCTTTCCTGCGGCAGTTTCATCACATAGTTTTATTTTATTTTTTTGCAACTACACTTGAAGAAACTTCAAATGTAGAACTAAAGTTATTGAATATTTTCAACTGGCTTTTCATTTTACTCAGCTGAGCACCACTATTATACGTCTTATTACAGCATCGGGGTGTTTTTGCTCCATGCCAACAATACCTCGGCACACTTCCAGCTGTGTACTTTCAACTAGAGTGTGCAAAGCTGTCGTAAAGGCATACAGTGGTTACTTTGCCAAATTTAAAATATAAAACATACTTTGTCTTTTCCCAAAACATATTTCTACTTAAGCTGTTTCATAGTTCTAGTGTCGTCTGTACTTTTTTACAATGAAGAATATTTGTGTAGGAGAAAAGAAAGACACATAACTGCAGCCAGATTCTGTTTACTATCAACATAATGATACGTGTAAATACACAGATACTGATTCAGCAGTGATCACTAACAATTATGTTTTCTTGCAAAACTGTAATGACCTCAGCATTACCTTGATTGTTATTGTCTGAGCCAAACCGTAAAATAACTATGGCTGCAAACACCAGCCTCTGGTGTGAGAATCATTGTGTTCTTACACCCACCATCCAAGCCGCCTCCTGTTGACTCAGATGCCTCTCATAAATGTAGCTTTTCATTCATTTATTCTTTATTTTTGCCAACAATTTTCCTTACACCTGGAAAAGCAACTGTTCCTATTGCGACAGATATAGCTGTATCATGTTACCTGTGTATTTTTCATACAGCTGGCTTAGTAAGCTGAACAAATAATGATGCAGAAGGGACGTGCATATTCGTAATCTTGTACATGCCCATCTGTTAATGTCACTGCATGCATTCAGACTTGCATTGTGTTGAAAGTGATCCGTAATTGTTGCTTGGTCTGACCTGGGGAGATTTTACACTGCGAAAAGTGACAGGGGTGCACATTCAGATGCAAACCTGACAGGTTCAGATGCTGTCACATTAACAGAAAGGTGTGCATGTATGAAAATGGATTTTGTTAGCTTTCGGGAATTTGTAGGGTGAGCTGCCATTTCTTTTTGATTTTGTGCGGAGAGACAAGTTGTATTTTTCATGATTTTGGTTGGGGTTATATTTGCTCTGCTTCTTAGGGGAGGCGGGTTACTTTCATGTTGAATCTCAGACACTCTAGGAAGAGGCATAACAGTTACAAATGAATGAAATCTCTGTGCGGTTGCATTGATTAATGTCAGTTACACACTATCTAGCTAACATTATTAAACATAAATGGTGCACATGTTAGCAAAAACCTGTTTTTTGATTTGGATGCATGATCCTTTCCAGTCCCTGATCTGGAATCTGATATTATAAAATATGAAAATATAAACCTTTTTTCGTAGGAAGATTATGTTGTCCCAGTATCAAACAGTTCATCTTATTGAATACTATTCTAAAATGCATTTGCTTTGTACTATTGCAAAATGGAGATATAATTTACACAGTACAAAGAAGAAGATAGGGCTTTAGTGTGTTATTCAAATATACATCAAATACTGTAAAGGTCTGTTTCAGGGATGAAAGCTGTGACTAGCCGCACAATCACTTATGCCACACTGAAGAACACCACGACTTTTCATCCAGGAAAGCATACTCTACTTTGACGGCATGTGTGTGATTGGAGATGAAGATGCTTTCCCAGCCACTGGATGGAGAGAAATCACATCTCTGCGTCAGGACAGACCGTAGAGAGAGCAATGGGTCGCCGCACAATACATTTCTTTGTTTATCTCTGTTTGCTTGCCCTTGTTGGTGTCTCTCTGGCTCTGATGGATGGTAGACTAAAGGTTCAGATGGCTCACATCACCTCCTGCTCGCTCACAGATTCTAGCCATCACAGTCTACAACACCCCGCCCCACCTCTTCCTCCACCTCCCCCAGTCTGCCATCCTGGCAGTTAAAAAAGTACAGTGCTTACTGCATTTGTTTCATATTGTCTAAATCGAGCTGCAGTCGATAGCTGAGGCTGGAAAGCTGACAGCTGAAGTAGAAACACCTGACAAAAATGACCGTTTAAAATGGGAAAAAAGAGGAAATTAAAGCATGCCGTCTCATAATTTTAATGACACAAGTGCTTTAAAGTATTTCTCTTTTGTCAAGGTTGTCTAAACCTTTAGTCCAGCTACATACTCTCTTAGTCAACTTCATACTGTAAGCTATGACATGACATTTTCTGCCAAAGTTAGACCAGCTTCACTTCTTTCAAGGGAAAGATTTAAGCCTTCACTCACTGGTTTGAAGTGGATGGATTACAGGTAGAAGAACAGAGATGTCGCGTACTCCCAAAGTCACTGTCAATCAAGTCTGATCAAACTATAGCTGCAAGTGTTAATCTTTTATTAACAAATACATGAATTCATTTTAACTTGCAAAGGGTTGGAATATCCAATGTAAATGGTAAAATGGTAAATGGCCTGCATTTGTATAGCGCTTTACTTAGTCCCTACTAGTCCCTTTCCTTCAAAGAAAAATAGTAAAATCAATTTTTCAGAACAAGGGTCCTCAAAGTGTGGCCTGGAGGCCAATGGTGGAACATGTTGAGGCCTGCAAACACAACAAGGAAAAAAGTGTTCAACCAAATCTTTCATTTTTCAGCAGTTCATGAGCAGCATGATAACAGGATGAGGGGAGCAATTCTCTTCAATTCCATGTCTTTTGTTCTGGTTAGAACAGCTTACTAAACCTTCCCAACACTGATAAATATTGCTGCTGCTAGAAATCTGCACTGTGTAAATACGCCAACCTCTGATCAGACACGTTACAAACACAGACTAAAACTGCTTGATTCATGCTGCCCTAAATCATACGCCAGCTTGCTAAACTGGTTCTGCATCATCAAAACTTTGAAACCCAGCCTCCCCTTTACCATCCTTCTTTTAGTGCAGCTCCATGAATTTTCATTCATGGATTTTCACCTCATTTGAAATGAGGTGATGAGAGGATCCACATGCAGGACACAGAGGCAGGCAAAATGAGCTTTTACTGGCCTGTAGCAAAAAAAGAAAGAAAAGGAAACGCAAATTCCACAAACAGATAAACAAACAGGGAATAAGGAAAAAATATACTAGTACGCGTGTACTACGAAGCAGGATTTCATCTTGTCCAGGTAACTTCAGGGTTAACCCTGGGTTTTCAGGATGACGAAGTCGGATCACTTTTTACCAGCGTAGATCGCCATGGTAACTGCTCCAGAGCAGGTTATGTCCACGGCATAAGTTACCATGGCATTTTTTTAATAACATTTTCTAATAACACCTAATGTCTTTGTGTTTCCCCAATGAGCAACAGTAATATATGTAGATTCTTATATATAACTTTATTCCGGTTGGCTGCAAACGAGTTTCACAACAGCTGTATTGTTCCATAGGCTAAGTATTAATACATGACCCCAAGGCAGGACACCTTTTTGAACTTGTGGACTTCAAATTAGCATGTAGCCTAGTCCAAGCCTATGTTTTGAGTTTGTTAGCACTGTCATGTACTTTTATCATTAAACATTACCGAGGTTAAAGCTGAAGGAATAAAGTTTAAAACTGTCTTTTAAACATTTATTTAATGAAATTCTTGTTTATAATCCTCCAGTCTCTTCTGTGTCTGAATGAGAAAGCTGTGATATTGACAAGTCTGTCAACTTACAGTCAGCATTTTTGCTGGCTTTTCTTGCTACATTCAAATATACTAAACTATTAATATGATGGTTTGTCTCTAATCTTACTGACTAAAACATTTCAAGCTCAAACTTTCATAAAGCATTTTTAATGCACTCTCCTTTGTTTGTAGTGTTGCTGCTTTGTTGCTTTTAGTCTGCATTGTGTGTTTAACTTCTTCGTATTTCTGTAATATTATAGTTATCGTATGTTTGAAAAATTAGCTGCAGTATTTTCATTAATGACTGTGATTGGTTAGATGCTGTTAACACCACCCCTTTCATGGGAACACACAGGGAAAACCCTGGGTTGACTTATCAAGTTGATATCCAGTGTTAAGGTTATCACAGATAATGAAAAGATACCTTGGGTATGTTGAATTTGTTTCATAGTACAAGGCCCTGGAATCCAGATCACACGCAGGGAGAATAAACAGACATCTTGACAAAGTAGAAGACAGAACTATAATAACAGAAAGGACTGATAACAGGAGGGGAGACAGGCATGAACGGGGCCCAGTTGGAGACAATTAATGCAGGACAAGCAATCACAAAGGAGAGGAGATAAAGACAGAGTGCACAGGATACACAGGAAGACAAAAACACATAAACAACACGGAGACGAGAATCCGAGGACGCTGGAAGCACAAGAAGGAATAAGAATAAAATCAAAACAGGAGCCAGAACTTCACAAACCCTAAACAAGAAGCTGGGACCTTGACATTTGTTAGTTTCAAGGTCAGATATTGTTTTACCCTGACCACGTTTCATACTGGCTTCAAGAAATGTTATCAGGTCATTTTTCTCTCCACCTGGGAGGTTTTTTAGTTCAATAGCAGTGTATTTCTTTAAATTACACATTATCGCACTTGTTCATAGTGGATTGTTCTCAGGGCAGTAAGTGGCCTGGCTGGCTCTAGTGGAGGACTAATGCATAAGTTCTGTCAGTTTATTTATCTTTATATGTCTGTATGCCTTGCACCACTCAATAAGATGCTTAGGTAAGCAGTGGTGAGTGAATGCACTTTAATGGTGGTTAACAAAAAGGAAAAACTCCCTCAGCAGACGCCTGATTCACTGTTTGCAGCTGCATAAAGGCAAAGCAGGATGGGGCTAGAAGTGTGTGCTTAGCTGACTGTCACTTAATGATTAAGGGTAAGAAATACAGTGCAGTGCTGGTAGAGGTGCATGCTGGGAGAGCGGAATGAAGGAGGGTGGTGGTTGAGGCGCTTAAGGTGGTCCATCTCAGTCGGGATCCAGAAGCCCTGCTCAGGGCAACACTCCTTTACCTTCATGTTTCTGTGCCTTTATAGTGTGTTAAATAAAGAGTCTTAATAAGCTTCTTTATCAAATGTTTTGGTAAGCTGCTGTGAATGACTGGTCTGCTTACATCCCACTCAGTCACAAGAGATTTGCATAAAATAGAAAAAAGGCGGCAGTGTGTAAACACAGCTGAGGGTTGCTGTTATTTTATTTGAGTGGAGATGTGAAGCTGCCCTTTATCCTCACTAAGTCAGGTTGACTCCAGAGCTGCTCTGTTTTCCGCAGATGGCTGCTGTCTTCTGGAGCCAGGCATTGTTTATAACTAGAGACGACACTGACGAGTCAGAGTGGAGAAGTTTGACTGTGTGCTATTTGCTGTGAGCACATTTTCACTACCCTGCCAAACTGCTGGCAGTTTATCTGCACATGTTTTTTTTTTCACAGTTATTTAAATAAGTATTGTTGTGCAACATGTAAGCATAATGTCACATCCAATCTGCCACGGGTGTCACTGAAGATGAAGATGAAGTATGTCATTTTGTGGAGGCTTTTAGCCCTGATAGTGCTTGAAAGTGCCACAAGTGAGTGTACTATTATTAGACCAGGTCACCCCAATGGATCTGAGCCCCTCAGCCTGGCAGGGCTTCGCTCTGTGCATTGAACTTCAAAGGGCCAAAAGAATAAGGTTAAAAAATTCAGCGGCTGCTTTAGAATCAGTTTGAAATCCCCAGTCAGAACGAGGCCAGTGTGAATATAACAGTGTAGCGGCAGTAGTAACATCTCCTGCTCTGTGTGCAGCAGTTTCAAAACCTGCAGCAGGGGTTGAAAAGCTGCCATCGGCCACCTCTGAGATGCGAACCTCATCCTCTACATTTTCTGCCTCTCTTTTTCCGTTTCCAGTGGTGAAAAACTGCAAGACCTTTTCTTTGATTTTTGTTATCCCGGTGCTATCTTTGTGTCTGGATGAAGAGCAAGACTGTGGGCTAGCCTCTGGCAAGATGAGGAAGTGAGACTCTTTAGTGGAGGAAAGTTATGATCCTCCACCTCTGCCTCTCCAGGTGTTCTGACATTTGCATGTCTCATACGATACAAGACAATTAATTAATGTGGAAACTACTACACTCACCTCCTTAGAAAGCAGTTATATAATGTCTCTTTTGTGTCTGGAGGAATTTTTAAGTGATGCCAGTGATCAGGATTGTAAAATTAGTTTTAAAGACTACAAATTAGAACAAGTAACCTACGAACTGAGGTGTGGCAGGTGAGAAAAATGGTTATTAACCAGGTGGAAATACTCAGACTTTTATTTGTACACTTTAAATAATGCACCTCTGTTCTACATTTTAGTTAGATCCTCCCAGATCCTCCGAATTCAGCAATCACCCTAATTCCAGTGATTGCTCCTGTAACATGGAAGACATCCTGCAGCTGTTTTCACTGTGCTCAGTAGCACTTTGCAAACTCAGGCTAGTGTAAAATAAAAGAAGTGCCCCCTAGAAGTGTTTTTCTACACCTCCATACAGCTGGGCATCTCTAAAATTGAAGGAGAAGGCACATCCTGGTTTTCAGTCCTACGGTTACGGTTACAAACTGATGGGCTGGCCCTTTATTCCCAACTTGTTTTGAATTCAGAGTTCATCCATGTCCCAGACTGCCTCAACAACAAGTGGTAGTTTACTGCTTTAGTCTGGGGAGCACCTTGACATTGTTTGGGGAACAAAAATGACTCATAAGTGACTAAAAGATTTTTATGGTCACTAGCAATGCTTTGATGGTTTCTGGATTCAGACTGGCAACTTTTGATTCCCAAGTCAGCTTTTCCTGATCTCTAAAGGCTTTTCAATACAAAAAGCATAAAGATCTTTCATGTGACTCCCCTTAGAGATTAAAGCATCCACTGTTTCTCTTTTGGTGCCTGTGATTGATATGACATCAAATACTACAACTGGGCTGAGGGTAGCAGTGGGCTATTGTCAGTCCTTCAGAACACTAAGGTTCTGTGTGCAAACTGAATTGTCCAACAGTTAGAAACGGCCTTGTTTAGCGTGCCCTGACCTTCGCATCCCTCATCTCGACTGTCAGAGCAGGTTCACATAGCACTCGGGCACTCTCACAAACAGCTCGGGCCGCTGGCTTTCAACAAATCCTGAAAATAAAGATGGAAAAATCTAATGGCAATGTCTACAACATTAATAACATCCCGTCCTAGTAGACACAAATAGAAAGAACAGGCTGGTTGCAGGCAGTGAATGAGTCGGGAACATCAGAATGCTCTTACCTAAGACGAATTGCTCTAGCTATTCCAAAGGAACATTAGCCTGATATGATGGATATTTTCAGTATGTGTTAGAGGAAGCCAAACTGATCAGAAAAACTCTGCAGTCCCCCTCTGAGGTCACCACACAGGCCTAATTACACTGCTTCTCTCAGTCATCTCAGAGGCTGATGTGCAAATACTGCCATCTACTGCTAGACAGAACAGCCTGGTTGCATCTGAAGCTCATCAGTTTATCTCCAGCGGGCCTTTCAGACCCACACAGTTCAGCATCAAGAGTGCACTCAACACTGCAGCAACACAAATCAGTGCTCAATTTTCAAGGACCCGTTTTTAAGCATTTATGAAACATATGAGTGAATTTCTGAATGATGGCTGGGCCTGCCAAAAAAAGGTCTAAAAAATACTGTGAACACAGCAGGACTAAATCATGAATCATACCCTGTAATTAAGTAATGTTTCTGTGCTCAATTCAACTTGGAAATTTCTGAATTCCTCTTGAGAAAATGCAGTGAAACAGCTCTTCAAGTCAGACCCCAATAATTAAAGGCCAATTTGATGCATCTGCACTTTTTCAAAAAGCAGACAGCATCCACATGCAAAACATAAACTTTAGCTAAGCTTTATAGGAATACTGCATATCTGAAACAAATATGGTGCTTGGAGTGTGTTACAGCCTCTCAGAGCTATTATATAATCTCTTCTGTTTTGTTGATGCATAAAATCTACTGATGTAGCTTGACTAATATTAAGCTGCTCGCAGTTAATTTTGTAAAATTTTTTTGTATTTTTTCATCTGGCATAATCAGCGGTGAAAAGCTTTGAGCTCAAAATTTGGCATGTCTAACTTTGGAATTTGTGACCTCTAAGTTGAATTGAACACAGCATGACTCAGCCAATAGCAGGTCTTTAGTGTGTCATGTCAACCCCTTTTTAAAAATAGGTGCCATGAATGCAGTAAAAGTGAACATTAGAACAAATTACTGATGTGAGTGGGCACTGAGTTGTATTTAAACTGAATCGGTTGTGTCATGGCTTTTTCATGTTGTGTGGGTGTTTTGATCATATCTTTTCAAAACATTTTGTCTTTGTTGGGAAATGTGTGTCCACCTCTGCAAAACGGCCAACTGCAAGTCACTCCCACCGCTTTTACACTTATTTTTATAACTACGAATGTGGAATCCTTAAGGGACTTAGAACCTGATGTGATGTTGCTCCAGTAGCTTCCTAACAAGGTTAAGGATACCCAGCTGAGAGAGCAGCTACTCACAGTTCAATAATATGGGATTGGCACCAAAACCCCAGCCTAATCAAATTACCCTCACTGGCCACTTTTTTAAGCATGGAGACATCGTGGAGATGACCTGTTGAAGTTCAAACTGAGTATCAAAAATGGGGAAGAAGGGTGTTTTAAGTGACTTTGAACATGGCATGGTTGATGGTGCCATACAGACTGGTCTGAGTATTTCAGGACCTGCTGATCTGTGGGATTTTCCCACATAACCGTGTCTATAGTTTACAGAGAATGGTTAAAAAAAGAGAGAGAGAGAGAACATGTTCAGGGATAGGCACTTCTCTATGCTCTCAATGCTTTGTTGATATCAGAGGTCAAAAGAGAATGCCCAAACTGCTTCAAGCTGAAAGGGTTACAATGCAGGTATGCAGAACAGCACTGAACCTTGAAGCAGATGGGCTGCAACAACAGAAGGCCAAACCTGGTTGTCACTTTTTTCACCTAAAAACCGAAAATTGAGGCTACAGTTTGCACAGGCTTATCAAAATTGGATAAGAGAAGATTGTAAAAAAGTTGCTCTTTCTGATCAGTTTGATTTCTGTTGCAAAATTCAGATTGTAGGGTAGAATTTGGCATAAACAACAAGAAAGCATGGATCCATCATGCTTTGTATTAATGGTTCAGGCTGCTGGTGGGGACGTAATGATGTGGGGGGATATTTTCTTGACCCCCCTTGTGCCCCATAGAACCAATTAAACATCATTTTCTTGGGCCATGCCCATCCTTTTCTGACAACAGTGTGCACATCTTCTGATGGCTATTTGAAGATGACAGTTCCCTGTACTTATAAGGCACCACCTTTTGGGTGTAGTGGAAGGAGACATTAATGCAGCAACTGTGTTATGCTATCATGTCAATAAGGATCAAAATCACTGAGGAGTGTTTCCAGAATCTTGTTGAGTCAATGCCATGAAGAATTAAAGCTGTTCTGAAGGCAAAATTTTATTTATATAGAGCCAAATCTTTTAAGGGTGAGGGGACAAAGTCAGGACAAAAGAACGCTGTGGGATAAGGAAGGCCTCAAGTGCCAAAATGAATCAAATAAACATGCCATTAAATAATTCATTAAATGTGTACTTAATTAATAATCAAAATTAAAACAACTATCAATTAAACAACAACAACTAATTAAATGTAATTTCGTCTATTAATTGAAGAAGAAACACTCAAACCCCAAGCATGCTTATCAAAAATTCAACCTGATACTAGCAAGTTGTAACTAGCAGAGTGTCCAGTCAGTGCAGACATGACCGAAAAGATAACTATGTAATTATTAGTTCGAATGGGATTGCAACAATACATCATCCCTAGAACACAAAAACACAGGAACCAAGCACAGACAAACGAGAAATTAAAGGAAAGAGCAGCATAAAGTGTTTTAATAAGGTTTTGGACCTCCATGTGCTACATAAGTAAGTTTTGGCACTGGTTCTCCAAGACGATTTTTCCTAAACATATTCCCTCATGTGGCGTTTTCATAATGATCATGATGGTGAAGAGTGCTGTCTATCATATCAATACAAAATGTCTTGATGTTCAGCTGAGTTGTGATCTAGTGACTTTGAAGAACAAAGCATGTGCTTTATCGTGTTTATATTCATCAGTGGATCTATGGCTGAGGGTATTGTTGTCCTGGAAACCACTCACATCAGGATAGAAATGCTTCATTATAAGATAAAGGTAATCAGTCTGAACCACTTTGTATTGATTTGCAGTCCCTTTCCCTTTTCACTCAGGGGATGGGTGAACCAAAACCATGACAGCATAACAGAGCCACTGGATCTCCCTCACAGGGTTAGGTTTTCCCTTTAACTAGTCATTGTCTATTATCAACATTCAAGATTACATTACAGATATCTGGAGAAATGTTTCGTTTTTGATATATGAAGTAAAATGTCAAGTGAAACTTTGTAGATATCTGAAATGAGAGTTGTTCCCATTAATGACGAGTCAGAATGAACATTCTGGATATCAAAAATGAAATTATGGATATCTGAAATTGAAAGCCGAACACACACGAATGACAAAGTGTCAGGATTTGTACTAGGAAGAATTTCTTTGCGGCTATCTTGAATGTTTGTCTTGCCAATTTGAAGGAGGAAGGAATCGAATTACAAATCAACTGTGACTACTAAATGTTGAAATTAGCACTTTTACAGTTAAGGGGCTTTGAACATCTTAAATTTAGGTTTGACCAATAAAACTAAAGTCATGCGTAACCTAAAATAAAACTTCTTTGACTGTGTGATTGTATGCTATCTTTAATTACCACTCTGACTAGTTGTGGTAGATGCAATGCAAAAAATGTCATGATTTGAATATTGTCCTATATCAGTGTTCAATATCAGTATGCTTATATACAGAATAAGTCATGATATGCACTTGGTGAAGTTGATTAAAGTCAAACTTTAAGTATGTATAACGTATATATGAAATATGAACATTGTGTTCTAAATGGTTTTACATGTTATAATCAAAGGCTGAATCTCAGCTATAGCACAGCCCAGATTGATGGAAGATGATGAGTAGTAAAATTCACAATTGGAAAATAACAATGAGTCTAAATATTTAAAACTGTAGTCTGTATAAAAACGAATGAAAGGAAAATTCATAGACTACTTAGACTACGATGGATGACTGAGAACCTTCACAATGAAAGGAAAGTTTTCACTTGGAAGAGTTGGCTTAGGTTTCCTTTTAACATTAAGAGGAAACATTAAGTGGAGCATCTGGGAAACCTTCTGCAAGGAAATTCATTTCAATTTGTGCATCCTGGTAAATTTTGTGGTGCAAACGTTTTCATTTATGTAAAGCAGGCGTGTCCAACTCTAGTCCTCGAGTGCTACTGTCCTGCAGCTTTTAGATGCATCCCTGTTCCAACACACCTGAATCAAATGAATGGCTTGTTACAAGGCCTTTGCCAGACTTGAGAGCATGCTGAAGAGGTAATCCAATCGTTTGATTCAGCTGTGTTGGAGTAGGGATGCATCTAAAATCTCCAGGACAGTAGCTCTTGAGGACTGGAGTTGGACACCCCTGATGTAAAGGAATATATTACAGAAAGGCTCCTGTTTTGCTCTCTTTTTCAAGTATTTGTTCTCTTGCTGATGAAAAAATATCTCATTTAATATTATCACTAATGAGTCAGCACACATGCATGCATGATTTAATTTTCTGTCCTCTTTTGTGTCTTTTGTCTGGAGAAATCACCTCTTTAAATATGCATGGGACACATGTTCACACTATTGATAAATTAATTTTAATTAATTTATAACCCTCTGGACTTATATAGCTCAGATGTGTTTCAGCATTATTTCTGCTCACGTTCAAAACTTTCAGCACAAGACTGAATCCCACGAGTGTGTTTTGGGATGAATTTTGAAAGAAAAAAAAATCCAAACTGTGTTAGTGAGAAAGCTCTAAACTAGAAAAAGAGGCAAGCTTGCATTGAAATGATTTAGCAACCAAGCAAACAACACTTCTAAAGTTGAAAATTTCACCCAATGGTTGAAAGAAATTATTGGTTTGAGACTGTTTGAAATAAATGTCCTTCTTGAACTCCATTTATTTTTTTCCACACACCTGTCTACATTTGCACAGCACTATGTGTGCATGCATGTCTGTGTATTTGTAGCGGGGATAATTACATTTGCCCCAAAAGATTTAGTGGTTGTATGAAATCGTATTTCATATTCGAGTTTTAAAAAAAATAAACACATTGCTGAAGAAAAAATAACTGGGCCCCATGTGAGATTTTCTTGCTTCTTTGACAAACTTTGTGGCAGTGTGAAAATTAAAGACTTTCTACTAAATCTTCTACCGCGTTCATGCTTATTTATTAGACAAATGTTTGGGCTCTAAATATTCCCTGCAGCACCCACGAAATCCATGTCTACCCTCTTCTTCATATTGAATGACGGGCAATCTTAATTAGGACAGTCTGTAGCTGTGTAGGCTATCAAGCTGTGATAAATGATATGACACATCATCTCTGGAGGCCTACTATTGGCTGATATAGTACTTGAGGGAGGACACTGTGGGTAGATCATAGCCCTCATTTTAATACTTACATCAGCATTGAAGAATTGCACTTTGTTTTGAAAGTTACTTTCGGGTGTTACTTTCAAGCTTTTTTTATTGTTTTTTTCCCCTACGTTTCATTTTAGGCTTGATTTCATAGTATTACTTAGAGGGATGGTTAGAGGGTTGTGAAGTGTAGGGCAGGAATCAAACAAAGAAAAGGATATTTTCATCTTATTGGTCTGTGTTTAGGTCCGTTCTTTAGAGCATTTCTTTGAGCACAAAATAAGCCAATCCAGATGAGTACTAGTGACAGTTTGGTTTGGAAAATAACTGGTGATTGCAAGACAACCATATTAGATTCATCTCAAATACTGCATCCGGGACATCTCACCATGTTCCAACAGAAAATACATTCAGATTTGTCTGGGGCGTACATGATTTACTTTTGTGAGAATGACCAGTACAAGAAAAAAAAAAAATTCTTGGTGATGGCATGATGTGTACAACAGTAGGCACTGACAACCCACAGATGATGCTAGTGTGCAGCGAGGTGGAACCATGAAGACAGCCAATATCATACATATAGCGTCAGTTTCCATGGTTGTAAATTTACATTACTTTTCCAGCAAATTGCCACCTAGCACCTCCATCCCCATGACATTCCTGATCAGGTAGTATAACTAGTGAAAATTAACTTAAGTAATATCTACCATAAACTTCTTGAAACTTGTCCCAGGCAGATACTCCTAACAGCCAAAAATATCACATAGTCTCTGGACAGCATTACAATCAGGTAGATATTACTTTGTTTCACGTGTGAAAAAACACTTTATTTGTAGAATGAAATATACAGACATGTCACAAGACATTATGAGATACAAGATGACAGATAAGCAATAAAGGTAACTTTCTGGGGCTCATAAATGTAAGTCAGTGTCCCTGTATAACTTTAAGTGTCACAAGTCTAGGATGAAGCGCTCGACCTTCATCATGTACGCTGGTTTGAGGTATTTCTGCAGTTCACTCTTCTTCACCCAGAGAAAAGGAGCTTTTTTGGTTTTGGGAGGGGCACCATCTGCCAGGATAGCTTTGAAGAAGAATACTTTTGTCCCGATTGAGTTCTCCGTCCGAATGGCTTTGGGCAGTTTGTACTTGTACACTCCGCAGGGGGCGTTGCCAAGGAAAGTCGCCTTGAAACCAGCTGCTGCAGGTAGGAAAACAGGCTGTGAGTTCATGCAGATGGAAACAAAAGTGCAGATGTTGCTAACCTTTATGCAGCTTTTAACACTTTCTAATGGTGCCGCTTTATGTTGTCGCATTCTTGTGGATCATCAGTGTTTGACTCCTCTAATTAAAGTGTTACATCACCCTCATATTCTGTTTCTCTTCTCTGCTGCGACAACAACCCACTTTTTAATCTAATATCATGTCGTGTAAATCCCCATGGTCCCTGCTGGCTCAATGTGCAGAGTGAGGCACAACACGGCCATGTTAGAGATTCTCACTGAGTCCAGCTATATTAAAAATGGATCAACTTCTGCTCCTCTAAGACACCTTAAATAAAACCCTCTACCAAATGTTATTGTCAGGGGAATGGCTTAGGAAGTGATTGATGGAGCTGACACATTAATAGCTTGAGAAATGTTGTGAAATGGTTAAATACAGTCAGTCTGTAGACTCTTATTTAAATGCTTTAAAGCTTGGATACACGTTGAGAATCAGACAGTTGATATATTTAATGTGAGGGATCATTACTGGGTGACTGGGAATATTTCTGCCATTAGTCATCAGCTTTCACCTCTCACCCTTAATTTTGGTCAAATCGTCTGCTTATTATTTCCGAAACAGGCTCTAATCTACGGCTGAGATCAGTGGACGTCTTAGCGGAGATGACAGCTCGGGGCCAAGCACTGCTCTACGAGGTGTATGCAAATGAGTTGTCGGAGTGGGGTTTCAGAGGGGATTTACAGTAAACCTCTTGTTGTGGATAATGAATTTATGAATGATCACATCAGATTTTAAAGATCTTTAGGATAAAGCTGGATCATTATAACAAAAGAGATCAGGATGCAAATACAGTAAGAATGCAGCAAATGAAGCATGTGGACAATAATTTTGGATATTAACAGTACCTCAAATGCCCTTAAAATGTGCTTAAATATCCAACACACACTTGCACTTTGGGGTAATTGTTTAAATGTGGAAAGTTCTTAGCTGATAAAAACATATTTAACAAATATCAGCAGATTAATTTGTTTTTGTTTCACTTGCTGTCCAAAAACTGGATCTGTCTTAATACCCACGTGCAATGCTATGAAAAAGTATTTGCCTCCTTCCTGACAAAATCATCAGTCTATAAATCTTACAAACCCATTTCTGAGATGTTGGGACTGCAGTGAACCACTGTGAGTGCCATTATCCACAACTGGAGAAAACCTGGAACAATGGTGAACCTTCCCAGGATTCATTCAGGAGATCGCAAAAGAAACCAGAACAACATCTGAAGAACTGCAGGCCTCACTCGCCTCAACTAAGGTCAGTGTTGATGATTCAACAACAAGAAAGAGACTGTGCAAAAATGTCATCCATGGGAGAGTTCCAAGGAGAAAACTACTGCTGACCAGAAAACCCCACAAAGGCTCGTCTCACATTTGCCAAAGAATAAACCCCATTGTTGAACCCCAAGACTTTTGGGAAAATACTCCCTGGACTGACGAGACAAAAGTTGAACTTTCTGGAAGTTTTGCATCCCATTGCTATGTTGTGAAATGCATTTCATAAAAATGACATATCAACAAACATGGTGGTTGTAGCAGTATGATGGGTCTGTGGACGAGTTGCTGTAACTGATGCAGCCATGCATTCTGCTCTCTGCCAGATATTCCAGAGAACGTTCAACCATCAGTTTATGCCATGAAGCTCAACCCCACTTGGATTATGCGGCAGCACAGTGATTGAGAACACTCCAGCAGGTTTTAGAGCGGTCTAGTCAAAGTCCAGAGTAAAATCAGACTGAGATGCTTTGGCATAATTAAGGCTTTGACCTTGGAATCAGAAATGGGGCAAAGCCTTGTTCACAGCATTTTTTGAATTAAATATGAAAATTTTTTTTCGTCCTTCTTGACATGAGAATAATACTAAAGAGACAAATGTTTCAAATCCCAGAAAACTGTGTGCTTAACTGTACAAGAAATAATGAATTAGACAGGATGTGGGTACCGTGACATGCTCTATCTATAATTAGTGTGATTGGGCTGATATTTGAGAATTAAAATAAGTACTATTTGTTCAGATATTTACAATTTACAATTCATTTCATATTAAAGTGGGCTGCAATTAGCCAAAATATGAAGGCTTTCCAAAAATCATGAAAAGTATTTTCCAACATAAAGCATCAAATATGAAGGGAATTAACCCCGTTTATTAATGGGAAGTTTATCTAATAACACTGTGTTCGTAGTGCTGATGCCTTAGTAATTCTCTGATTTAAACCAGCACTAATTACAGTTTAGAGAAAAATGATTTAATCAGGAAATTGAGGGCAGATTAATGAAAAAAAATGTAGTCATAGACCCATTCAAGTTTGAAGTACACCTGAATTAATTTATAAAATCAATAAAAAGCTGTTAGGAAACTAAATTTGTTAAATAATTCTGGTGCTTAGCAGCCTGAAAACTTAAGTTACCTGGCAGGGAGGTGAGAGCTCTCTCAGCCGTCTGTCGCAGCGTTTCCCCCTCCTGCCACCGAGTCTGAGGCAGCAGCCAGAGCTTCTCATCACCCACTTCCTGCTCGGCCAGAAGAACCAGGGAGTCGGCCAAGCAGCGCTCCGCTGAGGTCAAGTCCTTATCTACATCAGCTAAACCAGAGACAGGAGGTAGTCAGCAGCTTCACAACAGCTCTGTCGTTGTCTGCAAAACTCACACTAACTTTTTAAATGTCACAGGGAGCAAAATGCTAATTTAGAATTCTGGAGCAAATAGATTTTCTGAATATCAAAAAATACATTAAAGGCTATTCACTCTCTGGTAATTTCATTTAAACACAGCTCTGTGAGACTCCTTCAGATAATCTAATTTTCATTCTCATTCTGTTTTACTTGATTAATGATTGGAGCACCACCAAAGGCTGAATACTACAATACATCACATTAAATTACAGACATTTCATCATGCACATTTGCAGTGCTTGAGTATATTTTCATACTGTGTACATGCTGGTCTACTCCTTTACTGATCATACACTGCCTAAACTGACCTCTGACCCTTGGCGCTGGCTGAAAGCTCTTCATTTTCTGCTCCCAGATGTCTTCCAAGTCCTGAGCCATCATTATCTCCTGGTCCCCATGGCTGTCCTCTTCATCTGAATCGTAGTCGTCCGCCTGCTTACGACTCATCCTCTCTGCATCTTCCAGCAGGCGCAGCTCGTGGTCCGACAGAACGCTCTTTTCCAGCTCGATCTGAAAGAATCCAGAAGAGGCCTGTTTCTCAAAAGGACATCTTTCAGTCTGGGCATTGCTGCTGAGTCTCATGTTGTCACGTTTGTTACAACAAAAGTATGAAGCAGAAGAGCTACAGCAGCAAAGGACCGCACAGTGTGTCACTCCTGTCAGCTAACAACAACAAACTGAAGCTACAATTTGCACATGCTCACCAAAATTGGACAACAGAATATCGGAAAAACAATGCCTGGTCTTCAGAAATGCAGCATTTAGATTGTAGGGTCAGAATTTGGCAAACACAACATCAAATATGGATCCATTCAGCTTTGAATCAGCAGTTTAGGTTGATAGTGGTGGTGCAATAGTGTGGGAGCACGTTTTTGAGCATTGCTGCTGACCACATCCATCCCGTTATAACAACAATGTAGCCATCTTCTGATGGCTACTTCCAGCAGGATAACACACCATCACAAAGCTCAAATCATCTCAACCTTTTTTCTTGAACATCACAATGAGTTTTCTTTACTCAAATGGCCTCCACAGTCACCAGATATCAAGCCAATACAGCACCTCAGGGATGTAGTGGAATTTTGGAATAAGGCACCTTTGTTGCCTTATTGGGAAAAAGAGTACCAGTAAAGTAAAACTGCCTGGTGCATGTATATAATATTACAAAGCTGAAGGTTCACATCAAACTTGGCCAAAGTTTGAAATAATGAAGTAAATCTGAGTTAAAATAATCTCAGCAGGCCAAAGGTTCAGGCTTTAGACTACTCTGAACATTTTTTCCTACATTTCCTTATGAAACCATCTGTTATTCAGACAGCACACAACCACCAGACAGTAAACCTCCATCTGCAAACAGAGTGAGAAGAATTTTGAGGTCAGGACTTCTTGAGTTGATTGGTTTGAACTGATTAACCACTGATCGACAAGTTACATTACTTCTGCTTAAAACTTTGCCATTGCCTCTGTTTTAAGTCTATACTTGACATATAACTTTGTTTTTAAATGAGAGCTGTGCAGCTCTTTGATTTGTCTAGATATAATTTGGCCTCCAACAATTATTACAACAAGATAACAGAGACAAAAACGAATACCACCGTGTTCTGCAATAATTTTCTTCCTTTGTGCATACCTTTAAATTAATTCACAAAACTGTGGCAGATCTGAATATTAGTTATCAGTTAAAATTCCAGAAAGAACACTTAAATGAACAAATTTATTAAATAAAAGTCTATGAGTAATTCTGTAAAATAATAATGACCTCAATACTGACAAAACATAACGGTGACGATTCTTGCCACCTCAAATGCCACAACAGAGCGAATAAAATGTGCTAAAATATTTTTTATGACAAAAATGGGGAGCACACTGCTGTGTTTAGCACTTTTGCCGCACAGCAGAGAAGAATCTACCGCCCAGCTGGGGATGTTCTGCATAGAATTTGCATGTTCTCCATATCCATGTTTGGGTTCTTTCCAGCTTCCTCTCATAATCCAAAGACATGGATGTTAGGTTAACTGGTGGTTATAAACTGGTTGGTGGATCATTCCATCTCAAATCATCAAATTTTCTGTTTGACCGAAAATAAAAGCACTTAGGCATGCAGACTGCTTCTACTAACATTTGTAAAAGAACAGGTCGTTCTTAGGAGCTCAGTGAAGTGTGTTACTGTGATACGTTTGGCCACTGACAGGAGAATGGTTTTCGTCTGACTGCATTGTGCCAAGTGTACAGTTTGGGGGATTATGGTGTGGGGCTTGGCTTCAGCATACCAAGATATTTTGGACAATTTCACACTCCCAACTTTGTAGCAACAGTTTGGGGATGCCCACTTACTGTTCCAACACGACTGTGCACCAGTGCACAAAGCCAGGTCCATAAAGACAGAAGAATATGGCTGGTGTGGAAGAACTTGACTGGCCTGCACAGAGTCCGGATATAAAGTGAAAACTTCAGGCTTTTACCTTTAATAGTTTTTGAGATACTCATGTTCAAATATTGCCTCCGATTTCAAAATGCCAAATAACATGTGAGTGAGTGGCCTGACCATTTTTCAGATTTTAATATCCATACATCCATTTTCTTTTCCTTATCCAATTTTTTTTTTTTCTTTCAGCTGCCGCCTTCAGAGGTTGCCACAATGGATCATCAGCTCCCATCTCACCCGGTCCCTTGCAGCCTCCTCTGTCACACCAGCCATCTATATGTCTGTCCTCTTTCACTACATTCATGAACCTCCTCTGAGTTCTTCCTCTTTCCCTCCTGCCTGCCAGTTCCATCTTCAAAATCCTTTGCCCATAGTATCAACTATTCCTCCTCTGAAAATGTCCAAACCATCCCCACCTTACCTTTCTATCTTTTGCCTCCAAACTCCTCAACCTGAGCTGTCCCTCTGATGTATTCATTTCTAATCTTGTCCATCCTGGTCAATCCCAATGAAAATCCACCACCTCCAAACATATATCATATCAGGTTTCACCTTCCCTTTCACTATTGCTGCTAACTTATTATAAATCACCCCTGACACTCGTGTCCATCCAATCCATCCTGCCTGCACTCTCTTCTTCAAAAACTTATTTTCTGATATCCACAAACATATTTATATAAATGTTTTGTTAGGACAGCCCAGTTTTCATCTTGCAGGACTGTCTTGCACCGCATCGTGTATCACAAAATAACTGGACTCTATATTCTCACTGCTAGCCTTGATATAGTGATAGCTGTGAAATATAAATTCTAACATCTCCCAAGCGTCATATATTTCTGCCTAGAACCAACATGTGATTTTTCTTCAAATGACCGCATGTGCTTTGTGAAAGCTAAGAAAAACAAAACAAAAACAGTTTACTCTTTTCACTCATAGTCTTCAGCCCTTCCATGATACGGAGACCCACCTGGTGAAGCATCTGTTTGAACTGTTGCTCGATAGGACTGCAGTCCGCTGAGATGACCGGCAGCCTTTGCAGATACACCGCTGCCACCAGAGTCCATGGTGAATTTGCTCTTTCCGCCGCTTCATTGATCTGAAAAGCCGCACGGCAAACAGTAGCGCTGGAAAACTGACGGAAGCCCGTGTTTCCGACGGGAGATCTGCTGAAACGAGACAGAAACTGTAGGAGAGGCCGACTTGTCATTCTTCCACAGGGCGCAGCCATCTTTTTCTGTTGCATTCAATGTACAAGCAAAGAAATAATAAATAAACACCAACATTAGCAAATGCTAATTAAAACAAAATGGAAGTAGGGTTCTTTACGTAATTTCTCTGCTGTTAGTAGTTTATAGAGCAATTATATTATTTATTGTGATTCAAGTAAAACGCTCCAATGTTTTGTTGACGAAGATACGTTTTTATTAAACACAAAATGGCATAATATCGAGGGTTTTTCAAGTACTTGAAAGCACCATTTCCGTCCTCGACCCACAATTCTATGCGGGAAAACGGACGATCTATTTACCCATAACTGTGGGTGTGAAATGAAATTAATATATTAAAAAAAACCAATAATACGCCACTTATACAGCCACATTAAAATATTATCATTATATCTTAATTAAATTAAAGCAGTTTATAAGCAATGTATAAGTGAAGCTTCTACATATATTATTTTTTTGAATGTGACGCCACCCCCGCACACCTCCTTGGGTGTTACTGGTCTGGTCTGGATTGCTCCTTCAATGTCACGTTTGTTGTGTGTAAAATTATTTAACGTCTGGCTGCAAGATTGTGTATAAGTGTGTGGAACATGAAGAAATTTAGCTGTATATTGTTTAGTTCACTGAGTACCGTATGTCGACAGTTGTCTGCCCCTCTAAACGGAAGTACAGCCTCTCTGTAAGTGCTTTATGGCTATGTTTTCTTAGCATTTATGTTAGCTAACGGCTAGTTCTAGGCTGTAGAATTTTGATAACACATAGTATTTTAGATGACACCTTTATAATCATGATAAAAATATCAATAGCAGATTATGTTTAATATGACAGGTTTATAAAGTCGTTGCTAATTAAATTGTGTGCGTACAGATGTGGAAGCAGAGCGTTGCAGCGGACAGTATGCAGCAGTGCTGTCAGGCATCAGGAAAAAGAAGCATCCTCCAGCGCAGAGACTGCGAAGGACTTCAGGTTAGGCACAAATGTACATGCAAATGAAATGAAACAACATTAAGTCTTAGCAAGGTGTGCCAAAATGTACAGCTCAAACTGCTCCAACGCGCTTCTTCAACTCTTCTGGAGGGATGCACCATCATTTTTCCAGGAAGATATTGCGCACTTAGTTTATTTGAGAGCAACGAAGAACGCCCGAAAAGTTGACAGGCGTTTTACGTTTTATCTGGGTTGACTGCAAAATATATTGTGGATGGGGCATTTTGACATCCTGGAGAAAACTGATACCATTAGGATGGAAAGAAGTTTGTATACTGATTTGCAGTAACTCTGTCTCTAGATGGCCCATCCAAGAGACAAGAAACAAAACAAGCAAACAAATAAGTGACCGCAATAAATAAATATATAAATATATATATATAGATATATACACATATGAGGAGACAGAGCATCTCCTTGGTAGATCCCGCACTTGAGTAGTCACACTCACTCCTTTCCCCTATGCTGCTTCCCTCTCATATGAAAGAGAGTGAAGGTAGTCAAAACTGAGGGGATCGAGCTACCAGAAGGCAACATTGCAGACATAGAGGACAGTTACAAGTACCTGGGGATCCCGCAGGCGAATGGGAACCATGAAGAGGTCGCTAGGAAAGCTGCAACCACCAAGTACCTGCAGAGGGTCAGGCAAGTCCTGAGGAGTCAGCTGAACGATAAGAACAAGATCCGGGCTATCAACACCTACGCCCTACCCGTGATCAGGTACCCAGCTGGTATAATAAGTTGGCCAAAGGAGGAGATAGAAGCCACTGACATAAAGACAAGAAAGCTCCTTACCATGCATGGAGGGTTTCACCCCAAGTCCAGCACCCTGAGGCTGTACGCTAAGCGGAAGGAAGGGGGCCGGGGACTGGTGAGTGTCAGCACCACAGTCCAGGATGAGACAACGAACATCCAAGAATACATTGGGAAGATGGCCCCAACTCACCGAGTGCTCAGTGAATACCTCAGGCAGCAGAAACCCAAGAAAGAGGAGGGAGACGAGGAACCATCATGGAAGGACAGGCCCCTGCACGGTATGTACCACCGGCAGATATAGGAGGTGGCTGATATCCAGAAATCCTACCAGTGGCTGGACAAAGCTGGACTGAAAGACAGCACAGAGGCACTAATCATGGCAGCACAAGAACAAGCTCTGAGTACAAGATCCATAGAGGCTGGGGTCTATCACACCAGGCAAGACCCCAGGTGCAGGCTGTGTAAAGATGCCCCTGAGACAATCCAGAACATAACAGCAGGGTGCAAGATGCTAGCAGGCAGGGCATACATGGAACGCCATAACCAAGTGGCCGGCATAGTATACAGAAACATCTGTGCCGAATATGGCCTGGAAGTTCCGAGGTCAAAATGGGAGACGCCCCCAAGGGTGGTGGAGAATGACCGAGCTAAGATCCTGTGGGACTTCCAGATACAGACGGACAAAATGGTGGTGGCTAACCAACCGGACATAGTGGTGGTAGACAAACAGAAGAAGACGGCCGTAGTGATCGATGTAGTGGTCCCGAATGACAGCAACATCAGAAAGAAGGAACACGAGAAGCTGGAGAAATACCAAGGGCTCAGAGAAGAGCTCGAGAGGATGTGGAGGGTGAAGGTAACGGTGGTCCCCGTGGTAATCGGAGCATTAGGTGCGGTGACTCCCAAGCTAGGCGAGTGGCTCCAGCAGATCCCGGGAACAACATCGGAGATCTCTGTCCAGAAGAGCACAGTCCTGGGAACAGCTAAGATACTGCGCAGGACCCTCAAGCTCCCAGGCCTCTGGTAGAGGACCCGAGCTTGAAGGATAAACCGCCCGCAGGGGCGTGCTGGGTGTGGTATATACACATATGAGAAAGAGACATATACATACACTTGTGTCTGGCCACAAACCTCATTCTTCTCATTCTTAGCTCAGTTCAGTGGATGCATCTGTTCTTCTACCAGGGTCAGCTCATTGTGTCTGTACTGCTCACTTTTTTGCATTGTGCTATGGCCTCTGGATCTCCAATTGAATTGATGGAATGCACTCTTGGTCTCGCTATATACATAAACACTTTTTTAAATGTAATTGGTAGAAAATAGCACAGTAGTCACACTCGCTCCTTTCCCCCTATGCTGCTGAGGCTTTTAGTCTCTCCCAAATTCAGCTGGGTATCCTTGCTAAAGTACTTCCAAAATGAAGTAAACAAATGGAAGTTTGTTTAGCAAATGGTACATTCAGCTGCTCCCTTATTTCCCAAGGAGTCGCTACGGCAGATGGATCCACATATTTGATTTGGCACA
The DNA here is from genome assembly GCF_001858045.2 of Oreochromis niloticus. Classification (NCBI taxonomy): domain Eukaryota; kingdom Metazoa; phylum Chordata; class Actinopteri; order Cichliformes; family Cichlidae; genus Oreochromis; species Oreochromis niloticus. Next base: position 33,895,669 of record NC_031965.2, read on the forward strand.
GATTTTTATGCCGGATGCCCTTTCTGACACAACCCTGCCATTTATGCAAACTTTTGGTCTCCTGCAGCACGACATGCGTCTCCTCCTGGAATTGAACCGGGGAGCTTTCACGTGTAAGGTGAATGTGTTAATGGAATGGAGCCAGCTGGAAATTGGTTTGGCAAATGAAAGAGGAAAAAATGAGAGGGAGACATTCCTCACCTGTCACTTAATGGAAACTGCCATCTGAAAGTTATTTTGTTAGTTGGTTATAAAATATAAAATCAGTTTCGATTTTTTTTTCTTCTGTTTTTTTTGTGTGTGTCACACTGTTTTCCGGGGTCTGTAATTTGATAATCTGAGCAAAAGGAGAGTTAAATCAAATTGTGATAATATAACAAAGCCCCCCTGGATGTCCTCACTGTTCAGCAGTCAGCAATTCAGGTTTCATCTTTAATTTAATATCCCAGTGTCACAAAATAGATTGTGACATTTTACTAGTCCCAATCTATTTTGAATACTCAGTAATATATTATGGATATATGAAATCATTTTTCAGTTTGAATATTTGACATCAAAAGAAGAACTTGTAAAATCCTAATCTTACTGCTAGTGGGGTATGGACTAATTGGCACAAACCATGTATATCGAGGGGGGGGGGCACAGCTGTAAGAGGCTGATGGGGTGTTGTTTGTGAATGTCATAACTCAAAAAGAAAGTCACCTAGGAATTTCAAACTGATACCATAGGCATAGCTGCTAAGGTCCAAATCTCCATGACCTTGAACTCAAGGTCAAAGGTCAAGTTTTCTGAAAAGCTTGTGAACACAATAAATTGAGAAGGATGTTACCTAGGATTTTCATAGCTGCATCTATTAGGAGGTTGAGTGGTATGTTTTTGTTTCATTTTTTAATGCATTGACCACTACTTTATCTCCTGCAGCACAAAAAAAATATTAGCTGCTTGTTCTTGCTAATGCGGCTTGTATTGACATTTCCAGTCACACAAAAAAGTTGTATTTATTTTTTTTCCCTTTCTCATTGCTATTCCTAACACATGTGCACCACAGTCGTCAAATCTGCGCCCTGTCAACCACAATTTCCAACACTGTTTACTGATGACTTTCATGTAGATTTAAATGTTCATTGTCTGCTTGAGCGGTCTTTATGACTGAAGCTTCAGTGATGTGTACTCAATCCTTTCCTTCCACCATCTTAATACAAACCCTGAATTAACAGGGTTTTTCATACATGTCCCAGAGCATGACTGTATTGCTTACCTTTATCATGTGGTGCATTGATGTGAAAGAATGCTTGTCTTCATTCATTTATTCATGTTTTCTCTTTAATTTAACACCTGTCAGCATCATGTTTCACTGCCTACTGTCAGCAAACTAAGCTCCATTGAATAGAAGCACAGCCTGCTGCAGTATTATGATTAATGGCTAATCTTTGTTTTAATCCTACAGCTATTTACCTCCACTGCCTGGACATGACAGCGCACTGAGATGGGGCGGGAAGAAGTTTGAAGACTTACCAATTGTTCACATTAAAGCTACATACAACAAGTAAGTGAAAGCAAACTCTTACATTTGGCTTTTTAATAGTCGTATTTTGACAGGATCAAATTGTCTTTGTTGCAATGTAAGTGTCAGAAAATATCTCTTAAAGCATATTCAAGATTCAGTCAGCACTTTCATTATTTTAGTCTTTCCTCTTTGTAATTTCAGACCCATTTGCCGTAGTGTTCTGATTTTATTAAGTAACCATGAAACCTGCTTTTAGAGGGAAAATTGCTAGTTGGATCTGTTATCATAATTCAGTGAAATCAGATGTTCTGCTATGATTTAAATTTCCTATTAACAGCTGTGGTGGCCATTGCTAAAAGCCACATATTAGCTAGAGTTCACGACTGCTGATTTGTCCTCACTGTAAAAATGCCCGGCGGTTTGCGACCCAGTAACTCGCTGTGTTCTCTACCAGCACTCACATCCAGCTAACAGACAGCGCAGGGCAGTCCGTGGTGAGGACATCCTGCGGAACAGAAGGTTTCAAAAATATCAAGAAGTCGACGCCGATCGCTGCTCAGACTGCGGGCATCTCTGCTGCTGCGGTGAGTTCGATACAACACAACGCTGGGCCACCTCGTTATCCCTGCATAAGATTGTTCCAATTAAATTAAAATTAGAGACTACAGCATCTGCTGCTTCTCCACTTTGTGCAGCAACACTTAATTCATGAATATTAAATGTTTGCTGTAAACAAACTGGCTTCTCTCAGGATTTTATAAAGGCTGCAGGCTAACAAAGTTATGGTCAGACAGATTTTCTTTTTCATTTGTTGTAATCAGCATAGTTGATAAATTAAGTTTTATTATAATGCTGCCATATTCAGTAGAGTTAAATTATACTTTCCTCTCATCAGTTTTTAAATGTTTTTGCTACAATTGAAAATTAAAAGTTGCTGAACACTTTTATTAAGAGTCTTTTCTACTGGTTTTGAGGGGTGGATATCTTAAAGAATAATTCTTGTTTACCTCTTAGTCAATTAAGCCTCTTTGTATACATACCTAAAACTAACAGTGGAATACCTCTATGCACTGGTTACTTTCTCTTGTAATGGCTGCTAAGCCACGAAACTGTCACAAAGTAATGAAAGCTGCAGTCACTGCTTGTTGAAGTCGATCTTAAGACTCTAGTGAATGGCATTAATTGGAGACCTGCTTATTCTGAACATGTTAGAAGTGGCAAAGCAGAGAAAAAGCCATGGATTCAGAGCAATGGTGTGTCTAAAGCTCTAAAGCTCCTCAACTGTGTTTTAGTCAAGATTACTAATCACATCTATTAGCCTCAGAACCAGGAGAGGATTTCATTTGTTGGCTTTATTGGACTTTTCTGAACACCGGAGTCAAAGGGATGCTGTTCATCTCAGATTTTTCTTCTGTCCATCTGCACAGAAAGCCACAGCCAAAGGAGTTAGCTTTGTGCGTGTTGTGGTCAAAGGTCTTGGTCCCGGGCGTTTGGTGAGTAGTTTCTATAAAGAAATATTTAAATCTATTCCAGATAAAACTACAATTTATTTTTAATTAGTGTTATTATTTTTGTAGCTTGTTGTTTGGTCTGTCTTCAGACTGAAGACAGTTAACAGGGATGGAGCCTCATTAAAACAGCCTATTTAAAAAATTGTTTTGGCTTAGTAAATGATAAACTTGTACTCGTACTTTAGTTTGGTATCGAAATTTGTCATATTTCTGTTAAAGGCAAGCATACAGTCATAACCCAATAAGACAAAAGAGTTGGCTTATTTTCAGACAGTTGGACAGGCAAACATGTGAAACTGAAACTTCTTAATATTATATGTAATTTTACCAACATACTGTAACATTACATAGATCCTTAACCTCTGAAGCAAGTTCTCTGATGGCTGTGTAGAAAACATTGATTGTTTGGTCAGTATGCTCCCATCTGTCGGCTTTCTCAGTGGGGTGAGAAATTGCTGATGTTATTTTCACAAGTAGAAAAATGCTACACTGACAGCTCACCAGGTCCCATCTATTGTTTTTTGCAATCGGAGGAGCAGCCTACCTGTGAATTTGCACTCAGCCTGAGTGCTGAGTAATGTTTATATTCATTGTGCTCCAAACTCAAAGACATCATGTTAAAGTTATTGGTACGAGTGCATTTTGCTTAAATGTGCACGAGATTGACTTTTTCCTTTTGATTAATCTCATTTTAAAATAAAATGTCTTTTATTTGTGTTACCTGTTCATTATGTTACCTTATCTGCACTGTTTGAAGAAGGCTTTAAAAAAATAAATCAAGGAACCATTTGTATGAAGAAGGAAAATTTACTGCAGGATAACAGGATGAAAATGAAACTAGTTTTGTGTTTTGTTCTGCTGACCCTGTTCTGTGCCGATATGCGAGTGGGCGGTCAATACCAGCAAACCTGTCACAGCATGAAGAAGTGGTCCTCTAATTATTTCCAGACTTGTCATAATGAGGATAATTTAAGGAGCTGCAGACATGTTGATCTGTTCCCATTAGCTTTCTTAATGAATGAATGCATTTTTCTCTGCTCTGCAGTCTGCAATCAAAGGCCTGACAATGGGAGGCCTGGAGGTGGTATCTATCACTGACAACACCCCCGTGCCACACAATGGATGCCGCCCACGGAAAGCCAGAAGGATGTGATCTTTGTGTGCCAGAATGCACTGCGACAGGAGGAAGCTTTTGTGTTGAATTATGCTAATAAAGAGTTTTGTTGTGTAGCTTTTTTGGCTCTGAGCTGACCTTACAAAAAGCGTTTTGGGGAAATAATTGCAGATGGGTGTTATTAATGAGCAGAGAACAGGCTTCTCAGTCCTCTGCTGCTACTGTTGGCAGATGAATAAACCTTCATTCTCACTGCAGGCGCTTTTATGTTCATTAGTAGACTGATGTTTGTACACAGCACAGAAAAGGCTCTGCGTGGGAACAACTAGTAGCCACGGGAACTCTTGATCCTGACTATGCTACACAGCTGAACCTACAGGGCTGCAGATTGATGCAAGATTGCCCAAGTTTAACCTTCTTGTGTGCCTTTTTATATTGTCAACTTTCAGCACATTAGACAGTCACACATCTTTTTAACATGATAAAAATACAACAGTCTCCTCTCTTCCCCCCTTCACCCTTTTCTTTACATTTTGCTAGGAAAATGGGAAATTTTTTAAAACATGCAAGTATACATGTGAATACAGGATTTAAGGCACAAACAGAGTTTCTATCATTCTAATGAGCTTGAAAGTCAATATTTGATATGACCACCTTTATTCTTCAACCTAACCTGAACTCTCCAAGCCAACCTTGTCATTTCTTTAAGGAGCCGTCAGGAACAGTTTCCCAGGCTTCTTGAAGGACACCCAACATTCTTCCTTTGTTGATGGCTGACTTTTGTTTCCTTCTCTGTAAAGATGATCCCACATTGCTTGAACAGTGTTGAGACCCAGGCTCCAGGAGGCCAGTCCATGACTCAATAGTTCTCCACTGTGTTTTTTCCATGCATGTATGGCTTTTATTGCATTGGCAGTGTGTTTGAGGTCATTGTCATTCTGCAAAACTGGAGCCATTGCCAGTCAGATGCTTTCCAGATGCCTTAAATGCTGGATAGAAATCTGACCGTAGCTTTCTGCATACATGCTGACAGTGATTTGAACCAAAAATTTCAAATTTATTTTGGTCACTCCATAAGACCTGCTGCCAGTCCAGTTCTTGTGTAATTTGGCATACCTCTGCCTTTTTGTATCTGTTTCTATTTCCTTAAGAATGGCTCTGTAACATCCACGCTTTCACTGAGATCATGATGAGGCTTCAGCGAACAGTAGATGGATCAATTCGAGGCCCGATACACGTCTTTGGTCCTGCGTCAGGTCTTTGCTGAACTTTGTCATATTTCTTAAGGGATTCACTTTCAGATCTGTTCATTTGCTCTACATAGTATTTTTAACTCCTCCCACTTCATCTTTACTCCAGTTCCCCTTAAAGTACAAATATTATTTTTTTCTCCTGTTAAATAATCTTTGGCATTTTTTTTTTGTAGATTTTGATAAATAAATGGGAACAAATTATGTTTTTGCAACAAGCTGCTAGCAACAAAGTCCCTATGCAATTTAAAATTATTTCTTTTTCTGAGTTATGCATGGATAGAACACTGGTTCACCCTTGAATTAGGTGCCTTTTTATGCTTGAATTATTCATAGGTCAGTGTTAGGTGCCTTAACAAAATAAAAAAAATTGATCTGAAAATGTTCAAATACAAGGACTGGACTTAAAATGAATGAAAAGGCAGCCAATGTTCAAAGAAAATTCTTTAGAGACTTTCAGAACGCCTGGAGAAGTGCTGCTCAAGACCACTTTAAAAATTACAAAATTCTGGCGAACTGAAAGTGAAATGTATGCGTGGGGTAGCTTGAGACTTTTGCACAGTATTGCACATCAGTGTAGTCTCTGCAAAAGCCAAGATATTGACTTGAAAGATCAATCCTGAGTGGGGAAATGTTGAAATGGAAGCAAGTATATACCAAGTACCATCAATTTTATTGAGTGTCTGTGTTTCAACATCTCTTCAAGATTTTCTTTTAACCTTTCTGGATATTTTTAACATTTGAGACACCCCCAGAAAATTTTTTACACCTTAACAAGCTCCCTTAATTAAGTGCAAATGTTTTTAACTTACTTAGTCAGTTTTACCATATAAGTGCACATATAGTCAGTGCACGGTTTCGACAAAAATAGATTGCAACAGATGAAATGACTAACAGGGTCATGTGTTTGTGGGTTTTCAGTCTAAATGCTTCAAAGGGGCCTCAGTGATACAGTGGTGATGAAAAAAAATACAGTATCACAAATAAAAGTAGATACACGAAGACTAATCTGATGCTTTTGACCTACAAATATTGTATTTCATTAAAAGAACAACTATTATAACGTTTAGCTTCCTGCCTGTTATGCCACCTCTGACCCCTGGTGACCCTGAATTGGGTACGTATTTAAGAAAATAGATGGATGAAGAAAAGTAGGCTTTTACCAACAGTCTTCCGCTCTGCCTCAGGTTAAAAGCCTCATCGCTGCATATTTCAAACAACACAATGGGAGCCATGTTGTAAAATGTGGAACAGAATTGAGACTTATTGTCCTGCTGTTAACACAGACTCCTCCTAGAGGTCTCTTAAAATGCCATCTGCAAGCTAAATATTTTATTCATCTGCCTTCACATGGTATTTCATACATGCTAGAGGTGTTACCAAACTGATAAAACATGACTTTTTAGATTTTTCTTTTATAAAGAGGGTAGCTGCAGTATCCAAACTGGAAGGTACTGCCTGAGCCCCCAACTATGTTACACTGCATGTATTTTAGAAAGCATAAATGAATAAATCGTGTATTATGGCTGATCTTCCAAAAACAAGACACTACCAAATCTATTAATAAAATTAGGGATATATATGCTGGTTATCACACATTTTCTACTGACCTCAAGCAAATGAAATATTAATAATATCTGCTGCAAATAAAATTTGATTAAAGTAATTTTGTGACACAAAGGAAAGAAAGGAAAATTAGAGTCCAGCAGTGGATTTTGTCTCTACGGGGCTCCGCTTACATGACCTCGGATTTTTAGCTCTGCTGAATACCAGAAACAACAGTGTAAATTTTTTATTCTATTCATTTTTATTTATGACACCAAATCATAACATTTGCCTCGAAGCTTTTTCCTCAAGGCATCACCTGACCTAGCCCTGACTATATGCTTTTTTTAAAGTAGAGTAGAGAGGTTGTCTGTCTCCTGAATCCAAACTGGGAGCTGGTTCCAGTGAACAGGGGCCTGAATAAAAAGTTTAAAAAGGTTGTATTCACCATGATGTCATCAGTTGATTAACAGTTTTGAGCCTATGAGCTGTTGCTCATAGGCTCAAAACCCCAAGCTGTTGAAAATAGAGATGGGAATTTTGACTGAGAAACAGAGGATGCTGGATGCTCATACAGCAATGACTTGCCAGTTAGGCCCACTCTAAAGCATACCCTACCTTGCTTTCTGTTTTACCCTACAAGAGACAATAATTTACATAATGAATGCCATGCTGTACCAAAGGTGAGTCCATAAATGCTTTGCTTTCCTTTTTACAATCAACACTACAGCTGAAGTATCACTGAATGACAAACTAAATCCCTATTAGCCCTGGACCCGGTGCTTTATAGTTCTGAGTAACGAAAGAAAGAAATACGGTTTTGGAAAAACATCTGAAATTATGTCTCAATCAGAAGGTCAGATTTAGAGATCAATTTAATTATAAATCATATTTTTAAAAAGCATGACTGAAAATAGAGATTTTGTACACACTAGTTATACAAAAATACAATTTATTTTGAATTGCAGTTTCTTTACACAAACATCTAAACTCTGAACCAGGCAAAAGTCAAACCACAAATGTAAGATATGAGATATTGTAGACTCCAGTCACAGAGTTCCTGTCTCATCTTGGCTTCTCTCACCAGCCACACATTCAGCAAAACATCAACAAAACTAAGCATAAACATCGAGAAGTGCAACAATGCTTCATAACGACAGAACATAAATAACAGATTGAAAGTACATTACAACAGGTTCCACACACCGCAAAATAAGCTCACAACTGATGATAACAACACTTTCAAGGGAAATGAAGGAATTCTGGGAAATCCTGGGAATCCTTTTAACAAGAGTGGAAGTTTAGTAATGGGCAAAGGACTAATGATTATCCCAGGATGTTTTATGCTTCCCAGGGCTTTCCCCAATTCAGGAAAATACCATTTCCTTCATCGTCAGGTGTAGTGCTGACAAAGTTGTAAAGTGTCTGAATTAAGCCACTCTTTACATCACATCACTCATATCTTTACAGCAGCAAATATATGGTTTGTAAAATGACAATAGAGTCAACAACTACATGGACTGTAGCCATCTGCAGAGTGGGAAGTTTACAACAGTACTGGAGAAGATTGTCGGTCAAATCCGTTCTGGATAGGTTACAGAGAACAAAGTGGAAAAAGTCTTCAGCATCTTGTGCTGATGTTGCCTTAACAAAGGCACTTAACCAGGGAGTGTCTCAGTCAGCCATGAGACTGTGTGGACTGTGTTTAAGAGTGAAGCTGGGCAGGGCTGAGAAACAACGGCAGAATTTGATGAGACTAGAGCTTTGTATTTAATGCAGCAAAAGCATCTGGAGCGTATTAAATATTGCACTTAGAAAGAGGGAGATGCAACAAGGAGATTAAATATTAGAGTTACAAGGAGTGATTGTGCATAAAGCCCTCTCATTAGGAGATATAAAAGGAAAGAAAGGTTGGCACTGCAAGGTAAGAGCAGGAGTGGATTTGGTGGAGGAGTGTCACAGGAAAGTTGCGTTATTCTGCATCACTTCCCCTGCAGGTTGCTGAGCTCCATGTCATCCTTGCGGCGCTTTTGTTGGGTGAAGAGGGAGCTGAAGGGGTAGAGCTTGGCTTTGGCTGGATAGCGCTGACCAGCAATGTCCACCTCGTAGTCCCCGCGGTTGATGAAGTCAGGAGTGATGGGTGTGGGGAGCCCCTCAGGGCCAAGGGGTGGAGACACAAAGCCCAGGCAAACATGGCGCTCCAGGGTGTAGCTGTAGGCGCTGCTGGTGGTCGTCCCCGCTAGTTGACCATTACGATAGACGGGCTCACCCCACCACGGCCACAAGTCGAGCTCGGTGTCATGGTCCTCCAGAACCAGCATGACAAACCGTCGTGTCACACCGTCCTGACGCTGCTGAAGCAATGCCTCACGGCCGATGAAATCTGTGTCCTGATGGACAGAAAAAGGCAGGGGGGTGTGAAGAAGATGAAGATAAATAGAGGAAATTAGGCCCTAAGAACCTTCACTAAATTAGTGAAGATCAGCTTGAGTAAACAACATAATGGCCCTGCCATGTGCAGCTCTGCTGGAGTAGCATAAGACCACCATGTTTTAAAGTCACCCACCTTTTTGTTAACAACACTATAAAACTTAAAACAGTCTGTGAAACCAGCGTTAAACTGTAGATGCCTTTAATCAGCACCGCGCTGACACTGCTCTAAGCAGCTGACAGCTCACCTGATGTTCCACCCTTTCAAAATGAGACAGACAGTAAACTTTACACCTGCTACTTTAAAGTGCCACCTGTTGTCCCTGCAGGTCCAGCCTGGTGACAAATTCCCTGCTGCATCATGACAAAGACTGCACCAAGGTGTTGAGTGCTTTAATTATTCTACTCTTCATCTCTCATTTTTCAACCATTTTAAAGCAAAAGAGGGAGAGTTTGAAACTTAATAAGTAGAGTCAAATAAAGCATCTTATGCATTTCTGTCATGTTGGCAAAGTAAAAATGTAGCTGACTAACTGATCAGTCTATTAGGATGAGGCAGTTCGATGTACAATGAAGAACAAAGTGTCCACTATGGGTAGGATCAGATATTATATGTTTAAAACTGTCAACAGACCTTGTCAAACTTGACCCTGAACTCTCGTCCACACTCCAGCGGGGTGGTGAAGGCGTCGAGGTCCTGACCCCAGAAGGCGAAGAATTTCTCTATGCGTAGACTTCGCAATGCGTAGTACCCTGCGTTACGGATCCCGTACTTCTGACCCACTGACATCACCTCGTTGTACACATGCAGTGCGTACTGTGGAGAGCAGAGGAACAGGTGTCTTATACTCTATATGGCATTTCCTGTACACTGAAATGTACAGAAAATCACTTTTAACCACTAACAATAAAAACACAACAACACATGTGTGATACTGAATTATCACAATTTTAAGTCCTAGAGTCCTGGTGACTCTTCCCTACCATTGCTACAAGAAACTGGATATTTTCTAGGATTTTCCTCTGGAAGTTTGTCCGGTGAAGTTACTTGTATTTTATAACAACTGAGTCAAGGCAGCTAAGGACACTTTGATTCTCTTGGGATTTTAATTGGACATAATTTGACAGTATAATTGTGTAATAAATGTCTTATCCATCCTTACACCATTTTTCTGCTTTTAAATGATCGCTGTAGTATAAAAAACTCCTCTTTCAGCCATTCCTGAACTTTACACTGCAATCATCCATTTTGAAATTTGAAAATCTTCTCTGGTCCACCAAAACCTTCAGCCACAACTCTGATCATCATAAAAGGACAAGCTGAACCTTTTGTTTCTTTGTGTTTTTCATTATTCATTCCTATCTTCTCACAGTCTGAGGTTTATTCTTTTACTTCTACCACCTAAAGATCACAATCAAATTGTCAGAAAATGTAGAATAATGGGTTTTTTTTTTATCCCATGGCTATGCTTAATTTCCTGTGAACCTAAAAAATAAACAAGAAGTGTTGTTTTTTGTAAATGACTTGTTGTCACCCACACTTTGGAAAACAACAATAGAAAAACAATACTTATTTCCATCTTTGACATTTCAAGATAAAACCCACGTTATAGAAAAACTAAATTTGGAAGAATATCAGGGAGTTGTGTGCTTAATTTTAAAAACAAATTAATAACAACTCATGTAACATACTCATGGGTTGCTGTTACTTTATCAACCATCCTGTGACGAGGTATCTATTAAATATCTGTGTGTGTGTAGGATTGCACCTCAATGGGGATGTAGAGCATGAAACCTGGTTCCCCAGTGTGAGTCATGCTCATGACTCTGATCCCGTTGGCATAGCCCACACTCATCTCCTGTAAACACACATGCACATAAATATGGTCAGTTTACTCCTCTTGGCAGGGTGAAGAGACAGACTGATGAAAAGGTACTTTAATATAACAAGCCATCAGCTTTGCTGCATCTAGCCTTCCCTACCTTACAGAACATGGAGGGGAAATGGTCAGGTGTCATGGAAACATATGACAGTTCAGCAAGAACATCCATAGCTCGCGGTCCAATCAGATTTAAAGCTGAGAAGAATAAGAGTTGTAAACACTTAACAGACTTTCTGGTTAACAAAGCCCACATCTGATGTTCTATTACACATGCAAAAACAGAATCTGGTACAACTGTTGCTCACATTTCACACAGTTAAGATAACTGCATTAAAAATACACAAGATCTACTTTCAGACATGTAATTAATGCCATCCCTCCACAGACTTCATCCCTCTGGTGTCTGATTTTTAAGGTTATTTAAATAACTGGGTTACAAGTCGACAGTGGATTGTTTTGACTTTTTGCATTGTTTCTCCTTTTAAATGTTATATGAGCACTAGATGGCGATATCAGAGCAGAAACCCCAGTTGCTGCATGCGTACCAGTGTACTTCCAGCTGACATCCTCCAGGTGGAGGTGTGGGTCATTAGGCATGTGCTTCTTTATCCAGGACCAACAGTGGACCTGCTGGTCTGTCGGAGAGATGATGAAGAAGCTGGACAGCAAATGAGAAAGTAAGCAATTTTAAAAATATGTCATGTACTACGTATCTACAGTGCCACTGCACAGATGTTTCAAACCTGTTCTTGCTGAGGCGGACCACACTGCAGTCGTTCTCATAGCCACCTCTCTCATTCAGCATGCCGGTGTGGACAATGTGTCCAACGGGAACATCCAGGTCATTGGCACAGAGATGCTGCAGCAGTTCCAAGGCTTGGTCACCTGTTGACTGAGCCATCAGGACAGAGCAGAGGATTTAACCTGAATACTTTTAAAGCTAAATGCATTAATTAAAATTGATTTATTTAAAAAGGAAAGAGTAACTGCACAGGTTTTTCCCAGCTAACAAATACCTGCATAATTAAAAAGAAAAAAAACAACAATTTTTTCAAGTAGCTAGCACAAACATACATGCATAACACTGATAAATATCATACGCTAACCGGGTATGACCACATAGACAACAGTAGGTAGCACAGCAGCAGTTTTTCCCCTCTCTGTAACCCCGTTCTAATTATAAGTTTTCCAAAGTGATTCATGACTCACAGTCAGTTCAAATTTGGTGAAGGAGGACATGTCGATGACACAGACGGCCTCTTTGCAGCATTTCACTTCTGCTCCAACTATGTCAAACCAGTCTGGCTTATAAAAAGTCTTACTCTGGTCCAGGGACAGCAGATCTACAGAGAGAAACAGTCCAATTCAACCAAGTACTTTAATTCATTAGACACAACTGCCTTAAAATCCGTCAAAATCATTTGCACTCCAAGACTTTGACTAAAGTATTTTTTGTACCACTGCTTCTCACTGGGACAAACCTTTTCCTGGAGGAACAAAGTACTTGGGCCTTTCAAAGCCATGTTTCTCCATCCACCGAGCCCCCTGAGTGTCCAGGCGGTCGTACAAAGGACTGGTCCTCAGCTGGCGTCCGGTCTGGAAGTCCCACCGGGGAACCTTCAGCTCATACAGCAGGGCTGAACATGGACACACAAATATTAGAAGGAGAGATAGCAGAGCAAGAATTAGAATATACTACACATTATAATAAACATCCAACACCTATAGGATTTACAGTAATTTAACTAAAGCAACAGCAGAAATTAATTATTTAAACAGTACACTAAGGTTCAGATGACTATACAGCCTTTGTCTACTTAAAAGCATGAACCAAACACCCAACAGGGCTCACTACTCACGCATGACTTCCATCACTCTGTGTCTCAGGAAGGTTCGGCTGCTCTGTAGGTTGCCAAAGCGTTTGATGTCCAGTGGCCAGACATTGGCGGTGGGGTAGCCATAGGTCATCCACTCTGCCAGGTACCTGGATACCAAACCACACAACAGGCCATTTATCCCTTTTTGTAATGCAAAAAAACACATTCACAACACAGTCTTGATCGCTGCAACTGATAAACCATGGCTGAATTATTTCAGGTGACCCAATATTGATCACATGCTTACGTCTAGTCTTAACAGATACACTTATATTCGTTCTTACTTTCCAGCCCCTCCAGCAAAGGCCAGGCCTGAGGAGTTCATTCCTGCCAGCACATAGTACCCAGACACACCTGGGGTCTCGCCCATCAGACAGCGCATATCAGGTGTGAAGGACTCCGGACAGTTGACCAGCTGATGGATCTCAGCTGACTCGAGGCTGGGCATTCTCCTCAGCAGGGCACTGAGCATCGGCTCTGAAGGCAGAAAACAAAAAGTGCTCTAAAATGTAGCAAATCCAGATGATAATTTAATACAGTTTACTCAAATTAACTTAAACAACCAACCACACCATAACCAAGAAATATTACTGCGCTGCTTCTTGTTCTTTTGTCCACCTCTATTGTTGTACAATTACTGAAAAACCCTGAACCACCTCTCACCATAAATCATCTAAGAGTCTAAAGGTTCCAGCTGCAGCCTTTACCCATGTTGTTCCATCAACAGTCCAACATGTTATTCCAAAACAAATGCTGAAAATGGAAATTAAAAAAAAAACTAAACCTAAAGATATCCAGGTTAGTATCACATAAGAAAAAGGAAGGCAGCAAATCTTCATATATTCGAGAATCCATAACCAAGGTGTTTTTGCCCATTAAGATGACATATTTTTAAAAATTTAATAATGGATTAACAAAATAATCAAATGAATTGCAGCTCTAACAATATCAGAGTTGAATTCTACTATATTGCAATCTATTACAATACATTAATATAATATACATTCATAAAATACAGTACATTCTAACATTATATATTGTGATGGATTCTTTCAACAACCTTTTCAACCCCTACACTTGTAAGAGAAAATGATGATGTGTGCTGCTATAATAAACTCTTGTTTTTATGGCAGCCTGGTATGAGAAATCTCACATTACTGGTTTAAGGCCAAGGCCAACAGACAGGTGTATTTTTACATGTGTACAGAGAGGTGGGTCAAAATCATTTAAGGTAGCCTTAAACAGAGGTGCATAAAAACAGATATGCCCAGTCTTGCTTGCTTGCTCAGTCTTCTGTAGCTGTTAAATGAAACCAACAAAGGTTTGATTTTGTGTCATTATTTGATAGGTAAACCTCATATATAATTTTCAACATTTTAAGATGCAGTCTACAACTGTGGCTACTTTACAGCTAAGAAAAACTAAACACACCTTGCCTTTGTGCTACATTAATAACAGGAGACTTGATCAAGTGTCCTTCCTATTCAGTTATGTTATGTTTCAACAACTTTTAATGAATAAAAATACAATATTAATACTTTTTCTTTTTTTTTTTACCAAAGTGATCCCAGTCCTCCTGCATGTTCTGGATCTCCAGCTGGTTGCGACCCTCAGTGAAGATGGGTTTGGGGTTTTTCTCAAAGCCTCCTGACAGAAGGCCTCCCTGCCATGGCCGTGCATATATCCTGCCATCCATATCAATCACCACTAGCAAAGAGACACACAGTTAGAAACATCGCCTGGCTGGACTTGTTTTTAGCCTTTCAGCAGGCATTAACATATTGCATATTGCTAAGCACATTATTTGGCTAAGTAAAAAGGTCCAGCCTGTGCCCTAGTTTTTTCTTTTTACTATGGGACTAAAAAAAAAAAGACTAGACATAATTGTTGATCTGATATAAAATGCAATTAGTTAATTAATTTGCCAAAAAACAGAAAAAAAATCATGAAGTGAATGTTCTTTAATACAGCTGGCTACACAAATTGAATGGACTTCAATAGTGTCTACTGCAAAGGTTACTTCCTGGCTTTTTAATATGTGAGACCTGGTGTGTTGGGTGGAAGTGGCTCCTGGAGAGGTTTGGTGAGGAGGTAGAAGTGTTCACATCCATGGAGGGGAACTGACACCTTCGTCTCACTAGCCTGGCCCAGCTCATAAGCCCACTGGAGCAGAAACAGTCAGAGAACCAAATACAATTAGAACAATGTGTTGTTATAACAACTAGAAACAAGACACTTATAGTCACCATAGGAAACAACTGCTTCAACTACTTTCACAGAGGGAAAAAAGATTATAAAAAATAATTAAATTATTATTGTTATTATTATTATTAAGAAGAAGAAGAAGAAGAAGAAAAAGAATTGCTGCCTGTCCTGCTTACATATTCTTGACCAAGCATGACACTGAATTTCCACAGAAACAAAAGTAATTCCAAAATGTTTATAAAGGGGGTTTTTTTGTCACAGATTCCATTTCTCATAGTTTCAGTCTTATTAATGCATCTCCAATAGAACGATTTACCTGTCCAGCACAGCTGACAAAATATTCGCACTTAATGGAACCACGGTCAGTCTCGACAGCTGTTACACATCCCTTCTCTACCAGAACCTGCTGAACACTGGTTCGCTCCAGGATCTGAACCCCTGAAGGAGAAGAAAGGGGGAAAAAGAGGAAACGAAGGACAAAAGAGGAGGTTACAATTATGGGGTGGGCCAGCAACAGCAGAACACACGATTTATGGTCTACCAAACAAAACTGCAAGTTTGTGTTACCTTGTCCAGCTGAAGCCACGGCAAGGGCATGGTTAACATCTGGTGGAGACACGACAGCATCTTCAGGAAGGTGGAGTGCGCCTACCAGGTCATGAATGTTAACAAGGGGGTGGAGTTTGGCCACCTCTTTAGGTTTAATAATATTACAATTGATCCCCATTACCCTGTGAATGAAGTGAAAGGGTCAAAAGTCATTTATGTTTTTTAATCGGTGAAAAGGGACAATCAGCTGGCACTATTATTTCAAACAAAAACTTGTGAGTCCCCAAAAGCTTGTCCTCACAAAGTTAGTAGAGCTTTACAGCTTAATCCACATAGCTGTGGTCTAAATACTAACTACAGGACTTACTTCAGCCTTGATGCGAGGCGCTTAAGAGAAATGAAGCGATCCTGATTTTGAGCCAGACACAAAGACCCTGTCTTCACACAACCTGCAACACATACCACACACCACATATGACTCAGTCGGTGAAATCTATCATTATCATTCTAGCTTTGCAGCTTGTTTATTGCCAGTGCACATCAAATGATATCTCGGACTTCAACAAAAAATATCTGGTTGTGTTACATGCAAATGTTTCTAAATGCATTGACACAGAAGGCAGTATGCTGTCACAATTTGCTCCCTTGTCTGTTTTGTGCTTTAGAAGCTATAATCTGGGAAGATACAACTGCAAGCTGTTCTATAATCTAAATTAATAATTAACATTTTTAAAAATATGTGGTGATGTGCAAGTGGGAACTGTTAACTATCGGCACCAATAGTAAAATGGTAAAACAGAAAACTCTTCTAAGAATAAAACAGCACCAAGCTAAGTTAAATATGACAAAAACCAAATTCTGTAAATCATCTGACCTGTTTTTACCCCCGTCTCCTCCTCCAGCTGCTGGTAAAGACTACTGGAGTAGTTAGCCATTTGACACTCGATGGAAATGGGCTTGGCCACGCTGACAATACCAGCACATAGTCTTGTTGTTCCTGCACCAAGTCTGGTTAGGATAATAATGGCCAAGAAAGTATTAACACAACAATATCAAATCTAATATTTCTTTTCATTATCACCTCCTAATGTTCAAGCTATCCCTACTCTTATATAATATCAGTGGTCTGAGTTAATAACATAAAGAACATCTCTCTCTTCATGCTAATTTTAAGCCAACAAACACAATGGCTTATCTGTAATATGTTGAGCTGAAAAACTCACCTGCCCTGCTCAAGTAGTACAATATCAGTCCAGCCCAGTCTAGCCAGGTGGTAGGCCACTGATGTTCCCACAATACCTCCACCACAGATGACGACCCGGGCCTGGCTAGGCAATGGAAGCAGCTGGGAGTCTCCACTTACAGTGAAACACCGAGGGGAAGTCCAGAGACCCCTGCCTACCAATCTATACCCCGTCTGGTGAAGCAGCCGCAGCCGGGGGAGCATAACAGGGGACAGAGCCCTGGAGCTCCGCACACAGCTGGACATAGCTGTGCTTTCTGCAATAAGAGACATGGGATCTAAAGTTACTCTATAACCTTAGATAGAGGACAGTACCACAGTGAATACATCAACATGACCCTAACTTTACAAATATCCTGACATAATTTCAATAACATATGATCCGTTTTCTACAGTGTGCAGGGTGTGATATAGACCTCTTGTATTATTTTAAGTTGCTGTATTTTTTTTTAAAATCTGAAATAATTTGATATTTGCTGTAAATATAGTTGTGTTAATGTCACAGTTTCATTTTAATTTGGTTAGGTAGATACTAATAAATTATTACTACACCACAATCTATACATCTCTGAAAGTACTGCTGACCTTTTCTGCTAACAGCATGGATTAGTTTGCGTTCTAAACTTCCCATGTCAGGGCCTTTGAAAGTGTCTACAATAAGCCAGATTAAATTGTCAACACTGGAAGTCGCTAGTTTCCATAAGGTTACATAAAGATGCACTGCTGTTCCTAAACTTAAGTTACTACATTTAGCTTAACCAGACATAATCCAAAGAAAATACAACATTAAACACTTTGCATAGGGCCTGGGAAGTCAGCAAGGTGAACTTACAACAGTCCTTCAAATGTCTGCTTGTATTATAAAGACTGCTGTTAGCCTTGAAGCACTGCTGTACTTGTATTCTTAGCAGCACAGCTAGCTTTAGCTAACAGCATGTCGGTATCTTTGTAATTTACACCTTTAGATTAATGGCAAATACCTAGCAGACATGT
Source organism: Oreochromis niloticus (assembly GCF_001858045.2). Lineage (NCBI taxonomy): Eukaryota > Metazoa > Chordata > Actinopteri > Cichliformes > Cichlidae > Oreochromis > Oreochromis niloticus. The sequence goes on from NC_031965.2 coordinate 33,913,776, forward strand.
AGATGACCAAAGTCGCACACAAAGTTTCCTAACATTTTGGGGGTATATGCTGGCACTACTAAAGCTCGCACTATTGATAATGTTAGTCACATAGCACAGCTTAGGCTATCGAAAAGCTAGCCAATGTTTATTATTTTTGCTAACACGACGGCTAAACCAGGCAGAAAATCTTCTCTAATCATAACATCTATTTTTCACGACTACATTAAACTCACCGATTTAGTCAAGTCCAGTGATTATGATATTTCAATAATAAAACTGAAGGATAGTCACTAAGGTGTAACTGAAAGCCGAATTCAGAGACTCCCGTTAGTTAAGTGGTACCGTTTCCGGTATAACCCTTCAAAATAAATTACGTCTGCGTCTTTTTAGAATGGCTCCATTCTCATCCAACTCAAATACGTAGGATATAGCTAGAAAGTTGCAAACCTACTTATTATGAATCAAATGATTTTTTCTAAAATTTATTTTTTCTATTTTTATTGTTTGGGGGTTTTTTTTAATGTTTTTATGTTTGTGTGGGTTTTTTTTTTATTGTTTTTTTTAAATCTCGAATTCACCTTTTCATCCTGCCCCTTGTGCTGCTGTAACAAATTAGTTTCCCCAATATCGGATTAATACTAAATTTCGCAGTGTGACTTTTTAAATATGTTAGGTTGCTGAATTATGTCACAAAAAGTGTTGCAATTGTTAAGGTCACAATTATTCTTCTCTTAAAGATATCAGCTAGGTTTGCACATCAGGAATATGTAAAAATGTCTTTGATTACATGGGACCATGTACCTCACTATCGAAGTTTTGTTTTGTTTTGTTTTTTCAACTTCTCAAAGTCGGATTTATCAACACAACTGTCTATGCATACTTACAGTGTTAGGTACTCTTTACTAGTACAGGGTTGGACACTCTTTTGCCTTGAGAACAACCTTAAATCTTCTTATCATTGATTTAACAAGGTGCTGGAAACATTCCTCAGAGATTTTTATCCATTTTGACATGATAGCATCACGCAGTTGCTGTAGATCTGTCAGCTGCACATTCATGATCTAAATCTTCAGTTCCACCACATCCCAAAGGTGTTATATTGCACTGAGATCTGAGACTGTGTGGAGGCCATTTGAGTACAGAGAACTCACTCCAACAGGTAATACACTTGATGTTTCTTAAATGTGATGTTCAGGAAGCATCAAGTGCATTACCTTTTGGAAGCAGCCTCTACTCTAAAGGAATATGGACATGGCCACCAACAATACGCAGATAGGTTGTAGGGTTTAAACAATGCTCAGGTGGTAAGGGGTCCAAACTCTGCCAAGAAAATACCCACAATATGATTACACCACCACCAGCAGCCTGAACTGTTACAAGAGAAGATGGGTTCATGCCTTCATGCTGTTTAAGCCTAACAGAATGTTGCAGTTCTGTATTCATCGGACCAGAGGCAATTTTTCCAGTCTTCTATTGTCAAATGTTTCTGAGCCCATGTGAATTGTAGCCTCAGCTTCCTGTTCTTCGCTGACAGGAGTGGCATCCAGTGTGGTCTTATGCTAGTGTAGTTCTGCTTCAACATTTGACCTGTGTGCCCAGAATGGCCAGAGGTCGGGCCATTCTTCTCCGACTTCTGATATCAACAATAACCATTCTAGAGATGGTTGTGTGGAAACATCTCAGTAGATCAGCAGTTTCTAAAATGTTCAGACTAGCCTGCCCGGCACTAATGACCATGCCAAATTCAAAGTCACGTAAATCACTTTTCTGCCACATTCTGATGCTTAGTTTGAACTTCAGCAGGTCATCTTGACCGTGTCTGCATGCTTAAATGGACGACTGAGTTGCTGCCATGTGATTGGCTGATTACACATTTGTGTTGATGAGCAGTTGAATTGGGAAACTTAAGAAGTGGCTGGCAAGTGTATATTGCAATATCACAGAGCTGGGCCTGCACAGAGGTAACCACTGAGGGGAGCCAAAAACCTTCTTTACAGGATTTGTAAGTATTGTCTGCATGCTTCTGTAGCTGCAGTGTTCTAGTAAAACACTGGGTACTAAATATGCGTTCCAGTCTGTTTCTAGTCCTTATTCATATTCGTGTTCACAAAAGATAGAAACTTACTGTGTGGAAGTGCTCCCTCATGTTAGTGAAATTAACTCCCAGAGGCTTAGTAACCCTGTTACTACTACTACTCCATTTTCAAGAAGGTCAGAATTCAAAATTATAATGCAATTAAGAATATTATATAAGTAATTCAACTTTTTCAGCAGGTTTAGTTTTATTGTTAATTATTTACATTAAAACAAATATATCTCCACTTATACAATAGTCCAGCCTTCTCATTCATTTCACATTTTTTCACACAAACAAGGGAGAGAAATGCATGGCAAGAAAGTTTTTTTGAGATTTCACAAGTAATCAGGTTAAACTGGGATTTGTAAAGAGGTGAAACCATGTCGACTGAGGATGGAGGTCACACAGAATAATCATTCTTGTAATAAGCTTTTCTGAATGTATTTTTAACATGTTGCACTGCAAACTAAACCGCCTCACATCCACTTTATTAGTGAATTTTCAGTCACATGTGTCAAATTAAATTAATCTAAATACATATAAAATAGCCAGTGCCTTTTTATTTTATTTGTGTACTTATCTTTTAAATTTTCAAAGAAAAGAACCTTTTTGGAGTTCTTAGTGGAAAATAACTGACTAAATTATTCCCACTGTTTATTAATAATATATTTACATGTAGTCTTTTCTTCATAAAACCCATTCATGCTTATCTCTGTGTGTTTCCTTGTTTTTAATTCCCTTAATAATTAGATAAGTCGCATATTTTAAATACTTAGTTTAAGTAGAAAAACTTTGTGTAATAATCCACTTAATATGCTAGGGGGAAAGTGCCGTGATTGACCGAGGAGAAAATCAATAAATTGTTCCTAAAAATAAAAATGTAGCAATAGCAGATTCATCCTGAATATGGGCCTTTTATTCCAGTTTGATTTTATGAAAAGCTCACAATGAAACTGGAAGGTCTAAATCATTTCCATCAATCTATATTGTTTACAGCTCCTCTCTCGTTGGGTCAGTATAAAGATTCTGTTATTAAAGCTTATGGGTTAAAGCCATGGGCTACCACTAGATTACTTACATGTATGCCTACTTGATAACTTAATAGAGAGACAAAATAATTTTTTCTCCTCTTCCAAAAAAATCTGGTTTCAAATAGTCATCTGTCTTATAAAAACAAAGGAAAAAACACTTCAAGACACAGAATCAGTTGCTCCATGACAAGCCACGAAGGAAATATTAAACTATATTTATTGACATGTTTAAATCCAGCTATTTACAAGTTAAAATAATGAGCAAGAAAAATATTCCACACTAGCACAGTTCAAGAACCCAACACTTTTTGTACACACTGGCGCTTCAAGAGCCAGTTATGTATGTTGCTCACTTGTACATGAAATAGCAATAGCCCTGTCTCAGGTGTATTTTGGCACAGTGATAAATCAACAGATTTAAGCTGATTTTTTTTTCCATTTATTTTCCACAGTTACATACAGCATACTATACATTACTGCTGACATTACCCAAACCGTAAATAAAAAAAACAAAAACGATGTTGTCATTTTAAAGGAGACTGACGTTTGCATTCTGCTCCAAGATAGTGGTATATTTAAGAGAGAGGAACATACACATATTCAACATTAAGGATGCATGTACACTTTTTAGGCATTACTGAAATAATACTGAAATTATTGGTTAAAATAATCATATAATACCTGGTAGCAGAAAAGCAAGGATTATGCTACCTTTGTTGGTAATTTGACTGCCAGTTTGTGTTAAAAAGTAAAATAAATTCTACATTTTACTGTAAATCATTGCAAGACTACTATGGATTTTAAAAGTAAAAGCTTCCTTCAAAAGTCAAATGCCAATCAAATGAAACTGGTACATTCGATCAAGGGAACAGAATGAGAAGTCTGAAAAATGAAGAGTTTCAAGAGGTGGGAAACATGCCAGGTTATATGCAGTTTCAAAGGGCCTAAAACCTCCACTGGAGGATCAAACTGTATGAGAGTTCAAAGGAGGGTTCGATAACATAAATACATGGAATGAGAAAACAGAATCAGCACTTCAAATATCTCAGAACATCAAGGAACTCCAACAGAAGTCTCCGATTATGGGCTTCATTTTGGTTACTTAGATTTAATAGGTTTGATGATGTCAGACAAACATTGACATGTTAGTGACCGGACTACAAAACAGATCAATGAAAAGACTTCAGACCTCATTCTGTTGAGTGAGGTCTTCTGACACACTGTTGAACTCAGTGGCCCGAGTGCTCATCCCCAGATACTGCTTCAGGAACTCACTGAAACGTTTTTGGTTGTTCCACTTGCGAGCTGACTTCCTAATACCAACGAAGCCCCCATACCTCTTCTGGTATGATCTTCCTGGAGACATGAGTCTCCTGTGGCCATGCCTCCCTTTGACAAAGCCACCAAACCTTTTGGAGATTAGCGCTGCATCTCCCTGCCCTGCTGCCACATCAGGGTCTCCTCCTTCCTGACCTTCCTCCTCCTCTGCATACTCATCCTCCAGGGACATCGCATTCTGGGAATTATAGGCAGTGTTGAGGTGATTTCCCTTCCCACCCAGATCCCTCTCCTCTGCATCAAGTCCATGGGTCACATGATCAACCCTCTGTAGTGCAATAGGAAGAAACAAACGTCCTTTCATCTGTTCGTCTTCCCCAGGAAACAGAGCCTCCACCTCCTCCTGAGATCGTTTCCACACTGAACCACTTGGGGACAAGATTTGTGACAGCAGTGCTTCACGACAGAGGTCCCATGAGGAGGATGGGGAAACGCTGCTTTCGCACTCAATGAAACACACCTGACAAAGACAAAGACAGGAGATAATCTTCATTTCCCAGCTCCCATCGGAGGAGATCTTTGTAACAGACAAAAGGTTGCACATAAGGTACTCTCTCAGATAAAAACACCAAAATAAATAATGCTGCTGCATTTAAAAAATTGATAAATAGAAGCATGCACATCACTACATTCTTATTAGTTTTGATGGTAATGTAATATCAACCAAAGATAAATTAGACTGAAGACTGAAGGCATTCTCACAGTATTCTTGGCTGACAATCATACACTTACATCATTTTACCAGTTTCCACCTGATATCTGAGTTTACTGATGCTGATTCCCAGACATACAACTGACAACGCAGCTGATGTCCACAAAATGAAAGGACAAGGTTTTTGACCAGATCTGTTTATTTGTGGCTGTGCTGTTTATATCAGTTCTTAACAAATATTAAAATTAATCATAGTCATTGGTTTGCGCCATACAAAGCCATACACCTACTCATGCTGACACACTAATGACACTGACTAACATAGACTATTTGATTAGTAAATTGGTACATTTTGGATGAAGCTGTGTCTCTCCCGTTATGGCTCCTGAGCAATCCATGACACACAAAATTAGGAAATATAACTATTATATACAACTGAGAAACTGGAAAATGCAATGCATTATTATATGATTGGGTAATCTGAGTCCTGAACACATCTACACATTAAAAGCGTAGACATTTACACATGTGCTGCAGTATTAAAGCACCTGATTTGCTAGGGCTGCTTGAGCGGAAAATCCTTAACTCGAAAAATGCCAAAATCAATAAGACAAAAGGACATTGATTGGATTTCTGCCCTTGTTATCACTTCTTTCTTCCACTTCAGCTGTTCAGTGGGCATTTGTGATGTGTCTGCATGTCTGCCTGCCTGCCTGCCTGCCTACCTGGGTGTCTGTCTCTCAAAGAGCACTGACATACACTAATTTCTAAGATACCCCTAACCTAAACTACTACATGTCAAGCACTAATTCTCACCTCAGCCCAAACCCTAAGCCTTAAATCACATCTTCACCCTTAAATAGCATAATGGGAACCTGGTTTTCATCACCAAAGATGACATGTGTTGATGCAGTGTGGATGCGGATCCATTCTGTAACTGGTATGCTGGTTTGTGTTACTGGACTGCATCTGTCAAAATAAGATTGAGGATTCGAACATGTAATGCATGAAATACTGAAGTGATTGGAGGGCTGCAAGATTTCCAAGTGAAATTGAAAGAAATTGAACATTTAAATTAGCAAAGGAGGAAAAGGTGGTCAGCATAGCTTATAATAACAATTTGTCTTTAAGCACTAGGCTCACTTGAGGTCCCTTTAAATGCCACAGTGATCTAAGTACCCAACACTAACAGTTTAAAAGGTTATGTTTTAAGCCATTTGGACTTGAATGTCTTCTAGTCTGCTCCCTGCAAAAATTGACTTAGAAGCAGACTCCGCCATTAAGTGGAGAATAACAACCACCAGGCATAAACACGAAGAGAAACACACATCTATCCCCAAGAATCAATTAACCACAACAAATTAAAACTCAAATGCCAAAAGGGTAGTTTGTTGAGTCAGTCAGTGAGGGAGCTGTTGAGAGGATGAGATAAAGACAGGGAGGTGGAGTGAGGAGTTTCCAGTTTTTATTAACTAAATGAAAAGAATACAAGTGAAGAGATTTATGTGGCGCTATATGTTAACTTATTTATTAATGTGAGAGAAGACCAGTTTTGTCTTGATGACGTATCTGCTGTGTATTATTATATTATTAATATTTCATAGTTGATGTGCAGCAAAACTGAGCTTCATAGTAGTTTCATAATAAGATATTGTTGAAAAATGATTATGTATAATACCATCAACCACTGATTATATGGTTGATGGCAAATAATTAATCATTATTGATATGAAAGTGAAGAATAGCAGCTACCTTTTAACTGCTCCCAGTTTACTCTTCTGTTGCCTCCACCTTTGTGACTATGGGTAAATGCTCCACTCGTATAACCACAAGCGCGTGTGTGTTGATGTGTGTTGAGCCCTTACCATGGTGTTAAAACTGAGCTGTTTGGGCAGGATGTTGTTGCAAGACAGGCAGTCAGCCTGGCAGTCACTCTGTCCAGGATCACAGAGACAGAGCAGAAGCAGAGCCACCACGGTCTTCATGGTCCCACCTTCTGTTGCACAACAAGACAGAGCAAAGGCACGTGTTCAGTCCAACACTTTGACACTTTAAACTAACTACATATATCTCCCCAGGTATCTTATAATCCATAGTATTTGGTGAGTGCGTAATTTTCAAAAACTATCCGTCTTTGCAGAATAGCAGAGTAATATAACACTTGTAAGTAATATAACACTTGTATGTAATATAACGTCAAAATGCTATGAAAAGTAGTTTCAGCTAAATGTGCAGTGATTAAGTCCGTATCTTCTGGTATGTCATGGTTTGCCTTCTTGTCTTAGCACCAATAATAATTTCTCCGAGCCAAATAAAAATTGAAGAAAGGGACAAGGAAACAAATCCCTGTTGAAATCATAACTGTATGTCTGTCAACGAAGTTTTGTTTATTTGTTGTGTCCTGCTACATTACCTATCAGGGTATCAGGGTATCCAAAATCAAGCATGCAGTGAAGTCTTTAAAAAGCACTTTGTGCTTGTTAAGCCCACAATGTCATTTTCAATTAGTAGCATAGTGTGTAGGCAGTATGAACACATGTTTTAAGCTAATGTGACAAGCTTGTTACAGAGTCTTTACTGTAGCAGTTAGGGAGCAACATTGTCATAAATTTGGACTCATGTTTCTGGCCACAAGGCAAATGTAATTGTAATATTCAGTCTCAGTTAGCTCTTTTTTTGTCTCAATAGTAGGTTTTTTTCTTACAAAGTGCCCGGGGAAATATCTAGCTCTGAAATGTCCCTCTAACTTCAGCTGCTAACTGTGTCTCTCTGACGCAGATAATGTACAACACATTTTTACAGGTTTTTCTATGAAAATATCTGCTTTAGTTGATAATAGTATAAAAAGAGAAGTTAGCATGAGACAAAGCTGTTTATTACTGTCATATTTTATAAATTAGATTGAGTTTTAGGGTTGTTGTTTTTTTACCTTCAAATATATTTTTGATGAGACCTTGGACTGAGCTTGTCAAGTTCATTATTCTAAATTCAGCTAAATACATTGACAAAAACCTCAGTAGGCAGTTGATGAGGGATGAGGGAGCACTGACTGCATCCCTCAGTCAACCTGCCCATCCCCGAAAATTTACAGGAGAAGTGGTTTTGTTTAGTTGAACAAGTTAGCCTGCCTCACTGACTCACTGACTCTTTAAGTTAGGATGTGCATTTCCCATCATAGCTCTAAAATACCAGTAGCCTAACTGTGCTGTGTATTGATAAATCAATAGAGCTGAAGTAGCAGACAGATTTATGCACCTTTTCTTGCAGTCCCACACGTTTCACTTGGTCTGTTCTATATTACAATCTGTGTTCTTTCTAATGGTGACACCTCTTTCTATGTATTATATCAATAATAATGTTGGCATTTCTTCTCAGTTTGGCATTATGGTAATGACAGCATTGATTTTTGAGCCAGAAATGATCATATTTGGATGAGAGGATAGTTATCTCCTCTAAGGATTGAAAGGTGCATTCACAGACTGCATGGATGCATTACATTTGACAATTAGTGCTAAAATAAACATTTAAGAATTACTAGAATGTCCTTGATGTCCTTGACCACACCACTACTGTTTTATCAACTGAGGTGAAGCCAGCCATTTGTGCAATTAGTGTCATTATGTCACACAAACATATAGCTACTATTCAATCATTAGTGTGCTAAACACTTTCGATTAATATCACAGTAATAATACATAGAACTGAAAGTCACTTTTAATACAAATTACTTTTTAAATAACATTTTAATTATTACTGATACTAATAGCACGGTGGCACGGTGGTTAGCACTATTGCCTCACAGCAAGAAGATCCTGAGTTCAATTCCACCATCAGGGGTCTTTCTGTGTGGAGTTTGCATGTTCTCCCCGTGTTTGCGTGGGTTCACCCCGGGTACTCTGGCTTCCTCCCACAGTCCAAAGAGTTAGTTGGCAGTTAGTGGTTGTGTTAATTGGAAATAAGGGTGAATGTGAGTGCAATTGGTTGTCTTTGTCTTTGTGTTAGCCCTGCGACAGACTGGTGACCTCTCCAGGGTGTACCCTGCCTCTCGCCCTAAGCCAGCTGAGATAGGCTCCAGCAACCCCACGACCCTGAAAAAGGATAAGCGAATGGATGGCTATTTTAAACTTTCACTAGCTTCTCATCAATGTGTGATTTGCACTAAATACTATGTAGGGCAGACAAGAGTTCAAGAGGAAAAACAACACAGCAACATGAAAAAAAAAGAAATACCGAATGAGACTAAGCGACAAATGAAGCGGCATACAAACAGGGACAAAAACAAAATAAAACAGTTTGACCTTATTTTGGTAGGAAGAGTCTGGCAACTCTGACGTCAGAAACACAATTACAGTTTTCGTCTCATTAAACAAACTCGTTAACTCCTTTAATTGATGCCTCAATTAATGCCTCCGGCAACAAACTGAGTCATTGTTTCTTGATGACAAACAAATTTGAACTCATATGCACAAAACAGTGGAACACACACACTTACACAGCACACAAGCATACATGTCCACACTGTGTCTGTACTTCAATACATTAAAACAGACAGTACTAAAATGCAACTTTAACGGCTGGTTTAAATTATCTATTAAAACAGCTTAGAAAAATTTAGAACTAATTTGTCTTCAGTGAAAAACGTTTTTTAATGTCTTAGAAATCTGGAATTTATTCAGGGTAATTAAAAAATGATAGAAATGTAATTGCAGTACAGTTCAGTCCAGTCTCTAACAACCCATGAAAAACAATAGCTCTGCAAAATTAATCAGCCTTCTCGTGTGCAAACAATAAAAGTGTGTGTCAAGTCTTTAATCTGATGGGAAAAAGGGCGGGTTTGTCAGTGAAGGACAAAAGAACATCGCAGCTGTTTTAGGCAGGAATGTAAGACAGATGGCACTGGATTTAGACAAACAGCTTGTGCGCATTCATGTGGCCACAATACATCTCGTTCTCCATCCTCCTGTCACTGAATCTGTCCCTGCTTGTTTTCCAAAAGCAAGAGGATAATGTGCAAAGATGCCCACATTTCTCTACTGAGATGTGGTCAGAAGAGGAAAACACAGGTGAGCCACATGTCCTTAATTTAGCAGTGAGTGAAGATAATTAAAAAGAAACCACAAGGCAAACCTTACCTTACTTTCAAACCATTATGTTGGATACTGCAGCTGCAAAAGACGTACTCTTCTTTAGATAAACTGGTTTTATCTAATTAACTGGTTTTATCACAGTTATCTCATTTATTCAGCCATTTGCATGGCAGCAGCTCAGTGCATTTAGGCATGTAGACATGATCGGCGCAACCTGTTGAAGTTCAAACTGAGCATCAGAAAGGGAAAGTAAAGTGATCTTGAACATGGCATGGTTGTTGGTTTATTTCATAAGCGTTTGATCTACTGACATTTGACACAGCTATCTCAGGGGTTTACAGAGAATGGTCAGGAAAGCAAACCCATCCAGTGAGCAGCGTCTCTGGACAAAAATGCTTTGTTGATGCCAGAGGCCAGTGTAAGAACATCTCTGAGTGTGTCCAACTTGAACCAGATGAGCTACAGCAGAAGACCACACATAATTGGCACCCTGTCATATAGGAACAAGAAACTGTGGCTACAATTGACATGGCCTCACCATATCTATCCAATAGAAAATTCTTAAAATGTTCTGATGAGTCTTGATTTCTGTTGTGGTATTCAGATGACAGGGTCATAATTTTGTATAAACAACATGAAGGTATGGATACATCCTGCCAACTGCTGGCAGTGGTGTAACAGTGTGGCGGATAGGTTCTTACCTCAAACAGGTAAGAAGCTTTCTTTTCAGGTTACAGTAACAAGTTTCAGACAAAATACGGCAACTGGCTAGCCCTGTCAGAATAATATGATAAGTATTCTTAATTTTGTAAAGCATGATTTAAAATAATTCAGGAAATATGTTTGGGCAGTTGTCATTGGAGATGTAAGCAGCCATAGTGCTACACTTTAGGGAACAGATGACTATCCTATCATGGCTAACTCTCTCATTTTGCAAAGAACTAAGGCCCGATTTGCTATCCAGAATATACCAGAAGAGAACGAACACAGCCTGATAGCAGTCACTCAGGATATTGGAGTACAGATATGTGTGCACACAGAGGCCTGAAGGTAGTCTTTATCTATATTTATGTCTTCTTTTCTGAGTTGTTCAAAGCTCTGTAAAAACGAAGCACAGTGTGGATTTATTCTCAAGTCTGCCATGTTCTCTTGAGTGCCTGTAAGACTCGATTATTCTGCTTTTAATTAACTGATTAACCACTAAATAAACCAGTTAATTAAGTCATTACTGTGTGGCACTGTGCTGAGGCGCTACTGATGGATGTCTGCAGTCAAAATGAATAAGTCCAGCCCCCTGATGAAAGGAAATGCATTTCTCATTAGTGTCCAAACCTGTTATTTCTCACCGATTCTCAATTGTGGGTCATAAAGCCAATGAAGTTTGGGGTGTGGCAAGCTAGGAATAATATAAAGTGAAACTAAAACATTTTTTAGGAGAAAATAAACACTGTGTGGTTGTTTCAGCAACCTCTATGTTATTAAAAATGTAATGGTTTGCATTTTCTTTCATTTTCTATAATCAATAAATATATTTTTATGCAGAAACATAAGTTTGTATTTTGAAAATATGTGTGTACATTTATTTAAATCTAAAACCTTCAGAATCTTAAAAATTACATCCAGGAAACTAGAAATAAGTGCTGTTAAGGTTAAAGAAGGTTAAAGAAATGCTTAACTGTACATTCCAGTCTAATTTCTGGTCTTGTCATCCAGCCACATACACCTCACTATAAGGTCAGCCCTCAGAAATTCTCAAACTATCTCACATCGTATTATCGACTGTTTCCACCAGTGTTTCTCCCCATTATTGCCATTTTCTCATCAAGAATAGGAAATAAAAAATAAATTACTCCCAGCCCGAAGTACGGCTTAAAGCCGGATTATTTACGCGTGGTTGATCTGGGAGCAATGTGCATCCGTCTTGGAGTGCATCTTTTTTTAAAAGCAAAGCTGCAGATTATTGGGTAACTTATGTAAAGACCACAGTATTGCCAAATTTGCGTCAGTGCACCACGTCAGTGCCTCCGCTCGGCTGTAACTTTCCTCAGTTTTTGTTTCCTCTGTGATGCCAGACACACTGTAGATGTGCATATGCACAAACGGCGTTACAAGGCTGTGTGAGTTTAACTGTTGTCTGCCAAATGATGATGCGATGCTGATGATATGATTGCAATGAGTCTGCTGTGTGGTAATGACTGGCCCTGAGTCTCTACTAGAGACAATGCTCACTTTATGAACTGATGTGACAACCGCCACTTCATTTTAAACATAAAAATTTGACTTGACGAAGATGATGGACCATAAGTATAAAGGGGCAGCAAAATTGTGTGAGTATAAAAACAGATTACTATCCTCTGGAAGACAGTGCATAGATAGTTTGTGCAAATCCAAGTGTCACAAGCTACCTCTCTAATGTAATTTTCTAAGCCTGCCTTGAATTTCCCCTTCTTATCTTTCTTTAACTTACTCTGCTACTTCACTGGCTGCTTTTATTGTAAAAAAGTGCACAGGTGCAAAACAAAGTGTTAATGAATAGTTTCATCATGTTTTATTATTTCATTCTATATATGTAAATTTATAATATTTATATTTATAAATATATGAATCTGTGCCACAAAGAAATAAACAAGTTCTGAATGGCAACAATGGGTCCAATCCTTTGTTAGGTACACCTACTCATTAACACAAATGTCTAATTGACCAGTCACATGGCATCAGGTAAATGCATTTAGGCATAGTGAAAATAACCCGGTGAATTTCAAAGTCTGGTTAAGAATGAGGAAAAAAGATTATTCTAGATGTGCTGAACTTAGAACTGCTGATCTACTGAGAAAATGGTGAGAAAAAGCAAAATTGTCCAATGAACAGCAATTCTCTGGGTGAAATTGCATTGTTGATGTCAGAGGTCAGAGGAGAATGGCCAGACTGCTTTGAGCTGAGATGAAGGCAATATAAACTCAAATAACTTGCCATTACAACCAAGCACAAGAGCAAAAGAGCATCTGTAAGTGCACAACACATCAAGCTTCAAAGCTGAGAGCAACAGAAAACCACAGCAGGTACCATTACTGTCAGCTGAGAAGAGGCAACTGAGGCTACAGTACATACAGGCAAAGACGGAGAACAGAAGACTGGAAGAATATTAGTTGGGCTGATAAATTGGAGTAAGCGTGGAACCATCCTGCCTTGTTTCAGGCTGTATCAGGTTCCCTTTACAGCCACAGTGTACCCATCTTCTGATGGCTGCTTCCAGCAGGATAACATGCCATGTCACGAGGCTTAATTCATGGATGGATGGCTTATCACATCATTGATGTGAAGCTGACGAATCTACAGCAACTGTGTGACACTATTATGTCAATATAGACCAAAATCTCTGAGGAATGTTGAATTTCTCCTAAGGGACAATAAAGTATATTTTAAAAATAGTAACTGGTGTAATATGTCACATTTAATTTTCATGCGGCGCATGCTTACAGCATTTCTTTACTCTTCTGAATCCTTAGTTATGTATAGATTATTTTATGTGCTAATTCAGCTCAAATTACTCTTGCAGAAGTGAGGACGAGCAATTTTAAAGAAATATTAAATAACTGGAGTGAAATCACGATGTTGGTTTTATAAGCTGATGAGTCGATTTGACAGGTAATTAAATGTTATTTAGTTTTCTGCCTGCAGCCAGAGTACATTTTCTGTCAGAAAAGAGACTGTGACTGACAACCTGTCCCAGGCCCACTCAAAATACATTGTGCTCTTTGTTGTAATATTGATGTCTAACTGGCAAAATGGCAGTGTGGTCATTGACGTGACACGTTTCAGGAGAGCAAATAAATGTTGCACATAAATACATGATTCTTCTTTATGCCTACGTGCACTCTTACACTCCCCTGTTATCAACTCTTCTTTTCTTTTAAGACACAGTTTCAGTGTCTTTTGTTCTTTTCACTCTTTATGCTCTGTAATTTTTTCACTGTTTTGTTTCCCACCAAAACAAGACAACATTTCTACTACAACCTCTACTTTTTCTGCATGTATGTCTCAGTATCAATGTTCCAAAAGCTATAACTCATCTGTATGAAAAACAAGGTTTAACACTAAATTAAGTTATCTCTTTAAACTTTCTCTTTCGTGGTCAGAGGTCATGTCAGTTGCACCATTACTCATATACTTGTGTGACTGATGCATCTGTGATTCAATAAATCTCAGATCTGAGGAAGCATTTAGAAAAATACCTCAAGTTTTGTTTTTTGGGGTATTTTTGTGTTTGGGGGGGGGGCATGTTCCCTGTCAATCAGACTGAGTGCGATGTAGCAGCTAAAGCCATTAACGGCAGACACGCTAAGCTAAATCAATTTCCTTTCTCAATGCATCTAATCACCTGAAGTCAATTGACGTTGTAGAGGTGACTGACACATACTTACACAGAGGTCACACCAGACTGGTTTCCTATTGATTTTTCTTGTTATTGTTTATGATTTAAAATGAGGTGATGCAGTCAAACTTCTCATTTTCTATGCCACCTGAACAAATATGATTTTTATTAGTTTTCTTTCCTTGGTTTAGCCCATTTGTAAATCTATAAAATGAGCTTTCACTACATGTAATTTCCTACAAAAATACAAAGGCAGGTAACATCTCACAATGAGAGGTTATTCCTGTGCAAAGGTGTAACAAATATGTTAACAACACTAATGGTCAAATTCAGCCGAGGCTGACTTACTGGGACATGCCTGAATGGAAGGAGCCATCAGTAATATGATTAGTTACACCTGTGCTCCTTCTATAATTGCTGAATAATCGACTTTCCCAAACATATTGTCAAGATTTTTTATTATTATCAACCTACCTTTCCTTCAAACTTCTGTGAGACAAAAGTGATGGTGTACAATGACAGGGACACGACACTAACGTCAAGTTTAGACCAATTATGCTTGACAAGTTGGTCTCAGTACCACAGTCAAAACATTTTACCATAACCTAATGAAAGAGATGGGAGGCTGAACTTAATTTACACTTTGATCTGTAAAGCCAAAGCTGTAGATCAAGTTCCTTCAAAACCAGATTTTTTCCCCCTTTCACTGCCTACCAATTTACTACAGCATGATGTCTTTCACAGTAATTTGTTAGTTTGAAAAGTTTTAAAATCTAAATGTTAAAATAATTTGTTAATAAGTTTAACAAATGTTTATCATTTGTTATTAATAAACATTTTTTACTGTGTGGTGGTTACCTGTTTATTTTTCCATTTTTAATCTTTTCTTGTTCGATATTATTATGACTATGTTAATTTAATTACAAGATTAATTACAACCTGACAGATTCAAAAAGGTATAACAGGCTACAGGAGGTGATTGAGGTGGATATGAGTCATACAAAGCACTCAGCTTTCTTGTTGAAAAACAAAACATTTTTCACATCCTGTCTCCCATCACTGGCTAGTATCAGGCAACAATTATAAAAAGAAATAATTTTGCCTGAGGCTTGTGTCACGCATAAGAGCATAGAAACGTATCATGTTTCAAATCTTCCCCATATCAAAATGTAGGAGTAGCAGATGTAGCAGGAACTACAAGTAAATATTGCATTGCAAGATTGAATAGTAAATATATTAACAATTATTTGTTGCCTGCCAAATGCACTAATGATCAAAGCTTTGTCGTTGCCGTGATAGATTAAAAAAAAATCTAATTGCATTTATGCCTTTCTGCTCTTGCAATTTAGTTTGAGGAAGCATGCAATTTCAAAGGAGTAGGCTCATCATTTGCCACTAAGAAGGTCACATCCAGGTCTTTTAATATATCCTCATGTTAAGACAGAGAGAAAGTATGGAGACTGTATCTCGACAGCAATAATCATGACTTCTAGGTTTTTCTCGAGTAGATATCGAAGAAATTAAGTAACCTTAAGTAGGGTTTTCTTGCTCAACAGACTGTATCTGACATGAATCATTTCTCTTTGGTGTTGAAACAGAGGGGAAAAGTGGAACACAGCAAGACGATAAGGAGAGGGGTCTGTGAAAGGATAGATAAGCATAAAAGGATGGCTGGAGACCCTGCTGTGTTAGGAACATTGTATCTTTGGATTAAGTCCACACGTTCACAGGCAGTTCAATACTGCTGTCAGAGAGGTGTACACCGGCACTATGCCGTGTGACCTGTGCCTATGCCTGTGACCAGCAATCATTTCCTTATTCCATTTTCCCCTTCTACCCTAAATGAGAATGTTTTGTGAGTGTTAACGAGGTTTATCCACATAGAATAGAATAGAATAGAATAGAATAGAATAGAATAGAATTAGAAAAGAACATGTACAACGAAATTGTAGGTTATTCACACAAACTGTGCTGGAATAAAATATATATATTTCACTATAAAAAATAATGATATTGTGGAATGTATTTAGCGATAGCATAGAAGGGAACTGTGGATTAGAAGGGATTTACAAGCCAGGAGAAACATTATAGTTGATGCAGTTGGCTGAAGGCGTGAGTTGAAAATTGTTCCAATAGAGATAAGAAATTTAAGAAATTTTCATGTCTGAAAAAAAAACTGAGAAATTAAACTTGCAAGACAACCTATGTCATGAACAAAAAAAACTCAGAGCTTCGTGAGTGATCCTTCTTTTGTCCCTGTGGACTGATTCTACAATGTTTAAGATAGCTGTCTTAGACATTTCAAACATTTTGTTTGCAATTACAGTTTGTTTTGAAATCCCATCTCTCACTATCTCTCATTGTCACTTTGGCAGTGTTTGTCAGGTTGTCTGCAGGTACACAATGAAATCACCCACAAAATGAAAGGATGCTTGTCACTACAAGATTATGTGTTTCACAATGGTACAACTGAGCTACAATATAAACCTCATTTTGCATACATCAGTATCTCTGAATACAAAAGCGTGTTTACCTAAAACCACCCACACCAAATCCTCAACTTCTTTTCAAAGTATTCCTCCAAATTTAAGCATTAAACTTTCATAGTGTCATTTAGTGTTCATGCAGCCTCACCAAAGATATTACTTATCTGGTTTTATTCAGTCAATGCAAAACTCCTGCAACGAGACAGCTATAGGAACATCTTGTACCCTGATCTGTTGTACCCACAGGAAATTTTGCTGTGTAGTGTAAGAAAGCAGACGCTTCTTTATTATTATTTTTATTCTTTTTAGAAGCACTGTCTGCAGACATATTCCTGGAGATGAATATAAACTGACACAAGCACTTGCAAGACCAGGGATTAACAGTTGTTAAAAAGGCCTTTAAACAAAAGTTTACTACAGGAAATTTCATCATAAGTGTTGCCTTTGTTTAAAGAATTTCTTTGAAGGTCAAAGGAAAAGTGTGCCCCAGGCTAAATATAACCTTAGGCTAATTATTAATATGAAAAAAGATATATTCAAGTTTGTTATTGACTTTATAAAGGTTTTTTTTTTAGGAGATTGAATAAATAAATGCTTAGTAATGAGTTTAATAAATGCCTAAAGGCACAGGAAGAATAATATTAATGAACTATGTAAGAAGGAGGCTGCTGCTATTTCTACTTCTACAGGTATTAGTACTACTAATGCAAATAAATGACAGAAAAATAAGATTCATGTTTAAAATTGATTGATTGATTAATTACTTAGTTATAATGATCAATAGTAAATTAATTATTACATTTGTTATTTAGACAACATGATTCATTAATTAAAAAAACATTAAAAACTATAATGGATGATGTCTGTGTCATCAAATTGTCATTTGATAAATTTGATAAAAGATCCGACCATTTTAATTAATCCTATTTAGCTTGATTCATTATTCCAGCTCTTGAACGGGGTTATAAAGAGCATTGAGGTCTGGAGCAAAATGATGGGCCAGAAGTGTCCAGGTGCCTTACATGTCAATAAAATCTATTTATATGACTCCATTTAACCTTTAATGTCTCTATATTTTATAAAGGGAGCTGAACAGCTGGTTCTGAATGACAACAACAAAACAAGCTTGAGACTTATTCACAGTTGTTGTCAGTAAAACCCTTGATTTCTGAGCCGCTACCTTTTAAAGTAGCAATGTTCACTCCAAATTACACCAGTGACTCAAAATAAGCTGAGAGCAGTCTATAAGTATCTACTGCATGAGAGCTCATACTGGTTAATGTTCATGTAATTGTTTTGGTCATAATTAACCCAAAGTATTTTTACTTTAATGAAGAACGTGGCAGAAGCTGTCATTAAAAACAACATAACCTTCAGGCAACTGCGTCAAAAAAAATCTAAAAATATTCCTCTGATGAAGGGAGTTCTGCAAAATCTTACCCTCATTAGGCAACATGCGCTCATCCAAATTACCTTTCATTACTTCAGATGAACCCAAACAACATATTCCTGCAAGATTCCCCTTTCATTCCTGGATCCTATCAGCTGTGAATCAGAGCTTGATGATTAATGACAAATCATGACCAGCAATTTATGACCTTTCTCTCTGCTACCTGCCAATGTGCTTACAAATTAAAATGCATTTGTACTCCTCAGATGCAGTCTCTTCACGTCATGCTCTGTGTTCTGTACATAACTTTCTGCTTTTTAATCAACACTAATAACTAACTTCTTAATCATACATATTATGGAACATTGAGGTCTGTAGCTGCTCTTTTAGAGCAGATGCATTGACTCTATTGAACACAAAGTGTTTAACCTGAGGTACTGTGTTAATTCACACTGTCAAGTACAGTTTGAGATATTTTTTAATATATTTTTTTTCAGTGAGATTAAGCTCAAATGTCAGAGACAACACAGAAGTAATTATTACTCAGTAATTATTAAAGTAATTATCCTGGCAGACTCCTGGCAGACTCCAGCAGGTGTGGGTGACAGAGTAGCAATGAAGACACGTACTGACTGGGTAATAAAGCTTTACTGTTAAAAAGGACTCACAAAAGAAAATATGAGTCTGGTTTCTTCTTCCTGCTGTTTATCTTGTATTTTCTGCTAAATATAGATTTCATTATTATCTTTTGGGCTGTCTGAACAGGGCTTGCAATGCAACATCACTCACCCTTAAAGGAACTTAGACGAGGCAAATGAATGTAAATGTATAGTTTCTATGGGTTTTTTCAACAATACACACAACAAACGGTTAGTGCACGACAATACTGAGAAAAATACAAAGGAAGAAATTCTTTATATAAAGGTCAGAGGTCAAGCAGTTTCTTTTCCTCCTGTACTACTCCCTCCTGCTCGCCAAGGATTCCTTACCTGTTCTGGGGCTGCCAATAGGAGGTCCCTTGGGTGAATGCAGTTTGTCAGCGTATGATTCCTTTCTTCTGTCTCAGTGTGGTGTTTCTGGCTACGTGGAGGCTGGAGGCAGCTGCTCTTATAGGGACCCACCCCTCCACTTCAACCTCCTCCTTCTGCTTGTCTCTCTTTCTCTCTCACTCTCTTTCTTTCAAAAATCCCTCTTTCATTACTTAGAGGGAGAGAGGGATGGACAAGGGAGGAGGAGGCAGAAGATGGGGGAGCAAGGAGGAGTCAGGAGGTAGAAGCAGGGCTGCAAGGAGAAGAGGAAGATAGACGAGAGATGGTAGATAAAAAAACAAACAAATGGACAACGTGTGTAGGAAGATGGAGAGGCAAACAAAGCTGAGAAGAAGGGAGAAAGACGTTAAGAGGAAGGACGGAAGACATATGTCTGCTGTGTTGTCATTTTTAGAAAACTGACGTCAATACATTTAATACTAATAAAACAGAAAATACTAATAAATTTAACTCAAAGATTAAAAAGATATAATATTCTTCTTTCAAAAGGTATTCTACAGTTAATTGATACTATAATTACAACTACTACTACTTCATTAAAAAATAAAAATAAAAAGTTAATTTCAAAAGTTTACATGCTGGATGCCTGAGGCATCTTGCGTGACAGACGATTCATCCTTGGTGTATGTGAACGTGATCCTTCCCATGCCTGCATCACACTTCTGCAAGATGAATTCCATAAATGTGACTTCAAATAAAAATCTTTTTTACATACTCTATGTATATTTAACTCTTAAACAAATGAAATAATGTGGAAACAGCCCCCAAGTGTCTTATTTTGATGTCTTCGCACATACATATTCAGCAGGTTCAGATTTTTTCAGTTTTTTAGTCATTTGGTGTTTCTTTTAGGGCACTGATGCTGATCACACTGTGCAACAGGTTGCACTTCATCCTCCAATATAGTTGTTACTATTAACTGATTTTCGTATTAAACACAGACACAGTCTCAAGTGTAAAAGTAATCTCTGTGAACCAACAGCTCAGGCTGCTTTAAACACTCTGTTTCAAACGTTTTTTTCTCCATAGACTTGGATCTGTGTGATATTAATTAACCAATTATCTCAGGCATACAGTGGTGGCTATGAGAACAGAAGCCCCACCCACTTGCTTTTCAAATCTTTGGTTTGCAGGGAGCAGCCAGTCAAAAGAAAGCTGACTTAAAGGAAAAGCCTTAAAAGGACTGGAGCAGAAATGCTTCTTTCAGACAAAGCATGAAGTGAGGGGCAGCACTGAAGGCCAATATTGGGTTAATAAGGAAGTATGAATAATGCAAACGTCTCTACTAGGGTGCAATAGTAAAAAATACAAAGCTAGTCAAGAGCATATTGGATCTATTTTAACCCAGCTACAACAGCTGCAGGGATCAGAGGTCTCATTTTCTGACTAACAAGCTATCTCACTTCAGTGCTGCAAAGATCACAGTAGCTTCCGAATGCACTGCTTGACAGACGAATGAATGAGTCTAATTAGCGTCATCACCTTGATTTTATATTGATGTTTGCTACAGTTCATGTAACCTAAAGTGAACACCACAGTCCAGGATAGTGCATCACTGTTCTCTTCCAGATCCATCTTAACCTCTGTCCATAGCCCACAATATTCCTGGTCTTTATTTTAATGTATGGTAAAAAATATATAGCACTATAATTACTAAATATAATTATTAAATATTAAATATAAATATAATATTTAAGCCAAAGGCAAAAATCTGTAACATACTTACTGTTTCTGTAACAGTAATCTGAAATCACAAGTGAAAATACAAAGAAAGTAATTCACAGGGAAATAGTGATCCAAACAGTTTTGCTTAATATTTCATTTGAGCTGTTTGTCTATTATCATTATATGAATGCACTCATACACCACCTAAGTACTCTTACTTTCTTATAAAAACAGAAAAAACGTCATATTTAATGTGCAGAGTTGCTTTGAGGAGAGGTTGGAGGACATGTGACTGTCACTCCTCCACTATGTTGTGGGAGTGACAGTCAGATGTCCTCCAACCTCTCTTCAGGGAGTGGCAGGACTGCATTACTGTCACTCTGCTCAAAAAAAGAAAAGAAATTCTGGGCTGAAAACAAAAGAATCACGACAAGCGTGTATTTGAGAGTTACTTATTATGTGTCTGTCCGGCCTTCATTATGGGGAGGATGTGTCCTGTTTCTCTCTGATTAGGGCTGCTCTGCTTTGGCCATGCGTTCGCCTGTCAATGGAGGATGGAACACAATGAAACACAATATCGCAATAAAGAAATAAACAAGTGAGGAAACAAGATACTGTTAGGGTTACTGTTCTGAAAGGACCAATCAAATGCAGGACACAGAAAGAGGCAGGTTGCGGTACAGAAGCTGTGCTTTACCTTTACGCTAATATGAAATCAAAATATAACATTAGCACAGGGATTGAGGATGTACATTAACACAGGAAGCCAAAAAATGACGAAATTAGAAATGTCAATTTAAGACCTTAACAAAATGTAGTAAAAAGCACTTTGAGAAAATTGCTATATAAGTTCAGATCTAATTACCAAAGCACATTTTACTTTAGGCTGGCACTATCTTGTGACTGAGAGGCTGCTACAGCACGGGTTGTCCCAAACATTTTAGCGAGTTAGCACTCTAAGAATCCTGAATACTAACTCACTGAGGGTATTGTGTCTCGCCCCTCAAAGAGACCAGCAGCAGCTAATTTGTGAAAAACCTGAGCCAGTTGTGTGTTGTGCGGTAGAGGTTCATGATTATTTTCAACATCATTTTTAGTAAAGATGTAGGTAATTGTACTTACAGCTGTAAAGTGAATTAGCATTGTCCAGTGTACTGCTGGGCCAAGCCCAGGGCCTGGACATGTTGATCATCAAGTATAACTTTACAGGTGAAAAACTTTTTCAACCATATTTTTCAGGGAAAAGCAATCTTTTTAAGTAGTTTTATCAGAATGGACTGTACTATCTACATTAAGTGTAGAAATTAAAATGTGTCTATCTCTGTCATCATCCCCGGGTTTTGTACCCAGGACTTTGGGTTTTTATGGGTTCATGATTCCTATTTGATTTTGATTTGTATTTTGATTTGTATAGAAGTTTTGCTCCTTGTTTCTCTCGTAATAACTTGTAATGAATAACTGCATGAGGCAGTCATTCCTTGAAGAACTTTAGACACACACAAATATACTGTGGACATTTGTTTGAATTTCTTCGCCCTGATAGGGATTTTCCTAAAGGTAAGATTGTGGTTGTGTGTGAACCAAAAGCCTGTGAAATACTGATATACCTTAACGCAGCCCTAGTGTTTCCTCTAATGTGAGGTGGTTCAGGGGCCATTTCTTCTGAGACACTACTACACAGCCTCTTCTTTTCTCAGTACTTTTGCTGCTCGAAGTCTTGTGTTCTTAATTTATCAAATTCTGTACCTGTGATGAAGCTGCTTTTCTATCTCTGAGAGAACAAAGCTTGACGTATTGATCTTCCAGTAGTGTGTTACTTTTGCACTGCCTGATCGTGCTTTGGATGCAACTGATCCAGTTTCTGCAAAGCATTTTAGTGTGCCATGCGCTGCCCTGTAGGAAACCTTCAATCTAGCCAATATTTGATGCTGAGAAAGCATCTCCTTACTTACAATAAAACTTTTACTTCTTTCACTTTCTCTGATGCCTGGTTTCCCTATATCACAGTGCTACTTAGTCAGCAATGTTCTGCTGGAAACCTCAGGTACAGAAATCATTTTAATAGACAAACACATCCTTAAAGCCTACAACAATACAGGAGATAAAACCAATTAAAACTGCCAAAAATCTTACAGAGTCCCAATAGAAAAATATAATAGAACTTTTGGATAAATAAAAATGGCCTTTCTTAAAATGTAGGCTATCAAGAACATGTAGTGCTGTGGCTTTCATTGCCATGATACATTGTAGATTTTCATGGATTCCACGCTGGATATGCTTCCACGGCACACTTAATTCTGCCAGATGCTTGGAAAAACATCTATGTGGCTTCCAAGACATTTCTTCTGGTTCACCCTCTTTTATTGTCCTCAAAACTATATTTGCTTTTCACAATCTCTTTTCACCTGTGCTTAAACAAACATATTAGTCTACCACCAAATATAATGTGTATGCCAGTGTTGCATCTAGGTAGTTTACAAACTCATTTTTCATGTTTCTGTAATGGTTGCTCCACCAGCATGAACATGCTCTTTACTCAAAATGATATTTTTAATGCTAAAATAAAATTATTGTTGTTATTCATGAATTTTGAATAAAATAAAATCAGAAATAATAGTGAAGCACATTTGTATTTTTTGATTAAGATTACCATAATTTATTTGCATTCTTGTTTCAAAAAAAAAGTTTTTTGAATGATGTGTTTGAATTATTTTTTACATTTCAAGTCCAGTGTGCTGGCTTAAATTTGGGTATAAAAATTTAAATTTTTTATTATAATGTTTTTATATATTTTAAATTATAAACAAGATTTTGATAGATTCCAAAATATTTGTGTTTTTCTTGTTTTTATAACAGGCAATCTAATAAATTTGGACAGGTAAATGTCTTCTATGCTAATGGTCCAAGCCTAAGGGAAGCTTTCCTTGATTGGCTGGAAATCACATTCTGTTGTGGGACTGGACCAAGCAGATGTAAAGTGTAACAAGTAGGAAGTAAAGCAATATCAAAACAAGAAATTTGTACAACAAAAGAATGCATAAAATACATTCATTAATATCATGCAAAATATAAAATATTTAAACTAAAATCAAACAATAATAATAAATATGCCAAACATAAAATACAGTATAACTGCTTCCACTGGATGACAATTACAATTGCAAAACCAGCATCGTGAAACAGAAAAGCTGTATGCTTCAAATATTTCGAGTTTAAAAAATACGCAATTTACCAGAAACCAACAAAAAGCAGACAGCAGCCATCAAAAATACACACTTTATGATCAGCGTGATTACAGGAAGAACAGAACAGAACTGATATCACACCCCTGCTGATTCAATTACACTGGCTCTCTGAACTGCAACAAATTAACTTTAAATTATCATTAACATTTAAGGCTCTTCGTAGTCTTTGTCCTACATATCTCCCTGACCTCATCCAGGCTTACCTTCCCTCCTGCTCCCTGCAGTCTGTATCAATAGAACTAGTGGCAGCCTCAGAGCTATGAGTGTTAGGACCTACTTCTGTGATGTATTGACACTCTCATTCACACACTGGACTCCTTAACAGAAAAAAACTGCCCTATAATCCTGTCTTTTTAAAGACAGGATTATAGGGCAGTTTTTAATCCCTTTTGTAGCACTTTTCTGTTTGACTTTTTTTATTAACAATACTACTTTTAACTCAGTGCTGAGCCATGCTCACTATTATTGTTATTAATAAAAATAAGGATTTCAAATAAGGTATTTTTCTACCGCAAGTTGCCACAAAAGCTTAAAGAGTAGACTATTAGGGTCCTTTTCACCACCAAACCTTTATTCTTTGAGTCTACTAAAATAGCTTTGCTTGATTTCTAATAATCCTTACTCATCTTTAGCTCCCACACACTTATTTTAAGCAAACTTTGGTCGGATTGGACGTCTCTCTCAAACAGAAGATGTATGAGGCTTCTGCTGTTCAAACAGCCAGAGCTACCTAAGATGACAATATAAGAGATGTCTGATCTCAGTGACATCACATAGAAATATAAACTGAATGTGAGTATTTAGAGCAGCCTGAAATCTCAGTTTTTGGCTCAGAAGAATTACTTACACATTCATTCACCTCATTATATTAGAAGTGCAATTTGTAAATTCAACATTGCAGTCAATGCATGAACTTCAAATTAAAAAAAAATAATAACAAAAACATGAGTTTCAACAATATGTGTACTTTCAAGTACCATAAAGCATATGCCTACCAATCCTTTTAAGGGGTCATGAAAGGATACAGTGTACTCCATCTAACACTGAACAAAAGCTGGGGTCAATCACGGGACTGAATAGGAGCTCAGGTCAATTTGGGTGAAAATGAAGCAGCTTAAATAGGTTTTGTCAAGTGATCATTTCTTATGAGGATCCATGTCAACCTAGTGGGTTGGTTTACTGATTCTGGAACGTTTCCTGCCTCGGGTCCATCACGTTTGGTTTCCTTGAGTCAACAAATGCCCTGTGAGATGGAATCTAAAAGCTGCAGCAGGGTGTGTTTCGTCAATCCTTGTATGCATCCAGACTTTGCAGCACACAAACCCCGCTTTTCTGATGGATAAACATTTCTGTTTGTTATTAAAGGGACAGCTTAAAAAGGCAGAAAATACACTTCATTTCATTCATAGCATAAAGATTGATGAAAGAGCCAAGCCAAATCTGCCCAAATGCAAAAAAGTCTTAGAAGTACATCTAAAACTCAACAATTAACATGTTATAGTATCTAATTTATTTATTAATATGAATGGCAAGGCATTATACCATAAAATGCAGATTTTCTGGAGGCTTAAAAAGAAACAGTCTGAGGTGAAAAAAAGGTTTATAGGGATTAAGCAGATGTGGCCTAATTTATTGGTCAAAGTTGCCAGAGAGATAACTGAGTCTTGGCTCCAGCTTCCGTCTCTAATTAACTAGTTTTCATCCCCAATTGTGACATTTCATCAGAAGCTACAGGCGTCACGCAGACATGCACTGATGCACCAGCTGACACAATGTTGGACAGCAACAGCAGCTACAAAGTACGCGTAAAGGGTGAATCACAAGTTTAGGAGGCTTCTATTTTGCATTTTGTTTTCACTCAGGGATCACTTTAACTTTAACGCACTGCTTCATTGTGTTCCTTCAAGGAGCTGGTTGTGGCTAGGAAAGGATTGTAATTTGGGCTGAAATGCCGACATTAACCCCGCATTTTAAAAGGCCGCCTTAATTCATTTGACAGTGGGACCACTTGGGAATGACGCTGTTTCGCTCCTGCTATACTGATGCAAGAATCCCAGCTCTGTGGCATGAAGTCAAAACTCTGAGTACCAACAAACCAACAGACAGACAGAGGTTGCTGCGGGAGTAAATGCAGTCTTCTGGAGGTCAATAGGCCATTATTGTGTTTGTCTCTTCTACTCAGAGGTTCATTAGTAGATAGCCATCAGAGGAGAGAGAGCAGCTTGGTCAAAGACCTTTCTATTATCAAAACACAGTGCCAACTCCCCTAATGTTTCCATCCACTGTACTGCACTGTATCATGACACACTTCAAAGTGCCAAATAACCAATTTTATTTCTGTA
Organism: Oreochromis niloticus; assembly: GCF_001858045.2. Classification (NCBI taxonomy): domain Eukaryota; kingdom Metazoa; phylum Chordata; class Actinopteri; order Cichliformes; family Cichlidae; genus Oreochromis; species Oreochromis niloticus. Next base: position 33,940,492 of record NC_031965.2, read on the forward strand.
ATATTATTTTTCTTCTGTCATTCATATAAACCGTGATCATCTAAAGTTCACTGTAGATTAGTGACATGACTTCACTGCAAAATACTGCACTTTTTAATGCCTTGTCATTACCTGCATAATTACTTTTTGAAGTAATCACAGAGAAGGGAATGAAATTTTCCCCAGATGGTCTTAAAAAACTGACAGAGTGGTAATTAGTGCTGACGCAGGCTGCGGTGCTAGCTAAGTTGTCAGAAAAATGCCAGAAAGAATGACATAATTTCACTTGATTCAACTCGGCCAAGCTTAGCTCAAATCAAATCAATACTGAATCAGCTCACACACAAATCACATTAACAGAGGGCAGAGAGTATGTAATAATGAGAGCAGACAGAGTCAACAGATACATATCTCCTTCACTTCAAAGTCACACTCTTGTCCATCTTCGTCTAACCTAAATGGAGGAAATAAACCTCTGCGACACAGTGATGGTCTACATTGTCGACTTATTTGCCCACCCTTGATTACACACTCTGGTATTCTGACAATCTGAAAGGAGACACAAAACGCTAAATGAGCAATTGGACTGGTTTGCAGAGCCAAGTGCTTCTAGTTGACCGCTAATTAAACCAAACAGGATGAAAGGTAACAAATGAGTCTGTGCGGAAGAAATCTGAGAGATTTAAAGAAAGGTAGAGTATTGTCAAACACAAGGTGGCAAATGAAGACAACGACTGAGAAACAATTAAAGTTACTATTGTGTCTGATCTCAGTGTCTGATCCATGAAGCACATTTTCCTCCACCAAATGAATCAATGTCATTAATTAAATACTCATTAAGACTTTTCCTGAGGGAAATGGCTGATAGCTAAACAGTAAATTAGACAGAACCACAACAGATGCTTATTTTAGCCTGCTACAAAACAACAAGAGGGAAGGAATCATTTAAAGTACAACAGTCACTTATATTAGCATGTCTTGCTGTGACTGAAATGAAATGATTATTTATTGACCAGTTCCTGTGCTAAGCTCACTTGCATTTCTTCAACAGTACGTGTGAGGTCATATAGAGCATACCTAATAGGCTAATCACCTGTAAGCATGCCCGCAGTAACACATAATTACTTGTTTAAAAAAACCTTGTGTACCTGACCTGTCTATGTTATAGGATTTTATGGAGATAGTGATTTTTTACTTTAATGCTGCAAATAAACAGATTTAAATCTAGATCAATACAGTGTGTTAGTAGGATCCAGCTTTGGTATTTTATCTTTTTATTACTTCTATGTTAGATAATAGACCAATTGCTTCCCCCACCATCACCCTTCCAAAGGAAATCAATGCATGTGATGTTTTCTGCCATGTAAGTAATGATACATGTCCACAGGTGTGTTTTTCACTCTATGGATTGTACTGCTTCCCTCCATTGGATCAACCATCCTATGGAGGGAAGCCACTAGAGAGGCTTATGATAGGTGATTGACAGACGGCTTCTCTGTCGCATTGTTGCACTTGGACAAATGCCTCTCATAGGCTGTCTGCTCCTGGATTTCAGATCAACTCCGAGAGAGAAGCTTCTTTCTAAACTTTCTCTTTATTTAAGTCCTGCTATTCAACCTCCAACCTACTTCTGAAAACAAAAGGCGAGGTTAGGTGAACTGTGCAACTGCTAAATCTGTTTCCATTTTAGATCAACAACAGTTTTTGGGCAGTTTTCATAGGCTTCAAGTCACACCTGATAACTCTGATTTGCCTAAAACTCCACTTTATGCAAGCAAACCACTTAAGTAGGCAACTAGACTATCCAGTTACTCAAATTAAAATGCAACAGTACCAGAATGCATTGCAAGGCTGGTTACATCATCAGCAAAGAATAATGGCATTGACACATCAAGGAGAATCTGCAGACAAGTGTGACAGAGAACATTGCTTGGGATAAATTATTAAATCTCCATTTTTGGGATGAACGTTTTGACCTCTTGCAGGAAGTGGCAACAGGAAGTCTTGGTAACAACGTTGTCTGCATTCTCGTTCACTTATACTGAGTAGGCCACTAAAAGGCACAATCTTAACTTCAGCCAGTGGAGCACTCATAAGACCGGGAGCTTTTTAGTATTAAGACCATTATTAACTACATCTCTGTTGATTTTGTCTTCCGTCTCTTTTATTCACTTTTTTCCCATCTACCTGTCCACTCATGGGGAGGACAGAGAGAGGTTGCAGAAAGAGATAACAGGTCTTATCTTCTCCCCGCCAGACGCTCAGAGACCCGATCCAATCGAGACCTGGTTAAAACAATTCATCGACTTTTACGCAAAAAGCCTCAGTGGGAAATAGGTTCATGAGGGAGGGGAGACATTCTTTTGTTAAAAATTTGTGTCTTGAAGGAACAATGCATCGATTAGGTGAAGGGTGAACAGGGCATCAGCGTTTAGAATGAGCAAAGTTTTAAATCTATTTAAAAGAGATTAAAACCAGCCAAATGAAAACAACATGTGTGTGCATGTTCTTTTAGGCCTCACATATTAGCCATAAAATGACACTTTACTGTTTTTTCCTGGCAACTCACCTCAGTTTCAGTTTGTGCTGCACTAGGGAATTGGTTAGCATGTTGTTCATCAATAGGAAAATGCTTAGCTAAGACAGTAGCTAAGTAGCTACTTGTATACCACTTCATAATACCAGGCTGCACATGGATTTTATGCTCCCAAACTAGGTAAAGTAGCAAACAGTAAAATATGCAGCTGTTGTGTTTTAGAAGGTTAAAAACCATCTTAAACTTTTTCTTCTTTTCTTTTCCGAGCCATGATTTTGTTTGGTTGCCGCTCCGGGGGCGTTTCTAGCCAGCACATGTAAAAACCTCTCTGTGGACCAAATGTCACAGAGGTGATTCATTCTGCAAAACGTCAGACCATGTCATTTTCCTACCCTCCAATGTGTCAGAAAGGTTACCGAGACTGCCCCTTTCCTGTCCACTGCAGACCACAGCTATTCTTTCATGTCTAATTTAGACACTTTCTATTAGGCCTAATGGTCCTCTTGCCACTACCAGCATTACAGCTGATCAAGTGTTTGTTCATTGCAAAAACCTCTGGTGTACATAATTTATGAAATAACTCTTAGTAGAAAACAACCATTGCTTAGCTAAAATAATTCCAGTGTCATGATCGTTCTTTGTCTGGATTTGTATTTTTTTGGAAGGAGGAGATGATCATGTCTGAATGTTATTTTTTATATAATATACAGACATGTGTCCATGTCTGTATATTACTGTATATACTGTACAATATAAAGCGCCTTGAGGCGACTTTTGTTGTGATTTGGCGCTATATAAATAAAATTGAATTGAATTGAATATATCCCTGGTCCCAGTGTCCTAGTCTGGGTCTCAGTGTTTGTCACGCCCTGTCTTACTTTCATAGTCTCTCGTCCTGTGCGCGTTGTGTTCAGTTTTCTCATCAGTCAGATTAGTTTCAGCTGTGTTTCCACCTGTGGTCTGTTCCCTCATATCCTCTGTGTATTTATGTCGTCAGTCTCCCTCTGCTCCTTGTCTCGTCGTCCACTCACGCTGTGTGGTGGTGTGTTTTCTGTGAGTTCTGCCTAACCTGCCACATAGCCAAATTGTGGCATCTAGACTTATTTCTGCTGCTTTCAGTGAAAGTTTGCAAATCTTTGAGTAATTCTGAACTAAAAGGGTGCTCTGACAATGCCTCTGCTAGTGAGCTCCGCCTCTCTACTAACTTTCACCAACCGTGTCGTGATAGTTTTGGCTGACAGACAGACAGACAGACACAGACAAACAAACAAACAAACAGACAAGCGGACAAATGATAATGAAAACTCCACCTATAGCTTTGGTGACTGGCTTTTATTTAGCAGAAGATATTAGGGCTGGGGCCAATTAGAGTTCAATTTCACTTCTCTGCAATGGCTGATTTATCAGCCTTTAAAAGCCACACCGTAATGGCCACATCGGGTTGAACTCACGAGCAGATGGTTGAATAAATATATTTCTCCATCATTGTCTTGTGATGGCCCATTGCATCTAAGAAATTAAAGATGACTGAGAGCTGTGATAGTGCTGTAAACAAAATGCAAGACCCATAATTCATTGCAAAAAGTCATCTGCTGGTCAATGGTCAGAGTGTCAATAATCTAGCCAGAGGTTGTTCATTTAAGGAGTAATGCAGAAAATGAGATGAATAAAAGGAGGAAGCTTAGTCAGAGAAAGAGAAGGAATTTAACACACACCTCAGTTCCAAGATAAATTGGCTTGAGGGACCCAACCGGGAAATTTACGTCAAATGGTTTGATTTGCTCCCTCCCCGGCCATAGAGCTCCTTATCTGGATGGAGACAGATCAGTGATAGAGCTGAAGGTCTCTATTAATAGGCTGAGGTGGAAGTTTGAGGTGGCGTGCTTACCAGCAGCAGTTCTCAACCCAGGAGGCAAGTCTAAGCAAGAGAGTTAGGAAATAACTAAATAATATGTCCTCTTAAACAACTGAAAATGATTTTTTTTTTTTTTAAATGTGGATTTTTTGTTTTTAATGGGAAAACTTACAGTACAGCACTTTGCATTCTTAATATATGATACAAAAAGTGAAATGAAGTATCCATTGACAGAAGCAGTAGTTGTTTTTCAATGAACTACACAAATTCTCAGGTTTGATCTTTTCATTTTATGCATTTTCAGATCAGGATGTATAGCAAGTCATTTACTGAGGCGATTAATTACCCATCAATTCTTGGATCCTTTCACACTTATGTTTTGGTTCATGTTCCCACAGTCGTTGATTGGGTCAGAGCTTTGGGGAGCATGTTTCTCTCTCTCTGGTCTGATTTCACTGAGCCCTTCACACATTCAAAACAGTCTTTTGAGCTGCCTCCATAGTATTTCATGTTGAGGGCAATGTTCCTTTCTTTGAAAGCTGTCTCCCAGAAGCATTGCGACTTGTCAAGATGCATTTCAGCAAACTCCAGTCAGGCTTTGTCATGTGTGTCTCTCAAATATGGGGTCTTCTGGAGTCCAGTTTCTCCACAGTGCCCAATTTTGTTCAGAAAGCAAAAATCCTACCATGATCCACTGTTATTCCTCAATTTTTGCCACTTTGGATCAGCTTCTGGCTTTTGGCCATACACAAAGGAAGGGTACCATGAACCCTGTAGAATTGGCAATAGGGACTTGAGGCTGCTTCAGAGTGATCTTGTGGTCATTTCCTTGACCATATCTACGAATTACTTTTTCCTCTCTTCTAGTTTTCTTTTTCTCTTTCACACCAAACAGTATAATGAGAGGGCTACTCTTTCAAATGTAGATATGTTAACTGATAGAACTGGGGGAGATTTGGGTTCAGTAAATTAATCAAATCAATTTTAATCATAACAGTAAGGCTTCTAATTGACCTCTGTGTTTTGGCCAACTGTTAAAAACATACTCTTCCATGAATTATTTGCCAGGAGGAACAATTCTAGAGTCTTACACATTATTTTTTCCATTATTCCCAGCCATTATCATAATATTATATAAGTATCATAAATTATTTTTCCTACTACATGACATCTTATGGACTTTACAGCTTTACAGATACAGCTAAAGAAAGTAAAAGCATATTTCTTGTAACAACATCATGATATGCTGCAATTTTTTTAAGTTATGTCTACAAAATCTTATGTGCCATTTGTCACCTCACTGGTGTGTCATAAGCTCTCGATGCTGTGTTGATGTTGGCAAAATCAGGTTCAGTGTTATACTTCATGCACTTGAAGGAGGAGCAGATAGCTGAAAAGAAAGTGTTCGTTCAAGAAGCAGGAAATGCCGGGAACAGAACGGGAGGAGAGCGAAACATGAAGAAGGATGGAAGAGGTGAGTCTGTGAGGAAAAGGGGCACTAATAGAGGTCATAACCATTAGCTAAGAAATCTGGATGTGGACAGAGGGCCAAAGCATCAGGGACTTAGAGATACACAACCTAGTGGTTTGCAGGGTTTTACTTCTACCTGAGGGTCAGTCCAAATCAAAATGAGAAAAGTGACTCAAGGACAGCTGGTTCAGCAATACTTTAGAAATATTTAATACTTTTAAAATAGTAAATGCTTCTTTGTCACACATCCCTTCATGGAGTTAAAAGCACACACACACATTCACACATTCTCTAGTCTGTTTTCATTCCTCTGGGTTTTATCTGAAAGAGAAAGTGATTGGTATTCAGTAGAGCGGAGAACAGAAACACTCTGTTATCTACCAGTGTTCCCTGGAAGCTTCACTTCTGTCATGTCTCTGCTGTCTAACACACACACGCACGCACGCAAAACACTCACTGACTTGCAATCATGCACAGATTCAAGTACGCACACTCCCACATGCACGCACACATCGCGGCAGCAGCCTGAGTTTGGTAAGCGGCACTGAGCACCTAATCTACAGTTAAAGCCTCTTTAAAGCATGAAAACTGTCTAAAATGAAAAACTGACTTGGATTTTAAAGCTCAAACAATGTCTTCAAGTAATTGTAGTAAAAATCATTAATTTGGACAATAGTGCAATGGTTAGAACCTTTTCCTTTGCATGTTACATTGGTGCTTATGTGGGTTTACTCCAGTTTTGTACCAAAACAAACCTGCAAAAACTTTCATGTTGGGATAACTGGTGGTTTTTAAATTGGTGGTAGGTGTGGATGACTGAGGATATAGCTAGTCCATCTGTGTCTCTGTGTCTATTTCCAAGGTGTGCCCATTCTCTTTCCCTGTGACAGCTCATCAAGGCGCCATCCTCCGCAACCCAAAGTTGGATACACGATCAAGAAAACTGACAAAAAAATCTATTTGTGTTTTTAGCCAGCTGTAATTGCCTCATTATAGAAAATGTTGTATGAGATGTCATGGCTTTCCAACTTCTCACTAGAGTATAAAAGTGAAATTTAGCAAGTAATACATGAAGACGACATTATGACAAATTCATATTAATGACTATAAACTTTACAACAGTACTGTAAAGGACTTTGCCTTATGCTGTTCGAACTCACACAGCCTTCAAATATTGCACATATATTCCACAATATGAAGTTATTGCAAAAAATTCATAAATTTACATGTGACAGCAAGCCAAGTATATGAAAGATCAATGTAGACAACATGGTGTCACCCACTGGTTCATGGACTCGTTTTAGCGTTTTAGCCATCAGCATGTTCATTTTTTTCTGTCAAAAGTTACCCTATTTGAATTGCAAAGTAGAATCCATGGGCTGCATGCACAGGCACAAAATTTGTGGAAAGTAGCATGCAAAAAAAGTGAAACTGTAAATGCTAGAAATAGGATGCACAGTGATGTAGAGGTTAGCACTTTTCACTCACAGCTTAAAGGTCATTGATTCAAATTCATTGGCCAGCTGGGGGCTTTGTTCCGTGCATGTTTGGTTTACTTCTACAGTCCAAAGACGTGTTTGTTTTTTTTTAACTACAAATTAAACAAATGTCTAAATGTGACTGTGTCTTTCTTTTTGTATGTTAATCTTTTATTGTCATTTGTGATTCCTCTTGGATGTGAGTGGCATAAATTTCATCATTACATGAGTGCAAATATCTGTGCAGATGTTTGCATGCCTGGCTGTTTTTGTGAAGATACAGACACATCATCTAGGCAATGAGCTTAAAAGAAACTTCAAATAAGTATAGGAGGAAAGACTACTTAATCTCCACGTCTCGCTGTTTGTGTCCATGTCCACAACAGAGTAGGATCGAAGCTTTATACTGATGACCTGCCGATGGTGTACCCTACCTCCTGACCTATGACCACTGGTATGGGTTTTAGCTCCCTATGACCCTGAACTATATAAAGCAGACTTTTTGGGTGGACTGCTAGTGAAATTAACCTCACAGCAGTCCTAATAGTTTGTCACATAACTCCAGGTAAAAGCTATAAACACAACAAACACAAGTGAGAGGTCCGGCTTGGTCATGATTTTGCCATCATTCACAGCTGACATCCCCCTAATGATTTATAACTTTAAGACCTGAAAGAAGGTAACTGACTAAAAAAACAAACGTCAGCCTTATTGAGCATTTTTTTGTATATGGTTGCAAAAAGGTTTTGTTTGTTTTCTTGCTTGTTTTTTGGCTTTAAAGTTAATCATTTTAACATGGAAATGGTGATGGACTCACTTCCTGAACTAGCCTCTAGTCACCATTCAATGAACTGCAGTTTTTGATACTGATGCATTAGCATCATTTGTCAAGCCGCCACTTTGTATTTGTATGGCATCAGCTGGACAGAACAACAGGCTGCAGCATAAGAAACAACAGAACGTTCTGCCAATTACATTTATTAATTACTTTTTAACGCAAGGTGCCAAAACGCTAAATGGCCCACTTTATGTGGTTCTAGATTAAATCAGTTGCTGTGACGCTCTACTCTTACCCTGACCACCACATGCCTGTTCCGTAACTTCTAGACCACTGTGTACCATCAAACCGTGGGTTTAAAATAACCCTGTCAGTGGTTGATGTGTGAGATGAACCAAACAAACTCCTGCAGCTCCCTATTGAACACTGCAGACCCAGGAAGCATCGGCCTGATGAGTCAATGCAGGAAGAGCTGATCATGATACTGCTGCTGTTTTTCATCACTGTCTGCCTGCCTGTTCATGGGCATCTACTCAAAACACATCCACTCACAATTATAGACATGTATACATCCAAAAGGCCCACAAAGCCAATGCATATAAACCAAGAGGTGTTTTTTTCATTATGTTATTGATTTGTCTAAAATGCAAATTGAATCAAATTTATATTTAGAGGGGTACTCCAGAGACACTCTTAATTGAAATAATTATAAAATATAAAGATTTTTTTTAATACTTGGATAAAAATCATTTACAGTTAAAGGCTGCCTGAAGCCCTGGGCTCAGCAACACCACCGAATGCTGTACTGATGCTTTTTACTGTGGCCACCTTCAGTTGCTGCTTCTTTGTGGGTCTTCAGTTTGTCTTCAGTAAATGATAAGCATCTTTATCTTTTATTGGTTAGAGATCAGGTGACTGACTTGGCTGTTGACCAATATCCTATTTCTTTGCCTTGATTGTAGACTTTGGCAATGTCAAAATGCTTATCTCATTGACAGCTTTCTTCATTTGGCAAGATGAACCAAAGAAAGAAATTCCTTTCAGGTCTTTCTGTGTTGCTGAGCTGGCCAGTGCATTCATTCGTTTTAAGGCGGTACCAGACTGCTGATTTGGGCACTCCTAGAGGATTTGCTATTTCTCATATTTATTTATTCATTTATTTATGTTTTCCAGCCAAATGATGGCCTCCTTCACTTGCATTGACATCCCCTTGGAACTTTAAGATTCCCAGCGAACAACAACAAAACACAAATTCAACACTTGAAATCAATTGGAGATCTTTTATCTGCTTAATTTGTGGTGGAATAATGAGCAAACAGCCCTCCCCTGAACATGAAACTGCATATCTAATAACTTTTGAACCTCAGAAAATGTCCTAAACAATGTCCCCAAACAGTTAATGCAATACATTTATTAAATCCCTTTAATTTAATCTATATTCTGGTCTCCCATCACATCTGCTGTAATGGTGAACAAAGGAAATATGGTTTTATTGTCCAAATACTTACTGACCTCAGTGTATTGGAATAAATCTATTGGGTAGCTTAATCTGGTTCTGAGTTGATCAAAATTAGAAGGCAGGTATCAAAGATATTATAAAGCCTCTTATATAAGTACAATGCAGTACAGGATGTATGTATGTATGTAGAGGTGAATCAACTTAATTATGGCTAGAGCTACAACACAGAAACCACAATATCTCCCAGGCTGTACAGGGAACACCCTCGGGTCCATTTTTACCCACAAACCAGTTTGCTATGTCCATGGTCATTGGTGCGGCTGATGATTAGATTGGCCTGTCTAAGTAATGAGCTCATGCCCATAAAACCGCTAAAGTCATTAACCTAATAGAGCTCACTGTAATGGACGGCCATCTTCTGCCATGGATCCCCGCCACCAAGGCCATAAAGTGCAATCTCTGATGTCTCCTGCCAGAACTCGGCTTTTAGCTTCATACCTCTACCCACCCCACCCATTAGTCACATCCAGCAATAACTGCATCCCTACCATCCACCGTGGCCTCCACAGAGGCAATAAAGACAATTATATTAAGCGACCATTTGAGATCCTATTAAGTTTTGGTTGGCTAGAGTCTTTTGGTTTGGGTTTGCGAAGTGTGGGAGGCTCTGATGCACTGCCACGTGTAACTGACATCACATCTCTCAGGTCGTGACTGTCTGCAGATGGACATATTCCAGGTCAGGTCGTGTCCGGATGTTAAACGTCATTGAATGCTCTTCCTGAGCCTCCTGAGCTTGGGAGTGACAGCCAAAACTGGTTTGTGTCAGAATAATGTGGACTTAAAGCCCTTTATGTAAGGATGTCTGAGACCATCCACTTGTTCACTCTCTATATGCTATATTCTCTATATAATTCACTCTCACTGAATGGAGTTAACCAAAATGTCAGATGATTCAGACATTTATCAACACTGACAGCATAGTATACATGGCTATATCCAAAATCATTCCTTTTCATCTATTCTTACTTTCTTTATAACAACACTAAACAGTCTGCTAGCAAATTTATCATTCATTATCACTGAAAATTGGTGCTGTCATTTTTGAGGACTGTATAGCATTCACAGAAAGTAGGACATGACTTGATTTTTAATAGTTTAATTTTTAAGGCATTATATAGCGGATGACTGACACATAAATGATCCAGACACTGAAATAAAATCGATAAACGCAGTGCACTTTAACAAGGGAGTGGTTTTTGACGCAGCAAGAGTCTCACGCAGCCTTTATTTTGGCCTTAATTGAGTGAGTCTAAAAATCGCCTCAGGGCTAAAAAGTACAAACAGTTTTCAATGTGAAACATCATTTAAAAAAAGCTCTGAAAAGAGTGCGTGCTCGTGTGTGTGGTTCACTGCTGGAGGGTAGCACCACTCAATGATGTCTCTATCCCGCCTGGACTTCCCGGACTCTTTTGGGAATTCAACCCAGCAGCACTCCAATCACCAGCTGGCTCCTGTAACCTGCTGCGAGTGCTAGATGTCTGCTGCAGACAGCCCAGGAAACAAGGAAAGCTGGTTAATGTCCAGAGTACGTGAACCATTTAATACATCACATTATCACACCCTGCACAGGGAGAAAGAATGTGTAATGTCCTCCTGATTTTCAGTAACAACTATCACCATGCCCATGAGCAACCTAAGCAACCGACTAAAATCTAAAAACATTTAAAACAGGGTGTCTCTCTATAGGAGCTGTAGGCCAGAGCAGTGCATCTAACAGCCCCACCAGTGTTATATTAGGTACAATCCTTATAACCAAAAAGGTACATAAATACACCAATGTGCAGGGTTGAACCCTCATTTGCTTTCAGAACTGCCTTATTTCTTTGTGGCATAGATTCAATAAGATGCTTGAAACATTCCTCAGATATTTTGATCCATGTTAACATGATTGCTGCTGACTTGTTGACTCCACATTTATAATGCAAATCTCCCGTTCCACCTCATCCCAAAATTCCTCTATCATACTGAGAATTTGTGACTGTGGAGGCCATTTGAGGACACTGGATTCACTGTCATGTTTAACAAACAAGTTTGAGATGATTTGTACTTTTTGACATGGCAGGTTATCCTGCAGCCATCAGAAGATGGGTGCACTGAGGTCGTCAGAGGATGGACTTGATCACCAACGATACTCGGGCTACTCAGGTAGGCTGTGGTATTTAAATGATCAGTTGGTACTAAGAAGCCCAGTGTGTGCCAAGAAAATATCTCCGTAAATGCACTGGGTTCCTGACATGTGATTGGCTGCTTAAATATTTGTGTTAACAAACAACAGAACAGGTGTACCTAACAAAGTGGCTGGTAACCATATGTTGCCAAGCAGTAACAGGCACATCAGGTGAAATGTTTCTTCTTGATTCTGAGGTGCTATATCAGAACACTACACTCAAATAATAACTTTTGAATGAACATTAAAAAAAATCATGGAACGGATTTCCATACAATTAAATTGCTTTATTTTAGCATTATGCAGCTCTGTTATTTCAACTTAATGTACTTGAGTTGGAGCTGATCCAACCCATGCAAATTACATTAGTCCAATAAAAAGACTTAATGCTAATAGAAAGCCATTTATTAATGTGGAAATCCTTTCCATTATTATTTTAAGTTCATTTAAAGAGTTCTTTTTTGGAGTTTTCAATAAAGTCTGGTTAACAAAAAACTTTAATAGATTTATAACAACTTTCACATAGTTGTAACTCCAATCATCCTCTTATCTTTATCAAGGTTGTTTGTGGTTTAACCTCATCTTTGGCAGGTTAAACCACAATAAATAGCAATAGTATACACGTGTGTATTCTTTTCTGCCTTTTATATCCCAAGTGATTCTGCTGTGGTTTGAAATCTCACGTGATCTTGGACTCACGAGTCCAGGCAACCACTGCTACATTGTATCATGTAATCTCAACAAGAATAAATAAAGATAAGTTGTTTAATTTCATGCAGATCCTACATGATTTAATTAGGTTCACCATAGAAACATGAAATTATTTTGTTCAAATTACTAGTTAGAGTCTTGTAAATGTAACAACCACCCATTTTTTTGAGTGTAGGCCAAGCACACTTGGACTAATTCATGAACCATTTAAAACATTTTAATGTTAAAAAACAAAAAAAAGGAGCTTTTTAAAAACACAAATAAAAGAATAGTGTTCACCACAATTCAGTGCTACTCCCAATAAGGTACAAAGCATAAGAATAAAAATACCTAATACTGGTGTACGCTTAAAAGTACAAAAACTACTTTATTTATTATTATTGTACAATTGGAAATCATGACCCAATCAGGTTCCTCGAATACCTATTGTGTACGCCAAAACACAACAGGTATACTTGTGAGAATCTCCAACACCCATCTCTCAACTAATCATCACGCACAATGAAAACACACACAAAGCAGGAACATACAAAGAAACGCACACAAACCATCTCCTGCACTGGCCTGATTAGTGGCCGGAACAATTACTGTAATCGTGTCATCTTAACAAAGGAACAGATAAGGAGTCAGTCCTTCCCCCTCCACCCTCCTCTCTTATCACTCAAATCACCACACTTATGTTTACCCAGGCACGCACACACACACACAAAGCCAAAGAAACACTGGTGAAAGCATCATTTCCTACAGATGTCCATCATCCTTTTCAGGTAGGTTTGGACATTTCAAGTGATTTCACCTAAAGCTGGGAGAAGAAACAGTAAAACAGTTTGACAAAATTTACCTCACACAGTGAATTAATGCAGGACACAAATGTATCAATCTAATATTTGTAGTCCCAAGATGATACTGTACTTCCTGCTGATGATAGGTGACTGACTTCTTCTGTAGCATTTGTTTTGGTGATGTATGACAGACTGGTGTGACAGCTGAGACATTCATATCGTTCTCAGCAATAAGAGAAACACGATTACTGTGAAAAAGCTTGCGTTTAGGTTAAAACAGGAGTGTGACTGTGTAGCCTACAGTTTCAGAGTTGATAACATGACATCTTGGATGTTATAGTTAACATTTTGCCCTTAATAACTCTGTCACTTTGTACCTGGTTTACAGAAAAAATGTTATAACTATAGTAAATGCTAAAAGAAGTGAGACAACACAAAACACAAAGGAAGCTTATAAGTACATTTCAAGGGAGACAGGAAAGCTCAAAAACTACATACAGTATGCAGCCATAATTTCCACTGTGAACTTTAACCAGCTTGCCTTAAGAGCCTTTTCTTTGTTGAAGAACCAGCAGTAGAGGGGTGCAACATACAATGAAGGAGCCTGACCAGAATCAAGCATAGGGCATGAAGTCAGTTTTTGTTTATTTCAAAATTTTTCAGGTGTATTCATTCAGAGTTAAAGGGAATAAAAATCAAGTGACCATGCATAGTAATAATAAACAACTGTTTAAGAAATAACCAAACAAACCTCTGAAAACTCAGTTATAAAATGTGAATTATTGTTCTCTGTGTTCTCTTCCTGGCTGGCAGGAAGTCAGCTGACCTCTGACCTTTCATTCCTCATTGCCCTAAATGGAAGGTGTTGATTTGAACTGAAAAATGTAGACAGCGGGACTGTTTTAATATTGTTTAAAACTCCTGCCCTTTGCCAAGGAAAACCGCTTGGTGGTCTTAATCATTCTTGGCCCTCCTGGTTTCTTTCTGTAAAAATAAGTAAGTAAATAAGTAAACAGACGGGTAGGACATTAAGTAGGGTGGTTTTTTTGGTTTGTGTCTTGTGTCTCTTGTGACAGCTGTAACATCCTTGTCTCCTCTTCTCCTCTGACTCCCACCTCTTCTGTTTCAGTCTGCTATTTCCAGTTCTCCTACGTATAAGAGGAGGGGTTTGTTTCGGTAATCATTTGACATCTACTCAGTCACTCCTGCTTAGCATTTACGTAGACACATACGTCATATGAGTGGCAAAGTGATGGGACGGAATTGTGGAGCAGAGTACTAAAAATGAAACATACGCACACCTTTTAACTGAGAATAATAAACAATAAGTCCTGTGTTCTCTTATACTTACTTATCAATTGATTTCCTATTATACATCACAATTATAAAAGGTCACAATGAATTCTGTGTAACGCATGCTTCCTGGGCTAGCATGTTATTGGAGAGTCAATTAAATGATGACAGAGGGATTCAGAAAAACTGCAGAGAGATGCAAAATGATGAGACAGTGAAGCAAAACAATTACAAATGGACATAAAGAGACCACCATAACATTAACAATTACAAAGAAGTGCAAAACAACTACAAAAGATTAGACAATGATGAGACACAAGAAAAGGAAAAAAGAAACACAAAATTGCCAAAGACAATAAAAAAACAATTAAAAAGAAATACAAAATTACCACAGTGATAAAAACACAACAAATAAAGCCGAATAATCAAACAACTACAAATTAAGATGGTTATGCAGACAAAATATGACTAGAGAAAAACAGAGAAGAGACACAAAAATACCAAAGACATACAAAAATAACAGACAAAAAAGAGGATTAAAAAAACTTAAAATACCAAAAAACCCGAACCTTTTTGTATCAATTTGTGTTCATTGTTGTGTTAGCATTCATATGATTTATAAAACATAATGAAACCTCAGGCAGCTAATGAGAAAGAGGGGAGAAAGGAGATCATCATCAGAAGATCATATATATGGCCTTCAGCAACTTTCCCATTTTACCAGTCTGATCACACAACTTTGGCTTTGCTGAGTTTTATGGTAAAACAGTTGGTGTAATAAAAATGTTTCCTGTACATCTGATTTATTTCATTATGATTAAAGTGTTACAAGTGTCAAAATGATCATAGTGGTTGTCAATCAATATAACATTTCAGCCTCATGGCCTTCATTAGAGCATAAGACAAGTTGGAGGTCCTGTCACTTCCATGCACTTACTTACATTTGACAGGTGGTTGGCTGAAAGAGTCACCTGGTAATTCACAATCTTTGAGAACTCAGCATTGGAGTTAAATGATCTCTATTTAGCACAGCATCTTTTTCACTCATTTCATTTCTAAATCTCAATTTTTTTAGCAATGCTTTAGGTGTGTGTTTCCTTCAGCACCATGATACATGTATTCTATGAGGCATTAACAACAAGGAAAAAAGAAAAGTCTTTGAGATGCTAGTAACAACAACAGATTATGGTTGTCCTAGTAAATATTGTCAGTATTGCTACTGACAATTTTGCGTTTACTCTGACCTTCTGATAGCTGCAGACCGACAGATCTTGTTAGTTTATTCTGATTGTGAAGGTCATATAATTTGAAAATTTTCTCATACAAAGTTAGAGTTAGTAAAGACAAAAGAAACCATAAAATCAGCTCAGCAAGGTCTTCTCTGTTCTCCAGTGCCTCACCTTTAGTGCTGCCACATCTTGAGGCAGGACATCCTCTAGTGGTCTGAACCATACACCACTGATTTATGTTGAACGACCATAAACAAGAAATGAAACCCCAGACTGCAGTTTTTGTTGTTGTTGTTGTTGTTTGTTTGTTTTTGTCATTAAAAGGCATGAAGACTGAGCCATCTTAAGCTACTTTTTAAATATAATAAGGGAGACAAATTGTGAGAAATTTAGTTGGAGCAAGAACATTTGAAGTTACAGCTTTCTTTCCAAAAAGTAAAATGATTGTTCTTAGGAAGGCGCAAATCCAGAATTGTATTTAAAGGCCTTTTACAGTCCTAGCCGATGTCCTTTATCTCATTTTGCAAACTTTAGCTCCACCTAGCTTCAACTCCAGAAACTTCCTAGCAGCCACAGTGGAAGCAGATCAACCAAAGTCCTTTTTATAAACACATCTCACCCTTTGGCAGCCATGTTCAAACCACCATTCTGTAATAGTGTGATCCCAAACAGAATGGGGACACACAATCACCCCCACTCTAAGTTATATTTCTACCACTATCTTTGCTGTTCCACATTTCTCCCTCAGATTCAGTATTAATTTAAGCGCCTTATGATGTCTCTGGATCAAAGGTTTCAACGTTATCCTTTCAGTTTCACAGATCCAATGTAAAAATGAAATTATTCACTTACAGGATGATGTAATATAGTGTCATATTATTCATATCATTGTACAGTAATGAAACCATAGTGTCATGAATAAACAAATAGCTGTTGTTAATATATTTTTAACTTTATCGTGCTCCACACACAAATTATTATTACCAACAGTTCAGGCGTCTTTTTTTTGCTTGCAGCTCCACCTGTGGCCACTAGGTGTCAGAAATCTTCCAGCACGTTCAAAATCAAAACTGACAGTCCTTTGTTTCATTTAAGGATGTGAACTGACTTCCGTTACAAGTTTTTAAAATTAATAGTCAATCAACCTCGTTTTTTTTTGCAGATTTTTTTCTTGAGGCATTAAACACTAATAATATGCATAGGCCTTTCTGTATATCTAATATAAACTATTCACGCTGATGAAATTTGTTACTTGTTACTGGTTCTGCCTGTTCAGTATTTTCCACGGACATACTCAGATAATTACCGTCGAATTATTTCTCATTAAGGCTATTAATTATGAAGTGCTGTTTGCTCAGTGTTTGGACAGGCCATCTATTGAGCAGGTTCTTACAGAAAAGCTGATCGCTACACTGATATTTGGGTACAACTGTAAAATTATTAACTGTACTGCATAGCTAATATTTGAAGACATATTGCTTTCTGTGTTAGCTCTTAAATGTTAACTGTATTTATTGATTTTGCTTTGTTTATTTGTTGCGCCTGAATTTAGAATTGTTATGTTATGATGTGACTTAGGAACATTACCCGAAATTGCAATGAGTGTCTTTTGGATGGCTATTAATGCGAGTCAAAAGGAGTTGTCTTGTTTTATTTTGGAAAAAAAAATATCGGAAGTATTGCGTATGCTGCGTTTAACTTGACGGTGATCACCGGAAGTGTCGCGTGACTGTCTGAGTGGCCGGGGTATTGAACAGTTTTGGTAAAAAGTACTTTTTTGTCTACACTTTATCCAAAAGATTGTGGCATTTGCTGATATCTACGGTATTCATGCTGGTTATAATTTAAAGTTATAAGTTAGTATCTTAAGAGGGGAGCTTGTTCTGTGGCTAGCGTGCCGTTAACGGACCCGGCTGGGCGTATTGATGACGTACTGATGGCTGAGCGAGGAATGAACTTGTGAAATGATGAATAAAATTAAATTGAAGCCCACTGATGAATTTGTTAAAATCCGGCGCAACTAAAATGAGTTTCTAAAGTTTATGCGTAAAGGTAACTGGTATAAAATCATGAAAGCAGGCTAAAGTGAAGCAGCTGAATTTTAGTTAGTTGTCTGTAAACAATGTGTTTGGTATTTTTCCTTTATTAGTGTGAATGCTTGAAAAGCATTCACAGTATTGTTCTTCTAATCTTTATTATTAGTGTGAATGCTTGTAAAAGCATTCACAGTATTGTTCTTCTAATCTTTATTATTAGTGTGAATGCTTGTAAAAGCATTCACAGTATTGTTGTTGTAATCTTTATTCTATTTTATTATTATTATAGATTCCGTACGTTTTTTGTACTCCTACTCCTTCAAAACCGTTCAACTTAGAAAAACCATTCAAACACTGTTAGATTCCTCTTCTTTAGGACATGACTGCTTCTATTTTTCTCATTTTTAACATGTATATTTTTAATTTTATTTAACTTTTTTCAACAAAAATTTCCCATGTATTTCAATGGGGAGACCCTTCAAATCCTCATTCAACTTACTCATTTTCAAACTGTATCTACTTCCACATACGTTGACATAGAGCCACCATTCAAACTTTAAAACGAAGACAAAACATTCAACTATTCAATTTGTATTTATCTTTTCAATATCTATTATACTTTTTCTTCAGTTCCAGTTTAAGTTTCATGATGTTTTTTCACCCATTTCAGAGTTTATAATGGGTGTGTATGGGACGGAATGTTGGGGCTAGAGTGAGACAGCTCAACTGCTAGAGTGAGAGGAGCAAAAAAATTAATCTTAAAATATTTTTTAAAACTGCTGCTGTGTCCACAGCGTTTGGTCTACAGGTATGATTTTACCCTCAAAACGTAGCCATCGCTGTCCTCTTTCATCCAATGTGTTTACTATTGTCCTAGGTGTTATGGTTCTTTCATAAATGTCACCAAAGCACAGCCTCCTCCCTCCAACTCCTCCATAGACTCTAATGTTAAAATGGCTCCGAAGGTTCGTTTGAAAATCAGAAGAGCATGGTGTTTTTACACTGTCACCACGTCCATATAATAAACTCCACAGGCATGAAAACTGAGAATTAGGTAGACTGGACATTGCTGCCGCTCACGGTGAAACAATTTCGTCAATAGGACCTGTACTTTACATTTGGGAGCGATTTGTTTCGGCCTGACTTTTCTGTTCATTTTAAGCAGCAAAAGTGAGGTGCATGTCTGTGTGCGTGTGTACTGAGCCATTGGGTGCAGTTACTATAGCAACCAGGCTCACACCTGCCTGCCTAACGAGCTCTGTCTCTCACTGTGCCAAGATTCATCTTAAACATTTCTCTTTCAACTGCTGCTGTGTCCACAGTGTTTGCTCTACAGCCATCATTTTACCCTCAAAACGAAGCCATCGTTTTTCTCTTTCCAACACTGTGTCTTTCAAAGCTCAGAGATGTAAAGTTTTTAAACTGTTTGGATCCAAGTGGAGGGATCACATTTTAGTCATTCAGTGATTCAAAGAATTTGAACTTTTAATATTCATTCAGATGTTTTCTGACTCTAAATTTTCTTTTCTCATTACTCATCTTTTTCTAATTTACATTTATAACATTTTCAGCTCTTTTCCAACTTCTTCTGTGTGGATGTTAGCTTTTAGCAGTTCAGCACTTTTGTTTTCAGGTGAAAATTTCTGTATTTTTCATCTCATTCAACATTTTTAACTTAAAATTCAGCAATTAATTCTTTTCAATGCATATATTCAGATTCAAGCATTCACACTGCAGTTTCTTCAGAAAATGCACTTTCTAGTTATTATTATTATTATCTATACCACATTCCGTACGTTTTTTGGCATCCAACTCCTTCAAAACCGTTCAACTTAGAAAAACCATTCAAACACCGTTAGATTCCTATTCTTTTGGACATTAATGCTTCTATTTTTCTCATTTCTAACATTTATATTTTTAATTTTATTTAACTTTTTTCATCAAAAATTTCCCATGTATTTCAATGGGGAGACCCTTCAAATCCTCATTCAACTTACTCATTTTCAAACTGTATCTACTTCAACATACGTTGACATAGAGCCACCATTCAAACTTTAAAACGAAGACAGACATTCAACTATTCAACTTGTATTTATCTTTTCAATATCTGTTATACTTTTTCTTCAGTTCCAGTTTAAGTTTCATGATGTTTTTTCAGCCGTTTCAGCGTTTATAATGGGTGTGTATGGGACGGAATGTTGGGGCTAGAGTGAGACAGCTCAACTGCTAGAGTGAGAGGAGCGAAAAAATAAATCTTAAAATATTTTTTAAAACTGCTGCTGTGTCCACGGTGTTTGGTCTACAGGTATAATTTTACCCTCAAAACGTAGCCATCGCTGTCCTCTTTCATACAATGTGTTTACTATTGTACTAGGTGTTATGGTTCTTTCATAAATGTCACCAAAGCACAGCCTCCTCCCTCCAACTCCTCCATAGACTCTAATGTTAAAATGGCTCAGAAGGTTCCTTTGAAAATCAGAAGAGCATGGTGTTTTTACACTGTCACCACGTCCATATAATAAACTCCACAGGCATGAAAACTGAGAATTAGGTAGACTAGACATTGCTGCCGCTCACGGTGAAAGAATTTTGTCAATACGACATGTACTTTTCATTTGGGAAGGATTTGTTTGGGGCTGACGTTTCTGTTCATTTTAAGCAGCAAAAGTGAGGTGCATGTCTGTGTGCGTGTGTATGGAGCCCCTGGCTCAGTCACTATAGCAACCAGGCTCACACCTGCCTGCCTAACGAGCTCTCTCTCACTCTGCCAAGATTCATCTTGAACACTTCTCTTTCAACTGCTGCTGTGTCCACAGTGTTTGCTCTACAGCCATCATTTTACCCTCAAAACGAAGCCATCGTTCTTCTCTTTCCAACAGCGTGTCTTTCAAAGCTCAGAGATGTAAACCTTTAAAAGTGTGTGGATCCAAATGGAGGGATCATATTTTAGTCATTCAGTGATTCAAAGAATATGAACTTTTAATATTCATTCAGATGTTTTCTGACTCTAAATAGTCTTTTCTCATTACTTAGGTTTTTCTAATTTACATTTAAAACATTTTCAGCTATTTTCCAACTTCTTCTCTGTGCTTGTCAGCTTTTAGCAGTTCAGCACTTTTGTTTTCAGGTGAAAATTTCTGTATTTTTCATCTCATTCAACATTTTTAACTTAAAATTCCGCAATTAATTCTTTTCAGTGCATATATTCAGATTCAAGCATTCACACTGCAGTTTCTTCAGAAAATGCACTTTCTAGTTAGTGTGAATGCTTGTAAAAGCATTCACAGTATAGTTGTTGTAATCTTTATTATTAGTGTGAATGCTTGAAAAGCATTCACAGTATTGTTCTTCGAATCTTTATTATTATTTTTCCGTACGTTTTTTGGACTCTATCTCCTTCAAAACCGTTCAACTTAGAAAAACCATTCAAACACCATTAGATTCCTCTTCTTTTGGACATGTGTGCTTGTATTTTTCTCATTTTTAACATTTATATTTTTAAATTTATTCAACTTTTTTCAACAAAAATTTCCCATGTATTTCAATGGGGAGATCCTTCAAATTCTCCTTCAACTTACTCCTCTTTCAACTGTATCTACTTCCACATACGTTGACATAGAGCCACCATTCAAACTTTAAAACGAAGCCAAGACGTTCAACTATTCAACTTGTATTTATCTTTTCAATATCTATTATACTTTTTCTTCAGTTCCAGTTTAAGTTTCATGATGTTTTTCATCCGTTTCAGAGTTTATAATGGGTGTGTATGGGACGGAATGTTGGGGCTAGAGTGAGACAGCTCAACTGCTAGAGTGAGAGGAGGGGGGGAATTAATCTTAAAATCTTTTCTTAAAACTGCTGCTGTGTTCACAATGTTCGCTCTACAGCCATCATTTTACCCTCAAAACGTAGCCATCGCTGTCCTCTTTCATCCAATGTGTTTATTATTGTAATAGGTGTTATGGTTCTTTCATAAATGTCACCAATGCACAGCCTCCTCCCTCCAACTCTTCCATAGACTCCAATGTTAAAATGGCTCAGAAGGTTTGTCTGAAAATCAGAAGTACAGGCTGTCTTTACACTGTCACCACATCCATATAATAAACTCCACAGGCATGAAAATTGAGAATTCAGTAGACTAGACATTGCTGCCGCTCACTGTGAAAGAATTTTGTCAATACGACTTGTACTTTTCATTTGGGAGCGATTTGTTTCAGGCTGACTTTTCTGTTCATTTTAAGCAGCAAAAGTGAGGTGCATGTCTGTGTGCGTGTGTATGGAGCCATTGGGTGCAGTCACTATAGCAACCAGGCTTACACCTGCCTGCTTAATGAGCTCTGTCTCTCACTCTGCCAAGATTCATCTTAAACACTTCTCTTTCAACTGCTGCTGTGTCCACAGTGTTTGCTCTACAGCCATCATTTTACCCTCAAAACGTAGCCATTGTTCTTCTCTTTCCAACACCGTGTCTTTCAAAGCTCAGACATTTAAACTTTTTAAACTGTGTGGATCCAAGTGGAGGGATCACATTTTAGTCATTCAGTGATTTAAAGAATATGAACTTTTAATATTCATTCAGATGTTTTCTGACTCTAAATTTTCTTTTCTCATTTCTTAGGTTTTTCTAATTTACATTTAAAACTTTTTCAGCTATTTTCCAACTTCTTCTGTGTGGATGTCAGCTTTTAGCAGTTCAGCACTTTTTTTTTCAGGCGAAAACTTCTGTATTTTTCATTTCATTCAGAATTTTTAACTTAAATTCAGCAATTAATTCATTTCAGTGCATACATTCAGATTCAAGCATTCACACTGCAGTTTCTTCAGAAAATGCACTTTCTAGTTATTATTATTATTATCTATTCCGTACGTTTTTTGTAGTCCTACTACTTCAAAACCGTTCAACTTAGAAAAACCATTCAAACACCGTTAGATTCCTCTTCTTTTGGACATGACTGCTTCTATTTTTCTCATTTTTAACATTTATATTTTTAATTTTATTCAACTTTTTTCAACAAAAATTCCCATGTATTTCAATGGGGAGACCCTTCAAATCCTCATTCAACTTACTCATTTTTAAACTCCTACTACTTCCACATACGTTGACATAGAGCCACCATTCAAACTTTAAAACGAAGACAAGACATTCAACTATTCAACTTGTATTTATCTTTTCAATATCTGTTATACTTTTCTTCAGTTCCAGTTTAAGTTTCATGATGTTTTTTCAGCCATTTCAGAGTTTATAATGGGTGTGTATGGGACGGAATGTTGGAGGTTAGAGTGAGAGCTTCAACTGCCAGAGTGAGAGGAGCGAAAAAATTAATCTTAAAATATTTTTTAAAACTGCTGCTGTGTCCGCAGCGTTTGCTCTACCGGTCTGATTTTACCCTCAAAACGTAGCCATCGCTGTCCTCTTTCATCCAATGTGTTTACTATTGTCCTAGGTGTTATGGTTCTTTCATAAATGTCACCAAAGCACAGCCTCCTCCCTCCAACTCCTCCATAGACTCTAATGTTAAAATGGCTCAGAAGGTTCGTTTGAAAATCAGAAGAGCATGGTGTTTTTACACTGTCACCACGTCCATATAATAAACTCCACAGGCATGAAAACTGAGAATTAGGTAGACTAGACATTGCTGCCGCTCACGGTGAAAGAATTTCGTCAATAGGACCTGTACTTTTCATTTGGGAAGGATTTGTTTGGGGCTGACGTTTCTGTTCATTTTAAGCAGCAAAAGTGAGGTGCATGTCTCTGTGCGTGTGTATGGAGCCCCTGGCTCAGTCACTATAGCAACCAGGCTCACACCTGCCTGCCTAACGAGCTCTGTCTCTCACTGTGCCAAGATTCATCTTAAACACTTCTCTTTCAACAGCTGCTGTGTCCACAGTGTTTGCTCTACAGCCATCATTTTACCCTCAAAACGAAGCCATCGTTGTTCTCTTTCCAACAGCGTGTCTTTCAAAGCTCAGAGATGTAAACCTTTAAAACTGTGTGGATCCAAATGGAGGGATCATATTTTAGTCATTCAGTGATTCAAAGAATATGAACTTTTAATATTCATTCAGATGTTTTCTGACTCTAAATAGTCTTTTCTCATTACTCAGGTTTTTCTAATTTACATTTAAAACATTTTCAGCTATTTTCCAACTTCTTCTCTGTGCTTGTCAGCTTTTAGCAGTTCAGCACTTTTGTTTTCAGGTGAAAATTTCTGTATTTTTCATCTCATTCAACATTTTTAACTTAAAATTCAGCAATTAATTCTTTTCAGTGCATATATTCAGATTCAAGCATTCACACTGCAGTTTCTTCAGAAAATGCACTTTCTAGTTCTATTTTATTATTATCTATTCCGTACGTTTTTTGTACTCCTACTCCTTCAAAACCGTTCAACTTAGAAAAACCAATCAAACACCGTTAGATTCCTCTTCTTTTGGACATGACTGCTTCTATTTTTCTCATTTTTAACATTTATATTTTTAATTTTATTCAACTTTTTTCAACAAAAATTTCCCATGTATTTCAATGGGGAGACCCTTCAAATCCTCATTCAACTTACTCATTTTTAAACTCCTACTACTTCCACATACGTTGACATAGAGCCACCATTCAAACTTTAAAACGAAGACAAGACATTCAACTATTCAACTTGTATTTATCTTTTCAATATCTATTATACTTTTTCTTCAGTTCCAGTTTAAGTTTCATGATGTTTTTTCACCCGTTTCAGAGTTTATAATGGGTGTGTATGGGACGGAATGTTGGGGCTAGAGTGAGCCAGCTCAACTGCTAGAGTGAGAGGAGCGAAAAAATTAATCTTAAAATCTTTTTTAAAACTGCTGCTGTGTCAGCAGCGTTTGCTCTACAGGTCTGATTTTACCCTCAAAACGTAGCCATCGCTGTCCTCTTTCATCCAATGTGTTTACTATTGTACTAGGTGTTATGGTTCTTTCATAAATGTCACCAAAGCACAGCCTCCTCCCTCCAACTCCTCCATAGACTCTAATGTTAAAATGGCTCAGAAGGTTCGTTTGAAAATCAGAAGAGCATGGTGTTTTTACACTGTCACCACGTCCATATAATAAACTCCACAGGCATGAAAACTGAGAATTCAGTAGACTAGACATTGCTGTCGCTCACGGTGAAAGAATTTTGTCAATACGACCTATACTTTTCATTTGGGAACGATTTGCTTGGGGCTGACTTTTCTGTTCATTTTAAGCAGCAAAAGTGAGGTGCATGTCTGTGCGTGTGTATGGAGCCACTGGGTGCAGTCACTATAGCAACCAGGCTCACACCTGCCTGCCTAACGAGCTCTGTCTCTCACTGTGCCAAGATTCATCTTAAACACTTCTCTTTCAACTGCTGCTGTGTCAACAGTGTTTGCTCTACAGCCATCATTTTACCCTCAAAACGTTGCCATCGTTCTTCTCTTTCCAACACTGTGTCTTTCAAAGCTCAGAGATGTAAATCTTTAAAACTGTGTGGATCCAAGTGGAGGGATCACATTTTAGTCATTCAGTGATTCAAAGAATATGAACTTTTAATATTCATTCAGATGTTTTCTGACTCTAAATTTTCTTTTCTCATTACTTAGGTTTTTCTAATTTACATTTAAAACATTTTCAGCTCTTTTCCAACTTCTTCTGTGTGGATGTTAGCTTTTAGCAGTTCAGCACTTTTGTTTTCATGTGAAAATTTCTGTATTTTTCATCTCATTCAACATTTTTAACTTAAAATTCAGCAAGTAATTCTTTTCAGTGCATATATTCAGATTCAAGCATTCACACTGCAGTTTCTTCAGAAAATGCACTTTCTAGTTGACCTTTACTGTCAGTTCGTTATTTTAAGGTAATTCAGTGTACTTAGTTGATGTTTGATAGCGGCGGAATAGAACAACACTTTTATTATGAAGGGCAAATAATTAAGCGGAAGGGCGGATGCTGCTCGGTGTTTGCAGCTCGACGCAAAGGGAGGACAGCAGATTCCGTTGGGAAGCTGCATATCATCGGCAGGCAGTTCTCATCGGATCATTTCGCTTTTACTGACAGGTTAACGGTGTCACATCTGGGATGAATTCAATTAGGTGTGTAGCTCGTAGACTGGGTGTTGTTTTGGCATGTTATGGAGTGAAATGGTAGGAAAGATTCAAAACTTGCTCTTTTCCTGCCGCTGCTCCCTTTCAGTTTGCCTGGCAAATTAGCTGGTTAGCCCCCCTTTTTTTCTGGCTTTGGAGATAGCATATGTTTGCTCAGTCACAAACCCCAGCTACTGTAATATCTTGCTTGATTTACATTTCTCCTTCCTCTTCCAGCCTCCACGCCCCGGCGGATCTAAATTAGCCTGGAATATGAACAGAAGAAGAAAATAAGCAGCAGCGGCGGCGGCGGCGGTGGTGGTGGAGGTGGCTGTCTTCCTGCAGGATTTCACCCAGGCTTTTTGTTTTTTCCCATGGACATGCCTGGTCTGTGGAGCAAAGCTGAGAGAGGCTAGCCGGCCCAGAGTCCGGCTAGCGGAGCATTCCTGAGTTTTGGATGATTGTTCAGCTGAAAGGCGGATTTATTTTGGACAAGCGCTGCTTTCCCTCCCCGGGTAAAGAGACAGCATGGGGGAGCCGAGCCTGGACGACTCCAATGTCAAGGTGGCTGTTCGTGTACGGCCCATGAACAGGAGAGGTGAGAGGGTGGCTTCAGTCTGCTATGACTGGGGTTGATATTCATACAGAAAACTTTTATTTAATTTCTCATATTGTTGTCCATCCCAGAGATATAATAAGTTGTTCCAGTGTTTCCATAAAGAGTGGGTAGAATCAGTTGGCTGACACATCAATTTCAAACATTTGGTGTGCACTTGTGTGTTTGAGGCTTGATCAGAATCCTGAATGCATCTCTGTGTGCCACCTGAGTCTTTGTCAGCTGCAACACATGTTCTCTAAAAGGAGGGCTTTTGACATCATCTGTACACATACAGCACCATTTCTTCTGCAGAGAAATTAAAACACTAACACTGTCATGTTGTAATGTCATGTTGGCAGTCTCATACTTTTATGGTGTATGGATTATTCACAGGAGCCTGGGCTGACTTAACTGCTCCCTTTTTTTAAATTTCTTAGGAATAGAATGGCAGTCAGAGATTAGCACCCATTAGTGAAATGAGCTGGATGGCACATGTTTGTACAGTGCTGCCATAGGGCTTCCCTGATGGCTGCCTGCCATCCAGCCAGATTTAAAGCTGAGCTGCTGTGTGAAGATCTACTGTTTGGAAGTCTAGACCCTTTGTCTCCTTTACTGGCTGATACAGATGTCCGTAGCTTTTTTGGCTTCAACTGTCACTCGCTGAGGAGGCATGTTTTTGCTTCATTTAATGTAAAGAAACCCAAGAAGTCTGACCTAATGATGTTGGAGGATCAATTGAGGCTTTTGTCTTTGCATCTCCCGCAGTCTCTCCTGGGCTGCTAACATCTACACGTTGTTACATCTTCATGCTCTAATTTTAGAAAAGCCTGGATGACTAAAGCATAGTATTGCACAAATCTTTGTGCACGCTTAAATGCGCTGGTTGATTGCATTCCAGATTTTTTTTTTCCTGCACTGCAGGAAGGAAGGCACAGATGACATTTCCTGGTCAATTTCCAAGTTGTGTTTGTGCCGTGGGATACCATGTGTCCCGTAAAAGGGGGAGAAAGAGTAGAGCTGCTGAGGCAGAGTGGCTGACCAACAACCGGCAAAATGAATCACGTGTGTCCTCCCCCCCCTCTGAACTGGAGATGTCGGTCACAAGATCAAGGCAGTGGATCACCACACTGTTCTCACTGTGAACTCTGATGTAGAGTAAACTCTGCAGGGAGGAAGATTTTTTTTTTTTTTTTTTTTTCTCAGTGATGGCTCTCTGTAAAATTAGAAGTAAGTTTTCCACTTTAAAAAGTCAATTTTTTCACCAACAGCTGTAACGTAGTTGACAGGGAGTGATGGGAATTTACTTCAAGTACATTTGTCCTGTTTTGTGTTAGATTTCTTCTGTTTGTCCTCATTCAGTTATCCCTTTTCAGTGTGATATCTGACCTAACGGGTACAGCTGATATCTAGGAGCAGATTTTATTGGTACTTTAATGCTCTTATTATTGATTCCATAAATAATAAAGGCTTGTGCAGTATTTTGCTGAGAATGCAAGAAGGCTTGCATGTGAGTCAGGTGGGGGGGGGCAGGCATAGTTTCCAAAGTCACAGTTTCCAAAGTCACAGTTACTTTTACATGATTGCTTGTACACTAGTCGATTTGTTACACTTAAAAAAGTGAATTTGAATTCTGTGGATTTCCTTGAACTTTAACAACATGCTCATCAGCCACTTGTTTAGATACACCTGTTCAGTTGTTGGTTAACATAAATAACTAATCAGCCAGCCAAGAAGATTGGAAAAAGATTACCCGGTCTGATGAGACTTGGTGTCTGTGGTGACATTTGCATGGTAGGCTCATAATTTGGCATACACAACATGATCATGGAAGCATGGCTCCATCCCGAGTCATGTTAATGGTTCAGACTGTTGGTTGTGGCTGCTTCCAGCTGGATAATGTAATGTGCCAGGTCATAAAGCTTAAATGATCTCAAATTAGTTTCTTGAGCATAACAATGAGTTCACTATACTCAAATGGGCTTACGTGTGCTTTTCAAACCACTAAAAGCAACTTTCAGAAGCAGATTTAAAGCTAGATCAAAGCCAGCATCCAGGTCTCGTAGTTAGTTAATGTTGTACATAAACCAGTTCCTGTATGCGTCCTCTATCTTTCAGCAAGTTGAACCAATTACTATTTTGGCAAAAAAAAGGAACAAGCAGGAAAATTGAAAGTTTGCTAAAAGCAGTGGGAATAGGTTTGGAACTGGCAGTGCCACGTTTCCATAATGGCCTTTTTGATGGTTTCTCTGTCTGAATGGAGTTTCTGTCCACATCTACCAGCGTTCAAGTAGTATTTTTTTGATTTCATAAAAAGCAGTGGGCAAGAGTCACTCCAGGAGGAGTGCACTCATAAATCCACTTGGATCTCAGAAAAATTGCTCTGTGTGGTTTTCCAGTTCACACATTCGCACCTTTGATCTGTTCAGCCACAGCTCTTACTCTGTTCTCCACCATCACACAGCTGTTTCAGGAAACAGTCATGGTAGTTAAGGGAGAGCACTTTCCTCTCAGATTTCCCTAGCTGGTGTGGAGATTCAGAGTCTGAAATAATAAGCAGGCCCCTTTAACCCGAGGCTGCTGTCCCCATGTATCCCAGGTTGAGGAGGAGAGGTGGTGTAGCTGCCTAGCTGGACAAAGGCAGGAAGGGAGTGAGTCTGAATGAGTATTTGCTAACGTTGCATAATCCTCCATGTTCCCATGGCTGTGGACTTCGAAGAACAGAGCAACCTCAGGCGTAGCAACGGCAACACCGCGGCCAATCAGCTTCCTGGCTAATGTCAGTGCTGTGGTGCCAAACCTCAGCACCGGTAGCCCAGGGAAGGCCAGTGGAAAGTGGGAGCTGGTTATGGAGCAACGAGAGGCAGATAACAATGGGTACATTTATCCTCTCAACCATGCTACATCACACTTTCCTCTCTGCTGAGCAGAAAGTACAGCTGCTGCACATGGGGCACATGGGTAATGTAGGCTGCAGCAACAGACGGAAAAAATAGAACAGAAAGTTTGCATACTAAAAGCTGTATGTCTGTGTCAGCCCCCTTGTTTAACTTTTGCTCTTTCTGTCTGTTATGGGCTCTCTGTTGAATCAACCTGCTTTTTTTTTTCTTGCTTTCCTTTTTTTTTGCTTTGTACTGCCCTTGACAGCAGAAGAATTGGAGCGTGATTCAGGTTCTCTGACCTTTGACATTAAGTTTCCATGGCTCTACCCTCATGCCTGAAACAGTAGTGCAAGCTCCACAAAGCAGACAGTTCAGCTTAAAATACATAATATTTCTAATTTGAATGACCACACTTGGCCTCCCCATCGGACGTCAGTTTTTCCAGCATACAATAAATTTTGGTGCCGACCAGAGAAGTTTTGCCCTTCCACCCATGGAAAATCACAATCACAAGGCATTTGATTTTGAACATCTTTGTAAGTTGTACTTTATGCTTGAGCAAAATCAGTCTATGTTATTTGTCAAATTAACAAAAATTTCTGTAAAATGCACCGACTTCTTTTAAGTTGAGCAATACAGCCTTCTTGTGCCAACTATATGTGGTCCAATCATGCTCGCGTGCATAACTCTGTCCACTTTAAGCCAGAAAAGCCAGAAGATGTACAACTACACATATTGGGATTCCCATTTGTATCATATGTAAAAAATTGTACCAGCTAGATAAAGTGACTATTTGCATCTTGTTTGTTAGGCAAAGGCAGCTATGCTAATAATTCAGCATGTAAAACCACATACAACCTATTCACCAGCTACACAGCAATTGGAAATGCCCTTTGCTAAAGCATGTTTTATTGCTTTATTTAACAATGAGAAAGGCTACTACTGTCTTCTGTCCACTAGGGTTATAAATATTCTGAAACTGAGACCAAAATCATGACCTCAGTTTACATTCCCAGCTTTTAATCCTGTGAAATTAATTAATGTTTAAAGGTCATTCAGGTACCAATTTGCCTAGAAATGGATTAGAATAAGCAAGTTTATTGCTTCGTGATCCAGTCAAGTGGATTAATTAATTGCAACTGTGGTTCAAAAATCATTCTTTGGGATTTGGGAGATATTCTTGCACTCCTCATACTGATATTGAGTTGTTGGTTGTGAAGCTATGATTTGGCACATGGTGAGCGAGCATATGCGTCACCCTGACTTGTTGATTATACCAGCAGTCATGTCTTGGTTACAGAAAAAAAGAAACGACTGAAGAAACAGCACTTCTGTAACGCTGCTTTAGACAGTTCTTGTTTCAGAAAGGAATTGAAACCACAAACTGTTTTTCCTGTCCTAACACATTTGCTGATGATCAAAACATCCCTACATGTTCTTGCAAGCCTACTGCACAGTTGAGAGGTTATTGACAGTCATCTATTTCATATAATGTTTGTTTAATAAAAAGTCTAACTGCCCATATCTAAAGATTTGGTTAAAGTATTTACTGAATATGGTGGTAATTTGCACAGCAACTCTGTAATAAAACTGCTACTCTATCATACATATGTACACATGGCCTGAACAAGGTCATATGGTGGTGGTGGAAGGATGGTATTTATTATCAATAAAAATGACCTTGAGCAAATACTGATTTGCATTTTAAGGAGCCCTGTTGTGACCTCTGATCACAGGGTAATTTTATTGATGCTTTAAAGAGGATATCCTTACCAGGGAGAACACAATTCCCAGCCATATATTTATGGTCTTAACAAACATGCTTCCTGCTGACACAGAAAGACATCCTATTGATGTGGTATGTAGCTGTGTTATTATTATGATTAAACATTAATTTATAACAAACTGACTAATTATGTTTATTCAGTATTTTGTGGCATTTAACCACAGTTTTAACTATAGTAATAATGTGTAATTGTACACAGTGGTAATTTTTTTTTTTTTTTTTTTAAGTTCCAGTGACTCTAATGAAACCTTTATATTCTCCTATGGGTAAATGTTTTTTTAATTAAA
This sequence comes from Oreochromis niloticus, assembly GCF_001858045.2. NCBI lineage: Eukaryota > Metazoa > Chordata > Actinopteri > Cichliformes > Cichlidae > Oreochromis > Oreochromis niloticus. The sequence continues at coordinate 33,971,954 of NC_031965.2, forward strand.
ATAAACAAGCAGTTCTGTCAGATGTTGGATGCCCAGGATATGCTGGCAGCACCTACTATGCGAGTATGCAGACAACTATTATTAGGTCTCCTAAGGAAGGAGATGAATGGAGAGACATACCAGTCTCATTGTATTTATTGTTATTTTCCAGTGTGTTTACTTTTACGGCTAGCTTTTTTTTTTTTAAATATGAAAAAGGCATCAAGACCACTCCTTATGCATGATTTTAATTTGATTTAATCTATATAGTGTCAAATCATAACAAGTCCCCTCAAGTTGCTTTATAAAGTTATGGATCTTACAATAATAGCGAGACAATCAAACGCCAAAAATCGAGCCACCCTAACTATTGTGGGTCATCTGATCTAGATTTAAGTATAGCCTTTATCAAACATTTTAAGCCTAATCTTAAAAATAGAGAGAGTGTCTGTCTCCCGACAGACATGCTGAGTTAGAAGTGGGCAGTGGGTGGTCTGAAGGCCAAGTGTTACGTCACTGCACGAACAGGCCACGGTCAGAATGGAATGTCCTTAGTTCTGTATGTGTTTGTGTGCCCAAAATAACCAAGGTATTGATTAGCCAAATGCTTACTCTAAGGTAAAAGGTCATTTTTTCTGAGTCTGTGATTGCTTTTCTCCACACACAGTTGTTTAAACATAATGTTTGTTCCACAGGAAATTACGGCTAATATCTAATGCAGTTTAACTCCTGCTTGTTATGCAGGGAGGACGTGGCCATCAGAGCAGTGTTAGTAAAAGTTACTTGGTGTCAGCCATGTATATAACACTAAGGATTTTGGGTCCAAATATTATGTTTGCTTGTGAATGGTTGCATTGACTGGGATATGTGAGTTTTTGAGCTTCAGTCGTGTAGTAATAACACTTTGTGTTTTCTGATCCACAGAAAAGGAATTAAACACTAAATGTGTTGTGGAAATGGTGAAAAACCAGACGATCCTCCATCCTGCGGGAGGTAACCTTGGAAAAGGAGACTCTAGGTAAGTCTGTTTAGAGTGTGACTCATGTCAACAGCTGATATATTTTCTTCACTGGCACTTATTTCCTTCCCTTTTTCCCCCTTTTTTCTTTCTCAATGAGGGCTGCAATGCATGTCTTGTGCAGCAGTGAATGAAAACAGTCATTTCACATTGTTGTTCTTTGACACAATTCAAGAGGATGTGGGTGGAACATACTTGAGAAATTCTCAGAAAATTTTCTGAGGACATTACTTACTATGACCAATACAGATGTACATCCATAAATGATTTTAGTAATCAATGGAAAAAAGATGGCTCTTACAACTCTAGAACCTGCCTGGGAATACCCCTATTTGACTTTTATTCTGCCAAAACTATCCAGGGGTATTTAAGAAAAAGGAGCAATTTTTAGCCTGGATTTTTACCAGGAAGTGAAACTTTTTTTGAGTGTCCTAGGCCAAAATAGGCAGCGTGTGTGTGGGGTTTTTTTTGTTGTTTGGTTTTTTGGGGTTTTTTTTCCTGGTATTGTGGCAGAGAGTGGAACTCCCAAAGAAATCTCGTACAGGCATAATGTAAACTCCACTCCAGTGGTGTCACACATGTGACCTAGTCATTTCCTACTGTAAATTCATCTGATAAAGTGCAGTGTCATGCTTTTTGTAGTGATGTCAGCCTTACTAAATATGTTTAAATCTCGAAAAGTTTAAATCATTAACACTTAAAAACTATTGGTGTTTAGTGTATAGGTTTCAGCACTCACACCAGAGACCCAAGTTCAAGTCATACACTTTATTTGTCATTTTAGAAGAAGGTTTCAAGCTCTGCTGCCTTGACCCCAACAGCTACATGTGCACACTTTGTCTATTCTAAACAAAATACATGTTGCGGACATGAAATTTAAATACCTCCGTTACAAAGTTGCGCGAACTGTAATGAATAACTAATTTTGTGTTTATTCACTTGAACAGATTGTTGTTTTGTGATATTTATTTTCTCTCTTCTTTATAAGCGAGTTAACTCTACACAGAAGGGTCCTGCCTGTATTTAAACCTTTAGCTATGAGGCAGCATTGATAACTACTGAGCCACCATGCTGATACCGGCTGAATAGACATACTTTTAATGGTTAAGCTTTGCCAAATTGTAAGCAAATAAAGGATAAAATAATACTGATGTGCTTTCAGTGTCTTACTTTTAACGGCCTTAATAGTCACACATGTCTCATGTGCTGCCAGTAGCCCCCTTCTGTTGCCCTCATACAGATTTATAGTTGGCTTTTTTTCTTATTCTTTTTTTGCCCTTTACCTTTTGTCTTCTGAGAGGCTTGCAGTGCTTTGGGAATTTTCTTATATCCTCCCTCTAATTGCTGTTTCTCAAGAGGTCTTGTCTCAGATTTGTCTGGAATGTCCTCATGATGTAGTTTTTGGCAGGAAGCAGACCAGCCACCTGTTGGGCCTCCTCAAGGCAGGTGGATTTTAACTCACACCACTTGTCACTTGTTTTCCACTCTTGGCTTTCCCTCTGCCTCATCTTGTTAACCAGCTGCTGTTGGTGGTAATAGCATAACTGTGCTCGGGGTGTTTGAGTTCCTGTACTGAAGGAATTAAGATGTGTTAGATTTAGTTGCAAAACACAGAACAGGATTGTGTGTGTGCTGTGAATTAATGGTGAGATCGCTCAAACTGCGTCTCAAATTGATGGGAAGTAAGCAATTTTAATTAACCTTTTTTCGTCTAGTCTAATGGTTTGAGATCATCTATTAATCATTCTTGACTATGGATTCTGACTACTGACCATATTGGTGGAAGCCAGCTGTGTCAGAAGAAAGACCTCCTTGTGACTGCTGAAGCCGACTGCAGACTGCCAGATCAGACGCGGTGAATAATGGCTTCAGGCTGACGTTCATGAGCAGACAGCAGCACTGTGTGTGTGTGTGTGTGTGTGTGTGTGTGAGAGAGAGAGAGAGAGAGAGAGAGAGAGAGAGAGAGAGATGCCTAGAAAGACTGCACCATCGAGATGCACGCAGACAGAGTTTTTTATATATATATATCTATAGATATATATAGATAGATATATATATCTATATATATAGATAGATAGATATGACAGACTTGACTCCTGCTCAACTCCTTGTGCCTGGGCTTCCTCCCTTTTTCTCAACTCTTCTGTTTCCTTAGCAACGCACGAGGAGGTTAACTCTGGGTCACTGCCAGTGACCGTGAAGCCCCTTCCTTGAGTGAGGAGACGAGGGGGAAAGCCTCATTTACACAAGCATCTGTCGCCCATAAACTTCCTAGAGGTGACTTTTATGGTGGCCTGAACAAGAGCAGCGCTGCCGCTTCTCCCACTGTCTCTCAGTGACAAAGGACTAAGGAAGTGACAGAAGGATGGGCTGACTGTGTTGTTTGCAGATGCTGTTTTTATTTTGTTTGCTTGGGTCCAGGTTTCATTGACATGGTGTTTACATTTGAGGATTATCTTTTACTCACCAGTTTTGCTGGTTGTTAAGGTTTCGAAAGACTGGAGTGGGTGCAATTAAGGTTAGGGTGTTGCAGGTGCACACTATTTGTTTAAGTTAATGAGTTATAAAGGTCCTCTGTTTAAAGCTGGGCAGAAGATAACGTCATCTTTACTGATAGCTTTATCTGCACAAACTAGCTTTATTATTATTATTATTATTATTATTATTATTATTATTAGACTCTCATTTAAATTTATTTACTTTAATTGGCATTAAGTAGAGTCTTATTACTGCACTTGTTAATATAATTCAAACAATAATAAAAATTGTAAACAAACCACTACAGACTGTCAGAACTGTGGCTTAGACTGTGTAAAAGCACTTAGTGTGGAACAATAGGCAGCTTGAAAATTGGACAGGACATTTGCTATACAAATGAGCTCAAGGAAGGAAGTTTTAAGTCAGAGGTCATGTGACATGTGGCCTTAACAAAAGGATTGGGATCATTTTGCTGGGCATCTACAGAGCAGTGGCAGGTTTTTTTAACTTTAGGGTAGCTCAATATGTATATACAGCCCACTAGTACAATATATTATCAGCATAGTGTTGGTGGGCTGAAGGATGAAGGCTGGTATATATTCTCATTTAAAGATTTATTCTCCGTTTCCTTAACCTAAGGCTGCTTTCTGACATACCGTTAGCTGTGCACGAAAACACACTGCCTTGTTATTAATTAAAAAAGAAGCTGAAAACTTCACCTGTGGAAATGGTTACCTTCTAATGTAGTAGACCCCTAATCTCTGCAGTGAGACAGTTTTCAGAAACGTCTCCAGTAATGTTTTTGTTGGGGTTTGTTGCCGAAACTCAGGATTAGTTCTGTTTAAATACAAATGAAGGATTTTCTTCTCTTACGTTGTCAGGAACTGTGTTTCTAACCAGGCAGACGGGGGAAAGTCATGGCCACTGATCTGATTACTTGATCTGATATCTAATGGTAGCTTGGGAGCACAACTTCCATTTAAAAGGTATCTGCTCTCAAGCTTACTCCTGATTAGTAAATGCGTGCATCCAGATGGACTTGGTGCTGAATGCCTTACAGTTGATGCACAAGCACCTGTCGGTTGTTTCAGTTTAGACATATACCTCCAGTTTAATGTGGGTCAAAGCAGAGGACACTTTTTTTTTTTTTTTTTTTTTTCCAAGGCTAAATGATGATTACTTTTTGAAGACTTGTAGCTTATTGTGTAAACCGATACAGACATCAGCATATAGAAATATAAGGATTAGGACTTTTCCAAATGTAACTTATGTTCTCATACCTGACTGTCTTGTTTAATGTGGAAGGAAAGAAAGGCAGCCAGCAGACGAGGTTGTGTACAGGATGGGTAAAGGCTAAACCTTAAACAAAATTAACACAACAGAGCTTGTCCTTTCTATTTAGGCTTACTTGCAGCCTCTTTACGACAGCCTGTACTGCAATAAAATTATTAAATAACAAATTAATAAAGCACAAGTTTTCTCTGCAAGCCGTTTTTCAACATTGGACTGAAATGACGCACCTCATCACTAAGACGGTTCATTTACAGGGTGTTCACTTGCCTGTTAATGACTCTGTATTGTATTATTATTGTAATTATATTTTAAGTTAAAAAATGTTTATTACACTACTGGTGATTTTCTGTCTCCCCTGCGTAAAACCTTTGAGGGAGGCAACAAAAATAACTATCAAAAATAACCAAAAAACAACTTTGTAGTGCGGATACCAACTACAAGTATTTGAAAGGACTCAGCAGGCATTTCCTTATTTTTTTTCCCTTGTCAGTTGTGTGTCCTGTGTGTGGGTCTGATTCAGTTTTTCCTGGGCAGACCACACTGTAGTTGTTCAGGGGACCACTCTGTGACTCACTACAATGGTGATACATTTTTGATTGAAGTCAGAAATTTCTTGACCATCAAAGATACATTAATGATGTGATTATCTACCTCCCTATTCACTCTGTCAACCAAGGTTAATGAGTTTTTTGTGGGGGATTTTTTTGGTCTTTTTTCGTCTTACATTAATTCTCTCATTAAACTTAGCATCCTTAGTGTTTTTCCATGTGTCCTTTCTCACCAGAGATGTCCTTACCTCCAGGATCTCCATTGTTTTGCCAGGGTACTTTGCATTTGTGTGTCTGATAAGCAGACAGCTAACTGCCCTACAGACATGTCATCAGTCACTGCGGTTTGCATGATGACCTGAGGCTGTTTGCATTGGACTCGTGAAGCTAAATGTTGACACACTCTGACAAAGATCTGTCTCCCATCAGATGTCAGCGAGGCAAATACAGGCGGCTTGGTTTCCAAGGCGATACAAAAAAGTGGCTATGTGGCCCCTTATCTTGAATTGATGCTGGATGAGGTGTGTGTAACACCATATGTCTGAGGGCAGTATACATTGTGCTTGTAAGAGTGGTTTTATTGTGCTCACTAAGATTTGTGTTGGGAGTGAATGCTCTACAGTGTTTGTGTTAATGTAGAAAAGATGGCACTTGAGTGTAAAGTAAGGGGGGGGCTTCACTTGTTCAGTGTGAACCAACCATGTGTTGGGGGTCCACTAATAAAATGTCTGCATTACAATCAAGATGGAAAAGACTGACACTCTGGCTTATGACTCCACATTATTCCTGCTCTTGCAAGTAGAGGTGATACTGATGCATTCATTGGCTTTGTGAATTGGAAGGAAAATGTTATGTAGTGTTCATTTTTTTTTCCAAATAACAATCTAAAAAGTGTGGTGTATTCAACCCCCTTTACTCTGACAACCCTAAATAAAATCCAGTGCAACCAGTTGCCTTCAGAAGTCACCTGTTTACTAAATAGTCCACCTGTCATACTTGAATCTCAGTATAAATACAGCTGTTCTGTGACAGCCTCAGAGGTTTGTGTGAGGATTCAGAATTGATTCAATTTTTCATTTATATAGCACCAAATCAGAGCAACAGTTGCCTCAAGGCTCTTTATTTTGTAATATAAAGACCCTTCAATAACACAAACAAAAGCCAACAATCTGATGATGCCCTATGAGTGAGCACTTGGCAACAGTGGGAAGGAAAAACTCCCTTTTAACAGAAGGAAGCCTCTGACAGAACCAGACTCAAGAAGGGGCAGCCATCTGCTGCAACTGGATGGGGGTGATGGGTGGAAGGCTGGACAAAAGGCATGCTGTGGGGGGGAAAAAAACCAAAAGATTAATAATAACTAATGATTAATAGCAAATGGCATTATGAAGACCAAGTAACACACCAGACAGTTCAGGCATGAAGTTGTGGAGGTTTTAAAAATGTATTCCAAGCTTTGACAATCTCGCAGAGAATTGTGCAATCCATTAATGCAAACCTACCAAGATATGGTCATCCACTTAACCTGACAGTCCAGGTAAGGAGCACAAAGTAGAATTTCCAGTAAGACAACCACACCAAACCTACAGTCAGAACTACAATGTTGCATATTACAAGCATATTTGTGTTAGAATGGCCCAAAGTCCAATAAATCCTATTGAGAATCCGTGGCAAGACTTGAAAATGGCTTTTCACAGACGCTGTCCCTCCAATCTGACTGCACTAGAGCTATTTTCAAAAGGAGAATTTGGGGTGGAGCTTGTGTTGTCGTTGTTGTTGTGTTGTTTTGTTTTGTTTTGTTTTGTTTGTTTTGTTTTTATAGGAGGGACAATGTATATTAATAAACATTGTTGTAAATGTCACTGCTGAAATCTTAAAAGTAGATACTTAGCAGTTGAGAACTACCCCCAAAAGACTTGTAAATGCCAAAAATTAAAGGTTTAAAAAAGAATTGACTCAGGAGGGCTAAATACCAAAATTTAATTTTCTTTCCGCTTCACAGTTATGGGCTACTTTGTGTCTTTTACATAAAATACATCTGTTTGTGGATGTAACAAGAGAAAATGTAGAAATGTTCATCATCATCACTTTATTTCCAAAGCACTTTAAACACAACATAACAACTTACCAAAGTGTCAATGTAACAATTAATCAGCTATAACTTAATTCATAGAAGATGGGGAACATTTGAAATGGTAACGGTACATACAAAGGGTAAAAATTTAAGACGGATAACAACTTACTCTCGGTTGAAAGCCAGAGCCAAAACTGCAAAGACTGTCTCCTCTGGATGTATAAAATATCTTTGGGACAGTCAAAAGCATCTAGTTAGCTGAACTAAGAGCATGGGATGGTGTGCAAGGGTGAAGCAACTCAGAGAAATAACAAGGGGCAAGACCATTAAGGGACTTAAAAAAATTATGAGGTCAAAGCTTCATCTCATTGGAGATTTACATTCCTATCAGATCATTTTAGTCATCTTTTGCAGTTAAGTGAAAACCTTTACCAAACACACAAACCAAAGGTATTGGTAAAGGTGGTGTTAAATACCTCCAAACTGTTTCTGCTTCATTGTTAGCTTCCTACATTAGCTCTCCTGCTAGCTCCTGCTGTGACATGTGATATAAAAACAGAATAGATCAGCGCAAAAATAAGTACATTGTGACTAGTATTCCATCAGGCTACTTTTGAATTGGGGTCGAGCTGATCTTTTATCTGAATTTCGGATAGGATTTAACCCATAACAGCGAAGTCCAAGCTAACATGTTCATTTGCTTTTAGCTTTAATATTTGAAAATACAAAGTTAGGTCCACAGCAATCTTTAATCCGTAAGTTTTGTTGTCTGAAAGTGACAGTCATAAAAAATAAAATGTGTGAGAAATTGAATTGTTTTGGTGTACTGTGAGCAGTCAATTGAATATTTGACTTTTCCATGAACATCTGGGAGATAAATGGACTTTGTTTGGCCTGTAGTGCAGCGATAAGAAGAGAGCTTAAATGTAAGCACATCAATAAATTGAGCATACTTTACCTGCTTAGCACCAGAGGGAAGCAGGAGAGCACGGTCTGATCTCACAAATATATAAATAGGCTGCGATAGTCACTGCCACCTTTACTATATCCTCTCCCAGCTGTGGATTTTGGTAGTAGTAAACTAACCCTGAGTGTATGAGATGGTGGAACTTAGTTATTATTCCTGTCCTAAACATCAAAAAATCAATCTGCAGCCTTAATTTCAGTGTTCATATCAAAGCCAAGCCGCATAAACAGCTTGGTCTGTCTTATTTGTGTACAAATTGCTCCACTGTTCAGTTGCCTGATAATACAAATGATGCAATCTATTTATATTTTGTAGGTCAAGTTTTCTGTCATATTGCTGCAAAGGGTTGAATGCAGGCAGGGAAAGTAACCTTCCAGAACTCCGCTAAAAGTGCATCACAGGGATTGAGAAACTGAACTAGATTTACTTGGGCTTCAATTTGGTTTTGGGGCTTAATGTCAGCTGTACTTATATGATCACTGCAGACACACTTAAACTACAGTGAGTCTTGAATGTATACATTTTCAGAAGGATTTTTTTCTGGCTTTATTTTTTTTTGGGGGGGGGGACTTGATACATATAACTGGTTAATTAATTACTCATAAAGAACACAGAGCAGTAAGAACTAGGACAGAAACAGCAGACTCTCTATATTATTTGACTTTTGCTCATCGGAAGAATACCAGGTTGCTGTTGCACATATACAGTGAATGTACAGAGGTTTAAAATGTGCTATGTATAAAACATTGTATGCTGTCTGGAAAGTACAGTTTGTTAATATAGGAGGATAAATTCAGGTCATTTAATCATTTACACACCATGTGAGGGCCAATTGTTCTATAACATACAAACCTGTGTAAACTGTACTAAAACTGTTGTCATGTGCCATCAGTATGTGCCGTGTTGCTCTTATGCTCTTTGTGCTTCAGCTTAACATTCCAGTCTCAGACTCAGGCTCTTTCCTCCTTAAACCCCTTGGCTACCTTCAGCCTTCTTTCCATCATCCACTCCTGTTCCTCCCTACATTGCCATGGATGGTACAGTCCGAGAGAGAGAGAGAAGGAATGCAAGAACAGAAGAGAGAGGGAGAGAAAGGAGGGGGGAAAGGCAGCCATGCATTAAGTTATTTTTTAAATGACGGCGATCAGAGCAGAGGAGTAGGCCGAAGCAGGGAGGGACTAATAGAAGTGCACAAGGCGGGTTCACAACTCTCCTGACCGCCTCATTCTCCTTGCCCATTGGTAGGGGGGGTCCCTAGCTTCATAACACGCAAAACATGGGTGACCCTTCTTGCCTGCAGCCTTTGAAGCAATTGTGACAGCTGTCATCACTGTGTACGTCAAAACCTGCCACGATAGCTTCATCCTTGAATTGGAGATGCATCTGCAGGGAGACTTTTAAAAGCCCCCAAGAATAGGATTTGGAAAAAAAAGATCTGAAAATAAGGGTGTGGATGACAAACTATATGTATAAAATTACTCCTACCTCATCCCTTTTTTGTGCTTTGAGAGAGTAAAAGTTATTAATGAATTTAAACTTGGCAACTTAAACAAACGTAACTTTTTAGTGTTAACAATACCCTCTAAAACATTTGTAGGAAGTCCTGATTGGATACTTATTGAAGAATAATCACTGGTATCAATTACACAGCAGATAGGAATCGGTCTGTGTGCATCTGCTCTCTGAATGCAACACATCAGAGTGGAACGTCTGTGAAATATGAAGTGTTACAGATTGCTGGCTGGTTTGTGCAAGAACTGCAGCTATAGTGGTTTATAAAGAATGTGCATGGGTAAAAGGAAACAGGTGTGAGGATGTCTTTGTGCAAGTGTGTTTTCTCGTGATGCCATCTTTATGAGGGCCTAAATGTGTTTCAGATATTTAGACAAAGGATTAATGCTAATGGGAACAGTTCGGTTAAGTAAGGCTTTCATTGCCGAATGTTAAGCTGTACAGTAATGTGTTTTAGAATGAAGCCGGTGAAAGGTTGTAGGCCTTGGTGGCAGAAGTATTTCTGAGTGTGGGTTTTTAAACCACTAGAAATCTCTTTCCTCAGGCCATCAAGTCAGATGATGATCTGACTTGATGCAGCTCTTTGGCTGACAGCTGCCCTCACCCTTTGGGCAGCACCACCACTGCACTAATGGAGGAAGAAGGTGACAGGAGAGGAGAGTTAGGATAAATAGAATAAAGGACAACAGACAAAACCTTATTGTATTTGAAGTGAATATGAACTATGGTAGAATGAGTCACAAGCAATGCCAGAGACTCCCTCCCTCAGGGAACACCAATCTAATCAGTGCTTGTGTCTTCACACTGAACAGGGTCTTGAAAATGGCAAAAATCTGCAGGTCTGGGTCACACTAGTATGCTTTGAGAGTTCGGCCTGACCCTAACCACAGATTGGTAGTCCTGTGTAGCACTGTGAGAGGTTCAGGGTAGGACATTTTAATAGATAAATCCTGGGACAAAATTCAGACAGTGTCAAATTTAGGATGACTGTCTCATGCTGTGAGCCCTGGTTTGACCCGTGTCTACTAACAAACCAATAGGAATGCAGCGTGAAGTGCAATGCTGATCAAAAGAGATTGGGTGCGAGTAAACCATATAAAACAAAATGATTGCGATTCCTCCAGAGTAGAATGTTTTGTGTATGGCCTCCAGCTCTTTTTCTTTCTCACCAAGTAATAACGGCGTCTTGGCACCACTTCAGCAAATGCGTCAAATGCGATCGCTTGCCTAAGTTTAAATGATCCATCTTGTAAAATGTGGCCTGAAGTGAACTTGTATAATTATTGTGCTTAAGTACCTTAAGAGATTTGACAGTTAAGCTGGCAGCTAGTAACCTTACACCAAGCTTGATTTACCAGTATTCAGACATACTTCATATTGTAATGACAATTCTAAAATGGTTGGTTTTCTCTGCACACTCAGATTCTCACATTTTGTTGTGTTTTTTTGTGGGAAGTAAAAATGAGTGAGTTGATTGAACAGTCCACTTTTACTCCAAGATGTGGAAACTGTAATCACATGCACATACTCAACACATACTCATTTACTTCATGCGTAGATTTAAACATATGCAAACAATAATGTAAAACCATGCTCTGATATATGTATTTCTTATAATCTGTGGAGCAGGTTGATGTCAAATGTTTATGCTCCTGTAACTTAGAGTTATTGATTTGCCAGCTTAAAAGCTTATAATTCATTGTCAGCACATACTATTTAAAATTAGGTTAGCCTGTACTGACATTTCCTCATATGCAGAGAAAACCAGATGGAGTTCCCGTCTGTTTACTGGAGGAAACCATTTTAAAGGACATGGCTGTTGGCTAAAAGCTCATGATGTCCGTCTTGTGTATGACTGAGGCTGCTTGTGTGTATATTTCCTTAGTTTTTCTGTAAAAGCTTGCACAGATATACAGAGCTGTTCCACCTCTTTTTAGAGGTTACCGTTTTTTCATTATTTTTCCCACGTGCCACCTTTAATATCTGCTTATGACCTCAGCCCAGCAACTGTTCCACACAATCATCTGAATGCAATAGACAATGTCAACACTCTGCCAGCTTCAGTACCCCTTTATCTCACACATCCAGTGCTATTCTCACACACACATTCCTGAAACGATTTACTACGCCTTCAGAGATGGATGCAGCGCCCACCATAACACCCAGGGACACACCCAAATCCCCGGAGAGGCTGTTTTTGACATGTGACACAGAAGCTGTAAACAACTACAACAATGGCTGTGTTTTAAAGTAAATGTTAAAACAAGGAAAGCCTAAAGCAAATGACTCTAATCCAGTTTGCCTGTCTGTCCACCCACATATAAATTTCTTTCTCTTTTTATCTCTGCATACTACACATTAGGGTCAAAATTAGCTTTGAAAGCCCATCCTACTGCATCCTTTTAATTTGCACTAAATGCCGTCTTTCTGTCTTTCCACATGTTCCTGTTGACCTCGATCCTCCCAACATCATCAGGAGTCAGTCCAAGGTAACGGCACACAAATATACACACACACAGACATTTTCAACACTGAGCTAATTCCATGGTTGTGAATCATCTGTTTTAAACAAAGGCACCGCTGTACTTCTTCAGCTCAGTTTCTGAGCTGTGTGCAACCATACAGGCAGCGATACAAAGTAATGATTTGTAAAACCATTATTGCCAAAATAGTTTGTTTAATTTATGAACCTTTATTTTAATCCTGAGGCAATACTTGTTCCCTAGGAACTGAATGTTTTTTCCCACTGGTTCTCTTTGCTGTATGTGATCATTTTCCATCGTCGTTTGAGACTTGATGGTCGCTATGATTACACAATTTGAGCATTTGATCATTTAAAAGCATAATATGCACCTTTTTACTGTGGTGGCTTGTGCAACTACATATTCCAGTATAACATCTTTCGTTGGTGCTGTTTTGTCTGTGTGTTTACAGGTTTTTGCCTACGATTATTGTTTCTGGTCCATGGATGAGACAGATAAGGAAAAATTTGCAGGTATGTAAATTTTTATTTTAATCATTCAAAGAGAAATTGCATAAAAAATATCACTACCAGATCTGTTAACTAAATATATACTTCAGTTATACCGACTGACTATGTATGTTTGTGCCACTTAACTACAGGTCAGGAGGTGGTGTTCCAGTGCCTTGGGGAAAGTCTTCTCCACAATGCCTTCCAGGGCTACAATGCCTGTATATTTGCCTATGGACAAACTGGTAATTTACACTTGGACAACTCACATATTTATGGTGAATCCTATTTTATGACAGAGCGTCTAACTTAACAACAGGGGTTGGTTACAGTATGTGGCAGATTTCTATCTATCTTTTATTGCCTTAAAGCTTTTTTAGGAGTGTCTTTGTGGACAACCACTTGTACCGACTTGCGTTTCTTCTGTACAAATAAGACACAGAAGTTAAAATACATGCACATGTTTCAGATATCTCATGTCCCATAACGTGTAGAGCACTTATCTTACTCTTACTTTACATATAATCTTGACCCTGCAACAGCAAGTTGGAGCTCATAAATTGATCCACTGTCTACACATGAGTCATAATGAGTCGAACCCTTTACTTGTTTGTCAGGTGAAATCATTCTTTAATAATTTCACAATCATACCATCATTACTTTGTGTCTTAGTGGCAGTGTTTTATATCAGCTGCCACAAAGACAGGAGATTATTTTACATTTAACTATACCTGCTGCAGTCGGTCTCCTTAAATTGGAGTACTTGTTTCCGTGTTTGCAGGCTCGGGAAAGTCGTACACTATGATGGGCTCAGTGGATCAGCCAGGGCTGATACCTCGACTGTGCAGTGCTTTGTTTGAACGGACACAGAAGGAACAGCGGGAGGAGGAGAGCTTCACTGTTGAGGTCTCTTACATGGAGATCTACAATGAGAAGGTCCGAGATCTGCTCGATCCCAAAGGGTATGATTTCATTCCTCAATCAGCCCTTTTACAAACGTGTGGGTGGTTTCGTTTTTCATTTGAAAGGTGTGGCAGCTCTGATAAATCCTAAACAATTCAGTAGTTGCCTTTGGTTAAGTTCCCTTCCACGAGCCAAATTTAAATCAATGGAGTATCAGATTTACAGAACGTTTTTCTTTCTTCTTATATCCTTCTTTCGTCTCACATCCTTTTAATGCAGATTCTGCCTTTCTAATATTAGTATCCTGTTAAACTAGATTCAGCACCTTAGAGCTGACTCACTGTAAAACCCACAAAGGTTGTAACAGCACCAGCAGGTGTAGAATTACATCAGTCTTAGATGTATTTTCAAATGCAAATACAAATACATATTTAAAAGACTGTAACCACAGGCACTGAAGCATTAAAACACATTTTAATGTATTAAATTTAATTTTATAAAATATATGTGAAACTGTTTTGAAAGTCTAGAATTGTGCAAGGCATTCTTCAAGCAAAAAAGATTGAAGATATTCTTTATTTGACATTATTGTATATTTAATATCTGTAGAGTTTGACCTGCATATCAGGCACAACCACTAAAACTGTTCTTGGAGAAACTTTGATAGAAAATGTTTTATATTTCTAATATTTTATACGCTAAACGTTTTATTTCCAAATAATTTGAAAAATAAATGCACATTAATAATGATAATGACAGTACCAATAAACTAAAATACATCTGCTGTAAGTCTACTTTTCTGGTAAATGACCAGCTTGCAGCTCTGCTCTAACATAAACTCAGATTAGCTGATAAATCAGTGAAAGTCTGTCATTTGTTCTGGATCCACCAGCTGCTGTGGTCAGTGCATAAAAAGATTAGCATTCTGCCCTGCAGTCACTGTTTTTGTCCAGTTTGTGTCCAGCAGGTCAGCTGTAAATCAGGACCCCAGGCCTGTGCCTGCTGTCCCAGACACTATAACCTTTGACCTTCACTCACTGCATGACCTTTAACCTCAATAAAACGGACCAAAGACTAGCAGACCATCTGACTGCCATATGCGCTCTGCTGTGGGTCAGATAATGATGAAGTTCTTAGGTCTGCGGCAAGTTAGAATCGGGGTCAGAGAGCCAAGTGTGAACTGTGCACTGTGGACTTCTGTTGGTTACCAGAGCAAGCCTAGCCTCTACTGCCTGACCTGCTTGGACATCATTGTTCAAGCATTGGATGCAATTGGTCATGAGTGACCATGTTGCGTGTCTTTGTTTTAAACCTCATTTTCTTTTATGCCCAGGGGTAGGCAAACACTGCGGGTGAGAGAACATAAAGTTTTGGGTCCATACGTTGATGGCCTGTCTCGACTAGCGGTGGCCAGCTACAAGGTAAAAACAATTCACTGAACAAAAAAACCTTTCATGCATTTATGTCACAACTACTACCCTGAACATCCAGCGTGCAGCACTGCACCACACATCCTGTCAGATCAGTTCTTCAGATATTCTGTGACACTTGAACAGAGTTTCTTACTGCCTTTTCCTCTCACTGTCCTCTTTAAGGGTTTATATCACTTGAAGTACCAAATGTTAGTAGTCTCACCAACCAAATCAAAAATGGTGATAACATTTTGTTGTTTTATATTGTGCTTTTCAGGCGATTCAACAGCACTAGTTATAAATTATAATCATCATAAAATATAGAAATTGGTGAAGAATGTGCCGTGTAATCATCTTTAAGGATTAAAGGCTCAATTTATGGCCATATTGACAACTATTCTTTGGAGCGAGGTAAAGCACGTTCAAATAAAAGTGAAACAAACAGTTTTATCATTTACAGCTAAATGTCATGGTTACAGTATCTGCAGCTCTTCATCCATCCATCCTCACTCATGAACTTGTCACTGCATAAGTATTAAAGGTTGGAATTTGAGCTTTGTAGTGATGCTTGTCACATTTTCTCTTTTATGTGACAAAATAGTGATTTTAATGAAGGCATGGCAAAATATTTTAGCATTTTCTTTTTTAGTAAAATACTGTCATGTAATCTGTTTTTGAAATTAAAGCAAAATGGGAAAATATGAAAATGATTGTTTGTTTATTGTCTCTTCTTCCGTCAGGACATTGAGTCTCTAATGTCAGAGGGCAATAAGTCACGCACTGTCGCTGCTACCAACATGAATGAGGAGAGCAGTCGATCGCATGCAGTCTTCAACATTATTCTCACACACACACTCAAAGATTTAAAGTCTGGGGTAAGATATAACAACACAAACACACACATGCTCACACAGAACTGATCTGTTATTTATAAAGATGACTAGTTAACATCTGTTCCAACTTCAAACCATGTTCCCTCAGTCCCCATGCCATAATTTCATCCCTGCACCATCAAGTTGCTGCATCATCCACCCACTTCTAAGCTCTCAAATATGCACTACACTGTCTAGCCACATCAATCACACATAGATTTTCTTCAAAAGGCCTGCAAGGATTTGCCGGGCACGAGAAATCTAAAGCTTTAGAAATGATTGAGACTTTACTTTTTAATCGTTATGATTGCTGAACTTTTTGGGGTTGCGATAATGTTTCTGCTATTTTTAATAATATCTAAACCACAAGAAAAAAGAAAGCTACCAAAAGGGATGATGTCAGCCTCGCCATGTGACCAGCCACTCTAAGAAAAGACTTAAATGACTAATTCTCCGTCCTGACTGACCCACTTAGTCTCTCCTGATCCTTGCTCTTATTTCCAGCCAGAGTTGCTACCAGCAAGTCCTGTTAATAATTCACAGACATGACTGTGAGTTTGTCAGTTGATACAGCCTACTCTCCTTTCAAGTCACGCCCAGAGTCAGTCACTGAATTGGCCAGATAGTTCGCCGGTAGGTTCATCAAACTGAACAAAGTCTAACAGACAGCAAACACATAAACTGTGTAGTCAGTGAGTGAATCACTTAGCTGACACATCCTTCTGCTACTTTTAACACTATATTTTATTGTCCCGTCATAAGTGAACATAAGATTAAAAATCTCTACTGGTTTGTGTTATTCCAAAGAACACAACTTTGCCCATTCAGTGCAATTTGAGTAATTTTGTTTCTGTTTTTGCAGTGCTGACTGCAATATTTATGCTGGTTTTTATGTTCCCGTCTTGTTGCTTTGTGATCCTCTGACTAGCAGAGTATTAGTCATTAGGGATGTTGGATTCGTTTCATGGCACTGAAACCCTGTTAGGCAGTGGTAAGCAGTATTTCTGTGACCCTGAGAACACCATTTAAGGTAGTCAACTTCAATATTCAACATGTTTTTAAGCATCCAAGTTTCTTCAACCTAAATATATAATCTGTCCCCAGTTTTAAAGAAATAGTGACCGCTGATCTTTGAATTGGAGCTCATCTCTGCCCTCTGACACAGCCTGTGTTGGGGGGAGGTTAATAAGAGGCAACCTTTGACAAGTAGCAGAATCACCTGTTGCTGGATGAGTCATTCTGACACTCAGAACCTTGTCACTGGTTTTCCTTTCAGTATCCTGTCCTGTTTGGACTTTTCAGCCACGCTTTCAACTCAAAGGTCAAATTTGGTTGCGCTTTGGTCATATGTGCCTATCTATATCTCGATGGTTTCCTGATGTTTCTCTGTGTCATAAAATACTTTGCAGGCTGTATAGTATAATGCAGAGTTTTTAAAATGTATTCTAGCAGTTGTTTTTTGCACTGCGGAGTTGACCCTATTTCTTAACATGTGTATCTGTGTGTTGATGCCCCGACACTTGTTTTATAAGCAGATACATAGATACATTACAGCATTACATTTGTTACTGACTCGACTATCAACTCCCCTGCTTTAATAATAAAGTATTTCCCTCTTTTTACTATTCTAGTAGCTAGTTAGATGTTAAGACTCAAACAAGACGAAAGTGTCAGGGTACTGTAGACTTTTGATAAAGAATGGTGTTTATCTCCAAGTCTTGTATTTCCAGGCTACAGATCCTATCATTGATGATGCAGTAAGGAGCTAAAATTACTAAATTGCAAAAGGTTGTGGCTTCTCATGTGGTAGTGCTGTTCAGTCATCAGCTTTGCCTCCTTGCTCTCTGTAGCTGTCTAACATGAGTTCTCAGTTCAGGGCATTATTTAAAAAAAGGTCTAGTTTTCTGTTCCGGATAAACATCTCTTGTTTGTTTAACAATTTGCTCAGTCCTGGGGGATCTACACTTGTGCTGGTGTGAGGCTGATCTCTATCACTTGTCCCTGAGGGTGAGCTTTATCTCATAAGTGAGTCTTTTCAGAATTCAAGTTTGAGTTTGCTTTACCTGAGATTTCAAGGTGACAATGCAATGCAGCTGTTTAAGATTTAAGATTGAACTTATCCGCTTCTCAAGATAAGGTTGCTTTGCTTTCCAAGCACAATGAAAACCCCTTTAACCAATGTTTATTTTATAGTAACACATATACATTCTCACAATTACAAACAAACTGCTGCAAAATGTAGTGTAGAAAAATTGTACAAAAGCTTTTCTGTATGTAATAAAAGTTAGCTCATTATGATTTTCCTTATTTTCTTTCATTTATACATCCTGATAAAATAGGTTACAATAATGTATTCTCATATTAGTCATGGTTGTATTTCTAACCATGACATCACCTTATGTGCTTGAAATCCTTCTTAGCCGACAGCTCAGATTTCAGATTGCCCTAAACTCTGTTTCAGAGGGTTTTTTCCTGCTCAGGTGCAGCTCGGACAGTGAGCATAGCAGCCCCTACGGCAGGGGTGGGCAACTCCAGGCCTCAAGGGCCGGTGTCCTGCAGGTTTTAGATGTCCTTGATCTAACACAGCTGATTTAAATGGCTCGAAGTTCTTCAGCGGCCCGGTAATGAACTAATCATTTGATTCAGGTGTGTTGACCCAGGGTGAGATCTAAAACCTGCAGGACACCGGCCCTTGAGGCCTGGAGTTGCCCACCCCTGCCCTGCTCCCTGTTGTTCAGACTTTTTTTTTTTTCTTTTTCTTTTTTTTCTTTGAGGGTCAGCCATTCAGAAAAAATGCAAGAAACACAAATAACAATATTGGTAAATATTGTCAGATATATAGAGCATCAGTTTTTGTTTTTCAGCTTCTAAGGTGAAATAATGAAAAATTTGAAAACCAATGGCTTAAAGCAGCGATCCCCAACCCCTGGGCCACGGATGGAACTGGTACCGGGCCGCGAGAGTTGAGGCTCGGATGTGAAATTTATGGTTTTCAAGGTTGTTACTGGTTTTTTTAGCATTATTTTTTTAATCTTTTTTTTATCATTAACTCTGTTTCCCTGGGACTTTTCCCGTATGTTATAAATAAATCTTCTTTTTTTGCAGGGGTACTGGTTTTATTTTGTTGTATTTATCCGCGACACCTTAAAGGCCTATCTGTGAAAATATTGTCGGATATAAACCGGTCCTTGGTGCAAAAAAGGTTGGGGACCGCTGGCTTAAAGGATGATAAAGTCGCTTGTTTCAGACAGTAGGCGAACCAGATTAAAAAAATCTCCCAAGAATAAAAGCTAAAAATGCTCATAATAGGTCAGCTTTAAGTCTCAATAGTCAAGCTTGTTGAAATGTTGAACAACTTGTAAAGATTTTGATGAAAGTTTAGAATCAGAAAAAATGATGAATATACACTAAAATGAGAGAGCTTGTTTTTGTTTTAATCAAAACCAGTGATGTCAAAGAATAGTTAGGACGGTGTTAGCCGAAATTTTGCTTTGCAGTCCAGAAGAACCCAAAGGTCACAACACTGAAACTAAAGCAGTAGAAGGTTTAAGTATTTTCAGCTATACCGTTAGCACAGTGTGAATCATGTAATGAATTTGGTGTTTTGTGCACTGGGGTTACTCTTCTGGTAAGGCAGCAGGTAGTCTCATCTTGTGAAGTTGGCTTGTTGAGTCTGCAAGGCTGCAACTGAAGTGGAGCAGTGTGGACTTGATAGAGATTTATGGAGTTATGTGGGAGTGAACTAGTTCTTTTACAAGAACACCATTATCATTGTATCTGTGTGCACATTCAGCCAAAACGTTTTGGAGGCTTGACATAAGAACACCTGGTAGAGTCCAAACATGTCACACCAGAGATCATCAGCCACTTAGCTGATCAGTAATTGCATGACATTGTATGTGACTTTGTTAGAACATTGATGTGTGCAGAAAAGCAAGGTGGCTTGACAAGTGCACAGTTGACACACACAGAGGACTGCATCTGCTGATATTTAGCTGATGGGCTGCTTTGGCTTGTCAGCAGGTGTTGATCAGGTGTTAGATTCAGCCTTGTCAGCTGCTGACCTGTCACAATCAGGAGTGGATGTGGCATACAGATAGATGTGATATCCACCTCTTCAACAGCCCTTGGGAAGACACAGAGGGAAACTGTCATCAAGACACTGAAAGATAACGGTGTGCTCTGGTTGGTAGAATTACAAGAATCAGAAGGTTAGAAGACAAGAAATGATATTGCTCAGTTACACTTAAAAGCATACAAAAAAGTTGCTCAGGTAAAAGCTGCTTAAAAATCAGCCTCTTTAGTAAATTAAGGGTTATTAGAGATTTGTCAGACCCCATGTGGGTCAGTGTTACTGCTTCTCTGAAGTAAGTGAAGTTAGTTCAGATGTGCCTAATCATCTTTACTGCAACCCCTGGATATGTTGTAAACCAGCCTGGGAACACCATGGCTTTTTGTTCCATTGCTTGTTACACTGGGAAAAAAAAACATCAGTGGAAAGTCAGAAGAAGGAAGGAAAAAAAAAAAAGCTGAATACATTTTACAGTGGACTGAAACACCAACGCGGGTTGCAGGACCCTGCTAGAGCATCTCTAGTGCATCAGGCACCATGAATGCAAGAACAAATGGGACAATAATCAGACTTTCTTTTTCTTTTTGCTCTTTCCGTATTTCTGTAGACGAGTGGGGAAAAGGTGAGTCGGCTGAGCCTAGTAGACTTGGCTGGAAGTGAGCGAGCAGCAAAGACTGGAGCAGCAGGAGAGCGCCTGAAGGAAGGAAGCAACATCAACAAGTAATGAAAGCAATTAAAACATGGATACAGAGAAACACTACATAAACAGTTTTTTAAATGTTTTAAAGGTTAAAAACATTCTTTCCAAGGTCATTCAAGCTTGACCTTAAAGTATCTCAACACACAAGCAGACAGAGCTACATGTTGATCAATGGTCATGGGAATTTGCATAATTATGATTAAGGAACTGACCTCACAGCCCATTGTTCCTTCAGTGGGCTGGTTTCAGTCATTATGCAAATGTACTGTTTATAAGGTTTGGGGAAACCTGCAGTCAGCTGAGACTGAAGAAGTCACTTGGATGAGTGACGAAACGTTTCTCCCACAAAACGCTACGTCCAGATGAACAGAATCAACTTTTGGAGAAAATGTTTGTTTCTCTTTGTGTTTGCAAGGTCCCTCACAACTCTGGGTCTAGTGATCTCAGCTCTGGCTGAACAAGGAACCGCCAAGAACAAGACCAAGTTTGTTCCTTACAGAGACTCTGTTTTGACATGGTTACTGAAGGTATGATAAACATAAACGACCACCTGAGCAAAACACATTTTATAGCATTTTTTCCCTATATTTTACTTTTTTTTTTTTTTTTCTGTTTGTCTCCAGGACTGCCTGGGAGGTAACAGTCGGACAGCAATGGTTGCTACTGTGAGTCCAGCGGCAGACAACTACGAGGAGACGCTGTCGACACTACGGTATGCCGACCGAGCGAAGAACATAGTTAACCATGCTGTTGTTAATGAAGATCCCAACGCTCGCATCATCAGGGAGCTCCGAGAGGAAGTAGAAAAACTACGAGTACAACTGACACAGGCAGAGGTGAGAGATCTTCACAATCTAACCAATCACCGTGTTGAAGTATTTGCCTCACCTGCTTCTCGTGTGCTTTTTTTTATCGCCAGTCTTTGAAAGCTCCAGAGCTGAAAGACCGTCTGGAGGAGTCCGAAAAGTTGATTCAAGAGATGACGGTCACATGGGAGGAGAAGCTTCGCAAAACTGAGGAGATTGCACAGGTGAGACGCACAACAAACATCAAATGTAATTGATTTTTTTTTTTTTATTCAGTGCAAGAATTACAGTGCACAGTGTCTTTATTTTCTCAAACTGTGTCATTTAGATACTTTAAAAGCTGAAAGTGTGATGTTTTTTGTTTTGTTTTGTTTGTGTTTGTGTGTGTGTGTGTGTGTGTGTGTGTGTGTGTGTGCAGGAGCGTCAGAAGCAGTTGGAGAGTCTGGGTATTTCTCTTCAGTCTTCAGGGATTAAAGTTGGAGACGATAAGAGTTTTCTTGTCAACCTTAATGCTGATCCTGCACTCAATGAACTACTTGTGTACTACCTGAAGGTTTGCATGAACACACACACACACACACACACACACACTCACCATCATGCTTTACCTAATGCCTTCTAAAGTATTATGCCTGACTATTAAAAAAAAACAAAAAAAAACCAGTTGTGTAACTGCAATTTAATGAGCGATCAGTCTTTGTCCTCTAAACACTAAATTTGATCAGATGTGTCAGAGATTTTTTATTTTATTTTTTTACACAGTTTGAATCATAGAAACTGAAGTTTCATTTTCCTTAATAGCAAGCTGAAGAAGAATCAGTTGTCATGTGACTTGCACTGGGTTCTTGAAAACGCTTAAGAGGAAATTTAATTCATTTATAGGAAACGTGAAAGGCAACCAGCTGTAATGGAACATAATAATGTTGCTGTTTGATGGGTTTGATTAGAATAGATAAAGTTTAAGGAGTAAAATTTAGATCAGTTGTGATTGTAATTATAACTGGAACATCCCATAGATTTGTGATGTGTTCCTCTAGACAGGCTCTTTATTCCCCTTTTGTTTGAGTCAGCTGATTGTAATATGTTGAACATCTCAGGAACACACAAAAGTGGGCTCAGCAGACTCCCAGGACATTCAGCTGTGCGGGATGGGTATCCAGGCAGAGCACTGTGTCATTGACATCACAGCAGAGGCAGCTGTGATTCTCGCCCCCCACCGCAACGCTAGGTAAGGAACGCAAATGTAACACAAGCAAAGTTAGGAGAATTACACTGCAAGGTTTTAATTGGGTAACTTTGGATTAAAACCAGGGTTTTTAAAGTTCTAAAGGTGGTTTATTTCTCACTGGGACTTTATCACCGTAGTAACTTAATGCCGCACACCTAATGTCCTCCAGAGTAGGTTATATTCAAGATAAGAGATCAGCACATACAAAACCACTGCCCACTGACCAGCTGGATTCTCCCTCCAGCCTCAGTGCACAGAGAGAGAGTCAGTAGTTTTCAGCAATCATTCTAAACCTTGTGTTTTTCCCTTATTAACTTGTGATCAGTGGAATGAAATTTATATCCTGATTCTTTTTTTCCCCTTCCTGCTGGCTACAGGAAAACATAGTCCTTTTTCTAGTTGACCTTTATGTGGAATTTACAGGTCAGCCTACTTACCCGTTGCTCTCAAATAGTTCGGCACCATCAGTTGGGAAAAGGTCCTAAAAGTGTTCTAAATTGCATAAGGATATCTTTATGCTACACAAACCCATATACGTACTTTTTTTTTAAATACCATAGCACTTCTCCTGTCTCACACTGACCGCTTTATATCTAGTAAGACTGCAGCAAATACGTTGCTGAACTGCTTGTAATATGCATTTGGCCTCTTTTTATTTTACTAAAGTTATAGCTGTCTTTTGTAAAATATACAATTTGTCACCTGTGTGCAAAAATGCCTAGTTTATGTGAACACACTTGTAACTACACTGGGGAAACATTGGGTTGACTTATTTAGTTAATAAACGCCTTCGTGTGAGCGTTGCTTATGTTAGAGTAGTTAAGTTTAGTTTTATTCTGTATTTGTCAGGGACCGTTCACAAAAACATTCTCATGAGAGAAACAATCCCTTGTGATAGATTTAGCTATTACCTAATTGTATGTGCAGTCCCTGGCTGATACATCAGTGTTAAATAAGCTATAAAATACAAATACATGTCCAAGATGTAAGATTACAATGTAAAGCCAGATAAGGAAAAGATGTCCTGGTTATTTGGAACTTGCTGCATTATACAGGCCCTATGTTGATGAGGCTAAACATAGTGTAGTTAACCCCACCAGGGTTAAAGTCCTCTTACCAAAACAGATGTTGTTTTCTTCAGTCGGTTACTTCAGCTTCTGTTTGAGATTCTTTAAAAATATAAATGCAACTCCCAACTAATGTCACCATCTTTTTTTGTAAACAGGACGTGTGTTAATGGCTCTCCAGTAACCAGTGCTCTGCAACTCCACCATGGGGACCGAATCCTCTGGGGAAACAACCACTTCTTTAGGTAACTGCTGTTCTTTCTATTTAATTTATTTTTTAAGTCTTTTTTTTTTTTTTTTTTTTTTGTAACTCCCATCAGTTCCAGTTGTTTCCATGTTGTGTCAATCCGTTTGGACTATTTGTTAAAGTTACATAAAATATTTTTGAATCACTGATGAATGCATTTAACTCACTTTCAGGATCAACCTGCCTAAGCGGCGCTCTCGGGCTGCTGATGATGAAGAGGGTGAAGGTGGCATGATGAAGAACAGTGGTAGCAGTGAGCAGCTGGATGCAGATGGTGATACAGCCAGTGAAGTGTCCAGTGAAGTCAGCTTCTCGTATGAGTTTGCCCAGACAGAGGTCATGATGAAAGCCCTGGGCAGCAATGGTAAGATGTGTTAGGACACTATTATGGAAAACAGCATGTTTTTTTCACTTCCTGTCTGACTTCTCAATGTTCTGTCCATTCAGACCCCATGCAGGTAGTCCTCCAATCTCTGGAGAGGCAGCACGAAGAGGAGAAGCGTTCTGCTTTGGAGCGACAGAGGCAGATGTACGAGCAGGAGCTCCAGCAGTTGCGTAAGAAGCTCAACCCAGAACGCCTGTCCACAGGTCAGTCTGGAGGGCCAACAATTGGGCAGCAAGGTCCAGGACAGCAATCTCACTATCGCAGCATGGAGAGGCTCAGTATAGGAGGGATGAGCCATTCAAGCAGTGCTCAGAGCAGACTGAGGCAGTGGAGTGAGGACAGGTGAGTGTCTTTGAATTTTAGGAACATGCATAATGTGTTGATTAATACCAGCTTGGTTTTTCTAATCCATCCGTTCTCCTCTCTCCCCTCATGTTGTTTGCCACCTGTTGTCCTTCTGCAGGGAGGCTGTGTTGGTGAGGAGTCTTCGGAGGTTGAGGGAGCAGATAGTCAGGGCGAACCTCCTGGTACAAGAAGCCTGTTTCATTGCAGATGAGCTGGAACGGCACACCGAGTACCGAGTCACTCTGCAGATCCCATCAGACAACCTCAATGCAAACCGCAAGGTCGTAAACACAAACATGAAGACCTTACATGTGGGTGACCTGTCCTCTGGTGTTCCCAAAAGCTTATAAGTATGTCTGTGTGTCTGTGTGTAGAGGGATGCAGTGCTCAGTGAACCAGCGATTCAGGTTCGAAGACGGGGTCGGGGCAAACAGATCTGGAGTTTGGAGAAGATGGAGAACCGTCTGGTTGACATGAGAGAGCTGTACCAGGAATGGCAGGACTACCACTTAAATCATCCAGACGACCAGGTGAGTTAACAGCCATATGACACCATGATAGCTTTATTGTAAACTTATTGGGAATCTTATGAAGTCAAACATACAAAGCACATCTCTAACATCTGTCTATTAAAATTTTCCTTGTCCAGGTAATGTGTTCATATTTCCGCCGAGCGGACCCGTTTTTTGACGAGCAAGAAAACCACAGCCTGATCGGCGTCGCCAACGTCTTCCTTTCCTGTCTTTTCTATGACGTCAAGCTGCAGTACGCTGTTCCCATCATCAACCAGAAAGGAGAGGTAGAACACAATTTGTCACCAGTTTAATTCCTAAATTTCTTCTCATAGGAGAAGTAGCCCTGACTTACAGAAACAGCCTCTAGACTTGGTATGTTATTACATTTTTCACTGTGACTCAGGAAGAGTTTCAGTGAGATCAGAATTTAAAAGTAAAGGTTTGCATGATATTCAGGGAATTGTGTTGGTAAAGTGTTAGAAGAATGATAGCAAAAATTGACTCCAGGAAGGTGATGTAAACTTTCAGCTGATTTTGATGATTGCATTTGAAATCTGATTGGTGAATGAGCAGCTATAGAATAAAACAGCCAGAGATACAGGCAGTCTTAGGGGACAAGGAACAAATTCTGGGAAAAATTTACATGCTGTTCTCATTTTCAAGTCCGTACTTTTATTCATGAAGTCTATTAAAATAGCTTTGCATCTTTCCCCGTTCAAAAAATTTTTTTTCTTATACTAAAGGCTAAAGGCTGTTTTCTCTGTTTTCTTGCTGTGTTTAGGTTGCAGGTCGCCTGCATGTGGAGGTGGTAAGAGTTGGTGGGGGCTTAGAGGATAACATGGCTGGAGGAGATGAGCCTGACAACAACCAAGACACTGAAGTTCAGGATCGCAAACTGGTCTGCATGGTAAGACTCATAGCTCATCAGAAAATTTAGTGCATTCAGACCATCTGAATCTTCCCAATACTTCCAGGACTATTAGGTGTGTTTAGTTTGCATCTCATTTTTCCTGCTTGTCATCCACAGATTAAAATCCTGCAGGCTACTGGTCTTCCTCAGTACCTGTCCAACTTCGTCTTTTGTCAGTATTCTTTCTGGGACCAGCCCGAGCCTATCATCGTGGCTCCCGAAGTTGACACGTCATCCTCATCACCCAGCAACAAGGACCCACACTGCATGGTGGTGTTTGACAGCTGCAAGGTAAACATGGGAGGGAAGACAAGAATTTCAAGTCTTACAACAAATCAAGAAGCTTTCCTGAGCTGTGTCTATTTTGATTTCTAGTTGTGTGAAAATGTGTTGGGGATTGGTCTGAATGGCACTTGTTTTTGGGGGTTATGTAGGAGCTGGCTGTGTCCGTAACTGAGGAATTTATCGAGCACCTTACAGAAGGGGCAGTCGCCATTGAGGTGTACGGACACAGACAGGCTGATGCTGGAAGAAACCCCGCACTGTGGGACCTCAGCATTATCCAAGCTAAGACACGCACATTACGAGACAGGTAGATATAACAGAAAGAGTACATATAGACTCTTGTTCTGCAAAGAGCACAGGTGTGCAAACAGTATCTGATTTTGTAGATGGAGTGAGGTAACACGTAAGCTCGAGCTGTGGATTCAAATCCTGGAGATAAACGAGAACGGAGACTTTGTTCCAGTGGAAGTGGTACCTGCCAGAGATGTGCAGACCGGAGGAATCTTCCAGCTTCGGCAGGTGAGGATGACACGTCACAACAAAAACAGTCAACCTGTTTGAATCAGAAAACTGGAAGAGCGGGCTTCTAAATATTCTAACTAGTGCCTTGTCTTCCTAATCCTCTTCAACCTTCTCCTCATACTCCTTTAGGGTCAGTCGAGAAGAATCCAGGTGGACGTGCGCTCAGTTCAGGATTCTGGCACTATGCCCCTGATCGCAGAGATTGTGCTCGCTGTATCAGTGGGCTGTGTGGAGATCAGAAACACCACAGCAAACCAGGAAGCAGATGAGATGGATAGTTATCAGGTAGACCACTCTGTCTACAGTCTGATTTACTCTTTCATTGAGTCATAAATTACCTTTGAAGTAGCTGACTTGAGGCAGAAGATGGAGTGATTAACTGAGTTGTTTGGTGGACAGGAAAGAGACCTGGAACGGTTACGGGGGCAGTGGTTAGCTGCTCTCACCAAGAGACAGGAATACCTTGATCAGCACCTACAGAGCCTGGTTAGCAAAGCAGGTAAAAATACATAGATTAGTATGCAAAATATTTATATGCACAGGTATTTAACAACTGTTTCTGATCCTAATTCACAATTACAGCAATTTACACTTTGCAAGTGGAATAAGGTGAATGAAATGTTTAATGCATGCATGTTGTGTACAGAAAAAACAGAAGATGACATGGAGAGGGAGGCGCAGCTGCTTGAATGGCGTTTGACTCTAACTGAGGAGAGAAATGCTGTAATGGTGCCCTCTGCTGGCAGCGGCATTCCTGGAGCACCTGCTGAATGGTACAGCACATTAAATGATGTTCTTATTGAAAACAGCTGAAGCCCCTGTGAGCCTAAAGCTGCAGCTTCAGACTGCTTTAAACGCTCTGTATCAAACCGCTTTTTTAAATTTTAAACTGCTCTTTGTGATGTCAGTGAGTGCAGATATCCCTAATATGGTCATCTCAAGCACACACTCTGGTTTAAACGCAGAACACCTTCTGTTTGCAGTTTGTGATAACTTGACTTAAAGGGAGGAGGTGCATGTAGGCCAATTGCAAAGGATTATTGTCTAAGCATAAAAATATTGAGCTGGAAATTAGCATTCATTATAACAGTTTAAGACACAGTGGTTTAAACAACAGATACTTTGATAACAAGGAGTTTGCCTCCAGGGTTCCTCTGCCTGGTATGGAGACTCACATCCCTGTCCTCTTCCTGAATCTCAAACGTAAGTCAGTCATTTGCAGAATTGTGCAGAATCTCACTAAGTGTTTATCCTTTTATATAAGTTAATTTAAAATATCTTTGATTCCCCAGCTGATGACCTCAGCTCTCAAGACCAGTTTGAAGTTCCAGAGGCTGGAGGTTGGGATGCTATCTTGAATGGAGAGGATGAGGATGACTTTTTTGACCTACAGATCGTCAGACACTACGATGGAGAGGTGAGGATAAACCCGTGGTTCTCATAAAGGAGGCCTTTTCATTAAAGAGCCTGTTAGTAACTGAGCTGTTCATTCCACAGGTTAAAGCGGAGGCATCATGGGACTCCACTGTCCATGAGTGTCCTCAGCTCAGTCGAGGGGGATCGTGGCCTGAGCAGCGTGTCTATCTGACCGTACGGGTGGTGGTCCAGCTCAGTCACCCTGCTGACATGCAGCTGGTGCTGAGAAAAAGGATCTGCGTCAATGTTAGCCCGGGCCGCCAGGGATTTGCCCACAACTTTCTCAGAAGGATGTCAACCCGCAGCACCGTACCTGGCTGTGGGGTCACCTTTGAAGTGGTCTCCAACATCCCTGGGGTAATGCCAACGGGAAGAAGCATTGTTTTTTGAAGCATATTATTAAACACGTTGTTAATCTTTATGATGCTTTGTCTCCTTAGGATGCTCCTGGTTCAGAGGACAGGGAGATGCTGGCCCGACTCGCTGCAAGCGCACACAACAGCCAGTCAGGCGATGACGAGGCTGCCATTGAGAAATACCTCCGCAGTGTCCTGAGTCTGGAGAACATTCTGACACTGGATAGACTCAGACAGGTAGGTGGAGATAAATAATAAAGCTGTAGATTGAATTTAAATCCACATTATGAATAGGCAGGCATGCATCCAGTCACACATTTTTTTTTTTTTTTATTGCTGATCTTCTAATATGCACCTTCACCTTGGAAATAGGTGAAGTTGTGCCAGAAATCTTTGCTGTGATTTATGATCTTCTAATATGTACATCAAAATGCTCTCTGTGTTTTAGGAAGTGGCTGTGAAGGAGCAGTTGACTAGCAGAGGGAAGAGTAACAGACGGAGCATAAGCTCTCCTTCTGTTAACAGGGTAAAGCATGAACTATAGTGGCAGACCATCATAGCACAGATGGCATTACATTATATTGCAATAAGATGTGATTTTTCTCAACATACTCTTGTCTGTTCCTTCTGTCAGCTGTCTGGAAGTAGACAAGACCTGTCCACAACCTGCCTGCTGGATGATAAGGTAATACACACTGTTCAACAGCATAAAATCATGAGTGTCTCTACTCTGTGTGTAACTGCTGGAGTGTTGTCTGTGCAATGTTGGAAGTTCTCTTCATTAGCATGCGTAAACTGAGATAAGAGAGCTGTGTTGTTTTAGCATGAAATCAAAATCTTTATCTCATTGTATTTACCACTGCATACAGTTATTATATAGACCTGATAATTATATGTGATCATTTAATTTACTTAGTTTAATTTAAAAAAGAAGAACTTTTTCTAGTTAAATTTATCTACTTAATACTGGTCAGATTAATCTCAGCACCAAACACTATAGAGTTCAGTACTGAACCAAAGTAACCAACTTAATCATTTAAAGTTTATAATTTATTGACAGTGAGTTTTGAAAAAGTGACACAAATTTGTTTTCTTAGTCTACTTGTCTAATTTTGTTTACATTTTATGCTTCAGCCAACATAACCTCAAAAGGCCCAACTTTAATATCATATCGTAAAGTGCATTAGCACGCTGGAACACAAACCATGTTGAAAAACCAAAAAACAATATTTCGAAAGGTTTAGGAACCCTGTTTGAACTTTTTCTGTTTTAAATCAACAAAAGGACCTGTTTGCTTTTACCCTGTATTTGCGTAAAAAATTAATGATTTGTTTACATATGGGTTACCATGTATATCTAAAAGAGGGGCATTTTCTTATTGCTGTTGGGTTTTTTTTTTTAAGTAATATATTTTTTTTTTATAATTTAAAAAAAATACCTGTGCATCAGCGCAGGTAGTACTTTGAAAGTAGAAACTAACCAGCTAAACTTTTAGTTGACAAGAACAGCTATAGATAAATTATACTTTGTGGTTGGAGCAGTAACGTGTGTGCTTTTATGTGTGGATTCTTTTAAATCCCAAATTATCTCTGTCTGCTCCCTCAGGGTCGATGGGAGAGTCAGCAGGATATCTTCATGCCCTCTCAGTTTCCTCGCACCCTGCCCCGCCCAGCCTCCTCCCCTTCTACTTACTCCACCTCCCCCTCTTCATCACCTACTCCCTTCGGCACTCCTCCACAGAACCAGGAACCAGAGCAAGGTAAACCTCCTTCTTTTCCCATCTCCCTTCTCTCTTCCATAAAACACTTTGGGCTCTGCTCATTACTCCATCTTACTCCTCCAGCCAATCTTTTCTCCTGTCACTTTTTTTCTGCCTGGATTCATCCACTTGAGCTGCTCACAGATTTCACCTTACCTTCTCTTCCACTTTCTCCTGTTTTGTCTGACGTTCCAAAGATATTTAACCACACCATCTGATGTTTCATTGTTCACATTATTAAATGCTGGGTCCTCCATGTCCAGTGTGTTATCACGCTATCTACCTGCTCTCTTTGTATTCATTTGTAGTGTAAAACTCTCCATTCTCTCCTCATCTCCTTGAACAGTTTTTTTTTATGTCTGCTGTGATTAATCTGAATATTGTCTGTCAGTTAGCTGATTCATAGTGATTTCATGTTAATGTCAGTTTGAATCATTGTCACTGTGACATCCTTCAGCTTAATTCTGTTTTGAAAATAAACAGAATTAATGATGTTTAAATAATTTCTCTTTCACAGTCCAGTAATTTAGAGTGTTTATGAAATCATATCCTAATGGCTAAAATCATCTTTGTGTTAGTTTGTTTTTTGTTTAGTTTTTTTTTTGCCAGCTTCCTCTGTTAGTCTATCCCTGTATTGGGGTTTTTACCATTTTCTGGACTCGCTTTCAACTTCCAATCTTAATCTTTCATGCCTCCTCTACCTCCCGGACCTCCTCTTGTTTCCTCGCTTCCTTCCCTCTCTTCTGCCTCCTCCCTTCTCGCCTCGTCTTCCTCCTTCTCGCCTTCTTTCTCCCCCCGGCCCCCTCCAGGTCGTTCAGGACTTGCTGCCTCTTATCTTTCAGTTAAGGCGCTGGTTCCCCAGATGCCCAAACTGCTCAAGTCTCTGTTTCCAGTACGAGATGAGAAGAAGGAGCTGAGACCTTCGCCGCACAACCAGCAGGTCAGCAGATGGTCCAGTTCAATTATCTTGAAGCCTTGTATTAAGTTTATTAGATATCTACAATCGATATAATATCAGGTTTTTGTTTTTCACAATTTTTTTTTTTAAATGTTTGAACTATTATGCGAGGGTCCTTACCTTACAATAGTAGAAAAAAAGTGATAATGCACATTTTTTCTACTCTTTCTGCCCATTGAAACAGTTTATTGATTGCAGGTGACATTTTTTCACTCCATGTTATGCGTTCACACATAATCATACAGACTTATGGCTACACCACTAAGCAGTTTTTACCTACTTTCCACATACTAACGCTGCAATCGGTGCATCAGGAGTAATTTGGGGTTCAACATCTTGCCTAGGACATTTCAGCATGCGTTAATAAGCTGTAATGCTGTAGCTGCAGTCATGACCAGAAGTTTTGGAAGGCACAAGTTTGTTTTTACTTTTTTAATATACTTTCTTAGGGGGTCCATGATTTCAGTGAAATATTGACGACGCGTTGTAAACATTTCATAAGTTTCAAAGACTTAGCAAATTAATGACTTGTGTAGCTCTAAAAGAAAGTGTGCACTATGTAGTTCTGTGTGGCATGCTGGCCATCGACTTATTGGCCAAATTTAGACTACTGGTGATCCATTCCTGCCTTATCAGTGGTCCTAGCTGATCAGCTGGAGGGTTTCTACTTACCCCCCACTTTTGAGAAATGGACAGTAGATTCTCATTTGGATTAAGAATTGTGGAGTTTCCCTGGCCATAAAGTCAAAATGTTAATTTGACGCCACTTGGGTATCACTTTTGCCTTGACACTAGCTCAGGCTCCTTCCCCACTGCTAGCCTTGGTAGCCAGGAATTGGCCCAGCACACACTGCACCCAGCCCCTACAGCACTTCCTGTGGGTGGTGGACTTACGAAAGGGTGGGCCCATGGACTAAGGCCAGGCCACCAGGTGCTCGCCCTCTGGCACACTTCCGGGGCGGGGAAGTGAAGGAACAAAGTGTATGAAATACAAATTTTAGTAGTCTGAAAACTTTTGGCCATGACTGTAGTAAACGATCCTGATAAACATAATGTTGCGTATGCAGCATGACATGATGTTAAATACAGGGCACAGCCTGTTTATTTGCATTTCTTTTTTCTCTGTCTCCTTGTCACTCAGCAGCACGTGCCTCGTATAGTGACCTCATCAGGAGGGGACGACAACAAAGGCAAGACCGAGACGGTGAGATTAAATCTCGTCTTCTTGTCCCTTACATGCTGTTTGGTTTATCAGTAACGTAATTTTAATCAGGTTTTTTATGATTTTGTTTGAGATCAAAATAACATGTATACCTTTGAGTAGTAATTTTTATTTGTAGTTTAATCCACTTGGTTCTTTGAGGAAAAACTGCATAAGGTAACCGCAGTGTCTGTTTGTTTTCAGTTTGCAGCATTAGAGCATGGTTTCACTTTTTTTTCCCCCAAGTGTATTGCAGAAAACAACATTGCCTCAATTAATCCCTGCTGTCCAATCTATCAACTAACGCCCCCCTTTGAAGGGTCATTGCAGCAGTCTGATAATGCACTTTTATAAATTCAGGGATACTAAAAGCAACTGAAGATCTAGTACCCAAATAACGCACACCCATAATGCAGTTCTGTAGTTCTGTTTATTCTCTTCTTTCTCTGTAAGATGCATCCTTACTAGATTCCAATTTCACATCGGTTCTTAATGTGGTCCCATTGTAGGTTTTAATGAATTGCTCTTTATGTGCAGTTTAAGACCTTTTCAGCTATTCACTCATTAGCGTAATTGCATTGTGCTTGATTTATAGAACTGCACTAAATCTGTGGCGTAGCTCATCCTGTACACAGTAACGTATGCTTTAGCCTGATGTGCACCTTGGGGCTCTATAGGGAGTCAACGCAGTCAAAAGATCAGATTAGCAGACCCTAGACTTCTTCCTGTCAAGTTTTATTTTGAAGGTTGATTACTGTTGTTGATTACTCTTTTGTTTTGCCTTGTCTGCATGCTCTTATCTGTCCCCCCGGTTTCCTGTAGACTGCTATTCTACGGCTCCCAGCCAAAGACAGACGGGCAGAGCTCCCAGAAGTCTCTCCTCTTCCTGTGCATGACCCGCATGACACCACCCCTCTCAGCCCCCTCAGCCAGTCGTCAAGCGGCTACTTCTCCGCTAGTGTTTCTACAGCTACCCTGTGTGACGTTCTCCAACCCTCCTCCTCATCCTCCTCCCTCCTGGCTGCTGAGACCACGTTATCCACAAACCCCCAGCAGCAGGGCGCTGACAGGAACGATATTGTGACCTCTCCTTCTCAGTTTGGTGCCAAGGTGTCAGTCGTCGCTTTGCCTGCTTCCCACAACTCAGCCAATCACAATAGCATCACATCCGACGTCTCCTCTGAACAGAAGCTGATAAACGCGGGAGGAGGTGAAGGCTTTGAGAGACTAGAGATCTTTGTGGATGATGATGAGCGAGGTCGTGAAGACGTGCTGCCTGATTGGCTGATAGAAGGAGCATATGTTACAGTAGGGAACAATAAGGCGGGGACGGTGCGCTACATTGGGGTGACACAGTTTGCTGAAGGAGTTTGGGTGGGGGTGGAGCTGGACACTCCTATAGGTATGTATCCAGTTAAAAGGATCAGTGCAGTCCACCATAGTCCTAAATGTCTGTTGATTGATGGAGATGACCTTATTTTTGCAGGTAAGAACGACGGCTCCGTTGGAGGTCAGCGGTATTTCCACTGTAAGCCGGGTTACGGGGTGCTGGTCCGCCCAAACCGGCTGTCCTCCCGCGAGCGGACCAGTCGGCAGACAGGGGAGTTTACCCCTTCTGCCCACGTCCCCATCCTGCGAGGAGAAGCCATTGTTGCACGCCGAGGGGAGAATCGCAAATCCTGGAGCAGCTGAGACATGAAAACTAGGAGCCCCCAATCATCGTCGTCCTCCTCTCTTCTTTTCTCAGCTATGCAACAGGCTCATACTCTACAACTGACCTACTGCCTAACCTCCTACAGTTAGAATCTACACTCACTGCATCCATTCATAGAGTATGGATGGATATAGAATAAACACGGTAAAGAGAACTTTCAAGAACAATGCAAGTACGATAATGAAAGACTATGCAGGATATTTGGAATTACATGGAAGGACTAGTTATCATGCGAGAAGATGATGCTACTTAAATAGCAGTCAGTGGGAAGACTGCTGAGACTGAATGAAAAGCAGAACTATTTGGACCAGGAGTGAGGACTGAACCCTGCAGGCTGGATGATGCTTTCTTAGCTGATATACAGGGATGCAAACATGTGGCTTTTTTGTGGTCACACTGGGGTAATTTGGTTGGGAGCAAGGTATTTTTACAGTGGGATGGAAGACTTTCAAAGGACAAGGCTAATGGATTTATTGGCCCCATCTTATTATTATTTTTTTTGTTGTCGTTCATCTTTCACAATTAATTGTCAGCCCATAATAGTTGTTAAAAGAAGTCAAAGGATCTTATTTGACCATAAAGGTTTTATAAAGCTGACTATTAGGCAGTAAAGATTGGCGTCACTTTTCTTTGACATTTTATTTATTTATCTCAGTTCCTGAGTACCACAAACCTCAAATCATATTGTGGCAGTAGATATTTGCTGCGTTTTCACACTTGACATGTTTGTATCCCTGCATATGATGCCTCTACTTGGTAGTCCAGAATTTAACGCTACGGTTGCCACCTTCCTGAACTCTCCAGGTCCAATTTGCAGACTGACTCTTTGACTCTCCCTCTTGGACTCCTTTTTTTCCCCATTTTCTTTTGAAGATTGATCCTCCCAGAATGTGCCTTCACCATGGCTTGGTTTGCCTTTGTCTGTATATTTAACTCCTTGTAGCCGTGTTTGTGTTGAAGAGAATGCCTTGTGCTAAGTGTGAGGTGATCTCAGGGACTGCAGAGGGGAAAGCACAGTGTGTGTGTGTGTGTGTGTGTGTGTGTGTGTGTGTGTGTGTGTGTGTGTAAATGTTGTACAGTGTTGCCCTGTGTGTATGTTAATGTTGTAGTCGTGATGGTGTTAAAGATTAGCTGCGTACAGCAGGAATAGTCGTGACAAAGCCACTATGAAACTGGGAGGCTTTAAAAGTTGATTTTTGCACTGGAGACGTTGGATAAGAAGCTTCTGTACGTGAACAGAACGTGTCTGTAGTTAAGATGCAGCGACCAGATAAGGTAACGAGAACAGGTTGGCTTTCTTTGGTGTAATTTTTGTTTTGTTTGTTTCTTTGTTTCTTCCTTTTGTTTGTTTGGGTTTTTTAATCCTTGTCAGCGTATTCCCATGTCCCTGTAAGTGACTGATGATATCCGGACACCAGGAGGCACTGTTTGGGCAGCGCCTTAGTGCTGTGGAGGTGGAAATGGGCAGAGTATGTGCTGAGGAAAAGAAAGTGACTTAAGCTTGAGAGAAGGGTGAATTTGCTTTTATGCATTTGATCTTTTTAAAAATAAGTTTTTAGTCCTTGTTTCTTTATACTGACACAAATGGGAGAACAAGCTATGAGTACATTTTGGGAAAGTGTTAAACCCAGAGGCAGTCCTGACTGATCTGTGGAAGAACATTTAAAAATGATATGGTAGACATGTGGATTATTACTTTTTTAATTAGGTTTTATGAAACATTCCAGAGGGATGATGACATTTTTACACTGAATTTTATTCTTATGATTTAATGTGATTTAAATGCTTTTCAGTGCACCAAAGCACTGTTAGGAATGAAGATGGTATATGTGTTTGCAGTGCTTTTCCAAGTTAAAGGACACCTATTATGCTTTTACTCATTTCTTGTAATGTATATACTTTTACAGTGGTGAATGATCATATCTAACATAAATGTTTGCACAAGTAATCCCTATAAGCCAAAATCTAAGGCTTTAAACTTCTCAAAATGCTTTGTTTCAGACAGTTTTTATATTCTTGGCTCTATATGATGTCATTGAAAGTGGATAATCCCTCATCATCTCAGGTTAATCTCAGGAGCCAATCAGGAAAGGTGTTCTAAAGAGGAGGGGAACGGTGCTAATTTCACTCGATGAGTTGAGGGGCTGCACCGAGGCCAACTATAATATAAATATGGGTTATTTTGATTAAGTTGTAATTTAATCTGTTACATGATGAAGTCCAAGGAGAAAAGCAAAAATTTGAAACATGTTAAATCTGTTTAAGGAGTTAAAGTGTCGGCCTTTCTTTTTAATTGTGACTCTCCCCCGAGTTTATGCAGCTTTCACAAGAAGCCTGACAAAAGGATGGTATTCCAACATGATAAGTGATACAAAGAAAGAATAAAAATCCTGAAAAGGAGCATAATAGGTCTCCTTTAAAGGGCCAGTTCAGTTCACATTGAAAAGTTTTACTACCTGTGAAAATGTCCTGTAGCTCTGAGGCGGAGCTTCATACACCTGAGCAAATGACACTTTTCCATAAATTTATACCGTGAAGCCACAGAGGCATTAATGTCGTGGTGAGGCTCTAATAAAAGCTGCTACTGAGTTGCATTATGGGAGATGTTTTTTGGAGGATTCTGGAGTTTTGTTGGCTTTTGCTTTTTTAATTTAGCCGGTTAGGCTACACTAAATCTCTGGAGTAATGTCGAGACTGAGGTGAGGAAGTGTTCAGTTTGTCTCAGAGAGGGAGGATGAAGCACGACCAGATGGTTTTGAAGGTGGAAAATAATTAATTTTGAACGTTCTTGGGATATTTTAGCTCTATGGCTCCTTTAAAAGAGCCTCCCGATGATCACGATAATGAACCTGAATATGTTTTATTGAAGGCTGAGGCAGGTTTTTGGTGTCTGTAATGGTTTTCAGGTTCCTGATGTTGATGATGGAACAGTTATCTGGATTACTGTGTGCCTATACTGTAAACACACTATGTCTGAACACTATCGTCTTTATGGGTCCATCGGTGAAGTTACTATTTATGTTTAAATGCTTGTGTGCACGCAGTGATCTCACACAAGCTGGTAAAGCCTTTTTATTTGAATAAATAAATGTTGCACAAATGATTTAATTAAAATCGCTGCTATTAGCGTTGTAAATTTACCTGTAAATGGATCAGTTGATTACTCGTGTGTCTTACTGTATGATAGATTGGATCTCAGTAGTAGTGTTTAATTCCCGAATTAACAAACAAAACTAAAGTCCGTGCTCCTGGTTCAGTGGCCAATATATTTTTGTGACTTAGTAAAATTCCTACAAATGAGGCACTTTGTCGTATGAGCCTTGAAGAAGAGATGGGCAGGATATTTTCTGGGTGAAGAATCACTTCTGTATAGGAAACTCTAATTGAAATATAAGATGAGGCTCCACAGTCTGTTTTATTGTCTGTGTATTTATTGTCTGGCCATAAAGTCCAGACCTCTGGAGTCCTCTGATTGGTTAGTTTCTGCCTGGTGTGTCATTAGTTAGCAGGTTGTGAAGTGCTCTGTAGGTTAGTTTTCAATAATGTGGTCTGTAACAGTTCGGTGGTAATAAAGGAAGTGTTCCTGTGTGCGTTTGTGTGTGTGGGTGAGTGTTGAGTGCACCTGTCTCTGATTCAGTTGTGTCTTCGAGTCGTTGCCAAGATGGGAAAACAACCGTCAGCGGCCGTTTCACGTACATTTCCTGGGATTTCAGCATAGAGCGGCAAGCCTTCGCCCTCGCTGCTCTACTGGCAAAAATGCAAAAATACTAATTCCCGTCTCTGCGGCCGGCAGACTTTCCCGTCCTGGTCTCTGCTCTGCTTTGTGGGTTTGAGATCACTTCAGGCTTCTGGATGTTCTTTTATGTTGTTGTGCCTCAGAATCCATGTGACCATGTATCTTCCACACACTGTTTTCATATCAACGCTTCAATTCATTTGCACAAACGCCTCCAGAGGGAATTGAAGACTTAATTTCTGGAATTATTGTGCATGTAAGAAGAAGAATACAAACTGTTTTGTTTGTTTGGGGGTTTTTTTAAAGATGAAGTGGGGTTTTTTGTTTCAGATTACCTGTTTTCCTTCTCCTTCTCCTAGTATGATTATTTAAGTTTACTCACTGCTTTCCTCCCAGAAGTGAAAATGTAGAGCTAAGCAGAGCTAGGCTCAAATGGACTTCTCTTCCAGCACGATTTCCTGTTTAACTCCTCATAGCAGCGGATCAAGTGTGATGAGAGCATAAAGCAGATAAGAATACAGCTCTGTAGACTGCAGGATGCTCAAGATCCACATGTTAACAAGAGTCTTTTTTTTATTTTTTAAACTCATCCAAACAGCAATTACTAACACTAGACTTCCTTTTGTTCAGTTCTTCTTTAATATTCTAGCTTCAATTCAATGGGCTCCATCTCTGCTGCAGTAGCGTTATAGAGATTAGAGGTAGAGATTGTTTCCATGACACTACCATCAGGACCACATTTAATTCTATCATGTGATATGAATCCAAGCATAGCCGTCTGTGCTCACAGTTTCTTTTTTTAAGGTTTTTTTTTTTTTTTGCTTTTATTTTGCTCACTTTCAGTCCCATGTCTTTGCATCGTCTGTCGTACTGCCTGCAGCTGCATGCCGAGTATAGGATCACTGGTTTGGAGCAACACCCCGCCTGCCTTAATGTGGCCTTCAACCTGGAGCCAGACTAGTTTCAGCAGCAACAATCTCTGCTCTGCTCTGTACTAAACTCAGCAGTATTCAAAAGGGTCATTCCAAAACCACAGAAAGCCAGTCTGGTTTAATTTTTAATGGCTTGGTCTGCAGGAGCTGTCAGGTTTATTACTCTCTTCAAGTTAAAGGAAGGCTAATGTGTCGCCTCCTAGTGGGTACCATGCCTGACTTCCTCACAGGGAATTTTCTATTTAGCTAGACAGTGAAATTTAACCCACCACTGCCCTGCAGCAGCAACCTAACAGCTACTTGGGATCAAATCGCATCTTCGAAATTGTATTTTCTTGGACTTGTGTTGGACAGAAGCATATTTTCCTGCCTGGGTAGTTAGTTTTCACCTTGAAACTACCTCTGGCCTTGCTTATGCCACCTCCTGCTCCGAGGCCCTTTTATAGTTTTTTTTTGTTGTTGTTGTTGTTGTTGTTTTTTTACAGCCTTTCACTGCTGGCAGCAAGTTCCTCTTTTCTGTGCTAGCATAAACGGCACAAATGAGCAATATGAGGGCATCAGGCGATGCATTGCCGCCTTGATGCATGTGCATCATTTAAGATGCAACTTCTGCTGGTGTATTTTAAAGGCTGTTATCAATATTCCTCTGAGGTACCAGCTGCCATATTTTTACCGAGCTGAGCGATTGGTGCTTGCCGAGTCAGAGAGTTTACTCCTCTTGTTACTCCTGCAAAAAACAACAACAAAAAAATTCTTTTCAGTCGTGTATGTTTTAACCCATTCAGCTGAAAATATTTAAATATTCAAGTGTTTGTTTATTGGGCTTCAGCCTGGTCAGCAGTATTAATAAAGGCCATCTATCATCTTAACTAATCATTAATCAGTCACTGCTACTATTGATCCTTTGGGGCGGGTTTGTCCTGATGTGTCATTTGTATGTGTGAGTGCACCATCCAAGTGCTTGTTCGTTGTATGTATGTGTGTGTATATATATGCTCATATTAAGAATTATAAAAGAAAAAAATCTGAGCACAAGTTTGGGTTTTGATTAATTTAATTGTTTTATGTAATTCTATGCTGCAATCCAAAGAATAAACATGTATTATAATAAGTTTTTTCTTTTTCTTTTTTTAAAATTATCTGAAGGGTAATCTGATAGGAATAAATTAAAAGGAAAAAAAGAAAAATATTAACAGAGTATTTGTTTGTTTGTGCCGAGAAGATTTGATTAATTGAAGTTTTTAGAAATAACTGCGTTTTGTTTATTTCATTTGTTATCTCAAAACACAGCTGGCACCACTGGAACTTTTTTTCCATTTTCCTTTCTGTAACTGGAGCTTTTCCTGTAATTTTACAGATATCCTGTTGTGTATCTTTCATGTGGAGAAACGGGTGTAATGTTGAAACAGCACTTATTTTTCCTTCATCTCAGACTTTTCATTATATGTAAATTATTTCAGAGTATACATAAATTCTTAATACTAGAAGACACCACAACTTTTTTTTTTTTTTTGGTTTATTATGGAGTTGTTTTACTGGTCAGCCCATTTAAGATCAAATGAGGCCAAATGAACTAAAGTGAGTCAGTCTTGCTGCCAAGTTTTCATTAGACTGTGTAATTTGCTCAGATTATAGCAGACAGAATTAATCGTGCGTCCTCCGACAAACACTCCTATGATTTAAAAATGTCACAGCTGAAAACTCAAATATACAAGTTAAGGCGCGATTGTTTATACCACTCAAGGCCAAGAGAAAAGTTATTAGGTACTTTAAAGTCACTTTAATTCCAGTCACATTCCTTACAAAACTCATTTAAAGGATACCTCAATCTTCAACCTGGTGTATTCATTGATGTGGCTCAAACTGCGTCAACTACAAATGAGTCAAGTTTAAAACCGATTTATTTCTTCATGTAGAAAATATTTATATTCTTAAGACTTCACAGAGCTCCTGCTTTTTCCAAATTGGTAACTCTGAGCCACATTAACAGGAAATACAGAAGCTTAAACTGGAATTATTTTGTTAATTCTGTGGAACATATATTCCTTTGACCCACCACATGTTAATACACGTCTCTGCATTTAATCTCTGGCTCTATTCCTCTTCATGGCTTTTGTCTCGTCTCCTTCATCTATCAGTATCATCAACCAGTAGGGGCAGATGGCTGCTCCATCCTGAGCCTGGAGGCTTCTTCCTGTTAAAGGAGTGTTTGTCTTTCCCACTGTCCCCTAAGCTCTTGCTCATATGGGGTGGTCTGACTGAACTGCTAATTATTTATTTATTATTAAAGCAGTAAGACTGCAGAACTGAGCATTTTGCATATTTCATGTCATTGGGCAGGGCTCAAGTGGGAAAACGCATATTTGCAGCACTTCAAGAGCAAAATGCTTAAATCATAATGGTATGAGTGTTTCATGCTAGTTTCATTGAACTGGGAAAAGGAAAAACAAAACTTATGGACAAACAAGGTAAGTTTTCCTATTTTCTGGTTTCCTTTCTTGTTGTCCGGCCCACTGCACATACTCATTAGTTTTCTCCCGTGGTCGCAGGCACAGATCACACTGTACTCATAATGCAATTACACAAAGCAGTTTTACACATCTTTTAGATCAGTGGGGCTACTTTTTCCAGTTTCAGTATCACAAATGACTACTTGGGAAATGTGGCAGCAATCTAAACACAACCTCTTGGCCCTCAGGAAGCAGATGACCTTATTTGGATGTCAAATTCTTTTACATGTGCTGGTTTTGTTTTTCAAAATGTAACTTAAAGTGCTGCTTCAGACTGTATAGTGACAAGAGCAGACACTCAGGTCAAACCTGATGACTTCAACCCATTTATATCTTAATAGTTTGCTCACTAGTTACAGGGGATTTCATCCAAAGTCTCAAATGACACCGATATATACCTTAAATATACTGTAGTGAGATGAGAAGGTAAAGAAAGCACAGCAGCACACTGATGGAGTCTGATCAGTTTTTATTCCCTTGTAAATAGAATATCAATAAAAACACACCTTAAATATAACATAAGGTTTATCCAACAGATGGAAAAAGTAACAAAAGGCCTATGTAGAGTTTCTACATAGCGATTACAGAACAGTCTACTGTCCAAAAAAGGCACTAAATCCTGAAATAGAAAAGAAGCAAATAAACAAAGAAAAATCAATTTAAACTGATACAACAAAGATCCTGCTGAGGTTTGATATTTTTCATTTTACAGAGATTTATTGAAGAGCTTATTGCCACAGTGAAATGGCAACCACTGCTTGTTTTCCTCCTGGCTGATTACATGAGAACATCAACACTGGAGCGTCTCCATTTCACGTCGACCACATAAATGATAGATGTGTTTTTAACCTTAATAAAAAAAACAGCTTTTTTTTTTTTTTTTAACTCTTTAAACGTGAAACTGCATATCACAACACTGAGCAATGAAGGAGGAATGAAAGCACCTCACATGAGAGGCATCAGTCTCAAATCAGCTCACAACCTTAACGTGCACCCTGATTTTATTAAAGGAAGAATCTCACATCCAAACTTTCCTGTTGAAAGTATTTGTTGTACTGTGTGGACCACCGGCCAAAGTGACGGTGGGATATGGCACAGGTAAAAACGAGTCACGGTGTAGTCAGTGCCAAACATATGCACAGGTAGATGTTCCAAAAAACAAACAAACAAAAACAGTTCAACAAGGCAACAGAGGACTGAAGGCAGATGGAAAGACGCAGCATGAATGGCCTGACAGAGCAGCACGAGCCAAGGCTTTTCTGTTTCTGTCCTACTGTTTTTTATTTCATGAGAACTTTAGGTGTATTAGGCAGTTTCTGGCACAAAGAGAGTTCATTTAAATCAAAACAGACACAAACAAAAGCACGGCAAACACCAGAAAAGACTGTGAGGTTTTTGTTATTAGAAGCAAATATGGGTTCTTTATGTAAGGAAGTTTAGCTTATTTCTTAACGTTTAAATCAGTGTTTACTCTCAATTTTGTAAGGTCTCCTGGTGGTGCTTAACAAATTATTGACACTGTCAGATGCACCTCAGATTTATCTATCCAATCGTTTTATTAAACCGCGATGGCTAATCAAACTAGGATGGTGGCCTTGCCTTTATTTTTCATTTGCAGTTTTTTTCCCTTTTTTTTTTATGTACAAAATAGCTAAAATGACACAAACTCAGACTAACTCGCTGCTTCAGACCTCCAAAATGCAATGTCATGAGAAGACCATGAAGGCAAAAAAGAATAATCTCAAAATAGCACAATGGCCTAAATGAATCCATAGATTCATTTCAGAAAGGCTTCTGCTTAGCAGATTAAAAAGAAAAAAACTAAATAAAAAACGATCTGTAACCCTTTGATGGGTTTGTAAATTTTGGTGTAAATCATTAAATGACAGAAAGCTACATAACTGACTAATAATGTCTCAAATGCTTAAAGCAAAGACACCCAGGACAGCTCTGCTGCCGCACAATTAAAGAAATCCTCCACCACGCCACAAAGTTTCTCAGACATTTAGCCCGAAACACTGAAATCCACCAGAATGACAAAGAGACTATTTCGTATTTTATGGACCCTGGTGGACGTTGGAGCTCATAAATGAGTAAATTCCCTTTAAATGCGATATTTACTGGCTCTAGTTTGAGGAGAAATTTCCCTTTTGAAAAGCCGCTGACACTTCTGTTGTCAGCCAGCGTGAATCATCTTTACGGCCTTGTCACAGTTTGATCCAGACGGGACTGACACAAATCAGCTCGACAGTTAGTTTGAAGCTTTGATTCACATTGAAGCAGCTGTGGACAAACCTGCGGGGAGTAGCTTATAGCTGAATGGGAGGGAGCGAGGTATATATGTTGAGTTTTTAAACTCTGAACTAGTAGCTTAGCCTGTAAAGCACCTGGTGACGATGAACCGGTTTAATGAAGCCGCTTTAGTGTAACAGAACATCATGTTATTAGCTCGCCTGCATTAGCTGTAGTACGGTTAAAAATGTACAGCCATTGTAGAAGTCGTCTTCGTGCACTGATCCTCTGTTAATGCGCTGAGAAAAATGAGGCACTTCAACATGAAGCTGAGGTGTGCTGCACCTTCATAAGCATTTAGGTTTCTATCAAGTGTTACACTGCACTGTAGTATCATTAATGTTTTAGCCTTTGAGAAGGTTTTAGTGTCAGCTGTAAAAGGTAAGCAAACGTAAGAGCTGGACTGATAGTGTTGAATGATAGTGTCAGCACTACTGAGCTGCACTCACTTTTTTTATTTTGTTTTAAAGGTGGGTAAGTGTCTGTCTATGTGCATGTTGCTCATACTGGAGACTGCAGTCATCCTTTTTTTAGCGTGTTTTAACTCGTTGTTTTGCTTTTCTCGCCCACAAACTTGGGCTTATTTTCGGCCAAAATTTTGTCAAAATCTTCTACATCTACATAAAATCCTGGATCCTTCCACCCCGACACTAAAAGGCAGACATACTTGTGACCGTATATCTTTCAATTATCTTAATGTTCCTCAGCGGAACATTAAGCAGCCATATCTCCTCCTCGACTCTGGTGGAACAGGATGTACGTACAAAGCTTGGATCACTATGACATTTCAGTTAGTGTGGTTGAAACGCTCCGAGCACGGTGCTTAGTGTGCAGATCATTTTGGGAGTGCATGACTAGGCTGGCGTTTAAACCAAAAGCCCCAGAGCCCTTAC
The DNA here is from genome assembly GCF_001858045.2 of Oreochromis niloticus. Classification (NCBI taxonomy): domain Eukaryota; kingdom Metazoa; phylum Chordata; class Actinopteri; order Cichliformes; family Cichlidae; genus Oreochromis; species Oreochromis niloticus. Next base: position 34,016,830 of record NC_031965.2, read on the forward strand.
TCACTTTTGACCAGTGGATGATTTTGTATTCACTACAGAACTGATCTGGAAACTATTTTGGGGTTCTGGAGCTTTGACAATATAAACCACGAGCAGTTTAGTAAAGACGGACGGCATCGCTGTGACGTCACCCACATTTGGACTTCTTCGCCATTGTTGTCTTGGGTGTTTTGAACCCAGATGTGAAGACCGAGGAGTGTATCTGACTTAGTTAAATTATGGCAGATTAGACGCTTCCATGCCTTCAGTTTTTAAAAATACTTTTAAAATTGAAAGGTTTAGTAAATTTCATGTTGAAAATGTTAAACAGTTAAAAATCTCTTAGACTTCTACAATGGCTGTACTAACCTTAAATATCCTCAATTTTACCTCAATCAAATATTTAGTTGTTTTTTTTTTTAAATTATTATTAAAGGAGATTTCTTCTTATGGTCATTTCAAAAGAATTAACCTCCTCTGGCCTGTCAGTCAGTCTTAGTGACTAGTGAAATATTTCAACAAGGACTCAAAGCACCATAAACAAATTAAGTGTCATTCAAAATGAAAATACATCTTAAAAGTGACAGTGTGTGTTTTGAACACATGGCATATCGAGCACAAACATAGATATACCTGAAAAAGAATATAAAAACGATGCATTTTGCTTGAAATAGTTTTTGACACATCTGATGTGTCTTTGATTAGCATATCTCAAACACACAGTTTCATCCATGATTATCATAGACTCAGAAAATACACAAAATTTTAAAACTTAATACTTTGGCTAATGTTTCACTCGCCTTTCACCAACATGATAAGACTCATACTGATAGTTTCTCTCATTTGAAGCTAATATGTCTATATAGTGTATAAAGAAATGGATTTGGGTACATATACTGTATATAAGTATAGTCTGTGTGTCTACGCACACACACATAGAAAGATGGGTAACAAATTAAAGGAAAAACCCAATGTCATGTCAAGGTGTTGACCCTTCATGTGCTGGAAATTCAGTGATTCTCCAAATTTCTAAAACTCTACTAGAGGGATAAACAGCATTCCTCCAAAACATATTCTCTCATTTGGTGTTTTCAGAGCGCTCTCTAACTAGCCCACAATCTCCCATAGGTGCTAAATGAGCGTAATTCTGGTGACAGTCTGATGACTTCACAGCTTACAAGAGTCTGCTTTCTGTTTTCAAAAGCCTAAAAAAGGAAAAGTTGTTTTCTTGGCTCATTTTTTTTTCTGTTCATCGGCTAACACAAAATAAGCACAACCCAACACTGCCAAACTGGTGAACGTTAAATAGACCTGTATTCATATAGTGCTTCCACACTCTAGGCCTTTAAGAATATGGTGCAAACACTCGCACTCTGATAGATACATCGGGGGCAATGATATTAGCCACTTACCGATCTATCGCATCAGGACTTACAACAGCAAATACGTTTCAAATACGTATGTTTGGAACACCGCAAACACAAAAACCAGCTGATCCGAGCTGAGAAGTGCAGAGCGTAAATAAATAGCTACACAACAAATGTTAGAGAAAGAAAAAACATATGGGCCAATATAGTCGGAATATCAGGTTTTTTGCATTACTAAATATCATATCAGCACCCGTATTGAACATCTCAAATCTGTTAATAAGGGGTTCAGCATCTTGCCCAAGGACAACTGAACATGCAAACTGAACCACTTATCTTCCAATCAGTAAATGACTGGCTCTCTCAGCCACAGCTGCTTTCCAAGCACCAAATGTTTACCACTCAATGGCCTCCAGCCAGTGACATTAACACCAAACATACTTGCGTTTGCACCTCAAAAAATAACCATTTAAAAAAAATAAAAATAAAAAGATAGAATCTGCTTCATCTAAACCGTATTTTAAGATCATGTTTAGAAAAACTTAAAGCACGTCTGAAAGCTATATGCACAGTGCATGCCTAAAGATACAATGCACTGCCAGCCTGGAAGAGAACACCCTTATTAGGAAAGTAGAGTTATTGTGACCTTTCCCTCTACAGGGACAAATAGGCCCAAACTGGATCCTAACACTGTAGGGGTCACTGGTTCAGTTCCTTTAATTTATCACCCATCTGTATTTATTCACTTTACATTTTAATCTTTAGTATTTAAACAGCTTTATGACACTACTGACTTCCTCTCAGCTGAATGATATGTGTTGATTATTAATTATATAATCCAGCAGGTAACTGGGTACGAATGAATAAACATCACCCGGTCACAAGGACGCCCAGGTTTCTAGTTTTTATACAACTCTCTCAAAAAACAAAACAAAAAAACTAAATAAAAAAAAAACTTGTTATCGATTTGGAAGCAAAGTAAAGCCACACAGGATTTAAATTCTCACTGGAAACTGAGGCCCTAATTACTTTAAATGCTACTAAATTCACAGTATTTAAATATTTATAAAGGGTAATTTCACTATTGTAAATAGAAATAAATCACATTTAAGTCCAAATTAGTGCCTGAAAACCTCAGGCGGCTGAATTTTCAATATAAACTTACTGCATATAATTAACCACACAAATCCAAGTAAAATCTGTAAAAACAATAAATTCTGAAAGATTTAGTAATGACAAAAATTGCATTATCGGGTTTTCAATCATTATGGCCTTTCGCTGCTTCTACACATAGAGTTTATCTTATCAGGCAGGGGAGGCTCATACTGTTTTTCTCTCTTTTTTTCTTAAACATTTTTCAGTCATTTTGGGCCCAGAGAGAGATTACTTATATGCTGTGACCCTAAGATTAAATATAAAATTTAAAATATAAAGAACTGTGATGAAATGTGCTGCAACACTTTATAACTATCAGTAATATAAACTAAAATGAACGCATTTATCTTTTGAGGCTGTTCAGTTGTGTTGTGATCACAGTGCAAGACCCTGAAACGTTTGGAATTCCATGTCAAATACAGTGTTGTCCTGCTGTGAAAAAAGCAGTTTTCCAAGAAAATCTGCACAATGCATGAAAGTCCTGTTTATCAGCCTTCTATGGAAGATTTAAAATGCCTCAACATAAACAAGTCAACAAAGAAAACGGACTGCTACAGCATGTGTTCCCTTATAGGTGCGTCCTATTTCACTTTCTTTGCTGGATTTGTTTTTAGGTACACTTTAAATTTTCCACAGGTTGCTGGGGAACACTAACAAATAAAAGCTTATTGTTAATATTATAATTATAATACACTAATAATGCCTATACGAGCGTAGCAGAGCAGGTTGGTGGTTGGAGGTAGGGTTGGGAGGTATCTCAGGGTTGGACTTTACACGACTTTTGGTCATTTTTTTCCACTTATTATTACATTCCTATAAAATCTGCTTGCATATAATGACACCTGTTTATCGCTCTGACAGCTCTGATATCTGCCCCTCCTTTCAGTCGTCCTCCAGAGTCTCCGTCTTGATGTCATTCCCCATGCTGCACCCTGCGCCATCCCCCTGATTGGTTACCGCCGGGCTGCTGTCACTCACCGCCGCCGCCTTCTCCAAACTGACTGGATCCTGGGGCTCGGACAGGGCACTGTGAACTGTGGGCTCGTCCTGGAGAGAGGGGGAAGGAGGGGACCAGGAAACACCTGTTAGTCTGGAACCTTCCATCTGAGGAACCGCGCCTGATATTAGGGAGCGACCAATCAGAGATGTGGCCCTCTGTCCAGACACACCCCCTCTACCCAGGGCAGAAAACCAGCTGGGAAGCAGTGTGGGAACCTGAGTGAGGGGATAAGAAAAAAGAAGGTTGAGTGGATCTGTAGCTCCGTGTGGAATCGCTGATAAATGTAAGGCGGGTGTAGATGTGCTCCAGCTGTACCTGGGTTGGAGAGGACAGGTCAGCTCGACTGAAACTGAACTGCCTTGCTGAAGCTCTCTTATCAAATAAGGACACCTCACAGCCCTGTGAGAAACCAGCAAACAAGTTACACTGGGGAGAGGCAAGTTATCAGTGTCACCATATATTCCTGTGATTTTAATCATTCACACACTGGGGCCAAACATTAATTTTTATTAAACATACAAGCACTATGAACAAATTCCCACGCTAAGTCACCTTATCAGAGGGATTCCTTGAGACCTCCTCATATTGGAGCAATACGAGCGAGTTAAATTTGTGTTTTGCTATTTTTTCATGTGTCAAACACTTTTTATTGCCTTAGTATGGACCGACTGTAAATAAAGAAGATCGCCAACACTCTGTTGCCTCTAACAATCTGTAGAGTGATTTCTGTGTGAAGGACTGTGACAAATGTTTCAGTTTTCAGCACCAAATCTGACCCTGAGCTTTCTTTCTTTAGCAAGTACTTGCTAAATGTAGTGTCCCTGTAACACGGATTACAAGCAAGCCGTTTCATGTGGGAGAACACGGTCTTGAAAGGATTAGGTAGGCCATTTCATCCAAAGGCCTTGGGCTTATCAAGTAATTTGCTAACGTTATAAACTAGTCATCCACAGATTTACAGAGCAAAGACGCAGAACTGCTACATGCTTTCTACATAATTAGTCAACATTGTGGCAGTTGTCATTGTAGTTATACAGAGTTGTTGAAGGCACAAGATATACGGTACATACAACAGTCCAACACAAGTGTTGAGAAGCAAAACTCTAGCATAAACACAAACTGTGCACAAGTGAGCAACATAATCACAACTGCAACAGCTGTGGGTGTCATTAATAACAATGGCTTATTGAGGTTATGCAGAGCCCCTTGAAAAAAAATTATGGAGACCAGGACAGTTCTCATGGGGAAAATCAGAGAGGCAATTAACTTTAAAAATACAGAATTCCTGCTTTGTTCTTTTAAGGGGGGTTGTGTTTCTGTGTTCAGACATTAAGATGTAGGAATTCGCGTACCTGGTCAGGGAAGTCGTTGCCATCCACGTCGTCGCTGTTTGACTGACCTCCTGGACTCTGAACCTCGATGCCATGACTCTCCAAGATGGCTGCTTCTTCAAAAACACAAACGTCATCATAGCATATCGACTCAGCAACAAAACAGCAACACACTCAAAATAAGAACAACAGTGATTCAACTATTCAGAAGCTGCTCTTCTCGGAAAGAAAACAACATCCTGTTTCCTCTTCAGGTGTGCGAGAAATTTAACACTGTCTATTGTGATGACCAGCATGACTAGTGTGAACTGGGTGACACAGAAAAAGAACCTCACACAATTAGGATTTCTGTTAAAGTGAAACACAAGCTCTTGTGTGAGCTACTTGCACATAATTCTCTTAAGCACATAGATACAGTACAAGTGATTTCCTGTTGGTTCTTTATTTATTTACACGAAACCATAATGTAAGGTAAAACATCTAACGTTTATCTCTCTTTCACTCTCACACACACACACACACACACACACACGTAGATATTACCAATATTAGCACGCCTCTTGATGTCTTTGCGGCGGTTAGCAAACCAGTTGTAGACCTTCAGGGATGTTACCCTCTCCAAATCAGACAGCTTCTTTCCTGTAACACACAAACACGCGCACGCACACACACACACACACACACACACACACACCAGATTCATTCAGTCTGTAACTGCGTTTGTTTATTAAAGTGCATTCAAGCCCTCCATATATCTTAAAACAATGAAAAGTCAGTTTTATTTATGGACAACAGCCATCTGAATCTCAAGTGTTTTTAAAATTGTATGGAATTCCAATGATGACAGTGAGAACTTTTAACTTTGAACAGGAAGACAGAATCAGTCTAGCACATAATTTTTCTAACTGCATCGTAAAGCAAGTTAAGTTTGGGATCCTGCAATTCTTCTAATTTATAAATACATATTAAGCCAAAGAAGTAGTTAACATAGTTATACTAAATAGCAAATCTAATAATTAGTTTCCCCAATCACTAACACTTAATTTGGGATGCAATTCACAACCTTTCACCAGTAAGACTGTACCTGGTTTCTGTATGACAGCATTGCAGGCAGTGGCAATCTCCTCTCTCTTGGCTTCATCGGGATACTGGTTATCATTGAAATAGCTGCAGATACACATTGCACTTTGTTACTATCACTTCTTCTTACATCAGTTCTACAATTCTACATCAGTACCCCTCCTCATCCTCACCCCTCCATGACAGCCAGACACTCCTTCCTCCAGGTAAATCTGCTCCCTCGTCGCAGACGGAAGCCACCGGGGGCCGAACCAAATGTAGGAGGAGCTTGATTCCAGTCCATCACCTCCTCCAGTGCTAAGGGGGTGGCTCGCATTGCCAGAGTAGCACCTGGAGCATCAAACATGACACAAGATCAGTGAGATTTACTAGGTTCTGTAAGTCAGTAGGTTCTGGAAGTCAGTTTCGTGCCACTGGAAGCATTTACTGTACATTACCATAGAAATCACTGTCTAAATCAAACTTTTGTCTCTGAATAAATCTTTAGACACATAATACACTGATCAATGATCACTAACTATTTGTCATAGTTGGTCACGTTGATAGAAAAATGTCTGTCAGAGCTGGTGATGATGTGAATAACTAACTTCTAACTTTCAGATGAGGCTGAAAGGACTTTAACATTCTGAACTAAATGTATTTTAAAGCATTTATTTTTCAATATGCAGCTGCAGAGAGGATCATGGATTCAAGCCAGTCCAGGCTCTGTATCCAGATCCAGCTCATCCGATCTGCATCTGTTTTGGACTTTTGTTGGCCCAGCACAATCTGTATTTATTATTTGATATTGCTCATCCTTCCCAGATAACACTGAAATATCTCAAATCTAGCTGATTAGCATGTAGATAGCGCTATAAAAGATTACACATTTCTTTTAATATGCTTACATTAATGTTAACATATGTTATAACTTGAAACAGCTACTATCACTTAACACTTAGTAATTGTAACTCCTTACAAAGATCTCTGATATGGTTGTAACACTGAAACATAATCATATTGCTCCACCGGATTAAAATGGAGGCTCCACTACGTATTTACGCATTGCCATGGTGAATCCTGGTATCGGCACATTGATGATGGCTAACTGTCTCTTCTCACGCACACGCTTAACTGAGGGTGAACATGCTCAGAGTTGTTTGAAGTTACTGTGATCAGCCTTTTTGGAATGGGAAACTCTGAGTTGATGGTTAGACAGAGCTTGTTGAACCTGCTTTCAGGGACAGGTCAACTACATTCTTAATTCTTAAGTTGTATTTTTTTTTCAGACCAACTGGGAATCAGTACTTTACAGTAACAAGCCAATAACGCAGATAAGAGTCATAATATCTGGAAGAAGCACCACGATAGTTTGTTTTCCCTATAGGGAGGTCACATGTTAACTAGAAGTAGACTGCACTGTTTTTCATTCTGTACATTCCAATATGCTGATCTCATGTTTAACACAATGTAGCCATTGTTTATTCCACACTTTATTTCCATAACTGTAGCCTTCTCAAGATTCCTAAAATGTAAAAAAAAAAAAAAAAAAAAAAAAAAACAAGTTTTCTTTTCTTACAAAAGAATTTACACTGATACTATCTATCACTGCAAGTCCCTCAAGTCGTCTGAGCTTGGCAGAACTCTTCTATGCTTAGACCACCTGGAATTCATTACAATGCTCCCTTTAGAGTGAATGCTTTAGTAATTGTTCAATTTAAATTTGTTTTACTGTGAACCTTTTAATCCAAAGTCTGATTATTTATTATTGATCTATTACTGGTTGTAAGCTTCTTTTGTAATTTTAAATATTCAATATTAGTGTTTTGACTCGAGTCTAAAGATCTCTGATTCTGATTAAGCCTAAAAAAAAAAAAAATCTTTCCGCTCATGCTCAAGCACAGTGAGTCACACACTCAAAGCAGCACACTAGTTATTAATAAACTCCCTCCTACTGTTTTATTTTACAGTATTTTTTCCACAGGTGGAAAAGTTAGAGAAAAGTTTTATGAGAAATGTGGAGCTGTTGGAGAAATGAGTTGTTACCAGGATTGGTCTTCTCCAGCTGGTACCAGCGGAAGAAAGCTCGCTTCTTCTGCTCGCTGAGGTCTGATCCCTGCTGTAGGAGCCAGTGGGAGATCCGGCTCTGACTGATCCCTGGAGGAACGGGACCAGAGTCACACTTGTGGGGGTCTGGTGCTTGTTCACACACCAACATTTCTGCTTGTGTTTTAGCAGACAGATTAAATTTATACTCACCTGTTACCTGAGCAACCACAGCCTGGGATATACGTCGGTTGGCCAGGAAGGATTTAATCTCTTCCTTGATCACAGCACTGTCCCTCCTACAAGAAGGGAGATGAAAAAAGTACAACACATATTTAAATCTTCAGCATTACAAGCCTGGTATTAATTAACACAAGGCAACACAACAATCACTACACTTATACCAGATGTAACTGTCTGCAGTTCAGATATACATTACAGGCTGTTGTACCTGAATGTGTGCTGCTGTAATATTTCTTGCTCTCCTTCTCCTTTGATTTCATTTTCACACGTCTTCAAATCAATACTGCTGATTGCTGCCGTCTGGCTGCAGACTGCAGATGAGAGGCACTAGACTGGATGTGTGTACTCGTGTTCATTTTGTATGTGTGAGTGTTTGTTTGGCAGCAATCATCACATCATATTCATATTCAGAGTGAGCTACAAGCAGCCTTGTCAGGAATCAGGACCCTCTGTATTAACACATACCCTCTGCTGCTACAAATTACTGTACATGTGTCTTTAAAAGCAACATGCACCTATCTGAATTCCAAATTATTATTGTTTTTGCAGTAAACTAAAGAAAATAGTGTTATAATCTTTGTAGCACTAAATGCAGTTGGTTGGCAAGAGTCACTTTTCTGTCACTCATTACCAGGGCCGACTATCTAAATATCATATATGCAGGTTCCTCCTTTGCTGACTTTTCCAGTTTATTTACAGGTGACACGTTACAAACATATACAAAACCCTATACTTTACACGATAACATAGAAGATACTGGACCACAACAAATACATCAACGTCTTTGCAGGGCAACAGTTGAAGTATGACAATAGTTAACCGGCGGTGCTTAAGTGGAGCATCAAATCCACGATGACATAAGAAAAAGCAAATATACCCACGGCTGTATATAGACGCATTTCTGTGTTCAGGGATAAACAAAGCCTGTATATAGACAGTGTCACAGATTATTGCAACACCATCTGTATTGTCCTAAACAAAAATGAGGACATGCCTTAAACTTTTGAATCTAAGCACCTCAGATGCAGACATCAGGCTCTATACAGGTTTTTCACATCGGATTTATACTTCTGTGTTAAATCTACGTTGTACATACATTATAACTACAAACCCCTCGGAAACCTACACTGTCTTCCTTCTTAAGGCTAACCTAAAGGTTAATTTAATTTTTTCAAAGTTTATCTAGTGTCTGATGTTATATTGTTTAAGATAACAATTGGCTAAAATTATCTTCTTGCTCTGATGATTTTACTTTTTACTTCAGGCCAATTCAGTGTACATGCAAGTATTACATGCATGCATTTCAAAAGTACCGGTAAAACAATTTTATAAAAAACACATTTCTAGGTGTTATTTTATTGAATCAAGGGAAAGCTGGTCTACTGGCATTTAGAACATGGAGTACCAGACAAAAACACTTAACAAAGCACTTGTCTGCTGTGCTTTATTACCTAAGTTTGCTAGATGTAGATCTGGCAAACCAGCCAGTTACTCCTCAGTCTTGAAGTCTTTCATTTAAACTAACCCTTTCAATAAACCAGAAATATCACCTTTGTGAGTCTTTGAAAGGGAAATACAATCATTGCTGTCTCTTGTAGTTAACATTTAATACAAAATAAAACAATAAAAAAAGCTGTTTCCTAATCCTGTTGTCTGAATACACACCCTGAAAAACAACCTCCAAAATAACTTTCTAGAACACCTAATCTGCTCTTAGCTGGTGTGCCCTGGTTTTACCTGCCATTATAAGGGCTGTTCTTACCTCATCAAGTCCTCCACCTTTTCATCAACATCTATGTCCTCTTCACTGGCTTCAAACGCATACCCTGGTGTGGTTACAGTAGCGCTAACCACACCAAGAGGAAACCGGGGTGGTGAAAGCTTCCCATTGGTAACGGCAACCAAACCGTTTGGCACTACTGCTGTTATGGTATTAGGTGAGGCTACTGGAACAGGCAGAGGTGGGGAGGTGGTGTCAAAGTTGTTATTAGGGGACAATGAGAGGCGGTTGTTGGGAAAACTTGTCTGAGTGGCGGTAGAAGTCATGGAAGAAGAGGCGGCGACAGTGCTGGAAGACGAGGGTGGTACATAGGAAGGTTTATGGGTCAACTTGTGCCCATGCTGCCGATCCAGGTGATCCAGGGTGTCCAGCGCATGGAGAACCTCTGCCTGGGTGATGCCCGTCCTCCGTAGCCTCTGGAGGAGGTCAATTTGCTCGATGGTGAAGCGAGGCTCCTCACACTGCTGGAACATCCTGTAGGAGATTATTTTAAAACTGTTACAATTTCACAAACCACTATGATTTTATCACATTGTTTAGTAGAGTTGTCTGAGCTAACACTGGTATAAATTTTAACATTATATAAAAGTGTCATATCACGATATCTTTGCTATAGCAACACCATGCATTTACAGTCCCTTATTTCAACAACCTCCAACAAAAGCAAGAAAACTGTTTCAGCTGAAGGTGAAAACAACAAACAAACAACCAGTCTAGGAAGGAGGATATGCGGGTAGCCCGTGATGTCCAACCCAAATGTAAACAAATGATTCAACCGAGCATTGCCAGTTGAACTCCATATGACGGGAAGAGCAAATGGCAGATGGAAATTACTGATGCAGTTCTGGTTAAACTAAAGTGTTAAGCTTTTTTTTTTAAAGAAAAAGAAAAGAAGAAACACTGGCTTACATTTTACTTATGCTGTGTCACTGCATATAATGCTGTGTCATTACTATTGCACTATAATGCCCTGCTGCTGCTGGTAGATTGCTTCAATAGATTCACACTTTGGATTAGGTAGTGTGTCATCAGTGATAGCAGCTCACTGGAAAAGAGAGATGGAAAACGCCCTTTATTTGCGTACACTTATAAATGCTGCTGCCAGCAAGCTACAAGCATCAATAAAACACTGTTCAGTATTTTCTGACATGATGAAAAATATCATTATTGCACATTTTCATGAAATATTGTGATATAATTTTGAGGCTATATCGCCCACCTCTAGCTGACAGTAATCAGTGCCCACTGCACAGTAACACTATCCTCATGACTGCTGTGAAGTGTTTGCAATGCAGGCATGCGTAGTGCTTCTATGTACTGACAACAGTACTAAACACTTTAGAGGTGTTTAAAGGATGCATAACTTGAAATGACTATTCAGAAAAATAAATGCTTTCCATAAATAGTGCCAGTTTTATAAAACAAAATGAAAATCGCTAGTTTTTAGCTCATTACAGACTTTTTTTCTGCACAATGAGCTTCACATCTCTGAAAGAATCACAGTAAAAATGCCAGTAAAGTCACATCTGGTAACTTCCTGCCTGCAGATTTACAACACACACACACACACACACACACACACACACAGTAAGACGTCACCACTCAGCAGCTGCTGTCCAGATATGAAGTGCATTCCTACACATTTAATAAGCATTTTATTACAGCTGATGAGCTTTTGGTTCCTCTAATCATTTAAAGTTACACAAATATGTTATTCACCCAATTCACTGTGTGCTATTGTATGATTTTTAAATCAGATGCATTCCCCCCTCAATGCAGCCCTGGCGCATTAAATTTTAATTCTTATCTATAACCGCACAGTGAATTTGTCATTTCTGAAAAAAACTGTCATAACAGTCACAAGGCTGAACCGAGGGGGGAAAGCGGGAGAGCAAGAGAGGAAGATAAACAGAGAAATAAGAGATAAAACATCTGTCTCAGTGCTTTTCTTTCTGGCGCAGAGAAGAAAAACAGGCCACAGCAGAAAATCAAAGTCAGCAGGCATATCAACACGTACAGATATAAGAGAGGGAGGTTGCGGGTGAGTGTGTGTTTGCATGTGTGTGTGTGTGCATCTTGGGAAGAATGCCAAGAAAAATTTACATTTCAGGCAGCAAAGCTTCATACTTTCCCTCCCTGCTGCAGAGGATGACTCATACTGAAGTTAGACTGATACACAAGATCAATAAAGAAAACGTTACCACAAAAATGATTACCTAAACTATTTATATACTTCATTTAATTTGATAATCACTGATCGTGATCTGTGCAACACTTTATTATGCGTATTCAAAAATCAAACATATTTTCAGTTGTTTCGGCATAGCATTTCTGAAGTTTTGGTGTTTTTTTACTTTTAACACAAATTCAACAAAAAAGGAAACATTTGTATTCTTCACAATGTGTCTTGAAACCAAGTACCACTGGTAAATCAGTTGATCTTTGTGCATACTAAAAATAGATGTTTATTTTGAGGGGAACTGTCTTTCACACATTCACTGCTGCTCTGCACCTTTTCTCCTCATTACTCAGCGGAGCTGTAAGTGAGAACATAAATGTCCGACTCAATCAAATTGAGCATTAAAAGCTCTTTAACTTGCCAGCTCCCTAGTACAAAGTCCTTGCGACGTCCCATTGCGCCCGTATGAGAAATTAAAAAGAGTAATCGTCCGGAGAATTCGGAGAGAGCGAGTGGACGCCCTCCTACACGCTCCACCCAGGCATCACCCTCACCTGAACCAGGACTGCCAGTAGTGACAACGCTTCTGGAGCAACTATATAGTGCCTTGTGCCCCATGTGAGAAAGGACAATTAAGGATAGATAAAGTCCAGCGTTTAAGAGTGAAAAATTTTTAGGTGTAATTTCACTAATCCACATAAAACTGGATGAGACATGGGGTCCAACCGAGGAAGACATGCTCACTAAAATAGCTTTAAAAGAAAAAGGTTGAAAAAGCTTCTAACTAAATACATCTGAACCTTCATATTCTGTAGATTCAACCCCAGTTTGTAACCTAAGATTAACATAAACAGTGGAAGATTACCAAAAAAATGAAGCCAAGTACTGACTTTAGACTTTTATATTTATTCCAGTTTTAAACAAAAAAAGATCTAGTCAAGGCATTTTCAAAGATTTCATGTACTGTAAGTGCAAACTAGCAGAACTCATAAAGGTCTGGCTTTAAAGTCTCAAACTGAACTTCTCTTAACATCCAGTGGGTCAACAGTGAACTGCTCAGGTGTAGCACCAGGGTTGGCATTGCATTTTAGTTACGTAACAAAGAAGCATGATTTCAGAAAGACTAGAAGACTCTTGCATTGACTATAGCTTTTCTTATCTAATTAAAGTTACAAAATGCAAAGAGCAGCTCTGAATCTAACCCTGACCTGATCACTGGTCGCCAGCGGGTCTTTAAGAGGTTTTTTTTTAAAAAAAGAAAGAAAGAAAAAAAAAAAAGAACATCACAAAAACAGTTTTAGCTAACACAGATTTTTTTTTTTTTTACTTGTTGTATTAGGCATCAGCAACAGAACTACTTCTCTGCAAAGTCAGGAACAGACAGACAGAATTTTAAAGAGACAATGACAACATGTGATGAGGAGGCAAATGAGAAAGTAATCAGATAGAGGTCAATTAACAATGCCTAGCAGACATGAGTGAATGCCACCAAAAATCCACCTTTCCTTTCAGCAGAGAACACTAACAGTAAACCATATTAAGGCAGGAAACCAACATTTATTCACCGTATTTGAAACTGTAGCTTCCATATCGGGTTTTCATCCAGCCTGCTGAGGTTTGCCATTAAAATGTTAACACCGTCTGGCAACCACACTAACTTTGGTAAAAGGATAACACTGGTAAAGCACAGACAAGGTACCTTGTTAAAGCAGTCCAAATTTAATCTTCAACAGTTGCAATCATTGTTAAAACAAGGAAATAGCAGATGTATCCAGTAAATGTACTCTAGCACTTTACTGAAGTGGATTTTAATGTACTTGTACTTTAAGTATTTTTCTGTGCTTCTACTCAATATGCTGCTCTTTGCCACATTTTGTACTCCATACAATTTATTTTAAAGCTGCATTACTTATTATTCTGAAGCTTTTAAAAATATAAATTACGTGATATTATGCTGTATTATTATCAATAAAGCTACTCAGTGGCATGTGAAGTATTTAAAAGCATCTCCAGTTAAAGCATTAAAATGATATACACATCAAAGAATCAATAATTGTAATGTGATAATATAATGTCCACGATTCTGCAGGTATATTTTGATGGTAAACCTTTAATACCTCTGTGTTACTTAAATTAAACTCATAACCCTACTTAATAAAGGGTCGGTTCAATACAACACCCACTGTATTTACTTTTTATCAGATATTCTGATTTCCTGTGGGCCCCTCCTGCCTTGTTCTTTTTTTGTGCAATGCATTTAAACAAAATCAGAGAAACGCCCTTCATAAGACGCCACAATGCCAATAAAATAATATCACTCTGTTTAGTTTTTAAATGGATGTGTGCAGCTTTGATAGTCTTTGTCACAAAACCAGCAGATAAATAACAGGATGTGTGTGCAAGTACAGACAGATTTACCGATAATTGAATAGTATTTGGCAATGTGTCATGCCTGCTAAACACTGTATGGAGTACATGAAAACACACATATGCACACACTTCCTTTTTGAGGTGCAGACAAGAACAGTGCCTAATATGATTGATTCATGTAAAAAAAAAAAAAAGCAAATCAACGGTTGCTCTTTTTAAGGAAGTTCCTTGTTTTCATTATCTATGATTTGCCACTCTCGTTGTGTTAAAAACAGAAGCAAGCTGGGCAAATCTGTCAAGGTGTGCTCGAAGATTGCTGGTGTCACCCTTAGCGACCTTCAGCATCTGGAACAAATGTCATGGACCATTTTGAACCCTTAGCATCCTTTGAGTTGCAAATGCTACCTCCAAGGTGAAGGTTTGCTCTCTCTCCAAACTTAGCTTCAGAGAATAAATTCATATTCTTACTTATTCCATCTGCTATTTCTTAAACAAATTTTGAACCATTCCCTCTTAAAACTGTAGGATACCTGGCTCTTTGGGGCATTAAAGTTTTACTCTACAGATCTTTTTAAATAATAATCAGTCAAAAAATAAATAAATCCAACTATCTCCCTGAAAAAAACAAAACTTCACACTCCGCAAATGTGGGCTATGACTTTTCTTTCTTCAAGTAGAGCAAATAAAGTCAAAGACATTAGGACAAAACTATTACCATTCCTGAACCCAGTGACCTACTTAAAGTCCTATCCAGACGTGGCATGAACTGGTAGCACACGCGTGCCAGCTGTGCACATGCACAAAGTCCTTAAATTACAGTAGGAAACTTTTTAACTGGATTCTTAACCTGAAACGCAACACAAACAAAACAACTAGTCGACTGTTGTTGCCAGAGGTTATACTGTAACAGCCCCGTCTTAAGGTAAATCCGATGCAGAGGTCCGTCTTTAGGTCGTCAACTTCAACGCCGAATCGCGTTAAAGAAAACTGGATTTTATTTTTTCCCTGATTCGAGGAAAACACTGACTTCTCGATAGAAGATGTCCTAATACGTTTTACATATAATGGATAACAATACATGAATTCGGCATACATCTTATAAACTAATTCCTAGTAAACACAGTATAATAAGGCAATTATTATGACTTTCATTATTCTGCTTAATTACGACGCTCTGCTGGAATACACTGTGCACCGCATTAGCGAGCATTGTACAGCAACTGGAAAAGTTGACATTATTTTTTATTAAGTGACTCTTGGAGAACTACATACCCGCCGAATGAGACCCCGAGTCGTTATTTTTCAGACAAAACCGTTAATATCAGTTTTGATAGTGTGAAACTTAACCGCCGCGGGAAAACACCGCCGCGGTGGCACTGGGGATTTTTTAAGGAGTTTGCAGTTATCAGACAGAAAAAAGGAAATGCATCGGGCTCCTGGCAGGACCGTTTGAAGACAGCAGTAGTTGGAGCTGGAGGACTTAACTTACCTTATTATTCCAGTCCAAGAGCCTCCGCGGATGTTTGTTTTACCATATATCTAACGCCTCGGGGCGCAGGGACACACAGACACTGACAGTTTTCCCAAAATGTCTCCTCTGCTTCTAATTGGGCTTCAATCCGCCGTCAGACAGATTCGCCTTTTGTCCGGCAGACAGGCGCCATGTTGACACACCGACGCAAAGAACGACGGGAGTCGCAGTTTACTGAGCGTACAGTAAATAGAGTTGCCAGTTTATTAGAGACACCAGGCTGCAGATATGATCCAGTGGCAGCGAGCTGTTGCTTGGAAGCAGTGCTGTGGGATGTTTCTAATAATTTGGTCTGACATATATTTTTGGATATTGTTCTAAACAGTTTCAGAGCCAGTTTACCCATTTGTTCTACTTTTTTTACACTCACTAAATTTATTACTTTTCATTGTTGTTTGTGTAGTTTTAGATTCCCCTTTTCTTTGTTTTACATCCTTCATTGCAGTACATGTCACACTTATTTAAGAACTGCACTTAGATTTACTCTCGTGCACCTTCACTTGGGTTAGAAGTTATGCTATTTTTCCCCCTTTGTTATGTAGTTTAACCAGTAACTTTATTAATCTCTGTAAACATAAAACCAAGCAACAGACAGTCCACAAGATAGGTGAAGAATAGAGTGCAGGCAGGGTGGAGTGGGTGTAGACAGAAGAATAGCAGCAAGAGTGAAAGGGAAGGTTTACAAGATGGTAATGAGAGCTGCTATGATGTATGGTTTGGAGACAGTACCACTAACAAAAAGTCAGGTGGGAGGAGTTATAGATGCTAAGGTTTTCCCTTGGAGTGATTGGGAGGGACAAAATTAGAAATGAGTATGTCAGACTGACAGGTTGAGCTGCTTGGAGACAAAGTTAAAGAGGCAAGGCTGAGATGCCTTGAACATGTGCAGAGCAGGAAGAATGAATAAACTGGATAAAAGAGATGCTGAAGGTGGAGCTGCCAGGCAGCAGGAGAAAGAAAAGAGGACGACTACAGGGCAGGTTCATGGATGTAGTGAAGGATGTAGTCTGATGTGACAGAGGAGAACGCTAGGGATAGGGTAGAAATAGCTGATCCACTGTGGCGACCCCTAAAGGAAGCAGACAAAAAATGAAGATGAAATTTGAAACCCAATAGAAGCTGAAAGTATAATCTTGCTTCTTGTTCTGTTTACATACTAGAGAGTACATCCCAATGTTTACATTCCCAACTGCAATTATTTCTAAACTGTAAAATAACTTTTTATACACTGACTCCTAATTTAACTCCTAATTCATACCAGATGCTCATTGTGTGAATTTACAGGTGTAGTGTATGCATTAACTTATTTAGGAAACTTATTACAAATACAAAGAACATGGATCTACAGACTAAGCAGAAAGACTGAACTGGAAAGGATGTACAGCCTAATAGAGATGGAAATGTACTAACAAATGAAGAGAGTGTCTTGAGAAGATGGAAGGAGTACTCTGAGGAGCTTATGAATGAAGAAATCGAGAGAGAAAGAGAGAGAGAGAAGCCTGGACAAAGGATCGGGAATTATAGAGAATTAGTAAGAAGGGCAGATATGAAGAGTAGAAAGGCACTTGGTCCAGGTGACATACCTGTGGAGGTATTGAGATGTCTTGAAGAGAGAGCAGACATCTTTGACCAGATCACTTAACACAATCTTGGAGAGTGAGAAGATGCCTCACTCCCCAAGACACTTCTTCCCCAGGAATGGAGAAGAAGTGTACTGGTACTGATTTTTAAGAACAAGGATGATGTGCAGAGCTGTAATATTTACGGCGGGATGAAGATGATGAGAAGATGTTGGAAAGAGCTGTTGAAGCTAGGTTAAGAAAAAAAAGGGTATTCAGACAGCAATGAATAGTTGCATCTTGCTGAGATTAATTTACCCAAGTTAAAGAGGGAAAAAATGGTTGTGGCTCTTTCAGTCTGCTTAATCAGTAATTAATTTACCCCAAGGGGTACGTATATGGATATAATCATTAACCTGATAGCAAAAAACACACAAAGTTCTGTAAATCCCGACCACCAAGAATAGGAATGCGTGCAGATCTGTGGTTAGCCATTAATGTTCTCCCCAAATCCTATACAAGCTGTATCCTTTATGATATTAAGAAGCAAACAAACTTATGTCTTGAACATTTATGAATCTGTGCAGCAGGTTTCACTTAAAAGGGGTGTTTCATACAGAGCTGTCACTTTAAATCAAGTAAATTTACACAGAACCGTCCACCATTATGCCAAAATAAGATCACGTCAGACCTCTCCTGGGATTCTAGATTGGAATTACATATGAAGATTTATAACTCAAGCTATTTGGGTGCAACCTGTTATGTTTAAATTTTATTCTAACGCTGAAAAAACAACAACTGACATTGCAAATACACAAATCTAACAATATTTTATTTACTGGTAGAAGAGTATATGGTACAGTATAAAAATATTTAGAAAAATGTTAATGACCACTAACAACTAAACACAGTAACTAACAGGTACAGACAGCAGACCTTCAAACGAGACGTGTGTGCGTGTGATCAGGAGGGAACCCAGATGTTGCCATGTGTGTCGGGAGCCTGGCTGTAAGGAATGTTCCAGATCCAAGGCTGATCTAAGAGCAAAGAAAGAAAAGAGTAAAGTAAAATTCAAAGTGTTGATACTTTGATTTACCAGATAAAAAGGAACATTATGCTGGACATAGAGCCAGGACTGGTGGGTGCTAGATCCACACTGATAGCGTTTTCAGAAACTATTAATGTGGATGAAAACACACGAAAACCTCTAGGACTAAGGACTAAGTCAACGTTGAAGTATTGAAAACTACAGTTCCTGGAGTCTGGTTCCAAAGCCAGAAAACACCCTGTACCTTTAGTAGTGTAGGATGTAGGGGGGAGATCGAACGGCACAGGGAAACCCGAGAAGGACGCAGAGACCGGAAATGGATTTTTGTCAACAGAGAATGTCTTCATGCCCTGTAGGGAGACATCCATCATATTAGTACACATCAGGTCTTTTATAATAATGATAAAGGCAATAGAAAATTTTTTCTTCACAATTAAACAGTATGTTGCTCTTACAAAGGCGGACGGCAGATAGAGGACTCCCAGCTCGTACGAACGCACCATCATCTGAGTGTTGTTCTTCTCTAGCGCACCCCATGCCGCCTTGGAGAGATTAGCACTGAAACCCACCAAAGACACAAAGTGAATCTTTTTATTACAGCTCAGGCGACCAGGAAATGATCAGACTAATGGCAAACACAATGATACAACACAAGATGCAACCATTACACAAGAATATGCTATCACTGATTACAGAAAACATAGAACAACTAATTTTATCAACCACAAAGTTGTATTGCTAATTATATAAACACAGGAAAAGATAACTATAAAAACATACACCTCTTAATTCCACAACCCACAAGAGAAGCGTATTTCTAGTCTTGCATGAAAATGTAATTCTGCCTGTTTTAGCAGTAAATGCTATGTGAGAAATAAAAGAACAGATGCAAAGACACACACAAACACAAACCTTGTGACAAGGAACCAGGCAAGCTGAGAGAAATCTGGAGATGCCCTCATGTATGTCTTGATATGTGGCATGGCGTGACTCCTCCCTGTTGCTTCTGCCTTCCAGCGGCTAAAAACAACCACACAAGAATCCACGGATCACTTAAAATCCACTTTTATTAGTTTTTAGCGTTATGTTTTTAAACCGTTTTTATCGTTAACTTGGTTTTCCTGGGTCTTTTCCCATGTGTTACGAATAAATCTTCTTTTTTTTGGTACCGGAACAGGTTTTATTTTGTTGTATTTATCCGCGACACCTTAAAGGCCGGTCCATGAAAATACTGTTGGACATAAACCGGTCCGTGGTCCAAAAGACTGTAGGGACCACTGCTCTAAAACATACAGAGAATGCCTAGAAGCAAAAGCCAAGGCCTAGTTACAGCCCACCTCATGCATGGAATAACACGGACTCCTGGATGTCAAATATAACCCAGGAGATAACGGAGCAAGCCATATGTGGCCATCACTTCAATGTTTTTCCTGTTTTGGGAATGTTACGTTATGGCTACTTCTGGGTCAGGTAATCTAAATACATTTTCTCACATCTCAATAATTGGCTTAATAGGTAAATCCCAGCGTTTCTGCTAGACCTAAAAAAACACTATAACTCTGGTCATTTAGCTGTGTTAGCTGATCACTGCTCTTAAAGTACAGCTGCTCAGCAGCAGCTCTGAAACTTCTAGACTTCAGGCTTTCCACCTCATTAAAATCTCAACTAAAAAAACTTTTCCACTACCAAATGTCAGACTAGCCCCAACTTCAAGATTATGATTTGTGTGCAGTATTAAACACCTCTTTAGATCAAATATTGGGTTTAAATGTTTCTCATTTGTTTAAAGGGTTTAGTAATGTTGAATTATTAAAACTTTTTTTAAGCACCTCAGTCAGTTCATCTGTTTTAATTTCTCCCCGATGTTCTTCAACACTTTAGTTGCCATCTGTTGTGTTTGTGCTACAGTAATAAATTGTGGTCCCATATGCACACTGAAATTAGATACAAGCTGATAATCTTAGATAATTCATTAGTCCAAGCCAACTGTTTATTTAAACTGGTATGTGTAGTGTGTTATTTAGAATCAGCTGCACTATTTGCTTTGGTGCTCCTGAACTTCTCTGACTCTTCTGAGCAGTGTTTGTTTTTTTGCTTTTATTTACTGATTTGTTCTGATTTGTGATCAACCTGAAAGATTCTGTGTTAAAAACAGATGTGACAATCATACTTGCACACTGGAAGTGACTGATTACTGCCGTGCCCTAACAGCAGGACTGAATTTTGCTTTGGTAGAACTTACTGAAAGTAAGAATGGAGCCAAAGTTGTTTCTGAGCTGTCTGGATACTGTAGGGAAGAGAGCCTCCAGCTGGAGGACAAAAATGTTTATATTACAAGTAAATTCACAATAACAAAAACAGAAATATTAAAAAAACAAAAACAAATTGAAAGTACCAAAATTAAACGTATTCTGAAAATGTTTTGTTATTTAAATGATTTATACAGATTTAATACAATTTCAAATGTGAGTAAAAAGAATATTTACCTGGATATCCCTCTAAACTCATCCTCACATCTTCTACTGATGGATAAAGCTGCAAAAGAAGGTCATATTAAAAACATTTTTCTTTAGAAATATAGAGCTTTGTAACTTTTAATAAACTGTGGTCAAACATAGCAATTGCCTAGTAATTATTAATGCTAAAGAACACAAGAGTCATAAAATGAGCTAGGTGGCTCAATAATGCAAGCTGAAGAAATATCTTCTGAAAGTTTTCTAATACAAGGAAGTAAGAGTGAAACAACAAAACCCTGAATATATACAAAGTGGGCAGCTGCTTGATTGATTACTTAGTGCTAAAGTTTTCAAATGTATAAGAAGAAAAAGTCTGAAAACCTGAGTGAAAAAGTTTCCCGTCTTAATAAACTCAGTGACTACACCAGCAGACAGTTCTTTTAAATCTGATCATGCAGCAAACAGCATTATCTTTGTTGTAGTTGGACAGACCAAGTGCATAGGAGGGTCTGGGCGAAGAGAGGATTTTCCTAGTGTGGTCAGGGTGCGCTGAAATTCCCCCGCCAACCACTTAGATTTATCCAATCCCATAGAGCCGATGCTGGAAAACTGGCCAATCACTGGCCACCTTTCCTCGCCAGGAATGGGATTTGTGTGCTCGTACAACAGCTTAAAAACAAACAAACAAAAAAACAGAAGAAGGGAAAATCCAGTCATATGTTTTGCATATTTTAGTCATTTTCCTTCTAATCACTTGCATTTTGAAGTAAATTATCTATATTATATATATTATAAAACACCTTTTTAAAAGCAACACCTCAGTGGTGATATAGTCACACAGTAAAGTTGAAGGGAAATCTTTACCTTCCTCAGCCTCAGGTGGCCCCAGCGCTCCATATCTGAACCTACATATCTTCCTGGGGTCGAGCCAACTAAATATACTCTGACAACAGAAAACAAAGGTAGAACAAGCTGTAATCCGGGCGTTATTGCACTGATTATATTGTTCTGTCTCTTTGCATCTTGAAAAATAAGATAAGATGAGATAAGATGAGATCAGATACATTGTCAGAGCTAGGAAGCTTCTTTGTTACAGAAACCAAAACTTAAACCACCTATAATAAAAGTTAGACTTATACTCCCCAGCCACTTCATTTCATTTATTTCACAAACTGCTACTCTACTAGGAATTTCCCACATAGCAACCTCTTTCAGCTTTATATAGAATGATCCTAAAATGAAAAAAAAATATCCAGTGACTGGCAGTTTTATTCAAAAAAAAAAAGCCTTGTTGGTGCTAGAGGTCAGAGCAGAAAGACCCCAGGCTGCTTTGAGTTGGTAAAAAGGCATCAGTAACTCCAACAGCCACTTGTTACTACCATGAAATGCAGAACAGCATCTTGTGTATACCTAGTCTCTGACAGGTCATGCTCTTTGATTCTCTGGATCCACTCTTCAAGTTCTGGAGCACGGTACGATGCCAGATACTCCAGCAGGTCCCTCTTAAAGAAGGTGGGCGACTCACCAGCGCTTGCACTGCTTTCCTTTGGTAACCGAGGGTACAGAGGGCTCATCCACATCCTAGGTTGGAAAAAACTGATTTAAGGACATTTTCGAGACCAAGCGAAACATTTAATCACAATATAATTATTATTTATGAGTCTCTATACTTTTAAAGTGGCTCATAAGAAGTAGGGCTAGTAGTCTAACTTGCAGACTCCAAACCCTTCTTGAGCTAGAAAGGCTCTTTTTATTTCTGGTGATAAACCACATTGCTACCAAGCTGCATCAAATCTGGCTTGGGAGTCTTCCCATGTCCTTGATAACAGACAAACAAACCACAACGACAACAATAAATAAAGAATAGACGTACCCTTGTGTTTTCTGGTACCAGTCAGCTCTGATGAGATTAGAGGTCAAAATGATGACTCTGAAGCCTTCCTCATACCACAGCAACATCATTTTCCTGATGACACACAGCAATACAATACAACAAAGAGCAAGCTAAAAGGCCTGTAATATCTGCAATGTGGATCATACAAACGTAAACATAGTTTCAATGGACTGTATACAGTCTTGTGAAAAGTCACGCCCTGATTAAGTAGCTTGTAAAACCACTTTCACCAGCAATGGCTTAGTTTTTTTTTTTTCCCGTATGACTTTATCAGTCCTTCACAGCATCATATCTCACACCATCTTTACTATAGTGTTTATCAAAGAGCTTTTAATACCACATAGAATAGAATTTAATACCATTTTTGACAAGAATGATGCAAAGCCTGATATGGTTACATAACAGACATGCTAGTTTGTAGTCAATAAATTTAAATAGACTTTTTTGCTCATTTCCATCTGTATTTTTATACTTACATTTTCATTTTATTCTTCTAGGGTAGCTTTGCATGACCAAGGTAGCTTTGCATGAGTCACATTCATTTTGTGTATGAAACAAACAGTTTTAGCTCTTTCCTCTTTAAAACAACTTTCTTCGTATTGATTTTTCCTCACAAACAAAAGCACAGCAGGTGTGTGGGGCTTCTGTGCTTACAACCAGATCTGTGTGGCCAAGATAGCTTCTATATCCTCTGTCTATGACATTATAACAAAGCCAAGAGTTGGAAAAAAAGTTTGAAATGGAGTGTAGATGTGTGAACCAAAGCCTAAGGCTTTAGCTTGCTCTCAGCACACCTTTTAGACATCAACAATGCTTACGTATGGTGAGTTCCAAAAGCAATGTCCAGCTTGGCCTGCAAAAATTAAAAAATGATTACAAATAAAAACATTAGCTCAACCTAAACGGCAATCCAAAGTGGACATAATATCAACCATTTCCCTTTGATAAACAGCTGTTTCCTGTGTGGGCCAGCCTGTACCTGGCAGAAGCGCACATGTGGAAAGGGCTGAGCCTGCTGGATGAGTCGAGCTTTGGCCTCCCTCTTATCACCATGTACAATCAGAACTGGGCGATCCCTGAAAACATAAACACAGAGTTTAGCTTTCCCTGCACCATGACCTTCCTCCACCCCAGTGTACTTTTCACTGCTCAATGGTCTGACTCATTTCTCTCATTTTACTGTGATTTTTAATTTAATAACATTTTTTTTTAATATGGACATCATCAGACCTGAGATCTGGGAGTTATAGTACAGTGACAGGAAAGAAGAAGCAGATCTTACCTAAACTCTGATGGGTACTGCTTCACCATCCAGGCAATATCAAAGCAATAGTTAAACTATAAAGAAAGAGAGTGGACCCGTATTAATGGGAGTTTATAGCCGTACTTTTACTTCTTTGCAATGACCCAAGTTATTCACCTGACACATGAAAAGTAAAGTCATCAAATACATCCTTAGGGATCTGTCGCATGTTTCATTGTAACCCATCCAACAGCTGCTGTTTACCACATATTTCATCTCCATGATGAATTGCTGCATACACAGTCTGGAGACCTGGGCTGTGGTTGGCTAATTGGGTTTGTTTAGGAAGGATCCTAACTGAGTTACATGAGGCATACATCTGAAGGCATTAAGAGCCAGTTGCATTTTCTAAGAGCTTAAGAAATGTGCATCAACACCTCCTTTATCAGCTCCTTAGGCAAAGAACACACTGGACCATCGCTTATGAAAGGATAGAGGATAACGTCATTTCACAATTTACCATCAGTCACCAGCATGACTGGTAAGTTATGTTGGTGACCTAGATGGAAATTAATAGTGTGTTTTCAGTTTCGTTCATAAACTGCTGATATGTTTTAATCCTGTTAAACCTGTTAAACCCACAGGTGAACATTAAGCTGCTGTAATAAAATCTGCTTCTCAACAAGTTGTGATCTTGCGTCAAGAGCGTAGATTTTTATATATAATAATAAGATATATTTTCTATTATATTTAAAATGCATTAGTTCTGCCCTCAGCTAATGCAGTGCAGTATTTTGACTTCAGACTTCAGTCACAGGAAGCTTTAATAAAAACAGGAGTTACACCGGAACCATCCCACTGGGATGTGAAAACATGAGTGGACAGGATGAGCAAATAATCTCAACGTGGCAAACATTTCATTTCACTTTATAGCCTATTTCTCCCACAATATCTACTGTCATATTATTAAGCAGCCTTTTTTAAGCGCAGTTGGATTCTCTGACCACCACAGTTGTTTTTTCCCCCAACTCCTTATGAATTCTCCTCCACACATCTTCCCTGGACTTCATTTTCCACTGAGGTCAAGGAAAAGTGATTTGGAAAATACACAGGGGTAAAATTGTTCTGAAGCCCAGTAATCTCAGTCTGAGCATAGTGGATGAGAGAAATGATTTCCAACCTTTCACTAGAAAGAATAACATATGTACAGAAAGGTAAACAATTTTTAAAAAATGTTTTTGGGGCTTTTTTGGAGTTTTGTAGGAGATGTGAATTTAACAAGAAGTCAAGCAGACATGCATTTTTTTCGTTTGTTGCCCTTTTTTCTGAGTGGACTTTTTCCTTTGAGAAAGTGGATTGCCATGTGTGAGCCATCAGGGATAGATCGTTGTTGCTTTTTGTTTGTTTGTTTTATCACTGTTGTTTAAAATAAAAACATCTGTGGAAAAAAAACAAGGAAATATTTAGTTTTACTCACCTGAACCGATTCTTTCAAGGTGCCAAATAATGGGGAAAGAATGTCTAAATAAAAGAAAAGAAAGTTAGGATTATAAGTTAAAACTAAAACATTAAGCGTGAGGAGGTTGCAGCAGAGACATTTCCAAGGGGAAATCACAAAACCAGGGGAACTGAAACTAAAACCTTTGTTTCACGAGTTGAGCCGCAAATGGCAAATATAACTGCCAGTTTCCCTTTTTTGTTGTTTTTCTTTGCTCGAAGCATTGTTTGTTGTGTCTTTGACAAAGAATTTGTCATTTAGCAGATGGCTGCTCTCTTGGGTCTGCCAGATGTTGCTTCCTTTTAAAAAGGGAAGATGTTTTATCTCCCTGATGTTTGCAAATGACTGCTGAAATGGGATAACTGGACTTCTCGCTACATTACTCTAAGGCCTTCAACACAAAGGATAAAGTGCTTTGAGATGGTCATTTTTGTGAATTGGTACTGACACACAAACAAGAGCAGTTTGAGTCTACATACTGCCACGCAGCCATGAAATTCTCACCACAGAATGCAAGAACTAAGTCCTTGGGTCCAGAAGTATGTGGTTGTGGATTAGTTTGTGATTATGTCATTGAAAACATCGAGACAATGGTTTTTAATTTTTCCTATTTCCATTTGATATGTATATGAAAAAAATACCATCTCGCCATGGTAAAGAAAGGTTCAAAAATTATTGCATCCTCTCCTAAACTTTTTCAAATCAATCCATAACTGTCTGAGTAAACCTGCTAATGAACAGAGAGGAAAAACAAACCAATCACATAAGCTCTTAGGTGAAGAGCTTAAAATGAAATAAAAAAAGACTTTCCGTGCTGGTTTAAAGCTCTAACCAGTACCCTGTCTCTTCACCAGTGTCTGAAGCTTTGTTCTTTCTAAACTCACCCCGGATATGCAGAGCGCCACTGTTGTACTTCTTTTCTAGTCCTGTGACTTTGTTGAGGTAAAACCTGTAGGTGTCATTTAGTGGAGGAAGACAGGACTCAAAGAAGTCATCGGGCTCATCGATGTAGTAAAGTCGGCCGTGAGGACTTGGAGGACGCTCGCTCTCCACCTTTGGCTTCTTTGTTTTGGGGTTTGGAGGCGCCTTCTTTGGCAAGTCACTCAGACTCTTCCCCTTCACCTCTCCATCATCTTCATCACTATCAGAGAGAGCCCAGCCCGTGCTATCTGACGCCACTTTCTTGCGTTTTCCAGCCAGTGAAGGACTGGTTTCATACTTCACTGGGTTTAACTTGTTCTTAGCGGCTGACTGCCTGGCTTCTGAGCCAACAGCGAGAGAGGACACTGGTGGTTTGGCCGGCTCTGGTTTCACCTCCACGGGTGGTGATGGAGTAGCAGATCGGTAGGAACTGTGACTGGACTCAGTGGGTTGACGGGAACCAGATGTTGCAGTCCCTGAAGGAGGAAGAGCCTCATCGTTATCATCATCACTGCTGGAGATGGTCCACTTGCCGTGCTGACTGTCCTGAGACATGCCTGAATCATAAAAACAGAGAAGCCAAGTCTATGTCACACACAGAGACACAAATAGCTGAAACATCCCCTTTGATCTTCCTTTATAAACATATAATCTATGAAATTGGCAGTAATTATACGATTTCAAGTGAAGCTTAAAGAATTTTAGAAATCTAGTGGGAATCATTACTGACAATGACAATGGTTTGCAAATGAGCAAAAGTCTTTAATTTGCCTTATCTACACTATTGGGCAAAATTCTTGAGCCATCCCTCATTTCTTTATATTTTGCTTCCAATGGAGCCAAACTCCCTTGTAATTTTTTACAAATTAAGCAATACCTCTCCAGACTCTCTAAAGGTGTTTTAAAGTTTTTCTTTTTCACCCTTCTTCATCCAGTCTTTGTACCTGACCATGTTTAGAGGAATGGTTAAGCCACTGACCCATGAGTCACTTAATCACATAAGAGCACATGATTTAAGGAATGAGCGAATGCTGTATCTACACATCACAAACAACTTAGCAATAGAACAAATATTAAACTGTATCTTTCAGCACTTTGTTACTGCCACCTATTCACAAAAACACAGAATTTACTCCCATTTCTTTAGTTTAATCTATAAAAAAAATGCCAAAGATAGCCGCTTGACAGGCATGAAATAGTATTATTTCATGAACAAGAACTATTCCAAATAACTATTACCCAAAAACCTGGGAAATCTCAGCATAGTGTGCAGAGTGTTCTTAAAGAAAAATGAGGAAACTGGACAAGGGGAGGATAAAAGAAGAAGTAGCAGGTCTATAATTCTATTTGCAGTAGACGAACAGTATCTAAAAATAAATCCCTTAAAAAAAACAGGAAAAACAGAAAAAGGCCAGACACAGGCACCGAGAAATGTATCTGGACCCTTGGATGAACCATCTAGTATTCACTGTGTTCACTTCAGCCTGATCATAAATGGTCTCAGTCGAAGGGTGGCTGTCACAAAGCCAGGGAACGGAAATGGGAAGAAAAAAAAATTACACAGGAACTGTACTGAAAATCAGTGGCAGCAGGTCTGTGTAGAGAAGAAGTCAGTGAGTATCTACAGCCATCTGTAAAACACAGTGGAGGCTCAGTAGTGGTTTGAGGCAGCATTTCAGCAGCATTCCAGTAGTGTCGGGTATCTTGTCAACATAGATGGAATTATGAGCAGAGAAAAATACCATCAGATTTCAATCCACATCAGCTTCTTTTTGTTCAGCATGACAATGATCCTAAACACACTGTCAGTACACTACAGTAAAAGTATACCTGGATATGAAAACACACAATAAAGGACCTGAATTACCCTTCCTAGAGCCTGGACCTCAACATTATTGAAGCAGTGTGGGATCAAATTGAGAGAAAATAGAACAAAATGCAGGCAACATCAAAAGAAGAGCTTTGAGTGTTTGTTCCTGAAGACTGCTTAAAGAAAAGACAAGAACGCTTGCTGAAAGAGTTCAGGGTGTGCTGAAGAATTAAGATAGAAGAATAAAAAACTTTCACGCTCATTAGATTTTACAAACTCCGCTGCTGCCTTATACGCTGCATTTACATGTATGCTTCCACGTGTTTCAGTTAATCGCTCTACCTATTTCCCATCTCACTAGCAAAATATAAATAATACTAATAATAATGAAGATTAAAAAAAACGAGGGGTGGGTCCAAAATTGATATACAGTACTGTAAATAGAGACAAATTAAAAAAAGAAAACATAAATAAATAACAGTACAGAGAGTGCATTTCCTGTGATCACACTGTTGTATTGAACACGGGTAAAAGCAGGGCTCGTGCAGTCGTGCAAAACACCACGATCAGACTTAATATTTGGCTGGCATCTGGCATAAGAATGAATAAGTGCATAAATTCACACAGCAGAGAAAGCAAGACAGCATTTATGAATCAACAGTGCAGAGGTGTGCAGACTGTGGCTGAAAGCGGCACTGCTGTGCTGAACTAATGCACTCTTTGCTTTACCGGATCAGATCAATGCGCAGTGACGCGGGTTGTTTCTGCTGGAAGAACAGACTCTTATCAATCCACCGCTACCAAACTTTACAGAAAACATCCATAAAGAGAAACCACGGTGCAGGAGAATCACAAGCAGTGCGAGTCCGTGTGGAAACTTGCGCTCTGTCTTTTAGTTCCGCCATAAGGACCGAATTCAGATGCAAAAGAGTTACAGGTAATGCATGTTGTAGGTACCAAAGATTGTTTGAGGTTCATTAATTTTTCTTAGTTAACGATAAAAACCTGTCTGAATACGCCTTTCACCCGTGACTGTGTATAGATGGTTCTGTTTTGTTTGAGGTGGCAAAATTACTGTTACTGCAATCCAGAAATGCAAAAGTCACTCATGCCTATTTATTTGTCAAGTGTGGATTGGTTTAAAGACTTTCCATACAAAAAAATGAAGTGCAGATAAAACAGAAATACACTAATATTTCAGTGAGATATAAAGTTAAAGCTAAATAATCAAGGATTAGCCAGTTAATGCAAACCTGAAGCACTGTTTAAGTATTGTAATTATTCTTTGACAACATCGTTAGTCGGCATGTTAGAAAAGACAGACCCTGCACAGGCCTAGAGCTGAAATACCGGTATGTAAAGATGAAAAAGAAAAATATGAAAAATTGTATTGAACAGAAACTCTATTATACATATTAGCATCAATATAACATTAAAAATAATTTTATGGGTCATATTTCCTGCAAAAATACCAATTTACTTCATCTTCTTGACCTTATAGTTATTAATGAAAGTCAAGAGAATCGCAAAAGGGTTGATAAGATACAAACTGTAAAGGTGCGACTTTTGGCTCTTGGTAAATCTTCATAGTCTTTTAAAGTTTTACAACTCAAACAACTAATTTAATTAAATCATCGTGACAGGGCCTCCAATATAACAGACATATAGATAGGAATCAAATTAATTAATTTTAAAGGAATTAAATTAATCATCCAAGTAGTAGACAACTCATTCTATCTCCGGAACCACCCCAAACTGTGATGTTTGATGGGTTCTTCATGGAAAATGAAGAAAAGACACAGAAACTTAGGTTGAAATAATGAGTCACGTGATTTTTCTTTTGCTAAACATTGAAAACCGGTCCCATAAATCTTAACTAATCTAAGTTATGGTAAAAATGGAATTATGTGAAATAATTTGATTTGAACAACTGCGTAGATCATCTAACAGACGATTGACCATTACAACCAGAAGAGGGCAGTAGTGTAACTCAAAGGGATGTTAGCTGCCGTAAATCGCAAAGGAAGGCGAAGAAGAAGAAGAACGACTCGGCTCGTTCTCTCTCCTGTGTCTGGAGTAGTGTTTGCTGTGCTGTGGAGCTCTTGTACATGCCAGTTAACTTCAGCTGGGTCTCGTAACCACCTGTGTGGAAGCCGGATTTTGCAGTATGGCGTTAAATCTCACCATCAATACAAGCAATCCTCCTCTCGGTGAGTTACAGCCTGAGATCCCAAAATAACGTGACTTTCTGCAATTAGCCGTGTGTGTGCATGCAAGGTTGCGAGTGACATCAGCTTTCTTACATCTGTGTGTCTTACTAAACTGGAAAATATATAATTATAATATCAAAATATCAAAAATCAGCTCTTGTGATGAATGTTGTTAAGACAGACATGAAGATGTGAAAAAAAAATCAGTGGAAGTTTTATTTTATAATTAAAACGACTTATATTTGATCATCGTACACCAACCGAATTTAATAGCAGATAATGTAAAGTGTTAAAATATCGTGAAATGAGTAGTAGCTCTTGTTTCAAATAAAATATGAAGTTAAGTGTGTGACTTCATCCATAAATCAATGGAGATTGGTGGGCTGTGGATGCACACCAATACTAGCTAAGGCTAGCTAGCCACTAGGCACTTCTGAAACCAAAACCACAACACGTGAACAGTTCACGAAATGTTCTTTTTGTTCAAAACAGCAGCTCCTACGCCTAATCCAGCTGCTTCCACTATAACATCTACATATCATGAGTACGTTACACAAAAAAGTATTTTTGAACTTGGAAATGAAACACGTTGGTTGACACGTTGACATTAGCTAAAGACCGGCCGGTTAGCTCAGCTGGGCAGCTTTCGGTTTTTATAAACTGCTGAAACTGAATGCATTGTGACAGTCCACTCTGACACGTTTAATCAAGTGTGAAAAATAATTTGTAGGGATTATTTTGGTGAAGTTATTTCCAAAAGCCAGCTAATGAAATGAATAGCGTTTATAATTGCTGAACAGCGCCCCTGTGTAGCTATTTTTTACTGAGCACAGCAGGCTGATGCAAGCATCCTGAAACGTAGTAGAACTGGATGGGGATGATTACTCCTGCACTGTGTTCTTTCAGTTTCTTAGAAATGCAGGTGCTTGGAATGTATGCGAGGGCACAACAAATTCAGAGAGAAGCTTTCATTTATAATGGTGATATGGAAGTACACTATAATTATACATTATAAAATATATGCTAGACTGCACCTGTAAACATACAGTTACAGCTGTACATACATGCATATTTATAACGAGCATGTATACACCAGCTGTAGACAGGCCAATATATAACTATATAAACCTTACAATAGAATCTGTAGGTATTTAGATACTTTCTTTGCAGCTTTGCCTCTGTACATCAAAAAATCAAGATGGTGATTGAAGTTCAGACTTTCAGCTTTAGTTCAGGAGGTTTAACAAAAGTACTGGTTTGGGTTTATTGCCGTTTTTATACATAGTCCTCCATTTCAGATGCTCAAAATTAGTTGGACAGGCAAGCACTTTTCATGGCCAGGTGAGGTCTGCTCTTTCATTATTCTATGACAAAGATAAGCACACAGCAAGTATCACTTATTTGTAATTCAAGAAGTTGGGCTCTGTTGTCTTATCTAAAATCTGGAGGAAAGGGGGTACTATTTGTTTGGAAGTCATTTATATTTATATTATTTAGATGTATTATATTTATGTGTTTATATTTTACAGCAACTACAGCAGACATTTAAGCTCTAAACCTTACTCTTCTTTTGGTCTTTACAACTTACATCATTTTAAGGACTCGTGTTCCACAGTATGAGCAGACACCCACCACACAGATTTTCTATGAATATTAAGCCATTTTCCAAGGGAACCATGACTTTACAATATTCTACGAAATGGCAAGGGTCCATCTTCTGAATCACTCCGGTCAAACTGGCAATAGGAATTGTATGTTGTGGTCACTAGTGAAGTGTGGTAAAAATCCTTAGAGCTACCGTGAATACTTTCTGTGAATGTTTGGCATGCTCATCAAAAGATTACATCAGTTATTCGAAGGAACGTCACTTGAAATGTTCAGCAGCTCTGTCTCATGGGCTTGTTCAATGTAGCAGATTACAGAATTTTGGGGGTTATCTATTTGAGTTCTTTACCAAGGCTTGTTATGAGCTCAGAAATAAAAATGAGTTTTTATTGGCCTTCTAGATTAACAGTGGCATATTGTTACAATATTACTGTGACATTGTAAGACCTTTAACACAACCAATAATGTAATTTTGTCTGTATGTGAGCTTCTGCCGTTGTTCTTTGTTTTGTTTGAAAACAAATGAACAGAAATAAGCAGATAAAAGGTCTGGAGTTGAATATGGATTCAGTACAAAAGCCTTTGAAGCAGACTGAACTTCAGGTAGGTGTTGTGCAGAGTTACGGGAAAGATTTTTGTGCGCAAGCAGTTTGCGTGCTTCATCTCACTGGACCAGTTCAGCTGGTTGTCAGAGTTCATATCTGTTTGAGTGTTTTTTGGGGAGTGTGAGAGTAAAAACACTAAAAAAACACTGTGTTGTCTTGTCTGTCTTGCAGGGGCACTTCTGACAGCTGAGCATGTGAAGAGCAGTGTGCAGGTATCAGTGGAGGAAGGCAAAGACACGCGGCTTCACATCTCAGAGTAGGTTCCACAATTATCGAGCTGCAGGTCGAGTTTAATTTACATGCTGTACAAAATTCAAGATGTGGAGTTTACATTCTTTTATCTCAACTGTCTCTTCTCATTTTCCTTCTCTCAGTTCAGTCCAGTTCAGCGATGACAACTCTATCTGTCGCTACTTGGCTCGGGTTGCTCCTGCTCTTGGCCTGTATGGATCCAACATGATGGAGCAGACTGAGGTATGTATGTTTGTGCATATCTGTGATGTTTTGCAATTGTTCTGAATGCTCATTTAATTTTTTCTTCATGATGTCTTCAGGTTGACCACTGGCTGGAGTTTAGTGCTCGCCATCTGTGTAATCAGCCAGATTTGACTGTGGCACTGGCTGAACTGGACAAGGCTCTCTCCCTGCGGACCTTCCTGGTTGGGCATGCCCTCACCCTGGCTGACCTGTCTGTCTGGGCTGCTCTCAAAGGTCAGCAACATCCAGGATTTAACAGCTTTTTTCTCTGTCTGATTTTAGTGTGAAGTATATGTAACTAAACATTTTAAAATCAGCACTACAGATTGTGACTCTTTATCCACAGATCATGGGGAATGGCCAAAGCAGGGCAAATCCTTTTCCCATGTCAGCCGCTGGTTCTTCTTCCTGAGCTCACAAGTTCCTTTCACTGCTGTGGGCAACAAGTACGCCAGTAAGAAGGCTTCAATGAACAAAAGCAAAGTAAGTGTTATTTTGTCAGTGTTGATTGTGGCAAACTATGATTGTAAAAGTGGGTGAGCATGGCCCGAAGCCTTAACCTGAAGATGCAGAGAAAAAAGAATAGATGTTAATGTTTATAAAGCCACCAAACATGTTGTTTTTGTCTCTTTAAACTAAACTGGTACATTAAACTTTGATATTCGATAATGTTTAATGGTTGATTATTATGTTTGTGACCCATGTCTAGATTAGGATTAAGATATAAATGCACCTTTTAATTCCATTCTTGACTGATTGTGTCATTTTCACAGGTGGAAGGGAAAAAGGCGGATGTCGGGAAGTTTGTGGAATTGCCAGGAGCTGAGATGGGCAAGGTGGTGGTTCGATTCCCTCCTGAGGCCAGCGGGTACGACTTGAATCTGGAGTTTAGAAGAAAAGTTTGTTAATTTACTAGCTTCCCTAACTTTTTCTCTGCCTCCCTTGGACAGATACCTGCACATCGGACATGCCAAGGCTGCCCTGCTCAACCAGCACTACCAGGTCACATTTAAAGGCAAGCTCATCATGCGCTTCGATGACACCAACCCTGAGAAGGAGAAGGAGGACTTTGAGAGGGTAAGATATTACTTATTTATTTATTTATTTTTCTGTTATTCGGATAAATAAATATAATAACAAAAAAAACATGAAGTGTAAGTTTTGTGTTCACATTTCTGCATCTTTGCTGTGCTGCGCTTTAGGTCATCCTGGAAGATGTTGCCATGCTCCAGATCCATCCAGATCAGTTCACTTACACCAGTGACCACTTTCCCACCATAATGAAGTTTGCAGAGAAGCTGCTTGCTGAGGGCAAAGCTTACATCGACAACACCCCTCCTGAGCAGATGAAGCAGGAGAGGGAGCAGCGTGTTGAGTCCAGCTGCAGAAACAATTGTACGGCTTAGGACAGGACAGGGGACATTTGATGATGACCTGTCAGTGAATGCTGAAGCCTAACAACATGTGATTTTTCTATACAACTCCTCTCTGTCTCTCTCTCTTGCAGCCGTGGAGCAGAACATGAAGATGTGGTCGGAGATGAAAGCGGGAACAGAGTACGGTCAGACCTGCTGTATGAGGGCAAAGATTGACATGAACTCCAACAATGGCTGCATGAGAGACCCCACCCTCTACCGCTGCAAGAACGCAGCCCACCCTCGCACAAGAAACACCTACAGGTATGTGGCTTTATTCTATTATTAGTCTGAATTGTGGCATTTATATACACAAAATAAAAAGAAAAGCATAGAGAGCAGAAATTAGCATTAACACGAACAGAGGAAGTCCTATTATTCAAAAACTGCTCTGGTATTAATAACAATTTTTATTTATTCCAGTAATCAAAATCCTAAAATTGATGAGGAATTAATCTCTAGTTTCTGTGGCATCCAAAATTTTGACTATAATGTGCACTTTTACATTTTGTATTAAAGAAAACGTGTGTCGCATACTTGTTGTCCTTTGATTTTGCACATTGTGTCGTAGGTTTATTTGTTGGTCAAATTTAGCATTTTTGTTTTCTAATTTTTTTTTTTCATTTTGCGTTAACAAAAGAGAACAACACAAAACCAAGGTTGTTTTTTGTTGTTGTTGTTGTTGTTGTTTGTTTTCTTTTTTTAAAATTTAAATTGGTGGAAATTTCTGAGCTTTATTCACAGCCTTTGTAGTGGCTCTTCTTCACATTTATCACTTATCTCTAGATCTGTCTAGATGTTAACTGTCCACCTGGTAAAAATGGAGACACACGTTTTTTTTTGTTGTTGTTGTTGTTTTTTTAGATGCATGCTAAAGTAACCAGCAATGCACACTGACAAAAACAAGCCATCATATAGAACTTGATAAGCGTAATCCATGAAGGGGTTTAACCCTTTCATGCATGAATTCTGACAACCTCAATCAGGATTTTTTTCTTAAGTATTTTTATTCATCTTTAGGCATGAAAAAAAGATTTTTGAACTTCATCTTTTTTTAAACATGTACTTTCAAAGAGTTTTTTACATGTCCACTTAGGTGGACAACCACGTAGGTGGACAACTGATGTGTATGGAGTGACACATCAGTGTCCAATGCAGTGGTTTATTGGCAAGTATACCATCAATGATGGCGCCGCCATTGCATGCAATAGGTCGGCAGCCTTATGAAATTTCCCCTTGTGGGACTAATAAAGGTATATCAAATATCAAATCAAACACTGACATAAATACAAGAAAACAGCCTTTGAATAGCTGTCCACTGTAGTGACCACTATGCGTGAAAGGGTTAAAATCTTTTCTAAAGTTGACTGGACCACTCAAGTTGAGTTAACGGGTTGGTCATTACAGCAGCAGTCGGTCAGTGAAGGCCTTATTGTTGAGCATAACAGAAGTCACTCTGAATTTGCTGTGTTTTTGTGTAGCTTTGCACAAATCGCTGTGTGTGTGGTAAAAATTGAGCACATTCAGATAATTAAGTTTGAAAATACATCTCATCTTCTTTGCTTTCAGAGTCTACCCAACATATGACTTTGCCTGCCCCATTGTGGACAGCTTAGAGGGTGTTACCCATGCTCTTAGGACCACTGAGTATCATGATCGTGACGAGCAGTTCTACTGGATAATCAATGCTCTGGGCCTTAGGAAGCCCCACGTCTGGGAGTATGCCAGACTCAACCTTAACAACACGGTGCTCTCCAAGAGGAAGCTCACCTGGTTTGTTGACCAGGGATATGTTGATGGATGGTGAGTTTGGCTTAGGTTTTTTTTTTTTTTTGCTTTTATATCTCTTTCCCTTTAAGTGCTCTTTTGACTTTTTGTTTTTGGTCTTGTCCTTCAGGGATGATCCTCGCTTCCCCACTGTCAGAGGAGTGCTGAGAAGAGGAATGACTGTGGAGGGTCTGAAACAGTTCATAGCAGCCCAGGTGCATTTTATAGAAGATGCAATAATCTGTCAATGCAAATCAGTACATTCTAAAACAAAAATATATTTTTTTCTATTTATTAATCCCTCTTTTTTAATTTTCCTAGGGTGGATCAAGGTCTGTGGTTAACATGGAGTGGGACAAGATCTGGGCCTTCAATAAGAAGGTAAATTTAAAATTTTGTTATATTTCACCTGTCTCTAAATCTTTGTCAGTAGAGCATTTAAAATGTTTCTGATCATGAATTTTAATCAGTTGTTGTTAAAGCCTGTTTAGCTTTGCTGCAGCAGCAAAAATGAATGTATTTATTGGGCTTTTATGAGCACAGTGAACATAAGTTTGATATGTTAATTGCACACAAAATTTCCTGCTTTGTGAATTAGTTTTGGATTTTTCTTCAGTCAAAACCTGACTTATATGTTAGAGATTTCACGTGTGAGCATAGAGGTATGAATGAATACAAACATACAAACAACAACAAGTGTAAATCTACCAGCATACAAGTATATGTAATGAATGGATGTGTAGTAAAAACAGGCTCTGCAAATTCACTGCTGGCATGGCTTCGCTCTTTTCATTCTCTTAAATGCTTTCATTTGCCACCTCCTCTCCTGCCTCATTACCTCAATCTCAGCCTGCTTATTAACCTCAATAACACAGAAAACCTGAAAAACCAAACCAGGTGCTTCATTTCATGTCCCACATATGTTGGTATTCATGATTTGATGTCTTCATTTTCAACTGTCTGGACGTCAGTGTTGCTTCCTCTGTGTGGTCTTCCTTGCTGGCACTTGCTGCTTCATCCCAGAGTCAGGAAGAAGGTGTGAACCATCAGTTTGAATGTAAAGAAAGTGAAAGCAGTTTTTCTTTCTCTTAAAAAAACAAACAAACAAAAAAACCCAAAGTCAGTTTAAAACTAATGACCGATACAAGAATTTATATCCAAGGGTGGTTAAATTCAACAGCTACCAATTGGCAGTGATCATGTCGCAGTGAGGTTGATTTAAAGACACCTGTGTCTGTTTTTGCAAAGGTCTCATGTGCATGTTCAACTAACCAGCTGCTCCTCGCAGTCGTCAGATAGTTACATTATTCTCCTAAACTTTCTTCATGCTAGCAAGGGGATGTTTAAGGTGGCTGGGGTTTTTTTTACAGGTATTTAATAGAGATGAGTTTTGTCATCTTACGCTAATCAAGACTTTCTAACTGTGAGCAGCTGTCTGCTTTTAATTCACCTTTTATTTTCCTTTTATTATATAAATCTTCAAATATGGAGCTTTTTAACAGACAGTTTACTCACCAGTGCCTCGTACTGTTGTTACCATTTCACCTTAGTGTCTTTGCAGACATTTGGGTTTAAAAGCATTTGATTGAGCTTTACTTATTTACTTATGTTTTAAGCTCAACCAGAATCAAGTTAGAAATAGGGCATTAATGGCCAACACAATAAATCTCATATTTTCTGTCTCTGGTGATGAGTTGTAATGATAATGATAATAGTAATAATAATAATTGTTACCTGTTACATATTTGTTAATGATCACTTTCATTTTTGTTTTGGACCACATGAATCTCAGTGAATGTGATTCCACGGTGTGCTTTAGTCTTATGGGCCAGGACAGGTTAGTTCAGAGTTTTTAGAAACTCTACACTGTGTGGACTGTTTGACAAGGCTACAATATATAAGTAATATACCTGCCATTTTTAGACGTTTTTGAATGGTAGCCATTTTTCCACATTGTGTAAAAGCAAAACATGACTTTAAAGCTGATTTCTAGGTGTGTATTTTATCTTTGGACAGTACTGCAGTGGCTTTACACCCACGGTCGCCCTTGACCCTCCTTTAAATAAGCTTTATTCTGATTTCTGTTAATAAGGGGCAGCCAGAGTTTAACAGCATGTGGCAGCAAACTGATGACCATGTTAGAGATATCCACAATTACTGACATCATAGAGATATATGTTTAATGGTCATGTTTAATAAGAGCATGCACCACTGGTAGATGAAACAAGGGAAAGCAGAATAAGTCCCCTTTAAATGAATGTAATGGATAATTACACCAAGCTTAGTGAAATAAAGTAGGATCCATATTAGCCACAGTTTATTCTTCAGTTGCTTATTACTTTCATCACTCAGCTTTCACTTCCTCTTCTGCTTTCCCTGTTTTGATTTCCCTGTCGTCCATTTGAAAATAATAATTCACTATTTTATTCATACATACATTTGTGGTCAGGACGTTGGACATTGACATAAGACACAAACCAAATCGGGAGGGTGTAACAAAGCAGCAAGGATAAGTTCTGTGAATGGATCATTCTGTGTAAATGTGTCTGTCTCTTCCTCTCTCTCTTCCTCTGTCGTATCTGACATTAAACAGCATCTCACTCTTCTGTTTCCAAGCTGCCCGTTAGCTGTCTGAAGGTACTCCTCCACCTCCTGCTCCTCCTGCTCTTCCTCATTGTCACTCTCCCTGCTTCCATCATGTGCTGGTTAATCTGAAAGTCCGCCAATGGCTTGCGCTATTTTACCAGCCCGAACAATAGGATTCCAAAGAATAGGTTGGCACAATGCAACAGACAATTTTAAGTCGATACAAAAAAAGGTTTTTAAAATATTGGTTATTTAGGGTCACATGACTGTTGGCTTCGCTTCCCAAACATTCTGAGTAAAGTAAATATGGTTGTTTTTATTCTATACATGTTTACACAGATTGAACAAATGTCAAATCTGAAGCATATTCACTGAAGATACAGGAAATGCTTCAATATATTCTATATTAACTGTCCTGAACAGCATGTTTATAACCAAAAAGGCAGTTTGTCTTTATCTTCCTATGGATCTGTTGTCTCTTTTTCATCCTTTACGCCACTTCAGTTTTATTTATGTACTTTTTGTGATGAAGAAGTTGCCCTTTGATATAGTTAATCATGCATTACTGAGTGAGAACACCCGAGTCTTTAATTTGGGAACAGGTCACAGGTCTTCCAGTGGCAGATTATTGAAATGGTTCATATTGGTAAGACAATTTGTAAAGGGCTTCATACACAATGTGTACGAAATCTTGATTTTTTTTTATGAAAATAATATGTGATGTGTTACCCTGACAACTTTCAAAACCATGTTTTTTGGGTTTTGTTTTTTTTTTTTTTGCTTTTTTCCTCCCCATTTTAAGATTACATTCAAGCCCACCAGGGCTGATTTTCTAATCAACCAAAGTTATTGATCTTTACTGATCTTTAACATAATAAACTTGCATCAGAGAAACCAGTGTGCCACTGAAGCACATCAGTGATGGTTGCAACTTTCCTGTATATTTTTGTTATATTAAATAATAAAAAACATTTTTTTAAAATAGACGAAATGACCCCAAACTTTTTAGCAGTAGTATCCGCCAGAAATGGTGACTTTTATGACTAGATCGTCAATAAATAACTTTGTGGAACAACATAAAAAATCAGGTGTGTGTGCGATACTTTATAATCTGCTATGAACACTTTTTTTCAAATCCTTCAGTTGTCATTTGCATCAGGCTGGCTGGTAAAATAGTGGAGGTGGATAGCGACTGAGTAAGCAGCTGAATAAAAGCTTGTTTTCTGACTTGCACACAGTCATGATTCACTCTTGAAATCATCTCTTTTTTTTTTCTCCTCCTCTGGCTTAGTTTTATTTATCGCTTACTGAGCTGAAGCGTCTCTGTCCAGATTTTTGTTTATTTTTGAAGAAGTCTTCAAAGTTGCATCATATTTTGCTTTTTTCTTGCATTACTCAGCTTTTTGTATGTAAAGTGCTGATTTTTCTTTTACTGATCTCTGTGCATGTATATGTGTCTCTCTCTGTGTTGGTGTTTTAGGTTATAGACCCGGTAGCTCCCAGGTACACAGCTCTATCCAGCTCCTATGTGGTTCCAGTGTCTGTCCCAGAGGCTACAGAGGAGATGAAGGAAATTGCCAAACATCCCAAGGTTTGAGGGTTTTTGTTCTTTGTTTTTTTTAAACAGCTTGCCGCCAGTTTTGAATACTTACTTATTCATTCTCTTAAATGCTTTTCATGCCTTGTGTTACTCTCTTTTGGGAAAAGCACCTTGGTTTTTAGCTGAAACATCTCAGTTAATAGCATTCAGCATCTTTTGCTATGAGGACTGACTCTCCCTTACTTGAAAACCAGCCACTCCAGGAACTGCAGTTTATGTCACTTGACTATAGCATGAATCAGTTCACTGATGCATACTTACCAACGTCGCTTTGCTGCAGCGTTACTGAGCTGATGCCATTTTTGTGCTTATCTAGAATGCCGAGGTTGGGATGAAGGAGGTTTGGTATAGTCCTAGAGTTCTGATTGAAGGAGCCGATGCTGAGACTTTCACAGAGGGAGAGACGGTTACTTTTATCAACTGGGGCAACCTCATCATCACCAAGATCAACAAGTATGACCATCGTTTAGATGATCTGTATTTCTTTTAAGAATCAGAATTCCCTCTCATCTGTTCATGCTGTCCCCCTTTCTCATCATTTAGAGGGGCTGATGGAAAGGTTTTGTCCATGGAGGCACGCTTGAATCTGGACAACAAAGACTACAAGAAGACAACAAAGATCACATGGCTGGCTGAAACAAACAATTCCCCCCTGGTACCAGCCATCTGCGTCAACTATCAACCACTCATCTCCAAAGCTGTCATCACCAAAGACGACAACTTCAAGGATTACATTAATAAACACAGCAAGGTCAGTTATTTGCTCTGTGTGTGCATTATACTGCCTGGATGTGGTTATTTTATAATCTGTCTTTGATCTCAGTTGGAAGAGAAGATGCTTGGTGACCCCTGTTTGAAGAACCTGAAGAAAGGTGACATCATCCAGCTCCAGAGGCGGGGCTTCTACATCTGTGACCAGCCTTATGAGCCAGTCAGGTAAAGAAGTGAAAACCTGAATCTGCTCAGTACCAAAACACCTTTTGGGCGTGTATCCAATTTTTTTGTCTCACTGTTTTATTAACTGGGGTTGTGTCTGCAGTCCCAACAGCTGTAAGGAGAGTCCTTGTGTGCTCATCTACATTCCTGATGGCCACACTAAGGAGATGCCAACAGCCGGATCCAAGGAAAAGAGCAAGACTCAGGCTTCTGACAACACAGTGAGTGTTCAGTAAGGGGTTTGCAATTATACACCAACTGTTCCTGTATGAAAGACATTTGCTGTTCAACTCTAACCATAAAGTCATCAGAATTAGTGTGCTCTGATATTTGCATTGGGTGTACTAAGACAGAAACAAAAAGCACAGTACAATTAGTGGCAGTAGCAGGAACCTACACTCTGAATACTAACTGGTTTAACCAGTAAAGCAAAGGCTGGACTAATAATAGTTGAAAACTAAACAAGGTTCAGGCCCAGTTTGAAAGCTACCAGTCGGCCTTTTATATTAGTATTTGTTATTGCCTGAAAACTGACGGCTTCTAGCTGAAAAGTTGAATATTAGTGAAAAGATAGCCACCTTCTCTTATGCTTGTTGGTCACACAGGATGCAAAGGATTTTTTTCTGGGGATTTTATGTGGATTTTATTCATCCCTACTTTTGAAGAGAATTTATTGTGAGTGTGCGTGTTTATGTCCTAGTGTGTATATACACTAAAGGAAAATCAAACCTGCCTATACCTGTCTTAATTATTATGGATAAAGATAAATGGATGGTTATCAGCTAAAACTATTAAGTCATAACACTTGCCTGGTACTTTACTTCTTCAGAGTTTTATCAAGTGTTCTTTTTTTATTGTTAGCAACAGTAGGCTAACAATATTTATGTTTGTAGCCTCCTTCTAAAAATAAAAGTAAATAAATAAAATTCCCTGGCATATAGGGCCTTCAGCTTAGCCACAAAAGGCATGCAAGCTTGGAATAAAAATGGGATAAAAATCTGAGACATCTTGGATAAACTGGTAACTGACAGTTTCTTCATCTTCATCTCTGTTGTATAAGCCTGCCAGCCCTGCCAAAGCTCCTACAACCTCTGTGCCAGCTCCAGCCCCAGCCTCAGCCCCAGCAGCTGACCTGTTCTCAAGCATTGTAGCACAGGGTGAAGCTGTCCGCCAGCTCAAAGCTGCCAAAGCTCCCAAGGATGAAGTGGACAAAGCTGTTAAGCAGCTGCTTTCTCTAAAGGTATGCTGGCTTTAAATAAAAGTATTATAAAGATAAAGACATGCGGTGAAGTGATACTTCCGATCCTTCTGGCAAATACTAAATCCAGATTCTCCTGAAATTGTCAGGAGTTGATGTGCAAAAAGGACTTGGCTTGAAAAAAAATACTGACAGTCTCATCTGTTCTTTATCTGCAGGAGCAGTTTAAGCAGCAAACTGGTGTGGAATACAAGCCAGGCATGGCTCCTCCTGCCTCAACGCCAGCCCCACCTACCTCTTCCTCAGACTCCACCTCTTGCCCATACACTCGTGTTGCCCAGCAGGGCGAGCTGGTCAGGAAACTGAAAGCAGAGCAAGCACCAAAGGTAAAGGGCATTTTCCAATCCATGATCACATCCTCATCTGTTTGTCAGATCATCGTTTTACGCCCCACGTTGTTTGTCCGCTCGTTTTTGTGTCCCCTTTCATTATCCGCTGAATTCTTGCGTCAAAAATCACTTGTCTGGTCCTTCCCTCGTGATGTCCCACATCATTTGTCCAGTGACCATTCCATCTCCTCGTGCCATTTGCATGACAGTCGAGCTTATTCTGAAAT
The DNA here is from genome assembly GCF_001858045.2 of Oreochromis niloticus. Classification (NCBI taxonomy): domain Eukaryota; kingdom Metazoa; phylum Chordata; class Actinopteri; order Cichliformes; family Cichlidae; genus Oreochromis; species Oreochromis niloticus. Next base: position 34,060,314 of record NC_031965.2, read on the forward strand.
ACCCATTACTATAAGATCACTTTTAATGGTACCAGGACCAGATTGACGCTGCAGTGAAGCAGCTCCTCGCTCTCAAGGCAGAGTTTAAAAAGCTGACCGGTCAGGATTATAAACCAGGGATGGTCACACTCGCCCCCTCTGCTTCATCTCCCGTGACTGCCACCTCTTCTTCCTTGCCACCTCCTTCTTCTTTGGGCCTGTATGAGCGTGTTGCACAGCAAGGAGAGGTAGTGAGGAAACTGAAGTCGGAAAAAGCCCCCAAGGTATTCAGATGCATGATGAATACAGACAGTAGACAAATTCTTGCCTTATTCATATGCCACATTCCAGTTACCTCGGAAATCGGATGTCAGAAATTTGGAGTTAGTCTGAAACCATCAATACTTATTAATGTTACTCAGAGACACACACAGTGTTCAAATAAACAATCCGTCCAATCATGGCTTCAGTGCAGAACCTCTTAGATTTATTCTTGGAAACATTGCATGGTTCCTGGTAACAGGGCTGGTACAGATAATTGTACATCTGATTATTTCTTATTTTGGCATCAATTATGTGTCACCACTTAAAAAAGGAAGAAATTTAAGAAAAAAATAAATACTTCTCTAACTCTTCTTACAAACACCTTAACTGACAGTGCTTTGTCTTTATTTGCACACATTTTCTGCACTACTTTAACTTTGTTTTAGGTTTTTACATTAATTTTGCAGTAAATGTTCCTTATCGGCATGTGCTTAACATACTTGTTTCACATAATTATAACAGTGCTTATATTAAAAATTGTGTGTATTAACATTAGGTTTGATTTCTTAGTTTCATTTCCACATTTTACTTAAATACCAAATTACTTATTTCCTCTAACTAAGACATTTAGGCAAAAACTGCTAAATGTCTGAATTAACATCAATCATGAGTGACCAATCTTAGGTAATCTAATGATCTGACACCTGATAAGAAAACTGATTGCCGTCGTCAGCATGTAAATTGTGGGAAAACAAATTCACCATGCACTGGAATGGGAATATTTTTACCCACAAAAGTAATAACATTGTAATAAATTGGGTTACAGTTTTCTTGTTCCATCTTCTTCAGGACCAGGTTGATGCAGCAGTGAAACAGCTGCTTGCTTTGAAGGAAGAGTACAAACGTATCACAGGCCAGGAGTACAAGCCTGGAGTGGCCCCACCTCAGAAAGCACCCGCTCCAGTTCAGAATGGCTCCACCAATGACCTCTATGAGAAGGTTGCTGAACAGGGAGAACTGGTCAGAAAACTGAAGGCTGAAAAAGCTCCTAAGGTCAGATTTTACCATTTACCTAAATTTTAGAGGCTCTGTAGCTTTCAGTAATCCTGAGATGTTCACTTTGACTTGATGTGTCTCCTTGCATTGGTTCTTTTTCAGGATCAAGTAGATGCTGCAGTGAAGCAGTTGTTGGCTCTGAAGGCAGAGTATAAACAGAATACTGGAAAAGATTACAAACCAGGATTACAAGCCCCAGCTAGCCCAGCCCAGACCCAATCCCAGACCAACTCTGCCTCCACTCAGTCTAACTCCTCTCCACAGGCCCAGGAGCTGTTCTCACAGGTGTCCCAGCAGGGAGAACTGGTGAGGAAGCTAAAGTCTGAGAAGGCCCCGAAGGTAAGAACTTAAAGAGTGGTATTAAATACAACTAAAGTTGCACAGAGAAATAACATAAACAATCACATCTCTTTTTTAGGACCAGGTGGATGAAGCTGTGAAGACTCTACTGGACCTGAAGAGCAAGTACAAGACTCTGACTGGACAAGACTACAAACCGGTGGCTGCTGCTGGAGGTACAGGGGGAGAGGACAAAAACCGCAAGGAGAAGGAGAACAAGTCTGAGAAACAGGGTGGAGGAGGAGGAGGGAAGAAGGGTAAAGGAGACAAAGGAAGCCAGAGCAAGGAGTCCTCCGGAGGAGCAGGAGGCGCAGGAGAGGGTCAAGGACCCAAGAAACAGACACGGTGAGAGACTGGAAGTACTCCTTCACCCATCTCTCTTCACATATTTCCAAATGCAGATGAACTAGCTCGGGCTTAAATTTAGATTTCAATTTCCAGCTAACACAGTTTTTGGTTTAAAATGGGTCTCCATATCAACAACTCTGATATGATTTCAGGTAAAATGATAATCCTTATTACATGCAATACCATTAACATTGAATATGGAGGAACATTGTAGTATGTTACTGTTTGCATTGCATACAAGTTATCTTTGGGTTTTTAACACGTCAAAATTTCTTCTTTTGGTACATCTGACTGTGATGAGTGGGGGAAACATTTATTGGTGAAGAAAGCAGATTTTTGTAAAAGAAATAGCACAGCCGTTTGCAGTTGGTTGTCCTTGAATTTGCTAAAAATTGACAATAAATGGAGAGTTAAAATAAAGCATTTACACCTCCTTACATTCTCAGACATCTGATTTGAGCTCATTAGAAGATGCACTGTTTGGTAAACATATATTTGAATGGTTGACATGAAGCCCCCGGCAGGTGATGGAGGTTGTACTCCTATGAGTAGCACATTTTAAGCAGGACTGTTGTTGGTATGAACACCACCAGCTTCCTGTCAGGTGTCTTGCCTTAGAACAATACACACACACACACACACACACACACACACACACACACACACACACACACACACACACACAGGTATTTGGGTGTGTTGATTTGGAAACCGAAGATGGTTGAAGCACAAGCCTATGCTGCTGTTTCTTACCGACTGAGGAGGGTTTTTGAAATCAGATTCGGTGAGTCTGACATGGTTGCTTTTTCCTGCATATTCAGTGCCTGTTTGTATGCTGTCGGTCTTAAAATCACTGGCTGTAAGATTTTTGCTACATTACTAATTTTTTAATATTCATGTTTTAGCCATTTGTCAAGAGAGGGCACTGTTGCCACGGTTGATCCAGATTGAAATATCTGTTTTCTATGATCACCACAGCATTAAGAGGTTGATATTTTTGGCTTTTAGTGAATCATCTTGACAACTACTGGACGGATAGTGATGGAATTTGTTGTAATAATATAATAATTATAGGTTCTGTCTGAATTTGCCCCTTGTTTACTGTATAATACACTACATTTATGGTATAGTACACTACATTCAACACTAAAAGTTATCCAATAAAACGAATAGTACATGTCTAAATATAGGGAGTGGTAAATAAGGGGCCTCTTAACGCCTGGTGCATAATTTTTGATACATGAGATTTTGAGACTTCTACATCATTATTGTGCCCCCCCCCCAAAAAAGAAAATTTTTTTTTTTAGTAATACATGGCAAATATGATACAAATAAAAATGTTTAAAATATGTCTCATATATGTGAAATATTATCTCCTTTTTTTAAAAATTGCCATACGGTGCAATAAAAGCTGCATTTTTAAAGAAGTTGAATTTTCTAGCAATTGTTTCCTGACGCTCGCTCTAACACTCCCCTCGGCCTGAGCAGTGTTTTGTGTTTAGGATTACTAAATGCTAACCCACTGAATTAATGCTTACCATGTTGGCATGTTAAAGCTAAAGTTCTAGACTGTGAGTACAAAACCTTGATACTAACATGGTTTTAGACTCGTAGTCTTTCAATTGTCTGTCAATTGGAGACCTGCTGAGAGAGAAAAGGGTTTCTATATGTCTCTATGGATATATAGAAAGTAGATTTTGTTCCTCAGACAAGTAAAAGTGTCATTGTGCCAAAAAAAAAAAAAAAAAGGATTATCATTTTGCCCTCATGCTCCAGCTCTGTTTTGTCAGTTAGCTTTAGAAATACAGTTTGCTTTAAGCAGCATGATGGACTTGACTTGAAATTGCAGTCATTACTCTTGTGTTTGTGCACTCAGGAGCAGTGATCACTAACCACCAATTACCTGATTGTTGTGTTTCTCTGTCAGTGCTTCATTACTGCTTTCTCAAATTTGTGAAGAACATAAATGAAATATCCTTTCGAAGAAACACGTGATTAACAATAAATTGTGCTTAAATAACCTATGAAATGTTTCTATAACCCTTACTCATTTGTATATCTCCTGTCAGGTTGGGTTTGGAAGCCAAAAAAGAGGAGAACCTGGCTGACTGGTACTCTCAGGTGAGTATCACCCTTTACTCCAACAGCGCAATTTGCTATGTCAGTCAAAATCGTCTGTTAATATTCTTCTCTTGTCCTCCTCAGGTCATCACTAAAGCTGAGATGATTGAGTACTATGATGTCAGCGGCTGCTATGTGCTGCGACCCTGGGCTTTCTCAATCTGGGAGTCTATTAAAGACTTCTTTGACAAGGAAATTAAGAAACTGGGTGTGGAGAACTGCTACTTCCCCATGTTTGTCTCTCAGGCAGCCTTGGAGAAGGAGAAGTCCCACATTGCAGACTTTGCTCCAGAGGTAAATGAGACTTTGTACAGACATCTTCTTATGTTTACAAAAAGCAAACGGGGTAACATAAATTAAACAAATAGGCAAAAACAAAAAATCATAATGATATGCTCGCGCATGCATTTATGGATCAAGCACAGTCTTGATCCATAAATGGGACTCTGTCGTTATTTTTATGGTCTTCCATCATTTATATCCTAGCATCCCAGTGATGTCAGAAGTAAGTTAATTGAAAGGTTCAAGTCCTAACATTTAAGGTGGCTGTAGTAAAAATTCTCTCAGCAGGTCAAAACAGTCTGTCATAGCTGGCCAAACAGACGAGTGCTCTTTACAGAATGAGCATGTATGAGATAATCATACAAAGATAAAACTAGTAGTAAAAATATAGAACTGTAAATGTGCAATTTCCTGTTATTACAGTTTTGGTTTCCCGTTTTTTAAGGTTGCTTGGGTAACTCGGTCTGGAAAGACTGAGCTTGCAGAGCCCATCGCTGTCAGACCCACCAGTGAAACAGGTCTGAACCACAGCTCTTTGGTTAACATAAAGCTATGCAGACTCACATTCAGCATATAACGTTTAAAACATTTAACATTGTTCTTAACCCCATTTATCTCTCTTTATTCACCTCAGTGATGTATCCAGCCTATGCGAAGTGGGTCCAGTCTCACAGAGACCTGCCAATCAAACTCAACCAGTGGTGTAACGTTGTGGTCAGTGTTCCCTTCTTTTCTTTAGTTAATGGCTGCAAGATTGCTCATGAAACAGCACCCAGTTTAGTGTGCATCTCTTCTCCATTGTATAGAGATGGGAGTTCAAACATCCCCAGCCTTTCCTGAGGACAAGAGAGTTCCTGTGGCAAGAGGGACACACAGCATTTGCCACAAAGGAGGAGGCAGCTGAGGAGGTAGTATACATGACAGAATGTAAAACAGTCATACGGAGGCAGACATGATATTAGAGTACAGTGTTTCTGGAAGGCTGTTTATGCGTCATCTGTATGCAGGTTCTGCAAATCCTGGATCTATATGCCAGGGTGTATGAGGAGCTAATGGCCATCCCTGTGGTAAAGGGGAGGAAGACTGAGAAGGAGAAATTTGCAGGAGGAGATTACACAACAACCGTGGAGGCATTCATCTCTGCCAGCGGCCGGGCCATTCAGGTAATACACTGGCTTTATTCTCTCAATCCTCTTACTCAAGTAAGCGAGTAAACATTGCATTGAAGCAAGAGTCCCCTTTTCCTCAGGGTGCTACGTCCCACCATCTGGGCCAGAACTTCTCCAAGATGTTTGAGATTGTATTTGAGGATCCCAAGAGGCCGGGCGAGAAGCAGCTGGCTTTCCAGAACTCGTGGGGAATCACAACCAGGACCATCGGTGTTCTCACCATGGTCCACGGAGACAACATGGGACTCGTGCTGCCACCCAGAGTGGCTTGCCTCCAGGTGAACACTTAGTCACATGAACACCTGGGATACAGTACAAATAGTTTCTGGTGGATTTTTATTTTTGTAACAGATGAAGATGTCCTTTTTTCTTCTATTATATTGATGTAAACGATGCTGCAACAGCCAGCCTAAGATTTCTCTTACCTTTCCCAGGTTGTCATCATTCCTTGTGGGATCACCGCAACCTTGCCAGAGCAGGAGAAGGAGGCACTGTTGGCTCAGTGCACCAAATACCTGAAAAGGCTGCAGGAGGCTGGTATCAGGGTGAAGTCTGACCCGCGAGATAATTACTCACCTGGGTGGAAGTTCAACCATTGGGAACTCAAGGTCATTAACAACATGATCATAATTCTTATTATAGTTTTAACGTGATGCAGAGAATATTATTTGGAAAAAAAGAGATGTCAGCTTGGTTTCTGACTCCTTGTTCTGTATGCTGGGGTCTCTCATCCAGGGAGTTCCTATCCGACTGGAAGTGGGTCCTAAAGACATGCAGCAGAAGCAGTGTGTCGCAGTGAGGAGAGACTCTGGAGCAAAGGTGACAATACCAGAGGCTGAAGTGGAGAAGAATCTGCTCAACATGCTGGAGGACATCCAGAACAGCCTGTTCAAAAAGTATGTAATACTTACTACACTGAGGTTTTGTTACAAATGGACATATGCCCAGTCGAGGACAGTACCACCACAGGACTTTTTGTTAGAGGAGTTAATAATTGATATAAGTGTCAAAGTTAATACACACCAACCAACTGGGGACAATGTTACATTAAAATAAGTGTACACAGATTCTGGCACAGACCGTTTGAATTCTTCCAACAAAAAGAGAGATTACATGGTGTCTATAAACACTTGCTTAATGTCTACTTGTCAGAGCTTCAGATGATCTGAAGAGTCACATGGTGGCTGCAGACACAATGGAGCAGTTCCAGAAAGACTTGGACCAGGGCAAGGTGAGTAACACAAACAACCCACAACAGCTCGTACATCTCACCGTCTTTCCTCATCAAAGTAAATAGTTGATCTCATATATTTTCCTTTGCTTGATAGATTGTCCAGATCCCATTCTGTGGAGGAATTGAATGTGAGGACTGGATCAAGAAAACCACTGCTAAGTAAGTCTGACATATTTGAAGTGACAGTCAGAGACATTATGTTATCACTTCAGCACATAATGTTTCCCATGATTCCCCCACAGTTTGCTTGTTGTGCTCAGAGTGCTTAATTTCAACCACTGAAGGACTATTTGGTACTTTGTTTTTTAGGGACCAGGACCTGGAGCCTGGTGCTCCGTCCATGGGAGCCAAGAGTCTCTGTATCCCATTCACTCCTCTGAAGACCCTCCAACCTGGACAGAAGTGTGTCAGCGGCAAGGAGCCGGCCCAGTACTACACTCTGTTTGGACGTAGTTACTGAGCACCTGCTCTTCTGGGGCAAGAGAATAAGCATCTTAGTAGAAAAGGGCTTTCCCACCTTCTCTGTAACTGTTTTTCCTTCTTGGTGTTTACCTTAAGTGAGGTGACTAAACTGTGGGATTCTAGAAGGGAATGTGCTCTCTTTGTTTTTGTTTTGGGTTTTTAAAAAAAACAACAAAAAAACATGTCATCATTGTTACAACACTTTGGAAATGGAGCGGAGACAAGAGATGTTGTTTACTCTTATAGCCATTAATATCTAAATTGTTGATTATCCGCTAAAGGCCCTGTCAGAAAGAGACTCGCTGTCCAGAGGTGGGGCACAAGAATGGAAATGGCCAGGAGTTAGGCAGGTGTATCAGCATCAAAAATCTGATGAGTGAAAGCAGCATTTGTACTTTATCTGGACTTTAAAACCACTTTATTGAATATTTTTCAAACTCCATACCTAAAATGCAAGATTTTCTGTACTTGAAAATTGATGAATTAACGAGGTTTGGCCTTTTTGTAAAACTCTCAAAGGAGAATGTTACTGATGGGGAGGGGGAATCGTGAGAATTACAATCTGCAACAATCTGTGGGAAAACGTCTCTTTGCCTGGCAACAGCCCCATCTCCCTCACAGCCAGACTATCTCAGGAACTCTCCAAGCACTCTTGCTTGCAGTCTCAACCTATTCTACCAGTTTTGTCAGCCCCGCTGACAGTATGTGGCTTCATATTTAACGGCTTAAAAAATGTCTTATCCACCAGAGCCAAATGGTGCAGCTGTGATGAACCATGTGTGTGGTCAATAACACCTCCTGTCTCTTCTCTCACATGAAAGATCTCTGCCGCCTGTCTAAAATAAAGTAATTTTCAGGGCAAACTATCCAGTGTACGTGTGTGGTTTTGTTTTGTTTTTTGTTTTTGTTTTTTTAAGCCTGGGTAAAATAGGGGGAGATAATCAAGTCCAAGATGATCTTTTTCTATTTTTGGGAAGCTGCATGGGAAAATAATAGTAACTAAAAAAACAGATACATTACATCAGTGCCAGTTTTATGCATATCAAGGTTTGCAATCTAAATGTGCTGGAGAAGTGCTTCAACAAACATGCTATCAATAAACTACAATCAAACACAACTGAGTAAGCTTGTATAATATTTACAGTGGGTTTTAAATTATCGTGCGTAAGTGTTTACTGAGCATAAGGAAGTATGTAAGGTAATTACAATATTCACATGATAAACCTTATCTGTTACATAACGAGGAACTTCAGTCAAGATTAAAAGATTACACTAATTGTCTGTTTTCAGAATAAAAGTGTTATGTTCACTTACAGTTATTCGAGAAATTATACTTCACACTGTGAGCTTGCTTTTCTCGCACATTCTGTGTTATTTAATAATTAAAAGATTATATGTAAGAGACTTTTGGTGGCTGTCCTTTGAGTTTGCAGAGATATTTTTCCTGCAAAAAAGCAGATAGAGAATAAATCACTGAAGCAAAGCAAAAGGGAAAATGGTTGACACTCTTCTCTTTGTGTAATTTTGGCAGAAATTACTTGGCTTTTCCTTAGTTTCTAGCATCATTAAAGTGGTGGATGATGATGTGAAATGTCTCTAAAGTTTAAAATCATAAAAACAACTTTATGAACAAAAACACCAGCTTGAAAATCCCACTCACGGTTTTAGGTATGATTTGGGTAAATATTCTGTTTTTCATCGGGACCACATTTAAAAATTCCTGGAAGCACTCCTGGTGCTGGGTTTCAGTGAGTCAGTCAAATATCTATAAAGATCTTTAATATGGCCATCTTAGAAACACACTTCTGGTCCAACCCACTTTCTATTCACATCATCTTTTTGTCAGTGGAAGCCAGTCGGAAGAACCACCAAGAAGCACCGAGTCCCAGTTAAAGATGAGTAAAGTTTATTTTGAGCTGTGAATCCTGCAAAGCTTTAAGAGGAAGACTGTGGAGCAGGAAACGAGCGGTCCTCTGCATTTTCATCTCGGTTACTGTGCCTTTTATGTTGAAATCTTGTGGCGGAAGTCTATTTTCCTGGAACTCCCTCTACTTAGTCCCTTTCCCTCTCAGTCAGTCTCTTCCGAACTGCACTCCAGCTTCTTGTAGCAAAAATGAGCGATAAAGGTTTGTCAGACGAGGCTGTGGCAGCAGTGTGTAAAGATGGAGACCCGATCACTAAGGTAAGACCACTGTAGCCCCTCATGGAGGTGATCTAAATTTACATATTGGCAATAATTCAAACGCAACAGGTTAGCAGCTCCCAAACAGGTTAACCCGCTTTTAATGCTACGTCCAATATCGGACACATTCCTCCACAAAATTCGCGGTTTTGCTCTCGTTTAGGGGCGATTCGTTTCTCTTCGACACAGTTTAAGGTGCTTTAGTTTATGATGTACCTAAAAAAAAAAAAAGAAAAAAAGAAACCAAAACGCCATGTGGTTTCATGACAGGCGGATGTGAGTTAACCTTTCTAGGTGAACCTTCCAGTGGCTGCTGTCGTAATGAAGATAAAACTCGTCATCCAAGGCGTGCGTAAAACAAGTCTGTGCGTAATGGAAGAGCCGCCTGTACTTTTTAGAAAAGCTGCCATTTAGGAGCGGTGAAACCAGAATATACTCCGCATCCTGTTGCGAAAAGTTGGCAGGAATGGGAATAGCTAATGTGGTCAGCTTGTGTCGCAAGCTTTGGAAACTGTCCAACAAGTAGGCTCACCAGGCGTCCCGCTCATGTTTCGTAGTTCCACGTTTTGATTTTGGTTGTAAATCACAGAAATGACACACATTTGAGTCTCACAAGAAACCTTAAAAAGAGCTCTACTGTTGAGCCTGTGGTTCCCAAACGGTGTGCATTTATAAGGAGTAGGTGTGAGGTGGAATTGAGGAGTGGTTTGAGGTGTGGCTTGGGGTTTTATGTCAACCACATATTATTACTATAGCTGTACAAAAAGCAGTGAATGAAGTTTACAATATAAGTACACGTAAAAGGCTCTGATTTGTAGTGAGTTTTCTCTTTCTCGTGAAGAGAAAACCACTTAAAGAAAACTTGCTAGGAGAAACTGCAAACTAAATTACCTGTATTAAGGTTTCAGCCAGGCTAGGGATTTCAGCAGCCTTCAGCCGCAGTGCATCTTTGGTTGGCAAGAGTGAAATAATGCCAGCATGATGCCAGGCAAGTTTAATCAGCACCTGGAAACCAGAGAAAAGTTATGCACTTCAAAAGGCTGTTTGCCTCCTCATCTTATTGCTCAACTCTATCATCCTCTGGCAGCACAATCTGAAGAACTGACAATATTCCAGAATCATAACCAGGCTTTATGTGTGTGTGTGTGTTTGAGTCTTGATGTTTTGTCCTGCCGTTCGGTGTGTTTTGGGCACAAAAAACACTTCTGTTCATCTGTGGATTCCTCCTTAGAGAAGCCCAAAGATGTTTGACAAACAGAACAACAGCACATGAAGTAATATAATAGTTAATAATAAGCCCTTAAATAGTTAAGAATACTTATATATACATATATATATATATTGATCAGTGATTGTTGATCAGTGGTCATGGGAATTTGCATAATTATGATTAAGGAACTGACCTCACAGCCCATTGTTCCTTCAGTGGGCTGGTTTCAGTCATTATGCAAATGTACTGTTTATAAGATTGGGGAAACCTGCAGTCAGCTGAGACTGAAAAAGTCACTTGGATGAGTGACGAAACGTTTCTCCCACAAAACGCTACGTCCAGATGAACAGAATCAACTTTTGGAGATTTACTTTCCTGGATGATTGAGAATGCATCAAGACTTATATATACACTTCTTCAAATATATTTATGTTCTATTTAAATTTTGTGCACCATGTAAGTGAGTATAACTATATAATTTTGTATAATTTGTTGTGCTTGCATAATGACAATAGTCTTGATTGAGTCCAAAGGCTGTAAAATGAGCTTTATGTTGAATCTATGCGTATAAGAAGTTGGAAAACATGCATTCAATTGAACAAAGCTTATTCGTCCTTCACAGGTTTCATTGCCAGACCTTTGTAAGGGTCATCATTCGTATGTTTATTCTTTAAGATGCTTGTGCCTTTCAGCAGTAGCAATGCATTTCATTTATTGAGATCTTAGTAACTTACCGTTCATGTTATTCACTGGATAGATGCTGTTCCCTCCACTCAGTCTGTTTTTGAAGTCACTACGGTAACGTGCAGCAGCCCTCTTACCTTCCTGTCTGTATGGCTTCAAGTGACAGTAAATACACATATGAACAGAAACAAACCTAACTGTGTAGTGGAACTAAGCGGTTCCCTCTATTTTTCTTTAGCTGTTTCTGACTTTTTGCTCTGGCTGGCACTCACATGCTTTGAAATTGAAGTTTAGGGTTTGCCCCCACGTGTAAAATGTGAGGTTTGACCTGAGAAATAAAAGGCACTTTCATTTTTCAGGGGCTTTCCACTTTTGCTTTGTTGGTTTAATGTGTGCTGTATGAATGATGAACTACTAGTACTGAATGTAGCTGGAAGTATGAATGCTGCTGTGATGCTATCTGGGGAAATATATTGCAGCTGGGGTGTTTGTAGAGTTTCTATAGATATGAAACCTTAACACAGAAGGAGGAAGGGCACAGGAAGGACAACACACAGAGATAGGACTTAACTGTGAAATGCAGTCAAAGAGCAGAAGTTTGGTTGTCATACACGTCAAACACAGAAATATTCAGCATAAAGACCAGACGCCCACTTTACCACATTTACAACATTTTCTTATATTAACTCTGATAATTTCACTAATCAGGTGACACAAGATTGTTTGAACCACTGCATATCCATATGTTAAACACCTGCAGCCTGGTGTCCCATTTGAAACTGAAAATGTGTAACAAATAGTGGCAGTTTGTCCACCAGTAAGGCTTGTATGACTTACAACAAAAATAATTCAATTAATCAAAGAGCTCACGATCAGATTGACCCCAAGCACTGAGTAAAGATTCAGTTTACTTCATGCTGTGACTGAATGCTGTCGTTTAAAAAGAAAAAAAACCTAATTTCTCTCGTATGCAGAAAAACAAAAACACAGCAATCTAACACAATCTGACACACTGTGTGGAAGAGAGAAGTTTGTTTTTGAACAGACAGAAGTCCATGGTGACATGTCAGTACTGTTTTTATAAGACTTTAAAATCTAATTTGAACTGAAATTGAAAAAAAGTACAACAAAATAAATACAAACAAGCAAACAAATATCTGTTAGCAATCAAACTGTTACTTCAGGCCCAAAAATTCACAGTTGGCGTTTTCCAGTTTCTCATTCTTTGTGTTTCAGGCATTCTCTTGCAATGACTTAAGTGTTTTCACAGTGATGGTGCAACAGTTTAGTAATGCGGACCGGACCACATTCTAGTAAAAACACGGGTCATCGTCAGTCCTCAGCATTTAAGCTGTAAACAGGTTTTGAATTGAAAATAAGGAAGTAAATCTAACTGAACATAGTCAAATTTGACAAGTTCAGCCCTATGATGCTGACCGCGTGTGTTTGTGCGCTTGGTAACACAGAGGTTACACACGCCGCTGAGTGCCAGGATACAAATTTTTCTCTAAACGGAGCCAGAGATGAGCATGGCTGTCTCACGCAAGAATGAAATGTACAGTGCTTAACATCATAAAGAAATATAAAATGATTGTCTTGTACTCTGCTTGCTGTTTGGTCTCACTCGTACATTTGAGGAACTAAATGTAACGTGACAATCTGAGTTTGCTTTTTGTTGAATGAATCTGAATTCCTCTGCAGTTTAAAGAAACAGTAATTTTCAGTCCTGTCATATTTGTCATTAATTGATACTGTTACTTACCTTGAAGAGTTGTCCCTAATCTATTATTGTGTTTATGTGTTAGGATTTCATGATGCAGCAGACGATGCTGAGGGTTAAAGATCCGAATAAATCCTTAGATTTCTACACCAGAATCCTTGGAATGACGTGAGTATCTGTGCAGGCTTCGGTTTACTCAGCTCTTGAACTGAGTTGAATTTGTTTAAATCTTTTTATTCGTCACTCCAAAGAAAGACATAAAATCGTTAAATGTGTTTTCAAAATTTGTGTGGACGTTTGTAAACTGTTTTCTCTCCGATGTGTGATATCTTGCAGGCTCCTGCAAAAGTTTGACTTTCCCTCGATGCGTTTCTCTCTCTTCTTCTTGGGCTATGAGGACAAGAAGGAGATCCCTGCAGATGTGAAGGAAAAAACGGCCTGGACCTTCTCAAGAAGAGCCACCCTCGAGCTGACACAGTAAGTGTGGATGTTAGATACTACCAGGAACAAATTCACTTTATTGCATTGTGTGCATCTTCAACTGTTCTGTGCATCTTCTTCAACTGTTATCTCCTTCATCCAGTGAAAATGATCCTCGGTTGTTAAAATGTAGTCACAAACCTAAAGTTAGTGTTGTAAGCAATCAAAAAGCAAGCAACGCTCAAATTGGAATATTTATTTGAATCTGTTCTTCCAGTAACTGGGGTTCTGAGTCCGATGACAGTCAGCCTTATCACAATGGAAACTCGGATCCACGTGGCTTTGGTAAGACTGCTTTCTTGTTGTGTTGAGTTGATAATGTATGTTTGTGTTGTGTCTGCTGCTTTTTGCGGATACTTGCGTGTCTGTCTGAGCACCGTCTCTTTTACACTTCACAGGACACATCGGAATTGCAGTTCCTGATGTCTATGCAGCCTGCAAATTGTTTGAGGAGCAAGGAGTCACGTTTGTTAAAAAGCCCGATGATGGTAAGATGTGACATATTTGTTCAGGGTTATGATTCTTTAATCATAGTTAATTATGTAGTAAATCAATATTTTTTCCACATAATAATTCCTAAAGTAGCTACATCTTCTGCACGGGGTTACTTTTAATTTAATGACATGTTGATAGCAGGTTTCTGTAAACCTTTAATAGCTAATATTTAATATTTGTACTAATATGAAATTTAATTATCTTGTATTCAGCCTGTCTTTGTTGCACATGTTTAGTGCTTTTCTCCAGTCAGTACTTACAGTTTGCTTCCCACCCTCCTCTCTGTTATATTTTTTTATTCCCCCTGCAGGTAAAATGAAAGGCTTGGCCTTCATTCAGGACCCTGATGGTTATTGGATTGAGATCCTAAGTCCCAACAATATGGTGCCCATCACCTCCTAAAAATGAACCTATGCGACCTTCTTCAGTGTGGAACCTCAGGCTTGCTGTGGGCTCAGGGTTTCAGTGGGAGAAGATAAGATTCGGGAGGGGGGGGGGCATAAAGAATTTAACATTAACACCTGCTGGAGAGCTGAGAGCATACAGAGTGGGATTACTTGCACAATGGCAATCAGTGTGTCCAAGCACAGGATGGACTGTTCTCACACAGTTGATCAGTGTTTTGGTTACCTTTGTTACTCCAGTGACTATTTTCCTGACTTTTTCAGTCATCATCATGTTCTATGTTTTCAAAAAGTGATGTGAAAGAAAAACGGTATTACTTTGCAATAAACATGAAAGTCACAGTTGATACAGATTTCTGATTATTTTTCTTTCTAAAGGTGAAGCAGTGGGTAATTTTTCATAACCAACTTACATTTAGGTCAGTCACAATCACGATTTCACCAAGGAACAACAAGATAATCTGGGAATTTTATCCATACTTATCAAAGTTGAAAATGGATGTTTTTTAATGTAGGAATTAGTTGTTTTCTTGAGAAAATTAAAATGAGGTCTTAAGGTGACTAAGGCTGCTTTTACTAAATAATGATTGGTGGAAACATTTGTGATGGTTTGAGAGATTTTCTGTAATTTACACTAAGTCAGTTCAAAATTAGGCAGTAATGACTTAACTGAGGCTGTTATATGTGAGCTCAGATTTTGAAAATGTTTCCTAAAATTATCTTATTTAGTATTACTTTGAACAATTTGGATGCATTTTGCGTGATATTTCATAAGTGGAGTAATTTGGTTTTGATTTGCTAACAGTAATTTAGGCAAAAAAAGAGAAACTAATAAGTTCACTTCAGTTATATTTTTGCAACTTTTGGAAGCGTGCATTAAATTAAAGGCGTCTGCACATTTTCTCTTTGATTCATTCCTGCCGTGAAATTTCTTCAGGACTTACATTTTTTAAGTCAACTATCTTTTTCCCATTACTTTTTTCCCTTGCTTTGCAGCATAACGCCTGTATAACATCTTTGTCTACACTCAGTCTGTTGGCATAAAAACATGCACATCACGACTGCTCTTTGTACATATGAATGTCATAATGCTTGTATATTAATTATAACTAAAAAGGTCCAAAGCAACTGAACTAAGTGCTTATGTTGATGTGACCAAACTTATGGATTAATTTGGGACATCTATTAAGGGACTGTTTCGCATCCACAAACTATCATCACAATTTCAAAACTATGTGGTCAAAGAATTGCAATGCAAATTCTGTACTACTGCACCTGTACTCATTACTGCATTAGAGTGGTGTAACATATTAAGGGTCTCCTGCATATTGGGCCAGTTAGGCTTCATCTTAATTGCCTAGTTGAACAATGACAGAAAAATCTGTTTGGCACATTTGCTCGTCATAAGTTTGCGGTTCAGACCCACACAGGATCAATTTGACAGTATTTTATAACGCTCATAGGCTGTGTGTTTTGTCCATGCAATCTATCAGCTTCAGACCCAGATGTATTGTTATCTCTGCTTTCCAGCAGTGTGAATTCATTTAGCCTACAGGGTCTGCAGCCTGACATTACAGGCAAAACAAGAAAACAAGATAACTTTACAGCTACACAAATGACTCTGTGATAAGCTGGTCCAACTTGGCCTGTTTGAACTGTCAGAAAACCCAGGGACCGGTCCAGAAGAGTGGCAATACGATTCCCCCCCCTTTGCCCTCACACAGGGATCAGTGCGGACAGCCTGACAGTGCCAATCACTGGATCTGAGCTCTGTTGCTGTGTGTACACGAAAACTCAGTTATAAAGTTTTAAATATGTGAATAGAAATTTTGTTTTGTTGGTAACGATCTGTTAGATATAGTGTGTGATTTTTCGGATCTTTGGACATGCACATCTACTGAATATTTGCTTTAATAGACACCAGAAAAACTATTACTATAGTGAGTGTTTATTTCTGCAGCCCTCCACTGTTCCATTTCTGTTTGTACTATGACAAGAAATTGTAAGATGCTATAAAGTATCCTCACTAAGGGGAGATTTTTTTGTTCAGTTTTATTAATGCAGAAAGTGAATCAATATAAAATGTTGTTTAAGGCTTTCAACACTATTTTAATGCAATTTTCAGAATTTCTGAGTTTGTCTACTAAACTGCTCTCAAATGTCATGTCTTGGTGTTGTGGTGACCTGTCTTTGCTTTATTGGGGGCAACAAAATCACAATTTTGGAGGATGCATTTTTTGTAATTTTGTTTTTAATTTATATTACTATTATTAATGCTGTAGTGTGGTTGAGGGATGGTGGGCCTCTTGCATCCTCTGTTGTCCAGCCATATTTTTTTATTTTCTGTTTTTATTTGTTATTTTTTTAACCAGATGATTTCATTAGATTGTATTCTTCACAATTTGTCAGATATCCACGGCTGTTGAATCTATGATGGGTTAGATTCCTCCTGTGACACTTTGGGACACCCATATTTTCTTCCTTTTATTTAACCAGTTGAAAGAGAGCCGGTGGAAGTGATAATCTGGAGAGCATCAGCTACAAACAACGTTTTCCCGCTTTGGAGTTTTTCTTGGGAAAAGGCAGTGTTATCCTAAAACTGAGGGCTTATAGATAAGACACAAAATGAACCTTTCATTATTTCTTTGAATATGGCCTCCTTTACTTATTTGAAAACTCCATGAACCTCTGTGAAATTTTTCCAATCAATACCAGACTCTAAGATTTATCTCGTAAAAAGTGACTATCAAGAGAAAAAGATTATTTTTTTGTTGTTGTATGGTTTCTGGGTTTCTTCATTATTTACCCTTAAATCACATGTATGTGAACTAAGGTTAGTATGTCCTAAAACTTGATGTTGAGATGGAAGGTGATGATTTGCTATGATATAAAGGGACCGACAAGAAGATGAAGAGTAAGAAAAAGGTTTTGTTGCAAACTATTGAAGTAAATGTTTTTTGTAAATTGCTTTTCCCACAAAGTGGGGAAAAGCTGTGGAGAAGGAAAATTTGGATCCTACCTATCCTAATCTGTCTACGCACTTTTTCTTTTCTAAAGTCTTATTTTCCTTCTTGACTTTCATACTGTGGAATTTGGAATCCATCAGTAGGGGGAGTCAAGACTAGCCATTTAGATGTATCCTGTAGGTGTGCTTTAGGTTAAAGGAAGGCCCTGTTTGAGCTTGTGTGCCACTAGAGGGTGTTCTAGTACTAAATTAATTGGACATTCAACCTCCTACTGTGCCTTAGAGACATCAAATACTCTTGAATATATCCTAATTTTTACATATAATTCTAAGATCTTCATTTACATAAATGTGCCTCCCCGGTTTGCTTAAATATGCAAAACTAGACTTTTTTGTCAGTTTAATTTCAGTCACATTACAGTGAATAGCTGCATTCTTCAAGAGTCAGAACCTCGGAGCTTTCTCTGCACATCTCCTTTTTGTATTTTTAAGATTATATGAAGGATTTGTTATTGAAAATGATCAGAATTTACACTGTGCTTGTAAGCATAAAAACATTTAGAATGTTTTTAAAAATGGCAGTTAAAAGGACAACACTGTTTACATTACAGTACATCTTCAACTCAACGAATCATCTCCTCTGACAGCCATGAATAACCAGCTGCTTGTCCAGACAATCCCTCCCAAGTGAATTTTACTCATTTGCACCTTAACTCTTGTGATGCTTGTGACTATCACCCATGCAACGTTATGGGCTATCAACACTCCTTGTGCCACAGTAAGAATGACAGTTTTAAATTTGTATGACTCTCCTCCAGTCTTAGAGTCAATGAAGATGTAAAAAAAAAAAAAAATTCTCCATAATGGACAACATCTCACATCCTCTGCACAGTGTTGTGGTTACCCAGCAGAATGCTCTAAGCCTGAAACTAAGGGGTTGGTTGAAAGCCACAAGTGGTCCATCTTTCTTTATTGCATTTATATAAATCAACTTTCTGCTGAAGTTGTATAATTTCAGAACTTCGACAAAAACTAATTCAAAGCAATTTTGTTCTTATTCTGAAATTAATATTGCATTATAGGAACCATCTTAACCAGAGACTGACTCACATTAGGATGCAGATGTAAAGGTGCTAAAATTTCCTAACTGCATGTCAGGATAAAAACCAAGCCGTAAAATTGAAGGTGGTCTCGGAAGCCCCCAGTAGTAATAATGCAGTAAGACACTGATTAAACATAAGTTAAAAAAAAAAAATCACCTCTAAAGCTTTGTTTCAAGGCTTTAGAGAAGATTTTTAACCACAAGAAGACCTCCACGTTGTTTCCCTGCTTTTTCAGTACCCACCTGTTTGTGTTTATGCATTTGTGCAGTGATATGTGTGGGTCTCTGTTATTCTGGCTCTCGGCTCCACTCATCCTGCACAGTTGCTTGCAGTTAGCTCATTATCTCCTCATTCTGCTCACCTGCCTCTCAGCTCATCGCTATGCAGTGCATGTACTTCTGCTCCTCGACTGTTCTGTGGTAGATTGTTGTTTGCTAAACTAACAAACTTTTTTTTCTCCTAGTAATATAGCTTTTAATGTTTTCCATTGTTATCTTCCTTTAATTTCATCACCAATTTGCTTTCTCTCTGCTCAGTTTCATGGCTGTTTGTTAACAACGCCCAAACAACCTCACTGTGCTGTGCCGATCCCTCGCTCCACACACAGTACATCCTCCAGTGCTGTCCTTCCTAGCAGCTACTTTGCCATCTGAGGCTGTTGTGCTCCTGGGAACGCTCAGAGTGAGAGATTCAAGAGCAAGCTACAAATACAGCAGAGAAAACTTTAATTGAAGAGTTAATAAGGTGGAGAGTCCAAATCTGGGGAGTAAGCCATTATTGTTCTCTTCTGAGAGCTGGCTGTCTCTCTAAAGTCTAAACTGAGCAGCCAGACAAAAATAACCTTGGTTGAGGAAGTTGGGTAGAGCAAAAAAACAGTGACTCAGTTCTGAAGCAACTTGCAAAGCATTCAGGATTTTTTTAAAGGGTGTGGCGAAAGGTAGAATAAGCAAAGCTGATTGAACAGGTCTTCATGGACTTTAACTGAAGAGTGAAATTGTAAACGTAAAACTGAAATATAAAAGGAATTTTTAAAAAATCGAGATTTTCTGATAAGAGAAGGTAACATTTTATTAACTTGCTTCTTTTCTTGCTATGGGATATTTTTATGGTTTAAAAAATAATTAATGAAAATTAATTTTCATTAATATAAAAATATTAATGAAAACAATTCTAGCCAAGCGTAACTGACAGCAAACATTATATGTTGCTCCACAGTTTTTTTTACTCTCCTCTGCTCTCGTGACTGAACCTAGAACATCCCTGTGTCATATCAAAGTTGACTTGAACTTCTTGTGCGTTTTATGACCAAACAACTTGATGACGAAGTGAGTCAGTGCACCAAACCCTGTGACTCAGCTCAACACGTGAAACATCCAGCTCAGCTATTTCTGTATTGTCCCTCTGAACCTGAGATGACCTGCTCAGTTTGAGTTATCACTTCATGATTCCACAGAGGAAGGACAGCAGCAACAAGCTTTGGCTCTCTGGTGAAAGTGAGACTAAAAATATTTTTAAAAGGTCGTTTTAAATTTAGAAGCCTTAACCACTCGCTACCTATTCCATCAGATGAGAACTGGAAATGTGGAGTACATTTTCTGACATGTTTTGTCCACAAAATGTACCCGATTTCACAGTAAATAAATAAATGTAAACATAACAGTAATAAACATTTTTTTGCTTCTTGTGTGAATTTGGCACTATATCTTATATTTATTTATTTTTTGTGAGAACATCCACAATTTTAGTTATACTCAGTCTTTCTGTTGTAGTTTTACCATTATTTTAACATGGCCTTTGGATTTGTACATCCATGTATTCTATACATAGAAATGCATATACCGTTTCTGAGTGTTTGCCCACATTTTAATTAATGAATCACAGCATCTTGTTTAAAGTTTTATTTCTTCCAGTGTTTTGGTGGATGAGGTTGCAACATGTACTTGCATTTTGTGTTTCGCAATTTAAGTTGCTGCAATTTCTCTCCTGTGGCCTCTTTAATCAAAAGCTACAATTGATGCTGTAATTAGTCATTTCAATGTCCTTCACCAATTTAATCCATTTCAGCCAGCCTAAATAAATGCTCCTCTAATAGAGTAAAAACAGGAGTGTTTTAAAACCAACAAAGGTTATCATTAAAATTACATTTTAGCTCACTGGAAAATTTGGTATCAAGAGATTTAGATGTTTGGGATCCTTAGCATTCATTTAAGAAAACAATTTAATGTGTTTACATTGACCCAATGGAAAAAAAAAACACTATCACACTGCCATACATTCTCAGATTTACATGGTATAAGGAAAGTCAGTTAAACTGTAACATGGGTAGATACTGATACCATTTAGGCTGACACTGGGTGAGTATCGATAAGGATGACTTTTGACAGTTCAGCGTCTTCAAGAGTGAAAAAAATGTCAGAAATATGACAAAAGAGCAGAGTATGAGAGAACAGTGAGAGAGCCTTGTTCCTCAGTCAGCTGTGCAGTTAGCAGTAGCAAAGTAACAAAAATGTCTCTGACAGCTTTGAAAAAAAAATGCTATAGCCTATCAAAGCGGTTTCACCTGAGTAAAGACAAAATAAAAAAATAATACAAAATCTGTAACTCTATAATTAAGAGACGCAGTCTTTGCATTCGTCTCTTTTCTTAACCACTTATTCAACTTGAAAAATGGGCCTGAGTGGGTGAATTTGTGCTATAGTGGTCTGGCAGAAATCATGTCAACAGAGAAGTGGTGACGTAAGGACGAGGAATCCCTTACTAGTATTATTTGTATTCTAACTTGTACAGCACTTTAGGAGCACCCTTGCACTTTATCGCAGATTTGCAAATCAATAATGTTTGCACACAAGAGTTTTAATTATTTATTGAGTATTTTAATAATTAGCAGGTAGCCTTTTGTTCCAGGTCCTGCACAGCTGCTCCTCATCAAGAAGTATGGTGGGGGGTCTTTCCTGTGAGGAGGAAATAAGGTCTACTTTTAAGGAAAACTTGGGTAAATAATTGTGCAAAGTCTAGAGGTAAAGGTGGAACAAAGAAGTTGTTGTTAAGATGTGATAACTCACCTGTTTTTTCAGTGTTCTCTCCAGGGTTTTGGGGGAAATGTTTCCCAGGGTTGCTGTGACAAAGTGGATGAGCAGTTGTAATGCTCTCCATTTGTCCCAGATGTGTTGACCTTTTTTTTTTGCACATTATGCACATTATTCTGTCTCTGTATTTATTTGCTATGATTTTCTATTTGTCAAAGTAACATTGCTGCACTAACTATCCTGTTTTGTGTTTTTTTAATCTAAGCATTCTGTTGCCGGCAAACCAAACATTCTGCAAATTAAGGCAAATGCTCAGTTACATGTTTCTTTATATTTTATTACGTTACAGATTAAGTGATTTGTTCATACTTCGTTCTTTCTTTTCAGTCTACATGTAGGTCAGGTGTGGGGAAAGGCCCGCCTAGCATTTCCTCATTTTAAAGTGCTAATGATGTCACACATGACATCAGCAGATTGATGGTTTCTTTTACCATAGAAATGCTTCCTTTTGTTTGTTTCCAGGTCTGAAGGGATTCATTGAATCTTTTTTGTTGTTGTTGTTAATACAGCCATTTAGTTGTGTAAATGTGCTAATTAGAAGTGTGAGGAGGTTTTTGTCATTTTTAGTCAACTATGTGAGTTTTACATCACTTAGCTCAAGTGAGTGGTACTGGCCGGACTAATTGAAGGGAGACTGATGGCACTATGTATAGTCAGTCTCTGCCTGACTCAGATGAGGAGTGTTTGAAAGGCTTTGAGGTTGTTTTTTTTTTGTTGTGTTTTGTTTTTTTTTGGGGGGGGGGGCTCATTCCAGTCCACACTCCATACTAGTGGTGGCGGTAATGCACCAATCAGTTGTTTGCCAACCGCCAATAACATTTAAGAAGAAGAAGAAGAAGACTTCTGTGTGTGCTTCCCTACCAGCTTCCTTGACGTTTGAGTCTGACTACTTCACAGGGGTCCAGACACCATTTAAAAGTTCCAGGAGAGGCCATGGGTTAAGGGAGTTTGGGGAATCGTTGTGCTTGGGGTTTGGGGCATTTTTATGATTGTTGAGCTGTAAGTGTAAAATATAAAATATTTAATCATATGAAAATGGTAAAATGTTGGTGGGAAGTTAGAATTTGGAAAACTCAACTGACAGTAAAATAATGGTTTAGTCCTTAACAGATGAGATTATTTAAGGCTGCCAATTGTCATTAGACAGGAGAGTGATTGTATGTGCTGCGAGAAGGCTTGACATGCCAGTGATTGTCATGGCCTTAGAGCTATATGTTGAAATAAATGCTTCTTGCTTCCATGATACTGTGTCTTGGTCTTCTTCACTGTAAATCCAGCTGCTAAATGCTGCCCTGTTACAGGTGATCAACTTCAGAAGGAAGAGGACGGCTACACAGCCTGTATCTATCATGGGATAGTATATTAATGTGGCGGAGGGGTAGAAGTACCTGGGCGTTCAGTCTGCCAGAGGCTTCACACGTAAATGGGATGAGCAACCAACATTTCTTAAGTAAGTTGAGTTTTTTTTTTTACATGTGCAGCAAAATAATGGAGAGTTTCTATCACTCAGCTACAGCAAGCTCAGTTTACTTTATTGTGATATTACAGTCACTTCAAAGATCAGTAACAGACTGATTCAACTTTACTGCTCTTTCTTTCATACCACATGTAGAAACTATTTATATTACTACTTCAGCTTCTGTAACAAAAGAATTCCCCAAATATGGGATAAAATATCTCTTATTATTGAATAGCCCACTCCTGAATGCTTTTAAGTGAACCAGAGATTATAGTAATTTAAGTAGTTAAATGAGATATTAAGCATCATTACACCTCAGAAAGGAGCCTATCAAACTCCTACTACTGTGCTGTTGTTTATTTATAGCCTGAAGTTAACAATTTACTTTTAGCAACAATATCTTGCTGAACTAAATATGCAAGTAACATAAATATTTAAGCTTATTTTAAGTATTTAGAGATTATTTTCTACAACAATCCAAAAAAAACCAAAAACCAAAAAAAACAACAGGGTAATGCCAACTTAATAAAATAAAACCAGGTCTGTGACAGCACCACATGACATCATACATGTGACTGGCTCTGCCACTGATTGCCTAGCAACAGCGGGGAGAAAATGGAACCACTCCTTATTCACTGCACTCACTCAGGTCGCAGCAATGCACCTGCCAGGTTTAAAAGAAGATCACATGAATGATTGTTCAGACGAGATGAACCAGCAGATAGTGGTATTTATGTTTCCCCTCTTTCCTTTAGGTGTTACAAATGTGCAGATTGCAAACACTGTGATGTTCATGCTCATTTTTCCTCACTCTACCCCCCCTCAAATGTGGCAGCAGAGTGCAATTCTTGCCCTCATCTTCGTAGATTAATTTTGACTTTGCCAGCCTCACATGATTCTTGCTCAGCTTGATTGATGCACAACTTTCTGGACCTGCTGCTGCCTGCAGAAAAAAGCCACACTACAGAAAATATTCCATATTCCTGAGTATTTTTTACATAATGTCCATGGAGGTCTGTAGACCACATCTTATGTTGAAACAGACATGTTAATTATTTTGCTGTCATTGTACATCTGAGTGGTAATTGGAATGGATGGCATAAAGCTTTCTCCCTGGCTTGGAGATAATATGATATGGACAGCATATGTGAGCTATGAAGGCAGGCTAGTTGAAGCATGTCATTTAAATTAGGTTAAATAGGACAGCTTAAACTGCAGTTTGTTAAATAATCAGAAACACGGCTGAAATAAAATAACTGAATAAAGATAAGGAGGATATTTAAATAGGGTCACGGAGTGAGGAAGCATAAAA
Source organism: Oreochromis niloticus (assembly GCF_001858045.2). NCBI lineage: Eukaryota > Metazoa > Chordata > Actinopteri > Cichliformes > Cichlidae > Oreochromis > Oreochromis niloticus. The sequence continues at coordinate 34,084,668 of NC_031965.2, forward strand.
TAGATGCAAATTTACATTGCATCTGGGTTATGTTGTAATGCAGGACAACATCTCTGAAAGCCACTCAGGTTATTATTCTGTTCTGCTTAAGACTTCTTACTGAAACATACATGTCCTGCAGGAGATATCCTGGGGTTTGGTAAAACAGCCCTGCAGGAATGGTCTGATATTTTAGAGGGCAAAAGTAGATAACCGTACAAAGTCTTATATATTTTATTCATTTTTTTTTTTAATCTGGAATTTTTCTTTCTGTTGGTAAATTTTGAATTCAAGAGTGATTAGTTAGCATGACAGCTTCTTAAATCTATATTACCAAAGCATTACAATACTTGTATAATAAAATTGAAGAGCAGGACTATAAAAGGAGAGTTTACTCAGTGTGCAGTGACAGACCAAGACAATTTTTTAGAGCTGGCCAGGTTGAGAGCATTAAGTACACTGGAGGATGAAGGATAGGCTCCACCTTGTGCTTTTAACTTGGTTAAGTGGTTAAAGAAATTAATTGGTGCAACTCCAGTTTAAATGAGAATGTTGTTAGCTTTGTATTGGACTTTTCAAATGGTTGTGTTGGGTGAACAAAAGGATAATCAGTATGTAGTTTGTAGTGTTCGGCCCTTGGCTCCTCTTCTGCTGCTATAGCCTACCCACCCACCTTTACATTTAGGATTAAGAATACTATACCCACCATCCTTTACATTTAGCTAGCATATGAAATCAAATATTAGTGTGTTGATTGTTTTGTTAAGTTCAGTTCAAAGAAGCCATTCTGTAGGTACTACTGTATTTTGTTAATTTATTGATTAAATGTTAACTGGTTTGGTTTTAGGACCATCACTTCAAAGATCAAAGTAACTTTTACTTTCAGGAATTTTGTTAAGGTTCTTTTAGCCCATTGGTTGTTTGTTTCCACCACAGTTTAAAGACCTTCATGGTAAACACACCTTGCACTGATTAAGTCTTTTCATGCTTCCACTTGTCTTGAGAGACCATTAACTTGAAAGTTACTCCCCTAGACCCTGTAGACCCTGGTCTCTGGGGCTCAAGCACAGCTTTCTTTTATACTTTTGTGGGAGAAATGGAAATGATGCATTATTCTCTTGAGAACCTTAAAAAAGGGATCTCACATCTTAGAAACCCAAGAGTGTCATCCTATTGGCTTGCACTGGCTTGTACTAGTATCATACTTCTGAACTTAAACATTGATTATAAATAACATTTTTCCCGTCTATTTCTTTCATTCATCTGACTCCGATTACTCCTCAGCTAATACCACCTTAAACATAATCAGATTATGTTTTTGTTATTTGATATAGTTTATATCTGATTATTGTACTGGCATTGTTAGAACATTTCTCTGCTATTTCCTGCCATTTGTTAGATAATTTGATTATCCATTTTGTCTTATGGATAATATGTGGATTATCTTGAAGTCTCAGAGGTAACACTGCAACACTTTTCCCCCCATCATTATATTATGAATATGTCAAAGGAAAAATGTATATATGTGAGCTTATCTCTACTATATTTAAACTAATAATAGGAAGGATAGCAACCTGTAAATTGGTATTAACAATGAAACAAAATTGGTAGACAACCATGCCCAGAATGAATAGAATGAATGAAAGCAGATAATTCACACGAAAACACATTAAATAAAATAGAGAGATGCATAAGGTATATTAAGGCTGTGTCATTGTTCAGCCAAGGAAAGTGTGTGAAAAGGTAAATGTCTCCAGCTTGGGAAGGGGTGAAACTGCAGATCACCCCCAGCCCTTGATGGATACATAATAAAATATAAATTAATAAACTATTGTATATTAGTAGTATATTGTAATATACTATTGCTGTTATAAAAAAGGAAAAACCAAACAATAATAACATTAATAATGACATACTATTAATAAGAAGAGGCACCTCAGTCAGTTATGATGTGAGGTGGATAATTGTAATAATACTTGAGTTCAGTAGAAGCACAAAAGTTACTGTGGATTAAAGTGAAAATGAGTTTAATGTTTAATAATCTCCATCCGATCAACTTTAGGGCAGCCAGGTGTAGGTGTGATGGACCTATGTGCAACCATGGGAAGGGGAACCCTCCTGGTTACCTTGACTACAAAGCTCACCCTTACAGGACCACAGAGAAAGACTGTTATGCTGCTCGCACATGCCGAGCATATTAACACACCCAGCCAGTGTTTCCCATATATGGGAAACACCCTGGAACAAGTGCACTAATTCTGATCTCCGACCACATCTTCAGAATGACTTTGTAAAGTGCACAATGACATCAACATCCTCCTCCAGGAAGAAGCGCTCAACTTTAACAGGTTTTAAAGAGACTGTTGATCGTTGTTGGACTTTTCCTGATTTTATTTTGTTTTCTTTATTTGAGTTATTCCTTGTTTAAAAGCTGTAATCTCACAGATGATAAGTTTGTCACTCACAGCATACGCAGATGTACCAAAACCGATGAAGATCATGAAGACTTCTTTTCCTATTTGTTTCATGAAGATGAAGTGCAACTAATGATGTAGTAACTGAAAATGTGAAAGACAAGTAGTTACTCACTGATGAATTGTACATTTCATTTTCTGATCAACAGGAGGGAATGTCAAAGGAAAATTGTATATATGTGATCAGCTCCATGAAATGTATTCCTTCATTTATCATTAAGCACATGTCTACGTGACTTTTCACCTAGTAACTTGTGTGCAGCTACTAACTGCTTCCTGTTTTCAGAGAACATTTAGATGTAAAGGGAAAAACCCGCTGCTCTGAGTGACGTTGTTACCTTTGTACACACACACACACACACACACACACACACACACACACACACACACACACACACACACACACACAGAAAAGATCTTGTATAAATAAAGGACGCAGACAGTCGTGGGGTGCAGGTCGTGCGTCCATGACTGCCCTCGCGAGTGAAAGAATCTGCAGCTGAGACATCTAACTCAGATGTCTCAGCTGAGAAACGGCAGGGTGATCTAAAGAAATCCCCTGTCAGAATACAAGAATAATCTACAGTTACTGTAAATCACTGGCTTCATAACACATAGTAGTAAAATGTCAGTTGAGCTATGAACTAAAGGCCATCTCTAATCAGTGTACATTACGATGGGCTGTGAAGCTGCAGTTTCACTTAGTTGGCTGTCTTCTCCTGGCAAGCCTTATCTTCAATGTGATTACACTGCAGTCTGAAGAAAATCTTTTTACTTGGTGTATGCTGCCAACTCAGCGTTTAATCAAGGCTCATGCCTATTCTTCAAGTTAACTACATCACTCAATAAAACAGTTTGATTTAGGTGACCTTCAGGTAAAGAAAATTATGGTACTGAAGAAAAGATGCTCATGTGCCGATGTTTATTTTTTTGTATCATTTTAGTATCTTATTTTATAGCAGCAGTAGATTACTAGAAAAAATCCTATTTTTGGCAATTCTGTAGGTAGAAAAAAATTAAATTGCTGATGAGAAAGGTCAAAAGACTACAGCTGGCCTTGTTTGCACTGACAGAGAAGCTATGATAAGTCAGGTAACTGGTCTTCTCAGCTGTGAAAAGTAGGAAAACAAAGTCCCAGTGTATCAGAAAACACAACACGTCTGACCTTGAGGGGGGATGGGCAACAATAGCAGAAAACGATGTCGCATTGCACTCCTGTCAGCTCAGAACAGAAATCTGAGGCTGCACATTTTGGTGTGAATATTTGGTGTGAACAGCTTTAATGCATGAAGCCAGCCTGTCTTAATGTTATGTCCAGGTTGCCAACTGTGATGTAATTCTGTGGAGAATGTTTTCTTTTCACTTTGGGTGCCTAAATGCCATTTAATAAAGATTCTAAAGCCAAATCCTCCTTGAGAATTGTTCTTGCATGTGCGTCCCCTTATGGCCACAGTTTTCAGCATCCTCTAGTGGCTACTTACCATGAAAATGAACCACATCAAAGCAAAAATCTTCCCAACCTAGTTTCATAAACATGAAAATGAGTTCAGTGGGTTTCAGTGACCTCCCCAGTTGAGAGATTGGAATCCAATAAAATACCTTTGGGATGTGGGATGTAGCGATAGACATTACTACAGCAGTCTTGCGTGTAAACCTTTTCCAAAGTGGCTAGCTTGCACTCTTTAGTGGCTTAATATTCACGGAGAGAAAATAACGATAGCCATCTTCCTTTTGGCCTGGGAACCACACTGGCCATTTATTGCGCATGCTCACAAGAGAAAACAATAACAATCTCGTGCACGCAGGCACGCACCTCTCTGACGTCATCTCGTCACTTGGACATGACTTTGCTTATAGTGAAATACTTAACACTCCCACTCAAAGACATGTTCGTTGTTCTCTGTAATAGAAAATAGAACAAACAAAAAAAAATATACAGATATATTTTTCAATACTGGCCATACTCAAAAAAACTTTGCATCGCTCCTTTGTTCATTTTTTTTTTTTTTAGGATTCTCTGTGCTGATCCATTTTATTTTCCAAATAGATACTCCTTGAAACTCTCGAACTTGACCTTTGTCACTGACTTAGTAAGAACATCAGCTATCATATTTTCAGTAGGGCAGTACTCAATAGATATCTTTCCCTCAGTGTGCGCAGATCGAACAAAGTGAAACTTTATATCTATGTGTTTGCTCCTCTGTGTGCATACCGGGTTCTTTGATAAAGCTATCGCCCCCTGGTTGTCTTCATATATCTTAACAGGTACATGCTCTCTACTATCTACTCCTCTAAGTAGTTGTACAAGATACATACTTTCTTGGGTAGCAGCAGCCAGCGCCATATACTCTGCCTCACACGTAGATAGAGCTACTGTTGACTGTTTTCTGCTTTTCCAGGATATAACTGGACCATTTTCAGTTAGACTAAAACAGTATCCAGTTGTGCTCCTCCTGTCATCTTTATCTGACGCCCAGTCAGCATCACTGTACCCTTCAAGCTTTAGACCTTTCTCACTTTTGTGATAGTGAAGCTCTTGGTCTCTAGTACCCTTCAAATATCTCAATAGATGTTTTGCTGCAGACCAGTGCTGTTGTTTTGGTTCCGCAAGATGTTGTGATAATTTACTAACGATCCAGCTTAGATCGGGTCTGGTGCATGTCATAATGTAAATCAAGCTTCCCACCATCTCTCTGTACCCTGTAGGATCAATGATCTCTCCTTCACTGTCAAAACTTAACTTTTGCTCGCCTGGCGTGAATCTCGGTTTACAATCGGACATCCCCAATTTTGTCAGCACCTTTTCAATATGTCTTTTTTGAGTCATTTTAATCTCTCCCTCACCCTGTGAAAAATCGATGCCTAGAAAATGTTTAAGTGGACCCATGTCTTTCATCTTGAACCTTTTCTTTAACACCTCTTTCACATCCCTGAGTAAGGTGTTGTCACTTGCTGCTATGATCAAGTCATCTACCCACACTAATAGAATGACCTTCCCACTCTCAGAACCTCTGTTGTAGACACAATGATCAGCATCATTCTGGACAAAACCATTCTCTTCAAGGTAATCGTGCAGTAACAAGTTCCAGTTACGTCCCGACTGTTTTAAACCATACAGTGACTTGTTCAGTTTACACACTAAGTGTTCTCCTGTCTTGGATTTTACCTCAAAACCTTCTGGTTGCTCCACATAAACTTCACAGTCCATCGGAGCGTGGAGATAAGCAGTCTTTACGTCCATTTGGTGCAGTGTGAGGTCTTCCTGCACCGCCACCTGCATCAAAGCTCGAACAGACGTCATACTCGCTGTTGGTGAAAAAGTCTCTTTATAGTCAATCCCTTCTTTTTGTCCATATCCTTTTGCAACATACCTTGCTTTGTAAGTCTCAGATCCATCTGGGCTTTCCTTTACTGCATACACCCAACGGCCTCCCACTGCTTGTTTACCTTCTGGCAGTGGCATCAAAATAAAAGTCTCATTTTCCTTTAAAGAGTTCATTTCCTCTCTCATGGCATTTTTCCACATTTTTGATTTTTTAGAGTCCATGGCTTCTTTGAATGTTATTGGCACCCCATAAGCCACTTTATAGAAATAGTCTACACCTTCATCATCATCATTGTCACACTCAGTTTTGCATTGATAATCCTTTAAATACTCTGGAGCTTTTCTCTGTCTTGTAGGATATCTCACTTCTTCTCCTTCCTGAGTACTTTCTGTTGAATCTGCCCCTGTAAACTCATCTAGGTTTGGTTCTACACTCGCCTTTGGTTCTACTTCATTTTGGTCAACCATGTTTGGTGGTGTATTTTTGTGGATCTCAAAAACATTTCTGACGTCAAAATCTGTTTGTGTCTGACTGTCTGCACTACTTTTAGTAAGACATTTTATCAGCCTGTGTTTTTGGATCTTTCCTACTTCAGGATAGTAGACATTGTAGGCTGGGCTATATTTGTCATAGCCTAAGAAAATTCCCTTTTCACATCTAGAGTCCAGTTTCTTTTTATCCTGTTTGTACACGTAGCACTCAGAACCGAATACCTTCATGTTTGATAGGTCAGGTGTTTTTCCAGTGAATACACAGTAAGGAGTCTGTTCCAGTCGCCTACTGTAACATCTGTTGCGGATTTGGGCAGCTGTTTGCACAGCATACGTCCATAAATGCTTTGGGAGTTTGCTCTCCAACAGCATGCATCGTGACATCTCAAATAAGGTTCTCCAACCTCTTTCTGCAGTTCCGTTCTGGTGTGGTGAGTAGGGTGCACTAGTCTCGTGCCTTATCCCATTACTCCTGAGTAAAGTTTGGAACGGTTGCCCGGTAAACTCTGTACCATTGTCGGATCTTATACATTTTATCTTTCCATATGGAGCTACGTCTGCAATGAACTTTTCTGTAGCTTTTGTTGTGCCACTCTTTGCTTTTATAAAGTACGGAAAAATCATTCCACTGTAATCATCAGTAAATGTTATCGCATACTTGTACCCATCTTTGCCTACTGGCTCTATAGGGCCACATAAATCTGTGTGTACTAGCTCCAGTATAGTTTTAGCTTTAGCATCTGCCTGTCTGTTTCTGTTTTGTGTGAATTTTCCCTGTATGCAAACTTCACAGTTTTGGTTGGACCCTTCCTGTTTTCCTTTTATGGTCATGCCTTTAACCACCTTTTCAAGTTTTGCAACATCATCTAGGTTACAATGACCAAGTATTCTGTGCCAGGTCTGAATATCATGACAACCATATATCTCATCAACATTTTCATTTTCTACAGTGTTCAGGTAATACAGCCTACCGTACACCTTCACCTCAAATTTGGTTCCATTTTTGTGGAATAACCAGTTATCCCCATTCTTGAAATGGAGTTCGGCTCCGTTGGCTGTTGCTGCTTTAACTGAGAAAATGTTCTGAGGAAACGATGGGATGAAGAGTGCTTGCTTCAGCCTTGTTTTCACCTGCCGTCCCTCGCTGTCCAGGATGTAGATCTCTGCGTCGCCCCTCATCTTCGCCATTCCTTTCACCTTGGTTCCATCTGCAAGTTCGATCACGTGGTTCTCTGGTTTGAAGTTCTTGTCCACTGTCTTGAACTTTGTGGCGTCGTTAATCATGTGTGTGGTGGCACCGCAGTCTACTAAAAGACTTTTCTTTTCTTGTTGCATAGGACAGTCACTCATTTTAAAGAAACAAAAGGATGTAGCCTCTTCCTCTGCTTTATTCATGTAGTCACGTCCTCGTCCACGACCGCGTCCTCTTCCTCGTTGTGGTGTGCCCCAGTTTTGCTCCTCTCTCTTTAACTGGGGATCTGCAAGACAAGTCCTGGCCATGTGTCCCTTTTTACCACAGGTGTAGCACTCGATAGTAGCCATGTCCACTTTCTTTCCTCTCTGTCTTCCCCGCGACCTTGTCCCGCCGATGGTCTTCATCACGTTGTCCTCCTCTACACTCACGTCACTCCTCCCGTATCTTTCGGTACTCTCGTAACTCCGCAGTTTTGTTTTAAACTCGCTGAACGTTACCGTGTCATTTGTCTGAGTGATGTGCACGACAAAGGGTTTATATGAATCAGGTAGCCCTTTTACTACCATGGCTATCTGGAGTCCATCACTTATATTTTCATCAGCCCTTCTTAATGACGTGAATATAGTCTCTGCTCTGATAATATAGTCAGTTACTGTTTCTTTACTAGTCATCTGGAGGGAGGACAGTTCACAGTATAAACTTACGACACGTGGTTTGTCTTTTCCTGCATAGTGCTCGCCGAGAATCTCCAGCGCTTTTCTTCCGTTATTTCTTGCATCTCTCATGACCAGTGACAAACTCTTGTCATCCAAGCACTGTACCAGCTCTGCGTATGCTTCCCCGTTCTTCGCTTCGTCTTCGGCGCGGGCATCCTCGTCGTCCTCTGCTTCCTGCTGCAGGACAGCACCGAGGCCGCGCAACTCCATGTGCGCGAGGAACCGCGTTTCCCAGAGCTCGTAGTTTTTCTCATCGCCGTCGAATAAAAGCTTAAACCACCTTTGGCTGGTATGACTGGGCCCATAACCTGTAGCGATAGACATTACTACAGCAGTCTTGCGTGTAAACCTTTTCCAAAGTGGCTAGCTTGCACTCTTTAGTGGCTTAATATTCACGGAGAGAAAATAACGATAGCCATCTTCCTTTTGGCCTGGGAACCACACTGGCCATTTATTGCGCATGCTCACAAGAGAAAACAATAACAATCTCGTGCACGCAGGCACGCACCTCTCTGACGTCATCTCGTCACTTGGACATGACTTTGCTTATAGTGAAATACTTAACATGGGATAATTGGAGATTGACAGCATAAATGTCCAGATGACAAATCTGCAGAAACTGTTTGATGCAGTTCTGCCCAACCCAGAGCAGAATCTGAGAGGACTGTATCAAATATGAACTGTTTAAAGCAAATGCAAGCCTTGGCATTCCAACAAACTGCGAACTGGGAAACTTCAGCTTTCCTAGATACACACTATTTTTCCAGATACTTGGTATAAACAATGGTGCTTGAAAGTTTATTTAGCAGAAAGTTTGATTTTTCAAGTAGTGAAGTTTTTGAGTATGCACACCTGTTTAAGGAGAGTTGTCTCAGGGTTGTGAAAGCAGCAGGTGCAATTATATATTGTGGATTGCTGAAGTGGAGGGATTCATAATGAAGCAATAAATTCTCTTTTTGAAAATGCCCCGGATTCACCTGCCATCCTTTAATCCCGTTCATTATATTCTGGCTGAATCAGACTCTTCCACTGACAAACTTTCATTCTGACCACGATTTTGAAGCTTATCATTGTAAGAGCTCTGTTTTCTCTATATATTTCTTATGATAACACCTATCTATGTCACAGCAGACAGTCATGGAGATACAGTAAAGTTTTGCCAAGCAAAACTGTTTTTACCAGCCAAGATTTCAATGACCTCTTTCCAGAAAGGACTTAACGTAACTTGTGATAATACTTGAGTTCAGTACAAGCACAAAAGTTACTGTGGATTAAAGTGAAAATGAGTTTAATGTCTGTGGAGCTGAAAAGGTTGTGGCCTGTTTGGACAGTAGCCCAGAGTGTGTCAACATAAGCCAACAGTCAGCACCAATCAGCTTCTCCGTTGCTTTGAACAATGGATAATCCTCCACCGCAAATTATTAGAAAGTCAGGGATATAGTGACATTTAATTCTTCTTTTTCTGTGCCTTTTTGTTGAAAACAGCACCAATAATTAAAATGTATCATCCAGCCTTTCAGTAATTATATGAAATATTTGATTTCCCCTGCATGAACAGACATGCTTCTAATTGAATCTTTCATTTATCTTTCTCTCTGGTAGAAGACAGAACAGCTGGTATTTTCATAAAAGTTTTCTATAGGAAAATTATTTTCCTTTCTGGCGCTTAGTAAAGCTGCAGCAAATAATTCAGAGTTCATGTCTTCATATATGAATTAACATCTGCTTCTACAGGTCTTTACAACTGAAGTGCATCTTATTATAGCTCACATTTTCTGCTCGGGTGCAACTTCCAGTGGTGGTAAGGGGATAAATAGATGCTTTTCTCTCCGTTGTTAAAACCAGATGCCTTATCGTATTGTTAAAACAATTGTTATGAAATGGAAAAAAATGGAACAAAGGCTTAACAGCTTTCCCACAATTTCATTCGGTCTCATCAACATTTCCATCACTTTTTGCTCTATGCAAAGGAGTCAGATATTTTTTACATGCAATGCTTTTGGTTAAATTGCAGATTTTCAATTTTGCGAAGCCATTCTGCTGCTAAATCTTTGAGCAGTATCAAAAAGAAGGCACTTCCCCCCAAGATTTGACACTGAATGCATTCTTGAGTGCTTTTATTACTTCGTAAAAAGAGCACAAATTAAGGCCTTTTTCATAGTAGCTATACTTAAAATGAAGAAAAAAAGAAAAGACATATACATTTTGCGAGCCTGCGGGATGTGTTTGTTCTCACATTAATGTGCTGAGAAACTGTCGTGCGAGGAAGAAGCCAGCCATGTGTGAGGCAAAATAGACTTCTAGCTAGAGGGTATATGTAATAAATAAATGTATAGTCTATAGTATTTGTGTCATTGTTACAGGTAGTTTACAGGTATTGATTTGGTTTCAAGATCATGAAAATTGTGGTCAGGTTGGAGACATCATAGTCAATGTGTGCAAAACCTTCTCAGCACTGACAAGTGTGGAAACACCACACTTACAGGCTAACATTTCTATTAAAGAAATGGATCAGCATTTTGGGAAATATGTGTATTGCTGTTTTGCTGATACTGAGGAAAACTTTACTCAACTTTTTGGTAAAAATGAAGGAGCTTTCTAATGCTAATGACAGGGCTAAAGGCAGTTACTGCTCTCAATCTAGAAATAGTCACAACACCTTTTGCACTCTAAATTTGTCAGTTTACCCCTTCGCAGGTTAAAGAAACTAAATGAAGCTTGTTAGTTACTGTGAGCAAGCATTTGCTGACAGTGTGAAGGAAAATCTCCCTTTTAACAGGAAGAAACGTCCAGAAAATCCAGTCTCAAGGACGGGGAGCCATCTGCTATGACCTTTTGGCAATGAAAGGACCGAGACAAGACAAAAGACACACTAATGGAGAGAGCAGAGTTTAATGATAACATTGATTAAATGCAAAATGGTGTATTCACACATAGAGAGCGAAAAGAGATGAGTGACTAAGAAACATTTAGGGCATCATGGGAAGCCCCGAGCAACCTAAACCTATTGCAGCGTTACCGAGAAAGGGTTCAGGGTCACCTGATCTGAACTATATGCTTAATGGTAATATGCAGTTTTGAAGATAAGATTGTGCCTGATTATTCAAGACCTTGAAAGTGAGGAAAACGATTTTAAATTTCCTTCTCGATTTAATAGAGAGCCAAAGAATAGAAGTCAATATGAGAGAAATGTGGTCTGAAGGCTTTTCAGGAATTTCTGATTTGTTTCTTTCTTTTTTTTAGAAGAGCCAAAGTATCCAGGGTCGTACACAGTGAGGATGTCACACTATTAACAAGATATTCAACCTCTGTTGGAGCAGAGTTTAGGTAACTGCTCTGCACAGTGTTGCCACATGCCATTGAAAAAATAACAGCGGAAGATTTACACTTTTAGTGTAGCTTAGTTAACTAGCTGGGACCAACTTGGACATGTATGTATAGAGGTGTGGTCCTGCTCCTGAAATTCAGATAAATTAACTCTAATTACAGCACTTTCAGAAAGACATCTACTGTAGTGAAATTTATTCCCCACTCCCATGTAATCCATTATCATAAATTTAAATGTTATTTACAAACAGGAGGCATTGTGCATTAGTAACATTCATGTGGAATCTTGTTATTGGGCCCCCAATGAATTCACATCTCATCTTCAGTTTTCTTTTAGTCTCCATTTAGCTTTAGCTTTAGCTCTTTTGTCAAACAGCATACAACATGCATCTTGCAGTGTAGAAGTCTGTGGATTTATTTATATGTAAGTGCACTGAGGCCTAAATTGAGGGAAACTCATTTCCAGTGTTTGCTGGCAGGTTTTCTTCAACCATTATTTTGTGCCTTATTCAAAATGACTCAAACTACAACAATTTATACTCAGCTGTCTAAAGTCTAGCTGACCAACAAAAGTCTACAAAAGCTTGGACATTTCTTATAATGATTGATCATGTGTAGATTATGGAATTTAGGAAAATGAAACCCAGTTATGAGTTAGCTTTTCTTGTCGAACTAGATTAAGCCACATAATAAATTATTTAAGGTTTTGTTTTTTAAATTTAACTCTTGAGTCATTTGGGTGAGAAATACCCTTTCAGTGCTCTGATTAGTACATAAGTTAAAGGAACTTTTTAGCTACAAAAACTGCTGAGTGGGTGTTTTGTGCTACCTTTTCCTGCTTTACATAAGATCAGGAATGCTTTGATGAAAACGCTAACACAAAGCTAATTTATGTGTATTTTAACAGTCTAAATTGTGCTACAGTAGGCCTGCTGTATCCAGGAGCAAGATGCTGAAAACAACCTCATGAGTACGGTGTGTGCCTCCAGCTCAACACTGAAGTCAAGTTTTATCTTTTAGTATTTTCCAGTTTGAACTTTGTTAATCGACTAATTGCGTAATACTAGAATAGATTTGTGAGCTTCTTACCTGACAGGGAACATAAAAAACCCCAACAAACAAAAAGAAAACAAAAAGAAACAACAACAAATAAACCTGTGTATGCCATCAAAAGAGACAACTGGTCTATGAAAGTTAATCAGTGAACATTAAACTTCAGGGGATGAAACACTAAAGCTTCACCAGCTCAAGAAGAAAACCATCATGCTTATTATATTAACAACCTCACGTCGTTAACAAGAGCTGGTTTGGGATGCTGTGGATAACAGCGATGCTAATAGGGGCTGTAGTGCCTCATTGAATTAATTCAGTCAGAGATAAAATTAGAAACTTTGCCGGAGCTCGGGCTTCATTGAACCTGACGCTCCTGGATCGGATGCGGGGACCCTGGTGTAGCCGCGCCCACAGAACGGCTGACGCGCTCACCGGAGGGATTAATAAAAACCGAGATGAGCTCCTCAGAAGGGGTACGGAGATAAAACAGTGAGGGAACATTTGAGATTCTTCAGTTATTATTCAGAAGCTCAGCACTGCACTGTGCCTGCTGCAGGGAGATGGAGCCGAACCGGAATCTCGGACTTCCATAAACCGAGTTGGCTTCGATTTGGTCACCGTCTGGGAAATACAGTGATCTGCAACACCAAAATGTGAGGTTTTTATTTTTTATTTTATTGTACTTTAATACTTATAAATGTATTTTTAATTGTTTTTGTTTTCACGCACAGTGCTGTTTTTGACGCTGACTGCGACTTCTAATTGTTGATTTACATTTTAAATGACACACATATTATTAGACGCATAAAAGCCACAGCTAAGTTGCATTTTTTTTTTTTTTTTTTTTTTTTACAAGTGACAGATGCTAAACTCTTAACTTTGTCTGATAAATATATTAAACTTAGATTCCCTGTAGAAAACGGATTTATTAAAAGTATTTTTGACTCATAAAATTGATGTCATTGGGGTGTAATTATCTTGATTGGTTGTTGTTGGTGCTGCTTCTATTCAGAGAAGATGGGTTGTTAGAAGCAGTCAGCGTCTTTCCACCTCAGTGAGCACATCCGAGAGATGTGCTCTACGCAGCAGACTGCTCCCTCTCTGTCACCGACTGTATTAATCACAGAACTAATATTTTGTCCTATTATGCAAATCAATGCAGATAAATCTTGTGCACCAACTTTATGCATAAATCTCATGTATATTATATTTATGCTTTATCTCACTTTAGCAACTGCAGCCTCCACATGTAGCTGAGCAAAATGCTGGGTTCTTGGTGAGGGTCAGAAAATGAACGGCTCCTCCTGCTGTGATCCTGCAGCTGTCATGTACCAGCAGAGATCAGGATTTGACCTCAACGCCAGCTGTGAATGGCCAGATCCTCACTGTAACTGGACATCAGTGGACGGTGCTCTGCAGCTGCCTACTTTTTCCACTGCAGCCAAGATCAGAGTGATCGTTACCTTCATCCTGTGTGGCATATCCACTTTTTGTAATTTGGCTGTGCTTTGGGCTGCCAATGGGCACAAGCGTAAGTCCCATGTTCGAGTTCTGATAATCAACTTGACTGCAGCTGATCTCTTAGTTACGTTCATCGTGATGCCTGTAGATGCCGTGTGGAACATCACAGTTCAATGGCTGGCTGGCGACCTGGCCTGCAGATTCCTCATGTTCCTCAAGCTACAGGCCATGTACTCCTGTGCCTTTGTCACGGTGGTGATTAGTCTGGACAGACAGTCGGCTATCCTCAACCCTCTGGGCATCGCTATGGTCCGGAAAAGGAACAGGGTCATGCTAATGGTGGCTTGGATCATGAGCGCCTTGCTCTCAATCCCACAGGTGAGACCAGAAGCCAAGACACGTGATTATAGTTTGACAGACCATTTTTTAAGTAATTTAGAGAAGGTCTGAGTCATAGTAGTTACTTTAGTGCTGACCTTTTCTTCTGCAGATTCCTCATGCACTTCCTGTGCAAGTGCAACCTTCCTTGAGTGATCCATAAACTATCGCAGTGGGCTGGCTATAGATCAGCTTTATAACTGGCTTTAGATGAAGATGAATATTGTAGCTCAGTCTTATAAAATTATAAAACTGTGGGCAAACAAATTTAAGAGAACATGAGATTGTGTTTTTACATTATTAATACATGATTAATCATTCTGTGTACCAGGGTGTATTTACATCAGATGTGGCATTTTCTTGACACTGATGCATGAACTTCTGCTCTGGGCTTTAGGGGGGCATAAACCTTGGGGATTAATAGCTCTATCATTCAGATTTCTAAAAGATCAGGACCTGTAATCCTGGCTGTATGGATTTTTCCCTGTAAACAGTGTGGCAGTGAATGCAGCCTGTAACACTTTTTTATCGTGGTGTAATGATAAACACAAATATAGCCCATCTTCTCTTCAAGCATGCTAGATGATTCTGCACAGGATTGCAAACATTTTGAAATGTGCAAAATTTCCTAAATGTGCTGATCATAAATAACAATTAATTGTAGAGAAGAAAAGATTACTTGCTTTATTGATTACTTATTTTCCCAAACATTTACTGCTCACATGTTCTTAAACATGGACAGCTTTTCTTTCTCATATATGAATATGAGTATAATATCTTTTGGTTTGGGGGCTTAAAGTAAGCTATGAAAATATTGTATTATGTTGTCTGGAAGGATCAAGTTGGATATTTCACATTTTTAACTGATAGCATTGGGACAAAAATGAGTAATTTTCAAAAATGAAATGACTAATTATCTGTAGACTTCAACTTCAAAGGGGCAATAATTATCATTTAGGTATTCTTAATGTAAATTCAACCCCTGTAAAAGTCTCAAGTAATTTTTGAAGCAGTGACAAAGAGAGGTAGACAAAAGCAGGCTTCCCATTTATAGCAAGCAACTGTTTATTTTGCCACCAGATATGAAAACTGCTGCTATCAGACTTTACAAGCTGGTGGATAAAATAACATGTTGCTGACTTTACGCTCCAAGCTGACCCATTTTAAAACATCTCTGCATAGGCACTTAAATGTGCTCTTGATGACTCATATAATGCTATAAAAGTGTATCAGGCATCTGTGTTTTAGACAGAGAAGTACTAGCTAATGATCAATGTGCTAGCTAACGATCAATGTGCAGCTATAAAATACTTTGAAATAAAAATACCTAGTTTTTATAGAGATGTGTAGGTTGAATTTACGCACTGTTTCCCATATTTTCAGAATAGCTTTTTGCTTTGAATGATATAAGAGAAACTGCTTTTAGGATGAGGACTGTGTGGTAAATCTTACATTCTTGTAATGTCTTTAAAGTGAATTGTTGTTTAGCTTCTACACAGGGTTAAAGTACTTAACACTGGGTGTTAAGTGGGTACTGGGTACTTTAACCCTGTGGAGTATTTTTAAATATTAAAGTAATAATAAGCACTGCTTGGGTTTTCTGAACTTTTAAACTGATTCACATTTCAATCCTCCCCCAACCTAAATATCTCTGGTACATTACTAATTGTCATTTCACGCTTACTGACTGAGGCATACTGGTCCATTTGGTCTAATCATTTGGATAATATTTTAATCTTCAAGCCAACGGTCAAATAAAAAAACATGTTGGATGAAAGTTACTGCCTGCAAAATTCTAATTTTGTTTTTAACCTTTAATCCAACAGATGTTCATTTTCCATAATGTGACCATTACCTATCCAGCAAACTTCACTCAGTGCACCACCAGGGGAAGCTTCGTTACTCACTGGCAAGAAACCGCTTACAACATGTTTACCTTCTGTTGTCTCTTCCTGCTGCCGCTGGTTATTATGATTATTTGCTACACCAGGATCTTTATTCAGATCTCCAAACAGATGACAAAAAAGAACAGTAAGTGTCCAAATAAATGGTATTTGATCCAAACATAGGCAAAACTACAAGGACTACAAAGTATGTTCAAGTTAAAAGGTGCTTGCAACATTTAACTTCAGTATCACCAACTTCTGTTCAGGTTGTGTTTTTCTTGCTTCATCGTATTCTTGTCATTTTGCCCCATCAGCACTCTCTCCTACCTTTTCTCACTTGACCATTTCTACTTGCCATGCAGTCACCTTAACATTTCCGCCACCAGCAAAGATTATCTTTCTACTACCAGAGTAAATGTGAAAAAACACTGAAACTTTGACAAATGTGCATGTGAGAAAGCAAATGGAACAGACATATACTGGTCTCCCTAGTACAAAGTCTGTGTGATGTTAGTTGTGCTGGATAGTTCAGCTAACTATCAGCTAACTAGTTCAGCTATTCCAATGCTACTGACAGCACTGGAATAGGCTAATGATTGATCCAGTAGTATACAACCCAACAAAGTAGAACCCTGTACCTCTTTCCTGGAGTGTACATTAACTTAAGCAAGAAAAAAAAGCATTTTTTAAACTATGTGGGTGGGTAGAAGACTTACTGGATGACAGCAATGCCTTTAAAGATGCAAACCACAGAATCAGAATCAGAAAGGGTTTTATTGCCAAATGTTGAGCAGATTTATAACATTAGGAAATTGCTGTGGTACTTTGTGCGAGACACTCGATAAGACAAACACTTAAATAAAAATTAAAAAGTGCTAAGCACTTAGTACTTTTTATACACATAGCTGTGTATAAAAAGGGTTTGTATAGGGAATGCTATGAGTCTGAATCATAGACTGATGTATAAACTGTTGCAGTTAAAGAAAGAACATGATTCACAGCAGAAAAGTATAAATGAATTGATGAAAAGTGTGTTCCAAATTTACTTCTTCAAAGAAATACTTGATGTATTTATTCACAAAAAATGCCAAATGTGTTCCTTTCTCTCCTATAGTGCCCTCCAATGAGCCACATCTCCGCTGCTCAAAGAACAACATCCCAAAAGCAAGAATGAGAACTCTGAAAATGAGCATTGTTATTGTGATCTGCTTCATTGTGTGCTGGACTCCGTACTACCTGTTGGGTCTATGGTACTGGTTCTTCCCAGATGACCTGGAAGGAAAGGTCTCTCACTCTCTGACCCACATCCTATTCATCTTTGGTCTGTTTAATGCCTGCCTGGACCCCATCATATATGGCCTGTTCACCATACGCTTCCAGAAGGGGCTGAGAAACTGCTATCACAAAGCCGCAGTAATGTCCAGCTTGGAGACTAATGCAGTGATAATGGAGTCCTTGAAATGTACTGGATCTGTCTTACCCTCTAAAAGAGGCATGACCAGTGGTGAAAAGGACATCAGCTCTGAACATGCTGAGGCAAAATCCACTGACAACATCGTCTGACTATGTTTAGTCGCAGGGAGAGGGGCAACATTGGCATTTCGCTGTTTATTTACTGAACTTATTGGTTTTACAATTACAACATGCATGTGAAGAATAAGTCTAAAGACACATCTATCTATCCCTTTTAGACAAATTATGTCCATGTATCTGTGTAGCCTGTGTGATGCTTGAGGTTGTCCATATTAACTTAAGGTTACATAACCCATTACCCAGCAAAACACATTTACCGCTACATGATATGTTTAACTGGTTTTGAGTCTGCTATGTGAGCTGTACATTCACCAAGAAGTGGAAAAGGTTACAACATTGAATAAATGATAGAAGTTGGTGATTGGTTACTGAAGAGTGCTTCCTCAGTTCTGATGTAAATGGTTTGTCGGAGCTTAAAACTAATCGTCAGAGTCCTTCATGTGCAGATACAACTAAAGAAAGAGCTACAGACGCATGCCAGATGTCAGTCGTGGTCTGAAATACGATGATTTCATTATGTATGTCACATGACATTTTCGCTTGTCGTTATAAGAAAGTAACACGCGCGACAGCTATGAAAGACTTTTAACGTCAGATGCCTGAAACTTACCAGAAAGTTATACAGTGCTATTATAGAACAACTTTAAAAACAATTAGGTTTTGTCCCTTTCTTTTTCTGCTAGAATTATTTTTAACATTATACATTTAGGACATCATGTATAATGGCTTTGTTGTGTAGTGGGTTGCACATTTGCCTAATGAGCAAAATATTCACAGTTTGATTCTGGGTTGCATCAGAAAGGGGATCCAGTGTAAAACTCAGGCAAATCAAACATGTGGAGCTACTCACTGCAATGACCCATTGTGAATAAGGGAGCAGCTCAAACTAGTTTTCTATGCAGGACTATTGCATGCATTTTTAATGAAGATTGTTAGGTTCCTTTGCATGAATGAGTTGGCTCAATTGGCTGGACTGTTTCAACTTAAATTTGTCAGAAATTAGCAGGAAAAAAATCTTTTGTTTGTCTGTGGGTCCAAGAAATGTTTTTAAATGACTGCTTATGAAATATGTCAAGATATTAAAAAAAAAAAAACAGAAAAAAATCAGCCTATAAAGAAATCTGTCACTGAAAATGTTGACTGAACATTAGCATTTTGTTTCATTAGACCAAAACATATTTAATTGACTTTCCTAACAAGCCTCTATTTCATGAAGGCAATAATTACAATGTAATACAGATTGTTTTTTCTACTAATTATCTAATTAATAAAGTTATTCAAATTATTCTATGTTGTGTAAAAAATAATGTTAAAATTTGTTACAGTAATCACTAAAATTATTTCATGTAGCATCAGGTGGCTTCAACAGCTCAAACCCTGTCTCATAATATTCTGTTAAATGAGCCCTGAATACCAAAGACAGTAGAGACAAAGCATTTTGACCATGCAATAGACAGGGCCACAAATCACAGCATGTTATTTTCTCCCTGCACAACAGAATGAGTGTCTCAAAAAATTGAATATGACACAACCTTCACACAAAATGTGATACTGTAAGACTGACTAACAATTACATTAAAGCAAGACAATAAATCTGAGCTAGGCTCCTAGTAAATCTTCTGAGTTACACTTCAGAAAGGGCAGTGGTTTTTTCACCCATTCATTGCTTCTCCTTTTTATGTCTTTATGATCGCAGGGAACACAGTGGTGACCATAGAAGCGTTAGTATTTTGCCTAACGTCTGGGACTCACTGGCCTCTGAGAACATCAGCAGCAAGGAGTGTGAGCTGACCAAACCTTAATGAAATCATTCCTTTCCAGCAGGTTTTTATAACTTGATACTGATAGTGATGAAAAAAACCCACAATTTAGACAACAATTAATTAATATTAGGTTGTGTCTTGATTATATATCAATTTAATATATCATTACTCTCAAACCTTACATTATTTAAAGCATTTAAAGTATTAATGTACTTTGCCTGAGCCATAGTCATGTGCACATTATTCTGTACCATATAAGTAGAAAAACAACTGAGTCACAAGAGATTTCACTGGACAATCTTTACCCCAACCCCCACCCTTTCCTGTAGCCTGTAGCCATGAGTATGGGATAGTGAATAAAAACATGAGATGGTGTATTCAGACAGTCAAAATGATGTGTCACAGGAGATTACTGGGAAGCTTGTTAATTAAAAAACAAAAAAAGCAAATGTCTATTGGTCCTGGTGCAGATGAAGGAGACCACCTGGATACCTTCCTGTGGGCAGAACAGAAGCTACCAGTGAAGGTAATCTAAGTAGACATGTCAAAGACTGCCGCTCCAGCTGGCAAGGGAGAGTTTAGAATATGCAAAGCATGATGAATAGATACAATGTAAGTGTATGTAACTACATTATGTGAAATTTATATTCACTTTGTCAGAAAAGGCCTAGAAAAACCAACCCTAGAGTTGCCTATGTGGGAAAATACCAGTAAGGTCAGTAGTTTCTGAAATATTCTGACTAGCTCTTTTTACACCAACAGCTTTGCCACATTGAGAGTCACTTAAATAACTTTTTTTCTCCATTCTGATGCTCAGTTTGAAACCTCAGCAGGTCATTCTGATCATATGCCTAAATACAATGTCTTGTTATTGAATGGATAAATAGATATTATCCATATAATAGATAATTTAAAAGGTGGACAGAGCTACTGACACCTCTCACAGGTTTCTGAAGTCCCTTTTTGAAATCTCAAGATAAGTGCATCATCTGTCACCATCTTGGTTGCAAAAACTATATGTGATGAGGAGGTCTGCACACTTATTAGCTAAAGACTTGTGATTGACTAATTAGCCTCCAGTTTTGAAATATGATGTGACCAAATTATACAAAAGAACCTTAATTTTATATATTAGGACCCAAAACAAATAACTGAGCCCATAAACTTGGCAGGATAGAATGTAAATTGTTAGACATTCCACACTGGCTTCATATTTCCAACCAAGTATGTCCATGTTTTAAACAATCCATTATTACATCTGAAATATTCGTATTCTTAAAAAGGTCAAACTATTCCTTTAACCTGCTTCCTGCTTCTGGTAGTACATTACAATACAAATATGTCAGAACCTCTATTTGTGATGCATATTATGTGTTTTGATTTCTTTCTCTTTTTTTTGGATCTAACACTCTTTTTCCTACTTTGCTTTTAGTGGCTTCACTGGGTAGAATTTGTCTCCATTGTCTGCTGTGTTGAACAACAAGAAATTATCCAAAGTCTCTGTCAGTGATGTAGTAATTTTCCAACCAGTCTCACTAAAGCCTCTGGATACCATAAAGCCATGTCCTTACTTCCATGCAAGTCAGCAAATCTGGTCAAGGACAAACTAAATGACTGCTGCCACTGGCTTAATGAAAAGGGGAAAAAGCAGCACACATAGCTCTAGTGACCCATATGTGTGCTGATATTTTAATCTGGTTAGTCTTCTACCATGTTGCAATGACTGACAGATACTGTGTGTTTGAGGACTCTTTCTTGTTGTGGCAGAACCAGTTAGTACATTGTTTTGAACTTGGACCAGGTTATTCTCTCATATCTTGCAGGCTGGAGAGTGCCAACTCATTCATTGCTCACTGATCTTTCCCAGGCCTGTCCACCTCTATTAGATTTCATCTAGTGGGAGAGGGGCACATCATGTGCTGAACACATCAGTACATAGGCTCCATTGTGCCACTCAGAAAACAGATGCACATACCTGTAGTATAACAGCTGCTGGAGTCCTTGAATATTTTATATTTACACATTTGAAATGACCAATTCAAAGTGGTGTTTGTTCCAAAATCTACCGAGATCTGCCTTTGTTTATGTCGTCATGTCACATATAGATTTAATGTAAAATTATGTTATTCAAAGCAGTAAGTCAGCCAGCTGCTCTGCTCGTCTCATTTTTCCTGTGAACTTACAGTTCAATGACCTTCCTCACATTATGGCAGCTGGGTAAGATAGAAACATCAGCCTGAATACATTCTCTGGCTTACTGTAGCAGCTGTAAGCCTCAATGGTGTTTGTGGACAGTAGCTAAATTTAGCTGCCGTCCAAGCTAAATTTATGGCTAGTTGAAGAGTTTATTTTTTTAAACAAAGATACTTACATGGCTTGGTGTGCCTGGTGGTTGTTAATCCAGCATGGCAGACAGTGGACAACAGGTAGAGAGCAATTTTGACTGACTTTTCAAATGTTGAATTAAAAGTTTAAAATATTATATTTGTGTTGATATCCTTCTACATATTTGTGAATATTTTTTGTATAACTGTAAATTTAAAAAGCAGAAGTGTGTAGAACACAAGTGAAAATTTCAACATTCAAATTATTCTTTTCTTACACACATATTTTTCAAGTTGTCATATTTCGCAACACACACGCACGCACGCACGCACACACACACACACACACAAACACACACAGGTTGAACATGATGCAGAACATATATGAGGATAGTCAGATAGTGGGTCAATGTGTCGAAGGATTGACAGAAGGGTTCAAGGTGGGGGTGACATTACACCAAGAATTAGATCTGAGCCCCTCCTTGTTCTCAGTGGTGATGGACAGGTTGACAGATGAGGTCTGGACTCTCCGTGGACTATAATGTTAGCAGATGACATTGTGATCTGCACTGAGAGTAGTGAGCAGGTGGAAGAGAGCCTGGAGAGGTGGATGTATGCTCTGAAAAAGAGAAATGAAAGACAAATGAGATGGAGGACGATGCTCTGCCACGGCGACCCTTAGGGGGTCTAGCTTTAAAAAAGATTTACCTTCATATAAATCTGCTTACCTGGTTGTCACAGCAACACATAAATTCAGGTAATACTGAATAAGACAGGGACAAATGAGTACATTCAGGATTCTTGCCTGAATTAAAGGACCTAGGGAGCACGACTGTCTGGCTAGTTTGGTGGGAATGGCTACACAGTATTAAAGAGCAGGGCAGGCTGGTGCCAATCGGGGCTGAGGGATGCTCCCTGAGCTTAGTTGTAAAAGACATGAAGGAGATCAGAGGCAACCGATGAGGAGTGGAGAAGCCAGGGAAGATATCCAGTGTGAGATTATTCTGTTATCATATGTTACCTTATATCTGTAATCAAAGTAGTTGAATTATGATATTGCTGTAGGTCATATTATACCCCTTAATATAGAGTGTGTGATCAGTATGTAGTTTTAGTTTGCATTATACTTCTGACTTAAAAGAGTGTGAAAATCATTAGATCTATTTGATTGACCTGTATTACTCGACACTGTTGAATGTGTTACACTGTTTCTTGACATTTCATACTGCTGAATCATGAAGAGAATGTTGTGTGCAGGAGACCTTGTGTCTAGAATAGAAGAAGAGACGACCACATTCCATACCCCCACCTTTACAGAGAGCAGAAAAACAGGGAGCCGAGGTCATAACTTAGGCGCCGTAAGAGAGAAAACATGTGAATGTTTAGGCTTTTTATGACTAGGTGGGGGCCACTAGGGGCTATAAAAGGCTGAGTAACCCGTCACCATTTTGAGACTTGCTGTGACCCTCTGCAGGCAGGTCTCCCCATCATGATGGTTCTTATATGCTCTTAAGTGTTGAATTATATGGAAATAAAATATTGTTGATTGAGCATTTATACACCGAGTATTGTCCTTCCTTCAGCCCAAAGATTAAAAGAACTGGGAGATTTTAACACCAGCTACGTTTGAAGAGTGAATGGACATCAGGTGACAGGTTGATTGGCACTGGGAGTGAGAACAGAGCACCTGGCCTTGACACACATGTGCAAGCACACTCATACATACACACAAGCACAAGGTAGGGGGAGGAATACAAGGAATGAGGGAGGAGAAATGCTGCCAGGTTCATGAAAGTTTGATTCTGAATCCTGTGGGCATCAAAGAAGGTTGAAAAGATAAGGTGAAGATTGTCCATGGAGAGACCTTCTGTTTACTTTCAATAACACATGGCTTAAAGCTTAAAATTAATCATCAAAATTTAATTATCATGTGTTTTGTATTCACTATATTTTCACAAGATTGCATGAGCTTAAACCAATTACATATTTACATTTTAGATTAGCAAGAATCCTGTTCAAAAGAGGACTCATTGATATAACAACACAGCTGGATGCATTGTTTGAATATCATTTTATGTAATCTAGCACAAAAATATGACTTTATTGTCTTTACATCAGTTGAAGTTCTGTTAAAACTGCTGATTTATTCACATTTGTTATCTCTGTAATGAAGAATCTGACAGCTAGTGTTAGGCCTTTGCCTTTGCTTACCAAACACAGAATCATGATCAATGAGATCGTCAGGCAGAAGCAGTATTTGCAAATCTTGCAATATATGTAGGGAGGCATATAGTGATTATTTATTTATGGGGTTTATTCTTCTGCCCCGAAGATCTGTTTTTTTGTTGCAATTATCAGTATAACACAGAAGGAGGACATGAGGTTGCTGACCATGCCCCTTTTAAAACAGCATATATTCTCAAAAGTTGTTGGATATCATACTGCTTTGCTCAGCCAACTCGCTGCATTTGCAGAACATGAAAAAATGAAAAGGCTTGCCCATATTTTGACTTAAGAAAAGCTCTTTGTGCTTCTCCTGACAACAACCCCCCCTGAAGATTTAAATATCTTAAGAAAAGATCCAAGAGCCGGTGGAAGTTTCACTTGATGTCTTAAGTTGCCATTCTTTACAAAACAGAAAATGAAGACAGATGTTAGTTTTCCTCACGCAGAAATAATCCTTCAGGAGTTAAAACTAATGTATAAATATAAAGTAAGGATATATTTACTATGGAAGTACTTGATGAGAGATCATCCTATTATGAAGATTTTCCTTCACAGAAGGCTGCATTGAGATTATATCAGCTCCCATATTACACAACAATCAGCCAGGTTCTTGAGACAACTTGAGGGCTCCACAGACAAACCAGACTGGGCATACAACCTGAATGGAAAAGAAAACTTACTTGTTCACAGCATAGCAACCCCAGATCATCACACTACCACCAGCACATATGTGAGATGAGCCTTTCCTTTCTTTTTGGTCAGCAGTCAGTTTCTACTTGGAACTCCCGCATGGATGCCATTTTTGCCCAGTCTCTTTCCCTTTGTTTAATCATGATTGCTAATCTTAAGTGAGCTCTTTAGCTGTTGTCCTGGGTTCTTTTCTCCTTGTGGATGAGTTGTCAGTACAATCTTGGGGTAATTTTGTTATTTCTGCCAGTCCTAACAAGGTACACCTTTGTTACAAATGATCTCATTTGTGTATAATACTTCTCACTATTACCTGTTGGAGTCCAGAAGTCTTAGAAATGGCTTTATAACACTTTCCAGACTAATAGAGGCAGGTTTGGATAGGTTTTTCCCTTAATAAATGAAATCATCATTTAAAACCTGCATTTTCTATTTACCTAGATTATATTAGATATTAAAAATTATTTGAACTGAAACATGTGTGACAAATATACAAAAAAAAAAGAACAGTTACAATATGTAAATATCTGGTGTTGGAATTCTATTTTTGCTTCAGTTTTAATTTATGTGAACAAATGTCAATGAGTTGGTGTTTGAAATTTTCTTCAGTCTCATGCATTTTTGTCCAAAACAAACTATAAAGGTAACCACATTCCACGTCACGGAGCCTGACCCTTTAATACTTTGAGTCTTTAATAGATGGACCCTCAGAAATCTCTCTGAAAAGAAACATGACCCTCAGTTATCTTTTAGCCACTCTGAAATCACAGTCTGCAAAATCTCATTTGATATGTCAGCAAATGTACTGTGCTTTTATCCAAAAAGGGAAGATGACTTTTTGGAGTCAAGTCTCATTCCTTTTTAAAGGTCAGTTTCATTTAATTGCAGATTTGATGCATTAAAGACTCTGCATTCTAGCTGGTGTTCAACCACTTTGTCATACAGCCTAATGCAATTTCTGTGTCAGAGACAGCTGAGCGTCATTAAGAGCAAACTAGACACTCAGCCCTCATTTTCCAGATTCAGGGAGCTGCGATCATTGGTAAATGGTTTTGTCATTTGAAGGTGCTAAACATTAGTGATCTTTTCAAATATGCCGACGCTGTCAGGAACTTGACTGTACTTTGAAAGCTGCAGCAAATCAAACCTGGAAACACTCAGATCCCCCATAATTAACATCGATTCAGCATTTTATCGCATTTGCGTATTTTTTCTCTTTAAAGTAAATATAAATAATTAAACTAACCATGAATATTTTAGCAGGATATGACTTTATTTCAGCTCTTCTTCGGCTTTATTTTGTCATTTGAGAATTTAAATTTCCTTGAAGTGTCTTTTATCCTTTGATGTTTCTGCTCATTTTACCTCAGAAAGGCCACAACTTGTCTGGACCTCATCCTCCTCTCAACACAAGGACCAGATAAAGTGTTGTTTTTCTCTTTTAATCTGACTTGCTACTTTACATTGCTCAGCACATCAGGAATAGTGGCTTGTTTAGTAACTCAAGCCTTTCCGAGGTTTGTCTTAACCTACTCTGGAAGCAGTCGACACTTAAATCATCCTGCTGATAACCTCCTGTGAGGTCCTTTCTGAGGTAACCTTCCAGCACTTCCCCTTAGCCACCAGAGGTCCAGATGAATGATGTTAACTCACTAAACACATACATCCCTACGGTTGTTTATACTTTGTGAATTTTCCAAATCACATATTGTAGCCGACTGTGTTAAACAACACAAATGTTTTCCATAGGTCTTCT
The DNA here is from genome assembly GCF_001858045.2 of Oreochromis niloticus. Taxonomy (NCBI): domain Eukaryota; kingdom Metazoa; phylum Chordata; class Actinopteri; order Cichliformes; family Cichlidae; genus Oreochromis; species Oreochromis niloticus. The sequence continues at coordinate 34,111,243 of NC_031965.2, forward strand.
GTCTACAGATAACATAAGAAACATGACAATAGCCATTAACGCCAAATTGCATGATCCTGGTTAAAAGACTGTGTATAAAAGCTAGACATACTCATTATGATGTTCTTCAAGGAGTGCAAGAGATTTTAATAATAAATATTTTTATAGAAAAAGCATCCCAGTTGACACATTTTTCTAGAATCTAAACCTTTGTACAAAACCCACCTGTAAAATAACAGGAAATATAACAACCTTCCTTAACTCATGACCAGTCTGTATCCTGGGAGCCACTAAAAATGTTGGCTGAAATCACTGAGCAGTTTTAGTGAGTTTTTCTTTGTTGCATTCACATTTACTTGTGAATGCAACAAAGAAATTCAAAGGCTGGTAGTGTGCTTTAGATGCTGATGCATCACAGAAGTGTAGGAAGGGATATACATATAATATTCTTTAGTGCAGCTTAGCTGAATCAGTGTGTTTTTTGCATACTTGCAGAAATCTTAGTACTTCAGAAAAAAAAACAACTTCAATTTGGAGATCATGCTGGTGCATATAAAGAAATCATTTCCATATTATCTGATGATGTTGCTCAGTGGCTTCATTTTGGACTTTTCATGTTCAAACCAGTGAAACTGTTATACTGAATATAAGCAGTAAGTACACTAAAAATAACTTGGGTTAAGAGAGGCACGTTTATTTTTTAGCTTTAGTGGCAATGTTATTGATATTATCAATAACGGTAATGTGGATCACCAGATGTGAGGTGACCTGAAGCAGAATAAAAGGGAAAATCGATTATTTCCAGTAAGGGTTTTCGTGTTATTGTTTGTCAGGTCTAATTAACCAATAACAATAAACATGATATAAGTCTCTCCTTAGCACCAGATTGATTTTTTTGTTTATCCAGATCCTGTCTTAGCACATGAATCCAGACAAAAAAGGGACACAGTATGACTTCAGTGCTTCACTCATGGTCAATTTCCCAGGAGGATTGTGTTTGTCTGCTCAAACGCCTGATGTAAACATTCGGATCAATTACTCACGTGGAGTACTTTGCTGCATGACAACAACAAAATGAATGCAGTATTTCAGAAAGTAAAAAATGTTTTCTTCTTTTAAATATGATAAATCCACACATAATATTTGAGATTGGGGTTTTGTTTTTAGCTCAAGTGAGCAAACAAAAAAAAGAAACAAGGAGGCTTTTACACAATGTGTACTGAGCTTCTTGAAAATGAACATTACCTAAATGATCTGTTTGACATGATTTTGTCTTTAAGAGAAAGAATCTTTAATGTTTCCGTTTAGTTAAGACAACTTCAAGCACTTATTTGGAATTTTGGGAAATATCCCTGATCTCCTTCTTTTTGAAGGCTGGGAAGAAAGAAAGCCACTTTCATTTATTGACACAACGGCAAAGTTTTAGGAAAAATGCTGGAAACAAGATAACAACATAACTCCTACTGACACCTCAAAAGATTGCTAAATATGTTTTATAAGAGCCATGATGCAATTTTGTTTGGTAAAACCTGCCATCACTAAGGAGAGGAAAGCTGCTGCCAATTACACCACAGCAATTTAATCAATCGCCTGACACAGGTGAGCTATTCAGGACAGACTGGACTCTCAGTTTTGTGTTTTGGATTATTATTGGATTATTAAGCATCTTTTTAAATACTAATTATTATTAAGTTTAGTCATTTAGGATAGGAACTATAGGAAAAATATTTGCTATTTTTTCTTATTCTTTTGCTTCTGCCTTTGTTTATTTTATGATCTATAATTTTGATTAGTATTCCAGGGGTTTTGAATTCCTTCATATTTTATGTCTTTAATTTTTTCTGGTTCTTTATTGCTTTGTCTTTAATGTTTAGAAATGTCCATTTTTCTGCAATTTTGTATTTTGATGTCTCTTAATATTTAAAGTTGTTAGTTATATTTGGTACTTTGTTAAAAGAAAAAAATAAAATAATATGATTTCAGTATCTCCTTTGATAGACGAGGCAGTAGATACATAATAGTGCAATGTACAGTTGCTCTTAGGATAGAGCCGCAGGGCAATCCAGGGATGTTTTGAATATGACTCCCTTAAGTGATGCCACATTATAATAATGATGTAAACTTGCCTGTGACGATATTCTAAACAGTATGTCTATATAACATAGTATTGCAATATAATCCAGTAAAATATATGCTAAAGGATGAAAGGGATGATTTTATAATTTCCTCCCCCCCAGTCCTAAATCTACCTTAGAAGCTATGGCCTCCTGTGATCTCTAGACCAGGATAAGACAAAATGAAATGAAAGTTTAATGATCTCGGTGGGGGCATCGTGCCATTACAGAGACAGATAACAACAGACAGGAGAGAAAAAATGTATGGAGTGCATATAAATGGCAACAAACAACAGCTGAAGGCAGGTTCAGCAGGGCTTTGACGGACAGCTTGTTAGGACCTGCTGCCATCTAGTGGCATTAGGTCCACAAACACATACACATGGAGCAAAACAAGGACTAGTGTTAGTATTTGCATTACTGATGGCTCTATTCTCTCTACATCCAGTGACAGTATAAAAGCATCCACAGTACTGAGGACCTGAGCAAAGCAGCAATCAATATTTTTTTTTAACTACAACCTTTAATTTGCCGTTTGCACCATAGTTTGGTTACATTTGATGGTTTACTGGTGCACCATGTTTGGAGTAAATTTCTGGCATTTTCAGGAATAATCAGAAATCTGGACATATGTATTTATTTAAGGGTTTTTATTTACATTGATTATTTTCTATAATAAATAGTGTAGTGGTTTACAAAGACAAAAGACCTGCGTTAATCCTACGGGGAGGCACAAATCCCTGAAGGGTTGTGTCTAGTATAAAAGTCTGTGAAATTAAATAGGCACAGCTACCCACTGTGAATTTAAAGAAAATCTGAACATTTTCAAATGAGTCCTGTTTCCATTTTCAGTGCTGTTCTTGTGTAATTTGGCACACCTCAGCCACCTCAGTCAGAGTGAAAACTTTTTAGAACTTTAAAGGTTTCTTCAAGCACAGTAGCAAAAGACGAACAAGAACAACAAACAAAATTAAAACAATTTTTTAAAAATTTAAACCCTAGTATGAAGGCTTTCCTGGGCAGGAATGTATATTTCCTACAGGATTTCTATTTACTATTACTATTTACTGAGAAAGTAGTTCATTAGATTAACCAGCTGATGGATGGCACCTCAGATGAGAGCCCAGATTAATGGTTTAAAATAAAGAGAGCCTCTTATTCATTGTTGCTACTGTAATTGTACTGGATCATTAAGACAAGTGATGAAGTTCTCCATCACGTGACCTGGACTCCACAAACATTTGATGAAGCCCTGACGCAAACCTGAGTTGGCCTGCAGACAGGGGCATTTCAACTTGTCCTATTACAAATTTATGTTAAAACTGGTGCTGCACAGGACTTTAAACATGATGTGTTGTCATTTTGGAAAGTGGGGGGAAAAACTGTTTAAACTTTTTACTTATGTAAAAATCTGTATATATTATAGTTTAATATAGTGCATGTACAAATTATAAAATCAAAGTACCTAAAGTAAATATACTCATAGAATGACGCTTTCAGAATAATATACATTATGCTACTTAATTGGATGCTATCATGAAAATTATTTAATTGATGTGTATATCATATACATTTTGCAGCTGTTCATATACTAATGATATACAATACTTACGTGATGGGTAACTTGATCCATAATAATGCAATTTATCTGAAAAATAATAAGTAGCTAAAGTGTTAAAATAAATTTAATGAGCACTAATTACAATATTTGCATAAAAAATATTGTGGAGTAGAAGCAGAAAGTATCATAACATAGAAATCCTAGTCCTTGATTGAAAGTTACATTCCTAATGGTAGGATCTATGCTGTGATCCTGTGGTGTTGAGAACTTATAGTACTCTAGTCCAATAGCATACTCATACAAGACATGGTTTCATGCACTGATCACGTCAGAGAATTGGATCAAATTTCCGCTGACATTAAATGCAATGGCCTCTAGATGGCACTACAGAACGCTATAAAATCTGAACTCGCTGACTTGAACACACTTCTCAACAGACTAAAATATGACGGCAATGATAGACCGTGCAATTCGATATTTGATATAATTTTTGTAATAATTAATAACAGAGAATGTCTGCTTCATTTTGGGTATTTCAGTACATCAGGGAGTAGAAAAAAGTAAATAATACAGTAAATCCAATTTAACCCGCCTATTTTGCCATCAAACACTGAGTAATCCCACAAAGTGCATGGTGTTAAGAATAAAAACAAAGCTCTTGTGCTTGACATTTTATTTTGACCTATATCTGTAATGGCACAAAGCTGTTGTTTTACAGATAATTTTTGTAAAGAGCATTATATTGCTGTTCAGCAGAGCTAGAGGCAGCTTTTGGCTTATATATTGTGTGTTAGAAGAGGGCTCTCCATATGCATTGCAAAGCCTGTAGGAAACATCCCCACTTGATGGCAGAAATGGTTGGCAGGCAGGCAGCCGAGATGAGAGATACCACAGGAAGACGAAAACAGATGGGACGAATATGCAAAAGGTTCCTCTCACTGTGGAAAAGGGCCAAAAAAAAGTGTTACAACAGCAAAGCTCATCTATGATCCTTAAAACAAAGAAAAACTATAATGGTCAATAATACTCCCATTATTATTAAGAGAATAGCTCACAGTTTGTATCCATTATCTATACAGCTGACATTTACTGTCCCATATTTTCAAACAGCAGATGAAGCCCCCCCACTTTCTCCCACCCACTCACATCACACCCCTACTGGGCTATAGGATCTGAACACCTGTTTCATTGTGGAGCTAAATGAGGGCTGGTTATTCAGATGTCGCGCTGAGAGACGTGTGTTCCTCTTTGCAGCCACTTCCACCAAGAGACACGGTGACAGGAGCCAGTTTTGCTTTCTTGTGACAAACTTCTTGGATTTGCTAATGTGTGTGAATGTGTGTTTTTTTACAAGCGTGTACGAAAACGGGTAAAAGTGACAATACGCTCAGTAATTTGACATTTTAAAAAAATTACAAAGTTTCCAAACTCAGTGTTTCATTTATTCTTTGATTTGTATTCTCTTGTCTATCATCTCAAATGTAAATTATCCATCAGCAGCACATGAATAATAAAGACAGCTTAGAGTATATGTCACTGTTCACCTCTAGTTCTTTTATTATTCTGTACTTTGTCACATCTACAGACACATTTTTTTTAAAATTAGGCTTCAAATCTAATTCATCTGCTTTTGCATTTATACCTTAGTTAATTGGAATTATCATAATTTTTCTGTACTGTATGATAAAAATATTTTAATACTCTTTTCTCATGTGCAGTGAGGTCTAGATATGTAGTGGTAGTTCATTTTTGAGTGGACATAAAAGTACTGATGAAATGAAACTCTATGAGGAAATCCACTAGTTATTTTAGCTCTTCAATTATTATAGACTGTGGGAAAAAGTTTTAGATCAATTTACACTTCCTGCCTCTGGCTGAACTGGACACAGAGGTTCAGGATGTAGGGTGATGAGTCCTATTTGTAGTGATGGAGAATGTTACTCTTCCATAGTGTGCGATGGAGCAGTCATCTCTCCAGAGTATTGCCATGCAAACGTTAGTTATAAACAAAAAATTTCGGCAGCCACTTGGTCAGAAACCAAAGAATTAAACAAAGTCAGTGGATCACTAAGGTAACTGGTATTCAAACACACTGCGGAAATGAAAAGGTCAGGGTACTTCATTGTCACTGAGGTCATTTCTATAATGCATTGTAAGGATATTTATGAGTCACTATATCACATTTATGATGCTATTTAAAAATCTTTCTGCATTGTACCAGGGGTGGGCAACTCCAGGCCTCGAGGGCCGGTGTCCTGCAGGTTTTAGATGTGTCCTTGATCCAACACAGCTGATTTGAATGGCTAAATGACCTCCTCAACATGTCTTGAAGTTCTCCAGAGGCCTGGTAATGAACTAATCATTTAAATCAGGTGTGTTGGCCCAGGGTGAGATCTAAAACCTGCAGGACACCAGCCCTCGAGGTCTGGAGTTGCCCACCACGGTATAGTCACATGTGATAACTTGATGTAAGGTTCATATATGCTCCTTTATTATAAAGGACAGTCATAATGTGTCATTGCTTTCATACTGCTTTAGCTCAACACCAATGTGATATTTTATTTATTTATTTTTAATTTTGGTATGTTCTTAGCTTTAAAAAGCAAGTAAAATACACAAGTGCAGATTTTTTTCATCACTTCAATATGATTTTTTTTCTCTTAGTCTCTTGAAACACAAGTAGATGTTTCTTTAGAGCCACTCTACAAAAATATTCAATATTCGCTGAGAATCCAAACAACAGCAAGGGCAAATATGTCACAGATATAATGCCAAAATAAAATATCTGAGTGAAGCCAGATTCTTCAAAGGGCATCAAGAGAACACATCTCTGTTCAGGTGACGTGTTTGTTTGCCACTGGATAAATGCATAAAATCATTCTTCCAGCGGACCTTGTGATTAAGATGCGTCCTGAAATAATGCCTTGAGTGGTCATGCACCGCATCAGCAGGCACTGTGGTTGATCTTAAATCACCCCGGGTGCTCAGGGTGACTCCATGAGAAATGGATGTTCTCCCTGCTGAGTCCACAATTCGCCTGATGGATTGCGCTCCTTCAGATGCTATTGAATTGGTCCTGATAGAGCATCCGAACTGTCCGAGGAATATTGCGAGCCAAAAGCTGAGGGGAGCGTGGTAAGTGACCTTGGCACTCACTCCTTTTTTATTTTAGAGTTATAATAGAAGACCCTTTTAGAGTTGTCTCTGTGGTGCTGTGTCCTGCCAGTCTCTTTTCATTTTTTCTGCATTACAAATGTCAGAATGAATAAGTCATCAGTCAAATCCCTGCAGCCAGACACAGATTTGATTTAGAGTAAAACATGTTTTATGATGTTTGGTTTTTCATTTAAGGAAAAGAAAAAAGTAGCTGGCTTCAGTTCTCAGTGGAAATGACTGAACATGATGCACTGGGTCTGAGCTAGGTACGATACGGATGGCAATATAATACATTTTTGTGACCACCAGATATATTTTGGTCTATTCAAACAGTGGTTGTAGATAATATAACTCTTTGCGAGGAGAACAGCCGAACAGCTGGTGAGCTGTCCAGTGTATAGCCAGTGTATATACACCTGGATGGGCTTCATCCTGAACATCAGCATTTAAGAAAATTTATGGATGGACTATAATCAGGTTTTTGCATTCTGTGTTATTCCACTTTTTCTTTTTACCTTACGGTGCAATCTTGCTTTGCTGTGTTTTATTTTGAGCTATTCTACATTATTTAAGCTATTTTTTGTTCTAAATTGATTATAATATTTTGGCTCCTACAACACAGGGCTTTCCCAACTTTTGGATGTAAGAAGTATATCTTGTACCTAAAAGCACTAAGGGAGAAAGATGTGACTGTACCTCTCACAAAAAATCAATAAGAAGCTATACCCAGGGATTTAAACTACTCTTCTGATTGTGTGAGGTACAAAGTTATAAGACAGGATATGATAAGATAGCCTTTATTAGTGCCAGCGATGGGAAATTCACATGACAGGGCAGGAATAAATAGATGCAGCATACCTAACAATAATACTATGCAAATATAGAAGAAAACACACACTATACAGTGCAGATGAAGATTAGCTAAACTATTACCCCACACAAATGAAAATTCACAAAATAAACTTTAATGCTTCAGATAGTGTCTGTACTTGGTTTCAGTTCTGGTACAGATAATATAATTTTTTGGTAATGTAAAGATTTCTTCTGTGCTATTTGAATAGGAGAAAATCTTTTAGTATGGACAGCTGGTTCACAAATTATTCAAAATCTAAGCAATGCCGACACAAATTATTTAATTGTAATCATTTCAGCTTTGAACAGGAGCCCACAAGAACAATTATACAGGCATATGCTGCTGTGTAGATTTTTTTTTGTTCCTATTGTGAACCCTGACAACGATGGCACTGATTGTGACACAAAAGTCTGGGATGGTCCCGTCCTTCAGGATATGAAAATTTGAAAAAACAAAAGAGAAGACACTGTCCACCTTCTCAATCTTAAAAAGCTTAAAGTGAATAAAACAAAGTCAAATAAAGCTAAAAAAGCTTAAATCATAAAACAATCATGGTGTACACTCATTAGCCTCTTAGATAGGCACACCTTGCTTCTACCGCTTTTGTCTTAAGAATTGTTTGAATTCTTCACGGCATAGATTCAACAAGGTGCTGGAAACATTCCTGAGACATTTCTGTCCACACTGACATGATAGCATCACACAGTTGCTGCATAGTTGTTAGCTGCACATCTGTGATGTGAATCTTTTGTTTCACCACATCCCAAAGGCACTCTATTGGCTTGGTTGGTATCATTTGAGCACAGTGACCTCATTGTTCAAGAACCCAGACTGAGACAATTTGCACTTTGTGACATGGTTCCTTATCTGGGTGGAAGCAGCCATCAGAAGATGGTTAGAAAGCCATGAACATGGTCAACAACAATACTCAGATAGGCTGTGGTGTTTAAAAAAGCTCAGCTGGCACTAAGGGGCTCAAAGTCTGCCAAAAATATATCCCCCATGCCATTATACCACCACTGCCTTTAAAGCTGATACAAGGGAGGATGGATCCATGCTTTCATGTTGTTTACTCAAAATCTGTGACTCTACTATGCAAATGTCATAGATTAGAACCAGAACCAAACATAATTTTTCCAATTCCCTGGCCAATTCTGATTAAAACCGCATGCTCAGGCTCCTGCTATTAGCTTGTAAGCCAACAAACTTACAAGCTTGTAAGCTAGAACCTGAGCACCCAGTGTGATTCTGCCTCTGTAGCCACCTGCTTCAAGGTCCGATGTGTTGCATTCTGGGCATTGTCCTCTGACATCTTGCATCAAAAAGGCATTTTTCCCTAGAGAACTGCTGTTAACTTTATGTTTTCTCTTTTTCAGGCCCAAATCTGTAAACCGTAGAGAGGTTTGTGTGGGAAAATCCTATTTTTTCTGAAACATTCAGACTTGCCCATTTGACACTAACAATCATGCTATGGTTAAAGTCACGTAAATCAATTTTTTTTTCTCTGTTATGAAGCTTGGTTTGAATTTCAGGCAGTCATCTTGACCATGTCTTCATGCCTCTAGACATGTGATTGGCTGATTAGATATTTGTAATTACTAATCAGCAACAGGTGTGTATAGGTGTATTAAGTGTCCTGTGAGGTTATATGTGTATAGTGTATATATTCCCACAATAAACTTTCTTGCTGCCAGGATCTGTCTTTTTTGAAGAGTGCATCATTATAACACAGTCCTATTCATCCACCGTTTTTTTTTATTTGTTATCACCCATAGTTTGTCACAGTTACGCAGCTTAGGACCTAAATTCTAACTTGACACATCTAAATATCAGCTACTCTGTACAGCGACTCACCAGAAGTTGTTGAGGAGTCAGAGATCTTCTCAGAATGGGATATAATGCGAATTGTTGAATTAATCTGCAACGCAAGGATGAAAATTACCAGCGAAGTGCAGAGAAAACGCCATGGTGAAGTTACGGGAATGCTTTATCGAAGCTTACTGATGCAGTGTTGTGTGGAAATGATTAAATCTGTAATGGATGATGCATATATCGAAAAAGGAGGGGAGGAACTGGGGGAAGAGGTGGGGTTGGCAGTGAGGTAAGAGCGCTGTGGTCCATGGATGGGAGGAGCATCATAACATCGCTTACGGGACGCAGAGCTGCGTCTCGGAACCGGACTGAGAAACCAAAACCAGTCGGCTTGGGGAAATTTTGAGTAAAAAAAACAAAAAGCAAAACCCGGATGTGGGGAAGCAGAGCGTACTGTAGTTCTACGCTTAAGCCGTCATATATAACACTAGCGTAAGTTACGTATTTAAATGTGATGTAGCCGATAGGCACTGACTGGACAGGCGGTGAAGAGAGGTCGCTGACGGACTGTGCGCACTGCTGAGTGGACAGCAGGGTTTCTCGCTGTATATTTAAGCTTGGACGGGCTCCTGACAGCAGGTTCGCACTTCTTCTGCAGTGCAGCTCGTCATCACCATCATAACCAGATGCCCTCCGCCGGACCGGACCCGTTCAGTTTCATGCCGTCCAACCTGACCGGAGCCTGAGCCGAAGGATGCAGGTTAAAAACCAGATCTGCACAGAGCGGAGCAGCAACGACGACCCGGAGCAAGATGACAATCAGAAGAAGACCTCGTGTTTTTCCAACATTAAGATATTCCTGGTGTCGGAATGTGCTCTCATGTTGGCACAGGGCACCGTGGGCGCCTATCTGGTGAGTTTGGGGGACACAGTGTTGGTCTGAAGGAACGTCATGTTTCTCAGGTAACATGGGGTTAACGCAGCGCCCTTCAGACCGGCGCGGGCAGACAGTGAAAAAACGGTGCGCTGCTTCGGCTGCTCAGCTGCTGCGTTTAATAGCCATATTATTTTGATCCCATTACTAAAATTACGTCCTCCAGGAGCCACTGACTGATGACTTGCTGCGTATTATCCATCAGGCCTATGCGCCATCTGCATGTCACAAAGCGCGTCACAGCGGCAGTAGACTCTACGATATATGGAAAATTTTACTTGCTCATATGGATGGTCTGTTAGAGAGCAGCTTACGAAACACTGGTCAGGAGGTCCATACTGCTACACGCTCTGCACCCATATGTCTCAATAATGCAGGAGGCCTTTGACACCGGAGGATATAGGCCTAGGAGATGACGTGATCTCCACAACACAGGAGACAGCAGCTTTTTTTCTCCCCCTCATTAACCAGACTGCATTTCCTGTGACAGCTTGATCAGAGTTATAAGCTGTTACTGCACTGTTATGATTAGATGTATGTCAACATAAGAGATCAACTTTATGTTGCACGAGCACAGGAGAAAAATGTGTTTATGACTCAATAAGATTTCATCAGCCATCGCTAATGCAGGAGTGAAATGAATGACAAAGCCTTGAACTCTGCATTTAAAATAACTGTCAGCACTGGTTCTGGCTCAGCCACTTACTGGAAATCAGTTTGGGTTTTTTTTTTTTGTTTTTTTTGTTTTGAAAAAATACGCTATTGTAATCAGCATTTTTTTTTTAATCAAAGCCAATTCCTTGATAAATGTCAGCACAGTCTTGATACCATAAATAACTTTGTAACAGGAAGGGAATGGAAGTTATTTTTAATGAGCTTAGGAAGACAGGATCTTTTTACCTATCTGATAAACACACTCTGAAAGGTGCAGACAATTAGAAGCACTTCTTTGATATTAGTCAAAACAGCAAGGTTAATTTGAAAATGGTGAGTTCAAACGTTTCATTAGATCCAACTTTTTGGTTTAGCTTTTGTCCTTGAAGCCTGTTGTGGAGCTTCCTCTTTTAAACATCCCAAACCAAAGATGCACCTTTAGCAAATATCTGCAAATAAAAGCATCACGGAACCAACATCTCTCCTGTCCTGTGAAATAGCTTGCTATCACTATTTATTACTGTTTTATTGATTCACAGTGGGCTGGTAAATGTACTACAACAGACTTGTCTCAACCTTGTCATCCAAATCTTGTAATGTTATTGAATGGAATTGTTTAATAAGTTGAGCATGTGGTGAATTTAGACAAATCTGAATAATAATCAGATGTATATGGTAGCAGATGTTGTTACTTAGTTTGCCACAGTTGAAATACATCAGTGTTTGACACAAATCTTTTCATTTTAGTAGTCAGACAGAGGCTGTACACTGTTTTTGGAAGGGTGACTGTTTTCTAGCTTTATCCAAGGACATCACCAGTACAGCATGACTAGGCTGAGGTCTTGGTACATGGATCCATCAGCAGATATATGATTGAGTTTTTACTGTTAGAAATCCCTTGGAAGCTTAGTTTAAGTAACATTAACTCATAAACAGCCGTAGTTTTCTTCTGAAACTATTAGTTGTCGGCTATTTAGATAATCATTTCATTTGCTAGTCATTTGTAAGATGACTTATTTTGTGATCTTTTGCAGTATTTCCCATCTTGATTTTTAGCAAAATGTGACAGGCATTTTGTGACAGTTGATCAGTCATAAAAATGATCATTAGCTGCAGTGCTTTTTAGCAATAAACAAGTCAACAAATTGTCTGACTCTGCAGTGGAGCTCGGTGTGACAGGATAAACGATACAGCACAGGATGAAAAGCTGTTATGCATAATTCACCTGAGCTCACTTCTGTTGTGGGAATGAACATGATTCATTCGCTTTTTTTATTCGGAACTGCTCTGGGCTTATTCTTTAGTTTTGCTGTGGATGAAGGATTACTAAAATAACTTCTAGCTAGCTGTTTACCTTCAGTCTTGTAGATGATCCAATACATGTGATGCAAGGAGCCACTTTAACACTTAGGCACCTTGAACACAGCTGGCACATGTTTGTATCCATTTAATTAGAACAGCTACATGAAATTTCTTGCCTAAAGCCACACATATGCACATATTCCCTTTTCCCAGGTTTGTATCAGGTTAAGCCTTGGGGACTTTCTTGGCGGCTATATGGCAGGAGGATGGGGATAGGACCTGCCCACTCTGCACATTTGCAGCTTTTGTGTGTTATCAACAGGTTGATATGAGCTCTAAGGTAGTGACAGATGGCTGCTAGCACCTGAAGCTAAATACTCGTATTATTGTAAACAGATTTAAAATGGAAAATATATAAACTATATACTCCAATAACTTTAATTGCAGCAATTTATAGCACAGAAACTAAACTCAGTATATAAACTCACCTTAAACGAGTTGCTGTGATATCATTGGCTGCTAGTTGTAGCACTTGTCCTTCATTTCTCTCCCTTTTCTCTCTTTCTCTGCCAGGTAAGTGTTCTGACCACTCTGGAGAGACGCTTCAACCTCCAGAGTGCAGATGTGGGTGTCATTGCCAGCAGCTTTGAAATCGGCAACCTGGCCCTCATCCTCTTTGTCAGCTACTTTGGCGCCAAGGCTCACCGGCCCCGGCTGATTGGCTGCGGTGGGATTGTCATGGCGTTGGGGGCCTTGCTGTCAGCCCTGCCAGAGTTCCTGACTCATCAGTATGAGTACGAGGCCGGTGACTCGTGGCATGCCGAGGATGGCAGGGATATCTGCTCCAACATCTCCAGGTCAGAGAACAGAGACTCTGGGTTTAAATGCGGTAATCGAGCCAACACCAACATGATGTACCTTCTGCTCATCGGAGCCCAGGTCCTGCTGGGCATTGGGGCAACACCTGTTCAGCCCCTAGGAGTGTCCTACATTGATGACCATGTCCACAGAAAAGACTCCTCACTGTATATAGGTGAGTCAATGTAGAGGTAAAACACAGAACATGACTATCAAGTGTGTTATTTTTTATAGCTATAATTTTTATTCAGTACATGAACAATTTAATTGTGGATTCTCAGGCTAATTAGTGCTAGTGGCCAGATGAAGAGCTCTTTTCACTGGTGCTTTGATCACAAACACCGCCTCTCAGACCCAAGCAGTCTGCTCATTGTCCTCAGACCTCTCAAGATGTTTTCATGCATCTCGCTTGTTGTTGTTTTTTGTTTTGCTTTTCATACTATGTTTCTGATGCTTCATGTGAACATGCTCCCAACCAGTATCTGCTGTACATGGAAAACTTTCAGATGACAGACTCATTGCATAGTTGCATAAAAAAAATGTGTACAAGCTCATTTGCATTCCAAGGGTGTAAAATACTGACATTTTATCAGTGTCAGTGGCATCTCACAGATATACATGGTGTCCTTTGGCACCTTGGCACGAAGCATCTGAGTTATGCAATAGTAAGACGGGGCTGTCACTCCAAATTTTTGTTGAACTGTTTTAACCCAAACCACATTCTTTTTCTCAACCTAACCAAGTCGTATTTGTGCCTAAACCTAAATAGTGAGGGAAGGAAAATAAGGCCACCCACGAGGTTTGAAAGAGGACACGAACCTCCTCTTCAATGACAAACTTGCAGCTTCATGGTGGATGGGATAAAAAATGGATGCAGCCAGCGTAAAGTCTCCCACAGGTTTTGGACTCTGCATTTTCATGCATCAGTGTTAGTGTTTTGGCTTCTACCATGCTGTTTTATTTTTAAGCCAGAATTTAATCAGTGTAGTTGGATGAAATGCTGACTTATAAAATTAACAATAACAACATTGTTTGGCAAGCAGTATCGTTACAGTGTACAAAGAAAACACGAGAATTTCACTCACCAGAATAGATGGACAAACTTGGATGGGCTGTTCCACACAGTAAGATATATAATATAGTTTCATTAAAAATGCCAATAGTACAAACACAGTGGAGAGATCTAGTTCAGTGACTCAACTTTGCAGAGGAGAGGGCTGGCAGACAAGATTCAGCTGCCTGTGTCAGGACAGCTGTCAGTCAAAACAGACACACCCCTAACTCCAGTATCCTAATGAATGAGGAACAACAAAAATTCATGCCCTGAGTACCATTTCCTTCTACCAGTCTGTAAACATATTTGTAATGCTATTAAAATGGGAGTCTATGGGGACTGATTCAAGTGGCCATAAGAAGAACTGCAGATTTTGGCACTTTACACGCAGACTTAATTTCTTTTGCCCTGAGGGTTTTTGCTTGGTCTTAATCTGCTGTTTTCCCTTGAGTCATGTAATGTGGACTTTGTAGCACTTTACAACAAGGCATTTATCTCACAGCATCCAAAATTGCTATGGCTCCAAATAACAACGCCAAAGGAGACCTTGTACGCGGTTCTGTGACACTGGCATGATTTGATTATCTGAGATGAGAATGCTTTGAGTGTTTAGTAAATTTTATTTATTAAATGCTCAGTAATGGTACATTGCACTGTTGCTAAGTGTGAATTGGGCATTTTGCAAAAATAGATGAGGAATATTGATTTTTTTTTAGATTGAAATTGTGGGTCTGATGTTGCCCTCTTTCATATCTGCAGGGATTCTTTGGCAAAGCATGCTTTCCCAACTTTAGTAAGTATTTGAAGGTCAGCAGCAAAAGGCTGTGGTTTTAGTTACAGCAGCAACCAAGAGGTCGAAATAACCCTGTGTGCCAAAGTTGCCAAGGCAACAGTTCAAAGGCAGTGACTGAAGCTATGTGCCATCCGTGTGACCTGCTAGCAGCAGAGCTCTATCTGGGCAGATGGGGAGAAAGAGAACTTAAGAAACATACATATCACTTGCTACAAAATCTAGAAATATATATGTAAAGGGCAATTTTGGTGTTTTTTCCCCCCAGTTTTTTCCTCTGTTTAGAGCCAACAGTCAAGTTTAATACAACTTTGTTTTTGAAAGCTATGTCTTTTCATAATCTACAGTCAAACCCATGCCACAGACACCTTCAAGCTGGTCAGAGTGACAACTCTTGTGGGTAACAGAGGCCCTTATAATCATGTCAGAGTATAAAGTAACCTGTACATTAATGTATGCACATATTGCATGCATTTTCGTTAAATGCGTGTAATATACCTGGTGTCTGCAAGCAAAATTCCCCCTTTGTAGTATTCAGGCTTTACTCTGCTTAAACAGGTGGGTGGGCAAAGCTGCAAATGTAGTGTATATAGCCATCATACGTGGGGGCTATCCAGGCATTTAAATGATTTTCTTATATTGATTGTAATCACTTTTCTCATGTATAAATTAGAGCTCTGGTAGGTTAACCACACTTCATTCCAGGAACTTGTAACAACAGTAGGAAAACATAATAGCTAGTATTTAGCAATACAAGTTATTATCAGTTGATATCAGTTAATATATGCTGTTATCATTTGATATTTGGCATTACTGTATCAAGAAGTATTGAAAAAAATTACAACATTTTTCAGCTAGATGTGGTGTTGAGTCTGATGCAGGCATCACCAACACATTAAAGCTTTATGATTCAATAAGGCAAAGCCGCCGGCATATGGGTTTGTTGCTTTAATGGAAACAAAGGTACTGAGAAATAAGCATATGCTGTTCGGTTTTCATTTCCCTGTAGCTACAGTAGTTGCTCCTCCTCACAAGCTCCTTGGTTTGTTGCATTTTTTTTTTCTGCTTACATCTCAGCACAGACCTCTTTGCAGGGTGAGTAGGCCTGCGGATTGTTCTGTGCCTGCTTTGATCTGCACAGTCTCTGCCAGCAGACCTCGGTGTAGGGGAGGGAGGTAAGGATGGACAGAGGGTGGAGGAAAGGAAAAGAGAGCACAGCATCAAGCAATCCACCCTTGAGTTACCCTCCTGCTTGGTCAAAGGCCTATTCATACCAAATACCTGATGTTTTTCAGTGTAAATATAATTTACTAGCCAGATGATATCCCACTATGAACACATGATCCATGTGAACAATCACAATCATATTTAACATCTGTCAAATATTGTAATACCACCTGTAAAGAAACTATAGCAATTGTCAAACATTTTTGATACATTATATGCATTAATTGGGCAGCACAAATCAGTATTGTCTCACTTCATGGTTACTATCCTTGTTTATTTAAATTTCTTTTAATTTGACAAAATTATGCATTTGCACATATTCTGTTTTGTCTATAAAATTGATCTCATATTAAAGACGAACAAAAATGCTGTTAGCCCAATACTAATGCCAACATAATAACATTTTGATGTTTAACAGGGCTGATATAGATAATAAACGCCACCTTAGTTTATCATGTTATATGGCTAACATTTACTAATTAGCATTAAACACAAAGGACAGCAACGGCTGGCGATGATCCAAAGTATTTCAGCTGTTGATGGCAGAGTTCAGGGTGAAAGAAATTGTTGACACATTCGGTTAAAACCACAAATGTCTGCCTCAGAGTGTTGCTAGAGAAAACGTCAAGAGGTTACTAAAGCCATTCATAATCATCGTTTTTATTATAACCATTTCTTGTAATCAATCCAGTCGTGACTAAGTGCCAAAACTGTCAACAAATTAAACTGTTAAAATGTGGAAAAGCGTTATGACAGAAACAAAGCCCATAGCTAACTGTATCTGATGTTCTTTTAGCGCTCAGTTAGCTCAAAAATGTCACATAGCTGGCCCAATTTGCTAGCCCAGATTTTGGACGTCACGCCAAACTCAGTTATTTGTGAAATCTATGGCTTGACTTTTTCACTGTCATCTTCACAAATTTTGAAAGACAATAAACTGGATAAGTGACTTCACATTGTAATAGTTTACACTTTTGCAAAACAAGTGAGAGCTTCCTGGTTTGATTCCAGGAGGAGATAAAAATCCCTTGGGCATCAGGAAGGGCATCTAGTCTAAAAATCTGCCAAATGAAGTATGTGGAGGTACCTGCTGTGGCGACCCCTTCTAACTGAAGGAGCAGCCAAAAATAGGTTTAGACAATAAACTAAAGGCACCCGATTTTTTGGCCATCTTTAAGCTTGACTGTATGTTTTAAGTCTGCAATTTTTAAAAGTGACATCAGAAAATTCTACCAGAAATACACGATTGAATTTGGATGCCAGCAACGGTCCCCCTCTTTAGAAATATCTCTGGTAGTTAGATGAGAGCTATGGCTAAACATCATTTTTGGAAGAAAAATTAATTAAAGTCCCGAGATATAATGACTAATGCGTTATTATTATTATTTATTTTATGGATTGCTTACAGAAAGCATTTGAATTACTGCCAATTTGGACATCACTTGGCATAGCAGTGGTTTAAGCTTAGATTTCTCCTGAATGTTTTAGCTCTAATATATTGCACTGCAGACTAAAATTGAGCCTGATTTGGTATGAAGTCTACTTTTATGTGTCCCGGCCAAATCCGCTGCAGCCTTTTCTCTTTCATAACATCCCCCAAGCTTCTTCCTTTGACACTTACAGATAGTACTCTTATATTAGTCTTTTTTCTCAACCACCCCCTCTCTGTTCTCCATTTTTTGACAATCCAGGCATGTTGATTGCCATGGTTACCTCCTACAATGTGACTGCTGTTGTGTTGTTGGTATTTACACAGTACGTATGTGTTCTGTGCTCCTTTGTATTTCCTTTTTCTAGTCTCAGGGCGGTGGTGTTGTTTGACAAGCCTGACGTGTGAAGGCACATTTAGACTGTAAGAAAACCTCCTGAATAATGCAGTGTGACAGAGAAGCGGTTAGGTGTAGTTTAGCAAACA
This sequence comes from Oreochromis niloticus, assembly GCF_001858045.2. Lineage (NCBI taxonomy): Eukaryota > Metazoa > Chordata > Actinopteri > Cichliformes > Cichlidae > Oreochromis > Oreochromis niloticus. The sequence continues at coordinate 34,129,452 of NC_031965.2, forward strand.
TCCAACCAAATGATTAAATATTAAAGCGGCAGCTCTCCACAGGCTTGCTAACAAAGCAGAGGATTGAAGGAGAGCCTGCTCTTTTGTGGCCACATCTTCACCCCACACAGATCAATACTGCCTGAAAGAGAAGGGCACGAAAGAATACTCAAGAGTAATGCAGGAAACATTAAACACTTGTCATAGGATATATCTGCTCTGTGTCCATGTGCCCGCCTGTTCTTTCTCAAATGTTATGTGGCCTTTCTCTTGTGTGTGTGTGTCTTGTACTTCACTCTGTTTGTTTTCCTCTATGCGTATGTCTGTCCTAATCATTGTGAGCAACAGTTCAGGCAGCAAGCAACTAAAAAGAAACAGAGACTGTTGCTGACTGTTCAGTTAGTTGCCCATCAGACCAGATCATTGTGCTTTCTGGCAGTTTATAGGGGGGAAAAAAGAAATGGCAGCAATGCAGCCATGATGACCTGCAGTAGTAGAGTGAGATCTGTGTGATGAAAAGTGTTTCTGTGAGGCAGCACTCTGGCACCAGCAATGCTTTGAACTAAGTGCCAAAGCCTGTGTGCCAACATTAGCACAATATATAATGTTTGGAGTTGTCGCCATCATAGCTCATAGTACTAAAGGAAAAAAGAACAGATATGGCTGATGGGAAACTTTGACTAACAGTGAGGCAAATGAAATGCCAATCACATGGCAGTGCTTTATTATAAAAGAGATTAGGATTCATCCTGTGGTAACAATGAATATCTGTATCCATCCAGCAGTTGTTAAAATTGATTTGGCTGTAAAAATTTGCTCTTTTCTGCTGGCGCCGCTCTCAGTGCACCACCATCGCTGGTAACACTTCATGGCAGTTTAGCCATTAATTATCATGCAGACGTATTGGTGAGCTTACAACTCACTGAAGCTGTTGTATATGGGGTGATCGTGGCTCAAGAGTTGGGAGTTCGCCTTGTAATCGGAAGGTTGCCGGTTCGAGCCCCGGCTTGGACAGTCTTGGTCGTTGTGTCCTTGGGCAAGACACTTCACCCGTTGCCTACTGGTGGTGCAGCATTTTTGCTCCCTTCCTTCTTCCTATGAGCCAACTTTCTTCTGATCATAAGATTTGAAAAGCTAAAATTCTGAAAAGTTGGACAGAACTGTGCGTGTCCGATTGTCTTATTAAGTATAACCCTTACCAGTGACATCACACTGAGCCAAGAGTAGAAAGAGAGCAGAGCCACAAGGAATCTGAAACAGTCTGAAGAGTTTTTGACTCACAGCGATACACGGGCCTTTTTAATTGAAACTTTGACCATGTTTAAAATGGTTATCCGCCATAGTAAGAGAATAAATGTGATAAAGCACATATTCCCTTCAATGTCAAACTATTATTTAAAGTCTGGATGTGTAGCTTAAGTGGGCAGCTGTGAAAGATTCCTCAAAAAAGGATAAAATGACTTCCTTCAGAGAGACCAGCCTGCTTCTCAGCTCTGTTGGCTGTAAGTCCAAGTCAGATTGTAATTGTATAATTGATTGCTGTCAGCTGCTTGACAGATACCCCATGTGAAGGCAGCTAACCCTCCTATCAATTGTATCCACCACAGAGGGTCTTAGAGTAAAGCAGCTATTCAGTTAGAAGCCTTCATGCTGTGTGCATTTTTTTAACAAGTATGTAGCATCAAATCGCTTCTGCACTACATCTTAACACAATACAGTAAATGTTTCTGCGTCCACAATGAAATCTTTAAAAAAAAACAACACTGTAAGTTACAAAGCTAACCAAAGACGCTCCTGCTTTATTTAGTTTCTATGCATTCACATTTTATTTTTCAAGTTAAAATTCAATGCTATGACCATTATTACTCATTTTAGGCCAAAGTAGAAGGATGGAGTTAGCTTACCACTTTAGATCCACACTGAAATACTGTGTCTTTGAAGACTTACTATGACGTTTTGTACAAACGCTCCCAGAGAAAAAATATTCTACTGATTTTGGTGATCCTCTGACTTTTTGACTCATGCCATTTGTGAGTTTTAATAAAATGTCTGAGCAAAATTCGGATTTGGAGCATTTATTCATCTGGACCTCAGGATAAATTGTGATAATCCCTTACTTTAGCCAGCACATTTAGGTCAAAATGTTACTTTGTGCAGCATTGTGGTTTATGACTCAATTGTTCTACAACTCACTACATTATCATCAGTCTCAGCTGTAGGTTAGTACAACTGAACTAGTATTATCCACATAACAGGACTGTATATAAAAGATGGTCATAGTGACCTTGATACTACTATTTTGTGAACTAACCATTTAAGATCAAATACTTGGCTGTTGATTGTAAGCCCTCAGCCCACTTGATCCATGATGATCATCATGAATTTCTTAACATCAGGTCAAGAGAAGATTGCAAATATTCAGACAAACCAACAATCTTGATTACACTTTCTAATTATCAAGTGAATGTACAAGCAACTCAGAGTAGGCTGGACTACAGGAATATTACAAGCGTGCAGCAGAGAACTGCATTGGTTGTATTGGTGACAAAAATACAACAAATTACAGCACATTCCTTTAAAGCACCGTACACAACAATAAATGAAAGTACAGTAAAAGAGCAGCCTAGGAGGAGCATGGAATCCTCCTCCATAGCTGCAGGGTCAGCTTCTCTTATCTTAGCCTCTATTCATCGCTTTAATGTGTGTAATGAAGCAGTGTGAGGCTGCAAGTTTAGAGTCCACTGCAGCAAAAATGTTTTTATTCCACTGGAGTTATTACTCCTCCACTGTAGGACAGCAGAGGAAGGGAATGGGCGCTGACTCAGCACACACTGTCCGCTCAGATCGGCACAGGTTGTTTTATATGAGCACCTTTTAAGAGCACCTTGGCCAAGATACAAAGTGCCAGCGATTGAACTGTGCCATAATGTGAGCCTGAGTGTGAAATTATTCATGCGCTGGCAGTGTGACCAGGTAGAAGAGCCTTGTCTAACACAGTATGACCTTGCATCTGCTGCATTCATTACTGCTAGGCACAAAAGGCACAATATAGGGCTGGACCTACCATGAGGTTGAGTATGATTTTTATCACTTCTCAGTTTCTAATTTTTTTCTTTGTTTTTTGCACAAGGGTTACAGGATTAAAAAAGAACTATAATCTATATTTACTTACATTACTGTCCCAAGAAAAAAGCTACATATCTATATTTAAGTCGGTTTAGTACTGCTTTTACTGCTGCCTCCATCTACATGCATGATTTTAAATTTATCAGCTACTTATGCCATATGTTGTCATATCCATGGTTACGTGCTTCCTGATCAATCTCACCCCAGTAGATTGCAGTTTTTTAATGTAACTGATCACTGACTAAATTACACAAATAACAAAATGTGAAAAATAAAAAGGACTGATATGCCATGTGTCAAACACAATATGGAGATCTGGACTTGAGTGTCTGATGAAAACCTAAACTGGGGCAAATATGGAACCTGCTCTGTTTAAGAATTGTGATGCTTTTAAGGCTGTTATAGTCCGCTTAAGGCTATTATATCTGTGTGTAAGGGATTCAGTTCATTTTAAACATCAAAATTCTACACACAATACCCCATAATGACAATGTAAATAGAGTTTGCTTAAAATTCTTGCAAATTTCTTAAAAAAAAAACTCTAGAGTCCATCTGTGGTAAATATAGTTGATTGATATGTTTTGGAAAGGCACACAGTTGTCCGTTTAAGGTCCCATAGTTAACAGTACATGTGGTTGTTTTTAAAGAACAACTGAAAGAAAAACTTGCATAATTTGGTATATGTATACAATATAGTTATACTAATTGAATGATTGACTATTAATTCTAATATTTATTTCAATATTTTAAGCACAAACCTGTGTTCAGTGGTGCCATATTGCAGACTTGTGATAAATGAAAATGGTACCTCTTGCTGAGTATTCATGGTCTACAGTAAGGAGGTTGTTGTTCTGCAAAAGCTTGACTTAAGTGAAGTGCCTCTACCTGCCAGGATGGTCATCTTCATTTATCTGACACAAAGTTACAGCTCTATGCAAAATAAATAAGCGTACTGTAGATAATAAATTGGCATTCTGTTAGTGTTGGCCATCAGGTTTGTATTACCTTTAGCTTCACTTCTAGCTCATCTCAGCAGGTGGTGTTCAGAAGGAGGGAACAACAGCTTTACGTCAAAACAATAAAAATAAAGTAAGGTTATCACCAAAGCACACTGTAGCCAGTGTAAATTAGATGGGACTGAGACATTTTAGTTTAAGGTTATATTCATTATTTGTGTGGGCTATATTTGAAAAACAAGCAATCCCTAACTAACATTCTGTTTTAAGTGTATGGAAACACTATGATGTATATACATATATTAGTATGATTGCTCTCAAAGAGCCCCACTTTATAGTGGCGACATTCTTCCTGTACCTCACTTTGCTCTCGTGTTTCAACGCTATCAGTGCTTTGATGCTTGCAGGTACACTGCAGATACTAAGAGCATCCTCCATCCCTCTACAATTACTGCAAAGTCAATAAGTCATGAAAGATTTACATTCCATCTATAATGAGCAATCAGAAGTTATACCAATCCTGTGAAAGTTAATCTACTGTATGTCAGAAGAATAATTATTTTTAAGAGCGTAGTTAAAAGTGTGCACATCATCAATATCTGCAGAGGAACATAAGTCTGGCAACTGCTGATTTTTCCAGTAGTTCACATATTGCATTGCAGCAACTCAGTGTAAATTACAAGGGGAAAAAAGCATGTTGGATCAGCTGGTTTAAGTTTGGGTTTGAAACATGAATTGTGCAATGCTGCTCTTCTAGTCTTAAAGTACAAAAATAAATTGCAATATATATATATATATATGCATATATTTCTTATATAAATATAAAATCCCACAAATAATTCCACATAAACATCATTTAGTCTCTCTGCAGTAGGAAGGCACACAGACTCCACTTGCTATTGGATGTGAGTCAAATAAATAACATGTGAATAGAGCAGATGACTAAACGGTAGTGAATGATTTACTGTAAGGTAAAGGCTGCAATGTTTATGATGGCCTCAGTACCACTCCACATTCTTTCACTGGGTTTTCAATCATGTCTCCATGGATATGGTCTCGGAAGTGCCAACTGTTGAGTTCAGACAGCAGACTGGGATCTGTCCTGAATGTTTAGGTTTATGAGCTTTCCTTCTTTTCTCACGACATAACAAACCTTTGTCACACATCTCTGTCTTCATGCTTATTGCTGCTATTGTCATCAGCACTTTCACTTTGACGGCCACTCTCTGGCTCTTTGTCTCATGTAACTGGAAACACTGAGGCGGGTTGTTGTACCCACACTAGTTTTCGAAGTATTGAGCGTTGGTGTACTGTAGATCAGATTGGCAGGGGCCCAATATTTTCTGCTGGTTCACTGCCATGTTTGTGTGTGTTTGCCAGCCTCACTACATCACATACATTATAGATTAATTGCCCTTTGTGTGTCTGTGATTGGAACCCAGAGGAAGGCACAATAGGATATCGGAGGTCATTATTTGGCTGCTTGTTGAGCTGGCCCTGCTCTAACCCCTGACCTCCTCTATTACCTGACTTAAGCCCCGGTGGTATCAATGGCTCTGGTTAAATAAAAATAGCACACAGGGAAAGTTAGAGCTGGCAAGGCTGACTACTGGCCAGAATCAGTAAGCACACGATAGCCTGTCTCTCTCTTCATAAACAAGTATGCAAAGATAAAAACAAAATTTATATTTGAAATTGTCTTTTTGACATAAGTGGGCAGGGAGACATTTGATTTTCTTTGAAACAGTGCCAAAACTTTCAAGAATGATTAAACCGTTTTATAAATGGAGCTGAACAACACCACAAGGAAAAAATGTGAAATTACCGTGTGTAAAAGTGCCGCAGAAAAAGTAAATTGAGTTAAAAGAAGGACTCAGATCCTAGTATTGCACCTAAAACTGAAGCTGTGTTTGCATACCTTTGCACAATTCTCTGAAATCGGCTTTGTGAACTCTTTCTTATAAAATTCAGTTCAATTATTAATATAGTCCCAAATCACAGCAACAGTAACCTGAAGGCGCTTTATTTATAATGAAATTCCTTCACTGCATGATATTTATAGTTTTTCAAGGGTGTTCTCTCTGTTACAAATTCAATTTTTTTATGAGATTCAGATTTGGGCCTTTTTTTAACCATGTTTTGGTAGATTTATTACTGCACTTGGTATCATTATCCTGGCTCGGCCTGGTTCAGACTAGATCAGACTGATGGCCTCACCGTTAAGAAATCTCCAGAATTCAGATTAATCAGTGATTGCATTTAATCACCATGCTTCATAGGTGAAGCTGTCTTTGTTCTACAACAAGCATACTGCTGTTGTAGCCATTTAACTCTGCATTTGATTGGTCTGTCCAGAGCACATAATTCCAGAGAGCCCAGTCCTTACCTTGATGTCCACTGGCAAACTAGTTTCCAAACTGTGGACAGAACAGACTTTCTTTAGTATGCCTGCTACGTGGGTTAAATTTGTGGTATTTCTGATTGCAGGTGCATGCACTTTAATACCAACAGTTGCAAGACTTTTTTGCAGGTCCTGTGGGGAAAGTTTGATGTAGTATCTTGCCAGACTAATAAGCATCCACAACCTTTACTCTGAAGGCCTGAATGAATAATTTACATCTTAGCATGACGATAACATTATGCACTTCATAAGCAAAGGAAATACCAGACCCTAGTTTGATCTGGAACCTCTGATCCCAATCTTATAGACTTGAAACTGTAATAAATGCTTTCTTATTTTCTTGTGATTGATCTATATTTTTTATTATTTGCACTTATACCTCTAAATATGAGCCTATAATGCTGCCCTGTTCTCACAAACAATAACTGGTGATGTCCAGAGGAGCAATCATTAAATCGCCTACAGAGAAATTGACTGGCCCTCCCATCCTGTCAGGAGTGAGCAGCGCTTCCTCTGCTTTGGGATCCATTATTAGCAGTCAGGCTACTGGAACTCACTCCTATTGTTCCACTTAACACCAGCAGGGATAACAGATTAAGTGCCACACACACAAACACACAGACACACAGAAACAGTCCAGCACAGTGTGATGCTTTATAGAGAGCTCTCAGCCTCTGTGCCAAAAGCGGGCAGCTTTTTACATTCAGGGGAACGTCAATCAGAAAGTGCATCAGTCACTCCCCACTGCTCTTACAGTAAGAACCCATTTCCTGCTTGATTATTTATGATGCTGCTGGATAATCTAGCCTTGGATCAATTACACTGTGCAACCTATGGGCTGCATATTACAGTGATGGTGAATAAATCTGTCGCTGGAAGACTTCTGATGACGTTATAAAATCTCTTGGCATGGATTTCATACTTAATCTTTAATCTTTAAACAACATACCTTTTGATTCCTAATCACAAAGTGCAATTAACAAGTATACTTTATAATAGGAAGCATCATATCTAATAGAATAGAAGAGGCTGGTAATAAACAGCTTGATACAAGGCTGCCCTCTGCTGAACAATGAAGTGAAATGCATTTGTCCTCTTGGCTTGGGTCGTTTTATGGTGCAAACACTGAAATGTTGCTGGTGTTTTTCGTTCTTTGGGTTTTTGCTGCATACTGTCATTTTCTGACAGACTTGTTGTTCTTCTGTCCCTTTGTTTTGTCTTGCAGGTATCCTATTTTCAACATTAGTGTTTGGCCCAGCTTGTGGCTTCATCTTAGGATCTGTCTGTACCAAAGTTTATGTTGATGCTGTTTTCATTGATACCAGTAAGTTGGGAAATAAATGGTTAAAAATATTGCAAAATTATACCACACTGAAACAAAGATAACCTTATTGTGACCTCTACTAGTACACCAATACTCGTCCTTCCCTCTATGACTGCTGTGAATTTTCTTACTCTCCAACCAAGGTAAGCTGGACATCACCCCAGATGACCCTCGCTGGATCGGGGCGTGGTGGGGCGGCTTCCTCCTGTGTGGTGCCTTACTCTTCCTGTCCGCCCTCTTCATGTTCGGTTTCCCCCAGGCGCTGGATGAGCAGGACATGGACAGTGGAGCTGAGAGTGAGCAGGCCATGCTGCCTTCTTCCCTGAGCCTGGAGTTCCAGGGCTCTAAACCCAATGGAGCCATTCATGGCTTTGATATAAACAGCGGACTCTCAGTCTGTCAGCATCTGAGAGGTGAGGAGGTCAAGAGAAGAGTGGAGGGGGTTTAATAAGTGACAAGATTGTTTAATGGAATATTTAAATTCATACGCATGCTTCTGCTCTTTTCTCTCAATCCTTCTTCATCCTTTCTACTTTTTGCTTAATTTTCTTCTCCTTTGACCCAGTGATCCCCCGGGTTACCAGGCACCTTCTCTCCAATCCAGTGTTCAGCTGCATCACGCTGGCAGCCTGCATGGAGATCGCTGTGGTTGCTGGCTTTGCTGCCTTTCTGGGCAAATACTTAGAGCAGCAATTCAACCTTACAACATCCTCAGCTAATCAGCTGCTAGGTAGGCAGTAGGGATGGATATTGATAAGAATTTATTGATACCAGGGCCATTATCAGTTCTGCTTACAGCTCACATTCTTTGATTCCATCGCAATTTCTTGTGTGGGAGAAAGAGTACGCCCAAGAGGTTTTAAGCATCAACACAGCTACATAATTATCACTGAGTGGGAACACATTGTAAAGCAGAGGAAAAAGGCTTGTAAAGCTCTGCTGCCGAGAGTTTGACTTTATTGTTTTGCAATAGGCTGATGTCAGAAAACCTTGCCAGGATTGATGAGCAGGGTAAAACTGAGAATTTTAAATAACTTTTTAATATCTCTTTAAACGAAATTCAGGACTAAACTTGCGAGTAGTAACATAACTAAAAGTAAAAATGTGTCGTACCTAAAGATAATAATATGGTAGATTTATGCTTTGAAAACTGGAAAACAATAGATAACTAAAGTGTTAAAATAAGTGAAGTAAAAGTAGAAAGTAGCATAAGACAATAACACTTAAGTACATTAAAACTGTATTGAAATAAAGTACTTGAATGAATATATTCATTTACATTCTCTCATCTCAATGGTATTGGGCTCTGTAAGATTAACAGTACTCTAGCAAAAGACTTTTGATGGATGGTTACCATGGTGAGGCAGGTTCTCAGCTTCCTTTCTCTCCTAGATGGGTCCCACTCTTATCTCAATAAAAGGAAATTATTTACGTTTTGTGTTTTTTTTATTTTTATTTTTTTTAACCATCAAATCATGAGGAATGTTGCTATATAGTTAGAATTTACTTGTTTTTCCCCTCTCCAGGTATGACAGCCATCCCCTGTGCCTGTCTGGGAATCTTCCTCGGGGGGCTCCTGGTTAAGAAATTGAACCTGTCAGCTCTTGGTGCCGTCCGCATGGCCATGCTGGTCAACCTGGTGTCCACTGCCTGCTATGTCTCTTTTCTCTTCCTGGGCTGTGACACTGGACCTGTCGCTGGGGTCACAGTGGCCTATGGCAATGAGTAAGAGTGATGACTTACTGATGTGAATGAAGAGTCTTTCCAGGAACTTTTAGTTCTGTATAGTACTTTTCCCCACAGGGATATACTGTAGGTCCATGCAAACAAAAAAATTAACAAATCCCAGAATAAAAAAAATCCTTCAGAAAAATTGCATTAGATTTTCAAATTGTACATATGCAGCATTATTCCTAACCTGACCTTTGACTTCCTCCATAGGACGTTGCAGTCTTGGCAGCAGCCTGAGTCAGCATGCATTAGTAACTGTAACTGTTACACTGCATCGGTGAGCCCTGTCTGTGGCTCCAATGGAGTCACCTACCTCTCAGCCTGCTTCGCTGGCTGTACCAAACCAGTGAGTTGGGACATTAATGCTGATTATCATTGCTACCCAGTGCCTGAAGGGCTCATAATAAATATAAATACTGCAGATTAATTTCGATCTTGATATATCATTATTACATTATCACCTCATTTCTTTTTTTTGTCAGAACCTGACCAACTGTGCGTGTATATCCAGCAACAGCGAAGAAGCAGTGGCTTTACCAGGAAAGTGTCCCAGCCCAGGCTGTCAGCAAGCCTTCCTCACCTTCCTGTGTGTTATATGTGTGTGCAGCATGATTGGAGCTATGGCCCAGACACCCTCTGTCATCATCCTTATCAGGTATGAGCACGTCCCCCCCGCTTGCTATTCATCAACTGCTCACAAGAGGGAGCTGGCGACATTTCAAAATACCGGTGGTTCTTCAGTGGGAAGGATTGATTTATCAAGCTGACAGTGATACGGACAAATACAGACACACGCAAGTGTATATTAACTCATATATAATGACAAATAACACTAAGGGCATTATATGCACATTGTATATATATATATATATATATATATATATATATGTACATAATGCTTGTAATCTAGATAGGTAAGATAGAGAGATAAGTACAAAATAATGTAATTTAGAACTCAATAGGTCTACCAATTAAGAACAGTTTTCCACCACAGTACACAAAGGGTTAAAGTAATCTCTTAATTTTCAGAACTGTCAGTCCAGAGCTTAAATCCTACGCCCTTGGTGTTCTGTTCCTGCTTCTAAGACTAATAGGTAAGAAACACTTCACTACTATTGGCACTCTGTATTGTGTTTGTGCAACAGCTGTTGGTCTGTAGTTTTACTCTGTGACTTAAACGTCAGGGCAATTTTTCACCTTGCTTGAAATGAACTTCATCAGTCTGTCTGCCTGGATACATTAGGAACATGAACTCAAACTGGTGTTCTTCTTGACCTTGTGACCTGCTGTCTCTCTGCAATCCCCACCTGCTCCAGGCTTCATCCCTCCCCCTCTGATCTTCGGCATGGGCATCGACTCCACCTGTCTGTTCTGGAGCTCTGTCTGCGGCGAGAAGGGAGCCTGCATGCTGTACGACAATGTGGCCTACAGGCATTTGTATGTCAGCATCGCCATCGTTCTCAAGTCATCAGCTTTCCTCCTGTACGCCACCACATGGCAGTGTCTGAGAAAGAACTACAGGAAATACATCAAAAACAACGAGGGGTACCTCACGCCCACCGAACTCTTCGCCTCCAACGTGACTCTGGACAATTTGGGAAAAGATATCACGCAGAACCCAACCAACAGGACAAAATTCATATACAACCTGGAGGACCGTGAGACGTGTGACAACATGGAGTCTGTTTTATAGTGCTGATCTGCACTGGGGCTGCAGACCGGAGCCGTTAATGTGCAACAGACCTGAAGCGTGATGTTTCTGTGGTGTTGTATCAGTTCAGAGAAATGTCCTCAGTAAAGTTCCAGTCTTCTTATCATCCAAAACATGACACATATTGAAAAAAGAGAAGATTCCCCAAATTTGCCACACCCACACTTTTGTCAGCTGAAATTAAGCTGGCTTTAAGAAAATTGCTTTTACTTTTTTTTTTGCAAAGTTGGAATAGAAAGTGAAGAGGAAAGATGGGGAAAATCACATGCAATAGATTACTGCTGACTAAAGTTTAGTTCAAAGTTTTGGATTTACTATACCAGAGTTTATGAAATGGTTTATTTTCCTTTAGTATTTCTCAGGTATGGTATATCAGAAAATGCAAAAAGGGTGACAGAAATCAATTTTCAGTCCATCTGCAGTGCACCTAGGGATCCCTACAGGAGACTTTTTAACACATTTGTTGTAAACCCTTTATTAGGTTTCGACTCCAAAACCAGTTAACAAGCCCTTTTCACTGCAGTCATTTTGATATTGAGCATGCACAATACCAGAGCCTCTGTCCATGTATACGTATGGAACAGAGCCACTATTGTTGTGATTAATCACATCCGTGTTTACCCTGCAATAACATGTCAGTGTGGCTGCTATGAAAAGGGCCCGTTTCTAAGGAAGTATACAATTACTGTACGTTTCTTCAACCTTAACCCCAGCAGTGACTCAAACAGACATACAACAAGCAATGAAAAAGAAATCAAATGGTTCAAAAGGTGCAGAAGTTTACAGCAATATAGAAAACTGATTTATTTATTTAGCTCCTGCCACCAATTATTGCAGGTCACATTTTCCACAAAACATGGATTATCCCACTTTGAAATGGTTAAAATGTGAAAGAGGTTTCTAACATTTTTCAGAGAAATAAGAAACAAATTCTTTCATCATAGCTTTCAGTGTTTACTTTAGTCGTTGAGAAAGTTGTTGGAAATATGAGAAGTTTTGGCACTGATGCTAGACTAAAGTCTGAGATTATATTTTAGTTTCGGAGCCACAAAACGTTTCAGCTTTTTGTTTTTTTTACTTGACATTTATGAGAATTAGATGCAGCTTCTGAGAGGTAATCAGAATAAAAGCTTAACTGTTAAAGTTTAAATAATAGACTGACTGAAAGGAACAGAGTAAGATGGCTTTTTCATTAATGTTTAGATGAGATGCACATGATCAGATTCAGTAAATGAACCTGTAACCTTTCCTAAACCACTGATCCAACAACGCTCATGCCAACTGCAAACAGATGCAGAATAAGAGTTTGTAATGTAATTTCACTCTTGGGGACATCCTTTGCAGCATTGATGCATGGAATACAAAGCAACAAATATAACAAGCAGGAGACACTGCAAATAAGACACTCCAGGTACATTATTTAGGAGGGCCAAAGCAGGTGGCAGCTGTGGGGAAGGAAGCTTTTACCAAGAGCACCAGTATGACTAGTGAGCTCACACTGAGTGAGAGTGAGAGTGTGAAGGCCTTTATGTGGAATACCAAGTCATTGTATTGAGACTGTTGATTGTAGTGGCTAGCTGTCAACAGACACAGCATAGCATGACGCACAGTGTCCAGCCAGAATTAGTTCATTAAAAAGCATGCTGGTAATGCATGCACATAAAAATAAAATATGTTCAGAATGATGTCACTATATTGCACAGACTCTGTGGTTTGTTGGCCATTGTAATGGTTAAATATACATTTAACTTGAATGGCCTCCAAATTCTATTTTTGACCATGGAACAGCTTTATAATGCATACTGCATTGTGATGATGACTTTATTTTCTTCTTTTAAATCAAACCTCAGCTGTCACAATCACTCACACTGAAGTGATTGTCTACATGCAGATACAATACAGCTTTTTGTTAAAGAATTCAATTGGATTCTGATTTTTGACATATCCACTTTATATATAGTGTTTTTCTTCTGGCTTACTCTGTAAGTATTTAATATGTTTTGCATCAAAAATCCAGACAGCAATCATCACAATACGTTTCATTTTTAAAATGCATATACCCTTTGAGGCTTTGGGAAATACGCTTTTGGGAAATTCTTTTCCTCGCCAGAGTTAGAAAGACAGGGTTGATAATACTATGGCCAGCTATAGTATTATACAGTAAGTACAGTAAGTACAAAGGTAGAGCTAGCTGTCAGTTAGCTTGGCTTTGTATAAAGACTGAAAGTACCAGAACTGAGTACCAGGCTCAGTCCAAACATCGAAACAATCAGTTTATTCAAGTCATCTTATTATAGTAACATGTTAGATCTACATTATCTTTGTACACTTTGTATACAAAAACTGAAATGTAAAAATTGGGGTTTATTTTCTCAGGTTTGAGCCTGGAAATCAGTGCAGCCTGCCAATAAATGCCCATGAAATTAGAAGTTGTTAGTTTTATGCCTTAGTTGTTGCATATATGAAACAAAAATGTTAATAGGTTATCTTTAAAGGTGCTGGTCAGTAGATTATGTCATCATAGCCCGGTTAGCTGCTCTGCTTTACCTGTTTGTGCTAAATTAAGCTAACTACTGGTTATAGATTCACATAAGAAAATCTGTATGTTTAGCTTGTTTCCCAAAATTTCAAACTGTTCCTTTAAGCTAGCTCCTTTGAAAAGGTTCACAAATTCTTTTTGCCACCACCAGTGTCTCAAGAGTCATTTATTAAGAGTAAATACATGCACATTACTTGTAGGTCTACAGCATATTAAGTTTCATATGCAATGAACCAAAAGAACAAGATTTAAACTCTACACTAATAAATACATTTATTTTGGATGCACATTACTTGTAGGTCTACAATATATTGAGTTTCATAAACAATTATCCAAAAGAATAAGATTTAAACTCTACATTGATGCTGCTGTAGCTTCAAAAATCATAAAAACACAGTGGGAAAATAAAACAACAGATCAGTGCTTTATGGACCTACATTGACCACAGAGACACGCTAAACCACATCACATTATTGTCTTTGTGGATTTTCTTAGAATAGAATATAAACAAGTTGAGATATTTTTTTTTTATAGTGAGAGAACTTTTCGGCACTGATTAGTCGAAGCCTGTTTTCAAGCTCAAATGCTAACGACGATGGAAATATTGGCTCCGAGCGGGATATTTGGGATAATGCTGAGCTGTACAAATAATTCAAAAGAAACAGGGTGGGGCACCTTCTGGCCACCATCTCCTCTTCAGCAATCCCAAACAGGTGGCGCTGTCTTTGATATTTATAGCACCCCAGTGTGTCTAGTGTTGACTCCTCTGTACATAATAGTGCCATAAAAGTGCCGAAGTGACACCATAGAAGTGTTCTGTGACGTCCTGCAGAGAACTTTGTCTGAACACGCTGGAGCTCAAAGCAGATCCTCCGGTTGTATGTAGCCTTTTTGTGATATCCCTCAACTTACTTTCACCACATCATCCTAAAGTGTCCCAAAAATATATTGCCTATAGAATATTGTACATTGGTCTAGAAAACAGTAACATTTAGGATGTAATAACTGTTAATATGTAGAAGTTTTCTACTAGTGAAGGTATTGTCGAATTTAGATTGAATTCTCTTTCCATCAGTGACAAAGCTGATAACTGTTGCTTTGGTACAATTGAAAACAATACTTTGCTCGAACGTATTGTTTTTATTACTGTGGCACCGATGTTGAGCTGTAGTCTGAATTTGTACAGTAGATGAGGCTGACTGTAGAAGATCAGCCAAACTTCACTGATAGCGGTCCTGCAACTGTGCCTGGATGTGAAGCTCTACTCTGAGACTTTATGATTGGAGCTCATGTTGTGCCATATCAACCTGTGCACTGTAACATTCAACACTTGCAAAGAAGAAAACAACATATTTTAGGTCTGTCCGACAAGTGCAAGGGCAGCAGCATTTGCTTGACCTTGCATTGACCTGTGGCAACAGGACTGTTTTCTTTTAGCACCTCAATGTGCTCAAGACGTTTTGCCTTGTGATGGAAAATAACTTTAAAGCTTAAATGTTTCTTTTTTCATCCTATTATTTTCATTCATCTCTTTTGATGGCCTTGCCGTGTGGTAACAACAGTTTGACTTTTATAAAGGACTTTTAGTGGCAGAAGTATTGACCTATGAAGAGTTTACTACCAAAATATGACATCTGCAAGGAAAAATTATTATCTATGGTGGTTAAAGACACATTTCGCCAACAATAAATAGGTTTCCTGTTTAAAAAAAGAAGATATAATTTGTTTAAAATTTTTGTTGCTAATATGTATTTTGCAATTTTTTTTGTCATTTTGGAAGACAACTCTTCATATACAGATTGATAATCCTTTGTTTTGAGCCTTTAGGCAGCATGTTGCCTTTGATTTGAGAGAAACATTATGCGAACAGTGACGGCTTTAGAATGACATGTCTGCTTATGCTGTTGGCGGTAGTCAAAATGAGAATTGTAGGATTCTTTGTAAGGGACCTTTGAAAAAGAAAAGGGTAATGAAATAAGAATATATCACCTATATTTTCAAAGATTTTTTAGATATGCTCTGTTGCTTCTTGGGATTTGTTTTCAATTTTTTTCTTTAAATGATAAATTTATATTTAAAAGCTTTAGTTCTGTATATTTCTTGGAAATTACATGATTGTATGTTTATTGTAAATACATTAAATATACTATTTTTGTTTGTAATACGAACTTGTCTGATGAGTTAGCAAAGGATTATTAATTAATAACACTTACAGCTAATTTAGAATCAACAATTGCCTAGCATGAATGTTTTTGGACTGTGTGAGGAAACAAGTGAAAACACTGGCAGGCACAGGGAGAGCACGCAAACTCCACACATAAGGGCTACAGAACGGTATGAGCTGTTAACGTTCTTATTCAGTGTGAGAGAACAGTGGTGCACCAGCATGCCGCCACTTAATCCAACCAGAGATATCGCACTTATTAAAAGATGCCTTGACTGAGAATTCACTACAGCAATGCTAGCAGCTCTTTCAGACTTCAAGGTTTTCTTTAAGATGTCAACACTGCAGAAATGGTGTCTTTATTTTAAGCACAAATAATGATCTTCTGTGCAGACATTCCATAAGTGGAATTTTTTTTCTTTTTTGTTATTTGAAAGAAAAGAAAAGAAACGTCTGAAGGCATATTTTTCCCACTGGCTGATGGAAACATTGTTATATTCTTCAGGTCATGTGGTCTTTGAACAAATAATTGTTCAGGGGTGCCTGATAAAAGAAAACTTCATGGACATACATCTAATAGTTGTTGAGGAATTCCTTTTGAACAAAAGCAGTGGTAGATGTATCCATGTGTAAACTAAATATGGTTACTGAAACAGAAAGAGCCACATTGCTATGATGAGCATTGCTGTGGTGCTGGTTTCCAACCTGGCCCTTGGGAAATCTAATTTATCATATTTTGATTAAAAACATAGAAGTAATTTTTTAGGCTTTTCTAAAACTTGTGCTTTTTAGCACTGTTAATTAGATGAAAAGTAAGCAATGCTATAAACATGCAGCCTGTGAAGAGAACAAGTTTGTATTGTTTAAATGTCACAAATAGAATGTTGCTAAAGGCAGCACTAGATAATGATGCAGCATACAAGATGTGTATTTTTTTATTCACTCTTCTCACACACAGACAAAATGATGTAGTTTGTTACATTGCATGTAACGCTATTCTTGTGATAAAGGGCTATTCACTCGGTCAGTGCTTGGTCAGCCAGGGTTAAAGGTTACATTTTCTTTTCCCATCTAAACGCAGTGACGGAAGAAGATAAATCCTGACATCAGTTTAATCGAAATGTGCTTGTGCTTTGCCATGATCTAATTTCCTTTCATCCAAGCCCTCTGGTTATCCACAGGCCTCCCCGCCGTGCTACAGCAGCCAGTGGAGATAATAGCCGGGGTTATGGATTGACCGGTGAATCATCTTGTACTGCTGCTGTGAGCGAGCCAGGTACGTGTTCGGGGCCAGGTTGCTGCGTTGCTTTTATGCGAGAGCCTGGGCTGAGAGCTCTCCTGTTTCTCGAGTGCAGACGAGGTCTCGCCAGGGCCACGGTGCAGTGAAATGGAAAGCATGCCATTCCCTGTTCCGCTTGATGCCGAGTGACTGTGAGAGGTTGTGTCATGTTCCTTGGCTATTGACTCAATGACTTGGGACTTCACGACAAAAGCCTGAACCCGTGCGGGCTCTCTGCGTGCTGACAGAGAAATGTGTCTTCCACTTGTCTTCACATTGACCCGCGGACTCTGCAAGACTGACGTGTCCACGTCCCCAAAGTCTCACCTCCTGAACCTAAAAAATAACCTTTCCACGACCTCGCCTGTCTCTCATGCTCTGTTAGCCTTGGGTCTGGCTGCCATTGAAACAATTCACTGAACTTGTGTTTTTTTTTCCCTGATACAGCTATGGATTACCTGTCTGCGGCAGCTTCCGCTACATGGATGACATGGTTGAGAATTCAGCCTTATGTGCATCATATTATTCTCTGTCACAGTGGGTTGAAAAGTCAAAGCACAGAGTAAGCACAAGCCATTAGCTGGTACTCAAATGACAGCACACAGAGCCAGACCTTCAAGGCTGCCTCTGCCCTGGGGTTCATCCAAGAGACAAAAATCACCATATGCCCTTCGTTTGTTGGAAGAATTAGGAGATGTGGGCTTGCAACTGGGCTCGTAAATGATGATGAATTCTTTTTACATTGTATGCAAAGAGAACATTCTGCATATCTGACTAATGCCTTGTCCAGTGACGTGGCTCAGACAGCTGACCTGATTTATTGCAAGGTTTCCTGCATTGTTAAAAAACAATCTCTGACTCAATGACAGAGGCCCAATTAGGGCCATTCCTTTGACGCAGAAAAGGTCCATATACAAAAGAGACTCTGAATTGCAAATCCTGTTGTAGCCCGTCCTTGCTTTCCCCTAATCTAATAATGTGATCCATCATTTCTACGGCGACAGCTCTACAGCCCAGGCATAGGACAGAATCCCACAGAGGATTAGTAAGATGTTTGAATATCCATATATTTAGCCCTATTTAGAGAAAAAAAAAATGCATATTTAGAATAATGCACTGGGCTATTTTTTTTTACATTTCACCCGATTATACCTCACGAGATACTTCAATTTCATTTTTCCAGATTTAACTGTTTCTGGTTGTTGGTAACCTTTTAATAAGCACTTGACATCCATAGTCAGCTTAGATGCCTTCAAGACTCAAGTTTTTTTATGTCGACTAAAAAAAGAAGCCCGTTTCCTGCTCAGTGGTGGCGCTGTTGTTTGAGGGATGGCTCTGTTGCAGAATCATCCATTACCCTGATGAGCTTGCAGCCCCAGAGCTATGACAGCACAGCCACACGATGAGCGAGACAGCCGACTGCCACTATTTGTTCCGCTAAAGCATTCATCACACTAATTACCCATGGTGCCAAACAGCTCCAGCAGCCCAGTGAAGCTTTGGCTGCTCGTTTGGAGACGAGGTGAGGTAGGGAAACCTCAGATGAGTCTAAACAGGAGGCTGTCCTCTTTTTTCTGGCTTTCCTGCACATAATTAACTTGGCACACCAGCAGCTTGACAAATTGGAATGATGAATCTGGCCTCTATGAATAGATACAAATACATGATCAATCAAAATACCGGACAGTGTTCTCAGTCTGAGGAAATGTGGTGCTTTGAAGGACAAAAGAAATGTCTTTGCTGTGAATGACATTTGGTCTTCTGGTAGAAAAGTGAGAGGGAGGGTGTGTTTGAGCTGCGAAAATGTAGAAGCAAGTCAGTGCTAAGTGGGTGGTGCAGAAAAAAGTGGTTGCAAAATCTCACCATTTCACAATTCAAGTGCCATTAAAAAAAAAAAACCCATTATACTTTATCCAATTTTCCATACATAATGCCTTTTTTCTAAAGGACTACACTTTCAGCCTGCTTCCAATAACTTTTCCTTCGATGCAGACAGATGCAAAAGCACAGTCTCTCTGAATTATAGTCATGTATGCCACCTGACCTTGGAAAGTACCAAGAAAGACTCTTTGGTTTCTTTAAATTTCTGTCTCATTCACACTTAGCCTCCAACTGTCCATGTCCCTTCTGGCCTTCACACTGCCGTCTGAACTAATGTAACATCCAGTACATCACAACATCCCAGCATTACCTCCCCGCAGTGGCCGCAGATCAACTGATCAAGCACAAAGAAACTTCCTAGAGACAGCAAATCCTCCCAGCCTGCCTCACAGTTGCATTTTAAGAATATCACTGCATCTCACTAACTAGGGCAAGAAAAACAACCAGCATAAATGACACATGGCCAGCCACATGACAGCTGTTAAAACACTCAACTAATTCTCTGATGCCATGTTGAAAAAAATAGCCTGTCATGAAAAGACAGCGTGTTTGAAACTATTCATTTCCTGATAAATAATAATAATAATGATAATAATAAAATCACACCTGTAATATTTTTTGCATTGTTTGTTATGTTAATCATAAATATTGCTCTCTCTATATTTTTATTCTTAACTTCGCTATTTATTGTTAGTTACTGTGATTCGGCTTCTTGTACATCACAGTTAAAAGCTATAGTGATTACTCATTAACACAGATGTTTTCTGATGTAAACTGACTAAAAGATGACTGACGACACTGTTATGGTCAGTCACAATTTTCACTGTATATAACGTTGACTTGTGCATATAAAACTATGGGGTAAACAAAGTCAGAAGTAAAAAATTAAAAGTAGATAAATTTGAATTTATAAAATGGTAAGCAGAGTTTGACTTAAAGTACGAGACACAAGAGACATAAAGTGCAGACCAAGGTGTTTATTCATCAACATTAAAGATTTAACTGAATCTTCATTAAGCCTAAATGATCTTCTGGATCAGAAAGATATTTAGATCTGTATTAGTTTCTTATGTTTTCATTTAAAAATGATTTTAAAAAATTTGGGGGGTGTATTTCTCTTTGTGACAAAATTACATAAAATACGCAATTTTATCACATTGCTAAAGAATCATCTCAGAAATGTGTAGATCCAGAACTGGATCGAGCTCTAGAAATGAATCACTTCTAAGTTGAGCTGAACCTCACCTCTGATAAATTCTTCCTCAAGATCAGTCCCAAACTTTTAAACAACCCTGTTAATAAACAAACAAAAGCAATCCTACGTACTAAGGTAACTAAAAGCACTGTTAACCACAAGTGGCATGAGGTCATAGCAGCAGCCCTTTCAGACTGCCACTGATTAACCCATGAACTGAA
Source organism: Oreochromis niloticus (assembly GCF_001858045.2). Classification (NCBI taxonomy): domain Eukaryota; kingdom Metazoa; phylum Chordata; class Actinopteri; order Cichliformes; family Cichlidae; genus Oreochromis; species Oreochromis niloticus. Next base: position 34,149,959 of record NC_031965.2, read on the forward strand.
TGTGATATGATTTGCTTAATTAGGCTAAAGAAACAGAGTAAAAATCTAAGATGCACAAATAATATTAATAATAATATTAATACACAATAGTACACATCACACTTAAGTATATTATCTTAAAGTAAAGTTTGAATTATGTCTTCATCCTCTTCCATTCCACTTAATTAACCACTTAGTTCCTCCACCTGGACCTTTAAAGTGTACACAGCGCCCCCCCGGGAATTTATTTGGCCTTAACACCTGAAAAAGAAAACACAACAATGTAAGAAACTCATCATGTTATTGCCCTCATTATCCATGACTTTAGAGACTGAACAATAAAAACATTTTGTAATGGCATAAACAAACCTGTCAAACTAATCTGGGATCCTTATATATGACAGACCTCTATCAGCGTCAGCTGAGAGGCTACCAGCAAATATGCCTCAAATTTTGTGCTTAAATATTAAAATACTGTAAAATGTTACAATAATAATACAGTCATTTTTAGTTCTCTTATGCATAAACAGGTCAGAAATGTGTGCAGTCCACATTAAAAGGTTTGACTAGAGCATATGTCTTGTTTTAAATGTTATCTTATTTGATCAGTTTCAAAACTGTTTACAGTTCAAAGCTGAGTTGCATGTAATTCTATCATTTACAAAGCAATGTGGGTTAATCTCATACGAGATAATGAGTGCTAGTCTGAGTGAGGTCAAAGGTTAAGTAGGATTTTGTACAATTCCTAATGAGGATCCCAACATTTCGCCAGGATGAATCTGTTCATGAGTGAGACGAGTGTTAGCGGTGCGTTATAACTGCACACTGACCTGTAGCACAATGCGTCTCTCAAGCGTGAAATCCACCTCATGAAGAATTCTGCAGCGGGCCTGAAGGAGTCAGAGGTCAGCTGTTGGGGGTTAATAAAAGGTGAGAGATGGTTCAGCGGTCACAGGTGAAGCAAAGGCTGTGGCGTGTTAATCTAACTCATTAACTATTGTTGCTCTCTGACCAGGATGTGAACCGGCTAAAGAGCCTAAGAGATCCCAGCTTTGTTTCAGTGGCTGCCAAGGTTCACAGCAGGGTGACAATCTACAGGCTCTCTTTACTGTCCAGCATCCATTACCAGAGACATAAACACGAAAAGGTGGTAGTCACTAGTTACTGTAAAAATTACAATTGCTATAAATGATCATGTAAGATACTGATTTTAATATTAATTGTTGCTCCGGTTCAGCAATCTATAGCAGAAACTTCTTTCAACTTTTGCTCAACTTTTAAATGTCTTGCTTTAATAAGTAAAACTTTGTTATTGACACTTTTTATTATAGTTTAATTTAACATGTAAAATTCAGTAAATGTCTAGTGTACATCTGCTTATTCACAGAAACTTGATTCCCACTATATTCAGGTTAAACCTCCAGAAATTTTACTCAAGATGAAGTTGTTCTGTGTGTTTTACAAGTGCCAGAAAAGTTGGATGTATTCTCAAAAATAAAATTTAAAGCAAACTGATTGTGACAGGTTTGCACTTTAGACACTTCCCACACACTTGCAGTCAGAGGAGTCACAGGGATCATATTCTCTGTATTCTCCAGAGCTTACTGTGATTTTTGGTGTTAATTGTTTTTTTTTAAGAGCACATTGAGCTTATTTTGTGAGATTGTAAGTAAATTATCAGATATAAAATTCTAGGTTGTTAATAAGTTTGATTAATATAAGGTCGATACTTCTGTAACTTGTGTTTCTTTTTTCAGAAATATCTGGTTAGGCACAAACTATAATTAATTCTTTATTAGTATTTAAACAATCAAAATATCACAGGGATCTTGGGACTACCCTTTCAAATAAAAGTGGATACACATTTATTCCACATAATTAAATGATAGAAACTAGAAACTAGTTGAAACTACTTGCAATAATTAATTTGCTTTCCCCTCAAAAAATGGCAAATGTTTCTTTCTTTTACATAAATCATGCTGATGCTCATGTATATTTTACTTTTGAACTTAGGATTGGTTATACACTGACCATTACCTTTTCTCACATGCACAATCCCTTTGTTTTTATTTTATTCTGATTATTTTTTAAATATTGATGTATTTTACCTCACCCAACCACATCCAGACACTACACATTTCACTTTGCTGTGGGTACAGTTCAGATGTTGAGCTGTTATTTTGCAGGTAAATTGGACAGTTTGATTTGCAATGGTTTGTTTCTACATCATGGCCTCCAGGTCAGGTCATGACATTTCTGAATCTGCACACTTACACACAGTCACTGCTAAAACACAAACAGAGGACATCCGCTGCAGGATCCGAAAGGCTACCGTGCACTTTTAGCTCACAACCATTAATCTCGTTACCATAATGACTTTACACCACACCCATTCACTGCCAAAGCCGAGAATACTACCTGATATTCCTAGAAGACTATAATGTGTGCTTTTCTAAAAGCTCTCTCTCGGTCAAGTAATTCCTTGACATAATACGCTTCATCATACTCACTGCTGAACGTAGTTTTCTCACATCATATAAACTCATCAACCACCTTCAAACTATATTTTATTCAGATTTTAGCTTGACCGATATTTGTCATGTTCAGAATTATAAGAGCAAAATTTCAGTAAAGTGACATCAAGCTTGCATTAGAAAAATTCTGCAGATTTCTAAGCAGGAAGCCAGAGCTGCCTCCCACTTCACTGCAAACAGTCATATCCTGGTGGTTTTGCCCACACAGCAGGTCTCTCCTGGCCAAACTCTCCCTCATTTTGTTTCCAATTAGCTCGCTTTCAGCTCCCCCACTGGTGATAAGTCTTAAAGGGCACCAGATCACCAAAAACAGGAGGGATTTATCATCTGTAAACTCCTAAATCTGTGATTAATATTAACCGGACCCATCATGAGGCAGAGCGGGGGAGGGGAGAGGTCAGTGAAATAAACAGTGTGAAGGAATGCATCATCCACATCCAGTGTGGTAAACACTTTAGCCTTGACCTTCCACTGCTGATTGGTATTGGACATCAGCCGTGTGTTTTGTTAGCAGGCGGGGCAAGGCTTGTTTTGTGTGCGAGCAGTCGCTGGATGACTGCAGCTCTGGCCGTCTGGAAGAACGTGACAGCACACTCAGCCTCAGGACTCATGGAGCATGAGTCAACAGTGAAATGGCCATACAGACATTTTTACATGGCACTGACTTGCCATCAAAGACATCCATAGACATCAGACTGATTCCATTTGAGAAATCCACAACAAATGAAAAGAATGGTTGTGCTACACGTAAATACACCAAAATCAAACAATGCAACTGTATGGAGACACACAGCAACACTGTATGTAAAACCATAATTAAAGTCACCAAATCTACTCTGAAAAATGCAGTAGCTTTATGGATATCAAGCAGCGTATACTCCAATGCAGCTGCACTGAGTGAAATTCAATAGATCATGAACATGAGAGACAGAAAGGGTAGAGGCACAAGCGAAGGTGTCATCTCTTCAGCTAGACATGTAGCCACTGGTTTTCATGAATATATTTAATTCCCATATATCTTTGTATTCTTGCTATTTGAGGAGGGATAACATCAGTTTATTTATTTGGTTTGTTGCATTTATATTTAGAATTGATTTTACAGCCTGTGCTAAAACAATAATTTTTGTGTGTTTACTGGGCATTTCACAACAATCTTTTTACAGTAGGATTTTAGATCTGCACTGGAAGTCAGGATGTTTAGTAAGTTTACTGATGAAAGCTAAAAGTCCAATATGTATCTCACCTATACATAAACTAACTTGTAAACTTTCTCTCTCAAGAAAGAAAGAAAAAAAAAGAAAAGGTTTTAGTAATTTCTAAAAAATGTCTGATTAGTAATTTGGTGTGAGTGGATGATTAAGTGATTACAAAGTCCACAAAGTGACTGCAACTAAGACGGGGCAGAGGAGAGGTGCATTAAATGTATTATTTATAAAAGAAATGTATAAAATCTATCTCTTTTTGTGAGTGGATCTAAAAAAGGGAATTTTTCTGCGTAATTTACTGACGACACTAGGTGGCATCAAATAACTGCATTTAGGATCTGAACTGGCCCCTTCAGGGTCTTCGCGGGCAGAAGCAGCCTCTTTATGTACCAGTATAACATGAGTACTCCTAATATACATTATGGGTGATATGATGCAAACTGTGGTTTGACAGATTCACGGCGAGTAAGTAGTCATAGTGCAAAGAACAAAATAAAACAAACAAAAAAAACCTTCGTGTGCGCACACATGAGAGAGAGAGAGCGCGCGATTGGACAGAGGGGAAAAAAACAGAAAACATAACAGGGAGGATGTGAACTCTTACCCTCTTTAAAGTCAGCTGAACCCCCGCACTGCTGCTCCGAGACCAGCTTCTCCACGCGTTAACTCCGCCCCAAACCAGCGTCACCGATTCACAGCCGGTGACGTGCGGGCGCATCACTCTCCTCCTCCGTCCCGGAGCAAAGCATCATCAAAATCAACATCCATCACTCCCCCTCTTTGACTCTCTCTCTCTCTCTCTCTCTCCCTGTTGTCTTTTTAATGTAACTTCTGACTGATCGGGAGAGCAGGGAGCGTCTGGAAAGCCTGGTCGCGTGACTCCATCCCTAATGAAGGATCTGCTCGCACGGCATTCTGTTTAAAGCTGGACACACAGAACAGAAAGGATCAGATTGTATATTTGGGGGATAACGTTGCTTCCCTGTGTGGATGTTGGCTCCGTCTTTATTTTACCCCCTCTGTGGATGCTATAGCGCACTATGACGGTTTGAATGAAGCTGTCTTTTTGGATTTTGTCCGCGCCCGCAGCTGCTTCTGGGTGACTGCTCAGTCTTCAATTGTGAACTCGTTTTAATTTTCTGCCGTTATCCTATGAGCTCTCTTTTATTTATTTTATTTGAAGTTGTATTTCGTTTCGTCAGAAAATGCCACAGTTTCCCTTGACTGTGTATTAGCTATTGATGCCGACAGTTAGTGTGAGTTAATTATCGCGTAAAAAAGAAGTTGGGCGCAAAAAAGTTTTGGAGAAAGTCGAAATGGCGATGGTAGCGTGGAGAAACACCGAGGCGGTCGGGGACTCTCAGGGGACTCTTTCCTCCCCGGTGTCCCAGGTTGCACCTCTGTCTCTGCCCGGAGAGCTGACGGGACACATGAACCCGGCGCCTTCTCTGGAAATACCCCAAACAGCAGCTGCACCTCAGGGAGCACCGCCGCCCAATCCGTCCGGCAACACTGTCGCGACCACCACCAACAATAACAACAGCACCTCCTCTTCCTCCTCCTCCTCCTCCTTGTCCATGGACAAACAGCAGAGCCAGCAGATCGAGTGCATCGTGTGCGGGGATAAATCCAGCGGGAAGCACTACGGACAGTTCACATGCGAGGGATGTAAGAGCTTCTTTAAACGCAGCGTCAGGAGAAACCTGACCTACACCTGCAGGGCCAACAGGAACTGTCCCATAGACCAGCACCACCGCAACCAGTGCCAGTACTGTCGCCTCAAGAAATGCCTCAAAGTCGGCATGAGGAGAGAAGGTACGGGCTGGCATCAAACTGTTATTACTGGTACTATCACATCCATCACACTTTCACATGCAGCACTCTTTTATGTTTGAACGCATATCTGCCCCATACTCTAGTTGTGTGGATGCTACATATGTGTAGCCTAGCTTATGTTTACATATTTCTTTGTGGACCCAGGAGCCTTTGTCCGGGGTTTGACACTCTAGGGATATTTTATTCATTGAATAATGTCTATATTTTTTTTTTAAATGCGGGGTGTATAATTATTTATTTTGTCTCGGGTACTATAGCTTTATATTGTGTAGACCTCAGTGTGTGATATTACACATATTACAGATGTTCCCGCTAGCATCCTGTAGCATGTTAGGTGCACTATTGTTGCTCCCCTTCCGCTTTATGTCCATCATCCCCGGGGAGTGTAAGTCTGCAGATGCTTTAAATGTCAGGTGTTCACATTCGGCAGTAGATATATTTAACTTTAGTTTCAGTGCCTTTTTTTCGTTTAAATTGTAGCCATAAAAATGTAAAATACATTTTTAAATGATGTGCGCGTGCGGACCATGTGTGTCTGCTCTTATTCATTATGCATGCTTTTCAAATACAGCACTAGGCCCAGACCGCAGCCTACACTAGCCTACTAAGAGTCTGCTTTGTTGTCTAAATGTGAAAGTTTATTAAAGTTTAGCCTATTAGAGATTTCACAGCCAAAAATTAAATAATTAAGTTACAATAAGCCTACTCACTTGATGATATTAGAGAGCATTAACTGAAAACGGAATCCCGATCATTTGGGCTGTGAACTGGAGCAATTATAAATTTGAAAAAAACAAAAAAAAAAACAAAAAACACAACACTACTGAATTACCCAGAAACACGCTGGGAAAAAGAAAAGAGGGGAAAAAAGAAAAAAAAAATCTCACACGCCATTATCTGCAGGTTGTGCTCCAGATCTCCCAGCACCGAGCTGAATGTGACATTTCTTTCCAGGAGCTGTCCACAACACTTATCCATGTCCACTTCTGAAGGGCCAGCCAACCATAAGCTAGCTCACCACTGACATTAGAAAGGAATCCCAGCCTAATCCGACTAAAATAAGCGTGTATTTAGCCATTACATGCGAGGTTTTAATTGACATATGCTGTCGTAAATGACGTCCCGTGCGTGCTGTCTAGTTGTAGGGTTCTTTAAATGTTATCTGCGTTGTTTTAATCGCCTTCTAGCCTGATGTGGCATTTCTGCTGTCTCTTTCTTACAGCTGTCCAGAGAGGCAGAATACCAACCCAGTCATATCACGGCCAGTTTGCTCTGACAAACGGGGATCCTCTGCAGTGCCACTCCTATCTGTCGGGGTACATCTCTCTGCTGCTGCGGGCCGAACCCTACCCGACCTCCAGGTTCGGCTCTCAGTGCCTGCAGAACAACAACATCCTGGGCATTGAGAACATCTGCGAGCTGGCGGCTCGGATGCTCTTCAGCGCTGTGGAGTGGGCCCGCAACATCCCTTTTTTCCCGGACCTGCAGGTGCCGGACCAGGTGGCTCTTCTTCGCCTCACCTGGAGCGAACTATTCGTCCTGAACGCCGCCCAGTGCTCCATGCCCGTCCACGCCGCCCCGCTACTGGCCGCTGCTGGTCTCCACGCATCCCCAATGTCTGCTGACCGGGTGGTGGCCTTCATGGACCACATCCGGGTCTTCCAGGAGCAGGTGGAAAAGCTGAAGGTGCTGCACGTGGATTCGGCGGAGTACAGCTGCATCAAGGCCATCGTGCTGTTCACCACAGGTAAACTTTACCTTTTCACCCCCACACACGCTGTGGCTGACATTTTAGCGAAATCACGCAAGTTTAAAAACGAAGGAGAATTGTGCCACCGCCATCACGAAGAAAACAACCGCTATCAAAATTAAAATCCTAATTTCATTAAATAAATTATTTTCCAAATGTAGAGAAAACAAAATTAATGCGAGCGGACGAGAACGTTACTTAAAAATCGTCTGAAAAACGTAGGAATAAATATTTCCAGAAAAACGACAGAAAATCTTCTAAAAATAATTTTACAGATTTTTTTTTTTATTGCTCGTGGTATAATAGTTTGCATAACACTCGGTAACTGTGCGTTGGGGGGTGGGGAAGGGGGGCTAAAAAGAAAAATCAATAATTTGTATTAAAACTCTGAAACACCTTAAAAGCAAAATCTATATAAAACAAAATTTTTGCAGATTTTAGAGATCATAAGTGTGATGATCCTCTGATATCGTTATAAACGGTCATTAAAAAAAGGAATACAAATCATATATGTTGGATTTGCTCTAGAAAAGTACTCCCTTTAAACCTGAACCAGCTGCTGTACCTCTTACTTAAATGACCTCATACAGTTGTCAGATCTTGAAGCAACAGTTTATCTGCATTAAAAAAAAATACTGAAGAGGAAGTGTGAGTGAGTGAGTTTGATGGTCTTAAAACTGCATCAAATCCTTACAGCCCTTAAAATATGAAATATTTTGCCTGAATAGGTTATACAAATGGAAACAGAGCTTTGAGTTAAACATTTGACAACATCTATATTCCACTGCTGCTTCACACAAAAGGTGCCTCAGCAGAGTGATTTATTTAAAAAAAAAAAAAAAAAGGAGTATTTTTTATTTCAAGTGAAAAAATTGAAACCACTTAAATTTAATTAACTTATTTTCAGGCTTAAAATTTAGAGGATTTTTTTATTCAAAAAAAAAAATTTTTATATTTAAATCTTGCCACTGTTTTAAAAACGATCATAGCATGTAAATGTAACTGCATAATACATTTTATTCTTTATAGCTTTAAATTTGAAAATATCTTCATAAAGAAGCTTTTTTTGCACTGTTCATAAAGCAAGGGGAACTATTAGTTGACTTTGCAATGCAAAATGTATGCCAGTTTCTTAACAGCCTTTTAGATGACAGAGTGATGCTTGGTGGTTGGATTGTGAGTGGGTTCAAAAGGACAAGTAGCAGCAGAGTAAAAAAAATAAATAAAAGAAGGTTTCCTATTGGTCTATTTTAGTCCCCGTGAGCACATGTGAGCACGTGCCTTTTAAACTGGGACAGTCCTGCTTTAACCCCTGTTTCCAGCCGGCCTGCAGTTTTACAGTACAGACAGAAGAGTCTGCTGTGTGTTGAAATGCAAATGATTCAGAGCAATCAATGCTCTTGCCGTGCTTCCTTCCTTTTTTCTGGGCCCTGAGTATTCTTTTTTTTTCATTGGATGGGAGCAGTGGCACCATCATTGAGCCCAGATAGCATCAGATTGACAAACCTCAACTATTTGCCTATATGTTTTATTTTCAACCTGCCACTGAGCTCTTACAGTATCCAATTTTACATTTTTAAACCTCTACATTTACCCAACCATGTCTGACTAACTAGTTTATTGGGTGTTCTGTTTATGGTTGATGGTTCTGTTACCATCTTCGTGAGGTTCACACAAATCTGTTTACAAAGTAATAAATATTTAAATCCGTCCACTAATATTTGGCATTCTGCTGCCCTGACCTCTTCTTTAATGTCTTACCCAGGGATTTAAATAATATCAGTAAAGAGTAATACCTAACAGATTTTTGTTTTTTCTGGTGCTTTTTTGACTTTCGATCCCTGTAACTTTTCATCTAACTCCACATTCAGACTGTACCATCGCGAGTTTTGATCACTTTGTATTAACACTGAATAAACATGAAACTGAAGTATTTTTCAGATGCCCAGTTGAACCACTGGTCCTGACCTCTTCTCTTCTGCCTATTTGTTTCTGTGTTACATTCTCTCTGTAGATGCTTGTGGTCTATCAGATGTGGCCCATGTGGAGGGTCTCCAGGAGAAATCGCAGTGTGCTTTAGAGGAGTATGTGAGGAGCCAGTATCCCAACCAGCCTAACAGGTTTGGGAAGCTGCTGCTTCGCTTGCCTTCCCTCCGCAGCGTCTCTTCTTCTGTCATAGAGCAGCTTTTCTTCGTCCGTCTGGTGGGGAAAACACCCATAGAAACTCTGATAAGGGACATGCTGCTTTCTGGTAGCAGCTTCAACTGGCCTTACATGCCTATTCAATAGAGAATAAAAGCTGCTGTGGTGCTACTAAGGTCAGGAAGGGTCCCACTTTTCAAATCAAGTCATTTCAAATAGTAAAACCTCTGTTGATTTAAACAAGAGAAAAAACTGCCAGTGGAATTAAATTCTCTAAAGTATCTTAAGGGTAAAAATGTAATTTAATTTGCTTTTTTCATCATACCAGAGGTGTTACCTGCCTTATTTTCCATTATGCCCCTGCGCTTTTAGAGGGGTCCACAAAATACAGGAAATCTACCAACGACAAAATGATCTGACTGCACTGGCAGAAATTTTCACTTGTTTAAAGAGAACTAATGTCATTAAACGAAATGACTGGTTACGATGGACATCTTTTTGCGGTGTGGTGACCTCTCACAGTCTATGGTTTTTGGGATAACAAACAATATTTATTGGACCTGTGTGTATATTTATCGTGCTTGTAAATTATGTTTTGGATCCTTTTTGTTTTCTTTTTTTTTTTTCTTCTTTTTTTTAATGTTTTACATATTTTTACCCCAGCTAGTGAGAAAACTGCAGGGATCGTCTTGTGTTGATCTGTTTTTTGTTGTTGTTGTTGTTTTCATACCTTCCAGACATAGCACTTTGGACTAAAGGAACATTTCAAAAAGATTTAATATGATTGTTTGAAACCCGACTTCTTCTGACTTCAGCCTTTTTGCTCGGTTGCATAGAGACAGAAAGGTGAGATTGATGCTTTGTATTAGTTACTTTGTTTTCTTATTCTGGTTTTCTTATTGACATGCAAAGAATGAGAACAGCAAAAACATTTCAGAACTGCACTTCTCATGCTCAGTGTTCGGTTGCGCCAAGCGTTAGTCATTTCTTCGTTATACTTCTTGGCTAATACGATTATTTCCCTTTTGCCATAATGTTCCAGTTAAACTCTTTAAAATCCTATTTCAAAGCAATTTATCTCTCCCGGATTTTTGTCACACTTCAACTTTTCGGTTTTTTCTCATTTGAACTGAGAGGCTAATCATGACGGTGAGCTGACTGTTGGATAGCTTAATCCAATATTTTTTATATTTAGAGGGGTTAAAGTTCAAATCGTATTCCCCCATGACAGGTAAGAAGAACACGAATGACACTACGAGATTAAGGACAAATGCATTACCAAATACTTCTAATGAATTTATGTTTCCTGGACTTTTACACTGACTTCCTCAGAGATTTTTAAGAGCACTGGGTCTATAATAACTACAATCTCTTAATTTCCCAGGCCAAGAAACAAATTTATTTCAGTATAACTCATGCATTAATGAGCCCAGGCCACTTAATGGCACAACAGACCACTGCAGGGTATTGCTGAATTTAGAGTGTATGTGCATGTGTGTGTGTGTGGGTGTGTGTGTGTGAGTGTATTTGTGTTTACTTCTTTTTGACAACCACTCTGATGTACTGTGAAAGCATATTGGTTAACATATTGGTACCGTATTAAATTATAACTCAAGATTTATAAATAAAGTGTATTTGCTTTATTTTGTCATTTCAACTCAACGGTGTTCATGTTTGTCACCTTCCAACAGGAATCAAGTGTGTTTACACAGGGGAGCGCATTCGTTTTAACTTTTATTTTTTTGTGCTGCAATGGAGTAAGGAAACGTAAGCCAAGTGGAGTCTGTCTGGTGTTCTGGAGCCCATTTCTTACTATAATATTGTCACTAATTGGGCGTTTTAATCAAACTAATTGCTTCCACTGACAGTGACAGCTTTATGTGAATGTCAGGTTGTATTTACATTTGCCTTATTTAACAACCTGCAGGAAAACAGTTAACTTTTCTCCTGCACTTATCTTATATTGGGCTTGATCACTCAGTTTTAACATCTTTACAACTGAAGAAAACACTTAAAAGGAGGGAACAAAGAGTGCCACATTACATCCTTTTCTTGTAGCTTGCAGCTTGTACCCTGTAGCTGTGCTTTTTTAGAACTTTTTAATAGTTTTCAATTAACTATTAAGACAAAACCTAGTATGAGCTTGTAGTATGGCCGCATGTATCAGCACATCCACACATGAAAAAGAAAATTGTATGTATGTAGTATTCTTTTTAGAATACTACAATAAAAGTCTGTCTTCAAATAAGGTAAAGCTGCTTTTCCAACTTGTCACTAGCACCCGTTGACAGCTCTTTTTGCTATTAAATCTTCTATTAGTTAAAAAAAAAAAAAGCTGGTTAAACTGTTCATAAGAGAATGAAAATGGAGTTAAAACCGTGACTGTGGTGCCAGATTGAGGAGGACAGAGAGGATTAAATCAGCTTCTTTGCTTCTAATGGACACAGAGCTAATGAGGGGGCCCTGCGTGCTCTGTCACTACAGTTTACCCTGAGGAGGCCGAAGCTGGGTGCCCGTCGGCCCCTGGGTGTTCTGGGCCAAAGGGCCAACATAAAACAATGGAGCATGTACACAACAATGTACACACGTACAGCTCCAAAGAGATGATAATGACAAAAGAGTGTGCAGGCTTTATGTGGTGGTGGAAAAATAAGTTCAGCCTGAGATCAATACGCGACACTACTCAAATGGACTTTCCTTCGCGGCCACGTTTTTTGCCTTTTTTCTTGACCGGAGTAATAAATAAGGGGGAAAAAACACATCTCTGCTGTTTTCTGTGAGCACAGGAGCTGGATCAGTTATCGCGCAGCGTGGTTTGTACCTAGCCAATCAGCTTTCAAGGATGAAAGCGTGCAGCCAGTCATATCACTTGAGATCTTTTTTTTTTTTTAAATATTAATATCCATCGTCAAGTGAGAAGTAACTAGTGAACCATGATGCTCAAGCCCTCAGGAAGCATTACTGTCGGAGTGTTTATACCTTTTTAAGAAATGCAGCGCAGATGCTTATAAATAGCTTACTGAACAAATGAAATAACACTGACCTACCTGTTATCCGGGTTCCTGCACGGTGCTGTGATTAATCTAGTTCACGAAGCTTTTGCGCAGTTCTTCTTGAATAGAAACCTCCTGAAATGCTTGATTAAAAAAAAAAAAAAAAAAAAATCAAGATGTGGGCGCTGTTAGAAAGTTCTGAAACTGAGTTTATAATGTTAAAACATGTCTAACCAAATAGTTTCCAGAAAAATAAGATTTAAGAAGCGAAGAAAAATAAATTGCATAACATCACATGTATTTCCCGTTTGTTGGAATAATCGATAATTTCACATACACGTACATACTGTTTCTTATATGGTACATTTAAACACGCGGTAACTTAATGTGCATAAAAGATAAAAAGATATTGTTGCAAGTTTTCCACCCGCTCTGTGTTATTTAAAGAAAAGACCAAGACTGACTTTTTTTCCTCTCACATTTTATTTAATTTTATTAATTTTAGAGCGTCTGGTGGACAAAACGGTTGATTTAATAAAAGTATAAGACATAACTCCTGAGAAATTCAGTTGAGTTGCTGGAACGTTGCGCCTTTATTTTCTAAATAAAGGAGCACTCGAAGCACTTTAAATTAATTATCAATTATCTTTCAAATCAGCTATGAGTTCGAAGGGATTCTTATTTTAAATTTCACTTTCAAAGCTACCATGTTGTTTTGAATTTTATAAGTTAAATATTTAAACGTATCTCTTAACTTTTATATAATATCGATATATTATTAATATTATAGAAATCCAGAAAATATTTGAAATATTATTTCTTTTAAAGAAAATTTGTCGCCTGTGTTTTCTTGTCAGAAACAAACAATTAATATATTCAATTTCGTATTTTTTCCCCTCTTCTTCTTTGGTGGCAATGCACCTTTAAAGTGGTTTTACTTTGAAAAACGGAAAGCAGTCAATATATTATGAAATGCGCCTTTCTGTTGGATTCCTAATATTTTTCTTTTATGTCTCTCTGCTTTGGTTGAATTGAACCGCTTACTGTGGGACTCAAGTGGGTTCTTACGCCGAACGGAAAACGTCTAAAAATCGTCATGGAGCCGGTTAAATTAAGAAGAAACTGCGACACTTAAATTAACTATCGGAACATTTTGATAACTCAAATATTTCTTAAAACAGAGCCCAGTTAATAACTGATATCTATGTGCATTTAAAAATTTTACAGGTGAATGTGTTGACAAGTTTTACAGCACACTTTATAACGTTACTCTAGTTCCTCTACATATTTCTGTTAAAATTTCACATTAAAACCTTCAGTTCTCAAATCAACTTCCACATCGACTTTTTTAGCCACATAAAAACAAAACAATTTTGACCATTCCTTAAATTTTATTTTAACAATAATGTAAAAATAAAATATAAGACTTCTGAACGTGCCTGCTTAAAATTCTCTTTTGGAAAAATATCCTAATAAATAAAAAAAATTGTGTATTTGTGATAACGCCCCTTTGCTGTAAACAACAAAGCAAAAATACTAGATGAAACGAAAAAGGGAGCAAAAGAAGTTTCAGAGCAGGAAAACAACAAGAAAAAGAAAGAAAGAAACAAATACTCCTACAGTGAGGCAGGGTTTATGTGCGAGTAAAGGAAGCTTGGTCTTTTAATCGATAGCCTACTGTATATTTAGTTCAGTCGTTCATTTTATTTATTTATTTATTTATTTATGGGCGCCTGAGCTTTTTATCTTATTTTCTGTAAGAGATATATCCATTTTCTTCCTATTATCTAGTGTAACTTTGTGCTTTTATTGTGAAGCATTGTAAAGAACTGCAGCCTTGAACTTTGTCCCGTTGAGGAAAGAATTGTTTTCAGCGTACATCCTATACAGTGGCTGCATTTGATACCGCCAAAGAGACTCAGAGTGAAGGTAAACAGTTCCTCTTTTCTGTAGACGTTTTTATATTCTACTGAGAGCAAGGTGTTTAATACTAAATGCAAACATCTTCCCATACAGTTGGCTAACAGAACATAAATGATTGTACAAGTCAGTAAAAAGTCCATTGGCTTGGTACAGAGATTAAGTGTGATCGGAAGACTTAAAAGCACGTTTGTTTCCGAAATGGGGCTCCATCTGTCTGGAAACTGGCATTAAAGGGACCTGAAACATCTGAGAACAAGTTTCACATTTTGCGCGGAAAAGCTGTTCAAAAGCGAAGTTTCTGGGACACATTTAACACGGAAGCCCCGTCGGATCAAAGAAACATATTTTTAAATCTTTTGCAAGTGATCAAAAGCGGCAGTTTAGAATTGCTGCTACTTTTGTTTGTAACAAAGTCCCAGAAATACGTTATACTGTGAAAAACGTCTTGATACAGATATGTTTCTTCCCTCTGGTCAGTAAATTAGGTCAAACTAAAGCAGAGTTTTGTCATCATTTGTGAACTTTGCTTACTGTACTCATTTGTTTATCTGTGGGCAAACCTAAGCTGTGGGAAGAAGAGGCCAAGTTCTGGCTTTCCTTCTTTATTTCCTTTCCTTGTCCCCGAATTGAACTACTAATCCTGTTCAGACTGACATCATGCCACTCCAGCACCCTGCTCAGATGCCTTGAAGCTGATGGCATGATTCAAGAGGTTCCCCTGGATCCATTCAGTGACCTTTGACCCCAGACTGCCCTTTCACCTTATACCAGCTAAAGAGAAGGCAGACATGACAACATCAAACCACCAAACTTTAGCGGTGCAGCCATATCATTTAACACCGTTTGCCAAAACTTATGTCTCCAAAGGCTATTAAAATTCACAGCACAATCATCGTTAAAGGAGCATTGGTCTCAAATGCTCACTGAAAAAATTCAATTTCTGTCATTTTTTTTCACCCTCACTTGAGAAATGCAAATGTAAACCCATGGAGGTGAAGATACAGCAAGCGCCACGCCTCAGCGAGCCCATCTGACGCTCATGGAAACAAAATCTTAAAAGCACTGAATATGCGAGGAAGCCTGTTTGCTGAGGAGCCCCCCTCGCAAAACATTTCAGCGACCAAGGAGGAAAAAAAAAATACACACACACACACACACCAATCAACTCAAGGACTGTACAAAGAGCGGTCTGTCGTTGCTAAGAGACAGATGCAGAATAACCTCCATGAGAAACCTGACCATGACCCTTCCTCCTCCTCCTCCTCCTCCCAAACAGTCTCTCCCTCTCCCACCCAATTACTACCGAACATTAAAGCCCACCTCTGTCACATTAAAGCTGAAAGGCAGGGATGTGGAGGGAGGGGCGGGGTTGATGGGGTTTGTTTTAATAAGAAGCTGCATAGAAGATTTTGGATTATTCCTTAAAGCAAAAACAAACCAATTTTCTTTATTTTTCCACGTGAGACTGAATGTTGTTTGGGAGCAGCAGGCATGGAGGATTGGTGTTGGTGTGTTTTATGCAGGCAGGCGGATGGGCGGAGTTTGCGTTGGATAAGAAGAGGATGGGGGTGGGCAGAGGGAAGTCATCAGACGAATGAGAAGATGAAGATTTGACAGAGAGGTGACAGAGAGTTCAGCTTATAGGAAGCCTGTCGATTAGTGCCTGTGTGGCTGACAGGTGGAATCCCAGGGGCGCGTCTGTCACCGCAGTCTGCTGCCAGGCCCAGCCCCAGCACCTCCGCCACCACAGGAAACACCCATGGGCGGGGATATTCTGCAGACATGGCAGCGTCTCATTGGCCCAACCGGTGGCCCTGCCTCACAAGCAGAGCCTAGATTAAAGCTTTATTGTGCACAGAAACCAGGGTGAAAGTCATGTTAATCCTCCACTAATACATTGCTATCAGTGATCTCTTTTTACAACCCGATCCAAACAAGCTTCCTGGAATGGGTTTTAATCTGACTGAGGGCAGAAGAAATTTTAGGGCCATGTGAAATACTACTTTTTTGTTTGTTTTTATTATGTACTGTTGCAGCAGAGCATGGGAAACTGAAAAGCACAGTGCTGAGAGGGCCTCTGCTGTTGCTAAGATCCATTAACATGCAAATCTTCCTTTTAAAAAGTTTTTTTTTCCTTCTTACTGGAAAGGCAACAGGGGCGAAAGAAAAAATCATACTGGGATGAAGAAAGCAGATATTATGGCACAAAGATGAAGCCAAACACAAATGAAAGTCTTAGAGGATTTACAATTTTGTTTTGTCTCTAAGGTTTTTCAGTCTGCATAGTTGAGTCTTGCAAGGTTGTACAGAAGAGATGAAATAAAGATAAAGATGAACTGTTTTACATCGAGAGTGATGAAGGAAATATTCAGCTACAGCAGCTTTAATTAATAGTGTAAAAAAATGTATGTCAGTGTAAAAATAGTTGCATTAAGCAGATCCTCTGAGCTTTACAAAGCTTCAGTGAGCTCATTGGTTTGCTGGCTGGGCTGCAACTTCACTATTTTGGTTAATTGCTTTCTTAGCATCATTTTCAGCTGTTTTCACTGAGGGAGTACAGTGCCTTAGAAATAACCAAGTAAAGTACATGCACTTCATATGTACTTTGTTTTAAAAAAGCTGGTTTCTTTGAACTAGAACTGCATAAACAAAATACATGCCACACTGCTGAATGCACAGTCCAATCTGTAAAATATAGATCTATATCTGTGATAATGGCATCACAGAATCAAGAACAATCATAAAGCTTAGTCTCAAAAAGGACAGACATATCATATAGTATGAATGACAGATCTGAGCAATTACATAACATGCCTACATGCTGCCTACGCCAACAAGAAGGTACCTACTGTTTTTCTGTTTTATTGAAAATTGTTTACATACCCATAAACACACACATTTAATGCAATCGGATATATCTAAAATATCCTATTTATCACTATAGCAGTTATTGTTTTAAAATTGTGAAAATTCAAAACAAAGCTGAGAACACTTTACAGCACTGCACATTTTAGACATATCCACAAGCTGGTCATACAAGTTTCTATCATTCCTATGTTGATGAGTCAAAAGTGTTTAACAACTCGCTTCTGTTCACACTGTGCAGTACAGTACCATCAACAATAAGGCACCTGAGTATACATTCTCCAGTCATCTCAATGTTCTACATTTGTATGCCATTCAGCATTCTTTAAATGTTATGTACTTCACATATAGTGCTTGTTTGTTGAAAGCTTCAGAAAAAAGTACAACAAACAGAAGTCCATAGATTTTGAGACAAGGCGCTCCCTGATAATAAACTTATCTGTTTTTTTAACACCTGTCCTGTGCTAAACGCATTTGCTTCCCCAAGAGGAGTTTAATAATCTTATTATTTCAGTTATTTATTTTATTTTATAATTCATATTATTATCTCTGTGCTTGGCAACTCACTAGGTACATAAAGCGACATAATTAAAGATTGATAATGTGTCAAATACTACTATACATCCCTCCCGTGCATTTCCTTCTGCCTGTAGTATGTATTATGGCTGTTAACAAAGATAAGAGGACTTTGATTTCTCTCTTAGCACTTCTTAATCATCATTCATGGGTCACTGGAATATTGTCCGTGTGCTGTGACCTTTGACCTCTTGATCTCCTGACTGCTGTTTGTTTGTAATCTGCTGATCTAGGAAATTGGATGACAGCGGATTATGAAATCATTGGAATTCCTAAAATTTTGCTTGTTTTAATACAAATGTTTTTGCACCCTGCCATGTTCTGTATCCATTGCTTATAAGATTATATGAAGTCTTTATCCATTTTCAGTTCAATGAAATGTAGACAAAATGTTTCACCACTGGTTTATCATTCACAATTTTCGAAGACAAAACTGTCTGATTGTTGCTGGATTTGTTTCCTATGTTACAGTTATATAACTCAAAAAAGTTATCCACTATTTCAAAGGGTATGAGTCTATAGTGTGTATTAGACATGTCCACATGGGGGATGGGTAGAGAAAAAAACTTGTAAATGTTAATGTTACAGTACGATTTTCTCATGAAAGTGGCCTCTTGACATAATTATTGGTTTGAATAAACATTGTTTAAACATGGCTTTTTGAGAAACATGTGAAAGTAGCTGGTTTCATGAGTAAACACATTAGACTTGTACATGCACTCGCAGTGTAAGAGCACCCAGAGAGGATAATGGTCACTTGAGTGAGACAGATTAGCTCAAGACTCACATGTTGCATCTTTGCAGTGCCAGTTGATGCATTAGTCCTCTGAGCTGAGCTATGTAATTCCATTACATAGTTAACGCACATTACATTAGCTTTGTATAGGCCTTATTTAATGTCCTGTCAGGGTTACTTTAACAACAGTATGCATTATAGTTAAAAC
Organism: Oreochromis niloticus; assembly: GCF_001858045.2. Classification (NCBI taxonomy): domain Eukaryota; kingdom Metazoa; phylum Chordata; class Actinopteri; order Cichliformes; family Cichlidae; genus Oreochromis; species Oreochromis niloticus. The sequence continues at coordinate 34,168,706 of NC_031965.2, forward strand.
ACGACACATAAAAAGTTTAAGTTTAAAAATTTGAAAATTTAAATAGTTCAAAAAGTCAGAAAACTGCAGATTTATTTTGTGTTTGCAAAACTTCATTGATCGTTTGTGTTTAAAGTACATTTAGAGTCCCATAGGTAACTTTTCATTTATAGTGGTTTTCTAGGTATTGCCAACAAAGTCTCAATGTCAAACACACACACGATTTAAATTAATGAATTAAATCTTAATCAATAAACTATCATCAGTTTTGCATGGGGTTTGGGGCTACAATCGGTTATATAACAATAGAGAAAGTGAAATGTAACACTCTTAAATGGGAAGGTTCCAGCATTTGATTTTTACCTCTGACAGAATTCTTGTTCTTTCCAACATCTGTAAGATTTCAAATATTTAAAACATGAAATATTACTTACATATCGTTAACCTTTGCGCTTGGAATGGGGTTTATACCTAAAGCAAAAAATGCAGTGGGAATCACTGGGCTTGGTTGTACTGGATTTTGATCCATCTCTTTGTGGCCATGTTGAAGGAAGGTGTTGTAGAGAAAACAAACTTAAATGTTGGGGAATTTAGTCTTGGGATGATTACATTTAAGAAAAAACTGTGCTAAATTTTTCCTTCATCATAATGTACAAGCATTTATTACAGACACTTAATAAGCTAGAGTCTAACCTACTTTGAGATCTCAGTAATTTGATGGAAACGTATTTGAAGGGGCAATTTTTTATTTTTTAACTTTGATACTGACCATTATTGATTAACCTGCTGAATTTTTCCTCTTATTTTATAAACCATATACTCAAAAAATTCCTTTCAAACTGCTGAATATATTACAAAAGCAACATCACGAAAGTTCTTGTTCTGTTTAACCAAAAGTCTATAAAAAGCAGAGATATTCAGTTGATTGTAGGAGCTGGACGAAAGCAGCCGCTGGCCCCAAATATGTTAGAATTGTCAAATTAAAAAGGCCTCAAGCTATAGTTCAGTTTTTAGAAATAAAAAAATGAGCTGGACGTACCTATAGCAAACTTTAATGATGTAATGCAAACAATATGAAGCTGTTCTAAATGTAAATATAAGCGTGAACAGTTTTACAAGGCAGCTCGACACAATGAAGCGAGCTGACAAGATGATGATTGTTATATTCAAGCAAAAAAAAAAAAAAAAAAAGGAGAAGAGTGGCAAAAAATTCAGAAGGTCCCATACAGCAGATGGTCTGTCAACTCCATTCAAACAGCAGAACACAAAACAGCATTTCTATCTTACCTGTATGTTGCCCCTATTATGACATTTTGACTTTATCGTCAAGGGAAACGTTTTGAATATTTCTTTTCACCCTGATTGACTGAGGAGAAGTCATTTCATCTTCATCAGACTGACTCACACTCTGCCATGAATGGTTTGAACTGTTTGGTACACTCTTGATTTCTCTCGGTGGAGGATATTTTTGGCACTCTGCTGTGGCAAACAGAGTGATGCACAGAGAGAGAAAAGAGAGAGAGAGGCTCACAGGACTCTCTCGGTAGGCAGTGTGTGAGATCTGGGGCCCTGGGGCCCTTTGGATGGCTCACGCTGAATGGGTGCCCTGGAGAGGTGACCAAGCTCATTGAGAACAGGTTACGAGGGGAAGGGAATGCTTTTGCTCTGCGTTTGGCCCCCTGACCCACTGTCCAACGTCTGCCTTGGCAGCTTTGAAACCCAACATATTTATTTGCAACGCTCTGAAGAGAGAGGGTGGAGCGGCTGTCAGAATAAAGTCATCGTCCTGCTGACAGCTTCATCTGCTGTTGAAGGGCAGCTATGACAGGCGCACAATGTCGCTGCGTCGGCCAGCCGTGGGTAAAGGCCTGTCATATGTGGACATGCTGGGAACCTCCCCTCCTTCCCCTCTCTCAAGCTCCCTTGATATGCCAGAATTATTTCTTTGGCCCAGTTAGAGACATTTTTCATCTCAGAGTATAGTACAAAGATGTCAGCTGCGTAACATGTGGGAACACTCCACGTTTATGCTTTACTGAGCCTCGGTTATCATTAAGAGACATAAAGCATCAAAGAGGAATAAATCTGTAATGCCTGTCCAGATATACAATGTCATGATATTGCAGACTCATCAGTTTCACTTTTAAGTCCTCTAAAGATTTTGAGTGAATAAAAATGATAAGCAATGTAAATTAAATCATTATACTGACCATTTTTTTATTTGTAACTTATTTATTTGGTGACATATGCAATAAAACACTTTGCTTTTGTCTTATATTATATAGAGTCGATGTTTATTTTAAATATTTGGTGGGGGGTTGGGGAGATCTAACCATACCACCATAACACTGCATGACACAATTCTATAGAAACAGATAATAACATCAAAGCTACCTTCGTATGCACACCATCACAGGTAATTACATTAGCAATGCTCTGGGTGATGAAAGCAGCAGCAGCAGCACCGCGACCAGCTGGCGTCATGCTAATATGCACAGGGCACCCAGCATCCTTTCCTATCAATAAGTCATTATCTAAGCCATTCCACTGATGGGCGTCCAGCAGCCCTCGCTGCAGTTCCGACAAAGAGGGTGGAGAGGGCACAAGCAGGTTTGAGTGCTGGAATGCTGCCCGTGTATGAGGAGTCATTCATGCCAAAGAAAAGCAGCAACACCACTGCAGCCATAAGAGAGCTTGTCAGACTAAAATTAGCACTCCATTTAAAAATGGAATGTGTTGGTGTGTTCTTGCACGCTCTGGTCTGAAGAGGAAGCATGATCCAAGACAAAGGTATAATTTCTAACAGGGATGGGGGACAGGTCCCTCTCATTTTCAAAAGCCTACTTTTGTGCCTTTGCCCACTTTTAAAGCTTCAGTTTTGTTTGCTCAGCCAGATCTCTCTAAACACTGCGACTATAATCAAGAGAAGCTCTGAGTTTATGAAAATGTTGACACACTCGTCTGAGTCACTTTCGGTTATTACTGACAATAAACCTTTATGAGCAGCAGCAAGTGGCTTCTTTCTTTTTCAAAATGAGCTCTCATGCACATGAATGCTCTCTCAGCTTGTTGGTGGAGACTGCATGCTATAGGCACAAGGTAGATATGCAATGTTAAATTTATATCTGGACATGAGATGCAGTCTGCTGGTTTTTGTATATTTTTCTAAAGCGTCTTTAATACAAGGTGTCATGTGAATTTAAGTTACTGGCAGATTTGCACTCTTGGACTTTCATAATTTTGGACCAGATCCAACAGGAACCTGTACAAATTCAATAAAAGGAGAAAATAAAGTACAAGCAATCTGGGGAGGACCTGAACACATCTAAAGAGAAGACACAAAGACTGGAAGCATTGTGATGCACGTCAGTTAAGATTTTAGTTAATCATCCTGAACAGCACTGAAGTAACCGGACCTAAAATAATTAGTTTAAAATTAGTATATTAAATTTATAAAATTTGCATTAAAAAAATTAAAAATGTAATAATTTTTTAAATAACCTTCTGAACTAACACAAGATAATATGAAAGAAGTATGCTCTGGTCTATCCTGATCAACTCGAGTATTGGACATACTGGCAAAATGACCCCAGACCTGCTGCAATTCACAGAGACCCTACTCCACATGGGGCAATTAGTTTTCCCAAGTGGCCACATGAAAAACTGGGACTGTTGTAGAGGGCCACATTAATAAATTTATAGAGATAAAATTAAGTGAGTTTAGCTAATTGGTAATGCCCCTCATGTGCCTAACTGAGCTGGATGAAATGGACTTTACATGATCTGCTAGAGAAAAGTTGCTCTTGGGATTACTGGTCCATTCCAAATGTACACTAAGAGACTGGAGGTTCCTGCCTAATAAATCAACAGGCAAACCCAACAGTTGACCAGCTTTGTTTCATCACGTTACTGAGTTATTGTTTATTAGGCATTATTCAAATCTGAAAACAAAGCCTGGTATAGATGGATGTGCACAGCACACGACCCACAGAGGTCCTGGTTTAAATTGACTGTGCTGTGTGCTGTGGGTCTTCCCCTGGTCTCTCTGAGCTTTCCTGTACTCTCAACTGTCCTGTTATGACAAGGGCTAAAAAGGCCCCAAAATACTTTGAAAAATCTGACAATATTATCTTCTAACTGAATGGTTTTTTTAATAATGTCCCAGCTGACCGTCCAATTAGATAAACCACAAATATGAATTTTATTGAAAACAGTTATGCTACAAAGTATCTCTCTTGTTACAAATTTACCAAGCAAGAACTAAGTGCATGATTCCAGAGGCCAAAGCAGCGTGTGGACCTTAGATAACTATGGTTATCTACATGGTGCACTGCCTCCAAACACAGCCAAGACAGGAAGAAAAAAAACTGAGGAATGTTTCTGAGCTCCACATGCTGCCACAAACTAGCTGAACAAAAGACGGACTTTGTTGCGGCACTAATTGCCCCCCATACACTCACAACATCAGCACTAAATCACTCAGCACCATCTCCACCATCAGCTCAAATTACCATCCACCTCTAATTGATATGAACAATAACAGAAGAAAGCTTGTTAATGGTGAACATAATTGTCCTAGACAAAAGGCCAAACACCACAAATCACACTTTACAGCAGGAGCGAGCAGAAGGCGACGTCTGGGCTGCAGCCAGTGAGCTGGGAGAGATATTTCACTATAGATATCCATCTACCACCTGAATCACATTTCATTACTGGGTCACCCACTGAGCAGAACCCTGGACGCCAGAAGCTCCACTTAAACCTAATACACAACATGGCATTGTAAGTAGATTTAACGTTTATGAGTGGATATGACATAGGTAACAACATGACTGTTCGTGTGCATATTGAATGGGCAACAGTGTGTGTATAACTAAGCGTATAAGTATGCTCTGTAAAATGTATTTACAGAATATATTTAATTCATAGATAAGTAAATTAAATGCCAGAAAGGCTGTAAACAAGAAATCCATGTTCATTATTTTTAAGGATCGCCTAAGGACTTTCCATTAGTGCGCATACTTTTGCTTTTATTACATTTGGCACAACAGTAAATAAGTGCAGTCTGTTAGAGATGTTAAATGAGGTAGACAAGGCTTAAATCCTTCACTGTGCTGATAACTGGCACACTACCCTTTCTCTTTCTAACACACTGCTGAGAGGAGGCGGGTTAACCATCAGCTATGATGTGTAACTGAAGATCCAACCCCCCCGGCTTTACTCCTCACACCCTCCCAACCCCCCCGTCACTGCCGCCACCACTACACCCACCTCCCCCATATCCCAGCCGTCCTCTCCCCTCCCCTCCCAGCTTCCCCTGCTGCTGTTGTTGGGGTGGTCTCTGCTTCTACTGTCACCAAGCTGCTGGTCTTTCAGCTGTCCCGATCCCTTCCCTCCCGGCTTTTTTTTTTTTTTTTTTTTGCCGCTCTCTTGCACGTCACAAGATTACTGAAGCAGTGCTGACATCTCTATCAACCTGACCTAATACTCTGCCCTTTTCCCTCTCCTCCTCCTCCTCCTCCTCCTCCTCCTCCTCCTCCTCCAGCACTCCAGAATCCAACACATACCAGCTTGAGCCTAACATAAAAAAAGGAACAATGAGCAGAAAATTAAAAAAGAAAATATATTGCAGAAAACCAGACATTGTATAAACATTTTACTTCCTCCAGCCTTTAAAAGTAATTTAGATAAAACTGCTCTATCACATCTCTGAAAGGCATTTCCAGGAGGTAGGTAGTGGTTTGACTGGCTAAGGTATTATCTACTGTGTAGCCATGATTTTTAAAATTAAATACGTTCATTCTCACTAATCCATCCTTTTTTCTTTTTTCTTTTTTCTTTTTTTTGTTTCGGCTGTATAGCAAAGCAGAATGTCAGTTTTTAAAAAGAAGAATTCACTAGAAATTCATATTACAAAATCTGATTTTTGAAGTTTTGTACAGCTGCAACAAAAACAAATATTTCTTGCTCATCATAGTTTGAATTCATCAGCCCAACATAGCTTTGTCTTCAAGTAGTATCTGTATTTTGTGAATTTCTACTTTTTACTCTAATTCACAGAGAAATGCTGTAGTTTTTGTTCCACTACATTGATTTGACAACTATGCAATGACACAAATGTATCAGAATTAATGATTAGTATGTGCTGGGTGCTTCTGATTTGGAGATTTTAAGATTGCCAAGTGATACTTCTGTGATTACTGGAGTAAAATATTGTATTACTCACTTCTGCAGAGAGGCATTTTCCCCTTGTTTGACACAGGAATCATTAATCCAACAACATGCAGCACAGGTCGAACTACAGATGTGCTACAGTTCTATGGCTTGAAATTATACCCTACTTTCATAACCTGTGTAAAAAAACGTGAAAGAAATGAAGGAGAGATACAGTATAAAGAAAGAGAATGTTCCTGTTTTTTTAATGCCATGGATAAAAACACTGATATATCCTGGGCATTGCTTGTAACCACAAACATTACCGAGGGTAATGAGTAAAGCACTCTGCTTATACATACTGACATCGACTGGAAAAGTTTGAATGTGCCTGGGGGTTTTTTGGCTACAAATTTGCCCTTCAGATTTAATATAAGTCCTTTTCACCTCACCGCCGCTGAGTGTTAATGATAAGTAGTCTGAAAATCGAACCAAGGACAACTATGTCCACACCTTTGTTAGAATTAGGCAGGACCACTGTGAAAGTTTACTGCCTGTAAAACAAAATCAATATGAAATGTGGACAAGTGTATGAATTGTATAAAGAGCAAATACGTTTAGTTGAAATAAAGGCACTTATGTCTCTATTACGCCACTACATCAGCTAACAGAGCGAGGACAGTCATTATAGCGTATCTACAACGGATTCAACTAATGCCAAAAACAACATCACAAGATCAGTGTAGATACAGGGTGTTATGCATAGTCTTTCATGGCTGAAGTCTAGTATTGTCCTGCATCTTCTCTCTTAGCGTGTCTGACACAATTATCACCTGTCTGTATCTCTCTGCTATGGATAAAAAAGGAGTGCCTGTAATTTCAATGTTCTGCTGTATGAAGAGATTCCAATTCTGTACTCTTTTCATAAGTTATATTGAATTTACTCCACTGAATGCCGTCTTTGCTTGCTGGCTTCATTCATCCAATCACCCCCCCAGTGTTAGCTTTTGAGATTTGTGAGGGGAATGATTTTCATCTGCAAACAAACTGCAGTTCTCGATAGAATTCCTCTGTCGGTCAAAACTGAGTGTTGTTATTAAGCAACTTAAAATGACACAGTCTGCAGAGGGGCCTGCCAGTGGAAAGATGCTGTCCATTAGCTGTCAACAACGACCACTGGGTCTACCCTCCCATGGGACTGGCAAGCAAGGCATCGTCTCATCCTGAGTCTGGCTGAGAGATCACACAGGCCCCATTGTCTCAAGCAGCCTGGGGTCTTATTGTAGCAGCGCCTCTGGGAAAGGACGAGCCTTCACGTACGTGGTCTGTTAAAGAATGGGCTTTCTCCAGGCTAAGGCCATGAAAACTGTAAGGGATGAATTTAGGGGAACACAGAGAGGCTACGGAGTAGATTTGGAATAGGGGCACCCCTCCTTAGAGGAGTTTGGAGTCCCCTTCCAGACCTCCCTCTCCCTCTCCCGGTGCTGACCTCTCTTCTCCACCTCTGTTTAATAATGCCTGGGCCTTGGTCATTATTTTGGGCAGATGGAGACGGGGGCAGGCAGTGAAAGGAGTTGGTGTCACTCCTGAGGAGAGGATGGTAGGGATGACAGAGAAGAAAAAGCGAATCAGAGAAAAGATCAAAAGCAGAAGCTCGCCTTTCACTCGCCTGAAAGCGCTAAAGAGGATAAGGAACGATCAGGCCTGGGGTCTCCTGTCCTCTCTGGCAATTAGACTCAGCTGATGGAGAGAAAGGCGTGAATGGCAGGGTTCAAGGCCCTCTCTAGGACTCACACAACGGGAAGGAGTTTTTTCCCCGACGCCTCCTTTATCTTCCTCTCCTTTCAGAGTGTCAGAAATGCAGCTGAAATATCTCTCCAAAAAGACAGCACAATCCCCAATGCCAAACCTTAATCACGGTGGCTGATGAGATTGAGAGGGGGGAGCATTTGAGAGAAAACACACATTCTTTTCACAATTCATCTTTACACTTTATATGAGACAGGGATTCAAGGGCAGTATAGTAGGTTTTTATGCGATAATTAAATAGAACAAATTAGGGTACACATTTTTATGACAAGAAGAGGACATATTAAATACCAATAAATCACTAGATCTCATTATGTTTAAAAAGTTTCTTAAGGGCTGGAGATGTGGACAAAAAACTGGACCAAAATCCATTTATTTGGCATTCCACATTCATTTTCAAACAAAAAATGGATTACTTAAAAAATAGAAAACCTAAATGTTTAAACCATGATGCAACCATAAAAGAAAGTGAACTCAGTGAGAAAGCTTAACAAATTAGTATTCATGCATCAGTAAATAAATGTTACTTGAGGGGCAGGAATGAAGGGTTTGTACAATGACTTGGTCTGTTTCATACAATTTAGTATTCATTTTTTGACTAGAGAGCTGTCTTGGGCACGGGCACGGCAACATTTCCCACAGGAACCTATTACCATCTTCTACATATGCAAGAGTTTCAATAAGCCGTCTATCATCCTCACAGAGGGACACGCAGCTTTTCCTACAACTTTAACAGCTTGTCATAAAAGGCGCACAGGGGATTTCAATTACTCAGGTCATCAGAGAGTGAAGAAACAGTATTTGGGTCACATGTATTGTATCTGAGCATATACTTTTTGGTAACGGTTCTGAAAAATCCATTTGTAAAACAAGGAAAAATGAAATGGCTAAGGTTAGTGTAGTTAAAGAGCGAAAACTCAAACAGTATGAAACAAAAAGAAAACATTTGGGGGATTAGATACTTTTAAAAAGTAGCCTTTTCTTGGGCTTATTCTTTTAGAAGGGTATTTTGGCCTTGCAGTCCAGACCCCAAATCTCTGTAGATACACCTGCAGAGGTGAATAGAAAGGCTCTGGACAGAACTGAGTCAGACATCAATTTTCAGTCTAGCCTGCAGACAGAAGATGACTCCCCCTGCCAGTCTGCTGCTCCTACTTGGCCTCTCATAGGCAAATCCTCCCTGGGAGGAAAGCTGAGAAGAGTCCCACACACCATTAGCATCACCGGCAGCATTTCTGCACACCAACAACAGCTCCTGTGAGAATCTGCTTGAAAGAGACCAGCTGCAATGACTTGGAGGTCATAGAACTGCCTGTGCAGGAAAGCATTCCACAGCTGAACCTGGATTTGCTAGGTCTCTGTCAGAACAACTACGATTGTATTAGCACTGAGAACAGAACAGAGTCAGATGTTTCTTATGCTCTGGGCAGTGAGGGAGGCAGACGGGTGCTCCCTCTCAAAGCAGTCAGGGCTGTAGTTCCACTTGCAATCATCCAACACTTTCAGCAAAGGCAGACTGTGAGTGACCCTGACTACTGCCAGGATCAACTGGACGCACACTGACCCACGGATGGCCTACAACTTCAAACAGGCTAATAACAACCTGAGCACTCCTACGATTAATCCTCCATCATGCATTATGGAAAAGTAGCCTCATTCTTCCAGTACAAAAAGGACTTTATCAATCCCACGCCTGACCCCAGTGGCCAGAACAGCCAGATCCAAGACCTAACATCATAATTCTCAACATGCTTTGCAGCTGCTTCAAACAATACTTATCATGAGCACTATCAATAATTAACTTTCTGATTCACCAGCCAAAGGAACATATTCATCTGCCAAGTATGTTTTTACTAGATAAAATAATGCACTTTGTGTCCCAAACACTTCTTTCAATAGCCTGCTCTGATGTGGCTGTTGTTTGGTAATGGCATGCAGCAGTTGCTATGGATTGTAGACAGTTTTATGTTTGCTTCTTTGCCTAGTTTTCTTTTGTATTTATGCCAGAGGGACATCAAAACAACTTGTGTCTCTTTCTACTATCACCAAATACAAATTATCCAACAACCTACCTGTGTGATGACCTGCTGGAAGCTGCATAATCTCTGCCTGTTGTGGGAACCAGGCTTCCAGTCCTTGGTTACACCTGATGCCCATGGCCCCGGGCCTGTGGGAAGGTGATGATCTAAGCAGTGTGCCAGGAAGCGTAAGTTCTGCAAAAGAGTATTGTTTGGCGAAAACACACACCCTGGCCATCGTTCCCTTTAATATAGAGAGTTTCAGCCATCGTTGCATTTTTTTTTTTAATTAACTGACTGCCTGTCATTTCAACACATCTGACAACAGCTCAGAATCACACTGTAGCAAAGAAAATACACTCTCCTAGCAGTGCCACATTTTCCTCCTCTCATTTTAGACTGAGCAAAGACTAGGAATAACAGTGACTCATTATTCCATCCTGAGGGTCAAAGTGCCATTACATGAAATATAAGCAAGTGTTAGTATGCTAATGTTAGCACCTATATATTGTAGGTGGTAATTTAGGTTTAGGGTTCATCTTTTTGTCAATTTTTATTTATTAATTCCTTTAAAACAATTTTATATTTTGTTTTGATGAAAATAAAACCTCTAATCTCACAAGATTTAAATTTATAAGATAAATCTGATGATTACAGATTACAGAATTCTTATAGTCAATAAATTGTGTAAATGCCTTAGACTGGCTTCAGTGAGCACTGACCTACAGCTCACACTCAGTTAGCTTGAAGCTCAGTTTGAGGCAGTGGAAGGTATGATTATCAGCCTCAAAATTTGGGGTTGGAGAAGAGATATTGCTCCAAGAGATGGAGGTAACTTGTGTTTTTATTCACAGGTTGGGTGAGGGTGGAGTGGGAGACTGACAACATTTACTGGTGGTGACAAAACAATAAGACTGAGAATACAAGAGGCAGACATTAGCCTTCTCTCAAGGCTGCCTCCGTCCATCCTTAGATGCGGTGAGGAGCTCAGTCATTCAGGACATATTCAGAATAGAGCCACTTCTCCTTCATATTTAATGGAGCAAGTTGAGGTGTTTTGTGCATCATCTGGAATGCTTCCTGGACATCTCAAAGGAGACATGTAACAGGCATGTCCGACCAAAAAGAAACCCTGGGTCAAAGCTGCGACACATCGATGGACAGAAACGATATCTCTTGACTGTTTTGTTAATGACTCAGTATCCTCTTGAGAGGTTTTGTTAATGACTTAGCATCCTCTTAAGCTTGAAGAATTGGTGGGGGAGAGATAGGGGAGATCTTGGCATCTCTGCTTAGTCCACAACCCCCCACAACCTGGACAAGCAAGAGAAAATGGATTGATTGATGTTAAATTGCAACCTTTAACATATAAGAGCTGATTACTTTGAAATTCGGGTTTCATTGTTTAAACCCTTTGAACAGTGTACCAGTGCAGTCGGGTGGGTTCCTCCGGGAAATTCAGCTGACCTTAAGGAGCAGTGGGCAGGCAGCATGCAATACCTGGAGACCAAATCTCCAGTGCTGTGGTCAAGGGCACAACAACAGGTGAACAAACCTAGCAAAATTACTATGGTGGAAGAAACTAGAGCTCCTAGAGCTTAGAGGAAACTACAGGTGAGTTAATGCAGTAAGGGGCAAAAAATCCTTAATCTTAAAAGAGACTTAGGCTGCAGTTAAACTTTTTTTTTTTTAAACTACTGGATAACTATTCTAGTATTACACGGAATTTATGACATACTGAGCAACAATTTAGACGTCTGAAGGAAATCTGGAAATAATTCGTACTTTAATTATCATTAACCACTGGGAACATCTTCTGTTATTAAAAGGTACAGCATGGCCATACAACTAGCCAAAAATAGCTTCCAGGAAGATGGTTGATGACTTCTGCTTCACATAAAAGTTGTAATGTGATATTAATTGCCCATTTGTTGGTCATTTTCAAACTCGGTTGTTTCTTTTAAATTTTGGGCCTTCTTAAATAATTATGTGGCCTCAGCTGTTGTTCACCTCACCAACTATGCTGCATGTGGGGGAAATAATTATTTGATCCACTGCTGATTTTATAAGTTTGCTCACTTACAAAGAAATGAACTTTCTCTAATTTTTATGGCTAGTTTCATTTTAATGGTGAGAGACAATTCAATTCAGCTGTATTTATACAAGACAAAATTACAACATCAATCGACTCAAGGCGACAGAAGAGACAGAATATAATAAAAACAAAAGTTATAAATTGATTTGAAATGTTTACAGAAACTCCTTTCTTGGCTACTGCTTGGCAACTTAAAGCATCAACTCTTTCCATGGATTTCCTATAGTCTGGAGACTGGGCTATACATGTGACTTCTTGAGCATGGGGGACCTCACGGTTTTGCAAGACTTCAGTTCATTACAGCAGTGTGTTACAAGTGGTGTTCTTTGTGACTGTGGTCCCAACAGCATAAAACTAGACAGATCGTCCTGTGTAGTTTTGGGCCGATCCACCACCTTTCTCATAATCTTGCCTCACTGTATGATATCTGTGTCCTAGATGGCTTCTACAACAATAAGGATAAGAAAAACTAATGTGACTGAGCAGAAATTAGGACTTGATTAAGAAGACTGATTCTCTTCCCAAACTTTGCAAAACTGTTGTAAAAGGAAAAAATGAGTTGTAATAGTTTACTTAATGTAATTTCTAAACAATTGCAATGCCTCAAAAGAAAGGATAAATTGCTGAAATGGATAAACTGTTAAATGTAATGGCTAAATAGGTGAAATGCCATGCTGCAGCCACAATCAAATGCAACATTGAGTACTTTTATAGTCACTTGCTGCTGGGAGCCATAGATCTTAGGTTGTGTTGAAATATACCCTTTTGGCTACTTTAAAGATAATATTAGCAAACATTTTATATGAACTGATTCAAATGGTTGCAAGAGGTTTTCCAACTTTAAAACATAACTAAAGATCTTAATAACAGGCTGCACAAACAACCAATAGGGTCCTTGTTTGGGGAGGTCAGAAACTGGTACTTAAGTGCTGCATCACATGACCAAATGAGTGTTTATCCACATCTAAAAATTGCTTTTAATAAATAAACAGTATAGCACAATATAGTTTGAGTGCTGACTACTAAAAATGCCAGTGTTCAGCTATTTCAAGAAATTATTTAGTGGTTTAAAATTTAACATCCTCAGAAGGAACAAATGCATTTTGTGCTGGCATCTAAATGATGGCCAGGAAAGTCCACAAATACTAAAAGACATTTTTTGGTTTTTATTTGAGATTTGTTTATGACAAAAAATATTTTACCCAACCTTTAATCTTTAAGATAAAACAACAGAAATCTTAATGTCTTACTGAGAGTTTAGCATTTCTGAAAGTTTATTTTTATGGCTAAAAAAAAAAAATTCAAATACAAATGTGTTTTGATGTAATTACTTTAAATAATTGCACAATGGAATAGGTGCATCACACACATCCTGAACATCAATGGATCCTCCCAGTTGAAAAGGAGCAAAAGCTATAGACAAAAATAAACACTTCAGATTTAAATATGGCAACAAAGACAAAAATGCCTCTAAGTGCTTCAATTGAATTCAAATGTTTTGGAGGCCACAACAAGGTCTACTGTCTTGCACAGAACTTTTCTCTGTGGGTCAATGTGTACTGTGTATCTTACCTGACAGTGCTGATTTTAACAGAATTTTAGGGGGGAATCTGTAATATATTTAGTGAGTATCTGATACAAAACAACAACAAATACAGACAAAAGGCCAACATAACATCACTGTGTCGTTCTCACAAAAACTATTTTGCATCTCCTCTGTCAATCAGAGCTCTGAGCTGTTCATTGCCCCAGGCTCATTTGGATCAAGGTCTTTGATGTTGGCCTGCTCCGGGACATCACAGTCGAGCCACAGCCTGTGGGCAGCAGCGCAGCTAGTGCACACTGCGCCTGTGATTTACCTGGACCCAGACTCCCTGTGGGATTGTAGAAACTACAGGAGGTGGTAGAAGAAGTGTGGTGTATCCGCATGGTCAAACTCATGCTCATTAATACATACAACTAATGAATGTTGATTGACAAAGGAAAAGAAATGTGAGAAGTAACAAAAAAAAAAAAAAAAAATTAAAATACTTGCCAAGGTGTCTGTATAAAATGACATTTATATCGAAATGCTTCCTAGTGCTGTGGTACTGACAACACGTCTTTTTGTGCATTTGTTTGGATGGTCAAAGAGGTTCAGGCTTGACTAACACTTGTCGTAAAGAACAGCCTTAAAAAGGCTGAAACCTACTGGTTATTATAATAAAGCTGTTCCCTATTCTGCAAGTGCTGCTGTAGCTTCGACCTCTTGTTCTTCTCCATTCACCTTGGGAGTGGGTGAAGTTGTGTTAGAAACCTCCATTCTGTTTCTTTGGATGGCTGAGTTGCAAAGCAGTTCTTTGGACATGTACTGTGTACTGAAAAAAAAAATCTGTTGAATTAAAAACAAAAATTGCAGACAAATCACTTTTAAATGCAAAACCAATGCACATATGTCTTACTATTTGACCGATATAGCATACAGCAGGAAAAAAACTGACTTTTATTTTGGCTGTTTGCTCGTAGTCTTACCCTTTGGTAATTATTTCTTGTTGTGTTCAGCCACTCACAGATATTTCCCACGACTTGCTAGATGCTTCATCTTTCCGTGACATTTCAGATTTGTTGCCAGTGTGCCTGACATTCTGAATTTTTGATTCAGACCTTGTGGGCAGGATATGCTGTAAAATGTTAGATTTCATCTGACGGAGTCTACAGTAATTCACCTTAAAGCTCCTTTAAGTCTTCAAGTATTGGGCTTGCTTCAACAGTGCTACAGATTACTGTATCTAAACTGCTATCTGAACTAGATTTTCCAAAAATCTGTATTGTTGTGTACAGTTCAAACACTTAACAGAACCCATTTTTTCTGGTGCCATTCATAGTCGTATTTAACTGTCTAATGCAAGTATTCAGTCACCCAAATATATGGCAGCAATTCAGTGTAGACATGGTCAAGATGATCTGATGAAGTTCAGTACTGTTGCTGACCATGCCCATTCTTTTATGACCACAGTGTACCTATTTGCTGATGACAGCTTCCAGCAGGATAACTCAACTCAACACATCACAAAGCAAAGATCATCACAAACTGGTTTCCTGAACATGCCAGTAAATTCACTGCGCTCAAATGTCCTCCACAGTCATCAGATCTCAGTCCAACGGAGCAACTTTGGGGTGCGGTGGAGAGTAAGCTTCACAAAATGGACATACAGCTGACAAATCTGTAACTGCGTGATGCTATCATACCAAAATCTCAGGAATGTTTCCAGCACCTTGTTGAATCTGTGCCACAAAGAAAAGTTCTGAAGGCAAAATGGGTTCCAGCACAGTATTGGTAAGTTGTGGCTAAGAAAGTATCCCATGAGTGTAGATCCTCCTGAGAACCAGCCTACTCATTTATGTCCTCTGTGATGGACATTTGTTTTTGGTCAATATCTTTTCACTTATCTGAGCTACTAAATAGAGAGCATCCTAGGCTTTCCATTGATATCTCATGTGTTTGGTTGGCCTCTTTTAGCTCCAAAGAGGAAGTAAATCACAAAAAAAGTTCAATGGGAAGATTCTTTTTTTCCTTGGTTCTCTGGAGAACATGAATTAGATGAACAGACTGAGTAACCAACTCTGGCTGTTTCCTTTTCAGTAAAAAGGACTCCAGCTAACCTTTTTTTTAAACTTCAATTTTACTTGGAGTAACACTGTAAAGCATTGTGTAGCATTTCATTCATGTCTCCTATGACACAACTTTTGTCTATTACAGTTAAAATAATTGAGCTTAAACTTGGAAATTAATAGATTTTTACAATACTGGCGGTATATTAAAAAAAAATAAAACACTGACTTTTTGGTTGATATGAAATGTACCCTGAATACAATACAAATTAACCATGAGATGCTTCAAAAGGCACCATCTCAACAAACACTGTAGAAAAGCTCTTGCAAATAAATAACTCAAGTGAGGTTTGGAAGACTTGCTTTAGAAGTCAGCCTCAAGTTGCAACTCAAGGTACTGCCAGAAGGATTTTTTTTAGCATCACAAAGACCACTTTGTTTGACAAATGTGATAATAGTGTACTTTGCCAGGGTCTGGTTAAGCATCCCATGACCTGGCCCTCTCAAGGAGGTGGGATGATGCATGATTCAGTTGAACTTGGGCACATTAGACATGTAGTGTGATAAATATATCAGGTATGTTAGAAGGCAGAGTGCCACTGCTTCCAAGAATTGCCTCAATTAATGGAATCAAAGCACTTGATGCAATATAGCAGACTTACATGAGGCGTATTCTGGAGTAACGGCTGAGTGTGAATGAATGCGTGTGTGGGTCAGTTGGCAAGGTTCGCCTGACAGAGCTCTTTGGTCTACTATATAAATGCAACTCCCTGGTCTTTTTGTGCTTGCTTTTTATAAGACTTCTATAATTTTTGACCAAATGTCATATTCATATTTGATGAAAGTGGTAAAGAGACATTTCTAGAGCATAAGTGCAAACTATGAATTTAGAGCCATATTAATAATAATAGCCAAATAAATGGGAAATATACTAGGCTTTAAAAAAAGAAACATTTTTACGTTAACAAAGTGTCTAAAAATCCCTTAAAACTACAAAATCCTAAGATGGTGCTTTGTTTTCTTTGACAATGTGAAACACTGTCTGGAGATTGTTATCTAACTGAAATCGACAAGTTTCAATGTGCTGATCTGATTCCGAGCCAGCCTACTTTATCAAAACATATTAGCTGATTAACAGTTGCTGGCAAGAGGTCAACAGCAATGATGGTAATGATAATGATTCTCATCATCAGAACAATTTTGTGATAATTATACATCTCTTGTGATGAGTGGTAATATTTGGAAACAGGAAGACACAGCTGAAAAAATGAACAGATGTGTAGCTGACTACCTGCATTGATCTGAGCTGTGTTTTAATTGGAACCAATAAGATCTCTGCATAGAGGTAGACACGTTTAACATACTTTTAAAAACAAAACCCCCCAAAAAACAGTCCTACATATTCCTCGAGTTTTCACCGGCAGCCAGAGGTTAAAATAAAACGTCATAGGAGGTGACATAGGAATTGAGACACAAGCCAAGCAGTCGGGCTTGCTATGAATGAAGGTGCAAACAGCTTCCTGCTAAGCAAAAAGTGTTGTGCAGTGTTGGGAATCATTTAAGCGCTGTTGCCCGTTAGATCGTTTTCCCACCTACACACACACATGCACACAGAGTTCATACTGGATTTAGTAATAATGACCTAATAAAAACTGTTAATGATGATATTGAGCATCCACAGTTTCACGTGCAGCGTGCCTCTCTGCACACACCCACACACAGGCACAGCTGAATGTTCTCTGGTCCGATATTGAGTTATGACAAGCCTTTCGAGACCTACTGGCCACAGTATATGTGGTTCATCATAATGCAGGTGCCACATCACATTAGTCTCCACGTGTGAACCATGATTTTACTTGGTAATTCTGAAGCCTTTTGCTGCCTATACATATTCATGCTGAGCCTATAAGTGTCAAATTGAAATGTCCTTCCAGTGTCCTTGACAGCAGGTTATTAATATTGAATACCCAAGTCAACATTATAACTAGATGAAGAGATATACAGGTCATCACCTGCCACAGTCTCCACACCTTCTGTCCTCAGACAGTTGGACAAATCATCAAATTATTGCATATATTGTGAAGCACCGTCCAGGTATTATATGTATATTGCACTGAGCAGCTATTTGTCAACAGGAAGTGTTATTAATGAAACAATACAATGTTAACAAGACTCAATTATACTCAAATGTGATATCTTAAGCATCTAATGAGGTCAATCCTCAAATAGATTTGTAAAAAAAAAAATGTATACAAAAATATTGTTCTTGTATTACTTGAGACCAGGTTTCCTCTAATTTTTCCTCATTTCTCATTTAAGAGGCAGCTAACTGAGAGCCCACGCGCTCTGACTTAAAAGCCATAAATCCCAGGGTATTACTCTGAACAGCAACATCTTAACTATTCCAATTCTCCAATCCTTAAATTAGTGAGGCTGTTGTTGCTTGTGGCTGGTTTTAAAATCCACCTCCTGAGCCGTGTGCAGCCCGGTACCGGAGGATTGTCTGGCTGCTGTGCTTGATAGGATGCTGGCTGCAGGCATCTCGTCACAGCAGCTGAGAGGAGGTCAGGCAGGTCCTCCTGCTCGTGGCGACGCCCAAGGGCCATCAACGCAGCGGGGAGCCCGGGTGCCGGTGAGGTCTCGCACGGCTTTGCCTTGCTTCATGAAAGCCTAATGAAGAGAGGGGGCTCTGAAACGGTGCTGTTAGACGCCCACAATCCTGCAGCAAGGGAGCAGGGAGAGGATAGACGCTGCTTGCAGATGAATTCAAAGAGATGCAGCACAGAGCTGAGACAGAGAGGCAGATAACATACCGCCAAGTGTTTGTGTGCAGATTTATTGCTGTTAGAAATGAAGGACACAAAGTCTTCTTCAGTGATTGCCAATAATAAATAAAGTGTGTACAGAAGTGGCCCCACCCCACTAACAAGCAAAGAGTAAAAACAACAGAGTACAGTCGGCACATCCTCTGTATAGAATGTATGAAAGCAATCTAAAAACTTAATGTAGGCACATATCCTTGCATGTAAAAATAGGTCCATATATCATGCAAAAATAAAATTAGTCACCATTGTATGAGCATATCACTTTATCTGTGCTTAAAGATAAAGGAATATGATGCAAAATTTGTGGCCAACTTTACATTATTCCTTTATATAAACATATAAAAAGGTGCAAGTTAAAATAATTGTGCCTGTAAATCATCACTAGCATTTAAAACCAGAGACCTTGCACTTCCAGAAAAATATACCTTTTTTAAGTAACATGTTTAATTCGAAATGTAATGTTCATGTAAAGATTATTTTTCTTAAATGGCATAAAAGATTTTAAGTATGTTATGTAAATTAAAATATGTACAGGACAAACATGTATAATCATCATATTACAAACCAATATTACAGTTGATTTCCAGATGGCACAGCCCGAGGCAAAGAATATAAATTAAAGCAGCTTCTAATTATCAATCTTTAAGAGTAAACTGTACATAGAATGCACAGACATTAGTAAATGTTTAAAGTAATCTGTGCAGAGTCCTCAGTAAGGACGTCTTTGGCTGAAAGCTGTTTAGGTGCTGGTTGAATGAGGCAGTGAATGAGGATTCGTGCTTGCTGAACAACCTGAAACAAACTCCAAGTGAGAGACCGCAGCGCTCAGGCAGTTCCTCCATCCTCCTGAAAGTGTTTTTAGGTGGGAATCCCACACACAGCAGCATCGGGTCCAGTATTCATACAGTCTTCCATCCACAGTACATTCTACAAGACTTTCTTCTTCCTGCTCCCTCTCAGCTCACTGTACTGAACCTGGAAATCATCACATTTTATAAATTTAAAATATCAAACAAAAGTACCTGAGACAACAACAGACATCACTAAACAGAAGCGAGCAGTTTAAATTCTTCCCATTTATGAAGTGAAAAGCAGCAAGTCCTTAAGGTTCATTACAGGATGTGTACTTTGATATTCTGATAATGGAACGTTATATCATTTTGTACACAGTGGTCAAAAAAAAAGATTAGTTTAAAAGTTTAGGATACTTCCATCATTAAGGAAAATTAAAATGTGTTTTCTTCACTTGTTGTAATATTTTTTACTGCAAACGAGAAGAAGAAAGTACTATCACTACCAGCACTGAGAGGGAGACCTATAGTCATCGTTCATACACAATAACAACAAAACAGAGATACTGGAGAGTCACCGTTACTCGCCCCATTGGCCCAAGGGGATTGTAGAAGAAGAAGAGACAAACGGGGTCAAACAGCTTAGAGAGACAGAGACTGTGAGGAGCAGAGACAACGGCGGGTAAAGAGAGAGAAGACAGAAAGGAGAGTGGGAAGAAAGAGAGGAGAGGTCAGCACGGAGATCATGTGCAAGAGGAGGAATGAAAAAGAAACTTGTGAATAGTACTCACTTAAAAAACAATGTTTATATAGCTTATAGGTGCAAGGTAACCATTTTGAATCTTACTGAATGTAAGATTCAGTAGGACCCCATAACACTCACGACAGCTTTTGAAGCTGAAGTGTTGGTAAGTACGAACAGAGACACCAGCAGCAGCAGCGTCTCCCGTCTCAGCCTGGGAACAGCCTGCGTTACAAAGCTGCTAAGCAGCAGACCTCCACCAGGGATGTATCGGGACCAAAACACAACCAAAATTATACAGGGCTACATAATTATACAGATGGAGCTAATTATACAGACAAGAGTAAAGAATGCCTGGGAGTTGTTGTAGTAAGATGCAAAGCTAGCTGGCTCTGGGATTTTGGGCTTCCTGGCCGGCTGATCCAGCGGAGCTTACCTTCTGCACATCTGAAGGCACCCTCGACAGGAAATCAAGCACTTCATTGTTGTCAATGCTGTACGGGTTCCGTAATTTCTTGGTGAATTTATTGATACCTAAAACAAAAGTTCACACCAACATATCATTAACACTAGTCTCCTGTGGCTGTGCTCTTTGTTTCCATACAAACAAATACTTGCAGGGGAGACTCATGCTGTCCAAGAAATATTGCTTTGAGTATCCCCAGTATGTGCCTTTTTTGTTGTGTTATTGTCACTTTTTATAGCTGGAAGACTTACACCACTTTACACTCCAGTCATTCAGCCAATAAATTTATCCAGTAAGAGTCTTAACAATAGGATATACATCATAGTCAACATCACTAACATAATAAGCTGCAAATGTTAAAAAGACACAGCCAGAAACATATGTAGCAAATACTCCTTCGACCTTACATAGCTGCTGGATAATAGAAAGATTCAAAC
Source organism: Oreochromis niloticus (assembly GCF_001858045.2). NCBI lineage: Eukaryota > Metazoa > Chordata > Actinopteri > Cichliformes > Cichlidae > Oreochromis > Oreochromis niloticus. The sequence goes on from NC_031965.2 coordinate 34,189,612, forward strand.
AAAAGAGATGAAAATAAAAGTAGAGGAGGGGATTTTTTCTATGACAAACACTTACAATAGTGGAAAAAGATTTTTGTCATCAACACAAAAGAACTGAAATAATTACCACATCTACAACTCACCCCATATTAAAACTATGTAGCGTATAGGGATGAAGTATGTGATAATTGCTGCAGTGATGAACACCAACAAAGCCAAGGCTGACAGGAACGGCATGGTCCAGTTGAACATGCTGACAAATAAGAAAACATCAGTCAGAGTCAAGGAAGGATTTCTGTTCTGCCTTAATTAAGTGAAAATCAACATAAAGTACAGTACTTATTAGGGCAATATTAAAACATAGAAAAATTTATGGAAAATAAATGATGCACAATTATTAACACATTTCTGGAAAATGACAAAATTAAAGTCAGTCATAAACATGTCTGATTCCTGAATTGGAAAAATCAAATGGATACAGCTCTGAAATTACAACACATTGTTATCTCTTACTTTTTAATCCTCTCCCCTAAACAAGCGATCCCGTCGAGAAGGTTTTGAACAGTGAGGATGATGTCTTGGACCATGTGGATTTTCTCTATGAGCCCTTTCCTCTCGGACTCCTAAAGCAGCAAGAAAAAAAAAGACAAAGAAAAATCTGCTTTGGAAAACACTCAAAGCCAACACAGTCGTCATGAAAAAACTGTAAAAAAAACAAAAAACAAAAAACAAAAAAAACAACAAAAAAGAAATAAGAAGCATCTTCAGTTTTTGCCCAATGTGGCAAATTTTATTTGGAGCAATAATATTTTTAGCAAAAAATATAAAGCTCTCTCAAAGATGTGAATAAAAAAAAGGTAATGAACAGCAATAGTGTAAACTGTGTTGTTTTAAGTACTAATTAAAAATGAAGGACCGCGTCTTCATGGTTCTAATTAAAGGTTTTGCACCGGTTGAAAATATTCCTACAGTAATAGCTTGTGACAGACTGACAGACGTGCAGCTCATTAAATTACTCTTAATGCTTGCAATCAGCACCAAACAAGCTTTGGTTTTTGCTAAGAGAGTTACTTAATAAATGTTATGGTGCAATATCCACCACTTTTTGCTCTCAATTCTAAATATAGTAATAGTAAATTAAAAATAAAGGCTGAATAAAATAATCTCTTGTATATAGACTTTGTACTGGACTTCAGTATTATTTATTACACATTTGAAATAAAGTATGGACACTTGAAAGTGGATTAAACAACAAAAATTCTGTGGGAATTTGCAGGCTCGAGTATAAACTAACCATGCCTGTTCAGCTTTGTTTGCGCAGACTGATAGTTACAACATTTCCAAAACCACAGCTTTGATCAATACCAGGAAACCAAACCCGTAAACACACTCATTCAACTCTGATGAAGAGCGTCTGCAAAATGTGAATGCAAAAAAAAAAGAAGGAAAAAAAAAAGCTAAGGTTAAGTTAAGATGTGAAAGGACTGGACATCGCATTATGAAAGAGACAGAGTATCGTTCTCAGGCTGCTCCAGATCCCAGGAGGAAAAATGGCTTTTAAGTAAACAGAGGAGGCCAGATCCTCTGAAGATCTCTGGAGTGAGCGCCAGACTTCAGACAGAGACATGGCCACATGTCCACATCAAATGCGTTGAGACTGAAGAAGGGTTATAGGTCCAAAGAGAGGATCTGTGGTATGTGTGGATGGTGGGGGGGCAGCGTTAGCTATTGGGGGACAGGGCAAAAGGATATTCCAGATGCACAGTGACTCAATGTGAAAAACCACATGTGAGGCAAATCTCGCTTCACCTCAGTGAAGTATCCATCACTGCACTAAACCACTTCAGCCATTTAAGGGTCACGTTCCCACTGGAACCAGTATGAGAACCACTTTAAATCAGGCCAATGCCGGCCATACAAAACGTCCACAATAAACTGCTGTCACCCTGAAGAAATATTTCATTGCCTGAAAGCATTTTAACACTTTCAAGATAAACTTTCAAAATGAGCTCTGAAAAAGCATGTCTAAGTGCAGTCATTAGTTCCATATTGATGGTATTATATGGTGTGTTAAGCTGAGGGACTTTCCAAATGCAGCAGAACCCTTTTCCCCACCCCTCTATTTGCATATGAATGTGTTTTGACAAGTGGAAACGGGTTGGTGAGGTCTTCATTAAGCTCAAATGTCTTTTGGTAAGCACAAGTTTACAAAAAAATACAACTGGTGCTTGACAGGAATCAAAATGCATCAGAAGATTTAGTACTGAATAAAAAGCTTAGCAACACAGACCCATAGATCAGAGGGAGATACCTTTGTCAACATGAACAAAATGAAGCTAAATTCTTTTTTATTGAGCAGCATACAAAAGTCAGCAAACACCTGGCAGAGGTGCGTACCTTCTCATCGTCTTCATCCTCATCCGCCAAATCCATGTTGGCCTGAAAGAAATAATTGCAATGGAGAGGTGAAATTATAAGAATTTCATTATCAGACGTAATAAAGTTTGTCTCACTGGGACTCTGAGATGACCCTGAGATCAGTCTCCTGAAACACTTTGCAGAAAATCTGACCAACATCACAGGACACAGTGGACTTTTCAGCAATTAATAGCTAATCAATACCTTTCCATCAGCACTGGATCACAAGTGCTTGTATGCGAGAGAAATAGCTCAACATGACAAGCTTACTTAGAATGACCCCACTTAGTGGTGCGGTGTGTTTTAGCATGATTCAGCTCATTGTTTTTGTCTCTCGGCTCACAACCTCACTGTTTTGGTTCTGCAGCCGATCATCTCATCTTAGCCTACTACCTAAAATGAGCATCTAGCTAGTGCAGCATTAAGAAGTCAAACCCCCAGCAGATGCCTGGCTATTTTCAGGCTACAATGAGCATGAACATGCACATTTTTCCGACTCAAGAAAAAAGATAGACAACTCTTCTTGCTAATAAGATGCCATATATCAGTGTTATGTCTAAACCTTGCTTCTGCTGCCCACAAGATGGCAAAAAAAAAAAAAAAAAAAATCTTTACTCCAACATTGACCCCTTGGTCTGATCTGTAATGGGATGCTGCACTTAAAAAAAAAAAAAAAAAAAAAAAAAAAAAAAAATCCATGTAGGTTATTTCACATGATAAATCTTTCGAATTTGTATGTTGTCAGGTTTGAAATGGGCATGATATCAGATACAGTTAAACCAAAACATGCTCAGAGTTTGTATATGATGAGTTTTTGAATGTTTGCTTTAACTTTTATTGTTTCATAGTTAGAAATAAAAACTTTAAAGTTGTTGCTGAGGGCGTTGCATTGATTTCCAAAGTAAATTCTATAAATCTTTACCTATGCTTACTTGTGACAAATGAATTTAGGTGCATGATCAGACCAACATGCAGATCTGGTTCTTTGAGGATATACACCCTGTATACTTACATATATAGAGCCGATAATGTTTTCTGCAAAAAATTTGCCCACTAGTTTTAATGTTCTAAATTGTTACTTATTTTGTTAATCAACTGATCATTTGACTTAGTCAAATTTAAAAAAAAAAAAAATAACACTAATGTTTTACAATTTTCTTACATTAATCACCTTAAAAGTTAATTAATTAATAGGGAACAATAGTCAACACGTTAACTGAATGTGTATTGATGTGTGAGCAGAGCTTGGTGTATAAAATTTGCTACCATGTATTCTGTGTTGAACTACCATTAATGCATTCTCTAAACAGACCTTGTGTTTCACATTCAATACTTCTTCAGAGTGTTACATTGGGGGGAAAAAAAGCAGGGAGCATTGTGACCTTGTGACATTGTAGGAGATAAAAACTTTTTTTCTAATCTGACCAGTCACAACAAGAACAGGGCAGCAGGCCAATTACAGTGAAGCCGAGGACAAAAACTAGAGGAGGAACGGGAAAAAAGAAAACTGCGTTAGTAAAGGACAAGCGCTGTAAATTAGCTTAGGCTATAATGGTCTGTTACATTAGTCTATTCAGTGAGTTTTCAATGCTTATGTATTATGTGTTATTTTATTATTATGTATTATGTAGCCATGTGCAACGGGTTGCTATGGAAACATACCAGCCTTTAATTATGAGAACAAAATGTGGCTTAAGGGGCTGTTTTTCTACAAAATAAAGAAATAAGAAGCATGAATAAGAGCCAGCAGGTCATTTGGCAGAAAAAGGAGAAGATGGATAAGGCTGACAAAGCTGCTCTCAACTCACCACATCCTGGCTGACCCGTCCAGAGCGGATCTGTAGGTAGTTCCACGAGATGAGCAGAACAAAGGAGAGGGGCAGCATATAAAACTCCCAGTACCATACTGTCACCAAAAACACCTGCGGGCAGAGGGTCCAGAAATCAGACATCAATGAAGGCAAAAAGGGAAGTGTTACAAAGCATTTTAGATCAACCAAGCAGGAATTCGATCTGTTATTAAATTGATTGTAAGATAATTGGTCAAGCTAATGAAGGCTGCCCTACCATTCTACACACTAATTCCAGCTGGATTGCATATGCTATGCAGGTATAGATGGTATATAAATGGCTAGAGGCTCTAGGTCTAAAAAGTGATGCCAATCTGCTGTTAAAGGGGCAGACTCCTTTGGTTGAAGAATCAAGTTCAATTCCATATAAAGCTATGACAGAATGACCCAACTTCTTTCTTGAGTTCAAACCTCAATAAACACTTTGCTGATGAGTTAATGGTCTCAGTCACATGTTAATGGTCTTTGACATGATATTTAACAGAAAATGATGTCCATAAGGTCCTGAATTAGAGTATAATTGATTGGAAGATAAATAGAGAATAAGCATGGCTACCTTGAGATTGGCAAGTAGTTACCCTGTGAGTGTGCAGTGTCCTTGGTTTCTCAGTCAGACCTACTGCTTGTTTTTCCATATCCAGTTAAAAACAAACAAACAGACAAACAAAAAAAACGCACCCAAGACGGTGACTGCCTAAAAACTCAGCTTTAGGATTCAAAAGAGGACTATGCAAACCAACTGGTGACATCATGAGGGCCACATCCATCCTGTATATACAGCAAAAGAAAACCATTTTGTTCAGTTAGACGTACTCGTACTCCTGACTATGCATTGACATTAACCACATAGCTCTAATTGCTCCATCTCTTTCGTCTTCTGTACATTAAAGCTGACCGATTCACTACAGCCTCAGGGAGCTTCTGTGTGAATATGCTATTAACATCCATAATGGCACTTATGATGCACATTCCACCTGTGTGGCTAAGGTAAAAAGGATAAGAGCATAAAGAAACATAGCCTGTGATATTTCAATTGCATGGCTAAATGGAACTATAAAATAATCCTGTCAGAGAGGTAGTACAAGCCAAAACGGCAGCGGGCCAAAAGCATTGGGAAGGGTTTACAGGTTTTTATATGCTAATAAAAATAGAAGAGAACATCTGGTAAAGACATCACTCTCCTCTGAGGCACCAACTGACATAAAAGATGGCAGATCAGTGCCGCCCCTCCCACCACCAGCACCACCACCTCCGCCAATATCACCACCACCATCAGCTTTAATGTGCAAAAAGCCAAGCACGCTCTTGCCTGTGTTATCACAAGCCAAAATAGGGCCTGGGAGAGGAGATGAAACCAGTTCCTCACTGGAAGGGTTATGTTTTATTAGTGAGGACTTTGTAATGACTGGGAGAGCGAGGGTAAGGGGAAAGCCAAGTCACGCTTTAGTGGAAATGTATACTCAGCCCATAAAGATTGTGATAATTGTAGCCCATTTCAGCTTGAGAAGCATTACACAGTCTTCAACAGCAAAAGGGGACTTTGGGAATACAATCCATATCACAGGGGGGAAAAAAAAAAAAAAAAGGGACACGTTATGCTGGGACAGCTACCGAACTGGAGGCTGGCGCATTTATAGAAAGCTGCAGGATTTCCACACTCATGTTTGGGGGAAGGGTTTGCATGGCACAAAAACCACTTTGCACCATTCATTGTTTTTTTTAGTGCGAACATGTGAGTGAAGAGCACACGTAGTGCACCCACAAGTAACAATTATGGCATAATACTAACAGTTAAAATGTAGTCTAACAGTGGTATGAGTGGAAAAGAGTCATACAGTCGCAAAACTGAACACCCAAAATTTAAAACAATTCCCTAACTTTAAACATCATAAGCTAATGGCTATGCCAGAATAAGGAAGGATATAGCAGTCAAACCTTGAAGTCTAAGCACTGGTTTTTAATGTCTACCAACTCATGTGTTATAAAATGAAGAATGAGTGAGAATAAATCTTGTAACACTGAGCGCGTTACCCATTCCCTAAAATACCGGCCAGTGATTAACCATTATAAGAACTGTTACAAATTTAACTTGGCTTTATCTCCAATTATTTCAGCACTTTAAAAGTCACTAGACTGACAGTCACTTACATGGTTTAAAGGATTATGTAACCTGCTGTAAAGGCGTGAGGAGGGTTAGAGCAATACTGTAAATGCACTGTGGACACGCTACAAAAATCAATCAGTTTTGGATGAACAGACACAATTTATCTTGCCAATGTCAGTGTGTAGTTTATACTGCAAATCTACTTCAAAACTGTATAAATTTCACATATATATTTAAAAAGGCATTAATGCGTAAGATGCCTGTAGAGCCTCCTTTTAAGAAATAGTTGATACAAAGTTGCCAGAAAATAACACATAGAATTCAAAAAGAGGATGAGGTGGATGCACATGTGACCACACTCTTTTCAATATTGTTCCTGCATTTTTTGTGGGGTGACAGATGAGAATATGGAAAAAAAGAGTGCTATTTGGAAACAGGCTCAGTGTTTTTTTCCCCTTGACTCAGAGCACCGACAAGAAATGGTAACCCATAAAAAGAAAAGCTAAACACCAAGTGCTATTTCAGAAATAAAGTAAAGGAGAGGAACAGCATGTGATCTATTATAGTTCAGTGGTTAGGACAAGACTAACACCTTTGGGATTGAGGCTTCTCACTGAGATAACCACTACCTAACGAGGCACATTTAAAGCATACTGTACTGACGAAAGCTCTTTGTCTAACTGACAATCGGCAGATGGTGCAGGTAGCTCGTCACTGTATCCTGTCATGAGGAGTGAAGCTCTGATTCATTACGCTTATGTGGTGGTATTAAGCAGCCATTTATTTCTTCTCGCTGAGGCTTGAAAAGGCAGCGAGCATTAGTGTGAAAACATGAGTACAGATGGTACTGTCTTTCAAACACCGAGATGCAGTGGGAGGATGTGTGTGTACATTGTGCACTTGTTCCTGCTTGTATGATGTCGCCGTCAGCGTATGTGTGTCTGAGCTGTCAGGTAAAATAATAATATCATTGCTTATAATCAACACAGTATGCACGCTACATTCTTCAGAATTATGTAAATAAGAATCTTCTTCACTGGGAAAGTAACATATATTGTAATAAAGACCAAATATTGCAAACAGTTTCTTATTAAAGTACGCTGACCCCGACTTCATCCGGGACGGCACAGTTTAGATCAATGTAATCCCAAGCTGAAAAATGAAATGCACGACTCGGAGCTAAAACACAGAGAGTGGCTTCTGCTCAGATAACAGCTCTGTGCTGCAGCTCCCATTTTTCACGGCAAATTGAACAAACTGTACCACTGGCTGGCTTACAGTATCTCTTTTAGTCTGTTAAGAAAGTCTAAACGCTTGACATAACTTTATTGCCACCTACAGGCCGTGAGCTGCAAAAACAAAAGGAACTTTAGGTGACCTTGATTGCTTGCATAGTTAATGAACAACTTGCTGTATGCCATTTTTATCACGCCAGATCTCTGAGAGAATAATTCCAAAAAGATCAGCACCCACTTTATTTTGTAGTTTAAAGACAGAGGCTGAAAGGCTACTCCCATGTTTCTGTCTTCACATTTGCTTTAACACTTGTCTTCAACAATGACAGGACGGAGAATCAGCCTTATCTCTGAAGAGCCTTTTAATTGAACTTCTGTCTGCATAATGGGGTCTAAATCAAACCGAGCACAGACCGGACAGAGGGTTAATGAGTTGTCAGGGAAGCAGAACAAAAATAGACTATCTCGACTCCAGTGGGACTCTACTCTCTCCAGCTGAGGCTTAACTCTACATCCAGGAGACATGCAACACTGAAAGCGTCCACTCCAACACAGAGCCAGGGCCGAGCCTGTGTTTCTGCTGAGCCCAGTGCTGCATTGATTAAGATTCTCTCTAGGAGAGTTCAAGTAGGGGTTGGCCAGACTGCGGTTGTCTTCCGCAGCCTTGGAGGGAAAACAGAGGGAAATGCAGATAGTGTGTTGATAAGCAGTTAAAGCACTTCACCAGGAAGGCTAGCAGGCTCCTCTGAAAACTCTCCCACTGGAAGCAGCTTTTGATGTACTGCAGAGTCGACATGATTGCCCTGTACAATGTCTGAACACGCATCACGTTCCTGGCCAGAGCCTGAAAGACAAACACACAAAGCAGTTAAATACTGCAGTAGTTGCGTTGAAAACATGGTCATAGTTGATACTGATTTCAGGGTATTTGGATTTAATTCTGTAAGGAGTTCCACCCATACCACACTTGGAAAAAAAAAAAAAAAAACCAGCATCAAGTCAGCTCGAGGAATAGCGAGAGGAGCTGGTATGTCTTGGCATGAGCCACTGTGGTCAGGGGGCAAAAAATGTCAGTAATCTGACCTGATTTCATCAAACAGGTCTTTCGATATTAAAACAGACTGAAAACCTGCACGTTACAAACCGAGTCCACGGTGTGTGTAAGCCAATTTTGGCGTTAGTGAGCAATGTATTGTCTGACAACAATGAGTCTTTGTGGGAAGTACAGACAGTCAGGCACCCTGTCTCGCACCCTGTCTTGCACACTGTATATCAAACTAATGTAGCAGAACAGTGAACAAGAATTCAGTCACAGTTGGCCTCAATTAAAGCCCAATTCAACTAATTCAAGCAAAGGAAGGTCTGCTTTTGGAGTCATTTTGCTTTCCAGAGAAAAGAAAAAAGTACTTCATTTTTTATGTCCATTTCTTAAAGAGCTAATTGATAAAAACATGTTAACATTTGTTCAATTTGTAATGTCTTTTTTTAGTTTCCAAATAATTTTTCTGGTTGAAGTTGCAAATATTTCAGCATCACAAAAATATCACATTTTTTAAAATCATTTTCAATTTTATTTAACATCTAGCACATTTGTTTAAAAACATGTTTTAAACCAGAAAAAACTGAAAGTGACCTTTTGCTCACAAAATAATTTAAATTGGTTATCAGTATAATTGTAGACTCCTTTTCTGCCCATTTAAAAAAAAAAATGTTCCAGCTGAGTTTCAGAAGACTTAACCAGTGAAAAAATAAATAAACAAGCAACTTAAATTTTAATTTGATGTGATAGAATGTCAGTGTATTTGTTTACTTTTCCCCCATTCATAAATATAATTTGTTAACTATGAATCATGAATAAATGTAAAAAAATGTATCAAACCTTTTTGGAAAACTTGGGATTGTCCTCCATAAAATATCTCTCCTTTGGCTGGAAGGTTCTAATACTTGCTCTGACCTGATTAGAAAAAAAAAAAAAAAAAGTGATAAAGTAATAAGAAGACGACAGAATGAGGCCTGCCTTTCAAAGCCATCATGTCCTCATTGCAGGGTGAACCTTTACTTACAGGGTTAAAAATAACCTCCAGCTCCAGAGTGATGCTCCCCTTCGACAGCTCGCCTAAGTCCTCTTTCTTCAGCGGGAAGGCAATCTGTTGTCCCCTGCGGATCTGCAGGACAGAAAGGGCATCAGGTGCTGAACTCAGCCATGAACCTGACCATCAGTCATGCTGGATTACATCTTAGCAAGTCTTCAGCCTGCTGGAGTGTTATCGCCCTCTTCACTTTAATTTAGACAGAGTGCAAATAGATTATTGTCTACGTCACAGACTCTTAGTGAGGTTGTACGTACCAAAAGCAGAGGAATGGCAACTTTTCCAAGGAAGTCTGGCGCCTTGTCTCCATCCTCATCAAAGATAGTCACCACCAGAACATCATGAATGTCTTTGACAGGGCTGCAGAGACATAGAACGAGGTCAGATGCTTACAAATGAGCACACCGCATAGCTACAAGTCAGGATATTTCAATTATTTGTAAAACAGTAAGATGTTTCAGTAATGTAAGAAAAGTAATGTTCAATAATACGTTTCAGTTTCAATAACAAAAAGGGTGTGGAAACAGAAACCCAAACTGACAATGTAAAGACTGTATTCCATTCTGGGTTTAGGCTTTTGTAGACCGTGTGGGTTTGTAGTCTGTCGTTCCCCAGTTCCAGCACACAGAAAGGGTCACTCTTGCCTGGAGAACACAACACCCAAAACTTTAGAGCAGGGCTCTTGTGTTTCATTTAAATTGTGTCCTTAAGAGGAATCTAAATGCATGAAATACCATTTAAATCAGCAGCCATCAGATCAGTAGCCTTAATAACTTTGACTTGAAGGAAACCAACGTCACGAAGATTTGTCAGGGACCTTTTTAAACTCTGGAGAGACAGTAAGCAGACAAGAAAAATAAGTTTGGAAAACCTGCAAAGCATAAAGAGAGTGTTTAATTCAGCAGTGAATGCACAAAAATAAGAAAACCAGATTTATGTGACAGCATAAGATGTTACTTCAGGTTCTCCGCAATACTCTTAACGATAAAACCTTTTGAGCCTTACACCTTAAACCTTTTGACGAAGCTAGTTGAGGGAGGCATGAAGTAAACTTATTTATGTTGCAAAACAAAAATTTTCTTTGCAAGTTTTAGACGTCAGCATTTTCCACTAAACCTTAAATACACCATCAAGGCACGTGCTCAAAACAGTCCATACTTGTAACTGCGCTGCCACACAATTGCAAATGAATGCTTACCAAAGTACGTTACACATCACAAGCAAGCATCAAGTCACTGCAAGTATTTTCATACTTTTCTGGCATGAAAAAAAACCAACGGCTGCAAATCTAACATCTATAAACTAGCATAGCACTTAAAGTGAAAGCTTTTGATAACAGCGTTTAAGGCAGACTGCAATGGGGTGGTGTCTCCAAAACAATCTACTATAGGTAGTTATTCCTCTCTGTACATGATCAAGTACAGTTTACCAAATGGCTACAATCTGGACCGGTTTTCCTTTCTTGGGCTAAATTTATTTCTGTCACGGCATCTCTTTTCATTGCTAGTCTAGCTGCATGATCAGGTTGCATTTCCAGACCTTAAATTTCTTAGATGTACACAGACACATAACTGCCTAAGAGCAGCTTGTCACGAAAGAATGCCATTTGCTTAACACAGACCTAGCAGTAACCCATTACCAGGCACATACTGCCATCTCTTGGCCCTTAACACAGAGCGCAGAAAGGGCTATAGGTTTTCAGGATGACTTTGACTTAAATATTAAATATTTACACTTCAGTTCTTCAAACTTGTATTTTAAGCCCAATTATTAGTTTAATTTTCAACCTATGTTAGGGTTAGATATGATGTTTGCCCTAGACACTGACACAATAAAACAGTTTTTCTTGGCATGTTTACTGGCTTTAATAAACAGAATACAGTCACTGTGATTTAGCTCACTTAACTGAAAATATTTAGTAGTTTTTCCTCTTTTAAAGTCGTGCCAAGGGTGTATTTGATTCACTGACTCACTGTCGAAGCTAAAGGATGGAGTTGTGGAGAGAAAAAAAAATACAACAAAACCCCCAAACCCAGATGTCATTATGGTTTTTTGTTGTTGTTTGTTAATGCACTGGATTATTTAAAAACAAGCTTAATGACAAACATGGCTTATTATACAGAACGTATACGCAGCATCCCTCTAGACGCTATTAGCTAATCATTCAGCAAGCACAGCATAAAATGCACCAAAATATTAGAATTAAATATACATACTAGCCTAAATGTAAAATGTGGCATTAATACTTTTGTTTTAGTTTGCTTCTGTATTAGTTTACCTATATTAGTATCATTCCCCCAATGTAAAGACTTTCCCAGTTTTAATATTTATATTATAATTTAGATATTTTAAAAAAATGTAATCATATACATGTATACTTGTATCATTTTCCACCTGTTTTCAAAGTGTGTTGTTGGGCACTGAGCTCAACTCTCTTAAAGAAATGTCAAAAGAAAATATAGAAATAAATAGAAGGGGACAAGATGAAAATTATTCATAAATAAGTGTAAAAATAAACTGAAAATTGAATCAATTACTTTTAAAACTAACAAAATAAACAAAGTAGCAAGTTTTTGCATGACATATGAATGGTGGAACTTCTTTTATTAAATTATTTGAATTAAACCTTTAATTATGTGTGTTTAACAGCACACCATTTTATTTATTTTGTTATTAACGTATCAGTATTTGTTTTTTGTAGTTTCAGCACACTTTTACAATCACATAGCAGCAGTGCCAGCGTTCAATCCTTCAGATAGAGGTCAGTTGTAAATATACATCTCAGGCAATTCAGGTCGGAGAAAAACAGCCAGATAGTTTTAAGGTGGCAAAAAGACAAAACACAAACAACATCTTGTTGAGTTGATGCCAATGACAGCTAATGATATTCTGAGAGCAGAGAATAGGCTTGTTCAAAGTGAAAAGGCATTTTAAAGTGTTTATATATTTAAACACATTGGTGGCAAAGTGCAGTATAAATAAAGTTAAATGGCAAAAATACTGACATAGTTGTCCAGCTGGTTCTGAAGTTCACGGGGTTCACTGAGTGGTGCGGCACAGAGGTCGGAGATGGAGACGCCACTGCACGTGGTCAGCATAAGGAGGCAATACACGTGTCCTCCCCCATATTCCATTTCGATCAATTGCCTTTGATCGAAAGGGATTTTTGACAGGTTCACGCAACGCCTGTACACACACAAGTTCCACACATATGGGACAGTTCAAACACACAAAATATGCAAATAGCTTTCAGTTTAAAAAAAACCCAGAAACCACTTTTTTTTAAATTAAAGGGCAAGCACACACAAATAAATACTGTAATAGCTCAACACACTCACTTCCCCAGGGATTCCGCAGCCTTTCGTCCTTCCTTGGACCGGAGCTCCACCTCCAGATTTTCCGGACTGTTGAAAAACTGTTTGAAGGTGAACCTCTCTCTCCACTGAGGATTTGGCACTTTGCAGTGATCCTGAATCAAAAAGAAAAAGAACACCGTTTAAAAGTTGTTTTAAAAAATTCACAACAATTAAGAATGACACTGAAATTCACTTTAAAGAGTCAAGAAACATTATTCCCGTCTTTTCTCAATTATTTTTGTCTAAATGCTGTCAAAGTCAGCGTATTTGCAAAGTATTCAAAACACAGACTTGACTGACATGTTTGTAGATTTCCAGCTGGCCCTTTATTTAAAATTCAGAAAAGTATCTGCATCATGTCCAGATGTTAACTATATTTGTTTTTTTCTAAACAGACTAGTTTTTGGGTTTAGGAGCTTCTGATAGACGCATCAGAAATTTCCATCTCACATTAGGAGATGGATAGGAGAACAGATAATTACCGTCACTTTGCACCTGGATATAAGACAAGAAAAAGAAAATCAGCTATGCTGCTCATTATCACGCTGCTTTGATGTGTAATGCATGATGTTGCACGATAGCGAAATAACCATCAATGACAGTACGCAGCCAACAGCGCATAAAAGTGAGCATCAGCGCCAGACATCATCCAGCTGCCAGGAGAGCTGGATGATGCAGCAGACACTGGCCATGTCATATTACATGCTACAAAACCATTTTAGATCCCTTCTAGGCCTGTTCCTTTTTTCATGGCTTTGTTTTTTTTTGCCCCCATGTGATCTATGGTCACATGAAAGATTATAGGGTTAGGGTTAACATTCGCATTACCGAAGGCATCCTTGTATTGCCTCATAAACCCAATATCAGTTCATGGAAACCAAAAATGCTCAATGAAATACTAAGTTTTGTAAAGTGAAGTTACTTTGAACAATAATTATTTATTAGTTACCCACATTTACGTAAAGTGCAGCAAACAAAAGAAATGTAGACTGTCTCGTTTGTTTTTTCCATGTACAGTAACCCCAGACGATTGTGAGATCAGGGGGGCACACCATCTGTTTCAGGACTCCATGTTTTTGTGGCTGAAGATAATTCTGACTCTGGCTGTATGTTTGCGCTCATCGTCACACTGCACAACAAATTCTGGACCAATCAAAAGTCTCCTTGATGGTATTCGGTCATGGATAAAATTCTGTCTGTACTTGTTAGGACTGAGGAGACCACTATTAATAACCAAGTCCTCAAACCCATCTGTGGAAAATCATACCTATAAGAACCTTTGCCATGCATCTCTATTGCCTGCAGACACTCAGAGCCATCGCCGACCTTTCTCCAAAGGCAACTCCCTTCAATTAGAAACAAATGCTCCAGATTTGGAACATTTGTTACCTTCTTTTCCCCTCGATCCTTATTTTTCTGTACATTCCCAATTTGCCAGCCTTTACTCATGCATTAAACCAAGGAAGGTTTTCCATCAACACTTACTTCTGACAAGTACTTTATAGTCTGCAAATGGGTTTAACAAGACCCCCCTGATCATTTTTTGGCTCTTTTCCTGCCACTGTTGGAAACTAGCCCTCAGTATTGCCTGGGTCTTTTTGCTTCTGCATAACAGCATCAAGAACGTGAAAAAATACCTTTGAAATATCTTACTGATGGAAGATGCCCGACCTGTCGCTTGGATTTCGCACTAATGCAAATGTGTAATGTTTTTAGATTCTTCAGCAATGTCACCTTTTTAGTTGTGCTGTCCCTCACCCTGTTTTATCCTGCCTCTGCAGGTAAGGACTTTAGCTCATCCCACATTTACGCTGCTATTCATAAGAATCGCCTTTAGGTGATGTTTAACAACGCAGTGGGATTTATGTGTACAAATGTTTCTAGATTTTATAAGTGAAAACTAGTCTGCTACCATTTTATTTAACAGGAATGTTGGGAAAATTAAAATGTGATAATTCTGTTCATCACTAGACACACAAGATATAAAATAACACTAAGACAAATGCTTTTGTGTTAAAGAGCCTAAGACCTTTGACAAATATTAAATCTTCTGGAACACACACCATGAACTATAAATCAATTTGAAATGCAAATCTGTTTACGGATACAGTTATTACATCAATATTTGGATTTTTTTATGACTTTTGAAAGTCTATTTTCAGTGTAATGGCATTAATGGCCTTTCTGCAAATGTATATTTTAATAAAAGCACTTTAAAGTGGTTTGGGCCAAATAATCCTATAGATTGAAGATACATTTTAAGCTGATATGAAAACAAGAACAAAGAATAACTAACCCCAAGCATCTTGTATCAGAATGCATCAGGAAAAAGATTACTAAGGCCTAACATCCACATCTAGTCATATTTTAAATGATTACTTGAGCAAATGGTTTCTCTTAAGTTGAAAACAGAATCGACTTAAATTTAAGTACACATAATGCAGCTTGTTAGCATCATTTAGTTTGTAAACCTTGCTTGAAAATTCACCTTTCAAATTTCATTTGATATTGTGGGTTTTAAATTAAGAAATAAGAGAGTGTCCAAGCCAAAGTAACTCATGTCATCATCAGGGGGCATTTTATCAGAAGCAAAGAGCAATATATAAAGTTTGAGTGTTACCTTAAACTAACATCAGATTGATTTCTTTTCTTTTAGTTCTACAGGCACACCTATCGAGAATGATGTGGAATACTCCCCCCAAAAAAGAGTGAAATGAATAGAACAAAAAAATAAATAAATAAATACAATAAAAAGTCACTGTGAATACTGGAAATCAGCTGACGTTAGGCTGACATAAAACATCTACACAGTTTAAATTACAAAAGGGAAAAGGAACAGCATTAGGAATCACAAAGACACATTAGAAAGAGGAAGAAATTAAAAGCAACAGTCTTCTGTTGAGATATACCTTGCTTTTGTATCGCTGCTCTCCCAGTTTGAAGAGAACGGAGAACTGACCTGCCTGACTGTCCACCGGCAGATTCTTACCCTCAACCAGAGTCACCAACAACACAGATGTCCACAGCTGACTCTTCTTCAGCTCTTCTGACAAACTAACACTCTGAGAATTCTTTCCAGCCTGCAAAAGTAGGGATACAAATAAAAACAAATGAGAGGAATGAGAGGTAATGCTTCAAATTTAAAAAATAAATAAATAAATAAATTCAATTTCAGCTTTTTTGGAAGGATACAAAAAAATATTTAAAAAAAAGAAAAAAAAAAAAAAGAAACCAAATTCAGTTTTCTGCAGTTCCACCACCACCATGCTTGAGACATTATAAAAATTGTCCATGGAAGACAGGTAAATGAAATAATAAGAGAATGAAAAATTCTCAGAGATTATGTAAAGCCTCCATGTATAATAGGAAGCCATGATAATTAGTTGAGTTTATATAGAGACACAGTGTAGCCCTGAGATAACTTTAAGCCAGATTCAATCACTACAGATCAAGCCAACTTTGTAATGACACATGCAGAAAACACTTTTTTAATTAACAGCTGCACAGCATGCAGTTGGCAGACTACAAGAAGAATCTGAAGCACATGCACACAGTAGGTACATCTGTTCAACAATGAAAACAACTTCAAACTTATAGGCATGCAGACACAGTCAAAAGCTTTTCTGACTAATCCTGTGCAATGTTGCCACATGTATAGCTGCCTAATGTTGCGTAGCGTCGCTTCATGCATTACATAGAATGAACCTGCAGACAATAGCGTGGCAGACAAAACAGCATGCATTCCGCAACTAAACTCCGTGAGTCAAATACCTCATCAGTGAGAAGGCAGAACACAACAGTCGGACTTGTTACTGGGAAATGCTGGTAAGCATCTGGGTTTCTTTATGATAATGGTCAAAGGTGATCACAGGATTCTTTTTTTATTTTTCTGTTTTTTTGGTTTTTTTACTTGGAACAATCCTATGGTTATCATCATAGGATAATAAAGGTGCCATAATAAGTGTGACCTTGTTATAGCACTTCCACTGTAGCCTGTCAGTTCTGGGCTAAAAATAAGAATTTAGGTTTATTTGATTTAGAATGCATATGTTGTACATTGTACATCGTCTCTTTCACTCAAACTCAATATTCATTTTAGCTGCTCTGCTGCTATCAAGTTCCAGTTAACTGGAATCGAGTGTCTTCGGTTTTGGGGGTCCTTTTATAATTATCACCGAAAATACAGAAACAATTAATTTACCCTGATGTGTAGATAGGTTAGTACCAAACAGGAATATATCCAGTCAATTAATTAAGGAAACACCGACTAACAACTACTGAAAGAGTTTAATCTTCAAACCATTGAGTACATCTGTTAAATTTCTTCAAGATACTGCACCCTGATTTGTGAAATGTGGTGATTTGCTGCCCTCTTGTGGAATCAACTGAGGCACAGGTAACTGCCAAAACTAAAGGAACTACTGTCAGAATTATTTACTTCACCTTTTGTTACCAATTTGAGCTGAATTAGAAAAATCATGAAACCTGAACATGATGTAAAAAACTAAATAAATTAATGATAATAATAATAATAATAATAATAATAATAATAATAATAATAATAATAATAATAATAACAACAACAACAACAATAAACCAGACCAATGAGCCTCTTTTGTTTTTCTCCTTTTTATATTTGGCAGATATCTGTATAATACTGATTAGAATGAAGGGTCCATAAAGTCTTTCCTATGTGTTCCAGCCATAATGCCTTACCCTACTACTTCGTGTTCGTTTTTGGTGCCATTTCTGCCGCCAGGAGCATGCATTTTAGGTGCAAAACAAAATGACACTGGTTAGTAGGCTTTACACAGAAACAGAGACACAAACACAGACATATGATAAATGCAATGCACGACAAGTCTGCCTTCTGCTTGAAAGCATGCAGCAAATACATGAGGGAGCTTGATATACATTGCTTCTTTTGTTGTCTCCATTTCTGAGTGACAGACTCAAGTCCACCAATACGACGCCCATGTCCTCCTCCAGGCTGTTTGGGTCATCCAGGCGCAAAGACATCTCATTGACCCTGAAAACAAAGCGGGTTCTTGATGAGAGATGGGCAGTCATGTGCCATCGAGCATGCCTTTGAATGTATTCAGAACAAGCACCACAGGATGTAAAAACATAAGCAGCAGATCACTGAGGAGATGAACAAGAGAAAATATGTTCTATGCAATAATTGTCAAAAATAATGTTTAAAAGATATGCAGAGCACAACTGCATTAAATACTAAGGCTTAGAGCAATATGATACCACAGCAATACAATTAATTTTACTTCTTCATGTTTAAATTGCTGACAAAGGACAAGAGAGGTGTTTAATTAGCACTGGGGTAACGCAAAGGTCTCAAGTCAAATTAACACTTGTACTGGCAAGCCGAGCTACACGAGGGCACAGGCTGAACTCATTGCAACTTTTTCTTAGACTCACCTGGACTCAGTTATTCACTGTAAGGCCATAAACATAAGTGGGAGTGGTTGTGTGTGCACAAACTGGTATAGAACTGAGCTAGAGAGAATAACGAGGCATTTGATAACTTGGTGACAATTTCTTGGCGGTTACTTTCATTAAGGTTATTTATTTCAGGTTCAAAGAGGAGTGTAGAAATGTGGAAAAGCAGCCACACTATAATCCCGAACTGTTCCCACATTACAGACACACTACACATTCTAAAAATAAATTCTACAGTAAAAGCAGCCACTGCAATGTTAATAATTAATGGGCAAATGCTTTGAAAGCAAAGGTCAACACTCATAAGCTAAATGCAGCTGCGTTGCCAGACCCATAAATGGGTTGAGCCAATGCAGTGCCTGGAAATACTTTACTTCAGTATGTGAAATAAACTAAGTATTGAACACGTCACCAATTTTATAAGTAGATATCTTTCTAAAGGTGCTATTGAAATGAAATTCTCAACAACCTGAAATTTATTTAAGACTTTAAACAAAAGCCTTTGTTGGTGACGACAGCTTTAAGTTTCTCCATACAGGAGGCGTTCCTGTATGGAGAAACTAGTTACATCCATCCTCAGGTGTGATTTTGGCTCATTCATCCACACAAACAGCCTTCAAATGCTGAAGGTTCCCTGGATCCTTTCTGTAAACTTTGAGCTTTAGTTCTATCCACAAGTTGGATTCCGGTCAGGAGACTTGCAGGGCCATTCTAGCAGCTGTATTTTCTTTCTCTGAAACCAACTGAAAGTTTCCATGGCTGTGCGTTTGGGATCATTGTCTTGCTGAAACGTTCACCCTCGTTTCTTCTTCATCATCCTGGTAGATTAACAGATTTTTAATCAAGAATCAAGAATGTTTCTGTACATTTTTCCATTCATCCTTCCTTCAATTACATGAAGCGTTCCAGTGCCGTATGCTGAAAACAGCCCCACACCACGATGTTCTCACCTTCAAACTTTACTGCTGGTATGTTCACAGCCTTGTCTAAATGTTGTTCAGTAAACTTTAAACATGCTTCAACATATGTTCAACATATGTTCAGAAATAGAGGTAATGAGCATGCATACAGGTCACGGTGGTTACTCTCTGATAATTTATTTTCACTTCTGTCTGAAAATTGCTGGCAGCATCATTTCACCATAATGGCCACAGTTTATGGTGAAATGATGTTCTTTGCTCTTCCGCATTATGGCCCCAGCTGTGCTCATTGGAACCCTCAGTAGTTTACAAATTCTTTTGCAATCAATCCCATCACTATGTTTCGCAAAACAAGGTTGCAAAGGTTTTTGAGCTGGTGTCACGACTTTCCATGCCTCCTTCACGTGTTCAATACTTTTTCCCTGTGTCATTTCTCATTATAAACACATCATTTATGGACATCTATGGTTGGAGTGAGAATTTCATTGCATAGTACCTTTAGAAACATATTCATTGAGAAAACTGCTGATGTGTTCAATATTATTTTTCCAATTTTATTATTCCAGGATCACTATAATTTACATGCTACACCCCAACAGAGCTCTATCCAGCTGCTTCAAGCACTTCCACATCACCATACTCACTTGTCCATCTCCAGATCACTCAGAAGGACACTTGCAGCACCCATAAAGTCATCAGTTGTAAGGTCACGGTCATACACCTGTATATCAAACATCAACAGTCTGTTAACACAAGGCAGTTCATGTAAGGAGAACTGTGCTGACTGTCCTACTGCAGTATCCTTGAAAACTCATACAGAGTGATAACAGCTGTTTTGTTGGATTTAAAGAGGTGCACAGAAACTAATCACACATTGATTTTCATAACACAAAAAAATGTCATCCTAACTACATAATGAAGGATAGAAAACATGCACTGACACGCACATTTCCACAACAGACTATGACTCTCACTGTTAAAGTTGCTCATTAAAACTTTCACATTCATTATTTCCCACACTGTTGACATAACCTTTATTAAACTGACCATTAAAAAAAGTTACCTTGATGTAAAGCTTCTGATTCAGATCCTTAATGGGTAAAGAGAAGGACTCATTCCATAGAGGGTTGAGGTTTTTATAAACCACTTTACTTTTGTAGAATGTTTTTCCATCCAATTTGAATTTGACGTAGGGGTCGCTGGTACCTGAGAATGAATATGACAAACCAGCAAATCAATAAAGTTTAACCTATTTGAAGGCAGGAAGAGAAGCAAGTAAAAAATGCCGACTGTGGAAGTTTACAGACTTATGAATATCACAAAACCATCATTCATCTAAACTTCTCTTTATTATAATGCTCACAAAAGGAAAGATAAAGACAAAAAAAAAGGACCTTTCTGATATCTGCTCATACGAGCCTGACACACTCTCCAGGAATGGTGACAACGGTTTTCAGAGAACTGGTCAGTAACTGGGGATTTTTTCCCTTAATGATCTTTAATCTTGAACCTACCCTGCTCCGAGTATGTTAGGTCTACAGCGTAGGTTAGCATGGCAACACACCTAAATAAGAAGTTACCTGGATAAACCCAAATCCTGCTGCGTAGCCCCAGAATATAAAATTATTTTTCCTCGTGAATATTAAACATGCTGCAGGCCATGTAGCCTATGCTGCAGCTGATACCTCTGAGTGAAATAAAGTCCATAATCTATAATAAACTAAAATGACATGATCTTACTTAGTAACATTATAATATTCATCGTGAGTTGTAGGACCTGTTCTTTCAGGACACAAAGCATGATTATAGCTACTTCTCTTTTCCATCTTTCAAAAGCAGAGTTGTCATCATGACTGTCTTTAATAAATACTTGAAAACACTGTCTCCATTGCTTCTCGACTTCTACATAAATGTACCGATTTGCACTATTACGTAGAAGGTGTGATCTGCTCTGCGTGATGTCTCATTTTTGTATGGAGGATGTGGTCCCAACCGATGTAACCACAACTTCCTGAAACAATAGCCAATCACATTTCAGCCTCCTGTGTGAAAACTAACAGCAACTAAAAGCATCACTTTTGTTGGTTTTGTCAGAGTTTCTTTTAAACACTCTAACATATATATAGGCAGGCCCAAAGATTAACAGTACAATTTCACATTGAGTCACTTTTGAAACTTCTAAATCTCACTTTCTGTTGCTGTTCTGTATCATTTTCACTTCAGAGTAAAGGAAGTAGGAGGTGTGTCTTTTGAATAGTCTCTCGATCAACCAGGTGAGGGCAGCAGTCTACCAAACACAGCTGTGATCATAGCTTAAACTTCATGAGGAGTTTAGACTGCTCTGCATCGTTAAACTACACGAGCTTGCAGATTCTTTGTGGTGTTGCTATTACAATAGGCTTTATAGACCCTTCACACAACAAGTCATTAGCAAAACAGCTGCCACTGCTACGACTGCTGCATTTATAATCTGATCAAAAAGAAAAAAATAAAAGCTTGCTCATGCTTTTGAACCACCATGTGGTCTTAACAATGTGGTGAAACCAAATCCGCTTGCCTCTTGATCCTCCTCTTTATTTTCCATCTTATCTTTACCTACAGTCTGGTTGTGTCAACATGCAGGCACACTCAAGAGGAAAATATAATCCAAGAGTGAAAGGCTTTCTGTATTGAATCCTGGGTGTGGCTCAGACAGGTTCTAAACCGCTGCAAGGAATCCTGCTCGTGTTGCTACAAGCGCTTCACAGCTAACCTGACACTCAGCTGTCTTTCATATCCCTGGAGTCAATAACACTGCGTGTTTTTAAAACAGACATTCCTGGTTGTCAGGTTGTCAAGGCCAAACACACGAGTCAACACTGACACATACAGGGGAAAAAAGCAACTATGAGGAATGGCGGAGGGTTTCGTTTTTGGTTTTTTTCCCCTTTTGTAGGCTCAAGCATCTGTCCACGCTTACGGGAATTATAATTCTTAAAGTTTAAGAGATTTAGCAAGTCAACTCAGATACATTTCTCAGTATGAGAAGACGATAAAGCAATAACAATAGTAACACTTACTCACTGGGACAGACATACTCAAGAAAATACGTGATGCATGATGACACTGTAAGATGTAGTCAGGATTAAGCCACAATTTCAGAAAAAAAGATAGAACACATTGTTTTCTGCATTCTTTAGTAGGCATGTAGCTCTAAGGTATAAACATACGCCAACGGGTAACTGCATCTTTGCTTTTACCGTGCATTGAACTTTCAAGTGAGGTAATCATATGCACAGGAAAAGTTGGGGAAGTTAAAATGATGAAGCTCTAGTCAGACAATGATCCTCGGGTGGGAGGGCAAAGGGATTTTGTTTTATCAGTTGAATAGGATTCCACTGCCACACTTCTCATTTTCCACTGTGCTGAAGTATTACTTGCTTCTGCATTGATCCAGTTTCCTGGATGATAATCAGCATCACAGCGGTGCCTGTTGATCTTCTGTTTTTCTCAGACTGTGTATTTTAATGCTAGTGTTGCTGTACATCACTGAAGCTATTTTAGCATGAAATACACAATAATCTGGAACAAAAAGCTGAGTTGTAGTAGTGCTGATATCAGCTCCTTACCACAGCGGTCCCTGATGACCAAGTTGCGTCCTTCCTTTAAGTTAACGGTGAGCAGGTAGGACCTCTGGGAATCTCTGGCACTCTCAGACATATTCACAGCCTCATTGTCCATCTCATACTGAACAGAAAAACAAGATTATTGTTTTACTACTAGTAGTATTACCAAAGTGCCCCATCTACTTCCGCACAAACTGGGCAGCTTTTTAATCAGGAAGTATCTGATCAGAAAACGGTTTTTTTCCTTTATTATGGGTCACTGCACCATTAATATTTAAACTTCAAATTTATTACCAGTAATGCTATTAACTACAGTATAATAGCTCCACCCCTATTTATGTAAAGAATAACTTGGAAAAGTTTGAATTTTTAATCTTTAACAACAAAATTATTACAGGACTTCTTTGATTTTACTTTCATGCACTGATTTCAAGTCAGACTGTTGTTCACGTGCAGGAATTTGACGAGACTCGAATACAGCTTTCCTAATTCTTTACTGTTTGGGTTGTATTATTTTCGTCACATTTACATAACTCTAATAAAAAAAAACAAAGTATACTCACTTAAAGGTTTTAAGAGATTGTATTCTGTGCAGTTTTATGCTTCTCGTCTAGGCAGTGGATTATTTAATCACTATTAAGCCTCTCCAGCAAGCCATGCATCTTTCACCGAATAAACCCCAGTACCCTGGAATCACCCCAGCTCAGATTCCTAACCCTGACCGGCTACAAAAGATGGACAACACACACTGGATGCTGAACCACAAATAGCCTACTGTTCTATCTCATCCTAAACAGAGCACAATAATCTGGAATTAAACTTTGATATAAGCATGCGTCGGCCAAAGCCCCACATTGCTGTTGGCATGGCATAATACTGAAAACCACCAGCATAGACACATGAAAGGGACAATATGTTGCAAAATTCTTCAACCACAAAGATGCAACTTAGGATAACACTGTCAGACACTTATGCTTTTCTCATGTCATGCCTAAAGCTGACTTACATATTAACCAGTCAACAACAAAAATCATCTCACAAACTACAAATTAGACAGTAGCACTTACATTTTGGTGGTCCCCTTCCTTTATGTTACCGCTGTAATCGTTATCATACTGCAGAGACAAAGATGAATATTTTTTTAAATCATGTGACATATGACAAAGACTTTCAAAACATGTAAAATTCCTGTTGATGACGGAGCTTCACTCAGCTAAAGCTAAAGGCTCAGAACTGCCCTCTCCTTGGTATTTCTACCACCAGCACAAATCCTCTGAGCATTTATTAAAAATTCCTGTGTCCTGGGGACTGAACAGAGTTAACCCAAAAAATATATAATGGGGGAAAAGTGGAAATTGCTTAATTTGCTTCTATTCTTTGGATTTCAGAGTAACTGCATAATGCGTTTACCCAAGATAAGGCATTTTGCCATACATAACACTCCTTTCTCTATGAATTCAAATATAGATTGCTGTATCCATAAGTATTTATTATAGCTTCTATACAATTAACAAAAAGTCTTTGGAGAGATTATCATTGTTCTATGGACTAGTTATACAGCTATGAGGAAGTGTTCAGTTGACAACAACAGTTACACAATGTGAGATGACAAGAATTAAAATAAAAAGCACTTTACTATTCTTGATATTCTTTGATGCGGTTTTAAAACCACCCTGGGGGCCCTGAAAAAATATAAACTGTTGGTTTTCACACTGTGCATTGTTGCTTTCACCAAATTCAAAACTGCTTTTTTTGAGTGATCTGAAACCTCAGTCATCTTATTTTTGTCATCACTAAGAAAGACAGTTGGTCTCTCATTTCTTCTATTTTTCTTGTATCAGTTTTCTTACATCAGATCCTGATCCAGATACAGGTAGACCTTAGCTGTTGATCATATCCAGGTTGTGACAAAAACCACCTCTGGTAAAACTCAATGCAAATCCATTTATAACCAGCAGACAGAAATAAATGTGCTAGTTGAAATATGTGCTTTGTAATATGCTAATATCAGCATGTATCAGTTTGGTCTTAATTAGCATTCAAGGCTGCATTAGCTTTGAATGCTTAATAGCAATCAATATGTAAAGCCAGTTGGGGTTTAAACACAAAAAGCACAGATTTCTTACTGTTTCTTATGTGCTGTTATTCATTTACAATTACACCCGACTCAGATCTCAATCAGCTAGTTGTTTTGTTGTGGTGTTGCAAAAAGGGAGGTTGCAGAGCACCCACTAATGGAGAAACTATGCAACAGCCACTCTCATAATGTACTTGAAGGGTGTTTCTTCCATCTCAATTAAGTCCATCTTGAATTAATCAGTTAATAATCAGTTATTATAAATTCTGACACAACAGATCACCAAATGGCTAATATCAGCTGATAATATCTGCCTGCTGAGAAAATGGTAAGGTCCTGAAAATCAGCATCCTGTGCTGCAAACTACAAAGTGTAAAGATTCGAAATCAAAATCCCACGGAAGGAAACTACAAATATCATCTGAGTTAATCAGATAGATATAAAGAGCATCTATAAAAACAAAAAAGCAAAACAAAACACTGATATGTTCCTACAACACCAACAGGAAGATGAAACATTTTACTGGGTGATGATTTTTTAGGTCATTTCCTGTTACTTACTTAAAAGGTTCACAGCATGTTGATAACACATTATTCAAAGATTACCATACCAAACTGCAACTTCTTTTCATAATTAAAAAAAACAACAACAACAACAAAAAAAACGTTTAGGCATCTTTGAGAGAACAGAAAATTGGCATGCCTCTATATTTGTGAGGACCAACAGTCACTTATAGGACAAAATGCCCATCCATACAAGTCTGGAGGTATTTTTGAGGTTCAAAACATGGTTTTAAATGTCAGGGTTACGATTAGGTTATGGTTAGGTTTAGGCATTCATTTTTGATGGTTAGGGTAAGCGGGTTGGGAAAGCATTATGTCAATTAGAAGTCCTCACTAAGATATGAAAGAGTGTGTGTGTGTGTGTGTAAAACTGTCAGCCAACATGTTATACACCCGTCCTGCTGCCCTCTCTAACCACACTTGTCTAAACCACTGATAGTGAAACCAGGAAGAAAGTATCTGTGGCACTATTAAAAGAAAACACAAAACAAATATATCTTTTCAAAATCAAATTCAGTATAAGCTGCAGCTTAGTGGAAAGAAGTCAAAATGAACATGATTCACAAAGAATTTTTACTTTGTTTGTTGCTTAAACCATTGTATAAAAAGGTATTTAGTAGCCTATGAACTTCTACAAGAGTCATTCATTTATCCTGTGTAACAAACACGCCTGTCAAAGCTGTGAAAAGAGGCTATGATTTCCTAGTTGTCTGGGTTGTCCTCTGCATGTCAACAAGAACTACAGAACTACTTTCACATTGGTGTCCTCTTTGCATGACAAAGAAAATAAAGCCAAGGCTTCGCCCAATGTTATTGGTTTAAATGAAAATAAAACTTTTTCAATTTCAAGTCAGCCTGCATTTGTGCATCATGTCACTAAGGCATGCAATCTACACAAAACCTGTTGAAAGTCATTCTTGCCATGATCTGACACAAGAAGCCTGCCCTTGATTACGAGAAGAATGCAAAGCCTGACATTTTATCATCAATAAATACAATGTTATTTACAGATCACTGCTATGCTAGAAACGTGAGAAGCAGTTGTACTTGAGATAAGCAGATCAAAAATCTAACTCAGGGTCATGTTAACAGAGGACGGAATAAGGAAGGAGATGAGATTTTCAGTTGACAGCAGGTGCCAGGTGTAAAAGTGACATGTATGTGCAGAAAAGAAAAGAGAAAAAGCCTTCCCATACATAATCTTTTTTTATATAATAGTTGGTGGTATTATAACAAAGTAGAAGTGCCTGGGAACGACTGCATTTCAGCCACAAACTGGTAGACTACATAAAATCTCAGAGCAGGGTCAGCAAATGTTGAGGAACACAGTGTGCCAACTTTCTCCAGAGTCCATCGCTACAGACCACCAAACTTCATGTGGCCTTCAGATTAGCTCAAGAACAGTGCACAGAGAGCTTTATGGAATAAGTTTCCATGGCCAAGCAGCTGCATCCAAGCCTTACATCACCAAGTGTAATGCAAAGCACTGGATGCTGTGGGGTAAAGACTCTTGGGCAGTGCAGAAGTGTTCTGTGGCGTGAAAAATTACATGTTTGTCACGTGGTTGGCGGTTGCCAGTAGAACAGTACTTGTATGACTACAATGTTCCAGGTGTAAAGGTTGGTGGAGTGGGTATCCGGTCTTTAAGTCTGACGTCATTAGCTGTGTTTGGGCCCAAACTATGCTGCAGGTCCCTAAGTCAAACGATCACTGCGACATCACTGAGAGTTGAAAAACTGTCCAAATTCTTTCATCTGTAATAAAATGAATGAAATGACAACAGAATTTATGGAATTTAACGGAGTTAGACGTTAGCAGGGCGTTAGCTTGCTAGTTTCCATCTAATATAATATACCATGTTCTGACTGAGGGATTTCTGAAACAAATTAAGACATACAGCTCTGTTATTACTTCTGACATAAATGAAGACAGGAAAGTAAACACGAGTGAGGTTTTGAAGTTTGGCTAGCTGGTATATAATGTGATCGCTAGCGACACAGCTATATTAGCATAATATAAAACAGTAAACCTGGAGGATGAACGCTAACTTTTTTCCACTCGATAAAAGTTAACGTGATGATTCCCGATGGTTAGGGACAAATGCAATCGTATGGCAGGATGTAAACGGACCAAACTACAGTCAGGAGAACAACTGAGATAATCCATCCACAATAAGAGGTTAGTCATTAATATACTGCTGCATGGGCTGGGCTGTAGTTACATCGTAAGGTTTTAAAAACTGAGGTTTAAAATGAATAGCGGTAATAAAAACCGAGAGAGGCCGACAGTGATCACTGACTGTTTTTTAACTGCTTGTTGAGATTAAATAGAACAAGATGCAAAGCATTAAAACACGTTAAAAACACAACAGCCTTATTAAACGCAGAGCAGTTTGGCCCCGGAAGCAGGATTCGTCATGTCATTAAATACCAGATTATGTTGTATGTTTGTTTTGAGTAGTTGGGCAATTCTCACAAGAAGGCAACAGCAAGGAGAATTTCATGGTTTCAAATGCTTTCATACATATTTCAGGATGTCAGTTTGAGGTCTTGTTGGTAGAGTTGGGACCACATCTGAGGAGGCACAAAAATCATTGCAGGGAGCCGACTGACCCGGAGTTTAGCTGGGATAAAACTGTGTATTCAGTACTGGTGTGCAAATTTACCCTGTGAAACTACACGGTTGGTGTAAATGAGTGCAAGTCCAAAAAATATTTTAAAATGAACGCACAAAATATTCGCTTAGATTTTTTACGCAGTGTGTAAAGGCTTCAGTCTGAGAAATACTTATAATTTTAACTCATTAACCTCTATCAACTATGGCAAATCTCTTTTAATATGACTTATTTAAGCTTGTCCCAAGAGATTGATTCACAATGGTTTAACAATTTGTAGCACTAAAAAGCAAACAAACAAAAACGTTTAATGTGGAAGACCATTTATAAAGCCTGCTGGGTCAAATATAACCTCTGGGGTTTCGAAGAGATCCCATCCTAAAAATAATTTGGTTAAGTCTAATCGATCTTGTCTCTTAATTTCAAGAAAAATGAAACAAAACAAACAATAGTTTTAAATGTGACTCTGTTTGGCACTCACAGACCAATCTACATCCTTGTCATTTTAACAAAGATGTGAATCCACCAGAAGCAGTGTTTGCACAGTTCTACTGTAGACTATTGATTTTGGATGGACCTCGATTTGCAACCATATTCAGCTCTTCCAAGTTAAACTTTGCAAGTCAAGTGTAAATACACCTGATACCTCAACCCCGCCAATGTACAACATGTTTGTTTTTTTTACTGTGTGTTGCAGGGAAAAAAATGCTGACTTGTCAGTTAATTTCTGTGCCAAAGTATTAGATATAACAGGAACTACCAAGTCAAAATATGATTGAATATTTAAAATAAAAATGCAAGTCGTCAGTGCTAGTGTCCCAGAAGGTTCAATCTTTATATGAAACATTATATGAATATTGCGTATGTGGAGATGCCTGATCTGTTAGGTTATTTCAAAACTATTTTCTTTACCTGCGAGCTGTCCAGGGAATCATCCACAGCCGCACTGTCTGGACTGTAAACAGTCATCATCTCTGGTAGTGCAAGTTCCTCGGGCTCCATGCCTCGTCCAGGTTGGTATGTGTCCCGAGAAGATGTCTCCTCTCCACAAAGACTGTTGAATGATTCCTGGGAAGAAGAACGGTTTGTGCAGTTTGTAGGCACGCTCAGTCTGTTTTCACTCCTCCCTATTCTTCCACTACCTGCTTTAAGGTTTACACTCCTCCCACCTCCTACAGGACCTGTAGGAGGCCTGGCAAGCGGTGTGGAAGGATCGCTATAACTGGGACTGTTGTACTGCTGAAAAGGCACTCTGGAGGAGACCTGGGGGTAATCCTGCTTCACGTTCCTTACGTCAGGAACGGAGGAGCTTATCCGATTGTGGTCAAGCTGGACAGCCAACTTGTTTAAGGGTTCCTTGCTCCGCTTGAAGTGTGGCAGCATCTTCTGACGGAGATGCTGCATCATGCCTGGCTTCTTCTCCATGATGGATGCAAGGTTCAGTCTGTGTCTAAGATTTGGACATCACTGGCAGCTATTGTGAAGAGAGAGAACGAGAGGAGTCAGTCATTGAAACATATCTGTAGCTAAGCTCAAACTGCACTTAATAGGTTTCATCAACTACAGGAACAGGGCAGCAACTGTACAAATAGTCAAAAGGATTAAAACACAAAGAACAAAATGTACAGTGTATTACTGTAATCATTTCTATAAATATTCAGTGGTGATCTTTAATGTCAAATATTCCTTAAACAATGATTGGCATGATAAGGATCGTATATGAATTAGCGTATTTTACTTAAGAAGGGAATAAAAGACCAAAGAAGGAAGAAGGATATTTAGATATACACACACACATTAGTGCTTCTCTATCAGATGCCTTTAGTACCATAAAATATACTCAGAATGGTGAACCAGAAATTAAGCAACCTGTAGCAACTACATAACAGATGAGGAAGCTGGAACAACTGCAATTAATAATGCAAATTCACATGTACACTCCAATATAATGTTGACAAAGAGGAGCTTTTTAACACAGAAATTTAATCTACTCAAATGCTGTGAGTTACTAATAATGTTAATATCTTTTCTTTTGTTCATGGGTGCAGAGACCAGGCACCGCATCTAACAAAAACACATACAAATAGACACAATATGAAAGATCATACACGTTTCCAGAGGAACACTAAAAGTGATGGACGTGGTTGGTGCTTTACCCTTGTAGATTATTTTCAGAATTGGCAACACCAAAACTTCGTTAATCAGGAACATTTTCTTTTCGCACCTTATTAACAATAACATAACTAGAGACTCCATTAGTATTCTTTATACTGCAGATACAGTTCATTCTTGGAGATCTATGTTTACTCGAGACATAATGAGAACTATGTCCAGTGGGATGAACGGTGTCACGTGAAAACTCACATACAAGGAAGCTCCTATTCAAACTCTGCTGTCCGATAGTAATCTTCGCTATCTTGAGTCAACATGACAACAACTTTTGTTCTCCTTGAAAATGTTTCTGTGTATTCAAATGAGTTTTTCGTTTTGTTTTGTTTTTTTAAAATGTGCAACTCACTCTGCCTGTGCAGTGTGTTTCAGTGTCTGATTATCGCTACATAAAACTTTTTATCTGTTGTGTTTGTTGTTGGTTTTCCTGCTTTCTCTCTTGGGCTTTCCTCTGCAGAAATCTGATTACAGATGGGATCATTAGGCCGGTATGGGTACACCCACTGTGTAGGCCTTCACACAGAGCTCTCATACCATCTCTAACCATTCTTTCTTTTTCCTATTATTAAAATTTACTGGCTTGGCTTGTCTTTCATTTGTTTTCTGCTCACAATACAAACACATATATCTCACTCATACATTCATCACCACAGTCACAGAAATTTCTATTCCTCGCACCACATGCTCATTATCTTTTGTCTTCATCTTTATCTTTGCAGCTAGAGCTAGACTAGCATACTTTTATGTGATGCTGTCGGTGCAGTTCTAACCAATTACTACTGTAAAGACAGCTGTAATTACAGAGTAAATGCAGTTAGAAAGAGAAAAGGGCACATGTGCAATGTGTGCAATGTGTTTACTCATTTTTTTTGTTCTCTGTACTTTCCCCTCATAAGATAGAGCTTATGTTTTGGGCATCTTCTACCTTAACTATTGAGCTTTGTGAGCAGAAATACTAGAAAAACACCCCTCCACCACTGTAGTAACAATACCTTTATGACTCGTGTCCATTTTGTTTACTTCTTTCTTTAATTTACTTCATTCATGCATTTATCTGTTCATCGTTTCATTTATTGTGTTGATTTAATTTCCATACCCTGCTTGGCTCCACATTCTAACAATACATTATGAGCAGGTGCACAGAAACATAGTTAGGCACACACACACACACACACACACACACACACACACACACACTTCAAAGGACTTACTTGTTTCCCTCGTCTTTGTCTACATGTCATATTCTATGTGACTTATCGACTTATTTTTTCAGATATCTGTGTCTGTTATTTCACTTAAGGAAAATTATAACATTATATTATAACAAAAAAATTAGGGAAAAAAGAAAGAAGAAGAAAATCAAAAAGAAATGATCAAATCATGCAAAGTCGGTGTCTGTAAATTACATGTTATGAGCTCACTTTCACTGTCCAGGTCTCTCTGCTATCAGGAAAAAAAATCTCTTGGGAAATTGAAAGGTCAAAGGACAATACCTTAACAATACACAAGTCTTTGAAAAGAAGGCAGGCATACTTTTTGTGGTGTGCAATTGCCAGGTAATTTAGAATTTTGCCACTCCTTTATTCAGCCTCATGAAAAAAAGTCTAGCAATTAGAGCCACTGCAGAAAAAAAAAGCAGAAAAACCAGTTTACAGATGTAGGTTAATATTGCATGTTATTCTGAGAAGCATTTTTAAATGTTTCTCAGAATAAAAGGAGGTGGACAACAATAATTTCAACTATAAATAAAGCCCCATCTTTCAAATTCACACCTCTAACTAAAGATGAAGAAAGAAACCTCAACTATTCTACCGACAGCTTTACATTACAGCTTGTCTGTATATCTTTTGGAGGTCCGACTGCAGCTACTACATTGTTTTTTAATAGCTTGTTCCTGTATGAATGAATGTGTGTGTGAGTGTGAGTCATCTATCATTCATTTACAGGTTAGCCACTGCAAACTTACAGCTTTTATGAAACAAAGACAGGGAAGACAAAGCACAGAATGCATACTGTGATGTGTCATTCATGCTTAAGCTCTAAATGATCAATTAAGCATAAAAAAACAGCATTACCTGCCCTTTGCTTCTGACAAAACCTGATAATCCTCTTAGCAGCTTCTCACTTTGTATTGTCATCAACTATGGCCAACGACCTGTCATGCTATCAGCAGGTAAAGGGAAGTGTAGGGTGAGAGGAGGAGATGGGGGACGTCATATTATTATGGTGGATGTAATCTCAGGCATCGGCAGCAAAGCAAATCATATTCGTGGAATATCTGGTAATACAAGTTGTTAAATAACATAAGAGGTTATCATTTCCACAAGAATGTTTCCTACTGGTTAGCTGATGTTGTTTCTCCAGGTATTAGACTACAAGAAATCATTTTTATTGTTTGTCACCTGCCTGGCTATGAGAAAATTGAACCAGAAAAGCAAGAGTCACTGATGGCAGCTTGACAGCAGCTGGAATATATCTCTCGCAGGTAGTAAGCAGAGTGTGATCATAATGGAGGTATGTTTTTGTAGGTCAACTCCCAAAAATATGCATTATGCATTTGACTTTTACTTTCACCTCTCCCCTTTTCAAACCACACATAAGAGGAAGAAAGCCAACAGACTATATAAGGAAATGCTCTATATTTTGTGTAGGGGTTCCAAACTGAAACGGTCTTGCTGCTCTTATCAGTATACACTAGATCCATCAAGGAACCAAAATATTATGTTTAATGTTGAAACAGTTGTTCGCACTAACATTCCATATCTGCAATCACTCAACATCATGACATTTTCCTTATCAAAAAGCTTAGCTTCAGATTATTTATGATCATCTAATCTCTAGAATTAAGTCATGCAATTGAAACACTGAGACTGGAACTGCCCAATCAGTGACTCTTACCTAATTTGCTCTAGAGATGTGTGAAATCTGGTTACTTCTTCCAACTTCAGAAATAATTTATTGTGTTTGTGATATGTTCAATAGTTCTACTCCATGCATTTATAAAAATCAACACAGTATGTTAAAAGGTCTCATGCCATCTTACTTTCCTCTAACAAATTGTGTCTCAATTGCTAAAAGTCTGCCAGAGGCATCCCCTTGTCTTATGTTCAGCAACAAGTATATCACTGAGTGTGTATCTGTTTACTCAACACCAGTGGATGTATGTTCTCCTCAACTTAGATTATCAGCTTATACAGTGCAGGAAATAATTATGTGATTCCCTGCTGAATTTGTAAGTTATGTTCACTTGCAAAGAATTAAACACGCTCTCATTTTTATGGTAGTTAACTTTAGAAAGAGAGATAGTCAACTAAAAATACTTCTCCCAAAAAAAACACATTACATAAAAGTTGATTTGCATGTCACTGACAATGACTAAGTATTAGAGCCCCAAGCAAAACATGGCGTAGTACTTGGTGGAAAAACCCTTGTTGACAAGCACAGCAGTATGACTGATCTCGATGCTGGTCACCAGGTTTGCGCCCATCTCAGGAAGGATTTTGACCACTCCTCTTTACAAAAACTCTCAATCTTGAAGGTTTCTTGTCTGCCACTTGGCAACTCTCTCCACAGATTTTCACAGCAATGACCTTAATTTTCTTCTTTGGCCTCTCCTTTATTCCCATGGTATGTTTTGGGTCATCGTCAGGCTGGAAGACCCACCCACAACAGATCTTAAGTACTGTGGCTGAGAGGAGGTGGTTCTCATCCATTTTTTCACAGTACATGGCCCTGTCCATTTGCCACTCAATGCAGTTAAAGTTGTCATGCAGACTTAGTAGAAAATTAGCCCGAAAGCATAATATTCTGTGGGTCTTTGATCTTGCCCATTGTGCTGGATAGGTTGGACTGGAAGAAATAAATTCTGTGGACAGATGTGCTTTACACACATAACTAATTGCTATCAGGAGTATCCGGAACTACAGTAATTGACTGATTTATTGTAATCTGTGTGTCACATGGGCACACACTAGCAAGCACCTGAAGGCCCCATATATTGTAAGATTATACTGTACTTTATATTGCACAATAGGAAATCCAAAGTTCAAACAAAGCAGTAAATGAGAAGTGGTTGACATACATAAAACAGTATTTATCCAATGATAGTCACAGCAATTTTCATGACCCTTGAAGCAAGGTGGTTTTTCATTTGATTAATTTATACTGCTAAAGGCATTGTCACCATTGACTGTAGTTTGAAGTTTTTGCTTTAGCTACAGTTAAACCTAGCTGTGAGCTCCAGAAACCCACTGTGAACTAACTCAGTCATTTCAACCTTTTAAGGACAAAATACACAATATGTCAGTTTCGTGTTTACAGCTTGTTTTCACTGCCCTCAGGGACCAAAGTTGGGATTATCAGGTCTGATTATCGTCCAAATTTCCCATTTTTGGCCACATAATTGGCACGTAGCAGGAAACAGTCCATTTCAGACACGGCATTACTAGTAGAAATACTCCATTTGGTGAGGGTGCTGCCTGTACAGAATATGAGGAAGGTAGATCACATTATGGCTACTCACTGTGGTAACGTTCCAGTAAATTCACATCATATGGACTTTTCAATCCACTTTTTCAATTCAATTGACATTTTTAAATTCACTACATGTATGAAGATTTTTTTTAAATCATAACTTGTATGGTACTAAATATTCCAGATGGTATCACCTTTCAAAAAACAGGAACCTGGAATCATATATGTCCCATTACTGCTTTATTGGTCATCACAGACCAGCCGATTAACGTGCATGACTGCCAACAGGGCTGATAGCCTGCATCCCTTTCACGTCACTGCATTTTATTGGCAGGATGTTTCACTACAAAGCCTAAGTTAGAATATCAGCTAATTTCAGGATCAAACTTCATTGCGAGCAAAATTATTAAGGGAATCAAAGGCCAGACATCGCCCAGAAAACACAAATTCCCATCAGTGGCTGAATAAAGGCATTTGTAACTGCCATCTAGCAGGGGTGTTGGTGCACTTGTTATGTATGCTTGATGCACATTTCTCCTCAGCAGCTCTGTTTATAGCATAACCTACACTTTCACAGTGATATGTACAGTACAGGGATGTTAAACAAACACCATATGCATCAATAATTAACTCTCAGTAATCTTATCAGCCTAGTTTTAAACCATTTCAAGAGCTTGATGGGCTTGAAAGAGTAATGGGAGAAAAAGACCAAAGTAACCATGTGTGCAGAACATAGCAAGTGTAGTGCATTGATCATGTGATTTGACTAGAAAATGGTGTTAGTGTAACTTAGGGCATGAATTAAGTATAGTTTCAAAAACACAACACAACTCCAATTCCAAATAAGATGGGATGCTATGTAAAATAAAAATAAAACAGAATGCAATGATTTACATAAACCCACTTCTTTTCAAATTCACAACAGAATACAAACATGTCAAATGTTTAAACGGTGAAAATGCAGGAAGAGACAATTTAAAAAAAGAATTTTAAACTTGAGTTTGACAGCAGCTAACAATCTCCAGAAAGTTTGGAGTTCCCTCTGTAAACATCTTTTTTGTTATACTTGTCCCAGCTTTTTTTTGAGGTTATATATTGTTGCCATCAAATTCAAAATCACCTTAGTTTTAATAAAAACTGTATGTTTTCTCAGGTTAAACATGTAATAAATTTCAGTGTCACAATTTTTTGGAATTGGGGCTGTAAAGAACCCCCAAAAAACCTATAATCATGTGAGTGAGACAAGAAAGCAGGTATCACTTATCACAAAAAAAAGAAAAAAAAAAGGATGAGGCTCACTTTTCCATTGGGAAGAATAGACTCTGACGAAAGGCAAGATGGTACAGCAGAATGGGGGGGGGGTTGTACTATGAAAAGTTTCTCAGAAGATTATTGAAGTTTTTTTTTTTAATATTTCACAGCCAATCTGCAGGAGCCGGAAGTCTGGTTAGTTGTATGGGCTAAAATACATGTATGTATAACTAATGTTAATCATTTCAAATGTCTTATAGGTGTTACTTTGAAAGTAAGGCTACCGGCATGATGCAAAAAACTATGGCTTGGTCCTGAATCAATATGCCCTTCCTAAAAATAAATAAATAATAAATACAGACATAAAAATATATCATATAATGTAAGATTGTACTGTACTTTAAAGTTCCTAATTTGTGCAGTATAAAGTTCCAACAAAGTAGTAAATGAGAAGTGGCTGAAATACATAAACCACTATTTACCTAATGACAGTCACAGTAAGTATCATGACCTTTGAAGTAAGGTGGTTTTTTATTTGATTAATTTATACAGTATGGGCGCTGTCACTGTAGACTGTAGTTTGAAGACCTGATGTCTCATTGATAATTAGCTGCAGATTAGCTCAGCTGTGAGCTCTAAAAACCAACTTGGGAAGAAGGGGAGGTTCCTGTTCCCCCACCATCAGAAACATACTAGGTCATTGTGCCCTTGATTAATGCTCTGGCAACTCACTAATCCTTCTTTACACATTAGATGGGGCTTACAAAAAGGAAATTTATTTATTTATTTATTTAAAAAAAAATCTATTCAGACAATTGGAAAATAATTGTGTCCCAATCAGGAAATCGGAGGACACACCTACTGTACATGCAAAAAAAAAAAAAAAAAAAAAAAAAAGTCTAGCAATCACCTTAAGGCACCATATAGTTATACTGCACAAATAAGTAACTCCAAAGTTCAAGCAAAGTAGTAAATGTGAAGTGGCTGAAATACATAAACCATTATTTACCTAATGATAGTCACAGTAAGGTGTCTTTTCTTTTAATTTCACTATTTTTTTTTATGCTTAAACATGCAAATTCAGTAGTTATCTTATTGTGTATTCATTTGCATGAATTTCCAACAGACAAAGTATAGCAAATTAAACGCCTCAATGCACATTTTGAACATTTTCTTTTCACTATCCTAAAATGTTACGGAACAAGTACATGGGAAAAAACCCACTCTGTCTGCCTGCCATGTCTCACCAAGTTCAAGCTTGAATTGCCTATCCTTGTACAGCACATCATTAGAGCCAGAACAGTCAGGGTCCACATGAAGGCTTTTGCACGAAGCCAGCTCAGTTCAAGGACATGCTGAGGCCAACTGTCCATCATACAGATAAACATGTCCCAAAACCTTCCTCACCAGCCTCCTTTTAAGTCACTTTTCTGACTATATTAGATAGCTAGACATTCAGCAAGATTGCTTAAAAAACAGTTCTAGATCGCAATAAACAGGAAATAAACAGGCAATGGTTTAAGGTCACAGTGTTAAACAAACCTGAAAGTGGGTACATGTACGTGTAAGCATTTTTTACTGTCCATGCAAAAAACCTTTGCAAAAAGACTAATGCCAAGGTGTGTATGAAAGTCATTCTTTGATACTAGTACATACTAGAAAGGCATCCTGTCTGATTGGCATGATTTCTTATACATAAGGAATCACTCAGTGTTATTACAAAAGCTAAAGCAAGCTCACACATGCATCAGTGGTTGCAAGAAAATCATGCACAACTGCACACAGTGCATTCTGACTCCCATTTCAAAATGAGGACACCGCTGTTTGAGGGAAAAAAAAAAGATTTTATGAAAAGCCCCACAGTACACAAATAACTGATGATGTTGTTTTATAATGATCCCGGGGTAATCCGTTGTTAAACATTAAAGTACTTTGGCTGAATGGGTCTTCTAAATATTAGAGATGTAGAGGTCTGACCAGGCCATGACTTACTCCTCCCTGAAGCAGATAAACAATAAAGGCTTCTGTCGATTTTGAAATACTCTGCATGCAAGTTCTTATCCTGAAAGCAGACTGCTTAGAAATCACAGGAAATTGTGCTCTCATTTTTTAAATATTTATCATGTACAGACCTCTGACAAAATAAAGGAAATAATCTGTTACGCTGTAGGGGTAATTTTTTGGCACAGTTTTGATCCACCTCTCCCATAAGGGCTGAAGCCTAAACACAAACCAAATTTCTGACTAATTAACGTTATCCTGAGGAAATAATTCAATTCCCCGACTCCACAACACAAGGGGTCAATGAATGGTTTGTGGAGTATGAAATGAGGAGACACATATGTTGTGCCCTTTACAGTCATCAGATCTCAATCCATTTTAGGACCTGTGTGAGATTTTTTACTGAGAAGACAGTGAAGACATTGTATAGACAGTGTCCATCACAAATACTAGATGTACTTTGGAAGAAAGTTGCTCAGTCTTTAGAGAAGAGATCCAGAGACTTGGAACACTAAACCTCTTCCTGCAGCATGTGGTGCCCCTTAGCATGCCACTTAGGTTTCCCTTAATTTACCACCCCCATTCTCTCTGTGTGCATACGTTTTAAAGTACTGATGCAAGTTACAAAAGGTCACATCCATCAATACTCTTTGAAGCCTCTAATGTTTTTTTTCTTCCCTTCAGCTGATGTATTGAGTTGAGTAACTGCATCACGGACCTCTCTTGCTGAACAAGACAAGCTATTTCCTGAAACGAGTCTGTTTCACAGTTTGTGGTTCCTATGCTTTAATATGAGGCAAGACAGTGACTGCAGAAAACACAGAAAAAACGACAAACAAACATTTACAGATTCAGTAGACTATGTTTCAGACATATAATAGTCAACATAAAAGCTGAAAGCTTAAGTATCGTTTCTATATATACTAAGCAGAAAAGATGTATGTCGGTCTACAGCAGTAAGCAGAAGCATGTTGCCGGTATGAACCTAGTAGGTTTTCGACATTCAATCGGCGTTGGTAAAATGTGATCAATAACAGTATTGTTCATATACTGCACTTTATATGTAAGCCTTTACCATGTAGCTCCATGCAAGACACTATGTAACCACCGGTGTCACCCTGACAACATGAGGCTTCGTCCAGCAGCGTCTTGTAGGAACACTGGGAGGTGACCATGAATCCTTAAAAGTACCACTGAAACCATTTCTTCCTTGATATCAATGCCGAACTGATGAAAATGTTATCTCTCTATTAAAAATCATTTAAAATGAAATGTAACAACATGTGCCATTCCGTGAGTAAGAACAAACATTTAATAATTGTCAGATGCTTGAAGGGAGTTCTCTGTTCCCCTCCTTTAACACAGCATAAATTAAAGATTCCCACGTGGCAAACTGACAGCTCAAAGGTGACTTCTCACCTGACCACCAGGGGTAATGTTGCCGGGCAGGAAGAAGGCTCACCTGACTAGCCGCACCTCGAAGACCCCAGCAGGTAACTTTCTCCTTCTCGCCAGGAAAAGAGAATAAAAGAAAAAAAAGAAAGTCAGATTTACCTTTTTTCCCCACCCGCTGCTGGAAACCTCCAAGGTATTTATCCTTATTCAACTCATGTCAGTTAAACGGTGTGGCTGGAATTACAAAACAGCAACAGTTGAACACATCGATTGCAATTTCTGGCTCTGACAGACTTCCTCCTCCTCTCCCTTTTAGCATCAAATATCAGCTATGACACAACAAAGCCGCTTATGGGCTTTTCAAAATAAAAGCTCTTCCGAGGACCGCGTGTACTGTCCATCTGCACATTAAAGGAGAAAAAAATAATACATGGGTATTTTGAAACATATTTTTACAGAGGTTATCTGCATTTCTGTAAGTTGGCTGCAACGTGTAGGCTATGTAAGTCTTTTTTCTTTTCTTCTTTTTTAAAAGACAGATCTTTTGTCTTTTTTATGAACTCAGTATTTTAACAAAATTATCCGAAAACAGAGTAGCAGTACACTCTCTGTAAAATAAAAACTGTTCAATTTACAAGTTTACAATTTTACTTAATTAAAATAATGCGTATTTTCCGGTTGAGTATTACCGTAGCTAACTTAACTGGTCTGAGTAATCACTGCCATACCAGAAAAGAACATATCTGACATTTGTGATATCAAACTAACAGCCTATTTTAAAGTATTTGTATTCAGCAGTGAAACATATATTGAATGTCATTTTACATTCGTTTTGTTCGTGTAACACACCCCGAAATTCACACTAAAATAAAATGTGGTTATGGTTGTGGTTAAGTGTGTCAAAAACTTGAAATGACTTCAGACTACAGCAAAATGTATGTGCAGATATGTTTAGGTGAAGATGCATTCATCTTACCGATACAGTAGGCTATAGCCACCATTAAAATAATAATAATTTTTATTGGCTAGGCTCATTTTTGGGGCAGCCTTTTGTGGATCTTAAACTAATCCTTCCCTCAAACATCTGTTTGCTCTCATAATTCCCATTAACCTTGGGACATTTAATCCGTCCCTCCACCCCCAGTGTACCGAGTAACTAATGTCATTGCCCATTGTGGATTTCTCTGAGCTAAAAAGAAAAAAAAGCTGCACACTTCTCATATGACTACTCTGTTCATTTACTCGTTTTTTATATTAACTGAATCGTTTTACCGTTTTTAAATCACAGTCATAACAGTCTCGCTTTAACTCTTATTTAATTGGAATATTGTAGTTAATCAACAAAGACAAAATACGAATATTAAGTACTTTACTGCTAATGTTTATGATTTTGCTATGTCTTTTGCTGCCAGCCCTAAATGCTTTTGAGCAGTTTCGTTTTTCTGTATTTTCACTTTTCACGTCGCTGCTGCAGTCCCATCAGCATCACAGCTTCTTTCACAGTTTTAATTTACAATTCATTGGCCTGGTGCAGCCAGAAACATAGAAACAATATCCCGTTCTAAAACCCTGCATCATGAATGTGTTTCAAAACTTTCACTTTGCACTTTTTTGTATGTCTTTCATTGCAGAGTCAAAGCTGTTACATTTTCCAACCATGCTCTCATTCAGTGGAAGCACTGTGGTTAGTCTTTTGCAGCTTTTGCTTCTCACCACATGCGCTACCTTGTACTTACCCACATGTTGCATTTTCTCAGGTTTAATCATCTTCTGCTCAGTCATAAAGTCATTCAGTAAATTCCCATCTCTCTGGAGGTAAGATTTCTCTCAGCACAAGAATTCAATGTGTCTCTTATTGTACGGATTCATTCAGTGCCATTAAAGTAATATTTACATTAACTGTCTTCATCCGTTTTTATCTCAGATATATATTTTTACATGAGTAAACGTATATTTTAAGGACCCCTAATCTCACAAAGACACATGGTCTTAAGTGTGTAACCATCATTAGGCACAAGTTACTTACTTAATAAAGACCAAAACAGATAAATACTCTATCAAAAGACACTGGTATGGGAGTCAAAGGTGCATATGACAAAAGATTTAAGAGCAAATTCCTCTAAAGAGTTCCTCTTTTTTTTCTGATCTATGACATCATGTTTTATCACCTAACACTATCAGCCGAGCAGGAGTTGATGTGCATGTGTTCAGCAGCTTTTTAAAAAGTTTCAGCAGTTTTATCTTTCTTTATAATGCATCCATTTTCCTAAATCATTTTTACAGGGATATATATATTTTAACTAAAGTAACTAAAGCTTATCTAGAGAGGAGT
Organism: Oreochromis niloticus; assembly: GCF_001858045.2. Classification (NCBI taxonomy): domain Eukaryota; kingdom Metazoa; phylum Chordata; class Actinopteri; order Cichliformes; family Cichlidae; genus Oreochromis; species Oreochromis niloticus. Next base: position 34,231,498 of record NC_031965.2, read on the forward strand.
CGTCTGCTTTTCACATTTATTTGGGGGGTTTTGGGCTTTATTTGATAGTTTAACAGTGATGAGTAGACAGGAAAGAGGGGGAGAGGGTGCAGTGGAAAATACACAGCAAAGGTCTCCAGATCCGACTTGAACCCGGGCCACTACATTTCAGCTGTAAGGCATTCAGACACTTCCTCGACCAGTAACCTTTTTTTTTTTTAGAATTTTTCCTAAGCTAAGCTTTCTTCACAAAGCCAATTTATCTATTTATCTACAAAAGATACAAGTGGTTCTGTAGTGTAGCGTAGTGTTTAACCAGCAACATTTTGTTTGGCAAGCAAAAAGCTGCTGGTTAAATTCCAGCCAGAGACACAAATACCCTTTGGGATTGTACCAGGAAGGGCATCTGGCATAAAACTGCCAAGTCAAATATGCAGGCCTACCTGCTTTGGCGACCCCTTGTAACAAAGGAGCAGCTGAAAGTAGCTTTATCTAAGAAATGATGGGAGTTTCAGGGGACAAAGTGTGAAGCAAGGAAGATAAAACACACTGACAAAACTCTATAGTTACACCAAAAGTGATATATATTAAAGATACTATGTACAAAAAAGAGTGAAATGTTTTGGTAGTACATATACAAGTGTCCATGGCTTTTGATTTCAAATCTGAATGAAATATTGTATAATTTTGTGCACAATATAAAAACACACACAACATAGAAAACAGTATACTGCTTTGGCTGATATAAATACGTGTTTTTATAAAGAGGAGTAACAGAAATGATGATGTGGAGGGAGTATTGCTTTCACGATGGACTCATTTAATGGTTTTAAACCCTGAGAAGATTAGAAGTGAATCGATTGACACCTAGTAACTTTACCCACTCATGAACTTTGATTTTATGCTTTGTCTGTCTTCCATCCAGCGCCACAGTGCACTGCAAATGGAAATAACTGTACTCTGCTGTAACTGTACTGCATTTGGACCCAGATATTTAATCTGCAAAGCTTTAATTGTTTGTAAAAGAAGAAAATAAGATTAAATGAAGTACCACTGTAATTTCAGCTTTATCCAATCCAGAATGCTCAGACTAATGTCGCTCAACCCTTCTCAAGAAATTCTGAATAACCAAAACAACAGCAAAAAAATATTTAAAGCAAATTCAACAGAACACATCAATAAAAACCACATTTCATTTGCACAACAGTGTCCTTCCTGTTTTTTGCCCTGGTGCAGCTTCTCGATGTAGCTCCAGGCTCTATGTCACCCAGCTGTCCATTCGGATTCGCTTGACTGTCGGACTCTCCCTGCCCTCTGACCGACTCACAGGGAGCGAGTGGAAGTCAGGTCGCTGCTGCTCTTCCCGGTCACTGCAGCCCTCGTGAGAGCTGCAGGAGGAGCCAACGCTGTCAGAAGGGGACCGCCCCATCTCTGCTCGAGCTGATGAGGAGGCAGAGGAGTGATGATGAGGGTGAACATGTGGATGGGTCATGTACCCAGACTGGCTGAGGTGGTCGCGGGGTGGAGAGATTGGCTCAGCTTTGATGTTGATGTTATGATTGGTGCTGATGGGGAGAGTGGAGCTTCCTGACCTACAGACAGAGGAAGAGAAAATTTCAGGCTGTGACTCTGGAGTGAAGGTGCCATCTGGTGGTGACATGGCTGTAATCGGCCTGTAAACAGAAACGTTTTCTCTGGAAACTGTGGCTATTGAGTACATTTAACAATAATGTAGTTAAAGTAAAAAGTGGAGATAACTGTATTTCTTTTTTATGCTCTTTTAAACATCTACGTTACCACAGATTAAGAGGCCAGTATTGTACTTACAATTTGATTGATTTCATAGCTAGAGTCAAATGTGTCTAATAGACGTAACATATAGCAGATATGTTGAGATTATAAAATAGCTTTTCATTACATACATCACTCAAAAGTACATAACTTCATGGTCTTGCACAAAAGCAAAAATGTGAGATGTTTGAACCAGGATGGTTATTAAAAAAATGCCTCTTTATTACAGTTTTAGGGCAATAATCTATGTCATGGAATCTGTTATCATATATATTATATATATGTATATATTTATACATATTTGCATTTTTCCAACTCTGTGCATGCTGCTTCACTTTATTGCACACTGTATGATCAGGTAATTTTTAACTTTATGTCAACAACACAGTATGTCTGCACACAAAAAACAGTGTAAAGAAATGGTTAAACATTTAATCTGTAAATCATGAAGGGAGACAGTTTAACTGTGTCAGGCTCTTACCCCATGGAGCTCAGCTGCTGTTGCTCCCATGCTGCCATTGAGCTCAGAGAGGGCCCTGCAGCAGAGTTAAAGCCTGATAACTCTCCACTGTTCAGGGAGTAATCTGACAAAGACAGAAAGAGAAAGACTACATCCAACATCATGCCGATCAAAAAGCATTACACTTCTGTAAAAAGTCAAACATGACCTTTTTTAACAAAACTTGAATACAGTATAAACGCCGCACCACAACTTCTCTTACACTCTTGTTATGAGCTGCTAAGCTACCTGAAACTATTTCACTTTTAGTAATGTGCTGAAAATTTGTAAAAGTGAAACCAGAACTAACCCACTAGAGCCCTGTATTTGCCCACATGCACAGAGGCCTCTATACTTTTGTGACACAAGGTAGCTGAGAGGCTTTGAAAGTTGGTATGTTGTTGATGACTGGATTAAATCATTGTGTTTGAAAATACTTATAGTACACAACAACACAGAGAACTCTGTTGTGCAGCATTAGAAGAATATTTCAATACTATATCATTTGGCAATGATCACAGTGTTTTTAGTTAGTTAACTAACTTTAATTAGCTATTTCAGGTTGTTTTTTTTTATATATAACTGAATACAGACTTGATAGAGTGCTTTAAAAAAATAATTCTTAAAGAAAAAAAGTAATTTCCAACTAACTGCATTTATCTGTGGGATTTCGTCTGCCTTGCTAGAAGGCAGGGCTGTTATGTGCTGGGTTGTCTCAGGGGCATCTTTACACAGTCTGCACCTGGGGTCTTGTCTGGTGTGGTAGACCACAGCCTCTATGGATCTTGTACTTAGAGCTTGTTCCTGTGCTTCCATGATTAGTGCCTCTGTGATGTCTTTCATTCCAGCTTTGTCCAGACACTGGTAGGATTTCTGAATGTCAGCCACTTCTTCTATTGTTTATTGTTGTAGTTTTGTTCCATTTGACCACAATGAGAAAAAAACGCCCCATGTGAAACAATTACCCATCTCTTGTTTGATAAAAGTTTGTGCTAACTGCAATTTGTGGATACTCATGGAGACTTGTTGTTAGTAAGGCTCTTCCTTTACATCCAAACACCTGAGTCATTTTCATTTTACCTATATTCGCAGCCTTTACTCTTGTATTCCATCCCATATTGTTATGAAATCTCACAGCTGCAGTTTGTTATTTTTTCAGGGAATTCCTTACCATCAAGAACTATTAGAAACAATTCAGGCTAAAACTAAAACAAAAAAAGTTATTATTTTTCAAGCCGCTTAATAAGCTTGAAAACCTTCCAGTGTGACTGAACTAAAGCATTTCTGGATAGAAGAGTGGGTCAAATTGCCACCATGAATGCCAGAGACTGATCTCTAGATATCGAAACTATGCGGTTGCAGCTACTGCTGCTAAAGCTGGCAGTTTGGAAAGCTATTAGGCTCAGAGAGCAATTCATTTTTTTCACATTCCCTTTTTCACTTCCATCCAAATAGCATTTAAATCTAGCATTTTGTATTTTTTCAGGCTGCTGTTGCTTTATGTTATTTTTATTTTTAAGATCTAACAGTGTTTATGTTAAATGAATGGAATACACGCAAAAATCGAGGAAATTCTTTTAAAAATACAGTTGGTCAAACCATTATAAACTGTCTAAAAGAGCTGAAATTTAACACCACCTAATTAACTCAGCAATTTCATTAACCAATTAAAACAAACTGCAATGTACACTGTTTTCTTATTTGATTTTTTTTTTTTTTTTTTTTTTTTTTTGGCATACTGTAAAATATTGAGGTCAGCAGGGCTAAGGTAACTACAGAAACACAGCACGAATAGTAAAAAGAACTTACCGTTGTAGGCAGAGCCGATGCCAGCATAGACCAGACTCTGATGGGGTAGACTGGGTGTGGTGATAGAGACCACTGGTGTGGAAAGAGGCTGACTGGACTGACTGCTACTCATCCTTTGGTTATTCTGAAAACAAATAATAAACAAAGACATAAAGGCACTAAGTTCACTCATGAAATGTTAGTCTTCTCTTAGTTTGTCGCTTTTTGTGCTTAGATCGCAATTACAGTGTTCGCTAGAACTAGACTTGTAATGCCCCATTTTAACCACAAGATGTCAGTATAAGCTCACATCCCCTGTTTTAAAAACAAAACAAAAAAACAATCAGTTCAAAATATATATTTTTTGATTTCTTACACTTCCCATAGTGTGAGCAGAAGTTGCACATGAATTGAACAAGGATTTGCATTCTTCTCAACAAAACTGAATGTTTTGTAAAAACAGAAGTCTAACGGAAATCCACTAACCATTCAGAAACTGCAGTTAGTTTTTAAGATCCTTAGTTTAAAAAAAATATTTTTTGAATGTTTATTTTTAACCCAAGACTTGATAGTCTAATTTATCAGTCAGTTTCCTTTAATGACATGAAATCCTCTTTTTTTTCCAAAAAGCGATATCAGTGCAATTTATTTGGCTGTCTGCTTTTAAAAAAAAGACACAACTGAAATATCAACTGAATATCAGCAGGTAATTCTTTCTTAATTATTCATTGTCCTAAAATAGCCTATCGGTTCAGAACAGGTGGTTCATGAACTCAACTTATCACACTGAATTTAGGAGTTGTTTTTCGTTCATCTTTCAATCACGTCACCCTGAACCAGGTCATTCATTGCTCAGCAAACATAAAAACGATGGGTTAACCAACCCATACATGTCTCATTCCCTGTGTTTTCTATGGTGTCCTTGCATTTGTGGACTACAGATAATGCACTACAGAATCCAAGTTACAGCTATCATGGTAGTGAGTAGTGACGTTAGCAATGACACAGACATCCTGTTAAGACATGCAGACCTCCTCAGTTGTTTTTGCTTTGTTGTTTTCGCCTGTTTGTGCAAAACACACTAAACAAAGCATGCCGCTTACACTATCATGTACACACATGCATACAGGAGGAAGTGAAAGGCAGTTTCAAAATGATCGCACTGAGGAGGAGTTGTGAGACCACAACACAACATCTTTTGCTGGAGTGAATGAAAAGCAGAAAGAAAAATATGAGTGGCTTCTTGTGTTGGTTTAAACAGGGTGGAGGCATTAGCCGTATCATGGTTCGGTTCTTATAAGTGTTCCAGCTTCAAACGACTGCAAACCCATTCAGCACAGTTCCTGAAAACTAAATCAGACTCTGCCAGATTCTGTTTCCTGCAAACATGATGACAATAAATTATTTGTCACCCAGTCACCAATAATTGACAAACAGATAAGATCAACAGAATGATGAGGAATTATGATTACTTAATGTAGAATGAATGGCCGCTGATTCATCACTTCTCCAGAAGAAATTTAGTCACGCTGAATTTCAGTGACATTAATCACTATTAAAACTTTAAAAGCTACCTATAATGTGCTCTGAATTTGTAATCTAAATTATATTTAATATATTTATTTTACTATTAATTTCTAAATAGTCCGGATATTCTTTTCTTATATCGCACATGTGTGAAACTCTTCCTTTTTCTATGAAAAGACTTTGACATTAATTTCTAGAACAGTAGAAAATAGAAACTCATCTCCTTCTGCAATATGTAAAAATCCCCTGGAAACCACAACCAGTAGAATAATGGAGCTGGTCGGTCACCATAAAAAGAAAAATACAAAGAAAAGAGTGTCCGTTTCCATTGTTTACAAATTGTTACATCAGGTCTGAGCACAGTGTGGGAGGCAAGGGCAACAGTAGGAGAGTTAAGGGCAAATCAATAACTTCAGCGACCCGGCACAGCTGCAGAATGTGGAATCTTAAGAAAGGAAAACAGACTCCTTCTACAGTCTTCCGAGTCATCTTACACAACCATGAACTGGTGCTCTGATGTCATGTATATAAAGACCGTAAATTCATGTACCATGCAGCTTTTAAAGAACTTTTTTATGCCACGTTTCAAACTTGATATTATTTCTGCATTTCAGTTCTGCTGCTACTGAGTCTAAACAAGACTTGAGCTTCCATAAAGAATTTGCACTGCCCTCACAAAGAGGCATATGACTTGGCAACTTAGTCAAACGGTCAGTAGTCTTTTCAGATGAACAGGCTGTTGTTTTCCAAAACTTTGGGGTATAATTTTAACTAATAAGCTTTTACATTCAGTCTGAGTAAGGATTATGGGATGTGTCTGTGTGAACAAGTAAGGGTGCCAAGCGACACAGAAGTCACACTAAACTAATTTTAACTTCAATTTCTGCTAATACTGAAATGCCTAAAATTTTTTGTAGTAAAAAATATTAAACACGTTATAATTAACAGTGCCGACGCCAACCTTTGCTATCTTGCCTTCAAATCCATCCAAATGACCTCTTAAATGCCATGTTATGTCTTTGAAATAGAAACTCTTTTCTGTGTTAGTTTAAGCTGCTATTTAGCATGAACACCAATTTAGGTCATAGATTTTATGATGAGATATATACGCATTTAGTCGAATGTGTGACAAACCCTTCAGGCTAGTCTGTTGACTCAGCCTCTGAGTATAATGGGCGATTTTTTTTTTTTTTCAAAGCTTCTGGCATAGCCAGTGGATATCTGGGCTTTCTGAGGTTGCACTCCCCTTTTACTCTCCACACAGAAATTTTACCTAAAGCCTACTGCTACTGGTTAAATGCTAGTGTTTCCAAAAGAAAAAATCTGACAAGACGTGGACCACAAACAGAACTTTGTGCCTTGCCTATAGATTCTGCACATGCATATGTGTTTTAAAGAGATTACGGGAACCTTAAATGTAATCAAAAGAGTGTTAGTTCACAATAAGACTGAATCTTGTTGAGTCTACTGGAAGGAACTTTAAAGAGGTAGCAGTGAAGTCGGTCAAATGAGGCATGCAAGTTTTTGCCAGTATTGTCTGTTCTTCAAAGGAACTATGATTCCATCTGTAAAACCACCAACCATCTGCCCCAAATAGTGTCAAACCAATTGTTCTCAAAAGTTGTTGGCCCACTCTGTGGTAATCTGTGTCATATATTTACCCTGTTCATGCCTGACTCCAGCATCCCACAGGCTTAGAAAACACAATGTACTGTTCTGATTCTTAATAAAATCCAGACTCAGGAATCAAAAGTTCATGGTTTTATAGAGCTGTCTGTCAGCAGCTAGAGGACTCTTCCTTGTTCCAGTCAAAACTAAAACTACATTGCATGTTACAAGCTTGATTGTTGTTCTGTATTGGACCTAAATAAATAGGTAAAGCTTTAGGTAACATTTTTGAGAATATTACTCATCATAAAGGCTTTTTTTGTTTTGGTCTTAAATATAAGAGAAAACACACTTACCAGTGTTTGCATCATTCCTTTGCAGTGGGGGATGACGACCCGGAGGTCTGTCTTGCGGCTGGTAGGGACCATGCTGTTCCCATGAGGTGGAAGAGGAGGAGATTTTGATGGTATGATCTTTCCAAATCCATTCACTAAATACAGAAACGTGGAGGATGTTAAGAAGTGATGGTAATTCAATTCCAACTTTCACTTAAGTGTTGATTCTAGCTACTTTTTTGTAAGAACTTTGCAAAGGATATTTTTTTGTTAATGGAAAGTGTCATGCATATAGCACAAGTTTTAAATATTTAGAGCTTTGGAATGCACTTGAAAATGGAGTGGGGTATTACAGTCTCATGTATTAGATCCATTAAATCAACATGTCCACGGCCAAGTTCTGCATGCAGACTGGAGAAAGTACAGCTATATATTATACAGGAGATAATGATAAATAATTCATCTTTTCTCTCTCTTGGCATTACATAATGGCAGTGTTCCTGAGAAGGAGAGCACGGACATGGCAGGAGGGGTATTATGCAAGGACAGTTTGTAGAAAGGGTTGTGGACCAAAGCATAAGGGCAGAAGAGCAGCAACAAAAACCAGGAGGAATGAAACTGAGGTGCAACCAGGCTCCTGGAAGAACACATCCCTACACTGGCCTTAGCTGACCAATAATAAATCCATCACCATCCTACATCAACTCCCACTATTTTAAGAAGCACTAAAAGAACCTCAGAGGAGCCATGAACTAATTATCAGAACAGAAAGCAGAAAAATGATGTTTATTTCTGTGGAATTTCTTTCTTATATTTCATTCTTTGTAATTTATTGGCTAATTTTAATCCCTTAAGGCCTCTAGAAAAAAATCAAGAAAACAAATAACCATTTGTTCGAACAGATCACACACAGTTAACACATGCAGCTGCTCACATGGGATCACAAGCAAAACAAGCTTGCAAAGACTGCTCCACATGCAGGGAGTTGTGTTTGTGCGTATGCAGTATACATGTCAGAGCATGTTTGTTAAATTCCTGTTGGATACATACCAGTCGGTCCAGATCCATTTTGCAGAGCCAGCTCGGAACTGCCCTGCAGGCCACCTGAGGATAAACACAACACACTCGTTAGGATTCGTTATTACATTTTTCTCGCATTTAATGTTCTGTAATCACTAAGACCCACTCTGCATGCATCCATCTTTTAATCTTATTAGTAAGATTTTAAATAAGATTGCAGCTTTAAGTAAGATTACTTTAGATCGTTCACTTTCCATCTGCTCAAATGTATTTTCACCAGCAGGGGCTTTTTATGTGACATACTTGAAGAACAATAACAGTCAAACTGTTGTTTTATCAGATACGCTGTCTTCAAATCAATGTTAAAAAATAAATAAATAAATTGGAAATCAGTAATTCCTCCTGCGCAGAATGTTTGCATGGCTCTTCTCCTGCATCTCCATTAAAAACTACTATGCTGTCTAATTAAAATACATAGTTTTCTACATGGTCGCTCTTCTACTCATAATTCTAAGGCTTATCTGGACATCCTTGCACACATTCATTTTCATGTCTCCTCTGAGTTATTGTCATCGGCTCAGTGTGCAGTTTAACAGTAATTTTAGTTACCAAAGAACAACACAAAGCTCATATTACTCACCTCCAGCACTCGGGGGTCTTTGTGAAGAGTTTATGTTTCTGTGGAGGTGCGTGTGAGGTGAGGAGAGGATCCCACCGTCAGCCAAAGCTGCTGTGGCTGCAGCTAGTGCCTGGGAAGTTGCCCCTCCTCCTCCACTGTGACTGTAGGCCATGCTGCCTGGTGCTACATGCATGAAGTGCTGTTGCTGCTGCTGCTGCTGGCCTGTGGACTAAGAAGGCAGCAAGAGACAAAAAGAGCCGATCAATGTTAAAATGAAATACATGAACTGGTAAAATGCAATTGTCTTTTATCATTTTTATTGTCTTCATCTTTGTGTCTGTGAGCATGATCAGACATATTATCACCACAGACTGTGGATGGAGGATATAATGATTGGAAGGTTCTTACTTAATGACCCTACAGAGAAAAGCCAGCATGATACAGTCACTAAACAAAATGTTGAAAACCACCAAAAAAACAAACAAACCATCAATGCAACTTACAATTTTATGAGTCTTCATCATGTTGTCAAACTCCTCATTAATCTTCTTGTATTTTTCTTCAGTATTAGGAGTGAGAACATAGGATGCCTCAGCATCAGGGCTGTCGCAGCCTCTGTGTTCCTTCTTGTTAAGGGCCTGTAGGTGAAATAGTTATAAAGGAGTAACATTTAAAAAAAAAGGAAAAACTGGTAAGCATTGGTTAAAAAACAAACAAACAAAACCTTTTCACCACCAGTTCTTTAGTAAAAGGTTAAAATTAGTAAAAACATGCATTTTAATGAACATTTCCCCTGATAATCTGATTGTTGAGAGCAGAGACAGAAGAGAAAGAGCAGGCATAGTCAGTACATAAATTGATTGTGGAACATTAAAGTTGAGGTACTACCAAAAACAGGATGTGTATGGATCCGGTTGCTCCCTATGTGCAATGTGGTTGAAATCAGGAAGGGTAACTGACCACTGAGAACACTAGAAATCAGATTCAAGTCTCGTAACGCTCACTGTACATGGCTGCTTCTCAAACACTGAGATCATATTTACAATTTTACACATTTATAGTGAAAAACTTTTTTTCCTGATGCACTGAGCATGGAGAACAACTTTGAGTATGCAAAGATAGTGATATTTCTATACACACTTCTGAGGCAAGGTGTTAGTTGCAGAGGTGGCAAAAGTGCAGACTTTCTGTAACTAAGAAGAAGTATAGATATTAGTGTTAAAAAATGTTTTCAGTTTTACTTAAGTAAAGAAGTACAGGCTCTGGGTGAATGAGGCAAGTTGTGTAAAGCACTTTGAGTGCTCAGATAACGTGTAAAGCGCTATATAGGAACCAGTCCATTTACTTCACACTAGGCTTTTTGTATGTGTTTCACCATTTGTAAACAGCTTCTTACTCTGTCTACACATAGAAAATAAACCTCATCTCTGAGCTGCACCACTGTGGGAATAAAGGTACTTAATCTGCACAATCACTGACAAATAAGATGAAACTGTAAAATGGTCTTAAGCAAGATATTTAAGCACATCCCTGATTATTTACTGGAAGACACTGATGTGATATTCAGTATGTTATGAACCTCATCAACACCTATTTCAGCTTCAGTTTCTAAGGTGAGAAATTTTAATGTCTCAGTATCTCACCTCTAGAGCAGTATAGCACCTTGTGGAGCCAAATATTATCTGCCTCCATAGTTACTGTGAAGACTTTTGAAGCCGTGTGACAGACAAAGAGCTGCTGTGTGCAGTTTGCACTTTAAGGGTTTTCTTCCTCTAAAGAGAGGCTGCTCCATAAAGCAGACTTGCTGATCTTCTGTAGCAACCTTTTAAACATAATGAACCAGAGCACACACATATGTTTTTTAGAGCATGCCAGAAACAACTTTGAATGTAGTTCGACGGTTTTAGTTATGTAAGGCAGACAGACAGGGAAATAAAAGGCAAAGAGTTGACTATTAATGGATCCCTGAGCGTCACTGAGAGTGAGCCATCAAATTAGATTCACAACTCCTGTGTCTGTGGAGGGCCATATTACTACTGGCAGTGTAGCTTAGACAAATCTCTACAGTGCTGTCAAAGGCAGTGCTGGTAAAGAAAATAGTACTTTGGAATGGGAACTAAATCTTGGGTTGGAATTCCATTCATGGTAAAGACTAGAGGCCAAGACGAGTATCACAAATCATCAACATTCTTCAATTATTATAGTTATTAAACACTCACATGCCACACTTTTAGTTACAAAAGTCATTCAAACAAATACCTGACACTAACAACTAACAACTCACTGCATGTAGTCATGTTAACATTGTCAAAATGACGTCCCAGAGGTCAAAGCAAACATCAGAATCGGGAAGACTGATGACTCAAGTGTCTCTGAACATGGTGCCAGACAGGCTGGTCAGAGTATTGCAGAAACTGATGATCTACTGGGGTTTTTCCAGCACAACCATCTCTACATTATAAAGAGAATGGTCTGAAAAAGACAAACTGTCCATTGAGCAGCAGATCTCTGGAGCTGCTCTCATATTAGTACTTTGATCTCCACCATGTACTTAAGGACAAACAGTATCTGATTATTCTGTTCACTATGCAGCCCTATTCACCTTTTTTGATGCTAACTTACAAGTACTTCAGACATTTTTTTTTTCCTGGAAAAACCTGTCTGCTACAGCCTGGGCTAAAATGAGACTGATAAACCCTGTAACAACAAAACAGTGAGCTAAAAGATGCTGCAATTCTCCAGTGGATTATAGGCCTCCATACGCACATTAATAAGTGATGGTACATTTCAAATATTTAACATCAACATGTGTCATGCATTAAAAAAGAAGAAGATACGTAATTCCCGCTGTACATAAAATCAAGTGAAGCATGGCATTTGCACTGCAAGCTGGTTTAGAATGATTAGGTTTAGATGACTAGTTTGAAATACAGACCGATTAACTGATATTTGGTCATTTTCAGCACCTGGCCTTTGGCAGATGAGTCACTCTAATAAATAAATAAACAAAATCATGCCAATATCATGCAAGCCTGTACAATTACATAATTTCCCTGGTATCCATCACCTCATCTCTGCTCATCTCACGTCATAGTGTGAAATGAAAGGACCATCAGGGCAACACACCACCCAGCTGGCTGTCGGTCCACCACATGTGCTCTGCATTCCCAGACACCAGTACTTACTTAAAGCTTTAAAAACACACACAAATCTATTTCCACAACCGCTGACCACTTAAAAAGTCACTCACTCAGTTCCTGTACAATCCACTGGCTGCTGCATTTCAGTTCTAGTAAATTGAAGCTAAACAGAATGACAAAGGATGCACATATTTTCTGTTCATTCAGTTCAACACAAGCTTTAACTAATCCTGTCTGACTGCTTGTTTGTTGGATGCTATTGTTTGACAACTATGTTATTTTGTCTAATTATGGGAAGAGATATTACGGTATATTATGTGGGTTACATAACCAATTACTTGTAATTATTCAAATTGACAGTTTTCAAACACAGTAACCATCAGGGATTTAAAAGTGCTGTAAATTACAGAAGGGATGTAAATTACAAAAGGAAAAAGGATGCAAAATGCATACAAATTTGCAGATCTGCTGCAAAACCCTTTGACTAGCCACCATCATGGTGTGCATTTTTTCAGCAAACAAATGATGTCCAATACAAAGAGTCTGGTGCAGACATTTGCAAATACATTTGCAAATATTATACGTCTGCCTTCTGGCAAGACTACCAAAGGAAAACACTGTGACACATAACCTATATTGAGATAAAGGCATTGGAACGTGTCTCTGTAAACAAGAAGGCCAGGAATGTTGTTTAAAAATTAATCTGTGCTTTCAAAGACTAATGTCTGTCGTGTGAAAGTAAGCTCTGGCACAGAGCCTTGACTTAGCTGCTGATTAAGATCAAATGATCACACTAATATCTATTCTGGTCCAAGTGTCACATTAACAACAGACAAAAAAAGATGCAGGAAAAGCCCCTATCTGGCTGCTTTAAAGCTTTAAAATACTGGCATTCTAATTTATATGCACTGTAAGTCTTCACAGTACTTTGTAAATATATGTGACACAATACCAGAGCAAAATGTACCATTCCAGCAATGAGATTAAGCATATAATGAATGTGTAATTATTATTAATGATGTGAGGAGACACGAGCTTGACGTGAGCTTTTTTCATTGCTCCGCTCAGGAGTTTATTAGTCTGCAATCATTCTCTGATTCAGGTGTGCCCTGTGCTTGACCTTGCAACAGAAGGAAAGGGAAGGGAAACCAGCTGTTATCAATTATCTGACCACACACTTTCTTTCAATATTACATACTAGTTTTAAAAAATTAAACAAATAGCTTTCATTAGAGATGTGACAGTGGATACAGTACCCCCCAGTATGTATCTCCACAGATGCTGGTTCAAACCACTACATCACGTCTGGGCACTATCTTAAAGTGGCTGTTAGAGGATATGACAGTGTGTGTGTGTGTGTCCTTATCATCTCAAATGTCAAAGTCGGCTTTACTAGATCTCCAAAGGCATCTGGATCATTGCCACCATGAGGCACGAGCTGCACCACTAAGCATCTTGACATGTGAGGGTGACGTCTTGTTGCTCTCGGGGCAACATCACAGATAAAATAAGGCCCCCTGTTTCTCTGGAGCGAGTCTTTTCCAGTCGGGTGATTGCCCTATAGGCTAAGAATAGGCCAGGCATGGGAGTGCTTGAGGAGTGATCCAATGCATCTTTGGCAGAGAGAAAACGCACAGCTCGCATACTTTGAAAGGCACACTTACATTTCACAGATTGCTTTCACATGAAGCATCGTGTCACACAGAACTAAACCAAATCAGCTGTTGTGCTTTTTGCCACAGTGCCAGGTTTCACTGTGTTGTAGCGTTCTCTTTCTGTTATGCTTTTCATTCATCTCTGGGCTCTGCAGGCTGACATGGCTGCACTGCTGCATACCTTGGACAGCTGCTCTGTTGTTGTTGAAACTCAAGTCTGCTGGACACAAACTTGTCTCAATTATTATGACAAAAGTAATCTGTTAGTGATAGTAGCTGAACAGTGAGGACTTTGTAGCTCTTTTAGCTGGCAGGCCATTATCATTACAGGTTTGCTTGCTTCCACCTCCATTTATGGTTGACATTACAGTTTCATCTACACACATGGAGACAAGTTTCAAAGGCCTAGTGCTTGTAACAGTGTATGCTAGTCTATCACAAAAGCGTTGTTATGCATGGAGTATGGGGTTTGCAGAATTACTCTGGTTGTGGAATGAACCCAATCCATGGAAAAGAAAGTTTCTTTTAAACACCATCAGAACCAAGTACACGGAGAGAAGGCCTATCCACGGGAATATTTATACAGTTGTTTTTGTGATTTCAGTGAACTGGTCCTTTAAATAGCTTACAGGAGCCACTGTGTACCTTAATGTGAAAAAATCGTACTTTCATGAAGTATATAGTTAGTAATCCAAGTGATTAATTAGGACTTATGAGCCAAAAACGACCCCTTTGTTCTGCTGCCAAAACTGTTCTATTAGTTTAAAATTTCCCGATTTCCTGAACACTAAATTATAACCATGTGTAAGAACTTATCCAACCACAGAAACTTTGGAGATTATAAAATATGCTCTCATTTATACCAGGTTATCTGCTGCCATATTTGACATTTTTACTTTTTAGATGTCAGCCCTGTGTGAAGTAATTACTAGTTATTAATGGTTAAGGAAGTTGCTGCTGTTGTGCCATATGGATACATGCACCCAACCCTTGCATACTCTCTGTGACATTTATGAATAATTGCTGGTGCTTGAATGTGCTTAAAAAGTCAAATTTATCCCACATGCAAAGAAAGAAATTTTTTTTATAAGGCAGGGACTTCATGGCTTCCTTTTTATTGAGTCGTGAGCTTTACTGACACCATGAGAGTTGGCAAAAAAAACAAACAAACAAAGATTGGGTTTTGTATGAATGATATCTCTCTTTTCATTTAATTCAAACACAAAATGGACTAATGCTGTTTCTCTAAATGTTCATCTATTCTTTTAAAGCACTAATAATGGAAAGCTGACTTTGTGGTATTGTTGAAAAGGGGAAGTATATTAATACCCTTAGGTATGATGTTTCCAGTTTATGCTTAGCAACGCAACAAGACAATGAAGCCAGTAATGCAGCTCGTCAGTTAGTTCATCCAAATCAATGCCATGGATACCCTTTCCACAAAATGTGCCCTAAAATATGAAAGAGAAATATCTGAAGTATTGCTAAGATTGATCACATACTGAGAAATATTCAAACTTTATATCAAAACATTTACCTACAGTTTCTTTCTAACAATGTAAGGGAAGACAAAGTATGCTGGTTTTATAGTAACATTGCTCATGTGCAGATTTCCTGTGTGTGTCAAAACCAGCTGAGCTATTTGTGTGTTTAAGAGATAGACATCAGCAAGCATAATATTCCATCAAACAACGACAATGAATCCAAAGAAGCTTTCCGCTTCTCCTTCCAAACATGGCAAGACTGTTGTAGCCAGTGGGGTCCTACTTTACACATAGTCAAATTTCATGCCTAAATGTTGCAAATAGACTGACCGATATGTAAAAGAACACCTCTCACTTTCTAAGCTTTGTTTTAACCAGCGTGTCTGTCTGCGTGACATTTGCGGGAATAAACAAATAAAAGCTCAAAGCAGGCAAATCAAGGTTGGCTATTGGCCTAGAGAGCTTTCACAGGTGTCTGCTTGTGGTTAACAGTAGAATAGACAGGGTCATATTCCTTAGAATCATTATGGGCGACATCAATGATGCATATTAACTGCCTCCACCACCACCACTGTCACCACATCGAAAATTAATTCAGTGTTCGGTGATTGTAGAGTTTGACGAGACTTTCCAAGTTGACAAGCACATTTCTAGTCTGCACTGGCTTATGGTTTTATTTTTCTTTTCAGCACAGTGCCTGTAATTACCCTTGAAAAACAATGTTACATTTCCCGGGGAAGGTGAAACATTTGAAATAACAGTAAATTTAGAGCACACTGGAAAAAAGACAGAAAACGTGGCCAGACTCTACTGAAACAAACTTAAAAACCGAAGCTCCTCTCTTTTCCAGTAAGTGGAGCCTTTTTGGAAGTAAATACATTAGTTTGGGAAGCTTGGGTTCCTTACAATTAGCATTTGGTACAGCATTGCCAAGTGTGTACACGTGGAACTATCACATAAGAGTGTTGAAACTGAAGACAGTTTGGTTGATCTTCACTTTGCTACAATTCTTTCCTTAAGATTGGAAGTTGAAGACTTGATTAAGGTTCTGGGAAGCCTAACTAAAGTTAGGTTAGGAGGACAGTGATTATGGTTTGAATTAGTGTAAGACCAAAGAAAATGAAAATTAGTCCTCTGAAGGGATGGAAACAATACTGAGCGTGTGAGGAAAGAGTGTGGGAGCAGTAAATTCAGGCTTCTGGAGAGAAAAACACGCATTAGAAGCTTACATAAACAGTTACAACATGAGTCACAATGACCATTCATTTTTAATGGCAGGGACACTGACTAAATGCCATGAAAACAGAACAGTGCTGCTCAGGGACCAGTCTCAACAGCATCACCACACTGATGACGCTGTGGGACCAAGCAGAACGAGTGGACGGCTGGGTCTTATCACTGTGAACAGTCTGAAGAGATCTTTTTTGAGGTCCAGCCTATGTTTTATCATTTTTTTTTGCATTTCCTTTTTCACTGACAATGAAAAAAATGATAAGTAGACTAGTATACTAAGTAGATAAGTCTAGTAAGGCATTTGTTCTGCTATGTGAATTGGTTTAGGGTCAGTTGTATATTGAAATGTATTGCTATAGACAGAATTTGTAATCAGAACTCTTTACCTTACGCTCATTCACCACTTTCCACTGCTCTTTCTCCTAATTGGAAGGTTCCAGGTTCAATCCCTGGCTTTCCAGTCTGAGAGCTATTCTTCAAAACCCCAAATTGCCCCTGATGTATCCGCCGTGTATGAATGGCAGTGTATGAATGTGTGAATCGTAGGTTAAAAGGACTTAGGCATAGAAAAAGGTACTTGTATTAATGGGTGACTGTGTAGTAATAAAATGCTTTGAGATTAGGAAAGTGCTATCTAAGTACCAGTCCAATTACTACTTATTTTAATGCCACAGTAAACACAGTAACCAGTAGACATTAACATACGGTTAAACGAATATTCTCAATGACAGGCTACATTCATCATCAGTAGAGTTTACAAAGGTGGAATTTATGGTTGCACAGTTATTTGGATTGAGTTACATTTTACACGTGTGCCAGTACTTCCTGATCCTCACCAAACACGTTTTTTAAATTCCCTATATTGAACATTTGGACCAGTTTAGAGACTTTATTAGATGACCTCTTTAGTTATTTTATTGCCTTCTTTCATAGTGGAACTCAGCCAGTTTTGTTTTACCACTTTAAATCTTAATAACCTTTAGAGTTCCTACTATGCAGTAACTGTAGTACTGTACTGTAATCAGCATGAAATGAGCACACTGCTTGAGCACTTTTATTCGTCTAGCATCACCTACATGAATTCTTCTTTTATTTTGACTGATCAGTAGGACTATTCTCATTTTTACTTGTGTAGGATGGGGGACAGTTTCCTCACAGAATGCACCAGTGTAAACTAGTAGAAGGAAACAGCTGCATGCCTGTCTGTCTCTCCTGAACCTCAAGTGTTACATTTGGCCTTTATTTTATAAAGATCAGCACTAATGTGTTCAATGAAATGAGACATCATAAGCAACGGAAAATCTATTTCTCAATATTTCATAAAGAGGAAGACAATACTGAAGGCAGCAGCTAAACAAATCCTCTGGAGTTACACTTTCTAGGAATTCATCTTTCTAAAACACAACTGCAGGCATTTGTTTCCCTAATCTGCTGAATGGATGCTGCAAGAGTCCATCCATGCACTTGCGTACACAATGAAATAACAAAACCCAGCATTATATTCTTGCTAAAATTTCATCATGTGATGTGTATTTGCATACTGTGGTCATTAGTGCTGAGTGATGCAACATAACAGGTTTCAACAAATGGCCTGTCAAAAGACATCTCTACAAACAGACTATCCAAAGGTCAAAGCAGTGACATGAGTAACAGGCATCCTACCACGTACCTCAACGATGTCAGAGTTGGTTCTGCTCTCATGGGGTTCGTTGTATTCTGTGTACTTCAGCAGGACTTTGTCCATGTCGGTACTGGCGTACTGAAACAGCTTGTTGGAGCCATTGAAGATGATGAGGGCAATTTCACAGTCACACAGAACGCTTAACTCGTAGGCCTTCTTCATCAGGCCAAACTTTCTCTTCATGAAAGTCACCTGGAAGAACAAAACCCAGAGATCAGCCTAGAATAGCTAACCTACAACAGGTCAAATAGAGGGTCATACCTGTTGGTTCTTTCTAGAACCAAACCATGTTTTTCTATTTAATTTCTTTAACTAACATATCTTTAAATTTTCACAAGAAAGTCAGAGTATTTAAAAATTAACGCTACACAGCATCCAAAAATATTTTTGGATGTGTTCTGTCTGAAGTAATAAATCACCGTTTGCCGTTTGTCGAAAATGTAATAAATCTTTAAAAAAAAATGTTTACAGTAACCATTAATTTTTTTTTGTCTTCATAACCTGATAATATTAAAAAAAAAACCCTGTCTTTTAAGGCAGTGAAATCTAAATAGTCCATCTAATGGCTTCTGAACAGGTAATCCGCTGTCCTTTCCCCCGTGGCCTCTGATGTGAATGTATGGTGCAATGATAGCAATAGTAATACAAATCTGCACTAACATAAATGTTTCATTTTAGGTGTTTAAACAACTCTTCCAAAACAAGCGATACATTTGTCAGCTCATTCTACCGCCGTGTTCACTGGCTGATAGTTTTCAGAGAAAAGAGAAGAGAATTAAAATGTGCGTGTAAGTGTCAAACAGGAAGAGACAAGGGGTGGGGGATCTCTAGTTCTCTAGTTCTGCACTTCTGAAAGAACGCAGTAATAATCTGGAAATACTAATTCAGTAACACTGCAGTTTCTAGTGGAATGTTACTGAATGAGTGGAGTGGATGGGAAAGGTAGGTGGGGAAAGAAACTAAGTAATGTTTCACCTCCCTTAATGATTACCATCAAGGTGTTCATCTTTATTAGTAAGACAGAGGGCTGTGCATAAACATTTTTGACAGAAATACAGTCAACCCCCCCTTTAAGCTCATACTGTAGTGTTACATTGCACTATGGCTTATAAAGTAGAACAGTCATTCTTGACACCTCCATATTCCTCCAGACCATAAAGCTAAAACATATTGTTTGGAGTGGACCATTTACAGCTCAGTGTAAACCCACACATAACCCACAGGTCACACATGGATCATGCTCTTATCCCTTTTTTGGTGTGTAGCTCACTCCCTGCAATGAATCATCTGTATTTATCTGGGTATGTCTTACTTCTGTCATAGCTTCTGGGATCCTGACTCATATCTTTTCAGTTCCAGAAGCTTCTGTAGACTCACATCTCAAAGCTTTCTGGCAATGTTGAGTGTCAGGTGTATTTCTTTTTTACATAGTTATTTCAGTAGTTCAGTTCTTTACACTTTCCTTTACACTTGTTGTTCTGAGCACTTTTACAGCAGTGCTTGGTAGATCTTACCATAATGCTGTCATGACACTCAAGAATCATTATGGCCAAAAATTATAACAGGAAGTGTCTTGATTATTACCTCTGTAAAATATAATTGGGACTACAGACAGATTTACAACTTTCAAAACAGCCCAGTTGTACAAAAATGTATACGGACACAGGGCACATTATTATTAGAGCTAAAAATCTAAACTATTCATAGTCAAATAACAAAAATCTGTTTCTCTACTTTTAGCTTTTAGTTGCTTTTTTTAAAAAAAAATTTCATTGATGGGAATTCTAAATAATACCACTTGAGTGATGGCTTAGTGGTGTTTCAAGAAACTGTGTGCACATTTCGCAGAGTACCTGTTTAGTAGAAAACATCCACTCCTCTGACATTCTTTTTTTACTTTTCCTGTTTTATGCATTCCCGAAGTGAGGAAACCGTTTTATATCCTGGTATTATATACAGTATGTCATTGCTTTACATACTACAGTTACAAAGCAGAAATAAGACAGACTAACTTTGATCTCACTGCAAGTCCTAAAAAATTCATATCAATACCAAAGTATTTAACTGTATTTGCAGTAAAATAATGTTGTTTTCTTTCATTTATCGACAGCTGACATTGTAAAGATAGTTTGACTATAGTCTACATGGTAAACCCTCAGATGGGTAAATATGTGGTCTCTGGTTTAAGCCTCATTTGAAGAATTTTACTCAATGGACTGTAGATCGACTTTTCTTTTTATAGTGTAGAACGCCTAATACACATTGACTGGGACTGAATTATTTGCACACAAACATTCATAAACATTTTTATTTTCTTCCCATCCGGGCTGCTATAATGTAATTTGTGCCTAGTCACAATATTTTGTATAGTAATTCTCACAGAACTGTTTTTGCAAACATGTTACATTAACAAGATTAAATGATAGTGGTGCACTGAATGACACAGTCTTACAGTTTGGGAAATAAACACGTCCTGAATTCGTAAATGTGCTCACTTGTAAAAAACTGTACAGCTTCAGACAGAATTGAAACAAAAAAAAAAACACATGACATAAAAGTTATAAATTGATTAGCATGTAATTGAGTACAATAACTATTTGATTCCTTTACAACACACTTAGTACCTGAGTACTTAGTACTTCGTAGAGACAACCTTGTTGGCAAGCACAGCGGTAAGATGTTTCTTGTAGTTGGTCACCAGATCAGCACAAATCTCAGGAGGGAATTTGGCCCACCCCTCTTCACAGAAACTCTATAAATTATTTTATCTTTCTTGGCTCCTGCTTGGCAACTTCTTTAGCCACTCCTTTGTAGCCTTGGCAGTATGTTTTGGATCATTGACAGGCTGAAAGGCCCATCCAGGACCGATTTTCAATGTTCAGGTTGAGGGAAGGAGGTTCTCATCCAAGATTTTTTTTATATATGGGTCTGTCCATTGGCCACTCACTGCAGTGAAGCCATCCTGTACCCTTAGCAGAAAAACAGCCCCAAAACAGAACGTTTCCACTTCCACGCTTGATTGTGGGGATGATGTTCTTTGGGTTATACTCAGCGTTTCCCCAAACATAGCGAATGAATGTTATGCAAAACTCAAGTTTCATCTAACCACAGCTTTTTTCTCCCAAACCTTCTCTGAATCATTTAGATGTTCACTGATAAACTTAAGATAGGCCTGTACACATGCCTTCTCAAGCGAGGGGATGTTGGGATCATCAATACATTACAGCATATTATGTTACCAATGAAGTTCTTGGTGACCATGGTACCAACTGCCTTGAGATCAGTTACAACCTTGTCATGTGTAGTTCTCGCCTAATCCACCAACTTTCTCATTTTTATTCTCACCCCATGAGGCAAGATCTTGCATAGAGCTCAGACTGTGGGTGACTGATGGCCACTTTGTTTTCCATTTTTTAATAATCTTAGCAGAAGTTCACCTTCTCAGCGAGCTTTTTGCTGATGGTCTTGTAGTCCATTCCAGCAGTCTACAGTCTTGTCCCTGACGTCCTTTGACAACTCTTTGGTCTTGCCCACAGTGGTAGATAGGTGGAAATGGAAGAAACTGATTCTGTATATAAGTGTGTTATATCCACATAACGAGATGAAATCGGGAGTACCTGTAACTGACTGATTGATTGTCTGTGTGCCCACGTGGAACAGGAATTACAATCTATGGGAGCCAGAATTCTGTCTGGGTTGTAGAGAATCAAATACTTAATTCACCCAATGACACGCAAATCAATTTATAATTATTATTTAATTTTTTCTCTCTGGATCATTGGTTCATATTCTGCCCCTCTCCATTAAAATGAAACCACGAAAATTACAAACTGTTCATTTCTTTGTAAGTGAGCAAATTCAGCAACATTAAATAATCAGTTTCCAAATGGCATGAGGTCAGTTAACTTGTAAACTGTTGCCTCTGAAAACAAGTTTCAAGTGATACTATTTCTTGAGCATAACTTGCAAATACATTTACGTGAAAAGAGATTACAAAAAACTACACTGTTCCTCTTTTAGAGTGTGTGGCTGCATAAACATCGTCTATCACTAGTGCATCTTTCCACTACAGCAAAGTCATTGCTGTATATTGTGCATGATGTGTGATAGTCTGATACATTCAAAAGAGGAAAAACTGCTGAAAACACTTCATGCACTTGACAGATAAAAGAAGAACACAAACCAACTTCCCAAAATAGAGTACAAGAACCTAAATATACGGCAGACTCAAGTGATAGCGCACACCACACAACTGAAGCAGTGTCTATCTAAAAATGCTTCAGCCAAGACAACCAAACATCAAATATAAACATTATCCCAGATATTTATTTTCCAGCCACATCCCTATTTCCAGAGCCTGTGCCTTCCTTCCAGACAGGCTGGTATTTGTTGTGCTGTTGGGGGTGATATATATAGAGGAGACAGACAGAGAGGGATTCCAGTGGGCAGCAATGTGGCTGCGTAAGGAGACGGTGAGGAGAGAAGGCCACTGTGTGTCCCTAACACTGACCCACCCTGCTAATGACAGGGTGCTGTCCGGACCCAGCTAACCCCAAATTACTGCCCTCGCCACCAGCTGTGACCACTACACTCTCAAAAGTGAAATAGCTTAAAGAAACCTCTGGGAGCTTCTTAGATTTAAACAAAAGTGCACCAGCAAAAGGTTGCGTGCAGGATCCTTTTACAAAGTGTTAATGAACCTATCAGTACGTGCTCATCTACATAATATGGGTCTTTTTATTAGAAACTGGTACCTGACTAAAATGGCACTTCTACTTTTATGCGGCTCTTTGGGATCGTGGAATCAACACAGTGAACGTCACATTTTTAGAGTGTGCTCTGAGCAGGAGCGCCACATGGGCCACACATCGACACATGAGATATCACGAAAACTAAACATAACAACGAAATAAATGCTAAAACTAGAAGCTGTTCTTAACAGTTAAAGTGCACAGCAGATTTCAGCACTGACATAAAGCAACAATGCAAGGATATTTTGCGCAAAAACTAAAGACATTTAAGAAGACAAAGGAAGAAGACACTCACCTGTCGGTTCCTCTCATCAACGATACGGGTGATTTGAATCTTCTTCCTTCCCATTGCTAAAGCAACGTCCACCAACAACCAAAGATGAATATCAGAGGGCTCCAAGTAGTTAAAAATTTAAGAGACAATCCTCAACACATAGTCCCCCTGTCAGCTCCTGTTAGCCCATCAGCTTAGCATGGCTTTCTGAAAGAGAGCAACAATCAGCGTTAACTTAATCATTGTTTATTTACTGTGTACGAGCAGTCACAGAAACAGTTCTATCCAGAAAAGATATTCAAATACTTGGACAAATCATAGAGTTCAAAGGGTCACACACTGCTTACACTGAAAATGCCAGTTATGCAAGGAAAGAAGGAACAGAAAGAAGAATGAATAATAAACATACATTAGTCAGGGACACAAAATCCATTTCTACTATTTCAAATTTTTCCTCTGCAGTTTGGCATTTCATATTTTGCTGTCACTGTTGATTGCACTTTTGTAGAAAGAAGGAGGACATCTTTTCAAAACACCATAAAGAGAGCCATTAAGAGGACACGAAGCGAGACTGACTAAACACGTGCTGGTCCAACAACAAGGATATGATCCCTCACCAGCTTCTCAACTACTACTGCTGGAGCACACAATTGAGCCAAAGACTGAACTTTCTGTTTGTTCTAGAGAGCGTTCCTTTCACTCTGGAGCTGAATCTATAATTATACAGAGACACATGAGCACAGACACTATAATGCATAGAGAATAAGCGTTATACTGCATGTACCATACTACATCACACGCCTCGTATACTGTATTTTGCACCAACCTCTTCTTTATCTGCACCAACCAGGCCAGCCGTATTTAGTGAATTCACCTCTGCTTTCTGGCTTTCTCCTCTTGCAGGAGTCACCACCTGCCTTGATGCGTCCCTCCTTTCTTCAACCTCAGTGTTTCTGAGCCCTGCCTTCCCCCAGAGCTCCTTAGCTCTTACCTAATCTCATCTGATCTGGGAGGAGGCAGAGAGTGAGACGAAGCCAGGCTTTATCCTAACCCTCCCTGGATTATTGCAGCATGTGGAGCCCAGCGCTGAGCCACCAAAACCCCCACAGCAGATCCAGTTCACAGGGATGAGAGATAGAACAAATGGATTTGTCTTTCACCAGAGAAAATTTATTGGTTATTTTTGTAGATTTAAATGTAGTGCACATATCTTAAATGGTAATATAGTTAAATACCACAAAAAAAAACCCCACACACTTAAATTTTCCAAAATACCATTTTAATTCCAAATGCATCTTAGCCCACTGTGTTCTTGTTCCATTTAAATGATTATTTGAAACCCTACATTTTCTGTTTTTGTTTTAACATTTAAAGCCAAGTTATATTTAATCACAATTAATTTGCAAGAAAAGGCACGCTATCACTCTAATGCTTCCTGTTCACCATCAGCCGAGATCCCAACTGACCCTTCAGAAGTCACGGCAGAATATAAACTGTAACAGACAAAGACTCCTTGTATGTTTGGGATTTAAAGGTCACACGGATTTATCGGTTTTGCAGTCTGGATGATTTGATGGGAAGACACAAATATTTTAAAACGAGAGAAAAAAAATCCTTTCCATGATACTCGTCCCTTCAAACATCATCATCATGCAGATATTTATTTCAGCCTGTGCTTTTGAGTGATGAATATTTGCAGTGTTATAAGTTTCAATCAGATAAACCCTAGTATTGCTCTGGTTTTATTAGTATAACAGACTGGACTTTATACTACCTTAGTCACAGTGTTCTGTCATTAAAACATGATGATCTGCTTAAATCTGCTAAATTTGAACACTTCAGGTCACATAAGTCAAGTCATAACCACAATCGGCCTCTTAGCCAGCCAAGCTGGAAATCTTAATAAATGGGACTGACACAGAAGTTGCTGGTGCCAACAATTACTTAAGTTTGGCGTAAAATGATTTTAGAAGATCTTAAATGTTAAGACAGGAAATGTTTATTCTTCCAATTTGGAAAGCCTGTTGAATTAGAAACAGTTGCATGTGTTCATTGTTTGCTATTATATATTTACATCACTATAAATGTGTTCAGCATATATGCATCTTATGTAATAACATTGAAAGCTTACCTGAGATGGTGCTTTTTCATTTTTTAGCAGATTTAAAGTTTGACATTATTGCAAAAATCTTTCATGAATCTGCTGCTTCACTGGTCATTAATGACCTCTAATCATCTATCCATTTTCGTAACAGGCTGGAGTCTGTCCCAGCTGTCACAGGGCAAGAGACAGAGTATACTCTGGATAGACCGCCAGTCTACCACAGAGACAGACAGACAACTATTCATGCTCGCATCCACACCCACGACCAGTTTATAATCACCAATTAATCCAACATGCATGTCTTTGGACTGTGGGAGGGAGCCGGATAACAAGGAAACCTTCGTGCTGTGACAGTGCCACTGCACCACCATGCTGCCTATGATATGAAAAATATGGTGGCTAAAATCAGCACAATAATTACTTTGAACCGAGCTGCCAACTTGCCATATTAATAGAACTGTTGTTGTGGCTATTTGTTCAGCAATTTGCATCCATATATAACTCTGTCAAAGATTTACATTAGAAACCAGTTTAACTAATTATAATCCAACACTTTGTACTGAAATTGAGCACTCAAAGTGCTTCTACGCTACAAGCTGCATTCAGCCTTCCTATACATTTCAAGTAAACTCTGATTGATGCATGGGAGGCAGCAGGGTTCAGCTTCTTGTCTAAGGAAACTTTGACATGTGGACTGGAGAAGCCAGGGTTTGAACCACTGACAGCTTGCTCTTTCTCTTACCACAAAATGCATTCTGTGGGAATATTTCCTATCACTTTATTTGCTTCAAAAAGAAAATGCGGAAAAATGTACAAAAAAAGGACAAATGTTACTCGTTTTTGAATTGCACTAACGCTAACCTTTTTAATAGGATATTTTTATAATTAAAGACAAATTAAGGTTTGTTTTTAAGACCCCCTTTACTTATTACACACTAGTGTTTTAGAGTCTGGACTGGATAGTGGACCGGTGCACTTTTCTAATATATTTAGCAACTCGCACATTAAGTGCTTAATAGTAGGAGGACACAGCACAGGACTCTGATACCAGACTTGGGTTCACCTTCTCTTGTGTTTTGTCATTTTTTGGCGACAAAAAATCTTTGAAGGGGATCAGGGGAAGATTGTGGTTTCCCTGAAATATTAATACATGCAACATATCGAGTACTTTATCATTACTTAGCCAACGCTTTGACTTTTTCCCCAAAAAAGGTCTGTCAAGGACCTAAATATAGTCATACAAAGGTGAATAACTTGTAGCTGCCATGTGCTAGTATTGTAAGCTAGAAAATCAATGTCAGCGAATAATTTGCAAATAGGTAAATGAATATTAAAGATGTGGCTAAGATTTGTTGTTCATGCTGGCAGTAAATGTCTAGTCTCCATATGTTTTCCTCTGAGTGCTTTATTGCTGACATTTTAAAAAGAATGAAAGATGATGCAACCTTGGATCCAGAAACAATGCAATACTACTGAATCACAAAATTGCCAAATGCTTATGGACACTTTTTCTTCTCTGTAGTAGCAACAATTCTTTGTTTCAGGCTGCCCATGCTTTATATAATCAGTGGAGTCTGTTTTACACTGTTCATTCACATATTTCCCAGACAAGCTGTCCTGATCAATGTTACTATGGCAGAAACTATCTGGCTGATATGAAAATTAATACGAACAGAGATGACCCAACAGACAACCAGCACTCACAAACACACAAATCATCCATGTACTGTAATATTATTATACCCAAACAAAAAGTCCCATCTATTCTAAAACAGTGAGTAACCAGATCACTTTAACAGTTTGCTTTTTTCCACTCTGAGAGTTCAAACTAAACAAGAACATCAGCATCTACTTTTTGTGCTCCTAATATCTGCAACATGCTACCAGAAAACCTGACGTCTGCTCCAAATTTTAGTTCTTTTAATTTTAAGTACATTTTTAAAATTAGATCTTAAAACTGTTTTATTCACTTTTAATTAAGATAGAGAGATGTTCTTTTTCCTTTTGAATATACGTTCTTGCGTATGTACACTGGTGAATGTGATGATGGCGACAGTGGGGGTGGTGGTGACAATGATGATGTATGTCTGTGTCATAGGTAACTCACTGTATGCATCCTGTTGATGGCTTCTCGTTATTTTATTTTGTTTTATTTTTTATTTGTAATTTCCTTTGCTTTTTTATGTAATGCTCTTAATGTTTGTGTAAAGCACTGAGTTGTCTTGTACATGAAATATGCTCTATAAATAAACCTGTCTTCCCTTGCCTAAAAGAAAACTACAGTAATTTAGGATGTGTTTCATACACTGGTGACAAATGTGATATTGCTGTGGAATTTCTCCTCTTGCGGTGAACACACAAATATCAGATCATAATAAAGTGTCTGAACAGCTAAAAATGTTAATTATACGCATAAACACCAACATGAAAAATGGGGAAATATCAATTAAAAAAATCCCTTTCATTTCATAATTTAAACTTACTCTGACCCTTTCAGCACCTCTCTAACTTTAGAAGATGCTTTCCTCTTGATATATCCTTAAACAGGGAGCGCTAAACCCTAGAGCGAACCTCACAGTCAAAAACCCTCCGCCTTATCTCACCCATGAAATCCAATTCCTGTGGATATTCGGAAGCGTGACAATGCTTTGTCAGGGTGTGAAACACACTTTTCCAAGGTTGGATTGCGCTGGATTTTA
Organism: Oreochromis niloticus; assembly: GCF_001858045.2. Lineage (NCBI taxonomy): Eukaryota > Metazoa > Chordata > Actinopteri > Cichliformes > Cichlidae > Oreochromis > Oreochromis niloticus. The sequence continues at coordinate 34,259,685 of NC_031965.2, forward strand.
TTTTATCTCGTATGTCTCTTCAGTAGCAGAATCTCACTTCTTGTTGATTTGGTAAATAAGAGTCAAACATTGTTTTACAGATAAAGTATGGTGAGTGCCACACAAGAGTACATATGAATGGGGAGTACACACATTGGAACCTCTTTGCAAAAAAATAGCTGACAGCCAAATACATTTGCTAAAACTTCACATAAGTTGTTAGACAAAGTGACAAAATCTTTGAATAATCACATGGTTGTAAAACAGAAGTAAAGAATATTGTGCTCAGCCAAAGACAAAACTGTGGTCTGTAAAATAAAAAAGGAAATGCCAAAGTAGGTTTTACCTTTAATAATTGTTCTCTGTCTCTTTTCTTTGTCAGTTTAAATTTAAATCAAGTTTTAAAAAAAATGCAAGTTGCTATTTTTATGATTCAAACAAATGATGTTGCTTAGTGAATGTTAGTGTAGGCGAATGTAGCTGTAGCAGTACTTATTTTTGGCGTTGTTAATAACCAGCACCAAGCTAGTGCTGGGTGACTGAACACTATGGTGCATGAATATATTGGCTGCTTAGGTTTGGCAGAGCCCAGCAGCAGAGCACATCGCTGACTGTTTTTTATTTATTTATTTATTTATTTATTCATGGCTGATTTTGCTTAGATGTTTCAAGAAGTCTTTAACGCAGAATTGCTGAGTAGTGACATCCTTTTTGAGGCACTAAGCTAGGATGAAGAGTTTTGCACAAACACTGAAACTGCTACAACAGAGATTCTTATCATGTATTGTAAGCCATGTAGTGCTGTGGACACCTGGCATTGTAGGGTAGTTGTTAAGACCTTTGAAACAATACACTAGTCCCTCTCCTTGTGTCTGACAAATTACTGAGTTAACTGCAATGCAGTTAACTTGTGGCAGAGCACATAAACATCAGTTAAACTGTAAAGCTTGCAATCAGTACTACCACTGCTTTATATTTGCAAATGGCTAAATAAGTCATATGCAGAGCACTGGCCAAGTTCTATCCATGAACATGATGTGGCAAATCATCAGAGCCCATGATGGGTATATGACACTTGTCTTGCAAGTTTTTCTACATGTCAAAAGTTGTGCACCCCACCAGGATCATTTAGCGGTATATAGGGGGTGAAGGGGTACGGCTCTGAAAATATATCGGTACTCGTAGATTTTTAGGCAGACTGCGGCCATCCTGCAGCTGGCTGTTTATCTGCTGCATGAACATGACAATGATATCATAAATCTTAGTAAGAAAGTAAAGTATATATCCCAAAATGTTAAACTGTTCTTTTAAAATACTTCCCGGTTGTGTATAATTTATAAATATACTAAGCAATAACCTATATCCACTATGAAGAGCTCACTTTAATTTAAGCTCACTTAAATCTACATTTTCTGACAGTGAAACATCATGACCCATGACTCTACTGAGCAATTCTTATGAATAGTGAAGTGTAGTGTGGGAGTTTCAAACACTGTGTCACCCACGTAGTTCATCAGCAACAGTGTTTCAAACTCATGGCCACTGAAATGTTCCAAGATTAAATGCAGGTTAAGTCATCTAATATTCATCAGTCATTTAAAAATGATTTGGAATAACCAACTAGCATTTATTTGTGCGCATCTCAAAACTTCAACTAAGTCTATATTTAAAAGTATGAAAAAGATTATTTATTACCACAGTGATGACAAGAAGGCTGGACATAGCTAAACTAGAGTGAAGTAAAACCCCTGCAAGCTGCCAGCTTCCTGTTAGCTCTGTCAACTACAGTACTTCCTGTTTCATGATCAGTCTGTCTGGCAAGGAAGCAGCTTTGAGTAAATCACCCTTCAAACCACTACAACCCACACAAACCACCAGTAACATTTTCTTATTCCGCTGAACATAAATTTGTTGCTACATCTGAAGCCAAAAAGCATAACAAGTCAGGCCAAAAGGTCAAACAGATCAAATTATTTTAAGCTAAACTTTATGACTGATAAATAACCTATAATAAAGTTATTTATCAGTCTGTCTATGAATTTAAAAAATATATACACACAAACAAACACCAAACAAATTTCTAAGGGCACAGTGCGTGATCCATCCTAGCGGTTGGAGCTGGTTTCCACTGTTCCAAAGGGCCAGTGTCAGGAAAATTAAACCCTATAATTGTCCAGATTTTCCTTCTTGTATATCTAGTACACAGTGGTAAAAACTTCACTCCCCTGGTTTTTCTATTGAAATTACTCATTGTGGTTTAGAAGGTGCTGTCTAGATAGTGGAAAAAGGAAACATTCCACTTATTCCATTTGAATTTACTTGCCATGTTCTCACATCAGTCAACACCACATGGAGAGAGATGGCATGTTAAAGGGCAGTCAATGTCCAACTTGTGTTCTTGCACCTTTGTTGGATGATGTCTCGAGAAGTTCACGGTTGTAATTCATGTGTGAAAATAGTTAACATTAATTTAAAAAATACATATTACACTATCACGTATCATATAATCACATTAAAACAATTAATGTGAAGTCTATGAGCCAATAAGACAAAAAGCAAGCCTTTGGTCAACATAAAATATAAAATTGGGGACAATTTTTGGTAAGAATTTGTTTTCAAGGTCTTTCAACACAGCTACACCCACATGGAACCACGTGGCATTTTTGCAGGGGGGGGGGGGGGGGGGGGGGTTGTACAGATTAGCTAAACAAGATCAAATTAGTTACTTAGCTGCTGGTAAGCTGATTTTTTGGCGAGAGACATGATAGCCTTTCCCTCTGTTTCCAAATGTTCTATAGGCACAGCTCTAACGTATAGGTTATAAGTTAATATACTGCCTATTGCTTCATAGATGTAATATATAATATAATATAATGCATCTTTGTCAATAGCAACACCTGGTCCATTCAATGCCAATAAGAGTCTCTGAGGAACAAAATCACCTAGTGTTCTTAGACACCAGTAGAGGTGATCGATGTCAGCCCTCAGGAAGATCATAAAGTCTAGTTTTCATGGAGTAAAAAAAACCACTGTATCCATGATGGAATGCACTTCTGTGTTTACTGCACTGCAAAAAGAAAAAGATTAAAATCCACAACAGATGTGCAACTTTTTTTCCTGAAAGACTGACTCTCTCAGAATAAAGGAGCTGACAAAGTTGAGCTTTTGTGTAGCTGGTCAGCAAGACTGTTTTTGAGCAGAAGGCAACTGAAAAGAAAGACGATGCCTTTTTCTTCAATCTATAGCAACCTTTGCTACACAAGATTTTTTTGCACAGGATAGTTTATACCACAACTATGTGTCAAATAAATGTTGCTCAAAGTGTATGCAATTGTACATATTTAAAAATTGTAATAGAGTGCACACAGTACCATGCATTTCCTCTTTCAGTATTTACCTTTGACATAAACATGATGGGCCCCATCTAACACTGTACTGTTGACCTCAATAAGTCTTACAAAAGGGGCTTTGTAAAAATAGAAAGTTCTACACAGTAGTTCTAATATTATGAGCACTAATTAATGCCCCCCTTCACCATCTCCTCATGTAAAGAATAAGCAGAAGTTAGAGCTGTGGAAGGTTAATCATGCTCTTTCTTAACAGGTTGTTTTCAGTAAAAACTGGCAGAGTAATTGGCAACCCTTTCATCACTTCTCCTCGTTAAAGAGCATGGGTCCAACTCTAATTGTGTTGACCCCACTGTGACCTCTGCTCCAGTCACTCCAACATTAAATCAATAAGGCTTCAAGCTGTTGCTACGCAGCAGGCAGTACTTGATAGCCCCCCAATCTTCTGCTACCAGCCGAATAAAGAAATCACTGTCTCCAAATATCATTTTGTTCCAGTAGATTATGGAGCTGATCCTAGCAGTCAGTGCAGAAACAACCATGGTGAGATCTGTGGTGATTTGCTAGAAGATGAAAGAGTTTCTCTTTCATTACTGTTTGCTAAAGTGTTAAGAACTGATGACAGAGATTGCTTTATTCGTATCTTTACCTTCCCTGCAGCTTTGCTCGTCTCCTTGCTCTCTCCTACTTCGCATTTTGCTCAGCGTCATCCTTCTTCCTTCTAGCAGCTTATTTGCATGGTATCCACCAGCAAGAAAAGAGAGGATCTTTTGCTCAAGGCAAAATAAGGTAGAAGATTCTCTCTCCCCAGCAAGCCTGGACAGCCTTTGAAGTTCTAATAAATGAAGTTTTCATAAAGGTTCTAGGGGAACATAAGCATCTTAAACATTCTATATGTTGGACCTGGTCCCTGAGGGAGCAGGACTTAGATCGGGCTTATTTACTGGCTGAAGTGTTTAACAGTTCCCTATTTATATTACCACTCTCCACACAAGCCCAGATGTGCACATACCTTCTTTGATGTAAAGAAAGTCAATGACAATTTATGTTAAAATATCATGGAAAGAAGCAGAGACTGAATTAACATTTTGTTATGCAAATCATGCTCTGGCACAATGCACAGTTTTTGAATAAGAATGATAATTTGCATATTACTAACAGCAACAACAGCTGCAAATGAGATTCCTTGTAAACGTGGCCAATGACAAAACCTGACATTCAGTAGAGTCAAAGTCTTCTGAATGTTCCACTTTAGCTTCTCTCCTGTGGCTTAGTGAGACAGGAACACGTCTTTTATAGTGAGTCAGGAGAAAGGAAACCAAATGATGCTGTTGTCTGTTGCCAGGCATGACAGGAACATGCACTGTGATTAATTCATCACCCACAGTCAGACAAGCTAGCCTCTGGTATCAAGCAGCCAGAGTATCGACGCTGGCCTATGCTGTTTTGCAGGTCATGAAGCTAATGGGTTTTTGCTTGAAATGTAATAATTAAACTCATCACCATGCACCAGCAGCATGGCCATTTAAAGCTAGGCTGAAGGCCAGGCAGATTAGATGGCTTAAACTGTCATCTGCCGTACCACCAGACTCCCCAGTTAGCACGTGAAGAAGCTGTGTTATTCTGTTAAGTATGATTCTCTTTAAGGAGGCAAGAATACATAAAACGCCATGTCAGTGTGTGTATCAAACCATAAGAATAATGCAATAAAAATGTAATAATACATTTGTGAATTATACATTAAAAAAGCCCGTAGCTTGGAGGCTTCATTTACTGACACCCCATTCTCCTGCACGCCACAATGTTACTCTCAATCTCCCAGCCTTGTAAAAACTCCAAGACAGCAGTCTGCTCATTTAATTACTGGCACACTGTGATGTCATTTCATTATTGTGTTGCTTTTATGGCAGTGGCAGTGGGCTAAGATTTTCCTGTCTCAACACAGAGACACTGATGTCATGCCTGCAACAAAGATTGAAACACAAGCTGGCTTGTAAAATACGGCCACACTTCCATACCCTCTGTTCCTTTCATTAGAAAGAAAACAAAAAATGTTAATTGCACTCCAAATTAAGTTTGAATCCTGACAAAATATGTTCTTTTTTTCTGTCTGCCATTTTCATGTTTTCTTAAAAGGCTGTCAGCTGAGGTTGCGAGGTGAGATGAGCCTGGGCTGTGTTTAAGGGTCATTATGTTGGTTATGTGTTTGCTTGTGTTTCCAAATTGTAATCGTACAGTGTAAAATTTCTAACAAGAAAAACAGGCAGAAGGTCTGCTGAGCCAATAACATTTACAAATTACAATCTGAGCTGCTCCCACACAGTTCAGTGTCAAGAATCCCCCAATCATATTTTCTATATGGAAACACTACTGCTACCACTTTGAAGCTCATTTAGTATTTGCCTTTCAAAAACTTCTCACAGAGACACCCATTATCTACAAATGCTTGTGGGTTATGGAGAGCTAACGAAAATAAAAATTACATTTCTCTGCAGAAATGAATACAGAAAAAGAAAGACCAGAACTCTAGTCTTTGCTCAATCAGTACTAACCATTTGGCAAAAAGAACAGACTCTCATTCAGTTACTGATGTATAAACTGAAGTGATGCAACTGACTTTATGAGAGAGTTTTGCAAGCCTTACGACCATATAAGTGCTTAGTGTTTAATGTGGATTTATTGGTCCCTTTTTTCAGGCCAATACAAAACAGCAACAGTCATTACATTCAGCACACTTTTGAGTAGAAGTAAACAAGAAGACCACCAAAGTTAGCTGTTACAGCTTCATTTATGAGTTGACCTGCGAAAGGCAACTTTTTGATTATCACGTTTTGAAAAGCAATAACTGCTGATTTTGTACAGTGGAGCTGGAGATCAGCGTGATGGGATCATGCCTTAACATATGCCAAATAAGTGATTCAAAATTTCACGATTTTTAAGGCTACACTGACACGCAACTATTAGTAGTCAGGCAACCAACATAGAAGGTGCATGAATTGTAGTTTGACAGATCAGTTTCCACTCTAAAAAGTCATCACCAACAAGTTATGTGACTGCATGAGTTTCTCGCTCAGTCGTGACTATCGTAGCCTATCCGACTGTCTTGTTCATGCACTTATCGACTAGTCACTTTTGGGCTCTGGTGTGGGCTGTGGGAAGTGAATATGAGTCTAAAGTTCCCGAAAGGGACGCATTTGGAAAGTTTGCGAACATCACACCATGAATTAGTGCATGTATTTATGAGGTTTGCAGTCCTCAAAAGCAAATGAGTTTGCCGAGCCACATAGCTCCAGAAATGAGAAATATCTGTAGCCTCAGCCCAATCTTTTGATCTATTAAATGATATTATAATGAATTCTTTAACATTTTGTTTGTTCCTGCTCTCATTGAAATTCTGCGCTTTCAGCAAAGTAATAACTTCCTTTTTATCTTGTGAAGTAATGGTAAGAAGATCTGAGGCCTCCATCTTGAGGTTCCTTTAGGCAATCTCCTTTCCCCTACCCAAAACCCCTGCTTACATATACACACACATATTTCACCATTAGCATTTCTGGCTCTTTGAAATTACTGGTTAAGCAGTGAGCTCTTTTTTTAAGTTAGCATATGTACTGGACGAGTAGAATGCCTCCACACAAATTGAATTTGTATCAATCTCACAAAAGTGCCACATAGAGGTAATAGAAAACTCTATAAAAAGGTGAGTCTCTAAAGCTTTTCAGATCACTAGATCAGTGAGTGTAAATAATAAAACAAAGTAAGACTAAAAAAAGCTGTACACTAAAAACTGTCTCCTGTTGAATAGAAAGATAAGATGTGGGTGCTTTGAACACACTCACGTTAGGTTGTGCAAGAAAATAAGTGCTCAGAATACGCTGTGCAAACAGATGGACAGTGTAGAGCTGCATGAGTTTATAAGTTTATGCAGATGCTGAAAACTGGCTAGTATTTCAACACATGTTGTAACTGGCCTGATTTCCAAACCTACAGTTTTGCAGTGTTTGAATGAAGGCACTTTGCCTATTTTAATCAGATTGAGGTCTTATTCTTTCTAATTATAGACATCTAATTAGGTGTCAACTCCATATTCTGAATGATAAAACAATGCTAAACCACTTTTCTTCATGATGTCTTTGTATGTTTTAGAATTTTTAAGCAGCTGATTTACCCTCAGACCATATGGTTACTTATAATCAGCCTCTGGGTTTACTGTGATTTAGAGAAATAGTTGCTCAAATCCATGATCCTGGCTTTTCTTAATACTAATTTCAGTGCTTCAGGCAATGTTACCAACAAACTAGTTTCTTCTTTCTGTTTCCTACATTTTGAATTGCTACTTGCCTAAACTTACTAAAAAATAAATAAATAACGGAACCCTGTATAAGTGAAGTGCATGACCCAAGCTGAGTAATGAAAAGAAGCACAACACCCAATCACAGCTAACTGGCTAACTGGCCAAATGATATTACATACAATACAAAACATTTATTTCCTTAAAAAAAAGATAGTAAGTCAGGCAAATAAAACTACCAGTGACTTGTCACTTGTACCTCATGCCTGAACGCTCTGGCTACACTGCACGCACTAGGTTACAAATACTGGGAGGTGCACAACAAGCTAAAATGACACCAAAGCGTGCCATACAAGCAGCTGAGAGCTCACTGTTTTTTTGCACAGCCATGCAATGAAAACAAAAAACATAAACTCCCTGTTAGTCAGACCAAGCCATGCTAAGAACAGCTGTGAGATGAAGCTGTCCTTGCTAGCACCCCAAGAAAGATGGTAAAGCAGTTTATCTGAACAGATTTGCTAACTGCATAACAAACACACCATCCCTTCTTTATTACTTCACAAAAAACTCCTGCAAGTTCACCAGTGGAAAACTTTTAGTGCAAAGCAGCAACAGCAGTAATGGTTCAGTCCACTACTATATCAACAGCTACTTTGCAAAACACTAGCGTGGATGATACTAATGTAAAGTTAGGTTGATATCTAAATGTAAAAATAGCAACACAAGAGAAGCTTCAGCCACCTATCCCCTGTTTTGAGGCCACAGTACAAATGCACAGTATCACTGCTTGACATGCCATAGCACAGTATGGAAAATGCAGCCCTACGCATATTACTAGAAAACTCTAAAAGCCAGACACTCTCAATAAAAAATACTCTTGAACAGTGTGTGGAAGCTGCTGGTGTAACCTAGTCTTCAACTCAGCATGGAGTGACAGTGTCTTCATGTACAGCCAGTATTAATCAAGTGTTGGCACCATTAAGAACAGTGTCAGGACATCGAGCAGACCCAAACCACTCTCTGGTCTGGCTCTCATCCCTACAAATCAACAGTGAGTTTAATTAAGCCAAGCCATGCTGCTATTGATTCAACATTACTGTTTAACCTGGCAGCGCTGCGGGAAATCTATTTACTGTGAGTGACAAAGGCAGACTTATACGATTGCAGGAAAGTAAATTGCAAGGCTAATATTTGGAAATTGTTTTATTTGATTTCTATATTTATTGAGCGTAATTTCTTAGCTCCTCTGCAGCATATTTAGCATCAAACGTGCGGGTGTGTGGCCCTGTGGTCAGACGGCAGGCAGCCAGAGGTTTGGCTGGCTAGGAAGAGTTGGCTCAAACCCGATTACTGGGGTGACCCCGCAGGAAGAGTTCTCAAGTCCAACAGATTAGGAGCTTTTCCAAAAGCCACAGCAAGAGGAAAGTAGAGAAGAGTGGAGTAGGGTAGAGTTGAAGAGAGACGAGATCACTCAAAGCCTTCACTGCTAGAAAGTATTGCTCAACACAATAAACATGATTTCAATATTACTTCCATATATAAATACGCATAAAACACATTTTATATTTCCCTTGACCCTTCAGCGCTGCCGGAAAGTAATTTGAATCAGGACAAGCAGAGATACATAATCAAATAAGTATTTTAATGTGCTCACCTGTCACAAGCCAGGCTCACTGTAGTTCATTTTAATTAACTAATATCACCATTTCAAACCCTCAAAGCCCAAATACATCTTCATAATCATCAGTCACTGCAATACAAGAAAATGAACTGACAGAACGTTTCAGTTGTTCAAATGAACAACAGCAACACTAACCTCAAAACATGTGACACAGCCCTCTGATGGCCAAAGTAATTATGACAGGAGCAAACCTAGGAAGCCAGGTAGGCGGTGTGGAGGGTGGATGGGTGGATCAACAAAATGTTTCTCAGCTGGTATTTCAAACAGTCAAAGACAAAGAATTTTTTCTAGTTTTTTTGTCATCATCCTTATACGACACTGTGTCATGTCAGATAGAAACTAGAAGTGTTTGGTATGGAAAGTGAAAGGAGAAGGAATGGATACAGAGAAGGTAGCACAGCTATGAGATTTAGAAAGGTTAGGTTTTTGTCACTTTTTTTGTTACAATAAGTATTAAATTCATGAACTTCAGAGCTCTACAATGAAATAAGATGTTAGCAGACTAGTAAACGAAGATGTGGAGAGGTCAATAGATGGTGCATTGAAGCTCAAAGTATATTGATTGAATGACAGGAGCTGAAGCGCTGGCAGTGCCTTTACTTTGTGTATGGTGCCTCCAATAATAGTGACGCACCTCTTGGTAAAACTGCTGATGGTGACTGTTCAGTTATTGGCTTTTACTGGTGTGCTACTAATACAAATCTAAATAACTACACATATCAATTAATTGATGAAACCATTATTTACAATTTTTTTCTGAATGAATGCGGCTCAGTGAGTCATTAGTTCCTTAGTTTGTCCAGTCTGCATGCTCAAGTGTCTTTTTGCAAAATACTGAACCTTAAAACTAACCCCAATGTGGCAGTGTGTGAATAACAGGAAAAAGTGCTACATGCATAGTATAGAAAGCACAGTGCAAATGGGCGAGCATGGTTTGTAGTGTAAAGTGCTTATTAAAGCTAGACGAGTGCTTTGTAAATGCAGTCCAGTCTATTTGTTCTGGAGAGGAAATCTTGAAAGCACTTCTCTCATTTAGACTACAGTAGGGCGATATGACCAAAAATATTTATCACGTATACATATACGTTTGAAAATTTGCGATAACAATATAACTGACGATATAATTGACACTAGACAAAATACTTTACAACTCCACAACTTTATTAGTGCAAAGAAAAACCCATCAATGTATTTTCACTTAAACAAGCAGCTGTTTTCATGTGCATTAAAGTTATATAAAAATTTAACACTGCAAATTCAAATTCCTCGCTGACAGTTTAACCAAAAGGCATTTCCAGTGGAAATTGGCCGACATATCCTCAGCATAACCATGTATAATATCCACAAAACTTAAAAAGAGGTTATACACACACAATACGGTAATATTATGTTGAAGCACAGTATGTATCACTCCGCGAGGCTCCTGCCTACGATAGCCGCAATGCTCCGACAATCCATCAAGCGGTGCGGGTTCGTAGCTTAGCAAAGTCGTACTAAAACATTTGACAGATTTCTGAGCGCCGTGTACCACATAAAATCGTTTAGAGGTCAGTAAACACAACCAGAATTCATACATAAGGCACACGGGATTATAAAGGGCACTGTCGATTTTCAGAAAAATCAAAGGATTGATTTTAAGTGTGCCGTATTTTCCAAAAAACACGGTAATAACGACGGCCCGCTAGCATGCGCTAACAAAAATAGTGCTTTGTTGTGTATCTGACAGACGAAAAGCTAAACCAGTTCCACATCACTGAAGTTGCAGCATTTTTACAAACCAATTCTGGTTCATCCGTTTCATTCAACGATCCGCTTTCGCCGTTCTCATTCTCCGTCACCGCCATGCTTTTTCCGCCATGTGTGTATGAAAACAAAGGCACTGGCGCATGCGCGTTTTACCCATATTCTATCGCGATATTTCATTTTCTTATCATTGCCCAACATTATACCGGTATTACCGTGAACGGTATGATATGGCCCAGCCTTAATTTAGACTGGGTTTTTTTGCTGAAATGGGTCATATCTCTATGAGAGTTATGAAGCAAATCTGCTGATTGCAATGAAACCAGCAATGAGGATCTATTTTTTTAACAGATATGATTTGTAGGAATCACATTACAGATTGCAAATGCTTTCACACCTAGAACAAGAAGGCTATTCCACACTCAGATCACCAACATCAACACAGACAGGTAGCGAAATACAGCAAGCTTCTACGGCAAGAATTATCAGCTAGAGCTTTCATCTTTTCTACTTTGTGTGATATAAAATGCATAACGTTTAGGCAGACGTCATCAGGCTCATCAGGTTCAATGCATTTATCCACATTGAAGCTACGTGGTTTAGCTTGGATTCACTAAAGCAAGTCATCTAATTGACTAGGAAAGAAAAACTCAAATCAGTCAGTCACGGATAACTTAAAATAGCTTTTCAATAAAAAAAAGAAAGAAAACACACACACACACACACACACACACACAAATGCATACAGTGCAGCCTCTATTTCTTCAGCATGTGGTGCAAAAAGAGAAGCCTATCCCTCAGAAGTGTTGCTATTTCTGTTTACCACAAGGCCCCAAATATTCTATCATTAGAGAAACTAGGAGGGGAAGGAAATACCACTTGGGAACACATGGACTCGGTGCAGCCACACAAAGAAACCTAACTGACAGAGTGGATACAGGATTAAAGATTGTCATGTTATTGCTAACAGGTTTTATATCCACATCTTCATTTACATCAAAATGTCAAAAAAGGATATTTCCTCACTTCTCATGTGAAATCACAGGTTTTTTTTACATTATACTATTAAATGATTCAGTATTTACCCAACATATTATACAACCTAAATCGGTTTTGTATGCTTCCTGTTGCAAAACTGATGTAAAATTCTTCAATTCTTTGCCGTTTTTTAATCTGATAGAATAGTAAAGGTGGATAGTTATAAATTAACATTAAAAACACCAAAAAAATAAAATAAAATAAACACAGCATGGTCTATGGCAGGGGTGGGGAACTCCCGGCCTCAAGGGCCGGTGTCCTGCAGGTTTTAGATATCACCCTGGGTCAACACACCTGAATCAAATGATTAGTTCATTACCAGGCCTCTGGAGAACTTCAAGACATGTCGAGGAGGTAATTCAGCCATTTAAATCAGCTGTGTTGGATCAAGGACACATCTAAAACCTGCAGGACACTGGAGTTCCCCACCCCTGGTCTGTGGTGAGTCACACTGAATACTAGACAATGTACATGAATGGCCAAAACCTAGCCTGGGAATAATATGAATGTGGAAAGTCACTGTTCCAAGCCTGGTTGGCATTGAGACAACTGTTTATCCAACAAGGGGCGGGTTTGATAAAATGACATTTTTCCATCCATTAGCAATAAATCACATTTTTTGCTCTGATTGGCTGTAATTGTCCAATTGTTTCCAGAGGTGCTTTGGTCTGTGCCCAGTGATAATGTGTCTTAGAAATCACAACTGATCTGAGATGTTATAAACTAATTACATTTGTATAGCAATGTAAGGCTAGCAAATACCATCATGACAGCTGAGTCAAGCAGCATTGTGTTACTGTAGCTAAAAAGTACTTGAAGCTGGAGTACCAGTGATGACAGCTGCATGCCTTTATATGTGGCTTACATATAACTGTATTTAAAAGCTCTCCCCTCTAAATATTTGAAAACACATGTGGTCAGATAAATTAATTTGTTTTCTGGGAAATTAAGTTTTATATTTTTATCATTGGTTACATACTTACCCTGGGTAGCTCACTGCATTTCTGAGTAATGATGAATGTAAAGTCAGTAAAATCTGGGACCGTGCCTTCCAAGTATCACACAGGTTGTATGCACATATTGAATAATGTCTAAGTAAATAAATGACTGTTAGGCTTGAACACTCTTTTGTATCAGGTGTAAATTTATAGAAGCATTGGTATGGATCGAGAAAATATGATGGTGCTGAATTTCTTCTGCATGTACTTGCGATTTAAAAAAAAAAAAAATTAAAAATTGGAGTCCAGGATACTGGACACACCCTGGTAACATCTTCAGCACCAACCCTTGCATCATTCTTTATAAAACACTTAGATGTGTGGGGCGGGGTTCCCAGTTTTATTTTGGCAGACACAGTAATAACGTCTATCATTTCTGCTAGGCTATCCACATGTTCATAGTCTGTTTAATGGCTTTTAGAAACAGCACCGTGAGCTACATTAAAATAAATTTAAGTTAAACAATGATGAAAGGCGGGGTCCATGTTCTCCAAATGGGCTGACATAAGTATCAAGGGATATTATATTCTTTTAAACATAAGCACTAGAAACATGTATTTTAATCAGATTTAAAATAATCAGATCATGATGTGCATGAAACCACTATGCAATGCAACTGGGCGATGAGAACAGTCCCGAGTGAAACCCATCATAACATATGATGTGTTTTTAAGAATGCACTACTTCCCATCAAGTCCCAATACACTGCTTTACTTTAAACCCTGGATAACAGCTATTAAGCCATTTAGATAACTTGAACCTGTGCAAAAAAACAGGGAGCAACTTTAAACTCATGTGGCTGATGTTAAACATTAAGGTTAACTTGGAGTCAAGAAACTGAGGAACACCACATTTTTTGGTCTCTAAGAATTTTTTCAGCTTTAAATACTCCGCTATGGTCACCAGCTGCCATTTGGTGTTTAGCAAGTCCTGTACAGTATGCCTTGAAAGCTCTTTGCGGAAAACTGAACTAAACTCTTAGAAAAACCCAGCAAGCATTTCAAGGCTGAAGAACCATCAGGTAGTAATCTTTTCTCGTCCTCTAGTCATCAAGGAAAAAGGATTTTGGTTCTTTCTTTGCAGTCATCTAATCTATATTTCTCACTTTTGAAAGAAATTGTCTGACTCAACTTCTATGCTACATGGATACAACACTGACATTTGTTCACTTATGGTCTTTTTTTGGCATTCTACCATGACTAGTTTCGACCAGGGAGATGCCAACAGAGTTTCAACCATGTTTAATGGAAAGAAAATATATACACTATGTGATACTGCACCAAAATGATGCCAGACAGTATTCAGGTTATGTACACTATCAATATCTAGCCTTAACTGACTGAAGATGGTAGAGTTCTTTCATTCCATTTGCTCCCCGTGGTCTCAGCAGTCTGACAGGGTGACAGTGTAACCATGACCTGATTACCTGTCCCCTGAAGCCTGTAATCACTAAAGCCAGCAGACAGGCCCTGCCGGTCCGCTGACAGGGAGGATAATTGAAGCTGATGGTACATGCTGCTCGCCCTGCTAATGAAATATGAAAACAAAGAGTAGGGATGTGGCAGCAGGGACAAGGATGAATGCCTGAACTACAGAGCCAATAACTTCTCTCTATTAACAATCTGCCTTTCAATAAGATGTGTAAAAAATGTCAACCTCTGATCAGTGGATTGGTCTTTCTTATAAGCCAACGCATTTGAAAAGTTTTTAGGTGTTTCCCACAGACATCATATTATGTTGCTGGTTTTCCCCATCTCATGTTTATCAAAGGAAAAGTGCTGTATTATGAGTTTAGCAATTAAATGCTGCCACTGCACAGAGCTCCTTATAGCGCCACAGTTAGGCTATCAAAGAAATGATTAACCCAGCATCAGTGACACCACCCTTAACAAAATCATTCTTTTTCCAAGTAGAATTGAACTAAAAACACACCACACTTCAAGTTTAGGTTAGCAAATTAAATAATCTTCATATATCCTTTAAATACAACTTTACGACAAAGTGAGGGAAACCGTGTTTTTAAACTTCATGAGTTAGTCAATGCTTATCCCTTATCTCGGTGATAAGCAGTGATTTGATGAGCTAGCTGTTTTATTAATTAACAGACACCAATAAAGTAACCACAGCCTGTTTAATAGAAATCATACAATTGGACACTGAACTCTGTCATTCTCTGTCATCTTGGAGAGACTGACTGAAGTGACATGCTGCTTTCTAAACAGCAGACTGTTTTCTAAAAACCAAAAAAGATCAACTTTGCCTTTGTGCAAATGTGTGATACCTACAGTAAAAATAATTTTACAAAAAGAGGTTTATTTTGTGTGTTTTCAATAAAATATATTAAAATACATATAAAAATACAAATTACCATCTATAACTGTTGCTGGGTAAAGTATCCATTAATTCAATGCAATTCATTTATATAGCACCAAATCACAACAACAGTTGTCCCAGGGCACTTTATATTGTAAGGGACAGACCCTACAATAATACAAAGAAAACTGAGAAAACACCAACAATCATATGACCCCCTCTGAGCTTTGATTGCTTTTAAGTGCTTTAGTGACAGTGGGAAGGAAAAACTCCCCTATTAACAGGAAGAAACCTGAAGCAGAACCAGGCTCAGGGAGGGATGGCCATCTACTGCAACTGGCTGGGGTGAGAGGAAGAGGACAGGAAATTATTTTTATGGATGTATTCAAATAATTGCATATGCCCCACCACTCAGCCTTGCTAATAAATTAATTCCTCCTAGTGGATAGTCTCGGTACTGCAATGGAAGAACTTTCCCAAAAATCCTTTTCCCCACAGACCAAAGGAAGATCAAACAAACAAACAAAAAAGTTCTGTATTATGTCATAACTGTTTATTTCAGTGATGTTTCATATTTAAAAGGCTTTTCCAGAACTCAGTTTTACTGGTGTCATTATATTCAATTGTATGTTAAGAGAGAGAGGACTTTTTAACTTTTTAAATATTTTAAATATTTTTAACCCCGCTAAGATCAGACTAAAACATCTAAAATCTGACATGTTTCAGTCTCATATGACAACACAAATGCAATATTTTATTTTATTTTTCAAAACTATGGTCATTTTTCACTGAATTCATTTGATTTTCTTAGGCATTATTTCATATTGTTGCTTTATTACCTACATGACATATCACTAGTTGAAATGATACCACACTTACTCTTGAAATGAATGAAGTAAGACGGAGGTTTCTAGCACTAGGGTTATAATGACAGATATGTTATTAAGAGAATTTCTCATTTTAAAGCCTGAATTGAAGTTTACTCTATTTTAATAGACATATCATGTAAAGCTATACATTTTTATTAGGGTGCTACATGTGTAGGTTTGCATGATTGAAAGCTTTAAAGATTCTTATTTAATTCACATTGCTTGTACTGTTGCCCTTTAGTTGAGCCTCTGCTTGAAAAGGGCAATATTAGCCCAGATTTTAAGCCTCCTAAAAGCCCTATATTCTCCTGATTCGTCAGTTCGTGTGAGCAGCACTTCACCCTCTTGATGTGTGGTGGTTCTGAAAGTAAATCATAAACCTACTAAGCAACGTAATTTTTCGTAATTTTGCGACAACTTCTCAAATCTGGCAATATGAGAGGGGTCAACATGAGCATGTGCAGTAAAATAAGGATTAAAGCAGCATTTCCCCTTTAGGTAAAATACTTAATGCGTAATGTGCCAACTTTAGAGAGTCGAAAACCTTTTTGAAAAAATTATTGTTAAATGTTCTATTTTATTGACGTACATCTATTATTTTTTTGAAAGTGCGTTTGTTGTTCCCCAGCTATGTGTACTGGTCGTCACAGGATCTCCAGCACCGTGTACTTTGAAATCTTACAGCAGATATTTTGTGATGAGTTGTAATAACTCTTCAATCATCCCACTGCTTCAACTAGTTTTTAAACAAATTATGGTTTGGACTTTTTTTTTTTTTAAATGCTTTAGACTGCTGGATAGTTTGGCTTAAAACTATTTAAACTTGTATAATCCACTGCTATTCGATCGGTGATCATGTACACTGATGGGGACTTCCAACATGACTGCTTTGCTGAACCGTACTGTAAAGGCTAATTTATGGTTTTAGTTTTTGGTGTTGTGTACCTGTAGGAAATAACACACGTTGTTCAGGACACCTCGGGTTTTACGATATTCGAAGCGAGATAAGCAGAAAAGGCAACGCTTTGTCAAAGATAGTCCAATCTAATCAAAGTTTTATGCAGCTCTCACTCAGACCACTTATCACAACATGTACAGTAGCCTCCGCGTACAGTATTCACAGTAAACGACACTCAGACATGAGATCACAACAAACACGAACCGTTACCAAATATAGCCTCAACAGAGATGAAGCAGTGCAGAAGCAACATTTAAGGCAGTTTTGGAAGAAATTCAAACACTGAAAGAAGATCGCAGCACTTCAAGAAGGGTCGTGGCTCCCCTCCCTTTCAGTCTCCAAAG
This sequence comes from Oreochromis niloticus, assembly GCF_001858045.2. Taxonomy (NCBI): domain Eukaryota; kingdom Metazoa; phylum Chordata; class Actinopteri; order Cichliformes; family Cichlidae; genus Oreochromis; species Oreochromis niloticus. The sequence continues at coordinate 34,277,243 of NC_031965.2, forward strand.
CACAGAACACAGTCAGCACACTTTCACATATAAAGACAGACGTGTTTGCTCCACTTACCCCCACTGGCCTCCCGGTGCTTCTGTAAATACGGGCTTTTTATCAAAGTGTCTCCGGCTGAAAGACACGGACAGATCCTGTCCGCTATATTTAGGAAACTGACAAACTCAAAGCTGAGAGAGGTTTGGCTCCTCCCACCGGAGTGTGTGTATAGCAGCGTCTGTACGTGTGCGCTTGGATCTTCCAACACACTCACACTGACAGACATACACGATTTGTTTGTATACTGCAGTGTGTACGTGTCCGAAACAGGGCTGTAAATATGAGTTCACATTTATACTTTAAACATGTCAGTGTAAGTAGCTCGCTAACGAATAAAACAACGCTTCAGAAAACAATCTGGATATTCTTTGGTGGATAAGGGGCACAAAGGGTTAGTTGACCTTCAACTCTGAGACACACTACAAAAAAACCCCCAAAAAGCCGTCCAAATGAATAAAAATCGACAAAAACAAAGACGATTACTTAAAAATGACAACAAAAAAACCCCAAATTGGTACACACCTAAAGCAATCACAAACAGAAACAAAATGCCCACTGTAATGTGAAAAACACAAATAATTCCAAACAGATGCAAGTAGTCTATCTGGCTAAGGCCAACAATAAGAGACAAACTACTGCATTATTACAATAAAGGGCAAAACAACCAAACGCAGCAACAAATTGGCCACTATATAACAAAATAACAGCAAAAAAGATACAGAGGAAATGCAAAATGACTCCAAATGAAGCAAAACTACAGAAATATGGCACAAACTTACAATAAAGGCACAACTACACTGAGATATGCAAAAAGACCAACTCAGTATACAAGACCACACAACCCAACAGCAAAATATACAAACACTAAAGAAGTATGAAACATCCATAAAAACATGCAAAACATTCTGTCATCACTTTTTGTCTTCTTCTGCAATTTTGCATCTGTTTTCATGGGTCTTCATGTCGGTGCTCAGGCCTCAATATTTCATCTGTACATGGGTATATTCAATCTAGTACTTTATTAGTTTAAATCACAGATGCAATCTTTCAAAAACAGGAGATCAAGATATTAAAAAATGCAGACATAAGACTTTTTAGGCGGAAAACACAGCATGTGAGTCGGCACTCACCCAAACACAGGCCCAGTATAATAATTGATCCATTGATATTTTAATTTAGCCTGTGCCTCAAGGAGGGGTGAGAAAGCTTGTGACTGTGAGGTCACTGGTTTGAATTTCTAAGGCAGCTGAGAAGATCTGCTCGAAGCAGAACATTCAGTGTTACATTCCTCCTTCAACAACACTGCTGGTGAAGCTTTGAGCACCCAGCTGAAATCTTTAGATGCTGCCTGAAGACGACTGGAGATTTCTCTGCATGGAAATTTTTAATTGTTAAGAAACATAAACCAAATCATTCAAACTCCAAGACAGACCTGACTTGCATAAGGGTAAATAATTTTTTAAGTGTTTTAAAAACTGTCAGCATGTCATCCTTCTCTCTTCTATTGTTACATGTTACAAGTTCAGTGTAGTTACATTAAAGCAGCACACAGAAGTCACGCCTGAGGACACACAGCAGGCCTTGTGCTGGCTGAGCTGCCACCAGTATATTTTTTCCTTCAGTGCCTGCTGTGCAACTCAACCTTCAGTTTATTCTGCACAAATGTAAAGATAAAATTTCTCCTCAAGAAGTACAATACTTGTCCGTATACCTCAAGTACTATTTCATTGCTAATCTGATGCTTCAGTTTCTGTCATGCAAGTCGCGATTCATTACTAGAAAAGACTGAACCAAGCATTACATATGGTGAGATAAGATAAGAGACAAGATCCTGCATGCTGCAAACAAAATGAAAGACGATAACATTTTTTTTTTTTTTTTTTTTTTTTTTTATTTATAAACTGTTTATTTATAAATGTTATAAATTGTTTTATTTATAAACAATTATAATTGACTTCAGATGAATCTAAGCATCTGTAGTATTAGATATAATGACTGTAGAAAACTTTAGAAGACTTCTATACAATCACTGATTAGAACAAAAAACCTAGTTTCAATAAAATGGTATATCTTCCCATGTAGCTTAGGAAAACCAAATTATTTTTTAAACCAATATTAATGCAACAACTTGCAATGAATTATTAAGCCCAGTCTAATCTGTTCAGCAGGTGTGGATATTTACAATTAAGTGATGTAAAAAGACTCATACCCTTTAACTGAACCATACATTATTATATATTTAGAGGCTTGTAGTTTCTCTTCAGAGAGATGAGTTATTTTTAAAGTTCAGTGGGTAAAAGGTAACCTCACAGAGCATTTCTTTCAGAACATGTGTCTGTGCCCAGGGAGGATCAGTCATATTAAAAATGAAACCCAGTCCTTCAAGGATACGAGTATAGAAGCCTGTAGTGCCCTCGTGTGTCCTTACCCCACATGACAGCTGAAGTGCACTTGACTCGAGCTTCTTTCACTTAAGTTTTACTTCTTTTATAACCATCTGACCTCCGCTTAATTGAAAGACACGTTTTGATTGCTTTTTATTAATTATAATTTCATTTTTGATACATTTTCCAACAACATACAGCTCAAAGTTCCAAATAACCCTCTATTAAAATGAATGATTTTTAAGCTCTTCAATTTTAAGAAAAGGAATCTATTAATATGTGTGGCAGTAAACATTTTGCCCTAGTTTACAGCAGTTTCACCTGCTACACATCCTCTTAATGTGGGTCAGTTTGTGGCACTTTTTAACCAGCCAATAGCTGAAATTAATTTAAAATAAGAAAAAAAAATCTTTTATATGCCCATCAAAAGGTTCTTTTAAGGCTTTTGTGAGCTTGTGTCTGCTACTACATCAGCTAATTACGATTTTAAATTAAACCTAAAAACCTATGTAACTATTAGGTTAGCCCTCACCCTCACCACGCTTTTTTTTTAAGTCAGTTGTCCCTACTTACACAATAGATTCAAAACTTACATCAAAACACTCGTGTTTACTCCTGTTTAAAGCCATGAAACATTCAACATGCATTTAAGTAAAAAGTAAAATGCACTATTTATAAAAACTTCAAGGTTGAAAAACAAAAACACATCCTGCTTATCTAGGTGAAATAATACAATACTGATAAGTGAATACTCATCATTTCTCACCATTGTGTACCCTCCTCTGCCTTCTTGTCATTCAAATAAGGCAGCATCATCAGTAGTTATTGGTAATAAACAGAGCAATGTTATTTCAGAGCCATCAGACAACTGTGTATAGTGCATGTGAATACTGATAGGAAAAAAAGCTAACAAATATACCTTTGTAACATGTGTTTTATAATGTGAAAGTACATTTTAACCTAAACGTGAACCTAATAGTTAGCTTGATGATCAAGCTTAAAAAAGCTTTGCTGCTTAAACCTAATAAAACAGAGAACTAAACAAGCGAAAACTAAATAGCAGCCAAGTCTGTGGGACAGGACGACATACTCCAATATGTTTGTGACTGATCAAAATTATAAAAAGGTTACACTGCCTTTTCATTAACATTAAAATATGTTGTGTAAATGTATCACATTACAGTGATTACTGTGCTTATTTGATATCACAGCTTTACACCGGTTCATCTCTTCATTGTTTTAGAAGCAGCCAAGAGAGAAGAGAACAGAGACCCTGGCCTTTGCTTCAGGACATCTGGGTGGTCCAGTTCTGCCACCTGTCAAAGAGAACACTTGGTAAGTTGAGGCTGAAGATCATATACGGATTAGTATTGTGTAACAGTCTTTGTTACCTGTCCATTGTCCATGACTAGAATACGATCTGCATTCATCACTGTGTTGATGCGATGTGCTATGATGAGCACAGTGCTGTCTTGAAAGGCCTTTTTGATTGTCTTTTGGATCAGAACATCCATTTCTGGATCTGTGGAGGCTGTGGCTTCATCCAAAAGAATGATCTATCAGACAATATGAGCCTCTGTTACTGCAGGAAAGTACTGATTTAAGGAGGAGCACATGGAAAGAAACTACTTCTCACACACACACACACACGCACGCACGCACGCACGCACGCACGCACGCACGCACGCACGCACGCACGCACGCACGCACCTTGGAGTTGCGGAGTAGAGCTCTAGCCATACAGATCAGCTGTCTCTCGCCTACAGAGAAGTTTTCTCCATTCTCCAACACCTGTGCTTGTAGCTTTCCCTCCAGGCTGAGGATCTAAGGGAGGGGGGGATCACAACACAATTTCACTGCTGAATTAGCCTCCTCTTAAGAGTGCTAAGAGTGGTAGCAATCAGAATCCCAGGATAATTGAGGTTAAAAAAAAAAAAAAGGAACCTGGACAAGTCAGTAGCACTCAAGTCCAAATCTGACCTACCAAAAAGCAAAAACAAAAAATATGGTTAAGCAAAGGAAAGTTACTGCACTGTTTACATACCGAGCCCTTCATGTAGCTCCTCTCCAGTGCTGTCCAGATCTCCTCATCAGTGGACTTATTGAATGGATCCAAGTTGTACCTGTGAAGACGGCTGATTAACCACTTACTGATCCACAGTGGTGAGAGCAACATGTGATGTATGGGTTGGCCAAGGTTACCTGACTGTACCAACAAATAGCACAGGGTCCTGAGGAATCACAGACAATTTGCTTCGGAGGTCTTGCAGGCCAATGGACATGATGTCCACCCCATCTATCAGTATGGTTCCTGCTGCAGGCTCCACAAGTCTAAATAGAGCTACTCCTAAAGAGGATTTCCCTACAGACGGAAAGCACAAAATAGCTGAAAATTTACACTGAAACTGTTGTTACAGTGTGCCAGAGCTGCATAAATAGTAACCAACATCCAGGTTAGGTTATTTTACACACAACATATGAGCAAAAGTCAAAGAGAACAACACCTACTGAATCCAGGGCCTTACCAGAGCCAGTCCTTCCCACAATGCCCAGCTTTTCTCCAGGGTGGATGAAGAAATCAAGACCATTCAGGACGATTGGTGTATTCTCTCTATACCTCATCTTATAGTCTTTGAAGGTGATGCCCCCACTGCTAGGCCAGTCCTGTGGGATCTGAGCCTCCTTTACATGCCTGGGAGCCTCAGACTTACAATCCTGCAAAGAATTAACAGTTCAAGGTTAGAGATAATCTGTATATTGGAATTTAAGTCTTTGACATTTAAAAAGAAAAACAAACAAACAAAAAAAACGTGATTGAGGCAGAAAAGCCTGACCTTGATGTATTCCTCGATTCGCTCCACCGAGTTGAATCTTGCCTCCACTTCCAGTGACCGTTTTATAACACCCCGAAGTACGATTGTCAACTGAAGAACCAATTGAATCAACCAAAGATGATTTCAACAAATTTACTTTTCAGTGTCACATTAAAAAATGTTTCATTTGCTGTCAAGATTTACCAGCATGCTGTAGGATAAGGCCAGGGCTTTCCTGTTTGGACTGATTACTTCATTACTGCTGAACACTACAAATAGAGCCACCAATGTGAACATCACAGTAGCCATGAAATCCAGCCAGAAAGTCAGCAGACACATGGCAGAGGAAAACAGGTAACAGTAATTGGAGTTGATGTCATTCAGGTAGTTGAACCTATGACACAAAAAAGGATTTTGTTTTTGTTTTTGTTTGTATGTTTGTTTGTTTGTTTTTGGGTAGGGTGATATATTCAAAGCCTATTTAATATACAGACCAATATCAAAAGACATTGTTATGAAGATCTCACATACTGCAGTTACATTAAATTAACAATGCTGAGATTTATGTTCCTTTTAAAAGCACTTGCTATCTTACTGTTCTATGTGTTTGTCTCTTATTTTGTAGGCGTGGATAGTGCTGAGGCCCTGCAGGGAAGAGGTGGTGTGAGAGATCCATGGTGAGCGACTGATGTTCTCCATCTTCTTTATTTGACATGTGCTCCTATTCAATACGCTGCAGATGGATCACAAACAGACTTGTCATGGCTAAATATTCATTTAACTACTGCTTAAAACATGTAACCATTACCATGGAAGGCTACAACCTGCGAATTGCTCAAATTTGCTACTAAACTAATATGCCAGTTAAATCTAAACAAGAACCAAACGTACAAGAGGAGCAGGATAAACAGGACTCCCATTATAACCACAGCTACCATCAGGGTGGGAAAGACAGCCACAATGTTCATTATGGTGTACAGGATGAGTAGAGAATACTGAAAGAAAACAGCCATGTGGAAGGGAATCTCAACGTCCACATCCTCTTGATCTTTAGAGAAACGATTTAGAATTTGGCCCGATGGAGTCGTGTCAAAGAAACTCATCGGACTATCAATAATCTGCAAGGTGACAAAAAGAAACCCAAAAACAAAAAGGCAGCTTACTATTAGCCACTGAGCATGATCATTTGAAATTGCTGTGCTCTTCATATACTAAACGAGTAAATATTGATGCTTGTTTGAAAGTATACAGCCATGAGTCAGAGATTTTACAGTACCTTCTTATACATTGTGTCATGGAGTTTGCAGGAAGCATTCAAGGTGACATTAGTGTAAACGAAGGCTTTGATGGTAGCAAACAGTGCAGTGATGATCACAGTCATGCCATAAATTAATTGGTAGAAGTGCAGCTGTGGATTCTGAGAGATGTCATCCTGCATGAAAGTTGCATTGCTGCTTGTGTTACTGGGTGACTGGGACAAAACAGAAAACACAGCATTAATGGACAACAAACGTACTGATCCACAGTTTTCTTTTTTCTTAAACCACACACACACACACACACACACACACACACACACACACTTTAACCATGTGAGTTAAGCAATACATGTATACACAGCAAAGATTCACACAGCTGAAAATATCCTCCTGAGACCAAGCTTATTAATTATGTCCACTGTAGTGCACAAAAGAAGCTGAACTGAAAGATACATTTTTCCTCAGTTCTCAGAAGGATATACATTTATATGTAAAAAAAGTAGCTCTGACATGACTGCGCACAAGTGAAATAAAATATCACTATGTTCTAATCAAACGTGTGTAACAGTAAGAACACTCACCCCATCACCCTGATTTAGCCAGAAACTGAGCCACCAGTTACTAAAGACTGTAGTACCAACTATCGTGAAAATGTTTAGGACCGTGAAGAAGGAGACAATATATCCTGGAGGAACATGGTTACAATTTTAAAGCAGGCGGGTTTTATTAACTAGCATCTACAGCTTATAGAAGACTTCACTGCCTAATTTAAAACATTTATCAGAAAAAAAACTGCACAAGTACCCTTCCTCTGAAGCAATAGAAATTAAGTAGATTTAACTTAAAAAGTAAACTTTTAATCACTGCACATGCATGTCTGTATATCAGACCTCCAGCTGCCAGGCAGTACTTCTGATAGGTTCTCCAAGAGACTCTGCCTTCAGTGGTAGACTCCTGACTGACCAGCTGATCACCGGGTGTGAAGACAGCTTAAAGAAAAACAGTTATCAAATCAGTAAGTTCGCTCTTCAAGATCATGGATATTGAAGATCAGACCTTCGTACAAAAGTCTATCATAGTTCACCATGAATTAAATGGTGCATTACAAATCATATAATAATAATAATAATAATAATAATAATTTCATGCTCATGTTTTTAATACCGTTGTTCATCATTCCAACATCTTCACCAGGTCTGAGCTCAGATTCATTCAAGTTGGCAGGATCCAGGGACATCACTTCATCTTCCATCTGCTTCTGAAAAGAGAACAACAACAGTTTCACAGTTAAGTCTGCATACTTAACATAATGAAGCTTACAGAACTCGGTGAATTCAAAGCAACAAAGAACTGATACTAAGGCTTTTGAGCTAACTGAACAGTAAGAGTAACAGAGCTACAAACAGTTGTACTGCAGTTTGTGTGAAATCCTTACTTTAGACTCTTCCATCTGGTAGTTGCTGATGAGTTGAGCATAGCGCCCATTTGCATTCATCAGGGCTTGATGGTTTCCAGTCTCTTGAACCTCACCATCCTCCAGAACCAAGATGTCATCACAGAACTCCAAATACTAAAAGACATAAGTGAAGACAACTGTGAGAAATGCCCCCCCCAAACACTCTTGTTGCATCTGAAGTGGAGTGACTTACCAAAATGGTTCACAATTTGTCATTAAAACAATACCATTAAGTTTAAGTTTTAACAATCACAGCACAGTGATTTATTGAGACTGTATACCAGGTGTGACCAAGAAGTTCCAAGACTGCCTATAAAAGCAAGGCAAAAACCTAAACAGGTTTAAATTTCATGAAGGTGGCCTTCTCGGGGAAGGCTGCACCGCTTCAAGCATGACTGCTTCTTTTAGATTAGTCCCTAGAAGCCCTGCTCTGGCCACCTGAAATTCCCTTTCAGCAGACTCTTTTTTTTTTACTCTGAAGACTGCTGATGAACAAAGTTTGAGAACAGTTGATCCAGGGAGGGGGAAAAGCTGTCAAAACATGCAGAATAAATTAAAGTTGAAGGGGAGAGGATCCGAGATTAAATAAGGTATGGTTTTTGAGTCATGCAACATCATGATCTATCCTTGTATAATTCTAACAGACTTTACTGAATGCAAGATACAACTGGTGACACCCATTTCTTTGTAGCCACATTTAGGGCTCAATCATTTTTGCCACTGGCATCTTATTGTTAGCTAGCATACCTTGTTTACAGTCTTTTTACCATAACTCTGGCCATAATTGAATTTATTCAACAAAAAAAATTCTGTTTTTACATGTATCCACATTTATAACTAATGACCAGTACACAGAATGGGAGGTCAGTCTCTGTATTTCCAGTCAGCTTTCAGCCTATTTCTGTCTTTGTGCAAAATCAAGACAGCTAGCCTATGGCTGTACCATTGTAAGATTCTTTGACATAGGTGTTGTGATGACCTATTTCAAAGATTTTTTTTTCCAAACTCTTGGAGAGAAAGTCAATAAATTCCTAACCAATGCATTTTTGCCATTAAACTTCAACCCATCAAAGCTTAGACTCAGCCTATTATGAAGAATAAAAGTAAAATTTTCTACCTGGAGCTGGTGTGTAACCAGTATGATGGATTTGCCTTGGAGCTCCTTCTTTATGCATTCTTCAAATATGTGTTTCCCTACATGAGCATCGACAGCAGATAGCGGATCATCAAGGAGGAAGATGTCCCTGTTGGAGTAGATGGCTCTGGCCAGACTGATCCTTTGCTTCTGTCCTCCTGACAGATTCAGCCCACGCTCTCCAATCTGACAAAAACCAATAAGCCCATTAGCCACAAGGATTTTATGTCACAAAATCCACTTACAGCAAAATTAATAATAAATGACAAAGTACGCAGTGAAACTTTACCTTTTTAGAAGGTAGAGTTTCTCGAAATAGTACTCATACTAACTTATCCAGTTGTTTTTTTCTTATACCAGTTTGCATTTTGAGATTTATAAACCAAAAGAAAATCAGTAGATTTCTATAAATGATAGGCAGAAATTGTTTTGTATTGTATGGAAATGTTTTAAATGATCTTAGTGTATTTACATCAAGTCAATGTAGGGATCATCTACCTCAGTCTGATCACCACGTGGCAGGGTTTTCAGGTCTTCTCTGAGGCTACAAGCATGCACAACTCTGTCATATCTGTGAAGTAACAATAAAAGACAGCTGACAGTTTATATAACAAAACATTTTAGTGATCATTTTAAGCCAATTTGACGAAATAAATAGTGACAAAAATCATATTTCACAAAAAAAACATGCAATAATAGGCACTGTTGTTCTCACTTACAGATTACTTACCTTAACATCTTATTACTTACTTAACGTCATATTAGTTTACTTTTGAAATGATTTGGTAGTTACTGTTTATATGACAGCAAATTCTCACCAAAGTATGGTATTACTAACTGGAAATAAACATTAGAAAATAATTACTTTGACTGATCAAAAGGTTGCCCCATAAGGATATTTTCTTGAACAGATCCATGGAAAATCCAAGGCTGCTGGGAAACATAGGCAAATGTCCCATCAGCTGTGATGGAGCCTTCAAGGAGGTACATCTAAAAATTGAGCAGGTAGTGTTTAGAAAAGCTGTGTTTACATATTGCTTAGACTGAAGAAAAAAAAAACCTTAACTGGAGAGCCAAATTTGCATAACAGCGACAGGAAAAAACAAAGTACTGAAACACACCAGCCAATAAAAATCAAATCAATCATGTCAATGGGTTGCAGAGACAGGTAAAAGCAGGAAAGAACAAAGGAAATGAGAGACCAACCTGTTCCAAAATGCTGGAAATCAGTGATGTTTTTCCGCTCCCCACATTCCCACAGATACCAAGCAGGTTTCCCTTTTGGAAATACCACTGAGGTTATTGTCTACTCATCCAGAGCCTAGATGACCTCAGTTACAAGAGGAACATAACAGCCAACAAAAATGCCACAAATAGGTAAAGCACACCTTAGGAAGTGTGAAGGAGATGTGTCTGAGAGTTGGTAAGGTTTCAGTTGTTGAATTCAGAGATGTCTCATTCATCATTTGTTCTGTCTCACTTTCTTCTGAGCTAGACACAGGGCCTGACCGCCTGTGAAGTTCGGACCAAGAAAGTGTTGCATTTTCCACCACGATAGCAGAGCCCGCGTCTTGGTTTTTCCTCAGGTAGGGCTCTGGACTCTGGATAAGCAGTATTGTCTGAAATGGACAGACACTGAATTTATATCCAGGTTTTAAAGGTTGAGATTGCCAATTGCAAAAAGTAATAATAATAACAATAATAATAAAGGAGAACACTCAGAAAGTGCAACTTCACCTAACAGCAATGGCTATACTTAAACTTGCTAATAAGTAGATCATTTGTGCTGATGTCAGCAATATTAATATGGAAATTAATTAGATTAATTAATTAAAATGAATATAGTACCATATTACCCCATTAGTGCTCTTTGCTCTCAGGGCTTACTGGCTATCCTGGAGTATTTAAAAGTAGAATGGAAGCCAGTGCCTGAAACCAGCTCCCAGTTTGGATTCAGGAGACAGACACCCTCTGTACTTTTAAGATTAGCCTTTCCTTTTTGATAACACATAGTTAGGGCTGGATCAGGTGACCCTGAATCCTCCCTTAGTTATGCTGCAATAGGTCTAGGCTGCTGGGAAATTCAGATCATGTGCTTCTTCTTCAATCTTCAATCAGACGATTCAATTGGAGATGATGTAATGGAACCTAAAGCTTTTCTTAATTCATGTGACTCCTACCTTTGACCTATGGCCTTGAAGCATTACATACTTAAATGATGTATTTAAATATCTTTACCCATTTGATTGGAGCAGAATTGACAAAAATCCTTGGCTTTTATAAGGTGTAAAAACTTCAGATTTTAAGATATAGTCATGCACTGTGTGATTTTGAGAACTTTATGAAATCATTGTGATGTTGTAGGGCATCGGATTGAAAAATTAAAAAAAGGGTATTATACAGCTCTTTCCATGCACTTTCATATATTACTCCATATGATTTCTGGGAGGTCAAAGTCAAGATTGGGACTCAAGTCCCAAAGGTCTAGTGTATTTTTATGAAGCTTGAAGACAATCCATAAAAAAAAATTCTGGGTAATATAAAGTTTTTACCAATTTTAACATTAGGTGTGTTAAACCTTGACCCACTTATCACCAAAATTAAATACCCTTAAGCTCTTACTGAGATCTACCATCACACAAAATTTGAAAATGATATATTGAAAACTCTAGATGCTAGACTGCTAACAGACTGACAAACAGAACCCATACATATGCCCTCCCTCTGGGAGAAGGAAAAGCAAGGTTTAACAATGAAACAAAACAAGGTTTTTACTATAAGTCAGCATTACATGCTGACTTGTAGATCTACCCTTAATCGTAGATCTAGATCTAGATCTAGATCTACTTTACAGTAGATCTACCCTTAATCGTTTTAGTGACACTCCAGCTTCAATTATCCACTTCAGAGACAAAAACATAATAGCAAGGCAGTAACTCATGAAGTTGAAGATGGCAAAAGTGGTAAAAGCCTGGAAATAAAGAAAAATACAGGAAAATGTCAATTTGTGGTAAAACAGATTTAACATTTTTCATTACTACTGTACTTCTGTGGTACTCACGTTAGATGCGCAAAGTGGCAAGCCTATCACAGTGTGTATAAGGAGGGTCAGAACGGTGGCAAAGGTGGCAGAGAGTAGGGTCGTGCTACGATTAGTAGACTGGATGTAACCCATCAACTTTAGTTGTTCCTTTTCTTTTTTTCTAAATCCTGTGAGAGAAAAAGTTTGCCAGTTTTCTTTACCTTGAATAATATTTTTTGCTCAGACCAATTCTGCTAGAGTTGAACATTCATGTTAAAAAATACAGACAAATAAAGGCGTAGTTCCTTATAATGTTTAAAGATGGGAAAAACAATCACATTGAGTGCTCTTATGCAAGGCTGGTAAGAGAACACAACAGAAATCAAAATCTGTGCATTTTTCCAGTTATTTCATAAACAACTAAACATTTCCGATACTGAAGATTGCTCAAACTTCTAATGAAGAGAGATTGACAAATAGAAAATTAGTAAAAATAAATAATAAATATATGCTGAGAGCATGTATTGGTGAGGCAAGAACACTACTAAAGCCTAAATGTGTTTTTTGGGGCAAATAAATGGGGAACATTCCTATGTGGGTGTGACAGTTGGAGTGTGTGAAGGTCTTAAGACAGCAGTCTCGCCCGTATCCTGTGGAGGTTCTGGCAGCACGACTACATATGTGTCAATTCTTTATTTATATACACATAACATAATTCTGTTGACCAACATGCAGCTACTTAACTTACCCTTAATCTTCTTCTCAAAGCAGTCTTCCCAGGCATACATCTTGATAAGTTTAATGTTGTTGAGAATCTCACCCATTGTTTGAATTCTGCCATCTTTTATCGCTACAGCCTTCAACTTCTTTTTTTTCATGAACACGCCGGAAAATAGCTAAACACCACAAACGCAATATATTAGTGGCTATTGAAAACAAGCAATAAGACAGCAACATTTTAAATATACGGTTGAGTTAAATACAAGTTATTGTTTTCTAATTTTGCAGTTTAAAATCGTGTTAAACTTAATTAAAGAATACTGGCAGTAAAACAAAAAGAATAAGGAGAAAATTATAGGTGATAAAATAGTATTTGTATGAAAAGCAACCAATGACCCATGAACAATAGGCATGTATCTGAGCCACAGCCAGACCAGGACCATGCAGACTAGGGTCACACCTACAGAAGGTCCCCCCTCTATTATGGTAATGCTGCTAATCCCCAGTTTGCAGTATTACACAGCTTTTCCCAGTCTTTGGACCATGTGTCTGGCATCAATTTTAGAATTAGCCTATATTTTTGAAAAATAAAACCAAAAAACACAACATGCTTGAAATGAAAAATGAAATTTCAAATGAATAACCAGTGCATTTGGTTTTTATTTACGTTTTAAAATTTCTCAACCATTTTGGAGACTGTTGTTCCAAAATCTGAGCCATTTTAATACTGTTTGTCTGTTTTTCTCTCCTTATAATAATACTATTTCAGTCTAAGAAATATGTACATACCTGTGAAAACATGACGACAACTTCGATAAAGACTCCAATCAGTGCTGTGTAGCCAAGAATATAGCAGGCGTAGCTAGCGCACACAAGATAGACAACGGGGACAGATAGCACTAAGCACCCAAATGTTACTGCCTCGAAAACTTTGTGGCAATCATTGGTCAAAATGTTAAGTATCTAGATGAAAGTGAGAGCAGAGAAAAAAAATAAACATTTAAGTTTTCCATTCACCTGTGAACTGAAATAAGATGATATAAATACCTCTCCGTTTGAAATGCTCCTTTGTGTCTGCAGAGACATGACCTTCTGAAAGCCCACTGACGAGAATGCTCCTTTCAGTCTGACTGCTGTACGCAGGTTTATTGCCCACTCCAGGGTGGTTAGCCATGTTTTGCTTAACTCTGTGAAACACAGAGCGAAGGCCAAACCAACACAACTGAAAAGTCCAGACTGTCCTGGGTCTCCAATACAGTTTAAAATGTGATAGACCAAAACCGTCTGAAAGGCCAGACAGAAAGGATTGATTTACTTAAAGAGCAGGAATCATTTAAACAGCAGCGTGGTGCATAGTTAGGGTGGATGTAAAATTCACATGATTGGGGTGTAATTAATGTCAAACTGTAGCAGAGAGGGGGCTTTGGGTGATTTTAGCTCTATAATGGAAATGTGCAATTTTTGTTTTTTCTGCTTAAAATAAAAGCATGCACCCCATGCCACTCTTGGTAACTTCTCCAACTAATGTAATTTGTCAGTTCCATATAGCTATATCGTGTTAAGGCGATATTTTTTTCTTTAATTGCTTAGATGGTTTTATTTGTGTTGGGAGAGCAAACCTGCCAATGGCAAATACTGATGTGCCATCATCGAGGAGTTGGACTACCTCTGTAACCTCTTTAGTGTCCACATACTGCCTCATGCTACCAGTAGTGACACTGACCCTAGCAAAGTTAGTGAATTTTTAAAAAAAAAATCAGTCAGAACAGATTAGGGGAAAAAAATGCCAGTGTACATGTCACCTGTAGAACCATTCTTGTTTCTTATTTTCCCCCTCCGGTCCACCTGTTGTTAACTTCATTAATACCAAAGCAGTTGAAAGTGATGAGCAACCCCCTCTGCTACTTAACTGACTAGATAAATATCCCAGAGCTTTATCCCAGTTGTAGTTATACTCTAATTATAAAATTCTCCTTCATTTTTGGAGCAGTGTATTATATATTGTAAGACAGATAACTCACAGGCCCGAGAAATGATGACAATGCCGAAAAGATGGAAACAGCAGTGGACAGAATCAGCCTGGTTCTCAGAAAGCGCAGGGCCACACGAACTAGCGAGGCCTTCTCCGGGCCTCTCTTTGCCACTTCTTCCTTCCAGAGTCTCTGAAGCCTGTCAGACACTCACACTCAGTGGTCTCATTTTAACAACAACTCAAGTCTTTTTCCATGATTAAAACATCCTACATTTGATGTGGACAGTATAGTCTAATTTTTAATGAATCTTTGGCTCAAATACAAATTTCATCAACTAGGTCTATTATGCACTAGTAATACAGTATATGATAAAGGAGTGTAAAGAAATGGGAATCAGAGACCTTTGCGCACTAATGTCAGCAACATCTGAAGGAGATAGTGTGAGTGTAGACATGTCCAGCCGATTCCTGAACAAGCCCCACATGATGGGGATCAGCCATGTAAAAGTTGAAAAGGATGTGAAACTCGCATTTTCCACAGGATGGGACCTAGATATAAAAAATAGGGAAAAATGATCTCTGAAGAGAATGAATTACATACCCGAGTGTCTAGAACATGTTACACATAACCATTTAACAATTATTTAAAAGCCTATAAACCAAGTTTGCCATCACTGAAACTGACTGTGTTGATGAACATCGAAAAGGTTTGAGAGTCTGCAGGCTCTGGTGGTATTTTCTAAATGGTGAAGAGTGAGGCGTTTCATTATCCTGAACATCAGTCGGTTCTGAATTGAAAGCCACGGATCCAGCTTGCCATCGGACACCATTTTCTGTCTAAGCAGTCAGAAATGCAAAAAGAGTCACAATGAAATAAATGTGAATACTGCCTCTTGCATAAGCAGGAACCAAATGAGCATTTGTGTTTTGGGGAGAGGAGACAATTAAAATCAAATATCTATTATCTTAAAACATTCACCTTATAATCTCAGATCTGCATTTAACAACATCAGCCTAAACTGCACCCCTGGAGTTCAGCAAGACATATTTTTAAGATTTGAGCAAAGGCAACCTCTTCACCTGAGGGAAAAATAATTTCACTTTTAAATGCTCATCATTTACCATGACCGGTCATACCATTTAACAAACTGATTAACTGGTAGGCATGATCAGTGGTAAGGTTCAGATCCAACAGTAACTCCAGCGCAGGTCTTTTAGTGAAAGTAGGCCAGTTTAAATATATTTAACTCAGCTTGCTAGACCAGTCATAAGAATCAAATTTAACATACTGGGTGCATCTTTTTATTGAGTGGCTTCACTTATGCCAACAAGAACACGAGACGCTGGTTATCACAGGTTTTCCCAATCGAGGATAACTGTCAAACAGGGACAGATCCAGAGCTGCATATTTACTGGGAATAACTATCCCAGTAAATATGACTTTAACAATAAACTTTCTGAAACAGAGGTGCTGCAGCCCACGGCAGAAACAGAGATAGCAATGTCTAAATGGGGCAAATGCCTAATCAGTGACACTGTTATTTCAATTAGACACGGGAGAAATTCTTTTGCGCTCTTTTAGGATTTTTTTAATGGTCTAGAGCAGGGGTCTGCAACCTTTTACACCCAAAGAGCCACTTGGACCCGGTTTCCACGCAAAAGAAAACACTGGGAGCCGCAAATACTTTTAGATGTCAAAATTTTGACATCTAAAATGAAGATAACACTGTATATATTGTTTTTTACCTTTGTGCTTTGTGTGAACAACTAAGGTGTGTTGCTTATGAAATCCATGAAGTGCTGCAGAGAAAATTGCATTTTATTTACGTAATTAACACATTTTGAACTCTTAAAGAAATATAACAAAAGGAAAGACACCCAGCTGAACTAAAATGATCCATGTAGCAAACAAAAACTGTTGTGAGCCGCCACCCTTATATCGCCTTTGGGCTGTTGGAACCTTGACCTGACTCTTAAAAAAATAATTGGAAAAAAGTACTATGCTGCTGAAAAATGAAAAATAGATATTTGCAAAATTCTGCCTAAATATGTATTTTACCTGGTTAATGCGTGCGGCGGGGCGTGGTTTGCAGCGCCGCTGCAGGGGAGTCGGACGCACCTGAGCGACACCCGCAATCACGCCTCGCCGCCTTTACGTCTGCGCTATCTGTGCTGTTGTGTTGTTGGTGGTGTATGTCGGGCTCTGAGCTGAAAAGCTACAGCCGGCTGTATGCGTACAGCAACCGTGTGTGAAAAGTGCTCAATAAAGAGATGCTCAAAAGCGTGTTCATGGAAACATCGTCGGGTCTGCTGTGATTTGTTTACAATGGGACTTCTGCTCCTGAACCTCTGCGCACAGAATCCGCAAATCGGGGATATAGGAAGTCAGTTTACTCACGGTGTTTGTCTTTAACATATAGTTCACGGTGGAGAACAGCTGCTGACATAATGTGGATCCGAAGATCCGTAATTGGCCTATCTGGGGTTGAAAGTCTCGATAAATGCACGGCGTTTCGGCGGGTATACCGGCTTCCGCGAGTGTGACGCTTATTTTGAGCGATGAAAAAATAATAGAATATAATTTTATTTTTATATTTCAAAATCACAACAATCTTCCAATTTAGAACTACGAGTTAAAAAGAACTAACATAAATAAAATACACTTCAGCTAAATACTTCTAATTTATTTTCCCAAACCACGCGGAGCCGCAGTATAAGGACTAAAGAGCCGCGGGTTGCCGACCCCTGGTCTAGAGCAATTAAACTACTTTAAAACTAGTATTTTACTTAGACCTAAATAAAGGAAAAAGTTCTCTCTTCTGAATCGGAATTTCCTCTGCTAATCACGTAAATCGTCAGTTTTAGGTAGTTTGTTAAAAAGAGATACCTTCTTACCGTCTCCACACAGCGGTCCTCAGGATTATCTGCGGACACCATCTTCCCTGAGAAATGATTGGTCAGTAGGTGGCGTTTTCAAAGTTTGGGGTATTTATCAGGAACTTGACCTGCTCCCTGGAAAAGCAAAAACTTTAAAGAAAATACGCCTATAGAGCCCAGGGAGTGATTAGGAAGAATGAGAAGAGGAAAACTGCTTGACACTAGATGGATGGAGGTAGATATCACGGGAAGAACATGTTCAAGCTGTGAGGTTAATATTTTCCTTACTTACCACAGGTAGCCAAATTTCACTGCGCAAATATTTCGACATCTGGTTTGTCTGAGACCTTATCAGAGAGACCGGTCTGTCCTGTAACCCTTATGCCTCAGGACTGGACATCACAGACGGGTTCAGACGAGGTTTTCCTCAAACCAGCCTCCAGTTTTAGAAGCACACACAGTGCAGATCAAGGACGTAGATTTGGCATGGACGGAAGGGACATGTCCCCACCAATATCCAGCGATTATTGAATTGTCCTCACCAATAATTAGATCTCTTCGAGTAAAGAAAAACAAACCCGATAGAAAGAAAAACACGATCTGTCAACGTCTCATTCACCCAGCGGTGCAGAAAGAGTTAAATTACGTTCTCTACTGGAGTCCTACCTCATGTGACAAATATGGCCAATGTGATTGGCTGTGCCTTTCAGGGAGCTCTGTTTAGTTTTAGCAGCGGCGAGCCTGCGCTGCGAGGACCTGCAAGGAGGAGAGGAGGATGGCAGCAAAAAGGAAGAACCTGGATATAAGAAAGTATTTTTCAAAGAAACCTGTCAGTCACTTAAAGTCAAGTTCACTCATAAAATGTGTCCGTCATTGTAACGTTACAGGCTATGCTAGGCTTTGGCCCACATCAGTCTAAAACTGTATGTGACCATGAATAGCGTGTTTTGGAAACTAACTGCACAACAGGCAGCAGTTATCTCAATCTCCCAGAGTAGCATTTCTAATTTAGATTGAAACTGTCAGAGAAAACAGCAGCCTCGAGCAAGCCAGGATATTAGTTTACAGAGGCTGTACCATGTCCACCAGGGGAGACTGGACAGTATAGATGTAAAACAAATATGCCAGCAGTTTATCTCAGTTAATGAGAGGAGAAGGCATGCGTTTGGCTCCTTCACATAGTGGACATTGAGTTGTTGTGTGGGGCACCAGTAGTCCATGTCTGTTGCTGTAACAGTAGTTCATGTTTAGAATAAAAAAATCCCAGCTCACTGATTTGATCGGGGCAATAGGTGCCTAAAATGTTGCATAATTTTGCTGAGAGATCTTTTACTTTGTGGTAATCTTAGATGAGTAGTTTTATGGACAAAAACCAGCAGGTCATTCAGTGTTCCCTTAGTGCTAATGTGTCAAAGGAAAACCTGGAAGGAGAGCAAGAAACACAAACTCAGTTTATTTCGTGTACACGGGCGAAGCTTACTGCGTGGCAAGACACAAGCAAGTGGCGCAGAGCCTCAGTCCGTTCTTTATTTTATAGCAGAGAATAGATTACACAGCATCTCTAGGTGGAGCATACGTAATAGAAAAACATCTCTAGATATGGTTATCGCATGAGTGGCCGTTATCCATAAGACAAGAGGAACTAGTATCTTTTGTCATATCAGCTTCAGGTTGGAACTGTCTCTGCCTGAGAGTGTGTTACTTTGTAACTTCCTCACGCATGCTTCTGTTCCTTAATCTGTAGGTTGCAGGCACATCATGTTCTCACAAGAAATTATACTTAAGCAAAATAAAAGTTATCAAAGTAAGTAAATGTAAAAATCTCTTAACATAATGTATCAGAGATGTTGGTGTACTATAACTGAAGGAATGTTGTTAAGTCCTTAAAGTCATATTCTTTTATTGTCATGACTGTATTTGAAGCTATTTTTTATTTTTGTATGATACCTGATTTATATGGAATATGGCTGAAGTAAACTAAATTCTAAAATACTTAGTCATTTGTTTAATAGTAATTTAACATTATATTATTCACATATAAAACTATGACTTGTACTTTTAAATGGTTCAAAAGCATGTAGAATAGCATATGTAGGCAAGTATATTTCTCCTTTTTTATCAAGAAGCAAAAGACAAAAAGGGGGGGAAAAAAAAAAAAAAAGAAACAGGGCAGGGTTCGGTGGTTGAATCATCCGTCCCCACCAATGCCAAAACCAAATCTACGCCCTTGGTGCAGATGGTGCATATTTTGAGTTTTTTTTTTTGTGCATCCTAAATATTACGGTAAGAGAACTTAAGGCCCAATTTCAAAGTAAAGGTGAAAGTGAAATTCGGGAATAGTCATTTTATTCGCATTCTCAATTTATACAAAGTACACGACATTTCAAATGGCTATTATTTAAAAATCCAAACTAACGCGGTATTAAGCGCTAATACTGTGAGCCAGGCCTAGACTAGTATCTGGCGTACGCCTCTGGGCCTGTCCAGGGCTATCATAATTTACCCAAAAAAGTATATTATAAATATTTTTTTGCGACCGCGATGTAATTTTCTTGAAGGACATTGGGCTTATCCAATGAAATCTCTCAGCCCTCCTCGGCCTGTCCGTCCCTCCCCTTTTTAACCTAGGTTATCAATTTCAGCTGGCCGGAGTTGGAGAGGAGTGGCATTTGGACAAATGGACAAAAAAAAAAAAAAAGCGCAATGGGAGCGAAGAAAATTCCGAGAAAAAAGGGGGGGAAAGCCTTGGAGTAAACGCAGCAAAATGAGCAAAACTTACTGATATGTTTGTCACCACAAGTTCTGCTGCCACAGCTCGTGAGGAGGCAGAATTAGCGATCCAGAGCTATACGTCGGAGGAGGATGATAAGGAGAGAGACGTGACCCAGGGAAAGATTGAGGAAGAGGTCAGGTTAGCTTCTGTCAGCCCGGTAAAAAGTAGCCGAAATGTTAAAGAAGAGGGAAGTTTCATGTAGGGAGTGCAAAGGGCTGGAGTGTGTGTGTGTGTGTGTGTGTGTGTGTGTGTGTGTGTGTGTGTGTGTGTGCGCGCGCGTGCGGCTGTGTGTGCACTTGTGAGAACAAGTGGGGGTCGGGGGTTGCCTACACGTAAGCTTGCACACAGTCAGAGTTAACAACGACAATGTTTTGGAATGTGTGAAATAATAACAACAACAATAATAATAATAATAATAATAATAATAATAATAATAATAATAATAATAATAATAGTGAATTAAAACAGAAAACGTAAAAAGGAAGCACGTAGAAGAGCTAGAATTTATACAATTTTAAAATGATAAAAAAATGATTAGAGACAGGTCTTCACTAAATAGTATGTGCGCCAAAAGTATGCAAATTCTCAACATAGAGAAGTATTACAAGACTTATTTTATTCAGTCAGACTTAGAGCTGGGCGATATAAGATTTTTTCATATCACCATATGTGTTTTTCATTTCTGGCGATAACGATATATATCACGATATAAGCCAAATAACTATATTTGCAAGATTTAAATGTGCCCTTGCTCACAAGTAAAATGTGAAATAATTAGCAGCTTCTTTTAATTTAAATATTTATTTCCCATAATAAGTTCAACAGGGTAGATGTACTTAAGGAACATGAGACTTCAGTTTCAGATAAATAAAGGCAAATATTGCAAACTACACAAAACGTAGCCGCTAAAGTGTTTAAGTTTCAAAATAGAACAAACAAAACAGACTACTAAATTGTCAATTCCACTTAAAAACAAAATTTTAATTCTAAAAATAAATCTTAGTTCGTTTTACAGAAGAACAGACAAAATTGACTAACTTTTGTCAACATTAAATAAACTGAGAACTAAAAGGAAATTCTCAATCTCTCCTCGTTGAATAGCTTAGCTTTTCAAACAGTTTTAACAGTTACTTTAGTCTGACAAAAGCCGAATGACGAATTAGCGCTTTCAGTCAGAGATTGAGCATGCACCGCTTTATTGTATTTCCAGACTTGCTTTCGGCACAATTTACAGTGTGCGCTACTCTGTTTTTTTGTCAGACTTGAAATACCTTCACACTATGGAACTTCTGTGGTCCTTCCGTTCCTGCGGCATTGGAACCATTATCTGTTTTTTCTTCGGTAACCTTCGCTCACGCTCTCGGTTGATTTTTCTCTAGTCGGCAAACTCATTTCCTTCATTACCTGGGCAGCCCGACTGGCTGCTTCCCAAACAAATACACATGTGCGCCTTGGCACTTGTGCTGCACGTAACAAGTCACGTGACGTGACGCTGCGGCTGTGATTGGTTCGGCTCTGCGCTACTTAATTTGGATTGGCTGTTCTTTTTTTTTTTTAAGAGGACAAGAGAGATGAGGCCTATCGCAATAGTTTAATTTTTCTATCGAGAAAAAGTTATTTCGCAATACATATCGTTATCGTTCTATCGCCCAGCTCTAGTCAGACTTAAAACATTCATATATTATTCGGCTAGAGAGTTATGTGTGTGTATGACAGAGAGAATTGTTTTTACAGCCTTCATTTTTAAATAACGCTATGAGTAGATTTGGTGTCCAACTTACTGATATTTTAGCTTGCCATAAAATTACAGTTTGCAGGTGTTACAGTTTACAGTTATTATTGTCATGTAATATTAGTAAAATTTTTCTATGGTGAAATGGATGATTTATCATCGATAGGTTAACCAGAGAATTGTGACACTGTGGCCATCTCTCCAAAGATGAATCCCTGAGTAGTGAAACAGCATATCAATTTTTTAACATGGTTACTCTCCTCCTTGTAGGCTGCTGCACTTTATTTTAATTTTTGAAATCACACAATGTGCACATATATCCTCTGGTGTGTGATGTGCTTTCGCATGGGCCGCCATGACCTGTGAGAATGGATCTAAAGTGAAATTAGTCTGTGGAAACATGAAGTTTGGTTGTAATGGTTATATGTACACAGTGTTTGAAATATTAATCTTCAATCCGGTTATTGACAAATCTTTTTATATTTGATTATTTCTATTTTAATTCCAGATGTATTTGTTATTTATTTTATGATTTTGTTTATAATCATCAATGACAGACTAAATGTGTCAATATTGAAAATCACATTCACTTGAAGATGATTTTAATATGAATTCAGGTCTCACGATTCATTGCACTCTAAACATTGGTTTTCACACGATGATTGGCAATAGTTGAAATCTCTTTCTCCAGTCTTGGAACTGCCATGCCTGCTGTATAAACGAGCATTAGGGCAACATGAAGGAAAAAGAATACTAATCATTTTGAGAATAAAGTCGAAATTTTGAGGAAAAAGTGGAAATACTCTTTTGAGAAATAGTAGAAATAATATTTTGAGAAAAAAGTTGAAATGTGCAGATTACAGTTGTCTCAAGACAAGTCTGAGTGTTCTTCCATCTGACCAGATGCAGCTTTTTGCACCATCTTTTCAACATCCTTATACTGATAAACACACTGTGGCCAAATGCTAAAAGAAAAATCATTTTCTTCCTTGTTACTAAAACTGATTCTGAAGTGCGATTTCACTAACTCAGAGGGTAATGCAACCGTGGCAGTTTGACTTGAAGCATTCATAATATTCAACATAATCTTCACATTTTGACTTTTTCTCAAAATACAATTTGGACTTGTCTCTCACTTCGAAATGATCAATCATATGTATGTATATATACATACATACATACATGTCTGTGGCCCTAATACTTCATCCTATTGCTGCCCTTTGTCGAGTCTGTACAATAAAAGAAGGGTTTGTAGGAATTTGAAAACCTTAGCCCCCCCCCCGCAAGTTTGATCGTACAATCACCCCTAAAATTGCCACATAGCTGTTATCAGCCTGGGATACCGAATGTAATGGTTTGCATTTTCTGATACAAGCACTTTAGTCAGTGTTAATGTAGCAAAACACACTGTGAAATCGATCCAAAGAGAGGGAAGATGAAACTCCTCTCGTTCATGGCACTTGAAGATCAGCAGGGGTCGCCACTCTCTTGAAAAACCTCAAAGTTAGATGTGGGTTATTTCAGATTGTGAAGGCATTTTAGTAGTTTAAATGTAGTTTCAGTTTTCAGGCCCCTCTTCTGTGGAACCAGCTTCATGTTTCGGGAGACAGATGCCCTGTCTACTTTTAAGATTAATCTTAAAACTTTCCTTTTTGATAAAGCATATAGTTAGGGTTGGATCAGGTGACCCTGAATCCTCCCTTAGTTATGTCGCAATCGGTCTAAGCTGTTCGGGGATTCCCGTGATGCCTTGAGTGCTTCTTCTTCAGTCACCTTTTTCACTGACTATGTGTTTATACACCACTCTGCATTTAATTATTAGTTATTATTCATCTCTAGCTTTCATAGTGTGTCTTTTGTCCTGTCTTCCTCCCCTCACCACCAACCAGTTGTGGCAGATGGCCGCACCTACTTGAGCCTGGTTCTGCTGGAGGTTTCTTCCTATTAAACAGAGTTTTTCCTTTCACTTGCTCATGGGGGTTCATATGATTGTTGGGGTTTTCTCTGTTTTCTTTATGTTATTGTAGGGGTTTTACCTTACAATGTGAAGTGTCTTTAGGCAGCTGTTGTTGTGATGAGGCACTATATAAATAAAACTGAAGTGAATTAAATTGAATTGAAAACATCCAGCAATTAGCAAAAATAACCCATTGAAAAGATATAAAACACACAATATGTGATAAAAATGTCACGAAATACATAAGTAAATAAGTGATTAAAAATAAATACAAGCTATTTGCTGTGCATAACCAGTCACAAAAAGTGAGATATTCCGATCATCTAGAAAAATATTGTAATGCAAAATTAAATCCTTGACTCCAAAGATATCTATTAGTTCTACAGCAAATTTCTGTAACAATGATGGAAAATTAATTTGTTTACTTGGATATATTTCCTAAAATAAAATGAGTAAGTGAATCAAACATAGAAGCAGATGCAGATATAGTAATTACAGCCTTTTTTTTCTCATGTTGCTTAGTGCATACATAATTTACATTATGATAATTACATACAATACAATTACAATTATTTCCATAATTAGAAACACCAAAAAGTGAAATTCAGTGAAAAGCACAAAAGCCTCCCAAAACATTTAGTCACATAATAACATTAGTGGGAAAATATTTGTTGTGCAAAATGTGAAGGAGCTCACCTCTTTTATTTATTCATTTCATCCCTATCTCTAAATTAGTGGGTCTTCTAAGTCAGCGGTCCCCAACCCCCGGGCCTCGGACCGGTACCGGTCCGTGAGTCGTTTGGTACTGGGCAGCGAGAGTTGAGGCTCAGGTGTGAAATGTATGGTTTTCAGGGTTTTTATCGGTTTTCAGCGTTATTTTGTTATCCTTTTTATCGTTAACTCGGTTTTCCTGGGTCTTTTTATGTGTGTAATGAATAAATCTTCTTTTTTTCGGTACCGGTACTAGTTTTATTTTGTTGTATATATCCGCGACACCTTAAAGGCCAGTCCGTGAAAATATTGTCGGGCATAAACCGGTCCGTGAGGCAGAAAAGGTTGGGGACCGCTGTTCTAAGTTGTCTGGGTTCTGTGTGCAATTTATACCACTAGAGGGCAGAAGATGTGCTTTAAAAAAAAAAGTCAGTGCTTAACAAGTTTAAGAACTCTTTTCTTCAAACTATTTTCATGAATGATCTTATGCTATCATCACAGCCACCAACACAGCAGTTACCAGTGAGATTTATGAAGGTTGTACTGAATAATTAATGTCTTCACCTTTTCCGTATCCTGGCATGAAAGGGTCTCTTTACTTTAATGTGAAGTAGGAAAGCACAGTATAAATATTTTACCTCTTAACATCGACTGTGTTCTCAGCTCTCTAATAATATCAAATGTTAATTTGCTTAACAAATCCAAAAGGAAACTGTAATAAGCCACTCAGTTAAATGTGGCACTTGGAAGTGCTTGCTCACAGGGTGTCATTGGTTCCCTATCTGATATTTTATGATTTTTCCCTCATAATGTAAAAGCATGTTGAGATGACTTATATTGCAAATGGCAAATAAAATCTAAACCTCAGATAAGTCCACTTTATTTGAGGAGGAGGTATCTTGAATTTTATACCCACTCAACTCAACTGAATACCTTGATTTTACAATTTGTAGACTAGCTAAACGCTAATATCTTTCAAAGATGACACAGTTCCTCCAGCTGTATGAGGCTCCTCCCATGCAAAAGCATTAATTTTGACATGTAAAATTAATGCAATTCCCCTTTAATCCCACCATATGAGATGAGATGAGATGAGATGAGATCGCCTTTATTTGTCAGTTGCAGGTCTTTTGCCCGCAACCGAGATGACAGACCTTGCCGACCGTACATACAATACACAAACATCACATTGGGGAGACAGGTCAGGCTAGGTAGCGAGGAAAAAAACATCGAAATGTGTAACACAAAAGGATAATACAGGAATGCACAGATATCAACACACCATAGCACAATAAACACAGACAAGCAACATGGGAAAGAGTTCCAGTGTGTGCATCTAATCTGGGACCGCTGCAATCTTCGACTGTGCCTCCAACTGACCCGATGTCCACATCAGAGGGGAGGTAAGCGTTGGAGGTGGCGTTGGATCCGGGGTAGGGAGGGTGATGCGTCGGTGAGTGCTTATCAGTATCAGTATATGTATGTGTGTGCGTGTCCAGAGTTCAGTAAAGTAAGTTCAGCTAAGTAAACAGTCTTCCAGCCAACCCAGGTGGCCTTGCATGGAATGGGAAGGAACAGACTAAACACACTCGTTATCAGGGTGTTTTGTTCAGCTCCAGCCTTGCAGCTGGCGCCAAAGGGGTATCCGCATAAGTGATGTTATTTTTTTACTTTAGTGCGAACAGCTCATATGAATTTCAAAGCAGTTCTACAGTCCAACACTGGTCTCTCAATCTCCCGTTGGAGAGCCGCGAGCTTCGCCATACTTGCGTTCTGTGATGTTGTCACTTCTTGTGCTCAAGGAGCCAATGTCTGAGAACTCACGGCAGTGTGCCTCCCCGAGATGTCATCCAATTTTGCGCCCAGAGATGTTATTCCGGGCTAGCCCTTCCAAGATGTATCCAGTCTGCAGTCAGAGATCTTGTTCTGAGTATTCACAGCAGCCGTAGCCTCTCCAAGATCTTATCCGTGCTGACTCAATGAGCCCACTTTGAGAAACTCACGCCTCTCCCATCGTTCCAATCCCAGCGGGCAGCCTTGTGGGGGTTATGGCACAGTTATGAATGTAATATGAAACAACTGGTAGCTGTTCGAGAAGGCACAGAACATACTGTCCTATCTACCTGCTGATAAATGTTACTAGTGGTTTTTATCAGAAAAGGATATTTTCCTCTTTTCTTTTCTCTTTTCTTCTTTTAGACATCACCAGTCAACACAGAGTCATCAGAAAGAGGGATACCTTAACATTAAAGGTTACCACTGAGTGTGGTTTGTATGTTCACATGGCTGTTTGTTTTGTGAGATTTATCAGAATAGTTGCATCCTTTCCCCAATACATTAAGTTAGAAGACACAACGACCTGAAATCTAATTTTTATTTGTTTAATTCTTCAGTGTAAATTTGGTTTAAGGATAATGACACACATATTGGTCTTTATCAGGTAGTTACTTTATAATGACACATTATTATGTATTAGTAATTCATCATTTATAAAGCATTAGTCATCCTTAGTATGTGGCTGTGGCTCAGGAGGTAGAGTAAGTCATCTACTTACTTAGAAAAGTGCGCTCATAAGAATGGGTGTGAATGGGTGAATGAGGCAAGTTTTATAAAGCGCTTTGAGTGCTCAGGTAGAATAGAAGAGCACTACCTAAGAACCAGTTCAATCACCAGATATAAATATTTATTCTCCATTAACACTCACATGTATGACATGTTCATGGTATTATTTAAAAAGTCTAAGAAAGTGATTAACAAAGTATTTAAATGCACACACACACATATAGATAATTAAAACGAGTGATGCAAACATAGTCCACTTGAGGTTTGCAGAATACTAAAACATTGGTAGGACGAGAGTCTGAGTCTGTAAGAGGAGTTTAAGAGAGAAAAATCAGTTGGGTAACTGGGTAACGTTTAAGGTTTTTCATGTAAAATAAAATATGAATAAGGTCATGATAAAACATTAGCGAGGATTACTGGGATGTTTGAAATGTCTTTAGTTCATTCCTGAGGTTCAGTG
The DNA here is from genome assembly GCF_001858045.2 of Oreochromis niloticus. Classification (NCBI taxonomy): domain Eukaryota; kingdom Metazoa; phylum Chordata; class Actinopteri; order Cichliformes; family Cichlidae; genus Oreochromis; species Oreochromis niloticus. Next base: position 34,305,116 of record NC_031965.2, read on the forward strand.
TTGCTCTGGTTTGTGTTAGTGAGCTATTAGTGAGATGAGTCAGCATCCAGTCAGGTTCATTTCCAGAGTGCTCCTGAATTAGAAAGAACGGTGTCTGGTGAACACGGCTGAAATTAAAGAAGTATTGGATGGTCTCCTCCTCCTTCTCATTCAGTCAAATTCAATAAAAACTCAGAACAGCACATCATACATCAATTGATGCATCTAGGGTTATAATTTTAAATGCATATTTGCAGTAGACATAATCAGATGACCTCAATAGGTCACATGGTGAGCTATGGAGATGACCTCAATAGTTCACATGATGACCTATCGAGGTCACCTCACCTCACCCGATACCTCTGATGCTAATGAGCCATGCCTTTTTTTACACCTTGCTCCACGTGATGAGACATCACATGTATATCTGTATTGATACAGACTAAGGAGGAATAATACTTTATAAATGAATTAAGCACTTACTAATACTTTACTAATGCTCAATAGCATGTCATTATTATAAAGTGTTACCACTGATTTTAAATGATTTGTCATTGTGACTAAGCTGTCCAGTTAAAACGAGCAGTGGCAATCACCTCTAAACAGGCTAACCTTTGATCTCCATAAAAGTTACTTATGCAAGGCAGAGTAAAATGCTGCTTCACTGACTGCATTAGATTCAGTGTTGACTAGGAGCAGTGCATCTTCGTTGTCTTCCACACACAGGTATTGTCCTGATTTTTTTTAGATTAACTTCATTCATTCAGGCAGGAAAAGTTTCACTGTGTTTACTTTAAGTTAGTTTAGCTCAGTTTTGATGTTTTTAGTTTGAGTTTGTATTTTATGACTGTCAGTTTTCATTGATTGTGTTTTTAGTTAGCTTCATTTTTAAGACATCATTACCAAAATAAATTATAGTTACTATTAATATTCTTAATATTTATTTATCAATAATTTAGTTAGGAATAGTTAGGGTTTTTTATATGTTATTAGTTAGATGTTTCAAAAACAGCGCTGTAATCTGCATGTGCAGTGTTTAAGTTGATACGATTTTAAGCTTAAATATATCTAAATGGTAAATGAACTGATTCAACAACATGCCTCATTCACCCATTCACACACCTATTATGAGCTTAAGTACTTTCTATCTAACATTCACACACATTCATGCTCTGATGGATGCATCAGAGAGCAACTCGGGGTTAGAATCTTGCCCAAGCATATTTGGCATGCAGACTGGAGAACCCTGGGATCGAACCAACAACCTTCTGATTAGTAGAGGACCTGCTGTGTTGCCCTTCACTGCTGTGATACATCTGTCAAATGAATTCATTTTGAATTTCATCCGAAGAATTACAGAAAAGATATCTATAATATACCAAGGCATTCTTGGCTTCATATGTAATTTTAATTCTACATATATGTTTAATTAAGTATTGCTGTTTCAGCTCTTCATGAATTTCATATGTAGTGATAAATATGCAGATTTAGCTTCATGACTGGGCTTTTTTAAAAATTTGTTGGTTTTTTTTAATACAGTGCAGATGATTTAGGTGAGAGGCAGGTATGAGGAGGACACTGTTCATTCATTAACACTTTTATTCAGGTGTTAGTTATGGATGAACAAAATTCATGATTCAGAGAAAAACTCATTTTCTTCACATTCAGTATCAGTCCAAAACTTGGACATACTAACTAGCAGTTAACCATACATATGAATGGTTAACCATTCATTAACTAACACTTCAAATGAATGGTTAATTGGTACTGCACAAAACTTTTAAAAATGATGCTCAGTTTAACTATAGTTAAAATGGGAAATTCTTGAAATGTGTCATCCATTAAAATAGATGTTAATAATTAATGAACTTGTCTTTAGCTGTCTGCTTCTACTGTTTACACATTGTTAGCTCCCCTGAGCCACGTTAGGGATTTCTGAATTTCTTTGTGGAAAAGGTGAATAATGCCAGGGCTACTCTTTACCATTCAGCCCTTGTTCTTTGCTCTGTTGCTTTCTACCAGTTCGAGCCTGTAACTTTCTCTCTGTTCGTCATCTGAAGCCCTCAGGTTTCCCTATTGATGTTGCTCCACCTCGATTATTTAAAGAGGTCATTTCTACTCTTGGTCTATCTGTTCTTTCTATTATTAATACCAGTTTTTCATCTGGTACTTTTCCTAAAACCTTTAAGCATGCTACAGTTCAACCTCTGCTTAAGAAAACTAGCCCACTATTTTATCAAATTTTAGGCCTATTTGCAAGCTTACTCTTTTCTGTAAAATGCTGGAGAAAATTGTTTGTAGTCAGCTGAAAACTTTTTAAATTAAAAAATAATGTCTTTGAGATTTTTCAGTCTGCTTTTAAATCTCTGCATAGCACAGAATCTGTGTTGCTTAGGATTGTTAATGACATCCTCCTGGCTACAGATTCAGGATCATGTGATCTTGGTTCACCTAGACTTAACAGCTGCCTTTGACACAGTCTTTCACAACATTTTACTATCTCAAATGGAACACTGGATAGGTACTGTATTTGTGGTACTGCTCTGCAGTGGTTTAGGTCTTACCTGGCTGAGAGAACATCTTTTGTCAGTCTTTTGGATTTCAGATCCTCCTCAACTCCAGTCTCATGTGGGGTAACACAGGGATCAATACTTGGACCTCTGCTTTTCTCTCTACATCTTCTGCCCCTTGGCTCTATTTTTAGAAGGCACAAAATTGCTTTCCATTGCTATGCAGACGATACGCAGGTATCCAGAGGAAACCGGTTTCTTTAGTTTTAAGTGAACATTCTAGCTTCATGGGGGATTTCAGCTGCTTACCAGTTCACAGCCTCTTTTGTTTTATTTTTGTTTCACAACGCATTAAATGTTTTGAGTGAGTAACAGGTCTGGACTTAAGGCAGGGCAGTTTAAAACCAGCATTACATGTCATGTATTACAGCCTCCTGTTTCTGATTCTGGTAAATAATGCTCCTAAATGAGACATTTCTACTTGAATTATCATGTTGGTTAGTAACATTTCAACTTTGTGGTTTGGTCTCTTTTAGCATAGAACAAAATGAAGAAAAAATATTCTCTGGAGGAGAATGGCACTCGAAGACTCTCCTTTGTAAGTACTAAACAAACAGCAAATTTACATGTTGCTTTTACTTCCTGGCATCTTTTCCATCATCCACATCCTGCTTTCATTTTAGATGCTTAGCTAATTTCAGACATTTAGCTATTGACTAAGGCACAACCTCAGTCTTTCATCCACTCTGCCTTTTTTACTGATTGTCTTATACTTTCTTGTTGCTTTTCTGACTGTTTAGGCAGACGATGGTGTCCGGTGGCGAACTGGATCTGAGATCATCAATCCAGATGATCCTTGTGTGCAGAACTGTGAAATGGATCACCCTTCCTCATTTAGGAAATATCAGCAGACCTTGCAGATGCTCAAGCCCTTGCGTTTTTCCTCATCACAGTCAGTGTCAATGCCATACTTTATGACACAGGTCATTTTATCACAGGTGTCGAACTCCAGGCCTTGAGGGCCAGTGTCCTGTAGATTTTAGATGTGTCCCTGATCCAACACAGCTGATTTTGAGGCGACTTTTGTTGTGATTTGGCGCTATATAAATAAAATTGAATTGAATTGAATTTAAATGGCTAAATTACCTCCTCAACATGTCTTGAAGTTCTCCAGAGGCTTGGTAATGAACTAATGATTTGATTCAGGTGTGTTGACCCAGGGTGAGATCTAAAACCTGCAGGACACCGGCCTCCAGGCCTGGAGTTCGACACCCCTGGTTTAGACTAACTTAGATAATATTTGATGGATAGTTATTTGTTGTCTCTTTTGTCTCTTTAAATACTTTAAACTTGGAAATGTATTAATGCCAACATTTTATATCTGCTTTATATTTAGGCCCCACCCTGTGGACAATGCAGGTTTCCTGTCCTTCATGACTTTTGCCTGGATGACCCCCATGATGTGGTCAATTTTTAGGAATAAGCTGGACATCTCCCAGCTAAAGTTGTCTCCTTTTGATATTGCTGACACCAGTGCGCAAAGGTCTTTTCTCTTCACCTTATATTCACATTTAAACACAACATATCCAAAAATGAGTCAGGGGGATCACAGTCAAAATCCAAAGACATTGTGACAGTTGGAAAAGTACTTGAAATTTACTAAGTACTTATAATATTTAAAAGAAAAACAGACTGCTGGGTGAGTAGGTCCTGATTGTAAGTGTCTTGCAGGTTTCAGAGACTCTGGGATGAAGAAGTGGCAAAGAGGGGTTTGGAAAAAGCCTCACTGGTTCGTGTGGCCTTTCGCTTTCAACAAACCAGGCTGATTGTCTCTGTCATTATTGGTATTCTTGCCATGGTTTCAGCATTTTTGGGCCCGGTGAGTCATCATCTCTGTGTTTCATGTTATTAGATATTAGAACATGAACAATCCCAGCTGTATACAGTGGAAACCAGTTTTGTCCAAAGGCATTTCTGTCGTTTCTAAATGTCGCATCTGAGCAATTTAAAGAGGAACCATCTCATCAACTCATCTGAAGATGCACATAAGTAAAAAAAAAACAATGATTTTAATCTCAGATCTTGTGATGAAAGTATATTTTGTTCTGAAAAGTAGTAACTGAAAGTGTAGCAATGTATAATAATTAATATATACATCTGTGGTCAAGTTTACATACACTCATCACGGGGATGAATGTCACGGTAATTCTGTGCCTCTGTTTTTTTCTTTGAACTGTTTCATTTTTCAGGGTGGAATTATTGTACAGCATAAATCTTTAATGACTTTAAAAATTGGGTGCATAAGTTTGAAAATATTTCAGATTTTTTCAAATCCCCATAGGGTTAAAAGTATACCTACAAGTTAGTTTTTAGTTACTTTGCCAGTTAGTTTTCGAATTGATTTTAAGATTTTGACACTTGTTTTTAAATCATTGCATGGACTAGCTCATGTTTATCTTTCTGATCTTTTAAATTGGTATACTCCGGGGAGATCTTTGAGGTCTGTGGACCAAATGCTGCTAGTTGTCCCTAGGTCTAGATTAAAACACAGAGGAGATCGGGCTTTTGCTGCGACTGCTCCAAAACTGTGGAATAAACTGCCTTTACATATCAGGACCTCTTCAACACTGGATACTTTTAAAACTCGTCTAAAGACCTTTTTTTACTCCTTGGCTTTAAATTCTGTATGAGTCTGTCATTATTTCATTATTATTTTTCTCTTATCTTTGATTTTACTTTCTTTTTAAAATTTTATAGAATTGTATTCTATTGTACAGTACTTCGTTCAACAGCTGTGCTGTATAAATAAAACTGATTTGATTTGATTTAACAAGCCTAAATATACACTTAACTAATTTTTTGTTAAATTTCCCTGCAATTTGCACGTCAGCTAGATGCTTTTGGTAGCCATCAACAAACTTCAACACTTTTCTTTGCAGAACTAGTACAGTTCATTTAAATTGGTTGATTTTCTGGCACAGACCTGGATCTTTGTGCTGTTGAAAAAACCAACTTTGTCCAAGTTTTGACCATGTATCTGTTAAGATGAAGTTGAAAAATTTGGAGATAGTCCTCCTGCGCCATTATTCCATCCACTCCATACATTGTGCAGGAAAACAGCTCCATAGCATTATGCCTCCATTGCCTTGCTTGACAGCTGGTACAGTGTTCTTAGCTTTGAGAGTTTCTGCTTTACTCCTCTAAATGTATCTCTTGTTATTGTGGCCAAATAGCTCAGTCTTGCTCTCGTCTGACCGTGTAACTTTTTCTGGGACGGCATTCGACTTGTCCATGTGGGCGGCTGCAAATTTCAGTCGAACCTGAATGTGTCAATTTTGCAGAAGGGTCTTCTTTCTTTCTCTGCACCCTTTCAGTCCATAGTGATATAAAATATGTAATTTGATCTTAAAGATTAATGTTATTTAAGTGTCACAAACCATTTTCTCCCTGTTCTTTCAGGCTGTACTGATCAGCATGATCTTGAATTATATTGAAAACCCAGAGAAGTCGGTGTCCAACACAGTGTCCTATGGTGTTGGTTTGTCCATTGGTCTGTTCACCACAGAATGTTGCAAAGCTCTCCTAATATCCTTGCTGTGGGCAATGAACCTACGCACAGCAGTGAGACTGAAAGGGGCTTTCTCTGCAGTGGCTTTTCAGAAAATCATATCGCTGCGGGTATACAGCAGTGTTTCAATGGGAGAGGTAAAGACTAGTTCTCACTTCTATGGTAAATGCAATATAGCCACATTTGTCTGAGAAAGTTTTAATGCTCTTGTAATTAATTCTAAAATAATTGTATCCACTTGTACCATGTTCTTACAGCTGATAGCCTACAGAAGCCAGTGTAACAAAAATATGCTAATGTCTTTTTTAGCAAAGATTTCATTTTTGCTTTAAAAAACTTTGACATTGCTTTCACCCACGCTGTAGTGGAAAAAACTTGGATACGTGGTGCTGTTTGTGTCCATGGTAGACATTAGTGGACCAGATGTAATGTCTGCTAAAGACATCTGTGAACATGAAAAGCGTCTTTGTCGCTATATTCTATCTTGAGTGAGCATGCTTTATATTGTGACGTGTATACATATGTTTTACATGTTTTTAATATCTCATGTATTCTTCTTTCTATCCCTCCATAAAGTATTATAAATTATCTTGTGAGTCAACAGAGCTACAAATAATTTGAACTTGTTTTGACATAAAAGAAATGTGTTTTGATGCAATTCCTAATTAACTTTCCTTCATGTCTTTCTGCTGCCTAGATGATTAACGTTTTGACCAGTGATGGCCACAGAATGTTCGAGGCTGTACTGTTTGGGAGCTTTGTGCTGTCCAGCCCAGTGCTCTTTATTATGTGTATTGTCTACGCATGCTACATTCTGGGCTACACCGCACTGACTGGAGTCTTCACATACCTGATTTTTGTCCCTGTACAGGTCTGTATATATTGCACATAAATCTGACATATTTTTACATTAGAAGCTGTGAAAGAAAGTTGGTTCTTATTTTATTACAATAATCAGAAAATGTAAATAAAAATGTAATTCAAACATTTTTAAATTTAGAGAATTAACTGAACAATTAACTGAAAATAGTGCAAAGTTAGCAAGAACAAATTTTGGAAATTGTATGCTTATATGCTATATTTTCAGATTTGATGTTAGAAACACAAACAATATTGACCTTAATGTGGTAAAGGATTTGTATATTCCTGGGAGCTGTGTTGTTCAGGACAATATGTTCTTGTAGAATTTCCCACTACAGTTCTGACCCAGGAAAAGGGAAAAACAAGGGCTGATTTAAAAGTCATAGTGTAGAGAGGCGAAATTACATCATTGTTCAAAAAATTTTAGACCTATTTGTGGCTAGGGTCCTGGAAGAGGTTCCCTGTGGAGACTCCATAGTTCTTTAGGAAGCTTGATCAGAGGGAGGTGTTTGCTCGAACACAAATAGTTTGTTTTTATGCCAGCAACTGTTTTTTGCTAACATAAAATTATTAATCTGTAAAACCTAATACTGACCAATAATGAAATATAAGTATGTGTTTAATATGAGGTAATGAAAAATAATGGGAAATACTAATGTTGCAATCTGACTTTATACAACAACCAAACAAACACAAATAATCAAAAAAACAAAAAAAGAAAACTGCACAACTGAAGTTTGTAACAATAATATAATAATAATAACAATAAAAATAAGAATAAGAACAATAATAATAATAAAATATTATATCACAAGACTTGAGGCATGTAAAGCAGTATATTTTACCTTTCTATAAATTCATTTCTTTTGTTTAGTAAGCTGCTAATATAGCAAAACTGTGATTTTTCTGTGTTTTCTTATATTATTCCACATATATTACTTTGCTGCTTATTAACTTTAGTCACTCACAATGTATTTTTCTTGATTTTTGTAGATTTACTTGGCCAAGTTCATAAATAAATTCAGATGGAAGTCCTTATTGATAACCGACAGCAGAGTTCACACAATGAATGAGATTCTCAACAGTATAAAGCTAATCAAGATGTACGCGTGGGAAGATTCTTTTGAGAAGACGATTGCAGGTATATCAAGCTGTTTCATTTTGATATTTTTTTTAACCAATATGTCAAATATCAAGGAAATTATTCATACACACCAATTTGTTTAAACACAAAATCACATGTCACAATGGTATGTATGGGCATCCTTATGTACAATTGTGATCAGAAGTCCTGATGCTTTTGGTCACCATCATCAAGCCTAGCCCCAAGAGGGTTGAGATTAGGGCTTTCAGAAGTACCAGTCAAGAAGCTTAATGTTAGTCTATTTTATCCATTGCAAAACCAATTTTGTGCCAGAGTGGAAGAATTTGGAGGTACCACTGGTCACGAAAGAACCCCAAGCAATGATGCTTTACAGCTGGTACTATTATCTTAGGTTTGAAAGCCTCATCTTTACTCCTCTAAGTGTATCTCTTAATACTGTGGACAAATATCTCAATCTTTGTCATGTCTGACCATAAAACCTTTTTTCCAGAAGGCATTTGGCTTGTCCATGTGCAAATTTCAGTCAAGTCTGAAGGTGTCAATTTTGAAGCAGGGGCTTCTTCTTTGGTTGGCAGCCTCTCAGTCCATGGCGATATAACTCACTTCACTGTGGACTCTGATGTCGATGTTCTTGTACTTACAGTTGTTTGAACTGATAATCCTGGAATCTGCATCTTGTGTAAATCTATACTTCTCTTTCTGAGGTCTTCACGGAGTTCTTTCTCCATTCCCCATTGTCCTGAGTATTGCTCTGTCCAATGATTGTTGTTAATTAAACCCTTTTTATGCTGGCAAAAAGAACCTAAAAGTTGCCATTAATCATTATCATAATAGGTTTTTGTCCAGTCAAGTGAAAAGACATTGTAGAACCATCAACAACACTTAATAAAAGATTTAAGGTTATATTTATATTTTTTATATATATTTAAGCCTGTATGTATCATTTTGAGCCTGTATGGATAAGCTTTACAATCGTTACATCCCAAAGACAGAACTGTTTAAAGAAATAGTTAAAAGCCCAAAATTACAATGACATTCATGAGTGTATGATAAGTGTATGTAAACTTCTGACCACAACTACAGATCTATAATGAGTAAGGTGACCTCATGTCTAACTAATGCATACACTTTTATGTACCTCTCACAAGAATATCTATTTGTTAGACTCCCTTCATTACAAGTTGAAGCAGTCATCTGCCTTTAAAACATTCAGTTGTTTGTGAGAACATCTTGAACCCTCACTTACTTTCAATTTACCTTGAACTTTTATGGACATTTATCGGCTTGCTGCCAAATCTGGGGCTCGCCCATGTGTTCTCATTTTCTTATGACAAGTAAATTGCATGTGGGAATATGATATGCTTTAGTATCTTATGATCTTGTTAACTTCCTTATCAGTGTTAGAGACTGTGAGGTCTAGGTCTTCAGCCTATATTCTCAGTAATTTCTTGAATAAAAAATGATCATAATGTAGTCATCTGAATACCTTATTGCTCGTTACTACAGTGCTCACTAAAGAACTACAGTAAAAAAAAATGTAGGTCACTAAAAATAAAGTTAACTAACGAAAAACTTTTAATTCTTACAGGCTTAAGGAAAAATGAAAAGAAACAACTACAGAAGGTCAGTTATGTCCAGAATGCTAATACAAACATCACCAGCATCATCCCCACCGTTTCCACTGTCCTCACCTTTCTGGTTCACACTTTGGTGGGGTTACCTCTCAGCACTTCTGATGTGAGTACTACAGCAGTATACCAAAACTGTACAGGTGGAAAAACCCCTTTTACTAACGCGTCAACTTAAAGTAACACAGTTCTAAATCTCAGACTGTTTGGATATGAGGCATAAGATAATGAAATACAGGTTTATCACATTCCTTTAATTCCAATTGTGCTAAACCAGATTGCTGTGGCCAATTTAAAATAAACATGATTTGTTTGCATCCCATAATCATGTATAGTGTTTTAACATAATTTTTTGTTTTTACAAGGCTTTTACCACAATTGCCATCTTCAACTGCATGAGGTTCTCCCTCGCCATCCTGCCCATGTCTGTGAAGGCCACAGCTGAGGCTGTTGTAGCACTAAAACGATTAAAGGTAAATTATTCTTTTTGTGCCCTCTGCAACTGTTAAGATAAAACGGCATTCATGTAGAGACTCGATTGTGCTTTTCCTGTCTTCTATCATATATATTGTTACTCTGATGCATGCTTATATGGCCAAGGTTTCAAATAGTGAAGTCAGCGTATGTACAAGTGAGCCAAAACCTCACAATTCAGATGTTTTTAAAATCACAGGCACACATCTTTAAACATATATTGACAGCCTGCATTACAAACCTGGTTTTAACGCTGCTTTGATTCCTGTCTTACTTTTACCCTTGCTTTTGTCTAGTCACACCATGTATCTCACTTTCATTCAAAAATATCAACAGAAAAACATGCTGTGTGATGTTATTTCAGAAAATTTTGCTGATCCAGAATCCTGAGCCCTACCTGATGAAAAAGGTAGATAGTGACTCAGCTATAGTGATGAAAAATGCTACATTTTCCTGGACAAGACCTGAAAGCCAGTCTGGCCCCCCACCCAGCACAGCCAACGGAGTGTCAGAACACAAGACAGCTGAGACTGAATCCTCACCAGCATTGAAAAACATCTCCTTCACACTGCCTAAGGTGTGATTCAATTCTGATAATGATATCTCAGGTTATCTGCATTCTATTAAAAGTAAACTAATTGTCTGGTATTTCCCGAAGGGCAACCTGCTCGGTGTCTGTGGGAATGTGGGGAGTGGAAAGACATCACTGATTTCCAGCATTTTGGAACAGGTTGCTTTCTCTTTTGTGTTTTTATCCTTTTCTGTTATTTTGTATCATTTCTTTATAGTTTTCTTTTATTTATTTTTTGTTCACTCTTTTCTTATTTGCATGTGTTGAGAAGATAGAACAAGGACTTTGAGGATTCAGTGAATGTAGACAGTGAGAGAAACAAGAGGACTGTTGGAGGAAAGTTTGTGAATCAGGAGGTGCAGAGGATTAGTAAGGAGCAGGTGAGGGCAGCTATGAAGAGGATGAAGACTGGAAAGCCATTTATGACCAGGGCAAGGGTGATGTGCAAAAGTGTAATAACTGCAGAGGGACAAAGTTTTTTCTTTTCTTTTTGTCAGCTTGAAGAGACTTTATTAGGCGAAACTTGTGCTAATGCTACTAGGATTCAGCTAATATCTGTTATAGAAATGTTGTGGATATGTTGTGGAAGACGGAAAACTAGTCACCCTACACAGGTCAAACATAGTTCAACAGGATATATGTAGCAGATAAGCTAAACAAGTCTCATCAATTCAGAGACCGGAAGCAGGACACTGTGTCAGCTGAGGAAATTCTGCATGCTTGCACTTCCGCTTCATGCAGGGTTCAGTGGGTTAAGACACAGGTGAATGAAAGCTGTATCTTAGTATATAACAAAACAATCTTCTACATATCTTATCTGCATAACACCTGTGTAGAAGGAAGCTGTTACAGTTTGTTTGCAAACAAACTGTAATCTCCCAATTTATCTTCAGAATTATGTAGATGGCAGAGGGTGATAAAGTTTTTGAGTCATACCATGAAGCTACAGGAAAAAATTGTTGAAGGTAGGTTAGTAAGAAAGGTGACGATCAGTGAGCAGCACAATGGCTTCATGCCAAGAAAGAGCATTATAGATCTGATGTTTGCTTTGAGATTGTTGACGGAGAAGTAGAGAGAAGGTCAGAAGGAGTTGCACTGTGTCTTTGTGTGAATCTAGAAAACGTTTATGGTAGGGTGTCAAAAGACAAACTGTGGTGCCGCACTTCTCTCAGTAGCAGAGAAGTATGTTAGGGTGGTGCAAGACATGTATGAGGGCATACGATCAGCTGTGGCAAGGTCTAACAAGAGACGAAGGAGGAGAAAGAAGACGTTTTTACTATTTCTAACCATACATGAAATGTCTAGTAAATATAGCTTTTCTGTCTCCTTGATATTATCTTTTAGATGCACCTTCTTCAGGGCTCCATCACAGCCGATGGGACATTTGCGTACGTCTCCCAACAGGCCTGGATTTTTCACGGAACTGTTCGAGAAAATATCCTCATGGGGGAACCTTTTGACCAAACCAAGTAATTGATAATTTAACATAAATCAGTTATTGTAACTATTTTTGAATAGCTAAGACTTAAATATGAAAAGAACAGGTATTATTATAAAATAAGGAGATTTCATGTCAATAATTACTGCACCAACCAAGACTATGAAAATGAGGGGAAGCGTTTTCGGTTTGACTATATATTCCCTGTGACTTTACCTTACATGAAAAATGTTCAACTAGGAGAAAGTTCATCTTATCTCTGTGAATTTGCATTTGATAAGAATATAATAAAAGTGGAGGTCATCTTCATTATCTGACAGGGTTACAATAGGAAGTTCAATTTAGTGATGGTGAGAAGGGAAATTTGCTGACCTCTGTATAGTGTAGACTTAACAGAAAGTGAAAGGGCCCTGTCATAACCTCTCATAAACCACCAGGCACCATATGTCTGAGCAAATAAAATGAATGCTTTTTCAAAGAAAAGTTTTTCAGAGACCAGGTCTTATCCTGATTACATATGTTATTAGACTCATTGGATTTTTAGAATTATTTAATTGGTTCTGTTCGATACACTATATTTCTCTCAGTCAGGGAACTGTCTTACATTGTTACTCCACAGATATGACAGGGTTGTGGATGTCTGTAGCCTCAGAGCTGACCTGAAGATTCTGCCATTCGGTGACCAAACTGAGGTAGGTGCTCTCTCTTTAAACTGTCAAAGAAATTCATTGAAAGTCCTTATCTGCATAAACAAGTATCTGATAGATAAGTAGAAAAAAAAAAAGCCTTGTGTCATGTGTCCTAGTCGTTTAAACATACAATTCAACAAAGTCCAAAATAAATAATGAGCTATTTGAAGTTAAACAAACCGTAACAACCATATCTCCCCTCCAGCAACTACTATGTGAAGATAAAGGAGGGTATATTGAGACAGAATAATACTATAGTGTTGTATGGAATAAATGCACTAGTATAATGTAATGAATTACAATATTTAAAATATAATACCATCTCTTGCATAAAGATTGAGTAAATTTCTGGATTGTATTAAGTCTGACTGATATTTTGTCAGATTGGGGAGCGGGGGCTTAATCTGTCAGGGGGACAGAAGCAGAGGATCAGCCTGGCCAGAGCAGTCTACTCCAACAAGGACATCTTCCTCCTTGACGATCCTCTATCTGCTGTTGATGCTCATGTGGGGAAACATATTTTTGAAGAATGTATAAAGAAGGAGCTCCAAGGAAAATCGGTCGTACTGGTTACACACCAGCTCCAGGTAAGAACACTGTTTCATTCTTTAGTGCTTTCACTAAAGAATAACAATAAATGACAAGAACAATTGATATAAGCAGTTAAAAAAAAGACTCTCCTGACCATATATATTGTAATTTTACAGTCAGAGGCCATGTCTTACCATGGCAGTAGGAACAGAAAAACATCCGTTAGTACTTTATAAAAATCACTATAATCCACTTTGTTAATCTATATAAAAACCAAAGTGAAAAATTGACCAGGTTACTTGATGGATCATATCTTGGCCTGAGCCTCTGAAATCTGGAAATGCTGCTGGGCAAGCACCAGGTGATTTCATGAATATTGTCTAAAATTTTATTTTTAAATATAACATTTTGGACAAATTCAGTCAAATCTGAAAAAACTTAGTCACACTACTGGAGATAAAAACTTCTGTCAAATGACATATCTGTGTACATACATGTGATTATAGTTTAGAACAGCTCTGACAACACTATAGATTTTGTTGCCACAGTTGTTCTCACTTATGCTTGCTAGTATTTGGAGTTCTGTGATGACATCCTGGTTCTGGAGGACGGGGAGATCAGGGAGGCCGGAAACCACGAAACCTTGATGAACGCCAGCGGACGCTATGCTCAGCTCATCACCAATTACCAGATGGAACAGTCCAAAGTAAGCGTACCCTAAATTAAAAGAGTACATCTCATACCTCTTCCATTTTTATCTTTGATTTTTATTATTAAGTTCCTGCAAATCACCTCACCTGTTCTTTATTGTTTGATTATGTCAAAAACAATAAACTTAATGATCAGTTGTAAAACAAGGTACAAATCATTCCAATCAGTCCAAAGTAAGCGTACCCTAAATTAAAAGAGTACAGCTCGTACCTCTTCTATTTTTTATCTTTGATTCTTATTATTAAGTTCCTGCAAATCACCTCACCTGTTCTTTATTGTTTGATTATGTCAAAAACAATAAACTTAATGATAAGTTGTAAAACAAGGTACAAATCATTCCATTCGTGGTTATAAGCTTGTACGGGCTGGGCTGTAATGCTGTGTTCCTGATATTCTTGCTTGTCAGACTCAGAATGAGGAGGGAGAGGAAGAGGAGGATTTATCATCCCAAGATGCCACTGAGTTGAAAGAGGTTGCGCTCAGACATCGTGCAGACCGTGGGATAGCAAACCCTGGTATAAAAACTAGGAAGAAAATGATTTTAATAATTTGAACTTTTTGGGTGTTTGAATTCATGACAGACTTTGTCTTAGTAGTGGTGCTTTTTTGAATAAGGTGGGGTTTTTGGGGTTTTTTCACTGTCCAGAGACCAGTGTTTAGGGGGATGACGCTGACACTTTCTAAATATTGCTGTGCCAGCACATGTGCAGTGTTGAGACATCAGTACTTTTGTTTGTTAAAGAGCAATTGTATAACCAGGGACAGATCAAAGTTTTGTCAATCAAAAACGAGGCCTTGTAAAGTAATAACAGACAGGGCAGCAAACTTGTAGTCCTGGCTGTTTTTGTTATATACCCATGTTTTTTTTCTCTAACTAAACACCAGCAAAGTTCCAATGTGTCTTCATAATTTTTCATGTGTTTTGAAAGTGTAATGTTGCACCAAAAATATGACCTGTGAAGGTCATGACATAACATTACTATCATATTTATACGCATCAAAACATTCAGTGACCTGCAATAGGTCAGGATAGAAATGTTTGATCCCAGTTGTATTATTTAAAGTGACTCTTCCCTCTATAGATACAAGTGATTAGTTTCCAGATTTCCTTGCTGTAGGGGTCTGTGGTTCAACTCTTTGTAGTTATGTCTTACAATATGTGGTCAATGATAATTTAAGTCAATTGTTGTGATTAGTAGAATGATAAAATTACTTCTATGCTTCCTTTCAGCATTTGACATGTCAGATGAAAAGGATCATGAAACAACAGCTGAGCAAAAGCGTAAGACTTTAAAGTTCACTTAATTCTGAGTGTCATCCCAGGGTTTGTCAGCTGTTTCACTATTACATATTTAGTTGTTATGTGATGCCCTGTGTTACACCAAGCAATACTTTAGATTTTTAGATATTTTTTATAATGGAAATGCACATGTGATGCATGTAAATGCAAATGGAAGTCACTAATCCTGTTACGACTATTAAAATATTTTCCCCGTTTTAAGCTCCTGTCAAGTCTGATGACCAGCTAGTCCGTGAAGAGTCCTTCACGGAGGGTGCTGTCTCCTTAAGAACCTACCACCGGTACTGTCAAGCAGCTGGAGGTCTGATACAACACACACATGCATTTACATGATTTTGAGCAGTAATGTATACTAATATGTACTTAATAGTTGTGCTGTAACTCTCTGCTACAGGCTACATTCTCGTCTTTCTCGCTGTCCTGAACATTGTCCTGATGATTGGATCCACAGCCTTCAGCAACTGGTGGCTCAGCTTCTGGCTTGGAAAGGGTAATGGGGTGAGAATCCTGTCTCTCTAGCATTCACACAATAATAATCTCATCGTGTATCAACAGCTTGGGTGAAATAACAATGAGCTCTCAGTCACTGGATTATTGGATGTGCTCATTATACTGCTGCAGTGTGAACCTTTTTACAGGGTCAAGCATACCTGTAAAGAACAGAGTGCTAACTGAATGGTCTGGGCAGAACCAATGTGATGAAGAACATAATATTTCAGCTAGCACATTTCTTAGTGGTACACTTTCGTATTATTCCAGCCTATCAGTACACAGAATACTGGCACATCTTAGTCTACCCTTTATGCTTGTTTAGCTTGACCCTAACCCGAACCATGTCCTGGAACAGTTGTTTAAAGAGCAACTTGCGATCCACCACCATTACTACTAAACATTGTTCTTTAACAGTACCTTTGCATGCTGGAGTGTTATGTTCTTTATTTAGCAAATTCAGGATCTGGAAAGTAGTCTTCCTATTTCACGGTTAATGAATTTTTTCAAAAACTTCCTGTCTTTGATGTAAAAAAAATTAGTTTCCATGCACTGCTGTATTAGAAACCTGCTCTCTAGCTGTGGCTTGTCACTCAAGATGACAGTTCAAGAAGGACCCACCGAAATGATTGACACGCCAAGTCCACTCTCTCTCCACTAACAAAAGATATTTTGTCTGTTTTATCGCAGTCATCGACTAACCCAGGTTCAGATTCAGGTGACATCTCAAAAAATCCAGACCTGCACTACTACCAAACGATTTATGGTGTGATGACGCTCATCATGGTGGTACTTGCCCTCATCAAATGCTTCTTTTTTACTTATGTCACCTTGAGGGCCTCCTGCAAACTCCACGACACAATGTTCAAGAAGGTACCCAGAAATAATCCCCAGTGTTTACCATTCAACATGACCAATTGAAACACAGATTAACTGCTCAATGATTCAATAAATGATTATTTTTGTTGTTTGTATTTTCCTCTCACAGATTATTGCCAGTCCAATGAGTTTCTTTGACACAACTCCAACGGGCCGAATTCTAAACCGTTTCTCTAAAGATCAAGAAGAGGTGGACACTGTGCTTCCTCTTCACATGGATCCTTTCCTGCAGTTTTGTCTTCTCGTCACATTCACAATTATCATCATCGCATCCGTTTTTCCGTACATGCTTGTGGCTGTGGTTGTCATGGGAGCGTTGTTTACCCTCATTCTCTTGTGAGTTAAGTTTTAAAAATTGGCTTAGTGCGAGAGCAAATAGTTGACTAAGGTACAAGTCGATCAACATTTGTTTTAATTTATCTGCAGCCTATTCCAAAGGGGTATTCGTCATATGAAGAAGATGGAAAACATCAGCCGTTCTCCCTGTATCTCACTAACGACTTCTACACTGCAGGGCCTCAGCACCATCCATGCTTACAACACAAGAAACAGTCACATAGAAATGTAAGACACCAGAACTCCTTCACAAAAACAAGTAAAAGTCTCTCTATTACTGGTCAGTCTGTAAATGATGTGTTCTTTGATTGGTGCTCTACAGGAGTGTGATCTCAACTCTCATCATGTCATTGTGTCATATTGTAGGTTCAATTCCCTGAATGACATCAACTCAAATCACTTTTTATTGTTTCATTCTGGCACCCGATGGCTTTCTTTTTGGCTGGACTTCATGGCTGCTACTATGACCTTGTTGGTGTCTCTGTTTGTAGTGCTTAGCAGTAATGACTTTATCGCTCCATCCTTGAAAGGCCTGGCCATATCCTATACCATACAGGTAAATAAGGAGAGCAGAGTTATACGTCTAAGTCATGTTGAAATGTGTGTTTGTGTTTTGTTAGAACTTTTGTGTGTTGTCCAGTTGACAGGCATGCTTCAATATGTAGTAAGAGAGTCAACGGAAGTGGAAGCAAGGTTCAACTCAGTGGAGCGACTGCAGGAATACATCATGGTCAGATTTCTCTCCGGAAACTATCCATCTTTCATGGTTTTGCCAAGACCAAACCCCAAATTTCCTCTGTTTGCCTCACTCAAAAAATTAATTTTTTTATTTGCAGGATTGTAAGTCTGAGGCCCCCAGGCATGTTAAAGAGGCTCAGATCCCACAGGACTGGCCTAGCAGTGGGGGCGTCTCCTTCGTAGACTATAAGATGAGGTACAGAGAGAATACACCAATTGTCCTAAACGGCCTTGATTTCCACATTCAACCTGGAGAGAAGCTGGGGATCGTGGGAAGGACTGGCTCTGGTAAGGCCCCGAATTTAGTAGCTATTACTTTTTCTTAATTTTTATTCAGTGGGATATTTAAAAATTATGTGTTAATTAGAAATATTTAAATAATTATGCAGTTAAAAAACATTAGATATTACAGCAATGCTGTTTCCAAGTAGGGCTGCCACAAACGATTATTTTGATAGTCGACTAGTCACCGATTATTTTTGCGATTAGTCGACTAATCAGATCATGCATCCATTGAACGTAAAACGTACAGCTTATTGCGCCAGCATGCATCTGCTCTTATATAACTATCATTAGCTTACAGCTTTAAGTGTTTAAGATATGTGCTAACTAAAAATAAAGACAAGATGATAGTTTATTAAATGTTAATGAAATTTGCAGATTTTTTTGTTGAAGTTTAATAAACTCCTTGCTATCTAAAATATAACAGGACACCGGAGTATATTCTGGAGCATCTCACACTTCTGATAACCAGTTGTCTGCTTGACGTTTATTCAGCTGTGTAAAAACTATAACTTTAATCTCAGCCAAACCGATTTACTCAGGAACAAATTAAATACTAAAAAAGCCAAACAATAACATTTTTAAGTTATCTAAGTGACTTATGTATGTTAAACCTGAGTAGCGAAAGACGGCGGTGGGTTTGAAAACGATTTGCCGGGAGTCCGGTGTTCTCACGGGCTGTAGTGAGCCTTGCCCCCGGCTAGCTATTGAGCTAGTAGTTAACAGACGTCTCCGAAAATGTCGGAGCGCTTTTGAAAATATGTGGTGTCTTGATAAACTGACCAGATATTTGAGGTTTACACAGTTGCATTCTCGCCTGAAAATATGTTAAACGTTTATTTTGTGACCCAGAAAGAATAATAACAGTAATATTAAAACTAACTAGCTCCCGCCATTGTTGGAAACTGAGCTGGGCTGCGCTATGAATTCTGGGACAGAGCTACTTCTTCTTCTTCTTCGGGGTTTAATGGCAGCTGGCATCCTTGTAAATGCAGTGCTGCCATCTTCTGTTTCAGTCCGTTATTACACTCTTAAATCCTACTACTTATTCCTGCGTCTTTTGTGATCTTAGAAAGCTTCAAACGACGCGTCGACTATTAAATCAGTCGTCGACGATTTTGATAGTCGACGTAATCGTGACTAGTCGACTAATCGTGGCAGCCCTATTTCCAAGACAGTTGTGACACTTTTTAAACACAATGCAATGATCTCTTTTTGATTGGATACAAGTAGTAAGTTGGCATATTGCACATTTACTGCTAATTAGCTCATCTTTTAACAATAAGTGATAAAGAAATAAGACTTTGAAAGCAAAATGTTTTCCCAGACTCACTTGATATAGAAGCTGTGCAGTTTGAAGCCATCTTTGTCATATTTCATGTTTTATAATTTGCTAGTAGGTGACAGTTCTGGACTGTAGGAAGACCAGTTTAGACCGATGGTTCTTTGAGTAGGCCGCCATGCTGTTGTAGTTTAGCACTGTAGGAGTTTGATCTTTTATCAATGGACGCACTAACAAAAAGTGCTTACTGACCTTGGTTGAAACTGGACTCAGAAAAAAAAAATGTTTCTGATTCCATTTAGTGATGGTCTCCTTATTCCCAACCATTGATTAAGATGAAAGATAATTTGTTGTTTATCCATTAAAATGTATAACTTTAAACATTCATATGTTAAATTAAATCTGTCTTTATTTACATTTTACACAGTTTCCTTTTTTGGGAAACAGGGTTGTAATTATTATAGCAGTGAATTCCTAATTATTCCATAGTCCAGATTACAATTTTACTCAGCTCTTCTTGATAGCTATAGCTACTCTGCTCTGTGCTTTGTGTCTGTAGGGAAATCCTCTTTAGGAGTAGCTCTATTCAGACTAGTAGAGCCTGCAGCAGGAACCATAAAGATAGACGGAGTTGATATTATGTCCATTGGCCTGCAGGATTTGCGCAGCAAGTTGTCCATCATCCCTCAGGACCCTGTGCTGTTCATCGGTACAGTAAGGTAGTGAACCAGAAGTACAGAATCACTGATTTTACTCCTGCATGTCAGTCACTAGATAAAGAGCTGTTTTTCCTACAGGTACAACCTAGACCCGTTTAATAACTACACTGATGAGGAGATTTGGGCAGCACTGGAGAAGACCTATATAAAGGACTCAGTATGTTATCAGTATTGTATACTCTTATTGTTTGTTTTGCCACTCGCTTTTATCCAAGATTTTGCTTTGACAAAAACTAAAACCCACAACACATAAGACTGCAGTCTCTGTGACACGTCTGATTAGTATAGCCCTAAAAGAATATGGAATAGCCCGAGAGGCAAAAATATATTTTATGTTCATTTTTTTTAGCACATCCTATGTTCATGACGTTTATTTAGTTTTACTTCTGTTCTTTTTTTCCTTTAGTTAGCTCTCAGTTATTAGATTTTTAACAATTTTTCTGCCACTTGCCAGTATTGTTTACTCTCTGACTAGCTCTGCATATTTGGAATTTGGACTTCTTTTCCCCCCAGTGCCCTACATTTAGTTCACCTTCCTCTGTGTACCATTATAGTACACTCTGTCCAGGCACATGTTTAGTAGATCGCAACAATGACAAACTCAAACACAGGGCTTAAATACATAGAGGGAGCAATCAGGGAATGGACAACAGGAGGGAAACACAGCTGCGGCAAATTAGGCCTAACGAGACAAGGGGAAGCAAAACCAGATACATTAACATCAGACAAGGACCTTCAAAATAAAACAGGAAACATGACACAGACTGAACTAAAGACAGACTCCCACGCACGCACTGCAACAGAGGGAACAGAGACGTAGGGCAGACATAGACACTAGCTGGACACGGGGATATAACAACTAAGGATAACACAGAGACATAACCCATAAGAAAGAACTCTAACAAAGAAACCAAAGACTAGAAAAGATAAATAATATAATAAACTCAAAAGCCCTGGGTCAACGACCCAGGCATCCTAACAGGAAGTAGTAAACCCTAAACATTTTTATTACAACAAGTTTGATAAGGTTCTGGCATGTCTAAATTCTTATCACAGAATACACTCAGGTATTCCTTTCTGGCAAAAATGAACTCTAGTAGTCCTTAATCCAAGACTAGCATGGGGGTTGCAAGCTAGAAAGAAATAGCCAATCTCCTTTCTAGTCAGCCACAACCAAATAGCCACCTGTCTGATTTTTTTTCCTGGCTAATCTCTGGTTTGACAGCTTCAGAGTGATTAGCTCTTTTTTCATTTAGGTTGCAGCCAACTAGCCATAAGCAGTGTCACCAGTCAGCAGCCCCTTGCTGTTATGTTTTCCAGACTTCTGTCCACACCACATCTTACTCCTACTTTAATTATCCAATTCATGCACCTTAGAGTGCCAATAGTTATTCCCACCTATCTGTTCGAGCACACCCACCTGAGGGCAAGGTGTACCAGTCAGGCTTCACTGTAGGTGTTCCCTATGTTCCTGCTTTTGCTTCCTCCAGGGAGTCTAGTTGTTCTGCCTCTCAGCTAACACTAGCCCTCCTGAGTGGTCCAGTCTTTGTGTTGTGTCTTAAGGTGATCCTCTCAAGCATCAACACCTGTCTGCATTGCCAGCAGTTCATGTGCTCTTGCTTTCAACACTTAGGTTATTCTGTTCCTCAGCCATCTAGGCTATACACCTCTTTTTTCCATTTCACTGGCTCTATATAAGAGTTCAAACTTTTGATTGCCTTGCCTTGCCTTAGACAAGGATTATACAACTTTGTAGTTTATTTTGTGGGCTTTTTTTGCTGTGAATATCCTCTTTATGTTAGCAAGGGGTATGAATGGCAGTACCAAAATTAGTGCTGTTAAATATGATTTTATTCCATCAGATCGCCAAGCTGGAAGAAAGGCTACAGGCACCAGTGTTGGAAAATGGAGAGAACTTCTCTGTTGGTGAGAGACAACTGATGTGTATGGCTAGGGCTCTACTCCGTAACTCCAAGGTGTGTACACACATATGACACTTTCTTGATGATACTAAATTTAATTTGCATTTTTAGTTTTATTGTTAATACACAGTTTATTGGCTGGGATAGTGCTGTCACATTAGCTTGTGATGTCTCTATCAATAATTCCATTAATTACTTTACCATTGTGTGCGTTCAAAGTGTATAATAACATAAGCACTGTAAACATTTTTGTATTTTATGACACTTTTGCCATCCACTGTTTTCTTCTTTCTGACCACCATTACGCTGGTTATTTTTTGGCAGATTATTCTTTTAGACGAAGCCACAGCATCCATTGATTCAGAAACAGATGCTCTAATTCAAAACACCATCAAAGATGCCTTCAAAGACTGCACCATGCTCACCATAGCGCATCGCATCAACACTGTTATGCATGCAGATCGTATTCTGGTCATGGACAATGGGCAGGTACCAAAAAAAAAAAATCACAAATGAACACAAATCAAAGATGATGTTTACACAATCTCTAACTTAAACTCACTAAGTGTTCTGTTCGACAGGTGGCAGAATTAGACCATCCAGATGTGCTGAAGCAACGGCCAGACTCTCTGTTCTCATCACTCCTGACAGCTGCTAATACAGTAAACTCATGAACAGAAGGACATCCAAAAAACTGCTGCATAGTAGTCACTGGGCATGTCCATAACAGCTATCCATATACACAGCCATATTGAAGTCTGTACTGTGATGCTACAATCTTTTCTGGTGTGCTTGTATGAGATGTAACTGAGCAGCAGAGATGGAAACTGATAGCAGTGCAGGAAAGACAACATAGTTTTTGAACTTTGTAAATAGTTATGTATTTATCTCTCCTGTCTGCTGATATAAAAGAATGAGCACTGTACTTTACTGGGTTTCCCTTCATATTTCGTATGAGATGACTTCTTATGCACGTTATATTTTAGTTAAGTTATGAATTTGCCAAGTCTTAAATTACATTCAATGGCAGCAAAGAAAGTCTCCTGTTTTTTATTTTGTTTTTTGTGAGACATTAAAAAATGCATTGTAAATTTCAAAGTGTAGGTATATAAAAATGACCCTGATAAGATCTGTGCTAGTAAATTACTTAAATTTGTATGTTTCAGTATTAATTGGTATTTTTAAAAAAGATAAATTATATATACTATATATAGCAAGATTACCTTTATTTTTACAGGTTGTGGGGCTACGAGGGCACCAGCAACCCTATAATGGATATGCAGTCAACAAACGTATGGATGAATAGGGCTTACAAGTGTATCTATATGCTGCCACCTGCTGGCTGCATCCTGCTGCATGTCACCAAAGCTGCTGCCCAACACTCAGCAAATGTAACCAAATAAATTGTAGTTTCGTTTTATGAGTGACAGTTGGTGACGTAGGACAGTTGAATAATAAAGCCAACAAATCTCTTATCAGCAGTGTAATCCAAAGCAGCTGGAAAGAATATATTCTAGGAAGAAAGCTGAGAAATGGCACATTATCAAATTATGGCTTTCACTGGAGATTTTACAGCATTAACACCACCTGTAGGTGCTGTGAGGAGAGCTAGCACGCTTAACCTTTCAATGTAAATCTATGCTAGATTTATTTCTATTTCAAAAAACAATTTCAGATGTTTTACTCTAACCAGTAAATGTAATGTTAGAGATACTGTTCTTTTTTAACTTTAAGGCTCGGGATCAAAAGGTGAGGTGGTGGAGGAGACAACACACATATACAGGGCAGATGACGTAAAAGAAAAGCAAGCAATTTATTATTATTATCATCATCATCATTATCATCATTATTATTATTAGTTTACAAAACAAAACAAATGAAAAACTCAAAGATGTCACAACAAATAAACAAAAAAAATCTGCTAGCGTAAATAAAACTCAGTTATTGGCTGAGTGACAGGTTCTGACCTCTTAGTTCCACCATTCCCACCTGCTGATCCTATTGGCTGAGTTCTGAGTCCTGTAGCCAATGGATGCACTCCAGGGCGTATTTAAGCTGACTTTGAAATTGGTTTTAAGAATGTTGGGTGCTTTTGTGTATGCTGCTCTTCTTAGGTTGATCCCTCCCCCCCAATACAATGATTGTCATTCATGAATCCTCATATTTACTTAATCTGTGCATATTTGGGGTTGTTACCTGTCCATTGTCCATGACCAGAATACGATCTGCTTGCATCACAGTGCTGATCCGATGAGCTATCGTGAGCATAGTGCTATTACGGAAGGCTTCTTGGATGGTGTTTTGGATCAGAGCATCTGTCTCTGCATCTATGGAGGCAGTGGCTTCATCCAAAAGAATGATCTGCTCAACAAGAGGACAGACCATTAGTATAAGCAAAAACAGTTTGAAAGGAGGACAGCATGTCACAATACATAAAACACCCATACTTTCTAAATACAAACGTGGCGATTAGCAATCTCACACAAATGTGAGACATTACAGAGTAGTTTGAAGAACAGGTCCATAATAATCATAACCCTTAACCAATTTCAATTTGGCCTCTCATTCATTCACTGTCATTCTCATTCACCTCTGGGCCATTTTGAGCACGGCTGCTAATTTTGGATTTCTGAAAAGTCCCATTATGAATCGGAGAAGTCCGTAAAAATAATAAATAATAATAAATTTTAAAAAAGTCATTTCTTTGTATTTTTTCCACAGAAAGTTGCAGGGTTGCAGACCTCTCTAACAGATGCCGAGTGAAGATTATGTTGCAGTGGGCATGTAAAGAGGAAAACAAACAAACAAACAAAAAAAACCCAGACAAAAACAAAATACTGGCGACTGCCAGTGGTGACACTCAGCCTCCTAGCAGACACACCTATGTATCAATTTCAAAATCTTACGTCACCTCGTTCTCAAGTTTTCGTACTCGCAAGATTTTTAGAAATTTGAGATTCAACTCTGTCTGAGATTTTTAGAAAATATGTCTCTGGTCTCAATTTGACGCTCCTACGTCACCTCAATCTCAATTAGCATTCACAAACTTAGGTGTACACGCTGTCCATCTGCCCTGCGGAGTGACGACAATACCCTATCAGGCTTTTAAGGCTGAGGGGTACTTCTAAAGAGGGATCTAAACATTGTACTGATGACCTTAAGGGGGAAAAAAAAAAAAAATTAAAATCAGGACAGATTTGTGATGTTTAAGGACAGTGCAGTGCATATTGACAGAATCACAGGAAATTGCTTTGACTGGCATCACAAGCTCTGAACAGTTGTGTGAATGCAGTATGTGACAGCATGTCCCAGCCAGGTGACAAATCATCAAGCCCCCCCCAAAAAAAGTGCACTCTGACCTTGGAGTTACGGAGTAAGGCTCTAGCCATACAGATCAGCTGTCTCTGGCCTACGGAGAAGTTTTCTCCATAACATGTGCTTCAAGCTTCCCCTCCAGCTTTGAGATCTGAGGAAACAAATCACATTACAGCTTCCACTCCAGTATCCTAATTCATCATGTATACAAACAAATAGAGCAGAAAAAAAAAAGAGGCTATATAGGAATTTGAAATGTACCAACTTTCATGTTGCACTCAACACATACCGAGTCCTTCATGTAGCTCTTCTCGAGCGCTGCCCAGATCTCCTCGTCAGTGTATTTATTAAAGGGGTCCAAGTTGTACCTGCAGGGATGGGGGTCATTAGCCAGTTACTGATCCACAGTGGTCAGACCAATGTGAGATTTATGGGTTGGCCAAGGTTACCTGACTGTACCAACAAATAGCACAGGGTCCTGAGGAATCACAGACAATTTGCTACGCAGGTCTTGCAGGCCAATGGACATGATGTCCACCCCATCTATCAGCATGGTTCCTGCTGCAGGCTCCACAAGTCTAAATAGAGCTACTCCTAAAGAGGATTTCCCTACAGATGCAAACCGCAGATTAGAGTAGCTGAATTAACCTACAACGGTAAAATTTACATTAAAATGTGCTACATAAAATATTATTTGAAATCAGGAATACGGGAGGATTTAGAGTCAATCACTAAACTTTCAGCAAAACCAGGTGTAGGCAGGGGTACCATCTACCTTAGAGGGTTGGGGTGGGGGAATAATAGCAACAATAACAATAAAAAAGCCCTCCTACTATTAACTAATGATTCAATCTTAATTATGATCAGCTTATCTTTATTAATGGGTTATTTACCACAGGCCTTTAATGAGGCAGTAATTAAACCATTATTTAAAAGCCATCACTTGACCCAGCTATCTTAGCCAATTATAGGCCAGTCTCTAACTTTATCTCAAAAATTCTTGAAAGCAAAACAGCAGTTTCAGTCAACTTTCAGAGCTCACAGTACAGAAAAGGAACAAGTGAAGGTGGCAAATTGTTTTCTTCTGGCCTCTTACAGTCGACCTCCGCGTTTGATGCTGTTACAGTTCCACAGGGTTCTGTGGTGGGACCATTTCTGTTTACAATATATGAGTTTCCCTTAGGCAGTGTTATAATAAATAGCATACATTTTCATTGCCTGATGATACCCAGACTTATGAAGCCTGTTGACACACACACCAATTAATTAAGTTACAGGAATCTCTTAAAGACATTAAAACCTGGATCACCTCCAATTCCCTGCTTCTAAATTCAGAAAAAACTGAGGTTGTTGTGCACTGCCTTATCTTAGAAACACAGCCAGATACCCTGGATGGCATTACCTTGGCCTCCAGTAACAACGAGGATATTAAACAACTATGTAGGACTGCCTTCTTATATTTGCACACTCTAAAATTAAATATCCTGTCTCAGAGTGATGCTGAAAAACTAGTTCATGTATTTATCATCATTTCTAGGGTGTATTATTGTAAATCATCATCACCCAAAGACCAAATGAAATCAACAAGAGAAACAGCTACTGAACCCAGAGCCTTACCAGAACCAGTCCTTCCCACGATGCCCAGCTTCTCTCCAGGTTGAATGTGGAAATCAATGCCGTTCAGGACAATTGGTGTATTCTCTCTGTACCTCATCTTATAGTCTACGAAGGAGACGCCCCCACTGCTAGGCCAGTCCTGTGGGATCTGAGTCTCCTTAACATGCCTGGGAGCCTCAGACTTACAATTCTGCAAACACAATTAAAAGCTTTTAGGGATCAAGCAGATGGGGCTGTAGGATATTTAATGAACTTTGGCCTTGGTCTCAGCAAAACAATGACAGATGGATGATTGCAGGACATGAGTCTGACCGTGACATATTCCTGGAGCCGTTCTGCTGAGTTGAATCTTGCTTCCACTTCTATCGAGAGTCTGGCTACATATTGAAGCATGCCTGTCAACTGAAAATAAGTTTAAAAATGATGTAAATCCATGTCTGAAAAGCAAAATGAACATGGATTCATGTGCTGTCCAAATGTACCTGCAAGGAATAGGATATTGCGAGGCCTTTCAAGGATGGACTGATTAAGTCGTTACTGCTGAGCACTACAAAGAGAGCCACAAACAGTGTTGTAGTAGCAGCCATCAATTCCAGGCAGAAGGCGAATGCACGTGTGCCAGCACTAAACATGAAAAGGTATTTGGAGTTGATATCACTCAAGATATTGAACCTGTAATATGAAACAGGATAGGGCAGAGTTTTTGAACATCCCACTGTCCACAGTCACCCCCCAAAGAAACATGCAATTTACAATGTGTTGTATCAAAAACATTGCAAAAGCAAGAGGTGATAGCCTAGTAACAAATTTCAGAAACTTGCTGTTCTATAAGGCTGTCTCTTCTATTATAGGCATGGATGGTGCTGAGGCCATGCAAAGTTGAGGTGGTTAGAGAGAACCATGGAGAGCGACTGATGTTTTCTAGATTCTTCATATGACGTATACTCTTCTGGAATATACTGCAGAGAAGGCACAGATATATAGTACCTTAGAGGACCTGTTACTGTCAGTAAGTGTTTTTTATAGATTTAACCAGCATAAACTCACAAGACAGTAAAGGCAACAAAAGCTGCCATAATAACTCCAACTACAAGCATGGCGGGGAAAATAACTGAGATGACAGCAATTGTGAATGCGACGAGTAGAGAACACTGGAAGAAAGAATCCATGACAAGAGGAAGGACAGTTTCCACTTCGTCTTGATCTTTAGAGAAACGATTTAGAAGTCGGCCCGTTGGAGTTGTGTCAAAGAAACTCATTGGACTATCAATAATCTGCAATAGGAAAACAAACTGTTTATTTGTAGCTAGTAAACGTTCCCAGTTTTGGATTCAATACATTTGTGATAAGTAAACCCTTATCCATATTCAAAATGACCATGTGTAATGATGACTAGTATAGATTTCTATGGTGCTGAGATTTCACAGTACCTTTTTGAACAGCATGTCATGGAATTTGCAGGAGGCCTTCAAGGTGAAATAAGTGTAGATTATGGATTTCACAATGGAAAGTACAACAATGACAACCACTGTTGCAGCATAAATAACCTGGTAGAAGTGAAGGTGTGGATTTTGAGAGATTTCTCCCTGGACTGCAGTTGTGTTACTGGATGACTTGGAAATAAAAAAATAAAAAATAAAAATGAAAAGTTAGTGAAGTCAGACAAAGCCGACATAAACGACATTTCACATGATGAAATATTATTTCCTAAAACTAGAAATAAGCAGAATTTGAGGAGTCAGAAACAATTTTTCGCCTCCTACGTCTGCCAGGCTTGGTCTATAATGTGTGGCTCTCTGGATTTTAAATCACAATACTTCTCACTCAAGTTCTTGACACTCAGATATACAAAGTTACCACAGGATTTCATCTCCTGCTTTGTGAGCATCAGTTACTTTTCCTCAAGATTTCCTCAAACTGATTTCTTATGTTTCAGGGATGACACTTACTCAAGTGACAACTAAAACCCTTGCTGAAATTTTTACACTGTCTCCAAGCTGAAAGATGAGCCTCAGGTATTCCAATAAAAAGTAACAAAACCAACAGAAGATCAATACATCAAGTTGTTTCAAGGAGAAATGCTTGGACTAGGTCAAAATAAACATTTTCAAAAATAACTGGCAATTAGAAAGAAACTTGATTGCTGATGAATCCAACGTTGAGATATTGGCAGTAGGAGTGTGTAAGTCACAACAACAGCCGTCAATTTATATCTTAGACCTTTTCTGTCAGTAGACCAAGCCTTCTTACAGGATTCTTGCAGTTTTCTTCTCAGTTCATCTCTACTAACTTATCCAAATTACCCAGTGAAAATGCTAACAGAGGCTGTGTTACTGCATAATATTGCTACAGAGCTGTGCTACTTACGTCAGATGCTTTCAGTGGTAACCCCAACAAAGTGTGGATGAGAAAGGTGAAAACAGTGGCAATGGTGCTGATGCCCATGGTCAAGCTGCTATTAATACTCTGGATTTCAACGATCTTCTGTACTAGTTTCTTTTCAAGTTTCCTCAACTCTGTAAGAAAGAAAGTTTGTTTTGCCTTTCGTCTGCTACTTTCATTATTCTTTGTAGACGCACCCTAACACACATCCAGAGCACTCACACATTTCATTCATTGCAACTGTTAAGTCATGAACTACTAGAAACATTAAGAACCTTCTGATATATGCCGATATGGTTGGATGTAGACACCTTTATATTCATTTGCAATCTATATAAGGGAACCCTTCTGTGTAGGTGTGTTGCTTTAGATGTGAGACTTTGCAGCTTCACACTTAATGCACATCACCTCTTGTGCATCTAGCAACATGATTACAAGCCTGATTTTGTATCTAAACAAATGGGAGTCTATAAATAATGCATGCGATATGTGATATTACTAGATAAATGGAAGTGCTGCCAAATGGGCCACAGCTGCTCGACTTACCTGCTATCTTCATCTCAAAAGAATCTTCCCAGGCGTACATCTTGATTAGCTTAATGCTGTTGAGAATCTCAGTCATTGTATGAACACGTCTGTCTTTTATTACCATGGCTTCTGTTTTGAATACATTTGTGAGATGTGCCAAGAGATACTAGAAATGAAGAAAAATAAATTAGTCCCCTGACTGCAAAGATTCTAAAAGTAGAAGGTAAGGGTATTTCGCAATGATGACTTAGACCTCACAGCACAGGTTTCAGCATATTAAACTACATACCCAATATTATGTTGGGCAAATTCTGTCATAGTTAATCTACATTACAACATTTACTGTAATGCTTACCTCAATCAGAGCCCTTTTTGTATTTATCTATCTCACTTTATTAACTTCGTGTACATACTTCAATGGGAATAAAGATGAGGTAGATGAAGACTCCAATAAGTGCGGTGTAGCCCAGAATGTTCCAGGCATAACAAATGCCCGCAACAAAGAGTACAGGGGTGGACATCACAAAGCTCCCATTCACAACTGCCTCAAAAACCGTGTGTCCAACATTGGTCAAAATATTAAGAATCTACATTAAAGAAAAATGAGAAAAGGAAAGCTTATATTTCAGCCGTTTTTCATAATACACCAAATGTGAGAAGATGTACTGAAAAAGTATCTTATTTTCTCACGCATGTGTTTTGGATCAAACAAATCTTAATATTAGACAAAAATAACCAAAATAAACACAAAATTAATGTTTTTAAATTGTGCTTTAATTTATTAAGGTAAAGTTCTCCAAACGCACCTGTCCCTATATGAAAAAGTAAAAAGTGATAGGTGGTTGTGCCACCCTTGAGAGGAAGAACCGTAATCAAATATTTGTAATAATGGGAATGAGTCTTTCACATCACTGTGAAGGAATTTTGGCCCACTCTTCTTAACAGAAATGTTGTAATTCAGCCACATTGGAGAATTTTCAAGCATGAACGACTTATTTAAGGTCATGCCAATGCATCTCAGTTAGATTCAAGTCTAGACTTTGACTAAGCCACTTTTCACAGCAGTGTAGGTAAAGTGAATTCTCTGTGTGTAAACCAGTCTTTACCTCTCCGTTTGAGACGTCGCCAGGTACTCGCAGAGATGTGACTTTCTGGAAGCCCAAAGAGCATAAGGCACCTTTCAATCTGATGGCCGTACGCAGTGTTAATGCCCACTGCAAAGATATCATGGAAGTTTTGAGCAACTCTGTGGTGAACAATGCAAAAGCCAAACCAACACCACTGGTTTCTCCTGGGTCACTAACGTAGTCTAAGATCTTATAAACGACGACCGCCTGAAGGGACAGACAAAATGCTTGATACACTTTAGAGAGCAGAAATTCTAAAAATGCAATTAAGTACTCTAAACAGTTTCTAAACATTACAATGATGCATTACAATTTAGAGAACTCATTTGTTCTTTTTATGAACCACTATTTTTGAAGTCAAATGCGATTTACAATAAATAAAACGTTTAGGCAAATGTCAGAGGGTCAAAGTCTGAAAATACAGATGACAACTCACCGGCCCCAAAAAGGCCGCCAACATGGCAAGAATAGAGACAAGGGCGGACAGAATCAGTCTAGTTCTTTGAAAACGAAGAGTCACCCAAATCAGTGAGGCATTCTCCAAACCTCTCCTTGCCACTTCTTCATTCCATAGCCTCTGGAGCCTGCAAAACACTCACGATCATATCATGTACACTAAAAATGGTCTGGCATTTTATTTTGACAAGTCAGCCTTGTTCCTTTGACTTATCTTCAAGGTGCTACATTACATTACACATCAGCAGCTACATTAATGGTGTGCCATGTCCCAAGCAGACCTACTGTGGTTTTCTGTCTATTCCTCTTAATATTGCTAATAAAGCCCTTTCTTTCTTCCGTGTTGTGCATCATCTCTTTCGTCTGGTGTTTCTTTGCCACATGCTTGTTTATCCCCTTTGTACACAAAATGCATCATCCATTGAAATGTTAGATTCTACTAATGCCTTAAACGACAGCTGAAAAATGTGAACCCGCCAAGAGAGACCTTTTTGCGCTAATGTCTGCTACATCAAAAGGAGACAGGTGTAGGTCGGATGTATCCAGCCCGTTCTTGAACATGGCCCACATTTTGGGGATCATCCACAAAAAGACTGAAAATGATATTAAACCTGCATTATCTACAGCGTGGGACCTGGACAAGAGGGGAAAAAAGATAAGAAACAGCAAATGAGTACTGTACAAGGAAGACATTCTATATCAAAGAAAGTAACTTTTATTTGGCAGACAGGTTACATTTAGCAATTTCTCTTTCATCAATGAAACTGACTCTGGTGAGGAACAGCGGAAGGGTATAAGGGTCTGCATGCTCCGTCGGTATTTTCTAAGTGGGCAAGGATGGGGTATTTCCCTGATGTCATTATCTGCATCTTCTGAGGCAAAAGACACAGGTCCCAAGTGGATCTCATCTTCTCCCTAAAGAGTCAGAAAAACACAGACAGACAGAAATGCGTAAAAGCTGAATCAAAGTAACAAATCTGGAAACAAACAAACAAAAAAGGAAAAAAAAGAGAAAAGAAACAGTCATCTAAACTAGCAATTAATTGTACTTCCTAATTACAGTTTTAGTAGATATGGAAACATGATCAGAAAACACAAAATGAATTACCTCCTCATGTCCTAAACAACCAAAATTAATCAAACTGACACAAGTGAAATTGTTTAAACATTTTTTCAAAAGTGAATACCTATACTACATGCAAATCAAACAGCGGATCATCATTTTATTCCGCCATGCTCTCCTTTTCTTTGATTTAATTTGATCCCTTTATTTATTTGAATGCAAGCAGCCCCTCCCCAGCGACGTAAGCAAAACCCAGAGAACTTTACCGCATATTGAGCTACAAACTTGTGAGGAATAAATAAGAGGCTGCTGAGGTCGATGACACGTAGTACACCCGATTTCTGATTTTATTGGTGTTTAGTTTTTGGTTTGTGTGAGTATGGCCCCATCTACATCGCTCAGCTCGGTGTAGTTGTGCCAAAACACCGGGCCTGTTCTAAAAACCAAGCTCAGGGCTCCCAAAACGTCTTTTCATTACGCGGCTTCACTAAAACCACCAACTCTCAGGACGCTGGTTCACGACTCAGCAAATCAACGCAGGTTTTCCCAATTTAGCCGCGAGCACGTTCACACAAAGGGGGTCGCTGCTGGCAGGAGATAACCAATCACGAACAGGGACAGGAATCAGAAAACTTTCACAAAATTTGAATTACGGGCCAGCAGATTAAAAGCACTAGTTGCTGCAGAAAAAAAAAATTAAAAAAAATTGTCACATAAGAAATAAATCAGAGTACACCCCGATCATGCACATTTCCAGCGATTTTGAATACAATTAAGGAGCTTCTGGAAGCCGCTGTCCTGGCAATAAAGCACTGGTAAGTGTAATTACAGGAACGACTCCATTATTTGGATTTATTCTTGCAATTTTTCCTTATGCAATGCATGTTTAGTTTCAATATTCCAATAAAGAAATTCTGCGGCCTCTCCGTTGTAAGCAACAGGTTGTCTACAAGACTTCAGTGCGCTTTTAGGCTCATGCTCATGCAAAAATCAAAGGGATAACACGGTCTCTCAAGACCTCTTACCGCCCACGCAACTAAGTCCGCAGGATGCTCCACACGTGCCGACGCCATCTTCCGTGAGAGGTGATTGGTCAGTAGGCGACGCTAATCGATCGATCTGCAGAGGAGCCCTTACCAATGGGCTACGTGGTCTTTAAAGCTATGTAGACTTTTACAACAGACAAGTGACTTTGGGAGGAATGTATCATCAGCTTGTTATATTTGCCAGTTTTGTTGATATTAGGCAGCAGAATAGTCAGATTTTTAAAACATAGTGAGGAAAAGGATTATTCTAAATTTGGATTGACTGATCAGGATAGAATAATCCCTGAGAGCTGCTCATGGATGGAGGTCATCAAATGAAACATAGATGTGAGACGACAAATGCGGCTTACCATGACTCAAGTGCAGCCATAAAGAAAAGAAATAACTGATAAAAAAAAATCTTCTTTATTATTAACATGGCATCTGAAGGGTCAGTACATTGCTGTTTGTGTAATGCAAATACAACGACAAGTCCAAAACAAGGTCTGTAAAAAGTCTGTAAATAACAAAGTATATATGCACATTTCTACATGGAAAAAAAACAAGTTTGCTCTTTTATTAATATATTTTGTGCCCTTTAGTTGTTTTAATTTTGTGGGATTAAAACAGTGTCCGGAAAGCATGTCTCATTCATTGTATAAAATGTAGACCCGCAAATACATGACAGTAAACAATGCTGTTACTACATTTGTCCAGCAGATGGCAATCTTCGCTTAGCAACAAAAAAAGTCACAGAGGGCCACTTGCAACTCTCCACTCTCCTGTATGGCACTATACTTGGCATGTTTTATAAAACCCTGAGAATAATAATTTAAAAAATACAAATATATGCAAAAATATACAAAAGTCATTCACTTCTAGAAATGAAAGTTATCTGAGGAATGAGTCTCACTCCTTAGATGCTTTTTTTTCCATCACTATTGCTCAAGCCAAGTCTTCCTCACCGACTTGGCTGTGTTAAGTGATTACTGTTTCCTTCCATGTATTGCAAATATTTCCATCCACCAGACAGATTTCAGGTATCACTCAGATAGAACAACAAACTGACACAAAGGCAAGCTGCTGGATGTCTGCAGGCTGACATGATGACTATAACAAGTTGACAGTTATCTGAGCAGTCTATTTTGAGCAGACAGGCACACCTGCAGGTTATTGCTCTAGGTATTTCAGCAATAGAAATCCAGCCCATGCTTGTGCTGCTGCTGCTGGGAGGATGTAGTGATCTCATCTGGAGCATGAGCAGGCCAACTGTGGAGGTCCCCAGTGAGTTTGGAATCCAAAAGAGTCTCCCTCATCTGCTGGTTCTCCCTTGTTGCTGCCTCCCACACCACCTCCAGCTCTTCCTCTATCTCCCTGCAGGTGCGAAGAGAGGAGACAAGAAAACCAGTCAGACGATTTGTCCGTCACTCTACATATTTGATAAGTTACAGTGTTGTGAAATAGCAATAAAGTTGCACAATACCAACTGGACCTGTGTAAACTGAATTTACACCCCTTGGCAGCTAAAGTGGGCACACAGGTCTGATCACTCCCACCCCTGCTCAATCAAATCATCACCATTTTTAGAAACATGGATTTGGCTTACATTTGTCAGGAGCAGGAGAAATCTGAAATTTGTCACAACACACCTAGATGATCTTCAGATTTTCATAGTTGAACTGTTTGGATGACAATGCTCAGAATTTTCTATGAGTCTGTTGTGGCGAGTGCCGTACTTAATGCTGTTGCATGCTGGGGCAGCAGGTTGAGGATCGCAGATGCCAACAGACTCAATAAACCGATCAGTTACTGGCCAGTAACACTGTGGGGGTGGAGCTGGCGTCAGAGAAGCGGATGTTGTCCTTGATAAGGACAATGCTGGACAATACCTCCAACCCACTGCATGACGTACTGGCCAGTCACAGGAGCATACTCAGTGGGAAACTGAGACTAGTCAAATGCACCACTGAACGACACAGGAAATCATTCCTGCCTGCGGCCATCTCTCTGTACAGTTCCTCCATCTAAAGCACAAGTACACACTGCAATAGTTGCACACCATTAATATCGCATCCTCTACAGCAATAATAAAAAAATGAAGAAAAAATGATAAGAGGGGCACCTCAGTGTCAACTGTATACATTTAATTTTAGTATAATAGCATATAATAGTATAGTAGTGTAATATGCTGGGAGATTTGTAATTAGAGGTTTTTTGCTATATTTTGTACCTTTGTAATATACTGTATTATTTTACTTAACTTAGTTAGGTACTGTTCTTAGTGTCCTGGTGCAACTGTGACAACATAATGTGCCCCAGGATTGATAAAATATTCTGATTTTGAATGTTGGGCTGCTTTGCTCCTTTTGCTATGACTTGCCGTAACTGTAAGTAACTTGAAATCTGCTCTCTGAAGATCCTAAAGATAATCCATGTCATGAGTGCAACCGGTGCAGCATGACAAAAATGTGTTTTAAAAAAAGATTTAAAAGAGGTTAAAGAATTTTTACGCCTAAAATCCTCAGCTATGGAATTCTGTAGTCTTGACTACAAAGGCTCAGCTTTAGTGACTAAAAAACTCCAGAAACAAAGTCATGCCAAAAGATCTCAAGCAGCAACAATGTCATATGGAGTCAGCATCTCATTGATCTGGCAGGCACCAGACTGTGTAGGGCTTTAGAAACCAGCAATAAAATCTTAAAATCAATTCTAAAACTAACAGTTAGTCATTGAAGGCCATTGATGGTCACTCTTTTTGCTTCGTGTTAAAACTCTGGCAGCGACATTTTGAATGACCTGCATTCTGTGTATGCTGAAGCCTGAATAAAGTCCACTATGGTAATCAAGTCTGAAAGAAATGAGAGGATGGATGACCTATTCTAAATCGGACTGTGACAGGAATGGCTGAATTTTTTACGTGTCTAAGAAAAATGAAACAGAATTGCATGATATTAGACACCTGTATATTAAACAAGAGCTCAGAGTCTTTTAGGTTTTGAGCCTCTTTGCAGACACAAAGCTCAGACTAGAAGAGAGTTCAATACTATTTCTAGAGGAGGACGGTGTAATTAAGATTACATGAGTCCTGGAGTCATTCAGCTTAAAAAAACAACAACCAGATTCAGAAAGAACTTTGAATCTCTGTGAGATCAACACGAAATAAAGTCAAAAAGCATAAAAAACAGAAAGAATGTCAAATACTTTTTCAGTTTTGCAGCATCAGTTTTCAATAAAATAATGACTAATTAAGTGACGTGGAGTTGTCATTAAAGCAAGAAACTGAAGAATGAAGGAAAATGTTTAAATACAGTGAATGATTGCACGTTTGTATACAATAATAAGGGAGGAAGGGGCTTTTCTTTTCAAAAACACTATCCAAAACAGACTGTAAGTTTCTAACGTAAACCTGTCATCACCATCGCAGATAATGGTAACAACATGAGGATCCAATGGCTGCGGCAACAGTCCTCTGCTGTCCTTACATCACTCTTGGCTGCTGGGAAGCGCATGCTTCATCTTCTTTCTCAATTATATCTAAAGTAGCGCCAGAGGCATTGTATATTATGATTGAAAAATAGAAGCACACATAGCACCCCATCAGAATGTAATAGAACAGAAATGCAGTTGTTGGTTTGGGTGAATTTCACAGTGCAGGCACTCCAAAATGAAGAGTATACTGAGCAAATGGGAGTATGCATTAAGATCCATTGAGAATGTGCGTGAAATTACTGCTTTATAATAGAAAGGTTAGCTAAAAAGGTACCCCTATTGTTATAAATAAACATTAAGGAATACAAACTGCAGCTTCTGAAAAGCTCATTAAGTTAAATGGACACCTCTCCAAATTAGATAGAAAATGAAACATTACGATCTTTATGAACACAAGATTCACTGTGGGGCTGTTAGTCAAGAACTAATTGAAAAAATCCATCAGTTGTGTGTTTATGCATGTGTGTGTGAACGTATAAGCCTAAAGGTTAATGCCAGCAGTCATATCAGCAAGGGTTTAACATTCAGCTGATCACAACAATCCAAACAAACATGGGTATAATCTGAGGACTAAATGTCTTCCTGATCCATTAATGACAGCAACTGCAATCGATTGTACTGACAGTTTAAATAAGACTTTGATCCTTTTTTAAAAAATATATTCTACACATGAATGCCCAATTATTTATTCATGTGAGTGTAGCCTGCCATCTGATGTGCATTCTTAATGTCAGCAACAAGCCAGCAGTCAAATTAGAAATGTTACACAAACAACAGGTGATGTATTTGGTGTGGTATATTGAGAGTGATCCTGGATCTTGTCTAATGGAAAGAACTTATAGTAGGAAAAGAAAACCTGAGTTAAAAGATAACAAGATGTGACTCAAATTTTCTGAACATCTAACAGATATAAAAATAAAAAAAAAACGCATAAAAACAAAAAACGACTAGGTGCTGACCAGATCCATTTTTCTGTTGCTATACAAATATACACTGACTAGAGCAAACACTTTTTAAAGGCTCAGTGCTGCAGTGACTGAGCATCAGGCTTTACGGCACTATAACTCTCTTCATTCTGCGATTCAGTAGCAAAAGTTTATAACCAGACTGAGCTATAATTTGTTTAATAAAGAGCCTCTGGTTGAACAGTCAGTTAATTAGACTGTGCTGATAATCAGGGGCTTTCGACAAACAAGCACGAGTGTTATAAACTTCATCACTTTCTGTGGCATCTGGTCAGACTTGGATTAGACATCACAAATCTCACAAGCACACAGAGTGCTACCTTCCTCAATTAGAGATTATAAATAAAATATAAAGCTTTTAAAATCAGTCTCCCTGAAGGCTTTAAATCACATTGACCACAACACTTACCTCCATGTCAGTAGGGATTTTTTTTTGCAGCCAGAGCAGACGAGCACTTCCTCATGAAATTAACTCACCAGGCACAATGCAGGAAAAAGTGGAGTGTTTCTAAATAAAGCAGCAATCACTCTGCTCGGCCAGGGTGTTATATTGCATTTAGATGATATGGGAATAACTGTCAGAGGGAGATGATTGTTGAAGGCTCAGATGTGGCAGCATTCACACATTCAACACTGAAATGAAACCATAAAATTGGACTTTTCTGGAGTATTTTTCCAGAACAACTTTTAAACACTCAAAGTGAAGAAGACTTGTTTGCCTCATTAGCTCAGTGTGAGATGTGGTGACATTTGAGTTTGGTCACAGCACGGGTACAAAATGAGCAGTGCCAGTTCCAAAATGTAGATGTGGTCTGCCTGTAGTGAGGAAAAAAACATCCGAGTTAATTTCCCACCAACTGAGTTTGTTTTCTGTGCCCAGGAAAGTTACTCACTTCAGCCTTTAATATTTATCTGTCAGGCTTCTTAGAAGAACCTACTCTAAATTGTTCTGCCTAACCATGATGTGAACAACAAAAATAAATAACCTCACTATTTCTTTAGCTCTTGGTTTGCTCTACCAAGCAGGGCAGCTGTTTATGATTTGATTGATTTGATACAACATTTATTAAAGGAAATAAATACTGTCTTTATGAACCTTTACTTTCTTTAGATTTTGTTCATGTTATGCGATATTGTTGAAAATATGCACTTTAGATGCACCGATTAGACTCCTTTGTGCATTAGCTGTATTACGTTTAGGTCTCTGCAGGACTGTGTCAAACTAATACATAGCAACTCAAGGTCTGCATCAGCAAATGAGTCAGAGGGTGTTCGGTTAAAAGTCGTAATGTAGAACTTGTGTATAAAACAGGTGTGTATGGTCTCGGGTTATCTGTATCTTTTGCACTCTGACACTTTTCCAGTTGATGCTGTGTCTGACCATACTGTGCACATCATGACAGTCTGACAAACTCCATTTGCTTATGAGGACCATATAAGGTGCAGCAAAGCTTCAGAAATAAGCCTAAATGGTAAATGGCCTGTATTTATATAGCGCTTTTCTGGTCCCTAAGGACCCCAAAGCGCTTTACATATCCAGTCATTCACCCATTCACGCACACATTCACACACTGGTGATGGCAAGCTACATTGTAGCCACAGCCACCCTGGGGCGCACTGACAGAGGCGAGGCTGCCGGACACTGGCGCCACCGGGCCCTCTGACCACCACCAGTAGGCAACGGGTGAAGTGTCTTGCCCAAGGACACAACGACCAAGACTGTCCAAGCCGGGGCTCGAACCGGTAACCTTCCGATTACAAGGCGAACTCCCAACTCTTGAGCCACGATCGCCCTAAGTACTCTGGGTTATCTCCAAGTGTACATCAGCACATCTCTCTGAAGTCCACCACTGAAGTCTGGTTGCCTTATGTTTACCTGTAAAAGACAGATCAATCTTTTGTCATT
Organism: Oreochromis niloticus; assembly: GCF_001858045.2. Lineage (NCBI taxonomy): Eukaryota > Metazoa > Chordata > Actinopteri > Cichliformes > Cichlidae > Oreochromis > Oreochromis niloticus. The sequence continues at coordinate 34,345,001 of NC_031965.2, forward strand.
GTAACTGTTTTATCATATATTTTCGGTTCCAGCTCTTACTAGAGTGTCTTTGCATGATTAACACCTCAAAAGGATCTTATCTTATATCTGGTCTCATATTAGGCCTTTGACTAGCAACTCAGTTCATTTTAAGCCTGCTTTCTCCTGATAGGCTGCTCCTGACCATAAAAAGGTTTGAACTGCAAGTGGGGTGGGGTTTCTGTGTTTCTGGGACATGGATATCTCTTTCACTGACAGACAAGAGTAGACAAAAACTGCTGAAACAACACAACAGTTATAAATGTATCTGCCTGTCTGTCTGTGAGTGATGGAAAATTAAAAAAAAGAAAAGAAAGAAAGTGCAATAGGTCCCTTTAAATCTTGTTTCAGGCTTTTTTTTCTAAATTCCCAGCTGTGTGAGTTTCTTACTGATTGGTGACTTCTTACTTCTAGTTGACTACAGTTCTGGACAAATCTATGATCCTGGCGGTTCATCAAAAGCCTATATATTATAAAAGGTACACATAAAATTTTTATAATGACCAAATGGGCAATTTTGACAGCAGGAAAAAAACCTCCAGACTGTAAATTTATCTTGAGAACATTAACTTGACTGTGAAGAAAAAAAATGATCTCATTCCTAATTAACAATGTTCCTCGGAGTGAATGACTTTTGCTAAAAAACACTTTGTCCTTTGCCTTCGGTGAGTAAAGACCCTCACACGTCTGCTAATTACCTCCAACCCAAACAGTTACCTGGGGCAACAGCTCTCACCGCTGCTTCCCATGAGGCTACTCACACAGAATACAAAGATTAATCTTGGTGCTACGACAGATGGAAAATTCAATAGGAGTGTGTATGTTTGGTGGGATAGCTGCAGGAGCCAAAAGCCACACAGATGCAGTCTGACCTATTGTATTTAGCAAGGCTTAGCAGTAGCTCTGCCATCCCAGCACACCTCCATTACAATAATAGCTTCAGTAAGCTGTCGCCACATCAGGATTTGGTCTGTTGCTCTGCAGCAGAACGTCTCACTCCTTACCTCCCCCATCCTGTCTCAGTCAGCGAAGACACTAACATCATTCTGAGTTATTCTAAGCTGTTGGGGATCATAAGGCAAATAAGGCAGAAGACAGAAAGACAGCTACAGGCAAAAACACTAGCATCTCTCCTTAATTATGACTTTAAGCAAGTATTTTGTCCTTAACTAAAGAGAAGTAAGTCACAGCAGTGCAAATACATATTTACTCAATTTTACTCATCCAGATAGACATAATTTATAAATTTTCCATTGATCATTAAAAATAAAATGAAACTATTTTATAACACTGCAAACACTGCAAACCAATTTAAAATGTACATTATTTTGTAACTGCAAACCAAAAAGACTTAAGAAATGGCATCTTGGTGTTGAGTTGGGTTGGGTTGAGGTCTACAAAAGGTTAAGGATTTTCTATGTCAGCTACATGTACAGTTTGGACTACAAACGTATCACTGCTGTGTGTCAGTACCAGTCCTCTTTCACTTCATGCTTTAGGCTGAAAAACAAATTGCAAGGAAAAGAAACTAGATTTAACATAGGTTCCCATATAATGTTCACCCACCTGATGAGCCACTAAAAGCATAAATATAAAAATCTTGGTCACTACATGATCACAGCAACCATGTAACTCAAGAGGAGCAGAGAACCAGCTATTATCCCCTCTGGTCCTTTACTCTGCTGGATAAAGCAGATTCAGAACCACTCGTGAACCTGATAATTAACTACTGCTAAAATATGTTTATCCGCATTCTTAGGCATAGGCATTAATTATGCATGAGTCTCCAAGTGTGCACAACATTAACATAAAATAATGTCAGCAATTTACACTTCTCATTTCCCCACGAGTGAAAACAGGAGAGATTAATGCTGTATCAGACAAAAAATCTAACCGACTTTAGATTAGCTGTTGTAGTTCACCTGAACCTAAAGCTAAAATGATGCTTAAACTCAAAACGGAATCTATGGCTATTTTACAACATAGCATATGACAGCAAACTCAGTGTAAACCCATTCTCAGGCGATTCTTAATCTATTGCATCATTTCCAAACAATTATTCATCACTGAGCTCAAATCCACCCACTCAAAATCCTGAAAACGTGCTGAAAATATGTTTTATCAACAAACACCAAACATAGTGAGAGTAGATTATGCATTCAGGTCTTAGCTAGAAGGCTGCAGAAAGAAATCAAACGAAAGCTGAAATGTTTGTTGGGAGGAAGCTAGCTTTATAAGGACTGCTCTTCTATGTTCTGCTTTCTTGTGGCTGGATACGGCGAAGACAGGACTGCATTTAGAGGGGAAAAAAAGTGATCTGAAGACTCAAACCCCTCCTGAGCTCCTGGAAGTCTCAGGCAATGCAGCTTCCCTGGAGGCTACGCAGAACTCAGCATGCAGGCGGTAATCACAACTTATCAGCATCTCTGCTGCTGTATCATGGGCAGAATACAAAGCAGTGGATCAGAGAGAAACGAATGAAGCAGAGATAGATTTTCTTCTGTTCAGTTCTGAGAAGTTTGTCTTCACCCTAGTCAATTCTTATTTAAATCGTCTCGTAATGCCCAAGTGGAGAAGAAGGTACCTCTGGTTTTTTAAACCACCAAGATTTTACTCAACATCAGCTATTGCCACAATAACACGTTTTATTCTGTGCCACTGTTTGGAGGTCAGTCATAGATTCATTCACATGCACTCTGATGACTGGGTAAAGCTGACTCAAGGGTATCTGCAGTTACTCAAAGGCAGTGGTGCAGCGGTTTGTGGTGTGGTAAAGCCAGTAGGTTAGTAATGTCTGTGGTAATGTGTACGATTTGTCATTAAGATGCCCTCAGGGCAGACCAGGACAGGATCTTCTAACAATCTGATTAGCTTGCTTTCATTTGATAGCAGCAGGCAGCTGGCCCAGAGACTGAGCTAAAAACAGACTAACAGGGGAATAAAGGGGAAGCGATAGATTGTTTCAGGAGCATCAAAGTACAAAGACTCAGTGTTCACTGGATGTCATACTACAACAGTCTAAAAAGAACCAAGAATATAGGAACAAATACTGTATACAGGAAATATTTACTGAATACAGAATGTAAAGTATGTGCTGACATGTTCTCAATCAAATAATATCATATTTACTGAAAATATATTGCTTCAGGCAGTATTCATGTGAATCCTGTTAAGAATCAGGTGCAATTTTTCCACCCTAAGCAGTCCAGTGTCTGTGAGCACTGTGTACAACTGTAGGGTTGGTGGTAGCGTTGGAAGAAATCGCTGATCCTGGGGAGGGAGGGCTAACTCATTTTATGTGAAGGGAGGATTTTAGAACGGAGCTGTGTGATCTGCTGTTTCCACCACTTTACAGAATGTCAGCATGTACGTCCTGAACCCAGTGATGAAAGAGAAAAATGCACAGTACACATACATACACTGGACAGAACACAGAGATATAGAATGACATAGATCGCTGATGAGATGTTTAAAAAAAGTGATATTTAAAACCTTTTTTGGCTACTTGTGTTTACAGCTTGCTATGAAGTTGATACTATTTACTCTAGGTAGGGTAGGAGCGTGAGCAATTATCTTAGCAAAGAGATACAAACATCAGCAAAGGTATCAGCTTTAACTAGAGTAATGGTCATATCAACAAAATCACTGTAATGTAAACATTTACTGTCTTACTGTCTTATCTTCTGAGGGGAATGGTTTTGGCTCTAAATGCTTCATTATACTTGCAAGGGAGCTAATAATGGTGTCTGAGGGCCATGTGGCACTGAGCAGGCATCATAACGCAGGTCCACACTTGGTTAAACTACTGAGACCAGACTAAAATTAAGGATATATGGGGTCCAGAGAGTAATGTGGATCTGTGGACAAGGAATGTCTCAGTTATGGGTTATGATTTTTTTTTTTTTTGAATGGAATACTTTTAATTGTGGACAGACCTACTGTCTGCACAAACAAGCATGAGGAGACATGGCTGGCCCATAAAATTATGGCTCCAATATGGAAGCAGAAGAGTCAACAGTGAGGTAATGAACCTAGCAGAATAAGGTCTGGTTACAACCGTTTTATTGTCTTGAATGGAAGAAGCACAGACAATTGAGTAATATAACTGGGTGTTCAATGCAGCGTCACCTATTCACATTGTAACATTATGTACACACCCCCAGAACAAAAAGCTATACAATAAATCAGTATCGCACTAAACAGTGTTTGCACCTTGCTCCATTTCCACAATGTCAGTGTTTTTCAGTGTACTGATAAGCCCTATTGTGACTTAAGAAATGATATTGCTTCTTTTCTTCAAATATTCAGATATGTGTGTGTCTGTGTTGTTATTCAGTGCTTTCTAATAAACGATTAAGATGTTTGATAGGGCACGACTGAGCGAATACTGACTTTGACTCGATTAATAACAGGGACACAGGGCCCGATGGGCGTCTTCACCGCCTCTGCTCTTTGTGTTACTGCCATTTCACAGATCGGGAGGGCTGACACACACACACACCCACACACACACACACACACACACACACACACACACACACACACACACACCATGAAACTTTACCAGATAAATAAATAAATTGGTCTCTGACAATTCTATCAACATATAAAAAGAAATATTCTAAGAACTTTTAGCACCTTCAGTTTAATATTTTAGGACTGAGTTAGGAGGAATATGTATTGAACAAAGAATTTCACAGCTGAGGAATAAACCTGTTGATGTAACTGCTAAATAAACTCAAAGAAAATCCTTCACATTTCTGTATGGCAGTTCCTTCTTTTTTATAGCCTAGGCTATGTGAATACTTGAAAAACTTAAAAGTGATCTGTTTGCCTACACACGTCTTCCTCTTCTGCCTCTACGAGCACCTACATACACACTTATGCCTCTCCCTGTCCTCACTCTTTTTTCCAAACCACAGATACACACAAATCATCTTTTCCTCCTCCTCGTCCTCCTCCTTCTCCTCCCATTCATGCATTCTCTCCCTTTCCTCCTCCCTTTTCCTGCCCTCTTGCCTTCTAACATTTCTCCTCCTCCCCCTCTCGCTCTCTCTCGCTCTCTCTCTCTCCCTTCTCCTCGCACCCCTCCTACCGTTTGGACTGCAGCAGTTTCTCCTCTGCCTCCTGTCTTTCTCTCAGCAGCATCTGCAGGTGAAGGATCTCCCTCTGGTAAGACACTGTCCTCCCCTCCACCGCCTCCTCCAACGCTGCCAGTCTGGTTGACGCCTGGCTCCGGTACACCTGCACATACACATTAGCAGCACACAGACACGGAGGAATGAAATGTGGAGTGTTGCTATGAGAGGGGTGGATTTACATGAAGGACAGCGCAGCAGAGACAAGTGGAGTGGAGGAGGGGGAGTCTCACACACTGGGACAAGGTGAGAAACAACAACAACAGCACACAAACACGCACACACACAGATTAGTAGATTTTGTGGAAAGGATGGTGTGAATCCCTCTGTACTTCTACTGGATGTGGTGTTTATTTGTCTGGTGGGCGTGTACTTGTCTTCGTGTCTGTGTATGTCTGTGTCCAGGAAATAGCAGTTTGTTATAAAGTTATACTTCAGCCATTGTGTCTACAGATGAGCAGCTGTTAGGCTGCTGACAGTTCATAACAACTGCTCGTAGTGCAGCACACACACTCCTACAAGTGGAAACAGGTGAGGGGTTTTTTTCTACTGTGCACTGCTTTACCTCTGATAAAGTAATAGTGCCAAAAAGACACCTATAAGAAATGACTATAAGAAAAACTGTGTGGCAGAGAAAAATACAGATGCACAAAAAGACACAATGACAGTAGCTATAACACATGCTGCTGTTCTGGGCACTGCAGTCAGAGACAACTCAGAACTGAGGAAAACAAGGTCTGAGTAAGGACAGACAGTGTGTGTGTGGGGGTAGTAGCCATCTCTCAGCCTGTGTATTTGTGTGTGTGTGCATGGGGAAAATTACAATGTCTGCTTGGGAAAGAGTAAAACAAACATGCTTCTTTTACTCTTTTACTTTACATATTAATTGCTTACTAAATAACTGGCTTGCCTGAATTTGATTATAAGACATTCTTCACAGAGGCAGTTAAGCAAACTGCTTAATGTTTGAATACTGGTGTTGAATTTGATGCTCATTTTTCTATCCACAAGGCTATGTCTCTAATCTTTACACGATTTCCTTTCAAATCTAGCAATTACGATACCCGATTAGAAGACTGTTGGGTTACAATTATCCAAACATGAGGCATTCACCCAAATCATGTTTTGACCCAAACTTCTGGTTATTGTAGACTGAGGCAGAAGTGAAAATACCTACAAACTCCTTCAAATAACGCCTCTCTTCAAATGTTTTCAGAGAAGCAACACCAGATGTTAAATGCTTTTTCCTTAGGCTCGCAATCATAATCAGTGAGAAAGCAGAATTTGTGTGTAATAAGTAGTCCTCACATGAAAAAAATAGGTTTAGGATGAAAGCAAAGTGCAAAGTAGCTTTTCTCACCTTAATAACTGTGGTCTTGTCACAGCAAAAGTATGAATGAACCACCTGTTAAATAAGTGTTGGAATTCCATGGACAGCTTTGCTGTAATGCAATAATTTTATATGCATGTGGCACACAGTTTTGTCATTTCCAAGAAATTTAAAATAAGAAACTATTTTTTGCTCCAGCTAAAAAATGTCCTGACAGATAAATAGGTGAAGCAATGTGATTCTTTTTTATTAAATGTGACTAATAATCCCTCTATTTATTTTAACCCATAATGAGTTCATACTACATTATGACCAGAGCTTAAATCTGTGACAAAACAAACAAGAAATTAAAATAAAATTAACAGAAAGCAACAGCTTGTTGTGACATGATTATTGGCCGTGTTAATTATGTACCTGTAACACATATGTGAACTAGTACTATACCTTATCATACTGCCTGTGATAATACCAATATCGATTTTTATATGGCATGCAGCGTCATATCACAACATCAGTGATAAAGTGATGCTATGCATTTACATTTGCTAGCATACACAACAACGATTCAAGCCCAGACATGTCTGAGAACGAGGGCAGCGTCAGCCGCCAGTTACCACCAACAAAGCACAGTACTTTGCAAAATATGCAAGAAAACTATTTTCTCTAAAAGTGGAAATAAAAACTATGTTTCACTGATCCTTGATGTGGTTAAATGGTGTGAAAGGAGGGCTTTAAGCAGCTGGTTAAATGCTTGAACCAACAACATACAGCATTTCATTTTTTTTAATATGACACAATGGTGCAGGCTCTGGAAGAGCTACAAGGTTAAGTGTTAACTTTATGTTCAAATTTAAAAGCAAATCACTACTTAGGCTACCTTGTGCTTACATTTGACTTGCGCTCTGTTAATGTCAAATGTGTAATACTATGCCGCCATTATTTCACTATAATTCTGGGTGGAAACAAATTCAGACTTTGAATTAAGTAGTCTGTCATTAGTGACAGCAGTTCACTGGAAAACAAAGCCCTTTGTTTCGTTTGCACTAAGAAACGCTGCTGCCCGCAAGCTGCACACATCGATGTAACCTTGTTTAGTATTTATTTTTTCATTTATTTATGATATTATCACAAGTTTCCTCGATATATTGGGACATAATTTCAAGGCTACATTGTCTACTCCTAAAGTGCCCATTATAGCAGTTGCATTGGTCGAGTTGCATGCCAACAGTAACGTCGCCATAGCTCTGTACCATTTATACCAGCACCGTATGTGCAAATACTCGCTATGGTAGTCTCTTGAACAACAGGTGTCGCCACGGAGACAAAACCCCCATATCAGTGCTTTTACAGGAGGACAAGAAGCTAAAATCGAAACAAATAATTTTTTCCAGTAAGTCAAATTTTTTCAAACTGGCCTCTGTATAATCTATGAATCTCTGAGGTTCTGCACTGATATATCAACTGTCAGTAAAAACTGACGGAATCATACGCCTATAAAAACCCAGCAGTACCTGCCATGGCACCCACACAAGGTTACAAAAGTCAGGAGGTGCATGCCATGTTGAAGCAACACCAAAGCTCGGCTTGCACCGGTCGATGTACTGTCACTTTAGGCATGCAGCAACAGTCATGAGGATGAGAACAATGCAAGGATAGCACATGTCATTTCAACTTTCTGAAAGCTTGGAAAATGTACGCGTGGCACTACTATATTACCTTCTTCAAGATGTACAATATAGGTGTAAGTGTAGCTGCTGAAAGGTCTGGTTCCACGCACTAATGCTCTGGATAGTACGTCTTTTACGATCAATTCATTTTTTATCATTTTTTTTCAACATACCAAAAATTGTTAAGGGAAAATCAAGTCAACATACAAGAAAATGAAAACCATCAATAGCATATTATATGTATAGAAAAAATGCATACATATATAACATTATCTTGAACATGAACTGAAATAATTCCCTGCATCAGAGTTAACATGAAACATATATTTTTCATGTTTAGAAAAAAGATTAATTATCCAGAATTCTACACTGAAATGGACACATATATTAATTTAATTTTATGGATGTACACTGGCAACATTAAACCCAATATAAGCTTTTATATTTTCTCTGATCATACAGTTGACAGAATTCTCATCAGAAGTCTGTCATACTATACTGCAAGTAGAACCAAAATATATAACTTTACAGGCAACTGATTTAAAACTTGAATCTTAGGACAAATCGTGTCTTATTTAATTGAAGACACTTTTGCCTTACCAAGATAAACATGTTATAATCCATCCATCCAGGCAGGCGTCTGCTTCAGTGATTCCAATTCAGGGTTGTTATAAAACCAAATCTAAATCATTTTGGTTTTCTTATTAAGATTGGTTCACTATGATAAGCCAGCCATAATTACACTGTGACAACAATAATTGTTTATTGTGGGATACCAGCCTTGGTGTTTCAATGCAAAACAGTTATGTTCAGATGACAGCAACTCTTGCACATTAAACATTTGCACGTTTTGGTTCATTTTTCTCTTTGGCATGCACACAATGGTAGTTTTAAGGAATCCATATATTTAGTGCATTACCCGTTGAGCAACTCTAAAGTTTCACAGGTGTTTTTCACTCAAACAGCTTCACTGTATCTGTTAGACTTGTTATCTGCAGGATGCACTGAAAAGGCTGCTCTGATCCTATAAAGGTGTGTATACAAGAGGCCACAGATTGCAAATAGTGTTTTATTTACTAACACCTTATAAGCAAAGAGAGTGAGTTTTAAGTGCAGTCTATGTATGTGGCTGTGATTGTGTTTTTTGTAATAGCAAGAGAAAGAAAAAGAACAATGTAAGAATGACTAACAGTGCTTTGGAATATACAACCACAGAGATGAAGCATAATTAATAATAACAATCTAAATGTAGCTAAAACAAAATAAATGAAGATTATTACGTATGTGTAGCCTGTCTGTTCAATTTTACACAGGCTTCACCTGTAATATAACCATAGGCCACATCTCCCACTTAATCCAACAAAGGTGACTGCTCTCTGCAGGAGAACATCTATGTGGTTATTAAGGGGTAGCATATGTCATCATCCACCACCCTGTAGTTGTGTGATGTATTTAATGCTCTGACAAAGGGACAGCCTATTTTGCTTTACTTCTCATGGACCAGGAATGACAAATTCTAAAAACAAACAAAAAAAAAAACAACAGGTTCCTCTTTACAAACACACTCATAAAAAATAAATCTTCTCTTAATGTCTTGAAAACCACAAAGAGCCTAATTAAACCCCAATGAAAAATGACCAATAAACGAGCTGACTTAAGATGCATTGACTAAAACTGTCATTATGTCCTAAGACAACCAAAATAAATAACATAACACATTTTTTATGCATTCTTGTATTGGTCTTAGTTTATAAAAGAAAATAGAAAAACAAAGGCGTGGAGTCCACGGGGTGTAATAGTGCACACTCAGAGAGAAGTCAAACACATGCAAACATGTTTGATAAAAAGCAGAACATGCCAGAAATATTCAAGATGTATTCACCAAATGTTGAGAGCACAAAAGCAGCAGGGCACCGACCTTCACTCAGCAGGGTGGCTCCAAAGCCCCACATGACAAGCAGAAGCTAAATATTAATCTGAAACTTATCTGACTCTTGTCTTGCCTCCTCACATGCTGGCCGCTTAACCATTTAGGAGTCTCAGCCTTGAATATGGCCTCGGTCTCTGCCCAGCTGGCATGCTAATTCCCAGCTGAGCTCAGTGATGAATGGAATCGGTATTATATGTTGTCAAATCAAAATGTCTCCAACTCTCCGGGGAGTCAGCCATCAGCCCAGCTGAACTGGTGACATTTAGCCCTCACAACAAGCTGAGCTGAGCAACACAAAGCCAATATAGCCCCCATTCTAGCTGTATCCCAGGGGCTGCTGACCTTCTCCACACAGTAACAACAAAAATACAAAAAAAAAATCCAGTATATTTTCTTCACATAGGTTTCTCTAAGTATAATTTATTAAGACAGATTAGAGTTGGGGTGAGGGCGGTTTGGGCTAGCAAATGATTTATTTTATTACCATTCCGACATTGAGAAAGAAATGGATTAACTCCTGAAAATCTCAAAAGAATGGATTAATTGAAAGAATGGCATAAAGAGCTCTACTCTGTAGAAGGACTTTTGCATAACAATACCTTAACCCCACATTAAATTACAACAAACAGCCCCAACATAAATATGAATTACATTAACTGTTATTGTAACCTGGTGTGTAAGATCAGATCGCTGACTGTCCACTTTAATCAGTCTAATAACATGTTGTCGGATCAATGTGGCCAGGTGTTCTTCCATTTTGAAATAACCTATTTTGCTGGCCAGTCAGGAGCGCATCCCATATAGCTGGATACTGCTGATCAGCATGACCGATGGACAGTCAGACATTTCCCGCGGGAGATGGTCACAGAGGGGTTGAAGGAATAGCACAATGATCATGGAGCACATTGTGCAGAATGCAGAGAACGAGATTCGATTTGCTATCACTCTGAGCCTTGTTTGCAAGCTAGCATTGGACTATTTTGTTTCTCTAAGATGAGAACAGAAGCTGCTGTTAAATGGTGTGCTTAGCGATCATGCTTGAAATCACTAAATATACATTTCAGCTCAGGTTAAACAACTTTTCATGTGAGTTTGAAAACAATAACTTCCAGCTTGAGCAGCCAAGGCCATGTACTGATTCTCTAGAATGCCCATCACTAGTTGTTTTGTTTGTACCCATTAAAAACTAGCTAAAGTTCATCCTTTTAGTCTTACCACCTGGTCAAAGCCAACCATGTATCTGCGCTGCCATACGTTCTCCCTTGTGCTGAAATACAATCTGTGCTGCAGCAAGCAACACTGTTAAAGGCTTCTGAGTACACCCTCCTTTCTTTTCATGTGCCAACTCAATGTTATTTTCATTAACACCTTAAAATTTCAATAACAACATCTTGCCCTTTAATTAAATCCATTAAATCACAAAATCAAATGCTACTTAAATTCAATTCAGCAATAATTCCACCCAACCAGTTACAAAGCATCACTGCTTAAGTAAACAAATTGACCTTTTCAGCTCAAATTGGTTGTCTTCTGTCATTAGCAAAGAAAACACCAGCAGATGTAATGAAGATCCATACAGAGCATTCTGCGTGATCAGATGACCAAACTCCTCATCCATCTCAGTGCATCTTGATGGGAAATACTGAAATAAATGTAATATACTATACAAAGTGAATGGTTAGTACTCCTTTAAATGGTAAAGACATGCAGTGAAGCAAAATTCTGTGAGCTATAAGTGCACTCCTAAGCAATATCACTTGAAAGTCAGATGGTTCAAAATATATTACTATACATTTTAATTGCATTTTAATCCGTTTTTTTGACCAGTGTTATTATGTTAAATGAATCAATCATAAAAATAAAAGTATTGAGTATTTAAAGTATCAAAGTATTAAACTGTGCAAACCCATCCTTGCTGATCTCAGTTGATGACTCAACTAATATCCTCCTAGGCTATTTGGTAAATCTTCTATTAGGGTGCATTATTCAATTCAATTTTATTTATATAGCGCCAAATCACAACAAAGGTCGCCTCAAGGCGCTTCGTAGGTACAGAGAAAAACCCAACAATCATATGACCCCCTATGAGCAAGCGCTTTGGTGACAGTGGGAAGGAAAAACTCCCTTTTAACAGGAAGAAACCTCCGGCAGAACCAGGCTCAGGGAGGGGCGGGGCCATCTGCTGCGACCGGTTGGGGTGAGAGAAGGAAAACAGGATGAAAGACATGCTGTGGAAGAGAGACAGAGATTAATAACAGATATGATTCGATGCAGAGAGGTCTATTAATACATAGTGAGTGATAAAGGTGACTGGAAAGGAAAAACTCAATGCATCATGGGAATCCCCCGGCAGCCTACGTCTATTGCAGCATAACTAAGGGAGGATTCAGGGTCACCTGGTCCAGCCCTAACTATATGCTTTAGCAAAAAGGAAAGTTTTAAGCCTAATCTTGAAAGTAGAGATAGTGTCTGTCTCCCGAATCCAAACTGGAAGCTGGTTCCACAGAAGAGGGGCCTGAAAACTGAAGGCTCTCCCTCCCATTCTACTTTTAAATACTTTAGGAACAACAAGTAGGCCTGCAGTGCGAGAGCGAAGTGCTCTAATAGGGTGATATGGTACTACAAGGTCATTAAGATAAGATGGGGCCTGATTATTTAAGACCTTGTATGTGAGGAGCAGGATTTTGAATTCAGTTCTGGATTTAACAGGAAGCCAATGAAGTTCTTATTAAGTTCACATAGCTGCTGCAGATCTGTAAAACTTTGCAGCACAGCAGCTTTATTTCATGCTGCTTCTAACTTAATCAATAGTTAGATTTGTTGTCACTGATGCCTGTGGTGTTCTGAATTTCCATGTGTGCACAAGGAAAGGTGGGAAGGTCTCAGAAAAGAACCATACTGCCATATATATATCAATATACATAAACGTTGATGGAATTAGTTTTCCTTTGACTATAGTGGTCTTGACTGAACTATATTGACAGTACAGGCCTCAATGTATGAACTTTTTTCAGTTGCTCTTTGCTGGAGGGATGGTGCTGCTCTATGCAATGCAAGAAAACCTTCACTTTAAAATACCCCAAAGGATTTTTGCAGTGGATTAGTAAGGAAACATCTAGACTATATTTGTCTTTAGAAATTCTTGTGCAATTATGGTGGAATGCCTTGGATTGTTATCCCTCTTCAGTCAGATTTCTGTAGACTGGTAGCATTTAATTATATTTACAGGCCTCTGTGGTGTGAAAAGCCCCAGCACCTTTGGTATTGCAGCTCTAAATCATCACACTATGCTGCCTTGGTACACAACATTCACCATCACAGCAAACATGCTGGACCCCATCTGAGCCAAGCAAATTTATGTGGGTCTCATCTGACCATAGAATCATTTTGCAATGTTCATCAGATTCAGAGCAAGATTTATTCCTGGGATGGCAGCCATAGAGGTTGACCTTACACAATGTCCTTGCACTGCTTTAACCTCCACAGAAACTCAGATTACCATTGATAACCACTTTGCCAAGTGTGAAGTAGTTCCAGTGAACCATAGAGCACTGATAAATAACTATATAAACATAAATATATAAAAATATAAATATACAAACATATAGTTGTTAGCGGCTTTATAGTTTTTAAAAGTTTCTTTAAAACTACACTGATTTGTTTCATTTGTGGATTTAAAATTCTGAAGTTAAATGCCAATTGCCACATAAAACCTACATGAAAACAGGATGAATACACAAACACCACATGTAAACGTAAACTTGCCCAGGTAAAACCTAGGCCATCACCTTAGAATGAATATTATTGAATAGTTTCTACTTGCTGGCAATTATGGCTGACTCGGAAACTGGACTACAGGACAGAATGACAAACCCTAGGAGTCAAAATGTTGTCGAGTGCAGCAGATTACAACCCAAATACAAGGCATACCGAGACAAAAAACAAAAACAGAGTGAGCAGTTTATTTGGTTTACTGTTAAATGCAAAAAAACGAGAGAGAAAAAAAAGGAAATCTAAAAAAATTCAAGAAGCCCAGGAAGAACACACAACAACACTGACTACAGACGTGAAACATGAAGTGACTGACTACACACAGACATAAGACCCTAACACCCTTAACCCTTGTATGGTGTTCGTATTTTTGTTACTCAGCCAGTGTTCATGGGTCTGGTGGCCCCGCTAGAGTTTTGGCTTTCCAATTAACACTATCAAACAATTTTATGTTAAATTACTCAACAGATGTTTACTTTATCCCAATTACGAGCCATGTGAACAGCAAACATGGTTAATTTTTTCCTTTTACCTTTGTTCGATCACATTTATGAATTAATGTGCTTCTCGTTTTTTGTCAATAAAATGTTATAAAAAAAATAAAATCAGTTCTAATCAAGTGTACATATCCTTATACCATATTTTGCAGGTTTTGATGGTATATACTGCCTAAAGGGGCAACGGCCTCTAAATGGCATGGGTCTCACAGACCCGAACACCATACAAGGGTTAAACTCTATGAAGAAAGACAGGCGGAAAGCCTAATAAAAGGAACACATTGAGTTATACTAAATAAACTCTAACCAGGATACTAAAGCAAAAGAAAAAAAATTACAACAAAAAACAGGAACTGAACTAAAGAACTAAAGGCTAAAGATATAAAGGAAGATGAAACTCAAATATGAACAATAAACAAACTAAGAACCAAATGGAACATTAAACAATAAACAGGAATTCAAAGTAGGTCAAGGACCCAGGACCATGACACTGTGCTGACTTCTTCCAGTAAAATGGATTTGTTGTCACAAAGGTTATGTCCAAATGCTGTGCTATGATAAAATGCTATTGGGGCTAAACCTCCCTGGACGGCTAGATTATTTTTACTTTCCCTTTTAAAAATCGTATAACAGCATGAACCAGAGGCCAGAAGTCTGTTAATATTATCTAGTAAAGTCAATCACAGTGACAGTTCTGTTATCAGGAATAAAACTGTTCAAACCTAAATGCTAATGGTAATGCTCGTACAATAATCCACAGGTTACTTTCAGAGCTGTTCTACAAATCAGTTGCTTGACTTCATTCTGAAGCATAAATCCCTTTTTTCTTTCTTCAGTAACTGTAAGAGATGCCACATGTGTTACATGTTTAAATGTGCCACCATGCAGTTTCCTGTAGTTTCATATGTACAGCATACAACTTGTTTGGTAACTTCAGTTTTTTGAAAACTTTGTAACCAGCTTCCTTGTGTTTTGTTAAATCCCTGTTTACTTATTTTGTTAGTACTATCTTAGGTACAGATTATAGCATAAGTGGGTTATACTCTATGTTCTTCTCTACAGTTACATTCTCCTGTGTAACTGCACAAGATGGCAGTGAGCTTGGAGACCTGAGCCACATTCCCATCCATACATAATTACTGCTTGTGATGAAATACACTTTGACAACTGTTCCTAACAGAATACTATTTGTGCCAGATGTCTTATTTTAGAGACACAATTTTGTCATTGCCTCAGCTGCATATAAAAGAAAATGCCTGAATGCCAGTTTAAATAACTTAAAAGACAATTTGCAGACTTTGGAGGCTACAACTGGTAATATAGCAGGTTAAAATGGTTTGTAGTAGTGTTACTATGTTCTAAGTCTTGTTTCTGTATTCATTAGACTCAATCAGATATTTATATGGTGGCTGCTGATTTGACACCAACCACACAAGGAGTAATGATAATTTATCAGTATTTAAGAACTCCCAAGAAGAGAAAATCTTCAAAAGTACCTTGTTAGAATTGACTAGAATCACTAGAATATATTGTACGTATAAAGCTGTGGTACAATTTATTACCACAGGCAAAAGAACACATAGAACTGTTAATGCTTTCAATGTTTTAAAAAAATCAAAGAAAGTTTGCCTTTTTTTTGATTTTCCCACCTAATTGTTATAAACAAGCATGAAAGCTCTGGCAGCAGCATGGCCATAATCCTTTGGATCAATGGCATAATTCAGACAAGCATCACCAAGCGGATATTCTGACAATAAAGGTCAAAGCTATCATCAACAATCCACAGTGAAATGAAGAAGGTGGGGGACAGGAGAATAATGACACAGGAAGGTGAGGGCAAATGGTCCACTTGCTGTAAACTAAGGGAGTATCAGAAGCCACTGGACAACATTTCTGTGTCTAGCAGCAGACTTTAGGAAAGCAACATACATTAAGGTCTTTTTTGCAGGATATCTTGCACATCCTGCAAGTCTGTCTATGAAAATCTTGCTACGTATTTTACAGAATGTTTTGAATATGGCAAGAAACCTAAGGTAAAATCTGATGTCTTCAATGAAATTGGACAAAGTCAGACTGTACATAATTAAAACCCTAACTGGTAACCAAGAAGTACCTGTCAGTGAAAAACAAATGCAAATGGTATTCTTAGTACAGTTACATTTTTAATAGGGTTGTCAAGATTTAATATGCTTTTTATGTTCTATTTTAAATATAACACGTCTTTTCAAGATTTACAAAATAAATGCAGTATGTTTAATATACAATTACAACTTTTTTTTGAATACTAGTGCTATAAATGCAGGTAAACTGCGTTTGATCTGGTTTTGTCAGGATCCATGTAAAGTATTGACCTGCATAACTCTGGGTGTGAAGGCGCAGGTCAAAGCGTCTAGAGCTCAGTGTTTCAAAGACGTCTGTACTGTAGCTGTGATAACACAGCTTAGACTTTGCTTTTATCTTGCTGAAGTCTTTTCCATTATGTGATGAAACGTGTTCCTCAAAGCATTTTTTGCTATTAAAAAGATGGACTTGTTACTGGCTTGTGTGAAATCTCAGGATGAGCCACTAAACACCATGAATGCAGGATCCAAAGCCAGGCGTGTTTATCAAGGTTATAAGAACACTTTGTTAAGGAAATGGGAGACAGAAAGTGGTCCAGTGTTTTAAAACCCAGTGTAATACTGAAAAAAAGCATATCTTCTCTGCACAAACAAAAAGACAAAAGAGGCCATAGTGTGCATGTTGTTATGGGTCTCATGCTGAAATGACTGATTCTAGCATTTTTCTTGGTAAACCAAAATGGCTGTAATTTCATGTGTGAAATTACCTTCTGACTCAATAAGGGCCTAATTATTCAGTAAAAATGCGCCAGAACGGTAGACTGGCTCACACACAGTAACTGGCTCACGCACAGTCCAACAGATGCTTAAATGTGAAGTCGACTTCAATGTTAAGAAACCCAGTGCCTGCTGATGTACATGTGAAGGCTAAAGAATATTTGCTGGCAGCATAAAAGTCTGTCATTTTCATTTCTACTATTAGCTAATATTGCCCTTAACTTGAATCATGCTTTTGTTGCTCATTCACTAGCCTTTTGTTTCTATTATCAATTGCATCTTTTAACCAGTGTGTATTAAAGGCTTTCTCTTTAGTTAAATGAATTCTAAGGGTTGTAGGGCAGGTATACCCATTCAACAGTCTACAACAGTAAAAGGAACCCCATCAATGCTTGACACCTGTATGAGTACATTTGTTTACTTTGGGCAACATATAAGGTCCTCAATGACAGTGCCAAGAATTCAAGACAGGTTACTTTCTCTCACATGTTACGCTTCCTCTTGAACTACACATTGAATAACATATGTCTATGAAGTGGTTAGTAATCTGGCCTACAATACCTTACTCAGGGACATATCAAAGCATGTTTCTGGGTAAACAGCAGCCTCCCTAATTAATATAAGACTATTTACACTATCTCAAAATTCTGATATAAAAAGAGTGACTCTCCACAGTAAAGTGCAATTAGATCCCAGTGAATGAACTACTCAGTCACAATGACTAAGGTGTGATTTTTCTATATTTAGTCATGAAATTTAACTACTACAGTAGGCAAGAGTGGTTGATTTATTTTAGACTGACACTATGGCTAAAAAGAAGAAGAAGAAACTCTTTATTTTTTGAATCTCTTCAATATGAGCACTAATTTGCCCTGCTATCTAACCTCAAGTAACTAAACTTATCCAAAGGGTACCTTTTATTATTTTTTTTTACCATCACTCTGTTCACAGTGACTATTAACAACAACGTCACCTGCTTGATCATTTTGCAACAGCATCCACATTATGAAGCAGTTTCTCATTAGGAGAGAGATCACAGTAGCATTTTCACCACGTGAACAACGCTAGCTGACTTTAGCCGGCAGTGTTTCTGTATTTGCAGCATGTATCAGAAGACATGCTTTCTGCATAGACTACAACAAAATCTATGTCCTGTTTCTGTAAAAACTGAGACAAGTCTAATATCACCAACTAAGCTCATAATTTAGCTTTAATTGAATGCAATAACACATGCATACCCTGTCTTCTATTAGTTGAAAACAATACACTTGAAATGAAGAGAATCTGACAGCACATACAGAAAGAAAAACCTGGCAGGTCTTGGACCAGAATAGATCAATGCAAATGTGTGTTGCTCCAGATGACAGCACCGCTGGATGGCTCTGGACAATTCATCTGGTTGGACTGCAAAGTGATGAGATACGCAATATTGCAGAGTGCAAGATGGTGATGAAGGCTGTGGTGATTAATAGCTTAGCACATAAAGTAGGGATATTCTCCTTACAGACCAGGAACCTGACAACAACACACTCAGCGAATTATTTCAATTAAACCACAGCTCGACCAACAAAAGCAATTTTTTTTTCCAGAAATGTTTAACATACATATTATGGTGGCTGTAAGTTCATATAGTGGATTTGAAAGTGTGACATAAAATATATCTCCAAAATGGATACAAATTTCTGGCAGTAAACAGCCATAATGACAGGGAGTAGTGGTAATTTGCCATTAAAAGTACTAAGGTAGTACAATGATTGCAAAAGAAGAAAACACTGATGTGAATAATGTCGTTAATGTTTCAAGCATTGAAAACGGTTAATGACTGTTAATGGTTTGTTAGGTCTTAGTAATACATGCTTTCTGGGGAAAACAGTTGAAAGTTTGTTTACAATGTAAGCTCTCTAGGATGCTTAAAAAAATTATAATCCTAACATTCAAATTCTTTTTGCAAACATAACTGGGCTCTTTCATGAGTTATGAGCATCGATCCCCCTCTTTACAACCTTTTTTTGGGGGGGACTTTTGGGAAAAATCAGGCAGTTTCTGCTTACATGATTGATCTAGCAAGAGCGTCTCCGTCTTTCTGACATGTTTCAGAAGGCTTTTTAACTCAACAGACAGGCTTAAATATTTAACAGTCAGTAAGTCACAGAGAGTACTATTGGGCAATTGCCAGTGCAAAATCCACCTATTCAATCTATATTTCATGGTCATGAATGAGTGAAAGACTGGCCTTTCTTTATATAACATTTTCATGATGGGAGGGGGACTTGTTAATGTCCACATACAGAAGTAAAGTAAGCAGTATCAAGAGGAATGAACTGTGCTATGGCTCTCAAAAGCAATTTCTGAGGTTTTACTAAACCTTTCGTAACCTTTCTAAACCTCACTGATTTAATTTGAATTGAACTAAATAAACTTAGAGCTGAACAAAGACTGGACTATCATTTCCAGACACTGCTGTTTCCTATGCTAACTGCCACATTTAGAGAAAGTTACACATCTTTCATTCTGAAAGACGGTGAAACAGTACTGATTAAACTGATTATATCCCATTGATTAGTTGGTACCTAATCAATTTTCACATACGCACTTTTGCAGAATATTGAGGTTAGAGTATTTTCCACAGTTATTCTTACAGTACATGCAAGAGGCAGCATGTTAAGTAACCAGCTTTACCTTGTCTTTCAGTTTATACATGTCACTCACCATAGCTCATAGGCTAAGAAGAAAAAGTGTATTAAAATTCATCATATGAACCAACGGTCTTTAGGGAAATGTAGCCATGATGTAGGCTCCAAGAAGATGCTGTGCAAAAAACACAGCATGGAGGAAGCACAGCGTGATCTGTGGTATTTTCAGGTGAGGGCACTACCTGTAATGAAGTGCCCCTCAAGGACAAATACCTATCAGAAGTGATGTCCCAGAGGACAATCTCAAGCACTTTTCTAAAAAGGATGAAAAATGTCAGTGTGTTACTACACCTTATACAGCAACTGTGTCTGGCCTCAACGTGGCATTTAAGTTGTGTGGCCGTGGCACAAATCCTAGTACCAAGAATTCAAGACTTTAAAAAAAGGTTGATTTTGTAAGAGAATGGATGTGTAGCCTCATCGAAACCACTTTACTTTTGTATGCTAGAGGCAAGAGAAATATTCCCAAAACCTTAAATCTACTAGCTGAGCACTATGTGTCATAGCCTATAGCTAACTAAGAACAACATCTTTACATATTATTTGACATAACATCATGGGTGCATGAGTTTATGCACAGTATTAAGTATTAGTATTAGGTCTGTTGATTTGGCTGCAGACACAGTATCTGCTCATTAGCCCCTTTGCTGTCAGTTGCTCTTGGCACAACTGACAGTGAAACCAACCTAAACTGTGGACTTCTGTGCACACACGCACACACACACAAGCAGTGTCATGCAGGCATATCCAGATATGAAAGGAAAATTGAAAAAATGGAAAATTAGACAGTTAAAAGAGCTACTGATTATTTCTTTACCTGAAGAAAACTGAGTTTCATATTTCATCTTCTTCTCGAGGCTAAATTTCAAGAGAACAGAGCATAAAAAAATAATGCTGTTCTAAATCTGCAGAAGCAAGGGAAACCTATAAAAAAATCCTATGTCTGATATTGAGAATTTCTTACCTTATCCAGTTTTAATATACAGAACATATACAGAGTATGGATAAAATGATTTTGATATTTATGTGCTTCAGAAACGACAGACCTCCTGCTAAGTATTTAGTCTCTTTTGTATGATCACACATATTTCTCAACCCTCAGGGACATTCAAAGAAATCCACAGAGTGGTAGTTTCACTTTGCTAAAAATAAGAAGTGTTTCAGGCCGAGTCTCTGTAGATGAGTTACCAGAAACCTCATCACGACTCGAATGTTTTTTGTAATATGCAAAAACAAATGTGACAGTAACAACTGGAAGTGATGTTCAGTAGTTTTTGTATCACAGCTCAATGTCTGTGGAATTAGATTACAACAGTCCTTCGGTATCATTTCCAGTTGCATCAGTATATGCTGAATTAACAATCAGAGCAATGGTCAGTAAGTTCCTTATCATGCCATGTTTGCATTGTTTTCAGGGCTTACAACCTATTACCAAAAAAGGTTTGCATGGTGTGTATAATGTAAACAAGAGCAAAAGTCTCTGTTATGGAAATCATTAAAAGCTCTCTAAATTATGAGTATATATATATATATTTTTTTAAATCTAAGCTTCAGTATTGGTCATCTTAATATTATAAAGAATTAAATACATGGTCTGGTTGATTTGCAAATCAGGGCATTATTTTTTTACCTACATTTTATACAATGTTACAACCCTTTTTTCTTCGGAAAGGAGGGCCGTATGGATTGATGGATGGTTAAAAATGAGTTATCAATTTTGTTGGACACGCACAGATTTCAATTTAAAATTAAAATTGTTTACAAATATTCTGAACCATGAATCAGGAATATCTTGTAACATGATCAGGAACAGCAACAGTGGAGTATGCAGCTACAAAGAGGGGTCCTCCTAAATAAAGGTCTGGAGCAAAGTCCATGGAGTGTGGGGTCTCAAGCCTTCCTCATATGTCTTCAGAGGGAATTTTTGTAGGTACATGACAATTATGACTTATATAGCTAGGTGCTGCTGGTAAATCTTTGTGGGGATGGAAATTGTAAGACTGTAAAACTTCTGTCTAGTATGACAGTAATGAAGCACCTTTGGGTAAATGCAAACATCCTGACATATAGTTAGACTGGTTAAAAATTACAGTTTATCATAGCCAATAATGGCCATCATGTTCAGTAAAAGAATAAATTCAAGTCATGATTAACTTGCTGGTTTTTGAATGTTCATGGTTGGCTGGGCCTTTCTGCCTGTTTTCCATGTGCCTGTGTGGGTTTCCTCTGCGTGATCTAGTTTTCTCCCACAGTCTAAAGACACGTATGTTAGGTAACATACGTGTCTTTGGTGATTCTAAACTGGCTGGATGTGAGGGTGAATGTGTGATTGTCTGTCTCTCTCTGGAAGCACTGTGATGAACTGGTGACCTGGGTGTACCCTATACCCCTCCCTATGACAGCTGTGATAGGCATTATCCCCACCATGACCCTGCACTCAATAAACGGTTACGAAAACGAATGCCCTGATGACTAACTCAGCAAACACATTTAATGCCCAATAAAAGAAATCAGTTTGTTCAGGGAGCACAATGAGAGTCTTTCAATGAATGACAATGCTCTACTATCCCATGCCCTAACTGACTAAATTAAATGCAAAGAAGGACTTTATATAATCCAATGGATAATGAATAAATAGATAAAAAATAATAATTTAAGTAACAATCAAACCTTTGGTTCACGGGCTGGTCATTTATTTTAAGAACTGCATCAACATTACATAAAGATAATGAATCAATGAAAAATGTTCAGGGAGCAGCTCCCTGTACCATCTCTCCCTGATTATCAATAGCACTACTGGCTCTTACTTTGCCACAAAAGGGCACTAGTATAATACCCTGATTCAACTCCCATTTCATAAATCTTTCATCACCAGAAGGTACACAGAGTCAAAGCAGTCAGAGAGGAGTTTTGACCTTTTCCTGCTGGGCAGAGAGATGCAAGACACTGTAATGACAAACATGCTCTGGTTTTTTGTCCCTTCTAAATCCAAATTACTTCCTTTGCATACTAGTTAAAGTCACATGTGATGTTCTGTTTTTGTTTCACCCTGTCTCTATATGTTTCCCTAGAACATGACTTGAAGATGAGCTGTCCTCAGACTGAGTTTGAGGAGAAGGAAAGTCCTCCTCCGGAGGAGTTAGAGTGTAAAATCTGTTATCAGCGTTACAATGTCCACCACCGGAAGCCTAAAATCCTGGACTGCCTTCACCGGGTCTGCGGCCGTTGTCTCATTAAAATCCTGGATATTGCTGACAGTGCAGGCTGCATCTCCTGCCCCTTTTGCCGACACCAAACTGAGATCACTGAGCAGGAGATTTCAGCCCTGCCTGATGATGTTAACATCATGTCCCACTTGGTGATGCGGGACAAATCCTGGAACTCCGACCAAAACAGGGAGGTGGTCTTGACTCCAAAGAGTTTCTCCTCCTCCAGCCCATCTCGTGACTCATCCAACTGCCTGGTAATCACTATAATGGAGGTGCAGAGGGACTCACAACACTCTCCAAGCCAAAATGGCAGCTCAGATGTTTATGCTGAGCAAAGCCTGGACTCAGTATCTATAGGCTCTAATGGGCCAGCAGATCAGGATGCCTTGTCCAAGTTCTGTAATCATGTCCCACGCATCCTGGTCTGGCTTCTGGGTTTCTTATACTTTGGCTCACTTCCTCTTGGAATCTACTTGCTGGTGATTCAGAGAGTGACTCTGGGCATTGTATGTGTTAGCTTAGTGCCATCAAGCCTGACAGTTTGCCTGGTCTATGGATTCTGCCAGTGCCTTTGTCAAGGCATGTGTGACTGCTCTTCCAGAGGATGATGGGATCCTGAAAACCGGTTGTCCTAGGATAGGAAAGAGTCAGCCTGTGGGAGTAGAGGCCTCCAGGTAAAGATGATATCCTCTCCTGCACAGGCATAACAAGCTGAGCAGTCAGTTACCTTCATGCAAATAAAAGGCCAGTGAGACAAAATAAGTCAGTTTTCAGTGATGTGCTGTGCTTTTGTTAGACGTACTGCTTCAACGGAGACACCAGCTTGGTCAAGAGAAACAGAGCCACTGGCATGGTCTGTCAGCAGCCTATACCGACTTTTCTGTGATGTATTTTTGTGACCTTTATTTGTTATGTGTTGTGTGTTGACCTAGTCTAACATAGCATTTGACAACAAACCTTTAACCCTCGACTTGCATAATAACAACACTGACAGGAGTCCTGTGCCCTCAATTATCAACATTGTTTATGTACAGAAATCCGGGATGCAAACCTTTTTAAATTAAATTTGGGATTATGTGAACTGATATGAAATGTGAATACAGTTTTCAAAGCATTATAATGGCTTACAAGAAAGGTCTGTTTATTTACTCGTTTTTCAAACTCGTTTTAATTACTGCAATTGACAGCTGCCAACAACAAAAAGAAAATAAATTGGGTGTGATTTAGGTCTGTGGTTATCTATGGTTTATTATGAACTAGTCTGCTGATGAGCCTGCTGATCGTGCATTTTTGTTACAACAGTTTAATATCCTACTTGAAACACTGTTCCTCAAAGTGAGTGTGAAGGACAGGTCATAATGTGAGAACTGCAAACACAGTGACTTGACATTTTCTGTATGTTATCCATCTGGCTCGATTTCTCAGCTTTCCTCACTTTTGAAAAAAACTATCTGCATGCAAAGCATGTTTTTTGCCATGACAAAATACAAAACACTAATGAAAACCTGTGACTTGGCCATAATTTATCTGTTACACAAGTAGCACACAGGCAGAGGTGTGACGAGGTTCTTGCTGTTAGTGAATATGCATTTCTGCACCTCTAGCTTTCACTCCATTCGGGCTACTGTGACAGTGCATGTGAGGCATAAACTAGGCTCATACCTCAGGTTTTTTGATACTTACTGTCAAACAACACATCTTCCACTCAGTTTGTCCTTTGGCTTTAGCAACTCTGCTATTCTTGATTTTTTGGTACAGGTAACGAGCTTGTTTTGCTCAAAGATACTATTTATGGTAAGATGAGTGTCGTGGTAGAAGCCAAATTTGCACGTTTTGCAACAGCTGTCTTAATTGTCTGCTGCATGTTTAAAAAAAAGGCTCTTCCTACATGTGTCACCTGGAAATACTGACTCAACAAATTGTGTTTTAATTCAGTTTTATAAAAAAGAAAGTAAGAAAGAAAGAAAGAAGAAAAGTCCAGAATTTTAAATGCTATTTTTGATCAAGTCTTTTCCTTTGTGTTGCAGAAAGAAATTTCCCTTAAAGCTTTGTTTTGTTGTAGCAGAAATTTCTCTTAATTTTATCCAGCAGTGCCTGACATTTCCAGAACCAGTTAAAATAGTTTTACCATTTAATTGCTTTAATGGGGCATTTCATTCTGTAAATCAAACAAAATCAAACAAAGTTCATGAGCAGGAGAGTATAGTACGACCTTTGTTGAATTCAAAAGTAGGCTTTATTTTACTCTTCGGAGAACATTTAGAGTTTTTTCTGTTAAAATGTTGATAACTGAGGGGCCTAGAACTATTATTTTTCATATATCCAATGACTGAAGTCGGGTAATGGTACATTTCATCAAAACGCAGATGTAGCATTTACAATTCATTTGAGTGATAAACTTTTTCTCTATTCTGTATGTCCTGATGATTTTCTGTCATTTGGGCTCTATATTTTTATTTCTTGGATTTCCTTTGTCAGCTGCTCTATCTGTTGCTGTACATTTTATCTTTTATGATTTCCTGTATTTCTGCTTATGATACAGTGACAGCAGCTTAGCTCTATGCTACCGAGTACAGACGCTACTAGGCAATGAAATAAATGGAACTATTTTCTTCTACAGGTTTCTCGTGTGCATACTTTCCCTCCTGCTACCTCCTGTCTGATTTTTGTGAGATTTTTGCATAGTCAGTCTTTTTAAGCTTAGAGATACAAGATGCCGTCAAACCAATAAAATCATAAAGGCAAGAGCTTATATGTGATTTCACAAAACACAGCTGTGTTCGTAGAAGTGGGATTTTTAATCTTTAGATGATTTCTACAGACTCTAAACTCAGTTTTTGACATGATTATCTCCAAACCTTCCAAAGCTTGATGAGACTCAACATTACTGCCAGGTGTGAGGATAAGAAAAAAGGATAACAATTTCATTCTTTTTTGAATAATGGCAACTGAGAAATATAGATTTCTACTTTGACAAAGATCTTTCATTTTTAGTGGCATACTATTGTGCAATATTATTTTCACCAAAGATACACAGTAAATACGCCACAATGAGCTTAGACTTGATGAGGAAAAATGATCTGAACAGACATAAGAAGAAGAAACAATTCTTAGAAGAGATATTAGTTATGACAGATATCAGCAGCAGGTCAGAAAAGAAGAACAGAGTTATTATTTTTGCTCTATTTAGTAAGATCTGTTACAAAGACCTCGTGTCAGTCAAGTGTTTGTCCTGCTTGTTGTACAATACAACATCTAAAGGACCCTGCCTTTCATCTTCCTGAGTTGAGTGACAGCTTCCATTAAAAAAAAAAAACCCAGTCTCCTTCCTTACATCTGAAAAGACAAATATGAAATTGGTCCAAATATAGGACAGCCTTGAGTATGACAAAACTCTGTGTGGGTAATTCAATGAGCTCACTGTCATTATTTTCCTTAGCAACCGTTTCTCTTGCTTTGAAAATGGTACTAATTAGCATAGTCGGTGGTTTCTGGTTTTCAGCTGTCAAACACAATTAGCCAAATTGATTCACTCAGGCCATTCTTGAACAGTAAGCACAAAGAAGGAGAAGGGTCAAAGGTCAACACACCAGGAGGGTAGAACAAATAAATATCCTATGTGATCCTATTATTTAGAGCAATCACTTCTGTAAATGTTCACATAAATGCGATGATGGGGGAAAAAGTGGAGGAGAATATTAAACAGTGGAGGAGAATATTAAAGCGGAAAAAAGTCGTCCCACACTGACGTCAAGCAGCAGAATGGGTCAAACCTGTGACCTGGCTATATTTATACATGCACTCACTAAAATATTTAACATTTTCAGGTGTATCCAGGAGATGGAGGAGCATGAATTTTAATTACATATGAATAATGTAGTCACAATCTGTTTCTCTTTATAGCACACACTTAATGCACAATCCTGATTTTTTCAACTCATTAGGTGGCAACACATATTACAATCACCGCAGGCTGACAGTAATCACCAAGAGCAAGAGCTGGGCATTAAAAAGAAAGCAACTGTTAGTATCTGCTAGTATTTCACGTTTGTATTAAAACTGAACCTGTGATAGAAAACCTCTGATCTCAATCAGTTATCATCTATTTAAGTAACTGAGCTTTTAGAGCAAGTCCACATAAGCTGCAATGAGAGAAAGAACAAAAAGGACTTTAGCAGGTGTAAAGATAAGGGGGCAAGAATAACCTTCACAATTCCTTTTTGATGCCTTTCATTTAAAAAAGCCTTTTGTAGACTCTTCATACCTTCTGAAGAGTGAATTACATTAAGTCATGTTTAGGTTTTATGTGACAACATAATGCAGAGTTGCCTGGGTTGAGGTCAGGTACTAAAGGTTCGATACTGCCTGGTAATTCAACACTCAGATCTAATCTTTCCTTAGGATAAACTTCATTCATTCATTCTCACAAAGAGTGAAAAAGCTTACTTCCCTATTGCTGTTTTTGTATACTTTTCTGCTGTTACAAATGTTTGCCTAGATTTGCCCTCAATGTTTTCCAATCCCAAAAACTTCTGACTTGTTTATGTGCACCAAATCCTGTTATCATGTGGCCTAGACAACTTCAAAGGTTTGATTTATCAGGTCATTTTAACATTAGTGGGTTTTTACCCCTTTGATGGCTTTGAAATTTCTATCTATCTAACGATCAGGAATTTATCAGACTATCATTTACTATTCCATTTACTCATTTTTGTTTTTTAATTAACAAAAATAAAAACTTTTTGCTATTTAAATTGAATTTGAAGCCAAAATATGAGTGGGGTATAAACTAGCATTTAAGTCTTTTTTCATGCTTTTCATATGCAGATGCTTTTTTCTAATTTTATCTCATTTCAGAAATAACAGTCATAAATCTTCATAGCTCTTTGAAGAATACGAAGTCTGCAGACCACTGACATGACAAAAGCTTTATTATCATCTTGGGGCTTCAAATTAGCAGGTTTCAGCTGATCTTTGTTACTGGGGATTTCTTCCTTCAATCTTCTTTTCAGCGAGAAAAAAAAAGACTCAACAGGCTTTAAATCTGGTGACTGGCTCGGCTGTTACTGATAAAGCTTTGGCTGCACAGGCAATGTGCTTAGGGTCACTGTATTTTTTGAAAGGCCTGTTAAATGAGACAGGGGAATTGCTTCATGCATAGCCAAAGTAAATGTTTGTGTATACTTCTGAAATGATTCTATTATAGCAGGGATGGACAATTAATTTTCCCAAGGGTCCACAGGAGAAACTGGGACTGTCGTGGAGGACTTCACCAACAAGCTTATAAAGAGATCAAATTAATACTAAGCAGAACTGAGTTCAGCTTGTTAAAAATGAATTGCCCATCCCTGTTTTACTGCCACACAGAACATGCCCATAACATTTTATTAGTTCCTTCATATTTAATGAGGTTTGAATCACATATATTCTTCAGTCTATCTTTCACCTTCACTTTGAAAAATTTTGGTTTCATTAGTTTATTGAACATTTGATCCAAACATGCATAATTCCAGTCTTGCCTTGGTATATAAGAGGTATGAATCTCTGTAATTCCACTACAGTAAGTCTTCTTTGAGCTGCAGATTGTGATGTTATCCACCCTCAAACTGGTGGTGATATCAGTGATGGTTAAGGGTTGGGTTTTTTTTTTTACAGCTCTCAGGATTTTTCTGTTATCAGCTGCAGTTTTTCTCTGTAGAAGGACCTGCCCTGTTGGTTTTTTTCTATAAAATTTTCCACAATGCTGTGCTAAATAGATCAATTTCATCTGCTATCATTCCCAGTGACTGTTATTCCTCCTTATCAAACAGGTGTCTTTTTTTGTCCTCGTCAGGTTTCCAGGTCTTTATGTGTAAGCCCTATAGAGCCACTGAATGCATTTTCAACTGAAGAAAAGCCTGAGAAAAACAGACTGGATAGCCACTACACTTCTGTGTGCTACAAACAAACAAAAAAATGCAAAACAGGAAACATCTGACAGTCATTACTGGCATAACTTAAATAACTTAACTAACTAATAACTAACTGCTGTACACCTGAAAGTGGAGCAATGAGTGCACTTTTTTTCTGTGAAACAGTAAAGTACACAAACAGCAATTATCATAATTGCTGTTTTTATTCAAATATTTCAGTTAAAATATAACAGAAGCATAATATTTTTCTTAACATACTTTTAGATTATGTATTTCCCTACCTCCCTCCTTTCATGGTATTTTATATTGTGAAACTGAGTAACTGGCTATTTGTGATGATGCATTATTTACTGTAACAGGCTAAGCTCACACTAATTATTTCCATTATTTAATTTCTCCACAATTGAGGCTTTTGAAAAATAAAAGAATGATGTAAGTAGTGCAGTACCAACAAGAACAATAACATGTATGCAGTCGTGTTATGAATGGAAATGAGTAAAAACAGCAACCACTGATGTTAACCTACCATTGCATCATATTTTGCTTAAGTAAACTCTAAATACTTTAAACGCTGATTAGGTGAGAAATAAAAAAGACAACACAGGGATATTTATCTGCTCTAGCTGGTGTGAATGTCCTCAGAAATGTGAACTGGGATACACCAGTCTGAAGTGGGTTTGTATGTTTTTTCCTGTACAATCCAGGCGTTTGGTACAGAAGGGAGAAGAGGACAGGTTACAGAAAGGCAACATACCTGTGACTCACAGAGCAAATAAGAGAATGTAAACACTCAGTGACTCGTTTAATTAATCTATAAACTCAGCTTAATTAAATTATGTGTATGCTCTCTTTATATAATACTATGTGATGACGCACATGCCGACCATATTACGTTATGGTTGGCTTACAACAACGTGATGTGTGACAAATACAAGGTAAAAACCAAGACTCTTTAACCCTACACTAAAAGGGATGTTGGTCTGTAGTGAGGTGGGGACATTTTGCTGGGATGGTTTGGGTTTGAAGTTTTGTTGATGTTAGAAACCTTTCTTTACCACTATCAAAACATTTTGGAGGAATAATGTTCCATTCATCCAGCAGAGTTTCAGAGACTTTCAGAATCAGTACCAATGTGTGTTCGGGCTATTCTTGCAGCAGGTAGTGGCCAAACAAGAAGTGCTGATACTCTATCAAGACTTTACCTTGGTTTTTATTTCATTTTAAAATTGTGTTGAAGACAATTCCTAAGCCATAATGCTTTTGTGAAACCACTACAAACCTTTAAGTCCACCTTTATGTCAGATATTTTGTTTTTGTTTTACTATCAGGAAAAGAGGGGAAAATGTTGTTTACCACAACATTTACAGCTCTCCTTTTTTCATGGTCTGATCACCACCTTTGAGATTCACATTCACACACGTACACACACATACACTTCTCTCTCTCTCTCTCTCTCTCCCTCTCTCCCTCTCTCTCTCTATGAGCTGTTGCTATAGAGACACTAATAAAATTGTTAAACCCACTGAGATGTTTTTCCTTGCTCTGGTTTGAGTGACAAGAGCTGCTGACAGAACACGCATACCATTGGCCGCTGAGCAAGGCACTAAAGCTAGTGTCATGTTTTTTTCGTCATAATAAACAATTACAAAAGAAGAATGCACAACTGTACAGCAGCTGATGGTGCACAACAACTGTCAACCACAGTGGAAAGATCCATATCTACAGAAAAGGCTACCATGGTGATTTACTATAATAGGCTTCATTTTATTTCTGTGGGAATGGGTGGGATCATTGTGGTTTTGCCAAAGAATGAACAAGGAAGAAAGAGGCTCTGCGTTCTAGTTTACAATTACCTATGCTCATGCATGTGTCTGGTACTGACATCTACATGCAAGTGCAATACTGTACACGAGAGATGAGATTTCATGGCATAATAGTTTAATTTAAACTCTAATTAATTTGAATTCATGTGTAATTATAAGTCGACTGAAAACAAAATGAAATGAAAGTAATCTAAAACTGAACTAAAGAACCCATGGCCTGGTGGGGATTGAATCAGGATTTTTAGAAAGGGACAAACATAAAGTAAAAGTGCTGACAGGCAAAGTGAGAAAATGCATGTAAAATAGCACATAACAGCAGTATGTTCTCTGTGACCACAGTCATAGAGCACAAACTGCACCCCTTTATAACCTCTGATCATTATCATTATACTGGTGCTTTCTTTACATGAAACATGCTTATAATGTATGGTCCTAATTGCATGCGCTCTTAAAAATGAGAAGATTATCTAAGAGACCCACTCAAGTCAGATTGAGAGCAGGCAATCTGCGAGACACAAGTGTTCATCAATTTATGCGTTGTGAGTAGTGGAGGCTGACAAGCAGATGGTTTATCAATTCCAGTAGAGTGGGCTGATCAATAGACACCAGACATGAGGACTGGAACTGGAACGTTATGTTTCAGCCTGATCAGTTGAGGCACCAGATGAACCAAATGTGTTGTTCAAAAGCTTGCCAGGCATCAGAGGTTAAGATCAAATTAACCTGCCTGCCACGTAGCAGTGCAGCTTCTGGGAATACATTAAGAGATTTCTGGCTCCTTAATCATATGTGCAGACATTTTTAAGACAAACCAAACCCACTGTAAGCCAGTGAGCCAGATTTGACTTTTTAAAACCACTGATGTATGATTCTTGTGTAAAAAAAAAAAAAAAAAAAAAAGTGTTTACAGGGGAGCTGACTGTATTCTGAAAGTGATGTTTTAATAAACAAACTTACTTTGACTTCTTCTTGTAGTTTTCCAAATCGAACTGTGCCACTGAGAATCCTGCTGATGAATCTCTGCTTTTCCTGCTGAAGAGATGATGCCTAGGGAGGCAGACAGGGAAGATGGCGGGTTACTGAGCTAAAAAAGGAACACAGAGGGAGGGTTAAACGCACAATTGGATAAAGGAAGTGAGGGATTATGGGAGAATTGGATAAAGGAAATGAATGAAAGAAGTCAAACTGTTGCCAATTTACAGAAATCCTGTGCAGCCAAATGGGTGAGGCACAAAAGCTGTCTATCTTCAGGACAGTATAACCAATCTGCATACTTGTACTAGGTTGGACATGGATGGATAAGAAAATACTCACTCGTTACCTACTAAGTACCTGTGTGAATCAAGATTTCATAAAAAGTCAAAGTCAGCTAAGGCTCCCCCATGCCAGTCATTCTCAGATTATAACTGTTTGGTCATGACTCTTTAGAACTCCAAAAACACAAAAAGTAGTCCATGAGTCTTCTTTAACTCTGCAATAATCATAGCGCTTTATAGGCAACTATGTATAAATTTTAAAGAAAAACATGTTTTCAGCATTTAAAAACATTTCTACTGCTTACATAACATACATAATAAAAATACTTAAAAAAAAACAGATAATATATATAATACCAGAGGTGGAAAATCAGACAGTTCGGTTCCTGTACGCCTTACATTCTTTTTGGTCTGATTTATACAATTGCTTTGACTGAAAAAACCTTTACGTTATCTTCTCTGTGCTGAAGATACCTTGTTTGAGTAATGAAAGTATACAACAGAGATATACACAGAGATATGCATACATGTGAGGATCATTTTAACAATAGACGACTGGAAAACTGCTGCCTGTCTGTTGGGTCACAATTTTGGGCAAAAAATATGGAAACATGGATCCATCCTGTCTTGTATCAAAAACAAGGTGCCAGTGGTGGTGGTGCTATAATGGTCTGGGGGATATTTTCTTGACACACTTTGGGTTCCTCAGTACATCACTGGGCATCATTTAAATTCCGCACCCTGCCCGAGTATTGTCGCTGACCATGTTCATCATCTCTTTATGACCACACTGTACCCATGTTCTCATGACTGCTTCCAGCAGAATAATGCATCATGTCACAAAGTTCTAATAATCTCAAACTGTTTTTTTTTAACATGACATTGAATCGAATGCACACTTTTGTCACCTAGCATCAGGGGCACCTCCAAAATTTTTTCATAGGGGTGGCCATATGGGGGCCACTAAAAATATTGGGCTGGTACTCCAAAAACAGAATTTCCAGTTTTATTACACTGTTATCAAATACAGGCTACTTGAAAAATATGGCAAAAAAGAGAGAAAGAATAGTAATATACGGCTAGTTATTTTCTGCCATTAAATTTGCTATCTCTGAAAATAGGTGCATATGAAAACCAAATAAGGTTTTGGACTCATTAATAATTCAGTTTTAATTGATTGATTGATTGACTGATTGTCTGGAAGTCCTAACCATCATTTTAATGATTCTCAGCAGAGCTGAGGAGAAGCAGCTTAAGATTCTTTCTCCCACAATGGAGTTCTGGGAGCAAACTTGTTCAGGAAATACAAATAAGCATTAGATAATGTCAGAGTGTGAATGGTTGCCTGTCTATGTTGGCCCTGAGATGTACCAGTGATCTATTCAGGGACTGGCCCCAGGTTTTCTGCAACCTTATTACAATATTACCAACATACGACAGTCTTGCCAGGGAGGGCCACTGGGGGGAGCAGCAAATTTTGAGGGGTGGCCAGTCTGATTTGCATCTGCCAGCAGTTTTTGGGTGCCTATTAGCTTTTCTGTGACTATTTTTAAAATCCAAAATCCTACCTGCCTCCAGACCTGTTGCAACCCTTATGAAATGCCTTTACACCTTAACTACTGAATTTTGTTGTCATTTTGGATCAACTGTCTGTAAACAGCAACCTAAGTTGGCATTACTACAAACAGCTTAATTAGTAAGTGAATGAATTGATACTTAATATTCAGTATATTTAGACCTTTTTTTTATCAAAGGAAAGTTTCAAGACCCTCATGTTTGTGCATCTATTCAGTGTCACATGTGGTACAAAATCTTTTTACAGTAGCATCAGTAGTACCATGTGTAATAGTCGGTCTCTCTCCTGGGAAATGTGTTCTGCCACAGAAATGACAGCTCCCAGGTAGTGCCGTGTCTTTTCCTCCTTCAACACACACTCTTCCTTTTGTTGCTTCAACATACTCATTCTTCTTTCAGCCTTCCTAATCGATGGAAAGATAGGCAAGTGAGGAAAGGAATTGATTAAAGAGTATTAAAAGAGGACCAAAAACACAGAAAAGAGAGAAAGAGAAAGTATGGAGGCACGAAAATGGAGTGCGAAAGGGAGGTTTGGTGAAAACATGGTAAAGAAAAAGGAGCAGGGGTTAAGAAAAGGGAAAGCAGCAGATGGAAGGGTTGAATAAGAAGAAGGACAATAGGTTAGCTGGATGATACTTGAGATCATGCCATCTGCACAAGGTGGGGGGAAATGTTGGTTATTAAACACCTTTTGACAAACTTCACACTTCATATTGAAAGAGTTCACATTAATCTCAGCACAAATCTACTGGGAAACGAAGGCTCCAGACCAGAACATATTTAAGTCCAGCTGCAATCCCTTGCAATCCCTACAGTTGGAAAAATAACCTAATCTACAGTAAACTGTCTAGTGCTTTCTTTTTTTTATTTAGGTACATACTTCAGCTTATGTCAAGAAAAATAAGATCACAGAAAAGCACTACAGCTTTTTATAATTTTCTTTTCTGTACATTTCAGAGTTTTTTTTAATGAGATAAGTGATTATCCCCCACCCTAAAAAAAGTGATGCAAGACCTTATCTATCTCTCTGCTGGCTTTTCCTACAAGCTGGGAAGAAAGCACTAAATTGAATTTCACATCTAGTTAAGCTTAAGCAACTAAACAGATGACACTTTATTCTGGGTGGATAGGTTCAAGTTGGGCAAAACTGTGGTAATACTGTAATTATACTAGGTCTCAAAACATTAGACAAACAGGACAAAAGAATGAATCACCAGCTGCAATGTTGGACAGAAATCTAGAAAAGGAAAAAAGAAATGATAATAATTAAATTAATAAAGTAATTATATGAAAATAGAAAGTTCTCCTGTCTCCCATCAGACGAGCTTGTTGGCACTGATCCTCACATAGGATATGAACCACATTTTCCCATATGAAAGTCATGTGCATAACACTTACTAAGTGGACTTCTTCCATATTACTTTATATAGGTTAGATTTTTTTATTAAAAAAAGTCTTAATACAGAGTTCAGTGGATGTGCAGGAGTGTAGCACATTATCAGACTGCTTAAATTTCAAGTTGGAGTTTTTTTTAATGATACCAAAAGCAAGCTGTCCCAATTATAAACAATAAATAGTTTACATTGATTTTACTCTTGCTACACATCCATGTACCAGTTTTCATGGCAGTTTTTTTCTCAACATATCCAGATGCTGCATATTTTTTGCACAAAAGCATTTTAATATATTGAAAATGGAATTGGTTCCACATGCTGTTATAGTAATCATAACATTCTTTTGTTTTAATGGCTCAAGCAATGCTGAAAACCTTCCAAGAACTGTGTCTCAATGCTGTGTACCAGGTTTCATGTATGTGATAACAGCAAACAAAGAACACTGGATATTTACTACCTGTTGGCTTGCCTGGAGAGCTCCAGCTCAGCCTCCATTGCTCTTGTTTTTGCAGTTAGCTGGGCTTTGTCCAGAGCTAGAATCCTGTTCTCCTCCTGGAGGTTAGACACTCTCAGAAGCAGTTTGTCAGTTTCACCCTTACTTCTGCTCTCATGCTGCTCCAGTTGTCTGAGAGTGAAGAGAAGAGTTCATAGAATCACAACGCATGTCACAATCTGCAATTAAAGCTCCAAAATATAGCCTACTGATATTTGTTTTAAATGTAATAGTCCTGTTATTTAATGCTTATGCAATTTATTTTTGATTCACTTGTGTAAACATGAGTTTTATTTTAAGTCCCAGGGGCTATGATGATACGTAACACTGACCACGTACATTTATTCATTAAATCCCATTTGACTTTTCTATTGCACTTAAAACTGCAGTGCTTCAGGTGCTACTCTTGTTGTAGTTCTTGTTTTGCTCTACTTCTCTATGCTACAAATCAACTGAAATAATAATAAACAAAGCTTTCTCCACACCCTTACCCAACATAGAGCAAGAATGGTCAGTGCTTGTGAATATAAATTGTTCAGTCTACAGCTTCTTGTTTTCTCTTTGAAATAACAAAGCAGCTTTAATACTTAAGTATTCAGTTTTGTTTAATAACGTGAGATTAGAAGGGTACCTTCTCAGTTTTCCAGCA
This sequence comes from Oreochromis niloticus, assembly GCF_001858045.2. NCBI lineage: Eukaryota > Metazoa > Chordata > Actinopteri > Cichliformes > Cichlidae > Oreochromis > Oreochromis niloticus. Next base: position 34,381,193 of record NC_031965.2, read on the forward strand.
ATGCTGCAGTGTTCGTCCCAGGTGACTGCATCCTTTAGGCGGGCCTGCAGAACTTGAAGCTCCTTCTTATTTTTCTGCACCTCCCTCCTGCTTTCTTCCAGGTCCCCTTCCAAGCGCTGGTTTTCCACTTCTAATAACATCAGTTTCTTAGACACTTTTGCCACTAAAGAAACAAGAAAGAGACAAGAAAAAAAGAGAGTATTAAACAGAAGAAAATGAATAAAAAGGAAAATAAAAAAACGAAATAGGGAAGCGAGCCCAGTAAATGTACATTAGGCTAAATGTTTACGGTGCCTTTAGTGCTAAAAAATGTATTTTCATGTTTTCTCCTTGTATGTCACTTGAGTCTTTTTGAGTAATCTTTTCCAGATTCACAGTGCTGAATTTAACATGTTTACAAAAAAGGCCATGAAATTGCGAGTGTGTACGTTTTTAAGTTGCATATTCTTGAGGTGGGGCTCACCCGAAATGGAAAATGAAGATTTGTTAACGTTGTGAAAGACTTTTAAACAATGATCTTTCCCTGTGTTTAACAATGGGCCTTTGTGTTTCTTTGTTGGCTAGATCACGGGGCCAACAGAAATGAAAGTATGTATTATGAAACCAAAAAAAATATGGAAAAAACCTAAGGTATCACCCAGTAGGTGAAAACAACTCAAAATGAAGTTTAATGGTATCCTATTTATACAAATGTGTTGAGCATCAACACGTATGATTACTACTCAATAAATCAGCGGTCCCCAACCTTTTTTGCGCCATGGACCGGTTTGTGCCCGACAATATTTTCACGGACCAGCCTTTAAGGTGTCGCGGATAAATACAACAAAATAAAACTAGTACTGGTACCGAAAAAAAGAAGATTTATTCATAACACACGTGAAAAGACCCAGGAAAACCGAGTTAACGAAAAAAACGATAACAAAATAACCCTGAAAACCGATAAAAACCCTGAAAACCATACATTTCACACCCGAGTCTCAACTCTCGCGGACCGGTACCAAATGACTCACGGACCGGTACCGGTCCGTGGCCCGGGGGTTGGGGACCGCTGGGCTAGATCAAAGAGCAAACAAAAATGAAAGTTTGCATTATATAACGGAGTCCAAAAAGCAACGTCTACTGGGTTAACGTTCTAATCTACGACCTTCAAAGGGACACGGCCAACACCAAAAGTAGACATTTAGACTTTTTCTGTATATTCTGTGTTATATTCTGTATTTCCTTGTTTATCCCTATCAAAAAAGGCCTAAAAACATCTTTTTTAAAAACAAAAAAACAGCCGTAATTCTGAAATTCATGCATCATTTTAAAGATTTTAGTGTGAGACTTGTTTCTCTTGTAAATGCTTCTGGAAGAATTTATTTAATCTTTTTACTTTTTTATGTCTTTCGGTGTTTCAGAAAATACCTTCAGTGTTATGTCTGCTGTGAGTGGCCTTGGCCTCAGCATGCTGCGCCTCGAGTTGATTGATGAGAACCTGGTTCTCTTGCAAAACCAGAACGGCCTGTTGTTGAATTTGATGACTGCAGAGAGAAAGAAAGCAGGAGAGTGAGAGATTATGTCAATGCTAAATCAGCACATCAACAAAAACCTGCTAATTTAACACACAGTAATTATCAGACACAAAAATACTATAAATAGTTTTGCTACATGCTATATTAACCTTTACAGAGATTAAGCTATCATTCCAAGAAAAAAATCTTACATAAATTCTGTAATCCTTTTAAGATAAAATATACTTTTCTACTCCTGCAAGTTAGTCTTTCTAAGAAGAAACATATTAACAACTTGTATATTAAATTCTTGCAACTGATGAGTCTACTGAATACAAATAAATGAGTTAATATGATTGCCTACAAGTGTTGGCCTTTAAATGAATTGGACATCTAGTATCATGAAGTATTTATACTTTGCGCAAGAGCACTTGAAATAAAGACTAAGTCTATACGTATACAAATGTACATCGACATGTATGCCTAGTACTTAAGAAATCCCTTATATATTAGATTGAGATACATGAAGAGGTTAACAACTCTAAAATCCCTGCTAGTTTACATAAAGCCAGTGCAATTATCTAACTTCTCAGAGTTAGTTCCAGTCAGTGTCAGCAGCATTATATGCTCGAATGATTATAAAAGACAGAATAGCAGCAGCAGAAGCGTACCAAAGGAAACAAAGGTTTAGCTTCTTTCATTTTCTTAATTGCATCTATAATGTTTAGCAATGGATGCAAAAAAAGACATTTAATTTTCATTACAAGATCAGAAGAATGAATGATGACGGCAAATCAAGCTCATACAGTGCTGAAACAACCCACATACAAAAAGCCGTGCATTTTTTCTTACCAGTCTTTCTGATTGACCGCTCCGGTCTTGGTAATTTCATCATGGAGTTTCTCATTTTCTTTAATGACTTCCTCTAATTGAACATGCAACTTTTTCATGTTTTCCTGCACCAGACAAACACACAAAGACCAACGATTTCAAGGGCATAAAGAAAAACACAAAATAACTGCATCTTCTGCTCTATTACCACCTCTAAGCCAATGCTTAAAGGTCCCCCTAGGGAGATACCATCCTTCACTGAGACTTTGCCTGAGCACACCAGCTGTCCTGTTAGTGTTATACCCACTAAGTCTGGTTTCACCTCCCCCTGTGAAACTGTTCCAAGTCCTTTTATGCTGGAACTGGATCGCCTCAGGTCACAGAAACCTGCTCATTCGCAACCTCATGCAGCATGTTAAACAGAATGCTTTTTACTTGTAAAAATTAGGTTTTATTACAATATTTACATTTTTACAACATGTGTATTAACATACAGCCACTACTCTCTCTTAAATGATGGCTTTCATTTATTCAAAACTGTATGTATAAACATTTGTAAGTATCATAAATGCAGAAGAGTCTACACACTGTGTTGTTAATCAGTATCAGAAATACTTCATTAATCCCGAAGGAAGGATGTATTATATAGCTACCTTTAAAAGACCCAAATATTTATTAAAAAGACAATAATTACCATTAGAACAAAATATGATTTTATTTTGACTGCTGTTGTTTGCATGACTAAATGTTTACCTCATCTAATAAGATCCTGGGAGCACCTTGACTAATGCATTCTGTCTATTGAGTTTACTGCAGGTTTTCAACCCATGAACCACATAAATACAAGTTGGCACATCAAATAGTACTTAACAGCCCCCACCTCTGAAATAACCTCACCAATTCTCCAAAAAGAAAATATGAAAGATGATTCATTAAAACTCACACAAATTTAGATGAAACACTTTACCTCAGTGGTTTGCAGAATGGCATCTTTCTCATTCATCCTGTCTTCATAAGCCAGCAGTAGAGGAGATAAATACTTCATGTCAACCTACAAAAAACGGACAAAGAGAAATAGTTTAAACTAGACACAACATCAGTGCCATGAATCTTTTGCCTTGCTAGAGATTACGCCGCATAGGAAAAGTTTGTTTTCAATCAAACAGTGACAGTGGATTGATAATACCTGTTGCAAATGGGCTTTATGATCTTGTTAGGGTGGACAAATACTGGACAATGTGGCATTCCGATATACTCATTTAAGAGAAAATGCCCAGTCTCTTACCTGTGCAAATTTTAGTAAGCTTTGGGTGTGACTAACCATGCTACCAGACCAACTGTCAGTGGACTGAAAATCTGCGATTTCACATTTTTCTTCAATTTCATGGGATGCTGAAAAAATCATCCATATTAATCGATTGACCAGTCAATTTATTTTACGAAATGACTTGCCTATTAGATTAGCCAGCGACACTATATGTATTGATTAGTGACATCAGATTATTAACTTGCTAAAAGGTCAGCCTACAGTCAAGCCATAAATGTACTGTACTGTTATATATTCATACTTACCAGCCATGGAGGAGGAGACCCCGTGTTTAGTAAACCACTGACTTTGGAGTGCTAGATGAGTAAGGAGTGACATAGAAAGAAAGAAAATAATTGGGCTTTTATCCCATCACTACAGTTTAGTCCTTCACATAGATAAGTTGAATATATCAAAACGGGCCAATAGAGTGTTGGAATCTAGTGTAGCATCAATAACTACACAAGATCTGAAAGAATTTATCTCACAGCCTGACTAAGAGCTAAGCTGCTCCACTAGAGGGATGGAACACCATTCTTCAAAAGATATTCATTTATGTGGTGTTTTAAAGATGGACCTGTTTCCATGAAGCTCCAAAATTTAATTTAGGTGTTCATTTGGCTCATACACATCAAATCATTGAGTGTTACCTCATGCCCTTTGAATGGTGGCAATGTCTTGCTGGAAGAGCATTCATCAGGAAGGACATGTTATAGGATAAAGATAATCAATCAGAGGAACTTTGTATTGATCTGTACTGATCCTATGGACTCTAAACTTACCAGCAAAATGCCTCCTACAGCAAAAAAGAGGAGACCCACTAAGGGTTTGCAATAGATAATTTAATATGGAAGCAGATCCTTTTAACTGAACCAATTAAACTGATTATGACTCATCCAATCTCTTATAACTGTATTACTTCACTGTAAAATGCATTTTCCTTTATCTCTTTCTTTCCAGCCACACTTCACTTGTTAGTAATGAGCCTTTGCAGAGACACGCAGCCACAGAGGCAGTGATGAGAGCAGGAGATCCCCTGGTGTGAAAACACAGCATGAGGTAGTCATGATTAAAACCAAAGGCTGGCTTTCTCCTGCAGCGTTAAACCTACAATAATGTGGACAGACTGTACCGGAGAGACTGCCACAGACAGTAACAAAAAACTCTTTTGGTTCAACAAATCAGATGGAAGGACTGAGAAAAATAAAACCTTACTTCACTCAGCAGGGCTTTGGATCAAAGGTGGATGTGTATCTTAAAAGCTCAGTTATGAAGCTTTGAAAATAAAGAGATGTACTGCCATGAGATTCACTACAGAATCTAAGAAAATGAGTCTAAGGGGAGACAGTTATTAAGAGCAGATGAAGATAATACAGGAGAACACATATACCTGATTTAAATTAAATTTGGTAAGGTAGGAGTGAGACAGACTGACTTTTTTTCTCTGTACAACTCCCTAATAGGAACAGCTGTTCGTAACTGAGCTGATTGGTAATATTCGCAATACAATTTTTCAAATTTCTTTCAAGCAAGCCCTGAGGTTGCATGGCATCTTATTCGTGAAAAGTTTAAACTGACCCATATATTTTTTTTAGAAATACCTATAGTTCATTAAATCTCAATTAGCCCCTTGTCCTTCACTGAAGGACAAGGGGGCTCTTGTCATATTAATGTCTTGAGCTTGTTATACCTCTTCTTTGGACAGTGGTCTGAACCGCGCCTGGTAGTGGCTCAGCTCCACATTCAGACGGTGAACTGTCAGTTTGAGGGCATCGTTTTCATCAACCAGCTCCTGAGCATGTTGCCTCAAATTCTGCAGCTCTGCTTGGCTGCCTGCAAACAAAGCATATCAGGTTACAAATAATTTTCCAGATTAATAAGTAGTTTTAAGCCAGTTTCCACATGCTAAAGCATTGAATCAAAGCAAAAAATGTGAAATGTGAGGGCTTGATGCTTTACAAAATCAGAACAATAATTTGCATCTTTCAGAAAAAGGCTTGAGTGACTAACAAAACTATGCAACACTACAATGCAACACAGCCCATTCAGGTCATTCCTCAACATGGGTTTTGACTCTACAGTACATGTGGTCTGCCTAAAGATCAGCAAAGTGCTTTCATGTTTCTTTTCATTACTCCCTCTTCTTCTCTTCATGCTGAGGACATGCTGTGGAGTCCAATGATCAGTACTATTTCTACCCTTAGCACTATCTCCAGCTCCCTCTTTTCATACTTCTAAATTCCTCCATCCGCTGTAACTCTCTGCTTACTTTTCCTTTCTGCCTCATTTACATCTGTTTTACTTCTACTGTTACTCCTACATACTTTCCCTACTTCCCTTCATTCATTTTCTCCACATTGTTCCTCTGTACAGTATCTCTCCAGCGGTTCCTCTACTCTACCTGCAGAGGACCTCTGGTTTGAGAAGGCTTGGCTGTCATTGATCTCCCGTTCCAGGCGCTGCAGTCTCTCCTCTAGTAGCTTTTCTTTGTCTACCATCCTTGTGTTCTTTTCCCGACGGTCCCTCACTACCTTCTTCCGCAGTTCACTGTATGTATTGCTGGGTTCTGGAGGAAGCTCACGGAGGTCTTTGGGGCTTTTGGCTTGGCTTGCTTGCCTGGGGTGATCAGCAGTTAAAATGGCTGGTGTTGCTGAAACAGGCAAGAAAAATACTTTTTAAAAATAGAATAAAATGTATAAATGAAAAGAAAGTATGTACTGTATTGAAAATGCCATTTTAGTGTTGCTTTTTGTTACAGCAGAGATAGAAAACATGGACACAAACAGACAAATCCTAAAACATGACTACAAGAGTTATGTTACTATCATTTAAGTCTGTGTATCCAGGCAGCAGGCAGCTTGTTGTAACCATTTAAAAAAAATACATTTCTCATTTAAGGTGGGAAATCTTGTCACATGAATAAAAAACAACAAAACATCAATGTCATGCAGAGAATGATGCAGAAAAGAAATAGTACTTTTAGACTTTTACTTTTACTTTTCGGCATGTTGCATTTCACCTCGAGTTCTGCTGAAGCCATTTATCAGAACACAATGTGCACTGATGACCACAAATAGCATTATAGAACATTATCTACAATACTATGCTAAATATATATACATAAAATGCATGGAACTTAAAATATCTCATTGTTAACATGTTCATTTCACCTGCCCAATTGAATTTTTTGTTTTTACTCTAATATTTTTGTTTTTTTTACAGTTAACATTAACATGTTAACTTACAGATATTGGAATGCCTTCACCCTTTATGGGGTGGATTACAGGACATGAAGGGAAAGGCAAACAGTGGGGTGACCCGTTAATGCTTAATATACATACGTTTATTTATTTTTTATTTAAAAAATCTATAGGTAAAAATGACAAGCAGACACACAACAGGGTACTTTAGTATTTACACCTACTTGGAACATCATCTTTCCAATTTTCAAGAGTCTTCCTCACAGACATTTTCTTCTCTTTGGGTTCTAGAGATTGGCCACTGGTCTCCTCAGTGAAATCTGTGTGATGTGAACAAATTCATTAAACGAATTCAAAACCAAGAGGAGTGCTGATTTCTAAGGGTTTTATTATAGTAAAATTCCATTTTACCACAATCAGCCAATGGTTATGTAAAAGTGTAATTTCTGCAAAGCCTGAAAGTGTTACCTTGCGAATCAGACAGATATTATGTCTGCACTTTAGTTATTAAGGTAGGAGCATTTTAGGAACAGACAGAACATTTTAATTTACCACCACCAAAAGCCTGAGGGTAGCACTGCTAATAACAATTATAACAAGGCTTTCCATTTAGCTCTAATGATATGAGGTTACCTTATGGCTGTTATGAAACTAAATGTCAGTTGAATAAGAGCTGTACTTTTCTGCCATAGAGTCAAGAGTGTGGTGTAGCAGTAATTTTGCTATGTGATGGAGAAGATTTTAATATCAGGTTACATTCCTTTATTTGTTTTACTAGTGCTTTTCATAGAAAAGTCTCCAAAAGCCAAAAGTTTTGAATTTCTATTACACTTTATTTTGGAAGAGCACCAACAATACACAAAAGCAATAACAGAACTTTATGTTTAGTTACATGTTGTTGGAGAGATTTTCAGATTTTCTGTTGATAATTAGAGTCATTCCAATTACTCGATAGACCTATTACTGTCAATGTTACCACCTGTCTTTCACATCAGTGATCACAACAGCTGTTTTATATCAGCTAAAATGTTTGAAAATAAATTTGTGGGCATGTGTGTTTGCTATTTGCTACCTATATATACACAAATATGTTTATAAAAATACATACAGTTTTAGTTTCAAGCATTTATACTGTGTTGGATGTGTGAAAATGTACTAAAAGAAAGCTAACTGGAAATCAGTGCTGATTTCTGATCTTTTTCAGTGGACTCTACAATATACAGGCCATCTTAACAAATTTCCCACGTGTGGGACTAATAAAGGTTAATAATAAAGGTTATCTTTTAAATACACAGAGGTCCATTTTTACCATGGATCAATTTCTTTCATAAGCATTGTCCTTCGAATTATCATTATCATTATTATTACTACTACGATGTTCTTCTCCTTATGAAATTTGTTAACCCATCTGTCATTATTGTAAAATCAGTACCTGGTGAAGGCTCTCTTCTGCCAGAAGTCTGAGTTGGCAGGGGTGTAGTGGACTTGAAGACAGACTGTCAAAATAAATAAAGAGGCAGTCAATATAGTAAGTCTTTTCAAACAAATATATAAATCCCTGCAGCCTGGAGCAGTGTATTTATGGTCTTTGCCAAAACGTATCCGATAATATCTTATCAGTGTATTTATTGAATTGTACAGTTAAGAGCCTACAAAACAACATGAATCAATTACATTTGTCAGTTCAGTGTAGAGAAGACATATAGCTGAAACAGAATTATGAGGAAAAATTGGAAGACAATTTATTTTTAACACCCCAACTATGATAAAAATTCAACAAATTCCACAATTGTTGATGGAAATAATATACTGCATTCCTATATTTAGAAATAAGCACAATGTCCTCACAGTGACCTTCACTCTCACCCTGAATCATAAAGAAAGCAGAAAGTGAAAACCATACTGTAGATTTATGTGGGTTAAGGCTGATGTTTTTTTGGACCTAGAGGTGGTACACCATTGTGTAAAACTACTTTATCATATGAGTCACCATACTAGGTCTGTGGGCCTTAGATTATGATACAATAGAGCCATGATGTCCTATGTCACTTTGACTTGTGGCTGTCATAACTGAGAGATTCAGATACTGCCATAGCCTGGAAAGATAGTTGACAGGGAGAGACCATTGGGACCTTTACAGGTTAGCTACCCAAGTAGAAGAACAACAACATAATATAACCTTTTCTCAGGGATCTGTAAAAGGAGACATTTGGGATAGTGCCACAGACCGAATTAAGAAGAGAACTCACAAGGCAAATTACAGATAAACCGTACACCACAGAATAGAATTAACTGTGTGCAGATAAAGCAAGACTGGGAAAAACTTCCCATTAGTAATGTACTGTGATCAGGGACTACCATAAATCACAATAACAGCTTTTTAAGGCAATTTTCAGGCAATTTGCAGAAGTACAAGAACTCACCACCTGGATTGTAAGAACACCACAGACAAACACTGTAACATTTTGTAATGGAGAAAAAAGGGGGGATTCTGGATTTAACCATGTAGATACATAAATTAAATGTCAAATTTACAACAGAGAAAACTGTTTGATAGAAGGAAACAAAAAAAACCCAACATTTACTAAGAAAAACTGAAAGGATATCTGCAGATGCTATAAGCCAAGTCCTTATATATGGCTACTGAGCTGAATCACAGCTGATAGTTTTAGTGACAACCATAGCACAGCATTAAAAGGAAACAAAGTATCGATTCTGAGTACAATTGTGCCTCCTACTGGATCAGACTGGGATTACAATACCAAAATACCACAGACACAAGGAAAACCTATTTAGGAGTAGTAACACTCATTCAATACATACCAGCACTCCAACCTCCCATTAAGGAGGGCTGAACCTTTAGCTGCACAAAATTATAAGCAAGTACCAATCAACTGTTACATGGTGACCAGCCAAGATTCATTGAAAATTGCTGTCATAATTGGCATCATGTTGGAGATTTATAAATGTCTCAGTGAGAATGACTGTAGTGATCCTGAAGGTGAACTAAATGGAGTTTAAAGTGAGGTTTTGGATACATTTTGAAGATTGTCTAAATGTGTTTTGACAACACTTAATGTTGAAATATTTAAACATTTCCAAATTACAGAGCTGGGAAAATTGGGCAAAATTTGCACATTAAAAATTGTAAAATAAATAAATTTTAAAAAAAAACCTAATCTAATCTAAGAACTCTTATTCAGCTGTTACAGATTAAGACAGACGTCAGGTAACTGATGAACAAATATATCCAAATAATTATTGTAATATATGGAGAGATATCAGCTAGATTTTAGTTTGATCATCTTTAGAAAAATATGAATGAGTAATCAACAAAATAACCAAAATAATAAATAAAAATAAAGATTACTTATTTCTTTCATCACTCACCATTTAAAGATAAATGTCATATTTTGCATTGGCACACATATTCATAACTACTCTGCGTTAAAATGGAGGCTCTGCTCTATTTAACCTGTTGCCATAGTGAATCATGACATCTGAGCCCTCTGATGATGGCTTTTCTTATTACACAGTCATATTTAGCTCTGCAAATATTCTCAGAGGTGGCTGAACTTATTCTGATTAGATGCTCTGGAACCGAGACGTTTCCCATTTTAGGATGAATCAAGATTAAAGTTATTCTGAGAGTTCTTGTCTTTTGGAACAGACATCTGGAACTGCCTCACCTAAATGTAACACATGCCACTAATAGGGTTACACCTAATAAATACACAGCCACCCATTTAGCCTCTAGTCTTATAACCACTAATCACCTCTTACAGGTATTTTATGCAATCTGTATTAGAAGCATGCAACAATCTACTGAGAAACCTTCATGCACATAATACAAGCTCTTTCTGCAGTTCCTCACCTTAGCTTTTAGTGGCAGAGCATAGACAGATTCGGTGAGTGAAGAATTCTGCCTTCGGTCCAGAGTGTGGTAGACATGGTCCTCCCCGTCCTCTTCATCCACCACTTCCTGTTCCTTGTCTTCCAACTCCCCCTCTGACTGGTCAGGAGAGGACAGACGTGGCCGGCTAACCAAATCTTCTGACCATCTGTCTCTGAGGAAGTTAAGCATGTAAGATAACAGCAGAAGACAATCAGATGTATCTTAGTAGAGGCACAAACTAATACAGCCTCTATTTATATATTTTACATAGCACACATTTTGGTATTTTTATATGGGGAACACTGGTTATTAAAATCACTCATTATGTTATATTCAAGTATGTTAGCGAGCTATGACAGTGTGATACAGGAGAGCCTAAAAAGTGTTTAATGCTTAAAGCATTTTTTCTGTCTTTAAAAAGAAGACTTCAAAACAGATTTAATTCAACCAAATAAGCATAACTGTATGTTCTTTTATGCTGCTATAAAGTTATTTTTAGAACAAATAAAATGTACTAATGTGGTATGTATCCAACAGTAAACTAAAAAAAACAAAAAAAAAAACAGACAAAGGCATATGGTGGATAAACTGCAAATTTAAAACATAAATTAAATCTCTTTTTATAACAATTTTTTTTTCCAAGGTCACTTTTATGAACAGTTTATTTTCTCTTAAAACTCCTGCCAGAGAAAATGAATTTTATTCTTTCTGACACACTGGTGATGACACAAATCTTGACATAATACTGTTGCCTTTCCCATATGATGGCTACCTTGTGTAAAGTGCCGTGCTGATGTTTGGCTCAGATGTGAAGGATTCTGACTGACCACTCTCGGATAAAGACATCAGCCGGGCAGGAGGGATGGCCCATGTCTGCCCAGTGAGTGAGGATGATAAAATGGCTGCTGCTAAGGCTGACCTGTAGATAGAAACACATACTTTATGAGACACTACGTGTAACAGAAAGGTAAATGAAATGCATGGAAAGCATCGCATGCAAATTTGAAGTCATACTGAATTTTTGACTTAACCTCCTAGGACCTGGCGTCCACATATGTGGACATCACATTTTGGGTTGTCTAGACCAAAATACCTAATTTTACTCTACAAGGGCCTCATATCCACTTACGAGGACATTATACTGCCACTGTTCTATCAAAATTTAAAACAAATGTCCTCATATGTTGATCTAATTTTTCTCAGAAACAAAAATTAGGTAGAACTAAAAATCTGGTAATTCTTTGTTTTTACATTCATCAGGTCCCAATCAGCCCAAATGGCAAAGAAAAATTAAAAATGCATGCCGTGAAAGAGTTCGGGTCTTAGCAGGTTAATCGAGTTTGGATGATGAGGATTATCAATAAATGCATCATTTATGACAACAACAACGGCACAAGCAGAGCAGATCATCAACCAAAGCCAGTGCTCTAGTTTTCAATTTAATTAAAATGACTTGGACCTGCACTAAACTTTAATGGTTTCTTCCTTACACATGATCTATCGCTACACAAAGTTTCATGATATTTTGCTTGTTAAAGTTTTTTGTAATAACAGATAGAAAAACAAATGAAGCCCAGCTTGCAGAAGGACAGAACATAACCTCAAATACGGTGGAAATAATTAACATTTCTATAAATAACCTCTAACAATCTCATAGCAAACATCAAAATGTGGATTAAATGACAGTTTAGCAGAAACATGAAACATGAAAGGATGTTGGAGGTTATGGGTGATAAACAGAAAGTGTTAGGTACCTGGGTCTCTCAGGTGAGGGGTTTGGGCTGCGAGGGGGAGGGGTACGAGGTACGGCTGGTTTGGGAGCAATGGAGGCAGCAGGGATCAAACCATGAGCTATATGCTTCTACGCAACACACAGAGAAGAGTTAGAGGGACATACAGACACAACGCTTCAGGAGGGTTTATATAAGATGACACCAAACTGAGGGGGGGGGAAACAAACAAAAAAACCACAGATGTTGTGCAGGATGAACAGCAGGGGAAGGGTAAAGGGATTTATTACAGAATCACAGTATGACCACCTGACGACCAGTGTTGAGCATAATGAAGGCACAACAGCACCAATATTTATCCTTACATTTTACTAAGTAATGCTAGAGCAATCGCTAGTGCACAAAAAACCCTCAATTCACCATTTATACAAACTCTAGCTTAAAAAATAGACAATACCATCAATTAAATACTCTTTACCAAGAGTTAGCTGCAGTATTTTTAAAAACAAAGAACTCCTGCTATTATTAATTAACCCTAAGTAACGCCTTAAAAAACACAAAAATAATAAGACAAACTACAAAAGGTTAATATATATCATAAAAGAAGGGAAACTTACAAACTCCTTGTCTTTCTCCCTCCTAAAGCTAAATCTTAACATACTGGAAATACGTTTTACAGTTGCCGTCTGCTATATAGGTTAATGTTATTTAATGCTTTTGCGAAGTATTCTTTCAATTACACCGTTTTACAATTAAATCAGAAATGTAATTCGCCTTACAGCGAGAAAGGAAAATGCGTAAGCTAACTAAATTCAACAAGGCTGGCTGCTTGCAGTTTCCTTGTATCTAGACGCTTCACAACAAGAAGGAACCGTGCTCCAAACGTAACGCTGATTGGCTAAGTTCGAAGGCAAAAGCCAACCAGAGACTGTTTTGATCCACCTAGCAACGACTTGCTTACCAACTCGCAGCCTGGCCAACAGGGGACGATGTTGGCCCATTAAAATAACACCCTTTGTCCCAGAAAAACTTTTTCTTTTTCTTCTTTCACTGCTGGTGACTTTTAATTTGAAGAACAGGGCTTTTTTCAGGTAGGAATAAGTAAATAAAACGTAATTCTCCCACCTGTAATAGCCGCCTACCTGAAGGCCTGCTGTGTTTGTTCTGTCTAAATTCCCAAACTATTTATCTATTGTATTATAACAATGGCTACTTTTATAGGTATCCCAGTTGCAATCTTTACAGTTCCTCGCCAATAGAAAATACGTCAAACTATAAAATCCACACAATCAACACAAAACCAAATACAGAAGACAACCATAAACTGTGCGCCAAATCAAAAAACCGTCTATGCCTTTCTTTAATCTTTTAAATAACTGAGACGTTCCTCAACAAAATACAGCTATGTGTGGGTCAGATCTTTAGCCTGTTTTTTGTCATTTGAAGCATAAATTATACTTAGAATGCCTTTTTAAAGCTTCTAAGTATAATTTTAACCTTTTTATTTCTTTCCAACATGAAAAACAGAGTTATTGTAATAAATGGGAAAAAGTGTAATCTTGGGTTTGTTCTGCTACTTAGTTTAAAAAAACAACAACAACAAAAAAAAAACTTTGCCTCAGGAAATGTAGACAAATAGGGACTAAAGTCAACACATTGGTTCCTGCAATATCTACTTTTCTGATTAAATAAAGCTGGAGAGAATTTTATCTTTCCAGGGCTACGTTGGAACTAAAATCACAGAGAGATGAAGAAAATCTCAGTGGATAAAATTTAACCACATGGTATTTCTTTTCAGTTTCTGTGGATTAGGATGTCATATGATCCTGGGCTAGACGTTCAATAGTTAAAAGCACGAGTCTTGACTTGGCGTGTATGTGGTCAAGACTCATTCCACGCATTCCCGACCTGATTGGTAACTGGAACCACAGACAGAATTAAAGAATTTTATCTTCCCCGTGTGTTTTATTCCTTTTTATTGTCATTTGAACTCATACAAAGACTTATCAACACAGAGCTATGCAGGACCAAGCACAGAAAGGAACAAAGGCAACCTGAAAGCTTTAGAAAAACAGGTACCATAAACCTCTGCAGATACACTAAGGCATTTAGAATTATTAGGCACTGTAACATGAACACAAAGATGTACAAAAAGACGATCCTCTGCATCTGTTAGTACACTTAACAAAATATGAAGCATTCACACACTCAGTGAGGCATTTTCCTTCATGATTCAGCATAAATGGCACTTAAAAGAAAGTAACAGGTAAACAGTAAAGAATGTTACGTCTTCTCAGTGAAACTGCTTAAAAACATTTAGAATTTAAAACATCGAAATGCAGCAATATATAAGTTCGCTAATGGATTAAGCAAGGCTAGTAAAATACATTCATTCAAGAAACAAACCAAGGACTCTCGCGTGCAAAACAACATTCACAACTTGACCATTCACAAAGTAGCTCTACAACCTACAGTTTACAGGTAAATATATATTTGTGTTTTTTATTACATAAATAATTTGATTATCAAATGTGTATAAGAATCTACTTTGTAGATAAAGAGAAAGTCCAACACGGCAAAGTGTCAGTAAAATAGGGAATGTGACTAAGATAAAGACAGGTAGATAAAGAGTAGAAACCCAAATGTGGGATTTGATCAGAGTCACTGTAGGGTGACTGGCTGTCCAAGTGATGTAGGAAAGTCATCAGTCTGCCCACATTCTTCCCTTCTACAGACATAATAAACTTTAACTACATCAAAATTCACATCAATAAAACACAGGTCATGCTCTTCTTAGGAAAGCGGGTAGGATGAATCACAAGGGTAAATGACGCATCCTTGTATTTCGGGAACTTGGAGGCATATTGGTCTGTGGCATAACTGGTACATTAAGCAAATCTAAAATACCAATATTTGTGCATTTAAAATTGTGTCCCAGGAACAGCACTCAGCAGAAACAACAGTCCTCAAAGACTGTCTCACAAATACAAATGACAGTAATACATAACCATGGTACACATATGATTTTTTTTTTTTTAGCAGCTTATATAATATTGCATTCATCACACCTCTCTTCCCAGACATAAAAAAACTCCACTATACAATTAGCATTCCCTCAATCACTGTTTAACATACTGCAACATAGTTTATTAAATCTACATCCATAAAATCCATGAATTTTAAATCCCGAAACTGATCAACAGCCACTGATTTCTACAAAACTGTGGCAATGAGAGATTCCTTCCCATATACAGTATGCACAGCTATGGTCACTGTGTTCAGCTCTGTACACAATGGCACTAACAAGGGAGTGCTTAACCCACAATCAAATCACTGCCTTGCAGTCAAGCAGAAACTGGGGCTGGGTGTGTTTGCACAACTTTGTTTTCTTCTTTGATTCATCTGGAGCATGTTTTTCAGAAAAAACAAAACACTGAAATCGCAGCTTAACTGAGAAGCCAGTCTCAGTGCTCTGTGTGTGTGTTTGTGTATATATACGTTTTAGTTTTTCCCACAGTGCAGTTTTACTGTGCTGTACATATACTGGAATGGCACTAAATGCTTTTTTATTGTGTCTGACATACAGTGCAACTTGCATCAGATACAGAACTGTGCTGGGAAAGCACCCACATACCATCAAGGGCACCAATATACAGTATTTGGCACAGCCACTTTCCAAAGCAACATACTACATACACTGCTGCTTAGTATTCCAGTGGAAACACCAAAGGTCACTGATAGTACACAAAACAGGTCCAGTATAGGTACAGCACAGTACTGTATACTGGGCTCAATATGCGTACTGCAGAAAGTAACAGCTGCAGTTAGCTCAGTAGAGGCCACTGTCATTGTTGTAGGAGCTGGAGCTGGGGAAGGTGGGACAAGGTTTATTCCAGGGCAGAGTGCCAGCCTTGTCTGCTGTGGGAAGGCTGAGGGTGCTGGCACTCTTCATCTTGTTCTTTAAACCCCAGCTGAGGAATGATGACTTCTTGGCTACTTTGCGAGACTTGGAGTTCTTGTCATCTTCATTATAGGCCAGACAAATCATGGAGTAGGTCTTAGGCAAGTTTCCACAGAAGGTTGCACTCTTGGTAGGCTATGGTACAGACAATGAAAATGACATTTAGTAAAAAAAAAAAAAGTGTCAGTCAGTATTTTGCAGAGTTATTAATTTTTTTTAAATTTTTTTTTACACTGCATACCAAACAGTCCTAATTATTTCATCAGTCAATGAGTTATTAATCAGTTGTTAATATCCAAAATCATAAAAAAAAAAACTATTGTGAATAGTTATGAGGGGTTGCAGAACAAGTACAGAATAAATACATAACCTAACGAAGTTAGGTTATGTATTTATTCTGTACTTTTAAATACTTGTAGAAGTGCATTACTTTTTAACATACTCTCATATAGTTTCTTAATTTCACTGAGGCACTGTTTCTTTCCAAATCATGCCACACTGTGGATGAGTTTGAACCTCAATGATTTTAGCTCTTTGTCCACATGTTTAGGCTACTTGGCTGGTGAACTCACACAGCAGTAATTTGTTTTAAACACACACGTAGGTCATAGTCAAGGTCCTGTTTCTCATGGGAAATGATATAAACCTTTTACACTGATACCTCCAAGGAGAAATCTGAAACTCTGGACTGAGCAATCACTTTGCACAAAGACCAATTCTGCCGTCACCATTTGTTAATCAAACAAACCTGCTGATAACCTTTCCCTAAACACATTGGACAAAACGAGGGCCTTGCATACCATGGCAGTGCTGTTGTCCATCATGCTGACCACCTGGATATCAATCCCCTCCTCGTCCACGTCCTTCAGAAGTCGCATCACGTCACTCACGCTCATCCACTTGCACTCTGTGTCACCCACAGCCACAATGTAGTCACCCTCTTTGAGGCCATCAGCCTGGAAAAAAACATGGAAAAGAAAATTGAGTTACAGGGTGAAATATCCTGACATTGTAGAAGAGTAAACATTTACAAGTCATGTTGAACTACTTTCCTTCGCCTCCCTTGAGGCAGCTGGAATCAGCCGAAAAACAACTGAAGTTTAGTCTAAAGTGGGGTTTATTTGGGGGGTGGGGTTTTTATGCCTTATTTTTTCAGAAGGCATAACTCATCATTAGCGTGCTGCAGAGCACTCCACTAACATGATTTCACATATGTCTACCTTATAATGTGATCCATGTCCACCTAAGATAGGTCAAACACTAATGACCCAGCAAGTTCTAAATAAAAATCCTATTTAATGCAGTATTTAAAGTTATGAATAGTCTGACCTAGTTAGCTTATGCAAGACTACTAATCTGTTTCTCTACATAGCTTGCAGGGCCTAATAAAAGTCTGCTCTTTGTCAGCACCTCTTAATGAGCTGTCAGACTGCTGGCTTGTAGAGAGTAAATACTCCCTGATTCTTAATTAAATTAGTAGTCAGAGTAGCTGAGGAAGAGGAGGAGGAGAAGGCCTCCAAACATTCTTTGAGGCTGAAATCCTGTTTAGGCTTCCAAGAGTGATTTTATTTAATCAAAGGCTCATTGAGTAGATAAGATCGAAACGTATTTGATATTCTGCATGGAAGCACAACTGAAAATTTAAGCTGTTAGATTTTCCACAGCAAACAAAGCTACTCCATGATTGTAATTAATATTGAGAAACCTATGCATCTGGTTTTTAATCAAATCTGCCAAGAGCACCAAAAGTGGCCAAGAGATATCTCTCCTGTGCTCTAAAAACAATGTACCTTGTCAAATTAAGATGAGAACAGATATGCCAACCAGTGTGTGATCATAATTTAACAGAGTATTTTCAAAAAAGGAACTTCCAAAGGACTAATGCATTAATTATGAATTACACAGATAGTTAATAAAAAAAATGTAATGTTGATTGTTACATGGCACCACACTGACAGTCACTTAAAATCCCGTTCATCTACTCCTGTTCATTCAGTGGTAGGAAATAGAGTTTAACTCACAGCAGCTGCACAGAGAGGGTCCAGTGAAACCACCTGAACTGGCGAGTCTCCTTTCAGTGTGAAACCCAGGTCTCTGTCGTCTGAGCGAACCCGTATTGTCCGTGGGGCAGTCCACCGCTGCTTGGCCGAGAAGACTGACAGCGGGCCCTGTGTGGAGACAGAATGTGGATGCTGGGATTAATAAGGCTACAGGTATTCTTGACTTAAGAAGATAATATCCTGTTGAGTTTGATTTCAGTAAATGCTGCGGGGGAAACTGAAAATCCAATATAATGTCTCGGCTTGTGCCCTTAATACTCACATATTTGAGCTATATTACTGTAGCAGTAAACGGCCGGTAAAGGGCCAGAACAGTGGTTACAGTCTTGTGTATTACCAGTTCAATTCAGAGGAGCTGGAAGTCATATGACTGAAGAATTAATGGTACCTTTCACACACCTGAAATTATTTTTCCTCAAAATTTTAGCAGGAATGTCATTTTTCTGTATGATTAGGCAAAAAAGGTAGTGAATCCTTTGAACATACTGACACTCATGGAAAACCTTCTCAAAATGCTGTAGGTGTTACGCATCTATCCTTGAAAGTTGATATTTCCAATAATACTTTCCATTTAGGCTGCCCGTCTCTAACACACTTGTTATCTGCTGGGAAAATCTCTCCTCCATTGTATCCTGACACTCAGTTGTACCTAGTACCAAGACGACTCTTATCGCGCTGGCTTTAGTAATCACCAGAGTGATTGTTCAGCGAGATGGTGCCAGATTAAGCTTTTCAGTCCCACATTCCTCTTCATATCTCTGGGAATATGTTCTTGCTGCTGTGACTGCTTTTGTAACCGGCACCAGACAGGTACTTATTCACCTACTATTAGGGCTGTGCGATATGACCAAAATCTCATATCCCGATATTAAGACATCTATCGTCCGATAACGATATAAATCACAAAAATGTAACATTTTCTGTAAATTCTGTGAATGTCGGGCAGCTCGACTTGCGTGAAGTGTTTCCAGCTGGGCCTCGCGTACCTGGAGTCGAGTGTTTTAACTGATGCATGAAACGATACATTTTTAGACATAAGTTGTAACGGCCCCTGTTTTCTTTGTGAGTATTTATTACACAGCGTGCTGCGGGGAAAAGCCTGTTCTAACGTTTGAGTCTAAGGTTTATTTTTTTTAGCACCTGACAGCTCTTTTTTGCTTCTCATCCGTAAATACTCTGCATCTTTCACGTGATTCAGTTTATTTTGAAAAGTCTCAACAGGATCTTGAGCTTTATTGTGAAAGGTTTATGTGGAAAATAAACAAGCGGACACGAGGTGGTTTTACCGTCGTTGTTGCTAACGACAACGCATAAAAACAAGCGCTTGTCCGTCTGTAGTGTGGTTATATTAAATATAAGAGAAAGAGAGAACTTTAGGAAATTAATATAGCCACTACAGTGACCATCAAAATAATGAAAAAATATTGCCGTAAACAGTTTATTTTGCGACACCACGAAACAAACGATAGCGTAAAATGAAACATAGACGTTTTTATATAGTCATCCGATATATATCGTTATATCGAACAGCCCTACCTACTATCTGGAAATTTCAGCTGTGACCCTAGGCCCCCCTTATGAATGATTTCAGCTTGCTTAAACATCCCTTTCAAACAAAGTGAAAAGAAGATTCCAGGGTTAGAGAGGGAAAATTTGTTAGTCACCCATCCCTCCCTACCTCCTTCCCTCTCACCACCACCATTTATGAAAGGTACAGGAACATTACTTAATGCATTTAGCATGAAAGACTCCAAACTTGGAATGCGAAAAGTTTGGGAGTTACAGGAAAATGAAGTCAACCTTCAATCTCAAGGTAAATTCACCAACTTCAGTAGAGATTTTTCCTTCAACAGAAGCAGTTAACTGTAAAAAGTGCTATTTTCTCATCTCTCTTTTAAATACCACAATAACCATGAGCAGACTTAAAGCAAGGACCAGCACCTTTGTCCATATTTAGTGTTAGTTTTGCATTTGTTACTTTGGATGAGTCCAGAAAGCTTTGGACACATTGGAGGAGTTTTCATGTGCCAAAGCTTCCAGAAGACTCATCCTTGGTTGGTTGTATTCAGAAACAACAAAAAATACACTCTGGGTGTTAAAATAAAATAAATTAAAAAAAAACTTTTTTAGGACAAAACACAAATCCAGAGGCATTTAATGTCCTTTAATGAATAGACCAGACCAACAACCATGTATGAAACGTGTGAGTAAATCGTTAGTAACCCACGTACCAGCCTCTGGAAAAAGTCGATGACTTTCACCTTTGCAGCTGCGGGAAATTCCATCTCTGCTTTGTGTTCTGTTTTAGCTATAAAAAAAGAAAGTAACAAAAATAAATTTATCACTCTAGAACGTTTACCGTCAAAACCAAATTTCAACTGTTAGAGAGATGGACAGGGAGTTGGCAGTGTAAACATTACATCATCTCTACTTGGAAATAAATGCCACTTATCAAAGCTAACTGCAGCAGGTGTGGCAGACAATGCAGCTCCCTTTTATGAGCCGTTTCCTGAGAGACAGACCTCCCAAATCAACACAGTGCTTTTGCTTTGCTTTAGTGCCTTTTGTTAGTGTTAAGTGTTAGCTGTGGTGACACTAAGGTGACTGTTCGGTTTCTGTGACTACCAGAGGATGAATAGCTTTCACCTCAGTGACATTTATTGGAGACTCAAATAAACTTTGAAATCATTGACAAACGTATCATGTTTCCTTGCATATATTTTAACTCTTATTATTATAACTTATTTAAAAACTAAACAAAAACAACTCACAGATGATGTCTGGGGCCTCCATATAATCAGTGAACTCTTCTTCATTTTCATTTTCACTGTACTTGTTGAGTGAGCGCTGGTGACTGGCTTTTAAAATTTCCTGCAGGACCTCCAAGTTGTTGGTATTCTTACACAATCCATAAATCCTCAAAGCCTCCTCATGACCCAAGATGGCACGACGGATGTGAGCTTTACCTGCAGAGGAGGAGAAAAATTCATCAAGAAGAGTGAAGAAGACAATAAAGAGGAGAGAGGAGGGACTGAGATGAATAAGCAGAGCTATTTTGTTCTGCTTTGTGCAGTGCTTATTTTACCAATCCGCTGACGTTCAACTTTGTTCTTTAAGATGTCCAGAGCAGTGCATCCCTCAGGAAGGCTATCATACACCTGTGACAAGGTCTTCTCCTGCTTGTCCTCATCATCGCCCGGACCCACTGAACACACAGAGAGCAAAAAAAAAAAAAATTAAGCAACTGGAAAGCTGTTTTATATCTCTCTTTTTAAAGCATAAATTACAAGCAGAACTATTGATAGTGATTGTGATTATTATGTGGGGTTTGCATGCTCTCTATCGGTACTCCAGCTTTGTTCCACAGTCCGAAGATCAAAGTTAAAAGTTGACAGTAGGTGTGAATGTGAGTGTGATTGGTTGTCGTTCTCTATGTGTTAACCCTGTGAAAGACTGGTAACCTTTCCGGGGTATATTCTGCCTCTCACCCTATGACAGCTTAGATAGGCTCCCTGCCCCCAATCCTGAATTGGACAAGCAAATGAATGAATGGATGTTTTAAAATGCAAACTTTGTTCGTATATTCCATCATTCAATCTTCCTTTTCTGGTTCACTGGATTTTAAAGTTTTAATTAAATCTATTAAACCAAAAGCATCCAGAAATATCTTTCAGCTTCCTGAGTTTTCTGCTTAGCAGAGACAGTATAGAGAATTTATTCGGAATCGTTTGTGATTAATCTGTTTACTACAGCAATCTTAATTCAGCCCTGCTCTGTAGTCTAAGCCTCTCTACAGTCCGGTGGTTAATTGCTCTATTCTCCGTGTTCACACAGGAATCTGTTAATGAGCTGCTAAACCCAAAGCTGCTTCATTCCGTTGTTTCCTTTATTCAGTCTCGTCCCACTCACATAACCATAGCCACCCACTCTGCTCTATTTTGTTTTTGATTTATTCATTTCCAAATGTACATGTAAAGTACAAAAGGAAAAGAATAAAAACATACATCGAAACACTGCACATCAGCAGAAAATTGCATTATGGAGTTGACATAAAGCTGGAGATAAGAAAATCTACTTTCCTTTACCTCACTTTATCACTCTCTCACTTGGTCCCATCTAATTATGTAGAGAGCAGTAAGAGGCTACATAACTGTTAATCCTGCAGAAGTATACAGCACTTACACTCAGTTGGGGGTTTTTTGTTTGGTTGTTTGTTTGTTTTTTTTAAATCACCCCAGCTGTCTTTCTTTCCCTTCTCATCATGACCTCTTTTGCTGTTTTTTGGGGGGGTGCTCTTTACAATGGTGTGTATCTCTGTGTGTGTGCGTGTGCGCGTGTGCATGTATCTGTGTGTGTTTGCATGCATGGATCTGTTTGTGTGTCAGACAATTTGTGAGTATCCCCAAATAGGCATTATATAAAAGCATCCAAGATGGCTGTGGTACAGGGACGTAATCTGACATGACCAACCCAATGGCCCATACAGCACTTTAAGAGATCAGATATTCCAGGGAGCTCAAGAGGCAGCCCAAATCCTGTTATATCCAGCCTTGAACTGCTGTACATATTAACAACCAAGAGCCAAATATCTACTACACACAACCTGCATGAAAACTTACTAAAGGAGAAATGTATTAACAATCTTTTAGCATAAACAGTTTTTCAGGTAAAGAATACATTTGTGTTGCCTAAGCAGAACAACACAACAGCATTTTTTTATATGCATCTATGAAGAAATAAAAACTCTCAATTTGACACATTTCCCCCAAATCCCACTAAATCAAAAATTTGAATCTCTTCTTACACTGGTGGTCCAGCAGTGCTGAAGCTACAAAGTAGTGTGCCATGGAGCGGTAGTGGTTGGTTTTAATTTGTGACATGGTGGACCAGAAAAACGGCACGTTGTCTTTTACTGGTGTCTGGATCATGCACTGATGGACTTGGTCGTAGATTTCTGAGACCTGGAAGGAAGAGGATGATAGAGTTACATTTAAAAGGGTATTAAAAGCACCAAGACAGGTACAAAAAATAAATAATAAAAGGGAATTTAACTGGGATGACATTATCACTTTACATTCACTTTAAGTACAGTAGATCTTTCTAAGTCTGGAGCAAAAACAAGAGTATTACTTGTATACAATGTGAGGACTATGTGCGGCTTTGCTGAAGTTTACCTTTGCAGCCTCTTGTGCAACTTTCATCAGAGAGTAAAACTGGTTTCGGATGCCAGGCAGCGCAATCTTCTCAAACAAGCACTCTTGAGCCTGAGCAAGCATCAGCCGAATCAGCATACTGAGCATGGCTGGACTCATGTCGTAGCTGGGAGTGTGGGTGAAAGTCTCCTTAAGGTTATTCAAGACACCTGGACAGGAAAGAGCAGCCGGCACAAGTTGAAATCTAATTATTCCAAGGAAACCACAATTAGTGCTAGTTATTTAAATCATCAGAGACTTAACTGAGAGAAGAAGAAGAAGAAGAAAAAGAAAGAAAAAAAAAACTAAATTACTACTACACTACATGGAAAATTTCCAGTTTTGGGTTCTATTTTGAAGCCTGAAGGGAGAAAGCCTGCTTTCTCTTTTCCAGCCTCAAGTCTGGGTCAGCAACATAACAAAAGCCACTTTCATGTAATCCAAGTCGTCATTTAATTCCAAGGTTGTAATGGTAATTTCAGAACAGAACCTCTCGTTTGGGATTTGGTTGGCATGAGCTATATCTGGAAGATGATAATAAGCGAGATTGTATTTATGTATCATGTCTAGCCCACATCTGACTTTGACAGTAGATTTCTGACAGTAGAAGTTTGATATTATAGTTAATAGATTGGGCATCAGCCATATCTCTCTCGCTTACTTAATTAGAATAAAGCATATATTTTGCTAGTCCACAAAACGACAGATGTGGTTCTGCTGGTACTTTAACCCCTAGTACTGACACCCTTTTAGACAGATGTTTTAAAAGGTTACAGGCAGAGCAGTGTCTTTTTGCTGTTAATATTCTTTCAGTAAGATTAACTATATCTGTGTCTGCCTGTTAAACACTGAGCAAAGAAATAAACATTAAATTACTTTGGGAGAAATAAGGCCATGTCCACTCCAGCTAAGAATTTATGCCTACTGTTAGCCAGACAAAAACCTGGCAACAGTGAGTTGCAGACAGCTTAATAACAGAGCAATGCCTCAGTACAATTCGCATAAAGACTTGGCAACTCCTACAGTAGCTGGCTTCTCTCATTCACATCACCTTTTGCGTCCTTGGCTAAAGAGCCCTGCAGCAGTCGCGCTACACCTAGCATTCCTGCCTGTAAACTCCCAGCTTGGATTACTACAGGTTCTTGGTGACAATGTTCTTCATAATAACATAATTGTTTTCCTTCGCACAAACCTAAATTAAAGCCATCAAAGCAACATAGCTGAAGCAATATTCAGAGCTGTAATTATAGAGCAATACTGCCCACACTGCCAAGTCATAAATCTATCAAGAAACTTTCTGAAACCTTTGAGGGTTGGACAGCCTCTTCATGTTTTTGGTGCTTCCTGGAGCTCAGCCACATGACAAGAAACATCTACATTCATTCTCCGTCACGGAACAGAAATCAGGGTGGAAGCTGGCCAATATTCTAAAAACAAAACTGTGCTGCAGTGGTAATACTTTTCTGAGAACTGTGTTATCAGAGAAGCACTGCACGAGGGTGAAAAAAAAAGTCTTTCACTTTGAATGAAACCCTGTGCCTGGCGCTTTTTCAGCAGTTAAAAGAAGTTCTTGCTGTCACTATTTTTTTTCTTCTTCTTGGCTTTCTTTTCTTTTCTTTTTTTATATCTGCTCCTTTTACTCAAAGATTCATCTTTTGGTAGCAGTGTTTCAGACTACAGAGGAACAAAAATAAACATAACTTTAAGAAACAAAAGTCTGATTGTTGGCCTTAACACAGGCTGAAGAGAGAGAATTAATATGATTGCAGATCATCAGTTTATCACGTCTCTGCATACCTGCAGCTTTCTGGAAGGAAGAAACAGCCTCCTCCAGGCCAGTTAGTGTCTGTCGATTAGCACGGGTACCGATCTGAGAGTAGAGGGCGGCCATGTTGAAAAGGATACTGGCCTTCTCTAGTGACAGGTTTTGTTGACATAGTGGCACTCCTGTGAAGGAGTCATACCTAAAGGAAAGTAAACACAACATTAATGTGTTAAAAAAAAAAAACTCATGAAGATAAACAGTTCAAAGAATATAACACAGGGTGTATGAAGTGAAAAATATTTTTAGCAGCAATATAACAGCCTTTCTGTCACACTTTGTGTGTTGTTACATTTGCATGTATATCATATTCTTGTCTATATCATTTGTTTGAAATGCTTCAAATTTTCTTCTCATGACTAACACGTAATAAAACCTCTCTGAAAAGACTGCTTGCACTTCATTGAGACTCCTTTGTGACTCTTGAGTGTGGAATTCTTATGAAATCCAAGACAGGATTTGTCATCTGATATCACTGATAAGTTAATATGTCTCTCAAGCCGTCTACTGTTTTGCTTTCTAAACAGGATTTCTCTTCCAGGCTTGATACGTGAGGAAAAAGCAGCAGGAGGTAAAAAAAAAAAAAAAACTGCTGTCAAATGTTTTCTTTTTATTTATTTCATAATGAACTTTCCAATCGAGTCATACCAGCTGACATGGTTTCAGGAAAGCACAGGTGTTCATGGCACCTCTTTGCTTACTTTGAAGTCACTGGATATAGTCTCACCTGTTTCCTTTCTGTCAGAGGTTAGAAAGATAAGGTGACATTTGTACTGCTTGCTTTGTCAAGTTTTGCTAATTAGGAAATGACTGCAGTGTACCATGTGAAGAAGATGCCCGTCTGTCTGGTTGGGGAGAAGAATCGGCTCTCTATCAGAGGAAGATGGCTGTAGTATTTTGCAAGCAGCTCCACCCCAGCCTCACTTCGACTTGGTGTTCTGCATGCCTAGGATATGTAAGACAAAAGCATATGTTCACAAGTGGTGCACGAACACAAAAGATCATCTTTTTTCTGTGCTGCTCAATCATTATCATCTCCACTGTATTTGATAGGTGGCAGAAATGTCAAGAATGATCTCTCATTCCACCTGTAAATTAAAATGAAGTTAACTCCGCAGCTAACTGCACAGGAAATATGTTTTTGTAGTTGACCCAGCCTGTAAAAGTTCAAGTCAAAGGATTTCATGGTTTTCTCCGTGACAGACATTTTATGAATACTGGGTATATTAAACACACCTGTCGCAGGTCCATGAAGTCAGCAATCTCATCTTCAAAAGTCTTCCCGTCTTCACTATAGTGCTCCAAGATAAAGTCCTATAAAAGACAGAAAGACAAAAAAAAAAAATCAGCATGTAAATACAACAGTTCTTTTGAGTATTTAGGAGCTTAAAGTTAAGCGTACAATCTGTTGGTTACACAGTGGCTTTTCTCATTCCACCACTAAATAGTACAAAGAAGACAACCCTGTGTTGTGTAGGCTGGAGAGAATTTCTTTTCTCTCTGAGCCAGCACCATGTAGGAGAGGCTGGATTAAATTTATAGCCATATTGTGATTGTGAATACCCCCATTAAGGATGATTAACTGGAAAATGTTTACATGGATGAATAACCTTTATCTTTACTGGAATACACCCTTTACTGTCAGGAGAACTCAGGTTTCTTAGAATTTAATCATGAGAGCAACTCTTTGTACTTGGAAGCTTTTTGAATAAGGCCGCAGGTCATGAAAACTGAGGCATGATTTCAGTCAAGAAGTAGAGCAGAATTAACGTGCTCAGAGATCTTTGTCAGGAAACGTCTCACATGCCCGTCAACAATCCGAAACAGGATGCGACACACCATAAACGTGCCAACTATGACATTTACAAGTGGGCTTACCCCATTTACAACAGTTCAACTTGTCTTAATAACTAGTGACCCACTTTTAGCTTTTTCCTGATCAGGTGATGTCCTGGTCATAAATGAACATTCAGTGAAATGACATAGTAACGTAACATGGCTGCAGTCATACATGTGACAGACAATATGACTGAAATACGTAATTCAAGGATACTTAGTTTCAAGGATATATATGCAAACATGCAAACTGAAAATACTGCCTACAAATATCAATCAGGTTTTTTTTATTTTTTTATTTATAGCTCCATACCTATATTCCTGTTTTGACAGAAATTATAATTAAATTTTGTTTAACTGATGATCAAAAGTGGTGTTTTGCATGTACCCAAGTATGCATTTCTGAAAGCACAACACAGTTTAAGAATGCCAAGTCGAAACTTTAGATGTTTCTTTTGTACCTTGAATGGAGTAGAGAAGTCAACTTCTTTTGTCTCCTTCAGGCCCAGAGCAATGAGCGGAATGTTGGCAGAATCTCTGAAGGCAACAAAGACAAATATGTAGGTGATCTGTGTAATCCATATGATATAAATTCACAGCAAACCAAACACATGATAGCAGGACAGTGGGACTTTTCATTAAAAAAGGGGGACAAAAATTCAATACAAGTAAGGACAAATAGAAAATATACCAGTGCAACAGATCGATGGTTAAAAAGACATCTCTATGGTTTGTGTCAACATATCAACCAGGAAACACCCTTTGAAAGCACACCAAGCCTTAGTGGGTATATCATGTCAACACAGTTAGATTAGTAAATATTAAATCACACTAGTCCCATCAGTGGCAGCTTTGTTGTTGAGAAAGTTGGCATTTCTGTATAATCTTAGTGAAGTTTAGTTTCATAGGAGGTACTGTACAAAAGGATTAGGCAGATGGTGTTGTGAAAAATCTGTTAGGATTTAAAGGTGAATGAGGCCTCCCATGTCCCTCACTGTTGATTAATTATTCAGGAGTTGCAGCTTTGCTTCAGTCTGTCTTTCTTCTGGCTACTAGCGGGTTTTAACCTCCGATTATTGCAGCCTGGCAAATAGTAAACAGAGGCTGCCATAAAACACTCATAAAACACACTGTTTTGATCTCAGCTACAACCTTAATGGTTTGGAAATTTTCTAGTTTTATGGGGGTCCTTGTTAGTGACAGATGGAAAGCAAGTTCAGCTTGTTATCAGAGCTGAGAGACTATAACCTGACAGAAACATGCTGCTAATCACAGAGGCATCATTAAAAAACTAAACTCTCTCTTTTCCTCAAAGCAAAATAATGAGCTGTTATTAAAAATTGTATTTAAAAAAAAAAAAGAACACCCACTTCTGGAATTGCCTGATACAAACTTCAGGCTCAAAACCACTTATGTTTAAAAGGCTTAATTAACGATCTCAGACCTCATAAGAGACATGATTTTCTGTAAATTCACATCAAAAGGAGTGGAGGTGAACTACTGTGCACTGTTATTGCAAAATAGTATTCTTTACACGAGATGTTCAACACTCAGTGATAAGACAGCATTCCTCTGGCATGCTGACGTGCCAGAGGAAAACCTCATTCATCAGTAACACTGGCAGAGAGATAGGCTGCAGTGTAATCCATTAGTCCTTGTAGATGAGATCACTCTGGACTTTTCTCTGGCTTGGCAGAGGTGGGTCCATTTTGGTTGAGAGTATCTGTTCCACAGGGAATCTGGAGGGAAAATGTTACAAGCCTCTCAGAGACTCGCTCCTCCTCTCACACTCACACACACACACACACACACGCGAAACAGACAAGTAGTAGTCAAGGGAAGCTGTGGGTTTAGCTACACAGAGCCAAGCACTTCTTAAACCCTTTAAAGCAAAAGGTTTCAGGCTGTTGCAATCTGTTCTGACTTCTTAGTATACACCAACTAAGAAGATCTCTTAACCTGTTTAACTAGAACATGTCAAAGAGACTAAGAAGTCAGTGTGTACTCAGTTTGGATAAGTTGTTAGCAACCGGCTGATGTTAATGAATACTAATCTTCCACTAAAGGAGGGACAGATGAAAACATATATTAAAATAATTTTATAAAACTAAAAACATGTGATTTTATGGGTTCAGGAGTTTATGGGTTAACTTCATAAAACATTGTTATTAATATTAACTAAATTTATCTGAAGTTCTAAAACTCTGATTATATTTATTACAGAGTTATTAAAGTATTAGCAATTGGTGTCAGAGGTCACAGCTGAGCTGAGCATCTGGTATCTTTGTGTATTCTGAACAATAGACAAGAGCAAATTATTTTCTCTTACACAGCAAAAATGAATACGGTGGCATGCAATGCTGACATATTATCTTACTGTTTTCATTAGTAATCATTTTAATTGTGCTGATTCAGAAATGTTCTAGGAAAGTTCATGAACTTTACACAAAGGAACTGGACAAATCAGCAACACTTTGGTACTGTGAGTGACACTGACGAATCATTTACACTCATACATTGAAATAATGAGCAGTGCTAGTGAGTCCATTTCATTTTTACTTCATAATCTATCAGTGATGAGCCAGGTTTCTTTTTCCTCAATAGGGCAGTTCAGAGAGAGCAGAACAAACAAATGTACATTACATGTACTGCCATCAGGCCACAGACTGTATGGCGCTTTGTGTTATGCATTGCCTCATGCCACAAAGGAGCTGAATCTAAGAAATAACCACAGAAAGACACTATACAAAGGATAGTAGACTAGTGGGAAAAGCATAGACTGTTGGATACAGGTGTTGTGTTTCTGTACTTAAGAGTGAGGTTGTATTTCAGGCTGAGAGGAGGAGGCTAACTCTCCATTGTGGCTGTACAGCGTCATCCCTATGAGACACCTGTTAGGCAATGACACGAGAGGACTTTCTCAACATGTCTAATATTCTCCAGTTTAGACTTCCCATACACCTGTGCATGAGGGGCTTGTTGACGATGAGAGCACTATGGACCTAAATGGGTTTTATTTTAAGCAGACCCACAATGACAGTTTCAGAGTTTTCCTATTGTGTGTGCCGTGAGCAGGTGCTTCTCTAATAGTCTGATAAGGAGACTGAAGAGAGGCTGTTTGTTCCAACACTAATGAATCTGATCCTATGAGACTGATCATGCTGGGACTAACAATTATACCGAGAGGCAGCTGGTGAATTTGGAGGATCTAAATAATCTTAGTGGCTGATACATGAGGTCTTCTTGATGTCCACAAAGAGAAGGTTTTTTTGCATTTAGGGCAAGATACAAACTACCACAAGCAACACCAGTGTAAAACACATAATACACTCAATATTTGCCTCCCTAGATTCCTAAGAGCAAAGTTCATTGTCCTCCCTGCCTGGTACCCTGCAGACAGGAAACCGAATTTATTACAACCAGGTTGAAGCCTCCTGGTGCTTACAGCACTGAGACTCTGCAGACCAAACAAACTAATCTGGGCTTACTGTGGAGCCAACATGAGTTGGCATTTTAGGTTTTATAAGGTCATCTGCAGATTTATGTCAGAAATTACAACACTGCCCTAACTAGGCCTTTGGCTCAACAAATCGCTACAACAGTTTTTACAATAGGAAATACACAGTTGGATATTAGAAGCATTACACCTTGTCACCTCAACAACCTTGTTAATTTGCTCAGTATTTTGTTGGGCAAGGATGGGAGGACATAGAGCGAACCCTAATAACAAATCATATGTAACACAGACTGCTGTACCTCTACTGGGTGTGCATGTTTTATTTTATTTATTTGTTTCTTTGTTTTGTTTGTTTGTTTGTTTGTTTGTTTGTTTGTTTGTTTGTTTGTTTGTTTGTTTGGGGGGGGGGGGGTGTTTTTACACACAGACTTGTGTACCATGAATTTACCTCCCAGCACTGACGGTAATGTCTTGAGAGATCCTAATAAGACACCCAAATATTCTCATACCATCCCTCCCTACTAGCCACACTGTTCTTTGAGAATGAGCATTCATCACTGATCACCACACGCAAG
Source organism: Oreochromis niloticus (assembly GCF_001858045.2). Classification (NCBI taxonomy): domain Eukaryota; kingdom Metazoa; phylum Chordata; class Actinopteri; order Cichliformes; family Cichlidae; genus Oreochromis; species Oreochromis niloticus. The sequence goes on from NC_031965.2 coordinate 34,412,551, forward strand.
TGGTCAGAATGGAGTGGGCATGCTACTGGGTGAGCTAAAAACAATGCCACCGAGCTTCCGAGGGAACAAACTCATCAGTCAAAATTAAATCAGTTATGTGTTTTTGTTTTTTAATAATGATTACACTTCATATTTTAAAAATGGAAAACTCCACAGTTGTTTCATTTCTTTCTGGAATAAACCCTACCCCATGATTACTTTCAGTCACCCAATTAATATTCTTTACCCACAACTGGCTTAAACTTGTTTGGTTACTTCGTAGCCACAAGGAAGTGTACTATTTGCAGCACAAACAGATGCATCTTCAAATAAAAATGTGTCACCACTTCCTCATCAAGTCCTTTGTGTCTTACCAAAGCTTCATTCACAGGTGAGTGAGAGAATGATAACATGCATCAACTTCCTTTATCCAAACCTTATAAATCTGACAGGTGTATTTGGAAAGAAAACACTAGAATCTTTCACTGTCACACACCCATACGACACACACCTGACCGTCACGCTGAGTGAGAGAATGCTTTTTGCCAAATGATCATCTTGGCTTGCATACATATTCAACTCAGTGTTTCCTTGTTGCTCTGTGCATTGTGTTGGAAAACCTGATATTCCAGTTTAACAACAACACCACTGTCTTGCACGTTGTCTTTGTGGTTCCTTCTTAAACTTCCACCCCCACCTTTTCCTCCTCTGTCATCAAGAGGCTTTCGTTTGAAAGAGTGCCAGAGCCATCTGTCTCTTGTAGGCTGTGAATGTGTGTCTGTTGTCTTACATCTCTATTTTAGTGGTAATTCATAATTTTTCTTTGTGAGTTTGGATCAGTGGTCACCTCACCACAAGAGAACTGGGACCAAAATCCTTTGTGTTGAGCTCCTGGAGATGTGTGGACATTATAGCATGATATCTATTTGACAGTCTCCTTACACGAACTTAATGTAAAACTAAACCTTCAATTATTCTGAAAATTGTAAGAAATTATAGTCTATTGCCAGCAGGTGAATTGCTACTCACAAGAAAACTACCATCCATTTTATACTGGTGAAACCAACACAATAAAAGTCTATGTGGTGAACAATCTAGGCCACAAAATGAGTTGCAAATGTGAGGTCATAAGAGACATGTATACCTCTATCCTTCATCCTTCTACAAGTCCACGGTTCCTTCATTCTAAAACTGTTTTTAAATTTTGAACTGGAGCAGTAGAAAAGAGAGGAGAAACATTTGTACTTACTGGTTGTTCTGGTAAACCTCCACAGAGCTGTTGAGACCTTCCAACTCACTCATCAGAAGCTGAAGGTTTGAGTTAACGTAGCTCAACTCCAAAAGAACCATTTCTTTCACCTTGCTATTGGATGTAGCCCTGCAAACAGGTGATTGTAGAGAGAGAAAGATCGAAGGGGAAAAAATGGAGAAGGAAAAAAAAACAAAAAACAAACAGATCAGCCTTGTTATTATCCATTCTGGCTTAGCCAAACCTTACTGCAGCTGATTATTAAAACAAGCGTGTCTCCTCTGGTATTCTGGACCACAGGTCTGCGTCACTGCGGCCCACTGTACACTTGCTCTACTCTTCGGCACGCATGCTTGACAGATGTCTCAGACTATGTACATGTCACTAATGTAAGAGGACTGCACAGAGGTCACCTAGGATCTGGTCAAGGACACGTGTGAGTAAATGTTAGTCTCCGATTTCCCTGCTTTTAAAGCCTAACCATTCTGAATGAAATACGCCTAGAAAGGAGACCCCTTTTGAATCCCACTAGTCATTAACTTCCATGTGACCATCTGCTTCTGCAACAATTATCATTACTTGCACACATTTAAATGTTTAAAATGTAGTTTGCATTTTTTTAAGTTAGAAGGATCAGTGCACTAAATGTGCCGTTTGCATACAGCTTTGTGTACGTGTGTGCATGCAGGATGTCTATAACAAACAAATGGATAAGGTGTGAGCATTTGCTGCATAGCAGAGATAACCCTGCACCAATACCTCTGCATGTTTGTTAGTGCTAACATGCATGCACAGAGTGGATGGAACCTTTGTTATGTAGAATTTATGTTACGTTGTCAGTATGTGAAAACAACCTGCAATTAATGCGCATTCATGGAGACACAAGATAACACAAAAACACACACACACACACACACACACTATGTTTATCTACGTTTTACAGTGAATCCTAACGAGTAACCTGTCAGTCATAATTAATGGGACACTCACACATACCCATCCCCACCTAAAACCTGTCAGTCTCGAGACTTTTTAGAACACATCTGTCACCTGATCTCCGTCTACCCTGTAATTACCGAGGATTGCATTTTTTAGACATGAAAGGTGACATGTAATGAAGTCCTACAAGGCAGGGGTTGGAGGGAAAAAAAACCTGCTTAACCTAAGGGTAAAAGAGCAGGTACAAAATAACCACCCACCAGAATTAACCACTGCAGGTTCAGTGGATTCCCTTTGTACGACATGAAGCTAATAATATCCAGCAGTCTGGATTTTGTTCAGTCACATTGTAAAATACAAAGGTCACCACATGCTGGATTTTAACTCCACACTTCATACTCTACCACAGCCTGCATCACTTCCTGTTGGCCTGCTAAAGGGCTACTGAGGAGTTTGGTCTGCGGAACAGATCATGGTAGTGGAGGAAGAGATCCTATGGTTTGGACAGAACAGATGTCTGCTAGCCCAGAGGCTATTATTAATATGTCATTTGAATATCTAATATCATCCTGCAGTGTGTGGGAATCCAACTGTATGCCAGCATCTGTGGTTGTCTCTATCCACTTCTTTGGAAAAGCTTTTTACACTTTTGGCAGATTGGCAGTGTGCTGTATTCTTCCCTCAGGGGCAGCTAGCTGGTGGAGTTTTATAACTAAAAGCTTTAAAGGGGAACTCCACCAATTTTACATATACATTTTCATTTTAGTACAATAAGGGTTGCCATGATTGCCATCTGCAACTATAAAGCAAATGTGAAAACACTTTAAAATAAAAAAATAACCTCAAACCCCTTGTTCCAAGTGGGCTGTATAGCAGTTTAATTTATCCTTTATCCTGCTAGTTTACAGTTGCTTCATTCAGTACAGACCAGGCGGGATGGTCTGTAAAGTTCCAATATTGGAAATTTTGATTTATTTTTTTTATCCTATCTTGGTCTCTGCCGTTTAAATTTTGAGAAGAGAGACAAGAATAGAACAGAACCAGTCTGACCAGACTGACTTTTGCTGAAAGGGAGGAATGCAGAGCAAAGCAGAAGAAAAGAAAGGAGGCAGAGCACATAATGGGTGTCCTTGTGGGATAAGATTGCCAGGATATGCACACTCTCACACACACAGATGGAAGAGCAGAGGTAGACCTCGGGTTAGATTGCATATGATTTAAGATCTTTAAAAAAAATAGAGCAGAGAGAATACCTATAACTCAGAAGTAAATCCATGCCGTTTTCTGGGCTGCAGGTGGGTTGGCAGAGGGAGACACACACATACAGACACACACATTTTCCTCTGACCTTGCCTGGTCAGAATATGTCAAGTACTAAAGGAATGTGCAGACTTCAGAGGCTGACGGCAGGCTTAGACAGACCTAAAGACCATGCAATAACTGTGGTATCCATGTACAGCAGTATTATCAGACAAAAGGAAAGAGATTTCTTATCTTGTGCCACCACAGTCACGAGCACAGTGATGAAAGACAATGATTCACTCTCCAAGAGAAAAAGCAACCTTTCATCACAAGGTGCTTTCTGACATTCATACCACTAAACAACATCCTGGATGACAAATTTGCATTATCCTTAAAGTCCATAAACACAAGGCAGATCCTCTAACAGGTAGACCCCAGCACAGAAAGCCTCAAATAAACACTCATCTTATAAAGTTTATCATTCATGTGTCAGAGTTGTAAACTCAGCTGTGGAAAGTTTTAGGCTTAATTTCTCACATCTTGCTCTTTGATTCCTTATAACCACTATAATAAAATGGATAAAAGTAAAGAATAAAGTAAAGAGTTCAGTAGATTCTCCTTAATCACATGTCACTGAAGCTCTTTGTTTTCAGATTACAAGGAATGCTCCTCTGCAAGATTGTTATCTACCCCATGTCATTTCAATTCTCACCACCATAAATTCACAACAGCTCATGACAGAAGTGAGGCCAGACATGTCAACCGCAACAGTCCCCTGCAATGCAGTGACAAAGGCTAGCTATACTGATGTAACATATGCAAAACTACATGTGTGCTTGGATTCTTAAACCTATCATAGACTTTGCTCTCCTCTTTAAATATGTGCACTTTAGAATTAATCAGCTGCTACTTAAAAATATATATATATCCACTTTAAGCACACGCACACAGTAAACACATATATTATGTTGCAAGCATGTATCACTTTGTTCTTACTTGAGCAGATTCTCAGCTCCAGCCCTCATCCTCATCTGTTTGATGATCTGCTGGTTAAGACTGGCTCGTGTGTTCTGCAGTTTGCTTCGTCCAGTCTGTGCGAACGGGTTGCAACCCTGAAACACAGAAAGGAAGAAATGAGAAAAAAAGAAGAAAAAAAACAACAAAAGCCTTCTGAAAATGTAACAAATGGAAAGACTTAATGCGACAACAGAACAGTTTTCCAATTCGAGAGAAACATTGTTGGATGGCAACAATGGCTTCTCTCCTTGCTCTTCTGTAGCACTTGGACAACTACAAAGCTTCTGATACCAGAAATTTTGTGCCTTCCCAGCAGATTCTGCATGTTCAGAACTTCAACTTCAATTTACTCTAAAATATCTATTATATTATTACTTATTCAATGTGATAAAATATTTGACACTCTTAAGGTTTCAACATTTTTGTTTTTGTTAAAATTTTAGGGCTATTACATTATTTTTAGTTTTTGACGTAAGAAAAAAAAATTACTCAAAGTTGGTTGTGGAAAGAGCTTTGCCTTATTATGTAATATGGTGTATTCAATTAAGGTACCTGCTCTCACTTTCCATGATAATGGACCCACATGGACTATAGCAGTACCATGTGTCCTTGACTTTATCACAAACACACCGATCTAAATAATTTTAAAAGTTGCCATTTACAGCAGCTCAGATAAACTGGCTCCAGGCATCATGCTCACTGACTCACTGAACAGGAGAGGTGTGGTCTGTGGTTTATTTTGGTTAGTGAAAACAGCGTGATGTGAAGAGACCAGTCAGCACAGTAAAACCAGTTAGATTACAGTGATCAGCATGGGACACCTCTAAGCTGAAATGATCTGACTCACTCTGAGGTCAGCAAAAGAATGAGCTTCAGTTTCTCTTGTAATAAGTAATAAATGGACATAGTATGTTTAATTTCTCTGTCCCGTTTTAAAGGTCAACAATAAGGCACAAGCTTGGATTATGTGATTTTTTTTCCATAACAGGGAGGATTCCCACAATCATGCTCAGCAGGGGAGGAAACAGACCAAGTAAATTTTACCAAAAATTTCAGAGTAATGTTTAAATGAACGTTACACTGTACAATATAAATGAACATATCTACATAACAGCTGAAGACGATACGTGCCCTGTACCTCTGATTACGGTTTAATTAACTCCAAAAAAAAAAACTTAATTAGTTACATCTGAGATGTGTAGGATCACCATAGCAACAACAGCATAATACCAAAGACAAAATATTATTATAAACTTAGGAGTCTGTAAAAATACTTATGAATGCTTTGAATGCAGTCACCATCTCTTCACTGATGATGTGACAGTTGTTCACTGCCTTCCCACTAACTAAACTGACTTAATTCACCTAATAAGATGTTGAGCAAAAGGCATATTTTGTAACAAAAGCAGAACCCACACTTTGTTAACACTTGAATTAGTTCACAAGGCTCTCCGGTAATGCTTTGTTATGTCTGCCACAAAAACACCTTAAATATTCTTATTTATTACATTTTTTCAAAGTGAGGTTATGGATGTACGTGCTGCTCTGTCACACCTGCCAGATATTTTACAGATAACTGAGTCTCAAGTCGATGTTGATCTCAGAGACTTCCTGTAAAATGAGTAAGCAAAGGTATTTGTTTTGAGTACAAATTTCAACACTGCAGGTCAAGTGGCTTCAACAATAACAATCACATTTAGCACAATATTTTAGTCACAGTATAATGTACTCTCGAAACCAGCCTGCCATAGTTACTTGGTTCATCCTGTTCAAACACTTGAACCACCTGAGGGTGTAATGATTAACCATTTATACAAATAAAAGTCTTGTTAACTACACAATAGAGGAGTACTGAAACTATCAAGGGTGTGGCAAAACGCAACAGATAATTGTAGAATGACGGCAGGCTGAAGACGTTTTGTCCTGCCACGTCAATCGTGACATCACCAGCGTGGTGTATGTACTAGGACAAAGGAGTGGCTCAAGTATGATAGTAACCATAGCAGGACATTTTCCTACGCATACTTTGTTACTATGCTACAAAACTTTTTGAAATCCTATTAAGTGACACATGGAACTAAACCACTTGGCTGCTTATGCTGCTGCTGCCCTTACTAACCCACTGATGCGCACACTGAACTGAGCCCCTCCTACCCACTGGCATACTTGAACAGAACAGTCTTTCTCTACAAGTGTTCAAAACACTTCATTAGAGCAAAACACAAAGGCAGCGTAGTCCATTACCATATCCATCAAACGGCAAATCAATCTGGTATTATATAACTGACTCTTCATAAAGAACATGTGGAGCAATAATTCATGGGATAGTTGGTTTATACAAGTGCTGATTAGGACTGGCAATGAGCCAGGGAGAGGCTTCAGCCATGACCCAGTTCTGGTAGCAACAGACTCACAGCTCCTGCTCAGTATCATTTAATGATGACATGAATAATGACAAGTTGAAAACTTGTATTTTCCCTAAATGACTCTTCAATCTGAATCCATTCCAAGTCTGCATACTGCCCCCAAACAGTGTGTTCTTGTTTCAATCCAAAGACATGCTTTTATTTCAGGGGAACTACTGTATGAGTAAATATTTGTTTATGGCTTCATCTCATTTGTCGTTTTCCAATACAAAACTCTACTGAGGAAATCTAAGTGTGCCTCCAAGTCAGCTGAGCTTGTCTGGTTTGTGAACCAGGACACATGTTGTCAATTTGTGTCTGTGGTCTGGCTGAAGGACACCCTTAGGCCAGATGCTACGTCAATCCTCTCACTGGCCAAGGAGGATAAGGAGAAGAAACATGCCTATTCGGCTTTTTGTTCTGCCATCTTTCCATTCTGCAGCCCGAACAGTCGGAACCCAGCCAGCTGGAGGTGAAACGGTGGATGGCTAGGACGGAAGCCCCGAACCACAACAGCTCCCTGGAGCATCCGCTGGACCCGGTGAGGCCTTGTAAATCATTACACTCATTTTCACCCAAGAGTGAGAGAGGAGCTCAAAAAATGGAGGCAAAGATCGACTCGACTTCACTTAGTTAAAATTTGACCAAAAGTTTCCAAATTGCAAATCTCTTCAGCATGACAAAATGAGGGCACAGAACTCATTACTGTGTGGTTTTAGCAAATGTGCAAGCATTTTTATGCCAAGGCCATGAAAGTAAAACACATGAATGTTCAATACAGAAATACACCGAACTAAAAGAAAGAACTAAAAACTTAAAAAGTAGGTGGTTGTAATTTCTGAAATGCCTTGTAATAATAATAATAATAATAATAATATTTTGGAGGCTCTATAGTCTCCGATCATGTCTTGTGGCAGTGCCAGACCCCGGCTCCCACTGACCTTTTTATAGACAGAGGAAGTGCAACACAGAGCCTAAATCCAGACAGCGTTCAGAAGGGGATTTGGTGGGATTGAAAGAAACAAAGGCTGTGTTCAGATGTCCATCTAAACAAGCTTTTTCTACAAAACACATTTCAGTTGTGGATACCAGTGTAAATGTAGAGGAATGAGACACAGACCACAGCATGGCAGTCGGGCAACCCAGTAAAAACACATTAGATAATCACTCTCTCACTGCCAGCTGCCTTTCTCATGACCTCAAACTGGACAGACTTGGCGCTCTGGAAAATGCTACAATCCCAGGTACTTGAAAAGGTGAAACCAGTTGGAGAGGTTTCTCTGCTGATCCTCATGCAGGGTTTGTCAATTATTGTGCAATGACAATTCACAAGCTTATTTACAGCATGAAACTGTCTCAGTCACACTAATACAGATGTAGAGGTACTTGTTTTATCCAAGTCCCATCTAAATATGTATATTTTACATCACTCTGCTGCTCACAGGAACTGTGAGGTTATTCAGATTACCTCCCAGGAACTGTGAGATACAGTCATTAAAAAGACCAAAGGTTTGCGCTTTACTTGGCTATCAATTTCTCATTTCTCTTAAACACAATGATCTTCTTTTTTTTTTCTTCAAACAAAGTAATAAAAAAAAACCAACCATCTGTTAGATGCCTCGGCAGTAAGGCTAAACTGACCAAAGTCCAACAGAAAGGTCAACAAATTCTTTTAACTATCAATCATCCTCACACCTCCCTGACAACAAACAGAGAGTTGATGATGTTGACTGTGGGATATTTGGCCGCGGCTCCCAGTATCAACAAGTGCACGAAGTACAGCTATTCTGGGTGTAACACACACACACCCACGTCCATCCACGGACACCTGAAGCTGACAATGCTGTGGTTTCTGCTGCGGCTGTTGGTGACAGATAAGGAGCAGCTTTTTGTACTAGAAAGACTGAAATCAAGCCTCAACTTATCGATTTTTATTACATCTAATACACTACAGAATAATTTACAATGATTAGCTAGTTTCTTAATAAAGAAATGAAATGGGAAGAAAAATATAATAGTAACTAATTACTCTTTAAGTGGGAAGCGGAAACAATAAGTTGAATATAAAAAAGGGTGGTTCATTGGGAAATGTTAATTGTCTTTAACATTAGCACGGGCCTTAATAAACGTTTGTTTTAATAAGTTAAACAGTAGCACGTCAACAACAAGCCTAACCTTAAGTCACTATTTTCCCAGGTTAAACTTGTCAGTATACGCTGGATACGTTACTGTAGGGATACTTGTCCTGCTTTTGTTCTCAAAGTGAAAGGACGAGAGACAAAAACTCACCTTTTTGAAATAACTTTTGTCTCCGCCGCCATCGTTGATGCCATTTGGTAAAAGAGCGTCCGTCATCCTGAAGGCACGCACTCCGAGAACCTCAAGAGGAGAAAAAAAATTTATTCTTTTTTAATTAGCCGCTTTTAACAACAGGTGAGAACCTCTCTACACCACCAATATAACTGCTGCTCTAACTTCTCTTCACTCAGTCAGAGATTTTTCCAGTAGGAAACTAGAAGCTCCGCCCACACAAACAGAATGGGTGGTGCTTTCACGGCCCAAAAAAAGCTCAGCGGAAGGCACCTGTTCAGTTCAGGCTCTCCGGCGTGCATTATGTGAGACGGCTAGATCTAAGATAAAATGTTGTTACGCAAAGTGTAATAGTGAAAAGAAAAACAAGAAAATATATCGGTCTTTTAACTCTTGTATTGCTCTCAAGGTCTTATTTATAATTTTGATGCCTCAGGACTGAATTTATAATATAAATTGATGCCATAAAACCATTAAAAACTATCGTACAATGAAACTGGAGAAATCTGAAATTTTTCCTTTTCTTTCTATTAAATTCTATAGTTTTGCTACAGTCCGTTTTTAATTGTTTTCTATTAATATCTGTGCCACCATCATCTAAATTTCCCAGACCTGTCTGACCAAAGGAAATCAAATGTTGAGCTAATGCAAAAGTATTACATGAACATATTAAGTATTAAAGTACTGTATCACTGTAAAATACTAGCAGTAGTAGTTCAACATAATACTCGTTCATTTTTCAGTTTCTATTTTTGTTCTAAGGAAATTTTTTGCAGAGTGACAGTTATCTATGTAAAACTATGCAAAATAGTTCCTTCAACATAAACCAATGCAGAAATGTGCCTTTGGCAACGGATCTGTTGTTCAAAATGTCCTACACACCAACACCAGACAAGGATATAATAATGTGTGGGAAAACCTGAACCCCTGAATACTACAGTGAGGACATCCCATGGTTATGTTATGTTTTGTTGAGCCATATGAGTTATTTATCCTCTTAGAGGGAATGATTACTAAAAATTACAAAGCTGCTGTCATTCATGAGCTTTATTATAGAATACAACTTTTTTTTTCTTTTCTTTTCTTTCTTTTTTTTTTTTTATCAATGGAACATGAGATGATGTGGCCAACAGCCTATAGGCCACCTGGTGGTGTTGTTTCATTTTACTTTTCCACATGCTGTATACAGGCTGTATGTAATACTTGGAAGAAATCAGTGTCTGGCACATATTTCATTACATCACTATTATCACATGAATGATTGTCGCAGTTGTGTCTCTTTCTTTAAGATTCTTCCTTTAAAGAGAAAAATGTTACCCCTAGGCTTTTCTGTTTTAGAATTCCTGAACTGTATGAATTTGAATATGTAATTTAGCGTCATATTATATCACAGCTTTCAAAAGTGTATTACTTGAAGTTTATCTGTTTTTTAAATGCTAAAATAAAACAGTGTATGCAGTTTCCTTTGCTGACATGTAGGCTGGCAGAAAGAGGGCACTTGGGGAGAACAGATGATGTGAAATACAAAAAAAAGACCTTATAACGAGTAGTGTGTGAGTATGTGTGTGTCCTAAAACTCAGTCCCTGTGTTAACTTTAATTTTTGCCCGTGCCTTGTTTAAAGGTACCTCAGCAGGATTTGTTGTAGTGTTGCTGTCAGCTGGCACATGTATGCAATACTAACAGAAGCCAGGGGCTTGTTTTGCCAGTTCTGCATCTGAAACCCAGCCAACAGCTTGAACAGAAACATTTTATTTATATCTTCGGTTTTTTTTTTGTTTTTTTTTTGCAGACAGATTTTATAGTAAATGGATTTGTATGAATGACAAACCCGACATTTGTATTGATGTTGGCTTAGATTAATTTACTCCAAGCTGTTGTTACTGTGTATTTGTTATTGTTTGTTTTTGTGTAGTTTACTTTCTCCAAATGTTCTGAAAGAAACCAGCAACCCACAGTTTCTTATGTTGTAAACATTTGTTGTTTCCAGCTTTGTTCATATGTAACAATTCCTTGTTCTGTAATTGTTGTTAGTGGTGATTGTTGTACTTTACAGCCCTGCGATAGACCTGTCCAGAGTGCCTATGATAAGCCTAATAGGCTCCAGTCCAACTGTGGCCCTGACCTGGATAAGAGCAAGAGAATGGATGGATGGATTGATGGGAGGGAGGGAATTTAAGGGTGGATGGGTCTTGTACCTAAGAATACAGTCCACTAGATGGAGATATTGTTTTTATTTCATCAACAACGATGCCTATTGAGTCATGAGGTTATCCCAGTTTACTATATAATCAATACATACATTAGAAAAATTTTGAGTCGGCAAAATGACTTTAGGGTGCTTTTCCAAAGATCTTTTTTTTTTAATTTGTAGTTATTCATTTTTTTTAAATCTATTTTTCTGTTTTCTGTCTCATGTTTCTTTATGTTTTGTTTTGTTTTTCGTTTGTTTGTTGTTGATGTTGTTTTCAGGCTGTTACTATGACTCTAAAGGAGCAGTGCTTCATTTCAAACAACTATGCAAAAACAGTTTTGGCAGCTGTGACTAACAACAACGACCTGTAACGGTCATATTTCACTAAACACATATCCAAAGGTTATCATTAACTGTCAGGTGTCTCTTGTTACAAAAGCAAAATGAAAAAGTAGCAAAAATGTAGCTAAAATATTTGTAAACTATTTAAAGGGGATTTTGACCACCAGAAAATTTCTTTTTTTAATAAGTGGAGCTCTGTTTTGTTTCTAAATTATCTCTAAGGGGATGCAGAGTTGTGGGTTTGTAGATGTCAATCCATAATTTTACAGGCTAAATACTAACATCAAATGTGGGGCACATGTGGGCACCTCTTGGGGCCTGGTCTTTGTGGGCAGCTCTTTGGGGCCCCTGTAGGAGTTTTTTTTTATGGCCAATACTGTGAAATATGGGGCCCATCTGTCCAACCTGGGTGGGGCCCCAGCAAGGCAGCCCACAGCTAGAGTGTCACCATACTGTACTGCAGGTTCATGGGTCTCACTCTGGGTTTCTGCTTAGTGTGGGCAGCCCACAGTCAGCCCACACTATGGGCTGCCCCATTTGGGGCTGTGTGGGTTTGTCCACAGTGGCCCCACACGGGCCCCAAAGTAGCATGTTTGCCAGGTTGCATTTATTTACAGTGATATTGCTTAATAGTAAATACCTTATTAACAAATAAGTGACACTTTTGAGAGTAAGACAAAGTAAATACATAAAAATGTGGCTATCAGCAATAATTACATTTCTAGTCAGAAATGTTGTCTTCTTAAGTTACATAGTTAACAGTGTTTGGTGCTGTCTTGCTGACACTTTTGTCCACTGTGTCACTAGTTTCTGTCAGTATTTCAAGTAAATATCTGAACTTGCTTGAGCTGCTTATGTGAGTTGACCCACATAAGCAGCTGAGTTGTATTTTCTTTTGAACCACTTTAAGCCTTTTGGCTGTAATCACAGAAGTCTGCAGAGTGATAAAAAACAGAGCTGCATTTTTCACTCACAACATTTTTTTACTGCTGAAAATGGACAGTCCACGCCATTTACCAACACTGTCGCATAATCTAAATGTATTACATTACATTACTTAGCTCTGAGCACCATCTCTTTGAAAATCTTAATGTCAGCCCTCAGAAATCTATATTATCATATAGAGGGTCCCTTGCTTGATTTAGCTTGCAGTGAACTGAGGGTGCTTTGCCTTTCCGCTCATTTCTCTTCTCCTCACTATGAAGCACAAAGCCGATTGTAAGTCAACTACTTCCCGGCTGCTTTTCTAAAGGCAGAGGGGGTACGGCAGTGAACAACGGGCACCGGCGTTCTACCCCTGCCCCAACAGGAAGTGCTGAGGGGTTGCTATGCAGTCCTGCTCCCCAACTGCAAGAACTCTGGGTTGCCTGTTAACAAATGATCTGTGATTTGGGCAGTATGGCGAACTATTGGAGCAGGCACTCCAGAAGCTCTACAGTAAGAATAGATCAAGGCTTGGATGAAAGAAAGAATGAGAGAGAGTGATAGTTTGTCCTTGGCACTAAAGTGTTGTTGGGTCTGTGGCCTCTTCTCCTCCCTTTTTCCTCTGGTCCCTCTTGCTCCATCCCTCTTGTTTTGTTTCTCTCCACTTCTCCTCCCTCTCTACCTGTCTCCTCCCTCTGCATCTCTGTCCTTGGTTTATCCTCTACTTGTAGTTTACTAGCCTTACTATTAACTTCACATCTTGTACAAGAGTTGAGTCAATACATTACAAATACTGACATCCATCCATGCAATACATCACAGAGCTCTGACATGACATGCCAAAACGTAAGTAAAATTAACCTTCCTAAAACATCATATTTAGCTTCAGAATGAATGTTAAAACAGATTCAGGACTTGTTAGAAGAAGATGAAGTTTCAAAAGTTACACCAAACCAGCTAAAGATCATGAAGCCAGAGGACAACCAAGTACAAAAAGTAAAATAAATAAATAAAGCAAAATAAAAATACAAAAATACAAATAAAGTCTATGTGTGTGTCTAAATGTTTGCTTTTGGAATGAATATTTCATTGTAATCCAGCTGAAGACAGTTGACAAAAATACAATTTTTAATTAATCCTTTATTTACCCAGGTAAAAATCTCATTTCCAAAAGAGACCTGGCATCAGGGCAGCAAAAGTCAAAACACACACAACACATAACAACATAGCAATTAAAAACAAATACAATATTTCATACAAACAAGTGAAAAATATAAGTTACATTCACAGTGGAGACTACTGATTAAAGTAGGTGGTAGGTGGAATGCTATACGCAGTACTTGTACTAGTCTGCCTGCAGGAATGTGACCCTGAGGTCATATTAGTCACTACTGAGGAAACTGTAAACCATATCTTGATGCACACTCTAAAACCTAGGAAAGGAAATCCAAAAAGTTCTTTTTTTTTAATCTGATGTAGGTTTTTCAGTGAAAGAAATGTTTGATCACAAGTGCCAGCTTTATTCTCAGCTGACTGTAGTTTTCCCCAACCTTATAAACAGTACAGCTGTACTGCTGCATAACAATGAGCCACAAGCTCAGTTTAATGATTGTTATTATGCAAATTCTCATGACAGATGAGCAGAGAGTTGGGGAATGGCTGCTGTCACAACATTGTAAGATGGTTGTTCTCTATTCACATAAATGGCCCAAAGCAGTTTGGGTCAAGAGGATAAAATGATTGGTTTTTGTGGGCAAGGCCACTAGTTGCAAGAAACCTCAATTTTGTCCTGTTGTGGGTTAGCCCATACAGGCCTCACAACAGATTTTCTTTTTTTCTTTTTTTTTTTACCTTCATGGTTCTCATGGTGGTTTCTGCCCTTAGAAAACCCAATACACAAAACTGCTATAGGCCCTGTTTGGGCTCACCCCACTTAACCTGCATGAGATAAGTGTGGTTTTGCCCTGAGGCTTCTGATTAAGTCTTTTAGGTTCTCACATGTCAAACTCTGCATGGACAAACTCACGGGAGCTCTCCCCCACTGAGACTGAGATCTGTGGACTTGGTGGTCTCTTTTACAAAGCAATTAAAAATTCATCCTTTTAAACTTGCTGTTTGGGTAACTTTTTGTTTTAATATTTTACTATTTTTGTTGTTAGAGCACTGTGATGTTTTTGTTGAAGGGTGCTTAAACACTAATCCATATGGCTTTGTTTACAGCACACAACACCGAGCAACCGTCGTTGAACAGAGGAGGTGGCCTACGATTACATCAGTCACAATCTTATAATGGCACGACTGCAGCCATTCCCCAACTCTGCTCAACTGTCATGACAATTTGCATATAAACAAAATGATATGCGGTTGTGACTCATTGTTATGGAATGATGCTGGTACTGGTTGTTATACAACTGTAATGTTTTTAAGGTTGGGGAAGCCTGCAGTCAGCTGAGACTGAAGAACTGACTCCGATGAATAATGAAACATTTCTCACACTGAAAACGCTACATGCAGATGAACAGAATGAACTTTATGAGATCTAAATTGTATTGTTTAATTCAACCGTAAGCCAAGAATAAAGTAAATATTTCAGACAAATATGTCAGTGGGTCGTCATATGTGAACCAAAAGTACATTAATCATCTTATGGACACTGGTTCTCTGATATGGTTTAATTAATTACACTTATGCCTTGTGGGTTAATCTGTGCTGCATTCTTTAAGTTTATTATTTTTGTCTAGGCAATACTTTATAGGAATAATAAGAAAAACGCAGGCTCATGTCTTTATTAAACTGTGCAGACCCTCTTATATTTTGTGGATTTTCATCAAATAAGTTCTATTACATCCCTACCAATAGCCATCTATGGCTGACCGTCTTCCTGATGTTCAAATGCTTTTTGGTTATTCCCTTCTGTCTTATATCACTGATCTCTTTTGGTCTTCTTTTGTTTTTTTCTCCTCCTCATTTCTCACCCCCTGCACTGTGCTTTCTCCTCCTGCCACTGTACTGGGATGCTGTGGTGTATTTGTTTGCAACACAGCTCCTCCCTTATGCCACTGCAGTACTTTGGCTGTTTTCCCCTCCATCTCCTCTTCCTCATCCCCTCCTGCCATCACACTGCAGCCAGTGTTTCTGCCTGCCTTCCTGTAGCCAACAAAGCATCTCCTCTCTTTGTTTGGGGCCTCCTTTTGGAGAGGGAGGCCGGCCTCCAAGTTAATTTTGAATTCGTTAGCATTCGCCTGCCGCAGCTTAATGACTTAACTCCTTAAACTGTAGTTGAAGTGATGTGTATTTGTTTTTTTAATGCTTATTTAGCCATTTCTATTTGAGGCTGTAGTACGAATTTCTATTGTAAGCTGTGTATTTATTGGATCAGTAAATCCACCTGAAACATTGTCAATACTTTCATTAAAAACAAATAAACTCAAACGCCTAAAGAGGTTTGATTTCTTGCATCGAACTTTTCAATTTCTAATGCAACAACATAAATCTATTTGTAAATATGTCTTTCTTCAGATAAAAAAGTTAAGAATATTATTAATGCCGCGGGTTTTCCCTGCTCAAAAAACAGTCAGATATATGCTTAATTTTAAGACCCTGACCCTTTTATGACCCTGGTGACTCCTTGAAGGTGTAGATGGATAGTAACATCCATACCTCTGGTACTGCTCCCATAGATATGGTCGGTAGGGGTATTCCTCTGCCTCCTAGTTGAGCCATCTTTACCATTTCTTTCACCTGTGTCCTTCAGTGGACTGGTAGGTCTATTATAGACATTAGTATAGATTTTACATGCACGCACACATGATTAGTTATTTTACATACACCAGGGATCTTCATGGATGATACACATCTTCTATTAGTTTGTTTAATTCATCTTTAATTTAATGAGTTGACAAGAGCCAATGTAAGTGACCAAAACAATGAAGAAGGACTTTAAGAATGTTAAAATCCTTTGCTGGTATCATTTATCATATTAGTATATATACTGTTTAAGTTGAACATGTAAGCATGTAGTTATTGGTGTATGCTTACATACAGAAATAGCTGCATGCTTACAAGTGATAAGTGTTAGCTGTCGCCAACCATAATTCATCTACTGCTCCACCCTGCATCTATATGCAACTACTGACTCTTGTCTACTCTTTACTGCAGTTTGTGGTCCTTTCCAGCAGTCGTGGTAGATGAGTGACCCTCCGTGACCTGAGGTTTACCTGTGGTCTCTTACTGTTAAAAGCGAGTTTATCCACCCCACCCCACTCTTCTTGATAAGAGTGGGGTGGATAAACTCGATAAGAGTGGGGTGGATAAGCACTTGTGCTTGTTCACAGAGGATTGCCAAATCCCTCTCTAATATTGCACAATATTAAGCCATATCAGATGACTATTGTTGTGAACTTGCATTACTTAAATATAATGTTTTGACTTCAGTCTGCTGGCAAGGCTCCATGGAAATACAAAGGATCAGAAAAGTAATTGATAACAATCCACCCAATACCTAAGAGAGTGATTTCAGTCTGAACCATGAGGTGGACTATTCCTTGAGTCATATTTTTTTTTGCATCTCAAGGCACTGATTATAATCACTTGTAAATGTGCACAAGAGCTGCTGTTGACACTTGTGGTGTATTGTTTTCATCATACAACTTTCTTTTCTACTTGGATTCTCTTGCATGTGCAGTTAGCGCCCTTAAAATGGTGCGATGACATCCTCAGAAAGCCTGGCATACACACCTTGGTGGCAAAATATATGTGCTGAGACACAGTGAACCTAGCAAGCATCTAGTTACTTCGTAGGACATATAGTTTTTTATTTTTCATCTACAACAAACCCTGCTTCTGACTGTAAGCTGTAAAACTGTTAGAGACAGAGGTCTTTACTTACATGGCTAAACCTCACACTGGCAGCAGAGAAGACCAATGGTAGTTAAGTTGTTTAGGTAGTTAAACACCAGAGGAAAGGTCTAGAGGAACTGGATGAAACAGGATAGGGCCAGACTGCAGCGGACAATCAGGTCTGTAAAGAGGATCATTGGTGGTATCCATCCAGAACCTGTACAACTGTTCAAACTGCTGCCTTCAAGCAGGAACTAAAGAGCAGTGTTTACAAAAACCAGCCGCTACAGAGACAGTTTTTTCCCCCAGGCTGTCACTCTAATGAACACTGTGAAATAACCCAATGTTATATCATTTAGATCATTTGCTGAAGTCAAATTGAGAATGTCGCATTTTGCAAGGGAATCTTATGATTCCACTTGATATCTGACAATTAAATGACAAAAATCCTCAAATTATGCAAATAGTTTTGAACTCCTAAAATGTATATACACAATAATGTCTCTGTTTATGTCTCTTAGTTTCCAGCTGCCAGCTTTGTAAAAATAACTCAAAGGTCTTTGTTTTTGTGGTGGAGGTAAGTTCAAGCTTGCACCAGAAAAGAATCTTTGATTACCAGCAATAAACAATCTCATATAAATAAGTCAGTAAAATACGCTGAAAGACTGGCTGCTGAAAAGTCAAGCAGAGCAACATGTTAAACAAATACATTTTTATCAAAGCATATTAAGTGCCAATAATAATACTTCAACATTTAACAAGAATTAGTATGATATAGCATGTTCTTTGCCAGCAGATCAGAGGTCACTGGGAATTAACACCTAATAATGAGTTTTCAATAATCTTAAAGTGGCAATGACACAAAATGTATCAAATAAATTACATTTTATTTAATTTTAAAGATTAAATCAAGTTTTTACAAGTTAATGACTTTATTGGTGTGATCCAAACATACAAACAGGGGGATAATACACAAGTCAAGAGTCCTTAGAAATGTGAAACACAGAAACTCAGATGGAATCGCTCAAGGGACAGAGCTGCTTAATCACTTGCCCCAATTGTCGTGGAGCAAAACACTAAAACCCAAATTGTGTCTGAATGCAAGCCACACCGTACATGACAGGCTCAACTTCAGGAGAGGTGGTTATGATGATGATGATGATGGTCTGTGTGTGTGTGTGTGTGTGTGTGTGTGTGTGTGTGTGTGTGTGTGTGTGTGTGTGTGTGTGTGTGAACAGGTGAAGTATAGTGCATGCACTATCCCCTGGAGTTGGATGCTCTTGTACATATGTGTACATTAAAAACATTTATAGCAGGTATCAGTAATGCTTGAGGTCACATGAGTAGAAAGTCTTGTTTTTAGTGTAATTAGGAAGAAATGAGGAAGATCTAAGAAGGAATCCAGTCACCCAATCACCAAAAACATCTGTTTGGGTAAGGACTTTTATTTCCTTTGCATATAACAGCTGTAAGCACTAATTCTGCAGATGTGAAAGACTAGAATGAGCCTCGTATGGTCTTTCAAGTTAACCTTAAAAAATGTTGTGGGTGAAATCCTAACCAAAGAATGTGATTTACACCAATGCTAAACTCACAGTCTGACTGAAGATGGATTTCTTAACACTACGACCCAGATGATGATGTGACGTTACTGAGTTTTGATTTTTCTGCTGTCACAAGCATTGTCTTTTCATTTTTTTTCTTTTTTTGGTATTACTTTTTACTGTGTGTCTTCTGTGATTTGATGCATTTCTGTCTTCCTTGTTCGTTTCCCCTGCCTGCCTTCCCTCCTTTTTGATTGTCTACTCTGTCTTCATCGTTTTTCACTTGTGGTCAATTGCTCCATTGTGCCTGTGCCTTGTTTTTCATATATCCTCTTGCCTATTGTGAGCTCCTCTTGTTGCCTTCCATGTGTCCTGTCATTCTGTTCGCTTTGGATTTCTGCTTTGTGTTCCCTTTCTTATTTTTTTTTCTGTGTTTGGACTTTTGCCAGTAAAAGTCTTTACAGTTTTTAATGTTAATTGCTGATTTTAGTACACAACACGTGTATAAGTTAGCATTAGCATTCTGTCAAATCACAGCTGCACCTAAAAGCCTAACGGCTGCTGGCTGTAGACAGGTTTTTTCAAGGCTCTAGGTCTTTGTTGTTCCTCATGTCATAAAAAAACATTTCCTGGGTTTATCTTTTTCTGAAAGACAGTAAGTCATCATAATAAACTTTGTACCTCAGGGCATGAAGAAAGCAAAATGTCAAATAATCTAATCTCAATAACTAGTGTTTGATAGGGGACATTTTGTTTGTTTAATACCTGCTGACTGACGTGATATTATATATGTGGTGACCTTTCTATACACAAAGGGAATGAGCAGAGGATCAAATTACAATAGTCTGTAGGGAAAGGGATTTCACCTAATTGACTCTGATGGGACTAATAAGGTTGCTTTCACTGGACTATTTTTACCAAAGTAGGACAGGCTTTCATTTAAAGTATTCACCTCGTGAGTACAGTCTAGCACAAAAGTGCTGAACCACTGCTCATTTCTTTATATATTTCAATAAAAATAGCAACTTAATACTAACAATAATATAATAACAAATTTATTGGGAAAAAAGTTTGTGGAATATTAATGAGCTTAAAGGTCAATGTTTGATATGATCACCTTTATTTTTCAATAAAGCCTGAGCTCTCTGGGAAAGTGTTCTTGTCATTTCTTTCAATACTCTCCAGGAATAGATCTCCGGGCTCATTCCAGAGCTCTTCCTTGGATGTTGGCTGCCTTTTGTTCCGTTCTCTGTCAAGATGGGAATGTCATTAATGACAGATAGTGCTCAACTATATGCTTTTCTATCCAGGTAGATTTTTACTGCATTTACTGCATATGTTTGGGGACCATTGTCTTGATTCATACTCAATCATCGAGGTAGGGAAATCCCAAAAAGTTGATTTTGTTCATCTGGACGTAGCGTTTTCAGAGAGAGAAACGTTTCGTCACTTATCCAAGCGACTTCTTCAGTCTCAAGACTAGTCAAAAAATGTCCAACAAAAGTTTTCGTTTTGTTTTTTGTTTTTTTTTAAGACTTCCAGAAAGCCTGGAGAACTATTGCAAGACTAAAATATTTGACCCCTTCGAAGCAAAATATATGTAAAGAAATCGGGGTGGCACAAGACTTGACAGAATAAAGTATGTGCTTGTCCAGATTCACAAATCTAACCACAATATTTACAAACACATTAATCGAATAATTTTGTTAAAAGTAGACTGGTTCCATATTGCCTACGCCAGCATTATATATATATTCACCACTCACTTACCTGAGACAAGGATGGGGTTTGAGAGGTGGATCGCATCGTACGCATGCGCATTTCCTGCTTCATCTGTGGGATGTTATAAGGGCAGCACGTCGAGCGGAGCTTGGTTCAGTCGGAAGCATCTGGACCGGACCGAGGCTATCAGGAAGCCCATTTGCAAGGCGGAGGAGATGGAGGACAAAAAGAAAAGAAAGAAGAATGAAGACTCCTCCAACAGCGACAGAGTCACCCTGAAAAAAGAAATTGGACTTCTGAGCGCTTGCGCTATTATCATCGGTGAGTTTGTGACAGCTTTTGTTATGCGTGCTCAACTCATGGAGAGTGGTTCGAAATGATGAATTCTGCGACAAGGAAAAAACTGACGAGGAAACGTGACTGAGCGGAAAGCTTATAACGTGGCTGATGTACAGTTGCTCCTTCTCTGTCAAGGTTAGAGTATAATTACACACAGTGTGAGTCACTCACTGTACGTTTGAGCTTTTATTCTAGTCTGTTCTTTTATTATATTTACTGTACGGACACTTTATATATAAAGACTAAGATGGGACTTTTCTTTTAGACGTGGTTCGTGACTGTCTGACTCTAAGAATGAATAGCTGAAAAGTAGCCGTTACGCACGCTCTGATGTAGGAATACAGGGTTCTGAGCTTTGTGTGGAAACTGTTGCATCAGTCTGAGTGGTCTGAATATGAGCGTGTATACGTGGCTGGATGATCTAAAGCTGAACTTGACAGACACGCAGACCCGGCATATCTCCCACGTACTTCAGTGGGAGAGTTTACTGTTACCATTGTAGCATTGTCCTTGGATAATCTACCGACTAAACCAAGGCATTAATATCGTTCATTTCAGTGACGTTATCATACCAGTTACATCATAAAATGCGCTTATACTGCAGACAATGAAGTTTACTTTACACGTGCGTCTGCAAAAATTGGATAACTGTCAAAATACAGGAAGTTACAGTGCTGTTTGTAGTTTCCTCCAAAATGTGATGTTGCATTTTACGTAACCCTTACAGTAAGTATACATAAATAAAATGGTGGGTAAATTTAATATATACTCTTTATAAAGACTTCTACAGTATTCTAGAGGTAAGTGGAGGTTGCTGCTATAGATTCAAGAATCTGCAATGAATCCTGTCACGAAAATATTTTATTGTATTTCAGAACCACATGTTGCAGGGTAAAGTTTTGGCAGTGGCATTCGGTGCCTTCAATAACACTTCCCCATTTTTGTACATTTGTGGTGGTAAATATGAAAATTAGTTTTAATGAGCAGACCGCACAAATCTTAAAAAAATACTAACCCACAAATAAAAAGGGAAATGTTTATCACTGGGAAAAATGGTGTTTGCAGTTCAGTGAAAGGTGGAATTCTGTGACAGTCAATAGGCTACAAAGGAACCAGATAATAGTTCCTTTAATAATATTTTCAGTTCAACAGTTCATTTTCATAGCCATGCTCACATCTAATGTGCTCTGATAGAAATGAGATGTAATTGCAGTTAATGTTATTTCTGAAAATTTTGCATTTGACTCACTTTTTTCTTTCAGTATAATGCTTTATTTAATCCATATTTGTGAAATTATTTTGTTATAGGAGTTGAAGTAATATTAAAGTATTATAAAGATTTAATGTATTTGGTGTGAAAGATTTCCTGTATCTGGCAGTGCAGCTGAATGAGTGTGTGAGAAAAAGAGCTCCGCTGCCTGCCCAGTGAGTGGTGCATCGGGTGGGCAACAACTCAAATGGTCATTTGGCATGAAGTAAAGTCCTTTGCCAAGTTCAAAATAAACTAGCAGGTGAGCACAGCAGGTCACCATTGCATCACAGTAAGAGTGTCCTGGGTTCAAACCTGGGTATGGAACTGCCCGGTGGAGCTTCTTTCTCCCAGAGCTCTAGTTTCTCCTGGAACTGAGTAACACTTTCTGGATTCATGTTGCTCACATGAGGCAAGGACACTCACACAAATAAGAAGGGATAACCAGTCATCCCTGTCATCCCATTTCAGAGAGTGTGGGATTTTTGGTCTGAGGAAATCTAGAGTCACCACTCTTCCACTTTCCACCACGATCAGTAATGAGAGAACCTTTTGCATCTCTCTGAAATTTGATCACAGGCTCTTTACAGACTGGTGCTGATCAACAAGTGTTGTATCATAACCTATCAAAAACACAGAAATGTGGTCCACAAAGATAATGCATTGTAAGTGGTAAGCCTGTAAGTGCTCCGGGCTGGAAAAGAGATGGAGACACAGTGCACACTCTGCAGCCCTGCTTATCCTGGATGTTTGCTGGTAAGCGTTTAAGCTGATCACGTTGGGAAGGCGTTTACATACTGAACACACACAAAGATTTTCATAATTACATGTTAATGTGGCAGGTCTGTAATCATTTAAGAAACTGGTGTTGGATTTCTTCAGTTAATATGACGATTGACTGCTTATTTTTCTTCTAAATTAATATTTTAAGATTAAAATGGACGTTCAGATCAGCTTAGCATAATGCTGAACTCCTGCCACAAGCACAGATGGAGGAAAGCCTGTACAGCCAGCACACACAGGCAACTTGAGTCATGCTACTACCCACCAGATACAGCCTACTCACATTACATTTCATATGCCTTGTTCTAGTAATATAGACTGCTGAAGCTGTCAGCAGGGAAGCTTTCAGGTAGCTACTGATTACCACTGGTTACAGTTACAGTTAGACAATACTCCACAACTATCAAATGTCCTGTATTATTAATCTCTAACCACACTGAATATACTTTTCTGCAATTGCTCACTTGCTATTAGTCATGACATTAATCACTATTTTCATGCCACCAGCTTCATCATCGCTCACCGCATCATCGTAATTCCCCTCCATTAAGAGGTATTATACATGCAGCATTAAAAAAACACATAATATGAGACATTCTTCATTTTCCCTTTTGCACAGGAGATTTGGAGTATTTGCTTGAATAAAATGGTGAGCAACGTGAGAAGTCATTTTCTCAGAGATGGTGCTGGGATATGATGCAGAGAGGGTCAGTAGGCCTGTGACTAACAGTTTCAGCTGCAGTGCCAAACTTTATGACATAACAAACACAACACATGCATTATGTAACAGCTCTGCATCTCACAGTGGCCTCCACAATCAGATCGGACAATGAAAAATGCGCTCCTCAGATCTCATTGCTGGATCTGCATCATTAGGGAGCATTTGGGGCCATAGCGTGCTTCTGGGTTTTAATAGTTTCTAAAAGATTTACAGTTGACAGGGTCATATTTTATTGTGAGGACTCAATTCTTCTCACACTGTTCCAAAGAGGACAGACACTTGAAGGACAGTACAAACAATGTTTTGCTGTGACAGCTGCTGTTTGGTTACTTTGTTATGTGTGCTAGTTTTTGTTTTGTCTTCTTTTTGGTAGGGGTGAGGGCATATAAATGTCAGCCTGGGTCTGAACTTGCTTATTAGTATGTGCCTGAGCCAACCAAGCTATCAGAGAACCTCTATTTGTTCTTGTTAGGGAGTCAGCTGAGCCTGATTTATAATGAGTCACGTTTTAATGAGCCTGGACTAAATTACTTTATTATCTTATTAAATATACTAGTTATTTGTATAAATGAAATTGCAGCTTTATGGATGGTTTCACCTGTATTATCACCAATATTAAAATATCCTACCAATATTGTGTTGGCCTCTCATGCACTGCGGAAAGATCTGAACAATCAGGGCATAGACATAACACCTTTATGCATGTTCAGTGATGTTTAACACTGAAATGTTAGCATCAGATCCTTTGGGTCCACTTGGTTCCATGGATCCATGAATCAGATTTTGTTCATCCTACAGATTTTCATCTGAGTGGGATCTTGAAATTAGAGGCCTGGCTGTTCCTTGGGCCATCCCTGAACAGTTTCTGCGTTGTGGTGGGGTGCATTGTTCTTCTGCAGGAGACTACTACCTTTGAGGAGTGCTGCTTCAACGGGGAGTTGTGCAGGATAGGCTCCATCCTCTTTACAACCCTGAATTGGATAAACAGTTAAGAAAATGGATGGCTGAAAAATAGAAGAATGCCTGTAGCAACTGTGGCAGAACACTGTACAAACAGCAGCTTTAAATCACTGAGATTAGGCTGTGCATACCATGCAGTCATATGTCAAAGCATTACTATATATAGCTACATTAATCACTAAGTGAAAGCAATAGTCACATGCCTTACTGCAGAAAGAAAAGAGATTTTTCTTTACTTTCCATCAGGCTTGGCTGTTCTAGTCTTTCCTCTTCACTTTCTCCTTCCCTTTAACTACAGATGTGTGTTGTCCAACTTGAGCAAAAATAGCTTGGAGAGCTACTATTAGAGTATTGTGGCCTCCAAGCCAAAGTTTTAATAAGCCTTTTGGAATCTCTTTGATTCTACTTTATGTTCTTTGTTCAGTCACTTTTCTTTTTACCTGAATGTATAAACATCTGACCAAATTATCACCAAGTTACAGATAAATGGTAAATGATAATTCTTCTAAATGTCTGGAGTTTTAAATTGAAGTGTGACAGCTTTGGGAGCACAAACTAATAAAAACAAATCTCGTGTTACACACAAAAAGACGTCTTTGATGAATATTTATGTATAAATAATCACTGTAATCTTTTCTCCTAAGGGAACATCATCGGCTCTGGGATTTTTATCTCACCTAAAGGAGTGTTGGAGCATGCGGGTTCAGTGGGACTGTCACTCATCGTATGGGTTTGTGGAGGGGGCATCTGTACCCTTGGGTCCATGTGCTACGCTGAATTGGGTGTCACCATCCCAAAGTCTGGAGGTGACTATTCATATGTGACAGAAATCTTTGGGGGCCTAGTAGGGTAAGTACTGTCGTTGTTATTTTTCTAGTTACATTTTTTAAAATACAGATGTTCCTAAACTGCAGTAGCAGCTTGTTGCATCTCCAAAAGTTGAATCTGTTCATCTGGACGTAGCGTTTTGTGGGAGAAACGTTTCGTCACTCATCCAAGTGACTTCTTCAGTCTCAGCTGACTGCAGGTTTCCCCAAACCTTATAAACAGTACATTTGCATAATGACTGAAACCAGCCCACTGAAGGAACAATGGGCTGTGAGGTCAGTTCCTTAATCAGTCCAGATGAACAGATTCAACTTTTGGAGATTTACTTTCCTGGATGATTGAGAATGCATCGAGAAGCTTGTTGCATCTTTCCCCCTGACTTATTTTCGCTTCGTATGAATCATATTGCAATAGTCCAATGGGCGTGTTGGCTTGGAACCAATCATCTGTGAGCGTCTTATGACTTTCAGAGGTCATGTGGTGTGTCAGCTGATCATAGAGCAGCATTCTAAGTCTGAGAAGGTCAAACTTGTTATACACTGTGCCTGCCTTCAGAAGCATTTCTGTGAAAGTAGTTCTGTCTGACTTTCTCTTTTCAGTTATTTTGCAACTATGAATGAAGCAAGTATCACAAAGGATGAAACACAGGAGCAGCAGCAAATGAGTCAAAAATTTTAAAAACAGCAGAAAGTAAGAACTAGTGTAGGAGTTTTTGAATTACAGTTGAATACCAACACAGAAAGAATAAGAAGGAACAAGCAACAAAAAGCACTCACTCTGAAGGTCTTCCAGCTGGAATTTAAGTTTTCATTATGTTTTCAACTTCCGGTGCACTAATACTAAAATTCTGGAGTTACTTGAGTTTGAAAAAAGCACGACCAAAGCCTTATGTGTCCAAAATATGTGCTTAATGGCTTTGGTCCCCTGACGTTTTTAATTTAATAAAATCATCAGGTCAGTGCTTCCTTCCTTAACGTCACTAAGTATGGCTTGCATTTAGCAAGTGCTTTATGGATGCAAGTACATCCTTTTTTTCTAAGTTACAACAGTGGTTGTAAGATCTGCTTTAAATGCTGTCAAAAAACGAGTGTCAAACACTAAGTGTTTGCCTGAGCACATCCTCTGCAGCCAAAGATGGAACACTGAAGCTGCTGCTAATGTGCTAGAGCAAAATTTACTATTGTGGTCTAGACAACCCAAAATGTGATGTCCACATATGTGGACGCCAGGTCCTAGGATGTTAAGTAAAGACCCAACTTCTACAGTGGCATTGTTGTGCTGACAGGTTTAAGTATAGGTGTGACTGTAAAGCTGGGATGGAATCAAAGATAGTATAAAAGACTGACCTAACATCTATTTCTGAAAAGTGAAACCACCAACCTTTTTTGCAACCTCTGTGGTTGCAGAAAGACTTAATGGTCTTCAGCTGTCTTGTTCTGTGCCAGAGTAAACCATTTCCTGATCACTTTCTGGGTTTAGTTTCTGGTTTCAGGTCATAATTAAACAATAAGTTATTTTTTTTAATGTTTTTTTTACAGTCAGAAAGGAGGATTATCCAGGGTACCATCACTGGCTAACAAATCAACCACCAGCTGTTCACCAGTGAGTTGGGTGCAAATGCTCAGCTCAAGCTGTCTTTAAAAAGCTTCACCAATATGACATCATGGCAGCTATGTCCATTTTTTATACAGTTTATTGAATATGGCATATTATTATAAGAGCAGTGAAAGTCCCTTCCTTGTCAAAATAACTGCCCACATGTGACAGCCTCCACCCCCCTCTCCACTTAGTCTCAAGTTATTACACTGAACTTTGTTCTAAATTGAAATCCTGTTCTGTCTCTTCATCCTTTAGATTCCTGTTGTTATGGAGCGCTGTCCTCATCATGTACCCAACCACGTTGGCCGTCATTGCGCTCACCTTCTCCAATTACGTCTTGCAGCCGGCCTTTCAGAACTGCTTTCCTCCGTTCATTGCCACCAAACTTCTCGCAACAATTTGTGTCTGTGAGTCACCAACAGCCTTAGAAACGCTATTTATCTATTCCATGTTAGTTTAAGTAAATGTTTATTCTAGTTTAGTGTTGTCCTTTACGTCTTATCTCTCTTTGATTTTCCACTGAACAGTTTTTAGAACTGTCCTGCCAGGGTAAACATTGTTGCTAATGCTAAGCACATGGTTCTTGATTCCAAACAAACTGAAACATCCAGTGCAGTGAAAGATCTTTTTTTTTTTCAAGAACAAGAAAAGGAGACACTCTGTGCTTTTCATTAAATATAAAGTCAGATGCCACAGAGTAATTCTTCAGGTCAGAATTTTAAATGCAAGGCCTTGGCAGTATTTCTTCCCTGTTGGGTTTCTGATATACAGTCAGTCATCTTGTTCTACAGCAGCAGGACACGACTCGCTGTAAAATTGCTAATTACGTATTTAAGAATACAGCTGTTGTCCTCAGGTTTTTGAGAGGAAAATAGCTTTGACATTCATACAGCTTGCAGTACACCACAGGAACTGGGAGTGCTTAACATTCCACCCCAGGAACACAACATTTTCTGAGTTTACTTCAACTCTGATAAGCCTGAATTTTGACTCTCCATTGATGATTAATGATTAATAATGGATAAATGCTTTCCTCAGCATTTCCATACTGGCAAGCTGGTTGGTTGCTGGCCAGATTTTTCAGGTGGTATGGTTCAAAGTTTAATTAAACAGATGAGTGGTTGACAGATTTGTTGCTCTTCTGCGTGACTGCATGTGTGTGGCCTATGCCTCTGTCATCATGACAAACTGGTTCACAGTATCACACTTCAGACCCGCTGTTGTCTTCAACATGCAAGTCATCTGACTGAATGAGCCAGAGTGACTCCCAGTGAGGTAAACATCAGACCAAGCATCTGTTTCCAAAGCAACATAAAAAGCAATTGATCTTAAAGAAAAATATCTATTTTAACTTGCACTTGTACATATATTTCAAAAATACTGTTGCTCCTATACACGATGCTCCTATAAATGACTGTTTGGAAGACAAATAATAACAAGGAAAAGGGTACTTCCATCTTAGGCAAGTCTGTGCATTTAGCAAAGTAAACCAGACTAATTAAACCAAATCAAATCCATTTCCTGTGGTGGCTTAAAGAAATGTGATTCTGTGACACTTCAGTGTACTTAGGTCATTTGATAATTCCACATGAAATGTTATGCTCTATTTCCAGCCTCTAATCTGATCAGCTGGGGTATCTGTATTTAAATAGCCAGTGGCCAAAACAGACCTTGCATGTATCCGATCCACAAACCAGCCAGTTTGGTCCTGTCAGAACCGGATGGAGAAGGGGAAACGGGATAGACGGGAAGTGGGATGGTTGGCTTCGTATGTGGGTGTGTGCACACGTCAGGCTTAGCATTTGCTGAGTACCCTCCACTATTTATGGCAACAGAATCCTACAACTGCTGCCTACTTTGGGCAGGGGACACTGTGTGTGTGAGTTTTTGTGTTGTATTCTAGAGTGTGGTATGAGTTTGTGTGTGTGTGCGTGTGTGTGTGTGTGTGTGTGTGTGTGTGTCAGTATCAGTGTCAGAATACATAATGGTGCCAGTCTTTGCGGACGCTGCTAATGAGAGGGTGTGTCTACACTATTGTGCATTGTTACTGTCACAGGGCACCATGGAAATAGGAAAAGGGCAGAATACCTTTCACATCAATAATGATGGAAGTCCCCATTGGCAGCCAGACACTCGAGTCAGATGTTTGATGTTTCTATTGGCTAGCTGGTTCGACCCCTGTCCTCCAATCTGGTCTATGGCATCACACTTGAGACTTAAAGTCACAGAAAGATTGTAGTCACCCATCTGTGATCAGCAGTTTTGCAAGCTTCATATCTCATGAAACTCAATCAGTCTGTGAGGAGAGAAAGTGTCAGACGTCTGATGACAGATGGAAAAAATATTATTCTGAACCCTAAAAGAATAATCTCTGTACAGTTGAAGTCCTTTAATTGTAGATCCATCCACCTTAAAAACCAAAGACAGGTGTAAATGAGCAGCGTCATATCAGGCAGTTGGCAACACAGGTAGTCAATAGGAAGGGATAAGAAAAGAAAAAGTTAAAGTTACCTGTGAAGGATAAAGTAAATATTTCATCACTTTGTTTTCCAGCAACAGAATTAATGTATTATTTTTTCTCGCTCTGCTGAGTCTTCGTGAGGGTGCTCTTAAGTTCACTGAACTTTTCTTAGTTGAGGGTTTATGAATGCGAGTCAGCCCAGTTATGTTTCCCCCCTCCTTCCTCTCTTGCTGAGCATACTGCTCAAGAGTCACAGGCTGACCCAGGCGTGCGCGTGTTGGTGAAAACCAGACAGGTCCAGTTGTAAGCTGGCTGTGTTCTTCTAAGAATAGGCACACTCGACAGCCCACAGCAGCACAGCCATGCACTCTCATTTATCCTGCAGTTTAGTTTGTCATCTGCTGATCAGTTTCACTAAAAAGAAAGCAAAATTCATTTTCCAGCAGTCAACACTGTTTTATATTCTTTAAATATTTCTTTAAATTGTAAAAGACTGTAACTTGTCTTATGGACCCATCATCATTAATTTTATACTCAATCCCACAAAACAGTCACTATAAATGTGATGTTTTTATTTCGAAGGCTAAGAGAATACATTACAGCAAGAAGTCTGTTAGTCCCTTATTGTGTTGGTACACAAGCAGTAGGGAGAAGTTTCACGTTACGTCTCCATCACCGGTTTGGATCATTGACTTCAAATTATTTCAAAAAAGAAGACTGTAAAATTGTTTTCAGTAAAAGTGGAAATACAATGTGTACTGCAACCTGAACTACTGCTCTAAGCTGTCATGTATCAACTGTGTATTAATTCTTTCTCATTATTTGGAAAATTGAACCCCCCATAGAGTCAGTACAACTATGAGCATAACGTTGATACAAATTAAGAAAGCACACAAGTATGCAAGCTCAGAATGAATAAAAACGTCATGCACAAATTCTATTTTAGTGTGGCTGAGTGAGTTCAGTTCAGGCTTCCTCTGAATCCTTGAACACACTGGATGTTTTATTGAATGCTGCACAAAACTCATTTAAAATTCGATTGAGGGCTCATGGTGAATCATCAGACTAGCGGCTGCCCTAAAGACACAACAAACCAGAGCGGCTCAGAAGAACAAAATGTCACTATCGGTGCAGGGGATGAAAAAATTGTCACGCGTTGGACGTGATTCTTCCAGTGTATGGTAGGCATCAAACGCCAAGAAGAATGTCACTTTCCTAAGCGTTCGACTCTATATTCATCTTCAGAGCATGTTTACGCAGAGCTCTGTAATGGCCTTAGAGGAATTTTGGATTTAATTTTATTATGTTGTTAATTCTCCAGCAGAAAGCAAAATCACAAATGTTTTATAGCTAAAAAAAACTATTAATCCAACAGTTCTACAAGTGTACCATGGCACAAGAATTGGGGTACAGTATTGTGGATGCTTGTATAGTAATTTTGTTCTTGGTTTCAGAATTGTTTTACCCCTATTCATTATTCATTTAGAATTTTTCCTCAAAGCCCATTTAATCTCCTCCATATAACATTTTAATTATGTTCTTTCCTCTCAATCTGTAACTTTCAGCATCCTTTTCTAGATCTCCTAGGTCTCCTGTTTGAAGTTTCTGTTGTCAGATATTTTGTGATGTATAGACAGGACTGGCGAGTTTTTGCCAGTGTGGTGACTCCTGAGTCCAGATCCTGGACCAGGAGGAGGCGTTCCTGAAGTTAAAGCCTGCTGATAAATCTGCACTGGTTTGGGGTCAGAATCCATTAAGAGTTAAAGCGGTAATTAGTTAGTATTCTAGAGCTGAGGCAGCCTTCAATAGAAGCAGTGACAGCAGGACACAGATTTACCTGCACTGTCACATTCAAAGCCACTGGCACCTCCTTCCTGTCACGGTTAGCATAGAGGAAAGTTGGGGGAGGTCGTAGTGGGGGTTCATGCAGGAACACAGGAACGGAAATTCATGTAACACTCCAAGGGTAATTGACTATAAAACACAGCAGTGTTGTAGGGGAGAGAAAGGCCTGCCCGGTGCCTCCAAAACCTCTTGCCAAAAATTCACACGTGTGTGTATACGTCTGTGCCTCCGCCAGCGGAAGCAGTTTGTTCAGATTTCTGTGGTGGGAGGAAAACTCTTGCCCTAGTGATGGATGACATGGTCACTGCTGGGTCACTAGAGTGGGTGTTAGTGGGTAAAAGAGAGGAGGAAAGAAGTGTCAGAAGCGAGAAGGTGAAATATGACCCAAAGAAAGAATAGATGAAAAAAAACCAACAAGAGAGGGGACAGAAAAAAACTAGATTATCTTCCTTTAATACACCCTGAGGGCTAAACCGTTTCCTAATCTCCACATTCTCATTTTAAGACACCTGCAATTCTGATGGCATGTGAAACACAAACAATGGATAAGTGGACCATAGAGACGCTGTGAAGATAACATTACTGGAGTTGACAAAAAAGTGGACATACCCTGGCTGGGAAGCTTTTCCTGCCTGAAAACTCACATCCTGCTTGTAAAGTTATCACTGATTTCCACCCAACAAACACATCACTAATATTTTTATGTGATTTCCAAGTCTTTGGATGTCACTATTATTTATGTTGTGCATAGCTCTAGGCAAACGACTTTAAAGTATCAGAAATGCTTTGAAGTCATAAGCATGTTATAGGCTGGCTTAATCTAACAAGGATCTTTGTCATTTGGAAGAATATGAATTTGACGAGCCAGTAGTGTTAAGTATGTAAGGAGAGGTGGGATTGAATTCGGTGAGCAAAACAAATCTGAAGAGTATTTGGAAGAATGAAGGAAAGAGTCTGGAAGCCGAGGATGCCAGAGTAAAAGAATGAGCTCACTGTGCAGGTGTAGCTCATGCATCTGATCTGCACCCGCAGGACAAATGGACTGGTACTTACATAGCGCCTTTCTTCTCAGTAGAGCACTCGAAGTGCTTTCAGAACAGCACAAAAAAGAAGACAGAAAATACCTAGTCCCTGAGTAGCCTAGGAGTTTAGAGGAACAATACACAGCATTGTTTGACGTATTTGTAGGTCTCTGTTTTCTTTCTTTTGCTTGTAAGCACAACTGAGACACATTCGTGCTTGGCTGATTTGGCTCTCTTGGAATTGGGCCATTCGATACTATGTTGGCTTTCACAAAAATACCCTCAAATCTTAGTGATAATGTCAAGGTCAGCAGCCTAGAGGAGAGCAGGGCCACACACGTGCAATTTACACAAGCAGGAAATAGAAAGTAGGAATTGAGAGAGAGTAATGTGCAAATAAGTAAACACATATAGATCTTAGATTTTAAGATCTGTACATGTGTATCAAAAAAATCAGCAACATATACTGTAGTGTATTGGAAGTGGCACATGCAGTTACAGTGCATGCACCATTTCAAGTCAAAAACTACTCTCAATCATCTTTAATACATTTGTATTAAGTACTGAATGTGGGCATAATTACGAGAACAAATCTTTTAAAAGTACGGTGAGCATACACTGAATACACAATATGTTAGAACTTTGGTATAACCATCAGATCACCAGTCAATGCCCAAGCAACTTTACATCACTGCAGAAGAGTTTGGGCTCTGAGGCATTCTACGATTTTAAGACACTAACATCTTCATTTTCCTAGCTATGAGAATCTATATCCATCCTTTATTTACAGTCTCTTTTCACACCTAGCTCATGAGGAATATAATATATGAGGTCTACGCGAATGCCCACTGCATTGAGGTCAATCACGAATCCAGTGCTTGCATGAAAGGATTAACTTTGTTCATCCTGAAAAACACTTTAAATGTGTTGTTGACGTGATGCTTTACATGAAATACACACATACCTGTGAATAAACTTTAACTTTTTTTACATAAAACTTTAATGATTTTTCTGCTGTGTGTGTTTGTGTGTATATGTGCAGTATTCCTGACCTGGGTGAACTGCTCGAGTGTGCGTTGGGCGACAAGGATCCAGGACATTTTCACTATAGGGAAACTTCTCGCGCTAGTTCTCATTATAATAGTAGGACTTGTCCAAATTAGTAAAGGTAAACACACACATATATGCACACATGCATAAAAAATGTTTTTCAGTAATTGGTAAGAGTAATTTCTGTGCTTTGGACATGTTTCAATCTGATCTCTGGTTTTATTGTACTAAAATGATTAGTGATGAACCAACAATTATTTTACGGTTTTTATTTGCCCGTTCTTTATTTCTCGTCTTTCATCCAGGTCATTACGATGCCCTGCGGCCCAGTGTGGCCTTTGAATTCAGTCAGGACCCCTCAGTGGGACAGATAGCTCTGGCCTTCCTCCAGGCCTCCTTTGCCTACAGCGGCTGGAATTTCCTCAACTACGTCACAGAGGAGGTCGTAGAGCCGCGCAAGTACGATATGCATAAGCAAAGCTAGCAGACACACCACAAGTTTTTCTTAAGTTCTGCCCCATATCATTATTATTTTTCTTGTCATCAGGAACCTGCCCCGTGCCATCTACATTTCCATCCCACTGGTGACCCTTGTCTACACTATGACCAACATTGCCTACTTCTCCTCCATGACCCCAGAGGAGCTCCTCAGCTCTAATGCTGTGGCAGTGGTGAGCAGCAATCCGGCACCATGACTGGATATTTTACAAACCCAATTCTGAAAAAGCTGAGACACTGTGCAAAATGTAAAACAAATGCAATAACTGAATGAACCCATATTTTATTCAAAACAGCACATAGAAAACATAGCAATGTCAACTTTTTTAGGACGGGTGGCTGCCATCAAATTAAAAATGAGCCAGTATTTTTCTTAAAACGGGACATTTTCTCAGTTTGAACATTTGAGTCGTTTTCTATGTTCTACTGTGAAAATGTTGGTTTATTAGATTTGCAAATCATAACACTATTTCTGTTTACATTGCACACAGTGTCCACATTTTTGGAATTCGGGCTGTATATGCAAACTCGTTTCAACTCATATACTGCTAAAGTCAACAGACATTCCAGGCTCCAGTTGTGTATTTACAATCCTGTCACATGTCGAGCAGCGGTCACTTCAGTCACTGCTTACGCATGCAGTTTACTTTTGCATCATTAATGGTTATTTTAGTTTGGCAAGTAGCAGGTTGCTGGTTTGATTCCAGCCTGAGACATTAATCCCCTTTGGGATTGCATTAGGAAGTGCATCCAGCATGAAAGTCTGCCAAATCAAACATGTGGAGCCACCTGCTGTGAAGCCCCTTGTAGTGAGGGAGCAACTGAAAGTTGATGTTTTTTCATCGGTAAGTCATTGCATTTCAATGACATACCAAGGATCGAGACTATTTTTTCTCAATCTTGAGTTCACGCCTGAAAAACATTTAAAAATTCTATCTCGCATCTACATGCATATATAACCATAGTCTTATAGTGGTATGCAGGCAGGCTGTTAAAAAGGGTATTTAATCTTTCAGTGAATCAATCAATTATGGATGATGAATTAATAAATAAGTCATTTAATCAACACGTCAGTCATCTGGACAATCACTTTTTGTGTTTTTTCAGACATTTGGGGAGAAACTGCTGGGAATGTTTTCCTGGGTGATGCCGATCTCTGTAGCTTTGTCCACCTTTGGAGGAATTAATGGATATTTGTTTACCTCCTCCAGGTACAGCACGAACGCTTTGTCTTGCATTATACAACACACCAAACCTGATGCCCGCTGTTTCCTCAAAAAAACGTGTATAACATGTGTAAATATGTCTCTTGGTAGATTGTGTTTCTCTGGCGCCAGAGAGGGTCACCTTCCTTATCTGCTGGCAATGATCCACCTAAAAAACTGCACACCAATTCCTGCCCTGCTGCTCTGTGTACGTTTCACTCTACCAGTTTTATCCAGCTGTGTAGCTTCAAAACTTGGTAGAACAGATGAGCGGAGAGATTCAGTGCTTTAATTTTCTCTTGTTTGAACCTGTTCTGTCCTACAGTGCATTGCCACAGTTGTCATCCTGTGTATTGGGGAGACACACAACCTGATCAACTATGTGTCCTTTATCAACTATTTGTCCTATGGGGTAACCATTGCCGGCCTTCTCTACCTCCGCAAGAAAAGGCCCAACCTGGCTAGACCTATAAAGGTATGGCACTTGTTTTATCTGGAGGTATAACTTAACCACAATAAAAGCAGATTATAGTGAGGAATTTAAAAAAATGAAAAAATGAAAATTATGTAAGGCAGAAAGAAAAAAATAGAAATTTGAAATAAGCTTAAAAAGCTGACAGATTCAAATAAAAGTATTTAATTTTGAATTAAATTATAGTAATTATATTTTTTTAAACAAAGGCAAATCAATTATAAAATTAAGCTTCCCATTACATCAAATCAATAATTTTAAAAAACTTTTATTCAAAGGCTCTGAACAGTGTGTCATTTTTAATGCATTTAATAGTGTAAAACAAAGAAGACAGTGTAATCTATATACTGGTGATGTAGACATACACGCTAATTTTCATATAGTAGGTTTGGTTACATATAAACACAAGTGTTAATTGTTGCCTGTAGCCAAAAAAAAGACATATTTTTCATATTATTTTAAAAATATTAAGATATATTGTTGGACTTGACTTTGACTTTTGTGTGTGTACTACACACATAAACATAAGTAGTCTGCACATAGAAAAGGCAATGAATGTGTCTTACTGTATTTCACAGTAATCTGTGAATTTAGCATAGGGAACTGAGAGCTGCCAGCAGTCTGATTTGTGTACCGGTACCACTAAATTTTGTCATTTGACAATGAGTTAACATGCATATTGTTTTGGCGCCCCCTGGTGTCACAACTGGCAGTTACATGACATTAGTTAGTGCACAAATAACACCCGCTGTTTCCTGTTTTCTGTTTACATTCATTCTCCTGTGTGCCATTTCTTCCAACCGCTCCCTGTTTTTACTGTACTGTCAAATAAAAGCTGAACATTAAAATAAAAAGTAAAAACAAACAAATAAGTATTACATTGTAAACATTAAAGCATTAAATTAAATGTCAAAAATTAGTTTTGGATAATATCCCAGACAAATATATGTACATGTTTATATATTTGGATGCTACATGCAGAGACAGTATGGGTTTACAAATGTAAAAAGAAAAACAAGGTAAGGAAAAAACATAATTATGTTCATTGCAGAAAAATCAAGATATTTACAGTGGCAAGGGTTTTTGTACAAATGTGTTTTTGTTCTGTGAAGGTGAACCTGTTGATCCCGATCAGCTACCTGATCTTCTGGGCTGTGCTGCTGGGCTTCAGCCTGTACTCTGAACCAGTGGTTTGTGGCCTGGGTATGGTTATCATGTTGACTGGAGTCCCTGTATACTTTGTGGGTGTGCAGTGGAAGGAGAAACCCAAATGGCTCTATAGATTAGTTGGTGAGTTGGTTTGTGCCAGCGTACAGAACATATTAACTATTTATGTCAGCAGTAATTCCATCTGAGTCTGACTGCTCCTGATGTCTTTTGTATTGCAGAAAAACTCACATACAAGGGCCAGAAGGTGTGTTATGTGGTGTTTCCTCAGGATGACCCCTCAGAAACTGAGCCCCTCACTGCCAAAGCTACTGACTGAGGAGTGAAGTCAAACCAAGACTTCCCCTTTTGCATCAACGTCAATACTTCCCGTTTTCATCTTAAAAGTGTTCTTGTTTGGTCAGTGAAGCACGAAGAGAAAGTGTCATATATTTTTGCACAGGTGTGGACTGGGTTGGGCTGGCATGGAGCCCATTTTACCCAGTGCAAGTGTTTTTAACTTTTTGGTTTTGCTGTCCATCCATTGTCATCACCAGCATGCAAAGTTTTATTTTTCATACAGATCCTTATCCTTTCCCTTCTTCTTACTCAAACGATCTCCATTCTGTTCCAAGTCTTTTTCTGCTTCACTTCCAGGATGCTTCCAGCATGCTAATGTGCCTTATGAAATATAGACGTGTGTATAGTGTGTTGGTTGTGCGGGTATTTGGAGTGTGTAATGTCTTATATGGAATAAGATAAATATGCAAGCAGTTTCTGCACTTAGCAATACTTCTCAATAACTGCTGCTACTTTGCACTTTGCTTTACTAATTACTCACATGATGCTCACTGTTGATCTGTTGTGGATGAGTAATTTGTTCTGTCCATATCTCTGCCTGGCTACAGAATCTGGCTGTTCTATTTTCTTTCCACCGACTTTTTAAAAAGAATTATGATTACATCACTTCTCCCTCGTGAGAGATGCTGTTGGTGCCTTAATGTTTTTATTAGAGACACTCATCTCTCCCAGTTATTTTTAAAAGACGGGCAAGACGAGCAATGGCTGGTTCTTGCAGGTTTTTAAGGTCTCTGAAATTTGGCACTTTGAGACTTTTGGCCTTGTTGCTTCAGCAGTGTTTTCATCTCTGGGTTCCCACTGTGAAACCTCTCAAGGTGCTCGACCAGCCAGAACAGTTATTACACTCTTGACCTGTTGTGATGCAGTATTTGAGCACTAATGTGTTGTTGCATAACTCTAACAGAATCTGTAATGATTGACAGACAGCTGGCAGTGGATGTTTACTTGAGCTCTCACTTCCCCAAAAGCCACTACAATGACCGTTAACTCAATATCGTTTATCCACTGATCAGCTGGCTTAACATGACACTGCTGACATCACAGAGTTGGATTAACATCCTGTTCGTATTTCATGACCTCGTGGACTTCCTGTATAAGTCAACATTGTTGATGTATTATGGCCCAAACCTGGTCAAACTTGCAACCTCAGTAACTTTGCATTTACTGGTCCAGGAGATATTGTTGTTGTTGCTGCCTTATCGTATTTGAGTATTCTCTTAATATCTCTGTTATGTTGTACATATAACAAACAAATGAAGATTGGGGCCTTTGGCCTTTTAAAATGAGAAGTAAACCAGCAGCTTTGAACTTTATTGAACGTGCAGTCCCTTTCTCAGCCCCTAGGTGCTGGGAATTTCTTGTGCATCAACTCCATGAAAAGAGACTCGTGTCTGTCCTGCCATGTCCCGGTGCTTTTAGCTCTGAGAGCTGTAAATACTGTGTGACAAAAATAAACTATTAAAAACGCACCAGGGACTTCCACAAAGATGACATTCCTCAAACATGTTGTGGTACATTTGTATACTGTATAATGGGTGTACCTTTGTTTTGTAAAAGAGTGAAGTTGTAAATTAATAACAATGTAATTGATCATTAAATATAGCGACTTCGAAGAAACTGTGTGTGTCGTCTCCTCTGTGGGATCCTTTTTAGCACCATCAGGTCAAAAATGGGGATTTCTGTGCTAATTAAGTAAGTCGGTGGTTTTCAAGCTTTTTGTGGCATGACCCACTTCGGAAGCTTGGCCACAGCTGCTATTAATTCTTAGTAATAGGTTTTAGCAAATTTTCAGCACAATAATATCTGCAATTATTTTTTCTTAAAAGATTTTAATGGTTTTGTTTTTCCTCTGGTTGTTCATGCCTCTGCACCTCACAGTTTGAAGTAAGATCAGCCCAAAGGTAACTACTGTGCAAAATAAATGTACCAGTAGTACGTTGGTTTGATGCCAACAACAGTTTACCATAGTACATTTTACTTTGAAAAACCAGAATGTGAGTGACATATTAGCTCATTCAGCTACAATCCACCACAGTTTACAGGTTATTGTATCATTTAAAGCACAGAAAGGAAATTATACGTTTTGTTTTCATTGTTTGGACAATTTGCGTGCACATTACGCTCACACATCACATTAACTCACTGGTCTTTGGGGTTAAAAGAAAAAAAAAAGAAGAAAAAAACCCCCCCAGAAAATAAATTTTGAAGTTTATTTATTGCAGGCACAGGAAAATTATGATAAGCAGAAGATTAAACAGAATTTTGGATCTGCAAACCCAACAATGCCATGGCAGCATTTCTCTTGCAGCACAAAATATACAAACATAATTCTCAAAACGTGACAAACAAATATCATCTTCAGCCTGTGAAGGGAACAAAGCTTCAAACTCAAGTTTCTAATGATGATATTATCAGACAGAAGCTTTCAGCAGAACTTTACTTTCCAGTGGCCACAATCCAGTGTGCACAAAACTATACAAAAGTACAGCTATTACTAAAGCATACTGAAGACATTTTGCTAAAGCATAAATGCTGAAATTCAGGGAACAGAAAAGACACACTTATCTAAACTGGCAGATCATAATCATCAACCTAACCACATTAGCAGTCAGCGTAACACAATTTCACTAAAGATTGTACCAAATTACCATGACTCTCCTTAAACTGATGACCACATCCTGAATAGATCACTATTTAAATACAATGGAAGAAGACCTGAAAGGTTCCCTTTCTCTTACTCTTTGCTGTAATAATCCCAGAGCTGAGACTTCTGACATATTAGTGCACTGTACCTCCAGATCAATCATATTTACCACATGACATGTATAAAAGAGTGTTGTCAAACACAACCACAGGGTTGATTCATAAACCCTCCTTGACCATTGCAACAACAGGGAAAACCCATTAAGGCGTTTATAATGCATGTCTCTAAATCACAAAGCAAGATACGCATTTTTTTCCAAACAGCAGCTAAACTATTTCACTTTGAGCTAAATGAGGACGGATGTGTTTTAAATAGACTTACAAGAGAACACAAGTAAAACATCTGTAAAACTATAAATAAATAAACTTAGTTTTTCCTCAATATTTCAAAGAGAGAACTGGGGATGAGAACAGATTATTAGGCAGAAATTAGTTGGAAGGACTATGGAGATATCTCTAATGGCACATAACATATAGCAGCTGTTCTTGGCAAAACTTGTAGGGTAGCATGGCACATTCAGCTCATTTTAAAGAAAAAAACAAACAAACAGTAGGAACGATCTAGTTTTTCCACATGAAATGGCATTCTGGCCAATTCTCTTTTACTCCAAACCCACACTACTTACTGGCTTCTTATTCTTCTAGTATAAATATCCTGCAGCACAAGTGGGGGGGAATCACCGATATTTATAACAAAAGAAGACTGGTACATTCTTTAAAGGTCCAACAGTGATTAGCAAAATGTTACCAGTGTCAAAAAGCAGCCCAGAAACAGGCAATAACTTCAAGGCAGAAAGAGAAATGTAAAGCAAAAATTCATACAGGTCTCCACTGAAGACTTGAAAATAGAGGTCTTTGCTTAAACATCCAGTATTAGAAAATTCCACAGCATAGATTTGAATTTCCACCAGAATAAACCAGCAGTCCAGACATCCACGGTGACCCAGTCATCAACTGGGATGAAGAGTGAACAAACAGTATTTCCATGTGAAGCTCCTCTTTCCAAAGTTTCCTGGACATCCACATACAGTCAGTGCACTGAATGGAGGTCAATGCAAACACTCATATACATATATATATATAAAGTCGGGTTCATTTAAAAGGATCGACTTTGTTTAACGGGACAGGTTTGGTTTATTATGAAAAGGATGAGAGGCTGAACAGAATTAGAGGCAATATTCTTGGACTCACTTCGTAAATCCTCATCCAAGTTTGGCTTTTTTTACTGATCATTTATGAAGATAAAAACTTAAACTAAAGCTACAATTGATAAAAGTGAATAAATAAGTTCTTGATGTTTCTTAAAAGTGGTCAAAATGCAAGGAAAGAAAAAGTCTGCTGAATCAATACTGACACTGCACAAGTGTTAAAGGAAAAGTTGATATTTTGGGGGGGAGATAAGCTTGAAAATTCTCAATTATAAATATATACTATAGCTTGCACCTACTTAGCTTAATACAAGGTTATAAAACAGAGGGGAAAACTAGCTTTAATGACTGCCTTCAGACAGAAACTAGCCTAGCCTGCACTAGGGTAACCTAGACTACCAGGTGTGCTATTTTCATCAAACTCTTCACAGGAAAATATAAAACCTATTTCAAAATATCAAACCTTTTTCTGACACGGTTCAAAGATGTATTTCAAGACATTTCTTACTGTCAACAAATCGCACAACAAGACCAAAATCAACCAGTGATATCTGTAATGGTCTGTTATTATGTAACCATGAAGAACAAATCCCTGAACAATCCCTGAATATTGAATATTGACTCTTCATGGAAATGTAGAGTCATGTTCAATATTCCATATATTTATCATCATATTTATCATTGTGTAAAATAAGATTTTATAAGGAAATTACAAAAATGTGTTAAACTAATGAATAAATACATAAGAATTTCAAATTCCTGCTTCCACAAGTGCACCTCATGTGTTAATCTGTTCGTTGTCCACGGCTTTGTCTGATTTCTCTTCTTACTGCTGTTATGTCTTTAAGAAGGTTGATGTGGACAAATCACAGGATTTGTTGCCAATATTAAAAAAAATGTAAAATTTCAGCAACTACATCCTTAATTGATGCACTCAGCTGTGACATATTAATGATGTCATACAGCAATAACAACCAACATAAACAATAAAAGGGAACAAGACAGAATAGAGGATCGATCAGATCAATTTGTGTATTCACTCATTAGGCTGTTATGGCTCACAGTATATA
This sequence comes from Oreochromis niloticus, assembly GCF_001858045.2. Taxonomy (NCBI): domain Eukaryota; kingdom Metazoa; phylum Chordata; class Actinopteri; order Cichliformes; family Cichlidae; genus Oreochromis; species Oreochromis niloticus. The sequence continues at coordinate 34,454,715 of NC_031965.2, forward strand.
GCGGTGCATAATGGCTTTGGGTAAAGACATAAAGGCTGTTTTGGCATTTCAGATACATTTTGCCAGTAGTGGGTTGTATTAGTGCTTGTGGCCAAAACTGGATTTAATCGTTTGGAACAAATTCAGGGTAAATATCATAACGGGCTAATTGGGGCTATCTGTTTGTATTTAATTAAAGTAGTTAAGCTCTGGCATGAGCTTTAGAAAGCAATTTACAGCAAGAACGACTAATGCTGGTTTTATTCGTCTGAGGATAAGACTGCATGTGCATAATTGTTTGCAACTGCACATTTTATGCATTCAAATAATGAAATGGAGTGATATTTTTCAGTTTCATATTGTACCCCCTCCAAATGAAAGGCTGAAGTACAGGTTCTCACCTCTGAATCTGGTGGAGTCACATCTCAAGGACACTTTATCAGAACGGATATTGCAATTGCCAGCTCTCGACAGTGAGGAGAGCATCATCCTAAACTTTTCAGCACAGCGTCTCCCTTCCTAAATCTCCTCCCTCTTCACTGACGCTTCTGCCGAACCTGCATAGGCTGCTTCTTGCCTCTGGTTTCGTCTCATCCCTGCTTGGCACGTTCACAGTAAACTGGCTGTCACTGTCCTCTGGTTTCACAGAGGAAAATAAGGGCTCGGTGGGTGAAGTCACCTCTGAACCCTGTGGTTGAGGTTGAGTTGATGGTGTGTGGGAACTGCTGGGAAACACAGGGGGTGAAATAGGGGACAAAGGTCCTAAGGGGGAGTAACGTCTTAAAGAAACCCCCTTCAGGTTAACTGCAAGCTCTAGAACTAATTTTCTAGATGCCCGGGGTGGGCACAGGGGTGCAGAGGCTTCCTGTGGGGAGAGAGGAAGTCCACTTTGTATTGAGGAGTCACTCTGGCAAGGAGTGGGAGGTGCAGACTCTGCAGCCCTGCTGCCATCTCTGCTGACAGGTGACAGGTCCTCTTCCTCCTCTGGACTGTCCACTGAATGAAAGGAGAGAGGCGATGCAGGGCTCTCTGGCAGGTCCACACCTACTATGTCAGACCCACCTGCAGACATGGCCCTGTTCTGAGGTCCCTGCTCCCCGACAGTCCGGTAGCTGTGAAGCCCTAGTGTGATCTGCGTGGGTCCAGGGGGATCCAGGAGTGGGGCGTGGCCTCTGGCTCGTCCTCCACTATGGAACAAGCGATTCCACAGGTGGCTGAGACGTCGTCTGGAAGAGGAGGAAGTGGAGCGGCGAGTTGAGTGACGCCTTATCTGCCTGCGCATTGCCAACCGAAGATTCTGTAACACTGAAGCCTGGATGACGGGGGATTTAAAACAGAAACATGCTGAAGTTCATTTCTGTCTAAATGCAGCGTCGCCAGTGTCTGTTAGTGTGTGCGAATCTGTTACCTGGGTGGGGTTGTATACAGGAAAATCTTCTACCGGAGGGATAAGACCCTGGGCTATTAACTGACCATATGAAGGAGGAGCCTCTCTCTGGACAAAGTCGGCCTCCATGCGAGTCATCTGCGTCTCAAAAGCTCTGTAAAGGAGTGAGGCAGGAAAAAACAGAGAACAGAGAGCAGAATTAGAGAAAATCAGGAAAACTACTTGAAAACCCACAAAAATACTTTCACTTCTACAGTTTCTGGCAGCTGCAAGAATAAACACCATCCCAGCATTCCTCTGACTTAACATTCATTTAGTGGCAGAATGAGGGCCCACCTGTACTCTCTGTTCCTAAGGGAGTGCAGTTTAAGGGCACAGCCAAGAGCAATAACCAGCAGGAGACTGCAGACCAGACTGCCGATCAGGGCAGCTGTGATCACTTTCCTGGGCACTGCTGCCAAGCAGTCCCTCTCATCGCTTCCATCTAAACAGTCCTCCTGCCCGTCACAGCGCCACGTCTCAAAGATACACAGGTTAGTCCCACAGTGGAAGTTTCCAGGTTGGCAATCGTAGCAGTTCTTCTCGTCCGACCCATCTGGACACCTCTTCTGGTTGTTGCAGCGTTCAGAGGCTGGGTAACACATTCCTGTACCACCCTCGCAGGGGAACTCTCCATCTGGACACATCGGACAGCCCTCCTCATCTCGACCAGATGGGCAGTGCCAGTAGCCGTCACAGCGCTGGCGTTCAGAGTAACAGCCCTGATCACTGCCGCAGGGACGCTCGCCAGGAAAACAGTAACCTTTCACCTGGTAGGATGGAGGACACAGAAGGGGCAACTTGTACTATACTTAACTGACTGTGTTTGCTGAACAAAAAGAGCAGTTACTGTTTCTAGATCAGTCAGTTTGGATTAAAACAGATCCAAAAAGAAAAACAATGTAACTTTTGACAAATTAAAAGTTTTAAACAACTTTTTAAAAAAGAGGTTGAAAGAATTTCAAAGGATAGCTGAGAATAAACGATGAATGAAATGAACATTAGCCAACCTTAGTACCTGATATGTAGCATTGAAACCATGCCCCGGACTGTGAGGCTGGGCCATGTACAAAACGCTCATCTGTCCCCGGCTTGACTCCAACAGGGCGGGCCGCCTGTTGTTGTGATATGACAACACCTGTAACAGATGCTCTGCTCGCTGCAGCAGGCCGTCATAGATATGCAGCAAATCTCCAGGCCCCAGCTGCAGGTCCAGCTGCAGAACAATGGGCTTAGGGTCCTGAGTGTCCAACAACCAGGAGCATCTCAGCTCAGTCTCGCCGCTACGGTTCGCACGGAAAAAATCGGGAGAGGCAAACGAGCCATAAAAGTTCCCCAGACGTTTGCCACAAGTAGTGTCAGGGCAACCCAGTTCATCACTTCCATCGTGGCAGTCCCGAGCTCCGTTGCAGCGCAGGCCCGCGGGCAGGCAACGGGTGGACTGGGCCTCAGTGCATGGCAGAGAGCCAAAGGGGCAGAGGCCCGGCTGCACCTCAGTGGGAGGTGGCAAGCAGCTGCGTTCATCCGAGGCATCCCCACATTCATCCTGACCATTGCACTTCCAGGAGCGAGGAAGACACTTCCCATTCCCACAGAGGAATTCATCTGACTGACAGCTGCTCTGACCTAGGTGACCTAAAAAAGAATATGTCTAGTTAGCTGCTAAAACATCACTTTTTTCCCCCCCAAGAGATAGTTGCCAGTCTCATCTGTCTGTCATGTCCAACTGCAATCAATATCACAGGTTTTAGGCTTATCTCAGCTTTTTTAAAGAAGACAAACCATAACAAAAAAAATGCAGTAGTATTGCGGATGATCATATCAAAACAAACCAAGCAGTAACCCTGTGTAAACATGAGCTCTCCTATTAATACAACCCTCACAAAACTTTATTATGGCTTTATTAAATCTGTGTTTTAATGCTGCATCTTGACTTTATTGTTGTTATAACTGTTGTCACTGATGCATGCTCTGGTCTGCACATAGATCCTGCTGCTACTTTACCCACCTCATGTTTTCCACATATGCGCATAGAAGCATGGGGAGGTCCCAGAACAGATGCTCATGTTCAAATATAAAATACTGCAGGTGGCCCTGACTTAAATGTTGTAAACATGATAATTCCACTTTTATTTCATTTTATTTAATAATGAGATTGCAGTGGGTATTGCTAATGGATTAAACTGTAGAGATATTTCTAATATTTTCACCCACTCTGGTATGTTTATGGAGTGGACAAACAATATGCAAATATTCTCCAGCTTACCTCTGATGTAAGAGAGTCGGAAGCCCTGGGCTTGCCCAGAGCTGTTGGCTTGAGAGTGGAAGAAGAGCCAAACACGCCCCCTGGTGGAGATGAAGGGCTGCGGCAGCACCGAGCCACATAGCCTGGATTCTCTCTTCCATGTAGGTGTCAGGAGGAGCCAGTCTCCCATGCATTTTCCTGACTCCGCCAGGTCGAAGTTACGGAAACTGGAGCATGGAACATGAGTTTAGGTGACTCGGTTATAGAAATGTCATATGTATGTAGTGTATGTTTCAGGAACTCTACCTGATGGTAATAACTTCTCCTTGACCTCCCTGAATATGCCAACTGCAGTTGACCCCAGGTGGGTAGTTTAAAGGCCAGGAAGGGCTGTAGATCACACCCCTCCGCTCTGTATGGATCTCCACCTGCTCGCTGCAGCCTGTCTCAAGAAACACAGGGGAGATGGCAGCATACATATTAGGGAGGTCGGTCTGAATGCTCCTTGTGCACATCAGAACTAAGAACACGAACACTTGGCAGACATCGAGCATTACCAAAATGTTGGCTTCCACACTCCATAAACCGTTTTATCCTCATTCTTTTATTTGTGACCATTACAAAAAACACTAAACGATTCACTGACAAGACAAATGACCTTAGTGCCATTGTGGGGAAGCTCCACGCTGATCAGATGGAGCTTTAAACAGAAGCAGCAGCCAAACTGGCAGCCAAGGCAACAGCATCTCCTGCTGCCATCACACCATTACTCCAGGGAGCAACACAAATGTGTGAGCAGGCAAGGAAAAGCTCTAGGACTAACACGCAAACCTCTGTGTTGTGTGCAGGCACTGAATCCTGTTGTTTTTCTAAGTAAAGGCGCAGCGATCAAGTTACCGGCATCATAATCCGCAACATAAATGTGGAATGGGAAGTATCTCATTTCATTCTTGTGCTGAAAGCAATAATATAGAGCAGGCGCATTCAGTGTTTAATCATCGCATTACTGCTTAATGCCACAGAAAGAATGAAACGCATGCAAGGAAACGCTGCCTAACAAGCCTCTTAATTAACCAGAACCACAGAGACAGAACATTAGCTCAACTATGATCCAGCACTGACACACAGCAGGGAGTCTGCTGCTTAGTGCTGTTTGTTTCTGGCTTACTTGATGAATCAGTAAAGTCAGCAGAGTGAAGCGGGGTGGCGGAGGGAGGAATCGTTTAAGTGCAGATATCGACTATCCACACTAACTTAGCACACACATAAATACCTACACATACTGGGCTGGACCAAGCTGCTACACAATGCTGTTGTTTGGTACAATAAATAAGAGAGCTGAAGCGCATTTTGACTGTTGTGTTTGTATTTCATCTACTTTCAAGCTCAGACTCAGATGCTGGAAAAATCTGATCGCAGAGAGAAAGAGAGAGAGAAAGAAAACTCACTTTAACTCACTATTTTTGAGTCTCAGCGTCATGTTTCTGTTTACCAACAGATGTAAAAAATGCTGTTTTATGCTTAAGATACAAAACATGAACAGTTCACCAACAATAGTTGCTCAGGGAGCAAACTTTTTCTCTATGACATCCAGAGACTCCAAAATGCACTGCAGCCAAGCGCAACTCCAGCTCAGTAGCCAATAGAGTCATCAAAATATTAAAATAGTGTTTTATCAGTGAAAGGTGAACACACATAGCATAACCACACAGGACACACTAACAGATAGTGGTGGAAAAACTACATCTATAGGTTTTGGAGCTACATTCACATATAGTGAATATCAGCTGTAAAATGTTCTTTAAAGGTGATTATGTTGATCCCATGGCTGATACTTAGCATCACGCTGGAATTATTAGATGTAAAAAAAATTGTTCCTGTAGTTTTGTTTTTTAGGAGCTACCTTGGGTTAGGTGATGTAAACCTCAGTGGTGATGACAATGTTTGTGTGTGTTTTCTAGCTTAACATATATGAAACCTGTAGTTTAATAGCTTTCAAACAAATGTAATGGAGTAAGCCATGCCAAACTTTCACTGAAATGTGTATAAAGGGATATTAACTTTAAAAAAAAAAAAAAAAAAGCTTGAATAAAATACAAAAACATGTGAAACTGCATTTATAGCTTTTAAGGCATGTAAATGTGCCTTTTTAATTTCCTGCTCTGATTACAGTGAAGCGTACCTGAGAGAAACAAGTAGATTAAGGTTGCACTTCAGCATTAAGCCCTTCAGTTTTTAATCTGCATTGTTCTCAAAACCCACACATAATCATGAGCTCAGGTAAAATGTGGAGATACTGAATGCAGTTGTAGCTTGTGTGTGTATTTGTGCATGCAACTTCAATCACCCTAGAGCTTTATATGTGAAAACATCAGTTCTTTTTTTGACTTTTTGCTTTTTAAACCGCTTATCCAACTAGACTCGTGGACATCCTGGACAGGTTGCCAGCACAGGGGAACAGGCAGCAACACAGGCTGGAGCACCAGGCATAAGGACAACATGTACACTGGACACATCAGCCAACCTCAAAGCTTGAAGGTTCCTGAGTCAAACACGGGATGGTGTGCTCCCCTTTAATCGTGCAAATCTCTTCTCTCCTCAGACTTACATCACACTGACTTAACATTCATGATCTTAACCTAACTACAACTTGTCTAACCCAAAAACGTAACCTGACATATCCCTTTATCTTAATTTTTGAAGACCTGAATTATGTGGACTGGCTTTCTGTCCCCATAATGAAGACACACACAATGAAGAATCCCCGACCCCACACAAGGATCAGACACACACACACACACACACACCTCCAAACTCTCACTCTGTGTCCCTTTAGCAGCCTTCCTCTTTATTTAAATGCCAATTAAGTGCAGGGTATTACAATAGAGCGGGGAGGAGGGGATCGTGGGGTTGACTGGCTGCAGAGAAGCAGTGATGTAATGCCGATAGCAGCAGTATCACATTTGTGAAAGCGCGTCCATGTTTCCACACTAACCGTGATCATTTACCCACCACAGATCAATAATCCCGCAGGTTTCTGCACAACGATAGCCTCTGTGCTCTCCCTCCATCCAATCAAAACAATGAAAACAAACCGTCTTCATCTATCAGATCACTTAATCAGAGACACACAGTACACACAGTAGCAGACAAAATAACACCCACTGCTGCTGCTCGGGTGTGAACACAGAGACGATCCGCTCTAATAGTCACTGATGTAATCATAGCAGGAGCTTTGTAAATTACCGGATCTCCCGTAAAGATGCGAACACGGATCAAGAAATAGAAAAGCATGGCCACTTACAGTTCACCGGGCAATGCGGATCACTTGTGCATCCCATCATGTGTTCGTGAACATCACAGGCAGAGCTTTCTAAACTAATGAGCAGAAGCCTCCGCTTAAAACATCACAGCGGTGTAGAGACGCATTGTTGTTTCTCACCTGCACAGAGCAGAGCACAGCGGAGCCACAGCAGCCCCAGCAGAGGCAGCACCAGGGGCAGCTCCGTCAGTCCCATGGTCCGGCGGGGACCTCTGCTATTATCTCCTACACGCGTTTCGCTGTTCGCTCCACATCTGTGCGATCCACACCAGCTCTGGCATCTGCGTTCAGCTCGGACACAGCTAGAGCTCCTCCTTGCCGTGAAAAGGCATTGTGTCCTTCCTTTGCAGCGGTAGCCAGGACGCTACGATCAAGGTAGCTCCAGTTAGCGATGCGGCTTCTTGTTACTCCCTTCAAAATAAAGGCTTCGTGGCAAACGTTAACTTTTGCAGCATTATAAAACTAAACATCTTATAGACTATAGTCTTAGATATAAAAATCGCGGTTATATAGGGTTTGGATTTGTAGTTTAGAATTAAAGTTGAGATGCAAAGCTAGAAAATTTTTGTTTTCTTGAAGACTACTTCCGCTCTAACTTTGGCTGACTCTGCTTAGCTTTCCACATCTTAAATGAAAAAAAAGTGGCTCACATAATTCTTAAGCCTTGTCCCCTCTTTCTCCAGATGAAACTTTATATATTGAGCTGAAATACAAAATTACGAAGACGGCTTCTGGTAGGAAAGATACATAATAATCTTCTCCCATTCGCCCGCTTGTACTCTGATTCTTTTATGAGTAGGCCCTTTAACTGTCGCCCTCGTGTGGTTAAACTGTTGTACTGCAAGTCGGACTATAAAATAAATTCTATAGTCCCTTTTAACGTATTTCGAGTTTCACATACACCTGGAAAAGTGTTTTGCTGGGAGAAAAGTACTCCGTAAATGTAAAGTTATGACAAATGGTGCACACCAAACAACAAAGAATGAAACAACAGAAAAGTAAGAAATAAAAAGGCACCGCTGGGATTCGAACCCAGGATCTCCTGTTTACTAGACAGGCGCTTTAACCAACTAAGCCACGGCGCCGCTGACGGTGATCATCGAAAAGGGCACTTATGAATAGTGAGATACACGGGTCCGATGACGTCATTGCTGTATTCAGTATATAACGTATTCTCCTCTGAATGCGGCGTGATACATCAAGTTGTCTGGTCTTATTTTTATCCTATTTTTTTAGCCAGTAGAAAATACGTAAGTACGGGACAAAATGGTAAAAATTTTATAAATAGGCAAAAATTTTATAAATAGCAGTACACCGTTAAGTTAAATTTATCCAAATCAATCAACTAAAAGGAGAGCTTAATGTGGCTTAGTCAAACGGAAGCGTAAATATGTGCATAACTGTAAAGTGTAAGAAACTATAAGAAAAGTAAGAGTGCAGTGCAGCAGTGTCTTCGGCGTGGAGTACAGGGTTGAAAATAAACACCACACATAAGGGAATGATAGTGTGTATATATTACAATTGCCTGTGGATGATTTCAAATTTAAGCAAAAATATTTCCGAATATTACGCTTTTGATTTCCATCAAAAAGGTTTTTCGCCTTTTCCTTTTTTATTATAATTACATAGAATGTCACGTATTTACTATTAACTAGTACATTTAGAACTAGAAAATGCATTTTCTGAAGAAACTGCGGTGTGAATTCTGATAGCTGAATGTTTTGAGCTGAAATAGCTGCTGAATGTTAAGTTAAAAATGTTGAATCCGCTGAAATACGACGAAACATTCACCTGAAGGCTGAAGTATAGAACTGTTGAAAGCTCAAGTTCACACAGAAGAAGGGGTTTTGAAGCTGGCAAGTAGCCGAGCATGTTTAAAATGTACATTAAGTTTCATGCTTTATTTCCTAAACTGGAACTGAAGAAAAAGTATAAAAGATATTGAAAAAGATAATTACAAGCTGAATAGCTCAATATCTTGGCTTCATTTTAAAGTTTAAATGATGTCTGTGGGTCAGCATTTGTGGAAGTAGTTAGAGTTGAAAGACGAATACGTTGAATGAGGATTTGAAAGGTCACCCAATTGAAATACATTGTAAATTTTTGTTGAATAATTAAAAAAATATATATATAAAAGATACAGACTCCAACATGTCTCAGAGAAACGATCAAGAAAGACAAGAAGTTGACCTCAGCTCTCTTCCTTGGGCTGAACAAGTACAACTAGAGAAGTGCTTCGAAGAAATGCAGAATAAAAATCTCATGAACAGAGAAAAGATAATGTTCCTGACGCAAGAAAATGAGAGAAAGAGCGCTGAATGAAAAAAACTTTCCTACCAGCTTCAAGAAAAAGAAGGTATTATTGAGAAGAAACAATGGGCTCTCCAAGACAAAAAGAATCAGGAGCTCCAAGAAAAGCTTGATGAGGCTCTGGAAAAACTCCTAACTCCAAGGCATGGAGGAAATATACAGAGCGCTGCAGGTAAAGCATAATAAAACACTGAACAATTGTTTCAAAAAAAAGAAGCAACAGGACTTAAAACGTAAAGAAATGGACAGCAAGCTTGAAGGCATGAAGGAAAACTGTGCGAGGACAGTGTGCGATCCCATTCACTCATGACAGCTGACTGAGGATGGAAATGTTTTTTGATTTATTCATACAGTACTTCCAGAGAATAGTTGGCAGGATCCTTGGATTAGTTCTCGTCATTGACACATTGTTTATAGAAAGAACAGATGACTTTTTTTCCCCTAGTGAGCCATTTCGAAACTGATGGCTTCAAACTCGTTTCTATCCTACTAGTTCTGGTGGCAAAAAGAAAAACATTGGAAAAAAAAATCAAACCAACACACTACGAATGATATTTCAACAGTTTATTCAACAACTTCATAGATATTTTTTGAGAAGTGTGCCGCTTTATTGGATGTTTGACAAGTGCGGGAACCAAAGCTTTGTACATGCACATGGTCTCAGCACAGATACAGACTATAGGTTTTTATTTATTTATTTTTTTTAAATCACACAGCTTTGAAATACAGCAGCTGATGAAGCTTACCAACAACCACTTCAGTAATATACACAATTAATGAATTTTCTGTTTGAATTAAAAAGTAAAGACAGGAAAAAAAAAAAAAAAAAAAAAAAAAAACCACGTAAAAACCTAGAAAGAAACTAAAACTGTAAAAATCAGAAAACAAATCCTACAAATGGCGCTGAGTCGATGAGTCCATGAATGCACGAGTCCGAGGATCTGCATGTCACGTTGCTCAGCTGCTTTGTCTTTGCACATTGGTTAGTCTTTTAAATTAATGTAAATACTATGAAAACAGAATCCATGTCATTCACACAAAGAAACATTCCTTTTTACTGATCTTGAGCTCCAATTAGCAGGACACTGGACTAACAGCCATGACAGAGGAAGAGAAAGGTGGGTGGGTGAAGTCTGTTTGAACAGCAGATCACACAGCTGCTGATCATCATCCTAACATGGTGTTCACTGAGGCGACCACTTGTTTCATTACATCTTAAATATTTTATATGAGTTTTTACCTAAAGTTCTCGTTTAAAGTGTCTAGATCTGTCTCTGGCTGCCCTAGTGTCAGTTCCTCAAACAAAGATCAAAATGATTCAAGGGCACAATTTTTTCAAACAATCAACAACTTGTGCATGAGTCAGTGTGATTGGATCTGTGTCTGAGGAGCTACTGAGCCTAACCTGCCTTTGTTTAGTCTGCAACTCATACATTTTCTCCCATCTAGCTCATGGGTTGTGTGTGTGTGTGTCTGTATGTGTATATGTCAGAGTGGGAAAGAGCATGAGATTACTGGTGGGCACACTGTACTCCCGAGCCGTGGTGGCTGCCCTCTTCGTCCGAGCTGTCATTGTAAGCCTCCCTGCGGTTACCCGATGACGAGCCCTGGCTGACGTCATAATCTTGCAGGTCGACCTCCTCCGTGTCTCCACTGATGATGGGTGGCTCTGACCGTGAGGGCAGCATGTCTTCCAGCTCCTTCACAGGGAAAACAATTGTCAAAATACAGCTTTAACAGGCAACTTCATCGGGATTTCTAACCATTCTCTGGTGTCAGAAGGTTGTGGGGTCAAGAGTGCACCAGTACGGGGGGGGGGGGGGGGGACAGCAGTCCTACATCTGAACATGTTACAGGTCAGACAGCTAACTCACTTCTGAGCTGTCTGAAAATCATGTATATTTTTCAAGTTAAAGCAGCTGTGCTGTGGGCTTTCTCCATCAACACTGCTGCCAATATTTGCCTTTTTCCTTGTTTCAAGGCTGCTGATAAAATCTGTTTACACTGCTTCCGTGTGCTGCCATCACTGATGCCCCCTCAGAGGCCTGATGGGCGAGTCTGATTTAAATAATACATTTGAACTCAATTGTAAATGACTCGCTGACTTAAGTCTGTTTGGAATATAGTTTTAATGTCTTAATCTAATTATATAGAGGAAAAGAAATTGCCTATGAATAACAGTTTTGTAATTACTTCCAAGGATGAAGAGTGAGCTTTGGTCTTTGTCTATAATGAGACAAATAAAAATCAGAAGATTAAAAACAGTAAATTAAAAGCGCAAATCTGTCATACCCCAAGTTTCTCAGGGCTGATCCAATTGTTGTCAGGAAACTGGACATCAAACTTGATATAAAGATCTCCTTTCTCGAAAGGGTTTCGGTACTGTGGCATGCCTTCTCCTCGCACCATCCTGACAGAGCCTAGAAAAGAGTGCGGTTCGTTAAAATTAGACTTATTCACATTTTTCTAAACTATTTCCAGCACTGAGGATTTAGGGTAAACCCCACCCTACAGTGTTACTGTGACGAACATCTTTACAATGATAGAAACTCTCTGCCAATAAAGCCCAAAGCTGGACACTTTCTCAGCTGTCAGAGCATGCTAGGCTAATACACTTATTTATCTGGCAACCACATCAGAGCTTTAAATAATGATGCAGTCTGTTCCTGACAAATTCAGTAAGAAAAGCAATGTTAAAAATGGATGTTTACCTGGTTCAATGACTTTGCCAGCAGGGTACTTAACAACAATTTGTCTTCCATCTAAATGTTTCAACATAAACTGGAAACCACACAGCGCCTCCACCAGCCCAATCTTGTGGTTCATGAAGAGGTCATTGCCATCTCGTCTATATGTCTGAAAATGGAGAGATTGTTAGTAATATCTGTTAATAGATGAAATAGTCACAGTTTTAACAGATTAAAAAACAAAACAAACAAACAAACAAACAATTATATCCTGATATACGAAATATGACAGCGTGGGAAAGCATGTCACTGTATATCATTACCTTTGAATAAAGCTGGGGCTAAAGCAGAAGTGGAGGTTAGTTATTACAAAATGCTCTTTCAAACGGCCATAAAGTTTTTTATTCCAATAATTCAAAGAGTTCTCATCGCTGAAGCCTTTTCTCTCATAAAACCACATTAAACATGGTAACAGATAATTGCCAAAGAACAAATTGCTTTCGTCTGTGACTGATAGCCTTTCAAAGTGGTCAGAATCATTTTCTCTGACAGTGTCTTTTGAGCTCGTCATCTGTGACAGCTATAATTGACTGTGACAATGCTTCTTCGTGGTTTAATTTGGCAGTCAAGACATTGGGGGAGACTATGAACTTGGATTTTTGTAACATTTCTTTCTTATGTTGCAGTAAAATGTGTTACACAACAGCTTTAAGAACTCCTGCAGACTAAACTGACAGGCAAATAAAAATCTTAATCAAAAGGCTAGAATTAACAAGACAAACATCAACCCATAATGCAACACTCAGTAGAGGCCTTGTACTTTAAATTCACACACTGTTCCATAAGCTAGCTTTTTTGGCACTGTAACACTTTGTCAATTTTAATTATTGTTTTATTAATTATTAGACAACAATTAAGTTCGTACCATCACATTTTTGAAAACTGTATTGTATCCGAACACTAACCACCTCTGCCTTAGAGCATTTGTTAGAAATCAATAGTACAAACAAATATAGTACAAAAAAAGTTACTAATTTACTCAATAGGATGCTGTCAGAATGTATTCCTGTATACACAGACAAGTAGTTTTTTCATGCCTCTTAAATACTTTTTATTGTACTACTTCAAATGGTTTTCAGACCTTTTGATATAGTGCCATTTCATAAAGAGTACTGATGTTCCATGATCAGTGTTTTGTCTGTTGCTGCTGCTGGCTGTACCAACCTATCATGCTACAGATGTCTATAACTGACATATTTTGACATTAAAGATAGACATCCTGTGGGAGAAGGAGCCAGAGGCACTGCTGAAGCTCTGGGTGGTGTTCTAGTTAAGCCAAAACCATCCACAACCCATTTCCTTTAACATTTACCAGGGTCTTTATTTACCTCAGCTGAGTAAGGTAAGTGGCTTGCAAATTTCTGAATTTGGCACCATTACGACAAATAAGCTTCATTACAATTTGTCTGTTTGCTTTATTAAAATTACAACATTTAGTTGAATTGCTCTGCAGCATCACAAGACTGATTAGCCTATCAATCCACCACTCATGATGTCAACGTAACTTTATTTTATGAGAGGACACCCATCACTTTTTGGCATCCAGCTACAAGCGTTGTTAATGCAAACCAGGAACTCAACACTTCAACCATTTAGAATCATAAGCTCTGATGTTTCAGTGAACAGAAATACTCCTTTTCTTCATTTCCAGGAACACTGTTCAGCTACTGCACAGCATCCTTTTTCCTTTGGTCCACTGTGGGGCTGCTTTCCCTTGTTCCTGTTGACTATATCTCCAGCCATTACCACAGACAGGGATTTGTATACTACTCAGATGTCACTTAAAAAGTAAAATCCCCTCAAAAAGGGAAACAAAATTAAAATAAACTACCACAGAAATTCAACATTAAGGCATAATACGATTTAATTATAAAAACTGACTAAATTTAATGTATGTTTTCCTTCATATATGCACTGAAATACAGACTTCTCTTCCCTGTTAGAATTTTTTGTGATACAAAGATTTTCTTACTTTATTTCTTGAATTATTGCAAATAGAGGGGGTGTTTTAAATCAGTAGCTTACTTATGAATCATGAACTCATGAACAACAGCTGTATCTATCTATATTCTACAGCAGGTGCACCATTTAGCCCACAATCCAACACCACGTAACATATGACTTTTGAGTGTTCAAAGTGCTAAAACAATTATTTAAGTCACGTATTGTATGAGGGGTGCCTCAACACATAAGCAGAAATTCTTTGACATAGTATCTGATCAAGACAGATCAGCTTTTATGAGAGAAAAAAAAAAGCATTTAAAAAAAAATTATCCACCTTAGTAATGTTGCATTTTAGGCTCTGACAGCTCACAAAACTATGACTGATACAGAAATTCTATTTTTCTAATCTGTATCAGAGAATTCTTAATCATAACTGATTAATCATGCTCACTGAATAACAAAGTGGTATACATTCAGCCTTTTCAACACATGACTTTGAAGCAAAGTACAAACATTGCTACAAGATTTTAATAGATGTTATAACTGATGTTATTAAAAAAAAAAAAACTCAATATGGCTAAGATATACAGATTGACAGTTGACCCTCGATAGCCTATGACCCATAAAATTATCATCCATCAGCGCTGCGGGAGGTTGGCATGTTAGTATGAAAGTGAGGCGAAGCATAATGCCATAGGCAGAGAAACAATGACCAGGTCGTCCATCTACTACACTAAGTGAATTTACTAGAGCAAACTGAAAATGGGATGGGAGGAGGTAAAAACCCAAGCATCATAATTAAAAATGAAATCATGAAAGGTTACATACAATGTTATGTTGTAGGATTAAAAATAGGGTCCTGGTTATGGCGTAAGGTACGACATAGATCTAACACAGAAGCATAATTCACCTGTTAGAGTGACTTATTCACCTTACGTCTGTCTGGACTGTGGGAGGAAACTTGAGTTCCCACAGGCAGAACATGCCAGCTCCATGCAGAAATACCCCAGGGAATGATAATACTAACCTCTAGACCAGCGTGACACTCTGGTGCTATAACATTCATTCCAAAATGCTAAAATCTGCTCCTAGACAAATACCCTCTGCGTTAAAATAATTAAAGATTAAAACACTGAAATTAATTAAAACTAAACATTTATAAACACGCCAAAACTAAAACAAACAAACTAGAAAAATTTGCATTTCCTGGGAAAATGCTGTGTGGATGCTGTAACGCTGAAGCTGTCTGCTGAAAACAGCTGAAAAAGCTGGGATTTGTGCTGAAAAGGGGTGAAAAAGTTTAACTGTTAACTGAAAAAAATGTTGCCATAAGCGGGATTTGAACCTGGGCCTCCCAGTCTGAGAACGGCTGCTCATCTCACTGAGCTAAAACACAGCTCAGGCCGGCAAGCAGAAATAA
Source organism: Oreochromis niloticus (assembly GCF_001858045.2). NCBI lineage: Eukaryota > Metazoa > Chordata > Actinopteri > Cichliformes > Cichlidae > Oreochromis > Oreochromis niloticus. The sequence goes on from NC_031965.2 coordinate 34,470,108, forward strand.
GTGACCACATTGATAATGTGTTCCATTCATTTCAATGGGTTAAAAAAAAAAAATCGCATAAAAAATTCAATACCTCAAAAGGTATAGAAGTTATGAGCACCAAAAGATATAGCCGGCATAAGCAGAAAGAGCAGAATTTTTTAAAGTTTGAATGGCGAAAATCGGATAAAAACTGAGGTAGTTAAGGGCCAAAAAACGTACAGAAGCAACTAGAATAATAAAGAATATGCTTACAGCATCCACACACAAAAAACACACACACCCTGAAATCAAAACAAAAACTCTAAAATGTAATTAAAACTTATTAAAAAAAAAATGATATATACAAATTCTGCATGACTATCTCCAACGTCTCCAAGATTTTATTTCCAGTTATTTGATGCTTATTTAGTTTGTGTGTAAATTTGTCACCTCTGCACACCCACATATGTATATGCTATGATATGGTACATTTTACGAACCAGCTGAGACTATGAGGCCATTATAGTGAAAACAGAATCCACACAACAGTTAAAAGAATGCAACAGGAAGCTTTGGTCAGGCGTGAGGAGCTGGATTAGAAGTAAGTTCTCCTTTTTATGGGAATGAAGTAATTAGCAACTGACATACAAAAAACACAAAAGGAGAATAGACTGCCCTAGAATGGACTAAAATAATGTTAAAACCATCACCCTCTATTACAGAGTATGCATGGGTTACGAGGGACAGGATAACGTGAATCAGACTCCCCCCACGTACCTCGTGCTCTTTTTCTTGCAGAACAAGAACTATATCCCCAGGTTCAACGCCAGGTGCCTGGTCAGCTTCTCCCCCAAAGGTAATTTTCTGGCCATGCTTCATGCCTTTGTCCACATGTACCTCCAGAATCTTCACCTCCTTCACGACTTTCTTGCCCTCGCATTTTTTACAGCGGTCTTTCTCACTGATCACCTCACCTGGGGCAGATTAAACAAAACACAGGATCAGAGATCTGTGAAGATCAATAAAACACGCAAGTGCTTGGTCACGGTTTACATCACTGTGGCACTTACCCTCTCCATTACAATCAGTACACACTGACTGCATCTGTTGGACCATACCCGGGGCCAGCTGTCTGATCATGATGCGCATGCCACGCCCCCTACACGCTGTACACTTTTGTACAGCCCCCGTCTTGCCTCCCTGCCTGTATTCACACAAAGCCACAGATGGATTTGTTGCAATAACCAACAAATATCACAGGATTAAAACTGTTAATAACTAAGCAATCAAGCAGAAATAACAGCAACATGTTGGTTATACTACTCACCCATTGCAAGTGCTACACAGTACATTCTTGCTAAGTTGTAGTTTAGTTGTTTTTCCATTGTAAAGGTCCTCCAGTGAAACCCTACAGGAAAAAAATAAGATGATATCAAGACACTTAAATGATAAAATAGTTGGGTGTACAAGATTAGGTTCTAATCTAACATCTGAGTTTCCAAGCTAGGTCTTACTTGAGTGGATGGACCATGTCCTCTCCTCTCCTCCGACCTCCATTTCTGGATCGACTGCTCTGTCCACCCATGAAGCCAAATAGTCCACCTCCAAAGATGTGGGAGAAAATATCGTCCATCCCTGGGCCACCCCCGCCACCTTCCCGCAAGCCTTGTTCTCCATAGCGATCATAAAGTTCTTTCTTTTCAGGGTTAGTTAGCACATCGTAGGCAAAGCTGATTTCTTTGAACTACATTTAGAGAAGACCGGAAACACAGACAAGACAAAAAATAAAATAAAATTAACTGGATGAAGGGAATGGCCCGGCTTTTGGGATTTGAGAAAACAGTTAACTGACCCACTTAGATCCAGCCACATAGAGTCTGGTTTTTAGAACCATTAAATAAAAATGCGTCTTAAGCTTATGGAAAGCAGGCACCAATCAACTTAACTGGTGAAAAATAAATAACACTTGGGATTTTCCTTTGGCTCCATCTAAAACACCCGAGGGGACAGAAGTCTCGGGTACAATTTCAGCTCTCCAAAACAAGACTTCAGAGCAAATTCACATCAAATTGATTACCTGTCAAAACAGTAACTCAAAGTTCCATCTGTCCTATACAAACTTTACCAACACTCCTAAGTTTCTACTAAAGAAATAGAAAGAACACTAATAGTTAAAAAGAAAAACATCTAGCTTCCATTTGCTTTGAAGAGAAAATGTGACGTTCAGCATGAGTTACATGTTAATCTCACAGCCAGTGTAAAGGATATGCTCAGTAGGACACACTATTTTCCAAAACTCAAATGCTTTCATTATTATGAATACTGCCCCCAGGCTTAAGACTCTAAAGTTGCCATTTTCCTGTTGGTAACAATCTCCTGCTGAGAAAATCTAATTGCCATATGGGGGATGATGAAAGAGAGGCTTGTAATTTTCTTCTTCTTTTTTTTTTTTAACCCCTTTGCGCATTTCCATAAACATTCCAAAATCAACATTAGAAACTGATGAGAATGTTAAACACAGGTGTGGAAAGTCATCAGGGCTGTTCCAACTTCAGGAATTTCAGCTCAATGTTCAATAACAATTTAAACCCTTAAAATTAAATGTAAAGGCTTAAAGCGAAATCATCACAAAGCAAAAGTAAAACTAAAACAGGAAGTAGCTCCTGTCATAACTGGACTGGTTAGTCTGAAAGATACATTAAAGCTTCAGAAACACAAAATTCTAGGCACCTGCTCTCCTTGAGAGCCCGTTTTACTTCTAAACATTTTAAACTATTTTTCCTCTTTAGTTATACATGACACTGATAACAACACATAGCACCTTAGCCAAAGGACTTTTAAACAACTGACTAATTTTAATAAACATCCAAAACAACAAAAGAAAAAGAAATCTGCAAATTAATGAACAAAACAGATTAATAATGTAGACATACATTAGAATCTGGCGCATAAAATGAAAATAAACGTCATCTCAAATTAATTTAAAAATACTGAGAGCCAAAGGAAATCATTTAGTCATCAGGGAGGGGTGTTTCTTTCCATTAACCCTTACAAACAGGTTTACAGGTTTGTTTGTTTTTTTTAGCTTTTTATTGTCTTCCCAGTCATTTTTTAAAATTACAAAATCACACGACTCATCTTTACATATGATAACCAGCTCCACTGTAAATGTAAACCAGGTGGAGGCTGCCACAGAGGCGTTACCTTATCTCCAGCGTTAGGGTTCTTGTCGGGATGATATTCTTTTGCCAGTTTCCGGTATGCCTAGAAAATAACAAAAATAGAGGTAACTCCATTAGCTAGCCATTTTTACATTGGGCATGCGTTGTTTACTGGAAACTTGCTCGAAATGACTTCAACACACACGAAGGAAGCTTATCTACGGTTTACGCAATCACACGTGCCTTCCTCTCCGAACAAACCTGGCCGGCCAAGCTCTACCTATCTCGGCTTTTAAAAAAAAAATCATTTTCTCCCAACAATAATCCGGTTTTGTAACGACGACGGCTATTCACCACTTCCACGCACCCATCCCCGGGAATTACCCTTTAGTGAAAAAAGGCAACTCAAAATGTCTGACAATTTCAGTGCTAACGCTTCTAAGCTAATTAGCATATATTCTCGCTAAGCACGGACGCGGTAACGATAACGTTTAAGATGAAAATATGACAGCGTAATAAAGTTATCCGATAATGTACTAACATACAAAAGGTGGGTGAACATCAATTTAGTCTAGTCTAGCATGGCCAGTTAAAAAACATCACACGCCGGTTGGAAGTAAAAAAAAAAAAACCCAAAAAACACCAAATTTAAAAAAAGAAAAACATTCAAACTGCCGAATAAATATTTAACTTGGATTCTTTGGCTTATTTTGATCACCACGTGTTAGGAATCTGTATTTCCACCGTTTGTCAAACACAAAACCGAGGGCTAGTTTGGCTGGTTTCGCGACAAACACTTAAGCTAAAGCTAGCGTGAGGTCAATCGTTTAATGCGTACGAGCTAGCCCTGGTTTCGGTTGACCTTTTTCACATTAACAACTTGGAAAACATACGTTTTCCTAGTCGATCTTAGCTAAATTGTGAAAGAAAAATAAAACATTTATTGAACTCATAAACGACACATCCCCACTGTCACATGAATATCCAGGCCGGTCAGCCTGATTCACTGCTAATGTTAGTTAGCTTCGCATAGCAACGCATTTCCTGATTGAGGCACTTTTAAGACTTTGAAGCTTAAACGCAATATATAACCCCGCAGATTATCTCCCGTGTATTTACCTTTTTCAGCTCATTTTCAGTTGCAGACGGAGACACTCCGAGGAGGTCGTACAATTTCGTGTCGACAACATTCGACATGGTGTTGCTGTTGATGTTGCTTCGGCAGGAGCTGGATGGACAAAGAGAGAAGGAGCCGGTGGAAAATGTTTGGCTCGCCTCGTGTCTCCATTTCCGGAAAGTCAGGCCCGCCGCGTGTCCGCTGGTGCCCCCTGGCGTGGATGTGCTTCATGACTGATGAGCTCACACACGAGAGTAAACAGTCGGTTTTCTTTTCATTTTTCTTCTTCTTTTTCTTATTTTATGTATTTATTTATTTATTTGAGCAGATATTAACCATTTAATTAACGTTAATTTAGACAAAGCTTGAAAAAAAATCTTGCTATTTTATAACTGGCCCCATAGTTACACCTTCACATATAAAAGTTTAAACTCAGTTTATGAGCTCAAACTTCCATCCTATTTTTACAGATTGTTAATGAAAAGCAAACTTTCTGTTTCTCTTTATGCTCACTGAATCTTCTTCTTATGGCTGCTTTCTTTAGGGGTCACCACAGCACATCATCTGCCCCATCTCACCCTCTTCATAGCATCCTCCTCTGCCACATCACTCTTCCGTATGTCATCCTCCACTACATCCATAAACTTTATCTGTTTTCATCCCGCCTAGCAACTCCATCTTTAACATTCTTTGTCCAGTATATCCACTATCCTTCCTCTGCACATGTCCAAGATTTCTTCACCTTGGTTCTCTAATTTGTCTCCAAAGCATTGGACTCAAGGTCCCTGTGATATACTCATTTATAATCCTGTTCATTCTGGTCAATCTCAATGAAAATCTGAGAATCTTTCAATTCTGCCACTTCCAGCTCAATCTCCTGTATTTTTGTCAGTGCCACCATCTCCAAGCAATCCATCATGGCAGGTTTTACTTTGTAAACCTTCCATTTCCCCTTTGCTAATATCCTTCTGTCACACCTCATACTCATCTCCACCCACTCCAGCCTGCCTGCAATCTCTTCTTCACCTCTCTGTTGCTTTGGATGGTTGATCCCAGGTATTTAAACTCGTCCACCTCGACTATCTCCACTTCTTGCAGACAAATTATGGTTGGCTTATTATTGGGCCCTTTTATTTATTATGAAATGCATTGTTTTTGAATGGTTGCATCTTAGTACAATTGAAACCATGTGATTATCATACACTCACAATCGTGTACTTGACCACATTAGCACTGCAGATATTTGCAATTTATTTTAATTTGTTTTAAACCCGAGGCTAATTTAAGATGTCGATCACAATTTAGAGTGGCATTGAGTTTGTTATGCCTGCACAGAAATTCAATTTTGAAGTCAATTAATGAATTCAGCCTAATAGCGAGTGTCTCAATAATTAAGATCTCTCCACGTCTAACTTGTCTTCATTTTTCATGTCAAAGATCCATTACTGTTGTGGCATATTATAACCTCAGATGTCTCATCCAGTGTTAGGCCTGGAGGGGGATATGAGAGCTTGTCCGTGCAGATCTCCTCTTCCCGTCTCACTCCTCTTCTGAGTGGCCATGCACAGTGCAATAATACTTCGACAATAAACTCATCCAATCAAGTCACACCCTGTTAATTATAAATGCTTATTACTTGCTTCGTCGCATGTATTTACACACATGTTGTATACTCTTCTGTGTGTACTACATAATAAAAGGATAAACTAGAACAATCGCTGACTAAACAGGTTTATTACCACAGTCACAGCACATTACTCCAATCCCAGAGAGGACATCTCAGCTTTTCAATTTCATTTCATTGCTTCTCTTCCAGATCATATGAGTGGACACTGATCTGATTTAGAAGCAAAATAAATGTTTTGGATATTTAAATTAGACACATTAAATTCTTTTTTTGGTACTTTATTTATGTTACAATGATTTCTGACTGATTTTATTTGACTTTTAATTAACTCACAAGCTGTTGTATATCTCAGTTTATATGTGTAAAAACACTTTTTCATGTCCAGATTTGTGTCTTTAGCTCAAATCTTATCAGTCTAATAAAAATGAATGCAGTGTGACTGCAGGTGGCGCTGCTTTTTTATTATTGCATGTGTTTCTCAGAGATGTTAATGGAGAAATACAAACAGTATTTTGTTTTCACATGAAACACAATTTGTTATGGAATTTCCAATTATGTTATGCTGTGTTATAGAAATTCTACTACTCTATGCAGTACTGTGGAAAAAAAAGTAACAGCCATGTGCTGTTAATTAAATGCACTTGATTAAATGTTCATCGGCAATAGTGACCACTTAAAAGCAAAGGTTTTGGCAGATACCTGCAACAGGATGGCTGAACGTGAAAAGAAACAAAATGTTGCAGTGGCTCAAAGTCCAGACCTCAACCTGATTGAAATGCTGTGGCGAGAGCGCAAGAAAGCTGCGTATAGAAATGAGTACCTGCAGACCTCAATGAACTCAAACAAAGAATAGTGGGACAAAATTCCATCACAAAGATTTTAGACTTATACTGTTCAGAAAACGATTACTTGCTGCAGGCTGTACTTAATTTTTCACAGTACTGCATACTTTGGCTGACTGTTATTTTTAGTGAGTTGTGAGACTTTGTGAAATCTGCTCTATTGTATCTTTATTGTAGGGTCTACCTTACTATATAAAGCGCCTTGAGGCGACTGTTGTTGTGATTTGGTGCTACATAAATAAAATTGAATTGAATTGAATTGTTCAAGAGTGATTTCAGCATAATGTATTGATTAATATCATTAGATTGACTCTCGAGACAGCACGTGTGGGTGTCACTGAGAACCAGCCCAATGCATGAAGGAATTAGCATCAAGGCCAAATACTTTAAGACTGTGTCATAAGCTTTTAACAAACCAAAACACATCATGACAGCAAAGGAAATAAGAGAGCAAGTGAGAGTCAGAGTGAGAGGCAAAGAGAAAATAATAATCTGTAAATATTAATTAAGCTTAATTGGTGTTTGGTGGTCAGGAAGCAATGCATTATGCATTCTGCTCAAAAAGTCTTTTAAGCACAACAGATGATCGAAGTGGAATTTGTCAGCTCTTGATCATTTGTGTTCAACTTAAACAACATCTTAAGGTTCGCACAACTCAGGGAATAAAGTATCCCTACAGCCCCTTTTGCATCAAAGCAAACCAAAACACTTTGCATAGGCTGTGTCTGTTCTGCCTGCATGTCACAAAGTGAATCTTGTCCTGACATCTCCAGCCTGAGCAGAGTTACTTTCATGTTTTTTGGTTACAGCGAACAGAAACACTCACACGGTGAGGTGAATAAGCTCTCATTTAATTCAACAAAATGAAATTATACAACTAGTGGTTAAAATCATAATTGAGTCCCATATAGGCTACATGTCTGTCACTGTAAGGAAACAGGTTGTGCTTGTTTTACACACTCGATTCATGGGGACACAGAGGAATTACATTTTCTCCTTATAAGGGCAGGGATTTGGAGAGGCATGGCAGGGAGAGGCTATTTTGATTCAAGCCAGGGCTCACATCCAAATATTTATATCTCATAAATGATCACTCAAAGTCTGAATCCTCTTATGCTATAAAACTCACAGAGCAGAAATAGTCTTTTTCTGTATTTCTTAGCAAAATAAGACAGTCTCTTCATGTGCTCTTCCTGAGGAGAGACTGAATGAAGCGTACCTTCTGTATATGTGAGGTAACCATGAAAAATACATAATTATTATAGTAATATCACATAATTATCATTGCCATCTTCATATTTAGTTGATCATTACTGATAACAACAACTTCTTCATCTTCCACCTCATCATCAACACAACATGTCATGGATGAGTCACCTTCATAAAGTCGTCTGAGCAACAAATGAAAAAGATCAAAGAGTTAAAAGCCAAGCATCATCGTGAGGCTGGATACATACTGGTCTTAACGGTACAGTACACTGACAAAAATAAAGACTCAAATAAATTATTAGAAGACACACTATCGATCATATATCATATATCTGTGCATGGCAGGTGAATAAACGCAAAAAGTCAGTCTACAACATCTCTCCAGGTTTCTCTCTTTCTGTATTTGAGTGGTAACCCAACAGAGAGAAGTCTGGGTCTACATGCGAGAACATTCTCCTAGAAGTCTCTGATGGAAGGAGAGGTTTATTGAGTATAAGACTGCAGAGACCAGATGTCTCCACACTTTGTGCACTCCAAATCTTTCAGTATCCTGAAGAACAGAACCAGTAGTTATGTCAGCTTTTTTCCCCCACTTCCATTTAGTTCTTTTGATCCATTCTTCCCAAACCTCCACATGAGAATGCGAGGAGTCCTCGAGAATTAACCCACAATACCAGTGCTTGAAGACCAATGGCAGAAGAGCACACAGGAGTAATCAGTTTGGAATTATAGTCCTCCTGTCTTGCATTCTTTAGATGATCGACCTGCAAGATCTGTTTCCATTTCTTTTCTTCCATCTAAAAGTCCATGGACATGGAGCGCTGTTGTGGATCAACTATGGTGGTACTGTTACGAGCACTGTTGCCACGAACACTGAGGGTTCCACAGGCTCCTCCCATCCCACCAATACCTCCAGCGATGCCACTAGGCCCTGCCATGCTCATGGCTCCTGCCATACTCATTCCACCACCCATCCCACCACCCATTGCCACTCCTCCCGTTATACCCACCGCTCCTCCAATTGCTCCTCCTGCAATCCCTGATGCTCCTCCTCCTCCCATTGCTCCTCCACCTGTGGCTCCTCCACCCACTCCTGTTGCACCGCGCCCATAAATCTCACATGTGGTCTCCTCTGTGACTCGGTCCTCAATGACCTGCTGGTCGCAGTCGTGAGTCTGTGAGTGCTGCTTGTAGCCATAGCAGCTCTTCTTATAGCTGGCTGTGGAGTTGAAAGTCTTCATGGGTGGCGGCTTGGAGAAGTCGTTGTGGTAGGACAGCTCCATCGAGCTCAGAGTGGTGCGGCTGTGTTTCATACTGCCACCGCCAGTAGCCACAGAGCCTTGTGAACCACAGTGGTGCTCGTGGACACAGCGGGACATAGTGGAGGAGCGCCGCATCTTGTGGAAGCTGTCCAGCTCCTCAGAAAGGTCAGCTAAGTCAGAGGACATCTCTTTGTCACGCAAAGAGAAGAGCTCGTAGTGGGGAGGGTCAAAGACCTCCTGGAATCCAGCCTTATTGAAAACACCAGGACGCCGAGCTACAACCTTGAAAAGAAAAAGATCCATTCAGACTATACACTTAAATGATTACCAGGCCACTGGTTGTCCACTGTGATGCAGCATGAGCATATATCAAGACAATAGAAGGAATAACCATTTTAAGTCTTAAAACTGTCAAAAAAAAATGTAATAAATGTGCTGCTTTAAGCACTCTGAAAACTAAATTTCTTCTTTTCCTATATGAGTGATTTGGTCCACCATGGACAGAGTTTTTATTTTTTTCCCCTTTTCATCAGGACCTCTCCAACATTAGACACTTCAAAACCTTGGGTTTTAAATCAGAATGAATTTGTACTACTTTTATTTGTCTCAGTTCTTACTTAAATCTTCTCATTTTATGCTTCTTTTTCTTAAATTTTATCATGTCTTCCTATGTTTTTATCTTTTTTGATTATCTTAAATGTACAGCACCTTGGTCAACAGTTGTTGTTTTAAATGTGCTATATAAATAAATTGGACTTTGACTATTTTATCACATGAGACATTTATGTATATGTTCTTTTTTTGTGCTGATTAACTGGATGGCTGTCAGCTGGGAAATGCCAGATGAATGTTAAATCTGAAACACCTAACTCTGAATCTTCTCTAACTTTCTCCACTTAAACAGTCATGTTTCTAAAATGGTAAAACAAGTACTTAAGCACTTGTTTTAGTAAGTACCTTTTGTGCCATAAACATGAATGAATAATTTAACCGAATGCACATTATTTGCTTGCTTTTTAATGTATATATTTTAAATAAATTTAAAGAATGAGTCAAAAGGAGAGTACTCCTTTCTAGGGTCTCCACTTTGAAAAATGTTCAGCACTCACTCAGGGAGAAATTCATTATGGGGGAGTCAGAGACTCCAATATTTTTGGCCACCTCAAGACAGCCATGAAGTAGTGCTTACTGAGTAAGTAATGGGTTCTGGGAATTATGAGGCATCATAGAGTGATGGAAAAATAGATGGAAAAGGAAGCTTAAGAGAAAATGGTGAAACATAAGAAGATATTACAATGCGACTATACATTTCCTATCTCATGTACTGGATTATTTTTGAAATGTGGTGAAATCTAAGCATAAGCTTTTTTGTTTTCTGTCTTTAGAGCTACATTTGTTTCCAACTTATAAGTAATTTCATTGCTTTTAATAATGTATCATTTTTTTAGGCTCGGACATCTCTTGGTTGAATGAAAGTCATGAAAGTCCAGCCACAACCAATGGCAAACAAAGACTGTATTACCTTTTTTCTTGGCTGCTTCATCTGGACCAGGATGGAGATGATAAGAAGAACAAGAACTATGCCTGATGAGACGCCGATGACAGTGCCATGGGTCTTAGTGATCTGATGAAAAAGCCCCTTAGATCGTTTCTCTGTAGCAAAAAGGTTAACGAGGGGAACGACAGCAATGAAAACTGGGAAATTTAAAAGCAAATCCAAAATCTAAAAACATGCCATGTAAGACTTAATCAGCTAGCTGGAAGAAAGAAGATAATCACCTTTGCAGTGGTTTTCATCCCATGGGTAGACACAGTTCTGAACGCCATTGCAGACTAGGGAGTTGTTAATACACATGTTGCTGTGACAGAAGAAAGTATTGTCGTTGCAAGGAGCTGCAGGCAAAAGACAATACACAGAGATAATGGAATTTAGAAAAAAGAAAACATCTGTCTAACAGTGCTGAGTAAAAGATGACTACACTGTGAAAAGGACCAGAAGCTATTTTGATGATAACAATAAAACAATAACAATAAAAGAACAATCATTTGGCTGTGGAAATCTGTAGAGGCCCGTAATAAAAGATGAAATGTTCTATTATTTTCTGAAACACTGGAGGTCTAATGGAGACACAGTACACATAAGGCCATGCATCATCATTTCCTGCACACATAACATCGGAGTGACGAGGGGAGGAGATGACGGCTTCACTAAACTGCAGCCATCATGTCAAGGGACTCTAACAGAGGGGAGACAGAGAGCGGGTGGAGAGGGGGAATAGGGAAAAGATGAAAAGAAAGGCAGAGGTGGGGATGTGGGAGCAGAAATGGCTTCGGTTCATCATGGAGGTGCAGGTGGTTAGGCAGGTGCCGCGAGACACAGCACATTAAAGCAACTTTCAGCTTATGAAGACTGTGATGGCACAGACAGAGGTGACTGGTAATTGAGGCTGGCTGCTGGGCTCAGGAAATCGATGCACTTCCAGTCAGTAGGAAGACATGCAAGGCTGAAAGAAGATGCAGATGACTGCATACTCGTATAGAGAAGTTTGGAGCTGCAGCAAAAGCCAATTCTTATCTGCCAAGTGGAACTAGAGATGGGTGATGTGGAAACTGGGTTTAGGGTACTTCAGGATATTTATAGAGTATTTTGTTTATTAGTCCAGAGGAATTGTTTAGCAGACAGAAAATTTTAACACTAATAGTTGGTTAATATTTCACAAACTGCTCTATATAACAAATGGAAAATTTATGTCGGGTTGTAAAGAAACAGGAGTGTGCAACTAAGTTTGATCTAAAATAAAACTTCTTATTGGGTCTAATACACAATAAGGGAAATCAGAAAACCTGATCTTTGTGAAAGAAGCCCTATATTATAAACACATTTAACGCCAAGTGTGTCATATTCGATACATGAGTTTCTGTGTGGTTCAGTGTGGGGTTTTTTCATGCAGTGCTACTGTAATAAACTGCACAGAAATACCAGGAGCAAAAACTATACAAATTAAAACTAATATATGCAAATTGATATTTTATTTTTCTTTAATTTGTCAGAAGGTTCAATAAACACTCTAGTTTCAAAAAATTAGAATTTTATGGTAATTATTTCATGGTTCAAGCTTTACAGGGTTAAAACAGCTGATGAGTAGTATGCTTCCATTTAATTTGTTTCCATTTCAGTTGTCAACAATAACAGAAAATGATGTCTACAGGATATTTTCTTCATCTAATTTCAAGTCAGTTTTACACTAAATCCATTATTATCCAATTATTTGTATAAGATGTGTCGTATATCCTGGACAGGATGGCGCAGGCACAGAAACAGCCATTCACGCTCACATACACAACAAACAGGAATCACTGAGTAACAAATAGGAGTTCAGAGAGGGAAAACATGCCAAGTCCACACTGAGACGTTCAAACCCAGAACAGTGCTAAGCACACCGTCCAATCCTAAAATCCTAAACCTTATAACTTGTGCAAAATATGACCCAATCAGATTTGTCCTGTTCAGTTGAGTAAAGGATGCAACAGAGAATAATGATAACATTAAAAAAACACAATTAGGAAGATAGATGATTAATGTATGATTCATATTTATACTTCTTTGTTGGGCCCAAAGGATGAGCATGCTTTTAAAATGGTGTTCACAAAGATAAATATTGTTCCTCTTTGCATGCAGTACAAAGCAAAATCTGTCTCTTATGGCTTGTTCGCTTCTCCAAACTGTCCCTTCCAAGCTCCCCTGAGTAAACCATTCCACCCTTTTTCTCTCTCTTTTTTTAAACACACAAGCTTAGCGGCTGTGTGCACACACACTCTCTGAGTCTTTATCACAGCTGAAACAGACTCTAGTTTGCTCTACTAGTTTCAACCCTCTTCCAAGGTCCATTGTGATGAGGGCTTTGAGCCTTCACTTGCCTCCCTCCACTTGCTTCCTCTGCCTCAGGGTTAAATAACTTTGACAGCGGGACATGCATATGGGCATGTATGTGAGGTTGTGCATGAAAGAGTATGTGTGCGCTGGAGTGTGCTCCCCGTCTATTTCCCAGTGAGAAAGTAGACAGGGTCGCTCCCCTGACACCGCCATCACTTCCAAACCGATTATGTGTCTCTCGCCTTCAAAATGTAGTTTCTAGGAAGGTGTCAACAGCGCTTCACCCTCTTACTCACAGCCTCTCTCCTCACACAAGGACACAACTCATCTAAGTGTGTGCATTGTGTGGCCGTGAGTTTATTTAATAAGGCTTTCATGTGCCTGGTTTACATTTCATAGGGGATTCTGCTGGAAGATTAGAGCACATGAAGAATGACGGAGTGCAAAAGGCACAACTCATCTTGTACTAAGTGACAAAGATTAATTGTTCCCTCTGACCTCCAAGCAAACTTTAAGCCAGTCGCTGACTCTGACCAAATAAAGTTTAGGAGTTATTCAGGAGTCTTCAGACTACTCTGAGATGAACTGTGTGATCAGAATTAATGAGGATCCAAATGATCTTAAGGACTCTTCAAGTAAAAAAAAAGAAAAAGAAAAACACCCTTGCTGAATCTAAAAGCCATCAAGTTGTGACTGCAATGGTTATGGGTTTGCTGATGAAAACAACATTAGCATTCACACAGGGCTTGGGAAGTGTGCAGGAGAATGTGGCAATTAATATTTCAGTCTATTCAGGCATTTAATGAAAATATTACAGTGTGCTAACAGAAAACTGTTTTCTGCCTGGCAATTTCTTTCTACTTTATACGCAACCTTTGGCAGCATTTGTCTGAAAATCTCTTGTCCTTCAAAAGTGACGAAGCCCAAACTGAAATTACTTCCATTAACCCCATTCAGCATTTTCTTTCACCAAAACAGAGAAACAAATTTCTAGTTTCCTTTTGTAAGTGACCTATAATAAACACAGTATGATGCTATGACATGCATATCAAGAAACGATTTGATACTTTCAGTTATTTAAAAATGCTGGAGTTAATAATTGGTTTTCTCATATCTGCGCCCTAAACATGGCGCAGCGTAATTAGCTTTCCTTGCTGAAATGGCACTTCAGTGTCTGTTACTGACTGCTGATGCAAATAGAACACAGGACCTCATAAATCAACTGTTTTTACGACTGCTTGCGTGTGTGGGGTTGATAATGTAGAGCCTGGAAGATCCTGGAAGTATCAACAAGTATTTCCTCCTTGCGGATGGGAATTGAGAACTGGTTCCAGTTGGGAAGAGGCACCAGATTCTCCAAAGTTTCAGTTTCTTTTATTAGTATGAGCACATTTTTATGACACTTGCTGAATCTAGAACAAATGGCAGCAGAACCTTTTGGCATGCCCGAGTCACATGTAGGCATTTTTCTTCTGTTTATTGAATGTGTTTGGACTCAAATAGTAAATCAGCCATGCTAATGCTGAAAACCTGTGAAGGCTTTTTTTCTTTTTTCCTAAACAGAAAAATGATGAAGACTCATTAGGGAACTGATAATGAATCACCAAACCAACAAGCAGAATTGATGATGGCAACGAAATCTTATCTATATAAATCCCTACGGCTTACCTGTTCTTAACAGAGAATTATTCAGCCAAAGAGGGCAAAGAAAACTACAAATCATACTCCTAATAAACAAATAACAACACAAAACTGTTATATTTTACCTTATTTGTCAGCTTAAAAAAAGCTAGAGATGGTTAAATCCCTTTAATTAGTCAATATCTACAGAGAGGCATAAAGTGCTGTTCAACAGCAGCAGGATGGCGGGTTTGATGGCGTAAAAATTGTCTAGCTCACAGTTTTTATACATGTGGTCAGATTGAGCCCATTGTGTGTATTCCAGATGGCATCCAGAAACTGATGTCTTATGCTTGTTTTTTTTTTTTAACAGCATAACAAATGGCTCTAGGCCAAATACTCAACCATGTGGAAGTTCACATGAGGAAACAAGATGTTAAAATGCTGGGTCCAGGCTGAATTAGTATTGTCAAGAAGACTGGCACTCACGATCAATAAATGATGTGAACAGCATGCGGAAGCGGCTGAGTCGGCTCTTCTCATCGGCCCACATTCGTACGACTCCCATGTCGTTGTTAAGCATCACATCGTTAGCCACAGTGCTGCAGAACTTGGCTTTGAGGTTTTCAATGGCACTGCTGCCATCGTACACAGCCACGAAGTTCTTCTTACACTCATTGGAATGCTCCATCTGGTAGTCTATGAAGCGCAGGTAGATCTGGGGATGCACAGGAGATGCAAATCAAAAGAAATTCACAGCGATACATCACTTCGCTTCACTGCTGTCTAACCATGACAGCAGACTAACTTTACTTTTTATGTCAGCAAAGTGTGAAAATATCAGAAAAGCCAATATAGCAGACACGGAAAATGTTCAGACACTCGTAATAAACAGAACGCAGATAAGAGAAGAACCCCGTGAACCTGTGAATTGTTATAAAGCCCTTCCTTAGAGCATGTTGGTATGGAAGAAGGATGAAGAGTTCAGCAGATGGAAAGAACATAGATTTACTTTGTTAAAGTAAACCTAATTCATCCGGGTTGTGATACATATAACAGTATATAGCAGTGTATAAATCTGAGAATATGGAGCAGCGTGCTCTGTGTTCCTCACACGCTGTTTTTTTCATGGTTCTCTTCAGAGAATGCTGCAGGGAGGAAAGACTAGTGAGCTGAAGCTGCAGCTCTCCTGGCATTGAAAGTCTGGGCTCAGAATGAAATACTAATGGTGTGTTCACCTGGTCAGAAAGTCAGAAAATTTCAGCTTTCCAGAAATTGCAGTCAAACACAAGTATCAAAACACCTTGTATTTATCATGTTGTACTGACCCAAAATTTAATGGGATTTTTAAAAACCTGACTGAAATGCACTAGTTTGTCCTTTGAACATCGCATCGATTCTCAGCCTCTCAATATAACAGTTTCACAACCAAAATTTCACCTGGTTATAGCATGAAGCACAAAGAAGCAAGTCATAAAGAATAAGCCAGTTACAAAACATATTTAATAAAAGCTACTTTCAGCTGCTCCCTTAGTCACAAGGGGTCACGCCAGAAGGTAGTTCTACATGTTTGATTTGCCACATTTTAACACCAGACAGTCTTGCTGACACAACCCCAATGAGATATGCGTGTCTCCTTACTGGACTGAAACAGGACCTTTGACTTGTTAGAGAAACGTGTAAAAACTGCTAGACCATGGAGCCAGTAGAAAGCATGCTCAATACAGTTTCTTTATTAATATAATTTTGTTACTACACCTGTGCTTTTTCTACAATAACACTACCACTGAGATACAACTTCACTTTGAGCCTGTGCCCTGTTTATGAATGTCTTTCTTACAAAGTGGATATACAGGAAGGTGATGGCCTGTAAACCTACATTTTTTTCTAATTACCACCAGGGGGTGCCTCCCTATTATAAAGCAGCCTATGAGAAAATACATAGCTACTGCAAACTAATTAATGACCTCAATCAGTAGTTTTACATCAGTTAAGACAAAGTAATTTTCATTTTGCTAACATGGACCCATGGCGAGTAAAATAAACAATAAAGCAGGGATGTGGCTACCTTGACACTATATGAGGGTGCAACATTTTCCATTTCTCAGTCAGAGTCACCTCTTGCTCCCAATGTGTTTCCAAAGAATTGGTGACAGTTAAAATGCCAGCCAGGCTTCAAAATTAATTTCACAAACTAGTGGGTTTTGTCACAGTAGTAATGTCCATCTTATCTTTACAGTCTATGTAGCCAGCTCAGCATAGTTTGCTTATTATTAAGCTTAAGTATATAACTGTGTTTCATTTCAGCTCCCACTGTGAGTAACTGCATAGCACGAGTCAACAAATTATTCTGCGAACAAGTCATGTCAGGAATAATGACATGATAAAATCATGACCATAGCTCAGATTAAATTTCAGCACATTTAGCTCGCAGACACCGGTGAGCAGGCAGCAGTTAAGTAGCTGCTGAGCCTGCTGCTCTTTTCCTTTTGCGTCATTGAGCTAATGTCTGGCCACTAAACTCTGTCCTTCTACTAAATTCAGATCATCTTCACTTCTGCCTCACACTGCACATGATGAATCAGTGAAGCGATTGTGGAGGCTACTTTCTATGCGAGTAAGAAAAGAATGCGTGTTCATGCAAATCGTGTATGAATAAAATATTACTTTCTTATATACATATCAGTATTTAATGTGCATAGGTAATTACTTGTACTGTGTGAATGGATACTGTGTAATTTGTGACTGAATGCATCTGCCACTTTATACTTAATAGGATGTGCATGAATTTGTGTGCATTAGTGTATTGAGCCCAGTGAGCAGCCCAGGAGTGTGTGGATGACTCATTTAGTCACGAGGGAGAAGCAGAGCAGCAATGAATTAAGGCTAGCCAGGTTGCGGTTGTAATTCCAATGAGATTTTTGATATCTAGTCATAAATATCAGAACTTATCACTGGGTTTTCACTCTTGGCCTGAAAATATTGCCTACTCGTGAATCTCCAGGGCCACACTAAATAAAATTCGCCTGCACTGCTTTTTCCCATGCTGCCTATCTGTGTATTTGCACTGCTCACACCTATTATGTTTTAAATTACAACCACAGTACAGACAAGACTGGCAGAAGTGTTGTTCTCCATGAAAGGAGTGCACAATGCTACTGTATGCATTCCTGTTACATATTTAAATGTAAATAATTTTTAGACTTACTCAGATTTATATCCACCGATCAGCCACAACACTAAAACCTCTGGAAGGTAAAGTGAATCAGTGGTCATTGTGCTACAATGCAACCTGCCAAGGCATTCATGTGGATGCCTCTTTTTTACATGCTGGCCATTCAAATGTGACAAAACTGGCTCAAAAATGTAGCAAAAAACAAGTCTATACAAGAGGTTTACTTAAACAGGAGAGGGGTGCCATAGCTGTAACAGACTGAGTACACTCCAAGGAAATAACACTCTCAACACCAACTGCATTGCTACGTTGTAAAAACTACTCAGCTACAGCTCAAGGAACATGATTAAAAAGGAAAAAAAACAAAGTATTGAGTTGACTCTGCATGAATTGGCACAAACCTGATCTACCGAGACCCCACAAACCACCTCCTAGGCGTCCCCCTTCAGTGGTAAACAGTAAACAGGTGGTTTGTCGGGTTGTGGTTTTACATCTTCTTGGCTACATATTTACTTATTTACTTGCCTTGTAACAGAGAATATCAAAAATAGTTTCCCAGTGACACAAAACTAGATAAGAGAAATGTGAATAGCATCACAATAGTAATAGGTGAATGTGCAAAGAATTAATGGTGCAAAGACTGAGAACAGTGGGAAGGTGAAGCAATGGAAAGTGGAGCACACTGAACAGACTGGCAGTATACAGGATGATTTTAGAGTTTACTTCACGACTGTTTAGATATTCTGAGTCGTTCCTATTCTTGTTTGTACTCCAAGGATCCCTCCACACACTCGCTTCAACTCTGTTCACGTTTCTAGTCCTGATGGTAAAATTCAAAATGACTTCTCCTCAGATTTCTTTTCATGGATGACTATTCATATCTATTCTGGGACTAACTGCATTTGTTGCAATGAGATTTTTGTATCATTTTCATGCGATCTTGGACAGGATTCATGCAGGCTTTTGTCATTTACACAGTTCCATTAGTGGCCAAAATAAATATTCTGAGCTGGGGTGTGAACAGAGCCCCTGTGCTCTTACAATTCGCTGAGAAAGATGTGCAACCTCAATTTTCAGTGACGCTGAGAGGCGTGAAATGATAGAACACAACTGAGAGAAACATTACTGATGGTTTAGATGTAAAATTTCTGTCTTTCTGTGGCGCCAACTCAGTATGTTGCCAGTGTAACAAATATCCCCAAGAGAGATGAATAAAAACCCTTGAGTGTTATTCCACTTTATTTTGTAGTGAGAATGGAGGATGTTTAGAGATTTTATTTATTCAAAGTGTGCATTTGTCTGGCATAATGAAATGGCTTTGAACATGACTCATTCAAGCAGAAAGATAGATACCAGCTAGATTTTAGTGTTTAGAAAGCACCCCAATGGAGCTCGAGCAGGAAAGAAGAAATGTGTTAAGGATCGTACCTGCTTACTGACTAAAATTAGTCAGTGCTGTACTGACCTTGGACTGAGAAGGAGCCTTGATTGTCCAGATACAGTCCAGGGCATCACCAGGCTTCACTCGTTTTTCTTCCTCCACCTGACTGGAGTGGATAATCCCGTCCCATCCACCAACATTAAACTGGCATTCTGTAGACAGACAAAAGAAATGTGGAGGAGAAACATAAAAGAAGAAAAAAATAAAAGGAGAGAAGGGTGTAAAATAAAGAAGTCAAGAATAGGGTCACATGGATGTACATAAAAGAACCAAATAGAAAAAAAAGAGCAGAGGATAACAAGAAAAATGGTTATTATGAGAAGAAACACATGACAAACAGAGGGACAGATGACGGATTTTATTGAGGAAAGAAAAGGATTTAAGGCTGAATTGAAGTCAGCATAGCGGATTAGGAAAAAGGACAATAGGAAGACAGAGGAACAAAGAGAGAAAGGCAGGGAGGGAAGAGCAAGATAAAAGAGGTGTGTGTTCCTTCCTTCATGTTCTTTAATATGTGCATGTGTGTTCATGTACGTCCTTTCAATTCATTTACAGTTGTGTGCCTGTCAAGGTACATTTGCGCATTCAGCATTAACGCCAGTGCCTGAGATAGCCTCCGGTAAGCTTCTGAGCACAGAGGAGCTCTTCAAAAAGGATCGAACGCAAACCTGCAAAATACTGAAGAGCTTACCTGGGATGGGGTTTAGCAGTCCACCCACGTGCAGATGGAAATCAGGGTCTGAAATGATAAGATTTGGATGGCACATTACTCTCAATCCACAGAGCAGAAACAGGTAAGAAGAGAACACAAGATAAGATCACATTAATGCATCCAAGATAAAGCAGAAAGGAGGTCTGTTTGGAGCTAATATCTGTCACCTGATGGGAGGCACTGATTTCTGGGTATATTGGGTTTAGATTTAGAAGGCTCTGATGTTGAACTTGTCTCTATTGAACGGCAAGAAAACAGGGGGGGAAAAAATCTATGATTGAAGAAAATTGTGGATCCTATGACAGAACTGTGGATGTCCATTCTGTCTTTTTCCATCATCTTTTACTGGTAATGAACACAAACAAGATGGGAAAGGGGGGAAGATAAGTATTCCTTTTGTTATACTGAGATCAGATTCTCCTTTATGTTTTGGGATAAAAGCAAACTAATCAGATCCTGTTCTTCACACATCTTACTCAAAACCTTTGATGTGTACAAAAATGTGCTTTCACACTCTGTGCCATTACATTCAGTGCAAATGTGCCCTTCGGTTGCTTGTACCTGCAATAAAGGTGTACTCGATTCGGAATCCAAGGCCTTCCAGCTCCTCGTCGCTGGTGAACTTAACCCACATAAAACGTCCTGTGGATGTGACAATCTCTGGATTCTTTCCCCCACAGAAGCGATCAATAAGCGGAGAGAAACCAAAAGGCCCATCACGTATTTCGATGTGATCGAAGCGACACTCAAACGATGGCTCTATGTAGTAGTTCTTATCAAAAGACAGCTGAATCCTTTGTCTAGGAAGGGCTTTGGCAAACAAGATAGCAGAGAGAGAAAAGAGAAAAAAGGAGAAAATCTGTGAAAAGAATACAATTAAATCTTTCTTTTAGAGGACACAGATAATCTGGGTGGTGTTCTAACGCATAAATTTAAAGTAGAGTCAAATATGAGCTAATCTGGATTTTGAAGTTAAGCAGATAGGCTGTCAGTTCTAACCTCTCTGCTCTCTGGGCGGTGAGATGAACTTTTTAGAAGTTGGCTCAGAGCAAGGTGCAGATTATAAATCTTGTAAATCCTGTTCCACATCGCTGACTGTTAATCTCTGATACTTAGCCATGCCAAATGTTTACTGTATGTAAATGTTTCTTAAGGTTGTATTCAGACATGATATTATATTTCTAGAAAGAACCAAAATGATCAAGGAAAATGTGACAAGTGGCCCACAAGAAAGTGGTTTGACTACTGAAAAGTAGCACTGAATTAAAAATGATCAATCTAGACGAAAATGTTTCCTGTCTCCTTACAAGCTGCATTACTGAGGACTTTCAGAGTAATTTCTGCTATTCAAATTATGAATAATGACCAATATCAGCACAGGTGGTGTTCCCTCCAGATGAGGAGGTTGTTTGTTCTGCAACATCATTACCTGTCGTAGCGGGGCACCCCCGAATATGATGGTCTAACTCAAAATCCATCCATCCATCCATCCATCCATCCATCCATCCATCCATCCATCCATCCATCCCAGACAGGTTTTAGCTTAGATTTTATACTTTCAAGTTATGCTACTCAGTCCGTTTACAGCACATTCCCTGTGTGCATACATCACTCAGAAGAATACATATACAGACAGGTGACAAATTAAAGGAAAACCATGAACTCTTGACACCTACAATGAGTAAGTAAGTAAGAAAAATTTATTTATATCTTTCCACAGATAAAAATCACAAAGTGCTTCACAATACAGAAGGTGATTTTGTTTGCTGGGGGAATATTTTGCATGTATAGTTTGAGCCCACTTCTCGCCTCAGAAGAGGTTCGCTTCAAATCAGTACATGGTTGCTCTGAGCATTTCTGAGTCTTCAGTGTATGATGACACATTTCTGTCTGGACTGGAGTGGTCTCTTCAAGGACGAAAATGCCCCATCCATAAGGTATAAGGATGCACTGAATGAGCATAAAAATTATGTGAGTCATATTCGATTGCCTTTGCATTACCCAATCTTAACCCAGCTGAACGCCTACGAGAGACTTCGCACTGAGATGTCAGGGAGTGCTCTCCAACCATCATCAAAGCACCAAATGAGAGAATATATCTTGTGACAAAGTTGCTCATCCTTCCAGTGGATTACAGAAACTTGTATGATCAATGTCATTGAGGACCGAAGCCATTCTGACAGGTGTGCAATGGCCCAACACTAAAATATTCTATTCTGCACTTTTCCTTTAATGTGTCACCCATGCATATGTGGACACACATGACCACAGGATACACAAACTGAGCCACTGTGGGATATGTCAGCACCGCTGTCACTGATTTTGAGAATACACAACACTGCAGTCACAGCATGAACTCTAGTTCACAAGTTCATCTGTCATGCAGATCCAGATGAATGTACTGAATGTTTGTGGCACTTTAATACCATGCCTCCCCTCCCCGCACACACACTCACACACACATAGTCGGTTGCAAGGGCAATTCATGCTTTCAGAGATGAATCATACTAAATAAAGATGCTGAGGGTGAGGGCGTGGGGCTCTCAATCATGCCAAGCTTGCAGAAGCAAAATGCACCCAGGAAAAGAGAAAAAAGAGCAAGGTCAAGGGTGGTACATGTGTATGGCACAGAGAACAAGTGAACTAAAATAACCAAAGTGATTCTCTTTTCCCTGTGTGAGTTTTTGCTTCTGTTCTTGCCTTTGAATTTGAACCTTTCTGCTTGAATGAGCAGCCTGTATGCCTGCACTTCCTGCTATGAGTGCATTCACTCCCTGATGTGTTGACTCTCATTTTCTCTATAACTTTCTATCTCCTTCTCTCTTTCTCTCACACACACACACACACACACACACACACATGCAAATGACACAGCTTGATACGTAACGAGCAGAATGTATAATCACTGAGCTGATGAACTCTGGGACATGACAATCAGTGAGGCTCACTAACCACAATTTATGATTACAAAGCTATCTGATTAGCTCTTCTACCAAACGTGAGCATCCATCTCGCTGCGATTCAGAATGAAAGGCTGAACACTGGAGCCTGAATATGAATATGACTAAGGCCATTCAGGACTAAATAATAGTAAATGATAGGTTCCATCTGTGGTGTCCCAGGCCTGCTGCGAGGTACTACTGCACACATCAGTAGGCTGGCTGTGATGGAGTCACAGCTTATTCACCAACAATAGGTCTGAGCTTGCTTTGTCCACAGGGGGAGCACTTGAGCCATATGAAAAATCTATTCTCCACAACAGAAGGCAAAAGCACACATCTCATCAGCATGAGAGCCTGTACTTTAACTTCATGGATAAACAGTTCATCAATTTAGAAAACACATCAAGCAGCATCCCAGACCTCATCTCCTATAGCTACTAATGATGCTTTCCATTATGTTTCCCGTGCGGCAGGAAACCAAATTACTGATGGGTGTGATATTTCTGGTAAACACTAAAGCTGACAAGAATGCCTACAATTCAGTGATATGCCATCAGAGCTCAGTTGTGTAGCAGATGTTCATCTCTTTTATATTTTACTTCAATAACCGAATCTTTTGCCAATAGAGATGAGCACACTGTAGCACTGCTCTGATGAGGCCAGAAGTCAGGCGCTAACCACAATGCGCCACTCTCCATCATTCTCAAAGGGTTATATCTGTGTGCTGAAACAAACTCCGGATGGCTCATTTGGAAAAATGTCAGGCTGATTGCCCGCTAGCAAAAGAACAGAAAATCAGATAGGAGCGAGGTTATATAAAACAATGCCAGTCAGGCTAATGACATTCACTGAAGGAGGCAACACGCTGAAAGGCGGGAAACTGTGTCAGCTGTTCTGGCGCTATGGAGCAGAAGATGAAACATCAGTGATCTGGCTTTACCTTCCAGGATGTAAACACACTCCTTATTGGGTGGATAGGGGTTTGGGTAGTTTGGGGAGGAGAAACTCCCGCCGTTGATGTTGCGGATCCACGTGCCACAGTCGTTCTGGTTGGGCCTCTGGCCGCCATAATCGCTCGGGGATTCTGAAATCAGAAAGGCAGCGGGAAAAGAGAGAGAGACAGACAGATGGGGTATTGAGTCAAGGGATCAATGGGGGGATGATTGGAAGGCAAGGAGGGCATACGGAGGATTGGTGCAAGAAAAGGAACAAGCAGGCAGGGGATAAAAAGGGACGAGAGGCCTGATGGAATTAAGAAAAGAACCCTTTTGTCCCGTGATAAAAGTAGAGATAATGCCTCCTCATTTCACACTGGTTCAATATGGATGAAACAACATTAAGAGAAAATAGGAGCACCTGAGCTTACCTTTAGTTCTCTGTGCCAGAGCGAAACCCTCTTCTATTAGAAAGAAGAGTACCCACGCTGTGAAACAGAGATATTACACATTAGTCACAGGTGACTTAAATTCTGTATTCATATCCTCGAGTTCATCAGCAGTAAAGCCACTGAACAGACACCGAATGTGATCGGCTGTGGTATTGATTTCCCCTGTGTCTGATGAAAGTGAAATATAGATCAATATCATTTTTAAGTACGTCTGTGATTGAGTTAGTAAAATTTAAAAAAAAAAAAGTATGGCTAGAAAAGGAAGAGGAGAGCTGAGAGAGAAAAGTTAATGCAATAAAGGTTTATCAAGAATGAGGGTTCTGCCTTCAGGAAAAAAAACAGTCCATTATCAATACAAATTATTCATGGAAGGACAAATAGTGCACAGGCATCCTGTATATAACACAAATCTAAGATGGAAAGTGAGAACTAGACATGAGGTCACCATTTCATTCATTGCTTTTCAGTGATTAGGTGTTGTGATATATCTGTGTTAATGATAGCCATAATGTCTCAATAAGAAATACTGATATCATGTTCATGTTTTTAAAGATTCATACCGTCATGGTTACAGACTTTTTCTCCAACCCCCATTTTCAGTGTCATTTATTTACCAAAAACACACACAATTAAGAAAGCTGTACAAAGATTAATTAGACCAGGAGATTTATTTTCATCAGATTTTCCATAAATAGCAGCATTATAGTTATTATGAGTCTGTTTGGCCAGTGACACTCTAATATTATGACAGTACTTGTCATTCTGCGGCACAATAAACAAGGGCTACTGTGATTCTTTTCTCTAATTACACTGCATATTATTTCCATGTTAACTGATAAATTGTTGGTCTATAAAATGTCAAATAAATATTAATCTAAAAGATTGTTTTCCTTGTCCTATAAGTAACTTTTCACATATCACTATCAAAATGGTTTCAGTTGTTCAGGAATTCCACTGATGCTTAGCCAAACACGAAACGTGGAAGCAGAAGAATATCAATAGCAATAATAGTTTTATCTGCAACACTAAAGTGCAGTGCTAGTAGGGATTTTGGTTTTAGAAATATGTTGCTAATGACAACACTTAATGGAGATAAAGTTCAGTGTGAGATAAAGGCATCAGTACATGAAGAAATAATACAGCTCAGATTATATATAGATATGAATGGTGGGAATACCTGAATTAGTCACAGCTTTAAATGTACCTATACGGTGTGAACAGACTTGCAGTGATACTTGTAGAGTTATTTAGAGATAATTTGAATCTACCAACTCCATCTACTAATCTGCAGCCTCTGGGCACCAGAAAGATAAAGCATTCGCACAAAAAAATGGATAACGGGCCTCTGGGCTCACAGCGTTGATGAGAAGACAGGCATCTGGGCAGCGCATGGACACGGCCAATAAATGGAATATGTTGTAGTACAATGATATCTGCGCTGAGAGCATGCATGTTACAGCTTCTGACACTGTCTTGCTCTGATAAGCCGCTGTAGACCTGATCCCCACTGAGTTCATAATAGGTTGCCCCGCTCACATCAATAGGAGAGCAAGTGTGAGCGTGGCACATTGCATAATGGCACCCAGGAAGGATGGATGGAAGACTGAGAGAAAGAGAGAGAGAAAGAAAAAGAGCGGGTATCTAATGAAGAACAATGCACATTTAACATAAGCAATGAACACAACCGTACCAGTGAGCATAGATGCTTAGACTCATTTTGAAATGCACACGTACAGAAATCCCCCCTCCAGGATCTCATTACCTCTGTCTCCATTATCTTGCAGTGAAGTAGGTGGGAGTACGAACTACCACAGGCAATTTTGGAGAGCAGACCACCCAAATAACAGAGAGATGCTGCAAGCTCACACTGAGGCTTTTTCACTGTATAAGCCAGAATCTAAATTCTGAAGATATCTGAAACACTGCTGCCCTCCACAAAGCTACGATGTGCACAGTGGGAATCTCACCACACTCCGAAGGCCTTTTGTCAGAAGTTTTAAAACACAGACTTTGTAAGAAGAGTGCTTTTATCTGTAAAGACAGAGGGCTGCACTGTCTTAAATGTGTTTCAAGTCTATAAAAATGCAAACTCACTTATTGGGCAAAGGTTGCATAATTTATTCCGGCAGTTGTAACATATTTTACAAAAATCAGCAGCTAAACAGAATTTGAGTCTTTGTCACTTCAACATCAAGAGAACAACTTGCAAATGTGTATAAAAACAGGTGGAGTGTGGAGATTATGAACATAGACACAACTTGTAAAAAAATTAAGGGCTAGCATCTTATGAAATAAAGCAGTCTTTTAAAAATGTAGGTTGGGCCATCTCATCCCGCTGACCTCTGGTCATTTTAAAGCACAAGAGGAAACGTTACCGCCGGTTTCAACCCTGCTATTCTAGGTCATGTCACTTCATCTTTACATCACTTCTCACTCTGGCGTCCAAACCAAGCAGAAGCTGGGCATAAACTGAGGCCACCACAGCTTTCTGAATTGAAACAGAATCAGCAGCACTGCTGTACCCTACGGAGACACCCCCTGTTACACGGGTGGAAGAAATATCATTGCAGGCCCATGAGATACTATTGCCTGCCAATGATTTAGTGTGGCTTCAAGATAAATAACTTATGGGCACGAGTTAGAAGTGCCTGGGAATGAGATAACTGACTTGTGGCTACAAGTACAAAGCAAAGGAACATAGAAACTAAACTGTCTTTATATCAGGGGGGCCATGAGATAAAGAATTATTTGTTTACTGGCCACACCAGGCAGAAATATCCTGCAGTTCATCATGGCTGTTGCCAAACAGTTGATAAGACATGAAAGTCTCTAAAAGGGCTTTAGTTTTACTCACACTGTAACCTGTGTAGTGAAATAGTGAGGTACATTCACCCAGAGAGGGTGCTGAAAGTCACAGAAAGCATCAGAAAATCAACAGCGCTGGAACACACTGGACAGCGCCACTATGCTGGCTATTAGACTCACCGCAAGCAGTATTAGTTTTCATGTATTAATCTGAACATTTACAAACACACCTCAAAGTCAGCAAAGGCAGTTCCATACAAACAGCAGGTTATTGATTTAATATGGACAGTAACGCTTGAAGCAGCTTTTATTTTGAAGTGCAAGAAACTCTAGCCTGTTCAGTAGTTTTTACTACTTAACAGATTTTTCTTTAAGTTTTCTTTGTAAAACTGAACTTAAAACACTACGTATCTTCTGGTCACGTATTATTAAGACGTGGTAAGGATAGAGTTACATGCCCAGAATTGTTCATCCCCGTGTATTGAGAGAGCGTCACTGCCAGCTACTTTCTGGCAGTGACGCTCTCCTCACCTTCGTTAGCGGTGGTTCACTTTGCTGTTAAATCGTTTTCATGGCCTAAACCTCAGCGGTGCAGTGAACTGCCCACACATGCAGACCCTTTCACAGGTTCGCTGCACTTAATCGGCGTTGCAGCCTTGTGCTCCGGCGCGTGCCTCCTGTGCCGACGGCGCGAGCCTGTGGCTGCAGCGGGAGTCGCTCCGGCGGCAGCACGCGCGTGTGCGGGACGTCTGTGACTGGCTCTTAAACTTCGTCGTTTCCTCCGCAGCAGAGAAGGAACTGGCCATGGTAGCACCCTATGACACCCTTAGCTGTAACCCGTGCATTACAAAGTAATATGAGAGTATATTTCTTTTAGGTTATTGATAACATATATTAAATCATACAATAGTTTTAAGTTTCCTTTTCTGGACAGATTTACGCTAGGCTACACTATTTGTGACGAGTTGCTTTTATTACGCCTTATTGGAAGCACTCAATGCGCGCTGATGGCTCGTATCGTTGCTGTGCGTTTTTTTTAAAATTGTATCTGACCTTTGCTGTCCACTGTGATCATAAATCTGCTCCCACTGGCTTGTAAAGTGAGTACCGCTCAGATTCTGATTCTTTTTTCTTGCACCACTGGACCATTACAATATAATAAAAGCACAAAACTATTTTTTTATCGATTAAATGCTCGAAATACCAGATGATTAATGATGTTCGCTTTTATTTATTTATTAAATCTTTCTAATTAGCAGCGAATGTGCTTCGGTCGACTAAAACCAATCAGACCTAACCAAACCCTGGAGGACCTGCGTGGTTTGAGCAGCAGAAGCTTGAACCAAGATCTGTCACAAGAGGGCAAGTAGATGCAAATAAAGGAAGACTGGAAATAGGTGTGACAGAAAGCAGGAAAAAAAGCAAACGTTGAAAACTGTCTGTAAATTGCATCAGCTGTCTCAGATTAAGCGAAAAACATAAAATTAACGAGGCGCATTTTAATCTTCCAAAGCGCATCCATGGTTAATAGGCTATTTGAATTTCATGGCACCTTCATTCTGATGGGATCAAACCCCACAACCTGCAGTTAAACTGTCAGCTGCGCTAAAAAGAGAGGATTAAAGGTTAAACGTTATATCCAAGGTTGAAATATTCTGTCGTCCGTCAAGGAATCAGACCTTGACGCGCACCTCGGATGACCGAGCGGCTCCTGTACAACTCACCTCTGTGCATTTCCTCTGACGATGTGATTCCTAACCCAAAAGCACCTTTTCTAAAAACGCCCTCCTTTTCTGACCATTGTAGGGGTCCACGAGGCTCTTCACAAAATCCAACTTTGCTTGGACAAAAGTAAATCCATTACGCAGAGCCGCGCTCCGCCGAGCTCTTCTTCGGCGTTCCCTTTGCTGTTTTGCCTGCAAGATAAACCCCGCTGCGAGCCTTTCAGCCAGGCATCATTACAGCAAAAGCAGCCTGCAGTTGGACCACGGTGGAGAAGACATGTGGAGGGTGGACTGATCCAGCTGGGCTGACGCGCTGTAAGGAGAGGAAGGTAGGTAGGTATCCAAAAGACGCAGACGGATGGATGATGGATGGAGAGTGACAGAGAGATGGAGACTGGGGAAGAGTACGGAGGAGGACAGCAGGAGGTGGAGAAGAAGAAGAGTCCGTCTCTGTCAGCTCTCCGCCCGTGTCTGAACTAAGAAACGCTCCTGAACGAGGCTCATTTAAGCCGTGGGCGCTGCTTACATCAATGAGAGGCTTGTCAGGAACACGGTCAAGTTACAGACAACGCACACGAAGCTTTTCCGGTGAGGTATTTCAACAATAAGGTTTCCCTCGCGAACTTGTTGCAACTTTTAAAGAGAAAAGAGCGTAAAAAATATCTATCTATCTATGGGGATAACACTAATTCAGCAGTCCCGAATAATACAGTCATGGATAACTAATGTGCTAAATATTGCACATGTGGACACTGCTCTCATTAAGAAAGGGAATGACACATTTCCCCCACATTCAACTTTTGCTTGTTTCACTGGATGCTTTTATTTTTAAGGAAATATCATGTTTCCGGTTCTGTAACGCTTTATTTGCTGCCTAGTCTAACACAGCGTGCAGCGCACCACCTACTGCTTTGAGTCCCCTTCTCTTCCTCACTGTATCTCTCCGTCAAACATTGTCTCGCTCACACACACACACACTCACACCGCCGGCTGGCAATTGTCTATCAATACTGTAGTATTTTTAATCACTTGCAATCTGCTTGAAGGCTACATTGTTACTCTCATTTTTTATGCAGGGGAGGTTTACCCTCTTCATGCATTATTTAGTAAGGTGGCCCTGTAGAGGGGTGCAGGCCCAGAGGGGTGCTCCAAGGGACCTCCAGGGGTCTCATGTAAAATTAAAGGCTGTTTAATTTAACCGTGCAACAAATTCAGATAATGAGAGCATAAAAAGAGGATTATTTTGAGTGGAAATTTGCCACTAGCTTCCCAGCAAGAAAATAAACAAAAAAATGTTCTTGGAAAGGAGCTCCAGTGAGAAATTCCTAAAAGTGATCAAGTATGATTTGGGGGCCATAATATTATGAACAGCTTTAAGAGGAGCGGAACAGGGAAAGAAACACGTGACTTAAGCAGAAGAAACCTTTATTCTCAACTTTAGTAAGTAAACACATTTAGTAGGTTGAACATTCATTTGCAGGCCAAATAAATTACAGACACCCACAGTTAATCATTTGTTAAAAAAAAGTGCAAACCACATGGAAAACCATGAGCTCATTCTTGGAATATAAATAAAACACACCGGAGCACCTAGCTCTTTTAAGCTTGAAAAGACAACAGAAATTAAAACATGAAACTAGCGAACTGTGCTTTATTCAGCAGGACAACCAGGCGTCGGATGATTTGCAGGACTTTGATGCAGCAGAATTAGACATTTACAGACTCCAGGCTCTTTATTTTGGCACTCCCATGATGCACCGTTTTAGGACAGACTCAAAAGAGACAAACTTGCACTCAGCACACATGAAGGCCATTCATTATTTTTAGTGGGATCGGAAGCATAAAAATGTTCTGCAGCATCATTATATCACATTATGTTCACTTTTCACCAATTGCTGTCTGTAGCTGTGAGGCTGAATCAATATCATACAATCAGTTCAGTTTAATTTCACAGGAAAAAAAACCCAAGAGGTTCATCAGCTGTGCAAAGACAATGGACAGAAACACGTGTGTGGCTTTGAAGTAACGATGCACATTTATATATACACACAATGTTAAAGGTGCTTCCTTTCCAGTGAACAAACAAAAAGAAACTGCTTTTATCATTGGAGCTACTTGTTGGGCATTTCAAAAGGATCCAAATACACTACTAACACCACTGACGATCACACTCCTAACGACAGTCGGTCCAAAGAAATCACTGCTTTAAACTTGAGAGTGATCTCCATTAGGATTTCGTTCTCTGTCTCTATGGCCTTGTTGCAGCTCCTGTACTTCTAAAACTGGAATGAATAAATGAAATGAAGCATAAATATTTAACATCTGACTCAAGGACTGAAAAATATCAAAAAGAAACGTTTTGGGGTATACGAGAATCCATTTATTGGCCCTTGAAATGAGTCTGAGTGAAAATGTGTGAAGAGGAAAGGGTGGTCGGGTGAGCGGCATGCGCGGGAGGATGGGAGATGATGTTCTCCCATGATGCAGCTTTGTTCCTTCACATGGCATCAAAATGAAAACGGTGGGCTTCCTGGCGCTTCTCTCGGTCATCTGCTTTCTGCACAACAGACACACACAGAGAAACACACAAAACCAGGTTTTTAAGGTCAAAGGAAAACAGTCATTTATCTTGTACTGGAGTCATAAATACAAGAGGACACATCATCAGATTTTGTAGCGTATACAAAACAAACAATGACGACCTTCACTTATTTCTCTAAAGAAAGTTTAGGTTCTCCATCATCTGTTGAAATGGATTTTTCTCTGTCATGTACAAAAATTAATTTCTAAGGAGGGACAGAGCTTGTGCTGGAGGGGATGAGGGACCAGAAAGGCAAATCACCACCGTGTATTTTGGGAATGCCCGTGGGGTTTTCAATTACTGGCTAACAATCAGAGATGGTAGGGAAAATTTAAAAAAAACATGAAAATCGGCTTGATTATTTCAAATCTTGAGGAATGCGCCATCACAACTTAAAGGCATTTAGAATAATGCTATTTCAAAGTTAAAAACACTCATCACATGGTTGAGTGAGAAAACACCAATGTTAGTTGACAGTTCTAATGTGACGCAGGATTTTATTGATTTGAGACTTCAGAGGGACAGATCTGATGAGGATGGATTGAGTTTATTAATATCATGCAGGCAAATGAGTGAGAGTTGTAGTTTAACAATCTCATAACTGTGTTACTTACAGCTTTTTGGTTTTACTTCAGTATTCAGGGTTTTGTTTTGTATTACTCCTTCTCTCTTTTATTTTAAACCCCCGTTTGCTCTTGAATCAAATGTTTGGATTTGTATGCTCTAACAGAGTTTGCATAATGTTATATGATCTATACTACTGTACACCGTATAAGTGCTTCCACCTACACATAACACAGGAGCTGCTCAGCCATGGAAATCCACTGCAGGTTTTGTGCTGATGTTAATACCAGAGGAGGAACTCTTATCAGCAGAGCTTTGGTGATTTTTACTCACTATGTTCCTCAGCATCTTTCTTAGAAACAAGATTTGTAATCTCAATGAGATTTTTACCTGAATAAAGAAAGGATTAATAATAATTAAGTAATTAAATAACTCCACCAGTGACCACTGAGTGCTTCCAAAGAGCCAGACCTTTTAGTAATTTTTAAAATGGTCTTGAGCAATATTTCTCTAGGGTTTCTTAAGAGGTTTTTTTTCTTGGACATTGGCTGCTTTTTCAATCATTTTGAGTCCAGTCCTTGTACCTGACCATTTTCAGAGGAATTTGCTTTTTTTTTTTGTTAAGTCACTTTAACACTGATCTACAAATCATTTTGGCACCCAACTTACAAACCAGTGTTGTGTCCACACACAAAACACAACTCAGTTAAGATGAAATCTTTAAATTGTGTCTTTAGGTATTTTGTTACTAGCAGTCACACAATTTGTTGCAAATTTTATGAGAAGTGACAAAAATAACAGTTTGACAGACATATAATAGTAGTTTTACAACCACACGATTTTTCCCCCTGAGCTAATAGTGAAAACCTCAGTATACCTCAGAATGGTGTGCAGGGTGTTCTTAAAACATCTGAGGAAACTGGACAAGTGGCAGGAGTAGCAGGCATAAGAAAAGCATCTATAGCAAATGAACAGTACCTGAAAGTCACGTCCTTAAGAAATAGGAAAAAAATTCACGAAAGACCTGACACAGAACCTGAGAGCTGCATTTGTACCTTTAGTTGACATTTGAAGAAATTACAAGAAAGCCTGCGAAGAATAAAAGTGGTCATACCACTACAATTCTAACTTTCGTTACAATTGTAAAACTCTTCTTCTGCCTTATATATTTCTAATACGTACATTACATCTCGTTGCCCATTTCCAATTTTTTTAGTAAAATATAAAGAAATGGAGGGTAGCTCAAGACTTTTGCATAGTACTGTACTTCAACCTTTCCAGAGAAACAGATATTTCTGGAAGCTTTTTTAAGTACAGGTTACTATGCAATGCTTTTACTGATTTGGCTAAAGAGTGGCCCATGAGATAGATAAATATAAGACCCCTGCCTTAAATTGTACTTTATTCCATCTCTAATAATAACCAGGAAAAAACAGAACAACAGGAACACAGAGTTTTCTGAAGAACTACTGGATTTGCCGTGGAGAATAATTTAGACATCACCTGCTATTATTTTTGCAAAGCCAAGTTACACGGGCACGGTATGTGGGAACCACTGAATACTCCACTACAAACAGGTAAACGGTGCCTGTTCCCCTAACCTCACAATAAACACGAACAACATGTGCAATCACAGAAGCTGTACAGATCAAAGCTTCTGACAGCTGCAGCCTGAGCATGCTGTTTGTTAGCCAAACTAAAACTGATGGCAGTGAGATGACTAATGTGTGACTAAAACGCAAGTACATTTTCTTAAAAGCCAAAAGCTCTGTACATCTGTGTGCTTGTTGCATGTGAGGACATTGTATTACTTCTAAACCAGAAACAGCTAAAATCTGGATTTGCAATCTGCAGTGCACCGGTCAGAGAACCTGAACCAAGCCAAACTGAATGCACTCAGATTTGAAAGCAGTGCCGAATAGGGCGAACCTACTACCATTTATTCTTGGATTAAGTATGGACACATTGTTTAACTGGAAAATTTGTACTTTATTTGTACTGTATTTACATTTACCAGTTGATTAGTTAAAAATGTGTTTGGGGAAATTGATCAAACTAAAACATTCTGGTTAACTTTGTGGTCTAATGTTCAAATCTGTTAATAAGTGATGCACAAATTAGACTTTTGGTGAGGAGGTTAATATTCAATTACATCACAACAGGTAA
This sequence comes from Oreochromis niloticus, assembly GCF_001858045.2. Lineage (NCBI taxonomy): Eukaryota > Metazoa > Chordata > Actinopteri > Cichliformes > Cichlidae > Oreochromis > Oreochromis niloticus. The sequence goes on from NC_031965.2 coordinate 34,504,278, forward strand.
AAATGAAATGTTTGCTCCAATGATAAATCAAATTCAAACATCACACAAGCACACAGAGTTTCTGTCCTCCCGTCAATGTGAAAAGGCTTTTAAGGATATTATGTGTGCATTCATAGCCAACAGTCTATTATCATCATCTGGGCAGTGGGACAGACAGGCAGGTGTGATGGCTGCAGGCAGTGGTGTACGAACTAAGCTGTGAACAAGCTGACAGACGTGCAGCAGCAAAGTCCACCACCCTCTCCCAACAACACCTCCTCCCTGAGGGCCCTGCTCAAGTCACCTGCTTCTAATACTCTAATACTCCTGGTGTGCTGATGAAAAAAACAAATCCAAAATTTCAGCCAACAGCAGCAATTTCTCATGTTTTCTGTTTACTTCTTTGAACCGGCACCTGACATCGTCTCAAACAGAACAAGAACATTTTATGATGTGAGAGCCCATGAAAGCAATTTTGTAATTTCAACATGTCCAGACTGTGTTCATCCCCGCAGTGCAGGAGTAGAGATAATGTACAGTTCTTTTTGAAGACAAGAAGGAGGAGGCCATGGGGGATGTGTGAACATTTGCAGCTGTGGTATCAAAAGTCACGGCTGAAGTGATACTCCACCCTATATCTCTCTTTCAGGTGTCAAACTCAACCCCCTGTAGACTTCAAAGGAAAGTGTAAAAAGTTTTTCGCCAAAATAAAACTACAGACACTTTTTCCATCCTTACTGTTGATGTTGTAAGTGTGTCAGAACCACTTTATCCCAACTTAATGACTGTTCACTACCAACAACCGGAAAGAACCACGATTTCTTCTCAAATGCTAAATTTAATAAAGAAGTAGTTACTGCGTACTTGTAATACATACAATTCTATCTTTCTTAAAAAGGACTGTGAGGGCATTAACTAAATCATTTATAAGCTGCACCTTCCAGAATACACCAAGTTGATGCTTTCCTCACCAGGTGGACCTTGCAGGTTAAAACAACCATATATGCATAGCGAGCTCTTGCAGCCGTGTGAAAAATGACATGCAAAATGTCTGAGCTTAACAGAAAGGATCTGGGGTCGACCCTGCCGTTTAAGCCGTTTTCACACTTAGATAACAGCTTTTAAATTCTCGAGACTTCACCTGAAAGAAGTGCAGGTGTGAACGCAGATGTGAGACAAAGTCAGATTGGACATTAGCTGGTCTTTAAAACATTTAGCTCCTTCATTAAAAAGTCTGTATGATGTCAGACAGCGTGGTCTTCTGCAAGCTCTACCCAGACAGCTTCGCTGACTAAAACCACACAGAGTATTTCCAGTAGTGCAAATGTGTGTGAAACTACTGTAAAGTGATTATTCACATGTGAAAATGGCCACAGATGACTTAGAATCCATTATTCTATTGATCAAGGCCGTAACAGTAACAAGTGTCTGATATTCTGGGGTTTATTTGAACAAAATTGGTGATTTGTTCAATCGCCTAAACATACATTTTTGGTCCCTATAATCAAACCAAGCACCTACAAATAAAATAATAATATTAAAAAAAAAAAAAAAGTTAAAGTAAAAAAAAAGCTATACCCAGGACACAACCCTAATGTCCTTGTTTAAAATTTGCAGACTAATTCCCACCACCCTTGGGGCAACTGTGGTTCAGGGGGTTGGGAAGCTCATCTTGTAACCGGAAGGTTGCCGGTTCGATCCCCAGCTCTGTCTGTCTTGGTCGTTGTTCCCTTGGGCAAGACACTTCACCTACCGCCTACTGGTGTTGGCCAGAGGGGCCGATGGCGCGATATGGCAGCCTCGCTTCTGTCAGTCTTCCCCAGGGCAGCTGTGGCTACAACTGTAGCTTGTAGCACATTCTTGCCTACAGCTGTGGCTACAACTGTAGCTTGTAGCACATTCCTGCCTACAGCTGTGGCTACAACTGTAGCTTGTAGCACATTCCTGCCTACAGCTGTGGCTACAACTGTAGCTTGTAGCACATTCTTGCCTACAGCTGTGGCTACAACTGTAGCTTGTAGCACATTCCTGCCTACAGCTGTGGCTACAACTGTAGCTTGTAGCACATTCCTGCCTACAGCTGTGGCTACAACTGTAGCTTGTAGCACATTCCTGCCTACAGCTGTGGCTACAACTGTAGCTTGCCAGAACCACTTTATCCCAACTTAATGACTGTTCACTACCAACAACCGGAAAGGACCACGATTTCTTCTCAAATGCTAAATTTAATAAAGAAGTAGTTACTGCAAGAATGTGAGAGTGAATGAATAGTGGAATTGTAAAGCGCTTTGAGGGTCTCGAAAAGGGCTATATAAATGCAATCCATTATTATTGTTATCAACCCTCATGTAAAATTTGTCTCTGTACAGAACAGCCAAATCTATAAATGCACCATTTATGTCACTTTGGGAGTCATTTGAAATCAAGGTATTCTTTTGTTTAGGTGTTTTATATCAGTGTAATTGTTGGTGTAATCATTCCTGCCATTCCTACTGGTCATGCTACTCCCAACACGAATCCAGTGTAAGTAATCAGGAATAAAAAACCTGATCACGTGGGTATTATCCAAAGTTTCTGTTTTTTAAGTACAAGATTTTCATTTCTGCGGGCATTTCCTAGCTGAGCTGCAGTGAAGGGACAGTCGCACAAAGGGAGGAAATTTTGTGCTAAAAATATGCAGAAGATCCTCATCGATGTGGACAACCACACACTGCTGAAGCCTCGTGTAAGCTTTGGCTCAACTATGTATTTATGCACAGAATGAGGATTTCCCTTACATTCTGATCTCAACAGTACGGGATCTTTTCATTACCAAGAGAAATAACTGCTGCGACCAACGGCTTACATATGTCTTATTTGCTTTAAGCCACACTTGTAAACGTGTCATAAATCCGTGATCCAGTTCTTTAAATGTTGTGTAGGCCCAAGTGGATCTAATTATACCTACTCTATGCTTGTTAGTTGAATCTGAAGGGGACAAGGTCAAAGTTTTAAATAATGAGGTCAGTGTTTGTACAAGTAAACCCTGTGAGTCAACAGCTGATTCGACAGACGGCTCTAATCACCCAGTTTCAGGAATTTTTTTCTATTTTTGTCTGTATGAAGTCAGTGAGAGAGGACATCCTTCAAATCGAAGAAAATTGTATTAAAAGAAGGGTGGCCTTAAGGAAGAGGAGCTAAAACAGCTGGTGTCAGAGATGATAAGCTAATGGGTAGAACCAACAAGATATACAGTGGTGTAAAAAAGTGTTTGCCCCCTCCTGATTTCCAATTTTTTGTATTTTTGTCACACTGAATGTTTCAGATCATCAAAGATTTAAATATTAGACAAACATAATGCAAGTAAAAACAAAAGGCAGTTTCTAAATTATTTATTATTTTATTAATTATGTTTAAGTTATTTATTATTAAGGGGGAAAAATCCAAACCTACATGGCCCTGTGTGAAAAAGTGATTGTTTGTTATCACATCTTTGGTACACTCAATGTGGCTAGAGTTCAATTTCTCTAGCCACACCCAAGTCTAATTACTGCCACACCTGTTCTCAATCAGGAAATCACTTAAGTAGGATCTGCCTGACAAAGTTTGTCCCATTACATCTGGTGTAAAAGTAACGCAGCATTTTTAGAATATCATCTCATCTATAAAATATGGTGGTAGTAGTGTGGTTGTCTGGAGTTGTGCTGAATTCATGAATTCTGCTGTATACCAAAATATCCTGAAGGACAATGTCCTGTTTGTGAGCTTAAACTGAAGCGCACTTGGGTTCTGCAGCAGGACAATGATCCAAAAGACACCAGCAAGTCCACCTCTGAATGGTTTAACAAAAAAGAAGAAGGATTTGGAGAGGCCTAGTCAAAGACCTGACCTGAATCCGATTGAGATGCTGTGGCATGACCTTAAAAAGGCAGTTCATGCTTGAAAACCCTCCAATGTGGCTGAAAAACAATTTTGCAAAGATGAATGGGACAAAACTCCTCCACAGTGCTGTAAAATACTCATTGTCAGTTATTGAAAACGCTTGATTGCAGTTGTTGCTGCTAAGGGCGGCCCAACCAGTTATTAGGTTTAGGGGGCAATCAGTTTTTCACACATTCCCATATAGGTTTGGATTTTTTTCCACTTAATATTAAACAGCTAAATTTAGAAACTGATTATTTGTGTTATCTTTATCTAATATTTAAATTTGTTTGATGATCTGAAACATTTAAGTATAACAAACATACAAAAAAATAGGAAATCAGGAAGGAGGGAAACACCACTGTAAAATACACAAGGATTATTTTGAAACATGCAAAGCTACTCTGGTAGTGCCCATATTAATATCTCATTTATCAGTTTAAGTGTAAAGGTTATGGTCTGTTTTTATAATCAAGACTTGATGAGGCGCAGGATTAAAGGGGTGAAATGTACATCTTTAAAGGTCATGATTTGGCACAGTTGAAGACTAATGAATAACAATGATTCTACATTATGTGGACTGCTGATTGTGCAGTCAGTCAGTGACTTTGTTCTGCAGGTGAACAGGCAACAAGTTAAAATGCTATCAGATCTTTTTTTCCCTTTCCAAACATGTTGCTTAAATGTTACAGCAGAGCCGTTCATGTTTTAGTATAACAAAATGACTAAACCCAGTCCCTAAATTGGAAAGATTTTTTGAGACGCATGTCCTCTTTTGTGGATAAGCCAGTGCGTCCCTGATGTTGACTAATTTGCTTCATCCAAAAGACGAGCAGAAACACATTTATTCAATCTTTTTTTTAATCCTGTCAGTTTTGGTTTGTAATAAAGCCTTCATCTATCTTCAAAGACAGCAGCATCTCATATTGATTGATGCTATGTTTTTTTTAACTTTTTTTTTTTTTTTAATGCAACATGTTTTTAGGGAGCAGATTGATTTGATGTTCTTTCCTTTGGATAACCAATCCACTGGGCTGTGCTGCTGTCCAGGCCTGGTTTAATTGACTGTCCTGGGGATACTACCAATAGTCATCCTGAGGCTTGAATCATCATTAAGCAGCAGAGCATTGATTTGTGTCCATCTAAAGGGTTTTCTGACACAGTGGGCTGGTCTGTGTCCCAAACCAGGTGGAAAACTACAGTGATGCATACTGAAGTCTCACAGGGCTTTAATGTCAGCTAATTAAGTCTGGCCTGCATGATGATGAGATTGATTAAATTCTGCTTCATTGGTTTTTTCTTTCCCACAATTTGTTTAAAGGGGACCTTTCCTCAACTTGTGTCATTTATATACTGTTGCAAAGGTTGATTCTTGCATTAAACATGGACGAAGTTTCAAATAATGAGGTCAGTGCATGTGAACCTAATCCCTGGGAGACAAACACTCAAAAAGCTCTGTTTCAGGCAGTTTGCTCTACTCTTAGCTCTGTGTGTGAGATAGGATATCACTAATATGGTAATCTCAAACACATAGCTCTGGCTTTGTGCACAAAAGCCTTACCGATCTGGTCAGAAAATCTTCTGCTTGCTGTGGGCAGCCAATTGGAATAAAGTTGGCTTTAAAGGAAGAGGACCCCTTTTTCAGACAAACCAATAGGCTGAACAAAAGTGGGATACCATGTAAGATAAGATATAACTTATTTAGCTGTGAATCATGCAGATCTACTCTAATAAAGTCCAAGAATAAAAATATGGGGTTCAAAATGGTGTAACAGGTGCCTTTAAATACTTGTTTCTTCTACTTTCTGGAATATAGTCATATGGACTTCTTCATATCCCTAGCAAATATTGCATTGAACAGAAGTTAACAGAATTTGTGTAAAAGCCCTGTTAGCTGGTTAGGCTGGGCAACATGTCTTTGCCCTCATGCTTCTGCCCTCTGCCTGACTTTGTTATCAGAAGAGCAAATACCAGAGGCGGCGGTGCAAACACACAGAAATGCCAAATGTCAATCAGCCGGCTCGCCTTGACCTTACCGGATGCCCCGCTGTAAAGGAGATGGGAGAAGATGAGATATAAGAAAGAATGTTAGCAGCTGGTATATGTGATTTAGCTTCAGTGTTAATTCTCTGGGTGGTGAAGGAGGTTACACCACATTAGCCTGTCAGTCCAGCTGTGTGTCTTCAAGTTATCAAGGCCAGACATATAGTCCAATTCAAATCAAATTTATCTTTAAATTGTGTCAACCTGAACAACCTGAAGGGTATATACTGACAAGACACTGGAGATCGTCCTCCGATAGAGTCAATGCTGTTTAGCTTTAGGAACGGAAGAACGCTGTGGGTTTAAAACGCGGTTTACCAATTAAATTAGAAATAGCTGCAATTTGATTTATGGTAGGAAACTGTTATGTATAGATGTATGTAAAAAATGATGCAGTGTATTGTGTTGCAAAGAGAAAAGTGTTATTTCACCTTTCTAGAGGTAAAAAAACTAATCCATCTTTTCAATGGTATAAATGACAACTGTAAAAGTGTAGCTAAACAAAGATAAGTCACATTAAAAATCTTAGAAGACTAGCATTACCAGATTATCTTGTGCAAGTTAAAAATTACCCACTCATGTCTGTGTTTATAGTGGCACATTCGAACCGGGTAGATCTGAGTTTTATTGGAATCCACTGATATTACTCTCATATAACGGCAAATATTGATTAGAAGGCATCTGGCTGCTTGCTACAGACCTAATGTTAGCTTACTACTAATAGCCTGCCACATTTTGAAGAAAGATGGTGAAATGTTCCTTAAGCATGCTGCCCTGCATGTCAACCATCTCATTATACTTTGGGATTTTGCTCTTTAGATAGATTTAAGTTGCCCTTTCTGTGAATTTGTCTCTAAGCTGTACAGACACTCTAGCCTCCTGAATTTGCACCCAAAATGTGTCTAAACACAACTTTCATAATTCTTGGGTGCGACAGAGGCAACAGAAAAGTGAAAAGAAAACAAACAACTGTAATGGATAATGTTTTCACAGCACTTTTGTATTTGGTGTAACATGGTAGATAATTGGAATTTCTACTTTTCAAATTGCAGCCTTGGCAGATTTGCATGGGATAAACATCACAGACTACCTCTGCAAATATTCCAACTGCACAGAGTTCCCCAGGTAGTAGTAGTCAAGTGCAAACATGGCTTAATTCAACTGTGACTCCCAAGGAGCATTTCAATAAGAACTCCAATCACTGAACCTGAAGTTCTGCTGCATGCACAGTGGATGCTCAGGATTATGCACAGTGGAAACCTGATAATGCATTTAGTAATCTGAATCAAATGAGTTTTTGTATGCATTGTGAATGTTGGATGCCTCGCCAACTGTGGTGCAGTGTTTTGTTCTGAATTGAAATGACGATGAGTGCGATGTTGCATATTTCAGTGCATTTGAATAAAATATTCCTGTGCTGCTTCTAATCTATCTAATTAAAGCCTATCATGAGTTTGCAAGTACTATATGATATACCACCATATTATTAAACCATTAAGAAGATGTTACTGAACTGCATGCTGTGGAAATGAGAACTCTGAAATGAGTAGTCAAAAAGGCAAAAAACCTTTCTAGAACTAGTAACTATTACTCTTATTAGGGGTACAGTGGAGGGTAATGAGACTGTGACTAGTCAGACTATGAACACCACAGTGTTCAAAGCCAAATATATTGTGGTTTATGACTGACAACCTCTTCCTTCTTTCTGTGAGAACAAGACAGAGCTGAGTTGAATCTGTGGGCTACTCAACAACAGCACACACTGGGACTGAACATAACACAACTGAAGTGAAATGTGTGTAAAAGTGTCCAATGTAGCCACTGTCTGAGCTTTTCATGCTGTTCTTTTATCTTTGATGTTTGGTAAATGGACAGGTACTCATATAGCCTTTCTACTCAGTTGAGCACTCAAAGCGGTTTCTTACTACAAGTCTCATCCACACAAACATTCATATGCTTTTATCTACGCCTAAGTGCTTTCTGGCATTGACACAGTCTGATGGATGCATCAGGGGCAACTTGGAGTTCAGTACCGTGTCCAAGGATACTTCAGCATGTGAACTGAAGGAGTTTGATTGGTACCTGATGTAGACTTGGTTAACATCTAGCTTTACTGGATGCATGTGCTAACTGGGATTAAAACCCCAACCTGTTGTTCCAAAAACTAATGTTACTACTATACTGTCCAACTTTCAACCAATCAGCATTTGACGTATGTACAGTACAGTTTGTTTGTTTTTTGAAGGGCTGCACCCAAGCACATTTAAGTAGCTTGCGTATAAACAGAACCGTAAATAACCTTTAAGAGTGAAATAACCGTTTTCTTAATTGCATTCCCCATTTCCTGCTCTTGCAACATAGCTTTCATCCGCACACTCATCACTCCTCCCATCCACCTGAGCCTGCTAGATGTATCTTGTGTACTTAGTTTGGGCACCAGCCATGCTTATTTATTTATTTTTATCTTTTTGAATTTCGCATCAGTTCAGATGAAGCTGATGCACACACCCACATTTCTAAAAAAGAGGGCAATTAGAGCGCTTCTGTGTGTGTAACCATGCTGCATGTCAACCTGAGTGAAGACGCGCGCACACACACACAAACACACACACAGGAACACATTAAGTGCACATGGTCTCACGGCAGATGGTTTGGAGAAGATGCCAGCAACTTACTGCACTGCTCAGCCCAGCAGACTGTGTGTGTGTGTGCGTGTGTGTGTGTGTGGATGAAAAAGGAAACAATCCAGAAAAAAAAAGAACATTTGCGATAATTTGTGTTTGTGTCTGAGTGTCATCAACCCTGCTATGATGGGATACATTTTACTGAGACTGTGATGTGTGTGTGTGTGTGTGTGTCTATTAAAAAAAAAAGAAAAGAGTTTTTTTTTCTTCACCGGAGGAGGTGAAGAAAAAAACCAAAACCAAAAACATGAAAACATGCATCGACTCCCTGGAGGGCACATTTATGGCGGTAATGAACAGCAGATCTGCCGTGCTGAAAGGACAGAAGAAGGCAATTACAGCTGAACGTCCTTCCAGGTTGTGGCCCCGAGAACGAGAGAGAGAGGTAGAGTGAGAGAGAGAGTGTGTATGTGTGTCTTGGTGGGAGGCGAGAGGACTACAGGACAGGGACAGTGAGACCCATCTGCTGCTGGTTGTGACCAATCTGCTCTCTCTCTCTCACACACACACACATACACACACTCACACTCTGAAGCAGTAAATCACCAGGAAGAGGCCAACATTAACTACAACACGCTACTCTGTGTCTGTGTGTGTGTGTGTTCTGACCTTCTCTTGCCAATGAAGGATGCCAATAATAACAAGGATGAAGACACACACGCCGATCAGTGCGATGGCCGTCAGCAACACGCTGTTGCTGGGGGTAAGGTACAATTTAGCGCTCCAACTAAGGAGAGGGAGAGAGAGGGAGGAAGAGAGACAAAGAGAGATTGCCATATGCTGTTTTATGTTTTGCCATAGTTTTATCTGACAGAAAAACAATGCAATTACCAAAATGGTGGACATTAGCAGAGACTGTGTTATGTTAAAATAAATAAACGAACAACTCTTTCACTTTCTGGTCATACAGCTGAACAGAATGAAAGACTGCTCTCTCTCTAGTTTCCAAGAACTTTTATGTATTTCCAGAAATCCAGCCACTTTGATGTATTAACTTTATCTTCATCTTGATACATCCTGCAATCTGTTAGCTTATACTTTGTGTGAAAAGACTACCAAGGCGCCTGTTTTCATATAAACACTCAGTTAGTCTAATTTCACTCATGGTGTATATGTAGGTATGTGTGCGTTGGCAAACCTGGCAAACATGCAAGTGTTATGAGCCTATCGAGGAAAGTGCATGTGTGTCATTGTTTGTCTGAGATGACTAGCCATCTGGAGCTCCTCCTGGGTTTTCAGCTACATGTGAACAGCGTCATGATAACATGAGGACACATGCTGCGAGGTAATAGCGTGTGTGCGTGAGCATGTTTTCTCACTTCTGGGTATTGTTTTGTGAAGATATACCACAGAGACGCTGTCTGGAGCGAGCTGAGGGTAACATTAACTCGAATATGCCAGCAAATGACATCAGACGAGGCGGTTAAAAGTGTTGAATAGGGTCCATAGTAACAAGTGTTAACAGGTTCTCTGAGCAAATTATACGACTGTGAACAAGGAAAGCAGCCATTTGTGACCTGTCTATATTGTATTATATCTAGAGGTGTAAGTGTTTATGTACCTGCGGGGTGTATCATGTGGGAAAGGCATGACAATAAGTTGAGAGTTGGGAATGATGGCCGTCCACTCCTGCTTCCTTATCTCCTGAAAAGAGAAGAAAAACACATTAACTGATTATCTTTATTCACAGTAATACATTATAGCAACCATATATGCGATACAAGCAGACTGCTTTAAGATATGCACACACCGACACAATATGTATGTTAAGTCCTCTGAGGTAGAATAATGGGTCCCATTCTTAGCTACTGTGGACTTGCTATTTTAAGCCATGTGTTTCAGACATAGACAACCTACTACTTGAAATAAATTACTCAGGCTATGGTGAATAAAGCCAATCTTTTTTTTTCTTTATTGTGAGTCTGTGTACATATGGCCGGGTGTATTTGTATGTATGATAAAGGATTTCTGTGGCAGTTTGTGTGCGAGCGCAGCCATCTGCAGAAGTCAGCCTCTGTCTTGATGAAATACACATGGTCTTTTCATCATGTAACGTATCACATCTCAGCAGCAGAAAGGTCTGCTTTGAAGACTGAATTTATGGGAGGGAGCTGAAAGTTAGAACACACATTAAAAGTACATACAAAATTCTAACCGAAGTCAATTATTTTAACAAAAATCTCTAGTCCAGTAATGACTCACTACATCACATCTGAAGACTCTGCAGCTTGAAAACTTACAAGTCAGAGATTCAGAATTACTATTAAGATAAGTAGTGTTTTTGAATATTAGCATTTCAATTTAGCAAATTCTGGAAAAACAAAAGTATTTCATGTTAATGATGTCTGGTCTCCTGTGTTTCATTTACAACTTGAATGCTCATGTTTACTGGTTTCTTTGTTTGGTATTATATCAACAGTGATTATATTAACACTGAGTGTCCACAGTGGCAGGGGTACTTCTTTTAAATTATGATACACTCATAGTTTACCCAAATAAGAGTTTTCCTTTATATTTCCTGATTAGATCTCGACTCATTACTGTGTAGGCGAGGGAGAGAGTGTTTGACAGACAGATCCCTCAGGCTCATCTTAAAGCTTACTTTAGTTTGAGATGTTTTAGTGTCAAAAGCTCTTGTTTGCAGGAACACTGTGAATATACTAAAGTACTTTTCTTGTGTAGAAGCTGCACAGTGCAACCACAATCTGACCTGCTGGTCACTGAACAGCTTCCCCGTACAGGTAGGGGTATGGGTCTTACAAAAGGACACCACAGTGGCGATAATGAGGACAAATGGGACATACTGTCCAATTCTTTGTTTTTTTTAGCCTTTTTTCTGCCTACATTTGTAGAATGGAGCAGACAACTTACACTTACTATGATTTTAAAGCATTTAGCCACATTGCCTGATTCAAAATTTAAATGCAAAAATGAAAGCCTGAAAGGTTAAGCAGGGCCGTTATATGCAGGTATCATGAAAATAAGCAAAAGTTAAAACAGCATAATGAATATATTGAACCTCATAGTTATGCATGAAAGCAGATTAGATTTCTTTTTTTAATTAAGACAAAGGTAATGAGACATATGTACAAGGAAAAAAACAACAACGAATTTACAAAGAAAAAATGATTTTGTTTTACAGCAAGAAACCATATAATATATTTGACTGTATACTAAAAAGGTGGCAAAACCTCATCACACCACAGACATCTCTAATTACTAAATACTGTGACCATTTTTTACTTTGTTAGCTCAAAGAGTGGCAGAAAGAAAGCCTGGTTTTAGCCTAGAAACATCAGGCTATGATTTGGATTTGAATGAGAAAATAGCTTCTCTAAAAGACCTGCAATTACAGAGTGCCTTTTAACTTTCTGCAAACCACTTTCCACTGTGTCCTTGCCAGAACAAGTTCAGTGTCTTGCACATGAATACTTTGGCACGAGAAGGGGCAACCTGTTTACCGCACGAGTTAATTCTGCCTTGCAAAGTGAATAAATGAGGCTACTTTGCAAAAGGAAAAAAAGTACTTCTTTTATTGGGGAATATCCTACTTCTCTCACTTCTGTCTTCTCCAACTAATTTTGATGCATTTTTCACATTTATCTTGAAAAAGGATCAAATGTTAAGAAAGTGCTGAGAGGGTTAAGACAGACTTAACATAACTGCAGAGTTTACAAACATTTGCTTGGAGAACTGTTTGACAGCAGCTTGACTCTGCATAAGTTTTAGTTTCATTTTTAGTTGTTTGCTGCCTTAGGGCTCAGCAGCTAGTGGTGACATCTGACATGAGACTGACACAGGCCATATTTAGCATCTTTATAAAACAGGGCTTAGGTTTCTGGAAAAGCCCAGTGTAATCGTCTGTGTCTGCTAGCGTTCTTAGCCACATTATTCTGCTTTAAGAGCCTGCTCAGCCATCTGGGGTTGTTCTCCGGCTCATAATGGGTTAAGAGTGCAGTGGTATAAATAGGAGAAGGGGGCAATATATTAATGATTTAAAGGCTGTAACTATACTCGCAGTTCAGAGGAAACAATTCCAGTTCTACGTTTGGCAGAATCTGTAAGTGCCACTGCTCTTTAATTCTGACTCTCCTTTCTTCATCAATTGGAAGGAACTACATCTTGCAGCTATTTTGAATAAGCGTACAGCAACGGCATTGCTTTTTACATAACAAGCTCATTCTAGCCGCCAGCCATTGTCGCTTAGCTCTTGGAAAGCACTGCCGTTGGTGCGGCAACTGGCGGGGGAGCAGAGCTGGAGACGAGTCAGCCTCCACTACCGCTGCCTGGGAGCAGATCCGATCTGGCTGTTTGGAAGAGAAAAGTGTTCCTAAGTCTTCAGAGAGAACGAGAGATACTCTGGTTCAAAGCCAGGAAAACTGGCACACTATGGAGAGTGAGGGAGACAGATACAGAGTTAGAGGATGAGGAAGACAGAGAGAGAGTGAGAGTGACAAGTAGGGGACTGATTAGTGAAGTAAACCACTTTGAACAGCAAAGGGAATCCCCTGGGTGGAAGATAAGTGAACAGGAGGACTGAGACTCACAGAGAAAGACGAGGAGGGGTGAATAAATGAGAGGACTGATTGGACAGAGGGAAGAAGATATCCACTAAGATTCTACAAAACATCGCCTTCTGCGAAACAGCAGGCAGAAACTCTCTTTGTGCTGGAGAAAGTGTAAAGGGCACAGCAGGGGAGACAGTAAGAAAACAGGACAGAAATAAAGATTGAAACAAAACAAAAATGAGAGACAAGCAGATCAAGAGAGCTGGCAAACAGAAAGAGCGAAATAAGCCGACTGTGCAGGGTGGCGTAACGGTCAGGTTTCTAAACCTTCGCCTCTCTTCTCATTACAGGTAGATTCGACGGAGTTACTCCACTCCCCAGTCCCTCTGGGTACCAAAAAAAACCCCAAACTACTCTGCATAATAGACCACATCTTTAGGCATTCATTAATTCACACTGTAAAAGGGACAAGAGAGGAGGAAAAATGAGGGAAAAAGGATTGCATTCCTTTGCATGGGAAAAAGGAGGGTGTGGAAAGAGGACAATAATGCAGTTTGTTTGTGATGAGTGTTCCCGGTGCCCTACGCTGTCTGAGTAGCGGACTGAGCCATCTGCAATTCTAATCAGCTGCTCGACGAAGACCTTGGTACCACACAGGAGGGAAAAGGGGCCCTGTCGTGCCTAATATTCAGAGTGACAGTGCTACATTAGAGAGAGAAAAAGAGAGACGGAGATGTAGGCGGAGAGAGCTGAACTGAAGAGAGATGAGATTAGAGGTAGTGAAGAGTAGAAATATGGACAAAGAATAGATAAAAACCATAAAATAAAACCAATTATTTATCATATTACTATATTGATCTGTTGCCGTATGACAGGAATCACATATGTGGTTGATTCAGAGAGTCATTCATAAACAGTCACTTAGCTGGTTGTTAAGCAAAGATGTGTTGGAGTAGTAAAAAGGGAAGCCATTAGTATTTCTCTTTCAGTGGGAAGCTCGCTACACCTTTATTAATTCCTCTGTTGATGTCATCAATCATCCCATACATTAAAAAGGAGCTGTGTAATCTAGCTTCCGTAAAGCATCAATCTGTGTCACATAATTCTCTCAACCTTCATTTATTTTTTAGTCATTAAATGGGCAGGGAAATCAGATTTTCTTTCACCTAGATTCTACTGCGCAATCACGCCTCTAGTGAGATGTGGGTGGCAAGATATGCTTTTTCAAGTCAAATCATTGTTTATGACACCGGAGAAAATATTGTCCTCATTAAGCAGGAGAAGCAGAGGTAAATAAAATGTGAAAATCCCTACAAAAATAAAACTGCTGGCCTGTGTTTAGGTGAATTATACATAAATCAACCCAAAGACTTCCAGTAAAATTTGGAGAGAAAAAAAAGTAGTAACTGTGAAGATTGTGAAGATGTCATTGTTTTTTTTCTGAAGCTAAGACACATGATAATTCATTTTTATTAATCTTTCAAGCATAAAAGCTATAAAATGTACAGACTAACGTCTCCCTTTCTATATTTATGAACTAACGTCAACAGCAAGCAAACAGTTATTTGCCAAATGACATAAACACAAGGTATAAAATATTTCCTTGCATAAACTACTGCTTTAATTAAGGAAAAATCTCAACCGAGCATTAAATGCCTTTGCAAGATTAGGGAGATACTGTAGTCTCTGTTTACCTCACTTTCTAATTTGATAAGAAAGTATGTGGAGGGAAATCCCTCTACTGAATCTTCACAAAACACCTTTCAAACTAATCTCACAATCCCTGGAAGAAATGTGCTACATCAAGCCCATCATGAAAAATGCTGGAGCAGTTGGAGAAAAACAACTCTTTTGCTCTCTGCTTATGACTTACAAAAAGTGCTTCAATTGCTCCCTCCATTAATTCATCCATCATTTGATATTTTCTTGGAAGATTTTCTTGTTTTTAAAACCACAATCCCGAGGCTTATTACAGAGACATTCAATGTCTTAGTCAGGCATGCCGTACACTGTTAAATTCAGGACATGTTAAGCCGCTCAGAAATGACTTAATCTGGCATTTGACTACAAGTGTTGTATTTTAAATCACTTTGCACCTGGGGCTGTAAAAGGCTCATTTTGATTTTTAAATTTTTTTTGCACAACTTTCCTTCCTTTTTGCTATTTGCTGTGACATAAGCAGCTCTGTAAAGGAATCTTCCTCAGACATTCTGTGAGACCATGAACCCTGCAGGAGAAGTACTGGCAGTTTCTCGGTAAAATTTCCTCACCGTCTCTCCAGGCTGCCGGGGGATGCCGACGAAAAGGTGATCCAGGAAGTTGGCGCTGCGTCCGAGTCCCAGTACAGTGTAGGGCAGCTGGAGGGAGAAATAAGCTGACTGGCTTAGCTGACCAGCTACAGGAGGGAAGACACAGAAAAGACAAGTTTGCCATGAATGAGGTATTCTTTTCAGCAAACACTAAAACCAAGTCAGAATATACATTAAAAATTTGCATGTATTGCCCTTGAATGTACAAACAAGCATGTGCGGTCCATTATGACTCTACTGCCACCAACATTTTTGCATTAATTGATTCTTTGGAAAGCACTCAAGAGGATGAAATTTGGTACACTTGCCAGTACAATTTTATACTTCTGGCTGGTCAAGTTTGAATTTTATCATGAAAATACTTGGAAAAAAAAAAAGCTATATCACAATTCAGTAATCTATGAGAGCCAACAATTTGCAAAAAGAGTGCAGCAAAAAGTCTTTAAAGAGCTTTATTATAAGCAACTAAAAGCAGTGTGGACTGAAAATATAACCAGAAATGAGTGAAGATTCTTGATACAAAGGAATCTTCTGTTGAGCTTTGGAATTCATGTACTTTAGAGGTTACTTTCAAACACGCCATCCATCTTAATATTGCCAGACCACAAGCCCCTCCCTTTCAGTGACACTGCCCAATGTTAGCAGCATCCCTAAAAAGGACACTGCACCTTGAAATACCACAAAAACTGTGCAGGAATGACAAGAGGCAAGACAAAAGGTGTTGACTCGGCCTCCAAACTCCCTAAATTTAAGCATACAAGTACCAGAAGAAGCCTGATCAACCTGCAAAACCAAAAGGTTCCATTGCCACCAACATCTCGGTGCCTGACAATGTAGGAAACCTCAAAACGATTCTGTATCCAGGATCATTACAAGGTGTTGGTCTGGGATGGGTGGGAATGAGACGCAGAAGGAATTGTAATATCTGAAGTCAAGTCAAATTTGTTTTTCGTACATTTAGAAACAAGAAAGTGCTGTACAATCCAAGAACCATATAAAGAACATTAAATCAATAACTTAGACTTCATCACTGGGCTCATATAATGTAAAACCATGTGCTCCAACCAAACCTATCCTGACCACGACTGTTGATGATAACATTAATATGTACGAGTAACCATAATAAGAGGAATGAGAAGGAAATACACAACCAGAGCGACTGAGCCAGAGGGACTGCAGCATGAGACCTTGTGTTCTGACATGAAGCAGCGTCATAAAAGATACAAATCAGAGAGAGACACCTGAGGCCAGTGCAACACCTCTCTCTGTCTCTTCACCCAACCTCCCTCCTGTAATCTCTCCCCACTCACTTAATATTCTCATCCAATCCTCACTATTTTGTTTCCTCCTTTCTGCTCATCTCTCCATTCCCCTCTCTTGATACATCACTCTGATTTGGCCTTTTGCTTCCCCTTTCTCTCTCTCTCTCTCTCTCCCCTTCAGCTGCTGTATCTCGCCCACGCCACCCAACTCTGCCAAGTGCAGCCGACATAAATCAACCTCTATGTGGTAAACAAAGAGAGGGAAGGGGAGAGAGAGAAAGATGGAAGAAGAGAGAGAGAAAGCCTTGAGGCAGCCAGTGATCAGAACTAATGTGGATGGACTGCGTATTGCAGGCCAAGAGAAGCACAACAGCTATGCTTCTCTCTTTATTTTCTTTAATCTATGCCCAACCTCAGTTTGTCCGGTTCATTTTGGCCACCTGCAGTAAGGTCCTGTCAGCCCACCTGACTGCAGCTAAATATTTCTCTTCTTAAAAGCTGTTCCTTGCTGCACAAATAAAGCTGGCTTTTTACCTCAGGAACACTGCAGGGGTACAAATTGACCAGCCAGTGGGTGAAAGTATCTAGTAGCTACTATATGGTGTTAGTGCAATGAAAGCCTGTCCTTGATCCTCTAATGTCCACTCTGTGGCTCCAGTCAGTATGGAAGCTCAATGAACACCATTGACTTTTGCCATCTTCAACCAAAGAAAGCTTTTCAGCCGTGTCTATTTATGCCTAAATTTCTCTCGCTTGTTATTGGTCTAGGTATTTTATTTTCACAGCTTTTTAGCACCGGGATGCGGTTTTCTGAAGAGGCAGCGTAATTGCCTTAATCACACACTGCACATGGAGAGAGACAGATGATGGATGATCAGAAATATTGGCTGTTTCCAGGAGAAGCTGGACACTTACCTGAAGTACAAAGACACAGCTTTTATGAGACATTGAAGCTGAATCCTGGGGTGTCTGACATTTACTGAGGTGTGTGCCCATGTGCGTGCATTTGTATGTGTGTTGGGGGAATTCATCAGATCAGTAGACTGGAAAGCTGTGTACTTCTGCAATAAAATTTGATTTATAAATGCTTTTTACACATAGTAACATCATCACACCAGGGATAATAATGTTTTTCAATGGGTCATTCAGTTGACCACTTGATCCAGCCTGAAATAGCTCAAAAACCATCAAACAGACTGGCAAAAATTGACTATAATTTACTACATACTGTAAGACGATGGATCCTGACTATGTTGGCAATTCTGAGACTTCTCATCCTACCCCAGCTGGTTAAATTTACATGTGCATTACATTAAAAACATGTGGACAAACACAAAATCCAAGTTTACGAAAAGTAGCTTTTCTGTCAACTACAAAGAAAAATAATTTAGGACAGTTGAGGATGTAAAAGGAGAAATAAATAGCAACGACACTTATAGCAACCCCAAATCCTGATTGATTTTCTTTTTTTTTCTTAAAAAAGGAAAAACAAGCAGAATGATGGTGTTTCAAGATAGAGTACCTTTGTTGATATCTACAGAAACTGGGGCAACAAAAACCTCAACAACAACAGAAACAGCATCTCTGAGTAAGAATCAGAATGATTTGAATTAAAAAAATAAATAAAAATTCTTGTCAATTGCTACTTTGTACACGCACATAAATGTGTGGGAACAAAACTGTTAAATGTGGGACAAGGGTGTGAGGATAACACAGTGGGCAGATTAACCAAGTAAACCTAATGGAGTTTTTGCTGCTTAACTTGACAGGTCGAAACTCTTTTTAACCACTTTTGTCTTTAATCTAAACAATTAAATAGCCTTTAGGGTTATTTTATTTTTTTTTATAGTTGACAACCAATAATTTATTGGCAGACTAATTTTTCTCTGTTCTCTATCCTGCAGTTGTAAAAAAAAAAAATCACTTCATTGCTTCACACTGAACCTCAGAGCCACACTGAACCCTGTCCATGCTGCTGAACAAAAGGGGATTTTTGAGGGGATTGAACCTTTAGGCCAGGTTTGGTTTGATGGTTTTGACAGAAGGCTTCTCCTCGTTTGTGGGCAAGAGGTGGATAGCTTGCAGCCCGCCACTCAGCAGGGTAGAGTGGGTGAGAGAGAGTGTGTGTGCGCGTGTGTGTGTGTGTGTGTGTGTGTGTGTGTGTGTGTGAGATGGAGGATCAAGCAGGGTTACATTGCAGGCAGGGAGCCTGGCTTAACGTCTGCTGAGTGCTGTGCGAGTGCGTTTCTGAGTAGACTGGCTAACAAACACGGCCACGGCTGGAGCAAAGCCATTTCACAACACGGGGAGGCTGGCAAAGGGTATTATGCAGAGCAGTGTATCGGAGTGTCTGCATTTCGTGTGTGCTTGTGCGTATGCGAGCAAGCGCATTTCTGTCCTATCTTCCAATAGCAGAGCCAGCGGAGGTCTTGGCAGGGGATTCCACCCTGCACACATGACTGACAGCGTACAATCCATCTCTTAGAAGACAAAGCGGATTCAAAGTAGCACAAGCAGTCACCCTTGGTGTGTGTGCATGTGTGTGTACATTGTGCGGACTTCTCATTTTCTCAAGTTTTAAACACAGACACACTTGTGGGCAGCATGATGTGCTTGGATTCAACAAGTTACTGCTCCAAAGCCAAACACATCGACAAGTAAACACTCAAGACCACATGCCCACGAAAGAAAGTACACAGATATCCACAGGTTCCAACCAATTTGTGCCAAAAGAAAAAAGAAAGAAAAACATACTAGGATGACAAGATAAAGGTACTCTTCATTGAGGTATTTCATTTAATTTGACTGATTATATATAAGGAATATACTATATATATGTATAGTATAAAAAAGCCCTAGGAATCCTGCCTCGAGTGCTTGGAACTGAACTTGATCATCCACCTTGTTACTCCAAACATGGACTGGGAGAATACAAAACAAGATGATGTCTTTTTATTATTTTGTGTTTATATTATTTTGAGACAAAGGAAAATAAAATGAAAGATTTGGAAATGCCAGCAATTGCATACCTACTAAAGTAAACTGAGATGAGTGCTGAACTGAAATGTTTTTAAATACATCTGGGCTCTAAATAAGACTTTCCAAAAGAATAATTGAAGAGATAACAGGTTTAAAGCCCAAATAACCATAGATTCACTATGTATATATAATACCACATGAGACGTGGTATTATACAACTGACACCAATGGTTAAGGCAGACGGCTGCCCCTCCCTGAGCCAGGTTCTGTCACAGTTTCTTCCAGTTAAAGAGGAGATTTTCCTTGCCACTGTTACTAAATGTTTGTTCAAAGCAAGTTGTTTGATTGTTGGCATTTTCCCTGTATTATTATAGGGTCTTCACCTTATAATATAAAGCGCCTTGAGGTGGCTGCTGTTGTGATTTGATACTATACAAGTAAAACTGAACTGAATTGAATCGAATGTTTGCAGAACTTCTTGCAAGAACACAAGGCTTGCATGAAAATCCTTTGTAGTCAATGACTGAAATGAAGAACCCATGGACATCACCAAATTCTTTGTTTCCGCCCTTGGGATGCTCATCCAGGCCTTTGCTACAGCTGTCATGTCCTGCTTGTTTCTACATTCAGTATTGATTTTAATAACTAAAAACATGCTGTATCAGGTTCAAATCAGGTGACTGACATGGTCAGTGCTGTTTGATCAGTTATACAGCATTTTGCTGAATATGAGCATACAGTATAGTACTAAACACTTCAGAACTCATTCTGCTACTTCTCCCAACAGTCACATGATCAGTAAACACTACTGGCCCATGTACCGCTGGCAGAGAGAGATATGGCATGCTTTGGATCATATGCCGTTCCTTTCCTTCTACCTACTTTTATCTCTCTAATCTTGGTTTCTTCTTTCTAAACTGTGCAAAATGTTTTCTGAAAGTCTAATCAAACCAGTAGTTTGCACCTAAATCTTCTGTACTTTCTTTCATAAAGACTTCTCCTGATTATAGAGCTTGACAGGAATCGCCTGGCCATAAAACCACTTGTCAATTCATTTTGAACCTCTGAAAATGCACAAGTTTTGTAAAACCTGTTGAATTAAAGCTGAAAGTGAGCACTTCAATCTCATCTTGGTAGTTTGATTTAAAATCCACTGTAGCGGTGTACAAAAATTGTCTTTGTCCAACAAATTATGGAAATTATGTAACCATATCTGGGGAGAGTATTTTTCACTCTTCTAAAATCATCATTATTAGTGCAGCACTTTTATGTTATTTTATGTTTTATGTTTTCATTCTTGAATGAGCACCCTCCTGTGCAAAGTCTAACTGTGGTAACTGCGATAGTCTTTCATTCTGTTTTGACTCACTGCCAGTTTACTTTTGGCATATGATACACAACTGAGTGTATTCTTTGACACCTGTATGCTAGTCACACTACCTGAGCTAACACTGTAGGCTGAAACTAATTCAGAACACTGCAAATGAAATGACTTCGATGTACCTGAGTGGAATCTCATTTTACTTTATGCTAATTGCATTTTACTCTACTGTGGGTTGGAGAGTAAGTGCTTTTCTTAGTTTATAAAATGTATTTCACTTCCTCTCACACCATCATACCTTGTTTTCCTCACAACAGAATGCAAGCTAGGACCTTGATAAGGCTTTTGGGATACAAGCCCGCCCCCATGATATTTAAGCAGACAAATTTTAACTCCTTGTGGGCATGAGAAAGCAAAAAAAAAAAAAGAAAAGAAAAAAGAGTGAGACAAAGATGAGAGAGAAAGTCGGACAGAGAGAGGACATGGATGCCTCTGAGGGAGCTTCAACACGTTTGTGTGTGTCCATCTGCCGAGATCTTATGACACATCCTGTCTCCGGGTTCTACCACCTCTGGCCAGGCACATGCAGAATAACAATGTGATGTCTGTCAGTCTGAAACTGAGTCAAATTTGTGTACGGGCACAAGATGGCAATAAGTGATGCAAAAAATCAAGAATAAATAAGGAATCTGAACATCAAACGTGTAAAACACAACTATTAAAAGCAACAGCACACCATCTGCAAATCCTTCCATAGGAAAATGAAAAATGCACCAATATCATGATCCCAGTAAATTCATACAGGAAAGAAATATGGTCATAAACATAATTGGCTTGCAGTGCCGACACACTTACACACACACACACTCCCTCTCTCTCTCACTCCCCGGGGCTTCAAAAACGAAACATTTTTTTGAGCACTTCCTGGTGCCCGTCGCTATAGAAACCATTTGCTCCCCTGATGGCGATAAAAGGAGCAAATTGCCGAGATGTAGGGTGGAGCCATAAGGGACAGAAGCGCATACGCACACACACACAGAGTACGCTTGGCCTGAAGAGCCCCCTTCAGAGCCCTACAATGGTGTCAAGATCTGAACATTGATTTGCGTCTTACCACACGTGTGTATGTGTGTGTGGTGAGACACTGAAAAAAAAGCAATGGGCTCTATAGTTGTTCTGTCTTTATCGCCATCTAGATTTGCTCTCAAATGCTACCGCAATAAAACATGTTGACATCTGCATCCAGATGATGAATGAAATGGAAGCATGGTTGCATGTGTGAAGCAACAGACCTAAAGACAGTGCGCATCACTCTTGCTTGATGCCTTTACTAAAAAATACAAAGTGTAGCTCCACGACATGTAAAATGTCTTAAATTTTATGTATTCACTTCAGTTTTCCCACCCATGTCAGCTGTAGAAAGAAATGAAATAAAGCTACAAAACACCTGAAGAAAATGTGATTCAAATGAGAAGAAAAATATTCAGCCTGAATCAAAAATAAACTCAATTTTTTTAAGTTAAGAAGCCTGAAAACATTTAAGAGGTGGGAGTTTTACTGATGAACCAAAAGAGCATACAGTTATGAATAATGTTCTTGGATGGATGACCTCATTATTATACATTCTCTCAAAATGGAAGCATTCATCAATACTCTTATTATGAGAAACTTTGGAAACCAGACCAAGATGAATTAAGTCAATAGTACTACCCAGCAAAACAAGTGAGTAGTCAGTGTGCTGTGTCTGGAATGATAAATGTGCACTTCAAGACTGGCAGAAGGAGGAGAAACCTGAGAGTTGGCAAAAAGTTTTGTCAGCCAGTGCTGAGTGCATTTAAAAATACAGGTCTGCTTCTTAGCATTAACAAACTTCCATCATGTGGGGAAAAAGTTTAACGTCGTCATTAAGTTATGGTACATGTCAACATTAGATACTTAAATGGAGTTTTGTAATAATCAATGCAGATGATTGGCGGGTGTGTTCAAATGACCGCAATCACCCTCAACTGCACACTTAAGAAAAACAATTTAACTGCTTGCATAGTGGCTTGCTTTCTCTGATGTTATGAAAATGATCCAGTGAGATCTGATTTTGAAATCATTAGAATAGAGAAATAAACCACGCAGTTGTGAACAAGTCTCAACTTAGATCAATGTCAACATTTCTCACATTGCACTGGACACCCTTGATTTGAAGACAGCAGCCAAAACCTCAACTTTACGCAGATCTTCTAGAAATGCACCATTTGGGATATCACAGGGCTGTAGGCAGAGTCCGAAAAACAGTTGTGTTTTGGGCGTGAGGGATTTTAAGTTCTTGGCACACAGAAAAGAAATGAGATACAGACTTTTACATTTGACCTAACAACAATGTATAGTTTGGATAACAGATGTGATTTCTTCACATTAATATACATAATACATTTTAAGAACATTTTGTACAGCATTAAATACACGTCTATAATATGAAATTCTTCCTGTACCAGGTTACTGTTTGGAACAGTTCTTACACAACAACAGGTTAAAATACTGCTCTGTTTGCAGAATAATATTCTGCCAGCAGTTCACACGCATGCTACTTGGTGCAGTGCTGTAGGTCTGTTTATAGATATTATTGCTGATGATGCAAGACACAGTGGACTCTAAATAACAAATCTGAATTGAATTAAATGTGCACTTGTCTCCATGGATAAGTTCTTAAGCTGATAATTTTTTAAATCCATTTATATTTAGCCATTGCCTTTTCTATTATGACAGAAAACATAAGTCTTTGCAATTTTCTGTACCACTGCACAAATCTTTGCTGACGCATGATATTGGCAAAAACAACTGACACCAGAGCCTCTATGATGGAGTACCTAAGTGGAGCTTTGAGGTAAATGATAAGGCTAGTATGGCAGGTAAAATGTTTATCATGTTCCCACCCATCTCAGTTTAGTCTACTAATATTTATTAACTCCCACTAAACACAAAGAATATGATGGTTTTATTAGCTGTACAGGCATTTACCTCAGCAGGAAGTTACATTTTTGATCCAATGAGGACACGTTTACAATCATTACAGTCATATTGCTTAAACCATATCATTGCTTTAGGTAGGTTACTTTCTTCAGCCAACAAACAAACTGAGAAAATCTCAAAAACACTGAAGGACACACTGTAGCTTCCTGAGATTAGTTTTACTCTCTGTGAAAAAGTTCATGATCCATTACGATGCATACTGTATGAGCACTTGCTTCACAGAAACCAAAGGATGTTTAGCAACACACAGGACAACAGACAGGTACGCAATAGAAGCATATTATAAGTTAAACAGTCTTGACAATATATGGTACCCATAAACTAGCTGCAGAAAAGAGAGATTAATGGGTGAGAAGAGAAAAGAAGCAAAGGGAGATAGGTGAAGGAGTGAAAAACATAGACGAGAAAAAACATGCTAAGTCTGATCAATAGTAATTCACCATATCTCGGTGTTGGGCTACCTCTCTTCTTTTCTTCCTTTCACACCAATATTTCCTTCTCCTCTCTCCCTCTCTCATCTTCGGTTCTGATCTCTCTCCACTTGCATCTCTTATCTTTGTCTTTTGTTCCACCCTCATTTTCACTCCTATCCTTTTCTCTCTGCGGCTCCACTCTACGCTTTCAGCTCTGTCCTCTGCACCCTCTCATTTTCTCCCTTTTTAACCCTTTTCATTTCTCTCATCCACCTACTCTCCTATCTTTCTCCCAGTATTATGAATTCTCACTGTGTGTTTAAAGACTATCCTCAATATACCGTGCAATAAATTTTCGGAGAAAAGGGTTGCACTCACTATTGACCCGACGAGGTCTCTGAGAACAGGGGTACACTTTGGCCATAGATCAGTATGACGTCAAGTGAAATGGGCTGGCTTTTAGGATTCTGCTTGAGGAATCAGAGTGATGCAGCAAAAAGCAACATAACTGGTTCCAATTGGGCAGGTCAACACAAGACAGCACTCACACAATTTCCTCTCTGAGGTCTCTTCTTAGTTTTTTTTTATTTTATTTTTTTAACAAACATTTAAAAGGTTAAAATCAATATGTTTTTGGATGAGTTGCTGCAGGTGAACATGTGTTTTTAAAGGTTAAGTATGTAAGTGTGTGTGTGTGTGTGTGTGTGTGTGTGTGTGTGTGTGTGTGTGTCTGTGTGTGTGTGTGTGTGTGTAATTGCTAATCCTGTGGACTCATTAGTCTAATTGGACAGTCTACCGAGAGCTCCACATTGATGTGGGCCTGCTACGATTCTTCTCCCTATGAGCACTCCTTCCTTACGCTTTCTTTGCCTTTCCTGTTACTTTGCTCTCAAATGTCCCTTTCTTTCTTTGTCCATGGTGAACATAAAGGAAATAGTCTTTGACATTATAGACACAACTGCACTGTCTGGACAATGTGAAGAACTCTTGAGCTTGCCTTATTCCCTGTAAGCATAATAACATTATTCTTTCTACTTCAATTTCCAGCTTGGTGGCACTAAAGGCCAAAATATGTCTGGCAGAAACAACCTAATGTAATGAAGGGTTATGGGCATGGACAATAGCTAGTCTTCCATCAAATTTTATTTATGAGAGTGATGGTATTTTCTTTGTTTATTTCCCAAAATAACAAAAATCTTTCAAGCTCCCAAGATAATTTGGATTAGAGTGTAAGCACTGTTTTATCTCACTGTAATCAGCTGAGAAATTCACGAGTGGCTTTCAAGACATTGACAAGCTGTTTAAAAAATAACGTCCTCCACAGCGTCCCAGAGAAAGTGCAGACTCTTGATTGCTGTTGTGATACTATGGCCATTAAACCCTTAATTTAAATTATAAACTAATAAATTTGCTTGACCACAGAAGAGACAAAAGAAATTATACTTGCAGAGAGGTTTACTACCATCAAAGCAGCTGATGCGCCCGTTTACCAAAAACACACAGTACATACCAAATTCAATTTTGAAGTATAAGAGTGGCAAAATAAACCAAAAACAAACACAAAAAAAGAATAGTTTGTTTTGTGTGCTGCAGCCTGCAGTTGCTTGCAGCCGATGGCGTGGAGATCAGTATTAAGTAAATGATGTTATCCCAAGGCCCGTTTACACCCGCACCCACAGATTTTTTCCCTCTTCTCATTGCTGGGATGCATTCATGCTGAAGTTGTCAATAACGTTGTTGTTGTGGAACCTCAGCATCTAGCTGAGGGCTCTGGCTAGTGCTACAGAACACGAGCAAAGTGATTTTTATAATTGGCAGGTAACTTAAAATGTTTTAAACAGCTTAACAAATCACCAGACACAAACTGTGCAGTTTGGATCACAGTACATCTGTGAGATAAAGGCAGATGGGCTGTTAGGTAGAAAAAAATGTTCATTTTCGATAGATTCATCAGAGATGTCGAAGTAAAGGTAAGGACTGCTCAATGAAATTCAGTCAACTATCAATTTAAAGCTTGGGTACGGTTCCAAATTATGCTAGATTTTTTCATCAGTTATTGGATCTATACATGGTGTTGTGCCGAAGACATATTTTTCATAAAACAATTCAAATATAGTAATTTTAAATGATTCAAGGTTGTATGAAAATACTACGCAGTTTAGTATAGTTCATTGAAGACTAAATTGGTTAGTCTACTGTAATGTTATGAAGTTGACAGTGGTGCACTATGCTGCCCTGGTGCAGAGCAGGCTGTGGTGTTCATGCTCACTGTTAGGTCACATCAAGAGTTCCAGACATAAATTTAAACTGATCAGTGTGCTTCTGTTGCTGCAGTCAATGAAATCCATAAAAAAAGCAGTAAACCTCAGAGCAGCAGCACCAGGAGCAGGTGAACTGATCCCAGCTTGTATGTAAAGACAACAAATTTACTGGAGCTCACAATGAAAATGTTTACATGTGTTCTAAACATGTTTTTCTGACACTGCAGTTTTGATCATGCTTATAGAGGCACATTATATTCAAACACTGTCCCCTGATTGTCTAAAGTTGGGACCCTGAGAGGAACACAATACAGTGTCCAGAGTGGAGGAGAAAAAGGATTAAAAAGGTTGTTAATGAATAACTTCAACTATTCATCTCCACCCCCTCGCGCTCTCTGTGTCTCAGCAGGAGTTAGTTGATAATGAGGTGTGGTGTTGTCAGAATCACAGCCCATGCTCATCTATCCAACCTGCTTAGTAAGGGGCATGGCGCACCACTGTCTGGTACGATGTACACACAAGGTCACAATGAGACAGATGTTAGGGTATGCACGCATGCACATGCTGCTACCCACACAGAATACATATAGAAATACAGTATGCACACACTGCAGAATGTATAAAAGATAAATACATGAACACATACTTATTATACTGCAGTGCAGTGTTGCCGTTGACCTTATCAGATAAGAGGGTGATATGATCATTATATCGTTTTTGAGTATATATGATGTTCCCCTCAGCTGTGGTATAGGGAAGTTAAATTCATTTTAAGTCATACTTCACATACAGTATAGCCCAGTTTGATTTCAAGTTGGCTGGACCAATTAATCCAGTGAAACCACTGAATAATCGATAAAGAAAAAAAAACTGTATGATTACATTTTTGAAAATGTTCACATAAAACGAATCAACCTGACACCCTGAAATCTCTTTGGAAAAATAAGTGCAATTTCAACAACTGCACTTAAAAACTGCTTTTCCTGATTCAGTCAGTTTATTGTTATTGGAAAGAGGAACTATTTTTGTAACTTACAAGAACAAATCCACATGACATCTTTCTTCATTGTGTTAAGTTTAAAACTGATAATGATTTAGACCTCTGTCATGGAAGAAATTAACAGTTTGAAAATCACATCTACTGATGTGGCCCATTCAAAGCTACTTGCAAAACAATGCTGTCTGATGCAAAATACTATGAAAAGTCCAAAAATAATTCTTTCCTTCTGTGCCATTTTCATATCACACAAAGCAATCCCATGTGCTTGATTGAACTTGCCATATACATCTACCATCCCTGCTTTTACTCCTCTCCCATCTTCATCCAAACTGCCTGCTTCTCTGATTAGATCTTAGCATTTCTTTCCTATAAGTAACTGCTTCCCCTCTTTCTGTCCTTTTATTCCTTTTTCCTATTTTCTACTGGAATTTCAATTCTCTATTGAGCCTCCTCAGTCCTCTCTCCATCTCTTAGCATTTTATAATCTCTCCTTTCCTCTCTGCTCTCTTTCCCTTTCAGGAGGGTGAAGGGTAAGTGAAGATCGTTGGGCCCCGGTGGAGAGCCCCAGACATCGTGGGTGTGTGTGTGCGTGTGTGTTTGTGTGCACCCCATCATTGCTCATCTCTGGCAGCCTCGCTGGCTGTTCCCCGAGCTACAAGCTACAGAATAAATACACTTTAAATCACCACACACATACACACACACACACACACACACACACACACACACACACTCACTCACTCACTCACACACACACGCATGCACGCCTGCTCCCTGGCAGCACTTTGCTGCTGTTAAATGAGGGGTCTGGGGAGTTGTGCCGGCAAAGCCTTTGGCTACTTGTGCTCTCCTCCTCCTCTCTCTCTGTGCACTCCAAGCTAACACACACTGAAAGAATAAGCTGGAGTTTTGATGGACAGGATATAATACTGCCAGGATATTCTAAATACATGGGAGTCTGCTTTATGAACATCCCAAACCAGGAACACTATCTGGGGATCCAGAGACTTCTTACTGACAAAGATGTACTGGCTGAGTGAACAAAATGTCACCATGTTCTTATGAACTAGAAGGACCATATGGACCAACATGAAAGCAAGGAGCTATTCATTATGATTATTTTATTCTGTTCTGTATGTGTCTTATTTAGAATTTTTGGCTTTAAAAAACAAGAAATACAGATGACTTGCAGCAAAATTTCCTAAGGGGGGGGGTCACAGGAGATTCACAGTTACACGGTATGAGTACTCACTAAGAGGTTAGATCCTGCTGCATTTCTCTTTGTATAAGTGCTGAGAAGCATTTTCACATTTATCTGACGAAAATTACTTTTGCTTTCTGATGATTTTCTTCCCCAGTTCCACATCAGCCATGAAAGAGTTTGGGTTTATTACCATATCAGTAGCATGAATTATGATCAACTACACTTACTGTATGCATCATCCCTTGCGCTAGAATAAGAATCTATAAAGACTCAACAGTATTTAAAAATAGCTTAATCTTAAATTGGAAGCGGTAAACACTTGATAGTCTTTGTTCTCTCACACTGAAGTCCAGATTAAATCACTAAATGTGTTTCACAACTACCCTCCCTATGTATCATTATTGCTGCATGATCTTTGATCTTTTAAATTAATAAGGTGAATGTTACTTCTTCAGACCTATAGGAGTTACAAAACATTTTTTTGTCACAAACAATTCCTGAGGAAGATATCTGGCTCTTTGATTGCTAAATGTGCCACTATGTCCATCTAGTCTCTAACTATTTGTGTCTAGTGATTGGTGCTGAAAAGAACTCATACAGTGGGTTTGCCTCAGCTGCCTGCTGCAGCTGAAAATGACTTACTGAAAGTGGTGTGAGAAAATCAAAACAGGACAGTTGTTGCAGTGAGCTTAGGCTATGAAGCTCTTTGATAATTCTCCCTTTGGTTCATTACTACAATCTGGGCAACTAGTCACTTCGCAACACGACACATTAAGTGAAACACGACAAAGTGCCTAAATCATCCCTTGCAAGCTAAGTTTTGCTGGATTTCTAGGTTTGGTGGGAAGAACACAGAACCTTGACCAGGACCACATTCAAACCTTGGGGATCAAAACCTTGGGGTTTTATATTAATACTCACAGGTTTTCAATTGGAGCAGAGATAAATGTAATGTTTGAGTGTCCACACGTCACAGCTTGTATATGAGAAAAGCCTTTAAAGAATCAGAAGTAGTAAGTAAAGGCCACATTTGTCACGGACCTGGTTCCGGGGCCTCGGGGTCCGTGAACAGTGTGGACCTTTATTATTATTAGCATTATCATTATTAGGATTGTCATTATTATTATTTTGGTGTGTTGTCTGCACTGCCTCTGATCTCTGTCCTCATCTGTATGTAGGCAGGTTTGTGTGTGTTTGTGGGTTGCTGTTTCTGTGGCCAAGTTACAGGCATCTTCAGGCCTGAGGGGCGTGGCCTAGCTC
Source organism: Oreochromis niloticus (assembly GCF_001858045.2). Lineage (NCBI taxonomy): Eukaryota > Metazoa > Chordata > Actinopteri > Cichliformes > Cichlidae > Oreochromis > Oreochromis niloticus. The sequence continues at coordinate 34,534,422 of NC_031965.2, forward strand.
GAGGATTGGCCACACCCGAAGCCCTTGCCACACACCTGCTCCTCATCAGGGCTCGTCGGTGGAACTATTTAGAGGAGTGATGGAGCTTCCACCGACGCTGGATTATTGCGTTTGACTTCACGTCAGTCTTCTAGCTTGTAGGAAAGTGTGAGTGTATGCCTGCTAGGATATAGTGTGTTAACGGCTGCCTCTATTGTTTTCCCTCAGGAGGAGTGTGGAACGAGAGAGGGCAGTGAGCACGGGGAGTGCAGAGACACTGGAGCAGAGAGCACTACACGGGGACTTTTGGGAAGAAGACACAACACGGGAGTCAGGGACACTAGGGGATTTATTGTTGTTTACTTCACCACCTTGTAAATAAACACTGTTGCACTGAAGAGTCCGGCGTTTGGGTCCAATTTCCCCACATCCCCACGGTCTGTCCACACAGACCGTGACAACATTACTTTATTACATCAGTTTCACCATTTTCCCACTGTCTGTATTCTTGGTCATATTCATGTTAAGCAGTTGCACAGAGTGTTTTAATGCTGTTTGCTAAACGTAATATAAAAACGTAACCACATATACATTTCTAAAATCGTTGCACAATCTAAGCTTAGTGTGCATCCACATTAAGTGGGAGTCTGTATCACGCTCTTCTCTGCATCTTCTCTGCAGTGGGTATGAGAGCAGGTGGTGCCCCTCTCTCCCCCACACTGCTCCATCTTCACTATTGCTCTCTATGCCCATTTAACTGCATATTTTAAAGCAGTGGAATGCATGGAGAGGGAATGGAACAGCTAAATACAGCAGAGTTCCTGTGAATATTTGTCCACTCTGTGTTTTGGGGCTGGGACAGAGAGCACCAGACTAAAAACTCTGCAGCTATTAGAAGATTCGTTTTAGCACAGTTTCATAGCCAGGAGCTTATAGCTGTCTAATAGTGGTGAAATAATGATGATGTGAGACTGTGAAATGACCACTCATTCTTTAAATATGTATATTCTCCAACTGTGCCAACAGACAAATGAAACAATGAAATCTGACAAAATTGAATTATGTTGCACAGAGGAATCCACACAGACTATATATATCCCTGACCCCAGGCTGTCAGTGCATCGTGTCCTCTTCCACTTCTCTGTCCTTCCCACAATGTAACATCAACTATGTTAACTGTAGCTAATACAGCACAACATTGCTGTCCTCAGTGTCTCCCCTTATCTTTCTATGCATCAGTCTCTTTTTCTACACTTCTATCCTTATTAGTCTTGAGTAGTAGAGTAGCGTAGAGTTCGTTACCTCATGGGCTGCTAAATATAACATGACCCAGTGATCCTACTGGCCTTAGCAATATAATCAATAAAGCTGGAGTCAAAAGGTTTTCAACTGGCATTAATAAAATACCACACACCCTAAGATATGTAAGTATTTGGATAAGGACAGAATTATTGTAATTTGTTTTCTCTTTGCAACACCACGGTGGATTTTACATCAAACAATCAAGACATGATTGAAGTGCAGACATTCAGCTTTAATGCAAAAGAATTGCATTAACTGTTTAAAGAGTAATTTGTTTGCATAATGGAGGCCAACATTAGGCTGAAAAAACAAAATAAACCTGTAAGAGAAACAGTAAAAATTGAGTGACTGAAGACGGTCTGACATGTTCTTGAATGTCAAGACACTCAATGTCAAAGTCTATAATCAAGAGACACCTTCATAAATGGAAATACAGGGTTAACTGCTATTTACACTTAAGAACAAGAAAGCTAAACTACACTTTGCTAGAAAACATCTGAAAGAGCCGGCACAGTACTGAAAACACTGTGGGAAGAACAAACCAAGATGAACATGTTCAAGAATGATGGGAAGAGAAGAGCATGAAGAAGCAGAGAAACAGCTCATGATTGAAGCATACTGTATCACTTGTCAAACATGATGAAGGCAGTGTAATGCCATGGGTTTGTATGGCTGTCAGGTGGAGTGGGTCACTAGTGTTTATTAATAATGTGAGTGCTGGTAGAAGTACAATTTTTGAAATGTATACCATCTGCTTAGATGAAACCAACTGCTGCAAAACTCATTGGACAGTGTTTGACAAAAACAAAGCATAGTCCAAAAGCATCTGTAGCCATACTATGGAAAGAATAGTCCGTTGAACATACAAGAAGAGGAGCTGTTTCTCAATAGGAAACAGAAATTCAATTCAGCTCTCCTAACGAAGCCAAAGTAATGGATATTTTTCCATGCAGAGAGACCCACGAACAGGCAGAAACTTAAGCAGCTACAGAAACAGCATTTGGCAGTCACTGACTACAAAGGATTTTCTTCCAAGTAATAAATGTCATCCCAATATTTAACATTTTCTTAATTTGTCCAATTGCTGTTAAGCATTAACAGCTCAAACAACAGTTAATGGAATATTTTGTAAAACCCCTTGAATTATAATCCACAGGGCGGTGGACAGAGGCAAAATTACAAAACTGTGTCATTGTCCAAGTAATTATGGACATGACTTTCAAGAGGAATTTATATAATAGAGTGAAATGTGCAAGAAACAGTCATGAAGTGGAGCTGTTTGTCAGTAGGCAACATATTTTCAGTTCAGTTCTCCTAACCAGTTCCATCCATAACAAACAGTCACTATGGCCTCATACGATCATGAACGTATTCGTCAAGAATTATAAGGAGGGTGACAGGTGATGTAGCATGACAAAATAAACAGCAACAAGAAAACAGCTGCCGTGTGATGCTGGCACTTTCTAGAAAGACAAGTAACTTGGACTTAAATCCAAAGTAAAAAAAGAATCAAAAAAGGAAAAAAACTGAGGAAGCTACAGCTTTCTGAGTGTTGCTTCAGCAAGGAAAGCACTTCAGAGGAGAAACAGGGCCCCGAGTGTTTTGCAAGCTTTCACAGTATTTTTCTACGATAGTCTTCCACAAAATATAAGAAATCTGTATCCCACAGACAGACCCAATGCAGTAACTCCAGGTTTCATATTTAAGTCATAATACTGGTAAACATGGACTAACACTTTAAAACTGCATTACGACAGGTCAGATCAGACAGATCTGACACATCAAACTCATTTTGTTTTCTTTTCCTTTACAGCACCTTTGTGAAGCACTATATTTTCCATTATTATAGCTGCCCTTTCTATTTCAGCCTTTTTAGTCTTTGAGACTAAAAAGCTTAAAGGCTATTTTCACTTATAAAAGGAGAAAGGAAGAAAATAAAAATCAATATGCCCCTCTTCTTCAAAGTCTTTACTTTCTCCAATATCCTCCAAAACACACCTGTGGTGTTCAGCCAGACAAAGGACAGCCATCACTGTCAGAAGGTTAAGTTATTAATAGGTATTAGGTATAATTGTTGCTGGTGCACTAAAGCTGAGGTGGTAGTGTATTAAAGAAATGAAAGCTTATTTCTACATCATTACAGAGAGTTATTCAGAATTATCAGGAAAAGATCAGCCCACCCCACCCAAAAAATAAAAAAGGTCTTACCTGAGGCATTTTTCAGGTAACCATTAGAATCCACTGTGGTGTACATGACATAGGGACCTGGCTGGTTCACACCAAAAGGCTGTCAAAAAAACACATGTAGACACATAAATAAGACATCGAACAACAGCTGATATTTTGCAATCTCTTTTCACTTCAGTTATCTGTCAGTGAAGGTGAAAAAGAGGACAGAGAGAAACAATCAGGGTGGGGTGGAAGTGATACAGGCACAAGTGACCTTGAGTCATTCTTCAGTTTTATTTCCACTAGTAGGTAACACGCAAAGGTCGGACCGAGCTGATTTCACTGAGCATAAATGAGTGTGACGGTTGCATGTTTACGTGCCTGTGTGGGTGGATACTCATCTCTCATATTATCTCTTCATTATGAAGGGATGACAACTAATGAAGAGATCTGTCGCGCCATCCTTCGCTTTACATCAACTAATCATGAGCCTGTTATACACACATACACGCTGCAAGGGAGACTTGGGCCTTTATGCTGTGACACTCAGCAGTTGGGTGAGAGAGGAATAGAAATGAGGTAAAAAAAAAAAAAAGAGAAAAAAGGAAAGAGTGCAATGAGAAAGCCACGGAGGAGCAGACTAGTGGGCTGAAAGAAAGAAAGACAGCAGAAGAGAGGTGTGACTAAGAAGAAGAGGAGTGGGAGAGTGAAATGAAAGATAGAGGGGTTTGATGGATGGGAGACGAGAGGAGTAGAAACAGCCACGAGCTCCACTCGTCTACAGCATTCATCATACCTTTCAGTTAGACAACAAACGGGCGGAAGAGTAGACAGACAGAAAACAAAAACAACTCTAACACCAGCAGCCTGTGCTGATGCCAAAGTTAATGTGTTTTGCAAAGGGGCTTTCCACTGGTAAGAGGCATTACAAGTAGTGGATGTTACTGGCGGCTTTGTTTCAGTCTTTTTTCTGTTTATTTCTTTGTCCACCTACATGCGATGAGTAGCCATATGTGCTTAAAGGGCATTTAAAGCAATCTACGTAAGACACCAGACACCACTGAAGAGTCCTCGACACAGCCACGGTTAGGTCCCACTCACACAGCCCTAGAGGACGGCTGGCAACTGCCACGCACGAGGGAAAAATGTTTATTTCTCAGTCAATTGTGAATGGTTACTGGTTGTCACTGTGCACTGATTGCTAACTGTCACCCCTGGTACCCATCCCTAGGGAAAAGTGTGTTTTCTGCGACTGGTCAGTGAGTGGTTGCGGGCTGTCACAAGTGTAAAATTGGTTGCAAAGTGGTATATTGCGCTGCACTAAAAAACAAAAAAAACCAAACTCCTTCTGATTGCTTTGGTTGCTAGTATATAATATTAGCAATACAACTAGTTAATATGGAAAACTCATCTGCAGCAATCACAAACTACTCATTAAATAATTGTGAGAAGTGCGTCACAATTCTGAATGGGAACTTTCAACTCCAAGTAAAAGAGGCATCATCTCAAATGTGACTGCTGCAGTAGTAAGGCACAACTTTTACTTTGACAGAGTGTGTTCTGTTTCCGGTTTGTGTCGCACATTTTTCACATTTTGAAATTTCACTGCAACTCGCCCAATGCATGGTTAGTGTTTGCAGACAAGCCAGTGTTTTCCAATCTGCTAGTGACCAAAGTAATCCTAAAGAGGTATTTGGTCCTGCACTGCAACCCCCACCCCACCACCACCACCACCATCACCACACACATACAAAAAGAAAACAGACAAAGCAGGAGAGGGACAAAAACAGAAACAGGGAGAAGTGAACATGAAACTGAACTTCCACCTCATTTGATGCAAGCCAGCGCAATTCTTGTGATAATCAATGAAAGGTAGGCTTTAAGAGACTGGAGTCTCTGTTATAGTAATAGAAGCGGTAACGGAAGCTACAAGAGCTATCATTCTGCAATGCAATTCATATTAGCAGCCATCAGATAATGCAGAGCTTTCCCAAAAGGACCTACACAAAAAGTTCAACCCCACTCGACTTGCCTCAATGCAGCCTCATCTGGTAATGTGCAGTGTAGTCCAGTGATGGGTACAGGGGACATTATCAGCACTTAGTAGAATACCTCGTAATGGGAATGCCAAACAGACTTTCTAGGACTGTACTACATCTTCTCGTCAGTATCTAAAGCAAGAAGCCCATCAACAGTTTTATGCAAAGCTCTTATCAGTCTGAGCAGCTGGTAAGATTCTTCAACTGCTTTATCACATCAGGATTTCAAAAGCCTTTATTTGCTTTTACACAATGTCCTACAAATGAGAAACACAAATCCCTTATTGTTACCTTCTTTTTTTTACATAGGTTGTACAATGACCATCTGTACCTTTTACTTTCTAATAAAAGAGCTACAAATGTAGCTTAACAAATACTGTAAAAGTTGTGAAATACTGAATTTAACTTTGTGGAAGCCAGTATGTATCAAACTGATAAGAAGTATCTGGTCCCATCACATCGATGCAAACATGAAGCCTCGGATACGTCAGAAAGTTACATAATGTAGTCAGGGAGTTAACCAAGTATTGATATCTGTTATAAATTTATTATGAAGGTCTGTAACTTCTCTCCATTATGAAAAAGCAAATATAAACAGCACATTTCTGGTACTGCTACTTAATGAAACCAAAACTTATTCTTTCATTTTTTCCTACATTCTCAAGCTGCATTAAATGATAGGTACTTTACATATAAAGAAGAGCTTATGCTGCTCTAAAGCTTAAATGCACATCACCCATTCAAATCCTCTTTCCTAATTTCCTGAATATAAAGTTGATGCTCTGCACTGATGTAAAGTTTGGCCAGCAGCTGTACCATCTCTCTTCCTGCTATAGAATACTGGAAGACTGCAACCTCTGGAGGATGATGATGATGTACACAGATAAGTGCAATGGATAGACAGATATATCCGTGGTCAGACATATAAGAACATAACACCTTTTCTAATGTCATCATTAGAAAAGTGAAAAAACAAAGCGCAATATCTTACCTTAACACCTTCAGGGCAGTCATTGGAGCAGAGGCCACTGAGCACTGAGCAAGAAGAAGAGATGGCAAGAGTTAGACATGCTACTCAGCACGTGCACAATAACAGCACTGTAAAATAAGTACCTGGAGTGCTGTTGTATCAGTGCGCCAACAGTCACTATATGAATATATGTGTGTGTGTATCAAACACCAATCAGGCAGATAAAAGAATTTGTTCAAAATTAATCAGAAGCTGAAAGTGAAATCCAAATAATACACTATTAACCATGCTTAAGCATTCCTCATATTTACATTGCATTTTAACAACTTATTAATCAGTTCTTTGCACTAGGTGGACCTGGACAATACAGGGAGAGAGGGGAGGTTACAAAATAACTGCTAGCATTGAAAAACATGAAAAATAAATGTGCAAACTATTAGCACTGCATGTGTTTGTGGACACGCATGCTAAGAAAGTATTTCCCTTATTTGTGTGTACTAGCAGAGCAAAGACAAAATCCACTGAATTGCTAAGCAGTCATTAGAGAAGTGACTTTATTAGCATACTAATAGGGTCCTGGGTGTAGGTTGTCTTGATTTGCCTGATGAAGTCACGCTGAAGCCCGATTTCGTGTTAATAAGGTCAGCACCCAGCAACGTACTAAACAAAAGCCAAACTCAAAGGGAACATCACAGTGCCCTTGGCACAATCATATAGTCAGTGGATGGATGAAGCCTTAAATTTTAAATATTCATAAATAACTACAAACAGTTTTACTGTATGCATAGTCTCGATAATATCTGAACAAAAATCAGTGCTGCAATTATTTTGTGAAGTTTTTAGCTATGTAAAAGCCCTTGAAACCAGGGAGCTGTACTCTAATGTAGAAACAGCAGGTGATCAGTGAATTTTGGACCGCTCCACATTATATGATCTCCATTCATCCATTCATGGACTCTTTTTTTTCTCTCCTCCCTCAATTAAACACTCACTTATCAGCGTGCCTCCTCTATTCATTCTCTGACATGTTTAGAATATTTATAGAGCTAAGCATTAGCAAGTGGTAGTTGTTGGGAAGGCCTAAAATCAGTAGGTATTAAGGGCAGTCCATACGGACAAAGATGTTGTTCATCATTCTCTGTGTTAGGATATCTACAACCATAAAAGATATATAGTTCTGCATTTACATCTTCTACTATGACATAGAACACCAATGGCACATTATACATGTATACTTCACATGTAGTAAATTGCCATCTATCCATCTTCTTAAAATTCTTACACGACTACTACTTATCTACTATGTGACAAATAGTAATAGTAATCAGTTTTAAACCAATTTTTTCAACCAATCCAATTCCAGAGTGAATATTTACAACACCATCCATTTTACCTGCAGCAATGACGCCATTTTGTTATAACTCATTGATACGCTGGCCAAACAAAGTGTGACCAATTACGCCTATGTCATATGCAAATGCACCAGAGATGAAGGGTTGAGGAGTGCATTGCACCATTTTCTTATACTTTGGTCACTCTATGTGGTAACCTGTCTGACATCACTATGTGAATAAACAAGGATTTTTTTCCTTTTAAAACTGATTTAAAAACAAATGGTGTACACGGGGCAAAGGCAAATTTGGTGCTTTGAAGTTCACAAGCCTATTAAGTATATGCCTGCGGCAGAATTCAGATGGAGCTCCCATCAAAGAAAAGCATGTGTTCCTTGACCTTAACTGACCACACTGCATATCAGCTTCTACTTAACATCTTTGGTACACAGGTCTCACTGAGAAATTGAATTTTATCAGGAAAAATGCTTTCATTGCTCACTGGGACCCTTGCTTTGTTGTCATTAAACATGCCTTTCAAAGCACATTTAATAATCACATAGGTACAGTTTCTAGGATACTGTCAATATTTGTTTGCCAAAAAAGAACTACAAATGTTTTCATGTTGGGATATGAAATCTGGCCAGCAGTGATCACAGACCATTCATCACTCAATGGGAGAAGGAAATCTGACAACTCTCAGATGGTTGTAGTTTGATTTTTCCAACTCCCAAGGCTGTTTCTTACTTTTTCTAAGGCCCTAGAATGTCGAATAAAGTTAAATAAAGCTGAATGACACTAGAAAACACGAGGTCATTTGGCTCTAAAAAGAACAAAGTCTCTGGGAGTACGAGTGGAAATCTGGCCTAATGCAACAAGATGGTCTAAAACAGTGCTGCGTATAATTATACTGCAGCATCAACTCTGAGTGAACACCACATCAACACTTCATAGGCTTCTCACCAAAGTCATCTATGAAGGACACAAATGATCAATAGATCCTAGGGATCGGATTATTTTTGGTGTGTTTGAAATTCAGGCTCTTTTGAGTCAGAGTACTTCTGTCATTTTCACTGACCCTGTAAAGATACAACACCGAGGGCTCAGATTGCCACTTGTCTGAACTAAGTTCCACTTGGGATTATCAGGAAAAGGGACATAGGACATAACAGAAACAGTGTAGAGAGACTGAAAGCTACAGTGCACACACTCTGTGATCCCCTCTGCTACATACAGTATATGGAATTTTTTCTGAGATCCATTTTGCACCACCGAAAATGCTTTCACACATTATTAGAGAACACCCATTTTCACTCCAGCAGCATGTCTGTGTGGTTAACAGGTCGATTAGGAAACCTGAAGTGTAAAAACACCATTTCCAGTGGAGTCTGTGCATCTCTGTGGGCTGCAGCACAAACTGTGAACTTGTTTCATTTTTAGTGTCAATCTAGCAGTAACCTTTAAAATGCATCCCGAGTAACACTATATGTGAAATGTATCCCGAATGATCAAAACAGCAGAGCAAAACAGACAGATGTCAGTGCATTAAAGGGTCGACGGGTGTAAACAACACAATGCAGCTGGAATACAAATAGCATCTGTTGCATGTCTGAAATTGAATGGTTACAGCAAAAATAAAATAGACCGAAGTTAAGGTACTGAGCAAAGGTCTTGATTCACCCCTGATTCGTTAATATTTGTGTCTAAGATGTCCTTAAGCAATATTTCTCCAGGCTTTCTGAAGGTATTTTCAAGTGTTTATTTGGTCTTTGGTTGCTTTTTCACTCATTTTCAGTCTAATCCTAGTACCTGACAATGTACCTGACAATTTTCACAGGAATTTTTTCTTTGTTTATTAAGCCACTTAACACTGACCTATGAATCATTCAAGCACAAAAAGGCTATTAACCCAAAGCATAAACTAGTGTTGTGTCTACACATAGCAGACAACTTAGTAAAGAACCAAAACATTTTTAACTGTATCTCTTTGGTACTTTGTTAAGGCAACTTGTCACAAAAACACATATCTTTGTCTCATTTCTTCAGCTGAATCAGTTTGATGAGGATAAAATTGTATAATTGCAACAATGGGGTGAAAAAGCTATCAGCTATTTAGGAATCACTGGAGCACCCGGGCATATCCTGCATGTTGTGCAGTGTGTCCTTTGACACATCTGAGTAAACCGAAGAAGTGAAGGACAAAAGTAGAAGTTGTAGGCCTATAAACAGTATCAAAACGTCAGGTGCTTAAGAAATAGGAAAACACCTGAAAACATCTAACATAGGACCTGAGAGATTTATCTAAACCTTCAGTTCATCCATCTTTTGTTTACCAAAAGCTCATCAGGAATGGTGTTAGTGGAAGGGTGGGTGTCAAAAATCCATTCTTAAGAAATGGAAACAAGGAGTAAATGCTGAGATATTAAAATGACAGAAGAACGAGACTGAATGATACACCAACAAAATGCTATTTTTTGATTCAAATGATCAGTTTGTACAAAGCAGGTCAGGAGAGAAGCATAGCCATTTGTAAAACACAGTGGAGGCTCTGTCATGGTTTGGAGTTGCATTTCACCCAGTGGTGCTGGAGTTCTTGTCAAAATAACAAACAATGGAACACTATCAGTGATGGACTGGCCTCCACAGGGTGTGGACCTCAGCGTTGTTAGTATGGGATGATCTTGACAGAGCAAAAAGGCCAACATCCCAAGAAGAGCTTTGAATGCCTTTCAAGAAGCCCGGAGAACTATTCCTTATGACAACTTCAAGAAATTAGAGAAAAGCTTGCCTTAAAGAGTTTAGACTGTGTTGAAAAATCAATGTCATCATACCAAATATTGACTTTCAAACTCATTAAAATTGTACAAACTCTATTTTCCTTACATGCTGTAAGGAATGTAACCCATTTCCAGTTTTCAGAGGAAGCTGTATACTGAAGTAAAACTAATATGCATGGCAATTTCTGTTTTTTGTCATATAAGAGAAAGCATTTTGATGTGTTCATTTCATGTGTAGATAAAACTCAGTCAAAATTGGCACCTCTCTGAAATAACTGTCAGAGCGACCTTGTCTGTGTGAAGCTTTACTTTCCCTTTTCTTTCCTGTTAAATGGAAAGCCAAAAAAGTAAAATCAAAACTAATAACAAGGCACTTTTGTTCATAGGTCTTTTTAAATGCACTGAGGGCTCTTGACGAATACAATATGTTCGACAACAGAAAAATTAGAAACTTCAATCAGTGAAAGGGGGCAAAAATTTGCTACATTAAGAATTTTGTGGCACAAAGTCACTCATGTATAAAGAGAAAAAGAAAAAGATAGACAAACAGCATCAATGCAGAAGTCCTTCACAACTCAGTGGGCAAGCCATTGCTTCAGGAAATAGATGAGTCGGTATTTGTGTGTGTGTGTGTGTGTGTGTGTGTGTGTGTGTGTGTAGGCTAGACTGTCACTACACTTGGAGTTTCTTCTGTGAGGCTTCTTTTGTTCCACATACTTCAATCCTTAGTTAATATGAAACAACTACATAACAGCTTCACAATAGACAAAACAAGATCCTAGGAATAATTCTCAAACATCCTATGCTGCCAATATAGTCTCAGTGTCTCACCCTCTCTCACACAGTACAGCCTATCCAGCCCAGACTGAGCTTGCCTATTTTCTCGTGTAACATTAAGACTGATGGCATCTCCTCTGCAGGCCTAACTTAATCAAGTGGAGGATGAACTGGCCTGTGTACTCTGTGTTGGTCAGTGTGCATGTTTTCATCATAGTGATAGTGAGCTAAGCAGAGACGGTAAGCACCGTTTTATGAATAGGGCTTGTGTGTGCGTTTCTTTGTACAGTGCAGTTTCATGTACACTGTTGAAAAAGTCTCTGCAACCAAAATAGTCCATTTGTCTAACTGTCAAAAAGAGAAAAATCAAATAAGGATTTGCTTGTTTATATCTATGTGTACACACAATCACAAGAAACAGAAAAGCAAAGGCATTTTTCCCACCCTTCAGAAGAATCAGAAAACTTATCATCTGCAGTAAAGATTGGGGTTTTGAATTAATGTAGAGATTAAAATTAGTACACAATGTATATTTTATACTGTGCAAGTAGATTCCCATGGGCTCTGTCCCAATTTTCCCAGTTCAAATTAGTCACTTGTGAGCAGGTTTTCAAACACTGCCGAATGCTAAGACCTCTTGCTGAGAAACTGCCAAAAAAGGATTCAACTGAGTTGTGTGTAACATATACACAGCTAGTGGAAACCAATTAAGACACTTATTTTTTCTAATCTAGCAAAATGTTAAATATTATGCCCTGGCCAGTCACAAATTGCTGGGCAGAACACTTGGTTTCCCCCAAAAAACAAAAACAAACTAATGACCAAGATGTTTGAGCATCTTGTTGTGAGGTAATTATATTTAGTGTGGTGGGTGCTCTGGCTTTTAATAACATGGTGGATGTTTCTGCCCAGAAACCAGTGAAGAAGAATTCTAATATATGTGGAAGCACAGCTCACTGTGTAGGTTTATGGCTAAATTAATGATAAGTAAAAAACGGGGACCATGCTTGGATTTGCTTTGCTCATCAATATGTCATGTCCAGTTTCAGTGACAGCTTGCCAAGAGCTGCCAGTTAGCCATTATTCAGATTTAACCGATGAGGTGCACTGACTGATTTGGACAAAAGTACACCATTCTAATAAATCCTAGCCTGATATTATGAAGGTATGTAAGGGGCACTGTGTTTTAACTCATACTGCCAGTCTGTGTTCTGTGATATGAGAACACAGTTTGTTTCTCACCACTAAGTATAAACCAAGTGTATTTCTTATATATAATCTATAGCAGTACTCAAATAAATGATCACATATGATCCTTTATTAGATTCATAAAATCAGACAAGCTATTTAATAGACTATGTACAATAACACCAGCTTATTAAACTAAGCTTATTAAGCCTAGTTTTGAAACATATTTATTCATATATGAGGTGTTGACATTTAATATTAATAAACTAATACCTGTAACATCTGCTTGACTACCAACTTCATCTGGCTTTCCAAAAAACGTTTTGGAAACTTTAACCTGAATTAAGTTTCTTCTTTTGATATCTGGGTTGTAAAAACAAACTAAACTTGCTTCTTAAAAAGGTGACAAAAAATCACTGATTACATAGAAAATACAAAAATTGTATAATACTAAATTTTAAATGTAACGAAAAGGAAGAAAATCAATGTTTGTGCTCAGCTTTGATTCCCAAATATGTGGCAGAAAACATTTCATATGCTGATACACAAGAAAACTAATCACTATTTAAAGTCCTTTTCATGTTTGCTACAAACACTGCACTGAGACGTGTTGTGACATTATAGTTTGCAAGAGAAAAAGCTCTCCGAGTGTATTTTTCACACCAGAAAAATCACAGTAATACAGGCTTCACAGTGCAGAGGGGTAATTTCATGGGAAATGAATTTCTGTAACTACACTTACAAACACACAATTCGGCACGCAAGTCTTATAAAGCTGAAATTAGATTTTCAACACGATATTGCTATGATATGTTCATGCATGTCTCACTCTATTGTAGTAGCCACCTACGAGCTGGAAAAGGAGATGAATTATCTTTGGTTAAACTCTACCACAAATGGCTGCACAATTTGAGAAATGTCTGGTGTGTGGCAGAGAGCATGCCTCATCAAGCTAGACTCTCACCTTTAACTGCATCCTTGCTGGCACTTTTGGAGTCATGGTAACCACATGCAAACTTGACAACAGTGTTCTTAGCTGAAGTCATGTATGAAAGTCAAATGCACGCAGCGACACACATAAAGAGTAAAATATGATGAGAAGACCTTGATAAGGAAACACGACATGCCACATCAGCGCTAGTAGCTACCAGTGTGAGTCAACGAGACCCAAGCAGACACACACACACACTGTACGCAAACACACTGACACACAAACACAGCAAACAGACAGCTGAGCTGCATTTGCTCTGAGACGCTCATCACTTCCCATTGTCCTCAGGCTGGTTTTGCTGACTGCAAGGGGCCGCTTACAGATAAGCGTGGACACAACACATGCCCAGACAACAAGGAACACACATTGTGACTGGCAGTGAGCTGACATCTGGCCTTAACTGGAAAGTCCAAGGCCAGAAATGACCTCCTGCTCATGGCTTGGTGATCCATGTTACAGGGATGACATACATATTGTTACAGAACATTTACTGACTTTGTGTATTGTTTATGCCCACTGTAATACACATGTCCTAGCCAGTGCTCCCATCAGACACTTTAAAGGTTATTGTCTTGTCTAGTCCTACTGTAAGTAAGACAAGGCACAGCACAGCCGTGAGGATTCAAATCCCACGGGGAGCCTTCATTATTCAGTCTCCACTTTGGGTAACATCATTATAACTATGTATGTTCACTATCCCTGAACAGCTGGTAGTGGCCTGTAGTTTGTTTCACATTCAGATAAAAATTACGTGACCACAATATTAATTAGCAATATCAATTAAAATAAAGTCAAACGTGGTCACAAAGGCTAAATGTCTAAAGAAATCACATTCTTCTTACCCAAATGCATTACAGTAATTTTACAGCAAAAACTGGTTGTGGCAGCTATTTTAGCCTCAGTAAAATGATAAAACCAAGGTACCTGCGAACTGTTTTCTGTTACATATTTATCTTATACTAAATATATAAAATAAACAAAGCAAAAAGGTGTGGCTTCCACAGTCTTTCAAGGCGTGACATAAAAAAAAACCTCCCAACTTCTCCAACTAGCCATGACAGAATGCCCTTTTAAAATATCTAGATAAAAATGGTACATATACCCTTAGTGTGATAAAAACATTTAAAAATGGTTAGTTAAGGCCAACTGACAGTTTTTTTTGTCCATACAGATAAATATAAACACTACAAAGACAACGCACAACCCAAGACTGTCAATAGCCACTGAGCAAAATTAACTTTCAGGCAATTAGATTAGTCTTCATGACTTCATGAATCAAACATGCCACAAGTCCAATTTAAAATTAGGTACTGCTTGTTATTATTTTTTTTTCCATCATCTAAACCACTTCCCATAATGTGATAATTGGTCTGTCTTTCATCTACCTTCATTCTCAACAGACATTGTTCACTTGAAATTGATTTATGCTGCTTTTTCTGAGGCTGGTTTTCCCACTGCTGCTGGTCATTTGGTTGTAGAGGTCCAATGTTACTCTTTTTGAAATGAACAAAAACATAGCTAAAATTATTGGCACACTGTTACACCAAAATACAACACTCACTGGGTATTTAATTTAATTTAATTTCTTCTACAATAGCTTCCATTAAACATTGTAGACAGCTGATAAATATAAATAAATTAACTTTAATATGCAGTATTGTTTCACTTGCTTAAAAGCTCAATTTGTGGTCCCTGAGACTTCAACTGAAGCTGGTAGGGGTTGATTTAAAGAAAAATTGGACCGGGGACTTCCACACTCTCTGTGTGGCGACAGAGAGAGAAAAAGTAGTCACACCAATCTGGAAATACTGCCTCCAGTCAAATACTACTCTGGATGACAGAGCTACATTTAAAGACTTCATGTAAATCTCCTCGTTGCCATTTGAATGGAATGAAAAGAGGGAATAAAAGACAGTTCTGACTGACAGGATGAGAAGAGTGGAGAGGAAACTGGAGGACAGTAAAAGAGACATATGCAGAAGAGAAACAAGAGTGCTGACAGAGTGAGGGCAGAAGGTGAGACTATGAAAACAGAGGCTGGAGAGGCGCTAGAAGGAGGAAATGAATGAGAAAAAAATGGGTGGATAAACAGAAAAAAGAGAAAGGAGAAAATATGGAAAGTGGAGAAAAGAGGTCTGAATTTCACACAGAAATGATGAAAGAGGATGTGAAGAGTGAGGAGAGAATGAGGAACATGTTAGCCTGAGAAAAGCTCCCAGATGTTTCTCAATGCAGCTAATCTGCATCCTAATAAGTGAGCAGGAAACTAATCAACTCATACAGTTCTGCCTGTCAGTCTCTCTCTTCATGTCTTTTCCTCACATAGACACACACTGACATGAACACACACTTTGAGATGCTCATGTTGAGATACCCCCCTCCTTCTCTCCTTCCCATCACCCACAATTTTATCCTTCTTTCTAATTTTGGAGTTTATGATTTCTCCCATTTCCTCCCTCCTCAGCAGTAATCATCCATCCATCTGTCCACCAAGCAACCACTTTGCGTATATCGTTTTTTTCACAGCTAAATGTGGATCCACTTTGCTCTGCATACGATTTAACAGTCATGCATGTCCTTACTATGTTTCGTAATAAGTGCAAATTAAAATAAAAAAAAATCCTTTTACACTGTTGGGGGTAAAAATGCTAAAATTTCTCCTAAATGATTAAATCTGAACACATGCACGCTCAGAGAAGAAAGTCAGTCAGGAATATAGATTTACCTTATACCTTCTTTGTTTTCTAAAACATGTACATTTTTCTGTTAGTAGTATTTAACATGAACATATCCAATGACTTAAAATACACAAAATAGACTCAAATATTGTACCAAACTTGTAAATCTCAGAGCTCATGTTGTTACAGGTCTATAAAATCAAGCCTCCAGCTACCCAGTCTGCCTTAACAAGCCTGTGTGAAAGAATTGGTCATTCTAAAGAGCTCACTGAAGAGTGTCATATTCTAATAGGATGCCATCTTCGCAGCATGTTCCCTCCTAAATATTCCCAGATATTCAGCTTTAAGTGGCATTATTGCAAGTGTGAGTGTTTAGGAACCACTGCAACTCAGCCATGAAGTGGCAGAGCACATAAAGTTTGGGATGTGGGAAGTGCTGGGGTACATAGTTGCCAACGCTCCACTGAATCATTAACTGCTAAATTTTTGTTCCAAACCTCCTTTGGTATTAATCTCATCACAAACACTGTGTGCTGGGAGCTTCATGCCATTGGTTTCCATGGTCCAAGCAGCTCCTGTAGGTGTAATGTGTACGTGGCACAATACTTTTATCCACAGACTGTTGAAGCTAATGAATGGATTCAATTATAACAAACTGGCTGAAATGGAATTGAAACTGCTGCTACACATTCTGTGGTTGGCTTCGTTGTTGGTGTCTGAGAAATCTGTACCATGCTGTGACTGCAAATATAATCAATGTCAGATCCATTCTTGTTTGCTTTCATCCTCAATAAAATCTCCAGAAAGACATGGAGGAAAATATCAGTTAAAGAGCAGCTGAAAAAGAGTTGCAACATTTCTGTTTTTCCTCTGCAATTCTCAATTAACAAACTTCATTTTTAACTTGAAAACATGCATTCTACCACCAAAGGTAATAATGCGACGCCTGATCACAGCAAATAAAGCACCTTCCAGGATCGACCTGGCTCACAAAAGTACTGACACAACCTTGAGATGTGTAACGACACATATAATTGTAGCAGAGATAATGAGACAGGTGCCATACAGTCATTTTTCTATTCATTGCTTGCCAAATGTGGATCTTCAGGTGGTTAATCTTTATTATGTTTATATTAATATATTTCTCTCTAAAGTACAAAACACAAAACTCAAACATCAGAACTAACCATCATCTGTGAACAATAAATCTTGTTATGAAACCTCCCAGTAACACCTACTAAGCCGCTTTAGATCTTTACATTTTAGATTGTTATACTGAAACCCTTTAATTTCATCTTGTTTTTACTAAATAAAAACGCAAACTTTAAAACTCCAACTTTGCCTCCAAGCAGCTCAACCTGAACTGTCACTCTGATATAACCATTTCTGGAGAGAGAGGGGATCACTGGAGATTTCTGTCTGCTGGAAGTACGCATGCATGAAGTATGCATCACAGAATTAAAGATGATATACTTTAAACAAGACTATCATGCACTTTAAATACAAATGTAAATATCTTGCCTGTTGGTATCTAATCAAGCAGGTATAGTCAATGAGCCGACCTGTGAATGATTTAGTGTGTACTGCAGTTAGGTGGAAAAATTATTTATCTAGAAAATGATTCATCAATTTACAATTTATATTCTCAAACATCATAATTAAACCAATTTTTTTCTTTCTGAATAAAAAATACAAATATTTCTTGACTCTTGATAACTACAGTGTCAACATACAAGAATCTGTCAGCCAAAAATGTCATTTTTGCAGTGTAGTCACATTCAAAAATTAACATTAACTTCTATTCTTGGCCATCCTGGTGACTTCCATTGAAAGTCACCAGTCTTCCACTGCCACCTCCAACTCAGACCCTGTCTTTTTGTTAGTGTTGTCATCTCCAAGCCATATTAGGTTTTATTACCACCTTATATTTTAATTTATTTATAATATCCTTATATAATATATTTTTCAATTTTTCTTGTATTGTACATCTTTAGCTTGGTTTTTGCAAACTAACACTGTATGTGCTGTGTGTTTAACAATTTCTGGCACTCCAGCATTAGGCGCTCCACATGGCTGGGTTAAATAAAAGCTATTACCAACAATTCACCTTCATATTAACTAAAATACTCAGGGTCTAAACCTGAAAAGCAACTTTAGAGTACATCAAATTCAACTGACTGTACAAAAGAAACCTTTCTTGAAATACTGTCAAAACAACATGACATATAGAACCGATATGATTTTTACCCTCTGCTTTCAATTTTATTTTATTTTTTACAGAATGGCGTCCTTACTGCTAAGTTTTTCACTGCTCTGTGGCTCCACTCACAAAGCTCTAGCATGCTTGTAAATAATAAATGGTTCGATAGCAACAGAGGCACAGGTCTTGATGGAAAGCACTACTGAGGGGACTATTCTATGTCAGGAGCTTGGAAGCATAAGACGTCAAACCAGTACAGGTTCAGGTCATCTCAGTGTGAACATGCCTGCAAGAGTCCAGGATTCTGGCAGACAGAAAGGCAAGGTTGCTGTCTAAGGTGTGTGTGATGGAAATTGTGATGGATTTAGCCCGGAAAGTCGAAGTACTTCATGGTATCTGAGCTTTCACTCAGAAACTGCGCACACATGCAAGTGTATACCAGGCCGGACAAAAAGTAAATCCTACAGCGGGTGTTGTTCAATAATGCGCATGGGAGGGTTGAGGGATGTCATCTTGAGAAAATGGGATTTCATCTTACAGAACAGAGGACTGTATCAGGCTGTCTACAAAGACACATAACTGACTGACAAAGTGTCAAGACTGAATATGAAGTACACGCTTTAAGCCTCACTTACTACAGTGTAATACTATTAGCTATGCTATCAGAGATGCCTGAATAGAATGGTAAATAAACAGTTCTATCCTCATGGGGATTCACAGGAGGTGCAAGGCTATTAAGCTGAATTTGAGCTCACACTCACAAGGGAGAGGAATGAAATGTTGACAAGGTGTTAACACTTGACAGATACATTTTTATTTTGGTTGCTTGTTGCTCGCTCATCTGTACTCTGCTAGATGGAGTGAAAATGCAACACAGTGAACATGTATGAAATATTTACAACCAGAAATGTAATAACTGAAGCTGAATGAAGAGGAGACATGGGAAAGCTGACAGTGGGGAGGAAAAAAACCCATGAATTTTGGTGTGGGTGTATCTTTTTGTGTGTTGTTTGAAGTGCTGCAGTGAGACAAGACATGGATAACGATAAGAACGGCAGAGTTTAGAGAGGCGGCACGAAAGGAATTCCTGTTATGGCACGAGGAAAGGGGACGTGTCAAGGTCACACACGTACAAGCATACACACAAAAGCTTTTAGAAAAACTAAAAACACATGACTGTCTTTCACTTTTTTGGCATATATAAAACACCTAATGTATAATAGTTTTAGTATTTTGCGATATTTCTTACTAATGTAGTGGTCTTTCAGATTCCCAATTTGTACTACCATGTTTATTGATGTTGAGCCGACTATGCCTGGAGAGAATCTAGATTACAATGTGCCTCCTCTGATGCACACAAAGTCACCAGCTGCTTCTTTCCTATTAGCTGTAAGGGGTTTCATTGACAGGAGGGAATCCATGCAGAGGTTCATGCCATTTCCTTGCCTCCCTTCTCATTCTAATTACCCAGAACCCCTGCGAACCAGCTTCTTAAAATGTTGCAGAGGAGCATGTAAACAACAAGTTTGAAAGAAAGAATATCAGAAAAGCAGCAGTTCCTCTCTGACTAGAATACAAACTGAAATATGTGCACTTTATGTGGGAACAAAATTTCATCTTGTGTTGGAGCCCAGGGATTTCTGGTAAGCAGAGTCTACAACCAACCAATATATTATAGCCCACTGAATTTGGAATATGGGTTCTGTGGATCTAGGGATAAAGATTTGATGAATATACTTTATTTCATTGGGATTTTTGTAGACAGTATTGCGACAATCTTTTCAGGTATTGTTACTGTCTATAAATTAAACACCTTGCCTTACTATGGCACAGCCACGTATTTTTGGCAGTCTGAGTGCCGGTGTTCTGGGAATCTATCCTACCTGACAAACCATCCTACCCGCTGTTTCTGCAGGTAGGATGTTTTGTGAATATTAGCTAGAAAAACACTCTGACGGGTAAAGTTCAGTGCCAAACCATCCTACCTTTGTGAATGTGACCTGCAAGCATACTTTAACAGGAATCCTGCCATTTCCTACCCAACCCAGCATTAATTATCGTGAGAGAAATCGCTAATAAAAGCCACTTGCTTGTAATCAGTGGCAAACTACTGTGAGCATGTCAGCCTTTTTGCTTGTACAGAATCTAAATACGTTTTAAAATGTCCATCAACTTCAGGAGATTGTGACACTTTCTTTTTCTACATTAATAACCAAAACAGCTCAAGATCAAGGTTTTTAGAGGAAATCAGAGCAAGTTTGATGAAAATCCCCAATCAGAAGCTTTCCTAGGGACTGCTAACTGCATCACTTACCTACTGTAACCTACTGTCATTATTTAGCTCATGTGTGACAGCGCTGGAATCCTATTGCCATAACCGTCTGTCTTCTCTCTTTCATAGTTTATTCTTTGTCCTCTTCGTTTTTCTCTCTGTCTCTCTCTTTGTACTTTTTTGCAGGTATTTCTAGCTCAGAAACAGCATTTTTCTCATATCCAGTTACCAGCCCCAACAACCAGAGTGTTTATTTTTATAGTGGTTGCAGTTTATTGTCTTTTTGTGCTCTTCTCTCTCCTTCCCATTACTCCCTAACTGGCAGCAGATGGCTGTCCCATCTTGAGCTACTTCTGATGGAGATTTCTCCCTGTTAAAAGGTTGCCAAGTGCTAGCTCAGAGAGGATCACTGGGAGTTTCTGTCTACTGAAAGTGTGTATGCATGAAGTAAGCATTATAGGGTTATAGATGATAGGCTTTAAACAACACTATTGTGCACTTCAAATATAAATGTGAAATTTCTGGCTACTGGTAACTAATCAAGCAGGTGTTAATCAAGCATACTAATGAGACGGCTTGTGAATGATTTAGTGTGAGCTGCAGTTAGCTGGAAAAATTATTTATTTAGAAAATGATACATCACTTTACAGTCTATATTTTTGAACATCATAATGAAACCAAATGTTTTCTTTCTGAATAAAAATATTTGTTAAATCTTGTCTTGACAGTCTCAACATATAATAATCTGTCTGCCAAAAATGTCATTTTTGCAGTGTGGTCACCTTCAAAAATTAATATTAATGACAGCAGCGATTACATCTGCAGATGCCAATTTGCAAAATTGGGACTTGCTGAATAATTACTTCCCTTTTTACAGCAATTTAAAGACATTGTTAGTAATATGTGTTGGTGAGTCATTACAACTGCTCCTCTTGCAAATTTTAAATTTCACTTTTTATTTCAGAAACGATTAATCATTCAACCCTATGTAATCGAAACAGTAGAGCTTGTCCATATAAAGTCTACGCAGACTTCTTGTGGGTACCTAGAAACCACTTGCACCTACAGTAGGACAACCTTTCAGCTTAAACACATATCTCACAAATGTGAAATGGAAGCCAAGACACAAGACACCTGGGTCAAATCTTAGTGCTACAACTTGATATCCAGGTCACTGCTTCTACTTCTACTAACCTTGACATGACATGTCATAGAACACACCTTGCCATTACCAGGTTGCCAAGTTCCCAGAAACAACAGTATTGCTACCAACTGACCCAAATAGAGGGTTTTAGTGTCAGTTGTAACAGGTCGGTGCAATGCAACTAAGCTTCTTCTGCCTCTCACATCCTATTATTCCATGAAAGTATGGCACTGTTCTGCCACTCCTCCTTCTGTTCATGACTACTGTGTCATTCAAGTGGTGTAAAAAGCAGAGAGTGGTTTGCTGGCTCAATTCAAAGATGTGTAGCTGTGTGGTCAGAGGGCCCGGTGGCGCCAGTGTCCGGCAGCCTCGCCTCTGTCAGTGCACCCCAGGGCAGCTGTGGCTACAATGTAGCTTGCCGTCACCAGTGTGTGAATGTGTGTGTGAATGGGTGAATGACTGAATGTAGTGTAAAGCGCTTTGGGGTCCTTAGGGACTGAGTAAAGCGCTATACAAATGCAGGCCATGTGTATTAAGACATTTAACTGTCTAACTAACTAACTAATTATTATTATTAACTGAACAGGCTAACAAGTGATTGGTACTTGCACTATACCAATGTGGTGGATACCAACATACTGTATAGAGAGCAAGCATGCACACAAACACATCCTTGGACTTTTAAATTGTACTGTAATTCTCAAATGTAATATTTACTTCCTATGTTATTTACTGTATAATGTACTATATTAAATTTTGCTAAATCCAAACTATAATTTTGTTTCATTTTGTCTTATGACTTAAATCACTTGATCCACTATTGTGAACTTGACGTAATTTGAGCATTTGTTACCACCACAAACGATTTGCTTGAGTGGATGAGGTCTGAAATGAGGTCTCAAATGCCTTTATTGTTGATCTCCTGTGTCAACAGTATAATGTCTTCATTACATCAACCACTGCTGATTCTTTTTTTAATAAGGGAAAGGCATCATTGGTATACAGTGCACCTCAGGAGAGGTTAACTTGTTTTGTATGTAATCCCTTGAAAACAATATTGATTCTGAGGCATAATTTAAGTGTGTTAGTAAGTGCTAGTACCACTGTGTGTCGTTTCTTGTGTGCGATTCAGAAAGCAGAGGAGGAAGAGTAGTCCCTCCCCTCCCAATAGACAAAACAACAACTGTTCGCCAACTGTGCAGAAACAGAAAGGGATGAGCAGCGCTCCTTTTCGTGCTAATGAGCAGAGCAGAGTGACAGATTAAATTGTGCGCAGGCCCACCCCAGAGTGGAACTATTTTTACTTTTCTCAAATGTCACCAGGTACTAATGCTGTACAAACATTTTGACTTCAAAAGAACACATCTTGATTTTTACTCAAACACTGCTGCAATAAAAAAAATGAAAGAAATAAAATCTATTAACTTAAAAAAAAAGTGAGCCAAAAATACATGAAACTATTTCTGAACAGATACTGAAGCCAAAGTTGCTTGTAGTGAGACATTTGAATATAAGTTTTACAGCACTCTTGGACAAAAAGTGTGTGCTATTTCTTCAGACTTAGTGAACATTTAATTGTCTTCCTTGCATAAAAGAATAGAAGGTATTTTTTCGAGGATCTCTCACAGCTTTGCCTGACAATCAAAAGTGGAAAATGACAGGATAATTGGGTAACGAAAAAGTAGAAAAAGACAAAAGGCAATAACTGTGTCAGGCTATTGACTCACTAAAACAATACACTACACCCATACTCACTGGTTTTACACTGGGTTAATAACTTTACCTGATAATACTAATTTTTGGTGGTAAATCAGTTCATTTACAATCTGAGTCACACATTCTTGGGTTGATTTTTAAATCTTTGGGGTAAAAAAGAAAAATAATACACAGTAAATAGAAAAGAAATGTAATTTACTGCATAATTATTGTATACAATTGCAAATATGGCACGAAAGCAAATCAGCCTCTTCAACCTGATCATTAAAATTCTCTATGACTGAGAAGGTCATGGTGACTATTAAAAGAGGTGATGCTTTAAAGAAGCTGCCCTGGAGAAAAATCTTGATATACACCCTCAACACCATGGCAATAAATAGAACCGCTGATTATTTAAATATTAAATGCCTTTTGATTTATGTGACAGTTGATAATTTGGGGGTTTGTCTTGAAGTAAACAGGAACCTGATAATGACTTTGTGGTCATATAGTACAGCTTTTCTAATGGATAAAAGATGGCCAGTGGCTTTGGTATATGAATTTTTATGCATGTATGATGGATAATGTACTAACTCTGTCCTTGTGTATATAATTTAATTCATTTTGTGTACCTCACACACTTTAATGAAGTCTTTGTGTTGAAATATCTACGTGTACTTCCAGTGAAATGTGACCCAACAGACAAGTCAAACGCACTCTACTGTTTTTGAAATAACAACAAAGAAATATCAGGTATAATATATGCTTCACAAAAAAACCCAATTCCTCCTCTTCCTCTCATCTCAACTGCCATTGATTCATCAATGACACCAACATAGACTAGGAGAAGTGTGGTTTTATGTTTTGAGAGGCAATAGAGTGCAATATAGTGCCTTATGTGCTGTACAAGGAGACTCGATTCGAAATAGCCTTTTGGGAGAAGGTGCATTTACTGCAGCAGATTTTTTTGTGCGGACAGTGGCCAGTTTAATTTAAGATGAAATTGAACAAAAAGCTCAGAGAGATCCCTTTTTCACCACCAACTGAGTAGCTCCAGGCTAGAAATCAAAATATGACAGATAATAGTCATGACCATCTGCTTTCGAGGTTGGGGAAAAGACTTGCTCATGTTTAATGTTCCTAATTGGTCTAGGAGGGGCTGTTACAGAAAGAAAATAAGAAAAAAAAAAGGACTAAATGATAATATATTCAAATTTCAGTATGTGTATGTTATCTGGTGAGGACAGCTTGGGAATGGAAATAAATGTTCTTCCTTCATGTTGCCCCTTCAAGGGACTGGTTTCGGCATGTGGAGAGTAGTGAGAAAGGGAGCATACTTGGCAAATCAGTCACTTACCCATCACTTTAACGAAGTAGGCATCGGCTTCGAAATTGTTCTTCAAAGCATGAATTCTCAAGTCCTGTTTGCCCTCTGCCTTGCTCTGAACCAGCATGTCTAAAATACCCTGCAAATGAAGACAGACACATAGATAAGGGACAATGAGAGCATGGCATGGTGCTTCTTCTGATGTACATTTTTATCCCCCTGACATACTGGATGCCTCATCCAGAATTATCGCATCATCTCTATTCCGCCGTCTTTCTCCTTTCCTCACTAAGTCTCTCTTTCTCTCGGTCTCATTTATAAATTCTCTCTCAGGGGCGAGTGAGAGAGCCAAGCACTGAAAGCGGGAGAGTTGAATTTAATAGACAGGCCACATTAGCAGTAGTAATTAATTCTGATAAGACAAGAACATACAGTAGATCGCAATACAGCTTCTGTACTATATGTAGTCTCTCATTAAGGGACTGGGGGTGAGTGCTGGAATCAAAGTCTATGACACACACAAAGAAGGATTTCGACAAAGGTAGTGTGTAAGAGAGTATGTGTAGATGTTTTCTAGCAAGGCCCATTTGCAGCATTAATTAAATTCTTAATATAATAGAGTAACACACTTAATGAGAGCAAAACCTAACAAATCATTTCCCAATGTTTGGGAAAATTAAAGTATAGCTTATCTTGTTTTATCTACTCTTCCTCTATAGTGGTGCTGCAGGTCCTGCATCTATTGCACCCACTCCCACAATGAATCAAATTCCAAAATAAAAATGCACAAAAACTAACACTGTAACAATGAGGGAGAGCAAAAACAAACCACAGAGCACACATGCGCATGCACACACACACACACACACACACACACACACACACACACACACACACAAATACAGTAGCTCAGAAAAAAAGGAAAAAGATCACACTCATGCACAAGCTACTCCATGTGCTTATAAATATTTTAATAACAACAATGAAGCACTGAACCAACCATACTCATATTCTCAGTCTAAATCAGGAGTTATTGCTTCAGAATATAAAAGAAAACCCATTAATGTAAACAATTCTGTTAATGCGTGTGTCAAAAAAGCTTTACACATAATCCACTTTTCTGCATTAGAGATATCCTAGTTTGAGCGCTCTCTGATATGCATTCCTCTGCTCCATTTGGCAAGGATTTCTTTACGTAGGAATTTTCACAAAATGATTTTAGTTTATTGTTATATCTAACAAAATAAGACAAAAGTGGAAAGACTGCGAGAGGAGACAAATGACCCAGAGCTGTATTCTGAGGGTCAGCTGGATGACTGTATAGTTGATTCTGGACAGTTGTTAGTGCTGCTTTCATAAAGAGAAAAGTACTATACTAATAGCCTACCAGTATTAAGTAATTAAATAATTAATTAACATGAGTTCAGAAAGGGCAAAATTGTTTTTGACAGCAGGGAAATCTGACTAGTTAATGCTTTGACTCCAACAATCTAACAGAGAATGGTAGGTCTAACTAATCTAATGTTGACATTTATTCACTTGATGTCAGCTCTTAAACAAGGACAGTGTCAAAGAAGTGATGAGTGTGGCTGCTTTTTGTTAAAAAAGATGAGCCTAACTTGTCTGATATTCTCAGAGTTTGCATGTAAGAGTTCAGGTAAGCTTAGCTTGACAGAGCATCGGATCTACTTACACAAGTGTGGATGATGCTTCCCTCATCAAAAATGCAAATCTAATATTGCACTGGGAGTTGTTATAGTTGTTATAATAGTTACATTTTCAAAATACAAATATTGCAAGCTGCATACAAGGGTCCTGTGAGTCTGCTAATGTATAAATAACAACAAAATAAAATA
Organism: Oreochromis niloticus; assembly: GCF_001858045.2. Classification (NCBI taxonomy): domain Eukaryota; kingdom Metazoa; phylum Chordata; class Actinopteri; order Cichliformes; family Cichlidae; genus Oreochromis; species Oreochromis niloticus. The sequence continues at coordinate 34,561,117 of NC_031965.2, forward strand.
ACAAGGTTAAATGATTAAATATGCTCCACTCAGCTTTTTATGTATATTTAAAATAGGCTGGTTAAAGAAAATCAGCTGGCTAAATCACTGTAGTTCCACTAGACCAAGATTATCTTTGGCTATGGAAAGGTAGTCAAAACACAAAAAAATTATTAAGAATAGTATGCATAGGAATCATTTTTTAAAAAGGCGTAAGAAATGGTACAGAGAATGATTTATGAAACACTACTGAACTGAAAATCAACACAAAATTTAACTACTCACGTCCTCATAGATGTCAAAGAAAGTTGCCCTGACGGCATTTTGAATGGCTCCTAAATCTGACTGGTCCCAGTGGATGTGGAACATTCGTCCAACACTGTGGCAAGTGTCGCTGTTACAGGGCACATTCTCCAATAGGAAGGCCTGCTGGCCACTGGGAGGCAAAGAGGGAGAAAGAAAAAAAAACCCAAACACATTGTTACCATTTACATTTAGACAGTGACAGAGAACCCTGGTGATGTCAAATGTAAGTAATGTTCATGTCATCAGCTGCTCAGTACTTTGGTGGTGTCGAGTTCATTGTCTGGCAACAATAACACCACGATGTGTCTTAGCTGGAGGTTTGATGCTTAGAATCATTTGGAGCTACTTGTCAGGCTTTCACAACATGACATTTGTTATAAATGAAAACAGATTTCAACTAGAAAATAAACCACTGTCTTTAAAATAAACTTAATCGTTTTGACTTGATGTATTTACAACATATTCATATAATGTGGCTCCAAAAAAGCCATGCCCTCACTGAAAGAAGAACTGTGAGATGTTTTTTTGCTGTCTTGATCCTGTACTTGGTAATTTGTCAATTCTTGCACTTGGAATTGACAAATTAAAATGCTACAACATATTAATTTAGGGTTGATTTTCTCTTTTCAAAATACGATGATGAAAGCTGCCTTAGGCTGGTGCCTTGAGGAAATTTTGTGCTTTTTTAAAAAAAACTTTAATCATTTTCTGCACGACTGGATATAGTGCAAACCTTACATTGCACAGTGTCATAGTGTATATATTGTAGGGTGAGAAATTATAGGAAAAATTGTGAGCCTTCGACTAACACAGGAAACAATTCAGCTGTGTTGTAAGATTTGAGTTCAGTTTTATTTTAGTGCAAGGTCATCAAATGGAATATACTATAATTTGGTCCCTAAGATTTGGGACATGCAAGTTTTAGGGGTTTTTTTTTCAAATTTTTCCTCTGTAAACCACCAGAGTGGAGAGTCAAATAACTAAGATTTGATTGAAATTACTTTAATGAAAGTATAACATTAACTGTTTAGGAATTACAGCCATTTTTAATAATACCAAAATCCAGAGTATAAAATACTTATGGACTCAGCTGTAACCTCAACTTACTTTGATCTCTTTTATCCCATGATAAAACATTTCTACCCTGATGGGCCTCTATCTGTAGAGAAAAAGGGGTCAGTGAACTGTTTGAGGAGTACGAAAATGATGTGAATCTGACACTATGGCTTTTAAAGTGGCAGAATATTAACTAAAATGAACACAGATGGAAAATTGTAGACAGATATGTCACAAAGTACCCTCCATCACCATCATCTTCATACCAAAGGAGAATATCTTTTGGAAGAATGGTGCCCCAGTCCTTCATTGAGTTACAAAGATGAGTTGAATTCTAAATACTGAAGCTTACTGTGGATTTATAAGATATGTTATATTGGTATATCCTGCACCTTGTATTTGGCCTCCCTTTACAAATGCAAGCAAATAAGTATATTTGATCATATACTTGAGCTGAGGCAAAACCCAACCACTTTCCTCTATTTTCCCCCCATTTCTGTACTTGCGCAGTCTTTGTCACATCTTAATTCACTGGAGAGACTAAATTCAGTCTTTATCACTGGAGATAGCTCTCTGTACCTGTTCTTAGATCTCTGCGGGATTGCTGAGCTTTTAAAAAAAGCTGCTGGTTTAAAAATAGAATAATTGTGAAAGCCCTCAGTCAATCAGGATTGTAAACACCCATCCCCCACCATCTCCACCCTGCTCAATCACCACTACCCCACAAAGCTAGTACAAGCCTCTGGGGACTGGAAAACAGACCACAAGCAGGGACATCTTTCATCATGGATATTTTAGAAAGACTGTGTGATCTTTTCAGCAGCAGGAAAAGATTCCATCCTCGTGCTTCCAGAAAAGGGTGAAAAGAAAAGATAAAATACTGTAATGTATAGAGTGTGTTTCTTGATAAAACCTCGATTCATGGAGACGTGTCAATACGATTATCTTATCCTCCTTGAAATTGTGTTTGACTGTGCTTAGCATGCAATCTTGTAGAGAATATAAAAAGGGGGCACATCATATGGAGTCAAGAGAAGTAGCACACTACGACACAATGCACCAACACAAGTTAATATTGTGTCACCCACAAAGGGAGGAAGACATGGCAACAAAAGAATCATTGTAGTTTATGTAGTGATTATGAAGTGTATGCTCTATTTAAAGTATCAGCTGTGTGCGGTTATTACATTATGGCACCATAGTACATTACAGTTGCTACACGTATCTGATAAATGGTGATGTTACACAACAGCAAGCTTCAGCAAGTGGAAACCTAGTGGTCAAATTGGTACTTGAAATATGCTTGTAAGCCTCTCCACTGCTGTTAGCTGTGTGATAGGAAAAAACAGAGCTTGTGGAACCAGGAGTAAGAGAAAGCAGATGAACAGCTTTGGTAATATTGTATTTTAATCACTGTAGTCCTTTTCATAACACATCTAATGGAAATTTTGATTGTTGCTTTTCACACAGAACACAAACTCCTGTAATCATCAGCAAACAGTTCAGAGTTTTGCTAAACTGGATCATCTGACATAAGACCTCATGCTTCTGTGGATCAATGCCATATGCCAGAATGCTACATTTTCATGAAAAACATTTCATTCAAATATTTAACTATAGCATTAGAAGCACAGAATGAGAGAGAAAAGTTCAGTGAAAGTTTTGAAAAAGAAAAATGGATTATCGGGCAAAAAAGTGTCCATGTTTTTTTAATAAATACAGTATAACTGCAAAGACAAGTCAGTTATGCAGGGCAGTAGCATGATGCACATTACTGAACTACTGTGATCAAAACTGCCTTAACTGCTAATACAAGGATCCATTATTACTCAAGTTTACTTAAGTAAGCATGTTTATTCATTTTTTAAGAAAAATAACCAAACAAAAGAAATAAAAAAATAAAACAATGTTATATAAATACTGAGACTACTAAACTACTACATATACTAAGAAAGGTTAATAATAAAATGTGTATTACAAGCCTACAATAAAAAGACTAATAATACATTTAGATAATACACTGCACTTGCACAATAGTCTGGCTTATATGGTGAAATACAACAAAAAGTAATACAGTTGTGTAAAAGGGTAAACTTTGGAGGAACCTATGCAGTCCTGTGAAAGACTTAGTTCACCCTTATTGTCAGCAGCCAGGTGCTGCTAATCAAATGTGCCCCGAACTGATCATCACCAAGTGTGACCACCTCTATAAAAGGAGTCGGTTTGGCAGTTTGCTGGTCTGGAACATTCAGGTCTGCATTAACCTAGTACGAAGGAGGCAAGACATCAATAATCCGAGAGAAGCCCATTAGTCTGGTAAGAGTTATAAGGCCATTTCCAAATGTGAAGTCCATCATTTTACAGTGAGAATGATTATTCACAAGTGGAAAACATTTAAGATGGTACTGTCAGCTGCTGATGTTCCCATGAGTGGATGTCCTAACAAATTCACCCTGCAATCAGACCGTGCTCCGAGAAACTGCTAGAAATTCAGCAGCTCATGTTCATGACAGAACAGTTAGACTGAACAAGTATCGTTTTGTTATTGTTTTTAAGTGTTGCCAGGAGAAAGTCTCATGGCAGCACTTCGCTTTGCAAAGTTGCATCTGACTTCTGGAACAATGGACTTTAGATAAGGCCAAAGTAAAGATGTTGGTAATAATGCACACCAGCATGCTTAGTAAAAAAACAAAAAAAACAACAACAACAAACAACCAAAAACAATACAGAATATCAACACAAACAGTTCATACTACCTTCCAAACACAGAGGTGGAGAGGCTTGTTTTGCAGCTACAGAGCTTGGACACCTTAATTGTCATGTAAAATGTTGTCATATATTTGGATGGAATTAACACGAGCAATGCAATGAGAAAGTTGTCTCTGTAATATTCGGGTTAACTGAAAGTAATAAATGTGCATTTAGCTGTTAATTCCTAGATTCAATAAGGACAAGAATCTATATATAAAACACTTCAAAGAGCAGGGAAGAGCAGGAATTTAATTAATTCCTATAGTAGGGACATAATGCTTCAGGCTCAGTGTCACCTGAGATGGTGTGCTGCTGTTTCAGAATAGCTGTATCTCTGTGTGGGGTGAGTGGAGGTGAAGGGTGGGGCTGCGGGAACGTCTGTAGGATTAACTGACTTTGGCTGTAATTACAGCTGGAGGTTTGTTTAAAGGTCATTCTGTGTAATCCATGAATACTGACACTGAACTAGTCCTCCCCTCCTCATTAGGCTTAACGCAAACAACGCTGTACCCAGAATATGATCGGCTCTCATTAGGGCCTGCAACTGCAGCACCTACTGGACAAGACCCAGTGTAAATGGTGAGCATTGATTGGCTAACCAGCAGATAATCATTCCTGTAGCCAGATAAATTTGTTGACATTCAGGGACAGTATCTCTGTGTGTGTATGTTTGTGTGTGTGTAAAAAGGAAGTAACGATTTCAAAGTTTCAGGCTGAACTTTAGAAGGTATATGATTGTTATTCGCCAATATGTGTGTGTCCTTTCTGAGATTTTCGTACTTCAAAAGAACCTCTTTCCCAGCACTGCAGGGGTAGTTATGGTGGGGATGAAGGTCATAATGTGGATCAGACTCAGACTGACACACAGGTACATGTGCTCTCAATACACACACACACACACACACACACACACACACACACACACACACACACACACACACACACACACACACACACACACACACACAGCTTGTTCTCTGCATCGGTTTTATGTTTACAGCAGCAGGTTGAGGTGCAAAAGTGATATCTATTCATGTTATACACATGCACTCATGAAGATGACTACTCTTAATCCACAGTTTCACATGCTGGTGTTAATTTTGTTCTTGAGCATCGAAAATTTGTTTTTGTGTAATATAGTATTATGATTCAATATATATTCCTTGTGTTTTGTGTGGGTTTTTTTTGTTAGTAAACATCCACTTCATGTCCTCTACGATGTCTTTCCTGTCCACATTTCTTTTAAAACAATGTTAAGAAATGCCACTGTTAAGTTAGGTGTTTAGCATACCAAGTCAGATACATGGCGACACAATAAGTTTTATCCTCTCGAGGATACTCGAGGGCGCATGGGAGTTTGCCCAACCAGTCTACATGTGTTTTGTGGACTTGGAGAAGGCATTCGACCGTGTCCCTCGGGGGGTCCTGTGGGAGGTGCTCCGGGAGCATGGGGTGACTGGCCCATTGTTACGGGCCATTCAGTCCTTATACGACCGTTGCAAGAGCTTGGTTCGCATAGCCGGCAACAAGTCGGACTTGTTCCTGGTGGGTGATGGGCTCCGCCAGGGCTGCCCTTTGTCACCGATTCTGTTCATAATTTTTATGGACAGAATTTCTAGGCGTAGCCAAGTGGTGGAAGGCCTTCAATTCGGTGGTCTCAGCATCTTTGCTTTTTGCGGATGATGTGGTTCTGTAGGCTTCATCAGGTGATGGCCTCCAGCTTGCCTTGGAACGGTTCACAGCCGAGTGTGAAGCGGTGGGAATGAGAATCAGCACCTCCAAATCTGAGGCCATGGTCCTCAGCCGGAAAAAGACCCTGCTCCAAGTGGAGGAGTTTAAGTATCTCGGGGTCTTGTTCACGAGTGATGGGAGAAGGGAGTAGGAGATCAACAGACGGATTGGTGCAGCGGCTGCAGTGATGCGGACGCTGTACCGGTCTGTTGTGGTGAAGAGAGAGCTGAGTGTAAAAGCAAAGCTCTCAATTTACCGGTCGATCTACGCCCCTACCCTCACCTATGGTCATGAGCTGTGGGTAGTGACCAAAAGAACGCCGAAGAATGGCTGGCCTCTCCCTTAGAGATAGGGTGAGAAGTTCGGCCATTCGGGAGGGGCTCAGAGTAGAGCCGATGCTCCTCCACCTTGAAAGGAGCCAGTTGAGGTGGTTCGGGCATCTGACAAGGATGCCCCCTGGGCGCCTCCTGGGCGAGGTTTTCCGGGCATGTCCCACCAGGAGGAGGCCCCGGGGCAGACCCAGGACACGCTGGAGAGATTATATCTCTCGGCTGGCCTGGGAACGCCTTGGTGTTCCCCCGGATAAGCTGGAGGAGGTGGCTAGGGAGAGGGAGGTCTGGGCTTCTCTGCTTGGGCTGCTGCTCCCGCGACCCGGTCCCGGACAGCGGAAGAAAAAAATGGATGGATGGATGGATGGATGGATGGATGGATGGACAATATGTTTTATATGGCAGCCAACCCCATGCCAGTGTAATACATTATTTCATTTAATCAATGTAATGTAAATGTTTTGGTGTGTTCCATTTGAAGTTGGAAGTCCTTTTCAACTGTAACGCCTTGTTAAGTTGGACTTCCAACTTGAATGGTTGAGCACCCTCACCAACTCCAACTTCACCTTCAAAGATAGTGGCAGTGCATGTAAACTTTAGTGACTGGTTGTGACAGGCTAAATAACCCATACAGGGACCAAGTTCTATCCATTTGCAAAAAAAACAAGCACAGTGTTGTACTGTAGATATACTCTGTGACTGGTGTTGTTTAAAGTACTGCCACAATTTTTCTATGCTGGATTTATTCAGCTAAAAAAAGTAAAAAGGATTTGCAGATTTGTGGGGGAGTCTTGTGTATCTGTAATCTGTATCTCACATATTGTCAAAGTGCAGGGAGCTGAATTTGTCTCCACCACTAAAAGGATTCTTCTGTTAGAGCCCAGCGCAAGAGATCACAGTGAAAATGGTGTGCGCTGTCCATGGTCCTGAAGTTACAGCAGTTTAATTTTATATTTTACGGTGTATTTGAATGCAATAAAACTTTATTAAAGTTAGACTGTTTTAAGTAAATGCATTGAGCATAACAAGAAATAGCACCTTCAAACCATCAATACTATTCAAAAAATTAAAATGAAAAATGTGACAAATGTGACTTTCGATGTCTAATGTCCAACCAAGGGGTAATTATTTTAAAGATAGGGTCCAAAGTCAACACTTTCTTCCTTCATTATGTCTATTTTTCAGCCATTTAGCAATTATTTTGCTTTTTCACCCCCACTACACAGGCTGTTAAATGTGCATTCTTCTTATTTCATGGCATCGAATTCTTCTGCAGACAATTATACACCAATGAGTGAAGTCAGTTATTATTATTATTACTTTTTTTTTAGCTTTTCTTTAACCAGGAAGTGAATGCAAACCACACCCATCCCGCTAGTTAATGACTGAGTCATGCTGTTTAATTTGTAATAATGTAATATTGATCACAGCTTCTTCATCCTATATTGGTAATAAAAAGTTTTAATAAAAACCTACAGTTAACAAAAACATGACATCAAATGCATGGCAAGACTTATTTTACAAATATCCTACGTGTATGTTGTAAGGTCTTTACCTTATGATATAAAATATTTGAGTCACCTATTGCTGTGATTTGGTGCTTTAGAAATAAAACTGAACTCAAAAAATTTCAATTGAATTGAATATTCAGCCTGTACCGACACTAATATGTGTGTGTATCTGAGGTAGTGTGCTTGAGGGATTCCATTATTGTATGAACCCAGTGTCAGCTCTGTTTTCTTGTGTGTGTGTGTAAGTGCTTGTGGGGAGTCTTACACCATTTCTAGCTCTATCCACCTTCTCTCTAATTGGCCTCCAGAGGGGTGGTGAGTTGGCAGGAGGCTGACCAACCGATCACACCAATGACCCTTCTCTCCCTCAACCTCAAAAGCTCAGAGGCACCACTGTTACCTATCCACCTTTGTCCCTTTCCTCTGTCCATCCACTCATTCTTCCATCTACTCAATTCCCTAAAGCTGAATGACTAAGCTAACCTGGCCAACTTGTCTTCAAATCTCTTTTTTTTTTTCTTTTCTGTTCATTTTATTTCATCTTATCGGCCCCTTGCTTCTCCCTCCACCACAGTCCACCCAATCATACGCTTTTGTTCCACATTTCTGCCTTTTTGCTCTAAACCATCATAACTCCAAGGACTAACACATGGCTACAAGACATTTTAACAGTGTGTGTGGGTGCATTTCAAATTTCTCTTTTCGTTTTGATAATAGCAACATTACAGTGCCAAGGAAAGACTCCCTTCTTCTTTCTTTGGTGAAATGACCTACTGCACCTTTATTAATTCTCTCCTCTATTTAGCTCAAAAACTTTCTCTCTCTTGATGAAAATGCTTGTGAGGGTGAGGTTAGTATAATTTACTATTTATCTCATAACTGTATCTTATAACTTTAAAAAAACAAAAGACAAAAATCAAAAGATTAAAAAAAAACCCTTCAAATAATAAGTAAACTGAAAATTTGGATAGACAATTTAATTTCCATATTTTAGGTCAATATCAGTCTTATCTCATATTTATATGATTATAAATCCACTCTCAAATGTGTTTTCAGAACAGGGCAATTGTACCATACAATTTTGTTGTATGCAGACAATCTCACACATTACATTGCAGACGGTAACCATGTAGCTATATGTATTCTCTCTTTCATAGTCTATCAACCCTAAAACACTTTGTGTTGTTTCATATTAGAACAGAAACTAGCAAAATCATTTTTTGTGTGAAGAAACCTTACCATTCAATCTGCTTTCACACCATCTCACTCACTTGCTAAGCAAAGTAATCCAATCATAACAAATTCGTTGTTTATGCTACTTTTCACCCATATTAGAATACATGAGTTCAGCAGTTGGTCTATCTTCTAACCCATCACACATTCATCCTCCAAATTCACACCTTGCCTAACATGTTTTTGTGCCTAATCCAGAGCATGTTGTCTTTTTGAGTAGACCTACTGCAGGTGAGAACGCCAGTCTACTAGTCAAAAATATAGATATTTTTTATTGATGGATTTCAGATGACTAGGAAGCACAGAGGCTTTTTACCATGGAATGAAGATAAATCAGTATACTGTTGAACTGTAAAACCTTCATAAAATCTAGACTTAGATTAGGATGGTTCTTTTAATCCTAAATATTATTTAACTACTTATGATCTGGTTTACCTATTTGCAATTAATTTTATTATTATTTTTTAAATCCTCTGTTTATGATTATGCAGTCTGCTTTTGTGTGTCTGATTTCTTTATTGTAAAAATATATAATAAAGTAATAAAGACATCTTTCACAGACAAGTTTTAATGAGGGCAAATAGCACTGGTACTAGTATAGTTCTCTGTAGCCTTTGAAAACAGTTATATAATACTATTAAAACACTCTGAAGGAGTGTTCTACAGTTGGAGGAAATAACCCTGTTGATGCAATCACTGTGGGAATCTCCAGTTGCAATGATTCAGATGTAGCAGTTCTCCAACTTATTGACCAGCTGACAATAAGAGAGACTGAGAGACTGACAGCAACACGAAAAAAAAGAAAGACACGGACGAAAGGTGAACGAAGGGAATGAGTGGGCAGGTCCACGTAGACGAAGTGACAGTGAGACAGCGATATGTTGTCATGGCCCCGAGGGGCTGTGATTTCTCATTCTGCTAGCCACTGTGGTGATGAACACAGGCAGTGACTCACAACGACACAATCAAAGTCAAAGTACATCCTTTGGTAGTGTCACTCCTCTACACGGTCCGCCTGCTGTCACTCACTCTTTCATCCTCACTGTCTGTGTCTGGCTGCATCTTTGTCCTCACACTGTTACTTTACAAAGTCAGCTTTCTTCTGAGTCTTGCCTTACTTGACTTTTTCTTCACAACCTTATCAAAAAACAACCACCAAATTGACTTGTTCACCAATATGTCAAACAAGATTTTCATTACAAAAGAAAATCACAATCTGTGAAGCAAAATTCAACTATCCATTTCAGGGTTGCAGAGGGGCTGGAGCTTACCCTAGCTGTCATAGATTGAGGGGGAAAGTACACCCTGACACGTCAGAGAAGCTTGATAGCTAAAGTTAATTTTTGTACAGATGGGTATCAAATGGGTGCCATAGTGTCACCATGGTCTAATTGACTTTAAAAAAAAAACTTTCCAAGAAAGCCGTCTAATTTTCTTCATTTAGGGTGTCATTTGAGGTCACAAAGCAAAACTTAGCAAAGAAAATACTGTGCAGGACTAACAAGCCAAAAGTCTCATGCTACTACAGTTTCCACTCTGGTATTAACAACAAAAACTGAGAGACAAATGCAGCTACCCTGCTTCCAACATACAGAGTAAGATGGATTTTAAATGGCATTGCCTAGCAACAGCCTGCTAAGCTCTTGGCAGCTGCTTAGTCGTGCTGCATACTGATAGATAGAAACACAGAGAGACTAACACACACATATATATGGACAGCAACAGTAAAACTTAATTTGATGGAACTCATCAAGGCATCAACAAGGTGAAGAGCAGTGAGCTTTGTATAAGCAAAAGGATTAATTGCTGCTCTGCTTTATGTGAGTGGGCAAATGAATGCGATGCTATACTGACTTGAACTTTAACTCTGAGTTTAACATATTTAATCAAAATTCAGCACGGACGCTAAAAATACATTATTTACAATTAATTGCAATTCTTTACAGAGATATGAATTAAAAAATATTAAGAATCAAATTTTTATTTGGCCATACTTAGTGATGCAATAAAGTACTCATAAAACTGTGCAAACATTGGTTTAAGTGTTGAGTGTGACTCTGACCGGTTTGTAGGTACATGATGCTGATCCACATAACTACAAGTAGAAAGTTTTTTCACATCAAGAGAAAAACAAGCTGACAGCAAGCCAAGATAAACAAATGTCTGAGAGCTTGGCTCATTATAATTAAAGTAACTGAAATGATGACTTTGCAAAGGGAGAATCTTTCAACCAGCATTGTAAGTTTTTGTTTGAAAAAGTCATTCTGTCATTTTCAGAAACAATCATTTATCTCTGACTGTTGGATATACATTAGCTTGGCAATAGGAAATGCCACACTCTGCATTAATCTAAAGTTATCCAGACATAGCAAGCATATGCTAAAAAACAAAATATGCAGGCTGAACTATTATTAACTGAATGAGAAAAGGCTTTGCTAGGGAAAAAAAATAGCTAAAGGACAGTGAAGCATTTGACACTACGGAAAGAGTAAGCACAGAAACAAGACAGAAGCAATTCCAATAACTTTATAGAGAGACAGGTATGTGTTAGACAGATGTGTGGTTAAAGCTTTTCTATAGAAGCACAAAGAAATAAGCAAGATTGAGAGGCCTTATAAAGAAAGGATGAAAGACTGACACGGCCATCAACAACTCACACAAGAGTAGTCAGAAGTGGTTTTAATGAAAGACTTGCACCCAAAGAGCCTTTTCTCTTTCTCCATTTCTCTGTGCAAAAAAACCTCATGACATAGAAATGCACAGAAAAAAGAAGTGGGGTGTGAAAAATGGCAGCAGGTGCTTTGAACTGACAAGTCAAAATCTGAAACATCTGCCCTCACAGAAGACAGTTTATATGCTAAGGTGCCTACAAGACAGAGTGTCTGCAGGCAATGCTGAAGCATCAGACTGGTTTCTGGCAAGTTTGGGACTTTATTTCTGGAAAACTTTATTGAGGATTTTGTTAGAAGAGACTCAAAAATGTTCAGAAGTACAACAAGTCCTTCTGAACATTTGGAAGTCTGAAATTCATTTTCCAGGACCCCAAACATAATGGCAATAAGATCCATCTTCAACAAAAAGTGCTGTGGCCACAAGATACTGTGATAACCCAAAGAGTAAATGTTAGGAATAAACTCTGTGTCAAGGACCCTGAAAAGTTGAAAAATGTGCAAGTGCAACTGGTATTGGTGGTGTTTTAAAAGCATTGAGTGATTCATCTTTGATTTATCTTGTTTCTGTTGAAGTTAACTGATAAAGAAAAACTAAACTAAAAGACTGCACAAAAGGCAAATTATCCCACTTAGCAACTACCACTGTACTTAATATCTTGGCATGTAATTGAAGGTAATTTAAACGGTGTAATCTATAAATGGCTAGCAGATTTTATTTGGAAAACATCAGTTTAAAGTCCTTCACTCTGTTTTCAGCTCATCATTTTAAAAGCCCTGAATGTGAAGGATTCAGGCTGTGAAGCACCTCTTGCTGACAGGCTGTGAAGCTAAAGTTAGTTCCAGTAGCTTGAGTATAGAGTTGTCAACACTTTTACACTGGCTTTGTATATTTTGTAAGTATCTAGTATTAATATCAGAAGCAGACATTTCCTTCTAATATAAAGAAAGACTTGCAATTCATTACATTTTGCTAGAAATTGACAGATGTTAAATTTTATAATGAAAAGAAGAAAACAGCCTATTTATCTAATTCTTCTCATGTAGAAACAAGATAATTATATTTCATAATTGATGCTGAATCAAGAATGTACTTATGATTTGTTTATATAATGTATTTATAATTTATTAAAAACTATTTCATCTACAGTAGAGGCTGTAACAATGGGAGTGAGACAGTTAAACAGAATTTTTCTTCTCTCATGAAACACTTGTTTATTGCAGAGTGAGACAGAATTGATAACACAATAAGGTATTTTGTGACTGTAGTTAGGAACAACCTCAAGCAGAGGTTAACTACATTATTCTATTACACTCATTGACCTATAGCCTGAAGAGGTTTACACATACGTGTGTGTGAGTGTGCGTCTTGCAGATTTGCTGCATATCCTCAAGGCTTATCCTTTCTCATTGTTGATTTGCTTTGCTTTGCAAAGATTATTATGACATCTGAACGTGCATCTTCATAGACAATATCAGTTTTAAATAAAAGTATCTGCAATCAGCAGTAACAAGTAGTAAGGAGGTGTGTAGAACACTGCGATGTGCTCTCACATAGTGTTTGAGGTACAACAGAAATCACTTAAGTTTAGCTGCCTCCGTCTGTGACCTCATTTCATATTCCAGAAATAGCTCCCTCTCACCTCACACTGCTACATCGCATGGGTACATGGGACATGTACACACAGACACACACACACACACACACACACACACACACACACACACACACACACAGCTATGTAATGCAGCCCAGTGGAAGGTGCAGTGTGACATTTAAACATTCCTCCTGCAACAGCGGGCTCTTATAAAACCGAGGAGGAACATTTTAACATCAAACACTCGAGGCCAGCAGGACGCACCGTCTCCCTGAGGGTCGCAAATGAATGGAGATCGTATATGCGTCTTCCTGTGAATGCAAAGCCTACCTGAGTACAGAGAGGCAGTGGGGGTACTGGATGATCTGCTTGACTATTGTGGTGTCTATGAAAGTAGCGTGGTCTGATACAAGGAATCAGCAATTTAGCTCCAGTTGTCACAGCAAAAGGCTGTAAAAATGTGCAGGATGTCTGCTCTTCATTGGCACCATTACATTACTTGCTAAATTTAAGTATGGGGCATGGAAGTTACGCAGATTTTGTGTTGATATGGCAAGGGCTCTTTCCGCTTTGTTTGTCTAATGTTAAGTTTCAGTAGCTTCATGCCATGCTTCATCAATAATGTCCTAAAAGCCTTTGTACACAACCGAAAATGAATCTATATTTTTCCAGAGCAAAGTAGAGAGGAAGATGCTTCGAAGTAAAATGGCTTAATAAAATAAATTAAACGCTGGAAACTGCTGCCCAGTTTGGGGTTTAAGCTGCCTGGATGATTAGAGGCAAGAAAAAAAACACCTACACAAGCAGTTCTTTTTCCCACAGTAAATTATGACCAACTGGATAGAAACATATAATTTGTGTGAAAGTGAAAATATTTTCAAGTTATACCGTACTATCAAATGGTGAAAAGGCAATTAGGAAAGAAAGCAACAAAGAAATATTATTCCCAACTTTCCATTTGAATTCTATAGTTTACAGCAGAAAGGATTTTCACAAGCTGCCACCGATATATTCTGATGACTGCTTTCCCAAAGCAACATCTGTACAGGCTGACAACTGACTGCAATCACTGAGGTGGAGTTATTACTCATGTAGGAAGCTCTCATTCCTGCCTTCCTTTCTTTATACAGCATCTTCAACAGACTTTACAATCTTTCTCATCGAGTTGGCAAAACAAATACACATTTTTCTCCATCTCTGTCTCTCCCTGGCACACAAACATTGCACATACACATTCGTTCTCATGCTCAATCCCTGAGAGGGCCCTAAAGCCTTAACAAGGAAGATTTAATTAGTTTTCAAAGTATATGGGTGAGCAAAGAAGGGGCTATTATCTTTATGCTTAACGGCAGCAGTTGTGTGTTCCCATGGAGAGAGCATCTCTGGTGGCATTCAGTAAAACACTATGGCTTTGATGTACAAAATGAGGAAAAGAGAAAAAAGCCCAAAGGAACGTGTAAAAGCTGATTGCTCTCCTGTGTCTGTGTATGAGAGAGCAGGCATATGGTCATTAATTTGCTTTGACTTATCAAATGCATAAAATACCTGCATAAAAATAGGAATTTATCACAGCAATTAGCACATTACAGACTTTGTATACAGTCTATACTCAGTGTATAAATTCTTACACTAACTTGCCATTTAAGAACATCCCACGATTTCATCTGGAAGAAGGTACCAGGAAACATGAGTGTACTGTAAAGAGAAGCTGGTTTTTGAAAGATGGTATCCTATCCTGTGTTTTAGAGAAGCCCCCAAAAACCAAATAACTGTGGACCCATCTGTGGGTAGCACAAAGAAGACAATGTGGTTTGTTATCCTTTAGTCCTTCATTCATAAAACAAGAGAAAAAAGAAATTGTGTTTTTTCTTTGTGAGGATGATGTGGGGAATCCAAGAGGCATACAATATGCACACAACCCCATCACAAGATGTTGTTAGACTCATTGTGTTGCTTGTTAGTCTATATTTTTCTTGCTCTCATGAATACATGGAAAATCATTGTCAGGACAGTAAATATTCCATTCACTGGTAGAAAATTACCTACAATTAAACAGCAAAAGTTCCCTTGCACAGTAGTGGTTCTTAACCTTTTAACATTCAACTTGCTGACAGCGCTATGGCATCATCCTGCCCTCTGTCCTCTACCCTCTGCAGCTGATGGGAGAAACACTTGTGTGCACAACAACTCCTGGAAGAAAAGTGGAGAACTGCTTGGTCTCACCCCCAAAACTATCATTTCATACACAGCTAATTATACCAAATGATTATATACAATTAAATCTTGGTTAAGTTTGTTCAGAATGAGCCCATAACAATGACAATATTAATAGATGCAAAAAAGTGAACAGTGTCATCTGAGTGGACCAAGTTGAGTTGAGTTGCTAGCAAATCTGCCTGCGACATGAAATACGGTTATGAGAGCCATCACCATTGTTAGCACCATTTAACTTTCTGTATTGGTTCACTGATGTTACTTGTTTTGTGGAGATGTATGTGCAACAGCAGCTCAGAACACCGCAGTGGGCTGGAGAGAAAACCAAGAACCATTTTTTAAAGGTCACATTGTTTTAGAAGACTACCTTTTTTCCCCATGGTGGGAACTTCATGCGGTGCAAATTCAGAAATTGTTCTTCCATAAGAGCACTGACTTCACCTCAGTGAAGTTGTATGTCTATAGTATAGTACAGACCAGCTCTTTACCCTCTTGAGGATACTTCAGGGTGCATGGGAGTTTGCCCAACTAGTTTACATGTGTTTGGTGGACTTGGAGACTGTGTCCCTCAGAGTGATGGGTGCTTAGGGAGTATAGGGTGTCTGGCCCGTTGCTACATGCCATTCTATCCTTATACAACCGTTGCAAGAACTAGGTCCGCATAGCCGGCAATAAGTCTGACTCGTTCCCAGTGGGTGTTGGACTCAGCCGGGGCTGTCCTTTGTCACCAATTCTGTTCATAATTTTTATAGACAGAATTTCTTGGCATAGCCAAGTGACGGAAGGCTTCCACTTGGACAGTGTCTGAATCTCGTCTCTGTTTTACGCAAATGATGTGGCTTTGATGCCTTCATCAGTTGAGGTGTTTTGGGCATCTGACGAAGATGCCTCCTGGGGGAGGTCTATCAGGCATGTCCCACCGGGAGGAGGCCCCGAGGCAGTCCCAGGACATGCTGGAGAGACTATATCTCTTGGCTGGCCTGGGAATGCCTTGGTGTTTCCCCAGACAAGCTGGAGAAGGTGGCCAGCAGGAGGGAGGTCTGGGCTTCTCTGCTTAGGCTGCTGCCCCCACGACCAGGACCCAGATAAACTGAAGAAAATGGATGGAATTAATTTTGGAAAAATTTGGAATTTTTTAAAGAATTGTGGCTTGATGCTAGGACCAGTGCCTCACAGCACGAGGGACCTGAGTTTCAACCCAGACAGGGCTCTTATGTGTGAAATTTCGCCTGGGAGCTGCTGACACTGAAGGACATTCTAGGTTATGCTTTTAGCAGCCCAGGGCACACACTCAACAGAGACTGCATGAAAACTTAGTGCACTATTTAACGTAACGGCTTTGGCCTGAAGTTTCTCTCATTTAGGTTGTATTCTGGTTCCAGCTCTCCTGAGACCCTGAACTAGATAAGCTGTTAGGATAATAAATGGGTGGAGGATTGTGCATTAACACTCTCACTGTGAACCTCCTGATACCTTCACATTTAGAACCGTAGGTCTAGACTGATTTATTTGCAAAATACAGGGAGAAATCTACAAATTCAATTTTCGCAATCAAAAGTGGTCTTATCGACTTCATAGAATTCACTTTTGGACAAACCAAAAACTAATTTATTAGTGGGGCCACCTTTTCCAAAAGCAGTCACAGTGTGTCTGTGTGCAAAAGATAGCATTTAGCTCAAAAAGCCTTCTGCTGGTTTTAGACGTCTGATGAGTTGTTTTTTTTATACTCCGGCAGCTGGTCAGAGCTAAAAGATCAGAAGGAGACAGTTAGTGCTGCTAACTGCTGCCCACGCCACACTCTGCACTCTAATAGAAACACCAAACAAAAACACTCCACATAGTTCATTATCAGAGGAGAGTTTAGCCTTTTTTATAACTGCAAAAGCACACTATAGTGGGAGATCTGACTGGTATTAACATGTCTACATATTAATGTCTTTTAAATGTTGACACAGGCAAACAAAAGCTAAATTCAGAGAGATCAGCAGATGTTAGGAGATTCTGCTTATCTAAAAAACATTTCTGACTCCAATTTGGGAAAAAACAATTAATGTTATTCTAAACAGAAGGCTGATTAGACATTTAAAATAATGACCATATTTTCTTGGAGTAAATAACAGTTGGCAAAACAAAAGCAAAAAAAAAAAAAAATCTCTCTAGTGAGTCAAAAATGGTATATACCTTTATTATTGGCGAACCATGCCTTGAATCTCAAAAGTATGTGGGTAAGGAAAAACTATGCCCAACTAAATGAAACCACCAACCACCAGCAGTTTATGTATTGCTTAGTAAAGAAACTGTGAACGGGATTTGTGCATAATATTTTTGTTTCTAGCTCAGCGGCGGTAAAAAGACAACCCACAATCAAGAAAACACAATAAGGTACCCTCCAAAAATAATATATATTACTAATGATTAATTTTAATATGCTATGTGGTTGATTTATAGTCAATAGGAAACAATACATACTAATTTCTAGTTCCTCGGAATAAATCAATTTCTGCGTTGGGACACATCTCTGAAGTCTCCAAGGAAGGGTGGGAGCTTGTCACTGCTGTGGCGTGTTAGTGCTCGCTGACTCATACACCTTGAAAATGGTTGTTCTGAACATTTTATATGATGAGTGACAGGGGTGGAAAGGCTGTAATATTGCTTAGAAGCATGCTGGTACAGCCCAAGGCACAACACAGAGAAACATTTATTCTAGAGAGATAAAATAAAGAAAATATTCATACTGCAAATATTGTATTCGCTTTGTAGTTTTTTATCTGAGAAGGTAAACAGTGGTCAGCACTTGGACTTAATGGGCATTAAATTATAATCTCTGTGTATATGAGAGTGCAATGATGATGTAGGCCCATTTTAATCCATTGGTCTGATTTAACTTGCAGTTATCCGCTGAAGTTAAAGGTTATGGTGACGGAGGTTTGGGAAAGCCTCAGAATTGCAGGAGCAAAGATCTGACTGAAAGCGAGGTTTCATCTAGAAGGTCATCTGGCTGTTTTCAATTACTTGAGACACACATGCTGATGTGCACACTGGAGACACACTTGTAATTATATCTAAGTTGCTTCAGGCAGATTACACTTTAAAGCTGACCTTTGCACATTTTATTCAGTCTATGAATGTGATACAGTTGAGGGTGGGTGATTACAGCTGAGGATAATCCCAGTCTGTGAGGGCTGTGGCTGACACAAACAGTCCTACACTCTGCATACAAAAGCAGTTTAAGAGTGGTTCATATTTTGTGTTATTCCTAGAAAGTAAAGCCATTCATCTAACTGCACTCTGTAGCAGCTTGTGGCAAATTCTCTTTAAATAGGCATCTTCTGAAGCTTTGACACTTTCAAAGTCACACTAATGATGGTAAGCTGATAAATGAATAGTAGTTCAGGCTGTAGGAAAAAGGAAAAGAAAACAGAAAGGAGTGATAGCTCTAACAGGCAACATCTGGCCTCATTGTTTCGTTGCCGTTTGTCTGCAGTATGAGACACTTCACTCTGCAATGACAATAATATAATTATGGCTGCTGCAGGTTTGTTCTTAGTATATTGTACTACTGCATTATGTGTCCAATTTTCTTGCATATCAAATTATTACAACTTTGGGTGATCAGGACCTACATTGGTTTTTAGAGAAACAGTAGTTCGGACATCTTTCAAAATAAAACAAAACAATACCTTTATTACTATCTTAATAAAATTAATTACCATCTAAATTAGAATAATTAGATGTAATTAGATTAACTGCTGCATAAAGTGAATTTTCCCAACCCACATGTAGGTAGGTTTTATATCTGTAAACATGTAAAAGGTTCATAAATAATTATGCTTTTGTCAACGTAACATCTCTAACACTACTTAGTCTATGAATGGCGAACCTCAAATGACTAAAGTACAATTAATAACTGCTTTTTTATTTTTTTTTATTCGAAGCCGTAACAGAAAATGGGCCAAGTAAGTTTGTGAATAAATCATACAGCTCTACAGCCTGCCTCATGCCTGGAAACAAGAAGAAGAATCTGTTACATATATAGTATAAACTACACATTGACATACTCTGTCATCTATGCCAGAAAGGGCGATATTTTATCATGAGGATTCCGGTAGAACGTTTCTTGCATCTGTAAAAGGCAACACAGGAAAAAGGGCATGTCTTTTACTTTCACACTAGATTTCTTTCACTGAGACTGCATTGCTCTCTCTCTCTGTCTTGCTTCCCATCTCAGTCGGCATTCCAAACTTTCTTGCAATCACTGAAATGCCTATAGGAGCTCTTTTCAGCAGGGAGTAACACCCTTGTACTCTTTGTTGTGATGTTCATCTGTGTGAGCATGTAACTGTGTGCACGAGACAGAGCAAGAGTGACAGAGAGAAAGAGTCTGGAGGAACCATCTGTCCTGTGACCTGGACATAACGTAGACCAGGAGGAGTGCAGCTCTGGGAACTGCCGATAGACATTAAACTGCACAAAGATAAAAACCTAAACATGTGGCACACAGATATGAAGACACAAACACACACAGTGACAGTGTCTTGGAATTCATAATGCATCCATCTCTTTCGCTTATCCAGTTCAGGATGGTGGTGGTGGGTGGCCGTGGATGAGAGGTGGGGTACACCAAGCTGCCATTCTATTGCTGGGCTAACACAGAAAAACAGACAACCATTCACACTCACATTCACAGATATGAGTGATTTAGAATTACCAGTTAACTCAGGGGTCTGCAACCTTTTACACCCAAAGAGCCACTTGGACCCGGTTTCCACGCAAAAGAAAACACTGGGAGCCGCAAATACTTTTTGACATCTAAAATGAAGATAACACTGTATATATTGTTTTTTATCTTAATGCTTTGTGTGAACAACTAAGGTGTGCTGTTTATGAAATCCATGAAGTGCTACAGAGAAAATTAAATTATATTTATGTAATCAACACATTTTGAACTCTTAAAGAAATATAACAAAAGGAAAGACACCAACCTGAACTAAAATGATCCATGTAGCAAACAAAAACTGTTGTGAGCCGCCACCCTTATATCGCCTTTGGGCTGTTGGAACCTTGACCTGACTCTTAAAAAAATAATCGGAAAAAAGCACTATGCTGCTGAAAAATGAAAAATAGATATTTGCAAAATTCTGCCTAAATATGTATTTTACCTGGTTAATGCGTGCGGCGGGGCGTGGTTTGCAGCGCCGCTGCAGGGGAGGCGGACGCACCTGAGTGACACCTGCAATCACGCCTCGCTGCCTTTACGTCTGCGCTGTCTGCGCTGTTGTGTTGTTGGTGGTGTATGTCGGGCTCTGAGCTGCAAAGCTACAGCCGGCTGTATGCGTACAGCAACCGTGTGTGAAAAGTGCTCAATAAAGAGATGCTCAAAAGCGTGTTCATGGAAACATCGTCGGGTCTGCTGTGATTTGTTTACAATGGGACTTCTGCTCCTGAACCTCTGCGCACAGAGTCCGCAAATCGGGGCTATACGAAGTCAGTTTACTCACGGTGTTTGTCTTTAACATATTTCACGGTGGAGAAGAGCTGCTGACATAATGTGGATCCGAAGATCCATAATTGGCCTATCTGGGGTTGAAAGTCTCGATAAATGCACGGCGTTTCGGCGGGTATACCGGCTTCCGCGAGTGTGACGCTTATTTTGAGCGATGAAAAAATAATATAATATAATTTTATTTTTATATTTCAATATCACAATAATCTTCCAAATTAGAACTACGAGTTAAAAAGAACTAACATAAATAAAATACACTTCAGCTAAATACTTCTAATTTATTTTCCCAAACCACGCGGAGCCGCAGTATAAGGACTAAAGAGCCGCATGCGGCTCCGGAGCCGCAGGTTGCCGACCCCTGAGTTAACCTAACATGCATGGATTTGGACTCTGGTAGAAGCTGGATAACCTATGAACATGCAAACTATACACAGAAAGGCCCCAGCTGGCTGGGGAATAGAATTCATAATGACCGTTTCCCCCCAAAAATCTGTAATTATTATTAGTAATAGTATTGAGAAGAAGTATTACTACCCACGTAGCAAGCAGGTCTGGCCCGGCTCTGGTATCAAGCCGGCACTGCTGGCTGACTTCTGGCATGATAAGACGTAGGTCATCCAGATATGGGCCAGGCCTGGTGTAGATGGCACTGTTTATGTGATGGCATGCCATATCTGGCTCGATTGTGGTTTGGTTTATGTGGCCCACGCTCATAGAAAACAGGTCTGGCCCAGATCTGGCATCAAGCTGGCACTTCTGAATGACTGGTGTCATGGCAGGGTGTATGTCAACCAGATGTGCGCCAGGTCTGGCAATGATGGCACTGTCTATGTTCCTGTTTTCCTATTTTAGTTAGAAGACCCAAATGCCATGTTGCAATACTATACTGCTTTGGTAGCCAAAGTTTAAATGCAGGTTTGACAGGTTTGTGAGTGTACACTTTAACCAAAACCTAGTGAGGGTTTACTCATGTTTACCACTGGGTGGCTGTAGCTCAGGAGGTAGAGCAGGTCACCTTCTGATTGGAAGGTTAGTGGTTCAATCCCTGGCTCCTCCAGTCTGCATGTCGAGAGTGTGAATGTGTATGAATGTAGTTAGGAAGCACTCAGTTTAGAGAAAGTGTGTGATTGGGTGAATGTGGCATGCTGTACAGAGCACTTTCAGTAATCCGGGATAGTGAAAAGCGTTATATAAGAATCAGTCTGAACAGAGTTCCGTCATGTTACTTTTGCACTATTATGCACATGTTGTTATTACATAGCTTGATTAAGGTACACATTAGGCTGACATCTGGGGCCAGAGCTGAAACTGTACTGGGCCACCAGTGTGTCTGGAAGTCAGGGCCACCAGTAGGTCTTGTGCTGGCCCATGTGTGGGCCACCGCTGGCAAACCAGATCTGGGCCACCAAAGGTTCCGTCATTCTTTGCGGTATGTGGGCCATGTGTAAGCACATTGTATGGGCCAGATCCGATCCATACCAATTTTGCTATGTGGGTAGAGGGTAACAGCTTTCTAGTTTTATGCTGATATAAAGTTTCTTACCCTGAAATGGTAGGTGATGCGACTGATGCCTTTGACAGCAGTGATGACAGCTTTCTTAAAGTGAAAAGGCTGGATAGTAGGTTACCTACATTGCTTACAATCTAAAATTCAAATTAAGCACACATGCATAAAGAAGATTAATGTAAAAGTGACTCCTCCTTGAGATATATTGGGTTTACCAACTTTCTGCTGAGCAAAGTCTATACTTAATATCTTCAGCTCTTACACATGGTACTTAAGTATATTGTCACACTGCCTTTCAAAATGTGCTGATCATTCATTTCCCAAAATTCCCTATTAGCAGGTCTGAGGTCTTAAAAATAAAGGGGGGAAAGAACAACGAAATCAATAATTAAGTATTAATAAGATAAGAAACATATCATTCTAAAGCAGTATAAACAACTTGTTTTTTTAAAGTTTGAGTAGTAAGAGAAAATGGCCTCATGTTTACTAAATGACCTTCCAACTCTCCATTTATTCCTTCTGCTGCCTCCATCTGCTCATTGTTCCATTCATTTCACCCGATTACTCTCATCTCACACCCTTTCTTCTGCCGTCCTCCTATTTTGAACACTTAAATCAACATTCATTTTCCTGCGAGGAGGAGTGACGCGGACTGGCAGGACTTTCATCTGAAAAGCTGCTATAAATACCCAGTTGAAGGAGAAGAGATGGAGAGATGAGAGAGAAAAGAGAGGGGCGGAGGAGGAGTGGGACTTGAAATAGACTAGTTGTGGGCATTACAAATATTTGGTTAGATGAGAGCATTTGAGTAGAAAGAATTTACAGAGACAGCAACGCCCGATGCAGGTTGGACTTCAGAGCGCTGCTGAATCCAAAGCAGATGAGGAGTTGGTGGTATTTCATAAAGTATGTGAAGAAAAACAGCTACATCTGATCTGTCAAGGCTATCCTCTGAAACCTCATACTTTTTACTCAAAAGAAGCAATTCAGACCAGAGTTGTGGGAGAATGGTTGTGTATAGGCCTATTTCCTAAGCATGATATAGAATTTACTAATCAAGCCACTGGCACTGTTATGCTAATCTTCTAAGGTATGTGGTAGCTGAAAAAGATCTAAAAAAAATCTAAAAAGGCATCTAAAAAATTCTCTAACCTTTTTTTCTCTCTTCATCCTGATCTGTTTTCATTAGTTGATGACGTCATTTGAAATGTTAGCTGGAGCAGACTATACTATATTGGTAAACTGTACTGCAATAATGCCCCTGGCCCAGTAGAGGATTACAAAGTTCAGGCTTCAGATGAGAGCGAAATGGAAAAAGGAAGAGAGAACGGGAGACACCACTGCTTTTTGTGATTAGAGCTTTTGAGAAATAAGCTATTTGCAGATGAGGGTGAATGCAAAGAGTTAAGCCCAGCAGGACTTACTGATGATTATATAGAAAAATAGGGTTCAAATGTGTCTTTTGAAGCTCTTGCCCAACGTCTTACTACTTCTGACAAACACAGCAATCAGTATGCATAGATAATCGCAGCCTTGACCTCTTCAGCTATCTTATCATCATCTCTGAGGCTAGATAATCCACAACAAACATGTCCTTCAATAAACACATACTCCTTATTCCCAGTGGTTGTGGTGCTTGCATTTTAGCGTATGCAGTAATGATTTTTAAAGACTAGGCTTATCAGTCATGACGTCCATAAGCTGAAGAACACACTCACCTTAGTCGCCTTCCTTCCAGCCTGTGTTCAGTAACACTCCTTCATTAAATTATGTCATACATTCTTTCAATATTAAATAGATTTGGTTAATGCTACAGTCACACCAGGGGGAAAATGCAGAATGACATAGGTGCCTGCTTTTTATATATGAATATAACCAGAATACAACCAACTGCACGGCCCCGAGATTGAGCGTGCAACACTGTCAACCTCTGGATGACCAGTTTGCCACTGCACCACCATTGAACATGCTAGTAATGACCGTGCTCGAGGAAGAGAGTTGTTCTGGAAGTCTACTGTGAACAGGATTGCAGGTCTATTTATGAATACCTTGTACACTGCAAATATATACGATTTTTGCCTTTGAGCACTAGGATGAAAATGTATTGCCCAAATTAGCTGCCTTTGTGAAAATGTAAATTAATAATTATACTTTAAAGAAATAAATGCTGCTATATTATCCCCCCTGTCGCTTGCGGGTGACAGTTGTTTTTGTAAAAAAATGTCATAATGGATAGTGCTATACTGTCAGGCATTACCCCGCCCTCACCGTGAGAATGTGTCATTTGCAAGTACACTAATTTCACAGTAAATTAATGCATAAATTCATCCGCCATGTGGCGTCTTTAAGAAAAGAAAGAAAAATACATTTATAGTTTTGAAAGCTAAACAAATTTGCATAAGCCATTTAAGTATGCATCTTGACTTATTAGGTTCCAATCAATTCAAATTTATGGTGCTGCTGGAATACTATAGTTAGTATAATCTCATCAAATGTAGGATGCTACACAACAAATTCAAATGTGGGTAATAAATGAAGCAAAATGAGAACTCAGAGGTTTCCATGAAATCTGTGAGTCTCACGATATTAATGTCAAGAAACCAGAGTAATCACTATGTAAACAAGGTTTGTACATAGCTGCACTACATGCTGTAGGCTCCCCCTGGACCTGTGCATACTGACAGTTTATTCCTCTGCACTGATGGCTCATGAAGTGAATGATGGGAGTCAAACATTAGCTGGATTGGAGTTCGGGGACCTACTTGACAAATTTCCAAGGACCCTCTGCCAAGTGAGGATTACCTTCATTCTCACATGAAATTATTGTTTCAAGACACGATCTTATACAACGATCTTGGAGGAACTTGAAAATTATATCTACATATCTCACCCTCACACAAGTAGGTTTATTATAGAACAAAACCTGCAAATATGCACACATATGAGGAGTTATTAAATGGAGCTCACGTGTGCTTTGTTCCTACCTTCCACTTTTGTTTTGGAGGACTACCAGGGCATCAGGGAACCCATCCAGGTTGTAGTCCCCAAGGTGAAGGGCTGGGGGTTGACTCAAGTTATCTGGCACAAAGCCCCAGACGGTTTCTTTCCGCTTGAAATCTGAGAGAACTGGTATCCACTGCAAAAACAAGTCCCCCAACAGTTAGTCATCAATCACAGTCATACCAGTGATACGTTGCTGGAAACTTCAACAACAGCAATAAAGAACAGCAAGAATATTAAAGATAAAATGAAACCAATGAGCCTGGTAGAGAAAAAAAAGTGTATATTTATTTTTCTCAAAGAAAACCGGAAAACCACTTGAACAGTGGATGTTCAGAAATCTGATTATATACTAAATAAATACAGTAATAAAATCATGAATATTTAAAGTTGGATTTACATGAAAGAAACAAATTTTACATATTCTGTTAATCATAAGTTGACTTGGTTAAATTACCTGTCTGGAGTGGTCGTTATATGAGTTTAACCTAATTTCTTGTGGAATCTTTTATTTGCATTTCAGGTATTATTTCTACTTTAACTGCATCACAAGTTACAGATCCCTTTGCCCACATAGTGTATACACCTACACATTCATACAGTACGTATGCCAATGTAATGGAATTTTGACAGCAGTAACAAGCTTTAAAAAAAAAGAAAGAAAGAAAGAAAGAAAGAAAGAAAGAAAGAAGCAATTTCAAGCTAATGACAAACGATTGCCTATTTTCAAATGCTTTTATCTCATCCAAATCAGCAGACTAAGAGCAATGGTTCAGGCAACTGACATTAATAGCAATTTTTCTTTTTTTTTCAGTGCGATTAGAGCACTCCAATAATATTCAAACCTGATGGTCCAACAGTGGCTAGCTTTAAAAGCACCTTAACAACATTAAGTGTTTCAAAATGAGTTTCTTTGAAACTTTCAGCAGTGAAGTTAAAAAAAAAATAATAACATGACTTAAGCTTAATCCTAAATCTTCTCACCACATAATAAATCCTTCTCTTTCACCTGCTGGATCTTGAATAAAAAACTAAGGTTGCACAAATACTTGACAAACACTAAGTATTAGAGATGTGAAAAGGAACTTATATATCTCTAACTAGTAGTACTGCAATTTTTGCAACTCTGTAAGGTTCAGTGTATTTTCCCAAATGATTTTTAGAATGATGAACAATGTGACTGAATAAAACAAAAGATACATAGAAATCAGCCTACATTTCACTTACATAGTACATTGAAAACAAAAATGTCACCTATAGGGGAGACTTAGAATCAGATGTTGTGCACTTGCTCACAGCCTGCAGTCTCGTTTCGATGCATTTTCTTTACACGATAAGAGAATAATGAAAGTAGGCCCCCCACCTTAGCAGCATCATTTCTGCAGTTCGAAAACTGACTTACATGACATGTTTGTCCTATTACTGTTCTCCATGTGCCTACAATGGAAAAAAATGGTATTGCTTTCCATGTTGCAACAGAAAGGTTTTATTGTCCAAATATTCCTAAACAATTAATTTCAGCAAAGTTCTAACCATAATGGCCGTAATGATCTCTCTGCTGTGATTAGTGCCATTACAGTGAGCTGTTAGACAATAGACTCCTGTGAATTACTTACAATTAAAGAGAATGAAGTGTTACACAAAGAAAAGAGGAGATACTATTATCAGCCCAAATTTTCACTCTTACAAACAAAGGTTTATGAGTAACATGTGTCACTAATGAGTGTATGTATTTGACATCAGATGGTCTACAGTTAGCATTAAACTTGGATTTGAGATACTTTGAGATGCCTCGTCCTGATGCCTGATAGGTATAATAAGGTACACCCAACAACCCACAGACCAGCCATCAATCCATTCATCAATCCTTTTACTGTAAGTTGCTGTAGCTTTACAGATATAAGGGGAGGGGAAAAAACCCCTCTAAACGGGCAGTTTGTATTAAATACATGTGCAGTTTCTAGAGAGGCATAAGAGGGGATGCTAGAGGTTTAAACTATTCATGAATGTTAAACATACACCAGGTGCAGGGGAGAGACACCAGAGATACATTCACCACAACTGCCACTAATCGCTCCTAATACAACCAGTATGTCTGAAAAATAAAACCATAGCCTATTTCCAATTAGTTTGAAATCCATCATGCAAATCGTAATCCAAGTTTTCTCCAAACCAGCTGTGCACACTACATGATGTAGAGTTAACACACTATTCCCTATTCGTAGGCGGGGTAGTGGGCTTAGGTCACATTAATGATGTGACGCCTCAGTGGCTAAATGCAAAATGAGCATCGACAATTTGCTTACAGGGTTGAAATATAATTTCTTTACTCTTCATTTTCAAAAACAAAGAAAATAAAGAATAGTCATTGGCCAAGTAAAGCCCCCCCGCGTCAAAATACTAACAGAAATCCCAGAAAGCATTTCGAAACATGACTAAAACACAGTTATTGGCTTTTCAATTCATATTAAAAAGCCAAACAGCAGAGCTTGTCTTATTCCCTTTGCTTAGTCACCTTTGGTTTGACTCAGCAAATGTAAAGAAACAAACTGCCATAATCGTGTCATTAAGTACCACAAAATAGTGTATCTGCATAATTTCAACCAATTACATTTGGTTAAAATTGGTTGCTTTACCCCAATAAATGCTTAAATATAATTTAAATCATCATTTTGTTTTATTTGCAAGCTGATTAGAGATACTTAACCCCTTTAACTGTTATCTTGCAAAATATTTTTATTGTGATGGTAGTTGCTTTTAATATCACGTTCAAGTTCTAATTTAGTTAAACATTGATGTTGTTTTCATAAATCATGCAAATAATGTGCTTTAATTCCCTAAGCGTACAAGCAGTAACTTGAACTGACTAAATGTAGGCAGAAGATTGTTGAGGTTGACAGTAATTATACTCTTCTACATTCAGATGGAGCATTAAAAGCGAGAGCGTAAAAAAAGAAACTAAAATCTACGTTTCATCTTTTTCTGACGATAACACCGAACTTGGAGCTTTAATGCAATGGTGCCCAAGTAAGCTATCATTAAATGACTGTTAAGTGATGTTGCGATCCAGCTTAAGAGGCTGACTGCCTGCCATATGGGCGTAAAGCTTGGCCATGATTACTGCCATCCAGAGTGGATGGAAGTGCCAGAGATGGCGGCGGTGCAGCAACTGGCAGAGAGAAGCGAACAGAGAGTAAGACCCACAGAGGCTGCTGCCAGCCCATTTGCGGCCAGTAAACACAATGCTAGACATGGATGGACATAATAGTACACTGTCCCACAAAATCATTCTCATTCGGACACATCCAGAGAGGTGGAACAATTATTCCCCTGTTAACTTAATGCCGGGGGCAAACATGTTAATTTCAGTTATTTACAGTTTTTACTCAGGAAAGTCAACAATAAGACATCGGGTGGAAAGAAAAGAAATGGGAAATGGGAGAGAAACAAATGAAAAAGAAAGGAGTGAAGATGACAGGCGTGCATATACTTTAGTTTGGATGAATATATGTAGGCCTTGATCTAAAATGACAGACTGTGCTTTAGATAATAACATATTACTGAAACTGGCACTGCTTTATAAATCCAAATGACATTTATTTTCAATCCAAAATCTCTCTCTCCCTCATCTATTGAATTTTTTAAAAAGCTATAACATGTGGTGGTTTGAATTGTGTACAAGTTTTTCTGACTGATTGGGTTACTAGATTTTCAGATGCTGATTACATCTTCAATCTTTGCCCTGTAGTCTGCCGGGCGAATTAATTCACAGGTGAATTCTTTCCTCTCGAGTCCTTTGGTCCCTTCTGTGCTCGGTTCTGCTATGACATTCTCTCTCAGGACAGAGCAAGGCCTTTGCTGGCCGCCAGCCTTATCAGCACACCACTGTGCTGCTATAGGCCCTGAAGCAATCATTGTACTGTCTGTTGCTCCTTTCTAACGCTGATTAGAGGAAGTATGAGGAAAAGCATGGAGAATACAAACAGCTTCTACACAACACTGAAGAAAATGCAGACGTGTATTGTGCATTGGGTTAAAGAGGTTCATCTGTAAGCATTATCGTTATGTGACTGTTGTTGATGGAACTGGCAAAGAAAATGATAAAAATGATAAAATAAAGTCAAACAAAGTCTCAGAAACAAAAGACACAAAAATGTTACGATTAAAAATCTGCACTTACTTGTACACATACAAGCACTTGAATATGAGATAAATAGATGCTTAATGAAACCGGGTCCAAAATTAAGCCTCATATTAGTAATTTATTTAACTGAGTGAAATCAAATGCAAGAGATGCATTATCATTATGGTCTCTTATTACATCATTTCCTGAATAGAAAGCTAATTTGTGTCTCTCAAACATTACCTAATGACACAGACATGTGATGATCATATTGTGTGAACATATGGCAGAACAAAAGCAGATGATGAAAGACTTAATTGCGGTAAACTGGCAAATGAAGTCATAAAGCAAAAGTGGAAGTCATAAGTTAACTATTTTCAAAGCAAAAACAGCAATTTATGGTGTTTGGACACGGCAAAAAGAGGCCGCATTTTCACTCTGTTTTGTTTTTATTGCCCAGCAGTACTGTGTAGGGAATCATGCAAGGCTCAGTGAGGATATTAAAGGTTTCTAGTCTACTTAAATATTTTTTATTTCAGAAGCTGGATGAATAGCCAACCTGACAGAGCAGCTTTTTAAATAAATCATGAAGCAGTTACTCCTTCCTTGTGGCTGCAGAAGTTTTGACATTTAATCACTAAATATAGCAGAGTATTTTAATAATGTCAAGTGTGTGTCTTTATAGATTAATCAGTGGCTCTACAGTGTCCAGTTAAACAGAGAGATACTAAGTCTAAATAACTTGAGCTCGGTTCAAATGTCGACATATTAACATTATATTGAGTGTGAGACGTTGTGTGTGTGTCTGCATGCAAATGTGTTAGAGCACAAATCCAAATGACCAAGTTAATGGAGATAGAGACGATGATGGGATTTGTGTGTGAGAGGTAATCTGATACCTTTAATGGTAGTGAAGGGAAGGATCCTGCATACAAATGGCTTTTTTATGAAACAGTGAGAAAACACCATGTTAAGACAGCTTATTATGGTGTTGTGCATGCACACACATGCACATTCACATGCAAAATGTGCATGTATGCAGAAAAGAATAAGAACTAGGAAGGGCACAAACACAGACCCAGACGTAAATTCGCTCTCCTGGCTTTGCTGATGACTAAAGTGAAAAAGCCGCGGCATGCTTGCAGACTCCCATTGATTCAACTTGGCGGAGAGAGCTCCCGCTTCATTAGGCCAAGAAATTAAAATGTGGGCGGCCTGCGGTGGAGGAGGGAGGTGGTGCGGGTTTATGGGGTGATGTGGGGAGGTGCAGTAACATTGACAGACAACAAGGCTGTCCAAGGCAAGAAAAAAAAAAAAGAAAACAAAAATCCCAAAACAAAACTGAAAAAAAAAAAAAAAATGTAATAAAGCAGTGACTTTTATGCAGCCACTGATATAATGACTATAATGCTCAGCACACTAGAACTGGCATTAAAAGACAGCGTGGGACTGAACAGTACAGAAAAAAAGTAACTGTAATCTTGTATTAATGGCTTTGATTATGAGTCTACATCTATGTTATAGTAGTGTTCTAGTAAATGTCTCATACTCTGTTTAATTTATTAGCACAGAATGGTATTTTGGAAGAAAGCAATAATATCTATTTTTGGACCTTTTAAATAAAAGTTTGGTTTTCCTAGAAACCACAACATCAAAGAAAATACAACAGATCCTATATACAGAACATCCTGTAGTCTCAGATTAGTTTCGCCTTACAGCTAGGGAGAGGTTTTCCACTACCAAGTGTAGCGGAAATCAGAAAGGGACAATATTTCTGTATATGACATCTATATTGCCTGCCTATACAGCAGAACACCTTACACTGATACATCCTTTTTCAGTTTTTTCCCCTTTTCTCTTGTCCGGAAAAAGGCAGTCAGAGTCAGAGCCAGAAACAGAGTGAGACCATATGTCTTTGTGTCAGCTGAGGAGGGTGGGGACCCTGGTACCTGCTGTCAGTGTCACCTCTTTGACCACTAACTGACCGGCTGACTGGGAAGACTGGAAGGAGGCTGTCTGACTCACACTGGCATCCCTTGCAATGTCTGGGCAGCAACAGTAGGCAGCTGGCTTGGCTTTTATGGTGGTGCTTTGTATGTTTTGGGTGTGTTGAAATGGACTCACAGAATCCACAAAACACCATCAGTCACAATATTAATAGCACTGACAGGTGAAGTTACATTGAACAGTGTGAGGCATACGCTGTCATTGTTGTAGCAACATTGTTAGTACAATTCTCTGATGGGAAACTTTAGATTCTGACTTTCATCAGGAATGTTCCTTCAACACATATCTCCCACCTAACCACCATCTAGCATGTAATACTCTTCAAATCACTTCACAATCAGATGGCGCATCCATGTAGATACAGTGGAACAAATTCGATCTAGAAAGGTGCAACCCTGAAACCACAGGATACCCCGTAAGTCCTATGTGCATTTCTCAGTGGGTTAGAACTATTTGGTGGTAAGAAGGAGATTACATTACATTACAGACTACATTATGCAAATGTATTTAGAATTAGCTGACTTGTTTCAAAGAGAAAGAAGTTTGATGATGGATTAATAACAAAGTACAAGATGAAAATAATTTAAGCTTTGTACAGGACAAATAAAGTATGACAACTCTATTGCATGAGTGTTACTTTGTGCAAGTGGGTTTTCTTTCTTTTTGTTGTCACTTTAATATAAACTTTGAACAAAACCATTACAAAGACCTGTGATCAGCATACTCCTCACGTCTTATGTGCCATCAACACAGCTGAGGAGTGAATTTTACAAAATGCCCTTTCCAATGTGGCATCAAGACATCAGCAACACAGCCTGTAAGTCCACTTCTTCCCTTCTTGAGTTGCTTTATTAGTGGTATTGGATTATAATGGATTATAGGTAAACAGACCAATGTTAGTAGGAAAGGACCACTGTCTATCAGGGGTCGATCTACAAGCCTTGCTTCAACCCGGCAGTCTGAGCACAGAGATTTATCCACTGTAAAGGGGAGTCCACCAGCCATTCCTCCAATGGCAGGTGGACAGAACCAATTTCTTCCTTTTTAATATGTCTCAGATATCCTCGTGCACTCTAAATACGTGGCAATGTATCCTTTCAATTTAATACAGAGTGGTCATAATGTTTTGGCTCATAAATGTTGCCAGCATTAGCTGATAAAAGAAAAAAACTAAAGAAAAGCAAAAAGAAATCCCCACAACTAATCAGTTCTCAAATGTTTCTTTCACCACAGAGTCAGAGGATGTGGCCTGTGGCCTTGACAGCTGCTACTTGAGGTCAGACACTCATTAATGCTAGGTGAACAGTTTATGTGAATGCTGTGCTCAGTGCCCATGTACCACCAAGGGTCTTTCACAACAGTGTTACAATTCTGTGTTTATTTGCAATGACACTATATACAGTCTACTTGACAACATATGATAGAAGACTATTTACAGTTTTGAAAAAAAAAAAAAGCGTAAAAACCCCCATCAGAGACAGGTATTGCTAATAATTATTTCTTCATTGAATTATTCAAATTGTACTGCATACCCATCTAGTTAATTATTATCTGTACTTTTTGGAGCATACTAAAGGAAGCCAGTATGATCCCATAGACCTCTATAAAATATCCCAGATAAACCCCAAGTCTCATTTTTAAAAAAAAAACATAATCCATGTTATGTCATTTTAGACATTAAAAATGCCATAATTTCTTAAAAATAAAATCCCTTAAATAATAGAATGTCAATAACAGTCACTGTAATACGTCTGTTATTTGTGAAACGACTGTTAGTCTAATTTAACATTATGATTACAAAAATCAATCTGTAAAGCCATTTCATCAATGCTTAAGCTATTTAGATCTAACTTTGCATTATTTCTCAACTCTGCCAATTGTATTTTTTACTTTACTCAACTGGAAATGAGGCATGGTATTAAAGACATGGTATACTGCTTATAGAAGCAGTACCATTGCCTAGGAAGTGCTCCCTCCTTGACTGTGTGCAGACTTTCTCTGATATTCAGGAGGCTGTTTTGTCATTTTGTTGTTTGGTTTGTTTGGCTAGAACTAGTTTGATGGGTGTGGTGCAAAATTAAACAGTTCTCTTTAGTAATAACCTGTTGTGTTACAGAATGTGGTAGGATTAAAAAAGGATGGCCCAAAGTGCAATAGATTCAGTCACTATGTGTGTCTGTAAAGACAGGGAATGAAGCAGAGAGAGTGTTGGAAGCCCCCTACAGTTTCTTCCAATATGGTAAACTGAAGCTGCCTGGAGCTGCTGCAGAGGTAGAGACAGAGCTGTGGCGGAGACTGCAGGAAGGAACACAAAAACTGCTGTTTGGAGATGAACCATTGATACACACTAGTTTTACTCAGTGGGTTTCATCCCATCTCCTCTTTGCCAGTGTACATATCACTCATTTTCTCCATCATTATCACCCCTCCCTTCTCTCACAGAATGGGCTGTTTCCCCTCAAGGTGGCAATAACAGGAAAACAAAAATCTCTCTTTTACACTTTCTCTTTTTCTTTCAGCTGGCTTTTCTTTACATTACCTTTCCCACATCACCACAAACCCAACTCTTTTCTTTGATTTCTTTCTATGTTAATCCCTCCTTTCACGTAGCTGAATCCTTTTCCTCATTTCTAAACTTTTCTTCCTTCATCTCTTCAACCATTTTCCCATGAGAGGCATCTGCTGACTGTTTGCTTAAAATGGCTGGGAAGCCACTCTAAAGGAGCAACCAGCCACACACACAGTGTAGGATCAGGCATAATTATAGCTGGCAGAGTATTTGCACAGCAAATAATGATGAACTGATAAAAATCAATAGAGTCATGTAGATAAAAATACAAAATGTGTGTTGGTCTCTGTTAAAATAAGACATTATATAGACTGCACATTACTACAGTTCCTTGGAAGCATACAGTTGCCAAAGTTTGGGCACCCATGGGCAAATTCTATATTTACTTAATCTGGAAAGTAAAAAGGATCAAGTACAACCCCTGAAGTGAATACATATTAAATAACAAGGTTTTCTTCATATGTTAATGCACTGTTCCTTTGTACTAGATTATTTTTTTTAAAACAAACTGTAACTATTAATACCCTCCCTCAGGTTTATTTGGTAGCTATTTACTCTAATATAGGAATTTCCATCTAGTCTTGCTTTTAGATTGCTTTAAGTTCTACGATACTTTTAGGCCATCTTGCTCACTCACTCAATTATATTCCACTCAGAGCACATGTGGTGTCTTCTGTCTAAACCAAAGTATTCAAACCGTACATTAGGTAAGGTGTTACACATATTTAAATATGCATTTCCTTTTCTTTATTTGCACATTATTGTTGTGCAGTAAAACAGTGCAATCACAGCAAGGTATTGCTTTCCTGTTTTGCTGTCCTTTCACATCTTGTTTTGACTTCAGCAGCTCCCCTTAACTACCATTTTATTTTGACATGTCATAATTCCGAATTTCAAGTATCTTTTTATAGTCTTCCAATGCTATGTTGACTTTGTAGGCATCAGATACCCTTGAGATACAGCTACTTCGTGTTCCAGCTGTGACATACTGCCATAGAAGTGCACGGCAACTCTAAACAGTGCTTTGATTCCATGGAGTTCGCCACCGACTTTCAGAAGGATCCCAGAAACAGCTCCTCTGTGCTATGATAAAACCTATGTACCCAATCTATTTTTGAGCAGAGTAAGACAGCAGGAAGTCAGTAACAAAGTTTCATAGAGCATCCAGTCAATTTTCGAAATAAAACACCCTGGGCAGGTCCTGATGGTAATAAGCAAAAAGCAGAAAAAAGGCTTGCTACACAAGACTTGTTGGGGTTGGTGGTTGTGGTTTTGAACACAATCACTCTTATAGAGATGTCCAAGTTGCTTACTGGTAATACCAGAAGAGTTCTGATGTTAGTTAAATCAGCAGCCTTTAATACAATTTTGGAATATTAATTATATTGATGTTTCAGGAAAGTCTCATTTTACAATCTGCTTACTGTAGGGATTGTATTTATTTCTTTCGCCTTTAAAACTCAACAAAAAATGTAATTTCTCATTGCTAATTAAACGTTTACTTATATGTATGAAAGCTTAAAGATATACTCGTTTTCTTGTCACTCCACTAAACCACTTCCACTCAAAGGAAGAATCCTTTGCCTGTCTCTTTTTTGACAGTGATTACTGTCTCTCAAGCAAATAGCAACACAGAAAACAACATGTGTTCACTTCATCCATCAGTGCAGATAAGTCCTTCTCACGCTACCTTCCCTCCTCTTTCTTCAACACTCCTTCTTTCACTTCCTCCTTCAATCTTTTTCCCCCCTTGTGGCTGACAGGCAAACAAAAGACGTCCATGTCCACAGGGAATGCGCATCAGTGTGTATCTGCATGTGTGTCTTTTGTGTGCGCATGTGTTTGTGGGGGTGGACACGCAAATAAGCCTGTAATATTTCTATTTTGGACTGGAAATGAAAGTGGAAGCTTGTTCTCTGGTGGCAGAGGAAGGAAGAAAAAGGAGTGAGGCCTCATGCCAAATGGTAGGATGCAACTGAAAAGAATAATTCAAGATGGTACGTAGGTGGTGTTGTGTGTTCATATGAGTGCAAAAACAAGCGTTAGTGAACATGTCTGTGCACATATAATAATTTCTGCATGGGTACATTTAATTGGATGGGACAGCATGTTTATGTGCATATCTTTTACTTCGATCTTGTATGGCTCCATAAACACAGTGACATGCAGTCCTTATGTCTTTCTAAGCAAGAGAGCCTCCTGCAGAGAGCCACGTGGGTAATGCATTCCTGAAATAGACTACCATTGTACGGGTAAACACTGCTCTGCTTTGCAGCGGAGTGATTGGTGAGGTGAGCTTCACTCAGCGTTGCTCATATGTAAAAACACTTCAAATAATCTTCTTAAAAGCAACCGCTTTGGGTTATTACCTTAAGTAGTGTTACACAGATATTCAAGAAGATGTCAGGGGGGCTAGAGTAAATTTTTGTTTCACTTTAGATGACAATTAAATGGATATCTAACAGTTACATTTTTAACTAATTAACTAATTGGCTTATTGAGTAATATTTTCCTGTTAAATGTTATCAGAAATATAAATCACTTTCAAACTACAGAGTACTATTTTTTTTAAATGTTATGCACTCAACAAAGTGAATGCTTATTTTCTCTTGTTTAATAAATTTAAATAAATCTTTAAATTTCACTTGAGGTTATATACAATATTTGCAAATGTTTTGGGCACCTCGTAGATATATTTTTTTTAAATCAATCATGCAGTATTCATCATGGTGGGGTCGGATCGGCCCCCCAATTCATTTTGAAACAATTATATTTTTAATGACATCAAAATTGTACTCATAAAAGACCAGCTGCAAGAACAAATTGAAACAAAAGTGTCTAAATCCACAGAAGAAAAGTGGTAAAATCTTAAATTATAAGAAAAAATATTATAAATTATAATCTAAAATTATTTCACAATTAATAACTAATAAATTTCAATTAAATTTGCAACAATTAAATTTATGGCGATATATAAAAAACAAAAAAAATTATTTAAACATTTGTAGGACTAAGTAAATTAGAGCCTTTAATCATCCCACTTTTTTTGTGTGTTATCAGTGAGCGGCAGTCACTGATAACACACAAAAGATTATCTATCACAACAAGGCATCAGCAGCATTATATTGGATTAACATTAACCCAGAATTATATCCAGTTAAATGTGAGCACCATAGTAGCCTAGGAAATTTTAAGTACCATAAGTGCTTAACACTTTAACAATAACAATCACTAAAGAAAATTCACCCAGTAAAGCTGCAGAATATTGTCGCATAATAAAACTGAAAAATATATTTTTATCCCAGGATGTTACCTAGGATCGACCTTTCTAACCCGCCCCAAGGACTCTAACTAGGAGTTCTCCAGTGATGCTTGGTTGAGTCCTGTTTACTCTTGGGCTGCACACTGGCAGCCGCAAGCAACTCCTTCGCATGTGCTACCATAGCCTGGTTATGCTCAGTATGTTTTCGCCTTAAATGGAAAACAAGTTTGTCATTTCCACCTGTAATGGGAACATCTGTCTTGCATATTTTGCAAAGTATTGTGCTTTGTTGGAGGTTGTTGAAGTAACTCGCTTTTTAGGTACTAAGTCGTCACTGAAGGCTTCTTGCAGCTCTTGATCTTAGACTTGCATGTGCTAGTGTCGTTGCTTGCACTTAGGGATGTAAATGCATGGCAAAATATTGCTATATGACATTTTTATATCTGGTATTATCATGGGCAACATGATATAGCACAATTATACAATGAGAAACCTCGTAACCAACCCTTCAAAGTATCCTAAGAAGCCTGTGCATAAATTTACTTTGGAGAGTTGGTGCCATTGTAAAGGACAGACAGTATGTAAAAATATACATATTACTGCTTTACTGCAAGTATCGTGTCATACCATCTTCACTGTATTATCACATTTCCATGTCCTGAAAAGACACTGTTCAAACATTCTGTAAAGGTAGTTGTTGTATATCTCACTTTTTAAATGTCTCTCTAAAAGGTTGTTCCATACATCTTTAAGTAATCATCTAAGTTGTTGTTATGGCTAAATGTTTTGTCAGATCTCAACGTCTGAATAGTAAGTGTCTTTGTCTGCTTGCATTTACGTTTTCAGTGTGAAATACGTTTCTATCAAAGAGTGAGGAAAAAGATAATAAGATACCAAACAAGATATGCTGCAGTTTAGAGTATACTAAAACACACAACAGGCAAAACTAGTTTTTTGTTGAGCTACTCACTATACTAACAGTAAAAGTCATTTACATAGAAATGACAACAATCCTTTTCATCCACATGAGATCCAATCTCTCTCTATTTTGGGAGTGTAATAAAATTCAAATTTAGAAAAGAGGACAGTCAAGGAAAGAAGTGAGGAAAACAAATGTAACAAACATTTGTTGTAACAAAGAATGAAGAGTTTAACAAGGATAAAATCAAACTAATAAATTTGAATGACTTCAAATGCATCAAAATATGGTCAGGTGCGTACCTCTGAGTCTCTTGAGCCTGACTTGGCTAGGTAGATGGTACTTCTTTGACAGCTTTTATCCAAACATGCAGGAAGGAGATGGTCCTGGTAGCCATCGCCATCTGCCAGAAACACACACAAAACATTACATCGCAAAGCAACAATGTTTGATTGAACACAGGGGTATTGTGATGCTTTACTTTCAAAAGCTGTGCTATTTTCATATTTTTATTCCATTACAATGTGTCACTTTTTTTCCTCGTGCAGGAGATGGATCACAGGAGCACCTGCTTGTATTTCACAAGCAGACACAAATCTAAGCAGCACTCATCTCTTTGATGCCTTTTAACAATGTCAGTAGAGTTGAAGTATCATTTTCTCAACTGATTTTCATTGCTATTAATTATTCTAATCATGATGCCATGCAGGGTTCTGATGCACAAACAGGGACAGAGCCTCCAAAATCTAAACAACAGCTTTTCAAAGCACAAAACACTTGAGTGCACCAGGTATGGCTTTGCCGCACAAACAAAGTTAAAATGGCCAAAAAAAACCTCAATAAGCCATGCTGACTGAATCTTAAATGTTTCAACACATTTACATCAGCAAGGATAGACAAAAAGTGCTAATTGTGTTCTTTTCAGTGTTTTTTACTTCTCCATGAAACAGAAAGAACATAGATGATAAGGATAGGGCAGACAGACTGCTTGAATTCCTATAAGCCATTAAACTACAATATTTTGCATATATTCTAGCAACTGGTGTATGCAGTATAGTTCCAACATGGAAAAGTACATAAACAAAACCTCTCCCCCTGTCAACATAATGTTTTTGTTGCTGTTGTTTTAAGTCGTCTGTCTTTTGTTGAGTAACATGAGACTTTTACAGAAAAATCTGTTAGGAATAAATATTGAGAGGATTTCATTGACTGATGACACTAGTGCCATTATCAGCTGTGATTTAAATTTGATTCTTTATCAGTTCTCTCATTGATTCTTGATCAATTTACTATGTGAAAAAAAGTAGGCCAGCTTTTTGGCATCAATGTAAAGATTCTCTGAAAACAGCACAGAAGACAACAGCAAAAAGCCTCCATATGACTCAGGTGTGAAATGACTCGAATAAGTTTGATTTCATTGCTGTGCAATGTGGCATCTGTCAAGGGAAAAGGTAAGCTTGTATGTATTGAATTTTGATGGATTGGAAAATATCATGTTCCTCAAATTCTAATATGAGTGAATTTGAGTTTGTATAAAATGACACAGAATTGTGTTATTGTCCAGTTTCTTGCAAATATTGAAAGTCACATTCCTTTGACTTGCTCTTTTCTCCCATTGCGGATATTTTGACTTGCCAAAGCAGAGGGATCACAGGTGCGCTCAATAAAAATAATGAGCACTGAATTCCAATTGAGTATTAAATCTTCAGAGCCTACCATTGTACGGGTACAATGCCTTGCAATGATACAGGCATGCTTGCTGAATTATTAAGATGAGATTTAGTAAATTAAGTGAAGCCATCATCACCTTCACTACTTACACCTGTGTTCTTCTTGTTGTAACAAGAAATCTTCCATAACTAAACAATTTACTTTGGCTTAAAAGCACACATCAAAACACAAAGGTTTGAATATCAAGTAAATGGTTTGTTGCACAGCTTCTAACATTTTGCTGGGCCAGTTCATAAAAACACACCACTTGCTCTGTGTTCATGTGTTGGCATGTATTGACACCAGACATAAAGAGGTGAAACTGCTTCCAGGCTTCTCATCGCATGGTTTATCTGAATCCGTTTCAACAGGACAGAGCAACACTCCCAAACAGATGCTGTGCCATGTGGAAGGAGAAAACTGAATGACATTGATGATGAACGACAGTACAAAGCAGGGGAGGAGAAGAAGCTGAACATGTCTGTCAGGGGCAACTGAGCGAGTGGCAGAGAGGGGGGAAAAAGTGAGTCAGATAATGAGATGCACTACAAAACAGAACAAGTCGAAAGGTCATTAAAGCCAACTTTTCTTTAAATAATGCACAAAATATCAAAAATTTCCCATTGTGATGCAAACACACACTCAATTTATTTATATTCAGGGCTGCACATAAGTGGTCCGCAGGTGCGCATTCGCTGTCAAAATAAAAGACGCGCACCAGATAAGAAGTTGCAACGCGCGTTTGCATACATAAGATTTTCTGGAGGAGGACAGACATTTGTTTAGAACTCTCAAAGATGTCGCAGAAGCAAGCTCCTTTAAGCAATTACTTTGGTGTTCCTCCACCTCCAAAGAAATGTCAGAAGGAGTCCGAACCGCAAAAGAGGCGCGTATTCTCGGAAAAGTGGTTGCAGGAGGTGAGCTGGCTTCAAACAAATGATGAACGCACAGAGATGTGGTGCAGAATATGCCGTGAAAATCCCACTCTAGCGGACATAAACAGAGCCTGTTATATGTACGCAAACGCGCGTTGCAACTTCTTATCTGGTGCGCGTCTTTTATTTTGACAGCGAATGCGCACCTGCGGACCACTTATGTGCACCCCTGTTTATATAGGGTCAAACAACAACAGCAGTTGTATCAAAGTACTTTATATTGTGAATAGTAAAGGTAGATATATTTATTTCTTATAATTTTTAATATTGGTGGCTGATAAAATAAATAAAATTTCAACAAAAAAAACATTAAAAAAAGGTGGGTTTTTTTACACTTTTAAAATATAGCTTGTTTCCAGATTTTATAGGCTTAAAATTGGCTTCTGAGTAGGAAATGATACTTTTCTTTTCTTTTCTTTCTTATTTAAACTTTAATATTCATGAAATATTACAGTTTCAGACTACCAGAGGCTTAAGTAATATCATCTTTTGCAGCCTTGGTGAGAATGTGTGCTTATGTTTACTTCTCCCATCGCAGCCAACACACTCAGGACCTTCTGTTGACGTAAGACTGTGGTACCATGTGACAGAGAGATATAGGAAATTATTCTTTAATGCATAATCCCAGTTCCATGCAGTCTCTGGAGAAGATGTGGAGTTGGAGAGGTTTAGGCATTTGAAAGACGGGCAGGTCCTATCACAAAGAATGAATTGTAGGAGGCCAGTATTTTGGGAACGTGACCGCTATTAGTTAATAAATGTCGGTATATGCTAGTCTTTACTGCATCCCCCAATGTTGTAGAACACAATTCCAGCAACTCTAGCTCAGTTAGCACACAACCAAGCAGAAGCTGCAAATATTGACATAAAAATACTATAATGTATTATTAGGTGGAAAGCAAAAACATGGTTTTAGGTGTGAGCAATGCTTCTGATTTATGTCATCACTGTGGGTGTATTGGAAACAAAGTGAAATGCAGAAAATGAACGCATTTGGACATTTTTGCAGTGTGGGATGTCAAGAGGCTGTAGGGAAAGAAACACAGGAAAAAGAGACTGTGAGAGAAAATGAGTGCAAATTTAGTCCTACAGAGGATGTCACTCGCCACTCTGCCTCTGATGCTTACTGTCAGTTCTGCTATACACACACACACACACCCCAACATTAGCTCCCTCTGTCCCACCTGCCCTCTCCTCATTGAATACCTTCTTTCATCTATCTACCCATCTGTCTCTTTTATTTATGTTATGCTCTCCTTCACCCGTCCCCTCTTGCCCTCCTCCTCTTCTAGCTCACATGATATTCCTTCCTCAGTCTTAAAAGTTTCTTTTCCTCAGTCTGTCTTTCCTCTTTATTCAACCTCATTCTCTCCCTCACTCTTCCCTACCTCCCTCCCGCTTTTCATCTCCCGCTACCACTGATGATGCATGTTGTGATGTAGATTGGATGAGAGAGTCGCAGAGGGAGGAAACTGCAGGTATGGGTTGAAATGGAGAAGGCAGTGAGGAGAGGGGAGGTCTGGAAAGGGTTGGTCAGAGAAGGAGGTGAAACAGAGCTAAAAAGCTAGAGAGAAAGAGAAAAAGGAGAAGATATACAAAGACTGATGTTATCCAGTGTGACCTGATAGGATTCATAGCACACAGACAAAACAGCAGCAATAACTATGCAAATCATAATATGCATCTGCACAATAATTCAACAAGAGCCCTTATGTCATTGTCCTGTGTGTATGTTTGGCAAGTATCTGCATGCTATGCTGTATATGTTATGAGTCTATAGGAAAATGGCCCTAGGCTTCCTTGCTTTATGACCTCAACAAATTTTTGGGCTCAATCACTATTTTCAAAGAATACTGAATTAAATTCCCTCATTAGGTTAGAAAGGTAGACAAACCAGAGTATATTAGGTTAGGTATCGGGTGACTGGATAACAGCTTGTGACTAACAAGTTATCAGTCAATGAGAAGCGGTGTCAGTTTCAGTGAGATTCCCCCGCATTCACGATGGATGGCTTCAAAATCTAAGACACCGATAGCATAAGTGCCCAGCTTGAGGCATCAGGATTTCACTGTCTTTGATCATGACACTGTAAGCACATGCACGCATCGTGATAAAACAGGGCCATACAAGATGAAAATTATATCTGACAGGTCTATAGAGATCTTCAAAACAAGATAAATGTAAACTGTGACTTATCTTTTTTTTTTGTCCAACTCTTATTATTGTGTGATTCACTTTGACTGAGGGATAATCACGCTGTAAGCTTTGAAGCTATTGTTTTGATATTTTAGTTGCTTTAGGGAACTGATGCCAAATATTGCCAACTGGCATCTTGACTGGCTAATACCAGTTCCTGTCTGCCATTTACCCATGGATCTACAATCATTTGACCAACCAATTGAAAATAGTAAGGGAGAAAACAAAACAGAACAAAAC
The DNA here is from genome assembly GCF_001858045.2 of Oreochromis niloticus. Lineage (NCBI taxonomy): Eukaryota > Metazoa > Chordata > Actinopteri > Cichliformes > Cichlidae > Oreochromis > Oreochromis niloticus. The sequence goes on from NC_031965.2 coordinate 34,604,465, forward strand.
GCATCTTCAGGAGGTTCTTAAGCTACCTGTGTTTGTTTGTTTTATTATTATTTTTAATAAATCAGCACTGCTACTTTTTACCTCATGACTCCATGTAGTAAGTCTGTGTTATGTCTCTATTACTGTGGATTTAAGGGGGAAAAAACTAACTAAACTCCAAAGCACATACACAACACTAAGAACATGTGCAACACAATCTAAAATTAATTCAAAAATTAAGTGCTAATTAGTGTGTAGATTGTTGTGGGTGAGTTCTTCTAATTGAGAGTGCCACTTTTTCATAATTACTGTGCAGCAGACACTGGAATAAGAAAGAGGAACTCTTGGGGTTCTACCTTCAATGAAGGACACTTTTGTGAGATATACTTTGTAATTTGCATCAAATTGCATATTAAAATGTGCAAATGAATATCTGAACTTGGAAACCGTAAACCCAGGAGAATAAATCTTTTGCATTTGCATTGGAATATCTCTAAATGCAAGGGATATCACAAAATGGTGCCTGATTAGAAGATTTTATTTTTCCAATTGCCACATTTTCACTTCATTAACATGGTCTGGAGGGATGTCTTTCGCATAAACGTAGATGCATAATGTTAAGTGATATTGCTTATACAACCCACTCTGATCCTGACTAGCCCAGCAGCACTTCACTACCTCTGTTTTACAGGTATATCCACTTCTCCTGGAGTCTGAGACAAAAGGAAAGTGATGGAGAATGTGAGACTGAAAAAGCAAAGCAAGTGCAATGGCAGAGTAGACTGGCTGAAAACAAGACAAGACTGTCAGTAAAAGAAAGAAAAAAAAACGAACAGACACAAAATTTGGGGGAAACTGTGAAAGGTATGCAGTGGTTGAAGAGAGAATGAGGCAGAAAAGAGGGAGAAGGCCAGGGGTTGGATGTAGCACAATATAATAAGATGAGTGGAAAAGAAAATGCCTGGGGGGAGAGCGGAGAGAAATAGGCTGTTAACATACTGACTTACCTGCACGCGCACACACACACACACACACACACACACACACACACACACACTTTGTTGAGCACACGCATACACACACAGCACGATGACAGCTTTTGCGATTTTAAATATCACTTCCAAACACATTCCCGTCTCGCTGTCTGAAAAATCTCCCTATCCTAGTGAGCTGCTGGTCGCTGAGCCGCCTCCCTACATCCTACCTGCGCTGACGCGAGCTGACACACTCGGTTGTGGGACTTCGTTGTGCTTTACCTAATGATGAATTATGCATTGGCCGCTGTCACTTTGAAAAATGCAATTACCTCAGTGATAAGGCAGATGGGCCTGTTTTGTCTGGCATATGCTGTGCATCTATTAAGAGTGTACTGCTGGAAACAGAACCGCAAGCACACAAACATGGATGTGTGGACAGATTCCTGTACGCTTTCATGAACAATCGCAAACACATGCACATAAACAAGTGCATGCACGCCTCAAGTTCAGCCAACGTATGCTGTCTGTGCATGCTGCTGAGAAACTTGGATTCAAATTTATCGCTCCTGTTTGGCATTTACAAGTGTGCATCATTTTGCCCGTGTGAGTCGAGTGGTTGAAGGCAGTGCCGTTTCTGATGGGACAAAGACGTATTATTTGGTTCCAGTTTCTTTCACTTTTAAATTACTGACACATGTATTTTCACAAGACTATTACTTAACCTTAAATCTCTGCCTACACCCAGAGGTGATGGTGTAGGCCAGAAAGGTTCCAGTCAATAAAGTGAAGATTTGTGACTTTTGAAAGTTAAAAAAAAAGGTGTTCTGGTCAGAAGCCAAACTCTAAAGCAAGGGAAAGAACCTTAAGCATAAAGCTGAGTTTTGCTAGAGTGAGCTGCAGAAAATAAACTTTAAATTAAATTAAGAAGCCAAAATAGGGGCATTTCTAAAGAAATCCCAGACTCATATTTTTTGGATGCATGTACTATAGATAAGGGAAAATGACTTGAATGTGCAAAGAGGGCAATTATGAGCCATTTCATTTTTTTCCTTATGCATTTTCAGTGACAGCGGACACTTAACCCTTTGGTGATGAGACACTAGAGTAATTTGCCATTTGAGAACAGGTTAGTTACCACATGACAAAGATGCAGTCAAGCACGTACTCACGAGTAACAGAACTTTCCAGCCACCAAACACAGTGCAGTAATGATAAGAATCAATTGCCTTTTCTATTTTTTTATTACTGTTACTATTGTTATGATAACATATTTAATATTTTTTTTAAAAACAAACAAATTTTAACAGAAAATGACAGAAACATGTAGAGAACAGACAGGACAGCAGACACAGATGTAAATCTATGGGGGAAAATCTGGTGGAAGACAGAAAACCAGAGGTAGAAGGAAAGAGTGAGAATTGACATTGTGATGTGTGATGGAAATAATTCCCACTCCAAATCACAGAGGGATGCAATGCTGCTCTATTTCATTCTCTGCTCTCTCCTATTGCTTTTATTATCCTCCCTGCCATCTTTCCTCCTCCCTCTCCAGATCATCTACCTTGGCTCTTTTTCTATATTTCACCCTTTTTTCCACCTCACTTCATACCACCTTTGAAATGTGCCATTTGCCCTCACTCTTTCCTTTTCCACTTTCTCATGCATTTAAGTTTTCAAAGTAAATTCAAAAGGTGCTCATTAATTAACCTAAGCGGAAGCTGGTCAAAGAGACTCACTGGAGGGCCGCACACAGAGAAACAAATGCTGCATAATAAGATCGACAAAGTGAGACTGGATGACAGAGATAGGCTGGATCAGGTACGTAGGAGGACAATTTCAGTAGATAGATAAAGAACAAACATTGGAGCACACACAAAAATGGGACTTACATGACTTTGGCAATTTGTATACATATAAAGATGAAATAGAAGAGGATTTATGTCAATACTGTCATCACTCAAGCTGCATCTATTTGTAGAATTTACAGGTAAGAACTATGTTTTCTTCAAGCTGAAATAAATCAATTTTGGACATTTGGCACTAAAACATAATAAGTCTTCTTTCAGGTTTGTGGTTATTTTTTGTCAAATACAATCTCCTCTGAATTATACTGCGTTCACTCTCAATGGCACAGAGCATCTCTCTTTGTATCAGTGTCTTTTGTATCTCAAAACCCAGAGACAAAACTATACATTATAACGAGCAATGCGTTTTGAGCTAACATCACCTTATACAGTGTGACTGATGGAACCTGAACTAAATGTAACAATTTATTCAGCTATTTCCTTTAAACACCATTACTTCATATATTGTAAAACTAATCATAACCACTAAAGTGAACAGTGAAAAGTAACACTTATAAGAACACTCAACAAAATATCTAAATGGATTACAAGAAAGAGAAAAAGGGTGATAGCTGGTCTTCCACTAGTGTAGTAAAAATCTGTGACACCCAAAGCTGTTTAGATGAAGAACAGACGGCGACGTAAGAAAACAAGAGAGGAAAATTAGTAAGCCGTAGATAGGAGATACGGAGTAGATCAAGAGAAATAAAAGAAAGACACTGACAGCTGAGGAGGGGCTAAGTGAAGCAAGACAAACCAGGACAATTAAAAAAAATCCATCTGTATTCTGAAGGCATTTTTTTTAGCCTGGACTTGGCAGATTATTAGAAGCGTGACCCTTAAAGGCTTCTCTCCACCAGTTAACAAGAACAAGATGTGGAAGTGTGCATTTCCAAACTGAAGGAGAAATGATGAAAAGATTAAAAAAAAGGAAAAATAAATTTTATGTCAGGATAAGGTAGCAATTACAAAAATTCTGAGATAATAAATTCAACACGTGCACAGATTCCCTCAAGACAAAGACACCCACATGCAGCCATAGCATATAGGTCATTTTCCCTTTGGCTCATACAATATTGCCAATTTTGGCACGGAGAGTTTGTTCACTAAATATTTGATGGACACCCTTTTGCTGCAGTGAGATTAACAGATTAATCTTGCCAATAAGGATGTGTTTATCAGTGTGAAGCCCTTCGTGCATGTGTGTGTGTTCATGTGCATGAGTACCACACAAGCCCAAAAGTTAATTAAAAATGCAATGAACATTACACAGCTAATAGCAGAACATAACTCAAACTAAGTGATAAGGTTACATAAATAAAAAAAGAAAAGAAAAACAGAACAACAAAACTAACGCTAAAAACCAAAGAGCCACAAACTAAGAGATGCTGCATGCGTGAGATTTTAAATCTACTCTTTAGCATACTTGTAATTTAATTTTCATACAAATATCTATAGCGCTATTCTGCCAACTTACTTAATATTCACTGCCTGGCTCACAGAAGAGGGTGCATTTGATTGTTTTGAATAAATACAGCAGAAGAAATGTGTTGTCAGCATGAAGCAGCAGACATAAAATCCAAGGAAGAAGAGACCTTACATGAATGAGCACACTGCATCGTTTGCCCTGAAGACATCAAGTGGCCCCCATCTTGCAGCTCCTCAATTACGAGGGATGCGTTTGATTTCTTCCTCTCTTACGCATAATCTAACTCTCCTTTCTCAAAGACCACTACAGCGAGAAAGAATGTGATGATGGATGCGTAGTGATCTCTGAGAAGTGCAGTTCGAAAACATTACAGCGCCATGATTGGAAAAAAAAAACGAAGATGAAAAAATCTGAACTGAAGCCAGAGTATGCTACGGGGATAGGCATCTAACAATACAAGATGATTCTGATCAGCATAATCTAATATAAAAGGGGAAAAAAGATTTAGTAGAGGTGGTTCAGCATCTTCTCAGGATGCCTCCTGGGCATCTCCCTTTGGTGTGAATGTGTGCATGAATGGGTGAATGACTGGATATGTAAAGCGCTTTGGGGTCCTTAGGGACCATAAAGGCGCTATATAAATACAGGCCATTTACCATTTTTTTACCATTTTTTGGGTATGCCCAGTGGGGAGAGACCGCAGGCTAAACTTGCTGGAGAGATTATAATCCTCATCTGATCTGGGAATGCCTCAGGATCCCCCAGAAGGAACTTGGAAAGATGCTTGGGAGAACGATATCTGGACTACCATGCTTAGTCTGCTGCCACCATGACTTTGTGGAATCAGAAGGTCACGGATGGATGGAGATAAACCAAACCCTACATACACATAAATATCTCTCTACTGCCTCTGACAAAACCCTCTTGAACTTTTGGCTGAAATTTCATAAAGTTCTGCAATGTATTTGTTAGCTGGTCTCAGGTCATGTAGGTTATGCTATCCAAAATATCAGTCAAGAAATCTTTTTTGGGCACTCCTGTTATGCATCTTACAATAAAAGATACACAACCTTCCCTTTAAACTCTTAGACTGAACTGAATTCACTTTTTTTGAATCCAGTAAAACCAGCTTCCTGGTCATTTTTTATTTGAATGGTTTACAATTTGCAGTAAAAATATGCAAGTTCAGCTGTGGAATTTCTTGCAGAGGTTAAACCAGCAACATGTTCAAATCTGGTGTCAATTTTATGTCAGCCATAAACCATTCTGTTCAAACAGATACTATGTTAACAGCGTCTTACAGTTCTTATATGTTTATCCTTTTCATTGCTAATGAAACTATCACAACTAATTATTGTTAATGTGATCAGTAAACGGGTCAGTTAGCCAATTTCTGAGCAGATTCTGCAACCATAGTAGTTTCATGGTAGTTGAAGTTATTTTAACAAATATAATAATGTGAATACTACTACTACTACTACTGCTAATAATAATAATAATAATAACTACATTTAACTACATGGCATCTGTCAAAAACAAAGTGACTTAGAGATGTAAGAAATCGAAAGATAGAAAGAAAATTATTATTGCATTATATAAAGTAGTATAATCTCGTATAAAAGTAAGCTCAATACCGAAATACTCACTTATAAAGTTAAAATAAAAATCAGTCCAGAGTCTTTTTTCATAATGGAGTCCAGAGGATCTACCGTGGTTTCAGTTCATGAAATTATTAACAGAGTTGTGTAGGAGGATCTCCTGCTGCTTACAGGTTCAAAATAGATTAGCACATTGGAGTGAGTGAGTTAGTGTTATTGGCGTCAAATCAAATAAATTTGAGATTCATCCAAACAAAACTTAATTCTTCAAGAGAATCTGACATTGAGACAGAGTATAAGAAGAATAATGAGCCAAGGACCGAAACACTTCACATGTCCACTGGAAAGTGTTACAGTTACTGGTGCTCAAATAATCCCACACTAATGTTAAGCCTAAACAATGTTTAAGATGTTCAGTTCAATCAGATATTTCTATATCAGTTTTGTAGTACTGCTTTCAAATGAGCCAGCTTGATAACTTTGACTCTTCTCTATTTGAGCAATCATTCATATAGTTCCCCTTTCATTTTACTTTGTACATCATCAGACTGTTAAATGAAACTGTTACTTACTTTTAAAAACAAGCACAAGAAGGCACCAAAAGACAATGCTGCCCTAACTGAGGTTACAGCACTGTCAAGATGACCAGCCAACTTTGTGGCATGCAGGCTGCAGCCTGGAGATTAGCGAGCCAGCAGAGATTTGCAGCGGATAAATGTAAAGCTCATCTGAACAATGAATAGCGCTGGCCAAGATTGTTTGAAGGGATAAGATGTCCACAAAAATCTGGCTATGGGATTATGAGTGTGTATAATAGAGTTTTATATTGTAGTGTGCGCCTGCCACTGTGCATGGATGAGATTAGCCTGTCAGTTAAGGAATGAGCATATCCGGGCTGTACGTATTGGGAAACAGACAGTGAAACTGTCAAACCTCAAAACACAACATAGTCCTGTTTGGTAGCCTTTGAAGCATCAATGCAGAAAGAGCTTTCAGGACTTCAGGAAGAAAGGAATGGATGTAACAGACACACACCAGGACAAATGTGAGTACAATCCAGCCTCGTCCACACAGTGACTAAATTTTGGGAATTTTTATGCACCTTGACTGCACATATTGTCATTACACATTGTCTTCTTTGATTTTTGTTTTGCTCCATTTTGGCTCTGTTCATATGGCCCTGCTACTGAGTACATCCCAGTGCTAAGTTTCAAACCGATAACTGTCTCACATTTACACAAAAACATAGCAAACAAGCAAATGAAAAATCTTTATAATTCTCACCAAAGTCCACAAAGGAAGACTGCCCAATAATTTGGGTTTCTGGTGGCTGTTGCATGCGTTCAGTCTTGGTGAAGTTCCCATCCTGATAGATGACAAATGGACAGAAAAAATTAAAGAACAACTCAAATGTTTAGTCAGAGATCCAGCAATAAAAGACAAGTCCAGTTTGCCCCTCGCGTGTACCATAAAAAGCTGTAATGTTTTTGGAAAGCAAAAAGTAAAAAGCTTCCAAAATATATGCATAACACTTATCAAGCAAAACCTTTGTTTTAATTCTTATTAGAAATTTTTGATTTAAACAAAACAAAAACAAGACAAAAACATGATTGGTTTATAAATTCTTGAATTACAGGCCAAAATATGCTTCGTGGAATAACTGAAAATTTTAAATAGTCAGTATTCACAACCAGTGTTTTTGTAAGATTTTATTATTATTATTATTTATTTATTTTATTTTTAAATCAGTGCATTTACCAGAAAAGAAGACACAAACCACATTCATGATGAGTTCAACTAATATACGGTAAAGCAACCGCCAATTGTATCTATTCTGGATTAGTAAATATTCTTCTATTACATTTTAATTTTAAATACTACAACAAAATATGTCACTTTTTATATCAATATTTCATCTGTTAAAGCTAAGGTTCCCCCCCCCAAGAGAGTAAATGTTCATTTTAATATGACACTGCACCTCATTGCATTTTACATTGCTGGTTTGTGGATTTAGAGAAAACAGTGACTGTGAAATTTATCGAACCTCTTGGGTAAGTGGTGCCCTTTACATAGGGCAAGGAAAAAAGGGTTTAAGTATATCAGTGGGGGAAAAAAGATCTGTATGATGTGTGGGTGCCTTTGCCTAAGAACACATGTGGGTCTGTGCAGTGAGAAACTGTTGCCTGCCGATAACAACATCACTGATTTATGAGAAAGTGACAGAGTAAGAAAGATAGGAAGAGAAGGTGAGGGAGGTACAATAGTTGGGTCAGAGAACACAATCTATACATTATATATAAGTATGTATGTGTGGGTGTGTATATGTGTGGTCAAATATTGTTCTATGCACAAGCCAATAATTGTTGAAATGAATAAACTATGACATGAGGGGTGTGTTATACATGTATAAATTATTCTGCTTTACTAAAGCTGAGAGATTATAGACTCAATAACAATGAGAGGACAAAGGAATCATACAAATGGCAAACCACAAATTAGCAACTGCACAACAGTAATTTAATAGTTATAATGATGTGAAAACTATTATAACAACACGACTAGAATCAAAATATAAATTTCTCTTAATGGTGCTGGGCATGAGATGTAGCAAAACAAGTGGGTAAACTATGAAGACAAAGCTACGGTGAAGGAAACCAGAGGTTAATGCAACACTATTACTGCATATTATTAACTAGAAACTCCAAAATGGCATTTAAATAAAACTGTGTAACAACACTTGCAGCACGTTTTCTACCTACATTGCAATCCAGTACACTCTGTATGATATTGATTTCTATGTAGACGGAAATTCCACACCACCACAAGATTGCTTGAATATTTCACGCAGCAGGAAGCGCTGGTTTGGACAAAATCTTTTCCAAAGAAAACTCACAGCTGTGAAATATTTAAGGCTTTCTAATTAGAATGCACAGACGCACATAAAATTACTCTATTCTTTTCTACTGTCAGCTGTTTGCAGAATGGTCATAAAATAGCATTAACTGATTAAATTCCAGTTCCAAGCATATTTGGCAAGAACACTAGCAGTGCCTATTCAAAATTTACTGTGGTGCAAAGTGAAAGTGCTGTAATTGGACTTCCAGGGTGTAATCTGAAAATCCAAGCTGTATTGAAAATGGTCCAGGGATGCAGGAGAAGATTACCTTGAAGCTGATTTTGAGCAAATTAACATTATTTTTTCCACCTAAAGTTTTCGGCTGTTTTGGTTAAACCCAATATATGCAAATGGAAAACAATTTTGATTTTTTTAAGTGGAATCTACTGCCAAGAGAGCAGAAATCAAGTTGGCCAGTTCAAAAATAACAAGAAAGATATCAATGGGAAAGGTGAAAAATAATCAGATCCTCAAAATGATTATTGCCCAAAGCCTCCTGGAAAAGCCAAGACAAAGATCCCAATGTACAATCTCCTGGTCTGTTTTAACAGTCGGAATTCTACATCAGCAGCTGCAGACAACACAAGCAGCCAGAAAGCTGCACTCCAGGGAAAAGCATCCGTCTACTGACAGCATCATCGCTGCCAGGCTCATCCCAAGGTTTGTTAGTTTTCTGGCATAGTCTGACTGCCCCTCCATCCATTTTCAGGCAGGCCCTGAATAACACCACCATAGGTACCTTGGACCAGACAGCTGCTGCAAAGCAAGCCTTCATAAGCCCGGTGAATTCACCACATCTGAAAATTTATAACGTGTAATTTGTGCCCTGGTAACAGCAAAGGTAATGGGTCCAGTTATGAGTATAATGGGGGACTCGAAAATTGCTCTACGTGTAAAAGTAGATAGGTTTGGGAAAGAGGAAAGTCATGACTCAGACTCAGTGAGTTCTTTATTTTTTTTTATTGCTGGACTATAAAACACCTTTCTTCGTTATACTCAAGTGTCCCAGAAAGCCATGACATTGTGACAGTGTGCCAGTATGAACAATAGGTCCCTGAAAGTGAGGCAGTTAGATGGAACTAATTAATCATTAACTTCCTAATTTTCTCCTGACACATGTAAGAAGACTTTTTGTGAGAAGACAACCTATTTAATTGTGGTGATACAGTTCAGTTTGTGCAGGTCCTGGAGAGATAGAGTAGGCAGTGCTAAAAAAGTATTTTTTTCTTCCTGAGAGAGGGCATTTCTGAAATGCCAAAGACTGTTTTTTATCTTGGGGAATTGTCATGGGTTTAATGCTTCCAGAAAAGTATGATAGAAAGTACCTACTTGATCAACTTAATGGCAGCTTCATAGCCATGGTCCCCCACTCCACCCTGAGACATTAAGATTAGGAGACTAATGAATAGTGCTGCCAACATGATTGCTCAGTAAGACTTATGACTGTTCAGTCTGAAGTTCCCTTTAGGTTAGTTAGTACTTCAATATTTTGACATCTAAATGGGGCTTTTGCATGACTTGATTGCGTCATAAAGAAGTGGAACATAACAGTCTGAATGTTGGCTAGTTGAGCCCTAAAGGTCCAACTCAAATTCCAATTATCTGTTTCATTTTTACTGGGTAAAGAAAGCACTTAATTTTGAGTTAATATCCTCAGTAGTTAGATAACATATACTAATATTTGTCTTTTAAAACAAAAATATAAAAATGTATAAAATTAATAATTACTTCAGGAAGTTCTCGTTTTTGCATTTAAATATATACACTTCTTGCCAAACTTGCTTTTAAAGCAAACTGAAAGATTATTTCTTGAAGCAATGTGGGATTCATTTGTTTGGTTTTCTGCCTTTGCTAATCATGCAATTCTTAAATACTGCTGACTGCAAGTGAAACCCTAAAAATTATAATGTGGTTATTGCAATATTTATTTCCAGTAGGGTTACAAAGCCTCCAAGTCAACACTTACTCACCCAAGGCTGCAATGAAAAACCTGTAGGTATGTTGTTCTATGGTATTTAGGGTATTTTGGTGGCATAAGCCTTCAGTAAAAGGCCAATATTAGATTCAATGTAAATTATTTACGATACATAAATTGTGCACTGAAAGGTTAATTCTTTGCATCATGTTTGATGCTTTCAGTCCTGACAAGGCACAAATGTAGAGGTACTTAGCCCGGTGATTTAAATGCACCAAGAGGTACTTTGGCAAAAAGGTTTTAACTATCACTAACAGTAGAAAGTGCAGATTCATGCGTTTCCCAAACCTATTTGTTTCAATTTGGAAAGAATTACTACTTTTGTAACTACTGTGTACTGACTGTACAAACAAATCTTCCTGGGAAAGACTGCAACGCACAAGTGCACTTTGAAGTGTTATTCTATGATTTACAAGAAGTTACAGTGAACGAAAAAAAATATTTTGTCATACTGACATTTGAAAATGTACAAAGTAATTCATATTTAACTTATTCAACTTGAATAGTCTGTCAGTTTGCTTACAAAATTACAATCAATCCACAATTAGGAATGTGGAAGTGGTCCGTCAACTCTCTAGGCATTGACATGAAACATTTTATAGTGTGACTGAATAGTATTGATTGTGTGTTTATGTGTGTGTAAGCTGACTGATTTGTGAAGATAAAAGGATCCATTTTTGTCATTGTTCCTTATTTCTGTTGACATCACCTTCAACACTTTTCTGTCACACACACCCACTCATAGGCAAACAGCACAATCACATATGCCCAGCTACTGCACTAAGACATGCTGTGCAGAAAAAACAAAAACAAACAAACCAAGAAAAAACACACACACACACAAAACAAAACAGAAGGGAACAGGGACCAAGTCTATTTTAGAAAACTAAGGGAGAAGGGTCAATGTGTCTAAAAACACCACTTAACCATTATTGTGCATAAGTAACTCAAATGCTAATGGAAAAGGTGTGTATGCATGAAGTGTTACTGTGCTGGTGCTTTTTGAGCTAAAAACAAGGGAGGCCTGGATCAGCTTATGCAAGGTATCATCAAGTTCCAAAATTCCAGCAACTAGTGATGCTGGAATCCAGTATTATTATATAGCTCCTTTACAATACTGATGCAGAGTATGAATCCAATACCAGTTATAATTGAATAAGCTGTATTCCCCATTATAAGGCAAAGATCGTTATTCTCCCTGAACGCCATAAACAGGCCTAACTTAAATGTTGCTTTCATAACCTGTAATCTGTAAGGCTTAAAAAACTATTTTACTGGTATTTATAATAAAATTGTAGCCAAGGATCCAAGATATTATACCAATACCAGGGCCAAATTATTGAGTCAGGATCCAACTGATCTCCAATCCAAATATTGGATCAGTGCATCCCTACCATGAGTAAACTCGTGGTAGTATACTCAAAATCACAAAAACCTCTTAAGACCATCTTCTAGTGGGTCTCTAGATAGCCTCCACCTTATTCTTGTTCTGTCCCCTTGCTCACTCGCCTCAGAAATGTACACTGGATGTCCACCAGTTATTTTGCCATATCTGTAATGTGACAAAATAACCTTTTAACATGATTGTGATTTTCCTGAAAAAGATGAGTTGCAGGGAGGCAAATCTAAAGAATGGGGCAGGTGGTGAGCAAAGGCGATATTGGTTTGGCCAAATACTGTTTCCAATGTGCTCTGTGCTCATGACGACGTGCCATAGTTAAGTTCTCTCTCAGATCCCCTGTTGCCAATATGAAGCCTGGGGATGAATTTACAGTACAAATTCAAGCTGTTGACTTCTCAACTAAAATTGCTATAACCTATTCTGTCCTAGACAGAAATCCACCTTCCATTACCAGTCATGAGCCTCCATACAAAAGTCAGGTCACTTTGTTAGAGAACTTGCTTTGCCCTCTGTGCCAGTTTGAGAAATGCATACGAAACTGTGGATATAGAACATTGTCTGGGGATGCAGTAGGGGAGATCGATCAAATTTAAATCACATGTGTGTGTTTTTATTTATTTATTTTATTCTAATAGGATTATTCCAGGAACCTTTTGATCACAACTTGTTTGTGTGTAAGACTGCAGCCAATCTAATTCTATTTATACAGCACAAAACCACAACAACAGTTGCCTCAAGGTGCTTTTATATTGCAAGGTAAAGACCCTACAATAATACAAAGAAAACAGAAAATCCCATCAATTATATGATCCCCAACAATAATACGGGCAAGCGCTTTCGCAACAGTGGGAAGGAAATACTCCCTTTCAACAGGAAGAAACCTCTAGCAGGACCAGGCTCAGGGAGGGGAGGCCATCTGCTGCGACCAGTTGGGGTGAGAGAAGGAAGAGGATAAAAGACATGCTGTGGAAGAGAGCCAAAGAAACCCAATACCAAGTACTCATTTTTGTGGTCTACTTATTTGGAATGATATACACAAAGGGGGGGTGACTTAAAAAAATGGATGTTGTGAATAGCCAATAAATCTCATCAAATGGGTCCACATTTGGCTTCTTCTATTGCTCAAAGAACCAACTTTCAAGCAGACCATTAAAAACTGAAAGTGCAAGCCTCAATATAAAAACACTGACTTGCTTTGATGGCAAGCAGTAGTTTATTTATATGCATGTGCTAATCTGTGTAAGTGTGTAACTGGGAATAAAAACAGCTTCTCACTGACCAGTGAACTAAATTATTATATCAGCCGTTAAAGAACTGACCTTTTAAAGCTCTTGGCTCTATTTGTCAGCCAATGAAAACACCTCTTTTCACTCATCTCTTTGGAGCTTGTTGATTTTATTTCTCCCTCTGCGACTGCCTTCTCTTGTGTAATCACACAAAAACAGGGGAAAGAGGAAAGATGGAAGGAGACTTAGGGGAAGAGAAAACATAGAAAAGTAATTAAAACAGAGTGCTGGAGAAAGAGGAGTGTGCTGGCCTGTGACCGATAGATGCAGCCGCATTGAACCGAAAACCACGACGGGATTAACAGAGGTCTAATGCTCTAAGGATGCTGGGAAATGGCTTGGTCTTCTGTGTTTGTGTAGATTTGCACAAGTGTGTGTGTGTGTGTGTGTGTGTGTGTGTGTGTGTGTGCACGCGCATCCATGGAATGTTTCTGAAGGAACTTTTTTTTAAAAATTTATTCAGGAGTGTGGATGTACAGACTTGTTTGTCAGTGTGACTGAAAAAAAATTATACACTGCTAAGGAAAACAGGAAAAGCACTATGTCTGCATCGCTCCACCAAGCTAAATTAGGGTGTACTCACACCCCTCCAACAATGCACTCACACTGCCCTTAACGATCTGGGCCTGAATACGCTTTTGTCTTTAGGATTTCTCACTCTTTCTTGGCTGGTCTTGCTGTCACACTTAGCCAAACAAAGTGGACACTTGGAGGTCAAGCGTGCTCTGACATGGAAGTGTGAGTACACTCTTTCACTGGAAATTCACGTGTGTCTTGGCACGTACATAAAAACATAAGAAAGAGGCAGGACATTTACACTGGTTATTTTAAATAACTGAAGTCACAGAGAAGTTGATCATTTGCATATAAAATGTCACTTTGCCATTATTTGTATCCAATTATAATTAGCAAATAAATTATAAGGTATGGCTAAAAACATATTTTTTGAGTTCACAGCTGAACTTCACCTTTGACCACTAAATACTGCTCAATTCAGCCTGAGTTCGAGTGAATAAACTCAACCAAAATTTGAAGAAATTCCATCATAGTGTTGCTGAAAAGCTGCAGCCAGTGGATACAAAATAAAATTCATAAATAGAAAAACAAAAATTGAAAAAGCACTGTTAGTAAATGAGAATGAAGAAAAAAAGACAAAGAAAAGGATTTAACTTCTTCATAGAGTAGCTAAGAAGTAGATCAAGAGATCCATAATCTGAGACTGCAGAGACCCTGACAAGGTTCACTTAGTCTTGCTCCCAAATCCTTTCCACTATACTTAGAGATGCTTGTAAGACATGCTTTGCAGAACTACTTATCAATTGATTGGCAGGAGACAAAGTGTGCAAAATTACAAAATAAATGCCAAGATCAACATTAAATAGAATTATAAAATACTAAAACTGTTTTGGTGTGAGTGTCAATTACTTTATTTATTGATTCACTAAAAATTCTTCAGTTCTTAACATTGATAATACTACTTCACATTTTTTTATTTCTTCATGGCTAAAAATTAATTAAGTTATAGATTCATCTGTTTTATAGTTTATAGTCTACGTGTGTATACGTGTATACATGGAACAGAAAAAGGATAAAGGTGTATTAAAAAGTGCTTCAATGAAACTATTTCACATGCAAAACTGAGCTGAAAACAGTATCTTTAAAATGTGGTACCTGATCTTTGGTCATCGTAAATTCCAGTTATTGATCTGGGTTCAAAGCAGATGTGATGTGATATACTGGATTTTGTTGAAAAATGATCGCATTGTGCCTGTTAGCACTGTTGTTACCTTAAAGGAAAAGCTACTTTGCGAATTACTGTGTTTAGTGATATTATATTATTATTTTAATATATACACATATACATATATATATATATATATATGTATCCTAGCGGCCTCTTCTCATGAAGAGGCCGCTAGGAAAGCTGCAACCACCAAGTACCTGCAGAGGGTCAGGCAAGTCCTGAGGAGTCAGCTGAATGGTAAGAACAAGATCCGGGCCATCAACACCTACGCCCTGCCCGTGATCAGGTACCCTGCTGGGGTAATAGGCTGGCCAAAGGAGGAGATAGAAGCCACTGACATCAAGACAAGAAAGCTCCTTACCATGCATGGAGGGTTTCACCCCAAGTCTAGCACCCTGAGGCTGTACGCTAAGCGGAAGGAAGGGGGCCGAGGACTGGTGAGTGTCAGCACCACAGTCCAGGATGAGACAAGAAACATCCACGAATACATCACGAAGATGGCCCCAACTGACAGTGTGCTCAGTGAATACCTCAGGCAGCAGAAACCCAAGAAAGAGGAGGAAGGCGAGGAACCATCATGGAAGGACAGGCCCCTGCACGGTATGTACCACCGGCAGATAGAGGAGGTGGCTGATATCCAGAAATCCTACCAGTGGCTGGACAAAGCTGGACTGAAAGACAGCACAGAGGCACTAATCATGGCAGCACAAGAACAAGCTCTGAGTACAAGATCCATAGAGGCTGGGGTCTATCACACCAGGCAAGACCCCAGGTGCAGGCTGTGTAAAGATGCCCCAGAGACAATCCAGCACATAACAGCAGGGTGCAAGATGCTAGCAGGCAAGGCATACATGGAACGCCATAACCAAGTGGCCGGCATAGTGTACAGGAACATCTGTGCCGAGTATAACCTGGAAGTCCCGAGGTCAAAATGGGAGATGCCCCCAAGGGTGATGGAGAATGACCGAGCTAAGATCCTGTGGGACTTCCAGATGCAGACGGACAAAATGGTGGTGGCTAACCAACCGGACATAGTGGTGGTAGACAAACAGAAGAAGACGGCTGTAGTGATCGATGTAGCGGTTCCGAATGACAGCAATATCAGGAAGAAGGAACACGAGAAGCTGGAGAAATACCAAGGGCTCAGAGAAGAGCTCGAGAGGATGTGGAGGGTGAAGGTAACGGTGGTCCCCGTGGTAATCGGAGCACTAGGTGCGGTGACTCCCAAGCTAGGCGAGTGGCTCCAGCAGATCCCGGGAACAACATCGGAGATCTCTGTCCAGAAGAGCGCAGTCCTGGGAACAGCTAAGATACTGCGCAGGACCCTCAAGCTCCCAGGCCTCTGGTAGAGGACCCGAGCTTGAAGGATAAACCGCCCGTAGGGGCGTGCTGGGTGTTTTTTATATATATACACACATATATATACACATATATATACACATATATACACACATATATATATATATATATATATATATACACATATATACACACATTATATATATATATATATATATATATATATATATATATATATATATATATATATGTCGCCCTATGACAGCTGGGATAGGCTCCAGCGCCCCCGCGACCCTGAAAAGGATAAGCGGAAGCGAATGGATGGATGGATATATTATTATATATATATTATTTTAAAACTATATAATTAAAAATTGCGGTTAAACTCAATTACTCATTTTTCATTTATTTCATTTTCTCATTTTTTCAGATTCAAATTAAATTTAGGGATCCAAAAATATCTGGCTGATTTTGTATGAGGGCACTCCATGGAATGGGGTTGTTTTAGAATATGTGTACGTTTTGCATTTGGATGTAGGCCCTGGCATCTATTTAGATTCTATTTCATATTTTTCATTGTAATAACTGCAGTGAAATGGTCCAGTCTGTTGAGGATTCACAACTGAATAAACAACTAATATATTTTTAACATATTGTTTATGAAATAGACAAAAAAACAAACAAACCCAACAACAACAAAAAACCCTTCATTTGCAGTTTTTTAATAAATCATTTGGAAGTACCGCAAAAGTTTAAAGTGATCTTTCTCTGGAATTCATTTGTGTCATCCTCTCCGATTAGCATTCTTGCCACCCATCGCACATCCAACTGGTATTTGGGCATGGCAGTTTATTTGCACAGTTTTGCTCCTGCTTGGTCTCTCTCCCCTCAGACACATTCTGTCTCTTCCACATCCTTCAATCTCTCTCTGTTTCCCTCTTCTTCCTTACCTCCTCCCCTTCCTTTCTCCTATTCCCCTTCTCTGTGATAAGATAGACTACTGTTCGGCTTGTGCCTCGACCTGCTGAATTTCAAATAGGCCCCTTTGACAAAAACCCAGAGCCATGGTCTCCCCTCCTTGCTCTCCCAGAATATTAACTAGTTCTGCAGCAGTGCCAACAATCCTAGACTCCTAAGCCCACCAAAGCACTACAGATCCATTTGTTGCGTTAAGGAAATGAACATGGAAGCAGAGGAGGGGATCATCACTCTGTCAATACCTGTGGTTATACTTCAGGACATGTGAGACTGCAACTGAGGCCATACTGTACATTCTTAGTTTATAACTGAATGTGGTAAAGATCATATGCCTTAGAGACTGAAAACAAATCTTAGCAATAAATAAATGAATAAATGTTGTGTAACAATAAATAAATAGCTGTTGTATGGTCATCACTAATCTCTGTATCCTTTTCAAGAAGTAGGACAGACTATAGGAAAACCTCTGTTCTAATTTGATTGTCACAGTTAGCAATGTTGTTCTTCTTAAAAACTCAAGCTATACATTTAAGTTCTACTCAGAAGAAACCTGCTGCCCTCTTTCGGAACTCAACCCAATCAGTCAAGTCCCACTGAACCAGATCACTGACAGTTTACCATATGACTGTTTTTTAGGAGTTATCGAGTTTAACTCATTTAAAGCTCCAAACATATAAAATAGATGAACACAATATGAATATTTTATTCTAGTGCTCTGTAGTGAAAATGAAAAAAGTTATTAAGCTTCTGGAAAATAAAGTGCTAAAATTATTAACTGCTTTACTGAGATTGTACAAACGTCTGTGTCATCATCAATATCAGTGTATAAGCTGTCGGACATTAAATTTTGAATTTTTTTTAACAGAATATAATATAGAAAAGAATGTTTGGTGTAATTTAGATATGGGGTCATCACAGAGTCTGCTCTGGAGAGCAGTTCTGGCTTTTTTGTTCGTAATACTCTGCAGTGTTTGCAACACATATAGATGAATCATAGCTGAGCAGATGGTTTTGTATACTCAAGCAGTGTCTTCACGGTAAGTTGCCAACTAGTTTACACTGCCGGAAGCTTAAACAATTCTGCCATTATTTTCCTATTTCTAGCATAACTGAACCCCCCCCCCCAAAAAAAAAACAGAACAAAAAGATGATAAGATGTGATATGTATAACCAGCCAGTTGTAATTTGTCAAATAAATTCATTACCATTGCATCATTGCCTGCTGTAGTGGTTAAGGTGGATGGAATCCGTTGATTGCCAACTTGAGGCAACATTTCAGGTCACTGTGCTTATCCTACTTGTTACACTACAAATGGCTAACCACATAAGACAGACCTTATATAAATGCCAATATAGTTTTAGGCTCTCTCAGTAGCAGCACCATGCATGCAATACAAGCTGGGCTCTACTTTACTCTGGAGGACTGTAATGCTGGCACTAATGTCAATTTTGATCATTATAGAAGAGTTTGAGTTGTAAAAGTCACTAATAATAGGCAAGAGACTCAAAGACACTCAAATAAGTCCAAAAAAGCTTATTACCTTGTTGATCCAGGTCTCAAACATTGGGTCGTTATTTGTTGTCAGGAATAAATCTGAGAGGAAGAAAAACACAGAAGAAGGGAGGGTGCAAGTCATTAAGTGATACATTAATTTGTTTGGCAATTATAATCAAGCATGGAGAGACGCTCTGATCAAACGTGCTGATCTACAACACAGAGAATCACATAACTGGAAATGTACACTATACTCTTGGACAATGTTATCAAATCCTGAAAAACTAGAGAAGACCTTCTCTATTGAAGGCAAAAAAATAATGTTCTCTTTTTCATTTTGTCTCTCAGCAGCTAAAATTGAAAACATACTACTCTACAACACAATATATGATGTACAGGACTCAATACATGTTTATGCTCAACTTAATTAATTAAACCAAAATATAGAACAGAAGAAAAATCTAAATATTTTAACATTTAACAGTTGACACAGATGAATGATTTATATATTTATTTTTACATTTTGATAATTTTTGACATTTCTTCCTCCAACTCTGATGTAGAGAGGCACTGCTTGTTCAATATGCAGTTTAAGTAGATTTCCTAAATCAACAAAGATAAATTGGCTTCTTACAACAGTATAAGTAAAAACAGGTAAGGAGAAGGAAAAGGGATAGTGGTGGAATCTCCTGCTCAAAGCAGATGGATTTTGCTTAGCTTTCTGGAGTCTTCACCCCTGGTAATGCCTGTAGCTCACGCTATTGGAATCCTATAACCTGCACTTGTACTCATATTGCTTGCTCTTGAAGCTCAGGCTGCAGGCTGCACTTCTAATGCAGTTTCTGTGTGGTTCTCTTTGAGAGGACGTTTACTTTCATTCCTGTGTGCTCTGGTTCTGCCCCAATAATTGGACATGAAATAAATATTGGCATTGATCTGCTTTGGGGCCTGCTATGTGTTGCTGTGCCCTGCATGGGAATATGAAAATGGTACTGAAATAAGGGGAAAATTAATAAAGGAAAAACTAGAACAACAGGACAAACGAAGGTTGTGTGTGTGTAACGATAGAAAGCACTATAGAAATCCTATATGCATACACAGAAGAATTATCTAGTAATGTCATGGTCATCAAAGCCAACAAGTTCAAGATGCTGCAATGTCACTCAATATGCATGACTATACATGACATTAAAATACTGTATTGCAAAGAGATTTTCAGTCAAAGCATTTTAAAAGAAAAGTGATCCTCTGAAACCATACCAATTAAAAAAGTTTTGTAACAAATACACATGGAAATGTAGTCCCAGATTTCATCTGTAGTCATTTAACAAGTGATAAGTAACTTTCTCTGGATGAGCTCAACTTCCCAAATACATTCTAGTAGCTCATATCGGATTTAGTTGGCTAGCATTCTTAAAATCTAGGTTTTAGTGCATATATGTATGTTTTGTGATTTGCACATGCTTCTCACTGTGGTAGGTCTTCATTATTTGGTGGATTTGAGTTTCCTGGCCCTCCTTCAAAATAATTCATCAGCTTCTTATGTCAGAGTGATACCAACTATTAACATATAGAGAATATACTACGCCATCTGTGCTAAACGTACATGGATTCATGGTTTCAATAGCACCTACTGTGTACTACAAATTATAGTCATATAACATTACATATCCAAAAATGTATCTGAGGGTCTGGTGACTTTGTGTTTAATCACAGGGATGGTGGGCCACAGATGGTGGTTATTTATCTAAACCCAGCTACAGCTGTTGCAAAGTAATGCCACATTTAAGGTGCTCAAGCTGGTAAAACAGTTCAACTACAACTTTTAATCCTTGTGGACTTGCAGAAATGCTGCCCACGCAGACTCAAAACTTTTTAACAAATGCAAAGTACATAACAAATGTATGCATAGATTATGCATATGTGCAGACGCACAAACAAACACACAGCAATTTGCAGAGCGTGTTTATGCGAGTTTTCGTGTTACTATGTGTGTTTGGAGCCACACCGGGTGGTGTGTTGATGAGCTCGGTTAATCAGCCAATCAGGCCTCTTAGACAGAACCCAGCCGTGATTGGCTGATTAGATGCGATGGCGTTGTGTCAGTGAGAGAGGCATAGAGCAGCAGAGAGATGTTCATCTTGTAAACACTTAACATTCTCGCTGTGGGGGTTCTTCCTCTTTTTGCTCATCTTATTGCTTTTCTTTTTTTTCACCCATGTTCACCACTAACAGACTCCTCTCCATTATTTTCTCTTGCTTTAGACTCTTACTAAATTCAGCCCAACTTAAAAGGTCACTGCACTTCTTTTGGTTAGTCTGGTCCTCACCACTTTCATACAGCATCTTGAGGCTGTAAACTGACAATTTAAACGTGGAAAGACCACTTGAGCACTCTTGAAACTTCACTCGGCTTTCTCCCTGGCCACTACACTACAGGTGGCTCTGCTCTCAGATCTGTCCTAAGAGGGAAAGCAGTTTCACAGTCTGTCAAGGGGAATACAAACAGACTGAAAACAAAGTTCTGGTTTGTAAACTATGCAATATTGTAATCGCAATGTGATTCCTTTAAAATGATCTTTTTAAAAGTATTGTACTTCTCTGTTCCCCCTTCTCTAACTCACTTTCTTTGCAATAAAGTATTCCACAAATTCTCCAGAGAGAAGAGCTCCAAATAGCAATAGAAACATAAGTGCTGCCACCATCACTCACTTTAACATAGTTTTGCTGTTACAGGGACTTATAACTGGGCTTCTAAGGGTCTTTAATATAAAGATATAAAGAGGACTCCAACCAAAAAGAGGAGCATAGACAAAAAACGGAACAGAACAGAAGAGTGGATGCTATGTGAAATTCCTCCGGGTATGGTATTTCATGTTTTGACCACTTTATCACCATTTAATTTTGTTCTGAAATAATGTTTTTTCAAAGCATATCTTTATCATTCTTTTCTAGTTCACTGGATACTTTTTCAGTCATATTGAAAATTTAAACCACTGCCTATAAAAGCATTCCTTTTGATAATTTAAGTTAAACAAGAAATATGTATTTACTGCCCTGGATCATTTATCATTTTCTTTGATACCTCTGATACCTTAATGATGACCATGAGTCCAGACTACTTTAGTGAAGGATAACATGTAGGCAGTAAAGTATGTATGAGTAAGAATTTATATATCAGTTTAAAAAGGTTCATAAATTTTAAACCAAAACACCATCCCATTGAATTCACCCAGTCATTTTTACTAGAATATAAAAAGTTAAATGATTAAAAACTGAGGAAAGCCTTGTCAGTTTTCCAAAATGCAGAATCTTTGGACAGTCAGCAGGGACCACAAGGGATATGACTCAACAGGTCAAGTCTACTCCCTCCGTTGTTTTAACACAACAATCTGTTTTCCTTCCTATATTCAATATGAGAAAGACTTGCTGAAAATCTTTTTAGCTTTTCTTTAGCAACGTTAGTAGGGTTAGAACGTGTGAAGGAAAAAGAAAAGAAAGAAAACAAGCTAGGCAGTTTAAATGTAATACTAGTGCAAGGACCAAAAAAGACAAGAAAGTATGGATCAAATAAGGATGTCGTTGGTTCTGCTGCTTAAATTTAATCCTCTTAATTTTAGAAAATGCCCACTGTGAATTTGACAGTGTTGTATGATAGCAATGGTAAATCAGCGTGACACCAGTTTAATGATAGAAAGAAATCACTGAAGCAGTCGGCTTTATGAACTGTTTGAGAGTCTTTTAGGAAAAAGCATTAGTTATCTGATCACCAATCTCTTGTTGGGGGGGTGGGCTCCTGCTCAGCACCAAACTCAAGCCACCCATGTCTGAAGTAGAGATTCAACAGCTGGCTGAAACTTTTTACATTTTCAAATTTTTTCAATGTCTAGCAATGCTATGACAGGCATACGTTCTCAATGAAGATGACACAAAACATTGAAAAATTGACTGGGAGGTCACAGGCCCTGTGGTTGTCCCAGTATCACGACAAGCCACCAGTAATCCTGTCAGTCCTGTGCATTTGGTGGCGACCAGTACATCCATCAAAGCCAGAGAATCCCATCAATCCACGGCTCAGTAGAAAAAGAAAATCAGGACAGCTGCTGTGTAGTTGTAAGCCATCAGTAATGCCTCAGCTATAAGGAATGCGTAGTCTTCTGCTTAATTTTAGGACTATACAAACAAAGTGATTAGCAAAAGTTTCTGCATGTTGAGTTTAAATTGTAGTGAGGTGTATGTCGCTGTGACCTGCACTATTATATTGCTGAATCCCCAGGCAGAACCTCTTTTGATCAGTGCATAAACTAGCCATATAATCTGTAAACACAATCTTCTTCATCAGATAGATGTTAGAAGACGTAATCTTACTCAGTTCTCTTTGTTCTCAAATACCCAGTACAATTTACCACGTTCTATACAAAAGTATTCTCCCTTCTCTCAATTACAGTTGATTTGTCTTCTTTTATGTTTTGCTATGTTTTCTATACTGAGGGTAACTGTTTTTTAGCACTTTATTGTGTATAATGCTCTTTTTTTCATTCCATACAACTATAGACAAAAACAAACAAATACAAAAGAAACTAATCATGCGTCTGAGCTTGGAAATACCGACTGCTATATCACTTCATCCTTTAGCTCGTTTTATTTGCTGTGTCACATTTAACAAACTAGAGGCACCAAATCCAACTTCAACAACATTATCTAGCTCCTTGCAGTATGAGCACATACACTCAATTAAAGCATAGGCTAATGGAGCTGTCATCCTCCACCACTTGGGAAAGATGCATAATTGAGGTATATAAATGTGTTAGTGTGTAGGAGGGTGGGCTCTAACTGGTATGTCATGTTGTCGGATAATTAAAGACATGCTAAGTGTGATAGCTGACGCGATGGATATACAAGGCATCAAAAACACTGGGCAGAGGGAGACAAAGAAAAACAGAAAGAAACTGATACCAAATGGTAAGGCCATCCTGTGCTTGAGATGCATCTGAAAAAGATGTTTACTTAATTAATTAGTACAGAGCAAAAGCAAGCTAGTCCTTTAATTTGCAAAAGATGCTTTCCATCTACAGTAACCTCACCATTTCTTCCATGTTACTCTGCTTTCTCTTTCAGGCTTTTCAGTGTTGTTAAATTGTTCCTTCCCTAGAAATGGCACTGCAAAAGGCATGCACGTCATACCCATATGAGTGGGTACATGATGAGCAGCCTGCATAAACACATGCACACCCACCCCCACACCGCATGGCTGATTTCAGCACATTATTTAAATATCTGAGCGTGCATCTGTGAATTTCTTTGTCATCAGTTTGTGATCCAGCCAATCATCTACAATCAGCTGGGCCTTTCACACTAACAGAATAATTGCAAGTGTCTCTTGCTAATAACATGGTTTTTAAAGCAACAAGCAAAACAGCTCAAGTACCACAGAACAACCAGCATGCTAAACTGTGGCACACAACACCATGTTGCACAATGCTGAGGCTGTGTGGGTATTGTAAGTCTTTGAGCTGTTACTTTTGGGACAAATAACAGCATGTAGCGCAAAGGTTGGATGGCTCATGCAGTTCCTATTAGGACATAGATGATCTGAACTGGTTAGGACAGGTGTTTGCTGTTTGTTTAACACATGCTGGCACCAAAACATGCAATGTGCCTCATGTGGATTTACAATATCCTCAATCACATAAGAGTTAGTAACTGTCTTTTTTTTGTTTAGGGTACTTGGAGAAAAAGATTTTTTTTCTCTCCCTCTCTGGAAGTTATTCTTTTCTGCATTTAGGATCTGAAGCTTGACGTACAATTTTGATCCTAATTTTGTGTACTACCACGTGACTAGTTCAAGTGGCTGTTACTGTCGCTCAGGAGAGGTCGGTGGACCCATCCCAGGCTGCCCCAGTTCTTCACGCAAGATTGTTGACTCCTCTGATGTATCTATTGGCATATGAATGTCTGCATGATAGCTAGAAAGCTCTTATAGGCATACAATAAATTGCTGCCCAAGTGTGCGTAAATGGTTGAAAGTGACTTTGTAGTAAAAAGCACTTTCAGTATTCAGTTAGAGCAGAAAAGCGCTTTATAAGTACCAGTCAATCCATTTACCAACAAGTTATAGAGAAGTGATGGAAAGTAAATAACCAAAAAACAGTGGCTGTTGTGTTTTTGTATCCATTTAAAGAAAAGAAGGAAAAAACACAACATTTTTTTTTTTTTTACCTAAAACATCAAAACCCCAACCTACCAGCTGATGAATTTTTACCTTCTATGATGCTATTTTTTTGCCACATCATTAATATATTTTCACCAAAAGTGAGTTGGGTCGCAGACTTTACTAACCAAAAAACTTAGAGAAATGGTGGGGATGCATATTAGTGTAATTTCTTTTATAAATATATTCTCTTCATAGAAATTTGCTCTCAAAGCAGGGATTTACTCCAGTCCAGTCCTGATCATTTGTTTCACCACTTTTTCAAGACAACAGTAGAGATAATGATTCTCTGGCTTAGACAAGTCGTACATTTCAGGCTCTGATTTGACTCACCACTATAACCTGCTTTTACTAATTTATAGCACACCTCCTGCTCTAAATTCAAACTAGGCTGCATCTTTCATGTAGAAAAAGTGCAAATGTATTCTAATATTACTTTACTTTTTTAAACTTCAATATATAAGATCATATAAACCTTTTCCCCTTGTTAGTACTGAGTGCTTCTTACTTAAACCCTGACAATGAAAATGAAAACATCAGAGCTGAATATTTTAGACATTCTTGTAACCACATTTCATTGGATTGTTTCAGTCGATTTACATGATGCAGGAGAAAGAGAGCATAAAAGAAGAAACAGCAAGGGTGGTCTCCACTAAACTGATGTCGCCTGAACAAGTCATCTGGAGACTGGACTATATTCTGTGTCGTCTGTATTCATTCATAAAGAAAATGTACATTTCTGAAGAAACGGTTTGCAGCAAGTGTGTGATTTAAATTAAGATCTCCAAACTGGAAGGAAAGCACAAGACGACACACCCTAATTAATAAAAGTAAGAGTAAAAGTAAGTTCCGTTGCTGGTTAAGTAGGGCTAAGAGAAGAGAAGAGAAGAGAAGAGAAGAGAAGAGAAGAGAAGAGAAGAGAAGAGAAGAGAAGAGAAGAGAAGAGAAGAGAAGCCCTTGAGTTATTCATAGCCTCTCCATCAGATTTGTTAAGGGGATTGGAAGCAATTTAAAGGCCTCCACTGACTGTTTGACTCGAGCAGCATTATGTCTCTCTATTCCATTATGTTGAGCTGCAGTGTGGGGATAAAGACCAGGCTTCCTATTAGCCTCTGTATAAACAGATAGGGTGATGCTAGGTGGGTGCTAAGCCTCTCGCAGAGAAGAAGAACTCTGACATTGAGGAGAATAGACAGCTACAGGCGGGGGCCTATACTATCTATTGCTTTGTCTCACTATCACCTTTCCTCCATCTTTTTCTCTCTGCACACACAAAGTCTCTTATCTGCGCTACTACAGGGTAGCATCATTGCTGCGGATCAAAAGGTGTTATGACTCCCAAGAACAGTAAGCTGAAACATTAACTGGTTTGTACAAATGAATGAGCACATCAAAAGGAAAAACTTCTGGCCAAAGGGGGAACCCAGTTGTAAATGATTAAGCAAACCAATATGGGCTAAAATACCTTATCACAGCAGTCTCTCAACACTCTCTCAATACAGCTACTGCCATTCCCTGCATTCTCCTAATAATTCATGTTCCAGAGTGAACATCAGCAAAAATGCCCCAAAAAATTTCTCCTGCCCCAAAAGTGAACGACAAGCACAAACACCACCTACATTTAAAGGGCAAGAGTGGAACCTGCCAGCAGAACATTACTTAGCGCCCCTTCTACTGTCTTGAGGACCAATCAGCCTCCCTCCCCTGCCAACCCCGCTTTTTTTTTTTCTTTCTTTTTTTAGGCAGAGCTTAAACTAATTAAAAGGCCCTGGTACTGGATGCTGTCTAGCTATTATGGCTTAGTGTGATATCTTATGGAACTGAATCAGTGAAATCAGCTTCTGTGCTATGCTTTTACCGAAATAACATTTGTTTTTCCGTGCAATAAAAAAAGATCTGTAGGCATTAACCTGGCCTCTAAAAATATCCAGACACAATTATAAAAAGGACCTTGGATGGTCCAGTAGTGCAGCACTCTCAACCATATAGCGGAAAGAGCCTCTCGTTTCATCCCACATTTCATGAAGAAAATTAAATTCAAAGACATGCATGCTAGGTAAATTTTCAAAATTAAAGTGGCCATAGGAGTGGATGTTATATGCAAGTGTTTAATGTGAAGTGAATAAAGTGTAGTGTGAATTTAGCTTTGAGTGGTTAGTAAGACTAGAAAAGTGCAATACAAGCACCAGTAAACTTCCATTTAATGGTGCAAAAGCAAAGTCTATATGTAGAGTGAAGCTAATTGCCCTGTTAACACCAGTTGTATTACTTTCATGTCTGCCACAACATTAACATACAAATACACACACACACACACACACACACACACACACACACACACACACACACACACACACACACACACACACACTGCACTGGAATACTCTGAACACATCTGCAGGTGTCTTTTTCTTTCAGCACTGTGGAAACCACATACTTAAAAAAAAAAAGCATTCATTTGCTTCTGACTCTTTGTGCTTGCAAGTTCACAATTAGCAGCTTGTTAAAAGGACTAGTGCACTTTTATGGGTTTTTTTTTGTGTGTGCACTGATTGAAAAGGAAAGTTGGGTCACTCTGTACAAGGCTTACATAGTATATGATATCATAATACAGTAACTCCGTCCACTCTTCATATACGGACTACTCAAAGGTTTTAGGAACCAGACTTCCTGATTTGCGTATACTACCAGCAGACATTTCCAAGTCCAATTCTCAATTTTATAGTCCATTGCAGCTGCTATCGGCAGTGGAAAGCGGTTAAATTGGACACTTCCTGTGGACTGGTTTCTAAGGCTGTATCCTCTGACTTCTTTTTCATGACAGCCATCGAATGTTTTCAGCAACTGATACTGTAGTAGGTAAAGTCAGAACAATACTGTTCTTTTTTTTAGTAGGTCCAACTTCAACAACTGACATAATAGCCTAAAATATTAAAAGCAGCAAAAAGTTCACTTAATTTGTTTGAGCTTTATTTAACAAGGAAGTATGACTCTTAAAAATAAGAAAGTCTATTTTAAAAATGTTCAAGGTTGCTGTATTACCTGGCTTATTTTTCAATGGCAGGGACGCCTGGAGAAAACCTGAGTGGTCACAGGGAGAAACTCCACAGAGGAGACTTTAAAACCAAGTCTCTCTGTCTGTCTCTTCTCAAGGACCATTCTCACCCCAGCAATCAACTGTTTGAACTATTACCATCAGGACGACAGTACAGGTCACATAAAACCAGGACAAACAGATTCAGGGATAGCTTCTTTCCCAGAGCTATCACCGTTGTAAATAAGCACAAAAACAATTGAAACTGCTTAGCTACACCATACTGTCACCGTCAATTATTATGCTGCTATTCTTACTGTCATTATATTAATGCTGCTATCCTGTATATATTGTGCTATCCTGTATATATTGTACTTACTATTGTTTGTTTTAATGTACCTTTTATATTTTACATTTATATTTATTATTGTATTTTTGCACCAAGGGAGTGGCACTCCAATTTCGTTGTACCCTGTACAATGACAATAAAGGCTATTCTATTCTATTCTATTCTGTAAGGTATCAATACTAACCACTAAGCCACCACGCTGCCTGTGTTGTAATAATCAATTTTTAAGATCTACAAACTAACACAGTAATTATTTTACTGTCCATTCAATCAGAGCAAGTCAATGAAATGTATTACTTAAACTTAGGATTTAAGTAAATAAATAAATAAATAAATAAATAAATGAGACTAATTACAATATAAGAAATAAATTCTTATATATAAACACCTTTCACACTTCAATATATAGGTTGTGTGTAAGCTTTCTTTACTCTTCAAGGGTAATTTGAGGCCAACAACAGCAAAATAATAGCCCCCTGCTTATACCTGCAAAAGGCTTGCAGCAGCAGTAGCTGCGGTTTATCCAGGCTGCAGTGCAGAGTGGATCTGACAGCCAGCAACACGAATGCTGCATTAGTGTCTGATGTGCTGAGTGTTTTTCTGCACATGTGCTGTCACCTCACTCACCACCACTACACTTCAAGCCATTTGGGTTATATGAGTGTTTTTAGTGCTAAAACTATATATGACTAAAGTAAAAAGGCAGTGCAGTCAAAATAGGATAAAGGGTCAGGAAAACCTTAAGAATTGTAGCAAAAGAGAAACACAGACACAGTTTGAAAGTAATAGTGAGAGAGAGAAAGTGCCAATCCTTGGTTCCTTCTTGTCCCTGCTGCCCCTAAGCAGGTTATTTGTTAGCCAGTTACTCAGCAAACAAGCTGTGACTCTCATCCCCCCATTGGCTGTCAAATATGAACGCAGAAGCACAGACACACATGTGGAGATGCACAGCTGTGTATCAGGGTTTATGCCATCAGGGTTGCCGTGAAGATGGGCTCAAGGAAAGCCATCATTTCCAACTGATCACATTGTTTTATTTATGGAGGCTAGAGGACAAATGTCCACTTCATGGGTCTTTATTTATAGTGTGTGGGTCCATGTGTGTGCATGACACAGAGTTTGGATTATACTGACATTAATGAAGTAAAATGAGGATAGAACGGAGGATAAATGCACAGTGTACATATGTGCACTTTCTTGTTTTTGTGTATTTCGGATATATTTGTCTACAGGCCTGCTATAAGCCATTCTGCAGCCTATCAGTCAGGCCCTCTGTGTTTGTTTGCATCGATCTGTTCCTTCTGTCTTTAACCCTCGGACTGATCCACAGCTCAGCTGGACAGAGAGAGAGAGCCTTTGGCATTCTGAAGGAAATGTCACAGCTGTCACCAGTGAAACAGATACTTTACCTCACTCACTTACAGCGAGGAGGGAGCAGAGATGCAAGGAGACAAGGTTGGTCTGAAAATATGTTGACATTTGAGCCCAATCAGCTAATAACTGGTGCCTGTTTCAATGCCAGAAGAAGAAAATTATACTAACTAACGCAAACTGGCACCACACTGATAATCTTCTGTTCTCCCAAACCTTTTATACTTTTCCTGTATGGCCCTGTGAAAGATTTGCCTCTTGGCACCAACTCTGATACCTACAGTTCCTGTCAATGAGGATTTTCTCTTTTTTTTGGTTTTTCTTTTTTATAATTGTTGTTCCACCAGTTGTAATCATCTGGTAATTTCTCATCTGTGACACTTCAGCAGCCTTTAAATATTTTTACTTGTGAATATAAACTTCTTGTTTGGTGTTGTTTATTGGATTGGATGGTTGGATGATTGAAGTCTGAAGAAACAGTTTTTGCAATATTGGCAATTTAAGAATGTATTCATTAACAAACAGGGGTCTTAACAGCCTGGCACCCCCCTTGCTCAGCCGCTGCGGCTGTGTTGGTCACTCTGACACAAACAGCATCCCCCAGCTGATGCTACCAGTTTCAGTGAGGTTGAGATCAGAATTGCAAGTAGGCAATTCCATCCTCTCCACTCCCAAACGCTGGAGGTAGTCTCTGATAATGAGGGGGCAAGTGTTATATTCTTGGAGGACAGCATTCAGTACCAGACTATGGAGATATGGGATTGCCACTGGTTGCAGAATCTCATCTTGATAGCACTCGGCATTGAGATTGCCTTCAATGATGATAAGCCTTGTTCTATGACAGAGGGAGATGCCGCCCCTCACCATCACACTGCCTCCACCAAAAGCTATTATCGTATCAGTGCGATCTAACTGCCATAGGCAAAATCTGGACTCGCTGAACAATGCTAATCAGGTGCCAATCAGGAACCTGCAGAATAGGCTATTTAGCATTGGCAGAGACGATTTGACAAGTTTTTCATGGGCCCAACCCACATACTCAACTATGCTGTGGAAACATTTAAGGAAAAATAAACAAACTTTCCAATGATATAAGATTTAATGCCAAGAAGCACTTTTACAACAAAGAAATAATCGGCCAGACACAAATTTCTTTACTCTTTGAGCTGAGTTTTATATTTGTAGTGAAGATTTTACAATTTAATAATAAAAAAAAGAAGTAAAAAAAAAAACAAGGAGAAAATGTAAAAATGTTCCCAGTGTAAACATACCTGACAAACAACAGATGTACAGAATATGAATGAGTGTATATAGTGAGTGGCTGCAAATGGACAGGAGGTTATCAAGCATGCACTATGATTGTGCATTACAGAATAATGGTCTGTATTTTATGCAGAGTATGTTTGTTTATGAAAAACAAACATACTTGCAGACATCTGCCATCTATTTGATTATGTGAGATCAAAAAGGTCATCCTAAAGATGTGGATGCCTGACAGCAAGCGCCTGCTCACCTTTAGCCCTTTACAGTTATAGCACACTGAGGTGTCTGCTTAAGAATTCTGGCTCTAAAGAATATCATATCAAGGAATTCACACACAAAAAACCTTACAGGGCACCAATCACAATAAACTAAAAATAATCCTAAAATATTTAAGATGATTCTGAAATTAAAGGAACCAAACAGTTTGAATCCAGTGTGATGGTGAATGTAATATCCCTTCACATTGGAAAAACTTTATAATCTTGCAATGTCAGAGTGTCCCTTTAAGAGGTGCAGGGCAGTGGGTAGTGTGCAAGTTTGGTGGCAAATATTCTCTGGCCACCTTCACTGATATGTGGCCCTGTCTCTCTGCTAGCAGGAAACCAGCGGACTGTGAAACGAGCTTTTCCAAACTTGCCCAAAGCCCACAAAGACGATTTACTATAGCGTTGAAAGATAGAGCAGACGCAAACCTTTAAAAAAAAAAACATTTGCACTGCTACTATATCACCTACACTTCACTTGTTAATGCAGTGAAAAATGACAGTAACTTTTTCCTCTCTATTAAAATGTCTGAAATAGACCAAGAGAGTTGAAAGAGCTGCTTCAAAGATGCTCTTCTCTATCAGTGTTTCCCCAGAGGCTACAGCATGGCTGACTTGGTAACTTAGTCAAAACACTTTTAATAAAGAATGAATTCCGTCTATCAACGTCACAGCAGCTGCACAGGTTTTACATAAGTACAAACACTACAAGCATCTATACAAATGTACACCATTATTTACACACAATTCTCAGCTCCTACATAAGTACATGCACCAACTCTCACGCAGCCGCATACAGGGACATCAATAAACTGTCTCAACATCATGATGCAAGTTCTGATATTCACAGTATACATCCACAACCTTCCCTTACAAAACTACCCCACACACGCCCAGATAAAATGCAAAATCCGGGCCAGGAACAAAGTATAAAGCTCTGCTGAATAAATCCGTCTCTAAGCCAATATGTAGGCCTACTCCACACTGTGCGACTTTGACCCCGATCCATCAAAATGGCTCATTCACAAACATGGCAAAACACACAAACGCAGAATGGAGGCACACTATTCCCGGAAAAAATAATCTCCTAAAACCATTACAGGGAACAACGTAGGTGCAGTAGCTATGGGGAAGATTATGGCCAAACCCTATCATACACACAGACTTTCAATCCTATTTTGTTCACAACATTTTTTTTATGCTAAATGTGTATCTGTCTGTGAGTATGTGTAAACAGAAACTGGTAACAGAACTACTGCGACAAGCTAAGAAAAGCTCATTACATAGAGTGGAACCAAGTGTGTATGTGTGTGTGTGCATACAGTACATCAGTGGAGTGTCCCAAGTTTAAAAGCAATGAGCAGTGTACTTGCAATAAATACACTGCTGGGTGTGTCTATTCGAGGTTAAGCAATAACATTTGCAGGGGGCACATTACATATTAAGATTGATAAACACACACAAAATTTGCAAACCTAAATTGTCACAAACAAGGTTGGCAGGACTTGTCAAAACCAACCAAGTTTGTGCATTTAGTAAAAATGTGAAAAGATATTCTCAACAACCTTCCAGGGCTGAAATCCAACCTGGGGCCTTTCATACACACCGTCAAACA
This sequence comes from Oreochromis niloticus, assembly GCF_001858045.2. Classification (NCBI taxonomy): domain Eukaryota; kingdom Metazoa; phylum Chordata; class Actinopteri; order Cichliformes; family Cichlidae; genus Oreochromis; species Oreochromis niloticus. The sequence continues at coordinate 34,637,473 of NC_031965.2, forward strand.
ATCCGTCACCCAATACATGCTTTAAAGAGTGTTCTTTGAAAGCAAGTAAAGAAATGCCCCCCTGTTCGTCGACTAGTTAGCATTCCACACTAACGAAAGCAATACTGCCATTCAGTGACACTGCAAAATATGCATGTCCACAGCTCCTGTTCAATTAAAGAAACAAACTCAAGGTTTTTAATGCCGTGAACTTCATTCATATGTTAATTGGTCAGCAAAGTATTTCACTGGGGATTTGGGCAAATCAAGTGACTTACATTTTTTCCCACTGATGAGCTGAGTGAATCATTCTGTACCTAAAAAGTTAAGCAGGTTTTCCGTCATATTATACAGAAAATTTCCACCTAGAGTTCAAACAACTAATGTTGGAATTTTGGAATATTTATGCAACTGGTGGTGCTAAAAGAAACATCAAAGGATCCCCAAATTTATTAAGATTGATCCGCTGACTAGAATGGATATATGCAGCAAATGTCATGGGTATTCATCCAATAATGGTTGACATGATTCTCCAAAAGTTTGCAATATTCCTCCTTGGACACAGACACAATCACAGTGCCATCAACAAAGCCCTGTATCATGTCAGAAAAGTGTATATTCAACAGATAAATTTGCATCAAGTTACTGCAAATATGGAACATATAGTACTTCCACAAACCAGACCTGCCAACAGCTTTTGTGGTCTCTTTATTTGGGTCTGTAAAGTTAAACTGTTTAGTTAAGCTTAGATGAATATCAGTGATGTTTATCTTTTTGTTTCCAAGACGCCTACATGAGAACTTTAAATCCCTTCATACTAAATGTGCTTTGGGCACAGGTATTCTCCAAAATGCTTGACCTTCAATGTTCAGAAAAATAAAGATGGGATCCTTCCTGTCATTTTCTTCCAATTTCTTTAAAATTAGGGTTAAGGTTGGGGTTTGAGCCTATTCCAGCTGTCACAGTGTGAGAGGTGGGATACACTCTGGACAGGCTTCCACTGGCTAACACAGAGAAAGAGACAACCATTAACACCTACGGCCAACTTAGAATCACCAATTAACCCAAGGTGAATGTCTCTGGACTGTGGGAGGAAGCAGGAGTAGGGGGACAACACAAAACTACACACAGAAGGGGACCAGCCAGCCGGTGGATTCAAACTCAGAAGATTCTTGTTGTGAGGTAAGTGCTAATCACCACATCACTGTGCTACCCATAAATATGAGAAATAATTTATCCCATATTTAAGAAATAACTTAACATGACTATCACTCATTCTTTTAGGTTTTCACATCCTATTCCTTCTTGGAAAATATTTGATAAAACAGAAATATACTGGGAAAAAAAATTACTTTTCACACAACAAAAAGACAAATCAGCAATAACATGTTGCACTGGTTGGTTGTTAAAGCTTAAAATTTCTGTAATATCCTTCCTCACTTAGTGAATGTCTCTCTCTTGCTTTCTCTGTGCAAGTGTCCTGATTCTAAAATGGCTATTAAAAATGCCTCACCAAATGTAAACTTAATCCCTGTATAATCAATTCTTCTTCTTGGCCACCCTTGTTAGGTGGCAAATCTGTTCTCTCCCCCCACCACCACATTATTAGTCACACAATCAACAAGCCACTTCAACACAGAGGTAGTTTAATTGGATGCTGCACAGAGCATTACCATGTCCGTTGCCTAGCAATGGAGCCTTATGCTGGTATTGCTGTCTTTGTGCATGTTTTTCCCCTAAAATGGCATCTATAATTACTTTGCAATTACTACCTTTCCCTCAGACAAGTTCTTATCATGCTCCTGATACTTCCTTCCTAGCGGTGCTCTTTTTGAAATGAAGTGATGTGGCCCCTGGAGGTTACTGTGATCCTCTACGGGAGACAGATCTTATGAGTGTGAATACTCCCACAGAACATCATTCAAAAGATAAGGACATCTCCTGTAGCCATTTTTGCTTTGATGATTACGGAAGCTTTGATGACCACTGAAGCACCTGCTCACATTGGCTGTCTATTTTATAAAGCTGGAGCTCCTGGCTGTCCTGCAAGAGCGGTTTACCTGTTAATTAGATGTCACTGTGGTGACATTTAACCAGAAGAGAACATCTACACCTACAATGTCAGCAAAGTGCTTAATGACATGCTTTCTTTTGTGATTCAAAAAATAAAAAAGAGAAATATACTGTACTTTTGTTTTGTGGCATCACCCCTTTTAAATGCTAACAAATAGTAGCCTGAGTACCATCATTTTGACAAACTGGTTTAAAGAGTATATGCCTCATATATCTATATACCATGTCTTTTCTTAAATGTATGAAAATGTCATTTGCCGTTTATTATAATTATATTTTAATACACAAAGTTTACACAATGAACTCTGGAGGAGAAATAAAATAACAAAAAAAATTTACTTAGTTAAAACAGACGTCAGCTCCCCAAATATTTTACGAAAGAGATAAAATGACTGGAAAACAAATGAGCATGAAGCTGTTATGAATGTGTTGCTGTTAGAGACAGAGGCTGGGAGAGGATGATGGTAACAAAAGAGATGATGAGCCATTTGCAATGTGTCACCGCCAAGTTGGTTGGCTGAAGTGCCCAATAAGCAAGCTAAATGAGGCCTTGACACTACCCAGGTAACAATTCCTGACTTTTTTTCCCACTTGCTGGCAGTACTGATGTAGGGAGGTCACCCAATACACTACTATAGTGCTGTTTACAGGGACAGTGGACTTAGATTGGGGTCATGACACAGCCTTGCAACAGCCTCCATCCTCCTTGAACCACACTAACAAAATACCTCACTGTAAAATGACATCGGATCCCCCCTCCGCCCCAAAACCATGAAGATGCCCAAAATGATAAGGCATTATGGTTTACCACATAACGACGGCCAGTTATTTATTAGCTACTACTTGGCAAAAGTAGTAGTAGTACATTGTTAAATAATTTCAGCAATACACCAACACGTCAAGACCAACTACCCAAAGCATCTATAATAAATACACATGATGAAGAAAGCATCCTTTAAACAGCAGTGGTGACACAAAGTTAAACAGAGAGTAAATATAGTGGGAGACCAGTTTGTTGGGCTTTCTTAGCTAGATTCAATGTGCAATACAGTAATATAATAGTTATTCAAAGACTGTCACCTTTAGAAATACTCCTTTTTTAAAAAAAATGCATCTTTCAATCATCTCCTTGACATGTTGATCGACATGTTGATATGCTTCTATTAGTAGCTTAAGTAAATACTGTAGCTTTACTTGAGCTACAGTATATGAAATTAACTGCAACCTGGAGTTTATTTTAGGCTTCATGGATTCTTTGTTCTTCCATTTTACCGGGAATCTACGAACAGTGTGTGCAGTAACAAAGTATTTATAATGAATTTTGTTACTGAATTTTCAGGTATCTGTACTTTACTTGAGTATTTATTTTTCTAAAAAAGCAGGAACTCCAGCAACACTTGAGAAACGAAGAACAGCTTTAATAATTGACCAACGCGTTTCGGGTTGTGGCCTTCATCAGGGTCATAGTGAAACATTGTAAAAAAATAGCTTAAATACAAGACAGGAAACAGAAAAAAAAATTCAAATTAACCAGTCAAAACTTCACAGATAGGTCAGCTGACATATCATAAGTAGGTATTGGTTAATTGGTTAGGTCACGCCCAAGTAGATGTTGGACTAGAACATTAATGATGAGGAAGAGAGGGGGGTGACATAACCTCCATATGTCTGAAAATAATACATGCATGAAGAGCATAAGAAGGATACTATAAATATACACACAGGTCAAAAAAAAAAAAAGAAGAAAAAAAGAAAAAAAAAAGAAGATTAATAATAATAATAATGATAATAATAATAATAATAATAAAACCAACAAGGGGCAATCTTTAATGGTAAAAGCACGTTTAAAATGGAAAACAAGATTACGTCAACACATGGGAACATATTTGTTAAAAAATCCTAATTTATGTCTCTAAAATTTAGACTGAAGTGTAGACTAAAGATGAGATATCTAGAACGCTACGCCTTCTTTGGCTGAAATAACAAGATTAATTAAATAAACATTACTCATGTGAGAGTAATTTAACTGATAAAATTAGGATAAATTTTATTTATTATTTATTTTTTATTTAAAAAGAAAAAACAAAACAAAACACTGTAATTCATAAAAACTCATTAATAGAAAATTTTATCAATCAATCAATTTTGTCAATTTATTTTTCTGACAACTTTTTACTTTCACCCTCTAAATTTTTTACACAAATCTCTATACTTTCTACTGCTTAAACTTTCAAATCAGATTTGTTACTTTAGGTTCCACAAATTTGAGGGAAGCTTTTATTTCTTATCACTGTTCGCCCTCCAAATAAAGCGAACAATGATGCATAAAAGACAATCCTATTTGTGCATCCAGTGCAATTTATAATTTCTGTATAATCTATAGCGGAATACTCCAGGGTTTTTTTTGCAAATGTTCATAAGGCATGGTCTTGGTACTTCAGTATCAAACTAGCACTATAAAAGAGGAGTGAGTATAAAGGGAATGATGTTTTTTTTGTGGCAAGTAATTTAAAATGCAATGTTTCTATCAGCTCACCAAATATCGGCAACCATACAGACTGTTGCTAGCTAAAGGTACGTTTGCTAGGTTTTTCCAAAAGGCAGACCAAGCGTCTTGTCTGGAGAAAACTAGGCAACACTCATCACTTGGGCAATGTCATACCTACAATAAAGCATGGTGATGGTAGCATTATGTGTGGGGGCATTTTTCAGCAGCAGGAACTGTGAGATCAGTAGAGGACATGGGAAAGATAAAAGAAACAATGTCGAGAGACATATTTGATGATAACCTGCTCCAGAGAGCCTGTATCTCAAACCGAGGCAAAGGTTTATCTTCCAAAAGAACATTGACACTAAGCACACAGCGAAGTTCATAAAGGAATGGCTTTATGAAAGGCCACCCTGAATGTCCTTGAGTGGCCCAGCCAGAGCCCAGATTTGAACCTAAGTGAACATCTCTGGACAGATCTGAAAATGGCTGTGCGCCAATGCTCCCCAACCCACCTGATGGAGCGTGAACTTCCAAAAAAATAGGCGTGCCAAGTTTGTAGAATCATACTCAAAAATACTTTAGGCTATAGCAGCTGCCTAAGGTGCTTGACTAAAAATAATGAATTATGACAAACATATTATTAATATCATAATAGAATATGAATATGTAAAAGCAACATTGTCACTTTAAAGACAAATTTATTTTAAACTGGCTAACTAACAGGATCCAGATTGTCTTCAAAACTCATGCTCTCCCTGCTTAAGCCACACTGTTATACTCCAGCCGGTACCGCTTAGAGGAGCAGGTGGTCGCAGCAGACAGCGAGCTGAGCCATTCTCAAGACTCACCCACTGCGTTGCTCACCCCTCCTCCCACCCTTCTTCTGCCCTTTATCTTTCCAGGCATCCTTTTATTTCAAACCATCCATCCTTTCCGGCTCAGCTTTATCGCTCCATCACTTCCTGCCTACTTTCCTCTCCTTTCTCTTCCTCCATCTGCATGCCCCCACAGATAGCAGCAGCCAAAGAGTCTGACATCGACCAGATGTACAGCAAGTACCCCCCCCGGTTCTTCTCTCTAAGCTGTTTCCTTGCATTCACCACAGCAAGTGATTGTACTTGAATTTACTTGACAACTCATAAGAACTTACTATAATGATCACTGTCCTTGTGTGTTTTCTGTGATTGCACATATGTACTACAAGATATGATTACCTGTAGCAGAGAACCTAAAAAGAGAGTAAAAGACAGGCTGACGTGTAGGCCGTCACTCTGACAGACAAGCTGCAGCACACTTGATAAAGAAACACATTCTAATTTGTATTAAAACAACCCCCAAAAAACAAACATTTTTTTTTCCAATTCTGCAACAAAAAGGGGAAATTTATTGACTTTCTCCTAATCCCTAAACAGATTAAATATGAATTAAAATCTTCTCTGGTTAAATTGTGACAGCCTTGGGAAAAACCTCATAGCTCAAAAAGATACCTGCAGTGAGTATGACATGACTAAATCCTTTCTGATTACCTTAAACACAAGGATTAGCTTCCAGAGGAAAAACAAAAATCCCCCCATAAGTATAAGTGACAGCGCTACACTTAGTGGGCAGAAGGACAGGAGTGAGATGCTGTAAAACAAGAATGAGGTGATTTCTCCATTCACTGGTGAAGAAAATGACTGTTCCATTTTCCCCTAGTCAAGCTGAACTTGTGGCATTAAATATGTTTTGGTCTTTTTTTCCCCCAATTCCTCAAGTTCTCTCTAGAAAAAAAAATCAAATAAAAAATACATCTTTGCAGAATGCACTTCATGAAACAACTACACCACATCTGCATTCCATGGAGATTTTTGGAGAAAAATGTACAAGTTCTTTTTTTTATAAACACTAAATTTATTAAGGAGATTATATGGATTTTATGTCTCCAAAAACCAAAAGGTTATGTTTGCAGCTGTAAGAAGACAGTGATTACTGTGGTTTATAGTAGGCAGGGTCTCCGTGCTGCACTGACTGATACAAATAAACAGAAAAACTGGCATTATGGACAAAGTCACTATAAATAAGTAAAAACTAACAATTATACATTTTAACTGATTTTTTTTTTTGGGGGGGTGGGGGTGGGGCTTACTTTTCAATCAATTTATAAGCTTTACTAAACAGAACACTCGGTCAACTCAGTCTCCAAAAACCACACCCTTATAGGAACTACTATGTTCTGCAATAACTTCTCTACCTGTTCTTCAGCTGGATCTTCCTAGCTACTGAAACAAGGGAGACTCAAGCGGGACTGATTTTACTTTATGCAGTACAAGGAAGGATCCAGTCACTGACCTGGCTGAGAGCTTATCAGCAGGAGAGAGCTTCTTTATTTCCACCTACCTCTTTCTGCAGTCTGCTTATCTACTGCTTCAAGTCAGTGACACTCAGATGTTAATACATGTCAAATTAAGACATGTCATTAAGGTATTATTAACCCCCCAAAAAGCAGTTTGTTTTTTTTTTCCATTGTGCACTGTGCAGTATATGAAAACCGATCTAGTTCTTGTATATACAGATCTCAGAAGTCATGGTTTAAAAGTTCCTTACACCTTGATAACAGGTAACAATCTTTAGACAAAAACACTAAAGGACAACAGCAGAGGAATAAGCCACAAATCAAAACTGTGTTGAAGAAATTTAGGTCTCAGCTGAAATTAATCAAAGGCCAACAGAAATGGAGCAATATGCTAGCAAGAAAGTAAAGTGGAAGGCAACACTGCACTCCGAGAGTGAGGTGACCATATGCAGTGTTTTCAAAGCCAGGGTTTATGTAAACATTATTCACGATTGGGGTTTTTTATGTTCTGTCTGTAAGAACCAGCCCCTGTAGGAGGTTTTCTAGAGTAGTTTTTATGGGAGAAAAAAAACCTACCAATTCCAGGCCACTTCTTATTGTGCCCTGAACCTATGCCCAAAGGGCTTGGTGAAACTTGCTGCAATCAATGGTGGTGCAAAACTATTCCATACTCCGTTGGGTCACAGTGGAAACAAAGTCTAAAAGCCTTGATTAGTGGGGAGTTTCTGTGAACTCCCAACCTCACACATGTGCCAGCTACTGCATCTGAAAGGTTCCTCCTGGTTTTTTTCCACCTTTTTTCCTCTTGGTAGCTGTGCTCAATTCCATGTTCAAGGTTATCAAACACTTGTAGTGCAAACATGCAGTGACACAAAATGTCTCAAAATTATAGAAAATGAGATCCTTGTAGCACCGTACTGTACAGTGTAAGCTCACTTTATCAACCTGCTGAACGATTTGAAACAACAGATGATTTTGGTATATTTTGGGCCAATCAGGAGGTGATTAGGGGTAAGAAATTTGTGCAGTTAAGCAAAGCGATGCATTTGCAGTGAAGCTGAATTATGCCGGGAGATCACAAATCATAAATTAAGGGAAAACATTTCGAAATTCTTATGCAGGAAAAATGATTTCACTACAGAAACAAAAGAAAAGTCCCAACATGAAACCAAAGATGAACAAAAAATAAATGAATAAAATAATACTCATTTTGTTTCATTTTAATTTTTTTAATTTACGTGCATGATACATCAGTAAAGTATCATAGCCATTTTTGCAATATGCAGTCATTTATGATCGAGGTTTCTTTAATAATTTCCCTTAAGTCAATGTAACCTTTGTACAAGGTTTTGTGACAGTTTTGAAAGCATGCAAAGCTCAAAGACTTGATACAATTGACAACACATGTGGTGCTACGAACACCAAAGCATTTTACAGTTGTTTTTCATGCTTAGGCAATGCTTAGACATGAGACTTACCAGCAGTGAAGTCTTTGTTGAGGTCAATGAAAGCATTGGAGTGTGGCACACGCATGGTGCCAGTTAAATTCAGTGCTTTGTTGCACACTTGAGTCCTAAGAGAAGCCAAAGCCATAAAACAACCAAAGAATTTAAACACACCATAGAAATTAACTTCAGGCGTAACAGCACTAGAAATAAAGATAGAAAATTCTTAGTTTGGAAACTTTATCATTACCTTTTGGTGAGATAGCAGACTACAGTGGAGGAAGAGTGGATGACTCCAAAAACATCTGGAATCATGTCCCCATTAAAACTGTGAAAAGATTGTTTTTCTTTTAATGAAAACAACACTTCAGGAGAGACGGAGATCTACCAAAGTAGTCATTTTTAAGGACTTGTCTTGAAACCTAAGACTAAAAACGTCTGTAAAAACCAAGTTTGACTAAAAATGCACAAATGTAGCCAAAAACTGAAATCAAGCAAATTATTTTAAATTCAAAGCAATTCATGTAAACACTGTTTACAATGATACTTACTCCATGACAAGAGGTTGATCACTAAAGTTGGTATTCAGCTTGATCCTCCCTCCAATATCTACACAAAATGAAGAAAGTAAAAAGGCCTCGAGTATTAACAAGAACACAGAACAGAAATCACTGGTTTTGCTTAACTGAAATCAACAGCTACAAATTGCTAAAAATAGCTAAACATTGAAATATTCATTATGGGGTTTTTTGTGTATATATATATATATATATATATACATACATATACAGCCTGTAGTTCAACAAAAAAGGACTTCCTGTACAGAAAATATACACATAAAAAAAGAAACAAATCTGAATAATCAGGTGATGAGGTTCTAATGACATTGTATATTAAGCAAAAGTTGATAACATGTGGAAAATGAGGTATCATTTTTATTGATCTACTTAATGTTTATTGTTTTGGACTGAATGATGATAGCCTATAAAAGAAAAAAGGACAGCTGTTGCTAATAAAATTAACAATGTGTCTTTTAAATTACGGTTTCCCAGTGAGTCATGATATTGTGGCAGTGACTCTCCCAAAGGTCCTACAAGTGAAACATCTATGCTTTCTTCACTGTAAATTACTGCAATACCAACTCTAAAACAGCAAATGGAAAGTTTAGCCAACCAATGATTAATTCACTAAGAATTATTGCATTGCAATAATATACCTCCACCAACTTGACTTATGTAATATAAGCAGTCTGTGGGGAAGTTAATATGTGTGGATCCAAAGTTTAGTGTCACCAATGACAAATCTGAGCAAATGTACAATCTTGACAATGTTTTGCTTCTGTTGTAACAAGTGGATAGAGAGGCCAAGACTTTCTGTTCTCTCTACCAACCATTGTTTACAAATGCAATTTTTAAAAAAATTAAAGTATCATCAGAGACTAGTAGCAGTTTTTGAGTTTCCATTTAAACAAGCATTGATGGTTGTCGATATCTATGTGTTAGTCCTGGGACAGACTCACGACCTGTCCAGGGTATGCCTTTGCCCTGTAACAGCAGGGCAGCATTTGTAAATAAATCACTGTCAGAGCTGTACCTAATGTCTGATTGTGCCCCCAAAAGATGAAAACTTCTGTTTGTCTCTGGCCATTCTGAGCTGTGAGAAGGACATCCATCTGAGAGTCTCCATCATAGTCTCCGGGCACCACGCTGGTGATTTCTCTGAAACAGGAAGCAAAGTATTAAGTAAACATAACGCTGAAGTGCGAGCGCGTTCAGTTTGTCAGCACTGAACATACTTAAAAGCATAAATTAAGACCAGTGCCATAATAAAGCTAATGGAGTGAAATAACAAATACATATGCATACTTTCCCAAAATATTTTTGGCTTGAACTTTGGGCTTGAAGTAAGGTGGTTTGGAGTCAGCCAAGAATATGACCAAATCAGACTCTGAAACAATAAGAAAACAATATAAAGACAACTGCAAAAATTTAAGTTAATTTACTTTCCATTTAAGTATATATTTTTCACAAGTCATTCTGAAATGTCATGCAGAGAAAACACAGGTGTATTTAATACAAAAACAGCAAGACCAGGCTAATTATCGTTTTTAAGTCCAGTGGTGGATTTTTTTTCCCCCTCTGGCTGCTATGAGACGTTTATACGTCTGTTTTAAAAATTGAGAAGCAAACCAAAGCTACAGTGGAGCTCACTGTGTAGGTAAAAACACATGTTCTATACATTAATACATGTCAAATTAAATTTAGCACCACGTGTTTTAACACAATATACATAATTTGTGCAAACTGTTAATAAGAAGTGTTAATGACTGTGTGCTGTGTAAAGTGTGGATGAGTAAACCTACGTTCTTTGATCATGAAGATGTCTGTCTGTTTATCCGAATTAAAATCTCCGAAAGCTGCCACCGTCCCAAAATTTGCGGAACCGAAAAGGTCGGCCGTTACATCTTGAAGAGCAAATGTGTTATATTGCCCCCCGAAAAGTAACAAAAACGCTAAAGTACTTAATTTAGGCATCCAAACCATCTTCCTGTCAGTGTAGCTCCCAACAACAACACTGACTGTAATACGGCGAACTGCTTTACAGCAGAAGGAAATGGTAGCTACTTTTTAAATAATTACACATAACATTTAACGGCGTTAAGCATATGTCGTGCTCTTTTATTTCTAGTGGGAAAAGCTGCAAGTAACGTTTAGAAATAAAGATAAATAATATGACATTAGAATTTCCTTATTTACGTCAGTGTCGTGCTCCCCGAGCTATTTCACAGCTATCAATTTACTGAGAGTTACTTAGAAACAAACCGGAAACGAAGAAAACTTGTGTTCACAATAAATTTGAGACGTATATTAACCATTAAAATGTGTGGGTTAATAATGATAAATTCAATATCTTAACACGCAAAGGATACTTTGCGGAAACACTCGGGCTTTATTTACCAGTAAGCCGCGGCAGAATTGAGCTTTATGATTTCTTACCCTATGCCGAGAAGCCCGATTTGCGTTTTATTTTGAAAGAAGCTACCGGATACACCTTAGCTTTGTAGCTCTTTTAACATTTTCATAAACATGGCGAGCTTAGCAGATGTCGGGTGGAAACTCTTGGAATTTAAAGCCCGATCAAAGCGATCAGGTCTGACATAACTTTGCATGATCTTCTGCATTGTGACACGCCCGCTTTTTCTGTTGTGCTTGCCGTGCCTCTGTACGTAATGCCTCTGTCCTGCCCGTTTTAATGTGTCTACTGCACTCTGGTAGAAGCATGAAAGGTCAGAGGTGTAAATGTGAAGCACCCAAGAGCTATTTTAAGAGCTTCTCACCAGGTCGCTGTGACATCTCGACCATAGTAAACTGTACTGCTGTATAGTACTGTGTTAAACTGTGTTCCTGAAGGACTGTGCGGGCCTGTGAAAGCTGACAGGTTATACTACTCTTGCGCTGGGGGAATGTGTCGGATATTGCACAAACATTACCTAAACTCTTAACTGTCGCCAGCTGTAAGAAGCAAACCATTTTAAATAAGAACTGCTGATAACGATCTACTTTCAAAGAGATCTTAGAGTGAAAATTGTGATTTTAAAAAGAGGTGCATCCCAGTGTAGCCTAATAACGCAGCATTCTGAAAGGATACAATTTAGAAGTGTATGTTATGAAGAATAAAGTGTAGTAATTAGTCAAATTATGTCCTAATATAGTGATGTAGTCATTTAAACCATGTATTACCATCTCTAGTAATTCATTATGACTCTACTCTTCATCACTCATTTCTAAAGAAATACAATGGATTGTAATTTCTTGCATGTTCTTGATCATTGTCGTCATCCCAGGATGTAATTCGTTGTTGATTCATGCACGTCTAAAATTTTAACTCTCTGCTACTAACTCCTTTACTGTGAATTGCTGTAGATTTGTGATTTAGCTGAGAGAGACGCTTGGCCTTAAATTCACCTTTTGAGAATGGCCGGTTCGGCTGCGATTACCAAGCTCCACCGGACAGTTTACAGACTCGGTAAGTAGTGACAGCAGATCTGAGGGAAACAGCTGAAGGGGACATAGGTGAAGATATCTGGACTCTAGATCATATACTTATTTCACTATTACAGGAAAACATAGGATGATCACATTCACAACATATTCTTTCAAACAGCAATCCAGAAAAGTTCAGGTCAGAACATTTTCTTCTGTGTTTACAAGAAAACAAAACAATCTCATGCTTGGGCTGTTGGGAATTCTGCTGTGCAAAGTAGAGTATTACCCATAATCTTCTGTAATTTCACACTGTTGATACAGTGTGGCTTAGGTGGATTAAACTCAGAAGAATTATATTGCTCCTCCACAGTAAGCATGAAAGATCCTGAAATGGCACAAAATGAATTTACAGTATTAATGAAGTCACTGAAGTTAGTCAGGGGATTGTTTAAAACCAAGCAAACACTGACGGCTTACATTTGTCCGATCTCATGTTAGAAATTAAAATTGGAACATTGTACTTCCTCCGTGCCTGTTTAAAGTGTTATCTTTAAAAAGAGATGGATTGGCTTTGTCCCCAGCAACTTTTACGCTGATGGAAATTATGCTAATTTCAGTAAGAATGTGAATTTTTCAGTACCTGTGGTATTGACCCAAGGTCAAACCTATTAAAATGCAAATCTCAGCAAAGTGGAAAGTGTCTGAAAATAGAGAAAGCCTAACAAATTGGGGTTTCCCTAAAACTGCTACTCTCTCTCAGTTCAGAGGAAAATGTCTGCTCACGAGTCGCAGTACTTTCTGAATGTTTAGCTTGGGGCTTGAATATCATTTTGTGTGCTGAGACTTTTGTGAGTCTCAGCACAGATGTGTTGCAGTGAAAAACAGAATGTACTGATAGCATGTGTGTATTGTTTCTATGTTTTGTCTGCTGCCTGTTCTTGTTTCCCAAGCTGACAAAAGCCGTGGCCAGAGCATTATCCATTCAGGTTGTCTTTGTGTACATACAAAGGTTTGTCCAATAGATATGACAGGTCATAATCTCTTTAAAGATAAACAGAGTTTGGTGGTCAAAGGTCAAACTCACTTTGACCACTCAAGATATGCCTCAAGACATTATGTGCTAATTCTTACAGTCAGATAGAAAATGTCAACACTTCTTTATTCTATCCAAAAGTTCAAAGGTCAGCTTTACTGTGACATCATGATGTTTGCAAAAACACTTTTTGTCCATTGTGCAGTGCCGTAACACGGAAAAAGACGTGGAGATTTTGGTGTTATTTCATAATTCAGTCTCCACCTTTTTAATTTCTGCATAATATGGCTGCCCCTTCCTGATCCAGGTTATGTTGGAAGTCTCTTCCTGCTAAATTGAAGTTTTTTTCTTCCCACCATTGCAAAATGCCACTTATACGATGTTGTTTGATTGTCGGGGTTTTCTCCAGAATACTGTAGGGTCTTTACCTTATATTAAAAAGGCCCTTGAGACAACTGTTGTTGTTATTTTTGGCTATAGAAATAAACTTGAATTGAATTGAGTTGAAATCTATATTACTGTATAGATCAATGCAAACTTTAACTTCAGTTTGATGGATACATACAAGCACAAGCCTACAATTTTAGTCTTTTTTTAACTGGAAACATCCAACAAAAAATAAATGTATCCTGAAGTTGTTGCTAAACTTAAACCTCTAAAGAACATCAGTTTTGGGAAAGCTATTGCAGGACTGTGTTTGCAAGTGTTGGTGTTTAATAGGTATATTCTTCTTCAGGCTCCATCTATGAACCTCTGAAGCTGTCAAATCTCCAGAGGGAAGATGAACCCCTCTGGGAGAAGCTGGACCGCTACTACAGTGCAGGTAAATACATTTACTCACTCTTTGCAAGCTGCAGATTAATAATGTAAAGATGTGTAGAAGAAATGGCAATCAGAGCAGTTTGCAGGCATTTTGGTACTATTATGGAGGAGTCTGATCATTCACGTGTAATATTTTTCCCCTGATGTAATTTTATTAATTTCCACTCAATTTCTGCCATGTCATTAAACATAAGAGAAACTAGTCCCTGTTATTACTTATTACAGGAACATTAGATCGCTAATTTCCCATAGTAATTCCAACATCATCAAGTTTATGAGTCTTTGACACCCACATACTCTACACAGTCTCTCTATTTTCTGTACCTCTGTATCATATCGGGCAGTGGTTTGACTTCATCTTTTATGTTCTCTCACTCTATAACTGCAGTGCACATTTTAAACCTGCACTGAAATTAGTGGAGCGGCTTTTAATATTTTAAAACTGCGCAGAAAAAGTTTACTATAATGTCTTAGATAATGCCTTTCACTGTTTCTGTAATCTCAATAGAGCATCAGTTTGCATGTGTTAAGGCGTGATCATGATGGAATTTAAACATAATCTCTCTAACCTCAGCTTTAACAGTCTCCAACCAACAACAGTGCTTTCAATGTGTAGCTCCCCTGTTAAATGTCACAGAAGATGATGTAGAAAGTTCCACAAGACCTGGAAAGACGGGTATAATAGCCTCGGCATTCTTTTTATATATTTATCAAAATGGCAAAATGTGTCCTCATGTCAGTCTTGTGTACCTGTTTCAAACTATACTTTCCTAATTTACAAGGTGTCATTATATATTTGTATAAGTTTTATTTTAAGGTTTATTCAGTTTAAATGCTGGTTTTACTGTTAGGTTGGACTGAAAAAACCTACAGTGTTCTATAACTGGATATCCTTTCCTCTCCATAAACCTGTGGCCCACTGGCAACACTGCTGAGCTATTGTATACGGCAGTAAAGGCTGCATTTGTTTTGTCATTGCCAATATTCTTAAATTGCAGCCTTGGGTATAGTGATTACATCTTGCAGACATACATTATTGTTTGGAGAGAGACTGTTCTCAGCTGGCAGGATAAAAGCCAGACATGGGAGTTCACCGATGTTAGAGATGCAGGAGCATTTACAGCAGCATGCATTGAGCTGCAGTGGTGAGAACAGTGTTTGGATCTGTTACTTAAGTAAAAGCAGCAAGAGCAGTTTGAAATAATGTGCAACAAGTAACTATCCCACTTTAGAAAATCTCAATATTGGACAGAGCTAAGAAGCATTGGCACCAAAATGCAGTTATAGCACCAAAAGTAAATTTACTCATTAAGAAAAAAGCCTATAGTGCAGTGTTCTTTACATACTCTGTGACAATACTATATACCAGTGTTCCCCAACCCCCGGGCCACGGACTGGTACCGGTCCATGAGTTATTTGGTACCGGGCGGCGAGAGGTGAGGCTTGGGTGTCAAATTTATGGTTTTCAGGGATTTATCGGTTTTCATTGTTAACTCTGTTTCCAGGGGTCTTTCTTATGAATAAATCTTCTGTTTTTTTGGTACCAGTACTAGTTTTATTTAGTTGTATTTATCTGCGACACCTTAAAGGCCGGTCTGTGAAAATATTGTCGGACATAAACTGGTCCGTGGCGCAAAAAGGTTTGGGACCGCTGCTATATACCATAGCCTCTTAGAATATAATAGTTGTATTAAAAATCTAAATAATCCAAAAGCTAATAAACTAATTCTGGTAACTAATACCTAAAGCTGTAGAGTACATTTTATAAATGTCAGATACTCATCACTTGGTTGGTATCGTCTGAGTCTGAAACGTCATTTAATTGTCCTGTGTGTATTACTGCTTCAGAGCCTCTTAGGGTTTACTGTCATTAGGCAGTACAGATACTGATACATGAGCACATTTCACCCCTGATGTCAAGTTCTTTTGACCTGTGTGATTGCAGTGTACCATGCTCTGGTACTGACCTGGTATGATTGAAAAAGAAAAGCACAGAACTCCAACCCTTCCTCGCAGACAACTGCCTCTGTGAAGCTCGGCTGAAAATTATTCACCAATCTATAAGGTGTGCGAGAGGACAGTGTCTCTCTGCTTTCAAAAAAACAGCCACAAAATACATAAAATCATGAACCTCATTGTGCTCTGCGAGAGCGCTTGTCTTCAAAAGCATGCGTGTGCATGAGAGAGCGAGCGGGCGAGAGGATTGAAAGGCATTTAAGTTCAGAATAAAGAAAAGACAGAGTAATGGGGTAAAATTTACAGAGCAAAACAGAATAACTGAAATGTACTAAGACCTGGAACATTAAGCGGTAGCCAGCGGGTGAGGGGGGGAAAATGGTGGTTGGGAAAGGAAATCATGCCTAGTATATGTATATGCTAAACCTATTGGCGAAAGCTTGTTCTTCAAGATTAGGAGGTCGAAGATGTTAACAGAGAAGATCCCAACATATTGAACATATACGCAAAATCATGCCTACATTAGCAGAAGCTTGTCTCATTAGTTTGAAACTAACTGTGAGCTACAGACACACAAATTTGGTTATGGATAGCCTGTGTGGCTTGGTGCAGGTGATAATTCTAGAATGTGTAATCAATAAGGAGGCACCGGCCTCACTGCAGGAGAGATAAATACGCATTAGTGCTGATTACGGAATTACCTGCAGCTGTTAGTGCAGCACTGTGGCTGCCAGCCTTACCTCCCAGTCCACACAGCTTTAGCATCCTCAATTTCAGAATTCATTCAGATCACCCGTTTGTATGTAATCTAGCCCGCTGTTCTATAAAAGTTAAGATTAGACTTTTTATTGCTTTCATTTATTGGTTTCATAAATGTTTGTGTGACAGGGACAATAAGCCGGCAGAAGGCTATACAGCAAATTGCATTCAAATGTGAGACTGTAAAGCTGCTGTGCTCCTCACAAATGGATATCGGTGTGTCTAGCGATAACCTTTTTCCTGACACAGCTTTTGGCTTATTTAATAAATTGCTGAGGTGTAACTAATAGCATTAATGTTGGTTCTGCTCTACTTAGATGTGCCTGTAAATAATACTTCTGAGCCATTGTACACTATTGCAGAGTTCAGGCACTGCAACACCAAGACTGAATGCATCTGTTATTAATCTCATAGACTGTCAGAATGTCTGCCATGAGACTGTTCTGTGTTTGGCGGCCTTAATGAGAATGTAAGGACAGTTAAATAAAATGGGTAATAAGATGTCATATTGTCGTTATTAGCTGGTGAATGTGTACTGTAGTAATCTAAGGGAAATATGAAACTACAGAAAACTGTCTCTTTATGTTTGTTTTGCCTTCTGATGATAAACTGGATTCACCTTTCTTTGTATTTTACAGTAAAATCAATAAAAGTAGAGCCAGAGAGCCAAACACACTGCTTCATCTGAGCAGAAAGAGGTGGGTGCAGGAGGCAGCATCGTGTGTTGCCTCTGGCTGTGTAAGGCTATTGGATTCTGGTAATGCAGCTCAGGATGCTGTCCCAAAGGATCAGTGCTGATGCTGCCACTGTTGAAATAAGCTGGACTTTTATCAGTTGCTCTTTTTAAAATAACAAAAACCTAATGTACAGCAGCTAAATGGACGTGTCGTCTTAAAAGGAATGTCAGTGCAGTTGGTGTTTTTCGTATTTTTATTCTGTTGGTTTGTTTTGCAGAATACAACCAGGCAACTTCGACTGGCTGTGCGCAGATTTCCTGTGTAGAAGCAGAAATACTGATGTTGTGTAAAAGATGTCGGTGCTCCTCTGCTTATGACATTTAAGGGATTACAGAATATACAAAAGTTGTGGCCTTCTCCTGGCAGTGACCGTGAACAAAGACCTAAAAACAGGGTGACCTACATTAGCATTTCTTTCTTTTCTTTTCTTTTTTTCACCTGGAATTGCAAAAAGTGAAAACTAGGCTACAGGATCTCCTGCAGGATTTTTCTAGTGGAAGCCTCTCCTAAAAATAAGGAGCACATCTGCAAATGCCAGAAGACAGTATTACACTTTAATGAAATATATACACTGATCAGTCTGCATATTAAACCCACCTGCCTTACATTGTGTAGGCATGCCTTGGGCTGCCAAAACCACTCTTGACTCATCAGGGCAAGCTGTCGTGTCTGGCACCAGGACATTAGCAGTGGATTGTTTGGGGCCTGTAGCTTATAGGCGTGGAGTCTCTGGCAACTGGGCTTGTACAAGTGCATCCCTCAGATATTCAGACTGGAATCTAGAGACTTTGTACTATTTCTCAAGTTGTTCTTAAGCACTGCTGTCAGTTTTTGCTTAATATCACTTAAAATAATTTTCTTTGTCCATTAGGACCTTTTTTATAATGCTGAGTAAAGTACAGTTGCACTTGCGGACTGTATGATATCTCTGATGGGTCTGGGTACAGCCCAGTGAATTTCAAACCACACTTGCGATGCCAAGTCAGGTCAAAGGTAATACAGGCTAATTATTAAAAAGCTCCAAACTCCTGCCTTTCCTCCTAGCCTTGAGTCATTGTTTATGATTTTGAATAGCTTGTCTCTCTTGTATTCATGCTGTTTGCATCAATAACTGTGATCATACACAGCTCTAAATTAAAGAAGAGCTCAGCTTCTCCCCATGGACCCAAGCATCACAGTGCAGCAAAACAAAGAGGCAATTTTCACACCTTGTTATAATGCATGATTGAAAGGTATAACAAGCATTCGTTCTTTTTCTCTGTAGTTCCAGCCTCGCCTACAAATCTCCCCAAACCTTTTGTGCATTGTTTGCAGCTACACAACCTTGACTTCATTAGTTTCCTCTGCTGCCTCTTGTTTACTCGAGCTTGCATTGACTGGACTGGTTGCAACCGATTTCTTGATATTAAACAGTTGCACAGCTGACAACTACAAACAAGTTGTTAAATGAATCTAAATTAAGTCACTCATAGACAAGCTCAGCGCTACGAAGCGTGTGGAAGTGGATCAGATGTTGGCAACAGGTTGGTGTTTACTACAGGTACTTAACTCAAAGGTAGCACAACAAACATGTCTGTGTTTGCCCAGGTGTTTTATAGCGTTTTAAACACACAGTAAAATGACATATGTGTCATTTACATTTAGATTATCACATTGTAAATGTTAAATAATACCAAAGTTAAAGGGCAAAGAAGAATAGCCTTAAAAAATGCGAACATTTACTGAGACAAATCACAGCTTTGGGTGAGGATTTAGCTCAGGCGCCGGATTTATTTAAGGCTTTATAAACTGCAGCTTTTGAAGTAAGCTAATGCATTTTTATGTGTCTCGTTGTTTCATTCTACAGCTGAAACACAAGGAAAAGGAGAGGTAACTGCCCCTAAACCAGGTGCTGATTGTTAATATGTCTTGTGTGAAAGCATCTGTTAAAGGCTGGGTGCACCATTTTCTCACATGAACAAACTCGTGGCAGATATGACACAGCCCATTGGTCAGCCCTGATGAAGACGGGGCAGCTTCTGTGTGCATGTGTGTGCTCCTGTGGCAGTTTGTGCGCGCATTAATGTGCCGTTGGTGGCTTTTCATTAGGCGACATGTTTATGTGTGTTTGGAAAATGACTGAAGACAATAAACGGTGCTTAGTGTGCAACAGGTGTAGCTCTCAGTTGGAACCGATTTGCTGCTATCAGCTAAGGCAGTAGTGCCTCCAGCATCAGCTTCTTTTGAGACCCCATAGATTTACAGAAAAAAGCCCCTGCCAGATAGCAGTATGTCGAAAACGCAGCGCTGAACATTGAGCTTGTTTAATTGTTGTGTTGGGGGCCGATTGGAAGCGCTTGTCCAATTCTAGCAGGGAACAAAGCCAACATTGTTATCGCCTGTACCCAGACCCGCTTGCCAATATACCTGCTTTCTTTCAGTTTTAGGGAGGAAAAGGGGTGGAGAGGGGTGAGGCTGGGGTGACAATGACAAACAAACCAGTTACATTTTCCCTTCCTTCTCTTTGTTTGTTTGTTGTTTTGTTGCCACCCCTAGCTCAGTCAAAGGCAGCAGTATTAAGCTTACGCTGCTGTTGTGATTGGGGGCTTGTTTTCGTGTTATCAAGAAAAGAATACCAGGGAAGGTTTACCTCCATCTCTCATGGTTCATCACTCCATCTCCTCTCTCTCTCTTTCCTTCTCTTTCTCTCCACTTTTTCTTTTTTTAAGTTTGTAACCGCTCTATGGTTTCTTGTTTATGTGGCATTGAGCACACACTTCACTGATTCAGCCAGTTCCCTGATAAAACAGGAGGCAGAAGGTATGGCTACTATCGCTCTGCCTTCTGCCTTCTGCCTCATACTGATTACAGAAGAGAGAATAAGAATACGCCTTTTTTTTTCAATTATTGCAGTCATTTTATCTTCACTTTGACTACAAATTTAGATTGTCTTGCTCTCTTATATCTTGCTTTTCCAATTATGTTATCTGTCTTTGTCATCTGCCTTATTTCTTTCATTCTCTTGGCAAGAAAAAAGGCTTTTAGGATTAAACAAAATCTGCGTTGAAAATGATCAGCATCCCATATTCAGTATTTTATTATTCACTATTTATGACAAATTAACACATATCTCATTGGCTGATCTGTACAGGGTTTGTGGTACATGCTGTAACTCTTTCCTGGGAGATCCAGTGTAGCTCTTCCCTCATGCCTCTTGAATTTATGGTTAGGTCACCTCATGAATTAATCATCCTACAGGTATTAGATTGATATCAGTCTACCTTTCCCATCTCATGCTTCAATAAAATGTATAGGAAAAGAAAGTAAAGCCTTTTTCTAAAATTCTACATAAATATAGCCTAAAACATAATTTAGTTCATTATATAAATAGAATCTTATATTTCTATACTAAATGTAATGTAGAAATATAGAACATTCCAAGAGTTTATACAATCTTTTCTTACAACTGTATATTTACTACATATTTTATCAAAGGTATTGTACATTATAGAAGTGCTGTTAACTGTGGTTACTCTGTTAGCATTGAGATGCAAGCAGGTTCTTTTGTGGCTTTGTGTGTGCATTTGTTTTTCATCCAACAGTAGCTCGTGTCACAGATGTTGAATTGCAGCAACCATTATCTCAGCGTCAGCAGGAGTAGAGAAGTTATTGTTAAGACTGGTATGAATGATGAATATCAAAGTTTGTGTATTTTCTCTTGTAGCATCTGCTGTGGAACTATTCAGATACCATCTGACTTCTTCCATCTTTTTGCTCTTGTTTTTTTTTTTTTGCTTTTCAATCTATTGCTGTTTTTTTTTTTCTTTCTCATCATCTTCTCTCATTTTCTCCACACTGTCGGTGCAGTGAAATGGCCCATTGTAAAAGAGCAGACTGTGTGCGTCTGAGACATTAGCTGCTGATTTAGTGGGACATTAGCTTGATGGATGGCTAGGCAGAAAACTCCTAACAACAGTTGATTTGCATCCAGAGAAACTTGCAGCTTGAGACTGAACAATGTTAAGCTCTCTCTTGTTTATGTTCTGCATCTATTGAGGACTTCCACTGCACCGTTTCACAGAAGAGGAAACTTGAGACCTTAGCAGTTTCGAATTGAGCGATAGCAAAGCATCTCCACTCATTTTATCCTGCTTGACTTTATGATTGTTTGTTGCAGTTGAAGTAGATTCTTTAACAGTCGTATTATAAAACATTGTTTGTATCCAAATACTCAGCGTTTAAAGGGTCAAAAAGGAGGGAAAGGAGAATAAACTGTATTCACAAGATGGGAATAGCTGCTTTGTGCATCACCCATGAAGTCCTGTTTTTTAAGCTAGACTTGAGCATTTTGGCTGTTGCTCTGAAGCATGTGTTACTTATTGTCTGTTTTACTCTTAATAGGTCCACAACTCATAAAAAAACCCCATCATGTTATAATGAAATGAGCAGTAGTGTCTCTGTTTTTCAGAGACTTTTTGTTTCTTTACAACTGCACGTGTTCTTACAACTAGTGTTGCCCTTTGCTGGCCATTAGAAAATATATTGGATTACAGCACCTTGACATTGGCTTCTCTCTTCTTTTCTGCACCAGGGACTTTGTCCGTTTTCTAATATGCAGACTGTGGGCAGGTGAACGAAATCCAGTGTTGTCTGTTTGGTTTACTGTCTGCAAGGTTGCGCTAAAATGCTTGGTTGAATATCATCAAACCTGATGGAAGGGTGGAGCACAAGCAAAGAAGTAGCCCAATGAATTTGGTACACCCGTTTCACTTTTTAAAAAATTGTTACCTACAGTATTGGCCTTGGCAGAAGACGGCATCCTCTGAATGTCCTTCTGTTTAATGCTAATTCACCCCATCAGCCTCCTTATCTGACTGCCAATGTGACTTCCATTTTCAGTTGACTGAATACATATGCATGCACACACACAGATGACATTCCCACCCTCTTGTCCCGCTTTCAGTAGCCATCACTTTTTATTCATGCACACATATATTTTTTTTCTCCTTCACACAGACACATCTCTTCTTGATCTCGTTTTCCTTCATCTGTGTCTCCTTCCGTCTCTCTCGATATCACTCTCCTTCCTGTCCGTCTCTCTTTTGCTCTGAAACAAACGACAGTGCAGAATGGATGTCCCCTTCATTTGCGTCGGCATAATGTTCTGATGAAAAATGAAGTGATCCCTCCAGACAGATTAGTCATCAGCGAGGGGACCTCTGCAGGAGAGGTGTGTGGGCATGTGCGTGTGTGTGAGAGACATAAATTACTCTCCTGGAGCCTTCTGTTTGACTATGCAATATTTCAGCATATATTATTGGAGAGCTACGATCTGTTTTTGTATTAAGATCTTTGAACCGTTGTTCAGTCCTCAATAACTAATGCTGAGCATGAACTTTGATGAACTTGAACCATCCTAGTTTATCTTTGCTCATCCATGTAGTACAGACAGACTGAAAAATGTCCCTTTTTTCCTTATGAAATGACCTTGGTCATTACCTGCTGTAGCGCATCCCACTCTGGTGACACCAAAATAATTAATAGATTGTGGCACTCTCTCTTCACACTAGCTGATGCTGGCACTGTAGAGTAAGGATTCAAGGGATTTTTGTTTCTCTTACACCAAGATCACAGTAAGTATTCCTTATTAATAGGGTCAGAAAATGTCTACTGCTGGATTCAATTCTGTTGAAAACATGCTTTTAGTGGTCTGGGTTACAGCATAACATAAGCATAAATATATGGCAATCATTTGGGAAGCCTGGTTTTTATCCCATATGTCTAAACATCTTGTGAAAATTAGTTGCAGACATTTTCTATTTGGAAAAACGAAAAAAGTTTCAATTGTAAATCAGGAACCAAGTGTCAGACATTTAATTCTGTTTTTGCAATTTTAAAAGACTCTATATAATTAAAAGAAAAGAAGGGGGAAAGCAGAGTAAACATCTAAATTATTAACAAGACTGAAAGTCCACAGCACTGCCAACAGCTCTGTTAGGCTGTACTTAGGCACAGTGGTGTTTTTGAGCTAAATGGTAAATGTGTGCTGGCGTGCTTGCAGTGACAGCGGTATTCAGTCTTAATAGTTATACAGGTGTTTGGTCATAAATCAACGGAAAAGTAAAACCTTGGATCTGATTACGCAAATTAAATGTCAGAGGATGATTAAAGTTATTAAAATTCACCCAAAGGGGGTCATGAATGTCTGTACCAATTTTTTGGATCTGAGTGAAATATAAAATGTGAATCTCATGGTAGCGCTAGAGGAGATCGACATACTGTAAACAAGAATCCTGGTTTCTGTAATGGGAGATGGGGCATTAGATAAATCTTACATCTTACTGGTATCTATGCTATGTATACCATAAGTGGCTTTCTAATCTGCTTTTTGTAAGAATTTATGTACATCATAAAGACAAAGTTACAGCAGAGCAGGTGAATGAATTAAAGTACAAAGAGTGATGTGTCGTATTTAAAAAGAATCGGCTTTGCTGATTTAGACACACAGTCAGGATCACTTTTTCGGTTCTTACAGTCAAAACTAGAAGAGATCGTGGTGTTTCAAGGCTGATGGTGCATTTTGCGTTTTTAAAAAAACCCAAAAAACAATTCAAGTGTTTCAGGAAGAACAAATGTTTTAGTCAAACATTCATTTTATAATGTGAAAGCTGCCGCCATGACTGGAAGCATAATGTTAATGTGAATTTAATATGACATACCCAGATAACATGTGTGATGACATTTATATGTAGTATGTATTTGTATGTAGTATTGTTCACTAACACTTTACTGGACACAGTACATACTACAACTTTTAAGGACAGAAATTGTGTCTTCTGTGGTTGCAAAGGCATACATCTATACGGCCTTTTTTTGTTTTGTTTTTTTTATTTCCAAGTCTAATATTGATGAAGGAATGCTTGCTTTTCTTAAATAACTTTCAAAAATCAGTAAGTTGGGTTACTTTTTGTTTGTTTGTTGAGGCAAAAATTTGCAATTTATTATTTCCTGGAGTAGTGTTTCCTTTTTCATAGCATCTTGATTCTAACGTGGGTGCAAAAGAGGTTAAAAATACTACATTCATGAAATTATATAGTTTATAATTGCTTTAGCAATATATGAGAACATCTCAGACTGTAGTCTGAGGTTATGGAACAAGGGTGAGAGTCCCCGAGGACCAGAGGTGACAGGCAGTCGACCCCGCTAGAGGCCGGCCACCCTCATAAAAGTCGAGAACAAGGTCCCAGGGCCCCAGGTGCCCAAGAAAAACCGGGCACCTAGCAGAGGCTCCCAGACAAGGAGGAGGTCCAAGCCACCCTGAGCCAAGGTGGCCAATGACCACACCAGAACATCCAGCCACATACCCTGAAACCAACAAGCACCCACATCCCAGGGAGGGGTAGGAGCATCTAGCAGGGAGTGGTGACCATGTCCCACAGGGGCCAAGGCTCAACAAGCCCCAGACCCAGGCCCAGCCATGCACACACACCCCCACATAGAGACCATTCACTCACTCACTCTCACCCACTGTTTTGTTTTTCCAGCTCTCTTGAGCAGTGTAGAATTTTACTGTACTAAAGAAAACCTAAATTAAAATGGTGACCAAGTTTCCTTACCCTCATAGGAAACATGGTTAAGTCTGTAAAGTATTTGAACTTGAGCAAACTGACACTCTCAAGCAATGTCGCTTATAAAACATTAACATAAACTGGCTCTTGTCACCTTATGGAGCAAAATTCCATTTTTTGAATGAAAAGAAAAAAACATAATAACACCTTCAGTCCAAGTCATATTCCTCCAAGACTGGTTGCTTTTCTAAACTGTTGCCAAGCAGCCATCTGTTGTCACACTGCCTAAAACTAAAAGAGGACTGTGCCAAGTAAGTTTATTAGATCAGTTTTTGTCATCTTTGATCAAAGAAGGAAAAAAATGCATGTCAAATAGCTTTGCCCAACCTTCTTCTAAATGGAATTTAACATAATCTAATTTTACCTGAGTGAATTTATGCCTAAATTTGCATACAAACAGATCCAGAGAAATGGATGATGCAGTGACAACAGCTGCACACCCTGAGGAATTTTACAGGTCAGCCATTACAGCACAAGAGAGGTGTAACTTTGCTCTAGAGCTTGTTAAATATATTTCACATGTCACAAATGAAGACTAGCTTGTGAACCCTAAAGTAGAGAAAGTATGTGCTGACAGTCCATTACTGGATAGCTTGTGTCTGACTCTGGCGCCCAGCTTACATAGTGATGTAAAACGAAATAGCGTGTTGAGGGTGTCACTGTGTTACAGAATGCATTAGTTAAAATACACAAGCTAAAGTTATGCAATGCATGTGGATCAAATGAATAACTGAACCTTTTGTTACCAATATTTATCATATGTGGTACATTTTACTATGTATATGTATATGTATATATGTATATGTGTGTATATATATATATATATATATATATATATATAACAATACATAGATTTTTGAAATACAGAGCATTGTGAAATCCAGCTTTGCTGATGCCAACATGCCTGTGACAGCATGCAGTACACGATTTAACAAAATGATAGATTAAAAGTATATGAAAAGAGACCAGTTTGACTCTGTACAGCATAACACAATTCAAAGATCAGAGTGGATAAAATAAAAGCATGTATGTTCTTAATATAAAGGACCTTTCTACCAGTGCACAAATGAGAAAATTTGGTCTTAAAAGCTTTATCCGTGAGAAAAAATTATAATTTGAAAACCACAACAAAATTTTGCAGATCACTGTAGAACTGCTGGTCCACAGAAACAGCTCTTCTTAAAGTCACAAATGACTTTCTGGTGGCTGCAGAGGGGTAATTGCTCAGTTCTTGTTCTGTTTAACCTTAGTTCAGCCTTCAGTACCGTTGATAATCCAATCTTAATCCACTGATTACATCACATGATAGGGATTTCTAGCTCCATCTTGGAGTCATTCAATTAATTTTTTGTGGATAGAACACTTTTGATCTCAGTGGGAAACTTTTGGTCAGCTGTAGCTAGATTATCATGCAGCGTTCCGCTAGGATCTATTTTAAGTCCCTTGTTGTTTAACTGGTATATTCTGCCACAAGCCCATATTATTAGTAGTTTGAAATCCATTTCCTATCATCTGTATGCAGATGATATTCAACTGTACCTTTATTACAAACCTTATAGTTAGATAACTACTCATTCTAATGGACCATCTTAAGGAAATTAATGGTTGGATGAGTGTTTAATTCTGACTCCAGAGAGCATTAAGCCCCAAACTAGACATCATTTGGGAACTTTCTCATCCACGTAAAATTTTGGGTTAATTTTTTTAATCAGTTATGAACTTTTCATGTTTACATCAAGTCTATGACCTGCTATTGCTTTCTTTACTTAAGGCTTCTTTAAATTGCCTTCAAGCTTTTCAAAATGCTGCTGCAAGGCTTTTAACTCACACTCACGAATTCTCTCATATCACCCCATTGTTAAAGAGTCTGCACTGGCTTCCAGGTAGTTTCAGATATCAGTTTAAAATCTTGACTCTTACTTTCATGGCCTGATGGGGAGAGGCCCCCAGTTACATCATCGAGCTGCTTCATCCTTAGGTCTGCTGATAGTGGTCTTCTGGTTATTCCACGTACCAATCTAAAAAATAAAGGGGATTTTGCCTTCTAAACATTTGTGCCAAAACTGGAACAGTTTGCCTCTCTCTCTCTGCACCCCTGACTCTATGACTTTAAAATGCATCTATCCAGATCTATCAGGCATTTGGATAATATTTTTGTGTATTAGTTTTTTTTGTTTTTTTTTTAAAAATTCAATTGCATTTTAATATTGTAGGAATCCATTGAAGTGCATTACAATCTTAAAAATTGATATATATGAATAAAACTAAATGACTTATTTATTAACTGTTGAACATATGAAAAGTGTCACAGTCATTGGTAATGTGGTGATTGTCTGCAACGATTGCTCATGAGTGCAGGATTTCTTTATCAAAGTTGTAAAACTCCTGGTTGCCCGCTCTCCTTAGATTGCTGCAGCTATTTTGGATTTTTTTTTATATTTATATTTATAGCCTTTCTTTAAGGCTTGCTGCTGGGTTTGCTCTGGGCTCCTCTATATGACACTGAAGCTGGGAGGTCCACTATTCCCCCGCCCTTGACATTGAAGCTGTGAGGCACATAGTGCTCTCTCTCTCATCTTATACTTATTTATTACATTTATCTGATTCGTTTATTGTGCTTTAAACAGAATCTTATTGGGGTTTTTTTGTTTTTGTTTTTTTAAATTTCATTTTTGCATTTTCCAACTGGTGATTTTACTCTGTTGCATTGATTCTTGATTTACCACCTAATTCACCAGTTAGAACAAGATGCTTTTGATTTTGACAAAGGAGTATACTTTACAGCTTAGAAAACAGACGCTTTCTTCACTGGCGTTTCAACTACTTAGCTGTGAGCAGATGACAACATTTCCAGTTTTGCAACTATTAACCCACCACTTCTTCTGTCTGTCTCTATCTTTTTTGTGTCTTTTTAGTCAAGACAACTATTTTGAACTACCAGAGTCCCACCACTGGTCTGTTCCCAGTAAAAACATGCTCTACCTGCAAAGAGGCGAAGGTCCGGGACTCTCTGTACTGTGCTGCCAGTGCCTGGGCCTTGGCAATGGCATATCGGTTAGTATGCAAAATGCACACGCATGCAAAATAAACTGTGTAATATATGTTTGTTTCACTCAAATGGCAGCTGTCAATCATATGATATACATCTTCTTTATAACATTAAAAATAGAATAAAATATAGCTGAAAATATTAAATGTATTTCCAGAAAATGTATCTTTTCATACACCCAACCCAAGGGTAAACATGTAGTGATCTGTACAAGTTAAAAACTTAGAACTCATGTTTGTTTATGTTCAGTTAGACTTTTTTTAAGAACTCTTCGATTACTGTTGTGAGAGTATGTCAGACTGAAATCTAAATTCATGGTGAGTAGTGGAGGCGGAGGTCATAAACACAGATGGTTATTGCAGTGAGTCCAGTTTCTTGTGGACAGAGGTCTTTCTTGCTGTTATATAGTGATAGATGGCTGCAACATGTTGTGCTTCTGAATATGCCACTGACCCATAAACTCAGGAGTAGCTGAAAAACTAGCTCTATGTATTGCCTTTTTTCAGCATCACAGCGACGCTGCTGTAAAAGAAATACTAAAATAGATGGACAGCTCAGTTTGTAGGGCATTATAGGAAAGCAGACCAAAAAGCCCCAGTTACACTGGTTTCACAGCTTTCACGGTTTTTTCCCCTCTTGCTTCGTTTTCATGCTTACTGACCCTCATCTTTAATCTGCCTCTGTCATTTGGAGGCTTTGCTTTTTAACCACATAGGGGTTATTACTTCTAGGAGAACATTTCAAAATTTCACTGAGGCCACCAAACCCCTTTATCAACTTTCCCCTGTGTTGATGCCCAAATTCCTCTTAAGGAAAGAGCACTTCCACAAAATGAGCTTGTAACAGGGCACAGAAGAAGGGTGGGGGGAAAAAAGATAAAGAGGAAGGAGGCAGAGTTGGAAAGGGGAGGCATACGAGAAGAAAGAGTGAAAGTGGAGATGCGGGAGTGGTAGAGGGGAGACGTAAGCTGTTCAGGGTTCACAATAGAGAAGAAGTAGAAGATGGCGAGTGAGACTGAGAGAGGAAACTAGATGGAGGGGGAAGACGGAGGGAAAGAGCCGGGTAAAAATAGAGTGTACTGCAGTGATGTGACCAGAGGCAGATCCCAGTCATCAGTCATGGCTGCCTCCTATTAGAATTGTCACTGGGATTTAATTAAGATGATTCTCATCTGACAGGGTTGGATAGTGCCATTACTTACTTCACACTCAGATGCTGTGTGTGTTTGAGTATGTGTGTGTGAGATTCAACCACTAGGCTGGCAGTTGGAGTTACCACAAACTTCTATTTTAAGGAAACATGATGGCTTTTATCTGCAGTTTTGCCTATTCATATTTTCTATTTGTTATATATACTTTCTTGTTAATGACACTGGGTAGCTTTAATGAAAATTTCCTTTAACTAACAAGTCCATGCAATCGGTTTTGATGCACAGGGTCATGTCCTGAAGGCAGTCATTAATGTATTGTGTACCTCGGAAATTTTAAACGAGTATAACATCAGTGGCTTAGCTTTCCTTTGTTGTTAGCCAGAGTCATTATTAGCTTGACCTTTGTCAAACACATCTGAAATCTGCCAGCCTCAGAATGTGCTGATTCGCACTGTGGTTGCTGCAACCGAGGTACAAAGTGGCATTTCACTACCAGTATTCATTTCAGGACTTTCAAAACTTTTGTTTTCCATACCTAACAGATTTAGTTTAAAGCTGAATTGTTTCCCCACAATTTGAATGCATTTTTCTATAGTGCATAGCCATTCATTTTTTTGTTAATTTGCATTCACTATTAAATGTGAATTTATCAGCACTGATGACTAATATACTTCAAAATCAGTACTACGTGTAGGAAAGTCTAAAGAGAAAGAAAATCACTAATTTACAGTATGATCATTATTTCATAGCTATAGGTAACTACAACAGACAGAGAACCATTGTATTTAGTCTTGGGTTAAGCAGTTTGATCTTCACAGCAGTCCTGGCCAACTGACAGCTTTAACGGAACAAAATGATTGACCATTACTACTCTTCCAATGCTCATCAGATCAGGATTTATGTTGTCAATGTCAAAATCACATGGTAGTTCTCTGTATCACAATAATATTTAGGATGGATCCACAATCCTATTGATGAAATATGGGCTAGGCAAACATTTCTAGCTTTATGAATGCAAAATTTTGGCTTGATCTGGGTTATATCAACCTAAACCTGATTTTATTTTTTTATTTTTTTTTATCTTTCTTACCCCAAAAAGGGTTCAGCAGGTTATTTATTATTTGTTATTTGTTAAAACTTGGAAACAAAATAGCTTGACTAAAAGGTAGTAAGGAATTAAAGACCTTATTATTTAGCATGATTTATTTATCATTTATTCTGCTGGTTCTGCTGGTTCTGATGTTCTGCTTCAATTTCACCCATATTTTATTTGAATAAAATAACAGTTTAGACAGTTCTACAACGTGTCAGATCTTCTGACTACTTGGACTTTTTTTTTTGCCTCAGAAAACTTGTCCTTCATATTAAGTTGTGAGATCTCTGCTGTTACTTTAGCACATTTAAGGAGTAAGAATACTGACCAAAAGACCAACTATGACTCTGAGGCCCAGTTATTAATATTTGCTATTTTTAAAACAAAAGGAGTTGATGTAAGTGACTGTTTGGCTTCATGTGTTCGGCCTTTGTTCCCTGCCCTTCAGACGCATTGATGATGATATGGGACGAACTCACGAGTTGGAGCATTCTGCTATCAAGTGCATGAGAGGAATTCTCTACTGTTACATGAGACAGGCCGATAAGGTGAGTGTTTTATCCTGGCTCAGTACAGCTTCTGCATGTTTGCATAAAAACACCCCCGAAATTACACACTGCGTTGCAGATCAAAGGTATATTCCTGCTCATCAAAGCCTCTTAGTGCTACAGCCTTGGACACATCTGGTTCCTCTTTCATATCACAACAAATAACAAAAGGAGCCAGTTGATTTAGTCCTGAGGGCTTAATAACCAGCAGTCTCCTAATTTCCAATGACTTTTGCTCCGAAGGAGGAAAATTTCACGCCACCTCTACTGAAAACTGATGAATGTGTGGAGTAGGCTGTAAATGAGGAAAAAAAATTGGCAAACCATGTTATGTATTCAAAGAAAGCCAGATATGTCTCCTGAATATTTTTTTTTCCTCGTTGAGCATATTTTTTTAATAGAGCAGCCTGCTGTGTCCCTGTGTATCTGCACGTATATAGTGTGCACCGTTGAAAGGCATCCTCTTTCATCTTGCCTCGACCTTGACGATCCAATTTAGGGGAGAGAGTTTCTGTGTCTTAATTACAAAGCTGCGTTTACACAGTTAATTACACAGAACAGCTTTCGTTATGGCCCCGTCACCAACGCTTACGAAGTACATGGCATTTTTATGGAAAATGTGACATGGGGGCACTGCGGGGCAAATATCACAGAGCAAATACAGCAGCTGTGCCCCACTGTCCACTGATTATAAGATAGTGTATGAGGAAGAAAGGATATCTTTTATTTAACAATTACAGTTTTCTTAAAGGAAAAGATTCTACCTTTGCCATTGATAAACAAATGAGGTGGCTGTTTATGTTTATTTAAAACAGCTCTGTTCATACTGAATGCAAAGGTATACCGAAACATTTAGAGATTACTGATGAAAACAATGATAATAAAAATATTAATGCTTAAAATACATTGTTTAAAATGCCACCAGATCTTTTTTCTTCCTTCAAGTAATCAGTTTCTGTATCTTTAAACAATGTCCTAAGGTGTTTTAACTTAATTATAACAAATAAATAAATATAATACTTGTGTGTTTTCCTCAAGGAATTGGACAATACTGCAGGAGAAACTCATGAAACAGAGACAGTGAACAACAGATACAACATTCTATATAGATGTTCTGCTTTTATGCTGATTTGCATTGAAATTCAGGCAGCGTTGTGATCCAGAACAATATTTGTTAATACAAATTATTATATATGCAACAGAGGAACTCACAGTCCAGGCTTATTAAGGCTGCAAACAACACTCTTTTCCATTTCTATATTTAACTAACACCGGCCTTCTTGTGTTACTGTGACATCCCTCTCCTTAATACATGCATACAGTGGTGTAAACAAAGTTCTTTATGATTAAGAAATAAAAAACTCTAGATGGCCCTGTGTCAAAAATGATTGCCCCCTAAACCTGATGATTGGTTGGGCCACCCTTAGCAGCAACAACAGCTATTCAAGGATTTGCAATAACTGTCAATGAGTCTTTTTCAATGCTGTGGAGGAATTTTGGCCCACTTATCATTATTGCAAATCCAACATCTATTTCTTTAGCATATTTTAAGTCATTTTTTGTCAGTTCAAGACCCTGCAACTTTACCTTTCTTTTGTTTTTTTTTAAATACATTTTTTTCCACTGTGCTCTGAATGCTAATTATGTGCCAGTGGCTGCTGGAACACTAAATAGGCCAATAAGTCAGTGTTTTTGTGTACGGCTTGTTACACTGCCTGAAGAGACCAAAACATTGATCAATTGTGTTAAAACATGAGCTGATCATTTATTCGTGATCATCTAAACAGTTATTGAGCTCCCTGTATCCCTTTAACATGACTTGGTTTTGAAAATGAAAGTCATTTCCTGTTCAGTGAAAAATGATAAGGAATTGCAGTTAATTGGCTTGATGAGATGGAAGAGTTTTGTGCGTAGCTAAAGATGGAAAATAAATGCATGAAAGTGGACTGTTAAAACAGCAGGCGTTGAAGTAGTTTGCTAAATTGAAGCCCATATTGGCGCATTGCAGCACTTGAAACAATAAGCAAGATCAGGGGCCTCTTCAAATATCCCAAGAGTGGAGCCACTTGACACTGTGGCTCTGCAGGAGCAAGAATCAGGGAGACCGCTACACAAAAGCAAGTTTTATAGAAACATAAACAACAGCGTTAGCTGCCGACAGAAGGTACCCCTCTTATTCTGTACACATACGCACATAAGCATTACTCACTATGGGATGGCAAGAAATGGAGCAGTTTCAGTGAAAGTGGGACAGCAGGTCTCCACTATGACCTGACTATATAGCAAAATAGAGGGGGGCGGGGGGGGGGGGGGGGGGGGGGGGGCAGTATGCCAAACAAAAGAACCCAAATAAAAGAGCTCATAGTGTAAAGTACTGGAGATAGAGAGCTAGAAGAAAGAAAGAAGGTAGGAAGTAGAAAAAATGGAGACAACAACGAGGGAGTTAATGATAGAGAGAGCGTGAGAGAAGTAGAGAAAAGAAACAAAGGAGGTGAAAATGGGACAAAGGGCCAATTATTTATAACTGTGCGACAGGACAGGCGGCCCATCGGTGATTTGGTGTGTAGTGGAGTCGATGAAGCAAACACATGCAAAGCCACCAACAAACCACTGAGGACAAAGCACAACTAAACTGTTGTACATGTCTTGTTTTAAACAGTGTTATCATTTTGGCTGCCATAATCTGGCCCTTACGTGGTTCTGAGCAGAGATGTTTGTACTGTAACGTGTATCTGCTTGTGTGGCGTTCCCTGATTAAACTCTTCACTCTTTATCAGGTTATTTTATTAAAAACTAAAACAAAAGAACAGATTATGTGCAGCATGTATGACTGGAGTGGGCATGAACTCTTGCAGCCAGGATTTTAAACATTTAATTGTTTTGAAATGGCTTAAAAATGTTAAAGAAATGTTAGTTTCTTTAGACCTTTTGAATCATATTTGTATGGCTATAATAGATTGAAGTACATAGATTGAAAAAACAGTGCAGGCAGTGGTTAAGATTTAAGTAGCTGATTAAATTTAAGCAGCAAGACTAACTGAATTGAAAAAGCTGCAAAGAAAGCTAGAATAAGCTGAAGTAGCAATTGAAATGGAGGAGCCAAAAGACAAACAAACAAAGTCTAACATTTAAGTGGCCTAAGACAAAGGAGCCAGATGTGGAAATCCACTGACTTCTGTTAAGACTTAACTGTATGCAGACCAATTATGCTTACATTCTCATCACCCTTCACCCCAGCCTTTGGAGCCAGGAAAAAACCCTGGAAGTTGATGGGTCAGCAAAAGTGAATGCAGTAAAGTTTGGTTTGACAGATTAAATATAAAAAAATAAACCGTTTTAGCTCAAGAGAACATGCTGAAAGGAAGTGAAGTGCAATTTTACATTTTTTCCATTCACAGCAGTTATCTCAAGATGCCTGAGAAAATTATAGAAAACCAATGTGAGTAAACAGTTGGAAAAAAAGAAATCCCGGGGAAGTGAGAATCTGCCGTGACAAATTGACATGGGGGAAAGAGAAGAATGGACAGAAGAGGATGGAGAAACAAGAAGCAGCATTGAATTTCATTCGCTAGAATTGACATATATAGAATTAGAGAGGAGAGGAGGTGCCATCTTTGCCTAAAACAGTGCAACCATAAGAGACATGACAGACATTACAGGGTGTAAAGAAAGTTCATCACCATGTTTGACTCGATACAAAAGGTTTCGGCTGGTATGTTTTTGAATTTGTTGAAGGCAGCTCTAGTATACCTAGAGTTTCTTCTAGGAACCTCTGTTGGGGACATGGATGTCTCTCCCTTTGAATTTCTCTCTCCCTCCTTTTCCCTGGATCTTTTTTTCATCCTTTCATCTCTCTCTATTTCTCTCTCTCTGTATCTCTTTTAGGTGGAGGAGTTTAAACAGGATCCTAGCCCCTCAAAGTGTCTGCACTCTGTCTTCCATGTGGACACCGGAGATGAGGTTTACTTGCACGGCGACTACCACCACCTGCAGGTCAGCCAGCAAGCAGACAAGTAAAAAAATGGGGCAACTACCAAATGAATTCTTCATGCCTACACCTGTGTATTTGATGTGTGTGTGTTACCTAGGGGTTTTACTGTATATTGTAAAAAGTGTAGAGTAAAATTTGCCACCCTGGTATTTTATTTTGTGTCACATATTTAATATAACTTTAGGAAAAAATGAGGTCAGAGAAGAAGCTTCGTGGCAAGTGAACCTTGCTAAAGATGAATGAACAACAGGATGAATAAATTAGACAATCAATCTCTTTGTGACAGGTTTTGTTTCAAGTGTTTTGAATGGGGGGGAAATGCCATTAAAATGTCTCATTTCCTCAGCCCCTCTGCCTGGCATGCATAGACGCTCAGAAAAATGACTTTCTCCGAGAAGTGCTTGTGCACTAAATTGGCACTAAAACGGCTTGTTCCTCTATCAGTGGTATTAACAGAGGTCAGTTTGGTGTGTAGCATTTGAATGGAGAATGCATTTCTAGTGAAGGGTGGCCAATACATCAAGAGAGCTAGAGAGAGAGAGAGAAAAATCGAAATAAAGCTGCAAGGTTAGTTGCCTGTGAGGGGAGAAAAAACATTCAAAAATGTAAAAGAGGTAATAACTTATTTATTGATTATTCTATTTTTTCCAGCAACTTCACCATTGTTGATGATTTCCAATGTCAAAAGTTTAATAGCTACTGTAAAGTCATGTCTCATTCTCTGCACTGTGTGAGAAATTGAAGACAAATTGATAAGTATGCAGTTATTATACAGTGTATGTGCAAATGATAGTAATTGTTTTGATGGCATCTTATCCACTCTACTTCCCTCTGTCACCTCTACAGATCGATGCCGTTTCTTTATTCCTGCTGTACTTGGTGGAGATGATCTGCTCTGGTCTGCAGATCATTTACAACACCGACGAGGTAAACAAGGCGTTAAAATGACTGCTAAGCGGATCAGTTTTGAATATTAGGATCTAAATGTTGGCCTGTTTATCTCTACATTTTCTAAACTGTGAGCAGGAGGCAAACAGTGCCAATCTCTGGTCTCACTTGCTGTCAAGGTTAAATGTACTGATTATGATTATAAACTGCATGAAAAATAACCACAGAGTTTATTTTGTTACATTTTATCACTTTGTGGATTTTCCATGGTGCTGTGCATCTGTGGCAATGTTGTATTTTAAAAGATCTCCCAGGTTCTCTAATATGCATACCCTATGAGCAATGCTTATTCCCAACTTGTGAGTATGCATGTGCACACTTTGGAAAAAAGTATTTTTGTGAAATTCTGTATTTATTCTAAAATACACCACGATATAGTTTAAATGATCTAAGTAATCTGATGCTACCTTCTGAAATTGAGCTAGCTGCTGTAAAGTAAGACCAAAGGGTCTCTAAAGCCAGTTAGATATATCCTAAATCCCCTACAGATATCCTAGAGCCGACACAAATGCAGGATCAGGTGACAGTATCTCACTTTTATAGCTTGGCTCACATTTATGCTCTTGCTGAGCCGCTCAGTTGACTTTCAGCGGAGAAACGTTTAGATGATTTCATTGTGGAAGCTTAAATAGCCTCCTGAGAATCGAACCGGTAACGTTGTGTTTGGCAACACACCAGCCCTCTATTACTGAAAAGCTGAACGGTCTCTTGTACTTTGATTTATCTGTTGGTGTCATTTTTTTTGCCTTTTTTATGTATGGCTCTAAATAAAACAAGAAGGCAACTTGGCTGTTAAGTTTACACACTGTGCTGTTTATTATGTGGCCCGCAGGAGTATTTGGAACGTCATTAATTCTGTTAGTTTTTACAGCCTGCTCAGCTTTACTTACCGCCACAGAGCAGTGAAATTTGTGCCCCTGGTAAAGGAATCCATTTGTTTACTAAATTGAGCTTATCTTAAGAAAGTAAGGACATAGTGAAACATTATACCGCTAACCAATTAGTGAGCGTATCCCCTACGCACACCTCCCAACCCAGTCATCTCTCATTTTTCTCCATTTCTCACTCTGAACAAAGCAAATTGACAATGTAACTTTTTTATGAGGGCAGTCCTGTTTGTGCAGCAACCTTAATTTGCATGGTTAAACAGTGCTTATTAGGTTGTGTAATACAAACTGAAGCACGCCTCCCCCAATCTCACATTAACAAACATCAGATGCACTGAGCATAAGGATTTGAGATTGGCTTTCTCACTGAACACTGTTTGAAATGTGTTTCATTTGGACTAATCACATTATTAGAGT
This sequence comes from Oreochromis niloticus, assembly GCF_001858045.2. Taxonomy (NCBI): domain Eukaryota; kingdom Metazoa; phylum Chordata; class Actinopteri; order Cichliformes; family Cichlidae; genus Oreochromis; species Oreochromis niloticus. The sequence continues at coordinate 34,674,776 of NC_031965.2, forward strand.
GTTTATTAGTTTGTTGTTGGCTGTCACTACTTGTGAAGTCCATCGGTGTTCACTTGACTGAGCTGGAAGCTGCATTGCAGTATATTTTTTTCTTAGACTGGCATAGAAAGGCTGATGCATGTCCTCTGAGAAGATACACTATCGACCTCCTTCCAGATGCCATTTTCAGTTTCATGCAGCATGAAATGGAGCGACTCATTAGCCAGTTTGTATGTCTGGGGTGTTTTTTTTCACACAGGTGTATATGTGAGAGCTGCTGGCACATGGTAAAAGCAGAAGCACATGTAGTTTGCTTTTGCCAATGTGCCCGTGTTCCCAAATAGTCAGCCCCCGCCCCCCACAAAAAGTGGGGGGAGCAGAACTGGCCAGGATGGTTTTCTAGCAGCAGGGAGACAGAGAGGCTCATTTGGCCGATGGGCAGTAACATTCATTAAGATACCATTAAGATACTAAAAAGTTCCCCTCGTTAATCACTCTGCTCATAAAACCCCCCAATAAGAGACCCGGCAAACACCTTTCCCTCTTTCCCAGCCTCATCTGCTTTGCTCCCTCTTTCTCTGCCCATCTTCACTGCCTGGCCTATTTAAGACCTACACAGGTTCTGTCTTTCTCTTTCAGCTGTTTTACTCTCATCTCTCAATTTCCCTCCACCACTTTATCATTTTAGATTAAATCTACCATCACTCAAGCACATACACCCATGCACTGGCACATTATATGTCTCACTTTTTAGTTTATTTTTTCCTATATGTATACAGTATAATTTTGCAGGAATCTGCGTGGGCCAGATGCTAGTTATAAGAAACGTCTGAAATCAGCTAACTGCAATTTTAAACATTTTGATGCTGCTGTAATGTTTGGTGGAATCAACAACACTACTGATGAGTTTTTAGAGTCTGTATCTAAAGGGTGGCATTTGTTGTAAGTGCAATTTGTAAAGTGTATTGATACAGTGTCTTTATAGTTAAGGGTAGCTGACAAGGCAATGAAGCTCTAGCTTCACATACTGGTGCTCTATCCTGTTTAATTACAGTCTCTAGCTATAGGGTCAGTTTCACCTTGAGCATTGATTAGAAATCAGCTTTCTTTTTCACCGTAGTAACCTTTGTAATGAGAGAGAGTTGTACTCATCACCCCAGATCAGTATCAAAGGTCATTTGTCAATGGATCCAGACGTTAATTTATATATATGTGTGCGTGCTTGCGTGCTTGCGTGCGCAGCTACAGTACATTATGTACTGCGATTCCACTTTCTTTTTGGACACAGCTTCTGTCTCTAGCCCTGTTTAAATGCATACATGGGTGTGTGTGTCAGTATACTCTGTGTATGCAGGTTGCATAACCACAGTATGTTGCATGTTTTCCAAGTGTCCCATGTATGTTTGTTTTCTACATGCAGGTTTCCTTCATCCAGAACCTGGTTTTCTGCGTGGAAAGAGCATATAGGGTACCCGACTTTGGCATGTGGGAGAGAGGCAGCAAGTACAATAATGGCAGCACTGAGCTGCATTCCAGGTCAGTAAAAAGATAGACAAATCACAAAAAAAATTCTCTCCACACTCTCCGTTCTTTTAAAAGAATACCTTTCTCTCTCTCTTTTTTTTTTTACCTTACTTTTGCTTTTCTCTATACTTTGACCACTTTTTTAGTACTGGCCAGAATATGTCCTGTATGTAGGGTGCTGCAAAAGTCCTGAAACTCTTAAGTTACATACCTGAAATAAGGTCTGTGGGAAAGATGTAACACAAGAAAAAAAGATGTGAGAATGTATCAAAGATTCAAAATAAATGTTTTTAGAGCAAACCCATATTTCATGGGTTTGCTCTATATTTTACATGGTTTGCAAGAAGGTCCTGAGTTCAGTTCATCAGGCTGGGGTCTTTCTGAGTGGAGTTTGTATGTTCTCCCTGTGTTGCGTGGGTTCTCTCCGGGTACTTCACCTTCCTCCAACGGTCCAAAGACATGCAGTTTGTGGGGTTAGGTTAACTGGTGATTCTAAATTGCCCTTCGGTGTGAATTGTTGTCTGTCTCTATGTGTTAGCCCTGCGACAGACTGGCAACTTGTCCAGGTTCTACCCTGCCTCTCACTTTATGACAGCTGGGATAGGCTCCAGCGCCACCCGCAGCCCTGAAATGGATAAGTGGAAGAGAATGGATGGATATATTTTACATATATTTAATATGCTAAATGTGTCACTTAAGAGTTGCCATTTTACACATCCACTCATCTGATGCATTAGAATGCATTTGGAGTCATTTTTTGTATCTGTCTGATGAGTAGACCAATATCGAGTCACCTTCCACCACCTTGTCCACCCACACCTGAGGGAAATGTGTAGCTCTTTACCTGGTAAATTCTTCACTGTGCTCACCTTAGCTGCTCATGTTTTTTTTTTCCCTTTTTTTTTTTTTTTCTTTTTTAAACCTTAGCAGCTATTGCTTTAAATTGGGGATTGAGCAGTGGGTTTAGCAGTAAAATGAGGTGCCTACTGTTCCTGAATATTGCCTTGATGAGTCACAAGAGAGAAACAATAGTTTTTTAAAAATGCAACAGTGCTTAAATGCTCCATGGGCCAAATACACCCCTTAAAACAGATCTTTTAGTTTTACTGAAGTATTACTTTGGTTTCCTTCTTAAGTAACTGCAAATCATATTTGCCTGGACCCTCTGTTTCTGTCTCACTGACGGTGAGTGCAGCGCTTGGAAAAACAACAATGATGTAGATGGTTCCATCTTCTTGAAATTAACTACAAAACCCCTAATGATTTCAGACTTTTAGTGATAGGGCTCTGAGTCAAGTTTATTTGTAATATCTATGCATTTTAATTCACTTGATTGTGAAATTCTAATGGTTTTTGCTTACAGAGAAAATAACATTAACTATAGCAAGGACTCTTATCTATTCAATCTTCCTTTTCTTTCCTCTCCATATAAATAGATCAGTACCAAACAATAAATGTAAAAACACTGTATTTCCAGCAGGAAGCAGCAGAAATGTGGGAACATGTAACGCTTTTCTTTATAGTCAAGTCTCTGTGATCTATTGGGGCGTTTGTCGGGTCAGTGTGTACTGATGGAAATGTCAAATCAGCACAAGTTGGTAGCTTTAAAAAAAAAATGTCAGTCAGCAAGTAAATAGCCTATATTAAAAGAAATTGTAATGGACCAGCAATCTGAATGGTTGACCTCCATGCAGATAAGGATTTGGAACAACCTGTTCAAACACCAGCACTGGTTTTAGCCTGTGTTGACTCTTTGTTACGTTTTCCCTAACTGATTTATCATCCAAGGTCAAACCGGCCTCTCTCTCCTCGCTCGGTTTCTTGATAAAGATCCTCAATTTCTGCTATTGCTTATCTCTGAAAAGCATGTCTTTTTTTTCTTTCTCCAACAATCCAGAGCTATTGGCACCCGCCTGTCAAGATGTCCTCAAGAAAAGATAACAAATTCAGTGTATTGAGAAGTGCTGTGTCTTTTTGTGTTTCTATCTCTCCTCACCATGCTTTTGGATTCCCCCAGTTAATGAGTTGGCTTATATATGTACTTTTGTATTAATTACTGTGGCGTATCCAAAAACTGAACAATTCAGAATGGCTCCACGGAAACACGATCTGTATAATAATCAAACTCCATATTAGAACCATTCCTCAACTGTCTTGTCCGGCCTCGAAACATGAATATGGCTCTAAGCTCACAGGATTCACAGTGGATCATTCCTGAGCAGTTGGTGATTCTGGCACCTGCAGAATCACCGATCAGAGTCCATCACAGAATCACAATCACAATGAGTTTGTCCAGTTTTAATCAAGTAAGGAAAAGTTGGGGTGTGTGGATCAGTACTGATCCACACATACAGTGTTTCATATGTCAGTTTTGAGAAATGAACCACTGTATGTAAACACACCTACTGTCAGAGTAGCAGAAGACTGTTGTACAGTCTGCAGCAATATTTTCATCATGCGAAACCTTATCTCCACCTGTCAACTGAAATGGTTGCATCATCATTTTACTCGGGTCCTGATTCCAAGCATCACTTTTTTTTAACATCCTGGGTTTACACAAAGCTTTAAAGCATTCTATGTACATGTGAGGTACTGTCAGGATTTCTGACCACTGCTGTCAGTTTGCGCGGGTGTGTGTATGTCTGTGTGTTACACAGAACTACTTTCAGCAGAACTATTTTAGAGGCTAAATTAGCCTCCCATCATCTGTACGAATGCTTTTTAATATGTCAGCAGATCTACCACCAGTCAATGGCAAGTTTCCTGCATTTTTCCCTCTCTCCTCTCTGTTCTTTTCTAGGGAAATCTTGGTAGGGTAGAAAGGGAAACAAAATGACAGTAAAATTGATTCACATTTAGGCTGCATTGCAATCACAGTAGCCAGCCACTGTGAAATGCACTATGTTTTTTTTCTCTCCTCTCCATCATCCATTATCGAAAGTAGACCACAATCTCAGGAGCCTTCAGCTTTATTGAATCCTAACAGATAGCCATTTAAGATTCAAATGCGATTCAGAATGCTTTTTGGTGAACTTTGGGGACTTTTGACATTTTCAAAACACATTTGGTTCACGTTGCATCTTTTTTTCTGCTTTCTTAAGAATGAAAAATAATATATTCTTAAACTGATTAATGTTAGTTTGAATTATACTTGCTTATTGTATGTTTTGGTGAAAGTTTGCGGTTTCTTGTCTTTACAGCTCTGTGGGCCTTGCTAAAGCTGCACTGGAGGCCATCAATGGATTCAACCTGTTTGGAAACCAGGTATTTGAGTCCCTGACTTCTTACATGTTGCCACCTCTTTCGAACTCGCATGTACTTTGTATTTGTCTCCTTTCTAACTGTGCCACCAGGTAGTAGACTGCATTATAGCCCATTCAAATCTGCAGGAGTGTTGTGCATCTCCTCTATACATCAAGAAGTTATCCTAGCTGGGTGCGATGTCACCCTGATGACCAGCCTGAATTAATAGAAAGCTGCAGTTTATTTACAGGTAGACAGCATCAGTGTAATTAGTGCTGCTGTCACTGTAGCAAGATTGCTTCTCTGAGTGGACGATTGATCAGGAAAGTATGTTTGTGCATGTTTGTGTTTGTCTCAGCAAATTGCTTCTACAGACTGTGATCGATGGCCACAGTTGAATCAGGTTTCCCTCCAAATTTCAGAGCCTGTTTTTCTGTGTGCAAAGTCCATTAGTGGATATGTTTCTTATTTATTTATTTTATTTCTTTAGGAGAAGAAAACAGAGACATTCATTATACCTGCTAATGGATTGGAAAATGAAGCCTTCCACTTAGCAAGCTTCCTCTCTTATTATCTTTTCTTCTTATTTTCTTCACTCGGGTATTTGCCCAGAATGGTTTGTGTGGCAATTCTCTCCATTTAAGATGAGACTGTTTATCTTCTCATCGTATGTGGCCGTTGGGTATGACCGTAAAGTTGCTGTTTGTGTTTCTCTTCTGAACACCTGCAAAATAAAGGATTTAACTGTGCCTGAAAATGGATTTTGTCATTGAGCTCAAGCTTGTTGAAAGAATCAATTTATAGAAGTGGCTGCTTTATGGTCCATGCTGTGTGGGGCTTCTGTACATGTGAGAGAATGAGTGTGCCTGTATCTGCCGGTCTCGTGTCCCTTTGTGGGAATGCTACAAGCTTCTCAGTTGCTTATTAATGATCTCTATCAATCTTGATGTCCCAGCTGACGCTCATCCCTCAAGCACCAAATGTAGCTCCTTCCCCTCAACGCCCTAAACCGGAACATTCAGTAGACTCTTAACTCTTCTATCATACTTTTCACCAGCTGCACACTCTTGTGGCTGTATATCACAGTTAGCCTTTGTATTACACGGACAGACACGCATCCTTCAGTTTTGGAAAAGTCACACCCGACCCCTCACCACAGCCCCCTCAAAATCACACTGTGAACGCATGATAGAAGCCTCTCGGTGTGACAAATTGAACTGGGCGGATAAAATTGATCTCACATGAGGAGGATCCTTCAACTTTAAAGCCGGTCTTTAAATTCACAGTGCTGTTTACACACGGCTCTACAATCAAATCCCAACACATTCTAGTTTCTCTCAAGGGACTGTCACCTAATTCACACCGTGTCAAGAGCAGGGATAAAGCAGAGGAAAGCACACGCCTAACAAAGTCCAGTTTAATATATTTCTGTGAATTAAATGTATTTCATACATATATCAGTGCATAGAAAGTGGTGCCAAGTTAAAGTTCAAAGTAAATCATTATAGTGTCTTTAAAAAATGGGCTTTAAATAATTGACATTCAGTCAATGTTTATAGCAGACCATAAAAAATCCTAATGACATCAGTGGTTTTCTGAGAGGCATGAGCCAAATCCTCACAGTAGGTGGAAGGATGGTTGTATTGAGAAGTGGGGATAAAAAAGAAAAACCTGAAAATAATTTATATTGGCAGATATTTGCCTTCAAAGACTATCAAAGACTGCAGATTATAGTCATCTCATTCTTTTCTTTTTTTTTAACTTCAGATCACTCATGAGGATGCATAGTGATAGATGCACAAGGAACAAGCAGTGCTTAGTTTTCTAAAATCAAAGATTGTTTGAAGAAAACCTTAAAACAGCATCCACTGCTCAAAAAGGGTTGAGCTGTTGCACTGAGAGTATTCTACAGATTATGTCTTCTCTTGTTTTTCACTGACTTATCTTAACTCATTGCATAGTTTTTTTATATTGCTTAGTTCTGTTGAAAGAGATATTATGCTCCATATATACAGTGCATATTCAAACTTATTTTTTATTTTTTGTAAAAGGAGTAAATAGAAAAATGTAGTAGTTAAAGCATGATAAGCTGGTTGGACTGTCTGCTTCTGCTTAAAAAATGTGACTAAATAAAAGAAGACAAAATGGCTCAAATCTAAAAGGCAAAAACACTAATTTTACATGCTTGCTTTGTGGGTTAGTGTTTTTATACATTGCTTTTCTAACACTCTGTTTTCTTATGTGGGTTTTTTCACTAACTTGTCACACAGCTGCCTACACTGGTGGCTAGCAATTCACTATGTATGCACTATGTAAATTTCTAGAGGAAAGCTTGCTGATTTGACTAAAAGCCCTGGCCAGGTGTCTTTTTTCTTCCTTTTTTTTAAGAAATAAAAAACGTGACATTGGCAATATTCATACATAATGCATCTGACTTGCATTAGAAAGTGCTTAGCAGTTTGGGGGAATTGCCCACTTGGTTTCATATAAGCACTGCTGATGGATGGATGGATGAAGTGCGGTGGACCGTTTTTTTTAGAACCTGAAAAATGGTTTGATTGCTTCCCTTACTGAGTAAAAAGCACAAAATGTTCCCCCCTTCCTCTCGTGGAAATGTTTAAGTGCTCTGGATGGACAAACTGCATCGTGGTAGTAGTGCTTCATTTTTGTACAGGGAGACTTTTAAAGTGATCGGATGACTAGCTGTTGTTTAAGCACTCCCACACTGCACTTCAATAACATGAGCAATCCAAATATATCTGCCTGGTTTTACAGCAAAACAGTGTTTTGATGTGTGGAGGTGTAATACCGGAGGCTTTGAAGCCAAATAATTTTAAGCATTTCCATATTTATTTATTTATTTTTATTTCTTTGGACAAATGGAGGACTTTGTGTATGTTTGTTGTTTTGCATGCATAGAGCTATATGTTGCTGTGAAGCACAAATTGTTTAGCTGTAAATTGGATGCTTTTCTTTTATGCCGCAGGGCTGCTCATGGTCTGTGATATTTGTGGATCTGGATGCTCACAACAGGAACAGGCAAACCCTTTGCTCTCTACTACCCAGAGAGTCTCGCTCCCATGTGAGTACATCAATCAATTTATTGACTGTGTACATCTTTTAAATAATTTTAATAAAACAAAGAAAAGCATACAGATTTTACAAGTAACAAAAGGCAGAAAAGACACAAACAATATGTGCAATAGAGCACTTTTCTTCTAAAATTTGCAAAATATTATCAGCTTCGTATCTTAAAGATCTTGTAGAGCCATTCACTCTCAGAGTGCAGGCTTTTTTGTGGTTCCTAGAGTTTCCAAAAGTAGAATGAACTCGCGCCAGTGCTTTCAGCTATCAATCCCCGCTTCTGTGGAACCAGCTCACAGTTTGGAGTTGAGATACTGGCACCCTCATACTTCTACAATTAGGCTTAAAACGTTTCTGTTTGATAAAGCGTGGGGTTGTAGTCAGGATTCTCTCTGGTAACCATTTCTTAGTTATTTCTTCTTCATTATGCATTTTATTCTTGTCTCTCTTTTCTCTCCTTGTTTCTCTTCTCTTTTACCTCACCCCTAAACCCTCACCCTGGTTCTGCTGGAAGTCTCTTCCAGAGAAAGGGGGAGGTTCTTTCTTCCCACCATTGCTTGCTTCATAGGGGATCGTATGATTGTTGTAGTTCTCACTCTAATTAGTTTTTACCTTACAATATGAAGCGCTCTGAGGTGTCTGTTCTCCCAAATTGAATCAAACACAGTAAACTGAATTTTACTGAAAGCTTATGATGCCAGTGTCAGTCCAGCACAGTGAGCACTTTGCATTTACTTAATTTAAAAAATATTTAAACTATTAACTATTGTAGAGAAATGTTGAACCAGCATACAGGAATGTGCAGTCAGAGCAAAAAAAAAAAAAAAAGGGGGAGAGAGAAAGCTTCACAGTGCTGCACTCCCACAGTAATTTTATGATATCCGCCTTGCAGTGATCGTTAAAACAGTGATCAAGTAACCTTTCGTTTTGCTCTAAAATGCAGCAATCTTTTAAAATAGTTTATTCAAAAATCAAGAATCTTATTTTTATTTCTTTTTTGTTATTTTGTCTAAATTGATCATATTAGAACTAGAATAAATATTAAAAAATTCTTTAAATGTTGCATTTTGTCTGTGAGCTGATCGCTTTGTTCTTAGAAAAATATCCACAGTTGCACAGCATGACGCAAACGTTTCCCCCAACGCCCTTTTATGGCGTAGAGAAGCAGCTGTATGCGTAGTCTCTACCAAATAGTAGCCTGTCACGCATATGTCAGATACCTAAAAGGTTAATTACACACATCAAACAGACCACGCACTCATGTCAGTGTGTCAGTAGATATCAGTTCAACAATGTATTTTCCTCACGGTGCAGTCATTACACTGCCCGCACCTGAGCTCTTGATGGTACACCACTGACAAGAAATGGCAAAAGTAAGAGGTGGATATAGAGATGCAGGGAGGTAAAGCTCAAAGAAGAAAGCATGAGGAAAATCATTCCTACTCGCCAAAACTCGCAGGCACTTAAATCATTACAGCTGTGTGTCTGTGTGTGCGTGTGTGTGTGTCGAACTTATAAGCCAGAATTGTCTAGTCACCAACAGCCTGGGAGAAAATTAGTGTAATTAGACGATCAGCAATGGCGTTATAGACATAGGAGACTGACGTTAAGAAGTCTGAAGGAGTGCAGGAGAGACCAACAATTGGCAGGATTGTGTCAAGATATACAAAATATCAATATATCATCACTATGTCATGTAATATGTCAAAAGATTGAAATCCAGTATTCAATTCCAGACACATTCAATACCTGCACAGAGTGTGTTGCAAGCTGATATGATTTCTTAAGCTGCAGCTGCTGAGGATGTTACCATGTAGATTAGGGTTGTAACAAGAAGTTAAAGAATATAAATGAATAGGACTAGACAGAGCTACACCTGGCTCCTCTGTGAGCTGCAGAGATATGTGCAAAGTATAAAAAAGAAACGCGCTACAAAGGAGAGCAGCAGAAATCAAAACAGAACTGAAATCTGGTCCTTAAGCCGGCTGACAAGCAAGTTCATAGCCACGTCCATGTCAGAGCGCTTGTCCCTGCAGTTATTTTATAGATTCCAGTGCTCAGACAGGATATGGAAAGGCTTTAAATTTTTGGCATCTGCTGTCTATTAATAAACTTTAAATATTCATAGCTGTTTGCAGTGAAGCTATGCCCTCATAGATTTCATTTCCATTGCTTAATAGAGTAAACCAAACAATAAAGTAGGACTATTAGATGCTCAGTCACAGTGGTTTGTCAAGCCTGATAACAAGATTCGTTCCTAACGATAGCTTGTATGTAAATGTAGTCAGTGCTGTAGTGTTTTATTTATAAACAGACACTTTCACTCCTAAACCGCTTATGGGCATTCACGCATGTTTAATAAGTCTTTCTGTAGAATATATAGATGTACAATAAATTATCTTATTGGCTTCCCTCATTTTATACTCAGAAGTTATGCGAAATGACTGTGAGATGCAGTCATTGGGAAAAGTTTTGGTCCCTGTGGAATTTTCAAAATATTTCTCTGACCTAAAATGCCAGTGGATTTTCACACAAACACTAAATGTAGCTAAAATATATATATATCTTTAAAAAAATGAAGTAAAAATATCAGTCTGGGAATATATATTATGTACAGCAAATGTGGCATAAACTTTTCACGTAGTTCATAATTGTTGTAAATCTTTTTTTTGTTTGTTTGTCTCCGGCAGAACACAGATGCAGCTTTACTTCCAACCATCAGCTATCCTGCGTTTGCTGTTGATGATGATGCTCTTTACACTCAGACACTTGACAAGATTGTCCGCAAGCTCCGTGGCAAATATGGCTTCAAACGTTTCCTCCGTGACGGCTACCGCACCGCAAACGAAGACAAGAATCGCCGTTACTACAAACCTGCTGAAATGAAGGTTTGTACTCCTGTTTTCTCTCTATATTCTGTTCTTCTTTGGATTAAAGCCACAGTTTTTGTTTCATTTGAAAAAGCTCGTTTGTATTTCGCCAATGCAAAGAAGAAATTATGGTCTGTATTTCCATAATGTGATCCAAAATGTTTCTTGTGGTTCCAGGTTTTAATAAGATGTACAAAAAAGGGTCATTAGCATAGCAGTCGAAATAAATATTATATCTGTTAATAATATGCTTCAAATTTATCAAATGAATTTTAAAAAATTAACTCGACTTTCCTTTAAAGAAAATGATCAGTTAGAGATTTATGAGCAGTGACATTATAGAAATACATCGATTGCTCTATAAACTCTACATAAATATATTATGGTCCATTGTGTCGACAGCTAAACTTGATTTTCGTTGAGTAATTTTCTCTTTTGTTAATCTCTTTTCTCTTTTTCTTTATTCGTTTTACCTCCTGTCTATTATTTTGATCTCTTTTATAATTGTCTGCGCTGTTCTTATCACCTCTGTTTAATCTGCCTCACATGTTCCATAGCAGCTAATTATTCACAGAATTAAAGGATGATGCTTTATTGGGTACACTTTGCTTCTTCAAAACTATCTTACCTCTTTGTTGGTAAAGTGCTGGAAACATCTTGGTGAGCCAGTCCAGTTTGAACTGGAGCCTCAGCTGCATACCTTGACCATAACAAGTGACTGAGTTACTGTTGTCTTCTTGTTAGCTCTTATTAGTTTGGTCATTCACCTCAGACTTCTGGCATCAGCAAGGCATTTTTTCTCCCAGAGAACTGATGTATATGCAATATTTCTTCTCTTTTTGGAACACTCTTTGTAAATCATAGAGTTTCTGAAAGTCGTAGGCCAGCCCATCTGGCACCAAAAACCATGCCACGTTCAGAATCACTTAAATCACCATTCTTCCCCATACAGATGCTCAGTTTGAACTGCAGGTGCCTAAATGTGTTGCGTTACTGCCATGTGATTGGCTGATTAGCTATTTTCATTAGTGAGCAATTTAGCAGCTGAACAAAATGACGAGTGTATCTATGTGTCAGTGTGTGTAAAATATAGGTTTTATATAACTGAATTGAACTCAGTTGCCAGTAATCACATGCTCAACCTGAGAAGCACAGCTAGCAATGCATAACATGTGGAAAAGTTCAGCTTGAAAGTGCTTGACATTTCAAAAGTTTTCGAAATTCATAATCCTCCAAAGGTTTCATCCTTTTATGATAATGCTAAGAGATCTGCCTGCGACTTAGCCTCTCCCATTCCACGCATTCTAATCCCCCAGGTATTTCACCCTAAATCTTAGCGTGCATGTGCGTGGGTGTGCTGGGTATGCGGCTGAGTCGGTCCTTATCAGTGTGTATGCTCATGCATATACACCTATGTGAATGATCGGGCATTCATTGTCCTTTAGTGAATCCCCTGTGATCCTGGCCAAATGACAGTGCAGTCACTTTAGAAGCATACCATGAGTGAATCACAGGCTGGACTCTTAATACTAAACAAATCATTACTCTACCTGGAGAGCTAGCCTGCCAGAATTAATGAGCTCAGAGAGGCATTAGGTAAGAAAGCAGAGATCTGTGAGTTTAGAGACAGATGCTGGAGGTTCTGTTTGGCAGTGAAACACTAACCGACTGTTTCAAAAGGTCTAATCAGTTGTACCTAGTAGGGTTGTATGTAATCAAAGAGTCACCTGACAGTAATATGATTCCTTAATTACGTTCGTGATTCATTAAAAAGGATAGTCATCACTTTGTAGTGACAAAAGGTGACTTTTCTGTCTGAAAGGTGGGGCTGAGAAAAAAAGATTTAAAAAGGCACTGATGATGGAAGTGCTTGCTTGATATGTCAGAGTGGGCACTCATGGGGCTCCAACTCTGAACCACTTTGAAATGAGCTTTGTTTAATCCTGCGGCTAATAGGATACAAAGACTCTAAAGACTCCAAGGCTAAGAATTATCAAACAATGTTTAATGCCTCAGTTCCTTCAGGCTCCGTCCTGCCCTTAGTTCGACCAGCAGGCAGGCAGATTTGTTGTGGAAGACACTTTGGCCAGTTAACGTTTCATAATGTAAAAACCCAATTAATTTTTTTAATTCATTATTATTTTTTGAATGAATTAAAAAAAAAAGTGATTTGCCAGTTTCCGAATCCTCGCTGATTAATAGTGTTACAAATATATTATAAGTAAAATGTTACCTCTTTTGAGTCATAAGCCACCTCACAACAAAATGAAATGCTTTGAGTGTGTCTGACACAGTTTGCGTTTTATCTGGAGAAAAGAAATCACAGGTTGGCCGGGTTCCCCTGCAGAAGACATTGACTAAAGTTGTTGTTGGTGTTTAAGAGAGAATTCACAGCAGGGCAGACGTCTGTGCTCCCTGTCTGTTTACCATTGACAGAGAGCAGCGGCAGCAGCCTGTGTGATAGACAGTTTTACCAATCAGTCGAGCTGCTCAAGCACAAAACACCAGGGATCCCTGTCTGTTTACAGCCTCAACGGGCCAAAAGGCACAGGCCTCATTGGGTGACTGCCTCAGCTCTCCTGTTCTCTCGTACTCTCTCCCCCCCGCCACCAAATACACCCCTCCCCTGTTTCTCCATCTCTTTATGCACTTGCCTTTCTTTTTTTCTTCCTCTCTATAACCACCTGATAGCCGCTATTGCTTCCCGTCTTTGGTGAAATATACACCTCGAGGCCTGCAGATCTACATAATCACAGAGTGCCGACACTTAAAGAAGCACATTCATACAGACATGAGTATCCGCTCAGTGAAAAGCACCTAAGTGTGTTTGTGTGTGCATGTGTGTCAGCTCAGACAGGCATTTGTTATTGCATTAGGATGTCTCTGTTATCTTCCATCAGCGCAGAGATTATTGAAAAAGATGAGGTACAAAGATAGTCAGAACTAATTACTTTTATAGATAGAGGGACTAAAATCCAGACACACATACACGGACATATGCACACATGCATTTTGTATTGATGGATTTTTTAAGAGGCTAATAAAATTCTGCCGATTGTTTGATCTTTTTAGAAAATGACCTTTATTATTTTTAGTGTTTATCCAAATTTGGTGACTAAAGGTGGGTTTTTGTGTAGGGACAGTGTTTTGAGTTGATCCTCTTTAATTAAGCACTGAATTACTAGAGTGAATAATTGTCTACTTTTCTTTGTCTATTGTAAATGTGACTTGTAATTGAATGGCTTAAGGTTTTCGTTTGTGCATGGGTGCTTGTGTAAGATACAGTGCAAATACAGTAGATGAAGTGTGCAAGATTCAGAGAAAAATCCAGGAAGTGATGGTGTCAATTCAACTGTTTATTTGGGGAACTTTTGTCTAGCTGCTGCCACTTGGTGCTTTTGATTTATTTACATTCATTTGACAGCAATGTGTTTATGAGCTGACAGGTTTAATTAAATTTAAAAAAACAACCCTGAATAAATTGGCCAAATAAGAGGAAGCAAGGAGGGGAAAAACACTGACTGGTTTGATAAGTATAAAAAATGATGGAAATTATATGCCATGGCCTACAAAGTCACTAGTTCTTACTTGTGGGAAGAGGCATGGGTTACATTTTGCAGTGGATTTGTTAAAACAGCAACTGAGGGAATCTTTTAGAAAAAATTATGTTCATCTCAAACTAGACAAATGTGTGCCGAGGGTTTTGAAGTTGTTTTGGAGGCTAAAGGAAGCCAAACATCTTACTGAGACGACTTGGGTTGGTCTGTTCCAGGCAACATGAGAGCTGTCAATCAAACTTTGTTGCACACTAAACAGCTGGACCACAACCAAGCAATCTGCTGCATGTCTGGCGTGAGAAAGTGGATCAGTCAAAGGATTCTGATTTGCAATTTAGTATGAATACACAAGCAGAACTATCTACTATAAAATTCATGTGTTTAATGTGAGCCAAAGCTCCCATATTTATAAATAGTTTGAATGAAAAGAAATTATAGGATTAGAGGTAAAACCCTTAACACTTGGCCAACTATTGTGATGGGATCAGGTGGCTCAGCTATGCTGTGGTGACATTGTGCTGAGACATTTTGGCTCCGCTTGACCTCTTAGAGGGAAGGGTCACTGCAAACGACACAGAGTTGTGACTGATCACCTTTCTTCTGTGATGGGGCGTTTTTGTCGTGATGGGAGTGGTCATTGAGTATCACGCGTTATGGCCTTCACAGTCACCAGATCAGTCTTCACCACCATCATTAAAACATCCAAAAAGGGAATATGTTTTGGAAGAACATGCCCCTAACAAGCTTTCAGAAACTTGAATAAATACCTTAAAGGGTATATTGAAGCTTATTTGTGGCCTGACTAAGGAAACATGCTTCTCATTATGTATGATGGCTTGCAGTCCCATTTGTAACACATGGTATAGTTTATTGATTGGATTTTTGTTTGGACTTTATACAACTTTAGTTCATATAAAACTACTGTGAACCTCACATTCTAAAATGTCAAGAAGAACTGGACTAGAGCTAAAAGCCAACAATGTCTTTTTTTAACTTAAGCACACAGGAAGTAGGTATTTATATTGTTAAACATACATACATTGTAATTCTTTTGTCTTTGTTATACTGAGTGAAATCGGATAAATTTTTGATATCGCAGGTCTGAGTTGACAGGCAACATGGCAGTGTTTTTGCCACAGAGTCCGAGATGTCATTTTCTGAGCACTGCTCTTAAGTGTTTGTTGTTGCTAGGTTACAAATAATACCTTATTTCATGTTAGGTTTTAAAAGACTGAAAGCCAAGATCGTGTTCATCACCATCATTATTTAAAGTATCTATATCTAAGATCCCACCTCTTTTTTTGGATTTTGATTATTCAGTGAGAGAGAAGTGACACTGAGTCCTCAGTAAAACTAAACTCCAACTTTCTCTGTGTTTTTCCATCTATGTGTCTGTCTGTCGTAAACATACTAAAATTTCACACCTCTAGACGTCCTCCTCAAAACAAACAGCCAAGCTTTGAATTAGAAAAAAATGACCTTGTAAAGGATCAGTAATATTTCTCTCTATACTGACAGGTTTCATTCAGAATGTCACATCCTTTATATTTTTTCTCTGTGCCATACTGTTCCATATTCAGTGCTGCTCAAATTCAGCTTTAAAGTTCCTGCGCCTCTCTTCTCTTTGTGAAATGGAAAAGCAATAATTCCTCCCCTCTCTTCCTCTCTCTGTCTTTCTCCAGCTTTTTGATGGGATCGAGTGCGAGTTTCCCATATTTTTCATCTACATGATGATTGACGGTAAGCCTTGTTCTATCCATTGCTGCTCTTATGGTGCCTCAAGTGGGTCATTGCCATGATATAAGACAGACTTATAGCGTTTTACAGGAAATTACGTTTTTCTCTGGTTTTAGAGGACTTGGATACACACTTTTAAAATATGTGACTTTTTTTAAAAAATTTGTTAGTGAACCAAAGTAAATGGTCAGAAATAAATGAAAGACTCTAGTTTTTTCCTAAGCATTTCTTTCTTTCTTTTTTTTTAATCTAATAGCCCCTTTGCCTCTTTATATGCCACAGATTTCTCTTAGGACTGTCAGACAACCTGAAGGGCCTGTTGCTCTATATGAAGCTAGTCATCTTTATAGGCTCTGCTCAAAAAAAAAAAAGGCAGTTAAACTGATCCAGACGGATACATCAATAACCAACAAGCCTCTACAATGAAATGCTCTTAAAAAATCTTGTGTACCTAGTGAAATTTTTATTGACGGTGCCTCACGATTTTTCAGTATTGTAAAACTACTGTATTGCTTTGCTGTCATTTTATTAGGGTCACTTTGCCTGACTGATGCAGTTAACAGTTATATGTGAAAAAGCATGAATTTTCAATGTTTTATAATTGTTGTGCGTGCGTGCGTGCGTGCGTGCGTGCGTGCGTGCGTGCGTGCGTGTGTGTGTGTGCGCGCATGTATATGTGTGTGTGTTGTAGGGGTCTTCAGAGGAAATAAGGCCCAGGTCAAAGAATACCAGGAACTCCTTGAACCCATCATCTTTCAGTCTTATGAGGGTGAGTAACCACATAAAAGCCAACATGCACCCACACACATGCAGTGACCGCTGAATGAGGAAAACAGTGAACTCCAGAACACAAACATATATAATATTATCTCATCTGACCTGTCAATATAGTTCTTTTTAATACTTTTGATTCTGTTTCTGTTCTCTCCCCTTCTGGCAATGAAAAACTTATTAAATCAGTTTTATATATTCATACACCACATACCAAGGTTCACAGGGGTGTTACATCCAAGTGAACTCAACCTTCCCTATGAGCAAAAGAGCCTGGCTCATACATTCACCGGTACACATTGATGTGAGAGGACACAGTTAAATGATGGGGATGTCAAGAGCTGGGTGTTTCTATTCATCTGTTCATAATAGAAATTGAAATAATTGGAGTGCAGAAAGGATAATGATGTGAAACAGAGCTGACTTAAGTTACCCTGAATGTCTCTGCAGAGCTCTTTGTACTGGTTCTGTATAAATTAACAAAACTCCAGAAGTTAATTGGCTGGGTTTTAGAAGAGAACACAAAGGTGTTTCTCTTTTACTGTTAAATACTTATTAAAAGTGCAACTCCACCAATGGATTTTGTACTGTCAGAAGCTGCTATTGTATCTTCTTTTGCTGGTTTGCCCGACCTTCCAGGAGTCAGGGGCTCCTATTGTTTTGATAATACATAAAGCACATGCAGGGTTCAGCTATTGAAGACATGCTGATATATTGTGATGAGTGAGTGAGGTCGGTGGTGGGGGTCCTCAACTACAGTTGTGCTAGCCTTGAAGTAAGTATTTATATTAAATTCATACATTCTGAGTCATGTGTATTTGGTATACATGTGTATTTTTGTGTAACAAGCAGACAGGAATGATGTATCTGTATAAGTCATTAAGAGTGGGCACAGAAAGATTTTGTGTTCTTAACTGTAGGTCCAGTCACGACCACTATGTGTGAAATGTCATGCTAAAGTGCTAGACTTAGATGGTTAACATGGTAAACCCAATACTGCTAAAGAGAATTTTTATTAGCATTAGTTTTGGTTTTTGAATTAAGCTAAAAGTACAGGGGTGTCTCACGTAGCCATTTATAGTTATCTGATTTTATTTTATTTTTTTATTTGGGTTTTTAAATGGAGGATTTGTGTTGTACTGCTACCCTTAATTTTGTGCTACAGAGCATGTATAAAATAAAGAATTTCTTTGAGGTTTTTTTTTATTATTTCAGAAACTTTGAGTTGCTAGTGGTGCTAAAAATAAATGATCCTTAACTCTTTTTTCTACAAAGGTCGGGAAGTGTTTTTTCCTTCCACGCTCTCAAATCTGTGTATCTGTGTATTACTTTCATAATAAAACTTAGTTTAGGAACAAATTAAAAAATACACTTTTAAGTTCTTTGCCTGTATCTCATCTGTGCCTCAGGAGTTACAGCTGGTTGTCCACCAGTTGGAAGGTTGGTAGTTTAAATCCAGGCTCCTCCAGTCTGCAAAGTGTCCACAAGCAAGATAATGAACCCCAAATTGTTTCTAGTGCATCTAAATTCAAACATGTAAAGGTGATCTTAAGTACAGCAGTGGTTCAAAGGTTAAACTCAGCATCTGTACTGCTATCTGATTTGTTGCTGCTTTCCCTGTGTGCGACCAGTGCAAAGTTACTGAAGTCCATAGTTTTTATACTGTGTAAGAAGTAAAGATTATTTTTTGCTCAAAGAAACTTTTCCAGAGAAGATGTAGTCTTATGCACATAGAGCTTACACTTCTCATCTCTCATGCCAGGCCACGCTATAATCCCCAAGTACTACTATGTACCGGCTGACTTTGTGGAGGCGGAGCAGAACAAGCATGGGAGCCAGAAGCGTTTCCCTAGCAACTCTGGCCGTGATGGGAAAGTCTTCCTGTGGGGTCAGGCCCTGTACAACATTGCCAAGCTACTGGGTATGTCTGTGTGTCTGTCTGTCTGTGTGCTTAGTATGACGACTTGAATCGATGCATTCATTCAGTGTACTCTGACATTACTCTGCAAGGTCATGATTAACTTAAAACTAATATGACCTTAAGCAGGAGATTTATTATCACAGATTCTGTGTGTTAGACAATAGTTTTCATTATGAATTATTTTTGTAGCTATTCCTTAATACTTGTCTCACATGAATCCAAGGACCAAGTGTTTGTGTGTTTGTTTGTTTTTCTTTAAGTCTTTATGCATTTACACTTAGTTACTTGTCAATAGTCATACGTCAGTATCCCACAATATTCCCATACATTTTAATGGTATTCATATCTACCTTTCGTGGTATGTTTGTGTACACTCACTTTTCAGTGGATGAGCTGATCAGTCCCAAAGATATTGATCCCATTCATCGCTATGTGCCAGGACAAGACCAGCGCAATGTCAGTATGCGGTACTCCAACCAGGTAAGCATTAATGTAACTGTATCTGACTGTCATCTGTTATCTACAGACGTTTGTTTTCAGTACAACATCGGATTCAAGTGCTCAAGTGTTGTAAACGTATACTACCCCCATGTAAATATGGTTGAAATCAAAGCATTTAAGAGCTTTTGGCCTATGAAGTAATTGCATCTTACACATGATGACAATCATAATCTACTGGTTATTTTATTCTAGATGTCAAGTAGCTATAAGTGGAATTTTGCTGTAGAGGCAGAAAGTGGGCAGCAAGTGGATTGCTCACTCTGCATTTAAAAAAAAAAGAAAAGGACTTCTTCTATATTTGTTATTTCTATCAACTGGGACGGGAGTAAAATGAGTTAAAATGTTAGCAGTAATGAAACATCAAAAGCTGATTGCTGGTTGCAATACACTATATTTATTATATAATAATAAGAATGTCTCTCCAGTGGTGATAGTGTTCTCCGCTAGCAGCTTCTCTTCTTGTTTAAAAGTCTTTATTCAAATTTAAAACAGACATTTAGATTTTATGGTTTTTATCAGGCTTATATCTGGAATTTTTATATAAGCTGCTCCAGGGTTATTCCTAGCATTTCAGATCAACAAACACCTGCATCAGAGGTACATAAACAAAAAGGTGGTAGGTGGGTGGAGGTGGTATTTAAAAAAGGCGAGGTCCTCACTAAAGCCACTCTTGTTCCATGCCCACGTATTCACTTTTCAAATCTGGCTGGATTTATGTTTCTTTCAACACGATGACAATTGATGATACTGAACTAAACTATTGGGTGTAACTCATACTAGCTCAAAGCACAGCTCTTCACCGCACAGTGTTTAGAGTCTTTTTTTTTTTATTTTTTACATGGTTTCAAAATGGGTTGCAGGTAGAGTTCGTGCTCTGGAGTTTGCCTAGTCACATGTGTTACTGAAAACAAGACATCTAAACTGAGCCACACTGTTTCAGTATCAGCGATCTTAGAAATAACCAGGAAATTGTGGGAGAACCATAACTTGTCACAGTTCTACAGATCTTCATATTGTATTGCTTTAGCTACTCTGATGTTAAGTTTCATATTTCAGGAGGATTACATAAGCTATGACCTCACCTATTGTGCAGTTGCATGTGTCAGCCTCAAAGATGTACAGTAACCTCTCAATGCCAACTATACACCCACCCTTACTCCCGCAAGGCAATTCCCGCATCCAACCTTAAAACATTCACACTACTCAGTCCTGCTTACCACTGTTTGTTATTCATGTGTGGTAAGGTTTTAATTACTATTCATCCATCAACATCTAAACAAGCAGAAACTCCTGCATCTTATTTTACCTTGCCAAGGGCCAGGCTTGCAGACGAGGATTAAACCCAGTCAATTTTCTCCACAAACTACCTCCCTGAATGGCAATCATGTCTGAGGTTTAATTCTGTATCAGAGATGGCCGGCAGCTCTGTGGATCACACAGATGAAGGGTAGAGATACATACATGCTGGAATGATTTTCATTTTCTTTGTTGTACAGCATCCTATTCTGTTGCTGTATGATGAATTGTGTTTTTGAAGCTAGGTCTATAAGACAGTACTAGAACAAGGCACACAAGAGAGGACATATCCTCAGAGGTATGATGAACACTAGACGGGATCAAATAGGTTGCCTGGAAAAAGATCAGCAGACAGAACAGACAGAGAGAAACAAACAGAGAGCCAGAAATGGAAAAGATCATGTCAGAAAAAATCAGCAGAAAATCATTTGTGAAGTGAGAGAATTTTAGAGAGAAATATTTGGTTCTGAGACAAACATGTATATTTTTAACTTTAGGGGCTCACAAATATTCTTCAGCTCAATGAGGGCCACACTCACTGAAAGGTTTGGACATTTGCAAGCTCTGTGAAGACGTAACTCATCATCTCTCTTAATTCTGAATAATTGTTAAAGAAGGAAGCTCCCACGCCCATTTGACTCAGTTACAGTTTTTGTTTACAACTTGTCTTGCCAGCTAGCGACTGAGCGCATTTCAGAAGATAAGGGTTTGGTCTGCATGTGTTCTTTTATTATGAAAACTGACCTGATGCTTTATGCTGTGCCTCAGTCTCTCACTCTGTGCTGCTTGACTTGGTTTCTGTCAAAATTTGACTAAGCATGTATTTTAGTCATATAGCACACGGGGGGACAGTGTGGTCTTTGTCTTGGTCACAGAACACTGGATCAGCTCTTCATCTTCTTGAAGACCACTTGTGTTTTGCGGACTTGGAGAAGGCATTTGAACGCATCCCTTGGGATGTGCCAGAGTATGGGGTGTCTGGCCCATTGCTACAGGCCATTTGGTTCCTGTACAATCATAATGAGAGTGGGTGTTTCCAGTGGGTGTTGTACTCTGTCAGAGCTGCCAGTCACAGAACATTGATTCTGTTCATCGTTTTCGTGGACAGAATATCTAGGCGTAGCAAAGTGGTGGAGGTTCTCCATCTTAGGGCCTTAGGATTTCATCTTTCTCTTTGCAGATGATGTCGTTCTGTTGACTTCATCAGGTGAAAGAGATGGGAAGTCTGGGCTTCTCAGCCCTGACCCCACAACCCAAACCAAGGTACTGCTTTTAGCAGGTATCCAAAACATTAGGCAGTGGTATGATAGCAAGCATTGGCTTTAGCAATTAGGATCAAGTCGAATCAGTTTTACCGGCCATTATATCAGGAGCCCAAAGGCGTTCCCCCAATGGAATTGAGGCATTAGTTCCAGCACAGGACATTCAAGTACTGTGGGTGACAACACAGGTGTATAAAATTTATGTTATTTTCACTCTTTTCAAGCACACCTTCAAGAAACAGCATAGGTATTCGGAGTCATTGATCTAAATCTTTAGGGTTGCTGAACGACTGAAAGCATAGATTAGGTACTTACCAAGCTCTCTGTGATCTGTCCATTTCGGAACAACCATTGATTTTTAGCTGGGATCAAACAGAGAGGATTTTAAATATGTGTGTTTGTATTTGTTAATAGGATATCTACATATCAGCATCTTGGGTGCAGAGGGATTGTTCTCAAAAGGAAAACAGTATGAGTATGTTTAGCTGGCAGCACTGCTTTTATGAATTCAGTGTTCAAAGCTAGACTCCTGTTAGGAGTAGGAGTCAGGCTCAGAAATTTTTCTAACAATAACACTGTTGAAAGTTGATTTGTAGGCAGCGTGAAAGCTTGCTGTGAACCTGGACTCTGATGGTAGCAGGCACGACTCTGTGTGAAACCCATCAACAAAAGCCTATCGCATTGAGTTTGATGTTTTCAGTCTCACGCAGTCCAAATAAATGTGTGAACGGTCTTACTTCAACTTTAGTTCTGAGAAACCTGAAGGAAATTCTGGTGTTTTGTGACAGTGATGACACACTCACTAAATCTTTTTATGGTTGAAAGAGAGGTTTGAGTTTTGCACAATAAGATTATTCAATAGCTGACAGCTTGCTACCTTAACGTAACAGCTTAATTCAGTGTGCTAATTTTCATCATAGGACTGATTCCATAGGTGAGAAATACATGACCTCACCTCACCTGTGAGTAGTCACATAGGAATTTATAAAAGGTAATAATAGACCATATTTGTCTTCTCAGAATTGAAAAAATACAGAGATAACATTTTTGAAATGGAAGTTTGTTATAAAATCAACTCTTGCAGGATAATCTGTTGTTTTCTGTGCAGTGTATATAAAGTGATGATTGCTGTCTGTACATCTGTATCTGAAGGTCAAACAGGAACTCTTTCTTTAGATTATCTAAATTTTCAAGAAGAATTAGCTTTTAACAAGGCTATAGCATGAGTGTAGTCTCCAAGTGTCATAGTTTCCATTTCCCTGCGTGTGCTAGTGTTGACTTGAATCCAACTGATGGAAGTGGTGGAATATGGACATTTCCGAAAGCTGTGACTAAAGTTTACTAAGTGCCTGTCAAACAGTAGCTATTTAACACACAACTAGGTACACAGAGTACTTCGTCACTCCTTGGACATTGTTTTTCATCTGATATTTTTTATGGTTTTGCTGTCATTATCATCAAAAATACCTCGTCTTATCTGGTCTAAAGTAGACATAAGTTGTGATATATAAATTTCAAAGACCGATATAATGGACTCTTGAAAGCTGTGCTTGTGATGAATAATAAAACTAATTTTGCTTAAAACTTGAAATAATAATAATAAGTTTTATATTTGGCCCACTGGGGCTTATGAAAGGAAGCATGACTGACATATAATCACTGTTACAGCCCAAGCAGGCTGTGTGGGTTATCCTGCCAGCCCTTGTTTCCTCTGGAGCCAATTTCCACTTAGTAATCAGCACTGGCTTAAAACTGGTGTGAGAAGTTTGCCAGCTCAAAGTGTGGGCCAGTGTTGAGCTACCAGTGAGTGGCTTTGTCCTGTTGCTAGGAAGAAGCGTTTTTGTATTTTTCTTTTAGAATTTTTCATTTCAAGATGTTTTTCCTTTTTGTGCTTTTGTTTTAGGCCTTTGATTGGCATAGCCTAGCTATTTCCCATTTATTAAAATGCTGTTTTATTTGTGAATCTGCTTTGTTTGACTTTTTCTTTAGCCAGATACTTTATGATAATTATTCCTCCCCTCCTCTGACCCTTTTGTTGAGAACATAACATTTGGGCAAATGTTTTCAGACCTAGAAATTCACACAATTTTTAGATAAAAAAATAACAGTCACAGTTTTAAGCTAATGTGACAAGCCTGGTAGAAAATAGTTGGTTACTTATGCAGCTACCCACTGAACATTTTAGGTGTACTTGCACTGTGAATGCCATTTACAAAGCTGTGATAAAGATTTGAAAGGAGACAGCATTTCAAACAGGGGTGTTGCAGGTGAGGCAGGTGTTTTGCTCTTCTGTCTGAATATCAGTAAATGTGAGAAATCTTTTCAAGCGGTACCACCTGAAAGCTTATGTGAAGAGGATTTTATTTTCCTGTAAGACAGGAATGCCAGGGTTGTTTATTCATGCGGCTGGTGCTAAGCTTAGCGTTTCTTGGGGTCAAATGGCCACAGAATTTGTAGACTTCATCCTCTATTACCATGTATCCTCCACTGCCTCTCACCTTTACTTTTTTTCCTTTCTTATTGCTTTGTAATAAGTCTTGCTGGCTCATAATCTCGTGTTCGTTTTTCTTTTTTTTTCTGTTTTTTTCTTTTTTAAAAATCTCTTTTTTCTTTTTTTCCTCCAACTTACCAGTTTTCTCTCACTCACACCTTTGTTTACTCAGTTTGAAGCTTCATATTTGAAGCTTCGTATCATATTGTGTCAGTAAAGAAGCCCAAGATGGGAAGAGGAAAAAAAAATATGAGTGAGGGGAGAGGAAAAGAAACAATAAGAAATATAGTGTATACTGTGTGTGTGTGTGTGTGTGTGTGTGTGTGTGTGTGTGTGTGTGTGTGTGTGTATGAGAGAGAGAGAGAAAGTTGTGTGTGTATACATGTATCAGCTGTCCAGTTGCTTCTGCATCACCAGCGTCTCGTGTTTGGTCTGCAGGCAGAAAAGACACATGGGCATGCTGAGCTTTCACATGCAGTTAAGGCCTGATTTGTGCACTCCCATTTTCTCTTCTACGTGTATATAATTCGGTTCCCATAATGTTTCTAAAACAGAATACGTGTTCTATGCATACATACATATATGTCTTTGCATGACATCTCAGTCTCTATATGAAATGTGCATGTTTTTCTGTGGGTGCAGTTATTTACAGGATTGCGTGTTGGCGTACGTGTGTATTATTCATCGTGTCTTTCCTGCAAATGTTACGCTAACACTTAAAGTCCCTGCATCAATTCATTTCACTGGGGAGAATGAGATGCTGCACCCATGAATAGCCTGCAATGTTGTGCTGTTGGTTCCGCATATAAGCTTATGATATAAGTTACCGCAGGGCTTTTTGACATCAGCTCTGACATTCAGCAAAGGTTTAGAAAAGAAAATTATTTGCAAAAGAACTGGGTTGCACTCCCTCATACAAAATCATATAAAAATACCTGCATGAGGAATTAATGCATCTTTTGAGTCATTTCCACCAAAATATCTGGAATAGTCAATTTTGAGAGACTCAATTTAGAAGCTATTCTAAACAGCAGGATGTTAGAAGCTACATTTAGCTCCTTTGAATTAAATGCAGATGGAGATATAGTTGTAATGTAATTTTAACAGTTTCCCCTGAATACAAATCACCATATTTATTTTCTTTTTTTGCAGTTATTTATGAGGTTTATTATCACAGCTTTTTAATCCAGTTCCTACAGAAACCCTGGCTTGAATTCACTGCCCTGGAGGAACTTGGATGTGTTGGCGCAGACATGCCACTTACACTTATATTCCTGCATCTCGCTTCAGTAGTGGGCACTACAAAGCATCTGTTTTTTTTTTATCATCAACCTGAATCTACAAAACATTATATCACAGATTCCTGTATTATGCATAGGTAAAGAATGATGCAATAAATCTGTATCATGTGTGCACCTGAGTGGGGAAAAATAAGCTTTTGGATGGGGGAGCTTTGATTTTAGTTGGTGATCGGGATATTATTATATGCAGCTTTAATGCATTGTTGATGTGCAGGAACCTTTTACTATTGTAATAAACTAGAAGCCTGTTAAATAGCGTATGAAGCTGTAAAATCAAACTATGCAGCTTAAATATGTATGTAAGCCATGTGGCAAGAGGAGAAAAATCAGCAAAAGCGCATTATTACAGTGCTGCTGGCCTCTCGGTGCGCTAATAATAGTTGCAAATAAATTACCAAGATTATTTTCTTAGCTTGAGTCAGTGGATAAGCACAGCTTCCCTTGATATGTAGCAGCTTACAAAAGTTCATCGGTCGACTGTGTGCTGATTTTTTGCATGAGAGAAAAGGCGCTCCCAGGGCTGTGGGGGTGAGTCAGATCAAGCACACCCTGGGGAGCATGGGGTGACATCCTTCTGACAAACGTGCAATAATACGCAGCAGGCATAGCAATTTGGGGATCCAAGAAGTCATGAATGGCTGTGAAAGTGAATTAGCTGCTTATGTTGCTTATGTCACACACTTGCTATTAATGTTGTGTCCCTAATGTGCTCAGCTACTCAGGCATCCTTACCACTGTGACATTGTCTTAGTCTATTTTATTCTTACTCTGTCTGTATCACTTGTTTCATCTGTCGCTTTAAATTTTGCTCAATTTGCAGTGTGTTCAACTATTCACGCAAATTACATGCATTTCTTAAGTACATGCAAAAAGAGCATGTAGCCATCAAAAATAGCGGCTCTGTTATAAAACTCAAGGATCCTTTGGCTTTTGTTAGGCTTCTCTTTTGCATATAGATGCCATTCACATTTGACACGCACAAACACACACAAACACACGTACACACACACACACACACACACACACACTTGGCCCTATGTGAGAATGAGGTTAATGGAAAAATTGCATTTGTGGTCCACACTGTGGAGGCTGTCAGTCATCAATCAGAGATAAGGCGTGGGTCAAGAGGGGCCCCCAATTGGATAGTACAGCAACAAACATGCCTCCTTAGAGGCAGAACGAAAGGAGGTAGAAAAGTAGAGAATGGGTAAGGTTAGAGGGGTCAGAGAGAGGCGAGGGAGTGAGTCTGAAAGAGGTATGGAGGTAAAAAGCAACAGAAAGATTACCTTATTTCATTCTATATATTAAGCATGAAGTTGGCTGGAAACCAACTTGTTAAATCTAATTGGAAAATCTGGGTAATGTTAATCAATAACTTCCAGGGTCCAAACATAAAGTTTCATTAACACAACACCAAGACAGACTTAAGTTGCTCTCTCTGTAGCGTCAGTCCCGCTGAGAATTAACACCCACAGTGTAGCTTGATGCAATGTGTAGCAGCTTTCAGCTCAATATATGCTGCCTCTGGTGGAGGCCCAAAAACTCAAGCTAACCCCTGATATAAAACTTTAGGCAGGTTTGTTTATAATATCAGCTCACTGAAATCTTTCGAAGTTTGCAAAAAATGATTTATATCAAAATGAAAACCTTCGTTTCGGGAGTTTTTTGGTATTAATTTTATAAAGCTAATAAGAATTTGCCCTATTTTACAAAAGCTATTGGAACATAAAATATAGGACATTAATGCACGCATTAGCCATGGGGTCCAAAAGTGAGATGGAGTGGGATAATCAACTCTTAGATTAATAAAAAATGCACAAGCAACCACATTTGTTTTTTGTTTTGTTTGGCATCACCTTGATTTTGCCAAGAAGAACAAGTAGTAAAAAAAAAGAAAAATCATACTAACACAACAGGAGCGCCATATGGAGTAGATGATTTCATTAAATTTTGTAATGCCAGTCTGCATAGATTTGCATAGTAATAAGAAAACCCATAGCAAGAAATTGCTAACTCCTTAATACTTAAAGGCTAACAAGTTCAAAGCACCTCCAGAAATGTTGAATCCAAAGAAAAAATATTGTTATGGAAAATCCAACTGGATAATGAAGTTATTGGGTAATGTAATTCTTTATAATGTCTCAAGAACAATATCTAGTTGAGGCATAAATAACCAATATACCATATGGAGTTGATGATTAAATACTGATTATTTTTTGCATGCCTTGTTGCATACATTTGCATTCTAATGAGGTAAAACAGAATTCCCTCCATTTACTTTTTTAATAGCACTTTGGATGAGAAGCTACCAGAGCAAACATTCTCTTTTGTAGTGATCATGTCAATCCAAGAGCCTCTAGTTTACAAAATAAGTGGCTCTGTTTGTGATTGCATAGTCACTATGCAGTTCTCTTTATTCCAGATGAAGCACACAATTTTCTTTTGAGCAAATGATTGGTATTGGCTACAGGCTGAATTATTTCAGAGCAGCTGTTTTTAGTATAATAGATTTAATACAAAAAGAATAACTGAAGTATCATTCTCATTACTTCTTCATGAATCTGTGTATTTTCCATTGGAGCACAGCACAGGGTGGAGAGAAAAAATGGCCTTATCTGTGTCAGTCGGTTTGCATCAGGTGGCTGTTTTGTGTTTAAATGCACGCCTGCCTTCAAGCATACATTTTATTGAAAGCATGATGTGTATTTGTCTATTTGCTGAGACAGAAAGGCTACAATATGTGGCAGTGGCATCAACTCGTGGAGCTGTAATACTCATTTCAGTAGCTGTGCTGCAAGATTATAACACACAGGCGCCTGATGAGATCATTGAAATAGGTATGTGCCTCTACATTCAGTGGATTCAAAGGTCAGTAGTAGGACACTGTTCAATAATCTACAGATTGGCCCTTTCAGAGGAGCAAAGTGACACCTTAAGCAGCATGAAACAGATGGGTGTTAGAATCCTTCTGACCCAAGAGTGTACACACATCCATGCACATCCAGTCACAATATTTTCTAACTTACATGTGCATCCTTCACTTCATACTATTAAACACAAACAGAAACACACATTTTTCACGCCAACATGCAGACACTTCCTTCTGTATCTTCTGCCTCACTCACACCCTGAAATCCACGTTCACGCACACAAAGACACACAGATTGAGAGTGTGCTAAACCCTGCTGTTTGCCAAATGGCCTGGTAGTGGGCAGGAAATGTCGAGCTCAGTGGTCTGTGACAGTAAAAGCTCTGGAGGGATGGCTACTGACCTTAACCTGCAGGGAAATGGACATCACTCACACACACTCATGCACTTTGCATGCATTAACACTTGACACATCACCCGTACTCAGATGCATCCTCTGCTCACGCTTATGCCAATATCTGCTCTGCTTTTATGTATTCTCACAAAGTGGGTGTCTCTGTGTATCTGTCTTCCTTTGACACACCTCTACTTCTTCTTCTGGGTTACAAGCTGTTCTCTGTGCCAGGGGCCCCATTAGCAATGTCTGATTGGTTTGGCCTGTCGTTTCTTTGTCTCACTGTCAGTGTTGTTGGCCAACTCTGTTGTACAGTGTCTTCGCGTTACAGGTTGCTAATAACACCAAAGAAAAAGCAGACTGGGAGGCTAAACAACCTCGGGTGGAGTAGAAGAAACGGATCCAACTAGAGATCAAATATTTGAACCTGTGGCGCTCAGTTCATCCAAGCCCTCAATTTAACAAAAGACTGTCTCATCCCTTGTATATTAAGGTATATCAACACTTCCTGCTGCTACATTCAGAGTGTTAGGTGAGTGTGGGATTTGTGTTTGCAGCGACATGTACTCAGAAGAGGCATCTTGGCATCTATTCTCTGTTTGTTCATAGTTATTCTTGACAGTGTACAAGCCCAGGCTTTACAATAGACGCACTTTTCCCAGTACTCAAGTTCTGCCTTAAACCCAAAGAATCCTGACAGCAAACAAAAGATGCCCACTTTTTTTTTTTTTTTTTTGATTAAACAATTTGCACTTCTTTTCTCATTTAAAATAAGTCTTTTGGCATTTTTTCTGTAAATGTCATATGCTTTGTACACTAAAAAAAATACTAATTATTAATATGTGTATGGAAACATTCTTACCCTAAATTTACCATCAGATTTATGAAACATACACACTGGCCTATTTGGTTCTTACCACTGTGCATATGTCAGAATCATTCTGACTCAATAGACTAGCACAAAATGTGTAGCTTCTACACTATTTGCATACTACCTCAATATAAAGAAGCATGTTAACAACCAGGTGAGAAACCAGGACAAAACCCAAGTCTGAAGAAACTGAAACAATTGTCTCCAAAGAGAAAGCCAGGAGAGGTAAATGTTTCCACCAGAGAGACTATAAGAAAAACAAGAAAACAGCACGGTGACCTGGTGCAGCTAGTCTGTCATTCCAAGATAAGAAACTAAATACAAGTGAAAAAACAAATCCAGATTTTCCAGCATCTGCAGACTAGTGCCATGAAATTTGTAGTACTAGTAGTGAAATGCTTTAGTACAAAGTATGAGCAAATTCAGGCACTGATTTGTGCATGAAATATTTGTATGCACCAGCCACTCACCGTCTGGTGAGAGTGTGTTTTGATTGCTGATGCAATCCACTCAGTTTTGCATTTATGACTTCAAGAAAACTTAAGGTCACTCGGTAAACTGGAAAACTTTACACCTGAAGAAAACTATGACTATCAGATAGTCTAGGAACTGGTCCCTGGCACTTCCTTTCTAATCATGCAGTTTATGAAAGACTGCCCACCTGCAGTGGACTGATGCCCCATAGTTTGAGAACCAATGACCTAATTTGACACATCTGATCCGCTGCCTTTCGTAAACAGAAGGGTTGAACAGCAGGTGGGTGGTACTTCTGTGCTTATAGTCAGAGCTGTGATCCGGGTAAAAAAAGGTGTCTGGAAGGAGGTTTTAGACTAATCTGAAGCCTGAACGTCTGGCTCATAGGAATCACTTACATATACGTTACCTGATTTTATCTTATAAAATACTCTTTTGCTGTCTTTAATATGAACATCCACCACTGTAAGAATATTTATAAGAAAAAGAACATTTAAAAGCTTCCTGCTGAGTTATTCATAGACCATGTTTTGTTATAGTTCCATTGTGGCTGCTGACTACAACATGGATTCATTCTATGAATAGTAGCAGTGTGCTAAAATGCAAGGTGTGAGTGAGAAAAGTGGCTCAGTAGTGGCTTTTTTTCCCTAAAGTTTGCTATCTCGGCTTGGCAAGTGTATTTTGGCTAACACGCGTACGTCTGAGAGAGGAACAAAGTACAGGCAGGAGACAGAAAACGTGCTTAGGAAGTTATCTGAGCGGACAAAAATACTACCGCCAAATCTTCCCTATCTTTTGGCTTGTCTGTCAGTCTGAAACGACCAAACAGAACTAACATAACTGATACATGCAAGACTCAGCCACCAGAGAACAGCACGAGGTCTGTAATTATATGTTGGGAAAGAAGACAAATTACTGATTAAACATAGTAATCTTTTGGACGGAAATTCCCACTGATGACAGCCTTCCCTCTCATGTGGGCGGAGGAGAGACAGATCACCCAGGGAGCTCCCGAGTTGCTCCCCAGCAACAGAAACTAGAAGTTAGAGACTGCTGTGGTCCTGGCATTAGCATTTTCCCAGGAAGTGGGGAGAGAAAATGAAAGGGAAACAAGATTATAGTAGGAGAATAGGTACACTGTTTAATAAATACAGATAAAGAGATGCAAGCAATTAAAACACAGCCACATTGCATCTGTTGCCACTACCAGATAAACTCTTAAAAGTGTATTGAATATCCTTTGAAACCAAGAAATGTCACCTAAACAGTTTATTAGTAACATGCCTGCTGAAGAAGTTTAAACTTTAGAAGCTCTGTTTTACTTAAAATCACCGTCACATTTTTCTTTTATAGGGTAGAAATATATTCAGTAAATCATCAGACTGTCTTTTATCCTAACCTGTGGGTTTACTTCAAAAGCAATTCCCTAGAGGACACTGGTATCATAATTTTTGAAAAGCAGCATTAATTCTTTATGAACGCCTACAGACGTTGTACCAGTATAACATGATATTAGGAATGTGACTGGATGTTTACAGTTTATGTCATCTGTGACAGCGGCATTCTGTGTAAGCAGTTG
This sequence comes from Oreochromis niloticus, assembly GCF_001858045.2. NCBI lineage: Eukaryota > Metazoa > Chordata > Actinopteri > Cichliformes > Cichlidae > Oreochromis > Oreochromis niloticus. The sequence continues at coordinate 34,706,500 of NC_031965.2, forward strand.
AAGGTACACAGACCACAGACTGCAGCTCCCGTAGTGACCTTGGCACTTTACCTTTGCTGGCATGCATAAGAACAGCTGTGCATGCTTTAAGATTTTTAATGATTGTGGATTCCTCTGACTTCACCTTGGCTCTCGCATATGTCTAAATGATTGGATCTAGTTTATATTTATCTTGTTTGCATTTATGCTCTGCTCATCTGATGACAGGCACAGCAGTGTATTCTGTTTGTCAAGCATTTTAGAGCTCGTGTGTGTGTGTGTGTGTGTGTGTGTGTGAGACTAAAAACAGCACACATTACACATTAGAAACCATAATGCCCATCTGTTCCCAAAGTTTGTAATTATGCGTGTACGCTGTTGTCTGTCTTTTGTGTGGACATCTGAGTGGAGCCTGGCACAGCGACTGGGAACATATTTGTGTTTCCAGGGTCATTGTCGGCCTGCGTGTGTGCATTAGAACTCATTTAGAATAACACATGCTGGCAGGATTTGCTAGTTTGTGTTCACGTTTTGTTTTTTTGCTTTCTTTTAAATGACTTGCAAAGGGGATGGGAGGTTAAGGCATTATCTAGAATTGCATTCACACGAAACAGAGAAAGACAAACATTCCACGCTTAACTCTGAGACAACCTGTCACCGACAGGAGTTTGATTTTCATATGTGGCTGCATGTATATTTCTTTATTCGATGCGGCACTCATTTCATTATGCTCCTCTGCACACGTACAGGCAGTGGTAATCAGGCCACTTATCTTCCCCAGCCTCCCTGGCTCTTCAGGCATGATATCAAACGGGGCTGCTATGACAAGCCGAGGCTCCTGTAGCTCACACCACGGCTCACCTTTAATATCAATTGATTTTTTTTCCTTCACTCATAAGGATTCCTCCGGCGGAGGATAATATTTCTGAGCTGAGGAACAATGTATCGCTTTCTCAGTCAGGGCGCCTTTGCAATTATAGTGGCCAGCAGCATGCAATTGAATTCTTCACTTGGTTCTCCTCCGTGGAGGTGATTCCACCCTCCTTCACTCCATCTGTTTCCCTCCCTCTCTCTTTTTGTCAGTCTTTCTCTCTACAGGCCTGCTGGTTTCTTTTTCCGCCACATTGTCAGACCGAAAAACATTTCCCTAAATCAAACTCTCGCCTCATCAACTCCTCTTCCTTCTATTGTGTTCACCTCACATTCTTGTCATGGTCTCATCATTATTACCACTAGATGACCTTTTGAAATGATCCAACTGTAAAAATGTACACAGGAGACATTTCTCTCTCCCAGACACTGGATTGAAAATGACTTAGCATTACTTTTATGCTTCCCCCCCCCCGCCCCACATATTTCTGCTAAAACCCCTGACACTTTGAAATTCTCTCATCAAAATATGAATCTCAGAGCTGCACAGAGACCAACTTCCCGAGGACGATATAGAGCCTGGAGTCATTCGTCTGTGTAGGGGCATGAAAAGAAGGGATTATATTCCATTCAGATAGTTTTTCTTTCTTTTTTGGGGGGTGGTGGATAAATTCCATCGCTTGCTTTTTAACTTTATGGAAGTCTTTGAATGTTTTGTTCCTTTGTGATGTGATGCTCGCTTGAGGCTGCCTCCCTCGTGCTGCGCTTTGCCAGCCGACACACTGGGAGGGATCTGACCTTGAAATAGCGTCACATCATTTGGTTTAGCAGAGGGTTTTTTTTTTTTAACTCTTAAAGTTTTATATAAATTTTATATAGACAGAGGCTCGAGGAAAAGATCGTGTCAATCAATAAATAGACTCATAAGTCACTGTATGTTATAGGCAAAGGAAAACATTTGTCTGGAGGAGAAGAATAAAGAACAGAAAGAAGAATGAAACTGAATAAAATTGTCTCAAACACAAATGAATTGTGTGTGTGTGACCTTGAGTCATGTAAACTTTCATAGCACTGTTCAAAACTAGTGTTTTTTAAACACTCAGCTATAAATTCTAGGTTTACATCACCAGAACATTTTTTCTCTTTTCAGTCCACAAATAATATTTTTTGGTTTCAAATATGCCCAACCAGCGACTAGTACTGTAGCCCTGTCATAATAAACTGACTCTTTTGGTCAAATTGGGCAGCAAGCTTCTCTAAGTAGGAAGAGAGATTAACGGGAAGAATAGGAGGGGAAGTTCAGCACACAACATTAATCAGATATAGTGATGCTGTGTGACAACCCGATTTGCAGCTGTGCAGGTAAATCTGCTACTGCTTCAAGTTATTTCCAGTGTTTGAAAGTAGCTGAGTTTTGATTGTGTTACTGACAGGGGTGTGTTGACAGAAACCTCTGAGATTTGTGAAAAGCTGTTTGTTTGTAGATGATTCACTTCTGACTTGTGAGACTACCTGAGTGACAGCAAGACTGAGAGAGTGAGAGGAATGAAAACCAGTAGTGAGAATGTCAGAATCCACAGAGGTGGCAGAAAAAACAAGGAACTGAAAGAAGCAATGACAAAAAAAGTTACAATAATGAAGGAGAGAAGGCCAGTGAAGCAGGAAGAAGGAAGAAAGGGTAGGAGGGAAAAGTGCAGAGTTGAAAAAGAAAGAATGGGGAATAGGAAGGCAAACAGAAGAAATGGAGGAGCTATATGAGGAAGATGGAATAAATGGAAGGAAGAAAAGAAAAGGTCAAGGAAGGCTCAAAGGAATAAGATAAAGAACACTGGAAGGATGGGAAAAACAGAGGCCCAAAGAAAGGAAAAACAGATGAAGAGCAAAACATCGAGATTGAATTATGGAAGGTAAAAATCAGTGGAAATAGGAAGAAAAATAAAGACAGGAAGAAAGATTTGGATGAAGGACACAAAGAAAAGGCAAATGGATGTAAAGACAGAAGGAAGGAAGAACAGAAACAGCAGAGAAATATGGAAATTCAGAAAAAAATGACTGGAAGTAAGGAAAAGTCGAATGATACAAAAAATGAAATAAAGTAGAAATATAAGCAGGATGAAATGAAAGACTGAAAAGTACCAAAGAAAAAATGAAAAGATGGGAAAGAAAGTAAAAAGTGAAAGATCTGAGATGCACTTTTCATCTTGTGTCACAACTCAGTGCTTTTAATTTTGGGGAAAAAGTCAAATGAAGCGGAGCTGAAATTCATTTCTATTCTGCAGGGACTCACAGCAGCGCTCTCTGGCAAATGGCTTTTCACTTTGTCAAATTTAGCGAGGCCGTATCTCTGAGGGGCAGCACGCAGCAGCCAGGCCTGCTGCAGACTACTGCCAGTCCACCCGGCAGCTGAAGATATACTATAGCACTTAACAGCATGTTCCATTTCAGCACTTCTTTATTTCCCTTTTACCACTTCCTTGTCTGCGTGCATTGCGGTTTCATGCTGTCTTTAACGGCCAGGTTGTGCTTTTTTCTATAATCCACCTCAGTATCGTAATCTGTAACTTTTCATCTGTAATTTTATAATCACAAGTATCTAATAGCAATATAGGCTGCAGCCACTTTCAAGCGGCTTATGTAGAGTATTTCTGAAAATCCTTCCCATGCAGTATATGCATCTCTCCTCAGTCTTTCTAAGATTCTGTGTCTACTCTTTTGTGGAGTTAATTATTCTAATTTGTTTGGTTTGTGTGACAGATGTGTGCCATCTCTATTTACTAATGCGCTTCTTTCATTAGTGATTGTGTGTTTCAGTCCACACACAGGTAAACAAAACTGTGTGTTCTTTCTGTCACAGCGAAGTGCCTGAGGTTGTTGTACTCATTCTATACACACATTTGAAATAGACAGTATTATTAGACAGAAACAAAACAAACAAGCTCCCTGACCGTGTTTTTTTTTTTTTTTTTTTAAGCAGTTTTATATTCCAGTTCCCTGTTTGTTTTACCTTTTTTTCCAATAGTATGCTTCCTCTGTAGAAGCAGTCCAATTTTTCTGAAGCACGAGCATCTGCAGCTCGAATTGGTCGAGAAATCAGACTATGAATGCATTATGTGATTGTCCGGTCGCTTACTTGTTTGTCTCATTTTGGAAGCCAATATTTGAAACACTACTTACTTGAGGTTTTTGGGGTTGGAGGGAAATACACCCCAAAAACCTAAACACTAGGTTAATTTAGCTAGTGTAGCACAAGTGTGCGCTGATGGCTTCATGACACAGATTTCTAAGTAATTCTTGTGAGTTTAGTGATTTTTGATTGACTGTTTATTAAGCCTCAATAAATTCAACTCGATTAAGCCCAGCCAAATTGAGCTGAGTTTTCCATATGGGAACATTCATTTCTATATTTAGAAGTGGTCAGTCAGTGTTTGTAATTACTGTCCAACTAGAATGCTGTAAAGTTTCTTTGGTAACAACAGACATCACTGATGGTCTAAATTGCCTTTTTTTAAGCACTACTCCTCTAAGGCATCTCGAGTTAATATTGAGGACTTCACTGCATTGTTTTAGCTTTCATCTACTTAATTCATGAATAAAATAATCACATTTCCATATCAATTCAGTCGAGGAACTTGGAGGCAAAACTCCAGTGGTATTCAAATGATTTAATTAATCATTGGTGTGGTGGTGCTGGTTGCTATCCAGATGCCTCCGCTGATGATATATTCTCGGTTTCCGTTTCTATTTACTCCTAAATCTTAGTTCATGACTTCTCCAGTGGTAACTCTGAGTTTTCTGCCACTGCCCACTTGCCCTCTTGTGAACAGTCTTTAAGTATTCTGTGATCTGGCCTGCTGAACTGGATTTCCCTCTGGCACAACATGTTTGACATTGTGTTGTTATGCATTTATAAGAATACAGCAATATTATAAGACTGCTTAAATTTGGCATGGGAAACGTATACTGCTGTGAACCAGAGGGCATGTGCAGATCCTGCTGCTCTCTTTGTAAATAAGTCTTCATAAAGTCACAGCAATTTATAACTTTAAATTATCTTAGTGTTTAAGAAATAATACAAGTCCACTGCCACCTTTACACCGGTCTTGCATTCTTAGCAATTTGTTTATGTATCCAGTTGATAAAAGGATATTAACTATTTACTTGGGTTACTGTTTGAATCTGCCTCATCAAAGTGCATTTGAACTTAACTCTCCTATTAGATCTTTTTGCCGCTAGCATGCAGTTCTTAAGCTGCTACTAGACTCAACAGCTAACATCAGCTAATAATTTTGTTGAGTGGTGCTTAATTTAATTAAATTTAAGAACCCTGCCACTATAAGGACCTGCATCTTAGAACCATTATGTTGAAAGTAATGATAGTGGATCAAAAGTTTTTGTCATCTTAAATTAAAGATTGGGAGCAATGGCAAACATCTAGCCTGGCCCTTCCAGAAGGTAATAAATTCCACCTTCTGTAACATTACCTCTACAACTCATCAATATTAGCAACAAGGTACCCAAGCCAGTTTCTACTGAGCTTCTACTACTACTGATCTACTGAGGTGTAAAACCAACAATACCACATAAAGTAAAAAAGAACTCACAAGAAACCTCAAGGCTTTCTACTGGGCAGTCTCCCACAAACCCTTGGCTCCATATTAAGATACTATCCATGGGAATCGCAAATAAATTTGGTGATTCGCAACATCCACTGAAAATATGCTTGATTTCCCACTAAGAATAACGACAGAGCACTTAAGTGTAGAAATATCTTTCGGTGGTCTTTATTCTCACAGCTCAGCTCTGGCCATCTCTGTCCTAGACTGGATCAGTAAACTCCCAGGCCCCTCTTACATGGGTTAAACAGCCAGTCCATTGTTAATGACCAGTACTTCTTCATGATTTGAGGGTTTTTTTAAGAAATAGGAGACCATGTCCCAGGTCTGTGGGTCATAAAAACACTCCTTAACCTAAATGCAACAATAAAGAAGTCCATCTGCCAGGCCAATGCCTTCATCCTTCACCATGTCATTCAAAAAAGCAATACCTTTTCCCCCGAGGCTTCTCCCAAGTCTTTAAACACTAGTCCAGCTGCAGAGGATGTGTTGGTCAGGTTCATTCTTTTTCTAGAGTGCGCAACAATATGAGGCTTAGAAGGCTTAGCAGTTGTTTGTCCTTGCCATTCCCTACCCAAGCCAAACAAAGCAACTGATTTTACCATTTTTTTATCGCCAAGAGATCCCTAGGCAAATGGTGGGCGCAACAACGTATTTCTACTAACCAGTACAACCAGCACCAAAGACTGCAACCAGTACCAAAAACCTTACCACAGCTTAGAGCAACCATGAACAAAGTGAAAAGATTTTATTTGGCAGACTGCTTCATAATCTGGAGTAGTGAGGTGCTGGAGCCTATAATAGTTAGTTTCCAATATTGTTGCTTTAAAATGAAAATATTTGTTGTAGTCATTAGTCTTTATTTTACTATAGCATATGGGCTACACTGAGTTTTTGAAGTATAAATTCAAAGTTTTTGAGTTATCCAAACATCTCTGAATGGAGGACATGGTAGGGCAAATTGTCTTATGCATGGTAATTCTATTTTCTAGTTGCTGTGTCAGAGTGAATTTACCTCAGTTTGATTGATTATATGCAATCCTTAAGCTGTTAACAGCTGAATCCTTAATGCTGGCACAACGGAAGTGTGTCCCCTTGGATACAGTGCACTGTACTATATACTCATGCTGAGTAGTTCCAGCAGTTATTTTATGTTGAAGCAATGCAGCTCACGTTTCATGTCCCCTTTCAGGTTTCCAGCAGAGTTACCTAGGAGAAGCTAAGTGAACTTGTGGTATTCGTGGGTATGTAATATGTGGGTTTAATTGTGTAATTGGAGGCACTGTGGTACAAGAAAGAGTTCATTTTTCTAATCAAGCAAAATTATATTCAAATGCGTGTCTAAAAACAATGTGAGGCTGGATTAAGCCAGTCTGTCTGTTTTCATCAAATCTGCCTCAGTAAACACATTCTGAAATATCGTCTCTGAACTTTTCATTTCTTATTGTACTGTATAATTAAAGTTTGAGAATTTATTTGCTCATAGGTTTAAATGCAGCCAATTTCTTTTCTTCCATCTTCTTTTTCCATTTATTTATCTAAAATCAAATTCCCTGAAGTATCGTACAGGACTTTGGACTCTTAGATCTACACTGGTCTAACCACTGGGTATACCCACGGTCCACTATGGTTTGTTAACTACCTTCTAGAGTCCCTGTGGAGAAACCACACGTCTTTTTTCTCCACATTCGCCTCAGCCTTGAAAGCATTCCGGTCACACTACATTGATGTTTTCAGGGTTCCTCTGAAAGGTTGTTTAAAGAAACATTTGAAGACTCATCTCATTTTCCTCACTGCAGTTGCATAGTCGTGTGTCGACTATGAAAGAAAGCGAGCGGGAGTACATATCTGCTGCGTCTCCATTATACATTTCAACATCGTCTCCTTTGCCAAATGAGTCCTTTGTCAGCTCAGAGAGCAGCGCTAATGAGAGAGTTGCATTGCAGCATTTTAGAACCCATTGCTCCCGTATTAATCTGGAGAGATTTGTGTTCAGGCGTATTTTTTTTTTTTCTACTCAGCCACCCCCATCTCTCCCTCTGCTCTGTGATTGACGATAACGAGGTGGTTGGCTAAAACCAGCTCTTATCGACAAAACAAAATGGCTCCCAGCCGTGTGTGTGTGTGTGTGTGTGTGTGTGTGTGTGCCTACTCGTATGTTGGTTTCCCTGGCTCTGCATTCTCTGAGTCTGAGCATCTACACATGCTGGCACCGGTGCTCATGCTGCCGTGTTCTATGTGTCTGCATGTGTGTATTAGTGTGTAACCGTTTTAGTGCGAGTATCATCACAATGAGAACGAGATGAAAGGCCGGTTCGTCTGTGAGTCACAAGATGCTGCCTGCTTCCTAAATGTCCCCGAATAGTCGATGTACAATAAAGATGATCAGCTCCACTTACAATTGGTTTGTGCACATAGAAATTACACTCGTGAAAATGAATTCTGCAAATAAAGAATTAAGAGAAGCCTATATACAGATGAAGATGCATATAGTCAACTATTGGATAAAATAAAGCAATGGAGAAAAACTGATTTGCAAACATATGAATACATAGAAACCCGTCATGTGTTAAAGTACTGGAAAAGACATGTAAAGGTGAACTTTGATATGAAAGAATACTGTCACAAAGACCTGTAAATGCATAATAAATTTAAATAAAATTACTGGCAAATGCAAAGAAAAGTTACAAAAGTCTTTCAAAAGTCTCTTCTTGTGCTGTGGAAGATGATGAGTACAGATTTAAACTGTCAACAGTAGTATATAGGTTCTCCACAAAAGACAATTTGTACGTGTCTTCAGTCACTTTTTTTTCTTTTATTATTGTTGTTGATGTCAACATGACTGACACGTTGCTGTGTTCTGGTCAGGTTGTCAGTATGTATCTTCATGCTGTCTATGAAAAGGATTAATATAATGGAGATGAAGAATACTACGCCTCTGTCAGTGCGCCCCAGGGTGGCTGTGGCTACAATGTAGCTTGCCATCACCAGTGTGTGAATGTGTGCGTGAATGGGTGGATGACTGGATATGTAAAGCGCTTTGGGGTCCTTAGGGACCAGAAAGGCGCTATATAAATACAGGCCATTTACCATCTTACTACGATGCTGTTAACTTTGCTGATGAACTGATTTGTATTAGTTGTTTAGGATAGGTTTTGTTTTTCTTTCATGTATTTTCCCCCCAAACTCTCAGTTTGATATTTAAAATAAAAATGTTTCCTAAAACAAACTTTGGGTTATAGTTTTTAACAGATGTTAGTATGTATGGTGCTGTGGATTCAGCTGTGGATTAATTCACATCTGCAGACATTAGTGAGTCTTACAGCAGGCAGTCGCATGTGGGATGGGACAAAACTTGATGGTGTTTTCGCAGTGAGAAAATCGAATGCCTCTGTTCCACTACTGTGTCCATTTAATGTAATTTCATTTCGCCATATGGGTACTTAAGCAGAGAAAACATTAGTGTAATAACATTACATTTCTCTAATCTTTACTCCTTTTTCCCCCCATTTACATTGCTCTCAACCTTCACAATTACATTGCACTTTCCTCTCAGACAGGTACCCCTGTATCAATTTTTTATTCAGATTAGAAGTAGCAATAACGCAGGTTATTGTTTTTCTTCTATGCAAGTGAGGTAAATTTCGATTATAGCCACTTTCCTCTCAGTTTTCCAGTTTTCTTCTTTATTGATTGATGTTAAATCGAAAGGCTCACCAATGCCAGAAAGTAAATTTACACATCCAGTGATTCTAAAATGGTAAATGGCCTGTATTTGTATAGCGCTTTACTAGTCCCTAAGGACCCCAAAGAGCTTTACACATCCAGTCATCCACCCATTCACACACACTGGTGATGGCAAGCTACGTTGTAGCCACAGCCACCCTGGGGCGCACTGACAGAGGCGAGGCTGCCGGACACTGGCGCCACCGGGCCCTCTGACCACCACCAGTAGGCAACGGGTGAAGTGTCTTGCCCAAGGACACAACGACCGAGACTGTCCAAGCCGGGGCTCGAACCGGCAATCTTCCGATTGCAAGGCGAGCTCCCAACTCTTGAGCCACGATCGCCCCAAATCGTGGGGGTGATAAGAATCTTGTTCCAGTTATTTACTGTCTGTAAATATTTGCCGACAATTTCCATTGTGTCATGACATTTTTTAGTCAACACTACAGACCAGTTGTAGTAGTCCTAAAAGCTAAATATATATATAAAAAATATGAGCAACAAACTGGATGGTCCCTGTTCTCCCTGAATTTGTATTTCATAGTTGGATTTGTCAGACAGAAGGACATTTTTCCACGTTTGTGTCTGGTTATATGTACTTTTTCTTTCACTAGCAACCTGTAGGCAAAAAGTAGTCTTCACATAAATCCCTCTGTTTTTCTCTTTCACAGGGCCCCATAGAGAATGACATTGTGATTCACGTGGCCCTGATAGCTGAGAGCCAGAGGTAATGTTTGTGTGTGTGTCTGTGTATATATATGTGTGTGCGTCTCTTAATGTGTTGCAGGCCATAAAGGGAGGTTATTTTCCACTGCTCACTCCTAGTCAGCTCTGTCAGTGCTGTAATTGTGGTGAGCTCATAAAGCTGGAGCTCAGGCTGACCTCTGCCTCATCTGTCATTCTTCTCATTGTCTATGTGTGTGTGTGTGTGTGTGAGTACACATGTGCCTGTGTAAGCACACTTAAATACATGTGTGGCGATGTGGGTGTGTGTGTTAAACAGGGTCAAGTGACTCTGTGAAGCTTGTTAACCTGTAGCTCCAATTACTGCTGCTTGCAAGTCCCCATCAGGACTCCTGCATCATCTTCAACTTGTCTCCTGTATATACTGTGGTTCAGTAAAGCCTATTAGTAGTGTCTGCTGTTGTGTTTGTTGATGACCTCCCTAAACCTTTAAGATGCGCTTGAAGTGTAGCAACAGATTTAAGGATTTTTTTTTTTAATGAATAATTTTATTGTCAAGAAAATCAATTATGGAACTGATTTCAAAGAACGGCCAGTTTACTTGGCCAGAATTTGCTGGCCAGTATCAGACAGACCGATGCTAAAAGAAGTCTCTAAGAACCCCAAATTGGAATTGGAAATGGAATCTGCAGGCTACTCTTGCAGCTGTTGGAAGTACACGTGTCAACAATCAGAAGAGAGATTGCATAAATTTGACCTCCATGTGGGTGTGCCAGGAAAAAGGGCTTCACAGTCCAAAAAACAACATTAGAGCAAAACAGCAGTTTTGCTGTAGACCGGACCTTTTAGAATAATTTACTTTGGCCTGAATGAAGCATAGTGAACAGTAGACACATTTTGGCAGCGATTAAACACAGCTTTCTGGAGAAAAACGTCATACCAGCTGTGAAGGATGGTGATGGAAATGTTTTGGTTTGAAGGTTTGAAGGAGGCAGTACATCCATGAAAAACCCCGAACACTATGTAACAAAATATTTGCTCGAAAAGGTGGTCAGAAATGCCAACACACTTGTGTCGGTGGACAAGTTTGGTCCACCAAGTTTGGTGGACAAATGCTTATGTAAAAAAAAGTCACCAAGTTACTTCTGCAAAAGGAGGCAATGCAGGCTTCTGAGACCAAGGACTTGTTACTCATTTTGAGAACAAAAGACATGCAGACAAGATCCCATTAATGATTAATAAATCATTCAACAGTTACCCATGACCACACAAATTGAAACAGGCCCATTATAGTCAGCATATCTCAGCAGCTTAGGGAGCAAGGAATATAAATGACGATGCTAGTTATGACCGTCCAACCGTTTTTTAAAACTTACAGTGGTGAATTTCAATTGAATGGCACTGTGCTAGATGGCCTCCAACAGTTTAAGTGAAGTAGGGACAGGATTAGATTACAGCTTTTCTCCATCTATTCTTAAAATAAGAAAAATGATAATAATAAGGTGAATCATGGGTATAGTTTTTTTTTCTTGTCTTGAAGGAGAAACGAGCTCCATTTTTGTGTTTAGTCATAGTCTTTTAACCATATATTAGAATAGATATCCTGCTGTCCAGTTAGATTTCCAGCTTTTTGTGTCTCTGCTGTATGGGTTAGACAGAGTTCAGCATATCAGGGTTTTTTCATGTGTATTTTTCAACAAAAGGTCTGTGGGAGGGACTGGTGGGGCTGATGGAGACGGCATGAATTTAATATTGTATGTTTCTTCTCTATGTGGTTGTAGACTGCAAGTGTTTTTGAATACCTATGGTATTCAGACCCAGACACCCCAGCAAGTGGAGCCCATCCAGATCTGGCCTCAAAAGGAACTGGTCAAGGTAAAGCTTGTTGGTCACATGTCTGTTAGAGCGTTTTAAAATCATACACCTCTTTGACCTGTGTTTATGTTCTCCTCTTGTGTAGTTCAGAATGTTTGAGGTGTTCTCATTCCTATTACATGTCCACTGGAAAAATGACAACAGTCAGAAAAGAGATTTTAACAACTAATCAAGTAACAAACTGAAAACACCGTACTTGAAACTACACTTTTTCAGTGAGGCTTCCTGTTGGTTTTTTGTCTAGTTGTGTAGCGATGATGTCAGGGAAACTATTACAACTAAACTATTAGAAACCAAAAAAGGCTCCTTAACAAAAACTTGGATGTGGTATTTAATATCATGTGGTATTAGTGGTAATTCAGCACTCACATGGTGCATATGTCAGTCCAGAAGGGGGCTCTTCATAACGTGATTTGTTTTTCCCTCCTTCATTATGAGGCAGTTGGGTGAAGACAAACTAACTACTGCCCACAGTGGTAGCTAATTAACTGAAATTCACAATGAGTCTAAAATTCTACAGTCTAGTCTAGTATATTTGCAATTCTGTATGATCAGACAGTTGCTGTCTGAGTGACGGATTTTACCAACGTTAAACTTGAAATGTAACTGATTGCAGATCCTTTGGAGGTTAGCGGTTAGCACAGTTAGCGCCAGTGACTTGTCCTTGAGTTACGGGCTTTTCTTTATCTTCAAATAAGAAAGTCCCAGCCCTGTTTGCTTTGAATGATTGGAAGAAAATGTGAGGGAGGAATACTGTGATAGACTATTGAAGCCACCCCACCACCACCAACACAACTACACAGATCAATCTTGCAGTGAGCGAGATTACATTTCAGCAGTCATCTATCAATACCCCAATACGTCTTGGCTCAGTCAGTCCATCTGCTTGTCAGTCCAGGATTTCCTGCTCTTAAGATTTTCCTCTCGATTGTCCCATCAGTCACAGCAGGGCTGCAGAGTAGTTGAAGTGACTTATTAGTTGAGCAGTCATTGTTCACATTGATTGATCAGCATAATGGTGGAGCTTTCACTGTGGCAAACTGGAGATGCATTGAGCAGAGCTGCCTCCAAATTTGCTTTCAGAACGGTATGTTAGATGGGTCAAAAATTTGGAATCGTTTTCACTATAAGCTGTTTCAATCTCGCATTTAAATATTTAAAGATAAACACGAGCCTAAAAAAGCATTTCCATCGGCATTATGAGACTAGGTCGAGTGATGAACGATAAAAACCCCGAAATAATAATAAATCAGTTAGTGGTTCAGCTACATTTTTTTTAATTCTAAGCCACTAGAACTATTCCTTTCTCCCATTTACCTTGGTGGAATTCCTATTTGATCTAAGGTACATTCTCAATGCAAAGTGATATTTTATTGAATAAAATGATAATGAGTCTTTCTGTGTAAAAGGATTGTTTAAAAAAAGGTAACTTTGATTTCAGCAGTAATCCTGCTCTTATGAATCAAACAAGCATGTTGTGAAAATGAAAGTCTAAATCCTGTGTGATGTAAAAGCTCCCTGATGTCATCTTCAGTATAAATCAGCTTTTACTACAAAAGGGGTTGAGGTTCAATAGCATTTAATTAAATCTGAATTCACCAGTGAATCTGCTCAGCAAATCTAAATCCCTTCAAACCTTAACTTTCAAAACTTTAAGCAACAAAAGTAATAAAACTCTTGCTATTTAAAGAGCAAAATTGATATACTGATTGTGAGATGCTCTTGCTTATGCTCAGTGTCCAGATTATTTATTTATTTATATATTTTTAAACACAGAAGAAAAGTAAGTAGCAGATTGTTATTCAGAACTAGGAACTGAGCCCTTTACATGGAAATATTCCTGTAAGATAAAGATGAGACGGAAGGAAAGTGAAGCCGTTGTCACTTGCTTGAGTAGCAAGTCCAACACAAGCTGCTATTTTCATTCCGGCCACTCTGCTCCTTTCATCTTTTGCAGATTACACTATTTGTACTGTCATATTTATGACACCAAGCACTACCTCCCTAGCAACTTGTGCTTCAGTCACATAATATCCGTCACTCAAATCCTTGTCTCTCCTCTGGATACTGTTCCTCATCTGCATGTCTGTTGTTTGAAGTCTACCAACTCTGTGTTGTCTGTCTTTCCTCTGTCATATCCATCACTCAGTCACTCCCTAGTTGCTGGTCCTCATCTGTCATGTCGGTTACTTGGCGTTTATTCTCCACGCCACATTCTGTAAACAGCCATTTTCTTCTATCATGTCGTCTCTTTGAGCTCTGTAGTCATGGGCCTTTTTGCTTTCCGTCCCTCCATCACAATATTCGTCACATTTGAATCCCTAACCCGAGTCTCCACTCTAGGCCCGTATCCTGCCCCGCCCCCCATTATGTCCGTTACACCAAACAACTCTCCCCTCCAGGTCTATCATCTGCCTTTGAACTGTCATACCTGTTACTTTTTCCTTCTCTCCCTTCTGCCTCATTCTGCTGCACCGCTCAGCCTCTCAGATGGATATGCAATTGTGAGTCAGAGCGGGCACTGTGCTGAATATTAAATCTGAAGCCCAGACAGACATTTCTTCCTCGACAGAATCTGTTTATCTCCGAGTCACCACCATCTCTGGTGCTGCAGGCTGCATTTGCTCACCTCACCTCGTTTCTTGCGGCCATTTGATTGTGTTGACAACAGCTGCCTGTCGATGGGAGAGTGGCAATTACATTTGAAATGTGTTATTCCCACCCATGCACCCTTAAGCTGATCCTCTTTCATGTCACTGCTTTGTCCAAAAATAGCCTTCCTTTTAGCCGTTTCATATCTGATTGTCGTCGCCGATGTCACTAAGGATGGCAATTTGTTTGTTGAGACTACTCTTGATTTTTTTCCAATGTGATGCAAGTTACAAGCAGCTTGTGAAGCCTTCCAAATAAGATCCCAATGAGGCTCTTAAAGATCATTAAAAATACATTTTGTTGTTTTGGGGGTGGGGAGGACACTTTGCGTCAAACACCTGTCTCGATAGAGACCTAAAAAAATTGAATTAGTCCCCTAGAAATCCTATAGCACTTTGAGTGTCCCTTATTGTGCTGCAGTTGAGGTAAACTACAGTGTGCTCATGCTTGTTCAGTTTTAAAACCTATAGAAAGCAACCTTCTTCCCACAGTTACTCCTCCTTTTACAGCATGTACGGAAATGCAGTGGAGAAAAAAAAGGCATTGAATCATAAGCTGCTATATGCATTCCCCAATAGCTTTGAATTGTTGTCTTTATGAAGGCTCTGTAATCTATGATCTAAAAGACCAAAACTCTCCTGCAGTGCTGGTGAGTAAAATACTATTAAATAGTCATAATGGACAAAAATATAAAACCGAGAATCAGCTTGTGATAGCTTACCCATTCCTCTTTGTAAATCTACACTGAAAAAGTGTTGGTCACTGTAAAGAGGGTTTTTTTGTTTAGTGTTTTCTTTTTTAATTGTTAATTAATTCTAGTTTAAAAGATCGGTGTTTAAAATCTGCCCCGTTTTAATTTCAACAGAATGTTTATGGAACCTTAGCTTGAATATTTTTTTTCAAATATGCTGGTTAAGATTTCACTATTTTTAGTGCAAATCTTTTTGTGTCATTACTTCAACTGTAACTCAGTGAAAAATAATATTTCCAAGGGACTTTTGTGCTGACTTTTGGGCAAGATTTGGAAAATACCCATGTCATCACGGACATTATTTTGAGCTGTTTTGGAACCTGTAAGCTTAATTTAAGTCTCTCTGGTTGTCAGCAACTATAGCAAAAATAAATCTTTTGTGAGCATTGACTTCAGCAATTAAATGTACACTGTGCAGGGCACCAAATCAGCAATAATAAAATATGCAGAAAAACTCCTGTCTGAGCACCTGTCGAAATGAGGAGTATATCTATGCTGAAGAAAAAGTTTTGTAAGCAAATAATTGCTCTTCCTCACACTTACCCACAGAAGAAATGCGAAATACAGCTTTTTGTTACATTTTCCACATGTCAGACTTGCTGTTTGCGCTTCGGTCAGTGGAAATGCGAGGGAATGAAAGGATGCTTTGATAGGCTGTCTGCGTGTTGTTGTTCGTCATTGGTATTCTGCACACAGGAAGAACTGGGTGCAGAGGTTCCTCCACCCTCCTTTGGGTTTTCTCCTCCAGGTCTTATCTTTGCCTGTTATGGCAATAGTTTGCAAAGTCACTCAATCTTTAGTTAACATTTTTCTACTTTATAAATAAGCATATATGTATGAAACTTTACTTTTCCTCTCTTTTTAACATAATTGTGTATCATTTAGTATTAAATGCCAGCATTTCAGAACAGTGAGGAACCACATAGGAGTGGCAGAGCACCACCTTTTGGAGGATGTTGTGTATTGCAATTAGGATGAGTTGTAATGCAGCAGGGAAAGCTTGATAGGCAGATTTCCTGCTCTGATATTTGAGTCTTTGTGTACTGATGCTGTATGATGATAGAACTCATCCGAACGTGTTTAAATTTCACGCTCATATGTTGTTCATAGGAAATGAGCACTCCTGGTTTCATACTCAGCCACGTACAAAAGAGAAATGTAATACTGCAAACACAGATTTCTCTCTCTCTCTCACACATAAATGATAAGTTGTGGTGACTGTGTCACACCACTGGGCTTCGATCCAGCAGCGGCAAGAAATCAATGTCCACCTTCTTTTTCTTTGCATCTTTGCATCAGTGGATTTTGTCAGCAGGCAACACAGTGGTAAAAAGCTTTTATCTAAAACACCAAAGAAATGCTTGGGAAGCTGAAAGGCTGGAGCTCCTGTATTCTCTCTCCTGTTGTGTGTAAATGCATTTCAGAGATGGCTGAGGGGGAGGCCATGACCTTTTTCCTCAGTTCTGTTTTGACAAACTTTAGAGCCTTTTGGATATAATAATAAGTTATTACCTGCAAACTCAAGAGTTTTTTTTTTACTCATCCATCTTGGTTTTACTTGCTAGTTGTTTATAGATCTGGGTTTGCCAATTCCATAATTAGTGCAAAATGCATAGTAATGCTGTTAGTTCAAGCTTTTGTTAGCCTATGTGTATATTATATTTTCAGACTTGACTCACAGGTCTTATTCAGTTCACCATTTAAATGTGAGATTTGACCTCTGCCATCCTGAGCCTGTCTTCATCAGCCTAACCATGTTGGAGTTGAGAATTAATGTCAAGCTCTCTTCCAGCCTCTGTGCACCAGACATACTCGCACTGCTGATGTTAACATTTTTCATCTCATAAATTTGTTCTGTACTAAAGAACTGACTCAGGATTTTCACCTTGCGACTGAAGGACCAGACCGAGCCTTGAAACTTGACTTGTGACTTGATTAAAGTCAGTACAGTACTTCTTCTGTAGAGCTGGAAGAGATGGAATTACAGTGTGAAGAGATTACACATTGACCAGACAGGAAACACCTACTCTCAAAAAAAGGACCCCTTCCATTCTCCAATCTATATCAATCTTGGATGTGAACATAGAACTGGATCATTTTATTGAGTGGAGCTGTGATGATTTACCCAAAGGGGAAAAACATCTATCCGAGAAGAATTTTTAATGTCTTTTAAAAGAATAATTTGAAATATTTTCACTTTAGTTTAATTTGTAAAGAAACAAGGTCATATTTTGTAGTTCAGTGCAAAGAAAAAAGCTGATAGATGTTTCAGTTCAATCAGGAACATGTTACGGGATTTCATGAGAACGAGATGGAGAAGATGGTCAAAATCTAAGCAGTGAAGATACAAATTTTTCCTCTGTTTTATGTGTTAGTCTTCAATAATGCTTAATCCTACATGTCCAATAGCATAAACAAAGTGTCCATCCCATTCAAGTCTTTGCCTGGTTTGTAACACAATCTTCATTCTAAGAAATTACTGTTTTCATGGGCTAAATACAACTCTTCAGAAAGGCCTTTGTAACAGTGAGCCACAACATTAAAACTACTGATGGGTAAAATAAATAAATTACGTACCCACCAGCAGCACAATCCTTCTATGGCAGTGGCACTGAACTTTTTCGCAACTTCAAGAACCAAACTGCTCCCAGCAACAGGCAATATTTCCAAAGCCACATCACTCGCTAACCTAATTATGTTTTAGAAAGGCAGATTATGGCAGAGGAATCCTTCAACCAGTCGAGAGCCAGTGCTAATTAGCTAGCTATCTACAACTGATAAAATCTTTTGGTTGCTGTCATGTCGGCCAACAAATCCCAACAGTGTGAAATTGAAGACCAACTGTTATAAAAATTAATCAAACCTTTGGATAGATCTGCCGCTGTTAACATCATAACTTGCATATGTGTCACGTAACAACAGAGAGATTGACAGGCTTTGCAACTCAGATCACTAAATACGAGGATAAATCATTTTTGGGAACTATCACACCAAAAGATGTTATTGAGAACTCAGCTTGATCTCAGTGTCTCTTCTCGTGGGCCCCTGCACTGCATTACAACGGTGTTATCAGCTCTCGCTCCCATGGGTATACTTGGGTCCACTAAGCATGCTGCTGATGGTGGCACGGGGACCTTTCATTATCGCCACGTCTCATAACTTTACACAGAGCTGCTATCAGTAGGTGGTTCTGCCATATGGAGGTAATTTCAGCTTATGAGTTGCAACAACAAAAAATGTCCCAGTGGGACAGACAGATATTGGACCCATGCTTTCATTTAAATGGTGAATGGAACTGTGCTGCATGACATTTTAAATCAAATGTGGTATTTTCAGTCTCATAGTAGTACCAATTTGATCGCAGGGATTGCAGATAAAGATGTAGGTTGTAGTTTTATGTGAAATCAGAGAGTTTAGCAGGAAGATTTTTCCAGAGTTTAGTTTACTGATAAGATGTTAGTTTATGTCTCTGTATAATGTGTGTGTGTTTGTCTTTCTGCAGGCGTACCGTTTCCTTGCCATCAATAAAAAGCTGGGGTTGAGTGGACGCCCAGATAGGCCAGTGGGCTGCATCGGGACCTGTAAGGTATTTGAATATGCACACATGTACCCACACACATGTACGAGCATCTCAATACATGTGCTTACTGTACATATGCACTCCGTGAGACTTTGCACAGGTCATGGGTGACCACTAACAAACCTCCCACATATTGATCCACATAAATTTTCCAGAGCTTCACAATATGGCAACATCTCATAAAAAATTATTCGGCTCCACGAGTGCTTTCCTTCTTTATTCATACACTATGCATCAGTGAACGCTGAGTAGGTTTCGCGTAGTCTCAGGAGTTATTGCATTTTAATGTGCTAAGTTGGTGTCCAGCAGCCTGTGTGTTTGTGTCCGGGTATGTGCATGTTGTGTAGCTGTTACAAATTAGCATTTGTAACGTCCATGTTTGCGTGGCGTTAATGTTTCTTGCTGGTGTTGTTTGCGGTTTCTTGCAAATGAAGGACATAGTACAACTAAATAAGTTGAGCTATAGCAGCCTCCTCAAACAAAAGCATTGCCAAACAAATGAATCATGTCTCCCAACGCATTGCTAAGACAATATTATAATGGAACATTTATGGGGAAGATGGCTGACTGCCAGAGGACATTATCATTATCAGTGTGTGTGCCCCTGTGAAAATCTGTATGTGTGAAAAGGAGATTTCTACCAGTTGTGTGTATGTGCTGCATCAGTGTGTGTTATCAAGAGTGACTGTGTAACTCCTGTGTGCCCCCTCTGTCTTAGGATTGATGGCTTGTTTTATACGCTACCCAGAATAATGTATATGTGGCTTCTTGTGAGCTATCCGTCTTCTAATGCAGCTGTGTGTGTGTGTGTGTGTGTGTGTGTGCGTGTGCGTGTGCACGTTTCCCTCTAGATTTATCGTATCCTGGGCAAGACGGTGGTGTGTTACCCAATAGTGTTTGATCTAAGTGACTTCTACTTGTCCCAAGATGTTATGCTGCTGATTGATGACATTAAGGTAAGTCACAGTCACATTATGGAGCTTACCAATGTCATGAGTCCACAACTTACAAGATTTTATGTGCTTACACAACTTAAATAACTGAGATATATTCAGCTTGTCTGGTTTAAAGAGTCTGTTTTTCAATAAAGGCAAGAAATCTGTAATTTAATGTGATTTCTTACTGCTTTCACTTGGCCCAATAGAAAAGGCACACGCTGTCATAGCCTGCTTAATGCTAGGACTGATAGTAGCTTAACCTAAACTTGGCCTTTAAAAAACATCTGTAGGCTTGATGACTACACTGCATACTATGGATACACATTATCTCAGGTTATATTTATAGGTTATAATTATTCGTTAGAGGCTGCACATTACTATTGTGGGCTTAATGTGCAAGAATTAGCCAAAGATTTGCCAGTGATAACTGTTTAGACTTGATAAAAATAATTTATGGTTACGCCACTTATCATACCTCAGTCTGTAGTTTTGCTTTTGGTCCCTTTTGGCTTTAAATGCAAACTGAACTCACTAGACTCTGTAAATAGATTCCATAAGATGTGCACAGCTGGATAATATTCTAAAGAGCTTCTAATAATCATATTTTTTTTCTTTTCTTTTGCTTTGCCAATCAGTACGCCAGTGTTGTCTTTGGTCTTAAATAGTTGGTGCAAAGTAGCCTCTCACTGCTGAACATTTTTGAGCCAGGAGATGTACAAAGTGCAGGTAGCCAAAACATTTAACACCTTCAACTGTTAAAATCTCTCAACCACGGTAGTAATTCATGGAAGGTTCAGAACTTGTTGTTCTTTTTTAATTACTTTAAAAACATCAAACTTTCTGATTATTTCCATATTTCCATAAAAAGACTAATGATATTAGTATGGTCGCATACTTTCAGGACCGTTCTATATATGCACTACATACATCAGCGTCTGACACTCTGATTGCCAGCTAAGAGTGGCTTATCGGCATTAATTGGCACCTGCCACTGAAAAACGGTAGGAGCGTATGACTGCGGGAACTGGCATATACCAAGACTGAAATATTAATTAAAGGAAATTATCAGGCAGTCTATATCTAAGTTTTCTATGTGGTAATAAAGCCGCTGTTGTACTTTTTAATATGTACCAACTTAAAACCAAAGAATTTAAGCCCAGAGTGAACTCTAGAAATACCACAGATTCAAGCTGAAAGTTGAATCTTTGTACTGGAAGTATGAAATGGTGTCTGTGTGTTTGTGTGTGTCTGTGTGTCCAGAACACCCTGCAGTTCATCAAACAGTGCTGGAAGATGCCAGGGCGTCCTCTCTTCCTCGTTCTCATCCGTGAGGATAACATCAAGTAATATTTACACTCTACAATAGTCCTTTTGTCATTTTTTTCTGGTCTTCCTGCTGTATGATCGCTTTCTCAAAGCATTCTCCCTTCCCCAATCTCGTCATACATCACTCACTATCTCATCTTCTGTCTAACATCCGACTCAAGCTTGCAACAAAATGTCTTGACAGAGAATTTATTTTGCTTTTTTCCCCCATCAATCATGTTTCTGTTTCTCCTCCTCCCCTCCATTTTTTCCCTTCATTATGTACTATCTGTCTTTATAGCTGAAAGGTGCTACTGCACATTTGCTTGCTGATTGGGCGATAATGTTTCTCATTTGTATCACTATAGCCTGGCTGGTGGGCTGATTACAGTAGTATTGACCGTTATCCAGGGAGCCATATGTTAAATGTGCTACAAACGTTTAAGCAGCCACGCTACAGCATCTGGAATGAGTCAGTGGGCTCTCATAGAAACAATTCAATAGTCTTTAGTTTGCTATTGATTGGGATTATGACCTGTCTAGGGGTCAACAACATACCAGATAAAGCACTGAGTATACTCATTTGATCTGAAGCTTCAGTTGTGGTTATTGGACACTATTAGTGTGTTTAATACAGATATTATGTCTGGAATAAAATCAATGATACTTGTGATGAAAGGAGAGAGAGCTTATCACAACATTTTAACTTCTGTCTCATCAGAGGAAGCCGCTTTAACCCAGTCTTGGACATGCTGGCCTCATTCAAGAAGGGCAGCATCGGAGAAGTCAAAGTTCATGTTGACAGACTTCAGGTTTGTGGATCCGGTTAATTATGTTTGTGTTTGCAATACAAATGTCAAATATATGCTTTAATCAACACTTAAACAATCAAACTGGTCAACTAAATGAAAAGAAACCCACACAAAAGTCAAACATGACCTGCAGCACCGAAGCTTTCTACAGTAGTTGGATCCAGTTAAATCAAACAGATTTAATCCTGGCAACTCTCATTGCAAAGCAAGGGCGATGTCTGTCTGTGCCCATTAGAGAATATAGCAGGTAACTGTCTGGTGAATTCACAGTGGGGCCAGTGGGTATCATGTGTTCTGCATCCTGCACACACTAATCAGGTAGCTTGCTCTCCTAAACCAAATGGAGTCTTTCCATTTGAAACCTGAAATGGACTATGTTCACTTGAGGCACTGTGAACAATGACCTGAAATGTTTTTCCAACATGGCCTGGATTTTATGGCAAAACGGCAAAAGCAATGTGATAGCAGGTTTCTTTGACACTGAGATAGTAGCTACCTTCTAGTTTAATTTAATTGCTTCGAAATAATTCTTGTCAAAATATGAAATGTAACAAAAATGGACAGCAACAGCAGTACAACATAAGCTGACATGATACTGAAACAGGATGGTAGATTTAGTGCTAGACACCAGTGAACATAAAATGCTATTGCAGCTGATAGCTTGACTTTATTATGATTTTATTTCATAGGATTATATCTGAATACTTAAGAAAGGCCACTGGGCATGTATTTGTTAGGTTTGGTTCTTCTTATGTGTTGATCACGTTGAATATGGTGTATATTTCATATCTACAGCTAGAACCTCTCTTTCCTGTGAGATCATCAAATTGGGTCAATCATACATTTAACTGATCAATTGTGCTCTTAGATTCACATATTCTTACATTTCCAAGCAAGCACAGAATCAATATCACCACTACTTTTACTCCACTTTTGATTGTTTGCTTATTGTGGGGGCTTTTCATGAAAGCACCTGTAGAGAGAAGTATACAGGCTGCTCTCTTCTTTTAGCTCAGCAGATATTGCAAATAAACTCTAAAATAAACGCACTGGCTTAATATAACAAATGTTTTAATAATAAAACGTTGTCCCGGGCTTCCCCCTCTGCCTTACGGTACAAACAAAACTTTCTCAGCCTTTAAGCTGGTGTTCCTCTTTATGTTAATAGCAACACCAGTGTTCATCTGTGTGTGACCTTGGTCTGTGAAATTCAGTTTGAAAACTATCATTGTTGGCTTGAGAAGGCTAAAGCTGCTTTGAG
This sequence comes from Oreochromis niloticus, assembly GCF_001858045.2. Classification (NCBI taxonomy): domain Eukaryota; kingdom Metazoa; phylum Chordata; class Actinopteri; order Cichliformes; family Cichlidae; genus Oreochromis; species Oreochromis niloticus. Next base: position 34,729,546 of record NC_031965.2, read on the forward strand.
CTTTGAATGTTAAAAAAAAGGTGACTGGGACTGTGTGGGTGAAGGTTTTTATGGCTTGAATTTGAATGACAACATGGAATTAAATATTATATGGATAGATTGACAAGTCCTTTCCTTTTGTGTAGGTTTTGACCTACTCAGAGGTAAATAAAATTAAACTCTAAGTGCATAAATGAAGCGGCTTATTGGCATGATGAAATGGATGAAACAAGTGTTACGGGTGCTATAAAATAACCTCTGCCTACATAGTTCAGTAGGTCAGTGTTCAGTAGATGTTGCAGTGCCTACAATCCGTAGAAGAGTCAGGACCATAAAGCATATTTAAAGTAAAAGTAAAAGGATTTCTTGTTTGCTAGATTTTGAGTACTTCTGGTAGCTCAGGAGGAAGAGCAGCTTGTCCACTAATTGGATGGTTATTGGTCCAACCCCTGGCGTCAGTGGACAAGATAGTGAATGCTTAATTAGCCCTGATGTATCCGTCAAAGTGCAAATGTGTATGTGTGATTGTTATAAAGGGATAGAAAAAAACTGCTTTATTTTGCTGGTGCCTTGTCCATATCATATCTCAATTTGGTGCCTCATTGAAATCTTCGTAGGACTATTCCCAAATTTACAGTTAACCTTAAAGCTAACCTGCAGATCATCCTCAGTTTTAACTGCTTGGTCCAAATATCCCTACATTGAATGATTTTGAACACAGTATTTATGATTTCAGAAACCCAGAAAATTAGGCCAAGGTAGAACCAGGATTATTTGCACACTGGTAACTTTGTAAAGTTTATGACAGTTTTCCAACTTGAACTTCACTTCCAGTGTGTTTGTGGTGTTCAGCAGAGACTTCCTCATATGATCCTTTCTTTTTCTTTTTTTGCTTTAAAGTTTTTCCTTCTCTTTGCCTATTTGCCATTCACAACACAGCTAACTCCTACAGCTTTGAAACACGTTTGCTCTTCATCATCTCATTGTTATGGGGAGCGGGATTGCTCCTCTCCTACGCCTCTTATTTTTGTTTTGGAGTTAACTTCAGTTGGAATGGCTAATATCACATTTAGACCACAGGAGAAAGGCAAACTGAACTGAACTCCTACACAGCTATGCTTTTAAAATGCTCAAACTTTTATCATCGCATTACCGTGTAAGACACTCACTTGTCACTGCAACAGTACACATTTGTAAAATTTGTAAGTGTGAATTTAGTTCACACCTTACTACTCCATTTGTTATCTGGTACGAACTGCATTATTTAAACAGTTGTTTTGTAAACCGAGTCACCCGACAAACTTCCCCTCTGGGATCTACGCAGCTAGTTTTCATCTCCTATATTTTTCTGCTCCTGAGTAGAGTTTTAGAAGTACTTTGTCAATGCAGTACTGCAGAATCTCTTGAATGTTAAATTCACAAAGAATTTCTAAAAAGTCACTTGACAATTTCTTTGATGTGCATTTTCCTTATCAATTATTTAGACCCTGATATCTGGGGCATTTGTGGAGCAACTGGACTTCCTGCGTGTCAACGAAGCAGAGTAAGAGCCCCTCTAGTGTTTATGCTCCCTTTGACAGATGTCAGTGTTTTTGCCATAATTACTGCATAAATCAAAGTGTCTAAGTGATACCAGCTTTATTTTCATTTACTGCTTTAAATGTGAAAGCAAAGCTGCAGATAACACAAAAAATATAATTTGTCTGTATCTGTGTGTGAGAACAGGATCCCAGAGTTTAAAAGCTTTGAGGAGCTGGAGCTGCCTAAGCACTCCAAGGTGAAGAGACAAACAAGCACGCCCAACGTCTCCGACCTGGAGCAGCAGCCTGAGATCAATGTGGAGGAGTGGCAGAACAAGTCCACCAATGAGATCATTCAGAAGTTCCATGTGAGTTGTTCAAAAAGTACCCAAAAATAACATATTCTCTTAACTAAAGAGAACCGTGAATAAAATGGGCAGGGCATAAACTTTTCCTCACTGTTGTAGCTGTAGCTGCTAATTAAATGGTAATCTTTTATCCGAACAGCATTACCAAGACTGGCAGAAGCCCCTCCAGCTCTTCCTTTTATGCCATGTCTGACTTAATCAGTGTCGTGCCTGTTGTCACTGACGCCTGCTCAGTTTTGTTCCCCCCGGGCTCTTTGCCTCTGCTTTCCCAAACAGCGCCCTACTGTCAAATAGAAATGATCGTGGCTGAAATGTTTAACTATGCTGTTTTTACATGGAAGGCTCATCATCTCTGTCATCTGTATGTGTATCATTGTAAAGGACTGTGACTGCTTGGCAAGTCAGGCTCAGCTTGCTAGCATCCTTCTGAGGAGAGAAGGACCTGACTTCCTTGCCAAAGATGGTAAGCACTCGCACTGTGAGCTAGAGAGCAACTAAAAGCTGTACTTTCACAAATTAACAGCAAATCTGTTTAAATCGAGGAATTTCCACTTCCCAGTTTTGCCTGACATTATCTAAACTCTTTTCTACCTTTAAAAAATTTGTGCATTCATCAGTTATATCGTATTAATTTAGATACAGCTCTATTTCTCTTTGAAGTTTTTTTAATGTCTGAACGTTTTGTTGCAATTATAGAGAACATGATGGAAGAATTGGAGAGAATCTACAGAAGAGCTGGCAGCCGAAAACTTTGGTCTGATATTCTCACACACGCACACGCACGATTAAAATCTGTTCATAGACCTTTTTGCAGCAATTCAGCCTTCTGTTCCTACATTTCTTTGGATTACATTATATTTGTCCAGATTTGATTTTCGGTTTTTGCCTTTGCTAACATTCTTTGTGTGTGTAATAAAAAAACTTGGAATGGGAAATTTAATGAGATGTGAACTATATGAGGATTTTTCTCTTTTTCGAGGGTTCTTTTAAGCAGTTGCTTGTCTACAGACCTGTTGTGTGATCTTCATAAACACTTCAAAATAACTGTCATTTAATCTGGCTGAACTGTAGGCTGGCAGTGCGCCATGCTGCAGCTATTACCAAGAAGTTTGCCAGCTCTATAGCTCCTCACATCACCACAATTCTGGTGCATGGGAAACAGGTAATGTTCAGGCAGAGATGGAGTCAAGTCCCTGCATGAGTAGCACCAGTTAGTTGGCTAGCTTGCTGTCGACAAAGCTTTCCTAGAGCTGTGTGAGGTTCAGCCCATCCACATTTTGGATTCTTCTTAGGCAGGTCATTTAGATGTGTGAAAGAAAACATTAAACTGAATTTTGAGTTCATTCTTTTTTAAATAAGTTCAATAAATATGCATTAAATGTGTACAATGCTTACAATATGTGATCATAAGCAGTGGCCACTCAATGCCCCCAGAGTTATCTAGCTATTAGGGATGCGTTTAAAAGAATAAGATTTAGCATCTCAGTGTTATTTAATTGACTAGCGGTTGATGGAAAAACACTAACAGGCTAATATCTTAGCATATCAAGGAGATAAACGTATTCCTTGTGAAACCACTGGGGTTAGAAAAATAAAACATGGCTAACTCTCACACAGTCATCAGTTTGGATGAGGCAGCTTTGCCATGCTAGCAGGCGCCTTGACACAGATCTGTACGGGCTTTCTCTCTCCATTAACCATCACAGTGGCTCGCCCTTCACGTCTGCGGTTTTGATGTACATATATAATTTATTTTTTAGCATCACATGTTTCTCTAAGGCTGGCTGTATACTGCAAATGAAACAGAATTTGACTTGTAGCCACAGGACCAATTTATTTGTTTGCTAGATGAAAGTGCTTCATAGCTACTGTGGGAGCCGGCAACACACATAATGTAATATTAGAACAAACGTGGCATAAAATTTGTGAAATACATAACTGAGCCAAATTGACTGCCCTTTACTGTGTCTGTTGTTAGATCTTGCACAACAGATTTGCACAGAAGGCATTCAGTAATGTGGGACCTTGTTTTTGAAATAATATATAGGTCTTCTAGGGCAATGATATGGGTAAATGAAAACATCAAATCAGGGTACAATGTTTTATGTTGTCAAGAAATCTCTTTAATCTTTGTCTATAAAACTGCCAAAATTCCTTTTTGTTTGTGGTGTACTGCTGGCCTGTCTCACAAAAGACTGACCAAATACTACAAATGGTTGTCACAGCTTGTGAGCTTTTGTTCCCTTCAGTGTTTTTATTTGATTTTGTATCAGGTTGCCTGAAATGACAACTTTTATTGTATGCTGTTTTTTGTTAATTAATAGGATTTTAGCATAAAGAAATTTGATTATGCTGTCAAGTTTTTTAAAAAAATTGCCTGCAGGCAGGTTTTCAGCTTGCTGGCAAATGGCATCAATACTCAGTTCAATTTACTTTCTCATTTACCTAACATGGGCCAGGAAGTGAAGCTTGAAATAGGTTCCCCAACAAAGCATCGGTGGATTGACACCACATCATGCCTTCTAAACGTTAAAGCTTTGTTACCTTTTTTATTCATTGTATTCAAGATGTGCCTTTGTATTTCTGCAGGTTTAAGCACTGAATAACTCTACAGACACACACACACGCTCTCACACAGAAACACACACAAAAAAGATATTCGCAGCATATAATAAGAGGAGGGTGTGTTTCAGCTGATTATATCCATGCCCCCCATTAATCAGAGCATTCCATGTGTTCCCTGCTTCTGTGTTGTGGGTGTGTGTCGATAGCAGGCTTGGTTGTGGGCTACCATGTGAAGATAGCCACAGTTTGTGTGCTGATTTTTTCCTCATAGGATTCCTGCAGGCCCGAGGAGGCAGTTTGAAGGTCCCGCTGAATCCTGAACAATGAAATCAGAAATTAGTGAACATTAAAATATTTTAGGAGATGACAAACTTTTAGATGGTATTTATAGGGACACATTTTCTATTCATGTGTTTGACTTTTAATACTTTAAAGAGTATTTAATCAAATATTGGAAGAATTGCAATGATTATAAATTGATTTTTTTTTTTTTTAACTTTGATTAAATGATACATCCTCTGCTGAGGCTGCAGTCTTAGCCATTAGTCGTTATCTGTCGTGGTGTAAAGAATGTTCTTGTGTCTTTTCGCCCACTAGGTGTGTTGTCCGTCTTGCTGCCAGTCTGTTATCTAAGCTAGTGGACAGCCTTGCCCCCAGTATTACTAGTGTTTTAGTGCATGGCAAGCAGGTAAGTGGACACACAGACTGCAGGGCCTGATTAGTGACAATCCTTTCTGCAAATTCTGTCTGAAAAAAATGTTGGTGGCATGTTGGGATAATAATTTTAATGTTCACTGATTAGGAAAAAAATTAAAGTGGAAATATTTGGTTTAAAGCTCCTCAAGCTGTCGTCCTGTGGGAGTTGCTTAGGCCAGCTGCATGCTCATATCAATCATCACAGCTCGCCTCTATTGTGTGTCCATATAAGCTGTAGTTATAGTAGCGCTGCTGGTGTGACTACCATAGAATCCTAATCTGCACCTTGTCTAGACACACTCCATATGCCAATTGATATATTGTGACCCGTGAATTTGCCTGATGCCACTCCCTCACGCTGGATGAGTTTCGGCGCATCATTTCCTGTCAAGTGTTATTCAGAGATTAGCCTCCTCTCAAGAGTGTCAGTTATCTTGCCTCATTTTTACCCTTCTGAGCAGTTTTAGGCATTTCATTATGCTCAAGTAGCTCAAGGTGTGAATCTGCATATAGATTGCCTACCGGAGGGAATGCTCCTCTCAACATGATTGGAAAAGCTGATTTAAAATTTGAGACGCCTGTGTTCCTCTGCTTACAATAACAGCTCAGTTGGAAAAAATAAGAGGCACCACCCCATTTAAGTCAATTTTGACTCAAGTTTTGATTAAATTTCTCGTTGTTATTGAAATCCAACAAAGCATTCCCCTTGAATTTAAACTCGGCTGCACCCAAACTTTATTTCCAGCTTGTCGTCTTTGTACTCGGTTCGAATCCATTTAGATGTATAGATGAAAGATACATCTCGATGCTAGATTTCATCAGCTGAAGACGAGAATAAAAGTGTGTCCTCTCATCAGTTAGACTGTTGAGGTGTAATTTTGTTGAGATGGCTTCAGAAGAAACAAATACAAAAGTGGAATCTTGAGATCTGTAATTTTTTCCTACTCACTTTTATGTGGCTCTGAGAGAGGAGGCCAATTTTAGATTGATGGAAAAAGGATACTTGTAAGAATTACACCTTAGAAAAGTACTGCGCTCATGCTCGCCTCTGCACATACACACTTTTGCACATTTGACGTACTGCAAAACTTTCTAACCATACGTGTGTGATGTTTGCTTGTTTTACCGTCTGTGTGTGTCTGTGTGTACATATGTATGTGTCTATGGTGTTCCCTGTGATTACCAGGTCACCCTTGGTCTATTCGGACACGAGGAAGAGGTGATCTCTAACCCACTGTCTCCAGGGGTGATCCAGGGCATCATCTACAGCAAATGCTCCCCGTATGGCGGGGAGCGGGAGGCTGTTCTGCAGCAAGAGCTGGTCATCCACATCGGATGGATTATCTCCAACAACCCTGAGCTGTTCAGTGGCATGATTAAGATCAGAGTCGGGTAGGACAACGTCCTGTTCACTGGTGTCCAAGCAACCCAAGTGTATTTAGTGAAGCTAGATGAATTTGAGCAGGATGGGGCAGCTGTAATTCTCCCCTCCCTGCTGTTCATTCTAGTACAAACTATAGAAAGAAGCCCTCATGTTAGCTAATCAAAACAGTAATAGCAGCACAAGCTGACACGTTTGATCAAGAAATTACTTAATATTAGTTATTTTTGGACATATCCATTATTTTTCAGACCAAGGCTGTGACATATAAAAGCTTTACAAAAACACTGGAGAGCACAAGAAGGTGGCATTGTAAATAAGTTAAGCAAGCTATAAAAAATGGCCTCTCACAAGGGGCACAGTCAGAAATTATGCGTTGTTTTCCAGCTCATTAAAATGAAAAAGCACATGTACCTGTGGCAGAATCGACTTCATCCTTGTTTTTGTTTTTTTAACCTTTGAATTATCTGTGTCCTGTGTGCGAGCATGAATAAAACTGTGTGAAGGTGTAATGACAGGGTAAATTCCCAACAGGCTAAAAAGACCAATTTTTTTACCTGTGCACTTGACTATTGTCTGCAGTTACACTAAACGGTGATGGATAAGAACTTATTTTATCAATTATGTAAGTGACCATATCGATGTGAGCTGTGCAGGACTCAGTGCCGCCATTGATAACAGCAGGTGTGTATTATGTGGACTTCCAGATGGATTGTCCAGGCTATGAAACATGAACTGAAGATCGTGGCAGGAGACATGCCACCCCAGGACATCTACCAGCTCTCCCCCAGCGACATCAAGCAGCTTCTGCTGGACGTGCTGCAGCCACAGCACACTGGAAGGTATTCCCTCTCTTTCACTCACACACAAACACACACGCGCACGCACAAACATACATTATCGCACTTTGTCAAGAGCGTTATCCATGCTTTCTCCTTACATTTAACTCACAGATCTGCCTTTGAAGATGCTGTGTCTTTATCTTAATGCCTCTACTTTTTGTATAATCTTTTTGGCTTTAATTATTTTATCTTCTTTCTCGTCTACATTCATATCTTATTATCTGCGGCTGCCACAACCCAATTTCCCCTTGGCAATTATTAAAATCTTATCTTATCTCATCTGATCTAATACACACCAGCTCACAGACATTTTTCCTTTGGCACAAAGGCTGCCATCCTCATATTTCGCCTGTTACTAAGATGTGTTCAGCAGTTTCTTGCTCGTTTCGCCTCAGGTCTTGGCTGAACAGGCGTCAGATCGATGGCTCTCTGAACAGGACCCCTTTGGGCTTTTATGATCGTGTGTGGCAGATCCTGGAGAGGACCCCAAATGGTATTGTGGTAGCTGGGAACCACCTCCCACAGGTACCCGCCTACCCCCACTTTGCTGCTAGATAATTACTCTGACCCATGCTGATTAATGATGACACTGTGTGTTGTATGCTGTAAAAGAACCACTACTTTATTTTTTAATCTGCGTGGAAAAATGCTGTAGGCCAGAAATTCTTTTTTGGTAAATCATTAAAATCATTTGCATATGCAGGCATGACTCCCATAAAGAAATACAGAATAAGTACTTGTGGATAAGCCTTTTAATGAAACCCTAAATTGACTAAACCAACTTTAACTGTTGGTAAAGTAACTACTTTTAAAGTCTCGATAATGCTGATATGACCGCCACATGGATCGTTGCTCTGCTAAAATGTGGAAACAATGGAAATGAAGACGGCTTTCTGCACAAATGTTCTGCTTGACAAGTAGTAGTTACTAGTTTTTACTCCATTTGTGAAAATGTGCCTTGCCTCCTAACAGGTTTCACTGCTGGTTATAGCCCTTTGGCTCCACTGTGGCCTGAAATCTAAAGCACGTAGACACCACCAGATATGGAGTTTGCTCCCCTGAGATGCATTGGCAGACATTTTATGGCAGGCATTTCATTGCAGCCACCTTTAGCTGCTGCTTGTTTGGGAGTAAAGTCCTGTAAAGTCTGTACACAAGCAGAATCCATGCAGTTCCCATGCATACTTAATGAAATGTGAATTAGCACTGCCATCAGTAATTATGGACTAGAACCTTCATAAATATGGTGATGTCTGGACTTTTGGAGTCATTCACAGATTTTCTGTAAAGAATTAACTGCTGGTTGTTTGGTCAGTAGATCCAGTTAGTGTGACTTGATTAGCTATTTCTGCTTACACAGTGTTTTAACATTATTTAAAATACAACAGGTTCATGTTATTGTGAAGTGTTTCTAGCTTAATTTGTTGAAAGGCATGGAAGAGTAAAGCTTTAGCAAACAACACAAACTTTGTTGATGTCTACAGTAGGTCTCATGTATACTGTAGCACTGCAGCATGACCACATTTTGCTGGTCGCAAACATGCAAAGACATGTTCCATTAATTTTTTTTTCTCCCATTAATCACATTCATCTCATCTCCTTTATCCTCATCTCTTTGCAGCAACCCACATTGTCTGACATGACCATGTATGAGATGAATTTCTCCCTGCTGGTGGAGGACACGCTGAAGAACATTGTTCTGCCCGAGTACAGACAAATCATAGTGGAGGTAAACGAGCCCGTTCATCAGCACCAACAAATCGAATCAAAGTATTGAAGGATTTTACTCAGCCTGGTATCGGCTGTTCCTGTGGTTTACAATGATTAGATTTCAGTAATTTTGAGACTTTCTTCATTGTTGTTAATATTAACTTCTTGCCCTTGCTCCGGTTGCCCATAGTTGCTGATGGTGGTGTCCATAGTGCTGGAGAGGAACCCGGAGTTGGAGTTCAGTGAAAAGGTGGATCTGGACAATCTGGTGAAGGACGCCTTCAGCGATTTCCAGAGAGATCGCAGCCGCTTTGAAGGAATGGAGAAACAGGTAATGTGTCTCAACCTTAAAGGGTGACCTGTATTATACTTTTTTTTTTCCCTCTTTAAACGTGACCTTAGTGTCTACCACAAAATTGTAACATCACCTTCTTAAATTGATCCTCTAAAATCTTTTATCTTTTGTTCCAGTTATATTAAGGCGGGTTTAATTAAATTAAATTGTTGAAGGGTTAACACTGACATTTTCCAATTCATTAGAGTCTTATTACATTTGTCAGTTTTAATCCTGTTGCTTTTTTTTCCTCCTTTATGGCATCTAATTCATGAACAGCCTCTTCGTACTTGCAGACTCGTTGGTTATAGGTACTTTTTAAAGACATATTTCATCATCTCACCCTGACTTTACTTGTCCCAGGATGACATGGAGGAGTTCTACAACACACCACCAGTGGGAAAGAGAGGCACCTCCAGCTACTTGACCAAGGCTGTTATGATCCAGTTGCTGCAGGGGGATGTTAAGCCCTGCAAGGATGACCCATGCACTGTTAGTTAAATTATGAGCTTTTTTAGCCCAATACCAGTTGAACACAGTTGACTGTCCCCCCATTCTTGATATGCATTATAATGCATTATATGTATAACTTCAGTCTTCAGCAGTACCACTTTAGCAAGCTATTTTTTTTCAGAGATTAGCATGTCTGCAGTTCGCTCCAGGAAATAAAAATAGCTATAAAAAACAAAATTGTAATCTTTAGGGATAATTCTAAAGTAGATCATGTGTTCTCTTTGTTTTAGCGATACAAATTTGTGTGTTAATTGTCCAGAACTGAAGTGTTTATCCAGAGACCGTTTATCTTATATCTTTACATTTTACTCATAACTAGCTAATTTCACCACACAACTAGCTAGCTCTTTTTCCCTGCTATCTGAATGTTTTTCATTAGCATATCTGCACTTTGTTTTGCAATTCATATACTGTACATCCAGGAGACTTAGCTTAACTCAGCAGCATCTACATTCTGGTCTGCAAGAGAGAAATTGTTTACCACAAAGCTTGAGCTGTTTGTTGAACTATTGCTTTATGATTTTTGTTGTTAGTGCCGAGAAATTGGTTTTAAATTCTGTGCATTCTAGCTGTCAGCTATTTCAGAAATAATACTCCAGTGAGCTGTGCTAAGTAACAGCTGTGCTATACATTATAGCTCACCAGCAATAACTTGTAGATGTTACATAGAAGTTTCAAGGTCATACTATATCAGGAGAAAGGTGGTCTTACACTGGTGAATTTGATTCCCTGGACATCATGTGACTTATCATGCAAAGCAGAGGGCAGTAACTTCTGTCTTTATTTCATATATGGTTCATCCAAAATGTAGCAGCCTCGATCAAAGTGCAGCATGGCCTTGTTAACAGGCTAGCTCTGGCTCTTTGACATTAGAAACACATTAGAAATGTGTGCACACATTACATAAAATTTAGAAATGTAGAATTCAAAATACGAACATGTAAAACTTAGGTGTTTGCTGTACTCTTAAAGGAACTCTGTGTCCTTTTATTTTTGTGCATGCAGAGAATACGCATGACAATAGGTACTGTTAGCATAACAATTGTGAGGGTTTCTCTCAGTGTTACAGGTCACAAAACAGAGCTTTTGAGAGGCCTTTTTCCCCCACAATAGTCCTCTTTTTGACAATGAGTACTGCTCATCCAAAGTCCGGGGACTGAGCCTCCCTAAGAAACTGATGTTTTGTTAAACGTGGGGAACAGAAAAGATTTCTGCCATCCTTAACTAGAAATGATAAGGCCCACTTTGACTTATTTTAAAGCGTGCCTCTTTGAATATCATCACTGTGATGAATCCGCCCAACCTCGTCATGGTCTGTTTGAGTGTGTCGGTATGTGTTCTTTGCCTCTGTCGTTCAAAAGGAGTATTTTTAACTCCAAACTGTGGTTTGAAAGAATAAAGTTATCACAAAAACTACAAACATTTTTCTCTCTGTGACTTCCTGTCAGCTTTGTAAACTGTGCTTGTGAATGAATAAATAGGCCAAATGTCACTTCCAACCCCTTTGATTCTAAATATATAATTACTTTACATGAAGCTAAAATCTCATGTTTCTTATAAAACTGCAGCAGAAATGGAGTGTAGCTGATATCCCCAAGGGGGTGTGTTTGGCATTGTACTGCATCCTACCAGTTACACCCCCTCATGTTGACTGAACCCCTTATCAATCTGCATCTCACCACTGAGTCTGCGTGAGCTGCTGTCTTGCAATGCTGACTGACAGGCAGACAGGGTGGAAAAAGCCAGAGAAGATAAATGAGCTCTGCCTCATACTCGATATATTCAAGTCGACTCGCACGCTGGTGAGAAGAGCTCTTGCCTGTCTTGTTGAATGAATGTTTTCCACATCAAGACAAATCCAAAAGGAATCCCTAAGCATTCATTTAAACAAGTAACCTCAACAAGGCTTTTAATTTCTTGCCAATTAGTTAAACACTTTGGGATGTATGATAAAGAGTCGTGCTTTCATTGAGAAAGGAGATCTCCTTTCAAACACCAGGGAACGCCACTCATAAATAGATTACCATTCAGGCATTATGTCCTATTTTCTCATGCCCTGAATCATAAATAAGAAAATATTGAGAAAAAAAGCCTTTCCTGTATTGAAACCTAAATAATATTAGAGAGCATTGAGATGCAGCTCAGTAATATTGTACAGATCTACTGCTGAAGTCTCAAACTGATGCACCATCGGTCCACTAGAATGCAGCAGAGTTCAAGAAATGCAATCCATATAGTTTGTCAGTTATATTTCAAAGGTGTAACTTTCTTACCAACTTACCAAAGTAATGTTAAAATATATTAATGATCAAAACAAGTCTATGAAGCAAGGAGCTGTTATGCAGCACTTTGTTTTACATTATATTTAATATTAATTTGTGTTTTCAAATCACATTGTGGACTCCATTAAATGTCTCCTACATAAAAACCTTTGAATCAAGGAGCTTTTTTGTTTTGTTTGTTGTTTTGCTTTTGCTTTTTTTGCTCTCTGACCAAACCGTGCACATGGTGAGAGCAGCCAGAGGGCCTTTTAACTTGTCCACTAGGGGGGAAATGCAAAAAGGTGGGAACTGGCCAGAGACCCTAGTGTTTGGCTGAATGGAAACAAACAAGATGGGACATTAGCAACCAACAGTGAGCAATCCAAATATGAGGAGCTTAGTGGCCTTTCATGCCAGAACTAAAGCAAATGAAATCAAAAGAGTGTTTCAACTGATTATTAGATTAGAATAATTAGAATAAATGAATAATTACGAACTGGTGTGAATTGGAAACAGTGGTTCTTTGAGGGAAAGATGAGCGTTTTGCTGATAGATAAATGAACTGCATATGAGGAGGCACACACATAATATCCACACACATCCCACAGAACAGCAGCCATACATTTCTCTGGAAATGTGTTGTCATCATGGTGAGCATAATCGCAGATGACAAACCCATGTGGTGTGCTCTGGCTGACTGTTGAAACAGAGGAACTTCGTCCCATAGCAGTGAGCACAACATTCCCACATCTATATCTCTATCACACCTCCTGCTATAATACAGCAGGACATCTGCCTGCCTTCTCCCTTCTGCTATCTGGTTTGATATGTGAGCGAAAGCCTGACTGTAGATAAAATGCTGCTATGATGTGTTTAGTCTGCAGGCAGCCAACTACAGGAGAATTTATACAGCTGTTCTCACAGGTGGTTGTCATCCATATATAGTCTACACCAAATGAACAAAACTGCCTTAATATTGTGTAGGTACCCTCATGCTACCCAAACATCTCTGATCCAGTTTCCCGTGAAATCTGGCATTGGGATGATAAAATGGATTTCTTTGGTTCTGTAGGTTATGGGGTAAGGCCTCCATGGACTGGGCTTGTATCCTTGTCTCTTTGGGTTTGGATTTGGGGTGAATGTCTGCAATTTCCTCCTCATCCTGTTACTGAGCAGTTTTTGTGGTGCGGTGAAGTGCATTGTCACTTTGCAGGAGACTGTTTTCATTGTGGAGTGTCATAGAAATGTGTAGATCTGATCTTTTCACATCTCAGTTCATTATGTGACCTCTTGGTTAAAAGCAGTGTCCATAACTGCTGTAGATACCCAGGTGTCATGCTCACCGGAAATCATGAAACATCATTGATATAATTCTGCATTGCCAGGCAACTGGGGTGCTCTATGAGTTGGTTTCAGGACAGTTTAGAGTGAGCATCCAGTGAAAACTGCACGATGCCCTCTTGCAAATCTTCATTTGGAAAAGCTTTTATCCACAAAAATTTAAAATAAACCTTGACAAGGGTCAAGCTGAAATAGGTTTCAAGGAATAACCTCTCATCTGATTTTCTGCAAGTTTGTCTAGGGTATATATGCTGTGGTATGTTGCATTTGTTCCTCTTACATTCTTTACTCTAAAAATAACTAAAGTTAAATAAACCATGTGCTAACAGCATTCATCTCAAAGGCCTCAAGTATTAATGCATTTGTATGCGGACCGCCTGCAGTATTGTATCAAAAATCCCCTCTGGCTCAGAAAGTATTTTCCAATAGAAACATTAAAGAGAAACCTACAATGGCAAGCAAGGTCAGTTTTTACTCTTTGTATTACATTTTTTTTTTTATCTATGCAAGTTCGAAGACTTTCCCAGAGTTTAGAAAAGTGATTTTTTTTATACCTATGTGCCAAGCAACATTGTAGATAAGGTATTTGCATGAGAAATGTCAATGGACACATACAGTGGGCCTTCAAGCTGATATCTAGAAAATAATTTTTAAGGCTTATGCCCCAAATGAAAACATTTCATTTGATTGAGTGGTTTGAATCCACTTTTCAGTTTGTGCAAAAGTTGCCTGCCTGAGACTCTAGGAAAAAAATGTTTGAATGGAAGAATGAAGAACCAGAAGTGGTGGAAAAGGGTAAGATGCAATGATGATTAAAATCTGGAAATACCTGCACACACTGTCAGTCAGTCTTCTCTGAGAGGCTTTCATAAAGCTGCACTTTATTGTGCAAAAAAAAAACCCAAACTGTAAAGACTATAAAAGCGAGAGCTTCTGCAACTTTGCTTAGTTCCTGTACAGTAAGTGGATTTTTATATTTCTGTTGCTGTTTTCAGAAAATTACAGAAATTGCCAGAAAGAATGCACTCAAGTCAGGGAGGACGACAGTGGATTGAGAAATGTAAAGCAGTTATATGTTAGACCCACTTTTACTTCAGAGCTGCACTAATTCTTAATACTACAGATTCAGCAAGGTTTTGGAAACATCCCTCTAAGATTTTGGTCCATTTTGACATGACAGTATCAAACAGTTGCTGCAGATTTCTGTGCTGCACCTACATGATATGAATCTGCCATTTTGCCACATCCCAAAGGTGCTCAGTTGGATTGAGACCTAGTGGTTTTCGAGGCCATTTGAGCACAGTGAACTCAGTCATGTTCATGTTCAAGAAACTGTTTTGAGATTATTTGAGCATCAAGACTCATCTGACCAGGCAACATGTTTCTAATCTTGGGTTGTCTAATGTCGGTGATCCTGTGACAATCAGCCTCAATTTCCTGTTTTTAGTTGACTGGAGTGTCACCTGGTGTGATCTTCTACTGTCTTAGCACATCCGCTTCAAGGATTAATAAGTTGTGCATTTGCAGATACTTTTCTGCATACCTTTGTTGTAAAGAGGGGTTTTATGGGTCTTGAAGAATTGTCTGGCCATGTCGCTCTGATATCTGTCATCAGAAAGGAATTGATACTCAGTGGATAGTTGCTCTTTTCTGGACTATTCTCTTTAAGTTCTAGAGATGGCTGTGAGTGATCAGCAGTTTCTGAAATACTTGGACCAACCCATCTCACACCAGAAATCTTGCTCACATGTTCAAAGTCACTTAAAAGACTGCCCATTCTGATGTTTCAGATACTTCAGCGGGTCATTTTAACTATGTCTACATGACTAAATGCACAGATTTTTCTGCCATGTGATTGGCTGAGATTAGATTAACAAGCAATTGAACAGCTATACATAATACAGTAGGCAGTGAGTCTGTTCCCTGTAAGGCAGGGGACAGCAGTGTGTCAGGGTTCTTTTTCTGAAGCAGTTTGCTCGTTTTATGACACACTGATGCTGCTGCAGTCTCATAACTCAGCATCTGTCATCAAGAACGCCAAGGTGACACATATCTATCAATATTTCATATTAGGGCTGGCAGCGAGCCTAGACACACACAGAGAACAGCACTGGCACTGAGCGGGACTTTTACACAAGATCTCTGTTGAGCTGTAGACAAAAGATTAGAAGGTACCTTGCCCGAATGAAAGAATGATTAGAATATTTGAAATATAAAATTATTCCCAGTGAGGGAATAGCCTTAGAATTGAGGTGAGACATGCGGTTGACCTTTTCTCTTTTGTATCAAGTAAACAGAGTAAATGAGTCTGCCTTAAATTTGAATCTCCAGAAATGTTCTTCCTGCATTGTGGAAACCTTATTGCTCCAGATTTACAGGTAGCCATATTTTCTTCACATTTTTCTTCATATTTTCAGCAGGTCATCGTGACTCTAAAGTGGTAGTGTCTAAGCAAAGCTGAAGTCATTTGGAAAGTTGGACATTCACAGGAGATCCGTCTGCACTCCTACTCCGACTGCTACATGTAGCTCAGAAATGAAAGATTGTTTCAGCATGTGTGCAGATTAGATTTTTTTTTATTCAAAGAGTACTTTTGAGACATTTTTTTTTTATTCAAATTGAAGCCATTGTGGAAGCACTATAAACCTGTGTTTTTGGTAATAACTGGGATATGATGACTCCTTTAATTTCAAAAACAAATCAGACCGTAGGCTGTAGAAATCTTTGAGAAAATGGCTGAATTGCACATTTGATCTGTCACCTCAATAAACATTTTCCTAATGAGTCTGCTGTTTACAGTATGTTTATTTTCTTACCTAGAGTACAATAGAGAACAAGACAGAGTATCTTTTAGGCCATCACTACAGTATTATCAGTCTCTCAGTCAGATTCATCCCTCACTTGTCACTGCTGGTTAAAAAAAAAATGTGGTGACTAAAGTGTCTAAGTTGAGGCTTCAAAAGAGGTGTCCACAAACCGGTGGGTGACATTGTGTTGACTCTGTCCTCCTTCATTAAGTGAAGAACATATCTACACTGATTTCAGCAATTCAGCTAATGCTAAAATCATTGTGGATACTAAACAGGCACAGTTATTATCTGGCCAAGTTTCAAATGAGTCTAACCTCGGGGAGGTTATTTGCTCTATGGAGACTCCATAATCAATTAGCTCTCTTGTGGTTTTTGATCCATGACAAACATGTTTAGTGGCAATTTTGGCACCAATCCATTGCTTAATTAAAAGGAAACAAGCTCAATTTCACTGCTGAACATAATTCACAACACACAGGTTAAGCTGTCAATGACACTTTACAAATAACAGCTTGACCTATAGCAATTCAACGTGAAGGTATTTTCTCTCAAACAAGCATTGTTTCCATTGATTTTGTCGCCACAGTAATTGGACTGAATATCTCTACCAGCTTACTGACAACATCCATGTATTATTTCTTTTATGTTTTATAACAATGGTAATAATAATGGTGACATTTATGATCAACATATATATTATCCTCTGCACAGGTTAATATTCATTTTTCTTTAAACATGTACTATTAAAATGACCCCCAAAAGTCCTTTATGACCTCGTTAAACCTATGGCTATAACCAATGGCTGCAAGTATCTGCCTCTTTTTTTGTTGTTGAAAACATTTCTATGCTAATATGATTTGTCCATGTTAATGAAATGTTTGTGTGTTCATCGCATGAAGAATGAACTAAAATCTGAACTGCAAGTGAACATTATTGCCTGCACATGGATGTACTTATAAAAGGAATTTGGTTTTCAGTGGCTCTCAGTGTATTCATGTGCAAAAGCAAATGTAAAGACAAGTTACATATGGAGATCCAGCTAATAGACTAAGCAGAGACCTCAGTTAAGCTGTTTTGTGTAATCAAGTGTGTGGAAACAAAAATCTAAAGTTTCTGTACCTGTCAAAAAACAAACCCGATCTGTACTCAGGTGCAGGTCTCCAGAGTAAAAATGTAATAGGCTTATTGTAAATATGCAAGTCAGAACAGTCAATAAAGCAGAAACTGAGAATTGCTTTGTCTTGGGGAAGTGCCTTCTCTATTAAGCCACTTCTAGCATGTCTAGAAGACATTAAATCTTGTATGTCCCTAAACTTTCTAAGATGTAATTCAAGCAAAACTGAGGTGATTCTGTTTGGTCCTAGTGGACCTTGTGTACCCTCCGCTATTGATTTGGAACCCCTGGCACAGTATGTTAAATCTGTCGTTACAAACCTGGGTTTTAAGATGGACAGTGATTTTAAATTAGACAGTCAAATTGGGCTACTGTCAAGTCCAGTTTTTATCATCTAAGGTGCTTGGCAAAGATAAGACCTATTTTATCCAGGCCGCATCTTGAAATGGTAATCCATGCTTTTATTTCATGTCGTTTAGATTACTGTATTGCACTCTATTGTGGAGTTAGTCAGCATCTTCTCTCTCGTCTGCAGCTGGTCCAAAATGCTGCTGCACGACTTTTAACCAGAGCTCGTAAAAGAGAGCACATAACTCCCATCCTGGCTTCACTCCATTGGCTGCCTGTATATCTTAGAGTTCATTTTAAAATTCTCATGTTTGTGTTTAAATGTTTAAACGGTCTTGCCCCAACTTACCTCTCTGAGCTTCTGCATCCTTACTCACCCCCCAGGTCTCTCAGGTCAGCTGACAAGCTGCTCCTGGAGGTGCCCAGGTCCAAGAGGAAGCTCAGAGGGGACAGGGCCTTCTCTATTGCTGCTCCTAATCTGTGGAACAATCTTTCCCAGCACATTAGAGAGGCCCCCTCACTGTCCACTTTTAAAACACGTCTTAACACCCATTTTTACTCCTTGGCTTATGACACAGTCTGACCCTGATTTTATTGATTTTATTGTTTTAATCTAATGTGCTGATTTTATTGTTTTAAATGTAATTCTCATCATCATTTTTTATACTATTTTATTATTGTTTTTGCTATTTGTGCTAATTTGATTTATTTTAAATGTCATTTTAATAATCATTTCTTATATATATATTTTATTTATTTTATATTATTATTATTATTATTATTATTTTTTTAACATGTTCAATGTATCATTTTTGGCATGTCAAGTGTACAGCACTTTGTGTTCAGCTGGGGGCTGATCTGAAAGTGCTATATAAATTGCTTGCTTGCTTGCTTGCTTCTTTCATGTGGTGTAAACAAAGGGAGCAGGTAGATAACTTCCAGATTTGTTTTTGCAGGTCCCTTTTTCTCCACAAGTTTTGCACTACAGAATGAAAGCAAGCAGAATTCACAAGGAGAATCAGGTGGGTCCAAAGCAAGTTGAGCATGAGGAGCTTGAGCTACACTACCACTGCTGATGCAACAATCAGGCGTTAGCTGAAAGGAATCTTCAGCTGTAAGTAGGAGATGAGTAATCACAGGCTTGCACACAGGTGAGTTATCACCAGATTGCTTCCAGGTGTGCTGGTGGAGAAGCAAAGAAGCCAGAGGGAACACACACCCACACACAGACAGGAGAGAAAGATAGAGCGCAAGTTGGCAGAGGAGGACTAGTGGACTGTGACAGGGCCACGTATATCCTAATTTAATCTGAAGTGGTCCAGATCAGTGAAAGCACGGTGTAACAACTTACATTTAAAAAAAATGACCATAGCCAAGATTTTATTTTAAAAAAAAGAAAGTCAAAAACAGAAATGATCATTTCTTGTTGAATTGTCTTTGCAGTTCATTTACAAAACAGATGCTGAACAGTCTGAGAAAATTACTAAATACTACAGCATTTCAGCATATAGTTTTGCCATATTCATTGAGTGTGTCATTACACATTCATTTACACATTCCAGATAGTATTTTAAATCTTTATGACTGCAGCTGATTATTTAAATTAAGACATGATTTCCAGACATTTTTACTCCTCTGTAGTAGTGATAAGCGTCACAGCATAATTAATAATTCAGTGTCTTAGATTAAAAAGAAGAGGAAAAGAAACAAAAAACCCTGGAGTGATGCCTTTTGCAGAGCTATCCATTGGGCACCTTTATTTGCCCGTTCTGATGTGAAGCCATGGGTGCATCTCTGTTAGCCTGACTTGTTTATGGGTCCTGTAGCCACCAGAGGGCCCTTGGAGAACTTAAAATGTGCTTCAAAAACTTTTGCTAAAGAAATAAAAGCACCTTTACCTCAAAATGTTACCTAGGTCATGGTTTTTAACAAATATATTGCCTTACAAAGTAGGCTTTTTGTTTTAATGGAGGGTAGGAGGCATATTGTATAATCGGCATATTCAGGGTCTTAGTTTAAAACAAGCAAATCTGTTAATCCCTGCAGTTATGAATCCCTGTTTCTGTTCTGTTGTCTGTACACACTGGCTTTCACTTAAATATGTTTTAGCACGTGAAACCTGGTATTAGTATGAGAACAGTAGACAGGATACCAGTGCACTGCAACATGTTTATCAGTGATTCATGTCAGGATAGGACGATGTACTGCAAATATGTATTTTTTTGTAATGCATCCAATCTTAAACTCACAAGACTTAGTCTCATACTACAACTGAGGGCCATCTCATGAAATTGACTACTCTGTGTTTCTCATACTCATTTTTACTTGATTAATACTTTATCTTTTTATAGCTATTTTGCATGAGTGGCCAGTAAATTGTAGTGGACCATATGTCTTAAAACATTGTTTTACTGTATTTTCCCATACGTGTAGTTTGACTAAAAGCTTTTTATGTCAAACCTTACTACCTAATTCTGTTTGGGGAGTGTGCGAGATTAACGACAGGGTGAACTAATCCTCCCACGGACACACTCCCTGTCTGTGTCTACAATGAGGTAGCTGTAGGCAGATGTAGGTGAGATTAATATAAACATCCTCAGCACCATCTTTCAGTCTGGACACTTTCCAGATAAGAATTACCCTTCATGGGAAATTTAATCCTCTCCTCTCTCCAGAACCCAACCAAAACGAGACTTAATGCTTTCTGCTCGCTGACAGAGGAGGACAAGAGGAGGTGAGGAAGGAAAGTGGAGATGGATTGGGAGGAGGACCTGGAAGAAGGAGGAAACGTAAAAGAAGAGAGCTGAGATGCAGTGTGACAGAAGCACAATGCAGGCTGATTAGACATTTGAAAGATTAGGAGCAGGAAAGAAGAAAAGGAGAAGAAAGAGAATGTGAAAGACAGTCACATCTGACCACATGTGGTGTGTTTATCTCTGCAGCAGCAGTTGGTCCAGTGTGGAAATGATGGGAAACCTGTGAGGAGACTTGGGGAAGTGTCACATCCCCTGACCCTGTCAGAGAGAAACTCCTCACAGCAAGAGACTGACAGAGAGAAAAAAGAGCAGACAGAAGCCTGGAAATACACCTAGTCCTCTGTTCTCTGAGTCAGGGAGGATGTGGTAACATACTGAAGCACGACAGTAAATTTTAAAGTCCCATTACAATTCTTCTGTAGGTTCTGTAGCTGCTCCAGATGGCTAATTTCTGTGTTTGTTTTGGATCAGACTCAAAAGAGAACATTTAAAATGATCCATGTAGAAATCATGTGTTCATATTGGAAAGCTGCAGGGAGAAAAGCTAGTATAAAACGTTTGCATGACCCAGGGAGGAACAACAGTCACACTAATGGGAAACATGTCAGGTTGAGACTATGGAATTATCCTTAAATTGTTACTTGACAGTGTCTCAAATGAAAATGTGGAAACATTTTACCCAAATCAGTTTTATTGGCTTTCTGTTGTTTCTATGTGGCCATAAAGTTCATGCAAATCTTCCATCTGTATAAAATATAGATGTTTAAAATTAGACACAGTATTTCATAAAGGTCTTTCCTATTAGTAGCATAAAACTGACATATCAAATGTGAACAATAAACACATAGCTTAACCTTTGCTTCCCTCGGTGGGCTTTGTGTTCTGTATAAGCTATGTTGAACTACTGCTGCAAAAGGTACACTGCAGGTGTTTTTACTTGCTGAGGAATGCAGCTGTGAAAAGGCAGCAGACCTTCCACCTTTTTCAGAGCTAAAATACTCAAACTTAGCCTCTAACCTTGGTGGTCCAACACAGGGTTGAGCATGCAGTATGCTTGAGAGTAAGAAAAACAATAGGGCAACAATGGGTCAAAGTCCCTGTGAGTTTCTAGAAAAGTAGTAAATATACATTTTTTTTTAATCAAAGAAAATAGAGCAATGGGGCAACAAGAAAACAGGATGTTATTTCCATTGTATGATTTTCTGTTTCTTTACAGGATTAAAAGAACTTTAAAATTGTTGAGTCTGGAGTGTCCAGCAGGCAGAGTCAACTTCACTGTGCACACCAGTATGAGTGGTGCTGAAACAAGGAACTCCAGCCTGATAGTAAGGCTGCTCTACTGTAAGCCTACTCATAAATCAGCCATGCTGGGGCTGGATTGCTTGTCTGCTTAGCTATCTGTCTTCCACAGCACTCATGCTACTTCAAATAGCATCACATCTGCTGATGTCTTGTTGGTGCTTGACCAGTGCTGTCAGCTGATCATAGCTCTTTTACTTTTGCCTCCCTTCGCTTACATATTGTCTTTATCTGAGCTTGTCTGACTTTCTGGACCATCTTACCATCCTTCTTCTCTACTATCTGACTCCTTTTGTTTCAGACTTACATATTTCTGTTTAAGATAAGATATGAAACATTTTACACACCCTTTTGGGGAAATGGAGACAAGTGTTGCTAAAAGAGACCCTGGCAAAAAAATGAAGAATGTAGCCAAATTCATGAACATGTAAATAATTTTAATCATTCTTTTATGTGTTGTTCAAGCTCTTTTTCTGCTGTTATGACCTCTGATACCTTCAATAAAGGCTACCAGATATTAAGGAAGAACCAGGACATTGAAATGGTCATATTCGTATTAACATTCTTCCCAGCAGTACCATAGAAGCCCACAAGATGGCAATATACAGCAACAAATTAAACAAACATGGAAAGTCCTACCTTATACTGCGGAGTGCTTGATGCTGGGCAGTACCTCTCGAACGATGGCATAAATAGGAGTTAATATACTAAACAGCATAGAAAAATACATAAACGTGGGGGAAAAAAACCTTTCACATATAAATGACAGCCTTAAATAAGATCAGATAAGAATGGCAAAGAAGGAGGCAGTCTGGACCAAGGTCATAGGGGACAGGGTGCTCTATCCTCTTTTGTCTTCTCAGGGAAAGTACATGCACTGCAGTAACTACACCATAACTTTGAGGAGACAGCTAAGACAAAAAAATGCCAATTCAGCTTTCAAAACTCAAAACTCATGTGTTTAAATAAATATAAAAGATTCTGGTTGACTACGCATACACTACTGGTTCTGTTTGTCAGATGAAAGGTCTCAGCATGCTGAGACGATCATTGTAAATTGTCTTCAGATGATACTGATGACTCTTTCTATCCAAATCCTCCAAGAATGTGTGTGGGTACTTGTTTTAAGCACGCATGGTGATTTTGTCATTTTTATGCAAGAATGAACAAACTATGATATGTAAATATCCACATGTATTACCTTATAAGAGAGAATTTCAGATTCTGTAAGCTCCACTTTCATGCAATTAACAAAGCAAACTGCAAAGCTAAATCCCTACTTGAACAGAAATTGTCCAATTTTAGCCTGACAATTTAGAACTTTCTTCACATTTACTGTGTAGGTTTGTGGTACTTTTTGTTCTGTTCACTGTTCAAGATGATCCCACACTTTTTCAGTAATGTTGAGGTCAGGCTCCGGCGAGACCAGTCCACGACTGATACTGCTTCATTGTGTGTTTTTCTACCCAGGTATGCTTTTACTGCATTGACAGTGTGTTTAGGATTATGTTGCAATAGATACATGCTGCAAAATTGCCAGTTAATCGCTTTCCTGATGGTACTGTATCCAGCCTAAGCAGGATATTTTAGATGTCCTCCCCAGCCACACCAATTTCTCATGGGGGATCATCTGGGATCAAGCCAGATGAGATATATACATTCTCTCTAACAGGTTTCATAGGGTCTCCTCTCAGTTGGGCATTCCTGGAACACCTCAAAATGGAGGTGAACCATCTCAGCTACCTCTTTTTTTGGTCTCTCTGGTTGTCCAAGATCCTCACTCTATCTTTAAGGCTGAGCCCAGCACCCTACGGAGGAAACTTATTTCAGCTGCTTGTAATCGTGACCTTACTCTATTAGTCATTAAACATATTTCATGACCATAATTGAGGGCTTGGACGTAGATGGAAAAGACATAAAGGGCAGAGTCCAACATACTCTGAAGATGTGCTTGACTTTGTGCCAAGGACCAGACACAGTTCCCACCCGATGGCCTGTAGCAGCAACTCTTGAACCTCATACATTCACAGTACACCCCACAGGTGTCCCAGGGGAACCTGATTATAAGACTTCACCAAGTCCACAAAACAGATGTAAAGAGGATAAAGTGGATTGTAAAACTCTCACAATCTTTCCAGAAAACTTGTGGTTCACTGATCCACAGCCTGAATCTGCATTGCTCCGAATCCAAGGTTCAACCATGACACCATTTTTGGTGAGGCTTCACCATGTATCAGCTAAAGGGCCAGATGCATCTCTCAGGTCCTGTGCCAGTATTTTTGCTTTTTTCCAACTATTTCTTAGGGTCATGACTTTCAGATACCATTCATCTGTACATATTTTTTTAGTCTTGCCACTTCTTCCAAAAGCACACCATACTGTACCCAACCAAACCCTACAAACTTGGCTCTTTGTTGTCTGTTATGTGCTGACACAAATCTGGTTCATCTCTGTGGTTGTGTGCTATTTTACGTTTGAATGATTGAAGTGGTTCATCAAACATCCCTCTGAAAATGGTCACATATAAAAACTGAACTGAGAAAATTAGCAACAAAAAAGCAGCCAGTGTCCAAATAAATGATTTGAAAGACCTTCAGAAAGGCTAGAGAACCTTTGCTCAAGGCCACTCTAAATGAAAGAAATAGTAAAGTGTGGTTCCTTGGAAGCAACATTTCACATAAAGAAATAAAAGGTAGTCCCAGATTTTTCACAGCACTGTACCTTCAGGTGTTTTTAACTAATGTTTTAATGGATATGAATAGATATGAATGGATTTGAGGTCTCAGTGCTTTTGGAATCGATGTTGACTTGGTCTCTGCAACAGTATACGAGTGACATGTATGCAGGTAAAAATTAAATACTGGAACTCTCTGAAATCTAATACTAAGTAGATGAATCTCTAATTTAAAGCTTTAGTAAGGTGCAGAACAGGAAGCAAGGGGTGGGGATGAGAGAAAGGACCTGTTCTCCATTTCAGCATCAACATTAAATGCAGACCAAAAACTGTTTTTTAATATATTAAAAATTAATGAGCCTCAGCTCTCAGCTATGAAGAGTTATTTTACATGTTGTCCTTTTCTCCTGCAGTGGTGTATGTGTGCAATATGTTTGGAAGTGAACTTGAAAAAGAAAACAGATTTTTTTCTTCTTTTTTTTTTTTTAGCTAAAGTGTGTTATAAATTATTTTTCAACCCCCACTTCCCTCTGAAGTTAATATCAGAGAGTGAGAAACAGAGCCACATTTGCATCTCGTGCTCCCCTGAAAATTTTAAATGCTTTAATTTCCTGCTTCTGTGCACCCAGAGAATAGTATGCTGCTAATTGGTTCTTTAGAGTGTATTAAAAGCATAGCTGCTGCTCTAATAACGGTTCCATTTTACACTGGATCTTTGCAGTGCAAATTCAGAGGTTTACAAAACAGTGTTTGCCAACAAAGGTTGCCTTGAGGCAGTGGGACTGCTATGAATAACTGATTAATGAATCGTGTTTACACTCGGGGTGTACAGCTGCCTAAACGATGAAGCTCCTGAATGAAACAAAAGTGCAGAAACTACCAAACACCCCCACAGTGAACATCTTTTGTCTGTCCAGAGCTGACAATTAGAATCAAGTTGACCTAATTAGTAATTTATTTTTGAAAAAAATAAAAAACTTCTTTTTAAATTTACTTTTTTCTTAAATTAGGAAGTTGTTCAGTTTTAAGATTCCACATATGGCAATTTGAAGTGAATGGAGACAAAGGGAAAAATACCTGCTTATATAAATATATCACAATTTACCATGTTTGTCAAAAAACAAACCATAAAAAAGTATCAAAGGCACTCTCTGTAGACACCTTTATGATAAATGTGTGATGAGGCTTATGTCAGATGAGATTAAAGCTTTGTGTGTTCCCAGATTTGAAAGCAGCAGACGTGAAGTTACTCTGTCATGTCTCTATAACAGGACTTCCCAGTTATTCCCAGATTTTCTGCAAAGCTGCTGAGAAGATGGCCATCTCTGCAGCCCTTTATTAATTAGGCCTTTAGTTTAGAAAGACTATATGGAAGCTTCTTTGAATAAAACCAATATAATGGCCTGATTGACTTTTCTGGAATACATTTAAAATACTGTGAGAACACAAAAGAAAAGATAATCTGGTCCAATAAGTCGAACTACTTGGGCAGAACTTGACTTGCTGTCTAAGAAACAACAGGTGCTGCTTATCCTATAACGAAGCATGGAGGTGGCAGCATCGTACTTGAGGGGGCTTCTCAGCAGTAATAGACGACAGCCAAAAGCCCTGTTTCAGAGTGCACCGAGACTGATGCAATAGATTTGCTTTTTCCCAAAATGTTCAACCCAGGAATGGATTTAGGACAGTTCTTTGACTTCCCTTTAAAGCACAGACACTACAGAACATCTGGGAGGAAACCTGAAGATGGCTTCTTACAGATGCTCCCCATTCAACAAAGCTTAAGAGGATCTGTGTGGCAGAATGGGAAAACTCCCCAGGGCATCCGGGGCTTGTAGAAACTTACCAAACAAGACTCAAAACCATGATCCCTGCCAGAGGGACTCCTACAAATTATTAAATTAAGGGTCTGTCCCTCAATTGAAACACACACTTGACTAAAACATTTGACAACTGTATGTAAATACTCCATTAATGGCTCAAATCTAAATTGTGATTCTGACCCTGGCCACTATGACTTCACCGTACACAATCATTACACTTTCATATACTGCAGCTTTGTTTGGTGTACTATAGTACAGAATGTGTAAGTCAGATGTGAGCAACACTTTCTTTGATTTTAAAGTCTTTCCTCCCACTAATGTTTTCTCGTTTCCTCATCTGTCAGTGCATAGACAGAGTGGCATTGTGTTCTGTTGCAGTAGAGCTCTGGCTCCTCTGATTTGTAATCCAAGATGAGAACTGGCTGCCTTTTGTTTGGTTTGATTTTCCTTAAATGACTGTTCTCTAGTTTGACAGCAGGTAATTGTCCCTGTGTGTGTGTGTGTATGTGTGTGTGAGGGGGTGTATGGGCTCACAACATGTTTATGCAGACAGCTGTGGCAGGTGAGGGGATTTTTCTTTATTAAAGGGGACTTGAACCACTAAAGAACTTCACAGTTAAGTGTGTTGGCTCCTCAGCTCACATTTCTCATAACAGTGCCTCCAGACAAGGAAACTGGAACAGCCTTCATGTATTAATGTATACATTTGAACACATTATTAAGAACCGGTTTAATATGGTCCTTATTGTTTTCTGGAATATGTTTTTTCTGCTTCTGTTCTGCTTCTTATATGATTTTCTGCAGCAACAGAGTACATGGCAAACTGGAAATTCTTATACTCATAAATCTGCCTGTGTGTTATAGCCAAGAAAATGTGCGTATGTCTGTATGTTTCCTTCTGAGATGATGAAAATTGGATGATTTGATGTTTGGCACTTGTGTGTGTGGGAGGATGTGAGCAAACATGTTTGCCAGAGCACCCTCAATCCACGTAACCTCTCACTGTTGGCCTCCACCTTTAGTAGAACTTTTACATAAACATATCTGCTTCTACCTTTTCAGGCCAAGAACTCTGAAAAGACCCGTATCCGCTCTTCGCTGCAGAAAATTAGTGAAAAGACCCGGGGCAAGGGATGCGAGTCTGGGCGTTGACACTCCCACTGAACAGATTGATCATTAAAACACCACGCTGTAAAACAGAGTGTAAACAGTCATTACCTCAAGCAATGATTGAGTCATAATTTTCACAGGGATTTGAAGAGATATTAGGTGGAAGTCTGGCATATTTAAAGTCAATCCTTGGTTACAGTGAAAACAAATCTGTAAAAATTTATAAGCTCTATGCTGTGCACACACAGACACACAAACTCACTACAAAACGTTCACCATCAAGACGCAACATGCCTTGATGTATACAGTAATTAAATAAGAGTTGCTGCAGGCGGGAGCTTAGTTGAAAGGAAGAGTGCTGATCTAAGAGAAAAGTCTTCATTCTGTTAAATGTACTATATTAGTGAGTTTGTGAGCTACATGTTAAACATGAAACTTGAGCTTATGATTTACACAAACACACTTTATGGCCTCTTGTGAAAACAGGTCACATCGTGTAGATGTTTAAGGATGTCATGAGATAATGGTGCATTAAATTTGCTTCGTAATTTTTTTTTTCAATGACGTTATACTTATTGTTTTTTGCACCTTATTGCTTCTTAAAGGGTAAAAGAATATGATGACTCCTGGGGTATTATTTGTTTATTTAGTTCTTTTTTCTCTTTTATAACCTTTTCAACCTTTATTTAAGCACTAAAGATTTAACTAAGAAAGATTAAGGCAACGCAGTCACTTTAGACTCCTGGGAATTTGTTTTTTGAGATCAACTCCTTAGGATCTACTAACTTGACAAATAATTTCAAACAAAGGGTTATTCCCATCGCAAATGTTACAAGAAGTCAAAACACCAGAAAAGGCCTTCTGCCATCAAAAGCTCTATCTAGCTGTCAGAAAACCAGACGATCCTTTTTCTCTGTATCCTTATAATCTTTTGTGCTAATGCTGCATTAACTTTCTTATATACAGAAAAAGGCTCATAGTCTGCAGGGGTGTGCAACTTGGCACGCACAAGCATCAAGCCTGAGATGATGTCACATCTCGAGCTGTAAGAGTGTGTCATTTTGCCTCCACGCTGCGAACTTTAAGTGAAAAGGAGGTGGAGAGATTCAGCTGAGCAACAGAATGACCACTCATTCACTCCAATCAGGGCGGAAAATTGCGAGACAAGAGACCCCTTCCCTCCAGGACTTCCACCTAACACACATGCACACACACTTGCACAGTGATGATGACTGGCTTCCTGTGGCCCTGGCAGCAGTTGAAAGCGGTCGGTACGATCAGACGGACCAAGTTAGGCCACTA
This sequence comes from Oreochromis niloticus, assembly GCF_001858045.2. Taxonomy (NCBI): domain Eukaryota; kingdom Metazoa; phylum Chordata; class Actinopteri; order Cichliformes; family Cichlidae; genus Oreochromis; species Oreochromis niloticus. Next base: position 34,758,292 of record NC_031965.2, read on the forward strand.
TTGTAACAGATGACTAGAGAAGCCATGTGACCACTCTGATTCTCCCTGCCACTGCGCTGCTGTGGGCGGGGCTTATCAAAGTATGAGCTCATATGTGTGGCAGTTGCTCTTGTTATCATTGTTTAGACGCAGCAGTAAATAATGGCATGCAGCTTTGTTGTGGACAGAAGTGCAGATCAGAAAACATAAAAAGTTGCTGCTGGAAGCTGTTCTAGTCACGTTCATCTCATCCTTTATAAGTAAGAAGCTCCTATTGTTCTCATCTTGCAGAAACACTTTTGCTGTGAATAATGAATGAAACAAATAAAATTGTTTTTAGTTCCCTGAAATGAAAAGAAATGCTGCATATTAGCTTAATGTATATATAATTTATGTCTAATCCATACATGATGTCTATTTATGACCAAAGAATACTTGGGGATGTGACAGGATTAAACATTCATTGCTGCCTGCATCATTCCTTGCTTGCTGTTAGATTACAACTTTCTTTCCCTGCCTGCAGTCAGGGGTTTTCTATAGCAAGAGAATAATGTTCCATTGTCACAGTGATGGCTGTATTACTTTCATTAGTCAACCTTGTGAAGGATTATAAAGAAAAGTGGAACTGACTTAGCTGCTGTGTATGAATGAGCTTCAGTTCTCTGACTCTTTGATACAGATATTAAATCACTTTAAGCCCACACCACTGGAGACATGAAACCTCCCACTATGTAGTAAACCTGTAAATCCTTAAGATTTCAGTCCTATAGCAACTGAATGAACATCCTCTGAATTCCCAGTAAATCTAAATTAAAATGTGTCAGGTTTTATGTCGAGGTTCTTTACAGTGACAAGGGCGAGTAGTAAAGTAATGACGCGATGAAAAAGGGTCAAATTGATGTTCTAACACAGTTTTTCAATATTCATGAGTCTTTTGGTGTTTTGGTGCTGGGAGTGAACTGACTGTGGAATCTTAATTGAGAACTCATCTGTTAGGTGTGCTTTTACAGCTGCCTCGGCTCAGAGCATTACTGTGATTTACAGATGAGAAAAAGACACATTTCTCTTGTTCTAAGAAACGACTTTGAAATCAACAGAGAGACAAACTGCCTCAATAATAGACAGAATGTCTTTGCTTTGACAGTGGAAACCAGTCATTGAAGATTTAGCATAATGAAAACACAGCACTCCCCCCCCCCCCACAATAGCAGTTTCAGATACACAATGTAGATGTGCATTATAATTATCATCGTCTTATAAAGGATCAGGCTTAGCACCCTGTGTATTTTGAGGCACTGTTTGGACAATAAAAAATCAACCGTGAAAGCTGCCTTCCGTTACAGATCCATGAGAGTGAAGGCTAACCAGATTCCACAACACTCATGGTGGTTTAGACAATTATAAGGAAGGAGGGAAACTTTTCTGGTAAACATCCTGCCCTTGTGTATGGCAAGCCACTGTATATGTATAGTATCACCAGCCAGTAATGGGGGGATCAACCCATTTTTGATGTATGACCTTTATGTACTGTCAAGACACGTGCAGCTTTTAATGTAGGGTTCAGTGACTGCATATGGTATGGCCATATGGGTTCTTATCTGTTCTTGTAGCATCATCGTTATAAAATAATACATGCAGATAAGTGACAGATTAAAAGATAAACCTCAACGCCAGCTGTTGCTCTGAGGAAATCCAGAGTCTGTTATACTGTTATGTGCATTTTTGGGTCCACTTTCCACCTTTCAAGCATAAATCAATGCAAACTAATATCTAATTTTTTAAAAAACCTTTTCCCTGTGGTCAGATGTTTCTATCCTGAAGGGATTGGTCTTTTCCATGATTATAAAGCCTCCTCCTCTATTGGCCTAACTTCATAGTTGTTATCAGCCTGAAAATGATCATATCCCATGATCTTCATAATTACCGGATGTGAATGTGTCTGTGAAGGTTCTCAGTCATCCAGGTCATGGTACACTGTAAAAAAAAATCCTAATATAAAAGTATTTTACTGTGTATTTCACAGTTTTGTTCTGTTCTTCTAGAATATCATTAAATTTACATAAATAGACTGTGATTTCACATTTCAAATGTAAATTAACGTAAAATCACTGTAATGTAATAAAAGATAATTTTCTTGTTTTTTAAATGTATTTGTCTGTACATATGCATATTTAGATTGTTAAAATACATTCACAAATGTATCATGATTTCACAAATATGTGTCTGTTATTTGAAAGATTGAACTGTTAAATTCAAATGTAATGCTATGGAAAAATATATGAAATGATTCTCATAAACTTTTTTTACGTCAAATAATAATAATAATTATTGCTATTTAGGGCGATCGTGGCTCAAGAGCTGGCAGTTCGCCTTGTAATCAGAAGGTTGCCGGTTCGAGCCCCGGCTCGGACACTCTCGGTCGTTGTGTCCTTGGTCAAGACACTTCACCTACTGGTGATGGCCAGAGGGGCCGATGGTGCGATATGGCAGCCTCGCCTCTGTCAGTCTGTCCCAGGGCATGCAATCCATTATTATTTAAACCAACTGTTAACTGTATATTTCTGTACATTTAAGTATTATTATTCATATTGCCACATTCATTGACCTTGTTTATAGGTAATTTCATTGTTTAATCACATTAACATGTTCCTAATTTAATGTTTAAAAGCACTTGAAAAAGGCAACATCCCATGTAAGATTAGGGCAACAAACTGTATTGTCATTACTGAAAATAACCGTATTTTTATGAGAAAGTTATTTTCTGTTATTTTATGGTATATTATTATATTACTGTTTTTCTAGGATTTTTTTTTTTAACAGTGTAGTGTAAGGAAAGACTGAACTTCTTTATGTGTTCGTGTAGATGTTTTACCAATGGTCACTGGTTAATGTACATCTGTGCTATTGTGACTTTGTTTACATGCTTGCCTGTTGACCTCAGTGGCCCCAGCACTTTGAACAAGGCCTTGTGTGGGTGAAGAGTAAAAAAAACAAAGAGGATAATTTGTTGTCACATGTTGCGCTACATTAGCCTGGAAATAAAAGTGGGTCTCGGAGATTGACGGTAAATTGAAATTCACTTTTAAGACTTCCTTACCCACCAGATTGTGTTACAGATTTCCTTAGCTCTAGTAAATAAACAGAACCATTTGTGGGGAATTTGAGCTCTATGTTCCAGAATTTATTTATTCTTATGAAAAAAGGAAAGAAAAGAAAAAAATACTCGTCTTCATTGCTCCTTAAATATTACCCTTTTGACTATTCCACAGCTCATAATTTATTTTAAAGGTAATAATTATTCACAACTGTTGGAAGTCAGACCCTTTCAGAATTCACTGGCATACTTTGATCCATACAAGGAAATTATCTTTGACAACTGGGAAAAGGCTTGTTCTGACAGTAGCTTATTGTCGGATTTTGCTGGCATATATTGTGTATTAGCAAGGGAGAAAAAAAGCTGAATGTTGAATGTATGATCAAAGACTTCCTAGATACTAGCTGAAACTCTGGGAGTAGCCTTTTGAGGATGAAATATGGAAGTGTGTATGATGGTAAATCAATGTGGGTGCAATAATTGCAGCAATAGTGAAAGTCAAAGTTCGATTCATTTCTTTGCAGCTCCCAAATGGTAAAGTCAACAGAGTAATCTTTCCATCTGGATCCAGCCAAGCAGAGTTACATGGAAAATCTAAAAGTATTCATTGTGTATTAGTAGATTACATTACATTAATAGACTAACAGTTGGCACTTTGTTTTCTTGGTTTTCTTGCATGTCCTCGTCACGTCATGAATGATTCTTGACTAATTCCTCTCACAATGACAGTAATAACAGGTTAAAAATATTGGTCCCCTTCCGCATCAAGGCCAGTATCCCTGCCTCTCTGGACTCTGGACATCAGTTTGCTTACAGAGCATGCCAACTTGCTAGCTCATCAAAGAGATCAGTCACTCTAGATCAGTCAAAGCATCTTAACATATGTTAGGGTGCTATTTGTACACTATAGCTCTGCCTTCAGTATTGCTGTCCCCTGGCAGCTCACTGACAAACCACATTACCTGGATCTCAGCTTACCACAGTTGGCTAGACTCCTATTTCTTCTCCACCATAACACTAAACACAAAGACATGCAAGGCTGTGTATTGAGTGCCATTCCCAATTCCCTGTTTACTCATGATTGTCTTCCTGCATTCGCCACCAATACCATCATAAAATTCACTGATGACAGTGATTAGGCTAATTTCCAACAATAATGAATCAGCCTACAGAGCGAAGGTGCAAATATGGCGAGATGATGCTCAGTGTCCCTCAACACAGGGAACCCAAGGAGCTTATCATTGACTTCAGAAAATCATGTGATGAGGATTATGTTCCAGTGTTCATCAAAGAATGAAGCATGTACCAAGCATCAGATTCCAGGGGACCAACACCTCTGAGAACTTCTCAGTGATTGCCAATACCACGGCACTGTTGAAGAAGGCTTGGTACTATGACCCAAAGAGGTGCTGCTGATTTACTACTGCTGCACCACAGAGAAAAACAACAACAACAAAAAAAAACCCCACCATGTATCTGTGTGTTGGTATCTCAACTGCACAGCAGCTAATCACAAAGCTCTATAGTGGGTTGTGTAAAGAGCACAGAAGATCATTGTAGTATAGCTACAAGCTGTGGAGGATGACATGTGGAGAAGTTGCCTTTGCACCTTGATGTACTGTATTAATAAAGGAACGCAACTTAACACTCAATTTTTTTCTCACCATCATCATCATCATCAAGTTTGATCTGAAAAACTCTTCACAGTCACTGGATCAGTTTGCTGTCTGAGGCCATTCATGTCATGTAACAAATATGCATTATTTGAACTTAAATATATATAAATATATATATAGGCAAAGCCTAGAGAAAATAGATACATTTTTTAGATGTGAAAGCTGATGACAACCTTTCTGGGATTCAAAATGATATTTTCATGTGGCAATTCTGTGAGTGAGGTTTAGAAATATTGCAACACTGTATCCCATTGTCTCACTAAAACAAAAATAAAAACAAGGCAGAGGGGGATTCCCTGTGCCAGGGAGGTGAAGATGAAGAACACTCACTTGAAGAACACAGTGGTGCTCTGCTAGATTTGATCTTTTACTTGACTCATTATCCCTTTAGCTACATGCAGATTATGAAAAAGACACATTGCCTGTTTTTTAGAATATTATTATTTTTATTGATTTAAACTGATTTATTTGGGGGAAAGTCTCTGTTTTCTACTTCCAGCATAATTCACTTTGAGTCATCACTGACTTTAAGAGAATCCTTAGAACTTGTTGACCCTAAAAAAACCTTACTCAGCAGGCTTGAGATCACATAGTGAAAAGACTGCACGGTGCAGCAATATCCTGCTCTCTACTGTAGGGTTGGGGACAATGAAGCTGGTGTATGGGCGTGGGGGTGTAATCCCATCTGAAATGATCTCACCTCTCTTCAGGTCACTTCATCATTGAGGCCCTCCATCTTTTGTCCTTTTCTTTCACTCGCTGTATTTCCTTCTGTGTTTTTCTTTTGATTGAAAAAGCAAATACGTTTACCCTCCAACAAACACACACACACACACACACACACACACACACACACACACACACACACACACACACACACACACAGAGCTACACACCCACACACAGAGCTACACACACACACACACACAGAGCTACACACCCACACACAAACATCAGTGAGAAAAGAGGAGATAGAAAAAGTCAACAGTGCTGTACCCTTGGAGGACGGGATGTCAGAGGTTTGTCTTTGCCCATTGTCCAGCCTCTGAGGCCAGAAACAGGGCCGGGTTTACAGCTTCTGCCCCCAGACAATGGGGCCCTTGGAGGGGGCCAGGACTGACAAAGTATAACAAGTGGCTGGGTTCAGATAGAAAGGTTCAGAGAGGTCATTTAACTAGACTCAGCTATTTAACTTTTGGGTCTGGTTGTCAAAAAGCGATCCCTTGTGACTGAATTTGGTCTGAAGGTGGAGATTGCAGGCTTGAATTTTGCCAAAGATGTCAGGTAAAAGACTAAAACTAATATAGCTTTACTTTAGGTTATAAGGCTTAAGCTCTTGCCAATAAGGCATCATTTAGCATGAAATAAATGACCTCTGTGGTTAAGAAGTCTACTGTGCACTGTACTTCCTTCAACTTTGTGGGTGCATTTTACAAACAAGCAATACATATTTATAAATACATCAAAGGATGGCCCTTCCACCCTTGGTCTGTCAGAGAAGCCACAAATTGAGATCCATGCGTAGAAGTCCAGGGATGAGATTATCCTTAGAAAGACAAGTTCTAAATACAGCAGGCCAACGTGCCTTCCTCGTGCCGTGCCCTGGTTGCTGAACCTGCTGGTTTTTCTGCTCCTGGCTGCTCGGTGTATTTTTGCAAGGGATGTTTATCCTCAAAATGCTGGTTGAGCTGTAATTTTGGTCGTTCATTCGTCTGCGTGTCTGTCTGTTGCTCTCCAGGGAAGGAGCGAGGTTGTGGCTGCTGACCACTAGTGCAGACTGGGGCTGAACTGCTCATGCAGCTTCTCCTCTGGCTAATACAGTAATGCTCGTGTAATATGTACCATTTCAGACATGTTCTGGACACAATATCTAGTCATTGAGTAGTTAAAAGATAAGAAGTGCTACATTTAAAGTCTTGCTTTGAAAGGCATGATTCTGAGAATGTTAGATACAGCACCAGTTTGGTACAGCTACTCATCAAGGGGTTTTAATCCTTTTTCCCATTTTACATAATGCAAACTCAACTGGAATTGTTTTCCCACTGTCTTGATGGAGGTCCCACATATGCTTAGCACTTGTTAGCTGTTTTTCCCTTCACTGTGGAGTCAAATTCAAACCAACATTAGGTGGCAATGGAGGCCAGGTCTTCTGGTAATCACTCCTTATCTTTTCTTGATGAAATAATCTTTACATGATGATGTGTTTTCGCTTATTGTCATAAAAATAATGAAAAAAGGCAACACTGGGGAAGATGTTTTAGTTAAAGGAGTCGGGAGACTGGAAGATGAGTAGGCTAGTTTTGGCTAGCACTGTCTGCGTTGATGAGCACAATTCGTCTCTTTGCAGTAGGGGACTGTCTGCAGACTGGTTGTATTCTGGTTATATTTCTATATGAAAGCAAGCTTACAGGGCACCCATATGATTTTGCAGTTTAATTGCTGTCCTGCAGCAATTTATTTTAATTGTGGAGGAATTTCTGAACTTCTGCTCAAAACTATGAGGTTCTGACTCGGCTCTCAATCTAAGTAGTCAATGTGATTTAATGCAAATTTCTGTTTATGCAGAAGGCAGTTTTTATTGATTTATCACAGTTAATAATCACATCACAAACAGATTCCCTGTAATTGCCAACTTGACCCCATTCAATTGCAAACTAATAACAGTCTGACTCTGTTTTATTGCTGCCTTCACACACGAAGGTCACTTTGAAGATTTCAAAGGCCACTTCAAAGGCAACAAGTTGCAAGTTCATTGCACATGATTGTATAATTCTGGTCGTGTCACAATCTCCAACCATTGTTTTCCCTAGTGTGACTGTTGCATTACTTCTGTATTTTGGTGGGACAATTTGGCTTATATCAACAATGGGTTATAGATTGTTTCAAGAGCCAAGGCAAAGGTATGTGATCTCTCATTTCTTAGATACTGCACAAAACTGGCATGAGCATCGGCAGTAGCAGCGGTAATGGCAGGTGAGCCACTCTCTCAGTACCTTTCTTGTTCATTTTGCTTGTTTTTATTTTTAATTCTCTAGCCTTTCTGCCATTATAGACCAAACATATTGAATTTAATATTCTTCTTCACTACTTAATTTCACATGTTTTTGCATGTTTTTAATGTCTTCAGTTGTGTTCATTATTGTAGGAAACTGTGAAATAAGGAGAAAAAATACCTCAATTAGAAAGTGTATCCAAACTTTTCATCCAGAGTCTAACCCAGTAAAGGTTTGGTTCTTAGACACTGAAGATAAAGATATGCACATTCTATACTCTGACAGATTCCAGTTTATGTAAATGGATGGCACATTGACCCATTGATTTGGTCCCTTGTGTGTAGACTTTTCTACACATCTGCATGTATCTCTTTTGGATGATTTGGTTCTCCCCCCACAATCCAAACACTTGTCAGCATTCTGAATTAGAAACATTTTCATGTCCTACTTCACAGGGTTTTCAAATGTATTGTTGAACCCTGTCAACTATTCATTTGAGACTCTGCAAATGATTACAGTGCACATTGAAAAAACAAACTTCCAAATCTTTTGTGTGGGAAACCAATGACATATGTTGCTTTTGTTCATCCACATTAAATGTCTGACTTGAAACCTCTTAGCAATGAGCTAGAATTAGGGTGTGTAACACCATTATTTACTCGAGTATGAAACATTTCATCAGTACTTATCAAATCCCAAAGTTCAAATCAGGACTTATCTGAGCCAAGACCTCAGCACCATTCATATCAGCCAGTGTGAATGGTGTCATCTTAGTAATACTACAGACCTGCACTTTCTCACGTCTCCGCATGGGGATTGGGCCAACGGAAAGAAGGCTGAATAAGGGGATAAGGGGGTATGGGAGACCCCAGGGCTCGTTATGGGAAATCCCGACACGTAGAGCAAAACAGAGGACTTGCACTGTGAGTGAGCCAATACACAGCCATGTGATGTGAGAGATGATTTTGGGATGGAAGGGGGGGACAGACAGGAAAGACACTGGCAGTTGGTGCATCCCTGACAGAGAGAGACGAGTCCTGCTAGTTGTCACGTTGTATTTGTAGCATGGTGGTGGAGCACAGAACACAGACCTCCAAGTCTGTTGCTCTTGGCCAGGCCTCATTATCCCATCAGCTCTGAAGTGACTCAGTGAGGCAGACTTTTCTGTAGCTCCTGTCTCTAGCCTCTCACTCATTCTTTGTTTTAGCCGACCCAGCATCTTCAAACTTCACCGTCTTTGTTTGTAAATCCAAGCTTGGTACCAGGCTTGTACTTTGGATTTTTAACCATTTAAAGTATATTTAACAATGAATTGAACTGAATTAATGAGATTTCTTCAAAATTGACTATAAACTACTCTAAATTCTTTAGATATCAAAGTTTTTGTAATTAGCAGAAACATTGTGAGTCGTTAAATAAATAGATGTCCTCTAATTTGCATTGGTTTACTGACCAATAAAGACTAGCTAAGCCTAAGTGACTGCACACTTCCTAACAACATATTCTTCCAGACTAATCAAGTCTGCTGACTGGGCTTGTATGCTGAGAGCTGTAGGTGAAATCTGCCTCTTTGTCTGGACAGATTGCACTTGCTTAGACTCAGTGAGGGGTCATCCTAGCTTGTAACACACTGGCAAATACCCTGGACTCCTGATTGTCCATTTACTTGTGCAAACAATACACAGTTTCTACTTTAAATAGAGTAACTGCTTTCACCCAAACACAAAACTGGCCAACCTAACTGTAAGCTAAATTATAGTTTTACTGCATGTAACTGACAACAAATCTGGTCACTGCTGCATGAAAAAATGATCTCCTAATTTACTAATCAAGACAAAGTCGCAAAGTGTACACTTTTGTGTAAAAATCCTTTAGTGCTTGCCAATGATGCATATGCCCTATGTGAAGGAGTCTTTGTGACTGTGACAATGCTACCATTTGGTAATTGCAGGGTAACAGTGATAGCTTTAGTTAGACATGCTTTTGGGGTCGCTTTAACTAACTGGATTACTGGGAACTGATGTACTTAAACTTTTTAATGATTCACACAAGCAGTTTGTTATCAACAGATGATAAAGTTGCACAAGACTGATGCAGCCCCACTTTTCACTTACAACAGCAGGTTTGATGTTGCACTGATATTTCTTAAAACCTCCTGCTATATACTCTAATCCAAATCCCAGCTGTCTATCTGTATGCTCACTATTCTGCGCATTATTTGAAGAAGAGTTTAATGAATGTACATCTCATTGAGATAAACGATGAAGCAGTGAAGCCTTTCCACGCTGAAAGATTAATAAGACACCTTTTTGGACTCAGGGCGACAACTTATATGTCTTTTCTTTTTGGTAATTTTATGTTTTCATGAGCTTAATGTTCCCATGTGCTGGACAGTCGTATCCAGTGCTCAGGCAGGAACTGTGCTGCACTTCTAACTTGAAGGTTTCCACTGTCAGCTGTCCCTGGTGCCTCACATATCAACAGATATAATAAGAAAGGAGTATGCTCCAGAGGTCCTGAAAAGGCCTAGATATGAATGAAATAGAGCTGACTATGAGGTTTTGCCAAACATTAGCTCTTTTTATTACCTGTCACCTGACGCCTGCAATTCTTTGTCTGCATAAAGCCATTAAGCAGGTATCTGATGCCTACGGGGCACCATGTGACACAAAACAAATGCCCCTCTGTTACTTTTTACCTGTAGTTCCTGAGAGAAATAGAATGAGGTAATGCTGCTCCACTTACACAATATCTACACAAGCAGATAGCATCATAAACCTTTACTGTCTGATGGATAAACAGAGTAGGTCAACTATCCCATGTCTACTATTACTTTCCAGGAGAAAATATTCTCACTGAATCTGAAACAGAGGCTTCCCTGCAGCTGCTTTTGCTTCCACTAAATCCATCTCGTCTTATCCCTGGCTCAGGCTTGCCCTCTTCTTTACTGGCATTAAGATATCCAAAGATTACCCCCATAGTCAGCCCTGTAAATATTTTTGTCAAATGAATGTTTATTAAGAGCTTCTTATTTTCACTGGAGAGCTCATGATGGGAGAGGTTGACAGCTGCTTGGCATAGTTTATACCTTTCAGCCTCACCATCATCCCTCTTATCACAGACACAATGCTTGTCCAAATACACTATTGAGTCATCTTTTGACAGTCCTGGCCTCTGCCAAATTCCTGTTTGTGTTGACATCTGTGTCTTTGTGTGATCCAGTGGAGGAGCATGAAATTTATAAGCATGAGCTGCTATCTGATAACCAATTTCTGGAGTTATTGTAGCACTTTTGGGAATAGAGTTTTCAAGTGGGAAACATTTATTTTCAGTTTTATGTTCATGTCATCCAAAAATAATAGCGTTAACTGCAACTCGTGTGTTGGGGAAGGTGGTGTGAATTAAATACAGGCAAACTATAGTAAGTAGGATACAGATGATACTTTTTGCAAAACAACATTTCTGAAATGCTTTTCTCACTAAACGAAAACATTGAGTCAGTCAGTGGGTTTGTGGCTGAGCAGAATCTCACAAACCTTTTAAATTTGATATATGCTTTGCATACTGTATACTATATTATTGTCAACAATGGTGTAACAGGAGAACAGATTAAAGTGGTTCATAAGAAGGTATTTCTACCAAGACAGATGTGTTTTAATCCTGGGTGGATGGGTGGGCCTGAAAGTATTTAGCAGCTCAAGCTGCATTTCAAAGCAGCCGGCATCACTTCTAGGATGAAACAAGTTTCATACGTCTGCTGTTTTGCACTGTTTCACCTGCCCAGATCACACTGTGAAACATTAAGTGAGACAGTGAGCCGTAGGGGTTCAGTAGGCTTAAAACAAATTACTTCATACATTATGGTGTCCAGACGCTGTATGTCTGAATGCCATAGAGTTATTCAGGCCCAAAATTTCACTTCATAAGTCTTTTTTGTGTCTAGAGACTCTCAAATAGCCCTTACAAACAAAGCTACGGACACACATTTTGAAAGTGGTTGAACTGGAAGACATTTGTGTTACTTATCTCGGACAGTATTCTCCTCACACCTACACTTGGGTTGAGGAGAATAGAAGAATAGCAAAAAATACTGAATATCTGATTTACATGAAGAAAAAATTAATGTACGTTGCAATAGCAAATACAGAAAAAAACACTATAGAAAACTTGCAACTTTTTTACTCTAGGGCAGGTTACTCTACAAGAAATAGTCCCTGCGTTGTAGATTATGAAGACTTTTTTGAAGAACATAGACTCGGGTTTGTTGAGGGAGGCAATAGACATTAAAGTGTGTGTGTGTGTGTATGTGTGTATGGGAAGACTGCCACATACACTGGGACCTGAGGGCACCACCAGACCGTATCTAATTAGAATTAAACAGCGTATTTAAACATTGCCTAGTCATCTCTGCCCAGCCCCATCACAACAGTTAGGACCTTCCTATGTTTGTCTGCTGAACTATTTGCACTATCAACACCATGCACTGTATAAATTCATTGACAGAAGAAGACACCAACACCTGTAGTGTGCAGAAATAACTTTTACAAAGTGCTAGAAATGCTCAAATTTGCATGCATTCTTCTTGCAAACATCAAGTATAATTTATAAACTGAACCAATAGAGTAAAATACAACACTACTACTTGTTTTGGACTGATGTCATGTATTTCTGCTATTTTCTCAAAGCTTGTTCAATTTTTAAATTCCAGTGCAGTGATGATTGTAAGTATATTTTATGTAGGCTTGCATAATTGGCAAGTCTGTTAATTCATTGTACAGTGACTATTCACAAATCTTTTCCTCGCAGGGTTACGTATGTTGCCAATGAAACACAACAACACAGGCACCTGGTTATGTTTTAAAAACTGGGAGAAAACTTGGAGAGATCCTGACAATAATTTCTTTTTGGAGCGATGTCTGAGGTTTCTCCCCCAGAAAAATGGCTGTAATTTAAAATAAATGTCTTACATTTTTACTCCACCTAACCTTTTGGATGAAGTCATCATTCTCTTGCACTCATCTAGATTAATTAGATTGAGGCTGCTATGAAAACCGAGAATGTCAAGAACAGTAATTGGGTGGATCAGGACAGGAAATTACTATTAGAAAAATTGCTATTTTACATCATATTTACACAAAAAAAATGTATCTAAAAGGGATGTTAGGGCACTATTGGTCAAATAAGGACAGATAAGTAATATAAATATAATGACCTGCAAGACACCCCAATATGTACTTGTATGACTAGTATCATTAACCCAGATTAAACAGTACTATTCCCAAGGTCATCTTGAAGGTCCAGTTGAACTGAACTGTTTAAATAAGCAGTGAAATAGTCATGACCTCTTGCTGTTTCTAGATACAGATTTTCCACTTTTTCTGGTGTTCCTGAACATGAATTTCTCAATATTTTTTTCATGTCCCCGAACAACATTTGTCGCCTGTCTGGCCTCTGTACTGATTTAAATTTATAATTTCCACTTTGAAATGTTGGAAACTTTCTTACTTGGAGCCTAGACAAGTTGGTTGTTTAAAGAACCTTTTCACTGCTCTCACCAGAGGACCAGGTTTGAGTCATATATGCCGCATATTTTCATATTTCATTAGGAATTTGGGAATTTTAAGAATAGGAGTATTTTTTTATTTGTTAAGTTTAGGCATTGAAAATACTAGATTATGTTCAGAAAAGATGATTGTTTATGGTTGGTTGTTTTTTTCAAAACTGCAGCTTCTTTGTTGCCATGATGACAAATTCCCATGAAAATATATTAGGCTTACTTAAGTTGTGACTGTCATGAGAGTTCCATTAATATAAAGACATTGATATTGTTTTCTTTCTTTTTTTATGTGCCTATTTCAAGTTTTGTTTTTAGAGTAAGCTGATATATAATATCATAAGTGTGGCTGTAATGAGTATTTAATTTAGAGTCCTTATTTCAGATCTTTAAATTAGTAAACATATTTATGGGTCTCTTGGGGTCAGTCTTGATAGCTTTGATAGCCTGATAGCTTGACCCACCTTATTCGCTGAAACTATTAAAATGGAAATGTGATTTTACACAATCATTTATGGTCCACAGAGGAGAAAGTGTAAAAACACTGATCTCACAATTACTGTTTTTTTTCTTTTTTTAAAAAAAGACCTGTAAAAGCGAGATTTGTGTTTATGCATATGCTAACTTGCTAAGCTACAATGACGAATAGAAAAATTCTGGGTAATATATCTACATTTTAGCTGTAGCTCATTTTTAATACTTGTTCTGATCTCAATATTTAGCTGACAATGGTGAAAATGAACCAAAAGAGTAAAGGTCAGGCTTCCAAACCAAAACAGTGAGCTAAAAGACGCTAAAACGTGAAAGTCCTTTAATAATACTCTTTGACATCAGAATTCATTTAATGTTGTTTATATACAGATAGTTTGGGTCAGCTAATTCTTATTCAATGATTAAAGTAAATGCATTTGTTTCATTCAAGCTGACATCTTCTTTGTGTTTTTTCCCCCCACATCTAATGCAGATTCACTCACTGGAAGCTAAAATGAAAATAGGCCTCCTGACTCTGAACTGAGCTAATGGTATTTTTGCACTTCAGCTACTTTGCCATCGGTTTACTCTTTATTACATTAACTTTATTTATCGAGCACTTGTCAAAACTGTCCTTCATGAGATAATGTCCTCAGGAAGTAGAGTCTCTGCAGGGTTCTTCACCTGATGGGAGATGTTTGCGAGGTCTGCTGACTAGAAGGAATTTGAAATACCCCAACTTCTTGCGCCCTAAGCAGAGTCCTCAGTATGCCTTGGTTATCATCAATTATCATCTTGTTTGCTTTTGTCATGTTAAAGTCCAAGTTTTTATACACTAGAAGTGCCACTTAACCAAGTATTGATCCTACTTCCTATAGGTTGTCTCAAAGTATTAGGTTATGAGTCCTACTATGGTGGCATCATCTTTGAATTTATGTCTCTCTGTGTGTTATTGCTAGGTGGTTTAGAGTGAATGATCAAATGGTCTGTGATGCATGGCTGGGCCTGGGTCTGGGGCTTGCAGAGCCTTGGCCACTGTGGGACATGGTTTTGCTCCCTATTGGAGGCTTCTGCTCCTCCCTGGGATGTGGGTGCCTGTTGGTTCTGAGGTACGTGGCTGGATGTTCTGGTGTGGTTGTTGGCCCACTCTCTTGGTGGCTTTCACTAGCTTGGACCTCTTCCTTATCAGGGGAGGTTCCTCTGGTCATCTGAGACTTTCACCCTTCTGGGGCCTCCCTCCTTCTCCTTCTCCTGCTGCCTGTGGCTCCTGGTGGGTGTTAGTGTGGCTTCACACCCTTATTATCAAGCGCATTTGTGACAAAGACACTCTCTCTCTCTCTCTCTTTGTCACACACACACACACACACACACACACACACACACACACACACACACACACACACACTCTACAAGAAGATTTATGTATCCATGTATTTTCTAGTTTATCTGTTCCAGGTGCTGTATGTTTGTTTTTTCTTGCCTAAAATGCTGACTGTAAGTAATTCTGTTGTGTAGATTTTCATTTAAGTGTGTAAATGTTACATTTGAAGGAATCTGGCCAAATGAAATTTACTTGATAGGTACAGATTCAGTTTATACCAAGCATAATTAATAATTATTTGAATAAATAAATTCAAAATGTTTGATTCATGTTTATGAGGTCAAAGTATAATTTTGTAAGGATAACCTGTGAGGATATTATATATATGATATCCTCACAGGTACTGCTTACAGCTGCTGCTTTCTTAGAAATTGGGACAGTCATGGCTGACTAGAGGCAGGTGGAAAATGCAGCCTGCTCCAGGTTAAAGGTCTTTGCAAATGTCTCTGTTAGTTGCTTTGCAAAGGGTACTTGTAACTCTGGCCCAGCTGCTTTAGTTAGCTACCCTGAGCTTTTTTGCTTTGGGTAGATCTGACCTCATTCTTCCCTGAATATGCAGGATATACGCTGACCTCATTGTTCTGGTGGTCAAAAGCAGCAAAGAACTTAAGTGTGTCCTGCAGAGTGTTGTCACTGGAACTGGCTGAGTAGCTGTCACCAGTGATTGTCCTTATTCCCTTCCACATCTTGAGTTGTTGTTGAAGTATTCCTCCATGAGGTATCTGTAACTGCACTTGGCTCTTCTGATGCCTCTTTCATTAGATGAGTAACAGAAACAGGCTGAATCCATGTTAGAACAGCAGAGGTTTGGTGATAGGTATATTCTTTGTATTCTCATTTTAGTCTACCAGGGCCTTCTTGTATCATGATCTTTAAAACTAACTAGTATTGATGTATGGTTGAAATAATAAAAAAAAAAGTCTGTTCTTTGTGTTTCAAAAAGTTTTTATTTTTGTAGAAAGAACTGAAAACACACAAAGAAGGTAAAGGGTTAAAAAGGCAGTGTGTTATATGAATATGAATGTTTTTATGCATTATCATGAAAACATACCTAAAGTCCTGCATATTGCTTTATAAAAACCAGCTAGGAAAACTGTGTAGTTGTATACAGATGAATCAGATGAATGTCTGCATATATGACAGACACACAATGAATTTAAAGCATGGAAATTGATATTTAAAACCTAAAAAAAAGAGCTAAAAACTGGCCCAGTGCCACAGAGCAGCAGGCTTTCACTCTGTTTCACTACAAACACTCATCAAACTCACACACAGCGGGCAGTTAGCGCCTCCACTTGCACAGGCTCACTTGACGTCATCAAAGGCAGAAACCCCGGGTGCTGATTTGATAGGAAATGGTCTCTTTGGCTGCCCGCGACTCATGGCACCTGGCTGACAACTGATGACATCTCCTTTTTCATGTAATGATCCCTTTGACTTCAAAGTGAAAGTAGGGGAATCCCACCTCAGATATGCACACTGTTGTATGTAAACCATGTATTTATCTCATTTTTTCCCCCATTGGCAAGTTGTGAGCTGAGCTGAGCTGAGCTGTCATTTCCTTTTTCTGAGCATTCTTTAGCAGTTTAAAGTTGAAATACAGGGTTTAAAGAAAAGAATGTTTTGTGTGATTATAGCAAAACTCACTCTGAGAAGCCAGAAGAAAAAGCCAGAGAAATAAGAAAAAACATGTACCAATATAAACCAATTTGATTAAGTGTAGTGTGCATTGGAAAAAATAAAAATATTTTAATAGCAAATATTAGATCAAAGAAACATTTTCAAACACAGTAAATGTGGCATTGTCAATTTAAGTTATGGATGTGTTTCATCTGGATATAGATGGCATTTAATCAATAAGTTTATTACGCAGGAAATATCCTGTGTGATGTCACCCACTCATTTGTGTACTATGTGTACTAAATAAGTAATTTATTCTATTTTTACAGTATTTTATTATATTTGTATAGTACTCATTCTATTGCATATAGTATTCTTTCTATTTTGTATAGTATGTTATTCTGTTTATCTAATTCTATTCTATTGTTTTTCTCTTTTGTCTCTTAATTGTTTACTGCTCTTGTACTTTCTGCCGTGACCAAAAATTTCCCACGTGTGGGACTAATAAAGGTTTATCTTATCTTATCTTATCTTATCTTATCTTATCTTATCTTATCTTATCAACTGATATTATAAAAATTAGTGAGCCACATCATTTCTCAGGTAGCTGCATTTCAATTGCACTGACACTACAAACGCAGTATAAAAGTATTAGTTCAATGAATCCATTTAAATAAGGTGGCACCTAGCACACAGTTTACTGGCACATACATGTCAGTAAAACTACTGCTGCTACTAATAGTAAATAACTTTAAGGCTTAATGCATTTTTAACAGGGAAATAACAATTAAGGCGCTCAAAACTACAAAACGTTGCATGTACTGCACGATCCTTATGCTACTGATAAACTATTATTCTGCTGTAGGCTACTATAGATTGTGGCTCTCCAGCTCTGTTGTAGAGATTCCACAACTATAGTAAGCTCCCTTCATCTTTTCAGTTTTACTTACTCCCCAGTACCCAGCTCTTTCTCTGAAACGCTACAGTCAACGTGAAAAGTTCATCTGACCAACAGTGGGAAATACGACAGGTTGATATTAACCTGAACTGTCCTTTAGCCAGCCTAAATTGAACTGGGAGAAAAACAGTAGGGAGAGAACAGACAAATTGCTACATGCAATTTTTAGCATCACTTGTGACGTCACAAATGAATGTGGCTTTATTACTTCAGGAAATAACGTAGGGCATGTAAACACATACGTTAATCCACTCATTGCACTTTCACTGCTGTGATTACAGTTGGTAAGGTTCCAGAAAACACACAACCCTCCAAACACTCAAGCATGTAGACTGAGAAATCCAAAGCTTGACAGACCCGTCGTGCCTACTTAAAATGGTTAAGCTTAGAATGCAAAATCTCTGTTTGACAGAGGGGTTTAATGAACAGTCAATTATAATGATTCACAGTTTAGACATAAAAGATTCTGTAAGAGTAATGTGGAGAGACTAACAAGTCTAAAATCCTTTCCAAAAGCCTGTAATCTGAGGGCAGATATTCAGAGCAGAGCCATAAGCTGCACGGTTCTCTGCTTCCAGATGACTGATATCCCAGATGCTGCTTCCGAATTCTTAGATGGACCATCTGTGAGCTAAACTATAACATTTCACATCTTTCATTTCTGTGTGGGGTAGACAGAAACAACAGAAGGTGGACTGCAGAAGAAGTATTCAGCAAAAAATGAGACTATCAGTGACACTGACTACTTATACTGCCAACACACACTCTTAGAGACATACCGTGTGTGCATGGACAGGCTGCATCTGTGCTCATCATCTTTAATAATAAACTTGCATTCAAATCCTTTTTTGTGTAGACATCATCTAAACATATTTCAAATCATTTAACATGATTTGACGACATTCTAGTTTCTAATTGAAATATTATCACATGTTCTAAACGTGATTAGCCCATGCTGTCGATTTCTGTCCACACGGAAGAAGAGTTCTCACAGGACAGGAAAGGACAAGATGTGACTGACAGGCAAAGAGATGCCTGCCACCGTGGCAACCGCTGACATGGCTTAAAATAATCCTGGAAGGACAAACAGACAGAAATTCACCCCAAAAAGTCCCACAGATACAAGCAGGAGGGGAAATTACAAGGTCTGAAATGAGGACCAGATACTGGTGGAAAGGACCGATGAGGAGAGAAGAGGAACGTCTGGTACTGGAATTGTACGTTTTGGGCCCCGTGCTGGAAAAAGCAGTGCCTTGTGACAGGCAAAACAAACAAACAAAAAGCAAAGTGAAAAGAGACGTAATCAGGGGAAAAAAGCTGACATGTTCCTGAGGTTACAGCTTGGGCCTTTTAAGGCTTCACTGAAGTGTTTGACTTTTAAGTAAATAGGTTCTACATCTGATTAGAAACAGCATGCATCTGCTTTTCTGGCCAGCTCTGCACCAACCTTAAATGGGTCTTCCCTGTGGGTAACTATATGGCACAGTATAATGAGAAATGCTTAAGCAGTGATGAATGACATCAATGCAGTGGAGCCTAAGCCCTAAACCAAAGACTCGCTTACAAAGCACAAAGTTGTGTTGCAGAATTGAGCCACATATTGGGCTTTGGTTAAACAATTCAATGTGTATTATTGTGAGTTCAATATAATTTCACAAATAAATGACAAATGAGATACCTTATTAGTGATTTTTACTAAATTTATGTTGTGTTCCACCAACAGACTGTTTAAAAAATGGACAGAACTGCAGTGATTCCACCTACTGGGACAGAATTTCATGCCTCGACACCATCTGATGTTTACAACTGTGACTAAATGTTAACTTAGTTTTAGTGTTGGACAACAAGTAGAGAAAAAGAAACAAGAATTGCCTATAGGTAGTGCACAGAGAGAGCCACTGTCTAACAATCTCCTAAGTGTCTCCTATTGGTAGAGCCCAGAGATTTAACACTTTACAGCTTTACAGCTGTGGAGCTGAGTGTTTTTTGTTCTTGGGTGGAACCCTCCAAAAAAGATTTTGATAAAAGAAGAGGTGATGCAACAAAATGGTAAACTCCAGTTCCAGCTGGTGTGATATTAAAAATCAGAATGGGGTTTAATTTTAGCAAATAAAACAAAATTCTGATTTTTAACAACTGATTTGTTTCCTTTTACTAGTTTTAATTAAATACAGTGATTTGCAGATCAGTTTCAATTTTATGACACAGATTCAAATTAAAATGTCTTTTTATGGTAGATTAGACTGAGCTCAGTGCAATAGTAGGTTCGACAGAGGATCTGGGTCATGCAGATATGGCTATTTTCACTGTGATGATGAAGAACTTTGAAAGCCACCTTTCAAATATTTGTTCTCAAGCATGTTTTGCTGTGGGTACAATTGTTTCTGTGTATGTCTGAGTAAAATAAGTCTGCTAATTCTGAGATACCATCAAATTGTCAAAGTTTCTTTACTCTGGTTCCTCTCACATCTTGTTCCCAGTACAGAAGGCGCAGAGGATAGATGTGGTCTCAATATGGTCTCCGGCAGCTGGGTTGGCCAGGAAATCTAACTGCTTATATTTCCAGCTGTAACTGGATATGTTGTATCGCTTTTGGGAAACAAACAACAGACCGGCCTGACAGACCCTGGTAACTCAACAACCCAACTGGGGCAGGGACATGATGAGAAAGGAAGAGACTGCTAAGGGCTTTAGACAGTTGGTTTAGTATGCTGTAAATAAGCACATCATCTTTCAACACAGTGGCAGAGTGCAACAAGTTGTGGTGTGCTAGGGTGTAACACTACTCAGATTATAGATTTGAAAACATCTGTAGCCACCACCAACAATGCAGACAACATTTTAAGTGGAAGAGAAAGTGAGGCATCCGTGTTAAGAGAAAAAGATTAACATTGAGGCAGAAATAGCAAGGAACAAAGAACGATAACCACATCATGCTGCTCAGACCACAAATCTTTCCTCTTTCTAATTTTCTGCACTTTATATGGCTCTGGCAGTGGAAACTAAGAAGTGCGCTGTAGTGTCAAATGAGCAATTACATCTACAATCATTCAGAATCTTTGCTGAGAACTCAGAGAAACATTGTGGCTTTGTTTCTTCAGGAACTCTGCATAAGACTGTGCGGTAGACAGTGCAATTACCCACTAAAGTGCAGTATAGGGCAGGAAATTTTCCAGCAACCTCAAATCACTGGCACTTACACTGACACTTAGGGCCACCAAAACTGCATTTTACATGGTAATGACAAACATAAGCTGTAATAAGCCAGTGAAATAACCTATATCATATAACTTAAAAGTTTATTCCCAATTTCTGTGGACACTGGGTGGAAGGTCTTGAAAGCCAAGTATATAAAAAAGATGCTAGGGATAGTAAGTTTTTTTTGAAGATATGGGATCCAACAATTCAGTCATTCCTATATTTAAGATAGCTTCAGCTTTTACTATCCTGCTTCAATAAAAAACTATTCAACTAAAATATGTTGAATTATTAATAGTATTTCAAGATGCAGAAAAACGGAAACCTCACCAAGTGTAGGCTGTGGAATCTCATAACCACATCTGCTTTTTCTGTGTGTGTGTGTAATTTTGTTTGTTTTAATCAGTTGAAAAAGAAATACTACAAGAAGATAATTACATGTAATCAAGGATTGTTTCCTAACCTACCCAAGTTTGCACCATGGTGTACACTTGCTCCCACACTATCCCCACAACCCAGAGTTACCACAAGCTACACTTTTTGTGTTAAATACAAAAAAATCAACATGTTAGAGACAGAGAGACAGTTTTTAGAGCTGTACTGAAAGACAGTCAAGTAATGTAGCTCACTGTAGATAAATAACAGCTAATGAACAACTGATTATTAGCTTTACCATTACATCTGCCAGAACGTCCAGGATGCTCTGACAGTTTTTTTGAATACTCTGTTGTGTTGTCTGTAATGCACAACCTGTTAGATGTGCATTACATTAACAGTTTGTCTGTTACAGTGATGGGATGCACACTGCAAGTCCCTTTAAATCAGAGGCTGGTTAATTTGCTACGGTAATATACTCCATATGCTTACAAGCTGGTACTTCTGGATCATTTAAGTATAACTGATTGTTTGTCATCTTTCTCTTTTTCTTCCCTCGTTTTCTTTGCTTCTACCTTCTGGAGAGCCTCCACTGCCGTAGGTTCATGAATTCTCTGTCTGGTTTGATCGGTTTTTTTTGTTGGTTTTTTTTCTTGGCACAGCTGGCGTTCCAAGGTGCGGGGAAAACTGGAGGTCTTGCGTTGTCGGCTGTCACTTGTTTCAACAAGACAAGCACAGAAGTACAGAGCGCGAAGAACAACAAAATGTGCTACTGAACTTAGTGTCTGAGGTTTCTTGGGTTATATATCAGAATTGTGCAAATAGGCTGTAGTTTGAGTTCCATCAATAGACAAGAAAGAATTCTATAAAAATTATTCCATAAAATTATTCCAACAAAGGATCCCTGCAAAAGCATGGCTGTCATAATATTATGCAGTACTGTCCAGAAGACTTTTTTCTTAAGCGACTTAACACTGAGATATTTGTCATTTGAGCATAAAATAGCAACAGTGTTGCCGCTACACGTATTAGACAACCACATAATTTGTTTCTATGTCTATGAATGTAATAAAATTACAATGATGACACAGTGTGACCTTAAAAATATGAGGAAACCGGACAAGTGGAGGACAAAAGAAGAAATGACAGGCTATAAAACTATCTACAGCAGATGAAAACTATCTGAAAGTCATGTCCTTATGAAACAAGAAAAAAATCCAGTGAAGACCTGACACGATTCTTCATCGATCCATCTGTTATTAAATGGTCTCAATGGAAGGCTGGCTGTAAAGAAACTATTGTCATGGGAGAGAAAAAGCTGAGATATATCAAATTACACAAAAAACTTTACTGAAAATCAGTAACAACAGGTCTCAAATAATGATTTAAATTTTTTGTCTAAAACATGTTTGAAGAATGCCAAGAGCGAGGTACAACACCGAGTGTCTAGAGCCATCTGTAAAAGACAGTGGAAGTTCTCTCATGGTTTGAGGTTCTGCTTATAAATGCAGAAAGGTACAGTCATTCAATTGATCCTCTATCCAATACCATTTGGAAAGCACCTGAATGGCTTTATTTATCAACACGACAATGACCCTAAACACACTGCCAAAACAGTAAAAGCATACCAGATGGAAAAATAGACAGTGGAACTCTATCAGTGCTGGATTTGCCTCCTCAAAGCCCGGATCGCACCATTATTGAAGGAAAACAAGTGAAGCAACTGTAAGATGATTTGGTAGTTACTTCCTACATACTTGCAACATAAGATTAAATAGCCCACACAGTTATTTAGTACTTTTATTAAGACAATGCAATTCATAATTCAATCCTCACAAAGGGGTGGTACAAAGTGTTAATATGATCTGTGATGTTGATATCTCTACGGAGGTCTGACAATATACTTCAGTTATGTTTCTGTTGGTGCAGCAAAATATCAAGGTGTTTGTCATTTATTCACAACAACTAATACATTGTATTAATTGCTGCAAATTAATGCAGGCAAGTGACATGTTTTCAACCTCCTGCTTTAACAAGTCACATTTAATAACACAACTTTTAAATGTCAAAAGAGTTAGCAACCACTTTGCCTTATTTACTGTAATTGGATAGTCATTAACACTGCCGCAAATAGGAGGAAATCAGTAAAGAGCGATCCTCCTCAAAAGCTGCCAGAATTATTTTGGTTCACGAGTCCATGCTTTTGAACCAATTTGTGCTAATTTGTGTGGCAATTTGGCACAAACTGCTGTTCAGCCAGTTTCCTCTTAAAACCTCTTTAATGCTTGCTTTTCTTAATCTAAGCTCTGTATTTGTTTTCTATCTTGTGCATTTGTCTTAACTCGTCCAATTCTTGTTTTGGCACAGGCTTTATTGACGCTTTGTACTATTTTTGTTGGAATGTTAGTATAATGTGATGAAAGCATAATGTCATTTGCAACCACAAGATGAAACACCTTGTTGACAGTTTCACATTTGCAGATGAAATGGAACCTAATGTGGTCTGACAGACTTCAGGGACCCCTGGCAGTTCTCATGTCAAAGCAGAATAATGAAACCTTGAGCCTTTAGCTGCATTTAGGAAATCGTTCATATTTGTTGCCAGTTGTTTATGTACAGCCCAGCCACAATAAAGAGCTATTCTCCAGTTTTTCTGAGACTGAGGCAGAGTTGTGGGACAATTAAAAAAAATAATGCCACTGCACAATGACCGTGACCAAATCCGTGACACATCCTGATCACTTGTTTTAAAGTGGAACCACATCGGTTTCAAGCTACCATTCAGTGAAGACAGTTTTATTTATGGTTTTCAATGACTGCCTTGGATTCTGCCGTAAAACTTGCACACTTTTCTTTTTGCACACCCTTTATTGTGATTTTCTTTTAAATGTAAGTTTTCTTAAGTTAAACTACTTCACTTATCGCCGTCTCTTTTTTTTTTCTCCATGGTAAAACAAAAACGTCTGATTTGCAACAGTGGGATCTGGCTTCATCTTTGTTTGGTGTATTTGAAAATAATATGCGAATATGCGTTATTGTAAGTTTAAAGTGCATACTTACAAAGAAAATCTGCCTTTCCAAATGCCGCTCAGATCTTTGATGTTGCCAACTTTTGATTAAATATTAAGTAATCGGCTCACACAACTTTTAAAGCTGGAAACAGTCCAGCCGCTGTCAAAAGGAGAATCTTTTTCTTCTTTTATCTACGCGTGGTAAATGATGCCGCGCGCTGATTGGCTGTCGGCCGCTGACTTGTGCTCCATCCCGCAGGCCCACTCTCTCAGAGCCGAGCTGAATGCTCAGTCAGCGCTCCTCCCGGTGATCCCCGACGCCGCTAGCCGCCGCTTCTCGCCACACACGCTCACACGCTTACACATACACACTCTCGTGTGTGCGCACCGCGTCTGCGCGCACCACCGGCTTCTGCAACTTTCCGACTTCACCTGAGCGAGCAAAGCAGGCGGACAGAACCACTAAACAATGCGTGCCAACTGCACTATGCGCTACCACAGGTTACTACTTTTGCGCTCATTTAGGAGGTAACGGAGGAGGTGTGAGCTTGCATGCCATCACCATGGATTGCCTTTTTCTTCTGTTATGGACTTTACCCATCCCGCTGGTCGGCTGCACCTCAGTCAAGCTACTCTCCACCCTCTTGTCCTGGAGTATTTTCAAGGCATGTTGCACTTACATACGAAAAATATATACGTGCACTTTTAAATTCAGCACATGCACGTGTAGTTTGGGAGAAAAAACAAACAAGCAGTTGTCTCTTATCAGTAGGACTAAATCGGCGACAAACTTGTCTAATCTCATTCATTGCGGTGAAAAGTGATCACAAATTAATCTCAAGTGCAACTCATATTTCAGTAGAGGAACTGGATTTATATCCCCCTTTTGGCTCCCGGTTTTTCTGCTGCTTGTAACCTGTTGCTACCTGTCCATTTATGATTTTTTTTTCTTTCAGACGCTGCACATTTACTGCTCACAGGCCTCCCATACCGTTTCAGCCAGCTATTCTTCCAGCAACAGCCACGGATTAAATCATGGTGAGTGCCTGTCTTTTCGCATCTGAGGATGTTTCTTCCAGCTGGCTGTGTTCCATGTTTGTAGGGAGAATGTGAATAAAGTGAGATAAATGCCAACATTGAATCAGTTACTAGACCAGAGAAAGCTTTGTTAAACACTGAAGGATATTACTTGTTGCACAGTGTGACATGACTACTGCTTATGTAGATGGAAATGATAGAAACTCTTGTTTACATGTTTAGAACCAGTGAGTGCAGTACCTATTGAAGGACTCCCTTTTCTGTCCTTTGTTTTCCAGAATGTGATTTACATACTTTTGTTTACTCCCAACACTTTTTCCAGAGGTATACTATTGAAAGGTTTAGATACTGAAAATAACAATGATGAAAGAGAGAGGTTACAATGAAATTGACAGCTTGGTGGCTCCACTGGCACATATAAGCAAGGAAGAAGACTGCACTCCCACTTGGTCAAATAATGCATTTTCTAAATGATACTGAAAATTGTAGTTAAAGCAGGATGTCTTTGTGCTAAACTATTTGACATCAGAACTTTTTGATGTAGTCTTTCTATCCCTTATCATCAGACTATGTATTTGTAACCCCTGTGGAAGTGGACTCTCAGGGAGCATACCTGACCCATGATGTGACCAGGCAAAGCCATCGCAGTAAAAGGTCCTTGCCTCCTTCTCTGCACTATCGCCTCTCCGCCTTTGGGCATGACATGCACCTTCACCTGCATCCATCTTCTGTGGTTGGCCCTGGGTTCACTGTGCAGATGATAAGCTCAAATGGCATCACCACAGTAATGGATGATGCAAAGGTTCACAACTGCCTTTATCAGGGATTTATCCATAACCAGTCGGCCTCCTCTGCAGCCATATCAACATGTTCTGGACTGGTAAGTGTCAGTAATCTCTGGCTGAGCTTTTGTTACATGAAAAATGGAGTCATTTTATGTTTCACCTAAATTACATGGTTTTATTCTTAAAGTGATTACATGGTTCTACTTAGTTCAAGAAAGGCTGACAAAACACTTCTAAGTCAATTTAGATAATTTCTCAACCCTAATGGGAATTTAGTTTTTTCCGTTTCTGATAAGTTTGTGGAGCTAAAAGGCTGTCACCCAGCAGATTTTGTACTCCACCCCTACCTCAAGTTCCATGCCTTTATTTGTCCTTGAATGCTTTGTGTCCTCTAGCATTCCAGCTGTTTTGATGCACCATTGTCAGACTTTGGTCATATCATGGGTGAACTGTAACATGACATCATTACCCATGAGTGTAAGCATCAGTTTTTGGTGCTTTGTCTGGAACTGCTTTGAACACAGGGAGAAGAGGACATAAGAGAAAGAATAAAAGGAGAAGAGCAGAAGAGGAGAGAAAAGTTACACTGCAACAGGACAGTACGGTGAAAAGGCCATAATTTAGTCAGGGATGTCATCACTTTTTCCTTGACCACTGTGTTACAGTGTAATTTTGGCCATCACTCAATGCAGTTTTCTTCAACCACTCGCCCAGTGGTGTACCTTGTAAGTAATGCATTATAGACTACAACATTATATCAACACAGTCCCTGTGAGTTTTACTAAAGAAGATTCAGGACAGGGATAGCTCAGATAGCCTAGTTACTTTAGCACTCTGGAAAAATTTGCTTTGGAGATGCTCATATGGATCCTGCTGCTGTGTGATGCCACAGCTCTGTAATAAACTCAAGGGAGGGACTCCACAAACACAGCTGGATGCAACAATGTAAATCTTTTCATAAAACATTAATTACCACCAAGTCTAAACAATGAAATCTGTCTATGTGCATATGCATACATCCACTAGTGGCATGCAGTGTGTGTCTTTTGTGCCTTTTGGTCATCTATAAGCCAATATCGGTGGTGAAATGTGGAGAAACGTGTTCTGTGCACAGATAAAGCACTTCCCTTATATTTGACTCCCATAAAGACTCTGTAACTACATGGTGCTTCACTATTTTCTTTGGTTTATTAGGTGTTTAAAAGAACAGTGCTTGACACATGCCATATCAGCACAGATGGACATATTATACCCCCATAAATGCCATACTTACATTTATCATCCAAGCTCCATACCTCGTCTTACCTCCTCCTGCGCTTGCCCTCCTCTTTTGTCCTCTGTTTGCCCTCCCTCTACATCTCCTCTTGTTCACAGCAATTAAAGCCAGGGTGAAGTTTGAGCCGCCTGGCTGGCACTGCTAATCTTTGCATTGTCCCTTTCATTAGGCTAGCTCCCACTAACAATAAAACACCACTGACCCGTTCGCTTAAAAGAGCTGAGAGGACACAGTGTGATTGGGTTGTGATTGCATTTGAATGAGTTGGTACAAACACTTTGATCTATTTTTTACTCTTCCTGAACATTTGCAAGTTTTTGTTTTCCTCTTCCAAGTCCGACCACTGGGCCAACGATGGATGGAGAGATTTGTTTTGTTATCGTTATGTCTCTAGCAGATTTCTCCAAAATAAAAGAATTAAGTTTTCTCCAAAATAAAAGAATTAAGTAAGACACAATGACAAGTACACTGAAAGGATACTCTGGTACCAACCATTTACTCTGTCTCTTTGTAAACATCAGTCTGTCTGTGTTAAATTGCTACGAGGTTTAGGACAATAAAGACATTTAACCCCTTCTTTTCATCTAGCCCTCTGCTTAGAAAATTTGGATTAGGTATAAATGAGGAAAGAGTCATTCAAGTGTGCTCACTGCACTGATGGGCTTGAGTAAAAGATTAAGGTGGGATTAAAGACATTGGTTGAAGGAAGGAAGTAAGAAAAAAAGAGGAAGACAAGGACACAAGAGAGAAAATGGAAAAGAGGGTAAAGTAATGAATGAAAAGTGAGCTGGGCCAGGTTGGGAGGCAGCGCACGAGAGAAAGTGTTGTGCAAGAGTAATGTGAATTTATTGTCTGTGGTTCAAGCTCCCAGGGAGGCTGGATAGTCTCTTTATAGAGAGTTGGAGAGATGGGCTCTGTTTATGTCAAAGGGCTTTGGAGAAGAAATGAGGTGAGAAGAAGTGAGGTGGAGATAGAAAGAAAAACGTTTTCTCGTTCTTTGTTTCATTGTCTCCTTTCAACAGAAACAAGGAAATGGAAGAAAAGGGAAAAGACAGCGTCTGAAACAGAGCTGTGGACCTTGCGTTTTAATAAAAGCAGAGGTTTCAGCACCAGACCCTGGGCCAAATCAGGGCTGGGACAGTTTCTTTTTTAAACAGATGGGAGTGGGATTCAACTGTTTAAATGAAGACCAGGGTGGTATTAGGAGCAGACTGGGATAGCTGGATGAATGACTTGCATAGTGGGATTTTCTACAGTAAATCCTTATTAATTGAACATGGTGTTATTTGTTGGGTTTAATCACTTTCTCTGTGACCTGTAGAAGCACAGTCCTTCTGTTCATGAATGAAACAAAGTTGTCTGCCTCATTTTTGCATGAGAGATGAAAGGATGCCTTTTCAGATGTAATGCTCTCTGATTTGTAAGAGAAGTGGATGGTGTTGGGGGTTGGGGAGGGGTCTTCTCTCTTTCTTCTTTTGAAGGTTTCTCATCTGAGGTCACTGTGCCGCTTGACCTAAATCTTCTATTCATGGGGGTTGGTGGGACTTAACCTGAACTCTTAACAGGTCTTTACAATGTTCAAGTTCAGAGCTGCTCACCACCTGTGTGAGTCCAGAAAACAAATGAATTATAGCTCCCCTCTGTCTTTCTAGCACCTTCCGAGGATAGGAAACTCCTTACTGGGTAACCACAGCAGATCTGAATTCTGTCAGGCCTGTACTATTCTCTGCCAACCCCTAGAAATACAACATTAACATATGATGCATCTTAAACCACATTTACAGTGGGTTAAGATGCATTGCCTTGTAGTAAATTTGCAGTACCTTGTGAAGTATATTGTGGTACATTTGTAAACATTTTTCGACTTGAGCAGTGTGACTGCTCTAAATAGCATTGTTTGTGACTTGGCAGCGTTCGTTACTTAAATGTTTGAGCGTCAAATACACCCCCATTAGGCTGGTTATATCAGATAGTGGTAGAGCTGATCATGACCTTTACTACAACCTTCCCAAGACCCGACAGGCCAGGTCAGAGACAGGCTGAGCTCTCTGGAAACTGAGCAGTTCTTAACTGGGTTAGGTCCAGATAAACTAATCCATTTTTTTCTTCTCTAGGATTTCTATAGTTCATAAGTTGATACAACAAACATGGTACTCAATGACCTATTGGTTTCTACTTAATAGTTAAAGCAGAAGAGGTAAAGTGTAGATGGCCATTATAAGACCATTTAAGTGGGGCTGCATCTGTCCATTTTTTGTCAGTTTTTAAAATAGATGATCAGACATGTACCCCACTATTTAAAGTGATATACTTTAAATAAGGCCTGTGTCCCAGGCTAAGTTAATATGTGTCCCAGGGAAGCCATTTGCTAACAAGTAGGTAGTCGTGAAAATATCATATATCTTCATTTCCCACAGAGTATATTGTCTGCAATAACCTGAAGTCCTATGGAAAAAGCACCTTTGGATTTTTGTCATGGAACCAAGACATTCTGTCTCTATAACTGATGCACTGTTGAATGTCTGAATGGTCAAGTACTTGGGTGAAACTACATTGCACACTGACTTGAAGAACATTCCTGGTCAGTCACCTTTGTTTTAAATATCTAAAGTAATGTTTCATTTATGCTACTGTGGTTGTATCCATTTGTGGAGGTATTTGCCTGTGGACCCTACGGACAAAGGTTTTCACCCAATACAAACATGCTCCCAAGCAGTCCTCCAAACACTTTGTAAGTTATAACTTTGCTCTTCTTTGCGGCTGGCTGATGGACAAACAACAGCACAACCAAAAGTAGACCACAGACCAGTAGTACTACATATTTTTGACACTGACCCTTTTTGACAGCTGATACTCTGCAGGTGGACAGGCAGTCCAAAGCTGCCCACGGCTGTCAATGGACTGGCCACACACTACTGAGCCGTAATTTCCTCATAACATGTCTGTTAACCTCATGAATGAGACCTCTTGGATCTTTATTAGGGTCGTAATGATCCAGCAACCCCCCAGGTACCACAATTTATAGCTTTAAGATCTGTTTGAACAATCAAGCGTGAGAGTAAAAACATTAAAGAAAGTGTCAATACACACCTCCTCTGTCTTTCCTCCATTTACCTTCATCCTTTCAGGCAGGTCAAACTCAGTGCTTGATAGCCGTCGTTGACACAGTTCTAAAGGGTTGTGGCAAGCACTGGTGACTGTTGTAAGAGGAGAGCTGAACTTACACCCTCTGTTCAACTCTACCAGGCATGGGACTCCCTGTGGCGTGAAGAAGATGCTTGCTCTTTTCCCAGGCCTTGTTATTGATGCTGGATGTACTTTGTTGTTGTTGAACACTACACTGAATATATGAGAGGTTGAAATTCATTTCTTTTTGGGAAAATGTGACATCGTCTCTTGCTAAATTTTTGCTGACATCAAATTCCAGTCAAGAGTTGGTTGTTTTTTTTATTGAATGTTGATGATTTAAAAGTTAGTCGTACCCAAAGCTGTTGTGTGGGAAACATCATTTTAAAGAGTGAGGGTAAACTTAAACCGGAAAATGACACTATTTAGCCAAACAGTACATTGAAATGCTTGCTTGCACTGAATATTCAACATAGTGTAATCCTGTTAGACTCCTAATGGGGCTGAGACAGCATATGATTACTCATCCACAGGGTTGGGATGCAGACAGTATATGATGTGTGTGTGCTTGACGCTATACTTCAAATCCCTTAGGCTTTTGGAGAGTTAAAGTGACACTTGAATGACCGATTTCCGGACGACTTTTAGGCTATTTGTACCTGTCCATTATCTGTAAAGCCCAGCAAATTGGAACATCTTCCCACTACAACATACTTCCCTGGCTTGGCCATAATTCAGCGACTGGGCCGGGCCACAGAGGAGCTCAGATCTTGGCGCTACACGAGTAGAGTGGCCCGGAGCTTTTCCCTGGTGGTCTGGATGCTGACAGTGATGTAGTGCCCGCTGTTAGATGCCAGCAGGAGAGGGGGGTCAGGCTCTCAGCATGGGTGTGGGATGGTGTGTGTGTGCTTGTACGTCCTTTCTGCGCTGTGCAAGGTCTTTCTCACACAAGACTAATGGCCACTGTTGAAGTGCTCAAGTGGATGCTGCAACTTCTACAAACAGAGGCCATACATCAAATCTGACCTACTGTTGTCACCACTGCAGCACTAAGACTGGTGCTGCTGTAAAACAGTCCAGACCACAGAAAGCTTAGAACTGCCTCGTTGATAGAGTAATGAGCAGTAAATAAAACCCTTTTCAGATATCATCACAGATAAATCAGTTAAAGTAACATGACTCACTTTTGCATTTATGTTCCTCAAAACTTCATTAAGACTCATGACATACACCTGGAATGGAGAGAGCTGTGGTATAAGTGTGATATTTGTAATACCTGTGACTTTGGATGTTAGCATGTTGTAATCTTTTGCATGCCTTTCTGGTAGTACAACTGCATGCAGTTCAAACTTGTGCTATGCTAAATGTGATTTGTAAATGCTGTTGCTGTTGGGACTTATACAGAGTCTTTGAATTGATTTGAATTACACTTCTGCCTCATTTGCAACACAGTAGCGCTATATTAGTTAGTAAAAGTGCTAAAGCTGCACTGTAACCCACTTATAGAGAGTAATGGCACGTTGAAAGAGGACATTTCCATTTTTATGGACTGGTGTGGGAGTAGCCCTCCTGTTCCCTGCTGTGTCTACATTGGATAATTGAGCGAGCCCATGCCCAAGGGCTCCAACTGACAAAAGACTCAACCAACACCATCAGTTTCTCACTTTGTGTGTGCCCACCTCTTCTCTGTTCCGTAGACATGCTCAGAGGGTGTCAGTAGGTTGTTCAAAGGCAATTAGTGAGGCTAAACAAGGGCTGCGTGACCTCAGGCTATTGACACATTGTGATTCTAATGAGCTGTACATGAAGAGAGTTATCCATATATGCTATCACTAATGGAGTGTTTGTAAATAGTCCAGGTCCAATTCAGTGATAGTAATTTTTTATAAGAAAACTCCACTGTGCTGGGAAATGCAGTCATTTGAAAGTAAACATAGAGAAATTCAACCAATGTTCTGCCCTGTCATTGCTGCTTGGCTCTTTTCTTCTTTTGATCCCAGTTCCGAAATTAACATCTCTTCTTTACCCATTTCTTACCCCATTTTAAACACACATAATTCACATAAGCAGACTATAATTACTCAGATTGTGATTCTATTGAATTAGTTAGATGCCTGAGGGCTCTCCTTTGCTCCTGTGTGATTTTTTTTCCCTCTTCGCCACACACACTGTGTTCACGTGATTCTTTGCTGAGCTGGAGTGCAGATGTGCTTTAGAGCTCAGTAATCACCGGCTTGGGGCTTCTCACCGCTCGTCCCAAGTCTTAAACAGCATGTAAGCACTTACTCATTTGCCTTATAATATCATGGTAGGGAACTTTAAAAGAGGCTGCAGTTTATACAGAGACAAGCTAAAGTTGCCGTCTACCATGACTGTTGTGCTGCTAAAGAAACAGAGCTGTTTAAGTTGCTTGTGCTGACTTTATCTAAGGAAACGAAGAAGTTTTTCCCATGTACAAAATAGCGACTTTGCTGACTGAAGGTGACTTTGCTGAACCTGTAATCTGACTGTGACGTTATGAGAAATGTGTGAATGTGGGGTGAAAACTAAAGTGGTGTTTAGCAGAGAGTGTTCATCCCTTTAATCTAGTAAGGTCTTACAAGTGTTAATGTAGAGCGATAAGTAGAAGTCTTCTCTATCAACTTTACAGGTGGCCTTTCTGTGGTCTTTGAAGATTGCACTTGAAAAAGTATCAGTTTATCTGTCTTTTCATCTGTAAATCTATAGATGAGTACAAGAGTAGTGTGCTTTCCTCAAATGGTACTGGCATTTTGAGTAATGTTATGTATCAGTAACCTGTTAAGATGCAATAGATTTTTGATACCTACAATACCTCCAAAAATCTCAGTCTTTGAGGTGCATTTATAAACAAATCTTAGCAATGCAGTTTTTTTCCGAGTTCTCCCTTGGAAAAAAACAGATGGTGTCACAATAAAGATGTCAGAGTGGTCAAGTCAACAGTTGCTGAGGTAGTGCAACTTTTAGTCTTTGTTGTGCCTGAAGAACTAGAAGAACTGGGTCACATAATGCAAGGTCGATCATAGGTTAGATTTTGTTTTTCATAGCATAGCTTTATCACTTTACTGAATAAGAAACTGAAGCACAAGTGCTTTGAGTGGCGAGTAAGATTTGAAAAGCATTACTCTCTGATTTTATGGCTGTATGTGTAATGCTAGATAACTAAGCTGTTGCCATTTTCACACATCCAGAAGGGTTCAAATCTGACACTAATCGACTGATGTTACATACAAGGCAGGAAGCTTATCTTTATTTAATCTGATTAGTCTAACTTGGCCTTATGACAGCTGCAAAGGTTACAAGTGTTATACAAAGGAGTTACAAGAGTGAAATAGTCACTCTTACAACTACATGTAAAAGTAAATAAAACATGCTGGATGCATACACCTAGAATTGTTTACGGATTAAAAGATAAAAAATGCTCATTTGAGTGAAAATTGCTAGCCTGGAAAATGGACCAAAAAAGACTTTGCTCCAGTGTTATTCTGCCCACTGCACATTCACCTGTAGATTCACTTGCCTCGTTTGTAGATTCCAACTAATCTCATAAAGTTTGCATTTTGTGATGATGTCAGGAAACTAAAGCAAAAATTTTGTAGGCGTTGGCAAAGCTTTACAAATATGAAACCACCGCAGATCAAAAATTCATAATAGAAAGGGAGAAAAAATGGCCTGTGTTACAATTGGAGGTGTCTTTTCTAATTGTGGTCTATGGGAAAATTCTGTTTCGGCTGCAGAAGAGTTTTGGGCAGCAAAAGACAACTGGGAAAATTTTGGCAACAAAGCAGACTTTCAGTGTTATATCCAGCTTTTTAATATATCCATTATTACACTAATGGAGGTTTGTGGAGTGTCAGGGGAGGTAGACTCTCCCTAGTATTACGAACTTAGCCAAACATCCGTAATTTAACAAAACAAAGTCCTTACTTGTCCAAAACACCATTGACCATTCTTTTCAATAAAAATCTAAGAGCAAGCAGAAAAGCAGGTTGAACAGAGGAAAATGGGAATTTGAGTGTGAGCAAATGAGCTTTGAGCATGATCCCACCATATTAAAGCACACTCAACTTCAGTGTGTAAACACGCAGTAATCTTCTCTGACCTCTCACCTTGTCATTGCGCTTGAAAAGCCTATTTATGCTCTGCTTACTTAGTGCTCACGCCTTGCAACATACTCCTTTGTGTATGTGGTGTTGGCAGCTGTGTCCAACATTAAGAGTCTACTATAACGTCATACTTTGGTATTCACTAAAACAGAGAACACAGAACATGCTGACAAAAGAAAGTTCTATCTATACATTGACATAAAAACACAAGCAGACACAGAACCATTTTTTAACCATTGTTGCAGATGGAATTAGTTTCCTGTCATTATCATCACAGACTCTTCCATCTGCTATCTGCTGGAAAAGAAAGTGGAGAGCTGGCAGATTTGGTGACGCAGCTATAGAGAGAGAGAAACAGAGCACAAGGAGGGATGTGAGTTTTGCACTAATCAAGTTCAGACCTTTGGGTTTCTTTAATTTTAATGTAGGACTCTTATGGTTACAAAGTTACTTGTCATCTCATGGTGACTTTATATTATAAATTTGTTTACATTGCTTTGCATTGTAAGGTAAGGGCTTTACATTATCATAAAGAGACATTTCATCTGTGACATCATGGCATTCTGAATGCGTTGCTTCAGTGGAGAAAAAATATGAAATTATGTCTTACTCATGATTAAACTGCTATCATTTAATAGA
This sequence comes from Oreochromis niloticus, assembly GCF_001858045.2. NCBI lineage: Eukaryota > Metazoa > Chordata > Actinopteri > Cichliformes > Cichlidae > Oreochromis > Oreochromis niloticus. The sequence continues at coordinate 34,793,590 of NC_031965.2, forward strand.
AGGAGAAAAAAATAAATAAAAGTGTTTCATCTTTAAAGAGGAATATTTGATTAGGTGTATGTTTTTACAGGCCAGGTATGTGCTGAATGCCAGGCAGATGAAAAGATGGGTAAACGAGAGGTGACAGCGGTGTGCGCTGATTGGAGACACCTCCTTTGACCTTCTCTAGCTCTGTTTTGAATTCCAAACTATTTTAAGAAGCCACAGTCAGTTTTTGCCAAGGGCATTTTCTCTCTCTTAATTCATTTCTTTGAGTTGATATATTTTATTCATGACCCAGAGGGAAATTTTCTTTCCACAATGTGTTCACAGTGCAATACAGCTGGAGCAAGTAGTGGTGGAGTATCTAGCATAAGGTTTGTTTTGGCATGTATTGATATGCTGGGCTTCAAACTATTGAGATTGCAGAACAAAACTCCCAGCCACTGGACCATGTGGACCTTACATATAGTCAAGATAATAAAATTTGACAGTTAGCTTCCTGTAAAACATCACGTTGCACCAAGATTGATGGAAGACATAGATGATTTATGGACAGTTGGATGATCAACTGGGAGCTGAATGGTTATAGAGATGGATGGTTCAATGGATGAATAGATGGGCCTGATGATGGCAGTCTGCCACATATCCAGGCACTGTTTTCACAACAAGAGCCTCACCATGGCTTCCCTTTTGTCCAGCCTCTGTTTATTTTGCCACCTGCTAGTCTGGGCGGAATGGGGTCAGTTCAACAGGAGCAGGGTACTGTCACTCTCTCTCTCGATCGTTCTCGCTGTCTCTCTCTCTCGCTCTCACTCACACACACACACACACACACACACACACACACACACAGATGGTGAGTTAGATGACACACAAAAAGGCCATAGGTCACTGGGTCAGCGAGTGTATTGCAGTGAGTGTGCGCCTGATTGATTGCACAGCTATTTTGTGTACATTTGTAGAGTTGCAGAGTGAATTAGGTAGAATACCATGGTCAGACGGAATGTTTAAGGTTCAGTAGCTTTATCTCTCATTCTGAGGCCGGTTAAGACTACTCGATTAAAACTGCATGCCAAAACACTGCTTTGACATTATTATGGCAGTTAGGACGATTGGATTGGGTTCATAATGTGTCTGGGGACGAACCCTGCAAGCAAAGCCTGTCAAGCATCCTAACATTTTGAGTTTTTCTCCAGCCATTCAAAGCATGCCTGTATTTTTATCTTCTTTTCAAGTAGAGGTGACATAAATAAATCATTAGTTCGCTATGTCGCAAATAAAATGTGAGAAGTATGTGTCAGGAGAGTAAAGAAAAATGCATTTTACTTACCATTTAAAAGCCAAGATGATAAACATTTCCAGCACCAAAAGATTTCCTTTTGTCTTGGATTTATTATCTTTCTTACTTGACTTCCATTATCTTAATCAGTTCCAAAAATATTTCCTGTTAGACTTGAACTGAATGAACAATAAACTTTTGAGAAAACACACAGTACACTGGACAAATATTATATCAGAAACAAACCCAGGAAGAAATCAAATGCTGGCAGTGATATGACTATGTCAGCAAGAAGTGCTGCAATGTAGTCTGTTTTCAGTAAATTATATTTTGAAGTAAGGCTCTAACCACGAGTGATCTCATTTTAGTTGCGCACACAGTTTAGATTTTGTTGAAATCAATTAAAAACAAATCCCAGTTCTTAAAAATCCCCCCATCAGTAATTTCACGGTGTTCTGTCTTCCAGTTAAATAAGACCTTTTCTCTCCTTAACATCTGTAAACTCTTAGAGTGCACATCTGCCTAATGTTAGGATAGAGTTTGGGTTCGAAGAATGAGTGAGGTTGTGGTGGGTGGATCTTGAGGTGATATGTGTGATACAGTAGAAAGGATTTCTGGAAACAGCTGCTTTAGCTACACTGAGGCTTTGACAAAGCTTGGCAGTGTGGACTCAAATACCATTGTGGAGGTGATTGGTGTGTTTGTGTGTGTGTGTACACTTTGTAAAATACAGTTCAAATCTGTCAAATATATTTTGTCTTAACTCTTATTATATAGTTTATCTAGAAGAATTTTCTTGTAACCTTTTCTACTTATTGTGATGGACTTTTGTGTGTGTTTTGCAGTCAGGGTTGATCCGTGTGTCTCAGGAGGAGTATTTGATCGCCCCGCTACCGCAACATCTGGCCAGACAACACAACTACAGTGCCCCCAATGGTCATCACCCGCATGTACTGTACAAGCGCTCAGCAGAGCACATTGTCCACAGAAGATGCAGAAGTCCCTCTGACGTCAGTTCTTCCAAACCTGGCAACCCTTACCTTCATGATTATCAGCAGCAGCAGCAGCATCATCATGACTACCAGCATGGAAAGCTGCAGAGGCAACACTTCTGTGGACGCCGCAAGCAATGTATGTAAGGGAACCTTAAATTCCTTTCCTTTATTCTTTATATTATATATACATATTATATATAGTGATATATAATTGTTATATAATATATGTTATTATATATTATATGCAATATTATGTAAGGTGTGTAACATCTGGTAGACAAGCATTTCTAGCCTTTATATCCATTCAGCTATTCAACGTTTTCGTACCACAAGTTTCATCTTACCATTAAACTGCGTGGCTTGCATATGTACAGAATATTTATGTGCTGCATGTTAAATAGGACGCTTTTACAATCTTAACTTCTAAAACATTACTTTAAAATGTACAGTTCAAGGTGAAGGAAATATTTGTTCTTTCTGCCAGACCCATACTGTCCAGTTTTGAAACTAAACAGTAAAATACAAGATGTGATCTGTCATGTAAAGAACCTATGTCTTAATCTCCTGTTATTTATTCTGAGCTTTCATGTTAGTACACACAAAGCCACTGGCTCAACTAACTGATTACGCTTTATTACTATCATCGCTAATTAAACATCATGTTTGATTCTGTTCAGTCTACTCTGGCAGGATAAAGAAGGCTCTGATAAAACAAGTGAAACCAACATGGAATGCTAACTAATAATCTAATATAATACCTAATTTTGAAACAAAAAGCATCGTCATAGAGGTTTATAATACTTTATAACACTTTATAATAACAGGTTTTAAACTTGTACTTTGTAGATCGAATTGTCTGTGTATGTGCTGTGGGTTCAGAAAGTCTGAAACTGCATTTTCAAACATGCCCCTAAGCTGGAAATTCTTACAAAGTATTTCAATAGCAATCAGAGTGACTATGGTGATAAAATAAGAAATATGTATGATTCTGCTCTATTTTAAAGTCAGTAATCAAAAAGAAAAGATCAGAATTCCTGAAGTTGTATCTTTCCGCTGAGGCAGCATTTAGTAAGGTGAATTTGATCTGCTCAGCAAAGGCTTGCTCACGTAAATCAACCTGCAGCCGTCATTCACCTGCTATAGAGATAGCTTTGCCTGAAATTTCCAACTGAATGCTTTTTAAGTAACATTGTGAGACTGGACAACACGGCACCAGATCCATGTGAAATTGTCACAAGTCAAATTATTCCAAGCAACGAGGTTCTTTTTCAGTGTCAAATTGTGTCTAGACTGAAGGTTTCTGAGGGGGAAGCGCATTACACTCTAAAATGCTGCGTGGAAACTGGATCAGTTGTATCTAAAACACAATCAGGCAGACTAAAAGTGACTACATTAATACATCAAACATTGATCACTGGGAGATAGAAAAGCTAAATCTAATAATAGTTGCAGAATTCACTAAATAAAGAAAGCAAGACTGCAGTAAGCAAAAGTATTGTTCCAAGAAAGGCTGTGTAGTCGTAGTCTCAAATGATTAAAAGGGTCTCTAAAGTGCATGTCAGGATGGGAAATGAGGCCAAAGACATGAGGTGGGCTAGAACTTTGCAGCTTTCACAATGAATGATTATAGAAGATTTAATTTTCTAATAAAGTCTGAGATTTGTGGCAGTAAAACGGGTTTGTATGTGAGGACAAAAATAGAGAAGAAATGATACTACAGTATCGACACCACCATGAAACACAGTCTGGCAGTATATTGGTAATATATTGTGACAAAGTTACTGTACACCCATCATTATTCTGCTTCATACTGTAGCAGAATAATGACTTCGTTCACACCCCAAAGCCTAAAAACTTAGCCTGTGTGCATGTTATCCTAAAAGTAAGATGAAATCATACCACATAGGAAGATTCTGGAATTCAGTTTTCTAGGGATTCAGCTTTTCATTCAAATTGTTATGCTGCACTCAGACTTTTTGATCTTACTGTACATATATTATGATTTATGTCTGTATTAAATAATGGAGAACACGCCATTTCAGTGCATTATATGTTTATCAGCATGCATTTCAAGTTGTTGTGTCCAGTTAAAAGTGCAACACTAGCCTGAAGCTACTGAACCCTCAGGCTTTTTAACAATTTTTTTTTAGTGATGATAGGAAGCAGCATGGGGAGTGGATTTCCTGTCCTTTCAACACCAGAGCACGCACCTTTAACACCTGGCACGAGCCAGGACAAAGAGTTGACTCATTTGACCCTCACTGCCAAGTTTTCTATCTCTGAGTATCATTGTCTCTCTCCTTCATGCTGTCTCCCTCTTTCTGTGTCTCTCCTCCCTTCCTTTTTGCCTCTCCCTTTTTGCCCTCCTAGACGCACCCAAGCCTCCTGCTGAGGACCACTTTATCATGCCTGATGAGTTTGCGGTACCTGAGGTGGAAGGTCTAGGGAGGGAAAAAAGATCACCCATTTCCAACAGGGTGGGAGGTCTGAATGTGGAGACCCTGGTTGTGGCAGACAGGAAGATGCTGGAGAAACATGGCAGGGAGAATGTCACCACCTACGTCCTCACCGTTATGAATATGGTAGGGCTGAAAAAGACAAGGGAGTGGAAGTGTTGGAAAGACAAGGTGTGACAGAACATATGAGGTAGCAATCGTTCAATTACACATAGGAAATCTGTTGAAATTTTTTGCTTCTCAAAGCTCTTGTTCATTTATCTAACATGGCAGGATCTCAACAGATCAGCATTTCCTACGAGGCAAGACACAAGTGCAAAGCTAACTTTATAAGCATTCAAATTTGCAACCTTTTTCCAGAGAAGAGTGCAAAAACTTCTCTGGAACTTTACATTTGTGATATTTGTTTGATTGTAACTTTTTGCCACTTTCCTGTGTTCAAAAAATACATGAATGTGAATGAATGTGTGGATATGTCAGAATAAATGAAGGACTACTTCCAAATTCTTTAAATTCACCTCAGATCATCAGCTAGACGGTTGAATCTTGAAGACAGTTGGGTGTTTCAACAGGAGAAGGATCCCAAACACACATCAAAACTGGTTTGAGATTGGAGAATGAAAGTTAAGATCAAACTGCTGCAATGCCCTTCCCAAAGCCCCGACGTCAGTCTGACGAAAATTTGTGGACTATGCTAAAAGTCAAGTCCGTGCCAGGAAACCAACCAATTTAAACTAATTCTACCAAGAAAAGTCATCAAATATCCTCCCAGAACCATGCCAGAAGCTTGTTGATGGCTACCAAAAGCGTTCGGTTGAGGTGCAACTTGCCAAGCTACATTTAACCAAATATTAATGGGGGTGTGCGCATATATTTGAGCTTGTAGGGATATATTTGACCCTGTGTGGATTAGAGAAAATGCAATAAATTCAAACTTGTAGAACCATTCTGCTTTTAAAGACTTAAAAGATTTAATATGTACATTAATTCCATCCTGGAAAAAGAGCTGTTCAAAGAAATCATTAAAAACCCCAAATTACCATGACACTCATACCCATGGTAACTGAATGTGAACGTCTGACTACAACTCTCAGTGGAGACAAATCCTCACTCAATCATTCTATGTTTCTCCCCAAAGAAGAATGGTTCCAACGCATGCCTACATAATGACACTGTCAGTGGTTCAGGTCCGCCTTTGGAAACTTTGTTGCACACATACATACTCTTTTTATCCCCATATTTTCTGCAAAATGCTGAGACAAAAACTTTGAATGTTACCAACAAGTATTTTCAACTCATTTACAGGTTTCCAGCCTTTTCAAAGATGGCACCATTGGGAATGATATCAACATTGTGGTGGTTAGCTTGTTGCTGCTGGAGCAGGACCCTGTAAGTAGATTTAGACTAATTTTGCAGGACTTGCCTGACTTGTGCTGCTTTTAACTTGACACTGATTAAAATACCCATGGCTGTGTTCTAAATATCAATCGTTCTCTCTACAATTCCAGTTGGGCTTGACCATAAATCATCACGCTGACCAGTCCCTCAACAGTTTCTGTCAATGGCAGTCAGGTCTAGTGGGGAAAGGTGGTAAACGGCACGATCATGCTGTTCTCCTCACTGGACTGGACATTTGTTCCTGGAAGAACGAGCCCTGTGACACTCTGGGTGAGATGGGGCTTAGCTCACTTTAACAAGCCAAAGATCTTTTTTTTTTTTTTTTTTAAAGATGCATGTGAAAAGCAACAGTGTGACATTGTCTGCACCACTGACAACTAAGAACCCCTTGCATTGCTAAATGTTGTCACATTTTGGTTAACGATAGCCTAGATGCGATGCTGTGGGTGCAAACATTATAACAGGGCTGGCAGGTGCAAGCGAACATAGTTGTCAAGAGATAGACTGGCAGTCATTTGTCACTATGAGCAAACCCTATATTTTACTAGAGTATTAAGCTGTGCCATAAAAAACTAGTGACAGTATGAATGCAGACACATGCAGAAGGAGAGGGGGGTTGATATGCAAGAAGGTCAACAGATTGAAGTATAAACACCAACTTGAGCTGTCACTTCAGGTGAAAACAGCTCATTAAAAATATCCTGCCAAAGTTGTCTGTAACAAAAAAAAAAGTAGGGTCTAACCAAAAATATTTTAACTAAATGAAAAACAAAGCTGAACCATTAATGTTAAAGTTTAAAATCTGGCTCTTTTATTCTAATGGCTCAGTCATACTGGATTAACAATAGGACAGCAACTTCCTTACAATTAGTTACAAATAGTTATGACCATCAACTGGTCACCCAGAGGTTGAGCATACTCACCTTCAATCTCAATATTTGTCCTAAATTTATGTTCCTAATCTTCAAGGTTCTCACTGGACTCTCCTTTATTATAAGGGGTCAACATAGCAGGTAGCTTGATTCCCTTCCTGGCACAATACCAAAGGGGATTTCTGTTTAATGTGAAATTCTGTGTATGTTACAGATTTGCAATTTTCACTGAATTATCTCAGTTAATTTCCATATTATCAAACAGTTTTATTGCTGTCTCGAGACATCAAGGTCGCTTTAAAGATTTCAGTTGTCTGTGAATGGTCACAAAGATGGTCCCCATTTTTGAAGCAACCATTTTAAAGGCAGCTGCTCACAGATGTAATAATTTGCGTGTATCCAACCAGTGTTCTCCATACTGAGACTGTAGCACAAGCTATGTTTGACAACTAAATATTGACGTTGGTTATTATATTTTTGGGCCCATTGGGAGAAATTGCTTCCTGAAAATGAGAAACCCCAAGTAAAGATTCCTCATCAGCTTATCAGTTACAGAAAAATCTAACATCCGGGTAGTTTATCACTGTCCTGGTGCTATCTGCTACACAGTTAACAGTAGTCCTCTGTGCTGATTGGCTAACAAAGTCTAAGAACTAATTTAAAGTAACTTGGGCAGGACATCTGCACTTGGCAGTTCAGTGAGATTCCCCTTCCAGGCAAGCACGTGCGTGAAGATACATGTGTGGCACATATTTGTTGTCTTTACAAGCTGTCAGAACAGATTGTACGCTCAGTGTAAGAGAACAAGAATATGATACAGATTTGGGGTTTTATCTTGCTTGTTTTTAAATTTTCAAGTATGCCAGATTTTCGAGTAACTTTTCTCTCCTTGTTATATCTGCAGGTTTTGCCCCCATCAGTGGCATGTGCAGTAAGTACAGGAGTTGTACGATCAACGAGGATACAGGACTTGGCTTGGCTTTCACCATTGCACATGAGTCTGGACATAAGTATGTTTAGAAGAAATTGTAGCAGCAGACTTAAAACAGATGAGACAGTCTCCGAATGTAATGTCATTTTGGAAGGGGCAGCCTAATTGGCTTTATGCTGTCTGTGGATGTAGTTTGTGTTAAATGACAGATGTGGTCTGATTTAAACAAACACACTCTGAAATAAGAGCATTACGTTAGACCCCTACTTCATCCACTCCATGACATTTTATGGGAGAATAATGGAAACTACCCGAGGCAGTGCAGCTCTGTGTTTATATTTATACGTTACCGGTGGGACTGGAGGCAGTTTATTTCTGATATGTGTAGATGTCATGTTGCGGTAAAACTCTTCTGTGTGCCTCATATGTTCTTAAAACAAACTATGAATTAAGTGTATTCACCTGGGTAATAATATGTCAAAATATCCATACACATAAGTATCCTAAAGCTATTAATCACTGACAATTTGAAAACGGCATAAGTGTCAAACATATGACATGGTAATGAATCAAAGAAGGGAGAAAATGTTGCAATGTATGCAGGAAACTGTTATAACCAATTGAAAAAAAAGGGTGAAGCAATGACATCAGCAGGGTCTTTACATAGAAGTCTATCAGAATGAGTTAAATCAAGCCAATTTAAAGAATTCATGTTCATTTTCTTTAAAATCCTGTAACATTGAATAATTTGTCGCAGTATCAAAATGTGAATTATCATTATCATAAACTTCACCTTTACTCACAAACAGCTTACAATACATCCAAGTCCATGTATTTACCGTATATCTCATTGCGACTGAAGTCTCTTACCTTCATTTTCTTTAGTTTTGGTATGATCCATGATGGGGAGGGAAACCCTTGCCGTAAGACTGAGGGTAACATTATGTCCCCTACTCTCGCTGGTAACAACGGAGTCTTTTCCTGGTCCACCTGCAGTCAGCAGTACCTTAGCCGCTTTCTTGGGTAAGCCCAGTTAACGCAGATTATTAAAATTACCAGTCATGCATTTGGCTTTCCTCCAAATCTCCTGACACAGGTACTGTTCTGTGTTCACCAGAACAGCCCAGGCATCCTGTTTAGTGGATGAACCCAAGCAGATCGGTCAGTACAAGTATCCTGAAGAGCTTCCTGGGCAGCTTTATGGAGCAGACACACAGTGCAAATGGCAGTTTGGCTCCACAGCCAAACTATGCAGTCTTGATTTTGTCAAGGTAGAGTAATCACCTAATTTGTCTGAATTATTGGATCTCCATTTCCTATTTATTTTTTTTCAACATTTTACAACTGCAAAAACATTTGTAACATGCTGTGCACACAATGCTGAGCTGCTGGGGGAAATAAAAATCCCATCTTTTTTCTGGCTTTAACGATTGTGATTTATTATATCTTTTATTTGATAACATCCCAGACCAGGAAACAAACAACAATTCCTCACACTAAAGAAAGAAGAGGACGGATCAGTGTTATCCATGGGCTGTCCATGGTTGTATTTCTACATGGACCAACAGTCCTTAATCATTTACTTTTCACCTTTCTCTGCCAACACTGAGAATCGCTACAGTTCCTTGTAGTGAGAAGGGGGCACCCCTGGACCATATAGGAGCTGGAATTTATCTGCTTTACAGACTTAATGATCCAAACTGGCACTTTATTAACTAGCACAATCTTTACATCAGCAACACCCCCCCCCCCCCACACACACACATTTGACCTTCACTAAACTGCATTCCATCATTTGAATGGGTCCCTATACCACCACCCCAGTCTGCATCAAACCCTTCTTGTTTTGGTATAAGGCTTTATGCTAGGTGCATTCAGTGATGTTGATTCACATGTAAATTTTATTTAAAATGCCTCAAGCTTTTCTTCTTGCATGGCTGTAATTGCTGGGAAATTGACTTTGCCAAGTCGTATATATGGCATTAGCCCACATGACGACGCCTTGGCTGTTCACGACTTCCCCAGATCCCTCCTATGTTTCCATAATAAAAGATCAAATACTATATTTGCATTTCTTAGACCTGTGTAGGAGTTGGCAGGTGGTATATTAACCTGCATGCTGATTAACAGTGGATTTGAGGGTTCCATTCACACTTTTCACCCTTTTTCCTTGTCGCTGATATTATCATGTACAAGGATTTTCAGCATGATGCCATAGCGGTCACCCACCTGCTCTATGTCAGTGAAGTAGATCTGCATAAGGTTAAGTCTTGAACACACCAGGGAGCTGTCTGTCCCGCTTCCTCACTCCCTCCTTTCTGATTCCATTCTCGTTGCCAGTTGCAGTTGGGCCAGTTGCCAGATTCTGCCGCCTGTCTCTCGACCCCAGCTCTCCCTCTGTGCTCACTCGCTTGCTCTGTCTCTGTATTGTTGGGTCAGATGACACATACAATTATAGCCGGTTTCATTAAAGAAGTTCAATGATTAGTCTCGACACAGAAGCACTGTGGAGAAATCTGTCAGAGGCAGTGGGGGCTTATCAAGCAAAGTGATGGTGGTCCTGGCAAAAATCAGGTAGAGGGAAGGGAAAAAGGAAAGGAACTCATTACCAAAAGAGGATAACAACAGCAGCAAACACCATGTTTGATGGATGTCTCATTCTTTGTGTGTCTCATCCGACAGGACATTTGCAAGTCGCTGTGGTGTCATCGCACAGGGCATCGGTGTGAGACCAAGTTCATGCCTGCTGCAGAAGGTACCAGCTGTGGCCCTGACATGGTGAGGAATGGTCTCCTTATTTATATGAAAGATCACAGCAGTCAGAATGTTATTCTCCTGCTTAGCATCCTAATAATTAGCACTTTATTGAGTCAAACTAAATCCTTTCATCTTAGAAAAAAAATCCTAAAAGATCTTTAAAAAGACGCAAGGATTTACTTTAAGCTCAAACTGATAACAGCTCAAACTGCATTTTTTTATTTGAATACTTCTTTGATCATAGACAATTAAATAAATCAGACAAAGTAACCATCGATGCTCCTCGTACATGCATGGGTGCACATTTTGGGCACTACTCTCCCAAATGGATTGAGTTTATTTGTACATACAGAAACATGATATTTAGAAAGAGAGAAAGGCGGTGATGTGTGTGAGTGCAGGGTTTGGCTTGGATCAACCCAGGTCTGCTGCACAATAGATGTGCATGTGTATGTGTGCATTTTGGCTGTAGATAGAGACTCTCTGTGTCCAGGTGTGGTGCTCGGCATTTCTCCAGACAAGGAAACACAGGCAAGATGCCAGGGCCAACACTCAAGTACTGATAAGAATGCTATTTCTGTTGTCGTCTTCTCTTTCATTTCCTTCCTACTCTTTTCTTCAGTGGTGTCGGAGGGGTCAGTGTGTTAAATATGGAGAGCATGGTCCTAGAGCAGTGCACGGCCAGTGGTCAGCCTGGTCTCAGTGGTCTGACTGCTCCAGAACCTGCGGTGGAGGTGTCATGTACAGGGAGCGCTCCTGCACCAGCCCAAGGTATACATACACTTGCACACACTTGCAAAACCTAATCTAATTTATCACCTCTATTTTAATGCTTTAGATAAGATTAACTAGGCAAACAGTCGACAAAATGATTCACGCAGCTGCTTCTACAGTGCAAATCTGAGGTGCAGTTTGGGCCAGAAAGTAATTCTTGAAGGCCTTGTATTCTAAAAAAAACCCTTTTTTTTTTGAACACCTGAAAGTGCTGGCTGCCAGGTAGCTGTCAGCACAGTTATGTACGCACATTCTGTTCATGCACACACACACACATGTGCTGATAACTGCTCTCATCAGTCAGGCTGACAGTCCAGACGGACAGAGTATCTCTCCACATGCTCCAGACAAGGAAAACCTCCTAATGGCATGCTCTTTTCTCTGAAAGCTGCCAAGATAGTCAGCAAACGTCCCCCATTGCTGCTCACTCAGACAAATATAATTCTACATAATTCTGTAGACCCAGATCCCACAGTGCATATCTCTTTGTTAGCAAAGCGCTCTGTTCATGTCATTACAAGCTTGACAATTTTTCAGTGTTAATGTTGTATTTCACAACAGACACGCAATCTCTCATTAATAATCCCTCGAACACGTAAAGATTTACAAGATCTTTTAAACCTTTATTTCACTTCCATAAAATACAGATTTACTGCCGTTGTTCTATCACTATGCTACGATCAAGCAATGTGGCAAGTGATTGACTCAGCCTGCCGTCAGTTAAACAGCTGCCCCCACGCTGGTTCTGTAGCATTGTTGCAATGGGAAACTTGCGAAGGTGATTAATTTTCTGATCATTCATTTAATCTTCTTTTCATCCTTTACAGTGTCATGTGTTTACTCCATAAATCAGCAAGTTTATCCTATGTCTAAAGAGGTTTTGCTGTTCGCTTCACACAGCTCAGAGAATGGTTGACTCAATTAAAATAATAATAATAATCTCCATCTATTGGAGCCACAGCCAATTAGCCAACAGATTCTTAGACAGCGCCTTCAGTAATTTTTTTGGGAAGTTTTCCTAATACTACGTAAAAAAAGAGGAAGAGCTGACAACAAAAAGAAGCAGCCTTGCAATATAGAACTCATAATCATGCATGAGCATACACCAGATCATAGGTTTTCTGTACGAATATTGGCTAACATCCAAAGGAACTGCACAGCTTGATTGGTGGACGATCCTCAAACTTTATTACTGCTGGGTCATTTGCACTGTTAAGAGTAGCCATCATGTAGGAATTAGTCATAGCATGTTAGATCATAGTGGCGTGTCACGTCCAATTCTGCGTATTTATACACACGCATGAGTTTCTGAGTGTTTAAGTGCAGGTGAAATGTTTTTGTCATGACAGGGACACAGTTGGCCTTTTAAATACAGCAGCCCTCATATGTCTTTTAGCCATGTGAAGTGTACATGTGTGACTTGAATGTCAAAATGACTTCATTATGTCGGCTTTTTTTTCTCTCGTAGCTATTCACATGATTGCCATGGTTGTCAGCCGAATGCATAAGAGCCTGGACTGAGTCACTGTCAGGCCAATTAACAGGCTGACCTGAAAAATCCAATAAAGTTTAATGTAGTCATAGACATAGACTTCAATTCATGTTATAACAGCACAACACACACACACACACACACACACACACACACACACACACACACACATATATACACATATACATATACATATCTCACCCACTTCAACTTGAACTTTTAGTTAACACACATAAACTGGGCTTCCAGCTCGGATTCTTTTTTAATTCATAATTGAACTATTTCAGCTCCTGAAACACAGTACTATGCCACACACAGTATCACTACTTGTATTTCTTACTGTATGTCTAAGTATTTCTTACACTTTAACTAACTGCCCTTCCGCTGCAATATAAAACCCTTTCAAGTTCACATTTTCACCCTCTACCCAGTGCTATTACCCTTGTGTATTAGGATTCACACAACCTCAACTTCTATTTCACTTGAAAAAACAAAAACAAACCAAGTTAAATTCACTGTAGCATGTGAACCTGTAATTGGAGTTAATTTGACTTACAGCAGCAACAAAAGTACTTGTTTAGGGTAAGGAAGAACTCATATTTAATGTTAAAATAGAACCTTTCAACCCTTTACTTACATTACAAAGCTTAATGTTACCAGTGTGATGAGGTAGAAGAGGCCTCTATAATCAGGGTAAGGTAATATGCACCTTGTGCAGTACTAGTGAGTAGAAAGGGGCACTTACAATTCGAATTTATAGAACTGATTACAGTTAATAATTGTGATTTAATAAGCTGATAACATTTGAAATAGGTGGTTTGGTGTCTGAAATCACACAAAGCCAGATAAATGCATTGTTTTGTCTCATTCTTTTTCTCTGTACACATTAAACAGCATTAAGTTATCATGTTTTTCCAAACAGATGGAAGTTGACCTTGGAAATAGAAATAATATGCAATTAGACTTTTACTAGTTCTCTGCAAGGAGAAGTGGTACCTGTTTTGGTATTGTGATGCTGATGTATACCAAATAAGAATCAATGAAATGGACTGAACTTTCTGTATGGTGCTGCATGTCTCATTGTGCAGTATGTACCCCTGTTGTGGTCCAGCTCAGAGATTTTGTCATATTTCGGTGATTTCCACTACATTGTCACAATCAGTTTCTAGTTTAACCTCCTAAGACCCGAACTCTTCCACAACATGCATTTTTAATTTTTCTTTGATATTTGGGCACATTGGGGCCCAATGAATGTAAAAACAAAGAATTACCAGATTTTTTTTTTCTTTACCTTATTTTTGTTTTTAAGGAAAATAAGAGCCACATAAGAGGATATTCCTTTAAAATTTTGATAGAACAGTAGCAGTATAATGTCCTCGTAAGTGGATATCAGGCCCTTGTAGAGCAAAATTGAGTATTTTGGTCTAAATAACCCAAAATGTGATGTCCACATATGTGGACGGCAGGTCCTAGGAGGTTAAGTTGCATTTGATTTTTGCAGTTCTATCAAAACGATTTGACTACAATTTTTTTTTTGCTGTATTTTAAATGTCACAATTTTTCAGCTGAGTGTTCAAATGATTCTCCATTGACCCATTTCATTATATCAACTCTATTATGGAGTCCATTAAGATATTCACAGAGTTACATGGTGTCTTATTTACTCACCTGGCTTCATCACTGCTTACTTAACAGCAGGCAGACACCAATGTGTCTGTTCTGTCTATCACAGCCGACTCGTCTCCTAATCCCTGTGAGGGATCAAAGAGACAGGCTGCTTCTCATATGATACACATTACACACCATGACTGGCAGACCGAAAAGGGTCAGGTTATCTGCCAAGTTCATTTATCATTCTTGTAGAACTAAGCAAAGCATTGTAGGAGAAGCTGCTGAAAATAATGGATTGATGCTACTAACGGTTGACTTATGGGGTCAGACAAGCAGAGAGGGGATGGAAAGATGCTGAAGGCTAAATATTACATCCATTAATGAAATGTAATGATATCATTATCAGAATAAACACAATTAGTTGTCAGAACCCCTTAAATGTATGTCTGTATAAAGCACTGTTTCAGATCCATCGCCATCCTCAGCTCAAAGAATTCAGCCATTCAGACAGACCCAGGCCTGATCCCGACAGCAGTCTGTACCCCTGAGTCACATTTTACTCCATGACTCATGATATTCAGAGTGTGTTTGTCCCCAGTAATCTCTGTGATTATTTTGGCCCCTCTGCTCTTAATCTGGGCAGAACGAGAAGGATTAGCCTGAATTGGACTGCCTGTGTCTGTTATCATCTTTACCCCTAAACTGAACCGTCTGGATAGTCTGGGGTGTGCTACTAAAAACCTGTGAAAATATCCCTGACACGTGTAACCTTTGCCTTGCTACAGAATCTTCAGTCAGCAGGAACAGATCTTAAAATAATTTGATTCTGCACAAACTCATTCATTTTATAAGGTAAGCACGTATGTTTTGCTCAGGCTTGTACAAGGCTTCCGTGGGATCAGCCGATTAAAGCCTTCCCTTCTAGGAGTAGCTCCAAAATGGAAAATGAATCTTCTCCCCTTGCCTCCCTCTTTTCCTCACTCCATCTCTGTCCTTGCGCTTCCATTCCCTGTAGACCACCTGCCAGATCAAAGATCCTAATCCTTAGCAAAAAGCCTGGGAGATTAGGTTCATGATCTTGACCTGGTTTTATAAGGAGCACACCCCATTTCAACAGGGTACACGATTAGGGAATGATGGTACTTAGACCATCGTTTGGTTGGAATCTCCCAGTGGACTTGTAAAGGTGTCACAGCAGCAGAATGTGGATGTATTTTTTTTAAATTTGAACTGCAGAAAGGGAAGTCCTGCGAGGGATAGGGAGGGAGGAGTTGAGTCAGAAAGATGACAAGACTAGACATAGTGACCTCTGAACTACAGGGGTTTCGGCTTCTGTCTTTGGGCAGATTTAGTAGGCTACTGGGACATTTAAACACCCTTTAGGGTCATAAGGACCCTGAATTGGGGCTTGTTGTATCTGGTTTCTGTCTTGTTGTTAGAAGTAAATTTACAGTTGCAACGATACTGGATCATCCAGATAGGAGAGGAAAGAATGATAAAGAGAAATGGAAGAGAGACAAAGAGTGCTGTGAAACTCAGGGCCAGCTTCTACAAAGTCTATGAAGTGCATTAAACTCCCTTCTCGAGTAAACTGCCCATCTTATGTGATTCTCAGATCATGAGACCTTGACCGATGGAGTATACACTGTAAACCCCCGCCGGCCTGCTGTAAGCACATTACCATATGGGCTGCATTTGTCTGCTGCTAAGTCTTAATAAGATCAAGAGTGCAAAAACCTGTGCCAAATCCCCCTCTCACCAAGGGATGCAAGCTTGGCACAGAGCAAATTCACACATATACACAGACACACCTTGAATGGAGTTCCATCAGTCTTGGCAGCTAAGTCATTCTGTGATTGAGTCCAGGGCAGAACAGATATCTGCTTGTCTTGTTTGCTGACATCCATTATACACAGACATTTTCATTTGCTGCAGAAAACTCAAAAGAAATATACGTCTAGTTTTTCTTGTGGTGTTTACTGATTCTATTAGGCACTGTTTGTGTTCCATTGCCAAAGTGTTTCATTATATTGTCACGCTTAGTGAACTGTTTTTATTAGACGTGTTTGATCAGCATGGTTCCCCAGTCTGTGTATGTCTGTGTGTGTCTGTGTGTGCACTTCTGTAAACAGCTAAACTCAATTTTCTCTGTTGGTGGTTGTGTTGGAATGCCTGGCATGGGTTTAGAGAGCCTGGGAAGTCTGACATGGCATCTTGATGTTCACTTAATGTCAAGACTCTGGTTGTGTTTTCTAATAAGTGGTGACTGGTTTTATCATTTTGGTGACACATTAAAGCGCCACTTTCTTTTCATCAGCTGTTCATTTTATTCATGTGGTATATAAATTGTTGATTCAGCATAGCTTGTAAGCATGTGACTTATGATGTGATGAAGTAGCATTAAAAAACCCACTTTATTCAGTTAAATGATTCAGTACTTGGATAAATAACTTCCAAAGCTTAAAGGACGAGTTTTATGGGCTAGTATGAATTTTTGATCGTTTGCTGAGAGAGATCACTGACAAAATCAGCATGTCTTTGATGATATAAACTTGAAACTGCAGGCAGCAGCCAGTTAGTGAAATTTACCATTTAGAATGGGTAAATATCTAGCTTGATGTTTTTCAAAGATAAATAAAAATAAATGTTACACTTTACTTATTAAAATGCATCCAAAAAGTGAAGTTTAAAACAACAATTTCTGGTTTTAGGGGTGCTTATTTGCTGGAGAGTTTCTTGGCCAGGCAATCGATGCTGCAGGTGTCAGTTTGGACACAGATGACAGTTTTCCCCTAGCCTTAGGCGTCTTGCAGACACAGGATATCGAGTGGTCAGCAAGACAGCACTGAAGCCAATTTTAAACAACGTCAAACTATGTCAAATTTTAAAATAGACAGATATGTGTATTGTGTGATATATGTTGAGGTATATGCTGAGCAACAAAAACTTGATATTTGCCTAATGTGCTGCTGGTCCTTCACGTCCTGCCAAACAGCTTGGATACATTTAAGTCGAGGACTCTGCAGGATTTCCGAAGGTCCATCCAGCCAAGTATTTTATTAACTACTTTCCCACCCATGGTCACAGGGACTTGAGCTTATTGCAGCTGACAGTGGATGAGAGGCAGGTTTCACTGTGAGAAACCCACTGGTCTATTACAGGGCTCAAGCAAAGAGACAGGCAACTATTCACACCTACGACCAATTTAAAACCACATACGGCTGACAACAGTATCTTTATATTGTGCCATCTATTATACCAGTATACCATGTAAGGCACCCTAAATTATTCAGCTAGACCCTAATAAGACATTAATAAGAGATCCTTGAAATACTGTCAAGTTGAAGCCACAATGAAACAACAAAAACTAGAAGTGTTGAAAAGAAAAAAATTGGGTGGATCTTTTCCACTGACCAGCTGTCTCTCCCGTGAATTGTTCTGGCACATTAGTGCTGTTGATATATTGCCAAAGGTCCTGTAGCAGTAAAACAAATGTACCTTCCCTGTTATTCCTCTCCCTTTTCTCTGTCTTATCTTGTCTTCTACCCAGGCCACAGAATAATGGCAAGTTTTGCTCAGGCCCCAGCCGTCTCAACCAGCTGTGTAATATTCGTCCATGCCCTCCCAATGCTGTGGATTTCCGTGCCCAACAGTGCGCTGAGTACAACAGCAAGCCCTTCAGAGGCTGGTACTATAAGTGGAAGCCCTACACCAAAGTGGATGGTAGGTGGTCAGTTACTTACAATCCTCACAAGTAAATGACACAAAATACAAAATACACAGTAGATCTTGTGGATTGTGAGCAAATACAGTGATTTATTGTATTCGTGGCACATTATAACTTTGGCTAAAGACCACAGAGCTGTTAAATATACAGAAAATTGCAGATTGTTCAGGGCAGGTTTGCTTGTCTTAATTCTCCAGATCTTTTATATTCTGCACCCGCTCTGCTTCCCCAAAACTCTTTTTATAAAGAGTTTCTGTAATGCCAACCTCTATTTACTGCTGCAATGATTAGGGCCAAAAAGCTGAAGGAAACTAT
Source organism: Oreochromis niloticus (assembly GCF_001858045.2). NCBI lineage: Eukaryota > Metazoa > Chordata > Actinopteri > Cichliformes > Cichlidae > Oreochromis > Oreochromis niloticus. The sequence continues at coordinate 34,812,179 of NC_031965.2, forward strand.
CACTGTGTGTAATGTGCATGGAAGACATGTAGCCACCTGCACCCTCTGACACACTGAGAATAGATTTAAAAAGGAAGCCTGCGGGCCAGCTTTGTTACACAGAGCAAGGGAAAGAGAGTGCAGTGAAGGAGAGCCGTGTGTTTGGCTGTCGTCCCAGGCCTGTTTAAGCTGGAGATGAATGGGGGGTGATCTAGAGAGGAACAGATTCTGAACTGCCTTCTGGGACCTTGGGCCAAGTCACCTTCACCGTCATTTATTTTAATCAAAGACGGCTGTAGAGGCTTGTCTGTGATAACTGATCTGAACTACAAAATAAACCTGTAGCCCCATATGAATACCCCTGGGTGCATTCGTAGTTACTGTCTTTTGCGTTTTAGTCTTAGTGCATACCTGCAGAGTCAGTAGCCTCTGCAGCTGTAAACTGACCAGACAATAAAAGTTGAAGAACAGTTTGTGCATTTTACAGGTGGTGCCATCATTCTTAATGATACCTCTCTTCCTCTTCTCTGTGCAGATGAAGACATCTGCAAGCTGTACTGCATTGCAGAAGACTATGACTTCTTCTTTGCTATGTCCAGCAAAGTTAAAGATGGCACTTCCTGCTCTGAACACAAAGAAGATGTCTGCATTGATGGAGTGTGTGAGGTATATCAGCTCTGTGGATTCACTGTACTCCAAAAGTGAAACTACAAACATGTTATATGGCACTACTTAGCAAAATGTTTTCTGTTGTCTAGTGGTTGTATGAGAGGCACAGTGTTCCATTCACACTGATGGCAAACGTGCATTTGTGTGTGTGCGTGTGTGTGTGTTTAGGCTGTAGGTTGTGACCAAGTTCTTAGCTCCAAGGCCTCTCTCGATGCTTGTGGAGTTTGTAAGGGGGACAACTCCACTTGCAAGTTCTTCAAGGGCCAGTACACTCTGCAACACCGGGCTAACGGTAAGATTGTGTTTGTCCTTGTTAATAGTGTGTCTGTACATGTTAGGTGGTGTTCACTGAGTATTTTTACAATACAAAAGAAGACTTAACCAAAGAAACAAGGATGAAGACTAAATCCACAGACAGACACATGCACATAATTCCACTGGATAATGGACTGACTCACCTCAGAAGAGGTTGAGCCATGGTAAAAGTTGGATGATGTTAACAGGATGAAACAAGACAGAATTATAGAACAGCAATAATAGCTAATAATGATTTAGTGTTGGCTGTTGTTCGTTCTCTTTTTGAAACCAGAGTACTACTCCATGGTGACAGTTCCAGCTGGGGCTAGAAGTATTCACATTCAGGAAATGGAAGTCTCCACTAGCTACCTGGCTGTCCGCTCCCTGAAAAAGAAGTACTACTTGACCGGGGAGTGGACTGTGGACTGGCCAGGGAAGTTCCACTTTGGTGGAACCGTATTCGACTACCAGCGCTCTTTCAACAAGCCGGAGAGCCTGTATGCTGCTGGACCGACTAATGAGACGCTGGTGTTTGAAGTAAGCCGCTGCTGCTGGGTGACATCCGTTTATGGCAATTGACAGTGACAGGGGTCTTTGGTGGATCTGCTGCACCTCCTTTTAAATGCTTGGACATGATGAGGGTTAGATGAAAGAAGTTTGGTGCTATGGAGAAAAAGACTGGTTGAAGCTTCCTGCAAATCTTCTGTGAATAATTAATTGTTTTGGGTGTCTGATTATGCCAGAAATGGGTGGGTGCTTTGTAAAGAACGGACACATTTTTATCTAAGTCACAGCTAAAAGGATTAAAGGGCACACACTGAACATATCTACTGTGCTCGCTAGCAGCCTACAGGGACTATTTTAGTACTAACTGATCTCTGTAATCCATTTGTATCATACACAAGAGTTCAAACAGGGCACCCTATTGCCCAACTCCAGTCCAAACAAAGCCACATGCTCATATCTCTTGACATATATTCAAGGCTGTTAATGTAGACCCTGTGCTTTGTTGTAGCATTTGACTCAAATTGAGCAAGTAAAATCCCAACATGAACGGGCCTTTAGTGGGTAGGAAGAAAAGCATAAAATCAGATGGTTACTTGGAGTGAGATATTCTGCACAGTAAAGCAGAAGATTTATTATCTGGTGGTCCATTTTTCTGCTTCATGTTTGTATTCAGTGGTGTGTTAGAAACCAGAGCTTCAAGGGGAGTACGAGTCTTTACCTGTCCTAAAGTAGCAAAATGTGATGCTGGACAGAAGTATCCTCCTGACAGCAAAACTAATATTCAACAAGTGGCCAAGTCATTCTGAGGTTTTAAGTGAATGGTGGTGGGAGGTGTAGGATGTTTTTCTCACATAACTTTGTCAGCAAAAGCATTTATTTTGTTTTGACCTTTGAACTCCAGCCGTGAAAACAGAAGTGAAAACCAGGTGAAAGCCAGACAGTTTTTTTTTTTTTGCCATGGGGGTGGGGGTGGAGGTGGGGGCGATATTCATGTAAAATCTAGTCTCCTCTCAATGCCCTGGGCTGCTGAAATGCTGTGGTTAAAACAGGAATGATTGGGCTGTAAATCCAACAGGAATACCAGTGTGATATTTTCAAAGTACTTGGATTGGATGGTTACTTGTTTGGCCATCAGGAAACATCCAAGTGTTTATATAGCTTTTTTAGAAAGAGGCTTTGGTCTGTGGGCAGTTTAGTGGAGTCTGTGTTGTAGTTGGCATTGGAAAAGCACATTGTTGTCCTTTTGCAAGATGAACCCTTGCAGAAGTGCAGAGACATGCACGTATAACGTGCATCTTAGTTTCAGTCGTCGGCGACATAGCTTAAAGAATAGCAGTGCTGGATTATTTGACCGATCATCACTTTGTGTAAGGCAGAAACATTTTGGCAGCTGTTGAAAGGTTTGTCATCAAACTTGGAACAGATAACGCTCAGAAAATACATTCCACTAACTTTAAATCAATTCCCTATCCTTTTTTAAAAATCAACAGGATAACAATATTTTCATATAAATATCTCACCATTTTCTAAATAGGTAAGCAAATAATTTTGTACTGTACTGTAATCTTGTACAAATAGTACTTAGACTTGACCAAGTCTAAGTACAAAAATAGGAGAAAACCCCCCCACCTCAGCTCCACTTTATGTTTAGAGCATCCACTGAGTGATGCCAGAGAATGGAAAACATTTTAGGTTTGTGTGCTGGGGAGTTATTTTTCCATGACCTGAGTGGCTGATAGACAAATGTTTAAAATACTGACCACTGCAAATTCTTGAAAAATCCATGGTACCATTTGACAATATAAGCACAAGAGTTGCTGATCACAGAGACCCGAACAGATTTTCTGACAAAATCAACAAAAAAGTATGGTTTAATGAGAGCGTGAGATTAGTGACAGTGACATTATATATGACATCAGGGTTGTCACATATAATGCCATTAACGAAGTATATAAAACTAGCTGCAAACATACCCAGTAAGCTATAAACACACAAAACGTCAGTAAGAATAACTGAACGATGAATGTACATGCTGGTCTGACTGGGCTGGAATGTGAGCCATAGTTTTTTGACTATGATGACATTGTTATTGGCAGGTTAATTGCTTTGAACTGTGAGCGCAGCAAAAACAGTAAAATGAATCTGTCACATATCATATCCATCACACTTTACATACTGACTTCCTGGTTATAGTAATATGTACAAAGTTTTCTAATGCAGCGAAGGATCGTTACAGACGTTTTGGAAAGGTAATTTTAAGTTTAAGGTAATTTTAAGTTTTGCATGCAGATAAGGAGATTTAATAAAATGTTAAGTCTAAACAGTTGTCTTTGGCTCACTATAGTGTCATATTAACCAAAAGAAATAATAACAATAACTACACAAATGTGCCCTATCTTGAAAAAATGATTATTTAAAGAAAGTTCCTTTTTTTTAGGCTGATGGTACTCCTCTTACGTGCCTGTGTGTCCCGATCATACATCTGTCCAGCAGTGGACTCGGCGATAGCTTGCAGCTGATCTGCAGATGACATGACCATAATCTCTATAAGTATGTCCTGTAATTACAAAAAGGAGAAAGAGATTGATAGAGGGAGAAGGATAGAAAGAGAGAGGATGCAGAGTGAGATTAAAAGATTAAGAATTCTGCAATTGAACTCTGGATGTGAGAAGTTAAGGTCAGGGCACAAGGACTTTAAGTGCAAATGAAAAGAGCCAAATGATGGAAGGAGAGCGCAGATCTCTTCATCTGTTTCACACATTCTACTTAACTGGTGCTGTCACAGAAAATCTGAGAGAGCACATGGGGGAGGATATACGCACGGATCACTTGCAGACTCTTACTCAGCTTGAAGCGCTCAAAGAAAAACAAATGGTAAGGAGTGTGAAGTAAACTGTGACAAGGTGTCCACATCTGCACAGCTGCTCAGCTGGTAGGAAGGATGAGGGAAGGGGGCATAGAAATAGCTCACAGGAGGTGGTGGAAGGAACAGACACAACATATGGCTGCTTCCGGAGCTCTAAGTGAATACCAAGTAGGATTAGTCCCCCTGGAATTGACATTCTTGTGGTATGGGAAGCAGGGTCATGCCAGTCCAACACAAAACACTGTGAGATTGATATCTGAGTCCACCACATTGCAATTCATCATCATCCCAGCTGACTTGACGAGTGCTGTGATTGTTGGGTTGTGAAACCAATACACTCTGTGGTTTGCTGTTGCACTCTAGGAAGCTAGACACACATTAGTTTCACAACTTAACTATGCTTGTAGCCACTGAAAGTCATTCAAAAAACGATAATAAACATTTTCTTTTCCTAAAACCAAAAAAAGAATATAACTCATGTCAATAAAGGCCATCTTGAACTATGATTTTTATTACTTAATAAATAAATTCCATATTTTTGTCCCTGTGTGTTTCATTTTCAAGCATATTTGAAAATGAAACCATTAATTCTGCTAACCATCTGCCAGAGTAACATGTACCCGTCTGATGTATGTTTATTAGCACCAGGAAATGCAAAGAATTCTTTTGTATCCCTGGTTCCCAAAGTTAAGATGTCTAATAATCTGATCACTGAAGCATATAGGAACAAAACTTTCCCAGGTGAGTTATCGGTGCAAAATATGAACAATATCAATAGGAAATATACTGGTTAAAAGATTTCAAGTTACACAACAATAAGAATGTGAAGATTTAGCAAGTGAGACACTCAAAACTTTACTGTTATCTTTGCCAAAAAAGACATATTCTTTAACCAGCTTCGCCATAGCAGATTCACTCAAGGCTTGTTGACAGTTTGGTGTTTAGAGGTTCCCAACATGTAAACTATATTTTAATGAGCAATGATTTCTCAGAGGTTATGTGGAAAAAAGAATTAGGGACTTTATGTTAGTTGAAACTGACAATACATCCTCATACCTAAACGACAAAACAGCTATATTGCCAGTAACACCCAAAACACTCACGAATGTTTCCACATTTGCAATGCTAATAACACAAGTAACAACACTAAATATAGTATGGATGGTAATGGATGCTAAACTGCATTTGGTGATTAAAGATGTGGTGGTAGTAGTGTCTGAAGGAAAATTTCTTCCGTCTGCAAAAAGCTTCTCATCTGTTGTATTTGCTAGCACAGTGACAAGCCCTGCTGGTATCATCACCAGTGCGTCTGAACAGTTTGGACATTTTACATGCACTCGCTAACACGACTGTAGGAGGCCTCCTGAGTAAACCCTCTGCGTTGTGCTGTTAGTGTGTCAGTGCAGATAAGGCTCCTGTAGAGTTTGGGTCAGTTTTCATGTCTTGTGACTAAATCGAGGCAAAATTTTGCTGCTGCTGTAAGTTTGCTTTGACTACAAAGGAGTTCACAAGGCCAGTGTGAGTTCTGTCTATTAAATGGGAGCATGCGAGTCATTGAAGTTATTGCTGGTATTGTTATTGATTGCAGAAAGTTGTTGATTTTGGCTTCAGTATTGGTAGGTAGGTGATTGTTTTTTATTCGTATTGGTTTAGTTGTTACTTAAAGGTTGAGCTTTGGGTTTAAATGACCAAAAACTAAAGCAGTGGTGGGTAGGTTTGTCTGAAACTAATGTTTCTATTGTCTCCTGGCAGACAAATGCGAACACTGTGGTTGGTTGGGTGTTTTAAACATTGTACATTTCTTAGGAAAGAAAGATCAGTGATTTGGAAAGCTTGAACAATTGAAGGACATCTAAGTCCTCTATTAAAGTGACTATAAAAACTCTGACCAGAGTTGTTTTTGTAGCTGCTGTTTCACATCACTGGTGGTTGTTTGGTGAAAGAGCAGGAAATTTGCTAAAAGTTGGTTTGCTTGGATAAGCACAATGTCCCTGTGTGGTTAGTGGTGGCAGTTGTTCAATGGCATTGGGTTTGGGCTTGGTTGGTGTTGGTAGCATGGACAAAGAAACTGTGGGTGTTAAACTGTGGCCAACCCTTATGTGGTTTTGTTGAGTCTGCAGTTTTTATCACTTTAGCAAGATCCTAAAGTTTAGTATCTCAAACAATTAGGAAAGTGTAATTTGACTTGTAGATAGTACTTAAGATTATTTGATGGCAAAAATGTGACATCAGAACCACTTCTGCCCCAACTAAAATTTAAATTGAAGTATTGATTTTAATACACACTGACTCACGGACACATTTTTCTGACATTAGGTAGCTGCTTGCTCATAGATTTACATCTCTCCTTTTGTCCCCCATCTTGCAATAGCTGACTTTATGGATTGGACAGTTAACAATCAAAAGGTTATTTTTAAAGTTAGTGGAAACGTCCCAGAACTGTTTAATGTGGATTGAACCCAGGAGGTGCTTGGCGTTGAATGGTTGATGGTAGATTCCTTTCAACTTTACGAAATACCCCAAAGAAAATACACCCGTCAAAATCCATTATCACAGATGCTGATAGACTGTGATGTTTGTCAAGAATCACAGGTGGACTTAATACATTTTGCCAAATGGGCTGAGGAGTAATAGTTACCCAACCTGGACTAAACCGTGGTTGGATGCAAAAGAGACAAAGCTATACTGACTACAATCCAGTGCAGTGTTTTGAAATGGTTTAAAATAACACACTAGGAGCTGACTATGTAAATGCATGTCAAGCAAAGCTTTTCACCACAGCAGGGAATTCTCATGGGGTTGTTTTAATGATAGCCTGATGCTTCTCCTGTAATGGGCATGTCTGCATTCATTCATCCATTAGTCTCTGCCTGACTTGAATGTTCAAATAAATCTCTTGTGCAGAAAAGGTAACTCAGAATCACTGGGCTGTGTAAAGGATGTGGTTAAAAAAAAGAGACACATCACAAAAGAAAATGGAAATTGTCCCTTGCATGAGCATTATATGATCCAAATAAAAGTGTGCTCATCCAGTTCAGAGTAGAGATGGAATAAAGCGTCTAAAGGTAGCTAGTGTCACTCCCTTGAACAGCTGGGAAAACTCAGCTGTAGCCTGGTGGATGACTTACAGTTTGATAAATAAAGGTTAAAAGATAAACTTTCTCTACATAGCTGTCACCTTTTTTGACTGATTGTTTTCTTGTCTGATAGATCCTTCTGCAGGGAAAGAACCCAGGTGTGGTATGGGAGTACACTTTGCCTCGCACTGAGAGGAAGCCTGACTACAGCTGGGGTGTGGTGCGCTCAGATTGCTCTGCTCCCTGTGCTGGAGGTGAGGCAGTTTTTATTTGTATGTCCATCTGTTGATGCCTGGATAAAACTAGAAGAAGAACTTGGAATTGATCATCAATTAAAAAGCAAATAAACTAAGAAGACTTCTTTTAACATTTCAATTTGAAACCAAATCCCCAGAGTTTTAAAATCTGCTCAGGATTTGGAATGCATCAAATCAGGCCCTGATGAAAAGCCTGAACAATAAAAGAGAGGCAGAGATATGTGCAGATGTACTAAAAGTGATAAGGAAAAGTTGTGTGTATGTGTTTATAGGTCTGATTTTTCTGTGTGTGGCTGTGTTTTTGTGTTGTGTATAATACCCTGATGAACAGTGTTCCAGGAAAAGTGTTAAGGTTAATGAAAAGCACCTTTGTCAGACTTTCTCCTAAAAGACTCACAGCTACTATCCAGCTTACTTATTAGTGAATAGCTGTTGCTGTGTTTATGGTACATCTAGTTTCATTCGCCATGCCTCTAGGTGCTGCGACAGCCGGCAGACCTGTAGACATATTCTTTGTGTTGATTCATGACAGTTAGAAAATTTAAATTTGACTTTAAATGCATCCACATTGCAGGAATGAAAAATAAAGATCCTTAATTACCTGAAAGAAACACATGACCATTTCTCTGCTTCTCTCTCCCTGTCTCTCCATCAGGTCGTATTTCAACCAAGGCTATCTGTTTGCAGGACCAGAAGGCTCAGGTCAACTCCAGCATGTGTAATCCCCACACCAGGCCTGCACTGGGCTCCCATCTCTGCAATACACAGCCTTGCCCTGCATAGTAAGCACTGCTGTGTGTGTGGGTCAAAGTATTTCTATGTGCACAGTTGGATGTGGGATATGTGGCATGTGTCTTTATGCTGCCAAATTTTCAGGAACCTAGGGCGCTGTTTTTTTTTTTTTCATAGGTGCGCACACACACGCACACACACACAGACACACACACACACAAATACTGTGGTGGAGCTGTCTAGAGGTTGCCTGTGGTCTATTTGCTGTGGCTAGCCAGCACTCTGCTCAGCCTGTGTTCTTCTTGTCACTCTATCCTCGTCTTTTCTCGGCCCACTTTTTTTTTTTTTTTTTTGAGAAAACACATGAAAGCCCACTGCATCTTGTGCTCTTTTGGATAAGTCTTTGTTGCCTTGAAGTGTTTTCTCCAGCTGTGTCTCCATGTGAGTGTCAAGTGTTGGTAACTGATCTCTTGTCTACACGTATGCCCTGATGATTTTCATTCTTTCATTTAGACCATTTAGTTTGAACACTTTTAACCTGGTCTTTTAACCTGTTAATGATCCTGAGACCTAAAAATGCAAAATATGAGAAAAAATGCTGCATTGTTTTTGATCACTAGAAAGAAACTTTCCGAGCTCACGCTTCATCTGAGCTGAATCTACCACTGACGTCACAGAGGTCATGTCCATATTTCTGCCAGTGTTTGTAGTGAAATGACAAAAAGAGAGGGCTTCATTGTGGAAATGTAGTTAAAAACAACCAATATCTTAGAATGCGAACTCTTTAGATTTTTAATATAGATTGTGACATTTTAGGCTAAATATCAAATTATGCAAATGAAAAAAAAAAGGAAACAAATTTTAGGCAATGATTTAACTAAAAAGGAAACATTGGGGTTGAGATAAAAAAATAAAGAAAAGGCTAAAGAGCAGGAAGAAGACATCAAAGCTGGCTCTGAATGATTGCTGATTTCTGTGCATACCCTCTCATATATACTCAGCCCAAAGCTTCCTGCATTTCTCAGTAGCAAAACCATGGCTGTGTTTTATCTCCTGGTCTAGACACTGAGCCTAATGGCATGCATTTTTAAAGGAGACAGTGCATTTTGGGACCAATGCAGCAAGCAAAGGAGGAAAACAGGAGATAGTGCAGTGGAGTAACAAGTTGAAACAGCGCTGAATAAATGGCCCCTCTTCTACAGTATGTAGGGCTTTGGCTCGGGGAAATGGAGCTAGCTTGATTTACAGCATTGCTCCAAAGAACAGGCAAGGAACTGTGTCTTGGGTTCAGAGAGAGTACTCACTCATGCACATGCAAACACACATGCAGAGAAAAGCAACATGCCAACATAGAAAGGCAGCACACATTCTTATAGTTCCTTTCCCAAATGCATAATGCTGGAATTATGTATTTCTCGTCCAAGCCGTGCTCCAAAAGTAGAAATATAAGCTGCTTCTCTGATCTTAATGATGTTGTTATTTTGTTCACTATTAGCCATGCTGCAACAAGTCCAGACTGAACTTTCTCCTGTGTCAGGAGTTGAATAAGCCAGACAGCTATCAGTTACACCTCCAACATACAGCCTCTGTTTCTCACTAAGTTTCCCACCACCCGAGAGGACATTTCCTGCTCCTAATCTTGGGCATACCATTTCTGCTATCTCGGTGAAAGCTATTAAACAGCCTTGTTGCGTGTCCCATCTGCCTCTTTTTGCTTAGTGCAGAAAATGGTATAGTCCAGATAAATAATTACTGTCCATGCAGGGAAATAAATAAGCTTGACACCCATGGATTCTGTTTTCTACAGTAGCTGACAGTTTTTCTCAGATGGTTGTGAGTATGGGCCAATTTATGAATGCTACACAGGAAGCAAGTTGAGTTGAGTGAGCAGCATGAAAGCTTTAATGACTGCATTAAGACCTCCAGGATGTATGGGCAAGCATTCAAGAGCCCAGCAGAGAAAAGAAAAATTGACAATGAAGTGGGATGCATGTGTACTATGTGAGTGAACATCAGTGTTTGTGTGTGTGTGTGTGTGTGTCTGGAAGGAGGGGTAAAGTGAAAGTGCCTGTTTATCTCTGTGACATGTATCTCGGGTGCTGACAGGCCTATCCATGTTTTATTGTGCAGAGATGGAAGGATTCCCATGGGGCCAGGCCAGTCTAGCCATGCAGAGCCAGTCAACCCCCACCTCCAGCCCAACGCTCCCAGCCTCACATATAATACACACACAGCCTCACCCCTTCACTCTTATCTACTCCCTTTCTTTTTCTTTAGATCTGTTCTCTCTCCACTTTGCGGGGATGCTGGACTGTGATGTTGCAGCAGGTTCCCATAACATGGGGACGGAAAGAGAATTTTAATAAGTCAGTTCAATCATTCGGGTCAGCTTAGGAAATGATTAGGAAAAGAATCCACCTTTAAAGATATTTACCTCAGCATGAGCATCAGTTTTGTAAGTGCCAACAAATCAGTTCAAACGATGTATGAAGGTACTAGGCATACTTACCACTTTTTTAGGATCTATACTGCAAAGTTAAGAGTAAAATAACTTCAACGTGCAAAGAGCACCTTTATCTTATTACTCATTTCAACTCGCAACAGCTTCTAGAGATCACTGAGTGTTTGTGAAGAGACAAAGGACACAGTAAATGCATTTGCCAAAGGACTGTGTGGGAAATACAAACCAGACAAGCAGCTTGTTAAAGAAGGTTGGATTGTGGTATATAATTATGCTTAGGATCTTAAGAAAACCACACGCCTCCAATATTAGAATTAGAATAAAGTTCCATTCACTGGTGGTACCTGGTCTGCAGCCATGCAAGTACCAGAAAATATACAGTCGAGCCTTTCAGAACCTCCTTTGCAGCAATGTGCTGTTCCTACCTCAGGTAATGAAACATTTTAGAGATACAAATTACAGCTAGGTCAGTGGTGGTTTGCAGTGAAGCGGAGTGGCTCTTCAGCCACTTTCCCCCAATGATATATTGTTATTTATAAGCCAGGAAAAACAGCAGGGGAAAAAGCAAAACAGTCCACAAGCCAAAAAATCCCAAACCATCCCTTTTGGGTCCACTGGTTGACATCTATCCCATTTCCAAATTGTAGTTTAGTCCTGCAGCTTCATTTGCCTGTGGCATTTGAACAAAAATGAAAGCATTTTTTCTTCCCCTGAAGCAGGTCGGTGGTATGGAGGAATGGTCTTTGTGGTAGCGTGTTCTCTCAGAACTGGACAGCGCCATCTGCCCATCCCTCCATCTCCCTCTTCTAAGCCTGTGGTTGTCAGACCACTCATTTGGTGAAATCTCCCCCTACAGCCCTGATGCCAAGACAGAAACTATTTTAGACATAACAAGAGGCTTTTCATCAGTGGTGAAGCAGGATTTCAAAAGGACAAAGAGCGAAGAGATTAGAAGTAAGAAGATGAGGGCAGAGTGAACAGGTGAAAGAGAAATAAAAGAGCCAAACAAACAGGCCAAAGGGGAAGAAAAAGTGTTGCATGTTGTGGTTGGCCTTGAGGAACTTGAAAAAGCTGTTATGAAGAGTCAGATATCGAAATGGTTTTCATGTTTAGTTTCATATACAATGATAAATATAGAGATTGATGGAACTGCAGAGACATGAAGATTTATTCTGTATATTCTGTCTTTACTTTTATTACTGATAACCAGCTTTGAGCCAAGATTCTAACTTTTAATTAATTCATTTTTTTTATATAACCAGGGTGGAAAGGGCTATTTTACCAAGCGCAACAATAAGCACTTTTCAGAGATCTTTGGTGTGATGACAGTTGCTTGTATTTCAGTGGGTAATTGAGGTTTACTGGTCCTAAAATAAACACAACAAATCAGGGATGTCCTGAATAGTAGCTCAGTCATATAGTTATTTTAAGTTTGGCTTGATGTATAATTTACCTTTTTATCAAAGCACTTTAGTCTTTGTGTCTTTGCATCTATGCAAGCCTGGTTCTGCTGGAGCCCTCTTCCTGCTAAAAAGAAGTTTTTCCTTCCCACTCATGCACTTGGGAAAAGTACAGAGTGGGATTATGAGTTTTTATGATATTGTAAGGTCTTAAACTTGGAATATAGAGCTCTGTGAGACAACTGTGCTGAATGGCACTAAAGTAAGATACAATTAAATTTCTGTATTTGAGCAGTGACTGAGGCAAACCTTCCATGTTTCCTTAAATCTCCTCTGCTCTCTCTGCACAGTTGGACACCAGGAGACTGGGGTGCTTGCAGTCGGTCATGTGGCGGAGGTCAACAAACCAGGACACTGCGCTGCATGAGGAAGGTAACCTACCAACGGGAGGAGGTGGTGGCGCACTCCTTCTGCCCTGTAATCTCTCCGGCCCAAGTCCAGCCCTGCCACACCCAGTCCTGTCCGCCAGAATGGAGCACTGGATCCTGGTCACAGGTGGGTTTGTAGCAACATTCCAAAACCACAAGAGCAGCGTAGCTTTTAATTTTGACATAACAAGTCAGTCCACATTGACCTAGGATGAATTGCTATGAAGTTTTGTACTGACATTTACGATCCCTGCAAGTCAAATCTTAATGACTTTGGGGACCCCCTGCCTTTTCCTTTATTGCCACATGAGGTTTATATTCATGGTTTTAAAGAAAATATTTTGACAAGTACTAAATGGATTTCTGTGACACTGGTTACTGTTATGCATGTTCCCCATAGGGTGGTCTGCAATAACTCTGCTGACCTTTCACCTAACAGTTAATCTAGTGCCATCAACAAATTCAATGTTAACACTTAGAAAATGTCAGTATGCAAACATGTTAAACTCAAGAATTAAACTGTTGTTGTCTCCATGGCATTAGACTGATCACATTTAGAACACAGTAGCACTGCACAGCTTCAGAGAGCTGTTAGCAAAACATTTAACCCCTTTTTCTACACATATTTTCAGGGAATTATACCAAGACGATCTGACATTTTATTTACTCCTGTGCATTTCCCACCATGAAAAAGGCTTTAGGTATTGTTTTTTAAATTTTGGTTAAAAAATGAGTTTATTTCACTCATAGGTGACAATACCCAGTCTCTGCCTACTCTATTGTCACTCTAAGTCATTATTTTTTTACTACCAGGGTTAGAGGTTATGAGGGATATCTGTCATAGCAAATTTATTTTCCTTAAGTGCAAGTAAAGCATCACCAGTGTGTGGTCAATGCACACTGGTATGTTTCTGCATGACAGAACCCTGTCTGTGTCTAGGAAGGTACACATTCACTCATACACTGAGTTTCCTTTTCAAGCTGTCAGTTGTTTCACTCAAGCTCAAACAAATGCTCTGCTGCCCTCTGTTGGATTTTTTTGCCTTTATTTAGATAGGTGGGTCCCATTAAGATTATTTCCCTATTTATAGGGAGTTCTGGATTTGTGGAACATGGTAGGAGATAAATTACACGATGAAATAGTCTATATGTATTACTAGTAAAGAAAGATCACTTGTCAGGAATATTAAAGTTTTTAAAAATTTAAGATTAAAATAAATTCTTACCCTTTTCTATATTTCAGCTACTGTCAAAATTAAATCATTTGTGCTGTTTCAATTTTTGGGTCTCACATATCTAATTAAGAACTAACTGTATCCATCTAGTAACATAGCACATCCTTAAATAACGAAACAGCTACATAAGGTGCAGTCAAATGACCTTTGAACTCTTTTATAAGCAATAAGTATGCATTCGCTGCACAGAACTGTGTTTTGTTTCTTTGCAAAGCATGTATTTGATTACATCGTTTAATGATCTGGCTAGTTGATGGATTTGGCCGGTTCCTCTTTATCTACAGTGCATCACATAATAGACTGAGCCTTTCAGTGCTCATATTCCTGTATACAATATTAATAGCCTGGCAGCACATCTGATACTTTATCAACTGTTCCAGGATGTTTAGCTGTTGTGACCTATGCAGTCCGGACATTCAGCTGCCATTCAGCCATCATTCTTCGGGACACTCAAATTGTGTGTTTGCACTATTTTGTAACACCAGCCTGAGTTCAGTTTGCGGTCAGGCAGAGACAAGGCCAGCGTCCCTGAAAAGATCAATCGGAGCTTTTAGTGACAAGAGGACAACTGGGATGTGTGTAGTTGTGAGTGTAGATGCTCAGATGTGTGTCTTTTCTCTAATAAATTAATGCGGTGTGTTCAGATAAACTGCCCTGATGGCTGTGCTCCTCAGTCCCAGTGGGGCAGTTCGACTCTGCTGTCCATCTCTCTGCAGTTCAAATGGAGTTTACAGAACCAATGTCTGCTGTTAGTGAGGACTTTGATGAGTTGGGGTCACATTCATCCCAGAGTTATTGGTTTATTGTGTTTAATGACAGGCCATAATGTGCTGCCATCAAACCAGTGACCTTCTGTTTGCTTATCCACCATGTGGTGAATTAGGAATGCATTAACAGTGTCTGTGCCAAGGATTTAACTGCTGTTAATATGGCCTAATGTTTAAATGTGATGGAAGCTGAAGGTTAAACCAATCATAAGACTGTAAGTTACAGTGTATGTGCATGCAAGTAATCTGTGTATGGCCATTAAACCTTTGCTTAGTGAATCATTAATATCCCAAGGATCATCTGTAGTTTTGACTTTTGCTCCACAATGACTTTTCCTTCCTACTTGTCCATGTTCAGTGCTCCAAGACCTGCGGCCGTGGCCTGAGGAAGCGGAGCGTGTTTTGCCGCAGCACCGATCCAGGGGCCAAAGCTGTGGTGGTGCCCGACAGCATGTGCAGACAGCACCACAGACCCAAAGCCCAAGAGACCTGCGTCCTGCGGCGCTGCCCTAAGAATGAGAGGCTTCAGTGGATCCCCACTCCTTGGGGAGAGGTAAGAAAAATGGACTTATGAAACTCAAGAAAAGTGGAAGTGAACTGAATTTTGAGTTCAGATCCGCAGCGAGGCATTTCTATTTGTGGGTCAGTTTGTTGCTTATTGGTGTGTCTGTCTCAGTACAGTGCAAAAGATGAAAAAGTAGTGTCCTGAAACTATATAAAACATCAGGAATAAACATTCTTTTTTTGATGTCGGACCCTCAGAATAAAGAATACAAAGCCCTCTTTCTAGCTTGCCCATTTTTCAAAAACACTTAACAATCATACAGGGAGAAATCTATCATAGAACAGAGAAAGCAGTTTCACAGCCAGCAGCCTCAATAGAGTAGAATGAAATGCAACATGTTTCATCTGGAACTATCATTACTGCTCTGCTTCATTTCCCCGCACTGCACTTGTTGAAAATAATACTGGCACAAACAAATTGAACTGGGAGTAGAGGAGGCAGGTTGGGGAAAATAAGTAACTCTATATATTTCACAAAACTGAACATCTGTCTAACTTTTTGTGACCTGTGGAAGATGCATTTGTGCAAAAAAACTACCAACAACCAAAATTAGGGAATTAAACAAACCGCAGTGTTTATAATTCTTTTCATTTCACACATTATTAATACATACTACCAGTGCGCAAATTACAGTAGGTGACCTAATTAATATTTTACGATCTGCTGTGGTGAGCGCAGCTGAAAGAACATGTTTGAATGTTGAGAGATGAAGAGCAAAACAATAATTATCTACACCTGAAGCCCTTTTTTGCATTCTTTTTAAAAATAGCAACGTTAACTTAATAATTGCAGCGAAAAAAAAAAATCTTGGCTGGGTTAGTGAGATACTCGAGCCTCTTGCACTTCACCCTGCTTCTCTGTGGCTGTGTGAGGGAGCTGCCTGAGTCCTGCTCACAGCCAAATAAGCTGAGAGCGAGAGAGAGAGAAAGCGAGTGAGAGCAAAAGGACAGAAGCAGTGTGACCACCAATGACAGCAAAACGAGTCTTATTTTTCAAAACCAAAAAACTTCAAGCTTCTCTTTTCTGCACATATTCTTCTCATCTATCTCCAACCTTTTTTTTTTCATCCTCCCTGTCGCTCTTCAAGCCTTCAGTGTACTGAACCTTGTAGGCCCTGAACCTTTTCTAGCCATTAACAGGATGTCTGCCTGGCATGTTCGAATTGCCCACCATAGCCTTAGGTAGTGCAGTTTTGGAAATGTATAACTATTAACGTTATAGATTTTTTCTGTTTGACTAATCTTTGTGTGCCATGATTTTATTTGCCCCATTAAAAGTACTTAGGTGTTAGTAAATATTTGTTTTGCTATACACTTGGAGCCATGAATATGAAAGATAGGTGGTTAATGGGGTCCCGTGCTTCTGAAATGGATAATGATTAGCAGCGGTTGGTACTTTGTGACGGATCAAATGTGTTGGCTCACTCGATATTAAAACTGAGAAATTTCACCGAGGTGAATTTGTGGAAGTCAGTTCAGATAGAATTTTTTTTCTGCATTTGTGCCAAAGATGGGCATATTTTTACCTGTTGTAGCACAAAGCCGGGCTGATAAAACACACAGGTGACACAAACTGTCTGCTCATCATATATAATGACTGAAAAATACACAGTAAAGCATATGGGTTTGGTTTTTTTTTTTTGCTCCTTAACTAAAACAGTAAATGAGCTTGCGGTGTCTGTAACTACAGGAACCATCCCATCACTTACAACCACTCACAGAGTTCATTTTCTAAAGCCGTCCCTCCTGCTTGCACTCTGTTTCAGTGCTCTAGGTCTTGTGGCTCAGGCATCCAGAAAAGAGAGCTTCACTGTGGGGAGAGAGACTCACAGGGAGGGTATGTGCCTTCAACTACACACTAAGACATCCCTCATACTTTAATAGATCTGCACAGATACTTGAGACCCCACTGTGCCATCTGTTTACTATCATCTGAGTCAGAATTTCAATGTTTTTCAAATGAGAAGCTCTGTAGGAACAGTCATTTTGAGCAGATAGCTGTCCTCTCGTTGCACAGGTATGTGGCGTTTACTATACGGAGGTGCAGGAATATAGCCAAACCTTTGGTGGATCTTCAGCAAGGATGCAACCGAGGTCCATGCCCAGAGCTCCCTCGGCTGGTCCCTGGAAGAACGACCTCAAGCGCTGTGGTCTTAGGCTGGTACGCCTCTCCCTGGCAGCAGGTAGATTTTCTTGTGCTTTGGTTAAGTGCTATCTACATCGAAAGACTTTTAAGGATACATGTGTGTTCAAGCTGAAAATCTCACAGTTTGAAGATTTTCTACCTTATATGACACAGTATGATTACAGCTTTGATGTGTTAAAGTTACACTGCTAAAAAGATAAAAAGGGTCACTTCATATCCAATTTGTTAAACATCGTGTCAGGAAATGTTACTTTATCTACCGTTAAATTTTATTCAGAATGACCCACGTTGCACTACTGCCTCTATGGGTCAGCTCACATCAGCAAGACATCCTGAGCCCTCGACTGTCAAACAGAGTTGGTCTTAGGTCAGTTTTCGCTTAAATTGGATTAAACACGGACGGCCATTGTAGGACTCTAATTGGTTGTGTCATGAGGCATGTGATACTGATGTAAAAACTATAAGAACTACTCAATACCTGATTTACTTCTTTTTGAACTATTCTGTCACAGTACTTGTCACAGTAAAGATTTATAAGTTGCACACATTGAAAGTGACAGATGATTGACTAGAGCAGCCTTTCAATGTTCACTCCTTGCCATGCAAATCACTGATATCAAGTGGATTGCTGGGTTTACCGAAATGGCCTAGTGGGCTTCAGATTGAACTTGCTTTAACTTGTGTCCACTCTAATATGAATGGGTTGGACACACCACTCTCGACTCGGGTTATATGTACACCAGCTCTAAAAATTGATTTATTTTCTATTTCACTGTCTCTGAATTGACATTTTTTCACTTTTGTTTAAGAGACTTTCTTCAGTCTGAGTCTTTTGCATAAAGAAGGAAAATTTATATCTTTGCAAAATCATTAATTGCTACTAATTGTCATAATACCACATTCAAGTGTCTTTCCCCCCCCAGAAAACTAAGTGGCAGACTATACAATGCAGGTGATGCAAGTTTACAGATGTAGCAGAGGTCTTAGCCAGAAGTGGAACTGTGGATATGTGGGATAAGCCAAAAGATGTAGAGTCTTTTGGGGTACGGTTGTGTCGACTATGTGTTACATCATCTATTATGCAAAACGTCTTAAGGGCAACCTCTTATAGTGCAGGTCTTATTCTGCTTGATCTCAAGCTTGTGATCCTTGTATGATTCCACCAGAGAAGATATCTCTTGACACCTGCTGCAGGGCAGGTACATGGTGTTAGGGTTGTTTGTTTTCTTCATCTGTTCTTTGTCTCTGCGTAGAGTTTTCCTCCGTTCTTTCCCCTCCCTCCCCTTATCCCTTTATTACAGCTGCTTTTCCTGTCTCAAACTTTTCCCCCTCTTATTTGTATGACTGTGCTTCCTCTTGTATCTCTTCTTCTCATTTGTTCCTTTTCTTTTTGGCTCACTGCCTCTTCTCTCCTGCCTTTGTCTCAGTGCTCTGTGTCCTGTGGCGGAGGAGTCCAGACTCGATCCATCCAGTGTCTTCGACAAGGTCGCCCCGCAGCTGGCTGCCTGCCACACCAGAGGCCTGTCACTTCTAGGGCATGCAACACACAATTCTGCCCGGCTGCTCCCCTGGCTCCAGCACATCGCTCTGGCAGCCGGGTCACAGCTGCTGGACCAACACTGAAAGGTATATTTCTCTGAGGGAGCAAAGAACAAATTTATTCAGCATCATTTAATGATGACCATATAATTACAGACATGGGTGGAGATTTACTATTGAGATTTCGTTCAAAGACTCGCAGCCCTAGACTAGCATTCAAAGAGTTATACTGTATCAAAGTAATATGGTAAACCATTTAGTTAGCATGCCAAAACACTGGTTTGTAACACACTTCACTTTGTAAGTATTTTGCATGTTAAGGAGCTGAACCATTTCTCA
Source organism: Oreochromis niloticus (assembly GCF_001858045.2). Classification (NCBI taxonomy): domain Eukaryota; kingdom Metazoa; phylum Chordata; class Actinopteri; order Cichliformes; family Cichlidae; genus Oreochromis; species Oreochromis niloticus. The sequence goes on from NC_031965.2 coordinate 34,831,442, forward strand.
CTGTTTGGGTGGCGGTGAGTCAGACAATAGAGCATTTGGACAAGTAATTGGAAGTTTGGTGGCGCAGTCCTCATTTCCTCCAGTTTAGGCGTTCTTGAGCAAAATAGTGAACTCCAAATTGCCCCTGATGCATCCATCAGAGTATGATTGTGTGCATGATAGTTAAAAAGTGCTTTAAGGCATAGAAGTGTTTGTAAATGGCTTGCAATAACAAGCGCTGTATAAGTATCAGTCCATTTATATTAGCAGGCCATCACACTAAAGTGTGTAACAGTTATTAACATCATTAAACAGTGGCCTATACGCAGCTTAAAACCAGCATGTTAGCATTGCCATTGGGAGCATATTAACATGCTGACATTAGCACTGTGTGTGTTGGTGTTCAAGTGATTAGTCACTCAGGCAATGAACTGAAAAACAAAAAAGTTTAGCAATAATTTAGTCAAATGTTTTCTGGTTTGCTACTTTCTTTGCTTTGTTTATTCTCATATCTTCAAGTTGTTTATGCTTATAATATGTATAATAGCATTGCTTTTTTTGTTTTCTCATCAGAAGAACACTGTGTGGATCACTTCAGCTGGTGCCACTTGGTCCCTCAGCACGGTGTCTGTAACCACAAGTTCTATGGAGAGCAGTGCTGCAAGTCCTGCTCCAGCAAGAAGCCATAGAGCTCTGACACCTCTGTGTCCACGGCCTCGAACAAAAGTGCTGCTACGGAGGCCATTCAGGGGCAAATACTCACTACACACAGGACTTTGCGCAGCAATGTGTTTTCTTCCTGGAGTACTTGACTAATGCATTTTGTATAGAAGTGAAAGAGTACATACACAGACTTTGTTCAAGAAGGCAACATGGCTGCTGATGCTCTTCTGCCAAAGTGGTGTCATCAGGTCAGTGCTCACATTGAAACTGGAAAGACAGTGAAATCCAAACTGAAGACTTGTTGTAAAATATATGTATCTTGATATTTTGTGGAGTATTTTCCTCTTGAAACCCCTGAAACTAGAAAGCCATCAGGACAACAGGAAAGAACAATAGTGTGATTAGTTTTATGTTGTACATTTAAAGGCATCTGGTTTCGTATGTCTTTGTTTAAGTTATTATGGGTCCTAATATATGATTTTACATTGTGTGAGATGTACAGTGGATCTGGGACATGTTATTTTTGTGTTTTGTGCCAGTCACCCTTGGATCCACATGATTCAGTTTTATATGGGGCGTTAGTAATCAGGTGAACTGCACTTCTCCTTCACATGATGTCCACTTGTCATGTTTACTACTCCTGAATCGCACCACGTCACATTCATATCAGTGCTATTTAAACATCCGTATCTGTGTACCTAAAACATGTTATTCAACTGCGTTGTAAGTGGTTGTATTTTTTTTTTTATCTCTGCTTTATTATTATGGTAAATAACTTCACCATCTATCTGTCTTTCTTTTCTTCACTGCATTCTCTCTATCGATTACAGCCACAATGAGGTGAATAATGAGCAAGGCTGTCTACAAGCCTGGGGGAGAGTAGAGGAGGGTGAAGAGGGAGAGAAGAGGATGATTGCTCGGTAAGCGTGGGTGCAGTCTAGATAGCAAGAGGTTTTGGTTATTGAGAGAGAGTAGTGTAGGTGTGTTCTCCACAGAAGTCTGGTCAAAATATAGAGATGTGGCAGGTGGAGCTTGAGATAAGAGATGATGCACTCGTGTTCATTTCTGTTTTGATTGGGGCACAAAACAACATAAAAACAACATATATGCAATAGTTTGGTTGAAAGGAATTTTGATGGCTCAAATTCTAAAGACAGACAGTAATATAAAAAAGAGTTACTGATTTATTGGCAAGCCAATATTAGCTATTGGCTGATCTCTCAGTATCAACATTTATAACAACAAATACAATTTTTTAAAAGAGATCAAGGAAGAAAAGCAAAAACACCCTTGAACCAATATGAAATCAGACGTAAACAAACCAATATGTTTCTTTAACTAAAAGAATCTACAAACATGATTGATCAATATATAAATAGTCTACAAACTCACCTATTATGCTATTTGATTTACCCCCTTAGGAAAACGACTAATAATTTGAGACTTCAGGTAATACTGCATTTATAGATGTATATAAATATACAGGATAAAAACGAAATTGTAGTGAGGCTAAAATTTTCTTCGTACATAAAGCTGTTGCCTGTAGTGACAAACCAATGAAGAAATGTGATGCATTTTAACTCCTTGTTTTTTTATATTTTCCCCCACATCTTTACAATTCACTTCCTCTTCTCTGATCAGTTTAAAAACTGTTATGCTCACTTTGCATAAGACCACATAAAAGAATTAGCAAGGTTAGCAGCTAACTGGTAAACACAGCAGACCGGTAGAGTAGTAAAAAGCAGCATATAATATTGTCATTTTAAAACCTGTCTTTTTTTATATTTAGGCAACTTGAAGTTAATGGAACAAATACACATGCAAAATGAAAGTAAATCAATGCGTCTTTACCTTTGGCAAAAAAAGGCTCTTAAAGTGCCTGACTATTAGCTAGTTGGTAATGGTGGCTGTCGATTTAAGTACAGAGTAGGCCATGTTCAGCTTATCAGAACAATGACTGCAAACAAAAACATTAAAGCAACCCTTAGATGTCATCACTAAAGAAAAATGTTTCCACACTAAATATGCTAATTTAATCATTTTTTGTTGTGAGAAAATTGATGAAGCAACTTTAAAGTTTGGCATTCGTGTTGTCTTGCATTCTATCCCCATGAGCACTGTGATTATTGCCCAGTTGGACACTTAATGCCCATTATTTGTCTGGCCACTCAGTGGGAATCTGCTTTCACTATTATTGGCCTCTTGGCAACTTCAGACATTTGATAACTTTTTGCCCCTCTCAAAACTTTCATAACTAGAAGCATGCTGAGATTTATGCTACTAAACAATGTTTTTCTTACAGTGATTATGCCACCCTTTCTCGCTCTGCGGGGTCTGCGATTGCTCTTTAATCAAACCGTCTGCATGAATCATGAAGCCTGGAGTCCTCACATCGTCTTGGCTGCATGCGGTTTACTGGCATGCTGTGAGCCAGACACTGCAAGCTGGGGCACATGCACATACACACAAATATGATGGCTAACATACACAAATTTAACTTGTTCACTGAGCATCAGGCTGACTGTGAAGTGTGTGGGTGAGAGCATGCTTTTGGAATTTGGGCGTGCATACCATTGTTACATGGTTTCCCAGCTGCATGCCTGCATTTGCTGCTTGGATTCATGCATTTACAAGTGTGTGCCTGTGTCTTAAAGGGCGAGTGTTTGTACAATACATATGTATGTCCTTACAAGCCAGCCTGTGATGTCTACATCGCAGTGGGGCAGCAATTTTACCGCTGAGCTGATGTGAGAATTTCTATATCTCCATCCTGCTTTCAGTTCCAGATGGGACTCAATTTCCTCTGCCCATATTGGTTCATAATGACATATTTTGATTATCTTAGCGTGGGGAGCCACATCAACCCTTGGCATTACTGCCGTGGAGAAATAAAGAGATTGAGACTCAAATAAAAATGCAGAAATGGAGGAGTAGCTCTTTATTTGGCATCCTCACTTGAATTTGGATTTGTGTTGGGTAATGTGCTTGAAACATCAAAACTTAAAATCTTCCCCAAAATATAAACAGATAATTCATCACTTTAATCAGACGAGTTTTTCTGATGCACTCAGAGCTTAAAGAAGTTTAGTGTATGCTGGATAAAAAGTGTTTGCAGAGAATTATATGGCAATATTCCTAAAAATGTTCTAATATCTGTCTACAGATACCGCAACTCAGTATTAATGGGTTTGACTAATTCCATCCTATAGGGGGTTGTTGATAATGCTAATTTCAGGAATTGACAATAATCAATCATTACTAGCCTGTCAATCAGTGCAATGGAACCAGATGTTGGCATTTTAGCAAAGGAGGACAAGTCTGCAAATTGTACACCATAAAAACACATTTTTATTTATAGTAAACTCTGATGACACATTGACTAACATGTCAGTGCCAGAAAATCTGGCAGCAGCAGTAACATCCTTTGATAAATCTGATGATCTCAGAAATATTAAATCTGGTTAACTTCAACCTGCTATGCTTCCATTAATGTGGCAGTTTGACTCTAAGGGTCATGGCAACTTTGTACCCTCCAGCTCTATCAGGGAAGTTAAGAAGCACAAAACAGCAGCAGCCAACCTGATGGGGATATCTATTACAGCCATCGGAATGACTACATTAAAGGGAAAACAGACAAACTTTAAGAATCCATTATTAGGCAAAAATTTCAATACCACATGATTTCTGACATTAAGCTGTACTTTGAGTTTAATGTTTAGCATTTTAGTATTGTTGCCCAATGCTTATAAGGATGCTGATGCTAGCATTTTGGGAGCACATCTGTGCCTTGCTAGAGCCTCAGTGAGCCACTAGCATGGCTGTGGCCTTGTTTAAAATTCATCACATCTGTTTTCATGTCTCCTGAAACAACCCGCCTCTATGAGAAACCTTGTCCAAAGAAAAAAAAGTGTACCTTTTTTGGAACCTGGTACACAATGAGCACACTACACGAAAGTAAATGCCTGCCTTGGTCTGTCAACTCCAAAATAGGCCTGTCTCTCTTAATACTTGAGCTACCCAGGCTGAATGATGCAGGTATTTTTTTCCTGTTTTCAGCATGCTCTTGAGGTCCCCCCCTTTTTTTCCAGTTGGCAAAGCACCAGTTGTTGTCGGTCCAGTTGTAAGTCAGGGTCGGCTGTTATTTTCAGCTTAGACATTCCTCCGCTAGCTAAGTGTCAGGCAGGCCGGCTAAGACCGTCGTTTGTGTGCTCTTGGCAGGCAGTGAACCCTGATAGGACCTCTCACAACTGACAGTCAGTCTAATCACATCTTAACAAAGTTCCATCTTAGCCTGTGTATGTGTGTCTGTGTATGTGTGTCTGTGTATGTGTGTCTGTGTGTGTGTGTGTGTGTAGGTGTGTGTGTGTGTGTGTGTGTGTGTGTGTGTGGACTGAGAGAAAGTGAGAGTGATCTCTCTTTCTTGCAGGGCTTACTCTGAGGGCAGGCTTCATAACAAGTGAAAGCTGTCATATTTCAACTCCACCTCTCCCATCAGTACCTCTGTATCAGACAGAGTTCACGAAGCACGTGCCCACACATACAAAAAGATAGCAGACACACACTCTTACCCCTTCCTTCATCCCACCATCCCCTCTCTCTCTCCCTCACACACACACACACACACACACACACGATGTGGCTGCCTGCACAGGGGAGCGCCTGGTATTTGCTGCAGGGTGATTGCAGGTGGATCATGGCATTGGCAGGGCTTTAGAGGTATGCAGTTGCGTGGGAGTCGCAGTGTGGGGCTCATTCGTTGCTGCCAGGCGTCTCCTCTAACGTTAAGAGATCTGCGAGGAGCAGATCTTGGTGATTAAGAGCTCAAAAGACGACTGGCAGCTCTGCGTCACGACAAGCCTTTGTGTCTCTGTCATGCTGGATGATTTAAGATTCGAGTAAAGACCTGTGTATATATGGCTCACGCCTAACTAAACCTCCTCAGCTCTGGCGAACCCTCACCCCCGATCCTTCCCCATCACATGCTCCCAGCCTGTCTCTCATTAGCCTTTTTTGCTATCCATCTCCATCTTTTTTTTTAAAACATTTTCTTCACCTCACCTCGCCTCACCTTACCTCCCTCTTCCTCTACCCCCTTCACTGTCTCACCTCTCACTTCTTTCATCTCATTACCCTTGCTTATGCTTTTGTAAACTCTGGAAAGTTTGTAGTGTTTGGCTTTTGGAGTGCCTAAATCACTTTATAATGCCACATGCTGTGTGTTTTCTCTCTGCAGTGGGAATCTGTCACAGCTGTTGTATATGCATGTCTCTAAATTCATTTTTAAATTAAAAGATCAGGAATCTTCCGGGGTGTTTAAATTTGTGAGAAAGCAAACAAACAAACAAAAAAACCCCAGAAGTGTCCCTTGACCCTTCTCGACTGAGAATCATCGATTACGCGAACATTTTGTTTTAAAAACATTGCACCATCCCTGTTTGTCATACTGCAGCAGAGGCAGCACTTATTCCCCTTGGCTGCTCAAGCACCACTTTTACAAAATATAGTCCACCTGTTCATTTGCTGATTACATGAATGCACTGATTTGCTAAGCATATTTCGAGCATTTTTTTACTCATCCCCCCCTAAGCGCATAGAACCTTGAATGTGGACATTTTCTTATTTATTTATTTTTTGTTTGTTTTTTTGCTCATACCAGCTTATTCTCGCTCTTGCTCTCTCTCTGGTGCATAAAGGTTTTCTGAGCATCCCTGCTCAGATCCATTGAGTAAAAAGCTTTTACTTAACGTATTTTCTCCTTGAGGCTATGAATATTATTGATCTGTGTGTTTGCTGCAACTCTCTCTCATCTATCTTCCTTTGAGCGGCCGGTTTCTCATCATTTTCCCCTGAAATGTAAGAATTGATTAGAATCCTTGGGGCCCTGTAGGCACCAGCTGCAGCCGTGCCCACCTGCCTAACCTCGTGACCTTGAGCAAACAGCATCCAAGTGGCTGGAAATGGACTGAGCTCCTTTTATTGTATCTTTGTCCTTTTCAGATTTATTCTTGTTGTGTTTTTATGTGAATTTATAAATATGGTGCTCTTCTACGTCATTCTGAAAGAAGCTCACATTTCTTCCGCTACCTCCTCTTCCCTGGAGACACACTGCTATACAGATTAAGTCATGTAGAGAACACCCACATGTATTCAAGTATAGCATGTTCACATGCTACACATTTTACTGTGTTTAATGAGCTGCTGGTGAAATCTATGCGCGCGATAACATTTCCTCAGTTCTTTGTCTGACCACTAGAGGGCAGTGCCCACTCAAAAATTCTGCAGTCTTTGAGTCTTTTTGTCCCTCCACGTTAAATGCAAATTGCAAACTATATAAACAAAAAACAACAACAACAGCAAAATAAATCACTTTCTCACACCTAGATGTTAGATGTATGCAAATAGACTCCCCTTTATTTCCTTACACTAAACAAAAGCAATGACTTCTCTGACCTCCAAGTTACAAAGTTAAACTCACCACTACTATATGCACATTCCCAAACTTCATTTCGACAGGCGTCATTTCAATATTTGTTCCTCAGACTGTCATATTTTATTGATGAACTGTGAGCTCAAGCTGGCCACGGGGAATACAATTCCACAACAGATATGTAAATTCCAACCTATCAATTTTTCAGACCTTTTGGTCGGCAATGCCAGCTAAATCTCTGAGGCCATCCTTCACTTTGCCCCTTGTGGATAAAAAGATGAATAGGCGAAAACAAGCCATGCTTGATTTTTAGACCACCAGTGATTTCCTAAACTAAATGAAGCACTCTCCGCACGTTGAGGGCAAAGCTGAATTATAAATAATCAGGGGGAAACGTCATCAGACGGAAAGAAACAAGGTCAGAACTATTACCAATTAACTGTTACTTTTTTGTGCAAGGCAAGCAACAAAAGTGTAAAGGAAGGAGGGTGAAGCGCTCTCCTTCACTGTGGAAAAACAGCCGGGGAGTGTGTGTTGTAGGTAATTGGCCAAGGTTACAAACCTCAATAAATCAAAGCCGTGCTAGTGCTTCAAACAAGGACAAAGCAATGGTCGCATTACAGCAGATACATTATTTTCTGACACATATTTCAGTTTCCAGCATCCTCGTACATGATTGTACTTCCCACGTACAGCAAGCCGCACTCCTCCTTACTTGACCTCTCACTTGATGTTCTTTTGTACTGAGTGGCACACGTAGAAGATAAAGAGCTTCCACATCAGGCTTGCCTTCAAGACTTTCATCTTAATGAGGCCTTCATGAGACTGAACAGATTGGTTTGAAAGTGAAAGAATGTCTGCTTGAACAAAACATCTTATTCGGTCGGAGATTTGCTTTAGTTGCTAGTTAGCTAAATGAAGAGAATACTCTGAATCATTCTGAGAGGGCAAATCCCATCACTGCAGGGTACGGTCGATCTCTGGCAGCTCCAATTGGTGTAATGGATCAGACAAAGTTGATAAAATGCTAAAAGTTGAGCTACAAAAAAGTAATTTGATGCTGTATTTTACTCTACAGCTGCACCTTTTGTAGAGGTGTTTGGGGAGCTGGTTTGCCTTTCAAATCAAGAAAAGCTTCAAAATCAACAGAAAGCTTCAAAAATTGCTCTAAAAAGGTGCCAGAACAATCTGTGTGCAGTGCAGTGTATACTAAAGCTGGCATCTTTAAATCAGTGAAAAGGAAAGCACTGACGGACGTACTTTGTGACGTCTTGAATAGCAAGTAGAACCAATTTACAGCTGTTAACCCTGCATGTGTGCGTATCTGAGCACAAGATCCTCTCGCTGTGTGCATGTGTGTGCAGACAACAAAGTTGCACGGGAATAAATCATAACTTTTTCTAAGACAATAGTGACAATTCCAAGTAAATCTCAGCCCGCTGAAGCGTCTGTCGCTGTCAAGCGCTGCTCTGAAATGGAGAGGTTTTTCTATATATACAGACAGAGAGGGAGAGAGAATGAGAGAGACAGACAGAGATGGAGTGAGAGAGAGGAGTCTGACAGATTTCAGTGACACTGTGCCTCACAGCCACTTCCTCAGTGCTTTTTACCCACTGCCTCTAGTGAAGCATACACATGAAAGTGAAGAAGGCATCGCATGCATCCAAAACGGCGAACGGCACCATTAAAGATACAAAACAACTGTCACCTGAAGCCAGAGTCAGTGCATTTGACGTTTTTTCACATTACCATCAGCAGTTTGTTTAGACTGAACTTAAACTGTGGGGATATTACAAACAAACCAAAAAAAACCTGACACACATCCATGCAACTGTAATATCAGCACAATAAATAAATCCCATTTTACAAATGATTTCCTCTATTAGACGCAGCACTTGTAGCAGCCTGGAGTATATACCCCCACCTCTCTTTTGTTCTCTCCGGAGTTGTATAAACCTCTGTCGACAGCAATCACATCCGCAATAGATACAAATCCAAATGAAACAAATCAATCTAACTGCCTGCCCCTCTTCCTCTTCCCTCTAGCTTCTCCCCCACTTGCCTCCCACCAGCAGAGAAAACTGTGCCCATAAACGTGGAGCTCAGATTGGAAAGTTTGTTTCCATTTGGGTAGGGTTTCCTTCGCAGAGCGCTGGAGTAGAGAAACAATGAGAAGTGGGCAGGTGTGTCTGGCTGTGCTGGCGAGGTTTGGTTTCATTGTTACCTTTGCTGTACCTCGGCTAATCATCTAACACAGTGGTTGGTCCAGCCGGCAGGAGACTCAAATACCTCTGCCCTCCCCGGGTTGGCCTCAATTAGTGGGGAATTAAAGTCCTGCTTCATGGATAGGATTCATGGGGGACACTGCTCCTTAATTACAGCAGCTCTCCATGTACTGCTGGGGACTGATTGCAAGGCAAGACAACACCCAACCCAGCACCCACCCAGCCCTATTTGGGGGTGTCTGGAATACTGCTTTGTTGAAATCAGCAGGCAGATGCAGATTAGTTACTCAGCTAATACAATGGTTCAGATCTACAAGTGTCACTGTAATTTCTTCACTTTCCTTCCCTGCTGTCTACAACAAGTCCATGGAGTCTTTCTTTTTTCTTTTTTCCTTGTTTTTACCCAGAAATAATCAACAGCAGCGATGTGAAAAATGTTGCTTTGAGCGCTTGTTTTGCTACAGTTTATACAGGCCTTGTAATAAAAAGTTGAAATACTTTTTGTATTTTTTCTGCTCATTACAAATAGTTTTTCCATTGGCGACTAAGTTGATTTAAAGTAGAGTTATTATGCTCATTTTCAGCTCTGTAGTTTTATGGGTCTCTGCATGCCTCACATATTTATTTATTTACTGATGCAGTTCCTCAGTTTATTCACTACCAGAAAAAAAAAAAAAACTATAACAAACAAACAAACAAGAAAAAAAACTTGCTTTTGACTTACTTTGGAATGGCCATTTCTCAAATCCATAAATGTTCAAGCTGGAAATTAAACAGCAATACAAGAATACACAGCATAGACTCTGCAGCAGCAAAGTTTACAACAGGAAGTCTCTGTGATCTGCTTTCAATCACAAGCTGAACAATAAATTGTCTATTAATATGTCCTATTTAATGTAAAATACCAGCTGAAGATGAACACCTTTGCCATCACGAAATAAAGAAGGCAGCTGTCTGAGGGTTTTCTGTGTCATATTTCTATGTTTTCTTTGTGGCTACATAGATACTCGAGCTTTCCTCCACAGTACATAAACATTCTTGTTGAGTTAAATGGTAAATGTAAATGAAGTAGTTCTTAATGTGAATGGCTGTTTGTCTCTAAGTATTGGTCCTAAGATAGACTAGCAACATGTTCAAGTGAACAACCTACCCCACCCCCTGCCCTCAGCTGGGCATAGGCTCCAGCCACGCCTTTGACCTTGAGCTAGATAAGCAGTTAAGAAAATGGATTGATAGAAAGTAGCATAAGTGACTGTTTTAACAACATTGTGTAAATGAAGTCACAAAGAATTTCATCATTTGCCGACATGTGACTTCTTACCACATGGCGATTTCTGGCCATTTTGGACGTGTAATAATCTTGAATTATAGTGAAAAACCTACTAATTATGTAGATGAGAGAAACAACTATGTGGCAACTATGAGTTAACAAACTATTCAATTCAATTCAATTTTATTTATATAGCGCCAAATCACAACAAAAGTTGCCTCAAGGCGCTTTATATTGTACAGTAGATAGCACAATAATAAATACAGAGAAAAACCCAACAATCATATGACCCCCTATGAGCAAGCACTTTGGCGACAGTGGGAAGGAAAAACTCCCTTTTAACAGGAAGAAACCTCCGGCAGAACCAGGCTCAGGGAGGGGCGGGGCCATCTGCTGCGACCGGTTGGGGTGAAAGAAGGAAAACAGGATGAAAGACATGCTGTGGAAGAGAGACAGAGATTAATAACAGATATGATTCGATGCAGAGAGGTCTATTAGCACATAGTGTATATACTCTCTCAGAGGCAGTAAAACTCTTTCATGGCAAGCATCCTGATTGTTATGTGGAGAAACTGAGCAAAGACGGGCTGGAGAGGGCCCCAACCGGTGGTGGCAGATGGCCGCCCTACCCTGAGCCTGGTTCTGCCTGTTTCTTCCTGTTAAAAGGCAGTTTTTCCTTTCCACTGTCGCCAAAGTGCTTGCTCATATGGTGTACAAAAGGCCCGCCAGTCGGCGGACCTGACGAACAGAGCCACATCTGCCGAGTAAATACATCAGCATTAGGGATGGGTACCGGTGTCCGGTGCCATGATGGCACCGGTTCTGACATAAACGGTAGTAACCAGACCGAAAAGCAGCGCACATTTCGGTGCTTTATTTCGGTGCTTTTTTTTTCCTGAGCCAATTCTAGCCAATCATTTTACGTTTCCGAGGATAGTAGGCGGGGCCAGGTACGTACGTTCTTTCAGAGCAGAGCTACAGATTAAAAATGCCCAAGGCGAAGCGGTCAGAAGTCTGGCTGTACTTCACAGCAAAAGGTGCAAACTCAGCAGCCTGCAACAAGTGCTTTAAGCTGATACTGTCATACTGTCAAAGGAGGTAACACCTCAAATCTGATGAAACACCTGGCGACGCATAGCTTTTTTTTTTTTTAAGCCGAGAAATGCGCCGTGTTTGATAGCTTGCTGCGAGACCTCACACCGTGCACATCTACTGCGGGTGTGGTGCCTGTTAGCGGACCTGGAGTTAGCAACATCCCCCCAAAAGAGTAGAGTCCTGGCCCCTAGCCCTGTCAGCGTAGCAGAAATGATGACGGATGATGATGGCAGCAGCAGCCGTTCTCCTCTGCGTGAGTAGCTTCATGTTGTTCGTGTGTAATTAACGTTGAGTACGCTAACCACATTATTACATTAATGCATGTAAGGTGAACTAGCAAACACCGTCGTAGTTACATGCGGCTGTCTTCTTGTTTGATGGCAGATACTCCCTTCACCCTGGCCAAAAAGGCTAAAATGACCAAAGAAAAAGTGGAAAACAGTTAAACATGAGAGGTTTTTGGACAAAGTTTGTGTTTTTTCCATTGTTTAAGCACTGCTTCCAGCCAAGAGTGAGACCATATATGCCCTATAACTGCAGAAAAGGCTAACATTGTTATCTTTTTACAAAAAAACAGCTGAACATGAGGTTTTTGGACCAATTTTGTGTTCTCCATTCTTTAAGCACCGGTTTGAGCACCGTTTAAGCACCGGCACGGTTTCAAAAGTACCGGTTTGGCACCGGTATCGGATAAAACCTAAACGATACCCATCCCTAATCAGCATACAGCTGCCGACCAGCCAATGAGCGGTGAGGCAACCCATCCTCTTCACCAATCAGAAGACACAATTCTACCTCATCATTACGCACACACGTCGACGCAGAGAGTTCGGTCGGAGCTGCAGGTGTGGAGAGTCAGCAGAGTTTTACTCACCGTGTGGATTTTCGTTCCTTCTAATGCTGTTAGCAGTGTGCGTCCATGAGACTGTAAGTTTCTGTGTTGTATCCTGTTTGTTCTTTGCTGCGGCCATTGTCCACCGTTGTTTAAATCCTTGGCGCACACTTTGTTTACCGAATGTTACTGCCGTTTACTGCGAAGCAGCCTCTGCCGTGCGGTCATTAAGGGACCGTCACTAATTTCTCATGTTAGCCCTAGTGTAAAGTGCCTAGTTGGGATTTATGTAAATAGTAAAATTTGCATTTGTTGATACTCCCTTATTTTGGTTGAATGTTCCACTACTCAGTATTGTTTGTATTGTTTATTACACATTTAATTCACTTTATTCACATAATTATATAAGACTTTTATGTTCTTTCCAACAGAAACCACACCATCACTTCACCACACAGCATATAGCATTTCACAGCCTGTTAATCCCCTCACTCACATTATGGATGTGTACCTCGGCTTCGTGCTAAATAAATGAGTGAACGACAGATACCTGAGTGGCAGTGGATTTGTGGATAAGCCATCCGTTCTTATCGGACAACCCTGTTGAGATTGTGGATTCATAGAGTCAGCACCTTATCATCTTCATTATTCATAGTCAGGAGGTCAAGTCCATCCCTCTTAACGTGACATCCTCCATTACATGGTCCTTCGAGCCGGATCTCCAGTTTCACAGGCAAGATGGCTTTCTCATCCACTCCTCGTCCTCGTCGCGATGGTCATCGCCCTCGTTACCTCGATGACTTCTTGGTGCAGTTGCCGAGGAGGTCACTACCGCAGGTGCATGTGTCGCACAACCACTCCCCTGATGACCATGGGGCACATCCCAACACCTCAGCCACTCCAGCTGACCAGACTTCTCAGCATGGCACCTCAGACGTGGTATTATCAGCACTGAGAGAAATGCAGGAAGATAATAATCAGCTCAGACGAGAGGTTCAGACTCTGCTGGGTGCTCTCTCTCTCCGGTCCTCAGCCCTCCAGACGTCGCCAGCTCCCCAACCTTCTGCATTAGGCCCCCGTACCCAGGACCAGAGGCAGTCCTTGTGGACTGATTCCATGCCTCAGTCTCCTTATCCTGACCATGCCTCCAGGCACTGCCCACACACTGTACGTTCCTTTCACATACCCGAGGATGACATACAGGATTTACCTTGGCCAGAGGCATCACTTCCACTTGATCCTCAGAGTGCTGAGCCATTCCCTGTTCCACCACCTCCGGTGTCAGAAATTCCTGCTAGTGCAGCAGCCTCAGCTCCTTTCAGATGTACGTCACCTTATCAGTACAGTCAACTTCCTGTGACTGAACAGGTCAGAAAAATTAAGGTGACGGACGAGTATGGCCCTGGAGCATGTGTGAAGAGGCAGGTCATCCCTGAATATGCCGAGCCATACACCTTTCAGCACCAAGAACCAGAAAGTTTCCGGGAGATGACTGGGGACCCACCTCGCTGGCCTACAACTGATTCCAAAGCCTGGAGGAAATATGGTCAGCACGAACCTCTACCAAGTACAGAGACCGTGTACTGGGGACCAAAACCACACATTCCATACTTCACGTCTGATGACCCCAGCCAGTTCGCTCGTTTGCGAATGGCCCTTGACAATATCCTGCCTCACGATGCAACCGAACGTTTCAAGTACCAGATCCTAGTTGATCACCTCAAGTTGGAAGATGCCCTCCTGATTGCCGATTCCTACAGCAATAGCCGCTACCCATACAGCCAGACCATGTCATCTCTGATAGAGCTGTATGGTCAACCTCACAAACTTACCCTGCAGCGGATCACCGATGTGTTGTCGGAGTCTCCGGTACGGAGTGGCGACAGCCGAGCGTTCCGTCTTTTCGCCCTGAAAGTGAGGGCTCTCGTGGGAATGTTGGAACAGCTTGGGAAAGAGGGGAGAGCAGAACTAGAGTGTGGGTCACACGTCACCAGACTGCTGTCCAAACTGCCACACAGTCTTCGAGCGCAGTTTAAGCGGTTCATCAATCCTCTTCAGACACCCATCCCAACCTTAGCAGATTTGGCAGAGTGGCTTGAATATGAAGTCCGCATCCAAGATGATGATGTGTATTTCCATCATCCTCAGCAACCTCGAGAGCCACGTGTGGATCGTGGGAAGGGTGCCAGACCCAAGCAGAGATCTGCAGCGGCAACCACAACCGTCTTATTGGGCTACGACCCTCCCGCTAAAGGCCCAGAGCCTCCAAAACAGGCATCACATCCAGTTTCCAAATCGGGGAAGCCAAAGAAATTCTGCCCCTTCTGTAATAATCTTCAGCACTATTTCAATCAGTGCACAGATTTCAAGAAGCTCAATACGGAGCAGAAGTTGTCTTGGATTCAGACAGGCAAGCAGTGCTGGAGATGCGGAAGGGACCATCCAGAGGCGCAATGCTACCTGAAAGCTAGGTGCCAGCAATGCAATCAGGTGCATTTGGAGATACTCCATGAGGTTAATGCATCACGATCCAGAGGATCTGACAGACCGGCGGAGGAAGCTGTCCAACCCGTCACGTATTACGTTGATCCAACCTGGGGGACCAGTTGTGTGCTACTGAAAATGGTCAGGGTGTGCCTCTATAACGGCAAAAGGAAGCTGGAGACATACGCCATCCTAGATGATGGGTCAGAGTGCACAATCCTTCTTCACAGGGCTGCCCAAGAGCTGGGCCTTCAGGGACAGAGGGAGGAGTTGGCGCTTCGAACCATCCGACAAGACATCAGAACGGTGGAAGGACATTCCGTTTCCTTCTCTATAGCCTCCGCCACTGACCCTCGGAAACGGTTCCGGATCCAAGGAGCATTCACTGCCACTGAGCTTGGGCTCGCCAAACACTCACATCCAGCTGATGCACTGCAAAGGTCCTACCGCCACCTGCGAAGTCTTCCACTTCATTCGTTTCACCAAGCTCAGCCATTATTGCTGATTGGCTCTGACTACCCACATCTCCTGACTCCAGTAGAGCCTGTACATCTGGGACCACGGGGAGGACCAGCTGCACTCAAGACACGGCTGGGTTGGACTCTGCAAGGTCCAGCCAAGGTTCTTCTACATCAAGCCTCCACTCCTCAGTGTCTACTCACAAGCACCCTGACTCCCAGTGCTGAACTTCTCAGGAATGTAGCCAAGCTCTGGCAGATGGATGTTCTCCCATACCAGAATGAGAAAGTGGCCACACGTTCAAAACAGGATACCATGGCTGTCAAGACGCTAGAGGAGAAGACCATTAGAGTGGAGGTGGATAGTATCAACCGATATGCCACCCCGTTGCTGTGGAAAGAGGAACCAGTCCCGCTTCATTCCACTAAGGACTCTGTCCTGGGTCACCTGCGAGCCACAGAGAAGCGCCTCCTGAAGGAGCCTGTCCGAGCAGCCACCTATAACCAGGAAATTCAGAAGCTGGTGGATGCAGGCTATGTGAGTAAACTGACCAGTGCAGACATGGAGAGAGATGACAGCACCTGGTACATACCACACCACATGGTTCATCATAATGGAAAGGATCGCATTGTCTTCAACTGTTCTTTTGTGCACAGTGGAACCAGCCTGAATCAGCATCTCCTAGCTGGTCCTACCCTAGGCTCGACGCTCCTGGGTGTGTTACTTCGCTTCCGGGAGTATCCCATTGCGGTGAGCAGTGACATCAAGGGGATGTTTCATCAGGTCCGCCTCTTGACTCAGGACAAGCCTTTCCTCCGTTTCCTCTGGAGAGATATGGATCGCACGAGGCAACCAGATGTCTACGAATGGCAGGTGTTGCCTTTCGGGACGACATGCAGCCCCTGCTGTGCCACCTATGCTCTGCAGCGGCACGTTCTGGATCACAGCAGCCCCAGCGAAGATACCCGTCACACAGTGGAGAAATGTTTCTATGTTGACAATCTCCTCCAGAGCTTTGCATCATTTCCCGAAGCCCAGCAACTGGTTAACAAAATCCAGCAGTTGTAACTCACCGGTGGCTTTGAATTACGACAGTGGGCTTCCAACTACTCAGAACTCATCAGTCATATGCCACCTGGATTAGTCTCACAGAGCAGTGAACTGTGGCTTTCCCCTGATGGGACTGATGTACCAGAGCGGACGCTGGGCCTGCAATGGCACTGTCAGTCTGACGAGCTCAGATATCAGAGTCGGCACACTGAGCAGTCGGGGGAGGCCACAATGCGCAACATCTATCGGGTTCTGGCCAAGCAGTATGATCCACTTGGCCTCCTCATCCCTTACACCACTCGGGCCAAAATCCTGGTGCAGCATCTCTGGCGGAAAAGGAGAGACTGGGATGATCCGAATCTGCCAACCGACCTGCTGCAGCTGTGGCACGCATGGGAAGGTGAATTGATTCAGCTCCCTGATGTCTCCCTGCCACGTTGTTATGTGCAGCCAGAGACAGACCTATCCCTTTGCAAGCAGAGCATCCACATCTTCTCCGATGCATCTGAGAAGGCATATGGAGCTGTAGCCTACCTTCGGACAGAAGATCATAAGGGGGGAATCCAGGTAGCCTTCCTAGCCGCCCGATCTCGAGTTGCTCCCGTCCGTCAACAGTCCATTCCGAGGTTGGAGCTCTGTGCTGCTCATGTGGGAGCCCAGCTTGCTGCCGTTCTCAAGAGGGAACTCACCCTTCGTATCTCAAGCATTGTCTATTGGACTGACTCCACTACAGTCCTGAACTGGCTCCAATCCCAATCCTGCCGCTACAAGGTCTTTGTGGGCTCTAGAGTCGCAGATATTCAAGAGCTAACTGAAGGGGGCCTGTGGAGATATGTCAGATCAGGCGACAATCCTGCCGACGACATCACTCGAGGATTAATGCTCTCGCAGCTCACCACTCATCATCGGTGGTGCCGGGGCCCACCTTTTCTCTGGCAGACGGCATCATACTGCCCAGAGCTGCCGAACCACGTTTCCCTTGATGATTCATCAGAGCTGCGGAAGGAGAGCTTCTGTGGAAACATCACCAGAATATCTGATCCACATCTACCTGATGTTGGTTCTTTCAGTGGCTTCCAGGCCTTGCTGGAAGCTTATGTTCGAGCCGTCCATGGGACAGCGGCTGACTCGACACCCACAGCAGAGGATTACAAGCAAGCAGAGTTAGCACTCCTCCGGAAGGTACAGGAGGACAGTTTCCCTGAAGATTTTGTTCGGCTGTCATCTCACAAACCGGTAGCTGCCAGCAGTCGCCTACTTGCCTTAGCTCCTGAGTATGACCCAGAGGCTCAACTGATTCGTGTAGGGGGGCGGCTTCGCCGATGTGAAGCCCTCGGTCAGGACATCTTGCATCCTGTTGTTCTTGACCCTCATCATCCTATCACAAAGCTCATCATCCAGGATTGTGATCGCCAGCTTGCTCACCCGGGCTCCGAGAGGGTCTTTGCTGAGCTCCGGCGCAGATTCTGGATACTTCGGGGACGAGAGGCCGTCCGGAAGCACCAGTACGACTGTCCTGAATGCAGGAGGTGGCGCAGCCAGCCGGTCATTCCCAAGATGGCTGACCTTCCCTCATCCAGTTTAAGACTTCATCGCCCAGCCTTCTATTCGACTGGGGTGGACTGCTTTGGCCCATACCTTGTCAAGATGGGGCGGCGTACAGAGAAACGGTGGGGGATCATCTTCAAATGCCTAACGACCCACGCAGTCTACCTTGATCTGCTTACCAGTATGGACACCGACTCATTCCTGATGAGCCTGCGTCGTTTCATCGCGAGACGTGGGAAGCCTTTCGAACTACTGTCAGATCAAGGTACCAACTTCAGAGGTGGTAGTTCTGAACTCCAGGAGGCTTTCAACGCACTCAGCCCAGCTCTGAAGTCACAGTTGGCCAGACAGCAGATTCATTTTCGTTTCAACCCTCCACAGGCTCCACATTTCGGTGGTTCCTGGGAACGGGAGATTCGTTCCATCAAGTCTGCGTTGCATACCATTCTAGGCTCGCAGCATGTCACCGAGGAAGTCTTCAGAACGATACTCAGCGAAGTAGAGAGCATAATCAACTCAAAGCCGCTAGGTTATGTCTCTTCAGATGTAGCAGATGCTGATCCAATTACTCCCAACATGTTGTTGATGGGGCGGCCTGATTCCAGTACGCCACAGGTCGTCTACCCAGAAGCAGAACTCCTGAGCCGTCGTAGGTGGAGGCAGTGTCAAGCCTTGGCGGATCAATTCTGGATCCACTACATCCGGAATTATCTACCTTCACTCCAGTTGCGGCACAAATGGCAGCAGGAAAGAGATGAGTTGACTGTTGGCACTATCGTTCTCATTGTGGACCAGCAGCTCCCTCGTGCCTTATGGCCAGTTGGTAAGGTCATCCAAGTCATCCCTGGAGCAGATGGCAGGGTTCGGACCGTTCAGATACAGGTTGGAGACAAGACATATACACGACCAGTGGCACGACTTATCAGACTTCCAGCTCTTCCATCGGAGTCTACTGCCTGACCTTCCTGAGTGAAGTGCACCTTTGCTCCGCAAAGTTGGGGGCGGCTGTACAAAAGGCCCGCCAGTCGGCGGACCTGACGAACAGAGCCACATCTGCCGAGTAAATACATCAGCATACAGCTGCCGACCAGCCAATGAGCGGTGAGGCAACCCATCCTCTTCACCAATCAGAAGACACAATTCTACCTCATCATTACGCACACACGTCGACGCAGAGAGTTCGGTCGGAGCTGCAGGTGTGGAGAGTCAGCAGAGTTTTACTCACCGTGTGGATTTTCGTTCCTTCTAATGCTGTTAGCAGTGTGCGTCCATGAGACTGTAAGTTTCTGTGTTGTATCCTGTTTGTTCTTTGCTGCGGCCATTGTCCACCGTTGTTTAAATCCTTGGCGCACACTTTGTATACCGAATGTTACTGCCGTTTACTGCGAAGCAGCCTCTGCCGTGCGGTCATTAAGGGACCGTCACTAATTTCTCATGTTAGCCCTAGTGTAAAGTGCCTAGTTGGGATTTATGTAAATAGTAAAATTTGCATTTGTTGATACTCCCTTATTTTGGTTGAATGTTCCACTACTCAGTATTGTTTGTATTGTTTATTACACATTTAATTCACTTTGTTCACATAATTATATAAGACTTTTATGTTCTTTCCAACAGAAACCACACCATCACTTCACCACACGGCATATAGCATTTCACAGCCTGTTAATCCCCTCACTCACATTATGGATGTGTACCTCAGCTTCGTGCTAAATAAATGAGTGAACGACAGATACCTGAGTGGCAGTGGATTTGTGGATAAGCCATCCGTTCTTATCGGACAACCCTGTTGAGATTGTGGATTCATAGAGTCAGCACCTTATCATCTTCATTATTCATAGTCAGGAGGTCAAGTCCATCCCTCTTAACGTGACATCCTCCATTACATATGGGGTCATATGATTGTTGGGTTTTTCTCTGTACGTATTATTGTAGAGTCTACCTTACAATATAAAGCCCCTTGAGGCGACTGTTTTTGTGATTTGGCGCTATGTTAACAAAATTGAATTGAATTGAATTGAATTTGAATTGAATTGAATTGAATTGAATTGGAGATGGATGTTCTCCCTGACATCCGTGGCACTCTCCCTGACTTTACACCACATGATTTGTATCATTACATTATCAACAACCCCTCAAATTACACTGAACAAGATCTGAAGCCCTACGCAGGTTTGCATGCTTACCAATATTTTGTGTTAAAGGGGACATGAAATGCTACACATATAAAGGCTAACTTATACCTTTGAGGTCTGCTCTCAAAAACGGACATAGATGTAACTCTTTTAAGTTTTAAAGCATGTTAAGTGACAATAACGACACTAAAACTAATAGTCAGTTTAAGGGGATCACATTTGGGCTGTCCCTGTCTGCAACAATGAGTTTTATTTTAAGAAACTGAGGATATAATGTCTACGTTACTCTCTTTCTCTTTAGCAGTAAGTGGGTGTTCGCTGGTTGGCTAGCTGCACTCAAAATCCAGTTGTTAGCCGTAATGTTTGGGTTTGTAGAGCACTTTATAATTGACGACAGAGGGGAGGAGTAATAATTTCTATGTGAACTACATACGAGTGATTGGATGTGATTGCTACTGCTTATCATGTCCAATATGGCAGACAGCTCTTAAACAATGAGCATGTGATGTCATGTCCAAAACCTTTATAGCATTAGTCTAGCTGAAAATCCTGCTAGGTACCGAGGTCTGTTAACACAAGAGTCCTCTGAGAAGCCATGTAAACAAACATGTTTGTTTCCTTTAAATTTAAGCCATAACCTTTTAGTTTTGATTTCTGTTACCTTATTATTGTTGTTCAAATCTAAATATACTGTTACTTACTAACAACTAGATAGGGATCATCTAGCCATCAAGTCAGTTCTGTAAGTTTCTGAAAGATTTTGGTGTTCATGTCATGATGACTCCACTGCTGTCCAAGTCAATCATACATCATATATGGTAAATGGACTGATTATTATATAGCGATATTCTACTCTGAGCAGTCAAAGTGCTTTATACAATTTGCTTCTTTCACTCATTCACATGAGTACTTTTTTTCTATGCTTTTTCTACGTAAGTGCTTTATATCTAACATTCACACACATTCATACTCCGATGGATGGATCGGAGAGTTGGTATCCTGTCCAGGGATATTTGGTGTCATGGTCCTGGGTCGTTGACCCAGCGTTTTGTGTTGTATGATTATTTTCCTCTGTTCTGGTTATTCGGATTTTGGTATTCTGTATCCTCCCCTTGTGCCCTGTTCATGTTCAGCTTGTATCCTCAGGTACGGTGTACATTTTAGGACATCGTCAGGTCTCAGGAAAAAAGTTGTCAGGTATCAGTCTCACACGAAAAATTGTCAGGTCTCAGGAAAAAAGTTGTCAGGTATCAGGAAAAAAGTTGTCAGGTATCAGTCTCACATGAAAAATTGTCAGGTCTCAGACTCACACGAAAAAATGTCAGGTCTCAGAATCACACGACATTGTTTCGTGTGATTCTGAGACCTGACATTTTTTCGTGTGATTCTGAGACCTGACATTTTTTCGTGTGAGTCTGAGACCTGACATTTTTTCGTGTGATTCTGAGACCTGACATTTTTTCGTGTGAGTCTGAGACCTGACATTTTTCCGTCTGAGTCTGAGACCTGACATTTTTTCGTGTGATTCTGAGACCTGACATTTTTTCGTGTGAGTCTGAGACCTGACATTTTTTCGTGTGATTCTGAGACCTGACATTTTTTCGTGTGAGTCTGAGACCTGACATTTTTCCGTCTGAGTCTGAGACCTGACAACTTTTTTCCTGAGACCTGACAACTGTTTTCCTCAGGTCTCAGGAAAAAAGTTGTCAGGTCTCAGGAAAAAAGGTGTCAGGTCTCAGGAAAAAAGTTGTCAGGTATCAGTCTCACACGAAAAATTGTCAGGTCTCAGAATCACACGAAAAAATGTCGTGTGATTCTGAGACCTGACATTTTTTCGTGTGAGTCTGAGACCTGACATTTTTTCATGTGAGACTGATACCTGACAACTTTTTTCCTGAGACCTGACAACTTTTTCGTGTGAGACTGATACCTGACAACTTTTTTCCTGAGACCTGACGATGTCCTAAAATGTACACCGTACTCAGGTCGTCTTGTGTATTAGAATCAGCTGTGCTCCCACCTGTATGTCATTACCTGGTCTCCTTGTTTGCGGCTGTGTATATATAGTGGGTGTCAGTCTGTGCCTGTTGTCGGCTCGTCTGTGTAGTCTGCGTTCTTCTGTGTACCTCTGCGTCTCTCTGCATTCTCCGTTTCGTATTACTTCAGGTTTGCTCTTTAGTTTATCCCAGTTTAGGTCTGCTTCAGTAACTGCTCATACTTTATTGCCCGTTTTTGTCACCCTGCCACTGTGTAAATAAACTCACTCATATCATCAGTCGGCTGCCTGCATTTTGGGTCCTCCTTCCATTCCACCACACGACTGCTGCCCCAGCCGTGACATTTGGCATGCAGACCGGAGCAGCCAGGGATCGAACCACCAACCTTCTGATTGATAAATGACCCGCTCTACTTCCTGAGCTGCAAGCCAGAAAAAGTAATAGACGAAACATAGTTTAGAGCGGCTGACATATTAGAATAAATAATCCCACAATCCACACTCTACATCAAGAGAAGATGAGCCAAAACAGTTAAGCTCTCGCTAAAGCTTTTAGGTTTTAGTTTCTCAGGAGCACAGAGGCTTCAATAATTGTGAAATGGAAAATGCCCAAACTAAATAACTGCACCATAAGGACAACCATCTTAGCAACGTTGTCAGGATTTTATGGTAGATTAACAGAATTAAAGTCACTCTGAGTAAACAGCATGCAACTTTCTTGGATGTTACCAGATGGCAATTAGAGAACTTTGGGGGCAAAACGAAAATATTTTCTAACTCTCTGCGGGCATTAAAGTACTATATCTGGTAAATGCTAGACACTGCTAGACATCATTTGGCCAATATTATCCCTAAAGTGCTTGAAGTATCATGCAATATGGCTGTGTCACAGCAGAAAAACTAAGGGAAGGATGAATACAACCCAGTGCATAAAGGTCCTTGCAGAACACCTGTTCCACAGCAAAGCAACAGTTCACCTCTTAGCACAGTAATTATCTTATGGATACAAGAAAGATATGGAGTGGACTCGGCACAAATTTCTGGTTTGGGAATGCAATGGGAAATAAATGCACCATGTAAAATTCTATTAATTCCACTGATATCTTTACATAATGTATTCCATATAAATACACTGCCAGAAATTGATACTCAGGAGCACTGGATCCAGAATTAAAGCATCAACTGAACCTACACTTGTGTGCTGATAAGTTCTCTAGCTTCTGATGGTTTGATATGCATTCTTTATTTGGGAGGGCAGAAAATCACACAGGCTGTTTCCACAACCCACATCTCAATGTGGCTTTTTGTGAAAAAGGTTGGAATAATTGCTCTTTGTCTCTGCACCTGTGCAGTGCAGAAAAACCTCCTTCAATTTCTATGAAAAAGCCCACAAGAGCCACTTGTGACATGGGAACAGCAGCAGGCTAGAGTGCCTGCAATATTATATACTCAGGGAAGCAAGTGGGTACACATCTCCTTGTGTTATTTTTACATTTTATTTCTGAAAGTCAGAGGGAGAAGAGTAAGGGGGAGGCATCCACAAAAATAATTGATGATACTGTTAGCATCCACCTTACATAAAAGTGGTCAAGAAGGCAAGAGACAAAGCTAAATAACTTGATTTGTGTTCTCCTTAGTAAGAAATGTCAAACATCAGCATTGCAAAATTGTATTCTGGGATAGTGTTTTCCTGTCACATCACATATTAGCAGCCGAGATATTCCCATTTCTCGCTCACTGGAAAACCACTTGGAGCCTGTAACCACCGCAAGACTCTGACAAATGTCACCAGGCTACCTTCCACATTGGATTTTGCATTTTGTGTCAATAGTTAGGGAGGTTTCATAAATCAGCTCAGACAAGTTCCCCCCCCCCAATCTTCTCAGAGGTTAGATTTACAGCACCGTCAGAGATGGCATGAGAAATGAGGACCATTGTCATTTTTGAAGAAAAAGGGGAAAGGAAATCAAAAGACAGATATATGTTGAAGACAGGCAGAGGGATGGAGAAAAGAGAATTCAGGCTGAAAATGGAGGAGTATCTGCACAATACCAGATCAATTGAAGCTATTTTAAAGCTTTCCTCAACCTACTGACCCCCTCCTCAACGCATATTGGCAGATTTTGATTCATGGCACTGAGAGTGATACAGGTTTGATGTCCATACATGTGTATGGTGTTTGTGTGCTTCTGTAAATGACTGTGTGAGTCATCATCACTATCAGTACAGGGTAGCGATAGACAGCAAAGCACATGAAAAACAACATCTGCTGTGTGACTACAAGCACAACAGCACATCAAAGACAGAAAGAAATCTAAAAAGCTAATCATGTATATGTTTACAATGTAGTGTCACGCATACCACCTCGGGTTTGTCCTGCCAACAACGGAACAATTCAAGTGAAAAAAATGGAGTATAGTGGTCCCTCGCTATAGCGCGGTTCACTCGCTGTTTTGCGGATTTTTTTTTTGTGCAATTTTGCATGCTTTTTTTTTTTTTACAGCGCATTGTGTTCTGCGTCCTGATCAACTGTGATCAATCTTGTCCCGTGTCTCCTGTACAGCACAGAATGTGTTTAGCCCGTCAAATTTACATAAATCTTCGACCGCTAGCAGTGTGACTCTGAAGTGCTGTACTGTATGTTTGTAAGTTTTCTCCCCAACAAACACAACAATGTCAATGAGACGTTTTGCACCGTCAAAGGCTCCTGCGGTAGCACCCAAAAGGCAGAGGAAGATGCTAACCATCGCACAAAGAGTTGGACTTCTGAACATGCTAAAGGAATGTAGAAGTTACCGTATTTTTCAGACCATAAGACACACTGGATTATAAGACGAATTAAGCGAAACAAAACAGATAAGTCAAACTTTACTCAACTCATTCTTCTTGCTTCCTCCAATTCCATACTATTGATTCATTAATGTTGAATTCTCTCGCAGCTGCTCTATTCCCATGTTCTGGACCTGAAAACAGGGGTTGATCTTTGGTTTCATTCTATAATACTGGACTTATTTATCTACGAAGGTTTGAACTTTGAGGGTGTTTAAACAAGAGAGAAAAGTGTGAAAATGTTCCGAGAAAATAAAGTGTGTAGTGAGGGGTTTTACAGCCTTAAAACATCTATAATAATTGTAAAAAATAAAGTTGGCTATTTCGCGGATTTCACCTATCGCGGGTTATTTTTAGAACGTAACTCCCGGGATAAATGAGGGACGACTGCATACTGATTTTTTTCTTTTGTTTTGATGTTACTCATCCAGTTCACTGGCTTAGTCAATTTGATGTCATGTCCTCAGTTTTCATGTAGTATTTAAAGTCCCATATGGCACACTTTTACCACAAACAGTTGTAAATAATTCGATAAATAAAAACTATTTTCTGAAAGTTTTATAAATGGAGTTTTTTGAACCTTGAACTTACCTTATTTACACAAAAAGATAAGGGAGCTGGTTCATCAGCTAAAACTAGGAGGCTTGGTTAGCAAGCTGCAATCACAAACTGAACAGGCACAATAGCACACATTGTTTAATACCATCATTCTACTCACCCAAACTGAACCGCAGATTTCTATCCAATAGATTAGTATACTAAACCATGAGAAATGCTACAAAGGGCTACAGCAGCACAACAGTAAAAAAGTTGAGTTCAAGGACCAGAAGCAGTGGATGAGACCTATTAGACGCCAGTGGGCTCAAGCTTCTTGTATAAAAAAATTAAAACCTTTCACCTTGTTAAGGGCGAAAATATTCATGGAGGTCAAAATAGCAGCTTTTTTCTCTTTGCCTTAATTTTTTTTCTTTTTTTCTGGCAATAAAAATAAAGAAGGTTCTCGCTTCAAAATTTTTCACATATAGACACTTGTAAAGGACTCTTTACTGTCCTGTTAATGTTGTGAAAAGGCTTTAAAACTAGCCAAACAGCTTTTGGAGCCTAAACCTGAACGATTAGTTTAATTAACCAGAAAGGGAAAGCAAAGCTAAAAAACAACAATTACTTTTTTGGTTTTGCTGTGTGATGTGCTGATGTTTGTTGGTGTTCAATAATACAGGGGCTAGCATGTCAAGACCCTAAGATGGCGTGGACACAACACACGTATTTGATACCCTGGGATGACAACACCTCGGCTGGCACAAATGTATGTGATTAATTAAATCTGGCTTAGCTTTTTTTGGTAGTTAACACAGCAGCTTCTGCAGCAGTGCATTCGCTCACGTCAAATAAATATTTGAAATGGGTTTTTCCACTCACTGCAAAAGTCGGCTTGAGCATATAGCAAATCTAGAAGGATGAGGAAATGAATGAATGCATGCTCAGGATCCATGTAATATGCATCAGGACTCACCTCACTACATGATGCCAATAAAATGTTAAATGAGGACTTT
The DNA here is from genome assembly GCF_001858045.2 of Oreochromis niloticus. Lineage (NCBI taxonomy): Eukaryota > Metazoa > Chordata > Actinopteri > Cichliformes > Cichlidae > Oreochromis > Oreochromis niloticus. The sequence goes on from NC_031965.2 coordinate 34,857,984, forward strand.
TTTTGTGCCAATTCAGAGCAGCACAGCAAGTTGTAAACACAACAATGAAATATAATCACAGAGTATTTTATTATGGGCAAGCATACATCTGCTTCGTGCCATTTTCCAGTCTTATGTCAAGTTCTAAACCAGACAATCAAACATGAAATGGAACAAGGTATGATTTACACTTAAGCCTATGGTTTCCAGCCTTTCAGACAGTTTGAGTATTGTATACCATTGTTTTCAGTTATCCCCTGACACTGCTGCCACGCAGACTGAGGTGAATGGGACTTTGTTTGTGTAACCTAAAGCCTTGAAAAAGTCTATTTGATTCAATTTCACCCCCATTGTACTGGGGTGGCGACAGAAAACCCAGAGACTGCTATCTGAAAAACCTCTGCAGATAAATCCAAAACTATCTACACAGCTACAGGGGTTTGGGTGAAAGAGAATTCGGCTGATAACTTCAAAATGTAAAAGAAGTGTCAGAGAATAATCAAGGCTGCCACATGCCTCATTCATAGAGAGATGCAGCAGGAATGAGGCAAATGAAGAATTACTGTTCCACCATAATTAAATGCTGACATGAATCCTCTTGAGTAGCAGCCTCAAAACAATCCAAAGGTGGCCTCTGTCACAGTGGTGTCTAAGAATAATGTCACGCTCACTTTTTCCTTTTTGACACCCTCTGTTTTATGCTGAAAGCAGTGATGTTGAGGGTTTGGCAGTGCACAAAAATGAGGGGAAGCAGAGCAGCGGGTTTGTTAGCAGCACAAAATTAAAATGTCATTATGTATCTCTATTCTTAGCAGAGACTGCTGCAGGGATCTCCCAAATCTCTGGCTTTGTTCAGGGAAGTGGCATATGGTTTCACAAAAGTTCACAATTTCACGTAAATTCCAAAAGGGAGTAATGTGCTATTGTCTAACAGGATTTTAATATCGTGTTCACACAATGTAGCACGCATAAATACAAAGGCAACATCTTTTAATAATACAGCTGTGAAAAGGATCAACTAGACAAGATAAAAGCGAGATATCAAGATGTCAAAGTCAGCTTTAATCATTTTAAAAGTGATGTTTTTATTGAATGCTTTATTGAAGTAACTGCAGGTTGGAGAATTTTAAAATAAGATAAAATACATTTGGGCTCATGAGACACCTCTCAAGTTAACATTTATTATCTTTACAAGATGCTGTTGTTGGTTACAATTTTTATTCTGCATGAATCTGTTACACTCACACACTTCAAAAGATGAACTTCAGAAACCTGAATCTATATCAATATCACAGAAACAGTGATGCCGTCCAAAGACATGTATGTTGGTTTCACCGGTAATTCTTATCTCAAGTCTCGCCTTGTCACCATGCTAAGGTGTGCTTCATAGCAAATTGTTATTTTCATGCTAAAATTCAGCTTTTAGGCTAGAATACTTATTCTGTCCTGGGATGTGAACTAATAATGCTCATCATAAATATACATTTTAAAGATAAATATAAAGATAAGTATTAAAGACTCAAAGACCCAAATAAGATTTCCCCAACTGAGTCCTGGTGATGATGCACATTCCTTTTAAAAAGACCAGTGACTAAATCTATAGGTATTATAATTTGAACCAGACCTCAAATTCAAACATACACATTTTTTCTTTTGATCTGGATCAGAAGAATAAAGCTCCAGTTTGGACAAGAAATTAGTTTGGCATGTAGCATGACAAAATTAGCTAATTAGTGATAAACCGGGGCTACAGATGAGACTGTCATTAGCTTAATAGGCAATGGAAACTGCCAGATCATGCATACTCTAGGAAGCATGAATTTTTATACCAAGCTTTACTGGGAATTCATTCCCCACTTGTCACCACATTTCTGTTTGGTAAAACCGGTAAACCAGAGGGTGTACTCCTGGTGTGAAGCAACTTCCACCTTGCTTTTCTTTTTTTAATAGTTGTACATAACTTGCCACAACAGCCCTCTTCAGTTCATAATGCAGCACGAACTTGGAAAACCAAATTTGATGTATTTTCTGTGTGTAAGTCTGCCAGTAAAGGCCTTGTATTTTCAGTCACTGTTGAATCCTCCCTTCCTCCCTTCATCCCCTAAGCAGTGTGCAAAACGCAGCCTGTTGAGCAGCCATCAGTCTGCTGGCATTTGATCAATGCCCAGGTCCCTTTGTGCTGCTAAGTGACAGATAAAAGAGACTGTTATCAGCTCCGCGGCATCAGCTGCAGATAGCTACGCTGCGACGGCGGTATGCGCCAGTGGAGCAGAGGAGGAGAGAAGGGGTACACTTCAACAAAGTGCCGAATGGGAGAATCAGGGAGGGAGTGATGAAGGGGAGGAGAAGGACGGGGCTACACATCGCAGGTCAACACCTTGATACAAGGTTTTACAGCTGTCACAAACCCTCTGGAGAGAAACACAGTCTGGGAGGAGATGAGGAGATGAGGGCAGTGACAGAGAATGAAAGTGAGGCAAAGATTACGAGGAGAATTGGTGTAACAGCCACCCTGAAGCTGCAGGAGACAGAATTGGACACTGCTGTTTGGTTGAACTGTGCTAACAGCACATGGTCAAAACAAGAGGCAGCAGGAACGCAGTCGATATCAAGCAGAAACATATGTAAGATGCAGATACGTGTTGGTAATGTGCATTACAGGCCAATGGGAGATGGATAATTGATCTGTCTAAATTATGTGCAAGCCCTGTTATCTCTAAATGAAAACGACCAGAGTCGCACTTATCCCATCAGATTTACTTTTCTGCCAACATTCGCTCTCTCCATCGCCATCAAACAGTGCCCCTGCCTTTTTGAGGAGTCAATAAGTAGCATTGATTGGTATGTTTATAAGATCTCTTTTCACAAAGAATTTGTTGACAATTTTGTCAACACCCTCTTCTGTTTGATGGAGACAAATATATTCAATTTATGGCACCGCTTTGACTAAAGTAAACAGAAAACTTTATACTTGTAAACAGCCTAATGGATTGAAGTGTCCAATTCTGCAAAGCGACGGATGGTACAAATGAGCGATACTGAGGAATAAAACGGATTCTGAAGCAATGCGTGACAAGCAGAGTAATGACACGATGCTTGGAGGGCTTTCTTTTTTGATGTGGATTACTGGGAGCGACAAAGGAAACAATGGTATGACAAAAGGCTGACAAGACGGCAGATATCAACTGCTATTAAAGACCCTGAAGCGAAGACAGAAATAGTTTCTCACTCCCCTAATTTACTAAGGATGGGAAGTGAGGAGAAAGTTTGGAAAAATATTTCACAAGATGTCTGCTTATTCAAACAGCCAAAGGACCAGCACAGGAAATATGTTGACACAAAATCAGAATGGAAAATGCAAATGCTCATATTTCTGCAGTGGATGATTTCAGAGTCATGTAAAGTGCCAGGATCTCAACACATTTCTTATTAGCAGCTGGGGGTCACTGCTAGCTGCTTACTCACCTTACTTTTCAACTCCAGTTGGAAAAACAATTTGAATATTTTAATTAGATGTGATGTTTTTTTATAATAAACTATATGATCTGAAACTTAGCAATAACCATTTAGTAATAATAGTTAAAGTAGTGGAAATAGTAGTTTTCAATGATAATGGCTGAATCTACCAGTTTCATTACATAGAGGATTAACAGGAACTCCTGCACTCATGTTCATTCATATCAAGTTACTGCTAACCTAAACCATACGTTATGCACTGTTACTGAGAGCCAATAAGGTCTTGGTGACAGGTTGGGTAGCTTATACGGAAGCAGTCACAGAAGCAGTGTGCTTGTAACTTTGTCAGCACTGACTGTATGGTTTAGAATTATCATACTTTCATAATTAATATAAAGACTAAAACTTCACTTTAAATCATATTTTTTTATCTATTGTCTATTAGGAGATTGCAATGTATCTAGTTGAGGAATGGCTCATTTCCAGTACGCTATGTTATGTAGCTGTATAAATATGATGAAAATGGATGAAGTGCATTTTATAAATCTGAAATCTTAAACTACAAATGACTTAGCGTCTACACCAACTTTCTTACTGCTGGACGAGGTAGGAGGTGAGAAGAGGGGATTTTATGTGTGTTGATTGGTAGGTATAAGCATCAGCGTCAGCTGAGAAGAGGCAGTATACACACACACACACACCTACACATCTACAAACACTTTTATAAACGTCTGCCTTTACAGAACTTTTGTTTCCCTGTTATTGCCTCCCTCTTGTCTTCATCTCCCACTTTCCTTCTGTCTCTTATTGTTTTGCTGTCGTCCTTGTTGTCTATTTTCTTCTGTGAATATTAAATGGCTTTGACTGTCTGTCAGCACAGAGCCCACACTCACGGGTGTTTGCGTGTCCATACGCACATGGCTGATGATTCAGGAGCGTTTTATTTGTCTTAATTACAAGTACAATTATAGTGTAGTGACCGACATTCACAAAGCATTCACTGACTTAATGAATTAAAACTAAGTGTAGACATAAACTGCACGCTCACATCCCACCCTCCTCATTTGCGGAGATTCACTGAATGGAAGCAGTTTGCACATGATGGAAGCAGCTTGAAAGAAGGACGGGGGGGGGGGGGGTGTGTTCAGAGATAATTTCACAAGCCTGTTTAATAAGACTTTTGTCAAAATTGTGTGTTTTTGTGTGTTCAGTCCTTTCTGTCTATTGTGTTGCAGCTCAGCTGCAACATAGCACGCCCATGAAACAAGCAGAGGATTAAACTTACAGGAGGATGGCATCATTAACTGTGTTAGTTAAATGTTAATGGGCGTTCTGCTGTCTCTGAGCACAGAAGGAGGAAGGTATAAAATGCAAGAGAAGAGAAAGGGCAAAGAGAGGGAAAAGAAAAAGAAGGCTCACACTTTTAAACCTTTATTTATGTAGAGAAGGAAGATTGAGAGAACCTATTCTTTTTCAGCAACCGTCAACTTCACATCCACAGTCATATTCAGAAACGGGAGCTGCCCCATTTCTGCTTCTGCTTGCAGCCCTACTGCTTAAGGCATTTCACTGGTAATTATAGGGCAAAGGTACTGAATTAATGTATTCCCCTCTGCCCAAATTCCAAATATCTACCTTCAAACAAATTCAATTTCTTTCCCCACTCTAAATTTAAACTATTGACCAAGTGCAAGTGATAATATGGTTAACATCCTCACCTTAAATCTAAGGTAATTTATGCTGCAAGTTCAGTAAGAACGACACAAAAATGCTAAAACATAAATAAAACATAAATAAAGCTGTATTAAGATGGAATTTTAAAAAGTTGATATGAAAATATCATGATATTGGTATGTGTTGACATGTATAGTAAAATTTACTATAGACAGACGACCAGTAATTTCACTACATTCATTAAGAAGACTAGGAGCAGGCAACTTTACAGACAAACGAAAACAGAATTCCAGGCACATGACCACTGACTTCACAAAAATATGAAAAAAATCTGCTTATGTCCTGTTTCCTTATAACTTAATTTGACATTTTCAAATATCTTCTCTTCAAGAAATAGCAAAATTCAATTATACTAAAGGAAAAAATTGAAAACAAACATACAACCAGGATCATTAAATTAGAAATTACTGTCATTGCATCAGGCAAAAGATGTAGTTTATCCAAAATGCATTACAGGTATATAGCCTTTGTATTTTTCTTGTTTCCCTAAAGGTTGATCCTTCTGTATGGTCTCGTGTTCCTTTGCTATGAATGTTCCTGTAACATTTGTGATTCTTGAGATTTTGAAAAACATCAATCCTAATTAGTAGCTGTGCTTAGATGTAGGGCTGCACGATTAATCGTTAGAAAATCGCGATCTCGATTCATACTTATGTGCGATCTCATTTCCAAATGACAACAATTAAAAAAAAACGACGACGATTGTACCGCATTTTGATCCGGGACATAATCTGCATGAAAACAAGCGCTCACTCTTCCTGCTCAACAAATGACAAGGGCGGAGCCTTATACCACGTGATACAGAAGCTGTGCTGTGCTGCTCAAATTGGCAGGAAAAAAACAACGGAGAACACGTCAGGGCTGACGAGAAAGTGACAGGAGAAAATTCGTCCTGGTCAACCACCCAAACATCAATAACGGGAACCTTATACAGCGCTTCCCTATACACGTCGAACTCCCGCAGGCACAAAGAAATTACGGAGGCTATTATTTATCACCTGACCAAAGATATATCAACACTGTGCAAAACGAGGGATTTAGGAAAATGATCAACACCCTAGACAAACGCTACCCGCAACTATTTTTCTATTGTTGCACTACCTGCTCTATACACGCAGTGTCGAGCAACGGTGGAGACGGAATTTCAAGCAGTACAACATTTTGTGGCAACCACAAAATGTGAGGCATTTATTGTTTTTATGTTTATTTATTGTTTTTATGTTCAGTTTCAACTGTTACGAAGTTGATGTGCAGTTAATAAGTGCAATAAATATTTATATTGGAAAAGAAAATCGTGAGAGAATCATGATCTCAATTCTAAGCAAAAAAATCGTGATTCTCATTTTATACAAAATCGTGCAGCCCTACTTAGATGCATATTTTTTTTCATTGTAATTGTAATCATTCTATTTCAGATGCATCAATATTCCAAAGACCAAAGACATCTGTCAGCAAAACATGTGGCTTTGAGCTTTATTCTCTCCCAGTGTGCCCTGTTCAGTGTTTGTGCATGTGTGTGTTAGCGGTGTGTTTACCCAAGTGTTTTTTTCTGAAAAATGATAAAAATGAGCAACCTTTTGTGACTAATACGTCTAAAAATAGTATACTAAAGAAAAACATGGCTGAAACCTGCTAGGAGTCACAGCAAATGCTTCAAACAGCTTCAATTTCAATATTGTTTCTTAGTTAGAAATCTGTATGAAATAAACAATAATGATTTAGTCATGAGACGCCACATGTCTTGACAATTTACTCACAAAGTTTTCATCTTTCATTTCCATGGATTTTGCATACACGTGAAAGTGAATGTAGATACACACATACACAAACATAAACAGCATCCCATAATATAGCACCCTATCAACATTATCTAAAAGCTGAGAGAAGGACTTCCAATGTGCCACAGGTACCAAATTCAAAGCAACCACTGGTGTTGGGCAATAGCACCGGCATCCATAAAGAAACAGCATCCATATGCAAACAACAGCCATGGAGATAAAGTCTAAACTGGAATTTCTGAGACAGAAGTGGTGATTTTAACATGAGAGGAAAATCAACTGAAGCTAAGCTGAGCAGAATCGAATCTTAAAACTGTGACTAACACACTGTGTAAGGCCAAGAGGGAGTATGAACTTCAAAGAGGTAATATGAACCCAGAAACATCTACAGTTAAAGCTAACAGACCTGGAAAGACATTCACATACAACAACCCAGAGGGAACTAAGAGAAACACATCCAGCAATTTATCAGTAATTATAGCAGAAAGGTACCTAGCTAAAGCTGAACTTCACATACAAAGATGCCAAACACAACTAGGTTCCAAGTCTTCCAAACAGGCACAGACACAAAGCATGTTGTCATATACCTCCTGGCAATGGTGAAAAAATGGTGGCACACTCATGGTCAATGGTAACTTTATTGTCCCCAAAGGGAAATTGATTTGCAGTATGTCCACACATCAAGCAACACATTGCTTGTGTGGTGACACATAAAAAAGACAGCCTGAGTTTTATCAGTAGCATCAACAAAGTGTGATGTGCAGTAGTGATGGCAACAACACTTATGGTTTAACGTCATTAAGCATGACAGTAGCAGCAGGTATAAAATACACTATGTCTCTTGGTCTTCAGTGCAGGCACTTACCGACGACCAGAGGGAAGCAGCTCAAAATCTCTAAAGAGACGACAGTCTGAACATAACATGACAGAGGTTGCCCTCCTCAGTACCTGCCTGTTATAAAAGTCCACAAGCTGGACCTGAGACCTCCCTGAAATCTGACCAGCCACTTTAACCAGGTTACCAAGTCTGATCTTATTGTTCAAAGACAAATTACCATATCGAGCAATGATACAAAGCAATAAAACGGGTAATCAAAAAAGGTTAATCATTTCACACGAAAGGTTAAAAACTCTCAGTCTCCTTAAAAGTACAGTCGTTGTTGGACCTTTTTTAATGTAGCAGGAAAATGTGACTCAACGAGAGAGTATTACCAAGAAAAACCCAAATACTTATAACTATCCACTAGTTCAGTGGCTGCATCATTTAGTACTGTCAGTGCAGGATGGGGGAATGGGTTCCTGAAGTCAATTACCATGTCCTTAGTTTTTAAGGTGTTGATTTTTAAAATTCCAGGTGTGATTTCAGAGATCCTCTTTGTTTTATACCTTGGTTGTAACGAGTGGTTATTTGACTTACTATTAACTCGAAGCAATCTAGCCATTCTCCTCTGACTTCTAGCATCAACAAGGCAAAAAAACCTGCCACTCACTGGATAGTTTCCCCTTTTTTCTCAACAATTTTCTATAATAAACCCTGGAGATGGCTGCGTGGGGAAATCAGAGAAGATCAACAGTTTCTCAAATACACAGATCACCTGTCTGGCTCTAATAATGCTGTCCCCCTTTTTTTCTCCTTTTGGACATTTGGTTTGAATTTCAGCAAGCTTCTTGATTATGTCTATGTAACTAAATGAGGTGCTGGTGTTTGACCAGGTGAACCTAATAAAGTGATTTGCATATACACATAATTAAGTACTTCAAGTCCTTTTTGCGCATCAGGGATGGGAGAAAAGAGAAATGTCTATGAAGTCACAATTAATGGGTGTTGGAGCTGCCACTTAGAAAGTATTTTTGTTTGGAAAGGTCGTGCTTATTATTTTTTAGGCCAACCAAACCACATTCTGTGTGTGGCACCGTAGTAACCCGCTATCCATTTTTCACATTATGGAACCCCAATGCAGATGAAGGAGGCCTGTGAACTGCACAGAAAATCCTATATCAGGAAACAATAGGAAAAGCATTTTGCTTTTAAAACTACAGCAACTAATCTTCCCAGTTCCTAAACACTTGCAGTATTACAGTTAGTGCTTCTGAAAATAGAGATGATGCAACACAGTGGTAAACATGCTGCAGTTCCAACTTTTTGTAAAATGCTCAAGCTGAACATTTATTATTCAAAATTATCTCAGTTTCACTATATGAGGATTGCTTCAGTTAAAAATAGGGTTTAAATGATAATAGGGTTTAGTGTAGGGTTTTCAAATGATTTGTATTGTATTCTGCCAGCAGCTGTTTTTTGAAACATATTTGTAGATCACTTTTGTAGACATTGCATGAATGAAAACAAATATCACGGACTGAAGTTTGTTACACTATTCTTCCCAAATATGGATGTAAACAGTTTAATATAATATTTTTTCCTTTTTTTATCAATTTGAAGCTTGCCCTAAAGAACATATTCTCCGAGGATCATAGAGTATTAAGAGACTGAAAAATTAGATGAGGACAAAAAGAGAATTCGATATAACTTCCAGCTTTTCCTTTAGTTTTAGTGTAATATCCATTACAGATATTGGTTGCTAACTTATATTTAATACAGTAAAAAACAGCACTGCAATTCCCAGCATGTTATGCAAATAAAATAGTTGCACTTCTTTTATAACAAATATCCGTGTTTGACTATAAGCAACATAAACTATATTGGTTTTTGTGATTTTCTATGTCTGAATTTAATTCTGTTTGCTGCTAATGCTACTTTCCACAGGGCCTTTTTCTTGCTGGTTGCTGGTTTGGTAGGATCATGTAAGTTAAACGGAAGAGACTGAGAAATATGCATGTTGCAAGAAAAGTGTCAGTTTTATATATTTGGGGATCTAACATTCTTAAGCCTCCAAGTCTTGTGTGAGGAGGCGGGCAGGCTCAGAAAGTTTTAGGTGTCGCAGGTTTAAAGCATTTCAGTTTGCGTGTGTTCTTCTGTGCCGCCACGTTTGTGTATGTGTGTTGGCAGGCCACACATGAGGTGACATATGGCTACCAACGCTGCCCGAGAGATTGACAGGCTTTATCGTGTGTCAGGGCGCCTCAATCCACCACTTGCCCACCATGTGACATGGCCTGTTAAACCACTTTTTCACAGTGAAAGAGGGGTTGTAATACACATACACAAACACACATAAAAACACACACTCCATTTCAACTTGTAGATCACTGTGTGAAAGAGGGTGCTGAAGATGGAGAATGAAATAAAGAAAGAGAGAGAAACAGATTCTTATTCACTGGGGAGAAAAGTGAAGTGCAGGATTTAAGGGCCATTTAGAAGAAAGACCAACATCAAAAAATGAGCTGCTTCTTATTCATGATCTGAACCACAAACTCCTGGTGTGAGGAGTGAGCAGGAAGTGCACAGAGGCTTACTGTCTTATAGGAATTGTTAATTCAGAGGTTTGATATAGTGTTTCTCATATATGCGAGCATCAAAATACATCAGTGAGCCCTGCCATCCCCTCAGTGCTTGCTTTTCTGCCAAAAGTAATTCATGATTGCCGCTGGAAAAGCTTGTTGTATGTGTAGATCTTAATGTTTCTGACAGCATAACATTTTCATCCAAAAGAGGAACTCACTGAAAGTCAAGTAGGGTTTGTAAATAGCTCTATTTTAATGCCAGATAAATGTAGTGCATCTCAAAAAAGGGCTTATTTCAAAGGACTTGGTTCATAAAGTGTGTTATATGCAACAAAGTTACGGTTAGTATTTGAGCTGCATACAACCATTTTCTAGCAGCAGAAGGAGCTTAGGCCAAAAGGTGCAAACAGTGCATTTACAAATGGCAAACAAATGCCAAATGTAATAATTTTAGTTAGAAAAAAAATAGTCTTCCACAGTAGCAAACTTGCTATCGCAGCCTGTTGGAAGATTGGTGTTTGCAAGAGGCAAATTCCAGCAACAAAGTGGGTCAAAAGATAAAGGTAGCTCTCCCTTTGATATAGGCAGGGGTAAAAAAACCAAACAAAAGCTGACTTTTTTTACTAAATGGGATTTAATGGGCCTGATATCATGGTAAACTGGACGCGAATAGAGATGAAACAGAACTCTTATCATCTCAGCTGGTGCAAATGTCATGGTTATTTGTTCAGAATACCGTCTGATATAATGATTAAACACAGCTTCATAATCTCTTTATTAAAGAGAATATTATTCACTTAAAGGATAGATTGCAGGTTATTCTTTCAGTTAACTAGGGCGTTTTTGTTAGCACCATGATAGTGGTGAAATGATTCACAGATTAAAAGCAATGCTGTGAGAGGAGCATCTAAGATGCAGCTGCATGCTTCCAATTGCTTGAATGTGGACAAAGCTAGGAGTGAATCACAGTTGTACTGATGCAGGCTCGTTGAAGATTTCAAAACCATATCAGTGGGATATACTGCACTGTTCATATGGGGAGGGGAAATGTATGAGTAATACAGAATATGACACAGTGGGGAGAAAATCAAAGGGTCTTTTTTTCTACCACAGGGGAGATATAAATATATATAAAATGTTATAGAGCTGGAAGGGAAAAAAAGCCTGTGAAAGATTTATCAGGAATTGACCCTGAACACATTTTATCTTGCTTATTAAGATGTTTCCTAGCTCTGTATATATCAAATTTATAAGAATTGCCTTCTAAAGAACCAGCATCAGAGTATAAATTGTGTTCATGGAATATGGAGAATAAGACACATCAATCAAGCTACTCATCTCTACTCCTAATTTAACACTAACTTTTATGAGTAACTCTTATAAAGGTTACTGACCATATAATTTGTCATATTAACTCAGGGAAAGACTTACAGACAAGTATTTATACTCTTAATATTGATTCATAAAAATTCTTGATACCTCCCGTAGCAATTAATACTCTGTTGTGATAATCCCATGGAAATTCTTGTCTTCTCTGATAAATTTTGACTAGATAGATAGACAGATACTTTATTGATCCCAGGGGAAATTCCAGCCAATTCCAATCAATATGAACAATATGGTTGAGGGTATTCTTACATGTATTGCATGTTTCATGTCCTCAACAGCTCCAGATTTCATCAAGGTATCATATTCACAAACTTGTGCTTCAATGATGCCCGTCTGCCCAGACACCCATATTGCCCGTCCACCTGGATGCTCACACAGCCACCAACCTGGCCACCTGCTTGGCTGTCTGCCTGGTGGACAACACCCCACAAGCCTTTTTTATGGCTGAGGGGTAAAAAGGTTCAAAGCTTTGGCCAGGCTTTGAACCTGACATACTAAAAAAGTCAGTTTTACCTGCACTTTTTCATATTTGTCCAAGTGCCTTTCAGTAACAAATACAATATATTGATTACAGAAAACTCTTCATATTTGGCTTTAAAAGAATAAATCCATGATAATATCACAGCATACAATATTGTGAGGGCGGTCATCATTCATCATTGCTTGCTGTTCATATTTGACAGGCCATGACAGCTTAAGTGTCTCCTTCCAAGGCTGACATCTGCTGCTACACTGTGCAATATAACTACATATGGCCTGGAGCAGTGTAGTTCTCTCATATGAGCTGCAGTCATAGACTTTCCATCTCCAGGAGGGAAACAACTCCCCAACTGGATTTTGAAAGGGAGAACAAGGTGTAAGGAACACCATCACACGAGTTGTAACGGATTTCAAAACAGTACAATAAACCTCAGAGGAGAACAAGTTTGTCACTAAGGAAATACAAGAAGCTGAATCAGGCTACTCTACTCTTCAAAAGATATTGAGTCTGACAGTTTCCAGTTTAGTCTACTTCTCTGTACTTCTGTTCATAATTCATTCGAATTGTTATTTAATTTCATGCAGCCTATTCTGAGCTTTATATATTTATTCTGGAACTCTAGCTTTGCACAAATTATGGTTAAATAAGAATTTTTAAAAATCTCATACTGGCACTTTATGCAGCCTCTTGCAGTAGATCAGTCAGAGTCTGAAACAAGCCATTTTAGCTCTTAATTCTATAAGGTCAGCATCCTTAAATGCACACTTTCTTCTGTCATCAGTTACCTTAAAAACTGGTGTAGAACTAACACCCCTTTGAAAATTTGCTGGACTAGTTTGCTGCATAGCTTATCACCTTTTAATATGAACATCAGATCAGAATCAGAATCACTTTCATTGTTTGTGTGCTTTTATTGTACACAAACGAGGTATTTGTCATTACACCATGACACCAAAATAACTCTGTATATAAACAACTCTCTACATAAATATTACAAATATTAATAATAAATGCACACAAATGGAATATATACTAACATTCGCATGTGGGAAATGGGCTAGGGTACCAAGTAAAATGTAAAAGTATCTGCTGTGGGAAAATACTGAAGGTAATGTGACTAGCAAAATGTTATTCTTGTGTTGATAACTGTATAGTAGTAAAAATTCAGACATTTAGCTTTCACGGATATGTTTATTTATGAACAGCTGACAAACAGCTGCCATGTGGAATTCTAGGCATATTTCAAAATAATAATATATGATGCCACATTCTGATACAAGAAATAAGGACATACACAACAGGCTCCTTTTAAATAAAGAGGATAAAATATCACCAGTGACGTTTGGACTATAATAATAAACTGGAATATTTTTGTTTCTCTAAAGAAATACAACAGTATTGAATGTTTATGAATTTTTATGTGTTATTACCAAACATTAAAACAGAAACTGGCTACTTTGGAAATTTGCCAGGATGAAACAAACCAGAATTCGCCTTTAAATTAAGCAGATATAAACTTTTCTGGACCCCACTCCATACTATGAAGCTCTATGGTTTCACTTTATAGTCCTTTACAGTCAGTCTGTAATCTGAGTGCCATTGGCCAACTAGGTTTAAGCTGCGGTCCATGTGGAGAACAAAACAGGGATGGCATTTGCTGAAAAGCAATGCATAACCATTGACCATCATAGCTTTCTCCCCCAATAAATGTAACTGGAGAAAAGTTACATTAGAAATACTGGCCTGGATTCTTGCTCTTGCTTTGTTCCAAAACAACTTTGTCTCTTCTCTCTCAACTTTGGCTAAGTCTGCTGAGTAAGTCTCTGGGGCCAAAGGTCTCATACTAATTGAAATCTAAAGATATAATTTTTGGCACTGATGGTAATAATTAAACAATTATACTTGAGGCATGTATTTATTACAGCTCATTATGAAAGTCTATAGTGGAAAAGACTAACATGGAACAAATACCTAATAATTTAAGCTTTTTAGTTTTTTCTTTTGCAATGTTTTTTATGCTAATGAATATAAGTTGCAGTTTCAATGTGATGATTAAAGTTATTCTTTTTTTAAAAACTTTAAAAAAAAGACAGCAATGATATAGCTTCACATTCTTATTCCATGCGTGCGTTTGGCTCTTCTTCTCCATCTCTTAAAGTTCAATATCCATATAAATAAATGACAAAAACCAACCTTTTTAAAATAGATAAATCCCAGAAGCCTAGAAACCTCTGAATTAAAAGTAAAAAGGCATTTTTTGGTGCTTTTCTCCAATTTCCAAAGGGTGAGGAAGATGAAATCAAATGTTCTCTGTGATGTATCAAAGACTAATAGCTACACTTGAGCATGAAGGATGTGCTAATCCACAAAGTAAAGTGAATCTCCGGGTACTAAATTATTTTTAGAGTTTAGATTTTTTGATATTATGAAACAATTTTCTCTTGCTTGCAGGTCAAACATGTGTGCACCACAGGGTGTGTGCACAAATAACACACTTTGAGTCTTTCTAACTTGCCCTTCCATTACCCTTTGAGACCTTTGCAGCCTGTTTGTTACTTGAAATGACCTTTCCCCTTCAATTCACATGGCTACCGCTGTCACACCTGTGACAATGGGCAAGCCACATTAGGATTCCAGTCACTTCTTTACTTCTGCTGATAGCATTTTAACACACTGTGTATGAATTGTAAAAGAACATCAAACATACTTCAATTAACTTAAAAAAACATAGCTTGTATATTTAAAAAATGCATAAAGGATAACATGTTTGTATGAAGAAGTCAACTTAGACCATGAACCATGATGAGTTCTCTGTATCACAGACGTGTATACATCAGAATGAGTGGAATTTTTTGTTTGGTTTCCTTGCATAAATATAATTCTGAAAGCCAAGCAAGTGAATGTGTTGTATTTATCCATACTATGATGCTTTAGTATACCATGTATCCTATTTGTCATAGGCCATACCAGAACAGGTAGCCAGCATTATCACAAAAGACAGGCAAGCGTTCACAGTCAGATTCACACCCACAACCAATTTAGAATCACTAATTAAACTAACATTGTCTTTGGACTGTGGCAGGAAGGCTGGAGTACTCAGACAGGCAGAGGGAGAACATACAAACTGAAACTCATGCAGAAGGACCCCAGCCGGCCTAGGACCCTCTTGTTGTGGGGTGATAGGGCTGACCAACTCCCCATCATACTGCCCTGGTGAAAATCAGTTAAGTGGCAACTAGACAGATGCAAGAACTGGAAAACTCTTGATCATTTATATGTATATATGTATTTGGATTTTTTTTTATCTACAACATAATTTGCAGTGTGTGGAGTGTAACCCTCCTGAGGTGATGGTGGTGCACTCAATGGGAGATCTTTACAGCTAAAAAAACAGATTCACTGGGTGTAAATGGTGATTTACTAGAGTTGGAGTTGAAGATTTGGACTTTAAGATTTATTCATACATATATCTGAATCACACATCATTCTGTCACATGTTAGTATATTTATCCAATGTTTTGATGATAACATTGTGGGTGGATGTTGTTGAGTATATCTGCATTGATGAAAGTTCCACTGAGCTCTTTCTGAGGCTGCTTGATTGATACAACCACTGATACATTATAACTGTGTTTTGCAGCAATGATGTCACACAGTACGTGCAGAGAAGTAAGAGGTTTGCACAGAGCCTAGAATGCAGAATAGATGTGAACAAAGCTATTATGGTGATATTGCTCACATACTGACTCAATCCAACCTGTTAATAATGAATAATGGTTGTGTGGGTAAAACCACAAGAGATTAATGTTAACAGCATTTGGCCATGCAATCCATTGGCAATAATGATATTAATGGGCAGGCTGGGAGATGCAAGAATTTCAGCTGAATAAATTCTTAAATCAATATCCTTTTCATTACCTATCTCGCGTTCACACTCTCTAACAGAGGCGCTCTGAGGAGCTTGTTTATGTATGAGTGCAGCCATGTGTACACGTGTATATGTGTAAGTGCATAAACTCATGTTTCAAAAAGTGCGTCCTCAGTGCTTTCTCATCTCTCAACTACTGTCATTTCTGCTTCTGCACCTCATCAGCACCATTTCTATCCGTCATGCGGACGAGAGCGTGATGTTGCAAGTGTTTTTATAATTACGTCCCATCTACCTACCCTACTTCAGACATTCCTTCAGGGTGGCAATACACAGTTTTCCCACCTCCCACATGGATAGATTCACATCTGCTGTCCCACTCCACCTCCAACCTAGAGCATCAATTTGGGTGCCGCTTACGCACTCAGACTATAAAGGCCCAGGCTGTGACTAGCAGCATCCCATTCTTCAACAATTAAAGATAACAAGATGAACATTGGAAATGAAAACCCATCAGGGTTCCCTTTCAGCCCAGCGTGAGTGACCGTATCGGCCTTCTCAATCTCTGTGTTAACCTTGGCATTGTGTTTGCTGAAGCACGCCGTGCTTTTATTGGCATTAAAATCAAGGTGGTGGTGGGTGGGCTACAATCCTCCACTTCACCAACAGACACACACACCCACACACCCACACACACATTCACACACACACACGCACACACATTAAGTCTCATTTTTCCTCAGCTCCATCTGCTGAGGTTGAGAGGTTTTTAATTTTTTTATCCAATTTCTGCTCTTTGGCTCGTAATGTGGCAGCATACTGCAGCCATAAAGAGCAGGAATATAATATTTGTGTGGGCCGGGTGTTAAATGCTACCTGTCCCTGTTAAGTCTGTGTGGCCATGTAGATAGCCTCCACTCACAGGCATTAGGCACAACTGGAATAGTTTTCATTTGCTGCGGGGACCATGGAGCGCGACTGATAATAAGGTGTTGATAGAGGGCATTAGCTTGACTGTTACTGCAGCCTGATATACCAACAAACCTTGGGCAAGGGCAAGCTCTGGGAGAGGCAGAAAGTCAGGGACAGCAGACAGTAGTCACACGTCAATTCACATATCACTCATTAAATCATTGGAGATCTGAATCAAAGGAACCTCTGTCAGTTTGGACTTTGTCCGGCAAGGTTTGATTAAAACTGACATGCATGCAAAATCTAAATGATATTGTTTATTGACTCCAGTTAGGAGTGAACCACAAAGACAGTTTTCACCACAACGGGGAAAATATATGAAATAAATACTCATGTAATTATGGACCTCACAAACTCAGTATATCTTCACTCTGTTCTACTTGGGATGGAGTGGAACCAGCAGCTGGTTGATAAAGACTTTTCTGGAATTTGGAAGTCAGAGTGATGGTGCGAGTTAATGTGTGGCTTGAAGAACACAGGTGGAAAGAATTCAAAATTTCACTGTATTGATGTTGAAAAGATTTATGAATGAAAAAGTTGGCTGGTGCAGGGAAATGACAAAGAAATCAAGTACAAAAGAAAAAAATCGATGTTCCTTTTACACTTTCACGTCCTTTTATAATGTGAAAGAAATGTTGTTTGATTGATTCAGTTAAATGCAACATTAGTAGATATTTTGACAACCTTAATTTCTTCTGATTTATTTTATAATGATCTCTCTCCTCACTGAATTCACTGGACTTTAGGGATATTTGTAAATGTGTTTTTCCGTCCTTATTCAGTCAGCAAACTGTGCAGCACAGCCGGCATTTTATAAGGAGTGAGCCATGCTTTCTGTCATCATCCAACCAACAATTTAGTTGTTCAAATTTACATATTCTTCTGTTTCTGTTGACAAAAAAAAAGAAAAAAAAGAAGAAAAAAAATCTCAATTAGACTGTATCTCATATGTGTTACCTGTACCCTCAGGTACTGTTTGCGATGTTGCAGTAATTCTTGCACTGAGACATTAATCAGATTACTACGTTTAAGATTGCAAAGTCAACTGGCAAAATAAACAACATGAGATCTGGAACGCTGAAGTCTCCAGGACATGTATTTTTTCCCCCCCTTTGTTTAAATTAAAAAAATGTTCAAAAGCCTGAAATCATTGCATCACTTTTCATGTCTTTTGCTCAGGCTAGTTAGTTTAAAGGAGCAGGGCTCTGCTCATCCTGACGACAAATATAATTCAAAGATAACATCTCAAATACAAATCATAAAAACAAATTTTGTGCTTCCTTGACATTGGCAACAAATGTGATACAAGGTTTTGACAATAAAAGATGGACAGAGCAACCAGTGAGTGAACCTAGAAACTCAACAGGAACGAGTTGCCAGTTTGCCATTTTCCCATTCACTAGAACTGGAAATGTTTTTGCAACCACAGCTATCACCATATCGTGGACTTCTGTTGGCTTAATTCTTTTAATCTACATCCCTTTTTTTTATACTGTCTATGTCCACCATTACTAAACTAACCTTTTCTGACAGGCACTGGCATTGGTTACATCTATATTTATTAAATTGCATCATTCCTCTCTCTCTCTGAACTTTGAGAAGAATTTGCTGGTGCTCTACATCTAGTCACCTGAAAGAGAGACAGACAAAACAGCAAAGCATTATTGTAAATAATAATAAATAAAAATCCTCCATAGCACCAGTACTGGTTAAAACCACCAAAGGATACCTCTAAACCTTGATTATACTTTTGCATCTGTGAGTCTGCTAGGGGCCACTTGGGTCCGAATGACATAAATTTCATCATGACAGAGTGAGTGTGAAGTTCTGTGCAGATGCATGCATGCTTGCAGGGTATCAGTGACCATAAAGACTTGTCCAGAGAGAATTAACATTTCAATGCACCAACTACGCATGCACCTTAGGCTGTGGACTTCAAGCAGTCTTCAAAGAAGTATGTCCCTGTCTGCAATGGAGTATAATCAAGGCTTTACATTTTCAGCTGTGCAGTACTTCACTTACCACATTAAGCCTTCATTATACTCTGTTGCAGACACAGACAGCTGGAGACCCGATGGCCGAGTAGCCATTGCTGTTGTACTTCTTTGAAGTCTGTTGCCTGGGGCGCATGCGTAATTGGTGCATTGTAATGTAAATTCTCCGGGGATGAGTCCATGTGGTCACAGAACAGGCAGGCACACAGACATCTACGCAGACCCTCACACTCACTGACTGATGTCAAAATTAACATCACTCAGACCCAAGTGGACCCTAGCAGACGTGCAGATGCAGAGAGTATAATCAAGGCTTTACTCAGAGAATACAGGTTATGCAAGTAAACCCGTTCTCATAAATATGCACACAGTGTGTCAGAAATCAGTAATCTCCCCATATCCTGACCACACCTGACACTTGATTAGCCCATTCTATTACTTGTTTGTAGTGCTTGCCATTCACACCCATGCTTATGCATGTAAAAAGCTGATTAGAATCGCACTTATGATATATGAAGGGTTCTGGACGACAAAACTTCCTTAGCCAAAGGCCTATGCTTTGACAGTTTTCCTGTTATTGGAGAAAGCTGACTGTCACCTCTGTATGCACTTTAAATGCATTGACTATCTGTTTAGGCTTATGTCATCATTTTCCAAAGGCTTTGTTTTCCTTATCTCAGCTAAAATGCATGGTCAAATATTTTCAGATTTATCCACCCTGGACACTGTTTCCCTACTACTTTTTGATGGCTTTAGAAAATGATTAGTTCTAGTGCTACTTGGAAGGAGTATATTTTGCGATTCTAAATAGTCAGCAATGGCCATTTTATTTGTGTCATAAATTTGTATGTTTCTAACTTCAAATGGTCATTAAAATGTTTAAAATGTAATTAGTAAGATGTAAGGTGATCTTCCTATGCAGTTGGTTTGATGGGCTGTTTAAAGTCCAGAGTTTAGCTCTGCAGGACAATAGTGTCACGAGTCATAACTAATATGGATGCAGAGGAAAGTCATACAGGCAGAAATAACCTCATTTGGCATGTGGTCCAACAGGTGTATACAGTAACGACCTTTATTTATTTTTATATATTATCTGTAATGTTATTTATATGCCTTTATATGAACAATAAGCATTATTTTCGGTAACTTGATTTCAGCACATTTATGTTTTGGAATTTGGGATTGTTGTTTAGGATTGTTTATTTATGGACATTATCATGAGAGACTTTGAAAAAATTGAGAGCTCTATGTTGCAAATCTTTATCTCCATTCATTATTTATTTTTTGTTTGTTTGTTTTTATGGCATCTGAAGAAGAGAGAGAGGAAGTTCAAATTAAACCATCAAAGACATCAGCATGACGTGTGGCTACTGCTTCACTGGACCCATAAAGTTGCAGTTTGTTTTAATTACAGTTTTGCCTGGTATGCAACAAATAAAACCCTTGAATGCTGAATTTAATTAAGTCTTGGGAAGCTATGTAACACTAAAAGATAATATGACATCATCTACTCTGCACATAGAAGCAAAAAGGAAAAAAATAGGACAGAGAAGTAACTATTTGGAAAGAAAAAGTGAGAATTACAAAATTATAAAACAGATCCCACAGAGGACTCTGGAGAGATGCAGTGCAGACAATACAGAGAAAGGGAAAAAAAAGATAATAAAGACAAAGAAAGGGAGAAAAGGAAATCCACAAAAAGGGCATTGTGAAAAATGTTCCTTTTTCTTTTCAGTGTGTTGACCAGCCAGAAATCTGATAAGTGCTTATCCTCCAAAGCACTCCCTCCACTGCCACCTTGACAGATTTAAGGGAAAACATGGGGCGCAGTGTTTATCACCCCATTGCCGTCATTAGGAATCACACAGATTAGCCTTGACATTCACACAGATGAGAAGGCTAACAAAGGCAGCGCGCTATTAGCATGCTAATGCACATCAAAAGAGTTCAGAGTGGGCCTTTCATCCAGGCTTAAAGCCTCTATTCTGGTAAAAACCGCACAGATAATACATTTCTGACTCACCTGTGAGCATGAATGTGTACCTGAATGTGTGTATGTCCTCTCTCTCACTCTGTGTGTGTGTGTCTGTGTGTGTGTATGCTCAGGTGGTTTTACAGAGCCAGTAAATGAGGCTTCATTTGAGCTCCTTAGCAGTGACAGAGACAATGCTTAAAAAGGCTAAAAGACAGAAATGCTCAACTGTTTGCCACTATCTCTTTTCAGTGGTCATTAGACAGGGAAATCTTTCATTATTTGCATGCCACTGCTGCTTGTTAGTCTGCCTTATATTCTCTCACAAGATGGCAGTGTACCGCCTTGGATTCTTTGCTCCAGAGAGAGACAGCCCAGGCTTCTGGACACGATCAAGACTCTTTGTTCGGACTTTAAAGGGAGAGGTATCAGTCAAAGCATACAAAAGCTGATAGTAGCGTCTTTCAATCCTAATAATGTGCTGCAAAGAGTTGTACGTGGTCTTATTGATTGGACAACTTGGGCTGAATGAGAAACAATGGCTTTGGTGAGAAAGTGTGTGTGTGTGTGTGTGTGTGTGTGTGTGTAGGCTTGAAGAGTGCGTATCCCATTGAGTGCATTCCTTTGTGCGTGTATGCACAGACATGGACATAGTATTTATGTGGGTACACACACTGTAAAATGTAATTCTAGCTGTTTGTTGTTTCAACATATTATTCTATATCAGTTTGACGATAGATGACTGAAGTTGTTGTTATAACATAGAATTACAAGTTAAAAACGTCCCAATTACACCAAAAAAAGCTAACTTGAAAACTCATGTCCAGCTAAATCAGCAACTTATGTGAACTTGACAATGTGGGTAAGTTGAGCACAGCAGGATTCAAAACTGCCTCACGTGACTGCTACCGAGGTGCATCATGGGGAATTGGCGGTTAACGACATGCTCACTTTACTTGGACGTTTTCTAATCGTCTTCTTTGGAATATGCTTTCAAGGTGAGTAACATTGGTTATAACTATAAGGAAAGAGAGCTACAAAAGTTGGAACATGTTTTGAATCTATGGCATGATGTGTGTTTTTCTCTTTTACCGAAATGTTTGCTTTAGCTAATGTAACTTTAGCCGACAAGGTCCAGCTTGTATGTCATGACCAAACTTGACCTAATAAACTGACATATGGCCTTTTTTATGGGTTTAATGTGGCACTGACCAAATCACAAGTATTGTGCCGCTAGCTTTAAAGTTGTGCACTCAACCACTGTTGCGATATTAGCAAGCTAACTCAGCTAATTAATAAAGCTTATTTCATATTGTCTCTGTACTTGTAAATTTCTTTCAAGTTCACAGGCTGTTGTATTTTGGTGGAAGTTCATTTTGGCAATATTTCCAATAACTGACTGGATTCAAAAAGAACTTTTTGGCAGGACTCCGATGCTTGTTGTCATCTGTTTACCCCTATGTAATCACTTAAGTTGTTATTAACTGCTGCATGCTAAGCTGCAAGAGTGCACTGAGGACTGAGACAAAATATGGTCTACAAACCAGCATTATATTAGTTTTTATCAGATAGTCCTCCAGTGTGCTTATTTTTTGCTTTAATTCTATTGTGCAGTTATTTGTTACCCTGAAATGCTTTATGCTTAACAACAGCTCACTATTTTGACTTATTTTTGAACTCTTGTGATCAGTATGACTAGATTGTGTGAGTTTCCATACTAAAAGAGCTGTAGTGATAAAATAATTGGCATCAGAGACACTGATTTTTGGCATGATATACTGCAGAAGTTTTTTGTTTTTTTTTGCATAATTTACCTTTTAATTAAACTGCATTCTCTGTATTGTAACAAAACTAACATTGTTTATATGTCAGAAAATGAGCAAACATGAATAAATGGCGAAAACAATATAATTATAACATATATTTTTATTTTACTTATTTTAGGTCTGTGAAGCCAAACTTGATGCTGGGGATTTATTTTTGTCAGTGGAGTCAAATGGTAAGTTACAATTTGTGCATTTTGTCATACTGGAAACACCACAGATTATATTGTAACTTAATAGCTCTGTAGAACAAATTATATAAAGATTGTAGTGTCAGGGTACTTAAGAAGTAATATGGCACTATTGATGATCACATGCAGGTGGCATAAACTAAATATTCAGACGTGTTACCAACAAATGATTCATTAACAAAAGCAATGGAGCAGACTGTTTAGGTTCTTGTGGTTGTAATAACATCCATAACTCCAGGTTTGTCATTAATTTATTTTCACAGGTCTAGATGATCACATCTGACTTTGTCATTTAAATGAGGTGGACTTGCAAACTTTGCACTCTTTTGGGTAAATTGCTGTCCACTACATATACACAGAATCTGCACAGTATTTCAGATCTAAAAAGGGAGTATGTAATGGACTTGCTGGCTTTAATGTAAAAAGCCTGTTGTGTAACTTTAATGAGGCAGTTGGACTAAAACAGTATTGCTCATCAAGGTAAACATCTGAGGAATAAGGAAACTGTTACTTGTCCTTTTACTCAGTGTTCTTTTAATCGCACGTTTACTAAAGTTTTACATCACATAAGTCATTTTCACAATCATTCTACTTTAAAAGATTTCAAGACAGAGCTTATTGTTCTCTGAACTTCCTTGTTTGCTGAACGGCAGGTAAAGTGCATCTTTTTGTTTGTTTGCTTTTGTGTGTTTGTGTTTTCTCTAATGGGCCTCAGATGACTGTTTGCTTAAATTTGGGTCTCAAAGAATCTTTTTTTAATTCTGCCTGTACTCTCCACCCCTCTTCTTCTATTGCTCAGGTTGAAGCAGAATTTGCCCGTCTTACATCTGTTGACCTGAAAGGGTTCCTTTTTGCTGTGCTTGACCATTATGGAGAGGTTCGTGGAGCTGTACAAAATCAAGAGCGGCATAGGAGGGCTAACTAGGCTCATAAGATGCTTCGGAGATGATGTAAGTGTTCAACTGCGAAATCTAATCCTTTGTTTAAGTTTTAGGTTATCCAGTTCAACTGATGAACTCATTGAAAGAAAGCTGATAAGTAAAGTCTGTCATCATATTTCACAACCGGACATTTAGTGTGGTAACTTTTACAGAATCTATGTATATTGGTGGTAGGTTGGATATCATATTCTACTTGAATATCCTGATAAGCCTGATTCAAAATCTCCAATGATAATCATATATTGATGGAATTATGTATCAAAAAGCTGTGAATTTGGAGCTGTCTACATGCTTCATAAACACTGTTTAAAAAGTGTTTTTGTTTTCTTTTTGACTTCTTTGACCAGAGCCCTACACAAAGGAAGAGGACAGAGGACCTCATTTTCTAAAGGAAGATCCCTCACACACTTTCAAGACTGTGAAGGTTAGCATTGTTTCTTTTAGTAAATTTAATAATGACAGCACCACAGTGGATTTTAAATTAAAAAGTACATGTGTACTTTTTCCTCACCAAATGTATTATTACAAGATCTTTGACACTGGATTTGGTCTGGGTTTCAGAGAAACTAACTGGCAAGCTAGCATTGATATTATTAGTGTCTTGTGTTTATTCATGTCTTCACCAGGGTCTTTGACATTTCGCTGCTGTACTGTTCACTTCAGCTTTACGTTTGATTTCTCACATTGTATATTGTAATGGCAGAGATATTAGGATATTTAAGGGGCTGCAGTGGCTGCTACAGCTGTGGGGGGCAATACTTTGGTGAAATGTCCTGGACCCTGGAAAAGAGATTGTGTAGACTGGGTAAGCAATTAAAGGTTACTGGCCGAGAGTCATTGGGCAGCCGGGTAAAGGTGGATGTTGATATTCAGTGCCAATTATGCAACCTGTTCAGCCATGTCTATATGCTCTTTTTTCATGCTGTTAATATAGGGGGAAAAATAAACTTTAATCAATAAACTGATTAAAGAAGCATTGTCTATGGAGCCACAATCTGATCCTGTAGTGTAGCTGCAGTTTGCACATTTCATGTATTCTCAGCCAGATTTGGTTTAGAGCACAGCCAATATTTAGCATAAGTAGATTTAAATTCACACACTGGTGATGGCAAGCTACATTGTAGCCACAGCCGCCCTGGGGCGCACTGGCAGAGGCGAGGCTGCCGGACACTGGCACCACCGGGCCCTCTGACCACCACCAGTAGGCAACAGGTGAAGTGTCTTGCCCAAGGACACAACGACTGAAACTGTCGGAGCCGGGGCTCGAACCGGCAACCTTCCAATTATAAGACGAACTGTCAACTCTTGAGTCACGATTCAGTCATCCACCCATGTGTGTGAATGACTGAATGTGTAAAGCGCTTTGGAGTCCTTAGGGGACTAGTAAAGCGCTATACAAATACAGGCCATTTACCATTTAAATTGAAAATTTTGTTTGAATTCTGCAATTGAAGACATGCTCAGTTATTTATGAACATGGTCTTTGTTTAAAGCAAGAAATGGATTTGTAACATGGGGGTGCATATCTCATTCTGAAAAAACTTTAACAACTAATAAGTGTTACCCAAAGCCAATCACCATCATCCAAAGCATCAGTATGGCTCTTCTTTGGAAAGACATGAATTGTTAAGCACAAGGGATATTGTGTAATTGTAATTGTGTAATTTTTTTTCTTCTTTTTTTGTCTTTGAACCCTTTTATAGCCAACAGGTATTGAAGACACGTTTTCTAAGAGGATGAAAGTTGGCATTGCGATGGTGAAAGAAGAAGACATCATCGATGTGTTGGTTGTCCTTGAGGCGGCAGTAATCCTGTCTAATCTGAGGGATGTCTCAAGTGCCATTTCCATGCTGATGGGCCTTCTTTTTGCCCTCAACATAGACCATCCAAAGGAACTTAAGGACATCTTTGAAGTCATTCAGAACATCCAAATGAACATTGGTGGAAGGCAGTGCGTCTCACTAGTGCATGGTCTAAGAAACAGACTCTTGCAGAAAGCCATGCAGAACTGTAATTGTATGCTCCTTAGTGTTAAGGACAGTTTTTATTTTACTGTTTGTTTTTTTATTCTTGCAAGTTCTCATTCTCACTTTTGTATGTCACTAAATGACTACACTTTACATTCCATATTAGACAATTACTCATTTGTTCATGGTTTAAGAAACTTATGTGAACAACAATATGCTGGACTTTGCAGATGCTTATCTCCTGCAAGTCAGTAGTTTTTCCTTTGTTTTGCAATTGAGCAGACTCAAACTGATGTTTCTGAAATATCCATCTTATCAAATGTTTCAGAAGCATGCACTCATTTTCAGAGATATTGGTTCTGTGGAATTTGTTGCAATTGTAAACGAAAACAAATACAAGAGTTTGATGTCTTAGTTGTTATAAACTGATCTTTACTGTCACTTATCAAAGGTTTTGTACTATTTTAATGTTTCAAGTTTTATGCTAACAGGTGTGACTGAGCACAATGAAGTTTAAAAATTTTGTAAATGTAAAGAATAACTTTTCTAAAATAGCAAGTGTCCCGTTGATACATTACATTAATGCAGACTTTATGTTGTTACTTCACAAGAATCACTACTGCTCCGAGAGTATTGGTCAGAATTTAATCTTCACCCAAACTGGGCTCAAGACCAAGTTCAAATTTATTGTTTCACAGGGAGCAGCCTTTGAGTTTTGATGGATTGTGAGAAAGATGAGCTACGTCACTGATTTTTCTGTTTCTCAGATGACTAAGATGGCACAATAAATGGTGAATGTTGGGTGCTCATGAGTAATTGTCTTGTCATGTTCTTAAAACAAACTTTCTGTATGAAATGATCAGATAGACTTTAATGGAATCTGTGGGGTTTTATTTTTTTTTCTGTAAACAACAGAAAATTAATTTAAAGGAATGTAGATATTTAAACCTGAGATCTAAGATAAACCTAACAGGTAGTTTTGCTGAAATGGATGTTAGAAAGCTAAAAAAACAAAACAAAACTTAAGATGTTTAATACACATTTTTCTTTACATCCAGTCAATCAACTCTGATAATTAAAATGAAACCGATTTACAAGTTCACTCAGCTACCTTAAGGAGCTCAGGTAATTAATAAACTTAAATCAACTTAGCTAACAGATTATGTTAGTTAAGCTAAAATAGATTCCTAAGTTAAAAGAACTACTAAAGTATTTGAATTAACTAAAAAACCCAAGTCAACTGAACTAGGACAAGAGTTTAAACAATAGATTATTTTAATTTAGCTGAAAGAGTTTTCCCAAGTAAAAATGACAATTAAAGGAGTTGAACTGACTAACAAATCTCAGTCAACTAAACTAAGATGAAAGTTTAGACAACATGTGATTTTTCATTAAGATAACAATTGGTTGTGTTATAAGAACAAACTCTATTTCTTGACTTAACTTAAAATTTTAAGGCAGCCCTTTACCTCATATTTTTAAGTTGAAACAACAAGTTATATTTTACAGTGCATGTGCTTCAATTGTGTTTTGAGTGAAACGCAAGCACCATTGTCTCATGTTACTTTGCATTGATAATTTCAGCTTCATCCTTTGTTCATGCAGCTGCATCGTTTGTTGAAAATGAGGACAACCCGCCTCAAATCCCCTGCTACCCTCACACTGCTGTAAAAAAAAGGAAAAAAAGGAAGAGGATGGCATATTAAAAAGGCCTCAACATGCAATTCTTTTAGTGTGAGTTTAATCCTATGCCTATTTCTCATTTTCAAGGATAAGCAGTCATTAAAGCCTTTAGTCAAATGAGTCCATTATTTAGGCCTTTTAACGAGAATCCATGCATTTGAACATATCTTCAGAGGCTCTTCACAAAGAGCATGTGATCCATATTGGTTCAGAATGGTGCTGATAGACTACTAGATGGCAAGTATCCGGATATACATCAAACCAGCAAGATAAGGCAATCTCTTGGGAAAGATCAAATAGGACAGCCTAAAAGGGCCAGCTGTCTAAATGGTAGCTACTCAAATCAAGATTTGAACATTATCTTCTGAGTAATCGTCGTGTTTGTGGGGTCTGGAAGGGAGCTCAAAACAAATAAGGAGGTGTGTTTTCTAGTCTAAATATTAATACAAGGGGACAGCAATGTAAAATTACTGATATGACAAGCATCAAAATTAAAGCCATTTACAGTGGAATGACACAGAGTGGATCAGACCAACAGGAAGCCAGGTACAGGAATGGTTAGTTATTTAAATGCCTTGTTCAAACTCTCTACTTACCTGTGACGAAGGCATAAAACAGTGTTTGAACTGTCATACAAAAAGCTGCACTTTCACAATTTTATGTTACATCTGACTGTTTATCTCTATATTCTCTCTATATTTTATAATTCTTTTTGGCTTTAACGGAAGTTTGAGTTCTTAGTGGAAGTGAGTGAGAATGAAAAAGATTAGGAAGAAGTATTGCAAGTGGAGGTGAAGATGGTGCTGGTAGCATCTCTTGTTGATGAAGATGATTGTTCAGGACATCAGCTGCCAAAGCATTTAAGAATTTACCTTCCAACTCATTTGTTCAAGTGATATCAGGTGGAATACTGAGGCTTGTCAAAGGCTTGTTAAAGACAACAAAGCAGGGGCTATGAGAATGTTTTCCATTCCACTTAGGCCCCCGATTTCTAAGTGGAAAATAAACATAAACTGAGCAAGTAATTTGTGGTGTTTGTGTACAATCAAGTCTACATGAAGTCATTTATTTTTTTGGCATAAATAACCTTAATCAAATATACATTATTCAATAGTATCTTCTCGGAGATTCCAACAATTTATACTAACATAGATTGTAAGAAGTTGTTTCTGTTCAGCTGAGACTTACTTGTTTTCCTGGCTGTAGTTGCATCGATCAGCCTGAGGTCAATGGCCTTAACATAATGCAGAGAGAGATGTCCATATGGGTTGGCTAGTGCCCAGCATAACTCTCCTAACTGTGAAGATTGACCACTGCTGCCCAGTCTCTAAGTTCTGTCTGCCACTGATTGATGCCCTTCAAGGAGCAATCCAGCAGCAGTTTGGACCCATGCTTGCTGACCCTGAACTGATTGCTGGAGCAGTTGAGCAGTTATTTTGACAAAGTACTACATCCTCAGCGAGGAGTGAGAACATACTGCAACTGAGTAAATAATTTCAATTACTAGTCAAATTGTAAGCTTTTGAAGATTAAAAAAAAATTACATGGCTTTGTTACAAAGAATAGCTGATCACAGAAAAATCTTGCTCTCCTAATTTTAACGACGATATAAATAAGTTTTCTCTTACATTTGATCCAAAAACAAAATGTATTGAATGTGTAGCTGTTTTTCTTATGCCATTAAAGAGGAAATTGTCACAGCTATCCATAATGGTCTTATCAGTTGGTTCAGATATTGTATTGTTCTTACTACAATACCACAGTAATGTCAATATCATTCATTTCTTGTTCAAAAATAAGATGAATTATGGAACGTTTTCTTTATTTGTTACAATTGTGTCTAGGCTTGGATTGTGTCAAGACCAATTTGGAATGGTAGCAAAGCATCTCAAAAGACGACTAGCTCGGTGTCACAAAACGTGCAGCACATTGATACTTGCCACTCAGCTACTACCATGGATGTTTTCAAGTGAGGCCACACAGTGTGTAAGTTGGTGCTTAAGCCCACACACCATTGCCTGCCACAGCAGCCTACAAAAGCCTTCTCAGTGAAATGAAAGAAATGATGGGAAAACAAGTGGTACCTCTATAGAGGTTAACACTCAGGTCTTCCTTTGGCTACTCCCTTTAGGGGCTGCCACAGCCGCTCATCCTCCTCCATCTCACCCTAACCTCTCTTGCACCAACCCTCTGCATATTGTCCTTTACTACATCATGAATCTTTCCTGTGGGCTCTGGCAGATTCACTCTTCCTCCTCTGCACGTGTCCAAACCATGTCTAATTGTGTCTCAACCTGAACTATCCCTCTGATATACTCATTTCTAATCGTGCCCATTCTGGTCACTCCCAATGAAAGTCTTACATCTTCAACTCTGCCACTTCCAGCTCGGCCTCCTGTCTTTTTGTCAGGGCCACTGTGTCCAAACTGTACATCATATCAGGTCTCACTAAGATCTTGTAAAGCTTTCACTCTTGCTGCTATCCCTCTGTCACAAATCACCCCTGACACTCTTCTCCACCAACTCCACTCCCTGTACTCTCTTCTTCCGCTCTGTTGGATGGTCAACCCCAAGCATTTCAAATTATCTACCTTTAATACAGCTACTTTTTGTAGCTTCCTTTAATATTGAAAATAGTGTTGGGGACTGAAAATATTGTTTACCATTGAGGATTATAGTCATAGCTGAATATACAGTAGTTAGGAACTATAAAACTGGAGGAATAAATAACCTGGAGTTGACATGTGCGCAGTTTAATGTACGAAATGATGTAAACCACAACCACTGCTCATTGCTGACAGTGTGTTTGTCCCAAGGTTTAAAGGTGACTTGTTTTAAACTCCCTTTTATAAACAGAGAATTTTGATTTGCATATGTTAAATACTACAATAAATAAACTGCTATGGTGTGTATTAGATAACATTTTTACAGTTAAATAAAGGGCATTATCAGTTCTTTTGCTTTATGGTAGTTCAGAACATTAAAAAAATACATTTTATTCTGACTCACAGAATCATAAGTCCAAGGGTGCAATATGTCATAGAAGGTAAACACATTAAGAACAGTAACCTTTCAGATAATTGATATGAAATTGTTTGCCAGTTTGCCCTTAGACTCATCTGCAGCATTCTTCATTAAAATGGCACAGCCTGTATAGCTATATTTCTTTTCTTTTCTTATTTCCTTTCTTTGGTTGCTTTGAGCACAATGTACATAAAGTAAGGACATGTAATGATAGTTTAGACCATTGTGTTAAGTAATACATTTTTTCAGCTACTTTTAAAAACAAAAGTTCTTTTTTCCCTGAAGACTATCTTTGTCTGCATTTGTACTCCAGCAAGTTTCAGTAACATGAATACTTGGAGGGATAGGAGTGTAGGAGCTGGCCACAAGAGCAGATGTTTTTATATCACAAAAAAAAAAAAAAAACTAACAAAAGGAAACCAATGCTCATGTTAGCTACATATATGTGAACTATACTTTAGTGTCTCAGTGAAATAGAAACTTTCAAATGCTGAATTTTATGAGGACGTACATAATTTATTAAAAACTGACAAATGCTATATGATTTTGCTATAAAAAGGTAAAAACATCTTGGATTACTGTCTGTGATTCAAGATGTTTTACACCAAAGAGAAACCACAGAGAAACTAGACATCCTAGCAAGGATATACCCACACAGACAGTTGGTGCTTCTGAGGCTGTTTCTATAAATATAAGAAAAGGAAAAAATCCTCCTTAGAAAAATGTTATAGTTGCAGAGTGAGTCTATATTTCTCAGCACAAAAAGCAAAAATTTAAGCTTAAGACTTTAAGCCAAGAGACACAGCAAGCTGTAAGGTTGCCTTAAAAAGATGCTCCACTGTGGAAAAGCAGGTGACCTCCATTAAAGAAAGTGAAGCCCTATACAGATAAATATAGAAAGGTGAGCGATAAAGGGGATAAACCTGCAGTATTATAGAAAGCAAGAGAGAAGAATGAGAGCCTGAGCAGGAACCAGAGCAAACGGAGGGATTGTAAAGGGACCGTTTTGTTTTTCTTGGTGTGATATGATCTGTCTGCCACATATCACCTTCCTGATTTTGAGACGCTAAGCTCTTTATAAGACCATCTTAACATCTTGTTTTCTCCTTGTCTTTGTGTCTTTCTCTTTTGTCTTTTTCTATTTTGCCCAAGAAGCCCACCACCTAACTGCTACTCAACTGTCATCAATCTAGACCCCAAGTACAAAAGTATCGACTTTTCCTTGTCAGGCTCTGCAGATAGATGCTGGCTTATTATTTTGGTTCAGCCCCCAAATATTGAGACACACAGTCCAGGGACTCTTGGCTCTATTGATTTACCATTAAAAGGCTGGCTAGCCTTTGGCTGTGTGTCCTGTGAAGTGTAAAAAGGCAAAACACACACATACACATACACATACACAGGCACTGATGGTGAAAAGAGTTTCCGTCCTGCATTCTCTGAAGCACTTGACCTTTCTGCTGGACAGGGTTTACCTCTCCACATGTTGAAGGAGCTCTTGAAGAGCGTCTTCTGCTACAGAGTGTCCTCAGTATTTACACGGACTCTCGTTTCATCAGCACTCAAGTGCCTGTAGTTACAAGTTAATATGACAATGTAGTGACAGTCACCTAGTCAATGTCATACTTACCTCTGAAAATTCTCATCTGTGTAGGATTCATAAAGCAAAAAATTCATGTGCAATATTCCTTCCAAAGAACTGCAATTCTGCATCTTACAGTATGATAACTCTTTACAGAAATTACACACTAGATTCTTTCATTAATTATTATATTGACATTTAATATTTTTACAACATTTCCAGATGCGATTGCATTCACAAAAGAAAAAAAAAAAGAACCTCCGATTATGACAAGAAAAGTCATTGTCATTTAAACGGCTTTGTTTTTGTGAACAGATATTAGAAAGATGACATCCTACGGATATGCAACTGCATCATGGTTTATTCATAATTGTTTATTTTTAGAAAATTAAGCATGCCAAACTATTAACAGTTTCTTTCGCTTGTACTATTTTTAGGTAAATGATCATTTCTTATAATTATATATATCTTTATTCAGGTGTATGCAATTAGCCCTTCTGCAGCAAAAACTGCAACAGTTGTTTGGACAGATCAGAGGTGTGGTGGCAAAAAATACAAAAAAGAAAAAAAACAACTGGTGTTTGAGTGGTCAGTACCTTGAAACAAATTACTGACCTTAGAGTGTGGGTAGAAGAATTTATAGTTTACTTCCTAGCCACAGGTTGGCCTGACTCATTCATAATGGAGAGTGCAGCATGAAATTATATGTGAAAAGCTTAGACTGTGGTGACACGACAGGCAAAATTTCCTAATGAGTGACATGCTATATAATTTAAAAGTTTTGTTCTGTGTTGACTAACGGTACCAAAACAAAATGACCTGCTGATCTTAACACTTTAAATTGTAGGGGCACATTAGCTATTCATTCTACTAAAGAAGAAGGTCAAAACAGGAAAGAAAAAAAAATCAATTAATGCGTTCAACAAAAAACTTAATTTGGAAAAAGACAAACTATGCTAAGCTAATTTAAAATTGATTTACTTCCCCATTTTATGTTGTCTCCCTTATTTTACTTAATGTCTTAATGTCACAGGAATAAACTCAATTGAAATAAATGAAATTTGGAGTACTGAGGACTCATAATAACATGGTAATGAGTCCTATGTGCTCACTGGTGGACTCGCCAAAATTCTGACTAAAGTGATTCCACCAAAGATGCTCTCTGTGTACAATGTATGTAGATTGTACACTATATACACACTGTAGGATGACCATAGGACAGGATGACGATAGGACAGGATGACCACAGGGCCAGTAGCGGTTTTAGATACGGGCGACACGGGCGGTTGCCCGGGGCGGCATTGTGGTGGGGGGCGCATCACGGGCATCGGCAAAAAAAAAAACTGCTCATACTCACGCTGCCCCGACATCATGCCAGCGCATATTAGGAATGGCATAGGCACCGATCGGTTTTCTATCGCCCATTTGCTGGGAGTAAGGGCGCCCTCCGTTTGCAGGGTGCGCCTGCTACTTGCAGCGCAGGGAGGAGAGGGCGGGGCGGCGGGGGATTCTCTGTCTGGCTGGAGCAGCAAAAATTACCAACTCACAAAATAAAACAAAATAAAAACAAACCAACAAACACGAAAACACCAGACATTATGATACAGACTTATAATTTGCACTGATGTTTTTTCAAAATTCTATACGCAAAAAGTGAGCGCGAGAGCCCTCAGTGCGCCTGCTCGCTGCTGAAGTCAAAGTAAACTTTATTGTCATCTCCGCTACATACAGTCCAGTATATAGAGAGACGAGACGACGAGGCTCCAGTTATAGCAGTGCAAGTAAACGAACAATAAATAGTTAAGCGTAAAAACATTAATATACACTTTAGGACTCGGGGTAAAGGGATCAATAACAATTTAAAATGTATATTTTACATTTTGTTGATTTAAAGTCTCACACACGACCGGTTTTTAAAGTTTAAAAAAAAGAGAAAAGAAGAGGAGGAGTGTAGCGACTTCCACAGTCGCTAGAGGCCGGGGACTGAGCCTGCCTATTTGCCTGACGCGCTGTCAACTTTACGCAATAATGCGAGAGGTGGAATTGCTTGCTTGTTTATTAAAGTGCTTGAAAAGTTTACAGAGCAATGTGATCGGCTCGCGATTCAAACTCTTAAAACATCACAGGCTCTAATCAGGTCAACAAAAACTACGGCTACCCAGCCCTGCTCTGTCAAAAATCAAACAAGTGAAAGACAGACTGACAACGCCCTCTTAATGTCACCGGGGGGGGGGGGGGCGCCAGAGGGGGTGTTCGCCCAGGGCGCCAAACAGGCTAGGACCGCCACTGCACAGGGCAGTTGATGCTCAGGTGGTAGAGCAGGTCTACCTGCTAAAGATCTACCAACCTAAAAGTCATGCTGGTTTGAGCTGGTGATTGACACACTGCAAGTTTCATGTTACATGCAGAATGATGAAGTCTCTTTGGGCAAGATGCTAAACTCCACATCACCCCCAGTGAATATAATACACTATGATCCATACTGGGATAGATTGTAGTCTTCATTTATATGCATAAATGCACAAATGTGTCCTCAACACATGCTGTGCAGTAATCAGTAATTGAGTAACTTTATCACAAAATGTATAATTCTAAGAATGATCTACACCCTGAAATAAGTAATTAATTAGTAAAAATTTCCTCCATTAACGCACTGACAACTTCGTAAACAAATGACCTCCTGGCATACAAAATGCATAAAAATTGTTTCAGTTGTTCAACAGCAGCAGCAGCAGCAAACAATGCAAGAAGACAGTTGTGTAACTGTGGCTCCAAATTACTCCTGCTTTTTCAGTATTTTGATAATACTAATGTTAATGACTGTGTCAGTGAGTATTATACCAAATACAGCAGAGAAAAAAAAGATAAAATCACAGTCTGGTTCCTGAACTATTCAGCTGTGAGACAGTTATAAATTGCCTTTTATGAATGTTAAATAAATAAAAGCAACAATAACACAAATAGAACAGATGAATACAACAGGTCCCTTTCCTCACAGTCAGTGCTCAAAAAACTAAAACTAGTAAACAAAATAAAACAAACCCTGGAGCATCCAGAAAGTGGCTGATGCACAGGCTGACCAGTAGTATTGCTAGAATAGGGATACCAACCCTTCTATCGCTACAGCATAAGGCTGATCTATGGGCCTTTTAATCCTAACAGTGCAGTTATATTGCTTTTATTGACAGTTTGATGCATATAATTCCTACAATACAGAAATAAATTGAAGCCAACAAAATAACCATGCTTATGTTGTCTATTTTGTGAACACATCTTACTGTAAGTAACACAAAAGCGTTTTAGATATTTTATGATGTGATAACGAAACTGTTATCTATGTAAAATGACAGCAAGTGATAGCAATTAAGAAAAAAATATTCTCTGTCTCCTTTAATGATATATTTTAGATAATTTCAATAGATATTTATGATTCAGGTATTTGTTTTAGTATGATATCGCACATATGAGAGTTAACTTGTTCAGGGTCACGGTGGGTCTGGAGTCTATACCAGCTGTCACTGGGCGAGAGAATAGGGTACACCCTCATCAGGAAAACACAGAGGGAAATATGGGCAATTTAGAATTGTGAATAACATACATGTGTTTGAATTGTAGGAGGAAGTCAAAGTATCTGTAGAGAAAGCCCTCGTTGGGAGAACTCTTACACCATTTTACACCGAAGAAGATTGTTGACCACATACTCAGAAGATTACACAAAATCGCAAGATTCCCATCGATCCCAAAACGTTTTCTTAAGAGAAAAATGGGGCCAAGTAAGGAACTTCTCAGGAAAGGATACTGTTACGGTGGCCTAAGATATACAAATATTTTAACAGTGGCTACAGTGTGAAAAAGTTCTATTTACTGAAGAATCCAACTTTGAAACTTCTGGTAGTAACAGAAAGTTGTATGTCAGGAGATGAATAGGAGAGAAAATAATACCGCAGTGCAGCAAAACGCTACAAACTGGTGGTGGGAATATTCAAGCCTGGGGGTGTTCTGCCTACTCTGCACACCTGCATCGAATCGACTCCACCCTGACCAAGGAGAAGCAGCACAGAGCAAGGATACATACTGGAGCAAGATAATGACCCAAAAACACTCCTCGGAGCTTCCCAAGAAGTACTTGAACACCGGGGAGTGTTGAACTTTTCTCCACACTCGCCTAATCTCAACTCCACTGAATATTTATGGAACCAAGAAAGGCAAACATTCCTGGCATCAAAAGTATTTTATGTTAAACTACCTGACCTGAACTGTTTTAATGAAATCAACTAATATAGATTCAAAATATTATATCATAAATGATAAAAGATAAATGGTAAAATTATGCCTCATGATAAATCACATAGAACATAATAAATGATAGCTAAGAGGTTAACGCAAACATCATGGGCAGCCGGTTGCAAACATAGTAATAACAAAACAACAAAAACGATGTAGGATGCCAGAGGAGTGTTAAAGAAATCACAGCCTTGGATATGGGGTCTTAAGATAGTACCAAAGGGAAAATAAGTAATGTAAATTTATGTTCAGTGATACTTGTTTGACTTACAAGGCTTACAAGTAATAAACAAAACTGCAGTTTCCAATTACGACGTGCCATCATGCCACCAATAAAAACAAAAGTTTGATGCCAAACACTTTTGCTCCCATACTCTTCATGCCAAATAAAAACTAATTATTTTTACTTTTACTGGCAAACTGGTTTAGAGGCTGCCTCTGTGGTAAGAAAAACTAAAATCAAAAATAGATTGACACAAAATGCCAAACTGATCATTTTGTAAGTGATGATGACTGTCAGTTCTCCAAGAAAGAACTGTTAATGAGTTAACACAGAAGAAAAATGCTTCTGGACTGACAAAGGCATCGCATCAGAG
The DNA here is from genome assembly GCF_001858045.2 of Oreochromis niloticus. Taxonomy (NCBI): domain Eukaryota; kingdom Metazoa; phylum Chordata; class Actinopteri; order Cichliformes; family Cichlidae; genus Oreochromis; species Oreochromis niloticus. The sequence goes on from NC_031965.2 coordinate 34,895,100, forward strand.
TTTGTCCAAGTTGTCACTTGCTCTTGGTCAATCCACAGAGAACAGATGATCATTTTGTGGTTTTAGAAGCCATCACATCCCATCTATCCCCTACTGGCTCCCCTTCAGCCACTCTCCTGTGACTTGGCAGACATGCAAATGATCCTGTCAATATCGCCCTCACCCCACATCCCCAGCTCCCAACCCTGCAAATAAGTCATGTCCATTTGCTGAAATGGGGGCTGTGACCCAGGCTGGCTGTCACACCACATACTGCCTCTCCTCAGTCACTTTGGAGACAGTACTGAAATCTCAACTAAAGGACAGAAGAAAGAACATAAGGGAGAAAGTTTGAGATTTATGTTTAGCTGTTTGTTCATGGGGATTATAAGAATTACTTTTGCAGCATTGCAAACATTACAAATGCCATACGCACACAAATGCATATGTAGAGGAAACCAACGGCATTCACATATCTCTTCCAGTTTGAACTAAGCCTGAATAAATGTGTGCCAATAAAGACTTTACTGCAACTTTTTATACTCTCGGGCATTACTATAACTAACGGGGGGCTGGAGCCTATCTCAGCTTCCATAGGCTGAGAGGCGGGGTACACTCTGGACAAGCGGCCAGTCTATCGCAGGGCTAACACACACAGAATTCACAGTCACATTCACACCTATGGGCAATTAAGAATCACTAATTATTCTAAAACCATCTAACTGCATGTCTTTGGACTGTAGGAGGGAACCCACACAGACACAAAAAGAACACACAAACGCCACACAGTAAGGCCCCAGCCAAATGGGGACCTTCTTGCTGTGAGGCTTCCCGTTTATTAATTTACTATGTTATTAAGATAAGATAAGATAAGATAACCTTTATTAGTCCCACACGTGGGAAATTTGTTTTGTCACAGCAGGAAGTGGACAGTGCAAAAGTTATGAAGCAAACATTTGAATAAAATAAAATAAGAATAAATACAGTACACAACTGTACAGAATAGAATAAAATAAAATACTATATACAGTAGAATAAAATAGAATAAAATATACAATAAGATAAAAATAGAATACAAATGCTATATACAACTGAGTAAAAATACAACGATGCCAGAAAAGATTATTGCACATTAGTGTTATTGCACATGTGTGGATGTGTGTGTTTGATCGGTTAAAGTCTTTGTTGTGGAGTCTGACAGCAGTGGGGAGGAAAGACCTGCGAAATCTCTCCGTCCCACACCGTGGGTGCCGCAGTCTCCCACTGAAGGAGCTGCTCAGTGCTGTCACAGTCTCATGCATGGGGTGGGAGATGTTGTCCAACAGGGATGACAGCTTAGCCGCCATTCTCCTGTCACTCACCACCTCCACTGGGTCCAGAGGGCATCCTAGAACAGAGCTGGCCCTTCGGATCAGCCTGTTCAGTCTCTTCCTGTCCCCAGCAGAGATGCTGCCACCCCAGCAGACCACACCATAGAAGATGGCTGAGGCCACCACAGAGTCATAGAAGGTCTTCAGGAGTGGGCCCTCTACTCCAAACGACCTGAGTCTCCGCAGCAGGTACAGCCTGCTCTGCCCTTTCCTGTAGAGGGCGTCTGAGTTATGAGTTATTATTGTGATATTTATTATATCATTATATGAAATGTGAAAAATGCCTGTTTAAACACACCAATTAAATTAGTAATAAAATTATATATTTATTTATTCTTTTTTCTTTGCAAGCTACTTATTAATTGTATAAGACAAAGTAATTACAGGCAGTATTAATGTCATAGTTTATCAACACTTGTTTTTAGATATGCATGAGGACATGTTCCAAAACATTTTAGCAAAATGTTTTAACAAACAACAACGTGACATATACATCATGTCAACAACATACACGTAACATAGACATAATGTTGCCATTTGTTTATTAAATATGACTTGTAAGGATTTTAGTGTCATGAAAATAATAGCCAAAAGATAAAAGTTGTATGATTCGCATTACTCTACTGGAGAAAAATAGTATCTATTCTATTCTGTTCTCTTTTGCCAAATTGTTACTCAAATTCAGCCTTTAGACCTATTCACTCATAGTTCCCTGTTTCCATGACACCATTTTTTTTTACTTGGCTGCTGAGTTAATTCAAAAAACCATCTCTTTAAATAATTCCATAGGCTTGACTGATGCTGACAATGTCAACTAAAAGAACCATTTGTCACAACAACCTTTGAATCCACTGTAATCTATCATGTAATGACTGGATGTCTAGCCATAAAATATGATACTGACAGTCTTGCATTTTAACTGACTAGCTTTGAGCTAGTTTAAATATTAAAAATGTTAATATTACAGCATATTCTTAAATCATTCTATACCTTGATATAAGCCATATAAGGCAATTGTTTTCATATGAGTGCATTGCTGTCTTCTTGTTTCATGCACAAGTATAGAGAATACACAGCATGCAAGTAAAACACATTCCTGCGACGTTATTTCACTGGTTCACAAGTGGAGGTAAGGTGGTAAAGAAGAAGGTCGGTAAATGTTAAAAACATGTTAGCTTGAAATTGTTTTTCTTCCAGATGTTTAATGAGGAATTATACAACTATGTAAACAAAAGTTTGCTCACACCTACTCATTCTGGGAGCTTTTCTTTTCTTGACAGCTATTTTATCTCTTAAGGAAATTATCATCATATAAGGTCCTACGTGGCAATTAAAAAGAAAAACAACAAAAAAAACAACCAAACAATGTATCCACTGCTTGGATACGCTGACGTTTGATGGCAGTTTTATAGATAATTGGAAATATCTTACCCTCATGAACATGTGTGCCTTGTCATAAATTAATTGGTGTGATTCCTTGCCTTCTTAATGTCCTTTAGACCATTAGTTTTGTTGTGCAATTTTGAAATTTTTGGGTCCAGGCATGTGTGTCTGTGAAATTTGGAAAAGGTAAATTGATGGCAGCTGCATGTGGGGTTCCTCTTTTGAAACATGACACATCCCATCTGGTTTGCGTTTAATGGAACCATCATTTGTTTTTCAGGACAAATGACCCAAAAACAGATCACCAGACTGCAAGGGTCATTTGACCAAGAGTGAGATTTATTGTGTGCGACACAAGATGACCTATCCTACAAAATCAAAAGACCTAAAGATTAGGGATAAGTTTGATCAATGAGTGAAGTAAAAACAATTCACAGAATATGTTAACTCGATTTTGTAATATTTGGTTATTCTAAAGCTGAGGCTGTATCGCGAGTGCTTTCCTACATATTTCAGTATGTCAGCGGGGCAGTTTGAGCTCTTGTTGGCAGAGTTGGGATGACATCTGAGGAGGCAGAGAAATAATTTCAGAGAGCTGATCGACTCAGAGTAGCATCTAGCTGTGCTTTTGAGGTAAAATAGCATTATTTTACTCTTTCCATGTACTGGTGCACGTTTTTTGCTAAATTACCCAGCTGGCGTGAATAGCTGCCTCAAGCATGGGTGAGTCTGACACACATTTTTAATACACAAAATATTCTCACAGATTTTACTCGTCCTGTGTGCAAAGGCTTTTAGTATCAGAAAGGAAGATTATCCAGGCTATGCTCATGTTGCACAGTCAGGTCAACCCCTCACATCAAAACACAAAGATTGCAATCGTTAAAACTATGCACAGTAAATATTTTTGAGATTGGTTTCAGAAATTACAACTGAGCTACCATTTGCTAAATAATATAAAGGGACTGTCCACTTAGCTGGCCACTGCGGTCCAATGCCATCCTGTAAATGTGACACAGGCCTGACACCAGGGCATGGCAGTAAAGATGGGCAATGAAGCTTAGCTTTTAGGGCTGCAGTGTGGGCTTTAAATGTACTAAACAGAATGTGGCATTTTGAGGTGTGTACGTGTGTGTGCTGTCGATTGTGTGTATGTAGGCGCAGAGTGATGGTGGGTGTTACTCTATTTACTGGGCATTCTGCCTCCAGAAACAGCCCTTGTCTTCACCTCAGAACAACAGGAGACATGACAGCCATACGGTCCCTCTGCAGCTGGCTAATTGTGTGCAACATGTCTGTGGAGTGGAATGCTTCTAGCCCACCGCCTACCCCACTTCTTCATGACTGTGCTGATGATAAAAGCTGGTTACACAGAACAATAACCATTTAGGTAAGGTATGATTCACAAGGTGTTCTTTGGCTGAGATACCACACAGGAGCTACAGAACATAATGGTGGAGCCCAACACTGTAAGGTTAGATTCTCCAAAACTGTGAACATAATCATCTTTTATTTGCTACACAGTGTACTACCCACGATGGAATAACACTGTAACCACGAGTTAGAGGAGCAAAATGATGATTCATAAGTGTCTGAAATCGCAGTGTACCACTTTGTAGAGAGTGACTGTAGACAAACTGAACATAACAGTTCAGACATCAAAGTATTCTGGTCAGATTTCAAGGCAAAGCAGACATTCAAGGACCTCAATATTATGAATTTTAATGGATTTTCATGACTGCCCAGTGACAATATGCAAAATAAATAAATAAATAAATAAATACATCTAAGCATAAATATGGTCACAGGAGGAGGATGTGCGGTGGAGAGTGTTCTGTGCTCTGGCATCAACGTGTGGCACGGAAACTGCACTGTGGCAGAGAGGAAAGCTCTACAGAGGGTGGTGAAGGCTGCTCAGAGAGTGGTTAGAGGCAGCCTCCCAACCGTCACATACATATACACCTTCAGATGCAAGAAGAGGGCCACCTGTATCATGAAGGACCCCACTCACCCAGCACACCCACTCTTTGTCCCGCTCCCCTCAGGCAGGAGGCTGAGGAGCATTAAATGCAAAACAGCCAGACTGAGAAACAGCTTCATTCCAGAAGCTGTGAGACTCCTCAATACATAAATGGACAGGAACTGCTATCGTAGCACCTTAATCACTACTGACACTTACTGACACTGTCACTTTATCAATGCTGGCATCATGCCCTTTGCTGCTAAAAGTATTTATTTATACCCATATTTATACCTACACTCTATACCCATACTCCATACTGGTACTCAGGTTGTTGCACTCTACTTATTGCATTATTTATCGTGTTTATTTTATTACTTGTTATTCTGTTTGTATAAAAAAAAACAACAACTATTATTTATTACTTAAAAAAAAAAATCTGTATCTTTATTATCTGCATTATTTTGTTTCTTTTATCTCCGGGACCATATGTACATAATTTCGTTCCACCTCATGTTAACATGTGATGCGAATGACAATAAAGCTCCTTGAACCTTGAACCTTGATAAACACACGTTCTTGTCTTTTGGGGTAAATGTAATCATGGCAAAACATTTTTGCCAAGCATCCATACCGTTTACAATAACATTGTAATTACCACTATATAAAAAAGTACAGACTAATGCTGTATTTGTAACATTTATCCAGTGGTTGCAGTGTAAACACATGGAATGAAAACACAGTAATGAAAACTGGATAATATTTATTGTTATTTTGTTTTAATAATTTCTGATTCTGCCTAATGAATTATAACATAAGCCATGTGTGCTGCAATGAAGTATTTTTCTATTTTTGTATTGGCATAAGCATAATCCATTTGATCTTTCTCAGATGCTGGATGATTTCTTATATTTTAAAAATAGGTTTAAAAATTCAGTTTTTAAGAAAACTTGCAGGTAGGGTTGGATCATGTGACCTTGAACAATGCCATACCTATTAAGGCTACCAAAGGACTTCCCATGATGAACTGAATACTCCTTTGTTCTTTGTTTTCACTTCCTGTGCATGTACAGTTCATAGTAAAGTCATTCAACACAATATCATGGCAAAGCATGTAATATGCTGGTCCACTGTGTACACGCTTTGCCTCTCCAAAATGTGAAATGGGAAGTTGCAGTAATTTGCAGTAAGCTGCAGTACCAGTAGAGGAAGATGTTTTATTTTTACTTTATTCTAATTTTATTTCAACCCAACATAATCACAAGAAAGCGTTTAAACAGACATTACTAACAAATTTACATATAAATGCATATTAGCCACCTAGCGTAATTGTAGCATAGAAGGACCCTGGAATGTACTTGATACTTTACTTGGTCACTTGTGACTTTTTGGCTTTAATTTTATTATCTTAACCTGCTGGTACTGCAACTTCTTAATGCGGGACTGTAGCTTTCATTTCATGCTTTGGAAAGGCAAAGAGTGAAGTGTACACTGTGGACCAGCGTCATGTGTATTACATGCTTTAGACTAATGCAGAATGTAAGGTTTATGCCTCAGTAAATTAACAGTATTGGCAATTACCAAAATCATTTTTTATGTTTCCATAATAGTTAATGTATTAGAATGTGCAAGCTCTTTAACTGAAATTATATTTTTAATACTAAAATGTAATTACTGTCATTATTTATGAACTTTCAATGACTGTTTTACAAAAAGCTTAAAAAACAGTAAAGCACTTAAAAAAAAAAGCCAAATTACAGATATTTATCCATTCTTAAATAGAAAATTAGTTTTAGTCGCTGAGTGTTATGCTTTATTAATTTATAACTTCAAGTTTAGCGTGCCAGCTCAAATTGAGGTATAAAAACATGAATTCAGTTCAGTGAACTCTGTAAACTTTAGCTTTAAAGTTGTGTATTCTTGTTTTCATGACAGGTAGATTAATACCTTTAGTAATGACTGTATCTTTTACTTACATTATGAAGTTTGGTCTCCTACTTTTTTTAGCACATATTTTGCCCAGTACATAGTTTCCCTATGCCCCCCCACCATCATTCCACTCATCCCACTCTTACGGCAGATTGCTGGCTGTTTCCGAACCCAGTTCTGCTGGAGACGTCTCTCTGTTAAAAAGAGTTGCTCCTCCCCAACTTGACCATGTTTGATAGGGAACTGTCTGATTATTGTAATTTCTTCTCTAATATTGAAACATCTTTGTTTTGCAGGAGAGTGCTTTAAGATATATGTTGTTAACTGACAATACACACATAAAACAACTGAAACACTAATTGAATAGTTCCATTGGCTTTGATATACACTGGAAACATCTCATTGAAAATAGCTGACCTTGCATATCAGTCTGTGCCTCCCATGTTTGCTCTCTTTGCAGACACTTCCATACTTTTTATGCCTTGTCACTTTGAAGCTTTTAGAAAGATTTAACGTAACAAGTTGTAATGAAGAAACAATTAACACTGTACATTATGTAAAATGAATGTAGTATAACCCTGTTTATGATCTTTGATGTTACACTAGTGGTGGTGCTTTAGAGCCTGGAAATGCCTGTAAGATTTAAGTCCATTACAGACATCTTTAAATACTAGATGGAAGTTTCCACTGAAATTTGGGACGGTAAGTTTTGATCACTGTTTATTCATGTGGTGCTATGGTAGATGTCATATTTGGTTTGTATGTCATAATTGTATTGTTGTTATTCAATCATAGCTTTAATTTCAGCTGTGATTTGGTTTATGGCTAAATACTGGCAATGACAATCTCATTAGCCGTAGCTAGAAAGCATGAAAAATTTCTTAACATTTCCCTCTTCCCTATGGTTATGCAAAAGCTCTGAATACAACTATGACTAAATATTCTGCAGTATGTTGCTGCTTTTTTATCAATACCTGTATATCTGTTAGACCACTGGCCTGTAGTCCACATAAACACTGGTTTGGCTTACTAGTTATTTCTCCCATAAATGGTATGCTCTGTGCAGATTTACAGCTGTTCCATATTTTTTCCTGGATTTTTCAAAAGTCTGACCTCAACATTCTCCATGGGATGTTTATTGCCATGAATTTCTTCGTGTCCTTCTCTGCTGATTAGTAATTTCCCCCAACCTTGGAACAGACTTGTTCCTTGGTATGCAACCTTTTACAGGAGTAGATCTTGTAGACATAAGCCAAATTACTTATTGAGCCACCGTTCTACATATGTGCAATATAATAAACTCAGTTCAGATTTATTTCTGTAGCACCAAATCACAACAACTGTTGCTTCAAGGCATATTAGGTAAAGACCTTACAATAATATGGAGAAAACTGTGTCAAACAATCCCCTCATTCAAATTTTATATAGAAAATTCCCCTCTTACCCAGCGGGCGGTCTATCCTTCAAGCTCGGATCCTCTACCAGAGGCCCGGGAGCTTGAGGGGTCCTGCGCAGTATCTTTGCTGTTCCTAGGACTGCGCTCTTCTGGACAGAGATTTCCGATGTTGTTCCTTAGATCTGCCAGAGCCACACAACTAGTTTGGGGGTCACTGCACCGAGTGCTCTGATTTCCACTGTTACACAACTCCCACACAAACACAAGACAGAAGATGAAGCATCGCCAAATATGTTTCCAAACCAACTTCTTTCTAAGCTAAAGACTAGAAAATATGATAAAGCATATCTTCCCTTTGACTTCACCTGCACAACAGTGGTGCCAAGGTAGGTATCCCTTGCAAGATTTGTTTCCTCTGCGTCGGGAGCACGCACTGGGCTGTCCAAATCACAGACAAACAGTTGCTGTTTTTAAACCCATTTTCCACAGAGAGGCATTTTTTGAAAAATGTATTGATAGCAATGTTGAGTATTATTACATAAGGGAGAAAAAACAACTACACGTAAAATAATTACACCATAAACATGGTTTGTTTTTCTGTTACATCCACAGGTACACGGGTATTTTTGAAAACGGAGATTTTTCAGTAAATATCTCCTTCCCCATATAAACACAAAAAAACGAAGTCAAACGCTGGATCTCTGGTCTCTCAAAGGGGCAGGCTGTAGGCTACGGTGTGCCCGATCCAGTGTCGGAGCGTTATCCAGGCCCAAGACCTTCTGTAGTAGCTGAGCCACAGAGTTGACAGGGAGTGTCCCAGTCTCAAAGTGCTCCCTTACGCCAAGTATTCAAATATTACATCTGCGCTGTCTTCCCCTCAAGGTCTTCGCTCTTGTCAGAAAGAGCTGATATGATTTCTTTCAGATCGTTAACTTGCTTCTCCAAGTGCACAACCTGGTACGAATATGTGTTTGTAGCTTCTTCCAGGCTAGTTAGCTGGCTGTGATGTTCAGTGCAGGTAGCAGCTAAAGCACCAATCTTAGCACCAAGTTCAGGCCACACCTCATCTATTTGGTCAGAAATGTTACTGCGAAGCAAATCGATCAGGTCATTGAGAGCTTGGCAGTTGTTCTCAACCTTTGCTTCCAGCGTAGAAATCCTGGCAACTTTTCGCTGAGTTTTTCTCCGAAGTAGCTATAGCAGCCACTAGCACGGCCGTGTCCAGGGATGTAGCATTGCTGTCAGTAGCCTTAACTCCATCAGTCTTTCTGGTATTTTTAGACACTGACATTGTTGCACAGTTCCCTTGAATGATGCACATGTTTGCAGTAGTAACTCAGCTGATGACAGATAACACATCAGTGCCAGATATCACGGCATTTATATGAAAAAATAGCGTATCCCTGTGGAGCAACTCAGCCCCGCGTCTTTACATGCCGCTGCTCCTACGTCACCCCGCAAACTAGCATTTGAGTTATTGCAGTGAAATTTTGACAAAATGGACTTTGACAAAATGGATTTTCTCACTTTGATTTTCAGAGTGTCTTAGAATTCAGCCCTTTGTAGGTTGATAAATTTAATTTCCATCAAACATTGTGGTATCCTTTCTTTTCTATCACATTACCCAGTCCTTAACTGTATCCAGCACGATTTAAGGGCTCCCCCACATGCCACTGAGATCTGATATTTTTTCAAAGTGCTCCTTTAATTTTTTTGAGAAGCGTATATGCTACATACAATGCGGATACACATCTCAAATATATGCAAGCAGTTTTTGATTGCTCTTTTTTTGCTGAAATATTGAATATACACAAGCATGTTTATGAATAAAGAAATGCTAAGATTGTGTGATAAGAAAACCATGTGCAAAAGAAAATGCATAAAAAACTTGTTAAGGAGAAATGAAAGCGCCTTCAGGAGAAAAGTTAGTAATCATGTGGTTGCCAGTGTTTGTATGCATGTGCATGTGCATACAATAAAAGGTGGTAAAAACATTTTACATAGCAAAGGAAGGAGGATAAAATAAACAGGGAGAAAGAAAATATCTCACTTGCTTAAGCTGCTGATGGGAATACGCTATTAGGTTTAACCTTCACACTAACAATACAATAGAATGATCAAAGTCAGTGACCTACTTTCCCTTGCCTAATTCAATCCAGCCCAAATTTACCTTGAGGAGGGGAAAAGGGGTTCCAGAACAGAAGTGGAGAATCCCTGAGGAGGAAGCACAATCTTGAGCAAATGCTATCAACAGAGAACGACACCAATAGAGATTGACAAAAGTGTGACACAGGTAGACCTCCAGCTCAACACTTTGTTGTGGTCTTCATCAAACATTAACAGTGAGGACGAACACCATGGAAAACATTGCACTTGGAGAACAGCGATGATGAAAAGCCCCCAAATGCATCTGACAAGGAGTAAATATTGAATTGAAAGATAAACAAGGTGAATGTCCTTCATTATTCATGCCAATAAGGAGACAAAGAAACTTGATAGCATTGAAAACAACATGCTTTATCTGTCTCTTCTTCTCCTGGAAGACCCTCTCAGACACACTGCAGATGAGGTCAAAGCAAATGAACGCAGTGTTTCGGTTCTTTTACTGTTTAACTACACCCAGCAAAAGGCACTTTTGTATTTCAACATTATCTCACATTATCAGTTTTTGGTTCCTAGTGAAATGACAGTCACACACATAGGCTCTTTTTATGATTGGGCCACAGAGCACACTCCATTTCTATTCTTGTGGTGCAGGACCTTATTGGTAGCTGCTCTGCATTCAGTGGCTCCATTATCCCTACAAATCCATGTTTGGGATGCAAGTCGGGTCTACTTTGATTTAAAGAATCTTCTCCTTTCAGCAGCTTTATATTACAGCACAGCTGATATGCACATGCAATCTGGACTTTGAAATGGCATATTTGAAATCTCAGAGAGTGACCTCAATGCATACTTATTAGTATAATAATAAAATATACTTTATATAGTACTTTATACTATATAGGCAAGGCAAGGCAAGTTTATTTATATAGCACAATTCAACAACAAGGTGATTCAAAGTGCTTTACAGAGACATTAAAAACAAAAACAAATAAAAAGCATGATTTAAATTTGATTAAAACAAGCAAACAAACAAACAAACAAACAAACAAAACAGTATATAAAATCAAATATCAAAACAGTAGATAAAATCAGAACAGTAGATAAAATCAGTAGTTAAAAAGTAGGTTTTGAAATTTAAACTTAAGTGTGGATTTGGTGCTTTATTCAAATGCAGCTGAGAACAGGTGAGTCTTCAACCTGGATTTAAATAAACTGAGTGTTTCAGCTGAACTGAGGCTTTCTGGGAGTTTGTACCAGATATAAGGAGCATAAAAGCTGAATGCAGCTTCTCCGTGTCTGGTTCTGACTCTGGGGACTGATAACAGACCGGATCCAGATGACCTGAGGGATCTGGAAGGTTCATACTGGGTCAGGAGATCACTGATGTATTTCGGTCCTAAACCATTCAGAGCTTTATAGACCAGCATCAGAACTTTAAAGTCTATCCTCTGACGGACAGGCAGCAAGTGTAAAGACCTCAGAGCTACTACTATACATTAATACTTCATATATATATATTAAAAAAACGGTTTATCCTTCAAGCTCGGGTCCTCTACCAGAGGCCTGGGAGCTTGAGGGTCCTGCGCAGTATCTTAGCTGTTCCCAGGACTGCGCTCTTCTGGACAGAGATCTTCGATGTTGTTCCTGGGATCTGCAGCCACTCGCCTAGCTTGGGAGTCACCGCACCTAGTGCTCCGATTACCACGGGGACCACCGTTACCTTCACCCTCCACATCCTCTCGAGCTCTTCATTGAGCCCTTGGTATTTATCCAGCTTCTCGTGTTCCTTCTTTCTGATATTGCTGTCATTCGGAACCGCTACATCGATCACTACGGCCGTCTTCTTCTGTTTGTCTACCACTGAACTGTGGTAGACTGTGGATTCTTCTTCGATATATATATATATATATATATATATATACATATACATATATATATATATACATATATATCGCACGCCTTTTGACGGGTAGCAGGAAATTTTTCTCCATCACTCCTGTTCTTGCTGGCTTGCACTGGCTGCCAGTTAAGTACTGTATTCAATTTAAAATACTACTCTTCACGTACAAAATTATGAATAATTTGGTGCCGAGCTACCTCAATAAGCTTCTTAGGTTACACACTCCTGTTAGAGCACTTAGATCTGCTACCTAACTTCTTCTGGAGCAACCTCGTTCTCGGCTGAAGTCTCGGGGCGACCGTGCGTGTGCTGTAGCTGCCCCAGTCTTATGGAACAATCTTCCTGTTGTTATCCGGGCGTCTGACTCTATGCCATTGTTTAAATCACGGCTAAAGACTTATTTATTTAATTTTGCTTTTCCACCTAGCTAATATTTGGTGTGCATTGATACTTTTTTATCCGTTATGCTTTGTTAACTACTTTTATGTATTATGATTGTCATGGTTTTTATAATTGATACGTGCCAGGTCCTTTGTCTTTTCCCTCTCCCATCTCCTTTTTCCTATCTTATTTTGTCAAGCACCTTGGTATACCCTTGGTTTTTTAGTGTGCTTTATAAATAAAGTTTATTTATTATTATTATAACTCCAGAAAGCCCTGAAAGATCTAGAGCCTTACCGAACAGGGTGAATTTTATCAATAAATAAATTAAAAAAAAATCAGCCCAACTTAACCATAATTGTTATGGTTGTCATGAATGGCCCTTTAATGAAGATTTTCAATTATTATTAAATCAGTATTTTCTGTCTACACAAAGCCAGAAGCTAATCTTGCTGAAATCCAAAAGATTTCCAGTTCAATTAACCATTTTTCTGTTTTCCATATCCATCCATCTTATTTCTTCTTCTTAACCAATTCAGAGTCATGGGGCAGCTGGATCCTATCCCAGCTGCCATAGGGTAAGAGGCAGGGTACATCCTAGACAAGTTACCAGCCTGCCACAGGGCCAACACTGAGAAACAGACAACCATTCACACTCACTCACTGAATGAATCACACCCCCACTAGCATATCCTTGGACTATAGGATGAACCTGGAGTATCTGGAGAAAAACCACAGAAACACACGTGAGATTATGCAAACTCCAAACAGAAAGGCCCCTTGCTAATCTTTGCACCACTGTACTGTCCCATGTTTCTCCCATAGTTAGTAATATTCAAAGCACCATAAGAAATAATTACAAGAAATAATTCTGTACAAGAATTTTGGACATGATTCAACATTAAAAGCACCCATATGTCCAGTTTCACTATATTCCAGTTCTTTTTTTTGTAAAATGCTCTTTTATAAATGTGTGTAATCATGTGTGCATATATAGCAATTATACACGCTTTCGCTGTTGTGTAGATATATGGGAGTGCACGGATTGAGAGAAATATTGGGTGCCAATCTAATTTTCTGATTTGGGGCCAGATACCAAAGCATCTAACATCCACCTGACGTACACACCCATACACAAACATATATCACCCCATCCAACTTCATCTTGGCAGACATTTACACAGAAGCAATCTTCCTCATCATTACTGACCACCTTCTGTGACAATGCCAGAGGCAGCATGACACAGGCCTGTGCCAGCATCACCTTCCCCTTCTCATCATTCCCACTGCAGGTACACAATCCAGTGGCCATTGTTTTAGCCAGTGTCATCATTTTATTCACTGTGCCCAGCCAGTGTTTTCCTTGTATTGTAAAGCACTCTGTAAATAAGCCTCGATTATTTACTTACTACTTTCTGAATCTAATACCAACCAGGAAAGCATGTCTGGTATAGGATGTCCAGAATGTTTGAAGACAACAAGCTACGATACAGGAAAGAAAGCGACTGGACTTTTCACCTCTCATTTGAGTTCATCTCACCTCATTTCTCGGATGAGATGTTAAATGTCCTCACAAAAGTCTAGCGGTTTCTCTGTATAGAATTACTTCAACTTGCTGAGCACAATATAGGTCCAGGATCATGTGCCATTAGTTTCTTATTCTTGCCTAGAACTCTCACATGCTTCCTGTGAATCTGGAAGATTTTCCCAAACTTTCCCTCTGTATTGCCTCCTCTTAATCTGTAAAATACCCAGATAACCATCACTTTGAACAAGACCCTTTTTCATACAGCTCATTTTATTTTAACTCTTATTCTTGCTCGTGTACCTTGCCTTCCTAGAGTGTCATATATGTCCCTTTGCCTGACTGAAAGATCCCCTTGATCAAAAAAAGAAAAGGCTGTTACTTTTTCATCATATCCCGTCATCTCTCTTGGTGTTTCATTTGTTGCCAAGCAGAGTTTTGGGCCATTGCTTGTCTTTAGTATAGGGTTTCTGTTAGTGCAACAGCAGGATAACTATATTGCACAGAGCACACACAGTTTTGTTTTGTCCTTTCTCCTCGAGGCTGTGTGCATTCATCTCCATGTACAGCCTGTTCCGCCATTGTCACTGCACTGTCGCTGGTTATAGCTGAGTGAAAACGTACTCCTGCACCCTCTCAGGCCAACTAATTATGGACTTTGATTATTCCCATTTTGTTTTACTGAGTGCAGTGCCGTCGCCAACAGGCGGACTGGCAGAAAGGCCAGCACCATTGATTGTCTCAGTTTCGGGCCTAATTGAGCCAAATGGGAATGGCTGTTGCCAGAGTTCACTCTCCTCCAGTGTTTACATGCTGATCCACCAGAGAGACATTCATTACTGCTTCGCTGAAAACTCCTCTAGACATGCTCACGCACAAATATACGCTCACATTTTGTATTCATATTGATAAAGGGGTGAAGTTCTCTGTGGTCTGCACATACAGCTGGGCCTGCAGATGCTACTGGGAATTAATGCTGTTGTTTAATCGAGCTTGGGTCTACATCACAGAGCCATCCTTTCTCAACATCACAGTCTGAATGTTTGCTGCTGCTCAACCCACACTGATTTCTAATTGCATGCTAGGGATCATGGTGTAAGATTTGTTGTCCGATTGAAATATTAAAATCCATGCATGTGAAGTTTCTTTCACAGACATGTTAATTGCGGTCATGACATAACATTCTCAGGGAGTATTTCTTTAAGGACCATTCTCCTTGACACAGTTTCCATTTATTTGCAGTGCTTGTGCTATGATTGCAACCACTCTCCTTTGATAAAGGATAAAGCAATGATAATTTTACACTTTTAAATCTGTACTGGACTAAAAACCCTTATTGTCTATGTGATTATGCCATAAAAACCTATTATATAAAGGTTTGCTTCCATCCTATTCAATTATGTGGCTCCAAAAAAAATCTGTCTAAACAGTTTAGACTTTTGTTTGAAGTGTTTCATGTACGATACAATTTATAGTTTTGGCTCCAGTCCATGCCTTTTACCCTTTTTGAAGATGAAACAGTATTTTAATATTTGGCACAAGTCGAGGGACAGCAGGGAGGATTCTAAACATAGACGCTGATATAAGTGCTCTCAGAAGCCATTTTGGATATGGTTTACAGTGTAAGTGATCATAGCATTTCTTAAACCATTGTGATCAGATGTAGTTTTGCTGGTATAAATTAATACAGCTGTGGTGGAAAATAGAATCCTCCTTGTTGTTTTCCTAATGTTATGCTAGTCACTGGTGCAAGAGAAGGACAGCTGTGGACAGATGGATGGCCCAGTGGCAGAGAAGGTAGGCAGACCTGATCTGAAGTAAAGTTTGCCAAAACGCAGATAGATGGCGCTGCTCAGCAGTCTTGCCCAGCGGGAAGGCAAACAGACAGAGCTGGTGGTAAAAGCAGGAACACCTCCAAGGGCAGGGCATGAGGTTTAAGTTTAAGAGACACTTTGCGGTTTGCCACTGACAGAGCTTTCTTTTTATACTCCTCTTTCCCACACTACATATTAGCACATGTTATAATATAGATATTATTGTAATATAGACACCAGATAGATAGGAAGTGTACCTCCAATGATGTAGTACTCAACACATTAGCTTGGCAAATGAAACGTCACTGGTTGCAGTCAGAGACACAAGTCCCCTTTGGGGAATGCGGCAATCCTAGCTAAATCAAACATACAGAACTAGTCGCTGTGGTGACCCATTGTGGTGAGAGAGCAGCTGAAAGTAAGTTTCTAAAGAAAATTATTTTTTAAAATTGACAGCTTCTTTTAGCTGTTATTACCACTATGAAGGAAATATGGAAGTCAGGTGTTTTTCACTAAACTCATAAGAAATACTGATGGAATATTATCTGAGAAATACCAACATGATCACATCAACAATATTCATTCTAATTTATCTATGATACCTGCAGCATAACAGTGACTAGGAAGTAAATCTTTCTCGTTAAGACTTTGACACAAAAATAGACAAAACAAAAACAGTTAACATACCTATATCTGTTATCATACCTGTGATTTTTTTTGTTCTGATTAACCAAAAAGCAAGTGTTACCTCTCCGTGCAATTTGTAGTAAATTGCCTACTGCAGTGCTTAGTAAATCACATTTCTATGACTCATTTAAATACTCTTCTCTCAAGAGATTGTACCCTGAAAAAGAAAGCCTTACAAATACACATCAAATAAAGCTAGCCACTGAAATAACTGTCAGTGCCTTTCAGTAGCAAAACTGACTCTGCATCTCTTGAGTAAATCCTGAGAGAATTTTTTTAATGTCAAAAGACTGTCACTAAATCAGTAAATCTTTACAGTTTTTGAAAACTCAACACTTTTGAGACCAAAGCTTCACTGATTATAATTTAGCTTGTAGAATAATGTTTAACTAAAACACTACAGGCACACAGCAAAGCCTTCAAAGAGGACGGGGTGATAAATTTCAATTCTTTGTGATCAATCCATGCTACCACAGAGCTCTAGGACATCAACATAAAGCTGTATTTCATTTCTTATAGCAGGCTCTTTCATTGAGGTCAGGTTATCAGGAAAAAGTGATGCACAGGGAATCCAACACTTTTTACATATGTATCATATGATTAAGGTGCTATAAACCAGGCTGCTGCACTGGGACATAATCTATGCGGCAAGTGCATGTTTACTGCTTAAGTATCAATGTGAACAGAGAGTAAATGCGAATGTCACATTTTAGCTGTCTTCCTGTTTCTACCAGATTTCATTTTGTGAAAAAAAAAAATTCTTGGAGCAAGCATGAATGGTAGACTACATGATACATTGGTTGGTGTTTCAAGATAATACACTTTTTGATAGACCTCTTCTCAACAGAGTCACCATTAAAATGAAAAATTCCTTTAATAAGGCAACCACAATGTTCATTATGTCATTATGTGGGAGTGGAACATTTCTGTTTTTATAAGTGAATTTTTCTTCGTTGACTGATTTGGCAGCCATCAATAGAGTTTAGCAGAGTCGTTTCAGCCAGCCAACTTTTGAATAGACCCATTATCTTGTTGCACTGCCCTCATAGAAAAGTGTGAAGTCTGTTTCTGATAACCTGAGTGGCAAAGGCAAAAATTAACAGTTATCATTACACATGTCTCCACTGCCTTTGATAAAAGGACCTTCTTAATGGGGACGATTACTGTAAACGTGTGCAATTTAACCGGATCAACTCAATAGGTGACTTGATCTGGTGATAGGACTTTAATGCTAGAAAAACTGTGTCCACCTGAAAGGCTCAGGCCAATATTGATTATGGCAGCATTAAACATTTAAGTAATCACTGCACTTAGCTAAATGATTGTGTAATGAATAATAGATGAGATGGAAGGCAGACAGGGTAATAAATGGTCTGGGGAATAATAACTGGCCATGTGATATTCAGCCATGCGTCTATATCCACAAGAACACTTTTTTTTCTCTCTCTCTTCAAAACTGCACCAACTCTCACTCTCTGTCATGAATTGGGGCATTTGCCTATAGCAATACTGTACACACACATATACACACTGTGCCGAGGAATCGTTGGGGATTTAATCAATTCACATTACTCTTGTGGAATGTTCAATGTAAGTGCAGGACTTATCCCCCCAAGAGTTAGACTGCTGTTGGGCTGTTTGGTTAAGAATTGCAGAGAATATAGATTTTCTTAACTAAAACACCCTTTTTTTCCTATTCTGATTTATTCTATTCTATTCTGTTGTACACGGTGGCCTTGAGAGTAACCAAAGAAATTAAAGAAGAGAGTAATAGCACACAAAGATTCTTGAATTTAAATCCAGCAAATTAATGGTAGAATATGACTTCCATATGGAATAGTAGATTTTTTTGTAAACCCTTTTTTGATAAAATCAGATGATATTTTATGAAAGAAAGTGTGTGAGAGAGAATAGGGATTCTATACAAGTAGTTAAGATCCTGCTTATCAACTGCACTTGATTAACTGATCCTGCGTAAGTGTGATCACTTCTATAAAAGTGCGATATAGAAGTGTGATCACTTCTATATCGGGCGATCGTGGCTCAAGAGTTGGGAGTTCGCCTTGTAATCGGAAGGTTACCGGTTCGAGCCCCGGCTCGGACAGTCTCGGTCGTTGTGTCCTTGGGCAAGACACTTCACCCGTTGCCTACTGGTGGTTGTCAGAGGGCCCGGTGGCGCCAGTGTCCGGCAGCCTCGCCTCTGTCAGTGCGCCCCAGGGTGGCTGTGGCTACAACGTAGCTTGCCATCACCAGTGTGTGAATGTGTGTGTGAATGGGTGAATGACTGGATATGTAAAGCGCTTTGGGGTCCTTAGGGACTAGAAAGCACTATATAAATACAGGCCATTTACCATTTACCATAAAAGCAGCTTGAAAGTCTGGAGCATGGAGCCGTGTGATCACTCAATGCAAAGGAGGAAAGACATCAGCAATGATCCTAGAGAAGGAATTGTAGCTGCCCATTAATCGGGAATGGGTTTCTTTTTCCTTAGAGAACATGGTAGTATGGATTAGTTTTGGAAAGTTACATCTGAAGAAACCACAAGATTTCTGGAACAGTGGCTTTAGGAGCGAAGTAGAAATGTTTGGACATAATGCACAGTGCCACATTTAGAGAAGACAAAGTTTTAGCACAAACACACCTCAACAGCCAAACACAGTAGAGGAGGGGTAATAATTAGTGAGTACACGTAGATCAAAAACTCCTCTGTACGCTAAAGTATTTTAAATCTGAGGTCATCTGTCCATCATGAGCACACAAGCGAATCTATGACAGAATGGCAGAAAAAGATTCAAGGCGTTGCCATGGCCCAGTCAAAGTCTAGACCTCAAACTGTTAAAAAAATCTTGTGGCAGGACCTCAAGAGAGCTATGAACAAACTAATGCACACAAATGTCAACGAACTGAAGCAACACTGTAAATAAGAGAGGCCCAGTATTCCTCAGAAACAATGCAAACGACTGACAAAGTGGTACAGGAAGTGATAGGAATCAATTATTTTGTTGTTGCTGCTGCCAAAGATGCTTCTACCAGCTTGAATAATGGGATGTGCACATGGCTGCAACGAGTCCTGTAAAAAAATTCACATAACTGTTGCAAGTTTTCTAGAGCTACTAACAAGCAGCTAAAACCCTGAGAAATTCATTCAACTTCACTTATGATTGGCCCATGAGTGCTGACAGTTGCTGTATAGCAGCACAGAACCTGGCAGGCCAATCAGACATCTGTCTTGCAGCCTTTTGTTTTGCAAAGCTCTTGCCGGTGACTGGGACCAATTCACAAGTTTGCTTATGGGCAGCCTCTTGCTATGTGACTTTCTTTTTCTTTTGTTAGTTTCCTGCATTGTGAACTCCTCTTTTATTCTGCACAGATGGTCATAAAACACAATACATAAAGATTCTAAAATACATGAAACAAAACCGAATACAGAACTGTGGCCTTCATTTTGTTGCAGCATCTCAGGGTCACTGTAATCTATTTGTAGGCTTAAAGTTTTAAACATCAGTTGTCTGAGACAATGTAAGTTCAGTAAAGCCTGTCTACACACACACACACACACACACACACTCACTCTGACTTCACTGTGTGTGTGGGAAGGACACCTACTTCAATCACTTGATGTAAATGGGCTGAGGCCTGTTGCAATTTACAACACAGTCCTGTCGTGTCTGATAAATTCAGCTCTGTCTCTGTGTTTATCATGTCAAGATGACTTCACTCCTGTCCCTCTTTAGCCCTGCTGTCTCACCCATCCACACGTACTTTGCTTGTAGCCCCTCATTTCCTTGGTGAGTGGAGGTGGGGGCACATGAGCGAGACAGCTTGGTAATTAGTTCTCAAGCATGTGCTTGCTAAATATTCCTGCCTAATGACAAGGCCAAGCGAGTGCACTATGCCTAACGGCCTGAGGTTCAGTTTGATTCTTCAAGCTCTGATCATAATCCAAACCTGTAGTAAAACTATGGCACGATGCTGCAAATTAAATAAATAACTCTGTGAATAAATAAAAGAATGTAGATGTTAGGGCACACTTTGAAATGCACATCAAAAGCAGTGATTTGTCAGCCATCAATAGTCTTTCCAGAGGGAAGCCCATCTTTCTCTCTCTCTCCCTGTCTCCGTCTCGCTCTCATTTAGTTAGATGATTGCCTCCTACAGCCCCAGGGACCGATAGCAACCACCAAGTCTATTACTTCCTACAGCACTTACTCCTACCAATATGAAACACTCGATAACAACAGGGCCTACTCCATGTTAACTCCTATAGTCTATTAGCCAGACACCAATTCTATCCAACAGCATGTGTTGATACAACAGAACCCCTGAGTAACATTATCCACAATGAAATGAGTCAGAGGAGAATCAGGCAAGTCGTCCGCATCAAAATGAGCATAATAAAAGATTTTTCTGGGCGATGCATAAAGGAAGTTAATAAAGAAAAACAAAACTAGGAAACAAACAAACACAGCTGGGCTGATGGGTGAGGCAGGTTTAGCATCTATGTTGAATGCCTCCTTTAGAGATAGGTGATGGAGATGCGGAACAAATTGTCACAAACTGATGTCTACACTTTCACATAAACACTGCTGTGTTGCCCCAGTGTTCTAATGGCCGGGCACTGTGCATCCAGATGCTAACCTCGCTTTCTTTCCCCAAATGCAGCAGGGTACAAGTGCATTCCAGCCACGCGAGCGCAGGTGTTAATTTATGCTTCTGCACCACTTTTCCCCCTGACTGCACAGCCTGACCCCAACCCAGCACACCCCACCGTGTAGCTACACCTCCGTTTAAGCAGGCCAGATTACATTTTTCAAAACGGGCCACACGGCATTCAACGGCGAAAAATACAAGCACGGCCGAAACAAACAAAATGAAGGCATATTTGACACATACAGCTGAAGCTGTATACATATTGCTTGGATAACTCATCCATAGGTGTAAATCACAAAAAAATCCCCACTGTTGAAATCCTTCAGTAACTCGGCTAGAGTTGTAAATCAGTAATCATCACCAATGTAGAAATGCTTGCATCATGTAGTCAAAAGAAAAACAACACAAACACATCAGAAAGACAAAAGCAAAACAAAAATGGAACCAGGCAGAAACGCACACATGTTGTACGGAAGTCAAAGATTTAATGTATATTGCATCAAAACATCAGCTTTTAACCAAGGAGCAACAATGGGACTGTCGTTCTTTTAGAGAAATCTTTTTTTTGTGCCAGAATGAACTTGCTTAATTGATGACTACAACTCAGTACACAGCTGCATTTTTTTTTGAAAGATGAGTAAGTGTGTAGAAGAGAGAGCAAAGAGGATGTTTGAGGGTGGCTGAGGTAACGGCAGCTGATGGCCAGTTAGGCCAATATGTTTGTGGTTGAGGGAATTTCTGGGGCAAAGCCTCCTTAGTTGTTGACTGGATGTCCGCTCGGCATCTGAGATTCCGAACTTCAATTCATTATTAATGATTAGTGGTGTCACAGCAGTCCATTCATTTCATTGTTGAGACATCACCTGAGACATCAATGCAGACACTCAATCTGACACACACACATACACACAATAAACCACAACAGAAGCTTCTGAACATCTGCCTCTTAAGCTGTTTTCTTATTACTCTCTGTCACTCCCACTGGGCAGAGGGCACTTTATAGATGCCCTAAAGATGTAGACAGTGAGCGAAAGAGGCTGGGGAGAGTACTATGGGTGGCTCGGTGTTCTGAAGCAATAGACGCACTCGGGAAGAGGTGGCTTCTCACTTCATTTCATTCACAAAGCCCTCTGTGCATCCAACAGGCTGACAGATGGGAAGGCCTCGCACACAGACAAGCAGCAAGCAACAGCACACGGCACCCGACCCGAAGGCTTTATAGACTAAAAAAGAAAAGGTCTTGAGGGAAAATAAAAGGTGTAAAAAAAGGAGGGGAGGAGAGATAGCGTTTATAATTCATGTCTGGAGAGGACGAATGCAGGATGATTCACTTTGCTGTCCATCTCAACGGTCAGTCAGGGAACAAAGGACTTGCAGTTCAAAGGCAACCAGTCGTTGCACCTCTCTTACAAACCTGGAGGGACCATCCCATTAAATTCAGAGCTGTTTGGAAACAGATTTCATCACATTATCCCTGTTTAGGACCTTTATAGTTGGTGCCAGTATTAGCATAGTAGCCTGTCTGTCTGTCATTTAAGCACTGAGCCCAGGAGATGGAATATATTTGGAGGAAAATTCAATAACACATCACCGCTAAGCTGGTGTAATTTTTCTCTTTGGCTCAACTGAAGCCAGCCACTTCTGAACATGGGCATTAATGTGGGTCTGCATTAGCCTGCAAATTTGCGCTATCAATAGTTCTGCTATTGAAAGGGGTGGGGGTGGTGTCGTTTTATTGAAATATTTATACAGGTAAACCCACTGTATCTGTGTATTTGCACGAGATATCCAGGCGTCAGACCAAGGCCGGAATCGATAAAACACAATTATAGCACGACAACCCATTGCTGGATCTTGAGCGATAGGAAGGTGGTGGATTAAAGCATCGGTGGCTAAATGCACAGAATAGCCACAGGCGCAAGAAATGTGACTGAACTGTCACTGTTACATAGCCTTGCTGCCTTCACCAGAGGTATTAGCAGCTTATAGTCCCCCACCTCACAATGCCTTGTTATTTACCATGTTCTTCCCTTTTTTTCATCCATCTATTGATTACTGATACCCCTGACATTTGACGATAGTTAATGTGCTAATGTGCTGTATTTCTCCAACTGAAATGACATATCTATTATGCTTATCCTCCTATAAATGGCTTAAATCTGGGAGTGAAATATAAAGCCCAAAGACAAACAGTAACCTTGAGCAGCATTCGAGTCCACATTCACATTCAAGGCAAATGCCACCAACAAATCAAATGACCAACAAGTAAACAGCACTTGCTTTGAAATTGAGCCTGTGGAGCAGCGTATAGCCAAGGTCATAGGCCTGTAGGTTCCTGGATTTGATGCAATAGATTTGAACTGTATTAAAGATGACCGATCTGCTACAAATCACAAGTATTTGTGCAGCATGCCAACATTGATTCTCCTATATACAAGTAATCAATGATTACACAGAGGCTTAAGGAAATGACAACCTGACTCTGCACGTGTGGCCGGTTAGCTAGCTGCGTATTCACATCGGTTGAGGACGTGAAAAATCCAGCTGTGTGTGTATCAAGAAAAAAAGGGGGGGTGGAGGGGGTGGAGGTGGGGGTAGTAAGTGGTTGGGTCTGTCAGTGTCACAGTACACGTTCTGAACCACCTTCTGCCCTCTAATAAGATTGAGCACCAAGCAGAGCTGAACAACTGCCAGACGCTGAGACACCACCCGAATAGAGAGGAGATCTTGGGCGAAAAGGGAGGGGGTGCTGGGTTGGGGTGTTTTTCAGAGGGGTAGGCAGGTAGAAGCATTTCAATGTTGCATCTCACTGCAGCAGCAGATCCGTCACGGTCAAGGGGAGCTCAAAGAGCCCTTGTCAGGTAAATCAAGTATGACTTTTATTTCTTGAGGTGGCGGAGGCATGTGGTGGCTACTAAGACATCCTGGGACGATATTCAAGGGATGTGAGGTGGAAAAAGTGAAAACACCCCCACATACAGACAGTGCTGAACAGCATTTCATGCTGTTTAATATTATATTGTGCAGGAACTGCTGTCTATTCTGTGTGCTCCAAGTGGTGCTCCATTCAAAGTATTCTCCCTTATCAAACCGGTGAAGGTCTGTGTGTGGGTGGATGGGGGGGGGTATTTAAAAAATAAAAGTTGACTCTTGTTTTTATAGTCATGGAGGTGTCATTATTTACTTTTCTCTCTTTAAAACATCACAGCCACCCTCAAATGCCAACAATAATTTATCCTTTTATTTCACACAGCGCTTGAATATTGTGAACAGCGCTACACTGTCTGTTTATTCCATCCTCAGGTAGAAAATGTCAAGAGGTTAACTTAGTGCTTGTGGTGGGTCTACTCCTCTACCACTCTCACAGTGCTGCTGTGTGATTGCAATGGGAGTGTCACTGGTGCTCTGCTCTGCAAAAGCCTCCTCTTCACGCAAAGTCATTTACTTTAAATGTTTCTTTAAACACTCTCTGCCCGCCTCAGGTTGATATTACTTAGCTTAAGCAATTGTCAATTTGCAGGACATCAGAGTGAACCTCTGCATAATTACTGCTGAATTACCTTGAGTAACTCTATTAAAGAAGCATAGTTTCCTCAGCATTCATGAATCCTTTCTTAAAATGCATTTTTCTCTGTACTTGCACTTGCAAAGATGTAAAAGCAATGTCCATTTTATCAACAAAAACTCTGAATAAAGATATGTGTTGATGACCTTTCACAACAAACCTGAAACTAAATAACAAAAAAATAACATTTAAGCAACAGAACCCTGACAAAATGTTTTCCTTCTTTTTGGCAACAAATAAAAACTAAATGTCAGGATGAACTAATGGACAACTAAACAAATTTCTTCTGTTTTCCAACGTCTTATTCAGTGACCTACAGATTTGTTGAATCATATGCTGCATATTCTGCCAAGTTTGTTTACTTTGCTGCCTAAAATTGCTTATTCAGAAGTTAATTTAGCAACTTCATATTTATCCTAAGAATTAGGATGTTAAAATAATCATGTCAATTTCATGTATCCATTTTATCAACTGATTATCCAATTCTGGGTCGATGGGTTGCTGAAGCCTTACCCAGCTGTCATAAGGCAGTGGGTTAATATTGGGTAATGCGTTCTTTATACTAGATTACATGTGATAAACATATGCAATCTACCATAATGCAAAGTTATGCATCTTATGGTGATATTACAGGATGTTACTGGCTCTTAGAAGACTAATCAGAATGAGAATTAGGCAAGAAGTAGCAGTAAAACAGCTGAGATAAACTAAAAGAGATGTAGGAAGCAGCGAATATTTACGGTATACATGTAAAGTTAATCTAATATTATACCCTCAATATTGGCTAACGAATAAAAGCTACCTAAGAGAAAAGAGGTGGTGAAATGCTGACACTAAGTGAGCAGGACTGACAAGATAAGCACGG
Organism: Oreochromis niloticus; assembly: GCF_001858045.2. Classification (NCBI taxonomy): domain Eukaryota; kingdom Metazoa; phylum Chordata; class Actinopteri; order Cichliformes; family Cichlidae; genus Oreochromis; species Oreochromis niloticus. The sequence goes on from NC_031965.2 coordinate 34,920,611, forward strand.
GTGGAAATAATGACTGTCTGTCTTGACACGCTGAGTGAATAATTTCACTGTATCCTTTTGTCACAACAAACAGAAATAGCCAATCTGTGGATACTATGAGCTCATGTTAATGTGTATGTTGTATGCTTTTATTTGCATCCTTTTACATTAGTCAGAGAAAAATATTTTTCATCCGTTTTCAGTGATATGAGGACTTTATTCAAAGCTGTTTAGTGTGGCTTTTGAACCTTTGAGGTTATAAAACTGTTTAAGAAAATACTTTTCTACATTTCAGTGGAATACAATGCAGTGCATAAAAAGGGAATATGCAGTAAAATGCAACAAAATAAAAAAAAATAAAGGGGAGGTCCACTTTGCTTTTTTATAAGTCTCCCTACACCCCTTAAAAATTGCTGGCCATCTTTTCTACCTTTCAGGCTTCAAATGACAAAAACTACAGCTTTTGCCAGAAATCGATTTAGAACATCAGACTATCAACAGGATAAAGCCTCGGGAGCCTTTAGATCAGTCATTCCCTGTTATATATATGGATCCTGTGGAAGTTTTGACCACTGGGTGATCAAAGTATGCAGTTTTTCTTATATACTGGAGATCACTGATGACATACAGTATGTTGGACAAACCTAAAAAAAAAGTAGGTTTATCAAACATAATATTTGAAGTTTTGCCTTTTTTGTCTCAGCCTGTCACCATAAATTAACAAAGGCTTTTGTAAACCTAAGAATTTGCTATACATGCTTTTGAAAAATCTCTTCAATATTTTTCATAGTAGTCCTGCTGCCTCTAGATTAACTACAGTATAAAGGAGTATGTGTTTCAAACACTTTTAGGACCAAATAAAATCAGTTTACAGTTTTGCCTAAATTTCTTTAAGCCATGTTTGTATCTAGCATGCTTGTATCACTGCTAAAGAGAGAAAATTGAGCTCTTATCAGTTTGCAGCTAGCTTATATAATCTGCAAGATCTGAAAATCTGAGAAAAACACACCATTCACTTTAACTGAGCTCACTGTCTGCACTGTTGACTCACTTCTTTGCTACCAGCATTGCATGTCAGAGAGAAAGGAGAGGATGCAGCTGTACCATTATTTACACATGAGATCACAAGGTTATTGTCACTGTTGTGTCAAGCACTACATACCACCATCACCACGTTTTTGATGTGATTTCTATGCTAAAGAGAAACCTCACTTTCTCTTAGTAGCTCCATACGCTAATTGTGAATGTGGAATGTTTTGGCTATGAGGTGAAAAAAGCTTCTTTTTTTTTTTTTTCCAAAAAAGAAGAACAAAGAAGAACAAAGAAAACAAAAATAAAAATTAGAAAATGGGTCCTCTTTAAACAGGCCACACTCAGAATTTGCTGAGCAAATTGGTTATGTTGAACCCTGCCTATAAAGGATGCAGAGTGATGTAATACTCCAAAACTAACTTTTGATGGGTATGTCCTAATCCTAAACCTATAAACTAAACCTTTTTATTATATACGTCAATAAATTCTAGCTGAAACTCAAAGAACTCAAAGATTTGATTTTTAAATCCCTGTAGAACTGCAACCACATAAGCTAGCGCAATAAATTTTTTTGCATATGAAATCGGAGGAGTTGTACTTACATTTTATGCCATCAGCTTGTCCTAAGTCATGGTTTCCTTCCACATACGGCCTTGCAAAAGTTTCATAAAAAGCATTTGCAGCAACAAAAACACAATATTCCAGAAACAGGCTTTGTCGATCTGATCAGCTGGTCATAGAGGTCAGCACGAACTATCCCCTGTCTCGAAGTGACGCCATTTTCACGGAAACTGTAGTTTTTTACCTTCAGCGCCTTACAAGCCTACACTGGTGTTTTTAAAAGTCATGTTTGACTTTATGCTTTTCTGTATCATTTCTGGGATGCTTAGAACTCAAATTGCACTGTTGAAATAGTTTATTTTTATGCACATGCTGGGTTTTTTTTTGCAAATTTGCATTATAATTTTTATTTTTGGTTTTCCTGCAGTATATAAAAATTGGTGTATCTCAAAAAGAATATTTATGTAGTTTCTGTGGACTTAATGCGTACATATTATTAAAATTTGGGATATAATGGTTGTATTGATGTATAGCAACTTGAAATGCTCCCAAAAATGGAACTACAGCATGTAAAATATAAAGATAAGCTCTGGCGGACTTGGCTGTATGGTAGGTCTTAAAGGGTTAATAGAAAAAATAAATAAATTTTTAAAAGTAGAGTAAAGTAGTGTTTTCAGTAGAGTCTAAACCTCAAAACCCCGTGGCATGGGATCTATTGGTAATGATAAATTGGCCATACTTTCTTTTGATAGGTAAATAGACTTGAAATACACCTGAACAGTACAGTGTGGATGGGATGTAAAAGAGATGTTAATAGTTTTAGATAGAGATAAAATGTTTAGGTAAGCTGTTCAAGAGAGGCATTCTAAATATAAAACAAGCGAGACTGTAGATGTGATGTTTTTACTCCAAAGATTAATAACTTTTTGTAAAGAAGGTCCTGAAGTGACTACTGGCAACTAAAAGAATAGAGAGCATAACAGGGCTGTGAATCTGTGTCAGCCTGGTTACAATGGAAAAAAGAAACCAGGGGCTGTTATTGTTTTCCTCCATCAGCGATGAATGATATGTGATTCTGGTACTGAAGATTGCTTTATTATATGTTATAGTGAAACATATTTAAACATGTACCCTTTGAAGTAACAAAAATCATTACAGTTTCACTCCTTGCTAGTAAAGAGGAAGAACACAAAAAAGAGGAAAATGGAACAGAGGCTCGCGTCTCTGCGGGATTGTCTGCCCAGCACCAAAGCTGGAACACCCAAAAAGCTTAAAGTGATATAAATGTCCCCGAATGACAGCATAAATCAGTATGATGACAAATAACCTCTTTGAAGCCCGCACCGCAGCAAATAGGATACCAACCCTGTATTTTAAAAAGGCAGAGGGACTTAAAAAAAGAACCCTTGACAATGTCACAGAGGTAGTTTTAGTCATGTAGAAACGGGAGTGAGGTGGTTATCTATATAAGTGTGGCACGTTCTTACTTTTACTTTGCAACAAAACCCTCCTTAACAGGTAATCCAACTGAAAAAAGACAAACAATAAAGTAACACAACTATACATATATATGTGTGTGTGTGTGTGTGTGTGTGTGTGTGTGTGTGTAGGTGTGTGTGTGTGTTTCTTATTTGTCACTGTGGTGTAATTCATCACAATTCTGTGTTCAACTCCCTGCAAAATGCATAAACTCAGCATGTTGCTATGGAGCAAAAATTGAAATAGACTTGTGAAGAAATGAGCAATTTCCCAGTGGAAGAATTGGAAATTTGCAAGGCCGTTGTTGGCTGACCTGTCATCAATCACTTCAAAGCAGCACAAACTTAAAGCCTTGCGGGAGGCTTAGAAAATCGGGCAAACACCAAGTGTCTTTTGACAGTTTATACTAAGCCCGCCAACAACCCAAGAGCACACAATTGTACTAATGTGACAAGTCGATGGTGGTGACCCTTCAAACATGCAATTTACAAGCATACGCATGTATGCAATGATCACCATAAACCTTAAAAATAACGTCATACTTAGATGTCTTAACAAATTTAAATTGTTAGTCTGGCACCATCATCATTAATAAACTTGCTTTAAATAGCCGACTTGCTTTAATTGTTTTTTTTAACTTCAACGATATAAATAAAATGTTGTGTTTTAGATACCTTAACCCATGAAGTGAAAACGTTTTCAGGGATTTTTCCAAATGTATTAAAAAGAAATCAATTAAAATCTGAATCCCAAGTGTGTAAAACATTTAGACAGTAATTTCACTCATTGCACCATTTACACCATATTCAAATCTTTTCTATGTAAGTCAATTGTGGTTTTACTGGACTACTCCAGTTTCACAGGAAAACTGAAAGTGAGAGTTTAAAACTTAGAAGAAGAGTCAAAATAGCCATTCCTTTGTAATTTAGCTGAATTTGTATCTCGTTGAAAATTGAGTTTCTAGTTTTTGTGTAAAGCAGCTGTTCACTAAAATTTAGCAGCCTGTGTCACAGATGTATGATTCACTTTCCTATTGTCAAAAAATAACCATGTCATGCAGTAATTCCATAATTTGTGTGCCTGAATGTATGTCGATCTGCAATATTCTCTAATTGTGACATACATTTGTGTGCGCGTGTGTGTGTGTGTGTGCGCCGGGGGAGTTGCTGGTGTTGGAGGGAGCCGCCTTTCCTATTGTTTAGAGACCTCTCCGCCATCTGCCAGCCTGCACTCGGCCTCTGTACCTGATCGTGCCTGATGAATAGCAGATGTTTTCCCTGGCTGCCGCTGTCCAACAGGACCTCTCCTGCATCATCCCAGCTTACTTTAGCTAACACTCAGATAAACACACATGCTGCACATTTAATTAAAACCCTCACTTATTTACATAAAGTTATACATAGTCACTGTACGCTCACACAGGTAACACGAGGGGACTGTGTTTCCTTCCCTTTCGCACCAAAGTCACACAGCAAACTGTTTAACTGTTTGTGAATATTTATTGACTTTAAAAAAGAAAGTCAGATTGTTATCCCACCAGCACAGATGCTGTAGACTTGTTATCGCTATTCTTTGTGACATCACGCAGTCATCATTGCATATTGTTTTGTTTGCATTGGTGGAACTGACCTTCTGGAAATAGTGAATCACTACATCCATCATTAAGAGGAATATTACAAGATAGTATCTCACTTTGTTCATTGCAGTATTTAGTGGAACCATATTCCAACAAGGAGGAGAAGCTCAGTAATGTACTTATTTATCAACATGCCTCTCAGAATGAGGCCCACATTCCTTTGGGGTTGCATCAGGAAGGGCATCTTACATAAAAACCTATAAAATCCAACATATGAAGCTACCTGCTGTGGAGTGAATAAAGGAGCAACTGAAAGAGACTCCTGTAGGGCTAAAATGCGGTTGTTGTGGACATCTTTTCAAATTTAAACTTTGACTTGTTTTAGACATTGTTTTTATAATGCTTCTACTCTGTAGTACAATGTTTTCAGAGGGTGGAGGGAATGTTTTCTGTACAGAAACAGTTATGTGTGAAGGAATGCAGAGTGATCAGCAGACATCTCCAAGATGGCCCCGGCTATTAATGCAAAATCAAAAGTGAGGAGCTGCACAGTGGAAATGATCAATCGTCATATTGACGTCCAATTTGTGGCCCTAGTTTGGACATTATAGATGTCCAGAATTAGTCATGGACTGACAGATCCAATATAGACATGATCTGCATGTCTATCCAACGTCCAATGTTTAGTGGGGTAGATGCCAAACTTGAATATCTTCCACTGTCCATTGATGAGAATAATCCCAGTGTGAAAACAACAAATACATGTATAATCAAAAATACCAAATACCAAAAATAGCTGAAAGAAAAGACCAGCAGCTATTTCAGATGATATAAAAAATAATTCCATGGAAGTCTGAAGAGAAGTCAATGTGAAAGTGCTATTAGCGACAACTTCTGTGACTGTCAAAACAGGCTGTTTTTAAGTCTATGTGAAAATTATCTGTGAATTACTTGCCCTATGATAAACACTTTTTAAAATACAATTCACGTCCTACTGAATACAGCTTTATGTTAATTTACAAATTATGGATTCCATTAATGTCTCACAGGACAAAGGATGATATATTTACTGTGTGATTGAAAAGTTACTAGCTGAATCCACCACTGAAAAGTTACTAAGTGTGCAGTATTCCTCAATTTCCCAGTCCCTCATGACGATGCCTAATTCACCTAGAAAACGTGGACAGTACAATGTTAGCATTGCCTTTTAAGCTACACTAATCAGACAGTTATTACAAAAAGAAAACAAAACAATACCAAGAATTATCCTTTATGTTAACCACAAGGTTGTTCTGGGATGTTCACTTATCAACTTGTTTTTAAATCCTTCTGCCTCCTGCTGGCCAAAATAATGATTAAAACAGCTTTAAGCAGTTTTCTTCTGCCAGTACGCTGTTGCCACTATACAGCTGCTCTAACTGTGCAGTAATATCTTATAATTTTCTTTTGGGTCTTGACTCACTTTAAATCTTCTACTCAAACTGGCACGAAATAAAGATTAGGCGTACTGCATGGAACAATAAATTGCACTTTTTGGCGCTGTCCTTTCCTTCCCAGGCTGACCCTATAACTGCTGCTAAACAGTTGGTAGAGAGTAATTAAAATCCTCTCTTGCTTTGATTTTTTGCAAACTGCCTGTCAGCAGAGAGGTCATCAGTAGAGGTAGGGAGTCCTAACTGACCACAGGAGAATTTGATAACAAAAATTAACACTTGAGTAATGGCAAAACTTTACCAAGTTTACATTTTCTTGCTTATCTGGCTCTAGTCCATTTCTGAAAAAAAGGTATTTATGACTGTCCTTCTAGTCATTATAAACCTCCCTGCAAGTACAGCGCCATGTTGGCAAGACACTTGCAGTTTCAAAGCTGCTCACTGTTTACTCACACAGCCAGCATTATGGTACTTGATGGATGATAAGTGCTCGGCTTAAAGAAAGGAACATTTCTGTGCATGAAATGTGTTTCATAGCTTGGAGAAATAATGGAGGATGAAGAGATTAATTAATTGAAAATGAACATGTTTTCTTCTCCATCTTCTTAGTTTAATTTTTGTTGAATTTTGCTGAATACGTTTAGACACCTATAAACAAAACTATTTGCTTTATTTGATTGTGTCAAAGTAACATTAAAATGCAGGAATAGTGTTACAGGCTTAGTGCAGAACAGCACAAATTGTTTCGTACTGTTGTCATCTACTCTCATCACAGTGAACGAAGATGAACATGAGCTTCTTGATCATGAGGGATGATTTTCTGTGGCATTTTAAATTCACGTCATTTAAAAGCAGGATCAGGGCATGACAATATTGCCATTAAAATTGCATGACAGTGATAAAAAAATTATTCAGTTTCCAGTCCCATTAGGAATTATGATTGATACAGTTACACTACAGTTGTGTTGCTATAAACACATACACAGGTCTTTAGGCTAAAATTCCAACCTCAGAAGCAAGAAGAACACAGATGCATTCTGTGTGTTTATTATTGGTAATAATTCATGAAAAATACTCAGTACTCAGTCTATAGGCTCCTGTTGTCAAATTGACTTTATCTATACACACTCTTATGGTCTCTGTATCACCGCAGCCAGACAAGAGTCAGACTGAGATAGGTTTACTCTCTTTCCTGCCTGAAGGCATCAGTGTTTCTCATTCTGCGATTGGACGGCCAAACAACAGACTGCACAATGAACTGCTTGGATTACATTACATTTTATAACAATTTGTCACAGTGGATTTGTAGGATTCAGAGTTCATTGCTCAGGAAATGCAACAAACAAGAAAGCTGCTCAGTGTGATGGTCCTGTCACTGTTTTAGTGGCTGGCAAGCGCTTACTAGCTACATGCTGCTGGAAGCCAACAACTAGAGACAAGTGGTAGCATTTGTGGCCCATTTGTGCTGCAGCGTTAGGCAAAAACATCTCATCACACATTGAGGTTAACTGATGATGATTTATCACAACATGTTTGCCAACGGGAGCTCCGATGATGTTAGCATGTTACCATGGGGAATTATTACTTTCTTGGTGAATGAGCTAAAAAAAAAAAAAACTTTAAAAATATACCAACAAAAACATGACAACAAATGACTGCTGTGTCATATCATATAGCAAGCGTCTAAGTGGTTATTTTTTGTGTATTGGTGTTCAAAGAGTATCAGGAAATATTGGTGTAGACATCCATCTTAAGGGATGTGAGTCAAGAAAAATATAAGGAAAAAAAAGGAAATCCAACTTGGGAAATTTTAAGCAGCTCCACAGCTCATGCTTGTTAGGGTCTTAGTCGTTAACTTGTTTAATGAAGTGTGCTGTGTTTTGGAATTTGTTGATTTGCACAAAAAAATAAAAGAAAAAAATGTGTTAATGATAATGATGATGTTAATGGAGAGAATGCTGCCAGCATAAGCTCTGAGCAACACATCTGTAGTATCTGATAGTATTTTCGCACTGACATATAGCTGATATTGAAATAACTTTAACAAGGACAGTGCACAAAGCGGCACCGCTGACTCCAGAAAGGTCAAATGTACAATATAACTAAGCATAGCAAGCCACAACAGAGGTACATTTTGAAATGCCACATATTTTACTTCTGTCAAAGGAGATAGAGCAATGGCCGTATTACAACAGACAGCATTCTGTACTTGAGTGTTTGAAATGTTATCCCATTCTGTTTGAGAAAAAAAAAAGAAAAGCTCAGCCAAGATGATCCCATTTTAGGCTTTTACAATCCCCTCTCTTCATCTCTCCGGGGGCTTTGGCGCATCTTCTCAGCCCACAATGACTCATTGGTTTAGAAACTGAAATCTTTTTTCATGCAATTAAATGCAGCTGCTTGTCTTATCCTCTATCATTTTGACACACCTACAGACAAAGATGCAGTACTTCAGAAAAAGGATTGATTCACAATACTAAAAGAATGCTAAAATGAGGCCTGTCACTTTTAAATGATTGTTAGCATCATGAAGTGCTTTGACAGCAGTAATCAGATATAGAATTGATATGCAATTTATATATGACTACAGCATATAATAGATATAATTACATAAAATTAGTGAAACATCCTGTCAGAAGCGGCAAATTATTCTAACAGGATTCCCAGAATAGAATTCAAATATGAAGGAGCCTAACTGTAAATACAGTGAAAAGAAATGCTCTCTGCTTTATGTTATGATGAATTCATAGCTCAATCACATAAAGGTGTGAGACACAAGTTGTTGCATTTAGCCACATTTTGCTTCTCTACCACCTACGCCAAACATTCAAAGTGTAAATAGGTAAAACAATAAACTGCCATTTGCCTAGGCGCCTGCTGACGTGTGCACCTTGAATCACAGATTTAGAATCTATTCTGTTCCCTTGACTGGAGCTGACTGGGTGTCCACAGGGATTCAACCGACCTCCCCAGCATAGCCAAAGGTCACACAGCAGAGGTATAGCTTTCTAATGCAATGCCCTTTTGTGGCGTCTGAACTGCCTGCATTGTATTCCTCTCACATAGACTTCTTGCTGGGAGAGAGGCTTTGAGAAGCAGGATAAGGAGAATAGCATTGACAGCAGTTCTAAAGGGCAATCATACAGATAATTCAGTCCAATGGCCCTCTTTATTGAGATTAAAGTGCCAGCACCTCTGATATTGTATAAACAAAACAATGGGCATTTCACTCTGTGATGGTCCAAGGACTCAGGGAGAGGCACGGGGTGAAGTGTTTTCTGCTCAGCAGACAGCTCAAGCAATGCTGGTTTCCGGTATAGCAAGCCAAGACGACCTGTGCTTCTGCCAAGATGGCATCATCATTCACTGAACTAAAGAAGAAGTATGCTGTTGTGATGTCATGATAAAACTTTTAATGGGATTTGTTTTTTTTTACTTTGGCATTTAAAAAACTCTAAGGTTCTCAAACTAAATGATCATATTTGTTGTTTGTTCTCACTGCCTGAAATGACCCAAAGGTTCATAGAAATTTTTTAACTTTTATTTTTAACCTAAAACAAGTCAGATATTTAACATGTACTTTGGTGCATTTTTGTTTTGTTGTGCACCTCCAATTTTTGTAACATTGCTCACGATTCCATTGCTACAGGAATTTCAGTGATACGCCAGTGAACCACATGACACCACTTATAACACAAACTTCTGCTTTTTTGTCAGCTGCAGGTATTGTATATACTGTGGCTCAATGTGCAGGTCACCACTCACCATTCTGCTTGTTATCCTTGCTGGTTTGTGCCTCAGCAGCTGCGCTCAAGCCCAAAGGATTCCCAGCATCCTCCCAAAAGGAGACGTGGCAACACGGTGTCGCAGTGGTTGGCACTGTTGCTTCACAGAAAGAAGAGCTTGAGTTCGAATCCACCATCTGGTGGAGTTTGCATGTCCTCTTCATGTCTGCATGGGTCCTCCCTGTGTACTCCTGCCTCAACAGTCCAAAGGCATGCAGTTAGTGGGGTTAGGTTAATTGATGATTCTAAATTGCCCATAGGTAAGAATAGTTGTCTGTGTTAGGCCCGTGAAAGACTAGCGACCCGTCCAGGGTATACGTCATGACTCTGAATCTGATAAGTGAACAACGATAGATAAATGACTATTTTAAAATTGTCAATGCATTTATCAAATCTTTTTTTCAGTTTTGAGACCCAAGAGTGTACTTGGGTTGGTTTTTTATAATTTTTCCTTTTTTTTTATTTAAATGGTTTTTTCACTTTCATTGTATTTACTTTTAAATAAACCTTTCATATGTGTTGCTTATACTATTGTTCATCGCTTTGTAACTTTGTTTTGAAAAGTGCTTTATAAATACAAATACAGTAAAGTAAAATATAGCGCAACCATGTCTTGCTTTGTGCTTGGTTATTTCTGAAAGCTTTTCAGCAACATAAAAGTTGACGTATTTGTGAATTCCCCTGAGAAAAGTCAAATGTCTCGATTTCATCTGAAACCTAACTGGAGTGACTGTGATTTGGGTTTTTTTTTACCAGACTGAAGAAAAATAGTAGAGCTGATTTCTCTGAATACTCTAGATCTGCATTACATTTCCACAAAACAAAAACACAAAAACAAACAAACAAAAAAACAACTGTGCGGTAACTAAACTGCATGTACCAAGTTTGTTTCTTTCTCTCTGTCACCTCAGTTGGTGCAGCGGACTGGCCTTTCTGGTTTGCACGTCTGTGGGTTTTTAAGTTTTCCAGAGTGGCAGCCATCGCACCTGATTTTCATCAACTCATCAGTCATGCGGTATTTAACAAGCAGCTCAAGCCTCGATACTCCCTATGACCGTTACTTTTTTAGTGGTGGGAATCAGGCTCTGTAGTGTTCTTTCTCAGCTCCTTATTCCATGAAATTCCTAACCTTGCTTTCTTGTCTGGTCACTAGTGAACTGTCTGGTGTGGAGACAGCTGGAAGCTCCTCTCTAAACCTCATCGCCCTGTAGAAAGTTTCCGAATCATTCCTGTAAACTCACCTACACTTTCAAGCTGGTCGTCACCTGTCAGAGTAAAGATGGTTTACAGTACGTGCTGGCCCTCAGCCTGCTAAAGGGAAAAAATCCAACTAAGCAAACAAACCAAGAGTCCAAACTACTTCAAACTGTAACTCTAACTCTCACCTTGGCTAGCTCTAACTTGTCCTCTGCTCTCAGCAGTAATTCCCTCAAAGCTCCTGTCAGGAAATAGCTTACCTGTTGTCTCACCTTTTCAGGAATCCAGATTCTATCATTTTTGAGTTTCCAATTAAATAAACAGTTTCTTGTCCCTGAGTCATGCCTTTGGGTCCATATTTATTGGCATTATTACAGTAGAAATACAACAACACCATTTATACCACCTGTGTAGTATGTACTGTCTTAAATTCAGAGAGTCGGTGATTGCCCTGGGACAATAATTTTTACACTTTGGTTTCTTATTGGCTTAATTTAATCAAATATTTTTTTTATGGCTGATCCTTTTTGCTACTGTGTAAGACCAACAGCTTGTTTGCATGTTCAAATATTCCTGTAATGTCTGATGCAACCTGTTGCAAGGAAAAACAATGAGTGTATGAGAAGGCAGCAAGCAGATATGGGATTAAGAGGGAGGGGAGTAATCTATCCCCTCCTGGCATTTAGAGCATATTATCTCTGTAATTACTATTATTATCACAGTTAAAAAGGAAAGCATTTGTGAAAAAGTGGTGTTCACGACACTGCACATTACTCCCTTATTATGTTAAAATTCTTATTAAAAATCTAAAAGTGCAATTATGTCAGCTAGCGAAGAGTCATTAAATCTAGCATGAAAGGCTCCCTGATATGAAATGGGGAAATTCTGCCTCTCTTCAAGCCAAACTCTCTCTCTACAATACAGCAAAGCTCTGTCACGCTCTGCAAAGGCTCAACAAAGGACACTGCAGTCCCATTAGCCAAGTAAACAAATCAGAGAGCGAAATGAGATGCTTTTTATACTGAAACAATGGATTTCCCATAGGAGAAAATATGGCGGGAGATGAAACCCAATAATAAGGCACATGCTCTTACAGAAACGTTGAGATGGGAGGCTTGAGTGAAACAGGCCCTATCCAGGAGATGAAAAATCCTGATGCTGGTTTATGGGTTGAAATGAGAATTCTGTGTCTGGGATTTCGTTCCACTTCTGAAGTATACAAATTAACATTCACAGCAAGACGAAAATCTGATTTGGTGATGGCTTTGACCATATATTGTATTAGTCTGCTTTTGCCAATTTAAGTGTCAAATTGCAGGATTTGCAGCAAAAGAGATAAATGCAAATTCATATCATCTAAGAAGAAGCTGTAAGTTCCCATCCATCTAAAATATTTAATGTAGAAACATGCGCTCCATGCTGAGTGAAAATCAATTTGCCATCTCAGATTGTCATAATGCTCTTCACCTGGAACTACACGAGCAATTATTGTGCAGCAGCCAATTCTACAAGTTTGATGCTCCCCTGAGTGCAGATGCCATTTTTATTTTTATTTCTCCATTTCTTGTGAGCACAAGGCTCTAAAGCCAGAGAAGATTAGGCCTATGGTGACCCTTGTCTGCAGAAGGGAACTCTTGGGGGATGCCACGCTGGTGGCTTCATCTCTGTCTGTGACAGAGAAGATCACCCTACAGCTATCTTAACACAGAGGTGCTCTAAGTATGTCTGACAGAGTATTGATTATCTTAGGTCTCATGTGCAGTAGGGCTGCATTAGTTCACAACAGCCAAAGAGATATTGCACATACGTACCAGCCTCCACTGGCCTCAAGATAACTGGGAATTAGTGAAATCACAATATCTTATTGTATAGTAAGCGATAAACTTACAAAGGAAATTTTGCCTTCATTGTTTTCAGGTTACATTAGACAAGGAACTCATCATAGTTAATTTGTTTAGCACATCTTTTAAAAAGTAAAATAATTTTAATAACAATGATATGGCATATAGCAGCATTACGTACAGTTTTATTCAATATTAAATGGAAATCACATTTCCCCCTGATCACCACTCTCTTTTTAAATCTTTTTTGTTTGTTTTCATGCTAAAAACCTGACAGTTTTTATCCGTAATAATGAAAAATGTCTAAATAAAGGTCAGAATGACAGCATCAGCATAGTGTTTATTTTCTCTAAGTAAATCACATTCATTCAACTTTATTTGAATATATTTTTCTCCTTGTCCACACATAAGTGTCACTATGCCCCACCAGTTTAACAACCACTGACCTACCTAATACTAATGTATTATACATAAAAAAGTTGAACACTATCTATAGCTTTTGTTTGTTTGTTTGTTTGTTTGTTTTACAGTGACATTAAAGTATATATCTAACAGCGCTTCAGACGTCCTCTGCAGAGATGTAAAAACCTGGATGAAGGACAACCATCTTAGCAGCACTCCATCAACCAGGCCTCTAAGGAAAAGAGACATCTGAGTAAAAGGCAAACAACAGTCTGCATGATGTTTGCAAAACATAATTCAGAGGACTTTGAAGCATATTGAAAAAGACTTTCAGATCAAAGAATGAAAACTTTACTTATGGCAGAACTCCAAACACTATGTCTAATACCTCCTCCATGGTAAAATGCAGTGAGCAACGTGCAGTGGCAGTGCTTCTCAGAAACAGGAGCAGAGTGTCCAGTCAAAAATGAAGGGCGAATACAACTAATAGCATAAATGTCATCATTAGTTTCTACCTCATTTGACCCAAACTGTTAAAACTGTAATACTATTACTATCACTAATACTAATAAGACAGTGAACTAAACATTTTATTAGAAATATTTACAAGAAAACACTTCAATTTTATGAAAAAAAAAACATGAAACAAAAAATGTGTAAATACACATTTTAGGTTACCTTTTTTTAATGTAACAATATTTACATCAGCCAAATTAAAAAAAAATGTCATTTTCCCCATGCAACACAGTTGATTGTGTCACATTTAGCAGCAACAGCTGCCACCAAACACATCTACTACCTATAAAACAGTCTTTGAACATGCCATGTAGCAATTTTGGCCCACTCATCTTTGAAGAAATTGTTTTAATTTAGTCACGTTTTAGAGTTTAGCATAAACTAGTCAAAGCATTTTAATCAGATTCAATTTTAATTAGACTTAAAACCTTTGCTTCAATATAATGTCTTGCTGCATTTCAAATGGAATTTCTTTAGCACTTTAAAGCATGGACTGATGACCTTACATTTCATTTGACAGATACATTTTCAGGGAAAATGCAGGGTTGTTTTTTTTATGACAAGTTATCTTTTTGGTTGCTACAGGTGTTGTATCTTATTTTTTCTGATATGAAATTATTTTTCCTGCCACTGTACATGTATGCTCGGTTTACCTAGGTTATTTCTGACTTATAGAATTTCTTTGAACACCTAAAATGAAGTGTTACATACACACAAAAAACATTGTACATAGGAAAAAGGAAAGAGGAAGATTCTGGATGAGATTGGCAAACTGTGTAGCAAACAAACCTTCTCAGAAAGAGTAATTACACCTTGTTTATTATATCATGATTAAGTATGCAGAGTCTTTCCTAATGTAGCCATATTTGGATTTCTGAATGCCACGGGAAATAACTTTTTATATTTTTCCAACAAGAATATTTTAAACAATAAAACTTAAATTACATGAAATGCTGATATAGAATAACACACCACAGCTCATTATCAGTGTGCACTTTGTTTTTTCTTTCTCAATTTACGCACCCGTAGCTATCACTGTTTAAAACAAGATCTTTAATCAAAGTATCTGTAAGCAGTGTATTGCATTGTTACATTGTCACTAAAAACGGGTGCGTTTGCTGTTATTATCTTTTGCATTTTCTTTCTGATAATGGAAATCAATGTCGTGGGACTGTTTTTGCATTGTTAACTGCCAAATTCACACTCCACACTAAAAAAACAAAACAAAACAATGAAAGGACGACATAGTCAATCAGAAGTTGTTTTGAAAAAATTATAAAACTGTATTAAAAGAAATGCCTTTAAATGAAAAGTTACATTTATATGTTTCTGCAGTGATTATAATCTGAGCAATAGGTTAGAGTTAATGAAAAAAAGTCTCCTATTCAGTTAAGTCATGATCTGAAGATGTGAGGTAATTATAAGAACAGAAAAAATAGAATACATTAATACTGCATGTTTAGCCTTTTTTATAATTTATAAACTATGTTTTAAATCTGTGTGTGCCTATATGGTGGGTGTCTAGAGGAATGAAAACTCGTATTGTTAGTGTGTATTTGTAAGTGTATGATGGATCAGATCATCATCAGACAGTAAAGCATATCTATAGTTCTTCTGGATCCTACCTATATTATTTTAGTCTTATTTTATTATTTTAGTCTGTTGTGATACTACTGTTTTACATGTCTGCTTCACCCCATCATACCTGTATACTCCTGCTCCCTCCCACTATCTTTATTACACGTGATATTAATGTAGAGTAGGGCGCTGGTTGACATTTTTATTGAATTATTTACAAGGGAAAATAATGACAGTGGGGTCTCAGTGCTAAACAAATAAATAAATCAGATCCCAAATCAAATCAAGGATGATGTATGTGGAGCAGAATGTTATTAGGTTAGGTGCTAGGTGTCAGTGCTCAAGATGCCAGCTGTGGAAGAGTGCATGGGTTTGTACAACGAAAGCAATTGGAATTTTCCGCTGTTTTTCCCCCCTCCCCTTTTTTTGACATTTGATTCTCTCTAAGGGAGACAGATGATGTCAAGCTTTAGTAAACCATTATGAATTTTCTCAAACTGTGGAACCGAGCATGGGGCTTACTGATTTTGAGAGAAGTATGAATAAGAATGCTGTTTTTAATTTTTGCATTCTGAACGGCTTTCATTATTGACTAAAATACAATATCAATATGAACACTTAATGATAAAAAAAAGCTCCCAAATTTCAGATAAACACTATTTAGTGCAATATTCAAACAACAACCACAACAAGAAGAACAACAACAAGTACAGAAGTCTTAATGGATACGATACATGTTTAAACTCCTTTTACACATTTACAGGAAACTTAATGAGCTTTCCTGTTTAAAATAAAACAGTGTTGGCAGCAATAAGCAGGCTTAAAGGGCTTTTGTTCGTATTTTTTTTTGAGAGATGATTGGAAATTTCTATAAAATATATTTAGGGAAACTCTGTGTCTTTATGTTGCTAACATTTAATTGAGCCCATAGTTTATCTTACCTCTTCTCTAAAATTTAATTTTTTTTAATCTAAAATCATTTAATGTGCACTTTAAACTGCAGCCAGGTGCACATACATATGTACAAATTGGGAACACAAAGGCAAAGTGTGCACAGTTTAAGCATCGTAAATAAAGGACATTTATACACATGCACAAGTCTCATATTCTGACTTGTGTTTTGCCATGATAAGAAGTAGATACTCCCTGTTAACACGGAACACCTTTTGTGTGGGGCAGGATGGCGTCAACGCATTAGCGCGGGCAGCTCAATTAACACGTTGACGCAGTCCAGTCCCACGCAAATGGTGTTCCGCGTTAACTCGTGGGGCTGGATGGCGCTAACGCGTTAATCGAGCTACCAGCGCTAACACGTTGACACCGTCCACACACACACACACACACACATATATATATATATATATACATATATATATATATACACACAAATCAAAAAAGAAAGAAAGAAAACACCAGAGCAACACAGAAGCAGGATCTAAATCATAAGGCATAGCTTAACAATCAAAGAACTGGAATCCACCTGAGTATGTAAATTATCCCAACAGAAACTGGAGAAAACCAGTTTGCTGAACACTCTCCAGGATGGTTGATATCCACCCAAACAGATTCACAAATTTGTAAAATAAAATATCAGGAAGATTTGAGGTAAAGAACCTTTTATTTTGATAAATTAAAAACTTTTACTATTGTTTTACTGTGACAGATAACTAAAGAAAAAAGAAGACTATTTATTTGGGAAGATGTTCTAATAATAATAATGTAACACAATGTTTTATTATCATTATTATGGTCACATATTTCAATTTTCCACAGTGACCTTCATCATATGGAAAGGACACCATACATTAGTTGTTCTATTTTAAAGCTACATTTGATCAGAAATCTGAATATGTTGTATAAATGATCACCCGCCCATTCCATCGCATCATCAGGCGGATGCCATAAAAAATTGTTAACTGAATCACTTTCACAGACTGAAGGACCTCGAGTTAAATCCATGGGTGGTAGTCAGAAATGATGGAGTTTGTTAAGAACCTACTGTGATTGCACAGCTGGACTTAGTGAGAGCTACTCCCTGGTGTCAGCTGTGTTTTTTAAGGGTATGGCAGCATAACTATGGAGTGCCACTGATTCTAGCTACTAATTTCATATTAAATAGCTACAGAAGGTAATAAGGCTAGCTACTGTTAGTTGTTTGCATTGTAAGTCAACTAGTAATTATTTTGTCTTACCACAGGATCCTCAGATCCTAAAAGGTTCCTGTACTCCTGAGATAATACCAACATGGCTTTCAACTGCAAAAGATTATAGTGTTTAACAGTCTTTCAGCATTCGCTTTATACTGTCTGTTGATTTTAAAGCACTGTTTAACCAGTAGAGTCAAATAGGATTCTTGTAGATGTGGTAATTAAAAACAAAAACAAATGGAAGCGCAAATTAGACGCCCAAACTAAACTTAATGTTACCAGGCACATTTTTACAACAATTAGAGTGTGTCACTAGCAAGAATATATTAATTGGAACCCAACATGGTAAAGGGTTTAAATATTGCAATGAAATTACAAAACATGAAACCTTTTCTGTCCTACCTACTTGTCCAATTGACAAAGGGCAATTTTTTGCCATAGTAGTTCAAAATGAGATAATTCCTTCATAGATGCAATAATAAGTGCATGGAGGAGGTGAAGAAGTCAATGGATAATTAACTTCAATTGACATTGAATGGACAATATCTCTGAATGCATTTACCGACGTACAGTGGCTGGACTAGCTGGAATAAAAGGAATTAAAATTGGAACACTGTTCACAGCTGAAGCCTATTATCCCAACACACCACAGAGAGAGACAGAGAAAGATATAGTGAGTGTGTGCCTGAGAAAAAGAAAGAGAAAGTAAGAAGAGGGAGTGCGGGAACAAGGCCACAGATGGAAGGAAGCAAAATTGAGAGCAATTTAAAAGAAGAAGAATAAAAAATGAAAATCCCCCCCCCCCCAAAAAATGACCTCAGGTGAAAGTGAGATAACTTTCTCTCTTTTTATGGTTTCCACAATGAGGTATTATCTGCTAGAAAAGGGCATAAGGCGGAAAAAGTAAGATGAGGAAGAGCATGTAATGGTGAGGGAGGGATCTCTCTTGATGTATCTATTCAAACTGTAGGGCCCGGAACTGACAGGGCCCAAGGGGAGCCTCTGCAAAGAAACTGAGAAAGATAAGCGGGTCATTATTCCCCAAACTTGAATAATCCCTTGATGGCAAATCCTTGGCCTTCCCCAAGGGTTATGAGACTTCTGAGCTTCTGTGAGGAGAGAAGAAGGAGAATTCCAAAGGAATAAAACCATTTTTGCTCTACATGCAATCCTTTTAAGGGAATTATCAGTTTATACAGTAAATTGTTAAGTACTCTATAAATGTGGACTGAGGACTATCAGTTGTGAAATTTTTCTCTGGTAAGTATCGGGACTTTACATCACACTCTATTCCTATGTTGTCCTGGTGAAATCAGCAGTAAACTACTGCTAATTCCACTGTGTGGGCTAACAGGTGAAAACTAGCTGCATCTGCTACTTCTATCTAATTGGTTTTCTGTAGAGCCTCCACTAGGACTACATCCCCAAACTATCTGTCCAATGAAAGGTCAGAGGGCCCCAAGTAAAATTGCATTCACCTTTAGGCAGGATTCATACACTCTGAATAGTGTGAGGTCTCGCATTACCGATCTGAACTGCGGACTTGTGCTTTGCTTTAAAGTTGAGAATAGAAATAGAAATAGAAATGGAAATGTGCCAGCCAATCAAATTAAGGTTCAAGTTGACCAATGGAGAGTAATAACCCTATTAAAATGAACAGAGTAACAGGATAATAAAGTTTTAATTGTAGGTCAGTTAGCTTAGAAACCAACTGTCGACTGCAAATTTCTCAAAAGGAACATCTGGTAGTGTAATGTTTTCTATTTCCTTTGCTGCTTTGCTGTAAGACAAACATGTCTCCTGAGTGAAACACATAGCAAAACACATAGCCAGGTTTTTCTCTGTGTTACATGGCTTAACAAAACATATATATACATGATTTCAGCATCACAAATTTATAGAGTGGTAACCTTAAATATAACCTTGAAGGTTATATTAAAGGTTCAGCTCTGATTCTGTCAAGAAGCTAAAAGGGATGATGTGGAAAATTACTCTGGTTGGTCACCAGATAAAAGTACAGTTTATCGGTACTGATAAATAGGTATGTTTGTTGATGAATAGGCCAAAACTGTAACTGATTAATTTGCACTCGTAGAAATATTAAAAATGAGGCAGCAGGTTAGGACCAAACAAATCTGAACCATCTGAAAACATGCAAATTGAAGTCACAATGTGATGCACAGTTTGCACTGACAGAGATATTTATTTAATCAACACAATTATGATAAAAAGGCAGACAAAAGGCAACTAAAAAAGTCACTGTGAAGCTGAGTTTGCGTGGGATTCAGTTTCTCTGTCATCTTACATTCTAAATAAAAGTTTTTGCAATTTCTCATATCTGTAATATCAATCCATCTCTACCTCTGGCTTCTTCTTCATCACCTTGGGAATATTCTGTCTCAGTATCTCAGTGTAGTCTATGAGCTAGGTGGCTGCGGATCAGAATTAAGGGCAGCCAGGCATAAAATGGCTACAGGGGCCATGCAGGGAGTAGCGAATGAACAGCAGAAGATCATTTTCAAAGGGGCCCTAAAAATTAACTGTGCTGTGCTGTTAACTCAGTCACATAAATGCTACATGGTTAAGTTCCAGCGTCACCATTCCACTGCTGTCCAGCTGGTATTTGATGAGCACTTTTTTTTTTCATGGATTCCAAATTGCACTTCAGATGTTGTTTGGGAGTTCAAGCATCCAATTACGTTGTTACGTTGTACGTGACACATCTTCAATTACTGTCCTGGAGCCTTTTCATTCAAACACAGAAACCAGGCAGAATATAGAAACACATCTTACACAGAAAAAAAGCTCTTTGAATATGGTATCTGCTACTGCTGCCACTTCCCTGCATTTTACAAAAATGTAGAATTTGTGGTATAGCTGCATATGTGTCACATATCATTTTTCCCCTTTTCAGTGCTAAACTCTTGATGTGAAGGACACCTATCTGAAACAGTAAAACTTAGACTGAAGGCCAAATGCAGCATAGTCGAGTCAAACAGAAAAAGATAAGACCACAACAAGCCAAAGAAATTTCTCATAACTTATTGTGTGTGGTGGATAAACAGGGGGGGTAAAAAAGGAGAGAAATGCACACGAGGGGAAAGAAACCAGAACACTGTCAGTTAATTTTCAGATCTGGTAATCTTCCAAGTTCATTAACAAAAGCCTGTGTCTGACTTGCTGTGGCTTTTGTACACACCGAGGAGTTGTTGTGATACACCACAATGAATAAGTGATAAGCTGTTTGGATAATTTGCGAAGTGACACAACTTTTATTATTTACGCCGTAAACCCTGATGGGTGGGGGGTGGGCGCAGATAACAATGAGCGAATGTGACAGGATTGTGTGGGTGGAATCCACTTAGAACTATTACAATCAAGCTTCATTTACATGAGCCGCCGACAACCTTCAGTTGACTTTGGGGTCTGCATTTGGGAATAGCGGACACGGGTATTACAGAGCATACTGATGCATTTGTAATGGGGGCAGGCAGCGGAGCCTAATGCTGACTAGCTCGGCAGAAGAAAGAAAAAAAATGCTCCAAATGGAAGGAGATCAATTCTCCCCCACTTCGCACTGCGTGATGGATGTGACATTCATCAGTGCCCTGTCAACTAATGCATTTGGTTTTATATTACACCTGAGATTTTTTACTTCTCCCTTTTCTTTTATGGCTTCATGAAGCCAGATTAAAATGGTAAAACTGTGAATTAATTTTTCGTTAGGGCATGGAAAGCCGAGGAAATTTTGGTTTTAGCGAGTGATAAAGTATCTTGTTTTGAGAAAGAAGAGTGATCGTAAGGGCAGAGAAGAAAAAGAAGACAGTTGAAACTATAACTTTTAACCTCTGTTAATAGTATTTATTTATTTATTTATTTCGTGTATGCCATTTCAATTGTATTTTAGATATCTCATGTGACCCTTTTAGTGCTCTCCCAATACAGTCTGCAAAACCATAAGCACAGTTACAGTTGTGTTGCAAAGAACCTAAATTTAATTTTTTTTTTTTTAAACTTAACCCCCTGCCACCCCTCCAAAAAAATACAGCAATTCCCTTGCTGGTACCAAGCAACACATACACCGAAAATTCCATTATTTTCACATCAAGGTTGCGATTAATCTCTTGGGTTTTTTTCACATGATAAAATTCCCATTTTTGGTGCACGAGGTCTTACAGGAGAATTTATACAATGGTTATAATTCAAGCAGCGATACATCACTGAGGAGGGGATCAGCACAATACATAGCCCACCTGAAATGGGCTCATTTTAAAAGAGACTCCCCCAAACTGCTGGGAGAAAAATAAGACAAGCAAATCACAGTTTTTTATTGTATTTATACACTGTTCCTGTTGTTTTATACCCTGTTCTATGAATACTGTTCTGGAATACTTTACAGGAGTGTTAATTTTAAAATCAGGATTCACTCACCGTACTATTAAAGAACGATATAATTCATTCATTAGCATTCAGAGAAATGTGGGTTTTCTCATATACTGAAGGATATGTGGTTTCTGCATGACAAGTTAATCCATATTTGCATTTTATGACTGAAAAATCCCCCTAATTTAAAAATGTGTATATGTTACAATGAAAGCTTCAGATTCAGTGTCCCCAATTTCATTTTTTTCTCGGTTTTTAAACCAGGCTTATTTCTCCCTCCTGACACTGGGGGGAGCTGTTATGTTATTACCTTAGAGACAGGGCATGGACAGACGCGTGGTGGAAGTGCAGTGTGGCAACGCTTAATGAACACTGGTTGTGAAGTGAAACTTGTAATTTAGGTTTGAGCATGTGTATTACTTTTAATTCCCACTCAGAATTTTACTGTTTTTTTGTATTTACATCTGCCCACCAGGTGCCATCATCACTGTCCCCAGACTTCCTATTATTTTTATTTTATTTTCTGAAATAGATGAATCCAAGCTGAAGCATGGCTCAGTCACACCAGATTGATACCCCAACTGCTTGGAATGCCCTTTGCAGATTATGATTATGATTATTATGATTAGAGTTTGTCAAGTGTAAACAACTGGCTCTGATAAACACTCTTCTCCGAATGTTCATCTCTCTTCCCTTGACATCCCCCTCTTGCTTTCTCATTCTCCCAGCAAGTCTCACACCACCCAATTTATATCAAAAGAGACATTTGATGTCTTTGGCAGAAATCACAAAGCACACTGTTTGTCACATTAGCGTAAGATAAAGGAAAGACATTTTCTGCTTGTTGAACACTGGGGAAATGAAAAAGCAGCTCCTTTTAATCACATCACAAAGTTTAGCGAAGAAGAAATGTGGATCACTACAATCAGCATTTAGGCTGCATCGTGTTGCCTTTTTTTTCTTTTGACAGTGCAATTGCTGCCTTCAGTGTGTCGTATCAATACATGTGTAGATGGGTTCTTTCAGCCACAAATCTACATATGCTGTGTATTCAGAGGAGACATTTTTTAACAGGGAGGGTAAATTTCTGCAGGCAATTAGGGACAAGAAATCTCACCTCTTCATTGGCAACCTGTCTACCTTTCTGTCCTCTCCTTTTTACTTCTTGACAGGGCACCGTGTTGCCTGGCAGAGCATGAGAGAGACACTAGCACTCTTAAATCCTTTTGTTTTCTATCAAGGTTACACTGGTGACAGTGCTAACAGTATTTGAAGCTAGAGAGGCACAGCTCACGAGCTTTATTAGATACAAAATTCTGATTTAAGTGATCATTCTTTTAAATCCTCAGAAAGAAATATCCAAACAGATGGAAGCAATTGAATACGTCTGTACTTAGGCTTTGCTAATATCTGTCTTTAATATGAAAACACCTGCCCATTTTATACTCAGCTCCCATAGGTCAGTGAAAATATGTGCTAATTTAGGTGACCTAATTTATTTTAATGATGGATGAGTTAATTGGGCAATTAACTCAATAACAGGTGTCCATAACTGCCCAATGCTTTAGAGACTGAGGCTTAAAAAGCAGCTTTGCCCATACAGAGCTTGATGGACAGAACTGTTAAATATTAGCACTATTTAAAAAATACCTCATATATTTGAAGTTAGGAGCCTCCACACACAATGACATGACATTTCTGTAGATGTAGTATTCACAACCTTTTTCTGAACTATCATACCACAGAAGAAAAACAATGTATTCAAATTTCTAGTCAAAAAAGTCTAGTATAATCAGGAAAAAATGTCAAAGAAAATATCTGACATATTTGTTACATTACTGCATATAGAGTTGTTCCATGCAAAATGTTGAATCAAGTGATGTGTTTTGTCCCACTACATAAAAGGCATATTGTTTTTACAATATAATATACAAATTGTGCATTTTATGACCAACACATAGATATATGTTACTGATAAAGTTTTTATGTAGGTTCCTTTTTATGAGTCAGTGTTGAATAAACAACCCCAAAGCATGGTATAAAGGAGGTAAAGCCAGTTTTCTCTTGGTTCAGGTCTTCAAATACTGTTGTTTTATCAAAAGCCACAAGCTTCCAACAGATATCCTCGAAGTGTTCTTTGGTTTTGTTGCCTTAGGGCAACTGTGGCTCGGGACATAAAGTGGGTCATTTACTAATCAGAAGGATGGGTGATTGATGCCCAGCACCTCTAGTCTGTATGTCAAGTTGTCTTTGGGCAAGATACTGAACCCCAAATTGCCCCTGATACACTCACCAAAGTGTGAGTGTGATAGAATTAGAAAGAGCTTAAAGGCATTGAATAAAGCACTGCATTAATGGATGAATCTCGCTTGTAGTAAAAATAAAAAAAAGCTTAGAGTGCTCTATTAGTGTATAAAAACACTGTAAAGTGCCAGACTATTTGACACACTAATAATGCCATTTTAAGGAGCAACAAAGTCGGCAGTATAGCAGTTAGAAGGTGTGGCAGTGACTCACGGGTTTGTCCGCGGGGTCACCCTCATTATTTTTTTTGTTTTTGAGTCTTGAGTGTTGAGCTTTGTATGGAGTAATTGGGTTTAGGTTTTTTCATTGGCACCAAAAGATAATCGGTTAGTTTTTCAGAGAAGAATGTGGTTTGTGGTTTCATTCCGTTGCTTTTCCTGAAGAATGCGTGATCTGGAAGGGAGCATATGTCACTCCAAAACCTGTAAATACTTTCCAGCATTGATAGAATAGAATAGAATAGAATAGAATAGAATAGAATAATCCTTTAATTGTCCCACAAGGGGAAATTTGGTTGTAAGAGCAGCCAGAAAGACACATATGCAAACAAACAGTACACAGGACACAGAACAGAAACATACACAATTTTTCCTTACATATTTACATTAAGGACAATGGTTACTATAAACAGAGTACTGTACAGTTATTAAATTAAATATAAATAACTACAGATAAGAGGTAAACCAGGTTGTAGTGCAAATCGGTTGATTAACTTATTGCAGTTACAGCACCGATGTAAACATCTATGATTGTTGGGCGCAGTTCTGATTGTACAGTCTGACAGCTGCAGGGAGGAAGGACCTGCGGAAACGCTCCTGATGGTGCCTTTTCAGATGTTAAAGCTGCTGAACTTTTTAATGCAGCCGTCCAAGACTGATTTTTAACCCTGGCCTGTTTGTCAATTATGTACTTTAGATAATAAGACATTCAGTTTTGATTTACATTTCTCTTGTAAATAAAACATGGGTTTTATTTAGAGATACTGTAAGTTTAGTCTATGACAGAATGCTCCATATTTAAAATAGTTCATAAAATACTCCACAAACTTTTTATTTCTCAGCAAAATAGTATATAACCTTCTAATCGTATTATGATATGAAAGAGAAAAAGAGGTGAGATGGCATGGTGGGGTAGCAAGGAAAGGAAGACAAAGGAGTCTTGTTGAAAACAGGATTAACCCGGCTCTGCTCCTGATGTCTCAGCAATGCTAGGTAATGGCATGAAAGCATCTGTTGCAAAGAGGTTTTGTGGATGTGTAACTCTCATTGCTGTGTGTTATAAACATTCAGCTGCTTTGAAGAAGAAAGCAAATGAAAGAGCAGATGCACTGCACTACTCAAAGCTTTAATTCCAATAGTAGGCAAAAAGCCTGTCTTTCTTTTCTGTTTGAAAACAATGAAATATGATTCTTATTGGAACCTGTCAAACTCAATAATAGAAGTGTTTGTAATACATGATAGCTTTTGAGCTATCCTATTCTTTCTTCACCTAAATCTGTGATAGGTTTCCCACAGTTTGGAGTAATTCATACATTACATGTTAGATAATAGCATTTACAGGATTCACAGAACAAGAAAAGTCATTTGTAACGCTTATTGCAATCAGTTCATAAACAGTGTCTGGAAAATATGTTGAAAACACAGAGAAAGGTGAAGGATGACAAAAAGAAGAGAGATCAGGAAAGAATTGTATAAACTGTATAAACTTATTACTGTGAAAAAGTCTATAAGAAAATTAAAATTCACTACATTTCAGAGAAAATAAATGAAGACGATAAATCCAGTGCTAATAAATATTCAGTGTTGTGTTTGTATCTTATGTGAATACCTTTTCATTGGAAGTGTGATTAAGTGAATTTTTTTGGAATAACTTATACACACTCTGCTGCACAAAAGAGTGCATATTTGTAAATATACCAGTCACAGATGTGATCTTCTCCTACACTGAAATAGATGAATTTTTACATGCAGATGTCTAAAGACTCATTCCAACACACTGATTCAAAACAGGCCATTTACTAAAAACCAGTTATTTGCTGTTTTATACATAAAAATACAGAAATCCTCTGCTGAACAATAAGTTATGAATTTACAATTGTTAATGTGATTGGGGCAAAAAAAACAAAACAAAAACACACACACACACACACACACACACACACACACACACACACACACAAAAGATAGCGAGAGAGAACTGTAAAGTTATGAAATGGTTTTGACAGATTGACAGTCTGATTAGAAATATTGCAACATGCACACATGAAAATAAAGAGCACACAAATTGCTCCTTAATTTGTGCACATCAACATCATTGCCCAGCAGCAGACCAAGCGGTAAGCAGTTTGGAAACTCAAATAGCATGATTTAGGATGTTGTGGGTCTTTGTGTACAAAAAAACTGCCCTGAGTAACCATGAGTGTATGAGGCTATTTCTTTCTTTCTGTAACCCCCCCTCCCATGCCTTTGTGCCTGGTGGACTGTTATTAAATCTGTGTGTGGTCACACAGCCTACGGTCTATAAAGCTTGATTCGTGTGTTTTTCTTCCTCTCACCCTTGCCTTTGTTAGCCCGCCACTGACCTTTTATCATAGCCTTGAGTCAGTGTAAGAAGTGCTCTGGGCTGACAGGAAACATTGTCTTCATGGCTCTCTACCCAGTGTTGAAAAATGTCATCCTGCAATACAAACAAGTTCTAATGACCTACAATAACCACCTTTATTTTGTGGTTAAAAACAATGACTAACATATGCACTTGGCTGAAAGCACTGTAAATGTCTACTTATAATGATGAAAATGGGTAGTAAAAAGTAAGATAATATGGGAACAATTAAAATCAAGCAGTATTTTGGGTACAAATCCTAATAACATGCTGATTAAAGTATTTCTAGCATTCTGTACTTATGTTCATGTTCACTGCTTTATGCCAAGCAAGCAGCTTGTTCAAATATATATATGAACTTTTTTCCACTTTAACAGAAATGCCATGAAATTTTATAAGAATAACCAGCCTCTCCGGATTTTGAGTATTGCTCACTATAGTAAGTAAGTAAGTAAGTAAAATTTATTTATATAGCGCTTTTCACAGATAAAAAAATCACAAAGTGCTTTACAACACAAGAAATGGAAAGAATGGAAAGAATGGAAATGAAACAATGTAACAGTAAATAGTAAAACAATAAAACCATAAAAGCAACGTAAGAGGAAATTAATAATACAATATCAGCAAATATCAGCAAATATCCAACTTGAATTGGCTCAGTCAAGACATTCATCATTCCCATAAGATGAATATTATGATGTAGTTTTTTAAAAAAATGTTTTTTTATGCACATCAGATAAGTTATCTGCACATCAATTTTAAACTGTTGGCTCTGCAAAGATTTGCTCAACAAAATTAGCCCAGGCCCTGATATTTTAATTACTAATATAGATCCTAAATTGTTTTGCATATTTAGAAAAGTTGTAGCTGTTAACCAGCAGGATAACAACACTGGGATTATTAGCCGGGATATAGCACTGTGATACTGGCTGAGAAAATACCTCTGCTTCACAAACAATTATTTACTATAAGTCTTTTAATTTATATGTCTCAACTTTTTCAGTATGAATATTGGCCAACGTCATGTGTTATTTCATAGTTGATTGACAGGAAAATAAAAATAAAAATTGCAGCAATGTAAGATGTTTTATTACACAGTGTAAACACATCCTTTTCCTGTGAATAACAGCGTATTTCTTTAGTGCATATCACTCAGCCAATCAAACTCTCAATAATTGCAAAGCATTTGTGGCAATCAAATGTCAAGCAAACAGCCAGGTGAAAAATGACAAAAGCAGAGTCATGTGCAAGCACAAAATGGCACAGGGAAACACAAAATAAAGCAGTTTCATGTAAAATGTAACAAGACCATAAATCATTCAAGAATGCAGTTGAAGAGCAAAATATGGAAAAAAAAAACACACTTTTTAAAAATTATAAATAGGAACCATAAAGTTTCCATTTGACCCCATCTGTGCAAATCAGTACTAAATTGTGTCTTTCTTTCTTTCTTTCTGATCAGTTTATAAATATGCTTTGTGAATTATATCTATATAATACATATATGATGCTAGGGTCACACATCGCAGAAACTAACATAATGTAAGTTGATGAACCACAACAATAATACCACTTGCCCAGTATTGTGTAGTGTCATTTGGTACTTATTTGCACAGGTAATGAAATTAAAGGAAAATAGATTAAAAGTAATTACTGTTATAAATATTCTATTGTCTTGTCTTTGTTATATAAGGTGGCATGGAAGAGTTGCTAAAAGTCAGAAAGCCAGTTGCTTCTGAGTTGCTTTGATGATCTCTGCCTTTTCTTGTGAGGATTAAAAGTAGTTTTGAATAATGAGATGCTGTATTGTATATTGTTGCATTGAAGTGTTTTTGTTAAATGGAAGTTTTGCATTTGTAGATGTGTTAAAGTGGGTTGATGTGAAGTGACTTGATTGATTGCTTTATGACTTGGTGAAATGAAAACGTTTCCATTAATGTGGATAATAAAATTATTCTATTCTATTTTATTAAGATAGTAACATTCACTTTTTCTCCCTAATTTCTAAAAGTTTTATGTAAATAGCACTAAAATAGAAAAGTGTTTAAAACATATAATAGTACAAAAGTTCATCTCTGCATATATCTATGATTTAAAAATAATGAATTTAAAGCTATAGTGATCTTGTGGACAGAGAACTAAGATTATCCTATAATGAGCTTTATCATACTGAGAGACCAACACAGTCTATTTTATACCTAATATTACCAAATTTAATTTGAAGGCCACTATGAATTATTTTACACCAAATGTTGTTCATGTTCAACCAAATGTTATGCAGGGAACATTTGTTGCATCAATTAAAGTGTAATGAAACAATAGATTCAGGCAAGTGTGACTTCAAGCCTCATTCAGGTATTGCTGGAGAAGTACAGTGTCCACATCTGCAGCTACTGTCATAATTTTTTCTGTGTTTTAAACAAAGAAGCACACAAATATGAACAATAACTTGCTCTTTGGGTAATGTTCAACCATGTTATACTGTAACCGATACATTTTATACATGTCACTCAGACCGGTGACAAGAAAATCAGTAGGTACCATAGGAACTCAGCATCACCAAATTCAGTAACTTAAAAACTGTTACTATATTTGTTTGCATTTAGAGCTCAGTAGCAGATTTTAGAATGATAAAATGCTAAAAATTATTGAATGCATGTACTTGCTTAACATTAGCAATTTCTCATTGTAATTCTAAGCTTGTTAGAGGACGCTGACATTAGCTTCAGTACCATCACACTGAACCTGAAGCATTATTTTTTATAGGTTCCTTGCATAAACATGTTTATTATTTAATATTATTGTGGGGATGCTAAAAATTGAGAAGAGGCAGTCAAAAAAACCCAACTAACTGGTAACTGGAGCATCCCCAAATGTTTAACATTTTAAAAATGCAAGAAAAGAGACTTCACATGAAATAAATGCATTTACATTACTGGTAAATGTATCTTTTGGAACATGTCCATGATACACCCCTGCTGTTCATTCTATTTTGCAGGCAGATGTTATTTTCTAAGGTGGCAGGTGAGAGTGTCAGAATTTTTCTTTGAAAACTAGAACATTTCCCTTAGACATCCCAAAAAATACACACTCCAAGCAAAACAAGCCCAAGTCAAGTGTGAATAAATATGTCTAATCTGCCTATAACACTACGCTTTCCACAACAATTCAGCATAACAGATGAGATGATTTATTTGCTAACATAAAACAGAAGAGACTGCCTGTATCAAACTTGTGTTGCCCATTTATTGTTGTGAGTCAAGTCAGAGAGTTGAGTGAACCTTACAGGAAGTTGTGGTTCTGTTTATGGTGTTGTGGCTGCTCTGTCAAGTGCTCATCTAGTTAGCACTATGTCCTTCAATGGTTGGAATTTAATCAGGCAAAACTTTAATATTATCCACCACAATGGATATTATACAATGAACAATGCAGAGCAGTTAGACTGAAAAAAAAGAAAATACCAAATTAACCTTTTGTTTGCAGAGAAAATAATCTTCTCAGCACAGAAGCTCTAAGTGACCCATGAATGACTTTGGATAACAAAAAAATGTATTTCTAAATATACACTTTACAAAAAAAGTTATAATAATATGGGAGCGTGTATGGTGATGTTACATCATGACAGTATATTGCAGTTCCACCTCTTACCTATTACTTATAGTTTGATAATGTGTTCACACTTGAGCCACACAAATGCTTCCGCCATTTCTTGTTCCTCCCAGCGTTTCACTCATTTCTCCACACAGTTTTTCTTTAACTCTGTTTATACTGCCAGCTTTACATGCAGTTTTTTTTCACAACTCCTACATTTGAACACATAGGCCGATGACATGCCGCGTTAGATCATTAGGCACAAAACTACTGTTTTGGCTGCTAACATCCGAAAGAAAGCATACTTATGAGGCCTTTGAAGCAGAATATTGTAGAGGGAAAAAGCTGTTCAGAAATAAAACAAAAAAAACATTTGTGGTTAAAGAAATAAATATATTTACACAATCATCATTTAAACAGATATTTACAAACTGAAATGACTTGACATTGAGGACGCTATAAAATTCATGAATAACATGTGAAATGAAACCACGTCTTGCCCTTAAACAGCTCTGAATATGGTTTCTGCTGAGATGGCCTCATGCCCAGTTTATACAGTTGTATGTCACATTAGACAGCTTAATGGATAGGCCTGTTCTCAACTGTATTCCTTGGCCTGGCAAATGTATTTTTGATAGCCTATTCTGCTTCCTATATTGGATTGTGCATGCTCTGACATCTTTATTCACACACTCTGCAGTACCAAACAGGGAACCAACCACAAAGGATTGAAGGCATTCCTCTCCTTGTCAGAGTGGTTTAGCGTTCCTGATCATCGGGAAACCAAATATATAAGGAGCACACACAATGATACTGTTTACATATGTAATTTAGCAAGTCAAGTCAAATGGAGATAAGAATAGTACAACTAGTTTACATTAAAATACATTATTTTATTTAAAAAAAAAACCTCATTATTCAGAACATTTTTCAAGAATTTAGCACTTTAATAATTACTTTCTTCAAACTTCTGCTTCTACACTTGCATCGCTCCACCTGTCGTCCATCATCAGCAGTCAGCGGGATGGTTCTTAAGACCAAGTCAATCTGCCATTCTTTGCCTGTTCATCAGCTTCCTCACAATGGTAACTCTGCACCTAACATGTCTCCCATTAGGTTTTGCCTTATACTTACTTGTGTCTCTTCTTGCCTCTATTTCCTTCAAGACCCAGACTTACCTGCAACTCAGTCCTCTGGATGCTGGTCACTCATGTTAAACCTTCCAAGTAATTCTGCAAACCCATTCTGTGCAAACTCAGCTACCCCGCTGCTTGCCGCACTACCACAAGACCTCTGAAAACCAAAAGTTTGGAAATGCAATCTCACTTACCTCGCCATTAGGCCGGACGCTCACTCCTGGAGCAAACTCTCACCCAGCTGCAAGTAAGTCTTCATCATCCCAATTCAAACTCATCCTCAGCCATACTCACCTGTTCATATCTGTCTGTACCAGTAGTTTTCTCTTTAGGTACTCTCGCCAAATTCCCACGCCTACGGTTCTTCTGGCTCTTGGCGAAGGCGGTCGCACTTTTCTCCTCTTCCTTCCCTTATCTTCCCAGCTTAGCGTCTTGTGTCCTTGTCTAGTCTTGTGTATTTTCTCACTCTTTCCCTGGAACACTCTCTCACGGTCTGTTCTCTAAAACCTAAAAGATGAATTATGGATTTGATCAACTGGTCCCTGAATGCAATTGACACCCTCTTCTCAACAAGAAGCCTGGGCTCGGGTGAGCCTGACTGTCCTGGAGGTACTTTCCCTGTCGGATACACGATGGACGGGTGGCATAAGTGGAGGGTCGTGTGTCTGGCGGGACTGTCGATCGAAGACATCGAAGACATCTACCTGTTCGGAACCATGATAACAGGGTTCTTGCTGATCGGAGCTGGCTTGGCCCTGGCTTATCGAAGATTAAAGAAAGTGGAATCAGCTGTTCAAAACCCCACAAGGCTGCCCGCTGTGATTGAAACGATGGGACAAGTCGTGAGTTCTCAAAATGGGCTCATCGAATGCAGCACTGATAAGATCTTGGAGAGGCTTGAGGCTGCCGTGAACACTCAGAATAAGACTGCTGAGCGAAAATTGGATAACATCTTGGAGAAGCTCACGGCGGTCGTGAGTTATCAGAATCTGCTCTTTGAGTGCAAGACTGATAACATCATGGAGAAGCTCATGGCTCTCCAAAGGGAGATTGAGAGACCAGTGTCGGACTGCTAGAACAGCTTTGAAATTCACATGAGTTGTTCGCACTAAAGTTAAAAACCACCATCATTTCATGCGGCTACCACTTCGGCGCCAGCTGTGGTCTCAAGGCTGGAGCCTAACAAAAACACTCTGATAACAGACTGTGCATAGACTGTTTCTTCCTATCCTATGCAAGACAGGGCGAAGGACACTGTCTCTTACCCTTATCCACCCCTGTTGCTTGTCTTGTGTTTCTGTGGTGTATTGACAGTCATGTGCTTTTTGTGCTGGGGTGTTTTTTTCTGTTCTCAAACTGTTCTCCCATTAGGAGCTCAGTCTGAGTGGAGTTTTTTTTTCTCCTCCTCTGACCTCCTATCAGCCTACCTCTCTGACATGTCTTCCCAATGTGATGTTTGTGTAAAGTTTTGTCAGAAGGTTCCTTTGTAAGTGCGCATGCGCCATTAGCATGCTGCCTGCTGTAACCTATAATTTCCTTCGGGATTAATAAAGTATTCTGATTCTGATTCTGATGTCACTAATATGAATAAAGCTTTGTTTAAATCACACATTAACTGTCCATTGAGTGTGCTTCGGTGTCCACTCCCACAGTCTTAGGTAATTACTGGCCAATCTCCAACCTTCCTTTTATTTCAAAAATTCTTGAAAGAGTAGTTCTTAATAGTGTTGGATGTCTTGAGACCGGTTTTGGTCTCGAGACCGGTCTCGAGACTAGGAATGGGTACCAGTATCGGCACCGGTTCTGGCATAAACGGTAGTAACCAGACCGAAAAGCAGCGCACATTTTGGTGCTTTATTTCGGTGCTTTTTTTTTCTTGAGATGTCATACACTTTGGATTCTAGCCAATCATTTTACCTTTCCAAGGATAGTAGGCGGGCCCAGGTACGTACGTTCTTTTAGAGCAGAGCTACAGATTAAAAATGCCCAAGGCGAAGTGGTCAAAAGTCTTGCTGTACTTCACAGCAAAAGATGCAAACTCAGCAGCCTGCAACAAGTGCTTTAAGCTGATACTGTGCAAAGGAGGTAACACCTCGAATCTGATGAAACACCTGGCGATGTATAGCGTTTTTTTAAAAGCCGAGAAATGCACCGTATTTGATAGCTTGCTGCAAGACCTCACACCGAGCACATCTACTGCGGGTGTGGTGCCTGTTATCAGACACGGAGTTAGCAACATCCCCCAAGAACCCGAAGAGTAGAGTCCTGGCCCCTAGCCCTGCCAGTGTAGCAGAAATGATGATGGATGATGATGGCAGCAGCAGCCGTTCTTCTCCGGGCGAGTAGCTTCATGCTGTTCGTGTGTAATTTACGTTGAGTAGGCTACGTTATTAAATTAATGCAGGTAAGGTGAACTAGCAAACACCGTCGTAGTTACATGCGGCTGTCTTCTTGTTCGATAGAGTGATACCATATATGCCCTATAGCTGCAGAAAAGACTAACATTTTTATCTTTTTTTTTTTTTTTAAAAAAACAGCTAAACATGAGAGGTTTTAGGACAAAGTTTGTGTTTTTCATTGTTTAAGCACCGGTTCCAACCAAAGGAGGTATGCTGTATTAACAGAAAAGGCTAACCCGCTTTCACACCTTGGCGCATGTGATTAGAGGATCACCAGGGGGTCCTTTGTCCCTCCTTGGGGGGATACTCCCACTGGGTTTAAATCTGGGACTCTCGGCCATTTGACCTTAGAACTGAAGAAGCTTCTCGGATGAGAGGTGAAACGTCTTCAAGCAACTTAAAGAAGTCCAGACGCCTTTCTTTGCAAACTCCTTTGACTACGATGACCTGGATGACTGAGAACCTTCACAGACTAACTTGGTTATCATTTTGCAGAAAAAAGAGGTTGCTAAAAATAAAAACATAAGAGGTTCTTGGACAAAGTTTGTGTTCTCCATTCTTTAAGCACCGGTTCGAGCATCGTTTAAGCACCGTTTCAAAAGTACCGGTTTGGCACCGGTATTGGATAAAACCTAAACAATACCCATCCCTACTCAAGACAATTTTTACGTGGTCTTGGTCTTGGCTTGGTCTTGGCGGACTTTGGTCTTGGTCTTGTCTTGGTCTCGGATCCCTCGGTCTTGTCTTGGTCTCGCTGTCTCGGTCTTGCTGTCTCAGATCGACATAGTGGTTGGGAGATTTGGAGTCAACGGTATCCATGACACACAACGTAACGTTCGATAATGTGTCATGCGCAAAAGCATCAGCTCTAAGAGCCGTGCTTAGAGAGAGCTTTGTAGTGAATCAGAAGAGTCGACGCCCATTGAGCGAGAGCTGGCTCCTCAATTTCCTTTTGCTGCTCAGCTCTCACACAGTGGCTCAGCTATGCTCCAATCCCTCCATATTGTGGCCAATCACATACGAAGATATAGGATAATACCATTATGTGAAAAGCAGAGAGGGTGAGAGACGCAACAGTCAAGTGGAGCGTGCGTTTGTCCTCTCAGTAAGTGAGACAGTAGACAGCGGTGAGTAGGCTGTGCGAGTGCATCGCAAAAACACATAAATATGCCTGACACACGTAAACGAAGCAGCATCTGGCTGCAGTTTAAAGACTCTTTTGTCTCGGTCTCGGTCTGTCTTGGTCTTGTCTTGGTCTCGATACCCTCTGGTCTTGGAATTGTCTTGGTCTTGGTTTAGGCGGTCTTGACTACAAGTCTAGTTCCTAACCAGCTAACTTATCATCTGCAGAGGAATGGATTATTTGATGCATTTCAGTCAGGATTTAGAATTTATCAGAATACAGAAAGAGCATTAGTGAAGGTTATGAATTATCTTCTTATTAGCTCTAATAGTCGAGTCATATGTGGTTGTCATGCTAGACCTCAGTGCAGCATTCTAATACCACTGATCATGATATTTTACTATAGAGACTAAAACATACAGTAGATAATAAAAATGTTGTGCTGCAGTGGTTTGAATCATACATTATCTGTCTAATAGACTCTTAATAGTTCATATAAACTGGGGAGTCTTCTTCACCCACTAAGTTTAGTTATAGAGTTCCACAGGGGTCTGTGCTAGGACCATTTCAATATAAATAAAACTGAAATTAACTAAACTCGACAAAACAAATAACATGTTTTAAATGTATTCATGATTCAAACAATAACATGCTTCACGCATAATGTATCTCTTTTGCTTTTTATGTGTCTTTGCATTATTGAAATTCAACCCAGCCACATGGGCCCACAAGCCAGTATACTCCCAGTGCTGGTCCCATGCCCAAATAAATGGAAAAAGTTGCATCAGGAAGAGTACCCAGTGTAAAATCTTTGCCAAATCAAACATGCAAATCATCAGAAATGATGACCTGTTCATTGACAATGACTGGCTAAGGAGAAAATGTAGAGGGTTGTTGTGAGAGAGGAGAACATTAGGGATTGGGTGAGATGGAAGCAGATAATCCACTGTGACAAGACCTAAAGGGATGAGCTGAAAGAACAATAAGTTTGCATTAAAGCATAGGCAGTTACCTGAAGCATATTAGAGTTTATTCATAATGTGTTATGTATTACAAACTGTAAGTTGATTGAATCGTTTTAAGAGTGTCTTGAAATCATCATCTCTGCATGCATTTCTCTCTGCATGCTGTTATTCTCTGCATCTCACGTAGGCTTTGTGTCAGCATTTCAACACTGTTAATTCTAACAAATTGTATTTACTTATCAATATAAGAACCCAGCTTCTTTGTGGAAAGCAAGTTTAAAAAAATTGAACTGTATCAAGTTGCATGGAAAATGTTATGTACCTTAAATGCAATATTGGAGTACTGTATATGCTGCATTGAGGGTTGCTTCTCATTATCACTGTAGATGCAGACTTCAGAAGGTTAACGCTTGTTTATGGTTCTGCAGCTGTGTCTCTTTGCATCTATATTTACTTACAGAGTGGAGTTTTCAACCTGTGTAAACATGCTCCCCTCAGTCAAGTGAGGCAAAGAAGGAAGGGAGTGACAGCAAAAGGAATGGGAGAAACCCAGAATCCCACAGACTGGTTGTACCACTGCCTCCATCTGGCAACAGATGCTGTCTGCAGGTAGACGGGCTGTCCATAGCTCCCTAAAGTCTGCCAACACACTTCCAACAGAGAAGCATGTTCAGCTCATAACATGTGGGCTTTTAGTTTATGTCAGTGAAGTTAAATTCAGCCCAGCTGCTAGAACTCTTAATTGTAACAGCTAAATTACCAAAATGCATTCTGCCCAAAATATGGAGACATTTCCTGAAATATTAAACCTTAACACTCTCCACCTCACAAACAAACCAAATATCTACAAAAAATGTTCAAAAAAATCAAAACACAACATAACTGAAATAACAATGACAAAATTGCCAATTGAAAGACTTGAACTTGCAAGTTGACTATACATATAGACACACACTAAAGTATGTCTGTATAAAATACCCAAATCATTATATTAATACAGATAGTCTCAATAAATATGTAGGATAGATATTTGCAATTCATAAATTGTATTCATTGCTTTCGTATCTATATCTATATATGTGTCTTGATTTTGTTGTTTATATGTCACCACCTTTAAGCTGACATTTGGTTTCATTTGAAATAGCAGAAAAGCAACAATGTTTCTTTCCAAGACTGCTTAATGTCTGCTTTTGGTTTAGTTTTATTTCTTTTAACAATACTCCTTAGCTGCTCAATTTTGTGCTCATTAGCCAGTTGGTAACTGCAGAGGTTTTAAAATATCCTCTCTAAGTCTTTGTAATTGGTTGGGCAATGGTATAATTTAGATGGCAACATAAGTGGTGGTTGGTTAATGGAGGAAATAAAATAATATAACTTAGAAATGTTACATTTTATGGTGAGATTTGTATCCTAAGATGAACACATGTATAATCAAACTAGACAAGTCAATATTTCTAAAGTGAATGCTGAGTTTTAAACTAAGGTGATAAATGCAGATGATCAATATCAATGGAGGAGTGAGTTAGTTCAGTGCACCACGGTAAGCACAAGTTGCTTAAAAGAAGCAGAAAGCTTTCAAGACTTTTAAACTAAGCCATAGCACACAAATAAAGTATTGACAAGGTTAATTGGGTTTGCTTTGCATGGCTTTTGCAGTTCACGTAATCTTGTCTGCACCACACAAAATGTTTGACACAATATACAAGAAGGAGCCCTGACTAAGTAAACTCCTACGTGGAAAATGACCATTATTAGAGCTTTGCAGTTCTTGATTACCCATTATAAAACTGCAGAAAACATTGAATAAAAATGTAAATATTATAATATTCTCTGCTATGTTTTTCATCAGTTTGTTACACTAGCATTATAAAATACTACCAAATATTTTAGTCTAATGTTGTTCCAAATATTCTGTGAAAAATCATTTGTAAGCTTAACACTGAAAATAAGACTGAAAAAATTTTCTTTTTCAGTCTTATTTAAAATATTTTCTTAAACTCACTCACTCATTTAATAATTTTCATATAACCAATATGTTCTAAAAAAATAATACCAGGTCACATTGTGCTGCTGAATTTAAACCTAATCATTTCTTGTGAACCAGCAGAAGAAAATCTTTTCCTCTGACAAAAAAAAAGCTTTGTCATGACTGTCCATCAACTTTCATCATGTGTAGCAGCATTCACAAAGAGGGAGCACATGCTCAATACTGTGACATAATAGCAGACTGACCCATGCTTGTAATTCATCCCCCTTGCTTTCTTACATGGACATTTACTATAAAAGAGACAAAATCTTTCACAGTAAGTACATCACATGATGCTGTGTCTGGCCTTGAGAACAATGTGGATGTCAACTTTTTCAGTGCCCTGATCTTCTATGTCCTTACCTTTGTTGAAATCGAACAGAATTTGCCTTGTATTCATTACAAATACTGTGACTTTAAAGAAGTAGTCTCATCTCCCAGGTAAGTGTGTGTTAAAAGGTCTCAGCTAGGCAAGTCATTTGATCAATGGAGGCTCTAAGCTTTATTCAGTTCATTGCAACCCCTGCTCTGTGCTCCATCGTGACTCAAGAGATTAGACTGGTGTGCACAGGCATAACACTACACCTACTGTAAAAGAGCCCACTGTTCAAGCTCAGTACATATAGGCCTTTCAAATGCTCCCTGCTTGAGCTTACAGTGTGCACTTGAGGCAAAAAATAGCACAGTGTGTAATGTTTTTCAGTCAGGATGAGAAGGAACATATTGGTTGTCCTTTCCTACTACTGTTAACTCCTTATCCCTGGAAATCTCTCCCAAGTCTGACAGTTTCTGGCTGGTGATCCATGGTTGTCAATACACTGTCGTTCATCCCTACACACTCTCCTTAAACCAGCAGCTTAAAATGGAACCTCAATATTTGCATTCCAATTAGCATAAATGTAAGAAAGTGGAACAAGTAGCTTTGAAAGTCATCCAGCAAAGCGCATATTCAATCAGCAGTAAAAAAGAAAGAAAGAAAGCGAGCATGTGTATGGGTGAAAAGGAGAGAAGGAGCAAGTAGAAGAAAAAAAAGAAATAGGGAAAGGGAGAGAGAGTTCCGTATTATAATAGCTGGTTTGGGCTACACATTTGAATCAGTGGTGTATGTCTTTTATGAGCTTACAACTTCACACTGCGTGGAAAATCCGCCCTGCTGCCAGGGTATTTCAACATTCAGAATGTCATTTTTAATGACATTCCCCTCTGAGATCTGATCCCGCTGATCAAAGATGCTCTGACTTTAAGTTAACACGTCAACAAGTAGGAGGGTCTTGGTGTGGCACACAAGAAACGCACTGGAAAATGCAGGAGAATGGTGAAATTGGTTTATTGTATGCTACTTGGCATAAGGAAGGGTTAACGCTTGGTTGTGCATCGTGGCTTAAAGGGGGATCTTTGGATGACTGAGCGTGTGGAGGGCCTGTATGTGGTTGTGTGGGTGGTGCAGTTCAGAAAGGTCACTTTCCTCTGCAGTGGTAGGCCAAATGTGAGGAGGGATGCAGAACGTTTAAATTTAGTTGATGCCAAAAATCTTAGTAACGCGTTAAAAACTCACAGCCATCAGTTTGTTCTCTGTTCATTCATCCGTTTTCTTTCATTTATGTGAAGTCTCGTCAGGGTTGCAGCAGGCTAAGCAGCAAATACCAGACGTCCTTTTACCCACCAACGCTTTTCAGTTCTTCCTGAGGTATCCTGAGGTATTCCCAGGCCAGAAGAGATATGTAATTTCTCCAGCACATTCTGGGTTTACCCCACGGACTCCAGTTTCATGTGCACAGAACACCTCCAAAGAGAAGTGCCCAGTGGGCATCCTAACTAGATGCCTGAACCACCTTAGCTGGGTCCCTTTCTATTTTTTATTCAGTCTCTGGATTTAGATTTAGATTTTGGTCAATAAAAGTAATACATATCTTATTAACTTATCTCATTAAAGTTTTAGTCTTATTCATTTCGTCTAAACTATCTTGTCCTTTATGCTTTCTGTTTATTTTAAATGATTATTAAATACGGTTAAGTCAGTTGAATTACAAGATATCTGTGAGGATCATTTCTGGTTACAATACAAGAATCAAATTAAACTATTGGAAATGGCCTGTATTTATATAGCGCTTTACTAGTCCCTAAGGACTCCAAAGCGCTTTACATATCCAGTCATCCACCCATTCACACACTGGTGATGGCAAGCTACGTTGTAGCCACAGCCACCCTGGGGCGCACTGACAGAGGCGAGGCTGCCGGACACTGGCGCCACCGGGCCCTCTGACCACCACCAGTAGGCAACGGGTGAAGTGTCTTGCCCAAGGACACAACGACAGGGACTATCCAAGCCGGGGATCGAACCGGCAACCTTCCGATTACAAGGCGAGCTCCCAACTCTTGAGCCACGATCGCCCGCATGGAAAGGTAAAGATAACCAATATTTATGAAATAAACAAAACATCTTCTAAAAAAATGCAGTCAAATTAAAAGTACTAAAACCTGCAGTTTCTGACTAAAGACTATGTTAAACAGAACCTTTGCAACCTGGCCTTTATGGCATATTCGTATATATGTTAAACTATTTTATAACAATACATGATAAATTACAATATAATAAATTGTATTATTATTTAACATATTTTTCAAAAAAGCCACAAATGGGCCTTTTTTCTATCGTGTAAAAGACCACGAGCAGATGACTGATGAACACTGGGTACAGTAAACAAACAGGAGCCCTGTGCGATAAAGCAAAGACTTAAGCCCTGATAATACTCCAATGTGGACACACACAACTGGAGACCTCAACACTGAGTAGTCATTCCCCTTATACTTCCTTTAAAGTCCACTCCCTGTGGCGCATGGACAGTTATAATGTAAATTCTCTGCAGACAAGCCAGCGGTCACAAAAAAGAGACAGGAACTTACCCTAGGGGCAGATATGTATAACTGAGGTTTTAGGTATGGTCCTTTTTGAATTCATGATATTTTCTTTTATTAATTTGTTTGTTTGTTTGTTTATTTATTATACTTTCTGCCCACTCATACACAGATACACATGCACTCAAATGTCTCTCTGTAAACTGGACAAACACTGACACCATCACATATGCAGAACACTGCCTACGGAGTGGCATTTTCCACTGGTCCCTTGCTGCTAAGGGCTCCCTGGCAAAGAGGAGGCTCCTCCAGGGTCAGTACCTCAGGGACAAGGAATGGTGCTGGCCAAACTCCACAGCTTAGATTGAGGTCATAATGGAGGGATAGAGTTGAGGCTGATGGGTGTAGTGTGTGTGTGTTTGTGTGTGTGTTTGTGTGTTTTGGTGAGGGAGGTGGACAGACATGCTTAAAGGAAAATTGTACATAGAAGCAGAAATGCTGGCAGACAACACTGGCAAATAAAATGAAAACAAATGTCATCCAGTGGTGACTCAGTGAGCTCTTCTTCCTGTTTATGTGCCATCTCAGTGTTGGAATCAAAGTTGGGTAAGAACAAATTACATTTGATCTGAATTGCAAAACCAGACATAAGATTGATTGTTGAAAACTAAACTAGCCATAGGTCTTAATGTGAGCATGAATGTTGCCTGGTAGTGATTTTACAATTGTGAAACTGTAGATGACACAAGCAGTATTTACCAAAGTACTTTTTTTTTTTTTTTTACAGTTAAAGAATCTGACAAAACATTAAGAGTAAATATACAAATTTATATATTAAAAAATTCCCCTCTCGCCCCTGCGGGCAGTCTTTATCCTTCAAGCTCGAGTCGTCCTGTGCAATAT
The DNA here is from genome assembly GCF_001858045.2 of Oreochromis niloticus. Classification (NCBI taxonomy): domain Eukaryota; kingdom Metazoa; phylum Chordata; class Actinopteri; order Cichliformes; family Cichlidae; genus Oreochromis; species Oreochromis niloticus. Next base: position 34,962,424 of record NC_031965.2, read on the forward strand.
CTTTGCTGTTCCTAGGACTGCTCTCTTCTGGACAGAGATCTTCTATGTTGCTTCTGGGCTCTGCTGGAGCCATTCACCCAGTTAGGGGGTCACTGTCCTGAGTGCTTCGATTACCACTGGGACCACTGCTGCCTTCACCCTCCACATCTTCTCGAGCTCTTCTCTGAGCCCTTGGTACTTCTCCAGCTTTCCATGTTCCTTCTTCCTGACGTTTCTGTCATTCGGTGTCACTACAGCCATCTTCCTCTGCTTGTCCACCACTACTATGTCTGGTTGGTTAGCCATTTTGTTTGTCTGTCTGTATCTGGAAGTCCCTCTGTTTTACCTGAGAATGACCAGTCTTACCTTGGTCATTCTCAACCACCCTAGGGGGTGTGTCCCATTTTGTTACCTCAGGACTTCCAGGCCATACCAGGCACAGATGTTTCTCTACACTATGCCGGCCACTTAGTTACGGTGTTTCATGTATACTCTCCCTGCTAGCATCTTGCACACTACTGTTATGTGCTGGATTGTCTCAGAGGCATCTTTGCACAGCCTGCACCTGGGGTCTTGCCTGGTGTGGTAAACAGCAGCCTATATCGATCGTAGTTGGTATCCATAGGATACCAACATTGTCAATGATCTCAGTGAGAAGCGTCAGGCCTATGCAGAACAGCAGTGAGGACAGGACATCTCTTCGACCTGACATTCCAAAGGTGTGTAGTGTTACCACTGAGATGTGATATTTGATTTTTAGTCAATCTCTTCTTTGTTGTCTTTTTTTTGTTATGCCCACGTACATTTGACTCATACTCTGAGCTCAAATCTCTTTGTGCCTCCAAAGTCTTTAATGAACTAAAACAACATTTTACTTCCTACTGTCCCTTACACTGTAGCAACAAGTGATGATGATGCTTTTCTATAGATTGTTACTTGGGGTGATTGCCCAAAATGTAAAAATGTAAAAAATAATCTTTTCTTGTGAGCTGTAAGATGAAGACCTGATGAGTGAGAGAATTTAAAGGAAATTTTTATCAGTTTCTACACTGTGATATGTGCACACTGAGAATGCTTTAAGTTGGTTTGTGTTATTTACATATTAAAGTGAATAACTTGTTAAATCTGGATAGTTTTGGATTATATTTCTAATTAATATATTTAACATGGAGTATAAACAAAAGACAGAGAAGAAAAAAAATCCCTATGGTTTCCTTGGTTTTACATCAAGCTGTTTCATATTAACAAAATTTATATCCTTTTTCAAACAAGCTTACGGTAAACACTAATGCCCTTTTCTAAAATCAGAAAAAGGGGCATTAGCGTAGAAGAGGGGCATTAGCAGAAAATAAAATAAACAAAGTAATAAAATAACCACAACAATCAGTAGCACTGAAGTACCATTAGTTTTCCTCTGACATGACAATCAAGAAACCACACTTAATACAGTCATTCATTCGATCCAATCTTAGAAATCCCTACTCTGTTCTTCCTCACATACACACCTTTAAAACGAGGAGATTTTTGTCTGTTTGTAGAAATGCTGGCCATGCTCTTGATCTTCAAAACAAGCCAACTTGTTCTAAAGATCTGATTTTTTTTTCTTTGGTAATCAGACATATCATACAAGAGTGAGTGCATACGTGTACACAGAACAGTTCAAAATGGAGAGACTGTACCTTACTAAATAAATAAAAAAAGTATCCAGAACAATTCCTCACTAAAGGTACCTTATATTAAATGGAAAATGAAAGCTGTCAGAGCATTCTGTGCTTTTTAAAGCAATGAAAATATTGTTTAACCTAAGTTTTTACATATACACACTTGTTGTTGTCTTCTTCTTCGTCTCTCATTCTCTCTCTGTTATCCTTCTGATCTCCTCCTCTTTTTCCTCTTTTCAGCACCTCTTGACAGTACCACAGCCCTACTCCCGGATGAATGTAGAAACAATAATGAAGTAGAGCCCAGAGAGCTTTTATCAGGAAAAGCACTTATGGGATATGTCCACTTAGAAAAGCTGTTTTTTTTTCATTGTAAAGAACAAAAAAGTAATAATAACAATAATGGTAACACAGAAAAATTTCCTGGAAAATCTCTTCTTCGGTTGTGAGGTGCAGCAGGCCCTGTACGGGTGAACGCAGCCTGGCTTCTTCATTTAAATGCAAACTTTGTCATATTGTGAACCAGATTAGCTTGCATGTCACTGCACTGAACCTCTGAACAACTTTAAAGTTAATGGCAATGTTTCATTCCTGAACTGGTTGGGAAAAAAAAATTGCAATTTTATAAATTTTTTTCTGTTTTCCTGTCATGCCTGTTTCAATAATTTTAGAAGTCCATTTGCTAGCTGACTTTGGGAGAGACCAGTTGCCTCAGTAGTGTAGAGGAGAAAAGCACAGGTAAATACAGACTTCTGTATTCTAACAATTATGTAATTGTTGTGATAATATATGGTTTTAAGATCTAATATTTGAAATAACACAAATCTGGTATTTTTTTCATTTGCCTGCTTGATGGGCCCCTAACTGTACATTAATCCCTGGGCATGTGCCCAGAATGCCCATTGGATAATCCCAGATTCTACCCTACCAGTATTTGGGCTTTGTGATGGAGTTTTAGGACCACATAAAAAAAAAAAAGATATGATTTATCATTTTGAGAATTGATATTTTGAGAATAAAGTAAAAACTATTTTGGGAAAAAAGTCAGCAAAAGTCAAAATTCTGTTTTGAGAAAAAGCTAAAATATTATTTTGAGAAAAAGCCAAAATTAGAGTTGTTGCTTTTCAAGACAAACTACCACATTTGCTGAGTTAGTGAAATCATACTTTAGAATTGGTTTTAGTAACAAGAAAAGAATTGATTTCTCTTTTATCACATAAACAGTGTGGTGATAAGTATAAGGACGTTGAAAAGATGGTGCAGAAAGTCACATCTGGTCAAACAGCAAAACACAATATATTCTTGGAAGAGTGGATTGGTACAAAATGAAATGGCTGCCAGTGGACAGGTGCAAGGTTATCGATGGTTAAACTCTCGTGCAATAAAGAGGATATATCTTCTGACACAAGACAGCTGATCAGCTTGTTTCACTAACTCATCTAAACAAGATATTTTGTAGAGGGTCTATGTTGAGTATAGCAGCTGTGGCAGTTTATCCTGGAAGAACAACTGTAATCTGCAAATATATATATATATACACTGTATATATATAAGAAAACACATATATATATACACTGTATATATATAAGAAAACAAAAAACACCCAGCACGCCCCTGCGGCCGGTTTTATCCTTCAAGCTCGGGTCCTCTACCAGAGGCCTGGGAGCTTGAGGGTCCTGCGCAGTATCTTAGCTGTTCCCAGAACTGCGCTCTTCTGGACAGAGATATCCGATGTTGTTCCCGAGATCTGCTGGAGCCACTCGCCTAGCTTGGGAGTCACCGCACCTAGTGCTCCGATTACCACGGGGACCACCGTTACCTTCACCCTCCACATCCTCTCGAGCTCTTCTCTGAGCCCTTGGTATTTCTCCAGCTTCTCGTGTTCCTTCTTCCTGATATTGCTGTCATTCGGAACCGCTACATCAATCACTACAGCCGTCTTCTTCTGTTTGTCTACCACCACTATGTCCGGTTGGTTAGCCACCACCATTTTGTCCGTCTGCATCTGGAAGTCCCACAGGATCTTAGCTCGGTCATTCTCCACCACCTTTGGGGGCATCTCCCATTTTGACCTTGGGACTTCCAGGTTATACTCGGCACAGATGTTTCTGTACACTATGCCGGCCACTTGGTTATGGCGTTCCATGTATGCCTTGCCTGCTAGCATCTTGCACCCTGCTGTTATGTGCTGGATTGTCTTTGGGGCATCTTTACACAGCCTGCACCTGGGGTCTTGCCTGGTGTGATAGACCCCAGCCTCTATGGATCTTGTACTCAGAGCTTGTTCTTGTGCTGCCATGATTAGTGCCTCTGTGCTGTCTTTCAGTCCAGCTTTGTTCAGCCACTGGTAGGATTTCTGGATATCAGCCACCTCCTCTATCTGCCGGTGGTACATACCGTGCAGGGGCCTGTCCTTCCATGATGGTTCCTCGTCTCCCTCCTCTTTCTTGGGTTTCTGCTGCCTGAGGTATTCACTGAGCACTCGGTCAGTTGGATGTTCGTTGTCTCATCCTGGACTGTGGTGCTGACACTCACCAGTCCCCGGCCCCCTTCCTTCCGCTTAGCGTACAGCCTCAGGGTGCTGGACTCGGGGTGAAACCCTCCATGCATGGTAAGGAGCTTTCTTGTTTTTATGTCAGTGGCTTCTATCTCCTCCTTTGGCCAACTTATTATACCAGCTGGGTACCTGATCATGGGCAGGGCGTAGGTGTTGATAGCCTGGATCTTGTTCTTACCGTTCAGCTGACTCCTCAGGACTTGCCTGACCCTCTGCAGGTACTTGGTGGTTGCAGCTTTTCTAGCGGCCTCTTCATGGTTTCCATTCGCCTGCGGGATCCCCAGGTACTTGTAACTGTCCTCTATGTCTGCAATGTTGCCTTCTGGTAGTTCAATTCCCTCAGTTCTGACTACCTTTCCTCTCTTTGTTACCATCCGACTACACTTCTCCAGTCCGAACGACATTCCAATGTCATTGCTGTATAGCCTGGTAGTGTGTATCAGTGAATTGATGTCTCGTTCACTCTTGGCATACAGCTTGATGTCATCCATGTACAGGAGGTGGCTGACAACTGCTCCATTCCGTAGTCGGTATCCGTAGCCAGTCTTGTTAATGATCTCACTGAGGGGGTTCAGGCCTATGCAGAACAGCAGTGGGGACAGAGCATCTCCTTGGTAGATCCCGCACTTGATGGTGACTTGTGCTATGGGCTTGGAGTTGGCCTCTAGTGTTGTACGCCACATCCCCATCGAGTTCCTGATGAAGGCTCTTAGGGTCCTGTTGATCTTGTACAATTCTAGGCATTCCAGTATCCAGCTGTGGGGCATTGAGTCATAGGCCTTCTTGTAATCAATCCAGGCAGTGCACAGGTTGGTCAGTCTGGTCTTGCAGTCTCGGCTGACTGTTCTGTCTACCTGTAGCTGGTGTTTTGCCTCTGGTATTCTTGCCAATCCCTTTCTGTGCCCCGCTCATGTATTGACCCATGTGCCTGTTCATCTTAGCCGATATGATGCCTGACAGGAGCTTCCATGTAGTACTGAGGCAGGTTATTGGTCGGTAGTTGGATGGGACCGGTCCCTTCTTGGGGTCCTTGGGGATCAGGACCGTCCGACCTTCGGTTAGCCATTCCGGGTGTCTCTCGTTAACTAGCAGCTGGTTCATTTGTGCTGCCAGACGCTCGTGGAGTGCAGTCAGCTTCTTCAGCCAGTAGGCGTGAACCATGTCAGGCCCTGGTGCTGTCCAACTCTTCATACTGGAGACCCTTTCTTGGATATCTGCCACTGTGATGGTTACTGGACCCTGTTCAGGGAGGTCGCTATGGTCTGCCCTCAGATCCACTAGCCACTGAGCATTGCCGTTATGGGTTGCGTCCTTCTCCCATATGCTCTTCCAGTATTGCTCCGTCTCCAGCCTTGGTGGTGCTCTCTTATTGTTCCCTTGCCACTGAGAGTACACCTTTGCTGGTTCTGTGAAGAACAGCTGGTTTATTCTCCTGCCTTCTATCTCTCTGGTGTACCTCCTCAAGTGGCTGGCCAAGGCTGTGAGTCTTTGCTTGGCAGTTTCCAAGGCCTCAGGTATGGACAGCTTGCTGTATTTCTTATGCACCTTCTTTGTCGCACCTTTCTGCAACTCCGTTAGTTGGCTAACCTCCCTCCGTGCTACTTTGATCTTGCCCTCTAGCCTCCTTCTCTATGGAGGGTACTGCCCCTTGTGGCTGTTCAACTTATAGCCAAGCATCTCACTGATCACTGCTGCCGTATTGTAGATCAGGTTGTTAGTGTCGGTAATCGTGGTTGTAGGTATCGTCCGTAGTGCTGCATTAACATCATCTAGCAGACCTTCTGAGGGTACTTCACGTAATCTTGGTAACCGGCTACGGGGGATCCAGGTTTCAAGCTTGGCCATGATCCTATTTTTCAGGTCAGTTCCTCTCGCACTCAACGATCCTTCTCCTATCGCACTTGGGGCTATGTACCCAATCTTGGGTGGGGGTGATGATATCTCCCCCCTGACCTGGCGTCCTGACTCCTCCTTGCCGTAGCATTTATGTTGTACCTCGTCAATCTCTAGCTGTGAGAGCAGTCCCTTCTTTCGAATGTTGAAACACTGAGCTACTAGTTGTTTCGCCGTCATTGTGGATGTTGGGTATCAAAGAATCCATAGGTCCCTCATCCTATTCATGTAGCCCCTTCTGCCAGGGTTACTTGCGTAGTAGCATTCCAACAACGCCCTGTTTTCGTCTCTTGCCCACCGATGCCTTCTTGTTCCAGTAGCCCACCTGTCGTCAGGGTGCCCTGGTTCCTCAACACCTGACGTGGACCTTGTTGATCCGGGCGACGTCCGAGCCAGCATGCCTTCATATTTATCTGTCTCGCTCATGTCTGCGGTAGGCTCGCTTAGCATAGGGGGTCTAGCCTTAGTACCCTTACTGGATACAGATGCCCCAGACGGGGATCGAACTTACATATATATATATATATATATATATATATATATATATATATATATATAAAACACCCAGCACGCCCCTACGGGCGGTTTTTATCCTTCAAGCTCGGGTCCTCTACCAGAGGCCTGGCAGCTTGAGGGTCCTGCACAGTATCTTAGCTGTTTCCAGGACTGCGCTCTTCTGGACAGAGATCTCCGATGTTGTTCCCGGGATCTGCTGGAGCCACTCGCCTAGCTTGGGAGTCACCGCACCTAGTGCTCCGATTACCACGGGGACCACCATTACCTTCACCCTCCACATCCTCTCGAGCTCTTCTCTGAGCCCTTGGTATTTCTCCAGCTTCTCGTGTTCCTTCTTCCTGATATTGCTGTCATTCGGAACCGCTACATCGATCACTACGGCCGTCTTCTCCTGTTTGTCTACCACCACTATGTCCGGTTGGTTAGCCACCACCATTTTGTCCCTCAAGCTCCCAGGCCTCTGGTAGAGGACCCGAGCTTGAAGGATAAACCGCCCGCAGGGGCGAGATGGGTGTTTTTTGTTTTCATACATATATATATATATACAGTGTTGGGGAGTAACGGAATACATGTACCGCCGTTATCGTTTAAAAAGGTGGTATTCAGAATACAGTTACTTTGTTGAAATAAATGGATTACACGGCGGTACTTTCCAGCAAAAACGGGAGCTGGAAGCATGTAAATATAATAATAACCACTGCAGCCAAGAAGAGTGCCTGATGAGCCCATTTGTAAGTAAGCTATTAAGACTCAACTGTACACTGTGTTCGTGTTTTCCTCCGGAAAAAATAAGTTCCGTTGGAGCAGCCTTTCAATGCCTCTCTCTGTCTCTTGCTAGCAAAGTTGACCCAGACAACAAAGTAAAGCTAGTTTTCAGCTACCAGCCCGACACGGAACCCACTGTATTAGCCAGAGGTCCCTTTACTACTGTTCGGAGCCGCAGACCTTCAGTTACAGTATTAAATCACAGCAAAAGTACATTCACATAGTTGTAAACAGCATGATAATATATTAAGTAATCCAAAGTATTCAGAATACGTTACTCTCATTGAGTAACGTAACGGAATACGTTACAGAATACATTTTGGGGCATGTATTCAGTATTCTGTAATGGAATACATTTTAAAAGTAACCTTCCCAACACTGTATATATAAAATTTATAATTTTGAGAATAAATTCAAAATTTTAAGATTAAAGTCATAATTTTATTTAGAGAAAAAAGCCGAAGTGGATGTTAAGTTATATTAATGTGGCCCCAATACTCCTTTCAAGGCCTTCCCCTAGTTTAGAAGTGGCTTAGAAACTACTACCCATGTCTGAGACCATCATTAGAATGTTTTGAGGATATTGTAACAGGATTTTTGCAGAATAGTCTTGAATTCTTATTTAGCAAATTTCTGTATTTGAAATAAAGTTGGTTTTATGTTTTCTGTGAACAAACCTTGATTTATTGATCTCCTGATGATGAACTCACTTTTGTTCTGCCAGATCGTGCTTTGAATACAACTGATAGGATTTAGATTGCCATGCAGTGCCCGCTCAGAATCCTTCAGCCTGGCCATGATTTGACACGGCAAAAGCCAGTCACAGCTTTGCAAAGTAATTTGACCTCTGATACTCACTTAGTTTCCATGCTCTGTTCCCCTACTAAGCATTTTTCCATGTGAAATCAGATTTGTGGTTTTGAAGTTTCTTTTTTTTTTTTTGGGGGCTTTTCTTTTCAGACTCTGCACATGTACAGGAAACAAATTAACAGATAAAAGGACACAAACCTCTTACCTTATTTCCCACACAACCTTGCTATAAGTACACTGAAAAAAAGGCCATGTTGGATTTATTTGATTCAATAGTGGACATCGGTTGCACACAAATGTTTTGCTTTGGCAGAAACTTAAACAATTGAGTTCAATCAACACAACTTTTTCATATTCAATAAACGTGCATTTTGTGTTCATAAAACGCGATTGAAATGTGTAGATGAAGTAAGTTGAGCTTTTGGAATATTTTAATCCTTCACAATTTTGTCATTTTATTTCAACACTATTCAATAACTTTTACCCCAATACTACTTGGTCACTTAAATACTACATGTTCTCTTCATATTATGTAATGTTCAACAAAGTCTAGATCCTGGTTACCATAAAAATTGAATGGATGTACAACAACTACCATCCTCCTATCTTCATCCTGGTTGCAGGGGGGCTGGGAAATAACCCTGAAGTGATAGGTTACAAGGCAGGGTACACCCTGGACAACTCACAAGTCTGTCACAAACAACCATTTGCACTTACATTGACAGGTAATTTAGAATCACCAATTAACCTAACTCTAACAACTGCATGACTTTTAACTGTGGGAAGAAACCAGAATACCCAGAGAGAAACCAGTGCAAACTAGCCAGACTGTGGATTTGAACCCAGAATCTTCTTACTGTGAAGCAACAACACTAACCACCATGCCACCAATCCAGACTTAACAAAAGCAGGAAAGCTATGATTTCAAGGCTTGATGCAGAATTTTTTTGTACGTTTTTGTCCTTGACAGGTTAAACCACAATAAATAGCAATAGCATACACGTGGTGTGTGTGTAATTGTCTGCCTCTTCTAACTCCAGTGATTTTCCTGCAGTTTGACATCTTGTGCGATCTTGTGAATTTCATGAGATCAGCAACTAACCACTCTTACTAGATTGTATCATGTCATCTCAACAAGAACAAATTAAGTTGTTGAATTTCGTACAGATCCTTCATGATTTAATTACGTTTATAGAAACATGATATTATTGTGTTTAAATTACAAGTTAGACTTTTTTAATGTAACAACAACCCAATTTGCTCGATTTGACTGAGATGGATGCCTTCCTGAAACCACGATCCAAAGCATACGAGACTGAAAGTTATTGACTTACTTCACTCAAACATGTTATGAACAATTTAATCTAGCCTCTCTGCATATCATGTAGTTTCTACACTATATAGTTACACTTAACTTTAAAGCATGAGGCACTTATGTTAAATACACGTAAGATGTTTACGTAAATCCAAGAGTTGGCCAATCCCTTTTTTTCAGTGTAGGATGATATTCAATTCTTTGGCACATCCACATGGATCATCCACAAAAGAAATCTCTGTGACTCAGTTAAAACATAATTCTACATTCATGTCTCTTATCCAGTGTCTCTAACCCTAGCACTTAATCTATTAATGTTATGTTAATTTTGCATTGAATTCAATATGCTTTTGTCTGCGTGTGGGATTCTGAAAACAGCTGACAGCTTTGACAGCAACTGAAGCAAAACTCAGGTGCGAGAGAAGTTTGGCAAGGCCATGGAGTAAGACTTTCGACTGGCCTTGATGTGATTCTGGCAAACCATCAGGAAACTCAGGAGGGGGAAATGGTTTTCAGCTTACATTGTCTACAGAGTGAATGGAGTTGCTGACTTTAACTGAGAATGGGCAATCAAAGGCATATGTTGAGGATCTCCTTCGTCCCAGTCTCATTCCTTCTGTAGTGGATGGTTCTCAACTGTCACATAGAAGGTCTTGAAAATTCAGGCCCCATCTTATCTTAAAGACCTCATAGTACCATATCACCACACTTGGCTCTCAGAGTGCTGGCTTACTTCTTTTTCCTATGGTATTTAAATGGCAGAGCCTTCAGCTCTCAGGCCCCTTCCTGTCAAAGCAGCTCTCAGTTTGGATTTGGGAGACAGACACCTTTTTTACTTTAAAGATAAGGCTTAAAACTTTCCTACAATAATACAGAAAGCAGAGAGAACCCCAACAATGAAATGAACCTGTATGAGCAAGCACTTGGAGACAGTGGAAAAGAAAAACTTCCTTTTAACAAGAAGAAACCTCCAGCAAAACCAGGCCCGGGGAGGGGCAGCCATTGGCTGCGATGAGTTGAGGTGAGGTGAAGAAGACAGGACAAAAGACACATTATGAAAGAAAGCCAGAGATGAATTACAACTAATTATTAAATTCAGAGGGCATAACCGCACACTAAGTGAAAACACTCAGTGCATCATGGGAAGAACCCAGCAGCCTTGACCCATTACAGCATAACTGAGGAAGTATTCAGGGTCACCTGATCCAGCCCTAACTATATGCTTTGTCAAAAAAAGAAAGTAATGTGCACCTTTATCCAGGCCTGTAGCCATCTTTTTTAACGTGGATAAAATAACATGGGATAAACTTCAGTGTTCATTTACGCATGTTTGTGCTTCTGGACACATTATTGACCTATAAAAAGATAGAAGTAATGAACACCAGAAACACGCTGCAGTTCACCTCAGGTTCACCTGGTCAGGTGGATGGATGGATGGATTGTAATTCTAGGTTTCTGTGGGTTATACTGGGAAAAAGTGGCAATTGTTATTGCATTGTCAGCACATGTCAGCACATGGTGGATAGAGGGTGATATGCCCTATAGTATAGCATGAGCATATTACATTGGCATGCCTTTATATTCTATCACACATTACAGGATCCACACTGGTCAAAAGTTAATGATACCTTAAGTACGAAAGCAGTAAAATGTAAAATTATACAGAGAGTCTTAGAGTCTGCTTGGAGATGAGGATAGCCTTTATTCCTGGCAGGTTGGTAGTGAAGAAACATATGCACCTATTCTAGCCAAGCTAATTATCAACTCCCAGCATAATTAAGGCTTATAGATGAGCAAACATAATTAGTAGGCATTATGCGGACCTAATGGGGGGAGAGAACAGGTGAGCATGTTTTCAGTCCTTTGTTTATGAGCTAAGGGTATACTTTAATGAGGCAGGAGAATAAAAGTTGATTAGTTATGACCTAAATGTGTCCTTATATTGCTTTGATGGAGAACAGGTTGTAGTATATCTGGAGCACTGGTGCATTATTGACCAATCTAAATCTACATGGTTTATGTAAGTATGGCTGCTGATGTGAATAAAATTGACAGGCTGAATTTTCATACAGTACATTTCAACCCAGTCAGCACACAGTACACTCTGTGTTTGAAGATATATGTGACACTAAAGTAATAGACACACTATAGTGTCTCAGTAATCAAAGCGTAACTAACAATGTGGTGTGTTATTGGCCTTTAGGGAAAAATCATTGATCATCCTGTAAGTTTTGGTCCTGTAGCTTGTTTATGATGAGACATAGGTGGGCCGCGAAGCATTTGAGTTTCTGTGAAGGACCTAATAATTGGGCACATGTCATCACTGAATGAAAAAGCTGTCCCAACAGCAGGAGCAATCCTGTCCTACATGACACGTTCTAAAATACTACAGGAGTAAATCTGGCACAGTATAAAAACAGCTCCCTGTATGTGTGTATGATGCTGTTTGTCTAAAACGAGCTGAAACTGGGGCCTGGCAAACAGTATAAAGAAAGAAAAAAAACCCCAAAACATAATAACGTCCCTCCCAAAGAAAGTCGGGTACTTTGAAAACAAAGCCTAATTAAAGCAGTTTACCAGTTATCTTTAAATAAGAGCATTTGTGTCCTTGCTCATTTCCCTCACGAGTATAAGATGTAGGGTTGTAGGCGGGGACATGGGGGGGCTTAATTTGTCGTGAAGAATGCACTTCTCTTGGGGTGGCCTAATGAAAGTGAGATCAAAAGATTAGTTAATATTCAGCCACATTTATTAAACACAATGCTGATTGTGAGCAAACAGCAGTATTAGAAAGAATCCTTGCAGGGCACTGGCTATGGCTGATAAGCTTCCATTAAAAGGTTGCTGTATCACATAGGCACCACTCTGGGCTTTTTGCTGAGAACAGAATAATATTTATTCCCACTCTGTTTGAAATCTAATTCTGTCTTCTTAACAGAACAGTCAGAGCTCGCTTAGGAGATGGTCTGCGCCATAGCATGTGTCTAATAGCTAAGCTTTGAACCTCCCACTATGATTCGACAGGAGTTTGATCAGCACAGCTTGTAGAATCAATGCTATTAGTTATGAGCATTTGAGTAGCCCTTGCAGTGCCACTGAAACAATATGCCCTTGTCCACACTTACTGTTGAGACTATTTTTGGGAAGGACAATGTGCACATTCTGGGTCACTGCCGCACAACCAGATATACAGTTCATCACTGTAGACTTGGATTTGCTTTGAAGGTCACAGAGTCATCTGTTTTCCGGTCACATATTCAATACATCTGTTTTGTAGCCTCAGCAACTTAACACAGCCCTGACGTGTATTTTTTTTTTTTTTTTTTAAACCTTCACAACAGGAAAGACGGAAGGGCTTTCAGGTGCCACAAGCGTGGCCATGAGTGTTGAGTGACTGGTTGTTAAAAAAAAAAATGATGGGGTTTAGGTTTAGTTAATATCTTTTTTTTTTTAGCAAATGTTCAAATTATGGTAACCCAGATGACACCAATTTATAGAATAACCTTTTATTTTCATTGTACATGTACAATGAAATAGTGAGTGATCCATACCAACTGTGCATGGAATAATAATGCAAGAATAAATAACAGACAAGAGAAATATATACAACAAGATGAGTATATACAAAACAGGGGGAGGGCATCCAACAGAAAGGCACACAGGCTGCAAAGTGGTTCAAAGTAGTGCAGTGCACTTGGTCTGAGTATAGAGTCTGTGTGTGGGACCTGAATGATGAGGGTTACTAAGACCATGGCTCAGATTGGTGGGTGGGTGGGCAGGGGTTATTTCCCTCCACATAGACAAGTCTACACATGAAACCAACCACTGACACAAGAGAATGTAATCATTATAATCTGATTAGTCAATAAATCAGTCCATTTTAATTCCTGCTGCCATTGTCCTTGTGATTTCTAGTTGCTTTTGTCACAGAAAACATCTTTAAACTCAAGGCTTGAAATTACAACAAAAAACAAGTTACAGAACTCACATTTTGGGTGTGTCACTTCATTTTTACCTATTTTACCATTGTTTTTAAATTTTGAGTACTTCACTGATGCATTTTGGCTACAATGGTAAATGCAAAATCACAACTTAAATTAAGAGTGAATTACAGTATAACCACATCCAGTGGCTATAAGTTTACTTGTTCAGTTTGGTGAGACTTTTTTTTAAATCAGTTTTTTGGGTTTGTTAGTCTCTAATATTGCCTGGACACTAGAGAGAATACAGGAAAGCTGGGCGAAGGCACACAGCAAATGGCTTCAAACCTGGGCACTGCATTAGCTCTGCATTGGCCTTAAGGCCTGCTCAATCCAATGAGCTAAACTAGTGCCTCAAGTTTGAGAAGAATTAAGTATATCAGATGCATGTATATCACTGAACCAATGAACATCTCTCCACCCACCCCAGGCATATAGAGCATGTCTTCTTGACCCCATCATCACAGCTTCATCTCCCTGCTGTGGACACAACCCCTTTGGGTGGTTAGACAGTGCGTTCACATTATTAAAACCAAAACCCCATATTTAGTACCCCCTGCCGAATTGCTCTCTCACATTCTTTCTGTATCTTTCTACATCTTTCGCTCTCTCCTTGCTCCCTCTATTTATGGTGGATCCATACTCAGCAGGACATTTCTTTGCATTATCAATCTCACTGCTTTATGCCATTATTTCACTCTTGTACATGGGGTTTACTATTTCCAAAGGCCTGTTGTTTTCATTTCCATTTAGCTCTTTCTTCCTGAGTATCAGTCTTCACAGGCATGTAGTTTAAAAGGGTTCTGTGGAGAGGAAGAAAAAAAAGAAAGAAAAAAAGCATATGACTTTAAAGGAGTCTTGCTGGAAGCTGATGCAGAGCTAACCAAAGTCTAGCTCGTTTTGAGAGAACATCAGTTCAATTGTCTGTTTTTTTTTCTCTGGATTTCAGCAGAAAATAGAGAAGCAGTAGTGTCAGACAAGACAGTCAACACTCTGTGAATATTTTCCCTTGTTGGCCCATTTTATTTTATATCAAAACTATACAAAAGTAATTTTGGTTAAAGAAAAGAAAAAAAGAGAAAAGATCATAACACAGTGGACTTTTGCTCAAATTGCAGAACAATTGTAAATGAATTGCCTTTCATTCATGTGGTGACACTACGATTTAGTGCAGCCTGTGTGAAATTGTCTTTTTGCAATTTAAGTCAAAAACTTGAAAAAAACTTAACTTTTCTTGTCTATTTAATTTGTTGTCTGCAGTTAATGTACAGTTGGATGAATATGTTTTTGGACAATGACACTTATTTGGCCACTGTACACCACCACCATTTTTAAATGAAATAATAAAGATGTGATTGAACTGCAGACTTTGTTTCAAGAGATTTTGCATATGTATTTATTCTCCTAAAGGTTTTAAGAGTAATTACAAAATTAATTTTATTATGTTAGACTGACAGACAGATAGGTGGCGGAGATGCAGTAATGCAGATATTGTATCAGTAAGTTGTGGTGAGGAGAAACTTGAGTGTAAAACCAAACCCACTTATTTACAGTTCTGGTAAATCTACTTTGTCACTCTGATCTATGACCAAGAACTGTTTGTATTGACAAAAAAATGTGATGCCAGTTACAAGCGAAAACACAAAAAAGCTGAGTCCTCCACAGTGCCATTATCTCGGTGTACCTCAGTTACTTCCCTTGTTTAGTATTAAGTCTGTGTGCAGTTTAACCACACATCAGACTAGGACAACCAGGAGGTTGGGCAGCTTATCACGGCTGATTCCCATGGGGTTCTCAAGGAGGTTATCTTGGGAATAAGGTACAGCCAATAAAACTTGGTTGATCCAAGTCTATCCGGCAGGTCAGTGTGGTTTAAGACTTTGTTTTGAGCATGATTTTGCAAACTTTACAATTGTGTGTGTGAAAATGCCGGGTACACTTCTTTGTTTTACTTAGAAAACCTGAAGTAGAGCATGTCTCAGGAGGAGGCCCAAGGGTAGAAGCAGGACACACTGTAAAGATTATGTATCTTTGCTGGCTTGGGAATCCCTCACCGTCCCACCAGAAGAGCTAGAAGAGGTGGCTGGGGAGAGGGAGGTCTGGGAATCTTTGCTTAGACTGCAGCCACCATGACTTGGACCAGGATAAGTGGCAGAAAATGGATAGATGAAAAAATGAATTTAAATATAAGAATTATTTTTAAATAACTGGCCCCAAATTCTTCCCAGACAATGTCTGCCTGAAATCTAGAACCAACAGATACCACCAAATGCTGTTTCCTTTCCTTATAGGCTCTCCTAGGCCTTTAATGGGGATTGAAACACTTGGGAAGGGATCTCAAGACTGCATTGTATGTGGCTGATGTGGCTAGCTTGTGTTAAACGCCACTACCTGTTTAACAATGGTTCACAGAGAAGGTAGTAAAGGAGGCCATTTATGTCCTTCACCTCATACCTCGGACTCTCCCTCAGTTGTTTTAGAACTGAAGAAGCATCTTGAATGAGAGGTGAAATGTTTTCAAAAATCTAAAGAAGTCCAATTAGCTTCTTTTAATCACTCAAGACTTCCATGTCCTGGATGTCTAAGAACCTATACAGACCCTTTGATACCCAGACAGTACCCTACATTGCCACAATATCAGCATTACAGAGGAGTATAGCCAGTTAGCTCCATCCAGCACAGCGCAGTAACACATTGCCTACATAGCCTGTGTACGCTGTGTGGGTGGTGGTAGCCCCTGTAGCAGAGATGAGTATTTGCCCATTGGGAAGAGGTTATTTCTAAGTCGCTTAGCACTGCTTTGTTTATGTTCTATCTCTCTGCATGACCCACATGGAGAGGGATTCGAAAGTCCTAATGTAGCTTTGTCATCAGCAAGACATTGGGACAGCTTTGCTTACCTCTGCTTCACCGATAATGTTATTTCTCTCTGTGCAACCAAGCCTACACATGGAATTTTAACATGTAAATGTAGAAGTATTTAGGTTTTATAGTTCTTAAAGTTTATATATGAATGCTTACTGGATTTGAAAGCATACAAACATATATATTAGACCACGGTTTAAATGAAATACATGAAAGATCAGTATGTGGCTTATGAACATCGCATAGAGAACAGCAGGAAGTTGCTAAAGCAGCGGTAAGCAACGTCTGTGCTCCATCTTTTCAGTAGGAAAACAATGTCCGTGTTACCTAATCCCTAGTTGGATAGACAAAGAAAAAGCATCAGTGAAGCAGAGGTAAGCGACATTGCCATGACGTCTTGCTGATGAGAAAGCCCTATTAAATCTACTAAATCCCCTCTCTGTGTGGGCCTCGCAAAGAGAGTTGAAATGCAGGCAAAGCGGCTCTGAGCGATGGAGAAACAACCTTTTCTCAATAAGCAATCACATGTCTCCACTACATAAAACCTAACCGTAGACAGTGGATATGTGTCTGCAATATGTTGCTGTTCTGTCTAGGTGAGTTTATATTGTTTGTTTGTAAGCCTCTTTCACATCCAACTTCTCTTTGGACCTCATATTGAGAGTTCCGGTGAAAAGCTGTTGAATAGAAGGTCAACAAACCCCTTCAGTCAAAGCTGAATGTAGTAGGTAAATCAATCATATGCTCGCTCCAGAATTTGTGTCACACTCACTTTTTAGTGTATGAGTCTAGTATAGGATGCCAAGGAAGAACAACATCTGGCAAAGTCAGCATTAGTAAGCATCATCACATAGCATCTAATCAGAAGGCAGTAGTCTGATTCATTTCTAGCATCATATTTTTACAATTGAACTTAAGTTTAGGTTAAAAAGTACAATTTAATTTAAAATGTGCTTTCTAAACTTCACACACATATTACAATATTTTCTCATCTGCAATACACCTTTTCATCATTTCCTGGTTACCACAGTTTTTACACAATTCTTTGTGACTCTGTATTATTCTTGTTTGTCTTTTCTTTACCCTTCACACCCAACTGGTTACTGGACAAAGAGCCATTAAGTTAAAATAAAGTGTCTTAAAAAAAATTGGTCACTAAAGCCAACATTATAATATAGCATCTCAGTGTGTTTCTCGTACTTACTCTTTTTTACTTTGATAGTTTCCTGTCCTGTGTGCAGTATGTTCAGTTTTGCCTCCTATCTCCTTTGTTAGATTACATTCAGCTGTGTTTCCACCTCGTTTGACCCGTGTATTTATGTCTGCATCTCCCCTCTGTTTGTTGTTGCGTTCTCTCTCATCTCTTGGATGTGTGTTCTGTCAGTCAGTCTGTTTAGTTTAGTTTAGTCTCTAGTGCCTTTCAGTTCAGTTATTATATTTGGGTGAATCCAACAAGAAAGCTGAGGTTTGAGTTCAGTCTTGCTTGAGAGTCCTGTATTTTGGGTCCAATCCAACCTGCCTCACACAGCACGCTATGACATTGATGTGACACAGTGAAAGAGCCCTATGTCATTTAATGCCTATGTGGTAAGGAGGGTCAAAAGAAACACATTTTAGGGACACATAATACCTCTCAACGCCCCCCCCCCCCATAAAAAACAAAAATCAATATGATTTTTTTTTTGTTCATTTGCTTTGCATGTGGACAAAATAATTCTAAACCAGCTGTAGGAACATAAGGAACTGATGTATCAACAAGTCTGCCTGGAACACTTTCAGACTTGAGATTATGTTTTTTAAATGAAAAAATATAACAGCTTTTGATGTTTTGAAGAACACATTTTAAAATTTACAATTCATTCCCTTTGTTCTAACACACCGGAAAATATGATAATGAAGATATATGTTACCTTCCATGGGAATCAGTAGGGATTACAGCATTGTAAAAATACACAGTTTATGCTTTTTTTGATTTAGTCAAAGTCTGTTGCCTTTGACTAAGTCAATTAATTATATCTGTATCTCCCCTCTGTTTGAATTAGGGAAAAGAAATATTTCTTTTATTTATTTATTGTTATTATTTTAATCCTAGTTAAAAAGAAACAGAAAATAGCTTGTATCATACTATGGCTTCACCTCTTATGACTTACAGACAGCTCACCATTGGGTCAAGACATTCCTGTCAAGCAAAATGACAGTCACCTTCCACTTCACTGTTAGATACCATCATTGACAAGGCCATGTGCTATACACTCTTCTGCATGTTGGTGCAGTTTGTTTTTCCTTTTCCATCCAAGGCCAACCCACGGCATGTGAGACTTTCACTTAGTTAGAAGGAGTGTAAGCAGTGATGGCTTTCTCTGTTTACAGCATAACCTTTTCCAATAATGACTGATGTGTTCCAGTGGGCTAAGATTGCATGCCAAGATATGATTTCTTACTTTGCAAAAGGACTGGATGTTCAACCAACTGCTAAGATTCTTGACATGAGCTACATCTCTCACTGTAAAGAAAAAGTCTGACTCCCAACACCTGGGAGTCAGGACCAGTAGAAGCCATCTTGTAACATTTTCCATCTCTGGCCTCATGTCTGCACTGCCTGAACATGATGGCTGTCTATTTGACATTTTGTAAAGCTAAAGTAAATTGAAGGATATAAGAAAAAAATCACAGTTTGGTGTCTCGCTTTCCTTTTTCCTCTCTATTTCCACTTTCTATTTTCTATGCCAAATATCATTTAATCCTGGGAAGAATCCTCGAAAAGACTGCCCTTTAGCAGTGGACACAGAGAAAGGACAGAGAGCTATTGTCACAAAGTAAAACACCATACCATTTATTCCTTTACCTATGTTAATGATGTTATATAGAAAGGTTTGGGACCATTAGAAATAGGTCCATAGGTTTTTGGACAGTCACACATTCTGTGGCTCTGTAAACCTCCATAGTGTATTTAAATCAAACAGCCACAGTGTGATTCAACTGTGGATCTTCATCTTTTATTCAAAAGGTTCAACAAAGTACATGTATAGGATTAACTGTTATTGAATTTATGCTCTTATACATGGTCTTCCATTTTAAGAGGCTTAAAGGTAAGAGTACAATTGACTGAAAAGCAGTTTAATGGCCAGGTTAGGGCTGTTTCCTCATTATTTCATGACAAATTAAGCAGATAAAGATGGAAAGCAGATATAATCAATTCCAAGTGTTGGACTTGTATTTGGTAGCTGATCACTGGAGATGTTAGTAGATTAAACAGACGGCACCATTAGACTAAAAAACACCAAAGCGAACCTATTACAAATAGCACAAGCTTAAGGAGTAGTAAAACCAACAGTCTGGTACATTTTAAAATAGAAAGAATAGACTAGACAGCTCAGCAACACCAAAAGACTTAGAAGACCACAAAAGATATCTGAAGTGGAAGATGGCAAATGTTTTTCCGTGGTTACGAACATCCCTTTCACAGCATCTAACCACGTCAAGACAACTCACCTTTGTAAATGTAAATACTGGGGTTTACAACAAAGTGCAAACTCCTGGTTAGAGACAAGAAGAAGAATGCTAAATTAGACTATTATGGTATAGGCATGTATGACTGGGTCTTTAGTTTATATTGGTATTGCGATTGCTGATAGAAGTAGCAGGATGAAATCTGAAGTGTACAAGGGTACGCTGCTGTTTGGATGGCACTTGAGAGTGTAAACAGATAATGGCCCAAATATTGCAGTTCAACCCGGAAGTTTCTTAAGACAAAGTAATGGAATATTTTTCATTGGTCAAATGACCTGATCTCATCCCAACTGAGCATGTTTTTGAGTTATCAAAGACAAAACTGAACACATACTCACAAAAAAGGAGCAACTGAAGGAAGCTGATCAGTAAAGATCAAGCAGAGCATCTCAAAGAGGGGAGACACACCATTTGGAGATGTTCATGGGTTTCAGACATTACAACTTGCGTGTTTGATTTAAAATACAGCCTGGAATCCTTCATGTTTGTACATCAGTTCGGCAGTTTTGCTTTGCCTTTATGGCCAGCAGATGCATAGCTTTTTCACTACATTTTCTTGGTCATCCAGGTCTTTCCCTAAGTTCCTCTGCTACCACTAATTGCTATTTCATGATATGTCAGGCAGTGGGAAATTTCAAGCTGTAAACTTTGATAGCTTTCTCATGGTTGGTAGTTACTTACTTGGAGGGGCTTTTGGTTGTTGAGTTTTATGAGAAGATTTAGAGACTTCATTAGTATTTTCCTGATGACAACTCTCTACCTGCCTTGTTGTCCATCAATAGAAGCCTAACAGGTTAATAACATTCTGAGACTGTAAAAGGATGTTCAAATGCTAGCAGATTAAAAGTATCAATATAATTATTATTATGTTTATTTCAGTTATGAATCTCGTAAAAGGTAGAAAGACTCACTTAAGCATGTCTTTACTACCATCAAATCCCAACAATAGAGATAATCTTCACTTTCCTCCTGTTTTAATGGAACTTTGTTGTCAGCTGCAGTACACTGTTTATATGGTGTACATGGACTTTATTTCATCAGAGGAAGTGGTAAATTGAAATTTAAGGGCAAAACATAAAATAGAGCCAACAGGTAGAGAAGGAAGGTAGCAGTAGATCTGCCATTGGCAGATTTATGAACTACTTCAGACTGAAGCCTAAGGTCTTCATTCACTCCAGCTTTGAAATGACATTGCTAATTTGCATTGCATGTGGTCAAGTGCTCTTACTGGATGATTGAGATGACAGTGTTCAGTGTGTGGTGATTGCGTTGGAGCTTCTTTTTTTTTTTCTTGCATGGCCCTAAGTGAAAACATCACAGATGCATAAACCCAAGACATTTAGAGATTTCATGGTAGCTTAGAAACAATTTCACTCTTCTCGCTGAAGGATATTTTAAAGTGAATTCACCCATAAAACCTGGCTGCTGAACAGAATCTTATTTACCGTAACAAAGACATGCAGAATGCACCTTCAAAGAATTCACTAATGTCTGACTGAAAATGCATTTTCTTAGGAGTGCAACAAACTCCTTTTCTTACATGCATGTTTTTACAGTATGTTCATAGCAGAGCCTCCAGTGATGTGTGTGTCAGTTTATGTCTTTGTTCTTTGGTGCCAGTGTGGTCTCTTACATTATTCTACTCCTATCATGCAGAAATTGCCTGGACAGCCATTTGGCTCGTGTTTGCCATTCATTTGTAATTCGGATAGAGGGGCCATGACTGCTCGGGCCTCGGGACAGCAGCAAAATCAATTGGCTAGAAATGACATCTGCCAGAATCTGCCACTGGAGCGCTCGTAGGTACCATAAATGAAATCACAAGCCCTAATTGTGTGCTGATTTATTCACTTGTCTGAGTACATCGCGGTTGGACCAGCGAGTAGCCCCAGAGTCCTGTCTGTGTGCTTGGTCATACATAACACATTTATTTATTTACCCATCCCTTCTGATTCACAGCACAACTGGGGGGTATATTGCACCCCATCCATTCCACCACACAGCTCCAACGCCCATTCTTTCGCCTACCCCCTCCACATTTGATTAATTAAATTTTTTTCTCTCTTTTTTTTTGTTGTTGTGGCGTGTAAAATGAAATGACTGTGGAGACAACTGTCACTTGGCTCAAGTAAGATAAATATGTCGAGGCCTGAAGCTGTTCGAGCACGCCTGCGTATTTGGCTGCACTCACAATAAAGAGAGAGAGACATTTTTCCAACATTTTTTTATGGAAATCTGATATAGTTTTTTTTTTTTTTTTTTTTTTTAATTTATCTGATCGCTGTTGTGATGTCATGACAGATATTCATGTTATACTTTAGCCAACAACATTATAGTTATATTTCTAAGCATGCAAGCTTTGAGCTCCAAGCTTAAAGCATTGAGCTTTGTTTGACCCTTAATAAAAGGCCACTCGTGCCCTCAACGTGATATTTCCTCCATGCCACCAGACTCTTTCAGGGCGTCAATCTGGTGAAACTTTAACCTAGCTCTAACACACACCTAAATAAAACATGAAACAATGCCTGCAAAAGTGTCTGTGAGGCAGTAGAACATCAAAAATTAATACAGCCTCCACAGACCAGACCAAGAAATTTATCTAAGCCCAAGAGTTCATCTCACTCTTCCTGTAACCTAGGCGACAGTCATGGGAGGTTACAAGCGTGCCTGAGATGAAACCAAAGGAAAGAGATAGACAAGGGACAGAATCTTGCTTTTCATTATATCATGGCTAAGAGAGGTTGAATGAAATGAACTTAAAGGAAAGAATAGAGGTTTAGATAAAGGGACAGAGAACAGACCATCCGTTTTTGGGGGATACAAACAAAGTTGTCAGCAAATTACCTCTCAGAAAGTCTGTAAGGAGGAATATAAGGCATATGGGATAGACGGTCAAATTAGAAAGCATTTGTGTGGTAGGAGTATGCCTTTAATGATGCCATCTTTAACATATCAAACACATCTTTCTGGTTCTTGCTTAAATGACATTTTCCAATATTTGTCCTACATTGCTGTTAGCGACATCAGAATGTGTGAACATGGCAGTGCGGCGGCCAGTGGGGAGATGGTGCTACGGTATCATTTAACGCAGTGAACAGCCCTGCCTTTTCCAGCTCATTAGCCATCCTCTTCTTTGTCCCAGGCCATTTGATAGCAGCATTAATCTACGGCTCCACTAGGCTTCCTCTCCCTATTTACCGGTATTTCATGAAGATTACACCACTCAACCGTGTAAATGTATGCTTTTTTTCCCGCCTCCTCCGCGTAGAGTGAGCCCCAAACTCTGCGGAGTACCTTGTATAAACTTCTGCGACATACGGTGGATTAAACAGTGCATTTCCCCAAAAGCCCAAAGAGATGAGAGGCGGGAGTAAATGAAAGGCGATCAAAGTGTTTGCCAGCAAGCCGTGTCCCGCTTTTTCCTGTTCTCGGGATGTGTGTTTACCACCAACGTAGATGGCACACTGCCATACACACATTGTCCTTGGGTTAGGATCACCTGCCATTTGATTACAGTTGTCTGTTAAAATGGCACAAACAATGTCTGTCAACTTGACTCTGTGAATGCTTCTACCACAATATGAAACCTAAAAAAAATCACTATAATAATTGTAAAAGTGGGTTTGGGAATGAAAACAATAAAAACAAAAACAAGACAAAAACAAGACAAAAGCAAAAGGAAAAAAGAGAATAAAAAAAGCGAGAAAATAGCAAAACAATGACAGGACAGGCATATGAACTACAGTATACAGGTTTTCACAGGTAATTTACAGAAAAGCAAGTACTTTCTTTCATAGTGTCATGTTAAACTCACATTATAAAATGCCAAAACTACTTTGTCACAAACTTTTGAAAGCCCAGTTTTTCTCTGGATAAAGCAACACTCTCTGATCAGTCTGATGGACTCATGTCTCATGGGGTATCTGACTTTTTTATGGGAGAAAGACATGGCACACAAACTCACACTGCCTAGAACCTTGCCATTCATCCAGGCATAAGAGGTTTGGGTGAATTTGGCATTTAGAAGGTCAGTGCATGTTTGAAAGTGAGTCCATTCATTCTCTTTTGCATGCAAGGGGTTGTACTCTATAATGAAGCTTGGAATCAGTTGTTGGACAATAAATGGCATGTCCATCTTTTTATTGTGACACAGACTGACACGTCTTTTTTCCAACTATATGCATGACACAACCACTGCTTGTACAAATGTTTGAATATCAACAATGTTTTTCTTAAAAAGCTGAATTTTAAAATTCACCTTAAGATAGCGTCAGCTTTCTAGCTGTCAGTGTTTCTCTCTCATAATGCCTATATCCATCAACCAAGCATAGGATTCTTCTTTTAAAACCTGAAGACCATTTGGATGGATGGATACACAAAAACCACTACATTTTCAGTATTGGCTGGCAAAAGTTCATTTCCAGACCATTATACTGGCTCAACAGAAAAAGTTAATATTACTCAGCATTACTTCTTAGTTCAGTGAGGCTGTAAAGCATTTTTCACATATGCACTGCAGCATATGTTTCAAGACATTGGCCAATGAAGCTGTATGTGAGAATGCAAATGTCAAAACCGACTGGATCAGTCACGGATAGGATTTTACACTCCCATCTCTGTAATACAAAGTATGTATAATTTCCAATCGGGCCTGTGTGAGACAAGGACAGGTAATGACCCTGAGAATCCATCAGATTTAATTTTTAGAAGTTGTTCAGACTATTTTACTGCAGGAAATAATTGATTACTCATTCTCTAAGCAAACTAAGTTTGCTATTAGAAAAGTTTTATATACTTTGATAAATAAGTGGATATAAAGTGAAATGCTATGTCCTCAAGAGAGAGTTTCTCAAGAGATCCAAGTATGTCAAGAATATTCAAGTTATAAAGGGAATAACACCGTAGAGCTTTGTACTAGTAGCTCCACTGAGATCTGATGCCAGTGAAGAAGGACAGCTTTTGTGAGGATGTGTGGACAGCAGAAAATGGACAACCAAGATACATCACAGAGGAAAACGGTCCAGTGCTTGTTTAACGAGTTATATCAGAGAACCATCAAAGGCCTATTGGTTCAGCTAACATACTCTGCACTCGTGCTTACCAACGTGTCACTGTCAATTGTGAGGCTAACTATCTCTCTGCAAGCTCTTACCCCACCCATTCTGCTTCCTCTTAACAACAGATGCTGCACTGAAACAACAATTACATGTGCTAGCATCCTCATCAAATGTGAATAGTGGATGTCATCTCAGTGCCATCTACCCACACGCACACTCCAAATCTTGTTTATGCTCAAACAAATTAGCCTGTGACTCTCTATGTCATTCATTTCCCCCTTTCAGAATAGGAATGTGTGACCTCATGAGTGTCATCGTACAGTAGTCATGGTAACAACGTAAAACAATAAATCTCCATGATTTTAAAAACAGTTCACTGCTTCAAAAAAAGGCAGATGAAAACACGGCCAGTGAATACAATATATTTGTTATTCAAAATCTAAGACACTGCTGGAGAGTATTGTAAATTTTAAATACAAATTGATTCCAAAGGCTCTCTTCACAGCATGTTTTCAGCAGAATTATTTAGCAATTACAGTAGTAAAACCAACATATGAATAAGCTGCCCTAAACCACCTCCGCCCACTTTCTGGACAGCACAAAAAGAGAATGATTACAAATTATTAGGCACAGCCTGAAGTAGACATGCCAATTCTGTCGGCCAAAATTAGAGGCAATGCAACTTTTTCACCATTTTTTTCCCTTTTTATTTATTTGTTTATTTATTTATGTACTTTGCCAGTTTTGTTTTGGAGAAGGAAGTGGCCGTCAATAAGCATGGCCATGATAGTGTGGAAGTACTGCCAGTTCCAATAAAGTGGGAGAGGGATCATCGCAATGAAAGGTGACCTTGGCATAATTGAGATTCATCACAGAGAAAGCCAGGCGGCTGAAGTGACAGGAAGGGGAGTGAAAAAAATAAAACAGGAGGACTAAAAAACACAACATAAATACTACTTTCATTTTATGGGGGTGGGTGAGGGGACCAACTGTTGGCTGAGATGCTGGACCTGAATCTCAATGTGACTGCATTTTTTTAGGCAAAACTGCAAGCTTATAAGCTACTCAGAGCCTCTGTGCTTATTTTCTATTTTTTGCAAGCAGCTCATATGTAAAATAATAAGGAAGAAACATTCTCCATATCAAATGTGATAAAGATACTGATGTTGGTATTATCTCTGGATAAAATACACATATATATTTGAAAAAATACCTCAAGCACATGTTTTGAACACAGAAGAAGACAATTTTAGCTCTCCATCATGTTTTGACGCATGTTAAGCAGCAATGCATTGTGTAGTGTTAAAGGCGCTCTTGAGACATGTAGTCACAGTGATGTATGAATAGAGGATGGGGGGTGGAGGGCTGTTGGCACATATGGGGATGGATTATAGTGTCCTTTCAGACCTGCACAATATGCATGTTTGGGTCTGGGCTGGAGCCTTTACATAGCAGCCACACAGAGCTCCTGGGTTGGGAGGTGGGATCCCCCAGACATCCAAGGTTTTCTGTGGCCTACAACAATGGCCCACATTCTGGGTCCACAACCCACCTGGCCTTGTCTGATAAATGGTTTTGAAAGAGGACACACACTGCATCCCATCCAGCATGCAATCCATGTGCCCAAACAGATGACTGTTGTTACTCAGTTTTGCTTTTTTGGAGGCAATGTTTTCTGGCCTTTTGCTGAGATATATACTGTGTTAGTTACTGACCCTGGTCCCAAAGCATCTCATATGTGTTTGACCAAAAAAAGAATTTATGGGATATTTGATCGTCTTCTGATTGAACCCCCTGTAAATAAGAGCACAATCACCCTCCTGCAATTTTGTCTAGGTGTTCAATACTAACACAGTCACTAATTCAAGGCAATGATGATAAAGTTTGGCTTGTGTGGAGCTGTGAGAATCCGGCGGCTTTGACAAAATGACAGAAACCTGAAAACATTTGATCTACATAAGTCAAATTTCAAAACCACTGAATTGCAGCATGTTTTGAAAGACAGTCTAGTTGCAATGACTCTTTCATTAGTCCTTACAGCTCAGATTTGGTGCAGATTTATTCTGTTCTAAATGGTAGATTTTTCTATGAAAAAAATGTGACCATGCACAAACAACAAGTAGCTGCTTCCATTCTCTATAATTAACTGGCTTTATAATCTTCTGGGGATTAAAAGGCTAACTAATGACCAAAAAAATGGGATTTGGTGAAATCAAAAAGGATTAATTACTTCTCATACTTTGCAAGGTGACAGTAATTACTTTCATCAACTCAAACAAAAAAAGGAATAATTGGCAGACACTTAATTAAAGGTTATGGCTTTGACATAATTGTGAAAGACAAGACAATTAAAAGTCCTATTATTCAGTCAAGATGCACATGGAGTAATTGGTGCGTTGATCTCTAGAGGGCTTGCAAATGTAGGCTCTGTGAAGGGTGGAGAGGGTTTGGTAAACATCAAGAGGATAGTGAGAAGGATGGACAACTACATCATTTAACCCATCCAGACAAGGTTATTTCTAAGGTTCAAACTTCAGAGGCAACCCAATAGAGAACTCATTCGTGTCTATAACAGATTATGGTGAGCCCCAGAAGAACTGAGAATGTGAAAACCTCCCATTAATGTCAAGGTTATATCAGTGAGACACCTCAAAAAGTCAATGTGTGTAATCCCAAGATTCCTCTTGTGATTTGTTATCTGGACTTCTTCAGCAGCGCTAACACACTACTGTGTTAAGGCATATAAAATGTGTTTTATGTGAATTGTGTGCTGTGTTTACATATCATCAGACCCTGTCAGTACAACCAAATGAAGTATAGTATGCAAAAACTTTCCATTAAATTAGATATTATCTTATTGGAGTTGTAGGATACAAAAATATCACTATATAATGATTATTTATGTATCTGATAATCAGATGACAAGGGTTTAATCTGAGTATAATGCATCACAGTGTCACAGTCTTCTTCTTTTTTTAGTTGCTCCCTTTCAGCTTCATCTCATCCTAACACTTGCATTCTGCACTGTCACACCAACCCACTGCATATCCTCCTTCACTACATCCATGAATCTTCTCAGTGGTCTTGCTCTTTTCCTCCTGCCTGGCAGCTCCATATTCTCATACAGCAAGAAATGTGCTTAGCTATGGTTATTCTGAATAACTTTTCCATTATAATCTATCTAAAGTTCGACTAAGCACAATGTACCAGTTCTCCAACCTGTCTTCTTCCATCTGGAGATAAAGCACTCATGATAATATAAGCCCAACATTCAATACAATTTCCACAATACCTGATAGCTGAAGTTCTGTCAGGTAGCTCCATTAACTTGTTCTGAGTCTTGGACCTCCTCGCTGGTAGACTACATTCAGTATAGGTATGCAGCTATACCTCAGCGCTACAACACTCAGCACTGGAGAAATTACGATTATCATCTGTTTCAGAAATAACGCTGCTGGGAAGAGTGTCAGCTGCACAGTGCTGTGATGCAGATCCCAGAGTATGTCTCTTAGACAGCATTTTCATTTCCAGTGTCAGCTGATGAAGGTGAACATCCCTTCACTCACTGTTATACAAAGACAACAATGCCATGTCTCTGAACCTAAGACAAAACCCAGTAAAAACAATAACAAAGAAAATAACTCAACATAAAAAGAAAAAGGCACACCACAGATAATCTTTTTTATGTGTGCATACAATAAAAAAAAATATTCTCCATCTCCAACCAATTTCTTTTAATACAAATATTATTTCTAAGTAACAACACCAGATAAACATGTCTGTGAAGGTTCTCAGTCATCCAGGTCATCGTAGTCAAAGGAGTTTGCAAAGAAAGGCGTCTGGACTTCTTTAAGTTGCTTGAAGACGTTTCACCTCTCATCCGAGAAGCTTCTTCAGTTCTAAGGTCAAATGGCCGAGAGTCCCAGATTTGAACCCAGTGGGAGTATCCCCCCAAGGAGGGACAAAGGACCCCCTGGTGATCCTCTAATCACATGCGCCAAGGTGTGAAAGCGGGTGTGGGACCTAATCAGCCAGGGTTTCGGGTGAGCCCATTGTGAAACCTGGCCCCACCTTGTCATGTGAATTCCTGAGGTCAGATGGCCCAGGATGTGAGTGGGCGTTAAGGCGTCTGGGGAGAGAACTCAAAACTGGATTATAGATGGCAGACAGTTGGTGTCGTAAACCACCGCCTCTGTTCAAAGATGGTCGCTCACAGTGGACATAGATGGCCTCTTTCACTCCTCTTTCAAACCATCTGTCCTCCCTGTCCAAAATGTGAACATTGGCATCCTCGAAAGAGTGACCTTTATCCTTAAGATTCAGATGGACTGCTGAGTCTTGTCCTGTGGAGGTGGCTCTTCTATGTTGTGCCATGCGCTTGTGAAGTGGCTGTTTGGTCTCTCCAATGTAGAGGTCTGGGCATTCCTCGCTGCACTGTACAGCATACACCACGTTGTTCAGTCTGTGTTTTGGAGTTTTGTCTTTCGGGTGAACCAGTTTGTGTCTGAGTGTGTTGCTTGGTCTGAAGTACACTGGGATGTCGTGCTTGGAGAAAACTCTCCTGAGTTTCTCTGATTCACCGGCTACATAGGGGAAGACAATGTTGTTGCGTCTGTCTTTCTTATCCTCCCTCGCTGGTGTCTGATCTTCTTTTCTGTGCCTCTTTGCTGACTTTATGAACGCCCAGTTAGGATAACCACATGTTTTCAGTGCTTCCTTTACATGTGTGTGTTCCTTCTTTTTCCCTTCAGGCTTAGAGGGAACAAGTTCTGCCCGGTGGTGAAGGGTCCTAATTACTCCAAGTTTGTGTTCCAGAGGGTGATGGGAGTCAAAGAGGAGGTACTGGTCCGTGTGTGTGGGCTTCCGGTAAACTTCAATGTTGAGGTTGCCATTCTCTTCAATGTGCACAGCGCAGTCCAGGAAAGGCAAACAGTTATCCTTAGTGTCTTCCCTGGTGAACTTGATGTTTTTATCCACGGCGTTAATGTGCGCAGTGAAGGATTCCACTTCTTGTGTCTTGATTTTGACCCAGGTGTCGTCTACATATCTGTACCAGTGGCTGGGTGCTCCTCCTTTGAAAGAGCCAAGAGCCTTTCTTTCAACTTCCTCCATGTAAAGGTTGGCTACAATAGGTGACACGGGGGAGCCCATGGCACAGCCATGTTTTTGTCTGTAGAAGCCTTCGTTGTATTTGAAGTATGTTGTGGTAAGGCAGAGGTCTAACAGTGTGCAAATCTGATCGGGTGTGAAGTTGGTCCTGTCTTCTACAGGCTTCTACAGACAAAAACATGGCTGTGCCATGGGCTCCCCCGTGTCACCTATTGTAGCCAACCTTTACATGGAGGAAGTTGAAGGAACACACACATGTAAAGGAAGCACTGAAAACATGCGGTTATCCTAACTGGGCGTTCATAAAGTCAGCAAAGAGGCACAGAAAAGAAGATCAGACACCAGCGAGGGAGGATAAGAAAGACAGACGCAACAACATTGTCATCCCCTATGTAGCCGGTGCATCAGAGAAACTCAGGAGAGTTTTCTCCAAGCACGACATCCCAGTGTACTTCAGACCAAGCAACACACTCAGACACAAACTGGTTCACCCGAAAGACAAAACTCCAAAACACAGACTGAACAACGTGGTGTATGCTGTACAGTGCAGCGAGGAATGCCCAGACCTCTACATTGGAGAGACCAAACAGCCACTTCACAAGCGTATGGCACAACATAGAAGAGCCACCTCCACAGGACAAGACTCAGCAGTCCACCTGCATCTTAAGGATAAAGGTCACTCTTTCGAGGATGCCAATGTTCACATATTGGACAGAGAGGACAGATGGTTTGAAAGAGGAGTGAAAGAGGCCATCTATGTCCACTGTGAGCGACCATCTTTGAACAGAGGCAGTGGTTTACGACACCAACTGTCTGCCATCTATAATCCAGTTTTGAGTTCCCTCCCCAGACGCCTTAACGCCCACTCACATCCTGGGCCATCTGACCTCAGGAATTCACATGACAAGGTGGGGCCAGGTTTCACAATGGGCTCACCCGAAACCCTGGCTGATTAGGTCCCACACCCGCTTTCACACCTTGGCGCATGTGATTAGAGGATCACCAGGGGGTCCTTTGTCCCTCCTTGGGGGGATACTCCCACTGGGTTTAAATCTGGGACTCTCGGCCATTTGACCTTAGAACTGAAGAAGCTTCTCGGATGAGAGGTGAAATGTCTTCAAGCAACTTAAAGAAGGCCAGATGCCTTTCTTTGCAAACTCCTTTGAACACCAGATAAACACACACCACTTTATGTTGTTTTTTCTGCTTTCATCCTTTCCATCCACTCATTTTTGTCCACTTACCCATTTCAGCCTTGCTGGAGCCCACCTGAGCTGTCACAGAGCGAAAGGCAGGGAACACCCTGGACAGGCTGCCAATCTGTTGATGGGCTTACACATAGCCAGACAGACAACCATTCACACTCACATTCGCACCTACGGTCAATTTAGAATCACCCATTAACATAACTCCATGCATGTTTATGGACTGTGAGAGAAACTCCACACAGAAAAGCCGTTGCTTCTTGCTGTGAGGCGACAGTGCTAACTACCACAGCACTGACACCTTTTCTTCCTTTCATTCTTTTTTTTTAAATATCAAAACTATGACATTGCAGTTAAGCAATTATCTACTATCAGCAAAACAGAATACGATTTATATTTTTGAATTTAACACCTCAGATTAGACCAATTGATGTTCAAAGCAAGAGATACAGCTGATATGATCTGATGGTGCCAGATGTGAAAGTTTCAGTTACAACCATTTTGTCTTCCTTTTTTGTGTTTTTATTTTATTTTATTTGTCTTTCTGTCCATCCAGTTTGCAGGCGACTGAAGAACCTTTGTCAACCATGTAATGACATAATTACACTCAACACTGGTTAGATTACACCATCTCATGGCCTGGGCAACAACCTCTAAGCCAGTGGTTCCCAAACTTTTTTTTGCCAGGCCCCCCTTTTTTACAAGAAAAATGTTCGCGCCCCCCCACCACCTAACCCCCCGCACAAACACATCCTCCAAACACACACACCCATATTTTGTTTACAAACTCCGTTGCGGTTTATTTCACACCTCAAACATTTAGTAAACAACTAAGCAAATACAAGTAAACGGCAATAAATTACAGGTAGTAATAAAATACACTACTAACTCTTTTACGCTATGTCCACACCTACACCGGTATTTTTGAAAACTCAGCTGTTTCTATGCGTCAACACGTAAACGGCGTTGCGATTCACCGAAAACGGAGATTATTTAAAACTCCTTTTTTGCGTTTACGTGTGGACGAGGAATACAGAGTTCCTTATGCAACGACAAAGGTATGTGCCTCTTTTCACGTCACGCTGTGCGCCACGTTATTGTTTACATGAGATGAATTGCAGAATGGCAGATAGAGACAAAATACTGTTAATCTGACTATCTTCAGGTTTTACACGCTTACATATACACACGCAGTTACTGTCCCTCCATTTAGAAAGGCAGAGGCGTCACGGTGTGATTATTTTACGTGTAGTTGTTTTTTTTCCTGTGTAATAATATTCAACATTGCTATCAATACATTTTTCAAAAAGTGCCTCTCTGTGCAAAATGGGTTCAAAAACAAAAACAGCTGTGGGATACTGTTTGTCCGTGATTTGAACCGGGGGGAACAAATTACGGCAGGATCAGCCTGATATTATTTGTATCCCGCTGTAACTTTACTGTATAAAAAGCTAACATGTCCAAAATGTCAGAAGTAGTGAGTCATTACAAGAAGTGTTTGTGAACTAAAAATCAAGAATGTGGGATACTGTTTGTCCGTGATTTGGAGAACCCAGCGCTGCTCCCGACGCAGGGAAACTAATTTTGCAGGGGAGACCTACCTCGGCACTTGTGCAGGTGAAGCCAAAGGGAAGATATGCTTCACCATATTTTCTAGTCTTTGGCTTGGAAGGAAGTTGGTTTGGAAACATATTCAGCCATGCTTCATCTCCTGCTTTGCGTTTGTGTGGGAGCCCCGTCAA
The DNA here is from genome assembly GCF_001858045.2 of Oreochromis niloticus. NCBI lineage: Eukaryota > Metazoa > Chordata > Actinopteri > Cichliformes > Cichlidae > Oreochromis > Oreochromis niloticus. The sequence continues at coordinate 34,995,388 of NC_031965.2, forward strand.
AAACCTGTCCACAGTGTCCAAGCGCTCTTTTTTTTTTCTTTTCATACCGCGCCCCCCCTGCAATGGCTCTGCGCCCCCGCTAGGGGGCGGGCCCCACACTTTGGGAACCTCTGCTCTAAGCTATTGAGAGAGAGAGAGAGATAGAGAGAGAGAGAGAGAGAGAGAGAAAAAACAGTTCAAATATTAAAACTAATGAAAATACCATGAAAGAGTAAGTATATCGATATTTGCGATTGCTGTTTGCATTTCTTTGTTCCTACCTAGACAGGCAAGGCAGACAGTCAGTCCTTAATTTGAACAACAATCTTATTTGAAGTCTCTTCAAACTCATAAAACTCCATAAGTCTGACTCTCCACTGAAGTGCATGTAAGAGGACATGACTTCTTGTCTGTGACATGTAGGTCAGACTTAATCAAATGTCAGATTCTCAACCCAAATGAGTGATTCAGAGAGAAGCCATCACTCAGATCTGACCCTCTTTTTCAGTCTCTTTTTTCTGCCTTGTCTCTCTTCAGTCTAATGGACATTAGCCTGAAACTCTTCTGCTGAGCCAGTCAAAGGAATTTTCCACAGGTATCCTTTAATTACCTAGCATTTAGTATTCATGGCCCAAGTATCCATTACCCCTTTGCTCATTCCTCACTGACTGAACAATGAAGGTTTTTTTGCAACAATATGCAGTTTCCAAATGGAATTACAGAATTGCAGAAGAGAAAAAAACCCCCAGAAAGAAATGGGAGTGAAGAAAATGAAAGATTTGCCTGACAAGACAGGACGATATTCTGTTGATGAATGGCAATGAAGCTTACTTGATTGGACATCTCAGTAAAGTTTGAACCGGGTCATATAAAGGTACCTCAGTACCCAGTGAGAGAGATGCATTTATTATCAAATTTACATTGCATCTGCAGTAATTATGCCTTCTCTACATGACATTAGATAAGGGGACATGAAATGCTACACATATAAAGATTTCTCCACACAGTCGTCATTCATAAAGTGCTTTACAAACCCAAACATTACGGCTGGATTTTCCCGTTTGAGTGTAGCTAGCCAAACAACAGAGAGCCACTTACAGCTAAAGATAGAGACAGTGAAAGAGGACAGTATATCCCTGGCTTTAACATAAAACTCATCGTAGCGGACAAGGGCAGAAAAAATTAAAAATTAACTGATTTTTAGTTTTAGTGTCCTTATTTTCCTCTGAGTTATCAATTCTGTCACTAGTTAACTAACATAAACTAATGTAAGTGTATTACCTGCAAGCAACCAACTATATGACGTTCCGTACTAAAAAAAGATGGCACTAAACATGCTTTTAAAACTTTAACTTTAAGCACTTATTTCTTAAATCCAGCTTCACGACAGTTACATTGACGTAAGTTTTTGAGAGCAGGACTCCATGATGTAAATTCACCTTTATGTGTAGCCTTTCTTCTCCCTTTTAACAATGACTCTAAACATAATTGCACAAGCTAGACCTGAATCCGACAGCCACAAAAACCTCCCAGAGCTATTAATCTTTCACTAGCCATGCTTTCATCAAATTCTTAATTATGAAGTTCCATTTGTTAATTTACACTGTCAGAACATCAGTCTTTTAAATTTAGCTCATTGTTTGGTCATCTGCTCATCCCCGTTTTGCACTGTAAACAGAATGGAACATTATTCTTTGTCCAATCACACAAGATTCACATTTAATTTGCCAAATCACATAATCTCAGTGTGCTGGCATTCTTAAATGAGGACCATCAATGTTCGCATCAAAGAGTTACTTTTAGCCAAAATCATTTTGTTTTTTCTTCTTCTAACTAATGTTCAAATAGAGTGATTTTATTAAATCTAAAACATGCATGTGGGCACTACTGTATTTGTGCATCAAAAGAGCAGCAAGCTATATTCATATGTTTTATTGCATAAAATATAAGACTGTGAAATCCACAGTTTCATAGACATACCAGAAACCCTTTGTTCTGCTGGATTTGGCTTGAAGGAATGAACAATCTAATCAAAGCTTGTTCCCCCTGAAGAATACTGTTAATGAGTTGCAGCATTCTCGACATTTTCATTCTGTCTTGTGGGTATATATTCTAATAATTCTTGATGCCTAATTACCACCAAAAAGCTGTAAAATGTTCTAAAGATGGACTGCATCAGTGTGTAGTAGGCATAATGACACTACTACTGACATGAATTATTTTGAAAGCTGACATTTAATGGTAAGAACATTTTGTGATTTACATTATGTAGAAGAAAATTATCTTATCTGTGATTGCAAAGACTCGGCAAATGTTTAACAGGTCAACAGTGACAGCAGTTCTCTAGCACCTAATGTTGTCCATTTTGCTCTTCTTATTGAATAGTTAGACACCTGCTGTCTGTCACTCTTCTTCTACACACATGGCAGTCTAAGGAGGTACACAGCCGAAATATAGATGCAAATAATTATGCAAAATAGACCTTTTTCCCTTTTATAGATATATTTCTTTACTTCACATTCCAGTAAATGCTTCAGTGTCCACTGTCATTCTGACAGCCAAGAAAGTCTGGAATCTATTCAGTGCTGGAGTCAAACCCAAAAAGTGCTGTTTACCACTGTGATACATTAACTAAGTCATTTGGGATGAGTGGTCTGCCTTTTTCTTTTCTCATTAAACCATTAAGCCTTGATAGAGAAGACATGGACTTTTGGATCTGCTGGTATAATCCCCACCCTCTTCTATCTTGGAAGCCAGACTCCTCTCTGCCTATTCGAATTTTGTTGCCAATAAGAAAACATTTGGTGTAAGTCATAAAGTCAGAATGGAAATAGAATAAGGGGGAAAAAAACACTTAGGGAAATAAAAAAAACACCCTAATGCCGAAACATGCCCAAAAGATTTTGAAATATCATTAATTGTGAATGTTTATTAAGCTAGACTTTCATTTGCCTTGAAAGTGCTACAAATCAAGACTGAACAGGAAGTTAAAACACGCAAGGGGCAAAGTTATTAAAAGCAAGAATAAAAAATAAGATAAACAATATTAGCTACTATTGAAGAAACTTGAAATTGATCATCAAAGCTTTTTATAATATTAAAATAGTCCAACAATTAAAATGAAAATAAATAAATAAATAAAATAAGCTATACTAGATATAAAATGCTCTGTCTTCTTTCCAATATATTTTATTTCATTATTAAAGGTGAGCTGGAACGCCTACAGGTGTCATTAGTCTGTGTAACGTTTCTGGGGTCATTGATTAGATTTTCTCAGATGCCATGAGTTCTTTGGTTCTTGCTTTTGGTTCTTGCTAGCCCATACAGGACAGCGACAAAAACACAAGTGTACAAAGCCAATTTATATATTGTACATGTATCAAGCTGTCTTTTTGATAAACAACAAATTCATAGGAATTCTGCTATTCTGAAACATAAAAAATGAAGCACAAAAATATTTCGGATTACTATAAAATTTTTCCGTAGACATAGGCTACAAAAGAGAGAGAGCACAAAATATGAAAAAATTGGTGCTGTCAGCCTTAATCTCGTTAAAATGACGTTAACGCCATAACCGCATTAACGCGGCAAATCTCCGTTAGCAAGTTAACGCGGATCATCCTGTACGAGGGGCTGCACAGCGTCAAAGTGTCAGTGCGGTTAGCTCGTTAACGCGTTAGTGCCGCGCAGCCCCTCGCACCGTCATTTTAACGAGATTAAGCTGACAGCACTAGGAAAAATAAATCTGACTGCACTGAAAACTATGGGCAAACAAGTTTTTGTCTTTTTCTTCTTTGACTACAAGAAACAGCAAAAACATTTTTCATGCTGAAGAAGACCAAAATATGTTGCTAATGGCTGAATATCTCCAGCTGAATCCTTTAGTTGGTTTCCAGTTAAATATAGTATTCCAGTTGTAGTCTGTGTGCTGGATGTAGGCTTCACTATATTGAACAGCACCTTTGGCTTATTTGGGCTGCCCCTTTCATTAAATTTTAGATTTATTGTGCATGTTCAAACTCCAAAATCAGTATTTTCCATAGTGATCTGCATTAAACAACATCTAGAGGATTTTTAATTTTCTGAGCCGTCTAGGAATGCATGCTTTCCTTTTGCTTATGTTTTTCCAAAGAGCAATGTGCTCATATACATCTGCAAAGAAGGAAATGCAAACATAAGGAAGCCATAGAAGTTTTTAGTTGTTGATGAAATGTTAGAACGACCTTCATTCTTTTACCCAGCAACAGATGAATAAAACGGATGCCATTCTCAGAGACTGTTTGGGTTGCACCCTCTTGCTCACCGCCCTGCGCCAGATGAGAGTCCCCACAGACAGAGATTACAGAACGAAGATGAAAAAAAGCTTCAAGCTGTCTCCAGGCTTTGCACACAAGACAACAAGGGACATCACGCTGTATGCCACCTTGTTGTCTCTTTTGTGCTGTAAAATCTTGGTGCTACAAGAACAGATGAAGAATGAACGCCTGTTAAAGCTCTACAATGAACCTCTGTAGCTGGCTGTTTAGATTTGTTTTAATTATATTGTGGCTGGGGGCTGAGTTCAGAGAGAGATTCCTCCAGGGTTACTTCCTGTCAGTGCTAATACCCATAGATTTCACTGATGTTCTCTTCTTGTGAGTCTTTTTAGGATGTTTTAATATAGATTAGATCCAATACATTTGCATTTCCATAGTAAAAAATGTAAATAGAAAACATTTTGCTTTTTTTGATAAAATCATTGTCAGTATATGTCATTCATACACCAGCTGGAATAATATCACATTATATTTCAAAATAAAACAGGCACTACACTAAAATTTATGCAGCTTTAGTTTTGTTGCCATTTAAAAATCCAAACCTTCAATAATTGTTGGCTTTTATGGCATATGCTTTTCACAGCTGCTTTCATATACCTTATTGACATTTATCAGCATTATTTGAACATTCTCAAATATTTCTCACATCTTTTGTGTTTATTTGTATTTTAAAAATTCAGTAAAGTAGTATAGTACTGACTGAAGGATGTGTGGTCTTGTGGCTGGATAATGCATAACGTGGAAGCTCAAGGCACAAGGGGAAGTTGTCAGAGTAAACCTGTCTTTTTGTGCCTCTGTTGGAATACAGCAAACTTTGGCAATCACCACAAGCAGATACATGGGACTCTGCGAGTCATGCACTGGAGTTGTAGCAGAGCTAGTCCCTCTTGTAGAAAATGCTCATTTTTCTGTATGGGAGGTCTTAGTCCATTATGATGGCCATATTAACACTTAATTTTACAATTGTAGATGAGAAGATAGGAGTGATATTCATATAGTTACTTAACAAGCCTCAGCCCAGTTCCATACACTTTAGTAGTTCTTGAAGGCAATTTCTCTTTTTTTTTCGTACTACGTACATATTAATCATATACTCTGATGCATTCATTGAGTTCTCTTATAGTGTAAAAGAAGCAATACAAATCATATTTCTATAATATTATTGTATAAAATGTCTCATTTTCCCATTTTGTTTTGTTTTAGTTTCAGTCACAGTACAAACTTATACTGCCACATAAACCCACTGATGATGCTAGATGACATCAATAAAGCTGCCCAATTAGTGAATAACCAGCTAGTGTGTATGACTTCATGTTGACTTGCTTCATTTGTAACAAATCAGTGAGAATAGAAGAATCAAAGAACACGTATTTCCCCCTTGGTTTTAACCAAGTGATCCTCTGTCTGCTGTGTGGTGCAAATGCAAAGCACACCTAAAACTATTTTTTAATGATATTAGATATGTGTTGTTAGAATGAATTCAAATACTTAGCAATCTAGAGAGTACTTACAAAGAGATCTTTTAAGAAATCTACACTGTAAATGCAATTATGCACAAAATATTAGCACATAACTGTGTTTGCATGTAGGACCTGAGATCTTCTCTAATTAAACCGAAAGTGAAACAGAGTGTATTATAAAGGGTTTTTTTTTGTGTCTTTGTTAAGTGTTAGTAAGCGGTAGCAATCACACAGTAACCACAATTTTACATTAAAAACTCCTGTATTATACCTAATTGCAGCCTTATAATAGTCCTTACGATTTACATTTATGTAAGCTCTTTGTGACACTGAAGGGGATAAATAAATCTAAACAATTATAATTCCATTTAGTAATTGCCAATCAATTTAGAAGCAAGATTTCGCAAGTTAATTTTGGTGCTATATATTTGTTTTGCACTGTCATCACAGGCTGTGTATTTAAGGCTTTCGTGGTCTATCAGCCATCTTCACAGCTGTGGCAGATTTGGGTAAGGATTATAAAAAAATACACAGGGTAGAACTCCTGAAGCCAATTTATGCGTGGTGAGGTTTGGAAAAGGTTTGAAAATTTGCAGGAGAAGAAAGACAGTAAATCAGGATGTATAAAAGCATTGTCGTGAGTGGTTCTCTCACTTTTACACACACACACTCTCGCTGTCATTTTTATTTATTTATTTTTTTACTAATAACTCCACAGCTTTTTTGTAAAGTCTTTAATGTCAAATAAAAAACTATATTATAAAATTGAATGAGGCATTTAATGGAGTCTGGAACTGCAGGAGCACACTGGCCCAACATGATTTCTGGGGTGAACTCTAATAAGAAATAGATCCTCAGACTGCTTGCTGAGTAGGAAAAAGAGAGGAAGTGGAAGGAAGACAGTGACGAAGAGAAAGTGACTTCAGTAAAGAATGTGAGTTCACTGGCAGCATTAGCTGTGCCAAGCCCTTTTTGTTGCTCCTCTGCATGTAAATGCATCATCTCTGCGGAAACCTTGAATATTTGACCATCCATCAAAATGCAAAAGCTTACACAAGAAAAAATATCATGCAAATAGTAGAATCCATTCTGGTTGGGGAAGTCTCTGATCCGTGTCTTCTTATCGTCACATATAAAGCATGCACCTGAGGATTATTTACCGACTTGGTTTAGTGGGCACTCAATACTTATGGATATTCTTCAGTCACTTCTGATTCAATATCAACTTGGCAAAACTCTGCACTGCCACTGCGCTCATGTTTATCAGATCAGTGGCACACCAGGCAGAATTGATTGGGATAAGAATCGAAAGGAAGACTATGCTCAAAATTCAATCAAAATCAAGAGCTACTTCAGCAGTGTCTCACTTAGGATTGATTTGCCAATATGAGGTGTGGTCAGTAACATCGACAAGCAGCTACACTTTGAGCCTATGAGGCGAATAAACATCAATTTGTATTCTGGATAACAATGTGATTTACCAATTGGTGTTTAAAATTCTAAAGGCCCAGTTCACTTGGTTCCATTGTGAAATAAGAACTTCTGTAGAGCTCTGCAAGACTTTTGAAGGGTAAATCTTAAATACTTTCTAAAAAAATGCCCTTCCCATTCTGTCTTTCCACTCTGTGTTGCAGGCAGACTATTATTTTTGACATATGTACAGTGGCCCAGCAGCAAAAGAGTGCACAGTGCCCTTCAATTGAGTTATAGTTGCCATCTAAATGTATAATATGTGACTTAAAGTGATGATTAGGCCTTGTTCCAGATTTCTTTTTTTCTTTTGTAGCTTGGTATACTCACATGTCATTTTGCAGCAGCTAACCGTGGCCTAAGGCAGGCCCTCACAGCCACTCCGGATTACTGTAAATTGCTGTGAAGATAAAGCTGTTGCCTGGGAGCCAGACAGGACAGTAATTCTCCACTCCACTCCTATTATGGGCTTTTCATTTCTTCCATTTACTTCATACTGACTGAATGGGACTATACTCTTCATCATCCTTCTACTGCTACCATCTGCCTGCATACCTGCCCTGCGTGAGAACGGATGCCATGCGACAAATACCAAAGCTCGGTGAAGCTTTAAGGAATAATAACAAAGCTGATTGAAACTTTATTATGTCTATTGTCTTCACCTACTAGAGCAAAACAAAAGCTCTCCCCTGGTGTGAATGACCTCCTTGCACAAACTAAATTACAGCATCACACCAAAATGTGAAACTAATCCTGAATTCATGAGATTAAAGAAGTTGTGCTCAGTAGCGTTCGAAGAAGAAATAATAATCTGGCAGACACACTTCATTTCATTTCCTGGATGCTGACATGCAAATGAGGCTCATTTGTATAATCTTTTCAAATGAAAAACAGATAATCAAATACCATCAGAAGCCATTAATATTCAATTAGGTGTCGCTTATGCAAAGTCATGCAGTTGAAGGAATTCAAAGGAATGGGAAGTGGACCACTCCAAGAATAGGAGACAAACTGGGATACAAAATATTCTGCAGCTACTTGTTTCATATGTAGGGACTGGAAACTATGCTTTTAAACCTATTATCATATTGGTAATTCTTTAGTGAATGTAAGTTTATCCTTCAATACAGCTTAATTATTTTTTTCTTATTTAACTCTCATTTTTGACATAGGTATGTTGTACGGATTTTGCAAATCAAGGGTTAGACATCACAGCAATAAAGTATAAGCAATAATAACTAGGAATACCATGCCATACATTCATCCCTCCATCCACACATTTTGTTACCAGCTTGGCCAATTTAGAGTCACAAGCAAGGTGGAGCCTAGCTGTCATAGGGCACTAAGTAGGGTACACCCCTGAGAAGTTGCTAGTGTATCAAAGGGCTGACACAGAGGTAGACACAGAATCATTCATGCTCACTTTTACACCTACTTCCAATTTAGAAACACCCATTAACTTAAGATGCATGTCTGTGGGAGGAAGCTGGGCTACCTGGAGAGAACCTACGCAGGAAGAACATGCAAACTCCACACAGAATGTCCCCAGCCAATCAGTAAATTCAAACCCAAGACGTTCCTGCGGTGAGGAGACAGCGCTTATTGTGATGAATACTATTATAAAACAAAAACTAATTGAAAAGTTGAGTCTAAAATCAAACCAGTCGTGATCCGTTTTGAGTTCTGTGTGCAGGTGGTTTCAGATTCATCCTCTAGATAGTAATTGATGTTTGAAGGAGAATTTATTGAAAAACACCTTCCAGACTGGTATAGATACAAACTGTGTCACTGAGGCAGAGCACACAAACATGTTGGCATTTTATGCTTTTGTTACGTCTCCCCCCCCCGAAGGGGTCTAGGCATGCGAGTGAGGGGACCAGTAACAAATGAGTCCAGAACAGAATGAAAGGAGAACAGACAGGTGTTTTTAGTAAATAAGATAGTCTTTATTATAGATAATCTTAACATAAAGAACCGGCAATGCCGTTTTACTAATAACACTTGGAAAGCGAAAAAAAAAGGTCGCAACAACAAAGAACAAAACAACCAAACAAAAACTCCACACGACGAGGAGGCACTTCCAGGGGCCCACAAGCTCACCCTGTCACTAGTAGCAGCTAGCTTTACTGCTGCCAAAACCCACAAGCCAACACTACTCACGTGAAGCAGCTACTCTCCCCAACGCTCCTACCACTCCACACCATAGGCAGGACAATCACACACCTCACACTCAAAGTGGAGACGCCAGAGAAAGCCACCCTCCTACATCCAGTTCATCCCCAGCTTATATAACCTCAGAGAGGTGATTGCTGACTGGGCCCAGGTGGTAAACGAGGCTAACCAAGAGCAGCTGTGTCCTGGGGCGAGAGAAGAGTGAGAGAAACAGAGGGGGTAGGAGTGGCAAGAGAGGAGGAGGCGGAGAAAAAACCACGCCCACACAAGGGCAGTTTCAGGAGGCCCAGCTAGGGCCGTAACAGCTTTTGCAAACCGTACACATATACAATGTCAACATTTCTCTTTTGGATTGTGCACTTTTTTATACTCTGTGGCCATAATGAAATTTTTATGACAAAATAAAATACAAAATATGAGTAATATTTAATATGGCTCTTGGCTATTGTGAAACAGAACATAGTGAATTAATGCTTAGAGTTAAATTACATTTTAGTGCTGATTCCCAAAAACAGTTGCCTCAAAGTGCTTTATATTGTGATGTGCTATATCAATAAATTGAATTTGGATTTTGAATTTTGAATGTAAAAACCCTAAATTTTAGAAAGAACCCCCAACAGTCAGTGATATGAATGTTGTCAGGTATAGTCTTCATGAAGTAATGAGCTATGTAAAGAGTCCATGAGCCATAACAACTTGTTCTTAGGAAGGTCATGATGGGGTGGTGTTCATGGAGCCACCCCATAGTAAGACGTAGTGACCCATGGTAGATGAGTGCATTTTCGCTCTCCATCTCTTCCACCACACCGTCTCACTCCATCTGAAATTTTCTCTGTTGCATGTTCTGTCTTGGTAAATGCTCGAAAATCAGTTAAAATTGATTCTGTTCATCTCATCCAAGTGAGTTTGTAAGTTTGTAAGTTGCATGTTATGTGTGAGTTGAACAGACTGTTCAGGATGAAGTACAACAATGAGCACAAATAAGTTTATTTATATAGCACTTTTAGAACAAAAGTCACAAAGTCCTTCCAGAGCTGCTCCAGACATGAAACATTTCACTCTGCCAAGTTTTAGTCAGAAAAAAAAAGAAGTCCAAGTCTTTGGACTGAATTAGATTGTTCAGAATGAAAGAGTTGGGGATGGAGTAAAGGTGTCCCTGCTGGATATAGTGCGACCATAATAACCACTGCAAAAGATTGGAAAGCTAGTGAAACTCACTAGATTAACAAGAAGGACCGAAAGAGAGAAGCCAGTTAGCACTTGGAGGACAAGGAGGATCATAATATACACTGCCGGTTCAAATGGTACAAAAGTAAGTGGCAAATTGCCAGAGGTTAAAAAATAAAAAGGTAAGGTTACGCAAAACAGAAAAATAATGTACATTTCAGATGTATACAAAAAGGCATCTTTCAGGGAACACAAAATGGGTTAAGAATTTAAAGCTATTCTGCAAAAATGGGGGCTAATCAAGCCTTGAAAGCTGGTGCTACTAATTCCTACGGGTGTTCCAACTTTTTTGGATTACTTGGATTACCAAAACTGCTTTTATGTCCTTCTGTCTGTATAAAAGCAGTGTTGGAACACACTGTGGTACTGTACTCTCGTGAGCATCAGTTGAATAGTATTGTACTGCAAAAAGTAGTGCTGCTACAAAAATGGCGAGAAAAAGGCAATTAAAAATGAAAGAGAGACAGTTCATCATAACACTTAAAAATGTAGGTCTTTCCTACATTCTTTTCCTACATTGGCAAATGTTTAAATAGCAAAGAAAGTCAATGTGTCAGTAAGTACAGTAATGAAATGAAATGCCATGTTTTTTGTTTTTTTCTTTAATTGAGTCCTCAGGGAGCGTACAAACAAGAAAGTGAGGTTTTTGAGGAAGCTGTATCCCCCAATATGACAGAAAAACTTCTAGTGGATAGGTTTAAAATATTAGATTTAAAATATTCCAGTCCAGTCCCTTTGATTTCATCACAGTACTCCAGAAATAAGAATTCTATGATTTACGGAATCAAAGGCAGCACTGAGGTCTAATAGTATTAAAAAGGCAAAATCTCTCAAATCAGTAAAAATTTAAAAGAACAGTTTCAGTTGTGCACTTTAAAGGAGCTGGAGCTGAAGAAGGACAACTTTCTCCAGGACTTTAGAAAGAAAAGGCAACTTAGAAACTGGTCTGAAGTTGGATAACCAACTTACCTCTTGGATCCAGATTTTGTTCTTTAAGAATATGCTCCACCACAGCATGTTTAAAATCAGCAGGGATAGACCAGGACTGACGACTCCTATTGGTGATAGACAGCACACTCATAACCGCAGAGTCAAAAAATATCTTTCTGTAGACGAGATAGAATAATATCCAGAGTACATCTTGTGGATTTCCAGTGACTGACTACTTCATTCAGAAGTGGAAACGATAAGGGCTCGAAGTGATCAAAAGCAACAGTCGGTGTGTGAACAGATGGGTGGCATAAGGTGGTTCTTCTGTATATCATTCTATAAAGTTAGCCTATCCACTACTGATGACACTAAATATCTGGGAGAAAACTCCTCCAGTGTGTTAAAGGTAACCCCTCCACTTGAATGTTTGGTGAGTGGGGCAAGTGTTTTGAAAGACTGTGCTGATGTGGACATAAACTTTCTTTTTCAATGCAACCAATCACTCCTTAAGAGGCTTGTGCTGGATCTTCTTGCTCTGGTGCCATTGAATTATCTGTGCTAAGAGTCTGACTGTGTGGAATATATTCTAAGTGTGCAAACCAGCCATAAATTTTAAAAACAATCCTAAGCATGTTCCTGGAAACACTCCCAACTTGAGTCACTATGTTTAGACTTGGACACTGTGGACTCAGACAGAAACAGGCTTTTTGGTCTGTTAGTTGTAGCTGGAGACCCAGCTTCTTCACTAATCATCATCTAGGATTAGTGAGTTTGACACAGGAGCTGATGCTTGCTTAAGTGTGTTTCATGGTGAAATCATAGATCCATGATTGCCAGTAGTCTTAAAGACACTTTGCTATTGCAATCTATTTAAAAATAGAAGGCACCAGAAGCAGACCAGAGGTGCACAAAGAGATGACCTTGAAGCGAAAATTATGCAAATTTAAATGATTTTCCTGAGCTGAGCCAGTATAACTTTATAATTGAACTTCATATCATGAGAGAATACATAAAAAGCAGAACACATGACCAGTCTATTAAATTATTTGTTTCAAAAGGAAAAGTGGAGCAGGGACAGAACCTTGGGGATTGGTAGAGCTATAGAATCAAAAATTCACCAATTCTGTCAGTGCTGTCTTAGACCAAATATAATCCAGTATTTATGGTTAATCTTGTCAGTTAATCAGGCAGTGAATGGTGAAAGGTTTATACTGATGTTTAGTGTATCTGAAATTAACTGGAAATAACTGAAATTTGGGAAATTTATAAACAGATCCATGTCTGTGATCATCTTTCCTGCCATGTGAAAGTTGATGCACCATCTCATCATTGCAATTTTACCTAAAGAACAATGTGTTAAAAATGCAGCTGACCCAGGCCAGATGTGGTGCTGAGTTGACCCATGCAGTCAGCCTCATCACAGTCCTGCTGCTGAATACTAATGGACACCTGCTTTAGTAGCGCAGTCTAAATAGATGTCTTGTATCTATTCAGAGTCAGAGCCCGTGGTCTCTCACATCTGCTCTCTTTAATCCATATTTAACCCTAGGACATAATATTATAAAACTGGTGTACATTTATTTCAGTCATGTATTCATTTTCAATGTTCTCATCCACAAGCTCAGAGCTGAAGATTGCAGCAAACATTTGGATGAATACAAACACGCTTGTATGCTAAGTTAACAATTTTGAACACATGTAACTGTGGGAAATAGTATCAAGCCTTGCTCCCACATTTGCTCTATTTCTTCCTCTTGTCTCTTTTTCAAGTTAGAAATCCTCTTAAGAGAGGTTTTCCAAAATAACATTATCTTCAAACAAACATTTCACTTTTAATCATTGCATCTTTCTCCCTTATACAATCCACCGTGGTATTGCAGACCCTTTTGAAGCTGTTCTTTTTCTGAGTGTCCGCTGGGATTTGCTCCCCTGTGGCCTCTCTGCTTACACCAAAGCTTCTCTTTTCAAACCAGGCTTTGAGTAAAGAAGGAAAATGGGGGGAAAAGAAACCTCATAGGAAAATAGGTGGTGAACTGATGAACAATTCACTGGTGCATACCTGACAGGAATAGCGATTTTATCACCTTGTCTATTCTCAGTAACACAAAAATATGATTTCTCACTGGACATTCACATGTCAGTCAAGAAGTTAGTTAGATCACACACAAAAACACACACTTTGTTCATCACACTCAGCTGTATATGTTGAAATGGCCGAATAAGCAGGGATGTTTTCCTGTTAAAATTTATTGATGAAACATTTCGTTCTAGAAATAATTTGATTTTTATAAGGAATATTTTTTCTTTCATTAATATCTCTCCTATGTATAGATTAGAGCTTTCTGTGTTCTTGGTCAGTCGCATTTCACTTTTCAACACCTAGTAAGGCAGGAATATGTGTTGAACCCTGTGTCAACAGTAGTTGCTTATTTCCTTCATGATTTGGGATTTTGAATGCTCCATAGATAATCAAAACTTTTTGGTGTCAGAAAAAAGCAGTCCTGACTCTATAAAATACTAGCTGCAGTGACAACCCAGAAATTTTGCCACTTAAAGTGTACCAAGTAGGAAACGTGTAACCTTATAAGCTGAGACTCTCATGGGGAAACAGAGATTTCAAAAAGAGATATGGAAAATGTAGAGTGCATCCAAGTATTCACAGAACATCACTCCACCACATTTTGTCATGCTACAGCCTTATTCCAGAACAGATTCATTTTTCATCTTGAAAAGCTACACAAAATAACTCATATTAAAAAGTGAAAAAGTGTGCTTGAAATTCCTGAAAATGTATTGAAAATAAATAAAACAACAACAAAAAAAATAACATGTACGTAAGTATTAACAGCTTTTGCTCAGTACTTTATTGGAGCGCCTTTGGCAGCAATTAAAGCTCAAGTTCTGTCAAGTTCTGAGACAGGACTCTCAAATCACAAAAAAACAAAGGTCTCTGGTCTGATGAAACAAAAATTAAACTGGCCTGAATGCCAAGTGTCATGTCTGGCACTACTCATCACCTGGCCAATACCATTCCTCCAGTGAAGCATGGTGATGGCAGCATCATCCTGTGGGGATGTTTTTCTGCAGCAGGAATTAAAGATGAATGCAGTAAAGTACAGGGGGATTCTTGATAATAATCTGTCCCAGAGCGGTCTGGACCTCTGAGGAAAGGTTCATCTTCCAATAAGAACACAATCACAGAGCCAAGATACCAAAGGACTGGTGTCAGGATCACTCTGTGAATGGCCTTGAGTGGCCAAACTTGAGCCCAGACTTGTACCTGATTGAACATCTTTGAAGAGAACATGCACCGACTCTCCCGATCCAACCCGATGGAGATTCTGCAAATAAACTGTCCAAAAATGGTTCCTGCTGTAAAGTGTTATGTTAAAGAATGTAGTTTTTCTTATTAAAAACACAACCTTTTCAAACTTTTCCAATATGTTTTATTGATAAAACACGATAAGGCTGGTAATGCCAGTCTTTCAAACTATATTTCTGCATGGAAAAAAAGACTTGAATTGAGTTAGAATCCAGACAAAATAATAGTGACTATTATAGACAATCTTCAACTGTTTAAAACATGGGCAACAGCTGTGTTAATAAATAATAAATAATATCATTTATTTCTTGGTTATCCTAAGGCTACAGATAACAAAGACATTGTCAGTAAAGAAATACGATGCAAATTGTAAATTGAGACTAAATATCTGACTCCAGGATATAGAGCATGAAATGAAGCGTTGCTCTTTTTTTTTGTTAATGGTAGTGGGATCAAGTCAAAACAAAACAGTAGTAAAGGGAGAAGTATCCAGGCAAACCAAATAGTGATTATCCTTGTCATCCTATTGTAAAAAATAATGAAAGGGTTAGAGAGTGTTGAGGACTTTGGAGCAATCTTGGGCATATGTTTGACTCCGGTTGAATATGCTGGAAGCCTACTCTTAAAAAGATTGTGGCATGAATGCTCCACACCTGCAAAAAAAACCCATGAGCTACATCTCAGATACATCAAGCCTTAGTTAGCATGGAAAATATTAAATTTCCCAACTGTACAAAATTCATTGGCTGCATTGCCATGGCCATGGCCATACAGCTTAGGCTTGCAAAGCTGCATTTGAACAAACTACATGCACAAGACTGGAATAATATTCTTTGGAAAAATGATATCAAAGTGAAGATGTTGAATCACTGTGTTGCAGTGGGACAGTTAACCTTAACCAGATTGAAATACTGTGGTTCGGACCTTAAGAGAGCTATGCATTAATGAAAGTCTGCTAAACTCAATGAACTAAATGCTGTAGAGAAGAGTGGACCAACATTTCTCCACAATGATTTGAGAGACCGATAAAGTAATAAAAAAACAATGACTTCAAATTTGTAGCAGTAAAGGAACCAATGCACACAGTGTTGCAAGATAAGTGTGTTTATTTACACTGTTTCCATTCTTATTTCCCGCAGCTTTCCAGGTGCCTCTTCCAGCTCAGCACAACACATGCAGCTCCCTTGTCAGGTCCCGGCAACCTACTCATATAGGGGAGGCATGATTAGATTATGGAGATTAGCTCTTTTGGTCAGCCTCCCCTGACGCCACACCCTCTCCTGCAGCTGAGCCACAAACCACACCTTGCCACAAAGTTGTTACTACTACTTGTTAAAATTAGTCCTATTCCATAGTATAGAATCATGTGATACTTAGTTTCTCACCTGACCTGGTATATATTATAAAGCTTTAGTAAGAAGCAAATGTCCATTGTTTCTTTGACAGTGAGTACTAAAAGACTAAAAGAGTGTTGACCATTAGGCAGCCCTATTTCATTTAACTTTATTTTGCACATAGGAAATAATGTCTGAATTGATTCCTGCAGCTGGATGATTCATATTTAAATCTCCCATCAACAAGCTATTTTGATTTATAAATACATGTTGTATGGAGTATGAAGACAGGGATAAACAGGCTTCAGAGGAAGGCAAACTGCAATCTTGAAATGAAGTGACAGCCATGCAAAAGTGTAAACCATGACTAATATATAAATTGATGAAATGGAGAGTGCTGTAGACTGATTACACAGTTTACCCTTTCTATATGAAGTATGCAAACATATTCATCTGTCTTTGGCTTTGACTTGTTTCAGAATGATGCAAAGCCAAGTGAACTAAACCTTTCCATGCAATCACAGTAAATCACAAAAACCTTTCATAATATGAATGGAGTTCTTATACACTTATACACAAAATAATCCTGCCATGCTGTATTGTACAGCTAAAGCAATATGACATGACTGGGAAAAGATGGTAAGTTAATGTATAGTGAACTTTGTAAATGTTCTGAATAAAGGGTTCAAATATCTTTTCGATGATGACGGTGAAATGTAAGATTTAATGTAAGCCAAGGCCTCTAAGTAATATATTGAATTCACCGAAGAATAATAACCTTTTCCAAGTTCATGTTCATGTGCAAAAGATCTTCAAACAACTTTACACTGCATTGTTAAAGTAATAGTTTGACAAGAAAACTTGAATATTCACTTTCTTACCGAGAGTTTAATACAGGAGAAAATGGAAGATGTGCAATATGAGAACGCATGGATAATTGCCAAGTTTGCCTGCAGCCTCTTAGTGCATTTTTTTCATCTTTTTTTCAGATATCTTTTTTTACCTGTTTAACTTTCTTTTTTTTACATGCCTGTTTGCATTTTCACTGATGGTCTAAAGCAGGGGTCTCCAACTCCAGGCCTCAAGGGCCGGTGTCCTACAGGTTTTAGAGGTGTCCTTGGTCCAACACAGCTGATTCAAATGGCTAAATGACCTCCTCAAAATGTCCTGAAGTTCTCCAGATGCCTGGTAACGAACTAATCATGTGACTCAGGTGTGTTGACCCATGGTTATATCTAAAACCTGCAGGACACCGGCCCTTGAGGCCTGGAGTTGGAGACCCCTGGTCTAAAGTCTAGGTATAAGGGTATAAAGTCTGTCATCTCTGGACGTGATGGTTGGGAGTCTACTTTTTTTTGTTTCACCATGTTATTTGCTCTTTCACTAAATGACAGCCTTGCATTGTTTACACCAGGAGCTACCTGATCATGCTGAAGCAGGCAAACATGGCAATTAGAACAACAGATATCCCTGTAGAAATCAGGAGAAGGACACACAGGGGATGTGGAGGAAGAATGAAAAGACCAGGTAAAAGAGTTGGGTCTAGACAACAGAGACCTATAGAAAGGAAGAAAATTCATTAGATCTCTGGGCAATAAAATGGATGAGCTAATGGTTCTAGTTTGGGGACTTACTTAAACATAATGTTATGTTTTTAATGTGAAGACTGATGGCTTTCAGTTTGCTCCTTTTACTACTACAAAATCTTGTCAAAATCAATAAATCAATAGTTTTACAATAATATAATTCTTAAATGGTTAGTCTGTATAATAATCCTTTTACTTTAGATACTTAAAGTATATTATGATGCTAAACGTATAGCAGGATTATAACATTTACCTCAGTAAAGCATTCTACAAAAGACTTATTCAATTTAAATTAAAGAGATTTTGGGGAGTGCCACTTTAGATGTAAAAGCATCTATATCGGGATATTGGACTGCATATGAGGATCAAAATTGTTCCATTGTTTTATACAGAGATTTTGAAATTAGAGATTTTGAAATGCAGATACTTCATGCAGTGTCTGTTTCACAATATCTATACTCAGCTAGGCATTAGAGAGTGCAATCATTTTTTTCTTCTCCAGTACATTTGACAAGATTTAGGCTGCCCTGCTGAAGTAGAAAATAATTGCCAGGTTGTTGCTCCTGGTGTAGAGATCTTAGAGTGTTCATATTTGTGCTTTAACAAATGTGTCAGCCACACTGGTGAGAAGTACTACAGTACCATAGGGAAGTGTCCTGTCCCATTTTTACTTTGCCCTGTACACTTTGGACCTATACTTTGGAATACATGGACCTACATAGGTTCTCTGGTGATTCAGTTGTTTAATTCAGGCAGAATGATGTATCAAAGTATGAAAGAGCTGAGGACGGTGAACTAGACCATCTGCAGCTCAAAAACATTTGTGCTGATGGTGGGAAAATAAGGATCTCTGTCTATTAGGACCAGGAACTTCTGCAAAAATATGTCTACAAAAAGAAATTAATTAACCCAACACCACTAACTGGATGTCTTTGGACTGTGGGAGGAAGCCGGAGTACCCAGAGAGAACCCACACAAGCACAGGGAGAACATGCACAACTCCACACAGAAAGACCCTGAACTGATGCTGGAGATGAAGGACCTTCTTGCTGTGAGCCAACAGTGTTAACCACTGGACAAAGGAGTTTGCAAAGAAAAGCGTCTGGACTTCTTTAAGTTGCTTGAAGACGTTTCACCTCTCATCCGAGAAGCTTCTTCAGTTCTAAGGTCAAATGGCCGAGAGTCCCAGATTTAAACCCAGTGGGAGTATCCCCCCAAGGAGGGACAAAGGACCCCCTGGTGATCCTCTAATCACATGCGCCAAGGTGTGAAAGCGGGTGTGGGACCTAATCAGCCAGGGTTTCGGGTGAGCTCATTGTGAAACCTGGCCCCACCTTGCCATGTGAATTCCTGAGGTCAGATGGCCCAGGATGTGAGTGGGCGTTAAGGCGTCTGGGGAGGGAACTCAAAACTGGATTATAGATGGCAGACAGTTGGTGTCGTAAACCACCGCCTCTGTTCAAAGATGGTCGCTCACAGTGGACATAGATGGCCTCTTTCACTCCTCTTTCAAACAATCTGTCCTCTCTGTCCAAAATCTGAACATTGGCATCCTCGAAAGAGTGACCTTTATCCTTAAGATGCAGATGAACTGCTGAGTCTTGTCCTGTGGAGGTGGCTTTTTTTTATCAATAACTTACCTGAAGTCTGTCCAAATTTATTTGCTCAAATGTATGCGGATGATGCATTTCTATATACGCAAGCAAATAGTGTCCCGCAGGTGGCAAAAGATCTTACAGCTGCTTTAGCATTAATGCATAGCTGGCTGGAGGACTCACGCCTAATGTTGAACACCTCAAAAACTGTCTGTATGTATTTTTCAAAATGCCCCTTAAACCTGAAGCAGTCAAACATATTCCTGGATGGAGTAGAGCTTGAATTAGCTCCAGAATTTAAATATCTTGGGGTCATTCTAGACCCAACATTATCCTTCAAGAGTCACATAAATAAAGTGTCCCAGGTACTTAAATTTAATAATTGAAATTTTAATCAAATACGTAATAATTTAAATATGAATGTTGCAAAAACTTATTTTTACTCAATGATCATCTCTCATATGGACTATTGTTTGACGTCCTGGTCACTTGCTTGTCCAACAACACTTAAAACTATTGAAAATATTTATAAAAGAAGTTTAAAACTACTTGACAAAAAAACGATTTCCCTCCACCACTGTCATGTGTTAAAAAAGCATAAATTACTGAACTTCAATAACTTAGTGAAACTTAAAAGAGTGTGTTTAATATATAGTCTTACACTCCCTTGCTCCACCACCACTAAAGCAGTTCATTAGGCATAAAGAAATCTCAGACAGGACCACTCGAGCTACAACCCGAGGAGACTTGTATATACCCGACAGACGGACAGCATTTGGGCAGAACGTCCTTTCTGTCAAGGGTGGCCATCTGTGGAACAGTCTTCCTCAATCCAGTAGAGAATGCTCAACATTCAATTTGTTTAAGGCAAAGGTTAAAAACTGGTTATGGACAAATCAAGTGTGTGATCATGTATAAGTTGTATAGTTTTAATGTTTTATTTGGGAACAGAATGGTGTGTATGTGTAAGTTTGGTGATGGAGTTTTTATTATGAATGAATGATGCTTTTTTATGAATTATTATGTCTATTTTTTATGTTTAAGGACAACAGATGGAAATTAGCCCTTGGCTATAATCTGGTATGTTTACATTCATGTAATTTTTTTTACATTTATGTTCATTAACATGCACTGTCCTAAATAAATAAATTAAATAAATAAATAAAATTAAAAAGGTCATTATGTTTTAAATTGTTTACCTGTCTACCAGAGGTCTGTTTGTAGAGTTGTCATAATGATCATGATGATACCAGGCGTTTTGGGGGTATACTGCCCCTTTAAGAGCCGCCTTAAGCCAGAGCACGCATATACTCATAAGCCTCGTAAGCTAAGTTTATTGTGTGATGACTCCATGTTCGTGATGATTTTTGTAGATTTCTGAAAGTGCAAGGTGTGTATGTGTAATGGTCACGTGCTGTGAGCAGTACTGAAGAGCAGGTTGGTGTAAGTAATGACACAGTGTGCTGGCGGATTTCAAAGTTATTAACTTTACACGGTTAGTCACGTTGCACAACTTTGTATGCTTCTGTTTGATTCAGAGGAGAAATCGCTTGTGTGTATTTGTCCTAGCACAGCGGCTGTGCAGTGAGACAAAAGTGAGTGCATGAGTTTCTCCCTTAGAAATTAACGAGTTCACAAAAGAGAGTTTACATTGCATTTAATTCATTCATGTATGTCTTCTGGGCATCAAGTCCACTTTATGGTCAGTTGAATTCAATTGAATTCAATTTTATTTATACAGTACCAAATCACAACAACAGTTGCCTCAAGGCACTTTTAATTGTAAGGTAGACCCTACAATAATACATACAGAGCAAACCCCAAAATCATATGACCCCCTATGAGCAAGCACTTTGGCAACAGTGGGAAGGAAAAACTCCCAGGCTCAGGGAGGGGTGGCCATCTGCCGCGACCGGTTGGGGTGAGAGAAGGAAGACAGGACAAAAGACATGCTGTGGAAGAGAAACAGAGATTATTAACACATATGATTCAGTGGAGCAAGGTCTATTAACACATAGTGAGTGAGAATGGCGACTGAAGAAGAAATAGTGCATCATGGGGAACCCCCAGCAGCCTACATTTATTGCAGCATAACTAAGGGAGGATTCAGGGTCACCTGGTCCAGCCCTAACTAAATGCTTTTAAGCCTAATCTTAAAAGCAGAGATAGTGTCTGTCTCCTGAATCCAAACTGGAAGCTGGTTCCATAAAAGAGGGGACTGAAAACTGAAGGCTCTGCCCTCCCATTCTACTTTTAAATACTCTAGGAACAGCAAGTAGGCCTGCAGTGTGAGAGCGAAGTGCTCTAATAGGGTGATATGGTACTACAA
The DNA here is from genome assembly GCF_001858045.2 of Oreochromis niloticus. Lineage (NCBI taxonomy): Eukaryota > Metazoa > Chordata > Actinopteri > Cichliformes > Cichlidae > Oreochromis > Oreochromis niloticus. The sequence continues at coordinate 35,017,108 of NC_031965.2, forward strand.
GGTCATTAAGATAAGATGGGGCCTGATTATTTAAGACCTTGTATGTGAGGAGCAGGATTTTGAATTCAATTCTGGATTTAACAGGAAGCCAATGAAGGGAAGCCAATATAGGAGACATATGCTCTCTCTTTCTAGTCCCTGTCAGGACTCTTGCTGCAGCATTTTTGGTTTAACTGAAGGCTTTCTGTGTTGAACTGTGAATTGTGGGATGTAAACAATGTGTTTATTTGTTTTTGTTCTCTTTTTGTGTATTTGTTTCTTGACATGTCACCACTGTTGTCTATACTGATTGAGTTGGGTTTTTTTGGTTTTTTTGTACTTTGATATTTACGGACACAGACAAAAGAATAAGTCTGTGTCTTGTCTTATTCTCCATGACTGGGTCGTGTGTGTGTGTGTGTATATATATTAACAAAATGCACACTTTTTCACTTCTATGCAGATGATACCTAGATAAATTTCTCTGTAAAGGCAGATCACACAAATTAATAAATTAATTAGATAAACTTTCGGTAAGTGTTAATGCCATTACACACTAAGCATGTTGGGAAAAAACAGCACAAAATTCCCAATTTTTCAGTTACGAACTTATTGTGTAACACATACAAACTAAACATGTTGCATTTTTCTGATAATTTATCTTAAAAAAACAAACTCTAAAAAATGATGTCAACATCAGTTTACATCATTCAACTCAACATCAGTTGGCCCTGATGTTTCTAAGTAAGAAAAGGAAGACATGGTAATTCTAGGTTTGTCCGTTTCTGAAAAGCAGGCATTTCATGGTTTGATCCGTCGGTATCACAACCACTTTCATGCATATTTCAGGATTTCAGTGGGACAGTTTGAACTCTTGCTGGCAGAGCTGGGACTACACGTGAGGCAGGGAAATAATTTCAGAGAGCCGATTGACCAGGAGCAGATCTAGCTGTGTGTTGGAGGTAAAGTAGTTTTATTTTACTATCTGTATATTCAGTACTGTTTTGAGGTACAAGTGCACTCGTTCCCCACTTCAGAGGACTGATTCGTCAGATCTGTTCATTTGGATATAAAAATCAATCTTGGGTCTAAAAAATAAATGCCACAACACTGGGCAAAAATATACAAACCAGAGAGCAATCCTTAGTTAGCATCTGGTTAAAAACATACCCACTGATATTTTTAGATTAGTGGGTATGTTATATTTTTGGGGGGGAGGGGGAAATAATATTTTTATTTTTTTGTGTTAAGTAATAAAAATTAATGAGAGCAATAACACCAATTAAACCTTACAGGCTCAAGTTGTACTGTTGAGTACACATAAAACAGTGACCTACAGCATTTGCAGTTATGATTTATGGATTGGGCGATGCTATTCTTTGTTCTTTTCAAAGCACTGACGGCTGATAAGGCTGAACACAATGGCCAGATTATAGGCACGATTGGACACAACCCTGAGTCGTGTAGTGTTTAAAATCACCTCTCTGCCTGTAATTCTCCCCCTCTCTACGCCAACCCTGTAACAACAAACCCCTTGATAATGTTATTGCTCGTGGTTCATGACCAGGGGAGATAAGAGAAATAGGTTTCTTTAAGCCCTCACAGGCTTAACCTATGACTCTACTTATAGCAAGCCCCAAAGACCCAGACAACCCTGTTAGCTTTGGTTTTGCACAATACCTTGACATAGTACGTGATAAATTTTAATGCTTTCTATGTACTGTATGTGTTGTGTGCAGGAATGAGAACCTTTACTACTTATGCAAATCCAGTTTGAAAGGTTCCACTCAAAGTGCGGCCCATGTTGACTGTTCAGCAGCATCATCTTTTCTATTGTGAAACCTCACACATGTACATCTTTAACACTTTTTGCCACTGATAAAAAGCAGATAACTGATGTCCTGTCTGGCCTAAATATGAGCACATACAATAATACACCAAAAAAGTACTAAGAGAGGGGAAATCATTCAAAGGTGGATGTGGATCACAGCTTTTATAATGTGTTCTGCAGTGCTTTCTCTGTTTTTGTTAACCCCCTGTGTTTTTGGTCAATTAAACCTGATCATTTTCAGCAGAAAAGACTGGTTAACATTGACAGTTTCCCAGCACTTAGCTCAAGAGTTTTCCTGAACTTTAATTAGGAGCTTTCTGACGTACATGGGGAATTCACAGATGAGGCAAGTGTGCAGGTGCACTAGTGAAACTAGAGTTTCTTTCACTTCCATCAACTCACCTTGCAAATCTTTGCTCCTTGCCCAAAATTGATAAGCTGCTTCTTCTTAATGGAGCAAGCAAAGGTTTTGCACATATTCTGCTGCCCTGTGTTTAAACCTGGCTCAGTTAATTCATCCCTGACTACATCACGCTGATTACACAAAATAGCTAATAGGAAAAACAAAAGGCAGAGGAATTTGCTTCTGTTTGCTTTTGCTTTTTTAACCGCAATAAACATTGGCATCCAGATGTTACTGCACAAAGTAAATACTGTAGCTTGAATTTAGAGTAATTTTTCTGCAAACTATTTTATTCACCATGGAAATTCTTCTTCATCCTGGTTGGCTTTTACATTCCTCCTCAGGCCAACATGACTAAAGCACTGCCAAGCTCGGTAGATCAATTAATCACCTTGGAACAAAAACATCTTGCTGTTCATAGTTGTAAGGGACTTTAACAGAGCAACTTTAAATCATAAACTACCAAAATGCAAACAACATGACAACTCTCTCACTGGAGACAGAAACATACCTGACCACTATTGTAGTTTTGAAAGATGCATATCATTCTGCTTCCCAAGCAGCAGTAGATCATTGCTTCGTCCAACTTATCCAAACAATAAAAGCTTTAAACCCTGTGTTTAATCCATCCATGGACAATGCAGGAACTGGAGGCCTTTTTTCTTTTAAACTATACTAGCTGGAGTATTTTGAAGCTGCAAACTGTACCCTTGATGAACTGACTGTCAATGTAACACATTACATCAATTCTTGTCAATACCTATAAAAATAGCCCTGTGAGTGGCAACCTGTCCAACTTGCCTCTCACCCTGCACTGGATAAGCAGAAAAGGATGGATGGATGGACATATCAACTTATCACAAAAAGTATGAAAATTTGAATTTGGTCAGTGATTTCTTTGTTGCAACAATGCTTTTTGGCAATAAATCTTATACCATTAGAAAGCCTTTTATCTGAGCAGCAGAATTGAGTATGTGGGTTACGCTCATAAAAAATGCCAGACAGCTTGCTGCTACAGCTTCCTTAGTGTCATTTATTAAATTGGATGATTGAAGTCTAAAGAAACAACATATACTGACAATTTAACAATTTCTTTTTATTTAACAAACATAGGCCTCAGTAGCATGTGGAAGAACCATGCCAAGTCAGACAAAGTGGTTGTGTTGGCGATTCTGGCACAAACAGCATAGGCAAGCTAATCCCACAAGTGTTCAGTGGGGTTGAGGTCAGTCTTGATGAACCTCGCTTGGTGGAGGTGAGCTATGTCATCTGTGATGATAGCGTTCGGTACCGGACTCTGGAGATATGAAAAACCAAAAAAAACAGGCTTTCCAACAGTATAACATTTTGCAGCCAAGAAGCATTGTTACAACAAAGAAATCTTTGACCAAACACAAATTTCCTTTCTTGTTTTGCTAACAAAATGACAAATCATTTTTCACTGCAAGACTAGGAACTTTGCTTGTATTTGACTGTATCCCCTCTTCTGTTGACATCTTCCTTGTCATACCAGACTAAAAAAAGCCCGAAACACTAACAATGAGACTATTCTTAAAATGTTGCAACCCTGCTTCTAGGTTATAAAACCCCTGATCCGTCTGAAAAGGTCGGCAAGATGTCACAAATTACGAGAGACCACAGCAACCTGTTGAGGCAAAGACCTGGCTGATTATCTTAATCCTTGATACTGCAGGTTTGAGAGAGACACATTAACCCCCCCCCCCCCCCCCATAATAGCATCTGTCAGTCTTTGACACCTCCTCTTTTCTTGTGTCAATTTCCAGATATCTCAGAAGTCAGACAATTGCTCCTAGAGCAATTCATTCATTACTAGCAGTTGGTGAGGCTTCTTCAGCTTTCATAGTTGGAAATGTGAGTTTGAAGGAGCATTCCAGATGAAAATTCTGGGAACTTGGAAATTCCAACTTAGCTTTTGGTCACCTGGACCTTATGGTTCAGATTTCAGTGGACTCCTCAAGGGACAGAAAACCAGGAAAGCACAAGGCCCAGACAAAGTTTCCCTCTCATGTTTTAAAGCCTGTGCTGACCTGCTGAATGACCACATCTCTGTTGCTCTGATGTTTGAGGTGATGAAGGCCTTTAAACATCTGGTCTTGGATAACCTGCAGAGCATTACAGGCAGCAGCTGTTTTTATAGACTGAAAAAATGTAAAAAAAATGTGAGGAAAAAAACAAACCTTGAAAAAAAGACACACTGCAAACTGTTCAATTCACTACAAAAAGTAATTAAGTTCTGCTCTATTCTAATACCAAGACAAAATGGGGCTTAATATTCCAAAATTCTGTGCTTTTCTAGCTCTTTAGGTTCTTTAGGTTCAACAAACAAAATCTGATTGACACATGTAAGTACAGCAATGGAAAAAAAAAAAAACAGCTTCTGAGCACAGCCTCTTTTTTAGTAGTGTGTTAGTTTAGGTGGCCCTCAATTCATATGTGTAAAGAAGGCAGGAAACACCATCCTTCCCTAAAAATCCACAGTCACTTAAAACATTTTTTCACAGTAAAACCAGGGCCTGTACTCTCAAAGCTTTCTACTACAGAGATGAGCTTCTAGTGAGCAAATTAAAAAAAAATAAATTAATAAAAAATCCGAATTATGAGATTTTCAAGAATTTCCTTTTAAAGTTAAATCTAAATCCTGGCAAATAGAAAACCCAACACACTATCCTTTGAAAGACCATAGATGAAAAACTGTTAAGAGTAAAGAGGAGCACTTTTCAGAAGTTTAAGAGTTTCTTAAGAAGAGGAAATTGCTACAGGAGCAAATTGCTGTTTTACTTCCCTTCGAGTGAGGAAACTGTATATACACAGTTCCCATGGATCTTATTTTAGAAGATTCATGTCACTAAAGTATGACAAAGTGATAATATTTAATGTGTCAAATGATTCATGACATCAACTGGCGATGGGATATTTGTATAGCTGACTTATGTATTTAAACTTTACACCATGAAACCAATGATTACATAAGTATAGAAACAAGTCACAAAACAATTGTGTCATTGGTAGATTATTTAACCCCCCCCTTCCAAGAATGCAGCAGTTATGACAGACGTGTCTGCAGCAGAGTGATCTCAGAAACAATAACTTGTTTTCACAGTCTCATATTCTGACACATTTTATTTTCAGATCTCACAGTCTTACAAAAGGTATTGACAGACAACAGTCTTCCTGATGCTTTCGATGTAACTGATAAAAGCTGAATGGTCCCCCTTTAGTATTAATACAGTAAGTACTAAATAATCATTTGTAGGCATCTTGTAAGTTCAAGACCCCGTATTATGTGTGTGATAGACCATGTACCCAATTTAAAGTCAGAGTGCTTTTTAAAAATGGAATATTTTTTGTTTTTATTATCATTTGTGAAATCACTGACACATATTTGCTCTTCTATTTAGGGTAAAAAGATTTAAATATATTCTAATGCAATTTTTCCACTTGAGTCGACTTGTCTGTGGTCATAAAAAGGTTAGATCAAAAACCAACAAAAAAGCATTTACCACTATTAAGAAAATCACATGCTCGTAAAATCAATTATTTCAAGCCTCATCGCACAGAAAAAAAGAAAGAAACAACTTTGAATAAACTCCGTAAAGAAGAAAAGGACATGGCGTCATGACTCACACTTGCTTTAAGACTCTGCTCAACAGGCTACGTGTATGTGTTTTTAAAACAACAGCCTTAAGATGCAAATGTTTGTGAAAACTACATATAGTCCACATTTAGTCTGAATGAAGGACCACTATGCATAGCAATTTCTGTTAAAATAGTTGCCAGCTATTGACATTTACCGAGCGCAGCCTCTACTCCAAGTCTACTTTGTGATATTAAACCATGAATGCTAATGTAGAAACTTGCCTGATGTTGTGCTGACTCTCAAAACTGATTATCATGAATCATGACAAATGAGAAATTTCCAGTCAAGAACACAAGTGTGGAAAGAAATTATTAGAGCCTTCATTGTGAGAGGCCTCTGAAAATGGGTTGAACAATTGATAATGCTAATGCAGTCTTCAAACCTGTGAGTGAGTTGCGGGCTGAAGGTTAAATATGATCAGTGAAATTGAATCTGACAAAGCTACATTACAATCCATCTTGGGATATTAAACATTTCAAATTTTCTGAATTAAGGACTAATAAGGCTGCTGAGATGAGTGCGAGATGGATGGTCTTGGTTAACAATCACAAAACAGATCTGATGAGAGTAAATGGCATCAGAGTTGACATATGATATTGTTGAGGGGGAAAAATGAAGTCTTAAATTATTTTGCATCCTGTGGGACTGAGAACACAACTTTCAGTGCATATGCAACAAACACTGAGAAACTACTCATTCTGTTTGGATTAACAACTCTTTCTAACGTACTGGCCTCTTATCTATTGCAGCTGGAAGTGGTTATCTGGAGATTACACTCTAGGCTGTCCTTAATCGTGTAAATCACATTAATTACCTGGTTTATGACTGCTGGATGTTTGTTTTTCCTGGAAGTGGGATGGGCATAATACTTTCAGCAAATACTAATAGAAGATAAAAATAAAAAAAAGAAACATGTTATTGAGTTTAAACTAAACGTACAAGCAGCAGCTATTTAAACATAAGTTTAATATTTACACCTGAGCTCAGCACATCACAGCAACATGAAAACCAAACTAAATATACAATAAAACCAGGATCTCAGAAGTTTACAGGGGATGGGCAACACCTTGGACTCATTGCTGTGTTTAAACACAGCAATGAGTCACTGCAGTCTCCAGAAACTTTCTGGAGACTGCAGTGACACTTTTTACACTGGAGAAATTGTTATTTAAGTAACAAATAACTAAAATTCCTTGAGTGTCAATTGCATATTTCTTCTGCATACAATATGCTACAGTGACGTGTGTATCTTACTTTTTGATTGTCTTATGAATTTTAAAGTTACTTCAAGGTTTCTGTTTTGATAGTTAAGACAAAACAGCAATGACTGCTATAGAGACAGGGAGGAGGTAGAAGACTCACCGATAAATGATGTCCACAGTACATTGACACTACATACAGAGTGTGTTCATATGCCATCTTGATTGTTGTTTAGATTACCATCCACTCTGCAAGAATCTCATGTATTTTTTGTCTTCTGTTTCTTGTATAAATGTCCAACTTTGAACCAATATCACAATGTTGACGAATACTGTTAATCCTTCATACATACATCATCCTACATCATCACACACCAATCCTTTATATTGGTATCTCAGTAAAATAAAAATCTTAAGTCAAAAATATAACTTTGGAAATCTGGCTTTTCCTTTAAAAGGAACTTGTGTACAAAGTTGATAACACAAAAAAGTTTAACTGTTTTTGTGTGTGCATGTGTTGGATGTTGGGGGAATAGCTGTTTACGAGGGGATCTTGACGATTTATTCTAGACAGCTGCATCTTTGACAGGCCATCATTAGCAGAGTGATTCCTCAGGTTGTTTCATTCCCCGGTGGCCAAGACAAACTGCACAAGATCTTAATTGCTGGTATGAATAAAAGTTCATTTTCCAAGGAGTGCTATCATTATAAATGCAGTATAAAAGATTACTGAGAAGATGAATATGTCAAGTACTGTACTCTCACACTAGTGCAATAAAGAGGCTAATAAACCTGAGATAGGCCAGAGGGTTATTCAGGGACAATAGAGAAGATAAATGCTGTTTATCTCCAATTACAGTGCGTTGTTATGACTGTATAAGTTAAGAAGTGCATAAGAAAGACAGAGAGAGGCAGGTGCAGAGAGCGACAAATAGAGACAAAGAACGTTTCAAGGCTCTCAGAGTACTTATTTTGGAAGCCTTTCTTCACATGAAAACTGTCCTTTCCATTTAATCCTTTTGATTTTTGAGAAAATGTTTCATGACAGATAAATGAGAGGCTGTCTGTGTTTTGAATATTTGTAAAGTCAGAAAGTAGCACTGAAAGCAGTTCTGAATGGGGCTGCAGAATGCATCGCAGTATAATGCTGCCATTATAATTGTGGTCAAGGGACTGTGGAAAAGGAGGCATTTGGACTGTTCTCTGGGGATCCGTACTGGGAGTTTAGGGGCCTTAGTGTAATATAGCATGGGAATGATGAAGAGCTTTATATTCCCAATATCCACTTGACTAAGTGGCTCTTTTCTTCAGTGAGCCACAATTGTACAGCTCCTATTTCGTATGACAAATTGTCATTCAGATGGAACTGTGAGGTGCCAGCACAAAAATTGTGTGTTGTGTGTTTATTCAATGTGTTCAATTAAAAAAAGGGGGCTCAGACCACCAACCTTTCTCTTTTTCACTAGTACTTACTCAGCTCAACTGGACTGGGCTGTACTTGGTTTCAGTAGTTTTCCATTACAGTCGAGTACCACCTGTGTATGGGTCGTTATAGCAACATGGCTATGACATCATTTTTAAGAGACAAAAAGAACACAACAATAGAGGATGTCGAGAAGAAATTCCACCAGCTGCTCAATATACAGTTTTTTGCCAGACTCGGGGACCATCGGGTTACCTTTTTTCCAAAATGGCTGCACAAACAGTAAAAGTAATTGCCCTCTAACCCTAATAACTGTTTGTGTGTTCCATCCATCTTTAGGAGTTTGGCCCACTCTTCTTTACAAAATTGTCTTAATTCTGCAACATTGCAGAGTTTTGAAGCCAGGCTAGGTTTGGATACCTTTTTACCTTAATAAATGAAATCATCACTGAAAACTGAAAACTGTACTTACTCCAGTTATCTTTGTCTAATATTACAATTTATTTGTAATATTAGACATATTAGAATATATAGCAGTTGGGCAAGAAATATATTAAGAAATCAAGAAGCGAAAACATATTTTCTCTATACTGTATATTTTCTTTGAGTTTACTTCTCAACCTCTTAAGGCTTTCTCTTATCCTTTCAGCCATCATCTCACCCTATCACTCATCATCCAGTGTCACACCGACCCTCTGCTTATCCCCTCATGATATCCCTGCACTACATCAATGAATTTTTTCAGTGGTCTTCCTCTTCCTGCATATTTAAACTACTTTAATATATCCTTCCTCTTTACATGTCCAAACTATCTCAGCCTCTCTAACCTCTAACTCCCTAACCTGGTCTCCAAACTACTTGGCCTGAGCTGTCCATCTTATATACTAATTTCTTATCCATCTGGGTCACACACAGTGAAAATCTTAACACCTTCAACTCTTTGTTGATCCTCCTTCAGTTTGCTTGTACACTGCCCATTTTTTTCTTTTGGATGATTGATCCCAGGTATTGACACTCATCCACAATCACTACCTACTTTGTTCTTTGCATCTTCACTGTTCCACCTGTCTCCTTCATTCATCTTCCCTCCAGAGCATACCTCCACCTCCCCAAGTTCTCCTCCACTATTCTTGTTGTCTGAAAACCTCCCTTCTGTCATTCCTACAGCTCATCACCATTGCTCTGCTGTCCACATACATGTCCTGCACAGACCTCATATATTTCTCTGATGCTCTTAACTTTCTTATGCAGTACCATTATTCCTCCCTTGTCACCCTATCACATGCTTTCTCTAGATCCACAGTTCAGTTTCTTCTGACCTTCTCTATACTCCTTCATCAACACACTCATTTCATGTGTAGTGGTCCTTCGGGGCATGATGCCAGACTGCTGCTCACTGATCATCAACTCTCTCCTTAACCTTAACTTAACTTCAACTTTTCCCTATATCTTTATGTTATGTCTCATTAGATTTATTTCTCTGTAGTTATTTCAACTTTGCACAGCACCTTTGTTCTTCAGTATCTGTACCAGTACACCTCCATTCTTCAGGTATCCTCACTCTTCAAGATTGTGTTGAATGCTACAGTCTGGTTAAAAAGACTATTACCTTCTCTCCTAGACATGTCTCCTTGACAGGTATGTCATCTGGACCTACTGCCTGTCTACTTCTCATCATCTTCATAGCTCACTTTGCCCATACTAATCCTCTGCACATCCTGATTCACCAACTTTTCCCCATCTGTTCTCAATCCTCTGTAATTTTCTTTATTCAGTAACTATACTTCCAACTATCACGCTAACCTGCTGCACACCTCACTACAAGCTACCTCTGTCTGTGGTGTACACATAGCTTCTTACACATGCTGCAGTTCTTCAGAGGAACATCTATTTATAAAGATGCTCCAGTACAAAAAAAGAAGTGCACAATGATAACTTTCATCAGCAAAATTTGCTTCTATTCAATTAGAAATTGATTATTTAGTTCCAATGAAGCAGTAAAGAAAGTGATCATTTGTTGCTGTAGTTAAAATAGTATCTGTTAAAATATTTAGAATTGGTAGGGTAGTTTAGGTTATTTCATCATTATAATTATTTTATGATTCATTTTTTTGTCTTTTTTTCAGACCTGATAGCTTTGTTTGAATATTAGGTCAGCTTCATTAGGTCTGAATCAGTTCAATTAGCATCAAACATACAAATTAAGCAGGAAAAATGGTAAGAAAAAGTTGATGGAAAAGAATCCCCAACGGACTCGTGAGTAAAATATAACTCTTGCTGTTAACACACTGCAGCCCTACATAATTGGTGCTCATTTGAAGTACTCTTGCATGTAACCCATATCCAACATTAATCTGATCTCACATTCAGACAGCAAGGTGTCAAGGTCAGACAAGAACATGTCAAGGTCAGACACCATACTGCTCAAATCTTCAAGATTTGAAAAGTATCACCAACACAACTTGGTAAATGTTGGTTCTCCTTCCATCATATCTTGCTTCCAGCATGTCTTGGTTTCAGCATAGTGTACACATTCAAGTTTTGACACCCTCCTTACAAAATACTAGTCAAGTAATACAACTGACATTTGGCAAGCTTTTTATTGCTGGGCCTGACTGTTCTTCATTCCAGTCAATTTCCTCTAAGATGAATAAAAATGTACTCCAGCTCAAGCCAACACTGTTTCAGCAGAACCATGCAATTATGACACTTGTTTCAGGTGAATGATTTCACTTTATTTTATTTTCTGGAATCGTGTGACTAATTGGCTTCTGAAGTATATGAAGTATACATATACAACATACACAGCATAAGTATACATGGACAGGAGTCTGGACTGTATGTTACTACACAGGATTACTGGTTCTGGATCAGATCCAAAAACCTTCAACACAACCTAGTTCTGATATTTACAGTTGTTTAAATTAATTTTAACACTGATGCTAGCAAAACACATGTGTTGCTTTATCTTTATTTTCCTTTTCACAAATGATGTTACTGTTTGTGCAGCCTACAATGATCAGCAACTATCTACACACAACATGTTTGGAAGATTTTCTAGCATATTTTACTGTTTTTTTCTACATTTTCTAAAATCAAAAACATAAAAGGAAAACTATGCTTTTCCTGCTCTACCGTGAGATGCAATCATTGGAATGCTTGGCTGACTATCTCACTAGCTGTAACCATGGACTGAAGGAAACATGATGTCAATTACTGTAACTTATAATTCTGTATTATTTATACTTCCACTAGAACATAGACTTGGAAGCCTGTTCTCTGGTGCAATCAGAGGTACAAAGAACCAACCCTCTCACCAACTTGGGAAAACGAACCATACAGAGTGGAATAAAGCCAACCATCTCAAAAGGTTTCAGAACCTACACTGTCGATCAAAGTAAGCCCAACCATCTAGAGTTATAAGTCTAAGGATAGATACATTTTATAGAGTATGAAACACTGGTCTGCATTATTGATACAGGACATATTAAATAATATTATTTTATGTGGCTACTGCATCTATAATATATTTGGACTGAACAGCGCTCTTGCCAGTCTGCACTTGCAGAAGCCATCACATACTGTATGTGTGGTATACGAAGTAAAAATGTAGAAAATACACTGATCAACTGCTTCACATATGCAAAAAAAACTTGTTTTATTTTCTTGCCTTTTATCAACATTAAGAAAAAGAAGAAACACTGACGACACCAGGTTATCATATTTTTAAAGGCAACAAAGATGAATGAAAATCTTGCAAACTGTAATTTTGAATTATACAGTTTGCAGTATATGTTTCCTTACCAATTATAACTGGGAAATCCATCCATCCATCCATTCGCTTCCGCTTATCCTTTTCAGGGTCGCGGGGGCCTATCCCAGCTGTCATAGGGCGAGAGGCGGGGTACACCCTGGACAGGTCGCCAGTCTGTCGCAGGGCTAACACACAGGGACAGACAACCATTCACACTCACATTCACACCTAGTGACAATTTGGATTATCCAATTAACCTATCCCCACAAGCTGCATGTCTTTGGACGGTGGGAGGAAGCCGGAGTACCCGGAGGGAACCCAAACACGAGGAGAACATGCAAACGCCACACAGAAAGACCCCGGCCTGATGGCGGAATTGAACTCAGGACCTTCTTGCTGTGCGGCAACAGTGCTAACCACCGTGCCACCGTGCTGCCCGGGAAATATATTCACCATATATGAGTCAATTATTGATTAAAAGACCTGCCAGTGCACTGAGTTATCCAGAGCACTAACACATGGTTTCAGTTCTGTAAGAACTGTGAGTGAGCCTCACAGCACAGTGCAAGGGCATTAACCGGTCAATATATAACTTTAGAGATGGTCACAGTTACCATTTTTCTGCAAACACTGTGAAACTAAAACTTCTTTGCACTGCGTCTTATTCTTGCAGTTTATTTTAGTGGTGTGGGTGGATTCTAACAAGAAAAGGTCCTTGATATCAGTAAGCAATTGACCTTGGGCTGCTTGGGAAAAAAGCTAGTGTGAAGTTCAGATAAAAAATCCTAGGGGCTTACTTATAAAATATTGATGGCAAACATGTCAAAAGTAGTACTGTGGAGATTTTTTGTGAGATAGACAAATGAGCAGATTTGCTTGACATTGCATCATAGATATGACATTTTTTTGATATTATCATGTAAGTCAAAAGTAATGATGTGGGGCAATTCAGATGGCGTGACTGTAATGTTAAATCACTTTAAAGGGGAAAAATTTGTTCATATATAATAAGGAGAAACCTTTTGAAAATACCAATAATCCATGCTGCTCTGTTGATGAGCCAGAGGCTGAGCTAATGTATGATGTTTTGCAGTTTTTACACAGGGGTATCCTAAATGTTAAATATGTGCTATCACATGACTGAAGGTGTAGATCCATGGCTGGCAACATTTTAAAGAAACTCTTGAGTGCTTTTATGTCATATATCATTATTCACATTGAAGTGCATTCAGGTAATAGAGTGGCCCAACCCTTTCTCCCACTCTCTCTCTGTCTCGCTGTCTTACTCTCTCACCCACCCCCACCACCACCACAATTCCCAGCTCAGGAGGAATGTGCTGTGATTGATGACAAATCGCTCCAAACTGCTCTGGAGAACTTTCTATTCACTAAGAGGAAATTGGTCTTTTCTCCTCTGCATTCTCCATCTTGGGCCAAACAGGGCAGCTCTGCCCAGTTCACCGCTGAGCCTGACAATAAAATTATGATTAATATTGGCCTACATAACCATCCAATTAGAATATCCCTTTGTCTGTGATGTTATAGACAGCTGGTAGAATGAAATAGATATGTTTTGATTTTTGATAGTTAACTATGACAACAGTGCTGTGCGGATGAAGTGGGATAATTTGTTCATTTATCAATCTGTCACATATTGACTCTTTAGAGAATGTCATGCTTTAATGGCTCTTGAGAGTTTCTTGTATCTCAGCAAATTTTGCTGACAACTAAGGCCTGAGTACTTGTCCTCATGAATACTGAGTGGCATTAATGTCAGCAGACTAACAATTTAAGTGTGACCTAAATGGGCTTTCCACAATAATCTTTGAATCTAAAGAAAATGCACATCTGTGGGGAAAAAAGCCTATTAGAAATAAAAATAAACAAACTATTTGTTACTTTATTTAGGTTTAACATTTACTTCCAGCATAATCAAGTATAGTTAACCTTTATTTTAACCTGACCAGCAGATAGAAAAGACCTATAGTACTTTGAAATATGCCACACTGCAATAAAACAAAACTGAGCTCTATCAAGTTAATAGCAAATTATATTAAAATGTTGAGTATAGAGAAATCCAAAGATGTTTAAAATATGCAATTTCCCATATTAATAATATTCTTATCCTACACTGTAAAATCTAATTAGTTCCCAGAACTCAAAAAAATTATGGAAACTCGTTGCCTCAAAAAAATTGAGTAAAGCTTAGCTAAAAATGACTAAGTTAGGACAACTTATTTAGTTTGAGTACTCTGTACAAGCTCATTTGCTCCAGGACTCAAAAAAATTGGATCAAGTTTACGTAAGATGACCAAGTTAGGGCAACTTACTCATTTTGAGTACACTGTACAGCCTTGTTAGTTCCCAGAACTCAAAAAAATTATGGAAACTCGTTGCCTCAAAAAAACTAAGTAAAGCTTACTTAAGATGACTGTTAGGACAACTTATACATTGCAAGTCTGCAGTATTAACAATAACTTGATATTTCTGACTGTACAATACTAATTGTTTACCTACTGACAAACATGTTAAGTTCAACTAAATGAAAAAACAATTTGTGGTAACCTGAATATGATTAAAAATAATTAACAACACTTTTTGTAATGATGTTAAAATGAGCCCAACTTTTATTTTCAAACACAACAAAGTATAACAGCCAACATACTGGACATGTTCTGCTGAACAACAAACAATTATATTGCCATCACTGTTTTAATCTTACAATGAAACAAAGTCTCAGATGTAATTATTCTGAAAATAAGTTTAGGCCTACCACAGTTTGTTTTGTACTTACATTACTTATATAATCAAAATAAAATATTTGTTGTTCTGTCACAAGTGCAGTCTCTAATTTAAACAACACATGTGTTTTCCATTCCAACACATGAGCTGGAATGTTGTATTATTTTAAGGATGGCTTGTTTCCAGTCCAGGCATCACTGCCTGAATGACTGTCATGGATCAAGGTGATCCAAATGTAGGTGCAGAAGAAAGTCTTTAACTTCCCTTAAGTACAGTGGCAGTGGATGTGGGTTGGAGATGCAATGAGCTTGAACCTGCAGGCGACCATCTTCACTGACCACACCATCTGTGACGGAGGACTCATCTCTCCTGTTGTCCTGCAAGCAAACAATCATATTTTTTGGAACATGAACTTAATTGCTTTATTAAAACATTTTTTTCTGCATTTGGTATAGAACAGACTCCAATTTAGACGATCTCAGGCCCCCTCCCCACCGGAGAGGTGACATTCAATGTCCCAAATTGTCAGTCTGGATAGCCCTGACCACCACCCAACACACAATAATGTCATGAAAGCATCATTTTAAAAAAGGGCTATGCAGACATGGCCAATAACTTTCATTCTAATGATGTGCAAAATGATTGTGGGCACAAAACAGATTTTGCTGTTAGAAAACTTGCAGACTTCACTATATACAGTGTAGACCCTCTAAACTAAGTTTGGGGGATGTGATCTTTCAAGAAATGCAGACCAAACTGTTGTTGTTTGTTTACTTACACAGCATGTCTTGTAGAATTGACTGTGGTCACCAGCAACAGCATAGTGTAGTCATATCTCAAGTCTAATAACAGAAGACAGGAAAAGATCAGTAAAGAAACAACTTCCCCAAACCAAAGCACAAACAAAACAATAAGTAAAACAGGCTGATCTAAAGTATGACTAAAGTTCAGCCTGATTAATATAAATGTCACTGACAGTTGCTAATATATTAGAAAACCAAAACACTTACTGATGTCTTTCTGTCCAACAGCAGGAGTGCTGGTCCCGAGCCTCAAAGACAGTAAGAAGCAAGCAGAGGGAGAAAAAACAGAACATTGATTTGATCCTTGTTGGCTGTGCAATCATTGTAACATAGAGTTAACATAGTTTTTCAGCGGCGCTCCTCCGCCATTGCCGCGCTTACAAGTACGCACAGGCTCCGACAACCGTGGCCGACAAATGCGATCCGACTACCCTTTCTGGGTCACAAAATAACCTTTTAAGATATTTTCAGGCGACAATGTAGCTGTGTAATGCTCAAATATCTACTTAATTTATCAAAATATCACATATTTGCAAAAGCGCTTCCACGTTTTCGGAGAGCTCTGTTATCCACCCCCCACATCCCACACCTACCCCACCCCTAACGGCTGCACCTCCCGAAGAATTTTGTCTGGGCTCTTATCTCACTTATTTATTTCAAACAATCAACAGAAAATTTCACCGCATAGTTTTATGTAAGGTTTTTAAGGCTGTGGTGTTAATTTTTAAGTAAGATGAGCCCAGCGGCAGCAGCAACGCTAGGCTAACACTAACTAGCTAGCAAGATTTTAAACCTGGTGCTAAACTAAGAGAAGCCACAAAATCAGTTTGAATAAGAGTAAACATTTACTCACCAAGTCAGTGTATCAGGTAAAGATCCACAGCAATGACAACAATAATATCTTGAGCTGACGCTTCTCCAGGTTTGCTCAACATATTCCATAAAAAATGCACCGTGAACATGCGGACTGATCCGAGAGGGAGGAGGACGGTAGTCACGTGGCATTTTCAAAACACATCTTTCATCCTTCCGCACTGAGAAGCAAAACTTCCAGCTTACTTAGTTATTCTAAGTTAAGACAACTCAAATAAATGGAGTTTATCAGCGTTTTTGCATAAAAAGTACTGGTAACTTATTTAAATTGAGTTCTAATAACAAATTGAAAAAAATTGAGTTCAGCCTATTTAATATTTTTAATTAAACACAATATTACATTTTACAGTGTATACTAGACATTCTGTAAAAACTCATATGCTTCTATTTGGACTTTTAGAGGAGCTCTGTGTTTAATGCCTTATGTTTAGCTAATATTCAGTTATAGTACAGTTTTAATAGAATAATATAACAAAAGAAGAGATCAGGAGTTGACTTTATTGCTTGTTTGGCCCTGAATGATGCTGGAAGGATTCTATTCAGAATGCATTCAGCTACAACAACCTTCACCACTAAAGTAGGTCAACGTGTAGCGCACTCACCATTGCTCATTAAACTCATTATTTGAGATAGAAAATCAGAAGAACAAAGAAAAAATATTTGAAGCTCAAATTATTTAAAAAATATATTCAGAGGGATTTTGGTGAGAAAACCATATGGGAAAAATGTATGGTATTGTAAAATAATGTGGCCATTATCTTAGTATAATGATTGTATGCATATCTGTTCCCTAACTCATCTGGATGAAACTTAGTGCATCAACACCTATATAGTTTTATGGAATTATTTTTATAACACTCAAGTCTGCATATACTCTCTGGACATATATATATATATATATATATATATATATATATATATATATATATGTGTGTGTGTGTGTGTGTGTGTGTGTGTTTGTAAATTTTGCTCAACAGGTTTCAATGCATTGGACTTTGTGGGTCACAGGACTGTTGTTGTCATGCATATCTTTAAATGTGTTCAACACACTGATAGTGCTAACTGGTTACTTTGTTTTATAAAATGAATACATAGCTTGCGAGGAAGAACAATGAATATTCATGAACAGCTGTTTTGCACTATATACAGTTCTATAATAAACATTAAAAGAATAACATGACAAGTTACCACAGATGTCTGTGTTTTCAAACATGAGCAAAGCCAACAAGTGCCACAAGCCTGGCAAAAACTGCCTTTAGTGTGGGTTTTTGCCAGTAAAGCTGGAAACACATAGGAATTAATGGACTGATTGTCCAACGGATAGCAACAGAAAATTGTCCTATAGAGTGAAAGGTTGGGTTATAATCATTCCAGGCCTGTGTATCAGCTATCAACTGAGAAATGGAGAGATTTCCATTAATGGTAAAATAAACAATTAATCTTTAAAACTACTCTTAATTGCCTTTAAATCAAAGAAATCAACCTTTCTTTTGCGTGCTTCTCAACCTATGATGAGCATAACTCACAAAGTAGATCTTCTGTGATTGTTTTAGCTTTCTCAGTTGAAGCAAACGCAGCCGCATCTTGTCAGTTGTTTTCCAAAAGCCTTTGGGAGACGCAGAGTTTTCTCCCTAAAGAGGTATCATGGCCCTGAGCTGGTTTTAGATGATATGAGATATATTTCACTAGTCAATCGATGTGGTACAACTCATCTGGGAAGTCGGGCCTCTCTCTGCTTGTCTTCCATGCCTGCCTCCTCCTCTTTCTTGTACATTTCCAGGGAATAGCCATGATGAGAACACTGAAAGGGGGAATTTGTCAATGTATCAAATATGTTGAGAGGCATCTGAGAGTGAAGTGCAATTACACAGACACAGAGAGAGGGAAAACATGTCTCAGGAGTTGCAGTGGGAGAGAAGAAAGCACAACTTTTGTTCACACAACTTTTTATTCTTTATGACAACTCAGAAACAGTGCAGTGCCATTTTTTGCCTCTTGAATTTATTATGCATGTGTTATTTCTGATGTTTATTTGTCTGTTTGTTTTTTTTATGCAAACTGCCAGATTTTATTTAGGCATAGTGTAAGAGTTAATTGTGTAGGATCCTCATTAAAGGTGCTTCACAAGCACGCAACCAGAAAAGACAATCATAATCTTGGAGTTACTTTCACACTTCTTGTCCACTAAGAAATACCACATTACACATACATACTCATGAATAATATGCCATCCCCAGTGGTTAAATATCACTTCAGTCAAACATTTGTTATTCTAACCAGATATCCTCCCTTATCACCCTCCTCACAAGTCATAAGCTGTTTTCAGTTTGTCAAAGTCACAAAGTTAAAATGGGGGTCAAAGATATGAAAGCATCTCAGACCCGGCACATAGTCGTTTGTTTTGAAACATGTATAATAGTTACTGGGAACATCCAATGGGAAGTGACACTTGCCTGGAGCACTCTCCGGGCTCCATACATGGTCCGCATCAATCCAAAAACACAGTCAGCTCTCCAGAGATTACTGGCAGGAGCGGCAACAGAAGCAAACAAATACACCAAAGAGATAACGTCCTTGAAACAAATCACGTCTTGTTTGATCGTTATTATTGTGCAGATCTGCTCATTTCTTGAGCTTTACTTGCAGATATTTTAAGTCTAATTGTTTCAGTGCATGGCATTTGACCCTTATTTAACCCGAATCCTGTGGTATTCAATTTTTCAATTCAGTTTTATTTATATAGCGCCAAATCACAACAACAATTGCCTCAAGGTGCTTTATATTATATGGTAAAGACCCTACAATAACACAAAACCATCTTTGGGCCAACACTTTGTTGAAAGCAGGAAGGAAAAACTCCCTTTTAACAGGAAGAAACCTCCAGCAGAACCAGACTCATCATGGGAGGGGTGGCCATTTGCCACGACTGGTTGGGGTGATGGGAGGAAGATAAGATGGAGACACGTGGTAGTTATGGCAGTTAAGCTACCACAGGATTCAGCTATTTTTCTTAGCTGAAGAAACAATACAGACCCACTGTATTTGGGATATGCTAACCCATTTTAATGACCACCAAATTTCCTTTCAGTTTCTCGTATATTTTGAAACTGCTTTTTGGAGACCTGGAATGTAAAAGTCCCTGTCTCTTAAGCACCTAGGGTCAAATTCTGCTGTTTAAATGTTCTATAGGCTATAATATATATATATATATACTGTATATGTGACTCTCAACACGAAAAGGTTCAGACATTTTTCATAGTGTATGTTTGAGGTATATTTTTTTTTTCTAAAAAAATCAATAAACACAATTCAATGGACCTTATTCTCAACTTTGAGGATAGAAAGTATTGATCCTATTATATGAGTAATGATCCGATACAGTATCAGTGAAATATATATAATACCATGAAAATTTCCTGGGGCAAAAAGGCTGTATAACCTTAACATTAAACGTCACCTAACATTAACTTCTTTTTTGCAGAGGCCATGCAAGTTTTTTTCTTTTTAGTTTGTTTTTCAGCAGCTAGTTTTACTTTGTTATCTGTGGCATCTTCTGCAACAGATGTATTTGGGTAAATTTAAAATAATTAATGTCAGAGCCCTTGTATTGTAAGGTAAAACAATATTATAGAAACAAGAAAAAAAATCTTCAGCAACACCAGATTCAAGTTTAGTTTGAGGGTCTTATGTTCCATTAGTGTTTGTTGTTAAAGATCTTTCCTTCATTTAATTTGATTGTGTATTTATCAATGCTTCAAAATTCATACTCAGTCATAATAATGAAAACAAAAACACTATGTTTCTATACAAAAAAATATGATACATGGGCTGATGCCTAGTCTGTGTGCCAAATATCCTTTCTAATCAAGTCATGTCAGTCTCTGAATCAAGTTTCCCATATTCTACTTTCGCCACCCTCATAACTCCCCTCTATCATCCAAAGTCTGGCTTCCTTATTACCATCAGTCTGTGATAACCGCCACCGTAATGGTTCAGAAATCAGTCTCGTAATTCAGTTGGTTCCTATAATCACTCTGCACAGCTAATGTAGAACACGCCAAAGCAGTCTGATAATTATCTTATCCATTCTCGATGTCTTGATGCCGGGCAAAGAGCAGCACTGTACTGAAGGGTTTCCACATCATGCTCATTATATTACGTATTGTCTCAGCTCATCTAAAAGTATGATTATCCTCTTTGCCCTTGTGTTGTGGGAACCATACAAATTATCTTATCAGTGTGATCTGATTATCATTGACAGTGACTGTGATGTAATCCACCCAGCTTTAATATGAATTATTCATGTATATTTATCTGTTTTTGGTAAAGAAACCTTTGCTCTGAGAAGCAGCTAAATATCTTCACATGCTCAGACAGTATTGATCGTAGTATGGTGCATGAACACCATATGTCTTAAATGTTTTAATGCAATGTAAAATTGAAAGGTGAGTAATAATATTGTTGTACTGTTAAGTAATCTGGTGAAGTTTTTTCATACCTTGAATGTCTTCAACAGGGAAAAAGTGTGTGAGGGTGCTTGTTCACACCACTTGGGTAATTGCAACACCAACACACTGTAAGGCCCTTAACTGTGTTGATACTTGACCACAGCAAACCTGTGATCAGCCAGCTGAGAGCCTTGACCGACACTCTGTATGTTGATGAAAATATAGATGCACTGCGGTTGACAGAACAGACAAAACTCTGTCGGAAAGCTTCCATTTCGCCCTGTTCCTACTTTTGAAATATTTTCGCAGCTTGGATTCTCTCCCGGCGTGTCTCTTATTACAAATGCACGCCTGCTGCACAAGCACCGTCTTTTCTGCCATCCAAAACTGTGGGTTTTCTCCGCAGCCTGGAGAGTGGAGAACAGGAGAGATGAGGGAGGATTCTCAGGCTTGAACGAGGCTTTATGACTTTCAACAGCATTTGCATAATTGTATGCATCTCATGCAGCGTGAGTACACAGTGCCAGCATGGATGATCACTTCTTATCTCCAAACTGCACCATAAAGATAAGAGAAATACATGCCGATACAAAGTAATCTTACTTCCTACTGCCCATGTCAAATTATTTAGGACTCGACAGGCTGGGAGTTGCTGTGGCTGCATAAATGAGTCGATCATTGCATCATGATTTCTTGAGGCCAAGAGTCTAATTTAAATTTAAGAGTTTATTATGGGTAGATAACCTGTGTATGTGACTCGTGGAAGACTTCCAATTTCCAAGTAATGTTTTCCAAAATAGAATATATGGTTAACTTATTATGCTAAAAGTTTTATTTAGTCAAATGATACCAATGCCATGAAGATATATAGATTGCTAGTGGTACTTGACAAAGTCGGGTAACTGTTTCTACAGAACTTCCATTTCTGTAGGTGAACTTCAGTGTCACATCCAACTGAATAATAAAAGATAGAATAGTAAAGGTTTGGGTACATTACATCATTGCTCAAGTCCTTGAAAAGAATTACATTGTACAGGCACTTTCAATTATCAGGTAAACACTAGTGCTGAAACAAGTTTTACTTGCTATAATCATTCAATACCATACCATTTACCAGACATGCTTTCTGCCATTGTTTGCCCGGTGCTGCAATGGATATCTACTACTGCAAGAGGCTTTGTATTATTTCAGTGTCTCCAGGGTGCTTTTCTCTTTGTGGTGGAGAGCTCATGCAAACATGCTTTACCTTGGCACTTTAGCTGTCTCATTCATTCTGCTGAACCCTTACATTAGATTCAATTAAATGTTTGAATATTGCCTGTCATCAGAAAGGGATGGCCACCATTGTTTATACTGAAAACTTGTTAGGTTTGTAAAATCTAAATAAATCAATATAACTTGACTTGATAATGTAGCCCATTTAATGAAACATGGTGCAATTCTACAGCTGAATGTGAGAACACTGCAACATCAATCTGTTGGAGTATTTCTAAATTATATAAGTAACATGCAGGTTAACTCAACTCAGATGTTTTTTTCTCTAACTGTAGATTTTCTGACCTTTCAAAACACTTCAACCTCATTATTAAAAGTCCTATTTTTACAAAGCACACCATTTAGTTTTTAGTCTATGAATTACAGGGTGACATACATTTAAGTTGTTGTAGAGTGTGCACTTGGACACATTCAGCAGCTGAGTTCGTAATCAGGTGTTTCAAAAGCATGTCAGTAATCAAACAGGAGCCCAGAATGGTTTAGTGTTATTATGTATAAGGCAATGTTTTTGGCATTGCCTTGTAAAACGTAGACTGTAAAAATCGACCCGACACACTGTTATTATGTACACTTGAGTAGCCTTTGTTGAAGCACCACACACGTGGTTTTATGGTTCGGCACTGTTCACCAACTTTCCAGCTCCTCATCTGCTCCCACACACTCATCTCTCTTGTCTCTGGCTTCACTTTATCTAAAGTGAAAAGGCAAAGCATCTCTACCTGTTCCTTCCAGCCTCCTTGGCACCGCCCCCTTGAGCTCACTGCCCCACTCCTCCCCTGCAGCTGAGCCAGGGACCACACCTACGCCACACAGACATAAAAAATTGTTATTTTTAAAAACATATATATCCTACCAGGAACCTAGGACATGGCACTGCATAGACTGATTGCATAGTTGTAGGCCTCGACCTCACCAATGAACTGGAGAGAGAGAGATCAGGCTGGGTCAGGACAGGCCATGAAGCAAACATTTTTTTGAACTTGTCCAAAACACAACTGCTAATTTCTAACAGCTTTTGAAGTGGACAGTCTTGATTAGTGGCGGGATGACGAAATTCCTGCACATGCTCCTTCAGCTGTTGTTCTTGTGGGGGGGCCTGGCCTGGATCGGTGCTTACTGTGTTCATGCTGGCCAGATTGTTCTGCCATGGACCGACAGAATGATAGACCCACTCTCAGGGCACTCGGAAGGTTAAACAAGTTTATTTACAGGTAAGTGACTGAATAGAGAGATAATGCAGTCAGTGATGCAGTAGAAGTGGTGAAGGTATTGCAGACTTTTTATAAGGGCACACACACACACAAAATACAGTCCACAGGGCTCGGAGTATGTGGAGAGGTCTACACAGAAAGGCTGGTTATTTCAAGGAAAAGACGAACAGAGAATCATAACAGGAGGCCGAGTGCGTACCTAGTTGACGCAACAATCTGGCGATGACTGAGTTTGAGTCAAGGTAAATCTGATCAGGTGATCCTTTACAGGTGAGTAGTTAACAGGAATTTGGAGAGCACAGGAGGAGCCACCTCTGAAGAAAAGTACACACACACACAAATAACAGGAGAGAAAGAAAGAGAGAAAAGCAACGGAGAGAGAGAGAAAGAAAGGAAGGCCAGGGCAAGAGAAACTTGGGGACCATGACAGAAACATTTAGCATTGTTCAACATTTTTTAATTTGCAAGGAGTTTTCATGGATTCATCAGTGTCCTTTCCATCAGCTGGCTGCTCTTTCACACAAAAGCTGTAATAAAAGCAAAACAACACACATTCCATGGACACAATTCAACTCACAGTTATCAGTATGTTACTGAACTTGATGGGGAACAACAATGCTATATCCATGTTAATCACAGCAGTAGTAAGCTGCTTCTTCAGTGAATATGTCATGCTCCACAACCTTCAAAAAGGGTGACAGGTTGTATTTCAATAACAGATTCAGCCTTGTTGTGGTACTTGTACATCCAGGGTGAAAAGAGTTAAAAGAGACTCAATTTCATCTGCAAAAAAACACATCACCAGTTTCACATGTGTAACAGAAATATGATTTCTTATTATCCTTATAATTAGTTAAACTCTTAGTTAAAGAGTTAAATGAATTATCTACTACAAATGGTTGGGAGAAAATCTTTACAAAGTACGAAAGACAAAATTCAGAGGGAAAATATTCACCTTTGACTTTACTTGCATTACTCTTATTTTTAAACCAGCTATGTTTGTTTCCATCATAGCTGCAGTGTTATTATCTAAACCTGGTTTCATCGTTCATTCAGTGGTATAATGACTCATTCATTTATACTCTGTCATTTATTTATTCTGAGTAAAGTCCCTCCCATCCAGTGAATACTTGTCAGGTGCTTTTTATCTTGGGGAAGCTGGTTCTGGCAGACAAGGTTCACTGGTGAGCGCCCAAGCTGAGCGTCATGGGTGAGGCCACTTCACAAAAGGTACCGTGCCCTTTTATGGTGAAGGATTTATTAAAACAGCCAGCTTCTGACAATCCAATTGAAAATCCACTTCTGGGTCTGTTTTCCCTCTAACGGCAGTGACCCCTTCAGAGAAGATCTAGGGAGGGGGACTGGAGGAAAGACAAGGACAAGAAGCAGGTTTTTAAAGAGCTTCAGATGACTGGCAGGTAAAAAAAGTAGAAAGTCAGTGGTGAGAAATTACTGTAAACTGCAAATGCCTGCAGTTAAGAGCAACAGTGTCATATCTCCAGCGACTAGTGTTTCAAATAGTAACAGTCGTTCCTATGTGTGTGTGTGTGTTTCCTTTCCCCAGTGGAAACCAATGTGTGTCAGATTTTGCCCTTTTGCCACTTCTGTCAACGTTCTTCTGATGGTATTTGAGATCATGGCCAGTTTTCATTTGTCTTCACTGCTTACACACTTTGTGCCAAACTCGCCAGCATGTGACATTCACGGAGGCTCATGAAAATGACAGTAGTCTACACTTTGTGCCTGCATTCTCCATCCTAAAACCAATTTGAGCCATGAAGCTTTGGCATAATCCTCATAAAGCTCCCATGTTATTCACAGAATGGTAACCAAGTGAGCCTTAAGCTTTGCCAAACAATGAGCTGAACACAGCCATGGCAGAAAATGCCATATGAAATTCAAGCACTGTTAGGTCAGCTAATACATGAATGATATTTTTATTAAATGGCTTACATGATAATCTTATAGTTAGCAAATAAACATAATTAAACAGTGTATAAGAGTCACAGTTATGCTTTTCTGTGACCCTATACTGCTGGAAGACACAAGGTCTTCCATAATTGGTAGTCCTGAACCTCAGTTCAGGACTACCAATTATGTACCTAGGCTGCTAATCATTTAAAAATACCTCCCGTTTCTATGAAAGTTAATTATCCAGTTTCTGGTTCGAGTAATTCTTACCATGTTGAGTCCGTTTTGGCCTGCTTACTACACTAGATTTTTTTCTGAATAGAGTGAGCATAAATCAATGATGTGGAACACTGTTATTTGAGAATTATTTAACAGATACAGCGCTGACTAACATATACGAGGCGTTGAACCAAATAAGTGTACTAGGGTCTTACTGAAAATGGTCTGAAAGCTTTTTGTTAATCCGTTGTTTGGTTTTAGCAGAAATATGTATATATATTTTTGCTGTTTAGTTACTACAATATTTGAGATTGCATGTCCCCTATTTACTTTAGAATTCAAATGAACAAACTATCAGTTTCAGGGAGTCTGGAACATATATTCGTAGTGACTCAACTTTGGACAGTTTCAGTCTTGTAGTCATTCAGTCTGCTTTGAAATTACCTTTCACTTAAGGTTAAGGTTTGACACAAAATTGTTCACATTATCCAACCCTCCCACATATCACAAGAAGAAAAAAAAAAACCCTAGCTAAAGCTATTTTCTTCTGACCTTTTCAGATACATACCATACTTACAAGGCAGGAGAAGAGGCGAAAGCCAATTGGCCTCCAAATTACTGTGGTACCAAATGAGCACTTCATGCCAAGACTCCAGCCGCTGTAATTGCACAAGTGTGTATTTATTCAGGCAAGCTCCAGGCCATCACATATCCATTAGATGCTGCTTGGAGCCTGGCTCCCTCTCCAGTCAGCTAGATTCCCAAGCTCGCCATGTTGTGATGCACAGCAAGTTGCCAAGTCCTTGACAGGAGCAAAGGTGGAGTCGCTATGAGGTCAAGGGGCTTCTTGCTTGTGGGTTCAAGGTTCAGTGGATGGTTTTGAATGAAGAAATGAGAGGAGTGTTTCAGGGCAGGCTAGGGGAAGAGCTACACTTAGTAGTCTCTTTTTGAGTGGATTATTGATTGTGTAAGAAGTAGCTAACCTCAAAGCACACCAGGCATGTTCTCCTGTTGTGTCTGACATAAGGGAAACACTGGGGTTTTCACTTATGATTCTTTATATCATGATTGTGTACCTTTGAAATTGAGATTTGATGTGCTTACTCCACAATTATCCTTAAACAGAATGTTCAAGATCTCATTTAGCTCACAACATATGGATCATTTCATGAACTCAAATTCATCTTTATGTAGATAAGAGAGACATTTTCTTTGAAAGCAGTTTCATTTTCATTCACATTGGCAATATGGGAGCAGCCAAATGAGTCTAAAGTCATAACTAATCAATTTTACAATAAAAGTAGCAAAATACATCAGTATAGCACATTATAATAAGCCTGTATTTTTGAATGTCTCATGACAGTGACGTAAGCGAGTGCAACGTTCGTGACAACAGCTGTCTGCAGATCAACAATGGATAATATATCGGGCGTTTCTCAATATGCATACTTGCGTTCTCGTGTACTCGTGATACGTCATCAGTCGGAGACCAAGTACTGTTCCAATTCGAAGTACGCATCAAGCCGAGAACGCGAAAACGGGTAAACCTCCGCCTAACCCACTCCTGCTTTATAGGTGAAAATAGAGCAACAGGACCGCTAGTCTTTGATTTTATTTATTTTCTGCTGTGTTTTACTTTCATCTATTTGAAAGAGTGAGTGTAAACACAAAAACATATTTTATTTTATGTGCTGGAATGTGCAGAAAATAGATTTAAATGTTAAACAAATTTCTTCCAGTCAGAGAATGTTGCATATAATTTAATTTTTGATGGTGCATAAAGTTAAAAGATTAAAACTAATAAAACAAGTTTTAAAAAGAGACTTTTCCATTTGATTACATTTTGTATGATGAATTACGCAGAAAAAGTAGAATTGGGCTGAAAGATCTATCGCTTTATTACCTATTCAGGTTGTAAATCGTGTTTTTAAAAAGTAACTAAGTAATTAATTACTTTTGAAAATAAGTAATCAGTAAAGTAACGGGATTACTTTTTGGGGGAAGTAATCAGTAATTAGTTACTGATTACTTTTTTCAAGTAACTTGACCAACACTGTTTGGCACTATATAAATAAAATTGAACTGAATTGAATTGAATTGTTATTAACCTCTGTCTCTCTTCCACAGCATGTCTTTCATCCTGTTTTCCTTCTCTCACCCCAACCGGTTGCAGCAGATGGCCCCGCCCCTCCCTGAGCCTGGTTCTGCCGGAGTTTTTCCTTCCCACTGTCGCCAAAGTGCTTGCTCATAGGGGGTCATATGATTGTTGGGTTTTTCTCTGTATCTGTTATTATAGAGTATACTGTACAATATTTATATTGTACGCCTTGAGGCGACTTTTGTTGTGATTTGGCGCTATATAAATAAAATTGAATTGAATTGAATTAATTGCTGGATAGATTGCTGAAATATGAGCCTTATATCAAAAGTAGGTTCTAAAGAAATCATTCATATGCTAGAATTTGATTTTGTTATGCACTTTAATAGTGCCTAAATGTGTTTTTTCTCCTCTTGAAACTTTAATATGGCTCTCCTTTGTTAAGAATTTACAAAATCTCCAAAATGTTAGAAAAATAAAGTGACATAAAACCCCCAAATTTTGACACACCCCATGTACTCTGAGGGCCTGTAATTTGGAAAATGTTCATCATATGGAGGTCCCCAGCTGAACGTGTTACTGTGAGGCGACAGTGCACTGCTGTGCCACCCCCCTTAATATTAACATGTTAAAAATCTTAGCATGCTGATATTAGCATTTAGCTCCAGGGGCCATTTCTGTGGATGTAGTCTAGTGTGAATTATCCTTCCTATTTTGAACCATGAATATGATGCCATAAATCATAGAACTGTCTGCGCCATCATTATTTTATATTAAATCAAGACACCAAATTCAGGCAAAGCAATGGCAGAACTGATTTAAAAAATGCATTTACTTCCCATTTTGTTCATTTCCATGTGAAGTTACAGTTTTTTTAAAAAAAAGATGTAATTGAGACACCAAAAGAAACACAGCCAAAGAAACCAATATCATTTCCCAACAGACAGTGCATATTGTTGCAGACAATTTTACATAGTGATGATGTGAATCTATATTTCAATTCACAGCTAATAATTACCCTGCCATTATGCTGCCTTTACACTGGTGTCTGTAATAAATTCAGAGCTGAGATAATCTGTTTTAGTGTGATAGAAAGGTTCATTAATATGGAGAATACACAGCGGAGTATTATCAGTGCCGGCAAACAGCAGCACAAATATTATATATATTTTTTTGTTTTTCTTGAAATGTGCACTACCATGCAATAACAGCATTAACTTGCTTTGCTGATGTATGAATTTTTGCCACCGGGTGTGCAGGCTTCAGCTCTGATCTAGGTTAGCAATGTTTAACAATTATCTGCTTGTTTGTGATCAAAGTTTAACCTCCGGTGCTTTATTCCAAAAAAATCCAAACAAACAAAAAAATTGCATGAACTCACACCATTAAAAATACTTAAACCCCACTAAGGTTTTTCCCCCCTTCTCCTTCCTTAAATCCAAAACAAGACTGTAATTATTCAGCATCTTTTAGATCCCCTCGCTAATGTCCATGTTCCCTGTAATAAATGACAGGAAAGAAAAAAAAGAAAAAGACTAATGATGGCTGTGGAATACTCAGTCTGCAAACATGTCAGCAGAAAACCACAGTCAGCTGTGCGCTGTCTGTAGCTTTAACCCAAAGCTAGTGATGGTGCAAGAGAGCTGATGGTAAGGCTTTGGGACTGTGCAGTGGGGAAAAGATAAAAACAGAAGTCAGATGAATATGCCTTCTACTATTGTTGCAATGTTATGACCAGTCTAATGAGATCTGTGGAGATTTGGGGCTCTCATTTTGTTGTATCACCCATACACTTTCCTGCACAAGAAAACCCACTGTGGAATTGTCCTCAGACACATCCACTCAGATGGATGGATGCATTCGCTGATGTTCCAGACAACAGAGCATCATTCAGTGCCTTTTTATGGTTTACATCCAAACATACTGGAGTCCTGTGATAACAGTTTTTTTTTTTTCTGTATTCCCAAATGCTGCACAGAAAGAGAAATGCATGTTTTCATAAAAGTGTCTCTTCTGACCTCCAGGAATATAAATGATTTTGTTTTCCCTTATTCGTGTAAAACAATTAATCACACCCGAAAAGATTTTTTTCTTTTTTAATTTCATCACAGTAGGGAAAAATAATCCTGATCTCTCACTTCTTTAAATCCACACTCTCTCCCCTCCCCAATCCCTGCACATATGCATGTCCTCACTTGTCACACAATCATTTTGATCTTCAGTACAATTCCTTGGACATCTCTGTTCGTTCAAAAAGGCGCAAAAACACAGTGTCACGTTCACCACACTACCTGCATTTGTTAGCAGTTTAATTTTGGGGATGCCAGACCATCTGCTTGGCATTTGTAGATGGCAGAGTGAGAAGTGATAAATCAGTCAAATGATTGCTTTCAGGGCTGCAGCTCTTAATCTCCTCTTTAAAAAAAGGCAAGAATATTTGCTGCTCTTCATCAGTCATAAGCAAATAATCAGTTTCAGGTC
The DNA here is from genome assembly GCF_001858045.2 of Oreochromis niloticus. Taxonomy (NCBI): domain Eukaryota; kingdom Metazoa; phylum Chordata; class Actinopteri; order Cichliformes; family Cichlidae; genus Oreochromis; species Oreochromis niloticus. Next base: position 35,047,416 of record NC_031965.2, read on the forward strand.
TGTTATGGAAATTTAAGTCATGCAGAACTTTTGTATTGGATATGTGAAGTTATTTTTGACATTTCATAAGTCAAATAGAGTCAAAGACAAACCTCAACCTCATTTTGAAAACCAGAATGGCAATATTTTGAACACAAGTGTGAAAAAGCAAAGTCTTTTTTGTGTCCACGGAAAATCAACTAATATAGATTAACATACATACTGTATGGCAAGATTTGTCATGAAATTAAAGTTATCCTTAAATACAGTGCCTCCTCACAGGTTCCACAAACACAGCACTAAGCCTGAGGAACATTTTGCAACCCTCATACATTTAATAAAGGGAAAAGAAATATGGTTAGTCACCATCATTGTGCATGAAAAATAGTTTATTTGGGGAATTTGTTATGTTTAAGTGTCATTTTAGCAGACATAATTGCAGTATAAAATTCACAATACTGGCCATATTCAGACTAATAGTATGAATAGTATTTTGTCCTCACTGCTCGCTACTGAAAGTTAAGTCAGGACAACAGTGTGTGTAAAACTGCAGTTGTCAGTCCTTAATAATTATGTCCACTAAATTTTCTACAGACTTCTGAATCAATACTGAAATTGCACCCCTGATTGCAATGAACTTTTGGACTAGAACTTCCATTCTGTGTATTTTAATCACCCCATTCTTTAGTTGAAAAGGGGTGGGGAGAGGAAAAAGAAGCCTTTCATATTCTGTTCCAAAAAGGAACTCAATTAAGAGGTCCCAAAAGGACTCTTTAATGGCTTATGAGAGAGGCAATGATGAAAGAGACAGAGGTTATAAATATTTCAGGTAATTTTGTTACCTATTCATCTCTTCTTCTATATCTAGTCAGCGATCTGTCTCATCTCACAGATGGTTTAATATACTAAGTCGTTTCTGTTGTTCCATAACTTACTGTGTGTAACTAGATAATCTATTTTATGCAGTCTTTTATGGAATTAGTATTATGTTTTATAAGCTAGTATAGAAACTTATAGCAATTTATTAAAAAGAAAACTGTCCATTCTGTTCAATCATACATTGATATAACATTTATTTAATTTCATGAAAGCTTTTACATGTAACCTTCAGTTGGTGCAATCCACCATATATAGACCAAGGTAGAGCTCTGGTCATCCTCCCGTGTTTTAATATTTTATCATGTTTAATGAAACATGATTTTGAGTTATTTGCTTTGTTAAGATTCTGAAGCATTAACAGTAACATAACCAGTAACATTTAGTTAATGGCAAATAATTTCTGAATGACCAACTGTCGATTTTAACTGTTATTAAATATTTCTGTGGCATGTTTTTGTACTCAAGCACAAGTACACACATGGGAGTAGTTGCACATCCTCCACAGAAAAAATAACAAAGTCTGTATGGTAAGAGGGGCACCACAGTTTCCACTTTATCTAACTTAAATTGTATGTAGTGTATTGTGCTATATTTATATCTTGTAGCTATCTGTATTTATTATAGTTATTTTGTAATATTTTGTAATATATTGTGTTATTTACTATTGGTACTGTCATGACCCAAAAGCAGACGCAAAGAGACAAGACTGGACTTAACAAAAAGTGAGCCCTTTATTTAGGCTGGGAGAAAATTCAAATAAAACTACCAAACAAAATGCAAAAGAAGAAACTGAACACAATGCACATGAGATGAGGGACTGTCAAAATAAAAGAGGAAGTAACGTGCACACATAGACCCAGGCAAGGACACACATGCTTGACACTAAGACAGGGATAAAAAAAACATGGAAACACAAGACAGACTGGGGGAGCCAAAGGAAACACAGGGAGAAGAACATGGAGAGCACAGAGACATGACAGGGACGAGAGACATAACAAACATGAGGGGGCACCAAGGAAGAGAACAGAGACGTGGCGATGGAAACATAAACTGATAACCCTAAAGTAACTAAAAACTAAACTAGAGACCTCTAATAATATAGCAGGGACATTACCAGGGATTACCAAACTATTGCTAGTCACAAGAACTAAATCAGAAAACCCAAGATAATACAATCCAGAAAACAGGTTCACTTCTCAAAATCGATTTGATTCGATCAAGATTGGTATTGGGTAGCTGACACTGGGTCAATGACCCAATACCATGACAGGTACTTCAACTTGTTGGTTACTTTTCTTACTGTGACCACATAATTTCGTCTGACATTAATAAAGTGTTCTGATTCTCATTTTATTTTCTGAATTTACATAAAACTAATGGTAAGTTGTAAAAATAATAATAATAATTAAAAATAATCTGACAACTGACGTTTTAATGACAACATTTTTTGAATATACAATAATGCTGAAATATAAGCAATATGCCAGACTTATATATTAAAATATGAGTATATAGACTATAGAGAATATAATTACTTTCCAATGTTCAATAGTTTACTTACAAGAATCACTTTATGAAAGAGGGACCCTGAAATATAAATGCTTAGGGTAGTGTTATGGCATGGGTGTTGTATTTGTATTCTCATATTGTTTGTTTGTTTGTTTGGTAATTTATTTTGATCATTTAGACAACAAATATTGTCTTAAGTAAGTATCAATATACTTTTTAGCATTTTCAAGCAGGTTCTGTGTAATGTTTTTTGTTTATGCTTTTAACGTCACCATAAATTATTTAATTCATTCATTTTCTGGCATTTAATAGTATTTTTTGTGTCTTTAGATTTATCAGGTTCAGTGAACACTCCAATCTAGTGGATCTCAGATGAAGCATCATGTGGACCTCCTCCTCAAAAGCAAGCAGCAACACTTTTAAATGTGCAAGCTTTTTCAACGAGACAGTATGCCTTATTCCTCAAAATATTTGAGGGAACCAGTGAGAAAGATCCTGCTGTGCAGGAAACCCTGATGCAATGCATTTACAAAGGATACTCCAGAATGAAAGAGTATGATTGACACGCTACAAAGCATGCAAACAGAGTGCACAAATGCAGACATACTGACAGCGTTATAAGGGCTTCATGAGAATCATATGTCACTGAAGCAAGCTTGGAAGCTGGGGAAAGCTGTACTTGTATGAAATAGTGAACGAATATGAGGATTCCAAACACATGATATGTATAAACCAAATTCATGCCACATTTTAATTTTAAGGCAAAGTGAGTGTAATGATTTTTCCACCAACTTTGTTAAAACTTTCACTGAATATAAACATTCTGATTTAAAAGATGCCATGGATAGCATAAATAAGCAGTTTGCCATTTGTAGTGCAAACTCGTGGACTCGTCGCTCCTCAGATACTGCTGTTGTCAGTGAAGGCAATGCTGACATGTGTTATCCCATCTGTGACCAGGTACAGCTTTGAATAAAATGACAATGAAATGATAATAAGTCTCACTGAAACCAGTTTCCTGTGGTCTATGACCATCTCCAAGCAACGTCTTGAAACCTCTCTCCAACGACTTTCCCTACGAGGAATACTGTTATTGGTTCTTTTAAATTCTGCGAATTCTGAGTAATGTTCAGCACAAACACAAAGATTTTTTGGAAAATTTGCCATAGGTATACCATACCAGTCAAAAGGTCAGACACACCTTCTCATTTAATGGTTTTCCTTTATTTTTACTACTTTCTACATTGTAGATACATACTGAAGACATCAAACAAATAAAGCAAGTTATAAGGAATTATGTAGCAAAGAAAACACGATAAATAACTCCTGAAAGTAGCCGCCCTTTTCTTTCAATTCAATTCAATTCAATTCAATTTTATTTATATAGCGCCAAATCACAACAAAAGTCGCCTCAAGGCGCTTTATATTGTACAGTAGATAGCACAATAATAAATACAGAGAAAAACCCAACAATCATATGACCCCCTATGAGCAAGCACTTTGGCGACAGTGGGAAGGAAAAACTCCCTTTTAACAGGAAGAAACCTCCGGCAGAACCAGGCTCAGGGAGGGGCGGCCATCTGCTGCGACCGGTTGGGGTGAAAGAAGGAAAACAGGATGAAAGACATGCTGTGGAAGAGAGACAGAGATTAATAACAGATATGATTCGATGCAGAGAGGTCTATTAGCACATAGTGAGTGAGAAAGGTGACTGGAAGGGAAAAACTCAATGCATCATGGGAATCCCCGGCAGCCTACGTCTATTGCAGCATAACTAAGGGAGGATTCAGGGTCACCTGGTCCAGCCCTAACTATATGCTTTAGCAAAAAGGAAAGTTTTAAGCCTAATCTTGAAAGTAGAGATAGTGTCTGTCTCCCGAATCCAAACTGGAAGTTGGTTCCACAGAAGAGGGGCCTGAAAACTGAAGGCTCTGCCTCCCATTCTACTTTTAAATACTCTAGGAACAACAAGTAGGCCTGCAGTGCAAGAGCGAAGTGCTCTAATAGGGTGATATGGTACTACAAGGTCATTAAGATAAGATGGGGCCTGATTATTTAAGACCTTGTATGTGAGGAGCAGGATTTTGAAATCAATTCTGGATTTAACAGGAAGCCAATGAAGGGAAGCCAAAACAGGAGAAATATGCTCTCTCTTTCTAGTCCCTGTCAGTACTCTTGCTGCAGCATTTTGGATTAGCTGAAGGCTTCTCAGCGAGTTTTTAGGACTTCCTGATAATAGTGAATTACAGTAGTCCAGCCTGGAAGTAATAAATGCATGAACTAGTTTTTCAGCATCACTCTGAGACAGGATATTTCTAATTTTAGAGATGTTGCGCAAATGGAAGAAAGCAGTCTTACATATTTGTTTAATATGTGCATTGAAGGACATGTCCTGGTCAAAAATGACTCCAAGGTTTCTCACAGTGTTACTGGAGGCCAAGGTAATGCCATCCAGAGTAAGAATCTGCTTAGATACCATATTTCTAAGATTTTCAGGGCCGAGTACAATAACCTCAGTTTTATCTGAATTAAGAAGCAGAAAGTTAGCGGCCATCCAGGTCTTTATGTCTTTAAGACATTCCTGCAGTTTAACTAATTGGTGTGTGTTACCTGGCTTCATGGATAGATAGAGCTGCGTGTCATCTGCATAGCAGTGAAAATTTATGCTATGTCTTCTAATGATGTTGCCTAGGGGAAGCATGTATAATGTAAATAGAATTGGTCCTAGCACTGAACCCTGTGGAACACCATAATTGACCTTAGTGTCTGAAGAGGACTCTCCATTTACATGTACAAACTGGAGTCTATTAGATAGATATGATACAAACCACTGCAGTGCAGTACCTGTAATACCTACAGCATGTTCTAATCGCTCTAATAGGATATTATGGTCAACAGTATCGAACGCAGCACTGAGGTCTAGCAGGACAAGCACAGAGATGAGTCCACTGTCAGAGGCCATAAGAAGATCATTTGTAACCTTCACTAAAGCTGTTTCTGTGCTGTGATGAGCTCTGAAACCTGACTGAAACTCTTCAAATAAGCCATTCCTCTGCAGATGATCTGTTAGCTGTTTGACAACTACTCTTTCAAGGATTTTTGATATGAAAGGAAGGTTGGAGATTGGCCTATAATTAGCTAAGACAGCTGGGTCTAGAGATGGCTTTTTAAGTAAAGGTTTAACTACAGCCAGCTTGAAGGCCTGTGGTACATAGCCGATTATTAGAGATAGGTTGATCATATTTAAGATCGAAGAATTAATTAATGGCAGGACTTCTTTGAGCAGTTTTGTAGGAATGGGGTCTAAAAGACACGTTGATGGTTTGGAGGAATTAATTATTGAAGTTAACTCAGAAAGATCAATTGGAGAAAAAGAGTCTAACTTAACATCGATGGTACTAAGAGTAGCTGTAGATAATATTACATCTGTGGGATGATTATTGGTAATTTTTTCTCTAATGATAAAAATTTTATTTGTGAAGAAGTTCATGAAGTCATTACTAGTTAACGTTAAAGGGATGGTTGGCTCAGTAGAGCTCTGACTTTTTGTCAGCCTGGCTACAGTGCTGAAGAGAAACCTGGGGTTGTTCTTATTTTCTTCAATCAGTGACGAATAGTAAGATGTTCTGGCTTTGCGGAGGGCTTTCTTATAAAGCAGCAAACTATTTCTCCAGGCTAAATGATGATCCTCTAAATTTGTGACACGCCATTTCCTCTCCAGCTTACGAGTTATCTGCTTTAGGCTACGTGTTTGAGAATTATACCACGGAGTCAGGGACTTTGGATTTGAGGCCTTAGTTTTCACAGGAGCTACAGTATCCAGAGTCGTACGTAGTGAGGAGGTAAAATTATTAACAAGATAATCGACCTCTGTTGGAGTAGCGTTCAGATAGCTGCTCTGCTCTATGTTGGTACAGGGCATTGAAGATGAAGATGATAACAGTGGGTGGATTATATTCTTAAACTTAGTTACAGCACTTTCAGAAAGACATCTACTTTGATAAAGTCTACTCTCCACTGCTGTGTAATCAATTATTGTAAATGTAAATGTTATCAGGAAATGATCAGACAGCAGAGGGTTTTCAGGAAACACTGTTAAATATTCAGTTTCTATGCCATACGTTAAAACAAGATCTAGAGTGTGATTAAAGTGGTGGGTGGGTTCTTTTACATTTTGAGAGAAGCCAATTGAGTCTAGTAACAGATTAAATGCGATGTTGAGGCTGTCATTTTTAGCATCTACATGGATGTTAAAATCACCCACAATAATTATTTTATCTGAGCTGAGCACTAAATCAGATAAAAAGTCTGAGAAATCAGAGAGAAACTCTGTGTAAGGCCCAGGTGGACGATAGATGATAACAAGTAAGACTGGTTTCTGAGTTTTACAGCTGGGGTGGACGAGGCTAAGCATCAGGCTTTCAAATGAATTAAAAGTCTGTCTTGGTCTTTCGTTAATTAATAGGCTGGTGTGAAAAATTGCTGCCACACCGCCCCTCGGCCTGTGCTTCGGGATTTCTGGTAGTTAGAATGACTCGGGGGTGTTGATTCATTTAAACTAACATACTCATCCTGCTGCAACCAGGTTTCTGTAAGGCAGAGTAAATCGATTTGTTGATCAATTATTAAGTCATGTACTAACAGAGACTTGGAGGAGAGAGACCTAATATTTAATAATCCACATTTCACTGTTTTACTCTTTGGTTCAGATGTGGATACTGTATTGTTCTTTCTTTGTGATTTTTTATGTTTAAGTTGTTTATTGCTGGTTTTTAGTTTGTTTTTTGTCTTTTTGGGAGCTGACACAGTCTCAATGGAGATGGGTTTTTGGGGGGGTAGCAGGAGGAGAGAAGCTGCAGAGAGGCGTGTAAGACTGCAACTCTGCTTCCTGGTCCCAACTCTGGATAGTCATATTTTGGGGGGTTTAATGAATTTGTCCATATTTCTAGAAATGAGAGCTGCTCCATCCAAAGTGGGATGGATGCCGTCTCTCCTAACAAGACCAGGTTTCCTCCAGAAGGTTTGCCAATTATCTATGAAGCCCACATCGTTTCTGGGACACCACTCAGACAGCCAGCAATTTAAGGAGAACATGCGGCTAAACATGTCACTCCTGGTCTGATTGGGGAGGGGACCAGAGAAAACTACAGAGTCCGACATTGTTTTTGCAAAGTTACACACCGATTCAATATTGATTTTAGTGACCTCCGATTTTGTTTGTTGACAGCATTTCAAACCCTTGGCCTTGTGTAGTCGCAAAAACCATCAAATGCTACAACGCAACTGGCTCACATGAGGACCGCCCCAGGAAAGGAAGACCAAGAGTCACCTCTCCTGCTGAGTTAATTCTAGTCAATAGCCTCAGAAATCACAAGTTGACAGCACCACAGATTAGAGCCCAGATAAATGCCACACAGAGTTTCAGTAGCAGACACATCTCTACATCAACTGTTCAGAGGAGACTCAGGCGAATAAGGCCTTCATGGTCAAATACCTGTTAAGAAACCACTACACTGATATACTAAAAGGAAAAAGCAGAAGAGATTTGTTTGGGCCGAAAATCACAAGGAACGGAGATTAGACCAGTGGAAATCTGTGCTTTGGTCTAATGAGTCCAAATTTGAGATCTTTGGTTCTACCCGCTGCGTTTTTTTGCAATGCAGAAAAGACGAACGGATGGTCTCTATATGCATGGTTCCCACCATGAAGAATGGAGGAGGAGATGTGATGGTGTGGGGGTGCTTTGCTGGTGACACTGCGGCTGATTTTTTCAAAATTGAAGGCACACTGCAGCAGCATGTGTACCACAGCACCCTGCAGCGACATGCCATGCCATCCGGTTTACGTTTAGTTGGACCCACATTTATTTTTCAACAAGAGAATGACCCCAAACACACCTCCAGGCTGTGTAAGGACTATTTCATCAAGAATGAAAGTGATGGAGTACTATGCCAGATGACCTGGCCTCCACAGTCACCTGACCTAAACCCAGTTGAGATGGTTTGGGATGAAATGGACCAAAGAGTGAAGGCAAAGGGGCCAACAAGTGCTCAACATCTCTGGAAACTCCTTCAAGACTGTTGGAAAGCCATTTCAGGTGACTACCCCATGGAGCTCATCAAGAGTGCAAAGCAGTAATCAAAGCAAAGACTGTCTATTTTGAAGAATCTAAAATATTTCACACTTTTCTGTTTACTACATAATTCCATATGTGTTCATTCATAGTTTTGCTGCCTTCAGTGAGAATCTACAATGTAAGTAGTCATGAAAATAAAGAAAAAACATCAAATGAGAAGGTATGTCTAAACTTTTGACTGTTAGTGCAGGTACATGTGCTCACAGCAATAATGCCATTGCTTATTTCAGAGAGATATTGGCTTTCCGGCATGCACCGTCCCATGTTCAAATTGTGGTGGCTTCTGTTAATGAGTGGGAACTCATAAAAAGAATAACGTCGTGTCCTCTAGACACTGGGTCTTCTGGTGTTGGCAGCACTGTTGAAAATTCATCAGCAGTGGGAAGTGAGCCAGAAGACAATGAGGATTTTTTTTTTTTTTTGAGAAAGCAAAAATGTCCAAGTAGTCAGACAAGTCAGCTGCTTTGGAGCAACATTAGGTCATAGAGGGTATATTTATCAAGATGTTATATATTCAACAATAAAACCCCTGCAATATAAGAGAGACTGAACTTACTTGTACTGCATGTCAGACAAGTACTACTAACAGACTTTTATGCTGTGGAATGACAACAGTTACTGAACAGCAGATTGTGTAGGAGGGCAGTACTGTAGATAGAAGAGTTGGGTCATCTTGGGGTTTAAACTGCTCAAAAGCCTTTGTTTATTTGCAATTGTAGCTTAAGTGTCATTGTTTAATAGTTTGTTTTTTCTTTGTTCATTTTTACATTTAATGCTTAATAAAGCTACACTTTTACATGTACTTAAAGGAAATTAATTAATAATACATTTTAATGATAAAGAACGTAGTGCTTATTTTTTATCAAGTAATGTATTGTTGTGGGAAAAACAAAAAAACAGCCACAAAAAAGAAAACAAGCTGTTGCTGTGTTCCAGCTCTTTTTGTTGTTAAGTGGTTTGAAAAAAAGTCTGTTTTTGTTGTTGTACTTCAAACATACATGTTAAATGCAACATCTGTTGCCAAGACCATTCTTATAATGAGCAGATTTTTCAGTTGCCTTTTTTGTATTGTGGACTGTCAAATAACGTGTTACAGCTACGTCAAACACAAAACACAAATGGCTTTTCATCTTTGAATTCACTTTTAGTACAAAACAGTAATCAAAATGTTACAATCTGTTTTGAAAGAAACATTCTTATGAGAGGAATTAATTTACCAGGTATGATTACAGTAAGGAAATGCTATGACAGCGAAAATTGGTTTTGGTGAAAAACACTCATGTTTAATTGATTAGTTAAAATCACCCCCCCACCCCCAAAACCACCACCACCACCACCCCCATTTTAAGGCATTTTTACACTCACTGTGTGACCAGTTGTGGCTGTCATGTGCCAGTTTTGATGTCACATCCTGTGTAGCACGCCACAATATTTGGTGCACAGCTGGTTGTGCACCTCTCAGTTTTTGTAACCTGGCGTGTTGCACAACACCCGCTGCAGCTGGGTTGAAGACAAGTGATCATGTCGGGTTTTACCACCATTTTAATCATATTCCAGTAAAGAAGCTCAGAGATATACAGATATAAAGGTAGATGTTACAACTGTTGGAAACACTATTTTGACAGTTTGGACTTCTTCTTCTCCTATATCAGGTTTTTTGTGTCATATTGTCTGTGTGGTGGCACCTATCATTTAGGATGAATACTGCAGAGACCTCCTGTGCCTTACTGTGGGCATAAAAAGACTGTGTGATGACCTTATGGCAGTGAGCGAAGTGACCATTGCGACGGATATACCGGGGCCCTTATGCTGTGCAAAAAAACAGGAAAGATCTTTCCTTTATATAAAAGTGTGATTTTTGCCAACACCAGAGAAACAAACTAGAGAGAGAGAGTGGGGGTTATTCATTCATGTCATTTTGGAGAGATGGTTGTGGTAGAAAGATTCAGCCTAAGAAGGCTTCTGCAAACCTTTATTCATTTATTCAGATGCTTTTCACTAATTAGAGGAAATTGTAACAAAGAAGAGCCACTCATTTGTTATATTCATAGCACTTTTCCATCAGTGTTCATCAGCCCTGAACTTGATCCTTGATATTACTCAATGGAACCTGTTAGTGCTTAAATGTGTGGATCCAATATTAAATGGTCTTTTAAACCTTTTAAGCCAGAAATGTGAAATAATTGCCTTATTTATTTATTTATTTATTTATTTTTTGATAAAGGAATGTATATTGAACCTTGCAATGATATGAGTTTTAATTTGTATCATATTTTCTACACCAGGTATTTTCTTGTATTTCTAGTCTATTCATTAAAAATGTATTGTGGAATTTATTAGGTTTTTTTGAGGGAAAAAAACACACTGATGGTGTAGACGTGTCAAAAACTCATGCATCAACTCTTTAAAGTCAAAATCATGTTTGGCTTTAAAATAAATAAAATAAATAAGTGTTTACCCTGTGACCCAGGGTCTGCTCAGGAAGAACCCTTGCTTAAACGAAACATAGTATTTCCATTACTGACAACACATCTGAAATAGGGAAGTACAATGTGTTGACCTAATTGTCCCAACATAGTCCGTAGTTCTGAAATTTAAAAAAAAGGATATGTTTCAATTTCTATATTTTTTTCCCTCTGAATTATGATTATTTAAATGATTATTAAAACTTAGATGTTGACAAAATGTTTCTTACAAGTAAGAAAATTTTAAACTCAGATGTAACGACTCAAGGAATATAGCAATATCTTTACACAAAAGTAACATTCTGAGCTGAAGACACTAAAAGGCAATACTAGAGCTAATGGGAACTACACGGGTGGTAATTTTCTGCAGACAAGGGACCGTTTTGACATTAAGGTTCTTATTATAGCCATTGTTAATTTAGACATTTTCAATGTAGTTTAACAATAAAAAATTATACTAAGATACAAATCAGACAATGATGATGAAATTTTCCAGTAAGAGTTGGGGAACTACCACCCTTAAAATAAGTATAAAGCAACCTTATGTAAATCTTTGCGTTTGTGATCCCAGCAATATGGCTGTGAAACAAATTAGTGGGCTACTTTTAAACAAAGAACTTTTTTTATAATAGCTAAAAGATTTTCTCTCATAGGAGACAAAAATGCCACAGTAATTACTGAGAAAAATATGATCACCAAAAAGGAGCTGTTATGCTTTGGGCCCTTTTCTGAATAAGGATGTTATACAGTGGGAAGTATGCTTAATCACTGTTCACAGTGTCAGGCTGCATGGGAAGGTGAGCCAGGCTAATGGAGGATGGTTCATCACTTGAAACACACCCTGTGCTGGGAAGAAGGCAGGAAAAGAGGCTATAAGGCCAAGGGGACGATTGATCCAAATAGATGAGTTATACTGGAAGAGAAATAACTTCCATTCAGTTGTACATTGTACTTTAAATGTCATTTGTTTAGCCAAAATTTTGAACACAAATAAAATTATAGTTCTATGAAGAATACTGCACATTTCCAGCAGGTGAAAGCAGGTAATCAGTGTTGCTATTTAACTTTCACAATCTCAAAAACACCAACAAAAGTAGCTTCTATTGTTGTCATGGAATCATTTGTTCCCTCATCAGTAAGTGATAAATTGCTTCACTGTATTAGTACTTTTTAAATGCAATCTATGCCACTGCAATGTTTTTTCATCTACCACTATGTATAGACAGTTATTTAAACTTGTAGTTGCTAGCTTTTAAAGAAATAATGTAGTGGGAGTTGTCAATATATAATTACATAAGCTATAAGGGTGAACTAGTTGACTAACAGCTGCTTATTTATTCACACCGAGCATCTATGGAATAATTCAAACATTTCACTACAAGTCTAAAAAGAACTCACTTTTGGGTCTTGTCTATCTTGTCTATAGTAAAATAGATTATTTCTCTAAATACCCACTTCACCAGTACATTCCTTGCTGTATGATGGTTTTAAAGGGGTTTACAGAATGTTTTTTAAAGATCCCAAAGGCAAAATAGGTTTCAAATCAATGGTGTGAGATGACCAGAAGAAGCCCAAGACTTTTAATAACTGTAAAAAGTGATTAACTTTTTAAAAAGTATACAGGAAACATCGGGAGATATTTTTAGGTCTATCAATCAGAAAACTAACACATTTGAATGTCTTTATTGTTTTTATCATGTCATCCTTCACTCTCTCTGGGTCATGATGAAGTTTTATTGGAATGCAGAAAACATTTCTTTCCATGAATTACTTTAAGAAAACCAGTTTGTGATTCTGCAGCCTTCTCATGACATAAATGATGGACATTTTGTTTCTGAATGTCCCACACATGCAATGATGAGGCACAATTTTACTGGTAAGCACTTCGGGGAGTCTTGTGATGGCGGTGAGGAGTTATGAGTGTGGAACAGATACAGTACGCCACAACAGGTTTGCACTAACTGTTCTGATTTAATAGCCGGATCTCAGTCTCAGCCGCTGTTTGATGGATCTTTATGTATGTCTATGCATACTATGTGACACAGAACTGTATTTACTGGTTAATAAAATCACAATGTCTTCATAAAAAATTGGGTTGAGGAAATAGAAAGTAATCTACAAAGGCCATGGTGTGTAAAATTGGATTTTCCATAGAAGCCACAGAGAGGAACAGTTGTCGATAGAGGTGGATGCACACTAGCGTGTTTATCATTTTGCCTTTTTAATGCAGAAAAAACTGTATGAAGAATAGTAGCAATATACTTTGCCATTTGCATCCATTGTTTGGGGCTCATAGTTATTGGGTATACCACCAATACAATATCCCATTTGTCTGACTAAGCATTATCCTGCAACACAATAATGTGCATTAATTCTGAACAAGCCTGGCAGAGTAGGAACACAAAGTAGACCTATCCCAAATAAGTGTGCATTTCACACTACATTACCATTACACTGATTCAATACCTACTCACTTGCATCTGGGATCCAGTGCTACGAATGAACGCAAGATTACATGTGGGCAGAGATTATATTAAGACCCAACAATTGAGAATTTAGCATCAAAAGTAAGAACTGGAAACAGCATTCTAGTGTTTTAACATCCGAAGTTAACTTTTGAGCAATGTACCTTGTTACAGCCATGCTCCACCTTCCATCTAGGAATCTGTCCACTGTTTATCATATATAACAACATCAGTAATGGTTATTTAATATGGTATCATACACCCAAACCCTGTTTTAACTGGTGGTGGTCGGAGGGCCCGGTGGCGCCAGTGTCCGGCAGCCTCGCCTCTGTCAGTGCGCCCCAGGGCAGCTGTGGCTACAATGTAGCTTGCCATCACCAGTGTGCGAATGGGTGAATGACTGAATGTAGTGTAAAGCGCTTTGGGGTCCATAGGAACTAAGTAAAGCTCTATACAAATACAGGCCATTTACCATTTAAATTGATACCTGAGGCTCTGCTACAGCACAGTGTCTTTACGTAGCTACTATGGTCATTATTGAAGCCTACTACAGTTTCACCTGCAAAGCTTGCATACCAAAAATATGTATTCTTCATGCTCTACTTCCTATTGCGAAAAATGTTTTGTGTTGGGATTGCACTCATGCTGGACACAACAATTATTTGGCCACACTCTTGTGCTGCTGTAATTTCAGTTGAATTTAGTTCAAATAATGGAAGAAAAGGGATAACAGAATTTGTCTTGATCGAACTCATCAAATATACTGACAGTTTGCTTTGTAGTCACCGTATAATCACCTTCTAATAGTGGCCTTGCTATCAGAGACTGGGTCATTATAGAGTACGCTAATAATTTTTTTAAAATGTAAAATATTGAAGAGGACTGTCAGGACCATGAAATTGTAATTCTTGTAACAAAATAGTAAATAATAAAATGCAGAGCTTTAATATGGCACATGAGGTCCAGCTGGTGCAAAACAATCTATCCACATGGCCTTTCTAATGCAAACTGAAGGAGAGCGCCTCACAGGTATGCATAAAAAGGCACAAAGGATACATTTTTATCTGTATTTAAAACCAGCATCTTAATAACCCTGTCACCTTGCGGGGGAATTTACAGTACTGACAGTGTGTTAATAAGATTGATGGGAAAAGATTGTTCATGGCCCCCACTGTCAAGATCTAGGCAGTAAAAGAAGTGACTTACATAACACCTGAAGTATTTTAAACATTTTTTACTCACAAAACATCTATGTGCTCTGGCATTGACTGACAGGCTCTTTTCACGATCACAAAGGCTTATTCCTCCCACTAATGGCATAATTACCATGTAATCTCTCTCATTTATACCAGGGTAAAGGATCAAACATGCACCATTAGAGCAGACTTTAGTCAACCATGTCTTTAGTCTCACAAACCAAAGTAGTTATGGTATGCAGTAATAATAATAATAATGCCCTAGACAGACTCATGACAGGGAGATGCAAAGAGTCAAAACTTTAATGTTTTTTTTTTTTATTTCTACAGCATACATACATACAACATACATACTAAGATTATCTTCGATCATAAATCCAATTTACGTAATCTTTACAAAATTTTAGTGAATCCCTTGAAGAACTTTTTCAAGTAAGAGATCCATGACCCTAAAGATTCTGAGCTGATTAAACCTGTTTAAATAAATACCAGCTATGCCTATATCTGTACTAATGACTAACTGAACATAAAAAATTTCTTTAAATGAAAGACTTCTTGCACTGTGAGAATTTGGGGCATGATGTCACTTCATTCAGTTTCATTCACTGTATTCACTAAAATACGTTCCACTAGGACAGGGGCAGTCGGATTGATTTTGTTGCGATAATCACCAAAAGATTAACGTAACATTCACTTTCTAAGTGTTGCATTTTTTTCTGAAATCTAACATCTATGTATGTAAGACAAACAAGGCTTAATATTATTATCAGAAGGGGTCAACACAGCAGCCATCTCCACATGTTTGTTATGGCAGAGTTTTATACCAGATGCTCTTTCAGACAACCCACAAGAGATTTATGTCACAAGCTAGAATTGAAGCAGCACCTTTTCGAATGCCAAGCAGATGTTTAAACCACTGCATGTGGTTGCTATGTTGCCACATTCCAATCACATTCTCACAATGCTCCTATCATGCTCACAACTACTCTAAATATGTCTATAATTTTACTATGTTCAGCATGATAAACTTGGATTTCAGCATGATAATATTTTCTTATTAACACAAAAGACAAAGTAGAAGTGAGAGTCTAAGGGATTTCATTAGTTTTGAAATGATTTAATCATGCATTAAATTAGTATTTCACCTGGTGAGGATTGCTACATGAAAAGTTAAGGGATTACCAAAGGAATCCATCCAACATTTTTAGAGGCATTTTACTCAAATCTGCTCAAAACTACACCGTGCTTGAATGAATAGATAATCGATAGACAGATAGTGTGATAGATAGTACAGGTCCTTCCTTTTGCAGAAATATAGGGAAGTTATATTTCTGGGGTAAAGGTAACGTGCATTAGCTCAGAAATTGTATCCAATATGTTGAGCGTGTGGTTTGCAAAATTTTCATTTCACTGCAAGTGATAGTGTAGCAAGAGAAAACAGTATAATAAATGCAATTATTTTTGCTGATGTCTGCAATTCCTAAGCCATATAAATTGACATACAGACTTCAGTGGGCTTTGTTGACATTGTCTTCATGAGTAGTAATAAAATATTAATGTTTTCGTCAACCCATTCTTTCGACACCAGAAAACTCAAGCTATGCTAAAACAACACTGTGCAGCAGCTAGTGCCATGCTTAGTTGTTTAGTCAGGAAGGAATTCAGCTAACATTGCAAGAAGGTTATTTATCTTGGCTAGCCATTGCCTGAGGCTGGACAGGGCAAAGCACTTAATAGCCAACAAGTGACATCTTTTTTCAAATGATTCAACAGTCATCTAAAAACAGAGCTGACCAAAGCCCTGTGGCCATTGTTAGTGTCTTATGTGAGTTATAGCACTATGTCACTGCACCCCCCAGGGGACCAAATATGGGCTTTGCATAAATTAAAGTCTTCTAAAATAACCCTGTATAACTTCTTGAAAAACAAAGCAGACCAACCCAGGCGAGCTTGGAGGCCAACAAAATGAATAAAGCACAGTTTTAGCGAGTTTTTCTTTTAATGACAGAGAGCAATTTCCAATATTTGTTAAAAGTTGTTCAAATGTTTGACTTAAAACATATGATTGCAAATTAAAATTCTATTCATTAATGCTTTATAATTCAATAATGCCACAGTTAAATTCCAAATATATCAACATACATTTGCTTTAAATGTTAGTCAAATAAAGTCTGTGTATTCTTGTGTGTGTGCAAGTGTGTGGTTTGTGTTCAGGGGTATGGCTGAGCTTTGTGAGTATGACTAACTGCACTATGCTTTATTAATGACTTTTCCCTCTTTCTATGCATTTTAATACCATACAATATTGCAATACGGTGAAAAATTAAACAGTGCCCTCCTGGCCAGTTGGTCCAGTGCCTGCAGAAACAATCTGCCACTGGGAAGAGGAGCAGCCCATGACCTACTTAATGTTTTAGAACCCTGATGTAGTCCTACACAACAGAGAAAGCCTGATTCTCAGATATAGATATAGATTCAGATATAAGGAACTATATCGCTTCTTTTTACTTTATAGAGGTACATATTTGTGAAATGCAGGTATCTATGCAATCTGTACGACACCTGTTTTTTACTGTTTTGTTTTTCAGTGTGGTTTTGTTTTGCCTTTTGAGGTCTAAGTCAATGGCAGAGAAGCTGAGGTTATTTAAAGAAGAAGAAAAATGAAAGGCTGGCTTTCAACTCAGGCTTCAGTGATCAGATTTAAGTTAACCAATTAAGTGAACCTAAAATACATCAGGATAAGTCACAGCCTCAAAATTCAAATCTGTCTTCAAATAACAAACAGTACAGGAACAAAAAAAAAGATTAGAAAATAAATCTTGATTTTAAGGCGTAAACTATAGAATTAATTGGCCAACAAGAGCTTGCAAAATGAACTTGAAGGGGCATGAGATAATTAAGAGAGAGCAGACCTTATTTGTGCTGTACACAATTATGTCAATTTCTCATTTTTGTATTTTGAAAAATAGTTTATCGTTTTAACACTTCCACTTATTGAAAGAAAACAAAGAAAACCTGAGCTAAATGCATCGAAATACGCAAAAGGTTGCTGATGAGGGGTCATACTAAACGCACCTTTGCTCTAAGAGTTCACCACCCAAAAAAGCTGCAAACTACAAAAATAATGTATGCCAGTACTGAGACAATGTGAAGAGTGAATACTATTTAAATGCTCCCTGACGAAAACAACATTTTAACTAATATTTTTTCAGTTCTTACTTTGCTTTTGTGATGGGAGTAATGATAAATACTTAATGACAACTATTTTAATTCTAAACTTGCCAAAATTCACAGGTCCAGCACCACATTTTAAACCAAATATGGTCATTTGCTGACAGTAATATTATAAGACTTTAGGTTTGAAAGAGGTAATACTGTAAATGTAAAGGTGAGACAGGCCCTTACATGAACCTAGTAAAAGTTGTGAGGAATCTACTCCAGCATGGTCGCTGCTCTCATCCTGTGCCAAACCACATTCAGTTGAAATAAAATCCACTCAGTATTCTTGGCAAAGATTCATAAAGACGGATTTCTTTTGAAATCCAAAGACCTCTGCTGCAGAGATGAGAGACCCCCTGTCAAAGCAAGGTGGGCCACTAAATGAGTTTCACATAGTCCTACTAAAGGAATTATGCATAGGTGCCTAAAGTGATGGTATGTGTGTTCTCTGCCTTATGTTGTATCAGGCTGCAATTCTGTTTGATCTGATTGTCTTATATAGACTTTTACAGTATGATCGTGTTTTAGTTGGATTCATCCATATTTGCTCATCGAATGAGTGTCTGGCACTGTCGGGGACCCTCTGGATGGGTTTAAATTAGTTGTTTTACATGTACCATTGTATAGTGGACAGATAATGTAAGCAACTGAGTGTTCTGTAAAAAAGTGAGTCATGTATTCTCCTGTGGAATTGTGTCCTCTTCATCAGTGTTGTTCAAGCTAATTAAATAGAATTTATACATTCTCATCATATTGAGGAAAATAGTTAAAAGAAGCCTTAATTTACTGTTATGGTTTACCAAAAATTTCTTCTCCTGCTATTTTTTCAGATCACACGAAAAGTACATAAACAGAACACATTAAGAATTTCGGCTTTCACCACAAACCTGACTCAGCAAACAAGCAGGGCACTGTTAAACAGTCTATAGTTCCCACTCTTTTATCTGAAGATTAATGTGAAATTGCTATGAGATTTTATATGGTGTGTGGCTAGTGATGTAGTGGTTAACACATTTTATTTGGTAAGCACAAGGTTACTGGTGCAATTCTAGCCAGAAGGGTATCAGGAAGGGGATCTGGTACATCTGCTGTGGCAACCTTTTGTGGCAAGGGACGAGCTGAAAGTAGCTTTAATTACTGCTTGTATGGGTACTTTTTTTCCATCTAAGTCTGACTAACCCTAACATATTTTGATATATGACTAGTTATCTTGAAAACAAATAGCCAAATCTTCATTAACTTACATATTCCTGGTTTCTGCTAATGAAATATAGCTGTTGGCCCAAAGTTTCTGATGTGCAAGTCATCAGCTGACTGACACTTATATGAAGGTTTATGTTTATGGGCCCTAGAGGGTGCCCATTATCATAGTTCCTATAAATTTGTTACTCAACTGGCCTTTGAATGTGTTCTTCCAGGTGCTTCACTTACCTGTACTTCCAAGACATGTATGTTATGCTAATATACATGTCTACATCCAGTATTTATATGGATATAAGATGATCGGCTGTCCGTCTCTGTGTTGGCCCTATGATTCACTGGTAACTGAGCAAGGACTTTACCTTTTGTGCAATGTCGCCTGGGACAGGCTAAGGTTCATGATTAATTTGGCGTGATTTCCATTAAAAAAGCTAAATATTTATTAAATAAGAGAAAAAACAAGAGGTATGAACACCAGTACAATTAGAAATGGTAGTTTCTAATTTGAGATCAGTGTTTTTCTATATGAAAATCCCACTGATGTTGATGGAAATCATGACTTTTAATGTGAAGGGAGACTAAGTCACAGTTGACCTGTACCTTTCACACATGCTTTATTGTTCAGAGCTGCCAAAATGAAAAAAGATCACCCTCAGCTACATAGACATTGACTGTGCTCACAGAAAGGATCTCAAGGATTTCCTCCATTCACTCAGACTGTCACTTACAGTCCTCCACCTCCTGCCAACTCCTTCATCCCACCCCCACCCCCCAGTTGGTCAGGATAGTATCTGACACCTTGGCTGATGTTGCTTCAACTCTTGTTGAGGTATGTGTGCTGAGTGCTTTTTAGCAACAGCTCTGAATCATAGGGGCTTTTCATGCATTTCTTTCATCTTCACTGCAGAGGAAAATCTATTCCATTAGATTACTATGATTTCCATTAGATTACCATTAGATCACTGTGCAGTCTGCCGCAGTCTTTTGCAAACATAGTCTATAGGGGATGAATAGTATTTTGTAAGCTTTATATTAGATACAATGCATTGTTTGCTGCCTGTGGGTACTAAGCTTTGACAAACCCAGAATCTCATGTAGATAAAATACTTTTCCTTTTTGTTTCATTCTCATAGATTTAATTCTCTCCTGCAGTATAGAATGAAGATGGAAGCTGATACTGAATAGTGACGAAAGGCAAATACACTCAAAAGATAATTTTCAATCACTAATAACTGTCCATCACCCTCATGACCACCACTTTTCTCAAAAAAGAAAGAAAGAAAAGAAACAAAGGTGGGTTAGGAAGTTTGGAAGATGGGGGAGTTGATCATTCATCCAACCACCTTTTAATGTACAAGGTTTTTCTAATGCTCTAATGCGTTTGCTTGTATTAGATTGATGTTATAAAGCTTTATGCTTCTGTCGTTCCTATTGTGCCTCTGAATGCACGGGCAGGAACTTTGCCACTAGATGTAGCTGAAGTACTCAGGTACCAGCAACAGTGCTCAGCAAACATCCTACCCCTGATGTCAGCTTGATGATGGTTCTGCAGGTCTGTTTTTCTTTCATGTAACACAGCATAGTGACAGAGCACAGGGTCATTATCTTTGAGTAGAATTTTTGCTTTTTTCTCTATTTAACCACATTGTTTTTACATTTTGAGAGAGAGATTCTTTTAAATTGTTCATGATATTAACATTTACATTTTATCAAGTGTTTCTGATATAAATAAAACCATTCAAAGGCTATTTGTGTTCAATGCTTACGGATCCATATTAATGCATAGAAAGGATGCCAAATGTGATAAATGCTTTTGTTCAGTTGTCCCTACCAATCACTTCTTTATATATCAAAGTGACAGACATGGTTTTATATGCAGCATAACTTCAAGCGATATACACTTCCCTTTTCCTTCCCTGTGGCTTGTTCTGAGATTGCAAAGAAACAATGTGGCTGGTGGGCAAGAGGTTACAACACTGATTGTGCAATTTTTTCTTCCTTTTCAAATCACCA
Source organism: Oreochromis niloticus (assembly GCF_001858045.2). Taxonomy (NCBI): domain Eukaryota; kingdom Metazoa; phylum Chordata; class Actinopteri; order Cichliformes; family Cichlidae; genus Oreochromis; species Oreochromis niloticus. The sequence continues at coordinate 35,068,477 of NC_031965.2, forward strand.
GCTTCTGCTCTCCAAATGTAACAATCACCAGGAGGGTGGGATAGAGGCGCTGACATTTGACCTGATTTTGAGCAGATCTGTGACCGCAAGCTCGGCGTCTGGCTTTTACGTGCTGCATGTAACTTAAAGTGACACTTGCCTGAAGCTCCCTTGGAGGCGCAAAGCTTGGTTGGCACTCTGAAACCACATATGACAAGCAGGGGAAGGGAGCAAAAGAGGGAGTTTGCCAGGGTAAGGGGTGTTTGTCAGAATAACACTAAGCAAAGGCAGTTGGAAAACAATGAAATAAAAAAAAAGAAAGTGTCTCGCTCTCTTTCTATTCCCATAGGTTTTGTTGTTTGACTTGTTGCTTTTCTTGCTCTTGTGCTGGTTTCTTCACCTAAGAGATGCCCTTGGATAGTTAAGTAAGACACCATGAGAAAAAAAAATACAGGACCCAGGAAAAAGTGCAGTTACAGTAAACGATACAGCAACTGCAAAGATTTTATTGTTTTTTTTAATTTTTATTTAATGTATGTTTTAATTTAACAGATTATTTGATATTTCATTTAACAGAGATTAACAGGACAAGCAGCAATATAAATAAGCTACGGGATGGGGTTATTGGTTTTAACCATGACTTGTTTGACTAAACCAAAGGCAAATCATAAGCTTTGTTTCATGTTGACTGAATATATTTGCTGCAATCTTTTTCTCACTGTGTCTACAAAAAGCTGATAAATAATGATTGTTCACTTTCAGGTAACGTTACAGAAGACCCACTAAGTTCTGAATTCCTCTATGTATTGTGTATTGAAATTTTGGGGTCATGCCATGGGACTTATATTAGATTTATATAAAATTAGTGGTTCTGCTCAAGTCTGTTGGATTTGACAGAAAGTTAAAAAAAAAAAAAAACAAGGCATATGGCCGGAGTTTATATGTAAAATATTTTCTTATTAAGTCCTATTACTGAAACACTGACATTTGAAACTTAAAGCAATCATATAACTTACAAATTTAATCGAGCAAAATACATCGCTACAAGCTCTCATAATCATAATTATAATTTTATCACTAGGTAATTCTACAGAGCAGTACAAAAAAACCCCAATTATTTCAGTGCTAATATTTTATCAACAGGTAAGGATGGCTTTTGTCTAGAACTGTTTTTTGTTTTTTTGCTTTTTCATTTTTTTGCAGCACTACTGCTTGTACATTGACCCTGGGAGCTCAGCGCACTGCATCTTGAATAACAATTGCAAAACATATGCAAATCATCACCAATTTGACATCACAGTTACAGCAAAAAAATACAATAAAATACAGAGGCATGATGGAAATAGCAATATTTTTTTTTAGGGGAGACTAAATGTGATGAGCATGGCTGGGTCACAGTCCAGACTGTCATCATTATATATCACATCATCAAAAGTTATTAAGTTTTGAGGTTCTAAATTTTTTTTCTATGTACTATATTTAAGATGTATTGCCTGTGCCCTATGACCAACAAAAGCTTAGAGTCCTAAAGGGCCCAAGTAAAGTTAAAGTACAATCAAAAGATTTTTAACGTGTTTGTAATGTTCATTTTATATGCTAGCACTTTGGAATGTAATTATCTCTGAAAGTCAAGGATAAATGCCTTTTGAAATTATTATTATTATTTTTTGTAATATCTGTAACAGGTAGTCAGAAAAGATTAGAAAAAAATGTCTAAAATATCAAAGAGGACTGATCTTTGGTCTACCCATGTCCCTTCCTCTTTACCATTCCATTCACTGCATTGTCTCTTCCCTTGCCGGACAGGTTTTGGTAACAGTGTTGAACCTATGTTGACATAGACATAACTTTTTGTGTGTACTAATTGTTCTTGAAATATGTTGATGTCAAAAACAAAACAAAATAATAACATAAAACAAAATACAAACAAATAACTAGACTTATAATTTACATTAACTGTTATATTTGAAATGCAGTTTTCTTTTCAAGAAGTTGGAAAAAGAGAAAACTGTCTCTTTTGAGAGGTTTTCAGCGACTTTTTTGTATTTAAAATAATATTCTGCAAACACTTTTTTAACAGTTTGGTTTATATTGTGTATTTTACATGACAAACACATATTCAAGTATTTTGTGCATGGATTAATTTTAAATATATCAGTGGGAGAGAAAATGCCTTGGAAGTCTAGAATAGCCGACACATATGAAAGTGAAGTTAAAACATTTGGCAACAGTAACTGAGTCAGTACTGGCATATTGAGCGGTCAGTTGCACATTTAGCTGTGCAGAAGGTCAGACTGCAGCATAAAAGTATTACACATTAAGTGTTACAAGAATTATTACAACCAATAAGCTGTGGTTATAAGATGTCGTGATGATGTGGAATGCTCAATACTAAAAAAAAAAAAATCACTTCACTGACTGACAGAATTTTGACATCAGTAATTAATTAGTGGACAGATGAAATGATGAATGGCATATGCTAGATTAAAAATAAACTCTGAAAGTGTCTTTCTTTGCTGTAAAAGTTGAATGTGAGGGGCGAATAACTGAGTAAGTGAATCTGCACACCTTATAGACTCTAAACAATACAGTAATTACTGCAGTTAATCATCATTTGAGAGGACTTTATGTGGTTCAGTAGATGTTGAGCATGTGAGAGAAAAGATGAATATCGTATTCTTTGAATGAAGAAGTGAGAAAGGAAGCTCTTCTCCACCATCACGCATGGACACACACTTGCACACACACAGCGGACTGCACATTTATAAGCAGGAAATTTGTCTCTTTGAAGTGTGCTCTTATGCAGCAAAGAATACCTGAAGGCCTACATGGCTTGCTGACCTGCAAGGACAACAGGGTGGGTACATCCCGATTGTTTATCCTTTTACTATACGGTGCAGATCATTTTTCAGGCTCATATCATTACCCAACAGGGAAGATGGAATCTGATAATGTGTGTGTGGATGATTCAGCTGCTGCATTTGCTTATTATTCATTGTGGCACAGTGTCTGATTTCCCCTCTTCTGGCTCTACGTCTGTGGTACAAACTGGAGATTGATGCTGCTTCATGACTTTCTTCTTTGTCCCTGGACTTTCTTGTATGTCAGCCTTGAAGATGTCTTTAAGTAAGAGCTCTCTGTCTGACTGAGTGACAGCACAGTGAAGCAGAGAAAATCAGCTCCTTTTAACAGTTGTCCTGATGATTCGTTTCAAACAAGGACCTTGGCCTCATACAAAGAGAATGCCAGAAGCTACATTAGCAGTGTTAAGGTAGGGTGACCTGACAGGCACTTGCACCAATGCGCAAATGCCTTGAGCTGCAAGACTTTGTTTTGTTATCCAGGCTGGTGGGACCATTTGTAGTTTCCTCCTGTTTTTAATCTCTCCTTCTCTCTCTCTCTGTCCCTTTCAATTAAGGCATAATGGCCCAAAGCATATGTTAAAAAAAAAAAAAGTTGTGAACACAATAAATAGACCATGTTTAAATAATTAATTATTTGTTTTGCTAATCTGTTTTACCAGATTCACATGTTTCTACATATCAGGGCTTCCTCAGGAGAAAAGCAAAAAATAGACATAGAAAGAGGAGAAAAATATACTCAAGACCTAATTTATAGATTGTTAATAAATTAGTCTGAGACAGATATCGTAAATCTGATACTAACATTGAGGCTCATTATGCCACATTTTTCATTTGTTTTATTTGTGTGTGTGTGTGTGTGTGTGTGTGTGTGTGTGTGTGTGTGGCTTGTATATGTATGTAAACTGTATACTAAACAGCCATAACATTAAAGCCACTACCAAGCCTCTAGCAACAGCTGTGAACCATTGAATTATATTGTTATACATGTGAAAGTTCAATCACACTTCAATCAAACTACCCATATTTCACACATGGGTATTGCATTAAGTGCTGTTAAGTCATGTAGCTTTTAAGATGAAATTGTTGGACCTGGTGGTAGTTTGAAATAATGCTGAGTGGCTTGTAACAAATTATTTTTGTATGTTATGCAAACCAACTTTTAATTATAATATCATAATCCATATCAGAAATATATAAGATTTCACAAAAGTAGAATACTGTATACTCCTAAAGTTTCCCAAATACAGGCTGAAATAAATACACTTAGTTAGTTCCCAACACGTCAAACTTTAGAACAAGAAACAACATATGTATCATAGATAATCATGGTCCGTTAAAATGTTGTTAAACCAGCGGGGACGAGCTAAATGGCTTTGTCACAACAGGACCTGAACAAACATGAAATGTCACAGAATCCAAAGGCATAATCCAGCTCAGTAATGTTGCCTGAAATGGTGTGTACATTATGTTTGAATTACCTGCCACTGCACATATACACAGTAACTGTTGCTTAAGGCAAAGTAGTGTCTTTTACAAGCAGTTCGCAGACAGAGACACTTTCAGCAGCATTAATGGACTGTTAATATGTTGATCTGTTCATAACCACGAGGCATTTTGCTGCCAGAACAAATAGGCTTCAAATTCAGAGACTGATAGAACCCTCAAATGACAGAGGCTCTGACTTCGTAGCTGTAACCATTTAGTCTTACAACAAAATAAATGAGAGCATTTAAAAAACCAAAAGTGGGATAAAGCCAACATTTTGCACAATACAGTTAAAACTCTTTACCTCCTCCTGTCTCCACCTGGATCCTCGCTTCTTCTGTGCTATCAGGGAATAAAACATATCAGAGTGTCAATGAAGCTTGTCATGAAAATGTAAATTGGATTTGGGAATTTCATTTCCGTTTCACAAATTTCCTAATGCTTCTAAATAATATTGAATGCCACTGAGAATTAAAGTCAGAAGAAAAAATAAACTTGTAAACACTGAAACCTGTATCATATGGCATGTAGAGTATACAACCGTGAGGGCACATGTGGTCTCAATGGAGCCCAAACCCATTTTTAGCTTCCTGAAATCAGCCTGTTTCAACACCAGTCACTGTGGCTCTGACACTCCAGGGAACAAAGACAATGAAAATTCATCTTAATCTGGCGAATCCTTGCTGGCAGCCTCCCGACTCTCAGCCCCATGGGGCGACAATAATTAATCAAGCTAGCATTAAGTAGGCGGGGTGCAGGGGTAATAGATCAATTGACAAGCTCATGATAAGAATCGATGAAAGAGATAACCTTGGCTAAGGTACAAAGTCTGGAAGATGGGAGGAGAATGTGGGGGAAACGAGAGAGAGAATTCTGAGATGCGATGATTTGGCTCAAGGTTATGATTGTAAGAAAAAACAACATCTATTCATTTCAGACTTTTTCAAAGATAAAGCCAAACCTCAATGCTGAACCGAAAAAGACATATACACACACACACACACTTAGTGAAACCATAAAATCTGAATCCTTTTGCTTTAAACACCTAATCATTTCTTGCATTGTCCCTAGAAATTTGGAATTGCATTTTTTTTCTTTAAAGGAATGAAGCTGAATGGAGTGGAGCTCAAGTTAGGGTTAGGGTTGATAGTGAGTCTACAAAATGATCATCTTTTACAAAAGAGATCGAAATTCGCAACCAGGCTCCAGCAGAAGCACTGTGATTATTCTAGAAAAACATTTATTTGCTTGCTTGTTGAGACTTGGTTGAGAAGACCAGTACCATTTTCATGGCTGTATATTACACATAGCTAGCTGCTGACACCATATCCCATTTTTTGCTCCATACAACAAAAGAGAATAAAAAACAATACATTGCAGAGCTGAGTGATGTTATATGGTATGTAGCTATTTTTAGACCAGATGTAGTGACTTTCTGATATTGTGTTATCACCTTAAGTGTACTCATCAGCCACTGCAGACTTAAGCAAGTCACTGCTTGTAGCCACCAAATGGTCTTCTATACCATCTCTTGCTCTGAGGAGGCATAGCAGCACAAACGTAATGGTAATATGAGGGCGGATCTGTACTGCTGATGGTATTTCAAAAGACAAAAATGACAAAGAGAATTTGCAGTTACACCATGGAATACACTATAGAACTGTGTTTGCACAGTGCAGTAAATTCTGGTTGTGTTACAGTATTTAATGGTGACAGTGAGAAATTGTGTCCAAATATGTCACATATGTTACAGTGTTTGGTCCCAATGTGCTGCAATGGCTATGTTCTTGATAAAATAAAATTAACAAGCTGCCACATTCTTGTAATACTGTGAACAACAGCTACCTTTTTCCATTGCATGGTTTTGACCACATATTCTTTAAATCCACTTTTTCATTGAATTTTTCTTTTCTTCTTTGGGCTGATTTGAAATATGATTTTAAATACTTAAATCTTAGATCAGTGATGGTAGTGACAAAAGGTGAAGCTGCAGACCAGCTGGAGCTGGCAACAGGCCGTCTAGAAATAAAACTTGGGATAATGATATGGAACCCAACTGATCTTCTACTCCTACTGAGGTTGTAAAATACCTCTATTGATCCTCCATCTACAACTAAGGAACATGACGTGCTTTGTTGAAATATATGATAAACATGCTCAGTGTTCAAACAGTGCTGCTTACATTTCAGACCATCATCACAGCAGATTTCTTGATACGGTCAAATGAAAGTTTTATGTGTTTTGCTTAAAATGTCTCAGTTCAAAGAGTAAAAAGTTTCCAAACAACATTCTGGCTCCTCTGTTTGGTATTGATTGCTTAAACAATGTGAGATCATACTAAAACGGGAACATATCAAAAATATTGATATATATACTATACTACCCTTCAATTTTAATCTGAAAAGTGGAACCCTTAAAGAGAGATAAAGGTGAAAGGCAAGAGACAAGTCCTTTTCTGGTTTTATTAGGACATTGCTATTTCCCAAGACTCACCACGGCTGAATTAGGGGTAGTGACTATCCTTCTGAACAGTAATCCAAATATCCTGAGGCATACTATATCTCTGTGAAAACCCATGAGAGTGATAAAATTACACTTGTGTTTGTTCTATGCCAACACAGTTTGTCACAAATTCTGCAATGCTATATGTGTGACAGTTGTTTTTTTCAGCTTCAGATGTCTGTTGTTCACACTTCTTGCTGTTTGTCAACTATCATTGGACTTCAAAAACGAGGCAAAAAATATATGTGCTTGTCCAGGACTTTGAGGTTGCACGAAAGTCCTTATTCCGCCATGTAAAGTCCAGCAACAACCAGACACTATGTGAAGTCTATTGTGTTTATACTTCTTCTATAGGTATCAATACCATCAATCTTTTCATCTAAATCTTATCAAAAGACTGAAAGGATGCATTTCCTGAAAAGTCGGGAAATATGTTGTTGTTGCTATAAATGTTTCGTTAATAATATTAAACAAATTCACATTTAACATACAGCCAAAAAAGTGTTAGATTCATGTTTAGGCAGCTTGTCTGGATTTACGTGATGGACTAGTTGAGCAATTAAAGTCTAATAAACAAATTAACAATTACTGCACTCGGTAATACACTGGGTGTGTGATGTTTTGTTTGTTTGGTATTTTCCTCTGTCCTTCACACAGTTTGAAATTTCTTTATGTCTTTATGTCCTTCATCTGTCTGACTTTCTCTTCAAATACTCTAAAAAATTTCACCCATAGTGGAATCTCAAGCATCATTCTGAGTGGGAGTGATCAGCTCTGGCAACCGTTTTGGAGCTGGAACGCAATGCAGCCATGTCCGATCTATTCCCAGGGTAAAAGGGCACTCTCAGAGCACGTCCTCAACCCAGGCCAATTACCCGGTTTGACAATTTCAGAAAAATGATCCAGGGCTTCTTTGTGAGTTAATGGGGCTTTTTTCTCCCCCTTACACATGCGCCGTAACGGGATCGTCTTGCTGACAGATACAAACAACTGAACAAGAACAAAAATGCCTTTTTGTCAAAAAATGTTAAAACATTTTTACGATTGTCTACATTTTTTGTTAGAGGAAATTTGATAATTGTGTTTTTACCTACTAGTGTGCTATTTAGATTTACATTATTTATACAAGAAACATAAAATGATGCAGAAGTCTTTAATCCAGTTAAGAAGTTGCTTAAAGTTTGTTATAACTCCTCCACGTAGCTTCTGTCATAACTTCTCCAAAAATGGCTTTTACACATAATGTGCTGTTAATGTAATGCACTGATCAGAAGGTTTGTGGTTCGAACCCTTGTTGCTCCCATCTGCATGTCAAATGTCAGTGGGTACTAACTCAGAGTTGCTCTCATAGGAGCATGGATGTGTGAATGTTAGATAGATGACCTGCTCTACCTCCTGAGCTATTGTCACATCTTATGATATCCAGTATTACCACCATGGCTTGAATACAAAATTTTCTTGAGTTTTTGTTGAATATGTCAAAACACTTGTAATTTTTCTCTGTCTTATTGAGTCAGTGGCTTCTGGACTGCACTGTTTAATTTATTGTCTATGCATGTATATATCACATTTGAATCAATATGAAGAGCTCGAGGATGGAAAATACTGAACAATAATTGCTAGAGAGTTAAGACAGTGATTTAATGTACAAAAAAAGATATATTATTACAAAGTGATTCTTTGTTATATTACTGAACCCCTGCCCTACTCCAACTTCAAAACACCAGATGGATCTAAGCAGCTGCCCTCCCCTACACCCTACCCTTTGTTCACTCTTCACAGGTCCAAAGGGCCTATTTCTACCTGGATAGAATTGCTTGAAATCATGTGTTCAACTCCACACATCCTTTAAAGCAATGCAGACTCTTGGGTAAAGTTGTCAGATTTGTGAACTCATCACATATTTCAGACAGTCAAAGGTTGCAGCCTAAAGAAATCAACCTTTTGTCCCAGCACACAGAAAAATTATGAATACTAGCTAAAATCTAATAATTATCCACGTCACTTAAACAGTTCAAGACTTGACGATGGAGCCTACAAACCCCATTTTAATACAGTCTGTCTGGAGGGCAGGCATAAAAAAGTCATTTTAAGTGACAGAAAAGCATTTTAACTGACCTGAGGCTAACTGAATGAGGTGTTATAACCTAATAGCATTATTTACAGATCTTAATTCTAATGATGCTTTTCTGTTGTTTAATATCAAACTATGATACCATCAGTTTGTAATATACAGTACACCCCTGAAGCATGTTGATAATGGCCACTTAACACAAATTGCATCTGAAGTGCACTTTTTCTTCCACAGAGATAAACAGCCTTATACTGCAGCTATTATACTGATTTTTTAAATTGATTTTAATTTTAATTTTTATATCTACCATAGTCACAAAAGGTGTCCACATACAACTGTAACACAGGTATTTTCTTTTCCAATATTTATTTGAAATAGCCTACACACTAGATACTTCTAAGTATTTAGCAAAACCACAGCAACAGATTTATAATAGCAGTAGATAATAGCAAACACAGTAAAAAACTTTTACTTTCTAACTCAATACAAGATACAGTTACTACATTAACAAGAAACAGATGCTGGGATGAATTAGTTGAGAAACTCAGCTACCTTGTTAATGTGGTTTCCTTCACTATTTGGGCAATTATATGTAATAGTTACTGATACAGGCATATATATAAAACCATTAACATCTTTATCCATTTAGTTTTTCCAACTCTGAAACACCTGGAAGACCAGACACTGCAGCATGAAAATAAAGATCAACCAATATAGCAGCATTTTTAAATCAATTTTAATACATGGTAGGCAGATAAATAATCCAAATAAGAGTATTTGTAGTTAAAATTATACAAGTGCTGCCTACATGGATCCCTTGAGTCGAGAGGAAGCCCCTAAGACAAAAATGAATTGATGCAGAGTTGTTTGCCAGATGAACTTAACATGGGGGCATTTATAACATGTTGTTGAGGAAAGTGAGGGCGCTATCTTTGCCTGTGTAGCAGGTGATAGATCAGTGTTAATTTCAGATAAAACAGCAAAGATTATGCATTAACAGTGACACCAAACGCCTAACTGTGTGTCTGCTTTTTCACTGCCAATCCTTACTATGAACATTAAATTAAAGTGTTTTTTATTGTTAAAAATTGCAGCCGTTCTTCTACTGTGAAAACATTGAAATTAATGGACTGGTTCATATTTAGTGATTTTCTACTCTACTTAAAGCATCTTTTTTGCTTTATATGTAAAATTCACGCTCCAGATGTATCAGAGAGCAATTTGGGGTTCAGTATCTTGCCCAAGGATACTTTGGCATGCAGCCAGGAATCAAACCACTAACTCACTGATTAGTAGATGACCTACTCTACCTCCTGAGCTACAGTCAACCCAAGAAAAAGTTATGCCGTCACTTGAGCAACGCCACACTTGGCCAAATGCTTTCAGCACTTGGGTCAAACATTTCAAAGTTAAAGATTATGCCAAATGCAAAGAAAAACTTGAGAGTTAATATTGCAACAAAAACTCAACAACCGTTATTACAGTACATAAAATGCTTTTTGTTTTCAGTGTTTTGAATGAAATAAACAATGTCATAATGTTAAGATACCTTTATTAGTCACACAAGCATGCAAATCGAGTTAGATACGCTACAGGAACTACTTTTTTTTTTAAATTTCCATAAATTTGATGCTATCAGTTGTCCAGTTGGCATCAGCCAAAGTAAACACAACACCCATATATTACTACCTGTTGATAGAAAGCTAATAGTTAAATTACATATTAGACACATATTACTACATTTAGTTATCTTTTAGCTCAGTATTCTTCTCCATAATGGGCAGCACGGTGGTGCGGTGCTCAGCACTGTTGCCTCACAAGAAGGTCCTGAGTTCAATTCCACCATCAGGTCAGGGTCTTTCTTTGTGGAGCTTGCATGTTCTCCCCATGTTTGCTCGGGTTTTCTCAGGGTACTCTGGCTTCTTCCCACAGTCAAAAGACATGTAGTTACTGGGGTTAGGTTAATTGATGATTCTAAATTGCCCATAGGTAGGAATGTGAGTGCGAATCGTTGTCGGTCTCTGTGTGTTATCCCTGCGACAGACTGGCGACCTGTCCAGGGTGTACCCTGGAATAGAAAACTAGGAATTGCAAGGAAACTGAGGAGCACGGAGGAAACACACAGCAATGATGGACAGCATGAAAACAGGCAGAGGAAGACATAGGACTAGATAGACAGGATAACGAGGGAATAGGAAACAAGAGGGAAACACAGCCGGAACTAGTCAGACTAACAAGAGACGGAAATAAAAACTGAACATAATGCACACAGGACAGGAGACTATCAAAATAAAACTGGAAAAATGCAACACACACTAAGACACAGACTGACTGAAATACAGATAAGAGAGGGAGCGAGAGACACAACCAGGAAACAGATGAATAAACATGGAGGCAGAACTAACATACATGATAAACATGACAGACTACACGGGGAAGCACAAAAGGGAACAGACTAAAATGAAGAAGAACCTAAAAACTATAAACTAAACTGAAACTAAATGCAACATGAGAACATAAGAAACATAGAAAAACTGGGTCACAGACCCAGTACCATGACAGTTATTTTTAATGATTTCTTCAGAACCATTCTTTTTCCACGGTGTAATGATGGTACAGCATTCGTCTTTAATGACTTTAAAAAACAAGAACTGGGTGCACAAGTTTGAATTTATTTTGGATTTTTTTCTAATCTAAACAGGATAAAAAGTATACATATAGGTCCCAAATATACACATGCATACGTAAATTTCAATTTACTTATTTAAAAGGGACAATTAGTTTGACATATAGTTCCAGTATGAAACCGATGTGCTGCACAGAGAGTTCCTAATTTCCAAACCTTGTCCCTTGTCGGGCTTTTACACTCACATGTAAAATTTTACATTCACATCTTTTAATAATTGGTGCAGAAGATTCTGAAATTCTTTTAACTTGACAGGACAAAGGCCTATTAACTTCTTGTTGTCATTATCATCATCATCAACCTGCTAAAGCTTTAAACAGTCAACAGGACTGATGAGATGGAGGCAAAACTGTACATTTGGTGGGCACAAAACCAAAGCAAGGGAATTAGGAGATTTGACAGACGATAACTCTCATTGAGTAAACCGCTATGCATAGCACCATTTTACATATATATTTGGGTGATCTGCTCTTAATTTATTGGCCATACCAGCTTTAAATATGATGAAATACATTTTCTGACAATTTTCCCCTGCTGCTGTCTTTTTTTAAAACCTACACTTTAATGAACTAGTCATTTATTGGTTGACCTCTTTTTCAGGTTTTCTTTCTGACCTGTACTAAGGCTCCAGATCCTCTCAATATTAAATGCATTCAGTGTATTTCTTTTCTTTTCATTGTGTACCAGAACCAAGTGCTGCTTGGAAAGGTTTTATATTTCTCATGATGCACTTTGTAGAATGTGTAAATAAAACAAGCTTGCACTCTGATTCAACTTGGCTGGTGTTTCTATTTTAAAGGATTAGTTAACCTTATATTCTTTTATCCACATGTTTTATTATAGTGGTGTAACATTTTATTCAACTAGAAACTAATATAGGTAGATCAAAGAAACCATTTAACATTTTCTATTTAGCTTTAGCTATAAGGACTTGTCCTTTGGGTCACTTGTCTGCCTTTCACTTATCTTGACAATTACTGTGCTGCTAACACTAAACACTCCAAATTAAAGTTTGCCTGGCAAGGAGCATACATTCATCAGTGAAGCTGGCTGAAACGTGCTGCACTTTCAAGAGTGAATAATGCCAAAGCAATGAAGCTCTAAGTGGATTTTCTGCCTGCTCCCCTGCATGGCACTCACATCAGAGAGCCCATTTGAAGTGTTTAGTCTTGGAAACATTAATCCCTATAATTTCAACTATGGTGTGCCTCCTCTGTCAGGTACATTAGGTCTGCATTGAAGAACCAGGAAAAAAAAAAGCAAAGGAGCCCTGGTGTTGTCCACCAGTAATTAGAATGCCATGCGTTCTTCCTTATGAGGTAAAATGCCACTTATTATAAATGAAGGCCTGTCACACTTTAAATGTCTCCACTGAGAAAAATGGGGGGGGACACAATGACAAGAGGGAGTGAGAGAAAAGAGAGAGAGGAGGGATTTGCCTTGTAATGTCGCAAATGTCATTGGTTCAAGTCATAAAGTCAGTATAGGTAAGATTCCTGTAACATCTGAAATGCATCATTGTATGGGTACTTTTGAAATGGATCAAGCCTCTGTTGATTTGCATAATTACCTCCACGAGGGAAGTTGTGTCACTGGTACAATTTGTTTTTTGTCTGTTTGTTAGTTAGTCAAACAATACTTAATGGACTGTAATTGAATTTGGTGGAAAGCCTGGCCACAAGCCGGAAATGGGACTAGTTATCTGCTGTTGGTGTGGATTCATATCCATTTGTATGTAAATTATTTTTAAAATAATTTTTATTTCACTCTCAAGTTCTTATGGCTAAAATGTAAAAAGAAAGAAAGAAAAAACAACGGGTACTATTTTTTTTCTTGAAGCAGATACACAAGTAATTGTGATAGTACTAAGAGAGAAAATAATGAACTTTGTGGGTTGTTCATGTGGATGTATCAATGAGAATTGGTTACAAAACAATTAGCAACACAACTGTGTCATAAACGATTAACATTTGGCGAACCCTAACAACAATACAAGGAGCCAGAACAAAAGGGATGAACTGAGTCTTGCTAAGGGGAATACAGGGGCATCAGAAAAAGTACAGCCATCACATGCAGCCCAGTGCCAAGCTACACATGAACTGGACAGCTCGAGAAAACTGCAGAAACAGAGCAAAGGAAAAGGTATGTGAAGAGGGGCAACCTAGTGCTGAGCTTACAAGCACTAGGTTGCACCTTGTTTGTTGTTTTCTCCCAAGTAACAGCAACATGCAGGACGAGTGGACAACAATGGTTAGCATAAAGCAGGCCTGCAATAAGTAGTTACTCAAGCTTCTCATGGTTCTTCTTCCTGATGTTGCTTTCACTTGGTATAGCTACATCCAGTGGCGGTCCTAGCCTGTTTGGCGCCCTGGGCGAACACTCCCTCTGGCGCCCCCCCCCCACACACACACAAAACATGTTAAGGATTGTACATTAACATAAAACTGTTGTCCACACACACATATGAAGAGAGAGAGAGAGTATGCATAGTATGCAAACGGCTACCAAACAGCCATCATAATTCGTCATACAATGAGAACAGGACAAATCAACAATTGACAATGACTAATTAATATTAAAATCTGTAACATAATGTATTGTTTGGAGTTTAGTCTGTTACTGTTACTATTTTTACCATTTCTTCTTGGGGCAACTGTAACCCACATTATTTCCTTAGGGATTAATAAAGTATTCTGATTCTGATTGTTTCAGGATGACCTGCCATTATCCAATGACACATCTGCTTACCTGTATCTTTTGCTCGTTTCTCCTCCGCTTCTTTTCTCTTTTTTCTAAACTGAGCACCTGATGGCTTTGAACTTTTCTTGTCCATCTTCCATTGGTTTTAATTTTGCACTCCAGTATGAACACCCATCCCTCAACCAGAGGATCACCACAACATAACCTAATAGACCTACACCTTAGTTCGCAGATTCACTTTGTCTAGGGTTTATTTCTGGGATTTCACACAACCCAGGATTCAAATCATGAATACATAATGGGCTTGGATTTACAACATTATGAATGAAATGTGCTCTATGTGGAAGCAGCAGGTCTCCCTCCCCTTTCGACGGGTTATGTGTGAGACTTTAAATCATCAAACTGTAAATTATAAATTTTAAATTGTTATTGATCCCTTTACCCTGAGTCCTAAAGTGTATATTTATTTTCTTACTCTACTATATTTATTGTTCGTTTATTTGCACTGCTGTAACTGGAGCCTCGTCGTCTCATCTCTCTATATACTGGACTGTATGACAATAAAGTTTACTTTGACTTCAGCAGCGCGCAGGCGCACCGAGGGCTCTCGCGCTCAGTTTTCGTGTATAGAATTTCGAAAAAACATCGGTGCAAATTATAAGTCTGTATCACAATGTCCGGTGTTTTCGTGTTTGTTGTTTTGTTTTTATTTTGTTTTATTTTGCGAGTTGGTTATTAGATGCTGCTCCAGCCAGCCAGTGAATCCTCCGCCGCCCCGCCCTCTCCTCCCTGTGCCGCAAGCAGCAGGTGCACCTCGCAAACGGAGGGCGCCCTTACTCCCAGCAAATGGGCGATAGAAAACCGATCGGTGCCTATGACATTCCCAAATATGCGCTGGCTGCCGTCGGGGCAGCATGAGTACGAGCATTTTTTTTTTTTTTTTTTTTTTTTGCCGATGCCCGTGATGCCGCCCCCCATCACGATGCCGCCCCGGGCAACCGCCCGTGTCGCCCGTATCTAAAACCGCTACTGGCTACATCTATCACTACAGCTGTCTTCCTTTGCTCTTCCCTAGTCGCTCTCAGGTGGTACTGTTAAAAAAGACAAACAAAAAAAAACAACTAACAACCAAGCGACCCAAGAGACTTCCCTGTTTTCATAATCTGAACAACTGCTGTTAGATTTATGTTTATATAATTGCATTACAGTGACAAAAATTCTAGAATGTGTTCCAGCCATAATGTTTGGCAGTGCACTAGTTTATCAGATGTTGACAAGGTCGGACTCAAAAGATGGCCCACATACTACTACAATGATAATCTCTTAGCTCTCAACATATTTCATTTAACCTTCCTCTATTTCCAGAATCTAGATTTTCTCTTTGCTCTCTTTGCATTGAATGGCTCAATTGAATGGCCACTTTGTAGACATCACATCGAATCTAAGCACAAATGTTACACTAAGGCCTTTGAACATCTGAAAACCAACCACTGGAGTTATGTTTTCAAATGAGTATGCCACCCATATTTAATTTTAATATTGCTATTCTTTTTGAATGTCCTTAAAACTAGGGATGGGTATTGATAAGATTTTAACGATTCCGATTCCATTTTCGATTCTGTTTAACGATTCGATTCTTTATCGATTCTCTTATCGATTCTTGTTTTTAAAAAGGAGAACACTAAGGTCGATTAGCTTAGAACTGTTTTATATCTTCTCTTTCAACAAGATAGAAATTTAGGAGTAACATGGCCTTACAAACCCAACAGTGAGATCTTAAGAGATCCAGCCTATGGCTCTTCAATGGGGTGTCACAGGGTCCCCGGGGAAAATTGTAAACGTAAAATAATAAAATAAATATTCTGCTGTAGCAATAACAAAGTATAACATAAATTATTCTGTAGCAATTACACAAGAATATTCAGTAATGTCCCTGCCAACAATTAAACACATTCACTTACCATCTGCTGTGGCTGCAAGGTTTTGACCACAAACTAGTCACTGCTCGGTGACATGCGGGCCTGAAAAGAGACGCTACCGGTAGACTGCAGCGACAACTGCCAGCGAGCGCCAGCCAGACTCTGTCTGTCTCATCATGGTCACCTAAATGCACAATGGTAGGTTTTGTAATAAGGCAGATCGCGCTAACATAACATGCACTGTTAGTTGATTATTTACCTGCCGCATTAACGGGAGATGACGTGCAAACGTTACCGCTGCTGCTGCTGGGTTGAGATTCACGAGTCCGGAGCGGAATTAAAGACATTCATTTAAGTTCATCGCATGTTTTGTGAGCAAATGCTTTTGCATATTCGTAGTGTTTCCTCCCTTAATGAAATATCTACTTTGCAAGTATTGCAAGTTGCCCTGTTGTCATCCGTTCTCGTAAAGTATAAACAAACTTTTAAGCGTTTGAGCCGCTTAGGCGCCGTGTTTCCTGCCAGGTACGCTCCGATGCTCCGCAATGTGGTGACGTCATTCGGGGCGACTGGAATCGATAAGGGAATCGTTTGCAAAAATGGCAAATGATTCCAAGGAATTGAAACAGTGGGAACCGGTTCTCAACAAGAACCGGTTTTCGATACCCATCCCTACTTAAGACATGCACAATATACACTCTGTGGGGCTTAGATTTACTCCAAGCCTTGTTTCAACATAGATATATGAATCTTCTGAAAAACATGCATACAATACTAAAAAAAAAGTATTTTCTCTCACAACCGAAGCATCCTTATGTGGGGTACAAAGTTAAAGAGTGTAATAGAGAAGCTTGACAGTGTGAATGTCTTCATTTTCCCTGTATTGAAGTTTGAAAAATGGAACCAATCCTTGCCACCTGGGTGTACCTTGAACTGTCTGAAAGAAGCGATTACCTGCTCAGGGTGTGTTGAGGAGGCCTTGGGGTTTTGGTCATCAATTAATCACAAAACTGCAAAAGGTGCTATTAATCAAAACCTAAGATTTCTTTTGGTGATGAATAATTATACTAAAAATACAACAAAATACCCGATACCTCCAAATAATCAGCTACAGCACTGTACTCATCTAAAGTGTAGGTGCTGCACCTTATGTTACCAACATAACTGTTTTCTGATCTGCTTCCATTGTGCTTAAAGATAATTTGTGTTAAGGCAGTATGAGGTTTGGGGAACAACTGTTACGTTCCCCTTAAAAGGTCCAGGGGATGAGCGAAAGTAACAAAAGGTGTCCAGGTCAAAAAAAAGGAGACAGGGAGGCAAAATGGTTAAATTAAAGAGTTTTATTAATGGTTCTAGTAATAACTGAACTAAAAGAAACAGTCAAGCCGCTATCACTTTTCAAAGAAACAAACAAAAAATCAGGCGTCGATCAGTAAACTGAAGAGTAAGTAAAAATAAACTGTCACCAAACACTTCTCTCCACCGAGCACGAGTAATCAGTCACCACACACAGCTTACTAGCTGCAACCACCAGTATGGCTCTCTGGAACAAGAGCTCACCTTTCTCCGGCCTTAAATACTTCTAATTGCTAATGGGAGTCAGCTGTATAAAAAAGGTGGCACCTAAGACAGAGATATGGCAGGACACACCCACACAAGGGCAACTTCAGGAGGAGGCCGTAGCACCCCCTCCCATAAGTACAAACCAGTGGTTTGTCTCAAAACGTGACAAACCACTGGTTTCTCAGGAGGAGGCCCTGCTAGGGCCGTAACAGTGACCATCTATAAAGTCACATTTTATCCAAATCTCTTCACTATGATGCTGAACGTCTTAAGGTAAGACATATATTTTACCTTTAACACTGCTGCTGATCAAATATAATGAAACCTTTATTTTCTTGCTTACATACCCACAGACACACACACACAATATTCCTCCCTCGCCCCTGTGGGTGGTCTATCCTTCAAGCTCAGGTCCTCTACCAGAAGGCCAGGGAACTTGAGGGTCCTGCACAGTATCTTAGCTGTTCCTAGGACTGCGCCTCTTCTGAACAGAGATCTGGGATGTTGTTCCTGGGATCTGCTGGAGCCACTCTCCTAGTTTGGGAGTCACTGTACCTACTGCTGAGATTACCACTGGGACCACTGTTACCTTCACCCTCCACATCTTCTCAGCTCTTCTCTGAGCTTTGGACAAGGAATACGGAGTTTGTCACGCAACGTCAAAAGTATGTGCCTTTTTTCACGTCACGCTGTGCGCCACGTTACTGTTTACATGAGATGAATTTCTACAATGAATTTCGACAGTTTTTACGCAGCTACTGTCCCTCCATTTAGAAAGGCAGAGGCGTCATGGTGTAATTATTTGACGTAGTTGTTTTTTTCCTGTGTTGTGTTGTTACTGTTGTGTTTTTCCTGTGATTCTCCAAGATGGCAGCGCACACTGTTGCAGCGGCTTACGGCTCTCCATCTCAGTACTCCTTTCTTTTCTTTAGTTTGTTTAGTTTGTATGTCCTTCTTATTTCTTTTTGAACTATCAGCTCTGCTTTCAAAGTTCGCTACATCCGCCAGTGCCTCATAGACATCGGTGACCAGCATCAAACATCTGTTTCACTGGACTTTCATCGCATGCACAACATCCCAGATCACATAGCGAGACCACCGGGCTCCACGTGGATTGTTATCGGGACTAGGTGGCGGCGCAGATGGAGGGAGAGGAAGCAAAAGTGGGGCCGTAGGTCCGGCATTATGCTGAGGCTAAAAAACCAACCACACAAGCCACCTCTGCCGAGCCTCTACCTCTCCAATTCCAGATCCCTCGTGCAAAAAACGGATGACCTGGAATTACAACTAGTGGGAAATCCCTATGTTCGTGACTGCTGTGCCTTGATCATCACCGAAACCTGGCTTCACCCGGGAATACCCGATGCTAGCATGCAGCTAGCAGGCCGTACTCTGCTTCGCTGGGACGGGACAAAGGACTCCGGTAAGAGCGAGAGAGCTAACAGTAGTGATCATCACAGCTGTGTACATTCCACCCGATGCCAACGTAAACACGGCGCTCTCTATCCTGCTGAACACCGTTAACGAACAGCAGCGGGCCCACCGGACGGTGTTCACATAATTGCAGGTGACTTTAATAAGGCCAACATAAAGACTGTACTCCCAAAGTTCTATCAGCATGTCAAATGTCCCACCAGAGGAGAAAACACTCTAGACCATGTTTACTCCAACATCAAGCATGCATATAGAGCCATACCCGTCCCCCACATCGGTCAGTCCGACCACACCTCCCTCCTGCTCTCCCCAGCCTACACCCCCCTCAGACGCAGTGCCAGGCCCACCACAAAGACTGTTACAACCTGGCCTGAAAATGCTCTCTACAGGACTGCTTCACACAGAGAGACTGGGACATATTTGAACACCAGGACCTAGAAACTTTCACAGGATCAGTACTGGACTACATTAACTTCTGTACTGCAAATGTGACTGTGGACAAAAGCATTCGGGTTTTCCCAAACCAAAAACCCTGGATGACCAGCGAGGTCCGCTCACTCCTCAAAGCCCGCGATGCCGCCTTCAGGTCAGGTGACAGAGGTCTGTACAGGGCTGCTCGAGCTGACCTGAAAAGGGGGATTAAAAAAGCCAAGTCAGACCACAAAAGAAACATCAAGTCCCACCTGTCCAGCAACAACACACGGGAGGTGTGGCAGGGAAGAGGCAGCACTGTGAAAACAGAAAACCTGAGTGTGCAGCTGGCAGAGGAAATAAACAGCTTCTTCGCCCGCTTTGAAACACCACAACAGCAGCACTCATCTGCTTCGGCCCTGCTCCCATCCTCATCCTCACCTGGTTCCTGCACCGCTCCACTCACTGTAATGGAGCACGATGTCAGATGTGTGCTCCTAGCAGTGAACCCCAGGAAGGTGGCCGGTCCAGACGGAGTACCTGGTAAGGTACTAAGAGCATGTGCCCACTAGCTCACCCTCATCTTCACCAGACTCTTCAACCTCTCACTGGATCAGGCAGTCATCCCATCCTGTCTAAAATCAGCCACAATCATCCCAGTGCTGAAGAAGTCTCCCATCTCCAGCCTGAATGATTACCGCCCTGTGGCCCTCACGCCGGTAATCATGAAATGCTTTGAGAGCCTAGTCCTTCAGCACATCAAGGATTACCTCCCCCCAGAATTCGACCCCCACCAGTTTGCATACCGCGCAAACAGATCCACAGAAGACGCCATCGCCACAGCCCTCCACGCTGTGCTGAGTCACCTAGAGCAGCGGCAGATCTATGTCCGAATGCTCTTCATGGACTACAGCTCAGCCTTTAATACAATCATCCCGGACATCCTCATCACCAAACTGGTCACTCTTGGCCTCCCTCCTCTCACATGTGCCTGGATAACGGACTTTCTCACAAACCGTCCCCAGACGGTTTGTGTGCTGAGCCCCCTCCTGTATTCTCTGTACACTCACGACTGCAGTTCGACCACAACAACACTCTCATCATCAAGTTTGCTGATGACACCACGGTAGTCGGACTCATCTCAAAGGGAGATGAGGCAGCCTACAGAGAGGAAGTCCTGAAGCTGGCAGCCTGGTGTTCAGAAAACAACCTGGCACTAAACACTAAGAAAACCAAAGAGCTCATTGTCGACTTCAGGAGACACAGCTGACTTAGCCTCCCTTTACATCAACAGGGAGTGTGTGGAGAGGGTCCACACCTTCCGGTTCCTTGGTGTCCTCATCTCTGCTGACATCTCCTGGACAGACAACAGCTCAGCGGTGGTCAAGAAGGCCCAACAGCGGCTGCACTTCCTGAGAGTCCTCAGGAAGTACAAGGTGAACTCCAACCTGCTGCTGACCTTCTACCGCTCGTCCATTGAGAGCCTGCTAACCTACTGTATCACAGTATGGTACGGCAGCTGCACTAAGGCGGATAGAGCAAGGCTTCAGAGTGTGGTCAAGACAGCACAAAAGATCATCGGCTGCCCTCTCCCCTCCCTGATGGACATTTATTCCTCCCGCTGCCTCAGCAGAGCAGCAAACATCATCAAGGACAGCTCCCACCCTGGTTTCAACATGTTCAGCCTGCTTCCCTCGGGGAAGCGCTACAGGTGCATCAGCACAAAACCCCAGAGACTCAAAAACAGTTTCTCCCCTAAAGCCATAACCACCCTGAACTCACACATGCACCGGTAACACAGCCCCCCCTCCCCAATTTTTTTCTTCCCATTTCCTCTATGAACCACCACTGTGCAATACCAAATTCTATGTGCAATAACCCAACTGTATATACACAACACTATTTATTACTTATTACTTTTTTAAAACCGGCTTGTCAGGGTCCTGGGTCTGAGCGACCCAGGATCTCTGACCAGCTATGGCCTTATACAATACAAATAATATAACATATGTATTTTTGGTGTTGCTGCCACTACTGTTTGTGTGTGTATATATATATATGTGTTTGGCTGTAAGAAGATGTCAAGCACCTGCAGGCCTGGTGGGTGTGGCCCTGCTGGCGGCCTGGCCACACCCGAAGCCACACACCTGCTGCTGATCAGGGCTCGTCGGGGGAGCTACTTAGGAGAGTCTTGGAGCTCCCACCGACGCGGGATCATTGCGTTAGACTCCACGTTAGTTTTCCAGTTTAGTTAGTGTGTGTGTATGCCCGCGGTTGTATGTGTCCTGACGGCTGCCTCTATTTGTGTCCCCAGGAGAAGTGTGGAGCGCCAGACAGCAGCCAGCACGCGGAGTGCTGAGACACGGGAGCGGAGAGCACTGAGACACGACACGGGAGTCAGGGGAAGTCACAGGGGATTTATTGTCATTATTCCATTCACTGTAAATAAAGAGCACCGTTTGCATCGCAGAGTACCGCGACTGGGTCCTCCTTTCCCCACATCCCCACGGTCTGCCAAGCCAGACCGTGACACGGCTTGTATATTTGCACATTTTATATATATATATATATATATATATATATATATATATTTTTTTTCCCTCTGTTAATACTGTCCATATGTAAATAGTGCTGCAAAACTGTGCCCCCTCCCCCCAGCATGTTTGCACTGAGTAGGAGATGCTCTGTATCTCATTGTACAACCGTATAGTGACAATAAAGGCATTCTATTCTACTCTATTCTAATAATATTCAGCATTGCTATCAATACGTTTTTCAAAAAATGCCTCTCTGTGCAAAATGGGTTTAAAAACATAAACAACTGTAGGATACTGTTTGTCCGTGGTTTGGACAGGGGGGACAAATTGTGGCAGGATCAGCCTGATATTATTTGCATCCCACTGTAACTTTACTGTATAAAGAGCTAACATCTCCAAAATGTCAGGAGTAGTTAGTCACGAAGTAAGAAGTGTTTGTGAACTAAAAATCCAGAGTGTGGGATACTGTTTGTCCAAACTGTTTGAAACAAATTCTGTTGGGCAGACCTACCTTGGCACTTGTGCAGGTGAAGCAAAAGGCAAGATATGCTTTGTCATATTTTCTACTTGGAAGGAAGTTGGTTTGGAAACATATAAGGCGATGCTTCATCTTCTGCTTTGCGTTTGTGTGGGAGCCCCATCAAAAACCTGTCCATTATGCTAGCAGGGTCCAGGCGTTCTTATTTTTTCTTTTTTTATTCATACCGTGCCAAGCCGAAGAAGGAGTCCTACCGGGCTTAGTTAGCCTGTGGGACTCCGGAGGCAGCTGATAGGTACCGACAGGCCAAGCGGAATGCGGCGCGGGCGGTGGCGGAAGCAAAAACTCAGGTGTGGGAGGAGTTCGGAGAGGCCATGGAAAAAGATTTTCGGACGGATTCTGGCAAAACCGGCAGGCGACTCAGGAGGGGAAAGTGGTGCTCTACCTGCACTGTGTATAGTGCGGGTGGAGTGCTGCTGACTTCGACTGAGAAAATCATCAGGCGGTGGAAGGAATACTTCAAGGACCTCCTCAATCCCACTGGCACGTCTTCCGTGGCGGAAGCAAAGTCTGGGGACGAAGGGGATGACCCGCCAATTTCTGGGGGCGAGGTCACTGAGGCAGTTAAACAACTCCTTGGTGGCAGAGCCCCTGGGGTGGACGAGGTCTGCCCCGAGTTCATGAAGGCTCTGGATGTTGTAGGGCTGTCTTGGTTTACACGTCTCTGCAATGTTGCGTGGAGATCAGGGGCAGTACCCCTGGACTGGCAGACTGGGGTGGTGGTCCCCATCTTTAAGAAAGGGGACCGGAGGGTGTGTTCCAACTACAGGGGAATCACACTCCTCAGCCTCCCTGGGAAAGTCTATGTATGCCAGGGTGCTGGAGAGGAGAGTTCGTCCGTGAGTCGAACCTCGGATACAGGAGGAACAATGCGGTTTTCGTCCTGGTTGTGGAACACTGGACCAGCTCTTTATCCTCTTGAGGATACTCGAGGGCGCATGGGAGTTTGCCCAACCAGTCTACATGTGTTTTGTGGACTTGGAGAAGGCAGTCGACCGTGCCCCTCAGGGGGTCCTGTGGGGAGTGCTCCAGGAGTATGGGGTGTCTGGCCCATTGCTACCGGCCATTCAGTCCTTATTCGACTGTTGCAGAGCTTGGTCAGCATAGCCGGCAATAAGTCGGACTCGTACCTGGTGGGTGATGGGCTCCGCCAGGGCTGCCTTTTGTCACCGATTCTGTTCATAATTTTTATGGACAGAATTTCTAGGTGTAGCCAAGTGGCGGAAGGCTTTCACTTCGGTGGTCTCAGGATCTCATCTCTGCTTTTCGCAGATGATGTGGTCCTGTTGGCTTCATAAGGTGATGGGCTCCAGCTCGCCTTGGAACGGTTCGAAGCCGAGTGTTAAGCGGTGGGAATGAGAATCAGCCTCTCCAAATCTGAGGTCATGGTCCTCAGCCGGAAAAGGGTGGAGTGCCCACTCCGGGTCAGGGACGAGACCCTGCCCCAAGTGGAGGACTCTAAGTATCTCAGGGTCTTGAGAGAAAGGAGCGGGAGATCGACAGACGAATTGGTGAAGCGGCTGCAGTGATGCGGAATCCCCTTAAACCCCTACGATGTAACTACAGCCCAGCCCATGCAGCAGTATATTAATGACTAACCTTGTATTGTGGATGGATTATCTTGGTGGTTCTCCTGACTGACATTTGATCAGTTTACAGCATCCTGCCATGCGATTCGATTTGCCCCTAACCATTGGGAACCCACACATTAACTTTTATCGAGTGGAAAAAAGTCCTCCGTTCGTTAGCGTTCGTCCTCCAGCTTAACTGTTTATGTTATGCTAACATAGCTATGTCACGCTAGCAATCACATCGCACATCATTATATACCAGCTAGCCCAACTTCAGTAACCCTACAAACGTCACTGCTGTTTACTTTCCTGTCTTCATTTATGTTGGAAGTGATAGCAGAGCTGTCCGTTTTCATTTGTTTCATAAATCTCTCAGTCAGAACGTGGTATATTATATACCACTAACTTCTAACTCCGTTAAATATCATAAATTCTGTTTTCATGGATGCCTTGATGTTAAACTTAATTGTTACACCTGGTAGAGCAGCCACACTGATCATTTTATTACAGATGAAAGAATTTCGACGGTTTTTCAACTCTCAATAACGCTGCAGAGATCATTTGACTTTGGGACCTGCAGCGGAGGTTGGGGCCAGACACGGGCAATGAAGTCAGATTTAACGACCGGATACTATGCCAGCTACTTGGTTATGCCATTCCATGTATGTCCTGCCTGCTAGCATCTTGCACCCTGCTGTTATGTGCTGGATTGTCTCAGGGGCATCTTTACACAGCCGCCTTGTGGGGTCTTACCTGATGTGATCGAACCCAGCCTCTATGCTGCCATGATTAGTGCCTCTGTGCTATATTTCAGTCCAGCTTTGTCCAGCCTGATAGGACTTCTGGATGTCCGCCACTTCCTCTATCCGCCAGTGGTAGGGGCCTATCCTTTCATGATGGTTTCTCCTCTTCCTCGTCTTTCTTGGGTTTCTGCTGCCTGAGGTATTTACTGAGCATGCGGTGCTCAGTGAATATATATATATATATATATATATATATATATATATACATATATATATATATATATATGTATATATATATGTGTATGTATGTATATATATATGTATATATATTTAGTAAGTACACTCATATAATCCTTTTGAACTTGCCACAGCTATCCTAAAGCAACTGCCTATTCGCCTTATAACTCGGTTAAAACATATTCTGGTTTAGTAGGGTAAAAGGTTGTATTCAGGTTATATTTGCATAGTCACTTTCAATTATATTCAACTATTGTGGCCTAATAGGACCACTACAGCAGCACCTGTAAGTTAAGTGTGGAGCAGCAGGGAAGCCGAGAGTGTTCCACAAAAGGAAACAAGAGGCCCGTAGGACCAGTGTTTCCCTATGCAAATGCTGTAGTCCTGGAGGGAACCCCGCCGCTGGAGATTAACTAATCAAGGCACTGGCAGAAAGAGCTGATGTGGGAGGAAAAGTCTTTTTTGATTAGGAGGCTTCCTAACTGAGATAACTCACCTGGAAGAATCCCAGTGGCAGTCATGACAAGGCCTGGTGAAAGAAATACTAAAAAAGACAAGTTTAGAGTTTCTTTTGCCTGTGTCTTGTAGAAAAAATAGGGTTATGTCTTTTGTCCTTAGGACACTTATTGGCCTTTTCTAAATCTTTATGACTTTTCCCTTATCTCTTTACTCTGATGTGTGCCAGCAAGTCAAAAAATATATCCAAAAACGACTGAAAAAGAAATAGACATATTTTAGCTATTTTCCAGATATAGAGAAGATAGCTCCCCCACTGATCTCACTTCCGTCTTGTGCTTTGTGATCTAGCTTATTTGTTAATGTTATTTTAATGGCACTTTCTCCAAGTGTGCAGGTACTAGTGATGTGTCGGTCGCGGATGAAACGGCTCTTAGTGCCAGCTCTTTGAAGTGAACAACGTGAGGGGAGCCGTGTTTTTGTTTTGTTTTTTTCTCTCACCCTCTCTCGCACTTTTATGCTTCACTCCGCACTGAGCTTTGTGCTTGCCTGTGCTAAGCAGTGGGCAGTGTTAAGCTTTTGTTACCTAGTGGCTACACAAGCCAGGAAGTACCAACGACCGGATTTGGTGTGTGGTAGTAACAGGTAAATGAACTTTTAAAAAAAAAAATTATTTGCATATACACGTATGCTTTCAATTGTGTAATTTAAGTGATCTAGGTAGCTCTGTTTTGGAAGTTCAGTTAATGCTAGCAATGTGTTTTGGGGTTTGTACATGTTTTGGAGTTTGTATGTGCTTTGTCTCTAGGGGCCACCATATATATTTATATATAAACATATATAAATAAAACCAAGTTTTTTTACATTAGTAATTCCTTTTGTGCATAATTTTATATTGTTGTTGATAATAAATTAATTAAAGCAACAAAACAACCTGAAGAGCCAGTTGGGAGCCGAAAGAGCCGGCTCTTTTTAGAGAATTCCCATCACTAGCAGGTACTATGACAGTAACGACTTAATAAACAGTTGAAATTAAAATAATGCACTAGGGCTAGGACAGCAAGTAACTGAAATAACTGAATTACAAAAAAAATCTTTAGATTCATTGTCCGTTTACATTTATAACTGTATAATTATGTTAGTAAACAAGCAGCATACTTATTGGTACAAATGAACCATAATGCACCTCACTATCAAGGAAATACAAATACATTCCTTTGCATTCAGATTTGCCACTGAGTGTGGATTAGTTCCTGCACTAGCTCTTTACCTGTAGATTTTGTAGTGTTTTCATTTGATCTAATTAACACTGGCAATAAAAAAAAACCCTCTGTGAGGTTCCTTTAGGTGCTTCACGGAGACTTTGTATGCTATTATACTGTGTTACATTGCATCTGTATCTGTATCTTCCCTCATGTGTACGGGAATGAAGGACAGAAAGGACTGGGTAAATCTAAAATCAAAAACACGAAGAATCAAATAAAGAACAAGAGTGAGTAGCTGTTTAACTATGAGCCTGATCATTACTGCAACACTAGCAAATGGTACGATCTGGCAAAGAACAGGAGAACAGGCTGGTGTTAAAGAGCAGGAGTTAAGCAGAGATTAGTTGCAGATATATCAGCTGGTAGTGCATGGGAACAGAAAGACATGCAAAAATTAACCAGGGTAGGGTGGGGAATTGTATCACCTTCATTTTAACACTCAAACCCTGCAATAGCTGTGACGGTATTTCAGTTTAGACCAAATCTGCGTACCAGCTGACAGACCAGCAGGATTTGTCAAGCTGCTAAAAATATACTACACTATACTTATGCATTTAATCTTCTCTGAATGTGCACATCCTCTTTAGCTGTGCTTAAACAATTGTTTGTGAATTTTATACAAAGCATTAACACAAGATTCAAGACTATGGAGTAATGTGTTTGTGTCCACAGGTGTGCAAGAAAATTAGATACTCAGGCTGTTATTTTCTTCATTCTGTTCTCCACATCTATTATAATTGTGTAATCAGAAGAGCTCACCATGTAACTATCTGTGCAGATGAATAGAACTGTAGTGGAGATATAGCTCCAGTGGAAAAATAATATGAGAAAAATAATGTGACCTGGTGTGTTTGAAAAGTCTGAACATACACTGAAAAATATATATGCTTTCCGTATATGGGGCGAAAGCCATTTTTGCCACCAGAAAATGGACTGAGTGTGAGCAGACATGTATCAGAGCATGAGTTCTTGCCTACAATCTCTCAACCAGTTTGCATAAAACCTGTCCAAGGGCAAAATTGTTCTTTCAGCATTTTAATACTGAGAGCACTTGATACGGTTTATAAAAAAATGAACAGCATTTAATTAAGTATTGCAGTCATTCTCATCAGTTCATCAAGAAATGTTGCTGAGGATAGTGCAAGGATAACATGTAGGTGTTTTATTTAATTTTGCTTTTGTCCTTAAATATATTGGTGCACCTCAATTTAGATATTTTATCGTAACTAAATTCAAAAAGACAAAGAGGTTTGTTGGTTAAAGCACATTCAGTGTCTAATTTGCAGCACTGGAAAACAGATGTGAATGGAAACTTCTGGTCAGGAGTCAGGATCTTTTCCCTTAACATTTCCCATCACACCTTAAGAAATTCTTTTAAAGTAAGGTAGAACATAGGTACAGGCTTACCTACTTTAGAAATATATTCATTGTGTAAAGGTGTTTTGAAAAGGCTTATCAAAGTGATCATTGCCAAATGTCTTTTATACTTTAAAAATGCTTCTATTTGGCATTGAAGTGAACAAGCCCCAAATCTTTGATGTTCTGTTTTATGAGCTGTTCAATATTTGTATTTATTTTTATATATGCTTCAGAACTACCTTATTACTATGGAAGTGAAATTAGGAGCAGTTGCTAAATATCTACAATATAACCTCAATAGCAAACTTCAATTGAAGGTTTTTTTCTTCATTTTTTTGTTACTATTGCTGTGCTATTCATAATTTTAATGTCTTTTTATTGTTGTACACTATCGAAAATTCTAAAAGAAAACAATGAAGTGAGACCATTGAATAAGCAAGTGTGTTGAAACTTTTGACTCATATAAGGCTTGTATAATGTATTCATGCATACTGTATATGGTACAAATCTTGTGGAAACATGCAAATCCAAGTTTTATATTTGAATAAAATAAATGATAGAATTGCAAGCACAACCACTACAGAAAAGCCATTGTTGGTTACATTACCTTAAATTATTATATTTCAAAAATAAGAATAAATGGTCCTGCAAAGATTTTCAAAACATATTTAAATAAATAAACAAAAGGACATTACTAAGAGAAATCTGCATGTTTAATTTCTGAAAAAAAGCCCAGTAGATTTGAATTATTTATTACATATAAAGAGATCGCACTCTCATGCTAGGGATAGTATATAATTATCTTCTAGACTATTTTGTTTCAATTAGTTTTTCTTTATACCTTTTTTTTATTCACAAGCCAAAATAACTTCAAAAACCAGTCCAAGGTGCATTGGACGCACAAAGTTTTTTCTTTCCACAGAGACTAGAGATGTCCTTTTCCACAGCTAAATCCATTTTTATGAGGTGTGCAGTGGGAATCTGTATTGTGATGCAACAGCAGGCTAGCGAAAACAATGCAGCCAATTGTCATCATCCTGCTTGTCCCATGCGAGTGTATTCATTCTTCAGTCCAGACTTATCACATCTCTCCTCTGCTGGTGGCCCCTGGGCCTAGAGCCACTGGAGCTTATAGGCCTGCAGTCTTAGTGCACCTGATTCCTCTTCATGCCCCTGAAGAACAGAGTCCTCCATTTGTCATTGGTAAACATGCAGAAGAGCTGGTGTGTGCTTCACATGAGGGAGGGGGAGAAACAAAGAGGATACAAATATCAGCACATTTCTATTTTCACATAAGCAGACACACCTCTCCCAAGCGGTACCATTGGTTTTAATTCCACTTCCCGAGTTTGTTAAAGGACAGAGTCGTGTGTTTTATTCAGTGTTGGGACTAACGCGTTATTAAGTAACGCGTTACAGTAACTACGTTATTATTGTGGTAACGAGCACGGTAACTAGTTATTATGCCAAAACCAGGAACGCGTTACTCGTTACTGGGATTTAGATAGGCTCGTTACTCGTTACTTCGTGTGGTGGATATCGCGGAGCTTCCACAGATTCAATAACATTAGCAAGTGGTGAAAGCCAGCAGGTGGATGAAGGAAAAGGGAGGCAAGAGGAGAGACCCGAAGCGGCCGCCGGTCCGAGAGTGTCAGGTGAACTGAACTTCAGGTAAGAAGTTATGACCTGCAGTCTAT
Organism: Oreochromis niloticus; assembly: GCF_001858045.2. Classification (NCBI taxonomy): domain Eukaryota; kingdom Metazoa; phylum Chordata; class Actinopteri; order Cichliformes; family Cichlidae; genus Oreochromis; species Oreochromis niloticus. Next base: position 35,098,497 of record NC_031965.2, read on the forward strand.
CTGGGTCAGATATAAACCAAGTTTAGGTGGAGTTTATTTTCGGTATGCTGACATTTTCGTACTGCGTGCTAGCTAGCATGACGGAGTTTCTATACAGCTGGGTGGGTGCTATGTTGCTGATGTTGAACTTTATTTTGTTCATACGGTTAATTATTAGAGTTGCCAACCGTCCAGTAAAAAACAGAATCGTCTGGTATTCAGATAAAATATTACGCGTTTCGTATTGAGGTGAAAAGGAACACAGTTTGTCCCGGACTTCAGCTACAATGAAAAAGACACAAAGCTGAAGCTGCACAGCTGCCTCTTCTTCTCTCATTCTCTCCTCCCCCTCTCCTGTTTCTACTTCAATCACGAAACTGATCAATGATCAGCTGATCGGCTTTTCTCTCTTGTTTGTTTATCGCTCACTTTGCGCCAGAAAGAGGAAACCGCGGGATGTCGCGTTAAACAACAGCAGCACGTTTAAGCTTGATCAGCTGTTGTTAGAATTTATTTAATATTAATTGCTAGTATCAGCTGATGTTTGTTGGAGCCACAGCTGTAAAGCTGCTGGTCATGATATTGGTTTGGTTATCTGGTGAGAGGGACACATGCAGATGAAACCAGGAGATGTCCTTACTGAGTCATCAGAGCTGAACAGCTGATGGAGAAACAGGTTTACCTTTTAGGTGACATGAATGAGTTGAAGGGAAGTTATGAACTGTTTCTGAGAGACAAATAACACCAAGATCCTTTTCTATGTAGCTGACAGCTGGTAACTGTGCAGGGGCGGGTCTAGCAAATTTTTGCCAGGGGTCCATGTAGGGCATTAACAGGGAAAGGGGGGCACAAGAAAATAGTTTTCTTTATTATTCTCATTTAAAATGTCTCGCTTTAAAAAAAATAATTATCTGAGTCTTACAACAAACAATTGATAGATTGATACATATATACCATCAGAACAGTGTACATCACTGTCACAACAGTGTTTATTTTCATTCAAAGGCTTTATGATTTTTCCTATAATGGTGGGCCGGTCTCTAGTCAAAATGCCCGGGATGATTTTTTTGTCCCAGTCCAGCTCTGTATGCAGCTCATCTGCAGTCTGGTGTTACCTACATCTTCCTATTCAGAAGGCAGAATTTCCAAGTTCTGAGTACAATCAAAAGGACCACGACTGCAGTTTTTGTGTTGGATGTAAAAAGCAGGCTAGAATCATGGCGGCGGTCAACGACGGTCCAGGCGTGGGATTTCTCTCGTGGAAATGTGCACATTATTTTTTCCTTTCTATTGGTAGGTGGCACAGTGCACTTGTGGCAAGTAAGCAAGCTAGAAGACTGGCAATCTTGCTGGGTATCCAGTTATGGAAGCAACACATTAACAAGAGAATTCTGAGTAAAACCAAAGTTACTTTCCCTAGTAACTAGTTACTTTGAAAGTAACGAGTAACTTGAAGTAACTGAGTTACTTTTTTAGAGAAGTAACTAGTAATGTAACTAAGTTACTAATTTAAAGTAACTTACCCAACACTGGATTAATTGTATCTCACTTTGAGCTTAGAAATTGAGTGACTTCTGAAAAATAACCTATCATGTAGAAAGAGGAGGCATAATATTTATGGCATGACTTTTTACAGAGTCATTAAAAATTCATTGACCAACATTATGTTACATGACCCTCATGGTACGCCAGACAATGCATTAAAAACGATTTTAAATACCCATGCTGAATGGGAATGCTGATGAATGACTTGTCTCACGCTCTGGAATGGTGACAAGGAGGAGGAGGAAGAGATAAGCAAGCTAGGTGTGGAAGAGTGAGGGAGTGATCCTGATGAAATTACAGGATGGATTGATTGATCTCCACGGATGAATGTTGCAATGGAGGAATGCAGTTAAAACTGATGCATCTAGATTAGTGTCAGAGGAGCCACTGAAGGACAATGAAAGCCATCGCCAGGAGATGTGACCTTTTCAGCATATGAAGCCCACAATGCACCAGACCACGTTTCATGGCAATAAACCAAGACTGGGGGAAATTTTGTCACTGCCAAGAGGACCAACAAACAAAAAACAAAAAGAGCATATGAGGCAGGAATAAAAATGCAGATGTTTCAATTCATATTCATTAGCATAGTTTGCCATTATGAAGTGGAAATTAATGGTTTCAAAACAACTGGTAACACAGAAAAGAAGTGTGAATCCAGTGATGCAGGCTGTGCAAAAACATGCACCCGCGCACACAGCAGGGTGATAGTTTCCATAGCTTCCCCATGCTTTCCAAGAGGCATCATATTTACATTCATGTTACAGTTTTGCACGAACAGGGATGTTTCCAGTTTTAGGCCATAATCTGGTTAATGTGACAAAAAAAATTTAATCCCCAGGGATAAAATAAGGAATCACATTAATTAAAGAGCCTTCTAAATAATGTAAAAAGAATAAAGCACAACCTACAACATACAACATCAAATTCGTTTTCACAGGAAAAGACTTCTGCTGAGGAAATAAGATTATCTGTGTTTTCACAATCATACACAGTATTGTAATAGAATACGAGGACTGTGTTTAGAATGTCTGTTTTATTTGTTGCCATTCAGATTTTACTTGGTTTCATTTGATGCATTCCTGCAGCTGAAGGTGTTTGGTTGCAAAGAATATAATGAGAATATATGAGTTACCATTCCAGATATGTTGAAAGAAAACAACTCAAAGAAAGAAACAGTAGATATGTTGACACAATACAGATACCATTCAATCTGCTCCCAAAGGCAAGTTGGGAACAGATTGCATATTGAATGAATATGTTTAAAAATGTATTTTAGTATCATCTAATCTAATTTCTTGTTGTCTAAGTACAGTCTTAAGCCACTCATCGATATAACTTGATGTGAAAAGGAACTACAGGTATTACAGTTAAACTTTGAATTTTCATCATTCATCATCATAATTATTCTAGTTTCTAATTAGCTTCTAACTTTTTTCTTTTTGTTATATTATTTTTCTCTCTCTTTCTCTCTCTCTCTCTCTCTCTCTCTCCATATATATATATATATATATATATATATATAATGTATATAGATAGATAGATATCTTAAAATGACATATTGTTAAAAATAATTCAACATTTATTTTCTGTATGAAGAACAGACATTAAAAATAATAATGTTATACACTGCTTAAAGCAACTCGACAAAAATTTAGCCTGCATGGCATTTTGGCATTAAGTTTTTCTTCATACATGTCTTGAAAATAGACCTGAGGCCTGAAGCATAAACTAGGATCTGAGGCTTAACAAACCTCGGGTTAACTCAAGGTTTTCAGGGTTTTGCTTCTGACCAAAGTTTATTCTCTAAATGTTTCTGGAGCAGATTTTGCCCCAGAAAAGAGATCCCCAGGTGTGAAATCTATTCTCCTTAAAACAGCATTACCACTAGTGAAAGAGTCTGTTGCCCTTGGTGGATTGATAGTAATCGGGTCTAAATCTTTGTCTTGCTCTGATGAGCATCATTAAGAAATACAGATTCTTAGAAGCATATTTTCTTGTTCTCTTAGCATTGATATGTGACCCTTAAATAGGATATTAGTTTGCACTTGTTAATCTTACATTATAATTTCTATGAAGGTTAACCCTGAGTTACATTTTCTTCCTAAAATGCAACAGTATTGAATACCATAAAAGGTTTTCTTGGGTAACACATGTGGGATCTAATCCCTAGTAGCCTGGAGAATGCAATATTCACCTTCTTCTATATGCTAGGGAGAGAATAATGAAGAGTGAGGTTGGAGTAAATATGCTGATTCAGTGTTTTTCACATTGCCTCCTAGTGAAAATCCTGGCCACTCCCCTTTCCTGTGCCCCTACTGTGAGTGGTCCTACACAACTGAAACAGCCAATTAGCTCCCGTGGAAGTGGTTGATAAAGGCCACAAATACAGCATGACTAATTAGGAGTTTTGGTATTATTGTATGGACATATCAGGGTACTGGATAATCATATTTGATAATTTGTTAAGTATCCCTTTTGGTGGAAATTAGTAGCTATTCAATATTATATTAATGTGAGCAAGGGAATATTATCAAAAATCTCTTAGAAGTACACTGCTTTAAACTATGTTTCTCGTAATCCTTTGATCCACTGTATCTCATCAGCTCTAAAAATAAAATGTAAAAAAAAAGCCATTGGACAGCCCTTAGCTTACAATCAAAGCAGTCCTTCTGAGAAAAGCTATATGACACAAGATAAGGACCTTTGGACTATCCAGCCTGTAGTTAATTCTTAGGGCTTACCTATCCACTGTTTGAAGCACGATATTTGACGCGCACCTGATAATCTCTCTTACCGCATTAGCCAGTGTTTTTTTTTAGAGTGCTCTCTCCACCCTCCTCTCACTTCCCTTGAACATTTCTTTGCTCATTTTCACACAGATCCCAAGGCTGATGTCTGCCACTGATAAAGCCTGATCCACAGTAATTACACAGGGTAAGGGAATTGAATCTGTCTTTGGCTCTAAACTGTGATTTCTACTGTGCCTTGTCCCCCATGCTGCGCCTTTTCTGGTGATGAGACTCATTACAATGCCTGATGCACGTCCCCTTTTGTCCTAAGCAGCACTGTAATCACACAGCCTCTTACATTTCTGATTCTATTCATGTGTTGAGGGTTACATTTCATGAGCTCTAACTATTCAGAAGCTTGCAACTGGCAACTAAGCAGAGAAAGAATAGTCAAGTTAAAAAAGCAAAAGGAAAAATCCGATTTTTTTAAATGATCTATAATTCTAGCATCCCATCATTTGTAATAAGTAGTAAACACTAATTTATAGTACTGTAAACAGTGACAACTAATGTGAAACACTGAGTGGTGTGCTCCAGAGTCCATTTCTGCTAAATCACTACCTTTTTCTAAAGAGGGAGCTAACGTTTGTGCTAATTATGATTATGTTCCACCCTATGCTAACACTAGCATAGCTCTCTATTGTCTTCCCCACCAAAGCCAGCTTCTTGAGGGGTAGCATGTCCTCTGACAACACCAGCCTCTGGCCACACCACCAGAGAGTCCTTGTCACCCACAGCAGCCTATGGTCATGCCACCAGATTGTTTTTGTCAGCGGAAGGTCTCCGTTACTGGCACCTTGGCCTATCCTCACTGTCTCCATCACTGGTTTCCCAGTTGCCACCCTGAACTGCTTAATCTTGATCACTTAAAAACATATGCACATTGGACATAAGCACTTTTGGACAGGGCTCCATAATATGATGGCATTTAGAAATTCCTAAATGCTAATTGGTCATTTGTAAATGTGTGATTGGTCCACTTGGACTTTTTCTGTTTCCTGTTTTTTATTTAAACACAAACTGTTTGATATTCTGCAATGACCCCAATGAAGGGTACAACTCGAAACACGTTGGTCACCTAATAAAGTTGTTCCTTAATACTTGTCTTCACGTCATCAGATCTTTGTCTTCTCCATGCACCTTGGAAGTAGGTGAAGTTGTGCCAGAAAAATTTGTTGCTATCTATGTTTAGGAATTCCTGAACAGCAAAAATAGGAAAGAACAGAATTTTCATAAAAATATATGCAAAATAATTTAATTTCCAAGAACAACTTGAATAGATTGATATTTACACTAGTGGGGAATGGTCATGATGGATGGTCTCTGTGTAATCCAAATCATCATGATTTATACTCCAGGAATCATCAGTGTCTACAAAAATATGTCATGTCAATCCATCAACCTTTCTAGGTTAGGCAGATTTTACTCTAAAGCCTCAATTATGCTTTCTAGGGTCTACTTGGGCCTGAGTGACATAAATTATGACAGGATGGTGAGGTTTATTGTGACTGTGCAGTGTTATGTGTGTAGAATTTACTGTACAAGAAATCAATTATCCATTGCCCCCAGGCAGAGGGCTTCAAAGAAGTATACAAAGAATGGCTTCATGGCAACTAGGTCTTTAGTTGTCCATGTTCACCAGTATAACCAAGGCTTAATGGTGAAAGAGATACAAAATTTCTGTATAAAAAAATTGGAGTATAATACATTTAAGGATTTAAATGATAATTATTAAAAGACAAAACAAAATAAACCTGCAAACTGACCATAATTGCAAACACAACACCAAGGAGTCAATAAAGTTATATTTTGTCCCAAAACAAGCCTTATTTACACCAGCCACAAGTCCACAGAGAGGAGATGAGTCACTGAGATATTATGACATCCACTGCAGCGCTAGTTCCAAAGTCATTATAATTGAAAAGGCAGGGGAAAGTGTCTGAAGGCACACACACGAGGGAGGTCCATGTACCCATTGTGTCAATCTTTTAGAATAGTGATGCTGGTACAAATTTGTCTTTGCACTGAAAGGTTTATTTGTACATGAATTATACATTAATTCCCCTTTTCCTAAGCCACACTGCCACTGACAGTAGACAGCAGTAAGTGCCAAGTTATACTGTAATTGGTATCTTGGCTATTGTTTATACAGTTTGATCCATTTGGTAGACATAGAATTATGTCAGACTCAGTGTTTGGATAGACATTTACCTTTCTCCTCTGTAATTTAATGCAACCATTCAGACAGCTAGAATTACAAAGTCTTACTCCATTATAGTAATCAGAGATTTCAGTTAAAACATGTAGTGTTCACTGCAGAAAATCTTTAATTTTCACATTAGAACAGCTTCATGGCCCTTGAAAGACTGTCTGAAGAGAGTCCTGAGTGACAAATAAAGTCAATATAGATTTAACGTGCTTTGTTTCTCTCATTATAGCAGAGACTTTAGAACCTACTGCTTCGTATGCAATGTCAATCTTGAACATATGGGTATGAAAGACATTCAAAATGTACAGGAGAAAAGGAAATGAAAGGAAACACTGTCTGCTCAGTTGAACTGCTGTGATTTGGGTGCTGATTAAACCTCTGCCAGATGACCTGGGGTTTTTGTTGGGTGACCAATGCAGCACTGCAGCTGTTGCTTTTATGCTAAACCCCTCCGTGGAGACACCATTGATTGTGGGATTAGCACACAGGCCTCCTCCTCTGTTCATACTTTCACCTCAGCTGTGTTACATGACAATCCAGACAGCTCCAGACCTCAGATCTCTCCTTTAGGTATCATTAGGGAGTACTCAGTACAACAACCTAATAGCTGGAAATGTGCATACCTGTCAATAAAGGATTTGTGTAGAGGGACAATTCTATGTTCAAAAAGCCACAAATAATATATCGTCTTGATGCATTCTCAATCATCCAGGTAAGTAAATCTCCAAAAGTTGATTGTGTCCATCTGGATGACCAAATGAACAGAATCAACTTTTGGACACAAATGATATATATTCTCTCTTTGGGTGTGCACTAGGGCTGCAGTAATTCATCGCTATAATCAGTGACATCGACTATAAAAATTTGTCAAAGTGGAACTTTATTGTCATCGCATCATATACTAATACCACATAAATGTGTTTTTGCAACTGCATTACACTAAAGGAAGCTATGGGGGCAGTATTGACTCTATCATCTGGCAAGACTGCACTTCATACTAACGAAGAAGAACCTAGAGTGAACAGCTAAACAAGAGGATGGAAGAAAATGGAAACTGAGAGTTAACAAAATGTAAAAACATTTCACAGTAAATCCACGACAGCAGTGCACGAGCACAAGCACCCTGGAGCTGTCATGTAAACTCTGAATGGGTCAGTTTTAGAGAGTTAAGTTAGTGCTTCATGTTGATACCTTGTTTATGTTAGTGTTTGTAACTTCTTAGGAAGATGCCTGCTAAGCAAACACCACTTCAGTTTTGTTAGCTAATGTTAATGAGTGAAATGTGATAGTAAACCATTAAACTGGCATAGCTCCACTGCCTCCTAGTTTGTTTTAGTTTTTTTTTCTCACATTAACAGTAGTGTTTATTCTGAATAGTAAACCTCTTCCACCTGAAGTTAGGTAGTTAATCTGTCAGTTTGACCATATAAATAATTATATATATATCTATATATATATAGATATATATATGAGTTTGTCCTGAAAAGAGGCTCTCATACTTCTCAATTGGCTTCAGTCATGACAGAGCATCTTTAGCATGGTTATCACCTGCAGCTGGGGTAAGAGCAAGCCTCTCATTCATGAACTGAATCATCTGTAAAGTTAAACTTGTTATTTTGGTCTGGAAAATAAAATCTTGGACAGAAGCCATTTTTAGTTTCCTATTTGCACATTAGTTTTTTGTTTAAATACTGCTAGTGCCCTAGTTTGTATTACCTAATATTTTCATTTCATTTTTATTCTGACAGTTCAATTGAGTAATGTTAAAAACACACTGGATTATTTTCAAATTCATGTTTCCTGGGTCATTATTTTTATTTGCTATGGGACTAGACAACAGGGTGATTATTAACAGGAGGGCAGACTTGAAAAAGTGAGGTACTGAAGCCTAGAACAGGAGGTTTGCCCACAGGAAGCGGAGATAGGAGTTATTGAAACAATCGTTGACTAATCGACTAATCAAAGAAGAGTTGTCAGATTAGTCGCCTACCAAAATTGTCTTAATTGCAGCCCTATTATGCACACGTATTCAGTTTGGTACAAAGAGGAAAGGAAATTGCAGATGATCCTGTGAAATACATATGGACTTTAGAAAATCTTGAACCTCTTTCACAATACAATCTTCAATACTATGACTTTGAAAAAATAAAGTTTGTTTTCAGAGGCATGTGAACAGAAATCAACCAAAATAAAAATGCACTATATGAAAAAACAAAACCTTTCAAGCATTTATTTCTAAACTTTACTCATGCTTGCTGTTCTCTGTCTTTGCATCTGGAAGTCATACGTATTTACGTCAAACCATTTTGGCACCATGAAAAACCAATACATCCACTCAATGGCACGCTGCCACTCACATAAGCAAAGGTGCATGAGCCAATTCTGGAGTTGTGTCTACTTCAAGCAGCTATAACAAGTTTTCTGAACAGATAACCTGGCTTTCCAAGTTTGAAAAGATAATGAATGACCTTGTGTAATGCAAATTGGTAACTCTTTTATTAAGCCTAATCTAATTAAGATCCCCCTTCACACATTATTAAGGGAGGCCAATAAACAAATGCGGGGTGTGAGAGATTTGGCATGGGAACATAATCATAAACACGTCTTTAATTTCACAGCAACAACGCTGTGTTGATTGCTGCCATGCTGCTGGCCATATGTCCTTGAAAACAGACAGTAACTGAATCATGTGTAATTTATTAGTTTTACATTCCACACATAAAGGAAATGATATACAAATGATTTCACCAGTCTGATAAGCTCTTAAATAGACTCCTGCAGTGATAAGGCCTCAGTATTGTTCATTACTTATCTCAGTACTGGCAAAATCAATTTTTTTCTTTCAGAAAATGCAGTCATAAAAAATGAAAAGATGCACAGTAGAGCATTTCTTCTCCTTGTGACTTTCTCTCTAGCAACCCCACCCTCCTCTCCTCCCACCTCAACTTTGGATGAGGGCCTCCCCCATGATGCTTCCAGATTGCGCTCGTAACAATGTGACTGGGCCCCAAAGCAGGGATCCACATTTTCATATCTGAGGCCAATGATAGATGAGGCAATCTGAACAAGTAGTGCTGAGAGATACATCAGGAGGCAGACAGCCCCAGATAAAGGAAAAAGAAGACTGGGCCCCCATTGTCACCCTTTCACCATTCCTCGGATATATAGTGGCTCCCCCAGGACCAATAACTCACATACATATTCAAAAGCTGCAACAGTACTTTGCCACCTCTGGGATAGACACTAAAGCTGCTAAACCAAAAAGCAGTCCAGGATTCTGTTGGCTCTTTTCCCTGTTATACCTGCATACCAAGTGCTGGACTACAAGCTTAATGACTGGGCCTCTGTAGGTATACCACTGACAGAAATATGGTTCATTCTTGGTTATGTGGCTGTTTATCCAGTAATGTTTTGCTAAACATGCAGTTTTATGAGGTAGTTGACACTGTCATCAACTTATATCCTTCAGTGCAATTTTAAACCCTGAATGCTAGTGATGAATATGAATAATTTATGGCCCAACGAGACTGTCATTTAATGAAGCTATTGGTGATTTGACCTGGCAAATTAATCAATGTCTCATCTAATTTATTAAACACACTACAGGGTCAGAACCTTTTCACCCATTTATCTTTGTCAGAAAGTGTAAGTGCTGAGAAAAAAAAGAACCTGTTAAGTCCTTTTACATTGTCTCAGTGGTGTTGAAGAAGCTTTTTTAAAAATGTAGCTAGCCAACCTTCAACTGTGTACTGGAAATAATTACAGGATAGGAAGCTCCTAGTGTGAGAACAAAACGATCTAACTTTGTAAAGCATAAGGCAAGCCCACTTTAATTGAAATGACCTATTTTGTCCCCTGAAAATCACCAAGAAGGTGGTAGACATTTCTGAAATGTTAGCATCAGCTGGACAATAAGTGTGCTTTTTACTTGGATATGTTTACATCAAAAAGTACTGTAGTAAAGACAGTGCCAAAAGTATCAGTTACTGCACTTTGATTTGCTCGTAGTTCATATTTGTCTTTGTCTGTTACCTCAGGATGTTTTCTGTACTGTGTATAAATCAATAACAGAATGGCAAAAATTACATATAATAAATATATAGTCAAATGTTTCAGGAAGCCAGTTTATTTATGCATGTTCATTCCAACAACATCTGAGCATCTATTCTCAGTTGGCAGATTTGGTGGTCCAATAAAGACTCATTAATAAACCAGATACCAGTGAATGAAACCTTTCATATGCCCAACACTTCATATTTAACAATATAACAGCAGTAAAAAGTTTTAAAAAGGCACAAAAGTTGACCTTTAAAAACAAATGTGAATTTAGGGGGGGCGAATATACCACTTCTCCGGACTTCCAAACTCCTCTTCGAAATTGGAGCCAGACAATTTCCTGTTTTTTTTTTCTCTTCTTGCAATTTTTTTTTAAAAAACATAATAATTTTGAAATATCCTGTGGGAGACTTCCAAGAATGCCAGCACATGCAATTGAGAAGTAGGCTTTTTAACCCAATTTTGATGGTAAACTGCATTACTGTGCAATAATAATTTGCCTACAACAAAAGTGATGTTAACTGATGGAGTAACTGTCTTAAAATAGGAAATAATATTGTTATTTATGTTATGTTATAATACATATAATATGTGTCTGTTATGTGAATGAAGGCATTATGAGAATATTATTATAAATGTGTATAAAATCAAACACCTAGGCATGCAGAATACTTATAAAACGTTCTGTGAATTCACTGAGCATTGTACTGAGGTAGAATTCCACCTGTACAAGAAGTCCAATAATGAAATTTCCTCACTACTAAATATTCTACAGTCAACTAGTAGTATTTTAACAAAATGGGAGCAACTTGGAATGACAGCAAGCCAGCCACAATGTGATATGGGAACAGAGTTGATGCTCTTATAGCTGCAAAGAGTGGGCTGACATTGTATTAAACTCAATGGATTAAGTATTTGATGTCACTCAAGTTCATATGTGTGTAAAGACAGCCAAGCGAATACTTTTGGCAATAAAGTGCAGCTATTGAAACCTTTGTTCTACTTTGTAATATTGGAAGTATTGACTGCTATTACTGATTTACTTTGTGTAGTACATGCCCATGTTATAGCATTATTTGCCTTGTTTGTGCTACTAGTGCACATTTAGAAAGGTTTTGGTACCCCCTTTTGCTACAGAAACAACCATGACCAATTGAGGCGTGGACTTCAATGGACCCTGGAGATGGCCTGTTGTATCTGCCACCAACGTTTTAGCAACAGATCTTTTAAGTCCTGTTAGTTTCAGAGTAGGCCCTCTGTGGATTGGACTTGTCTAGCGCATCCCACAGATGATCAGATGGATTGTGATTTGAGAATTACGGAGGCAAAAACCCCCCATCTCAAACTCATTGTTTTATCATCAAATGAGTCCTATGATTCCTAAGGATAGAACACACACTGCCTCTGGTTTGCCTTCTTCTCATAATACATCCAAGTTCCAGGTGTTTCCCAGGTAAACAATGCATGAAATGCACATGCATTACATTTTTTGGCATTTGGACTACAGTAACTCAGCTGTTGGATCAGACCATTGAGCCAGCCTTCACTCTCCACAAGCATCAGTGAGCCTTGGCCACCCATTACCCTGTCGGTGGTCCAACAATTGAAACCATATAAATCTAACAGATTTATATTAATTTCCATGAAACAATTCAGTATCCTGTGGAATTTCCAGATAAATGTACAAGCTGGCAATGGCTAACCAACCAGACATAGTAGCAGTAGATAAGAATGATCACTTGACCAGTTAGGATAATTATGATACAAGTGACAAATACTTGATCCCAATGCTTTGCAAAAAACTATGGTAATTAGCTTAGCTCCCATTTCTTCTGTCACACTGTAAATTATATTATACATGTTTAAATATTTGCAATTTTTTTTGTGTGTTTATATTAATCTACCCAATACAACAACCCTACATTGACTACAGACATAAAGTTAAAGTACAACATTACATTACTTTTCCATTTGGATCCTGTGCTTTTCTCTGTCCTTGGAGCTCTGGTTCCTCACCACCTGCACCTCTTTACCACCTGCAATCTATCAACAGCAATCAGCTAGGTGATACTCTTCACCAGCACAGCCCTCAACTCACCACCAGTTTGTCAGCTACCTCATGACGGTAACTAGGCCTCCTTGTATCTTGTTGCTTATGTCCATACCTTGTACTTATTCTGTTTCTCTTTCTGTGTACAGTTCAGTCGTCAAGACCTACAGCTCAAACTTCTGGACGTAAGTCGCTTGCATAGGATTCACCGCCTTGCACTGCAATCTCTTTGCCTTGGAAATAAAACTCCTCAACACTCTCACCTCCCTGCCCTCCTACAGGCCATCTTCTATGGATAACATAAACTTAAGTTTGGAACCTCTCTCGGCTACCTTCCCCGGAGCCTCATGGCTTTGACCTTCAAGTAAGGCCATAACCACAGAACCCATCTTATCCACAAAAAAGTTTGCTAAGATCTTGTCACTGTGTCTTGTTGAGGCTGTTTTTGGGTTCACTCCCACATACTGGTCCTCAGACCCTTGTGACAATTACAAGCTCAGAGCATTGTTGCTAAAGTACATTAGGTCAATCAAAAAAAACAAAACAAGACAGTACAGTTTTGAGTATAAAGATATGTTTATTTTTATATTCAATATTTAAATATATTTTAAAGTATAAAGAATTTAAATAAACAAAAGTGCAGAAGGTTGTTTCACTGAGTGGTTTGAAGAATTTGAAAGCGCTGTTGACATGTTTCCAGCATTACTTTTGCACTTTTGTTCTGTGATTAAGATTCAGCTTTCTTAAGAGTAACCTTGGTCTGCTATATAACAAAACTGTATTTCTTTTCTTTCTGTATCATGCTATGAAGCCATCCGAGAAAAGTGGAGTAAATGAAAATGCTTTCCCCTGTCCTATCAGAGTTCAGTCTTCATGCTGGCACCTTTGAGCACATTAATTTCCCTTAAAATATAATGTGTGCAGAGGTATTGATGTTGCTTCTAAATTCTTCCAGACTTGCTCCCTTGACAGACAAAGTTTGACAGGAAAGAAAAAAAGCCATCAAATTATAAAATGAAAAAGCCATCCACCTTAAATGCTTTGGTTCTTCCCCAGTACCTTTTATGGTAATTACAAAATATACAATTGAGTTGCGGCCATCAAATGATTTTTTTTCTTCCACTACCATCATGGAATGATATTCCAATTTTATGCTCTAGTACCCTGAAAGACAGCAACAAATAAAAAGACACCCTTTATTATTCTGTATATGATTACAATATTATTTTAGTGGTTACTATGAGATAAAATAATGGGAATTATGGCATAGTATTTAAACAGACTTGCTCTAAACATGCTGCAAGATGAAATCATTGTGTTAACAAAAAGACTTCAGAATTACTTATAGTACATAATACACTATGTATGCATTAAAATAGGTGTGTTTGTGTGGGTGTGTAGCTACCGTTTCTAGGACTACTACGGCTACTTCCTTGCCAAAAGGGGTCGCCACAGCACAGTGGGTGGTGCTGAATGTTTGGCAGTTTTACACAAACTCTTTTTTTTTTTTTTTTTTTTCAATTCAAGTGCACATATTAAACAATTACAGAGAAAACTGACATTCATTCTAAAAGAACAGAGGAAGACAAATGAACAGAGGAACTAGAAAGAAATGAAAATACACTTACTATATAACCCCAAGCAAGAGGGTTTATATGACCCAGGTGAACTCATTCAAGACAGTAATAAAGCGGGGGAAAAGAACAGAAAGACAAAAAACATATATTCAGATTACAATAGCGCTAGCTAGTCCTTTTTTTTAATCAGCTTCTCCTCCCCATATTACCTGACATGGATCTCAATATCAGAATCAGAATCACTTTGATTGCCAAGTTTGCACAAAAACAAGGAATTTGCCATGGACAAAACCAGGTGGCTGGGATCAGAGATCATCCATTGGGCCTTTCTCCTACAGTACTGTTTCACTTCAATATCTAATGTGAAATAACAGTGAAATAGAACATCAAAAAGTGCTGTCAGTTTAAAGAATAAATATTTCACTACAATAGATTCCTAAGGAAACAGTCTGGCTTGATGACAGATTTTCTTTTCTGCAGCATGTCATCCTGTTCTATCCACATCTGTAAATCTCTGGGAAGTGGAAAAAATATCAGTCTATTTAATTTAATGACAACAACATGCTTTTGGAATTTAAGAGTAAATAAATATGTGAAACTGAGACTACTCCTGAATGTCGATATTCAAATATCGATAGCATCGATACTGTAACGTGAGGGTTCACTAGATGGTTTGGAATCTCTCTGAATAATTAGGAACAGCAACATGGAGACGGATAACTTTCTTAGCAGCCTCTTTACTCTCAGCACACAGCAACAACAACCCAGCACTTCCTGTGTACTGCCCACATGAATACTTCACTGGCCTCTCAGAAGCCAGGAAATCTTATACTATAGATCAGTGCATGGAAAACAACTTGGTAGATATAACACGTACTTATTACTGCTTTGAACATGCATGTGTAAACATTCAAATGTGCAAGCATGTAAATATCAAAACACATAACCACCAAATGGCTACATACCTAGCTCTATAACCCTTGTAAACACCTCTTTGTATGTCAAATTACATTTAAATTTACTTCTACACTTTACAATACCATCACGTGTATTGGACTGATACTAACAGTTGGACCAATGTCCATCCATCCATCCATCTATAGCCAGTCTGTCACAGGACTAACACATAGAGACAGACAACCATTCACACATACATTTACGCCTATGGGCAATTTAGAATCACCAATTAACTTAACCCCACTGTATCCCACTGAACTGTGTTAATAATAAATGTTTTTGTCTTTTGTTTCCTCTTTGAAATGAAATGAAAAAATACTGCCACGTTTTTCCTTTATAACCAATAGTACATTAAAGGACAAGCTTCTGTTGTTTAAAAGACAGGCACATTTACATTTCAGGTCTCTAAAAACACAAGGTCATTATATAAGAAAAGTTTAAATGGTTTTTTTTTTACATGTTAACTAATTATTGTGGCTAGTTAAAATCACAACACTGTTGTTTCATATTTATTAAAATATTTTAATGATTTGGCAATTGTACGAGGATTCAGCTTACAAATCATGACATACTGCTCTCCCCTACATAAGCTCCCTTTATTGGTTAAAATTATCGGTATTGGTATCGGTAATGCTGCTCTTAATTTACTTGTTATCGGAATACCAAGATACAGATACCTATGTGACATATTTATACCTATATATTCTATAAAGTTCATATATATAAAAAACAACCTGCCAAAGTACTGGAGGCCATCACAGACATAAGTCACGCTACAATAGCTGTCTCTAGGTCAGAAATTGAAGATACACAACTGTGTTCACATTCTTTTCATCTTGAGTGATGTTATGAGGACATGCTTTTGAAGATGATTATAAATACCCATAATGTTACACACATACATATACAGTTATGTTTAGGCTGGTGAAAAAAATAGTAATCACTACTGAGTGTTCATGGGTCACAATGTCAAACATTTTGATGGACGTCATGGCTGGAATGAACCCACTGCAAGATGGTCTCTAGTTAAATCTATTTCAGTCACAAAGGAGAAGACATAGATGAAAAGCAGCAGACAAGTACATAAGGATTTTTTAGCTCAGAGATAAATCAGATTTGAAGTGTGCAAAAGGGCTTTCAACTGAGCATACAAAGTCACAGACGTCTTTTCAG
The DNA here is from genome assembly GCF_001858045.2 of Oreochromis niloticus. Lineage (NCBI taxonomy): Eukaryota > Metazoa > Chordata > Actinopteri > Cichliformes > Cichlidae > Oreochromis > Oreochromis niloticus. Next base: position 35,114,835 of record NC_031965.2, read on the forward strand.
ATTTGATTGTGGATTCACTGTGGATTGGAATTATTTTACTGTCAGTATTAAATACAACATATTCAAAAACAAGTATTTCACAACTTTTATACATAGGTACATACTTACTTGGATGATATTTACGTTTTATTCTTCAAAAAGTCACTACTTACATAATGTAAGTAGTGACTTTTCAGACTGGTGGCCTTTGCCTGCAGCTTCCCTAGTGCCGTAATAACATATATTATTCTATAGCAGTACCTCAGTTGTATAAAAATAAAGATGACGGTCCTGGTTAATTTGACTTTTTTTTTTTTTAATTATTGGGAAGAATATTATTTGTCATTTAGATGGTGACTTCTGTTTTTGGAAGATCAAAACATAAAGCTATACTTTAATTCCTTGTATGGTAAAATATGAATTTCTCTTCATATCTGCCCACAAACATACTTCAGTGTTGCATCTCCTATAAATCTGCATTGATCAATGCATTTTCTTTTAGTCTGGCTGCTTTGTCGATACTTCAGACCTTGACTGAATTAATGTAGTAGCAGGCAACAGCTACAGCAATTTATTTTTTCCTTGCCATTTTAAAGTTCATGACTTTCATTTTCCTCCCTGCTTTGTGTCCTTGCGTTGTTCACCATTTCCCACACATAAATTTGCGTGCTAATATGAAAATGTCTCAATTGACTTTATAACTAAACATTGCATTTACGAAACAGAAGCAATCCAGGTGCTGTCAACATTGGATTAAATATATGTACAAATACAGAACAAATGTTATGAGCACAAATTACATATTATTGTGAGACTCCAATTAAATACAGATTCAAATGTGCCTATTTTCTCTAATGCGTTTACATCAGATATGCATCCTGGAGCTCAGTTTACGTTCAAATGAGGGAGAAAAAATGGCATGGACAGGAAACAGTAAAGGAGAGGAGTGTGAACCTTTAGCTCCGTTTGCAGTCCAGTCTGAAAGGCTGCCAATGTGAAGAGCCCTAGCTGTGAATTCCCCACTGAGATGGGCTTGGTCCAGAGGGAATGCAAGCCAGTCTCCAGCCTGCGTTCCTACCTGAGAACAGCTGCAGCCTCCATCTGCCAGCTCTTCATGGTGGCTACCTGAGGGAAACACGCTCCACCCCTCCATTTCAGAAGAGAGGCAGCATTCTTTTGACAGAGGGGGATTTCAGGGTTTAATGACATCAGTAGGACACTTTCCCTGGTTGCTGGTAAATATGTGTGCAAGTCTCCCCTTGTGAAACACACATGGGCACAAGAAAGCACACACACACACATAAGCAAGCACTTTTAAAAAATCTATTCTAGAACTTATCTTGATCAGGATAAAGTCGTAATTGGAATAAGCAGAGCCTTTATATTCAGCCCAATCTCTCCACTTAATGGGGCATGTGAACACCTTATTCAGATTTCTTCAGGCTTTTTCAAACAGCTTGTGTTGGTCAACAGATGCAGCAACCGGATGCCATGTTTACGAAGCAAACACCATGGTGCGAGAGGCAAGCAGTAGATTACTCACTGAATCAAGAATGTGTTTCGTTTAACACTTGACTGAAAATATGGCTTAAGGTTTATTCCTCTCAGTAAGTAATATACTGAGAGCTGAATTGAATTTCTAGCACCTGTTGTTTGCATTGGCATATGTCTGTTTATATGTATGTATATAGCTGCACTGGGGACTGTGTAGTTATATGGGATCAACAAAGATCACATCAAATAATTTGAAGAAAAAAAAGTCAAATGGAAATTCACCTAAAACTGAAAACAAGTTTGATTTGTGTGCTTAAATCAACACTTGCTAAGTCATTAAAAACCAAAACAAAAATAAAATTTAAGAAAGATTTTCTGTTGCTCAGTTTTTAATGATGTTCAGTTTTCTCTTATGGTTTATGCATGGTCATTGTGGATAAACTGCTGGTCTGATGGTAAACTGATGGGAGATTAGCATGCAAGGCAAGCTGCTGCTGGCTCACCTTTCACAGCTGTGAGATCAGTTACGATCTGCGCTTTGTGTGGAAACGCAGCTAACAGCAAGTAAACACGCTTCAGTGATTTATCATCTAACAGATGAGTTTCCATTTGCTAACTACCTTGACCAACATGCGTGATGTGGAAAAGATGAAGTGTGAAAAAGTTGTTAACTCATTTAATATATTAACAAGTAAAACTGACCATGATGGAGAGGGGACGGTGGCTCGGACCATGTTCATTTATGAGAATACAGTGTATTTAACCAGCTGTACACCAACACTTGAAATTCATTTTTCATTAATATTTTTAATTCCCTATGTAGATATTTACCATTAACCATATCATACACTGTTCAAGCTTTTTAATTCACTTTTTCTTTTTGTTATTAATATGTTTTCTTCAAGACCCTTATGAAGAAAACATCGAGGGAACAGTTTACCCTGCCCGGGATAGGGTTACCGGGGCCCCGCCCTGGAGCCAGGCCCGGGGAGGGTGCCCGAGGGCGAGCGTCTGGTGGCCGGGCCTTAGTCCATGGGGCCCGGCCGGGCACAGCCCGAAGAGGAGACATGGGCCCATCCTCCCGCAGGCCCACCACCCGCAGGAGGCGCCATAGGGGTCGGGTGCATTGTGTGCTGGGCGGCGGCCAGGAGCAGAGGCCCTGGCGGACTGATCCCGGCTGCCAAGACTGGCAATAGGGACATGGAATGTCACCTCTCTGGTGGGGAAGGAGCCTGAGTTAGTGCGTGAGGTTGAGAGGTACCGGCTAGATATAGTCGGGCTCACCTCTACGCATGGCTTGGGCTCTGGAACCAGTCTCCTAGAGAGGGGCTGGACTCTGTCTCAGTCTGGAGTTGCCCCTGGTGAGAGGCGGCGGGCTGGGGTGGGTATTCTAATATCCCCTCGGCTTACTGCCGGTACGTTGGGGTTTTTCCCGGTGGATGAGAGGGTTTGTTCCCTGCGCCTTAGGGTCGGGGAAAGGGTCCTGACTGTCATCTGCGCTTATGCGCCGAGTGGCAGTTCAGAGTACCCAGCCTTCTTAGAGTCCCTCGGGGGGGTGCTGGAAGGTGCCCCACCGGGAGACTCTGTTGTCCTGCTGGGAGACTTCAATGCTCACGTGGGTAACAACAGCGAGACCTGGAGGGGCGTGATTGGGAGGAACGGCCTCCCTGATCTGAATCCGAGCGGTGTTTTGTTATTGGACTTCTGTGCAAATCACAGTTTGGCCATAACGAACACCTTGTTCGAACATAAGAGTGTCCATAAGTGCACGTGGCACCAGGACGCTCTAGGCCGCAGGTCGATGATCGATTTTGTAATCGTATCACCAGACCTGCGACCATATGTTCTGGACACTCGGGTAAAGAGAGGGGCTGAGCTGTCAACTGATCACCACCTGGTGGTGAGTTGGATCAGGTGGCGGGGGAGGACGCTGGACAGACCCGGTGCACCTAAACGCGTAGTGAGGGTGTGCTGGGAACGTCTAGCAGAGGCCCCAGTCTGCGAGATCTTCAACTCACACCTCCGGCAGAGCTTCAACAGCATTCCGAGGGAGACTGGGGACATTGAGTCCGAATGGACCATGTTCAGCGTCTCCATCGCCGAAGCTGCTGCATTGAGCTGCGGCCGCAAGGTGGTTGGTGCCTGCTGTGGTGGTAATCCCCGAACCAAATGGTGGACACCAGAGGTGAAGGGAGCCACCAAGCTGAAGAAGGAGTCCTATCGGGCTTGGTTAGCCTGTGGGACTCTGGAGGCAGCCGACAGGTATCGACAGGCCAAGCGGAATGCGGCTCGGGCAGTGGCTGAAGCAAAAACTCGGGTGTGGGAGGAGTTCGGAGAGGCCATGCAAAAAGACTTTCGGACTGCCTCGAAGAGATTCTGGCAAACCGTCAGGCGTCTCAGGAGGGGAAAGCGGAGCTCGACCTGCACTGTGTATAGTGCTGGCGGAGCGCTGCTGACGTCGACTGAGAAAATTGTCAGGCGGTGGAAGGAATACTTCGAGGACCTCCTTAAGCCCACTGACACGTCTTCCGAGGAGGAAGCAGAGTCTGGGGATGAGGGGAATGACCCGCCAATTTCCGGGGGCGAGGTCACTGAGGCAGTTAAACAACTCCTTGGTGGCAGAGCCCCTGGTGTTGATGAGGTCCGCCCCGAGTTCCTGAAGGCTCTGGATGTTGTAGGGCTGTCCTGGTTGACACGCCTCTACAATGTTGCGTGGAGATCAGGGGCAGTACCCCTGGACTGGCAGACCGGGGTGGTGGTCCCCATCTTTAAGAAGGGGGACCGGAGGGTGTGTTCCAACTACAGGGGGATCACACTCCTCAGCCTCCCTGGGAAAGTCTATGCCAGGGTGTTGGAAAGGAGAGTTCGTCCGTTAGTCGAACCTCGGATACAGGAGGAACAATGCGGTTTTCATCCTGGTCGTGGAACACTGGACCAGCTCTTTATCCTCTCGAGGATACTTGAGGGTGCATGGGAGTTTGCCCAACCAGTCTACATGTGTTTTGTGGACTTGGAGAAGGCATTCGACCGTGTCCCCCAACACCTCCTGTGGGAAGTGTTGCGGGAGTATGGGGTGTCTGGCCCATTGCTACGGGCCATTCGATCCCTATACAACCGTTGCAAGAGTTTGGTTCGCATTGCCGGCAATAAGTCGGACTCGTTCCCGGTGGGTGATGGGCTCCGCCAGAGCTGCCCTTTGTCACCGGTTCTGTTCATAATTTTTATGGACAGGATTTCTAGGCGCAGCCAAGTGGCGGAGGGCTTTCACTTCGGTGGCCTCAGAATCTCATCTCTGCTTTTTGCGGATGATGTGGTTCTGTTGGCTTCATCAGGTGAAGGCCTCCAGCTCGCACTGGAGCGGTTCGCAGCCGAGTGTGAAGCAGCGGGAATGAGGATCAGCACCTCCAAATCTGAGGCCATGGTTCTCAGCCGGAAAAGGGTGGAGTGCCCACTCCGGGTCGGGGATGAGTTCCTGCCCCAAGTGGAGGAGTTCAAGTATCTCGGGGTCTTGTTCGCGAGTGATGGGAGAAGGGAGCCGGAGATCGACAGACGGATTGGTGCTGCGGCTGCAGTGATGCGGACGCTGCACCGGTCCGTCGTGGTGAAGAGGGAGCTGAGTGTAAAAGCGAAGCTCTCAATTTACCGGTCGATCTACGTCCCTACCCTCACCTATGGCCACGAGCTGTGGGTAGTGACCGAAAGAACGAGATCGCAGATACAAGCGGCGGAAATGAGCTTCCTCCGAAGGGTGGCTGGCCTCTCCCTTAGAGATAGGGTGAGAAGTTCGGCCATCCGGGAGGGGCTCAGAGTAGAGCCGCTGCTCCTCCACATCGAAAGGAGCCAGTTGAGGTGGTTCGGGCATCTGACAAGGATGCCTCCTGGGCGCCTCCTGGGTGAGGTGTTCCGGGCATGTCCCACCGGGAGGAGGCCCGGGGCAGACCCAGGACACGCTGGAGAGATTATATCTCTCGGCTGGCCTGGGAACGCCTTGGTATTCCCCCGGATAAGCTGGAGGAGGTGGCTGGGGAGAGAGAGGTCTGGGCTTCTCTGCTTAGGCTGCTGCCCCCGCGACCCGGCCTCGGATAAAGCGGATGAAGATGGATGGATGGATGGATATATTTTACATAGAAAAATCAGGATGTAAGAATGTGAAAGTCATGAACAATTGTGTGTGTGTGTTTGTGTGTGTGTGTGTGTGTGTGTTTGTGGGGGGCAAATGTAGTTTTCAGGAAAGACACTGGAAATGTAATTCATAGACTTTAATGCTGAAAATTAAATAAATTACAGTCCCGATCAAAAGTTTAAGACGACTTGAAAAATGGCAAAAAGTCATATTTTGTTTCAGCTTGTTTTAATTAAAGTGTTATTTTTAATAAATTGCATGCTCAACAAATGTTTTGTCTCACTCCCGTTTCTTCTTGAAGCATGCTAAAGCTCTACTTGGAACCTTGTTAAGATTCAACTATGCAAAATATGATTTTTTTGCCACCTTTCAAGTGGTCTTAAACTTTTGATTGGGACTGATTTAAGTGATAAGTATTTAAAATGACCTCAACCTTAAAAACATGGAACAGTAATATACACTTATTTAATGCGGATGTGGAACATTTTTTTCTGCAGAATAATTATTTTTAGGTTGTAATTTTTATGCAGAATTTTTCAATAATACAGTTTTCTGTGTACTGAGGTGTTTTCACAGTATTTTATTGCTTCTTTTCCTAAAGAGATGTTTGAAAAATTCCTCCACCACTTTCCATTTTCAGCTAGTAATAAACACGTTTTTGATAATATAGTAGATATTTAACTTTTGAAGTAATAATATTTTACAGTTGCGGTGAAGTGAATTCTGTTTTCTTCCCCTCACAGTTCAAGTACATGATGCTAGCTAGGGTGGCCACTATAGGAAAAACAGCTCAGGCTGCCATTTATCCAAAGGGACTTTAGGCTGCAGGTCTGCTGTTTAGAATAGAATAGAATAGAATAGCTTTTTATTGTCACTGTTACAAGAACAGTGAAAGGCAGTTTGGCATCTCTCCATGTGTGTGAAGTACACAATAGCGTAAGTATTTACACAATGACAAATTTACATTTACACAAGAAAGATATGTACAAATTATACATACACCTGCAAACATACACGCACATACATACATATATGTATATATACATATTTGCATCCGTACATGCATACACACACATATTTCCACATACACGCTTACATCTATATACATACACATACATGCCATCTAACTAGCAGGTGCATTGAGAGGTGCAGTGTGATTAGTGATATTGCACATTGAGTGTGTGGCGGGGGGATGATATTGCACATTGAGTGGGGGTGGGGTGGGGTGGGGGGGGGGTGCTGTTGGAACTATACTAAATAATGTTATAATAAATACAGTTTAAAGTGGTAAGGGTGTTGTTTGCATTGAAGTATAAACAGAAATACGATTTATAAATAAGGTGTAATGTCCATGAGTGTTGGCAGTGCAGTTATCCTCCAATCAGGGTGGAGGTAGGGCATGTTTGACAGCCTGTGGGTAAAAACTTCTGTTGAGTCTGTTTGTCTTCGACCTGATGGACCTGTAGCGTTTACCAGAGGGAAGGGGGGAAAAAAGTGAGTGTCCAGGGTGCGAGGGGTCTTTGATGATGATGCTGGCTTTCTGCTGAAGTCTGCCAGTATAGATGTCTCTGAGGGGGGTTAGTGAAGTGCCGATTGCCCGCTCTGCTGCCCTCACCACCCGCTGCAGTTTCCTCTTGTCCTCCGCAGTGCAGCAGTTGAACCAGAGTGTGCAGCAGTAAGTCAGAAGGCTCTCAATGGTGGAGCGGTAGAAGTTTACTAGCAGTCTTTGGGGTAATTGGGCCTGACGTAGTTTCCTGAGGAAGTACAGCCTTTGTTGTGCTTTCCCTACCTGGTGGGAGATGTTTGTGGACCAGGTAAGGTCGGCCGAGATGTGGACTCCGAGGAACTTAAAGCTTTCTACCCTTTCTACCTCCTCCCCATCAATGTAGAGGGTAGAGTGCTCAGATCGCTTTGTTCTTCTGAAGTCGATTACCATCTCCTTGGTCTTGGCTGTGTTCAGATGCAGGTTGTTGTCATCACACCATTGCTTCAGATGCTGAACCTCCTCTCTGTAGGCTGAATCAATGTTGTTGTCGATCAGTCCTATGACAGTGGTGTCATCAGCAAATTTTATAATGGTGTTACTGGTGTGGATTGGTGAACAGTCATGGGTGAAAAGTGAGTATAAGAGGGGACTGAGGACACACCCCTGTGGGACACCCACATTCAGAATGAGGGTGGAGGAGGTGTGCTCTCCCATTCTTACGTTCTGGGGTCTGTTGCTCAGGAAGTCCAGTATCCAGCTGCACAGTGAGCTGCTGAGTCCTAAGTTGCTTAGTTTATTAACCAGTTTGTGGGGTTGAACTGTATTGAAGGCAGAGCTGAAGTCCACAAATAGCATTCTCACATAGGTGTTACTACAGTCCAGGTGTGTGAGGGCTGTGTGAAGAGCTGTTATTATGGCATCCTCTGTCGACCTGTTTGCCCTGTATGCAAACTGGTGTGGATCGAGGTTTGCAGGGATGGCAGCTTTAATGTGTGACATGATGAGCTGTTCGAAACATTTGGCAATTATGGGTGTTAAAGCAACTGGACGATAGTCATTCAAGCACCTCACTGTGTTCTTCTTGGGCACTGGAACGATGGTGGCTGACTACAGACTGTAGCAGTGAGAGGTTGAAGATGGTGGTGAAAACCTCTGCTAGTTGGTCTGCACATGCTTTAAGCACTCTACTGGCTACACCGTCAGGACCAGCTGCTTTCCTCGCGTTGACTCTGCGCAGTGTGGCTCTGACCTGGTGCTGCTCCAGCTGGATGGAAGCGTCGTCCCTCTCTGTAATGGCAGGATGGGTGATGGTGTCCCTGTTTTCTTGGTCAAAGCGGGCGAAGAAATGGTTTAGGGTGTCAGGTAAGGTGATGTCTGGGGAGTTGGTTTGTGTGCAACTGTCTTTGTAGCCAGTGAGTGTCTTGATCCCCTGCCACATGTTTCTGGAGTTCTTTGTGTTAAAGTGTTCCTCGATGCGCTGATTGTATTTGCGCTTGGCTTCTTTTATGCCTTTAACCAGAGATTGGCGTGCCTCTTTGTAGACTTGTTGGTCTCCTGATTTGAAGGCGCTGTCACGTGCTCTTAGTAGGGCTTTCACCTCACTGTTGAGCCATGGCTTCTGGTTCGGGAACATTTTAACAGTCTTTGTTGTTGTTACGCTCTCAGTACAGAAGCTGATGTATGAGAGTACGGCAGATGTGTGGCCCTCCAAGTCTGATCCTTCTGCAAATACACTCCAATTCGTGTTATCAAAACAGTCTTGTAGGGCCGTGGTGGCTTCCGCGGTCCACACTCTTACTGATTTTTCAGATGGTTTTTGTCTTTCAATTAGAGGTTTATAAGCAGGGATCAGGGACAGAGAGAGATGATCAGAGAGTCCGAGATGAGGCAGGGGGGTGGCCTTGTAAGCATCTGGGATGTTGGTGTAGACCTATTTATGTAGCACCAAATCACAACAACAGTTGCTTCAAAGTGTTTTATACTGTAAGGTAAAGACCCTGCTCTTATGTTTTTCTTAATGGATTAATTTTAAGTTGTAAGAGATTAGTTGGAGATTAGCATCAATTAGTTGGAAGATGTAATGGCACACTAATTAGTGTATATTTATAGGTAAAGTATTATTTTTTTCTGAAATCAAAAAATGACTGACTGTACTTCTAAGTACTGAAAAAATTTAGCTTCAGTGATGCTCATTAAATCTTACAAAACCTACAAAGAGCAGGTAAATATATCCATCTATGACACTAACCCTAACCCTATGACACTCTTTAAGTACATTTACCTACATCTGCCCAAACACACCACATTAGTTTTCAATATTTCAATTTTTACCTCAATATCTAATATGCTACATTCCAATATATCTAAAATATGGTGTTGTTTTTTCTCTTTGAATATCAGTTATCTATTCCCCTTAGACAAAGTAATGCACCTCATGCCTTTGATAGGATTGCTTTTTGTCTGGGGTTATGGTGACATTACTTAACAAAATGAGTCACTGCTAATTGCAATGAATTACCCCTGTGTTTGATACATTAGTAAAACCTCGGTGTACACAAAAGGTCCTGCATTCTGTTATGCGGACCACCCTGACGGATTTGAATAACACAGTAAGTCGTATTCATTGTTCTTGTTTGACACTTAGACTTGAGAATTCATTTCTGGCGCTTATGTACAAAGGATCTTATTTTATTATTTGGAAAAATGAAAGGGAACATTTTGAACTGGTTAATTTTTAATGGGGTAGGGGGTTTCCAATTTAATGCCCTTATCCTTTTTTTGTTTTTAGTTTTAAGTTTTCTATCACAACCTTCATCAACAGAAGGATTTTATTTCATTTGTATTTGTCATCATGCAATCTAACTAGCTGCCCACTTTGTCCTTACTAAACCTCAGCATTTCCTGATTTATGTTATGATTCATGATTTATACAATGCCTTTAACTACAACTCGCTATGAGCTTTTTACTCCTCAGCCATGAAAGGCTGATGGGGTATTGCCATCACCCTGATGAGTGGGTGGTCAGGCGATGTGGAGTCCCAAGTTTGTGAATATGATTACTTGAGAACGAAGCGACATACAGACCCTTTCCAAAAAATTAGAATGTCATGGAAAAGTTTATTTATTTCCATAATTCCTTTCAAAACATTAAACTTTCATAGATTATAGATTCAGGGCCCACAACTTAAACGATTTCAAGTACTTTGTTGTTTATTTGTAGATAATTTGGCTTCCAGCCCATGAAACCCACAAAAACAGGATATGTGGTATTTTCAAAATAATATGTCAATCTTCAATACTTGGTTGGGAATCCCTTCCCAACCAAGGAAGGGATTTACTTTTTTAACCCCTTTGTGTCATCATACATCATACATATATATATCTATATCTATAGATATAGATATATAGATATAGATATTATGATTATATAAATAACTGAATACTTTATAATTACCTTAACAAGTTATGAAATAAAGGGAGTTTTGCAGTTTTCAAAATTTATTTACTTTTTTGTCTTAATACTTTCAGTTAAAGTCAGTTCAAAACTGGATTGTTTACAACGTTACAGAACCCATTCTTATTCCATTTGAATAATGAATATGTAGGATCTTCCCTCTGGGTTAAACGAGACACCTGTTCAATATAGGAGTGAATAACTTGTATGGAGCAGACAGCACCATGGGAGATTTCATCCTTATATGAAACTTCACTAAAATGGTCTGCATTTTCACTTGTCACTTATTTCCCCACATATTCCTTCCCACAACAACAACTTAATAAATATGTGCCTGCTGCTTTTGTTATGTACGAATCAATGCCTGTGACAGACTTTCACATTCAAAGTGTTTTGTCTTTTTTGAGTGTGCACATGCATGGTACTAGGCTTCACTGGGACAAAATTACGTTTCAAATAATGTTTGCTTATTAGATTACTGCATTTCACCTTTTCCAATTCAGCTCAGTTCAATTTTATTTATATAGCACCAAATCACAACAGTTGCCTCAAGGCCATTTTTGCCTTTGAGTTGTTTCATGTCCATACTTAAGACAGCTTCCCATGGTGGGTGTCTCCCAATCACCTTTCTACTAACAGCAGGTTCTCATTGATTGCTAATCGTTTAATACCACAGACAGCAGGGGGCACAGTTGCAAACAACAGATTTGTTTTGCTTTTTTATATTGAGAAAAAAAATCTTACTTGAATACACTGCAAAAAACAGTTAAATTGAGGAACTGAGTCCTGCATGTCACGCATTTAGCAGAACTGTATCCTTCCTTATTTACCTTTGCTGCTCAATTACAGGCTTGCCATGCAATGGAGCATTCCATGACACATTTGCCACTTAAAATCCGACTAAAATCTAGCTAACAGTCTTCATTTTCTCAGCTAAATTGACAACTGTTACTACCAGATTTCATAATCTCTTATTAGTTACTATTGTCTGATAACTTTCACAGTTATTAATCACTTTATTTAGAATGCAGTCTTTTGCTGAGAAACTTCGGGTCCCAGAAAAAGACTTGCAAAAGTCAGTATCACTTTAACATGTGCTACCTACATATTTAATTTGGTAATTTTTACTTCACCCCCACAACAATGTCATTACCAGATGATATCTCCCCTAGCAGAAGAATAAATGTCAGCACATCAAAAATAAATAAATAAAAATGAAATGGCTTCAGGAACAAGACAAACAGCCCAAGGCAATGACCCAGCCATCAAACTCCCCAGATCCCAAAACAACAGATCATCTGTGGAAAGCAAGAAAATAAGCTTGATCCATGCCCTAAACCCACAGTCCAAAGGACCTAAAGGATCCACTGATTATGTCCTTTCTCGTAGAGCCACGGGATACCCCAATCCTAGTTAGAGTTGTTTTAGTAGAGCAAGAGAGCTCAATTTAGAATTTGTCACAAAAAAGTGGTCATACATTCTTCATTGTAAGCTGTAAAAGTGCACAAACACACTGTTAAATTTGTCTCCTCTTTTTCTAGGAATACTTCTAGTGAAAAGGTGAAGCTTTTTAAATGACAAGGTCGGAAACCAATGCAATAGAGCAGAGCGGACTAAATGGTGAATGGGTCATCCTTCAGTAACTATACCAGCCTCCCTCAGTTTCTATCTTGACTTTCAAGGTGGAAGCAAGGGAGCCCTACTCACCGTTGAAACATTCTTCTAATTTATGTCTGCCAGCACCAGGAAATTGAAGTCAAAGGTTCACTGCATCTTGTGCCACAAAAAATGATCTGTTCAGGACCAATGTGTAAAGGAGAGAGGGCAAATTAACCTGGACATTTATAAATGGGACACAAAGGGGTTAGAGTGGTTTTAAAAAATTCATGTAACCTAGTGAAGTTGGTGTTGTTGGCTGCAAGTTGGGGCGATAGATTAAAGCCAGTGATTTCTCAAGTGTCATGTAATTTGTTTTTATATGGTCCTACATGGCTGCTTGTTGTGGCTTTGTCAGCTGCCAAATTCCCATTTGATTTAAAGTTATTAAAATAATTAATATGAGTTAAATAAATTAAAAATGGTTAAACCAAACATCACAATGCCATTGATAAAATTGTTCATGTTTTTAGCAGTTTTTTTTTCTACACAGAATTTTTTCTTCCTTTTCAGTGTGCCTGGTTGTGATTGACTATGACTAACATCATCTCAACTTTTGACATCTTTCACAGAAAAAGAAAAAGTGTGAGACAAACCTACAAGAAACAAACAAAAAAAACCCAATTTGTTTAGGTTTGGTGATATTGGTCATTAAAAGGCATAAATTGCTGCCCTTTGTACTACAATATTGTGTATTTTGATAAATAAAAGTGTGCCCTCCTTTTAGGTTCATAATTTGTTCTTTGCATTAACTGTCATCAGTCATCAATAGATATAAGATTCTTCAATAGATAGAAGAAAAATCAGACTTTTACATTTTCACAAGTAATTTTTCAGCTTTTTTTTTTTTACTATAATCTGTGCTCCATATTTTCCCTTCTGCCCTGTAGGATATTGTGTGCTGTGGCCTTTACCAAGCTTAATTTTCCTCCCTCTCTGTCTGCCTCTTTAGCTTGGCCAGCGGCCCAAAGTGTCTTGTAATCCTTGATCTCTGAGGTTCAGTGAATTACCACACCTAAAAACAGCCGACTCAATAACAGGAAGATTATCAGGACTTCTGACGATGTCAGCAACAGCAAGAGCATCTGCTGCAGCTTGGGGACGGAGGCCAATCACTGAACGCAGAGACTTTCATAACCTGCACTTACCAAAGCCCCCTTCCAATATATCAAGGCATTCATATGCAGCAGAGCAGCCATGGATAGGAAAGATGCAAATGGTGATAAAAAGGGTGTTTGGGCAGCAACCAGTTCAGAACTGTTCGAAATTCAGTGCAGAGTTGTCTGTGTTTATCTTTTAACTTTGATCTTTAACCAGTTAAGAAATGATTGAAAGATCGACAGATCTCCTGTCTTTGAAGCCCTCTTGTACCTGTTTGAATACACTTGTAACAGCACTGTGGCAGTACTGTTGTGTGTTAACGCACAACAGTATGGTTTAGACTTTGTTTGTGAGAGAGTGTATCAAATTAACCACTTTCCTAAGCAGAAGCCATGAAAACCTATAAATCCAGCTTCCATGGCCCATTTGGCTCCTGGACATATGAGTATTGTTTTAGTAAAATAGTTCTGTGAAATTGCTGCTGTTTTTGTTTCTTGTGCCCTCTTGCTCCAGGAAAATGTTTCTTTTTTGTATTACTGACTGAAATAGCATAAAGGAGGTATACAGTTGTTTTTACTTCTTTTGCAATTTTAACTCGTACTGTATTATTTATTTACTTTTGTTTTTTTATTTGGCAAAAATGCTCAGTTATAGGTCCACACGTTCTTTGGTGTCGGGGTTAATAATAATGATAATAATAATACTAGTTTTCCTTCTCTGACGTTTTTTTTATTTTTTTTTCCTAGTGCCCTGAAGATATCCCAGGGTGATATGAAGTGATATGCCTATAGAAGTGAAATAGCATTTATATAGCACTTTTCTAGTGTTACTAACGGCTGATATCACTTTAGACTATAAATCACATTTATCCATTCATTTATACAGCTCTTTGTATCTATTAACATCACCAATTAACCAAAGATGCAAGTCTTTGGATTTGCTGGAGTACCAAGAGAAAAACCATGCAAGCCTAGGGCAAAAATGCAATCATATGCAATACATGTACATTTGATTTGAGTCTTCATTCAAATTTAAGATGGGGCATTAACCCAGTTTACCCGAATGGATAAATTTCAGTCCACTGGGCACTTGCTGACACTGCATGGTGAGACTTTTTTGTGAGGCTAAATGTTTGGACAAAGCTGGAATTAAAGGGACACACCCACAAAAACAAACCAAAAAACAAAACAAACATAACTTTAAAGTTAATCTTGTAGGTTCTTGCATTTCTATAACATATAAATCTTTAGCCCACTTCGTTATTGGTCACTCAGGCCTGCAAGGACCAGAAAGATCCGTTGGAGGAAAAAGAAGTGTGGTTAAAAAAAATATGAACAACTTTTAACTAAGAGCAGTAGATTTGATAGACTTGGTGCATATTATAAACAGTACCAGTAAAGCCTGTCCTTGGCAGTGGTCAAGCGGTAGAGAATGTCTCCAGGGGATTGAAAGTGGTGACTGGAGCAGACTTCAATGGGCATACAGATAAAGGGTGGTGTAGGGTAGATATGGTGTTAGGAAAAGAACTGCAGATGGGTAGATAACGGTGGATTTTTGCAAATAGGGTGGCAATGGCTGTGGTGAACACATACTTTAAGAAGAAGGCGGAACATAGGATAAGTGGAGGAAGGTGCACACAGTTAAACCATATTTTATACAAAAGATATAAAATTTGACTTTGAATACTGCAAGGTGTCAGAGAAGTATGAAGAAAGACAGTATGAGATGGTAGTTGACAGGATGACTTTGGACATCAAGAAGAGGAAGTGGGGGAAGGCATACTAGAAGTTGATGAAGGAGTAGCACAGTCTTCACGGAGGAGTTGAGATAGGCTTGGTTGGTAGGGAAGTCTTGCCATTTGACTGGGAAAGTACAGCCTAAGGTGTGATGGAAACTGCTAACATAATAATTTGGTGTGTCATAAGGAAACAGGAAAGGAGACAAGGATACCTTTGCAGTGGTGGTGATGGACAGGTTGACGAATGACATCAGGGATGAATAGATGTGGACTACAATATTCACAGTCGACATTGTTATCTCTAGTAATAGTAGGGAGAGCAAGGAATAGGTAAAAGAGAGATTGGAGAGGTGGAGGTATGGTCTAGAGAGAAGAGTAATGAAGAAAGATAGAATACATGTGTGGGAATGAGAGAGAAACAGATGTAATAGTAAGGATGCAAGGAATAGAGATAGTTAGAGATAGATGGGTTTAAATGCCTGTCATCAATCATCCAAAGCAATGGACAAGAGAGCTTAAGAAGAGTGAGGCCGCCGGTTGGGTGGAGACAAGTGTCAAGGTAACTTGTGACAGAGGGAAAGATTGAAAGGGAAAATTTAGAAGATGACAATAACACTTTCAATCCTGCTTTAGTTACCTTTGCAAGAAAAAGACAGAGGCAGAGCTGAAGGTGGAGGTGTTAAAGATGGGAATAACCAGAATGGACAGGATTAGAAATGAGAACATCAGAAGGAAAATTCAGGTTTAGTGTTTTGCAGCCAAAATGAGAGAGAGAGGGCTGAGAGGGTCTGAACACGTGTAGAGGAGGGACACTGGACATATTGGACAAAGGCTCTTTAATAGGAAGCTGCCAGGCAAAAGGAAAAGAGGAAGACCACAGAGAAGATCTATGGATGTACTGAAGGAGGACTGGTGTGACAGAGGAGGATGCCAGGGATAGGGTAGGGTGAGAGGCAGATGATCTGCTATGGTGAATCCTAGAGAGATAATAAGAAAGCAAATTTTGCCTGCTCTGTCTATTTTTCTATCACAATAAGGAAAAGGATTGTTGGACTTTTTTTTCTACAGATCTGTAAAAGGTCCACAACTGTTGGGCTGGCTGGTGTGCAATTTAACAAAGTTTTATTTATTTATCTATGTATTTTTAATATTTCACTCAGGTTGCACTGCGATATCTTTGAAGCCTTGTTTACTTCCAAGCACTGCTGTGCCTAAGTACAACCTGTAGTGTAAGGCAGGATGGGTTTGATTATAAAGTTTAAAGCTTCATTTGCCATTGGCAGTGTCCACTTCTAAATTGTATGTGCGTTATTCACTACTGTGTTGTAATAGTGTAACATACTGGTTGCCTGTATTGGCTAGATTGACTGGGAGATTAGGGAGTGCTGGTTTTTTGGTTAGGATATATCAAGAAAAGCCAATAAGAGACAGAGCAGAGCATTTCATATCTTCACCATTTAAAATCTTTAACATTTGAACCCATTTAAAATCAACACAAAACAAAAAAACAGAGGATTTACTAGTCCTTTACTCATATTTTAAATTTATTATAGAGCCATTTGTTGCACACTGCACCCTAACCTGTATGAAAGTAGTCCTTATAGCATGGATGTCATTTGGAATCCTATGACAACTGCAGTTAGTTTTTCCTTGACATTCCTATACAGGCTACGATAAGTCATGTTACTCACACCAGCTACCAGAACACTGGATCTTTAGAGTCTTATTATACATTCACAGTTTTTATTTTGCAGAAGATTACAAAACATTAGTACTGTAAAATATTTTCAGATTTGCCTTTGTTCATCATCAGGTTAATTTGTCCATGTCTTTAGACTTTTTGATCAAAAAAAGAATGATCATGTTTTTATGATGTTAATCAAATCTAACCTATGTGATTTATTTTTATCTGTGCTGTCATACACAGCCAGAATATTTCCCTAAAATCCCAGTAGCAAACCATAAAAATATTCTTGATTGGAAACTTTGCACCTCCGTTTTATGAATATTCCCTGAAGTTAAGTGAAAATTACTGGCTAATTTTGGTGTTACCTAAATCTGCAAGTGTAGTCTTAAATAGCACACTTAATCATAAAGAGTGTTTATCTTTTCCTGGATCAATAATAAATAAATAAAGAAGACACTTCTTAACTTCTTCATGCACCATTACACCACCCATTAAGGCACAGGTGTCGAACTCCAGGCCTCGAGGGCCGGTGTCCTGCAGGTTTTAGAAGGTCGTGTCCAAATTCATGGGCTGCATCCTCCTGAGGACCCGGCCTTCGCGGTCTACATGGGCCGGGTCCTCAGAAGGTCGGGTAGGCCGGAAGTAAACAGCTGTGAAATTGGACGGTCTAGCCTTCTGATTAACGTCACCGCTGTCTCGGTGTAGTTTAATAAACTCAGCCGTCTGCTCCTTGCTATGTAAAATATAACAGGACACTGGCATAAATTCTCGACCATCTCACACTTCTCACACTTCTGTTTAATCAGTTTTCTGTTTGACGTTTATTCAGCTGTGTGAAAACCACCCGGGAGATTAATAAAGTTTTATTTTATCTAATCTAATCTAATAACTTTAATCTCAGCCAAACCGATTTACTCACGAACAAATAAAACACTGAAAAAAGCCAAACAATATCCTTTTTAGGTTGTCTAAGTGACTTATATATTACGTTTAACCTGAGTAGCGAAAGTCCGCGGTGATCTGAAAATGATGTGCCGGGAGTTGTGCCGTTCTCGGCGGCTTCAGTGACCCTCGAGCTCTCGGCTTGCTATCGAGCTGGTGGGTAACAGACGTCTCCGAAAACGTCGAAGCACTTTTGCAAATATGCAATACCTTGATAAACCGAGCAGATATTTGAAGTTTACACAGCTACATTCTCGCCTGAAAATATGTTAAAAGTTTATTTTGTGACCCAGAAAGATTAATAAAAGTAATTTTAAAACTTAGTAGCGGCCGCCATTGCCGGAAACTGGAGTTTGGCTGGGCCGCGCTATGAATTCTGGGATATGGTGGGCCACGAAGGACACACCCGACCCATCCTTCAAATTCGGGGAAAAGGAGGACGCATTTGTCGGCTGCATTCGGAGGAGTCTACAAATTTGGACAGCCTTCGGCGCGTCGCTGTGACGTAATCGGTCTACAAATGCGGCCTCAGGAGGATGCAGCCCATGAATTTGGACACGACCGATGTGTCCTTGATCCAACACAGCTGATTTAAATGGCTAAATTACCTCCTCGACATGTCTTGAAGTTCTCCAGAAGCCTGTTAATGAACTAATCATTTGATTCAGGTGTGTTGACCCAGGGTGAGATCTAAAACCTGCAGGACACTGGCCCTCGAGGCCTGGAGTTCGACACCCCTGCATTAAGGCCTTACTTAGACTGTAGCTTTATATTCATATTCATAAAAAGGAAAACAAGCCAGATTCAAAATTACAGTTAACAGTTCATGACATTAGTGATTGCCTGGTTTTCATTTGCCTACCTTTAGGTAAATATTGTGTTCAAACGATAGATTATAAGACTTTTCCAGTGACAAAAATATAAGTTGTGGAACTGCTTTAAAATGAAATAAATAACTAAAGGACAAGTTTGCTCTGTAACAGGCGCATAATTAAATCCAAATAAATCACAATTTCACACATGTATATTCACTGATATAAGCCTATCCTCTTAAAAATTCTTATCATATAATTACAAGATAAGGTCAACATGTTGTCAAAAGAAATGTGGAGTTACAAAACAAATGGTTAAAGCCTAACGGGATGAGATTTAAATGTGACAGGAAAGCTGTTGTAGTTTTCTTCTTTGTGACAAATGGCAGCTGTAGTTAGTCAGTGAATAGAAAAAAAACTGTGTTTGTGGCAAAATACAAAGCCAACAAAATATTCAACATGTTTTCTGATATTTCACAGATATTTGGCTTAGAGGGTCTTTTATTCTCTACAGTTACAGTTCTTTTCTTAAAAAACAAAAACCGAATCAGTCACAATATTGTGTTGTTTTATGTCCACTAAACTCCTGATAGGCTTTGTTATTCACAGCATAGTTTCCACTGGGAACTGCTTCCTAAATTAAACATCTTTTCGAGCATTTAGTGCACATGGACATGATTCCAAAGAAAATTAATCAATCCAGTGAACAGTATAACACCACTCACAAGAGGAAATACAGCTTGTAAAGTAGTGGATTTGTTGCAAAACCATTAGCTGGTGATTGTCACTCAATGCATCTGTGTCATTTCTTTAGACAGCCCACATCTCAATCTTATTCTTCATGTTTGTGTTTTTATTCATCAACAAGCAGCCTGACAGCATCTTCTCTGCTTATTTCCCTCAAAGGGTCCTGGTTCTGCACGCTTGAAGAATCACCTTGCGCCGTAAAAACAGTAACCTAGCTGAACTTGTCTGTCAGTCAGAAAAATAGACTCTTAGGAGATATTACGCTTCTATACCTGGCTGCTCATTGACTTAGAGCTGTCAGTCTGGATCCAGCTGCTACGCATTTCATTCCAATTTATCACAGAAGCACTCACCCATCCTCTCACTTGAATCGACTGTTCTTTTCTTAACTGATAGAGACACGAAGGTGATTATATCTTTGTATTTACTGCAAGATTTTTTAAAATGCTTCATCAAATTATGCAAAAGCTCACGTGATGTCACTGTAATCATGCACTAAATTTTCATAATAGATTCCTTCACTACAGACAGGCACATTGCAGCCTGTGCATATAATGGATTACTAATTACATACATCCACTCTCTGCAGTATTGCCTCACTACAATATGTGATGTGATGTGATGTATGTCTGTATGTGATATCACAATACTATTTGACATACTATTTATGTGCGTTTTTTTCTTTCCTTGTCCCAACAGCTTTCCAGCTGTCTCGACCAGTTCCTCTCTCCTCCAGGGTCCCGATGTCACTGAAAAAGGGAGAGCGTAATTGTTGAATTGCTTTCAGCTCCCCTGTCAGCCTCTCTGGCACTGCCCCTTGAGCCCACTGCACCATGTCTCCTCTGCAGCAGAGCTGGAGACCACGCCTCTGCCACAGGGCCACTTTTGCTCTTGTTGTTGTTGGTCCATGAGCCAGCTGTGGAGGAGAGCGAAGTTATAATATTCAAAAGGCTGAAGAGAAAGCAAGAGTTAAAGGCAATGAAAAGTGCAGACTGCAATCTCTGTCTGTGCTTTTCATGCTTTATTTTATGATATTTGAATTTTTTTCACAGTTCTCCCATTCCTGGTGAACTCCACTATCACTTGAAAAATGTGTCCATCCATGTACACTATCGAAAGTGTACATGGATGGACACATTTGCTGAACCACAAATCTCTTGTTAGTGGGACTTGTGCTCAAGGCCCAGGACCCTGTAAATCTACTGACATTCCCCAGAGAATACTAGAAGTGGCTGGTATGCCACTGGAATCCCATTCTCTTCACAGATGAGAGCAGGTTCACATAATTAAATCGGAAGATAACCACCAGCTGCCTCCTCCAAGTGTTTTTCTTCCCTTTATCATCTTTTCTAGGGTTTATCTTGAAGAGGCATCTGTTAAGTTAAATACAAAAAACTACCCAAAGCAATTAATAATCAGCAGCTAAACATATTTTTAACATTAGAGAATAGAATAGCCGTTTATTATCATTGTACATGGAAAACAAAATTTGGGTGCTCCATGCCATGTGGAGGAGTAATAAATATATAAATTGTAAAGACATCAGGAATAAATAGCAAACACAAGAGACATATACAGTCTAGAGTAATATATACAAAACAAGAGAAAGCCACACAATACAAAGGCACACACTGGAGAGTAAAGTGCTCTCCAATGGAGATAGGAATGATGGTGGAGGTGTGTGGGGCAGGAGTGGCCTCAAACCAAGTAAAGAAGGTGTTGAGGTCCTCCGCAAGTTTGAGGCTGCTGTTGGGGGTTGGGGGGCTCTGCACTTTGTAGTTAGTGAGGGTTTGGATACCTTTCCACATCTGGCAGAGGGTGTTGTCGGTGAGGAAGCCCTCTATGCTTCTTTGGTGCACCTTGGCCTGTTTGATAGTCCTCCTCAGGTTGTCTCTGGCAGTGCTGTACAGGGAACTGTCACTTAGCCTGAAGACGGTGTTACGGGTTCTGATCAGAGCCTGAACTTCACTTGTCTTCCAAGGTTTTCGTTTAAGAAAAACCCAGATGGTTTTAGTCACTTTCACATTTTCTACACAACACTTAATGTAAAAAAAGGAAAGACTGAAAGTCTCCAGGTCCTGCTGTTCAAAGATGGACCAGTCTGTCACATCAAAACAGTCCTGTAGCTGGAGGAGAGCATCATCTGGCCGCATTTTAATGACTCAGGTGCTTGGAGGGGTCTGTTTCCTGAGGTGGGTGTAGGCAGGGATGAGAAGCAGAGAGTGGTGGTTAGGTTGTCCCAGGTAGACATGCTTGATGTTAACATACACAGGGTTCTGCCCCGCCCCTGGATAGGACACTCAACATGGTGGTGGAATTTAGGGAGTACAGAATTTAAACATGCAACAATATGAGCACATGTTAAACTTTGATTTTTACAGTTTTTTCGGTCTTCTGTACAAAAAATAAAAATGATTTATTCACAATTTTTTGTGTTATTTTTACAGATTTTCAGGCTATTTTTGCAATTTTATTAATATTTCACATATTTATGTATACAGGTAAAGGAAAATTCAGTAACATTTTCATGAAAAGTTCTGTTAAATTACAGTTTTAAAAATGTGTTTGTTTGTTTTTTACAGTGTAACGTAAATAGACGTTGATGCATGATGAAGTAAATGGTACACTTTGTTATGGTCTGGGCCAGCTTTCAGTTTTCCCCTTTTTTCCCTTTCTCTCTTTTTCCTTTTGTCGTTCTGATTCTCAGGTAGAATTGTGGGCTAGTGCGTTCTCACGCGCCCACCTATGGCTCCCTCTGCCTCTAACCTGCTTTTGTGTTTTCCTCCCAGTCATTTTATTCTCTCATTTGTTCTACAGTTGCAACTCAAAAGGCCATATGAGTCTCTGTGTTCTTGGATTCCTGTAACTTTGAGGTGTTTAATGGACACTGCCTCTTAACCTTACATTTGCGAAACAGTTAGTCACGACATTTGCAAATAAACACAAATACATACTAAATCATTCTTGTCTTTCTTATAATTCTGCCTGCCAGCTAGCTGACCATGTTCAATAAATCAACAAGTGAGGCTTTAAACTCAAACTACAAACTTTGCAAAATTTCATCATACTCACCTTATTCACTGCTAACATCTTTTCTCTTCTGGCACAGAACTTCCAACCCCACTCATGTAATGAAAACACCGTCCCATGCAATTCACCTTTTTTTTTTTGGCAATAAACCCTTTAAAACTCCTGTCAGTTTTCTTGGGTCCAATTAGCAGTTAAATAAAACAGATCTGTACTTGCAGCCATTTCCCACCAAGGTGTGTTGTTAGGTCAACATGGATAAGTTCTCACTACAGTCACTTTGCAGTGACAATGACTGCAGTGACTGTTTGCAAGTCACACGTCAAAGATGATACCAAAAGAATAGTTCCATCCAAGCCATTAATTCTAACTTGTCCCAGTTTCCCATTACCAAATCATCAGCTCAGACATGTAACAGAATCTAGCGCAGTAGATTTGCCAGAACCCCTCCTGTGTGACGCAGCAGGCCTCACTCATGCGTTTTTTTGAGGTGAGTTGGGTGTCTGCAGGGGTTTCCTCTTACAATGCTCTCGATTTTTCAGTTACTCACCTCAAGCATTTGTCAGTCCCAAAATCTCACATGTTGTAGGTTTACTAGAAGACTGGGCACTTCAGTGGGCAGAATGTTATCTGGTGACCAGTCCAAATAAATCTGCCATCTATTGAGTGTTTTTGATTATGAAAAACTTACAAAACACTTGGGGCCAGTTTTACTAACACATTTGTCAAAACTGTGTAAAACAAAGTACTGTCAGTATTTACAAAGACAGCACAGTAACAACATTGTAAGAGGTGGGAACTTAAAGGTGGAAGTAATTAGTTATCTCCAAAATACAAAGCATTTAAACTGTAGTCTGGCTAGATAATTATTATTACTTTTGCAGGTTGAACTTCACTTTCAGTTACCATGCCGGGACAGAAAATATAAAACCTGATTCTCTTCTCGAAGTCTAGTCTATCCTCTCCAGAAACCATCTGAAATGTGACCTGGTTTAGACACCCAGGACACAGGAAACACGGAGGTTGAGGGTCTTATTCACCAAGCTCATTTAACTGAACCTGAACCTGACTCTAGTCTAGACACCAGGGAATATGTGTTAGTTTCCCAGAGACAAGCAAATCTGTTACAGCCTCTTCCTGTCCCTAGCTCTCCCACATAGCTCTTGATTATGTATGTGTATATATATGTGTGTGTATGTGGTTTATCTGCTTCAGAGGGTAATATAGTCATTCTATCATCAACAGATTTCCTAAGCAATACATTTGATATCCCTGGCTAAACTACCCACAGCCATAGAAATAGTAAACCGTGTTTTTTTGCTTACATGGAATCCCTTCATGTAATTGTCTCAGATAGAAGGCATCAGCTGTTTTCTCATATTTGGCGAGCTTTTAGTGAGGTGCTTGAAGCTAAAGTTAGTCTTAACTCAGGTTTTCATCCAAGAGCTTGAGGTCGCTTTACACTGTGTCGTTTCATCAAAACCCAGCCACTTGAAGCTCCCATCTGCCCTGGAACGAGTATCCATATGATGCATTGACCTAATAAGTAACTGGTCTCTCCATTTGAGATTTCCCTTGGTTACAGGTACAAAATGTCAAA
This sequence comes from Oreochromis niloticus, assembly GCF_001858045.2. Lineage (NCBI taxonomy): Eukaryota > Metazoa > Chordata > Actinopteri > Cichliformes > Cichlidae > Oreochromis > Oreochromis niloticus. Next base: position 35,138,681 of record NC_031965.2, read on the forward strand.
GTCACCTTATTACCGAAGTATGGAAAGAAACAGAACAACTTCGAAAGATCTATAGTTACAAACTAAATATGTTATTTAGTTGTTATTGAAAATATATCAATAAATATGTTATTGATATACCTTTATTAGTCCCACAAGGGGAAATTTTATTGCCATTACAGCTGATGGAAGTGTAAGCATCAGAATAGCAATATCATTTATAAACATCTCACATGTGTTCACACTGAAAACTAAAATTTTTTTCAGTGGTACAGTCAAAAGTGTTAATGCATTGTATTAGTACATAGAAAATCATCACATGCCCGCTTCAGAAAATACTGATTTTTGTTCTACAATAAATTAAGCCCTCATTTGAGTGTAAGCGATAGGTGGCAGGGACTGTGCCCATGGAGCACAACCAGGATCAGCTCAAAGCATTTACACGGGTCCACCCTTCTATGGGCCTACTTCTCCCAGGAGGGCTGGTAAGGCACCAAATGACAGTTCAGAGTACCCAACCTTCTTGGAGTCACTTTTGGATTGCTGAAGAGTACTTTATCAGAGTATAATACTTTGCTGTCCTCTGTTCTTTGTGGGGGACTTCAACACTCATGTGGGCAACAACAATGTAACCTGTAGGGGTGTAACTGGAAGGAATTGCCTGCTCGATCTGAACCCAAATGGTTTTCTGTTACTGGACTTCTGTGCCAACCACAGATGGATTATGCTCATAACCCCATTTTGGAGCATGAAGGTAAACTGGTACACTTATGTACCATTTTGGTACATAAGTGTACAGGCATCTGGACACACTTTGACATAGGTTGATGAATGATTTTGTAATCTCCCCAATCCCCCTGACAAGCTGTAATGGAATTATAGTCTGGGGATTAGGGCAATAACTCGTCTATCACTGGTGTTGATGTCACTGAAATTTTTAACAACTCTTTGGTGTCAAATTCCTTGGGGTGGATGAGTTTTCCTTTGAATTCCTCAAGGCTCTGGATGCTGTGTGGGTTTCCTGCATGGGAATTTGCCCAACTGGTTTAAATGTGGTTTGTGAGTTTAGGGAAGTCATTTAATGACATCCCTTGGGGTATCCTGTCAGGGGTGCTTCAAGAGTATGGAGTGGCTAGCCAATTGCTATGGACTGTTTGGTACATAAAATGAGTTGAGTCTGGGACGAGTTGCTACCCTTAGTGGAGAAGTTTAAGTATCTAGGGGAGTGAATGGGGTGAATAGACGGACTGGTGTCCCATTAGTGGTGATGTGGACACTGTACCAATCTGCTGTGGTGGAAAGTAGAACAGAGTGTAAAAGAAAAAGCTGTTGCTTTACCTGTCGATCTACATTCCTACCCCTACCTATGGTCATGAGCTCTGAATAGTAAGCAATTGAATGACATTTATATACAGTACACGCAGTAAAAATAAGCTTCCTCCAAAGGGTAGCTGCTGCGCCTCCACATCAAAAGAGCTAGTTTAGTTAGTTTGGGCATCTTACTAGGTTGCCTCCTGGATGCTTCCTGGGTAAAGTGTTTGGGGCAGGATGCCACAAGGTAGACCCAGGATACACTAGTGAGATTATATCTCATGGCTAGCTTTAGAACACCTTGGTGTTTCTGCAGATAAGCTTTAAGAGGTGTCCAGGGGGGTGGGATGTCTGGGCTTCTCTGTGTAGAATGTTGGCCACGTAACACAAACCTGAAGAAGTAGCAGAAAATGGATGGTTTTATATTTTCCACAAAAAACCTGTACGATTAATATCATATATTTTCTTGCAGAAAATATATTTTAATTTTAAAAGATAACTTGAGTTGTCCATAACTATAACTCAGTACCCTCCGATGTAAACATTACAAAGTATTAAGTTGTGAAAGGTAAAAATTGCTCCATAACATCTGCTAAAAGAGAGGTTAACACATAGGCTCACATAGCACATATGGATATTTTTTTGCCATTACACATGAGTCAGTCAACACATTTTCCATGGCCATACTTATCTTAGATAATGGATATGTTATATTAAATTTGGTGTTCATTCAAACTGATTTTTAATCACCATATCTCAGTCAATTTTAGTTCATTGTCTTTTTTGATTAATATTTGCCTTGCTTTGATTTCAGTCCAGCCTTAATTACTTTTGGCAAACAACAGACATTCTGAGATAATAAGAAACAAATGTGCTGAATATGAAGTCTCACTATTTACATCTGCATTTGTAACTGGACAGTGTTGGAGTTCTAGATCCTGATAGTACAGGGTCTGTGTGGTTAGATCAATAGATAGGCTCTTATGGGATTAACATTACCTAACTGTGAAAATTGAGTAATATTACCAGCTCTGCTATAAGAAAGCTCTATTGATTGTGTGGTCAATATCAAAGAGCAAATATCAAAGGCTGTGCATGAAGCACCTGAGAGATGGACTATCCTGTTTTTGCCAAGCATTTAAAAGGAGAAAAAAAATGATTACAGTCTATGTCTGGTTTTTCTTTCCAGCAGTTGATGTTTTTTCCCCTGCGCCAGCGTATCCTTGTTTAAGTATTAGGTTTCTGACTCACTTATGGTAGGAATATTATCACAGACATCTATGTTTGATCTGTTCTTTATGCTAAATTGAATAGATCACAAGATGATAAACCTTAAGTCTCTGATTTTGACAACTCCTTATCACACTGTGCAGGCCTGTTTTGTTTTTGTTTTTTTTAATTCTGACATTTTCTAACATAAATGCATATATCTGAGATACAATGCTTAGCAAAGAAAGTTTTTAATTGTTACAGTGCTCACAAGACAGCACTGGATGACAAACCCTAGAAAAGAGGAACTAAGATTAGAATGCTGCAGACAGAAGGTCCTACAAGGGGAAGGGTAGTTGAATTCCTAGACTTTTGTAACAATCTCTGTTTAGAGGTGGACCCAAATGCATATTAAAAGATGCAAACAAAACACAAAGCGAGTTTTATTTAAGCTGATAGCAAGTCCAGCACAAAAATTAAACCCAAAGGTAATAAATCCAAATAATCATGAAACAAATAGGTACTGGGAATACAGATGGGGTGCCAAAAAAACCAACAAAAAAACTAAGAGGAGCAAAACAAAGATCACAGCTGTCAATCAGACAAAAACAAATACGAACACAGATTCTGATGAAGAATTAGGGATTGGAAACAGCAGTGGAATGAGACACAGGTGAAAATAACCAAGACAATCAGACATAAGTGAAACTAAAACAGTACACCAGAGAAAAATATGTATCACAGTAAAATAAAGATTTCAAAAGGCACATACTTTATACAGAGACAATAACACTCTTGTTTAACATGACGACACAGACAAGTCTTGTTAATATGTATGCAGATGACTTACTGATCTGCCTTTCCGAACCAGAAATTTCATTCCCTAATCTTTTAAACTGCATTAAACACTTTGGGAAATTATCAGGTTATATGATCAATTGGGATAAATCTGAATTTATGCCAATAACAGATAATCTATGCCCAAAGTTCCTCAGCTCACTCCCATTCAAATTAGTAACTACATCTTTTACCTATCTTGGTCTTAAGATTTCTAAAAATCCCAAACTCCTTTATAAATTGAATTTCTTGGGAATGCTGGATGAGCTCAAAGATGATATTAGAAAATGGAAACTGCTCCCTCTGTCTCTGATCGGTCGAATAAATGCAGTTAGAATGGTGTCTTTGCCACGATTTTTATATCTTTTTCAAAACCTTCCTATTTATTTGCCACTTAAATTTTTTAAGCAGCTTGATTCATTGATTCTTTCATTCATTTGGGCAGGAAAACCCCCTTGGATATCCATGGCTCATCTTCAAAAAAATACTTCCTGCGGGGGATTAGGTCTCCCTGTGTTTAGACATTATTACTGGGCAGCAAATTCAAGAGCTCTATTGCACTGGCAGTGGGGTTCGCCTACTGATTATTGTCATGACAAGCTTCCGATCTGGCTCCAGGTAGAGGCAGCAACAGTGTCTGAAGCCTCATTACCGGTCTTATTGTTTTCTAACACAGTTTCTTTTAATAATTCGCTCAGTCGTAATTTTGTTGTTAAACACTCCTTGAAGATATTAAGTCAAATTAGGAAATCTCTTAAACTACCTGACTTTTCAGTAAGAATGCCAATAATACATAACTACTTGTTTAAACCAGGTAAAATGGATAGGGTGTTTTTAGAATGGGGGGGGGAAAGGGATTGAAATGCATTGAGGACTTATATATAGATGATAAATTTATGTCTTTCCTTCAACTTCAAGAAAAGTTTCAGTTACCTCAATCACATTTTTTTCGTTATCTTCAAATAAGGAATTTTGTTCAACAAAACTTTTCAGACTTTCCACTGAAGCCACGAAGTCATACCTACTTTGATATAATTCGGAAAGCAGATTTTAAACATTTGATATCTCAGTTTGTCAAGTGCTTTACAATCCCAGTTGATTCTGATCGAATTAAGAAAACATGGGCTGAAGACCTCAGTGTCCCTCTGTCTGAAGACCAATGGTCAAATTGTTTTTCTGATATTCAGAAAGGCTCAATAAACGCCAGATATAAACTAATCCAGTTTAAAGTCATTCACAGACTACACTTTTCTAAACTTAACCGGATCTATAATTCTGTATCCCCCTTATGTGACAGATGTAATATCGGTGAAGGTTCCCTTGCACATCTATTTTGGCATTGCCCTGTCTTGAATGCTTTTTCGAGCCAGATTTTTATGTGGTTTTCAAACCAATTTAGGAAAAAAGTACCACTTGATGGTACATTGGCTATACTTGGATCATTTGCATCAGTCGAATCTTTTTCCTTTTCACAAAAACAGATAATTACAATGGGTATGCTGGCTGCAAAGAAGCTTATTCTTTTACAGTGGCGGTCTTCTTCGGCCCCGTGTTTTAACAGGTGGCTTAATGAGATGGTGTCTGTGGCCAGGGTGGAACAGATAAGATTTGATAGAAAGGGGAAACTGGCGAGTTTTTGTATGATTTGGCAGCCATTTCTAGAATTCTTAAAAATTAACTGATCATAATTCATGCCTCACACTCCGCGTGAATTTTCTTAGTTTATTTTACTCTTTATTCAGTTAATATTGCCATAATTCTTTCTTCTTTTTTTCCTTTTCTTTTTTTCTTTTCATGCTTATAAGTTCACAAATGCTAAAGGCAGTAATTGTTCTCGGTTGATTTTGTATAAGCATGTTGTGTTTAATTTAAATGCAAAATAAAATTATATACACATGACGACACAGACAATAAAAAAAAACTATACAGCACAAAGGCATACACATCAGATGGAGGGAGGAGAGAAAGGGAAACAAAAGGGAACTTAACACACAAGGAATACAAATTCAAAAAGGAACTGAAAACAAATGAACACATAACATAAAACAGCAGGAGCAGCAACAGCATAGCATAGAACACCAGTCAAATGAAACGGTAATCAAAATGAAATAAACAATAATTCAGAACTCACAAACACGAAACCCAAGAAACATGGCACATTATTCTAGTGTATTTAGTATTCAGTCATACAAATAGATAGAGGCAGATAGTATGACATCCCAACATCCTGGCCTGTTTTTTTTTTATTTGTTTTTATTTGTTTTTTTTGTATTGTCTGCTTTATACTTTATTAGATGTACTAGAGATTGTGTTTCAGGTGTATTTTTCTCATTGAGTCCAATTGTTGTTTTATTAAAAAAGAAAACTCTACAATTTTTACAGTGAAACCATTGTACAGGGTGGGCCATTTATATGGATACACCATAATAAAATGGGAATGGTTTGTGGCAAATTAGTATATGTGAGGGGGCAAACTCCTCAAGATGGGTGGTGACCATGGTGGCCATTTAGAAGTCGGCCATCTTGGATACAACTTTTGTTTTTTCAATAGGAAGAGGGCCATGTGACACATCAAACTTATTGGTAATGTCACAAGAAAAACAATGGTGTGCTTGGTTTCAACGTAACTTTATTCTTTCATGAGTTATTTACAAGTTTCTGACCACTTATAAAGTGTGTTCAATGTGCTGCCCATTGTGTTGGATTGTCAATGCAACCCTCTTCTCCCACTCTTCACACACTGATAGCAACACCGCAGGAGAAATGCCAGCACAGGCATCCAGTATCCGTAGTTTCAGGTGCTGCACGTCTCGTATCTTCACACCATAGACAATTGCCTTCAGATGACCCCAAAGATAAAAGTCTAAGGGGGTCAGATCGGGAGACCTTGGGGGCCATTCAACTGGCCCACGACGACCAATCCACTTTCATCTAGGAATGCTCGGACCTGGCACCCATAATGTGGTGGTGCACCAGCTTGCTGGAAAAACTCAGGGAACGTGCCAGCTTCAGTGCATAAAGAGGGAAACACATCATCATGTAGCAATTTCAAATATCCAGTGGCCTTGAGGTTTCCATTGATGAAGAATGGACCCACTATCGTTGTACCCCATATACCACACCAAACCATCACTTTTGTTGTTCCAACAGTCTTGGAGGGATCCATCCAATGTGGGTTAATGTCAGACCAATAGCTGTGGTTTTCTTTGTTAACTTCACCATTCATATAAAAGTTTGCCTCATCACTGAACAAAATCTTCTGTGTGAACTGAGGGTCCTGTTCCAATTTTTGTTTTGCCCATTCTGCAAATTCTGTGCGCCGATCTGGGTCATCCTCGTTGAGATGCTGCAGTAGCTGGAGTTTGTAAGGGTGCCATTTGTGAGTAGCTAATATCCGCCGAAGGGATGTTCGACTAATGCCACTCTCCAGTGACATGCGGCGAGTGCTACGCTGTGGTGTTGCTATCAGTGTGTGAAGAGTGGGAGAAGAGGGTTGCATTGACAATCCAACACAATGGGCAGCACACTGAACACATTTTATAAGTGGTCAGAAACTTGTAAATAACTCATGAAAGAATAAAGTTACATTGAAACCAAGCACACCATTGTTTTTCTTGTGACATTACCAATAAGTTTGATGTGTCACATGGCCCTCTTCCTATTGAAAAAACAAAAGTTGTATCCAAGATGGCCGACTTCTAAATGGCCACCATGGTCACCACCCATCTTGAGGAGTTTGCCCCCTCACATATACTAATGTGCCACAAACAGGACTTTAATATCCCCGCCATTCCCATTTTATTACGGTGTATCCATATAAATGGCCCACCCTGTAGTTACAAAATGTAGGTTCAGATTATTCTCAGTGGTCCTTTGAGGTAAAATCACTTCCATGTGAAGAGCGTGTAGTCTTCTGTTTCCTTGATCTCCTTCCTTAAAAGTAAGTGCATGGTCAAAAACCTGCGCTAATCTCTCTTGTAGCAATGATACACAAAATCAAGGCTCTGTTGTAGAAATTGAGCTTGATGTTTAAAATGTCCAAAAGTGCATCTGCTGTTTATAGTAAACAGCACAAGTATTTTATATATGACATATATCCACAGAGTGAAAAGGCACAGGTTGCAATAAATGAACATAAAAATCCCTACATTTCGCACCACACAAGGTATAATTTCTACACAAAAATCATACTGGTGCAATTATTCATGAAGAAACATGCTGAAACAAAGCCCATAACTATATCTGTTGAGAATCTGTCAGTTGGCTTTTTTTCCCCTTTCAAAGTGACAGCAGTGTCCAGTCACCTGTGAAGCCAACAGTCCATTTACACATAGTGTAGAATGGCTGATTTCATGCTGACCTGGCATTGCAGTGCACTGCCATGTTCAGATGCTCTCAAGGGTTAGATGATGCGTTGTTTCCTAGTCCACAAGGGCTTGGAAATGACAGAGCGTCCCTGCTTTAAAAAGAGATAACCTTCAACATATTCCACTTTCTCTGTGTGTGTGTGTGTGTGTGTGTGTGTGTGTGTGTGTTCTCATTTGACTGTATGAGACCTGGTGTCCTGTTTGTTTGTTGGTTACATGCTATATTTTGGCAAATGCTGCTGAAAGACATATTTTGGCAGCAATAAGCATATTTATTTTTGTTCAGAGGTGACCTCAAGGTCTGACTTATCCTTGAATTCTTACTCTATTGGAAGAAGATCTTGTTGTTTAAGCTTTTCTGGAGTCTTCAGTAAATAGCAGAGCTTGCATCTGCTTACTGGTTTAAATATTCCAGGCACAGGCATCCATATCATGTAAGTTGACATAACATAGATGAGAACATTTAATTGTCTTTCGCATATGAGTTTTTGCATTTTTGTGTGGAAAACATACATTTAAAATCAACCTTTAGATTTATATAAGATCTACAAGGCTTCATGCTAAAAAAATCGCTTTGATTACTTGAGCATATAATTAGGTTGAAAATTTGTTGGATAAAGACATAGTGTTTACAATTTTGCTTCTAAATCAACACAGTGCATTTTAAATCAAACAATCAAGATGTGATTGAAGTGGTGACTTTGAGCTTTAATTCAAGTGGTTTTTACAAAAAAATTGCATTAAGTGTTTAGGATTTAGAGGCCTTTTTATACATATTTACCTATATACAGAAGCTCAGAAAACATGTAATAACAAGAAAACAAGCCATCACAATGCTCATCAGTCAGTTGTCTAATTACCCCTGAAAATGGGGAAATACCTTTAATTTATGAACGGTTAATGCACTTTTTGAAAAAAAAAAAAAACCATTGAATTAAAGCTGAAAATCTACACTTCAATTCAATTCAATTCAATTCAATTTTATTTATATAGCGCCAAATCACAACAAAAGTCGCCTCAAGGCGCTTTATATTGTACAGTAGATAGCACAATAATAAATACAGAGAAAAACCCAACAATCATATGACCCCCTATGAGCAAGCACTTTGGCGACAGTGGGAAGGAAAAACTCCCTTTTAACAGGAAGAAACCTCCGGCAGAACCAGGCTCAGGGAGGGGCGGCCATCTGCTGCGACCGGTTGGGGTGAAAGAAGGAAAACAGGATGAAAGACATGCTGTGGAAGAGAGACAGAGATTAATAACAGATATGATTCGATGCAGAGAGGTCTATTAGCACATAGTGAGTGAGAAAGGTGACTGGAAGGGAAAAACTCAATGCATCATGGGAATCCCCGGCAGCCTACGTCTATTGCAGCATAACTAAGGGAGGATTCAGGGTCACCTGGTCCAGCCCTAACTATATGCTTTAGCAAAAAGGAAAGGAAATTACACTCTTTGTTGTCTGATTTAAAAAAACGTTGTGGTATACAGAGAAAGAATGACAAAAAAGTGGCTTTCTCCACCAAATTATTCACATTACTGTATAGTTCCAGTAAGTCATTGCCAATGGATCATATCACAGCCAAGGATAGACAGAGTCAAAATAAAGAAGTATAGATCTCCAAGTCACAGAACGAGGTCACTGCAGTTAAAGGATAATGAGGCTTATTACACTCAGGGTCTTATTTTTATTGCCAAATTAATTACCGGCATCTGGATGCACAGCAAGATCAACTCTGGCCAAAAAAAAGCACTTTTAAGAGTAGAAAGTGCTATTTTCTAATGGAATCTAAGCAATTTGAGTAACCTTGTGAGCTATAATTGTGTAGAGCAAATTTAAACTGTTTGGAAATAGTGTGTTTCAGTTTGCAGATCCCAAAAAGTAGTAGTATGTAATGTAAGTCCAATGACCTTGCCATGGCCTGTTATGTATTTGTTCATGTTATTGTTTGCACATGGTAATTGTCATCTATTAATGACAGTACCTTGCTGATACACACAAAAGTGAGATACAGCTGATTAAAAAATTATGGCTCACTATTTAGGTGCATCTCATTACCTTAACCATGTTGTGATTGAAACAGATTTAGGTACCCCTCCCTTTTCAGCTATCCCATGTCATCAACCACTGAGTCATCCTGATCTCTCAGTAGCTAATTTTGCTTTACTGGTAATTGATTGGATAACTGCTAAAAGACTGTGATTAGGACATGAAACACACAACAACTTGCATTCCGGCACCAGCCACAATTAGTTACACAGTCTGTGTCTAAATATTTATCAAAACAAGTTAAAACATAAAACCCACTGCAATGTAGCTCATCTCAGCAAACTGGAACCCAGAGCATATTTGTAATTCTAAGAATCCGTACTTTTGCAAAATATTAACCACTTAAAAAACCACTAATGAAATGTAACATGGCTGAAATTTTTTTCTTAGTAGTTTTTTTTATGTCTTGAGAATTAAAGGTTAATTCTAAATTACTTCATCTGGAATATTTCAATACATTTTTGCAGGATGAATTTAGTTATCCTGCAAAATTTAGTTGGTTAGTTATTTAGTTATCTGATCTGGGTGTTCACATATGTTGCGGACAGCTATAAGTTTAGCAGTTGCTCATATTAGATTGAGACGTGAGGTTTTTTTTGGGCTTGTTTTGTTTTAATTACCATTATATAATTCTATTATTTTTTAATGTCTTAGCCAGAAGTTTTGACTTAGTGCATGGAGAAGAAAGCTTCCAGTCTTACTGGACTTGGTCTTTTTCTTTTTGGTGGAAGTGAGACGCCATCAGAACCAAAAACAGCAATATTTACTAAAGCTGCCAATTTATTTTTTGTACTTCTACAGACAGGAGTACTTTCATCCATGGGCAGATGGGGATCTTTATAGTATGGCACCAAGGGGTCCTGAATTTTAAAGCAAAAATTTTCCTCCTCTGTCAGCAGCAGGCGACACATGGTTCCCTAGGTATGTTTTCATTTAGTGTGGTGTTATATGCACCTCGGTGCACTGGTATATCTACCATCCGGTTATTTTTGATTTTTCTCGCTCCTATTAATCTGCTCTCTCCTCTCCGATTTGTCTATAGTGCTGATTGGCTGCCGAGGTTCATGTGCACATATATAAAGCCAGAGAAGGCAGCTTTGCCTGCCCTCTGTCAGCATTATTCCTCAGTCACTTTTAGCAGCTTTATTTCTGATTTATTAGTTGATTTGGGAGTTACCAGCAGTCCCATTTTCAGTTTTGATTTTATTAGTTTAGTTTGCTAACATTAGTTTAGTGAAGAAGCCTGAATCTGACTGGCAGTTATGTAGGTGTTTTTTCCCTTTTTTCTTCCTGTTTTGATTGTTGTTGCTGCGGCTCTAGTCTCCCTTATTTGTGTTTAGTCTATGGAAGTAGTTATTTTTGTTTTTGACAAAAAAAGAATCAGAGAACAGTTTTTATTGTCACACTCCAAACGCATATCACTTTGTACAGTGAAGCACAAACTTAAAACAGCTGTTGCATTTGTGGCTTTCAGCTCTGGCCTGCTCTTACACGTGGTCCAAAAAACATTCAGTTTTGGGACAAAAATTTGACTTCAATCAAAGGAAATACTTTACATTGAAATGCCTGTATATCACAAAATGATAGCATTACAAAAGGTCACAAAAGACCCCACTGGTTTTCTGACATAATCTTGGAGGTCAGGACATACAGTCACCTATTCTGATGCTGACTATCGATCGAGTAAGCCTGATATGTGCCTTTCATGGCAATCTCTGTAATCTCTCTAGAAGACATGTCTGCTGTCTTGTTGCCTAAGTGACCCAATTTCACCATGTAATAATACCTCAATTACCTTACAATAAAGAGCTAAGATGCCAGAGCTATGAAACTATTACTGGTAGAAATGACATCTGAGAAAGTCATCTTTCACACAACTATTTATTGCACTCTGAAAATGGTGAACATTTTTCAGTTTTCTTTCCTGTGATCAGATGAAATGATAAAAGATGTGAATAGAAAGCAAAGTGCCTGAAAGCTGCAGCAACACTCCACCTTCACAATAGAGACATTAGTCACATAAAACTGATGGACAAGTGTTGAAAAAAATTCACATATACATGTATGATAGTGCCAAATTTCTAAACTCTGATATTGTCTAGTATGACAAAAAAAAAATGTTTCGTGGCTTTTGGAGTGTGGAGTTGTGTCCGTGTCCTGTCACCTCACTCAGCCGCGGAGATAAAAACCCTAATCGGAACATAATTAGGCACAGTCTTTTTGTTGAAGCCATAGGAAAGAAGCATCGCCAGCTAATGTCAATAATTGTGTCACTGCATCCAAGGTTCTGTCTCTGGAAATTACATAACATTAATAATGTGTAATTACAGGGAAAAGATTGAAGTGTCACTGTGCTGAAAGGAGAAATTAAATGCTTCCCAGCAAGAGTGGATGTAATCCTGAGACATGCTCTCAGTGAGGGATGGCTTCATCTGGCTTCACTTGCCTAAATTATGGAGTTTTGTTGAGTCACTCTTGATATGCGTTTGTGGTCGCTCAGCTACTTGATTTCTTGATGTCTGACTGACTGATACTATTTCACTTGTAGTTGCAGGCTGTCAACAATGTTTACGAGTTACAGGCATTATTTATGAGCACCACGAGGAGTAACAGCCAGAAAGATGTGTAGATGATTCAGTCCAGTACATTTTAATTAATGTTTACAACACCCACAAGTATTTTAAAAGGGAGCTTTTTATGCTCGTTTTGAGCTCAATATTTTTATTCTTGAGCTATAACAAAGTTTCTTTACATGATTCTCAGTTCCAAATAATCCTCATTTATCTGTCTTGAGCTTCTTTCTCTTTAAGGGGATCCTCATTTTAAGAAAATTTTTGTGTGATGTGCGCCCCTCACAAAACCAGTAAGTCTGTGTGCTCACAGCAAATTATCCACACAGAGCATGGTGTTCTTGTGTTTACAGTCAGATGATACAATTCACACCAATCCAAGACAAGTGGATACTTGCAGGTTGTAACATGGCTTTTGTCATAGCCATTTAATCATGAAACTTCCTCCATTGATTACTTCCACTGAGACAATTAGTTTTTGTATTAAGGTTTTCTAAAATAGTTTCTTTAAATACTAAATGTCTGTTGGACATTTCTGTAAAATAAACACCTAAAAATACCCTAAATCTGTATTTTTAGGTGTTTTCTTTCTGTCTGGATGACAAAGGCAGAAGCACAAAAAAAAAAGAATTGAATCCCGGAAGAGACAAAATGAGTAAATAAAAATCTGCTTGCTTGAAAGTTTGTTTGTTTGTTTTTTTTATTTTGAAGAGAGCCGTGCATGTACATGCATCTACAGCAGTCTTCTGTATTCTTTGTAATTCTCTTGGATTTATGTTGATGCTGAGTGTGGAATGTGAGTTTTGTTGTTTAACCTATTAAGGTTTGGATAAGGAAGCATTTTGAAGCGATGCCTAAAGATAACTTTGATATATATTTCAAAGCAATAAAGAAAAATTGTTTTTATATAATAGCAGTATATGTAAGAGGTATACTTCAGTTGTCTCTGTGAAGAAAAAAAAATCCTCTAGTCTCTGTTATAAGCTTGTAACAAAAGATTTGAAGATTTTCTTAGTAGAAGTAACTTTCTCCTCACAACAGTTCATATTCAGATGATTTTTAACTAAGCCATTTCATAAATCTGTATTTCTACATTATAAGCCATTCTGTTGTGGTTCCTATTAAATGTGTTGGCTTTCTTTTGCTTCTGTGTTTCCCTCTGTGTTATCCTGTCTGTGTCATCATGTTTAGTAGTACCCTGGAAATATACCGGGCGCAGCTGTATCATGTTCCAGCTCCAACATGGTGGACTTGATCTCACCGTCCAAAACAATGCTGGAGATTGTGCCAGTCTTGTCACAGGCAGTGCATTTCAGAAGCATCCCAGAGGCAGCTCTCCACACCTGCACAGAGTTGGGGAGGAGGTCAGAAATGTAGGCGCTGTTTAATTTTCAAAATAAAGGCCCCATGCAGACTAAACACGCCACTTGTGAAATGTTCCTGGTGTGTTCTGAACGTATGCAAGCGTAACTGTGACATATACAGTGTTTTCTATTAGTTAGTCTTTGCCCCAGTGTTAGTAAGTTGTCTTTTTGTTACTTCATGTTTTACTTTGAAAGTTGGTCATCTCATGTGTGGTTGGTTTTACCTCCTGCTTCTGTTCATTTTACTCAATTATGTTTGAGATAGTGAGGCAACTTCAGAACATTTACACAATCATGCTTTACATGGAAATTATGATTTTTTTTTTTGACTGAAAAAGCTATCTTTGGGTACACCAAACATGTTACTGCCACACAATGCACTTCTCTTTGATTTTGTCACATTTTTCCATATAACATTGGTCATTGTAGCTTTTGCTTTAATGCTCTTTTCAGACAGGTAAGTCACCAAGGCAGGTAAACACTGCCTAATCTCTTTGTGATTGTAGACAATACATTGTAACACCAAAAAGCTGCATAGTTACAATTGGATCCTGGGTTGACGCTGTTATTGACCCAAGCTCATCGACACTGATAATGTTTTTTTTTTCCTGAAAACTTTAGAGAGCACTTTTGAATTTAATAATGATGCCATACACTTCAAAATCAGTGATTTAAATAAGATGGGTTCCACCAGTCACGTCCCACAGTGATTTTAATCATCAGCCCCATATCTGGATCTGCTTATTCTAATTTTATGAAGGTGTGATACATATGGAGGGTTACTTACTTTGTGCTGTGCAACAAAGTACACATTGCATTTGTTTTAAAAAAGAGATTAGTTTGGGACATTCTTTTTGTTTCTTCCTGTGGCTTTCTGTCAGATCCTACAACCTCATTTAATCCAATTTCATATAATAAAATTTCGACTGAAATAATTTAATAATTTCATAACAGCTTATTTATATCAGCTGAAGTTAATCACCTCTGAAATGCACTGGTGGTGATACAAAGGATACGCATCACTAATACAAATCTTAAACAATAGACATGTGAATATAGTACTTTTTGATTATCGTGTAACCAGTCAATATACCCCAGTTGCAAATTCTTTCTGACTATCTGGTTATCACATTTATTTCTTTTGTGCATCAGACTACTGCACAAATGAAACAAACAACACACCCATGCATTGGTTTCTTGCCCCAGATAGAAGAAATGAAGACAAGATAGTTTCGTGGGTCACAATAATCAATTGTGAAACAAATCTACCTTATCTGCTGACTTTTACATTTAACTTTTAATGACTAAAGCACCTGTTCAGAATCAAAGTGGTTGCTAGGACTTCTGTGTTCCATTGCAAAAGCTCTTCAGCTCAAACTAAAGGTCCCTGCATATTTTCTAGTGGCCTAATTACTTGCAGTGGGTAAAGGCTGTGACCTCATCATTATCATTAGGTTGCAGATATTTCTGCATACTTTAGTAAAAGCAAAGGCAAACAAAAGATACACAAAGGTTAAGGATGGAGGTAAAACATATATAATGAATGATCAAAACAAACAAACAAACGATGACCCCCCCCCAATAATTAACTTCCAAAATGAGGATGTCGTCATGGATGTAATATTGAGTCCCTTTCTGGTGTGTTTTCTAGCTGGAAATGTAGCTTTCTATTTATACACACCTACTGTTTTCTGTTATCTATCTCTCATTTTGTGTTTTTGACAATGCTATCATAGATATAATTCAAAGCCCCTATGTGGCAAAAGTACACCTGCTCCCTCAGAAAGAGCAGCACAACAGCATCCTTGGAGAGCTGCTCTGCCACAGAGAAAGCTCCTGAGAGGGCCAGCACTGATAAATCTCACACATTTCCTCTGTGATGTGAGAGAGACCTAAAGAGGAAGGCACTTCATCACCGAGAAAGGCTCTCTCCGATCTGCCTTCAGCACTTCTTGCCTTAATACAGAAGAGGAAATGGCACTAATAATGTTTTCGGGCATGTTTGGTTTTGGGGAAATGGTTTCATATATCAGTTTCATGGGAGATGGGGGAAGGGGTTGTTGATGTGGATGCCTGATTACAACAGGAAATGCTGCGTTGAAGAATTTCACTTTTTTTTCCGATAAGGTCTCTGAATTATCCTTGTTGTCTCTTTTATTACCCACTGCAATATGAAATTTCACTTGTCTGCTTTCTATGCTTTTTTATGCCTTTTTATTTTTGACACGATCATAAAACATTTCAGCACAATGGGATTTTGAGAGCATTGCCAATATTTGCGCTGACATGTCTCCTCCAAAATAGCTGTTTTCAAACATCATGCGCCACGCACTGATTTGGAGAAAAGCTCCTGTTAACTTTATTGTTCTGTTTATTTTTTGAATCAAATGGCTCTCCGGTAACATTCTCATATACTTGTAAGAATTTATCAAATATATACAGTGTGATCCTGCTCATTATGTGACTCTGCTGTGGTGCAGAAACTCCAGGAGGAGAAGTCTTTGTCAGGAGTTTTGTTTCTCATTACCCAGAGGGCTTCAGCGCTCCATATTTCTTCTGCAGCAAGTCCCCAGGTTATACCAGTGTTATCCCTTTATTGCCTTCTCCTCCCTCCCAACTAAAAAACACCGTTGGCATTGATTAAGGTGCGCTAAGCCTGCTTATATGGTTAAATTATCTGTGCCTAATGCTTGGGGCAAGCGTTTGCAGCAGTGCCCTTGGACTGCATTATTCCTGTGATGGAAATTCTTTGAGGATCACAGCTTTGCATCCTATTTGGTTGCATTGCCGTGAGAGATGCCACAGGGCTGGAAGGCCATTATAAATACAGTGATTAATTCTCAAGCTTTGATAGATGGAGTAAAAGGAGATCAAGAGTATAGAAAAAATCCACGATAACATGGATTACATTGTTTAGACTTACACTGTTTAGATCTTAAAGCTCTCTATATGCTGAAAGAGCCTCATATTAACACTAAATGTTGATGAAGGCCGGCTTTCCTTGTATCATTTTGCAGTTTCAAATCATTGATTGCAGTGAGCCAGATTTCGTTGTCAAAGTTTGTGCACTCTAAACTTAATAGCACTCTTAGCTCTCTAAAGTTGAAACATCCCAAAGAATGTAAAAGCAGCCTTTAGACTTTATTTCTGATAATCTTATGAAGTAATACATGGGGTTTGATATTTGAAACTTCCTAGACTCTATATAAGAAAAGTGTATTTTTCCAAAGTCTTTGGGATAAATAGGAATCTAGGGGGGTAATGCAAAAGGTAGTTAGTTTGCTATGCATTAAGAAGCAGAAAGGAAAAAAGTTAGTAAACTACCAGTGCACATAGCACAGTGAAAGAAAAGTACATTTTTTTCTCAAGAACCCAAAGCAGAGCTAAAATGAACAGCAATATCATTGCAAATAAAAAATTTAATGCATCCATCCATTTTCTTCAGCTTGGGGCAAGATATAGGGTACTCTTTTGACAGGTAGCTAGTCTGTCACAAGGCTAACACAGAGACACAACATTCACAATCACATACAAAACAACAAACTGAGTGTCACCAGTCAATTTTCAGGACTTTAGACTTTTGGAGGAAGTCAGAGAACCCACACAGGCACAAGGGAAACATTTGGTGAATTTCAAAACCAGGATGTTTTTGTGGTGAGGCGATAACCACTGCAGTACTCTACTCATAATTAATGACTCAATTAATTTAACTGTTTTTCTTATGAATCTATGAGCAACAGTTTACTGGAAGTTTGCTGTATTTGCTAAAAGATTAACAATCACAGCACATAATTTCTTGACAAGCTTACAAAACTAACCATTTGTCATTAATGCAACAGTGAAACTCAGTATTGATAACACCAATGTTATCAATCACCAGGCTAATAGAAAAGGGTTAAAGTGGGCTGGAATTTGGAATGGTGTTCCATCACCTTTATTTGTAATTCGTAAATAGTCAGGTTTATGCATATTATTCAACAGTATTGAATGAGTTATTCTTGTTGCTTCCATGTGACAGCATGGAGATATTTGCTCAGTATGTGACAACCCACTCCACACCGCCTTCCTTTAAGCCTGTTTGTGTGGCAGGCCTCATCTGCAGGTATTGGAGGGCTTGTATGGCTCGTTTCCCATCAGTGACACTGGCAACACCTGGACCTAGTGTGCCAGTGCTCTATACACGCCCTCAGAGCTCAGTTGCCGAGTAGTTTTCCTCCCTGAGACACTTTTTTGGACTCAGTCATTTACACCACCAATTAGACACACTATGGTTAGTTCTTTTCTTTTCTTTTACTTTTCAAACACCTCAACAAATACCACCAGCACTTGGACAGGTTGTGCGGTGTTTGTCACAAGATGTGTTGATGTGTGTTTTCCACAGACAGAAGAAAAATGTTCACGTTCAACACTGATTGAGAAAGATGCAAGAGTGTTCTTACACAGTGAAATCTTTGTTCACTGTAGAGTTGTTTAATCGGTAGATGGTAGATGATATGTTGCTGAATTATGTTTTTGTAAACAAATTGAAGTATATGAATTTGTGATAAAGTTTACAGTGATATTGTTACAAGGTTAAATGAAATGCTGCACAAATTGATCTATATTTAATGTTATAATGATATTTAGAGTCAATCACTAAATTCTGCCTTTTATGCAAGCTTTATACAGTCTAAGGGTTGAAATCAGCCAAACAGCTCATGTAATATCTGCTTATATCTTTTTGTATATATTTGGTAAATTCCACAAAGAGAATAAAGTGCATATCATAGTAGCAGGTCAACTGATCACAGCCTGTACAAAGGAAAATCTACTGGAACTTACAAAACATTCTTTTCCCCATCCCCAAAGGTAGGGTTCCCCCACCTTCCAAATCCCACTTTAACCCCTTGGAAGGATAATATATTGGAATGTGGCCTCTTGAAATATCTTAATCCTCATCTTTATTTTTTTCCCTCTCATAAGTAGAACAATAAGGATGTGCACTATGTACAGGCAAATCTCTTTGATGGAGTTCTTTGACATAACAACTCTGTAGACGGAGAATTCATATATCTTTAATTGCATAAAAAGTATATGACCCTCAAATACTACTTTGTAATAAATGTAAATCTATTTTGTTCTCAGAAAAAAATTACCACGCCAGTCACACGCCTCCCCTTCTACAGGACACAACATTAAACACAGCAAAGTGGAATGAAACAAAGAGCCTAATATTCTGAGCTTCTGTTTATTAATTAATTTACATTTTGCATGACATTTAACTAATTTATTTCTTGAGAAAAAAAAGCAGAGTTGCAGTTATTAAAAATTCTTGCCAGGAGTGAAATAATAGGGGAAATTCATTTACAGGCCCACAGAGCATTGGTCAGGTTTTTGCTGTAATTGTCCTGTTGAATTGCACCTCTCTGCACCACCTGAGCCCTGATGCTGTGCTGCTGAAAAAAACAGAAAAGAGAGAAGAACACAGCAAGGAAACAACAACAACAAAAAATCGACATAACTGGCACAGATCTGCCATATAAGCCCATTATTATAGTGTAACAACTCTGCCTGAATTACCTTTATTTAAGTATCATTTCACTGTCACACTGTCATAATTTTTAGTCATCAGTTGTTGTATATCTTGATAATAAAGAATAATATTTGCTTTCCATCTGAGAAATTAAATCAAAAATAATTAAATGCACTCTAATAATTGGATTAAAGGAACCCCAGGGACAGAAACTAAATCAATTAGCTGGCCTTGACTTATTTTTACACATCACATCTTAAGACAACTGCGATAATTCACTCTCGGGACATTTCCAGGCACACATGCCAAAAAGGAGCCTAACATGTACAAAAGCTAAACAGTCAAAGTTAAAAACACTTTTGAACATAGCAACTGTGCATCTCTAGTGCTTCTGCCATAAGCCAAACATTCAGATCTCACAGGGATGCTGAAGAGATGATTCTACCCACAGGGCGCACTTGATCCCTTCCATCAAACAAGTGTTTGTTCATTGAAGAGGGGGAAAGTCAAATAGTTCCATATCTTTTTAGCTCTAAGGACTACATAAAGGTGAGCTGTAAAGGCAGTTTTCAATAAATACCACACGTTGGGGGATTATTTTCGTCAGCTTAGCTCAAAATGATGTGCATCTTGGATCTGTTTATTTATAGCGAATCCTCTTAAAGAATGCTTCAAAAAATCATACAGTTTTATTTAGACATTACACATCTTCTCGATGCACTGTACTGTTTCAAGAATGACAGGTAGCTTTTAACTCTACTTACTTGTATTCACATTTAAATACCTTCCATCCTTATTAAATTCAGCTTTTAAAAATCATGGTTCTTGGTTCAAAAACACATGAAAATTGAAAAGCACCAGGAGCTGAACTGGAGCAGATGTGCAACGTAAAGTCCAGAGTGATCCCAGTGGTAATAGAAGCATTAGGATCTGTAAGCCCCAAACTGGAAAAATAGATAACAAACAGAATATTAGAGGTTTCTGTCCTGTCCACAAGAGTGCTCAGAACCTTAAAACTCTTAGATCCCATGGTAGAGAACCTGAGCTTGAGGAACACACACAAGCCCCACTTGGGCTAATTTGCTGTTGGTCTGGAACAAGAACATCTAACATTGGCAGCACAACGTTAGCGGTTTGAGAACATTGCATCATAGGCTATGTTGTCTATATGCGTTTGTGTATTTTAGCTTGGTGTTGCAGTCTCTACGATAGTTTTGGCCCTTTCCTTGTCTCTGTACATGCATATGTCTCATTTGCTTCACTCAGTGACACAGTACAGCAGGTAGTGGAGCAAGCTCAGATTCAGAGAGGAAGATAAAAAAGATGAACAAGGTAAAAACTTTTACTGAAGGTGATGACAGGGACAGCGACAATTAGTACATGGCTTTGCCTGTAACCAATTTTTTATTCTAAATCTTGACATTGTGGTGCTATTCTGGATCCTTTTTCATGCATTATGTAACTTTTTTTGTCCCTTGATCAGCCAAATCATTACCCTCTGTGTTCCAGGACCTCCCGATTTACAAATTAAGGACTTGATTTTCCACTTTCTGCTGAGAAAAATACACTTGGGCAAATGTGGACTGCTGCTGTGTCTCCTTCCATAAAGCAACAGAGCCTGTGAGTGGTGAAAACTTGCAGCAGTGGGATACAGAATAAATGCAAGGTTACATCTGAACCAGTAAGGCATGAAAGGATTATTTTTCACGAAAAGAAAGCCATATAAATAAAAATGTTTGATGAACAGAGCTTAGTTTTTAGGAGTTTAAAGATGTCAGGAAAAAGGAATTTATATATTTTATCCTTAGAATAAAGTACATCATATGTTATAAAACCCCACAACATTGACACCACTGTCAAAAAAGAAGAAAGTTGCCTAATTGTTGATTATGCAAAGTAGGCTTGAGAGATTAACCAAAGCCTAAAACTATTAAATGATCTTAAAACACACGTTTTACTTACATAGTTACTTTTTGTTACCTACATGTTATCACAAGGATGTTGAACATAGCAGACAAAATGCATAATGCATATAAAAAAAATATATTACAGTATAGTGTGTGAACTTGCCAGAGCCCTGGGTAAATGTGTCAGAAGAGAAGGCAAATTCCAAAAGCTTAACTGATCTATGGACACTCCTTCTGTGAATATTTGCTAATCGATACCAGACACTCAGTGCTTGGGGAAAGGATTAGGCAATAGTATATACCAGAATATATTATTAACAAATGCACAGGTACAGACTTAACTGGATAGAGTAAAACATTATGATCATAAAGATACAACTTCTAAGATTTTGCCATTTTAAATGACATATTTTATTTATGCTTTACAAAATGAAGTATTGAAAAACTTGCACATGGTACTGTTATTAAAAATCAGTGTATTAATACTATTACGCATAGTCTCATAGATTAAAGTAGCTCCTCACACAAAACAACTTGTCAGTATGTTCTATTATGCAGTGTGCAGTAGGACACCTCCAGTTACTACCAAGGTCATGCCTGTATGAGAATGCCTGTGAACACAATGTTGGCGAGTCCTTGAGACCCATTCTTAATAAGCTATAAAATAAATGAATAAATACACCCAACCCCTCTTGCCTTTTGTCCCTGCCATGCAGCTACTATTAACATGATTTTCCACCTTACCCTTTTGGTGATGCCTTGGAAAAATGTGAGTGCAATGTTAAGAGTGATGTGACAGTTACTGTGAATCCAAAGGCAGGAAGGGTGGAGTGAGAGACGGAGACACATAAAAAGGGGAGGGAGAGAAGGATTGCGGGACGGAGACTTCTTCCAGAACATAATTTGTATGCGTAGCAGTTGTCATTGTAGTCAGCAGGCGTCACTGCAAATTCCCCACATTTGTTCGCCTTTATAGTCAAACAGGCTTCTTTTGCATCACATTAAACAATAAGGTTACAGAAGAATACTTCATAGGATTTGAGGGAAAAAGAGATAAAAATAACTTCAACAGGTTATTCAAGAGTTTATCTGAAATAACACAAAAGATATTTGACCAAAGTAGAAAAGTGAGGCTACATCATTCACAGAGTATTGACTTAATTAAATCCAATCAGACTTTATTGGAGGTTAAATTCAAATAAACATAGACTGAAAAGCGAGATAATGGAGACGGAACCAAAGCAAAAAGGTGGTAAGTTCTCATTATTTAAATAAAGAGATGGAAAGAGAGCAGAAATTGGTTCAGCCTAGCGTTTTATTTATGGGGACACAAAGGGGCACACAACCGGGGCTGGTTTTGGTGCCTTAGGTAATCCTCTGCCACACTGCAACTACACAGACATACAGAACCATATATATATATTTGAGAAAATAGTCTATATAAATTATATACACAGTACATAGATATTTTTTAGTTGAACAGGGCTACAGCAAAGGGTATTTGGGAGAAAAAAACTTCTCTTCACGGAAATCTAAACTCCACACAACATAGCATATAACATTTAGCAGTTAAAAATTCGTACTAGTTTTTAAAATTGTCATTATTAGAGAACACATGAATAACACAGATGAATGTACTATAAAACATTTTCTGTGATAAGAAACTACTGTACCTTTTTACCATATTATTTTAATCATGTTCCACATTTATCTATTACAGCCTGACTACTGACTCCCACATGACCCAAGTTAGTGACGCACCAGTGCACATACAATATTAATGATATTATAGTCTATCACTGTGTGGGTTATATTATAAAATTTGCAATGAATATCAGGGATTTTGTTATTCATATGTGATTCTTAGTCAGACTAAATGAGTAAATGAATCAGTGGGTCAGAATTTAAGAAGAAAGTTATATGATAGTCAGCCTGAAGGAGAGTGTCCACCTTCCGTCTGATTGTAGCCTCCTGTCAGTTTTAACTGCAGGGAGCCTGTATTTCAGGAGTAATGGCAAAATATTTCTTCTTTCTTTTTCCCACCCACACAGTTGGCCAATTCAAAAACGTCCCCTACCTACAACCCTAATTATTACACACTACAGCTCTAAATGCAATGTACTGCTTGGGAATATTTACAGTAAAAGTGATAAGCATCATGAGGTAGGCCTTACATTAGTGCCTCCCCTTGAGGCTCTGTCTCACTTGGTATTGTGGTTAAATATTAGCTAAGTCAAGGCACTTATTCTTGAATAAATTCGAGTTTAATTAAATTACTTGAAACTAATTGACACACAGCAAACCTGGGGCCAGGTGGGTTCCTGTATTAGAGTCATGGTTGATTTCTAGGTTTTTAGGCAAAATGTAATTAAGCTGTTGAGTACAATGCTGTGCATAATGTTTGCTAGGGACGGGGAAATTCCAGGTACATGTGCAATGTGTTCAGTACAGGCCTACATCTCATCTTTGCTGCAGGCTTCCTTAAAGGGCAAATTTGGCCATCAATGCAGCGCCCTCTCCTCTCTCCACAGTATCATATTAATCAGTAGTGGCATTAAATGTAGCACATCCTATCAGGTAGCTCAGGGAGATCTACCAAGGAAGGCGACAGCACTTACTTCAGCCTGGTAACTATTATTGGGTTTTTAAGATGTGATATTAGTTCTTGTTACCACTTCTTCCTCTAGCCTTCTTTTAAACTGAATCAGGCTGTGAAGTTGTGTTTTGGTCATGCCCATGTAACTTGTTTGCACAGCAAATCAATGACCACACATTCAAACAAACATGATCGCCAAGCAAATATTTAAACATACAGAAAGACTGTAGGTAGGTCTACAGCTCTGAACATACAATCCCTGAAACCCAGGAATAATTAGTTTACTGTGCTGTTTGCCTTCTGATTTATCGTGAGCCCAATAATACCACCTGTCACATTGGTTGAGGGAAGAAAGGCTTTGAAGCTTTAAATCTTTGCCTATGATTTAAATAAGAAAAGTCAGTTGTTGGTACTGTGTGAATTGTGAGTCTATTTCAAAAGATAACAAGGATATTGAGGTTATTTTCTTTTTAAAAGCAAGCCAAAACATGTCAGCCTGAGTTTGAATATTGCACTACAGTCTAAACTGCAATTATCTTAGTTTAAGGATCAGAGCAAGCACATACATAAGACCCTGCTGCCTGTCACAAAGGGACAAAAAAGATTTTTCTAAAGTATGAGAAACTTGATTGTAAATTTACGAGGAAAACCAAGGACATAAAAGGTGACAGATTTAGTCTGGGTTAGTTTTTGCTGATTGTCACCATTCGACATTCATGGCCCTTCATGTGATTGGTGCCAAGTGCTCTGAGTGTGTGATAGCAGGCGGCATGTGGTGAATGTGCTCAAAAATATTCACAGGCTTCTAGATTGGCTACTACTGTGAGTGGGCTTGCAGGGGTGAAAGCCTGGGATTGATTACAATTGTTAATCAAGAATCAGTTCCATACACTTAAAAGTGCACTTAATCGGAGATCCAATTGTCCATCAACTCCTGGACTTCACCCGCAGTAAGGGGACTAGATGATCACTTTAAGTAGCTTTCTCTCAACTAGTCATGCATTCATTAAAGAAAGCATATTTACCATCATTAGTCCTATTATTAGTAGGTATAGAGCAATGAGCAATAATGAACTTTCAAAAATAATTCACTATATTTCCAGGTGTATTTTTTTTATTGATTTAGAATTGTATTCTTCAGTCACACTATATGGGAATACTTGACTGCTCTGTGTACAACCACTGGAGTTTTTGATAGTAAAAACAAGCTAAATAAACCCTAATGCTTATTGTATGAATATTCTATCAATAAATCAGTGACTTAAGTGATAGTTTTTCATTTTGGGGAATATTTATTTCTCTTGACAGATTCATTGATACTACAGTTAAGCAGCATGCTGTTTAGCATTTAGCATAGCTCTACCTGTAGATTACACAGACAGCAACTGAATGTTAAAAAATCAATACCTATACTTACACTTTGATGTGTTTTGGTTTTACAGAGAGTTAGGCATGGGAACATTTTTTTGCTTCTTGTTGACTCTTATGGGAGTCTTTACACAACAACCACACATGAGACCATAATAATAATAATAATAATAATAATAATAATAATAATAATAATAATAATAATAATATAAAAGCACAACTTGCTAATTTTGAAAAATATACAAATAGACTGCCAGGATAAGCTCATCGCCTTGTCTCGTACTAATATGATCTTATATGTCTTTTTCCACTCATGTAACACTTATAACTAAAAACAAAATAGTTTTTAATTTTTCAGAGTGTTCTATCTAACTCTTCGGCATAGATTCAGCTGTTCCCTAGAACCTGCTACTGTTACTTGGAACAATAACAGAAGATTAGGCACATGTACAGCAGTTTAGGAAACAACTTGTTTCAATAAACAAAATTCGAGTGGCTGACCTTTATTTAATTAGAACCTGACAGTAAGTGGCTCCTCCTGAGCCTTCATGAATGTTTAATCGAAATGCTGACTCTCCTTCTGTTTCGCAACAGCCTGCTTCCCCTCTGCACACACTCATAGTGTACACTAGATGCAAATCTCTGCAACACGTCTCCTAACATAAGTACACTAACTACCCTGTGCTTTGCATTGTTAAGCAGACAACTGGTAACTGCCATCAATAAACCTTCAGTAGTGGATTTGCCCAGATTTTACAGTTTTTTCCAAAACATTACCATATCTCATTAAAATTGTTTAGGTATAAAGTCAGCAGACACAAGGATGCTGTATCCACTGGAGAAACATGCTTAATGATGGCCAGATACTAGGGGGGAAAATGGGAAAGGTGGAAACAATAAGAAATACGTATTATTAAATGTTACATTTGCTGCCTATTTAGTGTTAAATAATTTCATATTATTCCAAGTAAATGTTAATGTTAATATTGTAGTAAAAAACAATGCAGGAAAAAAAACACAAATGAAATAGGAGGTCTCAGCCATGCTAGCATCCATGTTAAACATGTTGTTGGAGCATAGTAGCATTTGCTAATTAATCACATCTTTGATGACATCCCATGAGACAATCGCTGTGGCTGCTCACATCTGTACACTCTAGAGGAAAGGTGAACTTTCAACCCCTGCAAAGACCTTAAAGACTTTACTGGACTTTTTATATTTAACATATATCTTTTTGCTCTCCAAAGGATGTTTGACTAGTTTAGAGAAATACTTCTATAGTATGTGTCATGAAGTGCAAACCCAAAAGAGTGATTTCATTTCAACTCACTTTTACAGGTTTTAAACAGGCACATAAACTTCCCTCCCATGTTACTAGGTGCTTAATAGATGGTAGCCAAATCACATGAGAACAGGAATACTGAATGTTAAGTTGGCATTCAACTTGACATTCAAGATGGGTTGATTGTTTAGTGAATAGTTACAATAGCTGTGTTTGCAGAGTCATTCATTGTATTCCTGTTTTGTGAGGACATTTCTTCTTCTTCGTTCCAGGCCTTTAAGTGAAATGTGCACATCTACACAGAGACTCTGATTTGTAATAAAGCCATAGTAGGTTAAGAGGTGAACAAGTTACCCACGCAGTGTTAAAAGGATCCAACCAAGAAATAAATCTGCATTCTCTATCAAGTCATTTATTTCCTTTAATTCCTAATGATTCTGAAAATGCTCTCACTAGTCCAGCGGCAGGTGTTTACATCCCAGCGGTGCCATATGCTTTCTCTGGCACATGGCTTGCCTCCTTCGGACTCTCCCAACATGCACTCATAAACAAACCAAAAACTGGTCAAGGTCTCAGAAGAGTGAGGATATGGGGTAGAGCTGCAGGGGATTTTCACACATGTGTGCATCTGGTCTCCCAGCACACACACTGCATACCCTGCAGGATCAGCTCTAGTGTAGCAGAGAATGCAAACTGCGAGAAGAGGCATTTATAGGGCGCAGGTGGGCCTTGGAGTGTCTGAACATCATTAAAAGATGGATTGGGTCATAGGTGATTGAACCATTCCCTAAGGTTGCAAGCAGGGACAATGATAGAGAGAAAGTGCAGAGACTGATGGAGGATTGTATGATGCAGTAACAGGCTGCTGCGGGGAGTTAGGTCCTGCTGACCAGGTTGAGGAAGGGCACAGCAGAGCCTCAGGCTGGAAGTAAGTGGTAGGAGCAAGTGGTCATGGAACTTGAGAATGGACTCAGTGGGTAATACGTGGTGACTGAGCAAGCACGACATCCGATGTGCAGACCACAGATGCTGACTTACTTTAAAAGCAACTGAGACAGAATTCTATTTTCCTCAGTTTTGCAGAAAGAAATACAAAATACATTTCTACTCCCATAAAAGCTTCATAGCTGGCCTTAATCCATTCATATCACCATGAATGGTATTAAATATATTAGCAATGGCATACATTAGGGAGCATCAATAAAGCACAACACAAGTTTAATCATAAGCTAGTTTAATTCCACAATGATGAATATGGCTCTTTTGATTCTTAATGACATTAGCAAAATTGACACATCATTTCTGAGCTTGAAAAGGAGATTTTAGACTAAATTTTCATAACTTTATATCTTAAAATCATCTTTAGAACTGTGTTCTTCCGGTTACAAACCACAGGTAACTCTATTTTGTAATAGATAGGTTCATGTTTACAATTTTGAGAAGTTACCTCCTACAGGCCATTCTGAACTGAAAAGATAAAAAAAAAACACTTATTAAAATCTCCAGTATCATGTAAACTTTAACAACATTTAGTTCAGACATGTTTAATGCAGAATCTGCACTAAATCCCAATACATAGTGCATAGTACAGTTTAATGACATAAAATTGTTCTTTTAAATTTTAAATATAAATTTTCAACACAGTATCACGGCAAAACATGTAATGGGCACACTAGTCTTTCATGTTCATTTCATGCGAATATATAAATATATAGTGTAATATGTACGTGTTTAATGTGTTAATACACACTGGCTTCTTTGCTTTACTGCAGTTTACTTTTGCAACTTCATTTTTTTGGAGAGGCAAAGCGTGAAATGGACACGATGGACCAGTGTGTCTACATGTGATATCGGGTTGAAATTTTACACAAAAATAAATTAAGTCCTTATACTGGATGTGATATGAACTACATTTACAGTACAAATACCAATTGAAGTAAATTTTCTGCTCATTATTTTTATAAATTAAAGCAAAATGAAGCCCATTCCAAGTTGTAGACATAGACTGATGACTGAAGAAGACTGAAGCAGAAGGCTGCAAAGTACCCTTTTTCTGTTTTTTACCAAGTGGTGCTGTTTAGGAATTTATGTGCAATGTACACATCTCAGTCTCCAAAACATCTTGCTGTTGCTGATGCTGGAAGCAAAAACAAACAAAATGAGCAGCTTGAGGTTCTAGTTGTGAAACTTTGGATGAAACACTCCATGGTTCACATCCCACGACTAATGTGTTGAGTGTGTTTCTCTGCACCCCGTGAGTGACAGCTAGACAAAGTAAGAGAAAAACAGACAAATCAAGTGGAGCACACATCAAAGGAGAGAAAAATGAGATGACAAAAGAGGGAAAACATCCATAAAGTTGTTCTCAAACTCTTTATTGAGGTTATATTAGTGCAATCTATCAGTGATGTACTGGAAAATCCATAACCCTACAGTAGAATTTCACCCCTGTGTGCTGTTCCCCTTTATGAAGTGCAATCTCATAGCAGGACTGCATGCCTCCACGGAGCTCATTTTTCAAGCAGTGTGATGTGGAATGGTCATGTCAGAAACATAGAGGCATTGACTGGAGGGGGGGGGCATTCTTATGCCATTTATCCATCAGAATATCTTCTGACACTGCCGTATTGCCTCTACACCGTTAAATAAGAATCTGTACCATTGCAAATTCAATTTGTGATTGATTACCTGCATCTGTTTGGAGGCACAGCCTGCTTATCTCACATATTTACAGTGAGAAAAACCATACGAAATGTGTGATTCTGATTGCTCTTGCTAGGAATGTGTATAATTACTATTTGGCTTAAAAAAACAAACATAATTTGGAAACAGATATTTCTTTATTCATTCTGGTTCTAGTGGTAATAAAGAAATGTTAGTATATTAACAGACAAAGCTAAGATAAAGTACAGTGCACACTGGACCTGTTCAATAGCTGCATATAAATTTGTCAGTGAGTACAGATTTACCTTTGGAAAGAGCCTCTGTCTTGTATAAAGTATATAGAGCTAAAGCTCAATGACCTATCAATAGGTTTGATGAAATGACATCTCATTTTCATTTTCCATCTTTTAAAAAAAAGACAGTGTTATTTAACTATGCAGTCCTGTAAAACTAAGTACACTCCATGATTCAGTAGCTTGCAGAACCACCTGTAGAAGTAATAGCGTGAAATAACCATTGTTTTGTATGATTTTACCAGTCTCTCATATCAGTTTGGAGGAATTTTTGGGCCTGTTCATCTTTGCAACATTGCTTCAGTTTGGAAATTCATTTATGCACAGCTATTTTAAGCTCCCACCACAGACTTTCAATCAGGTTAGGCTTTGACTGCTCCACTGCAACACCATGATTCTTTCCTTTTTTAGTCATTCTTTTAAAGATTTTCTGCTATGCTTAAGATCATTGTCCTGTTACATAACTCAATTTTGACCAAGCTTTAGCTGCTGGACAATTGGACTCACATTTGACTCTTGAATACTTTGGTATACAGAGTAGTTTAATGCTGACTCAATGGCTGCTCAATGCCTAGGTCCAAACCATTATCCCTCTATCATCATGCTGGACAGTTTGTATGTGTTTGTGCTGATATGTTGTGTTTGGTTTGTGCAGCTGTGGTGTTGTGTATTATGGTCAAAACTTCCATGTTGTTCCAAATGTGTTGCAGTTTGTTCATATGCAACTTTTCAAACCTAAGCTGTGCTGCCATGCTCTTTTTAGAGAGAAGAGGCTTCCTCCTGGTAACCATTCCAAACAAGCCATTCTTGTTCAATCTTTTTCTAATGTAATGTCATGGATTTTGGACTTTAACAAGCAAGCTGAGGCTTGTAGAATCTCATGTGTAGTTCTTTGAGTTTTTACAATTTTACTGCACAGTTTGACCTTGGGATGAGTTTGCTGGGACATTGCTGGCAAGACTGTGATGCAATGTCACAATTTTCCCAGCTGCTCACGTTGGGTTACATTTGCTGATAATCAGTTAATCAAGTGCATTTGATTAGCACCACTTGGTTGCTACTTTCTCTCTTAATTCATATGAAAACAGTAAGAGTGATTTTTTGGTTTGAAAACTTTATCTTTTTTTTTCTTTCTTTTTTTAAATATATATATTTACACACACACACACACACACACACACACACACACACACACGGAATGAAGTTAGGGAGATTAACAGATGTATTCATGCTAGGGAAGTATTACCACGTGTTACCACATTAGCATGTTGGTTGCCTACTTTGCTCTGGCTCAACTGAAAAGGTGGGTGAGATTCATTTGGCCTTAGCCAACTGAATGAAAGCAGCAGGACTGAAAATTGCTGTGTTAAATTACTAATGAATCTGAGAAGGCTGTGTTTCATTACCCTCCAAAACAGCCACAAATAAATCACAAAGAAAGTAGAATCATGAATATCATTCGGTTCTGCTAGAGTGCTTGTTTTGGAGAAAGAGAGAAAGAAAAAATGGAGAAGCTGTGATGCTACTTATAGCTTTGAACTGAGATACCAACTTTTACTGTCTTGTTTTAAGAACACAAATGTCCAGGGATTAGAGCTTGATGGTGTCATATCATGCTGTGCTTATAATCCTGTGATTTGATTTCAGATATTATTTGGTGAATTTATCAAAATAAAGATGAGTGATGTCTATATTATTTATTTATTTATTTATTTTTACAAAAGTTAGATGCTCACCTCCTTTTTTTCACAGATACAAAAAGTCAGTTAGCTACCAAGAAATGCAGGGAATACCACCCTGTTCATCAATATATATTGCTACTTTAAAGGTATTCAAGATGAAATGGTTAGTTGGGTGTTAGCGCTAACAGATCTTGGGATCGTTTCTAAACATTAAAGGAACTCTACTAGAGGGATGTAGCACAAAGCCTTGGCTTCAAACACTACATTTGTTTAATTTAGGCTGGCAAAAAACCCCAAAGCCCAGCAAAATCCATCTACCTGTGATTAATTAAATTGTGGCCAGACTGCCAGTCCTGACAGACAGACATGCATTAGGAGGCACAGCTTCACTGGATCAATATGGCAGACGTGTTGACACATTGTTCAAGCCAAGGGCAGCGGCCAATTAGGTATCTTATGTGCGTCCCCGTACTTCAAGCCTTTATACTAAGCTAAACTAATTACCTCCTGGCCCCAGCTTTATATTAGACAGAAATGAGAGTGGAATCAAAATCTCCTGACAACAAAGCAAATAAGCGTATTACCTGAACTGTTCCTTTAAAGTTCTTGGATAATCAGCTTGGATTTGACAATAAGTAAATTAAATTTATGACAGTAACAAAAAAAAGAAACAGCTGCCATCTGACTTACATTTACCACAAAGTTCAGACTGTGTGACAGCTCAGTGTTAGAGGTTGTTCTCATTCTCGATTACATCACTCTGTCTCACTCATCTGTCTGTAAGGAAACTTACCTGCTTCTTGCACCTCAGCCCTTTTTCCATGACATGCAAGTCTCCTTGGCTTTAGAATCTCACTGTAGCAGAAATGTACCAGCTTTGAAGCGCCCCGCACAAGACAAAAAGAGCTTTCTGAAGAAATAATGGCTGTTTATATGGAGTGTGATGTGAGGAGCTGTCAGGCTATGCCTTTAAGTTGATTTGCAGGAGTGTCAGAAGAGTGGGGGACTCGTGGAGGTGAATCATGGATTGTCAGAAATCAATTCACTGGGCTGCTCTCTAGGGAGTGCTCCAGTCATCGTCAACAATAGGCAAGATGAATAAACCAAATCTCTGGGAGAGTATGTAATAATCCCCAACATAATGGCGTTGCCATATAGGATAATTCAATCTGAGCCTGAAAAAGGCAACTGTTGATCAGTGCTAAATTGAATATTTCAGACGTGTGCTTTTGTGAAATTCCCCAAGCTCTCCTCCACCTGATACCCCGTCTTTTCTCAGCCACTGTTCTGCCCTAGTCCAACCGGCTTCACTCGTCAATCAGCTTTCTCATTGCCGCTCAGAGGAGCTGTTAGAAATCCACGAGGTTGAACAGCTGATGGATCACACATTCTGTTTCATCTTCCCCTGCTTTACATTTTCTCCAGGCTCATTACCGCGCCAGCATAGGCTCTCGGCTCTTGGTTGGCAGTAGAACTTGTTTGCCTCATATGCATCGTGCAGCAACTCTGTGTCAACAAGCTCGCCAGCTAAACACTTCAAACAATGCAAGTTTAATGAGCAACAAAGCAACATTGTACCTGAGGGTATGGCATTTTTCTCCATTCCCTTCGTCTCAACTGGCACTCTAATACTGTTGTCTGAGAGTTGCTTATCCTCTTCTCTTCCTGCTGTAATGTGACATTGTACGTCTTTGCATATTTTGTCAGAGCGATTATTTCTAAATCTATTGGCACGCAGCCTGCCGTGCTTTCAAAGGCACTCGGCACCGTCAGGATATTGGGAAGAAGTAAAACAAAAAGCTCCCTTGTTAATTTAATTACTACTTTTTTGTTTAGCTTCTACTATCACAGAGTAAGTGTCAAACTGATACACAGTGGATTTACAACAAATATGGAAGGGTTTAAACCTAATTAACAATATAAATGAATAATTACTTTGAATAATAATAATAATGATATTTTGCTGAGAAATATCAATTTTGACTTTGTGTTTAAGGCTCATCATTTACCTGAGCCAGACATATATAGAGATATATTGGTATTCTCAAAATGTATTATACTTCTTAGAAATGCATGTCAAGGCTATATGTTCTGGGGGAAAATTGCTTAGTTTCAAATTGTTTCAGGTTTTCTCTGTAATTCTCTTTCTCTGCAATGTTTTCAATTCAAGTAAATGGCCATTTTAAAAGCCACTGGAGATAACATTACATGCTTTTCTTCAGTCTCAAAATGTGTTGATAATATTTTTGTTTTTTGGTAGTCTACCTCATGCATAATTGTGCTGAATATTGTGGGTCTTCTTGTTCATCGTAACTTGTAATTCCAGTGTCCGTGCGAAGAAGTAAAAAAAACAAAAACAAAATGTCTCTCTTCTTCTGCAGCCACTTTTCCCACTTTTCCCACTTTTTCCACATTAAATATAGATTTAAAGCTTATTTAGTTGCCTTAACATTAGTTTGTGTCAGTTTACCAAGCAGCAACCTCAAAGGCTATAAAATCACAGCAAAACCAAAATGGCAGAACTTACCTGATTAAATCACATACATGATGTTTGGAGTTATGCATTTTAGTGCTATGGCCAGTTTGAAAGAACAGGTGAATGCTGACAGAGGAGGCTGTAGGTGGCAGCTGTCTTTTAGGCTTCACTTCAGCATATTTGCTGAACTGTACCTTTGACTGTACTTTCTGACAAATATTATAAGAACCTGTAATATTTGCATCCCAGAGGTCTGGTATTTAGTTTTCAACCCTCAAAGATGACCACAACACTCATGAATGCTCCTTCCTTAGTTTGCATATATTGCAGCTAAAACATACTGTAGTATGACTGTTGTGTAATCCAGTGTTATTGGTGAACATGCATCATTCAACTGGAATATTTGACTAAACAGCATGCAGGTAAAAATAAATACATTTTTTTTTAAAGTTCTGATAAATCATTTGAAATCAGATAAGCCTTCCTATCCAAAGGCTACAACTGTTGCTTTTGAAGAAGAAAGCATGTTTATTTCATGATTTCACTTTTACTGAACCCCACAGACTGAGAAAGCAGGACTCAAGTTTTACGTGTTTATTTACAAAGTATGGTTGGGAAGAGGGGGAGATGGACAGGCGGGAACTACTGGCTGCACTGAAGATCAGAGAGGGTCTGTGAACACTAAGATGGGAGTTAGTACTGGCGAGTGAGGAGATGGAGAATGGCTACACTGTGTTGTGATCCAGTGGGTGATGATGGTGAGGGTGGTTGTCAAAGGGCAGGCTGGGTTTTCGAGTGTGTGGCAGTGGTGGAGAGTGGGTGGGCAGGTGAGCCTTCAGTGAGTGGGGGGCTGCAACCAGCAAACTACCATAAAGCTCCTCAATGGGACAGCTAAGATTTCCAGGTGAGTTATCCAGTAGCCGGTTTAGAGATTTACAGAGTAGACGAGATCCAAAATTTACTTCAGAGTTAACACAGAAAACAAAGACAGGAGGCCAGAGGAAGTATGAACTGGTGGAAATTCATTGCCACAATCAACACCTAAATACCAGGCTCTTGATTAGAAATGGCCTGCAGGGAGGCAAACCCACCCAGGCACAAAGACAGGCCCAAACTGTCTATGAAGAGAAAATAAAAAAAGACTCGCCAGCTTTCCTGAGACCTTCATAGCTGTATAGACAC
The DNA here is from genome assembly GCF_001858045.2 of Oreochromis niloticus. Classification (NCBI taxonomy): domain Eukaryota; kingdom Metazoa; phylum Chordata; class Actinopteri; order Cichliformes; family Cichlidae; genus Oreochromis; species Oreochromis niloticus. The sequence goes on from NC_031965.2 coordinate 35,173,330, forward strand.
ATATACTTGTTGAATGCTTATTTGCTGTATAATGCTTTGACTGTAAGAGTCCAAAGAACAATATGTTTCTCAGCTTTTCTTTTTACCTTTATAAAAAGTGACTGATGTAAAGGTATTAATTATGTTGTTGGTCAAAACATGCACATGCCTGCAGGCTGCAATTTGGTTCACCTGAATAGACATTGTCTCTGGCCTAGAGCATTCAATACTCCATCCAGCCTGTTGCTGATGTGGAAGACACAGAGAAATAGTGTGGCACATGTCCTGGAGCTAGGCCAGACATGGTGTAATTTCTTTAAATTAATAGCTAGTTGTGCTTAATTTGAAGGGATTGTAAAGTTACGAGAACAGCTTATGCAATGTATGTCTAGTGGCTGCTTGTTGAGGAAGCATTTCAATCTCAAGGATCCTGCCTGGACACAAACACAGCTTCCTGGCTGAGCTACTGCTGCCCAACTTGCTGCTGAGATTTTACTTTCCTGTGCTTCTCAAGCTTCCCTGTAGCTGCTTAGTGGAGGGTAGGCTGTGCAGTCTCACTGCTGAACTCTCCTGTAGCTTGCAAGCTCAAAGCCACAGAGTGGACCTCATACCAGGCTCCCCATGTACACAAACGCCACAGTGTTTACCCTGCACTACAGCTGTTAGCTGTTATAAATTATTATTATTATTATGGATTTGGCATTTTGGAAAATGCCAGTGTTGTATTTGTTGATCCGGCCAAGAGACCTAATGAGCTACGTTTCTAATTTAAAAAAAAAAAAAAATTTCATCAAGTACAAATTTAAATTTTGCAGGCAAACTACTTGACTTGATTTTCTTCCGTGGGCATTACATAAAGTTAATAAGAGCAGCTTTGGCCTATTTTGGTTGAGAAATCAAACTCCTCACCGACAGCATCTTGCATAGTGAATAAGTTACATTGTTAATAGGACACTTCGGAATTTAGTCATTTGTAATTACCATAAGTGAAATGAACATCCGTAAACTTCTCTGTTTGCATAATTCACATCCTCTATTGTGTTACTCAGAGCGCTCAAGTCAACTAAAATAATCCAGTCAGAGAAATCAAATGGGAAGGGAATGATTCAAGTCAAATTGATCAAGGAATCAGAATATTGATTTGATGGTCAAATTTGATTTTCAGTCACCCAAATGAAAACCTCCATCTGCTTCCCTCTTCCTTTAGGCTCATCTGCCCTCTAACATACATGTGGACTTCAGAAAAACAAACTTAAAGCAAAATAGAGAAACAATACCGTGTTTCAGAAATGGCAATCCCTCTCTCATTTTCTCTTTTTTGCATGCACATGGCAAACACACACGCACACACCCTCATCAGCCTTCAGCAGCGCTGTAGGCAATGAAAGGCACTCCAGTTGGTGATCAAAGCAGGGGAGTGGAGCTGGGTAGCAGAGAGGTGGTTCCGTCTACTGTTACACTGCGACACAATCCCGCTGCTCCTGCTGCAGCCCTGTGGCTCCAGCTCAGCTGCTCCAGGTACAGCAAAGCCTTGTCATCTTCTTCTCTGTTATTTATCTGTGTCACACTAGTGTTGCTCACTCAAGCATGGCAAACAAAAAAACCCAGCACATTGTTATTACCAGTGTTGCCTCCTCTCCTCTGTTGTGTTGAATAAGTAGAGAATATATTCATATGTTTCCAATACATGAAGCTAGAGGTAGAATAGGAAATTACTCTTTATTGTCCTTTTTCTGTAGGAGACTTTTTGTGCTTCCAGAGTTTCTGATTCTCATCCATTGTAATTGCCTTGGGCAGAGAGCGGGGTCATGACTGTAGGAGCTGGAGGCGAGCTGCTTGCACGCATGTACTGGAGCTCAATATTTCAAGCTCTGAGCAGCCATCCTCCCCTCCCCTGTGGTTTAAGAGTGCCCATGACACATTCAGGCAACACAGCAACCGTACCTTTATTACTTACAGCACACACACGCACATGCCTGTCCACACACCTGCACACACTGCACAATCAGCCACTGACAAAAACACACACACAGGGGCGGTCGTCATAAAAGTCCTCTATCATGTATCGATCCAGCCTCCAGTGGTTGTTAGTGGTGCAGCTTCATGTCCACGTTTTCAAAATGTTTTAAAAGAAAAGATCAATTGGACACCAAGTTTTTTTTTGTTTGTTTTTTTATTTATTTATTTTATTAGAAAACAGCTTCTTCCAACTCATTACAAGAATAATTTCCTGTGAACAGTAAAAACGATGCAGCTGAACCTTTTCAGTGCACTAAGACACACACACACACACGCGCGCGCTATAAATAAAGAAAATAACAATAAAATATGAGTTAAATTATGCTATTTTGAGAAAATATCTAATGTTTTTGAAGTTTGTAGATTTCAGAAATACACACTAAGACTGGAAAATTACAAATATGGCAGAAAAAATTTGAGATGAAAAGAATCTCTGAAAATAGGATAAATATATTTGTAAAATAGGCTCCTAGCTAGGATGTAGATCATGCACACGTGCACACCCACTCTCAATTATAGTCACAATAAACTAAATTAAAGAATGATACAGCACAAATATAACATTTCATGTTTCATATCAACAATATTTTATTTCATATATACTGACTTTCATCCTTGTAGGCTGCTTTAGAATGAAAACATCATCCATCTCTGACTTCTGATGCTCGCTGTCTGAACAAATTCAGACTTACAAAGTGTCTTGGGTGGTCTTTCATGCCAATAAAAAACACACAGCACATTACTACCGGGATCATCATTTCTTTTCCATGTTTTTGATTTAACCTTCTCCTGCTCACTCAGAGAGTGTGGGAAGCTGGTGGGCGTAACGCTTCGTATTTGAAGGCGGATGCTTCTATCTCTGGAAAAGAATATTTGTCAGCTGGTGAAGTCATGTCAACAGAGAACATTAATCACAGGGTATCAAAGAAACATGTAAACAGCTTAACCTGAATAAGACAGCTCTGGTATTTCAAAAACTGTTGTTTGTCAAATGACCTTAAACATGTTGTGTTTTGTTTTATTTGTTGGATATGGATTTGTTTTTTGATTGTTTGTTTTATTTTTTTAATTCTCATCTTGCAAATTAAGTTAAAGCACTGGAAGACAAAAAAATAATCACGATTGATCTTGTCAGATATTTCCTGTTGCAATTTTTGTTCTCCAAGATCATGATAAACATACATGACTGTACTCACTACATCACCAAATATGTGTTAATTCAAAGCTTTAAAGCTCCTCTCAAAGGCCTTTCTTACCCAAGTGAATTTTATTAATTTATTACATTTATTCTATTTATTATTTGATAAATGTAGACATTTAGTCTGTAACACAGTAAGGGAATGCATTCTCTTTCTGTTAAGTGGTCACTTCTTCACATGTCCAAACCATCTCAACCACCTCTTCGCCTTTTTCTCCAGACTTTAGCTGTCTTTCTCGCACCTTGCTCTCTCTGTCTGTTGCTGTAGATAGCTGAACCCAAGTATTTAAACTCATCTTTTTCACTTAATCAGCTTCTTGCATCTTCACTGTTACACCCGTCTCCCTGTCATTTTCAGACATGTATTCTGTCTTGTTTCTCCTGATGTTCAGTCCTCTTTTCTCCCGTGCATACCGCCACTTCTCCAAGGCCCTCTTCCATCAGCTCCTAACTCGGACTACAGAACGCAATGTTGTCTGCAAACATCATAGCCCACAAAGACTCCTGCCTGACCATATGTATCAACCTGTCCATCACCACTGCCAACAGAGCTGATGACTGATGTACTCTCCTCCCACCCTTTAACTCATCTGTCACATCTAACCACTGTATTGTTGTCTTCATACACGTCCTGCACCACCCTCACATTCTTCTTTGTCATCCCTGGCTTCTTCATGCAGTGCAGATTTCCTCTCTTGGCAACCTATCATACACTTTGTTATTCCACAGTGACACAGGGCAGGTGGTCTGGTCTTCTCTTTACTTCTCCATCAGCACCCTCAGTGCAATCACTGCATCTGTGGTGTTCTTTCTAGGTATGAAGCCTACTCACTGATCATGACCTCTCTTCTTAACCTAGCTTTAACATCTCATTCCCATACCTTCATGCGATGGCTCATCAAGTTTATCCCTTTGTAGTTTCTGCAGCTCATCACCTTTGCTCTTGAAAATTGGCACCAGCACACTTCTCCATTCCTCAGACATCCGCAATCTGGTTAAAAACTCCACTCCCCTCACTTTTTGACATCTCCATTCATCCACAGGTACATTCATCTGGTACATTCAGCCGCTTTTGCACTCTTTATTTTCTTTATATCTGCCCTCACTCAATTCTTACTAATTCTCTGCACTTCCCGATGTATTAACTTTACTCCATCCATCCTTCTCTCTCTCATTTTCAAAGTACTCCTTCCATCTTCTCAACACACTCTCTTCACTCGTACATTTCCATCTCTATCCATAAACAATGTCCACACTAGAAGTGATTCGCAGCAATGTGGTGACCAGAGATCACAGAAAGTGGATGACTCTGCAAGCTTTAATTTCCCTAATCATGTCCTTTCCATCGTCATCATTCTGTCGAACCAGTTGATACAAGTCTTGTTGTCCTTCCTTAATGCTCAGCCTCACATACAACTCACTATGAGCCTTTTCCTTTGTCACCTCTTTGCCATATGGCGAGTTGTTTTGAAGGTTCAGAAGATGGAACAACCTTTTGAATAGAGCTGTATATTGTAGTTCAAATTTATAATGTAAAAGTGCAAAAATGAGCCCTCAAAGTGCCAATTGTGCCCAATTCACTATAGTTTCAATTAGAAATTATGTTAATATTATATTTTGGTATATGGAAAATTTCATATTTGTTGTTATACTGCTATTGAAATAAAAGCACAAAAGGAGTTTCACATATATTTTTTTGATTTGCTGTCTTTTACCTAGGGATGGGTATCGAAAAACGGTTCTTGTTGAGAACCGATTCCCACTGTTTCAATTCCTTGGAATTGTTTGCAAACGATTCCCTTATCGATTCCATTCGCCCCGAATGACGTCACCACGTTGCGGAGCGTCATTTACCTGGCAGGGCGCCTAAGCGGCTCAAACGCTCAAAAGTTTGGTTATACTTTACGAGAACGGATGACAACAGGGCAACTTGCAATACTTGTAATATGCAAAAGCCTTTGCTCACAAAACACACGATAACCTTAAATGAATGTCCTGTTTTTAATTCCGCTCCGGACTCGTGAATTTCAACCCAGCAGCAGCGGTAACGTTTGCACGTCCTCTCCCATTAATGCGGCAGGTAAATAATCAACTAACAGTGCATGTTATGTTAGCGCGATCTGCCTTATTACAAAACCTGCCATTACTGTGCGCTGCATTTAGGTGACCATGATGAGAGAGACAGACAGAGTCTGGCTGGCAGTTCTCGCTGCAGTCTACCGTTAGCGTCTCCTTTCAGGCCAGGACAGACGAATGTCACCGAGCCACAGCAGATGCCCCCGATTTTCGGTAAGTGAATGTGTTTAATTGTAGGCAGGGACATTACTGGATATTCTTGTGTAATTGCCACAGAATGATTTATGTTATGTTAAGAATATTTATTTTATTATTTTACATTTACAATTTTTTTTCCTGGGGACCCTGTGACACCCCTTTGAAGAGCCGTAGGCTGTGGATCTCTTAAGATCTCACTGTTTGGTTTGTAAGGCCATGTTACTCCTAAATTTCTAAGTTGTTCAAAGAGAAGATATAAAACAAAGTTCTAAGCTAATCGACCTTAGTGTTCTCCTTTTTTAAAAATAAGAATCGATAAAGAATCGAATTGTTAAACAGAATCGAAAATGGAATCGGAATCGTGAAAATCTTATCAATACCCATCCCTACTTTTACCCTTTGGTCCCATTTATCTCAAATATGTTTAGGTTCTCCTTTTTGGTGAAAGAGCCTTTACAGAGCCAGCAGCTGTGCTTTTAACCATTGTTCCCCTCACCTCAGACTAAATGGATGCATATCCATCCAAACCATTGTAGACCAGATCTCAACAGGCTGTGACCAGGTTTTCTGACAGTCATATTAACATCGTACCAGAAACATTACATAACTTATTTTTTATGTTTTGTGACTGTATTCACTATAGTTTCAATGACTAGTGTCTATAGGATAGAGTCTATCTGAACATCACAAACATAAAAATAATTGATATTATTTATATCAAATATAAATAATATATATTTGATATAAATATCAAATTTATATTTGATAAATTTGATATTTAACTTGCTGGGTTAACTTGCTGATATCAGTAAGTTAACAGAACATTAGACGACTATTTATGTGCTGCAGTCTCTTTGTCAACACACCTATGTGTCAGCAGTTTAGCAGCTCACACAGGTGGAGGTAGTATAATTAATGAATCCTCTATTCCACTCTTGCTGTTCTTTACGTGGATTGTTCTTTCTGCATTATCGACTACCACAGTAATCCAATACAGTTTTTGGCTGTACACTTTATCTACCTCAGCATATAATAACTAATATGAAACCTTTCTTTTTTTGTGATACTTTTTTGAGATTAGGGACATCTGTTAAAAATGTATTGTAGGTGACATAGTCATGAAAATCAATAGCGCTTTCCAGCTTGGATGTTCCAGTAGGATACATCTGTATCAGTTATTGAAAAATGTCATCCATGAGGACTCAAAAGACCAAGTATGAAACTGATTATGTGTATAGAAGAAGGTATAAGTGATGTACAGACAGTTTACAGATATGTAGCAAAAGCTGTATAGCAATCCAACTGATATGTTATGCTCAGTATTTTCTGGCGTGATACAATAAGTTAGTAAAAGGCATAAAAATTCCTCATGCTGTGGATGCTAATGCTAATGCTCTCACATATTCTGGGTTATTCACAACAAAAGCTTGCATAAGGCTTAAGGAGTTAAAATTCAGACAAGAGATAGTGGATAAAAACTCTCGACTGGTAGTGTATTAGATATCTAAAATTAGACAGTAGATATATAACACTTTTTTAACCTAACCTAGATATTTTAAACATGTGTCATAAGGTTAATGTGTATGCAATAACATCTCAAGTACACTGTGCAAACTCATACTTGAATACAATGGTATACAATGGCATGGACCACCGGCTAAATTATACTCATCTTGTATCTTGTAAGTGAGTTTTGGCTTAGCAAAAATGGCCTCAAATAAAAGCTGACTGCAGTCTGTGGTGCTTTGGTGCAAATGGTTGGAAACTCAGAGAGATTACCTCGGGGTGCAGGTGATAACCCAACTATCTCACACAAGCTTCCTCACTGCTAATACCAATTACTCCCTGCCTCATGCACTACCTTACAGGGAAACGGTAACATGTTTGCACACAAATCTGCACATACACACAGCAGATCAACAACTGCTGCATCACCTTGATTTGACTGTTTTTGACTTCAGGCCTGAATGGTTCAGGATGTGTGACCCAGTGATTCTGCTTGGGTTCTCTTTAATCCCTTGGGTTTTTCCAAAAATGCAGCATCCCCTTCCAATGGTGAACAGAGAATCCCTAAACAATTACCTCAAAGCCCTTCTCTATCTCTTGGGGTAAGCCTCTATTTACATATGTCCAGAAGCAAGAGCTCTGACACTGCCTAGCAATGTTTATGCCAGATTTAAGAACTGCCCCTCGAGCCACCATCTGGCTCCCTTTCTCCGCCTTTACAAACTCTCTTACTTGCTTTCTTGAATATCCAAATTAAACGGGTTTAAGATAGTGCACACTTTTTTTTTCTGTGAAATTACATTGTCTGTCATGTTTGTGATGCAGACTTTTTTTTTTAAAAAAGGAAAAAAAGTCACTGTTTTTGTTAACCTTGCTGCCTTCAGGTGTGTGCTGAACAGAGCTTTTCATGGAATAAGCCTCAAAGAGTGAAAGTGATGGCCAGAGAAAATGTAAGATGAGCCACTCTGACAGAGTAATTGTGGAGTGGAAAGTATCAGTAACCTAATTAACACGGCACTGTAGCCTTTGCCGCATTCAGATCCTGCTCTGATATGTTTCGTGATGCGTTCTGACACTGTAGTTAGGGGAATCATTTCCTAGTGCATGGTGGTATGAGCAATGTAATTACACTTTAGGGTTTAGAGTTATTGCATTATGTAAATGACTTCAGAGTCATGCAGAGGATAACTTAATGATGTCCCTAACCAGTTGCAGAAAACGTAACAAAAAAAAGGAGTTATTCAGGTTTTTTTGTTTAACAGTAAAATCCTTTGTCAGACCCACTGTAAAGAAGGAAACAGTGTTAACTAGCTTTCTTAAATGTCTTTTTGTCACATAAATGAGTCCTGCATGCTCTCTGACATCACAGTTTTGATGATTTCAAGTGCACTTTTGTCTGTGCTCCTTCATAAGCCTTGTATGAAAACCTGATGACAGAGTGTGAATTGCTAAGTTATCTCATTTGTAGCATTCTGTTATTTTTAATTCTCCACTCTTAACTTCTTCTGCATCATGAACATGTCTTTAGTCATATAAAGTAAAGCATAAAGTTTGAGTTTCCAAATTGCAGGGGTGACGTCCTATTACACTACCATGCTCGAGATGCAATGACACCCATCTTACATACGAGATACAATGTTTCCAAATTAACTACAAAAAGTTAAAATGCCAAAAGTTTCCAAAAGGTGAAGTCTGAGAAAAACAAAGTTTATAGTGAAAAACTAAACTACTGCTTCTTGGAGCAAAATCCTTCTAACCTCCACAATGTATTGTCTATATTCATTGTTACCGTGAAATTTTGCTGGTGTTCCCCCAACTTTTAAACAGTAGTTTGCTTAAGGTAAAGTAAGAAAGGAAATAAATAAATGCTACAATAAAAAGCTTTGTAAAGATCAGGAATGCAGCTTGTGATTTCAGGTTGGAGTGAGATTTTTGTTTCTGACATAAACTCACATCAATCAATAAAGTATTTCTGTTTTGTATTATTTTTGCAGCTTGTGATGCTGAAGTAGCTGTTTCCTTGTCAGTGCTGAACAAATATTCTTGCTCTATATGCAATAAACTTTGAAAACATTTATTATATGTTTTACTGAAACTTCTCTACTCCTTTGTAGAAACAGGTGCATCATGGGACTGTATATGTTATTTTTTTGTACATTTGTTGATTTGTTGATTGAATTGTTGATTTTTTGACTAGATGCACAGAAAATAAGATGGCTATAGCCTATTATACAACATTACTGAACACATTAAGGTTTTGTACACAACAACAGCAAGTATGAGTATTGGCTTTGGTGTGACCTATTTCAAACCTATTTCTTTACTGTGTTTTCTAAAGATGATAATACACGATAAGATAATTACACGATTACATAATATAATGATGATACCACAGGGGGAAAAAATGTCCTTTCTTTGTAATAATAAAATAGCTTTTTTGTTGTTTGAAGGCACATAATCGTACAATCTTTAAAATAATAGTCCAGCAAATTTATAGTTAAAAATTGTTATTTAGTAAAAAAAAAAAGGGAGAGCAGGAAGTAAGGTTTTTGTTCTAATTATTGGGAACCTTGCGTGTGTAGGGTTTGTCTTACCAAGCTAACAAATATGAATCCGATTATATTTGCTTTTTCTGTGAAAAACAAATATTTGTGTGATATTATGCAGGAATCTTTCTCAAAGACTCAGGTGTATCATTGGGAATTGTACAAATTCAAAAGAGTCACAACTAAAATCAGATAGACATTCTCATATCCTGAAAAGGTCACAATGACTGTATATCTGAAATCTACATCAGCCTTGTTTCATTATCCCAATTCCAGTGGACAGGGCAAGTGAGCTGTGTTCTGCAGCCTGATAGGTTAGACTGATGAACTTTGGCATTTCGGACATGAATAAGAGAAATGAAGTATGCCTTCTACCTACTCTTGGTCCTCAGCTATTGCAGCTGCTCTATGGTGGGTACTCAGTCTAAATTTACATCAAAATCTTTCTGATCAGAGCAGCTGCTCTCAGCAATGGTCAATTCAAGGTTTTGTGTGTCTGCTGGGGTCCTTATGCTGGCTGGCAGATGTTCATTAGTCAGGTAGCCTTTCATCTCAGTATGGAGAACAATGGTCTGGCACTCTGTCCTGCTCTTTCATGAGCTAATAAGGCATCATATCTGACCTGAAACCAGCCAATAATCCATTTGGCACTGAACACCTGGGTATCAAGCCGAAGTTCATTATTCCAGTTTGCATTGAACTTGGCAAACTTCTGTAAGCAGACACTATTTTGCCTGCAAATATTGCTGTTTGTTTATATGAAATATTTCAATGCACCTCACAATGTCATTTTTGTTTCACTTTGGCTCTTTTACATCATTTCTTTTTTCTGTGATATTCCTATTTTTAATTAAAAAATCAGTAGCCCTGTTTTACAAGCAACTAAAATTTATTTTATAATTTATTTATTTTATTTTAAATTATTCAAACAAAGTGTTAGCTTTGCAGCACAAATATCAAAAGCAGAAAAAAACAGAATTGTGTTGCTGGAGTCTTTGTGAAGTTATGCAGCTGTCTTCATAAAACAATATCTCTCTCTCTCTCTCTCTCTCTCTCTCTCTCTCTCTCTCTCTCTCTCTCTCTCTCTCTCTCTCCCTATCTATCTATCTATCTATCTATCTATCTATCTATCTATCTATCTCTCTCTCTCTCTCTCTCTCTATCTATCTATCTAGTACGTGTGTATTTTTTTTATTGGTCACCTTTTTCATTTATTAAAATCTGGTGAAAGCTAAGGCCTTACATGAAGCAAGTTTTTGTGGTTTTAACATTTAAAACAACATCATATGTAGTCATATAGTAGCAAAGGCTGCTCCTTAAACACACAAACACACTGTTTTTTATATCCACTGCGGCCTCTGCAGGAGCACACTTGTTGGGGATGAGCTAACTTAAGGGTTGCCGTGTAACTGTGGTCATCAGGCTGTCACCAGCAGGGACAAATGATGTCACAATGATATGTAGTGTGAAGCATCAACATGTCATCTTTGAGTAGAGCAAGAGGTGTCTTGGCATGGACGCCTCAGTTTGTGTCGCAGCTGCCTGTGTACTCTGGAGGGAACGAGGAGCCTTTAGCTTGGAATGACTTGTTTACTATAGTCAACCCTTAGGATCTACCCTTATGCATATGCATTTCTCCTCCACAGCCACCGCACACTCCATTGGAGAGAACATGCTATTGTAAATGACCCCTCAGTCAAGCCTCTAACCTAAAAGGATGTATTTTTTATAATCTAAAATGTCCTTGTTGTGCCATTATTATGTTTAAAAACTGAGTGAGCACCCCTGAAAATGACAAAGTCAAAATAAAGTGATTGCTGTTGTTGAGCCCTTACAGTTATTTCTTTGGAAATGTGACTCACTGAGTCAGTGAAAATTATTTGATGTGGTACTGAATAAAACAATACAATGCCAAATACTATAAATATAAAATCCCACTGTACTAAAAAAAGAAAGAACGAAAGAAAAAAGGGTGAAATTCATGTATTTATTTAGTTTGCATTTTCTCTGATCTCATCTACAATGGTATGTCGGATCACAGCTGATTTGGAAATCAAACCTAGTGTGATTTGGAAACTTGAAGTAAGTGTTAGACATATCATGTTAAACATCCAACCTAATTTATGCCATAAGTTGGTACCATCAATAATCTCGCTCTGATATTTTCTGGTGATTTACACACACACACAAAACAGTAACAGCAACAACAACAGTCACCTCATGGTGCTTTATATTGTATTCAAGTGAGTGAAGCAGTGATTCAGGTCCATATAAGTAAGGTAGAAAGACCAGAGGCAGCCATGTCACCCCATGGCTGCTGTGCCTTCCACACCAAATCTGTTCTACAAGACTGCTATAGCAAGTTAACAGTCACATTGGTAATGTCAGTAATCAGCAAACAAAACCAAAACAAAACCAGTAAAAACTCTTTTGGAACTGGCATTGGCATTTGGGAATGGCTTCTTTCAACCAATTATTCTTATTTTATATTTTGATCTTTCTCTTTCTCTCGCAAAAATAGTAGGGGATCAACCTCCTCTGTCTCTATGGACGAGCTTCCTCTGGTAGGCCTTCACTCCTAGCAGATAAAACCATGGAATGCTTTAGCCTTCAAAAAGGTTCTTAAAATCAAAATGTAGTGTTTCGGGCTACCTGTTTATGACAACGTTTGTCATGCTTACACACGTGTTTGATCCCAGCAGGACATAGAGACACAGTTTTCTGACAAAGAGGTTCATTAGCAGCTCTGCCAATATTTGAGGCACAGGTTGGATTTCACAGTGGAAGACATCAATGCTTTTCAACTGCGGACTGTGACTTTATGATGGTCACCGAACACTGTACCACGTTCAGCGTATGAAGAACATATTCGGTTTATTTAGTTTGCCAGATTAACTGAACTCTGCCTGTAGCAGTACATCATTATTAGTTAGATCATTGCAGATAATCAGAGCCATGCCTAAGCTGGCTGTTTTGTTGGAAAAGTATCAGTAATAATATCAACTTAGGAAATGAATTTGAAGAGAAGAGATTTCTGCTACTTTCTCTTAGTGCGTGGTGTTGTCTCTGTCATTTCATTTCTGTCATGCACTAAGAAAAAAACATACCCGTCATTTCCCTCTCTTATCAGGGACTTCACATCTCCCACTTGTGTCACCATGTTTTTATATGCTGCCCATGCTCTTAAAACAATTTTCTTTTCCTGCAGCACTTCAATAAGAGAACAACGTGATGGTTTTTAAATGGCAACACCTCAAACTGACATATTTGGTGCCCCGAGGTGACTACAGAGTGTGACTGAAAGACCGTGATTCCTCTTAAGAGGATGGAAAGGTGTACTGCTACAAATCAATACTAAACCATGACCCGGCTGATTCCAAATATTGCAAAAGTGACCACTGGGGTCAACATTAATTGATTTTTTTTAGCTGAACAAAAACGTATAACCACCTGACCCAGCAGTTCTGAGATTTGGAGTAAAAGAGGGGAAAATGTTTTTTGTGGCTTAATTTACAACAAATCACATCTAAATTGACTTATGGTCTGATGAATAGTGTATAATTTACATGAATTTTGAAATATCAATATTTAGATTGCTGACACAAAGGATGTATCAATCCTGCTATATCTTTTCTACGGCAATAGTCTTTAATGATGGAGCAACAGTGCTGAAAACACAATGAAACAAAATGTACTGTGTTGCTTTAGGAGTGCCTGATGTGAATCATAATGTCGGTGCCCCTTCTATATTTAAATTCATATATTTGAAGCTTTTGCAGCATGCCCCTTTGCAACATTCTTTTGACAGACACCTGAAAAAGCTGTATCTGTAAGCGGGCATCCATGGGAATAGGCTTTGAAGCGATTACATTTGATAGCAATCTTCAATGGGACCTTGAATGACAGCTATGCATCTGTTTGGAGACAAATGCAAAACAAAATGCTGCCACTCAACTACAGCTTTCACTTTCCCCCTGTCTATAACTACCAACACTGAAAATTTCACCTCGAAAACAGTGGAACAGAAACACATCTCTGAATACCTCGGCTGTCGCTCATTGCCCGGTAGCAAAGTATGAAGTAACAGTCCACTGTCACAGAGCCACTGCTTACCATTTACTTTTGATAGACAGAATGTGACCCTTTTAAAATCTGTCAGAGGTGAAACAAAAATGTTTTCATGTCACAGCATTTGAGAAATTATAAAATATCAGACATAACACCATGAGATGTTTTGATACTAACATTACACATTACGTGTTCTTAGCTGAAACGGTCTAATTCATGTCAGGCTTTGTTGAGTCTTGGTGCTTTGTCTGTTCTGAACAGGGTCCTGTGCAGCAAAGGCACACAATCGCTTTACTGTTCCATCACTTGCTCCCATCCTTCATGAAAAAAGCATCATGGTTGACATGTCTTTGATACCGTTCATTTTTTTTGTCTCTGGACGAGACATTTCAAAGAGGGCCAAGATGTCAGCATTGCCAAATGTGTCCCAAATAAATGATATCCCAGCCAGAATGGGAGCTCCTTGGAGAGTGTCCTAGCCAAAGGCGGTAAATCAGTGGACCTGTGCCAACATCCCAGCAGCCTCTGTGCAGGAACACACAGTAGGGGGACAAACGGCCTCAGTTGACTTGGCAGCTCAAAGGGCCTCTGAGCGTAAGCCAGCATGCTCCTGAGGGAACTAGCAGCACCTCTTGGGCCACTAAGTGAGGGAAGATGGAAACCAAGCAGGGGAAGAATTACAATAAAGCTTGTGAGAGGTAGACAGAGAAAGGAGAGAGGTGGGGTGAAAAGGAGTTTTCACAAATGTGCAGTATAAACATAAAGGAGAAAAAAAGGAGTGGGTTGTGGTGGGGTCAAGCACAGGGCTAATACATCTATCAAAAGCACATTTTGCCAAATAAGTTCTGTCAGACACTCCAGAGACTGAGTTTAGAAAAGAAAGAAATAAACACCTGATCAAAATGACCTTGAGATGTTTACTTTGTGTGTGTGTGTGTGAGTGGACATAATATGTGTCTGTTTTTAAAAAACACAAACCGGATAAACCCGTTGATGTTCATCTCTTGTCGCCGATATCCTTCAGCTTCCATATCTCCCAGCTCTCAACATCAATTAATGTGTGTAGCGCCTAAAAGTAATCTCTATCATTTAAATGAATCTAAAGCCCCTCGGCAGAATGCAGGAAGCCCCATATCAACTCACCAGCTGCTACCTTTAAAGTCCCGGATCGTTTGAGTAAGGCTCTGGTGGCTAGTTGGGATATTGATGTGGTACCGTCTGCCAGTGTGTCTCTTCCCGCTGGCCTCTAGCCAGATTTTAGCAAAGACATTAGTGGGAAAAGTCATAACCCACCACCAGGCCTGTTACTATCAGCCCAAACAACAAGGTGAGGCCATTTTCAAGGGTTTACATTCCGAGCCGTGTTTGCATACATCAGCATCCACTGAGGCAGTGTGTTATATCACATACACACCTAGAACAGCTACAGTAACCTGCAGCCACATTAGTCATTTTCCTATGCTAATGTGGCTCACATCTACATTATTCAAGAGTTTTGCCTGCATGTCAAACAAAGGCAAATATTTGGAACTCACAAATAGCATATGATTGGTCTAATGAGAGATGGAAATAGGGCTGCATGTCTTACTCATGGGTGAGTTTTAGATTATTGATTCAGCCCAGTATCAGCAAAAGTTGCAGTGTGAAAATATTTGAATATGTTTAATATATTTTTTGACGATAAAACATAAAAATGTATTGTATTTTTCAAAACAGCTTGAATGTGTTTACTGTTCTTAAATTTCTAAAGAATATTTTTTGGGCCTATTTTAAACTGTATTTTTAGAACTAGTCATGTGATAGTGTAAGAAATAAGCCATGGCTCCTGTAAATTGGCCAGCGTTGGGGAAAACATCTCAAGTGGTTACCACTGATAAGAGTTACAGAGTTAAATAGTCTGACAGTAAGAGAATGAGCCTGTACTGTACATGCTACAAACAGAAGACAATGCTTTTTAGAATGTCTGACTTTTAAATTACCAGATATATGTGGAGGAGATGATCAGATAACCAAAATGGACTATTGTATCTCAGTTTACATAGGTGGCAAACAAATACACTTTCAAAAGAGTATTTCTGGACACATGAATTAATCCCTTCGACCCTGTTTCATTTCCTGGCACTTTTAGACCACATCTTGTCCTGCAAAGTGCTTGATTATGTGTACTACAGTGTGCACACTTGCTGTGTATGTGTAGGCCATTACCGTGTTGCTATTTTAAATGCTATAAAAACCTACAGAGGAAAATGACTGGGGTTAAATTACTCCAATGAGTGCACCGATCAATCTTTGCTTTTTTACTTCCATCCACCCACCAAGTTCATTTCACTTTGTTGAAACACGCAGCGAAAAACCACATATTGAGTAACAAAGAGCCATTTAGAAAGCAATATAAGGTACTACTCTGATTCTAGGGCAGTGATGGAGTGTTGCCTCTTAATTACACTGTATCACCATTGCAGTAAAGCTAGATATGACTTGCTGTGTTGCTCCTGACAGCTATGAATACTAAAAGACAATCCTTAGATATAATAACAAGTTAAAAAATTTTATTCTGTTGGCGGCCCAGCTTTTTTTTTTCATAAAAATAATGATTATGCATTTATGAAAAGTATATATAGATAAAGAATACATAAAATATATATAAAGTAAACATGAAAGTGTCACTGCATTTGCTTTCTGCTACCTGTGTGGGTATTTGTTAAAGTTGGAACACTGAAAGCAATTGATTTCAGATACTTTAACTGGGTCACTGAAAGCACAAAGAATCCCTTTTTTATTTTAGCAGGAATGTCTGAGTTTGATGAGTTATTGATAATATTAATTAATAAATTAATATTTAATATTTAATTAATACATAAAATTATTAATAAAATTAATATTAATAATAATTTAAACTGCTATTACTACATGTTTCGGGGTAGTAGTTCTTTTAGAGTGAATTGTCTCCCTTTGGAAGATTGATTTAAAGACTTCAGCCAAATTAGCAAAAGGTAAAGTAGACAAACCACTGTAACTCTGGACAGTCCACGTTTATAGAACACAGTGTCCAGCTTTCAAGAGAGCAATTTTCTGCTTAAAGAACTGAGTCTGCTGTCTATGGTTTACTTTGCGGTCTGTGATATCCAACCTCAAAATGCTCCAGATTGTTAGCACATCTAAAGTAATCAGGCAACTCCCTACGAGCAAGCACTTTGGTGACAGTGGGGAGGAAAAACTCCTCTTTAACAGGAAGAAACCTCCAGCAGAACCAGGCTCAGGAAGGGGCAGTCATCTGCTACCAGCGGTTGAGGGTGAGGGGATGGAGACCGGACAAAAAACATCCTTTGGAAGAGAGCCATACTATAGAATAGAATAGAATAGCTTTTTATTGTCACTGTTATAAGAACAGTGAAAGGCAGTTTGGCATCTCTCCATGTGTGTGGAGTACACAATAGCGTAAGTATTTACACAATAACAGACAAATTTACATTTACTCAAGAAAGATATGTACAAGTTATACATACACCTGCAAACATACACGCACATACATACATATATGCATCCGTACATACATACACACACATATTTCCACATACACGCTTACATCTATATACATACACATACATGCCATCTAACTAGCAGGTGCATTGAGAGGTGCAGTGTGATCAGTGATATTGCACATTGAGTGTGTGGGGTGCTGTTGGAACTATACTAAATAAGGTTATAATAAATACAGTTTAAAGAGGTAGGGGTGTTGGTTGCATTGAAGTATATACAGAAATACTATGTACTAGTATTACTAGTTTACTAGTGTTAGAAGTGTTAGCTAAATTCAACTGGTTTCAACTGGTGAAAAAAAAGATGTCTGTTAAATACAAATATATTTATTAGAGCTTGTGCTGGGGAAATTTCTGCCTATGACCACATTATGAGCAGAAATTATTGTAGGCATATTCATGATCTCAGTGACTGTGAACGCAACCTGTGAATGATTAAGACTGATAAGTCAAGTATATAGATTTAGTGGAGTTTTGAAGAGTTGAAGAGTTTTGAACAATGCTCCTGAACAGATGTCCTCAGAAATGCTTCAAACCTGAACAAGGAGAAATCCAGGTAGTGGAAATTGAACATTTAATTTATGCCCACATTTATGTACAGCTAATTCCCAGAGATGAGAAAGGCCCTAGTTTCCATCTAGTTTGTGATACTGTTGATGAGGATAAGCAAATAACACTCTGTCTTCCAAATGCTACTTGGTTTGTTGGTGCTTTATTATTTTTTGGTGCTCTTTTTCCAGGCCAGTAAACCATGTGAAATCATACCAGGTAACCACATGAAAATATAAAGATTCAGGATGTACTCTAAGGGGTTACCTGATTCTGAGCTGTGATCAACCAGTGCAATCAGCCGCTTTTGACTTTACTGGTGCTTGTTCTTACAAGTCAGCTCAGGGTTGGCGCACATTCCCCTCACATGAGGCGTTTCCGAAAATGAGGTGATTCAACAGCCTCCCACCAGGAGGAAATACTCTCAATCTGCTTTAGTCCTAACGCAGAATTTAATTTTAATTAAATGGTTAATGAGCCATGGGATTAATGCCAATGACTTTTTAAAGCAAACATCTATAAATCATTAAGGCCCCATTTGAAAGGGAG
Organism: Oreochromis niloticus; assembly: GCF_001858045.2. Classification (NCBI taxonomy): domain Eukaryota; kingdom Metazoa; phylum Chordata; class Actinopteri; order Cichliformes; family Cichlidae; genus Oreochromis; species Oreochromis niloticus. Next base: position 35,191,557 of record NC_031965.2, read on the forward strand.
AGCGAGCAGGGCTAACGAGTGTACGTGCCTCCAGCTGCCCACTACCAGTATCTCTTGCTCTCTCTCTCTTTCTTTCCCTAGCACTATGAGACAACATCAGCCTTCTGACTGGTCAAAAAAATAGCCAAGAGGGCAGCTGATATGTGCTGTGAATAACCATCTTGCCATCTTCTTAAACGGTTAACATGAAACACATAATTAAAAGAGATTAGTTACTGATGTCCAGTGTGGACATAAGTGTAAACATAAAAAGAAGTCACAGTTGTGGAGCAACTTAAAGATAATTTAAATAAATGTGAGTGATAAAAAAAGTCACAGTTGTGGAGCAACTTAATATTGGAGAAAACAAATTTAATTTGAAAGATACAAAAAAGCAGAATTATTTGACCATTTAAATGACTGTAAAAATTGAGTAGTTAAACTCACATAACTAGAATGTAGATTTTATTCGAATTTGACTTTGATTCTTTTTCAGGAAATGAAAGAGTAAAAAAATTCCCCTCTTGCCCCTGCGGGCGGTCTTTCATCCTTCAAGCTCAGGTCCATTACCAGAGGCCTGGGAGCTTGAGGGTCCTGCTTAGCGATGGGTATTGATAAGGTTTTCACGATTCCGATTCCATTTTCGATTCTGTATAACGATTCGATTCTTTATCGATTCTCTTATCGATTCTTATTTTTTAAAAAGAGAACACTAAGGTCGATTAGCTTAGAACTTTGTTATATCTTCTCTTTGAACAAGATAGAAATTTAGGAGTAACATGGCCTTACGAACCCAACAGTGAGCTCTTAAGAGATCCACAGCCTACGGCTCTTCAATGGGGTGTCACAGGGTCCCCAGGAAAAAAATTGTAAATGTAAAATATCCATCCATCCATCCATCCTCATCCGCTTTATCTGAGGTCGGGTCGCGGGGGCAGCAGCCTAAGCAGAGAAGCCCAGACCTCCCTCTCCCCAGCCACCTCCTCCAGCTCATCCGGGGGAACACCAAGGCGTTCCCAGGCCAGCCGAGAGATATAATCTCTCCAGCGCGTCCTGGGTCTGCCCCGGGGCCTCCTCCCGGTGGGACATGCCCGGAACACCTCGCCCAGGAGGCGCCCAGGAGGCATCCTTGTCAGATGCCCGAACCACCTCAACTGGCTCCTTTCGATGTGGAGGAGCAGCGGCTCTACTCTGAGCCCCTCCCGGATGGCCGAACTTCTCACCCTATCTCTAAGGGAGAGGCCAGCCACCCTTCGGAGGAAGCTCATTTCCGCCGCTTGTATCCGCGATCTCGTTCTTTCGGTCACTACCCACAGCTCGTGGCCATAGGTGAGGGTCGGGACGTAGATCGACCGGTAAATTGAGAGCTTCGCTTTTACACTCAGCTCCCTCTTCACCACGACGGACCGGTGCAGCGTCCGCATCACTGCAGCCGCAGCACCAATCCATCTGTCGATCTCCGGCTCCCTTCTCCCATCACTCGCGAACAAGACCCCGAGATACTTAAACTCCTCCACTTGGGGCAGGAACTCATCCCCGACCCGGAGTGGGCACTCCACCCTTTTCCGGCTGAGAACCATGGCCTCAGATTTGGAGGTGCTGATCCTCATTCCTGCTGCTTCACACTCGGCTGCGAACCGTTCCAGTGCGAGCTGGAGGCCCCCACCCGATGAAGCCATCAGAACCACATCATCCGCAAAAAGCAGAGATGAGATTCTGAGGCCACCGAAGTGAAAGCCCTCCGCCACTTGGCTGCGCCTAGAAATCCTGTCCATAAAAATTATGAACAGAATCGGTGATAAAGGGCAGCCCTGGCGGAGCCCATCACCCACCGGAAACGAGTCCGACTTATTGCCGGCAATGCGAACCAAACTCTTACAACGGTTGTATAGGGATCGAATGGCCCGTAGCAGTGGGCCAGACACCCCATACTCCCGCAACACCTCCCACAGGACACCCCGAGGGACACGGTCGAATGCCTTCTCCAAGTCCACAAAACACATGTAGACTGGTTGGGCAAACTCCCATGCACCCTCAAGTATCCTCGAGAGGATAAAGAGCTGGTCCAGTGTTCCGCGACCAGGACGAAAACCGCATTGTTCCTCCTGTATCCGAGGTTCGACTAACGGACGAACTCTCCTTTCCAGCACCCTGGCATAGACTTTCCCAGGGAGGCTGAGGAGTGTGATCCCCCTGTAGTTGGAACACACCCTCCGGTCTCCCTTCTTAAAGATGGGGACCACCACCCCGGTCTGCCAGTCCAGGGGTACTGCCCCTGATCTCTACGCAACATTGTAGAGGCGTGTCAACCAGGACAGCCCTACAACGTCCAGAGCCTTCAGGAACTCGGGGCAAATTGGTCCTGGGTGAGGGACCAGACAAAGAGCGATTCAGAAGACCCGTATGAAAAGAACATCGAGGGAACAGTTTACCCTGCCCGGGATAGGGTTACCGGGGCCCCGCCCTGGAGCCAGGCCCGGGGAGGGTGCCCGAGGGCGAGCGTCTGGTGGCCGGGCCTTAGTCCATGGGGCCCGGCCGGGCACAGCCCGAAGAGGAGACATGGGCCCATCCTCCCGCAGGCCCACCACCCGCAGGAGGCGCCATAGGGGTCGGGTGCAATGTGTGTCGGGCGGCGGCCAGGAGCGGAGGCCCTGGCGGACCGATCCCCGGCTGCCAAGACTAAATGTAAAATAATAAAATAAATATTCTTCTGTAACAATAACAACGTATAACATAAATTATTCTGTAGCAATTACACAAGAATATCCAGTAATGTCCCTGCCTACAATTAAACACATTCAATTACCGAAAATCGGGGGCATCTGCTGTGGCAAATGGGTGACCACAAACTTAGTCACTGCTCGGTGACATTCGTTGATCCTGGCCTGAAAGGAGACGCTAACGGTAGACTGCAGCGAGAACTGCCAGCATCTGAGCCAGCCAGACTCTGTCTGTCTCTCTCATCACGGTCACCTAAATGCAGCGCACAGTAATGGCAGGTTTTGTAATAAGGCAGATCGCGCTAACATAACATGCACTGTTAGCTTATTATTTACCTGCCGCATTAACGGGAGAGGACGTGCAAACGTTACCTCTGCTGCTGGGTTGAGATTCACGAGTCCGGAGCGGAATTAAAAACACGACATTCATTTAAGGTTATCGCCTGTTTTGTGAGCAAATGCTTTTGCATATTCGTAGTGAAATATCTACTTTGCAAGTACTGCAAGTTGCCCCGTTGTCATCTGTTCTAGTAAAATATAACCAAACTTTTGAGCGTTTGAGCCGCTTAGGCGCCGTGTTTCCTGCCAGGTAAATGACGCTCCGCAACATGGTGACGTCTTTCGGGGCGACTGGAATCGATAAGGGAATCGTTTGCAAAAATGGCAAACAATTCCAAGGAATTGAAACAGTGGGAACCGGTTCTCAACAAGAACCGGGTTTCGATACCCATCCCTAGTCCTGCTGTATCATTGCTGTTCCTAGGACTGCAGTCTTCTGGACTGAGATCTGCTGGAGCAACTCGCCTGGCTTGGCAGTCTCTGCACGGAGCACTCCGATTACCACTGGGACCACTGTTACGTTCACCTTCCACATCTTCTCTGAGCCCTTGGTACCTCTTCAGCTTCTTGTGTTCCTTCTTCCTGATGCTGTCATTCGGGATCACTATGGCCATCTTATTCTTATTGTCCACCACTACTATGTCCGGTTGGTTAGCCATCACCATTTTGTCCGTCTGTGTCTGGAAGTCCCACAAGATCTTAGCTTCGTCATTTTCGACCACCCTAGGGGACGTCTCCCATTTTGACCTTGGGACTTCCACGCCGTACTCGGTACAGATGTTTCTGTATACTGTGGCGGTCACTTGGTTATGGCATTCCATCTTGCACACTGCTGTTATGTCGTGGATTGTCTCAGGGGCATCAGCCTGCCCCTGAGACAATCCAGCATGTAACTTAAACATTTGTTTAAGTTACTTAAACTGTATTCTTTTCTACATCCTGGACAGAGAAGAACGCTGGTTTGAGCGCGGAGTCAAGGAGGCCATTTACGTGAAAAGGGAAAGACCATCTCTGAATCGAGGAGGGGGCCTAAGGGTACATCTTTCGCCATCTTACAATGCTGTGATTGCAGCCATTCCCCAACTCTCTGTGAATGGTACTCATGGCCATTGATCAGTGTTCTTTGATCAGTGGGTTTTGGTCAGTGATTGTTGATCAATGGTCATGGGAATTTGCATAATTATGATTAAGGAACTGACCTCACAGCCCATTGTTCCTTCAGTGGGCTGGTTTCAGTCATTATGCAAATGTACTGTTTATAAGGTTTGGGGAAACCTGCAGTCAGCTGAGACTGAAGAAGTCACTTGGATGAGTGACAAAACGTTTCTCCCACAAAACGCTATGTCCAGATGAACAGATTCAACTTTTGGAGATGTATTCTTTTCTATTTTTCTTTAATATCATAAAGCTACTATTCTGACTGGTCATCACAAAAGCAAGTGATTAGAATCCTGACAAACATCAAGAGGATAAAGCATTTTTCTCTAATCTTTAAAGTGGCTTAGAGCTAATTACAGTATTGACTATAAAATAGTGGTAATTGTCTAGAAGTCACTAAATGAATTAGGCTCAAACTACACCTCTGATATGTTTGAAGATTGGGGCCAGGTCAGGAATGCTAAAAATAGAAACGTAACAGAGAGAAATGTTTTATTCCACTAAGATCTGTTGTGAAGGATTACATTTTACAACAGACATTCTGTAGATTTTTTTTTAATCCATAAAGTTGATGGTGTGGCAAACCTTTTTGTTAAGTCACTTTTTGTTTTCTGTACTTCTATGCTTTTTGTCACAGGCTGGGTCTGTTACCCAGCATTTTGAGGTTATTATTATATTTGTGTTCCTAGGCATACTGTAAAGAGGTTTAGTTCTTGTATTATGAGGTTGCTTTGAGTTATAGGTTTAGTTTAGGTTGCTCTATGCATTCTGAGTTATGAATCTGTTCCTGTTCACTACATGTTCTCGTCCTCAGTGTCCTACTCTCAGTTATGCCTGTGGTAAGTTCCCCTTGTTGTTTAGTGTGTCTACCTGTCATGTTTCATGTCTGTTGTGTGTTTTCTTGTTGTCAAATTCATGTCATGTCTCTGTCCTTTTATGGTTCCTGTTTTATTTTGAAAGAGTGCGGTTTTCTTTGCTCATTGTATTTAGTTTTACTCTCCCCTGTCTTGTCATTATGTTTCATTCTAGTCAGCTGTGTCCTCATGTGTCTCCATTTCCCCTGATCACCTCATCAGTGTATTTAAGTCCTCAGTCTTCCTGTGTTCAGCGTCAAGTCGTCTGCCTACGTACACCCATGTTTTCCTTGTCAAGGTCCTAGTTATGGTTTAACTCATAGTCGAGTCTTGCTTGCCGCTTTGTTTGTTTATCCATTCTGCTTCTGGGTCCACCTCATCATCACACCGGCACACCCCACCATGACGCTTGTGTTTTCTTTTACTGGTGTTTATGCATTTCATCCCATGCTTTTCCTGTTTATATCAATGTTGAATGATCTTTGTGTTTCAAATCTGCTATAAATAATTATTTCTTACCATAAAGCACACATTTTCGATTTGTCAAATTCACTCAATCAACAAATAGCAAAAGCCACTAGTATAACTGGGATTAGCCACGCATCTCACTTCATATATGTCGCTTTCAATGCATTACAGAGACAGATTTTAGTTCCACCGTGTGAGCAACTTGAATCGTAACTATTTAATTTTACAAAGTCAGTGACTGAAAACCCTGAAGGCCACCTGTAGATGATATATTTGGCTTTCTACTCCACTCCAGCATCTACTGTATTATGGAAAAGAGAATTGGATGTAAAATCCCCTGCGGCCTGTGCTAAATTTACCTTAAACCAAATCACTAAAGCCTACTGGTGCTTGACAGTCTGGGCAGGTGTGCAAACTCCTCAGCAATAACCAAGGGAGGCTTGCTAGCACTGCTCACCCTTTATGCATTCTTATTTATTAATCTAACTCGCACTTTCTCTGCTGAAGGGTCTGAACGACTGAAAGTCAAACAATGCACTGCCAAAATGCTACGTTCTATCAATTCATCTAAAACCACCTTGTACTTAAAAGTAATCTGAGGTAGTATTATTGTTATTCAAGGCATTTATTGTATAGCTGGCTTTAGTTGCACCATGAAACTGATGCCACTTGGCACATCACAGCTGCTGCAATCAATATAGATTTCAAGTACATGCATGAGATGGACTACACAGCTTAAAAAGCGTAACATTGGTAAGGCATTTGTTGACACAGACACACAACACAATCACCACAATCACTGTGTAAGTACTCTAACCAACAGTGCTGTCTGTTGAAGTGTTAACTGCCCTGACACTGCTGGTTTTACTGTGTGTCTTGACATGTCTTACTGCGAGTCAACACCCCAACACATATTTTTCTGTTAAATAAATAAAAAGTCTGAGCACTGAATAAACACAGATTCTAAATAGGAGTTGACAACATCAGAAGCTTCAGTGGAGTTTGTGGGTTTTTTTTGTTGTTGTTGTTTTTTTTTTTTGCTGACAATTGCGGGCAGAGGAGGTGGTAGATAAGAGGTCTGACTTTTTGGTGTCACAGCGTTCCTGTCTAGCTAGTGCAAGAGTAAGGAAAAGACCTTGTCCCTTGTTATTTAAAAATGCTTATTAAATTGCAGTACAAAGACAGCAGGCCAGTTGTGTGGACAGGGCATATTTGGTGCGGAGGTTTAAGAAAAGAGGGAATGATTTAGTTAATGTCATGTTTTTGGAGATAGGCTATATTGCAGTTTTTGTATGCATAGTAAAGGCATACTTGAAGTGAAAAAGTATGAAAATGTATCCATACCAATCTTTATTTTTATATTTTTGGCAAGATGTCCCAGGTAGTGTGTAAAATCAAGACATTTTGTCACCCATAGATGTTGTTATGAGAACAAATATAAGAAATGGCATCCCAAGCCTGTGGAACAGATGGGGTTTTTAGCTCTGATTTTACATCTAAAGGACAAAACCACAGCGCTGTGGTTTCATTCAGCTGTCAAAAACTGAGTGGCACCACATTACATGGATGATTACCAATAATTCCCTTGCTGGGAGTCAACTGAAAAGCAGACAACGATGTAATTACAGTCCCCTTTGGCAAACTGCTTTGTCATACAATAGAATAATGATATGCTCTTTTGACATCAAACCAGTGTCCCTGGATTGTTCCATAATGGCCCTGTAAATCAAAAATGGTATTTTTATATAGCCTTACCTGGAGTCCACATGTTCAAGATAGTCAAGAAGTCCTATAAAATAATGCTTTTGCTCTGAGGCTTGTACTATGATCTATGAGATCTGTGACAGCTGTAGAGTAGGGTACTCAAAAGTACACTTAATACGGTGAAGAGATACACAGCTGCTGTATAGTCTTTAATTACTATACACTACACATACTCAGGAGGCAATTAGCAGGATTTTCAATGCCCCATAGCATATCATTATCATAATAAATCTGCAGGGGGTTGACAGGGATCTTGATTGATTCAAATGACTCAAATGTTCTTTGGCCAGTTGCTGAGCATTTGAAATCTCTCTTCTGTCTGACCTGAGTTGTGGAATGCCCACAACTACCCACTTGTGGGAAAATGTAGCCCTGAACTGAATTTCTAGTTCATAAACTGTTTCTTCAGCACCTAGATAGGCATATTAAGTCATACATTAATAACACAATCATGTTGCTTTGAGCTAACTCAGAACATGCGTTTTTTGCTTTTGCAAACCCAATTATTGTTTCTAATGTTTCCTAAATTATTTATGAAACAATAATACATGATTTATTAACTACTATTAAGCATTATTTACAGATTATAGACTATATTGTATATGTATAGCACAGATGACCTGGAGACATTTATGTTTAAATTCAGAAGGGTTTTTGGCACTAAAGGGTACTTTTGTTCAAACTGCAGCATTGAGCCTTGAAAAAAAGTCAGCAGGCAGTAAGAATAGTATCCACAGGATAACAAGCTAACAAGCACTGGGTCTACTGTCTGTCTCAGGTACATGAACAAATCTGGTGAGCCCCAAAGCCCCCAAGCAGTCTCTTCAGTATTCTCTTTGGGAAGTGTCAAGGGCAGTGAGTCTTTTTTACGCCACACGTAGTGCTGCAGGTTCTTCCCAAACAATTCATGCTTAGTTTCATCAGACCAAGAAACCTTGGAGAGACTGGGAACTTCCAGAGTGCAGAGGGTTTCCTCAGCAGTATCCTCCCATTATCAGTTACCTTGTTTGGTTTAATTATATGTTAGGTTAATTACAAGATGTAAGCAGCTCCAATGATTTCTTCAGCCTTGCATTAACAGAAAACTGTGGACATACAGGTTGATATGGCCTTCTCTATAGCACAGTCAAAATGTCTGATATATTCAGGTCACAAAGGTCACATCACACTTTCTTTTCTTGTCATACGACATATTTTTTTTCCACTCTCTATGTAATATTGCCAGATGTTTTTCAAATTTTCTTGTTGTATTGGATGTCTTTGTAACTCCTGGATTGTTCTCTGAATTGGAGCAAAGCCAAACATACTAATGCAGGGTTGTTTTGGCAAACACAGACTTTGGCTTTTGCATTGTTTTTTGCATTGTGTTTCTCTGTCCAATAATTATTATCATTATTACTACCTGGTCATCAGAAATGACCTAACACAGTCAACACAAGTTTACGTGTTGTCATTATCATTCATGTGCTGTCATGTTTTGTAAAGCATAAATTAGTCAGAGCAGGAACTCTCTCACTCTGCTTTGGCAGATAGAAGTTTACGAGCGCTTTCTTTCCTTATTTCTGTCTCAGTCTGTCTCTCTCTATATTGTGGGCAGCAGCAGAATTGTGCACCAAGGTACCATCTATTGTGTTGAGATAATTGCCCATGAGTAGAAGCTCATCAAGAGGAGAAATTAAAATTATTTCCTCATACTCTGGGATGGTGAACCGTGGAGTATAAAAGCTGATGAATCTCTATATTCCACAGGGATCTGCATTCCATAGAGGTAGCCTTGATTAGGCTGGACAGCAACACATTTACACACACAAACTCTTCCTGTGGGCTCCATTTCTGCTGTAGCCATGCACCTTGCTTTTGTTCCACCCAGAAGTTAAAGGTTGGGTTATATTGCTTGTACAATGCAAATACAGATTACTTTCCTCCAATCAATCACAGGCAACGCTTCTTCCCACAAACACATAGTATATTTCTCACTGCCGCTGGATTCAATTTTCCAAACACAAAATTAAACATCTTGTAAATTATGTTTATTGTCCCGTGTATTTCCCTCCTGCAATCAAATGCCAGCAGCCATTGCTCATGTACTAATTGAAGTTGTTTTTTTTCCTCTTATGTAAATTTCTAGAATGCTTAATTGGGGTATATATCACAGTTAGCATACATTATTCTAGTGTTTTATTCTTTCCTCACAAATGCACTATTTGCACTGTGGGATTATTCCAATGTATGCTTGCTGTGGGCCACACAATGTAGATTCCTTCTGAGTATTAAAAAAACACTATCTTGTAATGTCAACAGGTGCAATTAAACATTCACATTTAATAATACCACCTCGCCAATAACAGCAGTGCATTAAAATGAAGAGGTAATGACTCCCTTGCAGTTTTCACAGTGCCAAAGCAATCCAGGTGGCCAGATTGGACGCTTTGGTGGCTCCTGGGCAGCATGTCTGACACTCCTGATATAGCTATTATAGATGACTCACTTGACTATGAAGACTTACAGACCAAATTAATTCCTTTTAACTCACCTGTTTTTATTTTTTCAGTGTATAATTTTATTCAGCAGACTAAAAATTAGTGCAAGATAAACAATTGAATCACACAAATTAAATGGCAACAAAATACCACTGCAAATGAACAGATATGTTGGTCTACAGGGAGTGCAGAATTATTAGGCAAATGAGTATTTTGTCCACATCATCCTCTTCATGCATGTTGTCTTACTCCAAGCTGTATAGGCTCGAAAGTCTACTACCAATTAAGCATATTAGGTGATGTGCATCTCTGTAATGAGAAGGGGTGTGGTCTAATGACATCAACACCCTATATCAGGTGTGCATAATTATTAGGCAACTTCCTTTCCTTTGGCAAAATGGGTCAAAAGAAGGACTTGACAGGCTCAGAAAAGTCAAAAATAGTGAGATATCTTGCAGAGGGATGCAGCAGTCTTAAAATTGCAAAGCTGCTGAAGCGTGATCATCGAACAATCAAGCGTTTCATTCAAAATAGTCAACAGGGTCGCAAGAAGCGTGTGGAAAAACCAAGGCGCAAAATAACTGCCCATGAACTGAGAAAAGTCAAGCGTGCAGCTGCCAAGATGCCACTTGCCACCAGTTTGGCCATATTTCAGAGCTGCAACATCACTGGAGTGCCCAAAAGCACAAGGTGTGCAATACTCAGAGACATGGCCAAGGTAAGAAAGGCTGAAAGACGACCACCACTGAACAAGACACACAAGCTGAAACGTCAAGGCTGGGCCAAGAAATATCTCAAGACTGATTTTTCTAAGGTTTTATGGACTGATGAAATGAGAGTGAGTCTTGATGGGCCAGATGGATGGGCCCGTGGCTGGATTGGTAAAGGGCAGAGAGCTCCAGTCCGACTCAGAAGCCAGCAAGGTGGAGGTGGAGTACTGGTTTGGGCTGGTATCATCAAAGATGAGCTTGTGGGGCCTTTTCGGGTTGAGGATGGAGTCAAGCTCAACTCCCAGTCCTACTGCCAGTTTCTGGAAGACCCCTTCTTCAAGCAGTGGTACAGGAAGAAGTCTGCATCCTTCAAGAAAAACATGATTTTCATGCAGGACAATGCTCCATCACACGCGTCCAAGTACTCCACAGCGTGGCTGGCAAGAAAGGGTATAAAAGAAGAAAAACTAATGACATGGCCTCCTTGTTCACCTGATCTGAACCCCATTGAGAATCAAATGTGAGATTTACAAGGAGGGAAAACAGTACACCTCTCTGAACAGTGTCTGGGAGGCTGTGGTTGCTGCTGCACGCAATGTTGATGGTGAACAGATCAAAACACTGACAGAATCCATGGATGGCAGGCTTTTGAGTGTCCTTGCAAAGAAAGGTGGCTATATTGGTCGCTGATTTGTTTTGGTTTTGTTTTTGAATGTCAGAAATGTATATTTGTGAATGTGGAGATGTTAGATTGGTTTCACTGGTAAAAATAAATAATTGAAATGGGTATATATTTGTTTTTTGTTAAGTTGCCTAATAATTATGCACAGTAATAGTCACCTGCACACACAGATATCCCCCTAAAATAGCTAAAACTAAAAACAAACTAAAAGCTACTTCCAAAAACATTCAGCTTTGATATTAATGAGTTTTTTGGGTTCATTGAGAACATGGTTGTTGTTCAATAATAAAATTATTCCTCAAAAATACAACTTGCCTAATAATTCTGCACTCCCTGTATAACTGCTGGATGGATATGGAACTTTCTATGATTAGAAATACAGTGTGTTCTTGTGTAACCATGGGGTGCTCCAAGTAGCCACAAAATCATTTTGAAAATGTCAGAGCAGGAAAAAGCAAAAATGAATAGCTTTTATTTAACTTTAGTTTTAAAGCCATAGTATTTTTAATGCTGGCCTGCTGTCTTCGCTTAGTGTGATGTTTAAATAGAAAGGCACTGTTAGAATGTCTCTTAAGTGTCAAACCAAACACTTTTCTGTCTCTTGTTATTAATGAATTAAATATACACAATGGAAATGCTCCTCCTAAACACAAGCTTATGTTTAAGAGCAACCATTGGGCTTGAAACTGTAGTACCAGGCCAAAACGATCCATGGGTTGTTAAGCAAAATGCTTGTTAAACACAGACTCCATTCTAGAGAATGAACAAGACTTCAAAAGTTTGTACAATGCACAATGGAGATAAGAATGTAGATGTTTATCATTTATCAGAAAAAGCATGGAAAATACTTACCCAAATTTATCCTACTAGGGGAAACAAAGGTACTTTAAAAGTAAATACCTTTGTTTTCTTTATGGGATGAAACTCCTGAACTTGGAAGGATTTAATAGTTATGTCCATGATTTTGATATTAACCAGTATATGTCAAAGGAAACAAAATAGGGTCATAATTAAAGCAGGGTATTTAGCAGATTTGAATTGATTTGAATTTAATTTCTCCCCTAGAAACAAACACACACACACACACACACACACACACACACACACACACACACACACACACACACACACGAATCTACAGTTTTCAAGTTATTGTAGTTTACTTGACCAGGCTCTTATGAGCATCTTCTTTCGGCTGCTCCCTTAAGTGGTTGTCAGAGCAGATCACCTTCCTCCATCTCACCAATTAATCCAAAAAGATTATCTATTACAGTAAAGCTTAAATGGCATAGAGTACATGCATAAAGCAATAATACAACAAAAAAAGACAAAAAGCCCAATAAGGTAGAAAATACTCAGAAGAAACAAGCTCAGTAATTAGCTACCATACTAAATAGCTGTCTTGACATTATTATTAAAATCTGCATAGTGAATTCACAATCATTTAAAACCTAGCTTAATATTAACCTCAAGCATTAGTATTCATAGTTAAATTATTATAATTTCCATTCCAGCAAGAGCAAATTAAATTAATATGAACCGATTTTTTTAATACTGTCACATTTTTATGCAAATATTGACTGAAATCTAATATTAATGCACATTTAAATATATCATTAACAGTTTAGTTACTCTAAGCTATTTATTGGCCAATGACCATATTACTGTTGATGGCCTCTGCTTTCTATGAAAAGGAAAACATGTTGGAATGATTAAAAGTTGTTTTTCTCCCCTCTACCAAAATTACTGAATTCTTCTCAGCCGAAGAACCTCCTCTGACCAGTCCTTACAACTAAAAATAGTAATATGTGTCCTCTTCATCTGCTGTTGAGTAACCAGCCAACTCAGACCTTCATCACCTGCATGCCATCAATGCTCTCCACAATGCATTACCTACCTCACTCAGTGATACAGATGGAATCTCTGCTGCCAGTCAGCAGAAGACAAACAATGCCCACAGGTCTGTGAACAGTGTGCCTACATTGTTATTTTACTTAGGTTGCTTTGTACCCACTGCCATCATATGGTTTGGCACTGGGTTATTTTGGCAGTGATGAATTTCATTTACTGCTATATTAAACAGTATTTATACACAGTATTGCTGTGTGCCTGAAAGCTCAGTCACTAATTGATGTTAAAATCGTGTGGTGAATTTGCAGTGAACAATCATATGACAGGAGTTAACTTACTGCTTAATTCTGTGGTGTATCTTTTCTATAGAAAAAAGTACGCCATCTTTAAAATTAAAATGTAAATGTAACACAGCTATTGTTTTTAAATTCATGTTATTACCTGTGAAAGATGAAAAGATATTAAGAAATCAAAACAGGAAGTGTCTGTAATGTACATTTTAAGGTGTTTAAAAGTAGATATCTTCCAAAAAAGCTCAAATGAAACATCCTTCTAACAATGACATTCCACTGGATTTTAACTATACTTAGTCCAAATTGACTTTCATTTTATAATCTATATGACTGGCTGGAAATACCTACTCTCAGTAGTAATCATGGCATATTAAACATCATGGAACTTCTGTTTATATGCGGAAAGTATGTACAGGAGAAGATGTAGATGCAGAGTTCAATAGAATTGAGTGCAGGCGAGTTGGCTGACGGTATTTTGAAAGTGTAATGTATTTTTCTCTTATAAATATAGCTACAGCTATTTATAAAGAAGACATCAGTTTGTCAGGGTCTTGATTCTATTGTCTTTCTGACAGAGTAGCTGCTCAATGCGCGTTTTCTGCCCCCAGCGATCGATTAACATCTATGCAAAGGAACTATCAGGCTGAAATGATTAAGACATCTTTAAACAGGACTGAACTGTGGAGGATGATAATGTTTAATCATAGTATGTACTTTTTCTTTTCTTTGATGAATCTGCAGAGAATCTTATGGAGCCACAATGTATACTGCCTCACAACTACATCTTCTTCTTTAGAGACATGGGGTTCAGGTTTATCTTCTTACCGCCCTATTAGTATCACAGTGGGAATTGTATTTTAAGTGAGGCTGAAGATCACTTCCCTAGCTGTTTGAAATATGGCATTTGTGGATGACATCTGTGGAATCTGAGCACCTCTTCACCCGAGGGCATATCCCAGTACGAAAGCAAGAAGCACAGCTGAGCAATGAGTTGGCAGGACCAGTCCTGCTGACTTCTCAGGATTTCAGTGGAGCGCTTTGCCGACTGGTGTCGCATTACTTCTCATTAATTTTGCTTTTGTAGCTCACTTAATATGCTATTGACTGCATTAGTGAAGAGATTAATGTGTTGTTAAATTATGTTGGCTCATGACGCTGTCCCGTGTTTAGATATACTGCCTCGTCAGCTGCTGCATGGATTATTTTCCATGTACAAAAGCTCATAGAAATCTAATGCAGGTCACATTCAGCAAGCAAATCTATAGAGTCTTATTGGGAATTCTTTGCCCAGCAAGATGTGAGAGGAATTATTGCTAGATAGTGCTGTGGGCTCATTCAACACAAAAGAGTAGTAATAGAAATAGGCAGAATCAAAATATAGTTTTTGTAGAAACAATATAATAAAGTGGTACTTTAACGGAGGGCAGTTTTTAGCATATCAGCTCATATAAACAAAAACTAAAACAGCAAATATCCTGAATCTACTAAGTTCAGCAGTGGTTCAATTTCCTTAGGATTCAACTATTCACTTGCAAGAGGAACAGTATGTTATTTATTCTCTCAAAAGTTTAAGTCTTGCTTTCACCACAAAGTCAAAGTGCTTTAGAGGGAAAATGGATTCTGACCAACATTCAAGAGCTATCTTCATACTAGTCAAGATGCACAGCAGCAAGACTTGTTGTCATCCAAACACTGTGTTGTCTCTAGACTTGACAACACCTAAGAGATACTGACAGGCTGCACTGTGCAAGCAGAAGACACTTCACTTGAGCAGATTTAGTCACAACAAGATATCCACAAGAGGCTGCTGCTGTTTACAACTTGACAGAAGAATCTAGATTTAGTAAGTGAGTGGGCTTTTGGGTCGTCTCATTTTGATAAGTTAAAAACTGCTTTGGTGTCTTTACTGTGGGCTCTCTTGGCCAGACATTAAGCACAAACTACTAGCTTCCCATTGCAAATTAAACACTCTTTTCATTTCCACTAACACCTGTTATCTTCTGCATTGAGATGTGAAGGTGTGTTTTCCAAAACACAGAGATGTTTTGACTCTGATCAGATTTGACTAGTGTGATGCCAAATCTAAGGTTCTGCATTATTTCTTTGCAAAGGCTATTCATAGATGCATTCAATTAATTTAATGGTGTGATGTAGCCCCTTCTCATGTGAGCCTCTCACTCTTTTCTATCAAGAAAGGCTGCTAGAAAATTTCATCCATCTCATGCTCCATGATGGCCATCACCTGCAAAGATTTAATGTAGTATGACAGACCTGGCACAAGCAAAGGTGCTTCATTGATTTGAAATAAATGCATGAAGCAAATATGGACAAGGTACTGTACTTATACTGTGATTTATTAGGTTGAAAGATGTACAAAAGCATTCAAATTGAATCTCCATTTTTAGGTATAATCATGCATGAGCTTGGCCTTATGTATTGACCCATCTAGACCCTGTTCTTCACTATTCACTTCAGTGCTAATATCTTGATAATTCAACAGGTAATATGTATGTCAAATTGTGTACCAGCCATAGACTTCATTTAAGGATTGTTATTGTTTTCTTTCCTATTGGGAGTCATAGCTTTTAAAATTTTGTGTGTATTAAAACCACAAAAAAGTATACATTTATGTCACTGAACAATTTTGATAACGAGAAACTGTCAAAAACACAATTAAATGAGATGAATGGGAAAAAATCAAAAATTTATTGCAAATCTGTTTTTGTCTACATACATAAAAAATCACATTAAGAAGAAATTTTAATCAACTACTTATATTCTAGTCCAGAGCCTCACAGATCTTAAAAAGAAATTCCAACATTCCTCTGCATATAGTGACATAATTGCTGCAAAACAGTGAGTTAACTGTAAAATGACACAGCAACCTTGCTTTTATATAGGAATATAACGAGCTACAAACAGTTTTGAGCCAGATGACGGGGATGGAATCTGCTGCAACCCTGGATAGGGACTGCTGGTACTTCGTTGAACCGAAAACTGCCATTTCACATTTTACTTATAAAATAAGAATAATATGTTTAACCAACCACTATTTCTGACACTTGACACTCTACAAGTCAAGCATATCTCTAATATCTCTAATTGTTGGTTGGCGGTCTCATTTGGATGTGGGAGGCAGACACTCTCTCTACTTTCAAGATTAGGCTTTAAAACTTTTTGATAGAGCATATAGTTAGGGCTGGATCAGGTGACCTGAATCCTCCTTTAGTTATGTTGCAATAGGCCTAGGCTGCTGGGGGCTTTCCATGATGCACCAAGACTTCCTTGTTCATTCATCTTTTTCACTCTCTATATGATTACAGAGCACTGTGCATTTAATCATTGTTTATTCCACAGTATGTCTTTTGTCCTGTCTTCCTCCCCTCATCTCCAACCAGATGGCTGCCACTCCCTGAGCCGGATTCTGTTGAGTGTTGTCCCTGTTAAAAAGGGAGTTTTTCCTTCCCACTGTCACCATGTGTGAAAGGGGTTGTTTAATTGTTGGGATTTTCTCTGTATTATTATACGGCCTTTACCTGCTAAAGATCAGTCTGTTAGTATTACTTTGCATACTATACTCCTATACTCTGAAGCACATAGCCTTCATCATGGCTGTAGACTCTTAGGAAAACACAAAATCTCCATCCTTGCCTTGAAAAGCAAAAGAGGTGTATTGTCAGTTTTGTGGCAACTTAAGGCAACAACAGTTGCCTTAATGCGCTTTAAATTGTAAGGTAGACCCTACCTTTCTTCTTGTGGGTGATTACATATTTTAGGAATATTCTTTTGGTAACAAACACACATAATTGTGTGTGAATGTGAGCGTGAATGAATAATGTCATTGTAAAGCGCTTTGGGTGCCTTGAAAAGCACTATATATAAATCCAATGCATTATTATTATTATTAATTGCACTGAATTTAACCTGACAAAAGTATCTTATATTGCATCTGATGTGGCTGTGATAAGTTGCCTTATTAGCATTAATTTATTATATAATGCTGCAGTGCCGATGCTTTGGCTCTGTTCTGTAACTCTTCACTAAGTCTTCATCCTGATTTTTTTTGAGCAAAGCCCTACATAAATCTGCTACTTCATAAAAACAGCTATTCTAATGCAGAACAGAACTGACTTAGAAGTGGAGTATCAGAGGAAAGGGGAGACTCCGAGGACAAGAGGCATACAAGGGTGCATGCTGTATGTGTTACAGAAAGCCAATATTTTCATAAAGTGAGTAGAGCAAGTAGAACACTTTGTTTTAGGGTTTTAGTCAAATTTTTACTTAACTGTAGAGGTCTCAAGAGACTGTGTGTTATTTTTCCTCAGCATGACATATACACACAGCTCTGCTACAACTTTAACCCTTTAATACCAAATCTTTCGCATACGATATTAAGATATATGTGAAAATGCAAATATTATTAGGACTCATGTTTTAGATTAATGCAGGAGTGTTACATTATGTAATACTGAATGCAACTGAAGCATTAAAAAAAAGAAAGAAATATGTGCATTTATACCCGCATGGATTGGGATCTGACTGTGAATAATAGTTTGTGTTTTTCTGCACATCCACAGGTCAGCTGTTACACACAGATTTCAGGTTTATTCACTGGAATAGTTTTTAATAATAGAGACCTCCTCTGACAGGATTCTGCACAACCGAGCTGTCAGTTTTATTCTATGAACAGCTGTTGCAGGATACATGACCACACACAGTCATTCCTTACAGAAGAGTTTACACCTAAGAGCTCACATCAAAAATCTCTACTTTTGCTTGCAGCTGCATGTAAAAGATTTGAAGTTGAAATCTGTTTCTGAGAGAAACACTTGCGCAAAACTTACTCTGTAATCGTTATTTATCATTATCTCTTATCATCTGTCACTGCTCTTGGTACAATAGTGGTATTACTGAAATGAAATGGTTGTGTCTTTTTTTTTTTTTTTTAAATTAGTGGACTATTAGCAGATAGCCCACAGAACGTTACACTTGCATCAGTGAACTTTTGCTACTGCAGTACCACACTAGTTTGTCCTACTTAGAAAATCGGGTCCTTGGTTTCGTTTAATCTCGGGAAAGCTATCTTGGAAAAACAGTGGAATGGTGTTGATTAAGAATGTGATTAGCATTTATAAGTGCTTGGCAAAGCACCATTGTATCTTTTAATTTGTCCAAAGCTCAAGAACGTATTGTTGTAATATTCCAAATATCTTATTATTGAATTAAATCCTGACAAACCGTTATAAACTTCAGACGGATGTCGTGCTTAAAAGAAGGGTGCAAGACCAATTTCCTCTCATATTAATTGGTGTTAAGCACAATAAAAGAATAGTGGCATTAAAACCTAATTTGTATGATACAAAGCCAAAGTGATTGGGATAATATTTTTACTTGGGAAAATCAGGGGGAAAAGCCTGGTAATTGCAGGAGCTTTATAGGATGTATTGAAATAAACATAATGCTCGCATCATTTATGAAACAAATAATCCTGTTTCTTGTTTAGTAAAAGCTTTTTCTTTCATCACTATAAAACTATTTTACAGGATAAAGGTATCTGTTTATTTTTTAATTTTTGACTTATGATCTTTAGACTTTTGAATAGGCATATAATATAAAGGCGGTGTGACTGTGCTTTGCGAGATAAAGACAAAAATGGTGTATGGAATCGTTAAGTAGCAAATCAGTTTGTGATAAAGCATGAGCTCCATTAGAGGAAAAAAGTATCATTGCTTACACTGTAAAATATAACTTGTTGTTTCAACTTAAAAATATGAGGTAAAGGGCTGCCTTAAAATTTTAAGTTAAGTCAAGAAATAGAGTTTGTTCTTATAACACAACCAATTGTTATCTTAATGAAAAATTACATGTTGTCTAAACTTTCGTCTTAGTTTAGTTGACTGAGATTTGTTAGTCAGTTCAACTCCTTTAATTGTCATCTTTACTTGGGAAAACCCTTTCAGCTAAATTAAAATAATCTATTGTTTAAACTCTTGTCCTAGTTCAGTTGACTTGGGTTTTTTAGTTAATTCAAATACTTTAGTAGTTCTTTTAACTTAGGAATCTATTTTAGCTTAACTAACATAATTTGTTAGCTAAGTTGATTTAAGTGTATTAATTAACTGAGCTCCTTAAGGTAGCTGAGTGAACTTGTAAATCAGTTTCATTTTAATTATCAGAGTTGATTGACTGGATGTAAAGAAAAATGTGTATTAAACATCTTAAGTTTTGTTTTGTTTTTTAAGCTTTCTAACATCCATTTCAGCAAAACTACCTGTTAGGTTTATCTTAGATCTCAGGTTTAAATATCTACATTCCTTTAAATAAATTTTCTGTTGTTTACAGAAAAAAAAATAAAAACCCACAGATTCCATTAAAGTCTATCTGATCATTTCATACAAGTATAGTACATAAGTTTGTTTTAAGAACATGACAAGACAATTACTCATGAGCGCCCAACATTCACCATTTATTGTGCCATCTTAGTCATCTGAGAAACAGAAAAATCAGTGACGTAGCTCATCTTTCTCACAATCCATCAAAACTCAAAGGCTGCTCCCTGTGAAACAATAAATTTGAACTTGGTCTTGAGCCCAGTTTGGGTGAAGATTAAATTCTGACCAATACTCTAGGAGCAGTAGTGATTCTTGTGAAGTAACAACATAAAGTCTGCATTAATGTAATGTATCAACGGGACACTTGATATTTTAGAAAAGTTATTCTTTACATTTGCAAAATTTTTAAACTTCATTGTGCTCAGTCACACCTGTTAGCATAAAACTTGAAATATTAAAATAGTACAAAACCTTTGATAAGTGACAGTAAAGATCAGTTTATAACAACTAAGACATCAAACTCTTGTATTTGTCTTCGTTTACAATTGCAACAAATTCCACAGAACCAATATCTCTGAAAATGAGTGCATGCTTCTGAAACATTTGATAAGATGGATATTTCAGAAACATCAGTTTGAGTCTGCTCAATTGCAAAACAAAGGAAAAACTACTGACTTGCATGAGATAAGCATCTGCAGAGTCCACCATTATATTGTTGTTCACATAAGTTTCTTAAACCATGAACAAATGAGTAATTGTCTAATCTGGAATGTAAAGTGTAGTCATTTAGTGACATACAAAAGTGAGAATGAGAACTTGCAAGAATAAAAAAACAAACAGTAAAATAAAAACTGTCCTTAACACTAAGGCAATTGTATGCTGTGAGCATACAATTACAGTTCTGCATGGCTTTCTGCAAGAGTCTGTTTCTTAGACCATGCACTAGTGAGATGCACTGCCTTCCACCAATGTTCATTAGGATGTTCTGAATGGCTTCAAAGATGTCCTTAAGTTCCTTTGGATAGTGTATGTTGAGGGCAAAAAGAAGGCCCATCAGCATGGAAATGGCACTTGAGACATCCCTCAGATTAGACAGGATTACTGCCGCCTCAAGGACAACCAACACATCGATGATGTCTTCTTCTTTCACCATCGCAATGCCAACTTTCATCCTCTTAGAAAACGTGTCTTCAATACCTGTCGGCTATAAAAGGGTTCAAAGACAAAAAAAAAAAAAAAAAATTACACAATTACAATTACACAATATCCCTTGTGCTTAACAATTCATGTCTTTCCAAAGAAGAGCCATACTGATGCTTTGGATGATGGTGATTGGCTTTGGGTAACACTTATTAGTTGTTAAAGTTTTTTCAGAATGAGATATGCACCCCCATGTTACAAATCCATTTCTTGCTTTAAACAAAGACCATGTTCATAAATAACTGAGCATGTCTTCAATTGCAGAATTCAAACAAAATTTTCAATTTAAATGGTAAATGGCCTGTATTTGTATAGCGCTTTACTAGTCCCCTAAGGACTCCAAAGCGCTTTACACATTCAGTCATTCACACACATGGGTGGATGACTGAATCGTGACTCAAGAGTTGACAGTTCGTCTTATAATCGGAATGTTGCCGGTTCGAGCCCCGGCTCCGACAGTTTCAGTCGTTGTGTCCTTGGGCAAGACACTTCACCTGTTGCCTACTGGTGGTGGTCAGAGGGCCCGGTAGTGCCAGTGTCCGGCAGCCTCGCCTCTGTCAGTGCGCCCCAGGGCGGCTGTGGCTACAATGTAGCTTGCCATCACCAGTGTGTGAATTTAAATCTACTTATGCTAAATATTGGCTGTGCTCTAAACCAAATCTGGCTGAGAATACATGAAATGTGCAAACTGCAGCTACACTACAGGATCAGATTATGGCTCCATAGACAATGCTTCTTTAATCAGTTTATTGATTAAAGTTTATTTTTCCCCCTATATTAACAGCATGAAAAAAGAGCATATAGACATGGCTGAACAGGTTGCATAATTGGCACTGAATATCAACATCCACCTTTACCCAGCTGCCCAATGACTCTCGGCCAGTAACCTTTAATTGCTTACCCAGTCTACACAGTCTCTTTTCCAGGGTCCAAGACATTTCACCAAAGTATTGCCCCCACAGCTGTAGCAGCCACTGCAGCCCCTTAAATATCCTAATATCTCTGCCATTACAATATACAATGTGAGAAATCAAACGTAAAGCTGAAGTGAACAGTACAGCAGCGAAATGTCAAAGACCCTGGTGAAGACATGAATAAACACAAGACACTAATAATATCAATGCTAGCTTGCCAGTTAGTTACTCTGAAACCTAGACCAAATCCAGTGTCAAAGATCTTGTAATAATACATTTGGTGAGAAAAAAGTACACATGTTATCATGTGGCATCTATTGTTTCATAGATGCCATATGTTTCATTTAAAATCCACTGTGGTGCTGTCATTATTAAATTTACTAAAAGAAACAATGCTAACCTTCACAGTCTTGAAAGTGTGTGAGGGATCTTCCTTTAGAAAAGGAAGGTGAGGTCCTCTGTCCTCTTCCTTTGTGTAGGGCTCTGGTCAAAGAAGTCAAAAACAAAACCAAAACATTTTTTAAACAGTGTTTATAAAGCATGTAGACAGCTCCAAATTCACAGCTTTTTGATACATAATTCCATCAATATATGATTATCATTGGAGATTTTGAATCAGGCTTATCAGGACATTCAAGTAGAATATGATATCCAACCTACCACCAATATACACAGATTCTGTAAAAGTTACCACACTAAATGTCCGGTTGTGAAATATGATGACAGACTTTACTTATCAGCTTTCTTTCAATGAGTTCATCAGTTGAACTGGATAACCTAAAACTTAAACAAAGGATTAGATTTCGCAGTTGAACACTTACATCATCACCGAAGCATCTTATGAGCCTAGTTAGCCCTCCTATGCCGCTCTTGATTTTCTACAGCTCCACGAACCTCTCCATAATGGTCAAGCACAGCAAAAAGGAACCCTTTCAGGTCAACAGATGTAAGACGGGCAAATTCTGCTTCAACCTGAGCAATAGAAGAAGAGGGGTGGAGAGTACAGGCAGAATAAAAAAAAGATTCTTTGAGACCCAAATTTAAGCAAACAGTCATCTGAGGCCCATTAGAGAAAACACAAACACACAAAAGCAAACAAACAAAAAGATGCACTTTACCTGCCGTTCAGCAAACAAGGAAGTTCAGAGAACAATAAGCTCTGTCTCGAAATCTTTTAAAGTAGAATGATTGTGAAAATGACTTATGTGATGTAAAACTTTAGTAAACGTGCGATTAAAAGAACACTGAGTAAAAGGACAAGTAACAATTTCCTTATTCCTCAGATGTTTACCTTGTGAGCAATACTGTTTTAGTCCAACTGTCTCATTAAAGTTACACAACAGGCTTTTTACATTAAAGCCAGCAAGTCCATTACATACTCCCTTTTTAGATCTGAAATACTGTGCACATTCTGTGTATATGTAGTGGACAGCAATTTACCCCCAAAAAGTGCAAAGTTTGCAAGTCCACCTCATTTAAATGACAAAGACAGATGTGATCATCTAGACCTGTGAAAATAAATTAATGACAAACTTGCAGTTATGGATGTTATTACAACCACAAGAACCTAAACAGTCTGCTCCATTGCTTTTGTTAATGAATCATTTGTTGGTAGCACGTCTGAATATTTAGTTTATGCCACCTGCATGTGATCATCAATAGTGCCATATTACTTCTTAAGAAGTACCCTGACACTACAATCTTTATATCATTTGTTCTACAGAGCTATTAAGTTACAATATAATCTGTGGTGTTTCCAGTATGACAAAATGCACAAATTGTAACTTACCATTTGACTCCACTGACAAAAATAAATCCCCAGCATCAAGTTTGGCTTCACAGACCTAAAATAAGTAAAATAAAAATATATGTTATAATTATATTATTTTCGCCATTTATTCATGTTTGCTAATTTTCTGACATATAAACAATATTAGTTTTGTTACAATACAGGGAATGCAGTTTAATTAAAAGGTAAATTATGCAAAAAAACAAAAACAAAAACTTCTGCAGTATACCATGCCAAAATCAGTGTCTCTGATGCCAATTATTTTATCACTACAGCTCTTTTAGTATGGAAACTCACACAATCTAGTCATACTAGTCACAAGAGTTCAAAAATAAGTTAAAATAGTGAGCTGTTGTTAAGCATCAAGCATTTCAGGGTAACAAATAACTGCACAATAGAATTAAAGCAAAAAATAAACACACTGGAGGACTATCTGATAAAAACTAATATAATGCTGGTTTGTAGACCATATTTTGTCTCAATCCTCAGTGCACTCTTGCAGCTTAGCATGCAGCAGTTAATAACAACTTAAGTGATTACATAGGGGTAAACAGATGACAACAAGCATCGGAGTCCTGCCAAAAAGTTCTTTTTGAACCCAGCCAGTTATTGGAAATATTCCCAAAATGAACTTCCACCAAAATACAACAGCCTGTGAACTTGAAAGAAATTTACAAGTACAAAGACAATATGAAATAAGCTTTATTAATTAGCTGAGTTAGCTTGCTAATATCGCAACAGTGGTTGAGTGCACAACCTTAAAGCTAGCGGCACAATACTTGTGATTTGGTCAGTGCCACATTAAACCCATAAAAAAGGCCATGTGTCAGTTTATTAGGTCAAGTTTGGTCATGACACACAAGCTGGACCTTGTCGGCTAAAGTTACATTAGCTAAAGCAAACATTTCGGTAAAAGAGAAAAACAAACATCATGCCATAAATTCAAAACATGTTCCAACTTTTGTAGCTCTCTTTCCTTATAGTTATAACCAATGTTACTCACCTTGAAAGCATATTCCAAAGAAGACGATTAGAAAACGTCCAAGTAAAGTGAGCATGTCGTTAACCGCCAATTCCCCATGATGCACCTCGGTAGGAGTCACGTGAGGCAGTTTTGAATCCTGCTGTGCTCAACTTACCCACATTGTCAAGTTCACATAAGTTTCTGATTTAGCTGGACATGAGTTTTCAAGTTAGCTTTTTTTGGTGTAATTGGGACGTTTTTAACTTGTAATTCTATGTTATAACAACAACTTCAGTCATCTATCGTCAAACTGATATAGAATAATATGTTGAAATAACAAACATCTAGAATTACATTTTACAGTGTACTGGATAAAAACAGTTTTATCCACATTGGAGATAAATATATCACAGATTCTAATCTACTCTCTTCCGGTAAGTTTAATTGGGCCTTTTTCCTGCTCGTACAGACTTCAGCTTGTATCAGCCTCTTCATCGGGTGGGAAATTTACCATATAGCATGCAATCAAAATCTGACTCTTTACCAGCATGCTCATTTGTGTTTGGCTGTGAGAATGAATGGCATCTTGACGAACATCAGATCAAGCACTTATCAGAGGAAGCAAACAGCATTTACATGTGTAAATTACCTGCAGTAATATAAGATATTTTATCATACAAATGTAACCCATTTTGTTTCCTGTCAGCTAATGCCTGTAAACCATCAAGGAAATCATTGCAAAATAAGAACTGGTGGCATATGTAGAGGCAGCAACCAAATGATTATTTTAAGATGCACAGGGGAGCGAGCTGAAACAACTTTCTGACAGTTTCATCATGCATTACTACACAGCAGTTCCTCCTAAAATTGACATTGTTGGCTTTGATCAAAGCCCAAACAGGGCTGTGACATTCTGAAAGAAGTGTTTCAAATGATTTCCATGACAGAGAGCATAGTTTCGAAACACTGACAGTGCTTCAAAGGATATAATATCTAAGTGAGACTGTGTGTAGGTACATGCCTATGATATGTGAGCCAGCCCCAGTGCATGCTCGCTGAGACTGGGCATTGACATATGTGACTCTAATGCCACGAGAGACAAAAATATTCTGTACAATGCATTATACTTATTTTTAGAGGTTGTCATTGGATGTTATCCTGTATAATCAACCACTATCATACTACTGCGTGTTAAAATTAAATGACTTGCAGTGCTGATGTGTATATTTCATCATGCCTTGTTGTTTAGTTTTTCCCCCTCTGTGATGAATCTGAGCTGTGCCCTTGTTGAGGCATTGTCTGCGGGTAGCGCAGTGAGTCTGACTGATTGATGGCAGACAGTGGCTGTCACCCCTGGAGAGTAAGCATTTCTGTGTCGTCTCCCCACTGAAGGTCCTGTTGAGCTTGTTAAGGGAGAAAACACTTTTTGTTTATAGCCACTCTGACGGCACCGGCTGACAGCTCCTGCTGAAGAGGAGATAGACTCCCTCTGGCACACTGCTCCCTCTCTCTTTCCACGGTCTTTGTCTCACCTTCCTGTCTCTCTCTCTATTCCTTCATCTGTCTCTCACCCTTTTCTGTCTCGCTCTGGTGTTGTGAAATTTGGTGATGATTTAAAATGCAAATGGCAATCCCTGCACAAAAATCCCCAGAAATCTGCTTCACCCATCTGGACAGCATTAGGTGAGTGAAACACAACCAGAAATGTGATTTTTCTGTCTGTGCAAACAAATTTGGTCCAACTCTTAATTTACAGGACCAACAACTTTTGTACTGCGATGCAAGACTCGCTTTTCAGTGTGTGTTTACTTAGTAATAGCCAGCACTTTACCAAACTTAAAACACTACAGCTATGACTGTTTGAATTTCTCAGTTTTTTTTTTTTATTATTAAAAGGCTGCTTCTGAAACCAGAAAGAAGACTGCTGTTATTTTACATTTTTAATACCTTCAAGCCAGACTTTGAAAAGACAAAACCAAAAATAACACTGTTCACAAATTTTATGAAACATCACAGCACTTTAGCTTTAAGCCAAAATATTGCCCAAACAGGAGGAATTAGTCCAATTGTTGGGGACTATTTCCAGATGTGTGTTAATACACCTTTGGAACTTAAGTGAGCATTTTAGAGCAGTACATGCAATTTACTCAAAATAAACAGTCTGTGTGTTTATGCTAATGAGGTAGCATGGCACTCACTGCATAAGTGTGGCTGGCTGATATGTTTTTAATAGTGAGGCTCAACGGAACAGAGGAATAAACTATATTAGGCTTTGATTATCCACAATATGCTTGTTGTGTATGTCTCTCTGTGGTAATTGTTGACTAGAAAAAATACAGAATATCATCTCTTTTAAATAGGCCTTTTGGACTTTGGTCATCCATCCATTTTCTTAATTGCTTATCCAACTAAGTTGTGCTGGGAGCTGGAACCTATTCCGTCTGTAATCGGGTGGAAAGCAGGGTAGACCCTGGACAAAGTTACCAGTCCGTCACAGGGCTAACCCAGAGAGTGTTAGCTCCATGGAAACACACAGCTGACTAGAAATTTCAAACTATGAACATTCTTGCTGTGAGGTGACAGTGTTAATGACTGCACTACCACCCAGAAGCAGCAAAGTATTAATGAATCTTCCAGTCTGTATTTAATTCCACTCCAACAGAGGGCATACTAGTTATGTGTCCAAAAAATCTTTTTTTTTTTCTGTAATGAACTACAAAAGCTAATAGATCCAGAGTGATGGGTCAACATCTGTGTCAAACACACAGATTCAGTGGTAAACACAAAATTAATAAAACATGTAGACTTTGCTTTATATCACACAAGTCTGTTCATGGTGCAGGAAATGTCTTCAGCATGTGATCAGATTTTGAGTTTTCTTTTTTCTCCATATTCTCTTGTGTGGATATCCCATCTTCCCTTTTTGAGCATCAGTAGACTACCTGGATGTCTTTGTTGGTAAACACACCACATTTTCTGTTTTCCAAGCGAACACACATCACTTTATCCAGAATCACAGTCAGGTGAAATGATCTTGCAGCAGCTCAGTCACCGGTGAAAAATGTACTGAGGCATTAAGCTCTCTTCTGAGACAGCTTTAAGGAGGAGAATAAACAACATCTAAATTTAACGAAAGTGAAAGTGCCCAAATGCATTCTCTCCTCCATCTTTAGAAACCCGCCCCCTTGTCTTCCTTTTTCCATCTATTTATGTAGTCACCTCGACTGGGAAGCACTTCAAGTGAAGACTCTTTTCACTCCCAGATGGGCTCACCATAGAGAGCTGTGTTTGTCTCTATCTGTGTTTGGATTCGAATGTGTGTGTTTCTGGAGTGATCTGCAGCTGAGTGCCATTTGAAGTTGTAAAGCCAAGCGTCTAAACACGGCCCGACACTGAGTCATTTGCTTTTTGATCATGGCGTACCTGATGAGAATCTCATTTGAGCAAGAGGGAACCTGCATGTAGAGAGACTCTCCTCAGTCTCCCTACGTCGTTACCTCTCTTTCCTCCCCCCACACCTGGGGAGTGGTGTCCCAGAGCAGGGTGATGCGGAAGCTTCCCCTGAGCTGTGAGCAGGGAAAGGCTTCAGATTCCTGGTGTTGTACTAACACTGCCATTTAAAATAAAAGAAACATGAAAGCCTTTTTGATGTTCAAGGGGATTCACCTTGCTCTTGACACCAGCAAGAGCACGAGCAACAAGCAGCCAATGGACAGGCATATGTGGTCAAACTCTCCCTCAAAGGGATGATCTCTGATAGGAATGCTATTGTCTGATCTGTCAAGTAATTAAAATAATTTCAGTCAAGAGCTTAAAATTGTATTTTTATATGGTTTTGAAGAACTCATCTCACATATTATAGTCTTTGTTTACCACAGTGCAGCATCATACAATATTTATCCCGATGGCAGTAGTCTACCCACATTCAGCCGTCACTGTCATACAGCTAGCTGTTAAAAGCTGTGCAGTTCACCAGTTTAACAGCTTTGGGAACATTCACACCCTGCCCTTACTTTGGTACTCTCGAGGCATCTATCCAAATCTACCAAAATTCTCACTGCGTAGGCAGCAGGGCTTGCTTTAGAGGGCTGTAAAAGGCAAGTTTTGTGAACTGCACCAGGGTATTGCTGGAGAGGCTGTGTAGGTGCTCCATGTCCTCCACTTGTCTGACAGGTAGAGAGCGTCTCAGAGGAGACTTAGCAAACAGGGATCTGAGCATTTTCAAATGTGATATTGGACAGTACAGGCCATGCCTTACTTATCAAATGTCATTACAAAGAAGACATAAGAAAATGTCAGTTTTTTGGAGGGATGTTCTATGTATGTGTATATAAAGAAAGAAATCAAGAGTGTGTGTGTGTATGTGTGTGTGTGTGTGTGTATGTGAGACAATGACGGAGCAGGAGTGGTAGAGCCAGCATTGTAGCAGACATGATTGCATGCCTTGATCTTTCCTATGGCAAGAACAAGACCTCAATCTCTCACTATCTCCCCTTTAATCAAATCCCTACCTTTTTGCCTCCCTGCCACAAAACTGTCACAGGCTGAAAATAAGCCCTTTCCTTATCAAAGAGCCAAGGGTTCAATTGATTTCCAGGCTAGGAGATTTTTTTTATTCAGAAACTTTGAAGCCCAAAAAAAAAAGAGAGAGAGAGAGAGAGTGAAAGAGAGAGAGAAAACACCTGCACCCCTCCCCCTCCCATCAGGCAAATTATTTCTGACTTTTAATTTATTTCGGCAGGAAATGGAAAGCTACATCCTAACCACAGTCAATAGGGGGACTGGAAAGGAGAGGTGTAATCAGGCGGCTCAACTCCAAGGCCTCCATCCTGTCACTTTTAATAGCCACTCAGACCACACAATCTGCTCAGCCTGATATGCTCACGCCATTCCCATAACTGAAAATGCAGCCATCTCCTCCTCTTCTTCCTCCTTTCCCTCCTCCTACTCCTCCTTACCCTCCCTAATAACAACTGAAAATTTCCACACTTCCTTAGTGCCTCACATGAAACAAATCACAAAGTGCTTTCTGCCTTCTTTCTATCTATCTATCGGATTTATCTGTAGATGGTGGATGATTTAAAATAGGGATAGGGAGATTGACATGTTTCATTTACATTCAGAGTTCCATTCCTGGCTTTGATACAAGAAGAGATTGGATTTAAACCTGCCAACATGGCTTCCCATTCGGGTTTTGGCTTGAGTCGTATTGGGAGTGCAATGGCAAATTAGTTTACAGCGCCACTGTAGCAAGACTATCAGTAAGGCTCGAGATAGCAATGTCAGTCTGACGAACAGTCCACCACATTAGTTTAGACTGGAATTACTCAGCAATTGGGTGATAACTTTAGTTGTTGCCATTTTTATCATTAGTTTTAACATTTTTGAACATTTACTTTAAGGACTTACTTCTAGTTCACCAGAAGTTAAATGTCCACCACAGTCTGATATTAGCTGAATAGAGATAATGCAAATTTGTATGCACATATTGTATGGTAGTAAATTGACCCACGGTTATTCATGGTCCTGGAAGCGTTGACTCTTCAGCTGACATTCCCTGTAGTGACACTATCAAAGACTCAGTAATAACATGACGCGATTTATAGACAATATTTTTTTTTTGCTGATTCATAGTGAACTATCTAAAAAAACACACCATAATGATATTTATTCATTGTTTTTTACTCACAGGATCTAACTTTAGTGATCCTAACATTTCCACCACTCCCACTTCCACCAGCACAACTGAATTTCAGTTTAGTAATTATATATTTGAAAAATGCCTTGTATTTACTCCTCAGTACTAGGCAATTGATAAAGCATAAATAAAAATAGCGAACAAAAATAATACTTGTCTAATTTTGTTCTGTGCGAGCCTTCATGGAAAGCAATACTGTGTCCAAGTAAACCTGAAAGAAATTTGAACAAAATTTCCCTGATTAGTTAAAGAGTACTCATGTGACAGACATTTGGACTGGGGCTCACGCCATTCTGGCCAAGAGGTGAATGAAGATTGGCTTGTCCTGAGTGTCCCTGGCTTACAGATCAAGTTTTATCTACAAGCCGTTTGCTCTTCCAGCATCTAATGAAGCTCCCTGAAAGGAGATTAAATGGCAGAGAGGGACAAAACAATAACCATTACCAGTCACCTTCATTTTGTTTCAGCCGTTAACATCCTGGGCAGCTGCTGCTATGCGGCAACCACTGCTCACTTGCACACTTCAGTGTAAGAACGCAAGTGGTGACCCTTTCTGTTTCTCTTATAAACTGTAAAGATACTATGTCATGCCCAGACTGTGCTAATAATATTTGCAGAATAAAAGATGCTGAGAGAAAATATCTAAGTAAGACATTTTGGTAGTTATATATGCATTTGCTGCTACTCAAAGTGCACAGCAAACATGTAGCAAAGGGCTTTAGGTAGATACATTAGTTGCTTCTGTCAGGGCATAATGCATCATCGGTTATGGCTCCAGGCTGGCTGATATTCAGGGAAAAACACAACACCTTTAACATTTAGTTTTAGTGGCTCCTGCTTTTATAGCAGCTCATCATCTTGCTTTGTCCAACAGCCTAGCAAAGTCTTTAACCTTGCATGAAGACAGATTTACATCTAACATCCAAGTGTCATCCTGTTTCAATCAATTGGCTCTTTTTACACAGAACAGCTTTTAACTGGGTTCCAAATAGAACACATTAACATTGGATCCAGTCTGCTGGCAAAACTAGCTCTGAAATTCAAGAAGTTAAGATCTCCATTGAAAATGTGTGAACTCATCAGTCTCTCAATGGTTTTCTTCCTTTCCTTTGAATACGGTGGGCTGGGATCGATCATCCATTATTCTTGAATTTCATTATGTGGGAAGAACAGTATCAGTAGACAACATAATACAAAGTTTACAGTACAACAGGGAATTTAGGACAATGCCACTTGAATGCTTGTTGCTCATATATAGTAACTCAGATCATTTTGTGTTTTCATCTTAGTACAGGTATGTTCAAATATTTTAAATTTGGGGCTTAGGAAGAAAAAACATGTTATATGAAATATTTAACTGTAGTATTCATAAAGGAAATCTACATTTACACTTTTCTTGTGCATTTATGCATTTTAAATATACATTCATGAATGCCATATGAATTTGTAAAATCCATTACATTTTATTCAACATAAAACAGTCAAGGTTTTTCTTGTTTTTCTTGTTTGCATGTAACCAGTGATAATAGATAATGTTTTGTGTCAACATCTATCCTCTTCTTCTGGAATTGATATACAACTTATTAGACACTGACATGTAAGATCACTCTTAGGAGTAATATAGCTGCAGGGTAGTAAATCATTACTTTTAAAACCAGAGGGAAACAGTACTTCATAAATTGCTAATACAAAATGCACAAAAACAGAGAGAAAATACATGCAAAGTCATTCATCAAATAAAAAAAACAAAGATAAAAAAATAATGAACATATTAGAGCAATTACATATCAATAAAATGTCATTAGCAAAGGTCTTGAAGTGAGATTTCAACAAAGTTCTTGACCTAACCTTCCTCCTTAACCCCCTCGTCTAATCTGTAAACTGCGAGTCAACGAATCAAGGGCTGGGCTACCAAGGCATACCAAGTTCTTATGACCTTCAAGGCCTATTGAAGATATGCAAAGCTACTGCTCATCATAAATGCTGATGCTAAGTTCTGTGACCTTAAGGTTAAGCTTTAAGGTGCCCCGACCCAACTTAAGAACTTTGGCTTTGTTGAAATTTTGATTTAGAATAAAATATGAGACATCCAGTCATGTATCTCTATACATTTAATGAAATATATTATACTGTAAAGTAAACTGATTTCAATGATCTGCATAAACACTATATGGACAAAAATACAGGGCCACCTACACATTACACATATATAGGGATGGGTATCGTTTAGGTTTTATCTGATACCGGTGCCAAACCGGTACTTTTGAAACGGTGCCGGTTTGGCACCGGTACCAACAAAATTGGTCCAAAAACCTCTCATGTTCAGCTGTTTTTTTGTAAAAAGATAACAATGTTAGCCTTTTCTGCAGCTATAGGGCATATATGGCATCACTCTTGGCTGGAAGCAGTTGTAACTACGACAGTGTTTGCTAGTTCACCTTATATACAATTTAATAACGTGTTAGCCTACTCAACGTAAATTACACATGAACAACATTAAGCTACTCACGCAGAGAAGAACGGCTGCTGCTGCCATCATCATCCGTCATCATTTCTGCTATGCTGGCAGGGCTAGGGGCCAGGACCCTCTCTCTTGGGGATATGTTGCTAACTCCGGGTCCGATAACAGTCACCACACCCGCAGTAGATGTGCTCGGTGTGAGGTCTCGCAGCAAGCTATCAAATACGGTGCATTTCTCGGCTTTTAAAAAAATGCTATGCATTGCCAGGTGTTTCATCGGATTCGAGGAGTTACCTCATTTGCACAGTATCACAGTATCAGCTTAAAGCACTTGTTGCAGGCTGCTGAGTTTGCATCTTTTGCTGTGAAGTACAGCCAGACTTTTGATGGCTTCGCCTTGGGCATTTTTAATCTGTAGCTCTCCTCTAAAAGAACATACGTACCTGGGCCCGCCTACTATCCTCGGAAACGTAAAATGATTGGCTAAAATCTAAAGTGTATCACAGCTAAGGAAAAAAAGCACCGAAAAAAAGCACCGAAATGTGCGCTGCTTTTCGGTCTGGTTACTACCGTTTATGTCAGAACCGGTGTCACCGGTACCCATCCCTACACATATATGAGTTGCTTGGCCATGGAAACAGGTTTAAGATGAAATTTATGTGTAGGAAGATCTGTAATCACTCATCTGCCTGCTTTCTGGAGTGTTGGGCTGCAAGTCCATCTTTAAATCACTTCTACTTTCCCACACTTTCAAACTCGATTTTGACATCATTGCTCTAGTCCAATCATTTTGTTTCCCACCATCTCTAAGACAATGACCCTCCATTCTGTGTGCTTGAAAGGTCAATGGTTGTCATTGTTTCCCAGGTCCTTGCCGTGTCACCTGCAATTTTGTGATTTGTTTTGGTCTGCGTCTCCCTTCTCCCTCTGTCCCTGTTTGTGTGTGGACGTATGCCGGTTTATGTGCATGGTTAGGATGGGAGGAGCTTCCCTCTTCTGATGCACGCACCTGACATTGGTATTCTCTCATTTTGCCTTTCAAGCTCATTGGTGCAACCTGCTCCACCCTCCTCATCGCCACCTCATCCTGGTTACTCAGAACCCCAACTAAGCCTGCACCTTCATCTTCACCACCAGCATCTAGACTCTTGGGGGTCATGACCCAATTCCTATCACAGGTAGGATTCGCTTCTGCTATCATGGGTCATCAGAGTCTAATTGTCAAATAGGCTTAATTGAATTCTGTATCTCAATAAATCATGTTTAATTCTTTTAAATAATCTCTCCTTATTGAACTGATGTTAATGCCAGAGAAGGTTTGGCACAGTGTGATTGCTGAGTTAGCAGAGCATAGGCGACTTTTGCACAGTCTGTGCCTCCACACTCCGAGACCCCGCTCTGTAACTTTACGGGGTGTGCCACTTTCTGGCTGAGATGCTATGGTTCCTAAATGCTTCCACTTTGCACTAATGCTATATACAGTTTATTGTGGCATATCTAGGAGGGAAAATTTTTCATCAATTGACTCATTGCAACAGTGACATCCTATTATAGTACCACACTCAAATTCAGTGAGCTCTTCAAAACAATGCATTCTTTCACAAATGTTTCCAAAGGGAGGCTGAACGGCTAGAAGCCTACCCACCTGTGGTAGTACACTGAAAACACCTTAACTCAAAGATTCAGAGGTGGGGCCTAATACTTATGTCACATAGTGCATGTAAAGCTCTATATCATAAGCATTTAAATTATATGATATAGGGCAAAACATATGTGTTATTTGTCCTAAGAAGAGATTGTTGACTGATGGTATGATTTGTCTAATTCAGTAAAGGACTAGATGTTACAACAGCACCTACTTCTTTAGACAGTCAAGTGTTATGATTACTGATGTATTTAAAGAAAAAGAGAAAAAAATTAAAGAAAAACAGCTGCCAATAATTCAAGAAAAACTAAAATACTGCTTTTACCATGATCTCATATGTGACTATAAGGAGAGCTATATCTTTGCTCGATCTTAAAATCAGACGAGAAAAAATCTTAATCTCTTATAAAAGCTGTATATAGAGATCCACTTTCTTTCCTTCAACAAGGAAGGAGGATGCAAGGAATTTGCATGATACTAGCATTAGACAACATACCTAATATTTTTGAGAAATTACAATGAATCTGTCCAGTAGCTGGAAAACAGCAAGATCAGATCTAGAATACACAAGAAGCTTGCTGCTCAAAAGGTGATGTGATCAAGGTCTTAAAAAACAAAAACAAAAAAAAAAACTAGCAAAGAAATAACAGGCATACCTGGAGATAAAAGAGAAAATGCAGAGAATGAAGCAACAGAAGAGAGAACAGTATGTTTCTGAGGTAAAATAACACATTTAACATCAGAAACAGAATAGCTTTATTAAACCCTGCAGGATATTCTTTATAACAGTTGCTCAGGATTGTGGAAGTTTGAAAATTAAATTTAAAATTCAGCATAAAGAGAAGGAATTATATAACTGGATGACCACAAGAAGAAAGGGTTGTCTGCAAAATTCAATCAAGTGATTAGTTTCTGAATCTGCTCCTCTGGCTACAAAGAACAGGGTGTGAGATGCCCATGATAAAGACACCGTCTTCTCTGTGACTGCATGTAGGTCGTACAACTCCTCCTCCACAACTGAGCTGCTCTTCTGAATAAGGGTATTGCATCTTTTGGTCTTGGTGACCTTATTAATTTTTCCCTAGCAGACTGTAGCATAGAAAATAGTACTGGCCACCACAATAAAAATCATGTGTGAAGACCTGGACTGGGACAAAAAAAAATCAGCCTTGGCATTTTTTGGTTGCCCACCATGAATGATTAGTTAAAAAAAAATAAAAATAAAAATAAAAATAATACTACAAGGTGTAAGACCACACAGCCTAGGTAGGGGAAGGGCCGTTGTGCTAAGAGATTTAATTGGGTACTCCAGTGCCAGTGGGCTAAGTAAGTATATGGACCCAAAAATTATATTGACCCTCAAGTGGGTCGGCCCACCGGGCAAATGCCTGGCATTCCAGATTATGTAGTCCAGCCCTTGCCTCATAGTATAGTGCCGCAAACATTACATGACCAGAAAGCTTACAGAAAAAAAGATTTTCAACATCATCAAAGTCAACATCAAAGCCATATTTACCATGTTAAATTACATTTAATATAAATTCAATTCATAAAATTACAAGTACTCATTGGTATACATACAGAACAAAAACACAAAATACATCACCACATTTCTGAGTCGCAATAGTATCGTAGCAAAATTACCTGAGGAACTGAGCTGTCGCAAAGGAAAAGCTGTGGAAGATGGTAATTTATGTTCAGTATGCATGCTCCCACTGAAGTCCAGTTTTCCTCCTGTCACTTAATGCCAGTACTCTAATGTTACAGATGATGAACAACACAGATTTTTAGGCTTAGTATGTAGTTTTAGACAGGGATTTTCATCATCAACATCACCATCTCCTATATTACCTGAGTCATTGTTACAGATGAACCACAGTATGAATAATTAATGGATTTGACAAAATAATGTTGATTCTGCCTTCTCAGCAATCTTATGTGTGAAACTGTTACTTGAAAACGGGTAAGAGTAGCAGGAATGATTTAGAAAGTCAGAGAAACAACTTAAGCCTAATTACGATATCAGCTAGCAAAATAAAGAACTCTAAATCAAAATTTGCTAAACTTTGATCCAAGGGCAATTCCTTAGGTTCCCTTTAGAGCAGCAGCTCCTTTGATTCAGGTACTTTGTGTGTTTGTCCTTCTTAGGATTTGTGCCAATGTTTGGGCTTGAAGCCAAAGGTCTCAGACTAGCAATTAAAGACCTTAGGCTAACTTATAATTATAGGACAATGCGTTCCAACTGCGATGAGCAAAAAGGGGATTGACAATGAACAAATATTCAGGGCTTCAACAGGTGATGACCTCATTGCTTCTGCTCAGGAAGCCGGTAACAGAAATCTGTGACTATAAACGTCGTACAACTAGACAATTCAAGACTGGAAAAACTGAGTGGTCCGATAACTTTTAGGTGCCCTATCATCTATATGTTATCAATTTGTTATTATTGTCAAAATAATTTATTATCATCTGATAACAAATCCTTCCTAATCAATGAAGGGTATGCAATACAGTCATAGAGATGCATATTTACAAGGCATCCTAAAATTTTGATTCATGCACAATATAAGACCCAAGACTTAATAGTCCCCTCAATGATAAACAAAATATAATTCGTTCAAATTAAATGCAGCCTGGTAACACACTGGCAGCCTGTCCAGGGTATACCCCATCTCTCACCTTATAGCAGTTGGAATAGGCTCCAGTTCAGATGGATGAATAAATTAAATGCAGTTTAAACTTCATAACTGGAAGTGTGGAAGTGGAAAAGTGAAATGTTTGTCAGCTTGAAGAATGGCATGTTTGGATACATTTTGAAATACATTAAAACTTTCTACCACAACAAGTCTAAATGGAAATGGCAGTGACACTTGTGCAATTAAATCTGTTTTAAATAAATCTATAATTCAACTTACCAAATTTAAGGTACTCAGATGAAGCACAAAAATCTGTTTTAGTCTGCAATGTGAGGGAACTTCTCAATTTAAATGATTTGGATAGTTTTAAAGTGCGACCCAAAATGGTTGCATGTTTTAATAAATTTAATTACATTTATTAATTAAACATGATTAAATTTCAATAAAACCTGTTCCTGGTACAGCCAGGGAAATGTGTAAACTCATACTGAAGCATAGACTAGAATAAATGTATCTTTTTTTCCCAACTAGAATAAATATTTCTTCAACATTCAGGCTGACAGTACATTTAACCACAAATGCTACCCACCCTTAAGATCACATGATACACTTGAATACATTAAATATATTACAGAACTGACACAAACTGTGTGCCATATTTTGTACATTCATAAAAACATCATCTAGCGCTGCACTTTACACAGGAGAGATGAGAGAGCTGTCTTGTTTTATATAGAGCCAAGGTTTTACCCCCTGTTGAGGTGCCCTATCATCTCTATGTGATCTATTTGTTTTTTCCTTCTTCCTCTGTCACTTTCTGTCTCTCCTTTTCTGCCCGTGCATGGATGGTGTGATGTTTCTCTTTTTCTCTGTCAGAAGTTGTCCCTTGTGTTCAGAGATGAAGAGTGTATCACGAGTTCGTGCCTCATTACTGACAGCAGATGAAAGTAAAAACACCCAGATCAAAACTTGTGTTAATTGTGTAAAAGGGAGACAAACAATGGTATTTATTAGAGACAGTTGCAGGTAGCGGTGCCCTACTATATTTATACCCCCTCCCCTCCTGTCAACAGAATACAAATAAATGCTTCTTTTGTCTGTCTCTTTTGTTTATTTGTCTTTCGTTCTTTCTTGAAAAAGGGCTTGGGTGAACTTCTCTACAGGGAAAAAATTAATTTGGTTGGTTGCAGAATTATTAAGTTTAGCATTTTTTATGTGTTTGTGAACAAAATAATGAATATAATAATTTCATCTATCTAGGCTTGACATTTTATTATTCAATTTAATTTTTTTATTACTGTATTCTGAATATCTAACTGCAACAAAAGTGGTTGGAATGCTCTGATTCAAACTGTAAAACCATTTTTTTTTCATGCCCACAAATTTAGAACAAGTGAGAAACATTTGCAGACCTCAACTATTTTTTTTTAGAATATGTTCAAAAACACAACTTTTATTATTGAAAAATTTGTTATACGTTTTGCATGTATTTTTCCTTTACTGCCTCCATGGGAATTAAAAGGGAACAGTAAGTCACAGCCAGGTGCTGCTAATCAGATAGCATTGATTCATTTCATCAGCAAGTGTTACCATCTCTATAAAAGCAAAAATGTTGGTAGTTTGCAGGTCTAAATCATTCAGGTATGTGTTAACGCAATGTCAAGGAGGAAAAGCA
This sequence comes from Oreochromis niloticus, assembly GCF_001858045.2. Classification (NCBI taxonomy): domain Eukaryota; kingdom Metazoa; phylum Chordata; class Actinopteri; order Cichliformes; family Cichlidae; genus Oreochromis; species Oreochromis niloticus. Next base: position 35,230,169 of record NC_031965.2, read on the forward strand.
CCAGAAATAATCTTAGAGAAGAGATTTTTAATGCCCATAAATTTGGGAAGGTCTGTATGACCGTTTCTAAACAATCTGTCCAAGTTCATTCTACAGTCAGAAATCATATTGTCAAGTGGAAACAACTGCCAATTTTTGCAGGAGTGGACATCACATCAAATTTACCACAAGGTCAGAATGTGTAATGGTCAGAGAAACTTAAAAATAAGAAAAAGAAACTTCATTTTTCATGTTAAATATTAAACTTTGTGATAGTACATACACAAGACTGAAAACATATGGATTGTTTAGAAGGATTGCAGAGGCAAAATCTGTTCTCAAAAGCACACGGCAGCTTGGCTTAGGTTTGCCATGTTATCTGTGAACAAACTACAAGACTTCTGGAACAATGTCCTTTAACAGATAAGACCAGAGTTGAGATATCTGGCCATACTGCACAGCACCACATCTGTCAAAAACCAAACACATTAATCAGCACAAACACTTTGCATTACCAAGATGGCAAATATGCACCAGCTTGGACCTGGGCACCTTGCAGTCACAATGAGGTGACCATGAGCACCTTGGTATAAAAAACAATTTTTGAGTCAAAAGTAAGGCCATCTGTCTGACAGACAAAGCTTGGCACAAACTGCCTCATACAACAGGAAAATGATACCCAACAACTAATAATGAGAACATCAGTGCTTCAACAGAACCCTAACTGTTTCCAAAAGCAGAGCACGCTCACACATTTGTTTTGTGGAGTGTCACCAGCTGTATCTTCTGTTGCGTTTGTTGTTGTGCAAACAGCTTTGAGATACTCTAAAAATAAATGTGATGTGACTTGACCTTAGCTCCAGCTTATGCCAGGGTCAGTCACGGGCTTTTTTGGCCTAAGTCACTGGCACAGTGTCCTTATGATGACATGTATTAAACCGTGTTAATGCATATTCATGATCCCTCATTTTTTGCCTTCCTATTCCCAGGCAGAAAATGAGGGGTCTACAATCTAGACATACAAGGACACACACCCTCGTGTGTTTACACACACACACATGCGCGTACACATACACACATGCGCGTACACACACACACACACACAAATAAGATGCACGGATGCTTGTACATACCCATGCACACACAAACACATGAATGTTTGTGTTTATTTATGAACATGCAGAAATGCTCATGTGCACCACTTGCTAATATGTGCCAGCTTGGTAATGCATTACACACACACGCACACACAAGCTAAAGCGCAGCTGTTTTTAACAATGTGGTAACCATGGGTGTCAACAGATGATACAGTCATATCTTGTGTTTTCCTGTTTTGATTACAGGCTGTAAAATCATTTCCATCTCAACAAGACACATGTGACCTCCATTTAAAGGAACATTAATCAAATCTTCCCATGCTATTATGTTCAGTGCCGAAGGTACTTTACTACAAACTGTGGTGGTTTACTTAATTACTTAATCTAATTTCTTAGTCTGACCACAAATTCCTTCCACCTGAGTCTTTTCCCTCTATACTTAATGTGGTTTTGTACTTTTCCCAGAATGGATTTTTGTTCTCCCCAAGGAATGGATGGTGAAACTGATTTATTTTGTAAATAGTAGCTGTGGTTGTGGCATTCGAAACTACCCTGATACTCAGACTGCATTTTGATTTCCTTTGCACTAACAAAGGGTATGTTGGCCTACAAAAAAATAGTAGTCACTTAGTTATGTCCCGTTTGGTCTTCCTTGTGATGTTATTGTATGTATCAAATTCCTGCCAGTCCATTAAATACTTGCATTTGTGATCTTGCATTCAAAAGGGCATCACATGCACATCTGTGGAAAACACTGTCACTACCAAAGTCTTCCACATTAACCAGATGAATATCATAGTTATACTTGGTTTCTGAGGTAGTGGCTCTCTGGTGTAGAGGTTAGCACAGTTGCCATATACGCAAACGATCCTCGATTTGTGTCAGATCAAACATGTTGATTCATCTTCTGTAATAACCGCTTGGAGAAAACAGTGGAATGTACCTCTATCTTTAGATTCAGCAAGAAAGCTGCTGAGATATTTTTGTCAAACTGGAAAAGCTAAGAATTAGAGATGTGCACAGAGAGATACTGTACAGTCTGATGCCCTTCCTGCTGTCTTGGGTTGCTGTTGATGATAATTGGCTAATGTGGGAGGTTCGTCATCTCACACAGCTCACCTGGGCTTACCAGGCTTTTAAAACTTGCTCAGATGAAATAACCTACTCTCTCTTTTTCTTTCATGCCACCTACACCAACATCAATCCTCTTTGCTGTTTGTGTTTTGTTACTTTATTTTCAATAAATTATTTAAGTTAACCTTTTGAGTGGACATCTGCCTTGATGCATACCTTCAGCTTGTGACACCAGGAACCTGACTAATAGAAAGCTTCAGACAGGCACATTCCTTGTGCCTGTCCCAGTGGCCTTTTACAACATATTTTATATTAGTTGAAGAGGAGTCCAAAATGTTCAGAGGGAAACCTACAGCCTTAAATTGTAAAGGACAGATATCCAAGTCAGAAAAATACAACTGATGATATAATATGTCCCTCCAAGCCTGCACAAGATAAACAGGTACTAAAAAAAATGATGAAAGATTTCTTTTATTCATCTGTCCTCGTGTTTGGATGAAGTTTATCTTTAGAAGGCATTAATCTGGAGTTAGGTGCATCAGGAGATATGTATATAGTGGAAGACTGTCTTGATGACAGCAAATGTTTAGTCTCTTGTGCATTTTTTTTTCACACACTTTTCCTGTTTATTTTAATTTACTTATTCCTCTGTAAATTGCATCCATCTGTTGATGCTGCAAAAGCCTTTATCACATGACAACTACATCTGGTACTAAAAACTTGACTTCAGCCCTTCATTATCCCCATGAACGGGGTAGAAATTCTCCTTAAATGTCATCCCTGCTTTCATTCTAATGTTTTACGCTCCTAGCTTTGCAGGTGTGAATCCTCTCTGCCAGGCTGAACAGGAGGAATATGCTTAATGGTATTTAAAGCTGAGGTGCTCGTGTCATTTAGAAACCACACAGCTCTGACTTAGCCAGCCCTTAGAGAGCCACAGTACAGGTGGATCATCTCTGTTCTCTCCTTTCTCCACCGAGGCCCCGACTGTCTGCTCCATGACTCGCTTTTGCTGTCAAGGCTGAACAGAGTAATCCCTGCAGTAAAAGCCTTGCAATAAAGGTTCACACTTTCTCCTCTCTCTTGAAACCCGCAGTACACTCCTATTGTGTTTCTCAAGTTCATTTTCTGGCTGTGAAAGGGGGTCAGGTGCATTCTGTTTTCATCAACAACTGTAACCAATGGAAGCAAAAGGCAAAGAAAAACAAAAACAAAGCAAGTAAATGGAAAAAATGTAAGCAGAATGGATATGCGCTGTACATATTGATGTGTATTGTTGGCAAAAGGGAGAAACAGATTGGCCTTTTCTTTGGCAATAAAGATAATACTCTAAAAAGACCCATCTGTCTTATTGAATTCCAGCAGCAACATCAACACACACACACCCACGCTCCCTATTAAAACACACTCGCGTCATAAGCAACATGCACACACACACACACACACACACACACACACATATGCTAAAGGGCTACTACCCAGCTGTGTCTTCCATTCATAAATGTCATTGACACTGTGCTCAGTATGATAAATCTCAAATTTGTCCATCATTTGCATAATAAATGATTAACATTCAAGATCAAAGGTTAACCAAAGTGAGTTGATTTTTTTCAGCACCGCAGCTAAACTGTATGGTAAGATACTTGTTACAATGTTCTTTCTGTATTGTGATCAGATGCCTCTACAAGGAGTATACCTGAGTGCGATATCAGGTGCAGTTGCTTGGAAACAAATAGGATGTGGTTGCATCGCAATACGTGCACCCATGGATATTTAAACTGCACTTGAATTAGGACATTTTGAAATACATTAATTCACATTTTATTGCAGAAGAAATTTTATGGAATAACGGCTGCATATAATGAATGTAATCGGCGGAAGGCTAATTCAGTTAAAAAAAAAAAAAATCTTTCAGACCAACATGCTGCCATCTTAACCAGATGTTAAGTAAAATGTACAGTGCATTATTTTGACCTACATTAGGATGTGAAGATGATTAAATATATATAATAGTATGCTAAGATATATAATACATATTACATATAAGTTCTTGTTAAGAATATATCTGTTTTACAGGAAAGTGAAGAGCCAGACTGAAACAGAATGTTCTTGAAATTCAATCATGTGAACATAAAATACTTTATTTTAAAATAAAAGATTTTAAAAGAAATTGACAAGTTCTAGCAGGCCTCGTGCTGAACCCAACACGGATACAGTACAACACATGCATGCAACAAAAGACATTTTTGTTTGTGGTTTTTTTTTCTTTTCTTTTTTCTTTTAACCACTCTTAGGCTTTGGCCATCTCTATTGGGCTGAGTTCTTGGCTCTGACTGGGTCACTTGCAAAGGAAAGTTTATTTGAAGTTAAACTGTAGTTGATTTACTTTGCTGTTTAGGGTCATTGTCCTGGAGCTTCACACATTTTCTTCTGAGCTTTCACTATTACACAGCTACTCTGACATTATCCTGTTAGATATCTTGATAAACTTGGAAATTCATTTAGCCTTCAGTGACAGGAAGTGGCCGAGCCCTAGAGCCAAAAGAGCAGCAACAGTACACATTTGTCTTACTGTGGGCAGCCAAAACATACCTTGAAGCATTAAAAGTTATCTTTAAAGTGTGACACACTCTATTTTTAGCACCTGGCAATTGTACAGGGTCCTACAGGTGGTCAGTATGTATAACACACACTTTGAAAATTGTTTCACTTAACATTTGAACCAACACATCAACTCCCTGACCTCACCCGATAAACGGAATATGTTCATCTACATTTAATTTTCTAATTAGATGTAATATTTGAGTAGTTGAGGATTTAACATTAAGTTTTGTTTTTTAATTAGTTTTACAAATGACTTACATTATTTCATTACCAACTGTAAAATAGGCAAAATATATATTTATAATCCTCTCATACATGAAGGGTACAACAAGCACCACAATAACCAAAATATAAGCAATGTAATTGTTTTAGGAGAACAAAATATGCAAAAACAAAAATCCAAGTTTTGGATCACATGTCCTATTAGCTAAGCTAAAAAAAAGTATATAGGCTATGTAAAAGTGTTCATTTTGAAACAGGTCATTAGCTTCATATTAAAATTCACTACACAGCTAGCTACAGCAAAACACAAAACAAAGCAAAACAAAACATTTTAATATATTAATCAACTGTAGCAGTCAAAGTTTATCACATCATCCACATCTGCTTCCATCTCTCACATCTTTTCCAGGCCTATTCCTCTCTCTCATCTGCCATCTACACTGCTGAACCCCAGTCTGCAGCCCTCATCAGCTCTGCTTCTCAGGCCTGAACCCCATTGGATTTGGTTGCTCTGCTCCAGAATTCATCCTTTATGTGTTCTGGACTGTTGATCTAAACTTTCCACGCTGCTCTCCACATCCACTTCCCCGTCATCCACGTTTCCCCACCTGAATATCCTATCCCTGACCATTCTGACCTGGAAAAATTCAACTTTATCTAAATACAGTCATTTGTATACATTTATCACATCCAACTAGCCTTCATATAAAAATGTGTATAAACAATTTTTATAAAACCATTTGTACCTAAAACCGCTAGTTTCTAGGTATAAATGGTATTTTTGTTTGTTTGTTTTTTCATAATTTTAAACAGCCCAGTCATGAAAAGTTGTGAAATAGGAGATTATGGGGTTTTACATGGCTTAAAAATATCATAGGAGTATGACAAAACATCCCAATTTATCCTGCTTCAATGAAAAAGATCCTGCAGCTTTACAGCTGAATAAAAGAGTTTGTAACTGTTAGAAAGAATCCAGCATCCAGTACCAGACATCTATACATTTACCCTTTGAACATTTTACTTTGATGTACTATTGGTTATCACCCTTTTTAGGCCTCTGTCTTCAGCATAGAATCTAAGGTCTCCTTCAGGAATCACTTCTTAATTTAAAATGTAGTCAAATTATTATAAGTTATTATAAACTGTTCTTTGCTTAAGTTCTATGATTGTGCCCACTGTTTCCATTTTCCATATATATGTTTATTGTAGTATATGATATCTGTTTCTTTCTTTGTGAATTATTACATTTATTTTTTCTGCCTGATGTCCCAAACCACTGAATGTTGTGATCTCTTGCTCTAGCGAAAGGGACAGTCCAAACTCAGCCAAGCACATCACCACATCTGCTTTAATCCAGCCCGCCAATCTAGCATGGCACAATTATTCATGATGTTTTTGCTTATTTCCATAATGAAGGGGTTAATTATGCTTATGAGATGCCCTGATGATCTTGTCTTGAGTGTTTGGGACACAGCTGTAGGTCTGCAAGCTAAATCATGCGCTAAATGTGTCAACTAGAATTAGACCCATTTGGCGTCTGCTGACGGTGAGCTGTTTGCAGTGTGAGGAGCCCAGGCAGCAACTTGGCTGTGGTCAAGTCAGGCGGGAGGGGTTGGGTGGATATCAGTCATTACCCATTGGCCCAGACAAGATGCAGCAAGTCAAGCAGAGCTCCCACTGTGTTTTGAAGATCAGTTGGACAATAAAGTTTATGCACCCATGAACAACACAAACATATTTCATTTTAAGTGCAGCATCAGAGGGATATCATGCTCAGTTTTTTTTGTTTGTTTGTTTTAATAGGGCATTTACACCCATCAGAGGCAAACAGAATATCACAAAAAAATGACTCAAGCATCAGTAGTTTGTTACTCATCTAAGTACTAATTACTGAGATCACGTCGGCACATAAACATAGAAATTTAATCAATAAATGAATTAAATGGAAGTGCAGCTGCTTAACTTAATACAGTTGTTCACCCTCACCACGTAATTTTGCAGTACAAATTTGCCGCATTTTCTTTTCATATTAAGTTTGATTTTTCCATTTTTCACATGAGAATAAATATAACTGACCGCTGCAGTCTGTGCTCAGAACTCAAAACATGCAGCAGTAATGATGCATTCCAGATACCTCAAATTCATTCTGCGATCTTGGATTGCTAACTCGGAATATGCTGGTCTGCTCTGAATTTCTGAGTGAAAAATCTCAGTTGAGGGAATGTTCCACAAGAAATTTCTGAATCAGAACTCAAAATTTCCAACTTATTCAGGAAGCACCACAAATATACAGTGATGTGGAGACAGTTCTTACCTGCTGCTCTGTGTCAGTTGGTTCTGAAATAATTTCTGTGCCTTCTCAAATGCGATTCCCAGCTACGCCATCAGGAGTTCAAACGGCCCCACTGACATCCTGAAATATGTACGAAAGCGGTCATGATACAGTTTCAACTCCTGGATCATAACACAAAATTCTTCCTGCTGCTGCCTTCTCTTGAGAATTGAATCCACTGAGAATTGAATAATTTGCAAAAACTGAACATTCTGGATGTGTACATATGTTACACGAAAAGTTTGCATCAGAAAAATTCGGAATTTCATTTCAGTTTTTTACAATTTGCTCGAGGTGTCAAGGCCTTTAGCTGCATAATAATTTATCTTAACATCTTGAAAAAGTGAGATGGAGATAAAGGAGAGTCACCTTAAAAGTAAAAGCTGTGCCTCAGTACTGCAGCTAACATGTTTCAAAAGGTGCAACTTTTACTTTGAAAGCAAACTTTCTCCATTTCCAGTCTGTATTGCACTTTTCACAAATCCACTATAGACAGTAGCTGGCCAGTGTCTGTAAAACACCTTCATCACATCCATTAAAACTATGACTACAGCAATCACAAGAAGGTTTATGCTAACTGGATCTGTGCTACTGCTCTGAGGTTTACAGCTCTTTGTGGATTTACACAACTGAATTCAACAAGATGTAAGCACATGCTTCATGAGTTGTCCTGTTCAATCCTCTGCACTGACAGTACTCTGTTTATGCTGTCTTTATACTGTTAAGTATAAAGGTGGAATTCAGTAAATGAATCTAAGCATTGTAAGCTTAACCTCAAATCTGACCGCCAGCAACGCAGCCACTGCGAACCAGTCCAACACAATACTTTATTTTATATTCAACACATTACTGCACGCTAAGTGATTTAGCCTGCAGCTTTAAATAACACAGTTAGTCTACCTCAGTTTGTTTTGCACCACAACATGAAAAATGAAATATGTACACCCCCAACACCTGCTTTAAAAACCAGAGGACTTATATGTAGCTTTAAATTTTCAGTTTATGAGATACCCATGTGCAGTCCTTACCTTTAAATCTAACCTCTCTTCTTCCTCTTCTGTCCTGTCTTTCTTATGTTTCTCCATCCCTGAGTGATGTTAGCTTTTTCTTTTCTCTCCCTGTGAAGTAAAGTAGCTGCAGCTTTAGCAAGCAGACTGTAGGTACAAACAGTTTGTGTTTGCTAATGTTTGTGGAGCTAATATTTAAAATTATCTGCTAATTAAAAAAACATAGCTAGATAACAGCTAGCTAGATACTGAAGTACAGCAACCGCAACTTCTGGACATCTGCACTCGTTCCGGTGTTGCGTTCAAAACACACACACACACACACACACACACACTAGATAAAAATACTTTAACTCCTGACTATAGCACACTGTTTTGCCTCTTTCTTTCTCTTTTTGTGCCACATAATCTGGTGTTTAATACACGAACAGGACTGCCTTTCATATACTGTTTAGACTTAAATCAGTTTAATGAAGGCACGCAGTGATGTGAAAAAAAATACTCGCCTCAAATGCGTTAAACCAAAAGTAATGAGCCTGTTTTGAAAATGTAAGTAGACAGTACAGTTAAGTACAGTTAGGTAAAAACTTGTCCGAAAAATAACTAATGAAGTTCAGTACAGATACCTGCAAATTCTAATTAAGTACAGTAACAAAATATTTGTACTTCATTATGTGAACGAGAAAGCTTTCACAGGATTCTATGCAAAACTAAAAAAAAAAAAGAAAAAGAAAAAACTAAGAACAGTTTCTCTAAGCATTGCACACTCTGACCTTGGAGTGAATTTGCTCTGACATCCACTCCTGGGAAGATAGAGGTATTGTATTAGCACGCACCTAAATGCTTTAGACCAGCAATCTGCCAAAACGTATGCTTTTTTTTGGAGGTCATACTTGCCGGTGACCAGTTAATAAATTGTATTTTTCTCAGAAGTGCAAGGCTATACTTAGGTGAAAATGTTCTTTTTGATGATTGTGCATGGACGCAGAGGTCTACACTCAATTAACAATAATCACCAACTTTCCAACCAAGGCTTTAAACCAGGGTACTGGTTAAATAAAAAAAAAAAAAAATCAAATTTTCTATGAAAATCCTTATTTTATATTTCTAGTAACTGGACGCTTTCATACAGCATATTCAACATATTGAACTCTTCCCTTTTGAAACAGAGTAAATTAAACTGTAGTTTTTTATAAATGTACAAAATATGGAGGTATGTTTGAACATAAAATTGATTTTAGTTTGCTCAAATTAAACTCTTTGATTGATAATTACTTCTCTCTGAAATGAAAATAGTTTATTTAAATGCTGTTTTATCAAATCCAAATAAGGTGATTTGTCGCTGTTTATGTAATGTTGTGTTATCTTCTTCTTCTTCTTAGTTGTCAGAATCTTTATACAGGATTCATTATAAGAGATTTTTTAAAAAGTCAGAAAAGTGACAGCTACAACAAAATATGAATAAGTCATTCTAAGACTTTAATCACACGCATCTCATTTCCTTGTATATGAACCACAATGCAACATGTTATTTTTATTTTACAGCTGAGTAGACTAGTAAGAACCAAATGCATGAAGAGAATATTGTGATTTAACATCTACTAAGCTTTGGGCAATGTCTTCCCTGTTTTCATTTGATTTTAATCAGCCTGGGATTTTCATCTGCTTGAGTGTTGGCAGGGAACAACAGAGGTAAATGTTCTGCTCCTAGTTGATTTTTACATATTTATTCAGATCAAAAGTAGGCTATACCTGCAAGCATCTGCTGATTAATATGTCATCAACTTTATCTTGAATGCATATAGATGTCTTGGTAATTTACATGCAACAACAGTATGATATAGAAAAAAGCAAAACACTATCTTGGGCCTTAACTCTGGTGTGTTTGGCTGCAAAACAGCAAAGAATTTTCACTTAATTATTGGCAGTTTCCATCGTTTCCAAACATGAAAGGATAGTTTTCCCCTGCCGTCCAAAATGGCAGAAAATAGCTGAATTATATTTGTGACTAATTAAAGGAAATTAAATTGAATGAAGTCATTTCTCCTAGGATGTAACTTAAGCATTTGTCTGATGACAAACACTGGAGAATTCCTTTGACACCATAAAGGATCACAGAGGGAGGAATTAATGCTCGGGTTTTATAAAAGCATGAAAATAGATGCATGTTATTGTTATAAACGGTTTGAGATTTTAGAACATACATGTGTTGTTATCAGTTGCCAAGTGCGTAAAACAAAAAATAACTCCACAGGAATTACATTAAGTAAGTTTGACTTTGTTCCTTATACTGTTATAATATACAGTTGTAATGTCTTGATGCTGTCACATCTTTGATATCCCTGTTTAAAAAGACTCGCAGAGGAAAGTAATTCAGTCATTCCCATGGTCGTGAGGACTATGCATTTCTACTGCTGTTTTGCCATCTTGGTAATAGTAAAAATTTGATTAAAAAAAAGTAAAAATTACAATCCAAATAACAAAGTAGATGAAACATCTGAGAACATGTTTCCCATTAAAATCTGCATCCCTTTCATTCCATCCCATTCTTTATTCTGCATTTCCACTTGTTCAGGGTCACTGAACTGCTTAAACCATTATTTAATAAAACCATCAATAATATTACAGTCAAATCATTTCTTTTCCTTTTATGTTTTTTTAGGTTTCCTAAATTATAAAACAGATAACTCTCAAACAATAACTCATTCTGAGCACTTCAAATCACAATGTGGAGAAGAGAGGAAATAATAAGAAGTATAAAACAAGAAAATAATCTAAGGATGATAAAAGTGGTCTACAAAATCAAATTTGTTTAATTTCAGCCAAAATTGCTAATAAAGGACAAAAAAATGATCAAATAATTACATAAAATAGCACAACTATTAATGACTGTGTTCATCTAACAAAGAGACTGAATCACTTAGGATGCCTCTTTACAAGGCTAGAATCTACCTGAGCTTAAAATACCGCTCATTCACCATTCTAAGCAGATAGTAGAGATGCTATGCAAAGTGCTACTGTCCTACTCTTGGGGAACAATTTGGGTTTCAGTATTCAGTGGTTTGTGGAGAGGAAGAGCAGTGGCTTGAATCTCTAACCATAACTGAAGACCCACTTTGCAACCAGAATCACAGCCAGGCAACTTTTATTTATCAGCAGTCTAATGTTACATTAGTCTGACTTTCATTTTTTTCTTTTTTTCTTTTTACATTCAGCTGGTATTCATTATTAATATGTATTTTATTTGATGAGCAGTATTCAGTTTCATTGAGTTTCATTTGTATAGCTTAAATTCAAATGTTAAATTTAAATGTTTTTTTTTTTTACCTGTCTCAAACCAAAACTGTTTGGATCATCTATTCATCAATGCATTCTCATCTGCATGTCCTTATCAGGGTCACGGGGGAAGGGGGGCTGGAGCATATACCAGCCAGGTCATCTATCCGTAAAGAAAAAAGCAAAGATATGAAGAGAAACTACAAAATTTGGGGACTCGGTGTCCATTTTCTGCCCCGGCAGCTTTATTTAAATCCCAAAAGTTTATCTTGTACAGAAACCCTCACCTTACACTGTTTCCAAGATGAAAGCTTTCAAAGAACGGACAGTTACATATACAGTGGAACCCCGACTTACGAATACCCCGTTTCACAAAAAATTCAAGTTACGAAGGCACTGAATGGCAATGTTTTTGCCTGTGTTACGCAAAATGCCCGAGTAACGAAATCCGCTGGCTCTGATTGGCTGAGCTTACAATGCCCACAATGCCTTCCGAATCATGTGACAACCCCTTGGCTTCCGTACTTGCGCTTCGCTGTTCCACTTGAACAACATATTGTTGTTCTAGCCTATAGCCTATCATTCAGCATCGCCTCAGTCAAAACGCGCGATGGGTGCTTCGACTTATGAAAGACCCTCAGGAACGAATTAATTTCGTAAGTCGGGGTTCCACTATATTTTTGATCTGGATGGGTAAATAATGCTGCCGTGTGGTAGGTGAAGAACAAGAAATAGTTCATCGTTAAAGCGTAAGCGCTACACAGCTAGCTGAAATGAACTACCACATGTAAATCTTACATTTTGTTGACTTGAACATTTACTTGCAGTGACAGAAATGATCTAGTTTTATTTGCCAGATTAATGCCATGTCAAAAATGTAAAGTTGATCGCATAGTTTCCCAATGTCAGGTAAATAACGCCTACAGTTTAAATGAGCCACCACTAACCGCCTGGGCTTCTGTTTAAAAGCAGGGGCTGGTGTAATTTCAGGAAGGGTTATGAGAGGTGTGTTCACAGATTGGTACCATAATCTACACGCTTCTGGCATCTTTAAAACCGTTGATAAGTGCATCTGATAGCACAGCAACTGTCTGGCATTTTGGCTAAATTAAACTTGAAGACGTTCAAAGGATGGCTGGAGGGCAAAGGACCACAGTACTGTTTTGCCCTCCAGTTGGGCATGTCCCAGTTCCTCTGATGTCACGTGAAAACTATGGATTCACGTGTCAAGCCAACATCAAATAAAGCAGCCCAAATTCTCCAATCTCAAATAAAATGATCAGTGTGGCCATTCTGCACCATGAAAATTAGACATTGTTTATTTCTTTGTAAGTGAGCAAACCTACAAATTCAGCAGGAGCTAAAATAAATATTTACCTGACTGTGTGTTTGACTGGCTGTTTGACACCAAAGCAGATTATATCCTGTACATTCAAAATAAAAAATGAAAAAAATGTTGATTAAACTAGCAGAAGTAAGAGGATGTGTTCTGAAGCACACATTTTGTATCAACTCCCTGTATATACTGTTGAGGCAACACCATACACCACAGTGGAGACAGTGGAATTACCAGGTCCTATGACACCAGCAGGAATAAATAGCTCATACGATCTGTAACTACCTTCATCCATAATAAGTTATAGTGCTTTCAGATTTCAGGCCAGGTTTTTGTTTCAAATGGTGATAAAAATCCTGCTATTGAGCCCTGTAACCTTGTTTCTGTTGTTACCTTTTAGGAGTTTCTCTAAAGTAGCAAAAAGCTCTGCCACTTTCATGGAAGAGTCAGCGTTCGTGCCACAGAAGCAGAGACAACCGGGGTTTAAATTAAGATAAAGTGTCATGACTGTGCTCAGTGTTCTAGTTATAACTTCCATGGAGGTCACAGGTCACACCTGGACTATTCTTTCTCTGCTCTAACTCTGTGTCACTTCCACTACTGAGGTCAGTCCCAGAAGAGCTTTGTGTCAATGCTGGAGCTCTGCTTGCCTCACACGGTCACCCTGACGAGGCATTTCTGGCTCTTGCTCTTCAACATTTGGGTCTTTTCACAGTTGCAATAGTGATAGAGTTCAGTTGTTTTATCTTCTATTTGTATAAAAAAAAAAATCTATAGGACTAGAGGGGGCTCGTTGAAATACTTTGTCAAGAAAAAAAAAAACAGTTCTTGAACAAGTATGTAATAAAATGTGAGATGTGACAGTTTTTTGGGTTACTCATCAAACACATACCGCCTGCTCAATATTCAGATGTTTTCAAATGACACACACTGACACACTTTTCAAGCTATCCAGGACTTGTCATTCTTCTTCCTATTCTTTTACAAAGATGTCTTTTGTGTTTGAGAGGAAATTGGATGAAAGAATCAGAAAAAAATGTTGGAATAAAAATAGCTAAACAGTCGGAAGCCATTTCAACAATAAGTCAGAGACACAAGGAAAGGAGGCGGGGACATCCAACCTCCAAAATTAGCTCTTTCTTCATATCCAGAGCTGTATTTTAAACAAGCTGCTTCCAGGGTATAATTTAGAGGTTGAAACAAACATAAAATCTGGTGCTAAAACATTCATGAATCTCTCTATCATGTCCACAGAATTTTATGTATGTGTTAAAAAGAACAAGGTGAGGCACTTGAGAAAGCAGGGGATCTGATAACAGAGGACTCTAAGGTACTATGGACCTTTGTACAACAATAACCACATTGAAGAGAACCACTATTCAGAAGAGATGATCTACCAGAAAAAGGCACAGCAGTGTGAGAATGTGTCTCTGAGAGGCATAAAGAGATGCAAACAGACCCATCAATGTGCAGAATATTTTCACAGATGAAACCCAGACAGTCCTATCAGTCAATGGGAGGCCTTGCTGCTGATAAGCCTTTGCAACTTGAAAGATCTCTCCCCTTACTGTCGTGTATATAGAGCATTGTTTTGTGAAACAAGAAAAATCCATCTCCCCTGCACTGCTGGACATCCTGCGTCTGTGTGAGCTCACAGCCAGGCGGTGAGCACAGGCACAGTATACAAAGATGCATGCATTATCTCTGAAAGGAAATGGATAAGGATTTCTCAAGTGAGTCACTGTTGAAAGGATAAGCACATTGCATATCCTTCTCCATCAATGGTCCCTGCAGCAGCATCACCTCAACCCCTAACCAACTGCACTCCTTCTCTGCTCAAGCAGGTCCAGCTGAGAGCAAGCTGTTGCATATGCATCGGACGCAGTACATTTGAACCTACCTTCATGGTGGCTCATTCAGAGTCTAATCTGCAAAAGGATGTTATGGCAAGCAAGGAGAACCCAATTGTATATTACAAAGTCACAGGCGATTGACCAGCTGCCAGCCAGACACTAAGGCCAGAGAAAAGAGGATTGCTCCTCCTTGTGGTTTCCATCATTCTGTCCACACTCACCAATGGAGCGGAAGATGTCTCCTTGTGTGTCTTGGCGTCGATTGAATTCTACTGAAAGCAAGTACGAAATATTCATAGCCTCTCCTCAGACAGACATTGAAGGGAAGAAGAGGTCAGCTGGTAGCACTGAGTACTGCAGTACTGAAATTGTTGCAACTGTAATGCTGGACAGTCTCTTTGGTTGGATATAGTATTAAATTGACATAATCATGCAACAATAGCCTATGGATCTGAATATTTCTCTTTAACAAGTTTTATAAGTCACAGTGTTGTGTTTCCAAAAGTAACCCACACATATATTAGTGGGAAAAAATGACTCCTGGGTTTATTTTTAATCTATTTATCAGGAGCATTTATCAGGAATATACATAACAGAGTATGAACATAAAATAAATATGACAGATTTAGCTCAATTTCATGTTTAAGGTAATGAAAGTTAAGCTGTCACAGAAGACCCACTCTTAGCGGTGATAAAACACAAACCATCCCCGCGGTCTCATTGCAGAATACCCGGAGAAAACCCATGCAGGTCCGGGGCAAACATACAGATTCCACAGAGAAAGGCCTCAATCAGTCAGTGGATTCAAACTTTCTTGCTGTAAGGCACTAGTACTGATCATCACACCATTTGTTGTTGTTTTGATTCTGTTTTCTCAACAATCTTTTCTGTTCAGCTGAAATTTAAAAATTTCAATTGAAATTGATTTAAAAGCATTATTACGTTATTTATTGGTATTAAGAAATGTACTTCATGTAGCCTAGAAACCAAACAACACTGCTATGTTTGAATAAGTAAGAAGCGTGAAAATGAGTTATCTTGATTGGCTGATCTGAATCACAATACTTAGACTTGATATTGCTTCATGTTATAACTCTTGGTATGTGGAGGTAATGTGAGCTTTAATTATTCTCTAAAATATGACATTTTAGTTTTAGCTTCTCATTGACAAAGAATCCTTTTTGTCATATTTCATAAAATTGCATGAGCCTCGGCTGTAACAAAAAGAAGAAAGACTGTAAGCCTCTCTGAATGTGAAATTGGTTTTGGCTTAGGTCTTCTCACCCCTTTAGCTTATTCACAATACTTCAGCCCATGTTTTCTTCAACCTCACAAAATTCTCCCTTGTCAGCCACCTTCTGCACTCTTTTCCCTCAGTACCTCTGGCTGCTCATATTGAATATGAAGTTCTGCTCTTGGATGTGCTAGGATGTGCTAGGCAGGAATTACTTTCTCCTACCTTCAGGCCACTGCCCCCAGACCAGGTCTGTGGAATGAAACAACTGCTCAGTAAGCTCCTCATTTCCTGTGGCTACCTAACCATTTCTCCTCTTTCAACTCCTCTCCCTCTTGGATCTCCAGCACTGAAATGACCTTCCCACTCCTGTTAGGACAGCAGAGGTAACTCCTGCACTATTGAAACAGAGCTGAAAATTCTCTCTACCCCTGCATGAATCATATTTCATATCTCCTGTACTTTTACTTGCCTTAGAAAAAAAATGTCTTCATCCTTGTTGTTGCTCTTATCAGCAACAGAGGGTAGTAGCAGAGCCCTTTTTTGCATTTGACAAAATAATTAACACACTTAACACAATCCAAAGTGCTTTTTAAAAACAATAAGCTAGTGATTAGTGTTATACTTTCCAAAGGTAACAATCACCAAGGGCAAAAAAGGGTACGGTATTAATAGGCTGTTTCACATAAACTGTTGATCTGACAACTACCTGTGACAGACAGCCGACAGACAAATCTCTTCACCGTTATCTCGAGAGCCTCGGGACAGGATGCACAGACTGACAGTGTCTTTAATATTACACTGATACTGTATGGAAAAAATAACAGACCAAACTCAGTCAAGTACCTGCAACAGAACATGTAATATATTACTGTATGATATGACAATAACATCTGGTAGTAAACGTAGGTGATGGATTATTTTAATCTGAGTTTTTAAAATAATTCAATGGCTTATTGTCACTATTGAATGGTGCTATACGCACATAAGACAATTTGTCTGACTGTGAGCCACTGTGTAACACATAATTAATAATTCAAAATCATTAAAAATCTCAGTTTTATCCAACATTGATCCATTCATCCATTTTATACTACTGCCACATGTCCACACTGTGTTCTTTTAACAACACTTTAAGTGGTTGAGATCTGAGGAGACCAATTACTGCCAGAGACAATAAATAATTACTATAACTAATAATAACCAGTAATTCAACATTATGGCTGTCTCTTAACAATAAATAAACAATATACAATACTTCATCAATATCTGTAAAGTTACAGTAGCTCCTCATTCAGAAGGAATCTACAGGCTTGGAGAATCCTGCAATCAGACTTCTGAACACTCCCCTAGGGGAAAAGGTTCCCGACTCTAAAACTATGACTGAAATGCTGTTAGTAATTTCTCTGTCCACTGTGGCAGCAGAGGAAAGTCTTACTTGAAAATGAAATATATGATATATTGCCAAAAGTAGGGAGCAGTTCTAGTCCTTGGAATTGTTAGTTTGCTTCCCTGTGGATCCTGCCTATCAGTTCCACTTGTACTTGTTCTAATCAGCTGATAGTGGTGCAGTCTGCAGCGTGGATATGGACATTGCCATCGCTCTCTCATCCTTTTGTGCAAGTAAAATGCATCCAGTACAGAAACAACCATGTTTTACTGCTAATGTAACTTTGGCTTGTTGCAAACACCTACACAGACACCATGCTAACTCTAAGCTAGCCAGGAACCCAGAGTGATGTTAAAGCTGAGTGAATGTAGGCCCTAGCCCAGCAGCCAGACCCTGAACTTCCACAGGTAACAAATGGAGTAGTCAGCCAGTCAGGCTGCTGCCTCTATTTCTACCTGCTCATGTTTCTAAAGTAGAATCACTGTGGTGATCCCTTTGAAGTCTCACTGTACTGGTGTCCAACTTTGTTTTGTCTTTGTATTCATCACGAAACAAGGCAACAAGGAATCGAACTGATAGGTGATGATAATAATGGAATAGCTAAATTCTTATCAATTCCCATTCCTAGCCAAACGTATTCACTTGTCTGCCTTCACATGCAAATGAACTCCCATTCTTAATCCATAGGGTTTAATATGATGTCAGTCCACTCTTTGCAGCTATTACAGTGTCAACTCTAGACTTTCCAGAAGATTAAGGAGTATGTTTGTGAGTGTGTTTGATCATTTTTTCAGAAGCGCATTTGTGAGGCTGGACACTGATGTTGGACAAGAAGGCTCCCAGTCTCTGCCCTAATTCATCCCATAGGTGCTCAGCACATTGCTTTTAGTTAGCTCACCTTTTTAAGCTATGAATGTAATGTACCTTGTCTTTCTATGTGCACTCACTATACAGTCACACCACTATATAGACTGAAAATCTTTAGTACAAGTAATATTCATTATTATTGGTGAATGGTATTTCATCCATATGTGCAGTAGCCAGCACTATATTTATAGATACTGTACAATCAAACTGCATATTATGGATGAAAGACTAAGGATTAAATACTGTTATATTTGATAGGGTTTAATGTTTTCGAAATGCATGTTTTCAGTCATGAAAAGAGTTGTGTCAGTTGTGTCCTATGTTTAAGAGCACCATATAATTTCATCTATCAGAGCTGACAATAATGCATCAGCAGCTTTGGACAAACTATTGATTTTTGACTTAGAATGCATTTAAGTACACAGTAACTGTATGACAGAAGACATAATTCAATTCTCATTGCACAGAGAACCCTTTAGTCAGGCATATATGGCTTCAGAATAGCAATGCACCAGGCTACATTATTATACCTATCAAGCACACTAATGATCTACCTCAGGGGCACAGGTACATCCAAATAATTTATGGCAGGAAGAAATCTACAGGTTAATGCCCTCCATCAAAAGTCCACAGGGAAATGTACAATATAGTGTACTTCGCTCACAGATCACTTTGCTTTCTTTGCACAACTGTATCATGGCATTTTGTGTGATTGCTACTTCTGCTATCTCTTTTCCCCTTTAAATACCACATGCCACTTGACAGCAAAGCAAATGATTTGTTGATTGGGGCTGAGTGTTCCTGTTAGTTCGTTGCTGGTTTCAGAGTGTGAAACTAAAGGTCCCCTTTGGGAGATAATTTAGGTGTGGTAGCTATAATAACAACCTTGCCCCTCCCACCCCCCTTTGTTGTTAATTCTTCTGACTGTGTTATGGTTGAATGGATATACACCTTGCTCACAGGAGTGACGTGAAAAGCCACCCCCTTCAAATGCTGTCACCGCCATTGCATTACCCTCCTTTCCTCCTTTCCTCCCTCCCATCCCTACGAGCTGCTGAGGTGACAGGTCATAAATCCCTACAGACATGGGTGTGGGGGTTTTAGAGAGTGGGGTGGGGGCACTGGGGGGTGAGGAGGATGATGGCGATGGAGGGGTGGTAGCTGCAACACAAACCTGAAGGAAATTTCTCCTCATGCATAGAAAGCTGTTTCCCCCTCACCGACAATGTCTCCCTCGGGGATGCTACTGCCAACTCACTGCATGCAAAGTAGTCTCTCCCTCTCTCTTTCTCCCTCTGTGTCAATCTCTCCCTCTCTCTGTGCAAATGGGGTACGGGTCTTGGGGAACTTTGTGGCGCAGGATAAAAGGCGGGGAGCAGCGTCTCATGGAATTTGCCACCCTCCCTATCATCCAGATGATCCTGAATGCCAATTACCCTCCCCGGCTCTGCAGGGAGCAGCCTGTCACTCAGGATGCAGCTCGTGTGTCGGGCATTGAGGCGCCAGGCTAAGAGTTTGCCATTGAAGGAGTCAAAAGCTACGATACATAGAACTTACTGCTGGACAGCAGCGGGAACCTCGACATTCTCAAAGGCTTGAACACACAGAAAAAAATAAAATAAACCGACACCTACACAAATTTCCACTGCCTAACATCTGCTGGGTACATCAGCAGGTCAAAGAAGCATTTGACTCGAGAGGCCAGCTCCAGTGGTAATACTTAAAATGATTTCTTTAGAACAGCACATTAAAATCAATAAACGTACAAAACCACACAGAAAGAAGAGATGTTTTAATGCCTATCTGTAGCAAAATAGTGGTTCAAGAGAAGCATGTAAAAATAAAATAAAAGAGGTTATATGCTAAAAAAAAAGCTTTGATTACTGATTTGCTCACAAGCATGACGTCTCTGTCTGTCATCCTCCACGATTTATCAAGCTCAGAAATATCTCCTATGTTTACTTGTTTTGTTTTTTCCCTAAAAAGGCATTTGTGCTGTGCTAACATGCATCTTTTCATTCAAAATATAATTTGCAAAAGGGGTCAGTATAAACCTGTTGGCCTGTTTGAGCTTGCAAGAATTCAGTATTGTATCATAAGTTTTAGTACACATAACAGGAGAGAACTGTTTCAGATTACCCTCAGAAAGTTAAGTTGAAGAGAGCTTTTGAATCTTGTGTTAATTTAGTGTAACTTTAAAAGGGTGATGTTTTTTGTGAACTGGACAGAGCAAATAAGGAAAACACTACCCATAACAGAAGAAAACTGAAAGATTGTGAAGGTCCCAGTTAATTAAAAGCATATAGCTATATATATTTTAGCTGCTTTCAGAAACCTTTTTGTAATTAGGGGCCACAAGTTTGTTTTTTCATTCCCTCTCAGCTTCATTTAGGATCTTCTCCAACAGTGGACAATTGCTGTTACTGCAAAAGAGCCTGACAAAGTTAGAAACTAGTTTATCAATAAGCACACATATCTTACATCCCTTAAGTACTGAAGACTGATTTTAGATGTGTGTACTGAATGTTTAAATAAGTTAAAAATATTTTCCAATCTCATGATTTAATAAGCCGAACATTGTCGTCATTTCTGCTGCTCGGAGATGATATTAGTAAACAGCTGAACCACAGTTTAGTTCCATCCCCTATAAACAGTGTAAAATGAGCAGGTATGCTAGGATAGGATCTATGATGCCAGCTCTTCGTGTTTTTTATTTTTCACAGTTATAGGTGAGGTCAGCAGATATTTAACTACCTCAGTCAAGGTCAGAGCTGAAAATAATAACCTTACATTAATTACAGAAGCTAACCTAATTATTCTCATATTCTAATTTTTGTTTGCATTAAAAGACAAAAGTTTTCCCTAACCATTTGCTTTCATCATTGTGTTTTGGTTTTGTGTTATGTAGGCATTGACACTACTGCATTTTGAGTCCACAAAATCAGAGTCTGTATATTGAGAAAGTCTGCCTCTAGACTGGAGATTGTAACTTCAATTTCTTGCACTTCGATAACAGCATGTACAGTAACATCCTGAGATGCTTTAATCTTAATGGAATTGAATGGCAACTTAAAGTATGTATAGGATAAAAGCATAAAACGCCGAAATCAACATCAAAATGTGATTCATGCTTTTGAACTGAAGAAGCTACCGCAATGACATTTCTTTATGTTCGTATTCGTATTATCTCTTTCTCATCATTTTTTCAACCACTTTTTGATGATTCAAACACGTTATCGGTCATTCCTGTGCACAGATGGTGCCCAGATCCCTGTATGTATTGTCATTTTGTCTTTATTGCTAGCCAGCTTATCCGGCACTGATGGAATTGTTAAAAAGCAGATATGAGCAGAATCGAGGAGGACCAGCTTTTGTCAGAGCATGCGTTCCCATCAGATGAGAGCATGACGATAAGAATCTGCGCAGCGCCTGCAGGTCGTGTCACTCTATGCATAACAATCTACAGCTGTGTGGCTGAAAGGAAAAACACTAAGAGCCAGGAGAGAATGGTATATGAAAAGGGGTCTTTTGGTGATAAATATGCATAAGGTGTCTCAACTTGCCTTTTCGGCAAACCTGAATGATCAATATTGCACAGTACTGTTTCAAACAAAGAGACAAAACAAGGTCTTGTTTGTACTGTCTGGCGCTATTTACAGGTTGATACGGTGTGTGTGTGTGTGTGTGTGTGTGTTTGTAAGCATCTTGGTTTTTTTTTTTTTAAAATCCATATTGAGATCTCAGACCATGAAATGTAAATGATGTTTAATTTGCTGAAATTACCAAATTAAACAAAATACCCCCGCATTTAATCTACAATTGCATGTTTTTCCCTGCTTCTGTTTCTCTCTCTCACACACACTCACACAAACACACACGTGTGCAAAAAACCCACCAGTTCTTCTGGATATTATTATAAGCATATTATTTAATGGCAAAATCATGTCTACCAAACTTCTGGCTGTGCACACCTCACAAAGTTTGGTAGGAGTTATGTGTGTAAAATTTAATAAGTATTTCCTTTTCACTTGAGTTAAATACTGAAATGGCAGTTGAAATTAAGACCTGTCCAAACAACACTTAAAAAGAAAAGTAAGGCCAAATATTTATGATATAAGTGTACTGTCATTTTTGTAAGCCAACAATCAGACAGTACTGGCAGCTCTCACATATCGCCTGAAAATTATTCTCAGACACTGTCTCCCTCTGAGCAAAGACACGTATATTAATGTAGGTTGTTCAAAAAGCACATGCAGCACAACGGGTATAACTTAATTGACTACTGAAATCTTCTTATGTGTCATTGTGATCTAACTTTTGGGGTTTTTTTGCTGTTGTTTCAGTTTACTTGCTTCGGTGCAATACCATTTATAGTAACATTATTCCATTAGGGTACAATTTACCTAGTGGCTTACACATATAAAGAGAAAATACAAACATATTGCCTGCTTATTGATGAATATATAACTCTGTTACAATTAACAGTATGTGTGAGCAGCAAACTATGGATTTTTTAAGGAACTTTGAGTTTCCTGATCAAAAGGATATATTTTTCAAATTTACAATTTTTCCCTATCATATTTATTTAAATTGTTCACCCAAATTACCATAAAATAACATTAAAAAAGTCAAAAATTGAGAATCCCTGTACTGATATCTGGTCATTAAGATAGCAAGATTCAATTCGAGACAGTCCTATCTGCCTCAACGAATGAATGCAGAATTAAGTATGTGGGAAGCAGCATTACAAATGACATTTAGAAAAAAAAATACCCTCTTTCCAGAAATACTGTCATCAATACTCTAGGCAGCCGCAAAACCTAAAGTTCCCTGGCACTTTGCCGTTTATAAATTGAAATATATATTTAGGAAAATATGCTTGCTTTCTGTTACAAAGGTGTTACATAGCAAGAGTATGTATGTGTATGTTCATGTATACAGCAGTATAGTTCTCTATATTTTATATTATTAAATTAGGCCAACTTTCTTAATAAAACATTATTCGCACTGTGGCTCAGCAATGTGTCAGCTCAATAATCAGGAGCTAATTTGGAGGTCTGAACATGCAGGCAGTTGGGTAACAGCGATGGAGGAGTGAGACTGAAAAAGGAGGAGGAGGCTGTATATTTGTCTGCAGCAAGGCAATGACTTTGGAGTGTAGAAATGCTTTTTAAAAGTTAGGCAAATTAATATTTTGTGGCTATTTCCCTTTCCGCAAGTGTGCATCCATCAGACCACCAGAAGTGTTCCTTACTTTAAGTTCTGCAAGTCACATGTAAAAATCAATCATAACTTTGTCTGCAATAACAGTCTGCCCTACAAAAAAAAGAACCGTGCACACTTTCTGAGCCGCAGACACACTTTGTATGTGTCCATGTTTCACATGCCATCTTTATACATTTATTTCTTGTTTTTGTTAATGGTGTTAAACAAGACACTAGATGGTTAGAGTAAGACCAGAGGTATGGAGTCATTCATCATGAAATTAATAAAAAGTAAAAAAACAAAAACAAACAAAACAAAAACTGCAAACAAAAAAAAGACAACATATGAAATGATTTAAGGACATCGGCGTGTTGTTCAAATAGCACTAAGGGGGTATTTTTAAAGAACTGAATAAACTGTGTTAATGTTTGGCCAACACAACTAATTCTGATTTAACATAAAGATGCAGCTATGAGTAAAAACCTCTCAAATATGGATGTTTCTGTAAAAAGAAAAAAAAAGGTACTTTTGGCTGCTCCCTTATTCACGAGTGGTTGCCACAGTGGGAAATGTCTGATTTGGCAGATTTTCTAAAGCCGGATGCCCTTCCTGATGAACCCCCAAAGCCGTAAATTCTAAAGGGACTTTCACATAGGAAGCAGCAACTGTTGCGCTGTACTTTGAAATCCATTTTTTTCTATGGCTTACGCTGCGCAATAATGGGCAAAGCACAGTGCAAGTGCCTGGGGTTCAACAGTGTAGAATTTGACTTATGGTGTGAAGTGACGTACATATGTACGACCAACACAGATGAAGGGAACAGGAACAGTAGTTGTGAAGATCATGAAAGGCCACAAAAATTAACATAGTACACACAGACTGCTGTCATGTGACGTGCTGTGAAAGGCAAGAGTAGGACCCAAATGCAGGACTCAGACACGAAAGGGATAAACTAAGGAAGGCACCTTTATTGCTGTGAAAAACCCAAAAACTAAATGCAAGGAAACAAAAACCTAAAACTAGAAACTAAGAACTGGGAGCCAACTAGAAAATATAAAGGAAACAAGGAGCACGGAGGAAACACACAGCAACATTTGACAACGTGAAAACAGGCAGAGGGGAAACAGAGGGCTTAAATACACAAAGGATAACCAGGCAATGAGAAACAGGAGGGAAACGCAGCTGGGACTAATCAGGCACATTGAGATGGGGAGGAATCAAAACCAAATACACTAAGCACAGGACAAGGTACTGTCAAAATAAAACAGGAAACAAGGGACTGACACTAAGACGCAGGCTAGTCACTGGGACGGGGAAAGAAACAGACATGAGAACATTGCCAACTGGGGGAGACAGAAAGGAAACCCAGAAAACAGAAAACAAATGAACATGAAGACAAGGGAGACTAGACCCAAAACGTGGAATACTGCACATTAACAGAAACCTAGGGACTGGAAACTATCAAAGCACAAGCAAAACACAAGCAGAAAAGCAACCACATGAATAACAATAAATCAAAGAATACTAATCAATCCAAAACACAGTAACTGGGTGACAGACACAGTAACTGGGTGACAGACCCAGTACGGTGACAACTGCAACCGAGAGTCAACAAATTTTGAGCCATGTGCTCAATTTAGTGGTCAGCACAGTGCATATCATTTTGTATGTGAAATGGTCTTAAATATTGGAGACAGACATGGCCTTTGACCTTTTACATTATTCCTTCGTAAAGAGGCATGACCTTTTTGGCCACATTAGCATAAACATCCTGGAGTTATTGGCAAAATTATGCTTTGTCAGGTCACAGTGACCTTAATCTTTGAGCACAAATTTTCAATCTATTCATTCTTGAATCCAGTGAACATTTAATCCAAACCTTAAAAAAATTCCCTCATATGCCTGAGATATTACATCGCAATGCAATCATTAAAAAAATACTTTTAAAAAAGACAAACTAAGGAATTTGCCATCTGTAGTGACACTAAAAATGATAATAATTAATATTAATTATAATAGTGTTGTTTTTAACTAATAATGTATCTATCTATCCATCTATCTAATAATAATTTAATATTTAAATTTAATATTTATTCAAATATGAAACAGCAGTGCTGAGAGCTTCTTGTAGTTTTTACACACCTGTTCCACTGAACAATTTAAAACACAAGTAATGTCATTCTGACCTTTGGCTCAGGTCACTTCACCATCCTTCTGCAGATTCAGGTAGAGCTCCATATGCGAGGAAGATTCGAACTGGCATGCTGAACAGCTGCGAACAAAATGGGCTTTACTAGTGTGACAGGACGTATGTGTTTGATCAATAGAGACAGTTGCCTGTAAAGGTCAGGCAGGGCTGTTGGTAAGCACTGAAGTGAAACTTGTGATGAGCCTTGACTTTGCCTCTTGATCAGCACCCAACGCTGGCCTGGTGCATTGTGCCGGGGGAGCAGTTTGGAGCATCGCTGGATAGTTGTTGGCTCTTATGTGCCGCTTGGTTGGAGCATGACTGTGGGGCAAACACAAGTGATGCTCAGAAATAAAGACAAGATTGATTAGTTTTACTGTGACACACCTCCAACAACACTCCACACCACCCATACCATTCTTTAAACACAAAGCAGCCAGTCTGAGTGGACACATGTCACATCAGTCTGCTAAACTAGACTGTATAATTTGGGTTTTGGTTACTTAAACCGTTATTATAAAAGCCACCACAAACCAGACATTTGTCCATTTTTTTCTGTTTATCTAAAAATATATATTAATAGTAAACTGATTAAAAGTGAGAAATGCACATGATATGGTTGTGTTCTACCACAAAACAAATTCATTGAGGAAAAGTAACACCACTGTACATTTTAATACCATTTAGTAATAATTCCATATTGTATGATATCACTGTAACATATATACATGTTAGCCCTACTCTGAGAAGCTTTTTTTTTCTTTGTGGCCTTACTGTCACAAGTTAACTCTCATCCTACCAAGTGGGGCCCCCAGACCGCGTATACCTATATATTTTTTTTGTTATATATCACATGTGCTTTTGATCATTCCCATTTTTATGACTTTATTCCATTTGCTAATAATGTTGTGACGTCCCTGTGGTCCCAGGAGACCCCCAGTCCAAAACACCCAATCAGTCATTTTTAAGAAGAGAATTCTAGTTCTACTGGACCCAAGACAGCTGGAGCATGTGCTGCTCATGCCACTCATGAAAAAGAGAGCATATAGTGCTTCATTAAAAGCCCCAATCTGAGCAGCGATGACGGAGTGACTGAAACTCAACCCGCTGATGTCAGACTAGTTCTCAGGTGCTGCTGTTTTGCATTCCTATGACACAAAACTGTGGCTTCATTCTACAAGACAATTCTATTAACCCATTCAGTTTAGCATTGTCTTCCTTAACTATGCAAGGCCTTCCCTGAAAAAAATGATTTCAGTTTCTTGGATCCCAGAATCATCAGGCCCAAAGATTATGGGTATCCAATACTCGGTTGGAAGAAAATCGATTTTCAGTTTTCTGCCTTTTGCACAGTTTTCGCCAGATTCGCTTTTCTTGACATGTAATGCAGATGATGAGATTTTGAACATATTTAAAACTTTACAGCAAGGAACATTATCTTGAAAGTGTGCCTGAATTTGTAGGTTCAGTGTTTTGGGAAAAATCTGCCGAAGAATCACACTACTGGCCGGTTGTCAATTAGCCTTAGCTGTAAAATGTTCCTCTGGCTGCTTTTTGGTATGACTTATCTTTTCTGCCTTTCATGTTTCCAACAACACTAATTTTATCATTCTGTGCTTCTTACATGACAGACAAAATATTGCAATATTGAGGAAAAAATGTTAAATGGCATTACATTGTGGAAAGTAAAACCCATTAGCACGTTTTTTTAAATTTCTCTTTTTTTATGTATCTTGATATTTTGTCGGCATTGTGTGGAACATAAATCTTACAGATTTTCATCACTTAAATAAAATGGCAAGCAGTAAATATAGATCACTCATTACCACATCAAGTCTGTTCTCACCAGGTACCTAAAAGTGCAAATTAAATAATTACTATACAGTATGATAGCAAAATATGATTGGACATCTTTCCTGTAAACTTTGAAGATTGCAAGGAGAATATGCATTGTCAAGCACATAACATGTTCTCCATACATGAGAAACTGCAGCCTGGTACCCTGTAGCACATAATTGTTGGGGTAGTGACAACAAACCTGTGTATGCAAACACATGAATGTACTAGCAATAAGCATTTTTGTCAAGCTGTTTATCCTTTTCCTTCCTTGTTAGGGCACTGTGTGCTGTGAGGCAAAGCAGGTGTCCACTGGCTGGCCCTATGTACTTTTCAACATGGCAGCACCACACATAGGTTAATATGATAGTCCCCTGCCTTATCTAATGTGACGAGGGGCCTTTCTTGGCCGTGCCACAAAGCTGCTTTGAAGCATCTGTCAATGCCCTCCCCTGGATAAATGTCATGTGTGGAATATCTCAGGAGGCAGCTGCGCCATTGCAATGGCAACGGCAGGAAGCCAGAACACAGCCCAAAGCCTTACACTCCTACGTTTGGTACAAGGGATGCAGGTTTCTTGATTTTCTTTCTTTTTCTAACAGTCGGAAAAAATGGGGTGTGTTTTATTCAGCTACTGCCATTTGAACATAATCTTAAAAAAAACCATGGCAATGCAAACATTGTTTTTCAAACATTTCTCAGAATTCATTTTGAATGAAAAAAAAATCACTACATGATACTAGTGGCTGGCAAGCCTCTTTTGGCATTGGAGCTTACTGAGCGGTGGATGCTCATTGAAATCTTTGTTACCCATCATTAGACTAAGGTGAATAACTGATGATAACCTTGAGATTCTAATCAGATTGTCCTGTTTTTCCATCCAAAGAGAGGCCTCCTTTGCAGGTCAGCAATATTTAGTTTACTTAGAAAAACTTTCAGTCCTTGCCTATTCACATTGTTAAATGGATTGTAGCATTCATATCCTGAGCTTGCGACGATACACTTTTACCCAACAAAAGAGATGCACTATTAATGGCATTACTATAGTTTGTGAAGCCCTGCAGTTTACATGGATGAAATAAAATAATCGTGAATGGAGTGTTGAGGCTTCTTGTTGTATGACGGAAGCTACATCCAAGGTTACATTGATTAATTTGAAAACAAAATACATTTCAAAAACATGTACTATGTTGGATTTTCACTTTTCATATTAAAGTAGTTGTCCACTATTACTATTTTCGATCTAACCCTTTCAGCACTTGCAAGCTGCGTGGTTTGAAAAACCATGTCCGCTTCTGGTACGCTGTATGCTCTGTGCAAAATAATAAATGTACAGAGGTTGATACCAACAACTGTTTATCTGTCATAAATCAGTTTTTTTTGCAGTATAAAAATTTGACTGTGTGTAACCTGTTTTAAAGTTGTCAGTTATTGACAACAGGTCAAGAGCCACAGGTCTCACATTATAACACACAGGCTACTCCTTTACCGTCACTTTTTAACACTTAGGGGGAGTACTTCAATCCATAGTTTTCATGTGACATCAAAGTTACTTGGACACGCCTACCTGGAGGGCATAATGGTACTGTGATCCTTTGCCCTCCAGCCATCCTTTGAACATTTTCGAGTTTAATTTAGCCAAAATGTCAGGCAGCTGCTGTGCTATTGGATGGACTAATCAACATTCATTTACTGCCAGAAGAGGGTATAGCATGGTCCGAACATGTGAGCACACCTCTAATAACCTTGCCATACAGGCCCAACCCAACCAATTCCTGCTTCTTCACAGAAACCCAGGCAGTCAGTGGAGGCTCATTTAAACTTTAGGAATGAACTACCTGACATTGGAAAACTGCTCAAATAAGTTTATAGTTAGGACACAACATATATGTGAGAAATGAATACTACTTGAACTTTCGTGGCCTCACACTGTAAATGTCCAAGTCAACAAAATGGAACATTTACATGTGGCGGTTTATTTATGTAGCACTAAAATTTGCTTTAACAATGATTGATTGCTTATTCTACTCCTCCCACATGGCGGCATTATTTTATCCATCCAGATTGAAAATACATGTAGGACAAAATACACGTAGATGCCAACAAATTGGAGTTCTGAGAGAGACGTTGTCGCTTTTAGAGATGAAAAAATCGCCTGTATTTGTATAGCGCTTTACTTAGTCCCTATGGACCCCAAACCACTTTACACTACATTCAGTCATCCACCCATTCACACACTGGTGTGTGAATGTGTGTGTGCAAGCTACATTATAGCCACAGCTGCCCTGGGGCGCACTGACAGAGGCGAGACTGCCGAACACTGGCGCCACCAGGCCCTCTGACCACCACCAGTAGGCAACGGTGAAGTGTCTTGCCCAAGGACACAACGACGGAGACTGTCTACAGCTCGAACCGGCAACCTTCCGATTACAAGACGAACTGCCAACTCTTGAGCAAGATCGCCACACATGAATCACAAATTCCCAAAATTCATAGTTTGTCTTCATATATTTGTTTCTCTGCATGGATGAGTCTTGGCTTAAGACAGGTGAAATAAACAGCACTTTTGTCCTGCAGCACTACAGAGTGTCCACCACTGTCCATCATGATGGAGTAATGTTTTGCCTGCCAGGGTAGTGAGTCAGTCACATGACTATAAACTATAAATATCTGAAAAATATGTTACTGGTGGTTTGTATAACATATCACATTTGTTTCTGTAGTAGACCTCTTCCAATTTATGGTACATATTGTGAAAATGCTTGGGTTTTTTTTAGTTAAGCAGTGTTCAAAAAGAAGGTGGAAATACAATATTTAAGAAGTGGTATTGGGTTTTCAGAAAAAAAAATCCAACTATCACTCAAATTTCAATTCATTATTTTACGTTTTATTCTTTTCATTAAATTGGCCAATGCAAGGGCTGATTGCAGTTTTCATGTACAACTAATGCTGAACAATACTTACTTTAACTGAAATTACTTAAGCAGTTAAACATTCACACAGATTGAAAAAATGATAAAGGAAAGATTACTGGCTATTGCATTATGACAAAGCTAAATACAACTGCAGCCTGCAACATTAAATTTTGTTTCATGGAGACATTTTCCATCAAGAAGCATTAACTGGCACTTGTATTTCTGGAGAGATGCTCATCAGGCTGCAACATTTGATTGCTACAAAATCAACTTTATCTGTAGCTGATAAGCTGATAACTGGTCTTTGCTGAAAAGAACCCAATCACAGGATTTTTAATTAAATGGCTAAATGGACAGGTGGTATGATGAAACTATGCGGGTATTTTCCCCAAACTACAAAAATCATGTATCAAAAACAGTGAAATAATTCTTAGAACTAGATGTCTTTTTAAATATTGATTTTCTATATTGAGATGGTAGATATGTGGAACCAACTTAAAGAAATCATGTATTGAAACATAGGACCTAACATTGAAAATTTTGATTTTTTACTGTGAAAACCATACATATGTTTAACAATTCATTTTTATAAAATACAAAACAATCACACACACGCACACACTTCCATTTTATTTATACAGCGCCAAAACACAACAATAGTCACTTAAATGCGCTTTATATTGTAAGGTAAACCCTGCAATAATAGCTAAATACAGGAACAACTAAAAAGAACAGACACAAATCTGTGCTTTTCTTTGAGAACCACTGCCAAATCAAGTTTTAATGATCAGCTCATCATTTAGATGCAGAGAGACACCATCTTCCACGGATGAGGGAAGAACTGTAGTTGGGACTTAAACTGTCAGAAACTATATAAATGCTGAAACACAAGTGGAACACTTCTGAAAACAAACAATTTAGAAATCAATTCAGATTAAGGGCTATACAGTAACATTAAGACAATAATGCGCAACATGTCAGAAAACGGTGCAGGCCAACATGATAACTAAAAAGGCAGTTTCAGTGGAGCAAGTAGAGAGCAGTCAAATGATTTCAGCTCAGTGTGAATGTAGATTGGTGTTGTTCTACTTATCCAGTGAGGATGGAAAAGCCAATTCTTTCCACTCCAGTAAAGTCTTGGATAATTGGAGTTTTGTATTAAGATTGACACCAGATGAAAGTTGGTTATTAACACAGGGTGAAGCGTGGCAGATTGTTTATTAGAATCCTGTCACTATTTACAACCCAAAACGGCAGTGCCTTGACATTGAGAGTTCAATTGAAAGTGAGGTATCAAATTGATATTCTAGCAAAGGCAGGTTTCAGCTATGGACTTTGTTTCCCTGCTACTTTTCAACTGATTCAGAGTCTATGAAGAAATTCTGTGTGATGTCCATTTTCAACATCAATCTTCTATTATTTACCACAACAGATGCTGCAGTGTTAAAGATCTGAGGAAGAAAAAAGATTCTGGATTATATATATTTCCATTATAGTTGTCCCTATTTTAAATTCAGAAAGGAGCTGGAAGAGAGATTAATCAGATTAAACAGCCATCACAACCAAACTAATGTGACATTAAAGTGAAATGAGGCTGAAATATAAAGTAATATCAAAACAGGGACTGACATTGTACATTTATATTTCAGAAAATTTAAATTAACTAGATTAATTAATGCTTTTGCTTGCAAAAGTTTTGCAAGTGATGTTACTGAATATATGTTGAATATAAAATTAAATGTATATTATTTATTACCCTTCAGTTGTAAAAGACTGTTAAGGTATTGTTTCCCCTGCTGGGCAGGCGGGCGGGCGGGCGGGCGGCATTGACACAGTTTTTGCATTCAATAACCTGAAGAACGAGGCGGCGTAGCAGTCAGAAATTGATAGCATAGGCGCCTCTACTAAAACTCTCGGGGAAGTTCAAATCTCAGTGATCTTGAGCCCAAGGTCAGAGGTCAAGTTTTCTAAAGTCTTGTGAATGTGATAACTCAAGAAGGAAGTCACTTAAGACTTTCAAATTAATACCACAGGTGCATCTACTAAGAATCTCAGATGGGTTCAAATCCTGGTGACCTTGACTTCAAGGTCAGAGGTCAGTTTTCTCAAAATCTTGTGAATGCGATAACTTGAGAACAAGGCGATTTTGCATACGTGTATCTACTAGAAGGCTGAGGGGGCAGCACAGGCAGCCGTCAGTATTTTTGGCCTATTTCTCCTGCCTGGCCATGTGAAAAATACTTTTAAAGAAATGGAAAGTACTAATTTCTTTCTATTTTTAAACCTTGAGGTACTGGAGTCTTCTGCAGGGACCCCAGTACCTCTGCACTTGTTGAGTGTCCTATCATCGGAAGGAAGGACACAAAAAATCAGATCTGAATACTTTTGGGAGGTAGTATGTATCATGCATGCGGACATGCGGACATGCAGACATGCTATGTAGGCTGTGCACTGTAAAAGAATATTCATGTGTGCAGTGTCTTGTTTCAAACTTTTTTTTTCTCTTATTTTATATCTGAGCACTGACTTTCCCATCTCAGAATTCTTGGCAGAGCTCTGAGCTGTCCTTGGTGCTCACAGTTTGGGGAAGGAGTTGGTTGGTGTGTGTGTGTGTGTGTGTGTGTGTGTGTGTGTGTGTGTGTGTGTGAGACATACTGTCTGGCATAGTGGTTGAGTGTTGCTGCTTTACCCTCCCAGTAAGTCAACGTGCAGCAGTCTGCCACAGGTAAGCCAAGTCTGACTTTCATTTGCGCTGGTACTGGTGCTACTTTTCTCATTCTCTCTCTCTCTCTCTCTCTCCCTCCCTCCCTCCCTCCCTCCCTCCCTCTCTCTCTCTCTCTCTCTCTCTCTCACACTCACACACACACACACACACACACACACACACACACACTGTCTCACACACACACAATAAAATATTTGGACAACCTTATCTGTGGCACACCAGCTTGCTAAAAACACCACAACATGCCTAATGAATCTGCATGGATTTCATGAAGCAAAATCTGTCTCTACAGTATGAAATCACTTGATATGTTTTCTATTTGTGCAGTTAAATTTTGCAGCATCCCAACTTTAGCCCAGTAGCTTCAGTTTCTAGTAAGTGATGATGACATGAAGCTTGAGGCTTTGGCACATGGAACATACAGCCAAAATTGGCTTATCTATCACGCGAAACAATAATGATGTACAAAAAATGCAATGTTCTGCATCCCCCCCGCACACCCTCTATCCCCCCTCCGATTCTTTCTCCCTTCTTCACAGTGTACTACAGCCTGATTCCCACTGACGACTTGTGAATAGAAATGGGAGCAGTGCTAAATTATGCACTATGGGGATATCTATTTTCCTGTTTCCTCACCAGATAACGGCTTGTTGTTCCATCCTTTGTTATGGACGGTGTGTGCCCATGGGATGATTAGTAGAACAAAGGATGGGAGAAAGAAAACCTGCTTGTAGTTCAAAACAAGTTCTCCATGCCTTTGAAGATGTGCACTTACTTCAGGCAAATGTGGGTTTGTAAGAGGAGATGTGTATGTTGTTAGCAAACACGGACACCTAATGGCAAAATGATAACCTCTGACCAATTCGACTTTGAGCAAGTACTGAAATTACAAAGTGTCTCAGTGAGCCAGTGTCATATGTTAGAGTAAACTGACCAGTGTCATTTAAGTACTGGTTTTTACCATGAAGGGGATTTTGGTATCAAGCAAAAATGATCAAATATATTTAACAATAAAGATATGGGCAATTCTCAGTAATTCTAACTTTTATGGTGGTTAATACTGATTCATTTGCAAGTTCTCGACTTTGTACAGGGCAGTCAAAGAATTATTAAATACTGGAGAGCAAACATATTGACCTGTGGGATACTGTAATATAATGCATCTAGTTCTAGTCTGCATAGTTCACATAAACTATGTATGTAAAATACAGGATTAAATGGGATAAGGAAGTGTTTAAAAGATAGAAAGGCAGATAGTGCTCACCCTCAAGGTGAAGGTTATGAGAGTACTGTTTAGCAAAGATATTTGATCCATTATACATTGTTTGTGTCTACAGCTGGTATGACGAGAATAATAAATATTGTATTAGCCATGGGACCTACATCTCCGTCTCCCAGACAGGTTCATAACATTCTCGGCAGGGAAGGGCGGGACCTCCTGTGGATTTTTCCAATGCTCTTCTGTT
Source organism: Oreochromis niloticus (assembly GCF_001858045.2). NCBI lineage: Eukaryota > Metazoa > Chordata > Actinopteri > Cichliformes > Cichlidae > Oreochromis > Oreochromis niloticus. Next base: position 35,264,775 of record NC_031965.2, read on the forward strand.
CTTTTCCCTCCCGCTTACCGAGATCAGTAGCAGAAAAGACTTTGTACAACATGCAACATGTGCACCTCGTTCAGGCGATCGTTGCATTTTTCATATAGCCAAATGAGCAAGCGGAACATCAGCATCAGCAACTTGTTAAAAATGGTGATCACTTTGTCACAAATCAAACTGTTGCTCTCATTCTTTCTAAGTTCCATTGCAGTGTTGGCTGTGCTGCAGTGTGTGTTCTGCATTATTCGTTGATTGAACCACATTTCTACGAGTCCAGCGCTAAACAGAACTAAAGGCTCTTTTTGTACTGTCAGGAGTTTTCCTGTATTGCAACCCAGGTTGGAATAAAAAGGCTCAGACAGGTTTACATGTACACGGTCGAGGGAGACTCGCACCGCTGCAGTAAAAAGGAAGAGTCTTTATTCAGAGAGCACATACAGGAAGAGAGAAAATAGAACTGCAGGCTTCCTGTGTAACTTCCCCATTTAGGAGTCTGCACAGAGTTGCAGAGGTTAAGCTGAATAAGAAAGAGCAAACACATTTAGATAATGAAATGTACTTTTAAGCATAACATAATAAAAATCCTAAAATCCTAAGAAATCCCTTAACATGTACCCTTCCAAAGCTTTTGACATTATGCTTCAGCCTTCTCCAGAAAAAGTAGCAGCCTAACAAATTTACCCTTAAAAATCTCCTTCTCAACACACACTATCATTAAAAAAAGTCCTATAACACTCAAAGGAATTATAATTCAATTTTTTTTTTTTTTTAGAGAAGACAATAATTATGATGTCTTCATTCACGTGTTCCAGTAGACATCTTTTTCCACGATCATCACCTTCTCACCTCTTGATTTAAATAACGTGCTAAAATGTAACAATTGTTCAATTCAGTTCACATACCTCATTTGAGGTCAGCATAATTAGTTTACAGTACAAATCATGACCGGGTCTTCTCTGATGCTAAGTTGCATTAAGAAAGCCTGCTTCTAAGCCACTGCACGTAAGTTAATGAGTTGACATTTAGCTTGAGTTCAGTAAAACTAATCCTTACACTGGGGGGAATGAATGACTCAGAATCTGTCAAAAGTAATATAGGCTACAACATTGCACTCTTATTTCTTTCAAGGTGAATTTTGTGCTTTGAGCACTTGACCAAAACATGGAGAACAAAGGTTTCACCGCAAGCTGTCAGTCAGTCTGCATATAAACTGTTATTAGCTCGAGGCATAGAGAGAGAAAGATGTCTGTTGTCCTTAAAACTTACTTTCTGTGGTTTTGTAGGGGAAAAAGCATCAGCTAAGTCTTTTCTTGTGGAGGTTGTGGATTTTTATTCATGTTCCTGTGAATCACTGTAAAAATCTGTGTTACTCTTACTGCTCTCATAACTACTCCAATTATTATACATCATTAATGTAAAAGTTGTGTACATATGCTCTGCTGACTTCGTGCATCTGTTTAGTAGCATTTAGTGCATATGGTGGAGAATATTCACCGTGCTTCTCATGCAATCTGCTATGTTTATGGTAGGCCGCTATGCCTTGTCAGTGGTGTTGACATGGCTCTGCACTGTTCTCTCACCTATAACTACCTTGTCATCTAGAAGCAATTTCATATCTCAGGCCCTGAATAACCGGTTGGTGTTATTAGGGTCAGGCTTCACAAAGCTCCCAGTGGATAACAAGGAGGAAATTCTACTCCAGCCACCTGTCATTCTGTTCAGAACACATGCTGAACTATAAGGACATATGAATAAATAGCTTAACCCTTGACATTCAGAAGTTTTTACTAATAGACTTGAAAGCATTTTGTTCATTGTATTAAAAAAAAAAAGAAGAGTGAATACCTTGTGATTTAACATTTTTGACAACAGCAGATGGCTGACAAGGTTTCTTTCTGCACACACTCTTATTACCATGTGAGAAACTATTATTGCTGTGGAATTTACATCTTGAAATGCATAATAATGAATTGTGAGGCCACAGTTTGTCAGAATTATCTATTAACAGACCAGCTGCAGCTTGATAACTGTAATCAGAAAAGCATATATACACATGTATTGTACGTGTGTATTTGTCATACACATGTACAATACATATGGCCTAATGCACTCTGTCTCTGGCAGACAGAGTTGTTATAATGGAACCAGTAATTGATGGGCTCTCTGATGTAGGACTGTTAGTAATGTGACAATAGTTTGATGTTGCGTTCTGTAGCATTCTTGTATTACAACAACTTACCTCTCTTCAAGCAATAAAACAAATCACAAACGCCTGACTGACATTATTTCTATACTCTGTGACTGGTGGTGTTAACAGTACCACCACGTTTTTTTTTATGCTGGATTTGTTTAGCAAATAAATGGATTTGCAGATTTCATGGGTAAGTTGTGTGTGTGTGACACCAAAAATTCAAAAGTTGGAGGAAGTTTTATTGCTGCTGGTATCGCATGACTCCTTTTGATTGGAAGTTCCAGGTCAGAGAATAATAGCAAATACAAATACAGTTTAAATACAGGCAGTGTGTGAGGCTGCATGTGTTCCTTAGTATGTGACAAAGGTTTTATTTTACCCAACCTTTACCATAGTTGAGATATAATTGAAAAAACTAATCACTTATATAAAAAAGGTCAAATTAATTGTAGTTTAAACTAACTATTTATATTTATGTTGTGTCAAATCACAACAACAGTTGCCTCAAGGCATTTCATATTGTGCACCAAAAAAAAAAAAAACCTGAGTATTTGGGACAAAACCTTGCACTTTGCAGAGCTGGGAAGGAAAACATCAGACTCATTTTCTTATCTTTTCTTAACTTTAGACATATAATTTTGTTTTCCAAAGCCTAACCCAACATTAGTAATAGGAGTGTGTATCATTTAAGGAACTGGCAAGCTAGGTTTACTTATTTTGCCCTTTTCTTAAGAGCGTAAAAACATTTGCATTGCCAATATAAACACTGTGTAAGATAGGGTGAAAACCAATATAACACTTGAAAAAAGTGTTTTGATTATGCTAATTAACTACATATAGATGCGACTTTTTTGTGACTGAGCACTGAACCTTTGGAAAGAACAGGAGATAGGAGATAGAAAATGTGGTGTGCCATGCTCATGTTTCAATATCCAAGGAAATATCCAGGAATATGGTATTTACCTGTGGTCTTATATAAGATAAGTGAAATGTAATTTCCCTGTGCAAATATGTGTGAAATTAAATACATAGGAAAGGACAGCTTTACAGGTCCTGGATTTATCCTGACCATATTTACTTTGTATTTTATAGCATGTTCAGTTTAAGAGAGAAATATCACAAATGAGTTTATGACATTTCATGTCTGGGTGGTTCCACATTTCTGTGTGGAGGCAGCTTGGAAAGCAGATATGGGGTAAGTAGTTCTCTATTGGCAGTGATATACTGCTCTATCAACAGGCTGAAGGAGGGCTGTGATCGAAACAATCCACAAAACCCCTTGAAGTACATTTTTACATTAAAGATAAGTAGTGAATGACAAACAGGTCTGATACACTACACGTAAATCTCACCAGAGGTTAGGCATGACATATAAAGGGGTGCTTGCAGTCCCTGTATGTAGCACATGTTAAACCATTTATATGCCAGTTTCCAATCAGTTCTGAGCATTAGTCACATTTCAAACTCGGGTTGTTCTGCTCCAAGAGGCTGCAAACTACAGGGTGGGCCATTTATATGCATACACCGTAATAAAATGGGAATGGTTGGTGATATTAAAGTCCTGTTTGTGGCACATTAGTATATGTGAGGGGGCAAACTCCTCAAGATGGGTGGTGACCATGGTGGCCATTTAGAAGTCGGCCATCTTGGATACAACTTTTGTTTTTTCAATAGGAAGAGGGCCATGTGACACATCAAACTTATTGGTAATGTCACAAGAAAAACAATGGTGTGCTTGGTTTCAACGTAACTTTATTCTTTCATGAGTTATTTACAAGTTTCTCTTTGTTCACAGCCATTGACATGTCGAAGAGGTTAACACGTGAGGAGCGGATCGAAATTGTGTTGATATCTGGTGAACGCAGTAACCGGGTCACTGCAGCAGATTTCAATGCAAGACACCCTACGAGACCACCCATCTCCCATGCTACAGTTAGCAAACTGCTTGCTAAGTTTCGTGAAACTGGTTCAGTGTTGGATTTGCCAAAATGTGGACGCAAGAAAACTGTCACTAATGAAGAAACATCAGTGGCTGTCCTAGCTTCATTCAGCAAGAGCCCACAGCGTAGCACTCGCCGCATGTCACTGGACAGTGGCATTAGTGGCATTAGTCAAACATCCCATCCCATCCCTGCAGCATCTCAACGAGGATGACCCAGATCGGCGCACAGAATTTGCAGAATGGGCAAAACAAAAATTGGAACAGGACCCTCAGTTCACACAGAAGATTTTGTTCAGTGATGAGGCAAACTTTTATGCGAATGGTGAAGTTAACAAACAAAACCACCGCTATTGGTCTGACATTAACCCACATTGGATGGATCCCTCCAAGACTGTTGGAACAACAAAAGTGATGGTTTGGTGTGGTATATGGGGTACAACGATAGTGGGTCCATTCTTCATCAATGGAAACCTCAAGGCCACTGGATATTTGAAATTGCTACATGATGATGTGTTTCCCTCTTTATGCACTGAAGCTGGCACGTTCCCTGAGTTTTTCCAGCAAGATGGTGCACCACCACATTATGGGTGCCAGGTCCGAACATTCCTAGATGAAAGTGGATTGGTCGTCGTGGGCCAGTTGAATGGCCCCCAAGGTCTCCCGATCTGACCCCCTTAGACTTTTATCTTTGGGGTCATCTGAAGGCAATTGTCTATGGTGTGAAGATACGAGATGTGCAGCACCTGAAACTACGGATACTGGATGCCTGTGCTGGCATTTCTCCTGCGGTGTTGCTATCAGTGTGTGAAGAGTGGGAGAAGAGGGTTGCATTGACAATCCAACACAATGGGCAGCACACTGAACACATTTTATAAGTGGTCAGAAACTTGTAAATAACTCATGAAAGAATAAAGTTACGTTGAAACCAAGCACACCATTGTTTTTCTTGTGACATTACCAATAAGTTTGATGTGTCACATGGCCCTCTTCCTATTGAAAAAACAAAAGTTGTATCTAAGATGGCCGACTTCTAAATGGCCACCATGGTCACCACCCATCTTGAGGAGTTTGCCCCCTCACATATACTAATGTGCCACAAACAGGACTTTAATATCACCAACCATTCCCATTTTATTACGGTGTATCCATATAAATGGCCCACCCTGTACAATCAAACTGTTTTGAACTTTAACCAATCCAACTATCTTCATTAGCTCTATTTTCTGTTTGAGGTAGTTAAGTTGTTCCTACCTTGGACCATTGGAGAAGTGTTCCCAGTAATCCCTCTGAGCTCTCATAGTCAAAGCATAACTGGAACCCAAATGTTAACCCTCAAACACTGATGTCATCCTGTGGGTGGTTTAACATGAGAAAATGTAAATCACTGGTTCCAATAAATACAAGCTGTTTAATGGTGCATAAATGGCACATAGTGCAAGGCGAGCCTTCGCAAGTAAATCAAACCATTGCCTGGAGTGGTGGATAAAATCAATATACTCTGAAAAATCTCCCACATTACCAGTCTCAGACTTTTCCTGCTGATGAAATGATGCCCAAAGGCCAAAAGAGTGCTTTTAAGACATGTCCATTTCCATTTCCTGAGGCCATTTGTGCTAGGGCAAAACCTTGAAGGACAAATAATAATAATAAAAAAATAGACACATAGCACCAAAATATACTATGACACTGAAGAAAAGACAAAGTAAGAATACATCATAGACAGCTCAGTAAGTATTTCATCGTCAGCTATGCATCTCTTCCACAATGCAAGTAAATTTCAAAAATTGAAATCATACAGCTGTACTTCCTAGATTAATGCAGTGCAATAAACAGTGATTACAGGCCCAGTTCCCTTAGGGAAGTATGTAGTGTTGTGAATATACAATTCACTTGATTGATATGTTTAAATAAAAAGAATAAGTAATCAGACTGAATAATGCTGAATGTCTCAGCAATGGAGACGTCAATTAAATCTTTTTGTGTACTTCCTAGCATAGCATATTCAGATACTCTGTTTATTGCTTAATATAGTAGCTCTATGGAATAGCTTCATTTTTTAAAACAGTCAAAGCTGCCATTGATGGTAATATGTTAAACTGTGAACACACCTAGCAGCTGGACAAACAAAACTTGGACTTTAATAATAAAGACTCAAAGTGGTCCCACTCTACAGCCCATAAGAAATGATTACACTGATCAATGAGGTAAAAATGAAAACCTTTGTGGATAAATAATGTTGTTCATGATCTTCCAGAAAGATCACGAAGGGTCAGTGAATAGTTGGAGTATGTAGTTGACTTGAATTATGCTGGGGCTTCCAAGACAGCAATCCCATCTTAACACCACAGGGAGAATTTGGAGCTGGCTGTGCGGGAGCACAAGCACTGCCATCATTAAAACACCAACGATCTAACCAGAAGAGTCTCTGAGTCATGGAAAAATCTGACAAAGACTGAAGCTGTATATCTGCACCCTTCAACTGGAGAAAGAACTGAAAGTGAGCCCACATGCCAGGAAGCTAATAATCCATCATTGTAGAGAAAAACTGAGTGTGCATAGTTACTCAAAGTAAAGGAGAAATATAATCCAGTGGTGCAGGTGCCCAAAATATAATGATAAACAATATATTTAGAGACTAAAGAAATATTGGTTCTCCAATGCTGTTTTTTAAATTTTTTTTTAGATAGGTAGTAAACTGTGCATGAGTAAAACAGTAGATATTTGTTGTTTAATTAAAGCTACTATTTTTTAAAAAGTAATAATGCTTTTTACAAAAACTCTACTGTCTTTTGTAGCAGAAAATATCTACAGTAGATCCCAGTCCCCGGATCAAATTTTACCATATTTCAAGTATAGTGAAAGAAGACATATAGAGGGTTGTTGTGACTGAGGAGGATGCTGGGCACACGGAGTGAGGATGGCGGCAGATGATCTGTTGTGGCAATCCCTAAAGTGGACAGTTGAAAGAAAGAACTATAAAGTATTCAGTGGTAGTCCCTCTTTTGAGCCAATATACACATGGTTTAATTCTAAAAGTCTTTATCTTTCTAGCTGCCATGTGCCTCATAGGTTCAATGAGTCTTTTTTGTCATAGAACACAAAATACAGTTAGGCTTAGGCAAATAAATGCACACATTTATTGTCAGTGGACTTCATTTTGAATAAGAAAGCAACACTAAACACTTAATACTGATAGTGTTCACATATTTACATAAAATCTTATCCAGATGACTTAACAGTAATGTACAAATATGGGTAACCAGAAACTTGGAAACTTATTTCTATTGAGGTGATCAAATAAAACAATGGGAAAAAGTTTGGTTTACCTTTGTCACATTGGGGACTTGCAAGGGGTGTGTTGAGAAGTTTACTGTTAAAATGTTAAAGCTGAATGATAATGATGTTGTGGGTCTACACAGCTATTAAAATAATAATAATAATAATAAAAATATTAATAATAATAGAGAATGAACATGGCCTATTCAGAAGCTCTGTAAGTGTGCTTGATTTTTTTTGCTTGGCATATATCCTTACCCCACAAACACACAAGTGTAAAATGAAAAAAAAAAATGGATGAGATGGTATGATTTCTTTGTGTGTGTACCTTTGACTGAGACTAGAAGTGAGATGGAGAGAGAGAATGGGAGGGAAAGAGGAGGAGGAAAGAGCAATTTGTACATCTCCGCCCACAGCACTGCCAGCTCTGTGATGTGAGGGTCACCGTGTGACTAACCTACGAGCTCTGGCTGGGCTGCCCTTTCTGTCTCGCTGCACCTGTTTCACCACATTAAACACTTCACATGTTCCTCAGGGTCCCAGCTCCACACTGTTCTTTGCACTCATACACATGGCCTTGATAAAAATGCTTATACTCACAGACAGCCAAACACAAGCGCATTTTCAAAAACACACACACAGAAGAATGCAGGGCTACTATGAAATGGAGTGAGAATGAAGGTCGAGAACAATAAAGATGATGTATTGAGTAAAGGTTATCCTGTCTCTAAGATGCTAATTGTTCTGTCAACAGTATTCATTTGCCAGGACTCCCAAAGGGCATGCATCCATTTTGTTTGTTCCAAGCAGATGGGGTCTCTCTCTCTCTCTGTCCTCTCTCTCGCTCTCTTTCTCTCCGTGTATACGTGTGCGCATAAACGTGTTTGCTTCATGTAGTTATGTGCCTTTATTCATGCAGATGTTGTGTGTTTGTAGCGTGCACATAGCATGTGTCTCTCTGTACCAGAGATGCACGATTAGAGCACTGGCCTTCACATGTTTGCATGCAATGATCCAATTGCACATTGCAAAAAGAAGGAAATAGCATTCAGCTCTGAGGGTGATGTGAACAATAATGTGACGATGGGCGAGACTCAAAGGATTAGGATTTTAAGTTAGTATGTCACACTTATGCTGCCCTATACAGAATAGCTTAATATGGCCTCTTCAGATTACTGCAAATCTGACACAGCCTCTAAATGTAAAAACTGGAGGGAGCAAGAAACATAAAAATACATTACAATACAATAAATAATGATGATAGGAGGTAAGAGCCCCTTTTATGCAACCCTTACACTTTGGCTGGATTGAATGGGTAGCATATGCAGAGCAGATGGGTTACAGAAAGTACACCTGCAGCTAATTTTTAAGTCACAGACAGAAAAACTAAAAAAACCCTAAAAAAGATAAAATGAATCCAAACAGCAATTTGCTAATAGGATGTTTAATAAATCATTAAAATAATACTCAACCAAAAAACTCTCTTAGTTGATGCATTTATCTGTTTGCTCAGCCCTAGACAGGTGCCCCCTGTCTTATAAAAACTATAACAGAAACAATTACTAGACCTACATTAACCTACAACATTGTTAAAATCAGATTACTGCTACTGTGAAACTCAGCTTTTTCTTGGTTGCACAAAAATGTATTAAAGACAAACACAGAAGACATAATTATGTGTCCAAGGCCTACAGCTGTCTTCATGTTTCCAAATTGCCATAGCAATTAAAATAAAAATGATTGCAAGTTATTTTAGTAATTACTTTTAAGAAGGAAGTTTGTTCAGGTCATCTCATGCCATAGCTGCTGGATTATTAGTTGCCAGTATAATGTCTTCATGTTAAAGAGACTTGATGAAATAACTGAATTGTTATAATTTTTTTTTTTTCTTGCCTGTCCCATTTGGTTCTTTAGCCGTCAGAATTGTTGTCTGAAGGCCAACAAGGATACCCAATGGATTTACTTTACCAAGTGGATCATCACGGCCTTGCCGTATTGGTCCATTTGATCGACCTTTGTTGTTATTTTTTATTTTATTTTATTTTCAGTTGTTGCAGACGGGACAGACATGACTAGGGGATAGGAAAGGGAGAAAGAAAGATGAAGGAAAAGAAAAACAGAGGGGAAGAGGGACAGTGAGAAAGGGCACTTAAAAAGAGAAAGCGAGAGAAAAAAAACTCCTGGATCACGTGTTGAGAGAAAAAGAAGAGAAAACAAGCAAAAAAAGAGAGCAACACAATAAACACAACACCATCGCATTAATCTAGCTAAGTGAAAACAGCAGTAAATACTAAATATTGAATGTTGTGGAGCAGCACGCAAGACCAACAGCGCACAATGTGCTTTGAGGTAGCAGCCAAGAAAGGTGTAGTTTATGTCTATGGACAGTGAACACCCGTGTTCACCTGTGTGGATCAGCACGCTTGTATTCAAAAGGTTTCCCCATGTAACGATCTGCAAGAGGGTGTAGGGAGACATAGCCCCGTCCCCCAGGGCATGAAGCAGGCATGGAGGAGATCCCGGTCCCAGACATCCAGAGGCCCCGAGTGCGAGAGCCCAAGGAGGACCACCGGAGGGGCATCCGTGCCACCCTCCTGGGAAGAGCTGAGGAGAGCCCCAGACGAGGGGGGTCACCCAGCAGCCACGGAGCAGAAGCCAGAAGGGGCTGCACTGGCGTGCCCGCGGGCTGTGCCAGAGTGAACCGAGCCGCAGGCCAGAGGCCGGAGGCCCGAGGGCCCCTACGCCCCGGAAGAGGCCTGACCGAGCATCAGGCGCCAGGCCCTGCCAAGTAGCCACGGGGAGTAAGCTGGTACATACCTGAGCGCCCAGCCCCGGACACCAAGAACCACCAACGCACCGACCCCTAAGGGCATCAGCCACTGGCAGGGAGTGTGGTGAGGGGAGATAGGCCTCCATACTTTGGAGGGCCTGGGAGTTCCCAGAGAGGTGGAGTCTAAGACCCGACCTGACATATAGACACAGACAAACAGGCACACACAGACACAAACATGCATTCCCACCCTCATGCACACATATACAAATACTCAGCACTCACCCAACATAAGATAGACACAAATGGACATTGTACACACAATCACACTCCCCAAACAAACTCTATACCCCAGGTCCAGGTACCCTCGTCCCCAGAGGGGGAAATGTCACCTAGACCCAGGAGATGTTACCCTTTTCCCCGGGTGGAGGCAAGCAGACCGCCCCGGCTCCACAGCAGCAGGGAGGCCCCGCATCCCAGATCCCAATCGGACAGCCAACACCTCCTCCCAACCCCCCGCCCCGATGGCCAGCAGAGAACGGGGGTGTGTGAAGACCCCATACCTCCCTCCTCCCGCTCATGTGTAGTGTTGCTGCGTGTTGTTCTAAAGTGCATTTAAAAAACAGGAGGGCATGGTGCTGCTGCCAGAGAACAGCAGGTGTTAGCACGGCCCGTCCCGAGAACCCTCAATGTCTACATGGATTGAGAGGTGGACACCGGCACCAGAGGTGGGGTTGAATAAACAGACCGTCCTCTGGACGCCGTTAACGTGCCCACCCTCAAGGCCCTATATGTATGTGTTATGAGAGTGTGAGTGATGTGGATGTCTAAGTTGTGGAATAAAATTGACGCACAGGTGGCCAGAAGGGGACCGGGGGGGGGGGGGGGATGCCTCCCCTGCACCCTGGTGACACACCTGCACCCCAAGGCCCTACTTGTGTGGGTAGGTGTGGTGGAGGGGGGGAGGCAGTCGGGGATGGGGAGGAAAAGAAGGGAGGGGCAAGAAGCCCCTCCCTGGGGCCACCTCCCCAGCTGACCCCAGTAGGCACCCCCGTCCTCCGACACCCACCAAGGCAAGGGGGCCCAGGCCCATCCAGACCGGGGCCTACGGCGGCAGCACCGCCAAGCCCCACAGGACCCAGGGCCGCCCACCCGACCCCATCGCAGAGGAAACTGTACCCACCCCAACATTCATCATCTCCCAGACTACACAAGACAACAGACACCCAGGTTGAGTTTATTCTCCACCTCTCCTATGTCTCTCCCCCACCTGCAGAGTGGACTCCTGCAAGGATGGAACAACCTCCCTGCCAGCTGAAGAGCCCCCCAGTTAGGCCGATGCACCAGAGGCCCCTGCGCCAGGGCTGAGCCCCATGCACCCACCCGCCCACAACCTCGGCGACACACCAACGAGGACCGAAGCCCCCAAGGCCCAGCCAGAGCCCTAGCACGAAGGCGAAGCAACCCTGAACCCCAAGCCCCCACGCCTGCTTCGGATCCACTCAAGGGCAGCCAGGCTACCAGGCCAATAACCTACGTCCGCCAGCACAGACCCTCCCCCAGCCCTGCTGCACGCAGCCACGAGGAAAACACCCTCTAAGAGCAGCCAGAGCCGCTAACCAGGTTATGACCACAACCCCCGGGTTAAGCCCTGCAGGGATAACGTCCCTAGGGATTCTCCAGACGCCCTAAGCCCGTCCCAACCTCCACATCAACCACAATAGCGAAGGCGGGACCAAACCACGACCCCCCACCCCCCGCTAGGTGATGGATCCGATCAAAGGAGCCCAGAGGGATTGATCTAATGTGGTGGCAGAGGCTGTATCGAGGCTAATGTGATCTATTAGATGGTTTCTATATTGGCTAGAATTAAGATTATTTTTATTTTTCCAATTCATGAGGACTGTTTTCTTGGCAATGCAAAGGGCAGTAAAAACCATGTGGACTGTATTAGTTTCTGTAGTGACATCATCCAATTTTCCCAACAAGCACACTAAAGGGGAGGTTGGAATTTTACATTTCAGACACTTTGATAAGTCTTCACATATCTCACGCCAAAACTTCTGAACTGGTGGACAGAACCAAAGACCATGGATGTAATTGTCTGGTGTATTGCCTTGACAGTGTGAGCAGTTGTTGGAAGATGTAAAGCCCATCTGGGACAGCCGATGACCTGTATAGTGCACTCTATGTAGTATTTTGTATTGTATTAATTGCAGACTGGGATTTCTAATCAATTTAAAGGTTTTTAAGCATACCTGAGACCAGAAGTTTTGGTCTAAGCTGACTGATAAATCTACTTCCCACTTTGCAATAGGAAGGGATATTGATTCATCTATTTTACAAAGTGTTCTGTATATTTTAGACAATAATTTGGGGGAACTGTTATATTTTTTAGCTCTCTGTCCACTAAAGCCTGTGACATTTATGGTTATTACAACATACTGTTGGTGAATGTTTTAGATATTTAGCTATAGTGACTAGACCACACATGTGTACAAACTATGTGTTTACACAAATCTAAGTGTGTTTAAGTGTACTCTGGAATCTGAAATATCCTACTGATTATTTATTAACCCAGTTTCATTAATAATAAAGATAGTAATATTGTGATGATAGGATTTTCTTTACAGTGACTTACAGGTGCACAGTATAACTTAATGGTAACATAGAACCTATAAATATGCATCATAGTGGGAAATGACTGCTGGTTCTTATTGACACAAATAGTTGGTGAAATTCCACTTCCTGAATCTGTTTATATAACAGTAGGAAAAATAAATAAATATTGATGCTAGGTAAAGATACTGCAGTTCTAAAAATAGCAGCAGACAAAAAAAAAAAAAATCAGATCTATGTTGAGCGAGGAGACTGCATGGATAACATGGACATATATACGTGCCATATTTTCCATCACATTTTCCTTATTGCTTTTCCACTATATTATTTATCCATGTCTTTCATTTTTACTGCAGTTGATAAAAGACATCTAATTGCAATTCATATACATTCACATGCTCATAGTGTTCAACTTCAGTATTTCTTTTTTTCCCAGATGCAATTCAGATTTGAAAATAATCTTAAAAATACTTCTCTTTGAAGAGTGCATGCTTAATTTAGATTAGCCTTGGTTTTTGGTGTCCACGTGATTTTTAGTAGGCGGCCTAGCCTCAAAGGCACTTTCATTAATCTCTACAAAGCGACCTACAGAAAGTTCATGCCAGCACCTAGGCATCAGGCGGCATGCATGTGAACTGTCAGGTAAATAAATGTCCTAAATGACAACATGATGATCACAATGCCGTTATCTTTAAGAACTGTTCGAATCAGTAAACTGAAGCCCTTGATAGTTTTGTGATTCATTTATAAACATAGTGTTTGGATAAAAACATGTAGAAAAAGACTTTGCTTTTTACACAACTTCTGTGGATGAAATCCCACTCCCCAAGTGCCTTAAAACTACATTCTTTCTAAAGGGTTGACTCCTGTGGTTGCAAAAAGAAATCAGATTGCATAGAAGTCAATGGGGAAAGACCCCTCAGGAACCTCAGTAAATACTTTTCTGACAAGTCTATGGTCCCAGTGTAGTTTCGTGTCTTCATGTCTATGCTTTAGGATGATCCTGTGCTGTGATGGACCAGCCATTTTCATTTGAACACATGTCTCTTGGTTTCTCTGTCACAACAGAAAAAACCCAACCATACAGTTTCATCAAGATGGCCATGGTGAAAAATCTCAGGTTAAGGCTTCATAAAAGGACTTTATGAAACAATGCGTTGCATTGTGATGGTAACATTTGTCTTTTATATACAATTTATGTTAATTAATCTAAATAAACTTACGTAGTATCTTTTAGGTTGTTTGTTTGTTTTTTGTAAAATTGCAAAAGTTAGCTATTTACATAGGGGGTCAAATGTGATGGTGATGATGATGTATGGGCAGATAGGAGTAGGTGCAGGTGAAAAAACCATAGCTTGAACAATTAATATGAAATGAATATGAAATATGAAGTTCTTTTGGGGATTATGAACTCAATTCACAGTTCCTAAAATTAAAGCATGAAGAAGAATTAATTCATTTTAGTCTGTGTTAACTTGACTGATCATCTCATGTAACGTTTTTTTTTTTTTTTAATTGACTTTATATTGTTATTGCTCTGTACTGACCCAGGAAAAACAAGTCATCATCAATCATCGTTTTATATCTTATCCACCTAATTTCTGTTATTCTATCAAGAAACATTTAGCCAGGCATCATTACTATGACTTTTTTGCACTGGACTGCTTAAAGATCACTTGTCAGTCAGAACAGATGCTTGATGTCTTATTTGGAGTCTCTGCTACTCATTTTTGTTGACTGTTGTTGATTATTTTAACTTAATTATTTTAACTGTTTGTTTTTCTGATCTATTTCGAATGTATATAAGTACATGTGTAACAGGTTGACTTTGACATAAAGCATTTTATGGGAGGATATGACAATCCAGAATAATATCATAACCTGCAGGCTATGAAACTAATATTAAAATACACCACACACTTTACAAGTGCTGCATGTGGTTTACAGGTATATAAATCTCATGCATACTTAAAGAAACGCATCAGGATGAATGGCACTAACATGCAAGGTTGAGTCTTCAATTTGGTGGCAGAGATGGAATAAATGGCCCTCAGTGGGAACAGTAGGTAGTCCCTTTGCCACAGGCTTGCTTTCAGTTAAAGAGACAACTCTGTCAGAGTGTGGCCAGTAATGAGGGGCACACAGCGACACAGCTCACACTTACGCCGTACAGTCTTAAGGTTAAATGATATGACAGTCTCTAACTAAGTCTTTTTTGCCTTAAAGGTCAACTGAATATTTTATTGCCAGCCAGGCTTGGCAGTGTATTGAAATGGTAATGTTAATACCACTACAGGACAGCTTCAGTGAGGGAGGTCCTCTGAAAGGTCAGCCAGTCTCCCAACTGTTCCCTCACACACACACACCATGCATACATCCAGAAACACTCAAACACGCATATTTACTATAAGTAAATGCACCACAAAGGGAGATTCGTACCCTGCCACATACAGTAAGAAAAGACACACAAACTCATTAAACCATGCTTTTATATCCATCTACACTTTTATTAGTTTCCCCTTTTCTTTTCCATTACAGTCTGTGTTAAACTTCAATGCACAGTTTCATTTTGCGGCATCATTAGAGCAGAAGACAATTTCCTGCCCACAGACCAGTCATGGACATGAAATGAATATGACTCTGATTGGCTGCTGTAAAAGATATGAGCTTAAGGGCAATGTGAGTTTGTGACTGGTAAGACACATTTCTCTTTTAAATGCAGGAGGTTGGGAGGAAAATGAAAAAAAAAAATCTTAACAACCACATTTCACGACAGTGGAAAGTTCTCAGAAGGGGCAAGGGTAAGGTAATGCAAATATAGGCTCAAATGACTTGCTGTAGTTCTTCAGTGCTGTTATGTTGCCTCTTATTGGAGGCAGCTTCATCTTATCAATCAGTTCCTTCTAACAGGTGGACGTGATGGAACCACCAAATGCAGATGTTGCAAATGTTCAAATACACATTGAAGCGACAACAATACATTGTTTGGTGTGTTATTCATGTGTTATTGACTGCAGTCAATGTCATCACTTACATGTGAACTCGTCCTGTGCCTTTTCTCATCTGATATCAGGCACACCGTCTGCCATGTCTGATATCAATATTTTGCCTATAAATAGCACAGGATTAAGGGGAATTTTGCTTGTAATGTTTCAGTTTTTACATGTAATTTACTAAAGATAATAGGCATCTAAAAAAGTGAAAGCATTAGAAATGTCATCCAGCCCTCAGCATTCCAGGTATTTATGCTCTTATAAGCTGAAACTTTCACAGCTCAGTTCATTATGCCAGCATACAGAAGATCTGCTGATTCGGCCCTAAAGGGAGCAGCTCAAAGAAAAAGAAGACCTTATGGCAAAAGAGCATTTCTTAAGGGTGATTTCCTTGTTTACATATTATTTAATTACTACACTAATGTCTGATTGTATAAATTCACAGTGAGACAGCCTTTACAAGAAAATACAAAAAGGTCAAAATACCCTCCAGCATTGTTAATGTGCTCCTATCACTGTTTCAATGCACCAAAACATTATTTATTAATTCAAATCGTCTTTAGAGACAAATCACAGCTTTTTAATTATGTAATATTCTTTTTAACTGAGTGATATGTGGAAGGTGGACAAGCAGTAGATAGCAAGGTGATTCTGTGTCCATAGACAGGGACTCATTAAACTTTTACTGCCACATTTTAATCCTCTGAAAATGGAAGCCTCCACCCTCTACACACCACACACTCACACACACATGCACGCACGCACACGCACACACACACACACACACACACACACACACAAACATACTGTGTTCTCCATTCTCCATCCCTCTCTTCATCCCTCACCTCCCTCCATTTGATTTTGTCTGGGGTCAGCAAAGCTTCCTTTGCTCTCTTCCTCATGGATGCATTCCAGGCTGAGTTTCCACATATGCTAGGTGGTAGGGAAAGTTGCTGACGCTGGTATAACAATGTGGAGCCCTGTAGAGCACATCTGTGATTTCAGCCCTTACTGAGACCATGCAGCGCAGCAAAAATTAACCTAATCTTGTACACACTGGTGGAAGGTTAGAGTTTGAAGTCCATTTTCACAAATATCACCAAGTTTTTCCTTGTCCTTATTGATCCTGGAAGCAATGGTGGATTGAAAAACTGAAAGCTTCTCCCTCCCTTACTAAGCATGCAGTTTTGCCTTCTTGCAATGAAATTCTAGTAACAGTATTTTTCACATTTAAAACTGAATTAATTAAATGTTGGAAGTAAATAGTTTATGATTGGATTAAAGCAACAGCAGGACAAAACCTGAATTTCCTTTGCCTTTTGTCCTCTTAATATTTAATAAAATCACTCACCATTTGGAGAAGAAAAAAATTATTGTTATATAGTTTATTATAACAATACTATTGCTCTTTCTTGTCTGTTTAGGGCAGTTGTGGTGTTGTGGATATACATCCATAATAAAATTGCATGCAAATGCTCTTTTAAACTTATTAAACACATTGTTTTCCTTTTAAAAGAATCAGTTTTTCTAAATACTTTAACCATTATTATTTTATATTTTAACATGGATTTCAACATTTTTGATATTTCAACACCTTTAAATAAATGATGGTTTTAACCTGGTTACAAACAAATAATTTGATTAACTGAAATAAATTAACTAGTTTAACAAAAACCAAAAAATGTAAGATAATAAAAAAACTACCCACATGTACTGAATAAATCAATAGGCTCACACATAACAAATCGTGTTTTATAAATAATCCATTCATATGTATCATATTCATAACAATGTTGATATTTGTAAATAAAAATATTACTTTTATTAATCATGCAACTTTCCCACACCTGTCATAGACATCCACATGACATCCAAAAAAAAACGACCCAGTCCAAAGTTTTAATGTTGAAAATCATACTGACATATTGATTGTTTTACTGAAAATGTGCTGGTGGTATACAGTAGCAAAATTACAAAACTTTTATTGTCCAAATATTTGAGTGTATATAATAAACCACACCATGTAATGTTGCTTAAAATGGATGCATTTACCAGTCGCAGCAGATGGCAGATGCTCTTCCATGAGCCTGGCTCTCCCGGAGATTTTTTCCTGTTAAAAGGGAGGTTTTTTTCTCCCCACTGTCATCTGCTTGAAGGTGTTTTTTATTTTTATTGTAATGTCTTTGCCTTACAATATAAAGCATCTTGAGACAACTGTAATTTGCTGTTATATAAATAAAATTGCATTAAAATGAAGTGAAGGTTTATACTGGTTTACTGATTAGTTTTAGTTGCATTAGTCAAGTATTACCTATATAAGAACATACCAAAGAATTACAACAAAAAAATGACTTCAGAAGTAGAAAAAAGTAGAAAAAACAACACCTCAACACCCTTTCACCTATTCCTCCAAACAGCAACTGTGTGGCCACACATATTCAGATCAATAAGACAAATAGGGCCAGTCTGGAAACAAAGAGTGTGCCGCCCAAGAACTCCATGAACCTATTTATAACTGAGGCTTTGTCCATTGGAATAATGATCCCACAGCAAGGCTGAGACATCTCCCCAGGCCAGGATCCATATTCCTGTTAAGGCTGCCACCTCTGCAGCCAAACACATGCCAGGAGCATGAAAATAACTCCTGGTTGTGCCCTCTGTCATGTCTTGCACATTATTCAAACATTCATTATGTGTGTAATCAATCTCCTGAGTTATGTAAAGATTGTTAGGTTGCAACTCACAAAAGTTGACTTCATTAAATCCGATAAGCTTTTAAACTTTGAATAGAAAGAAGATGTGGTCTAGAAGAGACAGTGATTTGGTTATTGAGGAAATAAATTCAAAATATCTAATTCATGCAGGCTAAGTAAAGTTAAAAGAAAATACATTTTAGAGGAATAGCTCAATGCAAATGCTTCATTTATGCACAGAGTAATGTGGTTTTCAGGGAAGACAAGGCACTTAAATATTAGTAAATTCGATAGATGGTCTCATCCACTGTGGTCCCTATGAGAAACCAAACACAGAAAATTGAATTACATACTGTAGGTTTTTGTCTTTATTTCCATAATGTGGACCTTTAATGGAATTACTTCACTAAGAGCAGAATTTTCATTTATCATTTGAAATTCAGATGGGTGCATTGTGGGGAAACTTGCTGACAAAATTGAAAAACATAAAAGTGAAACACAAGGCCGTTTCACCCCATTTAATTACAGACAGCAGCAGAGGACAGACGGGAAAAAAGGCATGCACACATTCAAACTGTGTAAAGAGGAATATTAAGAATGCATTTTTCTGACTTTTCTTTTTTTTTTTACAGGGAGGTGGAAAATTAAGACTAAGTATTCTGATCTCTATTATGTCGCTGTTTTGTTATGCTGGGGCAAACACACACTGGCAAGCAAAGTTATTGGATTTATAATGCATCAAACTAATATACTAGCACAGTATAGTCATTAAAGCCGAGGCCAAAGCTGTGACATATTGATCATGCAAGGATAATTCAGGGTTAATGTGTCTGTCTTTTCCTCTGGCGTTCTCCAAACAAATAGATTCTGTCTGAGATTTAAGTTGCTGTGATTATTTTTTTTCCACAAATTATTAAGGAGAAATTAGGCTAGTTAGCTGTTACTTTGCAAAAGACAGTTCTGGGGAATGTGTTTTGCAATTCCTTTCCGCTGATTTTGTGTAATCTTTCCTATTATTTTTACCGCAATCATCAGCTCATAAGAAACACTCTGCCATATCATTCTACTGTGGAAGCTTTTATTATAATCCTTGACATAAATTTGTATTAGACTATTAAAATACACAGAAGCACACTATACAAAAATGCAGACTGGTTCTGTAAATGAGTGTTTATGGAGCACAGCACACTGCAGGGACAGAAGCACTTTGCATACTTAGCCAATCAGTGGACGCTCACTTCAGCTCTGCTCTACCGCTCAGCGCACCAATTCATGGCACATTCTGCCGTCAACTAAGTAATCAGTTAGCACTTCCACCTTCCACATTCCCCATGCTGCATTTAGAGATAGTGTGCCATTTAGACCTAGAAGAAAACAATTAAAATTTAGATGTGGAGTTAAACTCTTTGTGCTTTCCTATGTGTCACCCTTGTAGAAATGATCACAGTGTTAAATGTTGTAATTCAGTGTGAAATCAACATTTGCCAGAGTTCCTTTTTCACATTCGGACAAAATCAAGGGATTCATCAGATTTCCTGTAAAAAGCAATCAACTGCAATTATCACAGCTTCATGTCTTGTAATTGGTGTCAGGGGAATGTTGCATGTTTCCCTTTCACTCTATTCAACCCATTAGAAATGAGATTTTTTCTTTTTAAAAATGCACAAACTAAGATGTTTTGCCCACTCAATCACAGATTCACTTCAATTTGAACTGAATAAAGCTAGCATGAAAGGGAGTTGATACATGTTCTGCTGTACAAGGAAATCCAAATAGATATGAATGATTCTAAATGTTGTACAAATTTTAAGCAAAAGTCAACAATTGTAGACTGCAAACACTCTCAAAGTCAATACTGAGTTTAGCTGTATTTAAATGAAAACAAAAAACAAAACAAAACTTGATATAATGATACCATCTGCTAACAGTTCAGGAAGGTTGATACATGGAATATATTTAGTCCCTCACATCCATCACATGATTCTATTTTCACTAGTCTTTTTATCATTTATCAATCAATGTGGCATACAGCAATAAACTGAAGGTGTGTCGGCAGTAAAACAAACTGACCAGGTTTCTTTATAGTTTAACATTATAGTTTATCTGAAAAAAAAGTGCTGGCATTTCCATTTCTAGGGTTGCTTTTCCCCCTCTTTTTCTCCCTATTTCTACAACTTTATAGGATTATAATTCACAAGTTATTAGTTCAGTTTGGCAAAACATAGTTAGTACTGGTAATGGCAAACGCATTTCAGTGTGGCAGGTGAAAGAGCTCAGTTTCAAATTGACTATTGCATTGATCACTGATGGCAGTAAACACATTTTGAGCTGACTGCATGTTAGCTTCATTTAAAAATGCTGCCTTAACTAACAAATTTAAAGATTTTTTTTCACATTGGATAATAATTAATTATTGCTTTGATGTTGTTTTGTAAGCCAAACATGACAAGCTTGAGGTCAGCAGTCTTTACAATTATATTGCACACAAAAAAGACCATTAATATAACCATGCAGTTTTATTACACTAGTGCAGCACTGATCCTGCAACTGAATGCTTATCATTCACTGCAAATACCTAGTTCTACTGTATTTACCTATGATGGGAAATTCCTTTATTGGTATTGAATGTTCTGGCTGGCTGTTTGCCCGAAGGTTGATACAGAATAGATGTGAATGAGGCTTTTAGAAAATGTGGGGATTTCTGGACGAGGCTACTGGCAGCCATCAATACCTGCATGCTGGCACCATAGTGACTGTTATGTTCAATATTAGATTTTCTGTTTCTTTTTACCCCATTTTTATTTTCTTTAATTATATTAAAAGATTATTACTCACAATGAAAAGTCAAGGAAAGTAGCCCAAGCATCAGACGAATAGTTTGTTATTCGTCTGATACTTGTGCCACCGCTTCATTATTTCATGGTAAAGAAGCTGAGTTCCTTTTTTCGACAGGAATAAATAAATATACTGATTCTTTCAAATGCTATAAACTTTGTTCAAACATAATTTTCTTTGATGAAAGAAGTATTGAATGTGTAACAATAAACCACAGTTTATTACCCCAAAGGTTTCATGTTTGTACTCAGTGATTGCCATCACACTCCGATTGCTCATGATAGCATGCCAAACTGACATCTGTTGAGTGGGAGTCCTACTTCTAGAAGTTTAGAGGGGCCTGTATGCCTTTAAAGTGGCCTTGAACTGTAAAGCAGAGAGCATGTTTTATTCAGATTTCAGACTGAGGTGGAATCGGGTTCCCTTCACATCCATCTGCAGCTGAGAGATAGCCAGGGATTGATGCACAATCAAGAGAAGTGGGTTTCAGTGTAGTGGAAATCATTTCTTTCTCTTTTTCTTTTTCTGTTTTTCTACTTCCTTTTCCTTTCCTTCATCTCTTTTAATACAAAAAATCTGTGCCGCTCATGGAGGTTCGTTTTTTTTTAGTTTAGTTTTTTTTTTTTTTTTCCCGCTTGTCTGCCTATCCTTACCTTTATTTCTCTCTCTCATGAACACCACTGTAGACAGTTCAAGCTGGCTTGGGTTACTTGGGGGGACAGGGTATGTGAGTGTTGAAAGAAAAGGGAGTTTTGAGTCTCTATTAGATGAGAGAGAGAAAAAAGAATGGAGCTGGAGGTAAGGTGGTGGTCTAAGCGAGAAGGAAAAAAGAAAAACAAAAAAGAATAGAGGAGAAATAGAATAGGGAAGGAAAAAGGAGCAATGAAGACCATACAAGGCGAGAGCAATTGTCCCCAGAGACATAATTAGGTCTAAGAAGGCTAATGATTGGACATAAAATACAACCTCTCTTCCTGTATTAACACATAACCTCTTCCCTCCACTGCCAGGGGGATGGAGGACCCTATAATCACTTATCTAGTGTCACATCTCTTCTAAAGAGGCTGTGCAAAGGGCTAGGACAAGATGCTTTGAGGTAAAAAAAAAGGAAAAAAAAAGTCAGAATCAAAAGCTTCCAAGTGGCAAACATATCTACGGAAAAACTCTAGCTGTGGTGTTCATTTTTTCTCATCTTCAGCCACTAGAGAGTTTATGAAACAAGTGAATTGTCAGACATATTGCCTATATGTCTGACAAATTAGTAAGCCCGCCCTGTCTTCCTATGAATGAGTTTTAAATCTGGCTGTCAGCTCAGTTCCTCTGCTCCCCTGCTGTTTTGTTGCATGGAAGGTACCAGCCATTTGCCAGCTCAGCAGGGTGCCTTTAGATCTGTCTCCCGATGGCCATATTGGAAAATACATGATCTCAGGGTGAGAACATATTTGTAATGATTAAAACATGCCACAGTTATAAAAGATTCAAATCAATTTTTTGAACTTTCAATCTGTTTCATCAATTCCTGGTTGTTAGTGGGATTTAATAGATTTTTTAATGATGCATGGATCGGAGATGAGTCAATACAGTATTTGAAACAAGCTGGTGTTGACCTGAATACTGTATGCTTTCAGGGTCAGCGGAGCAGAGAAATTGTAAACTTGAAAAAACTTGTTAATTCACCGTTGAGTGTCTCTAGATGGCAACATTTGGCCTAAAATAACCTTAGCTCTCTTCCTCTATTTTTTTCTTAGCCTGCTATCACTTCATCTCCATGTCTGCTCTTTGTCTCGTTCTTCAAATACTTCTCTTTCTGACTATCCCTCCCACTATCTCACCTCCCGCTGACTTCGTGTCCCTTGGTCCTGTCACATCTTTCTCTCTCCCTCTCATAAAATACAATATTTATCTCAGTCTGTTTGAGTTCACTCACCCTTATCATTGGGTGTGCTCCCAGTGGCTCTGAGGTGGATTAGTCGAGGACTCATTGACATTACATTGGCCATGAAATATGCATATCACGATCAAAGGTGATGGTGTGCAAGGCAGCATTTCTACAAGAGCTCACAACCTGGAGTTTATGTGCTTCTTGAAACCCTAAGCGCATATGGACCATTTTGTCCAAAGCTGCAATTTTACAAATAAATTACTTATTTAAAAATAGTTTTAGGTGATGTGAAAGGGTTTTTGTGTTGTCTCTGAAGACTGAAAGAGAGAGAATGGATTAATGTATTTACCATACTCATGGAATACTGTGATCTGGAGGCTTTGGTTTTGATTTGAATATAATGGTATTGATTGCTTATAACAGAGCCCAGCTGGAGATTAGCTGCAGTCATCTTTTTTTTTACCTGAGGCTTTGGATAGAGAGGCCTGCATGCCAACTCTTTTATTTCCCACATCAAAACAACTCACAGGATGAATAATACATTTGAAGGGAAAGAATATTACATTTGAACCAACAGGATTACAAGCTAGGGAACATCAATATATACATATAACTCGTGAAACCATTTTCAACAAAATAAATGATCAAATAAAATGTTGGGCATGTAAAGTCAGATTAGCGTAGTAATTCATGTGGGTATCATATGTCCATGAAGTACATATATATGTATATAGTGGTTAATGGATCCAAGAGCACAGTAACCTAAGTAAGAGGCTAAAGAGGCTAAGAAAGAAAGGGTCTTGGACAGTACCAGGCCCTGACGCGATTCACACCTACTGGCTAAAGATGCTAACTACACTTCATCAATCTCTAGGAGCACAAACGAACAAGCTGCTTATGCACAATACTCACCCTGAATGGACAGTCCTGATCCACAAGGATCCCCAAAAGGGACTGGGCCCATCCAACTACCTCCAAATAACCTGCCTCAATACCACATGGTATTTCCTGTTAGGCATCATAGCATAGCACAAGTCATCATCAAGTGTAAGATTTAGCAAGGAGATGCTCTGTCCCCACTGCTGTTCTACATAGGCCTGAACCCCTTCAGTGAGATCACTGACAAGACTGGCTACAAAAGACAACTACAGAATAGGCCAGTCATTAGCTATCTCCTCTATGTGGATGACTTCAAGCTGTATGCCAGGAGTTAATAAGACATTGATTCACTGATCCACTCCGCTAGGATCTACAGCAACAACATCGGAATGTTATTCGAACTGGAGAGGTTTAGTCAGATGGTAACAAAAGAGGGAGTAGCCAGTAGTCAGAACTGATTGCAGTTCCAGTAGGCAACATTGCAGACATTGTGGACAGTTACGGGTACCTGTGAATCCCACATGCACCTTCCATCCCAAACACCTTCCTAAAAGTTAAACTTTTGTCTCATCAGTACACAGACTTTTTTCCCCTTACATTTTCCCCTTACATATATTGTCTAAACTTTCTCGACCTGGAAAAGTTGCAGCACATAGCAGATTGCACCCATCTCTCATAAAAGGCAAAAAAGGCATTTTGAGTCTCTTGATACAACTAGATAAATTCACTCCATCACATGTTGAAGTGACAGTGTGGTAAGTCATTTTGTCCTGACTATATCAGCTCTATTCTTACCACTAGGGATGGGTATTGATAAGATTTGCACGATTCCGATTCCATTTTCGATTCTGTTTAACGATTCGATTCTCTTATCGATTCTTTTTAAAAAAGGAGAACACTAAGGTCGATTAGCTTAGAATTTTGTTATATCTTCTCTTTGAACAAGATAGAAATTTAGGAGTAACATGGCCTTACAAACCCAACAGTGAGATCTTAAGAGATCCACAGCCTACGGCTCTTCAATGGGGTGTCACAGGGTCCCCAGGAAAAAAAATTGTAAATGTAAAATAATAAAATAAATATTCTTCTGTAGCAATAACAAAGTATAACATAAATTATTCTGTAGCAAGTACACAAGAATATCCAGTAATGTCCCTGCCTACAATTAAACACATTCACTTACCGAAAATCGGGGGCATCTGCTGTGGCAAATGGGTGACCACAAACTTAGTCACTGCTCGGTGACATTCGACTATCCTGGCCTGAAAGGAGACGCTAACGGTAGACTGTGTAACATGTTGAGCTATGTTTGCATCAGCCACTAGATGGCACTGTGTTGCTGCAATGTGTGTATTCTACTGGCGAGCAAGAAGCTCGAGGAAAAAAGGATAATAGGAAAATAAAGTGGAATCGGAGCAGAGATCGGTGTGTGCGTGCATTTAATAAGAAGCTCGGTATACAGACAAAGATAATACATGGTGTCAGAGTAGCGGTTTTCTACGCAATCCCTCGCCGTCGGACAGCGCAGACATGGAGGCTTACGGCGTTCCCACACCGCGCATGGATTGGGACTCTAGCAACCTGCCCGAGGCATGGCGGCGTTTTAAGCAGCACGCCGAGCTAATGTTCGCTGGTCCTCTTCGGGGGAAGGAGGAGGCAGACAAATGCAGCTACCTTCTTCTATGGGTCGGTGAGAAAGGACGGGACGTCTACAACACGTGGACGCTCACTGCAGACGACTCCCGAAAGCTTCAGACGTACTACGATAAGTACACTGATTATATCACACCGAAAGCTAACCCAATCTACGCCAGATATAAGTTCCATGAAAAGATGCAGGGTGAAAATGAGGCGTTTGAACAGTTTATTACAGAGCTGAAACTGCTTGCTAAAGACTGTGGGTACCCAAATACAGATGAAATGGTCAGGGATCGCATCGTATTTGCCACTAACTCGCCACACGTCCGAGAAAAGCTACTCAGCCAAGGCGCAGAGCTCACGCTAGAGAAAGCTATAGATATAGCACGATCACACAAGCTAGCAAAGCAACAGCTAAGATCTATGGGCCACTCCAGGGGCCAAGAAACTGTGCACGCCATCGGCAGGAAACCGCACAGACAAGAAAATGAAACAAGAAGCGTGAAACCAAAAGGACACGCTAATGTAACGCTAAAAACGTGCAGCTATTGTGCCGGACAACACAGTAATAAAGACATCTGCCCAGCAAAAGGGAAGCAATGTGCAAAATGCAAGAAAATGAACCATTTTGCAAGAGCATGCAGGTCAAAACTCCCTTCGCAGACAAAAGCCCACCTCAAATCAGTACACACTGTGAGAGAGAACATAGAAGTGACAACTGAGGACACAGATGAGGAGCAAGACTGTTTCTACATTGATAGCATCACCATAGAAAATGAAGGAAGAAATGATGAGCAAGCATATGCAGACATGCAACTTTGTTTCCCCCCACAGGCAGTGAGGTTTAAAGTTGACACTGGGGCACAAGCAAACACAATTCCAGCCAACATGTTCCACACACTCTTCCCACATGTGGCACTGAAGCCTGTCACACACAAGCTCACAGATTACGGGGGACACTCACTCAGCGTGGAAGGGAAATGCCAGCTAAAATGCAAACACAAAGACAAAACCCGCACGTTGGAATTCCATGTTGTTAACACAAGCGCCCCACCTGTATTAGCAATGAAAGCTTGCCGTGACCTTAACCTGGTCAGGATCGTGATGGCAGTGACGGAGGAAAGAAACAAGACAACCAACAGTTCGCAGGCAATACTAGACGAGTATGCTGATGTATTTAAAGGGATAGGAGAATTTCCTGGTGAATGCAGTTTCCATGTAAACCCAGACGTCGCACCCACAGTCAGCCCACCTCGTCGGATTCCCATCGCTCTGCGAGCCCGACTCAAAGACGAGCTTGACAGCATGGAAAGGAATCAAATCATATGCAAGGTCACAGATCCTACGGACTGGGTGAATGCACTTGTTGTCGTGGAAAAACCCAAGACAGGCAGACTCAGAGTATGTCTGGACCCCAGACCCCTCAACAAGGCTATACAAAGACCCCATTACCCTCTACCCACCTTGGAGGATGTCACCACAAAACTTGCTGGGGCCAAGTATTTTAGTGTTTTGGACGCCAGATCAGGCTATTGGGCCATTAAGCTAAGCCACGAATCATCTCTGTTAACCACATTTAATACTGTGTTTGGCAGGTACCGCTTCCTCAGGCTGCCTTTCGGCATAATCTCAGCCCAGGATGAATTCCAGCGACGTGTGGATGAGACCTACGAGGGCCTGAGGGGCGTGGCAGCCATTGTGGACGATGTGTTGGTCTTCGGAGCAACCAAACAGGAGCATGACGACAACTTGAGGGCCATGCTGCAGCGCAGCAGGGAGAGAGGTGTAAAACTGAACCCTGACAAGTGCACCATCTGCGTCAAAGAGGTCAGTTACTTCGGTCACACATTGTCACACGAAGGACTAAAACCAGATCCACAAAAAGTAAAAGCAGTCCAAGACATGGCGCCCCCACAGAACAGGGCAGAACTGGAAACAGTGCTAGGGATGGTTAATTATTTAGCAAGATTTGCCCCACACCTGTCAGAGATAAATGCGCCACTCCACCAGCTGTTAAAGCAGGACAGTGAGTTTGTATGGGACAAGAACCATGACAGATCCTTTCAACAAATGAAGGAGCTGATCACTAAAGAACCAGGCCCAGTTCTCTCCTTCTTCAACCCCAAGAAAGCGCTACGACTCCAGGTTGACGCATCCAAAAGTGGCCTCGGTGCTGTGATGCTGCAGGACGGCAAGCCAATCGCCTACGCATCCAAGTCACTTAACAGCACTGAGCAGAACTATGCCCAAATAGAAAAGGAGCTGTATGCTGTTCTCTTCGGCTGCAAGCGGTTCCACGAGTACATGTACGGTCGACATGTGACCATTGAATCGGACCACAAGCCACTAGAGTCCATACTCAAAAAACCACTAGCATCAGCACCACCACGGCTACAGAGGATGATACTACAGCTGCAAAAGTACAACATCAGCATCATCCACAAGCCAGGGAAAGACATCCCGGTAGCCGACACGCTCTCCCGGAAATCCATAGAGTTCCACGATAAATCACTATGTGACGGGATGGATGCGCAGATCCACTCAGTCCTCAGCAACATGCCTGTCAGCGATCAGAGACTCTCAGAGATAAGAAACGAAACAGCCCAGGACCCTCAGCTCAACACTCTGAGAAGGACCACATTGAGTGGGTGGCCGGATAAAAGGTCTCAATGTCCGCCTGACATCCAGGAGTTTTGGAACCACAGGGATGAGATCTCACTGATAGACGGGATCATGTTTAAAGGTGAGAAAATGATCATCCCAAAAAGGCTCAGAAAGGACATGATAGATCGGATTCATTCCAGCCATATGGGCATAGAAAAGAGTAAAAACAGAGCCAGAGACCTTCTGTTTTGGCCAGGCATGGGAAAGCAGATTGAGGAAGCAGTCGGAGCCTGCAGCACATGCCAGGAGAGACAAACTGCTAACCCCAAGGAACCCCTTCTGTCACATGCAATACCAGAACGACCGTGGCAGGTCATAGCCACCGATCTGTTCACTTGGAACTCGGAAGACTACATCATCATCGTAGATTACTACAGTAGATTCTTCGAGTTGGAAAGACTGCACAGCTGCACTGCGGAAGCAGTGATCCACAAACTAAAGTCAGCCATGGCCAGGCATGGTATTCCAGAGTCAGTGATTAGTGATAACGGCCCGTGCTATGCTTCAAGTAAGTTCCAACAGTTTGCAAAGTCATGGAGTTTCACCCACACCACTACTAGCCCCCATTACCCACAGAGCAACGGCCTAGCCGAAAAGACAGTCCAGACAGCAAAAAAACTACTGGGCAAGGCCAAAGCTGAACATAAGGATCCCTACTTGAGCCTATTAGAATACCGGAACACCCCTGTGGACAACTTAAAGTCGCCTGCACAACTACTCATGAGCCGGAGACTCCGCTCCATCCTCCCTGCAACACCAAAACAGCTGGAACCCCAAGTAGTTTGCCAGCAAACAGTGCGTGAGAGGAGAGAAGTCTGCCAGCAGCGCCAGCAGACTTATTTCAACAGAGCAGCCCGACCTCTGCCTCAACTATATCCTGGCACACCGGTCCGGTTCCGGCAACAAGATGGTTCCTGGAAACCAGCTGTGGTCACACGTTGGGCTGACACGTCCAGAAGCTACAACATAACCACAGATACAGGACAAGTTTATCGCCGTAACCGCCGACACCTCCGCGAAAGCAGAAACAGCGTAGGAAGTGAGGAGTTCATTCAACCGACAGTCAACAGCAATGACAGCGCTGTGGTTTCCCAGCCCCCGCCTGTGGAGCCCCCTGATAAAGACATTACAACACCCGGATACACAACTCGATATGGGCGTGTTACTAAACCAAGACAGGTTCTGGACCTGTAATATTGTAAAGGGTGCAGGCGGATCGCTGCCCTAAAAAGGAAAAAAGGCTGTTCACATGTTTGTTGTTTCAATGATGTCACTAAATGCATCTGTTTATTATGGTAATGATGTAGCCAGTATTGAGCCGAATGCTATGTTATTAATGGATGTTACTCAGGATGTTATTCCCGTAATTTCGGTTGCCTTACAAATTTTGCAAGCCTGAGTTGCTTTGTTGTTTTTTTTAAGAAGGGAGATGTAACATGTTGAGCTATGTTTGCATCAGCCACTAGATGGCACTGTGTTGCTGCAATGTGTGTATTCTACTGGCGAGCAAGAAGCTCGAGGAAAAAAGGATAATAGGAAAATAAAGTGGAATCGGAGCAGAGATCGGTGTGTGCGTGCATTTAATAAGAAGCTCGGTATACAGACAAAGATAATACAGACTGCAGCGAGAACTGCCAGCCAGACTCTGTCTCTCTCTCTCATCATGGTCACCTAAATGCACAGTAATGGCAGGTTTTGTAATAAAACAGATCGCGCTAACATAATATGCACTGTTAGTTGATTATTTACCTGCCGCATTAACGGGAGAGGACGTGCAAACGTTACCGCTGCTGCTGGGTTGAGATTCACGAGTCCGGAGCGGAATTAAAAACACGACATTCATTTACGGTTATCGTGTGTTTTGTGAGCAAATGCTTTTGCATATTCGTAGTGTTTCCTCCTTTAAATGAAATATCTACTTTGCAAGTATTGCAAGTTGCCCCGTTGTCATCCGTTCTCGTAAAGTATAACCAAACTTTTGAGCATTTGAGCTGCTTAGGCGCCCTGCCAGGTAAATGACGCTCCGCAACGTGGTGACGTCATTCGGGGCGACTGGAATCGATAAAGGAATCGTTTGAAAACATGGCAAACAATTCCAAGGAATTGAAACAATGGGAACTGGTTCTCAAGAAGAACCGGGTTTCGATACCCATCCCTACTTACCACACAGGCTAATATATCATTGAAAAAAGTGCTGATAAAGGAAGTTTAATTGCTATGTAATTAACTACATCAAAAGTTAAAACATTTTCCATGTTACTGGAGAGCATTGCAGTAGACCTTATGATCAACTCATGTATGCCATGTCTCCATTATGATTATGAATCTTTAATGATTATGTGTGCATCAGCTGCTTAGATGGCAAATAACTAATCATTACTTCTTTATGTTCAGATTAGATTTTTTACATTCTTTAAAATGGTGCAGTTTATGTCAATACTACTTCATTATTACTTGGCCATTAGTAACTGCTTTTACGTGCCCTTAAATAGGGTGTGAGCAATACTTGTTTGTTTTTAAATTGTATTTAGTATTTAATGCTATCAACTAAAAAATCAGCATGTAAGAATCATTTATGTCACAGTCTTATTTTGTTAAAAGTAAGGAAAAACATTTGGAATTTACAAAACATATATATGTAAAATACTCCATGCCCCTAATCTATTGCTGCTGTCATCTATTAAGAATAATATGCTTTCATGAAGAGGAGATGAACCAAATGTGGGTTACTGCAGGCTGATTTTAAAACAAAATATGAGTTGTTTTTTTTTATTTATTTTAACCAATGCAAGAGATGAACTAAAACCCAGTAAAGAAAATGTAGAAGACACACTAAACATGGAGATGGGAGATGTGAGATGGACTCACATCAGACATGAAAACAGAGACCAGGAGCCAGGAACTGAGTTCAAAACTCAATTTCTGCACCATGTCCTGGATCTGCCCAGAGGCCTCTGCTAGGATATGCTTGTAAACCTCACCTGGGAGGCACCCAGGAGGCATCCTAGTTAGATGTGCAGACCACCTCAGTGATAAGGAGATGCGATTCTGCTTTGAGCATCTCCTGAATGACTGTGATCCTCACCTTATCTTTAAGGGAGAACCTATCCACCCTTTAGACAAAGCTTAATAAACAGACGTTTAAGTATCTGGGGCCTTGTTCACAAGTGAATGGAGAGTGGAACAAGAAAGTGAAAGATGGTTTGGTTCATTACTGCCGGTGCTGCACTGGTTGGTCATGGTGTAGAAAGAGTTGAATTGTGTTAAATATTTAGGTTTATGGTAATTACTGATTTACAGTACTAAATACAGAGGTGCATAGACTAAACTTGTTTTCCATTTGGACATTATGGAAAGCATTGAAAAAGTACATATTTCAGCCCATATTTTTAATTGTCATTTACAGTTCTGGCTGCTTATTAGTTTTATGGAGCTTTTATTGAAAAGAAACGAAATTAAAAAAACAACAATAGATGTCAAGATGTAGGTGTGAGCAGCTATAACTTTCAATAGTGCAGTGTCTAACCAGCTCTATGTCTCTGCTCATAAAACCTGAACTGTACTCCAGCAGGACCAAATTTCTTTCATCCCAAGAGCAGCTGTGAGGGTTCCGATCTGCTCAGGAACCAATTTGGTTTCCAGCAGGTTTTTGGCTGAAGCTGAGAAAACGGTGCATGACAGAAACGGCAGGACAGTTATGGTGCATTTCTGCTGGCTGTGCTATCCACCAACAGAGGTGCTAATTAATGCTAATTGCAAGAGGGGTCAATTATACACTCCATGGTGCATGATTAGGACCACCGTGTTAGCGACCAATGAATCAAAACAACAGCTATCCTCTCTGCTGCTAAAACTGGAGTGCACACACAAACACACACCTAAAAAACAAAAAAAACTAAAACCATATTGGCGCTGAATTAAAGGTATAATAAGAGAGACTTTATGTTTGTCCAAGGAATGACCAGAATATTTTTGAAAGATAGATTACAGCCGAAAACCATAATTTAACACATACTTGGATTTGTGAATACATTTCTGACTAAAAACTACCTTCCATGCTCTTGAAAAATAAATGTACATAAAGAAAAATTTTGTTTCGTGCATTTTTGCCTGCTTGTAGCTGAGGATACTAAAAAAAGAAAAAAAAGAGTCTGAATTCTCTGGTTTTTGTGGCTGGATTTCAGCTGTAGCTTTTTTTTTGTTTTGCATTCTATGCTATAAAACACAAAATTTATCTATATGTTTTTTTTAGTTACCAGCTGACACAAGTCAACAAACCAGAAGGAATGGAAGTTCCAACTGTAGCTTAACTGAATGTCAAAGTTTGCTGACTGAGATTTGGTCACACAGTGTTGCATGTCAAGAAAACTTTGAACAGTGCTAGGAGAATGAATTAGTCCAGCAGCTGGGACCATATGGTGTTTGTGTGGTTTGGCGGTTCAGTGACCAGTGGTGAAAACACAAGATTAGTTAGACCATTCTCATGATTCTTTTCCTGGTAAGATTTAATCCCTTCAAATCGCTTTCCATTCTGGAAACAAGCCTAGAGACAGTTTTTCTTTAATGTTGGGTGTTTTCTTTTCTGTTTTTTGTTTTTTGCTATTATCATTTGTGTAGAAACATCCATGTATTCCATTATAGCTGTACCTGAATCCAGTGTTTACTTTGATTTTCTTTTGTAGTGAAGATCAAAGTGGACTAAATTAGATATGTAAACACTGTTTGATGGAACATAATTAAAAAGTTACTTTTAAGGTTATCCTCTCTGAATAAGTTCAATCATAATGAATGAATAAATTCATAGACTAAAGAAACAGGTTTGTTTGTGAATTCTGTTGGGATTTTATTGAGAGAAAAGGTAAGAAAAGTATTTAAGAGAAACTGTACAGGGCTTAGTTCTTCATACAGTAATATGTACAGTATGTATTTGGAAGGCTAATGATTTCTTTTAGCAATATCTTTGTGAGCAGTTCAGTGAGTTAGATTACAAACATTTAATTTTTAGAGTTATTTTCAATCCTAAGACAGGGGAGAAGAGTATGTGCTAATAGGCAAATGAAAGTCCTACTAAAAGCTGCACAATTATTGTCTTTCGGTAGGTCATTGTTAATTTAACCTTGGGAACTAAATCTGCAGCTAAAATGTTGAGAACATTAGGATAAATTTCTATATTACTTATATTCAGTCAGAAATGTGTTACATTTGATTTGTTAAAGTTTTTAATTGTCATTACTGAAATTCTGAATCATAACACTTTTTTAAAATAGCAATAGCTGATAGGATGAATAGTGTTCTGCAGCAGTATAGCATGTTTCAATCAAGCTTTGTTCTATTCAAGCTCATTAGCTCTTTGATTAATTGCTTTATCATGAAGCTTAGTGTTAGACATGATCTTGAATTAGCAAGATGATTCCTAACTCAAGACTTCAGCTCACTGAAGGAATTCCTCCCATTCAGACTGCTGCCAATCATTTTGCTACCGTACTTCTCATTTCTCTCTTCTCTGACACTTTTAAAATTAGATCAGTGGAAACCACCTCCAATTTTCCCTAATCCCCCATCAGCGGTCCTCACCCGTTCAAACACTACCAGTAAATATTAATAAAGCCAAGGTGAATATGAAATAAATAAATAAATAAAACAAACACAAAAAACTAAACATACACACAAAAACAAACAAACAAAAACAAACAAACAAAAAGAAAACAAATGTGATATCTGTAGCTCAAAGCCAGAATAGAAAGCAGCTTTCTTAATTTGTATGCACCAAAGTTTGTTTATAATTGGGGGCATCTCTGCCAGGCAACAGTAATTACAGTTTCTACACCACACGAGTTGGAGCCACAGGGCTGCCATATAAAATCTGGCACATATCAGCAGGGAACAACAAGCGCAAAGTTGTCACCCGAGGGACACTTCCATTACGTGACAAAAGTGAGAAGGTAATTTGATTTACTCTTTAGTTAGGCAACTTCTGTCAAACCTGCAGCCATACACAGCAGTGGGGGAGCATGAAGATTGACTACAAATGAGTTTGCTGACCTGCCGGGGTCGCACATTCCAAAAAACAATTTGTGCTATCATTTAGCTGAAGATATCAGTTGCTAAAATGTGTTCCATGGCTGATTTTGACTAATGGTTCAGGTGCATAAAGATAACAGCCTTCAGGCTTAACATTATATCCAAACCCAGAGGGCAATAGCATCTGAAAAACTAAGACCACTCTGGCAAGTTTGGAAAACTAAATGGTGAATAATAGTGTGTAGAATCAGATACATTTTTTTGGTTTGTAATTTCAATGTAACTAATCACTATAACTAGTATTCGTATTGTTTTCATCGCAGCAGTATTAGCAATATGAACTGCTTTATAAGCTGTAGGCATATGTGCAAGCAGATTTTTTTTTTTGTCTTTCAGTTCAGTGAGGCAGTGTCTGTATTTGATACGATCAAAGCTTTTTTTGTATTTATGAGAAACCTTGATATCAGATAAACCTGTAAAAACTCTAATCTTCCAACAAGATTAACAAAAAGAAGACATCTTTCAAGAAAAGGAAATAACGTTAAGAAATAACACTATAAAGGCCAGGAAACAGGAGAGCTTGCTTCAAAAACAAAAATAAATAAATAGCAGGGTCAGATGAGCTTTACTGTAACACAATACAATCTCTCTGGTTTATATCTGAGAGGAGTAATAAATCAGGTTTAATACACAATGGAATCTTGATATGGCGCAGTTTAAATGTTAAGACTAACAAAATGTTTTAGATATTGACAAATGTGTAAAAATGCACACAGCATGTGCAATGCTTCTTGATTCTATCCTTCTTTCCCTCACTGACTCTGCAACCATAAATTACTGCTGTATTCCAATCTGTGTGACAAAGCAGTACAAAGTTCAGTCCTGCTGCACTGTTGGCTACATTCTCGCAAAACTAGAACTGTTCCATCTTCATAATGTCAAAATGATAAACCAAATTCTTAAGACAGCACAATTTCTTCAAGTAAGTGGCAACTTTTAAGGATGAAAGGTTACCTTCTACATGACAGCTGTTTTCAAGGCAAGTAAACTGGCTGGGAAAGGGGAAAATGATAAGCACTGACATTCTTTTTCTCTATTGATGTATTTCCCTATCTTGATGCTGCTTTTAGGATGCAGGTTTAGTCTAAGGCTGTTTTAACATGTCAAGTGGGTTAGAAGTCCATTTTTGCTTTCCAAAGCAACATCAACAACACAGCAAAACTGACTTTTATAGCATTCAAGCAGCGCAGGGCCAAAGTATGCTAGGTGACTAAGTGAAGAACGGTGTGGGAAATATAATGCTACAGGGCAGCTTCTGTCTTTATCATGCTGTCTGATGATGCACAAACTTGCCAGAAGCATTTTTAGAGAACCAGCACAGCCATCCCGGTGTTTGGAGAATGGGTCCACTTGTGTCTGCTGATCTTAGATTCTGTTGTTTTGTATTTGTCTGCTTGTTGAACATCCAAAACATTGCAGGAGCTATTTTGTGCTGATGTCTTGCAGTATCCCTTCCGGTGTATTTCCTTTAAATCTGTGTGCATTTTTGTGTGAAAATGTAAATGATTTTGCTTTTTTAAATATGTCTTCTTCAAGTAATTTATATACTTGAATCTTACTTTGAGGAAGTTTAGGAACTTGCAGGCACAAGGTAATGAACATAACTTAAACAACAGTGGTATCCTAATATTTCAGAAGTCAGCCAAGTCGGCCTGTTCTCAGATGTCTTACTGACATTTTATCAAAGTTGCTTGTATCTTACAGATAGGTCCCAACTTATCACATATGGAGGTTGGTGAAGGAGTCCCATTGAAAACCATAGGTGGTGGGGCTACCCCTGTAGCATACCTGACAGAGCAAATGCATTATATCCTAAAGGATGTAGTTGTTGCTGTAGCTGCCTGGGTTTCAGTCACCCCCAGGCCATTTGCTGCATGTCATTCCCTCACTTTGTCTCCCCAGCTTTCTCTCTGTTCTATAATATCGCAATCAAATGTATGTGTTCTTGTTCTTTAAAAATGGCAGATTAGCTCTCAAAGTCCAGTGGTGGGGCAGTCTGTCAGTAGTGTACACCTTGTGTCTAACGTATCTTAGCAATGCCTGTGACACCAAAGAGAATATCAGTACTTGATGACCGTGGTCCTGTTTTGTTAAGTCTGTAAAACATGCTTTCTGCTATACTTTTTGTAGTCTCCAGGCAAGAATAATCTTGATGACACTGGCATGATGTCATCAGGGTTATTTTCTCAAATATTTTCCCAAGGATGACTCTGTGCTTTGTGTCACTAAGCTGACCTGAACATTATCCTCATAGCACTGTCTTCAACTTTTTGTAGTGTTGACCTCTAGTCTGTATAAGAAAAGCACACTCATTCAGCAATATTTATAAAAATATATTTCACAAAGTAGGAAACAATACAGGGTATCTTAGATTACAGTACAGGGAGTAAATAATTGAACATACACATTTATAAGCATTAAAGCACAGTAGAAAATATGATCTGCATGTAGGACTATTCCATATATATTGTTTAGTCTACCGAGAACTGCCATAATACTGTATCAGTACAAACTGAGTATGCACGCAGCTGTAGTGCCATTGAAATTCTCATAATGTGCAAGAGCTAACGTGCAGAGACAAAACCTACCACCTCATTGAAAGCTAATGACGTTAGCAGTAACTCTATGTACAGTACAAGTCTTTTCATTGATATCATACAGTGTAAGCACAATATGCACATGGTCTTGATCCGCAAATTCATTTTTGTTGGGCTAACACAATCTGTGTTTCCTAAATGAGATTTGATGTTTAAAAAGAGTCACTTAGTTCTCAATTGGACCACTGTGCTCAGACGCTGCACCTCGGAATATATTACGAAATATATTTTACACAGAATTAGCATGTGTCAGAAAGATCCCATTTCTGAAGTCCCAATTAATGAATTCATCTGTATTGCTACAGTAACCTAGAGGTCTTGTTTGCCTGCTTAAATCTAATCTACATCATCAACTGCAATAGGTTTATGATATGGTTTGGCTGTTATGAAATAGTGTTCGAGTGGTTAGAAAAAAACTGTTGAATGTGAAATAATCTGAACACACTCACTTCAAATAGTCAGCACAGAAAAAAAGACTTAGGAGCAGATATACAAAAACTCAGAACAATAATGAAGAATCAACACATCTCTTGTCAAAAACAGTAGATTACAATTGTATTTAATGTTGCTTCTGTAAAAAGAAGGCCTCAGAGTTTCTACATTTCTCTTTTTTGTCTTCACTTCAGTCTTTTATAGGCTAGTAACGCTTGCAACCCACACCTGTAGCATGTAAATACAAAGAGTTGTATAAAGCAAGCCTTTCTGGGCTTTAGATAGTTTATAAATGTGGCCACCAGAGAACATATCAAATGATAACAAATTCACCTTAAAGCCAATACTGGTTTGTCTTTTTGCTTTTTTTCAAATCATACATACATTCATCATTGTAATGAAGACCATATATTGCTTTGTCATTGTCTTGTTCCTTGCAATCACCATCAGCTGGGTGACTTAGGGAGACAGGAAAGCCTCTCCACCTTCTGTAGTCCAGCTTGTTGTCCATGGAGCATCGAGCATGGTGTCGGCTCAAGCTTAAGAGAACCCAAAAATATCTGTTCACTGAGCAACTACCAGCAATGCCAGGGTTTTTCTGCTACTGGTAGTCACAGTAAATGACTAACACCCAAAATACTGCTAGACACTCCACAACGGAATCTAAGTTACACTCCACAAGAATCATAGATCTCCTAATAAAGACATTGTTTGGCTGAACAATTATAATGCGCTTGACATAGTAGATGACAACTGCTATACCTCACTCTAAAAAGTTTACAAAAAGGTGGCCTCCCTTGTTATTAACTGTTTTTTTTTTCTTTTTAAACACCAGTTTCTAAAAGCCAACAAACCCCCTAGCGTTCAATACACAAGTATGTGGACAGAAAAAAAAAAATCTTAAGTCTTTTTTTTTGTTTGTTTGTTTGTTTTTAAGAAATCAAAGGTCAGGTCTCACGGTCACTCTCACCCACAGAGTAGAGCTCCCCAAGTCTTCTGAAGCGTGGACCCCATTCTCTGAGATAGTCATAGTTCTGGTCAGAGTCTGATGACGCTGTCTCCAGTGAGCTGAGGGAGCCAGCAATGGATCCCCGGCCCTCGTATCCATAGATCTGGATGGAGTCGTAAGGTGGTGCTGTTGGATCATTGTCTGCCTCGTGGAGCCGTACGTTGATGAATTCATCTACATCCACACCATTTGGACCCGAATGTTGGCCTGCCCGTGGCATAAACTGCAGGTCAGGCTTGATATCCTTGCGTGGCAGGTACCCATTGATGCCATCCGGGTTCTGCAGCGTGGCGATGTCAAATGCTTCAGTGTCCTCCTCACCTCCTCCTTCATCATCGTAACGGATAATATTCTCCCTCACATCTTCGTCATCCTTGATAATCAAAGGCTCGTTCTTGTGTCTCCTCAAGGTCACGAATAGTACTACTATTACTGTCAGAAAGAAAGATTGAAAAATAGGTAGAAAAATACACGGAAAACTAGGTTAGGATTGGTCAAGTGGATTTTGTGTTAGTACAAGTACATCTTTTATGAAAAAATCTATGATGTCTACAACATCCATTAAAACCACTTCAATGGAATGATGCACAACAGAACGGATACCTCACCTAGCAGTAGTATAATGCAGGCAAGGATGGCAATTAAAGCCCCCATACTAAGTCCAATGGGTAAGACATACGCCTCCACGTTGCAAGACTGGACAATGCCATCCTTACTGCACCCACAGACTCTGATCGTCAAGGTGTTGGTGCTGCTCATCGGTGGATTCCCATTGTCCGTCACAATGATTGGCAGGAAGTACATCTCCTGTTTCTGTCGTCGGAAGGTATCATGCTTGGCTAGAACACTGATTGAATTGTCTGTCAGAGAGATGTAAAGCCAGAGATGAATTTTTGCAAGGGCGTGAGAAAAACCCATTATTATTCATGGTGGTGACAGACTGAAGTTCTATTATTAAATTGTGTGAAGATCAGTGCAGCATGAGGGTAAACTAATTTCACATCAATCGCCATTAGGCTTTTTAGCATTCTCACATTCCAATGCTGTAGATAGAACCAACCACCTTCTTTCGTTTCTCTACAGTCCAATTTGAGGATTCTGAAGAAAGGTGAACCTGAATTCGCTGTCCCTCTTTGAATCGGAGGAAATGAAGGGACCACGGCAGGCGACACTGACTAAGAAGATGGCACATGTCGACCCAGAAAGGTGCCAGCTGCTCTTTGATGGCACTTCTGTGAAGCTGTCAGCTCATTAGCTGGCACTCCTTAGCCTGCTCACATTATCAAACACTTGCAGTCCCATAAGAACCTACTCCTGCTGATCTTATGGAAAACATACAAGATTTCTGATTGTCTAACCTTTGCCTCACAGCTTGAGGGTATGCGGAAGAGAGGGGGAAAACAGATCTGGTGATACAGAGAGAAGGGCCAAGTTGAAACATTCGTGTTGACAGAGCAAACTTAATCAAAAGATGGAAGACTTCATGATAGAATTATTTGCTTTGCACAATCTGTAATTGATGTGAACATATGCTCAGATTTATTTTCTTATGAGTGCTGCCACAAAGTGATACACTCTGCTTTGTGAGCACCAACATGTCCCTTTTTATTTAGATCATTGAGCACTGCATAGTAAGAAGTATAAACTATAGTGAAGTAAACCATTAGGGCATGTTCTGATATGCAGATGATTTGCATTTTCCTAGCAACTACTGATGGTAAAAAATAGAATTGCCAATAGACAGACGGAGTTTCTACTCAAAGAGAAAGACAGCTGTGCACATAACCTTCAAACAGACTGAACTCACTAGGTTTACAACAATGCTCTTTTTATTATCTTTTATATATTAGGCCACTTGAACAGTGTTTCATCTACTGACTGTTAGCGTTCTGATGAACACTGTGTACATTGAAATATTAATTGTCACTATGACAAAAGCAAAGCCTTATTTAAATTAAGATTTGCTATAAATAACGTATTATGTGGGAGGCTACAAATGACAGCAGTGACAGCAAAAGTGACATCAACAGTCTAAACACTTTCAAATTCCCGATGCCTCTGAAGTCTCCAAACCTACATAAATTAAATGTTTTATAACCTAACATGAAAGGATCTAAGACGTGAAAGAGGTCATATTGGTAGGGCCAAATTTGCCTAGAAATAAATATACAAAATGGTTATGGTGTCAGTTTGTGTCAGAGTTGTATTGTGTCCTCATTATTGGCATGTCATTGTATGCTGTATAATCACAGACACATTAATTAGTCCCTAAAAAAGCCTTTCCTTAAATCTGAGTGTAAGACTACATGTTTCACTGACAATCTTTCAGCATCACAACATTAAGAAAATTAA
Source organism: Oreochromis niloticus (assembly GCF_001858045.2). Classification (NCBI taxonomy): domain Eukaryota; kingdom Metazoa; phylum Chordata; class Actinopteri; order Cichliformes; family Cichlidae; genus Oreochromis; species Oreochromis niloticus. The sequence goes on from NC_031965.2 coordinate 35,305,619, forward strand.
CTCGCAGCAGTAAATGTTGTTTATAGGGCCGGAAACAATTTTGTGTTAACATGCAGTAAACGCTCATTCAGCAGTGGTGATGAAGAATAAGGACTACAACAATTAATATTTAAACTGACTGACACTTGCAGGTAAAGTTTGAAGCTGTTCGGTGTACAGCTAATTGGCTAATTAGCCTGCAAAATTACATTAGCAAGCACTTTTCCTTTCCTAACCTTTGTCTTGTAGCTGGTTCAGCAAGTCGGGGTGCAAGACACAATTCCTTGATGCTTGTAGGAGGAAAGAGGGGGCATAATGACAAAACTTTGGGCAGTCTGAATAGTTACACTCTTATTTGAAAAGTCTGTTTATATTTAAATTTGTAAGAGACGATTTATCAGCAATGTATCATAACCAGTAACTGCAATATGGACTGCTGCAGTTACTGGCCAGTGCTACTTGTCCCGCTCACAATGATGTTAAAAAGAGGCAACATGGTTTTAAGTAGAGGTAAAGTGAAGGAGCAATTTTAGAGAAAATTATTCAGCATCTAACTGTCTGTCTAACTGAATTAGGTCCTGGATTGCAAGGTTGCAGTTTAAAATTGGATATACTGTGTGGATTGCATATGTAGATTGTGTTCAGCAGGCACTCTGGCAATCTGGCAATGAAAAGCAGATAAACACATGTACGGTGCATGTATGTATGACATTTATCCATAATATATCTTGATGGTCATTGAAATACGAGGGCACCTAGAGATGAACCTCAAATATTGGAGGCACCCAGGAAAAGTAGGAATTAAATTTTTGATGGACCCTTTAATTTTTTAATAAACAAGGATCACTCTGAATAGTCACAAGTATAACGATAATGCTAAAAGGTGATGTAGAATTGAAAGGAGATGATTCTATTCTATTAATGACGATAAAGCAGTACCTGCCAAAGATTATTTGACATTAGCCACCAGAAACTGTAGCGGTAAAACCCTTGAGCATGATGAATTTAGCAATAGTACATTTTATTCCTAATGTGTTGAACATTGCATTTCTAAATGGAACATTGTGTTATTTCCTCATACAAACGTTAGTGTGAAAATAATGTCTATCAGCAGAATTACATTTTTGGCATCATGGTGAGTATGTTGTCTCAGCTACCGAGGATAGGACGCCCTGCTCTGTTGCATCCCGCCTACTGAATACTCAGTTGTGAGGACGCTCAGTATCTTCTATATAGCTGGTCAGAACCTTCGCCATTTTCCCCGTGGCAGGCTACCCCTAACCTCTTCACTGTGCATTCCCTACAATTAGACTCATCATCACAAACAAAAGCAGCACACAGAGGCTCACAGGAGCCCGACGCTCTTCACTGAAGTGTCTCCCACAGCTGCCGCCTCAGATAGAAATAGTCACTCAAGTGCAGAGGAATATGGTGCAATGGGCTTTTTTCTGTTTAGAATTAACATTACCATAGACAAGTGGCCGCTGTGGTGTGGTATGTAATATATGGAGCCAAACCACAACACATATTTACTTTGGTTTCAGGCATTTGAGGAAGAGAGGAGGCTTTTTGTTCACTGGTCAAACACAGAGCTGTGCTTTTAGAGGTGAATCATTTCTAGTGGAGGTTTTATCTGTTACATCATCTTAAGAAACTAATAAATCTCCTCTACACAAAAGGACAGGATTCAGGAGCATGCATGTTTTATAAACTTTGAAGTTGATCCAGAGTTAAGACTAAATAATCTGAAGCAAGTCTGTGCTGGTGCAGCCTTTTATTCATAACAAGATGGGATGTTATACACATATCCTGCCACTGCTGTTCGGAAGCGCAAGGTTTATTAAAAAATATTATAATAATAAAAAATGGTAGCCCACTTGACCTGATTTATACAAACTCATCTTGCATCAAAGAGAGGTAGCAGTAACTTCGCCTACAGCTTCCACATCGAAACAGAAGGCTAGTACCATATGAAGATCTTTCTGCCCCAAGCTGAAACTATTACACAACTCATGGTGAACACAGTCGGTTCAGAGTCGGTAATGAAGGAGAGGCAAGAGAAGAGGAATGGAATAAAAAACATGAGAAAATGGCAAAAAAAAACCAATCAGAGTATTTAGCAAATAAATTTAGTACCATCTGCCACACTGCAACAGCTCCTAGGAAGTCACCCTACATTTAGCTGAAAGAATACCAGGAAAAGCCATTTGGATCCCATTCATTTAGTTTCCCTCAAAACGCGCTGGGGAGTAAAAAGAAGCTGGTGTCCAGACAATTTCACATCTGCTAATTGTGAGCTACACTGATCCACCAGATTTCATCTCCAGTTTGGCTAACGTGCCGCGGGTTAGAGATTAGACTGGAAAGCCATTGAAAAAATTTGCAGAAACTTCAGTCATTCTGCCACAAAAGACTTATTTTTCTCTGATGTCACTTGCTTCTCACCTTGGTTGTTTTTGATGGTAAAATTGGGGTTGTTTAGCATCTCAGGGACTAAACGATAGTCAAAGTAATGGCCTTGGATTGGGTCATCTTTGTCCACCGCACTGACAGTCTGGATCACCTGTGTTGAAAACAGATAGAAAAGCAGATTTACAGAGGAGGGCTCTAAGCCATTAGAGGAGGCAGCCTATTCATTACTCTGTTTTTGCCACCGCAGATTGCCTCAGTGTAATAGTGGCTGGATCATACCTGATGAAATATATGCCCTATTCATTCCTGGAGTTTGAGATTATTATCAATGAGGTCCTGTCTAGTCTGGCACACTTTCAGGCTCCTGGCTCTATCTGTTAATCTGTCATCATAGGTCTTATCACACTGTATGTCTTTATGATTTATTGGAAATTAGAATTCAGGCCCAGCAGGACAGTTTCATCTTTTCTCTGTTTACTTTTTTTTTCTCTCTCCTCCTTTCAATAAAACTCCCTATGGTATATACACAGGTCCCGTGAATGAGGTCGATTGATGAAAAGGAGAATGCTAAGTACTTGTCCACGATTTTTGGCTGGGGGAAGCATTGTGCCATCTGGAGGAGGACATGAAAGACAGTCTTGAATTATGATCCACTCTGATCAATCCTGACTGCTCTCATTTCCCCTTTGCTCAGCGCACGCTGTATGGAGGGAGGACTGTTGTGGAGAGAAAGGACCGTGCTCCCACCTCTGTAGTTTCCCAGTGAAATAAATAGCCTATAATTCACTGTGGCCAATCATTACAAAGGAGGAGAAAGAGAAAGAAAAGGACAGAGAGTAAGAAATTGATAGATAACTGCTTTGATGAATGAGCGTCTTCTTTCCTTACCTGTCCAGGCTTTCCATTTTCACATAAAAAGGCCTCGTATTCGGTGGCAAATTCAGGTGCATTGTCGTTAATGTCCATTACTCTGATGGCCACAACTGCCCTTGATATCTGACTGTGATTTCCTGATTAGATAGATAGATGGATAGATAGATAGATAGATAGATAGATAGATAGATAGATAGATAGATAGATAGATAGATAGATAGAATCAGAAGGATTCAGAATCAGAATAAAGATGTAGAGGAAAAGTGGAGATGAATAAATAAGAAGAGACAGTGATGGGAAAAAAAATGTTATACTTGAAATCCCAGGTAAATTCTGTGACCTAGTTTTAATTTCCTTTATTTTCCATCTTTATTCTCCCTTCATTTCCTGGGCTGATGGGAGGACAGATGATAAGCCACATCAATCTAAATTTCAGCCAGTATCAACGATGCAAAGCAGGATTCTAGGCAACAGAAATGGAAAAAAAAAATCCTATTCAAAGTGCTTTTGAAAATCCCCTGTACACTGTAATGTTTAAAACATGAGGGTTAAAACATGCATATTAATGAGTCATTGGTAACTGAAGTCTAAAAAGACAATAAAAGGCAGTTTAATTAGATTAGATTTTGATTGGAATTATTCATCACTGGTAATTGACAGTCGCTTTCGAGAGTCCCTGTGAATGGTGTATTTATTAATCAGTGGTGCAAATGCCAACTTTAAAAGCAATTATCTATTAATGTGGACCCAGGAGGGTTGTGTCACTGTGGCCAGTGACAATAGTGATTTTTGTTTAAATTATTTTTATTGATTTGGAAAATTAATCATTTAAGAGAATGCTTTGCAATGTTATTTTAGACATACACTACATTTTTCTTGAACCGTGCTTGTGTTTTTGTAATTTGCTTTCATTTTTACAGATTAGCTACCTTGAGAACATGCTTATCTACAACATACTTTATGCTGTATATCAGGTAACACATTATAAAGTCAGCGTATGTGATCATATTTTCCCAAAGTTCTCCGATTTCATCTGCCATAAACATCGGGCCATACCAGACGCAGTGAAGCTGCAGCAGCAGAAATCCCGTGTGCCGTGAAAAGTGCCACACTGCCTTTCACTGCTTATGTACTAGGATAATTCCCGCCATTCCAACAGCTGTTCTCTTTAAAAGTTACACTGTCACATTTCTATGAAGACATTAAACCACTGTCACAGAGGATTACATTAATATACATTTCTGAGCATGAAATACCAAATTATTTATTTATTGTTTTTTTTCTCATTCATTGTAATCTAATTTCAGTAAAACCTAAAAATGAAGCAGTAGACGCAGTAGAAACTCAGGGCCTTTCCAGGAGATGAATTGAAAAAGAGGTAAGCAGTGAGGTGAGTGGAAATTGACAGTCTGATAGACAGTGATAGATGGATTAGAGCAGAGGGAGGGGCGACGGTGTGCCCTCCCCTCGCAAGCGATTTTCCCCTAGTAGCAGACAGGGAATAGAATCTGATTAGTCAGATGTCAACTGGTGCGAGGCAGCAGAACGCTCCTCAGTTTGGGTGGCAAATGGCATCGGGATAGAACTGGGAACACATCTATTGCTTTTCACGCCAGAGAAGACACCGGCTTCCCCTCCCCATCCGTGAAGAATAGCAAAACTGCTGTATTTATTTTGGCAAATTCCTATTAGGTGTTCTCAGAGATGCCACTATCTCAAGCCACAGTTACTTTGCCAAGAGGCATGAAAATGTGCTTTCAATGTAAGGGTGCACGACATGACAAGGGAACCAGCTTATCAAATGAGACACATTCAGTTTCTCCAATAGGCTGCTGCGATGGTGGGATTTGTCTTTTCCGCATGGCCAAAACATTGCGACAGTGTACGGACTTTCTTTCTTTTTTTCTTTCTATTTTCTGACAATTAATATGCGTTTTCTTTGATTAAAGAAAGAAAGCGACAGATAGATGATGAGACATAGAGAGGAGGAAGAGATAGAAGAGAAGAATCAGACAGAAAAAAGTTACAAGCTGTGTAAATTTCTATTCCAATAGCTTAAAGGGGTACATTAAGCTTTATCACAACATACAGCCCCCCTGAAACAATCTGTATGCAAATAAAGCCTTACATATGGTTGGAGCTGTTTGTAGCTCTGCCGGCAAGATTTTCTACGTAGTCAGTGAGTTTTGCGGTTCGCAGATGTTCTCTAATCTGTAATGGATGCTGGCGTTGGAGCAATCCACTCTGGAGCATGTCTTTAAAACTGTTTATTTGATACGTCTTAATGTTCTTGCACTTTCACAAATTGACTACTGAGCTGTTTAATTCAATCAAAACTCAGCAAATTAACGTATTTAATGCCTCTGTGGATTCAAATGCTAATTGTTTGTGCCATACTCTTGGAGCGATTAAAAGTGCTGGTTTAGAAAGCAGCTCTATACTGTTGAACGGAGAACTTTGTGAAGCAGGTCAGTGATTCCTTTGACTGAGAACACCCATAAAGTTGTTCAAAGGAATAAGATAGCATACATGTGTTTCTGCTGTTACCCATTATAAAAAAAACCCCCAAAGCTTTATTTTCTATGACTGTCTGATTGTACGCTGAGGATAGTGCGGACATTATAAATCATTACGGACAGTGTGCACAGCAGGGGAGAACAGCAAATGTTACTTACTGACTTCTGTGGCTGTTACTGTGATATTGTGCCACATGTCTGTCTCTCTGTCCAATGGTTTGGCCAGCGTGATCCTGCCATTGTCCACATTGATGTTGAACTGCCTCTCCAGATCTGTGTGTCGATCAATGAAGTACCTACCAAGATAAACAAACACCAGAAATTTGAGCCAAAACACTGTTGCGGCAGCACCACTGAAGCATCTTTTCTAATCCTTGGGGTGTTGTGCCTAACAGAAGAAACCTGTAGATCAATGTTCATTTAAAAACAATCGGAAATCAATAATTATCATCTGAGGGATAATTATTGCCTCCCCATGAACAGCAGGGGGCATTACAGCCTAGAAGCCCTCCCCCCATCAAGGCGATGCCTCCTTCCTGCAAAAAAGACCATTAGTACATGTTATGTCAGGGTAAGAGATGTGGTGCTGTTAACCCTGTTTGGGATCTGTCAACACTCAATGGCTCCCAAAGGCTTTGCATTAATGAGTTAGGACAGCATTGTGTCACATGCAACACCAACAACAGAGGGGCATGGGGGTGGGGAGGTAATGAATATAACAGAAGTTAAACAGTGACCTGCCTGTTAAGAGTGCCCTTGTCCGATTTCAGCAAAAAAAAATTTTTCTTTTTAAACTAGTAGAAGGAGACGCTTAATTCATTTTTAATTTACGTATTTTTGTCAAGCTGTCCTTTTTCAGATTGAATTAATCTATGACCCTGCCTGTGACACACTGTCTCCCAGTCTCCCAGTTTAAAAAAAAATATAGTGGCAACACATAAAAGTCCCCCCCCCCCCCCAAAAAAAAAAAAAAAAGCAGAAGCACTGGAATGCACATAAAAGAGAATTTTCTGATGCCACTTGAAGCTGTGAAATCGCTCTTTCATGTTGCAGCACGCACAGCGCCAATTCTTGGGACAAGCCCACACAAAACTGACTAAAAAAGAATCTGTCATTATGGGTCATCTTTGGTTTCACACGTTTCATTTGCCATTATGTGTGACTGTCATAAACATCCTACTCACCCAAAACACAAGGCTGCACTGATTCACGTGAACTAATTACATGTACTGCACAGCACAAGTGTTTCCATACCTCCAGGACACATTGTCCCTGTTACTTTCTCTCTGTTTCCTCACAGTACCCCACCTACCCACCCACAATATTGCAAAAGTATTTTTTTTCTTCCTTTTCTATCCAGCTGGGTCACAAGCTCTTACTAATCCAATCCCCCTATCCAATTCTGAGCAAACCCCCTTCCCCACACAGACATCCCGGCCATCAGGCACACTGCTCGCCCTGTCTCTCCTTCTTCCTCACCCTGGGTCTCATTCTGTCTCACACTGGAACTGCTCATCCCTATCACTGTAGACCTGTTGGCAGGGAGTCTACAGTATTTATGTGAGAGAATGAATGAAAAGACAGAATGGAAAGGAATGCAGAGGAAAGGAAAGAGAAACAGAAAAAGAGCACCAGAAAATGGCAAAGACAAAGTCACAATAACTATTTATATGAAGAAGGTTGCTGCTTATACAAGAATGGTAGGGAATGAAATAAATAAACCACTGGCCCAGATTCCAATTGTTGGGGAGATGTACCGAGCCGTGACATTTCCATTTTTGAGATGAAATGGTGTAAAATCCTCTAGACGCCAGGCTGGAAGAGGTCCATAAGGACCCCACCCCCCCTACCAACACCCCACCGCTCCTTCTCTTTCTCTCTTGGCCTGCAGACGCAAAGCACTTTCAAGACAGGCAGACAGCAGCAACCCACCTGGGAGCAGCCTCTCTCCTGCAGACTGAGTGGATCCCAGTCAAAGTCTGACAGCCTCACGTGGAAGAGAGGAGACAGACCCTGAAATGTTCTGCCACCTGTCACTCAAACTGACAATGTGATGTGAAAAGAATTAAAAGCAAATAAAAAAAATGATCTCCAACATTATACGTGTGCAGCTTTCCCGAGTGTGATGTGAGAACAGGTGCAAATGTATTCACGCGTCCGTGTATTTCTATCACATCATTTCAGCTTTGCTTTATGTTTCAGAAGATTTTTTTTTCCAAGGCACTGGATGGGCCTAGGTCAAACAGTTATCCATCATGTTGAGGTTGTTTGTGCCAAATATTTTATAAGTGCTGCAGCTGACATCCAAATATATTCAGAATCACTATAAACATCATCATCATACATTAGTGGAACATAAGCTCAAATAGCAAAATAGCTACAAGCTATAATTAGACTGTTTTTGTTTGTTTTTTTGTAATTAGAACTTTGATGTGCGCTGCATTTTTCACAGAGTGCCATCTATCAAACAGTATGGCCAGGATGGGACTTCTCTGTTGCAGTTTATGAGGATGGCATCCTTTTGCCATGCTAGCTATCATTGATCATGCTTACTATACACAGTGATTTCTCTTCTGTCACAAAATTTTCTTCAGTCAATAACATAATCAGTTTTTGTTCCTAGTCTATGTATTATATATTATTAAATATTTTTTTGTCTTTATTTGTTAAAGTAACAAAAAAGTCAAGTTTGCTTTTGTTCACATTTCTATGCAGTGGGCCTATTCATAAAGTGCAAAATGAATCATTAAGACGACACTAATGATTCTATTATAAAATGAATATATTATGGGGTTTTATTTCCCTTACCAAAATTAGGCTCCAATTCAGTTTCTCTATAACCAATTTTATATGTGTGTGGAAAAAAATGTACACATAAAACAGAAGAATTTGCTAAAAAATTAAAATTAAACAATTTTACATATGGCTTTGGTAACGTTGGAGGGAGTTTTCTAAAGTGTGATGAATTAAAATATTCAAATACAATGAAAAACCAAGAGAAAATGTTATGATAATAATAAATGAAACATTTGTAAAAGTTTCATTAGTACAAATCGGTTAGAGTTAAAAGTTCAAAAAAGTTATTTAGTCATTGTGGAAGAATTCTTATTACTCTAATTTCAGAATGATAGACATACATGAGTGGTTTACTGTGGCCATACTATGCATGATAGTGATGCCTCCCACTTAACTGTTACTGTTAATTGTTTGATGTACCGTTATGCATGCGTCAGATATATCATATAATCATGCTACACAACATGTGCTACGGATATGTATGTCTACCTGTGGTCTATCTATTATAGGCTAAGCAGCCATGGAAAGGGTTTTATGTCCATTTGTGTTTTTCCACAACTCTGAGTGGCTGGGGTTTTATCTCTGTTACAGTGTGAATGTGAGTGACTGTGAACGCCTGTACAAGTTGGAAGACTATAAGGTGAAAAGATTGAGAATATTATTTTTTGTCGGCAGCAAACAAAATGCCCCTGATAATCCTGCTTGCTATTAGGTCAGTTATTAGTTTTCCCGACTCTTAAATGCTGACCATTTACGTTTGAACACAACGTCTTATTTAGTTTCATTTCCAAGCTCTTTTAATGGAGATGGTGATTTGCTTGAGAGTTAGAAATAATGTATAGTATAAATAACAAAATATTAAAAATATAGGAAAATATCCCTGTGAAGTAGAAGGTCTTTTCTTAAGTGACATTAAATTTCCATTTGTTTCAAAACCATCTCCTTTGCTTGACTACTTGTATTACCATACGTAGTATGCCAACTGTCAGCTGTGCCATAACATATTGAGCATAAACAAACATGCTTCAGAATTCCATTACGCTCCTGTAATTCACTTCAAAGTAAAAGTAAAAAAACAAAAACAAAACAAGAATGAACAAAAAGATGAAAATCAAACATGTTTAAAATCTTTTGCCAATCCTTGTCACTGTATCAATATTTTTGATATAAAATACACATATTATATGAAATCCAACAGTTTGTGTCAGACAACCTTAGTGACTGCCAGATGTCACATTGCTTTTTATTTGTGATCAGTCAGGTATAAAACGACAGAGCACAGGCTCCAGAGAGAAGCTGTAGTAAGGAAGTATTTCATGGAGTGCACCTGAAATGTTATTGGTTGGATGCATTAAGTACAGCTAAGGGGTTGTTTGTCTCCTGAGTGCAGAGGACATGGCAGCCCACCAGAGCACTCGCCTCGAGTGGTTTCGACTCAAACTGGTTTGGTCTGGTCTGGCAGGGGGAGATTAAGACAGAAAGTGATTCTAATCAGAGGGGTCGAATCAGGAGCTTGTTCAGATGATAGCAGGAGAGCGTCTAACTGAAGCTGCTATTACTGCTGCCACTCCACAGCTATAGATCCAACTTTACTAACGACAGCTTTCTTTTGTAGGAACCTGTTCTTTTAGAAAACCTAAGAAATTAAGAGACTAAGAAGAGAAAAACAAAGAGATGAGAACAGAGCAAAATACAGATTAATAAACTGTGTATTTTAAACCAGTGTTTTAATCATATATTAACTAGCTGCCCCAAAGCTCTGGGAGATAGCCGTTACTGGTGGGGTCACAATAAGGTTCTTGCAGTAATCCCCAAATGGACAGTCTTCCAGAGGGTCAAAGGTAATAAACATTAAGTCCTACCAATCGAAAATATTACGTTTTAAAGGACAGTAAATAAGACTACAAATGCAAGAACAACAGCCAAGTATTTTTCCTCTACGCTGCACCAAACTTTTGACTGAGGCGTTCAAGTCAATGTCAGAAGAAAGCCTCTATTTCCAGAAGTGTGGCAGTCAGGACATGGTTACTAAAAACATCTCGCCAGCTGGACCTCACTTTGTCATGGAAGGGTAGGCTCTCTGTTTCTCATGTTATGAAGAAAGTACCAAAACCTACTTGAATAGGCCATCGTCAATGGATGGCATAAAGCCTCATTTCTTATCAGACAAGACTGCTGTGGATTCAGTTCAAGTCACTTCAATTTTATTTATATTGCCCCAAATCACAGTGGTACAATAACATGGTGGTTAGCACTGTTGCCTCACAGGAAGAAGGTCCTGAATTCAGTTCCACCATCAGACCGGGGTCTTTCTGTGTGGATTTTGCATGTTCTCCCTGTGTTTGTGTGGGTTCTCTCCAGGTACTCCGGCTTCCTCCCACATTCTAAAGACATGCAGTTAGTGGGGATAGGTTAATTGGTAACTCTAAATTGTCCATAGGTGTGAATGTGAGTGCAGATGGTTGTCTGTGCCTATGTGTTAGACTGGAAACCTGTGCAAGGTGTACCCTGCCTCTTGCCCTAAGACAGCTGGGATAGGCTCCAGCACCCCCACAAGCCTGACAAGGAGAAACGGATATGAATGGATGGATAGCCCCAAATCAAAACAGTTGTTGCCTCAAGCCTCTTTATATCTTAAGATAAACACCCTACAATAATACAGAACTAATGATTAACTGGGCATATTGAGTGAAAAAATGTGACTGAAGCAGAAACACATTTCCGAATATTTACTTAGCTTATATTTATTTTGTATTCAGTGACTGTTTCTATTTAGTGTATATTTTGTATAACTTGTACAGCACCTTGGTCAACAGAGGTTGTGTAAAACTGTATAAATACATTTTGACTTGACATTGCCCCTTCTAGTTTCTACTTTCATGGAAACAATGATTGTCACTTTCTAGTTGTACAACAATGTTCAACATGTTCATTAAGATTTAGTTCATTCAATTTTTGGTTTTAGTTCTTTTTTTACTGCTTTGACCACAGGTAACAACACTCAGCTGCCCCAACTAAAAATGTGTGTATGTGTCACCAAACACAATGTGTGTTAAACCAATATATCACCCTGTGCATGAACATGATTTCTGCCTGAGGTATGACAGATTTTAATTGGCAATATTCTCACACTACTTGAAAACATCATTAAATTATCTATTTTATTATTTTGATTGAGAGGACCCTAGCAGAAGAAATTGGATACTGTGAAGAAATTGCATACAGCACATTTAATGTTTATCAATCATTCCAGTTTCAAAACATGGCTTCTGTGGTGTGTAAATGTTCTACTTTGGTTCAGTTTTCTATCATTGTGAGTCATTGAGCTTTCTTTTGGTTTTATTGCACAAAGTAAATCATTTGAGAAAGACACCTCTAACATTTTTTTTGATTTCTATGATATTCTTGAGACCAAATGACGACTCAGTGTTTGACTTGTTGTATGATGTGGCTTTGTTTAGATTTTCTGTAATGTACAAAAGACTTGGGATCTCTTATGAGGCATGAAGCTATAGTCTTCTGTCAGCCAATATATTTATAAGGACCAAAAGCTCACTGAATTATTTTCTCAGCAAAATGTGCTAGTTTAAAGCAAATTGTTCTGGCAAAATGCAACCTGGCAAGTGTGTTTGTTTGTATGTTGTTTCCCATGAAGAATGGCACATAATGTTTTTTTCCTGCATTCTATGAACTGGTCACCATTTCTTCTGCTTTCTAGTTTAGATTAAAATTAGCTTTATTTAAAAAAAAAATCTTAAAGCAATGCAACCGTTTCACTGCAAAATTATTAAATTAGTGATTAAGAGCTTAGAGATTTTTTCTGCAATAAGTTCAACTAATAAAGAAAGAAAAATGAAATATAAATCGCAAATATGCAAATGATCTGGTGCAGTGATATGGCAGTCAATCACTCAATTTTCACTGTCTCATGTTCAAAACAGTTAAAATGTGCCAAGACTGTGCCAAGAATGTGTTGATATGTGGACAGTTTCATTGCAGCAAATGGCCAAAGAGATCGTGTCAGCAGGGTTCTGTCATCTGCAGCCACACTCATTCGTTATTTAATTACTTTTTCTTTCAATAATGATCCACTGAAGAGAGCAAATAGCAAAAGTATGTGAACACAACTAGCTATTAAAGCTACACCCACTTCAGAGTAAAACGCAATTATGAGATTATTGTATTTAATTATAAAGTGGACTTTCACACACTTAGAATATAATTTCTCTAATTTATAGACTACATTGTCTCTCTCCCCAACACAGACTTTCAAACATAAGAGCACTGTGACATAAAATTGAGTTTTAAGGCCAAGGATGTCATTATATATGAAATATCCTTCCCTATTTACCAGGGAAGCGACATGCATCTGTGGGGTTCAATTCCTCCTGGCAATCTCATCACTAAACATGAGGATGACACCAGAAAAGAAAAAAAGAAAAAAATAGAACGAACGGCCACTGCTCTATAACCTCAGCCAATCTATGAAACCCAGCCTGCTCTCCGCCATGCAATTACACACAACCTGTTGAGTGTTGTCCCGGGAATGCGGTCAGCAAGTCACTGGAGAATTAATGAAATGCCAAGATGGAGGGAGAGAAATTGCCTGTATAACCTATCCTCAAGGTGTCCTTGTGGTATTTCCAAGACTAAGTCACACTAGAAGAGAGTACAACAGGCCTGGTCACACAATGAAAGATAAAGTTGTGCGGCCTTCAACTCATAATCTACTTTTTTTTCTGTACATTTGTGGAAATGAGAACAATCATTGAGTCCCTTTTTCACTGCAGAAGACACTACCACATTCTCCAAAGGTCAGAGACATGAAGAGATTTAATTGCATGCCTCACTGTCAACCCTTTTATTAAAACAAGTCATTATAGCCTGAAAAGGCTCATTTTGTTAACCTATTCTCTCCACTGCTTGAAGTAAACGTACTTTTTTGTGTGTGCAGATTTTGCCACCATTTTGCTGTGGTCAGTTAACAGCAAATAATTTTGAGGCAAAGGTGGAAGTTCTGTCACAGGCTTAATGTTAACTGCATCTTACCTGATAGGGCTCCCAGTAGCATCCGGGTCCCTGGCAGTGACTGTGCCTATGATCTTGTTGATGGGTGCGTTCTCATCCACTTCTAATAAGTACATAGGTTTGGAGAAAACAGGAGGCTCATCCGAGTCTTCAACCACAATTTTCACTGTAGCTGTGTCCTTAAAGGGCCCATTACTCCTGGGTTCTGAGCGGATGTTGGTAGCTTCAACTTTGAGTGTGTAGTTTCTCTTGCTCTCATAGTCTAAAGGCTGTAAATGAACAGATGAAACAGAAGTTTTATTTCAATTAAATAACACTGCACCAAAATGTAATGTACAGTCCGGGGTGTACAGTGGAGTGCAAGTGTTTAAGGATTGTATATCCTCGGCATTGATAACTTTAATCCTGATTGTCATTCAAAATAAAACTGAACACCCTTGACATATGATCAAGACACATGGTGTTATATTATGTATTCAGATAATGTTTTCAGCTTTTGAAAAAAATATTAAATTGCAGCTGGTGTTTGAAAGGTATGGATGTTCACTATGCAGTAAGGGTCCAAAGACAATGATGGGTTTTATTATGTGAGATGTAAGAGCCTGTGTTATTGGAGTTGGAGTAAAGGGAACCTACATTTACCCCTTTAATCTAATTAACTATATACAATCCAGTTAATATTACCTCAAACTCTGCCAGGTTATAAAAACATAAAAAGAGTCTAAAAGGGTTTACCTCTTTAATGTTCTTAAATTTAAATTTTTAAATAATTAAATAATTTATAATAATACACTATTTTAAAAAATATGTTATAATTAATAATATTATTATAATTAATATTAATGTATTTGGTGTCAGGTACCAATCAATCAATCAAAAAAATCTAATAATGTTATCATTAAATTATTAAAATGTAAATAAAATGGCTCACACATATCTCATCAATCACACACAATATCAATATCAATGGACAATATAAAAAAAAAAAAAATCTCTTTATCTAACATTAAAGTGGCAAGAACCAAAGTGATATTTGTTTTTTTACATGTCCCCAAACCCCTGGCAGGATCCGTGCCGAGACCAGCTACAATTCACACTCAAAGTCTCAGCGTGTAAAAACTTACCGTACTCTAAAGGACACTTGCTTTAACCTGCTCTAAGCATATTCAAATTGCACACAGACATCATTTTTGAAGAGATGGCTATTGTGACTGCCTATGATAATGTCTAAGCTATTTGTATATTGTAGCAAGTCATTTTATTTGGACAGAATTTATTTCAACATCACAACACATCAATTAGTCACCGTGCAATTTTCACAGATATATAACCTGAAAATATTTTTCAACCATTATCAACATGAAAGAACACAAATCTCATCGCTAAAGCTTTCAGTTAGAGTACATTATTGGCACTTTCATACTGCTATCACAACCAGCTCACAAAAAGTAAATGAGACCGGTGTTTATAGAAGACTACCAATGAAAGGAGTAATTTTACAAAGGGAAATAAAAACACTTTGTACAGGAACATCTCATTGTGTGACTGGAATATCTATTTCATCTTTTTTTTTTTTTTTCCTCAATTGATGGCCCATCATTAATATTTCAAAGAAAGAGGATAGTAACAATTTTACTCTCTTGGCATCTCTGAGGGCACCCCAGACTGTCACAATTTCATTCTGAATCACCTCTGGTCGCTCTCATACTACTAGAATAATGGGATCAAGTCACTTCCACGCTCCATAACCAGGATTTATAGGGAAATCAAAACTGGGCCTTGCCGCTTGAGGGGACAAGAGCTGGCTTGGGGGAGAGAGAAGGACTTGGAAGAGAGAGATGAACAAAACGAGAAATGTATTCAGTTAGAGAAGGTAGGAGTGAGCAAGAGGAATTGTCCCTGAGCTCCTAGAGGGCCAGTGCTGAGAGATCAGGGGCCAGAATGGGCAGGTGGGTGGAGGGGTGTCTTGGGGCCCAGCTTTGAGACACCAGCAAGAGCTGAAGGGACACTGGAAGTGACCTGAGGCTCTGACATCCACACTTCTACATTTCTGTCATCAGGCCACTAGTAGACCAAAGGCTTTGAGGCCTCTCCACGGTCGGAGGAGCTCTTCGGAACACTCATTATTAACCTCCTCTTCTTTTCCTCCTCACCCTCCTCCTCACTTGACACCCACCCTCTTCTGCCATCCCTTCTTTTTCTCTCTCACTGATCCTGCCTTCTGTGCTGAGAAAGTACAGAGTGTGGCTGGATCTTGAGCCAATGGATTACGCTTTAATTCAGAGGTAGTGGAAAGTAAGAGCTTGTATAATGTTTGGCTGGACACTTGAAATGATTCTATGGAAATGGAGAGAGGGGGAAGACCCAAATTTTAATATTAATTATTTTTGCAATGGCATTTAATAATACAGATTTTAAAGTGTTGGTGTTCAGCAGGGGTGAACCAAATTCTTATGTTTGGATTCTTAAATTGGTTTCTCCAATTCATACATCTAGTTATTATTTTAGACTTTCCACTATCTTACTGATAACAAATAATAATTGGTCTGGAATATTAGAAATTTCAATTTTTCATCTGTATATCATTATCATCTCAGCAAACATTTTGGCCCATTAAAGCTGTGGTTTCGTTTTGCTTTTTTAAATTTAACACAGATATATGTAATTAAATTATGTTTTAGCAAATGGCTACTCTATGCTTTAGCAGATGTTTAGTTAATATAATTTAGGAATTATGTTGAGGTTAAAAAAATGATATGAGTCTAACTTTGAGAAACCAATTCCATATTATAAAAATGGTGATAATTGTAGGCTTAAAAGTACTTTTCTGAGCTGCTTCTTATATATAATGGCACTTAATATTACAAGCTAATGACCCAACAAGCTTACAAAGAGACCCCAACAATCACACAACTCTCTATGAGCAAGGACTTAGTGATAGTGGGAAGGAAAAACTCCCTTTTAAAAAGACGAAAGTCCAGCAGAAACGGGCACAAGGAGACACAGTTATCTGCCACATTATTTTAAACTCAAGAGAGAGACAGGACAAGAGGCAAATTTAGGAGAGAGAGGTTAGCAGTTGCTAATGTTTAAAAAAAAAGAAAAAAATGAGTGAAAAGGAAACATCCAGTGCATTCTGGGACATAAGCATAATTAGCATAACTAAGGGAGAGTTCAGGGTCACCTGCTCAAGAACTAACTGTCAGCTTCATGAAAAAGGAAAGTTTTCAGCCTAATCTTAATAGTAGAGAGGGTGTCTATCTCCTGAATCCAAACTGGAAGCTGGTTGCACAGTATAAGGCCCTGACAGTTTATGTGTCTGCCTCTCATTCTACTTTTAATTTTGTTAGGAAACAAAAATAAGTCTGCAGTCTGAGATTAAAGTGAACTTGGTATAAGTATGGCAATTTTCTTTCTTTACAATATAGTTGCACTAAATTTACTCACATGGGTTTGCTTTTCTCTTATTAACATATTTCAGTATAACTCCCATGTGATATTATGTAGAAAGAACTCATTACATTTGTTTCCAGTGTCCTAACAGCAAAGGGGAAGAGAGAGGCTTTGAGGCATATTTAATTATACCAAATCCACTTTAAGGAAAACATAGTTGTAAACAGCTTCTTTAATTACCCTTGTTACTAAGTAATTTTAATTATTTTTTGATACAAATTGCAAAATCAAATAAAGCATCTATTCAAACTTCTATTTTAAAACTATTTAATAGCATGAAAACAGAATTCAAGTCATATTATGACCAGTTCAAATTATTAATTCAATAAACGAACACAGTGCTTTCACTGAATAGTCCAGGGAGAGCCACTTTGATTTTTATTAGCATGCATGGCGGTACTGTTATAGAGCTAGTGTTGAGAGATTCATAAGTGCAAAATCAAATGAGTAGAACTACGAGACATTACGCAGCAAACTTTGCATAGTCAAGCTATATTCTCCAATGTTCCCACCAAACAACATAGCTTAATTGAACATCCGCGAGTATTTAAAACAGATAAAGAAAAGGCACAAACAGCAAAAGAAGAATCGTTCCTGTTTTTTCAATGTTAACACTATCTTTGCTGTCGTGTCCCACCCCACTGTGTCATTCTTCTTTCTCACTCAAGCGTTAGCATCAAATCAGTATGTACACACAGGCCATTTAGAGACTTCAAAGTTCAGCACTGGCTGCAGGGGTGAAAGCTCAGCATCCCACTAACATCTCTCGACAGGCCTGGGGGCTAGTAGATAAAAAGCTTAAAACTCAAACAGAAAAGAATCTCTCCCCTGGTTTGTGCCTCTCTAGCCTCAGATCAATATGATTTAACCTTGCCGCAAAGTATCTTTAATAATTTTAATTCTGCATTAGATGGGAGTTCATAGACGTGTTCCCTTGTTGACAGAGACTAGGCGTGTTTGGGAAAAACCGTTATGTTAAAGGTTTAATCTGTCACACTGGATGGTGGATAACTGGTGAAGGTACAGAATAGAAGAAGGAAAGTGAAACAACTGCTTCGTAAATTCCTTTCAACTTGAGACACTGTCATCTGGAGGGATGAGAAAACAGTAAGTGTGCAAATGTCTTGCTACTTTCCCAGTGCATTATCATCTATCTTGCTTCAGTTATGTAGGCAGCCAACTCAGGGCCACAGAGAGAAAACTGAGTAGACATGGGAAGACTGAGTGTCTCTGTGGGACATGGAAGTGGAGGTTGCCTAAAAGACTAACACATTTGACATTTGCTTTGTCAACAGTTAGAGATTTTATGACTTTGTGTCAAGTTTGTTCTGCAGCGCTGATGTTTTCTTTAGTGGCAATGAATTGTAGTCCCAGCAGATTGCCTTAGCTCTTATACATTCCACCCCCCACACAGTTCATTGTTCACTCTTTGACAAAGTCACACCACATGTCCTTGGGGTAATGTCATTTTACATCATAACGCAAAAGCTTTGTGCATTTGACTGATATGTTGTCTTCAGCAGACACTGAACCAACCATAGCTTAAGACTTAAAAACCCCCTCCATCAATCATGTGTATGATTCAGTCTATGTAAATATCTTCTACCAAGCTGAGCTTCTGTGGACTTTGAATATATAGAATACATACATATATAATAGATATATAAATAGCATGTGCCGTTGTATGTTTGATATTGTTGAAATCTCAGTTTGATTTTCTACAGATGTCCTTGTGATACAGGTGCATCCAGATTTTCCTGCAGGTTATTAAAATGCATTGTACTTTTCAAATTTGAATTTAGTATACTTCTGTATTAAGCACAGTATGGGAGGGGATGCTCTAAGTGTTTACAGGCAAGTGATGACATCTACACTTCTCAAGGTCTGAACCTGGAGGAAATATTCATATTCCGTGGATAAAAATGTATAATAATGTATAATACTGTGTGAAAATTGCTGGGGTTCTAGGATACTTGTTCTACTAGCACCAAAGGATGTGTCTTATATGCTGTACTGTTGGCCTGATGTAGTGCCTCGAGGTGAAAGGTTATGTTTTGTGACAGAAATAATATTCTTTGATTTTTCTCAAAACCATACATCTGAAAACATCTTGATGAACAGTGAGTATTGTCTTTTCTTCTCTAAAATATTGCAACTGTACCTTTGAGCAAGGCGATTAACAAGCAACTGTTTTACTAAAGTTGCTTTGGGGCCAAACTTTCACACTGCAGCTTTGTGTTCAGTCCATCTGCTGTTATGGTGATGATGCCAGCAAAACTGAATTTGAGCAAACTTTGAATGTGGGCAGAACAAATTTACAATATGTACCAGTTTACCTTGAGCTAAGAAAAATACAGCTAAATGGACTGTAATGCAAAATAAAAGTGTCTTCTCTCAACTCTTAGTCCAATGTATTCTCCAACTTAATGTCCATTCACACGCAGTCTGCATTACTTCTGGCAAAAGCAATATTGTTAAAAATTACCTTTAAACTTATTCCTACTATTTGCTATTTATCTTCTTTCATAGATTTTTCTGAATAAAAGAAAAGTAGGTTTTAGACATGTATTAAAAAAGTGCTCCTTTAGCCTCCAAGCTACTCAGAGAGCAGGCTTCAGTGTTTAATATTTGATGGTGTACTGTTGAGTACTGCCTTATCTAAAAGCGTATATATGAAAAAAAAAAATCACTAGAAGAAGTACAGAAGAGCGAGACCTACTGAGAAGGGGATTTAAACATCAATCTTTATCCTGTATTGACTTATATGTATGGGAAGTAAAATAACTGATTTACTTAAATTGATTATAGAAACAGAAAAGAAAGAGACAGAAAAAAGCCAATTAGCTCTTATCCTGACATCATGCGGGTCTTACTTTTCTGAGCTGTAGAATCCCTTCTTGTGTCGTTGCGTTTGTGATAATCTCAAACACGCCTTGGTCGTCTCCTTCAATGATGCTGTACGTCGACTTGGCATTCTCACCGATGTCACGGTCATTTGCTTTCACCTTGCCACCCTCTTTCCCTAATGGTAGGTCTTCAGGGATCACAAACTCATACAAACCTGAGGATGAACAGACACAGCTTTTTGGTTTCTAGAAACGTTGATCAAATTAAGCACAATTACAGAAGCATATTACGCTACTGCATCATCATTAGACATTTCACAGTAAGAGGAATTAGTTTCCGAGGAGCACGTTTGATGAAATTTACAAAATAACATTTATTTTTCCTAATTATTACCAATCAGAGAAATACTCATTTAGAGCGGCAGTAATTTCTTTTCCCTCTTTATTCAATTTGGGATGGGTAAGGTTATGAAGTTACTTACTTTTAGAGAACTTTGGTGGATTGTCATTGATGTCTTGTAGTGTGATGCTGACAGTAGTAGTTCCAGACAAACCACCCATGTGACCTCCCATGTCTTTAGCTTGAATGACCACCTGATAATCCTCTCTCATCTCACGATCCATCCCATGCAGAGCAATTCTTATGGTTGCTGGAGGTGGAAACAGTTCATAACACATTCATACATTTATAAATATGACTGATATACTCTGCACATAATTGTAATGATGCTCATGTGAGTAAACGTAAGAAAGCTAAAGGAAAAGAAGGCATTCAGTCACCTTCATGCTCACATTATTCCCCAGTTTATAACATGCATTATTTTAGACCATGACCTTACTAAACATGAACCCCATACCAAGCAGGGGTAAAGATTTCCCTGCGGACTTAGTCTCAGAAAAAGCACAGTCTGAGTGAATGTAGTAAGGTGCCCACGACTGAGCCAGTCGCAGCACTGAGAATCAGCTGTGTTTGTTTTTGAATGTGTTGTTCCACCGTCTGAAGTCATTTGTATTCTGATTGAGTGTGAATTATGCTGTCTGTCTTGTATAATCTTGAATATTGTATGCAGAATGGACCTTATTGACTCTGCCACAGCACTGAATATAAAAAGGGCTCAGCACCGGCATATACGGATAATCCACTCAGGAAACAGAGGCCCGCAGGATCATCAAATGAATATAAAACCCCTCATAAAAGCCAGGCTTTGGCATGACACCCTGCCTTGGTCCTGAGCTGCCTCAGACAATGATAATATGCTTGGCTATGATGGGAAACATGGGAGGGGTTAGAATGTTGTCTGTGTCTGCATTTTATTCTTCAGATAGATTTTTCCTCAGAGAAATTTCAGGCTCAGTTGTGCTTTTGGAGGTCACACACGACACAGGTGATTTAAACAAAAAGAGAAAATGAAGGACAAGAGTTGTACACCTCTTCATTAAGACTGTACTGAAAAGAACGAATGCCCTTGTTGTTCGAGTAATTTATTAAAGGAAGTCTTTTTCAACTATGTTATTATTGTGTTATTATTGTGTTGTTGCTGCCTGTGTTTAATTGAGTAATTTCCGTAACTGTGAGACACTTGCTGCTGCCTATCTTGGCCAGGTCTCCCTTGAAAAAGAGGTTTTTAATCTCAATGGGATCTTCCTGGTTAAATAAAGGTTAAAAAAAATATATATTATTATTTATTATTTTCTCAAGAAAAAAATGCATTTAGTGACTGTGGGGTGAAAAGACCAATGTGACTTGGACCAGTTGATAACACTGGGGTAATTGATTACTACTCCCATGTCCTAACCTTGAACGAGATTTTTCTGTCCACCAAATGTGATGTCTTGTCTTGATGTGATGTCTTGATGAAGTCACTCATCCAAGTGACTTCTTCAGTCTCAGCTGACTGCAGGTTTCCCCAGTCTTATAAACATAACATTTGCATAATGACTGAACCCAGCCCACTGAAGGAACAATGGGCTGGGAGGTCAGTTCCTTAATCATAATTATGCAAATTCTCATGACCATTGATCAACAACCAGTGACCAAGACCCACTGATCAAAGAACACTGATCAATGGCCATGAGTACCATTCACAGAGAGTTGGGGAATGGCTGCAATCACAGCATTGAATTTGATAGTTGAATAACGCAAACAGAACTTGAATTTGAAACAGATTTTGTTCATGCTTTGTTCCTTAAGCAGAAATGTTTATGGATAATTGTTAAGTGTGTACAATGTTCATTTGGAGTAACTCTGACCTCACTCTTAGGTCAGGTTTTTTGATTTTGAGATCAAGCTGAGACTCTACAGAGAGCTTCGAATTACAGACCTTCTGGAAAATCCATAGAAGAAGAATGATCTTCCATTGCAATGGATGGCAAGCCACAGCCCATATGGAACTGAATCTTGCAGTCTGGTTGCCTGAATTGTGGTAGGACAAACTGTGCAAATCATACATGGATCATCGGATTGAGCTCACACCAATAAACTGCCCAGATCACCTAACAGGCCTGAACTGGATCACACTGACAATTTAAGAGATCCTGGTCTAACTTTCTTTTCTTTCTTTTTTTTGGGTTTCTGTGTGCACACACTATTTTGGGTATTGTTGTTAGTTGTAATACAGTGCACAAAAACTTTCTAACACAACTTAAGCATTGCTTCATCGTTTATGCGGTTGTGTTTTCATTGTGGCTGCCCGTCCTCTTGGCTCCTGACGTTCCTGAAGTCTTCTGATTTGGCCATTGTTTATTATTTTTGTTACATACTGGTTACAAACATGCTATGTATAAAATTATTGAGCAACCATCTTGGGTAAAACCAAACTTCTATATGTTTGCACATTTAATAAACAGCATGTAGTGTCACGTCAACAAAATAAGCTTGAAAACATTAGAGAATCCTTTTTTTTTTAAATCAGTGAAGTAGAATGATATGAATAGAGCTATAGATGATTACACCAAGGACACACTTGTGTTACTTTTTAAAAAAAAAATTTCAAATAGATTTTCTGTAATTATTCTTTCAAATAATATCACAACAACACAGCTCTTGTATTACATGTATATACTCTCTCTTAGGGTGTCCATGGAACACCCTAAGATGGCCTCAAAGATGAAGCGTGTAAAACCAGCATTTCATAAGCATCACCAAGTCATTGCAGTTTTAATGAATAGGCAGATATTATATAGAGAAATAGGATTTTAAATTACTTCTCTCTAATTTTAGCTCTGAGCTCTGATGCGCAATAACAAGGTAGACCTACCACCCGAAATGCAAACAAACAAATCAATAAGGAAAAAGAGCTACACAAACAAGTTACTTTTCCTCCACACACACACACAAACACACACAAACACACTTCCGTCATCCTGCTACAAGCAACACCGTCATCTCTGTTGATCATCGTTAATTATTCAAATTAATTCCTAATCACTGAAAAGGGAAGATAGACAAACACTCATTTCCATAGATATTTGTTTCAACTTTTTTTTTTTTTTTTCATCGACCATTAACCAAGTGATGAATTGGGGCATGATGTTTATTTATTTATTGAATGCTTTTCATTTCCAGTGTGGTGTTGTAAGTGTCAAATGCATTCTAATGGTTGTTTTCCCCTTACCTTTTATTTTTCATTAACATTCATTAAAACATCTGGCTCACTTGAATGAGCCATCTGCACGTGCACAGTGATCACACAAAGCATGAATGCTAATCCTTAAACTGTCCATTCAGCCCCTTCTCAACAGCCACGTTCCGGCTGTAGAGGCTTCGAGATTACGACACCTATACCAGTGAGGACAAGCCCGGTTTTTATGTGTTGAACTTATGAATGTTCATTCTAATTATGTACATAAATTTTGAGTCCTCCTTTCTTGAAGCTTGTTTATTGTGTGTTGTTTTCCAAATTGTGAGCCGTCGATTTCCATCTCATTTCTTATTAATGTAATTTCACCATTATTTAATCATATTGCTTACAGACACATGTTAAAAAGTCAGCTGAAAAAGCAATTAAAGATCCAATCTAGAATATGTTTTCAGATAACTTTATGCATCATGACGCTGCTGAAGAGTCTGCCATGTGAAAGGAAGAAGTAATTATTATCATTGCCATTGGAATTCATAACCCAGTGATGTTATGGACCACAGCATCATAGAAGTACTGGCCCATTTAGTACTTAGGACTTGAAGTCAGCTGAGCGAAACATGCATCTCACTGATGCAAAGCTCTCCTCATGTAAATCTCATTTGGGTTTCAATAATGAATTCCACGCAACTCGTTGTGGAACTGTACAGTACTGTTCACTGTTCAAATGAGTTGACATTACTTATCCAAGTTAAACCTCGTTGCTTGATTTATCCATTATCTTTAGCCACATACATTCCCACTGTGGCCAAAGCACTTGCTGATAGGGGGTCATATGATTGTTGGGGTTTTCTCTGTTTTCTTATTAATATTGTAGGATCTGTTCCTTACAATATTAAGGACCTTGAGGGAACTGTTGTTGTGATTTGGTGCTGTATAAATGAAATTAAATTGAATTGAATTGAAAATGCATGCAAATTCTATCCTTCCTTTTATAAAAGGCTATGAATGTATAAGGTCCATTCAGTATTGTTCAGTGCCATCCCGAGTGACTGAGTACAAACGCCATGGTTAGTTAATTCATTATAAAGATCCCCTTTAATTAATACTGCCAATATACAATATTTTATTTTTATTTCATAAAAATATTTTTGCATACTTGGATAGTCTTTTTGTTAAATCAAAATGATATGTCAAGCAATATTTTATGAACCAGTGTGTGTGGACTGTATTTGTGTTTCATTCATTTCTATCAAGTTGCTCCATTAAATTCATATCTATTGTTTCAATCAAATCTGTACACCCCTTGGAACAGTTACAGTGCTCCCAGAAAAAGACATGTTTGCCACTGCGTATGGTATGAATATTGAAACATAAATGTACATGAATGAACAGCTGTGAGGGGAATTGTAGCAAAAGGGAGTGAGCCAGGAAGCCACATTTAACAGCAGCCCCATGCAGCAATAATCTACAAGCATAAAAAAAACAGATGGTCTGAGTTACCTGCAGAACTGATGTTTTTACACAACTTTTCAAGCTATAATATTGTCAGGCTGCCTTTTTACAGACATGTAATTTTGTCCCTTACAGCCAGTTGAAGTTGCATGATAATGCAGACATACAGCATTTGTTATAATAGTTAAGTGTCAGACTATATCCTCTTTTAGTCCTTTCAGAAAGTGTTTGCACTTTATGTATAAATGCAATGGAACAGACTGCTATCACCTCAGGTGGGCAAGCAGGTGGGGAAGCTGTTGCATCTCCACCTGTTGGAATTTGTACAACCTGTAGCACCTGCTAGCAGTTTTAAAAGCAGGATCTCACTCTCAGCTCTTCTGTTAGTATTTATTTTGTATTTGAATCCCAAGTATTGGCAGCACATATATATGAGGTACCAGAAAGTCGACTACATTGGAAATGAGCGGTTCCAAACTAAACTTCCATTAAAATATAATTCAGATTGGATAAGTATACAGCCTAAATAACACAATGGAGGGGAGGTTCCTCACAGTGTTTCATATCATGAATGGATCTTACTGCAAAAACTCCACTTCAAGTCAGCCACTGGTTTGCAGTGGGTTCAGTATCAACTCATAGTATGCATCAGTGTTTTATTATAGTGAGTTTAAATGGGAAAGCAATTAAGCCTTGTAGTGACTGCAAAGGGCTTAAAAATCCAGTCAGGTATTAATGCAATTTGTGCTGCGTAACCCTAAAACCTCTAAAATCAGCTGTTTAGTGAGATAACTTTCAAAATGTTTCAGTTACTGTTTAAACTTTCAAACTTTTTGATAGCTGATCAGATACAGAGTTGGGTCCATAAAGCTTAAAGCAGTCCTTATAGTTCAGGTGTGTCCTTAAAATACTTGCATTTATGTATAAGCTTGACCTTGGTAAAGTTATTCCTGCCATTTGGACATACTTAACCAGAGACTTGTCCACATAGTGATAGACCACAACTTGACCTGAGATGACATTGTAAGCTCATTTATCTAACTCAAAGCAGGTAATGAAAAAGGACAGTGTTTAAATACTAAAAGGTTCTGGCCTGATGTGCATGGCCCTGTCTAGAAGAAAAAGACTTGTGAAATAATCCTTAGATGTAATCACCATCTCTCTGTAAAACCTATTTCTTTCCTTTTTGTCCCGTTATGAACGCCGTGTTCATTCATTGCATTTTGTAATACATTATGCTCTCCATTGGTTAGAAGCAGACAAAGGACTTGCACATTGTATTAGCTCCCATTAAATTTAATGAAGCCACGTTTTGATCTCACAGAAATCTTCGTCAGGCTTTGTCAAGCAAACAATGAATAACAGCACAAAGGGCTTTGCCTGCCCCATAAAGGTGCCCTCCATCTTTTTCTCCTTATTTAAAATCACTGTGATTACATGAGACCTATAAACTATTGCATGTTTCCCTTTTTTTCTTTTGCTTTTTTACTTAATATGCAATTAAATGTCATCCTGCACAGATGGCTCCTAAAAACATACTACCAAATTTGAAAATAAATTTTCTTAGTTTGCATGTGCAAATATTTTAAATGTATGAATTTTTTAACCCACATGATTGTTACCTCACACAAGACTTGGAATCTGAGGTTCAATCAGCTTTTCCTTCATGAACGCAGTGGAGTATTTAATCAAACTAATACTTTAGCTTAAGCTTAAAATTCAGCGATTATAAAGAAATTAGACTTACCTGAGTTGGGGTCAACAGAGAAATATGGTTGTCCCTCCAGTATGCTGTAGACTAGTTTAGCGCTGTTTCCGTACACTGGATCATCGGCATCTGTAGCTGTTACTGTGATAACTGAGGTACCTGTGGTGCAGAAAGACAAACGTATAAACATCCCTACAGGAAATGATCTCCATGTCTCTGTAAACTAAAATGCTAAGTGCTGAGTGAATCCAGATGAGACTCTAGTCCCATTTATCCCATCTTGTGCCACGTAAGGCCCCAATCACACAGGCCTAGAGACCAGCCTCGTGAATGCAAGTGGTTGCCAGAGGTTGCTGACAGTTGCTGTAAAATCAATTACTAAAGGCCCATTCGTGGAGGCCTAGAGAACAATCCTAGTAACCACCTTTTGCAAGATATAAGTGTGTATTCTGCAAACATTAGCCTAGTTGAGCCTAGTTGAGGTTGCTTGTTGTCATAAAATTGGTCATAAATTGGTCATTGTAGCTGGTTTCTGAAGTGGTCATTTACATGGAAAATTTACATGAAAAACACTGACTTGTCTGCAGGCACTACTGGCCAAGTATTGAAAACTGCAATACAAACTGGAAATAAGAACATTTGTTCTGTCTTACTACTGCGACCGATACATTTTAAAGTGTGAAATTCCTGCTTTGGAAGCAAACATTCTCTTGCCGGATTTGATGAGTGTGTGCAGACGTGTCAGTGTATTCCATTCAAACTATGGGTAACCGCAGCAATCTGTTAGCAGTAAAAGCAATCATAAGGAAGTGTTTGGTGCAGCACCCAATTTGTGGGCGATTTCACATGGCAACAACCAGGAACCTCCAGCAACTACTTGCCAAACAGAAACATTTTTCTGTTTTGACCAGAGGTTGCCAGTTGGGTTACTTTGTGATGGAGACCTAAGTAGTTAAACATTGCTTTGGTAATGTGTTGATGCATATCTTTAATTTATAGTTCAGGAGTGTCAGCTGACTTGTGGTAAATATGGCATGAAAATGGCATGAATATGGCTCTCAAAAGATTTTATAATGAAAGTTTCAGTTAAGTATGCAAAGAAGTTATTTAATTGTTAATTAATTGTCCTTTCGGTGGCATCATTGTAATATACCTATATCATGGCTAAAGCACTTCTGGATGGATGCAAACTGCATTTCGTTGCCCTGTTCCTGTGACATGTGCAATGACAATAAAGTTGAATTCTATTCTATTCTATTCTATTCTATTCTATTCTATTCTATCTAGTGTGTCAGTGTGACAGATATTAGTGTGTTAGATATTAATATAGCAGGCAAAGCAATCACAGACATATATTGGCAAATTAGGCTACTTTTTTCACAGCTTTTGATCTTTCAGAACAGCAGACAGCATAAGTATCGTGTACCTGAAATCACTCTGTTGATGGTTATTTGATATTTGGATGTAACCACAAAGAAAACACTTCTCCTTCTATTAAAGTAGTTTGTTTATTAAGTTTAGTTTGTCAAATAAAAGTTTTTAAGTTTAAAATTAAATTAAAGGCTGTGTTGGTGTAAGTGTTGGCTCATGTATTTTTAAATTCTCACGGGATATCAAGCATTCTTTATCAATTACAGCAATTAAGAATGACCTTCATACCATCAGTATTCAAACATAAATAAACTTTTTTTTTTACGCCAGCTTTATAAGGTCTTTATAAGTAAAATGTATCCAAGGACTTTCATCAATATTCCAAGTCAGTCAAATGCTCAAATCAGGAAATACGTTAGTGGCAATTCAATCCACCATTCACCTGTCCATTAAAAGGTATCGGGACAAAAAGAGCACTGAAAATCTTAATATAAAGAGGCAATTCACGTAATTAAAATCACCCATTTTAATCCAAAGTGACCTAGCTCCTCATGAGTCACAGGGTGAGGGAGAGCATCTGAGAAGAAAGAAGAGAAAAGAAGCCGACATGCTGACAGTGAGCAACATGCTGGCAGAAAGCTACAGATGGTATGGTAATTGTTTCTGTGAAAGATGTTTAGAGGTGTTCTGACAACAAAGTGAGATGTCCCCAGTCGCAGACGGCGGAGGTCCTGCCATAGGCACCTAAATCTGTCCACTGCAACTGAAAATGCTTGTTGCGCAAAGACCTGTGGCAAGTTAAGTGCTCTGGCTCCAGAACTCTGATTCAGATGCTCCAGCTATGGAGTAAATAATGAAAAATAAATAAAAAAATAAAATAAATGTGCCAGATGTGATATGAGCAGTTGTTCCATAGTTTACAAAGTGTAACCCACAAATCAGACATCTGTATTCTGTTGGTGTATCATCTTCTGCTACTTTTACAACCACCGAAACAATTTTCATCAAGCCTGCTCACCAGTGTGCACCACAGTAATGACTTACTACTTCTAACCAAAAAGAATTCAAACAATCTGAAAATATACGTTTAATATTCAGATCAAATAGCTTCAGTAGTGTTTACTAACTGCAAAAGAAAATGGGTTAAAAAATTACAAATAAGATGATTTTCACATCCATGTGGTGCAGTTTTTGATCTTATCGCCCATTTTATGCCGTCAGCTACACGTGTCACCTGCTGATTAATAGTCACAGCCGTGTCTGCGGTCTTGTAACAGCAAAACAAAGCAAAAGCCACCTTTGCACTCTAACTGGTGTAGCAGTTTCACTGTTGCAACCCAATTATTTCACAGTGAGAGAACCTCAAGTGGTCCTCTGAGACTGAGGTGTTCCAGTAATTCATAGTCTTATGATGACCCGTGCTGTTGTGTTGCCAAGGCTTACCTTGTAAATTTCCTGAGCTTGTTACACCCCATGCCTTTTGCAGTGTTTAGATCATAGCAGATCAATGAACTCTTTTTCTGTGTTTCTGCTCGCTGCACTAGCACTGGCAAAAAAAAAAAGAAGAAGAAAAGAACCAAAACAAAAAAACAACAACACCCAGCGCAACTTGAGCTTCAGCTGCTAATACACTTAAATAGATGCATTGCTTTAATCTGCTGAAACTGTCATTCACATGAACTGTTCTCAGTCTACGTTAAATAGAAACAGGGCATTTCTCACATTTCAGTATCTATTAATGCTGCTAACTCTACTCAACAGAAACTGCATGTGCGCTGAAGAAGAGTCAGTATGATCAGTATGAGGGCCTCCATGTCTACAACTGACAGGCCTGCCAGAGCACCTGATGTAAAGTGGAAATTTCCAACAAACGTGCTACATAAGTGAATAAAGTATTACATAAATTGGTTGACAGAATTTAAGGAAACATAATTATTTGAATTATATCTCACAGATGTGTGCATTAATCCAAATTGGAGCACTCATGCAGTATTTTCAGGAAGCAAATTATATCCTGTGTGCCATAGGTGTTTGCCAATTGTCAAATGAATAAAATGAAAGACAGCAAGGAAATTGCACCTCCCTTTTTCAGAGATACAGAGCCTTATCTGCCTTAAAGTTAAATTACTACTACTACAGAGGGAGGAGGCAGCCATCTACACATCCCTAATTATGAAAAGTACCTTCGTACTTCTAAAAGGTGTCTGACTATTGCAAACAGGCTTTAGAAATTCAGTTACACTATGGATTGAAGTAGGGAAGTAGGGGTAGGAAAAAAATCTTCATAAAAACAGTGGAACCAGTGAGGCATGAAATAGCTCCCTCTTTCTTTCCCTCCCACAGGGGTAAAATGCTCCTCACTACCCCTGATAAAAAAATGAGGGATTAGGAAAGCCAGTGTTTTGGTCCTGTTTCAAATCAGTGCAGATTAGCTCGTCCTTCCCCTTGATAATGCACAGAGAATTCAGGGACACTGCAGAAATGGATGCAGCTGTAGGCCAGGCAATGGGCACAGAAACTCAATTGTAGGAGGAATATTGTCTCTGGCTTTTATTTGAAGCCTGTAGCATTGTGGCGACTACAATAATAGCAACACAACACCTACAGTATAAATGTCCAGGGATGAAAAATATGAATGGTTGCTAAAAACAAAAAACATGCAGGAACGGATTAAGGATGTAAAAAGCCTACAATGGAATATGAAAACTATTCAGTGGAATGTCTTGCACACCTTTCTTCCTCAAAAGTGTTGCATATTCTTGGTCAGACCTGTTACATATATGGAAGAAATGTGTAATTGCAATATTTGGTGTCTAAAGGGATTTGTCTCACCTGTTTCTTACTGCTTAGCACATGCAAAGACACAGAAAGAGTGCACAGAAGCTTCCCCTGGGAAAGCAAATCTCCCTCTATTGGTTTGGGCAGTGGCCCGCAGGGGAATGCACATTAAGCCTGTATGAAAATACAGCCTGCGTTTACGGGTGTTTTCCCACGTTAAGTGTAATCTCATTAATCATGTTCTGAAGTTCACAGGATTTAATACCACACCAATAATTTAAACACAAACTCATTCTCAAAGGACATCATTACTGTACAGTGTGTGAAAATTTACAGCCGTAGTGTTTTGGTTGAAGGGCATGTGGTGGCTAAAAGGTTCCTCGTGATAAAGACACGGGGGTCTATCCTTATGTTTTACCAAGCGACAGAAATAATAGGGCTCACACTTCCTATTTACTCTGTACACTGGCTCTGTGATAGGAAATCAATAGGAATCTTTCTTGAACCAGAGAGGGGATAAATTGGGAGATGCAGCCCGGTGTGACACACAATGGCTGCGGAAGGACGCTGCGGCTTATTTTCAATAAAACATTGTACTGTAACACAGCTTGATCTGTATAATCTGCTTATTTCCTTAGAAGAAATATAAGTATAATCAAACAGACCAAAGTAGTAAAACCTGATGTGCAGAACAAGGAAAAAAGAAAGTTTTAGCATTACAATCTTCTGGAGCTTTATCTTCAAATCAAGATTTTTATTTTACACATTTACCTGTCAGCAGAATCTTCACTTTTAAACCACAAGATTTCTGTCATAAAGAAAGCATTATTAAGTGTCCAGAAATGTGAAAGTTCCATTATTATGCTCATTTTCCACAGCTAGGATATACTGTAGGATCAGCTGCTCTACAAAAACCTTTGCCCAGTTTCTGACACTGCACTAAGTCTTCATTATAATGTTTACTGCATACACATACTGGTTGCATTTTCTAACTGATATGCCAGGAACATAAACTCCTCTTTTTCCTTTATTGCCCCAAATTCACCCTCAGCATGCTTAGTACAATTCAGCAAATCGCACCGCAGGAAAGCACTCCTGAGTTCAAGTACCATCACACCTATAATCACTCCAAAGAATGTGTCATTACAGTTCATTTACTAGCACTGGAATGCTACAATTCTCCTCCACAACTGTCTGTCCAACAAGCATGGCAGCTGTGTAACATCTCAGCTCTTCTCAGCTTGGACCAGCTCAGAACCGTGAAGGGTAGAAGACAGGGGGCATTCATATGTATGCAGCCACTGAGCCATGGAGAAGGGATATCACTGAAGCATGGGGAGAGCTGTGGGCTGCATGAGGCGTGGGGCTAACAGTGCCCTGCTGTGAGCCCTACCCGGGTAAAACAATACTGTTTATGTCTGACTGGCTTTACACTGTGGGTGTTGAAAGAGAGAGAGAGAGAAACCAGGATGGATAGACAGAAAAGAAGATGAGCGGTGTACACATAAGTGCACAGAAGATTAAATAGCTTGTTGCTTAATATGCAGATTAGACACTGATATTACAATATTTTCTTTGAGGAAAAAGTTGATAAAACAAAATAGATTCTATTAAAACAACCTTTTTCAGAGGAGAAAAATTAAAAAGTCATATTTGAAAATTTAGTAACAAAAATTTTGTTAGCTCCTAATGGCCATAGTGTGTTTGCTATAAAGCTGTCAGATTTTCTTTAACTATCTGCTCAACTAACTAATTTTATCAAAATGAAACTAAATCAGTCAATGAATAAATAAATCTGGCCCAGCATCAAAAAGCACAAACTCAAAGCTGCCAATCAGGTGGTGACCATAGTGGAGCAAAGTAGAACTTAAACAAGATTGAATAATGGACATGCATTCATCTTCTCATCTGAAAAACAACTACTGATGTATGGTTTTTGCCTATATTTTACTGTATTGTATGTTTGAAGCAAGTAAAACTATCAGTCACTTCAGTGTACACGATTAAGAAAAATGTAATAGAGGAAAATGTGAAAAGTGCCGTTGTATTTATCATTACACCCAGTATACTTACATCAGCAGATTGATGCCAGCTGTACCAGCACAGAATCTAAGCAATGTGATGCTCTGGACAGTGCCAAAATAAAATGTAAGTGATTTAAGTAATATAATCAC
The DNA here is from genome assembly GCF_001858045.2 of Oreochromis niloticus. Classification (NCBI taxonomy): domain Eukaryota; kingdom Metazoa; phylum Chordata; class Actinopteri; order Cichliformes; family Cichlidae; genus Oreochromis; species Oreochromis niloticus. The sequence continues at coordinate 35,338,586 of NC_031965.2, forward strand.
GTAACTATATATATATATACATATATATATATATATATGTATATATATATATATACATATATATATATATATATATATATGTATCTGGAAGTCCCTGTGGGACTTCCAGATACAGACGGACAAAATGGTGGTGGCTAACCAACCGGACATAGTGGTGGTAGACAAACAGAAGAAGACGGCTGTAGTGATCGATGTAGCGGTTCCGAATGACAGCAATATCAGGAAGAAGGAACACGAGAAGCTGGAGAAATACCAAGGGCTCAGAGAAGAGCTCGAGAGGATGTGGAGGGTGAAGGTAACTGTGGTCCCCGTGGTAATCGGAGCACTAGGTGCGGTGACTCCCAAGCTAGGCGAGTGGCTCCAGCAGATCCCGGGAACAACATCGGAGATCTCTGTCCAGAAGAGCGCAGTCCTGGGAACAGCTAAGATACTGCGCAGGACCCTCAAGCTCCCAGGCCTCTGGTAGAGGACCCGAGCTTGAAGGATAAACCGCCCGCAGGGGCGTGCTGGGTGTTTATATATATAGATATAGATAGATAGATAGATAGATAGATAGATATAGATCAGTATATATACTGATTTAGTTACGTTTTATATATATATATGTATATATATATCCATATATATATGGATATAGATATATATATGTGTGTGTGTGTGTGTGTGTGTGTGTGTGTGTGTGTGTCCAAACAAGAATGAGATACTATTTACAAAATATTTTCTGAATCTTACATCATGTTTTAAATCCCTTTGTTTCTCTCAGCTATATGACAATGTGTTAGTTTTTCATAAATTTCAATATTATAATAGTTAGTAAATAGTAGATAATCTGTCTGAAATCCAGAGGGACTTTTGAGTCTAACTGGTATTATGATATATCATGTCCTAAGGTCAATTTGACAGTGTACTGGAAAAATCTTCACAGAAATTTCTTTTTTTTCCAGCTTGCTGCCAGGGATTATTTCATTACTATCTGCAATACACTTTCAGCTGTGGAGTGCAGATTAAATGAATTCAAATCTATTAAGAAACAGAGAAGGTCCAAATGGAGCAACTGGTGACAATTGTTAACATGTGTACTGTAGCTGTAAATATCTTTATTGACGCTGTCTTTGTCAGAAACTATGTTTAAAGTCTCATAAGCATCACAGGACATGGAAACTTGTGCAATTTATCCAAGCATACTGACCATGCAATAATCTTACTGGTACTTACTACATAGTACTTACTGATTAAATGAATCCAGCCCCCCCCCCCCCCCCCCCCCCCCCCCCCCACCACACACACACACACACACACACACTATAACACACCCCACCCTTTTTCTAGGTCAAAAAGATGGTCTGCCAAATCCCTTTTTGTGAAATGGCTTGTCTATGAGGCTGGACGTTCCCCCGATAGCACCATTGCAGTGACAGGAAAGTGATTATGTATTGATCATGATCACATAGACACTGGTGTAGCTCTCCCTCCTGTCTGTGGGCAGAGAGGATAATAGCTCATGATCAGACAGGTAGACTGACAGCCCATCTCTCCAGGCAGTGCTGCAAGCACTATTTTTGGACAGTACCACCTATGCAATTGAAATTCATGTTCACGGATGGGGAGTAATGCAAGAATTAAGAAGCGATTAGCACTGTGAGGCAGAGTATTGTCAAACACAAAGTGTAGCGCGGTGCTGTAGTGTGGCAGGCCAAAGCTCTTGATAACACAGAAAACGGTTGTAACGAGGTGGAGAAAACAAGCGTGTCGAGGCATCCTTTCATCCATCCAACCATCCCCGTCCATTTATTCTCTCAGAGGAGAAGATGACATACTTGGAGCACTGCCAGTTGATTTTCTGACAGTAGTCAAAGCCACTTTGAGATTCCTGGGCTACAGATGGGCATTTATGGCAACAATGCAGATGGGCATTAGGAAAAACCCTTAAACAAATAAGCATGCTCATAAACACCTGGCACGTGAGAACTTTTCTCATTTACCAGTGCAGCCTCACAACTCCTGTGCTTTCATTTGTCACCATTTTCACCCATCTACAGCCCAGACATCTTCACTAAGATGATTTAGATTAATATGAGGCAGATGTAAGTATTTTACAAAGCAGGATTGTGAGGTTAATAACTGCAAAGCAGGGGAAAAGGGGGGAAAACAAAGTCTCCTGTAACACATCAGTGTTTATAACAGGACTAATGCATACTCATGGTAAGGTGCATGTTTCAGCAGGGCTTCAGCATGCAGGTGAAGAATGGGTTAAACGAATGAGGAACAGCAAGGAACAACTTGCACTAGATTTTTTCTTTAAAAAATGTAATGGCTATAATTAATTTGTCTCTCGCTCATGTTCCGCGGTAGGCTTGGGTAGCATTGGGTAGCATTGGGTATCTAGTGTGCATGCCCTGACTGGGATTCAAACGCTGACCTAACGTTCCAAAAACAGTGATGCTGCCACTACAGTTTCCAGCTGTATCATCATAAACTCAGCAGGACTGTGGAAGGCAACACTGGAGGCCAACTCCAAGGCAATGACACAAGTCTCCATCAAGTGTAGAGATACCAAAGTGAAGCAATGTCCCTGCTGCTGTTCTACATATGCCCTCTGAGCCAGCTTATCACTAAGAGTGAATACAGATATAGATTTACCTGTATGCCAAAAGTGAACGAGATATCAGCTCACGGTGATCCATGATGAGGAAATCATGATATCACTCTGATTTGGCTGAACGGCTACAAACACAGGGAAAGTGATTGGGACTGAACGAGTGGAGTTTCCAGAAGGCAGAATAGCAGATATACGGGACAGCTAGAAGTACCTGGGTATCCTAAAACTGGAAGAGTGTCTTCTCCCTGAGGGGTGAGGGGGAGATGTTTCTTTTTTTCAAGATAAGATATGGTTGTCAGCATCCAAGAAATAGTTCCCCAGAGCCAATGATGGATAAGGGATGCTGCACCTTTGAAGAGTAAGGGGACCGTTACACTTAAGCACTTACATTGTCATTGTTGTAGTACAATTACTAGTCTTTTATAAGACAGAGAGGGAGCCATCACAGAGAAACTGGAGTCAGTGTTTGTGTATGTGTTTATGTGCTGGTACGTGTGTCTCTGTGTGTACATGACATCTCCTTTTCAAGTAGTCGGCTACTGAGTCTGCTGCCTTGACAAGCCATTTACAGGAACGGCAGGAACAAAATAATTAAGAGGGTCTTTTGTTCCCCACTGATGGCCCTGACATATGCCGCCATTTTAAAGGGTTGTGTCATTGATTCACTTTAATTAGTTCATAGGAAATGTGTGCAACATGCAGATAGAGTTCAGGACTGGAAGTCGAGGACGGAAAATTGGGCACTTCACATATTTAATTGCTCCCAAGGCATTTACAATGGCAAGGTAATAACAAAGAATAAGGCAAAGTATATTGTCTAATGAACAACTTTATCATGGGTAAATGAACAAAATGTTGCTTAATTTGGGAACTCTGCCACAGGGGCGAGGGTGTTTAACGTGAATTATTCTTCCTCAATGGAACAAAAAAAAAAAAAAAAAAACATGTTTCAGCACAATGCAAAACTGAGGTAGGAAATGAACTTGCGGTTAATATTTTTACCACCAGCTCCTGAGTGCGGAAACCAAAGATCAAAGTTATTACTTAATATCAGAAATGAATTACTTGTGTACATTGTTCCAAAATACCCTTAACAGTGTATGTAGCCCTGTACTGTTCCAGCTGAGCTGCTCAGTGGCCATGAGAACCTTGGGGAAGACAAATCCCTGTGTGTACGCTGATTTATTCTGTACATGGTAGCACGGACAATATTATACGCATCCTATCAATTGAAAGCCACAGTAGAATAACACAGTTATTGGGATATGGTATATTTATATATATCTATGCACAGTCTAACATCCTATTTCAAATTCTTGTTTAAACACAAACACAAACTGTGCGGTTTCCCTGCTGATCAAGTTCAAGCTCCTCACAGTGCATTAGCAGCAAATGTCCTCAGGATCAAATCTTCCTAAAAAACATCAGGCCACATCAGTGGGGAGAAAAAGAGCAGCAGATAACTCAGCAAGGTTCCCTTGAAACCCAGGCAAGAAAATAGACAGTGCTATGCAGACATGAAGAAGACTTGCTGAGTCAATATAAGGAAAAAGCACTACCAAGCCAGAGGAACTTGAAAATGAGAATTTTTTTCCTTCAATGAGTTATGTCTCTTAATGTTCAGTTGTGGTTATGCTTAAAGGCTCTGAAACCATTTTCTTGCAAGCTTTTGAAGACCTAGTCTAGATAAAGATAAAGAAGTCTGACTGTTTGGGTTATTTTCACTGAGATATTTCTGAGTGTGTATTTGTGCGCGTGTGTCTGTGTGTGTGTGTTTCTGTCCTCTTATCTGTGTTTTGAAGCAAGTGGGGGTCAGTTATAATGATCAGAATTACAACAGATTTATTTATTTAAAAGTGACTGGGAGTTCACAGACTGTTTGATTATCTTACCAGGCCTCTGTCAATCACATGATGGTGAATCTTTCAAATGTTCTTAAAAGTAAGTAAAAGGCTAAATTTAATCTAAAAGCAAAAAATAAATATTTCAAAAAGTAGATTTTTGTATGCATTAATAGTTTATAAAATAACACTCAAGTCCTTGTAAAACTGGATAGTATACTGATCGACAATAGCCTTTGCAAATAAATAGACTTAGTTTAGACATTTCTAATGAAAAAAAATTGATTTGCTTTAGTTGCCAGCGTGAACATTCACATTCCTTCAGAGTGTGTTATTTTCACATTCTAGGGAGAGCAGCAGCAGTGAGAATAATATAGCATTAAAAACAAAGGACAGAACTGGAGGGGAGCATTAAAATCCCTCCCTCAGCAACGACTCCCCCAGGCTGCTGCTACTAGAAGATGTTCTCTGTCGATTACATATTTTCTATTCGTACAGCTTGCAGAGGTAAATTAAATAAAATAAAAATCCAAGCCTCTGAGAGACAGTCATACTACACAGTCTGCAGCCCATAACTCTTGCAATTGGCCCATCTAAAAGTAATGTGTGACAGAGGTCTTCCACCTCCCACACAACTCCATTAGGACACCGAACTCAACTGAATCCAGTCATACTGTGGGTCTTAGCAGGGAGCACCTTCTAAGTAATATACACTGTCGTCTGACAGTCGTCCTGGAGCGGGAAGGGTTAAAGCATTTTCCCTGAGGAATCTTGAAACGTACTACATCTACGTGACTGGTGACTTAATGTCTCCGTCAGCCGGTAAGAGCGGTGCTATGCTGGCATCTGACAAGCAATCCATCACAGAGAACACACAGACAGAAAGCTGCACGCAGCCACATAAAGTGTCCACACATAAGACATGCTAAAATACATGCCCAGAGTGCACGCCTACTGACTCGTGCCGACACAGATGCGCATGCAGATCTATAATGAACATAGGCACACAGACGTGGACTTGTTATCATGCTTGTTAACATGTCACAAATCACAGTGAGACACACAGAAACCCTCTCCAAATACTGAGCAAACATCCGGCACAGCAATAAACTCTCAAAAGGACATGGCCAACAAACAAAAGGGGGGGGGGGGTGTGAAATGACAGAAGAAAAGATGGTGGAATGTGGATTTACACCCCTAGTAATCCCAAGGTTTGTTTACACTCCCAGAAGTGAAGTGAAATTTTAAAGGGCTATCTCTGTTGCGTGCTGGAGAGCAGATTCACCCAATTACACAGCAGCCCCCAGTGTGACATAGCAAACCTGCTGTAGGATTGACTGTGTATTTGGTTGTGCGTGTGTGTGTCTGTGTGTGTGTGTGCGTGTGCATACTCGTGTGGACACCAGACTGTGACTGTGGTAAAACTACAAACTGACTAAATCCATACTGCAGTGTTGAGAGCAATACAGCTGCCAATGCTCCAAAACACAAAAAGGTAGAGCTCAACAAGGTTGCCTGATGCCAAAAATCAGCAGCCCATGTGATAGTAAGACAGGAGGGTAAAACACACAGTAACACAAGTGGAATTTTGTATCACTTTGCAAAAAACCGCAATAAAGATTCATCATTTAAAGTCATACATGAACAAAAATATAAAATAAAAACAGAAATATGAATTTTCAGGGACATACATTTTGATGACAAACACTGCAAAGACTTATTTGATTTATTTAATGTTTTACTTTCTCGTCATTGTATCAGACAGCTGAGCCGTGGCAACGACTGTATGTGCCAAGCCAGGGCTTTAGTTAATGGGGAGAGACATCAAGAGTAAGGCCTCGCCCGCACTGGAGATTTGATCCTTTCGTCTTATCAGCTTCTTTTTCAAATGACCTTGCTGTACAGACTTTTATGCCTCTCCCCTTTATTCTCTGCCAGTGATTGGATGGGACTCTCTAGTCTCAAATCTCTGCCACCTTGATGAATGTGTTCCACCCTCATTTATGTTGCATTGACCAATCCCTCTCTACTACAAGCTACAGTAGGCTACACAAATCTTAGCTGTAGCCACACACACACACACGAACACTCACACACACACAAACAGCTAATAAAGATTTTTGCTAAGACCTTTTTTTTGTCTCTCTTTATGCAGTTTCTGCTTTATTTCTTCTGCAGTTAAATTAAGTCTACGCTCTTTTGTGGGAGCAAAATGTAACTTTAAAGAGTGTTATTATGGCATTCATTGGGAAGCAATTGCTGCTTTTAATTTTAGGTACTGACTGTTGGGTGCCTGCGGGGTCCAAATAGCTATAGTTGATAGCTCAGACAATTAATAATGCAGACATGGAGGGATGAGAGTATGGGGATTCTTTTCTTTCTTTTCATCACTGTAAAATTAGATGTAAAAAAAAAAAAACATGCACACACAAAATCTAACTCACACACACATACCTGCACACACTATGTTGATGGAAAACCAGTGAGCAAAATCCTTGCTGTTTTTGAAGCAACAAAAGTAAGTGGGATTGACGGACGCAGTGCCAGATACAGCAGGAAATAGACGCAAAGGAGCAAAGAGGACTGAACACACCACAGGAAAAATGCACCAAAAAAGGCCCTACAACAATACATTAAAAATCCACAACATTCTTCTTGAATAATTAAAAGGTGAGCCATGCCATGGCTGTGTACTGAAGTAGAAAGCTTTCTGGCATCTCAGCAGATATGAGTAAGCATGTGCCAAGTTTAAGGTGCTATCTGGAACCATCCTCAGTGTGCACGCTATAGCAGTAATGTAGAGAGGACCTCCCACTCACCAGCATGACTTCAAACAGTCTCTTTCAGTCATTTTCAGCTGGTATTTATCACAGCTGATAGTACACACACACACACACACACACACACACACACACACACACACTTGTTTTCATATCTTAGTGAGGACATCTAACTGACATAATGCTTTCCCTAGCTGCTTATCCTAACACTAACAATCAAAAATGAATGCCTAACTCTAACCCTTAGCCTAAACTTAACCATAGCCTAATTGTAACTCTGGCACTAAAACTGCATTTTGAGCCTAAAAAATGCCTTCAAACTCTTGGGGACGAGGATTTTGTCCCCATAAGGACTGCTGGTCCCCACAAAGATATGTAAACATGGTACATGCACAGACACACACATACACACATACACAAAGTATTTGAATTTCATCAAAAACATCTGACAATTAACTTTTGAAGTGTGATATTGAAGAATTAACAGCTCTAAACTTTAAAAAAGGGAGAAAATCTACATCTACATGCTAATAATAAATTTTTCCCCACTGTGTTTATGCATTTATAAGTGAAGAGATATCAAAACCAAAATGAACGTGTAATCTGTGTAAGATTATAAATAAGAACATATTGTACAGTTCAGCATAGCAGAGAATGTGCAGCAAATGGTCGCATCTCAGTCTGTTATCTGCAGAGCAGGGGGCCTGTAGGCAATTAGTGAGCAAGTATATGATTGGCTGTGTAAGACAATGACTGTTTCAGCTGAGCTACACCAGATCTATTTCCAGTAAGATGTGACCTGCTTAATAAATGTACCTGATGGCATCCACAGCAAACTTCACAGATCTCGGATGAAAATATGAATTCTAGTACTGTCAGCTACACCTGTTGATTCACTGTTGATGCCACTGAGTTTTGTTTTGTTTTTTTTTCCGGGCTGGAATAGCCAATGAGGTAGAGCCAAACTACATCTAAAAACAGTTACCATAGTGCAATGATTCTTTTAAAAAATTTGCTTTACATCAATACCACAGTAGTGCAGTGGTTAGGACTGCATGTTTCTTCATGTCTGGGTGATTTCTCTTCAGGTACTTCAGGCTTCCTTCCACAGTCCAAGCACAAGCATGTTAGGTTTATTGATGATTCTAAATTGGTTGTGGGTGTGAATGTGACAGTGAATGTGGAAAAGTTGTCCGTGTCTCTCTGTGTTAGCCCTGTAATAAATTTGCAACCTGTCTGGGTTGTACCATGTCTCTTTTCCCATTACAGCTGGGATAGGCAGCCTCGACCACCATAACTCTAAATAAGCTGAAGAATCTGGTTGGATGGATGGATGGATAACTTAACATGTGATGTGCCCAATTATTTCTCTAAACCCCTGCACATTTGGCCTCAGGACCATATTTTAACAGCAAAAAAAGTCAGTAACAAAGTAGACATAGTCCAAAAGAGAACCAGAGAAACTGTATTTAATGAAACATTTACCACAAACGGGTGCAAAATGACACTTGAAAATGTCTGTTTTAATGTAAAAATTGTTTTTCTGTGTTTATTGTTGCACAAAATTGCAGAAGCTAATGGAAAAAGCCCCCTAATGAAGGAACTTTCCTTTCTGATACCATTTCCTGTTGGAAGTCACCTCCAGCATTACTAGTAAGTCAGATAGCAGCATTTTCTGTTTGAATTATTATTTGATTTGTTTATTGATTATGCTACAGCTCTCTTTGGGAGTCTAGAAAAAAAACACATTTTTGGGCAGTCAGCTTTTTGTGTGGCTGTACAGTTTTTTCAATTCTATCTTTATCTAGAAGATGCTGATTATCTGATCAGTCATTTATCATACTCCTGCTATCTCTCCCATACACAGAATTCATTCAAGGTGCTTACAGGACTCATTTTGAGTTTTACAATTTATTCAGGTCTTTCTCTGAAATACACTCATCATGTTATCAATCATTAATCAGGTCTCCCTATTTTTCGCTCTCTCTTTCACACACAAAAGATGCTATTGCTTTCTTGAAGATTTGTTGCTGTAAAAAGCACTGTTTTGCAGTACTACTTTTTGAAGGTATATTTTTTTAGCTTAATATTAGTTAGTTCTCTGTTACTGAGTACAAGGCTTTAGTGTATTTAGAAAGAGGCTAAAATGGCAAAAAAAAAAAAAAAAACCCTTCATAGTTTTAAATACACTGCAATATTGTGGTACAAGAAGTTAAATATACATTTTCAGTATTGTAGAGGTTCCATGTCTGTGGCTACAAGTGCTTGAGTACTGTGTAAAGCAATAACACACTCAAGGCTGTGCCAAAGTCCTGTGTGGTACCGCTAGAGTTGATATACACAATAGCAGAAGGCCAGCCTCTGCAGATGTGTTGTAACAAAGTTGTAAAACACATACACAAAAAACCCTTACATTAAATAGGTCATGTCCATTAAAGATTAATTAAAGATTGATCTCCATGCTACAAATCTTCCTTGACAATCACATCTATTGCTTTCAATGCAGCATCAGTGACAACAGATTGAATATAAGCTGATACAGTAAGTAGTTGATTGATCCAAACAATGGAACTATTCCCCTTTACATTAACAGTAATTATAGTGTTATTTAAAGTATTACTCTACCAGTTAGACATGTTGAATTAAAGTTCTAGCAACAGTCTACTAAAAACAGGCACATGAACTAACTGAAGGCTTACCTGGCCGATTCAAATTTTCCTCTTTTTGGGACAGTTATATTTTCTTTCTAAGAATATTTGATCAGATGTGTTTTTAAACCTTTCTCTAATTAATGTTTTAATTTATGTGCCGAATAAAACAATGACTGGGCCCTGGTCGCAGAGGCCGAAATGCTTTTTGTTGGCATATGGCAATTAGTGGTTGTGAGGGAAAAAGGTGTCACTACATCACTACCATTTATATTTTGTGTCATACTTTTTCAAATTTTAGTACAGCTGACAGAGTAAACAGTGTGTGTTTGCAGAGCACCAGTTGACATCTCCCATGTAAGAGTCTGATGACTGTGGCAATCTGCTAGCAAAGCAATCACACTGAGGTTTTTGTATAAACACCCTCTTGATGACTGATTTAACCTGGCAGCATCCAGCAGCCTCCAGCTGGCTGCTGCCAGGTGAAGGTTGCAAGCTCATTTACAACTGGACAGGGAATACACATTTTTCCCTAGCGACCAGAAGTTGCCAGGGGGTTGCCAACTGGTCTTTAGGTGTATGTGACTGAGGTTTTACATGACTTATGTGAAATTACAATTCATCTGCAAGGAAACTGTCATTTTCCCCACAGATATGCTTTAATGTGTTTGGTAATTAAACCTCCAAAAGGCTAGGAGGCAGTGATGGTTTTATAATGCAGTGTTAGACTTAAGAGTGTTTCAAATGCCTTTCAAATGAACTGGATAAATCACGTGGGATTTACAGTTAATAAATGTTGAACTTAAGCACCGTTTTACCAAAATTACTCTAACAAAATAATGACAACAGGGAGAATGACCTTGGAAAGTATGTACATGGATTGGCATAGCTGTGAATATGACAGACTACAGCTACTGTTTTAGCATTATTCGACCATCATAGCCCATCACAGCTTATTAGGTAATTTTTTATTTTTTATTTTTTTACATGAAAGATATAGTTTTGTGCAAATTAGTATGTCATGTAATACTGATTTGGGATTTTATCCAGGCAGCCTGTTGAAGTCTGCATCTTGCACACATCTTGTTACATTTCTGGACACAATCGTAACAGGATGCACTGTAGGCTACACATCATTAGCTTTGTGTACTGTAAGTGCTGATCCAGCTCAAAACTAATAAAAATGTATGCATTCTATGTGTTGTCATGCAAGAAAACTTTGGTGAACCAGTAACTGCATAGAGTGACATTATGGGAATTTTAGGATCCTAGGTTTTTTTTAGGTTATTTCACCCTTCTTCTGAAGATTTTTTTTTTTTATTATTATTATTTTGGTGTCTTTAAAGTGCCAACTCCAGGGAAATGACAGGAAGGCCAACTCTACATGGCTATAGTAGCCTTTTATAATGAGACGTACCCATCTCAATAAGTGTTTCATTCACAGTATTAAATGAGTCTTTCATTGTGCATAAGCCGTCTCTAATGCTGGCATCAGAAGCATGCCAATTCAAAGCTGATGCATGACAAAGGCTTAACCATCCAAGTAAAGGGCAGCGATGGTTAGAGCTACTACTGCAACTAGCAATTTCGTCACTGATTCATCATCTGTTTATTCTCCTAAAAAATCCATTAATTGATTAAAAATTTGGTCGTAGAACAAGGAATGGCTTAAACAATAATAAACCACTTCCACTACTGTATTAGTTACTGATTCATTTTCTGCTCATTGAATAATTAGCTAATATTTTTTACCCTTAGTTACTGTTGCATCAGTTTGTGTAAGTCTTATTACATTAATCTATACAATGAAATATTTACAGTTAATCTGCATGCCCACCAGTGGCCATTAGAAGGCATTACACTATCTTTAGATGACACACTGAACTGAATCAGCCCCTCTCCTTCTCTGCACTAATGCTGAATTGAGGATGCTGCGTCCTTGTTTCTGTTCTCAGAATGATTAGCTGACCTTGAAATAATGAACAGCAGTGTGTGATAGTATGACAACCACAAATCATCCTTACATGAATTTCAAAGCAACAAAACGTTCATGACTAACACTTAATTGAAAAGCAAAAAACCTGGAAATGTGACAGGTTAGTTGTATCTGATTAAACTTTTTTCCTAATTATTATTCAGGTTAATACCGCAGCCTTATAAATATTTTAAAAAAGAGCATTCATACAAACAAATTTAAAATTTAACCTTTGATTTTCTCATGTCCCATTGTACTACTGTTGACCCTGTTGCATGAAATTCATTTAATCACATCCACTCAGTGCGACAACACAGAGGGTGACACTCGTGACAGCCTCAGTTATTCACATCCGTCTCCTCGTCATTACAAAAGCATGCACACAAGAGCCTCACACATAAATAAACATGCACTCTCTCTCTCATTTACCTTCCCTTTCATGAACTTTGTTTGTTATTTATCCTCCTTGCCTTTCATTTTTCTTCTCTTTCTACTCCATAGGAAAAAGAAAAAAAAGAAGACAGACTTTGTTTGAGCGATGATACTGTGGCTAAAGAGAAGGCAGCTTTTTGTCCTTATTCTCATTGAGAGCCTCTTGCTATTCATTGGGGCAAGGCAGCCAGTCCAGCAAGGGAGGCAATCTTATGCAGATCACATTGAAGGGCTTCATTACCTAGAAGCCAGCTACTTTTTGTTCTCCCTCAAGGGAAGAGTGAAGGAGAGCATTAGCTTAGCAATGGAAAGCAATGGTGAGCAAAAAGGAGAGAGTGCGAGGGTGGCAGAGGTACAGAACAGGAGGAAAAATATGTGCGGGGGGTTGCAAATAGAGTGCATCTCTGCAGGCTACACAGGGGAGAAGGGACAAATTACACCTGAACAACACCATCTTTACATCTGCACTGTGGGTTCATGCTAACAGAGATGCACGTTAGAGATGTATGTGCGCGTGAAACACACAGTTTAGTATGTGTGTATGTGCGTGGATGCCTTTGTGTATTCTCAAAAAAGAAAACATACCCCAGGGGGCTTTAAAAAGCTCATATTACTGTATCTGGACCAATGACTGATGATGTTACATGCATAATTCAGAGGTACATTGGATAATAAACAATATTTGATGAATTAGTAATACACATTTGTAGGTAATATTGAACAGCTGTGTATATATATATATATATATACATACATATGATTTTTTTTATTTTAACTCTTGAATACCATGTGATTTGCAGCTTAGTCTGAAACAAAGAAAGCTAAGTTAATAACATACAAGCGAATGTAAAAAGAATGTAGCAGTAAAAGGAAAAAAAGAAGTGACTGGGCAATTAACTGGTATCACAAATGCAAATGAAAGTAACCAAATCAAGCATGTAAATACACTCAGATATGCAGAATGCTGGTGCCAAATGAGGTGAGATAGATAGTCGTAGCAGGTTATTTACAGACAAACTCCACCATGTCAGTTAAATCCTTTCTGCCTCAGAGGCCTGTCCTATTCCCATTTAGCATGGCCACAAAAAGGGCAGGCTGGCACGGACGCTTCCTGGCAGTTAGACAGGCCTGAGAGAGTCAGAGCCTTGGCCAGGTTCACTGCTCTGACCCCTTCTCACCCCAGTTCAGCCTGTGAGCCACCCACCACCATCATCATGGTCCCGGTCTGCCGCATCCCTGTCCAGCCCAGGAGCCTACTCGTCAGATGTGCCCCAGCCCGGCCCTGGCCTAGCTCTGGCCCAGCTGCCCACTATGTTAAAGGGCCAGGGGCCCCCTGCCACTCAGCCCATCTGCCAAGCTGCAGACCAGAGCCTAGGATCAGAGAAGAGAGACACAAACACCAGACATCCTCTTTCTCAGCTCTCAGCTCAAAGCTCAACTGAGAAATGCCAGATAAAAGATGCACTATAAATGGGCTTCTTTTGCTTATGTGGGTTGCTGTGACCCTGAAATACTGTTAGGGTTTATTCAAGTTAAGCTGTTTTTAATGCATTCAGAGTCATACTTTCCAAGAGCAAGGTATGTTCAAGATTTACTGCAAGATCAGCACAGAACAATGATATTTTTGGTATATCGAGAAAGAGGATTTTTATAGAACATCTGGCCCAAGTGAAGCATGAAATGGTCTGAAAATATCTCAGCTGTCCCTGTATTGATCTGACCGACTGCAATGTGCAGAAAAATTCATGAGACGAAAGAACAGATAGATAGATAGATAGATAGATAGATAGACAGATAGATAGATATGCTCAAACACACAGAAAGGCACAAGCTATGACAAAATATACAGCAGTATTTAATATCGTTATGCTTCGTTGAGGTTATGTATCTATGGATCACTTTGAAAACTGCAAGCGTATTAAATCAGCTGTGATCACAGTGTACTCCTGTATGTTGGAAGCATGAGACGATCAGCTCTGATAAAGGTCTGCATACTGCTCATTTCCATATGTCTCCCCTTGATCAAGTCTGCTCATTTATCGTCCAAATCTGAGATGACAAGCCTTTACTTATTTTCCCAGCTGCCGATGGTGATGAGAGCGTAATCAGAAACATCATTAGGTCCTACATAGATGGCTGTGCCTGTTAGTCCTTTTATCCGCACCCATAATAACTCTGAAAATGCAAATCAACTCCAGGTAATCTATTAATGTCACTTCAATTTTATGTCTACACTCCAATTTAGCAGATCTTGACACATTTGGCAAGGATCTGTGCTCTCATACAGGTATTCATTTTGCTGAGGTTTCACAGAGCATGGCCCATGCAAAGAGGAGATGGGCCATCTGTCTACGTGCCCGTTTATTAATCGCCCTGATAATGAAGCGAACTCACACTCCTGGGGCAACTCTCACATGAGTTCCAACCGGCAGAACAACTTTCAGCAAGTTTGTTTCGCAATGTGGCAATTATTGTCATTTGCACCCCCCTTAGCACAGGAAGGAGGGTCTAGCAACCTCCTCCTAATTACCTGTTGTGTCACTTCAAGCAGATTTTGTAATTTCCAACTACATCACAACCCCCTTGTTAGCTGCAGACGGGTGGCAGAGCCTCATAATTCCAGCATATGGTCGACAGACATACAAGGGAATTTGTCAGCTTGTACTGGCCTTAAAGTTGAAGACCCTATTAACAGGAGAACAAAATCTCTTAATCTTGTGAGCTCTTTGCAATCCATGTGAAAGAATTAAAATTCTAATCATGGACTGGCTTGCACAAATAAGCAGCTAACTCCCTCAAGTGACACTAAAAAATTACAATGTAATGAATAAACTTCTGTAAGTTTGTGTAGGAGAACATGGAGGACAGGTAGTATACCTACGTATATTGTTCATTTGATCAAATGAATGGATAATAATTTCCACCCTATTTGCCTGAGGATTAGATGATTTTATAAAAACATACAAAACAGAATTATCCAAATTATATTTAGTGTCCATTATTAAAACTGCAATTATTAACATTTTTCTTTAAATCTCTAAAATAATTTTGTGCAGATCAAATTAGCATGAGTATTCTGGGCATGGTTTCTCATAGTGATGAACTGAGATTGCTCACAATGTTAAAACAATAGTCCCTAAATGAATTACAAGCAACACGACACAATATTAAGAAATAAACAACAATTTTGTAACATATGCCACATATGTCGAAGTAAATAAAAATACAAAAATATAGGAAGACTACAAGTTATGCGCAAGACAACTGAATTACAACAAAGTTTTTAGGGGACACCACGAAAGACAACGTTGACAGTAGGGTAGATGTGAAATTTGAGGGAGGGGGTCTTTTCTGGTGCAATCATTTTATTGTTGACAACTGATCCCATTCAAACCAGAACACAGAGGAACGGACAAAACAAAATAAAAGATGATACAAAAAGCAAATTGACTTTTGAAAGTGGGCAATTTCTTGTGATCTGACAACTTCACCATGAGTTTAGGAAAAATCTAATTTTCAGAAAGCTGTACGGAATTTGCTCAGGTATTCACTTCTTATTGTGCTTAATCATAAATCTATCCATTCTAGGTGGAGAGTTCATAGCTAGCATTAGCCACACTAATGGGAAATGAAGTGGAATTATTCATAAAGGGTTTGAGCAGCCAAAAAAAAAATAATAAAAAAGTCAGTTAACACAGTTTTGAAGAAATTTTGTAGGAGCATTTTACCCCTAAAAAACAATTCAATGTAATGCACTCACAGAAGTTCTAGCGGCTTATGCTAATGATTTCAAATGTGTTCTGACAGATTTGGCAGATTTAGTGAAGTTAAAACCTTTGCTTTCCCCTTCATCTTATTGTTCCACTGTACCTACAGAGACAATTCACTAAACAATTAAAATGTTAGTCACCTCCATTTTCAGCTATTCAGGAAAATGAAAGTCAGACAAAAGTCACAGAAAGCCACACATCTTATCCGACTGGCCCTTTTTAAAGGAAGAACAAAAGGTATTTCTCCTTCATTTCCCATTAACCTCTATGCTCCTGCACACACAGGAAACATGGTGACCTCGGTGACCCGTGTCACATATCTCATATGGCTGCGGGGACCGTTTCCTATAGGGGATGGTGACATTCAGTACGAGGATTCTCTATCTAGCCATAGTCCTTGACAGATAAAAGGTAGGTGTTGATATTTGTCCCTGGTCTCGCTGATACTGTGTGGATACACTCCCGATAAGCAAGGAGCTGCTAAGACATTGATGAAGTCTGAAGTGGAACTGACAAGCTCTGTAAGTGGATAACATCATCAGGAGAAGCAGGCTGTTACGGTCTGGATTAGATTTTGATTATTTGACACAGGTGGGTTCACGCTAAGCAGAAATTCATCAGCACACTCAGCATTGTCTCAGCTTAGTAGAAAATGTAATGCAACGTCTTTTAGCATGTGCAATAAATGCATTTTAATATTTCCAGTTTCTTGTCACTGTGAAGATTTGCTCATACGCCTTCACCATCTTCATCTCTGTTCTGCTCTCTTTCCCATGGACTTTATTAGTTATGCGCCACTCAAAACGCAGTAATCCACCGAGTCCTGTGCAAATTCTAATTTCAGCTTGATAAAGATGAAACACTACTGTAAAGAAACCGGTGATTTATGAATATGAGGCGAGCGAGATGAACGACTTATTGTTTGTTTGTCCAGAGAGCCTAATTCTTCTCATAATACCACAGCACATGAAAACTTAACAAGAAGGAAACCAGTTGCTAAAAGAAAAGCCTTTCAAGCTAACAACTGAGCCTTCATGAATGTTTAATTAATCAGTAGTGACAAAAGGGAACAACAATCAACAAAGAGATGCCGATTTCCATTTCTTATGTATTATTCCCACTGGCAAATCACAGAGTGCTGTCAACTACCACTTTGCTCTCTACCCTATCACTATGGATGTTACCGCACTCCACTGACAAAACCCTTGGAGAGCTACAGTACATTTCATTTGAGATCCAAAGCTGAGCAGCAGGGATCAAGTAACAGAGTTCAGACAAGAACAGTTCACTGTTACTTTGTGTTTACATGGATACTTTTGCATTGTGTTTTGTTCCTTTTTGCTTCCACAGCTGCAGCTAATAAGAGTCAGATACAGTTATCATGAGAAGCTGCAGAGAAATATATATTTATATAGCTTTCCCTCTGAGAACCGATGCAAAGACTGCATCCTATGGGATGTACCAAATAGACTCCATTACACTCCTAACACCATCTGTCCTGGCGAGTTATGTCAGCTTTGTGACAGGTAACAAGAGGAAGCTCATTGAGGAAACACAATAACAAGTGTATACCACCCAACAACGGACCCCAGCATCCTTGCTGAACTCCTGCAATGTCAAAACAGCGTAAAGACACACTCTGATCTCCTTCCTGCTACTGATGGAAGCATTTTTTTTCTACAAGACTCCTGCTGTGCCGGGGTCAGTAGTGAGGCTCTCAAAACAGTGTAACAATCCACTTACAGGCTTCTGTCTGTCCTAGATGAGCTGCATTATCATCATGCAGTGGTCATTTAAATGCAATGAAATAAGAAGGAGAATATATGAATATATTAGCATACAGTGCAAGGGCAAAAGTTTTGCGTACCAGTTTGAGGGGGCTTGAGGAATAGTAGCTTGCAATTAGCGTCCGTCAGTATTGTCGAGCTAACTGACAGTTTATGGGTGCACATGCAAACATGTTTCTCATCCACAATATTATTATAATGCTTAAATCTTGAAGTAACAGCCGTCCATATAAAGCCTTTCCTACTTTGAGGACTGTTAGGATTTACTGTTGTGTAAGACAGAAAAAAAGACTTATTGTAAATACTTTTGACACAAAATAATGCAGTCCACAGAGGTTCACCCTCTTAATCTCCTTGCCATTGTTTTCAACATCAATCAGTATTATATTCTGCACTTTCAAATCCTTGCATAAACATCTATTATAGTGTGCTATAATCATTTTACAGTAACTGATGGAAAGTACAATACCCCCGCCCCCCACAAAAAAAAAAAAAAAACTAACCCAAAATGGCCCCTGACCTACACAAAGTGGAGAATAGCAGATTTATGCATGCCCTAGGGCAGTATCTACATATGCTGCTGTAGCATGTCCGAAATGTGCCACTGGTGCCTTTCAGCTCGTGCAGAATTTTGATTGTGTATGAAAATTTTAATAAGGTATTTTATGCTTGCCACATGTGGTGAGTTATTTAATTTTACAATCTAATGTCTGGCTCATGTTTTCATATTGTTAGTTCTTTGTAAGTGAGCTGTTTGTTGAGAGCCTTCCCTAAGTGTGTGTCGACACTGACGCTCGATGTTCAGTCACAGCACTGAGCTATGGGTGAAGTCCTAGTGATTTGATTTGATTTATCATTCTTGTATTTTCATTTGTGGAAAAATACTCATAGCAGGCAAGCGTGTAAATAGGCATACTCATTTCCTCTTGTTCTTATTCACTCATTATTTTTATGCAATAGCCCATTAGAGATCAGCCGTCTCGGAAATCTCACACACTGATTAGGCTGCTGTGTGAGGCAGGGAGCAGAAATGAGCTCTGTCTGTATTGTGACTTACCAACAGCAGACATTTCTTCAACAGCGGCATGATACGGGCCTTCAGTGAACTTTGGTGCATTGTCATTTATGTCCTGGACTTTGATGATGAACTCAGTCATGGGCTCCAGAAGCTGGCCTGTAATAGCATTAGTGACTTTGGCGGTTAGTGTGTATTCAGCCTTCTCCTCGCGGTCCAACCTCTTCATCGCGTGGATGTCACCTGTCTTCTCATTGATGGCAAAGATGGTGCCTGCCCCCTCACCTGAAAGGCTGTATCTGGCTGTGTCATTTTCCACCTTGTCTGTGTGAAGCTGCAATTAAAAAGACAAGAAAAGTAAAGGATAAGTTCAATTTTGTTGCAAAGGTCTCAGTTTTTTCCCAGAGTGTAAAGACAAACTTAGGGAGCCGGGTGTGAAGAGCTTTTAATGAATGCAAGCTGATATGCTCAGCAGATTCTACAAGTTCTCACCACATAAATGCAGTTAAGTATACAGTATGACCATAATGCGTTGTTGCTGCTGCTGTACTCTGTGGAAACTAGATACTAAACATGGCTCAGCATAGCCTACACTTTGCTAAATGAGGCCCGCTGGGGACAATAACTTTATAAGTTGCACAGGAAATGGACCTTAGTCTAGGTTGTTCCTCGTTATACATCACAAATACATCATACAAACATGTGTTATGGGCTATATTGCTCCCTACAGTATGAAATTTACCGGACAAAGACGTTAGATGTCCTTTCAATGTTCATCGTACTACGCTGGAAAAATAAGAAATCCATTAAAAATTCAACAGGAAACTCTGCACACAATGATGCATTCTCTCAAACTAGCCCCAAAGATACTGGACGATGGTTCATATTTCTCATTATTTTTGTAATTACCGTTTCATTAGTTCACTAGAACTGCATGCCCGGCTGAGTGGTTGGATCCCACTCACTGCACAGGCTGAGTATAACTAATGAATTTGACAATGCAGCATGAAGCTGTTCAAATATCTGCGCTCAGAAGAGCAGGCAAAATATTCTGCTGTTTCAAGTTAAAAGGGTCAACTGAAAGGGCACAGGATACAATGGTATGGACACAAAGAGGTCAGGGGAAAAGAGGAAGAGCCGCCTTTTGACTCAAAAGAAGCAAAGAATTTAATTTTTGCTTCTATAAACAGACAGAACATTTCCTGTACTTTAAAGTCACCTTTCATATAAGCCTCTTGATCCCTAAAGTGAGTGACTTTCAGAGGGGAGGAGAAGCAACATTTACAAATCCAACAATATAACTGGGACATGGCTGGCAGCACTCTTCTTTTCACTTTGTATTTTTGTCAACTTATGCGTCTCTTAAAAACACACATGCACACACACACACACACGACCAAGTACACAGTCATACATCAAAACATCTGTATTCAGCAGCTTTAATTTCATTCCCTGCCACGGCGTTTCAACAGAGGTTCCTGTGGGAGCACGCTTAGGGTATAGAATAGCAAGGTAGAAATGTGTTGGTGACTACAGACCCCTAAACCCCCTGCAATGTTTTCAGAACCTGGCTTTTATGCATATACTGTCTCCGAGGTGTTGTTTGCAGACACTGACAAAGCACATTCGCTTAAATTGTCACACCTTGCACTTTTGTTTTCCTAATTGTGCCATCATTTCACATGAATGATGTAGCTCATTAACACAAATGCCTCGCAACATCCTGCACACTGAGAAACTCTTTAAATGAGCTCAAATTAATGATGGTCTGTCATAGTTTTTTTTTTTTTTTTTTTAATCCAATGCATAACTACTTGTGTGAAGTCTAAAGCCTGCAGCTCAGCATATATGACCGCATGTTGGTGCTTCCTGCAGCGGGAGGCAAACTGACTATTTTAGCTGCATATTGGTTTTGGTTTATTCATGAATCATAAATATTTTTAGGTAAGCATCCTGGATTTAATCCTGGTTTGTTTCAATGTGACGCTCTACTTCTTCACTCGGTACTTATGTAAAGAAAAAAAAAGAGAAAAAGAAAACCTTTTTGATCAGATGGAGAGCAGTACTGCGATTTTATAGTACTGTGATTGTGTCTGTTTCCATATGTAATGCCCACAGAGAGCTTACAGAGAGACGTTTTCAACCAACGCAAACGTGCTTCCGTGCTGTCATCCAACTGCACTTTGCTCTATATAAAAGTACAGACAGTGGCTGCAGTGGACACTTTTTTTTATTGTTTTTAACACTCTGTTTCACTTCAGTACTGTGTCTGCTATAATCCCACTCTTCTCTGTGGCTGGCTGATGGACCAAAAACAGTTTAAAGAAGAGTAGCCCAAAGACTGGTTGTATATTTTTGACACTTCCCCCACATATTTTAATAATACCCCATTTGCCCCACTACCTGCTCTCTCCAGGTGCTACCACCGCTGAACCATAATTTGGCCTTGAGGCAAGCTGAATCCTGCTTGTCTGCTAGCTTTGGCTTGAGGACTGGACCACTTTTCATGTCTGTCTTCCCCTGCCTCCATCTCAGTGTCTGAGAGTCTTAAAAATCAAGCCCACTGTTGCCTGCTTGCCCCAAATAAAATTCAAATAAAATTACGGCCCATGTTTATTCCGAGCTGGAGGTTGCTCCACTGAGTCACACTGCCATGTACATCTGTGCTGTGCCTGTTCTCCTTTTAACCCCAGAGCACTTGCACAGGTGTAGATAATTTTGTGGAATTGTATGTAAGAAATTTTAAACATTTTCAAAAACAAAAATGCAATAAAAAGTGTCTAAAAAACTACTCTAAAGAATAACAACAGAACATGCAAGTTATAAAGCAATCAAAATATTTTAATAAAAAAACCACACCATAAAAATCACACTGCAAAGTGTTATAATTACTACAACCTCATGACACTTGAATAGTTTGAACAAACAAGTGAATAGGTCGAACCTAGGTAAAAATAAATAAATATTTAAATAAATAAATATTTATTTAAAAATAATCAAGTTTGTATTGTATTATGGTCCCAGTACTGGCTTAAAATGTGATGAGTGTGGAGATTAATTCTTGCTCTCTGAAATGCTTATCCATGGTTGTATGCTATAAACTCATAGCATGCTGAAAACGACTTACAGTATTATCATGTGACGAAATAAGATGCTGTGGTTTTCTCACATACAGTTAAATCATAAAAGCTGATTTTAAATTTAATTTTATGTTGGTGCCTGTCTGTGTTTCTCACGTACTGGTCAGGATGGGGCACAACACCTTGTACACATGGATGCTTGAGACATGGCATGTCAGATTGTTTTTCCTCATTAATTAACCAAGAAACCAAACATAATGAAAAATATTAAAATGAAGTTGCTAAATTAAATAGACTGTGTCAAACAGCAAACCCCTGTTTCCCACCCAGTAAACATAAGATAGCAAAGACAGTTTTGAAGCTGAATAATCTGAAAAAAAAACATTTAGAAAAAAATTAATGCCCACTGAAGATAAGTACCACTGATTAAAACACATTTTGTGCTAAGATGGGGTTCAATCTTTTTCTCTTAGCGTCTATAAGTATTTTTTTCTTTTTTTTAAAAAATGACATTAAACCATTGTATAGCTTCAAGGTAGAGCAATGTTGCCTTGTCACTGACAACTAACAAAAATTCAGAAGATGAATAAAAGCTTTATAGAAAGGCACGCTGTGTTTCTTTTGAAAAAGAAAAGTCCCACATTCAGTCATTTTCCCAGAAGCTGCCACTTTTGACTTTAAATTCACGAAGGGTTGAGTTGAGCTAGCTATAACCAACAACAATCCTCAAAACTGTCTCCTCTAAACGCCCTGGGAACCCACTTCGTACACAGCCTTCACACTAGAGTGCACAAATTCTCATCAAAGAGTACAATTACGTGAAAAAAAAAAGTCTGTCACAGGTCCCTGTCATTAACTGAGTTGCCTGGGCAACTAAAACAGCACCAACAATCAGTGACATTGACTGTGGCATTCAGGAAACTAACAGATAATGGATAACAACACTGTAGTTGTGATGATTATGTGCTACACTGGTGTCAGAAAACAACAAGTATTCTGAGCACAGGGTGAGGAAAGCTTACACCACAATGTCTGTTGTGTCTGTGTTGATTTTGCGCATTGCTAAAACTCAAATAATACTCAAACATACTACTGCTGTCATGTGTATGTCCAGTCTTCTCATAACTAAAGTAAGCATCGACTGCATTATTCCATGAACGTAAACTAAATCTATCACAAAGAAGAAATAATGTTGTCTGTAAGTGCAGCAAGTGCATCCAGGCTGGGAAAGTTATTATATCTCTGGCCTTAGCCGCTGTAGGTCAGGTTGTTGAAAAGACAGGCATCCATATGTTTTGAAGCTCCAGTTCAGAAAAAAAGCCTTGGTTGACAGAAGATATTTTCCTGTGGCAATACTTGTGTGCTCTGATGTCTGCCAGTACACACACACAGACACACACATACACATAGAGAACTGCACACCTCCATTTGCCAACCGCAACTCCCAATCAGGGGCTGCATGGGACTGCTTATCCTGTCAGCGGAGGAGGAAACATGTCAGTCCCTGCTGAAGATGAGCTTTTACGGCAATCACTTGAACAATCACTGTGTCCTAATGAGGAAGATTCTACAGACTCTACTCCCACATATCGCCCGCCCCCACCCCCGCCATGGGCCTGGGCTCCGGATGCTTAAGTGTAGCCCTACAGAAGGAACTAATGATTTCCCTAGTTGTCAGGCCAAATGGTAGATAGGACATGTTCTCCTCCTATGTATGTACCAGTAGGAGTGTAGAAGGAGAGAGAAAGACTGACGCAAAGAGGGAAAGGGAGGAGATACTGTCACTGTGATGCTTGTCAGCTACCGTCTGCAAGAATAGACTTCACACAGTACGTCGGATTACTTTCTGCAAAGTCTACTTCAGTTGGAGTAGGGGTCAGAGGTTGATGAATTCGATCTGCAACTGTGTTGGTTTTTATCAGTGGTGGAAGAACTCAGATCCATAAATTTTGTTTACGGAAATGTACAAAAATGTAAAAATGTTCCAGGTCTGCGGTTAATATTATACATGGAATCACAGTGTTCTAGCAAAATATATGATAAGCAGGAAAAGTAAAAGCATTTGTTCTGCCAAAAAAGAATGAATGAATATGACATGTAACAAATTATCATATGATACCAAATACTAATTACATTCTGTTACTGACAAACACACACACGATTTTGTCTTATTATACCAGGTAGTTTAAAAAAGAAAATATATATATATATATATATATATATATATATATATATATATATATATATAATTTTATTCCTTATAGCCATTAAACAGTTGCAAACAATCTGAAAAGAAGATTAATGTTTTGGCGGTGCTGAAAAACAGATTTATTTTTAACAAAAGCCAGCTACAGTTTGCTGAAAAGCTGAACAGTAATCCATCTATAAGAGCTATAGTAACAGTTCAAATACTGTGCTATTTAAAACTACACATTCCTTTCTAAAATATCAAAGAGTGGAAACTCCAAGAATCAGAAAGAGGTACCAATACAGTACTAGTACCCCAAATTGCCCACTAAATCAGAAAAAGCACTTAGATTCTTTCCACTGTTATTACATAATACAAGCATTCTGAACACATTTAATGTAGCACACTGCCAAAAGTGCAGGACAGCATGAAGAAGTGCTGTATAATGCATCACTGTGTTGACTCTAAATGTCATGTTTAGCACAATCCCGATGTGGGTTTGTTTAACTGAGGTTGCGTGGTCTGACCGGGCGATAATGCGGAGTAGAAATGCCATGTTAACCATTAAATATGGAGAAGACGGCATGTTGTTATGTAAAATGTATATGAACCCCTCAAGGCCGTGCACTGCATGAACTAGTTCACATAGCACCTTTTGTAAGAGCCAGATGTTGACCTTTTCTGTTCAGCTCAGGCAGTTAATATGGCCCAGTTCTCCTCATCTGTTCAGTGTAATGCCATCTCACAGAAGAAATCCAAAGAATTAATTTGAGAGGGCCCCATACTGCAATGAGGGATCAATAGAGGGTAATTCATTGCCACTGATAAAATTAGAGCTTTTTTGTTCCATCTGTACACCCTCAGGCAACTGTAGCCTAAATAGTTACTCCAGATAGATTCTACTCAAACATGTCTGGAATTAATTGTAGCTTCCTCCCATTTGTTGGATTTTGACTCTGTTAATTACACCTACATGAATAATCTGTAATTCTAAATATTGCAATAACATTTTGAATGTACGGAACAGATGGTGCGATGCATGATATATGATACACTTAGCTATTCTTGGAAACATTTTCCCTCCAGTCTGTCTCATGGCACGTAGCGGTTTATCAAATTGGACAGAAAAGTTCCCTTCTGGTGTGAACCACAAAAGACTTTATTGGAGGAAATCATATAGTGAAGCTCTGTGATGCCGGGGCATTGGAAATAGAAAGTTTAATTCAGAAATATCATAACGTGAAATGCTGTCAGCTCTTCAATTCTTTATACCACAAATGAGACCAAATTTAAAGGCGTTAAGTAAATGCGTTCAGATGCTATGTGACTCAGTCATTTTTACTTCTGTGGTGAGCAAATATAGATTTTTTTACATACCCCAATCAAGATAAACTGTTTTAAAGGCTCTATTATCTACTGCTGCTCCCTTGCACATGACACAAAGGAACTGATTCCTTTGGGATTTGTGGCCATTGGTTGCCATATAACAATAATCAATATTGCTTTTTTTCAGAGGTCAATCGCAGTATTCACAGAGGCCAAAAAGAGAGAAGAGTGCCTCACATATTTTCCTCTTCATTTATTATTACTGCTGACACTCTTGCTTTATTGAGACAATGAGAGAGAGATGGTGTCACGACCCATATACAGGGAAAGGTGATGGTCTGTAATTGAAGCCAACTCCACACAGAAAAGGTACAGTAATTACAATCAGTAAAGAGTCTCCCAGTGTTATACCCCCTCCACACACACACGCACAGAACTGAATTGTCAGCAAGCTATCACCTTTTGCTTTCATTCTGCTTTAGTTTTTCTCCCAGACAACAATGAATTAATGAGACAAACAAAAAAGGCAACAATTTGTACTGCATTTGTGCGCGGTCTGTACCAAGGTCAATCAGGGCTAATGTGTTTCATGTCTATCCATGCACTTTGAGCAATGGCACATGTGTTCCATTCACTGCCACTGGCACTTTATTGCTTCTGGAGAATAAGTCAAAGTCAAAGCAGCTACCTTTAGTAAAAGAGGGCAACACAATTAGATTAAGCCACCCATGAAAAGCCTTTTGTTTGTGAGTGTTGATACATTGGAGGATGCATTTTAATCATAGCGGGGTACAGTGTCACCGCAATGAGAATGGGAAACAGGAAAATAAAAACAATGGCGCATTATGCATTCAGGCTGTCGGCAATATTGGCTCTCAGTTCAAGAAAGACCTGTTGTATGCAAGTAATCTTCAGTATAGATTTTTACTGCCTGCTCATTATATCCTGGTGTTAGAACAAGAGAGAACTGGACAATCAGTTTGTTGGTTGGTGTGTGCTTGATATAACCAGAAAACAAAGGTAAATTAAAGCAACACGACTTCTGATATAACACATTTGTCCAATCCATGGCTGCTCCACATGTGGCCCCTGAAGAGCTTAGCAGTCAGATTTAAGCCTTTGTGAGAAAAACCTGTGCTTTGCAAAAACGCAAACAAACAAACAAAAAAAAGGAAGAAATATTGTGAACAATAAAGAGACAGTGTGTGAAAAGTGTAAATGAGCTCAGCTACAGGGCTACGGCACACATGCCGAGTGTTAAATAGAGGGAGATTTTTTAACATTAACCTCGACTGCTGCCATTACCCTACCTGTGGGCCACAAACTTATCGGTATACACAGCATGCCGAAAGTGGGTGGGTGTGGAGAGGTGCTAAACAAAACGAGCTTAATCAAGGACCACAACAGTTTTCTCTTTCTTCTGTGTGGCCGACCTAATCAAATCAAGGAATGAGATTGATTTCACGAGGTGCAGATGGATCCCGTAGCAAGTCTAATTTAATGTGCCGGCTCTCCACTATGATGTGTGTTTTCTCGGTCCAGATGGTGCTGCTCGGGTTTGTAATTCATATTTCAACATTTTACTCCCCCTTCCTCCCTCTCTCTTTCTTCCTTCCTCCCTCTCTCTTTCACTCTCTTTTTTTCTGACTTTTGCTCGTCGTTTAACAACCAAGTAAATGTGTACCGATGTGGATAAGTATCATAAACTCATCTGTCAAGCTTGTGATCCCGTGATCTTGTTAAATGTCACAAACAACACATGCCGGCTGGTGAGTTTCGTGGAAGAGATCTTGGAGCTCAATTGTTGGAAAGCAAAGCAGGAAAAAGTAATCTGTATAAACTGAAAATATAGCCTTCGTATAGAATTATGTTATGTGGTAAACTATTTAAAAAGATTTCTATAGAATTGTTTCTGACTCTGTAGAAACAGTTCAAATGTAACAGTTTTTGCAAATCCGTCATTTCAGGTAAATAACTAATATAACAAGATGGTTTAAAAAAATAAATAAATCATGCAATCTTTTAACCAAAAACACTAAAAAACAAACTTACGTCTCCTAAGGGTGGCAAGTCATATTCAGATTAAGGATTGTATAAGTGTGATTATGAATATTTAATAAATAAATAAAAAGTTAGAGCCATAAATTGTTAGATAAATTAGTGGACAAACCTGCAATGGGCAATAATCAAAGTTACAATTTTGAAAACATATTTTCAAATATGTTTCATGTATAGCATATGTAGATATGCTCAGATTTCCATAATTGGAAGGCATGCAGAGTCGGAGCCATTCTTTTGGGCTTATTCCTGTGGAAAAATGCAGATGTGCTCCACAGTGCCTGTTCGAGCTGTCAAAGTCATTGTTCTCAACCTGAGAAGTCTTGCAAATTAGCCAGTTTCAATGCCAGCTGCCACTGCTGGAAAGGCATGCATTGCTGGTGTTGAAAATTCCTGCAGGTACCGTATACAATACATTATCTTTATGTAAGTTTAAATAATGGGTTCTGACAGCCTTGGCTAACCACTTTTTTGACTTGGAGCAAAATTCTGCTATATTTCATTTCATCTTTATTCTTTCTTAAAACAGATGCAGACTATGGATTTATTATTTGTTAATGATGATAAATGCAAGAAATTACTCTAATCTTCTTTGAATGCCAAAAATCGCCCCATAAAGTCAGAATAGGTTTTACAAGTAACATTTGCCAAAAAAGAAAAAAATATATATTGTGTATGTGTAAAAAGCATCTAAGGATAGGAACATCGATCTCATGTCCAGCATGATCAATATCGCAGCTACATTATGTTGACTAAGACTTTTTTTTTTTTTTTTTTTTGCATATCAGTAATCTATGCCAGGTTTACAAAGAGATCCACAAAGTCCAAACTCATAGAGTCACAAAAAGGCTTTGCACTTATCAGCTGTAGTTTTACCATATTCAAAGCTAGCGTATCTCTCTATGGGATACGGCTTTAAAAATGCAGGTACTGGAAAGCAGTATTTGCACAGGCCTAAGAACAAAAGGCAGTATAAATGAGGGCTTCGTTGGCTATATTAATAATCATCTGTGCCTTCTCCTTTGAGAGGCCTGTGATATCGAGTATCATTAGACATGCAAATAACAGCTCCATTTTCCCGTCCATGGGATTAGGAAGGAAAGAGAGAAAAATGAAGAAGAGGCATGGCTGTGGCAGAAACAATTAAGCCATCCTCTTCGCGGAAGCACTTGGCAGCCAGCTTCAGATTGGTAAGGGAGGACAGGAGGGGTCTTTTGGCTAGGCAGCAATGTCAACACGCTTGTCTGAGTGAATGTGCAATTGCACAGAGCATTGCTTTAAGATGTCAGATCACCTTGGAGTGGACGGCTGCTACAAGAACAAGCACTCCTTCTGTGTGTCATGATGCCACTATACGTGTTTCACACTCTGTCTGGAACACAGACCCAGAGACATAGAGTGGGGAGGGCGGGAGAGAAAAAGAACAAAGGCACAAGGAACAGAGAAAAAGTAGACAAGAGAAAGGAGACAGAGTCATTTCTGTTGTCTTACATGGCAGATTGCAATGACATTCTTTTTATGCCTTAACTCACCTAACACAAACAACCATCGAGTGCATTGCCACATCGCTCAGGGACAAAATCCCCGAACTTCATCTGCCACAACAAACAACTAAGGACTCTCACTTACATAATAAAATCTTTTGGCTAAAAGGGGCCAACTTTTGTTTCCAGTTGCAACATGCCAAAAACACAAACTAGAAAGAGAAATTATATTAAAGGTTCTCCTAGAATGCTGCACTTGCGATGAAGTACAACTAAATATTTTTATACAGTAAAGTAAAAGTCATTTACTCTTCCCTTTGCTGCACATAAGATGGGAGTGGGCATAAAAATTGCCTCTCATAACCCATTTCCCTGATTCCCTTGTTGCCTTCACTTCATTTTCAAGTTATCCTCATCTTTCTACTACTTGGTATCATAAAACAAAGCTACCATCTCTGGAAAAAAAAAGAAAAAAGAATCAATCTTTGTCTGTTAAAAGGTTGCCTAGCAAAAAGTAAGAAAGCAGGTTAGGTCTTAAGGGTATTATAACAGTAAGATGCAGTTGAATTAAAGAAGCTTTTTTAAGAGCCAAAAAAATGGCAGTTTCTCTCTGTCAGCTTATGAAGAGTAAGGTAAAAATCATTAAAGATGCCAAATCACAATGCAAGATTGGGGTTGACAGCACGCAGCCTACTGAGTTCAGTCCATCATCTTGGAGACGTGGGCAAGACAGTGAGTCAAAAAGTAAAAAAGTCAAAAGTGACTCTCTGAAATGCTCACGTCTCTTCACATCTCTCTCTCCTTCGCTCCTTTCCCGTCTTTATCACTCTCTTCCTCCTCTCCTGCTCTCGCACTGTGTCTTTTTCTGGAATCGCCCGTCGGTAATGTCAACAGAGATTTCACGGCACAGTGCCGGTGCATCAGCCAGGCTCACATTTCCCCTACCTGTGATTTACATCAGAGAAGAGGCTCATGGGGGATTTTCCATGCCAGCAGAGGGATGGGAGCTGTGACGGTGATGGTGGTGGAGGGTAAGTAGGAGGTGGGGGTGAATGGAGCCAGTACCCTGGGGCTTGACGCAGTAAGGCACTCTAACAATAGTGGCGTCGACCACCCGGCTGAGAGATGCTTTTACTGCAAAGGGAACCAGCATGACTGCATTCAGGCCTTCCTCCTTAAATGTCACCATTTTCCCTATACAGCACACAGGACTGAGTTATTTCCTGCATATAATCAGTATATACTGTGTTTCCGCTGGCTTAAATTAATTTTTTTCCCTTATATGTAGACAATTTTTTAAGATATATTCAAAAAACAAAACAAAAAAAAATCTGCACAGCAATTGTTTTAATGGTTTTAGCCATATGGTGGCATGGTTAACACTCCACCAAACCAAAATAGTATTAATACTGTGATTATTTAGCAGTTACTATGTAAATTAAAAACTCAGGTAGACAGTAGTGATTATATACTGAGCATAGTTTTGGATTTCCAAACATGCCTCTTCAGTGAAAAACTTGGTATAAGGTGAGCAGAATACTAACTCACACCAGCCTGTCACAGACACTGTGGATCCTCTGGGATGAAATTAACTGTGTGTTGTGGTTTCATGCCTGCTGCGTTTTTGTGTCTGTTAAATTGGGTAAGATGAAGAACTGGATTATAGTTTGATTGTTACGTCTCAGAACTTCAATAAAAAGATGGAGAAAACATTTTGTAGAACACCTGTAATCATATCTATCAACGAAGTGGCGCCACACTAAATCTGGGCCCCATGCTAGACGAGTCTCTGTACTCCATTTACTGCACCCACTGTCATGCCTGTAAGAATAACTGCATCAAGTGCAAACCGCAAGTGCAAACCGATGCATCCATGGTGGTTGTTAGGGGTTTCACTAACTAAGTGTAGCACTGTCTCACATAGTTCTGCCTATTTTCTCATAGTACTCTATTTACACTGTCTTGCTTTTGCCATAAGGCTTTACAAAACTGTTTATGTCAGTTTTTTCCAGGTCTTAATTGAATCCTGAAAATAAAATAAAGGTGGAAAGTCATATTACTTTGATTCCAATATTAAGAAAAGCTTACATAATGTTGTGTTTTATGAGCAAAATTAAAGTAACCTCTTTTCACGGATGCCTAGTTTCACTGCTTGTGCTGGTGGGGAACCGATTCTGCTTTTGTGTGCTAAGACAGCCAGCCTGAAACTGAATGTTATATTCTATTACATGGAGTAAGTTCTGTAAAAAGAAAATCATAATGGACCTTATCTGTGGACTGCATCTGTAAATCATTTCTGAATTTATTTCTGTTGGCCCACCAGAACCACTGGCAGGAATTTAAATTTTGCTATACTGTTATATACTCTTTTTTTCTAGTGTTTTTTGAGGGAAATCATGACATGTATAATAGACTAGTATCCATAAGTGAGCGCTACCCCAAACCTTTGCAGTAGCATAATATGACTTTAGGCAAAGGATTAGAGAATGCTATCGCTTTCACAATGGTTTCCTACTCTTAATGAGCTACTTTCAGCTGCTCCCTTGTTCACGAGGGGTTGTCACAGCAGGTAGCGCCACATATGTGATTTGGCAGATTTTTACGCTAGATGCCCTTCCTGACACAACACTCACGGGATTTGTGTCTCCTCCCAGGATCAAACTGGGGCTCTTTTCCTTATTAGGAAAATGTGTAGAATACAGCAGTGTGGAGCCACATTTCCTAATTTTAATACAGCTAAATAATAGTGTCATTTAAGCTGTAAGGGACTTATATTTCAGTAGCTATCACTAGGATAACCTTTTGAACTTATCATTCTAATAATTTAAAAATGTATATATTTTAAAAAAGTGTGTATATTGTACTAAAAAAAATCTCAGAATTGTTGTGTGAACTTCAGAATAAATGTGATCTATTACTCCTTATTTCCAGGAAGAAAAAAACAACAACCATAAATTAAAGGCATAACTGAATGGTGTACATTTCAGTCACATTTTATGTAATGCAACTTGGGTTCAAGACCTCTGTTTAAGGAGCAATTAAACCCACATGCTACTGTCTATTAATTAACCGAAACCCCAAATAAGCTGCATATATTTCAGTGATTACATGTCAAATCCCAACATGTGTTCTGTCTGACTGTTTCAGATGTTTAACCAACAGAAGAGCGCACACAGTGAAGTGAAATGTGTTGCGATGGTTGTCATGTCCGGAGCTAACCAGTTGGGATGCGCCATTGGTACGACATGCCATTTGTCTCCCGTAATAAGACATGAGAGCTCGCAGACATTTGAAGAAACTCAGCACTGCAAAACGACTCCTTCCTGGAAAGACACACAGTGAAGCTTGCCAGGAAGGCTTTTTTTTCCTCAGTGAGTCACTCTGAGTGTGCATGTGTACTTAAATAAATGTGTGCACAATTTACTGTTCTTTCTTTTTCTTTTTCTTTGTTTTCTGTTTTTTTTTTATGCGTGCGTGCGTGAGTGAGTGAGAGAGACGGAGACATAAGTGTGTGCATCCTTGCTTGCTAAACTGTGTGGAAAACACAGCCTGTAGTGTGCATATTAGTTTGTGTGTATTTGTATGTGTGTGTCCCTGTACAAATGCCCCCTCCCTATTACAGCTGACTAGTAGATGGATGCTGGCTGTCACACCTGCCTGACTTTGTTCCTGCCAGATGCGGTGGGGTCACAGGGAAAGCGCCCAAACACTCATCAATCTCAACCATTGTCCAACATTCTTTCGACTCCAGCAACAGCTTCCAATATCCATTTAGTCGCTCCAGATGCTGGCAAAAATGCTTACATACACAGAAACAGGGTGGCCAAACCTATTGACCTGCACTCTCAGTACGGGTGGATGAAAAAACAAAGGATGTCACAGCATCAGGGATAATCTCTAAGAGTCTGTAATAAATAAAAGTTTAACTTTGCAGTTACTCTGTGAGGTCGTCATCGTCATTAGGCTGGCAGTAAAAGAAATTGAATTTGGTGTGTTCCCAAAGGCTGCTGTCAAGTGTGATGCTGTGAGCAAGTGCCAGCATAACCACTGCTACCTGAGGTCTTTTCATTTAATATCATCAAAGCCAACTGGAAGAGCTTTGGAGTCACTTTGGAGGAAGAGATTAGGGTGGACTGAAAGGTCTAAAGGACACGGGTATGAAACAAAACCAGCCACATGACAGTGTCAACGAGTCCCAGGTGGATTTTGGAAGGAGGCAAATATACCTGGGTAAAAAGTTTGGCAGCATATCCAAAAGTGAAATAATGTGCAGATTTTCACAAGCACACTATTACGCCTTTGTGAACGTACTAAACTCAATTACATTTGAAATACACTCCAGGCATGTTACGGTTGCCATACAGAAAAATAGAAGCCAGAAAAGTAATTTTCATCATTTTATTTTGTGCAGTTTTGTTGTTCCCTTGATAGGAAACAGCACTTAAGTAGCCAATCCACTAATGGGAGGTTGGGAAATAGAGATAGAAACTATAAACCTGACAACTAAATTTTATCCTGTTGAAGTTTTTGCTTCCTACCACTCAAAGAAATGTTTTAGATGAACTTGTATTGCCTGAAATATTTATGGCAAACTGTGCAATAGCAGAGGAAAATCTGAACACCACTGAACAAAGACAAGCTACTGTGTCGTGTCTTTGAGATGGGAAATTATTCAAGTTCTGTTTATAGTTTGTTGGTCAACTGTTGTTGCTGTGGTCACACTGTTGTCTTCCAGAAAGATGTTTTTATGCAGTAGCACATCTTTTTTTTGGATGTAGCGTAGTTTCTCAGGGTGCTAAAATGTTCTTCAAACAGTAATGGTGTGAAAATACAGCCCTCTCACATTCTCTTAGCTTTGACTGCCTCTCTCTTCGTCTTCCTCTCAGC
Source organism: Oreochromis niloticus (assembly GCF_001858045.2). NCBI lineage: Eukaryota > Metazoa > Chordata > Actinopteri > Cichliformes > Cichlidae > Oreochromis > Oreochromis niloticus. The sequence goes on from NC_031965.2 coordinate 35,372,456, forward strand.
TACATTTCTCTCCGTGTCTTTTCTGCATTTTCACCCCTCAGCTCTTCCTCTCCCTTTTTAATTTTTCCATCTCCTCCCCTGGGCCTCCTGAGGGTTGGGAAATAATGTACACAAACATAGCAGGCAAACGGGAGAAGTGCTCGAGTTGTTTACGATAGGATAGAGGAAATAGAAAGAGAGGGTTGAAAAAAATAAGGCGGAAGAAATCATCACAGCGTGCATTTCCATTCGTGTATACACTTTAATTGTGAAGAAATCAGAAAGTTGGGAGAATTCACTTCAGTGTGCAGATGCACTTTGATGCTGTCACTCACACGGTATGAGACTTTTGATTAGGACTTGTCTGTGCACTGGAGGCTCATGACCACACTTGGCAGACAGGAGCCATTAAAATCCCAGCAACCTTGGCTCCCCTCTCAATCCCACCGTCTCTCTTTGTCTTTCTCGCTCTCCCAACTGGGTCAGCCCTGCGAGAAACGTGATACTGAAGGTAATAGGTTGTTCTTCTAAAAACATTAAATGAGTTAAAATTATTCATAGAAGAAGAATTATTTATCTTGAACCAAGCAGATCATTACTGAAAGAACAAGTGTAACTTGTATCTCTTCTGAAACATTCTAGTGTATTCAGTATTACTATTTAAATATTTGTGTATATATAATATTTGTGTGTATATGTATATACCAGATGTATTTAAATCTTCAAAATTAATTATTTTAATTCCTCAACTGCATTTTTCCACCACTACTGCTGTATTTTTTAAAGGCAGGACTATTTTTAAGATTTTTTTTGTACCTGGTTTCTAATGGTTTTTAAAGACTTTTGTCTCAGCAAAAAAAAAAAGTTTATAAATCCCCAAATAAACAAGTATTGATTTACAAATATATACAACGAAGTTAAGAAGAAAGCACACATAAAGTATAAAAACAGAAACTAAAAGTAAATAAATAAAGTAAATGCAAATAATCTTGTCGTTAGCAGTTAGTGTTGTTAAAAGTACAGCTCATGATTTAGTAGCCTGTAGAAACACGTTTAGCAATAGTAACTTCAAGTAATGATTTTCTGTATGACTTCATCGGCCTCTCACATTTTAGAGACCTTTGACTCACTCTTCTTTACATTATTTCAGTTCATTGGGGTTTATGTGTATTCATCTATGCACGTTATCTCTCCTGACATAGCATTTCAATCAGTTTGAGGTCTGGACTTTGATGGGGTCATTGCAAAACCACCGTTCTTTTCTTTTTTTATTCAGTCATTCTGTTGTTGATTTGGTTTGACATCTGACTCTAGAGTACTTTGATACACAGAGCAGTTCATGGTCAACTCAATGACTGCAAGGTGCAAAGGTCCTGTGGCTACAAAACAAGCCCAAATCATCATCCCCCACCACTGTGCTTACAGCTGCAATGAGGTGTTTGTGTTTGTGCTGATATGTCATGGCACTGTGCATTACGGCTGAACATCTTCACTCTGCTCTGATCTGTCCAAAGGACACCAAAAGTCTTTGTTTGTTGAGATGCAGTTTTGCAAAGTTAACCTGTGCTGCCATGTTCTTTTCACAGAAAAGAGGGTTTATCCTGGCAACCTTTCCAAATAAGCTATTATTCTTCATTTAATTTCTATTTTTACTATCATGGACATTAATATTTAAACATGCTAATTGAGGCCTGTAGAGCCAGAGATTTAGCTCTTGTGGTTTTTGGGAGGTTTTCTGCATGCTTAGACCATGGGGTAAATTTGCTGCGATGTCCACTCCTGGGAAGATTGATAGCTGTCCTAAACATTTTCCACTTGTGAATAATCTCTCTGTAGAATGATGGACTTGGAAATGGTGTTATAACCCTTCCCAGATTGATGAGCAGCAACAGTTGCTTTTTTGAGATCATTGCTGACATCTCTTCCCATCTTTCCAAACTACAACTGCTTTTCTAGAGGCAGTCACTCTGATAATTGGTTAATGAAATGCTTGTGATTATCAGCACCTGCCTGCCACTTCCCTTCTTAATTCCTGATTTAACTTCCATGGAAGTAATAATCATTTTTGTTAAATAAATAATGGCACAGTCTAACATGTCATATGTTGTTATTCATCGGTTGTACAGGTTGTACTTTAGAGTAAGGTAAAAATTAGGTTGTACCTAATTTTAAGACCTATTACGGACCATATGCATTGAGACCTAAGACCTTAGAAATGAAAGGGCATGTATTTTTTTCTTATCTTTTGTTTGTTCTGTTAGTGATACATATATACTGTGTATCGGAAGCCCACGGGCGTATGAGTGAACAAAAAACAAATACAAATACCCCCCCACCCCCCTTCAAAAAAGCACATTCAATTAGTGTAAAACCCTTATTTCTATGAGTAGTGTCCTCAGATACACAGGGCAACATCCTCAATGCTTTTCCAGAATGGACCTTCATCCTTCTTTTCCTTTCCTATGTTTCTCATCTGAAAAACTAATCTAAACAAGTGTTCTCAAAGTGAGCTATCCTTCAGTCTTCAGTAGATAGGATGATCATGTTTGTGTAGTGTTTACTGCCTCACAAGGATTCACAAGCAATTGAATACTTCCTTCAAAATACTGCCATCATTAAAAATAAAAGTCCATTAAAAGTTCTATTTACTGAAAATGTGAATTGAGATATATTAAACTTTGTATGTCATGAAGAGCTAATTTGTTGTGGAATATATTTTCCTTAATCCAATGAAATAGAACACTTAAAAGAATTGGCTGGGTCCTTGGGAGACAGAAATCAGAATTTTGGACATAAAATAAGCAAGAAATATGTATATTTCCCTGCAGCAAGAAAAAACTGGTGTGGCAAAAGTGGTGATAGTTCCTAACATCTACGAATAAGCAGCAAACTGGTCCCTTCAGTCCTTTCATTCATAAGAGTTAGTGTCACAGCTGACAATATACTTCATGGGTATGTATTTCATAGGTCCGGAGAGTAGTCCAGGGTGCAGCAGGTTATAAAAATGTTTGTACAATAACGTGGCTGGAAATTTAGAATGTGACAGCAAATCTTAATCAGGGATATGGTGGCCATGTGTAACAGAAAGACAACGAACCAGAGACAGTGACACTTACAGAGAGAATGACACTTCCTACTCTTCTGCAAGACCACACTTCCTCTGCCTTTGCCGAGTCCTGGGGACATCTCCCATGCATGCTGGGTGTCACAGCAGACGGATGACTAGCTTCACTAGCACCATGCCATTTCCCCTTCTCACACTAAACTGTCACACCCCCCTTCTCCACTCGTTCCCAGCCTGCCGGGCCTTACTGCTTCTTGGCCCGGACTGAGATCGGTACAGACACACAGACACACACACATACACACACACACACGCACACACACACACACAGGAAGGTACATGGATATTCATACATGCACACTCTCACAAGAACAAGCATCCATGCCTTTCTCTTTCTCTCTGTGATTTACACTTGGTGGGAAACTGCATAGCCACACATTCATCCCACTAAACAACTCTTGGAGCCTATTTTCTCTCAGGCAAAGTGAGTAACTCTACAAGACTGGATTCACACTGAAATGCTAAAGGTCACGTTACTGGATCTTACCAAACAGCCCATATGGCAAAGAGCGGCAGCAGATGTCGGTCATCAACTCTTTTGCATAATAAGAATAGACTTTTCCTAAAACAGCTGAAAATCCAGCAACACTGTTTAAGCATCCAGCTTGTTTCACAGACTGAACATTCCTGACCTTACATGACTGTTACTGAAGTATAAATGATGGATGACTTCAAGTTTGAGGACTGCTCTGAATGAGTCTAACAGAAAGACACTGGTCCCTGGTATGTGCACACACATGCACAAACCCCTGAGCTGTGTGCCCCAGCAGCTTCCAGTACCAGTAATAATTATTAGAACAGTTGCAACCGCTGCCAGGAAATTATCATAAGTAGCCTATTGCTGTTTTTCTCTGCATTCCAATGATTGGAGAATAAACTGGAGAAAAAACAAAACCGGGCATAAAACAAACACTACCCCCAAGACATCACACAACAAACAGAATATTCACGAGTGGGGGAAACTACTGTATAGGAAGGGATAAAAATGTCTCGCTCTGAGAATTCAAGATTTGCCAATAGGAAAGCTGCACGGTCTTACAAATCAAAATTTGCCACCAATTTGCTCTTGTTCAGACTTCTGGAGGGGTTGGTGGCTTGTTTGTGTCCCCTGTCAGAGTCTGGAGGGTTCTGAAATTAAGCTTGTGACAAAACATGCAGTTACTGTACTAGAAAAAAGCATTCTGCTAGTGCTGCATAGCAGCATTTATTCTTATCAATACTCGTGCATTAAAGTTCATTTGCAAAACCACATTAACGCCTCTGGTAAAATCTACCCCGGCTCTGTCTCCCCTTTAAATCTCTCATAAATCTCGGAGCATCCCTTCTTCTACCAGCACCACTGCAGAGAGCCACACTTTTCAATTTCTGGAGTGAGAAAAGGACAGGGGGTAAAAAGCCTCTTCCAGTATTACATCTTTTCTACTTTATTACCAGTCTTCTGGGAAAATGGGGGCAGCTTTGCAGCCTGGCTATCTGTTTACATTTTCTTTACAAGACTATATTGGAATTATAATTGTGTTCTATGGCGCCTTCTTTTGGTGCCTTGCTCTGTTTAAAGGTCCTGTGGACCTGGGGAGATGAAGAAAAATGGACCCCTTTTGAGGGATTCGATTACTGAGGAAGAAAATGCAGCTGCACACTGGCCCTTTTTTTTCTTTTTCCCTCTCTGTTTTCCTCCAGGTGCCAATCTCTCGGGATGCTCGATATTAGAGCTGGAATGGCGCTGACACAAGCGCATTGAAAAAATAATTTCTTTCTGCAACAAAGGTGGAAACAGAAAAAAGGAAATATAAATGGTCCTTATGAATTAGGTGATTAAAAAGAAGTCCGAGTTTGTCCTGCTGACCAGAGAGCCTTCCTTACTCGCTTTGTGAAGCTTTTTTTCAACCAAGGTTATCAAAGGTCACAGTGTTCAAATGCTGTCTGTTGATGAATGCGTCGACGTTCCCTCAGAGCTGATATTACACTAACCTTAAAAAACAATATCAGATATATGGACATATTCATAGTTTTTGAAGCCAGTCTTTGATTTATATTTTAACAGGAGAAAATGCCCCCCGCCGAAAAAAGGGGTAGGTGTGACTAAGAGTTGAAAAGTCTCATTTTCACTTTTTCATATGCACATACTGAGAGTTGTTATTCACTTTCAAATATTTTGCATTTCTCCAGTTTTAGCATGTTACAACAAGTAAAAAAGAAAGTGTTATCAGTAGGTAGAACACAATATGACATGCAGGGTACACAAACACAGCATAAATATTCCATCACAATATGGATAATTGCTGATATTCCTGCAGCTCAACTACATTGCGTAGTGCAGTCGAGTGAGACAGTGAATTTGTATCCTTAATAATGTTTGGAATTAATTAAAATGCAAAGCCACGAGCCCAGAGTGCAACCACAGGTGGCAGTGAAGTGAGCGCACTAAGAGCTGTGATGAGTGCAAGCCCCCATAACTCATGTCCATTTAACTGATGACTTCTAATTTTATTATTGTTATTCTTATTATTTTTGCCACCATTTCAATGAGATGAGTTTGCCATTTTATACAACAATTTCCTGTGTAATATCATTCTGTCAATAAGTAATTACTTGCTTGGCAAATTGCTGTGCAAAATGTTCATCGGAGGGGAGAAGATCCATATCAATTGTTCATTTGCATAATGCAAATGAATCCTCTGAGAGGAAAAAACAACTTTGCTGCCATCGTTGACAGTTGGATACCAGCACTGCTGCTGGAAAAACATAAGTGTCTTTACTACAGAGCAGCGCAAAGGTCTACAGCATTTCACTGTTAGAAGCAGGAAACTAAACTCTAAGACGCGGCTGATGGAATGATTTTTTTGTTGCTGTTTGGTTTTTTTTCAGATACAATTTCAACTGGCAGGAGAAAAGAAAACCCAAACTGCTGCCAATATTTGACAAGTGGATCGGGGGTTTCTGAGTAGCTGTCCATTTGCTGACACATTAGCAGAGGATGAGCTACCAGCAACTCCATTAGGCTTTCTCCTGATAGAGTAACACCATTTTAGCCCCCTGTTTACTTAATATGCAGGATCCGGCCCCCTCTATTTGTTTCTAATCAACTGATAAGACGGAAGGCCTTTTCTGCAGTCCCCGGAGGATGAAAACCAAACTCCTAATGGTCATTAGTAGCAATTATGTTCCGTAACTGGCACACCCCCTCTGCTTTTGCTGTGTTGGCTGCTTAGGCACATGTGGATCCGATGTGGACGCAGGGGACCCTGAATGCAGTTTCAGAGCAGGATACGCTCTGATACGCTGCGGCTGACCACAGCTTTTATTTGATGATGGATAAGTTTAGTTTCCTGTCTGATTGGGATAAGTTGTTATTTGTGCTTACACATCCGCAGTATTGAGAGAGTTTGTTAGCTATATTTAAAAGCATTGTTACAATGTGTAAATTGCTCCATGACCCAAAATACCCTCTAGTCTCCTCTACTTTGAAAGCGTCATTAACACAGCACTCTGACTTTACTGTAATTGCAGCATTGTCAAAGGCATCTTGAGGACACCACATGAAGTCCAGCCCGGCATGTAGCAGCACCCCACTCCCCACCAATTAGCTAACTCAGCTCCTTTGCTACAGGATTCTGGAGACTTGTGATTTTTATGCAAAACCACTAAGATCAAACGGCCTCTGCCCTAATCCCCTGGGTCGAACCTGGGGAGTGTGATCCTTATCGACAAATGCCGAGCCAGTGCAGACCAAGATCCCATTACGTATTCACATAGACCTTTTTGACACGCATTTTCCCTACGCACCAGTGATGCAACAAAGACAGGAAACCCACTTCTATTTTTGCATTGTAAATGTTAGCACACATTTTGTGTTGATAAAACCTGATCCGAATCCTAACTTGATCCGATGTGGTATTTGCTGAAGCAATCCCGCACACTCACACATCTGCTCAGTTAAATCCCTCCATCCTATTTTCATCTGTGTGTTGGACTGGATATGATCCATTTATGAATCCCCAGAGATAATTTCTAAGAAGCTCCTGTAGATGAATAACTGGATAAGAAATGGGATATTATGGATATTATGAGTATTGTTGAGCTACACTAACATATAAATAGAAGCAACATCACACACTTAAACCACAGAGCAGCAGCATGAGAACTGCTAGTGTACTATAGGATTCAGCTGTGTAAACAGGACAACAGAATACCCTGTCACACACTAAAACACACACGCATACACAGAGTGCTCAGCACTGATGAGGAAGGCCATTGTCAGAAAACTAATAAAGAGGCAGTGTGTTGCTGCAGTGCGGTAATTACACATCCCAGGATATCAGCACAGTATTTATAAAAACACCGGGCATCAACAAAGAAGAAAAGGTCATCAAGGCAGATATGGCATTAGCATTTTGACAGTATACACATTAAGTGTGTTCACACATGGACAGAAACGTGCATGTGTGAGTGGGCATGCACTGGTACACGGGCACACCGAAAAGATAATGTCATGTTTTCTTATCTGGCCACTCAATGAAACACATAGACAATGTGTGTTTGTGTTTGTGTTTGCATGTGCATCTGTGTTTATGTGTCTGCATGTAACTGTGTGCAGAGAGAGACGCTGATAAACATGCCACATCTTGGCAAGTGGTGGTTCAAGCGGGCCCGGCTTCTGTAAACACAGAGAGGGCTGCACAGATTGAGATGGAGAGAAACGAGGACCTGTGTGACTGCTTCCATCCAGATGGAGGCTACAATGATTTTGGGGTTGGCCCAGGTCGTTTCCCCCAATGACAAACCATTCAAAGATCTGTGGAGCCATTAAAATATTGCTGCTTCACCACAGCTGTTCCTTGTCTTCATCAGCTAACAGCAGCAATGCGGTTTCGTGACGTGGATAAAGCAGAGAAAGTAACATGAAAGGGCACTGTGCCATTTGGCAAAGGGTTCTTCTTCTTGGTGTCAAGGAGAGACATCTCAGGAGACTCGGGGGGGGGGGGGGTCCCTCTAAGACACAGCTCTTTGTTTTTGTTAGCTTTAAAGCATCTTTGCACTTTCTAGTCTCACTCTTCAATACTTGCAAAGAATTTCCACAAAGCATACTATGTTATTGACGCTGCTACATTTTTTGGATGCATTTGGTTCACTGCATTACTCAAATAGAATTATTAATGACAAACGTGAAAACAAAAGCTTCTCTACTTTTCTTTTCTTCTTTGTTTTCTTTTGTTGTAAATTATAATTTCCAAAATGTAATTCTAAGAGTTAACATAAATAAAGAAAAATAAAACAAAACATTATTATTATTATTATTATTATTATTATTATTATTATTATTATTATTATCAGAAGTTGCATTGCTATGCATCTATGACTTTGCTCCAGTTTCCACTCACAGATGTATGTTGGGTGAACTGGAAATTCTAAATTGCCTGTAGGTGTGAATGTGTTGTGTGTGTGAGAGAGTTTGTGTGTTCGACTGTGATAGATTGGCAACCTGTAATAGTGCCAAACTATCACCTCCTGCCCAATGTGTACTGGGGCAGGCTCCAAGCCCCATATGACTCCAAGCTGTTTGTAAGACATATTGGTTCTCCATTGGTATACAATTACCAACATTTAAAGCATCATATGCAAATAAGAACTCAGTATAAAATATTAACTTCCTTAATTTTACTTTATATAATATTTAGATAATATAGCATAATTTGTTGCCTACAGACAAACAAAGTCTCCAGAGTGCATACACTATTGGTTATGCTTTGTAATATACAGTCATTTGATATGTACAAATTTTGTGTGGGTGACCAGTAAAAATGATTTTGCTTCAGATTCACTGACCACACAGTCTGCTAACCCTGCTAGTGGGCTGAAATTGTTACCAGTTCTCAGTCCCATCTGCTATTTGACATTTGAGCACTTCATTTGTTCCTCTGTGTAAGGATTCAATTACAGGGTAACGCACAAATGAAAATACCTGCATCTATATAGGGCTTTATTGATTACTCAAATTGCTTTACACTACAAGCTATATTCACCTGTTCACACACACATGCACACACATACACACACACACACAATACTTTTACTGTATACATGCAGCACTTTCATTATCATGTATCTTATCCGAGGACTCTGACATGCAGACCACAGGAAGCAGAAATCAAAGCACCAACTCCTTTGATACAGCCAGTATGACTGAGGTTACAGGACAAAAAATTAAAGACACCCACTTTGCATAATGTGGGATAAACAATGCTGCTCTTACTTTGAGCTCATCACATGCTCACACTTGGGCATTAAATTGGAAGTTCCCTTTTAACATTCAGGGGTGACATTGTGAATATTTACCAAAACCACGATCTTTGTTCTGAAATATCTCATGATCTAATCAAGCAGTGAGTGAAACAATCAATCTTCTTGTTGATATTACTGTGATGCTGAATGAGAAGGAACTATGGCTGAATTAACCTCTTAAGGTGCCCAAGGGCATAAAGATTCTTGTTGGCTTGTGTTGAAACTACTAAATATTTCCCTCCATCTATTTCCTCTGTTAACCAGAAACCAACTGGCACTCTTGATCTGACAAAGAAACAACTTGGTAAGTAATACATCCACTTCAAGTAATTAAAAATGCCACAAATTGTGAACATTTGCCAGATTTCTTGAATATGTAAATTAGGCCATTCTAATTTTACACAGTGAACAATGCATTTTAAAAATGATTAATGTCATCATAGAAGTACAAGACCCATACAATGCATCAATTAAGAAATAATGTAACCTTGTGAGATGTTTTCTGTGTGTTAATTGAAGAAACAGGAAAAAAATAAAGCAATTTGATTTGAAACATCATTAGGACAAATGAGTTCATTACTAAACACAGTAAATAAGGTCTCTGAACAATATTGTACAAGTGGTGCTGCGAGGTCTGTGATGATGTAATAGTTCATACTCTACATCAAAGTTACAAATTTGTAACAAATTTGCGGTTAAAGAAATTACACAAACATAAATGAAGTAGACTAAACCCAGGGCTCTGGGTCTGGAGGCTGAGGGCAATAACCCAGTTGGTAGTCCAGCCTTCGGGGCAATATTAGATAACCAGCTTTTGAGACCTTCTTGAGAGTCTTGTGTCAACATTCATGTAACACAAGATTCTTCAGTCACTAGCTTACCACAGAAAATAATTCTGGCTTTCAGATATCACTTAAGTGCTTGGGCCCTCAGTGCTGTTTCTACATTTATGTTCAAAAATGGTTCCAACCTTTTTGTGTAAAACCAAAAAAAATAAAAAACAAAAGTAAAGAATTCATACTTCAGTTTGTCTGTGGAATCATCCTTGTTAGCTTTAACAAAAAGAAATATTCCTGTTTATTCATGTATGACATCACCATTAAGCCATAAGCAATCAACCTCTGCAATGATACTACATTTAAACCCTTTGATAACTTAACTAAATGTTCACCCTCCTCCAACATTACACAAGTCCAGTCTTTCATCAAACTCATTTACGATGATGTTACACTAATTGGATCTTCTATTATTCATAATAGCAGCAGTTTTTCTTGGAACTCTGCATTTCATTAAACCACAATAGAGAAGACCACGCATTGGCGAAGATTTTTTAATATTTCATCAGATAGACTATTGGTGCATGTCCGCTCCACAAGCAGAACAACAAGCATTTACCACTAGGATAAAGGCAATTAGCCAGACTTCAGTAACAGACGGCCTATAGCCCCTAAAAGCTTTTCACATGTTTCTGGCATCCTCTGTTCGGTGTCCCTCAGCACATCATTTTGTTGCCATTGAGAGCAGAGAGCAGCTGAGAGAGGCAACGTAACATGCCGTGTCCCTCGTTGTGCATGCGCCACTAGTAGACACACATACACCAGGAATCTTTGAGAACGCTTTCAACATCCTGCATGCTCGGCCCTGATTCCCATTAAGCATTCATGATTCATCTGGATTTTATATTATAACGTTTTGAATTTTTCATGCAGCCACCAACCCCCCCCCACACACACTCCATCCCCCCTTTCCTCTTCACATCCCACCCCCTTTTCTGATCTGACAGAAAAAAGAAGACTTAATCAAACATCGGAGGAGGGGGAACCATCCAAAGTGTCACTTTCACACACACAAAGACGCATGTGTTTCCATCATCGCCACCTGCTTGTTACATCCCAGATACTTTTTTTCTTGAAGTTAGTTGATTTATAAGACACAGGCTAGATGTATCGCATGCACCTTGGAGACACAAACACTAGGAAGAAGGATTATTAAAGGGATACAGGTGTATTCACAGGTAGAATGCAAGTAAGGTTGGGTAGTAAAGTATGGCGGGTGTGTGGGTGCTGCCCTTTTACGTTCTCTGTCGCCTCCGTTGGCTATTATTTCAGCAATCTTTTTGTTCTTTCTGCAGAAAGGATCATTAAACCAAAATAATTCATTTGTGAGAAAGGTCAAAGCCACAGTCTGTTGGCACCCAGATACCCGAGTCAGGAGTGGTTGCATTAAGACAGAAGCAAGCACAAAGGATGGAGCCACCAATTCTCCTTATGTATGTGTGTGTTTTCTTTTATTGTCACGTCCGTGATTGAGGTGAGCAACCCCGTGCCTTCAACTCAGCAGTAATGATAATCATCATCTTTAACACCCGTTATAGGTGAAGACACCAATCTTCAAGTAAATGTCACACCCACTGTTTACTAAGACCGCTTTGTTTTTATATTGCATGAGGCATGTGAGGAGGGGGCTAGGGACTAGCTAGGGAAGAAATAGGAGGGAAGCCAAGGCGTGCCAGTAAGGAAGCAGAGGAAAAATGTTGAGGACTGTCATCTTTTAAGTGCCAGAAATAGGCACTCACCTTCCAACTGATCCAGAACTCCCTCCCCATTGTCTCTCCTGCTCCAGCCCACGTGCGCTCCCAGCTAACCGCGAAGCCAAATGCACATCCAGTCACACAATAACAACATCCATTCTTAACAAGATTACTCCGGCAGTCCCAGTTTGGCTGGTGGGACGTGCATGGGAGCAGAGGCGCAGGGATAAGCTGCCTGCAGCTGCCTGCAGCATTTCACATACGCTGGGATCTATCCATAGGAGAGGAGCTTCCTAGGGAGTTGAGCCAAACATCCAGCCCACAAGAGCACACTGGCACGGGAAGCAAGAATCTTTAGCTACTACTGTTGGTTCTGTGGCTTATGCCCACAAAAGACTATGGCAGAGGCAAGGGCCAATTAGCAGGTTTCAGATATTCATAATCTGTTCATCTGAAAAATCAGATTTGAATAATTGTAACCTCATTTACTGCTACTAATGCTTGGCCAGCGATATGACTTGAAAACACAATCCATATTTATAAGTAAGCAGAATGTCCAATGTCATTCAGATAACTTGTTGCCTAATTTAGCCGCCCATAGTATTTTGCCTAAGAAATCGACAAATTTTCAGCACAGACAAAACTCGAGTCTGTTAAATTTAACTCTTGATGAAAAAAAAGATGTAATCAAAAAAAGCAACATTGAGCCCATCTTTAAAAGAAACATGGCTAATTTAGACAAAACAATGCATCAGCCAAGCCTTTGAGGTGAACCGCTTTAATTCCTATAAATTAGTTAGAGCAAAGTTCAAGGCAGAGTGCCAGATGATTTAGCCCACTAAGCGCTCCACCTCCGCACAGCCAACACAGGCCAAGCCCGGTGAGCCAGGGAGAGTGAGGGAAGCAGGAGGAGATGAGAGCTGAGGGGAGGGAAGGCAGTTAAGAGAGGGCTGGGGTAGTTAAGATTCGGACTTAATGAGAGGATAGTGTTTCTCTGGATTATAGCTGGAAGAGTTCGACACTGTTGACTGACAAACAGTGACATGGGAGCAAGCTAATCGCAGCAATGCAGTCCAAGGTGAAACCATAAAGGGACCATTTGTTATGAATTAGTACTGATGCAGAAGCTCGGGAAAGTGGCCCCCACGTGAGCTACTCACTGTACAACATGGATTTAATCATGCTGAGCCACAGATGTGAGTGATAGCAGCAAGCTTGTTACTTTGCTCAGGGACTCTGAAGCCATGTGAATGGATGTGCTTTCCTGTTAAATTATTATTGCAGCTGATGCATGTACACAAGAGAGTTTCCAGGGATGGCGGACGAGGTGCATCATGTGCCCCCTTATGATACACTGAACTGAAACATTATTTCAGCTCCCATAAGAAAATATAGTGTGTAATTGTATGTAATGCCCCGGCAGTGGCTGTATGTGAGAGGAGAAGCAGGAAATTGTGATCTGTGGAAGTCTGGTTGTGAGGTGTGTGTGTGTGTGTGTGTGTGTGTGTGTGTGTGTGTGTGTGTGTGTGTGTTTAAAAACACATAAAGGGGGAAATGAAATCAGTGACATTTTTAAATATGGCATATCATACTTGTACTAAATGACACGCTGGTAAAAATAAAATTCTTGGCAATAACATTTAAGCTACAAGCACTGTCAGTACACTGGAAAAGTAATCAGGCCAGTGAGGATGAGATCACCTGGAAATTTGAAACACTGTAGATTTCAACCTGCAATTTCTGCTCAAAGCACATATTGTGCAATTTAGAGAGAAATCTTTCAGAAATATGACCACAGTGAAAGCCCAGCAAATGTTTGCTAAGATAGACCGGCTATAAGGCTTTGTGGACACACTGTATTTACTCTTGCACACATAACCCTAATGTCTAAATATACTCCATCCAAGCTGGTGCCCGCTCATCTCATTTTAGTCTGTCTCAACACTGCTGAATGGACTGGAGTACAACACACGCATGCGCATACACATATGCAGCTTGTTAATGGGAACCAGGATGACAATACAAAGCCATAGACAACCTGTCAAGCTCTTCGAGGGCAACACTAATGTGATCCCACAGCTCTATCAGAGCCATCACTGGGCCCAGTATTTTATTACAGACTGGGAGGGACAGACAGAGAGAGAGATTGGAAAAAAGGAAGGGGGGGGGGGGGGGGGGGGGATGTGACCATGGCCCACTGATATAATGGCCCTGCTGGCATTAGTGATGTACTGTACAGGTGAGGCACACAGGGAAAGAGGAGAGTGTGGTAACAGGGCAGGGAAAGGTGCAGGAAGTAGTGGACAGGGATATGTTAGAGTGTTTTTAATGTTTGTTTGTTTGTTTATTTGTTTTTTAAGGGGAGGGGGGTTGCTTTTTTCTCTAAACTGCAAATGAAGAGGGAATGGAGATCTAAGAGCTGAAAGACAGAGGAGCTGTAGCTCAATATGGATCTGTGTGGTGCTGCCTGAAGAGAGATTACAGAGCTGTATTCCAGGAGCTGTTGTGGGTGTGAGAAACCAAATGGAATGAAATGAAGTCCAACAAACATTGATGGGCTTTCCTTTTCTGGATTTAATGACAGCTTTTTTTATTCAACCCTCTCACTATGGCACTGGAACCTGTGTCTAATTTGAGCTATATTTCAGAATTAATTATATCTGAGCCAATGCTTATAATTTATGTGTCATAATGGCTATCAATCACTGGCAATAAATCGGCTAATATTCTCATTAACTCCCACTCCTCATCCATCAATCAAAGACATAGCCAGATATCCGTTCAACTGTTGGAGCCAGAGTAAATTCAGATAAAGGTGGGCGATCCTCATTAACGTCAGGCCAAATCGGCCTGAGACTGAGACTTGACTGAGTCAAGGAGCAAGCTCAACCTTTGATCTGCTCGAGCGGCAACAGTGGCGCCTTTAGCGGGACCAGGGAGTCTGAGGCTTCTCTGGCAGCTGTATTCAGGACTCAATCTCGCCTTAGCTTTGCCTCACTGCTTCACATCGCCAAAGCCAAACACTCTGAGAAATTTTAACAATGTCATCGTACCACACCCCATCAGCCCCGGAGGCAAGCTTACTTGGGCTCAAGAGCCACTCTCTCCATAATCACCCCTTCACAGAGAGAAAGAAGGAGAAAGAGGTGGAGGTAGAAGTGGGGGACAGAGACTGAGAGAGGCAATCCAGCTGAGCAAAAGTAGCTTGCATCAGTATTTATAGAGTGATGTCCCACATCTTGTACTAGCAGTCCAAAGTGCGGAAAGTAACAAAAAGATCTGAACCGAATTCGAAAAACTGTGCTAGCTAATCGTAATCTATTCAGGTCCAGACTGAGATGGTAAACAGACAGAAAAAATAACATGATGGGAATTTTACCTTTTCAAATACAAAATTCAATAAATAAATAAACACATACTAGGGACACATATTTTTCCAAGGAACACACAGATGGATTCAAGCTGTGATCTTTTATCAGTTTCACTTGAACGTACATCTGAAGGGGAAAACAAGAATGGAAGATTGAACCATTTCACACAAGTCGGTACAAGAAAAAAGGTCTTCAATTTTAGGGGGGAACAGAGCTACAGAATATCACCTTTGCTTCCAGCAAAACACCCAGCAGACTTATATTACACCACCGATCTGATAGTGTTCTGGCTCTTCTCGTTGGGAGTTCTGTCAAACAGCTTGTTTGGAAGAATAAAGCTTGCATTTTCTTCCCCAAGAACGTATGTGAAGACAGACCAAGCATTTTCTTTTCTTCTTATTTTGTAGAGATTCATCTGTTGTCTTTGCTGAATTGGTAATCATAGCCCGATTTTTCTTTCTGCATCACTGTCACTCTTTGCAATCTTATAGTTTCACCTGAATTGATGAATATTAATGGTACATTATTCTCTTTGTGAAAAAAAAAAACACAAAACGCATTCAGTCCTGTGGTGAATAAAAGTGCTAGACAATAGGATGAGGGATCACTCAGTTTAACACATTTTGAGTACAACTCAACCCTGGAATCCATCATTAGCAATACTAACACACCATATGCTAAATGATTGCCTGGAAGTAAAGCTAAGAGTTAAATCTGAGACTGTGAGATATTCCTTCATAAACTGCCATCAATCTGCCTTGCACTACAAAGAAAACACATTCTGATATCTCTTTGGTGCAAACACAGCAATTTGTTCAGTGTTTGTCTTCTGTTCTAAGGCAATGTTTTGCCTTTAATGGCCTGGTGTAATTGAGTTTCTTTGTTGTATGTTTGAATAATTGAAATTGCTCTGATTAAAGATGCAAAATGGTTGGTAAACATGGCTAATGCTTTGCCAGGCATTGTACAGAAATACAGAAAAAAAAGTCCTAAATTCGACTACACAACTCTTTTTATACTAAAATAAAAGCTATTTTTCACCCTCGTGATAATGCAATGGTAAATCGAGAGCTGCTTTGCCTAAAATTACCCTCTGCCTGGTTTCCAGTGGTCTCCATAAGAGTCTTTACTCGCTCAAGTGGTATTGGTATCTCCCACTCATTGTCATCGATGAGCAAACATGTGTCCATATGAACTAACTCTCTGTTCTTAATGATGGGATATTTCTGAACCATCCTAGCTGATGATGAGTAATCCTAAAATCCCTTCCAACGCTATGTTCGTTTTAAGCTACAGCAACAAGCTTTCACAGCTGTCTCCCCGACTTCACTTTAACAGGTACTGCATGTCTGCCTCCGCGACACAAGCAGGATTGACGGGGGTTGACGAGCACGCCGCTCAGTGAATCACAATGTCGAGAAACGATGCGCTGAAGAAGAACACCAAAAGGGAAGGGGGCTGTCACGCCTTATGGCCGTCCTTCTCACTCTTCCACACCTCCCTGCCCTCTCCCTCCTTTCCTGCATTTATGCTAATAGTCTCTGCTAGGAGAGAGCACCATGGCTGACACACAGTTAAAAATCAATGCCACAATTTCTCTCAAATACAATCTCTTACTCTTGTTACCAGTATTTGTATAGTCATCAGAGTGCAGCAGCAAAAAAAAAAAAAAAAGCTATAGGATGGAAAGAGTCCAGTCTTGGCCTGGACTACCCTGACAACCATCCCACAACTGCAGACACAGGCGGCCTCACGCAGCAGAGAAAATTGTGCAAAATACACAGAGAGCTTTGTGACCCATTTGAATCACACCTCCTACCCATTTGATTCAGTTTTTAATTAAGCACGAGAAACACTGGGAAAGGGGAAGAAAAGGAGACAGAGGGACTGAAAGGAAGAGAGATTTATAGTCTTAAAGGGATGCAGTGCCATCTTGGTCTAACACAGGACTTATCTTAGCTCTGCCAGGCATACTCATGAGCACTTAACCTTGCAGTGAACGCTACCCATCATCATCGCTTTGCAAAAAAAAGGCTAGCTGCCTTTTTCTCTGCCCAGAGCTGCCCCCCAACCCTACCCCAATCCTTGCACTGTCCTTCAACAGGAAGATGCTTATATCTATGACTAACCTATCCTACAGTCAACTTTGCAAAGCATTAACTGAGGCCTTGAGAGAACACATCCTTCATGACCGAGAACATAACTTGATTTTGTGCCACCAATTCTCTGCTGACAATGTGCAGAACATTTGACACTCTGGCCAGGGGCACACAGCACAGTATTCAAAGCAAAAGTGTGTGTAAGCTTGGAACTGAAATCACAACCATGTTATCCACATATTTATCTTTATTAAAGGGTGCTGACTTTATTCTGTTTTTAGAAAGTTTTTTTATGCGGCTAAATATCTGTGGATATATAACTGTCTGGGTGATGATGTGTGAAATGTTCAATTGCAGCTGTGAGCTACTGAACATCTAGCCTATGAAATCCAGGCTCAAGAATGGAAAATGTGGTTCCGGTGACTGTTTGTTTGTTTCAGAATTCTGATGAGCAGCCATTGTTAAATTCAGCAGTGGCTGCCTAATTGATACGCTTGAAAAATTAATGCATCACTTAACAGCATTTTTGTGTTAGCATGGTATTTAGAAAACACAGGTGCAAATCCCGCATGGTGGTAAATGTTTAATTGATGCAGCCATATGACTACGCTCAGCATAAACGAAGAACAAAAAAAGACAGAAAGTGAGAATAAAATGATGCACTTGGCTTGTTTTTTTTGTTTGTTGTTTTTTCTTTAAACAAAAAATAGAAGCAACTTTTTTGCATCAGTCCCGCCATCAGTTATAACAGAGGGAGTGAAAAAAAAGAATTAAACTCACTGCAATGGCAAAAAGTCACAAACAAAAAAGACATACTAACCAATTATCAAATATTAGCTGTGATAAACTGTTTGCAAAAACTACGACTGAACAAGATCAAATATTATGCTTGATGGCCTGAATCCCTGCCCATGCCAGAGTGGCTGGGTGATATTCTGAGGGAGGGATGTGAGCGTGGTTGCCAGCCTTACTCTCCCCAGGTGAATCCCAGCAATGAGCTGTGAACAAGCTGCTTTGGCCGGGTTGACCAGCAGCCTTCCCCTCCCCTGAAACCTGCCTGACACTTCCACACAGGCCAGGGAGCAGGTGGCCTTTAGCTGCAGGATTAGCCTGCAATTCTGTCCATTACACAGCCGCAATGGAAAATGTAACCACTGCTAAAATAGACCTATTATTTCAAAGGATTTTATCGATGCTATAAACTGTGTCCAAAGAATGCATGACAAAATACAATACTAACATTTTAAAATTAAAAGGAAAAAAAAAAAAAACAGGAACTGCAGCCTCATCGTGTACCTTTACTTTTTGCAAAAAAAGTAGTAAGAACTAACAGTTGTGTTTGTTTCTCTGTTTCTGACTAACTTGGATTGCAAGAACATCCAAATGTAAAAGCAAGAAATGTGCCACCATTATTTGATGGGAGCTTAATTATTTCCATAAGCATTTTCTGACCCTCTCTCGCTGCCTTCCTCTCTCGTCCCCATATCTCTGTTTCCCCTTGACAACCACAACCCTCCCACTGCCCATGGGAAGAACAAAAAAATGGAGGGAGCATTCAAATGGCCGAATTAATGTTTCCACACGATAAGCGAGCTTAATATAATGCTGACAATCACAGCACTCACCCTGCCAACTAGAATTGGATCTGGTCCAGAAAATTCCTCCAGCACAAACATTTGATTCCAAACCCATCCTCTCTTGGCGCGGCTTAGTAATCTTTGTCCTTCGCCAACACCGCTCGCCACCACTGCGGACCCACCAGTTTGTGTACTTTTGGACTGGCCTATGATAGGAGTCATAGACACGGACAGAACACAAGTAATCCACACCAGCAGCAAGGACAGCCACAGATCCATGAGCATCTCCTGAGACCGCTTTGGCATCCTGTCGCTGTGTGTTTTGTTTGTTTGTTTGTTTGTTTGTTTGTTTTACGGGATTCTTCTCTCCGCGTCTCTTGCTTCCCCCCTCCTCTCTTCAGATCAACTGCTCCTTCTTAGATAAGAAGAAAAGGTTACTTGTGTCCTCCTTTAACAGCAGCGCTTGCATTCATGGTGTGGTAAAGGTCACTTGCACGCCTTGGCATACCTCCATAGCATTTGGTGAGGGGGTGACTCTCTTAGCACAGCATCCATTTGGCATTATTCCGAGGGGGGGACCTGCAAGGAAGCAATCACAGTTTGTTAGTTGTCTCTTGGTTTTGTGGGGAGCTGTCAGAAGATTGTGAAGAAAGAGAGAGGCAGAAAAAAATTAAAACAAAAAACAAACTAAAAAATAGAGTCAAATTAACATTTGAAGAAATCAGATGACACAGATAGCATGAGAGGCAAGAAAAAAAAATGTTTCTAGAGTAGCGAAAAGATACAACAAAGATGTTTTTAAAAAGAAAATAAATTCTCATTTTAGGATAAGAAGTCTGGATGTCACTTCATCTTTACAAATGATCTATCTGTAGCAGCCTGACCCTTAGCTCCAATCTTGTTTTCATATTATTCTGCTACAACAGAACAAATGGCTATGTCTCCACTCTGAGGCTATTCATCCTGAAATATCAGATTGCTTTGCTTTAATCTGTTGTTCTGGGGATTATCCTGATAGATTTTGAGAAATTACACGTTCCTTGTGATTAATGTTTTGACAATACATTTCGGGTTAAGCATTGTTAAAGCCTGCAGTCATATTCCTTAGATATTGGTGCGTGCATGCATGCAATAGCACCAGGTTTAAATAGAGAAGCTGGCAGCAGGTGAGCCATGTCAACAGTACTGCAGCTCACTGATATCCAAGTAATCCAGATGAGATAATTGCTGAGGTATTTAAAGCCATGTTTACTCACTGAAACAAATATGTAATATTACACTTGAACTGCTGTTTTCTGATAAGCATGAACATAAAGTTGTTTCCGTAAACACAGAAACACAAGCACACAAAATTGGATACAACAGACTGATGTTACCGGAACACATAATAGAAGAAGTGAGTAATGTAAATTTTGCCCTTTAATCAAGAACAGTTTCGGCTCTTTAAATGCTTCGCTCAGTCTCACGGGCAGTGTTCAGCTGAATGCAAAATCAGAGGGTAAAACAGGCACAGACACAAAGGGTTGGCTTTGAGTTGTCCTCGGCTAAAACTGATGGAGGTGGAGATGCTACCGGAGCACAGAACGGCTTACTTTCAGCGCGGTGTCAGTCTTAGTTTTGGTAACTTTTACTACACACCGAATGTCACTGTGGTCATATGCTGTGTGATTACAGCGTCGCATTCTGAAGGACAGTAACGATGAATTTCACCTTAAGCTGCACTATAACAAAGTGTGAAGAGATACTGTGACACCGACCCGGAGACTAAGAGATCCAGGACCAGGTTAAGAAAAAAAAAAGATTAAAGAAGAAGAAAAACGGGATTGCATACAGATGAGAGAGTAAGAGAAACTGGTAAAATACCAAATTGTAGCCAACTTAAAAATCTTCTCTCCGAGTCAGTCACATTAAATCACTCACATCCTTTCTTCGGCATTTTAAGTCACTGTGGTGCGTGACTGAGCAAGCGATTTCAGCACCACGGAGACAGAACAGCTCCCCGCCAGAAAGCAGCCGGTCCAGACAGCTCAGCCGCGAACAGAGCGGCGAAGAAGAAGAAGAGCTGTCCAAGGTAGGAAATTCCCATATAGGGGGATTTTAATTGCTAATCAACGAGCAAAATGGAAGGATAAACCCCCAAAGTTTGAGTCTGCTACTCGCCTTTCATGGCTTTAAAATAGTCTGAGGCAGTATCCCGATTACCCAAATTCGCTCTCTCTCTGAAGTTTTACCCTTTGAGGAGACAGTCACTCCGTGCCATCGCATTAAATGTGCATAAGAATTCAAAAAAAAAAAAAAAAAAAAAAGGATTCAGACATACACGACCGGCTTATACTGGTGACGGAAGCATGAATTACAAAAAAGGTAGCCTAAGTTGTTGAGCTCTCTGTAGACTTGCTCTGTCGCTCCGAGTCACCTCGCTCCTGTAAACGAGCCCGGTAAAATGCGCTGAAGCCACGCGTTGGAGAAAGGGGTTATAAGAAGTCCTGTTCAACCTCTCCACAAAACACCAATTTACCTCAATAATACCTGTTAGCTTTATATATTATGGTGGTGGGCTGTACTTACTAGTGAGACTTGCATCCTTTTCCACTGCTGCATTATTTCTCCCCTTAAAACGCCAAAAACTCCAATGCGTTTCATTCGAGGCGGTGGGTAAATAAGCAAAAGGCGGAGAGGCAAACGGCTAGAAATCCTTCCCGCAGTTTGTCAGTGCGGAGTGACAGTGTTGGTGTTGTAGTTAAGAGCTCCTAGAGGCTTGCTGGCCGACTGGAAAAGTGAGGAAGAGATGGAGGAGAGATGCACGGTGGCGAAGAGAGCCTCCCCTCCACTGCGCTCATTGGGTTGATGAGGAGTCGGGTCAACAGGCGCACAAATGAATGCATGCCGCTCTGCCCAGGCACGGACGCTCAAAGGTTATCGTCTCACATTGCCGGCTGCAGCTGTAGGTATTATCTAGATGTGTGCAGGTAAAACGGTTCTTATCGCAGTGTGCGTGTGTTTTTTCTCTACTCTCTCTTTTTTTTTCTTTTAGTAAGTGACGCATGCGTTGGCCTTCGCTTCTCCGAGTTAATAATGAAATGAAATAGGCCAGACGACCGGTGAAACGAAGCCGAGTTGCTCATTTACAATGTCATTTGATATGGTTAAGCAGTAAACAGATGGGCACACACACTGCGGGGCTACCATGGAAAGCAATGGTAAGCAAAAAACACATTTATTTGCATTTTTCTAAACTAAGGTTTGTGTAAATAAAAAAAGAAAAGAAAAGAATGAAAAGGGCGTAAAGCCCAGAGTTTTAGAAAACAGGGAGAAAGGAAAAGGTTAAACAGGTCTTTATTAAGACTGTTAGTGAAAAGGTCACGCTCATCATTGCATGTCTGAATGTGCGTGTGTGTGAGTGCAGAAAAGTGCATGAGTGACAACAGAGGCCCATGCTGCTGTCCACATAGAGAGCCCTCTAGTGTTTGTATAGCTACTTGGCAGCAGTCACGGGGGGGGCTTCATTAGCGCAGCGGGAAAAGATTGTCAGTATACTGTCGTTCTTGCTGTCTTTTCCCCCCGAATCTCTTTGTGAAACTCACTCCGTTCCACTGAGCACCGAGGACTTATTTGCCTTCTCTTTGTTGCAATGATAAGTCACGTTCCCATCACTTCAACACAAGAAGTTGTTACACCTTAACACACGAGAGTTGTTCCTCTTAGGTTTTTCCTGGTGAAGCCCTTTTGACCCAAGTGCCAGACAACCCAATTAGCAAAGACATCAAGTCTACCATTATTTATTTTTTGTACCATTTAATTTTCCTCCCACTCATGCTTTGATGTTGCAGCTGCATTTCAGATGGGAATTCTCCAATCATCTTTTTTAAAAGCTCCTACTGCATAATGCATAAGGCTGTAAATCTTGAGCTATGTTACTCTTTCTCGATATGAATGAAGATTTCACCAACTGACACTTGAAGCGTAGCAGATATGTGTGGACAGAGATAAATCTATAAGAATGACTGCTTGGGAGAGGCTGTGCATTTAAAAAACAGAAAAATACTCTAATACCTTAAAGTAAATAAAACAGCCAAAAGGCATATTACAGTAGCTGAAGCTAATATTTCTTAGATGCAGTCTAATCTTCCTCTCTCTGTCACACACACACACACACACACACACACACACACACACACACATAAACACTGCCTAACACAAGATGTCAAACTTCAAAGCGCAAGCTCTAATTCATGTTTAATACAAGAATATACACTTTCATAAAACTTGCATTGTCGTTATTCATTGCACGTTCTTTCAAAAGGTAGGGTAACAGCTCCACTGACATCAGGTGAATCTGAAACTAACTAATCATTCAAAAATCTCCTTCTGTGAGCAGCGTTTTGTGCAAATTAGAAGGTTTCAGCTTTAAATTAGTAATTAATTCCACTGACATGGCCCCTGCCAGTGATCAAAATATCAGATGGCTTTGAAAAAGGCAAAGTAAGTGAAGGGGAAATGGTCTTTGGAACCCAAGCATCCTCAATCGATCATTAGTTACTGCTTTGTCAGTGGTATTAATCACAGAGCTGTTGCAGCGTGTGCCACATTTCCACGTCTGAGACTCCACATAACAAGTCATCACCACAGGGATTGTTAGCATATATAAAGTTTGTTGTTTGTTTTCTTCTGCTATTTCTTGACTGTTCGACATCTAAAGCACAAGCTTGTCCACACTTATGGATAGTCACTCCAGGGTATTCTCTGTTTAGGAGTTCATGAGTAGGCATAATTTTGCTGCCCCCACTACTTTCACAGAGTCTCCAACCCAACAACTAGAACTCATTTTACTAAGCAGTGAGCCTTGAAAAAGCATTGGGCTAAGGTTGAGATAACTAGAAACTTTAAACTAGCCCATTAGCGTGACATCCCTCCTGTGCTCTGCTTGACTTTATTGGTGTTATTGCTAATAGCTTCTAAGTGAACCTCTATCTTCCCTGCTGTGTTATCTCTTGAAAATTGTAATGTTCCTGATAATAATATGATCCTGATCACCTGATAATCATACATTTTACTTAGTACTTTGATCACTATTGTTGTGCCTTGCAATGATGACTCAAACACACTTCCCCACTTGCTCTGTGGGCAGTCTTTATCCTTTAACTTTGGGTCCTCTACCAGAGGCCTGGGAGCTTGAGGTTCCTCTGTAATATCTATGCAGTCCCTAGGACTGGGTTCTTCTGGATAGAGATGTCTGATGTCATTTCTGGGATCTGTTGGAGCTACTCATCAAATTTGGGGGTCAGTGCACTGAGTTCTCTGATTACCATGGTAACCATTGTTGTTTTCTCCTTCCACATCGTTTCTAGCTCCTCTCTAGGTCTCTCTGTGCAGCCAGGAGAGAGGTACAACAGTGAGTGTTCACAGCCAGTAATAAAACACAGTGGAGGCTCTGCCATAGTTTGTGGCTACATTTCAGCCAACGGTGTTGGGGAATTAATGGAATTTTTAACATAGAAAAGTAGAGTCTGATTCTAATCCATTAAGCAATACCATGTAAGTAAAGTAAAAGTAAAATTTTAGTTATATAGCACCTTTCAAGATAAAATCACAAAGTGCTTTACAGAAGCAGAAACCTCAAACAAACAAAATCAACCAAAACCAAGTTTAAACAGATTTTTAACTCCAGAGTCTGGGAGCCACTGATACAAACGCTCTGTCACCTTTTGTTTTTAACCTTGTATGCTGGACAACCAGCAAGCCCTGGTCACAAGACCTCAGGGACCTGCTGGGGCGATAAGGAAGAAGAAGATCATTGATGTAAGTTGGACCAACACCGTGCAGGGCCCTAGAGGTCATGATTATAATCTTAAAATGGACCCTGAACTTCACAGGGAGCCAATGCATGTGGAAAGTCTCTGACTGACAACAGCCTCATTTTCCAGCATTACTGTAATCCAAAACACATTGCCAATGCAGTAAAACACACTTGTATAAAAAAAGCAAAAGAAACAAAGGGGCAAAAAGAAAATCCTAGCAATCATGGAACACTTTTAACTATCGATCAGCCTCCTAAGATCTAGGACCTCATCAGTACTGAATCAATGTGAGATCATCTTGAAAAATGGAACAAAGGGAAGCCAAAGAAGACCTTTGAAATGACCTTCAAGAAGCCTGGAGAACTATTCCTGAAGACTACTAAAAGAAACTACTTAAAGAAAGCTTGCTTAACCCTTAAAAGCTGAAGGGAGCCCCCGCGATCCCTTTTTCATATTTTTTTCAAAATTCCCTGTAGAATTGCAACCAAATAAGTTAGAGCAATAATTCTTTTTGCATATGAAAAGGGAGGAGTTTTACTTATATATCATGCATTCAATTTGTCCCAGGTGGAGGTTTCCTTCCGCTAATGGGTTCATAGGACTTCCTGTGTTGGAATAAATGTCATCACCTTATCAAAACAAACAACCATATGGTTTAATGTGCACCATTACCTGCGGAAACCGGAAGTGATGCCATTTTCGCTGGAAATGTAGTTTTCTCTGGGGCCTTTCAAAGCTCCACTGGTGCTATTGAAAGTCATGTTTGACTTTGTGCCTTTCTATATAGTTCCTGGGACACTTAGAACTTTGATTGTACTTTTGAAAATAGTTTATTTTGTTGCACATGCTGCTTTTTTGCAAATTGTGCACAATAATATCTATTTTTGTTTTTGCTGCAGTTTTTAATAATGTATCTTAAAATAAAATTATGAAGACACTCAAATAAATGCACTTTCAAACTTATTAGCACTGTAGAAACTCTGTTTTTGTATATGTTTTAAATACTGTACCAAAAATGTACATCTAGAAGTGCACATGTGTACTTGTGTGGGTCTAGGAGTTTGTGTACGTGTGATTTTCATTTTAACTATATACAACAGAGAAAGGCAGTAAATCCGCACAATACAGAAATTAGAGTGAGACAATTTAAGGCATTTAGCTTAGAAAATTATTCCTACTATTAACTGATTATCATATTAGGGCAATTTCTTTGTAGTTCTTATATAAATAAAGTTTAAAGGCAGAAAAAGTGAACCCTGTAACTCACTGTCACTTCAGTTACTAAGGTATCAACACTGTTCAGTTTGTGAACAGTGAAAAACACACGGTACTATTTAAAAAAAAAAAAAAAAACCTTTAAAGGGAGTGGCACTATTGGGACCAGTGCTTAATCACTCTCCTCCCAGGATTTCCCGAGTGATTGAAAGATCAAAAGTACCATGGTTTTCCCTCATTCACAAACTTGTCTAGCTAATGTTTGTGCTATTTACACAATCTGTAGGCCAATAGAAGGGTTACAATAGGATATCAGTGTGTTACAATGCCCTCTGGAAGTTGGGCTGGTCTGCAAAATGGCAGTGGGTGGAAGAACTCTGCATTAAAAGTGACAACATTTTCTTCTCCTTTATTTCTTCCTCTTCTTCCTCCTCTTCACCTTCTCTTGCTGTCTTGGTCAATGGAACATTAAAATAGCATATCAGTAAAAGAGCTCTACTCAATAGGCATGTGGCGGGTAGACATGAAAGGCTTGGAAATACTCATTGTTCTTCATTGTCAAGTGCTGCCCTCTCCATTTGACAGTATGATATTAACAGCACAATTGAGTACTCAGGCTGGTTCCTTCCATTCGGCTCCTTCAAAACCACTCTGGCTCATTTCAGGCAGTTTTTTAAAATCCTTTTTAGAGCTACTGTGAATTGTTTAAAATGTCAAAATATGCAAATCACTTCTGACCTCTTTTGAATCATAAAACACAGCATAAAAATCCAACTTAAATTTGAGTATGAGAAAAAAAATCTGAAAAAATACGGCTCTTGCTTAAACACTCAGTGAGCAGTAAGCAACCAGTCCCCCACGCTTGAAGTCACTGAAAAATCTGTTGGCGATGTATGTGCTTGAGCAGACCGATATATACTGTAAGTACAACATGTGGCACATTAGCATTCCTAAAAGTCACACTTTAATTGGTTACAGATTAAAGTTAATTGATTTAGCTGATAGTTTTAAAGCTCCTGAAGATAATTAAGTGCAGTGCTGAGAATTCTGATATGTTGACATTTTGAGAATGAACAACCTGTAACGTGTGGGTACAACATAACGTTAACTAACATCTTAATCATGCAAATTGAAAAACACGGCAGATTTAATTATCACCGGTCGAATCATTGGTCCTCATTAATTACATTGGGCTTATTTATTCATATTCACATATCTATTCCACTTACTTCCCAATTATGCAGGACAGTCCTCAGACCCCCGCTGATATAACAAACAGTAATTCCATTCCTGCTTCATTAGAGGATGCATGTAATAGGACGCCGAGGGGATGGAGGGACAAATGAGCATCCAAGGTTGAAAAGCAGTAGACAACAAGAATCCAAAGCATCTGAAATGACTGATAGATTGCCTTAATAGTCACATATCTATATATACTGCGCCTACTGGAGGGGGTAATGAAATGTGTAAGAAGGAGGCTCAACTTTTATCTCTACTAATGCAAATAAATTAACTCCACATCATTCCACAGCCTGCCCATACTGCAACTTTATAAATCATTAAAATTGCAAGGTGATTCAATCAGTAGTACATAGCTGTTTTCCACTATACTACCTATCATTTGCCACTATGCTACTGTTGGAAAGTCCAGATTAAACTGGAATTTTATTTTTAAGTTGTAAATATTTATTCTTTAACAGACAATGACCTGCAATTCATTTTAGCTATCTTAATAACAAATAACTCAGTGGCTTTGTCGCATTCTATGAAATCACTAATGAGGTCACCGTGTTTTATATTTTACTGTGAACAAAGGCAATAAGTTTATTTTCTCTTGAGGGGCTCCTAATATACTGTTGCTGCCGTATGGTCCATGCAGCACTGTGAATCACTTCTTGACGGCACCATATCATTACATTAGCCAAAATAAAAAGACATTAGTCTCTGAAGTCATTATTATTCATCATTATTCAGGGTGAAACAGCACAGATGTGTTACTCATGACAGTGCCACACTTTTATGGTTTCTAAATCTTGCCCAAGGTCCTTGCCAAACAGATTAACATAAATGAAATGAACTATGATTACACAGAAAAGAACATTGAAAACAACCATAAAAAGCCTGTGGTGCTCAAGAAACATGCTACTTATTTCTTTTTCTTTTTTTAAAGGTACAGTAAGTATTTTTTTAGGTTATTTATCCGAAAAATTATGTTGTACTAGTAAATATACATTGATTACTGAGTAATTTCAACTTTAAACAAACCGATACCTTCATAGAAAAATCTGATTTAATTCATTAACAATATATATGAGTGGGCACTGGCATAGTAACCTTCTCATAGGAAGTAGGCTATATCTTCCACTTCCTTAAGAGAGGAACAGAGTATGGTATGGTCCCATGAAAAGGATATAAAAGAAGGTTTGGGGTTCTTCATCTAGTTTCCCATGTATGAGTGGAGAACTATATCTGAAGAATCCAACTCTTTGTGTAACAGTAAAGGTTATAGTTTGTGCCTTCCATGGTTGTTACCAGTCACTCAAGCCCTTAAAAATTAGCAGATCCCTTGGGGCCTATTCTTTTCCTGGCCAATGAAGTAGTAACCAGCCAAATTACCAAGAGCAAGCATATTGAGGAGAACTGTTGTTAAGGGGTGTGGCTGACAAATTGCACTCAACCTGCAAGGGTTCTCAGGGAAGTATTTTGTCGAGTTTAGAGAGGGGCATGCACAGGTAGACAGTTAGAGCTATGCAAGTATCCTCAACACAGCCGTACAAACATTTCTGCACTGGGGAATACCCTTTGGAACCAGAAACACATATATATATATATATATATATATATATATATATATATATATATATATATATATATATATCTATATATATCGCTATATAGATATATATAGAGATATATATATGTAAACCACAGAGCAAACCTTCACCATTCTTTCTCTAAGGATTCTCCTCACATAGTGATTGTTTGGAGACAGGCCATCTCCCACGAGTTGATCTGTGCAATCACCTTGCTATCAAAAATGGTTAAAGATATAGCTGGAACCCTTCCAGCTCCACTGTGAGCTGAGTTTAATTTAAGAAAATGGATGGATGAATAGATGGACATAATGTCATACATGTTTCTGCTGGTCTAGGCTTAAAGCATGTCTTGGAAAATGGCTTTATTTCAAACTAGTTCTGCAACAACATTAAAATCACTTGCCTAATATTGCATAGGTCCTTCCTGTGCTCTGTGGTTTATCATACAAGCAGTATATGGCACCAGGTTGGCAGTGGAGTTTTTTTTTTTTTTTTGTCTTGCATGTTGCAGTTTGGTGCCTATGTGGATGTTTGATTTGACTGGGATTTGGGGATACTGATGAAGCCAAGCTGCTATTGATCAGTTTTTACTGTTACAGAGTGCATTGTGGGGATTGGGGCAGCCATGAAAGCATGAGTGTTGCTATGGTGTGGTGTGCTTTCCCAAAAAGTTGATTCTGTTCATCTGGGCGTAGTGGTTTTAGTTGGAGAAATGTTTCGTCACTCATACAAATGACTTCTTCAGTGTGCTCTGTTTGCAAAAAATCTTTAAATAAGTGGTATTGTCAAGGTAACATTCACATGAATGCCACTACCAAGTTTTCCAAGAGAACATTGCATTGTTATACACACTTACTTTGTTATGAGATACTCATTTCACCATTTAGTGTTTCTATGGTTTCAGTGGTCTGGCTAATGTGTGTATTCACACAAATATGAGCATAAAGAGCATGTGTATAGTTATATTAACCCTCTGAGTTCTAACTACCTCTGTTCTCAATTGACCTCAGAGGCTTTATTAGTAAGTCTCGCTAAACTACATTCAGTTTTTGTTGCAATCAAGAGAAAGTTGTATCAGAACTTAATGTAAACCAGCTCAGGTTATTAACATGAGTATCTCTCCATCTGTCTAGCTCGTCTAACAGTCATGTTTTGCGAGCACCGGTATACAGTGCTCGCACAACTAAATGCAGGAAAAAGGAAGTCATTTGACATTAATCTGGTGTTATGTGAGGCAGAGGTTATAGATGAAGACAAGTGCTCACAGACAACTTCTATGATTAGATGAAGAAAGACATCAATAGACATTGATGGCTGTAATGAATAGACACAGTACTCCAGAAATGACACTTTACCTTTAATAGTTCTCATTAAGAGCACTAGCCACTTGGTTAACAAGAATGAGAAATGCACTTTGCCATTTGTCATCAGGCCCTGTACAGAAGAAGATCATGGACACAGGTACTATGAATTTTCTGAAGGATAATAACAGAGACGAGAAGGCTCTTGTAGTCAAATGCAAGAATTTTCTGGTCTAGAAAAATTTCAGTAGGGCCCAGTTTGTGGTTTTAAGCAGCTAAATTGACACCAACTGTACTTCTTTGTGCAGAACTGAAGAAACCTATTGGATGAGAGGTGAAACATCTTTATAAACCGAAAAGAAATGCAGGTTTTTCATTTCATATGCTCAGACTAACACGAGCTGGATGACTGAGATTCTACACAGACACATGGCTGGGCTGTGGTACACACTCAAACATCTACACTTAGCCAAACTTCGGAAACAAATTAATGTAGGAAATGTCAAAAATCACATTCTTTCTTCTGAAAAACTGGAACTGTTGTCCAACTTAGTCTGCATGTGATCACAGTACAGCAGGCTTTTGTCTGACTATACTATATTTGCACTATTTACAACATAGTAAAAGTGTCTCATATGTGGCTGTAGCACAAATACAAATGATTTAGATTTTATGCTGTTTCATGACAGCTATATATGCTTATTTCATTCCTTCTCATTAAACAACAATACTCAGTCAGAGATAGCCTGCTGTGCAGTTATGTCCACATCTTGAATAAACAAATCCAAATTTATGAAGTTCTTTGAAACAACTTACTTTCCTCACCAGCAGCTATATCATTTATTAAACGCAATCTTAACCATTTATTCCTTTGTAATTTTAAATCTACTATTCTACATATTTGGTTCATATTTTGAAATATGCACTTTTTGTTTATGAACTTTTGGCAGTCGTAGTGAATGATAAATTGGGAACTTCTTCAGATCTCCATCCCTTTCCTGCAGCCTGGCTTTCCTGCTTCTGTCTGTGTCTATTGCTGGTGCAGCCGTTAGTAAATAATTCTTGCAACCCACATTTTTTTCTTTAATTTTCTCTCTGGTTAATGGTAGCAGTAATGATTTGAATTCTCTTTTTAGCAGAATACATACCTGAACCTGATTCTTTTTGTACAAAACTGATATGAGATCAACAACGATTAAAAATCTAATAAATGAGAGCAACCAATGTCTAATTTCAAGCATATATAGATAAAATATTGGCAGAACTGTTTGCTTTTCTTAGGTAGATATGGAAACTGATTAGCATTTTGGGCAACTGCCAGCTGTTCTGGACTCTAGTTTATCAAACCACCTTTGCTTAGGGTGGGGTGTAACATTGCTAACAGATGTATTTTATTTTTTTATATATATATTGTTTCATTTCATCTTTGTAAAGCTATGCATTGTGTATTGTCTACTCATCGAATGTTTGTGTATATTACTTGTTGCACCCACTTTTTTCAGTAAAATATGCAAATTCCTTGCATATGTTAACACATAGGGCTTTGAAGATCATTTTACCAAAGCTTTCCTGTACTGAACACAATTTCATGAGAAAAATAAAGTTTCCACAAGACTTTCGGTACTATGCTGTATTGATTCCCCCCACCCTTGGTTTATATTTGGTATATTATATATACCAAATATATTATATATTATATTGGTATATTCATTTTTTATGACAAAAAGAAAAAATCAATAACCAATATATGGATGGAAAAAACGTGTAATGTAAATGTGTAGGGGGGGTACAGTGGGACATCATTAAACATGGGTTACATTATATGTTCTTCATAGAACATGAATCAAAGTCTGAGACTGAACAAACAATAACTTACAATAACTTGCTTTTTAAAAAAATAAAAATAAAAATAAGTAAACACTGAAAACCTTGCAGTTTTTGGGTTGACCACAAACTCTTCTTATTACCACAGTATTCTAGAGTCAAATCTGGGGCCATTTTCTGACATCTAAAACTTGGCTGTAGTTCATGTAAAAGGACAATGGGCTGAAGCACACAAGCAAATCCACAATAGACTGTCCGAAAAACAAACGAATCAAGGTGTTGCAATGAACCTTCACCCCCCTATGAGGCTGTGCATAGACAAGTGCCTGCAAACCACAATAAACTGAAACAATGTTATAAAGAAGAGTGCACTCTTCCAAAATCTCCTACAAAAAATGGTTCCAAAATCCACTCTGCCAAAAATCCCCCACAGACTAATAAAGTCATAAAGAAAATGATTACTTTAAGTAATTGCTGCTAAAACCTCAAGGGGTGTACTTAGTTTTTCACATAGGAACCTGTGAAAAAACTCTGTTCACGTTTTTGGACTCTATCTGTTTGGACTGTTGTATACAATAAATATCTATTTATTTTTTGTTGATCTGCAAGTTTAGAAAACATCATATGTCACTCAAAATACAACATATTGCCGAAAGTATTCACTCACCCACCCAAATCATTGAATTCAGTTGTTCTAATCGCTTCCATAGTTAAAGATTTCAGATACAGAAAGTTAAGCACCTAAGGCAAGCAGACTGTTAATGGTAGCATGAAAAAGTGGAAGTGACTGGGAATGACAGCCACTCAGCCATGAAGTGGTAGGCCACGTAAAATCACAAAGTGGAGCCACTGGTTGCTTGGGCAGATACTAAGAAGAGGTCGCCAACTTTCACTTACTACTGAGCTGTGAGCCAGGCCTTGCCATTAACATCAGTGTCTGACCTAACAAATTTAGTTCTGAAAGAATGGTCAAAAAATCCTATAAACACTTTTCTAAACCTTGTGGAAAAGCTTCACAGAAGACTTAAACCTGTTATAGCTGCAAAGGGTGAGTCAACACCACATTAAACCCTATGAGTTTAGAATGGGACGTCATTCAAGTTCTATGTGCACGAAGGCAGATAAGCTAATATTTTTGGCTATATAGTTAGTTTGATTTGTGGTAGCTAAAATGTGTTAGCCAAACTGCAAACAAATGGTCAACAGCTACAATGGTGTAGTAGTGGGTATTTAACTGGAATTATCAGAGTACATGCTTCTTTCATTACGATGATGCTCAATAATTACGGGTTAGCAGCAAAATTAAAACTTTCATGACATCACAAATGTAAGCATCTGTGAGAGGCTTGTGTGTTGAAGTAGTTAAGGGGTTTGCTCCTGGTAGGGACTCTCGAGAAAAATTGGTCCTGGGTAAGGGGCCAGACAAAGAGTAATTCAGAAAAACCCTATGGAGAAAAAAAGACAAGACAACAATTGACAAGTTCATCCTATATTTGATCTATATGGCCACAAGCTCTGGGTAGTAACCAAAAGAATGTAACTGCTGATACAAACAGTGGAAATTAGCTTCCTCTGAAGGTTAACTGGGCCCGCCTTTCGGTTTAGGGGGAAGAGTTGGTCATAGAGAGGGACTCAGAGTAAAACCACTATTCCTCCACATTGAAAGGTGCCAGGAGGCTATTTAGACATCTGATAAGGGCAAGTACTAGGTTTTTAGGGCATGTCGGATCCCCCCCGCAAAATGTTAATTACATCCTTTTATCTCCCAAATTGCTAATCTGCAACAATGCATGGCAAAACACGAGATATATTGAAAAAATTGTTTTGTACATTACTTTGTACTGTGTGTGTGTTTATTAAGTTTATTAGGAAATGTCCTGTTAATCTACTGATTCATACTCTCAAAGCACTTACATGTTTAAAGTGGATTTTTAATATACATACAAATGCAGTAATAAGCATTTAAATAAGACGTTACTGAAACACAGGACAAGACTCTCATGAAATTGTGTCACTGTGTAAGACACTACACAATCTGAGTGAAGATGCCTTGATTTATCTAGCTATACACCTGTTGTACATCCTACGTCTAAATGACTTGAAGTTTGAACTATGGGATGATGTACGCCTTGTTTTTCTTTTCCTTTTTTTTTCTTTACTTTCAACAAGGAAAGCTCCCAGTGAAGCTTCTAGTTTCTAATTAATAATTGGTCTATGTGGCTGAAGCTCTATGAGATTATTTGAAGACATTAGAAAACACCCCCTTCTTCGGAATCTCAGTAGAGATAAAAAGGGACGAGACATCCTGCGGGAATTGTGTGGCTGAGTATTTTGTTCGGGAAATGTAATTGCAGCATCTACAAACTTGTTCCTGTGAGTATTACAAAATAATGACTGTGTTGTAACGTGAAATTAAAAGCAAAATATATATCTTTATGTTATTGCCCCCCCCCACCAGGCTGGATTGTTCTTTATGGGAACATATTAATACACTAACACCCCAAGTCTTGTTGTTTTCAGTGCCTTACTTCATTGTTTGATAATAAACTTGCCCTGACTCTCAATCAAATTCCTTCTGTTTGTGGTTTTCCATATTTGTTGCTTTCACAGTCCCAAACTCCTTCTCCCTTGCTGCAGCTTACAGAAAGTTTCCTTTGTTCCCTAAAAAATTAACCAAAACAAGCAGCTAAGTCTGAAGTACTGTTTGATGACAAACAGTGGAAAATACTGTGAAATACTGTATCATGACAAATTACGAAAACCTAATTTGCAACAGCTTCTAGATCACAAACAAATAAGCTTAAAACCAAGATGCAAAAGAACAAAGGAACATGGATATCAAAGGGAGTGTGTTGAGAGTAGCAAAGGGAAAGAAAGGTACTTCAGGACAGGAGCGTATGGAAGGGGCTTGAGGAGAATGAAAAGCACCAGGACAAACACATCTAGGCTATTGATTTATTGGAGGGTATAGTCTTAGAGACGGGTGCAAAATTGATCAAATGGAAGGTTATCCTTACTCACATAGTCAAGCTGTTTGCCAATATCTATCACTGGAAACTCAAAATGGCTCAAAGGATCCTTGACATTCTCCAACACTGTAGAGCCAGTAATAGGCCAAGTTGAGATTCTCTGTGTGAAAAAGGATTGTTTTAGACTTCACACTGACTGAAAGACTGCACACCATTCTTTGTGAAGATAAAACAGAGACCACAGTCAGTGCACCATTAAATATACCCTACATGTTTTTCTCTTTTTATTTTTGTTTGTTTATTTTTTTTTTAGCTTACCTGTAAGCCCCGCCTGCTGCCAACAAGTTATATCCCACAGAGTTGATATTTAAAGTGTTCAGCCCAGTACTCGATTTCTTAGACCTGATTTAGACTCCTGGGAATGTTTGTAGCGTCTACAACATAACCTCCATAGGTGGTCATTGTAGGTTATGTGTTAATTGCTGTGTGGTTGTATATAATATAATCTCACTTATAAATTGAAAAAGAAGATGCGGGAATGGAGGAATAGATAGTACTGAACAGGCCAGCCACAATAGCTGTAGGTTACAGCATAAACTTTACAATGTAGTTGTGACATAGATTTCCTGCTGAACCATAAATCCCTTGTAAGGGGACAAGCAGTCTAGTAGGGATGGGAATCAAGAACCGGTTCTTATGGAAAACTGGTTCTCAGTAGCCCAGTTCCTTGGAATTATTAGTCTACCTGGCTGTCAATCCTGGTTATTGGTTCTTGAACTCACACTACAATCAGCTGATTTCAGTTTGAGTGTCAGAGGAGAAAAAAAAACTACGTGGTCTGGAGCACGGATATGGGCATTTGTTGTTATTGGACAAAACAGGGGTGATTCTAGGATCAGAGCTTTGGGGGTGCTGAGCACCCAGAGAGCTGCCCAGCCAGGCAAGATAAACTTTACTCGTCATGATGAGACTTCTTACCTGTCTCTGTCAGTCCCTGCATTCCTAAATGTCTCCAGTTGTCCCGAGTTCTCTCTGACTGTCTCCTTGGTGCATTTAAACCCGTTCCTCCCTGTCCTCATCGTCTGTTGTCTTCGTCTCCATTATCAGTCATCATAATTTTACCATCTCTGTGCAAGTCTGCAAATTTCTTGATTAAATCATAAAATTCTTAAATTCATCAAGTCTCTCTGTGCCTGGGTCCTCGTCACAAAACATGACATCACTGTTTTATACATTTTAACACAATTTAATCCCCACATTTGTGAAAGAAAAGCAAAACACTTTTTTGAA
The DNA here is from genome assembly GCF_001858045.2 of Oreochromis niloticus. Classification (NCBI taxonomy): domain Eukaryota; kingdom Metazoa; phylum Chordata; class Actinopteri; order Cichliformes; family Cichlidae; genus Oreochromis; species Oreochromis niloticus. The sequence continues at coordinate 35,408,631 of NC_031965.2, forward strand.
AGGTCTGTAACAAAACCATCAAATCTCATAAAGGTTTTTTAAATGCTGCAAAAGAAGAATGAATTGGAATAAAAAAAAATACATATCCTAACCTTAATTACTGGGGGAGAATAATGAATGATGCTCATAGTGAGTAAAAAGTAAACTGAGTGCATTTTTTGGATAGAGATTCACTTTTAATGTGTATGTATAATATAATACAGATACATAAAAATACACTCCAAAAATAGAAGAGGCCTTGAAATGTACAAATGTACAAAATATTAATAAAACAATTATAAAAAGTTATGCAACTTTGCCTATGGTACAATGTATACAATGTATGAAAAAATCTTTACTGCAGATACTAATTTTGCTAATTTACTAATACTAATTTTGTGTTGTAAGATTTATGAGTTTCATGCTTTCATAGTGGTACTTGGGAGAGCTTGACATTTTCTCAGGTGGTGCACACTGTAAAAAGTTTGAGAAACACTGATAAGGTAAGTGTATGTGTGCTTTTGGAAAACATTTAAAGCTGCTGTACAGAAATTTTTAAAACAAGATAGCTTAAAACATTTTTAGAATATAAACAGAGCACTCTGCTTCTCTTTACAGCTCCTCACTCCACCAGGGCTGTTTGGCACTTTCTGATAGTGCGCAAATGTGGTGCACGTATTGCAGCAGACATAGAGACAACTAGATGGTCCAAAAGTTGGCCTACCTATTACTGGCTGAGGTTTTAGGAGAGTTGTGGCTGAACCACATAAAAATATATCATTCATTTTAATCTCCCCAATCAATGATAATGTTATGTTGGAATCTTGTTAAAGAGGGTCAAAAATGTTTCAACCCAGTTTGTTTTGCAGATTCTGTATAGCAGCTTTAATATAGGGAGGACACAACTTCCAGATTGTGTGAGTAAAATTAGGTTTTTTCTTTGTCAGTTTAACAGTTTGTTTTGCCTGTCACTGTTCCCTGTCTGTTTTCTTACCTGATTCTTCCTGACCTTTCTCCTCACGTTCCCCTCTTTCCTCTCTCCCTCTTTAGATTGACAATCATACACAAATAGATTGTATTCAATTAGATTAAAAAAATTACATTAATATGAAAAAAATAACCAAACCACATGAACATCTAATAAAAGATATAAATATTGAAACACTGATCCAACATTATCCTTTATTGACGGATCATTTGATCTTACACTTTTTACCTGAATGTGGTTCCTTTTTTTGAAAAAAACTTCCTTATATCCATTACATCCACACAACACACACACACACACACACATACACACACACACAACAGGAGTCATAAGGTTAATGGGCATCCAGTCAGTTAGCTAGTTAGTACCTTGGGCACATGCACATATGACAAAATAACCAGCTTCTCTCATTCCATTTCTTTAAGTTTAAGTTTCTTTAAGTTTTAGATTTTAAATAGGCTCTATAAATTTCAATGGGAGCAACAGGACGGTCAAATGTCACTGATTTTACTACAGAGTAGGACGGATTGTAGGGTAGCAAACATCGTCGGAAAACACGCTTTCAGCACTGCAGGTTACCTGGGTGTAATGTTTTTCAGCTAAAAAGAAACATGGTCTGACTCCTACCTAACTATATAAAGAGTAACTTAAGGTTAAATGCAGCTAAAATGTCCTGTTTTAAGCCAGGCAGTCAACACCTCCGCTCCCCTGTGTCTCAGCCACCATCGCCCTGGCAGAAAGGGCGCTAGAGCCAGAGTAGGGGAGAGGTGAGCTGCAACAAACTTTTTTGAGGGGGGGCGGGGGCGGATATCTATACGTTTGTCGTTAGAATATTACGTGTCAACCAAGTACTGTATGGGTTTTTTTTATTTTTAGTAGTGTGTCACACAAACAGCAAATATTGTCAAAAAAAGTAAGAAATCTTTGGGGGTACTTTGATTCATTTTGGGGGTGCTTCAGCACCCCCAAATATGGGCTAAAAATGCCTCTGGGACAGAAGGACAAGATGAATGGTAAAGTGTAAAACAACTGTATTATGCTGCTAGACGACATGTTAACGCTAAGCTAGCAAGAACTTAGATTGAAAACTGAGTGAATGCCAACCCTAGCAGCCAGAGCCTTAACTTCACCAGGTAACAAGCAGATGAGCAGTCAGGCTGCAGCGTCCCTTTCTACCTGTTCATGTTTTGGAAGCAGAATCACTGTGGCGATTGCTTTTTTGTGCTGGTTTTCGTCTTTGCTTTGTGCTGTCAGCTTTGTATTCTACTAAGAGAAAGATCTTAGAGATGTGTGTCATCATAGGGATTTGTGATGGTGTGTGGGGTTCTAGCCCTTGTTAAATGTTGATTATGAGACAATGTTTTTCAGCTATTTTACAGAGTAACATTAAAGTAATGTAATGAGTAGTATAATAAATTACTGCATTACTTTTAAGAAAGGTTCTCTGTTTAATATGTGTAATAACTGTAATGACTTTTTTGAGTAATGACTCCAACACTGATAACAACACTACACTGCACTACCTACCTAGTTAGATAGTTAGTTTTAGTTAGTTAGTTAGGTTTTGTTAATTTATGTTGTAATTTATGTTAGGTCAGTCTGTCCTGTCTCTAGTTAGCTAGTTTAGTGATTTTCTGTTAATTTATGTTGTAAATTTATGTTGCATGTAGCACCTTGGCCCTGGAGGAACGCTGTTTCGCCTCACTGTGTACAAACTGTATATGGCTGAAGTGACAATAAAGCTTGACTTGACTTGACTTGACTTGAACAAAGTGGGGAAATATCTCAATAGACATGCACAAACATTTGACCCACCGCATGCAATTAATTTGCATTAAACTAATTTCTTTATTGCTGCTTGGGAATGCTGGTGACTCTTGAAACAGAGCCAGTGAGGACCCAATAACAATCGATAAGAGAATCAATAAAGAATCTAATCTATAGACTATGTGCGCGTTAGCATATGCTACTTCCAGTGGGGAAACTACTGTATAGCGCTTCATTTCCGGTGTGATATTCGCTCCTTGTTTACGGTCGGGTTTTCCAAAACAAGTCAACCAAATGGATGAATCAAGTGGTGATTTACATTTCTCAAGATGTCTTGGGCATTTACAGAATATATTTGTAGATGATGTTCATCGACTTGTCGATTTTTTTCCCCCGTGCCTCAGAGCAAAAGAGAGAAAGGATTCAAATTTTATATTTCTCAGTATTTGTATACAGTGGTCCCTCGTTTATCGCGGGTGTTATGTTCTAAAAATAACCAGCAATAGGTGAAATCCGCTAAGTAGCCAACTTTATTTTTTACAATTATTATAGATGTTTTAAGGCTGTATAACCCCTCACTACACACTTTTCTCAGACAGGCATGAACATTTTCACACTTTTCTCTATTGTTTAAACACTCTCAAAGTTCAAACCTTTGTAGAAAAATAAGTCCAGTATTATAGAATGAAACCAAAGATCAAACCCTGTTTTCAGGTCCAGAACATGGGAATAGAGCAGCTGCCAGAGAATTCAACATTAATGAATCATTAATGAATCAATGAATCAGAAGTCCATTTTTTGTGCGATGGTTATCTTCCTCTGCCTTTTGGGTGCTATCGCAGGTGCCTTTGATGGTGCAAAACATTTCGTGGACATTGTTGTGCTTGTTGGGAAGAAAACTTACAAATATACAGCACTTAAGAATCACACTGCTAGCGATCGATGTAGCGATTCTGTACTGTACAGGAGAGAGGGCACAGAGGAGATCGACAGTGGCCTACAGCCAATCAGGACGCAGAACACAATGCGCTGTAAAAAAAAAGAAAAAAAAAAGCATGCACAAAAAATTGAACAAAAAAAATCTGCAAAACAGCGAGGCCGCGAAAGGTGAACCGCGTCATAGCGAGGGACCACTGTAAATTTTGAAGGTACGTCACAACCATACCCGTTGTAAATACTAGACCCTTACCAGCAATCATTCATTCATTTTTTTCTGTGGCTTTTATTTCACTGTTTGTTGACATGCTGTGTAGGTGTGTACTTGACTAGCTGATATTGACATAACGGGGGAAACATCTGGCTTTGACTATTATTCACCTGTAGTTTGAATGCTGAACATTTGCCTGTTTAAATCATAAGAACTATCACTATGCAGAGATGTGCTTCTGAATGTGAACAATGTGTCTAATTTTGTAATGCAGTTCTGCTTGTGTTGAGTGATGTAAACAACCAATCGATCTACACTCTTCAATCGTCAAAATTGATCATTTGATTTTTTATGACACAGTAATGGTGAGTGTTCCCACCTTCTGCTCTCAACACGATCTTTCCTTTTTCATGTTTTGGACATGATTTGGGAATCCATCTTCGCAGCAGCGATTGACCTCAAAGTAAAGCTACCAGAAATGTACAACTCTACATCCGGTCTTAAAACAGAAAGTTAGCATTTTCTCGTGCACAGGGTCTATTTCCATCCCTACAGTCTAGTGTAGCATATTATTGTCTTTGTGTCATTGTGCAGACATATTAAAAAAAATGTATTAAAGCAATAAACAAAGAAAGTGCTCATTTCCCCAATTATTAATAGATCACTTTAAAGTTTGGAGATGATCCAATGGAAAAGAAAACTTTTTCCAACAATGTGTGACCCTGAACTTTGACCTATAATCTTGAAAGAATGCATACTAAAATTGAGCTTTTGATTATCTTTATGATTGAAGCAGAACTGACTGAAAGCTCTGGCTTGTGTAAGCTGTAAAAACTAAAGACTCTAAGATGTATTTTTGCAGTGTGTGACTTTGTGAAACTTCACAGCATCATTTTCAAATCACAGGGCATCATATTGAGAAATAAAACAGTGTGTTTTACAGCTCTCTCCATGCCCTTTTATGTGATATATAACTTAATATGGTTTCTTGAATTTTTCTTTCCAAGGTCAACTTTGACATGGAACGCTAACAATGAAAGTCATGGTCAAATACTTAGGCCAACTTATTAACTCATGTCCACCAGGGCTTATTACATTGTCGTGAAGTTTGAAAATGTTCCATAAAAAGTTTTGGCTAATATAGGTTTTACTGATTTTTCACATTTGATGTGAGTTTGACCTTAACCAATTTTTGACAAAAAATAAGAGCTCAAGCTTTTATTGGTATCCACTATCGCGCAACGTTTGAAAATGATGGCTTGAAAACTGTGGACACTAGGCTGCTAACAAACAGGCAGATGGACAAACAAACTGATTACATACTCCCTCCTTTTGGGGGGAGAAAAAACAGTCATGCAGAGCATGTTTAACAGTGCGCTGCCTGACTTTCAAAATTATTTTTTTTCTTCTCTGGAAAACATTCACTATACTATATATTTAAGTGCATGTCTGTCTATATGATTATGTTTTATTTTTTCTTTTTCTTTTGGGACTTTGTAAAACGGGAAAAAAGAAGAAGAAGGAAAGAAAAAAAATGTAATCATTACTTATAAGAAATCTACTACTAAGCATCACATTTCAAAATGATCTGCCAGGTTCAAGCCAACGTAAGTTAAATAAGTGGTCACTGGATTAAAGGCTTGTGTCTAGTGCATGGCGTCTAATCCAAAACATGTGTTGACATTTACAGATTCAGCAGTAAATGTTTTATTGAAATGAATGGCCAGAATAGTTTTTAGAGGTTACAGTATAAATAGAAATATTTAGTTGATGCATGAGCTGTACACAACATTTTGACCCTAGCTGAGAGAACGGTTGAAGGAGAAAACCAACAAAACAATGTTTTAGTGCTGTCACGCCAAGAGGGTTTTTTGTATATCCACTATATCCTGAACCTGCCCAGACTGCTGTGGGAAGTTATGGCCTGTTGAGCATCTATTAATTTGCATCTGCGCTCGTGTTGACAAGAATCACCACCAGGTTTACTGCCCTGATTGTTTCGTCTGTCGGGGCATAGGAATAAAATGAGACACAATTAATTCCTGTGCACCAAAATCCACCCTGTCCATTAATCTTGTAATTGTAACAGAACAGAGAAGTGCAGGCAGTGGTGGCAGCTTGTCAAGTGGGGAGAGTGAGGTGAAGGAGATTTAGTCATTCTCTAAATTGATCACAAAGAATTTAACACATTACTGATCAAATATTCATATATAAGACTGCATTTAACTGACAGTTATGCAGTATCAAACTAAATGCTTTGTCCATAAAATTTCTAAAAGTAGTGCATAGCATCTCAAGCTAGTTCTACCTACACAGGTTGAAAACATGAATTAGTTTATTTTGACCAGAGAAACATACACTCAACAGACACATTATTTTTATACTGTATTTTCCGCACTATATCGCAACGCAGGATACTGTAAACGGACCAAACTTCAGTCAGGAGAACAATCTTGAACACTACAATCAGCTGATTTCAGTCATATTGTAATCTATCCACAATATGAGGTTAGTTATAATATACTGCAACAACACGGGAATAGAGCAGCTGTGAGAGAATTCAACATTAATGAATCCATGGTACAGAAGTGGAGGAAGCAAGAAGAATGAGTTGAGTAAAGTTTCACTTTTCTGACTGTTTTGTTTCGCTTAATGCGCCTTATAATCCAGTGCGCCTTGTGTATGAAAAATACGGTACCCACTTTTGGTTTTGGAACTAACTTAATTCCAAGAAAGTCAAAAAAGATAGATTCAGTGCTGAAAAATTGCTCAGAGATTTTGTTTCGTATTGACACGATAATGTCATACAGTTGCACATTTATTGGTTGCACATCCATCCCATTAGAATACACCCCAAAGGTGCTGTGTTACATGGAAATCTTATGATTGTGAGGCCATTTAAGTACAGTGAATGGGTTTGAGATAATTTGAGCTTTGTGAGATGATTTTCTATCCTGCTGAAAGCAACTATCTGAAAATGTGTACACTTTGGTCATAAAGGAAGGCACATGGTCAATTACAGTACTGTGGTAGGCTGAGTATTGTAACTGAGTAACTGAATAACTGCAGCTGGGGGGTACTATTGAGCTTATATGACAAGCAGGTACATCCATGTGAGGATGTACCTCACAGAGCAAAGAAGGAAGAAGGTGGCATGGCCTGATGAATCACATTTGTTTACATCAAGTGGATGGTCAGGTACAATGCGTCACTTGCCAGGGAAACATCTGGCACAAGGATGCGCAGGATGGGAAGAAGGGAAATTGGCAGAGGCAGTGTGATGCTATGGGCAATGTTCTGCTGGGTAACCTTGGGTACTGCCAACAATGTGGATGTCACTTTGACATTTACCAACTAACTAAGCTTGTTGCAGGCTGTGTAAAAGCTTTCATAGAAATTGTATTGCCTGATGGCTGTGGTCTCTTTCAGCAAGGTGATGTGCCCTACCACAAAGCAACAATGATTTAGTGATGGTTTAAGGAGCACAGCACCAAGTTTGAGGTGTTGACTTGGCCTCCATTCCCAAGATCTCTGTCCAGCACATCCCACAAATGCTTGATTGGACTAACAAGCCTGATCCATGGAGCTCACACCTCACAACTTAGAAGATGTAAAGGATCTTTTGTCAATATCTTGGTGCCAGACACCTCAAGACAGGTCTAGATGAATCCATGCCTTGCCGGGTCAGAGCTGTTTTGCTAGAGTCTCAAAATATTTGACAGTTAGTCATAATGTTGTACTAGATTTGTGTATACTGTTTCATAAAAAAATAATCAAATTTAAATTTGATGGAAACAAGGTTTTACAAGAAAGTTGGGATTGCAACAAAAGGCTAAAAAACATTACACCAAAGAGCTGCAGGAACCTTTTGCGACTAATTAGTTCAGTTGACAACAGGTAAGCCAAGTAATTGGATATAAACTCTATCATGCAAATAAGAAGCCATATGTGAATATGTTTGAAAAATGCCACCACTTTCTCTCAGCCAAAGTTCATTCAGGTCAAAGTGAAAAGCTGTTCTGTGGCCACATGAAAAATGTAAAATTATTTTGGAAAACATGGACACTGGATACCTTGTTTTAGAATGGAAAAGAAGGCTAATATGACACTTAAAACTATGCTTAAAAGCTGGGTCTATGCCAGAAAAGCAGCTAATTTAAATGAATTAGAACAGTGTTCAATTATCCAGCCAAAATTATGCCTGATCCGTGTCAATGGGTAACAAAAGTGTCTGGTAAGGTGCGATTTGCTAAGGAACATATAAGTAATAGTTGGGGTGCATCGCTTGAGCCGATGGGAGAAAAATAAAAGAAATACATACTTACCATGACATTCATACTCGTGCTATTCTCTGTTAGGATTTTTTAGTAGAGAGTAGAATTCATGGTTCCATCAGTTATGGCAAGTGGTCCAGGTCCTGAAGCAGGAAAGCAGCCCCAGATCATCACACTGACCACCATGTGTGACTCTTTGTGTGATGTTCTTTTTATGAAGTTCTGTGTTAGTTTTATGCCAGATATAATGGGAATCAAATCTTTCAGAAAGTTCACCTTCTATCTTGATAGTCCACAGAATATTTTCCCAAAAGTCTTGGGGATCATCAAGATTTTTTTTTTTGGCACATGTGAAATGAGCCATTATGTTCATTTTAGTCAGCTGTGGTTTTGACCTTGGAACTCTACCTGGGATACCATTTTTGCCTGGTATCCTTCTTTTTGTTAAATCATGACCACTGACCTACATGATAATTTATTTAACTATTTGTCTTAAGGATGACTACCACAGGTGAAATTTCATTGCAAAGACACTTGGAGAGACAGCATAATGTTCCTATTCTATATTTACAAGGATAGAATTAATCAGTTCTTCATGAACACCAACAAGATTTAACTCTAAAAGTATTCTTGTGTTACATGATGTTATGTTGACACTTCCTATTGTTTCACAAGACAAGCCACAGGCCTCTCACAGTGGCAAAATGTAAAATAAATTAGCTTCAAAAGATTTGGGAAAACAAAACAAACATTCTGTCATTATAAAGACATTTTACTTTCTTTTTGCTTCAGCACTGACATTCTAAGGTCGCAGATGACATCGAACTGGTATTGTTTTGTTAGTATGACATGCTTAAGTATGTTGATTTTTTGAAAGCCAGATGCAAAATCACAATATTATAGTCTAGCTGCTTACAATTTTTGGCAAAATTTCATACACTAATGTCCAAAAGCTTGAATCATTTGTTCTGCAACAGATGATATCGCAGATTTCAGACCTCAAAGTCACTGATTGTTGGCTACCTTGAAAAAAATGCAGTGAAATGGTCTTCTGAAATAATGAACGGACTTTTTTCTTTTTTTGTGCCAGAACAGTAGCTCATATGTATATGTACATTTAAATTGCAAATGCAAAAGTGTTTTGTTACAACACAGTTTGTAAGGCTCAAGGTAAGTGAAAGGAGCAGTTTCTTGGGAGGGGGGAACTAGTTCCACCTGAAAACTTGTCCTCCATGGGTTACCTTGAGTAAATGGAACAATGTTGCTATACGGACAGATTGTCTTTTAAATGTAATTTCCCATGACTTTGGGCAGTGTAAATACCACTGTCATTTTGTGGTGGAGGAATAAATGTCAAACGCACACACACACACACAAACACACACAACACACAAGTAGGACACAAAACCAAAATAACTGGCATGTGTAGACACCACAAAGGGTAAGTGATACTTGTTAAACTGATTATTGCACCAGTTGTTTTCAATAACGTAAGCAGATGAAAGCAGTCTCATAAAATTTGTCACGTTTGAAAGCCAGTGAATGTATTCTAGTACAGTAGAGCACTGTAGATTTGCTTCTAACGATAACCAAATTTCTACTCTTTACTCAATATATAGTAAGCTGACATAAAGCTGCACATGCTTTGCTCTTGTAGTGTCATTTTGAGTAATCTTTGGGTTGTTATACTTACTTTACCTGTTCATGCTGCATTTGATTAAATTATATTTCCTCTGCATTCCGAATCTTCTCTCAAAGAGAAGTGCCAGGTGTTTCACAGATAGCGTGATTTGTCATCTGGTATGTTCTGTTGGTGTGTAGGCTGCTATATCATAGGAAGTCCCACAGTTTCCACTGCAGGCGCTTGTGTCACGCTCATCACGTTTGACAGCTGTTCAAACTTCACTGCATCTGCTTATTTGGAGGAAAAGTCTGCTGCTATCATTAGCACATTCACAACATTGCCATATTGCCCCTTTTTGCATCTGTTCTCAGAAGTAAACTGTAACTGATGGTATTATCTAAAGCCGTGATTCAATAATCTGGCTAATCCTTTGGGACTTCTTAGAACTGGATGTTGTAGGACTGAACACTTGCTGTGCTCTTGGAAAAGTAAGGAGACTTAGAGTCAAGAGTTGAAATTATGGTGTGCAGGATAAAACTATTTTTTGGTATTAAGAATATTTCACTTGGAAAAATTAATACTCCTCAGAAACGGAGAAAATGTTTATGTCTGAGTACAGATGATTAACACATGATCAAAACCCCAAATGATTAAGGACTGAAATAGAAAAGAAAACAATTTCAAATTATTCCCAATAAACAAAAACGGCAATGTTGCAGTGTGATGGCGATTAAAATGCATGCTTGTCTAAGGGGTGCATTGGATTGGAAGGCTCTATTGTGTGTAGAGTGGGGCTATGTTTAGACTGGAGGAACACTAAGGTCATAAGAAGCTTTGGGGTAAAAAAAAAAAGTACCACCTCCTACCCTCCATCCCTTATTCCTTCACACTTTCCTGCAAACCCTGCCATTTCAGAGATTTATAAATAGTATTAAGCCTGTTCTTGGCTCTCTTGTCGTTATGGGCCGCTCAGTTTGAGTGGCGGTTGTCACAGACAATTTCTATCATACTTTTATAGAAAAAGACTGTTTACCACGGAGTAGAAAATTCCCTTTGAGGAGGCAAAGTCTTAGTTGGAAGAAAATTTGGCACAACTAATGCTGATCTATTTTGTAAGTAATTGTAAAAGGCATGAATATTCTAGATTTCCCAAAGGTCTTCAAGTGTTCAGGTAACTTTTTTCTTTTTTTAATATCAAAGCAAATTATTTCAGTGTTAGAATGAAAAAAAGAAGGGGAAAAAAGATTTAATAACCTGCAGCTATTCTGAACTTGTTTATATTGCCTAAATTCTATGATTTATGTATTGTTAGGTGGCTACTCCCATGAGGACAGAAAGAAATACATCCTGGATTATATAAAACTAAAATATGACATATAAATATCATGAGCTGCAAGTGAGTCCAAATCATTTTTACATTTCACCTCTAATTGTGCAGCATATTCAGAAGTAGGGAGACAAACAAAGCCTAGAAGTATCAATAAAACATCATGGCTAGACATATCATGTGCGTAATTGGCAGGTAGGTAAAACAAATCCTAAACAAAGCAGTAATGCATATTTTAGTGTTTGGTGGAAGGGTTTAGGCAGAGACTCAACGCACAATCTGACAAGCATCAGGGAATTGCAGCAAAAAATGGCAAATCCCTTTTAGACTCAGAACTGGGAGAAATAAATGATGTAATTGGCAGAAAATGTCTTGGGTCTGAAGCTTTGTGTTCTGCAGAAGTTCTTCATTCACTTTGGCAAAAGAGTAAAATATATACATATACTGCAATAACTAAGAAATCACCCTAACTCTGGAAAGGTTGCATGGAACTCTACTGTGTGCATGAGGCTCTTTGCCCTCAGGTCCAAGATAAGCCTTCCGAGATACCATACTGTAAAGACAACTACTCCTATATGTTTTAACCATTTTTGCCTGGTAGCTTAGTAGCAGCCCATCGCTAACGTTATTCAGTGCATCACTTTTATTGAAAATGCTCTATTGTTGCATTATTTTAAAGGGATTGACATGATCACACATGAGACATTTTATGTACAGCGATGCACCCTTTTTTGTGCAGTAATATTTTTTCTATTGAATTTGAAGCATAGCATCCTGGTTTGCACCACAGGCACTGTGCATTCACCTGCTTCTGGCAGTTTTGAGGAAGCACCCCAGAGCTGAAAATGATCCAACTCTTGACGTGCTCCCAGTAGAAAAGCATGCTACTCTTCTGTCATTATTTTCTTTTCTTGTCAAGCTGTATGAAAATAGACGAATACCTTTCTTCTGATTGTAAAAAAGGGAAAACACCAGAAAAGTTTGATGCACAGAGTTACAAGCTCCCAAACTTTAGACACTATATCACCCCTCTCAAGAAATGAAATCCAAAACTTAGCAGGTATCACTGGGTAGTTTGGAGGAGTGTCCACATCAAATGTAATACTTTTAAATATCTTTTGTAATAAAAAATCATTCCAAATTAAATTTGAGCTCTTAATAATTAAAATTAAGCCCTGCGACAGACTGGCGACCTGTCCAGGGTGTACACTGCCTCTCGCTCTAAGACAGCTGGGATAGGCTCCAGGGCCCCTTGTGACCCTGAAAAGAATAAGCAGAAGTGAATGGATGTATGGATAATTAAAATTAACAATGGATGAATAACATACTGAAGTTCTCCAGTTTTTGATTTTCTGAACCATTTTTTGGGAAAGATAAAGCAAGATGGTAAATATTAATAGTAATAATAATGATAATAGTAATAGTAATACATAGCTATTTATACTGCACCAAAGGGCAGAAATGAACCCCTACATACATTTACATTAACATTACATTACATGTTGCTTTGCCATCACCTTTTTTCTACTTTAGGGAAGCTAATCTTCAACATGGATAAGAAAAAAAAAAGGACTGAACTGAAATGAACTTTCTTTGTGCAAATTTAAAATTTAACTATTTTGTCTTGTCTCTATCCCCTAACCCCCAACCAACAGCTGTGCCTGCTTGAGCCTAGTTCTACTGGAGGTTTATTCCTGTTACAAGGATTTTCTTCCCACTGTCGCCAAGTGCAATATAAAGTGCCTTGAGGTGACTGGTATTGTGATTTGGCTTTAGTCCTTTATTTATCCAGGTAAAAATCTCATTGAGATTCAAAATCTCATTTTCAAGAGAGACCCAGCATCATGGCAACAAAAGTCAAAAATACATACATAAGTACATAACATTTAAACAAATACAATATCCCGTACAAATATGTGAAAAATAGACAATAACAGATCAATTAAGAGTGACATTAAAAACAATCACACTGAGTAAAAGAGTTATTCTCTAGTTCCTTTAAGATGGACTTAAACTCCCCCATGGTAACCAATTCTGATAATTTCAGTTCCTTCTGCAAATTATTCCAGGAAACAGGGTCAGTGTATTTAAAAGCCTTTTTTCTTAATTCTGTTTTGTTGAGGAAAAACTGAATTGAATATAATTAAATAGTATGATCCAAATCAGTATTAGAGATCCAAACAAACAGCTTACATCTTGCAAAAAAAAAAAAAAACATGTTTCGTGTATGTGCATATCAGTTTTTGGAGTGACCTTGTGGAATGGCCTAGATAGAAGAAGAAATTAAACAAAGTAAAAATATTGCACAATTTAAAAATAAATATGAGCAATACATATTTGATGGGTATTAAAATGAAAGAGAATAGATATAAAGATGTATAATTTATTTTGTCTTTTGATTCACATTAGGAGTATATAGATGTGCTATTGTATAGAATGAGAATATAGGAGTTTATACATAATATGTGTATATTTATACATATATATATGTATGTATGTTTGTGTATGTGTATACATGTGGTTACCATTTTGATTAAGAATTTGTAGGCAACAGCACTGGATAATCCACGGCTTCTTCCTGCTCTCTTTCGAACACTTTTTGTTTTTGTTGTACCGACCATTTTGTTGGACATTTTTTATTTATGTTTTCCTTTTCCTGTGTTTGTTTTCTTGAAATTTTAATCATTTGAAATGAAATAAAGAAAGAAAAAACACTGCATCTTGGGGGAAAGAAATGATGCACTAATGCGCTAATATGACTCATATTGACATGGCATTGTGCGAGTGCGCCATTTCTGTTGACTTGGCTGAGTTGTCAAAATGCAGTTTTTACTTTACTGATAGCTATATGTGTGTTTAACTGTCTCTAACTTACAGATTTGGTGGGACAGAAGTAAAAATGTCAATTTTTACACAACTCAAACTGGTAGTGTCATAGAACTAAAAGTAATTTATCAGAATTCCCCCTAGAGCTCACGATTATTCATTTCAGCCTATCAGTTGCAGAACTGATAGTGTCTGAATATATCCCTTTTCATACTTGGAAGTTATCAGAAAGACCATATTTTAGGAGTTAAAATAATAGACAGCAGCTCTGAACATATTTGGACAAATCTGTTACCTTTTTTAACAAATAAAACTTGCAGTTCACTACACCTGGAACAATTTGTTTATGGTACAACAAAAGGTTGCACGCTCTTACCTCCACATATGAAAAACTAGACAAAATGACAACTGATTTCACTAGCTTGCAAAAATGTATAATAAAAGTTTAGATGTCATCTCCAACCTTACATTAAAAAAAATAAAAGCCTTTATAGCTACAAATTTTTACCCATACATGCTCACAAGGCAGCCATTTCCATAGCAGTAACTGGAAATGATAAATGATAGGTCCATTGTCTCTTCCTGCAGGTATTCACTCTGTTGGTATGCACTAAAAAGATAATCATTTGACTGCAGGTAGCATATGCAGCAATTCAAGTGGTGTTTTGCCCTTTTGACATAGATTTCCATGTCCATTTGAAATCAGAACCCCTACTGAAAAAACACAACAAAACAAATCAACCAATAACAAACTGAAAAATAAAGAAAGTATTGTGCCAAACGAGAATGCTAAGCAATCTGCTTTTCTAGAGACAAACCATGAATTTTGAATTCTGCACCTAAACTATGGGATTTGTAATTTAAATGGAACATCTATGGAGGATTTGTCAGATCTTTGATGTTTCTGTGTTCTGTTCTCTTGTTGATGTTCAACAGGCAGTGACAAATCAGTGGCACCAGCTCCAAAACTATTTGCAGCCATCTTGTTCCCAGTCTTCTACCTGCTGTGTCAAAACAACAAGACTGGGAAAATACTAAAAATATGTTGACAAGGGCAGACTGCCCACACAGCCTCCAGACAAAAAATAAAGAAGGAAAAAACTTGTCTTCACATCTCACCAACCCCTTGCCGCCTAACCCCCCAACCCTTCCCCAAGTGCATTTAGAGCACTTGCTCCTTGTTAAAAGGATCCAACCCTGGACGGAGCGGGGGTGGTGATACCCCCTAATGAAGATGAATATTCAGCTGCTTTAGAAAGGCTCCTGGAACGCTGCCCAGCCCGCACTCGCTGTTCCAGTCAAATTGGCAGCAAGGTGGGGGTGGAGGGAGGGGTCCAAATCACTGGGCTGAAGTGGGGAAGTAGGGTGTGAGGTGAGGTCAGTGGAGATGACTGGGCTTGCAGACAAGCAGGGGAGACACGGTGCCTGGCAAATGAGCAGAAAGCAATTCATAAAAAGTTTTTGCATACACATAGATGTGGACAGTATCACAGTAGTGAGGCAGCAAACTGTCAATCTGTTGTGAAAGCAAATGAGTACAGTATATTTGAGGTACCTGTTACCTGTTCTCACACACACACCATAGAAAAAAGGTGCATTAGTTAATAATTTTGATTATTAGCTATGGAGGAGTATATAATGCAAGGTTATCAGTTTGAAATCTGTTTAAGGATTAGGGGCCCAAATGTCACAAATCCAAGAAAATATGGTATATTGACAGTTGAATGTCTTTTACTCAAAAAAAAAAAAAAGAAATCTGGGAAAGTACAAACAGCCACATTATCTTCTAAAAATTCCACAATTTTTTTGCCATTCTGACTTACCAACTCTTAAAATGATGACCCTGGCAAATGCGTCCTCACTGACCAGCTACACTGTCAGTTGACTCGAGCAAAAACAGCATGTTCTCTTGTGCTTGTTTGTTTCTTCTGGGGACTTGTAATCAGGAAAAAAAAAGAATCTGAATACATCTTAGGGAAGAAGATTTGCTAGTGTTAGTTAGTCTGGAGTAAAAAACAAAAATACAAATGTCTGGTCCGCATAGAATTAGATAATGTCATATGTACAGCCATTAAAATAAGTGTTATTCTCATGTTCTATCCACACTAAACTGTACATGGCTCAATGAGGCAGCATGACATTTAGGAGTCTCAATATAAAGTAAACAAAGACAATATTAGGACAGTGAAATCACTCAACCCAGTGTGAAGAAGAGAAAAATCAGGAATTCAGTTTCATATAAGCTATGACTTCACTAGTCTGAAATATATGCCTTAAATGTCGATTAATATAAGGACATTTTACAACCAGGTATTACATGAAACAATCGGGTGCTGTATATAGGTGTGCGGGTCCACGCTACATGTTTTTGGCACCTTTCTCCGCAGAGACATTTTTGTGTATTTCCCTTGAAAATGAAGAAAATGTGTTTGAAGACCAAATGAAACACATTCCTGAGATGCAAAAAAAAGTGAGAGGGACACACTAGGTAATGGCAAAATGGTAGGATGAATAGAAAATGCAGTAAAAAGTACTGAATTAGTAGATAGAAAAACAAGGGCTTATCAGATTTACTTTTCCATTATTTTTAAACCTGAATGACCAATTTTGGACCTGAGTGAAAAAGAAAAAAAAATCAATAGTGGTTTAATTATAGTTGAATCTCTCTCTTCACTTTCTGTTAGCGTAATGCCTTCTGACCTGGTTTGTTGCATATGGTGCTTTGTCAGCAGGGAGAAAAAAAGAGATGATTGAGTGAGAAAATATGAAAGAAACATCCTGTAATATTTTTTAACACTCAAAAAATAAAGAAATAATAACAATGACCCTAATTTTTAAGTGGGTGTCCACAGCGCTGGTCTTAAATGCTCTTTGCTCTGCCATGTGCTGTCATGGTTCAGGCTACCTTTGGCCGTGGCTGCGAGCGCATTCCTGTTGCCAGGTGGAAGGGGAGATGGAGAGAGCCGCCGGCCATTAGCAGCGCTGGCTATTGGAAGTGAAAAGAGAAGAAATGTGGGGCAGCTTTGCCACCCGTTTGAAGTAGGGACAGCTTGTTTGTGAAGTGGAGGCAGAGCGCTTGGCTTTCATGTCCTGCTCTCATGTGACCTGGGGAGACCTCAGCTTCATAAACCATACTGACTATATTGCCTGGAAAAAAAAGAAAAGAAAACACATACACACACACACACACACACACACACACACACACACAGACTGACACAATCTATTCCAGCACTTATGGGGCTCGGAAGCCTGAAGCTTTATGAAGTGAGATGAATGAGAGAGTGCTGGGAGTTTCAAGGCCATCCCCTGACACGACTCACGAACAGACAAACACTGAAATGTTATCACGTATTGACTCATTACCTGAGAAATAAATAAGAGGTTTAAGGGAATGTTGTGACAGTTAATTTCAGGCTGCATAACAATACCGATGCTGTGACATTTGATCACCATTCTTTTAAAGATACTGTCACACCCCATCAGTACTCACTCTGTGATACCGTAAATGATTGTGTGATTAAACATGGATTAAAAGTGAATCCATGAAATTGCAAGTCCTCCCACCACCTTCTCTAAAGTTGAAATGTAGTGCTCTTAACGGGAGTTTTTGACACAACTGCTGATCCAGCTCTCGGGGATGAGAGCTTGAGAGACTTAGACGGGTTTTTTTGTCGTCTCTGCATTTCTTGGGAGGGAATTGGCAGATTATTTGGTCAACCTCGATCAGTTCCACCACAGCTTAGGGGGATACATGCTCGCTGACTAATATTGCCCGGAAATCCATCAAAGTCAGAGGTCTTGTCCCCCTTTTAAAACTTGTGTGTTCCAATCAAACGCTCAGCGTGTCAAAGCCATCACAAACAGAGGCCATACTCCTCCTGCAACTGACGCTGACAGATCCTGATGAAAATATATTATGCTGTCTCGGAGCAGGGAAGTACCTACTGTAATGTCGAATGAGATGACAGTTAAGTTTAATCTTCAGCGCTCCTATAGCGTAATGCAGTTTTCGTTGCTGGTTTAATATCCCTAAATAAAAAAGTTAAGATGCTTTCCATCTCTCAAGAGCTTTGATTTAAGGCACAACAAATATCTTCTGTCATGCAGTTTAAATATTATATCACAGTTTCTGTAAGGATGATGTGATGTCATTCTTTTTTACAGTAACAAATTGTTTTAGATTAGTTACTTTTTGTATACTAAAGTAAATTGCTGTTCAGCAACAGTATGCTACTTTAATCAGACTTCATCAAGAAAAAAAGTAGTCTGTATGTCATCTCAGATATTTCTGAATGAATAAATACTTCATTATTTATTAATGCAGTATCCCCCAGTATGCTCTCCATTAACCTATCGTTATCTATTTTGATTGAACGTATTTCTGGAACAACTACAATTAATCAGTAATTGACTTATTACTGACTGATTCATCACTCATTTCATACCTTTTATTTTATTTGTTTTCCTGCTGTGGACAGCAGATTTTCTTTGTCTAAAACCTTTCAGACAGTAGTGTACACGAACTGCAGACTCGGAAATGTATTGTATTCAGTATGCATACTGTATATTTCATTTTGTCACTTGCCCAGTGTGAACGCATTACATATTCAAAGGCTGCTTAAAATCACTGCGTTCTATGGATTTGCAACACAGCATGAAAAAGACCCAGGAGCACTGTGAATGAACATTTAACATCATGTAATTATTTCAGACATTAAGTATTAAAAAATGTGAAATTTCCTGTCAAATGAGAATTAACAGCCAGGACAAAGCTGGACAGAAGTCGTAAAAAATACAAGTGGACAAAAATGTAACTCAGCAATTAACAAGTAAAACTGTAATTCATGAACCTCTGAATGAATGATGAATGAATGAACCTCTCTTCTGAATGATGTGTTGAAGTGTAAGTGACACAGACTCCCTATTTTTGGAGCTGAAGTATTTTTGAAACAACTAAAGTAAGTTCACCTCACTTTTAGGTGTGTTTGATTTGATATAGCCTGAGGTTAAACAAAGGATCCATTGTTCTTTTGTTTAGGGATAGATTATAACCGGATAGTAAAAAAAAAAATCTGAGATACACAAATTTCAGCTTGAACCAGAAATGATGAGTCAAGTAAAATTCACTGTAGATCTTTTGCTAAAATTCATTAACTATTCCTCTGTCACCTCAAGCTATTAGAAACGTCAATGCTCTGCTTCACTCAGCAGGCATTCGGCACATAAGCACAAGCATGCACACACTTACCGACAATTCCACTTTCCTTCTGGTCCTCAGCTGCAGCACGTGACAGAAAAAGTTATTCAGCACAGGTCCCACGGGTTGGCTGTCTGCTGGTTTGTTAATGACAAGCATTTGGGCTAACCATCGATTTCCTGTGGCACTAATTAAGAGCAGACTCATTAAAACATTTGCAATACATCCTGTGTAAACTTTACAGTTTTTTTTTCTCTCTTCTCGGTCTACTGTGACTGGTGTTTGTCTTTTCTCTTTTTAAGGTGAATGCTCCTACGTCTGCAGAGAAACCGATCACAGGAATTGTAGAAAAAAAAGGATACTGATACTCCAACCTCTCCCATCACTGAGTCACACACAGCTGAACTCCAGTCAGTTAAAGCCAGATACATAAACAGGTTAGAGGGGTATAATGTGTTTTAAACAAAAGACTTGGCTTAAAAACAAAACTTAAAACTCCAATTTTGTTTTGTTTTTTTAAACTAATATTAGTAAAATGAGACAATTTTATCTGTTTATCCCAAATATTAATGCACCTGAGGGGCAGTATAGTACTTAGGATTTAATAAAAGTGAGAGATAATGGCAAAGAAAAAAAAATCACAAAAAAACACCCTCCAAGCTCTGATTCCAACTAAGCTGACTAACACTGGGAGGCATTTGAGCAGGCATTCACATCCATTTAGGACTGCAATCTGTCTTAAAAGCCCAGGACTTCTTATTCCGAGCAACCGTATTGATCCATCCAACTGTCCTCCCTGTGTGTGTGTTTACGTCTGGTGCCAGGTCAGATATCTGTTCCTGGTGCCGCTGATGTCCATGTGCCGCTGCCTAACCACAGTTCACAAGGTGATGTGTTGTATTCTGGGTATTTCCCGTTGTTGAATCCGCAGTTTAAGCTTACATACACTGCAATACATTCTCATTCACCCTTTGTGGCAACTAAGAAAGGCATGCTGGTTTGATATTTTAACTTTTATGAAATATTAAGCCTAATATAACAGAGGTCAAGGCAGTTTTCTTTGTAACATGCAAATTATCCTACAATAGCATCTTAAAGCTTTGCTAGCAGTGTCTTCTTCCTAAAATAGTATCCATAGCTATATTGTACTTAGGTTAATCAATGCATCTTACTGCCAGCAGAGCTTTAAAAAAAAACAAAGAAAGAGTCCTAACAGACTTATCAAGATTTGTGGCTTATCGCATCTAACAAGGGTATTCTTCTACAATTATACGGTAAGGGTACACTTGTTTATTTTAAAATAATGTTTCAAGAGCTATTCGTTTGCTAATATCTGGTTAGTACTGTTTCGTCTGTGATTCTTGGACCATCTTAAACCAAAATACTCAATCAGCCAAACTAAAAACACTCATCATGATGAACTGTTGGCTCTGTTGGCATTTTATATACAACATTTGTCCCATTTTAATGGCAGGCACTTTCTTTTTCCAGTCATTCTCTGCTAGTGGGCAGCTCTTGGAAATTTGTGGAATGAACAGCCTGCAACAATATCAACTGTTAGCAGTCAACTCAACAGAAAGCTAATGAACCATAGCAAACAGCTTGTGGGGTGTAGCAAGAGAGTGCAGTTGAATCAAAAGCCCTTCATCGGCAGTTAGAGCAAGCCTAAGTGAATAAACTGTATCCCAAGGCTTGTGGAAAACAGACATAATCCATTGACATGTACAAAACTGAAAGCAAAATAAATAGCAGACAGCGTTGCAGTAAAGAACAGACACCCAACATAACAAAGATTCCACTCAAATTGCTGTGGAAATGAATCACACTGACTTCTATACGGTGACTTTACTTTTCAAAAGACTAGTATCGTGTTTCTGGGCTTCTCTTATCACTTCCAATAAAAATGAACACAAGCTGTTTGAGAATGATGGCAATGCCTGGATCTAACAGGTTTTCAAAAGTAGTATAACTCCAGTTACGGAAAATTCAAATCCCTTTAGCAAAGGTGTAGATAAAATATTACATCAGCATCAGTATAAATGTTTCAAACCTAATCAATTTCAATACAACCAGTTTGTGTTTTTTGATGGAGTGCTTTATTGGATGAAATATTAATTTATTTCACCTTCAGGAGTCTCAAAGCCTACAATGTTGTGATTATATTTGCCCCACCTCAAAAAAAGTGTGCAGAGAGCAACTAACCTGTTATAATACCAAATCTAGCAGTACCCAGTCCTACAGCTGTCTGCTATTTTTTCCTCTACCCTAAATTTTTTAGCATTATTTTAAGATGAGATGGGGCCAAACACACATATCACTTCTGGTAACTACGATCAGCACAAAGATTACATAAGATGTGTTGTCTAGCTTCATTTCATGCTTAAACAGGTCTTCTTTTAACCAATTCATGTGTTTACCTGTTCATTTTCTAAGAATGTTTCCTCACAAATCTAAAGCAACTTGAAAAGCTACACAAACAAATAACATTGATCTTCCAGAAAATGGTTAGTGTTCATGTTAAAGATCGCAATCTGAGCTGTTAAAATAATCATGGGCACTGAAAAATATTTAAACATGTATGTGAACCTTAATTAACATTAATTTAACTTAATAATTTAATGTTACAGAGCACTTGATCATGTCATGTTTAGATCTATTTATTAATCACCAAAATATTCTTCAAGTAGTTATGCAGCTTTTATGTAAATCTTTTATTTTAGCTTTGTTAACAGGTACCCTATCTACATGGCTAGGCCTATGGAAAGATCACAGTTTGGGTGAAAATACACCCTCTCACTATACTAAACACATATTACAAGGCAAGCCTTTTCACTACTTCCTTGGTAACACAGATATGCATCGAGCCAAAGTGACAACACCAGCCGAGCACATTTGCCTCCTGTCTCGTGGCATCTATTTTAGACATTGTGGGAGCTATTCAAGTCTATTTGCCTACCCTGCGAAGTGAAAAATGATGCTAAAGGCATACCCAGTGTGTTCAAATGTGTTGCCTCTGGGTCCTGTGCACGCATAAGTATGTGACACGTTGGAGTGAGAACTGATTAGATACACAAAGTGACTGTTCTTCAGGGTTGTGCTTGACAAACCTAAAGACCTTATAGAGGCACAAGTAAAACCAAGGCAGCAGTTTAAAAATGAACACATTGTGATCAAAATGATCAGATCCTTTTCCACAACAGGACTCTGTATTTATGGTGAATGCAATTCAAAGTGTATTATGATGAACTCACTCAGCTATAATTAAGTTCATATTGTGAGCTACTAAACAGCATTCAAAGTCTTATTTTAAACAATGTAATAAAATAAGAAAGTGGTTGAGATTTAACTGAATAAATATTTAAATGGATTACGAAGCAAGAAGGAAGAATGTGATCATTAATGATTATCACTTAGTTGTCATTAAGAATATGCAAAAATTACCCAACCATATTTGGATAGCAGATGTCCCCCTTTTTTGTTGAGGTGGAATGCGGGCAATCATTCATTCATTCTTTTTGGTGTTGATCCAAAATATTTTCTTTAAAACTGTGAAAAGGGAATTAAACTTTTTTCCTGAAAAAGAACTAGATGATGTCATTTTGTATTTTTTTTTTTTTTTTTGCACTTTTTATTGTTTTGTCACAAGAATTTTGATCTTCTAGGAACCACAAAAAACAAGTCACTGGTTAAGTAATGAAAAAAAGACAAAAAAAACCTTGCAACTCAAAATGAATTTGTGAGTAAAGGACTGTGCTAAAAGTCGTGAAAGTTCATAGCCACCTGTATTTAATTTTATATCAAAAAATGAAAATAAAAATAAATAAATTGTTGTGGATCCAGACTTTTTGTACGATACCGTATTTACTTCAGACAGACTTGAATGTTGAATGTTCAATAGTTTTCAACATTTATTTTAACATTTTTTTTAAAAAGGCTCCAGTTACTGTAACAAACGAAATATGAAAAATGAAGTAAAGTGGCACATTTGTAGTAAGTTGAAATAAACTAGTATGTGTGTTTATGTGTGTCTTCATGATATTGAAGGAAAATGTCAGGCAGCTCAAGTGTATGTCTCCCTGATGTAGTTTAATAGTTTTTGAAAACACTGAAGCTCTAATTGAATTAATATCGGGTTCCAGTTGGGTATTTAACAGTCTTGTTACAATGAAGCCTCTTTTTATGCTATTATTTTGTTACTTTTGATTGCTAGTGATCGATTCTGTGCAGGCTAGGGTCATTTTAAATTAGCAACAACCGAACAAGCCAACGCACATGAAACTGTATTTCGCATGGAGTGGGCATGTCATTATCCAATCTGATGCACTGGAATGGCATAACCCTATTAAAAAGACTCCAAGTAGCTATAATGCTGCAATAACTGATATGAATGTGTGATAAGCAGGTTGATTCTACTGGTAATTATAATGCATGACAAATGCATTTTTATTTATGTGTTTAGTTATTTATTTGATTGTAAGCAATAAAGAACAATGTGAAATATGAAGATGAGCTCAATTTAAATACTCTGAAAAACAAACAAACAACATGTTGAAAGGTTAACGCAAAGGTTCTCTTGAGGTTTTGCCCTTCCCTGCCATCATCACTTCAGCATTCAGACAATGATATTAATTAGAATTCATTTCATGTGACTGCTCGCTCTGAAAGTATCCATTTCCCCAAGTCCTCTGCCCTAGCATTGTGATCCTCAGCTAGTTCTTCTCGCCGCAAATCTTGCCCCTGTTTCCCATGCAGGTGCTGGACTTGTGATGTGAATGGCAGCATGAATGCTAATAGGCCGTTGTAATAAGGTCTTTGAAGTATGCAATACACTGTTGCAGAATCATAATGTGAAAATCCCCCTTTGAATCTGGAGACTCGGCCCTGCTTGATGCTGCCAGGGCCTTCTCTCTCTCTCTCTCTCTCTCTCTCTCTCCTTCTCCCTGTCTGTCTCTGCTTTTTGTAGCACTATTTCTGCCCACCCCCACTGCTTCTGAAGCCCCCAACCCCACCCAATGCATCCCACATCTTTAATATTCACTTCTGGCAGAAAGACTTGACTTGCTCTGATAGGTCTGGGATGACAAGCAGGGTTTCCAAATACCAACATGTGGGATGTAGTGATCCGTGGGAAAAAGTAAAGGAGTGGACTCACCGGGGAGGGGGCTGGATTATTGGTTTAGCAGAAAAATAGAGGGGTTTTGGATAGGATAGAATCGGGTGGGGTTGGTCGGAAAGGGGCAGCTAAGGTGCATTACATCGGTAATATTTCAGCTGAGGATGAAGTGATTAGCCTGGGTATTTATTTATTTATTTTAACTTTTTACTCCTGACAATTTTTATCATTCTATGAAAGTTGTGAAGCATGATATTTGACCAGAAATGGCAAAAATTAGAGTAGAAACAAGACATACCAGCCCTTTGCTTCGTATCAGAAGCAATCTATGTGTAATCATGGAGTCCATTCATCAGTTTTATTTTTGAATATCCAGACGCTATGCTGAGAAATGTGTCTGGACATTTGGCATTACATTTGCATTGGTATTGCTATATGAGTTTGTGTAACGTGAAAAAGGCCTTGTTGTTTGAGCTAAATCCTACATCAAGAAATTATCATGCCACTTGAAGTTATGTCTGTGATTGAGTCGAGACTAATTCAAGTTTTCAAAGGAATCTATGAAAGTAAGATAGTTAGTTAGTTATTGTGGCCCTGACCTGTAAAACACTTTCTTTCCCCATCTTTATTTTCTGCATAGGTTTGTGAAACTATACTTTTCCATAGAGAAGCGTTTTAACCAGCGCTAAGTAAAAGGACTCTGTGTGCTATGCACATGTAGGTGGAAAGAGCTTTAACAGCAGCACAGAAGGGTCTCTGCAGATGAGGAAAAAAAAAACTTGAGAGAAGACAAAAAAGCTCTTACATACTGTTATGTGCCAGTGTGCTGTGACTAAATGTATCTGTACTTTTCAGTTTGGATTCTCTCTTTTTTTCTGCACATACAGACTAACCTAATAGAAAAAACCCTCAATGAAATACAGGAATGTGCTGTAAATACCTGCTTATATCTGCAATAGTAAACCAGGTAATTAGTTATTTTAAGTATGTTTCCAAAACCAGAAATTGGAATGTATCACTTTTGTGTTCCCTGGTGACCCACTCCCATGTACTGGTGTACAAATATAATCAACACTTAAGGACCTTAACAGCTCACTTGTATTGTTCTAAATCAAGAGTCTATCATGATATAAAGCACAGCCGCATATTTATAAATGTGTATTATCTTATACCTTGTGAAGTATAAGTCTGTTGTTCTTTTTGTGGTGTACTTCTTTTCTGAAGCTGTTTGCAAATTAAAGTTATTCCACAATCAACAACTGAAAATAATAGAAAAAAATAGGATTCGAGAGTTTATCCAAGTGTGTGTCCAGAGTGTTACATTCAATAAGAATTTCTTGACACAGATTCTGATTAGCAGCGATTTAAAAGTAGCCTTATTGTGTGTAACCAAGTCGATGGGATGAATAAGATGGCTCTTTGAAGCATGCAGGCAAAGGTGGCTGGGGGAAAGGTTAGAGCTGGAGAATGCAAACCTGACTGGGTGGAAAGATGATTAGATGGCTGGAGTAATCACAAAAGAGTTGCGTTATAGGAGAGCATAGCACAGAGGGAGTACAGTCCTATGAAACAAAGCACAAATCTGTAACTACTTTGTTATATCTACTAGTGTATGCCTACTCCAAAAGAGCTGGAGTAGATATACACCATGGTAATGTACTGATGAACCACAGGTGTGCACAATAATTGGAGAGGAGATGAAGATGACACGTTTACCACATGACCAGAGAAGTCATAAGACAGACAAAGAAAACAAAAATGAAACAAGAGGAAGTGGAACTCACTAAGGAAAATGCAGACAATGATAATGACTTAAGACTCCAGCATGGTTTAAATTCACATTCCACTGTTAAAAAGGACTCACTAAAACCAGGATCGCAAGAATTAAAACCTAACAGCCAGTCTACAAACATGCAAATATCTAAATTATCTATACATAAAATAGTTACATCTCCTACAATTTACTCCTCACCTAGTTGGAGAGACTGAGTTAAGATGGGTAACATTATTAAATGCTGTTATTAAGATGTTGTATAACCTAGATCACATAAATTATAATTTTACTCTATTTAATTCTAATAAATAAACCATTACATACAAAGTGTGCAAAATTCATTGTTTACTTCTCACATATACCTCCAGGTTTTCTGCACAGCATGATCAGAATGGTAACATGCACCTGTTCCACATGTACTCACATCTTTGCAGGTGAAATCAAATTAGTGTGTTTTTAGGTTGCTTTTATCGCGTCTATTGGATGAGCTTTCTTTAGGTGCATAGGTTACTGTGCTATTAGCCTGTCAGCCTCTCTCTCCCAATTCTCTCTGCTTTTCTTTCCATCTATCTCTGCTGTCACCTCATCACTTACGCCACTGTCAATCATCCAGTCATGCTTATAAAGCAGCTGAGTTATGAAGCGCTTTTATTTGCCAGGAGCGCCATTGAACTTGACCTGTGATAAAGCCTTGACAGGGAACGTGTTAATGATGAAGCTATGCTGACTGATGTGCTGCCATACAGAAGTCAGTAAGGGAAGTTGTGAGAGGCTGACCTTTTGTCAACCGAATCCATTGTGGGCTTCCACTTCTCCACTGCCTTTGGAATATCGACCTCATCGACATCATCACCAAAATAATTATAGCCATCATCACCGCCCCCATGTCATCCTGTCTGCAACAGTTCGGCTTTCTCACTCTTCTATTACTTTTCTTCCTGTGTGTTTTTGAACAGATTACTCACTCTCCTCTTCACACCTCTCATTTAGTCTCTTTTTAAGCTTGTCTATTCTTTCTTTTATCGCTCCAAACAGGTGATTCACCCTGTCTGGCTGTCTCTGCTTTGCTCTCCTTGCTATCTCTCTGTCGTTCTCATTACAAAAGGTGATCACCCATTGAGCTCATCAACCTGGAGTGAACTCCCATCACCCACTGACTGATGAGTCTGAGAAGGGGGCTGTCGCCATGCTGACAACTTCTTCTGAGCAGAAACATATTAATGGCTATGCTTCCCACTAAAATGCTACGTGCAGACCCTCCCTCCCCGTCCACCCTGCCGATACCGTGGCGCTCTTTGCTGGTATTTCTTAAATGTCAACGTCAGTCATGAATAGGTCAAAACAACAAGCACTTAAATAAGGCTTTGTCACTGATTAATGAGAGGTGGTGAGGACTGGGAAGGCCTCTGACTGCCTCGTGCAGATAAAACAATGAATGTTTTGTAAATAGCCACGGGTGCTTCTCTCTGTCTCTGTCTCTCTCTCTCTGTTCTTTCTTTCCCCCGGTGGAAAGAAACATCGCCGTCAGAAAACTGACAGCTGCTCTGGGGATCGCAGAAACACATGTTCCCAGCCGCAGGACTGGAGGAAATCCAATCAGATCCCAGCGAGCCTACAGTGGCTCAATTTGTGAAGCCAACAGGCCTTTTACCAGTATTGTTGTAATAGTATTAACAGGTTGGACCCCAGCCAAGGAGCACTATGGCAGTAATATGGTGATGTTATTGACTACTTATCCATAAAAATGCATCCCTTCTCACAGCATTATACTCACACGTGGCACAAATCGACTAATATGAGCAGATTAAAGTCACTTAGAGGAGATTGAAGTTCACCCATGGTTTTAATAAAATGCACAAATCTAATCAGAGACGATGTGTAAATTGGCCGACTAAAAAGCAAAGACATCGAATAGGCCGGAAAAAAATGATGATGATTTTGTTTAGTCTTCTATCAATAACAAGTAGTTTATTAATAAACATCATGCAGCTTAATACACAGATGTGAAAAATTCAAAAAAGAAAACTGGGGTTTGACTTTCATTATTTCTTTATATGAATATGAAACGTCCATGAATGTTGTATCCTCCAGATTTTGAAAGGGTTCTTATGCAAAGTGTGATTAATCAATAAACAGCAGCAGACACTGAGCAGTTTGTGTGATCCATCAGTTGGTAAGTAGTGGTGTTCCCTCGGTACAGACCTGGCTCTTGCACTCTGCACAGATGCCTCAGACTTTCAGCCGTGGTATTTTTTTTTTTCTCTTCCAAAGTAATTAACTTGTGGAAATGATTTACCCTTGAATGGTTGTCAGATCAATTTCTCATTGGAGGTCTTTGTAAACCTGCTGTGGCACCCGCAGCCTGTCAGATCTCTGCCACTGGGCACATCAGGTCCCACTTGAGCAGTTTTAGTGTAACACAGTACTGTGAGCCTGTAAACAAATACGAAATTCTTGTAGATTTGAACCGACAATTTATTGAAGATATTAAATAACTTAATAGTGAAGGGAAAATGTGTTGGGAAGGTTTGCGGTATTGCCAGGTATTTTTTTTACTTTCTTACCTTTTAATCGTTAAACAAAAACTGCCATAACTGATAGTCCTCAGAGACAAATGGAAATTCAGAAACAATGTGAAAGTTTCCTTGGCTTTATTAAGAGTTTAATATCAAGCGTCAGTTCATTGTTTAGTTTTGTAAAGTTTTTTCTAACATTTCTAACAATTTTGCCAAATTGAAAGATGATATTGTATTCATGCCACTTTCCTGCTTCCTGCATCGCATTTTTTCATAGTTGTTTGTTTATTGTGTTTCCTTGTGTATGTCACCTGGTTGTGCTTTTTGTGTTTTATAACCTTTTCTTTTGTTGGTTGTTTTTTGTCTGGAAGTTCCCTGCTACAGTTAGTTTCATCAGTGTTCTGTTAGCACATTAGCACATTCGTTTACGCTCTCCTGTCTCACCCAGTCTGTCTGTTTACCCTCCACCTGTTTTCTTCCTTGTGTGTTGTTCTTTTTTTTTCCTTTTGGTTACAAAAAACTTTGGACATATTTTGAATGCCCAGGCTAAACTATCCAACCCTTTCAGTTATGCCATCTACTCTACATATTTTATTAAACCTTTCTTTTGTTTGCTAAAGTTGTCTGTCTCTGCTGAATACATTAGAGACCCAAATAATAAAAAAAAGATAAACTTCTAGTTTAACTTGAATGTTTGTGCATCAAAGCTACAAGTCTTATCAGCAAATACTCTGTTCTCTGTACTCATAGTTCTCACTTTGGTGCAGATGAAAGCTCATTATGCATTATATTCACCTTACCTTGACCAATCCACTGATGCTCCACAAGGGCTAAAAAGATGAAAAGACTTGGCCATGGATCATTGTTTGGACAAAGTAAAAATATTCTTTGACCTGAACAGAAATACTGTTTTTTGTGTTTCGCTAACAAATTAGCACTAAAACTTTTAGTCCTAATTGTATTGCTGTTTCTATTGTTACGTCTGTTATTTAAGTAGCATATTTGATTTATCATTTGCTGTTTTTTATCACACCTAAATATTTTAGATTTTTTTATGCCAAAAAAAAAAAAAGATCTGAGGTAGACTATTCAACAGTTTGCTCCTTGCTAGACAGACCAGAGTTTTTTCACTCATTCCCATCATCTCTGTCTGTGGTTCTTAACTGAACGATACATTTTTTAACCTCTTGTGAATGTGCGCTTGTACCCGTGTGGCCTTTTTGTGTCTTTATTAGTAACAGAATGATTGAGTGCACTACAGCGCTGAGACATTAGGATGATACTCCTTGCCCTCTCACAGCCTTCCTGGCAGCTTCCCAAGGACAGGCGGCAGAAAGCAATTGCTATTAGTGCGCATATATACTCCGAGCAGATAAATATAGGCTGCTTTTAGCAGATGAGCCACAGTGCCATCAATTAAGATTAGGGCAAGCTCTATCACAGTGTCATAAAGAACAACAAGACAGTATTCCTTCAATGTCAAAGGTAAAATGAACATATACAAGCCGTTGGGGAAAATCAAAGAGAACCTGATAGCTTATATACATAATGCTCACACTGACAAATAGCTATTGATGTTTCTTCATCAATGAGAGTGACATGGCTCCACAGCTTGGAGAGGATCCCGATCAAGGACTGCAATGAAATTACGCTGGAATTTGTCGAGATGACTCTGATTAATTTATTTCAGGAATCAGTGTTGTTTCTGTGCAATGCAGCCGGTAAAAGGGGTGAGACCCTCTTCAAGCAGCTAGGGGACATATTCTAGTTTGAGTCAAAGTCCTCCACCCTCTTGCACAAATAAGGCCAAGGAGAACAGGAATCGAGTAACTACATGTGTGAGAGAGGGAGTGAGAAATGCAGGAATGGAATTCATTTTTACTGGGTTGTCCAGTCACAGTCCACATCCCCCCTCTGACTGTACGACCCTGTTCTTGCCCAGTGTTCTTGTCTCATCCCACATGATGTCCTCTTTTTTTTTCTCCCAGCTGTAGCAAAGAGTATGGCAGCAAGCTCCATGCCATGCCAGAGGGACGTGGACAATGTGTGTGCCCTGCGACTCTCAAGTGGTTTCCAAGTAAAGGCCATCACTCTCCCTAATTAGCTGGTCTCTTTTGGGCTGTGACTAAAATCACCTCTGTGGCTCCTTTCTCTATCGGATCACACCTAATTTTAATTAGACCCCTCGGAATATTAGCCGGGGTCTTTGTTCCGCTTCCTCTCATTAAGGAGCCAGACAAATGAGTCTTTAAAATCCTTTTTACATTTCCTCTACATTTCTCCCTCAGCCTCCCTCTCCTTCCGCAACCCTCCATCCACTATTGTCCTCATCATTTTCATGTGCATGCTTTTTTACTGTGATATACCATGTATAATCAGCCCCCGACCTAGCTAAAACCACGTGAGCAGTGATTGCCTATTCTGTCCAAATGTCCCAGAAAAGTCTCATTGTGGCAGTGATCTAAAATCTTTTAGATCACAGAAAACATTAAAGACAGACAGCAGAACGTGGTAAAATAATACCCAGAAAGATACTTTTAAAATAAATTCACACTGATTTTGGGGGAAAAACGCACACATGCAGTAACTGCATGAAGGTATATCACAAAAGTAAACCACAATACTGATGTTCTCTCTTCTACTTAAGTTTCTAGAAGTGGACACTGCCAAAGGAAGATGAAAAGTCAATCTGAAAAATGCATTAAAACTTTTGCTGCAGATGTTTTGTGGGGAATACTTCTAGAAAGAATGACAAGATGACCATCCTGGAAACAAGATTCATCTGTGATTCATCACTCTTTCCTACCTTTTTTAAATTATCCATGAATGCTGTAATTCTTGGCTGTTTTACAGATTTTCTGCTTAGTTAATACCAGCACTAAAAGGCATTAGGGTATGCTATACTGTACAGCCATTTTAAGTTATCTGTTTATTTCTGCTGTTGCACCAAGACAAATTTGATGAGCATCATGCTGGTGTCTATAGAAGTATATCATGCTATTCCAAGTAGCAACGTCATTACCAAATAACCACAAAAGTTAAAAAAAAAAAAAAAAAACACCACACACTGTCATACTGGCATTTCCAGGTGTACTTTGAAATGCTAAATAGATTACAGCACTTTGTAGTCCAATTGCAGTATTCTAACCTGCACCACCTAAAAAAAGTGAGTACAGCAACAATGACCTACTGTATGCAAATAAAGTCATACTGATGTGTGCCATCTGATGATGATGATTATATCTATGCAATGTGGCCACTAAAAATAACACTAACCATAGCTCATTAAGGAAACAGAAATTAGTTAACAGTGTTTTTTTCTTTTGTTTTTAATGGACAAATTGAGTTGTGAGTTTGTTTACACCATGCAGCTCTTTATAATATCAACCCGGTAGGGCCATAATAGCTTATTGCCTTATTGTGGACATGAATTATGATCACTTCAACCTTTTCTTTACTCTTGGACGTTATGAAGTTTGTTTTTTTTAATATGTAGATATGGTAGGACATTAGTGAATCAAGAAGAATGGGAGACACCAGGGAAAAAAGAATCACTAGTAAATAGTGAGTGTGAATTTGATCTGTGCCATCCTAGGACTATAGACAGCAGGGCTGGACTGGGACAAAAAATCGGCCCGGGCATTTTGACTAGAGACCGGCCCACCAGGTATCATAGGAAAAACCATAAAGCCTTTGAATTAAAACAAACGCTGTTGTGACAGTGATGTACACTGTCTTGTTGGTATATATGTATCTAATAAACTTAAACCTACACCATCCTCCCTATTCTGGTATTCTAAACAATACTTAGCCGAAACCCAAAGACTGCTTGGTCGAGTTAACCTCCTGAACTATCTACAACACATGGAGGAAACCTGAAATTAAGACAGAGTAGAGGTGAGACATGATCATTACTGAATATTAAAAATAATAAATGACAGATTTAGAGATATTTTCATAAACAATTCATTTACCACATCAATAAACAGCATGACAGGGCAAAATATTTTTTCTATATTGGCAACCTTTATAAAGTGAAAGGAGACTGAAAGACAGGTGAGAAAGAATAAAACTTAATTGACTTTTTGATGGCATTTTACACACAGTACTGGTACAGTATCTAGAAAATGTGGGAAAATACTGGCATCATATACAGTACTTACTTCTGAAGAAATTATGATGGGACCCTGAAAAAAATTACTATGTACAATAATGGATTTGTATACATTTTACATCACATGAAAGCATTTGTTGTAAGATTCAGATAATTCTATGTTAAAAGCGAGACATTTTAAATGAGAATGAGGGAGAAAAGTATTTCTTTGTGCCCCCCTTTCCCTGTTAATGCCCTACCTGCCCCCCTGGCAAAACTTTGCTAGACCCGCCCCTGCACAGTTACCAGCTGTCAGCATAAAAAAGGATCCTGGTGTTATTTGTCTCTCAGAAACAGTTTATAACTTCTCTTCAACTCATTCATGTCACCTAAAAGGTAAACCTGTTTCTCCATCACCTGCTCAGCTCTGATGATTCAGTAAGGACATCTCCTGGTTTCATCTGCATGTTTCCCTCTCACCAGATAACCAAACCGATATCATGACCAGCAGCTTTTACAGCTGTGGCTCCAGCAAACATCAGCTGATACTAGAAATTAATATTAAATAAATTCTAACAACAGCTTATCAGACTTAAACGTGCTGCTGTTGTTTAACGCGACATCCGCTGGTTTCTTCTATCTGGCGCAAAGTGGGCGATAAACAAACAAGAGAGAAAAGCTGATCAGCTGATCACTGATCAGTTTCATGATTGAAATAACAACAGGGGGGGGGGGGAATGAGAGAAGAAGAAACAGCTGTGCAGAATAAAGACACGAAATAACTCCAGCTTTGTGTCTTTTCCATTCTAGCTGAAGTCCGGGACAAACTGTGTTCCTTTTCAGCTCATTACGAAAGGCGTAATATTTTCTCTGAATACGGGACGATTCCGTTTTTTACGGGACGGTTGGAAACTCCAATAATTAACCTTATGAATAAAATAAAGTTCACTATCAGTAACATTATAGCACCCACCCAGCTGTATAGAAACTACGTCATGCTAGCTAGCACGCAGTACGAGTTATTGTAACTGACTGTAAAAAGTCAGCATAACGAAAATAAACTACACCTAAACTTGGTTTTGTCACGGTCCCCGTGCCTCACCGGCTGATTCTGTGTTAGGCAACATGTGTTTTGTTCTTGTGCTCTCTCTCTCCCTCTTTCCCCGGCCACAGCGGTGCTCACTGTGGGCTCCGCCCCTGGCCCACACACCTGTGCTCATCATCACACCTGGCGCTGGTTACTACAATCAGAAGGGCTTTTTAAGATGGCAGACCTACACTACTCGTCGCTGGAACGTTGAGTCACCCGCGTTAGTGCTTCAGCAATCTGCCTAGTCTGTGAGTTTCCTTGTGATCTAGTGCTAATTGGAGTTTCTGTGTGTGTGCGTAGATTCCCCCCCTGGACCCGTCCTTGTACCCCCGAGGGAGCGAGAGGAGCGACTGGAGTGGAAAAGAGTGGGATTGTTGGTTGAAAGAGCAGAGTGTGGTTTTGGACCCTTCCCCCCGCACCTTGTATATATATAATCACCCGGTGACACCACTGTAAATAAACGCACTATCAG
Source organism: Oreochromis niloticus (assembly GCF_001858045.2). Taxonomy (NCBI): domain Eukaryota; kingdom Metazoa; phylum Chordata; class Actinopteri; order Cichliformes; family Cichlidae; genus Oreochromis; species Oreochromis niloticus. The sequence continues at coordinate 35,442,821 of NC_031965.2, forward strand.
TTTCTGCAAAGGTCTTCTGGTCTGCGCCTGAGTCCGTTTACAAAACCGTGTCAGGTTTATATCTGACCCAGATAGACTGCAGGTCATAACTTCTCACCTGAAGTTCAGTTCCCCTGATACTCGGACCAGCGGCCGCCTCGGGTCTCTCCTCTTCCTGCCTCACCTGCTGGCCTCCACCACTTGCTAATGTTACTGAATCTGTGGAAGCTCCGCTATAGCCACCACCAAACAATTGAGTTATTTTTACACATCTCCCAGCATCTGGCCAATCCACCACCTTTCAGTTTTTATACCGTTACGAAAAAAAAAGGAAAAAAAAAACCCATTGGCCCATAAAAACGAAAATTCTCCATTGGCCCACCGGGCAAATGCCCGGTATGCCCGATGGCCAGTCCAGCTATGATAGACAGCCTCAAGCATGTGCTGCAGTTCCTTTTTATGGGCAGTGCTGTTAACAGTGAGCATGTTGACTCCCAACCAGCTGCCAATATTGTCTAATGGCAGCAGCACCTGTGGGAAAAAAACAACAGTCAAAGCAATTTAGTATCTCCCAGTGGCAACTCACCAAGTTCAAGTTCATAATCTTTCACACACATAATATTAACATCTGCAACCATTTAGCCCAAGTGCATTTGCAGGCTTTGTGTTTGTTGTTTTGTGTGTGTCCCCATGTGTGTGAGTGTACACACAAACACACAATTGCAAATGTTTACTATTTGTCTGTGTAGAGGAAGTCTGAGGACACACTCATGGGTGGTTGAGTAATAGGCGCTGGTGCTCTGCCAGTGCCGCACGCCCTTGTTCATGAATTATAAAACCAAGAGCAATTATGGCTTTTACACAAATTAACCAAAGCATGCTGGATGCAAGCTGTAATTGGGTCAGTGGTTATTTCCTGCAACACACCTGGGCTTGCAGTAAACGTTGGGTATCAATTATGAATGGCTCCTGTCCTACCCAGAGTGTGTAGCCACCATGGCTTAACACAGCATATACAAGTGGATTAACATACACATGATGAGTGTAATAATCTCTTTGATAATGTTTTTGTATCACTTCTTCATATTGTGCCTGTGTGTCTGTGCAAATTTCAGGGTCAAGGAGGAGGAACTACTTGTTTCATTCTTTTAATATACTCATTTATTACTCATTGTACATATACTGTACAACTCATTCATCTAATGCACAGTACACAGTGCAATAGTTAGTTTTACAGTTTGCAGTTTAGGGCAAAGTGTCAGTCATATACGTATATTTATATCTCTAATATTCTGGATATTTATAATTGGGCTATTTGTATATATTATATATCACTATTTCTTATATCTTGTAACTTTGTAATATATTGTATTTTTTAATTTAGTTCAGTCCAACTGTAACCACATAATGTCCTTAGGGATTAATAAAATATCCTGATTCTGATTTGATTTGCTCTTATTATGAACAGTTATGTTAATTCTCAGGTAGGATTTAGTTCAGTGAGTGGATCTGATGGATATGTGCATTATTATGAAGGTGTTTTTTTGTTGTTTTTTTTATATTCCACTTATTCCCTTAGTGTGAAGGGTCTTTGTAAATGAACACAAAGGAATCACATTCCTATAAAACATCCCATCCTTACTGAAATGCCCCTATCTACAGACTGTGAGGGGTCACTGAATGGTTTGATTATAAATATTGTGTGAATTATATGCTGTGGCCAACATCTCTCTGCCCAGTTAAGGACTTACAAAATGTACTGGACTGATATATTATAAAGCATTTTCTCCCACTGTCTTCAAGGTACCAATGAACTGCCTGTCCTGGATCAAGGATGGACTGGTAATCTGGCATATTGGGTATTTGCCCAGTGGGCCGACATACTTTTGGGCCGATGGGTCAACTGAAGGGCCTCTGCGCACCAGCAAAGAGCATTCACAGCAGTCCATTTATTCATTTTCCCTATTGTCACTGTAATGCCCAGTCAAATCTTTTAACACAGTGGGGCCCTTCCTTGTTGTCTCTGGAAACTGACTTTTGCACCTTGTAGAGTTGAGTTTAGTGTAGAAGACGTGGCAAAAGCTGAAAAGCTGAGAGAGAGAAAGAAGAACAAAGCAGAAATAGATGCAGCAAATGTGTCAAATTAACCAACATGTTGGCTGTTGGTGCTGCTGCAGCAGCTGCACCGTCAACAGTAGTACCAGCAACAATAAATATAAAGCCCTCACAATCACAGGAGGCTGCTGTAGCTAGCACCAGCTGTGGAGAGATACAGCAGTCTCAGGAACAGAGTCAGGAAGACACGGAGGTAAAATTAACTTGATAAAAAAAATAGGCGGAGGGAGATAATTAGGATGGGAGAGATTCAAGGATTCAGGTAAAATGGATGGCTACTTTGACCATGAGCTACTGCTAAAAGCTAAAGTGTGGCTTTTAATTGTCACATGCTGCACGGCAGTGCAACTAAGATATCCTAACCCAACAACTGTACCAACCTGATTAAAACCTATTTCAATACTAATAATCAAACAAAATGAAATATACACATAATATATGTGTGTGTGTGTGTGTGTGTGTGTGTGTGTGTGTGTGTGTGTGTATCAATCATGGTGGGCCAAGGACCAAAGATGCCAGGGCTGATTTTATGTCCCACTCCAGCCCGGCCATGGACAGTCGGATTTTCAGTAAATGGTCAATCTTACTGTAACTCTGTGTTGTCATTGGACCTGGTTTAACTAGGTGTTTAACTAAGCGTTTAGCCAGTGTTCCAAAACACCGCATGAGAACACAACACATACAAAGAGCTGAAGTGAAACCAAGTGTGAACAACAATGAAAAGTCTCCACTGTAGATGCTAAAAAAGTTAAAGGTTTTCTTTTTCCTTTTTACATTTATCCCATTGCTAATGAACTCCACAGTCACTCTCTTCCCTTTTCCAGCTCACCTGTTAAACAAAAAAGCATTTGACTGATGCACATCGTCATCCATGTCTAGCACTGTGAAGTTAGGATTTTGGAGGACTTCACAGAAGTATGTTTGCAGTTGATGAAAACCCTTCTCAATTGGAAAATCCCTTTGTAAACCAACACAACCCCATTAGTATGAATTAAGCATGAATCCACAGCCCTTCTTAGTTCTGTTCCTCAGGCCTTAAACCTGTCCGATTCATCTGCTCTGCTCTGGGTTTCATTTGCTTGGATTAGTTCTCCACACTCTGGACTCTTTGCTCATTTCATCCAAGGTTCCCTTACTGCTCTGCAAAGCCAGCCACCCTATCAGCGCTGCAGTAATGATTCATCTTCTATCAAACAGTTCTCCATATATTTCACTGTCAATCATCTCTTAGAAAACTCTGGCTCATTTTATCGCAACCTTAATGTCAAAATCTCTGTAAAAAATTATGTGTTACTAATCAAGTAATAGCAGCAGAGTGATTTTACATTAATTTCTATAGGGTCAAAATGATGTCCTCTGAAGTTATATATATATATATATATATATATATATATAAGTGATATTTCTTTTCTTTTTATTTTACATTCCTTGAATGCCAAGAGGTCAAAATGTTTTTCTAAATTTGAATATCCACATAAGGCAATCATGAAAAGTGGATACATGAGAGTACCAAGACACAGCTGTAACTAATCAAGAACAATGGGATAAAGTAAGAAAAACCGAGGGCAAGGCACAAGAGACAAATAACCCAAAGCAGGAGATTATAAACAGGGAAATATCTACCACAAGGATGAAGACTTTATCACAAGAAACAAAGAAACTGATTTTTTAGAAGGAATAATTTGAGCAGTCATACTCGTCAATGAATGGGTTGCGGTACAACACAGACAAGACATAGACACAGAGAGCACCATGTAGATATGCTTTCCTGACTATTAGCCTAATATTACCCCCAAAATACTTGTACTTTTTTAGCTGTTCAGTCTTATCTGGGCCATTTGTTTCAGTAGCAGTAGTCAGCCATTAGAGAAACTTTTTCTTGCTGTGAAAGTAAAAGTGAACTTGAAATTGTCTAAAATGCACTTGGATGCTATGAAGCAGTGTTTAGCTGCAATACACCATTAACAGTGTCACTGACAAGTACAGTAAATAGTATCAGGTCATATCACTCATTAGCTGAATGACTATCACGGGTACTTCCAGTCATCTTTAATTGTATTTATACAGCTTTAGTTGTAGGGTAAATTGCATTACAGTGATATAACTACATTTTTACAGCAGCAATGACATCATGCCAAGCCACCCATTTGCACTAAATTCTTGTCTATATATATATAATGATATATTTTAATGTGTTCTAAAAGACATTATTAAGTCACTTTCATTTGTATTTGTCTATAGTAATAGAGAACATGAGAAGAGGATCTTAAAAGATGCTTAATGAATTACCAGTGGGAACAAATCCAACTATTATTTTTAGTTCCTGAAAAGGGGGGTGCACATCCATGACTTTCTACTATGAGTAACAATGATTAAAGGAATCCCATAAATAAAAAATATACATGAAAATAACACATGAGATGGGTTTGGAATCGTTTTCATGTGCTACAGAGACTGTATCATGACACGAGGTTGCCAGAACATAACATAGAACAGGACATAAACCTAACCTGGTAAACATATGGAATTACACTTACGCATGGAGCATAGCTTTACTTGCTATGATGTTAGTGTAACTTTCATGTAGCTTTGGTGAAGGCTGACTGAACTACACCTCCACACACCCCATTACAGCTACTGTATTCTTATCATTAATTATGCACTGAGGAGTTACAGAGCCTTTGATATTTGAAGTGAATGTGTTTAGTAAAGGCTGCACATCTGCATGTGTAAACACCTGCCATGGAGAAAAAAAAAAGCAGTCTAACCCCAGGCTCACTGAAAAAATATGTCAAATATAGTCAAATGTTGTTCACCTAGAAAGTCAAGACCCTGAGGAAAGTTTCCATATTTAAATTTTTAATGAATTCTTGTTTATAAAAGAGCTATTAGACAGCTTTAATTCCCCCACAGCTGTAGAGCATAAAAACAAACACACAAAAATGAAAGCTTCAAATAAAAGTTGGTACAAATAATATTTTTTAACATACAAAAATCAGAGTTGATCAATTTCAAAGCCTTTGAGTGAATAATAATCTTACAAAAGAACAAATTAGATGTCATAATAGCAAAAACAACCATGGCTTTCATATCTATTTTAAGTATATTAAAAGACGATCAAGGAAAAAACATTTCCTCTTTGGTAAAAAAGAAAATAATGGACAGCCTAACAAACGGCACAGTCGGATTGGTCTGGATTTTTCCAAACAATCAGTGGCATCAATATTGCTATTACTTAGCAGATAATAGTTTTAGATGTTTAAATATGAAATTGGGCAGGGTGTTTTGCTTGACACTGTTTGACAGGTCTGTGGTCTCAAGTCAGGACAGCTAGAAGTACCATGCATCCATGCATGCAGTTTGAATTGGCAGCAGTTTGCCTGGCCAGAAGAACTCAGATTACATGAATAGTGCAAACAGAAACCCAGAGAATTAGATTTTTTGACATTCAGTTTCCAATCATGAGAAGGCTAACTGTATTTTTATCATTCACCAAAAATTTTTTTAATCAGTGCTTTATTTTCATTACAGTTTTTAAGCCATTAGGGACACAATCTTGTGATATTTACTTCAGGTAAAATGTTTCAAAAAATATATTTCAAAGGCTCAGAAGGTTGGAGTTAGGGGAAAAAAAATGCCATTACTTTTTTCCTAGTATTAAATTCAAGGTGTGATAAAATTATAATAGTTATAAGGTGGATGCTGTGTTGCCAGACTAGATATTGTAGAAAAATAAATAAAGTAAATTTATACTGAGCATTTTATTGATTCGGTTTTACCATTTAGTTTAATTAATTGTGGGAGATACTTTTTTTTCTTTCTCTCCATATTGTTTTGTCCAGAGTATGCTACATTAGATAAACACAAGAATATTCCTAAAGCATAGATTTAATTTAAAAAAACACGATTTGGAATTAAACAAACCACAAAGATCGACTCATAAGACAAAAAGACGTCTTGAGAGAAAGACGCTACCAGTCAACCATAGGCTCATTTGTTCAGAGTAATTATGCTAAGATACAATGAGCAGCGTGATTTGACAGTGATATATTGATTTTAAAAATGTCACTGCCATAAGTTTTACTGATCCATAAGAATCACTTAAAAAATAAACATTGAATTGATAACACATCTACATTATTTTAACTGACTTGAAAAGATCGATGTTACTAACTCAACTGCACATTAAGCTACACTGTAAAATCTAATTAGTTCCCAGAACTCAAAAAAATTATGGAAACTCGTTGCCTCAAAAAAATTGAGTAAAGCTTAGCTAAAAATGACTAAGTTAGGACAACTTATTTATTTTGAGTACTCTGTACAAGCTCATTTGTTCCCAGAACTCAAAAAAATTGGATCAAGTTTACGTAAGATGACCAAGTTAGGGCAACTTACTCATTTTGAGTACACTGTACAGCCTTGTTAGTTCCCAGAACTCAAAAAAATTATGGAAACTCGTTGCCTCAAAAAAACTAAGTAAAGCTTACTTAACATGACTGTTAGGACAACTTATACATTGCAAGTCTGCAGTATTAACAATAACTTGATATTTCTGACTGTACAATACTAATTGTTGACCTACTGACAAACATGTTAAGTTCAACTAAATGAAAAAACAATTTGTGGTAACCTGAATATGATTAAAAATAATTAACAACACTTTTTGTAATGATGTTAAAATGAGTCCAACTTTTATTTTCAAACACAACAAAGTACAACAGCCAACATACTGGACATGTTCTGCTGAACAACAAACAATTATATTGCCATCACTGTTATAATCTTACAATGAAACAAAGTCTCAGATGTAATTATTCTGAAAATAAGTTTAGGCCTACCACAAGTTTGTTTTGTACTTACATTACTTATATAATCAAAATAAAATATTTATTGTTCTGTCACAAGTGCAGTCTCTAATTTAAACAACACATTTGTTTTTCATTCCAACACATCAGCTGGAATGTTGTATTATTTGAAGGATGGCTTGTTTCCAGTCCAGGCATCACTGCCTGAATGACTGTCATGGATCGAGGTGATCCAAATGTAGGTGCAGAAGAAAGTCTTTAACTTCCCTTAAGTACAGTGGCAGTGGATGTGGGTTGGAGATGCAATGAGCTTGAACCTGCAGGCGACCATCTTCACTGACCACACCATCTGTGACGGAGGACTCATCTCTCCTGTTGTCCTGCAAGCAAACAATCATATTTTTTGGAACATGAACTTAATTGCTTTCTTAAAACATTTTTTTCTGCATTTGGTATAAAACAGACTCCAATTTAGACAATCTCAGGCTCCCTCCCCACCGGAGAGGTGACATTCAATGTCCCACTTGTCAGTCTGGATAGCCCTGACCACCACCCAACACACAATAATGTCATGAAAGCATCATTTTAAAAAAGGGCTATGCAAACATGGCCAATAACTTTCATTCTAATGATGTGCAAAATGATTTTGGGCACAAAACAGATTTTGCTGTTAGAAAACTTGCAGACTTCACTATATACAGTGTAGACCCTCTAAACTAAGTTTGGGGGATGTGATCTTTCGAGAAATGCAGACCAAACTGTTGTTGTTTGTTTACTTACACAGCATGTCTTGTAGAATTAACTGTGGTCACCAGCAACAGCATAGTGCAGTCATATCTCAAGTCTAATAACAGAAGACAGGAAAAGATCAGTAAAGAAACAACTTCCCCAAACCAAAGCACAAATAAAACAATAAGTAAAACAGGCTGATCTAAAGTATGATTAAAGTTCAGCCTGATTAATATAAATGTCACTGACAGTTGCTAATATATTGGAAAACCAAAATACTTACTGATGTCTTTCTGTTCAACAGCAGGAGTGCTGGTCCCGAGCCTCAAAGACAGTAAGAAGCAAGCAGAGGGAGAAAAAACAGAACATTGATTTGATCCTTAATGGCTGTGCAATCATTGTAACATAGAGTTTGCTTATGTTGTTAAATAAAGGCTAGATTTGACATTAATAGATGCCACAGATGTTCTAAAGCTGCTACAAAGCATGAAAAAAAAAATGGACGTCTCCGAAAACGTCGGAGCATTTTTGCAAATATGTGATGTCTTGATAAATCGAGCAGATATTTGAAATTTACACAGCTACATTCTCGCCTGAAAATATCTTAAAAGTTTATTTTGTGACCCAGAAAAAATAATAAGTTTTTCAGCGGCGCTCCTCCGCCATTGCCGCGCTTACAAGTACGCACAGGCTCCGACAACCGTGGCCGACAAATGCGATCCTCCTTTTCCCCAGACTACCCTTTCTGGGTCACAAAATAACCTTTTAAGATATTTTCAGGCGACAATGTAGCTATGTAATGCTCAAATAACTACTTAATTTATCAAAATATCACATATTTGCAAAAGTGCTTCCACGTTTTGGGAGAGCTCTGTTATCCACCCCCCACACCCCACCCTACCCCTAACGGCTGCACCTCCCGAAGAATTTTGTCTGGGCTCTTATCGCACTTATTTATTTCAAACAATCAGAAAATTTCACCACATAGTTTTATGTAAGGTTTTTAAGGCTGTGGTGTTAATTTTTAAGTAACATGAGCCCAGCGGCAGCAGCGGCAGCAGCAACGCTAGGCTAACACTAGCTAGCTAGCAAGATTTTGAACCTGGTGCTAAACTAAGAGAAGCCACAAAATCAGTTTGAATAAGAGTAAACATTTACTCACCAAGTCAGTGTATCAGGTAAAGATCCACAGCAATGACAACAATAATATCTTGAGCTGACGCTTCTCCAGGTTTGCTCAACATATTCCATAAAAAATGCACCGTGAACATGCGGACTGATCCGCGAGGGAGGAGGACGGTAGTCACGTGGCATTTTCAAAACACATCTTTCATCCTTCCGCACTGAGAAGCAAAACTTCCAGCTTACTTAGTTTTTCTAAGTTAAGACAACTCAAATAAATGGAGTTTATCAGCGTTTTTGCATAAAAAGTACTGGTAACTTATTTAAATTGAGTTCTAATAACAAATTGATAAAAACTGAGTTCAGCCTATTTAATATTTTTAATTAAACACAATATTACATTTTACAGTGTAGGCCCCGAAGTTTTTGGCTCTATATAATAGATGCAAACTTGCAAATAATCAAGATGTAACTGTTGCATGCAGTACAGACGTTTTATTTCAAGGGGTTTAACGGGGCATTGCATGTTTATAAATGACGGGCATTTTTATACATTTTAAAGGGTCCAAAATGAATTGGATAATGAACCAGTTACCTTGATTTCTGACACACTAAACCTAACCAAAATGGTTCCAAGTCTTGAACTTGGAAAGAGATGTCTGTGCAAGTGAAGGAAGCCACCATCATCATAGCTCAAATACATTATTACCCAGAGCATACTGTAAAACCAACCCAAGAGTTTCTCAAGGTAAAAAAAAAAAAAGAAGAAGAAGACTCATCATTGGCAATTAACTCATTTCATCTCAAACCAACACAGCATAATTTTCAATTACTGAAGACAAACTGAAGCCTGGGACATGCAGAAAGAAGCAGCAACTAAAGGTAGTTAATCTAAAGGCCTGGCAGGGGGAAACACATTTGGTGATGTCCATGGGTTCTAGATTTCAGGCAGTCCTTGATCACTGGCAATAACTAACAAATTAAATAAATAAATAAATTGACCCTGCAACAGGCTGGTGACCTGTTCAGCAGGTACCCCACCACTCGCTCTGTGTGGGATAGGCTCCAGCAACCTTGAATTGGATGGTATATAGCTGTATGCCAATAGCTGTATGATTGGATGGATGGATTGACAATCTTATAATTATATTTAAAATTATGCAAGTTTGTTCAATTGCTTTTGAGCCTCTGAAAATATGGGATGGTGTATATAAATGGCAGAAATTTCATAGCAGTTAATAAAAAAAATTGTTAAAGTCCTTGAATTAAAACAGAAAGACAGCACATCTTGGTTATTTTTTAAAAAAAAATAGAATATATTAAACATGATTATATGGCAATATGATAACACATCTTTTATAATCACAAAAAAACATAGTAGCAATCAGTTTTAATTATAACTTTAATTGACAGTTTGTCGTATTTCATACAGTACACTGTACATACAGTACACTTTGTGGTTAGTTAAAATACTACTACTTTTACTTTTATACATCTATGAATGCATCTGTGTACAGGGACTGAATTGCTTCTCAACAGATAAACTAGGGCCAAGGCCTTTATTGATTTAAAAAGAGGATCATAAAATATTAAATTCAGCTGCAGATTTTAAAGCAATAAAAACAGAGTGGACCACAGGAACATTACTGGAAGTTCTTGCTTCAAATGATAGTGTCACATGACAGACCAGTGGAGTGACATTAAATCTTATTCAAAAAATGAATAGATTAACAGGAATATAAGTTAAAGTCATGTGAATCAAAGTTCACTTGATGGGTTTGGGATTTATTAGGTCTCTCGATGTAGAACTTGTTTCTGTGCAATGAAAAAAAAAGCAAAGAAACAGAAAACGGACCAGAAAAAAACAAAAACAAACAAACAGAACAACAAAAAAGCCCAAAACAAAACAGAGCAAAGCTATATATGAACTTACCTAAGAAGTCTAATTTAATAACAGACTATTTTTCATGTGTATTTAATGACATTAATGAGACAGACTCTTTCAAGCAATATGTCAAAAAGAATTGGGCTTAACAGCAGTGACATTTCAGAAGTTACTGAATCCAGTCAGCCGTTATTAGGGAGAAAGGGGTGTGATAGTGGGGTAAATTACTGTTAAATAATAATATAATATCGATGAAAGCATACAAATATCATACAAAGAAAAAAAAGACACAAAAGCACAACTCCTGAAACTATTTTTTAATACCCCAGTATCTTTAAAAACAGACATTTACACATTAATGCTGGCCACATTCAATGTCTCTCATCTCAGTGTCTGCATAGCTGAATATCCTTCACTCCATTTTAAAACTAAACTAAAACATCAAGGTTCCTCTAAAAGGAGACGTGATGTCAAAGGTTTCACTACAAAAGGCCAGCTTTGAGGCCAGATTAGTTCTCTTGTAATAGTCAGAGACACTCTTAGCTGTCATTGGGATTTCAAAAAATTCATGCAGTACTTAAATACAGATCAAAGGAGTTTGCAAAGAAAAGCGTCTGGACTTCTTTGAGTTGCTTGAAGACGTTTCACCTCTCATCCGAGAAGCTTCTTCAGTTCTAAGGTCAAATGGCCGAGAGTCCCAGATTTAAACCCAGTGGGAGTATCCCCCCAAGGAGGGACAAAGGACCCCCTGGTGATCCTCTAATCACATGCGCCAAGGTGTGAAAGCGGGTGTGGGACCTAATCAGCCAGGGTTTCGGGTGAGCTCATTGTGAAACCTGGCCCCACCCTATCATGTGATTTCCTCAGGTCAGATGGCCCAGGATGTGAGTGGGCGTTAAGGCGTCTGGGGAGGGAACTCAAAACTGGATTATAGATGGCAGACAGTTGGTGTCGTAAACCACCGCCTCTGTTCAAAGATGGTCGCTCACAGTGGACATAGATGGCCTCTTTCACTCCTCTTTCAAACCATCTGTCCTCTCTGTCCAATATGTGAACATTGGCATCCTCGAAAGAGTGACCTTTATCCTTAAGATGCAGGTGGACTGCTGAGTCTTGTCCTGTGGAGGTGGCTCTTCTATGTTGTGCCATGCGCTTGTGAAGTGGCTGTTTGGTCTCTCCAATGTAGAGGTCTGGGCATTCCTCGCTGCACTGTACAGCATACACCACGTTGTTCAGTCTGTGTTTTGGAGTTTTGTCTTGATGACCTGGATGACTGAGAACCTTCACAGACTTAAATACAGATATGTATCTTATAGATAATGTAGGATAGATACAGTAGTTGATAGATGGTGACCAAGTCTGGTAGCTAGTGGCTAAGTGTGGGACTTTTAGCGCACTTGGATGTTCTATGTTCATATTAAATCTATGAAATGTTTGATGGTTTTTCAAACAGAAGCGTCCTATTTAAATCTGAAGACACCCTAAAGAAGTGCAATATTTTACCTCCTGGATGTCATGCATGGGAGCCACCAACTTCACTATAATAAAATAGCCCCCAACCCCCCTACTAACACTACTTTTAATTAAATTAGCAGTTACAGTAATAATATCTTCATAGATAAACATCCTCAATCTCACGCTGAGGAAGTTCACCACTGCTCCACATCTATTTATTGTATTGTGGTTAGAAGCCTAGACCATCATTTGCAGAACTCATGCCACATATGTTTTAATTTTTTTATTCACGTTTTGTATTTTGCAGCTTGGTGTAGCCATGTTTTTTTTCTGTTAGTGTATGTTTCTATGTGGAATTTCCCCTGGGATCAATAAAGTGCCTATCCAGAAGCACCATGGGTATACTTGATCAAACACATACAGAAATACCTCCACCAACAAAACCTTTTATTGGAGCTTTGTAACAAAAACCAAACCAAATCTGTAATCCCTGCATTTAATTAGAGTGATATTATAGTTATTTATTTATTTTTGTGTGTTCATTTATTTATTTAGTATGTGGAAAGGCAATGCACCTAATGAAATGCAATCAAATGAATTTGAAATGATGGAAAAAGTCAAAGCAGTTTGAATACAGTAGAGTGCAGTGAAATCCTAAAACCCTTTCAAGGAGCCCTTCTTTCCTGTATTGTTTTAAAGAGAGTCTTAAGCAATAGTACACCAGGTTTTTCTTTGGACACTGGCTGCTTTTTCATTCAGTTGCACTTCAACATAGAATCAGTCAGGCATCAGAGTGGCATCTAACACAAGGAACTGAACCAGTGTTCTTTCTACAGTTAACAGAGCAAATACCCAATGTTATCTTATTGCTGTTAACAGTAGCCTGTTGCAAAAACACATAATTTGTTCCCTTTTCTTTAGTTGAATATAGAGAAAAATAACACAGTTTGAAAGGCATAAAATTGTATTTTTGCACCAACAAAGTGAATCCCAAAGAGATATTAGCTCTTGCTATAGCTTGACATGTTGTGCAGTGTATACTTAAAATTTTGAGGAAAGTGAATAAATGAAGGACAAAAAAGTGGCAGACCGAAAAAACTATATACACCAGATGAATGGTATCTGAAAGTCATGTCCTTAAGAAATATGAACAAAATAAACCCGAGAGATGCAACTGGCTCTTCAGTTTATCCATCTACTCTTCATTGTTCCTTATCAGAAATGGTCTCAGGAAAGAGTTGCTGTCAAGAAGCCATTCTTAAGGAAGGAAAATGGGCAGAATAGAAAAAGGTTTGGCAAATTACACAAGACCTGGACTGAAAATCAGTGGCAAAAGGTCTTATACAGTGTTGAATTCAAATTTAATGTAATGAACTGAATGCTTTTGTTAAAATGGTCATCAGTACGTGTGGACTGGGTCATGAGAGAGTTACAACAGAGAGAATAAGTACAACAGGGTGGAGGCTCTGTCATGGTTTGGGGCTGCATTTCAGCCAGTGGTGTTTGGCATCTTGTCAACATCGATGTACCATCAGATCCACAATGTACCATGTGAGAAAGCATCTGATTGGCAACAGCTTCATTTTTCAGAGTGACAAAAATACTATCAATGCAGTAAAATTATACATGTATAGGAAAACACACAATGGAACACTATCAGCCATGGATTGACCTCCCTAAAGAAAAGATGCCAACATTATCGTAACAGTAATGGATGATCAGCCAAGATCAAAAGAAGAGTTTTGAGGTGTCCTTCAAGAAGCTTGAGGAACTGTTCCTGAAGATTACTGAAAGAAATTACAAGAACACTTGCCTAAGAGAGTTGAAGGATAAAGGTGGTCATACCAAATAGTGACTTTCAAGGTCGTTAGAATTATACAAACTCTTTCTTTTGCCTTATATAACGCATATGGTGACTCGAGAATTTTTGCACAGAACTGTACTTTTATTGATCAGTTTACCCCAAATGAATTTGAAAATAGTCACTTCAGAGTATTTTCATTGGAACTTTGGTCTTTTAATGCCTTTAATAGTTTTTGCAAAATTGAAGACATTCTCCTTTACGGTTATGTTGAATGTGAGATGACAATCATGTTGAAGACTTTTCAGAGTAAAATCCTAAACAGAACCAGTTCATTGTAAGAAGTGATATCACATAAGGTTGCACCTTTGATCTAATTAGTTATACTAATATTATTTAATAAAATTAGTATTAATAGCGGGAGTGTGATTATACTTCACAAACTACCAGCCAGCTTAGTAGCTGCTGTTAAGGTCATTGTGGGCTTATAAAAAAAAGTGTGGAGCAAACACAAATTAAATTGCTAAAAAAGAAAAGAAAAAAGGACAAAATTAAAAGTATTCAAAGTTTATTATTTATTATGTTCTACATGTTTGTAATAGTCAATAAATGAATATAGAAACTGTTACCTGCAGTTTGATTTCATCTTTGTAACTTGTACCATTGTAAAAGAGAACTAAAATAATTATCTGATTTGACAAGAGCATAACAAGCATTTCAATTAGAACCACTATTTTTATACGCTATGAAAGGACTGTTTTTGCATGGTTTTATCTGTGCTCTGCGGGCACTTTGAAATCTGTTGCTTTGGGCTATGAACAGAAAGTGCAAACAAATTTGGTGGATACAACATCTCAAATCATAAAAGATTCTAAGCTAACACAAATGATTTCCACATTTCCAATGCTCAACTCAGGTACTTTATCACAGTGCACAAAGACTTCATTATGGATTAGTGTTTTAACCTACAGCTAGGGACACTTAGTCCACAAGCATAAACCTTGAACTAGTGGATTCAGTCAGCTGAGATATATGGTAAGCATGCATATGTTTCAGAATGTGCCTTGGCTCGCCACCTCCACAAAGCATTGTTTCTCTTGCTGTGTTTTGAGAAAAGCTCACCTTGAGCTGTTCATCTGTTTCTATGGTGATTCTGCTTTTGAATTTTCTCACTTCTTTTTAACTGTAAGATTTAAAATACTTGTGTTAGTATCGTGCAGATGTATATGTTTTTTTTAAAGTAATTCATACATTATGTATTGTGTTAAAATGAAGTCTAGTTATAACTGACAAAATGTGAATTTAGCATTGTTTCCTTCATAACATATACTACTTTTAACACGTACCGGCTGACAGATGGATGATGGATGGCTCAATATTTAATTTGTAATTATGTAACCATGCTGATATCTAAAACAGCACTTTTGACTTTTTAAAACTTTTTTTTCTTTTCCATGTGGGCTGGATTTATTCAGATATCTTCTTGCCGTGGGCAGCCTACAAGCTATGTTCCAAAGATGAAGACATGTTAATAAGATGGAAATCACTGGAATATCATCTGTGAGGAATAGTGTCTTTAGTGTCATCATCATTCTCTGGATGTCGTGTTGGGCTTGCCAGAAGGTCAGTTTAGGTTATGGAGGAGGAAAGAAGACAAAATTAATCTCGTGCAATGACTTCAAATAATGAGTGTATGAGGCTTACGACTAGGGAAATAATGGAAACCAAGACACTTGAAGCTAAGTCAAGCTCCATTGATTTTATTTATTGCACAAGTTAAAATAATAAAATGTGGGAAAAAAAGGAGGAAACTGTCTTACTGATACACTGATGAAGGTTTGAAACTTCAGCAGTGATTTAGATAAAGGCAGTTCTTGGTTTAAATAAGATGATGTTATCATCACCAGAAGCAATTCAGCAAAGCATATTATATAGAAGGTTAAGTTTTTGTAAAGTTTTGATGTCTTAGTTAAGAGTGCTGTATTTTCCCCCCTCAAAAATCCATTAAAAAAAACAACTGAGGGGGAAAAAAAAGTTTTAAAGTCAGTCCTTAAACCGTGGCCAATTGTTTATTTACTATTATGGAGATGTTTTAAAGTCACAAATTCATCAAATGGTGGTTATAAAATTGTGGTTTTAAAAAGCAACGTACATATGGGGGGAGAGAAAAAAAAAACTATAACACAAGAGCAACAGAGCATCATTAATACATTATTTTTAATATCCTTTTTCCTTGGCAACAAACCTCATATAAGTTGTTTCTAATGCTAGTTTAAATGGCACACCACTGATATCCTGGTATGACATAGTTTTGAGAAGTGTCATTACATGCAGTGCCTTACTCTACTTGCTGTTTTGCTATACAAGATGAGTATCTGGTAATTTTGTATCTGATTTAAAAACTATCCAGCATTTCAGTTAAACAAGCCAGTAAAAACTTTGCCCTGCGGGACAACATTCAAATAATGATGTGAAATCATTATAGAACAAGTTCACTGTGTCTTTAACTGTTCACTTTCCATCTGAGACCCCACATTTTATTTTATTTTATATTATTTTATCCTCTGGACCAACATCACAGCATCCTGGTTGCACAGTAAGTAAACTTCTTTGATTGAAGCAATATGGACAGTATTTTTTGCGCACTAACAAGATCACTTGTCTCTTTTCAACATCGAGCTATCCTGAATCAGCATGTAACAATTCCCCAAAAGGCATTTTAATCTGCTAAAATAAAACACCATAGTAAGCTGCTGTACTAGAAAGTAACTTGGAAGAAGTTCGAGCATGAAGAGGTCCCCTTGCCCTCAATATCCTCTAAAGTTTATTGTCTGCTCTCTCCTACAACCCACAGGCCTCTGCTTATGAAAGTCATTCAGAACAATTTAGCTGCCTCGTCCCTCAGCTCCATTGTTCACTACACTATGAATACACTGCCACCCAAGATAATGCTAGCGCAGCAAGCCAATCTCCACAGAGGGACACCTCAAGCGTGAATCAATACCCATGACTTCCATGAGACAAAAGCTAAGACCTTGCCAAGGCAAGAACCACTTTGTCAGGGACATGCACTCATGACTTTCCCATGTATGACAAAGTCCCCAAAACACTGGATCACCTACTTCATCAAACAGTGACAATGCATGGTTTTTTGTGTCATTCCATTCAGGAGACTTGGAGAGATGTGCAAGTGTTATATATTTGAATACTGAATATTATTAGCATATTTGCTCATCATTTCAAATCATTATATGAAAAATTGAGACTGATTGTTCATTTCATTATTACATGATTTTTAGTTTGTCACCTTCCTGTTTTCTGACTTTGTAAGTTGAAATAAACTATTGTGTGATGTGACTTAATATAACAGGATTTTACAAAAATAAGGCTGCACACAAATGAACATCCACAGGGGCAGAAGAGACAGAAAAAGAGGGAATCCCTGGAAAAGTGAGTCATAAAACACAGAAATCAATTTGTGGTTACTCCCTAGGGAATTCATTAAGAATAAAAAAGGAAGAAATACTCAGAAAACCAAAAGAGTTTATTTTTTATTGAAATTAAGCAAATTTAATACAGTTTTCACATTGTTCAGAAGTAGAAGTAGTTGCAGTAGATCCCAGTTTCTCAGACACTGACTGCTTGTCACAAGTACAAAAAGTGTGTGGGAGGTAGGATTGTGTGGGTGGGTGCGTGGGTCGATGGGGGAGCCACAAATCTGGGGTGCTCTGATGAGTTTGTTTGGAGTCCAGCTGTGTGTTTGCCTGTGACGCCTAAAATCCATTAGAAATCTGCTGGGGGTCAGGGCTCCACTTCGACTGCAATGGCTCTGTGCCTTAGAGAGGCCCGAGTGGCCTACCACAACCTCATTTTCTCCACAGAGCGGGGGCTGTAAGGCAATCAGGCTCCACAGGACAGTCGCCCAGAGAGCCAGAAGCATCAAAACATGCTGTCCAACTATCTTTAGAGAACTGACACAGAATGGCTGGCTTGAAAAAGATCTTTAGGTGATGACTGATTATGTGGTGTTGTCTCTATCTGATGCATCAATAGCTTTGTGGAATGTAGGGTTTGAAGTCTTTTTATATTCTACCTGAATTTTGTTTTGAGAGTTTGATTTTAATTGCTTTTAGTTATAGCTAGGACAAACAGATGTTTATAGGTGTTTTATGTGAGACTGTGCAAATGTTTGCATCCAAATATCTGCACATATATGGTAAATGTAATCACAATAAGATTACAAAAATAAGAGAATAATCCTGAAAAATCCAGACTTTGAAAGTTTCCATGATGCTTGATAATTGTAACATTATTATTTGTACTATAACATGTAATATGGTCTTCATTACACAAAAAATTTGATTTTCTTTTGAGGTAAAATTGGTTGTGAAAAGTGTAAAAGCACTTTTCACAAAATGTTCTCTGCATGTTTTCCTTGTGCCTGAGTGAGTTCTTCTGTACTCTGATTTCTTCACACAATCCAAAGAAATGCTTTTAGGTTACTAAGTGATTCTAACTTGGCCATAGGTATGGCTATATTAGCTCTGCGTTTTCAGGTGTAAACTGGAAATTGTGGACTGACAAAAATATTATAAGCTAGCATTAAAATTGTAGTAATTTCATAATATTCAAACTAAAGACCGGTTTTAACTTACTTACTTAGTAATATTAACTTACTTCTGAAGTAAGTTAATAGCTTCACAGATGCATATTGCAGAAACTACAAGAAAAAAAATAAAATTACCATCAGAACATTTCCGTTCTCGTCTGACCCAGATATTCAGTGGTCACCTGAATATACAGTACAAGTTTCCAACTTCTATTATCACTTAGCACATGATCAGTTTGTTGGAGACAGAAACAGTTGTTGGTGTAAAATGGGCTGAAATTTAAATCCAGTCTAAAAATCCAGACACACAATGTATGACTACATTCTGAACACTAAAGCACGGTTAATAAGAGCACTCCAGATAGAGCTAGATCAGCTGATTATGTTGACATGCAAGTTGACTGAGTACTTGCTTCATGCTTCAACACTTGGTTATTGGCAGGACTAGTGGCTAAAGCCGGATGTCCCTGGGCAGTTCTTGAGCCATCACTGGGACCAATGACAAGTGAGGGATATGTGTAGGAGCCAATCAGTGCCACCTGCCGTGCAGAGGAGGCCGAAAATATTTTTTAGGAGAAGCACATTTACTGGGAGTCCTCCCGTCCATGTTGAGAGCTGGTAAAATGACTAGGTCTTGACAAGACTTCAATTCACGGGTCACAAAACATGTCAGAGTAATGGCAGAAAGGTTGAGAAGCACACTTAGCTTGACAGGTTCCTTTTAATGCTAGCTGCCTCCAAGCTGTGATCCACGTGATATGGTGCACATACAGATTAACTTTCAGCACACTTGGTTTGCATGTCAATTTCCTCACTCATGTCAATCTGAAGCAGTGGAGGGGTGAGTGTTTTTTGCCATGGTAACAGCATATAGCTATCTTGAATCTTTAAAACCATATAAATTGTTGTAATAAAAAAGAAACACCAGAATTGACTTTCAGGAAGAGATTAAAAACCTTAAAAAATTACTTTTAGATGTTAAGTTTTCTCATTGCAGGATCACTAATCAATGGTTAGCCACTGTGGTTAGACAGCAAATGATTTCTCTCTCATCTGTGGCCCTTTCAGAGGTGACTTCATCATTGGTGCTTGAAAGACACAGTGCCCCTGAGTAACAAATGATTACCTCTGAATGAATCCCTAAAGTCTTGCTGCTAATGCAGAACAATAGGTAGTCAGAATAGGGAGGCTGTGCTTTGCTTTAAGATCTATTTTTTTATACTCGGCATCATTTTTTTGCTTCACTGATCTATCACTAAACAACAGCTGCTGAGCAGAAGCCAGAGAGACGCACTGCAGGGAGGACAAGGCAAAGTGGGAGAGGGAGAGACACGGAGAAAGCCATAGAGAGGGAGACGAGAAGAGAAGAGAAAAGGCATCTAAAATTGGAGACAGAGGAGTTTTAAGAGGTGAGGTCACTGGTGATAGCCTGAAGCTCTTAGGCAATGGTGGCCCACTGAGAAAGAGAGTGAGAAGAGGGATCCTGGCAGGTCTGCCTCTCTCATGACGGATAACAAGTCACCTGAAATGGCTTCCTGGGTGGCAGCCATTAGACAGACAATTTGCAATCATCCCTGGCCCAATTTCTCTCACCTTCTCTCCCTCTCTTTCTCTCTCACTTTTTCTCATATTACTCGGCTTCTCGCTCTGGTGCCCCATGGACCTTGGCAGCTTGAGTGACAGGGACTTAACTAGTCTAGTCATACAAATGTGAGAGGGGAAATGAGGAAAAGAGAGGGGAGAATTTCATTCATCTCACAAATACCAAATAACCTCTGCCGCTCATTTACATATTCTCTTCACATTCTCTGTTGGCCAGGTGCACTATCCTGTTTCCAAGTCTTCTCATCTGGAGCTCACCTATGCCATGTGACACCGCAAAGGCAGAAAGCAGAGGTGTAACTACAGTAGCAGATGCAAGAGCACAAAGGCCTGGACTTGTGTCAGCATCATCACAAATACAAGTTGCAACCTGTAGGATATCAAGCTGCTGCATCGGATGCAAACACTGGTATATAAATATTATTCCACAGGTGTATGGGCAACAAGATATAACATATAATACATCTTTAAATACAACATTTACAATATTTACTTGTTTAATACGTTTTTTCTGGATATGTTCCAGATCATAACTTTCTGAATTGTCAGTCAGGCAGTTTTATTTGCTATTGTCCAAGTTTAATAATGTTCTTTGGTCTGTTCCTTTCATATTTGTAGTTATCTGTGCCTGTTTAGCTAGCTGCTAGGGTTTTAACTGTACTCTCCATTTTATACCCATCCATGAAGGAAGCTCCAGAGTTATGGTTGTGAAAAAGCTGGAAGAGAAGTGACATTTTTCTTCAGGGTCCCCAGGCTTGGTTCCTTTTATGAAGCATAAAGTTAAAGTACAAAAATGTTCATGCATATATTAAACACCATGGAATATATGAAAGAATGTAGCATGATTGGTTGCAAGCTTTCTCTGCAAAATGGGCACTGATATGTATCTGCACCTATTTTTCAGCAGATTACAGTAAATGCCCCTGCCCAGAGGTGAATTTGAACCTTATGCCTCCATATCTGAATATACCAGTATTCTTCTACATTCAGCAACTTTAGTAAGGTCACCCACTGATCTTGAGCGATAAGGTCTGACTCACTGAGTTCCAGTTTATTCTGAAGGTTGTTGATGCAGTTGAGGTCAAGACTTTCTGGAGGCCTGTCTGCTTTTCAGCCACATCAAACTTGGGAATATTTTCTTTATCTCCCCGACAGTGAGCATGGATCTGTGATGATGTTAAAACAGAAAAGGATGTCCCTGAAACAGTTACTACTATGTTGAATTGTGTTGTATTTATTTTTATTGTGTTTTATGAGGCAATGAAAACAGTGGCTTCATATCATATATATACTCACAACTAAGTGAACAGCGATAAAAGTACAACTTCAGGAAAAAGTACTGCATAGTGTGATACTATCAGAACTCACTGAAAGTGGTCTGCAATCTACCAGATCTCATTACCTTTTTAATAAAATGTTCACATTTTAATTTCAATTGGTACCAGAAAAAAAGAAGACATCTCCTTTGTCCAGCTAATCCCTGTTACTTCTGAGAAAAGTAACTTTACAAACACAAAGAACCAGATCATTATCATTTGATAACCTGAACATTTCTAACTCTGACAGATTTTAACACGCTGATTGTGAAAATAGGTTTTAGGGCTTTTAGAATGTATATGCAAGGTGTTGTCAACAAAGGCAATTTACTGAAGTGCATACCACATCACCATCCCGGTGGCCTCTAGGATTCTTTAATACAGAGTAACATGAAATGTGATAGGTGAAAATTGGTTGTCAAAAACTATGGGAGAGCTATACTGTGAAGTGTCAGGGTGCAGGCTGGGCTGAAGTGATTACCCAGGCAGCTTTTAAAAAGCCAGTGAAAATAAGTTCCATTCTTGCCTACATTCAGTGGCCAGTTTGACTCCCTATTTGTGATAAAGGCCACTTTTGAAAAATACTAAAAGAGACAAGAGGCTTAGACATGTTTGAATAAAAACAATGTTCTAATCAGAGGCAGAACTCACTTTTTTAAGAAGCCAGAGCTCCGTGAGGTGAGAAAAAAGATCGTCTGACTCAACTTTGCCAGATGTTGTCCTGTTAGTCAGTCTGTTACAACACTCTGCGGAGCTGACAGTGTTTCATCTTGTTGGAAAGAAGCAGTGTGATTATGTTTGTGGTCTTATGTGGCACCGCACTACAATGGCAGCGGGCATGTCAGCAATGTGCACTGTAGTGATAAATCTCACTTAAAAAGAGGAAAATCGCTGGCAGTGAAGCCATCATAAAGTCTCCAGTGATGAAGATGTTTCAACAAATGCACCAAATCATGATAGGAGCAAATCTCACAGTATAAGTGAAGGCCAAGGTTTGGTGCATTCGCTATTACCAGAAACAGGGACATTTTGGTGTAAATGATGACAGTTTAGTTGTTCACGTGCTTTACTTAAACAAACAAAAAATAAAATCCAGCTGTTTCAAGCGTCTCTCATGAAATGTCAGATTGCCCTGAGCCAGAGGACCAGCCATCAGGGCTGATGTAGTCTTACACCAAAGGTTCATCCGTCTGTCGCTGCCTGCTGTTGCACCCCCCACACACCACACCTACATGTTCCAATACTCCTATCTTCACACAACAGACGTGCAACCATGCTTGTTCACAATGATGGTAATTTTTAGAGAACAGCAAGCAAATGTTGGGCAATGAATTAACACATCATTAACACCTGACCCACCAAAATGTACAGTGCATTGGAGGCCAATAGCTATTTTTCCCCAACACTATTTTCTCTCTTCTCTGACTTTTAGGAGGTCTGCCACTTTTTCTCCTCCCCCATGTTGTGTGTGTCAGAAGAGAAATGCATCACACTCCAGACTGAGTCATACTCGTCTTCCACTTTCAAAACAATTCAGAGTGTTTTATAAAGGAACACACTGCGCTGTGAGTGTTCATTTCCTTTAATAGCACTTGAGCTCTGCAAAATAGGGGAGTATGAACACTGTAGGGAAACAACTAATAGAGCAAAATGGCAGTTACAGTAACAACAATGTTGACAAAACACCCAAGAGAAAGACACAAAGAAAGTGAGAGGTGCGAGGAGAAAACGACACACAGAGTGACAAAGATGGCGAGAGAGAGAGGAAGTGAACGGTTTTCCATTAAGACCAAATTAGCTTCTATTGTTCAGATTTCTTTGTGTGGATTTAAATTAAATTGAATTCTATGAGAATTGGTTTTATGCTCTAAACAAGAATACAAAGCCATGGCTCTACTCTATGGCTCAGTTATATATAAATTACTGCATTCACATGTGGAGCTGTAACACAGAAAACCAGATGAACTTTTGTGCAATGCAGAAAAAAAAAGTCTAAAAGTTCCTGGAAAGTAATAAGCTGAGGAACAACCTGTCTTTACCATAATGCTAGTCAAAATAGCATATAAACTAAGAACTCTCTAATGGAGATCAGGGAGTTATTATCTAATAAGTGTTCTAAAATGATTTTTTTCCTTCATATGCTTTGCTTATTTAACAGTGTGAGTTTTTAATCTAACAAAGTTCACTGAGAAATTACAATAATAATACAGCTGCTGTACGTTTGTTTTGTTTTAGATCTGCCTGCTCACCTTTTAATCCACATGCACATATATTGGAACTAACCCTGCTGATTTTGACAGCTGAATGTAACAAGAAAGCAGCTTTAACAAATGTTTCCATTTTAACAGTGGGTAACATTGCTACATCTATGGTGTTTATTTGAGTGACACTGCTATAATTTTCACTAAAATCTAATAGGTTCCAAGACAGAGCATGTTTCAGCGGTTTTATTACAAAAACAAGAATATATTAGGCAGGTGAGGCAATCCTCAGGTCAAGTAACTTCATGTAGTTTCTCGAGGGTTAGTTTCCCTATCCAAACCGAATACTTGGAATAGACCCCATGAGAGGACAGGCTGTCACACTGGAGAGGATGAAGATGAGTTCTGGTAAGTGCAAAAGTAACATCTGAATCAAATGACATATGGATGCCTGTACTAGTGGCAAAGAAAGAGAGAGGGGGGAATCTGGTGAAGATTGGGTGGCTGAAGCAGTACCTAAATGCCCAAGTGGAAGATGAGCTGACGGAACACAGGTGTGTCACACATGAACACACACACACTCATGCAAAGGACTGGGAATGGGGATGACAGTCAGGAACAAGCCACTGGAGGCACCGAGGGATCCATTACAGATACACTGAGGGGCAAACTCTGACTCTTCAGTTCCTCTGACAAAGTCTACAGTAGTTTTGTTTTTCTGGCTGACATCTTTTTGGCACTTTTGGATTGTTTAGAGGCTTTACTTGAAGCATAAAAAACATGGAATTGCAATTACCTGATTACAAATATCCTGATTTAGAAATGAAGTGCAGTGATTAGCACTGGTGCCCTGAAGCAGAAGGTTTTGTGTTCAAATCCACTTGCTGGCTTCGACCTTTCTGTCTGGAGTTTGCATGTTCTCGCTGCGTCTGCATAGGTTCTTTCGAGGTACAGGCCAAAGATATGCATGTTGGGTTAATTGGTGAGTCTAAATTGGGAGTAGTTGTGACTGTAAACGTGTGTGTTAGCCCTGTGATAGACTGGTAACCTGTCCAGGGTATACCTTCCCTCTTGCTCTGTGACAGCTGGGATAAGCTCTAGTCCCACCATGAACTTGAAAAACGATTAAGCAAATAGAGGCTATGATAACAGACAAGTCATTTATTATATTATCATTATGGATTTTCAGATAATGTGCCGTTCCATACCATAAACCTTTTGCAAGGTGTATACTGCACCATAAAAAGAGCTTTCTATACTTAGACATATTTAAAATATTAATTCTGTTGTGTTCAATCTATACTCAATTCAGTGTTAATAAATAATAGAGCATTAACTCATTAAAAATCCAGTTATTTTACTGAAGAATTGAATGTTAGATTTATAATTAACTGTCTGTATATATTCCCTATATCCTGTTTAAACATTAAGTAATGTTTTGCAGCTTTAGTGGTCAAAAACTGCCCACAGTACTGCGCTGATTATAAAGTCTGCTGGCAGTTTTTTGCTCACAGTGGTTTTGTAGAGTTGGCTCCAAACATACCATAGCATTTTTGGGAGATGACATGTTAATTGTTGCTTGTTACTGAAAAATGTCATGTTGATAGTTAAAATTCAATTGAAATAATAGTAAAGATTAAAGTGAAAATGTTAGGGAAAACAGTCTTTTTATTGTCTAACTTAAAGCTTCAACTGTCATGACAGAGTCACTGACATGCATGAGCGTCAAAGGGCTGGCCGCGATCCACAGTGTGTTTGCAAACCAGCCCTAGCCAAAAGATGACACATTGCACAGATATTGCACTTGTCTTGGTTCAATTTGCATTCAGTGTCTTATTTGGAGACCACCCACTGCAGTGCAGGCAGGGGGTCTGCTTCCAAGGAATATTTAGTGAGCATCTGGCACTCCCTGATGTCACTGTACTATTTAGCTGTCTTTCAAGGACTTAAACTTACACCCGTAATGCTTTTAATACCACCTTAATTAAAGTCAACAGTGCTCTCTGATCCTCTAGCCACACTACAGTTGTCTCATGCTCTTTCCAGATCTATCTATCTATCTATCTATCTTTCTTCAGTCTTTGTAGACTGTGTGAGAAAACATATCATCATTCATAAATATAAGCAATCAATTAGTCTTCTCAGTTTAATTTGTCTCCCTCATTCTTCTCCATAAAAGACTCCCACAACATGGCAGTGTGGTATGTGTTTTCCTACAATCAGGCTCTTTTTAATGCTTTTATCTATCAGTGTCTATCAATTATGTCATTGCTAATCGATTTTAAGTGTATGGCACCAGGACAGATCTGGGGATTACAATAACATGAAGGCATTTAACATTTTTATATTTTTAAGCCATACACGAGAGAGACCTGTTTTTTAAAGATTCATTTTTAAGCCTCCCACGCTAAAAGTTCATGCACTCACAGTGTTGTAAAGCACTTTTGATAAGCATCTTCAGTCCGAAATGGCAGATATAAATGTATTTGAAAATGTGAGTCTGTAGTTACCAGGTGATATGTGCTTCTGATGAGCTGTTTGATGGCTTATGGCTCCTCTCAGCACATTATTAATCATATCTAACGACTTCAGATATTGCTCTAAACAGTTTGCCCTACAGGATTTCCCTTCTACTGCAGCCACTGCTCAATATGCTGCCCAAGGCATGACTGTTACACATACCAAAATGTGTGTGAGTGTGCGTGCTTGCATAAGAGTGAGGAAAGGAGAAAAGTGGTGAGGAAGAGAGCGCGAGGAAAGTGTAAGAGATAGAAGAGAGAGAGAGAGCAGAGTAAGAGAGCTGCCTGATCTCAAGCGGCAAATTAGGGCCTCTCTGAAATCGATAACAGGGGAGCCATGCACAGATTTCATTAGTTGGAAAACGTGTGCGGCTAAAGGGATGCAAACGGATATTGATGTTTGAGATTGATTGATCTCTTCTTTTCTCAAAAATGTACATGCTGAGTTGCAATGCTGAGTTTGTTTTGGGTTTGTTTGCGCTCCGAGTGCACATTCAATCTTAAATACGAGTTTCCCTGTGACCTTTCAACAGATACTCATCTGTTGAAAACTGATATCACACATATCTAAAATAGACTTCCTAGGTCAAATGACAGTCATACCCAGCCTGCCCCATCCTGCCCCTATTCTCCACCACCAGACACAAAATATTTCTTCCTTGAGATTTAAAAATCAATGAACAAATGTGACATTCAGGCCTTTTGCATCTTAAGCAAGCCCACCTTGTCACAAAGGTGGCATTACAAAATACATCTAATGCACTCTTTCAAGTAAATGTAACAGGTAGGCGTACGTGGCTGAAATACCATTCCCCATTACATTTTAGCTTAATTAGATTCCAGATGGGTGTGGTTTGTCACAGAGGGAAAACACAGAGGACTAGAAAGGTTTGGTAATCACAGGAAAGTCTATAAAGAGTAATGTTATGCGATGGACTGCTCCTTTGATATTATCTGAATTCCCCACCTTAATTAAAGAACACTCATGTGGTAGTTAGAACAGGTTAAAGGAAGGTACAAAAAGATTTACATGAATGAATCAAAACACTGGTGGCCAACAGATGGGAAATGGCAAATGTTACATATAGTAAAAGTCAAGTGAAAATTGTAAAGCACTACTCTGAGACAACGTAATTACCACACACTACAAATCCAGGTTGTTTCCCTCTCCAACCTTGGTGAAATCAATGTCAAAACTGCGGTAAAATTGTGGGAGGTACCAGTCCTCTGTGTTATGTCCCCAGGTCAGCAAATTGATACATTTAGGGATACACTATGTATATAAAAGTCAATTGTTTTGTTTTGTGGGGCATGTTTTCCATCTGTTCCATTTTCTTCCACTTATGCAATTCACAGCACAGGGGGACTGGAGCCTATGCTAGCTGCCACAGGGGGAGAGGTGGGGTAAACCCCAGACAAGCCACCAGCCTGTCGCAGGGCCAACAGAGAGAAACAGACATCCATTCCCAGAGTACCCGGAGAGAACCCACACAGACAGAGGGAGAACATAGACAGCACACACAGTCAGACCCGGGCCAGATGGAGGATTTCAACCCAGGATCTTTTTGCTGTGAGGCAACAATGCTCCACCGTGTTGCCCTGCCCATTTATTCATTAATTTTATTCTTGGCAAACCTTTTGTTGCACTTATTTGTATGTTTAAATTATGATGTAATCACCAACACAGATCTACAATACCTGGCCAGGTGTGTTAAAGATTTACTATTCCACCATCTTCGCTTTTCTTTAATCCGGTTTCCATGCAACAGTCTGATAAACCTGACAGTGTGATCATCTTAAACGATTAATTGAACTTGAATACATGTTTTAAAATTGTCATTCATTATGGTGTGTCACATTTTATCTGCTGTACATTTAATCACTTGCCATATGCATATTAATGATTACAGTGGCACCTGTGTTATGGGAGTGAGTCACTTGTTGTAAGTGTCTGCTTTTGTGCAGTCGCACTACCCACAGCGCTGTCTGTGTGACACATATTCCCTCGCTGGAGAATTCTCACCTTCACTGTTTTGGGTTTTTTAAGTTACAGTGAGATGACTGATAAGATTCCAATCTTGTTTGCTGCAATCCTGTGTCTCACTGTGCATCGAACTTACTGTGATTTATATTTCCATTCCTTACCTTGCTGTTTATTTTAGAAGCCTAAAAAACAATGTTGATTACTTTCATGGTTTACCCGAACACAGACACCAAGAAACTAAGAACAACAACATGTGTGATGGTATGGAGCACGTGGCTGAGTTTTTTGTTTTTGTTTTTTTTCACTCTCTCTTTTTATTGTCTTCTTCCTCTTCTTCTTTTGTAAGCTTAGGATTATAAGCAAAGTACTGAGCCACTGTCTGTATTGGTTCTGGTGCCACTTGCTCAATTTTGAACAGCCTTTCTTGAATTAAAATCTTGCCACAGCATCCTGTTTCAAATGGAAATGATCAGAAGCATGACACCATTACGGAATATCATAAATAAGGACAATACCTTAAAATTCAAATATAAATTGCCTTCAGATTGAAGGAAGGAAATCTATTTCCTCTTTAAATGTACTTGAATAGAGGAAGGCCTTTATAAGGAAGGTTAGATTTCTCAGTTTGCTTTCATAAATGAAAAACAGGAGAAAATAGCGAGGGAATGATGATGTGGGTTTGTATTTATTAGTTTCCTAACTGCCCATAAATTCTTTGAGAGAAGCAGCTCTATTGTCTTACTTAAGGTAATAACTTTTGATTCTATATTAATGACAGAAGTGCCCCGTTACCTGTTAATAGATGCCACTGAAGTGGAGACATCAATGATCACTTTTAGCTTTTAGAAAGATATTATTCCAGCAAAACATGAATGACTTTGTGACAGACCTTGTGTAAGGTTAATTAATTAATTAATTCTCTCTTCACAAGGTCTTCACAAATGAATCTTTGAAACAGGTTGGGTTATAGCTCTTCACTTTTAAATTATTTTATGTAAAAATACACATACTAAATGAATGCAAATGTTAAGTTTATGTATTTAAATATTTAATTCATAGAAGTGGAATATTTCTTACTGTATCTACCAAAACACTGGATGACATTGTAGTTAGGTTTTTCACACCTGTAAGGACGCATAGATTAAATTAGATTTGTTGAAAGGTAAACAGTAGAAGAGACCATTAATTCCATTAAGAGGCACCCACAGTCTAGCCGCGATCGCAGCATCAATACATGCAAGATTGTGTGCAGTAGCTATAGATGCATACAAATGTGGCTGGCGCACTCTGAATTAAAAAAGCATATGCTGTTTAAGATATAAAAGTGCTTTGTCAGTTTTTAATCCCAGCATATATCGACCTTAAACAGATGTTCCATAACTTTTTTCATTATTATTTTTCAGTATTTTTATTTTTTTGTGATAGATCTTTACATAACTAGCATCTGACTTTAAATGTTTATTATTTCTTGCTACAGAAAATAATAAAACTATAGTTCAATACCATATTTTAACTCCTACGTTGTGTTAAAAGCAGTTAGTACTCTATTCTATAAATACAAGTAGTTCAAGAACAGAATGTATGACTTAGTTTTTGGCAAAGTTTCTAGTAAGTGAAACTTGAACATTTTGGTATTCAGAGTTCTCATATTTACACTTATACCAGTCCAACAAATGTCTGTGTCCAGCACAGTACCACTATGTTCTCAGCAGCCAGGTTTCCCTCAATTAAAGCTTTCTCATATAATCACAGTTTGAACATGCACAGGCACTTAGCATTAGATTAAGCAATTAGATTATTGTCGTCCTACACTACTCTGCAAATACAAATTATTGTTTAAGGGCACAGCTGTGGGTGTGCATGGGTGAAAACATAAATGATATGCCACATAAGCATTTAATGACAAAGTAATTGCATTTACATTTTTCCTCTAGTGGTGTAAAAACAATAACCATATTAAACACATCTTGTGCATTCTGTGTATTCTTTATTTATGGATTTCCATAGATGCCATTAGTGGATGCATGGCCAGAGCTCTTTGAAGCAAACAATTTTCAACTATTATGGTAAGGCTATCATTTCAGGTTCCCATTTTATTTGAGTAAGACGACATCTCATCTCCACAGTGAAAAGTACAGGATGAGACTTGGGGCAGTAATACAGACAAAAAGCAACAATAAACAACGTCATTAAGATGAACAATAAAATTGTAAAAAATAAAGACAGATTATTTTGTGCAATTAAAAGTAAAATATTTCTAAAAAATGGGCAGTAACAGTCGACATGAACTGAAAAACACATTAACTGAAAAGTGTGCACAGCAAGTCGTTGCCTTGCAGAAAGCAATCATTTTTTTAGACTGGGATGTCTTCGGCACGTCTGACTGTGTGTTCAGTCTCTTGCAGCTGAGATTTTTCTTATTTCCAGAAGAGCGCAGAGGAAAATAATTGATGGTGACATGAAAATCGGGAGGTGGGAATAGAGAGCGGCAGGGGTGGGGTGGGGTGTGGGATAGAAGGGATGAATAAGTATTTAGCCTGAGTCAGAAGCACCACCACCCTCAACCAAAAGGAGGAGAATTTTCTTTGTGGGACATCAATCCCATTTCTTTGCGTCTCCTGCTGTGCACAGGTCAATTATATCTTTATTACAGTAAAATGCAGATCATATTCCTGCAGAATGTAGGAGCAGAAAGACTGATGATGGGGAAGGTTGCAGAATCTCGTTTTTTCTCAGATACAGTATGTGCCACTCGTACAGTAGGCACGCTCCAAACGAGGAGTTCATGGTGATAAACAAAGGCAGGATTTCGCTAATCTAATTGTGACCTACTCTGAAACCAAGCCATAACCTCAAACTACATTAGTGAGGATTTAGCTTGACACTTTGAAGCATCAGCACCTTTGCCTGGGTGGGGAAAAGGTGTTGTTTTTGGCACCCCGCATCTGGATTGATGCCAGGGCTCAAAAACTGCGGATGGTTCATTTTATTCATTTCAAACAACGGTGAAAAACTATGTAAATACCTGGAAATTTTGAAGGTCAGGTTGTTGTTATTTTTTTGTTATACTAACCTTTAATAGGCTTTTGTAAACTTAAATGAAATCTAGACACAAATCTAGTAAATTTAGGATTTTCCAAAAAATATCATCTACTCTTTAACGGGTCAGTTTACTGCAGCATGTCCAGCGTTCTCAAAGTCCTAGAAAACTTGAGAGATTCAACAATTATGTTACAGCTCTGAGAAAAACAAACACTGGAAAGGTCATGACTATGTGCTGATAATGTTTGTTTTTTTTCCATTGTGGAAAGTGTTTAATGTCAAGCTTGTCTGCTGGTAGATTTAATTAGTCTTGAAGGAATAACAACCCATAAACACATTTCTGTTTACAAAATGAGGCAACAATGCCCTAAACATTCAGATGAATACAAATATTGGTAATGGAGATTACTGCTCATGTCAGGTAGTTCTTATGAAACAGTCGAAACTTTCAGGTGCCGCTCTGTGTAGGTCTACGTTTTTTTGCTTTGGGTTTTATCGGACCAGCAGATGATGAGACAGCACTCATGATTGTTAGTGAGCACATTATCCGTTCATTATTTTCATCTACTTCCCCAACACACACAGGGCAGGAGGCACATATAGCCAGAAAAACAGTCACACCTGGAACCAGTTGAGAGTTTTCAGCTCATTTAAAACACTGCGAGGCTCTTGCTGGTCCTCCGAAACAACATTTGTTGGACAAGTTGCTCAAAATATCTAATTTTTCACTCATTATATTTTATACCATAATGAAAAAGTAATTACATTATTACACTAATTACTCATCAGCAAATGTAATTAGCTAGATTACCCATTAAATAACTTTCATTACTCCGCACCGGTTTACCAGGGATTCTTTTAAACAGCTTAAAAGCTTTCAGATAAGGCTGCTCGATTTTGGCAAAACATCATTTTCACAAATATTTTGTGAATATTACCATGATTAGTCACAAAAACAGGAAAAATTGAGTTATTTGAGCTGAAAAAAATGTAGTTGTCTTTTGTAACAGTGGAATTTCTTTAAAGTTATCATTTAACTAAAAAAAAGAATATTAATCACTAAATATGAACTCAATTAAACCTATCATACTGTGACAGGATCAAACTGAAATTTAAAATATTATTGTTATTACATTTTGCTGAGTTTTTTTATGCATTTTATTTCCTTTCTTTTTACATACATTTACACTTATGCAGGGACATGCTTTTAAACTGCTGTGTCTAGGAAATACACGGCTTTAACAACAAAAGTCCTCCGAGGAA
The DNA here is from genome assembly GCF_001858045.2 of Oreochromis niloticus. Classification (NCBI taxonomy): domain Eukaryota; kingdom Metazoa; phylum Chordata; class Actinopteri; order Cichliformes; family Cichlidae; genus Oreochromis; species Oreochromis niloticus. Next base: position 35,475,248 of record NC_031965.2, read on the forward strand.
TCCCCCCCCCACCACCACATACTACTCTGGAAACTACTTCATGTTAACTCGACCATATGGAAATGAAAGGACACCGTTGAAAAAATAACAACAGTGAACTAACTGAAGCTAATAATTAACTCTATATTTCTGGGAAAAAATAAAAAAGACTTTCCAATTTAGTCACTGGTTAATGACTTAGACCTCAAAGTCTAAGTCAAGAAGAAGAATATAAAGTATATTACAGAAGGGTGTTAACTTCTACTTTGTGGGTCAGTGAAAAAACAAACAGCATGAGTGGCTCATATATTTTCTAGTTATGATACTATGAAGCAGACGATTGTCTATTTGGATCTTGGAATTCTCTCATTAATCTCTAATTACCATTCTTTGAGTGCCAACCTCCACTTTCTCTTGTCTCGATCTCAGCAAGTGCCTCAGTCGAGGTCAGCCTTTTATTCTTAATCCATTCCTACGGCTAATTATTCCAATTGTTTTTTGTTTGTTTGTTTGTTTGTTTGTTTTGGGAGATATTTTGTATTTAGTTTGCAATGTTTGGACTCAATCATTTAGATGAAATATATTTTATACTGTATTCCTGTCACACTCTTGATTGCCAGTGAGGTTATAAGAAGTGACTAATTCTAAAGAATAAGTTTTATCAAATTATAAAAATAATAACTTGCCTACCGTGTATTGCCTTTAAAAATCAATCTATCTCCCTTTAAAATAAATAATAGGTGACAGATGAAAAGAACAGTTAGCTGTGCTTTATTAAGTGAACTGTCCTGGTATATAATTGAACTCAGTTTTGCCTTCAGAACCGCCTTAATTCTTCATGGTATACTGTAGATTCAGCAAGGTGCTGCAAATATTCCTCAGAGATTTTGATTTATAGTGACTTGATGACATCACACAGTTGCTGCAAATTTGTTGGCTACATTGTTGGAGCCGTGATGGAAATATCCCATTCTACCACATCCCAAATGCGCTTTCTTGGATTGAGATCTGGTGACTCTGGTGGCCATTTGAGCAGAGTGCTCAAATGGCCACCACAGTCTGCACTGTCAAGTTCAAAAAACCAGTTTGAGATGATCTGAGCTTTGTGACATGGTGTGTTATCCTGCTGGAAGCAGCCATCACACGATGGGTATGCTGTTGTCACAAAAGGGATGGAAATGGGGACCTGGCATTTAAATTATCCTCATTTGCTGCTAAGGGGTTCAAAGTGTGCCAAGAAAATATCCTCCACTATTACACCACTGCCACCAGCCTGAGCTGAGACAGTGGCAGAATGGATCCATGCTTTCATGTTGTTTATGCAAAATTCTCAACCTGATGTCCGAATGTCACAGCAAAAATCGAGACTCACTGGAAACAGGAAACATTTTTCCAAGCTTCTGCTGTATATTTTTGATGAAAACTGTCCATTTTCTGTTCTTAGCTGGCAGGAGTGGCATCCAGTTTGGTCTTCTGTCAGTGCATCACGTCTGCTGCAAAATATGCCATGTTGTGTATTCAAATTCTCTTCTGCGTACCTCATTTGTAACAAGTGGTCATTTGACTTACTGTTGCACAGAAAAATTTCAGGAGTTTCTTGAATCACAGTTTCATCCTGATTCTGATACTTAGTTTGAACTTTTAACCATGTCTAAATGTCTAATGTCTAAATGTGGAGTTGCTGACATGTGATTGGCTGATTAGATATTTGCATTAATAATCAGCTGAACAGGTGTACCGAATAGTTTCAGGTGAGTATATCTGCATGTGTGATTTTTTTGTTTGTTTGTTTTTACTTTTTTGAAAGGTGAGAGTGTCGTTTAACGTGAGGTTGGTGTTTTTATTCACCAGCTTATTACATTAATCTGTGCTAGCGACACCGAGTCCGCATTGCCTCGGTGCTGCTGTTGCTACCTTCTTGTCCTTGTTATGCCAGATGCCTCATGCGCTACAGATGTTTACTGAGCACGTGCGTCAGCCTCCCCACGGCGATAGAGCCAGTATGAGGATAGATGGAAGATGGAAAAAGAAAGCCCGCCTGCCCCTCCTGTGCAAGGTTAATCTCGTCCTCAGCCACAACTAGCATGTCACCCTAATGAAGCCCCAACAGACGAACACTTAATAAGAGTTAAGAGTAAATTAACCTTGAAGACTTTGCACGCATCTCTCCTTTTTTCATACATTTTATGCATCCATTTCCCATGATCAAGGACAAGCGTTCATTTAGCTAGAGGAGGTCAGAACAAAAACGGCTGGTCCTGGCTCAGCTTCGGCGCCTTGTGAGCTCATCACTGGACCCACTTCAGTTTGCCTACCAGCCTGGCATTGGAGCGGATGATGCCGTCATTCACCTCATGCACCGTTCCCTCGCTCACCTGGAGACCGCTGGGAGCACTGTGAGAATCATGTTCTTTGATTTCTCCAGTGCCTTTAACACCATTCTTCCGTCGGTTCTGAAGGACAAGCTGGAGAACTCAGGAGTGGACCATCACCTCACTACCTGGATTTTGGACTACCTCACCGACCGACCGCAGTATGTGAGGACTCAGGGCTGTGTGTCGGACAGGGTCGTCTGCAGTACGGGGGCCCCACAGGGAACGGTTCTGGCTCCGTTCCTCTTCACCATCTACACTGCAGACTTCTCCCACAACTCCACCCAGTGCTTCCTGCAGAAGTTCTCTGATGACTCTGCAATAGTCGGCCTCATCATTGATGGGGATGACAAGGAGTACAGAGGACTGACTCAGGACTTTGTGGACTGGTGCCAGCTGAACTACCTCCAGATCAATGCCAGTAAAACCAAGGAGCTGGTGGTAGACTTCCGCAGGCACAAACATCCTCCACTGCAACCACTGAACATCCAAGGTATGGACATTGAGACTGTGGACAGCTACAGGTACCTTGGTGTTCATCTGAACAACAAACTGGACTGGACTCATAACTCAGACGCCCTCTACAGGAAAGGGCAGAGCAGGCTGTACCTGCTGCGGAGACTCAGGTCGTTTGGAGTGGAGGGCCCACTCCTGAAGACCTTCTATGACTCTGTGGTGGCCTCAGCCATCTTTTATGGTGTGGTCTGCTGGGGAGGCAGCATCTCTGCTGGGGACAGGAAGAGACTGAACAGGCTGATCCGAAGGGCCAGCTCTGTTCTAGGATGCCCTCTGGACCCAGTGGAGGTGGTGAGTGACAGGAGAATGGGGGCTAAGCTGTCATCCCTGTTGGACAACATCTCCCACCCTATGCATGAGACTGTGACAGCACTGAGCAGCTCCTTCAGTGGGAGACTGCGGCACCCACGGTGTGGGACGGAGAGATTTCGCAGGTCTTTCCTCCCCACTGCTGTCAGACTCCACAATAAAGCATTTAACTGATCAATCACACACATCCACAAATGTGCAATAACACAATGTGCAATAATCTTTCTGGCAACCGTTGTATTTTTCACTCTGTTGTATATAACATTTGTATTCTATTTTTATCCTATTGTATATTTTACTCTATTTATTCTACTGTATATATTATTCTATTTTTATTCTATTCTGTACAGTTGTGTACTGTATTTATTCTTTTTTAATTTTTTTATTCTAATTGTCCTTCATAACTTTTGCACTGTCCACTTCCTGCTGTGACAAAACAAATTTCCCACGTGTGGGACTAATAAAGGTTATCTTATCTTATCTTATCTTATCTTAAACATTCCCTTGATGGTAGCAAATTTCTTTCTGACATCTATGTTCCAGACAGAGCAGTGAGGAGAGGATGAGCCTCTGTTTTCCTCTTTAATGTTGTCTGAGGCAGATAAAAAGCTACAAGCTGCTCCCCCACCCACTCACTGTTTTTTCTTCTTGCTGCTGATCAATGCTCTTAATGATGGTAATCAATCAAGAAAATGAAAGATTTACTCTCCAATATTAATTTTGCTCAGCATCGATTGAGGAGCGAAGAGTATTACTGCCGTTAATGCCTTTTGAGGTGCTGTATTGAGTTGCTTGCTTCTGAAAACAAGTCATTTATCTTTCATTTCAGCAGTTTTATTACACCTTTAAACATAATTAGAAACAGATAACAGTCACCTGAGGTGATATTTACTAAACTCTTTGATAATCTTGTTTTTTAGTTTTCAGATAATTATGCTAAATTCAGATGTCGATTTCTTTGTGTAAATGTTCTGCTACACTGAATTTGCTCATCTGGCTAAAATTCATTTTGGTTGTGTTGTGCAGGCATCACTACACTTAGCAGCCTGTTATCTACATCATAACAGCTTTTCACAAAGTAAAACAAAAGTTGTGTCTGTGGTGATCCATTTTATGCAGTTAATCAGGACAGAGGTTGCACATTTTACTCAATTTGTAAAGGTTTTGCTTTGACAGTGCTACTTTTCTGTCTGCTGCTTCAAAATGCATGCGTTGTTACCAAATGAATCTGAGTCTGTAGTGCCGACTTGGGGTACAGTGATGACAGCCAGCACTAATGATACGCCACTCATCGAAGCACCAGGGGCAGAAAACATGCCAAACCACTGAAAGCCTGCCTGCTATATGGTGACAGGTTATGATATCAGTTGATCAAAGGCTGATAGGAAACTTGAAAGCTCTGTTCAGCCTTAACTGGCATTTGCACAATTTAAAAAAAAATGTTTTGCACTTTGAGCTTTGCAGAGGGACACCACTTGCAGTCTATGCTGCAGCGGTCTCATGGCCGCAACAGAAAATCAAGCGAGACGACAGATTTGTTTACACATTCACATTTTTAGTTAGTTGTTTAGCTTAGACCAACTTCATTTAAAAGTAAAATCTGGAAATAAAAACTTTTTGTTTCCGTGGACATCAGTATTCTGCAAATGTACCCAGTTATCATCACTTATCTTATCGTGACATGGACAGAGTGTCTTTTCACTGTTATTCGCAAGCATAACACAACATAATACTTTTAAGCCAGGTTGCCAGAGCGTCTCCTTTATCCTCGTCTTTCTTTTCTTTTGTCAGTAGTATACATGCTCCTCAGCCAGAGTGAGAAAAGTGGAGCAGGTTTTGTTGATGACTTAAGGGATGGAAAGCACACCGGGGCTTCTAATGCACCTAGTATTTAAATAATCCCCGGGTCTCCTCCATCCTTTTGATGCCTTTGTTCACTTTGAAAAGTTATCACCATACAGCCTGTACTGTTGGCTTGGGGATAAAGCGAGAGAGAGAGAGAGAGAGAGAGCGCGTGTGTGTGTGAGCGAGAGAGAGAAATAGAGAGAGAGAGAGAGATGTCGAACCATGCTGCCATACCTTTTCTACTGCATCCAGTTCCCAGAGCGTGAAAGAACATCTGAATACACATTCGAAATCTTATCTCACTCCAGCTGTACTGCCGAATTCTTCCTTTTCCGGGCACTCTAGAAAGCAAAGGCAAAAGGGAACCCAGGAATAATCAGCCATGCTTATCTTCCTGCAGTACTGAGGGAAGCTATAATGAGACTCACTCATCCATAGTGGAGAGCTTAATAATTCATTGTGGTAGCTTTGCAGGTGAACCCTATCACATTACAATTTAAAAGCTCTAAAGCCAGTATTGCTGAGGGGGAGAGCAGCCAGGATGAATGCTAGACTGAAAAACCCTCATGCATACAGGTACACAATACCTCACTTAGTCTCACACATCCACACATGTACGCACGCATACACACACACACACACACACACACACACACACACACACACACACACACACACATATACATATATTATACATATATATATATATATATATATATACACCCTTAATGAGCTCCAGTTTTCTCTAAACAGACTTCAGACTTCTATTGCACTGTGCAGGCTTCTTCACAAGACAATCTACACCATAAGCGACAACCAAGTGGTACTTTAAAGTGGTAAACAAAAACAGTGTTTATTGTGAAGTGGTCCTCCTTCGCTTCTTAATTTGAGAAGCGCTCGGCATATTAGCAAGCAGAAATCACTCTTCCCGGAGGAACAAAAGTTAACATTCTGTTGGCACAGGAGCTGAAGAAGAGAAAGGAAATAAAACTAAGCATTTTACTTGTTTTTCTCTCTCAAGGGCAAAAGAGTTACTGTCCCGTCTTTTTATAATGCCACCAGCCGCACCCCGTTTCACCCCTCTTTTGGCAAGGTGCCATAAAAACTCTTGCAAGGAGGGGGAACATTAGTATTTCTGCGAGTCAACACCGTTGTTTTCGTGTGGACCTTTGCTCTGATTAAGGATCTTGAACAGTCTGCTGGCATTTTTTATTCCCTCCTAAAACTCATTTTCTCGCAGGGAACCTTCAGACATTCTACAAAGATGGGGTCGGCTTTGTCAGTGACCTCTGGCACTGACTGTCTGTGGAGCGCATCCCAGATGGGTTGGACTCTGGCCCACACTTCTTCCTGCTCCCTTGCTTGCCCTGTCTCTCACTATCTGTTGCTCTCCCCTTCTCCCACCACCTCTCCACTTCACCCTCCCGATAGGACAGAGCAAAGAGCTTGGGTCGCTTGGCACAACGACTGAATACTGGAGTGACCTTGCAGGGCTCCCTAATGGAGAACTTGGCATTGTTCCACAGTTTCTCAGCCAACAGGCATGCATCCCTTTGCCACCACCGCCACCTCCTCTCAGTCTATAGATCCGGGCTATACTCACCTCTAACCCATCCTCCCTCCGTGTCCCCGCCCGAGAGCTGGAACACATCACATCAGTGACATTAATTGTCACCAGCAACAGTGGCTGATAAAAGCTCCCTGCTCCCCTTTCACTGCAGGGATACAATCGAGCCACGTGGGAATTCAGTTGGCTCCATGAAACCTATGCAATAAGATGACAGAATAAGAGACTTTTGTTTGTCTGTGTGCGTGTGTGTGTGCATTTATGGTTCTTTGCATGTCTGTGTTTGTGCTGGAATCTCATTAGCCCACTGTAACCCTCAGGAAATAAATGTGATGGGATTAACCGATAAGTAGATAAATCGTATCTAAGAGTATTATGTCGGGATAAAACAGTCCTTAAGTCATCTTGGATGATGCGCTCCTAAAACACACTCCCTACAGTCACCCAACAATATTATTATGATGTTTCCTTTGCGCTGATTGCTTTTCAGAGCTTGCACTTAACATGAGTGATGAATTGTAGCAAAATGTGGCAAATTAAAATGAATATTTAATGGCTTAATTAATAGAAATGTACCTCATTGCACATTCATGCTATAACATACAGGAATGGTTAAACATTAGCAAATAAATCAAGCTCTAAAGCCAATAGCCTCTGCTATATACTTAAACTCTATTAAATGCTCAGATCACACTGGCAATAGATTGATGTAGGGTTTGGATGTGTAGATTTAAGTTTCTTTGCTGAAATTTAGTAATTTAAAACTCTGAACTTTCTTAACTAAAATTACATGTTGAGTTACTTTTTGTGATAATCATAAGTAGGACTGCATGGTTTTATGCCAGTACTTTAACAGGCTGGCCTCTTTGTCCTGTCAAAATCTGTTTTAAAGTACTGATGGAGGCTGAAATGTGATCAGCTAAGATATATCTCCTTTTATCATCAGCGAACACTTTGTGCTACTGCTGCAACACTGCCATTAATTCCGAGCACAGCTGATGGAACTGGATGCAGAGAGAAGGCTAGATGTAATGCTGTTAAAACTGGTTCTGAGTCTACAAACTCATTTTGATTGTGCACAGATGATTCCACAACATTAATAAAATAATCACATTTTAAGCCATGTCTAGTGCAGTAAAGATATAGTATAGTTTATATCACCTTACCAAAGATGAACCAACCATGTGCTGCATTTGTTCACTGCAATTATATATACTGCAATTGACATTAACCTCTATTTTTGTACTTACTTGTTTGTAATGTGTTTTTGTTTTGATAAGCCTAGTACTGTCACGATCTGAGGAAACAGACCGTGCGGTGGTGTGTGTGGTGGACCCAGGTGCGAACACAAGAGAGTAGACCGGAGCAAACTGGAACTGAAAGCGAGCCTTTATTATGGCTGGTGACTGGTCTCAAAAGAAACAGACAAGGATGAGGGCAGCACGAGAGCAGTAACTAAACAGAAATCTAAACTGGGAACAAACTATGGTAAGGCTATGGCTGAGGATACAAAAGGCTGGGCATGGAAACACGGAGGGTGGGAACACAGACGACACGACACAGACTTCATGAAACACAGAACTAAATACACATGAGGGATGATCAGGGGAAGTGGCCACACATGGGAGCACAGCTGACACACATGAACCTAACGACAGGACAGGAGAGGTGAAACTAAATACACTGACATTGAATACAGACTTTCAAAGTAAAACAGGAAACATGGAGATTAGACATGACATGAACTAAACATAACCACGCAGACATGACGCATGAACCAGGGAGACTTAGTACAGGGGGAGATGACATAAACAACTAAGGAACAAGACTAAACTGCAATCTAGAAATAAACTAGGTGAACTAAGCTAAGGCACAAATGAATACAAACGATACATAAAACTCAAACACTGGGTCGCTCGACCCAGGACCATGACAAGTAACTTGATGATTCCTAGATTACATAAATAAAGTTTGTAATCTGAATCCTGTTAGATGTGTCCACAATAGGGTCACAGGTTTGGAACATAAGTAACTCAGTTACTTATATATACCTCTTGTGGACAAATGACCTGAAAAGCAACACCCAGCAGGTCATATGAAAGCAAGAGTTATGAGCCCCCAGCAGAGTGTCCTTCTACAGTCTGTCTGGAGTATCCTCTTTGTGTCACATGTTTCGTGTTGTATGAGAGTGCATTTGTTGACAGTGTTACGGGAACACTGGACGTCAATGACAAATTAAAAGCAGATCAGGATATATCAAGAAAATGTTTCTTCCTTTTGGCTTAAGGTGACCTTTTCGATGCTTGATGCAAAAAACTTCCACGTACATTTAAAAAATCACAGAAATGTAATGAAGAAGTAAAAAACATGCTTTTAAGGTAAAATTCTCTAACCACCTGGGCAGAGGACAAAATGTTATCTCTGGACAAGTCTGGCTTTGCTCTGACCTTACGTGGACCTGTGGTTCAGTGCAGTGTTCAACACTGAAAGTGTAATTAATGCACTATTTCTGAATGACTAACAGAACAAAAGAGCTGAAGAAAGCTTGTTTTGTCCAAAATAGCTGGCAAGAATTTTAATGAGCCTCCATAACCAAATTTTCCTACACCCTTGAAGACAATGGACAGGCAAGCACAGTAAGGATTAACAGTGTCCAGGGCCACTCCTATTTTGAAGCCAAATATTTTCAGCTGCACTTGTATACGTGTCTCCGACAGGATATGAACATCAGACCTTTTTTATACTACTGACATATTTAGTTTAAAGAAAATCAAAAGTTATTCTTTTCAATCAAGACCTTGGAACAATCAGAAGGACCAAGCCCGAGGATCTCAAACTGTGCTCTAGCTTGCACAGGACTTCAAGGATTGTGATAGCCACAGGACATAGCCAGCTGAGCCATGAAAGTAGAATCTTAAAAAATCAATTCTGAAACTCACAGGTAGCTGCAGTGGAGATCATTTCTCCTTCAAGGATTGCTGCAGCATTTTGGATGAGTTCTAAGGGGGAAGAAACATTTTTCAGAAACTGCAGAGAGGAACAGAGTGAGTCACAGTAATCCAAATGAGGGAAAAATGTATATATATATATTTATTTATTTATATATGTATACGGAGGACTTTCTCTAGCTGTCCCTGGGATGAAAAGGCCTCAGTTTAGAAACATTTCTACTGTCAGCAGGTGGCTTGCTTGGATGTGCAATTGGCCAGCCAGGTAGATAAGATACAGCTTTAGCGCACTGTCACTGTGGACTTGTTGGGAAATCACTAGGGTGTTATAAATAGGAAAAGGTAAATGAGCCAACCATTTGACACCTCACATTTGATGTAGCAGCACTTTCCTTGTGATTCCAAGGTTTCTCTGTAGCAAAAAAGAGAGTAGCTGGGCTCCCTTTCTTTCCAGAATATGTCCAATCTTGTACCAGTTTTACAGTTAAAAGGGGAAAAAAATAAGATTCAATGAGAAATAGCACCTCGAAAGAACGAAAAAAAATCAAACATTATCATTACTTATTTTTTGCTGAAAGGAAAAATATGTAATGGTAATGTTTGATGTCCCTGTCCCTACATCAACTGCCAACAGTGTTGCTCAGTGACAAGCCAAAGTTGAAGTAGAACACGATGCCCCTTTTTTTGAATGCTCAGAATGCAACATTGAAAAGACATTCTACATCTGAACAATATGCTAGTTAAATACAGATGTGCGTCTGCATTTGTGATACTTTTTAAAAATATAATAATAACAACAATAATAGTAAACAATAGTGACAAACACTCAAAATTATAACTTTTGCTGGTAATCTGAAAAAAGACACGGTGTGATTCATTTGTTTTCTTAAAAAGAAGATTTTGCCATTCAGTTTCTACACTACTGTACAAAAGTCTTTAGCCACCACGCATTTCCATATAATTTGTGAGGAAAATGGAAGATAGGCACAGCAGTTGGTTGAAACTTGTGCAGTCTTACATGGAAATACATGGAATTTCAAGTGAAATTTGATATCTTGTATGGCCACATTTATCCTTCACCACAACCTGAACTCAGGCGTTTTTGTAATTTCTTTCAATAGTATTCAGGAAAAGTTCTCTGGGCTTAAATGATACACCAAAGCTTTTCTTTTCATGTCGGCTGCCTATGTTTTAATAATGTTTAGAGTGTTTTTCTCTGGAGGGGTCAATCCATGAAAATGTGGGCGATCGTGGCTTAAGTGTTGGGAGTTCGCCTTGTAATCGGAAGGTTGCAGGTTCGAGCCCCGTCTCGGTCGTTGTGTCCTTGGGCAAGACACTTCACCCGTTGCCTACTGGTGGTGGTCAGAGGGCCCGGTGGCACCAGTGTCCGGCAGCCTCGCCTCTGTCAGTGCGCCCCAGGGTGGCTGTGGCTACAACGTAGCTTGCCATCACCAGTGTGTGAATGGGTGAATGACTGGATATGTAAAGCGCTTTGGGGTCCTTAGGGACTAGTAAAGCGCTATATAAATACAGGCCATTTACCATTTACCAAAATGTCTCGTTGTGTGTTTTTCTGACCAGCTTTTGCTTTTACTGCATTGGCTGTATGTTTGGAAGGATTGTAATGCTGGGAAATTAAGCTGTTACCTCCTGACTTCTTAGGAACATACTGGCAATGATTTAAACCACATATTTCAAATTTGGATTCATCACTCCAGAACATCTGCTGTCAAAATGAATAATAACAGCTGGAAATTATACAGTCTTTTCTTGTTTTGCCACTAATTTTCAATACGGTACTTTGTAATTTGGCATACCTCATCTTTTTCTCTTTTAGTTTTTCTTCTTAAGGATTGGCTTAAGATTAATTTTTTCCTGATTTTGACTGTTCATTTGCTTTTCTTTACCTCTCCAACCTTTTAAGATCTTCAGATAACTACTGCTCAATATCACTTGAAAACAACAAGATGTAAAAACAGCTTTTTTGTGGCTAAATAATACAGTAACATTTTGAGTAACACTACTTTTTAAACTGTTTTCTTCCAGTGTGTTTTACATAATCTCATTAGAAAGCAAATGATAATTTTAAATCTGTGACTGTATGTGTGTTTTTCAGTGTGTACATATATAACAGTTAAAGTTAAGTCACAGATGTGGATAACAAAGGTTCCCATAGAGATTTGGCTGATTTAACCTGTTTTTTATGTGCATATTAAGTGACATTAATGAACCTGCCTCTGTTTACCTCTAAGACACCTCTTTCAACCTGACCTTCGCAGAATTTTTTTTACACACAGATTTAAATCACATAACTACACAAAGAGCAAAGAAAAACAAAGGTTGCATTAACCTAATCCTGTAACTTGTAAAGATACAGAACATTTTTTGTGAATAACACCACTCTGGTGTTATTCGCAGGCACAACACAGTTTGGAACTTCCACCACCAAAACCCCAAATGTGGACACTTGGAATAGACCCTTTGGTTTCACAATTACACCCTGTGGGTAAGTTTAATTTTTCAATATGAAAAGAAAGCATGTACCCTATTCTCATGCAGAGATACTGGAGCAGGCTTGGTCATATCATCAAAACGGAGATTAGTGCCATCATAAGGATAGCTCCGTCATGGTTCAGCTGGGTGTGGCCGATGTGGATCCCTGCCTCCTGTAACCCTCTTGGGGCAGGCCTACCATCGTCTCACCTGGGCAGCGCACCTGCGGTTAATTTTGGACAATCAATGGAGGGAGGGTGTCTGTGAAGGTTCTCAGTCATCCAGGTCATCGTAGTCGAAGGAGTTTGCAAAGAAAAGCGTCTGGACTGAACAACATGGTGTATGCTGTACAGTGCAGCGAGGAATGCCCAGACCTCTACATCGGAGAGACCAAACAGCCACTTCACAAGCGTATGGCACAACATAGAAGAGCCACCTCCACAGGACAAGACTCAGCAGTCCATCTGCATCTTAAGGATAAAGGTCACTCTTTCGAGGATGCCAATGTTCACATATTGGACAGAGAGGACAGATGGTTTGAAAGAGGAGTGAAAGAGGCCATCTATGTCCACTGTGAGCGACCATCTTTGAACAGAGGCGGTGGTTTACGACACCAACTGTTAGATTTGTATTGTGATTGTCATTTATGCTTAGAAATATCTACTTATATATTCTTAGAGTTTTATAATTAGGTGTAGATTGGTAGAGGTTTGATCCTTAATAGTCTGCAAGCTTTGTGTGCATTCCAGAGCTCTCTGACTTTCACACCCACATTTTAGGAGCATGGGAGAGGCCATACCTTGTCTTATTGTTTTATGGTAGGATAAACGTATCTATGTCTGTTTTAGTCTAAGTGCCTTTTGTTTAGATGGACGGCTCTGGGGAGTCTTCCTGGGGTCACAGTTTGACCCCCACACACAAGGTATTCTTTGTTCACATGTATACCTATGTCATATGTTAATGAACCTATGTATATTCATGTAACCACAATAAAAGAGCAGTGTTACGGGGGAACGGACGAGAGCAACTGGGGTCAAGCGAAGGAACGGCGCCTGTCCAGTTCTCTCCCGTGCACGTGAAACATAAAGAATGTTGCCTACTTCGTGTCTTGCTTGCTGTGTAATTACATTGCCTTCAACGTTCCAGCGAATAGGTTTAAGCTACAAACCTATCATTAATTGGTCCTTCGAGCCGGATCCCTGGAGTCGGCATTCACCGAGGAGAGAACCCTGGCGTCAGCGAGACGTGAGAATTTGTCATCGGGCCGGTGGATTAGCTGTCTGTTTTCTCTCTTCGATGAATGACGATCGGCGGGATCCGTGGCTGATATTACACGCTAAGCAACACCAAGTAAGTTCAAAGAGAACGACTAAGAGATTACTGTAGCTGCGCGGGTTCACGCGAGCACGGTCGCGCGGCTTGCACGCGGACCTTAGCCGTGCGGTTTCACGCAGGCTTATAAAAAAGAGAGCGACGGCTCCTTAATTGTACGGCCGCGCGGTTTCACGCGGGCCTATGCCGTGCGGTTTCACGCAGGCAGGTGCAGCTCAGTGACAGCGTGGGTACACGCGAGTCCAGGAGCTCAATGGCCGTGCGGGTTCACGCAGGCTGGGGAAAGTTATAGGCCTAATTTTTGTTGTTTGTGAGCGAGGATATTTGTTGTGTTTGTGTGAATGCTGCGGAGCAGGCGTGGTCTGTGACACGGTTGTTGTTATCATGGGTTCCCGAGCAAGTAAGACTGCCTCACAGGGAGACAACACATTTTTGCCAGAATTTACTCCCAACAGTGGGAGGTATTTATATTCTCATAATTGTCATGAACGTAAACTGGTCGCGGGAGAATCTCAAATGTTAGAAGTTTTCAGGAAAACAGCAGCCTTGAAGAGCGTGTGGAGAAGGCCAGCCCACATCAGCAGCAGTTAAGCTATGCTCTGGTGAATGGCTTTCCCCCACTCCGTGCTGACACAAAATGTTTAGATGATTCTTTAGATTTCCCTGATCAACAACGGCCTGTGCTCCAGACCATTACTTTAGCCAGTTGCTAACAGTAATCTGCATTAAGCTTAGGGTTGCTCAAATTCAGTACAATGACATATGAGATGAAGTAAAATAGGTAAATATTTTACCTAATGACGTGCATAGAGGCACTTGACCTGTTTGAAAGACTGTCGTCTTATTATGAGCCATTGTTGAGATATAGAGCACACCTGTGAAAACAACTATTATGCTGAACCCTGTGTGAAGCAGCTGAAAACTACATGATGGAGAAGCTGAAAATGTAAGTCTTTGCCGCTGTGGGCAAAGCACCCAACCACTGTGTGAGGTTGCGTTGCGGTCTCTTCTGAGCTGATGAGCAAGCTACACATTATCAGATCGGGAGCTGGCTGAGAACTCATCAAAGAGAGGGAAACAAAACAATGATAATTATGATAACTGGAGTGTGCAGCGTTTCCGTGAGTTCTTTCAGGTGCGCAGCAGTTTTCCTGTCTCTTGATTCATGTGTGTAGAGTGTTCATAGCATCAGCATCATGTTTGTGTTTATTTGCTTTGTTGGGTTGAAAAATAATTAAATAAACTTGTGATCATACTTATGGATCACCATGGCACATATCATCAGCCATGTGATTTATTTATGCAGATGAAAAAAGTGAGTGTGAATGTGCCTGACGTCACAGTGTGTGTGCGCTGTGTAAACGTAATTGTACGTAATTGTCACAAATTGTGAGAGTGGTGATTCTGCAGGTCACCAGCTAGTGTAAAGAAAAAAAAAGAGTAAAACAGAGACAAAATCTACATTGTAGATGGAAAATAATAGGAAAGAGGTTTTGTGTTTATCAGCCAAGAACAACTACAATCTCATTTTCTGCTTTTAAGAAAGGAGAGTTCAAAAAACAGAGAGAGTTCTGTGTGTTGGTTAAGCAGTGATAATAATAATGGAAATGTCTTAGTTTTGTCACTTTCAGATGAAAAGCAGACCTGGATCATTTTCCACATGCAGCAGTCGGAATAAAGTTATAGTTTGACATCATTGGAAACATTCAGGCCAATTTCTGCAATTTTTGGCTAACTTATTTACAGCTCCATGTGTCCCTCATCCTCACAAGCGAGCTCTCACTCCTCCCTGAAGACAAGGAATGCAGTTCCAAAGAGCAATAACATGGCAGATAAAGAGACAGCAGCGAAGTCCTGAGCAAAGAGACCCAGCAAGCAGCAGCAGTGTGGACAAACAGCAGTGGAGAAGAAGAACAAACCATCATCCTGATTGGATGAATGACACTGTGTTTCCAGCAAGCTGCAACTTCACTGTGCCTGTGAAGAAAACTTTTGAAAAGAACCTATGAGGAGAACTGAGGAGACTGTTGGAGTTTGACATTTGCCACCTTTGGAGAAGATGGCAAGAAGAGACAGTGGAACACAGGACAAAGCTGAAGAAGAACTGCCGGCTGTTGGACTGTTCAAGTGGGAGAGGACAACAGAGTGGGAGCAGTAGGTGAGAACACAGAGGAGGTTGCTGTTGTTTAATGTGGGAAATCAAAATTTGGGTTAGCAAACCTGGGGAAAAGAAAACTGACTGCTTAAGTGGGAAAATTGTGAAGGAATCTGAAACACTGCAAAAAGAAACATATACAAAATCACACACACAAGCAGAACATGCATTAACCCTACTAACACAAACAAGAGAGCTCATGAAGATTAGACAGGATCTTGAGCATGTGAGTCTGTTTATCATCTTATCCAAGTCACTTAGTGTGATAAGAAGTGATGCAAAGACCAGTGGACTCATAGCACATTGGTTGAAAATGATCAATTAATAGCAGAGAAGTGTGTAGGAAAGGCAGCTTTAAGAACATGCCCTGCTGGAGATGCAGCTCCACAGGCACATTGATTAAACCTGCCTAATAACACAAACACACATGCAATGAAAATCAGCTTGTTATCTCTCATCAGTGTTAAAATAGTGTAAATTTAGCAGATGCTTGTTATCAAATGCTGAATTTATCCAATGCTGACAATTAACTAACTATGTTGCAGGACAACAGTTTAATTTTTGTGGGAAAAAAGATTCTGGTTTGACCAACCAGTGATCAGAAAATAAATTTAGTTGGTAATATAGTAAATTGGGGGATGCTTTCTGCCTGATTGATGCAGCACAAAATATTTTACTGTATGAGGGAAAATTCTATTTTTGTGATAATATTTTGAACATGCATTTCTGTTGTCCTGTTAACTTAGTGGGTTAATAGCTGATATGCAAATTAGTTGATAGTTCTTAGATTAATGAAAGGTGACTGAATTCTAGTACGAGTGAATGGGATGTGTTGGAGTTTGTTAGAGTGGAGACTCTAAAACACTGAGTTTCCTGTTGTGATGTGCGAGTGAATCCTGCACCCGGATACACAACTCTGAATACATAAGAACAAATGTCTTTTGCGAAATGCATGACAACATGTCACATGCTTTATGATGACGGGAAAAAGGAAATTAAATAAAATTTGTGGCCTAAATGAGTGAAAAGTACAGTCCTGGGGATTAAAATTCATAGCTAATGAGACATGAGGCTTATGTTGTGTGTTGTGCGGCTGATGGTTGGTTTGGAGTTAATCTAGCTGATGATTTTTCTTTTGTTGTAAAGTTGAGCCTGCCAATTAGTATGATGGTATGATAAACCATGCTAATGGTATGATTTACCCTCCTGAGATGAGGAGCGTGTGTCATGACTTAACGAGACCTTTTTATTTTGATACTTTCACAGTGCACTGAAAGTTTTGTTTGATGATCTCGTTTGGAGCAGATCTGCACGATTAGAACAGAAGCGCTATACGACACGTCGTCGAGAAAATTGTTGCAAGTGAGTTTCTCCAAAAGATTACAATGGGCTCTGGAGAAAGCCACTTATATGGGACAATTAGAAAATAGGTCCCTACCCAAAAAGGATTAAGCGAGATAATCCGATCTAAAAAATTCTTCTTTTTCTTTTTGAAATGATGTCATTTTGCTGAGAAGTGGAAACGAAATCCGATGACAGTTTCCACTGTCAGCAAAGAAAGGATGAATGAATGAATGCATGAATGAATGAGTGGAAGAGAAATAAAACTGACTGACTGACATCACTGTGTGAAGTTAACCCCCACCTGACAAAGGTGCAGATGAATCTATGTGTGTTTCTTTTTACAGGAGCAGAAAGATGACAACAACATTGAGGTTGCGTGACGATTTAACCTTTTAAATGCCACTTTCTGTGTCTGTGCATCTATCAGGGGTGTTATTCACTACCTTGTGTTGCTCACAGAGGTACCTGTGACAAAGTGTGTATACACCTGCGCAGCGCTAACTTTTCTACAGCATTACAGTCTTCATGTGATTTATACCAGGATAGCTGGTTGATGTTTTCTACTACAGGATTTCTGGGTTTACGTGTGAAGAAAACTGTGTTTACAGGTTATGAGTTGGTGATGCTGTTACACTGTGTTGTTGGGGAAATGTTAAAGGTTACTTTGACGATGTGAATAACATGTAAAACATTCCCTGTGTTGAAACTAGTGCCACTTCTGTCCACAGCTATGGTCTTTATGGTCTTTTTATAGCACCTCTGGACCCTGTCAATTTGTGCCTGACCTCCAGGATTGTCCATGTGTGTTGTTAATGTTTGTTTTTCTAAGAGTGCATGTAGAGGATTCAGCAGAGACGGACAAGTAACATGAGAAAGCAACTAAGAGATGCAGTGTTTATGGAAGTTTAATATGGGGCTCATTAGCTGGCCACTACTGAGCTCCTAGTGTTAAATACATGGAGTGACTTTGCTTAAGGGAAGTCACCGATTACATTAATGTTAACTGAGTACATGGGATGATCCATGTCTGAGGCAGATTATGGCAATAATTGTAGTTTACTGATTTGAGAGAACCTGCACATGATACTTGTCCTGTTGATGCTGAATGCTTTATTACTCTAATGATACAATTGTTTATGAGCGTGAAGGTTGATTTTACTTCCAGATCTTGTTTTCCAGGCCACGATGGTGTGTATGCAGGCTCCAGACAGAGCCAGGTTTTAAGCAAACTTACTGTGCAAAACACACTAACATCTTTTATTGCAGGGTTACGGAGCTACTCCAGAGGAGGTGAAGCCCTGATGTTGCCTGGGACATGATCTAGCTAATCTTTTTCTTTCAGACAGGAATCTAGGTTGGATGAGTTGACTCATGGGAGTGTCCATGCGTCAAGAGGAGGGGTCCAGAGTTAAAGAGTTACATGAAACTATCTTTTCTATGTTTTCTAACCTATGTTTTTATGATTTTTGTGTGCTTAACAGTTCATCTACGGGTATTAAACCTATGCAAGTGGTGCATCTGTGTTCAGATGAGACTTTGATGGTCCATAAATGAAGCTCACTGAACTAAAGAATGTGGTTTGATGATGCTTTACATGCTTTCCAAGTAGGAGTTTTTCCTCCTAGCAAGGAAATACAGGTGCAGCAGTCAGAGTATTGCTGAAAGGAATCTCCTGAGAAATCTTCTGAGGCCCAGTGAGAAGCGAGAACCCATTCCAGGCAGAGCTGACAGCCCAGGCAGTGGCTGAGGTCAAAGGTCGAGCTGTTTGGGGCCCATCATGAGATCAGACTTTGGAGCTACAGCAAGGACCATGAAGCTGCGTTGGAATGAGAGCTGTGCCAAGGGGGCTTTCCAGAGGCCAACAGAAGAGATTGTGGACAACAGACGGGCACCTGAAGGATGAGGGGAGCGTGCCAAGCTCCATCGACAACGCGGGCGGAGTTCGAGGATGACATCATGATTCTGTGAAAAGCACAGGAACCAGAAGCTATGGTGGTGATGACAGCAGTTTCCTATGAACATCACCTAATGCTGTGTCACTATACTGTGCATACGATGACACTCTGAAGACTGCTGGGATCATAACAGCAGTAAGATAACTGGATCCAGCACCCTTTCCACAGAGGGTTTTTCCTGCAGAGGATGGACAATGGAGGAGTCATAAATATCCCCCACAGGACAGAGGCCTGAAGTGAGGTGATGGGGGTTGGCAGAGGCCATAAAACTCGAGTGCTGAAGAGGTCTGCAGCTTTCAAGATAGCTGAGACCCATGTTGACAAACAACAAACTCAACTGGTATGTTTGAATGTCTATTCTACATACATTTGGACTCTGGTCCTATGAACAGTGATGGAAACAACTGGAAGAGACATTTATGACGTCCTGCAGAACTTAAACCACTCTGCAGAGAGACGTGTGATTTACATGTCTCGCAGAGGAGCACAACCAAGCTGGAGTGTTTTTGAAAATGTTAATTTCTCTTATGACCATTAACAATTCATTTGTTTGCTTGTAGGATGCAGTTTACCATTGTATGAGATCAATGAGAACTTGGATAACTGCTAATATATTTGTCAAACTGTGTACGTTTACATATGCTGAGTATAAAATGTTTGCATTGACACTGTCAGACATGACGTGATCATAACTGGGTACTTTTCTAGCATAATTGCCAAAAGGGGGGAAATGTTAGATTTGTATTGTGATTGTCATTTATGCTTAGAAATATCTACTTATATATTCTTAGAGTTTTATAATTAGGTGTAGATTGGTAGAGGTTTGATCCTTAATAGTCTGCAAGCTTTGTGTGCATTCCAGAGCTCTCTGACTTTCACACCCACATTTTAGGAGCATGGGAGAGGCCATACCTTGTCTTATTGTTTTATGGTAGGATAAACGTATCTATGTCTGTTTTAGTCTAAGTGCCTTTTGTTTAGATGGACGGCTCTGGGGAGTCTTCCTGGGGTCACAGTTTGACCCCCACACACAAGGTATTCTTTGTTCACATGTATACCTATGTCATATGTTAATGAACCTATGTATATTCATGTAACCACAATAAAAGAGCAGTGTTACGGGGGAACGGACGAGAGCAACTGGGGTCAAGCGAAGGAACGGCGCCTGTCCAGTTCTCTCCCGTGCACGTGAAACATAAAGAATGTTGCCTACTTCGTGTCTTGCTTGCTGTGTAATTACATTGCCTTCAACGTTCCAGCGAATAGGTTTAAGCTACAAACCTATCACCAACTGTCTGCCATCTATAATCCAGTTTTGAGTTCCCTCCCCAGACGCCTTAACGCCCACTCACATCCTGGGCCATCTGACCTCAGGAATTCACATGACAAGGTGGGGCCAGGTTTCACAATGGGCTCACCCGAAACCCTGGCTGATTAGGTCCCACACCCACTTTCACACCTTGGCGCATGTGATTAGAGGATCACCAGGGGGTCCTTTGTCCCTCATTGGGGGGATACTCCCACTGGGTTTAAATCTGGGACTCTCGGCCATTTGACCTTAGAACTGAAGAAGCTTCTCGGATGAGAGGTGAAACGTCTTCAAGCAACTCAAAGAAGTCCAGACGCTTTTCTTTGCAAACTCCTTCGACCCCAATGGAGGGAGGGTATTTATCGCCAGTTTCACTGCCACCTCGATGCCAGTTTGTCAGCCCACCTAAGTTGGCAACAGCTTCTAATACTAAGCTTGAGAGCCAAGTTCCTTATACACTTACCTTGTTGTCTTTTCTCCTAGCTCAACTTGTCCACTATACCACGACATCATCACTTTGGTTCACCTGCTAGACTCTGGACACAAACCAGCGCAGGATTCTCAGCTAGACTCCTGAGAGCATCATCAACCACACCACCTGCCTGCCCTCCTGCCATCCACTGGGACCTCTGCCTTCCCCCTCTGAGCCTCAGCCTCCTGCCGAACTAAGCCATTCCATTCCAGCAATCACTATAGCTCCAGGACCAACCCATGCACCCACTAATTCCTTGCCTCTCTCTCTCCCTCTAGTACGCTCAGCAAGCACTGCATCAGTCTCTGTTTAGGTAACGTGCCTCCGGTTGCTGTGCTAGGATCACCTGCCCTGTACTGTATTGTGTTAAGCCAAGGTTCTAGGTTTTGTTCCTCCCCCACATTAGCGTTCTGCCCACCAAGCCCATTGTATATCACACCATGCCAAATTCCTAGGTTTATCTCTCCTTGTTTTCCTTGTGGTAAATAAAACCACTTCGTCCCACACTTAGGTCCAGTTTTGTACAGGCCTCCGGCCTCCTTGAGATAGCTCTGAGTCCACACTGTACACCTGAGGGAGGAAACAAAGGAGGATCCCCTAAGATACCATTGGCTTTGTCAGCATAGCTCAAGAACCTCAATCCACAGCTGAAGCAGCATTCCTAAAACTGGCCTTAGACTCAAAGATCTGAAGAACCTTTGTTACTGCCTTACATGCCAAAAAGACTTTTGAGCACAAAGTAGAAGAAGATAAGAAGATAACTTTGTGTGTATCTTATTGGTGTCTCGATGTGGTGGAAAAGCAGGTGTGACGCTCTGGGATGAGAATGTGATGAGTATCCAGTTGTGTGCATGAATCTATATTATTATAATATAACTGTCTGGAAGGCATTCATGGACTGTTATGTGGCCAAGGACTAAACAAATAGCAATAAACCTAAAAAAGAAAAGTTCCAACAAGAGTAATACATTAAACTCATGTTTGATCCCTGACTCTCACGCTGCTAGCTGGTCATTGTAAATGAATCTTATGAGTCATGAATGATGAAGTTATTTAGTCCAACATGATATTTGTTAAAACTTTATACTTATATGTTTTTGGTCAGCTACAGCAGCAGGTCTTAGTATCTCATGGCCAGACACACTAGTTTGCATTTAAGTAATGGCATGTAGTGTTCAAACATATGAAGCTATACCTTAAAAATGATCTTGCTTTCAATTTTATTGCAAATTGCCTCTGTTTAGCCAGTGGTCTATGATGTTTTCTCAGAAGAGTTTTAAAAAATGGTGTGCTTCTGCTAAGACGGCCCGGGTAAAGTCTTAAAATACTCATCTAGTCAGCAGGCAGACCTGGCACTAGTCCAAACAAAGCAATGAACAAATATTTTTCTACAAAATATGAAAAGACAAAGTAAGACTAAGCTGATGATCAAAAGCTGAGGTCCATCTGGGACTACAGCAACTCAAGAAAAGTTGTCCAAGATAGTTGCACTAATCAATTTTACATGAACAATGAAAAAAAACAAAAAAAACAACTCTGTAGTATTCACATGAGAAGTGCCACAAAAAACTGTCACTGATAAGCTCTGAACTTTGTGGAGCAGTTTAGTCTTCTTCAGTGCATTGTCTCAGTCACGATCTTACATTTCTCCTTCCAGCCCCTCTCCAATAGCAGGCAGCTGCCCAGGACCACACTGCAGTCAGACAAACTCAGCTACTACTACAGGGAGTGCAGAATTATTAGGCAAATGAGTATTTTGTCCACATCATCCTCTTCATGCATGTTGTCTTACTCCAAGCTGTATAGGCTCGAAAGCCTACTACCAATTAAGCATATTAGGTGATGTGCATCTCTGTAATGAGAAGGGGTGTGGTCTAATGACATCAACACCCTATATCAGGTGTGCATAATTATTAGGCAACTTCCTTTCCTTTGGCAAAATGGGTCAAAAGAAGGACTTGACAGGCTCAGAAAAGTCAAAAATAGTGAGATATCTTGCAGAGGGATGCAGCAGTCTCAAAATTGCAAAGCTTCTGAAGTGTGATCATCGAACAATCAAGCGTTTCATTCAAAATAGTCAACAGTGTCGCAAGAAGCGTGTGGAAAAACCAAGGCGCAAAATAACTGCCCATGAACTGAGAAAAGTCAAGCGTGCAGCTGCCAAGATGCCACTTGCCACCAGTTTGGCCATATTTCAGAGCTGCAACATCACTGGAGTGCCCAAAAGCACAAGGTGTGCAATACTCAGAGACATGGCCAAGGTAAGAAAGGCTGAAAGACGACCACCACTGAACAAGACACACAAGCTGAAACGTCAAGACTGGGCCAAGAAATATCTCAAGACTGATTTTTCTAAGGTTTTATGGACTGATGAAATGAGAGTGAGTCTTGATGGGCCAGATGGATGGGCCTGTGGCTGGATTGGTAAAGGGCAGAGAGCTCCAGTCCGACTCAGACGCCAGCAAGGTGGAGGTGGAGTACTGGTTTGGGCTGGTATCATCAAAGATGAGCTTGTGGGGCCTTTTCGGGTTGAGGATGGAGTCAAGCTCAACTCCCAGTCCTACTGCCAGTTTCTGGAAGACCCCTTCTTCAAGCAGTGGTACAGGAAGAAGTCTGCATCCTTCAAGAAAAACATGATTTTCATGCAGGACAATGCTCCATCACACACGTCCAAGTACTCCACAGCGTGGCTGGCAAGAAAGGGTATAAAAGAAGAAAAACTAATGACATGGCCTCCTTGTTCACCTGATCTGAACCCCATTGAGAACCTGTGGTCCATCATCAAATGTGAGATTTACAAGGAGGGAAAACAGTCCACCTCTCTGAACAGTGTCTGGGAGGCTGTGGTTGCTGCTGCACACAATGTTGATGGTGAACAGATCAAAACACTGACAGAATCCATGGATGGCAGGCTTTTGAGTGTCCTTGCAAAGAAAGGTGGCTATATTGGTCGCTGATTTGTTTTGGTTTTGTTTTTGAATGTCAGAAATGTATATTTGTGAATGTGGAGATGTTATATTGGTTTCACTGGTAAAAATAAATAATTGAAATGGGTATATATTTGTTTTTTGTTAAGTTGCCTAATAATTATGCACAGTAATAGTCACCTGCACACACAGATATCCCCCTAAAATAGCTAAAACTAAAAACTACTTCCAAAAACATTCAGCTTTGATATTAATGAGTTTTTTGGGTTCATTGAGAACATGGTTGTTGTTCAATAATAAAATTATTCCTCAAAAATACAACTTGCCTAATAATTCTGCACTCCCTGTATTACAAATAAGGTAAAATGTACTCTTACTGCTATAGTGCTCTTCTACTCTAAATGAGCACTCAAGAACCCTTTTTATTACAAGGTACAGGCACTTTATTCTACACCCTGAAGATGGATGCTTTCAAACTATCATACACACACTCACAGTCTGTTGAATGCATTTTGGGGTTAAGGTGATCAATAGGAAGCCACTTTAGTGTATCCTCGTTTCAGTTCCAAATAATTCCTGAAATTATTCTGATATCCTTAGTTACAAAGAACCCTGGTGCATTTTCCTGGTTAGTGCAGTTCATTTTGTCTTACCTTTTATACTGCAAACAATAAATGTGTTATTTCAGTTATTTCAAGTGACCACCTCCAATAATAATGCACATATTTCTAAAAATCATTTGGTGGCTATTTTTTCTGATCAATATGACAATCAGAAGAAAGCAAAACCTGCAGTTTGTGCAGGTCCATCAATAATGGAATTAGTGATTGATCATTGCCCATCAATAATTCTATTCATTATACAGAGCATGACACAGATGCCTTATTCCACAGTTGTCTACTTTTCATCTCACCTTTACCTCTTTGTTATTATTTGTAACCTTTGACCAATTTAAAGTCTAATAATACTAATAATTGTTTTTCTTTGTGAAAAACAATTATTAGTATTAGTTCTTACTGAAATAAGAGATCAAATACAATATGCACATTACAGTATAACTGTTCCCTCAAATCATACACAATGAAGTGCAGGTGCAATCCATCCCAAGTAAATATTAATGTGGTTTCAAATCTGCTCTACAACCCTAAAGAGGTGATAACATGTCAGTACTATGTTTTCAGCTTGTTGCAGTTCCCCAAGTGGTTAAGAAATCCATTAATGTAAGTTTAAATATTCATTATTTTACCACCTCGGAGCAGAAAAATGTGCTGTCAGAACGCGGGCTGTGATTGGTTGATTGACAGACAATGGCTTATAGCTTACCAGAATCATTAATGTGACTGATTCCCTCCACTCTAATAAACAGCCAAGCATGACAAGCCATTTGCCACAAGCACTGCCAGTTCCAATCAGTACTGGTCAATAAAAAAACAAATATACTTCGGTTATAACAGAAGCTAAACAGACACAAATGTTCACAGTATTTCTCATAAAGATGACTTTGCTGTTAGAAGGATTTGTGGGTGAAAGTGAAACTACAAGATCAAGAACGTCAGGGGATGCCAATAAAATCACTTGCTTACATGTATTGATATGCTGACAACCCAAAAAATGGCTTGTTTGTACAAAGGCTTACTATAAATCAATATACTTGTCTAAGTTCAGTGACATTATGGTCAGTGACCATCACAGGACTTAATGATGTATTGCTGCACTGCCTTGTAAATGTATTTTAGCCTCTGTTAGAACCAGAGACAGAGATTCAGTCACACTGAAGCACCTGTATGTGTGAGACAGATTCATCTACAGCCAGTAAATTAAATCAATCAATCTACTGACTAATCTGTCATAAGCCTGCTGTGAGATCCAGATAATCTCTGATGGAGGCTCAAAATCCCAAACTTGGGAATGGTTACAGAATCTATGTGCACCTAATATCCCCAGTGCTGTATGAAACCCCAGGTCTAATAACTCAGTGCAGCTATTTTAAGTCCAATATTTTAAAATGAAATACTGATAAGGGCATTTGTTTCAAAGCAACAATCAATCTTTTACTTTTAAAGTGTATGCTTTCTAAGAGTAGGGACACTCTAATAAGTGGACATCAGGTCTAAATGCAAAGTAATTTGTCACATTTAAATTTCATGAGCTATTTATTAAATATGCATGTACACAACTTAAAAGGGACACACTGTATGATTTAAGCCTGTTCTCTGCTCATGACAGTTAAAATTAAAAAAGGTCATTATTATTATTTATTATTATTATTTTATAATACATGGACATGTTCTTCATCAACTCTTGATAACTGCATCCAAGAAAAATCCATCCATCCATCTTGGCAACTTATCCTACTTTGGAAAGTTGGAGGCTTTCCCAGCTTCCACAAGGCAAAAGACAGAGTATATTTTGGACCGATTGCTGGGCCAATACAGTAAATTCAACTCAATAAATAAACATGGAGAAAAATAAGGATCTGGAAACTGAAAGAAGAACATAAAAAAGTCATCAGAAATTACATCAGGCTACAGGCAAAAGTCCTTTACAATGATTAGCCCAAACGTTATGACCTTCCATGGCTTAATGTGCTGTTTGTTCTCCAAGCACTGCCAAAACAGCTCCACCCCACTGACACTCAGTCTCTGTGAGAACGCTGAATATCCTCTGTATCTGAAACATTAACAGCACATCCTTTGCAGTACATCTGGTGAGTTTTAAAGTGAGCCAATCCAAATGATAATTGCTCCAGTAAATTCCATGTTACTGGTTCATGGTTTGTCGCTACTGCTATGCAGTGCAGCTAAATGGTTAAGCGATGCCCCATTCAAACATAATCTCTATAAACAGATATCTGCATATTAATATGGAGAGAGAGAAGACAAAGGGACTAAGGCTTTGATCCTGGAAGTTATTTGGTTGTTGATAGTAGTCCATCTAAAGCCAGAAATCCATTGAACAGTTATTTGGATGCTTTGGAAGTTATTGCACATTTAGTGTCTTGGGTTTTTTTTTTCTTTTAAAGTATGTCCGCATGCATAAACAATGATCCCACATTATATATTCCTTCTGTACCGTCCAAAGATACCTACATTGGAAGCACCCCCAAAATTGCCCATTAACCTCAGAATGAACAAACTAGCCAATGCATTCCGAAAAACAACAAACATCTCAAAAAGGCATCAAGAAGTTGTAGTTTACTCTATGAGTTAACTGATTACTTACATGTTATTAAAATGTGACATTGTAATGTCCCAATCATTGTTCTGTCTGTACTATTTGAAAGAAAGAAAGAGAAAGAACGAACGAAAGAAAGAAAGAGCTACACCACATTTGCTGCATTTTCCCTAAATAAAAAAAGGGGGGGGGGGCAAATGCTAATGAAGCCTGTTCCTCATCTATGATTGAGACTTCGGCACAATCCAAAACCAAATGACATTTTAATAGCATGAATCTATTTTCCTATTCAGATTAGTATTCAGTTATAGCTGTGTGGCAAAATCCTCATAAAAAGCACACACATGTGCCCATTATCATGAATTTAATGTGATGTTACCAGAAAAGAAGACTTCTCTTCACTAATTTATGAGTGTCTTAATTTGCAATGGTTTTAGAAAATGTGACTCACAATTCTAGACTGCTTAATTAATTCATCAGAGAGTTTGTCATTAAAGCGAGTTGTGCTTTTAGCTCATATAAATTACATTAATGCAATTAGAAAGTGAAAGACAAAATGTTCCCGTGCTTTGAAATGTGAGGGATAACAACATATAGCGCGATCTTACAGACACTAGACTTATTTTGGATGTAAATATTGTGAGAGGAAGTGATGTGCCTGGCAATCTAATTTCGCCAAGAGAAAAATCAATGCAATTTCAGCCTGGACAGCAGAGATGTATTTTAATGTCAGGTTTGAGAGAAATCAGACTAAATCTTATGTAGGCAGAGGCTGGCTCATGTACAGTAAATGTCGGATGTGTAAGGTGACATTGATTTTTATATATATTCAGAGGCTCACAATATCAGTGCATGCTTTAGTTATTCTGTATCCAAATGCCATCTGTCACTATTATAATGTATCTCATTCCTTTTCGATATTCCAGGTAGTTTTTTTTTTTTTTTTTTTTTTTTTTTTTTTTTAATCTCAATCTAAACACATGCTGGAGTTAGCTGAGCGGACAAGTATTATTCCCCGTCATATGATTATTACTCCAACTTTGCATTGAGATTTGCCAGACCTAATTATAAAACTGAACTTCCATGGGAGAAAGGCCGACAACATGTCAGTCTCAAACTCATTTATTACGGTGGCAAAAAGGCTTGAAAAGGAACAGTGCAAAAGGAAAGGAAGGAAACAGAGAAGATGAAAGAAAGGAAGAAAAGAGGGAGCGAATGAAAGGGAAGTGGCTCTCTACGGATGGCTTGTCATCTGAGGTGAGACTGAACAGAACAGAGGTAAACAATAGATGTTTGGTAAAAGGCAGAAGCAGTCAGTCAGGCAGTAATAAAAAAAAAAAAGAAAAAAGGGGGAAAAACAGCCTGAAGTCTTTCTGAGGGGAAGCTGCCAGACTCCATTTGTCTGAGCGTGAAGCACACTCTGTCACCTGCCATAACTACCCATCAACCCCCTGGATTTTTTAGCCCCAACAATTCTGTGTAGCCCTGGTGAGTTTTGTGTGTGTGTGGATATCGTCTATGCATATGTGCATCGATGGATCAGTGTGTGTGTTTGTGTGTGATATGGTCTGGATGGTCTCGGTTAGTGTGAAAGCTTGTTTGATGTGTTTGAGCGAGACGCAGGTACTGATACCAGATGACAGTCTTGACTGTGTAGCGCCTTGAGTGTTGACCTGCTATGATGGCTGTGCCAAGTCAAGGCTTCTGTCTGGGCTTATCTAGACCTTCATTTCCTCTTGCTTGGAGACAAGGAGTGTTTGTGTTTCCCTTCTCTGAAGATCAAAGTATCGAATGAAGGACTCTGCACTACCAAAATCAAGACAGCATTGAGCAAACATGATAACACGTGCATTTACGAAGTGAGCATGAATATCCATCTATTTTCTTCTTTTTATCCAGTTAATGGTTGGAAACTATCCCAGCTGTCACAGGATGAGAGACAGGGTACACCATTGGGTCTGTTGAGCATCACTAATTAAACATAATTCCTTTGTATGGCAAGTACATCTGAAGAAATTGACAAATAAAACTGACTTTGACTTTGACTTTGATAATTCCAATGAAACATTAACTTTTTACTTCTATTCAAAAAAAAAAAAAAACTGTTGCTTTTACTTTGTGGTCAGAATTCAAATCTTTTATGTCAGCTGTGGGAGAAGTTGTTTTTTTATCACAACATCTAAATAAAGACTTGATTAAAAGCGATCAATGTCAAATGCTAAATTGTGCACTAGATCTCATAATGAACAGTTATGGCCATCAATAACGTTAGTGACAAACACATCACATCTATTATGACCACTTTATAGTAACAGATCAGTAAAATAACTAGCAATGTTTAAATACAAGCAAGTGAGGCTTACACATAACCATATAATGCAATGCTGAATACTTGATAATTTTGACATTCTAGATCTTGACTACTTTTTTTGTTTTTAATATTAGACCATATTTGGACGAGAGGGTGGAGTGTTACAGTTTAGGAATCCATAGACTGTATAAGTGCCTCACATAGCTGCACATACTTGTTCAGTTTTTGTTAAGCAACATAGAAATAATATAGTCAGTATAATTAAACTATACTGGCTTGCATGTTCTTTACAAAACAAAGAATACACATTCACATCATTTATTTCATTTAGCTATTAATTAGGTAATATATTTATTTAATGAGTTTCTTGTTGGCACATTTTCCAGATATAAAATAAACAGCATGCTCAACAAAAAGGTCTCCATCACTGTGTCCTATAGTCCCAGGTTTTGTCTTATAGTTTTAGTGTCACATCAGCTACCTGTCACTTCAGGAGAGTTTCACACTGTGAAAGTTTAAATAAAACTTGCCTTTTGCTGAGTGCAAAACTTTTTTTTCAGTGCTTGTGACTCAAACTCACTGTTTATTGTTAATCTGAAGGTAAATTCATCTGCAAATTTCTATGACTTACATGCACATCCATATATTATGTGACAGGCTGCTCCCTGTGTCTAGACGTGTTTACCTAATGTCCTCAAGGATGAAAAAAAGAGAGAGAAAGGGATTTCTGCAGACCAGCTTTAAATAACACATCTAGTGTTTTCTTTCATAGCTTATGATAGCGAATGTAGTGCTCACCCACCTGGTTTGTTCCTGTGAAGGACAGCAATTCCAGGTGCAACAAGAAGCGATGCAAATCAATCATTTTATTCTGAGTGAGATAATTTATGATGTGCTCGGAGGGTTACGGATTCAATCTCCACCATGTTCCTACTGTCATGTCCCATGTTTAGGGCTGTCATCAGTCTTCATCAGGCTCCCCGCTCCACTTCTGCCACCCCTATCTCCAGAGTCACGATTTATTCCACAAATAATTGATTATGACAGGTTGCATGCAAAAAGAAAAGGAACTAAATGTGATTAATCACTTTGTTCGATTAATTACAGCTGATTATGCATTTTAAGCGCCAATCTTACAGCAGATGATCACTGGAGAGGTGCCCATATATTCATAGACCTTCACCTGGGATTTAGTCTCTTGTATGTGAAAAAAGCAAAGAGCTTTGTGTGCTCTATAGTGAAGTGGAAAATACTATTTTTTCCCACATTTTCGGTAACCTGACTTTTAAAAACCTAACACATTAATGTCTTTAAAAAAAAAGAATAATTTAACTTGTCTTTTTTGATAATAATAATCCTTGAATCCTTTGAACTGTATTTAATGCCATTAAAAGTCCAAGAGCAAAACTGTGGAAAGCTTGTTGCCCTGTCTGACTTTCCTTGATATTAAAGTAATACAATACCATTCCCACTGAAAATTGCAAATCAGATCACATAAGCAGGTTCACAAAAAAAGCAATTAAGATTCAGTGAAACATGTAATTTAATCAGACAAAAGTGAAGTATTCAGCCTTTTTTCCTTGACTATTATTCAAATGAAGTCACCATGCAAATAGTGATTTGACAAGCACACACCTGTCTGGAATGACAGACAGTGTAGGCTGATTGGACCCTTAACTACTGTTCAGATTTCATGCTTTAAAGTAGTATGGTTTGGGTCAGTTTCAACCCAGGGCAACCGAGGCCCTCATGGCAAAAATCTATACCAAATTTTGACCTGCAGATCTATTCAGAATATATAAACAGACTTTAATACATTACTGTAATAAGAAATTACTGATCGACCAATGACCAATATACCTAGACTGTGGGGCTACACAGAGGAAACCTGCACAGTTACAAGGAGAATATACAAAATCCCAGCTAGCATTTGAACCAGGAACCTTGTTGCTGTTCCACTGTACTGGCCTCTGACCTCTGTAGGACCACTGTTCCTTTTATGCACAATATTGGATACAGTATTATTTTAATCACTGTTTTGAGATTCACCCTTTAATTTTCAATGTTCAGTAAGCGCCTGTCTTCGATGAAACCTTGGAAGATGTGATGGGAGTGTTCTATTGACAGTGTCGAGATCCTTCCCCACTAAAAAAATGTGAACAGACACCTGTACAAAAGAATAATAATGTCTTTGGGGTCAGTTTAGGAAACTTAGTCTAACTCTTGACTAAAAGAAGCACATGTATTTTTTGTATTTTTTCCCGTTGATATCAAATAAATATCAAAACAGTAGCTAAGGTTTAAAAGACAAGAAAATAACCAGTGCCAAGCACAGGCTGTGTCTCTGAAATCAGTCTCCAATAACATGAAGAAGAAAAGTGGCACCCAAGTAGGTTGTCAAGCTTTCAGTTGTTTCATCGCTTTTTCATTGAGAATTCTGCTGCAACACTCAGCATCAATTAAGCTTGCCTTAAAACAATCCATATCAGTAAAATGTGTTCTTGTCGGATGAGGCATTAAGTCGATTCCTTCCAAATTACAACAAATTAAAGGAAAATAGACATCAGTTGCCGATATAAATAGCTTCACTAACTTCTAATTGTAAAAATAGACTACTGAGAGCAGTCTATTTGATGAGCGTCAATTCTTCAGGGGGGATTTGCATGCCCACCTCTGTAGAAAGCTGTTTTGTGGTCTTCCACAGAGAAACACAAAGTTGAGAAAAAAGGTAGCTTTTTCAGTCCGAATAACAAAACGGACTGAAAATTCATGAGTACTTTGAGGTAAGTTTTGTGTGTCTTTTTTTTGTATGTATGTATATATACATATATATGTATACATATATACATACACACACACACATATATATATATATATATATATATATATATATATATATATATATACATATGACAGTTTAAATCTCATGCCGTCAATCTTTAAGTACATTGACACATAGCGTAATTTCTCTCTCCCAGAGATAATTTAATGCTTCTGTATCGATCTGTACAGTTTCAGGTAATCCAGTTCTTAATTTTATGACCACTCAGGCTTTGGAAGAAAGGGCATTGGAAGCTCAAGACAAAGATGGACAGAAATAGCAGCAACAAAACTCTAAGAAAAGGAAGCCCTGGACTATAAATTAAGTGGTTGTTGAGAGGATAAGGAAAAAGCTGAGCGCCTGTCGTCTCTTGTGAATGCTCCAGACTGCTGATCTAGTGAGTCTGTGAAGTCTGTCTTGAAGTCGAGTCCTATTCCTCAGAGTCTGTCACAAAGAGCCAATACTTAGTCCCATCACAATGATAGATGGAGGTATAATCACAGACTGACATTCTTGACTGAGAATCTCACTCGTAAAAACACTTGAGTCAGCTCGATTGATCATGCGTTTTTGGAGGCTGGATACTTGAGAGAACTTAGTTTGTGACAGATTTCCTTTGTAAGGTCAGCCCACTCAAGCTAATGGCTGCTACATCACCAATCTGACCCACCTTTTAGACAGTTGGCTGTATGATAAGAACATGTTAAGGTTAAAAGGATTTTGTTAGATTGACTTTATCTGCTCCGGCTGCATACATCTGCCAAATCTTGACAGTTATAGATTTAGCAAAGCTTGAACAACATAAAGAGTAAAATGACAATTTTAAGATTGGAGGCTTCCAGTATGTTGTATTGCAGCTTTGAAAGCAATGATTAAGGGAAACTGAACAATTCGAAAGATTATAGTGAGCGAGAAAGCTGTAGTGAATCATTCTCGTTTGATGACTATGTATCGATCCACTATGCCTCAGCAATGAACCACCTTTTGTGCTGTCTTGCAATGTAAGGCACAATCTCAAGAGACTGTGGATCAAAACTCACATCTGTTTACTATTGTGAAATATTAAAGTTCGGTGTCTTGAAATTTTGAAGTAATTTGCAAACTTGAACATGTCTGTTAGATTTGTGCACACTTACAAATAGAACATAACGAGCACTTTTCAGACTAAATAAGTGCAAAGGACACAAATATCCTTAAATTAAGCAATATGCTACATAAAGCTATAAACTTATGGCATTAAGAATCCAGCAGCTTCTGCCTGTGCTTTATTTTTATGAAAAAAATGACTGCATAATAAAAAAAATAAAGCACCATAATGTCACAATATGGACCATAATAAAATAACATCTGCATTTCATAAAGTAAAAACCTGCATTGTAAGAAGTGAGCATAATTTAGTATAGATTGAGTTAATACAAAGGGTGTCCGTGGTTTATATGGCTAACAGTTAATGTGGTAAAATACAAAAGCTGGTAAAGTAGACAGGAGAGGTCCTTTTGTCATTCTTGAAAGTACCTGGCTATATTTCCTTGCTGGAGGAAGTCCATACACCCCTCAGACCTGCAGAACTATAGACACGATTCATTCATGTTTGGCAAGGGTTAATGCATGTTCTTTGTTTCAAATAACAGCAGGAGTCAACAGTGTCTTTCCTGAAGACTAAAACATGATTTATATTACAGTAACATCCAACAGTGACACAATCCATGAATCAATCAAGCTTTATTAAACACTAAATGTCCAGATTAAAGACAAACACCGCATACACAAAAGTCATCACATAATCGCACGTTTTACTCCATTAAAAGATTTCTCAAAAGATTTACCGTGCAGCTTAAAAATGTCAGCATGGTGACCCTTTCCTTCAGATTTGATGTGTCTCATAATGACAGTGGGTACTAATGATGAAGGAAAAAGCCTTATACTGGCACAGGCCCATTTCATCCTCAATTATAAAGCAATGTGCATTTGCCAAATGAAAGCAGGCATTTATTCAAGAGAATAAAAAGTCAGATCAAAGGGAAGCAAGAAAGCAGCAAAACATGATAAACACAACAACTAGTCAACCTTATGATCCCAGAGAGATGTTTGAAAATACAATTAAACACCAGGAACAAACCAACATGTCAATCAAAGCCTTATGTCTTTGAAACCCAGAAGAGGAAATGCTTTGTAATAACTCACTGAAGGCAGAACAGAGCTGGCGTATTTATAAATGTACTTCAGTTTTACTGGATAACCCCTATCCTTTTTTTAGAAAAAAGTGCTGCTGTTTCACAGTTCTGTTTTCTTTGTAACAAAGCAGTTCTTTTTATTTCTGCACCAACCTTGAAGTATCATTTATTATTTTCCTGTTTGTTCACTATTTCTAATATCTACCTAATCCCAGTCAAGGGCAAAACCAGTTGGTGAAAACAGCCACTTACGACAAATGACATATTACAGGGGTTTGAGACACAAGCATTTGACTCATCAGATTAATAAAATCATTAAACTGCATAAAAGCCCTTGCCATTCAACTCGGGTCCCCACAGTGTTTCACCTTGTCTGCTTGGCAGCGAGGTGCTCTCTGTCTTGTTGAGAAATGAGAGGAGGTTAGTCTCGGCTCTTGCAGCGCTCGACGAGCCTCTCCGCCGGCCGGCACGTCTGCTTCGCTCAACGCCATTGATTACCTGATGCAAGCAAAAGCCAAGTTTGCAGCTCTGATCATTAATCCTACTGCAGACCCGCTCTTAAACAACACTCCCCCCTTTCACTTCTTTCCCCTTCCTTCCCATTTCTGGCATTTATTGAAGCTAACAGGGGCATGGGCTAAATGAGGCCTGAGTGATGGAACCTTTGCCGACCAGGATTTTTCACATGTGGGAGGAGGAGTTTACCATCATCTGACAAGAGCTTCACATATTCATAATGCTTCATGGCATGGAGAGAAAATTCCCACTGAAATCAATAATTCATGACAGTAGAGAATCCCTGCTAGAGCAGCTTTGTTAACTAATTTTAACACAGAGATGTAAAATATTCTTTTCACAAAAAGGTGAAGTGAAGCATATCAGGAACTGCGTGTACTTTACTTCTCTGATTAACACCAAAGAATCCCTTAAAAAGCCAGTTTAATGGAATTCTTTACTCTGATTCTTAACAATAAGACACGCTAATCAAGCTACTTACCCAATCTGTAGCAAAACAAAGCAAATAAATTGAGGGAACAAAGGAGTAACAATAAGAAGATTTCTATTTTAATAATCCATAGGTCACTTAAAGTATTCATGTTGCCTCTTGGGGAGGAAGCGCAAACTGATTTTTTTTATCCCATGTATTTGTTGTGTTCTTGGAATTCGTTTCAATTCAATTTTATTTATAAAGTCACCTCAAGGCACTTTATATTGTAAGGTAAACCCTACAATAATACATACAGAGAAAACCCCCCAAATCATATGACCCCCTATGAGCAAGCGCTTTGGCGACAGTGGGAAGGAAAAACTCCCTTTTAACAGGTAGAAACCTCAGGCAGAACCAGGCTCAGGGAGGGGCGGGACCATCAGGGAGGGGCGGGGCCATCTGCCGCGACTGGTTGGATGAGAGAAGGAAGACAGCATAAAAGACATGCTGTGGAAGAGAGCCAGAGATTAGTAACAAGTATGATTTAATGCAGAGAGGCCTATTAACGCATAGTGAGTGAGAAAGGAGACTGAAGAAGAAACACACAGTGCATCATGGGAATCCCCCAACAGCCTATGCCTAATGCAGATTCAGGGTGACTTAATTCATTAGTATTTTGGGCCTAAAACTAACCATCAAGTGAATGTAAAAGTAAAAAAGGGAGTAAAATTTTCACTCATCATTGGACACCAGTATTTGACACTATATGTGAGAATGTGTTGGAGAACCAATACTTGCTAGAGGAGCTAAGCACCCACCTATGCATGGAAATGGACTCAAAACCCCACAGTTGACTTTTTCAGTAGCTAACATTTCTACTGCCAAGCACTGCTGATCTGTGTCTGCGTGTCTGTGTGTGCCATTGTGGTAAATTGTTCTTCTGAAGACAGATACTCTAGCAGGAAAGGCACAAAGGCAGTTAAAGAGAACTTTGATATAGCTTTGGCAAATTATCTGTCTGTCTCTCTGTCTGTCTGTCTATGGACAGATTTTATCACAAAAATGTCACAACTGTGCAAGATGTAGTGACAAAGCTTCACAGGTATGTAGTTCAACTCGCAAATCAGTCTCAAGGGTTGCAATGACAACATGTTAAAAGGCTCTGCAGCTGGTGGGATCACATCCCAAATGGCCGTGGATCGTTTTGACTGCTGCTTTCTGAAGTTAATGTCAATGTCAGTGGATACTTTAGTGAATCTATTTTTTTAAATCTTTGTAATCTCCCATTATTTTAAAATTAAGGCCACATAATAAAGTCACAATGGAGCTCTCAGTGTTTGAAACATTGTATTCTTGCAGGTGTTCCAGCATTACTAGGATGTCTATTTTGAATCCTACCACATAGTTTGTCACTGAAATTACTTCAGCTACATTATGTTAAATATTATGTCAAATTAGAATTTCTATTCTTATTTGTACACAGAAGTTTCAGAGAATACTTGATCATGAGATTTAACAGGAACATTAACTTTTTTAGTCTTTTTAAAAAACTATTTATTGGTAGAAATGTGTGTAAACTCTAAAACAAAAAGCAAAGACAAAAAGAAAATTTTAAAAAAAACATTTCTTTTCAATAAAAAAGAAAAGTCAAAAAGTCAAATTAACAAAATCACTATTTTTTATGACTTATATAACGAGCATTTGACTGAAAGGGAAGCAAGAGGAAACCTGGAAAGAAAGAAAAATCTGAGAAATTATATAATAGGAGTAGTTTATTCACACACTGACAAATGCAGACAATGACATTTCATGGAAAGTGATGGCAAAAAAAAATAAATGCCAGTGCTGTTTGGGTTGTTTTTACACTGATAAAAACAATGAAAAAACCTTCTTTAAGTCTTAAATGAATCAGCAGTTTGAAAAAGAAAATACAATTACAATAAAAATAACAAATTAGTTCATTCTTGTGATCTTGAAATGAAAAGTTTTGTTGTTTTAACTTTGGTTCAGAGTCAAAACATGTTCTGGGCTGTTGTTTTGAAAATGGAAAGAAGAAAGGAAAATTTTGAATTACTCCGTTACCCCAAGGAGGGCACCTTCAACACCCACATCAACACAGTAGCCTTGTTGCATGTCCTCAAAACCACAGTCAAATATGAGTTCTGTAACACCCCCACATCATGGCAGGTACCCTAACTGTGAGGAAATTTCACACCAGGTAATTATCTGCTGTTTTTCTTTGCCTTTGGGAGGAAGGTGGGCGAGGCCGGCTGAGCAGAGAAGGGAGGGACTGAAGGGGGTGAGGTCTCCCTTACACCCTTAGATGTGACGGTGAAAATTACACAGCCTCCTCCTTGGGCTTGGAGAGCCACCAGACCTCATCAAGCAGCAGGTGAGCGCTTTTTTGCATCTCTTCCTCAATGTCGTCCCATCCAGTATAAATAGAACAGTATGGCAGCACAAGTCACATCTCATTTGGTGTGTTGTGTTTCAGAGCACCTCCACTGAGACGCTGGGCAGCGGGGGCAGCTGGGAAAAAGCATAGCTTCGCTAATGGACAGAAGTTGGGCTCGAAATTTACAGTCCCCACCGAGAAACCATTCTTCGAGCCTTTGAGTTGTGCCCTGTTGTGCACAAACACACAATGAAGAACATTTTGGACTCTTTTACGCTTTCATGTTGGTGGAGAGGAGGCACTATCTCAATGAAAGCAGCAATCTTTTTTATGTCCACTTGCAGTGGATCTGTATGAAAGTGTTAGTTTGCTTATCAAACCCAACAATGTATTTTATTTCACCAAATTCAGACACCAGAGCATGCAGAACTGCGGGGTTTTCAAGCTGCAAAATCAAACTGTTAGATTGGCCTCTGTGGTGAATTTATTAACAAGAAATCAATCAAGTTTGATCCCATTCGTATTTTAATCATGACATGAAATGAAATGTGATCGAAATGTTAATGACCTCATTAGTACACACGATATGGGGGCAAATCTATCAGCGTGCAAGCTCTGAACCTGTTTGATTTTGATGTTCCATTTCTCGTGACATGTCTGCAAATCTAAAACGAAACACACCTCGTTCAGCCTTTATCATCTGGGGTCAGATGACAGCAGGACTGCAGAGCTTTTTCATTCTTTCATTCTTAGCTGATCAACCTGATGCTTGCTTTACATTTATAGTTTTGTGTTGAATTCTGGCTTTACTTCAGACTTTAGTTAAATCTAAAATTCCAAGTCAAAGTATCATCAATAAATAAGCATCTGAGGTGATAAACATTCAGTATTGTTTGAAATGCTTAAATGTTAACAGTAGCAGAAAACTGATTTATATGCAAGAAAAAAAACAGCTGAAAAAAATCTGTCTAAGCCTGACAGCATTCCCAGTGATACAAGATAATTGGATTCTGTGTCTGTTTCTATGTTTAACTTTACATGTCAAGCATATTACATATAAAAATGAAAGACTACATATGAACTTAAAAGTCAAAGTATCACATTGAATTTAAGGTTTGTCTTGTAAGAGCTGTCCAATTTGCAAAGTTTTAAAAATAATTGGACTAACTGCCATCTATCATTTCTACCTTGTAGATTACAGTATGTCATACTATTCTTTAAAATTATTTTTTTAAAACTCAGATCTGACTGAAAACTTTGGTTTAAAGTGAATCATAGTTGGAGTAAAGAGGATACCACAGCAGTTAGAAGTTGGTTTACCAAAATCAAGAGTGTTTTTATTTTCTAACATAAGCAGTGAAAATGACAGATTTTCACTACTAAGATGCTTTAGACTGAGATGCACAGGTATTTGCTTCACAAAGAGAAGCATCTCTCTGATTACACAGTGAGTCAAGAATGCTTTATGAATGTGGATGTAGGCATTTAGGTGTGTTAGAGGACTATGGTCCTGAAGTTACAGCCAAAGCAACTGAAGAGCTTTTCGGGGTGAACGTGGACTATCATCAGCCAGCTAAGCTCCACTTCCACTTTCTAAAGACCAGTCTAAAGAAAGAATGAAGCCACAACAAACAGGAGCTGAAGGTGTCTGCAGTGAACGCCTGGGAGAGCATCAGCAGGGTAGATTCAAAGACTTTAAAGAGGTCTAAGGATTGAGGCTATCAGGCAGTCAGGATTTCTTTTTCTTTTCTTTTTTCATTTTTTTTTTTACAAAACATGATGATTTATTTTACTCCATATATGCCCAGTTGTTCTCATGCAGTCCTTTCACTAGTGACCTTGGAAAATTAAAACGGAGACGCAAGTAATAAGGAATTGAAGACTTTATTACATCTTGAATATGCTAAAGTGCACACATACTGAAGTTTCTTTGAAATAATATTGCTTGACAACACTTTGAGATGCATCGTTTGTGCTGATAACTTCTAGCAAATAATTACTTTTTAGAGTATTGTTAATGATCAGTGTTGGGGAGTAACGGAATACATGTACCGCCGTTACGTATTTAAAATACAAAATATGAGTAACTGTATTCTGCTACAGTTACCGTTTAAAAAGATGGTATTCAGAATATAGTTACTTTGTTGAAATAAATGGATTACATGGTGGTCTTTTCCTGTTTTATATGTTTGGCTATGCCCTCTCTATTCTTGGTAATTCCACGCCAGTGGAAACCCAAACAAAACACGCATTAAGAGGCTCTAATGCCTGTGTCTCAGTCTCACGGCCCATGTCACCTCTAATGATGTGAAGAAATATTTTTTTTAATTATTATTCAATAAATTGATTTAATATGAAGGCAAGGCAGAGTCTTACAGGCATAGCCCTAAAGAATACAGCCTCATGGGCAGTGTAGTCCATGCTGCAGGGAGAATGGACTGCCGACTGCAGCCAAACAGAGTGCCTGACGAGCCCAGTTGTAAGTAAGCTATTAAGACTCGACTGTACGCTGTGTTTGTTTTCCTCCGAAACAATAAATTCCGTTGGAGCAGCCTTTCAACATCTCTCTCTGTCTCTCGCTAGCAAAGCTGACCCAGACAACAAGGTAAAAATAGTTTTCGGCTACAAGCCCGACACGGAACCCGACGTATTAGCCAGAGGTCCCCTCGCTACGGTTCGGAGCCGCAGACCTGTTTTATATACGCGCGGAATAGTTTTCTACACGAGATCGCTGCAACAAAAGGTGCAGGCTTGCCTAATGTCCACCCTACTGTTACTCATTTTATATTAAGATTTAAAAATCCAGTTGGTATTGGTATAGCGAATAACAACCTTTAATAGTAATAAATCACACAGCAATAGTACATTCATACAGTTGTAAAAAGCATGATAATATATTAAATAATCCAAAGTATTCAGAATACGTTACTGTCATTGAGTAACGTAATGGAATACGTTACAAAATACATTTTAGGGCATGTATTCTGTAATCTGTAGTGGAATATATTTTAAAAGTAACCTTCCCAACACTGTTAATGATAGAAATGAAATATCATATATTTATTTAAATCAAGTTAAATGTGGTGGAACACTTAAGTGCTGTGTCTCCAATAAGATGAGGCTCAAAATAGACTGTTATGCATGGCAAGGTCATATCTCAGGTTCTGTCTGGAGACAGGTAGACTTACCACCTGGACTGCCCAGGACAAAGTGGTTCTCAGATTAATCATGAATGCCCTGTGTCCTCAAGAGTTTACAAGATGCCTTCTCTGGTGAAGTATATATAAGCCAGTGCTGTACCTACTAGGAATATGAACTCTGCTGAAAATCACAAGATCATAGTGTTTACCAAGACCAATTTAAGTGCAGAGACTCTGTACAAGTTGAAATAAGAGTGAAATCTGAAATAGCATAGGCTGCTGGAAATATTGTTACACATAGTGTAGTGAATACAAGAAGCTGTAGTCAGTATAAGTATAGTGTATTTTGATTACACCAATTGGCATTTGATCAAATTCAAATAAAGAAGTAAAACAATCAAACTGCCCAAAATTACATTATATTGCAGCTTTCATCTGTGTGTTTTTGGAAGAGATAGTGTTTATGTGTTGTTGTCACTGATAGCGGCACAAGAGCAGCAGAGGTAGAGTCAACAACTGTCTAAAAAAGACAGTGGTCATCTGGCATGTAATTCAAGAACACTCCACTACATCAATTTATCCACTTTATTAGAAAAGATTCCTTGGAAGCAGGGCTAATAATGGTACCGACGACTTCCACCATCAAAGAGGAAAATTTCCTGGAATTTAAAAAAATATAATCTTTACAATGAATAATCAGGTCACAAATTTTTGTGTATACAAGCCATAAGGTTGGCATCAGAAAAAGTGTTTAGTGCTAAGGGCAAATTAATTTCTTATCAAAAGTCATGTCTGAACAAGGAAAAGTTTGACATGATGGTTTTCTTCAAAAATGGAAAACCTTAAATTTTCCAATCAGCACTGATAAGAAGTCAAGAGATACTGTCTAAGGCTTTCAGGCATTTCCACAGCTGATTTCTGGAAAACTAGGCAACTTTAGATGAATAGATTTCACTATAGGCCAGGAGAAATGTATAAATTTGAAAGTTTAAGGTGAACCAGAAGCGAATCTTTGAGTTGGATAATGATTCGAAGCACTGGGGAAAATCTGCCAAAGAATGTCTCACGAAGAAAAAAATAAGGGTTTATGGAAGGGCCTAGTCAAAGATGGATTTGATTCCCATTGAAATGTTGTGGGGGGTTTGAAACCAACCTGATCTCCCCGGGAAAAAAAAAATACTGGTCTATTCTTTTTAGGCGGAAATCAAACAATTGTTTAGTAGGTGACCCCTTTCAGCTGTGTGAATATGTGAATGAAAAATATCTCAGCACCCCATAATGGTGTTGGTTTGTGACAGTCATGAAAATGGAGAAAAAAAAACTATGTGGTTAAGTTTTTTGTTTCTTTTAACCTACATATTTATTTTTTCATTTATTTATTTTTGCTTTTATACATTTTTGTACATGCTGTGCAAGTATATGCTTTAGTGTCGTTTAATTTGTTTAACTTGGTGTTTAAGCTGCTACAGTTCCTTTGTTAGATTGATTGATTGATTGATTGATTGATTTGATTTGATTTGATTTGCGATGCAATGGCACCTTTACTTTAACAGATAAACACACACACACATACACATGAATAAAAGCATCCTATCAATCCACACTGAGTCAGTTTACCCAATGGTTGCTGGATTCCTTCACCTTTCATTTGCTAAACACCGAATCTCACATTTTTGGCATGTATAGCAATGAGCCAGTGGAGAGTTGAAACATCAGCCTCCATCATTAGGTATATAGTAGGTGCAGAAGAAAACAGAACAATAGAGGACTCACCAGCATCTCAAGAGGCTCCCAGCAAAACATGGATTAGGTGGAGATTATTAAATGTCAGCTCTTAAGACAAATACTTTTTACAGCCTCAAAGTAAATCAATACTACTTATCTTTGATAAAAGAGGCAGCGTAGATGTGCCAGCATAGGAGCCTGACAGCACCTCCTTTCTCTCTTTCTCCTCTAAACCTTTACTAATACAGTTGAGAAATCGGATGTTTTTAAAAATATATCTTAGTGCATTTGCAATTTTTACATATATGTTTGTTTCTTTTGTATACTATGATGCAAAATCTCTCTTTTCAGCTGTGGTGTCTTCTTCTTCTGCTACCTGTCTCCCTCTTTGTTTTTCATCTGAAAATGGGTTTTGTAAATCAAATTTGAAAATTTGCTGGCCTGCTTCCAGCGTGCAACACAAAATACTCCAAATCAATCATTTTTGAGAGAACTCATTCAGGATATTATTGGGTAGCTTATAATCTCTCTCTCTCTTTCTCTGTCTTTCCTG
This sequence comes from Oreochromis niloticus, assembly GCF_001858045.2. NCBI lineage: Eukaryota > Metazoa > Chordata > Actinopteri > Cichliformes > Cichlidae > Oreochromis > Oreochromis niloticus. Next base: position 35,517,992 of record NC_031965.2, read on the forward strand.
CCTGCCTGTCTGTCTGCCAGCACATATCTACATCACACACACACACACACACACACACACACACACACACATATATATATATGAAACAGGTTTTTTTTTTTTAGTGTTAGATTCATGCCGTCCTAACACCAACGATTTCTCTGAACATTCTACTTCATGCTGAAAAATCCATTTTCTCAAAGGCGCCCAGATTGACATCTGCAAATATTGATGGTAAACAAACCAATCAGAACAGCTCTGTCGATGGTTATATGGAGCTCACTCACGGACCTCATCTCCTTGCTTTCAAAAACAAGTGCCAAATGCAACATACTGCACCCGCTCCACATTACTCCTCCAATGATGTGGACATGGGCAGTTTGAAGTTTCGAGTGGTTCCACCCAAAGAGTGTGTGCCATTACTGCACCTTTTGCGCTGTGTGTGTTCCAAAGTTTGTGTCTGTGTGTGTATGTGTGCATACATTTTTGTCCATTTGCAGTTCGCCCTCAGTGCTTTCACAGTGTCTGCATCCAAATCATAATTACAATGTAATATCACGCGTAAGGCAGTGCCCCCACTGTTGTTTCACTTTCTCCTCCTCTTCCCTTCTATGAATATCAAATGCTCTCATGCTGAGCTCTGAAAGCTGCATAGCTCTTTCTCCGACACACACATGTGTGTGTATGTGTGCTTTAGAGGGGGGTGAGTAGTTGGATAGCACTTTTCTCTTCTGGCTTTGACAGGAAAAGCCAGCAGTGGGACCTCAAATTTAAAAATACGCATAGTTTCCCACTGGTCTGTTGTTATCCCTGTACAAGCAAGACAACCTTACATCCTATTCAGCTGTCCTCTGTTGGGTGTACATGATATTTCTTATTCATGTCACATAAACTGGAAAATCACAAAGGCTATCTCAGATGCAGTGTGAGGCTATATGCCAGAGTCTTGGCATGGCTGTGCTATCGAATAGATGAAGCCTGCAAGCTGTAGCTATGCCAGTGGCTTAGAAAAGAGGGCATCTGTCAAACGCTCACTCAAAAGAGCCATTCTTTGTGGAAAAACGAGCAAAATGCTACTAGTTTTACAAATGCAGTGTTTTTGTTTGTTGCTCAGTTGTCAGCTGTGTACAGTTCTGTGATTGTCGTTAGTTTTCCAGCATACATTCTCTGCTAAATTAAAATTTTCTTTTGATTTAAAGGGGTTTGTTCCCTCTGTGAATCCATTCTTCAAGCGCTCATTTGAGTGATGTTGTCTTTTCAACTCACTAACATAGTAAAGGAAGAAAGCAGCACTTTCCCCCACTTGGCTGTGTTTATTAAGTAAAGCACTAATTCAAAGAAACTGCCTCAAGCAGTAATATAAACAGATTATCCATTCAACTCTGGACTGGGGGGTCTCTTTTATCTACGAATCAGAAACGACAAACACATAGAACACATTTTGATGTTTGCTCTGCAGGCAACAAACAGATGCGACCACAAACAAATTCAATAATGTTTGAGGGCTAGATAATATCAATCCAAGGGAAATGGAAGCATGTTTAACTGTGTTAAAGTGGTAAGTAAGTAAGACGAAGCTATTTTATATAGGGATCAATACACATTTAAAATCACACATATAAGTAAGGGGCACGTCTGTTGAAAAATGTATCCATGATGATTATGCATCAGGAAAAAGCTGAGTTTTGTACTATTATTAATTATAGTAAAACATCAAGTTTTTCACCAAGTAATTTTAGTATACACATAATTTAATATGCCATCAAATTTCAAAGCTTTGGTTTAGATAGATGTGTATATTTAATATATTGATTTTTATTCCTCTAATTAAATTATCTATGGAAACCATACAAGCCACAACAGAAAGGAACCAACTGCTAGCTTGCTGAATTTTATGACTGCAAAGACATTAACTGAACCTTGGAGGATTCAGTCATATGACAGAAAAGCTGTGGTGCGAGTCAGAATTCATTTGGCTGTGATTCAGTGGAAAATGCCAGAATATCGCATCAGATTAATCTAATGAGGAGCATTACGAGGGAAAACATTCACACTGTACTTGGCTGCAAACATATAAACATTCTGGCTGTAATTCATTGCTCAACCTGCTTCAACTTTGGAATGTGCTTGATGGGAGACAACATGTTAATAATCATCTGCGCGTCCCCTAAAGCTGACTGAGTGATAAACTATTACGGCAGCACCGATTGCACACAGGTACAGGGTGATTCTTCTGTCACTGCTCACACAAGCATTCTTCATTAGATATGGAAGATATGGAAAAATAAATCAATGCCACAGCATTCTCGACATTAGTAAGGTGTTTCTGCTGGCTGCTGTCTCATGGGAACGAGTGAGATGATGGTTGCAAATTAATTTGTGACACTCGGAATTGATTTTCTAATCCCGCATGGTATTTGATAAATAACCCTTCAGAAAATGAACACCTCAGACGATAAATACAGTTATTATCTCTTAGAGGGATAATTAGTGCTTCCTGCAAAGACAGAGCACCCTTGGTCCTCTGCCGCATCACTGCAACCCCAAGAAACACAACTAATAAAAGTTACATTACTCAGTGATCCACAAACAAAAAGAATATAATATTGTTTCAGCTTCTGGTGATGCCCGGTCATTGGTCACAGGTGGTTTGAGAGACAGGCACACAAACAGCAGCAGCAGCTTTCCCAGAAGGTAGGAAAATATCAACAGTAATATTCAACCAATTATGAGGTGTGATTTAAAGATGAGTTATTAAACTCACCTGAGGGCATATACTGACAAATAAGTTTCAGATGCTGTTGTTAGACTGTTTTGCTGCGCCTCTGCATTCTCATTAATGGACTTGTGCCATATCCTGGTTATCTTAATTGAGACACTGTTTATTTGTTGTTTATCTGTTGGCACCAAAGTTATGAAGTCAACTAATCTGTAACAGTCTCATTAACTCTTATAGTTTGTTAAATCTCTAATCTCAGTTTAGGAACAACCACTTTAGGATGTCCAGTGGTGCATAAATGTAATAAATAAATACATTTTAAAAATCACATTTTAATTAGATTCACAAAAGCACAAGATTTATTATCTTAAAATTTAATACATTTGTTCATTTTGTCAGGTGTTTCATGTAGTGGCCTTGTATATCTACAGAGTTTTCTGCTATAAACCACTGTAAGGTTAACTCTTATGGTTTTGATTGAATTATCTGGGGTAGTGTGTCTTGGCTCATTACAATGAACTGTGAAAACCTAAAATTCCACTTCCATTATTGGGTCACAATTTTGAATTGCCCACTGCTTTGGTTTTACTGCAACTTGATTTCCATTTCTTTGACAGCTATTCTCAGTGGTTAATACTAATACTGAAAGGAAATGTAAGCATTCACCCTAACTTGACAATGCTGTCATAACAAAGAATGCAATAACCCATTAGGCGTAAATGTTGAGTTATCACAGAGTTGCAAGATTTGTCAGAGATAGCCCAACAAATTCCAAAATTAAACAGGTAGTACTATTTCTGATTGAGTATACTTGGCCGTGAAGTACAGTAGTAGCCTCACAAAGCACGCTTTGATGGGTCTGTCTCTCCTTTGGTTTACTCACAGACATGCAGTTGAACAGGTGAGCAGGTTTCAGATAAATGGTGAAACTGCAGCAAAACGTCCTCAAATACTTTCTGTGAGGCTCCATTCGAGGGGTTCTTGAGTGAAAAGAGGTTCTCGAATGCGTTAAGTATATGAATTCTTTTAGTTCCTTGTTTAAAATTCATAAGGAAAAAATTCCACTTTGCCATTTTCGACACGGTGAGATTTATTCTTTTCCATCCCGCTTGCCAAATTATGCTTCTTATTCTAGTAAAGACTTTTACCTTAACACTAAATTAGTGTGTCTCATTCCTCCCCATCACTACAACTATTGTTTTACTCTCTGTGTTGTACAAAGTAGCAGACGAGAGCCTGTGAGGGGCTTTGCCCAAGTGGAATGGAGCCTCACTGACAGTATGGCATTCACTCTAAATGTAAATTAGAGGGTTTTAGGACTGTGCTGGTCAGGTAACATGCCTACAATAGAATGTGCTCCTTTAGTCTGGACTCGAGAATGAAAAATGCTTTTACCAAGCAGGAGGTCCAGCAATTCCTATCACACACTAATTTCATATATGAAGGCATGCGGTGTAGAGACGAGGCAAACGATGGGTAGACAGAAAGGTGAGGATTCAGATGCAGACATGTGGAGAGATTTTTTTTAGTGCAGGGGAAAACAATAAGGTATTCATCAGCACTTAAACAGATACAAAGTTTTCTACCCACACACTCTGACAAGTGCAAATACTCAGAGTCTATACAGAGATGCATTAAGAACAAGCCCATACTCTCAAAATGTCCTCTGGAAAAAAAGCTCACTGCTGGTATTTTCAGATCACAGCAGGAATAAACATCTGTAAATCAGTGTTTTAGTTAAAACTGGAATCTCCACTGCATCTCAAAAAAGAACTATTTTTGTGCATTTTTATTAGAGTAGAATTGGAGGTTTGCAAGACTTTAGTTTATTATTTTGCTGAAATAAACAAAATAAAGAAATTTCAATGTTACTGATGTACACTGATTTCGAGTCCAAGCTGGTAAGACAGCATTATATATATTTTTTTTTAGCTATAATAAACATTTAAAAGAAAACCAACATCACTGGTAATATGTGATGAGGAAGGCTAACTAGTATTCAAAACAATGCAAGAAAATAAATGTTATGAATGCAGGTCGTTTACATAATGCATTATAAAATGCTTCACAACATAATCTGGATCACATCCAGCAGCTAAAAATCTTTTAAGTTGCCCACAAGACCCAAAATCTCTAAGATGCATGTTGGCAAAACTAACTAAAGAACTAGACCTCTTGACATCACATGGAAATCTTAGCTGCTGAGGAATTAAATGCTGATTGTTCAAATGAAGAAGAGATACTGTGATGAAGGTGAATGTTTTATGGATGCAGAAAAATGGACACTTTTCTTAATATATACTCACAGCACATAAAATTTCAAACAATAAAAAATAAAGAAACTTGTGATTAATTGCAAAGAACACAAAACCATGCCTTATAATTATTTTTAATTGCTTGACAGCCCCTTTTTGTATTTCTTTAATTACATATTTGATCAGTTGGTGTGTGTTTGGAGAAGTTTATCTTCCAGTTTGCAGTTGGTGAAACTATTAGAAGACTACTCTTGCCTCATTCCCTTTTAATTGTATTTAGCATACTGAAAAAATAAATAGAGTGCAAGATATTAAAATATGTGCTCTCAGAATGTATTGTGGTATTGTGTTAAGCTGGACATCTGTTCATCCTGAAGCATTTTACTTTGGAGGTAACATTGCAATATACCTTGTAAGAAGAAGAAATCTTTATATATAGTTCTTTTCAGACACTTTGAACTGCAAGTTGAGTTTAAGTTTTTAATGCATGTTAGACACATTTAAATGGTATTATACATCATTAGTTTGTGTCCAGTGATGCCCATTTAATAATTGGCTGTGGGGATTTTGCTTGAGCAGTTCCTCTAAGTTAAAATTTGATCAAAAAAACTTTAGGTCTCTATTATTCTAGTCACTTTGTTGGAAGTATTATGTTGTCATTCTAGCAATATCTTTTTTTTAGACCAAACTATTCAAACTATTCAAAAGAACAATGGATGAAAAGAAGAGAAGGTTGTGAGGGAGCAGTAAAGTGGGATCATAGAACTGAAATGCAGTTTAAATTTTGATAAGGGATAATGTTCACCGACTGAGATGCAGGAGACAGCATTTTGAAAAGAAAATACATCTATAGATTGAAGGTGACGATGCCATATCATTGTAAAACTGGAAAATATTGTACACCTATATGTTGCCATGGATATTAATAAAGAAATTACTACAATAATCATTTCTATTATTATTATGAATGAAATGCAAGAACAAAACAAGGAACAGTGGGTTGGAAATTAGGTGCAGCACATCAGTTTCATGCTCCATACTGGAACTAAGGTAAATTGCATTGTACTTTTTAAATAAATTAAATTTAAAAAGTGCTTTGAGTGCTCAGGTAGAGTAGAACAGTGCAAGAGATCCAGCCCATTTAGCTCTACTGTCTCCCAATGCTTTCTCTGTCTTGAGCCATGATATGTTTTCATCAATTATTTTGTGTTGTCATTCTTCTTCTTTTTCTTCTTGTTAAACCTTTCTTTTGTTTTTAAGTCATTTCATTGTGGTCAAGATCTATTTTTCCAGAGAGTGCTGTGTAACCTAGTAATAATATTTTCAAATCTATTATAAAAGATACAGGGATCCAGTGTGGAGATACTAATGTAAAGTGCTCTGTATGCTGGTGTTGGTTAGAACTCTGACAGCTGTATTTTGTACCAGTTAAAGCCTGTTTATTGATTTTTCAGCAAGCCCAGTTAAACGAGTATTTCAGTGGTCAAGCCGAGAGGAGACGAGGGCATAAAAAGACAACTCTGAACAAAGACACAGAAAACATACACACACAGTCCACACAGTCCACACAGGATGCATCCAGTATGTAAGGCAAACTATGGAGTCCCTATAGTCATTTTTCTCCCTTTACTACACAACAAAATCTAGCCTTGCTGCAGTTTAATGAACTACAGTCAGAAGAAATAGCATTTCAAGCTGTAAGGGGGGTAGACTGGGGTAGTAATATTAGCACGACTGAGTATGAGAACCTCAGTTTTTTGTTTTTGTTTTTTGTTTTTTTACCAAGATTTTGCACTTTTCTGGTATCTTATTATCACTGATGCCCAACACAAATAACTGTAGTTGGTAATCACAGACCAAAGAATATAACTCCTGATTTTAGTTTTCGTTAATATCAAAGCAATTAAAAATAGCTGTCAGGGCATTTAGTGGTGCATAGCGAGGAGTATCTGCTTACATAATTTTAGTAATGTAAAGAAAATTGGGATCATAACTCACTTAATCTCTCACTGAATCTTTTTTGTGTCCAGCAGCTTAAAGACTAAGGTGCATAATATGTAATTGCAACATTCACAGTTGACCTCCCAGGCTCTTGCTTCATGTCATACCCCTTTTCCTTCTGCATTTACTGGCTCTCTCTACTCAAGTTACAAAGGAGCATATTAATGAAACATGTCAATTAAAATCTGCTCCACTTTTTTAATAATAGCACAGTTGAGCCTGGTATCATGAATGACGTGTAAATACTAAAAGGGGGTCTAATATAATTCTTGACTGCTCCACTGTATCTTTGCATAGTCACAATTAAAATAGGGAGAATTCAACAGGCTCAGCTATGGGAATTCTGGAGGGCTCAATTTCAGTCTTATTTCTTATTGGCGTCTACCACACTGACTGCTAGACTAATAAAAAGGGAAATGAATCAATGAAGATTTTCTGAAACATCAAATCTGAGGGATCCGACTGGTTCACTGCCAGTGTGGCTTGGAGGTAAGCACGATTGGGGAAAAAGAAAAGTTACTTCCCTTAGTTAGTTCTCTTGATAGACTTCCTTCATCTGAGAGTACCCTCTATTGTATATAGCCATTTTGGCTGCTATATACAATAGAGTTGAGAGACATACAATATGTACATTTTACAGATGGTTCCATCATTGACAGATCAGAGCATGGTGAGGTTCCCTGAGGGCAGGACTGATATATTCAAAGAGAATCTGTATGTGCTGTAAAAACGCATTGTGTGATGCAAACAAATGATCAAAAAGCAGTCCGCTGAGTACAAAGAACAGAGTGAAGCTTTAATGCAGCAGAGGAGGCTGGCAGGCAGGGCAATGACCTTAACTGCAGGTGTTATCCTACTGAGGGGAGGGCGGGGCGCAGGATGGGAGGGGGGGGGGCATAATGGAGGAGCTGAGCCAGGTAGGCATGTGCCAGTGGAGACATGTGCTTGTAAATGTTGCATGCGTATATGTGTAAATGTGTTTTCACAAGGGGTAAAAATGGCAGCACAAAACATATAGACCTTCGCTGGAGGCAACCACATAGTGCTGGGAAGGGAGGTGAGTAGGGGTAGACCGCATTCCAGTTGCCATCAGAGCACCACCTGCAGGAGAAAAAAACTTTTAAAAAAAACTTCTCAAACACACATATACACAGTGTCCACTGGCACATTGATTTACACACACACATACATGCTGAGGCCTCCTCCGGGCACCTTTTTTCAGGCTGTCAGTCTGTTGGCCCCCTCCCTTTTTCAGCCCATTGGACTGCATAGGAATTTTAACTTGCAGAAGGCACCTAGATGGGACATACACAGCATCAAGTCTGAAGAAAGCAAATTTCCCAACATAAACAGCCTGTGGCTAATCTTAAAAGCTCAAATCAAACTCTAGGGATTATCTAATACAAACACAAGCTTGTTGTGCCATGCTGTCAAATGAATTATATGTATTAAGGTAGTGCTCACAGACAAAATATATAAGCAACAGAGAAATTAAGTTTAAATAAAACATATATATTAGACTCTGAATAGGTAGAATATCACAACTTTAAATAGGTATAAGTAAATGCCATAACTGATTGTCATGAAAGGGAACGACTGAATAAATTCCCTAAGAGGACAAACTGTAGCAAGAACCACAATGGAAATATATTACTTTTTACTCTCATTTAGGACTGTGCTGTTTGTGTCAGTGTGCAGGGTTATTGTTGCAATGGAAATCAAAAGGGTCAGGTCCTCTGGCTACCTTTGATGGGAAGAACATTTAATCCAAATTTATGCAGCTCAGGTAGAGCTTTAGGTCAAGGACAGTGTGGGCTTGGATCTGACGGCCATGTTGTAAACAGAGCAGCCATTTACCTGCCAATCACCTACCCATCGCTGAAGGACCGGACACGGATCTGCAATATCCACAGTCAGCAGGCAAACAAGAAGTGTGTGCATCTATATGTGTGTGTTTGTGCGCGCATGTGTGTGCAGAGAGAGAGCTTTGCATCCAGAGTGCTTTTGACCTCCAGGGTGAGACAATTTGGAGTTCCTTCAAGCAGTATGAGTGGAGACGGCGTGGCAGACCTCACTGGCCCCGTCCTCCTCTATCACACCACCTCTTAGTCCTAATCAGAACCGACATATTGTCTGTCTGTCAGTTCATTCAGCGGCCATGTTGGCTTCAAAGTTTGCACTATTGCCAGAAATTGCTTTCTGAGCTAGGGGATGAAGGACAAAATAAAGAGTTACAGCATGTGACAGAAGAGCTATAAATTTCCTGCGCCTGTCGTGTTTTAAGGCTTTGTGAAGGAGCATTACAGCCGTAATGCTAAAAATACAGATATGAAGAATACAGCTTGCATAAAGGTTCTGAATTTAATGATATTTGCATTAAATTCAATAATGTTCCCATGCTAAATTAAAATTGGAGGGATCTCTCCAGTCTCTCTTGTCTGGCCATGATTAGTTGATGGGATTCATTAAAAAAATCCAAATGCAATATGCCTTTCATACATTTTCAGAGAGATGAGTGACTATTACTAAGAATACAGTAAATAAGAAAAGTAACCTTTCTGTAGATGTAATAAAGGCTTTATGGAAGCTGGAGCTTTTAAATCATTAGATGAGAGCCGAGCTCTGTGCTTTGTGATATTTGCATTTTTATCTTTGATTTAAATTCTCGAAAACCTAATCATTTCATTTCTGCAAATGTGGGCCATTCATAAAGCTCCTGCATGATGAAGCAGCTTTCCATAGGCAGAGAAAGGACTAATGACCAAAGGTACTCACTGATTTTTATGTATTTTTTATATTATGCAGATGCTTGTTGCAGTGCAGAGAGTGACAAAGTGTGCAGAATGTTATTCCCAAAAATCCCCACAGTTCCAGTGTACAAGGCACTAAAGTTGCAAGAGAAACACAAAACAAACTGCTAAATAACAAATGTTTTTAGTCCACTTCCAACTACAGAATAAAAACTTTTAAGCAAATTCATTAAAATGAAGAGAAATTTCCTTCAGGGGGGATTAGTAAGAAAATGGTAATGGAATTTATTATAACTGGAAATGAAATGTTCCTCTCAATGAAGATATCGTAACAAAGTTTGGAAGTTTTGAGTGCCCTTCTTCACTAGAACTAAAACAACATTCAGTCATTTCTATGATTTACTGGGTCTCAAAATCAAATTGAGATTGCATATCTGTATAACAGATCTAGTCATTATTACCGTAGAGAGATACAAGGACACCGAGTTCCATTCTCCTACAGCTCCAGTACAGCTTTCATCTCAATGTGATTGCTCAATTGCATGTTTATCATCCATGACATTGGCGAAATGTTTCTTTCTCAGAGTCACCTCATAAAACCCTCATTTACAAAAGTTTAGCTGAGATTAGTCCATTAGCCAAATTACCTAGCCAAGCAGTTGATTTCCAGACGCAGTGTCTTCAATCTGCAGCACAGCATGGGATCTCGCTCTCAGAAGAAATAAGAGGGTAAGTGATAGACAGAGGAAGAAGCCCAGAATGCCCAGAAAACGCTTGTGCCGGGGGAGCAATCTCTAATCTCTGCAGCTGTGTGTGAGTCACCCAACCTTTACCTTTTCCATGGACTCAACCTTAAGGAGTAAAACACGCATTACTTATAATGTCAGCTACCTTCATAAAAGCCAGACCAACGTGCTTCTTGCACTTAATTGAAGGATCACAGATGAAGTTCATCCTGAGTGTTCTTCACAGCCAGGGTAAGTGTCAGAATGATGCTGGGTGTATGCGGCACGGATTTCGGGCACTTCTTTGACTACACGGCTGATTCCTGACCAGATGTATAAAGTGGGAAGGGATACTTGAATGGGGTTTCTTAAGGGCTCTCATCAGAATATGTCTCAGTTTGGTTGCCCTCATATTAAGTCAGTAAGTCTGTGTTATTGCAAAGGCACAATCAAAACCTCGCCTTGCCAAGTCTCAGTGCCCTTTTCGTACTTTTTCATTATCACTCAGCAGCTAAGGAAGAGATTAAAAGGCATTAATTCAGAAGGACAATTACTCAATTTTCTTTCCTCAACTTCCATTCAATTTCCCCTTCCTGCTCCGCTCCTTGGGACAGGTCTTGTGTCTAAAATAAGGCTTGACCCTCTATTTAAATAAGTTAATGCTGTGGAATGTTTACGGGTAGAGAAACGGGGGGAAGGCTGTATCAGTTCCATACAGTTGGCTCCAGGGAGAATTTGATTCCTTTTCATCTGTCACTCTCAAGGTGTCATTCTCCACCCCAGGTTGTTATCGGAAAGCGGGCCCTGACAGCTTCAAGCCGCTTCCTCAAGGAAAAAAAAGAAAAAAGAAAGAAAAGAAAGAAAGAAAAAAAAACACGTTGCAAAGCTCAACGATGAATGCATGTGGAAGGAGACAAAAATGACATATCGTTTGTGCACAGACGTGGATTGATGCTGCATTACACACCTTTCTAATAAACAGAAGAAACCAAAGCACATTGTTCAGTTTGTGTTACTCAAGGGTAATTCTTTGATTAGTTTGTAAAGTCGTGCTAATACCCACTGTAAGTCCTATTATAGTATTATGACATCCTTAGAAGTCCAACATATACAAAGGCATTCACTGGGTAAGTCAGATTTTTAAGCGGTACAATTCCTCTCTGAATTTTCATTATTGACTGAAACCAAACAGCTGTCCCATGAGAATAATCTCACTTATTAATCAAAATATATATATCCATGCAAAATAGTGTACCAATATGTGCTTTTGCCAAGTAAGTATGATAAATATGAAAATGCACACTCATTCCTCACTTTCTAAGTGTGTGTGTGTGTGTGTGTGTGTGTGTGTGTGTGCACTAAGTATCATTTGCTATGTTTTGGCATGTAGAACTAACCACTCACTGGCCTCTCAGTTCATTCTCCAGCTAGACGCTAACCTTGTATTTGTGTCATGTGGCACTTTGCAGGTAGCATACAACGGGGTTGCTAAACTTTTTTGGTAAAAACTGCATCCATAAATAATGCTATAAGTAAAAGATTAAAAATGTTTCAATGTCACAGTATACTGTTAAATAATAAAAAAAAATATAACAGCTGGCAGCAGGTGAGTAAGAATAATTGTCCCGGGTCAAGTCTAAACAGTATGAAGAATTTAAACACACAAGGAACACATTTCTCTGCTACTATAATATGTCATCTCATTGAGAAAGTGGAAACATTTTTATTCACAGAGTCCATCTCATTTGCTGTGAGGACTGCACTGATCAAAATGCAGTATATTGCATCAATCACCCTTGGGAATCCTGTGAATTAATTCCAGCACACTAAATATGCATCACATTGCATTCATTATTGATAACTACAGTCAACTGATGTAAGCTACCTGAATAGAACAGAAACAGAAAGCCTGCTTTTAGATACAGACTGGGCATGAGGCTTGAAAATGCAACAAACATTTATTCTATTTCCGATCACCAATGTGAACTGTCATAACACCAGTGCCCTGCTGAATCCCTTTGCTATCTGATAAGAATTTAATAGCATGCTTCTGTAATGTTCTATTAATAAGACATATATTTGCAATGTTTTTGAACAAATACTGGGTTTTTAGACATAAAATTCCACAGTCTGAATATAATCCTCTGTAAAGCAGTGTAGGCTTAGTGACTGTGCAACTGCACCTGATTATAAGTGAGCCACAAGTCTGAGCGACGAAAACCAGGTTAAGTTCAGTGTTTGCTTGCTCGACATGGCTAAGGTAACACTGATTGTCACTAATCTTAGAGCGCTGCCAAAGGTCAGCAATAAATGTCGTAGCAGCGTCAAAACAGCAGTAATAGTTGCAACAACATGGATGCTCCTGAAACTGTCACATATCAGTGTGTGCAGCTGTTTGGGGTGTTTTTTTTTTTTGGTGGACACTTTGCTCCTTTAAGTTTAGAAATGCACACAATAAATCTGGCTAACTAACTAACAGTGGTTTGCCAGTAACTCAATGTGTCTTTGATTGAAACACTTATGTGCGTTACTTTATTCAGAGCTACAGAGGTAATGTTGTAATAACACCGCTACCAAGTTCAGAAGTTTGATCATTTAGATTTTTGAATTCTGTTTTGGTGCTCCCTTGATTTCTCATCTAAACTTCCAGCTGAATTGAAAGGTTTACCATGAATTTAACATCAAAGTTAATGGTCTTGGAAGTGTCTTACATGATGTGTATTCATCCATCTCTCTTTATGCACATTTTCAATTTCAGCATGATGCACCGTAAATGAAGCTTTCACTCTGCCAGTGAAATGAAAAATGGCTCCAAAAAAAAATAAAAAAATCACGTAGGCAATTTTTCCATAATGTTTTCTACTTTCCTTTTCATCACTCGTGGTTTAAGCTTGTTTTTTTCTTTCCTTTACTTTTTTACATCATCCTGCCATGCTATCCTCTTCTGAAGTAGAGTCAGTAACACCAGCTGTTTATCTTACCAAACCAACTCCTATTTTTTTCATAAATATATCATTGTACCATGTATTTTTTTTTTAAAGTGGCTGATGAACTAAATTTGTATTTTCTTTCGCTAGTTTTCTTGAAGTATGGCTACTGTTGGTGGTAGAGAAGAATGGAAACTAGTTTGTGGAGTATAATAAAAGCAGAAGTGTGCAGTTAATGGTGTTACATTTTTACAGAAATTTTGACTGTATTATCAGTTATATATTTTATAAGGTAAAGTCCTGTTAACTGAATAAATCAAAAATGTTGATTGCGCTGAAAATACAGTTTGTTTTTAAATTAGATCTATCTTTAAGGAGATGTAACAAACCTGATCTGAAATGATATTAAGATAGGAGTACATAAAGAAGCCATGGCCAAGCCACATTTTTGGTCTGTGTGAAATTATCTGCTATTCATAAAAACAGAATGTCTGCAGAGAATCCTTTTTCTGCCCTCCCTGACACTTCCATTCCTTCTGCATATCTCTCTAGAAAAAAAGAAAGAAACAGTGACGCGAGAAATCCCGACACCCAGAGATTGTAATAATCTCTTTTTTACATTCTTCGACTCTTAATATGTTCCTATAAAACAAATTTATGGTAATCCATTGCTGTTGTCAAATCCACATGAGGGCAGCCAAACATGTTTTTTTTCTCTCTATTCTATAAGTATAGAAGCACAACAGCATTGGACTCTGTAATAATTACTTCAAGCACACTATTTGTATTCACATTCCTAAGCAGTCCTATTTGGATTTTGGATTACCGTATCACTGCAGTGATTTTGAAGTTCACATAATTCAAAAATCCCTGGATCTAATTCCTTATAGTGTAAGATGAACACATGCTAATCTGCTTTGATGTTCTAGAGATGTATGTACATATGTATAGCTCACACAGCAGACTCTGGTCTTAGTCACAGTCAGAAGCTAGCAGACTGGGGGAATCAACATATGAGGATTGTTTTCTGTTATTAGTGGACCCATACTGTTGTTGACTTGGCAGATTATGGTTATAAGCTCAGATAACCATGTGCAGCCAAATGTGTCAATGCATGCAGTAGCACACACTCCAGGAAGTTACTGGTCCCAGCCAAGAAATGAACCGGTATATAATTCTTCTGTCATGGATTAAAGGAGACAACATAGAAAAAAATGTGTATTTATATGCACTTGTAAGGTGGTTAAGATAAGCTAACCTAAAATGGTGTTCACACAAACCTCTCCAAAATTACAAAAGTATCTTTTATATAAGATGCAATTTGACTTATTTTATCTGTAATTTCACATTTGTATCACTGAATCATCCACAAAGATACAACTTCACAGTGATGACATCAGTAGGTGGGTAGAAAAACAAGTGATGTGTGTTGTTTTTTGTTACTGATAGCTGTCTGTATAAGTCTTTCTTCAGAGTTTTTCATGTACCTGCCACATCAGACAGTGAGATCCACATAAACAACTTCAAAGCTGCAGAGTTATAAAAAAAAAATTTTGGAATACTTAAATGCAGTGGAGAACAGAGTTGGACAGACATGGCAGGATCTAATCCCAAATGTAGTCCCTGTGTTCTTTTGAGCTCTCATACAATGGCAACATAAACTACAAGTAAATCAACTACTGTCATGGCGGTAATCCCAGAACCAGAAGGTGAATACCAGAGATGATCAATCAAGGTGAAGAAGAAGTTTCATCTGGCTTGGTTAGCTAGTGAGATTCCAGAGGCACCTGACAGATACTCACACTCCAAGTGGAACACAGCTCTAGCAGTGGCTGATGCAAAAACTCAGGTGTGGGAGGAGTTCTGTGATACCATCAGTGATGGGAATAATGGCGTTACAAGTAACGGCGTTACTAATGGCGTTACTTTTTTCAGTAACAAGTAATCTAACTAATTACTATTCCTATCGTTACAACGCCGTTACCATTACTAACAAGAAAATGTGGTGCGGTGATGTCAAAATCAAATCAAATCAAATCACTTTTATTGTCACGTCACATGTGCAGGTACACTGGTACAGTACATGTGAGTGAAATTCTTGTGTGCGAGCTTCACAAGCAACAGAGTTGTGCAAAAATACAATAACGTAAAACAAGCAAAATATAAAAATGGCTAATCTAAAGTAATAAATATATGTACAATATATAAAGGTATATACATTACTGAACGTGTGTACTAAATATGTTTTTCTACGTGCGTGTGTGTGTGTGTGTGTGTGTGTGTGTGTGTGTGTATATATATACATGTTTTACAAATGAAATAAAGTAAACAATAAAATAAGATATATAAAATATACAGAGGTTGGTAGTCGGACATGTGCAAAACAGTGGCATTAATGTACAGTATAGAGTGCATAATGTTGAAGTTCCAGTAGTGAGGGTGAGGTGTCTATGACGTGTTCAGCAGTCTGATGGCCTGGTGGAAAAAGCTGTCTCTCAGTCTGCTGGTACGGGACCGGATGCTGCAGAACCTCCTTCCTGATGGAAGTAGTCTGAACCGTTTATGGCTGGGGTGACTGGAGTCCTTGATGATCCTCCCCGCTTTCCTCAGGCACCGCTTCCTGTAGATGTCTTGGAGGGAGGGAAGCTCACCTCCAATTATCCGTTCAGCACACCGCACTACTCTCTGGAGAGCTTTGCGGTTGTAGGCGGTGCTGTTGCCATACCAGGTGGTGATGCATCCAGTGAGGATGCTTTCAATGGCACAGCGATAGAGGTCCTGAGGATGCGGGGGCTCATGCCGAATCTTTTCAGTCTCCTGAGAAAGAAGAGGCGCTGCTGCGCCTTCTTCACTGTTTTGTCTATGTGTACTGACCACGTAAGATCCTCAGCCAGATGTACACCAAGGAAGCGGAAGCTGCTCACTCTCTCCACAGCGGCGCCGTTGATGGTGATGGGGGTGTGTACTCCTCTGCACCTCCGGAAGTCCACTATCAACTCCTTTGTCTTTGCGACGTTGAGGGTGAGATGGTTGTCTTGACGCCAGTGGGTCAGGGCGCTGACCTCCTCCCTGTAGGCCGTCTCATCACCGTTGGTGATAAGACCCACCACTGTAGTGTCGTCCGCAAACTTCACAATGATGTTGGAGTTTCTAGTGGCCGTGCAGTCGTAGGTGTAGAGTGAGTACAGGAGAGGGCTCAGTACACACCCCTGTGGAGCACCAGTGTTCAGTGTGATGGGGGATGAGGTGGTGCTGCCCAGTCTGACCACTTGGCGTCTGTCAGACAGGAAGTTAAGGATCCAGCTGCAGAGGGAGCTGCTCAGTCCTAGATCATGCAGTTTCCTGTCCAGCTTCGAGGGAACGATGGTGTTGAATGCTGAGCTGTAATCTATAGACAGCATTCTCACATACGTGTCTCTCTACTCCAGGTGTGACAGGGCAGCATGGAGTGTCAGGGCTATGGCATCATCAGTGGACCTGTTGTGGCGGTATGCGAACTGTAGAGGGTCCAGTGAGTCGGGTAGTGCAGAGCAGATGAAGTCCCTGACCAGCTTCTCGAAGCATTTGCTCACGATGGGGGTCAGGGCTACAGGTCGCCAGTCGTTCAATGAGGAAATGGTGGAGGATTTGGGTACAGGGACGATGGTGGCCATCTTGAAGCAGGCTGGGACTACAGACAGAGAGAGGGAAAGGTTGAAGATGTGTGTAAACACTCCAGCCAGCTGAGCCGCGCATGACTTGAGGACGCGGCCGGGTATCCCGTCCGGACCAGTAGCTTTGCGTGGGTTCACTCTCCTGAAGTACTTCCGCACATCCTCCTCAGACACAGTGTGCGCACTGACGTCATCCGCGGTGCGCACACTGTCCGGTCTCATGGTGTTCGCTGTGTCGAATCTAGCGTAGAATACGTTTAGATCCTCACACAGAGAGGCCGTGGTCTGCGGTGTGCTGGTTTTCCCTCTAAAGTCTGTGATCGTGTTTAGTCCCTGCCACATACTCCGAGGGTTGTCAAACTGTTGCTCCACCCTGTCCCTGTACTCACTTTTGGCTGCTTTGATCGTCTTCCGGAGTTGGTAATGTGCGTGTTTGTAGTCCGATGTGTTCCCGGAGGCAAAAGCGGTGCTCCGTGCCGCCAGCGCCGTGCGAACATCTCCGTTAATCCAGGGTTTTTGATTTGGGAATGATTTAACTGTTCTGGATGGGACGACATCTTCCACGCATTTTCTGATAAATCCACAGACTGAGTCTGTGTACTCATCAATGTCTTTAGCAGCCACGTGAAACATTTCCCAGTCCGCGTGATCAAAACAGTCCCGCAGCGTAGACTCCGATTGGTCCGACCAACGATGCACCACCCTCAGGGATTTGAGCTTCCTGTTTCAGCTTCTGCCTGTAGGCGAGTAGAAGCAGGATGGAGCGGTGATCTGATTGGCCGAATGGGGCGCGGGGGAGGGCTTTGTACGCATCCCGGAAAGAGGTGTAGCAGTGGTCAAGAAGCCGGTCTCCACGAGTGTTGAAATGGATGTGTTGGTGTAGTTTTGGTGAGACTTTCTTCAGGTTACCCTTATTAAAGTCCCCGGTCGTGATAAACGCCGCCTCTGGGTGTGCGGTTTCCTCACTGCTGATCGCGCTGTACAGTTCCCTGAGTGCTCGGTCAGTGTCGGCTTGTGGGGGAATGTAAACAGCCGTAATAATCACTGCTGTGAATTCCCTCGGTAGCCAGAATGGCCGGCACTTAACCATCAGGTACTCCAGGTCCGGTGAGCAGAAGGATTTGACCGGGTGCACGTTCGCATAATCACACCAGCTGTTGTTGATCATGAAACACACACCACCGCCTCTGCTTTTCCCAGTAAGCTCCTGTGACCTGTCCGCGCGGTGCACAGAGAACCCCGGTAGTTGTACTGCGGAGTCCGGTACCTTGTCCGATAGCCAGGTTTCTGTGAGGCAGATCACGCAGCAGTCCCGCATCTCTCGCTGGAATGAGATCCGTGCCCGAAGCTCGCACAGCTTGTTCTCCAGAGACTGCAAATTAGCCAGTAATAAACTGGGTAAAGGTGGTCTGTTAGTGCGCCGTCTCAGTCGAACCAGAACGCCAGATCTTCTCCCTCTGCGTCGGCGTTTGCGGCCTCCACAGGCCCAGAACAAAGGCGTCTCAGGTGAGATGAATGGGGGGTCTGCAAACGGAGGGTCCGTGTTGCAAAACTTGAACTTGAACTCCGGAAAGTGATGAGAAAGTCCGTCTTTTATGTCCAGTAAGGTTTGTCGGTCGTACACAAGGAGACATGTGCTACTCGTGAAAAAATAAAGAAAAAGTAAAATTAAACACAAAAAACAGCTGTTGCTTGGGGGAGCTCGCGACGAGGCTGCCATACTCGGCGCCATCTTGTAACTATTTTTCAACAAACAGACAAAGCTGTGTTCAGTTTACCGCACCTTATATCAGTTGCACGGAAGTAGCTGACTATGTAAGTAATCTGGGTGCTACAGCTTTTAGCAGCTGTGCGCGCTCCCGCGGACAGCAGTCACTTTCTGTCAGACGATCACTTTTTGGCACAACACCTGGAGCTAAGGGGGCAAAACAATCGCATGAGTGCTGCTGTTTGACTGAGGAAGAATAAAGTAGTCGTGGTAAGTCAATCACATGACCACTTAAAGATGACAAAGCAACAAGGTGACATATACCAGCTTTTAAATTGTGTTGATAGGCCACGTAAACCAGAGTCATGATAAACAATATATACGCGGCATTTTTCCTCAACAGTTTTGTCACATTTACTGTCTAAGGACAGCGCTAGCAAGCACTCTCTGCTTATGAGCAAAAAATAAAAAAACAGAACAAAGAACAGCCCATTCGTGTTGGTGGAAAAATGCACCATGTCAGCCAATCAAAAGTGATATGGCAACATGACATTTGGTTGTTTAGGAAGAGAGGGAAGTTTTAGGAGTGACGGCGAGAGAGAGAGAGAAAGAGCAGGAAAAGAGAGAGAGCGAGTTTTGAGATGTGAGAGATTTGTGACGTTTAGTGTGTTTGGAGTGTGTAGTTAATGTGTTGTGTGTCAGAACAATGAGGCGACTGCTGTCTCCAGGTAGAAAACAGAAGGAGTGATACACCTGCTGCTGTCAGGCCTGCAGGTATCAGGCTGTGATGGTCTCCTTTATAGTGGACAGAAATTTTTTTGGGGGAGTGGCACAAATAATTTGTGTGGCATCTTATTGAAGAACAGCTGATTGTTATGTAAATAGTTTGAAATTGTTATTTAAAAAGGGGTAAAAGGTAAATGGCTGCAAATAACTTTGTTGTTTGCAAAACTTGTGCATATGATTTTAAAATTGACAGTTTATATTTGCATAAAGTTATGAAATATGATTCAATAAACATGTTTGTGGTTGTTACAGTAAAAATAACTTTTTTCTACTCAGATTTTATGTTTTTTGTCTGATTTTAGATCAATTGTGTTAATACAGTATGTCAAAATGAAAACATGACTGTAAATTCAGCTACGTTAGGTTGTGCTGAAAAGGATGATACCAAACAAGGCAAAGTAAATCGTTTTAAAAGGTGAACTGTAGAGGTCAAATCAAAAGTAGTTAAAAATGGCCAATTATAACCTGGACCCCAGAGGGTTAAACATTTTTTTTAAAGTAATGCAATAGTTACTTTTCAAGTAATTAATTACTTTTAGAATCTTTCTCAATTACTAACTCAGTTACTTTTTTGAAGAAGTAACTAGTAACTATAATTAATTACTTTTCAAAGTAACTTGCCCAACACTGGAAGCCATGGGACAAGTCTTTCAGCTGGTTGTAAAGCAATTCTGGCAAACTGTCAGACAACTCAGGAGTGGGAAAACGTGCTCTTTTCCTACTTCTCCTTCTACTACAACTGAGGATCAGGCAGGGGAAAAAACATTTCCAACTCACTCAATCCCACATCTGTAATGGAAGCAGAGGGTATGAGGTGTGAAACTCACTATCAATTCAATTTGATTAATTTCAGTTCAATTCAATTCCATTTACATAGGACCAAATAACAACAGCAGTCGCTTCAAAATGCTTTATATTGTGTATTATAAGGTGTAACTCTACTGTAATACAGAGAAAGCCCCAACCATCAAATGACCCCCTTTGAGCAAACACATGTAAATCTGGGAGATCCGGGGTGGTGCACTGATCGCTGGTGAAATCCATCCGTTAGTCGAACCTCAGGTTCAGGAGGAATCTAGTCTTGGAATACTGAAGCAACTGTTGTTTGTGGGAATTTGTCCAAACTGTGTTTTGTGGCCTTGGACAAGGCATTCTACCACTGTTGGGAGTGCTTCAAGTGTATGGTATGTGTGGCCCATTGTTATGGGCCATTCAGTTTATGTACAACTGTACTGAGAGTTGAGCTTGGTTTAGATTACCTGCAGTGTGTGCTGGACTCTGCCAGGGTTGCCCATTGTCACTGATTCTGTTCATAATTTTTGTGGACAGAAGAGAGGGGCTCTACTTTGTGGTTCAGTCGGCTTCATCAGATGGTGATCTCCAGCTTGCAACAATTCCAAGTCCAAGACCATGGTTTTCAGCTGCAAACTACCAAGTTACTACCCCAGGTGAAGACAACAACCCAGCAAGGGGAAAGTGCAGCATGAGTTTCACAGACGGATGTGTTGGCAGTGATGCAGACACTGCACCAAAGCTGTCAACCAGTTATGTCCAACCCTTATCTATGTTCACGTGCCCTGAGTAGTGACGAAAAGAATGAGGTTGCAGATACAAGCAGTGGAAATGAGTAACCTTCAGAGGGTGGCTAGGTTCTCCCTTAGAGATCGGGTGAGGAGCTTGGTAATTCAAGACAGACTCGAATTAGAGCCGCTATTTCTTCCCATCGAAAGGAGCCAGTTGAGGTGTTCCAAGCATCTGAGTAGGATGCCTCCTGAACAGCACCTAGATGAGGGGGTTTGAGCATGTCCTACAGGGAGGAGGCCCCAGGACAGATCCAGGACTTAAGAGATTATATCTCTCTGTTAGCTGCTAATGTCCCCCAAATGTTGCCAGGGTGAGGGAAATCTGTACTTCTATCTGCTCAGACTGCTCCCCCTGCAACCTGAATCTCGATCGGTAGTACACAGTAGTGTAAAGCTACTGTATTTACATGCAGTGTTGGGAAGGTTACTTTTAAAATGTATTCCATTACAGAATACTGAATACATGGCCCAAAATGTATTCTGTAACGTATTCCGTTACGTTACTCAATGAGAGTAACGTATTCTGAATACTTTGGATTACTTAATATATTATCATGCTGTTTACAACTACGTGAATGTACTATTGCTGTGATTTATTACTGTTACTGAAGGTCCGCGGCTCCGAACAGTAGTAAAGGGACCTCGGGCTAATACAGTGGGTTCCGTGTCGGGCTGGTAGCCGAAAACTAGCTTTACTTTGTTGTCTGGGTCAACTTTGCTTGCCAGAGACAGAGAGAGGCGTTGAAAGGCTGCTCCAACGGAACTTATTTTTTCCGGAGGAAAACACGAACACAGTGTACAATTGAGTCTTAATAGCTTACTTAATAGCTTACTTAATAGCTTACTAGCTTACGCCCCACAGCTTACTTACTGTGGGGCGATCGTGGCTCAAGAGTTGGGAGTTCACCTTGTAATCGGAAGGTTGCCGGTTCGAGCCCCAGCTTGGAGAGTCTCGGTTGTTGTGTCCTTGGGCAAGACACTTCACCCGTTGCCTACTGGTGGTGGTCAGAGGGCCCGGTGGCGCCAGTGTCCGGCAGCCTCGCCTCTGTCAGTGCGCCCCAGGGTGGCTGTAGCTACAACGTAGCTTGCCATCACCAGTGTGTGAATGTGTGTGTGAATGGGTGAATGACTGGATATGTAAAGCGCTTTGGGGTCCTTAGGGACCAGAAAGGCGCTATATAAATACAGGCCATTTAAATACAGGCCATTTACGTCATACTTTTGCGACTTCGAAAAATACCCGCCTTAAAAAAACAAATGTTCTTCGGGAAACCGCCTTTTGTCCGCCGATCCAGCAATTTCAATTCCTCTCAAGATACTTTTCTTTATTAAACGGTAAGCATAATACATATGTTTTCCTTGAAATGGATAGCTGTTTGTTTGCTAGTGATAGGCTACTTGCGAACCAGTGTTCTCCAGACAGAGAATTGCGTGTCAATGTATTATGATTTATTATGAAAGTACAGGTGAATATAGCTCTCCCGTCAATATATTATGATATATAATAAATGTACAGGTGAATATAGCTGTCATAACAATGTCAGGCAAAATTGCAGTAGCTTCCCTGATCATTTTACAAACATAAGTGAAGAGAATTTGAACTAAAAGGCCTAGACTAATGGTTGTGTGCTGAATCTATGAATCAAACTATCACCTGGAAAAATAATTAACTGGTCCATAGCCGTGAAACTGGACATGAGTTCTTGATTCTATGGAGATTAACAGTAATCCAGAAATTTACAAATTTGTCCTGGGCCATCGTGTAAATGTTGTCCCTGGGACATCGTGTTAAAGTTGTCCCTGGGCCATCGTGTTAAAGTTGTCCCTGGGACATCGTGTTAAAGTTGTCCCTGGGACATCGTGTTAAAGTTGTCCCTGGGACATCGTGTAAATGTTGTCCCTGGGACATCGTGTTAAAGTTGTCCCTGGGACATCGTGTAAATGTTGTCCCTGGGACATCGTCTTAAAGTTGTCCCTGGGACATCGTGTTAAAGTTGTCCCTGGGACATCGTGTTAAAGTTGTCCCTGGGACATCGTGTAAATGTTGTCCCTGGGACATCGTGTTAATGTTGCCAGAGACATACCATATGAAAGTTTAGCCTCTTTTAGCCCCTGTTTGTTTTATATTAAAAGTCGCAGAAGTATGACGCCACAAGAAGGTGATTGGTCACTTGCAATGTTGAACCTGGAACAACATTTATTATGATGATGTGGGAACAACGCCAACACGAGGAAATCAGATCGTCCGGCTGTGGCTACTATGTAGCTTGCCATCACCAGTGTGTGAATGTGTGTGTGAATGGGTGGATGTCTGGATATGTAAAGCGCTTTGGGGTCCTTAGGGACTAGTAAAGTGCTATATAAATACAGGCCATTTACCATTTACTTACAAATGGGCTCGTCAGGCACTCTTCTTGGCTGCAGTGGTTATTATTATATTTACATGCTTCCAGCTCCCGTTTTTGCTCCGTGACAGCTCGGACTTTTCCTTTCTCTCCCTCCCTCGCTCACAGACACATAACGTGTATGGTAGTCCATTCTCCCTGCAGCACGGACTACACTGCCCATGAGGCTACATTCTTTAGGGCCATGCCTGTAGCATTCTGCCTTTTAGCTTAGCACAACAACAACAACAACAACAAAAAAGCGCTCTCTCACCCAGGAAACACGCAGAGAGAGAGCGCTTCACCCTGTAACCATGGCAACCGTAACGCTGCTGCCTGGAACAACAGAACATAGCTGTCAAACTAACCCAAATAATCCTGACCCGCGACAATATGAAACAGGAAAGTACCGCCGTGTAATCCATTTATTTCAACAAAGTAACTGTATTCTGAATACCACCTTTTTAAACGGTAACTGTAACGGAATACAGTTACTCATATTTTGTATTCTAAATACGTAACGGCGGTACATGTATTCCGTTACTCCCCAACACTGTTTACATGGGCTAAATTTACTTGTAAGATCACTTTACAAGTAAAGCGGATAATGTCATTGACAGGTGGAAAAATTTCTCTTCCGTTGAACATTGTTTGAAACATTTGTGATAATATAAGTACACACCCCAAACGCTCACCTGACTGTATGTCTATAAGTGCCTACTTGTTGTACACCCATTTGTTCTTGTTTTTGTGCTCCACTCTGCCTCCCCTTTTTTTCTTACTCTCTCAAAGGTGTAAGGATGATCCGCTACCCCAAGCAGCTGCAGTCGATCCCCCAATGATAAAACATGGCCTCTGGGCTAACTGATTGCTTCAGTGAATTAGCCCATTCAATAAATATATGTAAATTCCCAATATGGCTTGGGGTCATTCCAAGTAAAACTGAGAAATGTTACATTTTGTAACTTTAACACAGTGCTTGGTGGTATTATTGTGCACAATTTCATATCACTCTTTGTGTACACAGTAATTGATGGTTGTGAATATTCAATGTGTTTTTATGTTTAAGGATGCTGCCAGAAATTGTACGGTGGTAGTTTTTACATACAGCTGAGCTGTGTATGTACTAGCTGCAGATGCTTCTGCTAATAGGTTTCTTGTGAGTGGCCCTGCTGCTGCTCTCCAAAGGTAATATGTCACAGTCCAAGTCCCCCTGGCCGTGCGGCCTGTCTTACCGCCATCTTGCACCACTCCATCAAGTCGTCCCTCTGCACAGACTAGCCTCTGGGGAAGACGTCTGCCCAGGAGTGTCTTTTGGTAATGCAAGATAGAGATATAGGACTGCAGCGGTGTGTGTGTGTGTGTGTGTGTGTGTGTGTGTAAAAGAGAGAGACAGAAAAGAAACACTGTGAGGCTTAATAGTGTGTACAGCAAGCATTTGTGTGGTTAAAGAAACCACTTCCCACAAATTGCTCTCTCTTCAAGAGAGCATGTTACTTTGACTGTCAAATAAAAGAAAGAGACAAATCAAATAGGTCTTTATTGTAAGTACTCACATTCAAAACCATATGCTGCTTCTGTATTTTTATTCTTATTTTTCTGAAATCATTTGAATCACTTTTAGGGTAATTTAAAAACAATAAAAACACATACACAATATGTAACAAACAAGGACTGACCTATTTGCTTACATATGTGCTGTGACCTTCCCATAGCAAAGCCAAACATTAGTAACTGAGGTAAAAGTACACGCCTTTAACACATCACACCACAACATTCAGTAGAAGTGGAAATGGATCTGTCACCATTATACAGCCAGGTTTTCTGGTAGGAATACAAGATGAAAAAGGGGCGAGATGGCTCAATAAAAGAAGCCTGCAACAAACATTAGCAAATCCTATAATATCTCCTGTTCACCTATTAGCTGGATCTAATACAAATCCCTATACAAAGACAAGGCAAAAATAGCAACACAGTAAAAAAAAGAGGAAAACTAAGAGAATATGCCTATCAAACAATGCAGTGTCTTGCAGCCAAGATCTAGTTCCTTAGACAATGCTATCTCAAAACACCCTGCAGTTGTTTGCAGTG
Organism: Oreochromis niloticus; assembly: GCF_001858045.2. Taxonomy (NCBI): domain Eukaryota; kingdom Metazoa; phylum Chordata; class Actinopteri; order Cichliformes; family Cichlidae; genus Oreochromis; species Oreochromis niloticus. Next base: position 35,543,553 of record NC_031965.2, read on the forward strand.
TACTTTCAGTATGCACTCTTTGTTATGCCTTTATTGTGGTAAGATCCAGCAAGATTCTCCAACCTACACAGCCTGGACAACAGGTTGCTTGAAGTGCTTTTCAGGAGACTTGCCTGTTCTTGCACCAAACTAGACAAAAAGCATCAAGAGTAAGCTCCTGAGTGTTGCCTGTACACATCATTTCTTAAAGGGACAAAATAGTCTTCAGGTCTGTGCCTGCCACTGAGAGAAGGGGGTATAGCTTTGATAGAAATAGAAACTGGTATGGTGGTGTAACGGGGTCATAAATCACATTGTTATAATTACACAAAATGTGTTCTAAACCCCCAAACCGTTCCTTTTATACCTGACTTTTAGGACCTCCAAGCCTGTAGTTATGTCCATTATCAGTTAAAGCCCCTCCTAATTCTCTTCTTCTTCTTTGGTGCAACCCTATAAATACAGTGTACCCCCTTTGCCTCTCCCCTTTTCTACAATTCCCCTGTGGGAGAGGTTGGTAATTTATTTCCCAACACTGTAAAACGCTCATATAATCCATATTTATCCACCTGGATGTTTCTGATTGCGATTTTAGTTCAATTATTGTCATTATTATGCCTGTTTTTTTGTTAGATGTTATAAGTGTGTACTATGTGTATATCATAAATGTGTTTTAGGCACCATAAATGCTAGCATGAATATATACTTCTTGCTAGCTTGGAAGTTGTGGTGGGTTGAGCTAACCCTCTTCCCCACTGTTTGTATTTGGTCGTAGGAGCTGGAGTGGGCAAGTTATGTACTTGGAGGTCTTTCTTTCTTTTACATTTATTGTCAGACACAACGCAGAATCACACCGGTTACAGTGGCATTAGTTGTTGAAAGCCTACATATCACATCTGACTAAACTACATGTTGGAGTCTTATCAAAATGGGCTTCTCTTATATGGTATCATCACAGTAGAGATTTGAAAGATCATAGCTACACAGATCATCATAAAAGAAAGCTATGGTGTACTTCAGTATAGATTGTGCTGAGACATTGCTAAAGAAATAGGAAAAAAGAGGTTCAATAAGACATTGTTAAAAGCTGAAAGCAAATTTCCAGGTTAGATTATTTGGGGGCTAAAGGAAGTAAAACAATGCAAAATTTAACCAGACACTGCATGTTCAAACTGGCCTCCAAACAAAGTGTCGTGGCAGATTTTAGACTACACATAAAATCTAAGCTGTTGGACCATCTTCATTGTCTGCCAGCTAGTCTAAATACAGCTGCTAAAATATTAAATACCCACGAAATTGTATCTTGCCACAAAATTATGTTCATTCATTGATGTTCATGGATGCAGCTGTACTGTTTTCAAATTGACAGAGCAAGAAATCCATGTTAAGAGGAAGGATGCGGTTGCATACAAGCTACTGGTTAAATTAATAGGTTACATTTCCAGTTCCACACTGGACCAGTGATTTTACCCTTAAAGTGGGGCTCATATGCCCACTTCTAATGCCATATTTTTATTTTCAGGCTCTAGTAGATGTGCATGAATATCTGATCAAAATAACTCTTATTTATATCATACTTAATGCAGCCCCTCAGTTCACAAACACCTTCTTCTGATTAGCTGTCCCTTGCAAACACTTTGGATAGAAGGTGAGCTTCTCTGTTCAAAGACAGAGCTGTGTACATGAAACAATCCTATATGCTGTCACTGGATCGCATTCACTGTTATGTGCAAAAATATGAATGCACACAAAAATTCTTCTGGTTTATGAAGAAAAACTGACATAGTTTTGTTCTTAACATCATACATATGCTACTGAATAAAAATCATTCTCAAAGTTCATGCTCACTGCCTGCAGTCACATACTGCCATGCAAGTCGAGTTTTCTTGATAATGAGAGGACAGGTCACACATAGCCATCAAGCTGCTTGTCAATTGTTCAGTTACCATTAAGCCTCTGTTGTCTAAACACTTCATGCAATATTTTTGTTAAAACCCATGAATTAAAGCTAAAAGTCTGCAATTCATCCACATCTTGATTGCTGATTTAAAATCAGCTGCAGCAGTGTGCAGAGGTAAACTCACAAAACCAAAGAAAAAAACCTATGCCATGGTCCAAAAATGTATAGACCTAACCGTAAAAGACAATGCAAAGATTAAATAACTGGCAAATCAGTGTTGTGTGGTTCAATATGCAGTACAGTTAGTTCTCTGTAGATATTTCTCTTTCATAGACATCCAGCTGTGTTATTGAGACTCAAAAACCATCATTTCCTTCTCATCTTAGGACAGTAAGAAGTTGACACAGAACAGCAACATCCAAACAAATGACTAACTAAAAGAAATGTCAAACATATATGCTGTGTCTCAAGTCAGTTTCCACCATAATTTCATTTGGTATTTTCACATAATCATGTGCAGCTGTATTAAGTGCTATATTAGAAGTTAGTGTACCTGTATAGAGTAAAAAGTTGAGTGTGGAATGCTGCACGCGGCTCACCTTCAATAGCCGCCATCTTGGTTTCATAGCAAAAAGGGAAAGACCACCAAACAATTTTCAACAGTAGAAGGTCGTCATCAGCATCACACATTACCTGATGTTTACTTGTTATGTTAATTTATGCAGTGTATTTTTTTTAATATATATTTTTATTAAATTTTCTGCATCCATTTTTGCAAAAGAGAAATTGAACAATATGCCGTTTTCCTTTTGAAGAACATAAAACAATATGAAACATACACTCCCACCTCATAATTATAGGAGTACCAGTGGGTATACAAAATGAAAAAAGAAAGGGTCCAGTCTAATAATACGAATAGTAAACCCTGAAGTACAAGATAACAGTTCCTGAGTGTACAGAGAGATGTGGAGAGTTTCAGAGCCCACACCCTCACACAGACACAAAAAAAAGATGGAACATTTACATATGTCATTTGAATGGAGATGGGCACAAAAAAACAAAACAAACAAAAACAAAAAACAAAAACAAAAACAAAACAAAACAAAACAAAACAAAACAAAAAAACATAGTGAGTGGTCAGCTTAGTTGTAAAGATAGGTCAAATCTGTAAGAGAAAAGAAATATGTATAAAGTAGGTAAGTAGATACCATCATAAGGCGCAGGCACAATAGAGTCCATATACTTAAACATAAGATGAAATAAAATAGAGTAAAGTCTGAGCTGGCTAATTGGGAGCGTTGCGAGACCGCAAAGTCTGAACATGGTCAAAAAAGGGTTGCCAGATCTTAAAAAATTTGGCCATAGACCCACGCAGGGTGAATTTAATCTTTTCGAGTTTGCTAAAATGCAAAGCGTCTCTGATCCAGATTTCCCAGGATGGGGGAGAAGGGGATTTCCAACATAACAATAATCTGCGTCTTGCCAATAAGGTGAGAAATGCTACCAAATCCTCTCGGGGTGTCGGCAAGACAACTGTATCGGGAAGAACCCCAAACAAAGCAGTTAAGGGCACAGGTTGGAGGGTTAGCTGGATGATCTTTGATAAAGTCAGAAAAATATTAATCCAGTATTGTGTGAGGGATGGACATGACCAAAACATATGTATTAGAGTTTGATGACAACGGTCGCAATCAGGGCTAAGGTTGGGGTATATTTGAGCTAATCTGGCTTTAGTCCAGTGTACGCGGTGCAAAATCTTACATTGAATCAACCCGTGTTTGGCACATAGTGAGGAGCCATGGACCCGGTAAAGAATTTTATCCCAAGAGTCATCCTGAATCACACACCCCAAATCCTGCTCCCATGCCTTTTTAATAGCTGAGGTTGAGAAGTTGCCAAAGGAACATATTCTCCCATACAGACAGGAAATCAGGCCCTGTGATGGAGGGGGAGGTGATAGAAGGTTATCAAAGTCATGACAAGGAGATCTAGATGGGAACTGAGAGGATTTCAATTTATGCAGTGTATTGTGTGGTTAGAGATCATTTTCTTCACAAAACACAAAAGCTAGTAGGGGTGGGCAACATAGCCTTAAAATATATCACTTTAAGGAAATTTGTGATAATGATGGGTAGTACGGGAGGTAGTACTGTTGCCTCACAGCAAGAAGATCCTGAGTTCGACTCCATGGGTGTTTAGCCAGGGTCTTTCTGTGTAGGGCTTGCATGTTCTTACTGTATTTGTGTGGGTTTCTTCCTCCCAGAGTCCAAAGACATTCACTTATTAGGGTTCGATTAATTGGTGATTCTAAATTGCCCATAGGTGTGAATATGAGAGCGAATGGCTGTCTGTCTCTGTTAGCCCTGCCACAGGCTTGCGACCCGTCCAGGGTGTATGTTAGCTGGGACAGCCTCCAGAATATCCAGAATGGATGGATATTTATGACCATGTAGAACAAAAACTATTATATCTGTCAGTTCAGGCAGCATGTTTTTATAAGTGCAAGTAAACTAAGGACATTTTCCATCCTTCTTTTATATTAGCTACTGTCACTGATGACAGACTACCTAATTCAAAATCTGACCTTATTGCAACAAGATGCCAGCAACACCAGCAATGCACAGTACAATATGGTGACAAAGCATATAACAAATGTAATCACAACAGTAAGCCTGGTAGTGTTTTCCCTGAACATTTAAAGTAAAAGTATAACATAACTGCTTAATGCTTTAGTCACTTCACCGTGTAAACTGCACAACAGCTGTGTACAAAAGCTGTATAATATTATTACAGAATCAAACTGAAATTGAAAAATGTTTTCCACCTGGAATGTTGTATCTTGGGTTGAGCTTTCTAACAACAAGTCCTTTTTAGTGCCATGTCACAGCATCAGTAAGGTCCATGCACCTTTTCCTCTTCCTGACATATGACGCAGCGAATACTCCAAAAATGCTCAGTTGAGTCATTTGTTTAGCTTTGAGTCTCTCATCACCAGCTGCTTTTATTTTCTGTTTTAACCCCTCAGGTGAAAAACGTTTGCTGTTTCCACCATTAGCAGAAACTGTTTTGGCTTGTTGGAAGTTACTGAAGTAGCTCCCTTATCAGGTGCTAAATTGAAGTAGGAGGCTGACATGATGCTCTTGCTCTCAGACATGATTGGGCTTGCATTATTGTACGATCTAGGGAATGTAGAGGCATAACGTCAGTGTATCAGTAATACTGTAAGATGCCATTAAAACACTTATACAAGTTACAATATTGATAATGGGCAGTGTCATACGGCTAGCACACTCAAATATTATTTCATGAGACTACACTACACTGTGGAAAATCTCATGCTACACAATTATATGCTAAGTGTATATGGTCTGCTTTTAATTCACTTTTTCCTTTAGCTAAGATGGACTCTCTTTTCCCTTTGCCTTTCAATTTCAGCCACAAGGAAAAGTTAGCTACTGTATAATATGTAGGCTCAGTGTTTTGTGCTGCAACACTTTCCTCACGAGTCTGCCTGTGCTCGATCAGCCGCCATTTATTACCCCGGAAATCAGCATGTCATGGCATGTGTTGGTAACGAAAACAGATGCAGGTTAATTGTTGCTGTAACCAACACCTTTATCTGTCATCCACTTCAAGGCAACACATCCTTACTCTGACTCTCCCCTTTCTTTCAGTAGAAGCCTTGAAGTGGATTGATTCTCTCCGTCTCTCTTCAGCAGAAGTAGAGGAGGGCGTTGATTCCCTCGCAGCTCAGGCGAAACCAGCCGCTGTGTTGCTCGGCAAGAGGCAGAGGTATAGTTGAGCGAGAGAGAGGTCACCGATATGATTATCCCCGAGTGTCAATACAAAAGGGAGACGTGAGAAAGGTCCCCGCTGAGCTGGAAAATGAATGACTTTGACCTCATCAAACCTGCGGAAGCATCTCCACTTCCTAATTAAGATTGAGTGGAACAAAATCATCAGTGTACAGGACCGGCCATCTTAGCTGAAGCTGATCAAGCGTACTACACTGCTCTTTGTATTTATCACAAATTTATGTCCAGGACAGGAAAGAAAAAGGGTGATGTAGATGGCAACATTTTTTAACTGTGATAACGTCACCTTTTCAGTAATAACACTTTATACTGTGCTTTCATCTTTTGTATGAGAACCACTGCATTAGCGAGTGCACTTGGAGCATGTGCCCATTTCACCCACCTGGTAAGCGAATGATGTCCCAATAACAGCCTCGTTATTCCCAATTAAACTCTCTACCATCCATCACAAACTGCCACTGTAAACCAAGCATAGGGCCATTATTGGCTCCCATTAATACTGTATATACAAGCAGATGGCGAAGGAGGGAGGACCGTGTATATTTGTATGAGAAAGAACAAGAGAGGTTGTAAAACTACATAATCCAACTCGATATCTGTTTAAATATTCCAGAGTTTGCAAAGCCAAACATTTTGATTTATAACACAGATGCACATAAAGCACATTATAATATGCACTGAGTAATTAGTTCAACAAATAGCCTGTCATCATCCGTGTGCCAGCAGCCACAGAGAGTGAGGTCTCTCCCCTTAGTTAGGAAGGCAAAATTCCCTGGCTGAAAGCTCGTACAACACCATCACCCTCCCTTCGACACCTTTTAGAAGCTCTCAGTGGGTGTCTTGCTTTCACCTCTGCAGATATGTAGTAATCACACTTCCAGCGCCAGAGTGCACCGCCGCAGCCAAGAGACACTGCCGCTGCCCAGCCTTATCAGAGGGAGAAACATGGATGACCCTGATCACACGAGGAACTCAGTCATCCTCGAGGAAGGTGTCCTCTTTACAAGGTGTTCTGTATGAGTAATGGGGATATTGAAGGCTCGATCTGATTATCATAACCCCTCTATGCCTTCCCACTGCTAGAAAAAAAATAAAAATAACAGGAACTGTGTCAAAGCTGCAGTCAGATGACAGCTAGAGCAACACGGTGCCCAAGGCAGCCACCGGTCCGTTCTTTTCGTTCGCTTTTCTGAAGGTCAATCTTCAGCTGCCCTCCACGTGGCTGCAGTCCTGTTTACCTCTCTCCAAAAGCCAATTACATCGCTGCAGTGCTGTGCCAGTCAAAGCTGTTATATTTCACACACAGACACATGTAGGCTTGCACCTACACAGATGCGCCGTGCACACCCACTCACACAGACAAACACCTGCAGCAGCTACTCTTCTTAGCTGCAGCAGAAGGCATGGATAATGCCTTTTGACCTGTCTGTGGTGAAATATATCGATGTGTACACATGGAACGATTATTTAGAGCTCAGGCACATCATGAAGTAAGTTAGTGAGCGCATGAAAAACGATGGTTTATTTACCATGGGGTTTTATATTGGGTTGAATGTGAGATGATTATAAACCTGTCTTCATTATCTGAAAAATGGAGAGGCCTTGCTAATGTTTGCTGATTTATTCTATAACCTCGAGGGTTTAGTTCTTGATTTATGTTAGTCAATGACAGCTTGTGTAATCATACAAGTGTTGGTAAAATAGTGATGGATGGCAGGTTGCTGTCCTCAGCAGTACTTTGGCTTTTACCTATTACACTGAATGATGGAAGCTTTAAATGAGGGTGGAAATCCTTATGGGGTTTATCTTTTTCAGATCGTACCTGCTTAGATTGAAGAAATTTCGTCATTTTATTATAATTTCCAGCATTTTGAATGAGACTGAATCAGCTATAAGCTGTGTGGTAATGGTCAAAACTCAGATCAGTGTTCTTCTCTGCCATCTACAGACAGTGGAAGGGAGTGCCAGACTGCCAGATGAGGATCTGAAAAGATCCAGATTGCACTGTGTGGGTTTTTTTTTTTAAATACTCCTTTGCGTGTTCATATCTGACATACAAGTAGTCTCTATATATTGCATGTTGTTTTATGTTATTTAATATTAAATGTGGGTATGAATCAAGACGAGCAGTTTCTCTGATATTCTGTAGCATCCAGCAGAAGTAGGGCAGCAGATGATTTCACATTTTCAAACCAGATGACCACCATCTGCTATTTGTGGAGTTGTTGCTGTAGGAAGCAAAAAGCAAATGCACAGCTTTCTGTCAGTTTTAATGAACAATGTTCTGTTTTGCAGCTTTTCTGTCATCGAGCTCCAGGTAACCTTGGATGGAAGTTTCTGAGGCATTATGATGAACACAAACAAGAGGGGAGGTATTTGCAGCATTCAAGAAGACTGTCATAAAACAGCTCAAGTAATAATAAAGAAAAATGTGCCTTTATTAAAGTAAGCGGCTGTAATAATCTTCCCATGATTTCAGAACAATTAGAACAGATAACTATATGACCAAGAGAGCATTTAAAAGAGATGAAAAGAAAGAGGTAAAGTACCCCTGTGTGTGTGTTGGCTGCAGCAGTGTAAACAGGTCTCGCTCTACCTACGCAAACGGAGAGAAAGAGCCCCGGGGTGGAGCAGAGACGACGGGCTCCATCTGGTGCCTGGGCAGCCAATGAAAAGAATAGAGTACTGGGGGAGCCAGGAAGAAGGGGAACATCATGAAAAGCTCCAATTGGATTTGTCGTCCAGTTCATTGGCACCGGCTGCAAGGTGGCTAACGAGGTAGGTGGCTTAACAGGAAGGAAAGGTATCATCTGCTGCATCAACACTACATGCAAATGTTGTATTTTTTTGAAGCATTTAAAAAAGACACATCAGAAAAAGCAAGTGAAACTGGGTATCTGGAAAACAATTAGGGCTTCTGCACAGTGCTTGGGCTTGTTCGTTCCTTAAAAATGAGCACCCTGTAGCTACTTTTTTCCCATGGGGAGACAGAGCGTAGTATGTGCTCCGTGCGCTGCGCTCCTGAAGCATTATGGGAGAGGAAACGATTGTAAGTAGAGAGCCATCTGCTTTGCCACTTGCCATGTCTGCCCGTGCCAATACCTCTTGCTTCCTTCTATTTCTCAGGTGGGGAGTGGAGTGGATCCACACTGTCTGTGGACACACACGTGCACACTAAAGCATCCTTGAACTTGAAAGTAACAGATGTGCCAACACAGATCCTACATGTGGAGGAATCCCACTTTTTTTTTTCTTTTTGGGTGTGTGTTTGTGTGTTCACACATCTGGCACATTCTTTTATGCATTATTCTCTGGTGTAATCAACAGCTGGAGGTGATGAGAGTGTGGCGTGCTATAGATAGATTCTTCCTCATTGATAAGAGAGGTGACAGACACAAAATACCAACTGCATTTTTCTTAACAACCAGTCTGTTTTCATTTTATCAGCGCAGGAGTGCAGCAGAGACAGGCCCCAGTGTCCTTGACAGTGGTGACACTGAAGAGATGGATGTACAGGCGGTCAAAGGAAAGTCATTTATTTCCGTTGACCCACTCAGTCAAGTGGATTGAAGCTGAGCCTTTTGATTTGGCTTTTACTTTGCCTTTTTCCCCCCACAGAGTCCACACTGCTCCTGCAATTACTGCAAACAGAGAAGGTGATGGGTCTAAGATTTTGTCCAGATAAAAGAGTCAGGACCCTATCTCTCCTGTTGACACCATTAAGCTATCACTGAGAACTAGAAGCTGTAGGGGAGGGTGGCACTGAGGAGCTGTCAATCAAAGCTTACCACCCAGTTCTTGTTTAAAACCATCTGCCACTGAACTCCCACTGGCCTCTTTGTATCTGATCCTAAAACCAGCCGCAGCGGGCTGATGGTCTTCATCACTGGGAGGAATATTCACCACTTACTGTCTTATCAAATGCAAGCAAGGGACTGCAGAAATGCACATATTCTTGGATTGGGGTTGTGGGTAGAAAGCGCTTTAGGGTTATTTATCAAACCAGGCAGTACTGACTGCCAGCACCAGAATAACGAAAAAAAAAAAAAAAAAAAAAAGCTGTTCCAAATAGCAGTCGTCCAACTGAGCAAGCTAAAACAACTGCAATCCAGCTGTCACACTTTAAAAATGCATATGGATGGAGGACGGTCATGTGAAAAGGTGCAGTTAATTTTGAGTGAAAAGCTCTGGAGTATGACGTTGGTTTTCATTTGTTTGTTTTTGCAGCTTGTCAACTGTTTCAGGCTAAAAAGTGATGTGCAATTTAGTCACTCCAGCACAAGTTCAACCCTAATCCAACGTCAGTGTCAGACAGCGCACCTAAATCTCTTCATGGTGGGACTTATCAAACAATAACAGACACTTTGCAGATCCATTTATAGCTGTAAGAGATGAATATTGTGTTGTGACTTCAGGGAGGTTGCGGCACATGTGTCAACTTGTTGTAATACCCTAATATTTGATCTATTGCATAAATGTATGAGGGGATGTCACCAGCATTTTATTTTCACATTTTGTTCAAGGGCTTGTGAGAAGATTATGTTGAAAATTGAATCACCGATTACACTTGAATTCATCTAATTCCACCTCAGGTGACAATTTGGGGCTGAAAAACAGAAATAAAACAGAAATCTCAGAAAACGTCCTAAGACAGCTGTCTCAAATCAAAGCAAAACACCCACTTTTTCCTTTCACATGGAATCGTTCCATTCAATGGTGCTTTTCTATTTAAAGTTGTCTCTGTTTGGAGTTGTCATAGTCATAGAAACTAAAGTTGCACAGAACACTTTGGTGTTTGAAACAATATTAGAACTGTCTGTTTTTATATCAGCATGGGTGGTCATGGATTCTCTGTAACATTTTTGACTCCTGCTCAACAAAAACATCAAAGTGCATGAGCAGTTTAAATTTTTGTACAAACAAGTGTCTTTCAAAGAAAGCACCATCTGCTGAGTAAAATTAAAGTTAATGCTTTACAACCCTTTCTCAAAAAACAGCCAAAACAGTTACATGAGTTACAAATTATCACATTCCATTTTATTTATATTTTGCACAGCATCCCTGCTCCTTTAAAAATAGGGTTGTACAGTTTACAGTGAATAGCTATAGTTAAATGGCAAAGCTAATGTTATTGTCCTTGTTTTCTTATTGTAAATGCCAGCCCTTTTAATTTCTTTTTTGTCACCGTAGCAGCATTATTCTTTGAGTGACGGTATAGGTTGGTTGGTTGTAGTGAAATATCCCATTATTGTATTCTCATGAAATTTAATGCATTTTTTTCGGATTATCATTGCTACTTGGGTGATCCCTTAACTTGCTATTCAAGGACCTGCTGCTTCTTTTAAAGTTTTAAGGTACACTTAGAGGATGAGAAAAACCAGAAAAAGGGCACCCAATAAGCATGGTGGCACAAGGGAAGATCCTGGGTTCGAGTTTGCATGTTCTCTTTCTTTCTCCACGCCTCTGCATGTTTGATTTGGTAGATTTTTACTGGATGGGTTAGAGTGATGTAAATCTCATCAAGCAGTCTTTTATGAATGATGACTCATCCATAATTCTTGTCCACAACAGATTATAATCTGGGCCTTAAAGTTGTGCGTGTAGTTGTTTTGATGGTCACTGTACCAGATACAAGTCACTGACCTGAAGCTCGTAACCATGTTTCTGGAACATTTTCAATGGAATTATTCAACACATAATTTTGCTTGCTGTGTGGTGCAGACCATCCAAGAAGTTTAAAAATGTGTGCTTCAGTTTTGCTATTGGAGCGTGATTCCAGTATTTAATTTGTCTGTTACTTAGCACTAATAAGATAGATGATAGATAGATAGATGTATCAATGCATTGCACCCGTACATGCAGCTTGCTAGCTTAAAACTTAGCACTTCACTCTTTGGCTTAAATGTAGAGTCCAAAATGTTTACATGACCAAAATGCTAACACTAACCAGAAAACATAAAAGAAATCATGATGGCTTTGTCTATCTTTATATAAAGTCTGCTTTTTTTTTCCTTCTTCTTAGAAGGTATGACCTCACTTCCCAGTATTGGACTCTTGATAGACAAGCCATTAGAAAGTAAAGACAAATGAGTGACAGGTTCTCTCCGTCTCCTATACTGAGCTGCACCTGTGTGGACAAACCTCATACAGACTGTTTGCTCCTTGATTTCAAATCAAAACTAATATTCCATGTTTTCTTGTATCTGCAGTATTTTAGAGAACATTTGAGGCATGAGATGTGGCATGCTGTTGCTGAATCTGGCTTTAGTTTAGATCAACATCTGCAAGTTTTGCACTTTATGCAAATGGGGAGTGGATTACTTAACATTTTGTCATTGGAAATATACTGCTACCAGAGTGAACAGCCATGAGAAACAATGAATGTGAAGCGTGGAGTGATAGCATATGATAGCATAGCTAATGACCTAAATATTCATATAACTATAGTCTTTGATAAAGTATTTCATATTGGCCACTGTACTCCAAAACACATAAATAAGCCATGCAATTACAGTGTGTGATGTGCCAGTGCATTACTATAAACATAGACACAGTAGTTTAATTTGAGTCAAAAACACATACCCAGTCTTGCAGTAAATAGCTGTAAAACAGAGTTTTGGGAGATAAACACATTTTTGCTGATCTTTTCCCGTGATTTGTCGAGCAAAAGGGAAACATTGAATGGCACCATATCCCTTGAATAAACATCTTGCCATGGTTTGACCCCATGCAACCACACGCTTGCACACACAGGTTCTTCTTTTTTTCTTTCAGCTGATTACTACAGAACAAAAATAAAAGAGCTTAGATGTGTGTTCCAAGCTAGAACACCTTTTCATGATGAAAGGCAGAGTGAAAGCGAGAGAAATGAGACCATCTAAATACCGGTGCTGGTAAAGGAGTCAGAGCAATATGGGATAGGATGAGCCTCTCCATCTCTTGTGTAATGAAGAATGACTGAGAGGGATTGCATAGGCCAAAAGCATCTGAAGACGGGGCCATTGCTATGCACAGAGCATTACATTTCAGACTGAGCAAGTTGAGACCTACAGCGCGTGAGGTTAGATTGCAAAAAGACGAGAGGAGCGGGAGGTTAAATGTCTCTCCTCTCAGTCTTTATCTCCTAAATGACATGGCTCATTCATACAAGCAGCTCTCATTCAAGGACACTAGCAGGACTTGTGAAAGAAAAGAGCACACTTGGATAGAAATCTCATGAAGACACTGAAAGACTTAACAGAAAGAGGCAAACAGCTGGCAGTATTGGTAAAATTGCATTTAATTAAAGACAAAATCTTCATTACAGTCTAATAACAGGACAGGGGGAGCAGTTTTCTTCATATAACAGATGACGGGTTGAAGAAATGTAGTTCCTATTGAGGTTCTTCATAGAAAAGATTTGGAAAGCAATACATTTGAAAGTCATTTTAATTCTGATTCTTCAAAACAATTGGCAAATGTATGAGACTTTCAGTTTGCACAGTTGGTAACATAAAACTCAGCTCTCTGGGCGCTTTTGCATTTCACACTAAATAAGTGCTGATAAGCTAATAAAGACCATAGCAAAATGAAATTCATAAGAGCTAGTGTGAATAAGAAAGAATGCTTGTAATCTATGAATATCAGGCTTATGGCTTCATAAACCTATGAGCAGGCATACCTGTGTGTAGTGTTTGGAAGTGTTTGATATGGTACAGTCCCGGAGGAGCTACAGCAAGTCACTGGCTTGTTATATAGAGGAATAACTAAATGCATGCTCGCTGCAGGCCTTTCTCTTCTACAGATTTCAATCGTGGTAACCAGAATCATTTATTCACATCAAGAGGCTGCTTTGTACACTACCCAAAGGGGATGCATTTGACAGTGAGTTTATTCAGTCATAATACATTCCAACAGATGCTTTCACAATAAGTGGATTTGTGTTTTTTCCTAAACCTGCCTATAGCAAGGTGTTCTTAAGCACATCTGCGGTTGAAAACTTTCCTACACAATTTCCACGAGTAGTTGTAATATGACATTTTTTCCTTGATTAGAAGTCCTTTACGGTAAAATGATTCCATTCATTGTAAGAGGTAGAGAAATAATTAAGGCCAAATTCACCAAGGATTTCTCTTCTAATTGGCCATATGGACTGGAAAGAAAAGTTTTAATTTTTTCTTTTGTCTTTCAAAGCAGATGTCCAGGGTCTTAGACTTTTGGCTTTAGCTACTCAGTCATCTCTCCCCTGGTGATTCCAGCCATAATTACTATTCCACGTATTATGCTATTTTAGTCCATACTAAGGTTAGAAAGTTAAGTACAGTCACAGTTTCCATTGGTGCTACCAGGTGTATTTACTTGTCAACAGGCTCCTCTGAAGAGGAATTGTGTATGCAGATGTCAGTGTGATGTACTAAAATGTCAGACACTACCTATCCTTGCTGCCCTCTCAGCACTTTGTATTCAAGTCAATCAAAAGTTACCCACAATATAAATATTTACCATGTTGTATATGTGGCAGTAGCTTGGGCTAGAGTTGTTACGGTTATAACCACAGCCAACTAAACAATTACCAGATACTTGACATCAAAAACGTGTTTTTACTCATTTATTTAGGCTCTTGCAGTCTCTCTTGCAGTCTGTTTGATCTGGTACAGTGGAATCCCTTTATAACAAACCAGTAAGTCATTACTGCAGCAGCCCAATGCAGTCAGGTGGTAAGCTCCAAGAGATGCCAGTAGAGAAGTGCCAAAAGGCCACTTGAGGTTGGCTCTAAAGGCAAGTCATTACCCATTATGTCCACATCTGTAAACATCTTTCTCAATATGTATACAGTCTATTTTTAGTCTTTTTCAACTAATTTGTACATTCATAACAGCAATACAGGAGGTGAAAAACCAACAGGTGAGGTGACCCTGGCCATCTCTTACATACAATCCAAAGCAGGTTATGCTCCCTGTTATCAAGCCCTGAAACTAAATTTACATAAGATGAACCAGATGCAGAAAAAAAATGTTAATAATGTGATCTAGTATTTCACATTATCTAAATTATCTGGTGTAATCACTTTCCAAATACCACACATCCACATATAGCTGTCAGTGTTCATGTTGCTTCTACAAATTCTGTAACCCAGTACATAACTGCACTAATTCCCCCAACCAGTATGGCCACAAACCTCCCTGATGCAGTCTATTTTTAGTTATGATGTAATTTGCTGTTTTGTTTTCTGTGGCTTACCACAGGACCTTGTCACAAATTGCCAGGGCTCCCTGCATCCCTCCTTGAGGAAAACATAAGTACTCTATTATAGTACTGTTGCCACATTTTTTTATATAGGCTGGAATTCCATGGTATTTTTACATTGTGGGCAGAATGCCCATGCAGCAGACTGTTGTTTTGAATGTTTTTAACTATAATTTTGGCTTGTAAAACAGATTAAGGGAGTATGAAGGGCCCATGTGATCCTTCTATAACTGCTCAGAGAATGCCACAAGCAAGACCTGAATAGAGATTAGTCCCATTTCTTCGTCTTTGATGTAGGGATTCAGAGCCAAGCCAGCATTTTAAATGACTGTCACCTGCTGTGCTGCTGTATTTCCCCCAGGGATTCTGTGATCATTGACAGGTTGCTGCAAATCACTGAGACACTTGACTACTTCTCAATGACAGAACCGCTAAAGGGAAGTTGGTCTTTTTATGTATCTGTCTTTCTGCATGGATCACAGTAAGACTATTGGGTGTCCAGCATAAACACATGTATACGGTGCTGATAGCACAGCGTTGAACAAAGTGTCAAGCCTTATACAAAAATCAGTATTGATTCTTTTCACTGGTCTAACCAGCGATTCACAGGGACAAGTTGTGCACGTGTGGCAACTCAGTCACAGCTTCTTTGCTTATTTCCCTAATAAAATTATGCAAATCAGGTTGTGGTGCAAACAAGCCCTGAAAAGTGCAAGCAAATGGCTCCTTCATTACCAATTACAAGTGCAAATTGCCTCAGCTTTAAAATTAATCCACCAAGGCTGACACCTTTGCACCCCAAAGCCTCTTTACAAATGAAGCATTCTCTGATCTTATCTGAATTTCTAGGATGGGAAAACTGCTCTGTTGCTTACCTGACTTGCTGGTGACAATACAGCATCTTGGCAGCAATGGTTGGAACATTTCTGAAAGAGGAAAAAGTCACTGTCAGAAGTCTAAGAAGTGTGGGTGGTAAGTGGATTAGACACAATCCGAATTTGCCTAACCTTGATTTAAATTTACTATTAAGCAGAAAAAATGAGGAGATTTACATGTAATCTACATATACTTATGGGCTACTTTGTTAGGTACACCTGTTCAACTGCTCATTTTCCAAAAATACCTAATCAGCCAATCACATGGCAACAAGTCAGGCATGTAGACATAGATGTATAATAACGTTTTTATGTAAATATTAGACAACATGGCATTCACTTTACACACCATTGCTGTGAAAACCAAAAAGATTCCACACTGCATTTTCATGAATATCAAGGAATAATACAGTAAGACCATGAACCTGCCAATTCAGTTATCACTTACTTTCAGTATTTTAAGATTATCTCTTCATCAGTAGCTTTTAATAATGGTGATACTGGGGGTTTATATTTATCGTATGTATCTAGAGAATATGAAATTTTATCTAACCAATATTATCTTTGTCCTTATTTCATTTCAAGTGGCAATATGATATCATCATCAATATCATTAAGTTGCCAACAATGCAAACCAAACCTTTTCTCTGTGATTGTGTTTGAGTTGACATATGCATGCTTTGTTTCCTTGCATTTTAAGTGCATTGTGCAGCATGATCATCGAAAACACATCGAAATTTGTCAAAATTTCATTTTCAGCAACTAGGTAAGGAAAGATTGTCTTGGTGTGGCCACTAAAACACGAACACAGTGGCACTTAACACAGATTTGAAACTGACAGTCGTGTCAGTTTCACAGACGGAAGCTGATGTTTGTTCTTTGTGTGCATTTGAGGTCCATAACAAGATTGCAGTGAGAAAGAAAAATCCAGTAAAATGGCCAAAATTGGCATCAGATATGGTTTTTCATTTTTGTGGATGGACGTGTGTCTTTTTGTGTTCGGTGGAAGGGAGCATAGGCGGTATTTGGGCAGACAAAGTATTGCTTCCTTAAAGGTGAGGGTTAGTTTGGAGGCAGAGTCGGGGGCTTAGATAATAATATCAAATTCATTTAAATTAATTTATATTTACATAGCGCCAAATCACAACAACAGTTGCAAAATATTATCAGAGATACAAGAATATGTACATTGTTTTTTTTCTTGTTGTCTTTGGCTTGTGTCCTTTGTGAGTCCTTGCCGCCCATTGTTTTTATTGATTACTCCGCCCTCTGTTATTTAATCCTCTGTGTAATTGTAGGATGCATGTTTCTCATGCTTCTCGTGCTCATTTTAGGTGTCTTTGTTTTAGTTTTTAATCACACAATATAGACTTAATTTTGTTCATTCTACATTTGACTTCTTTGTTTTGACTGTGACATTTGTGTTAGTGGAACCGGACAATCTTACATCAGTTGTGCCAATTTTATCCTCACAGTAACTGATCCAAATACAGCATTTCAGAAAATGACTGCTGCTGTATTTGGGGGAGGTGGATTTTGTGTTTGTGTTTATTTTTGGTTTGCTTTTTTTAGTTGTTGTTGGGTTTGTTTGTTTTTGTAACAACATGCCCTTAGCCATTATTCACACAAGCTACAAAGACAAGTATATTGTTTTACATCCTGACCAAGTGCAAAGAAGTCCAGCAACAGTCGATCCAGTTTGCAATGACTGTGGGTTTTCCACTCCTGACTATGCATTTGCATAATGGAATTATGGGCTCAGCCATGCTATGTCTTTAGTGGACCATTAGGCAGGCCTTTACTGGATTGTAATTAGTGGCTTCTGCCCTTCACCTTCATTAGCATGCAAATGAAAACTCTGAACACCAAGAAATATTTGGCACATTGAGAGAAAAATGCCAAAGTGATTAACAGGCAATTCTGAAGTGGAATTGTCTATTTCTATCTATCACAGTTTAGAGTGCTTGAAATGAGACATTGCAAAGCGGTTAAGTACTAACAGGTTGATCTCCACAAGCATTTCAAGTGAACTGTGATGACATGACTGGTGACTGAGAGTTCATTTTGACCAAAGGGTATTTATGCTTAATCGGAGAAAAATCGACCAGCTGTTCTGCCTAGATACAATATAGTCCCCCAGTTCATGCTATTCTATTTCTGATGCGTCCCCGTCGTGCAATACACATTTCTGCTACTCCTTTCTTCCTTTCCATTTACACCCATGTGATCCCGCTAGATATTTTTAACCCCACTGTACTTGAACTTATAAACCATCTACTAGCATTTGCAATTCTAATGCTCTCATTTGAATTAAGCACTGATTACCATGAATACAATTGAACTTTCAAGACATGTCAGACAAGACCCTGCCAAAAGAAGCTCTCGACACATACACATTAATCACAGGAGATGGCCACTAGGCTGGCAAGTTAGAACATCCTTTCAAAGGTGTCACATGCCAGAGAGGGGTGAATCCTGGTGGCTGCTCTTCTTTTGTTAACCCTGTCTAATTAAGAATCCCATGCTAATACAGGCAGATACACTGAAATAAAGTTTTCTAGTGAAATGATGTGAGCTGCTGTCCCACAGCTAAAAACAAGGAACATTTATGTTCACCAAAAGACAAAATGATGTTTGATTTGATAGAATATACATGATACAATGTATATTGTATGTATATACTGTAATTTGAAAATTTAAAGTTAGTATTACGCCCTTGTTATATTAAAGTTACTTTAATATTAAATTATGTTAAAGTAGCTTTCTTTGTATTTGTAATTCTACAAATATTTGCAGAGTTCTCACTTTTAAATTTTCTGTTCTCCAATACACCACACATTTACAGGAACATTAATTTTATTAATATTTTAAATAAAAACCCTGAACTAGAACATTGCCTTGATCTCTACCTACTGACATTTACTTCTTGAAAACACAAAAATGACATCAGATGTCACCAAGAATCCTCAAAACAACTGAGAGATAATGATTACATGATCAAATTAATTATTCTAAAACAATAGCATTCCACTGGTTCTTTGCACTCACCATTGCACAAACTTTCCAAACTTCCATCTATTCGTCCACTCTTTTCTACTTATCTATTCAGGATCCTGTTGTGGCTATCGCCTGACCCAGCTGTCATATCACAGGAGACAGATTTTGCCTAGACAGGTCACAGGCAGGGCTAACACAGAGACAGACAGCTATTCACACTCCACCATTACACGCCACCAATTAACCTAATGTGTCTGGTTTTGCTGTGAAGCAACAGTTCTAACCTCTGTATGAAACCCTAAGAAAAAAATAAGATGCTTGACATTAATATGCAGTTATGTGGCAGATTCTGTGTTGCCAGTACTTTGTTCAGTCTAGAAAACTGGCCAACTCTGATCTCATGGCCTTTTCTTCTATTGTCTGACTAGGTCTTCTTTTGAACTGTGACAAACTGTGTTAACTCTGGTCTTATCTGTCCATCTGATGCGCTCCCTTGCTTCACCTCTCCTGTAGCTTTTTTGCTGTCTTGTCTGTCCGTCACATCCTTGGCTACTTTGCTTTCTCCTCCTGTCATGCTCATAAAAAGATTTGATTCAATTTCTGTTACCCAAAATCTGAACAAAACTCAGTTAGACTTATCTCATTTGTGTACACACACACATATTAAGCATAGATTTAACTAATTATTTGAGCACACCAGCTAATATTAAATGATAAATACATTAAACTAATGCACTGTGCTACCTGTGTGCCCTCATGAGATGAACAGGTGTGCCATATATTGAGAAAGTACTGGCAACAAAGAAAATCAGAGACTTGTGGCATGTGTCTACAGAATCCATCAATCCCATGTTTTCTATTCACTATTTTTCACACTTTCTGGCAAGTGTTTTAAGAAACACATCTCACTAGACTCATTTCATAATGCGAGAACAAGTTTGTAAATGAGGCAGCAGGTTGGTTTTACTTTAAAATCCAGGAGCAAATAATTAATAACCCATTTGTGCAATAAGGTGCAACAAACCCTCATATGTCTTTACCAAAGACTGAATATGAGGCTGAATATAGGCATGCAATGTGACACCAACATGGAAATGCAGAGACACACAGGGTTGATAACAGACGCTGAGACAAAGCCTGAGTGGATGACAGCACTATTTCTACACAAAAGGGCAATCAGGAAATAGGACACAGCAGGGTAATGAGACACAGGTGAAGATAATGAAACAGGAGGGGAAGTCAAACTACACATAAAGCACAGGAGACAACTATTAAATTAAAACAAGAAGTGACAGTTAGTAACTAAACAGCAAAAAGTAGATCCAAGAATAAGCTTAAAGGGGAACTGACACAGTAGTGATCGAACAAAAAAAAAACTCAAAAACAAACTGGAACTAAGAACCAAAGACTTAGCATTCATAAAAATACAGGAACAAACAAGAACCTATAAGCCAAATGGCAAACAGTTTAAAAAATGAAGTCATTTAAATAAGTCCTAAAGGCTTAAACCAGGGGTGTCAAACTCATTTTACACTGCGGGTCACATTCAGCCCACTTTGAGCTTAGGCTGGCCGGACCAGTGAAATTCCTCTTTTGTAACTGTAGAGAAGTTAAATATTTAACTGTTTTTCTACATGATAAATAAAAAGCTGCTGTAACAAAAAAAGAAATCTGTCAGGACGACTCCTTGGACTTAAATTGTAAGAAAATAATAGAAATTGTAAAATTACAGAAAAAGTCCTGGTAGCTCATTACCCAGACTGTCCAGAAATTTCCATAGTAGAAAGTGAAAAACACAAACGTTTCTGTTTTTCACAAAGTCACAGAGGTTTTATTAGAGACATCGGCATAATTTGACAAGAAAGCCTCATTTTTGCTATTCCACACCAAAAAAATTTCAACTTTCGCAGAAGTAATTTTTTTGGAACAAAAAAACCAAAAACCAGCGGCTACAACACTGTACACAACGATAGACTGGTGTGTAATAAACAAGCGAATAATGGAGAAAATAGAGATTTTTGATGTGAAACTGGTCTTGAAGCACACAGAGAGAGAGAGCTGTACAGGAAATACAATTTTATCATGGAAGCAAAACAACAAAAGTCAAAGGGTATATATCACAATGTTATTCAAACGTGAATCATAGATTTGATCTTCTTTTGCTGCTGGAGTGAAGAAACGTCCCGTTAAACCAGATATTCTCTCTCTTGCCCCCGTAACCGGGAGCACTGGGGTTCAACAGGTTAATCGTTTATTGCATAATTACTTTGTGTAGTATGGATGGCTATAAGGGAGGTTTTTATCACTAGGAAAAGCTGGGAATTGCACATATTCTTCCAATAGTAAACTGACAATAAATTCCTTGGTGTGATAATACATCACAAACTGTCCTGGATTCCCCACATTACTCATTGCAAAGGCAAAATATCAAAGTCTCTGGCAATTCTCTGCAAGGTTGAGGATCTCATAAATCAAATGTCATTATATATTGTCTATTGTTCTATTATACTGCCATACATGACATGCTGTGTGGAAGTGTGGGGAAACACATATAAAACAAACACCCATCCAATATCCATTTTGCAAAAAAAAGAGCAATAAGGATAATAAATAAAACTACTTCAAGAGAACCATCAAATCCACTTTTTATCAAATTAAATATTCTCAAATTTAAAGATTTGGTTGACCTCAGAACTGCGCAAACAATGTACAAAGCAGCAAATTTGCCGCACAACATTCAGAACTTGTTCCAAATAAGACCAAATACTCATGACCTGAAAGGAATCCTTATGTTCAGCAAGCCAGTAGTAAGGGCAAATGTAAAATATCACAGCATTACAGTCAGAGGAGTTAGTGTGTGCAACACCTGTACAGATGAAATCAAGAAAAGTACATCAATACAAAAATTCACATGATTGTTCAAAAATAATAAATTGCATGAATATAGGAAATTTTCCTCTCAGTGACTGAGTTGTCCCATTGTGTCCTCATTTTTATAGGTCAAGGCCAGAGTACCCCAGGCTTAAGTGTTCATTAAGGTGTTTGTCACAGAGATATAAAATAAGCTCAGAGATTAAGCGGGTGTTAAACACAGCATGATTAGTTTATGTAAAAATGTAGTTTGTTGTTGTTTTGGTTTAATTGCAGAAAATGGTTTTATTTGTGTATGTTCAATGTGTTAGACTTGTACATAGTTAAACATATATGGATCAAATAATGTTGAATTCTGGATATGGATTTGTAAGCAATGAAATTTGAAATAAGGGGGTAGGAACAGGAAAAGTGTAAACTTCATCCTACTCATTTTCGAGCACACAAATTCTGTAGACATAGATATATACGTGAAAACTTGATGATTTTTAAGTGTTTTTCTTTTTCTTTTTTTCTCTTGTTATTTCAGTTGTATATGCATCTCTGTCTATCCATAAGCTGTAAAACGTATGAAAATGCAGTTAAAAATCCAACATTCATGCTTGTGCTTGTTTGCAGTGAGCAGTAGATCAAACATGTTAACAGTTCCAAATGGCTTCAAAGTGTTCAGCTCTGTGAGGCAGGGTGTCCTCATCAAAATAAAGTCCCACCCCTGCCTGTATGGATTTCAGCAGGGCTGAAGTTCTGGCTTCCACATACGGACAGACCATTAATAACTGATATACACCACCACTCAAAGGTTTTTCTTTATTTTCATGACTATTTACATCGTAGATTCTCACTGAAGGCATCAAAACTATGAATGAACACATATTGAATTATATATTAAACAAAAAAGTGTGAAATAATGCAAAACAATTTTTATATTTTAGACTCTTCAAAGTAGCCACCCTTTGCTTTGATTACTGCTTTGCACACTCTTGGCATTCTCTCGATGAGCTTCATGAGGTAGTCGCCTGAAATGGTTTTCCAACAATCTTCTTCCCAGAGATGCTGAGCTCTGCTGGCCCTTTCGCCTGCATTCTGCAGTCCATCTCATCCCAAACCATCTCAACTGGGTTTGGGTCAGGAGATTTTGGAGGTCAGGTGCCTCAGTGCTGTCAACAAAGCAAAAGTGGATCATGACAGTCCATTGTATTCAAGTCACTGGCTCCTCAGTAAAAACAGCGCTGATCAACTTATGCTCTGAATCAAAAGTCTTTAAATAAAGCATGATATTCAACTTCCTAATTATGGTCCCCATCAATGGAAAAAAGGCTGTTAAAATGTGCTACACTGAAACCAGTGCATGATGTCTAGGTGGCTACATTCATTATGTGTATGAAAGTGGGTGACTGTAGCTCAGGAGGGTTATTGGTTCGGTCCCTGGCTCCTCCAGTCTGCATACCAAGTATCCTTGGGCAAGATACTAATTCCAAGTTGCTCTCCGATGCATCCATCAGAGCATGAATGTTAGTTAGGAAGCACTAAAAAGCTTAGAAGAAAGTGCTTGCAGAAGCAATGAAAGCTTCCGTCATTTATGCACAATCTACATTTTTAACAAGCTGACCTAGGAGGCAGTGGCTCATGTCATGACTCATCTGCTGTCACATAAACAGCAAACTCCTTCTTTTGCAATGTCTGAGCTTCATTCCCCTTTTGCCCTTCTTTTTTTGTTGTTGAAAATTCTTCAGTCAACAGCCTTGACTGAAGTCTTGCACTAGTGAATTAACCAGCACCAGACTCCAAAAAAAGCCCTGTAACAACCAAAAGTAATGACAAGCCTGACACAAAATGTGAGTATACCAAGCAGTGTGAAGTAAATTTGTGACTTGACAACATGATGACTTGATAACCAGCAGGGACCAAAAAATTATCAACATTTTTTAGTTTGCTTTTCTGTCACAAAACCTTACTATTATTCATCCTAACCCATTTTTACATGGGAAAATGGAAATAATGGTGCTATCCTGTTGGGTATATAACCTCGTAAATGCTCTGCCTATCAAATTTCCCATTATATATTGCACTAAAAAGATACTGTAATATATTGTTAACATTCCTGAAAAGTAGTGGAAAAAATTAAATGGTACAGTTTAGCAATTAATGTTCATTATTGTATGCTGAAAATTACATTAGGTGGTTATAGAGTAATACCTTGAAATGACTTAATGACTAAGAAGCAGCTCAACAAAAACAAACAACAAAGACACGGATGGAATATAAATATAGCGGTAATGATCTCTGTGAACCACCAACCACTCTACTTGTATCAAAAACGTAAGAAAGCCAGTGATTTCAAGGATGCTTGGTTCTTTCAAGTCAAGCTACAATACCTACTCATTCACTAGCCTGCTGTGATTGTACTAACTATTATAATTTATTCATCCTAAGGCTTTCTTCATTGTAATGTTTGCTATATTTACTTACTAATCACTCTGGGAATGTCTTTGAATCTAATGCAATGCAGTACAACATCTCTCACATAGATTTTACTTATAATTCACACACTAAGGTCAGTTATGGTGTTCCACAGGGTTCAGTGCTAGGACCAATTACAATTACATTATACATGCTTCCCTTAGGCAGCATCATTAGAAGACATAGCATAAATTTTCACTGCTATGCAGATGACACGCAGCTCTATCTGTCCATGAAGCCAGGTAACACACACCAATTAGTTAAACTGCAGGAATGTCTTAAAGACATAAAGACCTGGATGGCCGCTAACTTTCTGCTTCTTAATTCAGAACAAACTGAGGTTATTGTACTCGGCCCTGAAAATCTTAGAAATATGGTATCTAACCAGATTCTTACTCTGGATGGCATTACCTTGGCCTCCAGTAATGCTGTGAGGAACCTTGGAGTCATTTTTGACCAGGACATGTCCTTCAATGCACATATTAAACAAATATGTAAGACTGCTTTCTTCCATTTGCGCAACATCTCTAAAATTAGAAATATCCTGTCTCAGAGTGATGCTGAAAAACTAGTTCATGCATTTATTACTTCCAGGCTGGACTACTGTAATTCTTTATTATCAGGATGTCCTAAAAACTCGCTGAAAAGTCTTCAGCTAATCCAAAATGCTGCAGCAAGAGTCCTGACAGGGACTAGGAAGAGAGAACATATTTCTCCTGTTTGGGCTTCCCTTCATTGGCTTCCTGTTAAATCCAGAATTGAATTCAAAATCCTGCTCCTCACATACAAGGTCTTAAATAATCAGGCCCCATCTTATCTTAATGACCTTGTGGTACCATATCACCCTATTAGAGCACTTCGCTCTCGCTCTGCAGGCCTACTTGTTGTTCCTAGAGTATTTAAAAGTAGAATGGGAGGCAGAGCCTTCAGTTTTCAGGCCCCTCTTCTGTGGAACCAGCTTCCAGTTTGGATTCGGGAGACAGACACTATCTCTACTTTCAAGATTAGGCTTAAAACTTTCCTTTTTGCTAAAGCATATAGTTAGGGCTGGACCAGGTGACCCTGAATCCTCCCTTAGTTATGCTGCAATAGACGTAGGCTGCCGGGGATTCCCATGATGCATTGAGTTTTTCCTTTCCAGCCACTCACTATGTGTTAATAGACCTCTCTGCATCGAATCATATCTGTTATTAATTTCTGTCTCTCTTCCACAGCATGTCTTTATCCTGTTTTCCTTCTCTCACCCCAACCGGTCGCAGCAGATCGCCGCCCCTCCCTGAGCCTGGTTCTGCCGGAGGTTTCTTCCTGTTAAAAGGGAGTTTTTCCTTCCCACTGTCGCCAAAGTGCTTGCTCATAGGGGGTCATATGATATGATTGTTGGAGTTTTCTCTGTATTTATTATTGTGCGATCTATTGTACAATATAAAGCGCCTTGAGGTGACTTTTGTTGTGATTTGGCGCTATATAAATAAAATTGAATTGAATTGAACTGAATAATTTTTTTTATAAAATAATTTTATTAAATCAGATTTATTTGTATTGATCAATTTTTAGTAAAGCTGTTTTGAACTATATAAGGGTGGACAAATCATGAAGTGGTTAGAAAGTATAAAAATCCTAAACTTGGTTCACATAAACACACATAAACAAACTTGACTTGTCTTGGCATTTCTTTGGGGGGGGTAATCAGGCAAATTTCCCTCAGTACTTTTCACATATTTTCTACATGTTGCAGACTGAAAGTTATTCCTGACTGCTACAGCATACATATAACAGTAACATCCGAAATACAGAAAAAACAAATGAAGAAAAGAAGCCAGCACTAACCACTGGACTGACCTGAACAATCTGAACACAAATGTCTGTTGCATATGTGCAAGAGATTTGTGTGTTCTAACAGCTCTGCTGGATAAGTCGTAGGGAAGCTCGGAGCTGTAGTGAAAACAGCGTTGTACACATGGACTCTGATTAGTATTTAGGCCAGCAGCTGCCAGCCAGTCAATCAGGGGTGCCAGCCTAACTTCAGTGTGTGTGACGGCCCTTGACCGTGTTTGGTCCACCAGCCATTCTAGACTTTGACTGAATGTCCAGATAATCAGTCAACCTCTTTGACTACCCAACTTTTTTTTTCCAGTGTCTACAAATGTTATATATCACTGCAGTAGTATGGTCAATCACCTTTTAACTCTTTTTCTGCCCACTGAAATCCTAATGAGCAAAGACCTGCAGCATAATTAAGAACTACAGATAATAAGAGAACAAGTAAAGGAGGAGCATTGTTTCCCTGACCCTGCAGCCCTTTCTTCCATCTGCTTTGTTCAAACTGTTGTCAAGTATGCATACAGATCTCTCTCTCTCTCTCTCTCTCTCTCTCTCTCTCGCTCTCTTTTTTCCCATAATGCAGCAGCACAGTGACTAGTTCTGTGTTAAACAGGAGATTGGCTTTCACAGTCAACCTATATAGTAAATAGGCACTACTTGGACTGAAGTTAAATATTTAATATGAAAAAGTTGTCATGCATACCCATCAGTCACAAAGTAATGTAAAGTTGCCAGTAACTAATTTATGTCAGCTTACAATCACGTGTCATGGATAGGGGTTAAATTTTCATAGATTTTCTATGATGAGTAATCAGCTTTAATTACATGTCTTTTCATTATAAATCTGAAACCATTAATTGGATTCATAAATGCAAGAGGGAAAATCTATATTATACAGCTAAAGCACTAATCACCACTTATTTTCCTTTCGCTGTCCACATGGTTTTCATTTTGTAGCTCCCATATCTCCCTGAACATCTGTCTCATCTTTATGTATGTTTATTGTCTGTATTAATGCCTTTTCAGTACAATTTCTGGTTTTTAAAAGGTTTTTCAGGGTTGAATAAAAGTTAATTTACGATTAGGGTGTTGAAGAATATGATGAGTTGGCAACCGCGATGGTAGTTACTCCCCTAAATTAGTCTGGACTGCCCAGATGAGAATATTTAAAAAAAAAAAAAAAAAAAAAAAAAAAGGCCAAAATGAACATAATGATTTCATAGAATGAAATAGGTTAGATCTAGCTATCAATCAGTCCTTCGATGGCCTCTCATTATGTAATTAAGAAGTCATAAAGAAATCTTTAATCATCCACCACAGTGAATTAAGTTAAAGAATTTTTTAAGTCCAGTGGGTACATTTTGTTTTATTATTTATTTATTATTATTTCTCCAAAAATCCAATTGCGCTATTGCTCACAATGGACAGCTTGCTCAATAATTCATACAATCAGTTTTTCTCCTTAAGCAAGCTCTCTTGTTTCAGTAACCTGCCTCAACCTTCGCACTGGCCCCTGTCTTATTAATCAGTCCCCATCGATTTAGTGTTGAAACTAATTAAAGCCCTGACATGTGCAGTTGATTCCAGACATCTGTATGTGTCACGAATGCAAAAGCACGCCCTCTCTGCCACTCTCTAACTCACTGCCATTGACATCCACAGTGTAACTTGCTCCACTTAAACCAAAGAGAAGCGATGCAGTTTCTGTTTTTCAGCAGATTCATTGGCACTTTAAAACTCTGTTTGAATACTAACAAGCATCTCTGAAACTTTTCTTTTGTGTCGATTCTTAAAGAAAGATTAACTAAGCAAGATAATTGGTAATTATATTCCTTGGCATCCATTGTAGCACTACTGCTATATTTCCAGATTTTAGGAGTTAATGTGAGAACAATACTGTTACAAATTTTTAATAATAAAATAATAAGTCCCTTTCTTTTTAATCCACCTTTTACTGTGACGGTTGAACTACATTTGTACAGTTTTGGGGGATGGTGGATCATGTTGCCAGCTGCTAAATATATAGAAATCCCATGTCGCTATATTTAAAACATCCATATTTTAGGCTCTTATGTGTCATATTACAAAAAGTTAAATTTGTGTGTGTAAAATTCTGCCACTCTGTCCATAAAATTATTAGTTTTAAAATTGTTTATCTCACCCACACTGACTCACCTTTGGCACAGTTGGTATTTTACGTGTTTGTTCCATGGAAATTCTTTCTGACTCACACAAGCACATCTGCAGTGTGTACTGCCTCTTCTGTACTGTGTCAAAACAGTAACTTTTAAACTTGAATTTCACTTTGTGGGAAAAGATGAAGTCACATGGAGCTAAAGAGCAAAAAGAGAGTGAAGTGTTTGTGTTTGTGTGGCCGAAAATAATTTGTTCCAGCCCTGTATAACCCAAAAACATGCACCACAATTTGAGGTGAATGCTCTTCTTTAATACCTCAGAATGTTAGAGTAGAACGCAACATTTGACTACCTGGAGTACAAATTCAAAGCGTGTAACCCAGTGAATGACGCAAAAAATAGCAGTCATGCTCCTGGTCAGAACAATGCACAGTCTTCTTCTGATAAACTTCTGTCTGCTCAAAGTTTTTATTTGCGGCCCAAAAATAAATAAATAAATAAATTATGCCTATATTGAAATTTGTCCCCTTAACAGCAAATGCAGCAAATTTATTTAAACTATGTTTTGGTGTGTGTGTGTGGGGGGGGGGCTTATTTTATGATTTCTTACCCATTCGGATAATTTTAGGGCTGAAAGCTGCTAAAATTATGGCTGCTTTGATTGACGACTGTGCCGACAAAAGAAGTTGTAGCTTCATCTCCTATAACTCTACTTGCTAAACTGGAATTCTTCACTATGCGGGCGATCGTGGCTCAAAAGTTGGGAGTTCGCCTTGTAATCGGAAGGTTGCTGGTTCGAGCCCCGGCTTGGACAGTCTCGGTCGTTGTGTCCTTGGGCAAGACACTTCACCCGTTGCCTACTGGTGGTGGTCAGAGGGCCCGGTGGCGCCAGTGTTCGGCAGCCTCGCCTCTGTCAGTGCGCCCCAGGGTGGCTGTGGCTACAATGTAGCTTGCCATCACCAGTGTGTGAATGGGTGGATGACTGGATGTGTAAAGCGCTTTGGGGTCCTTAGGGACCATAAAAGCGCTATACAAATACAGGCCATTTACTATTGTTGCTGCCTTTTGGAGCATCTTAATACAATTATCTGGGGAAAAAATGTGATTAACAATGCTGCGAAGCATTTAGAAGTACTGTGCTTCAGGTTTGTTGAGTAAAATTCTAGTATTTTATTGCGCAATTACTTAGCACTAATTAGCAGGTATCTGTCTCAAAGCATTGCACCTTTAGAGCTTATCTATGCAGCTTGCTAACAAACTATCTGTTGTTAACTTATAACTTGTTTTCAAGGTTCCAAGATTGTGGTGGATATGTAAATCTTTTGAATACTGCCTATAGTTCTCATGTCCCACTCACTTATTTGAAATAAATGAAGGTTTAAAGTGGCAGAGAAAATTACCAGCTTTAGGAGATGAATATATGTCAAATTCTGTTTATAAATTATTTACAAAGTGAAACTTTAACAACCTTATGAAGAAACGCTAAAGCGAGGAGGCTGTAAGATTTGCAGTGTTTAACACCAGTAAGCATCAAATAAATGTTTCAATCTAGAGTCAGATGTTAAGATTATTTTTATAAATAAATCTACATACTGCATCATCAGTAAAGGCATTTGTGTAAACTGCATACCGAGTAGTTAATGTGTAAAGAGGCTGGCTGTGAAATAGAATGCCCTCTAAAGAAAACATAATTGACTCCAGTTCAGTCAGTTCATGAGTTCCTCTCGAAGTCTTTAAATTCTAAATTGTTCAAATTCAAAATGCTCAGAGCAATTTTCTACAGATTCACAATGCATTTAAATATTGTTCTGTTGGGGAAACTGCTGACTCACTTCAACTGAAAAAGGCCACTGACAGCAATAAGCAGTTATACAGTGCACTAATTATCTCACATGCAGAATAGAAGAAATGATGTCAAGGCTAAGCTGAGCCTTTGCTTCGGGCTGTTTTACACTGGCTCTGTGTCTTTTAAAATGTATAGTTTGTGTAGTAAATGTTCCTTGTCACTATAAACACTCAACACCATTCATTAAGTAGTATAAACACTCATAACTAGACTTCATGCCCCCAAAATGAATATGTGCTACTTAAAGTAGCAGTGGTGGGTAAACAATTAGCGTATTCAGCCCTTCGATGATGAAGCGTCCCACTACCACTATTAAGACATGGCATCTTTATACAGTTTATCCCCGCTGTTTCATGAATTCACAATTACACCTCATTAATGTGTCATTTGCATAATTACAAGGAATGGGGACACCGTTCACAGTGGGAATACACACTACCTTGAAGAAAAAAAGATGCAACACAATGCTGTGTGCTACAGCAGAAGAGATATTTTTATACTGTTCATGTTTTTAGGTGGGGAACTTTTTTACAGTTCCAAAACTGGAATAAAATTAATGTGTATGTCCTGTAAGGACTCTTATTGCAGCCGTTCTTGATTGACAGCCAGAATTCACAAACTAAAAAGATACCTTTCTTCATATTTTTTTTTTCCCCCTGATATTTTCAAGTGCATTAATTCCCAAAATGCATTTCTTTCTCATTACGGGCATGAAATAAAGTGTGATCTCTGCAATAAAGGGCTTTTGGAAAATTCAGGAAAAGAGCTTATTTGGCCTGCACAGGTACTTTAACCCACCCTCTCTGGGTTATTTGTAAGATAAATGAAACCAGAGAAACAGATGACAGGTCTTTAGCTCAACTATAAAATGCAATTAACCAGCAAATGAGGCCAGGCAAGCCACTCTGACCATTCGGTATGAGCAACAGCTAGAGGGGAAGGAGGAGAATGGTAATTCATACCCAATCTGCAAACTGCTCTGCTACCTTTAGTGAGTTGATAAATAGCATTTGACATTTTAACTGCTGCTGATTTGGGTATTCAAAGGTACCTAATTAAGATTCCCAAGATTTTCTTTCTCCTTGCTTGCGATCTTGGATGATAGTGTCTTTTTGAAATCTGCTAACCAGTTGGTTAAGAATATCAACCTGTCATATATTGTATGTGTGTGTGTGTGTGTGTGTGTGTGTGTATAGATAGATAGATGGATATCACCCACCTGTACTTATTGTGTCAATTAAGGGCCCTGGGTAAGTCAAATATTATTTTGTGTTTGAGTTTTGTTATTCATTTCAAATATGCTATATAACTATAAAAATGTAAGAGTACCACACTTATGAATGCTCAGTACAGTGGTCCCTCGCTATAACGCGGTTCACGTTTTTTTTTATAGCTCATTGTGTTCTGCCTCCTGATTGGCTGTGGACCATTGTCAATCAATCCCGTGCTGTGTCTCCTGTACAGCACAGAATCCGTCCAGCTTATCAAATTTACATAAATCTTCGATCGCAAGCAGTGTGACTCTGAAGTGCTGTACTGTATGTTTGTAAGTTTTCTCCCAACAAACACATTAATGTCGACGAAACGTTTTGCACCGTCAAAGGCTCCTGTGGGTGCCTTTGGTTTCATTCGATAATACTGGACTTATTTTTCTACGAAGGTTTGAACTTTGAGAGTAGGCTATTTAAACATGACAGACAAGTGTGAAAATGTTCGTGCCTGTCTGAGAAAAGTATGTAGTGAGGGTTTTTACAGCCTTAAAACATCTATAATAATTGTAAAAAAATAAATAAATAAATAAAACTGGCTACTTCGCGGATTTCACCTGTCATGGGTTATTTTTAGAACGTAACTCCCACAATAAACGAGTGACCACTGTATTACACTAAGTCATTAAATACTCTTTACTTAGTACCTAGGAAATAAAAGGAATAACCAAGCACCGCTCTCAAACAAGTCTCAGAAGATGAACTTAAATAAAACTCTTTTGGAAAGCAAAACATACACAGTTAAAGAAAATGCTAGATTACAATCTGTTGAAAATGTCACTTTAAGTTTGGATTTAAATTATCTAAACTACCATACCAACTTCAAATGAAATAAAATAACGCATATTGCAGGCCTGAAGCTGGCTAGTGGTTTTAGTTAAAGAGCAAAAATAAAATATGGTACCTTATATTACCAAACTTTCAGATTTTATGGTCTTTGAAGAGCAGGATGAGAAAGACAGCATGGTGATGGAAGATATCTGGTGAGAGAAGTCTCAGTCAGTCAATGAAGGAATGCAGGGTGAGCAGCAGGAGGCGCACTCACCGTCACAGTATTGTAGCGGGTCAGGGCTGTTTGGGGTTTGACAGCTATGTTCTGTTGTTCCAGGCGGCAGCGTTATGTTGCCATGGTTACAGGTGACGCTCTGTCTCTGCAACTGTGTGTTTTCTGGGTGGAGAGAGCGCCTTTTTTGTTGTTGTTGTGTTTTCTGTTGAATGCTAATACAGTTTTTTCTGATTGCTTAAGCACATTTTTTGTAACTATTGGCTATTTTTGCAAAACTCTACACACAAATAAGAAAACCTGTCACCCAATTATCAAAACATTGTAGTTCTCTTGCAAAAGCAACACAGCTAGATTAACTCTTCACACCTTCGTAAAAATGGTGTTTTCGTATCAAACAGTACACACAAGCCATCATCTACTAAGCACACAATGCGCCAACTGCACACTGATGGTATGAATACAAAACACATCTGGCTTTTGCATTCTCTGTGTACAGATGTCAATTTGAGGTCACACTTTTGTCATAGTGTCATGTAAACACACAAGGATCCAAACTTCAAGTATTGGTGTTTATTCACACTCATCAAAACCAAGACAAAGTCAGAACACAAAATAGGAATTTCACAAAAAAAGGGGGAAAAAAAGACAATCAGCCTACATCATGTCGTCTTTCTGGGTCCGGCCACAAAATTTCGTCCACATCGCATGCGATATCCTCCAGTCCAAGGCACCGGGGAAAATATCTCCTTGAATGCCGTATCCAGGCCTGACATGATGCCTGGTCAATATCTCCACATGCCTCCTCCATTGCCTGTAAAAGGGCTACCTGTTGATGAGAATGACGGTCGTACACTTTCCAGCGCCAGGCAGAGAAGAACTCCTCGATGGGATTTAAGAATGGAGAGTATGGAGGGAGGTTGAGTGCCATGAAGGATGGGTGGTCTGTAAACCAGTTGTGGACCAAAGCAGGCCTATGGAAACTAACATTGTCCCATATGATGACATATCGGGTCTGCTCTGGTCTCTGAACAGTGAGCATGTCGTGCATGGTGTCCAGGAATGCAATAATGTGTGCAGTGTTGTATGGGCCTATGGTTGCATGATGGTGAACAACACCATTTTGGCTTATAGCTGCACACATGGTTATGTTACCACCACGTTGTCCTGGGACATTGATGATGGCACGGTGTCCAATAATGTTCCTGCCACGTCTCCTGGTTTTACTGAGGTTAAAACCGGCCTCATCCACAAAAAGTAGCTCATGTCCCATTGCATCTGCTTCTAGTTCCATCACTCTCTGGACAAGACAAAACAAATGCAACACATCAGGCCCATGCACAGCACTACAGTATGCACTTCCAAATTCAGAACCAATGACACTAGCTTACCTGCACATAGTCATATCGCAGTTGCTTTACACGTTCTGTGTTTCTCTCGAAAGGAACTCTGTAAATTTGCTTCATTCTTATTCTGTGGCGCGCAAGTACA
Organism: Oreochromis niloticus; assembly: GCF_001858045.2. NCBI lineage: Eukaryota > Metazoa > Chordata > Actinopteri > Cichliformes > Cichlidae > Oreochromis > Oreochromis niloticus. Next base: position 35,577,239 of record NC_031965.2, read on the forward strand.
CGACTTAGTGCAGAAATGCTTGCACTGTGTATATTTTGAAAGATGGTGTCATTATCAATTATGCGCTGCTGTATTTCGCGCAGTCTTATTGCATTATTGGCAATCACCATGTTCACTATATGGGTCTCTTGCTCTGGAGTGAACATTCTGCCTCTGCCCCCAACATCTGGACGTCTAGCAATTCTGTAAAGTAACAATTTCAGCATTTTTGCATGTATGGTACTGTTGTGTTTCTCATTAGAGTATGGCAGTGCTACAAAGTACTTACCGATTCTCATTTCGAAATGTCCTAATGATGCCTGCCACAGTGTAGTGGCTCAGTTTAGGCTGAACCCGTTGGCCAGCTTCCCTCAGGGTCATCCCATGGTTGATGACATGGTCCACTATTGTAGCTCTGATGTCATCAGTTATTCTGTTCCTTACTCTTCTTACCCTTCCTCTTTCCCCTCCTCGTCCTCTTCTTGCTCCTCCATGTCCTCTTCCTCCAACTTCTTCACCTCCACGTCCTCTCCCTCGGCCTCCTCTGATTCTCACTCTTCTCACTCTTGCTGCTCCTTCCATTGTACTCCACATAGACAGCTTACCTGTGGCCTGTTTATAGTGCTTAGGCTGATTGCAAAGTGGACTAATTATCTAAAACAGTTTTCACATGTGAAAGTGTGCCAGACAGTTGGCAAAATAGTGTTAATGATAGCCATACATGTGTATAATTTTGCTAGGAGTGTGTTGGAAATTTGGTAATTGAGTGTAAGCAGTGAGTTGTGTTTACAGTTCTGCAAAAAGAGTGTTGTGCACTGAATTGTGCCTGCAGTTTTGCAAAGTGTGTGTTACAAAATGGCAAACTGAGTGCAAAGCAGTGTTTGTGCTTTTAGTTTTGCAAACTCAGTGAGTGGTTTTGCTATAAGTATTAATAGTTTTAGAAATTGTGCTATAAGAATCACAGTTAGGGTTTAAGCATTCAGAAAAAACTGTAAGTAAGTGGTAATTAAAATCACCTTTGATTATGGAGGAAAGGTTAATTCCCCTAACTCAATATAGTTTGTTGATTCAATATAATTTCAACATAAGTTATCATAACTCAAAAAGAGTAATGGAAATTGTTGCGTCATTTTTTATTTTTTTTTTGTTGAGCTTAAACAATAGTTTTTAGAGTGTACAGACATTTCCTTGGACTTGAGGGCTTTGTTTGTGCTCTGACATGCACTGTGAAGTATGGCACCTTGTATGTACAGGTGTGTGCCTTTCCAAATTGTGTCTAATTAACTGACTTTATTAAATGTGGACTCCAATCAAGTTGTAGAAACATCTGACAAATGATCTCTGGAAATACGATATACCTGAGGTCAACTCAGGTGTCATGGGAGAGGCTATGAATACTTTTTTTTGAAAGGTGAAAAGGTTAAAACACTTACAAGCACTGCTGATGTCTGTTAACAAAATGACATCACAAAGGACAAGGAGAAAATAAATATTTTAGAAGAGCCAGGTGAGTTTCCCTAACTCCTAAATGAGATGTTGCTATATGACAAAAAGAAAGCTCTTCAGTCAAATATTACAAATATTGATGAATTGTTCAGTGATCGTCGTTGTGCAAGTCGCATAAGTAGCAACAAGAAACGTCTGATGTAGGCCGTTAAACTAGGTCCTAAAAAACTGATATATTTCCTACCTTACTATGTATGGTCACTCACTGTGTCCTTTTTTTATTGTTACAGAACTAAAATATGTTAAATCAATAAAAAGGTTTCTTCATAGTGCTGGATTATAAGTCTGGGGAACTATGGTAACTTTAAACACTATGAATGGTGGCCATTCATCCAACAATTAACACATTATCTCTTAGCCCTTTGCACACCCTTTGACTCAAAAAGTTCTAATGCAAACATTTTAAATGAAGAAGGCAAGTGATAAAATAATATAAAATCAAAAAAACATCAAAACAAATATATATATATATATGGTTGTTTTTTTTTTCATTTGAAACCAAACCAGAGACAGTAGGTAAAAGCAGTAAATGAATTAAGACAATAGAGTATATAGTCCATAAAAGCAAGCAAGTGGGGGAAACATCTTACTCAAATGCTAGACTAAATATATGTCTTTAGTGGACTTTAAAAATAGTCAACAACCAGCAACCTTAGAGGTGCAGAAGGAGCCTTCCACAGGTCTGGCACCACACCCTCGAAAGCTTGATTACCTCTTGTCCAGGTTCATAAGCAAGGTGTATAAAAAGACCACAAACAGTATGTGAAAGTTGGGGAATCAACAAATAAGTTGGCTATAACTTTGTTATGCCTCAATGTCTCTACAAAATACCACTAAAAGTAATTTTAACTGCAGTTCCAATGCTTTGGCGGACTGAAAAACAAGCCAATTTTTTCAGTCCCCATGGCCAAAAAGATCCCTGTTGTTGTAGTAAAAATTAAGAGGATCTGATAATAAAACTTCCGCACAGTTGCCTTTTCATCATTCACTGTGTTTAGAGTATAATCTGCAATCACTACAAAGCATGCCTGCATTTCATCAGGGAAAACGTACAGCTTAGTGGTTCCGCCCACCTATCCTATCCACAAACAGCCCACAAGCCCCAGTGGTCGGATACCTTGCCAAGGCCTTTTGTTCTCAGCCATAATACATCTTTATTAGTATAATCCCATTGCTCCTCTGCTTTACTCACACTCCATTAGTCTTTATCCAAATCATGTAGTTACAAACAGACTGTCATTGAAGGCAGGAGAAATACTCTCCGGACATCATTGATGGATAATTGCTTTAACTTTTCCACTAACTGTTTAGTGCATCAAGTTTGAAAAAGCCTTTGGCAAGGAGACAACAAGCACCCCGCATTCAGAGCTAAGCACTGAAATGAAAAGCCTCCTTCTGACATTTACACTGTCTCCATACAGAAGAAACCTGGCTCTGCCTAGTCTTTCTTTCACCCCCCTAGACTGGATACAACAATGTGCACAGGGGTCCTGAGATTTATGGGAGCAGCTCAACATAGCTGGTGGGGGAAAGTCTTTGGGGGTTTTCACATCCCTCCATTTGTTTTGCACATTACTGATGTTTCCCTTAATGTGCTCCGAGCATCCCCTTGAGAAGCGTAGATGGGGCTGTTCTCAAGTTCAGGCTTCATTTAGTTTTCTCCCTGTTCTTCTCTGGAGATAAAACCTGACATACAGACCTCTCTGACTCTCCTGAGGAGCTATTAATACAGGAAAGGGAACAGAGGAGAGGATGTGGCAAGCCCCAGATCCACCTGGCAGACCGAGCAATGCCATGTTTATTTGGATCTACGTGGAAATGGATGAATAGGCAAGCAACAGCTTTTAGTAATGCTGGTAAACTGATGTGTCTGAGGTCCCCGATGAGCAGAGGAACTTTTTGCGAGCCAGAGTTCTCCCTTGCCAATCATCATATCTCTAAACATCATGAATACAACTGTGAACTGCTTAAATGATATATCACCCTGGAAAGGTTTTTTAAAATTGTTGCTAATCTTTGATTTACAATCTTGGCTGATTAAGTGAGAGTACAGGGTAACAATACATTGGCTGGATTTCTGCTACTGCATGAAACATTGCAATCTTTTTTTTTTTCATTCTTCAAAAAAAACATGTTTCTGCTTCCAAATATCTAGGCATACATTTACATCACTTCCATGTATTTTGTATTGAAGGTGATGACCTCATTCTCCAGTTTCATCTCCTGACATTTATGTGCAATAAACATGTAACCTCTGCTGATGAAAATTTAAAATTGTATTATTATATATTGTATTATTCAGAAACAATGCAATGTGGTGTCAGTGAGTGGTGGATTCCTCTGACCTGAATGTTCTCTTGACTCGACTGGTGTTGTGGTCATAATATAAATGCTCCTCCAGGTAAGTCCAGCTCACAAAGCACTCACACACTATGCACTTCTTGTGGATGGCAATAACAGTAACCACACAAATCACCCCAAATTAATTTGAGCAACACTAAAAGATTTCATGTTCTTAACTGATCATTAACAGCAAAGGACTGAGCAAGCTTAGGATGTGTAATTAGACGTGACAGTTGTCATGGGCCTGTGAAATTAAACCCAAAAATGCTAAAGGAAAGTCCAGTATGAAAAGTACACCCCAAAGTAATTTGTTAGTGTTAGAAAATAATGTCTACACATATATCACATTAAAAAATGAGACCCCGTGTTGTTTAACCTTCTAATAGCACCATTTAAAGTTGACACAGCAAGTACTTGATGTTAACCACAATCAGAGTTTAGGTTAGCAGGTTTTTTCTGCTCTTTATTTGCTTTGGGGAGGTTTATCTGGCCAAGTTTCAAAAACAAATGTATACAAATGTTTTTCTTTTTATTAAATGATTTAATATTGCAAAACACCACACCATTTGAAAGCTTAGTTAGGGGTGGCTATTTGCAAGTAAGGCTATGTTAACAAGATCTATATGCACATTATTCCATCCATCCTTCTTCCACTTATCCAGTTCAGACTCGCAGGGTGGGCTGGAGTTGTACCAGCTGTCAAAAAGAGAGAGGCAGGATTCGCTCTGGAAAATGTTGCCAGTCCAAAGAAAGGCTGGCACACAGAAACACAAATAACCATTCATGCTCACATTCATACCTACAGCCAAATATAGGTATGAGATGCAAAGTGTTCACTTTTTTTAAAATCTGAATCAGTCAGAGATACCAAAACATCATCCAGAAGTTTAAATGAAAAACTTGCTTTCCTCAACATCCACTGGTACAGCTCCTTCACATGTATTTTGGCCAGTCAGATCAAAAACTTCCAAATCACAATCAGTATTTATTTTTGTCTTCAGCTGGTGGAAAAACTCAACCAGAAATATCAGCAACCTTTCTGATTTCTAGCACAGAGCGCAGTCATACCCTGTAGTGGACACTACTCCTATAGTATAAATATATATATGTGTGTGTGTGTGTGTGTGTGTGTGTGTGTGTGTGTGTGTGTGTGTGTGTGTGTGAGAAGAGGAAACTCTTGCAAGCTCAGGGAGAACATGAAAACCCCACAAAGAAGGGCAGTTCCCAGGATTGAACCCGAGACCCTCTTGCTATGAGGTAATAGTGTGGGTAGCAGTTAAGTTCTTCTGCATTGCATTAAGTTTTATTATGAATTGCACTCAAGAATAATAATCTATGAGAGAAGAGGAGCTTTAGGACACTAGGCCACTTCTCTCACCACTGGACTACCTACCTACAGTTTGCACTCCTCATGCATTATTTCTCTAAGCCCACCAGGTTAAAACTGCTTTCATCTGAAATGAAGGACACATTATTAAACATTGTTGAAGTTGCACTTGTTCTTGATATGTTATTGCATATCATTCTAATGTTGTGTTCACTCACTCATACGTTGTGTCAGTCTCTGCCCTGTTGGCCAGGTTGCTCTTAAAAAAAAGACTCAGTGAAGCTTTTATCCAGATTAATAATCGATGTAAGTAGTTGTATTTCATACTGTTATTGAACAAAACATATGCTACTCTAACATGTAAGGCTATTGGAAAACCAAAGTAAGCTGGAAAACTGAAGCTGAGTTTGACAAAGGAGTCAACCAGGAAGTCAACCAGGAATGTTGTCATACAGTAGTCTGCTTCTAGTTTCACAATATATCGGCATTAAAATGAATTTTACTTAATTATATATGCTCCATAAATGAAGTTCACAGAAGTCTGTCCTTGTGATTATCCTTCCTGGTCTTGTTAAAAAGATTTCCTCAACTGACACTAGGAAGGGCACACACTGTTCAATTCCTGGCAACCCATAATAGCTTAGATAAACATGCGTAGATATTGTTTAGATACATAGAGAACCATTTAGGCTATATTCATTCATGCAGCCTGCCTTTGCCACTCTCTCAGAAAACTTTGCCATGACTCAGTCTCCCCTGGCTAGCTGTGCAATGCCTTAACATAAGGACAATGAAGAGAAGGTGATAAATCTTTATTGAAGCAATTATAGAGCAAATGTTATTTACACCACGTAATTGGGCGCGGGTATCTCTCTGCTCATAGAAATTAAGGCTCGGGGGAAGTTAAAATGGACACCAATTAATTTTTGCTGACAGAATCAGCAAAACAGCAAATGGCAACAAAGGGAGTTTCCCCAGGAGGTAGTGACTTTAGAGAGAGGTGAGAATAACTCCACTAATGTAGTCACAACATCACACCATTTCCATATAAATAACTTCCTAAGAAATAAGAAACTCATTTGCAGGGATAAAAAGAAATCAATTATGGCAACAAACAGGCTAGCCCCATTCCCTTAGACCTTGAACAGTATGAATGACATGGTTATAGTACATTGTAATGCTTTGCGCAGGTTCTAGTAGAATATGCATAATGTGCACTGACGGACAGGGAGGGGTAACGTCAGCTAGTAAATGTCAAGTACACATACAGGACCACACACAGCTTATTAAAAAGCTGTCACTAGGAGGGAAGAAGCTAACAGGATGTACCAGACTTGATGAGGATTTATTACCTACTGCCATCTTTACTAAATGGCATTCTTAGACTCTCTGAGTCTTAAAATAAATCATGCTACCAATGAGAGTATGCGTCTGCATGTGTATGTGTGTTATTGGGTCACTTTTGAAAACTTGTTTTCTTCAGCATAATCTTTGACAAGAACAAGAATTACAAAGGCCACATTTTTAACTTCTGTGTCATTGCACAGTATATCAAAACAAGAGTAAATATGGTAGTGTCAGATTTTCCCTCATTGTACTTCAGCACTATTTGATAGTTGTGCATTGCTACCACTTGAAGAAACATTGCAGACAGTAAGTGGTGGTATCCTGAAAAGTCCAGGGGGGGCTGAGCTAAACAGGTAACTGTTTCAATGACTATTAAAACCTTTCTACTTCAAGGATCCTGCAGAAATTAAAGCAAGCTCTTTTTTATTTGACACACACAAGTTCAATCTTATAACAGCTCAGAAAGTAAACATGTCTGAAAATGTGAATAGCTTAACTTAGAAAAAAAGAGAGCTGCAACTCTTTAAAAAGTAACTAAATAGACTACTGCAAACAGGTAGATTGACCTTGAGGCACAATACAAACTGAGATGGAGCATATCCCAGTCAAATTAAGCACTGAGATGTTGCTTCAATTTTCACCTAAATCACTCCTTAAATTGGCACCTCTACTGTAGCAACACAGTTTCCAACAGTTTTCTCTAAGCCTTCAGTTCCAGGTTGATGACTCGTCTCTTAGGGCCAAACCTTCACCTGTTAGGAAAAGCCCAAGGGACAGTGTTAACAAAACAGCTTCATAAAGCACTGACAAAGTGCTTGACATATTAAAAGACTGACTTATATCATGACTCCATCTGCTATGTTACATACCTTCTGGTCCTTTACTTCCAATGCATTCTCTTCCCAGAATGTAAAACACTGTTTCTGTTAGAAGGAAACCATATTCATTTCCTGTTTGTCCTGACTGTGTTTTTTGCTTTTTGTTTGCACTCACTGGTTCATGTCCTTTTCACTTGCTGGTTTAGGTAAAAAAAAAAAAAAGATGCCCTTTCACAACACTAACCCTTGCAGTGCCTACTGTTAACCCAGTGTGTTTAATGCCAAGGGATTCTTTACTTGTGTCCAAATGTGACCATGTGGGAATAAAACATCTGAGTATTGCCGTCAGTACATCTAGCCCATAGGTACTAAGGACTCACTGTGGACATTCATGTGAGATCTTTGGTACAGAAATGCCAAAAAGCAGCATGCCACAATCCACCGTGTAACCACATGACGTGTCCTACAACACTGGGATCTCGTTCACTTATGTCTGACTAAAAACGATTTTAAGCTGAATAAAAACTATTCCTCAAATTACACTTGAATTTATAAAACGTGCACAGCAGCCTTTTTTTTTTTTTTTACCACCATGAGTATAAGAGTAAAGAATCTATCGAAACTAATAAGCTTGTGCAATCTACATACTGTATAGTACATAAAAAAGAAAGAAACTTTCAACATCAATTATATGATAACAAGAAAAGATATCATAACATGACTGTTTTTAAAAAGGAAAACCAGTGGGCAAGGAGCATATGACCTGTTAGCCACAGATAAGAAAGTCGCCACAATAATAAAAAAAAATTAAAAATGTAATAATAATAATAATAATAATTCCTTGAATATTGCAAAGAAAGCAAACTGTAAGTGATGACATCGAGCATTAACATTTATTTTTAATCAAAGAAAAGAAAAGGAATATTAGAATATTTTTAAATTAAAAGTTAAAAGTGTAAATCCTACTTAACTGATCACGTTAAAGAACAATTGATAAATTTTACCAGACTGTTACATTCAGCAAGATTCTTCATCTTCTGGAACAACAGTTGAGGCTGGAGTCAGGATTTTATGAAGCTTGATGAAAATGGGATTTTTCTAACATTTTCATCTCCTTTGACAATATTCTGAAGGGATGTTGCATATACCTGCTTTCTCGGTGCAATTCCCTTTTTGGCCATAATTTCATATATACCATAAACCTTTAACACATGCAGCTGAATGAGATATATCAATCAAAAAATATTAATTCAAAACACATTTTCCGTGTAAGATTAGATAAGATTATTTGACATCAGTTTTTGTTGGATGCGGCTGTGGAATTTCCGCATTCAATAACTTTAAATTGAAGTAACTGTTGTGTCAGCTATTTGAAGGATAAAGTGATGGAAATCAATCTGCTGAACAAACTGGGAGCAGTCTTCATTTGGAGCAGAAATGAGTGGGGCACCAGTGGGAAAAAGCAATATTGTCTGCTCTTCCCTCACTGGACAAGGTCAATTAGAGAAGGACATGGATTGGCAATCAAACCTGACACCAAAGATTGACTATGGTGATTATAACCATGCAGATGGGGGGCTTTAAAGGTTATTAATAATGATTTATGGAATTAATTAAAGAAGTGAGATAGGATTCCGTGCTTTAAATACATTATATAAGTCCAGCTGAGGGAACATTTACCACTTGCGGGAACTCTTGCTATAAATGCAATATGTTCTATGACTGAACGGTTTGTCTTCTGGGCTGCAGTAGAGTTATGATTGTGATTATAGCGAGTCAAGATTGATTAGTTGAAAAGAACAACATAAATGTCAGATATACAGTTCCCTTGTTTGGTTCTGGACATATTTGTCTCAGCATTATATATGTATCGTACTCTGATATCCATCAGGTATTACCAAAGACATTCTTCATAACTCATCTTTATTATTGGCTTACAGCAGCCATCTTGTCTTTATTTTTGGTGGCATGTTTCTGCACTTCAGACCGTGGCCACTCTTTGTTAGCTAAGCTATATTTTCAGGTGATTTTTTAATTATGGATTTGAGTTTCAGTGGTTGGGCTTCTTAATCTTGTTCAGCTGTGAACTGCAACTAAAAGTCAGTTTGTTCCATAAATATATAGGACTAAACATAAAATAGTGTTTTACAAAATGTACACTCTTTAGTGCAAAGAACACCTCATGTGTTTCCTGGATAGTGAACACTTCATAAAAAATTTTTTAAAACTCTGCAGTGTAATAAAAAGTTTACACTCTTTACACTCTGGTAGAAAAGTGCATGTTGGTGTCTATAGCTGATTTGGGCGACTTTAAAAAAAAACACATCACATTTGGGGTTTTTAAAGCTAAAGGTAGGGCTGTGGCTACTTTGGCTGCTGTGTTGACAGCTGTAGATGGAAGTTGCAGACACTAGCTATCTGCTAGACAAATTATGTGTCTTACTCTGGAGTGCAGGTAGTCCAAGAAGATGTGAATGCTAACAGCAGAAAGTATAGTTTGTGCTCTTTTACTACCGTTTTTGGTCTCCACCAACTCCAAAAGGCAACATTTACATTTCTGTGCAGTACATGCTTCATTATGTTTACCAGCCAATAGCTGCAAACTTTTACTATATACTATATGACAGGATTTAAGGAGCTTGGAAAGAAAAGCGTCTGGACTTCTTTAAGTTGCTTGAAGATGTTTCACCTCTCATCCGAGAAGCTTCTTCAGTTCTAAGGGTTAAATGGCCGAGAGTCCCAGATTTTAAGCCCTATAGGAGTGTCCCCCCCAAGAGGGACAATGGACCCCCTAATGATCCTCTATCTAATCACACAAGCCAAGGTGTAAAAACGAGTGTGGGTCACAATCAGTCAAGGTTTCGGGTAAGCTCATTGTGAAAACTAGCCCCACCCTATCATGTGATTTACTGAGGTCAAATGGCCCAGTGGGTGGGCATTAAGGTATCTGGGAAGGCGTCTTAAAATTGGATTACAGATGGCAGACAGTTGGTGTTGTAAGCCACCGCCTCTGTTCAAAGATGATCGTTCACAGTGGACATAGATGACTTCTTTCATTCCTTTTCAAACCATCCATTTTCTCTGTCCAAAATGTGAACATTGACAAAGAGTGACCTTTGTTCTTTAGATGGAGATGGACAGCCAAGTCTTGTCCCATCGAGGTGGCTCTTCTATGACTTGGGTGACTGAGAACCTTCACAGACATATATGACAGGATGCTTAATGCTCAGCCACCAGTGGATTAATGTGAGCTGCTGTTTGGTATGGAAATTGCATGACAGAAGTGATACTAAAATATATTAAGATTATTTTTTCAAAAATAAAAAAGAAAGAAGTGCTAAGCAACTGTAAGTGATAACTTTGGCACCTGATATAAATTTAGTTTTAGTAGTTTGACTAAAATGTGCAATAATTTTAGTCAGATTACCTTGACCAAAAAAAAAAAAACTGGCACCACCCGATGTTCTCTAGCTATGTCCCTGCTAAACATAGTAATTTAGAGCTGTGAGTGAAAGACAAGAGAGTTCAAAGATATGTTAAGTCACTCCAGGCTTCAGTGTAGTCTGAGTTGACCAAACTTGAGATAAACCAAAGACGTATGGAGTGAAGGGCATTCAAAATATTTGGGTTTACTGTGAACATTACATTCTCCATATCCATCGTAGGATGCTTCTACATTCCAAAGAGAATAGGTCGACTATCTATATTATCTACATTACATTAGATTATCTATCAGTGCTGTCAGCTTTCATATGAGCTAATGTATAATACTGTATATCACAGGGTCAGTTGTCCAGGAACTACAGTATCTGTGTGCATGTCTGAATATTAAAGCTCAGCACTGACCCTTAAAGCCTCATTTCCTCGACAGAAGACAGAATCTGTTTGTGTTCTTCTTTCTTTAATTTAAAAAATATTGAAAAGAAACAATGAAATCCCTTTTTTCCCAGCACCTATTTCAGACTGCAAGATGACTCTACTAGCTTGTTAATCATTCCCCATGCATGGTCAAAACTGACATGATCATTTGATGCATTACTATGCAATGCTCCAGTAATTATTCTTTCCTTTAACGAGGCAGGCAAGCAAAGCCAGGCTGCCCTCTTTCCCTCCCGTGTCTCAGTCATTTATTTCTTCATTTTCTCTCAACTTAGGAACAATCTTACTTGTACTGAAGCATGGAGGAAATGTGACCCAGGGAGTGCTACTCTTTAGCTAATCTGCGAAGGCTAATCAGTGTTATAGCACACTAAGCTACACTTTGTAAGAGACTTGATTATTGTTAAGGTTTATGAATCCAGGGAAGCTTGATTTAGTGCATAGACTATTTTTCTACGTAGAAAAACAATGTACACCCACATGTATGAGCAGCAAAGTCAAAATATGTCTTCTATTATTGCTGTTGCTCCACTGACAAAAAGATGGTGGTTCAGGGGTCTTGCTCAAAGGCACCATGATTGGCAGTATTTTGTTAGAGGTCAAAGTGGCTCATTGTCTTCCTACGCAGTGGTTTACCCCTGCCAATCCGAGTATTTGAACCAAATGACCTCGGTGTTACATGCTTGCGTTTTTTCTGTAAATTGTATTTCTCGCTGTAGCTCTCAGGTGATGGTAGAAGTGAAATAAACTGGGTGTTATTGCAGGTCAACCAGAAGTTGTAAAACATTGCATTCCTTTAATTGCCCAATTGTAGGGAAGTCTAACTAACCCTTCTTACCCTTCTGTAGAGCTGCAGCTTGGAAGGATTTATTTAGGGGTTACGGATCAGTAAATAAGGGTGGCACAGTCACCTCACAGCAATAAGGCTTTGGGTTGCCAAGGTCTACCCCACCTCTTGCCAAACGTCTGCTGGGATATGCCTCACACAACCGAAATAGTTGTTAAGAAAACACATCACTGGATCGGTAATCTTCTTATATTAGGTAAGAGTTATATCGTGCACTATAGATGGGCATGGATGAGTGTCTGCCAGGTTGAATTAGACTAATAAAATATGAGCATCTATATTTAAAGTGTTCCCAATATTCAATTAAAAATGACAAATCTAAGATGAGCAGTAACTCATAGTTACCTTGACTGAAATAGCATTGGCTATTCAAGATAAATATTAAAACATACTGACATAACAGATATATACTTTTGTCCACACGCACATACTTGAGTATTTTGATGTGAAATCTGATGAGAGCCCAAACTGGTTTTGGTTTTTTTCCCCATCATTTGACCATGCAAGCATCATACATCTATGGGTTTCATTTCCTCCAAAGTAAAACTTTGCAGTTTTAGCCAGTTTTTACAAGGCTCCTGGTGTAGCCAGACGAAAGCTTGCCTGTTTTCTTGATTTTGTTCAGAAGTACATGATGAGGTGAATTCAGGGGCTATGATTTGGAGTTAAAGGCACCTTCATACACTGTCTATCCTCTAACCAATGGCAACTTTGGCAGATATAGTAAGTGCTTATTGCACTATGCTATAAACCTATTAGAATCCATGTGACTGCAGTGTTTCTCTTCTTAGGAATATTGGAGAGATCATTACAGAACAATAAAATATGAAAAAATATTATTGGATCCTTCTGCCTTGAAGCGCTAGGAATCATCTGCATGGAGGAACAGCAACATCCAGAGGAAGGACAAAAAAAACACAGTAAGTGCTTTAAAATGGTTGAGAGTAGAGCTATTCAGCATTGAGGTGTCTGCTTTACTGGAATTTCATTATTGTTCAAAGGTCAATAACAACAAAGGAATTAAGACTAGCACTAAGGATCTAGGTAGTCGTGCTTTGAAAATGACTAGTTCTTTGTGTGTGTGTGTGTGTGTGTGTGTGTGTGTGTGTGTGTGTGTGTGTGTGTGTGTGTGTGTGTGTGTGTGTGTGTGTGTGTGGCCTTGACAGAATAAGAAAAAGGAAGAGTCACGGGGAGAGAAAGAGTGAGAGAAGAACAGGTAAAAATGAAAGTAGAGGAGGTAAGCCATTGAGAAACACATCCTACATGGTTCAGGAGACTAATTATACAAGAAGGCCATGCTAAGTCGACCACTTCAGAGAGTCTGCAGGCTACACAGGGACCAAGCGACATGGATACCCCATTCAGAGGAGGGAAACAGCTTCTCATGCATGCCTTATTACCCCAAAGACCCGCGTCTGTGGCAGATAAGTCACCTACTCCTTCTAGCCTTGCTCCTCTGCGGACACAGATCCTGTAATGATACATTTCACTTCTGGCTATTTCCAGTTTGATGGGTAGAAATGTGAAAACAAAAAAAGTAAGAAGTGCGCAGTATGGGACATCATCTCTGACCCCCATCAAAGAGTTCTCTCGTCACATCGTGAGGTACGGCGACATAGTGCCAACCCCTCATTTTCCTGCGGTCCATCTCTAATGGGATTTGGGTTTTATATTAAGTCCACCTTCCCCTCCCACCCTCCCCTTGTCCTGACACTGTGGTGTGAGTGATTTGAATTTAAAAACTGGCTGAATCCACAGAGTAGACTTCAAATGGGATTGTGTGAGGCTTTAACTGTTAAACAGGGCCTTCCAGGTAAGCCCGTCCTGTAAAATGACAGAAAAGGTGAGGGGTGCAGTTATGTAGGGTACCGCTACACTACATGCTGGTTCACAAGTGAATCCTGCCTTAGATCGCATTGTGTAACTCAGTAAGGCAGATTGTCTCTCTCTCTGAGGACGGCTGTCATCACTTTTCATCCAAGGGTGCCAGAAAATTGTCACTGGGGGTGTTCATGAAGAGAACATGCACAGCGTTTTTTGTACATTGCTTTCATTATGCACAATAATGGAGGGAGATGAGATTCTGTTGAATAACTGATTCAAGGTCAGCTACGTAGTAACATGAGTTACATGAAGCATTAAACTGCCTTAAGCTTTACACTCATATCATATGGACCGTTACAGACGTGTTCTCACTGCATGATAGCTTGTTCCAAACTTAAAGATATGTGGCAGACATTCACGTGTATAGAACATTAATCTTTAGAGGTGTCATTTGTAGAAAATAGAATAGCAGAAGGGGTCACTGTTATTTCTGTTAAATAGCCCTGGTATAGTGAGGCCACTTTCAACATGATGTAGCCATATATGTGTTTTAATACTGACTAGGGTACTTAAATCAGTGTAGAAGACACTGCCAGGCACAAATACAGCATACACATTATCCAACCACCAACCTGCATAATGATCGGCTGAAAATTCATGACTTGCTGCAGGAATCAAGCCTCCAGTTTTTGCCATTGCTGTTGTCCAGGGGAGGGTATATCATAAGAAGTGTTTGAGGAAGTGTAACAGAGTGCACGATGATTGTGGCCAATGCTAGGGCTAAAAACATATCCCATCCAGCAATTTTGTCTGTCATTATCCAGCACTCTGACTACTTCACCATGCCTTGCAAAGAGGTAGGAATAAGACCTTTAAAAAAAAAAAAAAAAGGTATTTTCTGTTCAGCACTCTTGCTTCACCCCATGCTGGACTCAGGGCAGATGGAACACTAGGATAAAGCTGTGCGATCTTGAGGTACCACCCCGGTTCCAAAACAAGTTCAGACATGCAAAATGCAAAATCTGAGATTTGCAAATTTCATAAACTCATAATGAAATCACAGTAGATGATAGAAAATATATCAGATGTTTAAAAAAAGAAAATGTGTCATTTCTAGAAAAAAAAGAGATAATTTTAAATTTGATAGCAGCAACATGTCTGCATACTGTGTAGCATCCCTCTTTGTTTAACAGTCTTTATGACTATTGCTTCTTTTATTAACATTGTTCTTTTGTAAGGTGACCTTGGGTTTTTGAAAGGTGGCCTCAAATAAAATGTATTATTAGTATTATTATTATCATTATTATTAAACATCTGGGAACTTAGGAGACCAGTTGATGGACCTTTGGGAGAGGAATGTTGTCCCCTTTCTCTCTGATACAGGACTATAGCTTCACATTGTTCCTGAGTCTTCTTTGTCGTATTTTTCATTTAATCTTGTTTTCAGTTGGCAAACGGTCTGGACTGCAGGCAGGCCACTTCACCACTTGAACTCTTACTATGAAGCAATGCTATTTTAATAGCTTCAGTATGTGGTTTAGCATTGTCTGGCTGAAATATGTAATAAATTCCCCGTAAAAGACATGTAGATGGGATCATCTGTTGCTCTAACCTGCATATCCATTTCAACATTGACGGTGCCTTTCCAGATGTACAAGCTCCAAAGTCCATAGGCACTAATACCACCAAAAACACAGGCTTTTGAATTGATTGCTCATAACAAGCCAGATGGCTGCTTCTCCTCATTAGTCTTCTCGTAATTCATCTGACAACAGAACAGGTTTTTCTTTTTGTCTCCGTCCATTTTAAATGAGCAATAAAATTATACATGAAGGAAGAATACTGGATTTGGATTATGTGGAATACTGGATTACATACTGGATATGTTCCACAAATTGTCTTTTTGTAGACTGATGAATCTCTACGTATTTTTACTTCTGAAAAACTGTCTCTCTACGACTCTTTTTTATACAGTCTTGTTGCTGACCTGCTGCCAAATAATCTAATTATTAGCAAAATGTTGCTCCAGTTGTTTCTTTTTACTACCACTTACTCTTCTAACCTTTTGATGTCCCTGTCCCAACTTTGGGGGGATAATTTGTGGTCATCAAATTGAAAAAGAGTAAATATTTTTATGAAATAGTTCCATCCATAGTTGTCACGTGACATCAGGGCTACTGGGAGACGCCCAAAAACAGTACTGCGTCCTTTGCCATCCAGCCTAACAATGGATAGTTGCTGTGCTATCGGATGCACTAATTGATGCTTATTTATAGCTGCCAAAAGGGTGTTTAGTATGGCACCAACATGTGAGCACACCTCTCATAACCCTGCCTTACAGACCAGATCACACCAATTCCTGCTTCTCCACAGCAGCCCAGGCTGTCAGTGGCAGCTCATTTAAACTGCAGGTATGATTTACCTGGCATCGGAAACATTGTCACCTTTACTGTTATGACACGACATTGATGTGGCAAATTAATACTACCTGTAAACTGTAAATGCTTTAACAGTGAATAATTTCTTTTTCTTCACCCTGTTCTTTCTCCCACACAGCAGCATTATTTACCCATCCAGCAAAAATCTATGCTGCTGGAAGCATTCATCCTGGCAGCAGTGTAAGATGAGTTATTCTCTAAAAGATCCATGTATATGTCACCAAACTTGGCTCTGCGAAAGACATTGCCAGTTGGAGGGATTTAAAAAAAAAAAGCAGACGGGGCAGATTATCAATCACAAGTCCCCCAAACTCATAGTTTCTCTGCATCTCTTTGTTTTTTCCTCCATGGATAGATGATCGAAGTAGTCTTGGATCGAGACAGGTGAAAAAAACACAACCCTCTGTCCTGCAGTACTACTGTCTGTCCACTATTGACCATCATGGCGCAGTAATGTTTTGCCTGCCAGAGCTGTGAGTGAGTCACATGACTGGAAACTATGGCTTGTGAAAATAATTTGGGTGATAAGATTTACAATCATTGCATTCTATTTGAATTTACATTTTACACAGAACCCCCAGTTTTTTGGGGGTTTTTTGTAATTGGAGCTGTGGAATTATGTTGGTTGGCTTCAACAGGTATCTTAGTAACATAATATCATAATACCATTATTAACAAGCCATAGCATTGTTTGATTACATTCTTTACAAATTTTATCATTTTTTTGTTGATATTATGCAGTTGTAAACTAACACTCTTAAAAAGGGAACATTTAAACCATTCCAAATTATTATAAAAAAGCTCTGCTTAGGTATATAACTATATATAAGTCAGTACATGAATAAATAAATAAAATATATTCATTTATTTTATTTATTTATTTATTTACATGACTTGACTTCTTTAGGTCTATTTATCTGTAGACATATTCATGACACTTTATCAATTAGGTGTGAAAATATTTCACTAAAACCAACTCATGGTAGCTTTCCAATATTTCAGTTTGTACCAAACTGTTGTACCAACCCACCAGGATGTGCAGTACTGCCCAACCTTACCAAGAGAAAATATTTATTCCTAATTTACTGGCATGCATCTGTCAGCATGTTTTTTGTCATGCATTCAGTCTTAATTTGCCCGACATGTTCTGTGTCGAAGCTAATTAGAGAAGTAATACATTGGTCCATTAGTAATTGCCTTGACAACGCGACTCATTTTTACCATAACTAGCTGGGACAATTGCATTGGTCTAATAGCATGCACGAAGTCATGCCTTCAGCTAAGAATACATTCCAGTGTCGCAAGGAAATTGTGTGTATTTGAGGTACCCACTCTATATTCAGTGTTATGATGCTCTAAAAATAATGCTGACATCCCATTCTGTCTGACAGATTTTTGTGTTGTATTCTTCTTATTTTTCCTGGATTTTTGTTGGTGTTGAGAAAACAGAACTAAGCAATGACAAAAAAAAAATTAAAATATTTTTTTGTTATGTTGTATTTGTTCCAGGTAATTATAAACGTAGGTTCCCTTTTTCCCACAAATGGTGAAATTCTGTCCCCATTAAAAAGTCAGACTCTCTGTTGTCAGGATATCAATTTTCTGTCACCTGGCCAATGTTCCTCTGGATGCATTTCCTTTTTTATCTTGTTCATACAATGATCCTGCACTTTATGAGACAAGCATTGTCCTCCTGTCACCTGTCACAGACCGGCATGTAATGTTTGCAGTTCTTTACATAAGCTAAACCCTACTGTCAGTCCTATGAGTAGCACATATCATCAATGATGATATCCTGGAATTTTACATAAGACCATTATTAAACTAAACTGTAAACTATCTAAGACTTATGAGAAACCTTGAAGAGTGTGGTTTCTCTTTAAAAAGAAACAGCTCCTTGATTACTGTCATCGGCAGGACTTTAATGAAGCCATAGAAAGTGCATTTTAAATGTATAAATAAAGTAGTAACAGTTCATTTTAGTTGCTAGGAAGCACACAAAAACAAACAAGATTTTCTAGTTAATAACTGGTTAATAAGGAGCTCAATATGGCGTGTGATTATATGATGAATAACGTAAATACTAATTACTTTTTTAATTGATGGTGATTTAAAATGTGTTAATTAATTCTGCAGATAAATTATGACTGTTAAGCTGTTAAACTTTCTGTTAAAAATTCAATATCTAAAATGTAATTGTAGACATGTTTTTAATGATGAAAAACTTGGGCAATTGTAAAACTGTCCATTGGGGTTGCATCGCTTCTGGAATCACCCTCATGTGGCCAGTGTAGGAAATGCAATTTTTGGTAGTGCAGAAATGAACTCCAGGATGCCACCATATCTGCAGGGGCCAGCATTGGAGTCAGGCCCAGACCATTTCCTGCATTTCATTACCCTCACTCTCTTCCAGATTTCCAGTCTGCATTGTCATGTATTTAAGACAAAAAAAGACAAAAAATAAATCCTAAAAGTTAAGAAAAGAATGTTAAAGAAATAATGTTACTCTGTGTGTTAACAGATAAAATTCTTAAATCCTGCTTTTACATGTCTCACTATTATAAAAACACTCATTGTTTTTTCTTTAAAGCATAAATTAAATTTAGCGCTAAATGTAATAAAACATGCATCCATGGCATCTAATACATGTACTTTGGCTTCTAATCTAGCAAAAACACACAAAAAAGCCCTTTTCAAGCACTTACTGACTAGCCAAAGTTCATCTATCTTTGACATCACAGTAACTCCCTCCTGCGTGAAGGGCGGACAGGCAGTTTCTTTTACAGAGGCTTCCTATTCACCCACAGCCAGCCAAAAGTAGACCTTACAAGCCAAAAGTACCTTTTCCACACCTATCGTGTCTGAGAACTGAGGGCTGCTTTCTTGCTTTCTTGAAGTTGTCACCTTCAAAGCCTATGTTTGGGAGGATGGAGAGATGATTGAAGCAGATGTTGCTCGAACTGAGATATGTGTCAGGAATAATGCCTTCTTCCAGTGTCTCCTCCCACGTCTTTTTCTTTTTCTCTAAGATCAGATTGTCATGACATATAAATTAAATTTTATCATTACATTGCAAAAAATGCCAGAATTCCCATAGCAACAAAACTCTTTTCCAAGAAGATTATCACATAATTTCTGATCCCCATTCAAGTTGTAAAGAGCAATTGCAGATATAGGTTAGATCTTTTTGTGTCTTTACAGACAAATCCAGCAGTGTGAGTGAAGCTGGTGGACAATCTGTTGTCCAGTTGTTTTAGTCACTGTTCTAAATGTGCCTAGGTCAAAGTGGTGCTCCCTGCAGTGCTTTTGAGCCTCAAAAGGTTATTTGGAGCAGCAGATACAGAAGCATTTTTGTGCAGCAGACGAGGGCTGCAAGATGAAAGACAGACGAAAGATGAAGTTAAGAATGACAAAAAAGAAACTGCTACAATTTGTCATTACTTCCCAAAGCTGGCCTACTATATGGTGGCTTTAACTGTCAGATGACCATTGTCTACACTGTAATGTCTGTTTAACACCTATAGTTATGCAAGAAATGCTCCCTCTACATTGGTAGTGTCAAATCAGCTTTTGCAGACTGATTAAGTTGCTACCATTGGTTTACCGATAAAAACACAGTGGAAAGAGCACAAAAAGATCCAACCATCCATTTTCTGACAAACCATATGTCAAACACACAAATTATGTCACCTGCATTAAAAAAGGGTTGCATATGTGAAATCTCACCCAGGGAAGAAAGTGTTCTGTTTAACTGAAGAGTTAGTATAATAAGAATATAAATCAATCTTTGGTGTTTCATATGATGCAATAATGTACAGAAAGCAGAACAACAGGTATAGCATGAAATGTGTGTTATGCTGCCAGCAGCCAAACAGTGGAGAGTAAGGTTTTGTGGTTTGCAATAACCATTAGAAAACACTGAGGCATTGAACTGCCAGGAATGCAGTTTGCAAAGATACAGACAGAATGACATACATAGAAGCAGAAATGTTATTCCAGGTTTTTCTCCACTTTCTTTGAATAGACAAAATAGAGACGATGGAGTCCTAATGCAATAAAGACTGCAGTACATATAAACAGATCAACAGGCGGCATCCCTATATAAATATATTCCTGTATTTTATGTCCTGATAGATGGTGATTTTGCCCACAAATTCATGGTGGGACACACTCCCTCAAATCCAAACAGTAACTATACATTAGCATAGTTAAATACCTATTGTCTTTGGCCCCTTCTATCAAAAACATGATCAAACTTACTAGAGAAAAGAGCTCTATTATTCTGCATTACCTTTGCAAAGAGTTTCACATTCAAAAACATGAAAAGAGAAATGAGAGTGAAAGAAATCAATATCATGTTTTTTTTGTTTATTTAATACCGGGTTACAAAAGGAAATCAGTTTTCAGGGGCGGGACTGTCAGAAAGGCTAATCTCATAGTAAAAGGTAAATAGAGTGTTTCAGGGTAAAAACAGCAAAACATGGCCTTCTGCTATTACAACTCAAGCTCTCGCCTTATTCAACAAATACTATAGGGCAACAAGTTAGAAAGGTAGTCACTGGCTGAATAACTAGTAATAACTAAAACCTTACACTGAATTCTAAATTCTTCTCACAGCCAACAGAGAAAGGCTGACATTGGACAATTTGCTTCTGTGCTTTGTCCTTGTTGGATGAAGGGCTTCAGCATTATGAACTATGTGCAGACAGACTAAAGCACCACAGCTGAACCAGCAGCAGAATGCTGAGTATCAAAGTGACAAAGCTTGAGTTTAACAGCATTTTTTAATTAAAACTATGACTGATCCTTGAAATATTTCACTGCTGAAATATATGTACAAGGTTTTTGCTGTGAACTGGTCTTTTTCTTCTCTACTTTCTTTCATGGATGTAGCCATCATGCAGTCTATTGTGTAGCTAATGCACTCCAAAATGTACAAAGATGTGAGTCGTTGTTTTTTTCCGCATTAAAAGCGTGAAAATAGAAATAAAACAGACAGAAATGATTTTTAAAAAACTCCAAGAAGAAATAGAATTATTTTCTTTTTTCTTTCTTTTTTCACTTACACTGAATCTCAACGCTTTAAAACTGGTTTGCCAATCTTTGGTATATGAATTCAGCAAGCCAGAAATGTACTCACAAACTTCACTTAGTAGAGCTCAATTATTAATAACTAGAACTTTATTTTGAATTCTGTATTTCACCGGAATGTGATTGCAAGAAGCTCAAGCTGTTTCTTTGTTCCTGTTAGAAAATATGCTGCAGCCCTTTGATCCACATGCTTACTGATCATCGACTGAAACAGAGGCGTGTTGAGTTATAGAGTACAGATGTCACAAAAGTCTGATTTTAAAATCATTTTTTTAACATAAATCATGCTGATCCTTGAACTATTGCACAAGATGCATACACCTCATACAGTAGAGTTACATATAAT
Source organism: Oreochromis niloticus (assembly GCF_001858045.2). NCBI lineage: Eukaryota > Metazoa > Chordata > Actinopteri > Cichliformes > Cichlidae > Oreochromis > Oreochromis niloticus. Next base: position 35,598,984 of record NC_031965.2, read on the forward strand.
CCTTAAGTTTATTATAAGCACACAGTGACACAATAAAAGTATTTGAAAAATACTTGCAAAGAGGCAGGAATACTTTGACCGTTATGCCGCACAGACTTTATTCCATAAGCTGACGTTTCAGCACAGGAGTGCCTTCTTCAGAGCTTATCCTCATAATGCCCTGCTGCCTGTGTCACCATGATAAATCCAAATCTTTTAACAAACCTAAGACAAAATCTACCAGCAAGTCTAATTGTGTTCCTCTAACCTCTCAACCTTCACAGTTTACAGTTTTTGTAGCCTGTTTTCAGACCTAAAAACATATTATATAGACTTACTATATAGTAAGAAGCATTTAGCATCACATAGGGTTGCAAGTTGTCTCAGTGCAAATACCTCTGCATGCACTATTTGTCAGTGTAGGTCAGTGTTAATAATTTAAATACATTATACACTTGTTTTCAGAATAAAGGCTTAGAAGGAAGATGGGAACATTTTTTAAAAGCATTTGGTTAGCAGCAAACTAAAGAAAGGAAAGATTGTGTCCTCCGGAGAAGGACACCAGTTTTACCAGAGCATGTGTTTGGATGCAGAGGGTATTAAAAAAAAAAGGTTGTGGCTTCCTCTGATTCATTGCAGGGGGTCTTTTTGAGATCCATAGATGCCCTCTCCTGCCCTTCACCCCAGGGTAACTCACTTTTATTGGTAGTGGTGAGACAAAAGGTCAAAGAATTTGAAAAAAAATGTATATATAGATCAGTGCCAGCCCACTAGGGCTTAAAACATCCATAACTGTCAGCTAGTTTTATGTGCCACCCCGCAGTGGCCTCCATTTTGTCCTGTTGTCTAGAATCACTCCCACTGGGCATCTGCTTTCATCATCTGAAGGTGTTCTCCACGTGAATGGATGCTCTTGGCTTTAGAGTGAAGCTGACACCAGACAACTTTGTCTATGATGTCTGAACAACCCAGGCCTCTCCTGAGGCATGTCTGTTGGGATGATGACCTATAACTGTGGCAAGTCAGATGCCCGCCCTGTTGAAGTCTGCAGACACGTCTTTCTCATCCACAGCCTAAACACATTTTGGAGACAAATACATCAGTTCTGTTTGTTTGCCATCAACTTTCTGGCAGAATGTGGTCTGGCTTTAAAATTAGATTTTTATAAAACAGCTTTTACTCAGTGCAAACTTTTCACTGAATTTAAACAGTTTCCACTATTCAGACAGTTTAACTGTTATCATTTAGTCCAAATAACTGCCAAGTATGACAATTAAGTGTAAAAAATGTTTAGAGTAAGGAGTCAGGATGTAAAAGAATTGTAAAATATTGCTATGGCTTTGCTTTCTGTTAAGATTGTAGAATTATGGATACCATATATTTTTATATTCATGTATTTCTTATTAAGACAAGCAGGTCCTCTTAACTAACACATTCCCCTGTTCGTTTTATCTAACAATAGTACTACTCCACAATTATTGGAGGTTAAAGGTCAACTAAAAGGGAAGAAACAATCTGGTCTTGTGGCCGTTCATCCTGTAGTAATAACATTTAATCTAATGATTGGTGGTGTTAGACACAAATTTTCATTTGTGTGCCTGTGTGTGTGTGTGTGTGTGTGTGTGTGTGTGTGTGTGTGTGTGTGTGTGTGTGTGTGTGTGTGTGTGTGTTCCTCAATGTGAATTTCCCAAAAATATTTATTGTTCCTCATATGGAGGTCAGAGGGATGTTTGAGGCCTATGTCATCTTGATTTTCACGTCAGAGCTCCAGGTTTGGCTCATGTTAATAAAATATGTCACTTGGTTGGGTTTATCTGTTACAAGTTCTTGTTTAAGAAGTCGGCAAGCAAAAAGATGGATGGATCGATAAATCGATCGATAAGATCAGGCATTTAAAATTACTGGGTAACGCGAAGACAAATATCATTCATTGGGTTATAACACAATGGCAGCCTTGTCTTTTGAAGCTTTATTTTTCTGGTTGTCATGGTGATACCTCCCTTCTTTCTATGCAAATATAAATGTGCAATTCAGACACTCAATATATTTCCTATAGAAATGAATTTCTTACACATCTGCATTCACTAACACACATACAGAAATGTCATACTTTGTGTTCATGAACACAAAAATGTAGATTCATAATTTTGTGACTCTTTCGCAAACTGCCACGAGACCATGCTGGGGCAAACTACATGAAAATGGGGTAAAGCAAGTTAGAGAGTCTATTATATCAATACGTTATTAAACTGAAATAATAATTCACACACAGTGGCATTAGTTTGGTATGAATAACAACTCAATGTCTGCTGTTGATCATATTTTTGTATCAAGTATGACTGAATCAATATATAATGATGCATACTACAGACACATATATGGTGATACATCCCTTATCATGGGGAAAATATTGTGACGCACTTGATTAAACATGGATTGTGCAAACTTTAATTCTAAATTTCTTAACATAGATTAAATTCATGAGAAACACCCTCATAAAGATATGAATGTATGTCAAGTATGTCCAACTCAGTCTAAACTCAGTGAAATGAAACCCATAATCTTCATGTGTGCCAGTAATCAGCTTGTGCTGCAGCGACTTCTTTTTTTAACCAAGTCATTTACACATTACCAAAGTCTTCCCTACCTGTGGCACTTATTAAACCTGCAATATCTGATTTTTTGCCACTCTTTACAGGCTGTCATCCTAACAGTGATGTGACCTTTTCAGCTGATAATGGCGTGCTTACAAAGATTTCCTTATTTACACACCCAGGGAAACATTGCCTTTGTTTAGAGTGTCTGGACAAAGGTGAATCTCTTTGAGCTTTGTTTAGTTTCTAACAGTGTTGAGGGTTAGCGTTTGCCTCTTTCTGAGCAGGTAGATTAAACCTGTCTCACAAATATTATTTGTTATAGCTGCTGTAACACAAAAAGTTTGAAACACGGTAAATAGAACTTATGAAGTAGCGAAATGAAAAGATGATTTTACAAATAGCTGGTAGAACACAATCCAGACTGGCCATGTCAGGGTTGGGTTTATCTATATTTTTTGCTATTTTAAAGACAAAAAGATGCTAGATTGCATCCCCTGAAACACTGGCACCTCACTCCTTCTAACACTGAACTGATCTTAAGATTCTTCCCCTTTTGAACTTAAGCCTTTCTCGTTCCTGATACAACGTCTTCCCCTGCAAGGCACATTTTGCAACACCCGCAGGTCATCACACAGGATCTATGCCTTTTGCTTGACTCTCTAATACCTCCTGGCTTTATCCAAGTGCACAGATGGTGAGCCTTAGCATCTTTTGTGTGACCTTCTACATTCTAGCCTGATGTGTCTTCCTGCCTACAGTGACAAAAAATGGAGATGGATGACTTTTTACTTGTTTGCTGCCTTCTCTGTCTTTTATTAGTTTGACTTGGATCTGAAATAGAACACAAGAGCTGCCAGTGCATTTCAGCTTGGTCTCACGAAAGAAGGTCATGGTTTCTTTTCCTGCTTCAAGGTAGCCCTCAAGCAGCTCTACATGCAGTTCCTTGACCCATACACTGACCTTTGGATGCAGCATGCAACAGAATTGTTCAAGAATAAGAATCTCCTCACTTTGTGTCCTCTGTGGTTCTGCTTGGCCACTTCTACTTGTGGTAGAGTCCCCCTTATGCCACAGATATCCCAGGGGGTCTCGTCTGGTGTGATGTCAGGTTTTTGTGGGTTTCGATCTGAAGTATTTTATGCTTTCCAAACAGGACTTTGCGATATATCACTTTTTTCACTACGTAAAGGTATTTTGATTTTGCAATTACACTAATTTGATATCTTTGGATAATAAATAAACTAACTAATAATAAATAAATGAACTCAGTATTTCAGTATTGTAACAGTATACTGTTCAACCTTTAATTTAAACGTTAATATGTAACTTTTTAAAGTCGCAGCAGTCTTCAGCAGTGAAGCAGTTCAGATTCAGGGTTTTGAGCTCATTGGAACGACAGCTGAGAAAGAGTTACCAAACTTGGTCTAAGCAGAGCTTCTAAACCAAATGTTCACTCACATGGGATACAAAGGAATATATGTAAATGAAAATCCCTGAAAATCCCTAATATATACACAACTTGATTAACTCTTTTTTTTTTTAAACAAAAAAACTCTGCAAGGAAACGTTTGTAGCAACTAGAATGTTAACTAGAAATGGATCTTCAGATATGTTTCTTAGACTTAATCTAGTATTCCAGACAAATGGTTATGGGGGTTATGTTCACACTTTGCTATCTTTTGTGTAATTTATGTTGTAATTAATGGCAGCTTTCTGTGTCAATGCAATAAAAAAAGAAGTATATATAATGACAAGGAGTTGTTTATAGTGACGATCCCACAGAGACTTAACGCTTTGTTTTGCATCAACAAAACATTTTTTGTCTTTAAGCTCATTCTTTGTTTCTTCTATTCCCCAAAAGCTCTGAACACTACCCAGCCAGCAACAAACAGAAGAAAGGTAAATATATGGGCGCTTCAAGCTGCTTTAGAATTTCCCATCAAGAGTTTGTGAAGTAGTCTTTGCTACCACTCAAACAGACCTTTTTTTAATTGTCAAACCCAAAACCATTGATGATAGAAGGTTATTTTCCATGACCAGTTATTACCTCACATTCATTTACTTTGTTTAAATCATTGGCAATGAATATGTTTGAAGAGGAATGTTTGTCTACCAATGGGCTGCTATAACATACTTTAAGAATAAGAACAACTTTATTTATCCCGAGGGAAATTCTTTTGTCATGTACATGCTCAAAGCAGCAGGAGAGACAGAGGAACAGATGAAATAGATATAAGATATACAATATATACAATAAGAATAGTGTACAGTAATATACAGTAGGATAGTGCAAGACATAGTATCGGATAACTGTAACAGAGTAATATACATAACTATATCCTGGTGAATAAATAACTTAACTATCAGTGCAGGCGGTTCTAGAAAGTGACAAAGTATTGTGCAATAGAATAAAGGGAGTAGCAGCATATGATGGGGGGATGAAAACAAATATTCAATAAGTACTCTTGGGTAATATTGCACGGTCTGGGAGGGAACAGAATAACATAGGTAATAGTCTCAGGAGAATCACCTACAGAGTGAGGAAGAGTTAAACAGTCTTATTGCCACCGGTACAAAGGATTTCCTGTGGCGGTCAGTTCTGCATTTCGGGGCAATGAGTCTTTTGCTGCGTTTGCTCCGATGGTCCGTCATGGGGGCGTGCATGGGGTGGGAGGGGTTGTCCATGATAGAAAGAAGCTTTTTTAGCATTCTCCTCTCAGACACCTCCTCCAGGTTCTCAAGTCTGACACCCAGGACAGAACCAGCCTTTTTAATCAGTTTGTTCAGCCTGTTGGCATCAGCTGTCTTCACCCCACTGTCCCAGCACACAGCTGCAAAGAACAGGACGCTCTCCAACACCAAGTGATAGAACATGGTCAGCATTTTCCTACCAACATTGAAGGACTTGAGCCGCCTCAGTAGGAAAAGCCGACTCTGCCCTTTTTTGAAGATAGCATTGGTGTTCTTGGTCCAGTCCAGTTTACAGTCCAAGTGTACCCCCAGGTACCGGTAGTCCTCAACGATCTCCACATCAGCCCCACTGATGGTGACAGGGGTAGGAGGAGGAGCCTGCTTCCTAAAGTCCATAATCAGTTCCTTTGTCTTTGTGATGTTAAGTTGTAGGTGGTTTAGCTCACACCACTCGACAAAGCTGTCCACCACACTCCTGTACTCCTCCTCCTGTCCATCTGATACAGCCCACGATGGCAGAGTCATCAGAGAATTTCTGCAGATGGCATGACTGAGACTTGTACCTGAAGTCAGATGTGTAGAGAGTGAAGAGGAAGGGTGATAGGACTGTCCCCTGCGGCGCCCCTGTGCTGCTCAGGATGTTATCTGAGCGGCAGCTCTTCAGTCGGACATGCTGTGGTCGACTTGTTAAATAGTCCGTAATCCAACCTACCAGTGGGGCGTCCACCTGCATTTCCGTGAGCTTATTCCCCAGCAGTCATGGTCTGATCGTGTTAAAAGCACTAGAGAAGTCAAAGAACATGACCCTCACAGTGCTCCCAACAATGTCCAGATGAGAATAAGCCTGGTCCAGCAGGTAGATGAGGGCATCCTCCACGGCGATACGAGGTTGATAAGCAAACTGCAGGGGGTCCAGCCAAGGCTCCACCAGCAGACGCAGATGTTTCAGGATAAGTCTCTCCAGCGTCTTCATGACATGTGAGATGAGATGATGAGATGAGATAGCCTTTATTTGTCAGTTGCAGGTCTTTTGCCCGCAACCGAGATGACAGACCTTGCCGACCGTACATACAATACACAAACATCACATTGGGGAGACAGGTCAGGCTAGGTATCTAGACTGAAGAAGTCACTTGGATGAGTGACGAAACGTTTCTCCCACAAAACGCTACGTCCAGATGAACAGATTCAACTTTTGGAGGTCAGGCTAGGTAGCGAGGAAAAAAACATCGAAATGTGTAACACAAAAGGATAATACAGGAATGCACAGATATCAGTACACCATAGCACAATAAACACAGACAAGCAACATGGGAAAGAGTTCCAGTGTGTACATCTGATCTGGGACCGCTGCAATCTTCGACTGCGCCTCCAACTGACCCGATGTCCACATCAGAGGGGAGGTAAGCGTTGGAGGTGGCGTTGGATCCGGGGTAGGGAGGGTGATGCGTCGGTGAGTGCTTATCAGTATCAGTATATGTATGTGAGTGCGTGTCCAGAGTTCAGCTGAGACAGTGTCCTTCGCCCTGCCAGGCTAAGTAAACAGTCTTCCAGCCAACCCAGGTGGCCTTGCATGGAATGGGAAGGAACAGACTAAACACAGTCATTATCAGGGTGTTTTGTTCAGCTCCAGCCTTGCAGCTGGTGCCAAAGGGGTATCCGCATAAGTGATGTTATTTTTTTACTTTAGTGCGAACAGCTCATGTGAATTTCAAAGCAGTTCTACAGTCCAACACTGGTCTCTCAATCTCCTGTTGGAGAGCCGCGAGCTTCGCCATACTTGCGTTCTGTGATGTTGTCACTTCTTGTGCTCAAGGAGCCAATGTCTGAGAACTCACGGCAGTGTGCCTCCCCGAGATGTCATCCAATTTTGCACCCAGAGATGTTATTCCGGGCTAGCCCTTCCGAGATGTATCCAGTCTGCAGTCAGAGATCTTATTCTGAGTATTCACAGCAGCCGTAGCCTCTCCAAGATCTTATCCGTGCTGACTCAATGAGCCCATTTTGAGAAACTCACGCCTCTCCCATCGTTCCAATCCCAGCGGGCAGCCTTGTGGGGGTTTGAACAGCCGGTTCCGCTTTCTTAATTCTTCGATAAGTCAGGGCCAAGCCAGCTCCGATCAGCCAGAACCCTGTTACCATGGTTCCGAATAGGTAGATATCTTCACCACTCAGGCTCACCCAAGCCCAAACTTCTCGTTGAGAAAGGGGTGTCAATTGCATTTAGGGACCAGTTGATCCAATCCATAATTCCTCTTTTAGGTTTTAGAGAACAGACTGTGAGAGAATGTTCCAGGGAAAATACAAAGAAAAACACGAGACTAGACAAGGACATAAGCAGGGAAGATAAGGGAGAGGAGAAAAAGTGCGTCCGCCTCCTCCGAGAGCCAAAGAAGGTCAGAGCCACTGGCCTGTAGTCACTGGGGGTCGACGGGTTGATCTTTTTAGGGACAGGAACCAGGCAGGATTGCTTCCAGAGTGATGGGACACTCTGCATTTCCAGGCTCATGTTGAAGATCCGTTGTAGAACTCCAGACAGCTGGGAAGCACAGCACCTGAGGGCCCTGGGACTGACACCATCAGGGCCAGCAGCTTTGCCGGAGTGGAGTCTGCCCAATTCTTTTTTGATGTCATCTGCTGAGAGGGACAGAGTGAGACAGTCTGAGGGGGCAGGAGAGGGGGGAGGCGAAAGGAGAAGATGGGAAGAGCTGGGTGTGGAGACAGGAGACGCAGGGCAGTCGAACCTATTGAAGTGTAGATTTAGGTTGTTAGCACTTTCGACGTCCCCATCCATCCCAACACCTCTCTTTTGTCTCAGGCCAGTGATAGCCCGCATTCCATTCCACACCTCCCTGGTGTTGTTTTCCTGCAGTTTGTTTTCCAGCTGTCTGTAGGACTCTTTACCCTCTGCAATCTTGGCTTTCAGCTCCTTCTGCACCAGTTTCAGCTGATCTCTGTCACCGTTTCTGAAAGCTCTTTTTTTCTTGTTCAGGGTTGCTTTGATGTCTTTGGAAACCCAGGGCTTATTGTTGGGGAAGCACAGAATGGTTTTTTGGGGACCACAGTGTCAACACAGAAGTTGATATAGTCTGTAACACAGCCTGTCAGATTGTCAATATTGTCCTGATTGGAATCACAAAGAACATCCCAGTCAGTTGACTCGAAGTTGTGATTCATCAGAGTATTTATTTTTCATATTATCAAACCCATTATTAAGCTGTATATTTTAGCCTTAGGGTTGATAACTTATGATAACAATGTTGACACCAGTTTCTTAGATAAACACGTTTTAAAATAACACTCTTTTTAAACGAACGCTTTTGTATTGCAAATATGGCAAGTGCACACAATAAAATACAAGTATTTGTGTGTCAAGGTGAAGATGTGTTGAGTGACAGTGATTATGAGTTCAGAGATGAGAGAAGAGTAAATGACAGCCTGCAGAGAAGGAAATGAAGGGGGAAGGAGATTGCCAGTACCTTAAATTACTCAATAGTATCTGATAGGAGACAAGAAATGAGCAGTGGTTAATTCTAACCACAAAATAACAACGATGTGGTGTCTTATTGCAGAACTGGCCCACATATCTCCAGTCTCTGCTCAGCTGCATAAAAAAACTAAGGCATCAGAAATGTAATAGTTTCAGTTTTCACACATAGTTCCACAAACACATCCTTTAGAAGCAAATTGTTTTACTCACTGACAGGCAGTTCATCACACTGATGTCAGCGGATGAACAGCGGGGGTCAGGATGGGCAAAAAAACCTACCCTTATCACAGGCTGAATGCATTTCTGTGTTCATCTAGTACAGATGTTGTGAAGATGTATGAGACTAATGGCAGTGCTGGAGAGATAAAGCTGTTCTCTTCCCATCAGCTCTCTACCACATCACCATTGTCTGGTTCCTCAAATGAGACTGTGAGGTCCAATTATGATTTGTGATCTTTCAGCACAGCATATAAAAGTCACCTCTGACTGAGGATCCCAGCTTCATAAAGGAATTCATTTTAAGTAAAAGAGCCAGGTCATAAAGTGTGTTGTGTCTCTACAGCTCTGGAATTTTTTTTAAGTACACAGTCTTCTCAGAGATTAGAAATGGGAGTTTTATAAAAGAGCAGTGCCTTGACTAGCAAACTTTCTTTGCATGTACTACTTGCTTTACTAGTATTTTCTCTTAACGTCGTTTTGAAAGTCCAAGTCCATTGACAATACGTGGAACCTGTTTCTGTGTTTAATCTTCTATTTCATTTGCTGAGTCTCTTGTCCCTTTCAAAATTTGCCACTGTCCTGTTAACATTTTTTTTTTTTTTGATCACCTTGTAAAACCTTATGGTGTACAGATTTGATCAGATTTGATTGGGGTTGTGACATTTTGGTAACAAATATTTCGAATCATACAGCAAGATGTTAATTACAAACTTCATTGTGGATAGAGCCACCTGAATCTCTTTGTCTGCTCCAGTTTTGTCCTAATTGATGAGCTTGATGAGCTGCCCTTCATTTACTCCCAGGTGTATAGGTGTTCACCAGTGACTGATCCTCAAAGACGGCCTTGTATCTATTTAACCGCCCCTCACCCAAAGCTTCTCAAATATGTTGTATTCATTAGTTTAATGATACTTCTGCAGCTAGCCATGTAGTGACAAATATGTCGACTAACTCTTCCTAGTATTTAGTTGTTTCTTTGTTTTACTATTTCATTTTTAGATTTCAACTAGCTCACTAGCTAGCTTAGTGCTAACTAATAATGTTACTCTTTGTTGTAACATCTGCATGACCAGCTGATCACTTTATTTGTGCTGGAAACATTTTGACCATTTCTAATTCTCAGTGGGGCCTCTGTAGTTGTTTGCATTTGAGAATCAAAGTTTAATTTGGAAATGGCATATATATCAGACCGGCAGGCGATTACGGTAAGGTTACAATCTAGGAATAGGAATTTTGACAAACTCAAGAACGTATGCCATTTTGCTGTGAGACCACAGTGCAGAAAGCCCTTGTGTGCACATCAGATAAATTAAACCAATATCTCTCTTTTTCAGGATTTGTCTTCACTTTTTTGCACACACGTCTCATCCACCAATATTGTCTGCTGCAATATGTATAAAACCAAATTTGCTTTAAACAAAAAAAGACAAAAGAAAAAGAAATAATATCTTATAATGTTCTATTGTCTGACACCAGTTACCTACAGCAAGTGAAAATTTCATTATCAATTTACTACTTCATGGTTAAAAAAGGGTCATTTTGCCTCAATCAGAAAGTAGTCAAAAGATTCTGTGAAGCAACGACACCTCTCACAGAAACACTATGAAATAGCACTTACTGTAATTCCCAATCAAAGACTTACAAGTAAAGCTTATATCTGTGAATACTAGACACCTCATTAGGCAAGCAATGTACAAGAGTCAAGTTCAGCTGCATCAGGTCCCACGCAATGGACCTAATAGTGGTTTAGCATCATTTCCATTTTGACTAATCAACTGAGTAAGGCATCTGCTCTTGCCAGTTTGAAAATGTGTGTGATGAACAGAGTGGACTGAATTACGCCCAGCTTGTAAGTTGCAATTAATCTTGCAACATAATGCAGGCAACATCATGGAATATTCAGTCACACACTAACACACTAGCAGATTTAATGTTGTAGCCCTCAGGAAGAGAAACTGTTGTAAACAAACACATTTTAGAAGAATGGAACCAAAATTTATCTGTAACATCTAATAAAGATTTATGGAACGTTACAGCCTCCTAACATAAGAGCTAAAGCGTGATCGGGATCAAATAAATTAGCCAATGAATATAATGTAGAATCTGTAAAAAATTCATTTATTAATTCAGGCTATATAGGTTATATATTCCCTGCTATGCATTGTGTCCAACTGTAATAGTGGTATATTAAAGTTGAATACTATTATTAACATGCAAGATATTCATGCAAATATAAGATTAATATTATAATGTTAACTTAGGAGAAGGAAAATATCATAAGGTGCCCGGGGAAAAAGCGATCCAATGTCTCAACAGCTGTAATATTCTTAGTTCAGAGTAAAATATCACATGAAGATTAAAATGGTCTTAAAAAAAAACATGATTTGCTAGTATATTGTCATCCCAGATTTATCAGGCCAGCCAACATGACAACAGCCCACCAGCAGCCTTTTCGCTGGCCAAGATGAGACATGATCGCTTCTGAAGTGTGAGAACATTTCAGCATCGGCTAATTAATTGTAATAAGGCTGGCTGGCACATACGTTGGCAATGACAACGCTTGGGTGAGAGGCGAGGCGAAGCTTCCCTACTAAAGCCGGTGTGGAGTTTGAACTGTCAGGCCGCTGTGCTCCAGAGACTTGGTCTGGCACTCACCTAGATACACATCTGCTCTGATAAATCGCCTGCATCACCCAGTGCATACATTTCATTATCGGCTTTAAGGGGGCGAAAACAACAAGAATCGGGGTTTTGAGCAGAACTTGGGTGAGAGGGAGGAACAGGAGCAGAATATGCTGGGTGTATAAAAGAAATGCCCTCCTCATTTTCCTGTTAGTCACACTGACCTCTATCAACCTCTATTGACAGCTATATGCAACTACAGAATCACACAGTTTAATTGTCTTCTATTACTATAGGATGATATTAGTGCCAAATTATTTGAAACTGTTACATTAATATGAAAGCATAAAACAACACAGGTTCAATCCCCATTGCAGTGTGCTATATTAACAACAGCTGAGGATTATTAGCCTTGCTCAAGGGTAACTTGACAAAATGTTCTGAGGGTTTGATAAATTCTGCATGGTTTCTGGCTTTCACAGGGTGGGAAAACCGTATTCTGCAAGTAACACAGTTTAAATGAGGAGGCTTTATCCTGCACCACACACCTGATAAGGGATGATCACTCACTCTGGCTACATCCAAAGGCAATTCACCACGACTCTCTTGTCCATCAGCTCTTTCATTGATTTTATGATTGTTCATGTCCTTGCTTGTCAAGAGCAAAGCTCCTCTGAGTTTGGTCTCAAAATGTAAGAAAATCTCAAAGCGTGTGTAAGAGCCATTTGTATTCACAAACTCTACCGCTTTTCAAGTCTGCTCAACATAGAACAACACTGCCATCACCTGGCAGCCTCTGCTCATTACTCTTACTTGAACCCATAGCGACAATGCTGCAGAGGGCACCAAACTTGCAAGAAAGAGCAGAGTTATGCAGTCCTGCATGGAACTTGAAATTAAATGGGTCAAGGAGATTTAGATCTAGGCCATTATTGTCAAAGAGAACAATGGGCATGGACGTAGGAGTAATTGGTAGAAAAGGGTAAGCATTTGTCATGTTAGTTCAGACTGAGTTTTGCGCATACTTAATAGGGTTTCACATGATTTACAAAGGCATATTTGCTTTATTACAGCCAATGCCATACTTGCTGTCACTGAGTATAATTAATGTGTCACACTTTGGTTGCTTCCTCTTTCTATGGTTTAACTTTAATAGTAAAAGATTTATTTATATAAATATCCAGCACTAGCAATTTCACATACACTAATTCCATTTCAAAACAGATTCAGTCAATCTGAACTCAATCTTTTTACAACTATGAGTAATTCTGAATTGAAAATTTTAATAAAAAAAGAATAAATTGCAGTTTTTATTTCTTTCAAAAAGAAGAATGTGACAAAGTTAGAGGGTGTTATACTTCTAGCTTAAAGCTCACATTAGCATGCTAACATACTAACTGTGCTAACATGCTATCACTGATATTGCCAAACTAAACCGATTGTTTACCGTGTTCACAATATTTATTTGGCACTATATTGATATATTATTTGTTTGTCTCCTTTTTACTGTTGTTGTTGTTATACTATTTTAACATGTTCAAAATAAAGACACATTCTAACGATTACCTAGTAAAAACTGATTGAAAGTCACAGGTGTGTAACCACAACTGGAGCTGTCCCCTCAGAAGTGGTCCTGAGAGTAAATGACCCACCCTGTAATCATGTAAGACGTTTGCAGTCACATGAGTCAAGTTGTGAATCAAGGTGTGAGTTGTTAATGTCACACAGGCCAAGGTGTGAATCCACTGTGAGACATTACCCTACCCCACCCCCATGATGTAAGTTACTATGAGCAGATGATTGGAGAGTGGGTCAACCACTCTCAACACCACCTCCCTGGGGACAAGCTCACTAAGGGTTAAACACTTGGGATAGTGCATCAGAACTGAAAAGCCTCTTGGATGAGAGGTGACATGCCTTCATAAACCAAAAAGAGGTCCAGTTCATTTCAAGTGCTTGAGTTTTCCAGGTCAGAAAACAAAGAAAGCAGCTTAAGAACAGACCATGAAATGCCTCGATGGAAGGAATCATGAGAGGTCATCATCGGGTAAACAAAGCACAATCCATCCACTTTTTGAGACACTAAAAAAACTGTACACTTCAAACATGCCTCAAATCCTGATGCTCATCCACTTTAGAGCCTGAAGTCGTTAATATAGTGTCATCAGCCCACAAAGCATTTTCTCAGCAGTGTTGTAGAGCTGCTTGTGTTTTTGGAGCTCATACCTAATCTCTGGTGTCCTTTCATGAAAACTTCCCCAGTTTAACGGCGTCCTTTTGCACTTTTAACTTAAGCCAGGTTCTACAGAGCTATGTGTACCTTAGCAAGCCCCACCCAGCCACACACACATACACAGACAAAGAGAAAGAGAAACAGAGAACAGATAAAATAATAAATTGATTGGGATTCACTGACTGATGTAGAGATTCAGAAATAATTAAATGTTAAATCATAATGAATTATTAAATGTTAAATATGAGCCATATTCATTTAAGCAAATTAAATTGTATAAAAAAGAAATACATATTCACTGGTGGTCTCAATCATTTTACGTTGCTGTAACCATGACCAATGTCCAACGGACACATGGTGCTTTCTAGATCTGTTCTTTTCCATCCTTGATAATACAGAAGAAATCCAGTGAAAAATAGGTTTACTCATTTATTAATATTTGTCATTTTTAAATTGAAATGTAAGTGCATAAATGATTGAACTTACATTTTTTTGCAATTCAGTATGGTCTGATCCATCCACATAATGTAACATCATGAACTCAGATACAGCCATGCAAATTTACACTCCAGGCACATCTCTAACAATTTCGTATATTCTGTATCTGTGTATGAGGGTCATACTTCTTTATGCTCTGCAGGTAGGTCCCTTTAGTGGAGGAATAAACCCCTGTGACTTGCACACAGCCCAGCATGGTCACCGCCCTGCACTCTACCTCTCTCTCCTTCATGCTGACAAGTGGGATCCATTCTTCTGTGTCTGGGTTGAAGCACTCAGTGAGGGTGGTCTGGCCCCCTACCATGCGCAACCTGCTGTTCAGAGACACCAGGCACATCCCATACTCTGCAGGGAGCAACAGCATGACAATCATGGATTTATTTTAATAAAAAGGTTAAATTAACAGTAATGTGGAAGTTCTGTCTTTTTGCACATACAGTCAAGAGCAGGCACTTAATACTAAACAAATCCCAGATAAGTCTGTCTTTTCTATTTGTTTTTCGTGATTAGATTTGGTAACACAGCTACCTGGATGTGGGTAATATTATGGTGGTTGAAATCCACTGTGAAACTTTACACCTTTTCTTAGATACAGTTGCCCTTGAAACCAAAAGATCCATCTGCTACATAATTTCAGCACCTGACAAAATGTTAAAGAGAGAAAAGCAGAATAGAGATTTGATCTCTGACCTGCCTGCTAGCAGCCTGTGGGCTTCTTTCACCAGCGGGAGGGCGCACATAGAGCTGAGAGAATGCTAGCATGTTGAAGCACTTGTCCACATCCAGGAGGGCCTTACAGGCCCTTTTCACTGCTCAAAACTGCAGTAGGTCAGCAGCCCTTAGCAAGCTTTTCACGTTCAGTGAGGTTATGTTGACTCTGGAGGAGTAGACACGAGTCACCCAAGGCCAACACAAGCGTCGCGACTGCCCCCAGCAGCTTGGATGAGAGAAATAAATAATACCTTTACTTTCAAACTAAAACGTTTGTACACATTTGAGAACTTCCTATGAAAGTTAACCTCTAAATGCCAATTTCATTATTACATTTTTGTGAAGAGGACCCCCTCTGTACTTCTACACATTTATATTATTTGTGGGTTTCTTTTTTGTTGTTATTGTTGTTTTTACTGCATGGTAGTTACTTTAACAGCTCCACTGTGTAGCAGTTTGCACATTCCTCTAACAACCAAATGATCCCTGCTTTGATCCTGGGAGGAGAGACTTTGTGTTTGTGTCAGGAGAGGAATCCTGAAAGGTGTAAAAGGTCTCCCAACTCTAAAACAAGCAAGATAACCTACGGTGGTTGTATTGCTATGAGGGAAAAATGGGAAAGCAGGTCCATTTGCATCCAATTTTCTTTACTATGCATAGCAAATGAGTTACAGATGCAAAAATCATATGTTGGAATGAAACTGACTGCTTCCAAACAATCTTTTGCCAAACTTTCCAAGGAAAATAAACCAAATTCAGAATACTTGTACCCAAGTTTGACAGCTTCAGTATTCAAGGTGGCTCTTTCTAAGCATCTTCATTTAACACAAAAATCCTCATCTAAAGCCTCTTGCTACTGAAGAGTGAACTCAGAAAGTAAACAAAGCCTGCTGAGTCTTGGACTGTAATACCAGGTTAGATCTTAGACAAGTGCAATTGAGTTGTTGGCCCTGATTCATACTCTAAATCCATGTTCAAACCGTGATGCATTTGTGCCAACCTACTGATATGTGGGGGGGTTTTCAGTCTTAGGAAGGAATATCTTTGCATCTCCACAGGATGTAACTGCCTCTCTGGATAGAGATGATAAATCAGTCCTTCAGTTGCCACTGATTGAAGTCTGGGTGACAACAGCCCATTTGCATTTATTCATTTGGCAGACACTATAATCCGTACGGATGTACCGCTGAGGCACAATCCAAAGCACAGCAGATCAAGAACTGAGAAAAAAAAACCCTTCCAGGTGTGATGTAATACGCAAGTGTGTTGTAATTTTCTTTTTTCCTTCTTCTTTCTTCTTCTTCCTTTTTTTTGAGAATCTAGTGAAGAATCAAGCAAGAGAAATAGACAGAGGCAGTGCAAACTAGGCCAGTAAGTCAGAGGCTGGGCTCCAAGCAAAATTTGACAACAGTAGCCTAAATCAAATTTGGTAAATCATTCCACCAAACCAATACAGCTCTACCATGAAGTTCTAAATACCCAAGCAGCAACCTCCAGCGCTGAAAAATGAGGCCAGTGAGCCAGTACCAAACACAGTTCCTTTAATTGTAACCCAAGGTTGGCAACAGAAGTGACTCAGTCCCCATAGAGGCCCATGTTAAGGTGTCCACCTCCAGCAATGAAATGATCATGTTTTTAAAATTACCTAAGCTTATGGCTTTGGTCTTTACAGTTATTTTTCCCTAAATAACAACTGTATTTGTGTGTTTCAGGTATTGATGAATTTTGGAGTATTTTAATTGAATTATATGATTTTTTAACAAGTAATAAAATGATTAGCTGACGGGGGATAGTCCATCCGAGAAGATTATACTTCACACAGGGATCACATCAGATGTACATGTTTGATCTCTGATGCAGTTTTGTTCTTGTTCTTTTTTCAGATCAAACCAGGATGGTTTATAAAGTAGGGAATGTAGTCTGAACAAGGTCTGTTATTTTGAAAATAGCCATCCCTGTATGTGACTTCGTGTCCTCTTCATCCCGCTGCACTGTTTGATTGAGTTTCATTAAAAAATAGCCCTATACACACACACACACACACACACACACACACACACACACACACACACACACACACAAAAACACCTGTACAGGATCTCACAAAAGTGAGTACACCACTCACATACAGCTTGTGTGTACAGCTTGTATATATCTGTATCTATATCTATATAGATAGATATAGATACAGATATATAGAGATATATATTGTCGTTAAAATCTGCTAATTTCATTCTTTCGTCTAGAGACTAAAAGCTAGCTATGATATTTGTCACTGAGTGATAAAAGTACTTTTTTTTTTGGGAAAACAATTAATCTTAAATAGAAATAATAAAATTAATTGTTATTCTAATTTAATATTTCTGACGAGAAGCTTGTTTTCATCCATTTATGACAGTCTGTATAGTCGGCACCCCTCAAAAATCTATTGGACTACATTTGATATTTTTAGTATAATTGCTCATTGTGAAACAAGATTTAAGGCAATACCTCACAATATAATGAAATCTCACCATTACAGTGTTACAAAACCATCTTAATTACTGCAGTGGAAAATGTTTGCACTGCATTAGTATGGCAATATATTGGAGATAATACTTTAAAGAAATGGGCCCCAATATTTTATCACTGCTGGTGAGAAGTAAGACTTGCCTCTAGAAGGATTTGAGTAAACCCTGAGAAAAAAGAATCAAAGAGGTAATTAATTTGATTTAATTATTGGAATTCCATATTAAGAACACACAATATTATTTTATCAAACTGGATTGTGACAGTGGCAACAGAAAGTCAATCAATGCATATGTCTCCATGAGCATGGCTGTTGAAGTTGTACATAGAAAACTGAATAGTCTATTCAGATAATACATACTGGCTACGAGAAACCTGAGCAAAATCCTAAATGCAGCTGCTTGTACTTCAGAGTTAACGTGATAAAAACAAACATGGAAGTATTGTTCAGGTAGCTTATAAGGTAATGGAGGTTTATGCAATTCAATAGACACATTATATTTAATGTACTAGTCGCATTAATCCAAACCTGCTTTCAAAAATCAACTTAAAAGAAACAGACCTGATCTGTAAAACACAGCGACAATACTGGAGAACAGAAAGATTCAGGACTACAGAGCAGCACAGCTCTATTAAATGCTAAATAACATTAAACAAGTACAATCCTTTAGGACCAGTTATAATAATGACTTCATCTGCATTTTCTAACACCCCAAACAAAGAATTGCAACTGTGGAAAAACTGTTGAAACGTATTAAATCTTTCTTAACCAGATATCAGCTGAGGTAAGTTCATGTAAAAATGTTACATTCAAAATGTTGACAAAAGCACCTTATTTAAAGTATGTATTAGTTACATCATAATGTCCCTTTTACAGATGTATTTTTAGTCAGTTTACACTAAAACAGACAACTTAATGCCATTTAGCAGTTTCAAGTTCCTGGTATTGTGCATGCTGTAACACTGTCTGGAACATTTGAATATAATACATCACAACGCCGTCAGTAACACCAGTGCTTTTCTTTTCATAAATCAAAATGCCTTACGCAGAATATAGCAGGTAAGAACTGTATAGTGTTTTTGTCAGGTTCATAACGAAAAAATAATAAAATAATAAAGTGTAAAAGACAACTAACATTTGTAAACTATAAAGTAAATGTAATTAAATGTAATATCCAGAACCCATTGTTTGTTCATTGGTTTGGACATATTAACATATATCCAGTCAGCCAGTTTCCCAAACACAGACCGAGTCTGGTCCTCACAAAATGAATAAAATTTAAAAAAGAAAGAAAAGAATCAGTGAAGGTCTCCACTGAGTAAAGAGTTTAATCACCAGGCTTAATTCAAGGTTGGGAAATTGAGTTAGCGTGTGTTTAGACCCACAAAACATGAGATTTTTTTTTATTGTTAGTTCAATACAAACAACAAACAGACTTGTGCAAAGGTATTGAGCCACCCCTCATTTCTTTATATTTTGCTTCCAAGGAGTCAGACTTCATTTTCATTTGATAATGTAGTGTTCAGTAATAGTTCTCCAGGCTTTCTAAAGATCTTCCAAAGCTTTTCCTTGGACACTGCTTTTTCACTTAGTTCAGTCCCTGTACCTGACCATTTTCAGAGGAACATTTTTGTTAGTTCTGCTACTTCACACTGACCTATCAATCATTCAAGCAATAAAAAAAACACCTAACTCAAGAGATGAGCAACCAGTGGTGTATCTACAGATAACAGATGATTTAGCAAAGAATGAATTTACGTTTGTTTTTCTTTTGGCACATTATTATTAGCAGCCTGCCACAAAAACACAAAGTTTGCTTCAGTAAAAACACCAAAGATGACAAAGTTTGACAGGCATAAATTTGTATTTTAGTACCAGTGAGCTGATTTCCAAAGTGCTTTTAGAAAAAACACTACAACAGTCAGTGTGTAAAACAGGACGCTCTTTCGTGGTTTGGGGAAAATAAAAAATAAAATAAATTAATATTAATTTAATAATAATTTTGAAAAGTAAAGGTCATACCGAATATTGACTTTTTATCTTTATAACTGTAGAAAAATGCTGTTTTTCTTATATATACTTAATTTCCACGCATGTTTCCACATGTTTCAATAAACTGCTGTACCTATTTTCTATCTTTCTGCCAAAATTGAAGAAATAAGGGGTGGTTTAATATTTTGACACAGTACTGTGGCTAGATATAGTGCAGACTGCATAAAGTAGATTGATTTAAGGTTTTCAGTTTAATAAAATGCCCTTAACTTGAACCTTTCAAGAAACCCTAGTCCAGAAACGTTTCAATGGAGACATCTTTTAATTTTTCTTGTAGTCTGGGACTAAAATTAATCCATGTCTCAAATCTGCTCAGAAATTTCCCTGACTTCTACTTTATCAGATCCAGTTAACTTGCTGGTTCATCTCTGCTTCTTGGATCAGTCCCAACAACTGAGATCTTGAATACTATACTAAATATAATCTTAACTGAATTCTTACCTAGTGTCCAACATACACTGCACATGTAAAAGCTGCCCTTGTGATGAACTCCCTACGTATTGTTAGTGATTTCAGGCGCCTCTAGTTTCAATCACCATAGAAAATGAGAAAAATTGTAAAGATCACAAAGATAAAAGATAAAGGTAAATTTCCCTGCAGACAAATTACCCTTTTTAAAAGACTGGTTTACGTGTGCAAATGCTGTCATTTTAAATAAGTTAAACATTTCGGAAATTGTTTTTTTAAATTTTGAATTATAATATGAAAAAAAAGAATACGGGCAGCATAATGCATCCTGCAGTGCAGGCTCAATATTTGTAATATTTCATGTGCCACGGCTACGACTGCATGCTTGCTTTCAGCTCCCGGAGAATGTCAGTGCCACTGCTCCAGGCAATGTTTTTAGCTCTTAGAGGAAAGTTGCCCTCCTGACCTTCCAGTTTGGCTAGCAGCTTCTCCAGAGTGTATCCCTTTCTTGGCATTACAACATCGCGGCCTCTCAGACGGGAAGTAGGGCAGAGATCATTCCCCCCATCCCCCGCATAAAAGATTTGCTCATACTCCACGCCAGCATCAGATTGCTCAGAAAGGTAAAGCTCCAGGACTTTTTTCTTGCAGAGGTTGACAGGGCATCGATTGCAGTCGTGAGAATGATAGCACTGCACCTCAATGTGGCCCAACTCATTGAGCTTAGCTGGGTTGGTAAAAACCTTGTCAACAGCTGCCTGGAGTCCTGCAGCATGAAGAATCCATTCTATAAACAAGGTGTTGGAATCAGAGATGACTATGCAGTCAATGACACTTTTATTCTCTGCTATAAATGTCAGCAAGTCAGTCATTCCAGCTGTAAAGGGGATAGTCTCCATCACACTGCGAACCCTGTCTGGGCTCACCTTCTGCTCTCCTGCGGGCATAGATTAAAAAATGTTGAGGGCAGATTTCAGGAAGTAGTAAAACAAAAACAAACAGCATGACAGACTCTCACCTATGTAGTTCATCACCCTGCCCATGTACTCAGTCCAGTAGCCTTTTCTGTACGAATTCTCCACAGAGCCAGGAAGTGTCTTATCAGGAAGACACCTGACAGAAGGAATAAATAAAGAAGATAAATCAGGATAAATCAGCCATAGTGTTTCTCTAATGGTGTATTGAGGTCCTGGTATAAAACAGTAATTACAGAGTAGTAGCGGGAGCAGTGCCACAGACATGAGGAACTGATATTATGCTCAAAGAATAGGAAAATCTTTGTCAAGATAATACATACAGATGGCAAGAAACTTGGGAAAAGTCATATATGCTATCTGAACAGCTGTAGTAAAACTTTCTTGACCTACCTGACCACCCAAGTGTCACTGTTGGCATCGACCACGGTGTGGTCAAAATCAAACACCATCAGAATTTTCATTTTTCACCTTAAAAGCAAAATAGCACAAAAACTAACTTTTTAAAATAAATTAAGCAAGATAATAGTTATTTTTAAGCTCCACCCTTCTATTATTTCGTTTGATAACGGATACTGTTTTCAAGCGGCCTATTTACGTCTTATCAGCTCAAAACACAAGTAACTGAGCCCACAGTTTCGCTTCTTAAGAATCACCCTTCCCATTAAAGCCGATTGTTACTTGACATCTCAAATAACATTTATTTAACAACATTTATTATTCTTTTCTCCATCAAGACTACGTTAAAACTAACCAACTTTTAAATGCCTTGTTTTTTAAAGGCAGTACGTGTAAACTCGTCCCCTTACAAGTATACATCCCACGGGTAGAGCTAGTCAGTCCGTTACAACGGTTCCTAACGTGCTGAAGACAAGCGACTGGGATTACATAGCTTTCTGTAATAAACTGTAGTAAACTATACCCAAGATAAATACACATAAAATACATAATAATAATGTAAAATGGTGAGCAACTGCAAAATTACCGGTACGAGTCCGTCACGAATTCACCGGTCTTCCTTCTCCTTATCTTGCTTTGCCGCAAAAAGTGGAACAAATCTCAGCTCATTACCGCCACCTGCAGCTTCTTTTGGATGTTGCGTTAAAACGTAGTAGTTCCTCTACTGCCCACAATGAGCACATAATTTATAAGACATACCATCTTTCTACTTTAGTAAAGGTGTAGATCTTTCAACGTGCAACACTTTTGTGATAGTTTTGACTGATAAATACTCTTTGTTTTATTAATATATTCCACCATAGCACTAACAACAACCCATCAAACCACACTTCCCATATTTGGCCTCCGGGTGGCAGTATCCCACAACTGCACATACGAGAACGCAGAAGAAGAAAACGTCAGTTTATTTCCTGGTTTCCTGGTTGTATAGTCAGGAGAGTCCGTGCAGATTGTTTTTCCGTATCTTTAATCTAATCGATCGGTGTTTTTCCACCAGCATGTTAAAAGGTTTAGGGACGTGGTTGGGTCTGGAGGGCCCGACCGTCACGAAGACGTCGGTTGACCAGGAAAAGCTGAACGTGGAGCAGGAAGAGAAGGTGGTAGAAGCACAAACCGAGGTAAACAAACAGCAGCCAGCTGACCGAGATGGAACACCAGAGGCGGAGCAGGAAAACTCGGAACAGTCCACTGGACTGGGCGGTGAGGAACAGCTAATTTCTGGATAATTAACTCTTAATTAATTCTAAGCTATGTGCTCAAAGTTACTCAGCGTGACGTAAGTCTTTCTATCTGTGTTGACCCTGAAGGCTTTCCTGTTCATCTTTTTTGTTTGTTCTTCACCCCGAGCAAGAGCAATGTGACTTCAGGAGTATCTGTTCCCTCATATATGTATCTTTTATTGCAGTGGTAATGATTTTATTAACGGACTCTTTCTGTATTTGAAGGTTACATCTTCAGTTTTGCTTCTAATGCCACCAAGAAAATTTCTGAGTCAATGGTGGAGACTGCCCAGACCATCAAGAAGACAGTGGAAGAAGGAAAAATTGATGGCATCATAGACAAGGTATTTTGCTCTCAAATTCTTTTTGACTGGTTTTGCATATTTTAAAAATGGCTTGGGGTTCATATGTGCATTTGTGAGTTCATAGGTCAGTTTTCTGTATTCGCTTACCCTAACTGGCACACAAAGCTGGTTATCAGTTCGCTAATTTAACCCAGGGTTTCTCCTAGAACTCTGAAACTTAAACTAGATCAATTTAAATGTTAAAGATTTATTAGTCTAATAAAGAAGACATTGAAATCACTTTGGTTTGTTGCAGGTCAAAGTAAAATTAACTTGATTGATTGAACAGGTATTCTTTATATGTGTTCTGTGTTCTGACAAACTGTGAACATAACCTGCTCCCAACATTTGGATTTTGGATTTTCTCAGCTGCAAACTCAGTGCTGTTTAAAGGTTTGAGAGTAAAGTTGTTGTTTTTTTATTCAAATATAGGCTTAGTCTACATACAAATTTGATAGGAGTTCAGCAAGTACAGTGTAGGTGTCCTATTTTAGGATCAGATATTAATACTTGTAGAACAATAAAGTTGTTGTAAAATTGTTTATTAAAAAATAATAGAATAAAGTTGTGTCTAGAAATCTATGTTATTTATTACCTAGGCTTATTAGGGAAACAAAGATGCTATAGACGCTATAAAAGAAAACTTTACACCCTCCTGTTTGTGCACAGAAGTTTGAGGGATCTTCCAAGAATAGTGACACTATTTTCTGGAGAATTGATTAATCAGTAGGCAGTGAGTTCATATCTGTTGATCTCTAGTCTGGATCTTAACTTGCTCCGGATGGCGATTTACCCCAAGTAAGACGTGAACCACCTTTATAGTACAGAAAACCCAGGGGTTAACCCTGAAGTTACCTGGATATTGTAGTATTATTAAGTAGTTATGCCTCTGGACTTCAGGGCTTTATTATCCACATAAACATACTGTCCTGTAAATAGGCTACACATTCTCTTGTTGTTTCTTGTTATTTTTTGGCAATTTTTGATCAATAAAAATAGCTTGAGTAGATTAAACATTACCAAAAAAAAGGTTTTCAAAGTATTTTTAAGTCTAAAAATGTTGAAGTCTAAAATTTGTAACAAAGTTGCCAGATTTTTTTATATGCAAGTAAAATCCTGGATTTTATCATGACTTTTTCAGTACTTTTTGCTTTGTTAACACTTTCTATTTATGTATCCACTTTTCCAATCTATTTATGTGTGTGTGTGTGTGTGTGTGTGTGTGTGTGTGTGTGTGTGTGTGCGTGCGTGCGTGTGTGCGCGCGCGTGCATGCGTGCGTGTTTCTAGACGTTTTTAGGAGACTTCCAAAAAGAGCAAGAGAAATTTGTCCAGGAGAAGAAGGCCAAGAAATCAGGTAAACCAGACTTTAAAGCATGAATGTTATTTAGTAATGACCTCTACAGTCACCAAATCTTAATCTGATAAAACACCTTTGGGATTACAGTGACAAATCTGCAACATCTGCTGTGTGATGCTATCATGAAATCACATCGCTGCACGATATTTCCACAATTTTATTGAATCTGAGCAATGAAGAATTAAACTGGTGCTACAAGGTGAATGAAGTGTAGTCATAACGTTTTCCAAAGGCAATTATTGAACCACTATGAAAATAAACATATCAATCAAAAAGTTCAGCTATTAATTTCTGAAAGTGTAACTTGCACTTTGAAAGTGATACACTTGGTTTAAAATGGGAGTCTTGTGAGACCTGACTGGGATAAACTGTGTAATCTTCAGCTTTACATTGCACCTGTGAGGGGCAGCAGAAATGATGATATCATGATTTTATCAGCATATGTCACATACTGGCCAAGCAGCTTCTATTTACAGAGAACCAGGTGTGTACATGTGTGCATCTGAGAGATAAGGATTGGAACTGATGACTGATGGTACATGACTGTGTGTGTGTGTGTGTGTGTGTGTGTGTGTGTGTGTGTGTGTGTGTGTGTGCACGCATGTTTGTGTAGAAGCAGCAGTGCCACCATGGGTCGGCTACAATGAAGAGGAAACAATCCAGCAACAAATTCTCGCTCTGTCCGCTGTAAGAAAAGGCATCATGCACAATATGCAGTATGAATGTATGAATGGGTAGCTATTTTTGTGGCTGCTGTCTTACTTATTTAAATTTATAAATCATGCTTTGAGTAGAAACTGAGCTATTTGGTTGCTGATTCTAGGACAAGAGGAACTTCCTCCGCGACCCTCCCGCTGGTGTTCAGTTCCATTTCGACATGGAGCAGATGTATCCTTTAGCTGCAGTCATGCTGGAAGAAGATGAGCTCCTCAACCGCATGCGCTTTGACCTGGTTCCTAAACAGTCAGTGCTCTTGAAACATTTATGTGTGTGTGTTTATGTGTATTTAAGTGTGTGTCTATGCAAATGTACCTGTTTTTGCCTCCATTTATAGCAGAGTCAATCTAAAACTGATATTTAAAAATGGATGGTGACATGTTTGTGTTTGACAGTGTGAAGGAGGAGATGTTTTGGCGGAACTATTTCTACCGGGTGTCTCTGATCAAGCAGTCGGCTCAGCTCACAGCCCTGGCAGCCCAGCAGCAGCGGAAGGATAGTGTGGACAAAGGGGCCAGTGTTTCACCTGAAGACGTCGTCCTAACAGGTCTGAATTTTTAGCTCTGCAAGAGAGGTAGAGACCACCAAGCAAACTTTGTGGTATCCCAGCTGCAGGAAGGCAGGGCAGATTTACAACCTCAATTCAACAGTGGAAAAATTAAATGTAGTGTCTTTATAAAAGTGGTTTATACAGTCAAAGACCTTCACAGTCCTGCAGGCATCTAAACACCATGTAAGAAAGAAAGCGGTACAGCTCTCTTAAAGTTACAAAGGTATCAGTTTAAAATGTAAAAGCAGAAACTGTGAAAGGAGCTGAAAGCTATATTTATTTTGCTCTCTAGGAAACGTTGGCTTCCCTCTGCCAGATGGTCTGAGAATTCAAGAGGACTAAAGATTACTCGCTCAGATCTTTTGTGGTCTAGAGCCACAGAGAGCTTTATATCCAAACAGCACTACTTTAAATTGTTCTTTGACACACTGGAATCGATGGCAGAAATTGCTGCCATGTGTTCTTTTCTTGGGCTTTATTGATACTCTGGTAACAGCATTCGGAATAAAAGGAAGGTGTCTGTTTGATGTGAAGTCATAATGAAGGAAATGGAAAAACCCAATCCTCTTAATGCATCGCTGAAAACTCTTTTCCTCCCTCATTTAAATGGGCACATACAGTGTTTGTAAAGACTGATGTGGAATTTATTGTCCTTGTCTGTTTGAGTAGCTCATTGGCTGCAGAGAGAGAGAGAGAGATTGTAAGAATTCAGCAAACACAAAGGCTTTCAGAGGCGCTGAGGGTAGTTGTCCAAAAAGCCAAGAACAAGTTGCCCAATAGTGATGGTTTATGTAGATAGAATGCTGATTGGTTGATAAGCTAAAGGAACCAGGAAAAAAATGATCACCAGGAAGAAGTATGTCATGTAATGTAGGTTTTCTCTCTAAGCTTAAGGATCAACACTGGTGGAAACATAAAGAGCAGCCCACATTACCAGTTGTTCCACATATTTTTAACACTACCCCCACATCACAACACTTTGCTACAATGTACAAAATTGAGCTAAGTACTGTGTTAGTGCTGTTTGGGAATCTCTGTGTAGCACCTGTGGACTTCCAACACAATATCTGAATATGTGATTCAATTATTTTATTTAGGGAAAGAAATCTGTCTTTTTTAATTATTCAACATAAACATGAAAAACATAATTTGTTTTGTATTTTCTGCTTGGGTGAACTGGGAAACAAATTAGATATTTTATTTAAGGACTCAACGGTAAAGAAGTCATATTATGTAGTGTTATAGAGCTATCTAAATGGATCAGGCGGCATCCATGGTAAAAGCGATTATAAGAAGGTTTGTGGTCAGATTTTGATAAATGACCTCAGACACCGTCCAAAGGTCAGAGGTTAAAGAGTAAGTCCATTGTAATAACAATGTGTTATTTCTTTGTAGACAATGTCAGACCAAAAACGCCACCAGTTTCCATCAGTGACATACAGAAGGTAAAAGCACTACACACGTTGAACTTTCCCAACCACCTTTCAAGAAGTTAAGAAAAAAAATCAAGAGTCGCTTTCCTCTTTCTCTGCTGCCTGTTTTCCTCCTAGCCAACACATGAAGAAGAGGAGGAGATTTCAACAAGTCCGGGAGTGTCTGAGTTTGTTAGCGATGCTTTTGACTCAACGGCCATAAACCAGGAGGACCTGAGGAAAGAGATGGAGCAGCTGGTGCTGGACAAGAAGGACAGTCCTCCTTCTCCTGATGGTTGGCTTTGGAAGAGTTCCTATGCTTTTTTTTTTAAGCTCGACGTATTTCTTGTTCTGTAAGAGAATGGCTTTGCTTATAATACTTCCTCCCTTTTATATCCAGATGAATCAGCAGATTGGGAAAAGGAGCTGCAGCAAGAACTTCAGGAGTATGAGGTGGTGACTGAGTCGGACAACAAAGATGACCAGTGGGATCAAGAGATCGAGAAGATGCTCCAGTCTGATGACAGCTAGTGTGTTTGATGTGTTTACAGTCACTTATCTGGGCTGAAATTAATGAATCGTGACCAGTGATGCACGAGGGGAGGAACTTTACACAACTCCCATTTCTATCTCGTATCTGATGAAGTGTCGTAGATCCAATTATAGCAAGAATGTGTCAACTCTGCTTGAGGCAGCAGTCATTTTCTGGCATATTAGTGAGTTCATTGCTCCCTCCTAAATGAGTTTTCTCTATTTGGTTCTCCCAATCAGCTGTCTTTTTGATGAGAAATATCATTAGATGATACTCCAGTACAAGTACTATGAATTTTATAATGGAGGGAAATGGTCTTTATTATCTTTTGTTTGTTTGTTTGTTTTTTAATCTTTGTTTTCACTGCTGTTTCCTGGTGGGTTGGACAGTCGTGTATATGTCTTGCTATAATCTTAGTACAGAGAAGTCAAATGTAAAGTAACATGTATGTAAATAAAGAAGATTGTAACACTAAACTGCCGGGTGCATTTCTCTCTAATTATATCTGCCTGTGCGTTTCATTCTGTTTTATATGTTAGCCTTTAATAAAAAATGTGTCTGTTATGGATAATTATGCCTCAGGTTCAAGGTGGACACAAAGTCAAGGAAAGCTCATTGAAAACCTTCTTTTAGCAACTTTTAAACTATGCTACAAATCTTTTAAATCAGCTCTAGCATGCTACACAATGTTATTCTACCTTAAAATATTTATGACGTTACTATTTTTTTTTTAATTTTTATGTTTTGTGACTGTCTGCACAGTCGGAGGCATGTTTGGTGACTTTCAGTGAGGATTTAGTGCCTCCTCGCCCAGATCGAGCACTGGTGACAGTTTTCAGTGTCAGGTAATGGATTCTGTTACGTCCCCACATGAAGGCTAGGCGAAGAGGGTGGGGGACAGTAACAGTTGGATCCGGGTTGAAATGAAAAGGACGCCAGGCAGCGGTGTTTAACACAAAATAAATCTTTATTATAATTAATATAATAATTAAATATATAAATAGAATTGGCCGCTTCAACTAAGAAAACAACTATAAGGCTTCAACAGAAAAAGACAGCAACGCTGCTATTAGCAATAACCAGGCAGGCCAAACCAAGAAATGGAGGCCGCCATCACTTAAGCAAAACCACTGCCCAGTTGAGCTCACAACAAGCCACGCACAGTGGGGCTGGTCACACACACAGCAGGCCTTTTCCACACCTAGACCACACGCGCACTGACCAGCACAGAGGAAATCCACCAGCAGCCTCTCCCACATCCACACTGCTCTGCTCCAGCTTATATCACCTCTGAGGGTAATTGGTGGTAAACGAGGGCAGATAAGCAGCAGGTGTGTCCTAAAGGAGACGGCAGGGGCAGAGAGAGACAAGGGGAGGGGCAAGAAAGAAGGAGGAGGAGAGGGAGAGGACAACACCACGCCCACACACTCCCACATCCTCACAGGATGTAACAGATTCATTTGTATATACATTCCTACTGCTTTTCACACAAGTGGTCACGCTTTATAATCCAGTTCCAAAATCACTGGTACAGTCTTTAGAAAATAAGTGAAAGAAAACAGCAATTTACAAATCATTATCAAAATTTAATCCCGTGTGCAGCTTGAAAACAGTAGTTTCAGTACTGTGTGTCTAAACAATGGAAATTTATCTTAGAGTTTATCAGGCATCTAAAGTGATATTGTATGTAGTTGTCATGTGTTACTCTATAAAAAGCTTTGAAATGAATGCTCATTGAAAAAATAAAGCAGTCCTGCATATTAAGCAGAGTATCCAAGAGTATCCAAAGCAGATAACACAGTTCAGCCTCAGGGTGGAGCCAGAGCTACAACAATGGTGTTAGCAAGAATATATGAGTTTATCTCAGAGGCGATTCTAGGATCAGAGCTTTGGGGGTGCGGAGCACCCAGAGAGCTGCCCAGCCAGGCAAGATAAACTTTACACGTCACGATGAGACTTCTTCCCTGTCTCTGTGAGTCCATGCATCCTTAAATGTCTCCAGTTGTCCCGAGTTCCCTCTGACTGTCTCCTTGGTGCATTTAAACCCCTGTTCCTCCCTGTCCTCATCGTCTGTTGTCTTCATCTCCGCTATCAGTCACCATCTCTGTGCAAGTCTGCAAATTTCTTTATTAAATCATAAGATTCTTAAATTCATCAAGTCTCTCTCTGCCTGGGTCCTCGTCACAAAACATGACATCACCGTTTTGTACATTTTAACACAACCCCCACATTTGTGAAAGAAAAGCAAAACACTTTTTTGAGAAGTCTGTAACAAAACCATCAAATCTGATAAAGGTTATTTAAATGATGCTCATAGTGAGTAAGAAGTAAACTGAGTGCATGTTTTGGACAGAGATTCACTTTTAATGTGTATGTATAATATAATACAGATACATAAAAAACACTCCCAAAACAGAATAAATTATTACAAAATATTAATAAAAAACTATAAAAATGGAGGCAACTTTGCCTGTGGTAGAATGTATACAATGTATGAAAAAATCTTTACTGCAGATACTAATTTAACTAATTTAATAATACTAATTTTGTGTTGTAAGATTTATGAGTTTCACGCTTTCATAGTGGTACTTGGGAGAGCTTGACATTTTTCTCAGGTGGTACACACTGTAAAAAGTTTGAGAAACACTGATAAGTGTTTCTCTGCCGTATAGGTCTGTATGCAGCAGTCATACAGACAACTGGACAGTCCAAAAGTTGGCCTACCTATTACTGGCTGAGGTTTTAGTAGAGTTGTGGCTGAACCACATAAAAATATATCATTAATTTTAATCTCCCCAATCAATGATAATGTTATGTTGGAATGTTGTTAAAGAGGGTCAAAAATGTTTCAACCCAGTTTGTTTTGCAGATTCTGTATAGCAGCTTTAATATAGGGAGAACACAACTTCCAGACTGTGTGAGTAAAATCAGGTTTTTTCTCTTCGTCAGTTTAACAGTTTCTGTTTTGCCTGTCACTGTTCCCTGTCTGTTTTCTTACCTGGTTCTTCCTGACCTTGTACTTTCTCCTCACGTTCCCCTCTATCCTCTCTCCCTCTTTGGACTGACAATCATACACAAATAGATTGTATTCAATTAGATGAAAAAATTACATTAATATGAAAAAAAAAATTATTAAGATCACTAACGAAAAGTCCTGTTTCAGTGTACTTTCAACCAAAAGGCAAATAACCAAACCACATAAGATAAGATGGCCTTTATTAGTCCCACAGGTGGGAAATTTGTTTTGTTACAGCAAAAAAAAAATTCATGATGCTACATTGCCAGTACTCCCTCTGTGACCAGGTTAGCGATGAACATCTAATAAAAGATATAAATATTGAAACACTGATCCAACATAATCCTTTATTGATGGATCATTTGTTCTTACACTTTTACCTGAATGTGGCTCCTGTTTTTGAAAAAACTTCCTTATATCCATCATGAACCTGGCTGTCTCTCTGTACACAAACACAAACACACACACACACACACACACACAACAGGAGTTATAAGGTTAATGGGCATCCAGTCAGTTAGCTAGTTAGTATCCATTTCAAACAGGACAGTGGTAACAACAACAGGCTACGGACAATTTTAAGTTTTAGATTTTAAATGGGCTGTATACATTTCAGTGGGAGCAACAGGATGTCGCTGAATTTACTACAGAGCAGGACGGATTGTAGGGTAGCAAACATCATTGGAAAACACGTTTTCAACACTGCAGGTTACCTGGGTGTAAGGTTTTTCAGCTAAAAATTAACATGACTCCTATCTAACTACATAAAGAGTAACTGAAGGTTAAATGCTGCTAATATGTCCTGTTTTAACCCAGGCACTCCACCTCCGCTTCGCTGCGTCTCAGATACCATCGCTCTGGCAGCAAAGACCCTAGAGCCAGAGTGGGGGCGAGCTGGAACAAACCATTTTGGGAGGGGGGAGGGGTTATCTATACTTTTGTTGTTAAAATGTTCCGTCTCAACCAAGTACTGTATGCTTTTTATATTTTTAGTAGTGTGTCACACAAACAGCAAATATTGTCAAAAAAAAAGTAAGAAATCTTTGGGGGTGCTTTCATTCATTTTGGGGGTGCTGAAAAAAAAAAGGAAAGTAAATAATGAATACATGAAAGGCCAAGGCTTTATCAGTCAACTGTATGAATATTACAGCCATGACAGTCATTCATGCCTCAACAAAAAGCAGTCATTTAATATTCAGTGCTAAAACAAATACACTTTTCTTTAAATGTTTGCTTAAAGAAGGTTGTGAAACATTAAAAATGATAAATAAACAATAATCATTTTTGGTTAAAATGGGGGGAGGAACACAAGTATTTCAGCAGAAACCAAACAGGCATTCACGATACTCAGTCTAAAACAGCAAGACGTAGAGAAAACACACACAGACAAATAAAGAGAAAGACCGCAGACAGGAAAGATTTGTAACCGACACAGTCATGTAACCTATGTTGTAAACATCAAACTCACATGATCTGTGTGCTCTACACATCCTATTATCATTCTCAGCTTTCAGCCTAATTTTTGAAATGTTTCGAAATGTTTCATACAGTCATGCCACTTATGAAGTCACTAACATAGAGGTTTTTGGGGGAGTTTTTAAATGATGAAGAATAAAATCCACTAAATCCATTGTGACAGAAATGTGAAAATTTTATTTGCTACTGTCAATGACATGAAATCATTTTTTTTCCTAACAGTTGGCAGTAGGGTCTTAAAAAGTCAAGACAACCCTCCAGCAAATTAAATGAACATTCAAGTATATCATTAGTACTGAAGGCCAGCCTCTGCTTTCATGCAGTGTCTGACTTAATCCTATAGTACACTTAATGCTGTATTTGTCACACTGATGCCTGTTCTTTTCTATGCCATATTTGTATAGAAGGCAGGGAGTTTCCAGAACAGAAGCATGCCACCAAATATTAATTATTGCAGATGAATGGAGTTTTTTCAGTCTCTTGTGAGATCCTAACGAATAATAATTTCATTTCTCTTAACTACAAGCGTATATTCTCAAATATGTCTTTCTTCCACTTAAATGTTATATCTGGAAGGTCCTGATATTTTAGAGGTCCACAGTGTTGACCATGCAATTATGCCTCATTCTTATGTTCTTCCTACGAGAGTAAAAAGGACGCTCTGAAGCCCTTTAAATTCCCAGAAACGCCCACATACGTACCACCTCAAAACTGCGTTAAAGTACTTGCAGTATAATGTGTAGTTTCTATGTACAAACAATGCTTTGTCCTAGCCAAATGTGAAGTGGAATTCGGAGTAGGGTGCAGATGTGTGAGAAAAGAAAGTCCTTCAAAAGAGTGATTCACTCAGCGTGGAATGATGTCCTGGATGTTTGTTAGTAGAAAGTCTGTAATCATGCGAAATGAGACAAACACATATCTCTGCTTGTGCCAGCCAGACAACAGACCTGCCCCAGCACGCTCCTTACAGTCTATATGAGAGTGGAAGGAACAGATGCCACACTGTCTGTAGTGTTAATGCTACTCCTACCACTTTGGGGATACTGAAATGAATTGCAAAATAAATGCTCATTGGGACTAGCAATCAATACAAGAATCAATAAACCATGTATGTGAGCTCTGCCTTGTGTTCGAGGTGTTTCCAGGCAGTTTTATGGGTAGGCTAATTCTCAGTGCTGCTGTGAGATGTCTTCTCTCTTTGTTCTGTCTCTCATTCTAATTCACATACATGTCACTCACATCACATCATCACAGCTAGACTCCACCAGCTGGCCTCAAGTCAGCTGCACAACCATCACCATGGTGATAAAGCCCAGCAGATGAGGACCCATGTGTGGTTTACTGCTTGTGTGCGACACTGCTTTAATAGTGTTTTAATAATGCATAGGGGCAGACTTCTCTGTGCGTATGTGTGTTGTTGTGTGTCTAGCCCCCATAGCCTGCAGATCTTCTGTCTGACTTCAAGATAAAGAGGAAGAAGAAGAAACAGAAACAGAAATGAAGAAAAACCCCATTAAACTGTCTGAGCTGCACTTCACACTTTATGTGCAGCACATAATATGCTGTTATTACATTTTACTGCGGGTGTTCAGACAGCCTAGGTGAGGACTGCAGAGGAAATAAACATAAAGAGGAGAAAATACACCAGATAATTTCAGCATTAATGATGATGAACAGCGGGCTGTAAGAAACAAAACATTGAAATGAGAGCGCAGAAATAAGGCACTGTACTCCCAATAGTCTGCTAAAGGGTAGAGGCTGCTATCAAACAAAGACAACAAAGAAAGTTTGTTTGTTTTTGGTTTGTTTGTTTGCTTGTTTGTTTGTTTGTATTGAAACTATACCTCCACTGAATTCATGTTAGCATAGAAATATTTCCTATGCATATTTTTCTTTGTAAACTTCACAACTGAATTCCTCAGTTTGAATGTTCCAAGTGAATAAGTTAATTCTTATCTTTCATTTATTTAAGTGGTAAGGTGAATATTTTGTCTGTTTGTTTTGCTATACATAATACACGCTCTAATTCACAATACTAATTATCTTGCTACATGTGGTCTATTGTGTCTCTTCTCACACTTCCTTAATTCGTCAACCTCCCCCACCTCTTCTCTAAGCACAATGCATTTCAGCATTGACTTCACCTCCACAGAGTCAAAGATGCTTTCATTTATTGATTTGTTTGCTTGTGTTACAAAGACAGTGACCATATTTATTTTGTGATAGGCTGGGGAAGATTAAATCAATAATCAAACATGACTGTTTTAGTTGATACATTTAAACTCCTGTTGTTATATATGGGTCCACATATAGCATTAGCTCAGACTAGCAAAAAGCTAAGCTAACGCTCTGTGGCATTAGCTACATGTTTTAGTCTTTCACCAGCTCTAGCTAGCTTTGATACACAGTACTGTGTATTGGACTGCATTAACTGAAATACACCACTGTCTTATCTAGAAGAAACAGTAAGAGGGAGATGGATAACTTTCTGAGAAGTATCTTTATTGTTCACACTTCACCTCTACCACCACGTACAATTTCCTCCCTCTGAGCCCATGTCCATGAACTAACCAATCAGGAGCTAGAGGCTTTCAGACTGAGATAAAGGTGTGGAAACCAGTGACAGACATTTAACACAAATGGCAACCTTTATACATATATGGTGTCCATATCCTTTACCATTATCTACTTTCATAATTGGACTTGAAGCATCTTGTACAGCTTCTAATTTAAAATCACTAACACCCCATTCTCATGTGCTAAATGTGTCATATGCACACAATGTCAAAGATAAGTCTTCACTCAGAGACACCCAGGGGCCCCAGCGAGGAACGTGGTAAACTGTAAGTTATCTTTTCTAGACACAAGGTTTCCTTTCAGTCATCAGACACACTTGTCTGGTGGCTGGACTGCAGCTGTGTTTGGTTTCATATATTGTGCTACTTATTACAGTTTTTATTTTGCACAATTCTGAAATTCTGAGTTCAAGTTGTTAGAACGATGAGCAAAAATTTTCACATTTTCTTGCTTGTGCAAACAATTTGTGACATGTCACTTTGACTTGTCACTTTGTGACAAGTTATTATGAGCTAAGTAGCTTTATTCTCCAAAAGTTGTTATCACAGTATTCCATCGGATATGCAGAGGACATTTTTTAAGATATGGTTTTTCTTGCAAAACAAACCTCTAGATTGAGCATGAAAAAGTGTGCTAACAACAGATGTGGCAAACACAGCATATTTTCACTTCTTGGATTGCAAGAGGAAGGATTCACTGCTGGAATTATGAGAATCTGTTGATCTGGCGCTATATGTGGTGATTCTCAGCAATATTTTGCTATTGTCAAGAAAAATGTGTAGAATAAGACTTTTAGGAACTAAAAAATGGTGAACGCACTTACTGACAAATCTAATGATTTTGACTTTTCTGGTTTCCACAATTTCACCTGAAGTGGACGTTTTAGTACATGTGACTTGTTCCGATTGACCTCCTGAGTGAGTTAGTGTGTCCTGCAGTTTAACAATAGTGTTTTGTATGAGCTGCTTTGAGTTTCCAGAAACGTACCCAATGGAGTGAAGTTATACTGCAATATTTTTCTTTTCTTTTCTTTATTTTTTTCCAATATGCAGTGCACACTGGCGTCCTAAGAAAGTTCTGCTTACATTATTGTGCAATAGTTGAGCACTATTGGTCCAGCATACAATTGAGGATAATACTGTTAGTATTGTTGAAACTGCTATCAATGGAAATGATTGCTTGGAAAAACTTTAGGTTGCAATTATATGATTTCACCTCGTGTCACATCATTTGGAGAAGGACCTGCTGCTGCTTCATTCTCTCTGGTTGTTTCTAAAAGGAAGTTAGTGGTTTAAAGTTGTGCTCAGCCATTTTGATAGATATAGTTTCATATCTGACAAGTTTGTTTTTGTTTGTTTTATTCCAGGCTAGCATTCCAGCCAGTGGTACCCTGGGTAGTCTGTTTTACTTTTCCTACAACCAGGAAGCCTGTATGCAGTGTTGATTTCCATTTCCCCCAGAAGTTGGATGTCTTATCTGGGAGTCATTCACAAGTTGTCCACTTTCCACTCAGTGACTCGCTTCTAGCGGTAAAGTGAGAAAAGCAAGAAAGAATAGAATTTGTTTTGTGCTTTAGCAAGGTAGAGCCATTTGTGCATCATTAGAAAGACAGCACAGTGTTTGTTTTTTGTGGTTAACCCCCCCCCCCCCACACACACACACACACACACACACACATACACACATACAGCTCATTCATGGATCATGCCTATGACTTATTTAGCAAGTCACAAATACACGAAATACACAAAGGTTGCAGTAGAGATTACAAGTTTTACAGTTCTACTGCTTTTTACGGATCTGCTGCATTTGATCTCGGAATTTCTGAGTCCCAGTTTCCCACAAGTTTGACTTGCAGCTCCACCAACCACAACTTCACAGTCCAAAATGGCAGTAGTGCACATAAACATTACTAAAACTGTAAAAACTTGTACAATGCACTACCACTGTTGCACAGTTGTGACCAGGCTTCTTTTGTGAACTTGTGAGTGACATCATTCCGACCGCCGACAACTGCCTTCAGAGTCAATTGGGACAAAGCACAGAATGCAAGTGCCTTAGCCCCATTTACATTGCAAAACTAAGGCTACGTTCACACTGCAGGCGAAAGCGCATCAAATCCGATTTTTTCGCCCCTATGCGACCCGTATCCGATCTTGGTATGACAGTGTGAACGGCACAAACCCGATATTTTCAAATCCGATCTGGGTCACTTTCGTATGTGGTACTGAATCCGATACGTATCCGATGTTTTAGAAAGCGACTGCTGTGTGAACGGTCATGTCGCATTAAATCCGTCTTTTACGTCACTGACACAAGACAGACGCCAATTATCAGCGCCGGAGAAGCGCCCGATAGGACATCGCGAACGATTTCCTACCATCCGGTGAAACTGTTGGGAAGACAACGTTGGAGAAATGTGAACATTTTATTTTTACTGTATTTTCTGCAGATTCTGACAGAAATCTGCAACTATCCTTTGAAGCACCGCTCCTCTAAAACAGCAAAAAGGATCATTATTAGGTTATTTACATTATTATGTAAATAACAAAATAACTTAAAGCAAAAATCTGGAAACATAAAGTCCGAAGTCTTTATATTAAGGGCAATCAGTCAAACAATATTGTTTGCTCTGGGTCTAAACAGAGCGAGTTGTGTGTGACATCTTCTTTTGCGCATGCGGGCCGCTTTGAGCGTTCACACCGGAGAGCGTTTGATGTCGCATTTTATGTGTAGTGTGAACAAGCAGACAAAAAAATCGGATTTGATCAAAAAATCGGAATTGAGCATTAAGACCTGCAGTGTGAACGTAGCCTAAGTAAAGCCCAATTAGCTAATTATGTGTCAGGAACTAACAGCTTTAAGTTAAACTATCTTTGTTGTATACTCATTTGAATAATTATTTTAAAAATGGTGTGAAATGTACTGAGGTCAGATGAACTTGTGGCAAGTCTAGAACTGATTGAGGACCCTGTTGTTTCTGTTGCAAAAGCTAGCTTCTCTTTTATGACAGAGCTATAAAGTAATTATTGTGAACCCCAGAAAGCTTTGACCATTGTTGCTTAATTTAACATAAAAGAGGGCCCTGTGAGAAACATCAAGACCAAGAGATCACAGGCTAACAGTCTGAGCAAGACTGAAAGTGAGAATTAAATTTCAGAACACTTCAGATTTAGGTCAAGATGGTCGAACCAGTTACTAAAGTGAAACGTCACACAAGGTGTGGAACAAGAAAAAACTTGTCAAGGCCTCGCATGTAGCTAAATGTGTTGTAGTTGTTAGAGCCTTACATTTCTGTGCGCACAATGCAACAGAATGCCTTGGCAAGTGTCTCATTCCAAGGTGGTGTGTGTGTTTCCCCTAACACTGCTGAGTATTTGCACAGTTACTTTTTATTGTGTTGGCAACATGTTTGTTCCACAATAAGACTTGAGCTTGAAGAGGATTTTCTTTTGGATCTCATTCTTTGGTAGCTGCTGGTGGGAAACCATAATTGCAGTATGACTGACTGAAACACTTTTTTTGCTTGTTTGTTTTTCCTGTGAAGCTGACATTTGCGCAACATGACATTACCATGTGCATTGTAAAAGTATTTGTCTTACAATTCAGCCTAGATTCTGACTGCATTTGGAGCATTCCACAGGGGATACTATTACCCAATCAGGGGGCAGAATACGCAGGACATTACTTGTGTTGGCAAACATGATCAAATATTTCCTCCTCTGCTGCACCTTAGCCGTTTAGCACAAAGCCTTTAATAGGTCATGTATTTAGGGAAGGACTTCAGCCACTCACATAGTCTGTTATGGTTTTGCATAGTGATGGAAGATAAGATAGCTAACTTTCGCAGATGCGTAATCGTCTGCTAAGTCCTACTTTGTCTAACACTGCTGCCTCTCATCAGCATTTTCTTCCTCTTCTCAATTGTCTGTCTGGCACCCGTTAACCAGCTGGATTTGCACTCTCACCACTACTTTCAAAACTCTGCACTGCACTTCTCAATGACAAAGGTCTTTCACTTTGAGTTCTGTTCCTGTTTGTCCTTTGTGTTTGTCTTTGGGTGTGTGCATGATTCCAAGCACACCTGCCAGCGCACACACAGTGAGCCCTTTATTACCTTAACCCACGCAATGCAGCTGACAAACTCAGCTCCAGACAAACACACACACATGCACGTATTACCAACCAATCATGCAGACAGTTAAACTGAAAAGAGGAGCCAGGTGCTCAACCAAGCCATTTCCTTCAATCTTTCTCATCTTTCTCCCTTCTTTTTCTTCTATATTTGTCTTGTCAGAGGAATACAAAAGCTTAAATTTGATATTTTAAGAGGTATGCAGTGGAAAATAGGTTTTAAATTGTTTCGTGAGTACAACAAATGGTATCAGATATCAGTGCTGTGGGTTTAAACATTAACCTGCGGCTCAAGATATTTCCTGGCTTTTTCCGTTTTGTGCAATGCAAATCAGAGTCAAGTTCATTCAAACATAATTTTATTAACAAGAAAACAGCACTGAGTATGAAATGCTGCTTTAACCACAACTTCTTTTTTTGTTTTGGATATTTTATAATACTTCCACACAAGACAGTGCATGAAAAGAGTTTTTGAACATATACAAGCATGCACTCTGTGCATGTGTGCACCATGAAAAAAGGTTCTTGTTTATTTTTTGTGCAGCTTTGGGGTTTCCTGAAAGTTGCCAGTAGTAACACACTCAAGCCTTTGTTGCTCGATATCTTGCAACATAAAATTTATCGCGATTAGGGAGAATTGCCTGCTGAGTCATAAACTCAGCTCAAATATGTAGAGTAATACTTCTTCTAGTCTCATGCAGCTGAAGATTATTTTATAACCTAGTTGATAGAATGTATCTAGGACACCACAAGGAAGGAACAGTGTTACAGCTGTTCGTAATGTTACACTTTTTGTTTTTTGCTATTGAGGACATAATTTTTCAACCCGAGGGCCTTGGTTGTCTGTTGTTCATGCTAAATATCACATTATGACAAAATTTTAGTCTTTTGCACTTCACCTGTGGGGTTTTTTTTTCATTGATTTCTTTGCATCTCTGTTCAAAGCATCTCCAAGGTGAAGCTGTGGTTTGTGGTGGTATTTGAAGTCTGAAAGCATGCCAGCTGCTTGTGGCATTGACGTTGTACAGTCATAACTGCCTTCCTGATATCAGTATCACAAAAAATAAGTCACTTTTATGGCATGTTGATCTATTGATACGGTGGAGACAGGCCTGACTTTTCAAGTGTTCAGGCACTTAAGAAGTAGCCTACTTAATTGGCATTTAAGCACGCATGGAATAACTGATTTGAGCTTTAAGCAATGCCCAACTCAGAACAAACCTTCCCACAGTGAACAAAATAAATCGATATGAATCCAATTATACATTTTAGGAAGTTTAGAAGATGTGATAACAAAGCATGATGTAATAAATGTCTATATGCCAATAACAATGACATTAAGTGGGCAGTTATTCAATAAAGCTATGCGGTGCTGAGGTTTGTCTCCTTGAAAATGTTCTTAGAAGTAGAATGAGTAATTGGATTCTTCGTCTTCAGTTAAGCCCTCTGTTTCTCTCTCGCTCTCTTCTGCTCCCTCTCGCCCCCCCCCCCAAGATCCAGGGATAGTCACTCTGTCTGGCTTTCCGTTTAACACCTTGCTGCTCTGACAGCAGTCAAGTGAAACTCGGAATTTTAAAAAGAGAGAGAGACATACGGACAAAATTGTATGGCTTCAAAATAAAAGCACCAATGTCCAAAGTGTGAAATTGAAACTTAGTCAAGTTCAGTTTCCTAAAAAATAATTACTCTCTGGCTAAATTTAGATCTGACGTAAAAAAACCAAAAAAAAAAACGTCCATTCAGGTCTAAGCAAAATAAATAAATAAAAAATAATTAAATAATGCAAAAACTCATCTTGTAATCTCAGACAAATTCTGTGTGTTTGTTAAAAGTATATGCATCTTAAAAAAAACAAAAACAAAAACGAACAAACGTCAAGGGAATAATTTGGGGATGGTTCGATGTTGAGGGTTTTATTTTGAAAGTCTAAAGGAAAAGTTCCCTTATTATAGTAAACTCGACAGCTGCCGGCGCGGACACCTTGTTATCTGTGGACAGGCTTCGCGGTGGTCGGCTTCAATCATCGTTTTACGGGGACACTTTTTTCAATCGCTCACTTTCCTTAAAAAAACAAAAAACGTTTTTATTGTTTCACGTGTGTCGAACTGCTGCTGCCGAAATTACCGAAAAAAAATAGCAGCAAGGGTCCAGGAATGAACTTTTCCTTATCCCGATTAACATTTTCGCTTTCTTTGATTGGAGAATCCCGGGCGGTGTGGAGCTACACTTTTCCATTTTTAGTGGGTTCACTGCGAGTGGAACAGTGGGCGAAAGTGTTAGCTGAAGACTTTGAACATCAGAAAGTGTGGTGGTGATTCTCACGAGGAAACCTGAAACCTCGAATACTGACGGGAGAAATATTCAAGGTAAGCCTACGCGCTCATGGAAGAATAATACTGCTTACGTTGGTTGGCTTTAGAAAGTTAAACATTTAGATATAGATATATATAGATATGTATATATATCGTATTATCTCTCTCTCTCTCTCTGATAGATAGATAGATAGATAGATAGATGTGTGTGTATGTATTTATGTATGCGTTTGAGTATCTCTGATATACATTTGCACCTCAATCAATTTATGAAAACATTTTGTGAATAAAATGTAAACTAAAATAATCTTACTAAATAATCTTTATGCTATAAAGTGATAATTAATTTACAAAAACATTAAAAAGGAGAGAGACTAAGGCTCATTTGTTACATGCCCTGTAAGATAATAATGGTGGTTCAGCGTTAGTATTTATTATAAATGGCTTGGTTAACAGTGGTCGACCCATTTTTAATGTGTTATTTTGCCTCGTTTATTTCACATTAATTTCTTTTTTCATTGCTTATGTGCGTGCTTGAGGTAGGAATACATCAGTGCGTTGTTTACAGTAAAAAGGTTGTGACATTGGTTACCATTTTCTTCACCTCTCTCAGCCTGTATGTGTACAAAGAGGTGATGTCTGGGTTCATGCTGCTGCGTGAAGGCAGCCATCAAAGGTAGTGACAACAGCTCGAACTTGCTCTCCTTACAGCTGTAGCGTGCGGTTTCCTGTCAGTGATGAGATGCACAATCAAAAGACTTCACTCATGTAGAAAAAAAAAGACTCCCGTACAACAGAAGATGGGCAATGGCCCAAATTAAATTAGGTAAAGCAGCACATGCAGATATGAGAACTACTGGAAACTGAAAGTGATAAAGTAACAAATGAGAAGGGTATTTTTTTTTAACCATACATCTTGAGAAATGCAAATGCTGCTGTGGTTGTGTGACTCATTGCAGAAAGCGCTTCTCCTTTGTGCTGACTTCTTTTTTTTAATAATGAGGAAAAGAAAGCCGTTGATGGCAAACCGAACCCCTTGGCGATCACCTAAGGCCACACTGGGGGTGATTTAGACTTAATAATATGCAGTCTTTTGTCCGTGGCAGAGTTCGTGTGTGTGTTGTTTTATTGATTTATTCATATCCCCGAAGGAAATGTGTGCAGCATTCCACCTGCTCCTCCAATTTCCTCACAGAGTATGTTGAGATACAGATAAAGGAGCCATGTAATCACATGCACAGACATGCACCCTGCATCACTGTGGTGCTATGGGAAGGTGTGCAAGGTCCAATGCAAATGTACCCTCAGGAACATTCCCCATGACCCATATTCCACCTAACCTTGAAAAATTTCTCTGCATTCCTGCTTTGACTCAGCTTTCCTGGGGTTTAGTTGAGTGTCTGCTGCGTGTGGTGAGATGAGAAAAAACGAACAACTTATTACAAACACTTTCCATTGAGTGTTTTAGAATCTCACTTTGAGCCTCATTCAGTAGCCGCTCAGCATTAGTGCTGTAAATCAACATGACAGCAGCAGCACTGATGGGCCCGTTGCTTCATGTAATGTGCTTCAGAAAAACAAAGACGTCTTATCTTTTAGGAAACGGTTGCACAAAAGTGTAGCCCAGTGAAGTCTCCTCCTAGCGGCACCATTTAATCCAGTGTTAGAAAAGACTTGAAATTCTCATTAAGGACCCCTTTTTTGTCCTTTAATTGATTCTGTAATTTTTCTTGATGAAAAATCATATAGGGCCATAAAATAAGTAAATCCAAACACATATATAGATTTCAATGCAATCAGTGAATATTCTAAGTAAGTGACAGTTTTGTAAGTGTAAGCTGTCAGTATGGGTGTGCACAGCTCTTTTAACCACTGGCTTAACCAGCCTCTGAATCAGCCAGTGGTCTTTGACCCTTATTCATGCTCGCTGTCACTTCAGCTCTAAAGCCTGACAACAAAGAGCAGCTTTTGTTCCCTGGCTTACTCTTCTTCCATGCACATTCTTTGCTGCTTCACTCTGCTGCTTGTAGCCGAGTGGGGTGAATTTAGATTGAAAACTGCCACAGGAAACAAACTCGGGCTACTTTAATGGCACATGCAAAATAAATATGTTAATATGTCTGTAATTTAAAATGCTACAGTTTGTTCCAAGACTGAGGGTAAAAGAAACGGTGAAACTGGATGGGTTGTTTTTTTTCACATATTTAACTCAGGTGAACAGTCAGCAGAATAGAAGGACACATATGAAAAGCAGTGACAGAAAATGTTACCCTGAGGTACTTTAAATCTTTGAGAATGACAGGAAATGGTATTTTCAAGGTACTTTTACTAAAACCAGGTCACGTATGTCAAGGGGTTTAATAGGAGGTGCTTATCATTTGTAAGAAAACATTCTCATTAACTCATGAAGGATTAAACTAAGAATAGAGTAAAAATGTAAACGTTGCCCCTTTTCACAAGTGAATTATATAATGTGACACCTAAGTTTTATGAAATGTTTATATGAAACAAACATTTACTTTTGAAGAAAAATGCTAATGTGAGCATCCTAGCATGCCCTCAGTGGCAACGCTGAAATGCTGGTCCTAGTAGTTTCGTCTACTGTCGTCAGAGCTTGATCTTTTCGTGTCGGGTTGAAAATCAACCCAACTGACAAATTATAATTCACTAGAAGATAAGTCTGTCACATGCATTTAGATTGAGATACTTTTGGTATACTTTGTTGCTCAGTTATGGCTGTATCTAGCAAATGTGTGTGCTGCATAGATGCCAGAAGTCATGGCGTGGGCTGTGTGTCCCAAAATAACACAACACACTTAACATCTAGCCCACACTGCACAGATCTTTGTCTGAGGCGATGCAACACATTTCAGTTC
The DNA here is from genome assembly GCF_001858045.2 of Oreochromis niloticus. Taxonomy (NCBI): domain Eukaryota; kingdom Metazoa; phylum Chordata; class Actinopteri; order Cichliformes; family Cichlidae; genus Oreochromis; species Oreochromis niloticus. The sequence goes on from NC_031965.2 coordinate 35,642,950, forward strand.
ATCTGCTAGAGGTGTGAATTACCAAAGACCCAAAGGTGCAATATTATCATAATACCTAACTCAATGATACAATTTTATTGTTATTCTGATACATTTGCTAAATATTGCAATAAGTTATTGTGATATATTGTGTTTTATCATCTTTTTTCTGTTGCAAATTATGTCTTTAGTCATTTTTTTTTACAGCAAAGTGTGATTGTTAACCAGCCAGACTGACCAACACAGTTTAATCAAACTTGTAATTAAAGTTGCATGCACCTGACAAACTGAACTTTTTCTATTGCAATCCAGTCCAGCTTACTAACTAACTAACATACTTTCTAGTTACTTACCAATTCAATGCAAACATGTAGACTGTTGTACCATTAAATACATTTTGAACCTAGAGAGCGATCACCATTTCTGAGATGTGAGGTGTTGTATGAATCCAGTGCCTGTGATGTCCACATGTGACAGGTTAATGCAAACCTTTCTGCTGTACCTTTCCTCAACTTTGCACTTCCCTTCTCTGTAGAACCTAGGTATGGCTGTATACATGAAAAAGCATTGAGATGGTGTTAGATATCTGGATCCCATTGTCTTCATCAAGCCCAGGTGATCAATATGTTATCTTCTTAGCTCACTCTGAATTGGGAGGTAGCTCTAGTGTTTACTTTGGCATCCATAGCTGATTATTTTCAGAGTTTTTACTATCATACAGTACTCTTTACAAATCCATCTACTTTGTCTTGTCCTTGTAAAAAAATAAAATAAAATTCCAAAATAAGTCCATGTGTCTGATTTAGATGTAGATGGCACTTCTTTGGTTTTCTTTCTTTTGCTTTACATCACCCACACCAAAAAGTACCAGTAGTCGGTACTTTGTTTTCACATATGCCAGAACCAACTCCCCCCCCCCCCCCCCCCCCCGAAGCCTAAGGCTATAACAAGATGAACACCTGCCTAGAAAGGTAACTACACATTGGTGTCAACGCAGCCCGTACAGTTGTAAGCGCTGGCCACAATGTTGATAACTACCTTGGACTACCTTATATTGTAGTACAAGTGTAAACGAGGTTGGTTATGTAGGTCAAAGTACAACCACAGCAGGTTTATTGGTACCCCAGCACAGTGTATTTGTGGTAGCAAACTGCTACCAAACATACGCCGCAACTGTAACTATAACAACTATAACCCTGCTTGACTTATTCAACCAAGCTGTAGTCTCTATTGAAAAGGAATACATAAAACAAATTTAAACTACTGGATTTTTGAAACAGATTTGTCTCTTGTAACAGCAATTACCTATCCTCAAGCTTCACAGCCACTTCATTACTGACACCTTGGTAGTTCAAGGTTAGGCCCCCTCGGACCTTCAGATTCCCTAAAATGTTTGTGTTAAAGATTCAAAAACATTTGAGAAACAATCTTCAGAGATTTTGGTCCATATTGACACAATAGGATAACACATTTGTTGCAGACTTCTCATGTCCACTTCTCAGTGTAGTTTATGTTTGATGAATGAGAATGAAGAACGGCAAAGACGGTAGGCCTTGATGAGCAGAAACGTTTCAAGCTTTTGTGGCAAAATATATTAGGTTTGGATAATTCACTAGCAAATATAAAAGTGTTACATATCCATGTATCTTGGAACACAGATTGCGTACTCCGTCTGGTATCATTTTCTGCCGTCTGTGTCACACATTGTTTTGACTTTTGTGCCATAGTGTGAGAACTTGTAAAGATGATTCATATAGGCAGGTGAGTCAGACCCACATATGTCATTACTGGAAAACAGAATCAAGCAGACAGGGGAATCACAAGTGTTGTCTCATTAACACAGTTGTGGGTAGTTTGAATGGATGCATGAGTTCACATAAATGCCTAGGCAAAGGCTCTTATCATATCATCTTATAAATGTGTAGGAGTGCCAAACGGAGTGAATTTAGTTTCTGGATGTGTGGAGTCTTTGTGCTGAAAGGTGAGAAATTCTAAGACTGCTACGGTATGCGAGCACTGCGTCTCACTAACACATTTCCACGTATGCCAGGCTTTGGTCATTGCGTCTCTTTCACACCAACATTCACACACAAGCGTAGGAAGTGAAAGAAAAGGGGAAATTCTTGTGCTGAATTGATGCCTGGCCAGTGTACAGGAACAATAGAGAGTGAGTGCAGAATTAGAGTTAGTTTACGTGACAAGCTGAAATAATAAGAGAGAGTGAATATAGTTGTTTAAATTATTAGTGTTATTGCAAACTTTGCAAAGAGTCGCACCCAATTATGTAATTGCACATAAGAGTTTTGATAATAGGCATCATTCTCACCTCAACTAAGCTTACACTGTGTGTTCACTCTGGATGTGGTGACAGTGGCCATTTATTTTTAACCTCTGATCTCTTCGTAGATATGCTGTCCATAATGAGAAAACTGTAATGAGCAGTTCTTGGGTGATGCTGCTACAATTCATACACTAATGATGTGTGTGAATTCACCACCACTGCGATGCAGGATATCATCTGATCTTTCACCCCAACTCTAAGTTTAAAGTTTGGGCGTTGTGTTAAGTACGTATTGGGACCACGTTATCTATTATAAATGTGCAAACAAAAAGACATAACAAATTAAGACAAACATTTTAATACCTCAAGATTGACCTGCTTACCTATTTATTTATTTATATACACAGGAACTCTCTTTGATGAGAGTTTAGATATGGGGAGTTCGTAAAATGTACTTTCATGAGAAACGGAACAGCTGACAAAGTAACCACACCCATGTTTATTCACAACTTCAGCTTTTATACCAGGGCCTGAAACTCCCCAATATTAAAAACAAATTGGGGGGGAAGTCTTCGTGTAAAGGGGGAATTTATACTCTTTGAAGTGGGGGTGATCAGGGCTGATTCAGCCTGCTATTTCCGGGTGGGCAATTACAAAAAAAAAAAAAAAAAGCTGGGCCGCTTGGCAAGCCACCTAGTTACCCACAGATTGCTGGCTCTGTTAGGATCGCCTGTATCTAAGATTACTATTGCAGATTATACCTTACAAAAAGAGGGATAATGAAACAAACAAATGACTGAACTAATATTTAGAACATAAAATTATTTCAGTTCGTATGTATATGTATATATGTAGGAGGTGGTCAGCTGACATTTTGAGCCAAACTAAATTAGGGTTTCGTGGAAGGATAATTTTGGGAATTTTAGCTCGAAAAAGTCCAAATTGGTGTGTAGGTGTAAAGGTCATATGTAGGACTTTGATGACACTATTGTCATGTTTTTATAACCTTAGAATGAGCCTTTTGTATCTACAGAGGGAGTCCTGTTCCACCGAGTCCACCAGGAGAGACAGAGGTGTGTGTTTAGGTTAAGGTACAACAACAGCTCATTTCTACATGCCCTAGCATGCTACCATGGTACAAGGGCCGCCAAACAAGCTCATCACTTTCTGCTTTTTAAGATTCATCCAAGCTTTGGTCTCTTTGAGCTTTCGTTTCCGTTGTAATAACATACATGAAACAGACCGATGGAATTGATGTTTTTCCTTAACCGATGTCTCTCTCATGAGACGTACTCATAACAGCAATTATCCCATGCTTAAGCTTACTTCTTCTTAAGCCACTTCATTAAGCACACCTTGGTATTACAAGGTTGGATCCTTTTTGCCTTCAGAACTGCTGTAACATATTCAAACAAAACATTCCTCAGATGTGTTGGTGCATAGTGACATGATAATATCACACAGTTGTTGCAGACTTATTAGTTGTGTGATGTGAATCTCCCATTTCGCATGTGCTTTGTTAGATTAAGATCTAGTGAATGAAGAGGCCATTTGAATTTGAGTTTGTGAAACGGTGCATCATCTTTCTGAAATCAGTCATTAGATGATGGCTGTTCTGTGATTGTAAAGGGATGGACAACAACAATACTCAGGTAGGCAGTGGCATTTTGGAAGTTAGAGGCCCAAATATGTACAAAGACCCTACCACTACCACTCTGACCTGCTGACCTGTTGATACAGGACAGAATGCTTTTATTAACACCAAAATCTGACCCATCAAACTATTGCAACAGTTTATCGTCTACCTTTGGTGAGCATATGTGGATTGTTATTTGAGTAATTGTTGCCTTCTTATCAGTTTAAAGCAAGCTCCTCCTCTGAACAACAAGACATTTTTACAGAGAACTGCCGCTCAGTTGACATTTTCTCTTTTTCTGACCATTCTCCCGAACCGTAGAGATAGTTGGGTGGAAAAATTACAGTAAATTGACACCAACAATCACGCCGTGTTCAATATCTCATAAATCACTTTTTTCCTGACATAGAGGCTGAAATTATGATACAGAGCTCCACAATGAGTCATGTTATTATATCATATTGTATCATGCTATTCTAGTCAAAGTTGTAATTCAGATAAATTGAATAAAGTTTTCTATAGATTATTATTGTTATTAGTTTTTATTATTATTCATCCCCACGTTTATTAATTTGTGATCCTTGATAAATGAAAAGACAGTAACATATTTTAAACTACAATGTCTGTTTAACTGAGGCAGAGAAATACTACTGCACTCCTTCCTGGCAGGTCACTATATTACATATTAGTTCCTTAAGCATGAACCACTTGAAGTTACACCTTAGCACCTTTTGCTTTTGTCACTTTTAAAGTATCAGAGAACGAAATGCCAAAACCACACTTTGACACGGAAAATATAAAGGTTTCATTTTCACACGTCTTTGTGTTAGATAACTGAACTGAAAAGTAAACTGTGGGATATTTTGATATTGTCTTCTTGGCTTCATGTCAAGAAAACATCTTATGTCAAACCACAGTTCTGCAGAAGTGTCGCAGCTCAGAAAACATCTTCACAGAAAAGCTAATGTTCAGTTATTGCTTTCAAACTAAATGCTTGAGTAAAAAGTGGCGAGGCTTCTGTGTTGACTGGGATGAGCATAGTAAAGATATGTGACACAGATACACAGATAATGATAGAATAGACAAACTCTAAAATTTAGAGCATTCTCATGTCGGTATATATAAGAAAACGCATACCAGCCACTTTCACAAGTTAATTCAATATGACTTTATTTACATGACAGATTATTATCTCAAGGCAATTTGTACTGTAAGCTAAAAACCCTATCATTTTTATAGAGAGAATCCTAACAACAGACATCCTCTATGAGTGAAGAACTCTTTTGACACGAGGAGACCTCAAGCAGAACCAGGCCTTGGGAGGGGCAGCCAATTGCCTTGACCAATTTGGGTGTGAAGAGAAGGAAAAAGGAGAAAAGAGGAAGATATAGAGGCAAAAAACAACAAAGAGAACTGAGCATGTTGACATCACTGACTTGTCAAACTCTAAAACTGAAGCCCAGCCAATAAAGCATCAGTGAAACTGCCACATAATGCAAAAAAGTAAGGTTGCATTTTGTGTGTCCATCAAATAAACTTCCTGTTTGTGTGTGTTTGTTTGCTTATTAGTATGTCTGTGCATTACTGTGTGGGTTGTGTAAGGCTTCGAGTATCGAGTGTGGGTGTTATAAATAGCAAGCTGACCTCTCAGGATATGCAGTGTGATATTTCCCTGTCTTTCTCTTTTTTTTTTTTTGTCTGTCTGCCTGCTTTGTCTGTGGTTCAACAGGTTCCTGTCTGCTTTTTTGATTTTTTTCCAGACATTCTCACTGTCACGCATACCATGCAGTAAACCCACGCGGCGTAGTCGCAGATGTAGTATTTGTTAGGTTTTAACTTCCATGCTATGAGCTTGTCTGGATGTGGTGATGCTTGAAGCAACACGTGAACCTTGTGACACCAGTCTAGGATGAGTTTCTGTCTTTGGTTGAAATTGAAAATGACAAAAATGCATTTGTGGTTATTTGAGACATGTCTGTCTGTTGACAGTCATGTGATTCTCTAATATGATGCAAAGTGGATTTTTTTCAAAGAAAATTCCCAGTTGTATATTTTTCTGCTTTAAACACTAACTGGTGCACTGTGTGGACATGGAACCTGTCAGCATAAGCTTGCTTGACTATTCTGCACTTGACCTTGGAGGAAAATCAGCTCACTGTAGGGTTATGGAAAGACTGAATTGCTGATGCATGTATATGTGTTCTCATTCCCGTTACAAGGGGAAGACTGTTTCCATTGATAAGAGCTTAGAAAGGTCGCTGTGTTTATTTTGAGGCTGAACTCATTTGTGTTCACTGATATGAAAGGACAGATAACAAACCAGGCGTCCAAATGAGAATGGTATCACTAAAAAAAATGCCATTACATTAAACTGGGGACTTTTTGTTTCGTTTTTTTATGACTTCATGTAAAAAGAATATAATTGATATGCTTGTTTTATTTGTTCTAACATTTTCTATATGTGGTTAAAACTGCCTGTAAATGCACACTGTGCTCTTTCATTTGACAATACACATTTTTAGCCACTGATTTTAATGGTGCTAAATTGCTGTTCTCCTTGCATAAGCATTTACGCAGTTATGAATTTGTTCCCCTTTTAAAACCGTTTCACTTTTTGTATTTCTGCAGAACAGGTGTTAGCAACCGAGCCGCAGCTGATGGATAATCTGAAGTTTGCACTCTTCTTACTCATCCTCACCACTGGTAAGATCACCACATCTTAGAGACACTTTATCTTTACGATGGTTTGTTCATCATAAAGTAAACTGCATTCATGTTGTGCCACTTCCTACAATATATGTTATGTTGCCCTTTTTAACGATATTCTAGAAGAGACATTAAATGAACATAACAGAATTCTCAAAAATATATTAGATTATCAGTTTTTCATAGCATTTACTTTATAGTATTTTTCTCTATGTGACCTCTGTTTGTGAGCATTAGGCAACTAGAGTGCCTCAGATACTAAGGAAATACTTTGCTGACACATGAGAGTTAAAGTTTCCACTATCATAAGAACTATCTTCGGTCAGTATCATAAAGCAAGGCAGGACACACGGGCTCCAATAAGAATCAATGCAACGCCGAGCTCATGAACTGATCATAAGTTCAGAATTTGTAAATTGTAACTGTGACCTATTACCCAAGTGCTGGCAGACACATTCATTTACATGTCAGTTTTCTGCCCTGAACCTAAAGTCTAGCCAAAGTAGTGACATTTTAGCAAACAATGCAGGTAGATGGCACGATTGTGTTTCTGAATGCAGAGGTGTAGTATTCATTGCTTTCAATCATGTAACCAAAGCAAAGCCCTGGAGGAGGAAAAAAATATAGCAACAACATGCTAGGAAACACTCAGTACTATAGAACTGCAATACAACCCACTAAGTTTCCTACTAGCTTCAAACCACAAATATTTAGATCACCTCAGTGAAGAGAAGTGAAAAATATTATTTGAGCACTTGTAGTCCACATTGCAAAGTCCCTGCTAGAGGTCTACTTTAGAAAAGTTTAACTTCTCTCTTTTGGATAATCCCTGCCCTTAAACTACCACCAGGATGAAAGCACATACAGTTGAGGGCAGCAAGAGGGTTTTTTTTATCATCTGGACTGGTCACTAATACCATTGTGAAGTAGATGAAATTTTTCATTGTCAAAACAAGTGGGAGAACCAATTAGCTAATGTTAGCTAGCCATGTAATCCATCAGTTGTTAGTTTTAGGATCACTATAATCGAAGTTCTATACAGTCGTAATATAGAAGTCATATATTGGGTTACTGTAAATTTACTTAACAGTTTGATGGTCTGAGCTGTTCTTTCAATGTGAAGGGATTGATGAAATTTGGCTACCAATGTTATATAAAAAGTTTAGAGGAGTGTGTTCACATACATATTCTTCAGTTTTCTAAGCAGTTGTAAACAAACTGAGTGGAACTATATTAAAAACTGTCCAGCATTTTGGCTAAACAAACCTGCAGCAGAGGAAAGACACAAATTAATTTTGAAACACTCGTTATATTTGGCAACATGCTGTTGTTAAAGCCCTTGTGTTTATTTATGAGGACCCAAATGCAGACGCTGAAGGCAGGATGTTTATTGGAGGCCGAAAACAAAACAAAACAAACAAACATGAGAAACGAAGGCAAAAGTACACTGAGATAAACTAACAAAAAAATAAACTGGGAAAAAAACTAAGATTAACTATGTCAACTGTGACATTAGCAGCAGGAACATTAATCTGAAAAGGTGCATGACGTGGGGAAGGAAAGAAAAAAAAAGTCAGGGGGCCGACCCGGAGGCTCATGGCACCAGAGTCCATAAAACAACAGTTCGGGAAGCCAGCTGTGGGGCCAGCTGTGGGGCCAGCTGTGGGGCCAGCTGTGGGGCCAGCAGCGACGGAGCAGATCAGGAAGCCAACCGCGGGCCCAGTGCTGGTGACTGTGGTGACTGTGGATGGGCAGGCTGTGCAGGACGTGGACAGGCAGGCGAGGCAAGTGGCGACCTCTGGCTGGATCAGGGCATGGCCAGATGGCGCGTCAACCACTGGCTGAGTCGTGGCAGGGTCAGATGTGGTAGGTGCAGGTGGTGAAGCTAAAAGCAGTGTGGTAGCTGCAGGTGGTGGACCTGAAAGAAGCGTGGCAGCTGCAGGTGGTGGAGCTGCAGGTGGTGGACCTGAAAGAAGCGTGGCAGGTAACAGCGTGAAAGCCGTAGGCGGCGTGGCTGCAGCAGGCGGTCGAGCTGTGAAGGGCACTACAGCCGCGGAAGGTTGAGCAGGTGGTACTAGTAGTACTAGTACTAGTAGTAGTTAGGTAATCTTGGGAATTCTGATGAAATCTCTCAGCAGGATTCCCAAAGTTATTTTTTCATATATTGCATATATATTTGCATATATTGATATCAGCACTTGCCTGAGGTTCTTAAAGCCAGAAGAAAAACTATTGGGGAGCGTGGTTTTTCTTTTCGCACCCCGTCTTTGTGGAACAACCTTCCTCAAGATATTAGGCAGGCATGGTCTGTGGGGGTTTTCAATACATGTCTTAATTTTATGCCTGACATTTTTACTGGGTCTTATTCCTGTCCCCTTTTGTTTTTTCTGTTTTCAAACTGTATTGTTTTTATTTATTTATCTTTTTTTACCTTTAAATAGCTTTGTTTGTAAGCATTTTATAAATGCAGTTATTATCATTATTATTATTATTATTATTATTATTATTATTATTATTATCATCATCATATGGTTGCAAAAACCCTTGACACCATAATTCTCCTCCCGCCCAAAAAACAAAATAGTTAAAATTTTCTTTTTAATTTTTGTGCCCATTATTGTCCATGTGTTACCCTGTGCTGTATTTTAACAGTTTCCAGTGACAATGACAATGTCAATGACCTGGACTGGAACTTTTGCGGCACATGGCGCCATGGCAACAACCCCCTGAGCCTGAACCTCAACATCTCTACTGGCTGTAAAGGGATCTCCATTTCAGCCAATGAGAGCTTTCTGTCCATCGACGGGCAGATGACAGCCAAGTGTAGGAGATCTGAAGTGAGTAACTTCAAGGACCTTGGACTTGAGTCAGAGGGCGACATTAACTTCTGTCTGGACTGGGAGCCACTGCTGGACCTGTTAATGCTGACAGTAAGTGATAACAATTTTTAAATTTAAGTGTGGGTTCTAAATGCTATTTTTTTTTTTTTGTTTCATCATTTCACACCCATTATTTTACTCAATAACATTAAAGTTCAGGAGAACTCAACTAAAATATGAGCGTGAGGTAGTTAAATGAAAGATGTGGAAAAAGAACATGTGTATAATAATATACCACCACCACTTATAAAAGCCATAAAACAAAATGTAAAATTTATATGATATTCTGTATACTGCATACACTACACTAGCTAAATTCAAGATTATTATGATAATTTCTGTTTTTTGTTTTTGTTTTTCCTGTTGTGATGTTCAGGTAGGAGAGAAGAACTTTATTCTGTGCTCACCTGCAAGCCTGCAGGATTCCTGCTGTACTGACCTGAGTGATGGTCCAAACACAGAAGGAGCAGACTACGGCATCCTCAATGCAAAGATCAAACATGATTTAATCACCGACAAAACACGGATGGCTTACAACTTTATAGCAAATTCCACCAACTACAGTAAGGAAGATTACACATATTTTGTCAGCATATTCTTGATAGAAAATCTGTGAATGAAATATATTTAGCAAAAAATAAAATTGATGTTCTTTACTATTTTATTTGTTCCAATAAGTCAGTTTGCCTGTAATGTTGTTAATATTTAGCTTTGCTGAACCAACATTTCCAATTTCTGTCATCATCAACTTTTCAAGTGCAGCATGTCAGAATCAGAACTTTCTCTTCTTTTCTGTTTTTGCAGCAAAATTATGTGAACAGGCGAAACAGGAATCCGGCCCCAACAAGTAATTTCCTCTCTTTTCCTCAAATGCACCAGCTTAGTGTAGCAATATCATGGCAGGATCTTTTTGACTACATCCTTCCTGAAGTACACAAACTTTGATTACAAACGAGGAGTGAAGACATTAGCTGTCTGATGTAATATTACTCCATTCAAATGAAACATGAGAAACTTATAATTATGGCTGTGCCTGATGTTTGTGTCCAGGTGTGCTGAGCCTCCATTCGCTTACAAATCTGATGTGGAGATGAAGGAAGATTTCAAAGGCCACATCATCACATCACCTGTAAGACAAACACGCAAAAGTTAAAGACACTTGTCTTCAGATTAACTTTTTCTTTTTCAAACCAACCAGTGTGAGAAGGCTTTGATGATTTAGTTTTAGAGAGTGGATGCTCTTTGTGATAATGTGTCAGCTGTTGTATTGTAGTGTTACTGTTCTGAACTACCTCATCTTACAATCTCATCTAATTATGGCTACATTATAAAAACGATAAAATGATTAAAATTTTATTTGTAATAAACTATACTGAAACAAAATTAAATTTATTAAATTTCAATTATTTTTCAAAACTAATGGATAGCTCAAGAAGATGATCATTCTGTCAGGGATAAACTAAAAACAACATTTGCAGTTCATTGTAATTAATTTATGTTGCCCACTGTGGCACATGGGTATGTTTTTATAGGTAAAAAACAACACTTGAGCTCAAAGAGGGCAGAAAACATGTCAGGTTTTGAATTTGTGTACAGTCAGTAGTGTCAGTTATTATTTGGTGTAGTAATGTCCTTGAGTTTGAAAACAGGAGGAGTGAAGAATGAAGTTAGCCATACCTTTGCATGCTTTAGTGCTCGGGCTGTGACAAAATGCAACCTTTCCTCCTTAGACACAGAAAACTGTCCCGCTCTGCAGAGTAATATCACCTCTTAAATCCAATTATTAGGTTTCTGTAGGTTTCACCTGAATCACACATCTGCAGAAGTGAGATTTCACTTTCAGTCATACGACTGGGATGAAGATTCATATTTTTAGAGTTTGCCACAGCACTGCTGACATTAGCAAAAAAAACCTTCTTTGCATCTGAGACTGTGTGCTTCCATTTTTAATCCAGACTTACTTTAAAGCACATTTTTGAATAACCTAGAGTATTCATTCAAGTAGAGGGGAGTAGTGATGTAGTACAGAAAATAGGTGGGAGGTTAGTCACATAAAAGTGACTGATGGCAGCATTCTACTGACGATTACAGGATGGATGTTGAAAGCTGACTTTTTTTTTCTCTAAACGACAATAAAATAGAGTCATTTAGTAACCCAGGAATCTCAAAGCAGAGCCACAAGCAGAGCTGCAGAGTGTGACAGGTTTTGCTTTCATTGTAAAAACTCACAGTTCTTATATGTGCTCTCTTTTCCAGGCCATTGCTGGTAGATCTGTCAAGTTCAATACCACTGTCCACCTCCCTGCTGCCTTCAAACAAGCTGCGAAAAATGTTAGCAAAGTAGCCTGCACTTTCTTCAAGAACATCTCCGTGTTACAGGTAAGGCCGTTTGCCTTCAGTCGATACAGACACATATGAAAGGATTTCAGGTGACCTCATTTAGCTGTCAGCCTGCCATTTTTTCCAGTCTTCACATTTGCGATACTATCTGGAATACTTTTGTACTTTGTGTGCAAATATTTATGCTGCATTATGTAAGAGGAAGGTCAAGTTGTGTGTGTTTGTTTCAGGAGGCTCACAAAACTGCCAAGCCTATCAATGATGTGGTGGAAATCACAGTGGAGAACGAGATCATCAAAGATCTGTCTGAACCCATTAGGATTGATTTTTACCATGAAGCCGTATCTGTAAGTTTGTGTGTTTCTGTGGCCTTTAGCCTGTATCAGTACAATCCCCACTCACTTTATATTACTTAAAGCTAATTCCTTAAATTGAACACCTACTGTACCAAATAGTAACTGCTGAAATTGACTGCAATGTGCTGCAGTACAGATGTCAATAAACACACAGGCTGTCCAATGTGGCTCAGGTGCGGATGCTGTTAAAAGAAAAACAAGACGCTTTTACTTCCGTGACGTCTGCATGTCTACCTCCACGGTGCAGCAAACACACAGAAACCACTTATAGGTTTCTTTTCTAACCTTATGTCTGCCAGAAACAGGCTGTGTTGTTTATGCAATTTATGAGGCTGTTCACTGCTTCTGTGCAATGCACACAACAACACATAAAAGCACCTTTGACTAAACTGTGACGTGGATATTCTTTGACATTGTGGTGACATTGCAGCTCATGTCTCTCCCCTGCTTTATTTCAGAAAAAAAAAACAAGGGCTTGTGTTTCTTGGGACACCAGAAAAGGTGGGAACCATTTAGAGATGAATATTATGTGCTACTTTACATATTTATCTGTACTTTCGTTTATCATAATTTTCAGTAATGAGGACTGATTTGATATTTCCCTGTTGCAGATTCTCTGCAGGTGAACTGGTTGAAGGATGGATGTGAGACAGAACAGAGAGGAGAAAACCACACCGTGTGTCTGTGTAACCATCTGACATACTTCACTGTGCTGGTGGTGAGACATGCGGATACACTGCTTTTCATACAACAAATAAACAACAGACAGAAACCAATAGTGATGAGATTAGTAATGATTTTTAAAACATACACAGAAATCAACAGTCTTCATTGTACCCTGGTGTGTTGTGAAGGCCATGTTGCTCACTGCACTGTTTCCTATGGCAGGACCTGAATCGTCAACCAGTGCCCCACCTGCTGGAGCTTACTGTCATTACATATCTGGGATGTGCCGTATCTCTGATCAGCTGTGTTGCTCTTATAATATATCTCTGCAGGAAAAGGTACAGATGTATTTATGTAATATACAATATATATGTATTTTATTATTTTATTATTTATTTTATTATTTTAACTTTCCACTGTCTTTCAAGGAGGCGATCAAAGGAGCAGTCCTTGCCCATCCACGTGGGCTTAGCTGTGTCCCTCGCCTTCCTCAACCTGAACTTTTTCTTTACTGGAGTCCTGGCTAACGTGGGAGGGGAAAGTGTGTGCACTTGGGTTGGAGCAGTACTTCACTACGCCCTCCTCTGCTCCTTCGCCTGGATGGGCATCGAAGTGTTGCACACTTTCTGGTTGGTCTACATGGTCTTCACCCCCCGCCTGAAGCCCTACATATGGAACCTAGTTGGTTTTGGTGAGTTTCATTTCTGAAATGTACCTCAGGACACATAAAGGTAAAGCACATGTAAGATTCTTGATTATTCTTTTCCAGCTCTTCCTGCTGTTCCCGTTGTCATCCTGGCTGCAATAGGTGATATTTATGGGCTCGTAGAGGTGCCACCAATGGAAGACCCTGATAATCCATATAAGATGTAAGCCTTTCCTTATCTGATCTAAAATTATTTGAAAAGTGAATGAATACAAGCAAATGCTAGAAATGATAAAATCATGCTTTCCTGGCAACAGCAAAACATTTCAAGAGGATTATGGGAATCTTTAATAAAACACTGAGCATGTTTTGAACATCATTTGGCCTTTAAATTAAATTATTATTATGGATTTTCTTCTTCGTCTTCTGACTGTTTGATTTTTCCAGGTGTTGGATGAATATAACTGAGAATAAAGGCTGGCTAGCTTTCTGTTTGACCAACATGACGATTCTGGCCCTCCTGGTGTCGTCTGGCCTTGTGATGCTATTCCTGGTCTACAGGCAGATCCGCACCAGGGATGAATGGAAGCAGAACCGCGTGGCGTTTCTCAGCATCTGGGGCCTCAGCTGCTTATATGGGACTACTTGGGGTCTGGCCTTCCTTGAGTTTGAGCCCATTTCTACCTTTATTCTCTTCATCACCTGTATCCTCAACTCATTTCAAGGTCAGTGCTTTTGCTGTATAGTGATTCCAGCAAAGCCTGTAATGCAATGCAACTTTACCTCAGTGTGTTATGTAGATGTTTTTGTAGCACAGTAGATGGAAAGAATGGAAATGACAGACTCCTTGGACACATGCCATTGGCTTCACAAACATGATGAGCTCATGTTTTTGAACTACTTTGCATTTGTTCTTATTTATGAATACTCAGCTTCAAGATTACTCATTATCAGTCATCAAAAACGATAAAAAAGTGACTTGGAATAATCTCCATGTGCTTTTATAGTCAACTATTTATAGTTGATTGTTGGATGGGAGTATATTCATTGTTGGCTCATACACTGTGACTGTACATGGAGCCAGTGGCCTATTGTATCAGTGTGGGAATGAGACAATGGCCATGATTAATCAAGGCCTTCAGTTGCTGTTGCCTATCAGAGATAAAGCTGTTTCCTCTCACATGCAGCATGCTTGTTTTTGATTCAGCACCAAATATGTGATTTATTAACCCCATTATTACTGTATAGTGGTATCAGAACTTATTTCAGAATGTGTTCTATGCCAGCCATATAACATGCAGTGGCTAAATGCTACATCGATAATTTTATTTCATGCTCCTACCTACAGGTGTATTATTTTCTTAAACATAGAAACAATTTAGAGCCCAATCTAGCTGTTTGCTGACATGACATTATCTGCATGTATAATGGCTTCAAGTTTGTATAGATTAGGATTCTCTGCAACTTCCCTGTTGCTAAAACACACGCTTGGAATGGTATGAACACAAAGACCATCTGATCCAAGCAAAGGCAGGCAGAATAGAAATGACTAATCTATGACTCGTAACAGTAAAACAAGATTAAAGATTATTTTAAAATAGAATAGAATAGAATAGAATAGAATAGCTCTTTATTGTCACTGTTACAAAATCAATGAAAGGCAGTTTGGCATCTCTCCATGTGTGTGAAGTTCACAATAGTGTAAGTATTTAAACGATAATGCAGACAAATTTGCATTTACACAAGAAAGATATGTACAAGTTATACATACACCTGCATACATACGGATACACTGATAAACTGAATTGTTACGATATCTTTGTAAGAACTACCACATAAATGATACCACTGATTATTTATTGTAGAAGACCTGTATTATATTTTTTCAGCAGAAGTTGTCATAATAATATGTAAAGGTTTCTTTTTCACAAAACAGAATATAATTTCTCATTTTTGTTCTTAATTTTTAGAGTCATTGTTCAGCTACATCCAGGCAGCTGATAAAAGCATGAGTGCATTGGTTTATATTCCACTTCTGTACACTGTAAAGTAATTTATTTTTTAAAATTGTTTAACTAAAAAAAATATTAAAATTATGCAATATCTTTAATTTTAGAAAAAAATATTTTAAGGCTTTTGAATCATTTTAGAAACGTGTGAAATAAGCTATTCTGCTGAGGAATGGGGGCATTTACTGCAAATAACAAATACTAAAGGCTCATTTTTGTATATTTTATATCTGAGAACGTTTTGCCACTGACTTATTCTTACTGCAAATCATGCTCGTTTACTGCTAGCATATTTACTGCAAATTTTCTGTCCCTATCACACTAACGTCAAAGATTTTGTAAAACAATCAGATACTGTAACAACTGAGTGAAAACAATACATTTTGAATCTTGGTTTCTCGTCTGTCCCTCACAGGTTTCTTCCTGATGCTGCGATTCTGCATGCTGGACTGGATGCAGAAACAGGCTGGTGGCTCTGGTCTTGGCAGCAGCAGCACCGGATCTACCAGGCAGCACATGCTCCAGGCTCAGGAGAAGAGTTAAATGAACAAAGATGCAGAAGCCGTACTTTGAATGTAAAAATACTGCCAGTATGCCACCAGTGATGGAGGAGCTGGAGGTTGGCCAGGACGTTTCTCCTGGACGATTGTTCTGATGAAATGTGACTGTCAGGTGTGGTAACTGCAGGAGAATATGAGCTACAGCTGAAACAAAAGTAAAGCGGGTTCTCCATGTATCCTATGTTTCTTAACTCTGTAACTTGGAAGTAACGAGCACAGGTCAGCTGTACAGGCAAACACAAATATGACCTGCTGTGAAACTGTAAAAGTGAAGATGGGTCAGTATCTCTTCCCAGACATAATCCAGCTACAGTAACTTCCCAAATTTTGAGTGTACAGTTTTTACAAAAACATAGTTTGTACAAACTATGTTTTTTGATCACTCTAAATTATTTATTCTTGAGCTTGTGTTCAATTTAGTAATAATCACAAGAGGAGAAAAAAACATTTTACAAATTATATTTGCTGTTTATTTATATCTCTAGATGTCACACATTCTGAGTTATAATTAATTTTGGTGGCTAGCTAAATATAATATATTAATACTTCAGTCAAGTTGCATTACAAAAAGGCATTTAATCACTTGATTCTTCTAATTTAGGCCAGTGGCAAAGAAATGACAGTATCACTCAGGAACTCCGTATTCAGGCCTAAAGCCTGCGTTTGCAGAAAAGCTAGACTGGCTCTAGTTATACAGGAGGGGATGTCAAAGTTCAAACTAACGTATGTGAAATTAGAAACTGTAAGTTGGAAATAATTATGAATTATTCCCAACACGGAAATTGCGGAACACGGAAATGGATGCAGGTTACTGTGCTGTGATTTCTGTTCTATTGTATAAAAAAAGAAAGCTATATAATACTACTGATGATGTTTTGAACTTTAGATAAGCTTTTTATTTTATATTTTGTATCATGTACGCTTTTGTATAGCTGCTTCCTAAGTTGTTTAAAGTAGCACTTTAGTCATTTAAACATGTACTTGTTGAGCCTCAGTGAGTTTTCTTTTGTACTGTTTTGATATGCAGATTATAAATTCCATATTTGTCCACACTATAAATTAATAACTGAATATTTTATAAATGAATCCAGAGTGACTGTTTTTTTTCCCAAACCTGATTATCACACCTTTGTCTTTAAAATGGGCCAAAATGCGTTTATTTGGTTGGATGTGTTCCAGTATTAAATAGAAATGTACAATTGTTATGTATTTCATTGGTGTTATGTTTCAGTCATGTCCAGCAGAACTCACATGTGTAAGCTTTTAGATACTGTGATGTTTGCACTTTTTTCAAAATTTTAAAATTAAAATATCTGTGTATATTTAGGTTTTCTGGACATATATTGACTTTTAATAAAAAAAATCTTTTGGTTAAAAATGTCAAACTGCTGTGTGTTTGTCTAAATGCATGCCACACTGCACAACAAGAACATTTGCAGCTTGCTGTTTTCCTGCTCCCTCCCTCTTATCTGCTTCCTCCCCTGGGTTTTGTTTTGTTTTGTTTTTTCTTAATTGTTGCTTTCTTGCTGCTTGTTTTCCGTCTCTTTTGTGATACAGTGCGTACGTATTTGGTGGAAGAAGCCAGCCCGATAGTTCAAAGAAAAACTTCATGGCCTTTCTTAATGCCTTAAAAGACTTTCATTAATGAATTTCATAATATAGCGCTTTACTATTTTTTTTACCCTTTAGTAATAAAGTACATCCTTGCTCCTAGCATCTGCATGTCACATTATTCTGTCTTTTCAGACATGGTGTCTTTCAGAGGACAGGTCTTTGTTCCAAAGATTCAATGGAAACATTGTTTCATCATCCTTAACATGTAATATATTCATAATAAACTAAATGAAACAGAACACTTTACATTGACTTTCCCTATTGAAATGAATAATAATACATTATATTAAATATGCAGGGCCTAGCCTGGCGACCCCAACTGAATACAGACACCCTGGTTGGGAGGCAAACCCCTGACCTGACGTTCCAAAGAGAACAATCCAGTACAATATACACATTGTGCAAAAATCAAGTCTTAAAATCAGTGTTCAAATTCATAATTGGTAGAGTTTAGCGTTTAAAGGATAAAAAGATTATTGAAATTACATGTATAATTCCTTGAAGCTTAAAAGTTCACATTTTGAGGTTAATCAAAGAATTTGAAACTAGCACATGGTGAAAATATGCAAACACCCCAGGACCCTCTTGATGTGAGGCATCTGAGCTTAAAAAGTTACTGTTGCATTACTAAATAACTTAGCTGCCAACAGTTACTTGCTCTGTGGTGAGCCTGTCATGGTTTTTGCTGTTTAGGAAACAAGACCCATCACTTAAAATTGAATTATTTTGTAATACACTACTTTGTTTTTTATGCATTGCACAAAAGGTCTACTAGAGAACCTACAGGCCTCGAGAGCCAGTGTCCTGCAGGTTTTAGATCTCACCCTGGGTCAACACACCTGAATCAAATGATTAGTTCATTACCAGGCCTCTGGAGAACTTCAAGACATGTTGAGGAGGTAATTTAGCCATTTAAATCAGCTGTGTTGGCTCAATGACACATCTAAAACCTGCAGGACAACGGCTCTCGAGGCCTGGAGTTCCCTACCCCTGGTCTACAGCTTTGAATGTGTCCTGGATTTTTGCGGGTGTGCTGACATGGATAAATTTGTTTCATCACCTGACACCTCAGAAAATTGGCACATTCTGTTCAAGGACCTCTCTGCCTCATGCTTCTAACAGGAATGCTCTAATTACACATGTGCTTTTTACACACTCGCATCAAGTGCCAAAGGGCCAATATAACTGAGAGAAGTGATAGGGACATGACAACAACAATGTGATGATACTATTTTTTTTTTCAGTAGTTACAGACAGGACAGACATGACTGGGGGATAGGAAAGGGAGAAAGAAAGAAAGAGAATGAAGGAAAGAAAAACAGAGGGGAAGAAAAAAATCAGCTGGATCACCTGTTGAGAGAAAAAAAAGTGATGATACTATTATTTGTAGCATCCTGTGATTACTTTTTTTGTCATCTTTCTTGCCTCAGTGAAAACACATTTAGTCCCTCTTTTGTACTGGAACAATAATATGTCGATCATGGGTAAAGAAGATCTGTAGGGTGGATGCATTGGGGAAAAACCAAGCTGGCAGCAGACGTGTTGCAGGCATCACACAGGTGTCTCCAGGCTCTTTCACGTCTGTCACATATACTTAGTGTGAACCTGTCCTCGGAGCATGGTGCACTGATGGTCGATCTGTAAGTTCTAGTGTTCTCTAACAAATGCCAATTGAGCTGGATTGTGCTTGTCTGTGAGCACGAATAAAGAACGTTGGGCCCTCATGCAAAGTGTTGTGTCATCAGAAACATGCACCCGAGTAGCCCACTGGAGGACACTTTCTGCTGTTACTCTTTACACAAAGGAGCAGATAACAGCACTGCTGCTGGGTTGATGTTCTTCTACAGACAGGTCCAGGTCTTTTTGTCCATTACCTGCCACCTAGTACCACTCTCCTGAGACATGGTAAATGCAGTGGCGGTCCTAGCCTGTTTGGCGCCCTGGGCGAACAATCCCCCCCCCCCCCCCCACACACACACACACACACATAAAACATATTAAGGATTATACATTAACATAAAACTGTTGTCGGAACTATACTTTCGCCAAAGAAACATACACACATATGAAGAGAGAGAGAGTGTATGCATTGTATGCAAACGGCTACCAAACAGCCATCATAATTCGTCATACAATAAGAACAGGACAAATCAACAATTGACAATGACTAATTAATATTAAAATCTGTAACATAATGTATTGTTTGGAGTTTAGTCTGTTACTGTTGCTATTTTTACCATTTCTTCTTGGAGCAACTGTAACCCACATTATTTCCTTAGGGATTAATAAAGTATTCTGATTCTGACTGTTTCAGGATGACCTGCCATTATCCAATGACACATCTGTTTACCTGTATCTTTTGCTCGTTTCTCCTCCTCCTTTTCTCTTTTTTCTAAACTGAGCACCTGATGGCTTTGAACTTTTCTTGTCCATCTTCCACTGGTTTTAATTTTGCACTCCAGTATGAACACAAATCCTCCAACTCGAGGATCACCACAACATAACCTAATAGACCTACACCTTAGTTCACAGATTCACTTTGTCTAGGGTTTATTTCTGGGATTTCACACAACCCAGGATTCAAATCATGAATACATAATGGACTTGGATTTACATCATTATGAATGAAATGTGCTCTATTTGGAAGCAGCTGGCCTCCTCCCCTTTCGACAGGCTGTGTGTGAGACTTTAAATCATCAAACTGTAAATTATAAATTTTAAATTGTTATTGATCCCTTTACCCCGAGTCCTAAAGCGTATATTTATTTTCTTACTCTTCTTATATTTATTGTTTGTTTACTTGCACTGCTGTAACTGGAGCCTCGTCTCTCTATATACTGGACTGTATGTAGCGGAGATAAAGTTTACTTTGACTTCAGCAGCGAGCAGGCGCACTGAGGGCTCTCGCGCTCACTTTTCGTGTATAGAATTTCGAAAAAACATCAGTGCAAATTATAAGTCCGTATAATAATGTCTGGTGTTTTTGTGTTTGTTGTTTTGTTTTTATTTTGTTTTATTTTGCGAGTTGGTTATTAGATGCTGCTCCAGCCAGCCAGAGAATCCCCCGCCGCCCCGCCCTGTCCTCTCTGCGCCGCAAGCAGCAGGCGCACCTCGCAAACGGAGGGCTCCCTTACTCCCAGCAAATTGGCGATAGAAAACCGATCGGTGCCTATGCCATTCTCAAATATGCTCTGGCTGATGTCGGGGCAGCATGAGTACGAGCAATTTTTTTTTTTTTTTGCCGATGCCCGTGATGCCGCCCCCACCACGATGCCGCCCCGGGCAACCGCCCGTGTCGCCCGTGTCAAAAACCGCTACTGATTGGCATGGATGTGCCATCCTGGAGGAAGTAGACTACCGTTGTAACCTGTATGAGTTGTCGGTAGCAGTAGCGACGAGGAATCTAGAAAACGCTAGAGAAAGATCAGTCAGAAAGGAGCAATGGTCTGTCACCACTACCTGCAAAGTCATTCTGTTTTGCTTCTCCACTGCACCTGTTGCATTTATTTGCACCAACACTGGTCCAGTGGATTTCCAACGATTTATGGTTCCTAACTGGACAAGATGCTAACTTAACTAACTTTAACAGAATTTGTGTTATACTGTGAAAATCATGTTTCTCTCTCTCTCTCTCTCTCTCTCTCTCTCTCTCTTTTTTAGCAATATATGTGATTTTGAGCTCTTAAAATGTTAAAAACATAGCGCAGCATCTGATGTTTTATGTTTAAAATTTCCTCGCTTAGTGCTCAAACCAAACTTACGTGATGATATGACAACATAACGTTCTCTGAATACCATTTTCTTTTTATTTATTTCAAAGTCTTCCTGACAGATACAGTATGTTCGTACACGTATACGCAGTTATATACGAAGAGTCAAAAATACTGCAAGATCACGTGACGACGTCTCCTCCTGAGCAGCAGCCGGTTGTTTACGGGGTGATGAGGACGCACTGCTGGCCAGCTGTCAAAGTCATTAGACAGGAGGAAAAACAGCGCAGGTACCACTGGGGAGCACGGCTTTGAACCCGTCGTCAATTAGCGGGCATAGTTTATGTTAAATGTGTTCGTGTTCGGAAGTTTTAGCACTATCTGAATTTAGACAGAGAAACGGGAGAAAAGGGAAGTCCGTTTGCTACAAGCTAGCCGCAAAGAGCCCAGACGGTACAGGAGGTAAGAAGCTCCGCATTCAAAATTAAAGCCAAAATTACAATTAGCCAATTCAATTTGTGAGAAATTAAAGCTGTGTCGCTTGTTAAAAGATGGGGAATTTCTGCTGTTCGGGAAAAAGCAAAGCAAAACAAAAACAAACAAACAAAAAAGCAACTTCGTGGTTTTTCTCAAAGAAATCAAAGCCATGATATGCAGTGAGTCGGCTCAAACAATAAGCTAACGGGCTAATATAATTTGGATAGTCTCATGTTCTAACTGTTGTTAATGTTAAGGTAAGCTAGAACAATTTTTCCATTTTATTAATTGTTACACTTTTTTGCTCATTCACTAAATATCACTATATATTCATCGCGCACGTATTTTCATTTTTGGATAGCGGTAAATGCTTAGTAACGAAAAACCTGATAAACGTGAACTTGACTGACAAAATTGACAACAAAATGTAGCAAGGTTGCCTTGAAAAATAAAGAGAGAATGTGCGAGAAAATAGAGAAAGCTCTTTTCTACCAGAGAGACACTAGATGTTTGTAACTTTATTTTGAAAGTCTTAAGCGGAAGTAGGGTTATTGTTTTAGTAAGAAAACACCGGCTGCTGCTGTTTTGCGTTGACAGATGTTTTATTTTATGCCTTTGTGAGGTAGGCAGGGGACTGGCAAGAGAGCTATTAGATCATATCCGTATATAGAATAATTCTCTAGCCTTAAAAACAACATTTTACACAGTTAATTTAAGAGGAAAACAATCTTCACATTATTATTTATTAGATTCCCAACAAATGTATTTCACAAAGGAGGGAATAACGTGCCATTGAAAGGGCTGCTTCTGCTCAGCACAACAGTACCGTGTTTTACAAACCAAAAAACACATATTAAAGATTGTTACGGTGGTCCACTCTAATAATTACATAAAACAATAGACAAACTGTGACTGCAGCAAACAAAAAAAACCAAAAACAAAAAAACTGCTTGCTTTTGTTACTAGAGACTGTCTGTTATCGTCTTTACCTGCCTGTAGCTCCTCCTGCACTGCTGAACACACATCTTGAATGGAATGCACGGACAGATAAAACCTTTTTTTCGTTGTAATTGCAGAACATGCTGGCATGCTTACATACTTGTTGAGACCAGTAGAATACATGATGTGTACAGATAGATTTCAGTATGATTCGTTTCACCTACTGATTCCTGATCATTTTTCTTCTATAAAAACTACCCTCCTTGCCATCTTGTCTTTGTTGTGCAATGTACAACTGTAAGCAAAATATAAGAAAGCTTGGAAGCAATTTTGAAATAGTTCTCATTGGGAATATTTCTTGATTCCTTTACAAAAGAGATCTTCAAAAGCAGGATTTGGCTAACTATTGGTTATGTTTTTTGGGTCTGTTAATGAAAAGAATATGAAGTGAATGAGGATGCAACCACTTGGTTCATGAACACAATTTTCCTCTGAAATGCAGCAATTTTCCTGAACAATAACAATTTTTGTTACCAACCTCATTTTTTTTAAATCATCTTTGTCAATGTGGAAAACAAAACAATATGCTTATTTTGTTTTTATGTTATACATTGTCTTTGCCTTACGTAATTTATCTGTATTTGTCTCTCTATTGTTTTCTCATGTTTTTAACTAATTGTGAAGTACTTTGGTCAACTCTGTTGCTTTTAAATGTGCTATAGAAATACATTTGATGTGATTTGAATGCTACCAATTTTCAACCAGCTTTGGGGTTGCAGTTACTGGAGCATAATATACAGTACTGATTATCTAATGGATAAAAATAACAGGGATATGGATTCAATTCAGTCAAACAATCTAACAGTTAGATTTATTGTGCTTGGAAAAATCTATATATGCAGTAGTTAAGTGTTTCTTAACATTGGACAGTTGACCTACTCAGCAGTGTACTTTGTGGTTATTTTTATATTATAGCCTGATTTTGAAACCACAGGGAGAAAGTCAGTTGAAATCCAGAATATCACCATTGCATGAAAAGATCTCCAGTGATGGCTGCTTAGTTTTAACTCTCTTTGAATGCTGAATCCTTCTTGTGTTGTGTAATCTTCAGGATCGTTAGCGGAGTTGCATAATACCTGTTGCATTTCGCACATATGGAGATTCACACCAAGTCATCCTTCGCTTTAATGAGGCATAGGCAGCTTAACGCAGCCATGAAGGCAGCACTATCTTTTCTGTTGTTGAGTGATGAGTCAACAGCTGTGAGCCTGTTTGACTCATTGATTGGTAAATTATCATGAGGTAAACAGGTGGTGTGCTGGTGAGTTTGTGCGTGAGGAACAGATGCCTAATGATTGAAGTGAAGCATGCACCTCACATGCACATAGGCACAAGCAGCAGCCCATTAATGATGATTAATGCAGAATATAATAAGAGTTAATAAGCAGCTCATCATATCAAGTTGTGGTCATGTAATTGAGCTGTAAATTGCACATTCCACACTGACAATACAGAAAGCCACTGATATTTTAAACTGCTCCTCCCATATTCAGACTACTTTTGCAGTCTTATAATTTCTAATTTGGTTTTTATTTTTAAATAATTATTTCCCTTTTAACAGAAGTTAAAGGCTGAACAACCTTCAGCATCCTCCACGCACAAAGAAAAAGGTCCATGTCATAGCCTTATAAATTGTGTTTCTCCACTTGACTACCTCTGCCAATAAGTGATACACTGAAAATCAATCACTGGACATTTCTCTGACTGCTGAGAATTTATTTACTCTCTTCTTTACCAATAAGAATTTTCTTCTTCTGGTTCTGTTGGACAGGTTGTTTCAGAGGTTCTCAGAAAAAGACAGGGGACTATAGCACACACAGCCGGTCTTCAGTTCTCGCTGGTTTTGCCCTGTTGCAGCGGCACCATGGCCAATCGTGAAGAGTCCAAGAAGATGAATGGCAATTCTGGCGACTCTTCTACCCTTTTGGAAACACCCAAAGAGAGCATGCAGCTTAAAAAAGAGATCTCATTGCTTAATGGAGTCAGTCTGATTGTAGGAAACATGATAGGCTCCGGGATCTTTGTGTCCCCGAAGGGTGTCCTCATTTACAGTGCCTCTTACGGACTCTCACTAGTCATTTGGGCGATTGGAGGTCTATTCTCAGTAGTTGGGGCCCTTTGTTATGCTGAGTTGGGCACCACAATCACCAAATCAGGAGCCTCTTATGCATACATACTGGAATCATTTGGTGGTTTTATTGCATTTATTCGTTTGTGGACATCTCTGTTGATCATTGAGCCCACGAGCCAGGCAGTCATAGCCATCACATTTGCAAACTACCTGGTGCAGCCGCTCTTTCCAACATGTGAGCCACCGTATGCGGCATCCAGGCTCATTGCTGCAGCATGTGTTTGTAAGTACTTTAGTTCTGTTTATGTCCAACTTCTTTTTGCTCTAGCCTTTTCTGCAGTAGTAAGTATTCTTCTCTTTTCAGGCCTGTTGACATTCATCAACTCTGCGTATGTAAAGTGGGGCACCCGTGTTCAGGACATTTTCACCTACGCTAAGGTGGCAGCCCTGATCGTCATTATAGTCACTGGCATCGTCAAGCTATGCCAAGGTGAGTGGTGACGACAGTACTCACCTTTTCACGTAGTTTGGAAATTATGATTAAATAACATCCACAGACAGATGATCCCTTGGCTTTAGTGCGTGTTGGAGGTTTTCTGGGTGTCAGGAAAATTAATTTTGTTTTGGACGCATAATTGATGGGATGTCTATTTGTCAGTTACGAACTTTTTAATCAGGATTTCAGTCCTGAATTATCAGTGCAGCTAAAGAAAGTTAACAATGTAGCTGTAAACCCAGTCTTGAAATAGTACAGAACTTTCATAAAAGTGAATGTATCCTCCAGGTCTTAAAGAAAACCCAATGCAAAAGCAGTCTTGGAACTCAGTGGATAGTCCTCTAGTTTACCTGGTCAGGCCAACAACTATTTATGGAGTCTTCAAGTAAAGTCAAGACATCTTACTCTTCTCTGTGCTGGTCATCGCCTGCAAATGCACACTATTAAAAAAAGAAAATAAAACAAAAAAACTAGATCATCAGATGGCAGCCACCAGTCTCAAGTAATCCTTCTTTTGATCAATACAAAGACTGGTTAACTTCATCCACACAAAGTCTACTCTAATGTGGTTGGTGAATAAACCCAAATTATAAACAGAAACCAGAATGCTCCCAGTTCCAAAGATCAAGTCAATTAATATTAAGGTCTGTATAATCATACAGATATGCATTAATCCTGATTAATGGATTGCTTTAGATTGTTATCATTTCTGAAGGCCCTGCTGACCTTCAGAAATGATAACACTTCTGCTTAGGAGTAAAGCAGAGATCTTTGCATGGAAGTTTATGATAAAGTGACTCTAGACATTGCTTCAGTAAACATTTTCCTAAGGACTTTATGGTCTTAATCGCAAGTTCAATGTCGTAATGAATATGGTATAAAATTTTGAACATTACAGGTTCATTTAGAATAAAATGAGTGATAAACCAGGGGCTACCTCAAGTTAGCTACTAATTACCATATGAATGTGACCTCAGAATCCTTTTATAACTGCTTGGTGCTACAAACCAAACTGAAATCTCGGGAACCATCAACACCAGAACACCTAATGCTGTGTATCTGTGGCATCTTGTCACTGTTAATTTGAATGCAATGAAATTTCACAGACTGTTGCTTTGATTGTCATGTTTCCATTTTAGGTTACACAAGCAACTTCGAATCATCCTTTCAGGGGTCATCTACCGACCCTGGTGACATTGCACTAGCGCTGTACTCTGCCCTGTTCTCTTACTCTGGCTGGGACACTCTCAACTTTGTAACTGAGGAGATCAAAAGTCCTGAAAAGTACATTTTCTTTAAAAAAAATTTTTTTTTTTAATATTATTATTATTTTCCTCATTAGAAAAGATGTGACAAAAATACTCAGCCTGATCAAATACCCTGTTTTTCCAGGAACCTGCCCCTGGCGATTGCCATCTCTATGCCTATTGTCACCATTATTTACATCCTCACTAATGTTGCCTATTATGCTGTTCTGGATGTCAGAGCTATACTGACCAGTGATGCAGTGGCAGTGGTGAGTAAACAAACTGAAGAGAAGCTAATGAAATGGAAAACTATGCATGTGTGTGAGTTTAAGTTGTTGAACCAATTTCTGTTTACTGCTTAGATGTTTGCTGATCACACGCTTGGTGTAATGAGCTGGACCATTCCCATTGCTGTGGCTTTGTCCTGCTATGGAGGCCTCAATGCATCTATTATAGCTGCATCCAGGTAGAACAAATATGCAATGATTTAAGAACTGCAATAAATATGCTGTGGAGATTTCTTTTTTTTTAACCGTTTATTTTTAGGGGATAATTTTTCTGTAAATAGCATAAATGGCATCCATGTTATCTATTATTTTGTGTCCAGGTTGTTCTTTGTGGGATCTCGTGAGGGTCACCTTCCAGATGCTCTGTCCATGATCCATATACAGAGATTCACTCCGATTCCTGCTCTGATCTTCAATGTATGTAAATAGAAATGTAGATTATAGTGGGAATCCTCTCATTACTACTCCTTGATTGCATTGTTGAAACTCAAGGGTGTCAGATTCATTTCATGTGTGGGGAAATGAAAGGACCTAATACAAACTGCTATTGTGGGGAAAAAAGGATCTGGGTGATATAGGGTTACCACGGACTGCTAAATTGTTACATTTGCAGTGTTATTGTTGCAGACATGCTGATTTTGGTCCTTGTTGTGTAAGTGCATTGATTTTTATGGCTGAGAATAGTGTTAAGTTCAGCTAACATCAGGCCACCATGGCTGAGGCGATGATTATAGAGACCTTGTTGATGTGCATGGATTGTTTAAATGTTAAATAATGCCACATTCATGTAGCAGCAATGCTCAAACATTGAACAGGGCCATAAACCGTAAGGGGCCCTTGGCACCCTTGTCCCAATGCACTTGCTCAAACTATGAAATAAACTCAGATTCTGGTGTCATTTTCCCCATCTGCTGTCCAGTGTGTCATGTCGCTGATCTACCTGACAGTGGAAGATGTCTTCCAGCTTATCAATTACTACAGCTTTAGCTACTGGTTCTTCATGGGGCTGTCCATCGCTGGCCAGATCTACCTGCGCTTGAAGGAGCCAGACAGACCCAGACCTCTTAA
Organism: Oreochromis niloticus; assembly: GCF_001858045.2. NCBI lineage: Eukaryota > Metazoa > Chordata > Actinopteri > Cichliformes > Cichlidae > Oreochromis > Oreochromis niloticus. The sequence goes on from NC_031965.2 coordinate 35,670,977, forward strand.
GGTATCCTAATGTGAATATGCCTAAGGACAGTACAGAGAAATGCAAAGTATTTGCAGTAGCTTTCTTTTTGTTTTACCATTAAATCATTTATTTACAAACATAATACTAACTGATTATTGTAGTGGCGAAATAAGAGAATGTAGCTTCATATTTTTTCTAATTTATTCTTTTTATGGGCACCAAAGTACTAAAACTCCATGTTCAGTGTGAATATGGGGTGCATGTAATGTTAGAATGTGGTGTCGCTCATTTTTATGTGTAATTATATGTAATTATTGTATAAAAAAGTAATGGAACAGTTTTAATTTGGCTTTATTTAATGCATTAGAAATAAAAAAAAAAAATAAAAAATAAAAAACAGCTTCTACACACATTTTTCTGCTTTGCCAACATTATGCTGACTGTTTCACTAATAAGTAAAGTTACAGTAAATGGATGGATGTTACACTGGGGTATGAAGAATGTCACAGTGTAGGTTTACTCATCTAAAATCAAAAATAATGATGATGAAGCAAATATTTTCATACTATGTTTTTATTTAGGAGGGTCTGTTTTTGAACTCGTGACTCTCTCTCTGCAGCTCTCATTATTATACCCAGTGGTGTTCTGCCTCTGTACCATTTTCCTGGTGGCAGTTCCTCTCTACAGCGACACCGTCAACTCCCTGATCGGCATTGCCATTGCCCTTTCCGGTGTTCCAGTCTACTTCCTGGGTGTCTACCTGCCAGAGTCCAGACGACCACCTGTCATCACTAAGCTGCTGCGTGAGTGCACCACATGGAAAGCAAGAAGGATTTGTCATTTTCACTTAACTTCACCTGAGCCAACTAACCAACACGGTGTTGTCTGTTCTCTGCAGGTTCTCTGACTGACTTCACCCAGTACACCTGCTTCTGTGTGCTGACTGAGATGGACAAAAGTCAATAGACCCTGTTACACTTTAAAACCCAGGAGTGTGTGCATCCTCACAGCCACCAGAAGTGGCTTTCAGCTGGATAGAACAAACACTCCTTTGTTGCACTGTCCACAGTCATCTCAGAGTTGTTTACAGCACTGAAGGTGCTGCAACAGATGCACATATTCACCTAAAGATTTTTGTTCTGGGAAAACATTTCGAGGTGGAGTAGAGAGGTGGTTATACAGTTTATTTATTATTAATCCTTATTAAGTTTAGCAGGTAATTTTATATACTATATGCCTTTTAAACAGTATATGCCTTTGAGACTTCACTGGTGCTATGAACATGACTGCAGGGACCAGAGCACTATGCAGGTAAATATTCTCTCCTGGGTTCTAACTAAAAGGTGTGAGTGTGTTTAACATTGATCTAAACTATTGGTCCTAATTATTTTCTAATGAAAAAGGGGAGAAAATACTGCTGCTGCTATTTGAGGACAGTGACTCATCCCTGTAATGTCATTGCCTTTATTTACTCTTGGCCTCATTGCTTGTAGTTTCTTACTGCTTTTTTCCAACCAACATAACATGTTTTCCATGTGTGTTGTTTTTTTGTTTTTTTTCCTTCTTTTTTTTAATACTGTTGTTATTTTTGAAACAATATGCACTATTTCTTTTTGTTCTTAATCATGTCCACACAGACACATTCCACATCTTTAGTCCAGTTGTGGAACTTCTGCACATCCTGTCTTCTAAAGTAAACTATGCTCCTGACATCTTGGGCGTTTCTCAATATGCGTACTTGCGTTCTCGTGTACTCGTGATACGTCATCAGTCGGAGACCAAGTACTGTTCCAATTCGAAGTACGCATCAAGCCGAGAACGCGAAAAAGTCCCGGATGTGTTCTCGCTCCGCCCGTTTTATCGAGCATGCATCGGTGTGGACTTGGTACAGCTAAATATCCCAGAATGCATTTCGTCCGAAACTCAACAGCGGACTCAATTCAATTCAATTCAGTTTTATTTATATAGCGCCAAATCACAACAAAAGTCGCCTCAAGGCGCTTTATATTGTACAGTAGATTGCACTTATTGTGCAATCTCCCGGCACATCGTTTTCAACCCCCACCCCCCGCTCGCGGTCTTCTCACTACTCAGGTTAAAGAAACTCCAGCAGCTGTCTATAGTATTGAGTGTCCACTAAAATAGAAATAAAAGCGTTCTAACATCTCACCTGCTTGTTTTTATTAAGGTCTGTACACGTATGTACACTATTGTTATTAATAGAGGTTTCACTACTGAGGTTAAAAATGATATATAAGTCACTTAGATCACTTCTAAATGTTAATGTTTGGTTTATTTCAGTGTTTTATTTGTTCCTGAGTAAACCGGTTTGGCTGTGATTAAAGTTAAGCTTCATAACATGTTACTCACAGTTAAATTAAGAGGGAACGGCAGTAAAAACTCCGGACCTGTGACATCATCACGTACGCAGGTGTTCCAATTGTACAAATCGCGAGTCCGTGCTCGCGTTCTCGGCGGGTACGTACTCACCGAGAACGCAAGTACGTACTCGCGTACTTGAGAATTGAGAAACGGCCCTTGTATCTCAGAATCTTCATTTCATCTCAAAAGAGGACCTTTTAGTTTCAGATTTGTGCCATGGTCAGATTTGGAGCTTTAGTTTTAGTCCAGTCTGCCAGCTGCTTTTTGAAAACGAACTGTAAAATTCCATAATTATTAGTTTAAATGATCTGTCCTGTCAAAACCTGACTGCAAATGAGAAAAGTTGCAGAAGAAACAGCTAGCCTAGCTGGACTACAGATATAAACCTGGGACATTCTGAGTAAACGTCACAGAGCGATCACTGTTAAAAACCAACTTCTCAGTTGTGTAAAAGTAGAATAGCCTGTGTTATTCCTTTCTGCTTACTTTAATTGATTTGCTACAGAGCAACGGCCAGCATCTTACGCAAGATGTAGTGAATTGTGGAATTATATGTAGCAATATGTGTGACTTGGCAAGGTAGATGTTTTATAATAGAGGTTGTTTTGGGGTTTTTGACAGGGAGAGTTAGATAGAAGCAGCTCAACTGATCAGTCCAATTCTGAGTACATCTAATACTGCTGTTTAGTCAAAGCAGTCCCTGTCTCAGAGGTATGATCCTGAGACTGGTTTTATCCCAGGAATATAATGAGTGTGTCTGTGTTATCCTTTGCCTGGCTTGAAAAACACTGGGAACATGTCAGAAGCAAAACATTCAGTCTGTTCAGGGTCTTCCATTTTGAAATTAGACTAAATAAAACATTCAGCAGACGTCCTGCCGTTTCATCTGCTCTGTGTAGCTTGAAGTTGGTTTCATTAAGATTGATTAGCATTTTAGCTATTTTTGACTCACTGCATTTTAACATTAAACCACATGTTTTCCAAAATGACTATCAAATCCAAGTAACTAAAAGCAAAATGAGAAATTGAGTGAAGCTGACTGTGACAGGAAGATGGTGCCTTTGCTTGGCTTGACTTCACCCTGCCTACGTTGTATTGTATTTTATGCTTTTATATCAGCCCTAACGTTTAATATATGGATCTATGCTGCTGTGATTTACGACCGTTCATCCTTGCGCCACATCAAAGAGTCTATGGAACGTCTTTATGATAACTGGGACTGTTATAGAAAAACTTTCCCCCCACCATTTGTGCACTCTTCCACCTCACCGGATTACTTTTTGCTACCTGCGAAACGTGCCCTAAGCAATTCCAAGAAGAAATCGAGGAAAAGAGGCTGTAGGGCCGGTGTTGTGCCAAAAAGTGATTTCCGGCATTTGCCAAAAACTGATTGCTTGTATTTAAACTGCTATAAATAACTTGTTGATCTACAATATGTGAAACATATGTCAAATATATCCCTCATGAATTATATCAAGTCAACTTGACCAACAAACAACATTCCTGTAACAAGGTAGAAGCCGCAGTCACTTTTTGGCAGTGACTTTTATGTATCCTTTATTTATGCAGTTAAAAAAATTCTTGTTTACTTTAAAAATGTGTCTTTTAAGAGTAATCTGGCCAAGACGACAGCTGAAATTGCAACAAATGAAAAAATAGTTCTGTAAACACATTTTAAGTGGACAAAAGGAAGCTGATTGATTATAATTAAGTACAATAACACAGCTACAAAGATAACTGAGAAACAAGTAATTTTTTTTAAAATTCTGTACATAACCCCTTTGCAATACCTGTTCACCGAAGTCTATTTAGCAACATACGTAACGATATTACACATAAAAAAAACACACGGAAATCACTTTTTGGCAGGCAATCACTTTTTGGCACAACACCGGAAATGATGTAAATGCTCTTATTCAGTCTTTTAATAGGGAATGCACATCCATCTTGGATCAAGTGGCACCTATTAAAACAAGCTCGGCTTTACAAAAGAAGACATGCCCTTGGATAAATGAGTCTATCTTAAACTTAAGGAGAATATGCCGCAAAACAGAACGATTCAATTCAATTTTATTTATATAGCGCCAAATCACAACAAAAGGAAGATGGAAGAAAACCAAACTTGACGTACACAGGCTCCATCTTCGAGATCTCATGCTCTCCTTAAATGACACGGTGAAAACTGTTAGATCAGAATATTTTTCTAGACTCATATCAAAAAACAAGACAAATCCCAAGTTTCTTTTTGACAAAATTAGTGCCATTGTCTCCCCAGATGTGGTACCTTTTAGATGTACTCTAGTAATAAGCTCCTCCGATTTTTTTTTTTTTGTTGATAAGATTAAAGAAATCAATGCTAAAATCTCCCCAAGCCTTTCTTGTTCTCTGAGTCAGGCACTCCCTTTGTACTTCTGGTCAACTTTTACAACTGTAACTTATGATGAAATAGCAACCCTGGTGGACAAAATGAAGCCATCCTCGAGCCCCTCAGACATTATCCCCTCTAAGCTTCTTATTAATGCCTTTGACACCATTGGTCCTTGGGTTGTGAACCTTTTTAATGTTTCTCTTCAGACTGGGGTGTTCCCCAGCTTTTTTAAACATGCCGTTGTGGAACCAAGGCTCAAAAAACCCGACCTGGACCCAACACTACTTCAAAATTTAAGACTGTCAATAGAAAATTGTAGTCAGTATAATCTTTTAATAATCTAAGTTTGCATATGATAGAATACTGCATGATGACCTCTTTATAACTCAGACTGTTTTGATCCACTGTGACCCGTTGTCATGCAGGGAAGGAGCAGTACCTGCTAGATAAGAGCTTAATAAGCAGTTTCACTTTGTACCAGGTAGAGGAGCCTCTCCTGGCACACACGCCACACACACACACACACACACACACACACATATCCGCACATGCTCACACACACATATCCGCACATGCTCACGCATCAACATTCCACTGAACAAACGTATTCACTGTTGTATTACTCTTCTTGTTTATAAATAAAGACCAGGGCAGTGGCAGAGCGCGAGTCTCGGAGCCCTCACTCCAAGTGCGAGTGCTCTGTGGCTGCCCTTGCATGCAAGTAAAACTTTGTGTTTCTCCTCTCTGATTCTCAGCTGAAGAAGTGTCTTAGAGTACATCTCTTGACAAAGACCCATCTCCAAACTCCCATTTATGTCAAAACTCCTTGAGAAGGCAGTAGCTGTCCACCTTTTAGGGCATACTTGGAGAAATATAACATCCATGACAGTTTTCAATCTGGGTTCTGTAAATTGCATTCCACTGAGACAGCACTACTGAAAGTTACTAATGATATTATGATGTCAGCAGACTCCGGAGAATACACAATCCTAGTCTTGTTAGACCTTACCTCAGCCTTTGGACTGTATCAAAGGCTGAGGTAAGGTCTAACAAGACCATACCATCCTGATAAACAGACTGAGAGACCTGGTTGGGATGTCTGGCTCTGTTCTAGACTGGTTTTCATCTTATATATCTGAAAGGAGTTTTAGTGTGTCTGCCAACCAGATCATGTCGGAATCTACAGAGTTGTTGTGTGGAGTTCCTCGGGGCTCTGTGCTGGGACCTATTCTGTTTTTAATATACATTCTTCCTTTAAGCCAGATAATACAGCAGTTTCCTAAAGTATCTTATCATCTTTTTGCTGACGATATTCAGCTACTGCTTTTTTCACTTGAGGAACATTTCTAAACTTAGATCCATCGTGTCAACAAGTGAACTCGAGATGATAATACATGCTTTTATCTCTACAAGACTTGACTACTGTAACAGCTTGTTTACTTGTCTAAACATGAAAAGGCTAGCCTGCCTACAGGTTGTTCAAAACTCTGCAGCGAGGCTACTGACTCGCTTGAACAAGGGTGGTCATATGACCCCTGTTTTAACGTCGCTGCACTGGCTATCAATCAGATTCAGGTTCCATTTTAAAATTCTACAGGGTGGGCCAATTATATGGATGCACTGTAATAAAATGGGAATGGTTGGCGATATTAAAGTCCTGTTTGTGGCACATTAGTATATGTGAGGGGGCAAAATCCTCAAGATGGGTGGTGACCATGGTGGCCATTTAGAAGTCGGCCATCTTGGATACAACTTTTGTTTTTTCAATAGGAAGAGGGCCATGTGACACATCAAACTTATTGGTAATGTCACAAGAAAAACAATGGTGTGCTTGGTTTCAACGTAACTTTATTCTTTCATGAGTTATTTACAAGTTTCTCTTTGTTCACAGCCATTGACATGTCGAAAAGGGTTAACATGTGAGTAGCGGATCGAAATTGTGTTGATATCTGGTGAACGCAGTAACCGGGTCATTGCAGCAGATTTCAATGCAAGACACCCTACGAGACCACCCATCTCCCAGGCTACAGTTAGCAAACTGCTTGCTAAGTTTTGTGAAACTGGTTCAGTGTTGGATTTGCCAAAATGTGGACGCAAGAAAACTGTCACTAATGAAGAAACATTAGTGGCTGTCTTGCTTCATTCAGCAAGAGCCCACAGCGTAGCACTCGCCGCATGTCACTGGAGAGTGGCATTAGTCGAACATCCCTTCGGCGGATATTAGCTACTCACAATTGGCGCCCTTACAAACTCCAGCTACTGACGCACAGAATTTGCAGAATGGGCAAAACAAAATTTGGAAGAGGACCCTCAGTTCACGCAGAAGATTTTGTTCAGTGATGAGGCAAACTTTTATGTGAATGGTGAAGTTAACAAACAAAACCACCGCTATTGGTCTGACACTAACCCACATTGGATGGATCCCTCCAAGACTGTTGGAACAACAAAAGTGATGGTTTGGTGTGGTATATGGGGTACAACGATAGTGGGTCCATTCTTCATCAATGGAAACCTCAAGGCCACTGGATATTTGAAATTGCTACATGATGATGTGTTTCCCTCTTTATGCACTGAAGCTGGCACGTTCCCTGAGTTTTTCCAGCAAGATGGTGCACCACCACATTATGGGCGCCAGGTCCGAGCATTCCTAGATGAACAGTTTCCTGGAAAGTGGATTGGTCGTTGTGGGCCAGTTGAATGGCCCCCAAGGTCTCCCGATCTGACCCCCTTAGACTTTTATCTTTGGGGTCATCTGAAGGCAATTGTCTATGGTGTGAAGATACGAGATGTGCAGCACTTGAAACTACGGATACTGGATGCCTGTGCTGGCATTTCTCCTGCGGTGTTGCTATCAGTGTGTGAAGAGTGGGAGAAGAGGGTTGCATTGACAATCCAACACAATGGGCAGCACACTGAACACATGTTATAAGTGGTCAGAAACTTGTAAATAACTCATGAAAGAATGAAGTTACGTTGAAACCAAGCACACCATTGTTTTTCTTGTGACATTACCAATAAGTTTGATGTGTCACATGGCCCTCTTCCTATTGAAAAGACAAAAGTTGTATCCAAGATGGCCGACTTCTAAATAGCCACCATGGTCACCACCCATCTTGAGGAGTTTGCCCCCTCACATATACTAATGTGCCACAAACAGGACTTTAATATCACCAACCATTCCCATTTTATTACGGTGTATCCATATAAATGGCCCACCCTGTAGTTTTAACTTTTAGAGCATTACAGAGACAGCCCCCCAACCCCCCACCACATTGCTGATATGATTCGTACACATACCTCCACTCGTAACCTGAGGTCATCAAACCAAAACCTTTTAGTGGTCCCCCACACTCGTTTTAAAACCCGAGGGGACCGATCTTTCCAAGCTGTTGCACCCAGACTGTGGAATGCACTTCCCCTATTTCTACGGGCTTTGGACTCAGTGGAGACCTTCAAAAAGCAGCTAAAGACATTTTTATTTCAAAAAGCTTTTAATTAGACCAAGGTTTTATGATGTATTTTATGACTGTATTGTGTTTTTTACCTTGTAAAGCACTTTGTGACATATGTCTGTGAAAGGTGCTATATAAATAAACTTTACTTACTTACTTACTTACACAAGACAAAAATTACAGGATGAGCGCTAGATATACATTCTTTAGTATTTTAAACCATCTGTTTTTACTCGATTTCTAATCCAGATGTTTATAATTGCACTATAGTGGCTGTTCATTTGGAGACTTTTCTAAGCAATCGAAATGACTGTCAGGAATTTTTGAACAAGTTATCATCATAATATATAGTTATTAATGATTATTTTAAATCAACAACTTTACGTTTATGGTGCAGGACAAAAACACAAACGGTCATGTTTATTTTCAAAGCTTCCTGGTGTTATCAGGATACTTTTACATGAATTTATGAACTGTCATAAAATGTTATGCATGCTACATGTAGTCTGCTACATGTAGCATGCATAAGATGGGATTTCTTTCTTGGCTTATATTCCGTCTAGTCTCAGCTACAGACACACAGAGTAAAAGGTTATTTGTGGAAAGGGAAGTCGAAAGATTAACTCAGCAACTGGGGTAATCGATCTAAATTATATTTGTCTCCACTGTCATCGTCATTATCATCACTGATGTCATGTTCACCATGGTCGTCGAGCTATTGGAACATTTGCCTCAGGTGGTACTGTATGAGCTGTACAGTTCTGATCTAATGAACTATGGGCATTGTATTGATTCTGTTATACTACTGATCTCATCTTACTGCTGTTTTCTGCCCTTTGGTGTTAACTACAATGATGTTGTATTGGTGGGTATATTGTTAGCAAACAACAACATGGTCCAAACCAGCTACGCTCATGGCCATGTTTCATACACTTTGCTGCTTACATTTTTATTCAAGTTGTTTATTTATATATTTTTTTAATACATGTTTCTGTGACATGCAGTCATGAGCAATTCATTCATTTGTTTGATTTGTTCATTCATTCACGACTTTTAATGGCAAATAAATACATTTTTTGGCATTAGTGACACTTAAACCAAAACCTTTGACCACAGCTGTTCAACCTGTGTGCAACAAAAGCTACCTCAGCTGTTCCAGCTTGTATAAAATTGCAGCTCACTTAGATTTGGTCTGCTGAAAACACTGAAGTGACAAGCCAGATTGTGAGACTTCATAAAGATGACACAGTGTACAAGAACATCTACAGGATATGAGATACAAACTGAAACACAGTTGCAACACTCGGTAGGAGATAAAGAGAGAGTCATACTGCTGTACATATAAATAAACTGTTTGCCTCCAAAATGCTGCATCATACACAGTTAACCATGAAGTTTGCTTCATAGTTAACTGTGGGAGTACTTGGATTATGATTTGAAGCTGAAGTCTTTCCTGTGGCCAGGTACCTGTTCCTCAGGTAGGATGAAGGGTGCTGCATGATGTCAACAAACAGCATTTCTTGTTCTCCAAACCTGAAAGATTTTAACATGAAAAACAGCCAAAATGACAAATGGCAGCATAATCTACGATGAGATGAAACAAAAAAAATGTTATATAGATTGGATTTATTAGTGTGTACATGCTCAGCACTACTACCATGTTTGCATAATGCTGACTGACAGATATGGATTTGAGGCTGCAAGACTGCACCAGGAATAGGTGAGTTTTCTAATATGACTGTGAGCTCTATTCTTTAATCCACTTATGCAGGTTGCAGCTGTACTTGAGATCAAATACCTTTTATTTATATAGCAGTGAAACACAACAACAGTCACCTCAAAGCACTTTATATTGTGAGGTAAAGACATCTTGACAATCAGTTGTGCAAACATAGCCAGACCATGCAAAGGTATTTTAATCTGAAAATAAATTTGGTTCACATGTCCAGAAATTTTTCAAAAAAACTTAAACAAAGACAAAAGAACATTTTGGTTTTTAAATGACAAGAATGCAGTGAGAAGACAATAATATGATTCTGTTATTAACATCAAGGGTGATACAGCTCACATATTTTAGTACATGAGCTGTATCTCCATTTTGAGCAAGTTAACCACAAGATGGCAGTAATGACAGAGTTTCCGTTTTTATATAAACTTGTTCTATTGTGGCTTGCACTTACAATAATTCAGTAATCCTATATTAATATTAATACTTATACTATACTTAAATACCCCAAATGTTCTTCAAATAAGATAAGACAAAAACACTATTTATTCCAAAACCTAAGAAAATACCTTGTTACAGCAGCCAGTTTAAGAGAAAGTACAAAAAACTGAAATCCTCAATAAATCTATGTATTGTATGTACTGTGTATTTAATTGGATGACAGTGTTGAAATATAACATCTAGAAGCAGAACCATATAATGCCCGAAATGCTGTTATAACAGCATAAGAATACAAAATACAATGCAAACTCCTTGTGTTTGACGATATTGGCATGTGTCTAATGGAATAGTCATTGCCACATATTTTCATGGGAGTACTGAAAAGATATAAATAGATTACCTAATTGTAAATTTAAAAAAAAAAATCTAAAAACTGTTTCCATAGACTGTATGCACACATACCTTTTTTTCTGCCAAGATAAATTATAAGAGCAAAACCACTGATCATAGATACAGCACAGCCTACATATCGGATGGCAGTGAGTTCCAGGGGCTGGCACACTGATCGAGGCTTCAGGTCCTACAAGTGGACAGTGCAATGAGCAGAAAAAGGTCTTTATATCCAAAAAAAATGCAACACAAAAAAACCCCGTACGGTTACGGTGTAACCTTGGTTCTCTTAGTGAGAGACTATCTCTCCACACCGTTACATATTCCATATGTACGGGGTACGACCACCCTTGGTCGTGGCCTGTGAATATTTCTTTAAGACACTCTGGCATGCCCAGCTACGTCCCACAGCGCACGTATAAAACAGCTGTGCAGATGTGACACTGGTGATAGTTTGATCGGAACGAGTCTCCGAGCGGCCTGACGGTGGAGAGATAGTCTCGATATGCTAGAGAACGTACGGTTACAGTGTAACCTTGGTTCTCTTAGTGAAAGACTCTCTCTCCACCAAGGGTGGTCGTACCCCGTACATATGGAATATGTAACGGTGTGGAGAGAGAGTCTCTCACTAAGAGAACCATGGTTACACCGTAACCGTATGTTCTGTAGCATATCGAGACTATCTCTCCACACCATTACATATTCCATATGTACAGGGTAACTCTGTAAGACACCCCGCGAGGAGACAGTGCAACGAACCACCGAGAGTGAAGGTGCTGGGAGTCAGTGACAACGCACCAATAGGCACACCACCCTGGTCAGGGCTTCGCAGACGCGTAGCCTGAGCCAGGGGGTGGAGGCAGCAGTCTACAGACGCCAGACTGGCCTGAACCGGTCATGCAGGACGCAGGACCGCAAGTGATTGGCCACTCAAGGTCTGCCCGGGAACCACAAGGCAGACCGCCAGGGAGCGCAGCACACCGAGCTGCCAAGTAGCATCACGCTGGTCGCGTAGGCCTACGACATGCGGGCAATGCCAGACAGAGTCGGCGCTACAGGCTGGAGAACTCTCACTCGCCACAGCGAGGTCCGACTGTGTAAGCTGGCGAAGTGGGGAGCACGCCAGGGGAGCACAGCCTACAGTAGCAGGTCAAGCTAGGGACGAGACCAGTCCATCCACAGAGCCGAAGCCGCCCCATGCTGTCAACAGACAGGGAGGGGGGCTGGCAACCTAGCATGCTGAAGTGGAGGGCTGAGCAAGGCGACGACCTGAAGGTCCACCCCTCGCACCATCACTACGTGCTGTCCGCAGACAGGAGCTTCAAGAGTGAACTTGCAAACAAGACACTCGAGGTCAGACACAAAGTCCCAGCTCACTGGGCGTCCCTGTGCTGGCCATGTAAGCCCGTGACACACAGGCAAAGCACCAGACAGGGAGCCAGCATAGCAGGCTGGGGAGCTCTCACTACAGGCCGAAGTGTCAGACACAGCGAGGCCTGACAAGCGCAAACCCACGGCATGCGGTTAGAGGTATGGAAACGCCAGAAGCACGGGTGGTCGGCTAGGATGAGCCCGTGTGCACGCACACCAAGGATCCCCAGCTGGAGCCTGGGGAGCCCAGGGCCCGACCCTGGAATCCCAGGAGCAGAGTGAGGAGAGGAAGCGTAGCTCACCGAGCCACTGAATGGGGACCCCACTGGCCGCGCAACCCTGCAAAAGGCGGGCAACGCCAGACAGGAGCTGGTGCTGCAGGCTGGGGAACACTCACTTGCTGGCTGAGGCATCAGACACAGCGAGGACCAACTAGTGCGCAAGCTGGCGAAGCGCAGCAAGACGCCGGGGGAACACAGCCTGCAGCCGCAGCAGCTCATATGCCAGACTGGCTGAAGAGGTTGGAGAACACTCACTCGCCGGCTGGAGAACACTCACTCGCTGGCTGAAGAATCAGACACAGCAAGGTCCAGCTGGCGTGTAAACCGGCAAATGCGGGCAATACACCAGGGGAACACAGCCAGGAGTTGCAGCATCTGACATGCCAGAGAGAATCCGGCTAAAATAGGCTGGACAACGCTCACTCGCCGCAGCGAGGTCCAACTGGCACCTGCAGCAGTCCTGGCCACTAGGCCCAACTCAAAGGATGTCAGGAGGGAGGAGGGTGGCTGGAGGACACCTGAGCCTAGGCTTCGAGTCCTCCCCACCTCAACTGAACACGGCCGTCTCCACACGCCTGCATAGGCCCCTCAGCACAGCGAGGTGGCCGCAGGGTAGACAGGCAGTCCCATCAGGAGGATGCCGAAACATGCTCCTGACAGACGCATATACATACAGCACTCTCAAGGCAAAGCACTCACACACACAACACAAGTGGAGATCAAACGATCACCGGTGTCACGTCTGCACAGCTGTTTTATACGTGCACTGTGGGACGTAGCCGGGCGTGCTGGAGTGTCTCAAAGAAATATCCACACGCCACGACCAAGGTGGGCCGTACCCCATACATATGGAATATGTAACGGTGTGGAGAGAGAGTCTCGATATGCTAGAGAACATCTTTTTTATATCTCTTTAAAACGACAGTACTTCTAAGCACCATCTCATTACTGTTTTTATTGTTGTATGAAAAGCAGTGTCTCACCACCAGGACAGTGAAGTAAGTCGGATGGTTACACAGACACACAGTGTGGTTTTCCCCCTTCTGTTGTGTCTCACATCCATCATTTGACCAGTTCACCTGCAGAGAATCTGCAGCCGGAAAATATAAATCAGTTAAAGCTCATTGGCGGAAATTATGGGAAAGAAAATGGGAAATACAGATAGATAATAATTAACAATGTCAAATATGCATGGCCGCTAAAGGATTCCAACCTTTTCTAGTGTCCCAAGAAACACATGTCCTTAAATAGCTTTCCTGAAATAAAGAGGGAAAAAAGATGTGAGCTGCAGACATCTCCCAATAAGAAGGTGCATATATTGCATTTGTTGCACATATTTAAATTTTAGTTCCTTTAAAGTTGTTTCCTATTTGCTGCATACATAACCTGGCTTACTGTGTATCACCATAATGCTAAATAATATTTAGATCACAGTTAACATACAAAGAGGGAGTTTCATGTGTCACCGTGACTACTTCACAGAAACTATGCGCATTAGACAGTCCATTAACACCACAGTCTATTTTTGCTACACATGGTTTCTGTGCGTGTTGCACCTTTGAAGTAGACAGGCTGATATTACAGAACTTAACAGCATTTTGCTTTTGTTTTCTGCACCTGAGCCATATTTGTCAGCCTGTGTGTTTATTGATATTTGCACTGCAGCACATTGCAGTAAATTTCAACAGTTACTATTTGGCACAGTAAGTGTCAGTTTAAGGAAGTAGCTTTAAGTAATATAAAGTGGGTGGGGATTGTACTGATACAGAAAAAAGGCCACAGAAACACACAAACTTACAGATACGGCTTCATGATTAAAATCAATCCTAATGGGTTCAGATTTCTGATGATCTTGTTCTCCACCGTGATTTCCACCACATCACTGATAGGTCTGGCATCTCTGTGAGCCTCCTTAAACAAACACACACATCTTGACCTTCCTCTTACATAATGCAGCATTAACATTTGCACACAAAGCAACAAAAGTATTCCAGATAGTATCGCAAATGTGAAGAAAAAATTGCAGGCTGACAGCTAAATGAGGTCACCTGAAATCCTGTCATATGTGCCTGTATCGACTGAAGGCAAACAGCCTTACCTGTAACACAGAGATGTTCTTGAAGAAAGTGAAGGCTACTTTGCTAACATTTTTCGCAACTTGTTTTAAGGCAGCAGGGAGGTGGACAGTGGTATTGAACTTGACAGGTCTACCAGCAATGGCCTGGAAAAGAAAATACACATATTTAAGGGAATTTAAAGAGTAGATCTGATGCCAGATTTGTGGGTCACTTATAGAAATGACTAATTTTAGGTTGATTTAGAGAAAAAATGTCAGCTTTCAACATCCTTTAATTGTCAACAAAATGCTGCTGTCAGTCATGTTCATGTGTCTAACCTCTGACCTGTTTTCTGAACTAAATCATCACACCCTTCAGACTGAATGAATACTCTCATGGTTGCTGAGAAACATGCTACACAGTGAATCACATATTAAGAATGGAAGCACACCGTTTCAGGTGTGAAGTAGCATTGTTGTTGATGTGGAATCAGATCATGAAGAAAACGATATTGTTTCATGAGTGGCTACAATACTAATGTTAGATACATGCTGCAAAAATGTCAGTCTTCACCCCAATCATATGACAAAAAATAAAAAAACAGAACAAAAAACAGCCCGTTCATGTTGGTGAAAAAATTGCACCATGATGACCAATCAAAAATGATATGGCAACATGACATTTGGTTGTTTAGGAAGAGGGGGAAATTTTAGGAGTGACGGCGAGAGAGAGGGAGAAAGAGAGAGCCGGAAAAGAGAGAGAGCGAGTTTTGAGATGTGAGAGATTTGTGACGTTTAGCATGTTTGGAGTGTGTAGTTAATGTGTTGTCTTGTGTAGTTAGTGTATTGTGGATAGGTTTGTATTGTGTGTCAGAACAATGAGGCGACTGCTGTCTCCAGGTAGAAAACAGGAGTGATACACCTGCTGCTGTCAGACCTGCAGGTATCAGGCTGTGATGTTCTCCTTTATAGTGGACAGAAATTTTTGGATTGGCACAAATAATTTGTGTGGCATCTTATTGAATGCAGAACAGCTGATTGTTATGTAAATAGTTTGAAATGGTTATTTAAAAAGGGGTAAAAGGGTAAAATTGATCATTTATATCATTTTACATTTAATAAAAAGTAGTTAAAAATGGCCAATTATACCCTGGACCCCAGAGGGTTAAACATTTTTTAAAGTAACGCCATAGTTACTTTTCAAGTAACTAATTACTTTTAGAATCTTGTAACTCAGTTACTAACTCAGTTACTTTTTTGAAGAAGTAACTAGTGACCATAATTAATTACTTTTTCAAAGTAACTTGCCCAACACTGGTGGTGAGGAACATGATCAATAGGGTAAACAACCCTCTTAAGGGACAACTCCCACTAAGGATTACAGGTTTTAGAACTGAAGAAGCTTCTCGGATGAAAGGTGAAACATCTTCATGACACTTAAAGAAGTCCGGTCGCTTTCTCTCTAAGCTCCTTAGAAGACAACAATAGTCTATTCTCTAAACTCTAAACATGTGCACCAAACCATTCTTAGGTTTGTCGGTTTGAAAGAATTGATCAAATAATTTTTAAAAACCCACCAGCTTTGAAGAAACCTTTTTCTATTAATATCTTTTTTATTTTAGTATTTTAGTTATTTTGGGTTCTTTTTAAACTGTATTGTTTAGTTTACAACTATTTGTTTTAGTTTTTTAAATAAACTTTTTCCACTTCAGACACATTTGCTGTTTTGTGAAAACAAGTCTCTTTAACTTGTAGTTTGTCTTACAGGTGATGTGACGCTGTGGCCTTTGAAATCTTCCTTCAGCTCAACGTCAGATCTGTAAGCGTATGGAGGCTCAGCACACCTGGACACAAACATCAGACACAGTCACGTTAAAACACTCCTGCTTCATAGTTTATATCTCAGCTGTAGTCAAAAACAACCTGTAATAATATGGTAATGCAACAAGTTGGTGTATTTGAAGATTAGAAAGGAAATTACTTGTTGGGGGCGGATTCTCGTTTGGCTTGTTCACATAATTCTTCTGCAGAAAAAGAAAAGAAGTTCTGATTGTAACATGCTGCACTTGAAAGCGTAATGATAATTTGGAATGTTAAGCCCTTTCTTGATTCAGCAAAACTAAATGTTAACAAACACTGTGGACAAACTGGTTTATTGGGCAGAAAATAGACCAGAACACCAAGTTTTATTTCTTGCTAAATATAATAAAATTACACTTTCTGCAGATATAAATTCGTGCTTACTGTAGTTGGTGGAATGTGCTATAAAGTTGTAAGCCATCCGTGTTTTGTCGGTGATGAAATCATGTTTGATCGCGACATTGAGGATGCCGTAGTCTGCTCCTTCTGTGTTTGGGCCATCATACAGGTCAGTACAGCAGGAATCCTGCAGGCTTGCAGGTGAGCACAGAATAAGGTTCTTCTCTCCTACCTGAATATGAAAATAGAAATAAAACAATAAACAAAAAAAATGTAATTCTCATAATAATCTTGAGCAAATTAGCTAGTTTAGCATAAACAGTGTAAAGAATACCTTATACATTTTAAGTTTTGCTATATGCTTTTTAAAATTCTGTGGTGTTATGACTCTTATAGATTTCATTTACCTGTAATTTTGTTAGTTTAGTTTCTTGCTATTTATTATAATATACAGGTTGTGAATGGCAGCTGACTTTGTCTGATTTACATTAACAGGTCCAGCAGTGGCTCCCAGTTCAGACAGAACTTGATGTCCCCCGCTGATTCATATCCAAGGTGCTTGAAGTTACTCACTTCAGATCTCCTACACTGGGCTGTAATCTGCCCGTTGATGGACAGAAAGCTCTCATTGGCTGAAATGGAGATCCCTTTACAGCCAGTAGAGATGTTGAGGTTCAGGCTCAGGGGGTTGTTGCCATGGCGCCATGTGCCACAAAAGTTCCAGTCCAGGTCATTGTCACTGGAAACTGTTAAAATACAGCACACAGTATTAAAAAAAAATATTCAACTTATGTGGCAGTGGTGTGATCTCTGGCTCTGCTGCAGTGGAGGGGCAGTGTCAGGTGCAACGAATCATACTGCTGAACTCTGTTCCTTCTTTAGTGATGCTGGGGACCTGCAGTGGAGCATGGAGCCAACTGGAAAGCTGCCCATGGAGAAATCAAAGGTGCCCAGCTGGAAGCACTGTGTGTGCCATAATGTTAAATACTAACATTACAATACAAACTAAATAGCGGTTACACAGACAAAATGTTAATAAATGCTCCTTTTTTTTTTTATGTTTCTAAGTGAATATTCCTAAACACAGCAGCATACAACAACATATAATGTATGACGCAGCACAGCATGGATACAGCACACATGTATGAACAAACTATCACAAAGTGTGGTTCCAGTGTGGTGATCTTACCAGTGGAGAAGATTATTAAGAAGCGCACTATGTTCTCCATCAGCCAGGGTTCTGTTGCTCACACCTGTTCTGTAGAAATAAAAAAAGTAAAGCAGTTTTTACACAAACCTATAATTCTTTATTTACTACAAGAAAACGTTAATTCAGTATACTCCACCATTAAAAATCAGCAAAACAAATAACCAAACAGAAATAACTTGAACATATTCATCTAAGCTCCCACTGCGGAACTAACAAATACTGCATCTGTGGCCATGCAGAGGTGGGTTGCGTATGAAGTGTGAACATATGGTAAGAAATGGAGGAACGGAAGACGGAAACCTGCTGAGCCACAGACAAAACAAACAGATGACTAAAAAGACCTCTGGGGGTCTGAATGTTTAAATAATACAGAGCGACGAGCACCAGTTCATTTACTGAGCTACCTTACATTTCTGACAATTCAGCACTTTAGCAGGTGGTTTAAGATTATCTTCATGTCTGCTTCTATTTATAATTCATGGTCTCTATTCTCAGGTCTCTCTTGTCTTTCCCCTTAGTCCCAACCAATCAAGGTAGATGGCTAACGCCTCCCCTCCCAATGCCCCTGTGCTTGATTCTGCAGGTCTCTTATCGTAGAAAACAGTTCTTCATCCCCACAGTGGACGTCTGAGGTGTATGATTACTTTGATTTTCTCACTAATATTGTAGGGGGTTTACCTTACAATAAAAAGTAAACAGTATCACAATCTATGATATCAATTTCCTGTCTATATGCAATTGATATATTTACATAACAATAACTCTTACAATCAGAACTGTATCATGCTGGTGATGCTCACCACTATTTTTCTTCTGTGAGCAATGAGCTAATTCTGCTCCTGTAATTGCTGTTATAAAGACTATGTCTCATGAGTTAAAAAAAATAAATAAATAAAATTCTTCCTGTATTCTATTACAACAGACTCTAAAGTCTAGATGTGTTACTGAGAGTGCTAATTGATGTGCTTGTGTGGTGGGAGTTTACCACCCTAGGGCTTACAGACATCTGTGCTTTTGATTAAAACAATTCATAATCTGTTGTATTTTTGGAAAGGTTATCAAGGAGAAGTATTTGTATGTGTGTCAGATTTGACATGTAACAGTGCCACATTGTGGTTAGAGGGGGCATCACACCTTACTAAAAAGGACTACCATTGGAAGGACTTACCCACATCAGCAGAATGATCTGTAGATCTCTACTCTGGAGCATATCCAAGAGCTCTGCGGGGGGAGTAGCAGGTTCTGAAATTTTTCAGCTGCTTCTAACTTCTTTGTGTTTCTGTGGTCAGTATTAGTAGTAAATAGATTATTAGACACCAATTCATTGATTTCCCCCCCTTTTGGCAGGAAACAATTAAACATTAATATCTGATCCTAAAACAGGAAGCTACTTGGTAACTACACATCAAGTTAAACTAAGCCTATATATTGGAGTTCGTTCATTCATAACAAAAAGTTCCCATGTCTCCTTTATTAGGCTGTGGGACAGTAAACTCAAACTAAATGGTAACTGTATCCAGTTTGTAGTTACAGAGCTGTAATGTGCAGCAATCACCTTAGAAATAAACAGCAGCACTGACAGGGATGCAGCCACTTAAATTAAAATGTTTATCACTCTCTGTGCTGAACCACCAGATTAACCAGTTTCTGCACCAAAACTTGTGTGTTGCATTTCACCATTTGATAACATTCCTGGAATAAGTGGCACTATCTTTTTAAATTCTGTTAACACCGCCCCTTTCATGTGAACATCCAGGGGGAAACCCTGGAATAACTTTATGAGGTGATAACTAGCTTTGTGTGACCATGTGTCCCGATTGCTGAATCCAGATAGTGGAATGATACCCCGGGTATGCCGAACACCCTTCATAGTTCAGGGCCCTGGATAAGCCCAAATCCTGCTTCACAGTACAGGTCTCTGCTCTTAACTGGCTATAGGTTGAGTAGAAGTTACCATGGTCACTTAACCAGGTTGAACAAATAATAAATAAAGAACCTGACATTAATCCATCTAAGCCTTTGAATTCAAACTAAATTTATAAAGTAATAAGATATTTATACATGTTTTACAAACCAATGATATAGGATATTAATACATTTTAACCTCCTCTTTAGAATGCAGGACAAACTGACACGGAGACGTTTCATGTTTATTTTCAAAGCTTTCTTTTTATACACATCTACATATTTACAAAAACCTTAACAGAACAAGCACCTAGGAGAAACAATTTAAACTCCAGAGGAGATTTTCTGAACCAAACTCACACACCCACAACAGAATTGATGCACCACGCTTTCACATTATGCAAAAAAATCTAACACAGTTATACGTACACGCACTACCATGCACAAAATGCAAACACCCTAAACTGCAACCACGCGCGGCCCGAGACATCTCACTAACAGAAGGATAAGAGCACGAAGCATACGAGGCATACCACACTAATGTGCAACATTTTCTAACACACATCCACTTTGAACAAACATCCACACATGAATTCACTCCACCACAGTTTAAAAAAAAACAAACAAAATACAAAAACAAAAAAAGGACACACGGGACCCTTCTGCACATAACTCACCTACTCCATCACCATCTGTGTAGGAAAGTGATCTGATCAGTTAGTGGCCACTGAACTTCATAACTGTGACAAAATACTTTTGGCACATTTTTAACCAAGGTATTGTTTCCTGGTGTTTTCCAGAAACGTTGTCCATTTGTTGAGTGCTACACATAAACTGCTACACTGTGAGAAGTGATTTCTTTCTTTATAACCTTTCAGTCTCTGCTACACAGATGTTGCACAGAGTTAAGGGGTTACTTGTGGAAAGGTAACTGGAAAGATCCACTACAAGTGGGGTGAAGAGCAGATCAATCGGAATCATATTTGTCTCCATCGTCATCATCATCGCCATTGTCGTCGTCACCACGGCAGCCCAGCTCATGCATCACTTCCCTCTGGTAGCGCTGCCAGCTCCTCCTGCTGTAGGAGTGTTCCTCCTCCCAGTAACCTGCACAGAAGTCAAATGTAATGCTTAGCAAATAAACACCATTCAACACTTGTTTGCACCAAGTGACACTGAGGCTGAAAAATGAAGCAAACACACGGGGAGCAAGAAACAACAGCTTAGTGAACTGAACTTTACTGAACTGCCATTTGAAGTTGGTAAATACTGCGAAATTTGTACTCTAGTTTTAGTAAGTGTTTCATCAGTCCGTTGCTTAGCAACAACTAGCACGGATCTGTGTCTGTCTAGCGAGTTTATAGATGCAATCTACAAACCTCAGCATTGAACCTTCTCACCCATATATGTTAACTTCCTGGTCTGAAAGACCACAAAAACCATTGAGTCACGTGGTGGCTCCATCCATGTCCTACATACAGTCTTAAGCAGAACACTTTTCTTAAAAGTAATGCAGTAGTTTCCTTAATTACAACCAGGAGAAAGTAACACGATACACTACTTGTTACATTACTTTGGCATTTCTCCTTAAAATGAACTGAAATGCACTCTCATAAATATCAATGTAACAATACCAACATACAGGCTACAGTCCCACACACCAACACAAATCTGTATTTTAATGAGGATACGCATATGAGCTTTCTCTTAGTATTTGGGTATGAATGCAAAACTGACAACAAAAAGCAAAAGATGAAAACCAGCACAAAGACATTCAAATGGATCGCCACAGTGATTCTACTTTAGAAACATGAACAGGTAGAAACGGACACTGCAGCCTGACTGCTCATCTGTTTTTTACCCTTTGAAGTCGAGTCTGGTAGCTGGGCTGGGGTTGGATTTCACTCAGCTTTAATATCACTCTGGATTCTTAGCTTAGCGTTAACATGATGTCTGTTCAGGAGCTTGCAAAGAGCCGAAGTTCTGTTAGCAGCATACTAGCAGTTGTTTCTGTCCTGGATGCAGTTTGCACTTCGCCATCGATCTCTCATCCTCTTTTACAATAAAAATAAAAGTATTGTCTATATCCACTCTGTAGACCACCATTTTCCTCCTCTGGCACAACAACTGAAATCAGCTAAATGTAGTGCAAGTGCAATCGATTGGCAAGCAACGGAAGGAAGGAATTGACCTACTTGGAATGAGTTCTTGTAGAGAACCAATTCTCAAGTTATGCACACTAAGTTTTGTAATGCAGAAGCCTAGACAATCAAAAGTTTAACTAAGACCTCAGGATCCTGTGTATGAGTGGAAATGACTAGAATATCACACTAACCTGGTTTGACTAAATAACTTTTGGCATCTTGTCATCAGAGTAAAAGATGAAATGGGACACATTTGTTTAAATTAACAGGAGTTCAAGTAGAGACTGCAGCACTGAATAACTGACATGTTTCTAAATACATACCACCATAGCGCTCCTCTCTGTCACTGTCTGTATCACTCTCCTCATCAGGGTAGTCATTCCTCCAGTTGCCTTCCTCGTTCTCATCATCCTCATCTTCATACACTTCCTCTTCATGAACCACAAGGTCAGGAACCTGAGATTAAAAACACCACATTTATCAGAAAAGCATTTTTGTGGTTTGATATTAAAAATTCCCAGTGAGGTTTGAGTCATCACTGATAAGAAGAAACCCTAACTGTATACTTTGGCGAGTTACTTCTCCAAACATCCAGGGCTAGAAAACTAAACAATCTTCTTGTTTACATTTTTACTTTCAATGCTTTAAAATAAACACCATTTAAAAATCATCAGTTAAGTTACAAAAAAACACAACATTTTTCTCATCTTAACCCCTCTTCCACCCATTTTAGATTATTTTAAACTAGTGCCAAATTGTAATGAACCACCACCACCAGAAGGTGGCAGTAATGCAACAAAATGTTTCTACATTCCCCAGGCACCATTAGGCAACATTACAAAGTGGTGATGCTTGTTTACAAACAAGCGATCATTTTGTAGCAGGCAGGAGTTCAGACGAGGGATGAGGCTGAACTCCTGAATGACAGAATATTCCCCTGTAAAGATCAAATATTTCTGCTTTAAAGGCCACCTGTTTACCACCTGACCATCATTTATTTTTCCAAATATAAAATTTGGACCACTTCACCCATTCACTCACTCCAGTTTCAGCACTCATTCATCTGTCCGTCCATCCATCCACACACACCAGTTCTCCCTCATCAGCATAGGCCCTGACAGACAGGATGTCCTGGATCCACCCTGGTGTGACCGTTTCCTGGTAGTAAAGATCATAGACGTAGTCATCGTCCTGCTCTCGGTGCTCTTCCCCCAGTCTATCTCCAGATATGCTCAGACGCTCCCGCAGCATCTTGGTGTTGTTACAGAGAATCTCATCTGGTTCTGAGGACAGTATCTTTAGAAAAATAAAGCAAGTGATTAGAAATGGAACAAATTAATGAGCTGATAGTCAGTCTAGTTGGGCCTAATGGCAAATTAAATGACATTTACATCAATACTGAAAAAAATCTCACAGATGTTTACTGGTAACTATCAAAACACATATTGTTAGGAAGAGGCAAGTTGTGAGCTTCATGTGTTTGCCAGTAGGCAGTGTAATAGCAGTGGCTGCAGTAACTCCAGACATTCTCACTAAAGTAAGTGATCTTTCCTACAGCTGAAGCACACGACTGGAATTGTGACTGAAACGGTCGAGCCTGAATGCTTCTTAAAAAGAGAAATGAACGTGACTCTTTGATCAGACACCTTAACACTGCTGTCCTGGCTGGTTGGTATAGTTAAACTAATTATACACCTGCAACACCATTTAACTTTTCTGAGATGTTATGTCACAGTCTAGAACTAGCTAGGCCTGCAGTGTGTGTGTGTCTCTCTCTCTCTCCCTGTCTATTTGTCAGCGTGAAAGCTCAACTAATGCAGCGTGGTTCGTGCGTGGTTTTTAAACTCCAAGGAAAGATGGCTGCTGCTCCTGCTAGCCTTGCTAACACTAGCCACACTTCCAATCCAACATTGCCAGACCAGCGATCAATGTGATTCGACTGGGGAAGAATGCACTTCCAAAAGGTTTTTAATAAACATGCACTATTTGTTTAACAATTCTGCCTGTTTGCTGAACAATTTCTTACTTTTTGACCAGTTAATGGTCAAAAGCAGTCAGTTAATTTTTTCTCTAATTTTTAATGACTATAGTACATGGATTACCAGGAAAATCCTTACTTAACAGAACAGGAAATGTGCTTGCAGGATGAGACATCAGAAGATTGGATCTGTGAGACCGATCAATGATAATTGTGTCATTAACAGTCGATGACTGTGCCAGCCATGTGGTTGAGCTAAGACTGGATGACTTTCTGCAACTAAATTATATTGATATTTGTAGCATCTGCCTTCTGAAAAGCACTTGTTCAACTGCACAGTTGTGTTCAGTAAAAGCTTAATGCCTGGTAAGTTGTGGTAAGCTGATAACCTGTGTTAAATAATCCCAAATACAATCAAGCAGCCCTATGAGGACACCCATTTATGTTTTTTAACAGTTTGAGGCCAGCATGGTATTTATTTTTTTTAACTGACTGTTTCTGTAATTTAGCCTCCACTAAGTGAAATAGGTGCAACATATCAGGACCCTAAATTGAGTATAATAACTGATCATTGGGCTGTTCATGAGTATGCTTGCCAAAGCGCACTAGGACAACTGCTGCAAACAAAACCTAGAATCTCCAACTATCAACTTACCTTGCCTGAAGGTTTATCCTGGTCCTCTCCATCCTCATGGATCAGATCCACCACCTGGATTTCACCCAGCCCCCAGCATTTGTCTGTCTCTTTCCCCGTTTCCTCTACACACTCAGAAGCACCCATCTGTGGTGTCTGTTGCTCTGCTGGGGCTGACAGACCAGCACGGTGGCTTGAGAGTATTCTGTAGCGTTCCTCTCTCCGAGTACTCCACTTTGTGCTGCGTAAATCACCAAGTATCCGCTGTGAGCTGGCAGCAGAGGGACGCAGTGCATGTGCCGTGCGAGGCCGAGCCAAAGCATGTCGAACCTGCGTCTGAACGGGAGCATCCTGGTGATGGGATGACAAAGATAACAACCCATGAGGCTTTAACATAAACATGGATATCCCTTTTAATTCCCAACTCATAGAAGATGCCAGAACTGCACACTCATCTTACTCGCGGTTCCACTAATTTAATGCAAATATTAACAAAATCCAACAATTAAAAACCCCACATCCAATTTTCTTCAACGAGGAAGCAACCAATTTGTAACAACAGACAATTTAAAACACTAACAATTACCTATTTACAAAACGAACTAAAAGAACAGTAGCAATAGGACATGTGCAAAGATGCAAGATTCACATGTTGAAAACACAATGACCAGAATTTTCCCTGCGCATAAAAATGTTTGGTGCCCTCAAAAGACAATTTGGTCTAGCACAAAAATGACAATCAACAGGACTGTGTTCATCAAATGGCAAGAAATAAAAGGAAAATCCAGAGAAATATGTAAGATAACAAAGACACTTTGCCTTAACTGTATGTGACTCAACTATGGTTATTTGCTTGGTCACCTCCCAAAAGCATAGTTATCACCAGGAAAAACTTACTGTTAAAAAAAATAAAAAGACATTACATGCACCTAAAAATGCAGAAAAGACAGAAAAGCCTGTTAAGGAGTGACTCCTTATCCCCCTCCCAAATAGTTAACTTTGTCATCAGAGCCCAGGAGTGGTGTATTCCTCATTTTGGCTGTGAGATTTCACTTCCTAATGACATTAAAAACTTTAAGACTGCATACTTCTGACACAAGACTGAGCTTCAAAAACCCTATATAAAGGCTCACCAGAATCAATATTGTGATATCAATTTTTCAGTCATTGCGCCCATCACTCACTAAAAGGAAGCATTCTCAAAATGTAATGAAGTGGAAAAAGCTGCATTAGCCATCTATCCGTTTTACCGAATCCCACAAAGAAAAACATAGTGGTCGGTCACACATTACACAAACAAGTGCAGTGCTACAACTGTATATAGCAGTGTTTACAGCTAATCTAATTAGCTTACGTAATGGGTCTGATTTTGTCTATTGATTTGCGCATGTAAATATTTAATTTACTTCAAACGTTAGTCATACCACAGCCTGGATTTTGATTGTCACTTCATTTTCAAGGCCCAAATTACGTCAAAAAACAAGCTAACAGCAGTTTGTGGGGTAGCTAGGGCTAGCAGCTAGCATGATTGCTAACAACAATAAGCACAAAGGCGCGTTGTTTTCAGACAGCAAGTGACGCTCTCATCAGCTTCATTCAGCTTGCTATCAGCCACTCAGCTCTTCTGAGTGGTTTCAACTATCGTGATAACTACCGCCCCCCACCACCACTATTTGTCAAAAGCTACCCCTTCCACTGACCGCTGCTCTGACGATAGCATTGGGCCCCTCACCTGTGTTGCTACGGTCGCCACGAGTTTGAAGACAGAGTTTTCCACTTCGGCTTCGTTGGGCTCAGGTACCGTTTCGCCTGAGCTCTGGGACGTTTCGGGACGGATACGTTTGCATGCCAGCAGCAAAGCATCTGCGGGGTCGGTTCCCCTTTTTCTTTTCACTCGGAGAATCGTAGTATTTGGATCCATGTTGTCTCCGTCTCTCTTTAGTGTGTCTGGCAGTTGGAAAGAAAGGAAACGCGAGAGATCGCAATCCTCCTTTATTTCCGGTGACTACGAATTTGTAGAAACTCGTAAAACTATAGTAATTTCTTTGATGTAGTTTACTTGATACGTTCCCTCGTATTATTATATAGTTAAATTAACTAAACTGCCGCCACGAGTTTCCAATGTATCACTGTAATCCACAATGTCAATAAAACATTAAACATTTTATTTCTTAAAACTTCAAAGTAAAAGCACTTCCTGTTAACGTTGTCCAATTAAAAGCTGACTTTGTGACTTCTGCTATTTTTTTTTAGACATTACGTCATTGTGATTGCTGTGTTTTGTTTTGTTTTTTCTAATACATAAGTAATGTTTTTTTTTTTGTTGTTGTTTTGTTTTTGTGATGATGGAGCTGCAAAGTTCTACAATGTTTTATCTCCGGACAAAAGAGTCGCAAGTGGTTCTCAAACGTTTTGCCAAACTTAAATGCTTTCAAACATATCAAAAATAGTCCAACACCCCAATCTATGTTTTAATCAGTTAATAAAACAATAATAAAAAAATAATAAAATGATCAGTGTTGATATATATTTTTTATTTTTTAAACTGTACTTATTTTATTACAAAAAATGTATTATACACAATATTATACATAATATAACATTTTATCATAAAATCAACATAAAATTAAATTCTGTTATCACACAAAGATGGTGCTGCACTAACCTGAAAATAGTTTCAGATGGAATAACTGTTTTACAAAGACCTTTTACTTGTGAAATTTCATAATCCTGCTTATATTGCCTAATAGTGCAAAGATTTTGTCCACAAAATAGACTTCAGCTGCCCAAAGTAAAACAATAGTTATGCAAAATAATGTAGATTATTACTTTTCGTATTCCCTACAATGATGACAGTCATGCAGACCTTTGTCACCATGTTGCAGGCGTTTACTGTCACCGGGGGGCAGTGTCAAAAACAACCTATCTGTTATTTACTCCTGCAGTTATTGTCTGTCTGTTATGCGACGGCTGTGTGCAGGCAGGAAAAGGACCCAAAGTGCAGACTCCAGAGACAAACGTAAACTCAAACAGCTTTAATGCTGAACTCAAAAGGTAACAAAACTGAGAGTTCCAGATAAACTTATACAGACAGAACACACAGCTAGATAAAGGTAGATCACAACAATGACAAACTGAAACACAGGGCTTAAATACATAGAGGGAGCAATCAGGGAATGGGCAACAGGAGGGAAACACAACTGGGGCAAATCAGGCCTAACGAGACAAGGGGAAGCAAAACCAGATACATTAACATCAGACAAGGACCTTCAAAATAAAACAGGAAACATGACACAGACTGAACTAAAGACAGGCTCCCACGCACGCACTGCAACAGAGGGAACAGAGACGTAGGGCAGACATAGACACTAGCTGGACACGGGGATATAACAACTAAGGATAACACAGAGACATAACCCATAAGAAAGAACTCTAACAAAGAAACCAAAGACTAGAAAAGATAAATAATATAATAAACTCAAAAGCCCTGGGTCAACGACCCAGGCATCCTAACACTGTCTCTTTATTACAATTTGAATCACCCCTACAGTGAGTCAGCCAAGATAACAAGCATTTTAGTGAGTGTATACTTGATGAAACAATGCAGAAATATTAAAATACCACAGAGTATATAACTGAACTGATTAGTCTGCAGTGAAGTCACCTGCTTTATGAAGATAAATATCTACCATGACTGGCCAATAACAGTAACAATAACTAATAGCATTCTGTAGTATATAGGTTAAGTTTGTAGGACAGATACATTACCTGACCTATACCTATAGTACCTTATACAGTATAAAGAATATGGATGATCTTCACAGTAACTGCTTTTTAAATTAAATGATTCACAAGTTAATTGTTGAATATGCTAACAAAAATCATATCTGTATTTGATTCCAAAATAAGAAAGAAGAGAAAAAAACGTCAACAAATAAAATGAGTCTTCATTACCATATATGACTGTCGCCGGTAAAATGTTAGAAAATGCAGTGTAAAATGTAACTAAAAACTGAATGCAACGGTTTCCAAATCTCATAAAGCCATATTTTATTCACAGTGGAACATAGATAATATAAAAATATTTAAAAGTTATTTAAATAAAAAAAATGTAGTAGATGGAGAGGACAGCCAGCTGCTGTCGGCCAAAGCTAATTTAGAATGGACAGAGGCACATTTTACAACAGCATAATAGGAATAGGAGAGTGGAAGTGTTGAACTGCCCAGTCTGCAGTCCGGACCTTTCACAAATTAAAAACATTTGGCACAGCCAATCCAGCAGCTGGTCTCTGCGTCCTAAAATTCAGTTAAATTCAGTTTTATTCATATGGTGCCAAATCACAAGAACAGTCACCTCAAGACACTTTATACTGTAAATTATTGCATATTTATACCTTGTATATTGCAGTGATAGAGACTGTAGCCTCCTCTCTAATAAAAGAAGAGAGGATCCTACACACTGGCAAATATGGCCCTGTCCGAACTTTTTTCAGACGTTTTCCTGGCGTCTAATTCGAGCTGGGCGTTTATCAGATTTAAAAACTAGATATATTTTCCGTGTTCTGCTGAGAATAAAATATGAGGTTTTAACTATTTAATTTGTTTGCATTCTGATTTTAGTTACCTTTTACACACCATGTCAACATTTTTGGAATTGGGTTTGTAAGTCAGGATAATTCACTTGTCTTAGCTATTATTTAAACTGGTGGTGAGCTTTTTCTGACAGGTATCTGTTGATGAGTTATTGTTCAATTGAGGCTTCCTGGTCAAAGCCAAAGACCACAGGAACATGAAGACACCTGATAAGAGAGAAAAAAAAATGCCACTTTTCTCACAAATGATCAAAATCCAGTGCATACTTCATACGAGAATTAGTCACATACTAACCTTGAAAGCAGTTGAATATTGTGAATACATAGATGCCAGGGAGTGAAACATATGTGATGCTGGTTAACCCCCAAGGTAACCCCAGCACAAGGCTGAGGCCCAGCACTTTAACAGAGTCCTTCCATAAATTCCAGCCTTTGTTTTTGTTTGTCTTTTTCCAGCCAGTGTTGTTTCCAAAGCCTCCACTACCCCTTCTTATCCCCCAGAGCTTAAACACAACTAGTCCCATAACACAGGCATTAAAGAGCACCACCAAGGACGGAAAGGTCACTGTAGTGATGTAACTGGTTATAAGGTGCTTCTTCGGGAACTCGCTGTTCATCCAGCATCTGCTCATTATTGAAAAACAAATATGTATTAAATAAATATAAAACATTTTGGAGGCAGCATATAAATGTCACCAATGTTAACATCAAAGTATGATTTTTTTGTCTTAAATCAAATCTCATGGGTCACTGCATGCATAAAAATCACACAGATGATTAGTTTCTTACATGTGTGCTGTTGTATTGGGGAGTTTGGCATCCCGCATGTGCAGGGTGTATTTACCATAAACACCTGAAATTGCACAAATCACTGCGACTAGTGTCGGGAAGCCTAAAGAAGTAAAAATAGAATGATTTTCAAGTGAAGCAGTAAATATATACATATACAAAGATAAAATTTTAAAAAATGTATGTGCTGCACCTTGAAGTGCAAATATTAGCAAACATGACTTCATAGTGCAGTCTTTCTATTTAAAAAGAAGCTGCTGTACATAAAAAACAAATAAAAAACAAAACTTGAGTGTGGATCTAGACCACTCACCAACCTTTCAAGGTTATCCATCCTTGAGGCTTGATTATGACACTGAATGCTGGACTTTTTTTGCCATGCTCATTGTAATCACTCGACATTTGCGCACATGCTACAATTTCATATAGTATTATTGGAAACTCAGCAAATCACTGAAGTATTTGTAGTAAAAAAAAAAGTTGTAGGAAATGAAAAAAATACTATATACATACCATACAGACAAAACAATCTCATTCATCCATTTACCTGGATTTTAATCACCAAGTTTATGATTTTTTTCTCAACTTTGCAGTATTAAAAAAATAAAGACAAAACAACAACAAAAAAACCTACCCATTTCCATTTGGCCTGTTTGACAGCATCTGACAGAATTTGTGTTTTAACCTTACTTTACTCACCCCATCCAACTAAGCTGAGTTTGAGAAGATATTTCCTGAAGGTGATGTTAAAAACCCGGCTTAGCAGAAGATAGAGGTGGAACCCCTCCAGAGCAGTCCAGCTGAAGGTGGCCAGCAGAGACCAGTGTAAAATCAGACCCAGAACCAGACAAACTGAGCTGTCCTCATTCAGCAGCCAAGCCGAGAAACAGGACAGCAGGAAGTTGAGGTGGAGGCAGAGCATTGCTCCTGTTAGCTGCATGTGCAGATTGGTCGACTTCTCAGGACGCCGACGACTAAAGAGAGAAACAGCATTACAGTTTTTTAAACAATGGAAGAAATTTGGCCTTTTTTTAACCTTTCGCTTTGAACCCTCGATTTTAATAACACTAACAATAGTAACTCCACACAGATGAAACTGAGAAGCTTGTGGTTTCCCATAATTACTGTCAGACTAAATATACCAGATAATGTATCCTTTTCTATATGTAACCAAGAGCACGGGAACCAAGACTGCTAAAAATGGGAAGAAGATGATGAAGCTGAAGGAAGAAAGAAGTCAACCCTTTCAAAGTAATATCAGATATGAATGAAGTAAATTTAAATAAATAAATGTAGCAATTTAGAGTATGACCCATATATTGATATTTCTTCATAATTTGCTAGTATATTTATTTATTTGAAGACTATGGCCCCTTTTTATTAATCTATAGGTTTTATGTAAAATAATGATTAATCTTTGCATCCTAACTGCCTATAATCCAAGAAGATAAGTGTCACTGCTATGGACAGGTTTTTTGACGGGCTCCCACACAAACACAAAGCAGAAGATGAAGCATCGCCAAATATGCTTACTGAACCAACTTCCAAGCCAAAGACTAGAAAATATGATGAAGCATGTATTGCCATTGGCTTCACCTGTACAACAGTGGTGCCAAGTAGGGGTGGGTTTCAATACTCGATTTTCCGATCATTTATTAAATCCTGAATCAATTATTAAATACAAATTATTTTGCCAGAAATGCCAGGATCTCGGGTTAAAACGCACAAAACTATATCAACAACCACCAAACAGCTAAAAAAGGTAGATGATAGCAGGAAAAAGGATTCCACACAAAGATGTAAACACAAAGCGCAGACCTGACGCATCAGAATCTGTGAGATGTCGGCTTTCTCACCCGACGGCAGGTACACGGACATGCTGTCGGGGCTGAAAGCTGACACCTCACAGCTTCTGATGCTGCAGGTTTTGTCACTCTCTGACCAAAATTCACTGAAACAGCAGCAAAAGATCAAAATTACACTTCACATTTGATAAACATCGTCATTACTTCCCTCTTATTTTCACTGTTTTGCGTCCACTACGATAAAATCACACTTCCTGCACAGCTCTCTCTCTCAGTGTATTTTCAAGAACAGTTTCCCATCTGTATTTTATCCTCAGTTACTTTGACACAAAGGTTTCCCCTGCGTTGGGAGCACGCATTGGCTCACTGTCAAAATAACGGACAAACAGTATCTCACATGAACACTTCTTATAATGACTGAAATTTTGGTGATGTTAGCTCTTTATACAGTAAAGTTACAGTGGGATTCTTGTAAAACAAAAGGGGGCCTAGCAAAAAAAGTTTGGGAACCAGTGCTTTAGGGGAAATCGTTTTAATTTTTCACTCTATCCCTAGCATCCTCCTCTGTACCAGCAACACTGTGCATGTGACATCCAAAAACCTCCTCCTCAGTCCTATATAGCTACCATCTCTCCTCTGCACATTCCCAGATCATCTCAAACTTTCCACTTTAGCTTTGTTTCCAAACTGCTCAATCTGAACAGTTCCTCTGATATGTTTTGATATTTCAAATTTTGCTCATCCTGCTTACTCCTCGTGTGATTCAGCCCTATATGCATGCAATGACTACCTGCCAGCTTTCAATAATCCAACATGTATTAATACTAAAATGTTAGTATATGCATATGTAACTGCATTGACTTCCTGAGTCCTGAAGCCGCTTCAGGACTGTTCACACTTGACTGAGGCACATGACAGAAAATCTCTCACCTTTTTAGAACAGTTTTTGACCGACGACTGTGGTGTACCACACTTTAAGAAAGATTATGTGCAAGTGTTTGTCTCCCACCAGATGTGACACAGTACATTTAAACTGGTCTGACTGATGCAATAACCCAGTCTTTCACAACATAACTTCTGTCAGTGCTTGACCTTTAGAATTAAGACTTTTTTTTCTATGAACTAAGCCAACAATAATATATTTCTTTATCAACACATCGCCTCTTTAAAATACTAGAGAAAATATCAAAATATGGCAGAAGTTAAAAGGACATTCAAGTAAAACATATGTACTCACTGTAGACAAATATAGATGATCAAGCTGATGAATGTGAAGACAACCGAGAGTGCTGATCCAATGTAAGTGATGTAGCTGAGTGTCTCCGAATGAGATGTACTCACTGATAATTGTGGGTTCTGGAACATAAAAAGACACTGTTGAAATACAGTCTATGTTAAGATTTTTAAGATTTAAAAAAAAAAAAAAAAAAAAAAAAAAAAAAAAAAAGATGTTTAATGGAGGCCTATCCACGGGCCTCGTTCAGATTGTTTCGGTATTATGATTTAAAATCACTCCACCTCTTCTTATAACAACTTTTCCACTTTTTTCACTCTAGTTTTGACCCATAGAAGACCGCTGCACTTCTGCTCCAAGTTCACATATGGCATGGTGAACCGTTTTTACAGACAAAGATTTCTGGATGTGGTCCTGAGCTCATTCAGTGATTTCCATGACAGAATCATGTAGGTTCCACCGGAAATAATGAGTATCCAGTATTGATTTTCCGCCTTTTTTGTGGACAGAAATTTATTTAAGACAAATCTGTTGGGAATTTATATAATGAGTGGTAAAATGTTTTTCTAGCTGTGTTTTTATTTTTCCAGCCTTTTATAGCCCCTGTCCCAACCTTTTTGAGATTTGTTGCTGCCAACAAATTCAAATTAAGGGTGTTTTCCCACATGCATTTATAAGATTTGAAAATCATTGAATTCTGTTTTTTTTGCGGCGCTAAATTAAAACTGTTTCAATCAAATGTTATTTAAAAATTGAATGCATGGGTTGCATGAAAAGCATCTCTTACTTTGTTAGAAATTGTAAACATAACACTTTATTATATGTGGGAACTTTCAAGAGAAAACGTTTTTGCGACTAAAATTTGTTGCTTGCATTGAAGTTGAAGACGTCACCCTTCAAGCTCTTTAAAGACTCAGTTCATATGCTGTTCCTAATTAAAGTTGCTATACACTGATTAGACAAGCACAGGTTTTATCAAAAGGCTTTATCACATTCTGTAGAAAGAGGTTATCATTTCACCACAAGCACAGCGAAGAAGCTCAGATGGTTGCAGCTGCAAATAAATTCATTTCCTGTGTTACTGGTTTCACAGCCTTCAGTGCTCCAATAACCTAATAAAATAAATAAGTACAAATACATTAAGTAGATGTGATTCTTCTTTACATTTAGAAATGAGTATACTGGAGGTTGAGATCTGTAATAATACCTGTTCCATCTCCCATCTCTGATTCCTCCCAAAATACACAAGTTCCATTTTCCACCTGTAAAAAAATGAATAAAAATAATATGAAAGCAGGTTATTAGATTTTCAAAGCAAGATGCTGTTGCAACCATTTTGATGTCTTCTTACCTCTTTGTCGTGTCTGAAGATTAACTTGATGGGTTGCTGGAGGTTTTTCACTGAAAGAGTTCCTGCCTTCACCGATAGGACTGAGCCCCTAAACACAGTGCCTTCTCTGCGGTGAAACTGTATTTGCCTGCCTTTTGAACGAGGACTTGGCTGCAATGTGTGGGACACATGAACAAAGTGCTGGGATGAGACTGACTGAAAATAACTCCCCTCTTAACATGAAGACCCACAGGCCAAATCTAGCCCTTCACTAATTTAAATTCAGCCCACATATACTAACACATTTGTTAGTATGTGGTTTACACAACTACACACACCCACGCACTAAACAGACTAAACAGACCGGTGGAACTCAACACCACCTGAAAGCTTAGAAGCTAGAAAAAGCAGAATACAACAAACAGGAAAGCAGATGCAGGCATAATTTACATTGTGATTGTGATGTTCGAATCCACACACCAGCATGACAAGAGACATGGAGTTACAGATGGACACCAGCGACTTTAGGAAGTTGCCGAATTTACAAGAGACATGAAAATACAGCCCAGTATGTTTCTGTGACTGAGCTGAAAAGGCAAGTTTATGTGCACTAATTAGAGGGAAGAGGGGAGGCTGAAGGCTGAACTACAAGCTCAAACATGTTTTCACTCTTGTTTATGAAACTTCCCACATAACTGATTTGTCATTTTCAGGAATGTGAAACAAAACTGGTGAGATTTCTGGGTATATGCACATGGAAATTTAAGATGATAGGTTTGTATCAGGTTGTATTCTGTTTTATTAAATATACTAGCAGACGTTCATATTTGACATGATATAAAGGACAGTATTTCTCATTTCCTGCTGTGGCCTTCAGTGAAACTGAATCTGCGACCCCCACAGATCAGCATTTTTTCTCAGCATTAAAGTTCTCTTTCTGGAGTCACTGACCATAAAATGACTGCTGTTAATCACAGAGGCCACCACCAGGACCTCCACCTCAGGCACACTTCCTCTGCTTCTCTGGAGAGCTGATGATGGGATGTGAACCCTATGTTCATGTGTAGGACTCACATCAACCTGAAAAGCATACACAAAAACAAAATTTCAAATATTCTGTTTTTGTTATTTATTGAGTTCATTAATACAAAATTAAAGCAATTCAGATCAAATGTCATTTTTTTCACTTCCAAAAAGCATTTCAGCTCCAAATGACCTCACCTCTTGAAGCGAGTCTACTTTGAGTTGTTTGATGTGTCCCATGAAGCGACCTCTTGGTATGCAGGTCATAATTTTGTACTCATAACAACTACCAACAGATATTTAACATAGTTCAGAAATACAAATGGACATAGGTGATATAACTGAAGACAGAAACAATAAACTAATAGAAATAATTAATAAATAAGAAAAAACAATTATTTCATAGTCTGTTATGGTGTGATTTTAATTTATTGATTTCATTTGTTCACAGCTATACTTTATAAAACTAAAAATTAAGCTGCAAGATCTTGAGTTGAACCAAAATCCATATGTTCTGCATAGCTCAGTATTCTTAATTAATCCACTCTGTAGCCCAAAAATATATTTTGGCCAAAAAAAGAAAAGTGCAAAATATTAAAATAAAATAAAATAAAATAAAAATAAATTAAACCAATATGTCAGTTTTTATTTAGGGAAAACTGTGATTATAATTATATTTACTTGCTTTAAAAAGTATCAGTTATTTTGGGGAGTGCAACCAACACCCTTTCCAGGTAGACACATTATAGCACTGATCTTTGAAAACCCCTGACAGTAATTTAAAAATAATGTCCTACGCGTCCAGAGTGTCAAATGCATCTCAAAATGTGACAAAGTGTCCTTTCATGTCATAAATATTTATTTAAACACAGACACTTTGCCAGGAGCCCTCGGTGTCACATTTGATGATTGAAATTACAGTATAAGTTAAAAAGATTATACACTAAGTATGTTTTTATGATGAAACCATGTTAAAACACTGAAAAGCAGCCTATGTAGAGATAAAAACATTTTAACAGGCAGTAACTTCTGTTATACGGAGTGAATGCATAAACAGTGATCATATCTCTCTTTCAGGTTGTATTAATTATGTCAAACTAGCATTTATCAACAGCAAGTTTATTTATTTATGAGAAAGATGATATAACCTTTCAAAAGCAGGAATGTGAGATGTACAGAATAAAACGAATTACCGTGTCCATGCTGTGGGCCTTTTTATGCACTCTTCGAGAACATTTTCACAGTAGTCTGCCATAGTGATACACACCAGAAGTGAAGGGATCAAAATTAGCATCATTAATACCTTTAAACAAGACTGAAAGCTGATAAAACATCAAAGTGACATCTAACTCCAGAGGCAAGTGAGAAGCAGCTGTTTGATCAACACTCTAGGAACTTAGCGTTCCTGCTACCTGATAGCTGAGATGCTAGTCAGTGATTTTACTTTTCTCATGGTTTGAGAAAATCCACAACCTTGAGATACTAACAGTTAGAGTGGTATTTCCCTCACAAGCACAGAACTTTAAACATCATAGGAATGACATGGTAAATTCACTCACCCACAGCTTGGGACATAGAAAAACAGAAGATTGTAACTAGAGAAAATGTAATCCACATCGTGGCTCACTCAGCCACAAACACAGGTATGCTCTAAGAGGTCCACAGGGTGTTGCTCTGCTTGGCTGAGGCTTGCTAACTGAGACAAAGTGGGAGTTTCACATCTGTATATATCACATGTTCCTTGCAGAGGCAGGGATGACCCCTGATTGGACGAGGTGATTCATGACAACGTTTTTTCCAGAGGTATCACAAGGCTCAAGTAGTGAGTTATTGCTCTGAGTTATGATAGAAATATTCACACAGACAGTATACAACCACACTGAATACACAGGCAGTGAATCAGTTTGAGAGTTGCCTGCCGGAGACCCTGCTGCTATGGTTACATGAAGGAAAATTATGAGTTGTTTTATCAAGGCTTTATCATTTGAATTAATGGTATGACCTTTAATCCTTTCTATGCTATGCTTGGTTGACAGAGAGAGCCAGAGAAAGATAAAGAAACGTTCATAAACACAACATAACTTGATGAGATCATAACTTGGGCAAAGAACTTAAATAAATGAATGTTAAAACAGGTCTGACAGAAATCTTAAAATCCACCCTAAAGAAAAAAAAAAAAAAAAGTTAGGAAATAAGTTTCAAAAACTAAAAGCCATTTCCAAAGTAAAAAAAAAATCCAACACAGAGTACTGTTGCACCCTGTTTCAAACCTTGCTGACAGTTACAGCTATCAGTACCATTACAAAAGCCTCAGTTAAATAAGGTTTCATTACTGAATCATAGAAACCATTTAAAATTAATCTATTATGCTTATTTCTGCTACTCCTTCACTATATTTTGTATGTAAATATTGTATTTTGTACTTCATGTCTTTATAATTGTTAGGTGTAGGCTGTGTGCAGGCAGGAATGGTGGACCCATAGTGCAGACGCTCGGAGGCAAAAAGGTGAACTCAAAAAAGGTAACAAAACTGAGAATCCAAATAAACTCAGGCAAGCAGACAGAACACACAGCATAGTAAACGGTAGATCGCGACAATGACAAACTGAAACACAGGGCTTAAATACATAGAGGGAGCAATCAGGGAATGGGCAACAGGAGGGAAACACAGCTGGGGCAAATCAGAACTGACGAGACAAGGAAGCGTAAACTGAACACACTGAGATAAGACAGAGACGTTCAAAGTAAAACAGGAAACACATAACACAGACTGAACAAAAGACACAGACTCACATGCAGGCACTACAGAGGGAACAGAGACGTGGGACCAGGACAGACACAGACACTGACTGGACACGGGGATATAGCGGACAGGGGAGACAGCAACTAAGGATTACACAGAGACAAACCATAAGACATGACTCTAACAAAAACCCAAAGACTAGAAATTATAAATAATATAATAAACCCAAAAAACCCTGGGTCAACGATCCAGGCATCCTAACAATAATATATCTACGGTTTTATTTTGATGCTGCTTTCCTGAGTTCCTGAAGGCTCTGGATATTGTCCTGAGCCTAGGGCTGTCGTGGTAAACCCATCTCTGCAACGTTCAGTGGAGATCTCAGGGGATGCCTTTGGAATGGCCAGTGGCGGTCCTAGCCTGTTTGGCGCCCTGGGCGAACACTCCCTCTGGCGGAACTGGTGGAGAAACAGACACCACCTCCTTATCCTCTGACCACATAGCTGGCAACCGCCCGTGTCGCCCGTATCTAAAACCGCTACTGGGAATGACAGACTGGGATGGTGGTTCCCTTGTTAAAGAAGAGCTCCAACAATAGGGGATCACACTTTTCAGCCTCCTTAGGAAAGTGTATGCCAGGGTACAGGAGAGTCTGCCTGTTAGTCAAACTTTGGATTCTGGAGGAATGATGACTGTTTTGTTCTGACTGTGGAACAGTAGCCCACACCTTAAACCTCTCATGGATATTCAAAGGTGGGTAGGAGTTTGCTCAACCAGTATACATGTGTTTTGTGGACTTGGAGAAGTCATTTGACAGGGTCCCTCAGGGTATCCTGTTGAGGGTGCTTCGGGAGAATGGGGTGCCCTGCCCATTTTTACAGACCATTCGGTCCCTGTACAAATAAAGCAAGAGCTCGGTTCGTATCACTGGAAGTAAGCTGTACTTGTTTCCGGTTGGTGTTGGACAGAATATCTAAGCATTAGGGGTGCAACGATACACAAAATTCACGGTTCAGTTCGGTTCGATACTTTGGTGTCACGGTTTGATATTTTTTCCACACACAAAAAATGTTCATGTCTTTTTTAATTTGTAATTTATTGAAATGATAAATATTTCTTTTAACTCAAAAGTACAGTTTTTAAATTAAATGTTGCTGAAACAACAAAATAATAAAAAATAAATCTATCTGATCGGGAAATCACTCGTCTGTGGAAAAGAGAGTTTATTACAGAGAAATGGCTCTTTCCAAAATAAAAGCTATACAAAAACAACAAGGAATATTGTAACGGGGCTCAAGTACTCTCAGCATTTCCTGAAACCCGGTGTTTTCTACAACAGAAAGGGTCGCATGTCGACAGCAATAAAAGTAGCAATTGCCCTGTCGATTTCTTTTGCCCTCATGTGCTAATGGCTGTCTAAATGACTCGGGTAAAGTTTGTAGCTTGCTTGTTGTTGTTTTTGTCTGCTTCCAATTGTCTTTGCACTAGCGTGATGTTGGCGTAAATGTGCAGTTATATTCGTTGTGTTCCCACCGATGTAATTGAGCATTGCGTGGCACATCCGACATACTGTTGTACTTTTGTCCATGACGCACTTATCATCAGGGTCATGCTTCACATGAAAACCAAAATAGTTACAAACGCCAGATCTGAATGACGGTAGATGAGGTTCAGTTTCGAGTAGCGTTGAGGCAGTTGCCATGTTGCAACAAGCTTAACTTCTGTCTCGCTAGCTTGAGTGAATGCATACAGGCGGCGCTCAGTCGATCTACGCTCAACAATGCAGCCTAGGTGGAGTAGTCGAGCGCAGATCCACTGAGCTCTCAACACAGGCTGCATCGTCAGAAGAAAAGTTGATAAAATAAATTAAAAATTTTGTATCGTTCAATACATATGCGTACTGAACCGAAAGCACTGTATCGAACGTTTCAATACCGATACATGTATTGTTGCACCCCTACTAAGCATGGCCAGGTGGTGGAGGGTCGCTGTTTTTGTTTTTTTTTGAGATGATGTGTTCATCATGTGGCAACCTTCTGCTTCGACTGGAGCAGTTTGTGGCTGAGTGTGAAGTGGCAGGAATGAGAACCAGCACTTCCCATTTCAAGACCATGATCCTACCGGGAGGAGGCCCCAGGGCAGACCCTGGATTCACTAGAGATTGTATCTCTCAGCTGGCCTGGGAACATGAGTTGGAGGAGGTAGGTGTGGTGTGGGAAGTCTAGGCTTCTCTGCTCAGACTGTTACCCCTGGGCCCAAGCTCGGATGCGAGGCAGGAAAATGGATGGATGAATGGGTATTTTGATATTTGTATTTACTTATTACTTAATTATTATTACACATTTAAAGAATTGAAAAACTAGAACTACTTTTAAAAATAATTTATTCTTATAGATAAAGCCACCAGTGATGGGCATAACGGCGTTACAAGTAACGGCGTTACTAACGGTGTTACTTTTTTCAGTAACGAGTAATCTAACTAATTACTATTCCTATCATTACAACGCCGTTACTGTTACTAACAAGAAAATGCGGTGCGGTCGCGTTACTATTTTTCAACAAACAGACAGTTGAAGCTGTGTTCAGCTTACCGCACCTTATATCAGTTGCACGGAAGTAGCTGTAAGTAATCTGGGCGCTACAGCTTTAAGCAGCTGCGCGCGCTCCCACAGATGGCAATGACTTTCTGGTAAACCATCACTTTTTGGCACAACACCTGGAGCTAAGGGGGCAAAACAATCGCATGAGTGCTGCTGTTTGGCTGAGGGAGAATAAAGTAGTCGTGGTAAGCCAATCATGATCACTTTAAGATGACAAAGCAACAAGGTGATATATACCAGTTTTTAAATTGTGTTGATAGGCCACGTAAAACCAGAGTCATGATAAACAATATATACGCGGCATTTTTCCTCAATAGTTTAGTCACGTTTACTGTCTAAGGACAGTGCTAGCAAGCACTCTCTGCTTATGACTGAAAAACAAACAAACAAACAAACAAACAAACAAAACAAAAACGGCTTCCCGTGGCTGTCATGCGACCGGCTATTGTAGTTAATAATACAACAGCTTCTTGCCATTTTTGTTTCTTTTTATCGCTGTGTAACTGATTTCAATTGAAAACCTGCGTGCGCTAGTACCTCTTGCCACGAGTTCCCAGAATCCTTTGCGGTTTGAAAATGTGACGTCACATTTTCAATCTCTATCAATCCAGGGTAAAACCGCAAAGGATTGTGGGAACGAGTGGCAAGCAGTACTAGCGCATGCAGGCTTTCACATGAAAATAGTCACACAGCGATAAAAAGAAACACAAAAAATGGGAAGAAGCTGTTGTATTATTAACTACAATAGCCGGTCGCATGACAGCCACGGGAAGCCGACGGGTAAAGAGATTGGTTTTTATCGGATTACGTTGTGGAAGAGAAATTGTTCAAGCCGTGTTTCCGATGCAACAAAGAACCGACGGATGGGCTGGATTTCAGCCATTCGAAGACCAAATATAACGTTCCAGAACACTCCAGCTCACATGTTAGTCTGCTCCAAGCATTTCCACAAAGGTATGTCTTCTGTTGTAGTTATTACGTAATTTATCATAACATAACATAATTGTTGATGTAGGTAGGTTACAAATAAGTCTTATATTGATTTGAATTGAATTCGTTGCGCTATGCTGCTTTGTTCACTGTGACTTTGCAGGCTAATGTTTGTTGTGTTTTGTAGGAAAACCAGCCTACAAAATGCTGGAATACGATCCAGACTGGGCACCTCTATCAACCTGGGTCATACCGAGTTTAAAGCTGCTACCACAGCCAGATTTGATCAGTTAAGAGAGAGAGCGATATCAAAACAGCCACGAAACGTCCCGCATATATGTGCCCAAGGGTTGTATTAAAGCAATCAAGTGATGAATAACTGTTTTCCATGATGTTGTTTTGCAGTGTTTTTTTGTTTTTTTTTTGGTTGCATTGTTGATTTGTTTTTCACTGAAGCAGCTAATAAAGCATGATGGAATATAATTTTGCCTCTTTCTTATAAGATTCTCTAATAGAATGAAACAATAATGCCAGTTATAAATAAAGACAATAAATTGAATGAATTACGAAACACTCATTTTATCTCTATTAGATCTGAAAATGTTGTGTAATACTACAACCTGAAACGACAAATAGATTGCGTTTGCCTGTACAGGAGATAAAGGAAAAAATTTAACAACAGCTGTGAAATGGAATAGTCCAAATCACCAAAGTAAACTGGACCTGGACCCGTGATGAAAGTTGGGCAGCACACTAACGTCCTTACTCCACTCTGTATGCTCGTATGGGTCTGACCCTTTCACTCCTTTGACTTTTTTCTCATACTTTTTTTTTTTGCCTTTTCGTCAAGTCTGTCTTTGTACGGACCTGCCGTGTTCTCCGTCGTTTTGTACATAACTGTTTTTGGGGCAAATAAAATACAAGTAGGGATTAAAACCGCAGAATTAATGATTACCGGTGCTGGAAATGCTAGCGCTTGATGCAGTATTTTAATTTTGTTGCCACTTGTACCCACAAAGCAATGCGCGAAAGTCACGTGGTCTGTCAATCTCTATAAAGATCCGGCTCTAAGAGGCGTTTCGTTCGCGACCGACACATCACTAAGAGAGAGAGAGAGAAAGAAAGACAGCAGAAAAAGAGAGCGCGAGTTTTGAGATGTGAGAGATTTGTGACGTTTAGCGTGTTTGGAATGTATAGTTAATGTATTGTCTTGTGTAGTTCGTGCGTAGTGTTGTGGATAGTTTTGCGTTGTGTGTCAGAACAATGAGGTCACAGCTGTCTCGTTGTAGAAAATACACCTGCTGTCAGGCCTGCAGGTATCAGGCTGTGATGGTCTCCTTTGTAGTGGACAGAAATTATTTTTTGGAGTGGCACAAATAATTTGTGTGGCATCTTATTGAATGCAGAACAGCTGATTGTTATGTAAATAGTTCGAAATGGTTATTAAAAAAGGGTGAAAGGTAAATGGCTGCAAATAACTTTGTTGTTTGCAAAACTTGTGCATATGATTTTAAAATTGACAATTTATATTTGCATTTAAATTTTTGAAATATGATTCAATAAACATGTTTGTGGTTGTTACAGTAAAAAATAGCTTTTTCTACTCAGATTTTATGTTTTTTGTCTGATTTTAGATGAATTGTGTTAATACAGTATGTCAAAATGAAAACATAACTGTAAATTCAGACATGTAAGGTTGTGCTGAAAAGGATGATACCAAACAAGGCAAAGCAAATAGTTTTAAAAGGTAAAATGTGGAGGGAAAATCAAAAGTAGTCAAAAGTGGCCAATTATACCCTGGACCCCAGAGGGTTAAACATTTTTTTAAAGTAACGCAATAGTTACTTTTCAAGTAATTAATTACTTTTAGAATCTTGTAACTCAGTTACTTTTTTGAAGAAGTAACTAGTAACTATAATTAATTACTTTTTCAAAGTAACTTGCCCAACACTGAAAACCACACAGCAGTATATTAGTAATTAGAGCACTCTCCTGCTACAACATTAAAATAATTATATTAATTATAAAGCCCTATAAAGCTACCATGTCACATAGCTTTATAGGGCTTTATATAAAGCTATGAAATTTCCTAGATGTTCAAAGTTCAAATTTTATTTGTCACATACAAGTCATACAAGTACAACATGCAGCGAAATGCTTGCGTCTGGGGGGGGGCATGGCCATGCCCAAAAGAACAGTGAAAGTACACACATCAGGGACAAGAGGAGAAACTGGGCTCCTAACTGGGAGCCAGTTTGAGGACAGTAAAGAAAACAACAAAGCACATGAATATTCTTTTTTTTTTTTTTTTTTTTTTAACCTGTCCCGTTTGGTTCTTTTGCCATCAGAATTATTGTCTAAAGGCGAAGAAAGATGCCCAACGGATTTACTTTACCAAATGGACCATCCCAGCCTTGCCGTAATGGTCCATCTGACTCACCTTTTATTGTTTATTTTATTTTCACTTGCTGAATACGGGACAGACTTGACTGGTGGAAAGAAAGGGGAGAAAGAAAGAGGGAAAGAAAAAAAAAACCTGAGAAGAGGGACGGGGAAAAAGGGCAAAAAACAAAAACCAACAGAATAAGCAGAC
This sequence comes from Oreochromis niloticus, assembly GCF_001858045.2. Lineage (NCBI taxonomy): Eukaryota > Metazoa > Chordata > Actinopteri > Cichliformes > Cichlidae > Oreochromis > Oreochromis niloticus. The sequence continues at coordinate 35,715,115 of NC_031965.2, forward strand.
AAAAAAATACATATCGATCACCTGGATCACCTGTTGAGAAAGAAAAAAGAAAGCAAGCAGAAGAAGACGAGAGTAATAAACAAGATCACAATGATATATGGGAATATGACAGTAAATACTAAATATTAAACATTATGGTGCAGCACGTGAGATCGACAGCGCACAGTGTGCTTTGAGGTAGGAGCTCAAAAGGGTGTAGTTTGTGTGTGTGATCACCCGTGTGTACACCTGTGAGCATGAACGCGCTTGTTTTTAAAAGGTTCCTTCATGTAATGATCTGCTAGAGGGTGTGGGGGGCCACTGCCCCGACCTCCAGGGCATGAAGCAGGTATGGAGGAGATCAAAACTCCAGACATCCAGAGGCCCCCCGTACACAAGAGACCAAGGAAGACCAACAGAGGGGCAGCCGCGCCACTATCCCAGAAAGAGCTGAGGAGAGTCCCAGATGAGGGGTCACTCAGCAGCCGCGGAGCAGAAGCCAGGGGGGTTGCAGTGACGTGCCTGTGAGCTCCGCCGGCAGCCAGCTGTGCCTGAGTGACCGAGCCCCGGGCCGAGAGGCCGAGGGCACCCCATCCCCGAAGTGGCCCGAGCGAGCCCCAGGCAGTACATGAATATTCACATCTTACACCATGTAAAAGTACGTGACATGCAAAGGAGGAGGGTATTGGGTAAGGAATGATCCGGTGTAGACAGCAGACATGTTGTCCTGCAGCCATTTCCAGCGCTGGACAGACCCACCGTCTGCATCAGGTGGGTAGCAAGCATCGGAAGCTTTGGAATGGGGGAGGGGGGTGAGTGTACATGCATATGTGTGTGTGTATCCTGTGTTCAGCTTGAGAGAAAATGTCCTTTCACCCGGTTAAGCAAAAGTCAACAGTCCTCGGCTGACGCACGTGTCGTTGAAGGATAGGGGCAGAGAGTCAAAACACAGTCCCATTATCAAGGAGAAGAATTTGTTGTTCCGGAGCTGAATGAGTGAAGGAGATGATTATTGACTGATTCTTATATAGTGCTTTTCTACTCTCCTGGAGTACTCAAAGCACTGTATACAACATGCCTCATTCACACCTACTCATACAAGCACTTCTAAACACACTTCTAAGCACTTCTACATTCACACACATTCACACTCTGATGAATGCATCGGAGGGCAACTTGGGGTTAGTATCTTGCCCAAGGATATTTGACATGCAGATTGGGGAAGCCAAGGATCGAACCACCACCCTTCCAATCAGTAGCTGATCTGCTCTGCCGCCTGAGCCACAGCCACCCGCATGAATAAATAAACTTGCTGTTGTTTGGGTTAATGTGAACAACTGCATCCAATTTTGCTGTTGGCCTAATGTCCCTCACTGGTCATCAGATCTATCAATTCCCTGTTGCAGAGCCATGAGCTTCTTCAAGATCTCATCCATATTGCATTCAGTAAACACAGTGAGTACTCACAGCTTGCCCATTGTCAATCGTGTCAGCCAGCCTTGTGGGGTTTTGAACAGCTGTAACCGCGAGTTGTTTGACAGATGCGATGGGACTTCCCATTATGGACAAAAGAATTCTTCTCCGCTAAACTCTTTTCACTCTTGTGTTTTACAGCACTACTGCATGCCACAAAATGTTGCCTTCTTCTCATAGTTTGTGCTCTCCTTATCTCTGTGTGCTCTTCTTTATTTATCTTCTATTTCCCCTTCCCCTGGAACCACAAAAGCAGATGGCTTCTGTTGAAGATCTGTTCCTGTCTGTTTCCTTTATGGCCAGGTGCTGCTTATAAAGGATCACCATATGGTTGTGGTTTTCCTTCCTAGGGTCTTTGTCTTATTATGTAAGGTGCCTTGAGACTAATGTTTTTATCAGCTGGATGTAGAACTACAGGTTAATTGAATTAAATGCTACTCTGGTTGCACATGTGTATTGGAGGATCTGTCACATTACATGCTGTTGTAAATCAACCAGCCTATGAGTAAAACCATGAGTAATACAAAAAAGGCAGAAATTATTGTGCACAAGGAGTCACTCTAGAGCGACTCTGTTGTTGAGTTTCATAGTTCAATACTCAGTTTCAATTCCTGTCAGATAACATGAGATGATGTCTGCAGCCCCATTTCACAGAAAAGTCAGTTCAGTCCAAAGCAATAAAAGTATTTTTTCATGTTAAACACTCCTTCAGTAACAGTACTAACCATGAAAATCAAGATGGCTTCCACTGAGCTATGTTGCAACATCCATGCTTCACAATCATCTGTACAGTAGCATAAAGTCATGGCGTGTCTGCATAGCCTCCTCATTCTTAGGTGACTAATACACATTGAGTCAGCTGCTGAGAGGGTATGTGGGGTCTGTGATAGGCTGGCTTGTGTTTCAGGATGTTCTGTTGCTTAAAACAGAAGGACTGACAGCAATCTTTGCACCCAAACCACTGAAGGAAAAGGTTACGGTCAATTTTAGCTCATGAAACTAACATGAAACCTCAAACCTTATGACAGTTTCCAGAAATGATCATGTAGGTGATTTAAGTGTGCAGAACTAATGCTGTGCATTACAATATTTTAATCATAGTTTTCCTACTTGACTCATACAGGAGAAAGCCAGAAGAAAATATCTGAAAGTGTACATCTCACTGACAGAATGACCTGCAGTGAAACCAAATGTTTTTATGAAAGCGCAAAAGTTTCCATCTACAGTAACTTACCTAAGTCATAATACATGAATTTTCTTATATGAATCAGTAAATTGTTGAGAATCTTTGCCTTCTCTACTAAAAATAATGCAACCATAAGAATCATAGGTGCATTTTTTCAAAATAGACATTTGCATATAAAAGAAGAAAGAAAACAGCAAAAAAACCTCATTCAACAGTCAACACCTAATACAGGTCATAGATAATACATATTGGCTTTTGTTGGCTATTGGCTGTTACAACTGGTGTCCATCATTTCTGAAGAGTCACTGACTAATGAAACCTAGCCAGATCAAGACTTCCGGGCCAAACCCACAGACCAAAGAAATATAAATACACCTGAGAAGAGAAGAAAAATGAGTGTTAATTCTTCTTGCAAGTAATCAAAGTCCAGTGCATACTTGATATGAGAATCATTCACATACTAACCTTGAAGGGAGTTCAAAATGGTGAATATGTAGATCCCAGTGAGTGAAACGTATGTAGTGCTGGCTAACCCCCAAGGTAACCCCAGCACACAGCTGAGGCCCAGCACTGTGAGACAGTCCTTCCATAACCTCTTTCTTTTCTCTTTCTTTATCTCCTTCCAGTCACTGCTGCTTCCAAAGTTCATCTTCTTATCATCACTTCTTAATTTCCACATCTTACACACAACCAGCCCCAGCATGCAGGCATTGAACAGGACCACCAACAAAGGAAAGGCCACGGTAGTGATGTAGCTCACTAGAGGACGCCTTGATTGGAAGTCGCTGCTAATCCAGCACCTGCCCATTATATAAGGTAAAATAAAAAATAAAAAAAATACAGTGAGCTCCTTTAACATAACAGCATGTATCTGTGCATAGTCAAACTACCATGCTAATTACCTATTTAAAATCAAAACCACTGAGTTTCTTACATTTGTGCTGTTGAATTGCCATTTTTGGCTTCCCTTAGTTGTAGAGTGTACTTGCCATAAACACCTGAAATCCCACAAATTGTTGCGACAAATGTGGGAAAACCTGGACAAGGGAATGATAAATTACCTTTAATTGAATCATTAGATACAAAGACCAAGATAAGATCAAATGTAACCTTTTTTTTTTTTTGAAATTTGCAATATCCACTGCAGTTTCTCAAACATTAAATAAAAGATATATGGAGAATGTTAGATTATCACCAAGTTCCGGGCTTCACTGTAATAACCTTGCCAGTGTCTGTGTGTGTGCGTGTAAAACGCAAACACTGGAATGTGGCTTCTCTTAATTCCATTTATTCAAAAAGAAATTGCTCTACATGAAAAAAATACAAACAAACAAAAAAACAATAATATGAGTCTACACAAATCACCAACCTTGAGAAATTTTGAGATGGAGCCCCCATCTACATATTTCTCCTATCTCTAAACTGCCAGACTTTGTCAGTTTGTTCAGTTGACTAGAAGCTGAACTGAGAGAGGAAGTGATTTGCAACACAATGGCAACCACAGACTGAAAAAAGTCTATAACATTCAGCAGCTTTAGTGAATAATGTGTGAAAAAGTCCCACTATAAATTTTTCTTAATTTAAAGGCGACCAATTCAAACAACAGCCAATGAGAGCTCAGGATACTCTGGCTTCTGAATTTTTCTTTGTATAATTTTGCTTGTTTTTAAGGTTGTTCGTCAGTTTTTTGGTTTCTTGATTCTTAGTGTTCTTTATTGTCAGGTCTCAATTGCTATGAGTTTCACCCCCCACTCGTGCTCAGTTTCTCATTTCTGAAAGAAGGATAATGATAGAAGTGCATGCTTCCTCCTGCATTATTGTCCAGATTAGATTCAGCTGTCTTGTTACCCTCCTGTTTTCAAATCATTAATTACCTTGTCTGTATTAAATACCCTAAGTCTTGTCTTGGAACTGTTGCTTCGTTAGTGTTTTTCTTTTTTTTGCCGTATTTGACAGAAACACTGTCCCAACAAAACTTCACTAACCCCATCCAACCAGGCAGAGTTTGAGCAGGTATCTCCTGATATAGATGTTAAAGACCCGAATGAGCAAAAGGTAGATTTGAAACCCCTCCAGAGCAGTCCAGGTCAAGGTGGCCAGCAGAGACCAATGTAGAAAGAGACCAAGAACCAGGCAAATTGAGCTGTCCTCATTTTTCCTCAGCCATTCCCAGAAACTGCACAGCAGGAAGCTGAGGTGGAGGCAGAACATTGCCCCTGTTAGTTGCATGTGCAGACCTATGGCCTTCTCAGGAGACCGCCGACTACAAGAGAAACAGGATTATTTATTTATCACCAGTTTTGCAGATAGTAGACATTATCTGGCATTTTTAGATGTTTAATTTTAAAATCAGTTTCTTATCTGTTCATACTTTCCATGCTTTTCCATACTTTACACCAGGGGTAGGCAACCTTTCTGATAGCGAGTGCCATTTAAAATTTCCTCAGAAGTCAGTGTGCCATATGATTGCATTAGCAATAAATTTAATAACGCTCTATATTAACAGTTACACATTATATAGAACCACTTTATAGAATTATATTTGTTTGCAAATGTTGGCAGCTATCAGTGAATAGTTATCAGCTATTTTGAAACAAAAAAAAGACACTTTTTATTCATAACAAGAACTCCATAACAGCAAATGAACTGTACAACAGAAAATACAAATGCTATTTATGGTCTCCTCACAACAATGATAAGAAAAATAAACTGGGCGAATATGGTATGTTTGTTAATACAGAGACACACATGTTAATGTGATCTCTGGTCTCCCACTCAGAGACACAGGTCTCCGAGTGTCCAACATTCAGACGGCTACCTGAGGACACTCATGTGAGAGAAAATCTGCTCACACAGATTTCCTTTTTGCTAAAGCATATAGTTAGGGCTGGACCAGGTGACCCTGAATCCTCCCTTAGTTATGCTGCAATAGACGTAGGCTGCCAGGGATTCCCATGATGCATTGAGTTTTTCCTTTCCAGCCACTCACTATGTGTTAATAGACCTCTCTGCATCGAATCATATCTGTTATTAATTTCTGTCTCTCTTCCACAGCATGTCTTTCATCCTGTTTTCCTTCTTCACCCCAACCGGTCGCAGGAGATGGCCCCGCCCCTCCCTGAGCCTGGTTCTGCCGGAGGTTTCTTCCTGTTAAAAGGGAGTTTTTCCTTCCCACTGTCGCCAAAGTGCTTGCTCATAGGGGGTCATATGATTGTTGGGTTTTTCTCTGTATTTATTATTGTGCTATCTACTGTACAATATAAAGCGCCTTGAGACGACTTTTGTTGTGATTTGGCGCTATATAAATAAAATTGAATTGAATTGAATTGAACAGATATGTAGAGCCAAATACTGTCAATAAGGCCTCTGAAATGTTCTGAAGACAGTTAAACTTGTCAGGTAGTGATGTCCAGCAGGTGAAAATGCAAGCTCCATGAACATGCACAGCTGTAGATTCCAGCTGCTTCGATGTCGCATTAACTGGCATTAACTCAGCCAGTTAATGCGAGACAAATCTAGCTGCTCATGAAAGATTTCTGGTTTGATCAGAAAATAAAACATTGGTCCATACACCTGAAAGTCCCAAAAATGCATTGTGTCTCGAGTCTATGGATGCATTTTGACTAAAGATCGGCCCCCCAGATATTAAAGCCATAAAGCCTTTGAATGAAAACAAACGCTGTTGTGACAGTGATGTACACTGTCTTGTTGGTAAATGTATGATTAAATCAGATAAAAACTTTGGTTGTAAGCTTCAGATAATTATTTAATAACAGCCAGACATTTTAAATGAGAATAAGAAAGTATTTCTTTGTGCCCCCCTTTCCCTGTTAATGCCCTACCTGGCCCCCCTGGCAAAACTTTCCTAGACCCGCCCCTGCACAGTTACCAGCTGTCAGCTACATAGAAAAGGATGCTGGTGTTATTTGTCTCTCAGAAACAGTTCATAACTTCCCTTCAACTCATTCATGTCACCTAAAAGGTAAACCTGTTTCTCCGTCACCTGTTCAGCTCTGATGATTCAGTAAGGACATCTCCTGGTTTCATCTTCATGTTTCCCTCTCACCAGATATACAAACCGATATCATGACCAGCAGCTTTACAGCTGTGGCTCCAGCAAACATCAGCTGATACTAGAAATTAATATTAAATAAATTCTAACAAGAGCTGACCACGCTTAAACGTGCTGCTGTTGTTTAGTGCGACATCCGGCGGTTTCCTCTTTCTGGCGCAAAGTGGGCGATAAACAAACAAGAGAGAAAAGCCGATCAGCTGATCATTGATCAGTTTCATGATTGAAGTAGCAACAGGAGAGAGAGGGGAGAGAATGAGAGGAGAAGAAGAGGCAGCTGTGCAGCAAAGACACAATAACTCCAGCTTTGTGTCTTTTTCCATCCTGGCTGAAGTACGGGACAAACTGTGTTCCTTCTCAGCTCAACACGAAACGCGTAATAATTTCTCTGAATGCAGGACGATTCCGTTTGTACGGGACGGTAGGCAACTCTACTAACTAACCTTATGAATAAAATAAAGTTCACAATCAATAAAATCATAGCACCCGCCCAGCAGTATATAAACTCCGTCATGCTAGCTAGCACGCAGTACGAGTTATTGTAACTGACTGTAAAAAGTCAGCACAACGAAAATAAACTCCACCTAAACTTGGTTTATATCTGACCCAGATAGACTGCAGGTCATAACTTCTTACCTGAAGTTTAGTTCACCTGAGGCTCCGACCGGCGGCTGCCTCGGGTCTCTCCTCCTCCTTCCTCCCCTTCCCTCATCCACCTGCTGGCCTCCACCACTTGTTAATTTTACTGAATCTGTGGAAGCTACGCCATAGCCACCACCAAACAACTGAGTTATTTTTACACACCGACCAGCGTCTGGCCAATCCACCACCAAAAAAAAAAAAAAAAAAAAAAAAAAATCATCGGGCCACCGAGCAAATGTCCGGTACGAGTCCAGCTATGGTCGTGCGTGCCATCAGTTAACCCTTCGCGTGCCAACGGTGGCACGCGTGCCTAGGGTTGCCGACCCCTGCTTTACACTAATAGAGATGATAAGCTTGTTGTTTGTTTATAATGGCTACAAGACTAAATATACAAGATAAAATGTCTTGTCTATGTGTAAGGGAGGCTCGTGGTCCTGTGGATTAAACAATAAAAGACAAAAAACTGAAGCTGGCAGCAATGATGATAGGGTCTTCACACTTTGTCAAAGTGTGCTACAGCTGAAGCCAACTGTACTGTTAAGCTATTTCCTGTTGTCACATGATTACACTTACACATTTCTGCATGGTTATTGCATGAAGGAGTTGCTTGTAATATCATGTTCCTGTGTAGAACCCACAATGAAAATTTTCTGTACATCTCATGAACATTGTACCCAATTTCCTGTTTCTATGCCTATGCAGTAGTTCGTCCATCCGTGACCAACAGACGTACAGACGTCTCCACACTTGGACTGTTATCAAACATGTGAAGTTTGGAGCAGATTGGGTAACCATGCCATTTCGGCACCGTCACATGCAAGAGCCATTAAATATAAACATTTTCACAACAACTGAGATAGGTGTCAGGATTCACAATGTTTCAAAGCTTTCCAACTCCATAAAATATTTTGAGGGCAAATTGAGATGTGGCCAAAGTTCAATGTAAATTTACAATTTTCAGGTTAAAGCATCTAGCTATCGCTAATGCACAATAGTGGCATTAAGGTGTGTTGAAACTGGACTGGGACTGAAGTGGTTTACTATCAGCAGGGTGCAGTGTCACAGACAAAATGTCAAACTATAGAAGAGAGAACCATAATTTATTTATAAGGAACTAAAACCTACTCTCTGCAAATGGAAAAACCCAGGCATTTATTTAGGTTTATAAACTAACTAGGTTTTGTAAAAAAATAATTTAAAAAAAAAAAGCATTCATGCAGGGAAGTTCAAAAATTATTTTTAAAAAGTTTCAAAAATTGGAGCAACAACTGAGGTCCTATGAAGCAACATGTGGTGAGAGGCGCTGTAAGCTCTGACATCTGTTAAAGGAATATTACAAATGTCCATGCTTCTTTTAGTGGAGTCCAGCCTGACAAAAGTGCATGCCAATATTGAAGGTTCTGTCGTGCCTCAATACTAACATGGTAGTCTTCTTACAAACAGGCAAGCCATCTACTTAGTCACCAAACACTGCGGTGGGCTTCCTGGCTATCTGTGTGACCTGGGTTTTTGCCACTCACCAGAATTAAATGCTTGATGCGAAATCTTTCACATTGAATGTCATCTTAAGTGTGTGGGACAAGTTAGTTTTGTGATGCTTAATAACTAATGTCCAATCTTTCACAACATAGTAAAAAACAAAACAAAATTAAATTTTTCTATGAAATGAGACCGGCAGTAATTCACTTTGTATCAACACATTACTTTGGGTCCTTGATGAAAGGATGAAAGAAATGTCTCGTCTGCTAAACTAGAGAGATATTCTACAATATTTAAATATGACACATCACAGGACATGAGGACACTCACTGTAGCCAAATGAAGATGATCAGGCTGATGAATGTGAAGATGACTGAGAGTGCTGATCCAATGTAAGTGATGTAGCTTAGCTTCTCCGCATCCAAGTTTGTGACTGATATCTCTGGGTTCTGAAACATTAGACAACACATACGTATGTAAAAATAAGGGAAGTAACAGTGTGACCAAGAAGCTGGTGTAGACATGCTAAACAATGCAGTTCCTCCAAAAGCAAGTTAATTACTAGGGTTAAAATTGCCATAATGATATTAACAATCAAGTTTACAGCTTAGTGCAAAGATAGTTTTGAGGTTCTATAGATAATTTCATCCTATTTATTACAATTGTAATAGAGTTATACCTCACTAATGTTAAAGGAAGGCTAAAAGTAAGGCATGTGGCAGCTTTGAGTAACTTGTTTGCTAGCATAAACAGCGCTGGCTAAATACTGTCAGCTAACCTTTAGATTAGTGATATTATTTAACAAATACTATGTGGTGTGACACAGCCCAGCCAAACAATTTGTACTTCAGTTTTAGTGAGAGAATACAAGTATTCCAGTATTTTGTTAGCTTGTTTCGTAAGTCATCAAAAGCAGATATCTATATCTGTACAATGTACCAGTACAAATTATTGATGAAGATTCCTAGCATCCGTTGTCCTCTCTCCCTTAAGGCAGCTAACACCGAGGCTTCTAAATGCTGATTCCAAAACTAACGAGTCACATTGCAGGCCACGTCCTGCTTTTATACAATCTATAAGTAATACACTAGTTAGCTCATGCTGGCATCAAAAAAATCTATTCCTCACATTTATTCTGGTATTAATTATGCAAAATATGTCAACCTTCAAATACTATACACATGGCATTTTGTCTCCTAATTGATATGCTCTGTCGAGTTACAGCTGCTAAACAATAATGAGACAAAAATGTATTTTTTATGACCAACTTTAAACATTTTCTGTTAAATTATATTACCACAAGCACAGCAAAGAAGCTGAGATGGTCACAGCTGCAAATAAATTCATCTCCAGTTTTATTGGTTTTGCAGCCTTTAACACTCCAATAACCTACACAGTAAAAAAATAAAATAAAATCAGACCAAGTAAGTGTGCGTCGCCTTTTTACTTAGACATAAAAATACCAAACAATGACATCGATAACAGCACCTGTTCCACTGTTTGATTCTTCCCAAAATACACAAGTTCCATCTGTAATCTCTGACAACTAAATCAAAATAAGAGGGAAACAGGTTATTCCATTTTATAAATATGATGTTAGCCCAACTATGTTTGTGTTTTTACCATGTTGTTGTGTTTGAAGAATAACATGATGGGTTGTAAAAGATTTCTGATGATTTCACCATTTTCTGTCATGTTAACTGCCTTCACCGCAAGCACTAATCCTCTCAGCACAGTGCCTTCTCTGCGGTGGAATTGTAATCTACTTCTCTGTGGAGGACTCAGCTGCAATGAGGCAGACACATGACAATAATGTTAGTGTTGAAATTAAGTTTAAAAAGAGAGACTTGGAGCTATATTTGCTTTAACAGCAAGTGTTAGTGTCACTTTGTGTTTTCAGTTATGCTAGAGCAGCTGTATCTGCAATTTACACGGCTACATATGCTAATTACTTATACAAACTAAACAGACAGGAACATCAACGCCATTTGCGAGACTAGATGATAGCTAATGCAACTTGAAAATGGAAGCTGATCTCCATCCCAATCTAGGAACAGCAAAGATACTGCATAGGGCAATCAAATTCCTCAGCTTCAAGGATAAAGACTGCACCACTGGAATGTATGAATTTGACACCTCTCTAGTTGCTACCACAGTTTCAACTTTTTCTCACTCCTAAGACCCAGCAATTTATTCATACAATCTATGTGACTCCTAATGTCAAGGGTACATTCTGGACTGACATCAAAATGTTCCTTCAATTTTACAGTTTTAACTTTGATTTGGTAGGATTATAAAACAAAACTTTTATTCAGTGTCCTTCATACTGCATAGTGGGACTTACTATCTCATATTTGTAATCAGTGTCCATACATCAGAAGGCAAAGAGCAGAATGGGGCAAATTTTACTCAGAACACTGGGACTCAATCTTACTGCTCTCAGGAGATGAGGTGGAGGAAAGCCAGAGATCATGCCAGGAAGCTGACTGCTGAGAGCAAGACATATCAGATTTGAGGATTCTGAGCAGGAAGAATGCTTTAGCACCTACTGTCAATAATAAGAAGTACTGGTTAATGCAGGGCAGTGTCCTGTTGAGAATCCAAATCCTACAACTTTAGTGCCCAGCTTGCACAATACGTCTTAGCCATAATTGACTTATGGATGTCATCATTTTGCCCCTGCTCAGGCTTCTCAAAAGCTGGTATGTCCTCCATCTGAACTTTTACCTTTGTGTCTCTAATGTCTGTTTTTTTTTCCCACATCACCTTCTGACAGCTATAAATAGGACTCAACTTCCACAGCACTGAGTGAAATCCTTTCTGCCTCGCTCAGCCATTATATAATTCTGTAATCAAACAAGACCTGATCTCCACTGCGAGGCAAAGAAGATAAAAAATATATAAATACAATTTTTGGAAAAAAAAGTTGATGCAACATGTTTCTATGAAAAACAAAACTTAAATTATGTATTGTTACTGTATGATGGGACTAAGATTCTAAGGTTCTACTTACCTTAAAATAAGTGCTGTTGATCACAGAAGCCATCACTGTGGTGGCAGCTCCTTCGAAAGATGAGGATGTGATGTAAACTCTGTGGTGAGATGTAGGGTTCAGATCACCCTGAAAAGCACAAACAAGAGCGTGAAAAAAGATTTTAATGCATTCATCCTCCAAAGTATATCAATACAAATATATTTAACACACTTACTAATTTATAAAAGTTACCTTTGCTTGCACCTTGTTCCTTGTCTCAGGTATTTTTAGATCTTTCAGGAAACTATATTATAAAAAGAACAAACTCACCCCCAAAAATGTGCTCACCTCTAGTAATGAGTTCACGGTTTGGCGACTGAAGCCGAATATGCGTGTTTTGAGTTCACATTTTGCAATTTTTTCCTCATAACACCTGCAAAGGTATATAAGTATTCACTGATCTGAAGCAAACAAATGGCACAACTAAATCTCTTAATATATACTGAAGGTGACATTTCCATTACAATAATCAGATAAGCTCAGGATATTATGTTGTATTGTAAAAACAATACCAGTCAAAAGTTGGGACACACCTTCACATTTAATGGTTTGTATTAATTTTCATGACTATTTATGTTGCAGATTCTCACTGAAGGCATCAAAACTATGAATGAACACATATGGAATTATGTAGGAAACCAAAAAGTGTGAAATAACCCAAAACATGTTTTATATTTTACATTCTTAAAAATAGCCACCCTTTGAGAGAATGCCAAGAGTGTGCAAAGCAGTAATCAAAGCAATGAGCTTCATGAGGTCGTCACCTGAAATGGTCTTCCAACAGTCTTGAAGGAGTTCCCAGAGATGCTGAGCACTTGTTGGCCCTTTTGCTTTACCTCCACGGTCCATCTCATCCCAAAATATCTCGACTGGGTTTAGATCAGGTGACTGTGGAGGCCAGGCCATCTGGCGCAGCACTCCATCACTCACCTTCTTGATCAAATAGCCCTTACACAGCCTGGAGGTGTGTTTAGGGTCATTGTCCAGTTGAAAAATAAATGATGGCCCAACTGCAGGGTGCTGTGGTAGCCTTGCTAGTTCAGTGAGCCTTCAGCTTTTAATAAATCCCTAACTGAGTCACCAGCAAAACACCCTCACACCATTACATCTCCTCCTCCATGCTTCATGGTGAGAACCATACATGTAGAGACCATCTGTTTACCTTTTCTGTGTTGCACAAAGACACAGCTCTCAAATTAGGATCATCAGACCAAAGCACAGATTTTTACCGGTCTAATATCCATTCTTTGTGTTTCTTGGCCCAAACAAATCTCTTCTGCTTGTTGCTTTTCCTTAGTAGTGGTTTCTTAGCAGCGATTTGACCATAAAGGCCTGATTTGCGCACTTTCCTCTGAACAGTTGATGTAGAGATGTGTCTGCTACTGGAACTCTGTGTGGCATTTATCTGGACTCTAATCTGAGCTGCTGTTAATTTCTGAGGTTGGTGACTGGATGAATTTATCCTCAGCAGCAGAGGTGACTCCTGGTCTTCCTTACCTGGGGTTTCGTGGTAGCACTTGATTGTTATTGCGACTGCACTTGGACACGTTCAAAGTTTTAGCAATTTCCTGGACCGACTGACCTTCAGTTCTTAAAGTAATGATGGACTGTTATTTCTCTTTACTTGGCTGTTTAGTTCTTGCCATCTTGTGAAACAGGGTGTCAGCTGTGTACCAACCTGACTTCTGCACAACACAACTGATGGTCCCATCCCAATTAAGAAGACAGGAAATTCCACAAATGAACCCTGACAAGTGTTGTGGAAGTTTTCCATTTAAATAAAGCCTGCAGATGAGCGGTGAGCGGTAGCTAACATTCTTTAATCAAAACACACAAAGAACAGACAACCAAGCTTGGTGGAGAGCCTACATGACCGCAGGGCAGGTCAGCAGAGTCTCACTGAGCCTAGCATGGCTCTCAGTTAAATACCTTCTCCAGGAACAAAAGGCAGTACACAGCTGTTTCACACCTTAAGGTTCACACTCCCTTGCTACCTCCCAGAGTCCTCAAAGAGACAAAAGACTGGAGTTGTCTGCTTCCCCCACTTCCTAAGTAGACCCCCACCATTTGTCTTACAGTATTGGTGTGAGACATGTTAAAATCCAGTGGCACCAAGGCATTATACAATAAAATAATGTGATTAATACATAAGTAAAAGAAATTCCTATACACAAGGCACACCTGTGAAGTGAAAACCATTTCAGGTGACTACATCATAAAGCTCATTAAGAGAAGGCCAAGGGTTTGCAGCGCTGTCGACAAAGCAAATGGTGACTACTTTGAGGAATTAAAAATATAAGACATGTTTAGAGTTATTTGTCAGTTTGTTCTTTGCGACATAATTCCATATATCTTGCTTCATATATTTGATATCTTCAGTATGTATCTACAATGTAAAAAATAGTAAACAGACTGGTAGTGTATATAAGATAAACATGCTTCATCTACTAAGTTGTTGGAACACATTATTTAATGGAACATGTTACCAATTCCAACAGTTAACCTGTGCCACTGCTTTAATCACAAGTTATAGGTCATTTTGCACTGGAAATAAACATAACAAAGTAGTTATGTTGACTAAATCTAACCTACTTTTTTAACTTATTGTTTAGGTTACACGCGGCCATGCTGACTGATACATGTCACTATTGGAGTCTGCTAGGACCCATCCACATGTTCCAGGCACTGGACTGGACCTCTACTTTGTGTGTGTATGTGTGCTGTTGTAGAAAGTAAAGACCATCCAATAAGTTTATGTTTTACTTTTGCTGAGGGAAATTCTATTATTTTATCAGTCCTTTATCTATCATTAATTAGTTGATAAGTATGACTCCATTGCACCTATATATTTTATGAATGCAGTTGCTAACCAAGTTTGCTAGCTCGTAACTTACACTGCACCCTTCCTTTCATGAAAGTTTACTTCTGCCTTCAAAAATGTAACATGGCAGGGCCCAAAATACAAATTTTGACGCTTCAAAACGTGGAATCCAAAATTCAGAAAAAGGGTTGTGGTAAACATGTTTTGTCTGTCTGCGCTAAAAACAAGAAGAAAAAACATGAAGTTCTCTAAAAGCACACAAACCCCATTTTCCTGCATGACAGTCTGGTGATTTAAGCCGGGACTGACACCAATTGACACTGTCAGCTTTTAGTAAAAGGCAGTGTCACGGGCTGTGTGTGGCAGGCAGGTTTGGGGGACCCAATATGCAGACTCACGGAGGTAGAAGTAAACTCAAACTTAGCTTTATTAAAAAACAGAAATCTAACTCAACTGGAAATACTAATGAGGCTTAGACAGGCAGAACACACAGCATGGAATAAAGGAGAACGCCACAACGAGCAGAGGAAGACGCAGACACTGGATACAAGAGGGGGACAGGGCAAAGTTACACAGACGAGACGAAGGAGAGTATAACAGAACATGACGCACACAGACGGGAGAATATCAAAGTAAAACAGGAAGTAACGGGAACACACACACACACGAAGACATGCACACGCACACGCACACACATACAGAGACCAAACCCAGGCAGACACGACACAGACAAGACCAGGAATTAACAGATATGAAAACATAACTGAGACAACGAGACACAAGAGCACAGGGAAGGCACCGTAACGAAACTAAGAACTACACATCAGGACTAGAACTAGGAGTGCAAGCAGACTAGACTAAGAAATATAAGACACACAGAGAACATAATGAAATAGACAAAAATCAAAGAACCAAAACCCAAAACACTGGGTCGACGACCCTGGTACCCTTCCAGGCCGGTGGATAGTATCATGTATGATTCTGAAAGGCACTAACACTCTCAGGAGTACTCATTAGCTGAGGTAGATATTTCAAAACATAGAAATGATGGCAATCTAGATATGAACATGTTGTTCATTTTAATTTCAATAAGTTTAATGTCTGATTCCATAAACAAAATTTATTATATTTTATTATATCTGTTTCTCGTTTTGACAGTCACGTTAAGTCAAATCCAGCATTCATCCACAGCAAGTAGTGTCCACATTAATTCATTCATGTACTACAAATCAACTTATCCAAAATAGGAGTGTTTAGATGTCCATCATTTAAATTACCGTGTCCAAGAAAGGCTACTTTGTGTACAGTGAAGCAGGACATCTCCACACCCTGCCAAAGTGAAGCAAACAGAAAGTGAAGGGATGAGAAAATAACAGTCCAACAAGATTTGAAGTTGATACAATTTTGAAGTCTGAATTCAGAGACAAATGAAAGGCAAGATGTTCGGCTGTTTGGTCAGTACTTACTCAATGGCTTCTGTGTTGTGAAACTGTTGCCACCTGGTAGTAGAGAAGTGTTTTAAGGGGCTGTTAACAGTTAGTTTTACTCATCTCATAAGCAAACAACTGTAAACATAGCAGCAATTACATCATAAGTTTACTCACCAGCAGCTTGGGACATAGAAAAACAGATGATTTTGAAGAGAAAAAGTGTAATCCACATCGTGTCTCACTCGTCCACAAATACCTCTATGCTTCAACGCGCTGCCCTACCAGGTTGAAGTGTGCTAAACCAAGTGAGCTGAGAATTTCACACATTCTTAGCAGAGCTGCGGTAGAGAGGTCAGAGGAGGAAGTGATTCAGGGCTAATGTTTTTTTTTTTTTTCAAAGATGTCATGACTGAGCAATTTGAAGTTAGTGGTTTAAAGTTCCACTGAAATTTTCATTGTAAACATAGACTGACACAGTGTGAAAAGGCATTAGAAAGAGGCTTGTGGTGAGGATTTGATATCAAACTGATATCAACCTCAGTTCAGTTTGTCCCAGACTGAAAAAGTTGCAGGATACCCCATATAGAAAATATTGTCAGTTCCAGGAAAGTGAAACTGGGCACCTAATTCTTAATTCTTAATTATTATGGTGTTCCACAGGGTTCAGTGCTAGGACCAATTCTATTTACATTATACATGCTTCCCCTAGGCAACATCATTAGAAGACATAGCATAAATTTTCACTGCTATGCAGATGACACGCAGCTCTATCTATCCATGAAGCCAGGTAACACACACCAATTAGTTAAACTGCAGGAATGTCTTAAAGACATAAAGACCTGGATGGCCGCTAACTTTCTGCTTCTTAATTCAGATAAAACTGAGGTTATTGTACTCGGCCCTGAAAATCTTAGAAATATGGTATCTAAGCAGATTCTTACTCTGGATGGCATTACCTTGGCCTCCAGTAACACTGTGAGAAACCTTGGAGTCATTTTTGACCAGGACATGTCCTTCAATGCACATATTAAACAAATATGTAAGACTGCTTTCTTCCATTTGCGCAATATCTCTAAAATTAGAAATATCCTGTCTCAGAGTGATGCTGAAAAACTAGTTCATGCATTTATTACTTCCAGGCTGGACTACTGTAATTCACTATTATCAGGAAGTCCTAAAAACTCGCTGAGAAGCCTTCAGCTAATCCAAAATGCTGCAGCAAGAGTACTGACAGGGACTAGAAAGAGAGAGCATATTTCTCCTGTTTTGGCTTCCCTTCATTGGCTTCCTGTTAAATCCAGAATTGATTTCAAAATCCTGCTCCTCACATACAAGGTCTTAAACAATCAGGCCCCATCTTATCTTAATGACCTTGTAGTACCATATCACCCTATTAGAGCACTTCGCTCTTGCACTGCAGGCCTACTTGTTGTTCCTAGAGTATTTAAAAGTAGAATGGGAGGCAGAGCCTTCAGTTTTCAGGCCCCTCTTCTGTGGAACCAACTTCCAGTTTGGATTCGGGAGACAGACACTATCTCTACTTTCAAGATTAGGCTTAAAACTTTCCTTTTTGCTAAAGCATATAGTTAGGGCTGGACCAGGTGACCCTGAATCCTCCCTTAGTTATGCTGCAATAGACGTAGGCTGCCGGGGATTCCCATGATGCATTGAGTTTTTCCCTTCCAGTCACCTTTCTCACTCACTATGTGCTAATAGACCTCTCTGCATCGAATCATATCTGTTATTAATCTCTGTCTCTCTTCCACAGCATGTCTTTCATCCTGTTTTCCTTCTTTCACCCCAACCGGTCGCAGCAGATGGCCGCCCCTCCCTGAGCCTGGTTCTGCCGGAGGTTTCTTCCTGTTAAAAGGGAGTTTTTCCTTCCCACTGTCACCAAAGTGCTTGCTCATAGGGGGTCATATGATTGTTGGGTTTTTCTCTGTATTTATTATTGTGCTATCTACTGTACAATATAAAGCGCCTTGAGGCGACTTTTGTTGTGATTTGGCGCTATATAAATAAAATTGAATTGAATTGAATTGAAATTGAATTAATTCATCACCCTTGTACGACAGGAAATTGGTTAGGATGATTACAACAGGAATCCTCACACGGTAACATGCGACTCTCACAGTCTGTTCTCTAAAACCTAAAAGAGGAATTATGGATTTGATCAACTGGTCCCTCTTCTCAACGAGAACCCTGGGCTCAGGGGGAGCCCGATTGTCCTGGAGGGACGTTCCCTGCCGGATACACGATAGATGGATGGAAAAACTGGAGGGTCATGTGCCTGGCAGGACTGTCGATCGAGGACATTGAAGACATCTTGTGTATGTATGTGTATGCATGTGTAATGTATATATAGACACGTGTGTGTGTGTGTGTGTATGTGTGTGATTTACATTGCTGTGCTTGAGAGCCACCATCTACCGGAACCAAATTCCTTGTATGTGTCTGCACATATGATTTGATTTGATATACCTTTATTAGTCCCACAAGGGGAAATTTCATAAGGCTGCCGACCTATTGCATGCGATGGCGGCGCCATCTTACCCTCCGACCATACATACATTACACAAAAACATCACATGGGGAAGACAGGTCAGAGAGGTATAACAATGGAAAATGCACCACATGAGGAAAGATAAGGAGAGAAAAAATAACTCCTCCCAGACTGAGCTCCAACAGGGAGATCAGTTTGGTCAATAAACACGATTCTGATTCTGATTTACCTTTTGGAACCATGATAATGGGGTTTTTGCTGATCGGAGCTGGCTTGGCCCTGGCTTATTGGAAATTGAAGAAAGCGGAAACAGCTGTTCAAAACCCCACAAGGCTGCCCGCGATGATTGAAACAATGGGACGAGTCGCGAATTCTCAAAATGTGCTCATCGAACGCAGCACGGATAAGATCTTGGAGAACCTCGAGGCTGTCGTGAGTACACAGACTATGCTTTTTGAGCGTAAATGTGATAACATCTTGGAGAAGCTCACGGCTCTCCAACGGGAGAATGAGACACCAGTGACGGACATTTAGATCACTAAAGGAAACCACCATCATTTCATGTGGCTATCTGTGGTCTCAAGGCTGGAGCTGAACAACAAAAAACCCTCTCCCTGATAACAGACTCTGTTTAGACTCTTCGTCCCCATCCCATGTCCCCCATCCTGGGTTCTAAATGCCTTTGAACGCTTATCTCAAAGGTGGATGTCAGATGTTGGGTCTGGGCCCAGCGCATGCCACAGGACCAGATACGCAGTCTACACTGGCTTACTCTCACCCCTTACCCACCCCTGTTGTCATGTGCTTTTGTGCTGAAGTGTTTTTTGTCTGTCCTTAAACTGTTCTCCCATCAGGAGCTCAGTCTGGGTGGAGCTTTTTTCTCATCAGCCTACCTCTCTGACCTGTTTCCCCAATGTGATGTTTGTATAAAGTGTGTTTGGTCGGAGCGTTGCTTTGTGAGTGCGCATGCAGCAACCAGCATGTTGCCTGCTCTAACTCATAATTTCCTTCAGGATTAATAAAGTATTTCTGATTCTGATACAGAGTAACATGTCAAAAATCATGAAAGCAAGCACTGATAACAGTGTCCCTTAATCATACAATCACTGTAGAAAAACATCTCAGAAGATGTGGACAGGGTTCTGTATAAGACAGAGTCAGCAGGCTTCCTAGCAAACTGTCATTTTTATTGTCTCTTATTAGCACGACATCTCTAAAATCAGTAAAAAAAAAAAAAATACTACACTCACTGGTCACTTTGTTAGGTACACTAGCTCAACTGGTCATTAATGCAAATATCTAAAAAGTTCTCATGATTAAATTGAGAAACAGAACAGAGGTGACTTTGAGCATGGTGTGCTCGTTGGTGCCTGAGTATTTCAGAAACTGGTGATCTACTGGCATTTTCCAACACTAAGTTCTCTGCAATTTCCAAAGAATAAGCTGGAAAAAATATCTAGAGAGCATCAGTTCTCTGAAAAAATGCGTTGTTGTTGCCAGAGGTCAGAGTAGAATGACTGCACTGTTTCCAACTGATAGGAAGTCAACTCAAAGAGCCACTCATTACAGCCAAGTTATTGATGTTTGCTTGAAACAGGAAATCACAAGAATTGCTGTATTTTCTTCAAAATTTCTGCATAGTATTTACACAAAAAGGAAGAAATAACACATTTAAATGTGTATATATTTTTAATTGTTAGTTATACTGAACTACATATAAATAGAAGCGCAACACCTAATATAGGTCATGGATAATGCATTTGTCTTTTCAGTTTTTGCTGTTGAAACTAGTAGTCATCATTTTCTGAGAGGAAGAGTCTCTGATTGATGAGTTATTTGCAGTTCGAGAGTTTGACCAGGCCAAAGCCACAGACCACAGGAAAATAAATAAACCTGAGAAGAGAAAGACATAGTTTGTCAGTTCTTCTAGTAAATGAACAGAGATCAGTTCATCCTTGATATGAAGATCACATACTAACCTTGAAGGGAGTTCAATACGGTGAATATGTAGATCCCTCCCAGTGAAACGTATGTAGTGCTGGCTAACCCCCAAGGTAACCCCAGCACACAGCTGAGGCCCAGCACTGTGACACAGTCCTTCCATAACCTCTTTCTTTTCTCTTTGTTTATCTTCTTCCAGTCACTGCTGCTTCCAAAGTTTCTATCACCTCTTCTTAGATCCCAAATCTTAAACACCACCAGCCCCAGCATGCAGGCATTGAACACAACCACGAAGAAAGGAAAGGCCACGGTAGTGATGTGGCTGACTATGAGGAGCTTTTGTTCAGACTTGTCACTTATCCAGCACCTGCTCATTATTAAAGACATAAAAAATGAATTTGCTTAGAAATAAAATCTCCTGGCTCACTATATAAAATGATACCAAAGATAGGTTCTTACATGTGTTGTGTTAAATTGCTGTCACTGTAATTCAGAGTGTATTTGCCATAAACACGTGAAATCCCACAAACAGCTGCAACCACTGTAGGAAAACCTGAAAACATGGAAGACAGAATTAATGTCAGCTGAATGTTCTTTAAGACAGCGGAGGCATTATTATCACTGTAACTGCTTCTCAGTGCTGCTGCTAGAGTCCAGAATGGTACATTAAACATGAACATATTCAACCATCTTTGTTAAGCTAACTACCTCTGTAAATCAAGGTTCACTGAAATGAGCTCATTTCTGTATAAGTTACATTTAATTACTTTCAAAATACCTTTTAAGATAATTTATGATTCATGAGTTTTGTAGGTAGACTTTACTTGACCTTAAACCGTTTATTGTGATGTAGCACTTCTGCACAATACACTTTCATTTAAAGATTTGTGACAGTGTATTGCAGAGCAGCGTCCCACCTAAACGACACTCACCCCATCCAATCAGGCTGAGTTTGAGCAGGTACCTCCTCACATAGATGTTAAAGACCCGGATGAGCAGAAGGTAGAGGTGGAACCCCTCCAGAGCACTCCAGGTCAGGGTGGCCAGCAGGGACCAGTGTAAAACCAGACCCAGTACCAGGCAAGATGAGCTGTCCTCTTTTTCCTTCAGTAGTTGGGCCAGGAGACTGGACAGCAGGAAGGTGAGATGGAGGCAGAACATCGCCACTGTTAGCTGCATGTGCAGACTTATGGATTTCTCAGGATGCCGCCGACTAAAACAGAAACAGAATTATTCTCTTGTTGCCAATTGTGGACATTATGTTGCCTTTTTAGATGTTAGATGATGGTAATAACTCCACAATAATGCAGCAGATAAAACTATATGTAAGAAAGGCCATGAGGCTGTAGCCTCACTTCTCTAATGATTTCTTAAGTAGATGTAACTGGCCAGTGAGCACAAAGTTGACTTAATACCACACTTTGAGTGGCAGTCGCTTCATTTGCATAATATAATGTTAGAAATGTAACAGAATATGGGTCGAACACTGAAATGGGAAAATCAACAAATTCATTAAACAAATTACAACAACAAACATGACAAAAATCACTCTCAGACAGATATATTAATGTACACGACATTTTTTTAATTACTTTACAAATTTCATTCACAATCACCTTTTTTTACCATTAATATTATCGAGTTTGTTTATTATTTTGAATGTTTGGGGGGGTGGTGTTTATGGCATTTCCACGCATTCGTAGCGGTGTTTCTTTGAGGCTACTTGACAGAAGATGTCTCTGGGGAAGTGGCTACATTTTGTTTATACCAGTATCAACATGTTGAAAAAAAAAATAGTTCCCAAAATGTAAGCAGCAACTGAGCTTTTGTGATGCAATCTCTGCAACCTCACACGCTCATCGTTCTTTGCAAACACAACTGTTATAGGAAACTGTTATAAATGCTCAGATATATAGACATTTCTTTATATAGGCCACCCTGACAAAAGTTAGTAGAAACATCTGTAGTAAAAGTTCGACCCTTTAGTTCATAAACAGCACAGTAGGCTCTCACAGTATTTGTGTCCTCAGAGGTTTTTGCCACAAACCACACTGAGCTGCTCTCTCCCATCGAATGGCAAATATAAGCAGATTAATACCCACAGCTTGATAATGATCAATTTATTAAACATTTTTTCCCCCATGACTGTGGGCTGCTAAACTTTCAGAAGAAATACGATCAGTTATGATGAACTGGTTTTGTGTTCCACCGACTTTGTCACAGCATAACTAAACTGGTTATACTTGTGAAATATATCTGATCTTTCACAACATAACTGCATTCTTCCATGACATATATTTGCACATGAAACACTAATGTGTGGTCATAATCTATGTTATTTAATTTTAGTTTATTGTTTTCAGGTGTAGTCTTGTTAAACAAGGGCCTTAATTTTGTGGTTTTTGTTGGAGATCCAACATGTTCTGTGATCCCAAGTTACGCCACAAGGGGGCACCTCCGCCCTAGTGAGATGGTTTAGTGCAGTGGTTCCCAAACTTTTTTTGATGGGCCCCCCTTTGTTTTACAAGAAAAATGTTCGTGCCCTGTTACTGTTAATCTTACTATGTGCAGTTTTTACACGCTTACATACACACGCAGTTACTGTCCCTCCATTTAGAAAGGCAGAGGCGTCACAGTGTAATTATTTTACGTGTAGTTATTTTTTTCCTGTGTAATAATATTCAACATTGTTATCAATACATTTTTCAAAAAATGCCTCTCTGTGCAAAATGGGTTTAAAAACAGAAATAACTGTGGGATACTGTTTGTCCGTGATTTGAACCGGAGGAAAAAATGCGGCATGATCAGCCTGATATTATTTGTATCCCACTGTAACTTTACTGTATAAAGAGCTAACATGTCCAAAATGTCAGGAGTAGTGAGTCATTACAAGAAGTGTTTGTGAACTAAAAATCAAGAATGTGGGATACTGTTTGTCGGTGATTTGGACAGCCCTGCGCGTGCTCCCAACAGGGAAAACTAATTCTGCAGGGGAGACCTACATACCGTAGGTCTCCCCTGTGGCCTTATTACTTACTGTCCTTACTGTGGCCTTATTGTCCTAAAAAATCCCTGAAAAGTCTTCAGTTAATCAAAATGCTGCAGCAAGAGTCCTGACAGGGACTAGAAAGAGAGAGCATATTTCTCCTGTATTGGCTTCCCTTCATTGGCTTCCTGTTAAATCCAGAATTGAATTCATAATCCTGCTCCTCACATACAAGGTCTTGAATATTCAGGCCCCATCTTATCTTAATGACCTTGTAGTACCATATCACCCTATTAGAGCACTTCGCTCTTGCACTGCAGGCCTACTTGTTGTTCCTAGAGTATTTAAAAGTAGAATGGGAGGCAGAGCCTTCAGTTTTCAGGCCCCTCTTCTGTGGAACCAGCTTCCAGTTTGGATTCGGGAGACAGACACTATCTCTACTTTTAAGATTAGGCTTCAAACTTTCCTTTTTGCTAAAGCATATAGTTAGGGCTGGACCAGGTGACCCTGAATCCTCCCTTAGTTATGCTGCAATAGACGTAGGCTGCTGGGGATTCCCATGATGCATTGAGTTTTTCCTTTCCAGTCACCTTTCTCACTCAGTATGTGTTAATAGACCTCTCTGCATTGAATCATGTCTGTTATTAATCTCTGTTTCTCTTCCACAGCATGTCTTCTATCCTGTTTTCCTTCTCTCACCCCAACCGGTCGCAGCAGATGGCCCCGCCCCTCCCTGAGCCTGGTTCTGCCGGAGGTTTCTTCCTGTTAAAAGGGAGTTTTTCCTTCCCACTGTCGCCAAAGTGCTTGCTCATAGGGGGTCATATGATTGTTGGGTTTTTCTCTGTATGTATTATTGTGGGGTCTAGTTTACAATATTAAGTGCCTTGGGGCAACTGTAGTTGTGATTTGGCGCTATATAAATAAAATTGAATTGAACTGAAAAATTGAATGTGGTCCACATAATTAACATGCCAAGTAATGGTAAAACCTGACCACCAGTTTGTCTCGGTGGGATCTGTATTTGTTTGTCTTGGTCTTTGAAATCTGTTACAGTTAAGACAGGAAGAGCTAGCTTAGCTCGCCGCATGCTGGAGTTGCGTGTAGCCTTCGGCTTTGTCTTTTTTTAAACTTAAGTTTCCCTCAAAAGTACAACACGGCTCCCGTATATTTGAGTTAGTGAATTCACAGAGACAGTTTGATGTGCTGTCACTGTAACTTACTAAAGTTAGTGAAATAACAACTCTGGTCGCTCTGCAATGTTGATGTAGAGATTTTGACTACACAGATATGCCACTAGTATATGGTACAGTGCAGAAATGTTTGTTTTAAACTATGTGTGGGTAAAAAGAGTGTGATTTGAAGCTCTGAGTAACAAACAACCGATACGACTGTTTAGATTTTTGTTTATATTATTTAAGTTTATTCAGATTTTGGGAATGTGAGATAAAGAGATTAAGACCTTTTTGTGACGGATTGTGAACACATGAATGTGTATAATTAAAGATCTGGCAGAAGCGAGAGACGAAAACACACTACCTGTCGTCCATCTCAACATTTACCTGTTTTTTTCAGGACCAGATATACAGGGAGTGCAGAATTATTAGGCAAATGAGTATTTTGTCCACATCATCCTCTTCATGCATGTTGTCTTACTCCAAGCTGTATAGGCTCGAAAGCCTACTACCAATTAAGCATATTAGGTGATGTGCATCTCTGTAATGAGAAGGGGTGTGGTCTAATGACATCAACACCCTATATCAGGTGTGCATAATTATTAGGCAACTTCCTTTCCTTTGGCAAAATGGGTCAAAAGAAGGACTTGACAGGCTCAGAAAAGTCAAAAATAGTGAGATATCTTGCAGAGGGATGCAGCAGTCTTAAAATTGCAAAGCTTCTGAAGCGTGATCATCGAACAATCAAGCGTTTCATTCAAAATAGTCAACAGGGTCGCAAGAAGCGTGTGGAAAAACCAAGGCGCAAAATAACTGCCCATGAACTGAGAAAAGTCAAGCGTGCAGCTGCCAAGATGCCACTTGCCACCAGTTTGGCCATATTTCAGAGCTGCAACATCACTGGAGTGCCCAAAAGCACAAGGTGTGCAATACTCAGAGACATGGCCAAGGTAAGAAAGGCTGAAAGACGACCACCACTGAACAAGACACACAAGCTGAAACGTCAAGACTGGGCCAAGAAATATCTCAAGACTGATTTTTCTAAGGTTTTATGGACTGATGAAATGAGAGTGAGTCTTGATGGGCCAGATGGATGGGCCCGTGGCTGGATTGGTAAAGGGCAGAGAGCTCCAGTCCGACTCAGACGCCAGCAAGGTGGAGGTGGAGTACTGGTTTGGGCTGGTATCATCAAAGATGAGCTTGTGGGGCCTTTTCGGGTTGAGGATGGAGTCAAGCTCAACTCCCAGTCCTACTGCCAGTTTCTGGAAGACACCTTCTTCAAGCAGTGGTACAGGAAGAAGTCTGCATCCTTCAAGAAAAACATGATTTTCATGCAGGACAATGCTCCATCACACGCGTCCAAGTACTCCACAGCGTGGCTGGCAAGAAAGGGTATAAAAGAAGAAAAACTAATGACATGGCCTCCTTGTTCACCTGATCTGAACCCCATTGAGAACCTGTGGTCCATCATCAAATGTGAGATTTACAAGGAGGGAAAACAGTCCACCTCTCTGAACAGTGTCTGGGAGGCTGTGGTTGCTGCTGCACGCAATGTTGATGGTGAACAGATCAAAACACTGACAGAATCCATGGATGGCAGGCTTTTGAGTGTCCTTGCAAAGAAAGGTGGCTATATTGGTCGCTGATTTGTTTTTGTTTTGTTTTTGAATGTCAGAAATGTATATTTGTGAATGTGGAGATGTTATATTGGTTTCACTGGTAAAAATAAATAATTGAAATGGGTATATATTTGTTTTTTGTTAAGTTGTCTAATAATTATGCACAGTAATAGTCACCTGCACACACAGATATCCCCCTAAAATTGCTAAAACTAAAAACAAACTAAAAACTACTTCCAAAAACATTCAGCTTTGATATTAATGAGTTTTTTGGGTTCATTGAGAACATGGTTGTTGTTCAATAATAAAATTATTCCTCAAAAATACAACTTGCCTAATAATTCTGCACTCCCTGTAATCTGTTGGCTGCCCTCTCACAAGGGGCGTGTTACACACACGCACACACATATTCTGTGGAACTTCACAGTGTGAGACAAAGCAGTTCACTCTGGATATGTACATCAGGATATGTACTGCTGAAGTGGAACTGTGGATAAATTCACTTTCAACAGTTGTTTTAAGCAGACACTGTCGCTGAGCTGCTGTCACTAACAAACTGAATAGCTTTTATACAGTCACTTGCAAATTGTTTATTTTTGTATATTGTATATATTTATACAATATACTTATATTTATTGTATATTTCTTATTTGATCACTATTGGGAACTGAAAACTATAAAGTTTAAAATGTGAATAATATGACATCTACTCACTGTAGATAAATATAGATGAACAAACTGATCAATGCGAAGGGGGCGGAGAGTCCTGATCCAATGTAAGTGATGTAGTTTAGCTTGTCAGCATGAGCTTTTGTCACCGATATTCCTGGATTCTGCAACATAAAAAGATGAAGTTGTTTTGAAATGTATTTTACATCCACATGTTTGATGGACAGGCAAAGGTTAAAATATCAATACTACAGTCTAAATATCAGGAGAGCAAATCAATATGCTTTCAGATGTGTGGCTACATGTTGGGACAGGCGCATCTATTCCATAAATTTCCTCATTCCCATGTTAAAATAGCGAGATGTTTACATGTTGGTGCAATAAGTGCTTGGGACTGTATTGGTTGGTTCACCCTTCATGATAATTACATGATGAGTGAATTATTGTATAAGTCATCCATGTGCTGGCAAAGCTTAAAATTAAGGGCGTGGGTCTTAGAGTGACAAGTGTGCTTGCTACCGTACTGGGTCTGTGACCAAATGTTTTGTGTTTTTGTAGTTATGTTCTTTGATTTGATGTTTTACACAATTTTGGTTCTCTTTATGGTTTTCTGCTTGTGCTATATTTATAATTCCTAGTCTATAGTTTTCTTTGACTGTGCCTTCTCTGTGTTCCACGGTTAGTTACTTTTGTCTCATGTTTCTGGTTCCCTAGTAAGTCATGTCTCCATGTCACAGTGTTTAGTCCGCGTCTTTGTGTATGTCTCTTGTTTCCAGTTTTGCTTCCTCCCTGTCTCGTTTTGTCAGATTAGTCCCAGCTGTGTTTCCCTCCTGTTTCCCATTCCATCATTACTCCCTTGTGTATTTAAGCTCTGTTGTTGTGTTCTTACCTCAGATTGTTCTGTGTTTCTCTCTGTGCGCCTAGTTTACCTTGTTGTTTCTCGTCAGCTCCTAGTCTCCAGTTTCTTTGTTTCTAGTTTCATAGGTTGTGTTTTCCTTTCCCCTATCTTGTTCATATCTTACTTGAGTTTTGATACAGCATTAAAACTGGCTCCCTGAGTTCACTCCTTTGTTGTTTGTGGGTCCTGCATTTTGGTCCTTCATCCTGCCTGCCTCAGCACTAAACATGACAGTGCTGACATACCTGTAGCCTTAAGGAATTACTTGGTGCCATGGTGGCTCCCTCCCTCTTTTGTACAGTTTATGTGTAATACACTAGTTTGATTAAAGAATAGAATAGCCCATTATTATCATTGTACATGTACAACAAAATTATGGATACAATGAAATTATAATTTTATTATTATCTTATAATAATTATCATATTTGAGTCTATTGCTGACATTTCAGCCCTGGACATTTGGTTTTGGAAAGACTGGAACAAAAAACATCACTATATAGAGTTTACATTTGAGACAGCCTCTCAATTTTAATTGTTTATTAACAGTAACAGTTGTTTAATATTAATTAGATAAACATGGTGTTTGCCAAAGGCTTTTATCATATGTAGGAAGAGATTTTCAGCTCACCACAAGCACAGCAAAGAATCTCTGACGTTTGCAGCTGCAAATAAATTCATGTGCCGTGTAATTTGTTTCACAGCCTTGACCGCTCCAGTAACCTGTAAAGAAAACATTCTGAGTAACTGAGTCATTTTCATTTAGAAACAAACATACTGAAGGTTGACATCTCCAATAGTACCTGTTCCATCCTCTGCTGATGTTTCCTGCCAAAATACGCAAGTTCCACTTTCAACCTGGAATCAAAATGAAAGGTAAACAGGTTGTTACATTTTCTTTTTAAGATGTTAGTCCAACAGTTTTGTCTTTTTACCTCTTTGTTGTGTTTAAAGGTTAACGTGATGGGTTGTGAGAGATTCTCGACTGCACGGTTTCCTGCCCGCACACATACGACTGAGTCCCTAAACACTTGAATTTGTTGTATCCTACTTCTTTCGGGACGACTCAGCTGAAAGAAGGACGGCACATAGCAGTTATGTTAAGGTGAGATTAATTTGAAAAAAATTATCTCAAATCTCAAAAATGAATCTAGCCTTTAATCCTGGCAGAGGACTTGTAGTTACATTTCCACATCACTTAAGATATTTTTGTTTATGTTGGTTGGTTGTAGCTACAGTATGCACAGCCACAAGTAGGGGGTTATGAAAAAGTATTTGCATTTTGAAGATTTCTTGTATATTTCTCACACTTACATGTTTCAGACCATTAAACAAATTGTAATATTAGTTAGCCAAAGAAAACACAACATTCAGTTCTTAAAAGTTGACTCCATTTATTAAAGCAGGTTTGCTATCCAAACCTCATAACTGGTTGTACCATCCTTAATGCTTGGGTGCAGCAGAAACTGCAATCAAGCATTTGCAATAACTATCAACATTTTTTTACATGACTGTGGAGGAATTTGTCCCAGTCTTCTTTGCAGAATTGTTTTCATTCAGTCACACAAGGATTTTTGAGGCTGAATTGTCTGTATAAGGTTATAAGGTTAAAGGCACATTTCATTTCTATGTTCAGGCCTGTGAAACAGGCTCTGTAAGATTAGCAGACATCTGCGAAAGAACAAAACTAAACGCTCCAGAAACTGTCATAATAATGCTTGTGAAGCATGTTGCTGTGAGTTGGCTGTACTGTAGACTTTTTATAGAACTGTAGTCAGAATGCATTACTTGGCTGAAATAAACATTTTAAAGTCTGATAAACTTGTTTGTTGACTGATTGAGGAAAATATATAATATAAGAGAAATATTTTTGATTGAATTAAAGCAAAAATTTCTCATTGTGGCCCTTAGTGAAAACAACTCTTTATTAAAGGAGCAACTTTTAATCAGTTTTCATAATAAGCAACAGCTGAGTGTGAAGAGACTCTGCTGATGGAATGCAAGATGCATCAGCATTAGAAAAAGTTGAACCTCCTGTGTATGAAATAATTAAGGTTGGTTTTCTGTTGCTTTTAGCATTACTGACCTTAAAATGACTGCTGTTAATTACAGAGGCCACCACCAAGACCTCCACCTCAGACACATTTCCTATACTTTCTTGTAGAGCTGATGATGGGATGTGAACTCTATGTTCAAATGTAAGACTCACATCAACCTAAAAAGCATACACAAAAACATAACTTTAAAAAATGTGTTGGTTGTCAGTAATTAGAGTTCATTAATACAAAAATACAGAAATTCAGATCAAATGTAACTTTTTCACTTCTAAAAAGTATTTCAGCTCCAAATGACCTCACCTCTTGAAGCGAGTCTACTTTGAGTTGTTTGATGCCTGTCATGAAGCGGCCTGCTTTGCAGGTCATAATTCGATCCTCATAACAACTACCAACAGATATTTAACATAGTTCAGAAATATAAACATGCAAACAGGGATATAACTGAGGATGAAAATGACAAACTCATGGAAAGAGATCAGAAGCAAGATCAATTATTTCATAGTGGACCTTTCTCTGCTATTTGATTATTTCATTTGTTCATGGCTATACATTTAAAGGAGAAAAAATGAAACTGCAAGAACTTGAGTTGAACAAAAACAAATTCTCTTGTACTTGCTTTAATTTAAATTTCTGACAATAATTTAATAATAATGTCCATATTATCATATATCAAATTCTACAGCTTTGTTAAGTCTTTTGGCATCTCAAAATGTGACACTGATATCTTTGGCATCAACGATTATAAAATCTTGTTTTACATAAACATTTAGCCTTGAACCCTCAGCGTAACATTTGAATGCACTGTCTAACCGGTTTGTTTTCAAAGTAAACTGGCTTATTTTAACCCAAACTAGTGACTAAACTACATTCTTTTCCTAAACTTTACCAACTAATCTTGACTTACATCTAACTATTACTAATAAATAAGAACCCTAATAGTTTGATAAACATAAATATATTTAAATGCCAAAAAAGCTATGGTTATTAGATTTTGAAGACATTGGTACATAGAACATTTTTAAATATTATGAGCCGGATGTCTTTCACAGCAAAACAATGTGAGAAATTCAGACAAAGCTGCTGCCATGCCAGAGACCGCAGTGTTACTGCACCTGGTACTTTGATGCATGAGCTGCAGAAACTATAAGACAAGGCATAAGTTGTGGTATTTTAACCCGGTCCACAGTTTTTTACTAAACTTAACTGAATACTTTTAGCTGCCTAAATCTATCCAAGCAGCTAACAAAAGCCAAAAAGAAAAATAAGAAAGAAATATAAAAAGTACAGTAAAAAAGACAAGTAGAGACAAAAGTCAACAGTGAGAGAAAGCGGACACAGAGGTTCGCAGTCTTATTACGCCATCTCCAGCACTTCTGCCTACGTCTGAGCTCTTTAAATCAAGAAATATGAATATCAGCTAAAACGTTAGAATTGTCATCCAAATAATGTTTCTAGATGAATCAAGTATGTAACAAGTTTAACAAACACCAGCTTGCACAATACACTTAAACAATAATACAAAATTATGGTTACTCCAAAGTGTTACACTGTGTTCTTCTAGTTAATGTATTTGAACTGTGAATCAATCCTCCGTTGTCCTCTCAAGTAAGACTGGTCTTGCTCTCAGCATACAACTATCAGTGTGTGATTTATATGTTAGAGGCTGTATACGAACACTCTAACAAGTACTATTTGATGATGAAGCCATGTAAAAACACTGAAAAGCAGCCACTGTAGAGATGAAAACATTTTAGCCATTATTGACAGCATTTATCTAACATTTAACTATATACATTTTCAAAAACAGGAATGTGACATGTACGGTAAGTTGAATTACCCTATCCATGATTCACTTTTTCGGCATTCATCAAGAACATTTTCACAGAAGTCTGTCAAAGTAAAACACACAGGAATGGAAAGATCAAAATTAGCGTGTAGCGTAAGTATTTGATCAGCACTTGATAAAACTGCAGGTAGTTTTGTGAAACTGGTTGACTTAGAGTCCTTACTAGCTATTGGTAAAAAAGAAGCTGGGGTAATTTTACTTTTCTCAAGGATTCATAACTTTGAGATTTTTAGTGTGCTATTCACCTCACAAGCATACTCCTTTCAACATAAGAGTGATAACATGGTAGGTTTACTCACCACCAGCTCGGGACATAGAAAAACAGAGGGTTGTTGTGATAAAAAGTATAATCCACATTGCGTCTCACTCATCGACAGATATAGATTTGCTGTAAGAGGTCCACAGGGTATTTTTCTGCCTGGCTGATGTTTGCTGAATGAGATCAAATGGGAGTTTCACATCTACATATATCACATGCTTTAACAGACCTGTGGTTCACAGCTCAGATGAGGAAATGACTCACATCAGGCAGTTTTTTTCCAGTGCTATCACAATGATCAAATACTTTGAAGCTTTTGCTCTAAATTTTCACAGAAATATTAACTGAGAAAAGACTGGTACACTGTGTAGAAAAACAGTAGAGCCATTTAAGAGTTTGTCTGTGAAGACAGTTCTAATATTTTATGTATTTTTAAAAATAATAAATTAGAAACAAATACAAATATTTGTGCTGTAACTGAATGGCTGACATTAGATGACATCTAGAGGAGGACCTTTCTAAATCATACAGTGTTCCTGTGTATGCAGTAGAAAACAAAAGGTCAAGTGACCGTGGTCAAGAAGTACTGATACTTACAGTTTGCTGAGGAAGTGAAACAGGAGCTTGCACCACACCAGTTGTTCCACAGGTTGCAGCACACATAGTAAAATAAAATGCAAATCTTTGAATATTAAATCTTTGAAGGTTACGGGTCTGCGCTGTAAATTATTTCTCTATTATTACTGACGCATTTCTCTTTACATAGTATATTTCATTTCTAACGTTAATGTTTTATTCAAAAAATGCAGTTAGTAGTGTTTTTTAGGCTTACCTTAGACATAAGAAGTATTGGATGCAAGAGATTTGTGGTATTCCGGGTTTGCCATTTGAAGTAATGGTAGGAAAGAAAGTATTCTCTGCTTCTCTGTTTTGTGGGTTAAGTGATCCAGATTGTTCAAAATTGATGAACAATTTGTGATGAACAATCAAAATATGATGAAAACAATCCAGCCAAACCCAAGACACCTCATAGAAAAGATTTAAAAAAAAAAATAGATATAAGGATTTAAACGCGTAGAAGTTAAGAAAGTTGACAAATGTAAAACTGAAAACAGATCACTTTTGCAAGCTCTATTTCAAGTCTTAAATAAATGATGCATTAAATACTGTAATATTAAAAACTGCATCACTGAGGAGCACACCAGGAAAGTTACATCTGCATGATGAGTTCATTACAACAGAGCTATTGTGCTCGTTTCCATATCTATATTAATATTCTTTGAATGTTCAAGCTTAGCTTTGCAAAATTCACAGTTCAGTAAATTGTTTATCACATATGCGGTATGGAATTTCTTAATGGATTCTGAATAAATTACTCACATTGATGAGTTATCACTATGTGATAAGTTGGTCATATAAACATTCTTATCCATTTGACAGGGGTCACTGGACTGCAACTAAAGTACTTTTTGAATGCACTTGTGGTACTTCTGCACTTCTAATTTTTCACTATATTTTGGCTGTTAATATCATGCTTTGTACTTCATAATAATAATGTTCATTATGTTCTTGGCAGAAGGAGGAATGACACCTCACTGGAGAAGGTGATTCATGACAACGTTTACTTTTTCCAAAATATCTCAAAGATCACGTAACAAGTTGTGGTTCTGAGTTATGATAGAAATATTCACACAGGCAGCATATAACCACATGACAGGCATTGAATGAGTTAGAGAGTTGTCCGCTGGAGACCCTGCTGCTATGGTTACATGAAAGAAAATTATCAGTAGTTCTTTTATTAAGGCCATTCGGGAGAATGGTGCGTCTGGCCCATTTTTACAGACCATTCGGTCCTTGTACAAATATACCGAGAGCTCAGTTCGTATCACTGGAAGTAAGTCAGACCTGTTTCCGGTGGGTGTTGGACTCCGCCAGGGCTGCCCTTTGTCATGATTCCGTTGATAGTTTTCATTGTTTTTTTTATGAACAGAAAGTCTTTTTATAATAGGATATCTGCAGCGCCACGAGCAGTAAGCAGAAAGGAGGGGGTTTTCCATTCTTGTTAACAACCAGTGATGTAACCCTGCCCACATGTCAAAGAACGGATTTCCTGTCCTCACATTGAACTGTGTGCTGCTGGACTCAGGCCATATTATTTGCCCAGGGAATTTACCCATGTAATCTTGGTGGCTATTTACGTTCCTCCCTCTGCTAACTCCACAGCTGCATGCGACACTAGAAGGTGCTTTATAAATAAAATTTATTATTATGATTATGATGATAATGATGATGATGATGATCATGTTTATTGTTGTTACTATCCACTCTATTATTACTACCCACTCTGATATAGTACCGGGCTACGACTGACTCCTTTGTCACGTAGTGTGAGCAGAATCATCCGCAGCTCAATGTGGCAAAGACCAAGGAACTGATTGTGGACTTTAGGAAAACCAGGAAAACCTTGACCCCTGTTTCAATCCACTGGGTCAATATGGCCATTGTGGAGGACTATGAATACCTCAGAGTACACATAGACAATAAATTGCACTTTAAAAAACACCACTCCACTTTATAGGAAGGGCCAGAGTCGTCTCTATTTTCTGAGGCAGCTGACGTCCTTCAACATCTGTCTGACGATGCTCAGGATTTTCTATGAGTCTTTTGTGGTCAGTGCCATCCTCTGTGCTTTTGCATGCTGGGGCAGCAGGTTAAAGGTTGCAGATGCCAACAGACTAAATAAACTGATCCGCAAAGCCAGTAATGTTGTGGGGATGGAGCTGGACTCTTTTAGGGTGGTGTCTGAGAGGTAGATGTTGTCCAAGATAAGGACAAAGCTGGACATTACCTCCCACCCACTCCATGATGTGCTGGTTAGTCACAGAGCACATTCAGTGAGAGACTGACATTACCAAAAAGCACCACTGAACGGCACAGGAAATCTTTCCTGGCCGTGGCCATCTCCCTGTACACATCCTCCATCTAATACACTGTAAACACTGCAATAGTTACAACCTTTTGCACACACTTTTTTCTACTCTGTAATATTCTTCTCAATATGATATGCATGCATAAAAATGACAT
This sequence comes from Oreochromis niloticus, assembly GCF_001858045.2. Classification (NCBI taxonomy): domain Eukaryota; kingdom Metazoa; phylum Chordata; class Actinopteri; order Cichliformes; family Cichlidae; genus Oreochromis; species Oreochromis niloticus. The sequence goes on from NC_031965.2 coordinate 35,750,264, forward strand.
TTATTTATAATCACCTCTGTTAAATGTTGATATTTTTAATTGAGTGATTTGTATATATTAGTGCTATTTCTTAAATTTGTTAAATCTGTAACATTTTGTATTGTTAAAATAGTTTAGTCTGTCACTGTTACTGCCTTGAAGCAAGTGTAACCAACATAATTTCCTTAGGGATTAATAAAGTACTCTGATTCTATTCTGATTGGTGGCCTAATGATTTTATCCTTGCTCTTTGCAGATGATGTGATTCTGTTGGCTTCATCATGTGACCTTCAGCTTGCACTGGAGCAGTTTGTGTTGTGTGTGAAAGTGGCAGGAATGAGAATCAGCACTTCCAATTCCAAGACCTACTGGGAGGCCCACCAGGGCAGACCCAGAAGAGAGATTGTACCTCTCAGCTGGCCTGGAAACGTGAGCTGGGGCAGGTGGCAGGGGTGTGGGAAGTCTAGGCTTCTCTGCTCAACCAAGCCTGGATAAGAGGCTGTTATGTTCCCCTAAAAAGGTCCAGGGGATGAGGGAAAGTAAGTAAAAAAAGGATTAGTCACCAAACACTCCTCCCCATCGAGCAGGAGCAACCAGTCACCACACACAGCTCACAAGCTGCAAACACCAGGCATGGCTCTTTGGAACTAGAGCTCACCTTTTTCTGGCCTTAAGTACTTCTAATTGCTGATGGGAGTCAGCTGAATAAAAAAGGTGGCACCTTAGGCAGGAGATATGGCCGAACACACCCACACAAGGGCAACTTCAGGAGGAGTTGCCCTTGTGTGGGTGTGGGCAGAAAATGGTAGATATTTTTGGTTACTTATTACTTAATATTATTATTACAGATTATTACAGATTAAATTATTATTATTATTACAGATTACAGTTTAAAAAATAACAATCTAGAACTACTTTTTCAATGTAGAATCACTTTTTAAAATATTTTATCCATATAGATAAAGCTACACAGCAGCAGCTACAACTTTAAAATAATTATAAAGCCCTATGAAGCTACCATGTCCGTTGAGCAGAGGACGGCACTGCTGAAAATAGTATAGTATAAAAGAGTGTAGAGCTACCCCCAAATTTCCTGTGCTATGGGACTTCCCATGATGCACAGAGCAATTTGGCACTACTGCATGCCACAAAATGTTGCCTTCTTCTCATAGTTTGTGTCCTGCTTATCTCTATGTGCTCTTCTTTTTTATCTTCTATTTCCCCTCACTTGGAACCACAAAAGCAGATGGCTTCTGTTGAAGATCTGTTCCTGTCTGTTTCCTTTATGCTGAAGTGCTGCTTACAAAGGGCTGCCATATGGTTTTGGTTTTCCTTCCTAGGGTCTTTGTCTTACAATATAAGGTGCTGTGAAGCTTAATTGAAATCTGTCATATTACGTACTGTTCTGAATCATCGAGCCTAAAGTGAAAATGTGAAGTGGGGTAAAAAGCTCTACAACACCATATTCCATATTGGAAAGAAAGCCTTTTCATTTCATTTGATCACTTGAAGTTAGTATTTCAATTGCATAAAGACTAGGGGTTCTAAATTGAATCTAAGAATCTAACAATCAGCCATTAGAAGCATGAATAAAACCAAAAGCACACAGAAATTATTGTGCACAAGGGATCACTCTAGAGAAACTCTGTTGTGGAGTTTCATAGTTTAAGAAGTTTATAAAAGTTTCACTTCCTCTCAGACAACATCAGATGACATCTGAAGCCCCATTTTACTGAAAAGTCAGTTCAGTCCAAACCAATCAGAGTATTGGTTTATGTATGTACAAACCATGAAAACTGATGACTCTGATGTTTCCACTTAGCTGTCTTGCAACATTCATGTTTCACAATCACCTGTACGGTAGGATAAAGTCATGATGTGTCATTATAGCCTCCTCAATCTTAGGGTGCCAATTTTTTTTACGCTGCTAGTGAGGTAACTAATACACATTGAGACAGCTGCTGAGAGGGTGTATGGGCTCTGTGAAGCTGATTTGTGTTTCATTCTTTATTAGAACAGCGGGACCGACAGCAATCACTGCACCCAAACCACTGAAGCAAAAGGTTACAGTTGGTTTTAGCTCATGAAACCAACACGAAACCTCAAACCTTATGACAGTTCCCAGAGCTGATCATTAAAGTGCCATTTTCAAGTGTGAAGGCTTAATATTGTGAATTACAATATTGTGATCAAAATTTTTCTGCTTGAGTCATCCTGGACTCAATGAAAAAGTAAAAGCCAGAAGAAAATACCTGAAAGTGTACAGCTCACTGAGAAACTGACATGCAGTGAAGCCAAATGGGATCTGACAGGGCATTGGATGTAAATGCTCTAAATGAGAAACGAGTGCAGGACATCTATAATTTCCATCTACACCAACCTATCTAAGCCATAATACAATAACACATAAATTTTTATTAATTAAGTGATTTGTCGTTAAATTGTTGAAAATCTTTGCGTTCTCGTATCTGAAAATAATGCAACCATAAGAATCATAGCTGTATTTTTTCAAAATTGATATAATATTAATAAGATTTCATATAAAAGAAGAAATAAAGCATCAAAAAATAAAATTATTGTTCATCAGTCAACAGTCAACACCTAATATAGGTCATAGATAATACATTTCTGCTGTGGTTGTTTAAACTGGTGTTCATAATTTTCTGAAGAGTCTTTGACTAATGAAACATTGCTTTCTGAGCCAAAGCCACACATTATTAAAGATCAATAATTCTTCTGGCAAATTCTCCTGTGCATACTTCATATAAGGATTCACCTACTAACCTTAAGGTGAGTTTAACACGGTGAATACGTAGATCCCAGGGAGTGAAACGTATGAAGTGCTGGCCAACCCCCAAGGTAACCCCAGCACACACCTTTGTTCAGACTCATTGCTCATCCAGCATCTGCTCATTATTAAAGACATAAACAAATAAAGTGAGCTTCTTTAACATAACAGCATGTATTTGTGCATAGTCAAACCACCATATTTAACCATATTGCATATTTAAAATCAAAACCACTGTTTCTTACAGCTGTGCTTTTGAACTTGCCATTTTTGGCATCCCTTAGTTTTAGAGTGTACTTGCCATAAACACCTGAGATCCTGCAAATTGTTGCAACCTATGTAGAAAAACTTGGACAAGGGAAAGATAGAATTACCTTCAGTTGAATCATTAGATACCATAACCAAGATAAAAATGTTATAAAATGTTAGAAATTTGCAGTATCCACTGCAGTGTCTCAAACATAGAATAAAAGACATACAATGAATGTTAGATTATCACCAAGTTCCTGACGTCAGTGTAATAACCTTGCCAGTGTTTGTTTGTTTGTGTGTGTGTGTGTGTGTGTGTGTGTGTGTGTGTGTGTGTAAAAGTCAAATGCTGGAATGTGGCTAGACTGCATTCCATTTTGCTCTGAATGAAAAAAATACAAACAAACAAGCAAACAAAAAACACTAATACCAGTAACCAATCTTGAGAATCTATACTTTTAACCCAGTGATGCTGGATTACCACAATTCTTTCTGTAATGGACTGGTTAAGCACTGTTATAATGACTACAGCTGGTACAAAATGCTGATGCTCGATCTCTAAACTGTCAGACTTTGTCAAATTCTCACCAGACACTGGTTATACAGTTCAGTTGACTAGAAGCTGCATAGAGAAGGGAGAAGAAGTGATGTGCAGCAAAATAGGACCAAAGAGGGCAAAAAGTCGATAACATTCATTCATTCGTTACGTTTCTGAACTTCAAGTCGACCAATTCAAAAAACAACCAATGAGAGTTTCAATTGTTATGCATTCTCTAATATTCTTTGGTTTCAGTTCCTGTTCTATGTATTAAAGTGTTAGTTTTCTTGAATTTATTTGATTAGATTAGATAACTTAAAACCTTATTAATCCCTTGGGTGGGTTCCTCCGGGAAATTCAGTTTCCAGTAGCACAGCACCAACAGAAGTTGCATGTTACAGAGTTGGAATACCAAATAAAGGAAAATGAGCATAAATATATATACACATATATAAATCACTTTAGTAATAGTAATAGTAATATCACTGCCAGAAGCAGTGATTGCAACACTGCATGTCATGGCACCTGAAGTTCTAATCCTCACACCATATTTTTGCACAAGGAAACAATTTTTTGTGTGTCTGATTTATCAGGCTTTTGTGTTTTTTTTTTTTTTTTTAGTATTCAGTTGATCGTGCCAGTTAGTTTTGGTCATCTTCTCCTACTAAGAGAAGACAATTTTTATGTTTGGACATGTCCTGAGGTAGGACTAATACTTTTTTTGTAACAGTGCACTTAGAGAAAACTTGCCAGGTGTCATTCTTCCAGGGATGATAGTTTGTGTGTTGATGATTAAATAATCAGCTCTCTTTTAAGCAGGCCTGCAAGATTGGAATTAAAAGCACTATAAAATATTTTATCCAGAGCAAATATAAGGTGAGCATCTCCAGATTACAATGAGCTTTGGAGAAAGTTACCTATGTGGGACACTGATCAGATGGTAAGGCCCTGTCTAAAAGGATTGCAGCGATTCAATCCATTCCAAAATCATAAAGAATTGTTTTTTCTTTTGTTTAGATATGACATCATTGCTGTTAGTGGATACTCATGTGTGAGGCCCCACTATCAGCAATAACTGGTATCGATGCATGTGACTGGACCCGGTAAGGGTCCAGTCACTGTGATGGACTTATTATGTGGACTGAAGTTTAGACTGACTTGAAACTCATACTAAAGATTGCACCTATTTTACGATTACCCACATCTAATGCCTCATCCCCAAATAGTGAAGAAAAGGGTGGATGTATGTGGGTTTTTGTAGGACCTGAAGGATGACACAGACCAGAGGGTGGAGAGATTCTAAGTTCACATGAGTGTGTGGGCCCTGCAGACTTAACCGTTTTAGCTGCCACTTTTCTGTGTTACTGATTTTTGTGTGAAGGAAACTGTGGTTTTACTGGCTGCTTGTTGGTTATGGAATCACATTGTATTGTTGGAAAATATGTATACAATGTGAAACATATACGGTGTTAAAATTAGTATAACTCTTTTCAAAGACAAGGAGAGTTGATCACATGATTTACAGCAGCACCTCTGGCATCTGTTGATCCAGACTGGACCTCCAGGACGCTCCACTGGGAAATGCTGTTTTTTCTCTGAGGGTCTATGTGGAGGATTTTGCATCACACAGAGAGACATGAGTGAAAAAAGCAGGATGTGCAGTGATTACAGAATATCTTAGTGTTGGGCTCATTATCGTATCACTGTTCATCTCAAGCTATTGAGCTTGTAGTGTTAAAACAACTAAGTGACATTACTTAAGAACAGTCATTGGTTACAGTAGTTCTGAGTAAACACATGGGATGATCCATGATTTGGGCAAATTGTGGCAACAGTAGTGTTTTTAATGATTTGGGGAAGTACCTTGCACAACACATACTTGTGGCTGTAGTGCTAGATCCCTTATTACTCTTATGACTCACAGTTGCTTGGAAATGTGAAGTTCATATTAACTCACAGGCTTTTTTTTCTAGGCGGTTGCAGTGTGGGTGCAGGCTCCAGGCGGAGCCAGGAGTTAAACAAACTGACACTAATTTTACGCAGGTTTACAGGCTGGAACGAAGCTACTCCAACAGAGAAGCCCTGATGTTGTCTAAGAAATAATGTATCTAACTTTTTGGTATTCTCCTAGTTCTGGTGAGTTGACACATGGGAGGGCCCATGTGTCAAAAGGAGGGAATCCCGATTTAACATGAAACACAAAGCAATGTTTTCTACGTTTTCCACAATTTTTGTGATTTGCAGGATTAACAGTTCTTGTACAAGTATTAAACCTAATACCTAAAATTAAAGCAGATAAGGTTTTGATGACCCATAAGTAAAGTTCACTGAACTGAAAGGAAAATGTGGTTTGATGGTGGTTGATACGTTTTCTAAATGGTTAGAAGTTTTTCCTTCTAGTAAATGAGGTGTCCCAAAGGGGGAACTCCTGACTTAGACTGGATGGGAGGTTTTTTCAGAGAACTAGCAAGAAGCAGGGACCACTCAGGCACAGCTGACAGCCCAGACAGCAGTTGAGGTCAAGGGTTGTGCCTTTTAGGGTCCTGGTAGTCATCATGAGACGATTCTAGAACCACAGCAATAACCATAACGGATGAGAGAGATCTCTGCATTAGACACTGAGGAAGACAACATAAGTGTACTACGTGCTCTGTCCTTTCATCCTACAGCTGCATTGGAATAGAGAGAGTGAACAAGAGTGTGCCAAGCTCCAACTCAGTGACTGCGGGGCAGGCTCTGTGTCACCTACGAGGGATCAGCAAATGAATGCAAACAACACCTGATTAAACAGTCAGGCAGTTTTGCCTGAAGGGTTCAGTGTGTTTTTACGTTAAGGTGGTCATTGGTGTGACATTTCTAATCATTTTTCAAATAGTATACATTTACATGACTCTCCGAACATTACAAACTCTTTTAGAGTCCTGAGCCTGAGTAAAAGTGACTGGAGTAATTACAGTATTCAAGCTTCACAGCTATTTGTCTAATAATTACTTCTGTACATTGTGTAGGGTAGCTAGACTGTTTTTCTAGCATGTCAGTTCCTGATGTGTAAGTGCATTAGATATTGATTGTCCGAGTAAACATAGTAACAACAGTTCCTTTGACATGTGTACTGAATTCTGAAACACTGTTTGACACCTTGAATAGGATTCTGGGTTCATATATATATATAAATAAAATTGAATTGAATTGAATTGGGATGTCTTTGTGTGTGTTTAAAAGATGGGAGGGCAGTAGGCATGGCCAGAGATGATCCTAGTGTTTAGCTGGGATGGTTCTCTCCACATTGCAGTGTGTTTATTAACCTCCTAGGACCTGGCGTGGGCATCACATTTTGGGTTGTCTAGACCAAAATACTAAATGTTGCTCTACAAGGGCCTGATATCCATTTACGAGGACATTATACTGCCACTGTACTATCAAAATTTAAAACAAATGTCCTCATATGTGGATCTAATTTTTCTCAGAAACAAAAATCAGGTTTAAAAAAAATCTGGTAATTCTTTGTTTTAAAATTCATCAGGTCCCAATGAGCCCAAATAGCAAAGAGATGGAAGCATGGAACTGCGGATGCTGAGTGGTGTGTGGGTGGAGCAAGTGTTCCTGAAGTCGACGATCATCTCTTTGGTTTGTCCACATTTAGTGACAGGTTGTTCTCGCTGCACCACAGCGCCAGCTGCTGAACCTCATATCTGTATGCTGACTCGTCGTTGCTGCTGATGAGTCCAACCGCAGTTGTGTCGTCAGCGAACTTGATGATGTGGTTATAGTTGTGTAGGGCGGTGCAGTCATGTGTCAGGAGAGTGAACAACAGTGGGCTGAGAACACAGCCCTGAGGAGCTCCTGTGCTTAGTCTGATGGTGCTGGAGATGTTGTCACAAATTCGGATGGACTGAGGCCTCTGACAGGAAATCCAGTTGCAGAGAGAGGTGCTCAGTCTCAACTTGCTGAGTTTGTCAAACAGTTTTTTGGGGATAATAGTGTTGAATGCTGAGCTAAAGTCTATAAACAGCATTCTGACATAAGCGTCTTTCTTGTCCAGGTGGGAAAGGGAGAGGTCAAGTGCAGTGGAAATAGCATCCTCGGTCGATCTGTTTGGCCGGTATGCAAACTGCAGCTGATCCAGTGAGCAGGGGAGGTTGCTCTTCACATGTGCCATGACAAGTCTCTCAAAGCACTTCATGATGATGGGGGGCAGGGTGATGGGATGGTAGTCATTCAGGCAGTATACTGAGGATTTCTTTGGCACCGGGATGATGGTGGTGGACTTGAAGAACGCTGGGACGATCATCTGGCTCAGTGATGAGTTGAAAATTACTGTGAAGACATCGGCCAGCTGATCAGCACACGACCTGGGATGTTGTCTGGTCCAGCAGCTTTCCATGGGTTGCCCTTGGTGAAAGTTCTCCTCACATCGGCTACAGCCAGAGAAATGGTCTGGTCGGTGGTGGGGGGCGTAGCTTTCTTCACTTGTGTGTTGTTCAGTGCATCAAACTGTGCGTAGAACTTCTTCAGCTCCTCAGGAAGTGTGGTATCGCCATCCCAGCTGCTTGGTGCAGGCTTGTACTGTGTGATGGCCTGATTGCCTTGCCATAATCTGCGTGAGTGTTTCGTGTTGTGGAAGTGGCTCGGGATCTTTTGTGCATGTGCACGCTTTGCATGTCGGATGGTGCGAAAGAGGTGGCCTGTGGCTGTTCTGAGAGTTGGTCTATCTCCAGATGGGAAAGCAGCATATCTCTCTCTCAGACATGCATGTACTGACTCTTGGTGGCGCTGTTACTTGGTGTTCGCTCTCTCTGTGGTAGAGTATCACTTCCTGTTCCTGCTCAAACAAAGTGGTGTTTCTGAGTAGCTTTTCTGCTTAGCAATTTAATTAAAAACTTTTAGATACATTCCTTCTTCATAGTATAATCTTCACGTGCTTCATCTGAAGCACACTTTCTGTGTGCTCACTACCTAATTTATAGCCAAAGTATTCACTCACATGTGAGTGAAGTTGGCCCCCCCACCTTGTTCAAATCCAACAAAAGTGGTATCAAACGTTTGTGCTACGTTTGTGCTGGTTTGTGCTGCAAAAATTTTCATTTGTGCTGCTATCATTTTAAAGATATTCAAGAAAATTTCTAGAGGTCATCAGAGGTGAACCAGCCCCCCCACATTAATGGAATCAAACAAAACTGGTGTCAATCAACTGTGCTACGTTTGTGCTGGTTTGTGCTGCTAAAATTGTCGTTTGTGCTGCCTCTGTTTTAAAGATATTAATGAAAATGTAAAGGTCAAAAGGTCAACCAGCCCCCCCACATTACCCAAATCAAACAAATTTGATGTCAAACTTTTGTGCTACGTTTGTGCTGGTTTGTGCTGCAAAAATTTTCGTTTGTGCCGCTTTCATTTTAAAGATATTAATAAAATTCCATCCATCCATCCATTCGATTCCCCTTTTAAGTGTTGCAGGGGGTGCTGGAATCTATCCCAGCTGTCATAGGGCAAGAGGCGGGGTACATCCTGGACAGGTTGCCAGTCTGTCGCAGAGCCAACACACAGGGACAGACAACCATTCGCACTCACACCTATGGGCAATTTGGATTAACCAATTAACCTATCACCACAAGCTGCATGTCTTTGGAGAGAACCCGGAGAGAACCCACGCAAACACGGGGAGAACATGCAAACGCCACACAGAAAGACCCTGGCGTGATGGTGGAATTGAACTCAGGACCTTCTTGCTGTGCGGCAACAGTGCTAACCACCTTGCTGCCGTAATAATAACATTAAACAACATTTGTGAAGAAATTTAAAGGGGCATGCCAGTAGGTGCGTATCAGTTTATAATTAGATAAGGTGTTTTGAGCCAATAAGCTGGTTGTGGATCACTGACTACCATGTTTCTTAACATTACCTTACTCCATCTAGTGTGCGACCAGCAGGGTATATGCTAAAATGCTAATGGTTGTTAAAACATTAACCTAATAATATGTGAACTGTAGCTTTTAAGTCAAATGCTAATATTAACAAAAGTGCTGTCATTTGCATGTGGGCTGTCATGAGCAAGTTGTATAAAATTAACATACACAGGAGTGCACTTCAGTGATTCAGCAAATCTGAACTCAAAGGGTCCAAACAGCCTGCAGAACTGTGAATCTTAGGTAACTGTCAATGTTACCTGAAAGGGCCAAACTATATTTTTTGCAAGAGTCAAACTTCTATAGCCATGGTCACAAAGGGCTATTAAATGAGTGGGCTATTAAACACGTGTGGGATTGACACAGACACAGATTTATCTCAACAGAGCCTGGATTTATCTACAAGTATTTTGATGATGAGCTATGAACATTGACTAAATTCATTTTTATACCGATCAAATGAATTTTGAACTAGATCTTGTTAAGGATAAACTGGTACAACCCTGCCAAAAAAAACAAACATAGCGACCTGTGTTTGGTTTGTGATCACCAGGGGGTGCTATCATACACATTCTACTTCTGAGAGAAAAAAACAAGAGAAGAAAAGAAGAAAACATGTGCTAGCTATCTTATTTGCATTTTTAAGCTAGATTCCATGAGCAACAGCAATCATCAACACTTCAATTCACTACATCAAAACAGTGTATCAAAGTAAGTAATTTTATGTCCACTTAAAGATGTAGAATTAAAGTTATAACCAAATTGTGGTAAATGGTAAATGGTAAATGGCCTGTATTTATATAGCGCCTTTATGGTCCCTAAGGACCCCAAAGCGCTTTACATATCCAGTCATTCACCCATTCACACACACATTCATACCTAACTGCTAAATTATAGCAGTAATATATCACATTTTTAATTTTTGCTTGACAGATGCCAAAGAAATCAGTGGTGGACAAAATTGCAGTATTTGAAGTCCTTCATGCTTCTAAAGAAGCAGTCATAAAAAATGGAAAAGTTTCAACTCCAAGTGATGACATATGGCAAAATCTATGCAAACAACTTGGTGAAAAGATGACACCAAAAGCTCTTTACACTTTTGTTAAATTAAACAGACACAATGTATGGGCTGCTCTGGATTACAGTGATGAAGAGAGACTGACTGACACAGACAGCAGTGACAGTGATAATGATTTTGAACAAAGCAGCTCTCCTTTTCAAAACAAAGACTGCAAGACTCTCAATGTGGAGCTCCCATTTGAACAGTGGATACATATGATTCCACATAAAGTCACATACAAAAAGAATACTTTCAAGAAAAGGGAATACACCATTTTGAAGCCAGGTACATGGACTCATGTTGTAAACCAGGGAATCTGGAAAGAGGTTAAAAGTACATGCACCATCAGAGGCTTTTGCAAAGAGTGTTTTATTAAAATCAGAGGCTTTTGCAAAGAGTGTAGGGGCCAGCTGTACATTACATGTGAAAAGGAACCTGAAAATCACTGCCCAATGGTGCTGAAGTGTGTAATGGCAAACACGGATGAATCCATGCACACTGGCTTTTCTAAGAGAGCCATGTCCGGAAGTCTGAGGGCACAAGTAACAAAAGAACTTTGTGAAGGCAGACTGCAGCCCCATGTGTGGAGAGCATCAGAGGCAGCAAAGCTGATGGACTTTGGTGATCCAGAGCCAAGCCATCTACCAAATTTGACAACTCTGCGCAAAGCCAAACACGAACAAAATCAACTAGAAGTTGCTCATAAAAACCCAATACTGTCTCTCCACTCATTAAATTACAGTTCCCCTCACAGTGGAAGCATTTGGGACATTGGATTAGACAAGTTCTTCTGTCACTACTGGAGTCAAACTCAAATGCTGATGTACAAGACTGCAAAGCACCCCATAGTCGCCTTTGATGCGACTGGCTCAGTTGTAAAAAAGCTTCTCAGGCCTAACGGTTTGTCTGGAAATATCTTCCTGTATCAAGGTGTGTTAACAGGAAGGGACAACTCTCACGTCCCAGTGGTGCAAATGTTGTCAGAGAGACATGATGTCCAGGCAATCACAAGATGGTTAGCAGAATGGATTCGTGCTGGAGCACCAATCCCAAAGGAGGCCATCTGTGATTTCTCCTTAGCTTTACTTGGTGCTTTAGTTAAGGCTTTAACACATCATTCAGATTTGAAGAGCTACATTAATGAATGCTTTGGTGTCTTGCTTCGGAAAAAATCCTACAAACTACCACCATGTTTCATCAGAGTGGATGTGGCACACTTCATCAAAATGATTTGCCAGTGGGACTGTTTGAGAAAAAAGCCTCATCGGGTGAGGGATTTCTACGTGCGATCAATGGCACAACTTGTCATGTCCCAATCCTTGGAAGAAGCAAAGGTCCTAATACGCAGCATTGCTATTGTGGCATTAAGTGAGACAGAAGGCTGTGACAGTTTTGGAAACCCCATTATGTCAGAAGTGTCCAAATCAAATCTGAAAAGAAAAATTGCAGATGAGACTATGTCTGTTTCTGATGACAAGCAAGAAGAAGAAGACATTAGATTGGATCCATGCACAGAAATCAACACTGACTTAAGGCGGTGGGTGGCAGATATTTGTGAGGGGAGCAGGTGCCATGCTGAAGTTCATGGTGATCGAGACAATATGCACTATCTACCTGAGCTCGTCCCACACCTAATTAGATTGGGAGGATACCTACCACTCTGGACTGGAGTAATGGTTCCCCTATTTCAGAGTGAAAAGCTCACTGTAACTTCAGCTAATGTTGAAGCAGAGTTCAAGAACATTAAACGTGGTCTGTTCAAGCATGAAAATCTCCCTATAAGGATAGATAAATTCATTGCACGTCATCTTGGTTTCATTGAAGGGAACATGCGGATCTGTTCTGCAAAACAAATACGAAAAGAAGCAGAGGCTGCCAGACAGGATGGTACAGTAAAGCGTCAGGATCCACACAAAGCCTTTGTGGAGCAGGAAGTGGATGATAACCCCTCTAAGGAGCCCAAAATTGACACAGACATGGACATTGAAGAAACAGCAGCTTTGGAAAACTGGAGAGGCCTTGCAGTTCCACCAAAGAAGAGGAAATTGACCTCATACCTCTCCCCTTGTCCTGAATGGCTCCACTCAGATCCAGCTGTGAAAAAGAAAAAAGTAAGGCTAGGGCTGTTAAAAAATGGAAATAATCAACAACCAGTAAAACTTGGCAAAGGACAATACTGTGTCATGAACACCTGTGCCTTTGATGCCTTCTGTCAAAGTCTGTGCTGCGCTTACTGTGACAGTCTTACTGCTCAAAACATGTTGAATAGTTCAGAGGAGAATAAAGTATTCCAGCTAGTATTCCCTTGTTTCAAAGGGTGTCACTCAACATGCCTATTCATTGAGGGCAGAGGTGCTGAGCTCAATATTCTGCCCTGTTCAGTTGAAGACTGGTGTTCATCGTGTTGATGCACAGTGCCATGTGTCCACAATAATTCAAAAAACAATGACAGAAAATCCAAGTGTTCACTTCACAAGACAGTGTTCCTCCCAGTACTGCAAACTTTACACACCAAACACAAGGCAAATACCTTTTGTTTCCATTGATCTGTCAGTCCTCTCAGCTTCTGGCATAGGTCACCTTCAGTCTGCTGTTGAACAAGGGCTCAACCTTCCAGCATCACCATGCCTAAAACCAATCGAAAGTCCTGATGCATCTCCAACAGCATTTAAAACAGATTCATCAGGAAAGCAACTTTGCACAGGGACTGTTTGTCACAGTTTCACCCTGAGAGAGCTTGTATGGATTGACACAGACCTTGGAAAATGCTCTACAGAAACTCTGGAGCACAGTTTTCACAGTCCAAAACGGTTTTTGCTTACTGAATTCCCATCCACTCTGCTACTTCAAGGAGAGAAATTCACACTGAAAGCAGTCATTACATTTCAGGAGGGCCCAACACCAGAAACACTCGGGCATTATATGACATTCTGTAACAGGACCCCGTACATCTGGGAGATGTATGATGACCTAAGAAAGGATGTGTCACAGTGCTGGGCCTGGGGGGGCTGGTTGACCTCTGATGACCTCTAGAAATTTTCTTGAATATCTTTAAAATGATAGCAGCACAAACGAAAATTTTTGCAGCACAAACCAGCACAAACGTAGTACAAACGTTTGATACCACTTTTGTTGGATTTGAAGAAGGTGGGGGAGCCAACTTCACTCACATTCGCTCAGTGCCTGAGCTCGGATCATACCAATATTAGGGGGGATTTACGCACAGTCGTAAATTCCCAGTGTGCACTACAGGGAGTGCAGAATTATTAGGCAAGTTGTATTTTTGAGGAATAATTTTATTATTGAACAACAACCATGTTCTCAATGAACCCAAAAAACTCATTAATATCACAGCTGAATGTTTTTGGAAGTAGTTTTTAGTTTGTTTTTAGTTTTAGCTATTTTAGGGGGATATCTGTGTGTGTAGGTGACTATTACTGTGCATAATTATTAGGCAACTTAACAAAAAAACAAATATATACCCATTTCAATTATTTATTTTTACCAGTAAAACCAATATAACATCTCCACATTCACAAATATACATTTCTGACATTCAAAAACAAAACAAAAACAAATCAGCGACCAATATAGCCACCTTTCTTTGCAAGGACACTCAAAAGCCTGCCATCCATGGATTCTGTCAGTGTTTTGATCTGTTCACCATCAACATTGCGTGCAGCAGCAACCACAGCCTCCCAGACACTGTTCAGAGAGGTGGACTGTTTTCCCTCCTTGTAAATCTCACATTTGATGATGGACCACAGGTTCTCAATGGGGTTCAGATCAGGTGAACAAGAAGGCCATGTCATTAGTTTTTCTTCTTTTATACCCTTTCTTGCCAGCCACGCTGCGGAGTACTTGGACGCGTGTGATGGAGCATTGTCCTGCATGAAAATCATGTTTTTCTTGAAGGATGCAGACTTCTTCCTGTACCACTGCTTGAAGAAGGTGTCTTCCAGAAACTGGCAGTAGGACTGGGAGTTGAGCTTGACTCCATCCTCAACCCGAAAAGGCCCCACAAGCTCATCTTTGATGATACCTGCCCAAACCAGTACTCCACCTCCACCTTGCTGGCGTCTGAGTCGGACTGGAGCTCTCTGCCCTTTACCAATCCAGCCACGGGCCCATCCATCTGGCCCATCAAGACTCACTCTCATTTCATCAGTCCATAAAACCTTAGAAAAATCAGTCTTGAGATATTTCTTGGCCCAGTCTTGACATTTCAGCTTGTGTGTCTTGTTCAGTGGTGGTCGTCTTTCAGCCTTTCTTACCTTGGCCATGTCTCTGAGTATTGCACACCTTGTGCTTTTGGGCACTCCAGTGATGTTGCAGCTCTGAAATATGGCCAAACTGGTGGCAAGTGGCATCTTGGCAGCTGCACGCTTGACTTTTCTCAGTTCATGGGCAGTTATTTTGCACCTTGGTTTTTCCACACGCTTCTTGCGACCCTGTTGACTATTTTGAATGAAACGCTTGATTGTTCGATGATCACGCTTCAGAAGCTTTGCAATTTTAAGACTGCTGCATCCCTCTGCAAGATATCTCACTACTTTTGACTTTTCTTTTTTTTTCAAAAGTCTTTTTATTAAACAAAGGTTTCAATATAATGTATACAAAAAAAAATGCTTCAGAATTTTCCAAAATTTCAATCTTATTCCCACCCTAACCCTTAAAACAACAAATAGTTGGCTGCCTGCGGCCCAACAAAACAAAAACAAAAAAAAAACAGACAAAAACGAAAAACAACAAATAGACTCATATAAGAGAGAGAAAAAAAAAAAAAGGGGGGGGGGTGTTTCCTTGGACTACTCAGTAACAGTAGTTGTGGGCCTTTCAAAAAAGTCCAGAAAGGGAGACCACAGTTTATAAAATTTATTTTTAGACCCTCGAACTGTATATCTCCTTTTTTCTAAATCCATACAGGACAATACATCTTTTAGCCATTGTGTGTGTGAAGGGGGAGAAGAGTCTTTCCATTTCAGCAATATAGCTCGCCTAGCCAGCAGTAATGAAAAGTTTAATATTCTGAGTCTGGAGCTGGACAGATTCAAATTCTGGACCGCACCAAACATAGCACAGAGTGGCTCTGGTTCAATTTGATGCTGCACGACTTCAGACATCGTATGGAAAACAGATTTCCAAAAGGTAGACAACGAAGGACAGGACCAGTACATATGAAACAATGTACCAGGAGCACCCCCACACCTTATACAGGCTGGGTCCACCCCTGGGTATATGTGTGCCAGCCTATCCCTGGACCAATGCCCCCGATGAACTATCTTAAATTGGATAAGTGTATGTCGAGCACACATTGATATATTGTGAACCTGGCCAAGGATAGAGTCCCACAGTTCATCCGTAATATGAAAGGTAAGGTCCTCTTCCCATTTAGATTTGATAGCAGCTACTGAAGAGCATTGTAAATTGGAAATTAAGCTGTAGAGGGCTGATATTATACCCCTTGAAGTTGGTTTGAGCATTAAAAAATCATCTACTGGATTGTATGGAGGCATTTTGACTTTTCTGAGCCTGTCAAGTCCTTCTTTTGACCCATTTTGCCAAAGGAAAGGAAGTTGCCTAATAATTATGCACACCTGATATAGGGTGTTGATGTCATTAGACCACACCCCTTCTCATTACAGAGATGCACATCACCTAATATGCTTAATTGGTAGTAGGCTTTCGAGCCTATACAGCTTGGAGTAAGACAACATGCATGAAGAGGATGATGTGGACAAAATACTCATTTGCCTAATAATTCTGCACTCCCTGTATGTGCTTCGAAAATTGTGTGTAGTTTTTTGTTTTATACAGTTGTCAGCCAGGCATCTAACTTCGAAAAAATTACACTCCAAAAGACCCCGGGCTTCTGAAAAAACAACCCGGGCTTAAGCCCAGTAAGCCACCCCCGACGCTCCGCCACTGATCTGGCCAAATTTATTAAACCCCCCAAAATATGACTATCCAGAGTTGGGACCAGGAAGCAGAGTTGCAGTCTTACGCCTCTCTGCAGCTTCTCTCCTCCTGCTACCCCCCCAAAACCCCATCTCCATTGAGACTGTGTCAGCTCCCCAACAGACAAAAAACAAACTAAAAACCAGCAATAAACAACTTAAACATAAACAATCACAAAGAAAGAACAATACAGTATCCACATCTGAACCAAAGAGTAAAACAGTGAAATGTGGATTATTAAATATTAGGTCTCTCTCCTCCAAGTCTCTGTTAGTACATGACTTAATAATTGATCAACAAATCGATTTACTCTGCCTTACAGAAACCTGGTTACAGCCGGATGATTATGTTAGTTTAAATGAATCAACACCCCCGAGTTATGCTAATCATCAGAAACCTCGACACACCAGCCGAGGGGGCGGTGTGGCAGCAATTTTCAACACCAGCCTATTAATTAACGAAAGACCAAGACAGACTTTTTATTCATTTGAAAGCCTGATGCTTAGCCTCGTCCACCCCAGCTGTAAAACTCAGAAACCAGTCTTACTTGTTATCATCTATCGTCCACCTGGGCCTTACACAGAGTTTCTCTCTGATTTCTCAGACTTTTTATCTGATTTAGTGCTCCGCTCAGATAAAATAATTATTGTGGGTGATTTTAACATCCATGTAGATGCTAAAACTGACAGCCTCAACATGGCATTTAATCTGTTATTAGACTCAATTTGCTTCTCTCAAAATGTAAAAGAACCCATCCACCACTTAATATAAATCACCTTGAGGCGCTAGTCTTGATCATTTATACAATTACACTTTTAAAAAAATGAAATAACAGTCACACAGAAACAAAAGTTAATTACTTGTAACTAAATAACTATTATTAGATGATGTTTTGAAGAAAAAGGAAGTACTCATATGTTACTGCTTTCCATATACGCAACAGATAAGAAGAAGTTAAGCCATAACTGTCAGGAACTGTTGAGAATTATAGGTTATCAAGGAAGTGAAACCTGAACCGGCATCTTATTGTTTTTCTAAAAATGGCAACCAGAGTGTGCAGCAGTAGGTCAGAGGGCTCTCAATATGTCTATCGCTCCACCATCGAGAGCCTTCTGACTCACTGCTGCACACTCTGTTTCAACTGCTGCACCGCGGAGGACAAGAGGAAACTGCACCGGGTGGTGAGGGCAGCAGAGTGGGCAATTGGCACCTTACTAACCCCCCTCAGAGAAATTTATACTGGTAGACTTCAGCAGAAAGCCAGCATCATTGTCAAAGACCCCTCGCACCCTGGACACTTGCAAAATAAAACTCTATATTTAGTATTTCCTGTTATTTATGCTTAGCTAGATTATTGCAATGGTGTTGTTTATTATGTTGCTCTCTTTTTTGCTTGTTTTCTCTTTTTATTCTTCTCTCAACAGGTGATCCAGGTGATTTGTTTTTTTTAAGTGCCCTTTCCCACTGTCCCTCTTCCCCTCTGCTTTTCTTTCTTTCTTTCGTTCTCCCTTTCCTATCCCCCAGTCATGTCTGTCCTATCTGTAACAACTGGAAATAAAATAAAATAAATAAATAACAACCAAGGTCAATCAAATGCACCAATATGGCAAGGCTGCGATGATCCACTTGGTAAAGTAAATTCGTTGGGCATCCTTCTTTGCCTTTGGACAGTAATTCTGATGGCTAAAGAAACAAACGGGACAGGCAAAAAAAAAAAGAAAAAAAAGAATTAATAAATCGTCTTATAGACAAGACAGTCCAGTGAGGGAAAGTCAGTGGAGTCCGTTCAGTCTTGTAAATATTGCGGAAGAATTCATGATTCAAATCTGAACTTTAAAAACTAGCATCTGTCATATTTCGGAAAAATTTCTACACTGATAAAAATGTGAGTATTCTATTTTATTATGCTTTTATTGAATGTGTTTTGTCCTTTCCCCTGGTATCAGGGCTCGGATACTTACAGTAGTGGTCAGAAGTTTACATACGCTCATCACTGGCATGAATGTCAGTGGTAAGTCTTTTAATTATTTCTTTGATTGTTCTTACAGTTATTCTTCAAGGTAAGTTATTCAGATGTGTCACCACTTTCCCGAGGTCTGAGAATACCTAATCTATCACCCTCATATGACAGGAAATTGGTCTAGATGATCACACCAGGAATCCTCACACAATAACATGCATACAGAGTGACATGTCAAAGATTATACTCAAGAGACAACCAGCACATGTAAGATTTCATTTCTAATACATGATGTGAATCATATTATGATATTTCTAAAAGATTTGATGAAAGCCCACAGTCAGTGTAGAAAACCATCTCAGAAGATGTGGACAGGGTCCTGTGTAAGAGAGACTGCAGGCTTTCTAGCAAACTGTTTCCTCTATTTCCACATATAACCTGAGACGTGTTTCTTGGTATTTCCTGTCCTAAGCTTAAACAGCATCATACACTGTTTGATCCAAACAGCATGTAGTATATACCAAGTGATGTTGCACTACTCCAGACAGTTTCAGGAGCTAGGGGTTTACAGTGGGTGATAAACACCTTCATCAGGAGGAGACAGAAGTGCATCAGAGGCCATCCAGGGAAAAAGCAGAGCAAGGAGTCATGCATGACATGCATGAGCAATTCATAAGAGTAATGCATAAAAAAAGAAGAAGAGTGTCTCCTGTGGTATTGCTGCCACCTGGTGACCAATGTTAAGCTTCTTATGTCGGGTCATGATGGTGCAGTTCAATATTAACAGCCTTGTCTCTTACTGAGTACTGCATTTTAGGAGTTCTTCATCTCTGTGCCCTCGTTCAAGACCGCTCTAAAGTAAATATTAATAAGCCATGAAAACCCTAACACACAAATTTTAACAGTAAATAAAGTAAATGCTTGTTTTATAAGAAAATCAGTTGAAAGTTGATTTTCAACTGACTAACTTTTAGAGATTTACTTTATCAATATCGGGGAAGAACTAACAAGATTAAATATAATGTATTTTAAAATACTGTTAGTGAATATAAATCATTCAGAGATTACTCTAGTTAGTTTCTCCTTTTACCTGAAAAGTGCTAAAAATATTAACTTAAATATAAATAGGTATAGGTAGGGTAGGTAGGTATGATGTTTTGGCAATGTCATCTCAAAGAGCCACTCATTGTAACCAAGTTATACAGAAGAGCATCTCTAAATGTACATCAAAACATGAAGAAGCCCACACTGGTATTACTCCTGTCAGAAAGTATAAAGAATTCAAAACTGCTACTCATTTTTTATCGAGTGGTTTTTATTGATGTTTGCGTGTTCATATCTCAAACAGGAAATCACAAGAATCTCTGTATTTTTTTTTTTTTACTTTCTGCATAGAAAAAGGAAGAAATAAAACATCTCTCACTCCCCCTCTCTCTATATATATATATTAGTTATACTGAACTACATATCAATAGAAGCCTATCACCTAATATAGGTCATAGATAGTACATTTGTCTTTTCAGTATCCGCTGTTGAAACTAGTAGTCACCATTTTCTGAGAGGAAGAGTCTCTGGTTGATGAGTTATTTGCAGCTTGAGACTTTGACCAGGCCAAAGCCACAGACCACAGGAAAATAAATAGACCTGCGAAGAGAAAAACATAGTTTGTCAGTTCTTCTAGTAAATGATCAAAGTTCAGTTCATCCTTGACATGAAGATCACATACTAACCTTGAAGGGAGTTCAATACGGTGAATACATAGATCCCAGGGAGTGAAACGTATGTAGTGCTGGCTAACCCCCAAGGTAACCCCAGCACACAGCTGAGGCCCAGCACTGTGACACAGTCCTTCCATAACCTCTTTCTTTTCTCTTTGTTTATCTTCTTCCAGTCACTGCTGCTTCCAAAGTTTCTATCACCTCTTCTTAGATCCCACATCTTAAACACCACCAGCCCCAGCATGCAGGCATTGAACAATACCACCAAGAAAGGAAAGGCCACGGTAGTGATGTAGCTGACTATGAGGAGCTTTTGTTCAGACTCGTTGCTCATCCAGCATCTGCTCATTATTAAAGACATGAAAAATGAATTTGCTTAGAAATAAAATCTCCTGAGGTTAGATTTGTATTGTTGATTGTCATTTATGCTTAGAAATATCTACTCATATATGCTTAGAGTTGTATAATCAATGTCATGTTGGTAGAGGGTTGATCCTTAATAGTCTGTGGAGACTCTGTGTGCCTCCCAGAGCACTCTGGCATGCACACACAACTTAAGGTCAGGAGAGAGGTTATATCTGCTTTTACATATGGTATAGCAAACACATGTATATCTGTTTAAGTCTAAGTGCCCTTTGTTTAGATGAACTGCTGAACTTCCAGACCAGCAGGTTTAGGGAAGTCCTTTATGGGGTCACATCTTGACCCCCCCCCCCACACACACACTTACACAACGCACAGGCAAGGTACTCTTTGTGTGTATGTATACATCCTATGTTAATGAACCTATGTATATTCATGTAACCTCAATAAAAGAGCAGTGTTACGGGGGAGCGGACGAGAGAAACTGGGGTCAAGCGAAGGAACGGCGTTTGTCCAGTTCTCTTCCGTGCACGAGAAACATAAAGAACCTTGCCTACTCGTGTCTTGCTTTGCTGTGTAATTACATTGTTTTCAACGTTCCAGCGAATAGGTTTAAGCTACAAACCTATCACCTGGCTCACTCTAATATAAAATGATACCAAAGATAGGTTCTTACATGTGTTGTGTTAAATTGCTGTTGCTGTAATTCAGAGTGTATTTGCCATAAACACGTGAAATCCCACAAACAGCTGCAACCACTGTAGGAAAACCTGAAAACATGGAAGACAGAATTAATGTCAGCTGAATGTTCTTTAGGACAGCGGAGGCATTATTATCACTGTAACTGCTTCTCAATGCTGCTGCTAGAGTCCAGAATGGTACATTAAACATGAACATATTCAACCATCTTTGTTAAGCTAACTACCTCTGTAAATCAAGGTTCACTGAAATGAGCTCATTTCTGAGTTTCGGACTCCTTAAAATTTTGTGCCCCATGCTGAATTCCCAGGCAATCTTACCAACAGCTGTTAATTCTAAACAACAGAATAAATTAGAATGACTAAAGCTGAACAATATACGATCGTCCAAATCAGATCGTCTGTTTCACGGTATTATTATCTGAACTTAAAACACATCTCTCTTAGACAGCCTTTTCAATTAAGGCCTAATTTATAACCGTGTCATTTAATTACTTTAAAAATACATTTTAAGAAATTTCGTGATTCATGATTTTTGTAAGTAGTTTTGTACCTATTTCAATTCAATTCAATTCAATTTTATTTATATAGCGCCAAATCACAACAAAAGTCGCCTCAAGGCGCTTTATATTGTACAGTAGATAGCACAATAATAAATACAGAGAAAAACCCAACAATCATATGACCCCCTATGAGCAAGCACTTTGGCGACAGTGGGAAGGAAAAACTCCCTTTTAACAGGAAGAAACCTCCGGCAGAACCAGGCTCAGGGAGGGGCGGCCATCTGCTGCGACCGGTTGGGGTGAAAGAAGGAAAACAGGATGAAAGACATGCTGTGGAAGAGAGACAGAGATTAATAACAGATATGATTCGATGCAGAGAGGTCTATTAGCACATAGTGAGTGAGAAAGGTGACTGGAAGGGAAAAACTCAATGCATCATGGGAATCCCCGGCAGCCTACGTCTATTGCAGCATAACTAAGGGAGGATTCAGGGTCACCTGGTCCAGCCCTAACTATATGCTTTAGCAAAAAGGAAAGTTTTAAGCCTAATCTTGAAAGTAGAGATAGTGTCTGTCTCCCGAATCCAAACTGGAAGTTGGTTCCACAGAAGAGGGGCCTGAAAACTGAAGGCTCTGCCTCCCATTCTACTTTTAAATACTCTAGGAACAACAAGTAGGCCTGCAGTGCAAGAGCGAAGTGCTCTAATAGGGTGATATGGTACTACAAGGTCATTAAGATAAGATGGGGCCTGATTATTTAAGACCTTGTATGTGAGGAGCAGGATTTTGAAATCAATTCTGGATTTAACAGGAAGCCAATGAAGGGAAGCCAAAACAGGAGAAATATGCTCTCTCTTTCTAGTCCCTGTCAGTACTCTTGCTGCAGCATTTTGGATTAGCTGAAGGCTTCTCAGCGAGTTTTTAGGACTTCCTGATAATAGTGAATTACAGTAGTCCAGCCTGGAAGTAATAAATGCATGAACTAGTTTTTCAGCATCACTCTGAGACAGGATATTTCTAATTTTAGAGATGTTGCGCAAATGGAAGAAAGCAGTCTTACATATTTGTTTAATATGTGCATTGAAGGACATGTCCTGGTCAAAAATGACTCCAAGGTTTCTCACAGTGTTACTGGAGGCCAAGGTAATGCCATCCAGAGTAAGAATCTGCTTAGATACCATATTTCTAAGATTTTCAGGGCCGAGTACAATAACCTCAGTTTTATCTGAATTAAGAAGCAGAAAGTTAGCGGCCATCCAGGTCTTTATGTCTTTAAGACATTCCTGCAGTTTAACTAATTGGTGTGTGTTACCTGGCTTCATGGATAGATAGAGCTGCGTGTCATCTGCATAGCAGTGAAAATTTATGCTATGTCTTCTAATGATGTTGCCTAGGGGAAGCATGTATAATGTAAATAGAATTGGTCCTAGCACTGAACCCTGTGGAACACCATAATTGACCTTAGTGTCTGAAGAGGACTCTCCATTTACATGTACAAACTGGAGTCTATTAGATAGATATGATACAAACCACTGCAGTGCAGTACCTGTAATACCTACAGCATGTTCTAATCGCTCTAATAGGATATTATGGTCAACAGTATCGAACGCAGCACTGAGGTCTAGCAGGACAAGCACAGAGATGAGTCCACTGTCAGAGGCCATAAGAAGATCATTTGTAACCTTCACTAAAGCTGTTTCTGTGCTGTGATGAGCTCTGAAACCTGACTGAAACTCTTCAAATAAGCCATTCCTCTGCAGATGATCTGTTAGCTGTTTGACAACTACTCTTTCAAGGATTTTTGATATGAAAGGAAGGTTGGAGATTGGCCTATAATTAGCTAAGACAGCTGGGTCTAGAGATGGCTTTTTAAGTAAAGGTTTAACTACAGCCAGCTTGAAGGCCTGTGGTACATAGCCGATTATTAGAGATAGGTTGATCATATTTAAGATCGAAGAATTAATTAATGGCAGGACTTCTTTGAGCAGTTTTGTAGGAATGGGGTCTAAAAGACACGTTGATGGTTTGGAGGAATTAATTATTGAAGTTAACTCAGAAAGATCAATTGGAGAAAAAGAGTCTAACTTAACATCGATGGTACTAAGAGTAGCTGTAGATAATATTACATCTGTGGGATGATTATTGGTAATTTTTTCTCTAATGATAAAAATTTTATTTGTGAAGAAGTTCATGAAGTCATTACTAGTTAACGTTAAAGGGATGGTTGGCTCAGTAGAGCTCTGACTTTTTGTCAGCCTGGCTACAGTGCTGAAGAGAAACCTGGGGTTGTTCTTATTTTCTTCAATCAGTGACGAATAGTAAGATGTTCTGGCTTTGCGGAGGGCTTTCTTATAAAGCAGCAAACTATTTCTCCAGGCTAAATGATGATCCTCTAAATTTGTGACACGCCATTTCCTCTCCAGCTTACGAGTTATCTGCTTTAGGCTACGTGTTTGAGAATTATACCACGGAGTCAGGGACTTTGGATTTGAGGCCTTAGTTTTCACAGGAGCTACAGTATCCAGAGTCGTACGTAGTGAGGAGGTAAAATTATTAACAAGATAATCGACCTCTGTTGGAGTAGCGTTCAGATAGCTGCTCTGCTCTATGTTGGTACAGGGCATTGAAGATGATAACAGTGGGTGGATTATATTCTTAAACTTAGTTACAGCACTTTCAGAAAGACATCTACTTTGATAAAGTCTACTCTCCACTGCTGTGTAATCAATTATTGTAAATGTAAATGTTATCAGGAAATGATCAGACAGCAGAGGGTTTTCAGGAAACACTGTTAAATATTCAGTTTCAATGCCATATGTTAAAACAAGATCTAGAGTGTGATTAAAGTGGTGGGTGGGTTCTTTTACATTTTGAGAGAAGCCAATTGAGTCTAGTAACAGATTAAATGCGATGTTGAGGCTGTCATTTTTAGCATCTACATGGATGTTAAAATCACCCACAATAATTATTTTATCTGAGCTGAGCACTAAATCAGATAAAAAGTCTGAGAAATCAGAGAGAAACTCTGTGTAAGGCCCAGGTGGACGATAGATGATAACAAGTAAGACTGGTTTCTGAGTTTTACAGCTGGGGTGGACGAGGCTAAGCATCAGGCTTTCAAATGAATTAAAAGTCTGTCTTGGTCTTTCGTTAATTAATAGGCTGGTGTGAAAAATTGCTGCCACACCGCCCCTCGGCCTGTGCTTCGGGATTTCTGGTAGTTAGAATGACTCGGGGGTGTTGATTCATTTAAACTAACATACTCATCCTGCTGCAACCAGGTTTCTGTAAGGCAGAGTAAATCGATTTGTTGATCAATTATTAAGTCATGTACTAACAGAGACTTGGAGGAGAGAGACCTAATATTTAATAATCCACATTTCACTGTTTTACTCTTTGGTTCAGATGTGGATACTGTATTGTTCTTTCTTTGTGATTTTTTATGTTTAAGTTGTTTATTGCTGGTTTTTAGTTTGTTTTTTGTCTTTTTGGGAGCTGACACAGTCTCAATGGAGATGGGTTTTTGGGGGGGTAGCAGGAGGAGAGAAGCTGCAGAGAGGCGTGTAAGACTGCAACTCTGCTTCCTGGTCCCAACTCTGGATAGTCATATTTTGGGGGGTTTAAGGCAAGGCAAACACTATTTGCCTTAGTGTTTGGTCAGTCTGTTGTGCTTAAATACGTTATGCAAATGAAGCGACTTTACTTGACCTTAAACCCTTTATTGTGATGTAGCACTTCTGCACAATACACTTTCATTTAAAGATTTGTGACAGTGTATTGCAGAGCAGCGTCCCACCTAAATGACACTCACCCCATCCAATCAGGCTGAGTTTGAGCAGGTACCTCCTCACATAGATATTAAAGACCCGGATGAGCAGAAGGTAGAGGTGGAACCCCTCCAGAGCACTCCAGGTCAGGGTGGCCAGCAGGGACCAGTGTAAAACCAGACCCAGTACCAGGCAAGATGAGCTGTCCTCTTTTTCCTTCAGTAGTTGGACCAGGAGACTGGACAGCAGGAAGGTGAGATGGAGGCAGAACATCGCCACTGTTAGCTGCATGTGCAGACTTATGGATTTCTCAGGATGCCGCCGACTAAAACAGAAACAGAATTATTCTCTTGTTGACAACTGTGGAGATAGTGGGCATTATTTTGCCTTTTTAGATGTTAGATCATGGTAACTCCACAATAATGCAGCAGATAAAACTATATGTAAGAAAGGCCATGAGGCTGTAGCCTCACTTCTCTAATGATCTCTTAACTAGATGTAACCGGCCAGTGAGCACAAAGTTGACTTAATAGCACACTTTGAGTGGCAGTCGCTTCATTTGCATAATATAATGTTAGAAATGTAACAGAATATGGGTCGAACACTGAAATGGGAAAATCAACAAATTCATTGAACAGGACATAGCAAACAAATTACAACAACAAACATGACAGAATCATTCTCAGACAGATATATTAATGTGCACGACATTTCTTTAATGAATTACTTTACAAATTTCAATCACAATCACATTTTTTTTTACCATTAATATTATGGATTTTGTTTATTGTTTTGAATGTTTTGGGAGGTTTTATGGCATTTCCAGGCCCTGGTAGCAGTGCTTCTTTGAGGCTACTTGACAGAAGATGTCTCTGGGGAAGTGGCTACATTTTGTTTATACCAGTATCAACATGTTAAAAAAATAGTTCCCAAAATGTAAGCAGCAACTGAGCTTTTGTGACGCAATCTCTGCAACCTCACACGCTCATCGTTCTTTGCAGAGACAACTGTTAGAGGAAGAGGAACGTTTCCTTATATAGGCCACCCTGACAAAAGTTAGCAAATACATCTATAGCAAAAGTTCGACCCTTTAGTTCATAAACAGCACAGTAGGCTCTCACAGTATTTGTGTCCTTAGAGGTTTTTGCCACAAACCACACTCAGATATATTTTGTCAGTGTATTACAGGGTATTATCCAGTGCTTTGGTGATGCAGAATATGAGTGCACTCTATTTTATTTTATGTAATTAGGCTGCTGTGGATACACACAGTGCACATAGGAATTAGTCTGAGTCAGGAGTTTCTTCTTTCCCTACAGAACTCTACAGATACCAGCTGTTTATGTAAATGGAAGCGGTGTAATACTGCGAACATCAGGATATGTACTGCTGAAGTGGAACTGTGGATAAATTCACTCCATGTATTCTATTTACAAAACAAATTTAAACTGTTGTTTTATACAGCAGTGTTTAATCATCCACAAGTCAACATGTCAGCTACTCCTCAGATAATCACTGACCTAATGCACAAACTGGACTCTGTTTGCTCACAAGGATCTAAATTCCTCCTTGTGAGACTTTAATCGTTGCAATTTAAAGAAGAGTCTGCAGTTAGCAGTACAGCTATGGTTTCATTTCATCAGAGTACTTAGGAAGAACAAACTGAGTCGAAAACAGCTCACGACTTTTTACAGAATGTTCTGTATCACAGTGTGCAACAGGAATTATGGCCTCTCTACAAGACTTACTCAACTCAGCAGGGTTGAGTAAATAATCTTGGATCTCACTTTTGACCTGTTGCCCCTGAGAAAGAGTGTCAAAAACAGTTTACTGAACCTCAATATATACTGCCTCGCCCCACCCTCTACTACCACCACCTTTTCCCACTCCTCTTCTTCCTGCAATAAGTTGTTTTCTGTATAATATCATAGCCAAAACTAATATTGTGAAAAAATGTGAAATACTTGCACAATGATGCTACTCCATTACATTTTATTAAATGTATGTATATTAACTGTATGAGTTCCCTTTGTTTGTCTTTGCCTGAAGGGCCACTGTGCACCTGGTGTCATGCCAAGCTAGTTTTCCCAGACAGAATTTGTTTCTCCTCCGCAGTGAGCGCAGGGTAAGCAAATGCTGTCTGAGATAACTCCCTTGGCGCGACAGGTGTCCAAGCACTGACAGCAGCCTATTTGTTCATTTTTTAACCCTAGAACACTATCGCTGGGTGATTTTCACCCGAGCAAATACATTTACATGATTTCTCTCTCCTGCCGCTGTTAGCGTGTCGAGGAGAGTGTGCCTTCACCAGGGAAGTCTCAAATGTCCCAAGATTGGGTGGACCAAAGACCAGCTTTCCAGTGTCATTATTTTTTTGTTTAGGAATTTTTGTTCTTGAATTCCTAATTTTTCTGTAATTTTGGAGCATTGTTTTAGGGTCCCCCCATGACACTTTTTTTCCATTTTGTTAGGCACGGCACAGTTGAAAATAAAAGAAGACCACTCTAATTTGTCCTGTGTTGTCATATTTTGATGACAAGTACTTCTTTTTGGTCATATTATATCGGGTAAAAATCACCCGGCATTAGTGATTGTGCTACTACGATAGTGTTCTAGGGTTAAATACTGGCACTGGATTGCCCAATCAAATTTCTTAATGCGACCGGCTCCTCCCCTACCTTCTCACGCACCTTGTGGGAAAGGTTTAGTGTGGAAGAAGTGGTGAAAAGGTGGAGCTGGAAAATTGAGAGGAAACAATACAAAATAAACTAAACATAAATGCAGCAAAATGTGTCTGTCATGGTCCGGGTGAGTGCGGGGCTTTTCCACTCTGCTGGGCTCCACCTTCAGGCGGAGACTCCAATCAGCCTTTACACCTGATTCCAATCAAGTCACCAGCATATAAGACCAGCGCTCACAACAGACCTCTGCCAGATCTACTGCTAGCTCACGACCCACCTGGCCATCATGCTTCACAAGCTGAACTACACGCATCTCTGTCTGGATGCTGGTTCTCTGTTATCAGGTTGCTCCCTTTTCATCGTAAGACTTCACCTGCCTGCCTCCCTGCCCTGGACCCTCTCTGGACACTTCTCACCCGGACCACCCTGGACACCCCCTCCTCGCATGACACTTTCACCTGCAATGCTGACTGTGTACCTGCCCCCTTTTTCCCTCCCCAGGACCCGTCTATGAAATCTTGCATCTAGTCATAGCACTCAGTCTGAGTTTCATGTTCATAGTTTGGCCTCATACTTCTCAGTTCATAGCTTTCACAGTTCACAGTTTATAGCATTCTCAGTTCATAGCCTTCATAGTTTCCTGGTTTGTAATTTAACTAGGCACTGTAAATAAAGCACTGTGTTCACGCCCGTTTTGCCTCCCTCTGTGTCTGCATTTGAGTCCTCACACACAGCCTGGCTCTCTCGGCCGTAACAGTGTCAAAGTAACGACATGTAAGCCGTCAGGGTTGCCTGACTGTGAACCAGCAACAAATAGTAACTAATCCTCACAGGTTGCTGGTGCTGCTGCTAACACCAGCTGTGGAGAAGTGAGGAAGCAATGGAGGAATGGGAATTTCTAATAAGGAAAAAAATGATTTTTCATACTAGTGAACCCTTCTCAGAATCATTTTGTCATATCACTAGAACAGGCTGAAACCATCTTGAAAAGGGTGAATATTAGGACAGCTGCATTGATATAGATGATGATAAGCTCATCGTTCTAGATCATGCAGCATATAAGCATTTAAAAAAACTAATGTGTGGGTGTTGTGGTCAGAGACGTTATCACTGAGCTGTCACTAACAAATTGAATGCTGAATATTAGACTATAGCTTTTATACAGTCACTTGCAAAGTGTATATTTTCTCTAGTTTCTTATTTTATCATAATTGGGAACTGAAAACAATAAAGTTTTAAATGTGAATAATATGACATCTACTCACTGTAGATAAATATAGATGAACAAACTGATCAGTGCGAAGGGGGCGGAGAGTCCTGATCCAATGTAAGTGATGTAGCTTAGCTTGTCGGCATCAGCTTTTGTCACCGATATTCCTGGATTCTGCAACATAAAAAGATGAAGTTGTTTTGAAATGTATTTTACATAATACATTTGTTTTTGTAATAGCCCAAAATTTGTTAATTGGTGAATCCCTAAATTTCCTCATCTCCATGTTAAAATGGCGAGATGTTTACATGTTGGTGCAATAAATGGTTGGGACTGTATCGGTTGGTTCACCTTTCATGACAATTATATGATGAGTGAATTATTTTATAAGTGATCCATGTGCTGGCAAAGCTTAAAATTAGAGCGACAGGTGTGCTGACATATGAACCCGTAGCCTTAAATTGTGACTTGATGCCATGATGGCTCCTGCGATCTTTTATACAGTCTATGTGTAATACACTAGTTTGCTTATAGAATAGAATATCCCTTTATTGTCATTGTACATGCACAATAAAATTATGGGTACAATGAAATTATAATTATAATTTAAATATCATAATTATTATCTTTGAGTGTATTGCTGACATTTCAGCTCTGGTCATTTGGTTGTGGAATGACTGGAATAAAAAACATCACCATATAAAGTATACATTTGAGACAGCCTCTCAATTTAAATTGTTTATCATCAGTAACAGTTGTTAAACAATAATTAGATTAAACATGGTGTTTGCCAAAGGATTTTATAATATGTAGGAAGAGATTTTCAGTTTACCACAAGCACAGCAAAGAAGCTCAGATGGTTGCAGCTGCAAATAAATTCATGTGCCGTGTAATTTGTTTCACAGCCTTGACCGCTCCAGTAACCTGTAAAGAAAACATTCTGAGTAACTGAGTCATTTTCATTTAGAAACAAACATACTGAAGGTTGACATCTCCAATAGTACCTGTTCCATCCTCTGCTGATGTTTCCTGCCAAAATACGCAAGTTCCACTTTCAACCTGGAATCAAAATGAAAGGTAAACAGATTTATTTTATTTAGGACAGTGCATGTTAATGAACATACATGTAAAAAAAAATTACATGAATGTAAACATACCAGATTATAGCCAAGGGCTAATTTCCATCTGTTACTGTAACAGGTTGTTACATTTTCTATTTAAGATGTTAGTCCAACAATTTTGTCTTTTTACCTCTTTGTTGTGTTTGAAGCTTAACGTGATGGGTTGTGAGAGATTCTCGACTGCACGGTTTCCTGCCCGCACACATACGACTGAGTCCCTAAACACTTTGCCATTTCTGCGGTAAATTTGTTGTATCCTATTTCTTGGGGGAGGACTCAGCTGAAAGAAGGACGGCACATAGCAGTTATGTTAAGGTGAGATTAATTTGAAAAAAATTATCTCAAATCTCAAAAATGAATCTAGCCTTTAATCCTGGCAGAGGACTTGTAGTTACATTTCCACATCACTTAAGATATTTTTTTTAATGTTGGTTGGTTGTAGCTACAGTATGTACAGCCACAAGTAGGGGGTTATGAAAAAGTATTTGCATTTTGAAGATTTCTTGTATATTTCTCGCACTTACATGTTTCAGACCATTAAACAAATTGTAATATTAGTTAAAGATAGCCAAAGAAAACACAACATTCAGTTCTTAAAAGTTGACTCCATTTATTAAAGCAGGTTTGCTATCCAAACCTACCTGCCCTAGGTGAAAAATCAATGCCCTCTTAACCTCATAACTGGTTGTACCATCCTTAATGCTTGGCTGCAGCAGAAACTGCAATCAAGCATTTGCAATAACTGTCAACATTTTTTTACATGACTGTGGAGGAATTTGTCCCAGTCTTCTTTGCAGAATTGTTTTCATTCAGTCACACAAGGATTTTTGAGGCTGAATTGTCTGTATAAGGTTATAAGTTAAAGGCACATTTCATTTCTATGTTCAGGCCTGTGAAACAGGCTCTGTAAGATTAGCAGACATCTGCGAAAGAACAAAACTAAACGCTCCAGAAACTGACATAATAATGCTTGTGAAGCATGTTGCTGTGAGTTGGCTGTACTGTAGACTTTTTATAGAACTGTAGTCAGAATGCATTACTTGGCTGAAATAAACATTTTAAAGTCTGATAAACTTGTTTGTTGACTGATTGAGGAATATATAATATAAGAGAAATATTTTTGATTAAATTAAAGCAAACATTTCTCATTGTGGCCCTTAGTGAAAACAACTCTTTATTAAAGGAGCAACTTTTAATCATTTTTCATAATAAGCAACAGCTGACTGAAGATACTCTGCTCGTGGAATGCAATGCACATCTGCATTAGAAAAAGAGCAACTTTCTGCGTATGAAATAATTAAGGTTTGTTTTCTGTTGCCTTTAGCATTACTGACCTTAAAATAACTGCTGTTAATTACAGAGGCCACCACCTGGACCTCCACCTCAGGCACATTTCCTCTGCTTCTCTGGAGAGCTGATGATGGGATGTGAACTCTATGTTCAAATGTAGGACTCACATCAACCTAAAAAGCATACATGAAAACATAACTTTAAATAATCTGATGTAGTTGGATATTAGAATTCGTTAATACAAAAAAACATTTTTACTTCTAAAAAGCAAAATAAAATAATCTATTGGTTGTACAGAAAAATTGAGAAAACACAACAATACAGAAACATAAAAATGTACTTATTTCACTTCTAACAAGCACTTCAGCCCCAAATGACCTCACCTCTTGACGCGAGTCTACTTTGAGTTGTTTAATGCCCGTCATGATGCGGCCTCTTGGTTTGCAGGTCATAATTCGATCTTCATAACAACTACCAACAGATATTTAACACAGTTCAGAAATATAAACATGCAAACAGGGATATAACTGAGGATGAAAATAACAAACTCATGGAAAGAGATCAGAAGTAAGACGAATTAATTATTTCATAGTGGGCATTTCTGTCTGATTTGATTACTTAATTTGTTCATAGCTATACATTTAAAGGAGAAAAAATGAAACTACAAGAATTTGAGGTGAACAGAAATAAATTCTGTTGTATTTGGTTTAAGCACCCTTCAGTGCTTTTCAATTTGCACAAAATAACACTGAGCTGTGAAAATCTCTGACGATAATTAAATAATAATGTCCATATTATCATAGTATCAAATTCTACAGCTTTGTCAATTCTTTTTGGCATCTCAGAATGTGACACTGTTATCTTTGGCATCAATGTTTATAAAATCTTGTTTTACATAGACTTTTCGCCATGAGCCCTCAGCATCACATTTCAATGCACTGTCTAACCTTAAGGGTTAGTTTTCAAAGTAAACTGGATTATTTTAACTTGAACAGTGAGAGAAAGAGGACACGCAGTCTTATGATTTACGTAATCTCCACCACTTCTGCCTATGTCTGAGCTCTTTAAATCAAGAAATATAAATACCAGCTAAAACTTTATCATTGTCATCCAAATAGTGTTTCTAGATGAATCATTAAGTATGTAACAAGTTTAACAAACACCAGCTTACACAATACACTTACACAATAATACAAAATTATGGTTACTCCAAAGTGTTACACTGTGTTCTTCTAGTTAATGTATTTGAACTGTGAATCAATCCTCCATTGTCCTCTCAAGTAAGACTGGTCTTGCTCTCAGCATTCAAGTATCAATTTGTGATTAATTTGTGAGAGGCTGTACACTAACACGCTAATGAGTACTACTACTGTACACTGTAAAATGTAATTCTAGATGTTTGTTATTTCAACATATTATTCTATATCAGTTTGACGATAGATGACTGAAGTTGTTGTTATAACATAGAATTACAAGTTAAAAACGTCCCAATTACACCAAAAAAAGCTAACTTGAAAACTCATGTCCAGCTAAATCAGCAACTTATGTGAACTTGACAATGTGGGTAAGCTGAGCACAGCAGGATTCAAAACTGCCTCACGTGACTGCTACCGAGGTGCATCATGAGGAATTGGCGGTTAACGACATGCTCACTTTACTTGGACGTTTTCTAATCGTCTTCTTTGGAATATGCTTTCAAGGTGAGTAACATTGGTTATAACTATAAGGAAAGAGAGCTACAAAAGTTGGAACATGTTTTGAATTTATGGCATGATGTGTGTTTTTCTCTTTTACCGAAATGTTTGCTTTAGCTAATGTAACTTTAGCCGACAAGGTCCAGCTTGTATGTCATGACCAAACTTGACCTAATAAACTGACATATGGCCTTTTTTATGGGTTTAATGTGGCACTGACCAAATCACAAGTATTGTGCCGCTAGCTTTAAGGTTGTGCACTCAACCACTGTTGCGATATTAGCAAGCTAACTCAGCTAATTAATAAAGCTTATTTCATATTGTCTCTGTACTTGTAAATTTCTTTCAAGTTCACAGGCTGTTGTATTTTGGTGGAAGTTCATTTTGGCAATATTTCCAATAACTGACTGGGTTCAAAAAGAACTTTTTGGCAGGACTCCGATGCTTGTTGTCATCTGTTTACCCCTATATAATTACTTAAGTTGTTATTAACTGCTGCATGCTAAGCTGCAAGAGTGCACTGAGGACTGAGACAAAATATGGTCTACAAACCAGCATTATATTAGTTTTTATCAGATAGTCCTCCAGTGTGTTTATTTTTTGCTTTAATTCTATTGTGCTGTTATTTGTTACCCTGAAATGCTTTATGCTTAACAACAGTTCACTATTTTGACTTATTTTTGAACTCTTGTGATCAGTATGACTAGATTGTGTGAGTTTCCATACTAAAAGAGCTGTAGTGATAAAATAATTGGCATCAGAGACACTGATTTTTGGCATGGTATACTGCAGAAGTTTTTTTTTTTTTTTTGCATAATTTACCTTTTAATTAAACTGCATTCTCTGTATTGTAACAAAACTAACATTGTTTATATGTCAGAAAATTAGCAAACATGAATAAATGGCGAAAACAATATAATTATAACATATATTTTTATTTTACTTATTTTAGGTCTGTGAAGCCAAACTTGATGCTGGGGATTTATTTTTGTCAGTGGAGTCAAATGGTAAGTTACAATTTGTGCATTTTGTCATACTGGAAACACCACAGATTATATTGTAACTTAATAGCTCTGTAGAACAAATGATATAAAGATTGTAGTGTCAGGGTACTTCTTAAGAAGTAATATGGCACTATTGATGATCACATGCAGGTGGCATAAACTAAATATTCAGACCTGTTACCAACAAGTGATTCATTAACAAAAGCAATGGAGCAGACTGTTTAGGTTCTTGTGGTTGTAATAACATCCATAACTGCAAGTTTGTCATTAATTTATTTTCACAGGTCTAGATGATCACATCTGTCTTTGTCATTTAAATGAGGTGGACTTGCAAACTTTGCACTCTTTTGGGTAAATTGCTGTCCACTACATATACACAGAATGTGCACAGTATTTCAGATCTAAAAAGGGAGTATGTAATGGACTTGCTGGCTTTAATGTAAAAAGCCTGTTGTGTAACTTTAATGAGGCAGTTGGACTAAAACAGTATTGCTCATCAAGGTAAACATCTGAGGAATAAGGAAACTGTTACTTGTCCTTTTAGTGTTCTTTTAATCGCATGTTTACTAAAGTTTTACATCACATAAGTCATTTTCACAATCATTCTACTTTAAAAGATTTCAAGACAGAGCT
This sequence comes from Oreochromis niloticus, assembly GCF_001858045.2. Lineage (NCBI taxonomy): Eukaryota > Metazoa > Chordata > Actinopteri > Cichliformes > Cichlidae > Oreochromis > Oreochromis niloticus. Next base: position 35,785,380 of record NC_031965.2, read on the forward strand.
TATTGTTCTCTGAACTTCCTTGTTTGCTGAACGGCAGGTAAAGTGCATCTTTTTGTTTGTTTGCTTTTGTGTGTTTGTGTTTTCTCTAATGGGCCTCAGATGACTGTTTGCTTAAATTTGGGTCTCAAAGAATCTTTTTTTTATTCTGTCTGTACTCTCCACCCCTCTTCTTCTATTGCTCAGGTTGAAGCAGAATTTGCCCGTCTTACATCTGTTGACCTGAAAGGGTTCCTTTTTGCTGTGCTTGACCATTGTGGAGAGGTTCGTGGAGCTGTACAAAATCAAGAGCGGCATAGGAGGGCTAACTAGGCTCATAAGATGCTTCAATGATGATGTAAGTGTTCAACTGCGAAATCTAATCCTTTGTTTAAGTTTTAGGTTATCCAGTTCAACTGATGAACTCATTGAAAGAAAGCTGATAAGTAAAGTCTGTCATCATATTTCACAACTGGACATTTAGTGTGGTAACTTTTACAGAATCTATGTATATTGGTAGTAGGTTGGATATCATATTCTACTTGAATGTCCTGATAAGCCTGATTCAAAATCTCCAATGATAATCATATATTGATGGAATTATGTATCAAAAAGCTGTGAATTTGGAGCTGTCTACATGCTTCATAAACACTGTTTAAAAAGTGTTTTTGTTTTCTTTTTGACTTCTTTGACCAGAGCCCTACAAAAAGGAAGAGGACAGAGGACCTCATTTTCTAAAGGAAGATCCCTCACACACTTTCAAGACTGTGAAGGTTAGCATTGTTTCTTTTAGTAAATTTAATAATGACAGCACCACAGTGGATTTTAAATTAAAAAGTACATGTGTACTTTTTCCTCACCAAATGTATTATTACAAGATCTTTGACACTGGATTTGGTCTGGGTTTCAGAGAAACTAACTGGCAAGCTAGCATTGATATTATTAGTGTCTTGTGTTTATTCATGTCTTCACCAGGGTCTTTGACATTTCGCTGCTGTACTGTTCACTTCAGCTTTACGTTTGATTTCTCACATTGTATATTGTAATGGCAGAGATATTAGGATATTTAAGGGGCTGCAGTGGCTGCTACAGCTGTGGGGGGCAATACTTTGGTGAAATGTCCTGGACCCTGGAAAAGAGACTGTGTAGACTGGGTAAGCAATTAAAGGTTACTGGCCGAGAGTCATTGGGCAGCTGGGTAAAGGTGGATGTTGATATTCAGTGCCAATTATGCAACCTGTTCAGCCATGTCTATATGCTCTTTTTTCATGCTGTTAATATAGGGGGAAAAATAAACTTTAATCAATAAACTGATTAAAGAAGCATTGTCTATGGAGCCACAATCTGATCCTGTAGTGTAGCTGCAGTTTGCACATTTCATGTATTCTCAGCCAGATTTGGTTTAGAGCACAGCCAATATTTAGCATAAGTAGATTTAAATTCACACACTGGTGATGGCAAGCTACATTGTAGCCACAGCCGCCCTGGGGCGCACTGACAGAGGCGAGGCTGCCGGACACTGGCACCACCGGGCCCTCTGACCACCACCAGTAGGCAACAGGTGAAGTGTCTTGCCCAAGGACACAACGACTGAAACTGTCAGAGCCGGGGCTCGAACCGGCAACCTTCCAATTATAAGACGAACTGTCAACTCTTCAGCCACGATTCAGTCATCCACCCATGTGTGTGAATGACTGAATGTGTAAAGCGCTTTGGAGTCCTTAGGGGACTAGTAAAGCGCTATACAAATACAGGCCATTTACCATTTAAATTGAAAATTTTGTTTGAATTCTGCAATTGAAGACATGCTCAGTTATTTATGAACATGGTCTTTGTTTAAAGCAAGAAATGGATTTGTAACATGGGGGTGCATATCTCATTCTGAAAAAACTTTAACAACTAATAAGTGTTACCCAAAGCCAATCACCATCATCCAAAGCATCAGTATGGCTCTTCTTTGGAAAGACATGAATTGTTAAGCACAAGGGATATTGTGTAATTGTAATTGTGTAATTTTTTTTTTTTTTTTTTGTCTTTGAACCCTTTTATAGCCGACAGGTATTGAAGACACGTTTTCTAAGAGGACGAAAGTTGGCATTGCGATGGTGAAAGAAGAAGACATCATCGATGTGTTGGTTGTCCTTGAGGCGGCAGTAATCCTGTCTAATCTGAGGGATGTCTCAAGTGCCATTTCCATGCTGATGGGCCTTCTTTTTGCCCTCAACATAGACTATCCAAAGGAACTTAAGGACATCTTTGAAGTCATTCAGAACATCCTAATGAACATTGGTGGAAGGCAGTGCATCTCACTAGTGCATGGTCTAAGAAACAGACTCTTGCAGAAAGCCATGCAGAACTGTAATTGTATGCTCCTTAGTGTTAAGGACAGTTTTTATTTTACTGTTTGTTTTTTTATTTTTGCAAGTTCTCATTCTCACTTTTGTATGTCACTAAATGACTACACTTTACATTCCAGATTAGACAATTACTCATTTGTTCATGGTTTAAGAAACTTATGTGAACAACAATATGCTGGACTTTGCAGATGCTTATCTCATGCAAGTCAGTAGTTTTTCCTTTGTTTTGCAATTGAGCAGACTCAAACTGATGTTTCTGAAATATTCATATTATCAAATGTTTCAGAAGCATGCACTCATTTTCAGAGATATTGGTTCTGTGGAATTTGTTGCAATTGTAAACGAAGACAAATACAAGAGTTTGATGTCTTAGTTGTTATAAACTGATCTTTACTGTCACTTATCAAAGGTTTTGTACTATTTTAATATTTCAAGTTTTATGCTAACAGGTGTGACTGAGCACAATGAAGTTTAAAAATTTTGTAAATGTAAAGAATAACTTTTCTAAAATAGCAAGTGTTCCGTTGATACATTACATTAATGCAGACTTTATGTTGTTACTTCACAAGAATCACTACTGCTCCTAGAGTATTGGTCAGAATTTAATCTTCACCCAAACTGGGCTCAAGACCAAGTTCAAATTTATTGTTTCACAGGGAGCAGCCTTTGAGTTTTGATGGATTGTGAGCCTGATGAGCTACGTCACTGATTTTTCTGTTTCTCAGATGACTAAGATGGCACAATAAATGGTGAATGTTGGGTGCTCATGAGTAATTGTCTTGTCATGTTCTTAAAACAAACTTTCTGTATGAAATGATCAGATAGACTTTAATGGAATCTGTGGGGTTTTATTTTTTTTTCTGTAAACAACAGAAAATTAATTTAAAGGAATGTAGGTATTTAGACCTGAGCTCTAAGATGAACCTAACAGGTAGTTTTGCTGAAATGGATGTTAGAAAGCTAAAAAAAACAAAACAAAACTTAAGATGTTTAATACACATTTTTCTTTACATCCAGTCAATCAACTCTGATAATTAAAATGAAAATGATTTACAAGTTCACTCAGCTACCTTAAGGAGCTCAGTTAATTAATAAACTTAAATCAACTTAGCTAACAGATTATGTTAGTTAAGCTAAAATAGATTCCTAAGTTAAAAGAACTACTAAAGTATTTGAATTAACTAAAAAACCCAAGTCAACTGAACTAGGACAAGAGTTTAAACAATAGATTATTTTAATTTAGCTGAAAGGGTTTTCCCAAGTAAAAATGACAATTAAAGGAGTTGAACTGACTAACAAATCTCAGTCAACTAAACTAAGATGAAAGTTTAGACAACATGTGATTTTTCATTAAGATAACAATTGGTTGTGTTATAAGAACAAACTCTATTTCTTGACTTAACTTAAAATTTTAAGGCAGCCCTTTACCTCATATTTTTAAGTTGAAACAACAAGTTATATTTTACAGTGTAGAGATGAAAATATTTTAGCAAGTATTGACAGTATTTCATGTATCAGGGTTATACAATTTTTCAAAAACAGGAATGTGACATGTACAGTAAGTTGAATTACCCAATCCATGAGTCATGCTTTCGGCATTCATCTAGAACATTTTCACAAAAATCTGTCAGAGTGAAACACAGAGAAATGGAAACATCAAAATTAGCGTAATTAATACATTTAAATAAGACTTAAAGCTGATAAAATGTCTAAGTGGCATCTAACTCTAGAAACTCATGAGAGACAAGATGTTCTTTTACAAGTGTTTGATCAACACTTGATGAAACTGTATGAAGTTCTGTGAAACTTGTTGACTTAGAGTCCTTACTAGGTTTTGGTAACAAAGAAGCTGGGGTAATTTTACTTTTCTCAAGGATTCAATTACTTTGAGATATTTAGTGTGCTATTCACCTCACAAGCATACTCCTTTCAACATAAGAGTGATAACATGGTAGGTTTACTCACCACCAGCTTGCGACACAGAAAAACAGAGGGTTGTTGTGATAAAAAGTGTAGTCCACATCGCGTCTCACTCATCAACAGACACAGATTTGCTGTAAGAGATCCACAGGATATTTTTCTGCCTGGTTGATGTTTGCTGAATGAGATCAAATTGCAGTTTCACATCTACATATATCACATGCTTTAACAGACCTGTGGTTCACAGCTCAGATGAGGAAATGACTCACATCAGGCAATTTCTTTCAGTGCTATCACAATGATCAAGTACTTTGAAGCTTTTGCTGTAAATTTTCACAGAAATATTAACTGTGTAGAAAAACAGAGTCATTTAACAGTCTGTCTGTGAAGACAGTTCTAATATCGTATGTATTTTTAAAAATGAAAAAATAGAAACAGATACAAATTGTGTGCTGTAACTGAATGACTGACATTAGATGATATCTAGAGAAGGACCTTTCTAAAACATAGTTTTCCTATGTATGCAGAAGAAAACAAAAGGTCAAGTGACCGTGGTCAAGAAGTACTGATACTTACAACTTGCTGAGGAAGTGAAACAGGAACTTGCACCACACCAGTTGTTCTACAGGTTGCAGCACACATAGTAAAATAAAATGCAAATCTTTGAAAATAAAGTCTTTGAAGGTAACTGGACTCCAGTATTTCTTCTTTCCTCTATTTCATTTCTAATCAGAATAGCTAATGTGTTATTCCAAAAATTATTCCAATAATAAGCTTACCTTAGATCTAATGAGGTTTGGTGTGATGAACTTGTGGTATTACAGGTTTATCATTCTAAGTAATGGTAAGGAAAGTTTTCTGTGCATTCTCTGCTAGTGGGTAACCAGATCCACAAGAAGATGTGTCAGACACCTTCATAAAGACATGCACAAATTATTCAAAATTATTTTTTGAGGTCTAAGAACTTCAACAGATGTGTTGAAAAGTGTAGCACTCCACCTGTTATACTGAGTCTAAACCCTCCTACATCAGTTTAGACCCACTATGTTGGGTGTTGGGTTCGTTATTAGAACAGATTCCACAATGGTTTTGGTATGGACAGGAATCAGGGAAACTAACCGTAAACCCCTTGCCTGCAGGTTACACGTAAACACTAATGAAAGAATGGACCCCAGACAACTTAAGCACAAGAACAGAACATTTACTGTAGTTAGGTGCAGGATAAAAATCTACAAAAACACACATTTTTTAAAATTCAAATGATATCACAGTTCCTTCAGCAAATGAAATATGCTTTTTAAATTAAATAATACCGTTTGAAATGATATTAAGCAACACAAAATCAGGTTATCACCTATTGGTGATGTTGTGCCAAAATGTGATTGCCTGTCAAAAACTGATTTCCGGTATTTGCCAAGAAGCGACTCCCCATATTTACACTGCTATAAAAAAAACTTGTTGGCCTATACTATGTGAAACGTGTCAAATGTATCCCTCATGAATGATATCAAGTCATCTTGAGCCACAAACAACATTCTTATCACAAGGTAGAAGCCACAATCAGTTTTTGGCAAAGTGACTTTTATGTATCCTTTACTATCCTGTTAAAAAATCTCATTGACATTAAAAAATGGCTTTTTAAGAGTAATGTGGCCAAGAGGACAGCAGAAATTGCAACAAATATAGCAAGAGTTCTAAAAAGACATTTTAAGGGGCCAAAAAGGACTGGACTGGTTATGTATGTACAGTAACAGAGTCATAAAGATATAAAGTCATAACTGTTAATTTTTAAATTTTATGCATAACCCCTTTGTAAATCTTGTTTGCTAAGGTCTGTTGACCAATATAAGTAAAGACACTGCACATAAAAATGGAAACACTGGAAATCAGTTTTTGGTAGATAAACACACAAAAAGTCCGACTTATAGTTCAGTGGCTCTGTCGGTGGCTGCTCACCAGTCCCACACTGAATCCAGTTCCTCCTGAGGACACCGCGCTGTCTCTGCTACAGTGCGTCAGCAAGTCACTTTACAGCTCTCCGATGGTCCATAACAGCAGCCTCCGTTGATCAGACGAGTAGTCGCGACTAACCTTTAACCTCAGCAGTTGCAGCTGAAAACACAGTTCTACACGTGGTGCAAGTCTCGGGAATGTCACCCCACACTGTTAACGTCTCGTCACACACTAAACAAAACCAAGTGTCTTGCACGTGCTGAACTAACACTCGTGTCTCTCCGCCACGTTCTCTCCTTCTCAATCTCAACACACACACCGCTAGTAACTAATATGCTACCTTCACGGATCTCTAGAAAATTCGATGTTGCATATGAGGGAATCATTTTATGATTCATATAATAGTTTTGTTGCTCTAATTAACTACATTTACCTTTGTGACGTATTAAAATGCACATTACATTTAGATTATATTGGTGATATTAGATTATAAATGGTGCATTAAATGCTGTAATAATAAAAAATGAGTCTCCGAGGACCACACCAGTTCATTTCAATGGATCTATTATACGCTTTTTTTCCAGATCTATATTAATATTAATATTAGTTCACTAGCTCAGGTTTGCAAAATCCACAGTTCAGTAACTTGTTTATCATATACATGGTATTATATATCTGAATGAATTCTGAATAAATCAGTCAGACCGACTTATCACACTGATGACTTATCACTATATCATAAATCGGTCTTCTAAAGAATTGTTATCTATTTGACAGGGGGTTGTCCAAAGGTCGCTGGGCTATTGGTGCATGTGCTGAAATGAAAGCACAGTTAACTTAACGTTAACTTGGATGGATGCAGACATATTTTTCACTAGCATATTAAAATTTGAAGAAATGGTCTAATTCTTCAGTGTGTAGTATGAGAAACTCTGAAAAGGTCAAAGTTATTCATGTGTTCAGATCCATAGAAACTTAATAACAAGTCTAGTATATATCATGTAAAACTTTATTTAGAAGCATACATCAGAAATTATGTGGGTTATAGTTGCTCCAAGACACTAACAGTAGCAGACTAAAGTAATTAAATAACACAATATGTTACAGAGTTTTAAAAAAATTAAGAAATAACTCTAATATATACAAATTGCTCAATTATAAATATTAGGACTATTACAGAGGTGAAATATATATGATTGACTAAACAGAATGAATAAATAAACAGAATATAAACAGAAAAAATATTATTAAATCATATAGACAATACAGGCATACTAAAAAGAGATAGTATTAAAAGTTTCAGTGTGTTTTCAAGTCTAACATAACAGGAGATTACATGTAGAGCAGAAATGGTAGAGAGGAACTCTAATCAGATTTGATTTCTGTAGTCCTCACAGGAGCTGAAGATGTTCGGTCCTCCATAGCCCTCTTTCTCTGCTTCTTTGCTGACAGACAAATCCACAGGAAGATAAAGAAACCTTATGAAGAAAACCAGAAAAACAAATAAACAGATCAGACACAAAATGCTCAAATCACTTGCACACAAACACAAACCATTAAACTGACCTTGTGTGGAGTTGAGGATGCAGAAAAGGTAGAGAATGGGGTAGTTGATATATCCAGAACCCAGGAAGGCCAGGCCCCAGGTGGTACCCATCAGGCAGGTAAGACCAAACAATGTCAGGCCACTCTTACAGGATGCGCTAAGCCTCTCTCGGTCTCCCCACAACTTCCCCTTAGCTGTGGCTCCTGTCTTTAAGGTAGTCTGTAACACTTGTTTCATCTTACATATGCTGGAAGCCACTGCCATGAGAATGCCAGCGTTAAAGATAAAAACAAGGATGAAATATACCAGGTTCAAGGAGTAGAAGAAGGTGTCGTCAGTGATCCAACAACTGTAAAACAGGCAGAGCTGTCAAAGTACTGTGGCTACATAGTCTACCTACAGTCCAGCATACAAAGAACAGAAACAGTATAATGTCATAATGATATGAAACTTGTTTGTTGGTACTTTATGGTTTCAACAGTAAGTACTTCTTTGTAAGATATATCTTACTTTAATAGCCAGGAACTTCCTATAAAGTGTACCGTAAACCTACACATACGGATCAGTATCTAAGGTTTGACTCTCATCATCCACTGGAGCACAAACTGGGTGTCATCAGGACGCTACAACACAGAGCGAACACCATCCCCACTGACACAGCAGCCAGGGAGGCAGAAGAACAGCACATCAAGAAGGCCCTGAGTAAATGTGGTTATCCCAGCTGGACTTTTGTCAAAGCTGGAAAGGCACCTAAAGAAAGCTCCAGCCGATCCAGGAGAGAAGGACAACCGCTGCCCAAGCGAAAACCTGTAGTGATCCCATATGTGTCAGGAGTATTGGAGCAGTTGAGACGCATTTTTTCTAAACACCGGGTCTCTGTGGCTTTTAAACCCCAAAATACGCTGCGCCAAAAACTGGTCCACCCCAAGGATCGGGTCCCCCGACACAAACAGAGTAACATATTGTACGCTGTTAAGTGCCAGGAGGATTGCCAGGATTTATACATCGGGGAAACCAAACAACCTCTGGCTAAGCGGATGGCACAACACAGAAGAGCTACCTCGTCAGGCCAGGACTCTGCAGTCAATTTACACCTACAGGCCAGTGGACACTCTTTAAATAATGAGGATGTACACATCCTGGACAGGGAGGAACGCTGGTTTGAGCGCGGAGTCAAGGAGGCCATTTATGTGAAAAGGGAAAGACCATCTCTGAATCAAGGAGGGGGCCTAAGGGTACATCTGTCACCATCTTACAATGCTGTGATTGCAGCCATTCCCCAACTCTCTGTGAATGGTACTCATGGCCATTGATCAGTGGTTGTTGATCAATGGTCATGAGAATTTGCATAATTATGATTAAGGAACTGACCTCACAGCCCATTGTTCCTTCAGTGGGCTGGTTTCAGTCATTATGCAAATGTTATGTTTATAAGACTGGGGAAACCTGCAGTCAGCTGAGACTGAAGAAGTCACTTGGATGAGTGACGAAACGTTTCTCCCACAAAACGCTACGTCCAGATGAACAGAATCAACTTTTTGGAGATTCCTATAAAGAACATTTTTTCCAGTGCGTTTGAGATTTATTTGCTATCCTGATTACAAGTTACATAATGTTCAGCAGGTTTTTAAATATGTCTGCTGTGTGACATGAAAATTCTCACTGTGGCTACGTCTACACTAGCCCAGATAAATTTCCACACTATCGTCTTCATTCATTTTCACAGAGTTGTTCATCCACATTGAAACCGCCGAAAATGCTTATGTTCCAGTACTGCGCATGAGACAATTCGACCTGCCTCATTTCTGTCTGCCGTTTATTTACTTTCCAGCTCTTTGAAACGTCGCAGCAAAATATTGAGGAAAAGCACTGAGTTTTTTAAATGGACTAACAATGAGGTGGAGTTGTTGGTGCGAGTAACACAAAAGTACAAAGTTGCAAAAGCGAGTGAGAATTAAAGAGTTTGAAGAAAAGCTATGTGGAGGCATGTACAAACTTATATTAATCTTTAACAGGGCTGTCAAAATTGAGAGCAAACAAAACAACTGCTGTATAATGCCCTCCGCTATCTTAGTTTAATTGGTCACATGACTGCATCACATGACTAAAATGTGTCATCGTTTTCGAAAAGGCTGTCCACACTGTGACGCGAAAACGGCGTTTTCAAATGTATCCGCTTTGGAGAGCGTTTTCAAAATGCTCCGTTTTCCTTGGCTGAAAACGCCGTCTCAGTGTGGACGGAAGGCCAAAACAGAGAGAAAAAAATGCGGTTTCAAATAAAAACGTATTAGTGTGGACCTGGCCTGTGTCACTGTGTAGCGGACAGGTTGCCCATGCAAACCCAGTCATGGTTTTGGATTCATATTGCTAAAGGCATATAGTGCTAGTGTAGTCTTGCCAAAAAGCAGCTGGTTTACTTACATCGAACTAGTTTGGTTGGTGTCAGCCATGGTCATCTGTTTAACTCCATAAAACTGTTTGAAATCCATCACTCCTACAGAGACTGCCACAATTACACCAGGAATACCTAAGAATCACACAATAAGACACAGACACAGTTTAACACCAAGTTATTTACTATGAAAGACTTCATTCATAAATTTAGGGAAAACTGGCAGTTAAGTCAGTCTGAAGAAGTCACTTAAATGAATGAGGAAATGTTCTTCCCACTCAAAATACAACGTCCACATGAACAGAATCAGCTTTCTGGGATTTCCTTACCTGAATGATGCATCAGGACATATAAGTGGTATCATATTCAGACATATTTCTAAGAGATGTTGTTCAATTTTAACACTGTTCATTAATCATACAGTGAGTGTAGAAGGAAATCTCAAAAGGAGTGGCTACTAGGGCTGGGCGATATGACCCAAAATTCATATCTCAATATTCTTTAGCTGGATGACGATATACGACATATATATATTTTTTAAAAGCCATAAAGTGAGAACAAAAAGAGTTCTTAGTCAAAGCTGTGTCCCAGATCTCACACTGGCACTTTTATTAAAATACAGCGCAGATGTACATGAAAAAATTACTCAGAAATAAATTATCAGCATTTATTAAATAATAATGCTCCATAAATAAAATTAAACAATGTTGTTTTTGTGCATAACAAAGAGCTCACAATTGTGCAGTCAAAATGTAAACTAAGAAGACGCTGAGCATAATAACAAAGACAGACAGATTTCACAGCTGCTCTGTTCCCATGTTCTGACTGACAGCCTTGAGTTTGAAATCCGCTTTGTAACCTTATTTCTTAACAGGTGCCATTTGTGGTCATTATACATACACAATACGGTAATATTACGTTGAAGCACAGTACGTATTACTCCGCAAGGCTGCTGACTATGGTAGCCATAATGCTCCGACAATCCAACAAGCGGTGCGGCTACGCAGCTTACCAAATTCGTACTAAAATATTTTTTGACAGATTGCTGAGCGCCGTATACCACATAAAATTGGTTCGCGGTCAGTAAGCACAACCAGACTTCATAAATAAGGCGCACTGATTTTTGAGAAAATGAAAGGATTTTAGTATAAGCTTATAGTCCAAAAAATACAGTATACGAGTTTGGTTAGGTGGTTTTTTTCGGGGCAGGAGGCTGGGAGACTTCGTGGTCTGGAATACAGCATGCAGTTTCACACAGTCTTCACTTTGCACTTTATGGCGCTGTTGTAAATGGTGAAAATACTATTAGTGCTCCAGCCTTTAGTCGGGATGCTTTCCCGACATTCTCTACAGAATACATTATTCTGCTGCTCATCTGACACTTGAAATAATAGTAATAATAATTAGTGCTGTCAGCGTTAATCTCGTTAAAATGACATTAACGCCATAACTGCATTAATGCGGCAGATCTCCGTCAATGAGTTACCACGGATTGCCCAGTGCGTGGGGCTGCACGGCGTCAATGCGTTAGCGCGTTTAGCTCATTAACCCTCGTAAAGATTTGCCGCATTAATGCAGTTATGGCGTTAACGTCATTTTAAAGAGATTAATGCTGACAGCACTACAATAGTAATCTCCAAATGTTTTCTTTTTACCGACCAGCTCCTCTTTTATAGCTGCCGTGTCCATCTTGTCGCTGCCTGCAGGTGAAGCGATGGGATAGGGGGAGTTGTGTTCAGTGAAAGAGAGAGGCGAGGCAGAGTAACGTAGTGTAGAGACAAAACTGGATGAAAGAGAGGCGAACGTGCGGCTCCACAAGTATAATTATACGTAACACAGACTATATCGATATAAACGGTATTGTCACATCTCATATCTCGTATAAAAATATATCGATATATTTAAAAACCCGATATATCGCCCATACTTTCACATTCAATAGTGATTGCAGCCATTGTCTACGTGACCTCTGGTTCAGTTCAAGTTTCCTCATGAACCCTTTCCTCTTTTCTCACGTAGTAAATACCATTGATAATTTTGCAATACTCACCCCAACCCACAAGTGAAAGTTTCAGTAGGTAGTGTTTGTAGTAGGTGTTAAACACCTTGATCAGCAGTAGATAGAGGTGAAGTCCCTCTATGGCCATCCAGGTGAAACTGCAGAGCAAGGAGTAATGCATGAATGCTGCAACAAACACACACACACCCTCTAGCACCAGTGTAGCTCCCCACTCAGTCAGCAGGAAGGATGAATTGAGCAGAAACAAGGCCCCACTCAGGGATACGTGAATAGATAGGGAGTAGTCCAGTTTGCGGTTACTGAGGGGGAGGCAAATAAAAAAAAGACTCAGATATGTGAAGTCCACAGACAAGTACATTATTATGCACACTAATTTTATGATACATACCGACTGAAAGCATACATCAAAACAGACAAAGCAGTAAAGAAAGCTGACAGACCGCAGCCTATGTAACTGATGTATGACAATATTTTCCAGTGGACTGCTGCAATTTGACCTCTTATCTGCAAAAGTGATGAAGATTTTCTGTAGTTTACATATTTACTTTTACCAATATCTAAAAACAAGAGAGAAAATTCAGAAATAGGGTATTTTAGTATACCCATATTGAATAAAGATCATTTAGATCACTATAATTAGATTTATTTTCTTATATCTTAAAACTGAAAGCTCCTAAAAACAAGAAGTTCATCAGGAACAACTTACCAGAAGAACAGCAAATGGTGTTGCATGGTCACAATAGCACGCAATGTCCTGTTCATCTGATTGGTTGACGCTTTGAGTCTTACATCCATCTGTTTTCCAGGGTGAGCCTGAAAAAAAAGTAAAACTTTATTCTTTGTACATGAACAGTTTCATATTTTAAATGCAGTAATCTATACATCTGTGCCTTTTCATTACTGCTTTCTTAACTTCACTTAAGCATATGCAAAATTTTTAAAAGGCAATAGGTAGATTGTGGGGCAGGCCGCCAGTCCATCACAGGCCTAACTGAGGATGCACAGATGTGGATCCACACATCCACATCTAGAGATGAAATACAATACAATACAATACAACTTTATTTGTATAGCACATTTAATACCAGAGCTACACCAAAACGCTTCACAAAATCCAATAAAACAGTAGCAAAATACAAAAGCAGATAAGCTAGCAGGTGGGAGGCATTGATTGACCAAGCATACAAATACACAGATAAGCAAGTAAGACTTAAAATCGATAAAACAATATAAGCAAAACAGAGGAAAAAGGGGAGGGGAAGAAAGTACACTTAAAAGGCATTCTCTAGGAAGCCGGAAAGGCTAAACTAAAAAGGTGTGTTTTTAATTGAGACTTGAAGGTCTGGATTGAGTCAGACACACGGATAGCATGAGGGAGATTGTTCCAGAGGTTAGGTGTGACTGAAGCGGAGGCACGGTCTACTCTGGTTTTCAGCCGTGACCTAGTTTGCACCAAGAGAAATTGGTCAGATGATCTCAGTGTTCTACTGGGAATATACATGCTGAGGAGATCAATAAGGTAGCTAGGTGCGATATTATTTACGATTTTATAGGGCTTTGGAGTTGACGTCACGCCGCAATGTATTGTGGGAGCGCGGCACCATCTTCCGGGTCCACAAATCAAAACAAACACACTGTGTTGGAACGACACTACAAGAAACATGCTTAAAAGCAGCTCAACTGGATATCAGCTCGTCTGACGGCTGCTATCCAGGGTAGACGCATTCATTTGGTAAGGTCCGCTGTATGAGCTCCCTCATGTTGCTTCCAGGTTGGGAAAGAATTATAAGACAAACCCTTTTTAAGCTTATTCCCGTGCCGGTCGTGCGATCGAACACTGCAGTACGAACCATGGCTGTTGTGTGTGCCTTCGTTCCTTCTTCACTTGCGCTTTGTTTGGACCCGGAAAATGGCGCATCAGGCCAAAATACTTTCCACGCCCACCCCCGTGACATCACGCTCCAAAGCCCTATAAGTGAGCAGTATGATTTTGAAATCAATGCGGTATTTAAGTGGAAGCCAGTGAGCGAGTTGCAATTTATGAAGCAGGGCAGAGGGGGTGTGTTTGTAGTAGAAATGACTGTACAAAGAGGCTAGAGTACCTGATAGAACCCCCCATAGGAAGAACATGCAGAAATAAAACAGGAAGCTCTCAGCAAAAGATCAGATTTGAGGTTACAACGACTGCACCAAAATACAGTTATGCTTGTCTCTGCAGCAATGTTGCACTGTGTCTATTACACCGTATGTCCTAATTCACATACAAAGCTCCATTTACTTAGACCAAACTACAGGAGTTTTAAAACATCATGTTTATAAAGTCAGTATGGCGTAAATAAATCAAGCCAATACTTAATGATTCCCCAAATTGTCAGTTAACAAATAATTAGGTAAATAAATATTAATGTGTCCAATCTCATTACTTTGGTGTTCATCTTGAAGTAACCAACAAAACTGATATACACTTACCATGTTCATCAAATTCATCAAAATAGTGACAGACTAGCTGTGAGTCATTCTGTAAAATTAGAAGAATGTTAATAATGCAAGGTCAATAAGCTTTTCAAACAGAATAAAACTAGTAAAAGAAAAGTTCTATAAAAATTCTGATTATGAAATCAAGTCACATCTTTTTTTTTTTCACTTTTTCTGAGCCAGAACATTTAATGTTGCACAATTTAGTAGTTCAGTGTATGATTAGGCAACAGGCACAGAGATTATCAGACATAGTGACCTCAGCTGTTCTCTTAATCACAAGGGATGACTGCAGCCATGGAAGGGCATGTTTGATCTGACAGACTGTTATGCTAGATGCCTTTACTCACTTTACTTTACTCAACATCAAAGGGACCTTTGACATGTTGGACAAATATATAAACCATTACACCATGGAACCATAATATACATAATCCGATTACAAATTGACAATAACTAAAAGAATAAACATTTCCCACAAACAGACTTACATCTAGTTGGCCTTTGTCTGTTTTAACTCTAAAAGTCATCTTGATTGGAGAAGCCAGATTTCTGAGGTGCTCTTCCCCCAGCACCTCTATCCTGAGAACCACTGATAAAATCTTCTCCTGATCAAACTAACAAAGGAATGAACAGTAAGAGGGGAAAAAAGACCATTATTATGTGGTATAAATACAAATATTTTATGCAAATAATTTGTTTTAAATGGAGATAATGCTCATGACTGAGAATATAAAAAAAGTTCATCAAAACATATTGAAATAGTATAAAGGATATAGCACATACTTGGAAATGGCCATGATACATGTAGCTGACCAAACCAATAACCCTCTTCTCCTCTGGGATTGTCTTTAAAGCATCGGCAGGCAGCCAAATCTTAGGGATGAATGAATGGTTCTGAGGGTACAGCTAACAGTGGATGGGAAAAGAAGTCAATTTACATGTTTCTGCAGAACAATTTTAAGGGTAGTTTTAAACAACCATACAGTATTAGTAACCAGATAGAACACAGTACTTTCAAACAACCACTGTCATGCTATCTGAGTCCACATTATTCCCTTATGTTTTTCGTCAACATCTGGCTTGTATACCTGGGGAGCTTCTATCTCGATTATGGAATTCACCGGGGCCTTGCTGATGTTGATCACATTCAGAGACAAGTACTGCTGGTTGTAGGTACTGGACAATGCAACCTCAGTCTGGGTGTTATTTATGAGGGTATGGATGGCCTTTCTTTCTTCACTGTAGGAATAAAATTCACATGGAAGCAAATGAAAGAACATCTTCTGCAATCAGATTTATACATTTGCATGAAATGAACTAGCATTTGGCAACCACAAATGCTTGTGTGACATTAAGACAAAAAGCTGCAGGAAGGGAGGAAAATCTGTGCCAAGGTGAACTGATCGTCATTAAGTCTGGCCCAAAAGTGATGGATCAACCATCCTGTCTTCATTTTGGACATGGGGTTAAAGATTAACAGTACTAAAGGAAAAAATACAACAAAGGAAAAAAAGACAAACACATGTTCCTACTCAGCAGCATATGCAGGAGTGCCTGCTGCAGGACTCCTACTTACTTTATAAAGGTCCACTTGAGTTTTCGATTATTACTGAAGAGGTCTAAACACAAATTTCTTATGTTGAAGAGTGTTATCACATTTTTCTGTTTATAATCCAGAGAATCAATCAGTCGCAAGATGGAACTGTTCAGGCATGGGTACAGGGAGCAAGTGCGATCTAGAAAAGAGACATGAAAGAGATTAAGAAAAAGACAGGACAAGTGGGAATGGCTATGAATCAGCAAATCAGCAGAACAATTTCTGTCCTGATCAGACTAGATTTCAGCACACTTACTGTTTTCCAGATTATAAATTATTTCAGTTTCAGTAGCTGTTTTTTTCTTAACATCCAAGCAATCAGATGTACCATTGAACCATGCCTTTTCCCCTAAGTTGCATAGAAAGACGCAGGAAGCCTGACAGTCCATCTGACAGTCCACCATCTTATTTTGATGTTCAGTGATGTTTGCATCAGTTCCATTAATTTCAATAGTGTGATTAGAAATGGTGAGGCACACTGGGCACAGAAACAGAAGATAAAAAAATATATAACTCACATAAACTTAGACATATTCAGTCAGGGTTAAGTCTTTCAGAGAGAACGACTATTCCAGAGAGACCAAGTAGTACACATATAGTGCTGTGAAAAAAGTATATCCCCCCTCCCTGATTTCACAGTTTTTTGCATTTTCGTCACACTTACATGTGACCATATGTGTGACATAGATTGATTGGTAAAACAAGAGCATCACTTATATGCTCAGTTCTCCTTTTACCACAACAAACTGATACAGCATCCACATCACTGTAGCTGCAGCCCTGAATCATGTGTTACAAATATGCAAATAAAATCAGGAACCTTTATCTTTGATAACAACTTAATGTAAACCTGACAAGGCAGAAAAAAATTGAATAAATAAATTAATATGAGGTTAAAAAAATTATACAAAAATAGGTGGTGAGAAATCTAAAATTTTGACTTGATATGTATACATGTATATATATGTATATGTGTATATATATGTATATATATATATACATATATATATATATATATATATATATATACATATATATATATATATATAGATATATATATATATATATATATATATATGTGTGGATGTGGATATGAATAAATAATAAATAAATATCAATTTCTATGAGTGTGCAAACAAAGCAGACATTCATACCTTGGTCAGCCAGCGATTTGTACAGCTGTAGCAACAGAAGTAAGGTCAACATTATTTATCCTGTGAATATGTGGAATAAATATAAAATAAAATGAATGAGTTTGAAAGAGTTTCATTCAGCTTTATTCAAAATCAGTGTCAATTTACAGCCATATATGAAAAAGGTAGTAGAAAGCAAGGTCAAACATGCATATATGAAAGCATGTACTGATAACAATAATACACTTGCTGAATGTTTTCAAGTCCTTTAAAAAACTACAAATGTTTACCTACCATCAAGTTCTCTCATTTTAAGTATCCATTGAGATTTTGAGCATTTTCTGACTCTTTGCAAGTCATTTGTGAAGGTTGATTCCAATCACTGGGAAAATAATTGCTAAAGCCTCAGTCATACAGATGTAGAGAAATGTCAGTGATCTGTTTTTTCCCTCAAGACCAGCTTTAGTGATGCTGTGAAAAGTGCAACACAAACCAGAAATGGGGCCGTCATAGTGAAAGTTGCAGCTTTTGAAACCTATTAGCTCCGAAGGTCAGTCTTTTCCATTCCTGGTTTGCATTGCAGTCTCTCAAGATTTAGTAATGCTTGATTAGTAGTTAGCAAGTGTTTGCCGAAATGCATGAAAATCTACAGCCAGCCATGGAAATATGCTAAAAACCAAAGCAAACATTAGAAGGTTTTTGGTTCAGCATTTTCTTTGAGCATATTTGTCAGCCAGAAACCTCAAGTAACTATTTGCAACTAGTCTGAGAATATACATTTTTCCTTAGTGACTGGCAGACAAATCTGCATTATGTCATCAAACCTCAATCAACATTAAAAAAATTGTCTAAAAAATAAAAGTTCTGAAAGAGTACAGAAATCAAACTTGTTTTCCATTGATCTCTTAATATTCCCCATCTTATGAAGATTCCCCTTGAACATACGAGTCAAATCAACTGTGAACCAATAAAGTCAAATATGAAGTCACTTCATTTCTTCTCTTTGTAATACTACAATAAATACCATTCAAAATTCAGATAGTGGAAATCTCAGATACAGTTCCACTAAAACAGAAGTTTCCAGGCCATTTACAAGATTTCTTCTTCGATATATTTTTTTAAACTAATAAAGTTGTTAAGCATTTTTTCTTGGTAAAATTCACTTTTTGAAGTATGTCTTTTTTGTATTTGATACAAAGCACACCAAGAGATAAATAAAGAGAAAATAAAGAAAGACTTACATTAACATTCAGTGGACATCTCTGAAATGAGCACGATGGACCAGACAAACACCAGTGAACTGCCTGAGTGATTATGTGTTTAATGTTTAAAATACAGAGGCTCTTCTGTGTGGTCTTTGGGAGGTATTTGTTTTAGGCAAATGTTCTTTATGGGGTCAATATAATGACTGCAGTTCTAAACAGTGTTTTCATTGGAGTTTGGACTCTGGCATGAGTCTGTACTAAACAAGGTCTGCTAACAGAAATATTATCACATACAATAAACAAACAAAGCAAAAAATTTCATTTTTTTATTATTCATACTGACACTGTGGCTTTTATGAATTAGCAAGGCACTGAGCATGTTCAGATGTACAAACTGGCACAGAAAAGGTTCATATATACAAAACATAAAATAACTAAAGAAATTTCTAAGCTGGATTATAATAAAACATGCCATAAATTCACAATGTTGTAATCAACATAACTATATCAAAATCTCTCAAAGCACTATACCAGCGGAGGATGAACTGCATTTAAAAGCAAGATCAGCTCTGTGTGCAATCGAAAAAAGAGGACAGGTGACAATAAGGAGGATTTTTTTTGTAATTAACTCATGTCCTCTGGACAATCCAGTGCATCCCATTGGATCTATTCTCTTTTCCAGTCATTCTGGATTCTCTTCAGTAGGGCAACTTTTACTCTCAGACGTTTCCCCAAAATGAAAAAATCGTTCAAATGTGTTGCCATCCTATTTAAACTGTATTTGGGAATAAACTCTTACCACAAAGATTTATATCAACAAGAAAGTTTCAAATAAAGCAGCAGAACTGTCAAAATGTTCATACTATTATATTTATTTTCATCATTTAGAATCAGTTCCTGCCAGTTATAGTAAATTGTTGTGCATATAAAATCCAAAAGTAAAACAGAAAGGTTACTGTCAGATTTCAACATTGTGTTGCACATTCCACCAGCACACCTCTTGGTATTTTTCCAGTTGTATTTAATCTAGTTGCTTTTACTACATGTTTCACTGCTCGTCTGTGTAGCGGAGTTTTGGGACTTTTTCACTGACATCACAAACCACAGGAAGATGAAGAAACCTGTGTGGCACAAAGAAGAGTGTGTTAGGCAAAGGATCAGACTGAGTACAGGAAGTGTGAGGAGTGTGCAATTAATTCAAATAAAATTGATAAGTCAACTGTGTTAGGTTACTGTTCATCCATACACACAAAAAGGAAGAAGTCAAAATCTACTGCATACATGAATGCATTTTAACCCTTGTATGGTGTTCGTATTTTTGTTACTCAGCCAGTGTTCATGGGTCTGGTGGACCCGCTAGAGTTTTGGCTTTCCAATTAACACTATCAAACAATTTTATGTTAAATTACTCAACAGATGTTTACTTTATCCCAATTACAAGCCATGTGAACAGCAAACATGGTTAATTTTTTCCTTTTACCTTTGTTCGATTACATTTATGAATTAATGTGCTTCTCGTTTTTTGTCAATAAAATGTTATAAAAAAGATAAAATCAGTTCTAATCAAGTGTACATATCCTTATACCATATTTTGCAGGTTTTGATGGTATATACTGCCTAAAGGGGCAACGGCCTCTAAATGGCATGGGTCTCACAGACCCGAACACCATACAAGGGTTAAGTTAATGTCTATGAAATGGATAGTCTGTGCATTTTAACAAGTCGTCCTGTTGGAAAATTTTGTTCAGTTTCATATGATCAGAATAGGTTACATCATATGAGCTGTCTCATGTTTACCTACACTTTGGTAAAAAGCTAATCCTCATTATTCCCTTCAACAGAAACACACATAGTAGCAGACTGTACAGACCTTGCAATGAGTTCAGGACGCAGAAGAGGTAGAGACCAGGAGTGGTCAGCTGCCCAAAGGAGAAGAAGGCCAGGCCCCAGGTAAGGCCAAGCAGAGCGCCGACTCCCAACAGGCGACAAATATTTTTGATGACTTTGGTATGGTTAATCTCCCTAAGCTGATTTACCAGAATGAAACATGGCACAGCAGGTTAAGAAAAAGCACAGATGACCACAAAATGTTTTCAAAATTGTTTAAAATTGTGTTCTCCAGATGCACTTGTTCATTTATAGAGTCTGTTTTTAATAGAAATTTTTGAAGTTTTAAAAACTTATTTTAAAACATCACCAGTAAATAACTTTCTTTAAAATATTTAAAATTTAAAAAGCCAAATTAGAAAACCATTGCAAGAACATGGTTCACATTGCAAGAAACTTGTTCCCAGTCGGTGTTGGACTCAGGGCTGTCATTTTGTCACCAATTCTGTTCATAATTTTTATGGACAGAATTGGCATAGCCAAGTGGTGGAAGGCTTCCACACGGGAGATCTCAGAATTTTGTCTCTGCTTTTCGTAGATAATATGGTTCTGTTGGCTTTATCAGGTAGTGGCCTCTAGCTCACACTGGAGCGGTTCGTACCCAAGCGTGAAGCAGTAGGAATGAGAATCAGCAACTCCAAGTCTGAGGCCATGGTCCTCAACCTGGAGTGCCCACTCCGGGCTAGAGACGAGTTAATTCCCTAAGTGAAGGAGTTTAAATATCTTTGGTTCTTGTTCGCGAGTGAGGAGTGTGGGATGATCAACAGATGGATTGGTGCTGCGGCTGTAGTGATGCGGACTCTGTACCAGCCCGCAAAGCACTCAGTTTACTGGTTGAACTACATCCTTTCCCTCACTTACAGTCATGAGCTCTGGGTAGTGATTGAAAGAAAGAGATTGCGGATACAAGTGGGTGAAATTAGCTTTCTCTGAAGGGTGGCTGGACTCTCCCTTAGAAATAGGGTGAGGAGCTTAGCCATTCGGGAGGGGCTCAAAGTATAGCTGCTACTCTTCCTCGAAAGGAGCCAGTTAAGGTGGCTGGGCCATCTGACAAGGATGCCTCCTGGGTGCCTCCTGGGTAAAGTGTTCCAAGCATGTCACACCTGGAGGAGGCCCCGGGGCAGACCCAGAACACACAGGATATATTAGGCTGCTGTCCCCGTGATCTGGCACCAGATAAGCGGAAGAAAATGGATGGATGGATAGATTAGACAACTTGCCATACAGTATGCGTATCATGAACAAGAGGATAGAAATGTTACGTTAAAAAACGAGGAATAATGTTGGCAAGACCAGCTGGTCTGGGGTTTTCAAAGGACAGTCTGACATGGAGGATTTAGAAATTAAGTGATTTACAGATCCTGTTGACAAAATTACCTCTTTTCTTTGCCCAACACAGAAAACACGTTTGATTGTCACTGTAAACATTAACATGTTAAAGAGAAACACCAAGGAGAACAGTCCCTCTGTAGTCACCATTTTCACCACTTGATTGGTTACATAGCATCTAAAGAGAAAAGAAACAGATGATGATTTAATGTCTCGCATTGAAAAGCCAGAAAGGCATTCTGTAAGAGAGATGTAGGACACAGTGTATTTTAAACAAATTGGATACTTTTTCCTCCCTGACACGCAAATACATAGAAATTCTGATGCACATGCAAATCTGCTAATACAGTAAGTAGTAAGGTTAGATTTTGCATGCATGCAAATTTATTTCTTACACTGAAGTTTCAGGGGAGCTAGAGATGAACCCATAAAAGCGTCTGTCTATGATCACCACCACTGACACAATGACTGCAGGAACACCTGAAACATACAAATTGATCAGTCAGCCAAAGGTTTGCAGTTTGATGAAGACAACTTCCTGTTTGAAGTGCTCCACTCACCCCATCCCACCACACTGAGTTTGAGGGTGTATCTGCTGACAGAAATGTTGAAGATTTTGACTAAGAGAAGGTAGAGGTGGAACCCCTCCAAGGCCATCCAGGTGAAAGTGGCCAACAGGGAGTAGTGAAGGGCAAGAGCCATGTAAAAACAAAGCCATGTGGTGGACTGTACTGCCACCATGTGACTGGGTAGGAAGTGCAGATTGAGGAGAATCAGAGAAATTACAAGGTTGATGTGGACCTTCATAGAGACATCTTCTCTGAGTTTTCTGTCAGACAGGGGAGAAGGTAAATGCGGTAAGTGATAACTTTTGTGTAAAATTAATGGTCATATCATGATTGTAGGGAAATTAAGTCACACTAAGTGGAAGAATAAAGAATGACTTGATGAGATAAATAAAATAAAAAAGGAAAGAGAAGGGATGTAAGAGAGGATGACTGCATTGCCTTTTTAATTAATGAAAAGAAGAAAACCAACAAAAAGGCAAAAAGAAAAAGGAGCAGAAACTAAAGATACTGATTTCACATATTGAAAATGTGAAAGGGGGAAATGATGGAGGTGGGAATAATACCTATTTGTGATGAAGAGCAAAACAGCAGTGACCAGGGCACAAAGTGAAAGACTACAGCCAGTTATAGTAATGTATGATAAAATCTTCTGGTCTTTAGGTGAGATGGAAGCAGGTACCTGAGGAAAATACATACATTGTTACAGTTATTGATGCAGCATGGATACATGGATTGTAAAGCAACTTTGTATAATGAAAACAGGTAAATCCTACCATGAGCACAGCAAAGTATGTGAAGTGGTCACAGGAACAGGTAACCTTACCCTGACCACGTGTCCACAGGGTAAGGCAGCCATCCTGACTAAAATCTGGCAAGTTAAACAAACAGGTCCATTATGCACGAGTTGCTGTGATATCTGAATGACATCACCTCAAATTGCTGGTGCTGAGTGAAACCACAATCCAGAATTACAAACGCAGACAACGTGTTATGCATTACTATTGAATTGTGATCCTTGGTTACTCACTGTTTGCAGAAAAATCAAAGAACTGGCAGGATGGCACTTGGGTTTCCTATGACACAAAATATTGTGTTTATATGTATATATAAATACATATATGTGTGTGTGTCAAGAAAAGTACTTAAAGTAAGAAAGTAAACAGTAGCTCTTTTGAGAACGTTTCTACCACCTGTTTTGTATGGAAACCCAACTGAACCGTGTGCTATATTAATGTAATAATAAAATAATGTTAGTAGATGGGAATAAAAACTTCATTTCAGTCTCTATTTTAAGCAGTTCTAATGAAAAACCAGGGTCTGGTTTGGTACTTGCAAGGTGTCCTTACTGAAGTTGCTGGTGAGTGCATATCTTTTTTCTAACCTTTATGGATAAAAATATACAGTATATTATATGCCCAAAAAAGTTGATCCTGTTAAACTGAATGTAGCCTTTTTAAGTGGTAGAAACGTTTCATCATTCATCAAAGTGACTTCTTCAGCAGTGACTGAAGAAGGTTTCCCCAACCTTATAAAGAGTACATTTACATAATGACTGAAACTAGCACCACTGACCAACAATGGGCTGTGAGGTTAGTTGCTTGATTACTAATATGCAAATTTTGATGGCCATTGATCAACAACCACAGATCAGTGGCCATGAGTACCATTCATAGACAGTTGGGGAAGGGCTGCAATCACAGCATTGTAAGATGATGATCATTTTACATCTTATGCAATGCAACATACATACATATGTTTTACTCACTAATAAACCTTATGCTTCTTTATGCTGTTTTAACAATGATATAAAGGTATAGAAAGTAAGATTGGAGTAAAATATTAAATTAAATCAGTAGTTACATTTATTGTTGTGGTGAAATTCATGGTGATGTTGAAGCGCTCTTGTAGTCCTGATATTTTCTTGCCCTGCACACTCAGGCCAACCAGTCGCTGTTCATACACTTCATGTAAGGTTCCAAACATACTCTGCAATATAGCACAAGTTCATCAAGTTGGCTTGTGGAAAGTTTTTCTTTACTTGCTACGCTGTCTACCATTGTCTTTCTCCCATCTTTTCTCTATCAGTCTGTGTGTGTTTGTGGACATATTGCTCTTGCCCTGATATCCTTGTTTGACTGCCACTCCTTAAGGGAGTTGTCGATCTTCAGTCTTTGCTGGATTGTTGAACAATTTAAAGTTGGTGAAGCACTGGCTCCCTCAATACTGATACCTTTCTGGTCATGAGAAAACTTACATCTGTCCCCCTGTGTACAGGTCCTCATGGCGAAACGTGTTTTAGCATGTAGTGAGCAGTGCTTTGTGTTTGTTGGTGAGATTCTGTATAGAGACTGGGCCCTTGGTAAAACTCGCCTTTTAGAGCCTGGACTATTACTTATCTCATTCTTGTATTTTTGAACTGTGCAACATGCATTGTAAATGAGCTCACTGTACTGAACCTGCGAGTCGTGTCTGGTAGTTTTTTTAGTAGATTTATTAGCTTGCTATGATTAAATACAAAAATTGCAACAAAAGTGCTTATCTAATATTCAACATTTTTAAATAAATTAACTTTATTCATTTAATTTAATGTGGTTTGTTCTCATATGGTTAAAAGAAAGTAAAGGTGCTATGTGGTGGAGTTGTTTTTTCCCTAATCAGTGTATTTGGATGTATAGGAGAAGTGCAAACATAAGCTATAAACTAAACCACATTAAAAGACAATTCCAGTTTTAAAACTGATCATGTTCAAAAACCAAGTAAGGCATTACCTAAAACACCAATGTAAGTTAATATAAACATTGTACTTTTGTTAAAAATCTTACTGGCCAAACCAAGGCCAACTGTAAGTTATATTGTAGGTACACATGGGTAGGACTATTTGCTCATGTCTTTTTCTACAGAATTTTATAACAAAGTATAGTCTCTCACACTGACTGTTTCAGGAAACTTAAACATGGAAAAGATAATCTTTTTCCCCCCTTCTCCAACTTCTCTCGGTAGTCGAACGTGCACTCTCCTGTTGGCGACAGGCGTCAATCCTGCCTATATCATTGAGAGACAGAGAAGCATTGCATGTGAATACTACTGTACAGCTGAGAGTGATGAGATGGATTTTCTAGATTGTGTTTGATGATAAACAGTGACCTGACAGTGACAGCTAGAGGAATGGTGAGTTATCAGAACAGTTATTACAATTCATTCTAACTGTAATCAGTGTGTATACATAATTTCATGGCAATTTATCTGGGATATGAAATTTGATGTGAAGATTTATCCAAACTGATACTGCACATAGTGGAGCTACATAAAAAGTGGGTGATCACCAAAGCCATTAGGGCTACACAAGAACAATGTTAATGGGGCTTAATACAAAATCATGCATCCACAAATTATGTATCAAATAAACTGCCAGTGAGTGAAAATGTTATGTCAAAATTATTATATTTTTTTCATACCTCGCTGTCACTGGCGAAAATTTCAAGGTCGTCAGAGGTACGATTGGGTTTGAACAGGAGAACAACTAAATCAGAGGAATGCATCGATATGGCCCCTTCCACTTTTGTTTCCTCGAGAATCTTTTCTAGGATTTTCATGGTTCTTTGGGGGAGTGGGGGAGATAAAGAAGAAAATATTAGCATAAATCATTTTGATTTGCATCTTTTCAGTATTTACACAACACAGAATAGGTATCTTGAATATGATTGTTATCTTAATCCTCAGCAAATTGTTTATGTTTTACTCTCATATACATTTTTGAACAAAGACTAAAAAATCAGTCATAAATAAACAGAAACAGAAATATTCAGACAAGCATATATATGTCAAAATATTTACTCAATGGGGTCTTCATTGGTGCCATTTTGCACAGGGTTCCACACAGTCTGAAAACAGCAGTTAGCTGTTAAAGGAATAAAGAAAATATCATACTAAGTTTAAAAGATCCTTTAAAAGTACCACATATCCAAAGGTATTAAAGATTCAGCTCACAATAAAAAATGTTCATTCTACCATCATTTTATACCACAGACTTTAAAAGGTGATTTGCAAAAAAATATATCAAAGAGATGATATTGAAAGCTTTATATTTATGGAAATGATTTAGGATCATACACAATGTTCTACATATGTCATCACTCTACATGTTCTAGATTATCAAAAGGTTGAAATCACCACTTAGTGACCAATCAGTTCTTCAGAAAAATCACATCATGATTCTATGATTCCCACGATCCCTTGGACCTCTGTATGAGTTTAGTAGTAGGGTCTAACTTTTTTTTGTCTTTGGAGTTCTCTGATCAATTAAAAATGTTAAATTATAATATGTAACTTTATTACTTAATTTTTTTACCCATTAATACATGGCCCTAAAAGAGAGCAGCTATTTGTACTTGCTGACTTTGTATTAAATGTTCATGTTGAGTAAGCCTACATTCTGCTTTTTTGTTTATTCTTTACATGCCATGTACTTATATTTACATATACATGTTTACCTTGAGCAATATTATTGGAAGGCATGGCATGTGTATCAGATGATACCGAGCTCTATCTGTCAATGAAGCCAGACACCAGCAATGTCTTTAAGAAAGAAAGGTATGAATGACCTCCAATTTCCTGCTTTTAAATTCGGATAAAACTGTTATTGTATCTGGCCCTAAACATCTTAGAAACAAAGTGCCAGAGCAGATACTTACTCTAAAAGTTATTATATTGGCTTCCAGTAACACTGGGAGAAATCTTGGTGTTATTTTGATGAGGATGTCCTTTAATGTGCATATTAAACAAATTTTTAGGGCTCTTTCCTGTATTTGCTCAATACCTTTAACATCAGAAACATCCTGCCTGACTGATGCTGAAAAACAAGTTCATGCAGTTATTACTTTTAGGCTTGAATATTGTAATTCATTAATATCAAAACCTCCCTGAACCTTCCTGAAATACCTTCATGGCACCCTATCTGAAGTGTTAAAAACAGGTTTCAGTATTCTTGCTGAAGCTGTTTTAATGTGGTTGTGCCCCCTCAAATCACCTTGTTTTTGTTGTTGTTGTGACAATAGTTTGACATCATAGTACAGAGCAAAAAAGCTCATTTGCTCACACCTGATGCAGCACTTTTGCCAGTAGGTGGCAGTGAGTGGCTGACAAAGTAATCCTTTACAAAAGTAAGGCTGGCCTGTCATAGTAATGAAACCGACAGTAACACAGAACTGCTACTTTGCTCTTTTTCAGGTAAAAGCAGTATGCAAGCACTATATACATTTATGTCGATACTTCTTTAAAGTAACATGTTTGGAGTGTAATTGCTGTTTATAAGGTGTAAATGTGAACGAGTAAGGAATATAATGCAGGTTAGCTGTGATGAGTAATGTGGGTGTGCTAACTAAATGACGTTAGTCCTACATTTGACTTTTTAACTGTGTTGTTCCATATGAAATATGTTCAAAGATATTCACTGGACTCAGTAAATGTTATAATAAATGTTTTGGTAGATACCAGGCTACACATGCTATGTACTTTTTATTGTTTTATTGTCTATTAGTTATCCTGGTTACTAAAAACTGACCCAGGCCAGTTATCGTAATGGAAGCCGAGAGTAACACAGAACTGCTATTTTGCCATTTTAGAGTGATACACCTCAATGTGCACCTGGATGAACATTGCCTCAAGTAACGACTTGAGGAACCCAAAAAAGACCTCAAAATGTTGACCTGACACCAAACTCCTAGGACCTCAATCTGATTGAGAATCCAAATGCACTGGAGCAAGAACTGTCCACAGCTGTACCGCAGATGCCTCCACTACATCCCAGTATCACACACCACAGAATAGCCACAAGAGTAGGGATGGGTATTGATAAGATTTTCGGGATTCCAATTCCATTTTCGATTCTGTTTAACGATTCGATTCTTTATCGATTCTCTTATCGATTCTTTTAAAAAAAAGGAGAACACTAAGGTTGATTAGCTTAGAACTTTGTTTTATATCTTCTCTTTGAACAAGATAGAAATTTAGGAGTAACATGGCCTTACAAACCCAACAGTGAGATCTTAAGAGATCCACAGCCTACGGCTCTTCAATGGGGTGTCACAGGGTCCCCAGGAAAAAAAAAATTGTAAATGTAAAATAATAAAATAAATATTCTTCTGTAGCAATAACAAAGTATAACATAAATTATTCAGTAGCAATTACACAAGAATATCCAGTAATGTCCCTGCCTACAATTAAACACATTCACTTACCAAAAATCGGGGGCATCTGCTGTGGCAAATGGGTGACCACAAACTTAGTCACTGCTCGGTGACATTCGTCTATCCTGGCCTGAAAGGAGACGCTAACGTTGGACTGCAGAGAGAACTGCCAGCCAGACTCTGTCTGTCTCTCTCATCACTAAATGCAGCACACAGTAATGGCAGGTTTTGTAATAAGGCAGATCGCTAACATAATATGCACTGTTAGTTGATTATTTACCTGCCGTATTAAGGGGAGAGGACGTGCAAACGTTACCGCTGCTGCTGGGTTGAGATTCACGAGTCCGGAGCGGAATTACAAACACGACATTAATTTAAGGTTATCGCGTGTTTTGTAAGCAAATGCTTTTGCATATTCGTAGTGTTTCCTCCCTTAAATGAAATATCTACTTTGCAAGTATTGCAAGTTGCCCCGTTGTCATCCATTCTTGTAAAGTATAACCAAACTTTTGAGCGTTTGAGCCGCTTAGGCGCCCTGCCAGGTAAATGACGCTCCGCAACGTGGTGACGTCTTTCGGGGCGACTGGAATCGATAAGGGAATCGTTTGTAAAAATGGCAAACAATTCCAAGGAATTGAAACAGTGGGAACCGGTTCTCAACAAGAACCGGTTTTCGATACCCATCCCTACACAAGAGTATTGTCATTTTCAGACTGTGACATCACAGCTTTTTGGAAATCCTGATGATGTGTTTACAGTCATACACTGTTTACCATACACCGTTACTGGATTCAGGGCATTTATAGCAACCTGTGTTAGGATCAAAAGCTATGGCAATTTTCATAACTTGCTAATATAATTGTTAAGAAAATGTTAAAGAAAAATATTTACACACTTACTCATGCTTTCACCACACTTTTCAGCACAGGATGTACAGGCGCCATTTTCTGAAAAACAATTCTGAGAGAGCATGTCCAGAGAAACAAAAAACGCCAACCAGCAGAATACTGACCACTTCATCCTGTGAAGTTTAGAACAAAAAATTTATTTGCTTAACAGTGAAAGGCTATATTTGACAAAAACAAATAGTAGGTGCAATAAATTGGCAGTACTGTATCTACAAATGTGTATTAGAGTTAGGGCTCTGTAGGCCCCAGGAGTACACTTATATTTCCGCTATGAGGATTAAAACAGCACTATTAATTGTCTTCTTTAAGCAATTATGACAGGAGAAAAGGAGGAAATGTTTTGTTCCACAACGTCTGTGCAAAGAGATGGCCAGGGTGGATGGATGGGTGAAAAAAAAATTACTTCAAGATTAGAGATTGTGTTTCAAACTTCAGTATTTTTTTTCATATATCATGACATGACTGGAATTTCATATATGCTCCAAAGATGTAACAGGCTTTAGAAAAAAACACTGGTAATAATGATAATAATGATAATAATAATAATAATAATAATAATAATAATAATAATAATAATAATAATAATAGAAGATATGACTTAAATTACCTGTCTTTAAAAGAACGAAATTAACAAACACAATATTTACAGCTATTTATGTTTACATGTCATATTTGTATGCTTAGTTAAATATCAATATATATTTTAAGTATATCTAGAATACAGAAAGCTTAACTAGGTATCTAACACAAAAAGAAACACATAATAAAATGATTAAGAATCAGAATCCTACCTCTGCATGTTACTGAGAGTGAAAAGAATCTGAAAAGAGATGAGCTGATGTAACTGCAGGAAAAAAGCAAATGAATAAACTTCCTGGCTGTGAATAGGATCCTGGAATGAGAAAACAGCATGTAAATAACATTCTGACACCCAAAGAGGAAACATAACCTGACAGAAAGCTAAATGTACTCCCACTCCTCTTTTGTCACTTACTCCGTATCACATACAGACTAATAGGATTAAAAATATTAAGTGAAATTTAAATGTATTCAGTTGGTGATGCAGAAAATGTATAGGTGTTTTTCTAGCTGTACGTCCCACCGGAATTCCCAACACAAGGGCGGATGCAGGTTCAGTGATTTGGTTTGGAGATATTTACATGTTTCAGTTACAGCAACTTGTCCTTACAGGCATGCCGAATGTCATTCAGTTCATTTCCCATGCAGTTTACCATACCAGTGTGCTACTGCATAAAGTATGAGTTCTGATGTGTAGTTGTCATATTGGAAATGATCACAAAATTGATTATTTTTTATATTCACCTAGAGTTCTGTATTTTAATGACATATTCTATATATATATATATATATATATATATATATATATATATATATATATATATATATATATATATATATATTAAACAGCTGTTCCTCTGATAATTTCTGTGATTGGAGTAGACAGCACACATTTGATCCATTTTGTGCTGGAAGAGCGAAAGGACACCTCAAATGGACAGTTTCTTGTGAAATTGTGAGCTTGCTCAGAGGTCGAAACAAAAAGCCTCAGTTGGCAAAGAAAGTTGACAATCACTGTTGTAACACCCATTATTTCTGAGTGGGATTTTAGGTTTTGTCAAGATACAATAAATGTAATTGAGTCAAAGCTTATTGGCAAGACAAAAAAGATGAAAAAAAAAATAGTGAAGAGGAACTTACAAATCTTGGATCCAAGTCTGTAGCCTGTGTAGTTGCAGTATTTGTTAAGGAGCCCACAGCAATGGGACTTCAGCGGTGGTAAACGATTTACTTGATTTTATGAGATGCCATCAAGAACTGACATCAACTATTATTGAGAATTTTGTGTAAAGGTCAAGAATATATTATATATAATGAATAACTACATTACTGCTGTTAGCATTTACTTTGAATCTACACTGAATAAAGTAGATTATCTGTAAACCTTCCTTCTCAGCATTTAGCAAACGGTATAAAAATACAGATTGTATCTGAGTCGTGTCCATTACTTAAAGGCCCCTGTCTGAACTGACACAGTCTCAGCAGTGAAAGTATATTCACAAGTTAAAAAGTGTGAAACAATTAGGCCCTTTTACAACAGAGGAGGAAGCTACAGTTAACTATCAACTGATCAATGAGGAGAAATTATTTAGAAGAACTAATCTTGAATTACTGAGATACAGTATTTGATTAATAGACTCTTTGGCGAACAGACTCTTAGCCATCATAGCAGAATAGAAAAGAAATAAAATAATAAAAAGTAAATAAAATATATTTATTTATTCACATTGCAGTGGTTTGGGCATATGATTAGGATGCCTCCTGGACACATCTTAGCCGAGTGTTTTGGGCATGTCTTATGGGGACAGATCCAGAACTCACTGGAGAGATTATATTTCTTGGTTGGTTTGGGAATGACTCGGTATCCTCCCATATGAGCTGAATCGGGGGTCAAGTTAAGCAAAGTCTGGGCTTCTCTGCTGCCCCTGGGACCTGAAGCCGGCTAAGCAGCAGAAAATGGGTGGGTGGATTAAAATACTTTTATTTTGTTAAAAGGAAAAAAGAACACTCACTGTTTTAGTTACACTGCATTTTATCACCATCATTTACATCATGTTAATATTGTGGTTATGCCTTCCAGGTGTACCCATCTTCCTTCTAAAACGATTCCCTACATTTGGTAAATTTACATATTTTTTCCACTGGAAAGAAGGAAACACCACCCACCCCTGCACCATCTGTTTACGGAAACCTGCTCTTGTTTTGGAAATACATCCTGTTATTTGTATGAAAGTGATGGAGCAGCATGAGAAATTGCTATCTTGCTTTAATGGTACACACTTATTTCTTGCAATGTTGCAGTGGTGGCAAAAGTAAAGAAATTCTGTACTTAAGTGCAAGTAAAGATACTAGTGTTAAAAAAAAATACTCCAGTAAAAGTTGAAGTACTAATTTAACTTCTCAAATAAAGGTTAAAAAGTACAGGTTCTGAAATGTACTCAAGGTAAGAAAGAAAAAGTAGCTCTTTGGAGGACATTTCTACCAGCTACTGTTAGGAATAACATGATTAAATAAAGCTGTTTTGTGATTTTTAAAAACACATTGCAATTATTCTCATTTAGAGTTGGCACTCTGTGTAATAAGGATCAAAACCATCAATTCGGCGCTATGATTGAGCTGAATTATTGGGACTGACATGTTGAGCTGCAGACGGATTTGCAAACATAGATAATAAGATTAGATAATAGCTAAATTAGATAACAAGCAGAAAACAACAGGCTGAGAATTGCTAGATAATATTAATACATCAAGGTTAGGGAGTGAAATGTTTTTCTTTCTCTGTCTTTTTCCAGCAAGGAGCAGATGTGAGTCAAGGTCAGACGTGGATGAAGTGTAGAACAAGATCCAGTTGGGAGATGGCAAGACTGGCCACGTTGTTTCGCAGAAGAAGACAAAGAGATATTGGTTGAAAATATATACATTGTCTTTTACTTTCTTAAAGAAAGTAAAAGATTTAATTTTTTTTCTGGTGGTTGATGATTTGCACATTATAGTGACATTTCTGTTTAACTGATGATCCCAGACTGTTGTTGAACATCATCACCAATTGCTATTGCAGTTTTCCTGAGAGAAAAATTGATGTTAAAGAATCAAAGGGACTTTGTTCTTTGTTTTCAGTGGCACCCAACATGACCACACCACCTGTCTACACCCCAAAGTGGGGTATTTGCACATGTCTAATTCAGGCAGGCTGGATCAAGGGAAAGAGAGGTCAGGTCAGGTCAGGCAGAGCAGAGAATCCAGGGAGAGAGTTTGGTGATGTTAACCAGAATGTTATTGTGAGAAGCCTGGCTTGCAATCCAGGTGAGTGAGGACCAAGGAGGGAATCAGAGGAGAGGCCTTCAAATCACAAGTTACCGAGGAGAGGATGGACAAGCAGAAGGAGCAGAGGTGGTGATCCAGTGGGTGAGTATGAAGGGAGCAGAGAAAACGGCGTTCGTGAGTGTCTGGAAGCAATCTGACACTGGCTGTGTTACTGGAGAAGGGAAGAGAGACAGAATTATAGACTTGAAGTAGTATCATTAACAAGATCTAAACTAGCCCCTTTAACACTCTGAAAGAGCTGATAATCTGGTGGAGTCTGGATGGGCGCACTGGTCCTTATGTACTGCAGTAGACTGGTGATGAGCAGTGTTGGTCAAGTCAGTTGAAAATAGTAATTCGTTACTAATTACTTCTCCAAGAAAGTAATCCCATTACTCTACTGATTACTTATTTTCAGAAGTAATTAGTTACTTTATTACTTAGTTACTTTTTTAAAAACATGATGCACAACCTGAATACAATTCATTGTCATTTATTTAGCACCAAATCACAACAACTGTACTCATAATGCTCCTTATATTATAAAGTAAAGACGCTACAATATTTGAGAGAAAATCCCAATGATCACATGTGCATATCCATGCCCATCACATAGAAAGTGACAACAGGAAAGAAAAACTCTTTTAACAGTAAGAAAACTTCTGGCAGAGTCGGACTGAGTGAGGGGCAGACATCTGGTTCAGGTGAGGGGAAAGAAAAGAGAGCAGATGGAGACAAGAAAAAAGACACAAATGGAAGAGTTTAAAATTAATTACCAACAATTAAAGACTATAGGGACTTATAAACACAGGGAGAGTGAGAGGAGGTGAGTGAAAAAGGTCCCAGAAGCCTGGGCCTACTGCAGTGTAACTAAGGGATAGTTCAGGGTCACCTGACTGCACTGTAAATCTTGCACATTTTAGCTTTATATTTTGTCTTGTAGCCAGCCAGGACCTTTCTATTTGGAGTTTTCATGTTTGCCCTGTGCTTTCTTCAAGATATGCAAAATTTTCACCTAATATCTTCTATGCCTCTCAAACTGTGTTATCTTTCATATTTTTGGTTTTACAGAAATTAGTGAGGTTTCACTTATTTTTCATAGATCCAATTAGGAATGAGGAATTAATTATTGCTTTTTTACAACATGTTGCTGGTATCAAAGTGCCTAAGATACTAGATGGTTCTTTGCTTAGTACAAAATATATTAAGATATGATGGTGACTCAAGACCTTTACACTGTACTCTAGGTATTGGATCATGACATTGCGCTGCTGCTTGTATTTAAAGGAAAGCCTGTCACTGGGGAAAGTACCACAGCTGTGGAAGACCTACTGTGTGGTACCGGTACCAAAGACCTTCCATCCCAAGGACCTCAGCAGCTACAGGCCGGTAGCCCTGACATCGCATCTGATGAAGACCCTCGAGAGGTTGGTTCTAAACCATATGCGCCCCCTGGTGAGGTCTTCATTGGATCCGCTGCAGTTTGCTTACCAGCCTGGCATTGGGGTGGAGGACGCCATCATCTACCTCCTGCACCGAGCTCTGACTCACCTGGAGAAGCCTGGAAGCACTGTGAGGATCATGTTCTTTGATTTCTCCAGTGCTTTCAACACCATCCAGCCACGACTTCTGAGAGACAAGCTGGAGCTATCAGGAGTGGACCACCACATGTCCCAGTGGATACTGGACTACCTCACAGAACGTCCACAGTATGTGAGGTCACAGGGCTGTGTCTCTGACACGCTGGTCTGCAGTACGGGGGCCCCACAGGGAATTGTGCTGGCACCGTTCCTCTTCACCCTCTACACTGCAGACTTCTCCATCAGCTCCCCACGCTGCCACCTACAGAAGTTCTCTGACGACTCTGCCATAGTCGGCCTCATCACAGGTGAGGATGACTCAGAGTACAGACAGTGGACTCTGGACTTTGTTGACTGGTGTCAGCAGAACCACCTGCTGATCAACGCCGGGAAAACCAAGGAGTTGGTGGTGGACTTCCGGAGACGCAGACCCACCACACTGACACCGGTGAACATCCAGGGAGTGGACATTGAGATAGTGGACTCTTATAGGTACCTGGGTGTTCACCTGAATAATAAACTGGACTGGAGCCACAACACTAATGCTCTTTACAGGAAGGGTCAGAGCAGACTCTACCTGCTGAGGCGGCTGAGGTCATTTGGAGTACAGGGAGCGCTTTTAAAGACCTTCTATGACTCTGTGGTGGCATCTGTCCTTTTTTACAGTGTTGTATGTTGGAGCAGCGGTTTATCGGCAGCTGAGAGGAAGAGGTTGGATAAACTCATCAGGAAGGCCAGCTCTGAGTCTCCCACCCCATACATGTAAATGTTGCTGAACTGCAGAGCTCCTTCAGTGACAGACTGCTGCATCCTAGATGCATGAAGGGGCGTTTCCGCAGGTCCTTCCTCCAGCTCTCAGACTGTACAATCAGAACTGCTCCCAACAATCATAGATGTTTACATCAGTGCTGTAACTGCATTAAGTTAATCAACCGATTCGCACTACAACCTGGTTTGCCTCTTATCTGTAGTTATTTATATTTAATTTAATAACTGTACAGTACTCTGTTTATAGTAACCATTGTCCTTAATGTAAATATGTAAGAAAAATTGTGTATGTTTCTGTTCTGTGTCCTGTGTACTGTTTGTTTGTTTGTTTGTATATGTGTCTTTTTGACTGCTGTTACAACCAAATTTCCCCTTGTGGGACAATTAAAGGATTATTCTATTCTATTATTCTATTCTATTCTATTCTAAAGTCACGGTGTAGAATTTATTAAAAGTTGTATGCCATCTAGTGGTAGCATGAAGAATGACACTTTTTATATAGTAATGGCTACTGTTTTTTTGTTGTTGTGTTTTGTTTGTTTTTTAGAGGACACATCTGCATTCATGTTGAGGGTAACTTGAAGATATAATGACAGTTGTACTGCACATGTACAAAGGGATGCTTCCTTAGATGATTTTGATACATAAGTTAAACATAACAGGGTGAAATAAAGTGAAAACATTAGACATTAAGTTAAACGTGAACATTAGCTTGTAAATTACATATACATCCAATAGAACAATAATTCCTGCATAAACTGGCACTGTGATTAAAAATTTGCAAACCATCCACATCCGCATCTTATGGTTCTTGAGATGGATCTGCCTTACATAAAACAGTGATGTCATAGTTCCTGGGTCTTGGACCCAAGATTTTGAGTTTTTCATTTTTTTCTGCTTTTTGTTTTGTTTTGTTCGAAGAAGACACAAAACCAGTCTCAGCGGCTCTTAACTATTATCTATATCTCTCACCCAAGCCAATGAGAAGTCTGCATCTGGTGGAAAATGTGTGCCAAAAGTCAAACCACACCAGGGGAAATAAGGGAACAACCAAAACCCTTTTGCCTTCATTAACTTCATACTGCATGTACATGATAGTATATTAACAGGCATATAATACACTAATATCACATTCATTTTAGAATCAGTTTCCTTTGATAAATTGTTATACATGCAAGCATTATGAAATAGAAAAGAAATGTAACAATATTACAAAAATTTCAGTTATTATACACAAGGCCATTTCTTGGAGCATAGCTAAATTAAAGCTAGCTGCTTTTGCTATTTGTAACTTGTAACTGCATGTGACATTTTCCAAATGCCTTGAAATTCAAGCAACAACCCTTCCCCAAAACACACACACACACACACACACACACACATCTATATATATATATATATATATATATATATAGAGAGAGAGAGAGAGAGAGAGAGAGATATGTACATATATATATATATATGAACACTTCAGGACCTACAGTTGTTGGATTAATGCCACACAGATTATTTGAATTCATGATCTACATACCCAAATGTTAAAATATAACTACAATGTCTTCTTTGATAACTATAATTGTTTCAATATACAGGCAATCAAAGGTAGAAGATCAGACTGGTATCAAAATCTAGATCTAAAAGAGCCCTTTTATATGCTATAAACTGTGCTTACTATCCAAGTCATCCCCATTGGTGCAGTATTCCATTGAAAGTATGACATATCTCATGATATTGATGCTCAAACTTTAGAAAAAACCCCCCAAAACCTTCATTTCCACCCCTGTGTTTCCAGTGTCACCATAGACCGGACTGAATGAATGGAAAGTTCTTCTACAGACCTTGCAGTGAGTTCAGGATGCAAAAGAGGTACAGGCTGGGAATTTTCAGGTCACCAAAGGAGAAGAAGGTCAGGCCCCAGGTAATGCTGAGCAGAGCACTCAGTCCAAGCAGGGCACAGATAGCTTGGTTGATTCTGCAAGGATTAATCTGCCCAAGCTGAATTGTCAAATATAAAATAACACATGTGATTAGTGTTGGGTGTAATGCGTTACTAAGTAATGCGTTACTGTAATTAAAATACTTTTCCACTGAAAAAGTAGAGTAACTAATTACTGTTCATTTTAGGTATTTTAATTACAGTTACTTACAATGTACTTGCGTTACATTGTAAAATAATTAAACTCGCTGAATATCATTATTTAATTTCAATAATTTATCTTCTAAACGTAGAAGTAAACTCTGCCGCTTTAACATCGCTGTAGCTGCACGTCATTTCGCGCCAGTTTGCTGCATAGTCGTATTCTAAAGCGGCAGATGTTGGACTCGGCTGAAGCATGTGGTTGTTTTATGAAGTGGACATATTCCCGTCTCTTCACTTTTCTGAAACAAGCAGACAAGAATATTACAGTAATATGTAAGCTATGTCCTGGGGAGAAAAAGCTATCGGCTGCTGTTAATAGCACGAGTAATCTACTGAAGCGCCTGACACAAGAGCATAGACAAACACTTCTGATTGATTCTTGTTCATCATCCATGGATAACACCGCGGCAACTCCTGATAAGCAGGCAAAACTTGATTTTACTTCAGCAGCACAGAAAGCGTCTGAAGGTGAGCTTAAAAAAATGATTGCAGGCTACATTGTGGAAGAAATGCTACCGCTGCGTACTGTAGAGTCCACGTCTTTTAAAAAATTATTTATTATTTAAAGAGTTTACTTTCTATTGTTTGCCCACTCAAGGTTTATAGGGATTTTTAAGAAGTATTTAGTTAAATTACTTATTTAGTAATTAAGTTACTTTTCTGACACAGTAATTAGATAAGTATTTTAAATACAATATTGACTAAGTAATTAGTAATTAGCAATTAATTCCTTTTTTAACGTAACTTACCCAACACTGCATGTGATTATAGAAAAACTGAAATTAACAGAGATCTTGAAATGTATTTTAAGAGTGACCACAAAAAGATGCCAGACTGGCCCGAACTGGTCGTGCAGGATGCAGGACCGCAGTGATCGGCCGCTCAAGGTCTGCCCGGGAACCGCAAGGCAGACCGCCAGGGAGCGCAGCACACCAAGCTGCCAAGTAGAATCCCACTGGTCGCATAGGCCTACGACATGCTGGCAATGCCAGACAGAAAGTTGCGCTACAGGCTGGAGAACTCTCACTCGCCATAGCGAGGTACGACTGGTGCGTAAGCCGGCGAAGCGGGCAATACGCCAGGGGAACACAGCCAGCAACCGCAGGTCAAGCTAGGGATGTGACGTGTCCATCCGCAAGCCGAAACCGCGCCGAGCTGTCGACAGACAGGGAGGGCGGCTGGCAGCCTAGCCTGCTGAGGTGGAGGGCTAACGAAGGCGATGACCCGAAGGCCCACCCCCAGCACCTTCACCACGTGCTGTCCACAGACAGAGGAGCCTCAAGAGTGGACTCACAACGAGACACTCGAGGACAGACACAAGTCCCAGCTCACTGGGCATTCCCGTGCTGGCCATGTAAGCCCGTGTCCCAAAGGCCAAGACACAAAGACGGCGCCGCGTATGGATGCCCTGGTACTTCAGTGCGTTACTTCTGTTTTGTTTTTGTACATAACTTGTGTGTCTGGGCACTCTTCTGGATATTCTTACACCAGAGAAGAGCTTCTTAACTACAGGACTACAACACCTGTGGATTTACTTCCAATATTTGTCGCATCTGTGGCAGATTTGCTGCAGACTTTGATCAGGAAAGTGAGACACCGTAGGAGAGGAAAGCGAGCCGGCGCACTCATGCGTCTGAGGAGACGCGGACTGTGAACTGCTCTTCCTGGGATCTTCCTTTCCAACGTACGCTCACTCAGGAATAAGATGGACGAGCTGGCCCTGATGAGAAGCATGAACAGAGACTTTGCCTCCTCCTGTGTCTTATGTTTTACGGAGTCGTGGCTCTGTGAGGACATCCCGGACTGCGCGCTCAAGCTGGAGGGTTTTCATCTGCTGCGCGTGGACCGGCAGGCCTCTCTCTCTGGTAAGACCACAGGTGGAGGGGTCTGCTTCTACATTAATAGTGGCTGGTGCACAGATGTAACAGTGATTGCTCAGCACTGCTCTTCCTCTCTGGAATACCTTTTCATTCACTGCAAACCGTTTTATTCTCCGCGGGAGTTTGCTTCATTCATCTTGGCCGCTGTTTACATCCCGCCAGATGCGGATGTGCAGGCAGCTCAGTGCGCCCTCGCGGAGCAGATACTGCACATGGAGCGGACATTCCCGGACTCTCTCATTATTGGTATTGGGGACTTTAACAAAGCCAATCTGAGCCAAGAGCTTCCCAAATACAAGCAGTATATTAAATGCCCGACCAGAGAGGAGAGGACATTGGACCACTGTTACAGCACGATCAGCCGGGCCTATTGTGCGGTGCCCCGCGCTTCACTCGGACTTTCTGACCATGTCATGATCCACCTGATTCCCGCAGACAGAGGCTGAAGCTCTCCAAACCTGTTGTGAGGACTAAAAAACTGTGGAGCAACGAGGCTGTGGAGGAGCTTTGCACTAGTTTGGAGTCTACAGACTGGGACACAATGAAGGCTGCTTCTAACAGCTTGGACGAGTTTACGGATACTGTCACCTCCTATATCCACTTCTGTGAGGACAGCATTGTGCCATCACGCACCAGGGTGAGTTATAACAATGACAAACCCTGGTTTACTCCTAAACTCAAAAAGCTGTGGCTGGAAAAGAGAAAGGCGTTCAGAAGCGGAGACAGGGACTGCTACAGAGAGGCCAAGTACAGGTTCACTAAAGAAGTGGACATTGGCACTCTGAGAAGATGCAGCAGCAGATCTCAGAGAAAGACTCGGCTTCTGTGTGGAAAAGTTTTAGGAATATCACCAACTACAAGCCTAAAACCCCCCACTCCACTGATGACTTGCTCTTGGCCAACACCCTTAACGACTTTTACTGCCGTTTTGATGAGCCATCAAGCAGCCTTCACACCTCCAACGGCCCCAACAATAGAGACACTTTGGACACTCATTCCCCCGCCTCCCCCCCTCCATAGAGCCATCACCACCATCAAACACTTCACCTACAACACCTCCCTCCACACCCCACACCAAGGAGGATATCACACCACCTTCTCCCACTACAACCCTTCATATTCATGAAGCAGATGTGAGGAAGCAGTTTAAGAGTCTGAATGCTCGAAAAGCTCCTGGCCCAGACGGTGTGTCTCCTGCCACCCTCAGACACTGTGCAAGCGAACTGGCCCCAGTGTTTTCTGGCATTTTCAACTCCTCACTGCAGGCATGTCATGTGCCTGCCTGCTTCAAGTCCTCTACCATAATCCCTGTCCCCAAGAAACCAAGGATCACTGGACTAAATGACTACAGACCTGTGGCTCTGACATATGTGGTCATGAAGTCATTTGAGCACCTGGTTCTCTCCTACCGCAAGACCCTCAGGGCCCCCCTCCTGGACCCCCTGCAGTTTGCATACAGAGCCAACAGGTATGTAGACGACGCTATCAACATGGCTCTACACTTCATCCTGCAGCATCTGGACTCCCCGGGAACCTACGCCAGGATCCTGTTTGTGGACTTCAGCTCTGCCTTCAACACCATGCTTCCAGACCATCTCCAAGGCAAGCTTTCCCAGATGAATGTGCCTGAAAGTAATTATTAATGTAATGTTGTTCCTGACAGGACAGAAAAAAATCTCAATTATACATGACAGTGTCTTGTTGCATGTTCAATCATCCAAGTAAGGAAATTCCAAAAAGTAGATTCTGTTCATCTGGACGTAGCGTTTTCAGTGGGAGAAATGTTTCGCCACTTATCCAAGTGATTGGACGATGTCCAGATGAACACAATGGGATATACATAACAATGTTATTCAACTGAAGTTAAAAAGATCTTAATGGGATCAGATCTGACATTAATTACTTATTTTAATACATCTTTTAAAACATTTCATCATATTGCGGTGGAGCACCTTGGCAGACCTAAATTTAAACTGCTAGCTAGGTGCTTGTTTTTTTTTATTTTTTTATTTATTAATTTTTTTTAAAGAGAGCTTTGGCAACAAACACAAAACACAAAGCGCACAAAGATTAAGAAGTCTGGTTCAATACTTCTCTGTCTACATAGATAATAAACTTTGTGAAGTACATCAGTTTCATATATTGAAACTATGTTAAATAATGTACCATCATATAAACTGAAATTTGATTATTATCATAACTGAAAAAACCCACTACACTGACACACACACACCTATGTATACACACCACACACACATTTGTGCATGTGTGTATCATCTAGCACAGCCTACCTTTGCATGTTGCTGAGTCCCTGTAGAAATTACTTAATCTGAAAAGAATACAGAACACGGTTGATGCTACAACAGGAAAAAGGAAATTGCGTAAAGCTGTTGAAAGTTTATGTTTACATATTTAATTCTAAAGCAAACAAAAACATGTAAACAACATTTGGGGGGAAAAAGAGGAAGTGTAAACTGATACAAACCTGGAGTACTTGGAGTACTGTAGTCCACCTTAGGCCTGACCATGCAATACTAGGGAACAATTCCTAAAATAGAAATGTCATCACCTATAAAAGCTGGTGCTGAAGAACTGCTTACAAGCTCTCTCTTCTCCTTGATCAGCAATATTATCTTTGTCTTTTGGTAGTTTCTGTTCAATGATTTTAATTTTCTTTGTATTTATTTATTTTTACTTTGAGCCAAAAATGAAAGTGAAAACCCTCTTTAGAGATTTAAAAAAGGAAAAAGCTGAACCATTTTATCTCAGATGGTAATTCTGTAAACAGCTTTACATCCTATGTAAAAACCTGGTTTTGTACTTTGTTTTTTTTCACCAATGGCAACAAATTGAATTTAGGGTGACCAACTGGTCGTCTTTAATTGAGACTGACTTATCCCTTAAATTAACACCGTAACATATATTTCTGAAGTCTGGCTTCTTAAATGGCTTTTTTCTAATGCAGGTTACCTTTCCAAATGTTTTTCTCCCTAACCTACCCTGACAATGCAAAATTGTGAGCCACAACAAAGTTACCATCCATGTAGATTTCCGTGTGATATGATGAAAAATACAAGACATAACAGGAAATGGAGCTGCAAAATACACTGGGAGAACTGCTAGGGACAGTGGGTCTCAGAAGGGTTATTTGTTGTTTTTGTTAGTTCCTGGAGCCAAAGAAAAATATTGTACCAGCTGATGAATGTAAAGATTTATACACAAAACAAGGAAACGAAATGCCAGTTAACGTTTTTTTTTCCCCCTTTTTTGTGTAGGTTGTCTGTGCAACCAGTTAAAATTAAAAACTTAGATAATGTCTTACACT
Source organism: Oreochromis niloticus (assembly GCF_001858045.2). Taxonomy (NCBI): domain Eukaryota; kingdom Metazoa; phylum Chordata; class Actinopteri; order Cichliformes; family Cichlidae; genus Oreochromis; species Oreochromis niloticus. The sequence continues at coordinate 35,828,410 of NC_031965.2, forward strand.
GACTATTTCATAGTGTAACCTTCAGGTGCTTTATCCAAAGTAGACTTTATCACTGTGTTAATTCAGTCGCTAATTATATTCACACTATTCACTCACTCTGTCTTTAGGGATTCGCAGCTCTGGAGGCCAGGATCACTGAGTTGGAGACCTGACTTTGCACCCTTGAAAAACCCAGCTAGCCAAGCTCTGTAGCCTGGGAACCTTTCTGGGGGAAAGCTCTTCTTGTTAGGAGAGATGGCAGCCATCCCACTTTAGATGGAGCAGCTCTCATTTCTAGAAATCTGGCCAAATTTATTAAAATTCCCAAAAAGTGACTATCCAGGCTTGGGACTAGGAGTTGCAGTCTTACTTGCCTCTCTACAGCTTGTTATCTCCTCAAACTCCCATCCCCTTAGACACTGTGTCTGCTCCCAGACAAAAAACAAACCAAAAATCTGGAAAAAAACAAAACAAAAACAAAAACTATTTAAACACAAAAAGTCAGTGGCTAGGGGGGTTGCGGCAGTCTTCCACTCAAGCTTTTTAATCAACCTTGCTTTCTGCCCAATGCTCCCTCTAAGCCAGAAGGGAAAAAGAGGGAACAGACACATGTAAAAAAAAGCTCTTAAAACATGTGGTTATACCAATTGGGCTTTCATCAAATCAGCAGAAAAGAAGATCAGACTCCAACTAGGGAAGATCAGAAGGACAAACGGAACAATATTCTCATCCCCTATGCAGCAGGTATATCAGAGAAACTCAGGAGAGTCTTCTCCAAGCACTACATCCCAGTGTACTTCAGACCCAGCCACACACTCAGACAAAAACTGGTTCATCCCAAACACAAACTCCAAAACACAAAACTTAGTAACATAGTGTATATTGTACAGCGCAGCGTGAAATGCTCAGACCTCTACATTGGAAAAACCATACAGCCACTTTATCAACGCATGGCACAACATAGAAAAGCCACCTCAACGGGACAAGACTGTTCATCTTTATATAAAGGTCAAAGGTCACTCTTTTGAGGATGCCAATGTTCTCATTTTGGACAGAGAAGACAGATGGTTCGAAAGATGAGTGAAAGAAGCCATCTTAACGTCCACTCACGTCCTGGGCCTTCTGACCTTAGGAAATCACATGATAGAGTGGGGGTTGGTTTCACAGTGGGTTCAACTGAAACCATTGTGACCCACACAATGGCTCACACTTTGGCTTGTGTGATTAGGTAAAGGATAAATAGGGGGTCCATAACCCTATTGGGGACACTCCCACAGGGCTTAAAATCTGGGACTCTTCACAATTGCTCTCAGAACTGAAGAAGCTTCTCAGATGAGAGGTGAAACATCTTCAAGGAAACTTAAAGAAGTCCAGATGCTTTTCTTTCCAAGCTCCTACAATGACCTGGATGACTGAGAACCTTCACAGACAACAAGACACCTACTTTACCTTGTAGGCATTACTTTGGCTTCCAATAACACCCTGAAGAATCTTGGAGTTTTCTTGACCAGGATATGTCCTTCAATGTGGATATTAAACAAATATATATGTAGCACTACTTTCTTCCATTTGAGCAATATCTGTAAAATTAGAAACATCCTATCTCAGAGTAACTCTAAACAACTAGTTCATGCATTTATTACTTCAATAAGATGGTTTCCTGAATGGTGTCAGCTTTATCTCAACACCTTAAGTTTCTGTGCTATGCTGTGCCATCACTAGTGTAGGAAGACCATTCCCCAAACACATTCCCAAGGAGGTAAGGGGGTCTTCTCTCTGTTTGTGTCTGCTAGTGTCTGTCTTTCAATACTTTATTCTAAAATACATATAAGTAAATGTCCATCCATCCATCCATCCATCCATCCATCCATTCGCTTCCGCTTATCCTTTTCAGGGTCGCGGGGGGCGCTGGAGCCTATCCCAGCTGTCATAGGGCGAGAGGCGGGGTACACCCTGGACAGGTCGCCAGTCTGTCGCAGGGCCAACACACAAGGACAGACAACCATTCACACTCACTCGCACATTCACACCTAGTGACAATTTGGATTATCCAATTAACCTATCCCCACAAGCTGCATGTCTTTGGACGGTGGGAGGAAGCCGGAGTACCCGGAGGGAACCCACGCAAACACGGGGAGAACATGCAAACTCCACACAGAAAGACCCTGATTCCTAGAGTAGTTAGAAGTGGAATGGGAGACACTGACTCACTCAAACAGCACATCAGTGAGTGCTTTTTCTTCAGCCACCCATTTCATTCACTATGTGTTTATACACCTCTCTGCATTTAATCATTAGTTATTATTCATCTCTGTCTCTCTTCCACAGCGTGTCTTTGTCCTGTCTTCTCCCCTCACCCCAACTGGTCGCCACAGATGGCCGTCTCTCCCTGAGCCTGGTTCTACAGGAGGTTTCTTCCTGTTACAAGGGAGTTTTTTCTTCCCACTGTCGCGAAAACAGTTGCTCATTGGGTGTCATATGATTGTTGGGCTTTTCTCTGTTTACTGTATTATTGTAGGAGTTTTATTTTTTGGGATCTGCTCACCATGCTGAGTTTAATGTCCGGGCAATTTTAGAGAAGGTGATTCATTTAGGGGCCTGAATGTGGTTAAACCAGCTTCCTATCACCAAATACACCAATAACCTGAGGCAGAAACACCAATGTGTACAGAAAGAGTACAGTTTAAACTTGGACTATCTTTTGATAAAGGCTATTTACATTAGCCACTTACATAACAGTCATATTCAAATTTCAGCCTGTTAAAGAAGGTTTTGTCTTTATAGCTGCAGTTGGAAATGCTATCTTTACATGTTCAATAGTTTAAAACATCAGGCTGCAATATGACTGCATTCATAAACACAGTTTTTAGTGAAATGTAAATCATGTCTGTCAGCAGGAGAACAATCACATACAAATATATTATGATGAAAAAACAGCAAAAGACTAAAATTTCTAGATTTTATTGTTTATGTTGACATTCACACTCTGCTAAACTCACAATGTATGCAAATACATGTTCAAATATACAAGATTTTATTGAAAGGATTCATATATTTTATCTTATACATGTGACAAGAAGATATAGGTAAGAAGATAAGAAGATATTTCAAATATCATATGAAATAGGATATAAGTATACAGCAAAACACAACAGTGGTGGTGTAATCTGCATGACAATATCAAAATTACTCAGGTTACTGAAACCAGTGGCAGTTGGATCAAGCAGAAAATGAATGAGGATGCATCAGCATTTTCTACAGGAATTATTCTCCCAACTTTCACTCCCAGAAGTGCCCTATTTTACACTGCATGTATAGTCTGTTATAATAACAAAGCATCAAACATAACATTTAAACAGTCCCTTTAAAAATTTCACAAATATTACATTCATTTAAATATTTAAAATCAGTCGCTGTGAACAACCTAAAGCAGAAATGATAATATCAGACAAAAATTCCACTAACACAGTTCTTAAGCTGTTAGTTTTTGTTAAGCTTGCTGTTGGGGGAAGTTACTTCACTGCTTATCTTAGAGGCTGAGCTTTTACCCTTTCTCAGTGACTTCACAAACCACAGGAAGATGAAGAACCCTGCACAGCATACAGGGGGAGAAACGGTGAAATAGGTTTAGGCTGTGTACAAGAAGTACAAATCATGCAAATGAAACTGATGTCCAACTCTTTCAGACAACATTACTGTTTCATACAGAGTATAAAACAGTAATGTCAAAATCTGCTCCAAGTAGCAGGATGTATATTAATATTATGCACCACTCAGTTAATCCCACCATTGTAACATTCCCAAACTGGCCTATAAAATTTTTTATGTTCCTGTTATTACGTGTTTATGAGCATAAACAGGTTTAATAAACCTAAAATAAGACCCCCACATATGATTTTGCAAAAAATACCATATATAGCATTAAACACCAACCATTTCCAAAATGTATTGTTACCCTGACACTGCATATACATGTTAAAAATGCCAGCTTCAGCACTCACAGTGACCATAGTTGTTAAAGAAGTGAGATAAATGAATAGGAGCAAACTATACTGACCTTGCAGTGAGTTCAGAACACAGAAGAGGTAGAGGGCAACAGTGGTCAGGTAACCAAACGAGAAGAAAACCAGGCCCCAGGTAATCCCGAGCAGAGTGCTGACACCCAGCAGGGCGCAAATTGCTTTCCTGACTTGTTTTTGGTGAAGCTGCCCAAACTAATTTGTCAAATACACAATGAAATATGACACAGTAGGTTATAAACAATCTGAACCTTGAACTGTGTATGAACAAAAGCTGTTCTTCAGTGTCTAACCAGTATGTCACTTGTTTTTTATAGACAGTGTGTGTAAAGTTTTAAGTACTGACTTTAAAATATTACTGGAACGTAAACAGTTTATATAAAAGCCAATCTGGCTTTAAATAATCTGAGATTGATGTGAACAATCCATCATGCAGTGTTTATTTCCTGTAAAAAGAGTCCTTTAAAAAATTAATGAAAATGAAATGAAAAATATCTCACTGTTCATTGTTGGTTTGGGCTTATCAAGAGATACAATGTTGTGGAAGGATTTGGAAATTATTGGAAATATCAAAGGTTAATGTTCATTTAAAAAAGATTACAAGAATAACTCATACCTCTTTGTTATACCCAACATTCAAAACACGCTTGACTGTCACCATAAACATGGTCATGTTAAAGAGGAACACCATGGTGAACAGTCCAGTAGTAGTGACCGCCTTCACTATTTCATTAGATATATAGCATCTACAGAGAAAGGAAACAGACAGTGATTTCATCTTACAAAATAAAATAAATATATACTGTGTATGTAGATGACTCAGTGTATCAGCTTTGCTTTATATTTTTTTCCATTTGTTAATTTAAAACATTGAAATATATATTGAAACTCTAATACACATCCAAAACAGTTAATAAGTCAACATTAATTTAATTCCTAATTTTACACACTTAAAAAGGTTTTCCTTACATTTTAGTGTCATCACGGTTTGACCTGTCTAGAGGGACATGGCCATAAAAGCGTCTGTCTATGATCATCACCACTGACACAATGACTGCAGGAACACCTGAAACACAAGAATTGATTAGTCACTCACTCAAGTTTGCTGACTAATAACCACAGCTTCCTGTTTGAAGGATTCCACTCACCCCATCCCACCAGACTGAGTTTGAGAATGTATCTGCTGACAGAAATGTTGAAGATTTTGACTAAGAGAAGGTAGAGGTGGAACCCCTCCAAGGCCATCCAGGTGAAAGTGGCCAACAGGGAGTAGTGAAGGGCAAGAGCCATGTAGAAACAGAGCCAAGTGGAGGGGTGTTCTGCCACTGCCTGACTGGGCAGGAAGTGCAGGTTGAGGAGTATCAGGGCAATGACGAGACTGATGTGGATGTTCATAGAAAGATCTTCTCTGAGTGTCCTGTTAGACAGAGAAGAAGGGATCTGTTGTAAATGAGAACTTTCTATCGGTCATATCTTTATCTTTGAATTCAAATTTTACAAAAGAATGAAAAAAGATGACCGTTGCAAAACACAGATGGTGGGAGGAAAATTGACAAAAAAGGAAAAAAAATGGGAAGAAGCAAAAAAACCCCAAACAAAACACATTGGTGCACAAATGTGCTGGAAAATGGAAGTAAATACAACAGGAATACGAGGTGGAATTTACTAATTTCAGATCCTGAAAAGGCGAAGAATACAACCAGAGAAGAATAAATTACCTGTTTGTGATGAAAAGTAAAACGGTGATGACCAGGGCAACAAGAGAAAAGCTACAGCCAATCATTGTAATGTATGATAGTATTTCCATGTCTTTTTTTGAAAGAACAGCACCGCCCCCAGAAGTAGAAGCCTGTAGAGAAATATGTATTCATGTTATCTTGTCATATTATTAGCCATTTGTCATTCAACAGTTTTTAATTCACCAGATGTTTACCTTTACTATTTCTCACTTTGTGCTTTTGCTATTTTTTATACATTAGTATTTTTTAATGTAGTTAATAAGGCATTTAACTACATTAACAATAGGCATTTAAAATTGAATACATACTGGCACATTAAATCGGTTCCACCTCTGCTAGTTTTAACACCACACTGCTAATTTTACGTTAATGTATCAGTAATAATAACCTCACAGTAAGTATACTAACAATAATTTAGCTTGTAATTCTTTAAAATTGAACTTTTTGGGGGGTAAATAAAGACTTTGCATGGAACTTTACAATTACTCTGTTTTTTCTGTCTTTGTTTTTTTTGTGCCATTTGTGCCATCTAGTGGTAGAAGTATGCTGTGGACGTTAATTACACAAGAAAGGATTTGAATACTATATAATGGCCTATTTCTATACATATGTACATACATACATGTAATATACAAGTGCAGTGAAATATACCAGGATGCAATAAAATAAAATTCTGCCGTGTAAGCTACATACATACACAAAAGAAAGTCAACTCTATTTAGAGAAACAAATTAATCCCAGAAAACTTTAAAAACACAAAGCTCTTTTATGGAATATGTAAGAAATTAAATATTCAATGTTATTTCAGGGTCATCAATTAAAATAGCAAAAACACAAGAACAGGTTTGTTTTAGTTTACAAATGTTTGGGAAAAGGTCCAGGCATTCAATATCATGGCTCGCTCAAGGAACTCAACCTGCTGGTGCTGTTTAAGTTTTAGAAATACATCTGTGGCTTCCAGCAGACAAACTTCTTATTAGGCTGGATTGTCATGGTGGAAAATATGGCATTGCAAAAAAAGTAAAAGTGAAATAAGTCAAATAGTGTCTGACTAAGCAGTTAAAATTAAATCAATAAAAAATACATGGGAGTCGTGTCGGTTTGTCGAAGTTGATGTGTTGCCAGGCCTTTTTGAATACAGTAACTGTGATCAACATTTTTGTTCCAACTATAGTACTTTATGCATGTGGCTAGACACAGGTCACCTATGAAATGCACCAGAGGTGGAGGAGAAGAGAACTTGCAGGCTTTCATGTGCCATGGAGGCAAACTTTAATTCAAGTCTGCACCTTCGGACTCAAGATATGAAAGACTATACATATGTTTTATCATCTAAGGTGTCCATTTCACCAAGGAAGCAAAAATGTGAAGGAAAGAGACAACATAAATGACTCTTTTCATCACATTTTAAATTCTCCTCCACAGTAAATAGTTGTTAAATAGATGTGGACACCAGCTGAGGTAAACAGCAGACCTACACTCACTACGAATTACTGGTAGCCAGAATTGTTTGTCCTACAGCAGCCACTACAGTTAACTGAGAAGGGTAAAAAAAAACCCAGTGTGGAGTCTACTGTCATCTACTTGTGAGATTTTACACACTATAACTTTAAGTTTCTAAGAGGTCTGCTTTCAGTGTCTGAGCAGATTCTGGGCTGTTTCAATTGTTATCATTTTTTCCCCTCCATTCTTTCTCTTTGTTCTCAGAGAGGTGGACTGCCACAGTCAGGCTCTTCCCTGTACAAACCTATTTTTTAACCCTGAGTTTTGTCAGAATTAATTAAAAAACAAAAATCCCTGTCCACATGAAAACACAAAACAATGATCTTAGTTTAGGGCCATGCCTCAAAATATAATTTGGACTGAGTTCTGGACTTTGGCTGGAGTCTTTTCTTTTTCAGTCATTCTGTTATAGATTTGATGTTGTATTTGGGATCATTAGCCTGCTGCATGACCCAATTTGGCCAGGCTTTTGCTAAATGGCTTTGACTCAGACAGGTGTGCTTTTTTATTGTAGGGTCTTTACCTTACAAGATAACCTTGAGGTGCTGTTTTTGTCATTTGACAAGCCTATTTGGTTTGAATTGAATTGAACTGAGTTGAACTGACTTCAAAGCGCCCAGGTCTTGTTACTCCTAAACAAGCCCAGATGATCACCACTGTGTTTGTGCTGAAATGCTATGTTTGGTTTTCTTGTGCATTAACAGCTCCACCTGGCTTCTACTTACCCTCTTAATTCCTATGGAAACAGTAAAAGTTTCCTTAGTTACAAGACTGCCCAGAGTCATGTCAAGACTTTTTTTTAAATGTGATTTATAAAGAACACAGGGCTGAATTTAGCAATAGACCTCAAACATGACACTATACACATACTTCCAGCAACGGATCTGCTACCTTTAGAGCAAATTGGATGTAACATTTTATAGATAACTCAAGATGCAGATGGCCGATGGAGACATTTCTTAAAGTATTTGTGCAATTGTATGACTGTATTTTGTTGAGGAAAGGCTCCTTGGGTCTCAAGATATTGCACTGCATTTTGTATACTGAAACACAAACAAACAAAAACAAAAAAAACAAACAATCCTACCATGAGCACACCGAAGTATGTGAAATGGTTACAGGAACATGTGATATTATCCTGATCATGTGTCCAAATGGTGTAGCAGCCATCTGTACTAAAATCTGGCAAGTCAAACAAAGAGATGTATGAGATGCTGTCACATTTTTTTTTAGCTTGATTGATTGATTGATTTTATTGATTAGCATTTAAATATCTCAGTGAATACAGAATACAAAATAAAGATTACCACAAAGCAAAAAATCATGAGACAAGGCTAATCAAAAGGTATTGGCTGAAGCATTTGCTTATTATGCCAACCCTTTTAACAAAAAATCTTTTGCATGCAGCTCCTGTACACAGGGCTCGAAGCAAAGAATAAAACAAAGCAAAAACAAACAAACAAACAAACAAACAAACAAACACAAAAAAAACTTTCCACCTTAGATAACTACATCAAAGCAAAACAATCAAGAGTTTCAGAATTATTATTTTTGCTCTTTTCATTCTTGATTAATATATTTTTCTAATACTCTATTTTTAAACATGTTTTTAAACAAGGAAAATGAACTACACCTTTTTAAATCACTGTCATAACTATTCCACAGGTTAACTCCTCTAACAGAAACACATCTCTGCTTTATGTTTGTCCTTATCTTGTTTTTTTTAAAGACATCTGTTCCCCTTAAGTCATATTGACTCTCTCTGACTTTAAACAGCTTCTGAGTTCTGCGGCAAAGCAAGTTATTTTGTGCTTTATACATTATCTGTGCCATTTTATATTCGACTAAATCATAAAATTTTAGGGTATTCAGATTAATAAACAAAATGTTAGTTGGTTCTATATAGTTTGATTGATTTATAATTCTTATAGCTCTTTTTTGTAACTTGAAAATAGGAAGAGTATTTGTTTTATATGCATTACCCCATATCTCCAGACAATAAGTCATATATGGAAGCAACAGAGAACAATAAAGTGTGTATAATGATTTTTTGTTCAGGACATGCTTTGTTTTGTAGAGAATAGCAATTTCAATTACATCAACTCATTCAGAAATATATAATGCTGAGTGAAACCAGACAAATGACATGCTTGGTTACTCACTGTTTGTTGAAAAATTTAAGAAATGACAGGAGGGTCTCTGGGTTTGCTAAGACACAAAAAGACAGAAAGAAAGAAAGAAACAAAACATATGTTTATATCTGGTTAATAGTATACATCTATATATTTCTACTAATGTTTACTGATAAAAATCTACACTTCTACTTTTACATGTAACTATATATGAACTATATTAAATATTATAACTCAATATATATAATAAATACTACATTTTTACAGTAATTTTTCATAGATCAAAATACACAATTCTTTTGTGTTGTGTTTAATAATAATGATATAAAACTATTGAGCGAAATAGTGGAATAAACAATTAAATTGTAATTACATTTATGTCCTTGTTAAATTTCATGGTGATGTTGACAGGTTGCTGAAGTCCCGATATTTCCTGGCCCTTCACACTCAGGATTACCATTCTTCTATCATAAACTTCAAATAAGGCTCCGGCATCACTCTACAATGCAACACTTTGATCAGTTGGTTTGACATTTTCTCCAATACAATTTATGTAATATTTTCTCATTATTCTGACTGTCTGAAAGGAAAAAAGCAACTCAGTGAGCCAGTTAATGTGTAGTGAAAGTCATTTACATCTTAGTAAAAACATTCCTTCCTGATGTACCTACCTGGTTATCTCTAAATCTGTATTATTTACATTTTGATTTACATTTTGCAAAGGGCTAACTATTTATACAACACTGTGGTTGAGTACCCCTTCCTCTTTTTAAAACATTTTGGTCTGCATAACATATGAACATGGTGACCAACTTTTACTGTTCTGAACATATTATATTATCATATTTTGTTATGAATCAATATGAGCACTTTTATCTTTCAGTGAGAGCTATGGCATATTAGCTCATTGGAACATTTGTAACCAATTATTTATTTAAAATAATAACATAATAATAATAATTTAAACACATCCTCTTGATTTACTCATACATAGCATACTGGAAATAAAATGAAGCTGACATTGGTGGAGTTCTCCTTTAATCATAGAAAATAGTGTACACAATGTTACAGTAGGCAGAGGGAGGAACTATGCTTTTTACTTGAAACTAAAAGTGTCACAATATACAAGTGCTAATGAAAATCAAGATATTTTAAATTGAAACAGTGATATGGCTTAATAATACCCTATACACATAATAACTTCATGAATATTTCTGTTGATCTTGCTCTTTTTGTAAACTTTATATAATTCTGGTTATACAAAGTCTCACCACCTCCGTAGACTCACACTGTTATTGTAATTAACGTTCATAAAAAAAAGACAAAACACGCAATTAAAAAATACAAAATTTGCTAGCATTAAAAGCTTTATTAGCAATAATCGTATTTTCTATGGACAGTGTGAAATTATTGTTATTTTGATACAATACAATACAATTGTAATTACTGTGTTACTCTGTGGACTTGACATAACAGCTGAAACAAGCAAAACATGACAAGTTTGGTATACATTCACCAGTTTTGGACTACAGCTGATTGCTGCTATTTAAGAGCTTTAATAAATGTATAAATGAAATGCCTGACCTTGTTTGTTTCAGGGAGCTTAACGTTGGCGAACACAATCTTGTTCGTTGGTCCAATATTCAGTTTTTCCGGGAGTTCAACACTGACTGTCGTATTGGGGACATCCTTCAAGCCTGCCTATAATATTGTAAGAAACAGAAAGAGAAGCTTTATTTCTGTTTTCGATATCTTGTAAAAATATTTGTGAACAATACGAGGGAATAATATTACTTGTTTGTGGTGCTTAAGGAAAAGCTGAAAGCTAAGGCATAGCTGTACATAATTTAGAGCTATTTTATTTAGATGTTGCTGAGATATTTCTGCATAGACCACAGTAGTGATGTTGATATTATTGGAAATCTGGAAGTAAGTATAAAAGCCACTGAGATTTTGACTTTTTCTTTACCTGTCTGTCACTGGCATAAAGTGTAAGGCTTTTGAAGGGAGCAGTCGGTATAAACAGGAGAGCCACAATATTTCCAAATGATATTGATATAGTCGAATTTACGTCTATGTTCTCAAGAGTCTTTTCTATGTTCTCCAAGGCTCTTTTGGAAAAAGACAAAAAACATTATCATGTGCCATTTTGATTTAAAAACACATTTTAAAAACATTTACTCTTTCATTAATTCCATAACATAGAGTAACTTAGCTTTAAATTAGATTTTAATCACAGTTCTATGCAGCTTTTTTCAAATTACTTAAGAATTATTAAGAAAAGAAATCTATTCTGTAATAAGACTGAAAATATTTACTTGATAGTCTGTTCATAGCCTCCAGTTCCTGAGAGGTTGAATGTATAATTCATACATTTCTCAGCATCAGGGCTCGCTGTAGAGTAAAATAAAATAAAAATATTAAGACCCCTTTAACAAGTTAAGAACCACACAAGTCCCCAGAATATTCCAAAGTTCAGCTCAATGTGCTCCTTACATGCATTTTATTTTACACTTTTTAACATTTCACATGCTTTAATACTCCACTGAACAACTTGGGGTTCAGTATCATTCCCAACAATGCTTAGGTTTGCAGATCGAGTGCCACCAAACAATCACTATCCTGGGATATCTGTCAGCGGAACCAGACAGATCCCTAACTCCAGCCGCTAGAGCTGGCAAAATCAATCTTGCAAAGACTCCAATAAAGCCCACTGGATGGCTTTGGAAAATGTTAAGTAGAAGATATTTAATTGTATTTTCATTATTTTTACATCTTTTCCTACTGATTAAGACCTCTCCCATAGCCATTAATGCTACAGTTTCACTGGTCCAGCCCACATAAGATCAAAGCAGCTCTTTTGCGCTGGCTATATATTTGAGCCCTGGAGATGCGCTCTTTCAGTATCTGTAGCTTTAAATGCAAGTGAGCTGGAGCAACCCACTGCCACTTACCATGAGAAGGACAGTCATGAACAATAAAGTCTCTTAAATTTCTTGCTGAATTATCACAGGTGAGAAATATATGAATCTGTTAAAGTGGCTCCAAGGATTAGGGTCTCCTATAGGAGAGTATAGCTGAGGTTGGGGAGTCTTGTAATGTTATGGAACATATTCCGTAGACTATTTTGATGCCTTTACAGTATTTGATCTGTTTAACATTTTTTTTTAACAAACATAAAATTTCTACCCTGTGGAAACTCTTTCATTGTTCATATTCAAAACCAACCCCGTATATATGGGTAATAAACATGCTGGTGGACAGTGTGGATGGCCTACTTTGTTTATCATAAGCAAGAAATAGACAGGCATGCTTAAGTACTAGCAGGAGGAGATACTATATTTAAAGGTATCAAGTCACTAGTGAACAAGAAAGGCATGAGGCTCATTCTTTGCTCCTTCTATACCAGAATCTTTTATGCTAGATGGCTTAGATGCATTTACATGTAAATGTGTTAGCAATGTCTCTTTGTTCCCATGACTACTTTCATGTTGGCTTGAAATAAAATATCACCTTCTTAAACATGTATGTTTAAGAGGGTGAAATTGGGGTGATATATAGGAGAGGCAAAGCATGACATCAAACGGTGGACCAGTGCGGCTATTACATGTTTTGCTGTGATATAAACAAAGTTAAAAATGTATATTATCTCACTTACCATTTACAGTTTGTAAGTGGTTTGGTGTAGTAGCATTGTTAATACTTACCTGACACAAAGTTCTGAGAGAACATGTCATGATACACAAAAGACACCAGACAAAATAAGATCCACCACTTCATCCTGTAAGGTTAAGAGGATTTATTTAGATTAAAAAACAAACGAGCAAACAAAAACTGCTTTACATTCAAATTATATTTGTCTTTAAAACATTTCATGAGGCATAATAATGAAATTGGTTAAATTATTTACATTGACATTATTCGTGCATGTGTTTGTGTGTATCATTAAAAAAGCATAGCCTACCTTTGCCTGTTGCTGAGTTGCTGTACAAATAATTTCATCTGAAAAGAATACAGGACACGGTTGAAGCCACAACTGCAAAAAAAGCAAATGAGTAAGCTTACTCAGCTATAATGTTTGCATTTACAGTTTATTTCGAAGTTGGCATGACAATATGTAAATGACACTGTGAAAAAAGTAGAGGCAGTGTCAACTGTCAAAAGGCTACAGTATCTGTATTTACACTCTTCTGTGCCATTAAGTCTATAGTAAAAATATGCGGACATTGAAATTGTTGAACTAAACACAGGAAACTGCACATAGATTGTATCCACATATTCAGCACAAAGTTATGCTTTTAGAAGTCGGTTTATCCTGAATCTGAATTTTTAATTTTCCTTTTCAATATCATAGGTCATTGGAGACTGCACATCAGTTTGTCACCAACAGAGATGAATTGTGGTTCATGTGTGGAACAAAACAGCTGAAAACTACATAGCTCTGACTTCCACAATAAAGTAAATTATGTGCTTTACAGCTGGACAAATCTCCTTGGCCTCCTTGGTCAGACCCCAATTACAATGTCATGTACACAGACCCTTGCAGTTAAACCTCAGTCAACTGGACACACATTACAGTATTACCTTCAAACACAATGTAACTAGCTAGATGTCTTATTGTAACCATGGTTTTAGGGTGGACACTTTTATCAAACAACTACTGGTAGTTTAACTTACTGTAGGTGCAAAAAAAGAAGATAAAAAGAGAGTTTATTAAATAGACTCTCTTTAAAAAGAGAGTCTATTTAAAAGTAGAATGGGAGGCAGAGCCTTCAGTTTTCAGGCCCCTCTTCTGTGGAACCAGCTTCCAGTTTGGATTCAGGAGACAGACACTATCTCTACTTTCAAGATTAGGCTTAAAACTTTCCTTTTTGCTAAAGCATATAGTTAGGGCTGGACCAGGTGACCCTGAATCCTCCCTTAGTTATGCTGCAATAGACATAGGCTGCCAGGGATTCCCATGATGCATTGAGTTTTCCCTTTCCAGTCACCTTTCTCACTCACTATGTGTTAATAGACCTCTCTGCATTCAATCATACTTGTTATTAATCTCTGTCTCTCTTCCACAGCATGTCTTTATCCTGTTTTCGTTCTCTCACCCCAACCGGTCGCAGCAGATGGCCCCGCCCCTCCCTGAGCCTGGTTCTGCCGGAGGTTTCTTCCTGTTAAAAGGGAGTTTTTCCTTCCCACTGTCGCCAAAGTGCTTGCTCATAGGGGGTCATATGATTGTTGGGTTTTTCTCTGTATTTATTATTGTGCGATCTACTGTACAATATAAAGCGCCTTGAGGCGACTTTTATTGTGATTTGGCGCTGTATAAATAAAATTGAATTGAATTGAATTGAATTGAATTGAATTGAATTGAAGAATAATTTACAGTGCTGTTTCAGTATGGAATTATTTCATTATAAAAGTCTAGCGTGAGAAAAAACATTGTGAAAAATGTAAATTCAGCAAGCAGCCCTCATAAAATGCACTAAGAAAACATCACGCAAATGTGAGTGCTGCTTTGCATATGCTGCTGCAGCTTTATGTGTGTGGGTACTTGAATGCGCTCAGAGTTGAACCTACAAATATGAATCAACTCACTTTTGTCAGAAGTGGAGAATGAAGGCAACAGCGGTCCCCGTGGTAATTGGAGGACTTGGGGCAGTGACCCCAATCTTGGTGACTGTCTCCAGCACATCGCAGGAACAACATCCGAGATCAATATGCAAAAGAGTGCAGTCCAGCAAAGATACTCTGCGGGACCCTCAAGCTCCCAGGCCTCTGGTAGAGGACCTAAGCTAATTACTGCCTCATATATCCATGATACACACACACAACAATACAGGTTACAGTTCACAACCCAATAATGCTGTAAAATAATATTCTAATTGAATATAGGCTGTATGGTGGAGAGTCCCAAGTATTTAAACCGTAGTGGGTGATGTCCTTGAGGGTCATTGACCCACAATTAATCATGTGTGTGTGAAACTTAAAGAAGCCCAGTCACTTTCTTTCCAAGCTCCTTAGATAAGCATTTCACAGATGTTTCACTACATACAGCTACTTTCAGTACTAGTAGTAGTATTAATAGTTCCCTTGAGCAGTCACTTCCTTCCTTCCTATTAGACCCGATTCTTTTAAAACTCCCCCAAAATGTCCTTCTATAATCAGTCTGTTTTAAGGCCTATGCATTATAGTCCTTCAAGCAGGCAGTAATTAAACCATTACTTAAAAGTCATCACTTTACCCAGCTTCTGTGGAACAGAAGTCCCAGTTTTGATCTGGGAAAAAGACGCCCAACCTTTAAGATTAGGTTTAAAACTTTCCTTTTGGATAAAGCATATACAGCAGCATGTGTGTGTTTGCCCTTTCCTGAGTTCCTTTTTTTTTTTTTTTTGCATGTTTGTCAAATGTTTCAGATCATTAAACAAAATGTAAATATTAGACAAAGATAATACAAGTTAAATACATAATGCAGTTTCTACATGATGGTGTTTACTATCAAAGAAATCCAAACCTTCATGCTAAATGGCCCTGTGTAAAAAAAGTGATTTCCCCTTAAACTGACTAACTGGTTGGGCCACCTTTAGCAGTAAAAACTGTAATCAAGTATTTGCAATAACTGGCAAGGAGTCTTTTGCAGTGCTGTTGAGGAATTATGGTCGACGGATTTTTGTAGAATTGTTGTGATTTAGCCACAGTGGTAGCTTAACCTCCACAAGGTCTCTGGATATGAAAATCATCAGTTTCACCAGCAAAGTGACACAGAAGCACAGAAGTATAGAAAAGTAAAGTTTGACTTGGAGGTAGGGATAGGAATTGAGAACTTGTAGAGAACTGGTTCCCAGTAGTTCAGTTCCTTGCTTGCCTATCGATTCTGCTTATTGATTCCACTTTCACTTGCACAACTATCAACTGATTTCAGCTGAGTTCGTGTACTGGAGGAGGAAAATGCTGGCTCAGTTTGCAGCGTAATATACGATAACAGAACTTCAGCTCTTTGCAAGCACCTGCTCAGCCAGCGTGCTAACTCTAAGCTAGCCAAGAACACAGAGTTATGTTAAAGCTGAGTGAGCACTGATCCCAGCTCAGCAGCCAGACTCTGAACTTCCAACAGCTAACAAAAACAACGATGAGCAGTCAGGCAGCACCCTCCATTTCTACCTGTTTATATTTCTAATCACTGTGGCAATGACTTTGAAGTCTCTGCGCTGGTCATCTTTTGCTGTGTACTGTTGGATTTGTGTTCATACCTAAATAGTAAGAGAAAGATTATATGTGACTTCATTAAGATGGGATTTGTGTTAGTGTGTGGCACTGTGGCCTGTAGGTTTATACTGTTAACTGGTAATTATGAGACAGTGTGTTTCAGATCATTTTATGGTGAAAAGAAAAAAACTCTAATGACTTGTGTAACAAACCAATCTCTCCCAGGAATAATTACGTAAGATAAAATAAGATGAACCTTTATTAATCCTACAAGTGGGAAATTTGCTTGGTAACAGACTGCATTACTTTTCCGAAATGTTTTCTGTGTTATATGTGTAATACATAATACAAGAATCAAATCGATAGCGATAATGGAATTGCTAAAATCTTACTACTACTTGAAAATCTTTTTTTTTAAAATCAGGCTATTTTCATTTACCACTTGTAACGGCAGTATTCATATGCCAGTTTTGTTGTTATAGTTGCAGCTGGAAATATTATCTTTACATGTAAAACAGTTTAAAACATCAGTGAGCAATATAATGACTGCAATCAAAAATTTCAGTGATATGTTGTAAAACAGGCATGTCAACACAAATATAATCACACACAGATGCCATGATGCAGAAATAGAAGCTGAAGCTGTACAATTTCCAGCTTTTATTTTTTTACATTAACATGATAGCCTCTGGAAAACTCACAATGTATGCAGATACATGCTTCGATATGCAAAATGGTACTGAAAGTATTCACAAATGCATTTTATATATGTAAGAAGATATACCTAATGATATTTTTAAAAACCTCACATAAAATATGATCAAAATGTGCAGTAAAGATGTAGATAACAGTAGCAGAGTATCAGAATTACTAATGTCAGAACCCTACAAAACTAAAACTAAGATCAGATCCTTAT
This sequence comes from Oreochromis niloticus, assembly GCF_001858045.2. Classification (NCBI taxonomy): domain Eukaryota; kingdom Metazoa; phylum Chordata; class Actinopteri; order Cichliformes; family Cichlidae; genus Oreochromis; species Oreochromis niloticus. The sequence goes on from NC_031965.2 coordinate 35,845,895, forward strand.
GCAATGTAGAAACGCAGATGAGATGAAATGACAGACAATGAACCAGGACCATCAGCATAGAAAGATCAGGTCAGATCAGAATTTTCTGCTGATATTATTCTCTATTATTAATTATTCACTATTTCACAACTGTACACACACTTACCCTAAATAAAGAAAAAGTTAAATAAACATCTTATCTAAACATTCTATCTTGGAGAGATTAATCCCTCATCCCATTTCATTTAGTATCAAACTCCAGTCCTTGAGGGCTGGTGTCCTGAAACTTGTCCATGTGTCCCTGCTGTAACACATCTGAATACAATTAGTAGGTCATTAGCAAGACTCTATAGAACATGACTGCATGCTGAGGTGTCAATTCAGCCATTTGATTCATGTTACAGCAGCTCACGAGTGAATGAACATGGTGCAATAAAAGTACTATTAGAAGTACATTATTCCAAACACTTGCATGTATTTCAGTTTACTTGAGCAGGGTTAGGGGTTGCCACCTCAACATGCAGTCAAGTTCTATAGAGTCTTGCGAATGACCTACTAATTTTATTCAGATGTGTTGCAGCAGGGACACATGGAAAGGTTTCAGGAGTTTGACACCCCTGATTTAGAATCAGTTGTTATACATGCAGACAATCTAAAGCCGAAATAATAACGTGAAATTCCATGGACACACTTCTGGAACTCTTGTTATTTGCTGTTGATCATGCTATTAGGGGTTGTTGCTTCAGTTGTCTTAGGAGCTGATTTTTTAAACTTTCTCAGTGAATATACAAACCAGACGAAGATGAAGAAACCTGCAAGGAAAACAGAAGAAAGAGAGTAAAATAAAGGTTTAGACAGTGAACAAGAAATACAAATCATGCAATAAACCTGATAATTCAACTACACAGGAGACGCTAAAGACACAACAGGGACGAAACTGGGATGAAGAGGGAACTAACAGAATCTAACAGAATCAAGAACAGTAAATATAAATAACACTCAGAGGCACTAAAGAATACTAACATCATGACTAACAAGTGTGTGTTTTCTTTAGTGTCTGTAAAGTAATTTTTAAACACATTTTCTGGTTTCAAATTTTATTTAAGCCATCCATTTTCTCAACCTCATATCTAATTTAGAGTCACTGGAGGACTGGATTTTATCCAAGCTTTCACAGGTATGGTGTGCCTTGAACGGGTTGCCAGTCCATCACAGGACTAATATAAAAGTCAAAGTCTTTTTATAACTTCATACAATATTCTTGTAAATGACCCCTCATACCAAACTTCAGTACTTAATCACTACAGGGGACCCTGACCCATATTTTGGGAGTCAATAGTAGTTATTTCATATTAAAGCCACCAAATCTTTAAAAAGTTTAGATCTGACCCCTTAAATCAGCTGACTTAAACAATTTCATGCCTAAATGTATCTAGGCCTTTTAAAAACTGCAATGAAATTAAGTTTACATTGATTTCAGTTGTTTAAAACCATGTTAGATTTAGTGCTTTTTGATTGAGTGAACACACACACACACACACACACCTACACACACACACACACACACACACACACACACACACACACACAGAAGAACTGAATGAATGAAACATATTATACAGACCTTGCAGTGAGTTCAGGAGACAGAAGAGGTAGAGGGCAAAGTTGGTCAGGTTACCGAATGAGAAGAAGATCAGGCCCCAGGTAATGCCGAGCAGAGCGCTGACACCCAGCAGGGGACAAGCTATTTGCCTGACGTTTTTAGCGTGAAGCTGCCCAAACTGATTTGGCAAAAACAAAATGACATGTGATATGTTATAGACAAAATCTGAAACTAACAGAGGCCTTGAAATGTGTTTTAAAAGTAACAACAATGACGCTTCAGTTTTTAAAAAATTTATATTTATTTTTTTATTCCCTTATTGACACTTTAATGTAAACTAAGTTTTAAGTACTAAACTATTACTGGAGTGCAAACAGTTTATTTAAAAAAACAGAATGACCAACTCATCATGCAATATTTATATCCTGTAAAAAGAGTCATTTAAATATCTCACTGTCAATTAATTTTGAAAACCAGTAGTCCTTCTTGGTATGACCAGTTCATTGTTGGTTTGGGCTTATCAAGGGATACAATGTTGTGGAACGATTTGGAAATTACTATAAATTCAAAGGTTAACGTTCATTTTAAAAAGATTACAAGAATAACTCATACCTGTTTGCTATACCCAACATTCAAAACACGCTTGACTGTCACCATAAACATGGTCATGTTAAAGAGGAACACCATGGTGAACAGTCCAGTAGTAGTGACCGCCTTCACTATTTCATTAGATATATAGCATCTACAGAGAAAGGAAACAGACAGTGATTTCATCTTACACAATAAAATAAATATATACTGTGTATGTAGATGACTCAGTGTATCAGCTTTGCTTTATATTCTTTTCCACTTGTTAATTTTAAACACTTCCATATATATTCAAACTCTAATACACATCCAAAACAGTTATAACATTAATTATAATTCCTACTTTTACACACTTAAAAAGGTTTTCCTTACATTTTAGTGTGATTATGGTTTGACTTGTCTAGAAGGACATGGCCATAAAAGCGTCTGTCTATGATCATCACCACTGACACAATGACTGCAGGAACACCTGAAACACAAGAACTGATTAGTCACTCACTCAAGTTTGCTGACTAATAACCACTAATAACTAATAACCACAATCCTTCCTGTTTGAAGGATTCCACTCACCCCATCCCACCAGACTGAGTTTGAGAATGTATCTGCTGACAGAAATGTTGAAGATTTTGACTAAGAGAAGGTAGAGGTGGAACCCCTCCAAGGCCATCCAGGTGAAAGTGGCCAACAGGGAGTAGTGAAGGGCAAGAGCCATGTAGAAACAGAGCCAAGTGGAGGGGTGTTCTGCCACTGCCTGACTGGGCAGGAAGTGCAGGTTGAGGAGTATCAGGGCAATGACAAGACTGATGTGGATGTTCATAGAAAGATCTTCTCTGAGTGTCCTGTTAGACAGAGAAGAAAATATCTGTTGTAAATGGCAACTTTCCTTGTCATATCTTGGTTGGAAGAAGGTTAGGTCATATCAAGTGTAGGAATAAAGTATCGATGGGAGAATTAAAATAACGAAGGAGGGACAGTATTTATCTTAAAAGAAGAGTGATTAAGAAGAATAATTAAAGTGAAAAAGAAAATATTACCTGTTTGTGATGAAAAGTAAAACGGTGATGACCAGGGTAAAAAGAGAAAAGCTACAGCCAATCAGAGAAATGTATGCTAATATCTCAAGGTCTTTTTTTGAGACGTGAGCAGAAGGAGACGTCTGTGGAGAAAATACACTTTCACGTTATCTGTTGACATTATTAGTGACACAAAAATGAGGTTTTTAGATATTTTAAGTTTAGTGATTCTATATTTACTAGGTGGACAAAACCTAAAAGTGGGGGGTTATTTATTTAAGATGATGTTTTAAAAAAAATCTGTTCATCTTACGAAGTATTTAAGTTGACATTCACACGCATTTGTTTATGTAAACTCTCCTCCCAGAGAGATTAAGGTCCTGGCTAAAGTCTGGACGTTGATTGGATTTTTTTACTTTTTTCCCCAATAACTGGTGTGTTAGGCTTCATTAGCTTGTTGCCTGACCCAGTTTAGCCAGTCCTTAGCTGTCAGACAGATTGCCTCACATTTGACACTGGAATACAAAGGTATACAGTGAATGCAGTCAGCTCAATGACTGCAAGGTACCACAGTCACTGCAAAAGAAGCATATTCTTCATCATTCCACTACCGTGCTTGACCAGTAGTTTGAGCTGTTTGTGGCCCTTTTCCATGTTTGGCAACCCTTCATAGCAAGCAATACTTGTTCAGTGTTTTCCTGAACTTTAAGCTTTAACAAGCTAACTGCTAACTAAGAACTAAGATTTCTTAAATTATTCATGCAATATTATGCCTGTATTTTGGTGTTCATTATACTTTGTATAATAAAAAAGACTGAATCTACCATGAGTACACCGAAGTATGTGAAATGGTTACAGGAACAGGTGACGTTACTCTGACCATCAGTCCACCGAGTGAGGCAGCCATCCGTACTGAAATCTGGCAAGTCAAACAAAAACAAGTATTATCCATGAGATGCTGACACCTCTTAATTATATCAGTTCACTCAGAAATCTGTAATGCTGAGTGAAACTAGAAACCCCGATGACTACAAATTAAAAAAAGACATAGTTATAGTACATATTAGTTTTTATGAGAGTCATCATGCTTGGTTACTCACTGTTTGTTGAAAAATTAAAGAACTGACAGGAGGGTTCCTGGGTTTTCTATGACAAAAATAAACGGACATATAATAAAATAACTATTTTATATCTGTTTAGTGTTATGTGTCTGTATTTTTTACTAACTTTTATTGAAATAATTTACACAGACTTCCATAATATTCAGGATTATATATCTATATGCAAGAGTGGGATAAATGATGAAATGAAATTGTAATTACATTTATATCCTTAAAGTTTATGGTGATGTTGACAGGATCCTGAAGACCTGATATTGTCTTGCCCTGCACACTCAGGATAACCAGTCTTTGATCATATACTTCATATAACACTCCCGCATCAGTCTAGAATGTAACACATACAACAGTTCATTTGAAAGTTTGTTCAAAATGATTTTATGTAAGACTTTTATAAAATTCTAACTGTGCAAAAAGGGGAAAGCAACTCAGAGATAATGTCACACTGTTTTGAATCTGTCATTTACATCTTGGTAAAAACAAGAGGTTTTTCTTTTCCCATGTACAACTACTCTACTCCCTAAATTCAAATTTGTCTAAATTTGTATTGCTTTACATTTTGATTTACATAATAGCAAAAGACCAACTTCTTGTGCACCACTGTGTTTGAGTAACCCTTCTTGTTTTCAAAACATATTTCAGCCTGCATGATGTATAACTAAGCCCTTAACCTGTTTTCATTTACTTATTTTCCTGTAATACTGTAATGAATTCTAAATGACTGTGAACTTTCATTCATTTAAGTCGATGAAGTTTGTCCTGCAACAGCTAAAAAGACAGTAAAGGTGATAGAAGATTTCTCATCAACCACAAAAACAATGTATGTGAATTTACAGTTGAAGTTACATAGTAGAACTGCAGATATAAACTATAAACAGCAGGACAGTAAAAGAAAAATCTGGTTTAAAAATGGTACCTGGTCACAAATCAAATAACAAGATACCAAAGACTCAAATTAATACTAACATTTGAATGGCCCAGGAATGTTTCAAGAAACAAAATAAAGAGCCCAAGGTGTTTATCCAGTCTGATCAAGCATCTATGGGATTCATATGTGAATCCCACGGATGCTTGTGATACAGACTGTGAGAAAATTGCGGAGGATTTTATACACAACAGAAGAAGCACAAAATTTTACAGAAGCTCATATAATCCCCTACCCTGTTTGTTTCCGGCAACTTAAACAAGGAGAACACAAGCTTGTTGTCTGGTCCAATATCCAGTCCGCTTGGTAGTTGAACATGCACTCTGCTCTTGGGGACCTGACTCAATCCTGCCTATATCATTCCCAGAAACAGAGGGAGAAACATTGCATGTGAATATATGAAATAGTATGATAAAACTGTCATAGCAACTGCACAGCTGATGGTATTTAAAAGGCTATTTGAAGTATTAATAGCAAGGAAATTTAGAAATGGAAATTTGTTCAGTGATGTAATAATTGATAGGACAATAATATGACCTGCAAATTGTGCTCAAGGTAATGTCATAGATCACATGTCAATCAAAGCAGTAATCAGTAAAAGTCATCATCTGAGATCAAAGTGTGTGTACACATTGTTTAAATGTCTTCTAGCAGTTGTTGAGATATTTCAGCTCAAGCCAAAGAAATGGTTGGACGTGGTTAGTATTGCTGCAAATCTTCCAAAAAGAGAAAACAGCAGTGTCAATCCTTTCTGTCTTTTGGGTTTTTACCTCATTGTCACTGGCATAAATTTCAAGGCCTCTGAAGGTACCATTGGGTTTGAAGAGGAGAGCCACAAAATTGCCGGAAGATATATTTACGACTCCTTTTACTGGAGTTTCTTCTAGAATTTGTTCTAGGCTCTTCAAGGCGCTGGTGGAAAAGGATAAGTATTATATTGGTTTACACCCTGTCATCGATTCCATAACACAAAATATTTTTAATATTACCTTAATCTCAACCTTCTACAAATTCTTCATGTTTAATGTACAAGTGTTTTACAAATTGCCCTCAGACACAAGTGTTCAAACAGCAAATTCTGACAAACTGAAAAAACAAAATCTAACAACACAAACAAACAAACAAACAAACAAAAATCATGTATTTAGGGTGAATAAAATGCTTACTCAGCAGGGTTTGTTTGGGTTGAATCTTCCAAAATGTTTGTTGTATACTTCATACAGCAGCTAGCTGTAAAGTAATTAAAGGAAACAATATAAATTAACTTTTTTATAGCGGTATTATCTAAGTTTCAGCTCAAAACACACATTGTTCATTCTATTGTGCATTTTTAGCCATGGACTACTTTGTGCAAAGGAAGTAAATGGACTGGTTTTTATACAGAGCTTTTCAAAGCACTTTACACAACTTGTGCATTCATTCATTCACACAAGCACTTTTTTCTACTGTTTCTGAGTGCTTCATAACTAACATCCACTCCAATGGATGCAGCAACATGGGGTTAGTATCTTGCCCAAGGATACTCGGCATGCAGACTGGAGCAGACTAGGATTGAACCACTTACCCTGTGGTGAGTAGAGCACCTGCTTTACCACCTGAGCTAAAGTCTCCTCTACAAAAGCTTACAGCACCTGGTATTCCCAGCCAGTCTCCCATCCAAGTACTAACCAACTCCAACCCTGCTTAACTTCAGAACTCAGACAACATTGGGTGTGCTCAGGGTGGTATGGCCGAAAAAAAAAATACATTGAGTAAGTTTTCAAAACATTTATCTTTCTACAAAAATATTACAGAAATCATAGTGGGCCTCTAGACAACAGCCTAATAGTATTGTAGCCGTAGGCCGGGGGAGAGCCTGGGCACCTTTGCAGCGGATGTGTTGCTGTATGCTCGTCGTGGCTACCCAGAGTTCCCAGCAGCAGCCCGTGAGGAGCTTAGCCTGCATGCTTTCCTGCGAGGACTTTTCCCAGAGCGACTACGCCAACACGTCCGCCTGGCCATGCCTCAGACTCTCCGTGAGGCGCTCCTTGAGGCTGAAAGGGCCAAGCTTGTGCTCACATCGCGACCTGACCAGCAGTTGCGCCCCCAAACTACTCTCAAATCAGAGCCGCAGACTGCGACAGTGAGAGGGAGGTCGCGGGGATATGCCAGCCGCAGCCCTCGGTGCCCTGGAGGCGTCCCCGTCGACCGACCGACCGCTGCTACCGGTGCGGTGAGCCTGGCCACGTGGCGCGCGACTGCTTGGCGCCCGCCCCAAAGGCCAGAACTATGTGGCCTCAGGAGGATGAGAGGGGGAGCGGTACAATTCAATTCAATTCAATTCAATTTTATTTATATAGCGCCAAATCACAACAAAAGTCGCCTCAAGGCGCTTTATATTGTACAGTAGATAGCACAATAATAAATACAGAGAAAAACCCAACAATCATATGACCCCCTATGAGCAAGCACTTTGGCGACAGTGGGAAGGAAAAACTCCCTTTTAACAGGAAGAAACCTCCGGCAGAACCAGGCTCAGGGAGGGGCGGCCATCTGCTGCGACCGGTTGGGGTGAAAGAAGGAAAACAGGATGAAAGACATGCTGTGGAAGAGAGACAGAGATTAATAACAGATATGATTCGATGCAGAGAGGTCTATTAGCACATAGTGAGTGAGAAAGGTGACTGGAAGGGAAAAACTCAATGCATCATGGGAATCCCCGGCAGCCTACGTCTATTGCAGCATAACTAAGGGAGGATTCAGGGTCACCTGGTCCAGCCCTAACTATATGCTTTAGCAAAAAGGAAAGTTTTAAGCCTAATCTTGAAAGTAGAGATAGTGTCTGTCTCCCGAATCCAAACTGGAAGTTGGTTCCACAGAAGAGGGGCCTGAAAACTGAAGGCTCTGCCTCCCATTCTACTTTTAAATACTCTAGGAACAACAAGTAGGCCTGCAGTGCAAGAGCGAAGTGCTCTAATAGGGTGATATGGTACTACAAGGTCATTAAGATAAGATGGGGCCTGATTATTTAAGACCTTGTATGTGAGGAGCAGGATTTTGAAATCAATTCTGGATTTAACAGGAAGCCAATGAAGGGAAGCCAAAACAGGAGAAATATGCTCTCTCTTTCTAGTCCCTGTCAGTACTCTTGCTGCAGCATTTTGGATTAGCGAGGGGACCACCGCTCCAGCTTCCTGCCCCCCTCCAAGAACGATGCACGGTGGCGGGCCTAGTCGGGCACCTCAAGGGACTCTACCTGAGCTGCTGTGTTGAGGACCAGCCCTGCCAGGCCCTAGTGGACACGGGGTCCACCATTTCCCTAATACGACCTGGTGTGTTTCCTGGAACATCCGGGCCGCTTGTGATGGGTTGGTCGCCCACCGACACCCAGCTGATGACAGTGACGGGGGAGAGAACTGACATGCAGGGTAAGAAACCGTTGCGGATCCGAGTGAAGGATCTGGAGCTGGTGCATGACTTCTGGCTTGCTGACATCCAAGAACAGTGCATCATCGGCCTTGATCTGCTGACCCGCTGGGGGGCCTATGTTGACACCGCGAAGCTGGCTGTCACTCTTGGTACAGAGACTCCGGTTCCCTGCTTTTGACCGCACTGGAGAGCCAGAGACTGCAGGCAGACACGGCTGGTTCAGCACGCCATCGACACCGACTCTGCTCAACCCATCTGTCTGCGCCCACGCCAGCTGCCCCTCTCGAAACGGCAGGGAGAGCGGGCCCAGGAGGCACAGGGCATGGCTACTGCTCGGGCCACAGCCGACGGAGGGGGATGGCTCTTGTTGACCGTGCAGCGGCTGAAGCAGGAGCAGGAGGCTGATGCAACGTTGGTTCAGGTGGGGGCCTGGCTGGAGGCAGCACGACGCCCAGGCTGGACAGGGGTGTCAGGACAGGGGCCCGAAGTGAAGGCCTACTACTCCCAGTACGACAACCTGGAGACCCACGACGGCTTCCTGTACCGGAGATGGCGGGCCCCCGGGCAGGGCAGAGATCTCCTGCAGCTGTTGGTGCCTCGGACACTGCGGTCGCAGGTGCTCGAGCTCGTCCACGGCTCGGTGGGGGCCGGCCACTATGGGAATGCCAAAACTCTCCGCCGTCTCAGGGGACAGTTCTACTGGCCTGGTTGTCGACGGGAAGTGGAACTTAATGTGCACTGCTGTGACACCTGTACGGCATGGAAGGGCCCCACTCAATGCTTCACTGCCCCCCTACAGCAGCATTGGGTGGGGGCCCCGATGGAGAGAGTGGGAGGAGACGTCCTAGGGCCTTTCCCTGTCCCCGAGGCAGAGAACCGGCGCGTGTTGGTGGCCAGGGACTGCTACAGGAGGCTGAGGGAGCGGTGCCAGGCCCAGGTCAGTGCCGGAGTATGACAGAAAAGAGCCTGCGACACCAGGTGCCGAGGGGGAGCTTTCGTGCCTGGCGACAAGGTTTGGGCGTACTGCCCGGTTCGCAAGAGAGGGGTGTCCCCCAGGCTGTGCGGTCACTGGCAAGGGCCGGCGGAAGTCGTGGGCGGCTAACAGAAGTGGTGTACCGGATCCGCATGCCGGGCCCAGGGCGCATGGCGGTGTTGCACCAGGAGAGGCTCTCACCCTACCGCCTGCCTGCTCCAGCAGCCGCTGGGGCAGGGGATGCTGGTGGCACCCCACGTTCTCATCCAAGTGACTCTTCCCCTGCTGGTCGAGATCGGCCTGCGCGCCGAAGGAAGACACATGGACATTTGCAGGACTTTGTGTTGGGTAATGAAGTTGTCGGGGATGACTGACCCCTTAGGTGGGGGCTATGTAGCCGGTCAGGGCTGTTTTGGGGTTTTGTTATTATAGTTCTGTTTGCTGTTGTCATGGCGATGAGTGACGCGCTCTCTTGGCCACTGTTTCCGGTGAGAGAGCGCCTTTTTTTTGTTGTTTATGTTTTTTTTGGTTGCCGCGCTGAGGAGGGGGATAGCGGCAGTGTTCTGGGCCGGGTAAATAAACGGGTGCTCCCAAAGAAACCTTTGTCTCCTCCGTGACTGAGCTCGCCACAGTATATTTACTGCTTTTTTCATTAGCATGTATGTGAAATCCATCCATCCATTTTCTTCTGCTCATCCAGGGCTGGGTTGCAGTAGCAACAGCCTAAGTAGAGCAACCCAGACCTCCCTCTCCTTACCCACTGCCTCTAGCTTCTCTATGGGAACACCAAGGCATTACCAGGCCAGCCGAGAGATATAGGCTGTATCCCAGTTTAGAGGCAGCAATATAACATAGCTAACATTAACAGTGCAGTGAATCCTGCTTGTGCCGTGATATTCAGGACTGCAAACCGAGCAGCATTCACTGACTTTCAGCTTGTTGTGTGTGTGGATATATGACTGACTTTAATTATCCATAAAATCAACACAACATCTGTAAGATTAAGGTCAACTACTGAATGGCGTATATTTTACAGTAAAGGCTTTTAAACCAAGTTAGTACTAACATCGCTAATGTCACATAACTTTGCCGACATGTGGCCAACAGTAATGTTTTAATGATCTTCGTTATTAAACCTTTGCACATAAGTGACATAATATTCAGTACTTACTTTTAAAAGTTTACTCTTCCGCCATTTTTTTCGGCAAAATTATCCACACCCACCGCCGCGCTATGAAGTCTGGGATATGTTGGGCCATGAAGGCTACACCAACCCATCCTTACAATTCAGGGAAATGAAGGACGCATTTAAGGGCTGCATTTCAAGCAGCCGTTGAATTGGGACAGCCTTCGTCGCGTCGCTGTGACGTAATCGGCCTTAAAATGCGGCCTTTAAGGCTGCAGACCCTGAATTGGGATACAGCTGTCTCCAGCTTGTCTTGGGTCTGCCCCGGGGCGCCACCTTGTGGGACATGCCCACCTCACCCAGGAGGTGCCCAGGATGGATACTTTTCAGATGCCCGAATCACCTTAACTGGTTCTTTTTGATATATAAAGACCCTTTGATATATAAAGGGTCTCTAATGTGAGAGACAGAATGCAACCTCAACAGTTCGTCACTCTATACCAGGGCTAACACGGAGAGATAGACAACCCTTCACGCTCACGTTCATACCTATGGCCAAGTTAGACTCACCAATTAACCTAGGCCCATGCATATATTTGGACCGTGGATGAAAACCAGAGTACCTAGAAAGAACCCACCAAAGCATGGAAGAACATGCAAATGCCACACAGAAAGGTCCCAGAGTGAATTCAAAACCTGGGGTTTCTGCTGTGAGGTGACAATGCTAACCATTGCACCACCCTGCCACCCTGACCGAGCTATGAGCCTGTTAAATAAAGATTATTTATGAAATTCATCTAAAACCTGTCCCAGTCTTTTCTCAGTTTACTTCAGATAAAGTTAAGAGAAATGCATTAAACCACTTACAGAATGTTTCATTACAAACTGAACTGCAATAATTGCCACAGGAAGCTCCTGATACACAGCTCCAGGAGAAACTTCCATGAGATACAAAAGACAACAGCCACCAAAGCATGCAACACGTTATCCTGGGGGAATGGAGAGAATCAGTTTAGAACAACAACAACAACAACACAGCTTATTCATTTTTAGTTACATTTTTCTTTCAAGGTGAATAGGCCTTGTGATAAACTTCATCATCATCAGTCCAATGTGAAGAGCATCTGTTTATATAACTATCACCCCAATTTCAATAAAGCTGGGAGGTGTTAAATGCAAATGTAAACAAAATGCAATGATTTGTATTATAAATATACATTTGATTAAAAATATGAACCCACAATAGAACACAGAAAACATCTAACATTTTTAAACTGAGAAAAGTTTAAAAAAAAAAAAAAGGTAATTTTGAGTTTGACGGCAGAAACCCTTCTCAAAATAGTTGGGACAGGCTCGGGTGCAAGGTGCAAGATGCTAGAAGGCCATAACCAAGTGGCATGCATAGCATACAGGAACATCTGTGTCGAGTATGACCTGAAGGTCCCGGGGTCAAAATGGGACACGCTTCCCTAGGGTGGTTGAGAATGACCAAGCTATGATCCTATATATAAGATGTTATTGTTTATATTTTATTGAAAATTTGATGCAGTGGCCTTCTGACATCAAACAGGCAAAGAACTGGCATGTTAATTAAAAAAAAGAAACCATTAGGAATAGTGAGGCAGGGTACTTTTGCGTTTGTGTTTCAATAAGTTTCCTCTTACTGCACATGTCAGTAAGAGAATTAGCAAAATATTTATCTGAATGTACCTTTATTTAAATGAAAAATGTTTTGGATGTGGAATACTCATCCAGTGGAGTGGAAAATATGAAAATAACAATAGCAACAACTACAATAATCATAATGATAATGATTATTATATTCATAGAAAAATACGTTTAGAAAAAACATGCATGTAGAAAGCCCTACAATTTTACTGCCATGTACCTTTGCACAAATCATCAGTAGGTAACTTTTAGTCCTGATATTCATATTTATTTTGTGTTCAATCGTAAACCAGCATGAAACAGATTAAATACACAATAAAGAAAGCATCTCTAACATAAAGAGAATAAAAATGAAGCATACCCTTGAATGATGCTAGATGCCCTTGTAGAATTCATTTCCCCTGGAAAGGTTATGGAACACGAATTATGTAACAATTGGAAAAAAAGACAATCAGTAAACCTGCTGTCTTTGACAATGTTTGTGGTAAATTTATAAACACGACACGTAAATGACCCGAGACAGGAGGAGGAGGAAGCATCAACTGAAATATAAACACCGCTATCTGCCATTGACTCTCCAGCAAAAAAGCCAACTGAATTCAACAAGATGTCAGCAGATGTTTCATGAATTGCCCTGTTCCTAATTAATGTCTACGCCATCATAATGTCTGTTTTCAGCAGCACAAAAACTTGCCTCCTATTAATGTCAGAAAGGTTTCCAAGAACACGTGGTAAAGGTAAATGTCTTATGCCTTCGTTTAGATTGCGTATATATCTTATTTTATGTCACTTTGACCTTTGATTGTACTTCAGATTATTTAGATATTTTTGCATTGAAGAAATGCTTTCTTTCAATTCAATTCAATTTTATTTATACAGCACCAAATCACAATAACAGTCGCCTCAAGGGACTTTATATTGTAAGGTAGACAATAATACATATGATGCTGGAGACAGAGACAGATTCTTTTAAAAATTTAATTTCAATATGGCATATACATGAAATCATATTATTCAGTTGTTGTTTTTCAACAGATATTGTGTGCAGTTAAACTTTTTAAAAAAATGCAGTTTCTAAAATGGAAACCAACCAGCAGTTCAGTCTGAAAGACCGGTGTTTCTTCTCATTTGAATATTTATTATTGGTCATTGATAAGCCAAAAGCATTTCTTATCTAATTTCTCGATGAATCAATGGAATAATTGATAGATTACTAAAATAATCAAGCTGCAGCCCTACTCAGAATACTAAACATCAAGAGGACTCATCTCCTGCACCACCATCTACCGATAAAGTTAGCTGAACAAACTTGTCCAACACTAAACACACTTTGTTTGATTTTGCTCCCTCCTTATTCAGAACAAGCTAATGGCTTAATCTCACAAGTACAAATAGGATTGCAGCCTCTTTGCATTAACAACAACAAAAAGAAAAATCAGTGGTTGCCCGGTGATTCTTTTTAATGTTTTCACATTCTCCAACAGATTATAACTGGTGGATGCCCAGAACTTGAGGGTGTTGAACACTCATGACCACTTTTGATCGCATTGCAATTGCACAGGTTGCCTGATAGCCACCATTCTGAAAACAGTGACAGTCTGACTTGGACTGATTGCGGTCCCTCTCAGAGAGATTACTAGAAGTTTGCCAGTAACTTCTTTGTAATTTAGAGAGAATCTCCAGACAGATTTCAATCTGTATTCCTGCAGCCAGGTGTATTTGTATGGCATTTGTGTTATGGTTATATTCCTTTAGAACAGGAAGGATGTTGAATGTAGGGTTAGGGTTAGCATGTAATAATTAAATGTTACATGGATATAAGTTACGTTAAATGAGAATTTCGGCTGTAGTTAATTGCAAACTTGACTCCATTTGGTTGCTGACTGATAGCAGGTAAGCTGCTTCTGGCATATTTTAGTGACAGTGTTGGGATCTCACTTTGCATCAAAAACATAACTGAAGTGACATACTTCAAGTATCTGGCATAATTTGCCTTTGCAAATTATACCAGAGCTCACTGTCTTATTAACAGCTCCGTCTCTTTGGTCTTCGTGGTGTGTAAACAGACTCCTGCTCCATGTTAAACTGTGCCTGTGTCATTATCACTGCTGCCATTATTAGTTTTGATTAAAACTGTTAAATTTACATTATGGACCCCTGCTCGCTAAAACTGACATAGATGTTACCAGTGATGGGAATAACGGCGTTACAAGTAACAGTGTCACTAACGGCGTTACTTTTTTCAGTAACGAGTAATCTAACTAATTACTATTTCTATCGTTACAACGCCATTACCGTTACTAAGAAAATGCGGTGCGGTCACGTTACTATTTTTCAACAAACAGACGGTTGAAGCTGTGTTCAGTTTACCGCACCTTATATCAGTTGCACGTAGCTGTCTACCTAAGTAATCTGGCCGCTACAGCTTGTAGCAGCTGTGCGCTCCGGCGGAAGGCAATCACTTTCTGGCAGACGATCACTTTTTGGCACAACACCTGGAGCTAAGGGGGCAAAACAATCGCATGAGTGCTGCTGTTTGACTGAGGAAGAATAAAGTAGTCGTGGTAAGCCAATCACATGACCACTTCAAGATGACAAAGCAACAAGGTGACATATACCAGCTTTTAAATTGTGTTGATAGGCCACGTAAAACCAGAGTCATGATAAACAATATATACACAGTGTTTTTTCCTCAATAGTTTCGTCACGTTTACTGTCTAAGGACAGCGTTAGCAAGCACTCTCTGCTTATGACCAAAAAATAAAAAAAACAAAACAAAACAACAGCGCTTTCGTGTGGGTGGAAAAATGTACCATGTCGACCAATCAAAAATGATATGGCAACATGATATTTGGTTGTTTAGGAAGAGGAGGAAGTTTTAGGAGTGACGACGAGTGAGAGAGAGAGAGAAAGAAAGACAGCAGAGAGAGCGAGTTTTGAGATGTGAGAGAGTTGTGACATTTAGCATGTTTGGAGTGTCTAGTTAATGTGTTGTCTTGTGTAGTTAGTGTGTAGTGTTGTGGATAGTTTTGTGTTGTGTGTCAGAACAATGAGGGAACTGCTGAATCAAAACAGGAGCAGTGATACACCTACTGCTGTCAGGGCTGCAGGTATCAGGCTGTGATGTTCTCCTTTATAGTGGACAGAAATTTTTGGAGTGGCACAAATAATTTTTGTGGTATCTTACTGAATGCAGAACACCTGATTGTTATGTAAATAGTTTGAAATGGTTATAAAAAAAAGGGTAAAAGGTAAATGGCTGCAAATAACTTTGTTGATTTTAGATCAACTGTGTTAATACAGTATGTCAAAATGAAAACATAACTGTAAATTCAGACATGTGAGGTTGTGCTGATGATACCAAACAAGGCAAAGTAAATAGTTTTTAAAGGCGAAATGTAGAGGTCAAATCAAAAGTAGTTAAAAATGGCCAATTAAACATTTTTTTAAAGTAATGCAATAGTTACTTTTCAAATAATTAATTACTTTTAGAATCTTGTAACTCAGTTACTAACTCAGTTACTTTTTTGAAGAAGTAACTATAATTAATTACTTTTTGGATGTTACACTGTCTGTGTAGCTGGATATCAGAAGTAAGTGCTAAAAGTTTACGTTTTAAGGAATATGTGTAGCGCCATTGTCTTTCAGTATGGCGCATGACGTCTTGTGGTTTGTTGGTTGGTTGGCTGTGGCTAACAAACTTCCATTAGATTATGTTAGATCTAGAACCTAGGCACAGAAGCGACAAGTCAGAGGAAAATAAGGACACTAAAACTAAAAATTAGTCTAAGGAGATCACATTTGGGATGCAACAATAAGTTTTATGTTAAGAAACCGAGGATACACTGTCCACTTCCTTCCTGGCATCCATAAGTAAACAGCAGTTATATATAAACTAGTATTGAACACATAAAAACACACACGGCAAAATACACAAATTCAATACACTAAAGGACAATGCACAAAGCTAAAAGAGCTCTCTAATATAAGGAGAACAACATGATAGCTTACCCTTTTTGGATCTCATTGTAGAAATTATTTCACCTGAGAAGAATCCAGAACACAGCTGACGCGACAGCAGGGAAAAGGCAAATGAGTAAACCTGCTGCGCTCGGAAAGATTCCTGCGAAGTTCATAAAATGACATGTAAACTACCTGAAACAGGAGGCGGAACTATCAAAAGGTCTCTATCTCTACTACTCTATATTTTCCGTTGGCAAAGCCATTTTTGGTTTGTCCCTTGTTATTCACCAGCTCTGTTTGAGCTGTTAGAGTTTTTTTAAACACCAGATAACCTTCCTGATGAAACCCCAAAGAGAATCCATATCTCAAAACAGAAAGAAATATGAGTTGAAACCAATGACTGTAAAAAAATATGGACACCTAACAGCTCCCCCAAACAAAGCCAAAACATCTCTATCACCTGCTGCCATCTCGCTGGCAGCGACGTGCAATACTACTGATTTCTATTCCGAGCTGATAACAAGTAAAATTCAGGATGGCATCGACGAAACAGTATACTATAGAGTATACCTTTTATAATGAATAAAAGACATCAGACTTCTTGTTCTTATTAATTAGAAAGAATTATCATACAAGAAATAAAAAAAACACGAAAAGTCAGAACCTACATTTTCAAATCAATCATTCATTTAACAGTGAAAAACAAGTGTGACTGATTGAAAATAATATAACAACTGAGAAACATTTTATTGATACATGTTATATTGATCTATCTTATGTATGAAATATTATGAGTTGTAGCTTACAGCTACTGCATATATTTTAATGATACCCAGCCTACATAATGCTCTTTAAATACCCTACGCCTCATCTTTACCTGACTTAATCTAGTCCAACTGAATCCATGTGATCTCCAGGGGCACACATATGACCCCAAGCTAAACTAATACAGCTATGTAGTATAGCATGTATTTATTTCATTACTAATTTCATAACCATATTTGTGAATGTAAATTTGAGCAAATGGGATTCGGTAGTTTTTACCATATGAGGAAGTCCCCATTGTTTAAATGTCAACAGTACATCAACACTTTCTGAAATTCAGCAACACGTTGTCAACAGCTCCACATTTTCTCCCTCTGCACCTGGAAGCACACGAAGCATACTGAACCTGTCTCACTGTTGCAACAGTGAGAATAAAAAAGGGAAAAGGAAACAACTAATCTGTTAAAATGTTCTAAGACCTAGACTACATGCAATTAATGAAGGTGTTTCTCTAGCTTTTATTTTTTACAGTGTAAATATATTTTTACAGCAGTGCGGTATGTGAATAACAGGTTATAGTGAGGATGATGTCACCTGATACAGCAAATAACATCTGAGCTGAAAACGTCCCGTTTTATGTTTTTCCCTAAAAGTAGAGTCGGTTTTGATTTAGATATTTTAATGTGTTTACAGCTCAGTGTGTTGCTCTCTCTCTTGTTGTGGAAGTTTCGATTTAATAAAGCTGCAGACAAACGGTGAGCGTAGCTAACATCCTTTAATAAAAAAGAACAAAAACCCAAGCTTGGTGAGAGCAGCCATCACGGGACAAACGACAGTTTTCACACCTTCTCAAGGTCCATTCATGCACAGTGAAGTTGCAGCTTGTTGGAAACGCATCTCCTTCCATCCAGTCATGAGGATGGTGTTTTCTCCTTGCTGATGCCATTTGCATGTACTGCTGCTGCTGGTGGACCTCTCACTGCTCAGGATACTACAGTCTCTTGACCTGCCCTGTTGTTGCTTTTAGAATTGCATTTCTTGTCTTCAAGGAGAAGTTAGCGTCCTTGGAGCTTGCTTAACCAACTCATATCCCCTCTTTGGTTTTAAATTCTCCTTTCTTAAAACCCAGAAAGTGAGATTGTAGTTGTTGTAGGCTAAGAACCACAAAATCCTCTTCATAATATTATTGCTTATTTTCATCAACAACACTCCTATTTTGTTTCTTTTGTGTCCACCAAGGGCAGCTGGTGACCTGCAGTATCACCTTCTCCCAATAGTTGGAGACAATTCCCCTCTCACACACTTCCACACTGTCTCCTCTCCTTTTTTTTCTTTTTCCTTTGTTTTCATTGTTTTATTTCCCATTTTTCATTGTTTTCATCCCATTGTTTTTTATAGTTTTTCACCCACACATCAACCTATTAACTCACTTCTCAAACATCTCTTTTCCTTTCTCTCCAACTGCTCTTCTAACTTTCAACTGGTTCATGCTGAGTGAACCTTTTCCCACAAAACCCTTCTCTGCCATCTAACACAACATACTTTTAACCATATTTCTTACCATGAATATTATTAACATATCTATATCATATTTACTTGATTACATTTTTGATTCCAGTGTTGTATTGGTCTTCACAATCTGCAGCAAAAATAATAATGAGAGATAGGGTACTGTTTTCTTTTACACATGGGGGCGTAATTACAATCTGTATGTCTGAAACAGAGCTCTCTTGTAAATTGTGAATCTCAGTGGGACAACCTGTATAAATAAAGGTTAAATAAATAGAAGCGGTAATGTCAATGAAACATTAATTCAGTTATTACAATTTACTCTGGTTAACAAAAATGGTATTCCTGACACCTCAGAGTGCAGGAGAAGCAGCAGGTACGCCACCTGTTGAAATTGGAATGAAATGCACCAAAACTTTAGATTTTGTAGTGTACACATGACCTGGGTGTTTTGAACCTTGAAGATCCTTATTGTTTCAGTTCAGCTTATAGCCAGTGAGTTTATTTCATGTCTGGTACTGTTTAGTTGTTGTTCTGTGTTGCTGAGTCCTGTGTTTTGGGTCCACAACTCTGCCTGCCAAACACCTACATCCTTGACAAACATGTTACAGAAACAATTTTCATTTTCTTTTATTGTTGATATTAATATCACAGCATTTAGTGAATTAACAATGCATGTTCAGATGTACACAATATAACTACAAAGGACTAAACCAGTACCAGGTGAGGTACTTTCCTAAGCCAAATCACATCAGCAATGCAGAAAGTGTATTTTCCTTTACCTTAAAGGAAAATGTCATTAGATCAAGGAAAGGTTTATAATAATAATAATGAGGATAAGAAAATTGATAATGACTTAGCAAATAGGAGGCGCACTGCAGAGGAAATCTGCTCACACTTATTCTAGACTCCTTCACAACGTTGCAGAGGGTGTCTGATATGTTCACACTACAGTTTAAGATGGACTGCAAAATGTGCATATTGGTTTACTTCAGAATGCTATTATTGATGTAATTTGTGCAAGTCGTATGAATGAGAACGACCAGTAAAAATCATCACTTCATTACTAAGGAACATATGGAATCAGTTAGTGTAAAATAAATACCTGAATCTTCTAACAGCTGAGAAAAGAAACCCTACACTGACGGATATATATATACATGTAGCCTATAAACAGTATTACTAATGTAAATCGCATTATACAGAACCTTGATTAATATAACTTATATAAGCTTATATTCTTCCTGCAAGGCAACAACTTTGCAACTTTCTTACAACAGCATGATGTTCATTGTTGACCTGAGTGTTTAACAGGCTGTTGTTACAAGTTCAAAACATATCAGAAGGTTATGGCATTCGGGGGTACGTCATATGATTAACATTTACATGATCAGCATCAGTTATATAAATTATTTTATTTGTTGGGATTCACTCTTTTAGCTTTAAATCAGCCACATAAGGCTTGTTTTTTGTTTCATTAAGTCTGCTTCTGGAGTCTGCATTTAGATTTGCTACACTTCTTTTCATGACATATTATTAATAATGAAAACATATGTTAGTAGGAACATCTTACAATATTACATATAAACTACACAAACATGGGAGCATCTTGATGAGTTGGTAGTTGTGTTCAAACTACTTGCTTGTGGTAGCCGTTTCACTGGTTGCCATAGCACGGGGATCTTTAGTCTTTCTCAGTGACATCGCAAACCACAGGAATATGAAGAATCCTGCATGACACAAGGGAGAAGTAGTAAAGACTGTGCCTGGTTACAGTTCATGCATACAGATTACAAACATCCATGGTAAAATTGAAAGCAAGTATTTCATCATTCAGCAGGTTGTGCAGACCTTGCAATGAGTTCAGGATGCAGAAGAGGTAGAGGCCAGGAGTGGTCAGATAGCCAAAAGAGAAGAAGATCAGGCCCCAGGTAATGCCGAGCAGAGTGATGACTCCCAGCAGAGTACAAATGTCTTTCTTGGCTCTGTCACGGTTGTGCTGTCCAAACTGATTTGCCAAGCATAAAATGACACATGACATTATAGAACATCTGACAAGCAGCAAGAGAACTTGAAATCTGTTTTAAAACTCATTGTCAGTATTCTTATCTAATCAGGGAAATCACAGTTCTTATCCAGTTTATGTAAAATTGTGCTCTTTAAACTAACATGACTTTTAAATGTGTTTGAACAGTGACCACTAAAACGCTTCCTGTCTACTGACTGAGATAGCATCCTTTTTTCAGTTTGTGTATTATCTTTAGACTCTTTTATTCACTTATACTGCATGCTAAATGGAAATTGATAACATACAAGCAAGCACTTTGACACAAGGAAGAGGTATCTCACTTACAACTTGAGTAAAATTCAAAAAATAATGCACGTTGCCAGTGCTACCCCTCAGCCTCCTCGTAGATAACCCTACGCTATAAAGCTGCAAATCCTAGGTGATTTTTAGAAAGGCTGACCTCTGACCTTGAGGCCAAGGTCACCAGGATTTGAACTTGTCCAAGATTTTTAGCAGCTACACCTACAGTGCCAATTTCAAACCCAACGTTGTCTTATTGCTGAATTTTGGCATTGAAAATCTTAGATGTGCATGGCTGTGTGCCCATCAGCCTTTTATGGTTGAGGGGTAAAAAACAAATCTAGGGACAGATAGGCAGTGGCATTACATTGGAAGGTATTCATTAAGACAAATATTCTCAGTGAGAAGCAGGCAAAAAACAAATTCCATACTGTTCTAAAAAAGTCAAACATGGGAAGATCAAAACTACACACTAGGAAAACAACAAAAATATAAGACGCACTAGAAAATCTAAATGAACAAGGATGCAAGAAAATGGGGAGCCTATATTTGCACAAGTGAGTGATTAGCTGATAGCTAACAGGTGAGACACACAGGTTACACTAATCAGGCAATTACTAAGGACAGAAAATTGATAGGAATACACAACGGTGAGCATTTACACTCAGGAATAGTTCATACCTTAAACCCATTACACAGTTTAGAAATGTACAAGAAGATGGATAAATGTTTATCAGAAAAACTAAATGACTGGTAACCCACTGTCACTTTGTTTATCCTTTGAAATAAAGATGCTACTGAATATTTAACACATGTTCATTGCGGCCTTTTCAAGGGACTGCCAATGGAGAAAAATGTAGACATTAATAAACTTTTCAAGATTTAAAGATGCATTATAAAGATTTAAAGATTAACCCATACCTCTTTGACACGGCGGAGCATCAAAATATGCCAGAGTGTTATCACAAATAGGATCACGTTAAAGAGGAACACCAAGCCGAACAGCACAATTGTAGTCACCACCTTCACTGTCTCATTAGTTATATAACATCTACAAAGGAAGTGATTACAGATCATATTTTAATCTCTCTCACATGCCCAGGTGATTTAGAGTCACATAGTAAGAGTGCATGTAGGTGGAACTACTGACATTCAGAGCCAAACAATTGTGAGATTACATGTTAGGTTAAATAGGATTTTATGCCTTTCCCTTTTTGAGCTTTTATTGTTTAAATAAATCACTCCAATGCGCATACAAAACAGTTTGAGTACAATTATGTTGAGGTGTTACATGCATTCACATTTGTTCCTTACATTATAGTGCTGGTGGAGTTGTCCACAGCAACAGGACCATAAAAACTTCTGTCTATGATCACCACCACTGACACAATGATCGCAGGAACTCCTGAAACACAAGAACTGAGCAGTCATTTCAAAGTTAGCAGACTGATAATAACAGCTTCCTGCTTAAATGGCTCCACTCACCCCATCCCACCACACTGAGTTTGAGCAGGTATCTCTTGATGTAGATGTTGAAGACTTTGACTAAGAGAAGGTAGAGGTGGAATCCTTCCAAGGCCATCCAGCTGAAAGTGGCCAGCAGGGAATAGTGAAGGACAAGAGCCATGTAGAAACAGACCCCAGTGGAGGACACTGCTGCCACTGTGGAACTTAGCAGGAAGTGCAGGTTGAGGATGATGAGAGAAATTGCAAGATTGATGTGGACCTTCATAGAAACATCTAGTCTGAGTGTTCTGTTAGACATTGGAGACAGAGTAAGTGGCAAATTTAGTGGTCATGTCATGGAAGAAAGCCATATCAAGTGAAGAAAGAAGAATGGGATGGTTGACAGAATTACTAACATAATAAAAACTGAACGAATTGCGTTTGCTGTGAAAAGAATGTATTTCCTTTTATTAAAGTAATGAATAAAGATGGAAATTCACAAAGACTAACAAACAAACAAACAAAAAGAACAAACAAGACAGAAAGAAATGAGCAGAGGCTTAGTAACAAGAGCCTGATACTAATAATGCGAGAGAGTAGACGACTGATAAATGCTGAAAGAATGTCATCAAAGAAAGTTACCTATTTGAGATGAAGAGCAAAACCGTGATGGCAAGGGCAAAAAGAGAGACACTACAACCAATTTGGGAAATATACGTCAATATTATTGCGTCTTTTTCTGAGACAGGTCCAGAAACCTGTGGAGAAAACACATATTTACATTAGCTTACTTGTAACCAGAATGTTGCACACAGGCCACAGAAGTTAAACACAACTAACACACTGTTTTCATCATTAACACACTAAACACTCAAAATTGAAAACATATGTTGCAACCTCTTCTTCTGCTTTTTGCTAGATTGAATACAGCTTCATCCAAGAAGATGTATTCATGAGGGCTAACCACTGAGTCAAGCTCAAAGATTCTCTGTACACAACAAACTAATTTTAGTTCTGTAAATGAAATAGTATGATGTATACATGTGGTATGTATACAAGTATACTTATAACTAAATGGTATTTTGCTTGGAATTGAAAGACGACCACATGAGGGTGGAAGAACACGCGTGTGCTCACAACACCAGGAGACACTTACTGTGGATATGGTCCGTCAGAATAATGCAATTCGATTGCATGAAATACAGCAGTGGAGCATCCCATAACATTTGGGACAATGTGATCTTTCACTGTGGTCCAAGAATATGCAATTGGTTTCACAATGAGCAACATTTTATCAATGTGTTTATTCCACCATACTTTTTGGACCCTATTGAGGAGTTTTTCTCAGCATGGAGATGTAAAGTACACGACCGAAACCCTTACACACAGGAAAATCTACTTTAAGCATTGAATGGAGCATGTGGTGAGATAGGAGTGGGATCTTCCCAGGGCTGGATTTTGGCATGCGAAACGATTCTTTCCTCCTGTGGCCTGACCCAGCACAAAGGCATGATGTGAGGCAGAATAAATTATCTTAATATGTTGTAAAAAACATATGATTTTTTAATGTATACATATTTAACCTTTTTACTGCAGTTCTTTTTTTGTTACAATGTGAGTACAAGAATAAATGAATGACTAGATATTTCCAGCTATCCCACAATGTTTTGTATTTATTTCTGTAGTGTGTAATCATTGCTAACTTGTGTTTGCACATTGGCTGGTTTTGTGTGGCTTTTGACAGTAGTGGTTGATTTTGAGTAAAGTTAAAATAGTTTTGGGTCAAATATTTGGTTTTGCAAGACAAGTTAAAGGTTATGTGAGTGTAGCTTGAATTTTACAGTTTGTGTTTAGTGTTTTGACACAAAGAGATGAGATTTTAGGAAATGTGTTTTAGCAATTCAGAAAAACTGTAAAAAAACGCTGCAAAAGCACAGAAAATAAAATGGAAGTTGAATAAATCCAGTGGAAATAGAAAAACCAAGAAAAATCTATATGGGGACACAGTAACATGACAAACCAGCTGGAGAAGCAACAGAAACCAAAACTTGGAGATACAGAGCTGGGACATGCTTAAAATAAGCAGAGGGTTCAGTGTTGGGAGGGAGAAAAATGTAGACACGTTTTCTTTTAGCTGTCTACTGTTAACTTGTCACTTCTGCAGCAGTTCTGTCATGTTATTGTCTCCTATGATTATTTTTTTTTTTTAGCCTTGATGGAATTATTTCTATTTCTGTTGTGTTTTATTCAACTATCATTGTGTTTTGTGGGCTTTTGAAACATTTTTCTATCTGGTGGTGTTTTTGTACGTTGCGATGCATTTGACCTCTCAGGGTCTCTCAGGACCTGCTATCGTGGCAGTATCAATCCACCCACCTCTAGGATCAACTCAAACTGTTAGATGCTTGGATATCATAGCAGAGCTAAACCTCTTACAACTAGGTCTAGAGCTCCAACATAGCCAAGCTGATACCAGCTGTTGGACATTTCTTTAACATTCAAATGTAAAACACTAAACAAAAGAAAATGAACATTAATGAATTTGAAATATAGAGATAAATTTAGAATTTCTGTGATCTTATACTTAGCATCTCTATAAAATCTCAATGTTTTTGTTAAAGTAAAATCTGTTTTGACTGTCAGATGTTTACTCAAGTAAATCAGTCTGTTAACTTTGATCAAGTTTTCAGCAGCTTTTTAATCTGCACTTTTATCCCTCTGAGTTAAACTAGTGGCTTTTTACTGTATTTTTTACTTGTTTTACTAGGCTGTGGTTGTCATGAGGCTGTGAATCACTTCCAGTGTGTATGCAGCTTTAGCTTCACATCACAGCCATCTAGGAGAGGGTTTTTTTTCTAAAATCATTCTAGGAAGATTACTATGCATTACTCTAGTGATGTTTTCAGTGGTAAGTTTTCATTGATATACAGGATAATGTAGTTCCTTTGCCAACTGACTTTGGGTCAGTTGTGTTTAAACAAAATAACTGATGCCTCACTGACTGATATGAATGGCTAAAGCTATTATGGGACATAAAACCTAAACATTGGTTAGGGTCAGAAAAAGGCTCTAATGGTTATTTGTTATAATAAGTTTAAACATGGTGGTAACAGGCATGTCTGCCCCTCCTCCTACACACAGAGGGAAGAAGGGAGCAACATTAAACAGCTATGCACTTCTTCAGGTCACCAGCACTAAAATGTACAGGAGTCAAGATATTCAAAGAAGTCATCTCCACTCCAAATGAATAGCAGCTCTTGAATTCAATTTTATATAACGAAGAAAGTCAATTCTACCAATGCGAACACAACATAATGGGAGGTGTTCACAGGAACAGATTAGATCACCTAATACGTGTCAGATACGAGGCTGACTCATCTGAATGACATCAAACTCAGCAACACACTTACTCAAATCTCCAGTACCACAGCTGCAAATGCTTGTTGAACAACCAACCAAAAGGATTTCTTTTTCAAAAGAAATTATGTTGCACATTTGTTGTTAGATTTGTATTGTTGATTGTCATTTATGCTCAGAAATATTTACTCATATATGCTTAGAAGTATATAATCATTTGTAGATTGAAAGAATGTCTCATCCTAGGAGGTCTGTAACAACTCTGTGTAGCATGAAGAGGGGAGTGCGTTCACTCCTCTTCAGAGTGTTCTGGCATAGATCACACACCTCCTAGGAGAGGTCGTATCTTCTCTTGCTGATATATGGTATAGCAAACACACGTATATCTGTTTGAGTCTAAGTGCCTTTTGTTTAGATGGACGGCTCTGGGGAGTCTTCCTGGGGTCACAGGTTGACCCCACATACACACACACACACACACACACAAGGTATTCTTTGTTCACATGTATACCTATAAGAGGTCATATGTTAATGAACCTATGCATATTCATGGAACCACAATAAAAGAGCAGTGTTACGGGGGAACGGACGAGAGCAACTGGGGTCAAGCGAAGGAACGGCGCCTGTCCAGTTCTCTCCCGTGCACGTGAAACATTAAGAATGTTGCCTACTTGTGTCTTGCTTGCTGTGTAATCACATTGCCTTCAACGTTCCAGCGAATAGGTTCAAGCTACAAACCTATCATTAATTGGTCCTTCGAGCCGGATCCCTGGAGTCGGCATTCACCGAGGAGAGAACCCTGACGTCAGCGAGACGTGAGAATTTGTCATCGGGCCGGTGGATTAGCTGTCTGTTTTCTCTCCCCGACGAATGACGATCGGCGGGATCCGAGGCTGATATTACACGCTAAGCAACGCCGAGTAAGTTGGAAGAGTTGACTGGGTTAGTGTCCCAGAACTGGGTTAGGGTCCCGAGAGAGAGGTTTTGGAGAAATCGCCCAGGGTTTGTGTCCCAAGCGTCCCTTCATTGGGCTTTGTCGCGCGGCTGGGTTAGTGTCCCAGAACTGGGTTAGGGTCCCAGAACTGGGTTGGTGTCCCGAGCGGTCCGGTGTGGGTCCGGAGTAGGCCTATTTTGTGCTGTTGGGTGGATGTGTTTGTGTGAGTGGGTGCAGAGCAGAACACGTGGTCTGTGACAGCTGTTGTTGTTATCATGGGTTCCCGAGCAAGTAAGACTGCCTCACAGGGAGACAACACATTTTTGCAAGAATTTACTCCCAACAGTGCGAGGTATTTATATTCTCATAACTGTCATGAGCGTAAACTAGTCACGGGAGAATCTCAAATGTTAGAAGTTTTCAGGAAA
The DNA here is from genome assembly GCF_001858045.2 of Oreochromis niloticus. Lineage (NCBI taxonomy): Eukaryota > Metazoa > Chordata > Actinopteri > Cichliformes > Cichlidae > Oreochromis > Oreochromis niloticus. Next base: position 35,873,006 of record NC_031965.2, read on the forward strand.
ACAGCAGCCTTGAAGAGTGTGTGGAGAAGGCCAGCCCACATCAGCAGCAGTTAAGCTATGCTCTGGTGAATGGCTTCCCCCACCCCGTGCTGACACAAAATGTTTAGATGATTCTTTAGATTGCCCTGATCAACAATGGCCTGTGCTCCAGACCATTACTTTAACCAGTTGTTAACAGTAATCTGCATTAAGCTTAAGGTTGCTCAAATTCAGTACAATGACATATGAGATGAAGTAAAATAGGTAAATATTTTACCTCATTACGTGCATAGAGGCACTTGACCTGTTTGAAAACTGTCATCCTAATATGAGCCATTGTTGAGATATAGAGCACACCTATGAAAACAACTAATATGTTGAACCCTGTGTGAAACAGCTGAAAACTACATGATGGAGAAGCTGAGTTGAATATGAAAATGTAAGTCTTTGCCACTGTGGGCAAAGCACGCAACCACTGTGTGAGGTTGTGTTGCTGTCTCTTCTGAGCTGATGAGCAAGCTACACATGATCAGATCAGGAGCTGGCTGAGAACTCATCAGAGAGGGGGGAAGAGAACTATGATAACTCGAGTATGTAGCGTATCCGTGAGTTCAGCTTCTTCTTTCAGATGCGCAGCAGTTTTCCTGGATCTTGATTCATGTGTGTAGAGTGTTCATAGCATCAGCATCATGTTTTTGTTTATTTGTTTTGTTGGGTTGAAAAATAATTAAATAAACTTGTGATCATACTTATGGATCACCATGGCACATATCATCAGCCATATGATTTATTTATGCAGATGAAAAAAAGTGAGTGTGAATGTGCCTGACGTCGCAGTGTGTGTGTGCGCTGTGTAAACGTAATTGTCACAAATTGTGAGAGTGGTGATTCTGCAGGTCACCAGCTAGTGTAAAGAAAAAAAGAGTAAAAAAGAGACAGAATCTACATTGTAGATGAAAAATCATAGGAAAAAGTTTTGTGTCTATCAGCCAAGAACAACTACAATCTCATTTTCTGCTTTTAAGAAAGGAGAGTTCTGTGTGTTGGTTAAGCAGTGATAATAATAATGGAAATGTCTTAGTTTTGTCACTTTCAGATGAAAAGCAGACCTGGATCGATTTTTCACATGCAGCAGTCGGAAGAAAGTTATAGTTTAAGATCATTGGAAATGTTCAGGCCAATTTTTGGGCTAACTTATTTACAGCACCATGTGTCCCTCAACCTCACAAGTGAGCTCTCACTCCTCCCTGAAGACAAGGAATGCAGTTCCAAAGAGCAATAATATGGCAGATAAAGAGACAGCAGCAAAGTCCTGAGCAAAGAGTCCCAGCAAGCAGCAGCAGTGTGGACAAACAGTATCAAAGAAGAAGAGCAAACCATCATCCTGACTGATTGGATGAATGACACTGTGTTTCCAGCAAGCTGCAAATTCACTGTGCTTGTGAAAAGGACGTTTGAGGAGAACTGAGGAGACTGTTGGAGTTTGACATTTGCCACCTTTGGAGAAAATGGCAAGAAGAGACAGTGGAACACAGGACAAAGCTGAAGAAGAACTGCCGGCTGTTGGACTGTTGAAGTGGGAGAGGACAACAGAGTGAGAGGAGGTAAGAACACAGAGAGTGCTGTTGTTTAATGTGGGAAATCAAAATTTGGGTTAGCAAACCTGGGGAAAAGAAAACTGACTGTTTAAGTGGAGAATTGTGAAGGAATCTGAAACACTGCAAAAAGAAACATATACAAAATCACACACACAAGCAGAACATGCATTAACCCTACTAACACAAACACAAGAGAGCTCATGAAGAGTAGACAACATCTTAAGCATGTGAGTCTGTTTATCATCTTGTCCAAGTCACTTAGTGTGATGAGAAGTGATGCAGAGATCATTGGACTCACAGCACATTAGTTGAAAATGATGATCAATGAATGGCAGAGAAGTGTGTAGGAAAGGCAGCTTTAAGAACATGCCCTGCTGGAGTTGCAGCTCCACAGACATTGATTAAACCTGCCTAATAACACACACACACACATGCAATGAAGATCAGCTTGTTATCTCTCATCAGTGTTAAAATAGTGTAAATTTAACAGAGACTTGTTATCAAATGCTGAATTTATCCAATGCTGACAGTTAACTAACTATGTTGCAGGACAGCAGTTTAACTTTTGTGGGAAAAAAAATTCTGGTTTGACCAACCAGTGATCAGACAATAAATTTAGTTGTTAATATAGTAAATTGGGAGATGCTTTCTGCTTCATTGATGCAGCACAAGTAATTTACTGTATGAGGGAAATACTATTTTTGTGATAATATTTTGAACATGGTCAAAGGAGTTTGCAAAGAAAAGCGTCTGGACTTCTTTAAGTTGCTTGAAGACGTTTCACCTCTCATCCGAGAAGCTTCTTCAGTTCTAAGGTCAAATGGCCGAGAGTCCCAGATTTAAACCCAGTGGGAGTATCCCCCCAAAGAGGGACAAAGGACCCCCTGGTGATCCTCTAATCACATGCGCCAAGGTGTGAAAGCGGGTGTGGGACCTAATCAGCCAGGGTTTCGGGTGAGCCCATTGTGAAACCTGACCCCACCTTGTCATGTGAATTCCTGAGGTCAGATGGCCCAGGATGTGAGTGGGCGTTAAGGCGTCTGGGGAGGGAACTCAAAACTGGATTATAGATGGCAGACAGTTGGTGTCGTACACCAACTGTCTGCCACCAACTGTCTGTGTACGACACCAACAGACAGTTGGTGTCGTACACCAACTGTCTGCCACCAACTGTCTGTGTACGACACCAACAGACAGTTGGTGTCGTACACCAACTGTCTGCCATCTATAATCCAGTTTTGAGTTCCCTCCCCAGACGCCTTAACGCCCACTCACATCCTGGGCCATCTGACCTCAGGAAATCACATGACAGGGTGGGGCCAGGTTTCACAATGGGCTCACCCGAAACCCTGGCTGATTAGGTCCCACACCCGCTTTCACACCTTGGCGCATGTGATTAGAGGATCACCAGGGGGTCCTTTGTCCCTCCTTGGGGGGATACTCCCACTGGGTTTAAATCTGGGACTCTCGGCCATTTGACCTTAGAACTGAAGAAGCTTCTCGGATGAGAGGTGAAACGTCTTCAAGCAACTTAAAGAAGTCCAGACGCTTTTCTTTGCAAACTCCTTTGACTACGATGACCTGGATGACTGAGAACCTTCACAGATATTTTGAACATGCATTTCTGTTGTCCTGTCATCTTAGTGGGTTAATAGCTGATATGCAAATTAGTTGATAGTTCTTAGATCAATGAAAGGTGACTGAATTCTAGCACAAGTGAATGGGATGTGTTGGAGTGGAGACTCTAAAACACTGAGTTTCCTGTTGTGATGTGCGAGTGAATCCTGTACCCAGATACACAACTCTGAATACATGAGAACAAACTTCTTTTGCGAAATGCATGACAACATGTCACATGTTTTATGATGAAGGGGAAAAAGGAAAACTAAATAAAATCTGTGGCCTAAATGAGTAAAAAGTACAGTCCTGGGGATTAAAATTCATAGCTAATAAGACATGAGGCTTATGTTGTGTGTTGTGCGGCTAATGGTTGGGTTGGTTTTGAATTAATCTAGCTGATGATTTTTCTTTTGTTGTGAAGTTGAGCCTGCCAATTAGTATGATGGTATGATAAACCATGCTAATGGTATGATTTACCCTCCTGAGATGAGGAGCGTGTGTCATGACTTAACGAGGCCTTTTTATTTTGATACTTTTACAGTGCACTGAAAGTTTTGTTTGATGATCTCTGTTTGAGCAGATCTGCACGATTAGAACTGAAGCGCTATACGACGCGTCGTCGAGAAAATTGTTGCAAGTGAATTTCTCCAAAAGATTGCAATGGGCTCTGGAGAAAGCCACTTATATGGGACAATTAGAAAATAGGTCCCTACCCAAAAAAGGATTAAGCAAGATAATCCCATATAAAGTTCTTCTTTTCTTTTTGAAATGACGTCATTTTGCTAAGAGTGGAAACTAAAGGCGACAATAGGTTCCACTATCAGCAAAGAAAGAATGAAAGAATGCATGAATGAATGAGTGAGAGAAAATAAAATTGACTGACTGGTAAAAGCGGACAGAAACTGACAGACTGACTGACATCACTGTGCGAAGTTAACCCCCACCTGACAAAGGTGCAGACGAATCTATGTGTGTTTCTTTTTACAGGAGCAGAAAGATGACAACAACATTTGAGGTTGCGTGAGCTTTGGCCATACCGATTTAACCTTTTAAATGCCACTTTCTGTGTCTGTGCATCTACCAGGGGTGTTATTCACTACCTTGTGTTGCTCACAGAGGTAACTGTGAGAAAGTGTGTATACACCTGCGCAGCGCTAACTTTTCTACAGCATTACAGTTCTTCATGTGATTTGATCATGTGATTTATACCAGGACAGCTGGTTGATGTTTTTTACTACAGGATTTCTGGGTTTATGTGTGAAGAAAACTGTGTTTACAGGTCATGAGTTGGTGATGCTGTTACACTGTGTTGTTGGGAAAATGTGAAGGTTACTTTGACGATGTGAATAACATGTGAGACATTTCCTGTGTTGAAACTAGTGTTACTTCTTTCCACAGCTATGGATGGCTAACTTTATGGTCTTTTTATAGCACCTCTGGAACCTGTCAACTTCTGCCTGATCACCAGGATTATCCATGTGTGTTGCTAATGTTTGTTTTTCTAAGAGTGCATGTAGAGGATTCAGCAGAGACGGACAAGTAACATGAGAAAGCAACTAAGAGATGCAGTGTTTATGGAATAGTTTGATATGGGGCTCATTAGCTGGCCACTACTGAGCTCCTAGTGTTAAATACATGGAGTGACTTTGCTTAAGGGAAGTCACCGATTACATTAATGTTAACTGAGTACATGGGATGATCCATGTCTGAGGCAAATTATGCCAATAATTGTAGTTTACTGATTTGAGAAAACCTGCACATGATACTTGTCCTGTTGATGCTTTATTACTCTAATGTTACAATTGTTTATAAGTGTGGAGTTTGATTTCACTTCCAGATCTTGTTTTCCAGGCCATGATGGTGTGTATGATGGCTCCAGGCAGAGCCAGATGTTGAGCACACTTACTGTGCAAAACACACTAACATCTTTTATTGCAGGGTTATGGTGCTGCTCCAGAGGGGGAGACGCCCTGATGTTGCCTGGGACATGATCTAGCTAACCTTTTTCTTTCAGACAGGAATCTGGTTTTGATGAGTTGACTCATGGGAGTGTCCATGCGTCAAGAGGAGGGGTCCAGAATTACATGAAACTATGTTTTCTAAACTATGTTTTTTAAGATTGTTGCAGTGATTTGTGTGATTAACAGTTCCTCAACGGGTATTAAACCTATGCAAGTGGTGCATCTGTGTTCAGATGAGGCTTTGATGGGCCATAAATGAAGCTCACTGAACTAAAGAATGTGGTTTGATGATGCTTTACATGCTTTCCAAATAGAAGTTTTTCCTCCTAGCAAGGAAATACAGGTGCAGCAGTTAAAGTATTGCTGAAAGGAATCTCCTGAGAAATCTTCTGAGGCCCAGTGAGAAGCGAGAACCCATTCCAGGCAGAGCTGACAGCCCAGGCAGTGGTTGAGGTCAAAGGTCGAGCTGTTTGGGGCCCATCATGAGATCAAATTTCGGAGCCACAGCAAGGACCACGAAGCTGCGTTGGAATGAGAGCTGTGCCAAGGGGGCTTTCCAGAGGCCAACAGAGGAGATTGTGGACAACAGACGGGCACCTGAAGGATGAGGGGAGCGTGCCAAGCTCCTTCGACAACGCAGGGGGAGTCCAAGGATGACATCATGATTCTGTGAGAAGCACAGGAACCAGAAGCTATGGTGGTGATGATAGCAGTTTCCTATGAACATCACCTAATGCTGTGTCACTGTACTGTGCATACGATGGCACACTGAAGACTGCTGTGATCATAACAGCAGTAAGATAACTGGATCCAGTACCCTTTCCAGGGTTTTTCCTGCAGAGGATGGACAATGGAGGAGTCATAAATATCCCCCACAGGATGGAGGCCTGAAGTGAGGTGATGGGGGTTGGCAGAGAGGCCATAAAACTAGAGTGCTGAAGAGGTCTGCAGCTTTCACGATAGCTGAGACCGATGTTGACAAACAACAAACTCAACTGGTATGTTTGAATGTCTATTCTATATACATTTGGACTCTGGTCCTATGAACAGTGATGGAAACAACTGGAAGACACATTTATGACGTCCTGCAGAACTTAAACCACTCTGCAGAGAGACGTGCGATTTACATGTCTTGCAGAGGAGCACCATCAAGCTGGAGTGTTTTTGAAAATGTTAATTTCTCTTATGACCATTAACAATTCACTTGTTTGCTCGTAGGATGCAGTTTACCATTGGGTGAGAAATTGGATAACTGCTAAAATATTTGTCAGACTGTGTGCGTTGACATATGCTGAGTATAAAAATGTTTGCATTGACACTGTCAGACATGACGTATTCATAACTGGGTACTTTTCTAGCATAATTGCCAAAAGGGGGGAAATGTTAGATTTGTATTGTTGATTGTCATTTATGCTTAGAAATATTTACTCATATATGCTTAGAAGTATATAATCATTTGTAGATTGAAAGAATGTCTCATCCTAGGAGGTCTGTAACAACTCTGTGTAGCATGAAGAGGGGAGTGCGTTCACTCCTCTTCAGAGTGTTCTGGCATAGATCACACACCTCCTAGGAGAGGTCGTATCTTCTCTTGCTGATATATGGTATAGCAAACACACGTATATCTGTTTGAGTCTAAGTGCCTTTTGTTTAGATGGACGGCTCTGGGGAGTCTTCCTGGGGTCACAGGTTGACCCCACACACACACATACACACACACACACACACACAAGGTATTCTTTGTTCACATGTATACCTATAAGAGGTCATATGTTAATGAACCTATGCATATTCATGGAACCACAATAAAAGAGCAGTGTTACGGGGGAACGGACGAGAGCAACTGGGGTCAAGCGAAGGAACGGCGCCTGTCCAGTTCTCTCCCGTGCCCGTGAAACATTAAGAATGTTGCCTACTCGTGTCTTGCTTGCTGTGTAATCACATTGCCTTCAACGTTCCAGCGAATAGGTTCAAGCTACAAACCTATCATTTGTTATGTTTAAAAATGTGCTAAAATGTTAATAAATAAATAAATAGATAGTAGATTTCTTTGAAATTATTGTTTGTTTTGCTATGATCAGACAAAAATAAAATAAATGAATCGATCCTGTATTAATTTGGTTTTGTATATCCTGAATTCCTCTTTATATAATCAATGAGTCCAGTCTTACTGTGAGGAGTACACCAAAGTACGTGAGGTGGTCACAGGAACAGGTGACATTACTCTGGTTACGTGTCCAAAGTGTTTCACAGCCATCCTCAATATAATCTGGTAAGCAAAACAAAGAGATCCATTATAGATAAGATGCCACCAATGAATTACATAAGTTCAATTTTTAGGTCCCTATTGAAACCATAAACCTCAATTATTCCTATTCATAAAATAACATATTTGGGTCACATGTATTCATGACAGATGTGATTACTGGTTACTCACTTCCTGTTGACAAATTTAAGAACTGACAGGAGAGACTCTGGTTTTCCTGTAACACAATTATACTGCATGTTATGTTATACATATTATATCATATTTAGTCACATACACAATGCATTCCATATGTTATTTAATACTATAATATGTAAAGTATGAATGGAATAAATGATGAAATGAAGTTGCTCTTACATTTATATTTTTGGTAACCGGCATGGTTATGTTGACACGTTCACGTAGTCCTGATATCTTCTTCTTTTGTACAATCAGGCCAACTAGTTTTCGATTATAGAGTTTATGTGCCACTTCAGACAGATTCTAAAATACAAGACACATTGATATTAATGGGAAAGTGTGTCTAAAACATGCATCATGTAAGATTTTCTCACTATTCTAAAGTGCTTTTAAAGTATCCAAAAGGAAAAGACCCCCAGTGATGGTTATTTCTTACTGGTGTACTTAAATTCCTACAAGTTTATCTAAATGTATATTGATTTACATTTGGTGTATTGTTGTAAACAGTAACTGCAGAAGAGCATCCACTTTGCACAACTAGCATATTCCTCTAGCATATTGGCGTGAATGACCAAAGAGCATAGTGACCAATTTTTTTTTCTAAAAGAATAAAAAATATATGTATGTGTTTCCAGTGTCTTTTATTCAAAGCATATGTGAATATGTATTTGTGGTTAGTGGCAGAACTGCACAGACATATCATGAACCACATCACTCTGGTTTTAACAGTTCACAGTAATCAGCTGTCAATTAAATAGCTGTTTTAACCTAATTTATTGCAGTGGCATTAATAAGGACATGAAAACCATGAATAAAATTCCTGAAATGTCCATTGTAGAGTTCAAAATTACTGCCCAAATACACACACAAGTACAGCCATAAATGTTACAAATGAATGATAGTATGTGTTCTAAGAAGACTCATTCAAAGATGAAATTACTAACAATGATGATCTTGTCACAGCGCATTATTCTGTAGGAAAAACTGAGGCCTGGAATCCATGTGAATAATGGAATTAATGGCAGCGACAAACTGATTTCAAGCCAGAGTGCTATTTAGAGGCAATATTTCTTTAATCTTGTTGGGATACAACAAACAAAACTAACCAACCATGGTAGTTAAATAATACAGTGTAAATATTAGACAGAATTAGTATAGATCAGGGGTCGGCAACCCACGGCTCCGGAGCCTCTTTCATCCTTATACTGTGGCTCCACATGGCTTGGGAAAATAAATTATGAGAATTTAACTGAAGTGTAATTTATTTGCATTAGTTCTTTTTTAAAATTGTAGTTCTAAATTAGAAGATTAGTGTGATCTTGAAATATTAAAATAAAATTATTAACTCGTGTTTGAAACAAGGAATGCCATCCCCGACACATAAACATGAAGTAATGTGCATTCAGATTCATGATGATCTTCGGATCCACAGATGTATGTGAGCAGCTATTTTCCACTATGAACTATGTTAAAAACAAACACCGCTCACGCCTCACAGATGACAGCTTACAGTCCTGCGTAGATGAAAGTGACTTCGTACAGCCCCGATTTGCAGACGATGTGCGCAGAGGTTCAGGAGCAGAAGTCCCATTAACCAGGTAAAATAAATATTTATGCAGATATTTAGCAAATATTTCTTTTTCATTGTTTAGTGAGATTGCTTTTTTTCCAAGTTATTTTTTAAATTCAGGTCAAGGCTCCGCTACACGCTCTGAAAGCCCATAATAATGCCAATAGTTATAATTGATTGGTAACTGAGAATTGGCCACATTCACAGCTGTATTGACTCGTTGTGGATGCGGTCTATTTCATGTTTAAGGACTCTAATTAACAGATCTAATTAACAGAGGAAACAGCGACAGTAAGGGAAGAATATGCAGTGCCACACTATCAGATGCCAGTGACGGTTGAGCTCAGTGATGGATCAGGTGAGCTGGATTTTACGGCTGAATCAAGACAAATTCCCCTGCTGTGGTCAGTGAGGGAAAGACAGTGGGGAACAAAAGGAGTTGCAAATGTGAAGTTCATATTAACACACAGGTTTTGTTTGTAGGCAGTTCTGCGGATGCAGGCACTGGGCAGAGCCAGGAGTTCAACAGATTTAAGATGATAACTAAATTAATTTCATTCCGCCACACAGGGTGGCAGGGCTGGAGCAACGATACTCGAGAGGAGAGTTTCTGATGTTGTCTGAGACATGATGTCACTAACCTTTTCTTTCAATTTCCTAGTTCTGGTGAATTTACACATGGGAGTGTGTCAAAAGGGGGGAATTCGAGATTTAACATGAAACAATGGTTTCTATGATCATTTTTATAAGTTTACTTGTGTGTTAAATAATTAAGGTACGGTAAAATTTAAGATTATAATGACCCAGAAGTTTCCAGAATTCCAGACTTTTTCTAGAGAACCAGTGAGAAGCATAAATCATTTCACACGTTCAAACGTATGAAACGAGGGAAAACGTTAGGATTGAGAATGTTTTATAATTATTTTCATACACACATTGCAAATGTGCTCATGAGAGTTGGCACTCAGTCTTTGAAGGCCATAAGCTTCATTTGGCGTGACTGTCAAAGACTGGCAAACACGCTTACACACATAGATTATGATTAGACAAAGTCTCTGGGTCAGAGAGTCCCAACCATGATATTCTAAACCAACTTTGAATCACTGGAAGAACAATGGATAATAACATTAGATTATCTTTTTTTTTTTTTCCCGGCCGCCTGTCCCGTTTGGTTCTTTTGCCATCAGAATTATTGTCTGAAGGCAAAGAGAGAAGCCCAACGGAATTACTTTACCAAGTGGACTATCCCTGCCTTGCCGTATTGGTCCATTTGATTGACCTTTATTGTTATTATTTATTTTATTTTCAGTTGTTACAGACGGGACAGACATGACCGGGGAGAAGGAGGGAAACAAAGACAGCGGGGAAGACGAATAGTGATGAAGAGCAAAGAAAAGGGAAAAGAAAAGTGGGGGGGCAAAAAATACATATTTTTATATATATCACCTGGATCACCTGTTGAGAGAAAAAAAAAGACAAAACAAGCAAACAAAAACAGCAATATAATAAACATAACACCATCGCAATACTCTATGTGTATATAGCAGTAAATATTAAATATTGAATATTATTATGCAGCACATAAGATTTACAGCGCATAGTGTGCTTTGAGGTAGGAACCAAAAAGGGTGCAGTTTGTGTGTGTGAGGACCCGTGTGTACACCTGTGAGCATGAGCAAGCTTGTATTTTAAGAGGGTGTGGGGAGCCACAGCCCAGTCCTCCAGGGCCTGAAGCAGGTATGGAGGAGATCCAGGCTCCAGACATCCAGAGGCCCTCAGAGCACAAGAGACCAAGGAAGACCAACGGAGGGGCAACCGTGCCACTATCCCGGAAAGAGCTGAGGAGAGCCCCAGATGAGGGGTCACTCAGCAGCCGCGGAGCAGAAGCCAGGGGGGTTCCAGTGACGTGCCCGTGAGCTCCGCTGGCAGCCAGCTGTGCCTGAGTGACCAAGCCCCAGGCCGAGAGGCCGAGGGCACCCCGCCCCCGAAGGGGCCCGAGCGAGCCCCAGGCTCCAGGCCCCGACAAGCAGCCACCAGGAGTGAGCTGGTGCGTACCTGGACGCCCATCCCCGGACTCAAAGAACCACCAATGCACCGATGTCTGAGGGCGTCTGCCACTGGCACATTAGATTATCAAGTCGAGGCAGAGAGGTGTTTGGCTTTTCTGTTTCTTACAGAGAAAGGTGCAGACACCAGACGAGGTCATGGAGATATGAGGATCCTTCGCAGCAGACACAGAGACTGCCAAGACAGCAATTGGGGTCAAGGGTCATGCCGTTTGGGGTCCTGCTAGTCACCTCGAGAGAATCCCAGAATCACAGCAATAACCATGAAGGGGCTGGTGGAAATCCAGACGCACCAGACCAAGGAGGCCCGAATGGCTCTGACCAAAAAAGGGGGACACGGCTGTGACCCCAAAAAGAACACATAAATCTCGGCCATAGGGGCAGAATAATCCGAAGGGTAGTCGACCCCTGAGGTTTGAAGAAAGAAGACGAGCAGAGAATCACCCAACTGGAAGACACTGGTAGCTGCAGAAATAAAATAAAGGTCAAAAACTCCTCGGACAGAGGTTCTAGTCTGAGTACGTTTGAAGGCTTAAGGTAGCACCATGATGAGGGTGGGGGGAAACTGGAGCACCAAAATAAAGTTGTGGGAGAACTGGAGAGTGATGGGAGTGTTATTTGTAACTACTGTTGTTGTTGTAACCATTATTTTTCTGGCATTTGAATTACCCAAACACAGAGGGCATCAGGGGCAAGAAGAAATGGACTTCGCAACACTGGATTGTAAGGTGTAAGTGATCTGTTTTTAAAATACGGCTATAGGCCACACTATGCCTTGGATTAAAGATTGTGAAATCTTTACACTGTTTATGATGCATTACACTGCTGAGTTATAAGAAATGCTGTTTGTGTAGAATCATGGCCTTCCCTTTCTGATTACAAAGAGAACAGAACATACCGTAGAGGTTTTCTGCCCCATCTCATCAGGAGGAGATAAAACAGGAAGCCAAGGTCATAACTTAGGCTCACTGAGAGATGGAAAGAATGTGAATGCTCAGTGTGGAGGGGGGCTGAAGCTATAAGAATGTGACAAACAGTCAGACACTTCGAGATCTGGCAGACACCCTCCTGTCCACATCTCCCGTCCGGATGTTTATGCTCAAAGTGTTGTATGGAATAATGACAATTGTATGGAATAAAGAGATTGTTGATTGAGCATTTATACACCGAATGTTGTTCTTCCTTCAGCCCAAAGATCAAAGAATTGGGATATTTAACACTATTCACATCCTTTTCGATACATTTATATAACCAAGTGTAATGTCTTACCTCCTTAGTTTCAGGAAATGTAAACACAGAAAACACAATCTTGTTGTTTGGTCCAGCACCCAGTTCTGCTGGTAGTTGAACACTCACTGTGCTGTTGGGGAGAGGAGCCACGTACGCCTATATCATCAGAAACAGAGCGAAACACTGCATGTAAATATTGTAACAGTGTAATGTAAATCTCACATCTACTGCACACTTGAGTAATGCAGATACTTTTGGTAATATAGTGAATTTCAGTCAAGACCAAAATGAAAAAATGCCAGCGAGTGATGTAGTTTGACTTCATGTTTGCCACTAAGAATATTTTTTCTGTTTTCATACCTCGGTGTCATTGGCATACATTTCAATGTGTTCAGAGATATTTGGCTGGTACACAAGGACCACTAAATTGCAGAAAGGATTTGCGATTAATGTGGGTCCTTTTAATTCTGTTGTCTCAAGAACCTTTTCCATGTTTGCTAAGGACCTTAGGGAAAAAAATGACAAGATGATAATATGAATCATTTTGATTTATAACTATTCAGTGATTTCATATCATAAGAATGTATTATTTTTGAATATGATTTAAATCTCAACTCTCTACTAATTCTTTATACTTTACTCTCACGTTAATGTTAGATCTAAGGGTTTTTTTTAAACTCAGAAACAGAAAGAAACACAGACAAAAAATAAATCATAAAAATGTAAATGTTTACGTGATGGTGTCCTCAGGGCCCCTTGAAAAGTTGCATGTATTCGTCAAACAGATTTTAGCTGTTAAGAAAAAAAGGATACATATCATACCCTGTTATGATATATACATATACACATACATACACATATACACATACACATATATATATCTATACATATAGATATATATATGACAATACTTTTTAGAGTTCTTTTTCTATGCTTAAGTACTTTCTATCTAACATTTACACCCTTTCATATGCCAGTCAATTCATTGGAAAGCAAACCAGGATTATCATCTTGCCAAGCAACATGTTTCAAGTTTTATTGTCATGTACAGATAAACATTGTAGCCACATTTATCCAAAATGAAATTCTTTGGCTCGTGCTCCTCAGCTTTACATGAGCATATAGAGAGTGTGCAGTTATATTAAGAAGAAAATAACAGAATTTAGCAGTAGAACAATAATAATAATAATAATAACCATGAAAAGGAGAAAAGGAGAGAAAAAAAGTATTAAATATTAGAGAATTGAAGACGAGTTGGTATTTACAAGTTTGTGCAGGCAGTTTGTGGAGGCAGGAATCAAACCACCAACCTTCCAATTAGCACATGACCTGCTCTACCTCCTGAGCTAAAGCCACTCCAACAGAGCTCAAGGGCACTTGATTCAGTTTTTTTTGTTTTGTTTTTGAAACAGGCTTTTTAGTGTTGTAACTAATGTTTTCACTTCTGTTCTAGACTGTATATGCATCTGTAGCTTTATATTCAACAGCATGCTGCTTTTTACCCCGCATTTCAAAGAGTTCAGAGTAACAGACAGAAACAGTCCATGTGAGCGGCAGACACTCATTTCACTACATCACATCCATACCAAGGGCGTAGATTTGGTTTTGGCATTGGTGGGGACGGATGATTCAGCCACCGAACCCTGCCCTGTTTCTTTTTTTTTCCTTTTTGTTTTTGCTTCTTAATAAAAAAAAGGGAGAAATATACTTGTCTACATATGCTATTCTACATGCTTTAAAACCATTTAAAATTACAATTCATAGTTTTATATGTGAATTATATAATGTTAAATTACTATTAAACAAATGTATTTTAGAATTTAGATTACTTCAGCCATATTCCATATAACTCAGGTATCATACAAAAATAAAAATAGCTTCAAATACAGTCATGACAATAAAAGAATATGACTTTAAGGACTTAACAACATTACTTCAGTTATAGTACACCAACATCTCTGATACATTAGCACTAAGGGAACACTGAATGACCTGGTGGGTTTTGTCCATACAACTACTCATATAAGATTACCACACAGTAAAAGATCTCTCAGCAAAATTATGCAACATTTTAGGCACACTATACAAACATTACTGATGAGTCACTCATCAGTAATGTTTGTAGAGTGAGTGCATTTTTAAAACAATTTGTGCAAACTGCACTACAAGGTGGAATATTTGCAAAATCATGGCTACCTCATGATATATTGTCTCAAAAATTAACCTTATGAATATGTCAGTACCATTAGGATGAAATTTTAACGTTAGACGTATAATTTTAACAGCCTCTGTAAACTAATATCCTGGCTTGCTCGAGGCTGCCGTTTTCTCTGACAGTTTCAATCAAAATTAGAAATGCTACTCTGAGACTGAGATAACTAGTAGTGCTGCCTGTTGTGCAGTTAGCTTCTAAAACACTTTTTTCGTGGTTACATACAATTTTAGACTGATGTGGGCCAAAGCCTAGCATAGCCTGTAACGTTATTATGACGGACACATTTTATGAGTGAACTTGACTTTAAGTGACTTACAGGTTTCTTTGAAAAATACTTTCTTATATCCAGGTTCTTCCTTTTTGCTGCCATCCTCCTCTCCTTGCAGGTCCTGGCAGCGCAGGCTTGCCGCTGCTAAAACTAAACAGAGCTCCCTGAAAGGCACAGCCAATCACATTGGCCATATTTGTCACATGAGGTAGGACTCTGGTAGAGAACGTGATTTAACTCTTTCTGCACCGCTAGGTGAATGAGATGTTGATAGATCGTTATTTCTTTCTATCGGGTTTGTTTTCCTTTACTCGAAGAGATGAAATTATTGGTGGGGAAAATTCAATAATCGCTGGATATTGGTGGGGACATGTCCCTTCCGTCCATGCCAAATCTACGCCCTTGATCCATACTACTGACTTATGTCATAGTAATGACTGACAAGAATGGTGATCTCAACAGTTAGTTAAAGTGTTAATGTAGTTATTGGGTGGTATGTGAATTGTTATGATATACTCTTTCTATTGCCTGTCAAGATTTTTAAAAAAGGCATTACTGGGAATCCAGCTATACCTGGGTTATATTAAAATTTAGAAATCGACAATGTAGAACTATAATTCAATTCAATTCAATTCAATTTTATTTATATAGCGCCAAATCACAACAAAAGTCGCCTCAAGGCGCTTTATATTGTACAGTAGATAGCACAATAATAAATACAGACAAAAACCCAACAATCATATGACCCCCTATGAGCAAGCACTTTGGCGACAGTGGGAAGGAAAAACTCCCTTTTAACAGGAAGAAACCTCCGGCAGAACCAGGCTCAGGGAGGGGCGGCCATCTGCTGCGACCGGTTGGGGTGAAAGAAGGAAAACAGGATGAAAGACATGCTGTGGAAGAGAGACAGAGATTAATAACAGATATGATTCGATGCAGAGAGGTCTATTAGCACATAGTGAGTGAGAAAGGTGACTGGAAGGGAAAAACTCAATGCATCATGGGAATCCCCGGCAGCCTACGTCTATTGCAGCATAACTAAGGGAGGATTCAGGGTCACCTGGTCCAGCCCTAACTATATGCTTTAGCAAAAAGGAAAGTTTTAAGCCTAATCTTGAAAGTAGAGATAGTGTCTGTCTCCCGAATCCAAACTGGAAGTTGGTTCCACAGAAGAGGGGCCTGAAAACTGAAGGCTCTGCCTCCCATTCTACTTTTAAATACTCTAGGAACAACAAGTAGGCCTGCAGTGCAAGAGCGAAGTGCTCTAATAGGGTGATATGGTACTACAAGGTCATTAAGATAAGATGGGGCCTGATTATTTAAGACCTTGTATGTGAGGAGCAGGATTTTGAAATCAATTCTGGATTTAACAGGAAGCCAATGAAGGGAAGCCAAAACAGGAGAAATATGCTCTCTCTTTCTAGTCCCTGTCAGTACTCTTGCTGCAGCATTTTGGATTAGCTGAAGGCTTCTCAGCGAGTTTTTAGGACTTCCTGATAATAGTGAATTACAGTAGTCCAGCCTGGAAGTAATAAATGCATGAACTAGTTTTTCAGCATCACTCTGAGACAGGATATTTCTAATTTTAGAGATGTTGCGCAAATGGAAGAAAGCAGTCTTACATATTTGTTTAATATGTGCATTGAAGGACATGTCCTGGTCAAAAATGACTCCAAGGTTTCTCACAGTGTTACTGGAGGCCAAGGTAATGCCATCCAGAGTAAGAATCTGCTTAGATACCATATTTCTAAGATTTTCAGGGCCGAGTACAATAACCTCAGTTTTATCTGAATTAAGAAGCAGAAAGTTAGCGGCCATCCAGGTCTTTATGTCTTTAAGACATTCCTGCAGTTTAACTAATTGGTGTGTGTTACCTGGCTTCATGGATAGATAGAGCTGCGTGTCATCTGCATAGCAGTGAAAATTTATGCTATGTCTTCTAATGATGTTGCCTAGGGGAAGCATGTATAATGTAAATAGAATTGGTCCTAGCACTGAACCCTGTGGAACACCATAATTGACCTTAGTGTCTGAAGAGGACTCTCCATTTACATGTACAAACTGGAGTCTATTAGATAGATATGATACAAACCACTGCAGTGCAGTACCTGTAATACCTACAGCATGTTCTAATCGCTCTAATAGGATATTATGGTCAACAGTATCGAACGCAGCACTGAGGTCTAGCAGGACAAGCACAGAGATGAGTCCACTGTCAGAGGCCATAAGAAGATCATTTGTAACCTTCACTAAAGCTGTTTCTGTGCTGTGATGAGCTCTGAAACCTGACTGAAACTCTTCAAATAAGCCATTCCTCTGCAGATGATCTGTTAGCTGTTTGACAACTACTCTTTCAAGGATTTTTGATATGAAAGGAAGGTTGGAGATTGGCCTATAATTAGCTAAGACAGCTGGGTCTAGAGATGGCTTTTTAAGTAAAGGTTTAACTACAGCCAGCTTGAAGGCCTGTGGTACATAGCCGATTATTAGAGATAGGTTGATCATATTTAAGATCGAAGAATTAATTAATGGCAGGACTTCTTTGAGCAGTTTTGTAGGAATGGGGTCTAAAAGACACGTTGATGGTTTGGAGGAATTAATTATTGAAGTTAACTCAGAAAGATCAATTGGAGAAAAAGAGTCTAACTTAACATCGATGGTACTAAGAGTAGCTGTAGATAATATTACATCTGTGGGATGATTATTGGTAATTTTTTCTCTAATGATAAAAATTTTATTTGTGAAGAAGTTCATGAAGTCATTACTAGTTAACGTTAAAGGGATGGTTGGCTCAGTAGAGCTCTGACTTTTTGTCAGCCTGGCTACAGTGCTGAAGAGAAACCTGGGGTTGTTCTTATTTTCTTCAATCAGTGACGAATAGTAAGATGTTCTGGCTTTGCGGAGGGCTTTCTTATAAAGCAGCAAACTATTTCTCCAGGCTAAATGATGATCCTCTAAATTTGTGACACGCCATTTCCTCTCCAGCTTACGAGTTATCTGCTTTAGGCTACGTGTTTGAGAATTATACCACGGAGTCAGGGACTTTGGATTTGAGGCCTTAGTTTTCACAGGAGCTACAGTATCCAGAGTCGTACGTAGTGAGGAGGTAAAATTATTAACAAGATAATCGACCTCTGTTGGAGTAGCGTTCAGATAGCTGCTCTGCTCTATGTTGGTACAGGGCATTGAAGATGATAACATCACATTCTAATACATAAAAATGTATTAGAATGTGAGCACCAAAGGTAGGAGAAAAGCAAACAATCATCCAGCTTAAGGATTCAGCATACCTTAGCTGAATTCACATTAGCTCTATAATTATGCCCCACTTGGGGCAGGAACTCGTCCCAGACCCGGAGTGGGCGGAAAAGGGTGGAGAGCCCACTCTGGGTCCAGGACGAGTTCCTGCCCCAAGTGGAAGAGTTTAAGTATCTCGGGGTCTTATTCACAGGTGATGGCAGAAGAGAGCGGGAGATTGACAGACAGATTGGTGCTGCGGCTGCAGTGATGCGGACGCTGCACCAGTCTGTTGTGGTGAAGAGGGAGCTGAGTGTAAAAGCGAAGCTCTCAATTTACCAGTCGATCTACAACCCTACCCTCACCTATGGTCATGAGCTGTGGGTAGTGACCGAAAGAACGAGATTGCGGATACAAGCAGTGTTGGGTAAGTTACTTTAAATTAGTAACTTAGTTACATTACTAGTTACTTCTCTAAAAAAGTAACTCAGTTACTTCAAGTTACCCGTTACTTTCAAAGTAACTAGTTACTAGGGAAAGTAACTTTGGTTTTACTCAGAATTCTCTTGTTAATGTGTTGCTTCCGTAACTGGATACCCAGCCAGACTGTCAGTCTTCTAGCTTGCTTACTTGCCACAAGTGCACTGTGCCACCTACCAATAGAAAGGAAAAAATAATGCGCACATTTCCACGAGAGAAATCCCACGCCTGGACCGTCGTTGACCGCCGCCATGATTCTAGCCTGCTTTTTACATCCAACACAAAAACTGCAGTCGTGGTGCTTTTGATTGTACTCAGAACTTGGAAATTCTGCCTTCTGAATAGGAAGATGTAGGTAACACCAGACTGCAGATGAGCTGCATACAGAGCTGGACTGGGACAAAACAATCGTCCCGGGCATTTTGACTAGAGACCGGCCCACCATTATAGGAAAATCATAAAGCCTTTGAATGAAAATAAACACTGTTGTGACAGTGATGTACACTGTTCTGATGGTATATATGTATCAATCTATCAATTGTTTGTTGTAAGACTCAGATAATTATTTTTTTTTAAAGCGAGACATTTTAAATGAGAATAATAAAGAAAAGTATTTCCTTGTGCCCCCCTTTCCCTGTTAATGCCCTACCTGCCCCCTGGCAACACTTTGCTAGACCCGCCCCTGCACAGTTACCAGCTGTCAGCTACTTAGAAAAGGATGCTGGTGTTATTTGTCTCTCAGAAACAGTTCATAACTTCCCTTCAACTCATTCATGTCACCTAAAAGGTAAACCTGTTTCTCCATCACCTGTTCAGCTCTGATGATTCAGTAAGGACATCTCCTGGTTTCATCTGCATGTTTCCCTCTCATCAGATAACCAAACCGATATCATGACCAGCAGCTTTACAGCTGTGGCTCCAGCAAACATCAGCTGATACTAGCAATTAATATTAAATAAATTCTAACAACAGCTGATCAAGCTTAAACGTGCTGCTGTTGTTTAACGCGACATCCGCTGGTTTCCTCTTTCTGGCGCAAAGTGGGCGATAAATAAACAAGAGAGAAAAGCCGATCAGCTGATCATTGATCAGTTTCGTGATTGAAGTAGAAACAGGAGAGGAGAGAATGAGAGAAGAAGAAGCAGCTGTGCAGCTCCAGCTTTGTGTCTTTTTCATTGTAGCTGAAGTCCGGGACAAACTGTGTTCCTTTTCACTTCAGTACGAAACGCGTAATATTTTCTCTGAATACCAGACGATTCTGTTTTTTAGGGGACGGTTGGCAACTCTAATAATTAACTGTATGAACAAAATAAAGTTCAACATCAGTAACATAGCACCCACCCAGCTGTATAGAAACTCCGTCATGCTAGCTAGCACGCAGTACGAAAAAGTCAGCATACCGAAAATAAACTCCACCTAAACTTGGTTTATATCTGACTCAGATAGACTGTAGGTCATAACTTCTTACCTGAAGTTCAGTTCACCTGACACGCGGACCGGCGGCCTTCGGGTCTCTCCTCTTGCCTCCCTTTTCCTTCATCCACCTGCTGGCTTCCACCACTTGCTAATGTTACTGAATCTGTGGAAGCTCCGCGATATCCACCACACGAAGTAACGAGTAACGAGCCTATCTAAATCCTAGTAACGAGTAACGCGTTCCTGGTTTTGGCATAATAACTAGTTACCGTGCTCGTTACCACAATAATAACGTAGTTACTGTAACGCGTTACTTAATAACGCGTTAGTCCCAACACTGGATACAAGTGGTGGAAATGGGCTTCCTCCGAAGTGTGGCTGGCCTCTCGCTTAGAGATAGGGTGAGAAGTCATCTGGCTCAGAGTACAGTAGCTGCTCCTCCACATCAAAAGGAGCCACCTGAGGTGCTGTGAGCATCTGACAAGGATGCCTCCTGCTGAGGTGGAGGCATGTCCCACGAGAGGAGGCTGGGTGGGACATATAAGTAACTGTATCATCAGTTCCTATGTTTAGACTACATAAAGCCTCTTGTTTTCAGTCTTTCAGACAACAGCAGAGCACAGTTGGCTGCCGGCAGAGCTCATGGGCACGTCACTGCAACCCCCCCCTGGCTTCTGCTCCGCGGCTGCTGAGTGACCCCTCATCTGGGACTCTCCTCAGCTCTTTCTGGGATAGTGGCGCGGCTGCCCCTCTGTTGGTCTTCCTTGGTCTCTTGTGTTCTGGGGGCCTCTGGACGTCTGGAGTTTTGATCTCCTCCATACCTGCGTCATGCCCTGGAGGACGGGGCAGTGGCCCCCCACACCCTCTAGCAGATCATTACATGAAGGAACCTTTTAAAAAAAACAAGCGCGTCCATGCTCACAGGTGTACACACAAGTGATCACACACAAACTACACCCTTTTTGGCTCCTACCTCAAAGCACACTGTGCGCTGTCGATCTTACGTGCTGCACAATAATGTTTAATATTTAGTATTTACTGTCATATTCCCATAGATCATTGTGATGTTGTTTATTCTATTACTCTCGTTTTCTTCTGCTTGCTTTCTTCTTTCTTTCTCAACAGGTGATCCAGGTGATCGATATATGTATTTTTTGTCTGCTTATTCTGTTGGTTTTTGGTTTTTTGCCCTTTTTCCCCGTCCCTCTTCCCTGCTGTTTTTCTTTCCCTCTTTCTTTCTCCCCTTTCTTTCCCCCAGTCAAGTCTGTCCCGTATTCAGCAAGTGAAAATAAAATAAACAATAAAAGGTGAATCAAATGGACCATTACGGCAAGGCTGGGATGGTCCATTTGGTAAAGTAAATCCGTTGGGCATCTTCTTCGCCTTTAGACAATAATTCTGATGGCAAAAGAACCAAACGGGACAGGTAAAAAAAAAAAAAGAAAAAAAAAAGACAACAGCAGAGCATTTTGCATATTTTGCTTGGAGGTGAAACTGTTAATTGCTTTGAGTTTTTCATTTTGTGATTATCCAGTTTTTGTTTTCTTTTTGTTTTTTTTGTTAGTTATTTTCTTCCACTTCAGTTTTTTTCTCATTATTTCTTGATTTTGTATTGTTTCCTGTTTAGCTCCATTAGTATGCTGGTTAGAATTTTTTAGACCATGATTCATTGTGTTTTGATTATTTATGCTAGTCACAATAAGTGTCTGGTATGTTTTTGCCTGTACTTCCTTTTCGTCTTTGAGGAGGTCATTCATATTTTAAGATGTTTTAATGGTGAGTTTACATGTATTGCAGCAATTTGACAGCTTCAGAGTATTTATAGGCTAGCATTTAGTCCTTCTTTATGACAAAGAAAACAACAGTACTAAAGTAATGGGATGTTCCTATACTGTTAATGATAGAAATTTCAATAAATACATGGAAATACTTACTCATGCTAGTATTTTGATATGCATTATTTTGTGGACAAAAAGAACTAGAGTTTCCACAGATACCCTGTTGTGATGGACAGCTTCCAGAGACCATATCATGAGACACACAAGACACCAGCCACCAGAGTATCCCCCACTTAATCCTGTGAAATTGAGAAAATTAATCTATTAAAAGGTCTGGGGGAAGACAAGACAAGAGATTGTGTTGTCTCTCATTTCAAGCTGACAGCTTTCATATAAGGTGACCCCATAACCTTAAGTGGAAGTTTATTATTGTAATTATGATAACAAATGATAACTGTGGGTTTCCTTTTCCCAACCAAAAGTCAGTGGCTGCACATGAAGTCTTATTATATAGCAGTGCATAAAACGACTTGACAAAACCACATTGTGTTATTAATCCATATCATTACATTTCATGCGGAACATTAGTGATAGATGGATAGATTCACCATTGGTCATATATATATATATATATATATATATATATATATATATATATATATATATATTTGACCAGTCTTTAAAAGAGACACCGGGAAGAGCAAACACCCATTTACAGCTTTATAAATTCGCACAAAATTTTTTTGTGTGCCTAGTTAAATAGCTAATATATATTTTGCAGTCCCAATATTGATAATGAAGCTAAATAGCTTTTTATGCAAAAAGAACCAAACCATATCCTACCTTTGCATGTTGCTGGGTCTCTTAAATAATATTATTTGTACTTCTGAAATGAATAGAGAACACAGGTGATATGATGGTAGGAAAAAAGCAAATGAGTAAACATGCTGAAAGTGAGCAGGGTAATGGGAAATGAAATAAGATGTAAATGACTGTCTGAGAGAGAAAGAGGAAGTATTAACAAACAGGAGAGTAAAATATTCCCTCTGTTGCCACTGATCCTAAACCAAATACAGGCTGACATCAAATAACTGAAGCAAACTGGAAACTGCATGTGCTGTAAATTCTGTTCCCACACATTCAGCAACAGGTTATGTTTTTTAGAAGTTAGTTTATCTCAAATTTGAAAGGAATTCACTGGTCATATGTTAGATCGACACTATGTAGCACTTGTTTCTGTACAGTTGTTGAAATAAGCCAATAAGAGAACAAGTTAAATAAAGATATATTCAATCTGGAAGAAAAAAGAAGCTGAAACAAGTTCTCTGCAAAACATTAGTATCTTAATTAAGCTTGATTGAGGGAAGCTAGTCCCTGAGTTTGCGCACACCGCGATGGCTTCAGAGCTGTTAGCACAAGGGGTGATCAGAGGAGCTGAATCCAGTCAACAGCAGTCGAGCACAGTGTGCAGCAAAGCCGACAACACCAGCCTTCGTTGGACATAGCGTGGCCTTGACTAACAGACTAGAACTGTTGTGGTTCAATATGACCTCTATGAGTATTTCTGCATCTACAAAATGCCAAGATCAACCCAACAGAGATGATATCAAAGATCTTGTAGAAATGCATCAAGGTCAACAATAACATTCTTTTGTGAAACTCAGGCTCCTAAGGTCAGGAAAGCATTCACACTCATTCAAGGATGAGTTTACATTAGTATTTGGCACAAAGAAGAGATAGTAAGTATTACTGTTGAATCATACCAAAAGCAGATGATTTAAACCAGATCGTCCCATTTCTGAGGTGCTTTATCCACTAATCTGAGAGACTCTACTCCTTGTCAAGCTACAAACTGTTAAATTTTAACCCAAAGAGGTCCTCATTAATTAAAATCAACTTTGAATTAGGATCAACCAGTACTTAAGTAAAGTTCTTTTTTAAGCACTTTTCACAGAAAAACCCCCACAAAAATGAGTAAAATAAATGAACAAATTAAGTGCCATGATAAAAATAAAAAGGTAATTTAAAGACAAATAAATAATAATAATTCAATAAAGTTTTCAACAGAAAGCCTGTTTAAACAACAGCGAAAAAAGGTTTTGACTGATTTTTAATAGACAGCTAAACGTAATTATGGTGGTAGACTGCCACAGACTGAAAGACTCTGTCCCCAGTAGTTTTCATGTGTGTAAGGGGCACAACTAACCAGCTCTTAGGCTGTGAATGCAGTTCTGTAATCAGTATTACTATGAGCTGAGCTGTACTGTAAATGTACAATGATTTTGACATTCCATCTCTTTTAATGTCAAAATCTGTGACAGGAGAGACACATTTAAAACAAAGACTGAGGACAGATTGAAACATAACACAAAGTGATTAAAATTAAATTTATTTCAATTTTATTGCTACATTGTGGTTTGTATTGTAAGGGAAAAAACCCTATAGAGAAAATTCCAACAATCAGATAACCCCTTATGAGAAACCCCTTCATGGGACTGAAAAGGAAAAACTCCCTTTTAACAGGAAGAAATCTGCAGCAGAACCAGGCTGGCTCAGAGAAGAGAGAATGAAAGTTTAGTCCGTGTAGAGGAAATACAGTGAGCATGCAAATCATGCAAATGAAATTACATGACAGTGGATTGTTGTTTCTAGCTCAGCTGTTAATAGCAGAGGCGGGCCACACTGATTCAGGGGACAGTGGTCCAGCCTGGTGTCCAGCTACCAGATAACCTCTCATTTAATATAGCTGGTGCAAGGCCTGAACACCATGAGCTTGTAAAGAAAAGACCAAAGGTACGGATCTTGTTTTGGGTTGCTTCTTTGACAGTAACATTACACAGATTTAGATGAGAAGATCATTTTAAATCTATGTGTAGAGGCCTACAAAACAAAGCAGGATTTGGGATTCTCCCTGTAACGTCAGGGTTAACCCTGGTGTTAGATTTGTATTGTTTATTGTCATTTATGCTCAGAAATATTTACTCATATATGCTTAGAAGTATATAATCATTTGTAGATTGAAAGAATGTCTCATCCTAGGTCTGTAACAACTCTGTGTAGCATGAAGAGGGGAGTGCGTTCACTCCTCCTCAGAGTGTTCTGGCATAGATCACACACCTCCTAGGAGAGGTCGTATCTTCTCTTGCTGATATATGGTATAGCAAACACACGTATATCTGTTTGAGTGTAAGAGCCTTTTGTTTAGATGGACCGCTAGACTCCTGGCACCAGCTTTGGGGAGTCTTCACAGGTCACATCTTGACCCCACACACACACATACATGCTTACACAACGCACAGGCAAGGTACTCTTTGTGTGTATGTATACGTCATATGTTAATGAACCTATGTATATTCATGTAACCTCAATAAAAGAGCAGTGTTACGGGAGAGCGGACGAGAGCAACTGGGGTCAAGTGAAGGGACGGCGTTTGTCCAGTTCTCTCCCGTGCACGAGAAACATAAAGAACTTTGCCTACTTGTGTCTCGCTTTGCTGTGTAATTACATTGTCTTCAACGTTCCAGCGAATAGGGTTAAGCTACAAACCTATCACCTGGGTTCTTAGTATGATGAAGGTGATTCGCTTATGGTTTGGAAAAAGACACCAGGACTTCTTACCAGGGTACATTGCCATGATAACTTAACCTGCCTTATGCAGGTTAAGTTACCATGTCTGTAAGTCCACTAGGGTCCACCAGGGTATGTTTCGGTGCAAGGGATGTAAATTTGGTCATCAGATGGAGACTGAGAGCATGTGTGTGAAATCTGGCTGCCTGCCTGTTTTTTGTGCCCCTTGTGAGGAGAATTAACATTAGAATGCACCAGCTACAAACACGCCCTAAGAATGACAGGAATGACTACTCATAGGCTCTGAGTCTCCAGCTGTCTCTGTGCGTCCTTTGGCTTCATGCATGAAAACAGGTTAACTGGCAGTTTTAGTTTGAACATAGATGTGAGTGTGGGCACGAATGGTTTTCTACCTATATGTTATCCCTATAGCAGACCCATCCCTGCCTCTCACTGTATGACAGCTGGGAGGATGGATGGATAAATATTTGGTCATTATTTAAATTTAGTTTTATTTATATGTATATATCCCAAAAGATTGATTCTGTTCATCTGGATGCAGTGTTTTCAGTGGGAGAAATGTTTCGTCACTCAGGTTTCCTTATATGTATGTGTTATGTTTAGACATCATTTATATTGTAAGGTTAAGAATCTACAATAATACGGAGAAAACACAGAGAATCAAACAGTCCCCTATAAGCAAGCACTTGACGACAGTGGGAAGGAAAAACTGGAAAGCTGAAAAAGATTCATTGCATCATGTTGAAGCCCCCAGCGGCCGTGGCCTATTGCAGTGTAACTAAAGGAGGATTCAGAATCACCTGATCCCTAACTATATGCTTTAGCAAAAAGGAAAGTTCTAAGGCTAATCTTAAAAGTAGAGGAGGTGTCTGTCTCCTGAATCCAAACTCGAGGCTCGTTCCACAGAAGGGGGACCTGAAAGCTGAAGACTTCACATTCTACATTTAAAGCAACCACAAGTAACCACAAGCCTGCAGTCTGTTGGGGTGATACTGTATTATGAGGTCTTTAACATAAGATGGGGTCTGATTATTCAAGACTGTGAGGAGAAGAATTCAATTCAATTCTGGATTTAACAGGGAGCCAATTTTTCAGTCCCTGTCAGTATTCTTGGTGTAGCATGTCAATATTTACTGATTTGAAAATAAAAAATTGAAAATCCATGATTTTTTCCATATCACCCAGCCCTGGTTACAGATTGTAATCCTTATACAGCTGAGCGAGCATTCTCAGTTGCAGCTCCAAAACTTTGGAATTGTCTCTCTCTTCAGATTCATCTTCATCTATCTCACAGTAATCAAATCAACTTAAACTGACTGAAATACCTCATGCTTCTTCAGCTTCAGACTAGCTTAACTTACTGTGTCATTTTCCTCTTCTTCTTCTTGTGATAAGATTCAAAAGGAAATTTATATTATATTGAATTTACAAAAATGTCTCTGCAGTGTTTACAGAGCTAACTTTTTGCACATTTGCATTTACATTTAGTGTTTGCAAGTTTTCATATTTCCATATTTGCCTGTTTGAATAAAGTTTTTCTACTCTCTGATTGGTTAATTCAGTCACATGAGGGGATCATAGAGCGCAAAGTGTTGTAAGTGGAGGTGCTGAGTGTGGCAAGAGTAAAGCTGCTGCCACATATCAGTATAGTTTTCTGTCTCCATCTTGCTATTTTATTTTTAAGAGAAAACCATTATTATTAGAAGAAGTTGCTACAATCTGATACGACAACAGTAACAGTTTTCTGTTTATCCACAAACAAAACAAAATCTGCACGTGGAAACATCCATTGTAATATTGTGCATTACCCTGCTGAAGATTTATAGGTCAGGAGCTGTCAGGTAGCCAAAAGTGAAGACGATCAGACCCCAGGTAATGCCAAGCAGAGTGATGACCTCGAGTGGGGTAAAAATGTCTTTCTTGGCTCCGTACACAAACTGATTTGTTTGATTTGTCTGATTTGAAAATGCCACAGCAGATTATAACGCGAAGCTAACAGAATTCAAATTGTGTTTCAAGAGTGACTGCTAAAACTGCCATTCAAGAAAAATACTGTTGTCTGCACATCACAATACATCAATAGTGCCACATTTTTTAATCGGTTCTTTTTAACTTGCTGCTTGATGCTCTTCGTACGTTTTGTTTTGACAGATTCGACGACCTATCATCAAGTGTGTGTATCCTAGAAGATATTATCAATAATAAAAATGAACAAAAAGGGGTATACTTATGGAGAAAATGTGACATATTACTATACTTTTCAATACATAAGGATGACAAGATTAGCATGTACTATGTAAGTGTCATCTCAAAGATGATCACAAAACAGAGAACAACCTAGCTGAACAGCCCTACCTTGGTCACCATCTGTGCCTCGTGACAGGCATCTAGCATCTACAAAGAAATAGAGGGGATGATGACTGATGATATAATCTCTCACACTGAAACAATGAAAAATGAATTCTTAATAGAAATGTTAATTATGCATGTGACTAATGCATGCTTGCATGTACCTTCCTTATTTAAACATGCAAAGATCCAGAAACTCTGATGTAAATGCAAAACAGTAAATAGGTATAAGATTTTACATGCTTGCAAATTTATTCCTTGCATTGCTTTGTTGTTATAGTTAGACGTGTACAGAGCCATAAAAACCTCTCTCTGTCAGTCACTGAAACTGACTGCAGGGACAGCTGAAACACAAGAACTGCGCAGTCATTCAGAGGTTTACAGATACTGTCCTGCCTAAATTGTTCCACTCACCTCATACCACCACTCTGAGTTTGAGCCGGAATCGTTTGACAAACTTGTTGAACACTTTACAGTTTTTTCTGATGGCTTGAGCACATTTTTTGTAACTATTGGCTATTTTCGCAAAACCCTACACACAAATAAGAAAACTCTTCACCCAATCAGCAAAACATTGTAGTTTTCTTGTAAAAGCGAATAACCTTTGCTTAACTCACCACACCTTTGTAAAAATGGTATTTTTGTATCAGACAGTTCACACAAGCCATCAAATTAATAAGCACACAATGCACCAACTACACACTGATGGTATGAATGAAAAACACATCTGGCTTTTGCTTTCTCTGTGCACAAGGTAGGCTATGTCAGTTTGAGCTCATACTTTTGTCATAGATCCGTAAGCACAGAGGGATCCAAACTTCAAGTACTGGTGTTTATTCACACACATCAAAACAAACACAAGTGTTTATTTCCAAGTCAAAACGAAATAGTAATTTCACTGAGGAAAAAAAAGAAATCAGTCTACATCGTGTCATCTCTGTGGATCTGGCCACAAAATTTCGTCTACATCACATGAAATGTCCTCTAGTCCAGCGGTCCCCAACCTTTTTTGTGCCACGGACCGGTTTATGCCAGACAATATTTTCACGGACTGGCCTTTAAGGTGTCGCGGATAAACACAACAAAATAAAACTAGTACCGGTACCAAAGAAAAAGAAGATTTATTCATAACACACGTGAAAAGACCCAGGAAAAGCGAGTTAATGATAAAAACGATAACAAAACAACGCTGAAAACCGATAAAAACCCTGAAAACCACACATTTCACACCTGAGCCTCAACTCTCGCGGCCCGGTACCAAGCGACTCACGGGCCGGTACCAGTCCGAGGCCCGGGGGTTGGGGAGCGCTGCTCTAGTCCAAGGCACAGGGGAAAATATCTTCTGGAATTTTACATCTATGGTATTGTTGTGTTTCTCATTAGCATGGCAGTGCTACAAATCTTAGTGCAAAGTGACTGTACTAACCGACTCTCATTTCAAAATGTCCTTATGATGCTTGCTACAGTGTAGCGGCTCAAGTTAGGCTGAACCCGTTGGCCAGCTTCCCTCAGGGTCACTCCACGGTTGATTACATGGTCCACTATTGTAGCTCTGATGTCATCAGCAATTCTATTTCTTACTCTTCTTACCCTTCCTCTCCCCCCTCCTCGTCCTCCTCTTGCTCCTCCTTGTCCTTGTTGTCCTCTTCGTCCTACTTCTTCACCTCCACGTCCTCTTCCTCGGCCTCCTCTACTTCTCACTCTTCCTGCTCCCTCCACTGTACTCCACACACACAGCTTACCTGTATTATAATGCTTAGGCTGATTGCAAAGTGAACTAATTATCTAACAAAGTTTTCACATGTGACAGTGTGCCAGACAGTTGGCAAAATAGTGTAAATAATGGCCATAAATGTGTATAGTTTTGCTAGGAGTGTGTTGATCCTTTGCAAATTGAGTGTAAAGCCGTGAGTTGTGTTTACAGTTCTGCAAAAAGAATGCTGTGCAGTGGATTGTAGCTACAGGTTTGCAAAGTGTGTGTTACAAAATGGCAAACTGAGTGCAAAGCAGTGTTTGTGCTTTTAGTTTTGCAAACTCAGTGAGTGGTTTTGCTATAAGTATTAATAGTTTTAGAAATTGTGCTATAAGAATCACAGTTAGGGTTTAAGCATTCAGAAAAAACTGTAATAAAGAGAAGGGAGAGGTGGAACCCCTACAAGGCCATCCAACTGAAATTGGCCAGCAGGGAGCAGCGACACCCAGGAGAGAAAAAAAAAAGCGCCCAATTGGAGGACAGTGCTGCTACTGTGTGCCTGGACAGGAGATGCCGGTTAAGCAAGGTCAGGGTGATTACAAAATTGATGTTCATCTTCACAGGGATATCTTCTCTGCGTGTCCTCTCAGAATGGGCAGAAGCTGTCTTTGGCAAGTGACAAGTACTGGGTTGTTGTTAAGGGTCATATCGTTCTTGGGAAGAAGTTTTACAGTTTTGATAAGAAGTAAAAATAGGAAAATGAAGAAAGAGTTAAAGCATTGAAATAAAATAAAAAAATAAATAAATGCATAAATCCACAAATGCATCAGGAATGTGCAGCGAAAAAATTCAAGCAAGAAAGGAAGATAAGAGTGGAGCCATGAGTGGAGATAAGAGTTGATATATTAGGAGCAAGTACAAAACAATGCTAATGAAAATGAAAAAAGGGATTTTAGAAGCACAGCTGACTAGATATGAGGTTTATAAAACGGTCTAGAAAAGTAGGAACTCTCCACTGTGTGTCAAAGAGAACATTTTGAATTGGGCGTATATTTTGACAAGGTAAGTTTAATTGAAATAAAGACTGAACAGTGGAAAAAAATAAATGATTTTTCTAACTTTAATACGCTACAGTTAAGGTTATATACCTAATTTCTAGTATAGAAATCCTAGTATAGGATCCTATATTTTTATGTATGTGGCCCTCAGTGAGTTTGGACATCCCTGCTCTAAACTGAGTGCTTCCTAACTACAGTCACACTCCTTGCATGCAGACGGGAGGAACAAGGGATCGAACCACTAACCTTCCGATCAGCAGGTGACCTGCTCTAGCCTCCCGAGCTACAGCCACTCGCTGGCAAAGATGAGTAAACCGTCACTAGGTTCTGGATAAAGTGTACACTCACAAACCTGTCAAACCTGCATTTGAAATGCTGGCTACCATAGCAGTATAGTATTGTAAAAAGGCATTTGGGTCTTCTAACTAAAATAGGAAAATAGGAACATAAATAGTGCCATCATTGCCAGAACTGGCCCACATCTGGTTGCCATGACACCTGTCAGTCAGAAGTGCCAGCTTGATGCCAGACCGGGCCAGACCTGTTTTCTATGGGCCTAGGCCACATAAACCAAACCACAATCGAGCCAGATATGGCATGCTATCACATAGACAGTCCCATCTATGCCAGGCCTGGCCCATATCTGGATGACATACGTCTTATCATGCCAGAAGTCAACCAGCAGTGTCGGCTTGATACCAGATCTGGGCCAGACCTGCTTGCTATGTGGGTAAGGACAAAGGACAATAGTACCCCAACTGCCTTCTACACACAACATACAATTCGGATAAATTTCACTGTGACAAGGAGAGGATTCATTTCCCACCTAGGAAGGTAGGTTGTCAATTTACAAGCAACACTCATGAACTTTATTCATTAATGTCACTATACACAACAGGTGAAGTGCAGACATTAGTATACCTCAGTAATCACAACTTTTAAATGCTCTGGCAGAAACAGTTATTTTATTTTTATTTTTTTATTTACACCAAAACCTTGTATCTCTGATCAACAGATTGGAGTGAAATAGATTTTTGGTTTTGTAGTTGTTGTTCTTTTTTTTATGGCAAATGCAAGTTTTAAAATTTTCCCTTTTTAAAATGAGTAAAAATGTAAAGACAAAATGTTTTTTTGATTAATTGTGAATAAGCATTCATTATGCATCTGCAGTACCCTCATGTCCCATTAGATGGACTCATCATCAGTCATTTCAGTTATTATCAGAACACTAACTGAACAAAGAAGCAGGTTATGCAGACCTTGCAGAGGGAGTTCAGGATGCAGAAGAGGTAGAGGCCAGGAGTAGTCAGATAGCCAAAAGAGAAGAAGACCAGGCCCCAGGTAAGGCAGAGGAGAGTGATGACTCCAAGCAGGGTAAACAGGTCTTTTCTGGCTCTGTCACGGTCGACCTGTCCAAACTGATTTATCAAATATACAGTGACACAGGAGATTACAGAACATCTGAAACTGGTAGAAGGAGATTTTGAAAAGTGAATTTACATTCAGAGACAACATTCTTGCCAAATGAGGGAATTCACATTTCTTATTTGGTCTCTTTAACAGTGTTTAACATATTCAGACCACCATAGTGCAAGGTTTATGCTACTGTCACGGTTCTGGGTCCATCGGACCCAGTATTTTGAGTTTATTATGTTTTGGTTTACTTTTGCATCATGGATTATTCTTTATGTTTCTCTGGTACTTTGTGTTTCAGTTATCTTGGTGTTTTGGATTGTTTTCTCATTCTCTTGTGGTGGTGGTGATGATGGTTATTATTAGAGTTCATGTTTCTGTTTATTCCGTGCTTTAGGATTTGTGGTTTCATGTATTGTTTGAGTTCCATGTGGTATTTTCTGTCTCTCAGTGTTAAGTCTGCGTGCTTGTTCAGTAATTCATGTTTCCCGTTTTATTGTGAAAGTCCTTGTCTTATGTTAGTGTGTGCAGCTTGGTTCCCCCGTCTCGTTAGCCCTGATCTCTCCCAGCTGTGTCTCCCTTCCGTTGCCCATTCCCTCATTACTACCCTGTGTATTTAAGCCCTGTGTTTTCCTCAACCCGGTGTCGCGTCGTACCATCAGACTATGCCTGTGTGTTTCCATGTTAGTGTTCAGTATTCGCTACCATTGCTCAGTTTATGTTTTGTTTTTGTGCCAGCAATAAAGCTGAGGTTTAAGTTACAATTCAGTGTCTGAGTCCTGCGATTGGATCCACCTCTCCATCCGCCTGCACACAGAGCCCTGACAGCTACAGCTGCTCTAAATTAACAGAACTGGTAATTACCAAAATCTTTTTTTTTTTTTTTTTTAAATACACATTTCTGTAGTGTTTAATCCACTATTAAGCCAGGTGGATGCAAGCTTTTTGATTGAAGTTGTATTTTTAATGCTATGATATAATTATTGTTGTTAAATCTTAAATTAACTTTCTTATACAGTGCTTTTCTACTCTATCCGAGTACTCAAAGTGCTTTATACAACATTCCCCGTTCACCCATTCACACTCATTCATGCAAGCACTTTTTTTGTATGCTAAGTGCTTTCTACCCAACATCCACACACATTCACACTCTGATGGATGCATTGCAAAGCAACTTGGGATTCAGTATCTTGCCCAAGGATTTTTGACATCCAGACTTGAGCAGCCACCAACTACCAATTTTCTGATTTGAAGATTGACCTGTTTTACCTCCTGAGCTACAGCCACCACTATTTCTTTAATCAAAATATTATTTTTAATGTTAAAATTAAATTACTGTTCTAATGTTCTAATTTACCATTTTTACAAAAATTCTGAAAAAAATAGTAAAACTTATAATTATAATTATTATCCATTAATTTTCTTACTGTTTCACAAAAAAGCTGTAAAACAAATTGATTATTATTTTTTGACTAAGATGCCAAATCACTCATATTTACCTACATTCTTGAACAGAAACCTTAGTTTTAGTGGTTGAGTAACTTCTCTTAGAAGTTCAGTGTGTGGTCTAAATGTGGGTATAAAACGTGAATTTGGTTCAGTGAATTAAGTAATTTTTAGTTTCTAAATTAGTTGTGTTTTCTTGTTTTTATGACAAGTGTTAATCAGTTATTAAAACAAGAAAACATAAACGTATACAAACAGTGTGTTTAATAAAAGCAGCTAAGTATGAATTAGACAAAAGCCGGAACATCAATTAAAGGTGTCACGGCAAGTGGAGTGAGCCGTGTGGAAAAATAAAGGAGGATCCAATAGCAGGCAGTTGTGAAGGTGTGAAGGTGATTTATGGCAAACGAAGATAAACTAAACAATACTGGAACAACTAAACTGCTGAACATGAACATGAACGAGAGCGAGCAGAGGCAGACGACGGTTGACAGCAGGGAGAACACACGAGTGAAACATGGTGGATACACAGACGGACCAGCGACTACTATGACAGAAGACACGACTTAAATACACTCAGAGAAACACAGGGAGATTACACACAGGTGGGGGACAAAGCTGGGGGTAATTAACGAGACGAGACAAGGGAGGTAAACTGAACACACTGGCCCTTTCTCAATTCTCAAGTACGCAAGTACGTACTCGCGTTCTCGGCGAGTACGTACTGGCCGAGAACGCACGGGAGTACGGACTCGCCGAGAACGCGAGCACGGACTCGCGATTTGTACAATTGGAACACTAGCATACTTGATGATGTCACAGGGCCGGAGTTTTTACTTCCGTCCCCTCTTAATTTAACTGTGAGTAATATGTTATGAAGCTTAACTTTAATCACAGCCAAACCGGTTTACTCAGGAACAAAACACTGAAATAAACCAAACATTAACATTTAGAAGTGATCTAAGTGACTTATATATCATTTTTAACCTCAGTAGTGAAATCTCTATTAATAAAAATGGTGTACATGTACATACGTGTACAGACCTTAATAAAAACAAGCAGGTGAGATGTTACAACGCTTTTATTTTTATTTTAGTGGACACTCAATACAATAGACAGCTGGTGGGTTTGTTTAACCTGAGTAGCGAAAAGACCGCGGGGGGGGGGTTGAAAAACGATGTGCCGGGAGTCCGCTGTTCTCGCCGGCTCTAATAATCCTCGACCTCGCTGTCTGCTATGGAGCTGGCGGGTCACAGACGTCTCCGAAAACGTCGGAGCGCGTTTGGAAATATATGATATCTTGATAAATCGAGCAGATATTTGAAGTTTACACAGCTACATTCTCGCTTGAAAATAACTTAAGTTTATTTTGTGACCCAGAGAGTAATATTTAAAAGTTTTTAGTCCCGCTCGTCCGCCATTGCCGCGTTTGAGTTTTGGACAAAATGCATTCTGGGATATTTAGCTGTACCAAGTCCACACGAGTCACCACCGATGCATGCTCGATAAAACGGGCGGAGCGAGAACACATCCGGGACTTTTTCGCGTTCTCGGCTTGATACGTACTTCGAATTGGAACAGTACTTAGTCTCCGACTGATGACGTATCACGCGTACACGAGAACGCAAGTACGCACAAGTACGCATATTGAGAAAGGCCCACTCACATGAGACGCAGACCTTCACAATAAAACAGGAAACAAGAAAACACTTGTGGAATAAGGAATATTTTACTGCTACTTATACTTATTATTGGCATTACCATTGTATTAATTAACATCGCATTAAACCACATAACAAGCATTTGTAATAATACATATAATCAAGAAGCAGGCTTGAGTGAAGGCCTGAATGTATTCAGCTTCTTGTTGCATTTGAGTTTGCCTAGCAACAGGTGACGCAAAGAGGAGGACAAGTCCATGGGGACCTCAAAGGCCTGAGATCATCACCATATTTGAAAGAGGATGCCAGAAAGGGGAACTTCTGTGTCTGCATTTATTTCTTAGAATAGATCATTGTCTGTACAAGGGGCAAAGAATGTTCTTAAGATGCAAATTATGTGCTTGTAAACGCATGAGGGGGCGTCATAATACCCTGATGTTATAAAAGCAATCTGAAGCGTATTTTTGGGTGGGGATTTACAACTGATGGTTTCCAGTGTACGTCTCCCCACACTGCGTGTATTCATTAAAATCAATTGTTTGACTGACCTCTTTTGGACCATCATTGTTTTACTCTCGTCCTCAATTTCGGACCCGTAACATTTGGTGCATTGGCCGGGGTTGAGGAGAGAGTTGGAGGTTGAGACCGAGAGGGTCCGAGGCGCTCGAACGGGCAGACACGAGTCAGTGGTCGAAGTGAGTGGACATAAGCCGGCTTATTCAAAGGTAAGGCACTACCTGTTGAATTATTTCCAAAATGTGCCAATTGGATATTACAAAATTAAAAGTTTACTCACTGAAATTACTGGTAAATGTCTGTTTTGATTTTGGTGAAAATCTCATGAGAATTGAAGTTGAAGTAATGATAATGAAACGTTGAAAATAAGTAAAGAGAATAAGAGAAAATAAGTAAAGAGTAAAGAGAATAAGTGTATTTAAAGCAGTTGGACTGCAGAGTGAATTTAGAGTTATAGGTTATTGGCGAAGAGTTTGTGACAGTTAAGTCCTAATTGAATATAAAGCCGGGCTTGGACATCAATAACATTGCTTGTGTAATTTTATGGGGTGTCTTCAAAAGTAATTAAATTTGTGTAGTGCGGGATTCTGGGAATTCTGAGAAGTGCATTGTCGGAAGGTGACGCTTCCAATTTGTCGGTGACGATCGACATCTGCCTCGGTGAGGGATAGTTCACTTGGCAAGTGTGGAGAACAACGACGCTCCAGAATAGCTACTGACTAGGTCAGTTTACCGTCCGGGGCGGTGGTTTGCACTTTTTTGGTCAGTAGAAACCGGGTTTCGGGCGTGTAACTTTAACTTAAAACTTCGGGGAAGCCTGGGATGTGAAATGCCCCAAAATAGAGCTTCTCGGCAGGGGTTGAGTTGGTTGACGTTTTAAATTGTGTTAGGGCATTAGATATCCCAGATAGCAAGGAAACATTGAAACAATGTTGAGTCAATATCAGGCGACGTCATTGAAGCAACGCTGAAGTGTGACGTTGACCCAACATCACTCTTGCACCCATTTTTAACGTTGAAACAACGTCAGGTTTTGATGTTGAATCAATGTTGAAACCTGACATTGATTCGACGTTATATTTTCTAACACTGTTGACATTGAAACAATGTCAGATTCTGATATTGAAACACTGTTGAGCTATGGTATTGATTTTCCACCTCTTTCGTACAGTTGCTTTTTATTGAAAAAAAACAAAAAAGGTCAATAGACATGTATCATTTGCAAAATACTTTATTAAAAGACAAAGTTTCCTATTTACATTTCTATGTTTCACGTCACTTTTTATTATTTACTCCGGGATGGGGATGGATGATGTGCGTCCTGCGCGCCACCCGTACGATCTGGAGCATATCTGAGCCATTTCTGGACTGTTTGAGCAAAGACCAACTCAGACATAGAGTTCGCCCCTACCTGCTGCGCCAGGCCATCTAGGACAAAAACAGACACACACACAAAAAAAACAAAGACAAAAAAAGGGAATTAGAGCACATGAATAAGCTCTTGTTAACTGTCTTCAGCAGGGAGAAAGTATGTAAACTCCTAGGCTGATAAACATGAAAGTCACCAGGCGGAAATCAGCAAACTGTCGCATTTGATTCCCAAAGAGCTATAAGCTGAAAATGTGATATGTCTTAGCATGGTGTGCAGTGTATCCTTTAAAAAAAAAAAAAAAGAAAACATGGGGTCCTCGGGCTGTACAAAGTGTACAACCCGAGGACAAAACAAGCCGAAGACCAAAGACTCCATCTCCAGATTAACCGGACATGAAAGTCTTGTTATTAAGAAAGACAAAGTAATATAGCAAAAAACAGACATAGGAAATGTGAAACGCACCCAGCACATCAATTGATCCCTTTATTGTTCACTTTAGGCTCATAAAACTACAATAAATGTTAAAACTTACCAAATATGCATCTGCACAGCGCTGTCTCTTTAAATGCCCTTTTTTGCTTTGTCTGGTCCTTGGTTTTTTCCCCTGCCCAGTTGAGTACAGAGGCCAGCTCCTTTGTAATGGCATAAACCATTACACGGCGGACTCGCACCTCCAGTGTGGTCCAGCAGCACCAATCAACGCAAAGCGTCTCACCTTTAGACACATTTTATGAGATGGAATTAGCGTGTCTCATGTCTTAAATGTGTATGCAAGTGCTTGTGTGTTTACTTCATGTAATTGATGATAGAAACATGTCATTTAGTTTTCCCTAAAGCCTGATTTTCAAGTCATACAAAGAATAAACCAAAGTATTGGCAGTACAATGTATTTCTATTCCCTTTTGTTGGATATTCATTTGTTAGTTCTTGTAACTGCTAAAAGTGTTTACTAGTTTTTGCCTGTCACATATATTTGTCATACCATGTAAACTGTGAAATTCCAAGATTTTCAAACTTGCCTTGTAATAGTGGCCTCACAGTCTCTGGAATCTACAGAAAAAAAAAATCACAACAAGATGACATTCAGGAGTATAAATTGTTTGTTTTTTTTAGATAAGAGTACAATGACATTGTGATGCAGCTTTAAAGCTTTTTTAAAAGCATACCATCTATAGGGAAGACATCAGACTCTGCATGCTGGCGAGATCGCAAAGCTGTGTCGGTTTGTGCCGGAGTGGCGAAAGGTGCCGGAAGCTGGGTGGGGCATTATGATGGTTGCTATCAGTGGGCTGGGGGGCAGACTGCGGAGTGATGAGGGCTGTTTAGAAAAAGATAATTTTTTAAGTATTTAAGAATACAGACAACTTGTCAAAAAAGTTTCCTCGTGTCAGACACAGATATGTACACAGACACTAGACAGTATTTTATTACCTGGTATTTTCACTCGAGGGGCCTGGGGAAACCGTTTTTTTGTAGGCTGCTCATCCTCTGAGTCCGTATATGTGTACAGGGGATTTGGTCTAAAGAAAAGAAATTAAAAACGGTCTTAAGTAATTGTAAATATGCTTTTGGCATATTGTTTCCTAAAGTTAGTTTGATTTCTAACAACACACACAGGAAACAGAGACGTGCAAGAAGGTACAGTATACAATGAATTTTTGAAGTGCACAAGTGTACACGGCTTTGCATTTTTAAAAAGTTTACAAACTTCCACTTTTTGGACTATATTATGTGGTGATATTGCAGTATGCAAGCACCACAGATATGTATAAAAGACAAGATCATAAATTCTTAACAATCAAAGATATGTTTGTGAATAAAAAGGTTTTACTTGTGCTTTCTTTTAAGACTGGTCTGGGTTTCTTCTTCGGACTGAAGGTCAGACGTATCACAGCGTTCACGTGGATATCTCTGAAGACTGCGTTCTGCTTCGTGAAATGTGCCTGGAAATACAAACACAATGTACGGCCAGACATACATTACGTGTGGACAAAAGGTGCAAACCAGCGGTTTCAAAAATACGCCGGTACGTGTGGACGTAGCCTTATTCATTATTCAAGGCACAAACGGAAAGTCATGTACGCGTGCAACGTAAAGTTAGGTGACCGTGCAACGTACAGTCACGTGGGCATGCCGCGTGAGCATTCAAGCTGAGTCTAAAGTTTTCGTGTGCGAATTGAAACGAGTGCTCTCCAATCATCAAAAGTAACAAAGTCATTGAACACGTTTATACAGTTAACTTTACGTTTATCAATCATATATCACAGATTTAGAATTTTTTGTAGTACTAAGCAACTACAGAGTGAAAGTCTGGGTCAAGCGCCGAGGCGACGGCAAGAACAAAGGAAAACTCGAAGCGTTAAAGCTAGCTTTGTAAGGGAATATAACGAAGAAATTATGAAACGAAAATGTTTTCTTTGTTGATATACTTTGTTTGCAGTGCAATTTATTTGTTGCCGGATTGTAAGAAGTAGACACAATTTCGGGCTCGTAAATAACAGTAAAAAACTTGTTAATGTACAACATTAAGGAGTTTTTTACTGTTATTCAAATGCAAACATGGAAATAACGAGTAGGAAAAAAAAAATCATTCATTCTTACCTTATACTAATCGTGGTGCAGGCCAGTGCAGTGCATGACCTGATGCCTCCTCCGGTCAATTCCGCTGAGAGTAAATCAAATGTCCCGCTCTACTGTAGAAGACAATGAATACCTGGGGGATGTACCAATGTGAGAGGGGTGCTGCGGAATAGTCCAAGTGATCGCTGCTTTAATTTCGGTCAACTATAAATAAATTGTACGTAGACACGATTTTTTAAAGCTGGTGAACTAGACCAAGTCACTGATAACAAATGAACAATAAATCTACTTTCTCTGGTACTTTATACCTGATCAGTTGCAATGCAATTTAATGCTCAACTACAAATCGATGGTTTTTGATGGTGACCGGAGCCGAATGATCGTCAACTATAAATAGACGTTTTCTCGACGTTGTTGTTGTCACCTGGTCGACTATAAATAGATCAAATATCAATGACAAAAAAACAATGGTGAATCAACATCGTTACAACGTCTCTATAGTAAGACCGTCGGTTTACCACAGTATTTCAATGTTGTTACAACATTGGCATTTCAACCCCGACCATATACGACGGTTTGGATGAAAAATCAACATAGATTCAATGTCGTCTTGCTATCTGGGATGTGACCACGGTCCGGGGCCGAGACTGGTTAATTGATGACAAAAAACTCAGGGAGTTTATCGGTTGGACCGTTAATTTAAATTTGTAGAAATTGTGTAGGTTTTGAAATGTCAGGCCTAATACTGCAGTTGTAAATATAAAGACGTCTCTGTGTAATATAAAATATGAGATCTATGAGTAAGATCAGTCTCTGTGTCAGCAATGCACAGCCGGATGTGCACTGATGGTGTGTAAATGCAAATGAGGAGCGGTGACGCGCAGAGAGGGTGGTTTCAGTTTCGAGAGTATTGAGCTTTATAACTATTGTTTGCCAATATTGCTAAATGCCTGTAATTAAGAGGCTGGTTTTGCTTATTACGAGAGTATAAATACAGTTTGAATATATTAGTGTGGATGTATAGTAAATGACTGAATTTTGATAGATGTATATATCTTGAGTAACAAATGCTGGTGTGTTTTATTTTTTCAGTTATGTGTGTGTGGTGAGAAGCTGTGAGAATGATGAGAGGTTTCAGTTTCTTTTTCTTTTGACTTGCTCTTTCTGATTATGGAAGGCATGTCCAAAATACGCATAGGAAAGTGTATTTTGAGTGATTTTAACCGTGTGAATGCTGTCAGTATTTGATTTGAGTGACTCTGCGGGAGTTGTCTGAGTGAGAGAAAAGGCAGGGTGTGTGAGACGATTCATGGCGTGTGAAAGAGGTTAGAACGTTTAAAAAGTGTATATGAAATAAAGGAGTGTGAAATATATTTCTTTTGTGAGGTAAAATAGGATGTTTAAAGTTTGCAAGTGCTTTTAATTCAAGAAACGCATGAGTGATGTTATGAGAGGTTGAGTTTATTTTTCTGATTGAAAACACATAAGTGTATACGCTACAAACTGACCTAAAGAATGGAGATGTGTGGGAAGAAGTGTTAGTTGTCCTGATGTTTGAAAGAGCTCTATTTAAATGTGTGTGAGTGAAATGAAGGTGTATTGTTTTTAAATCAAGATTTAGGAGAATTACTGATTGTTTGTAGACTGTGAAATTTAAGGGGAGACAGACTCTGCCTGTTGCCTGCAGAGTCTGCACAAACAGGAAGTGTGTGTGTGTGGGACAGGAAACGCATGCCCATAAAAGGTAACTGAGTGTGTAAAGAGAGAACACAGAGAGACAGATGAGTTAAACTCGAGGGAGATGAAGCAAAACAGAGGTTTTAAGAATAAGAAATGAAAAGAATACTAATTCTATGCTTTAGTGTGCCAATACAGGTGGACTTCTCTCAACATTGGAACCTTGAGTGCAGCGGCATAACAATAGATTAACAGAATTGGGAGAAAATAAGCCAGTCTTTGGCTCGAAATTGTGCGGCTTGATCTCTCACTTTGTCCTTGAAACTGAGAAGAAACTCAAAGGACAGTCAAGGACAGTCAATTTCCTGATGAAGACCGACAGAACATCGTGGACTTGAAGAATTAACTGAAGCTAAAAGCAGTGCAAGCGAAAGCAGTAACACTGATGACGACTGATGAGTCCAGCAGTATGAAAGATGCAACATGCATGCTGGTGAAGAACAGTGTGATGTGTCTGCTTGAAGGCACTGACTCTCATATTTGCCATGCTTGGAGCAATCTTGGAAGAGAAGACTGAAAGGATGAATGGAGAAGAAAACAGAGCAAATGAAAATAAGACTGAAGGCACTGAATGTGATATTTTGCCATGCTGGGACTTAACCTAAAAGAAAGACTGTAAAGAAACAGAGAAGAAACAGACTGTGTTTCTTGGAACTTTGAAGCCCGGAGAGGACCGGCACATGAAAAAGGACCAGTGAGAGATGAAGCTGGACGAGTTTGACTGCGAGAATATAGGATATAATTGGAATGAAAATGGAAGCCGGAACTCATGATTGTTTAGGGATGTCCACCACATCACAACAAAGAGGTAAACAATACAAAAGGTAAAAATAATGAAAGAAAATAACTGACAACTCTATTAATGAATAGAAAACACACATATACAAATTGTTACATGTGAGATTATTTTTTAAATGAATCAGAAGTGAGATAGTTTGAATTTAAAAGCTCAGTGAAAACATGCATAAAGTGTTAAATATGAATACATGAAAATGCAATGAAAAGCACAAATAGGATGCAATGAAGATGCAGCTTACACTTAATTAAGATGATCACATTGCATGCAAGGAAGAACACGCTTACATGAATGGCATAATTGGTATTTCTGACCAGACATAGAGAAATGGGTCATTTAAGTACTTGTGATAATAATGAAAATGTCTTAGTTTTGTTATTTTCAGGAGTAAAGCAGAACCGGATCAACTTTCCATGGCCGCAGTCGGAAGAAAATTATAGGTTAACATCACTGGATATGTTAAGGCAAGTTTCTGGTTGAATTGTTCACAGAATGATGTGTCCAGGAACCTGAAAAGCAAGCCCTAACTCCTGGCTGAAGACCAGGAGTGCTTTTATTTAAGGTGGGAAATCAAAAGTTTGGGCTAGTAATTCAGGGAAAGAGAAAACTGACTGTTTAACTGGAGAGTTGGGAAGGAGTCTGGGAGACTGCGAAGCCATAGATGCAAAATACCACACA
Source organism: Oreochromis niloticus (assembly GCF_001858045.2). Classification (NCBI taxonomy): domain Eukaryota; kingdom Metazoa; phylum Chordata; class Actinopteri; order Cichliformes; family Cichlidae; genus Oreochromis; species Oreochromis niloticus. The sequence goes on from NC_031965.2 coordinate 35,915,757, forward strand.
CAAACAGAAAATGCATTAACCTTACAAAGACAAGCTCATGAAGCTTGTCTAATCAAAGCTTAATGCATAGAGAGATTGATTGAAAACCTGGCTAAGAACACAAGCATATGCAATGAAGATCAGCTTGCTGCTTGTATGAGTGAGAGAATGGTGTGAATGTTTAATATAATAGATGGAAAAAACAAAAGAAAAGTGACTAAAGTAGTTTAAAAGGGTGACTTAGGAGTGCTCTTGCACTGATTGATCAAAGCAAGTGATTAGTATAGAAAGAAAATGAAAGTAATTCAATAATGTTATAAGTTTTAAACATGTATTTCTCTTGTCAAGTTTACTTGTGGAGATATGAGTCAGTATGCAAATTAGCTCGAGTGAGTGACGACAGAGGAGCTTTCTGTGTGTGTGTTTGAGGCCTTGAGGAAAGGAAGCAAAGTAGACAGTTCAGAGGTGCAGATTTGGACAAGAAATTTATAATTTAGTGTTGACACATTGTTATAACATGTTTATATTTTAGGCTGAATCTAAGTATGGTGAAGTGTCAAAGGAGACATGGTTGTGTGTAAAACGGTGCAGCTTTGACAAGGTTTTCAGTGCGTTGAATGGGTGAAATTTAAGATTGTTTAAGATTTTTTGGGGCTGTTGTTTTTCATTTTAATAGAGGGAGTTTTGATAAACATGGACATGTCTAAAAGGGCCCATAGTTTTTGTAACAGTGCACTTAGAAAAAAAGAAGAAAAAACCTGTCAGGTGATTTTGTTTTGTACTTTGATGAGCTAATAATCAGCTCTCTTTTTTCTCATGTTTGCTCTAAGCAGGCCTGGAAGAAAGTGAACTAACAGCGCTGACAAAATTTCCGGACAAACAAATATGAGGTGACTTTTCCAGATTTCAATGGGTGGAGGAAAGGCTACCTGTGGGGACCTGATCAGATTGAAAGTCCCTGTCTAAAAGATTGCCGCGAGCCAATCCAGACAAAACCATAAAGAACTATTTTCTAAAAAAGAGAAAACAAAATAAAACAAATGAATGAGCTCATGTTGCTGAGAGTGAAGACTCTGATTATTTGCGAGGGAGTCCACACTATCAGCAAGACCTGATGTTAATGCATGTGAGTGAGTGTGTGACTGGACCAAGGTGGGGATGAATAAAATGTTGACAAACAGGAGGAGTGGAAGACTTAATTCTGGGGATGCTGATGTTTGCTTGGAGGGAATTTTTGTTTTATTTACTGGGGTTGGATTATGTTATTACATTATAAAAAGCTAAATGCTAAAAGGAAAACATTTTTTGATATAACTCATGTTACCATTAACTGAAGAAACACATGACTGATGACAGTTCTGTTTAAGTTTATTTTTGTGTTATGACACAGATTGGATCATAAAGGGGGAGAGTTGAGTACAGGTTTTGTTTCCAGGAAATTCCAAGGATCCTTCGAAGGGAGCAGGAGTTCAAGAAGATTTGACATGATGATTAAATTGATCTTATTCCTTAAACACAGGTTTTTAGGGCTGGAGCAAAATACCGGAGAGGAGGATGGCTGAAGTGTTCTGAGAAATGATATGATATGACTAACCTTTTTTCCCTTTTAATTTGTTAAGCTTGGGTGAAGCATTTTGAGTTTTTTGCCACATGAGATGTGTCAAAAAAGAGAGGGGTTTAAGGTTTAATTTGTTTAATTTGAAATGGGTTTTAGTATGATTTTATAACTATTGGGGTTGGTTGATAATTTAGGGTAAAACCGAGGCAGAGATTGTCATTTTTAAATAGAGTTATTTTTAAAGTAAAATGAAACTCCCTTGCTTCCTGTAGCTTTTAACTGTATAGCTCTTAACTTGCAGGGATGGCATGGAGTGTAATGAATGAATGCAAAACATGCTTACAGACACAAACATGACATAGATTTAGTTTATAGGGCAAAGGTGGAACACATGGTGCTTTGTTTCTGCTTAGCAACCACTGAGGCAGAAGGTGTTAAAGATAAGTATGTAATAAGTGAACAGGAAACATGTGAGGCTGAGACGGGTGAAGCAAAATGTTGTAGATAATGGAAACTTGTCTAACTGGCATTAACAGTAACTTTTGCATGTTATGTATATGCTTGAAGCAAAAAGAGGCGTAAATCCTGATAGAAATCTTGAAGCGTGCTTTCTAGCGCAGATTTAGGCTGACATGGGGATGGTGTATATTTTACCCGGGGTGTGTTTAATAGAACTAAAAGCATTGCTCACACACATAAAGAGCATTGAGATTAAGTAAAGTTAATAAAAAGGATAAAGCCCAGAACATTGTGAACCAAGTTTGAATAATTAAAGGAACATTGGATGAACACAGTAGATTAGTGAGGTGTAGCAGAGAGAGGCTTTTTGTTTTCTATCTTTTACAGGAGAAGATTTCAGGACCACAGCGACCATAGGGGGGCGAGAATCCTGGAAGCCCCAGACCGAACGGAACCAACCAGAGAAAGGAGAAAAACAGAGCACAAATACACCTAGTTGTTTATATTACAAAGAAGATCAAAAGCTTGTTAGACATAGGTTATAATGGAAGCATAAAAGGGATGAGAGGAAATTTACATAACATAGAAATCCTGCAACAATTCGTAAATTGCCCAAACACAGTGTTCAGACCGGATATGCGCTACCCGTTAAAGGGGGCGAAGAAATCAGGCCTAAGTTTGAAAAATGAAATGGGTTAACTCGATAGAGGATGTTTCCAAAGGTCGAGAAAATAATGTAGGACCTTTTACCAGGAGAAAGCTAATTGTATCTTTTACACTTTACAGTGTGCACTGAGGGAAGTCTATGGAGGACCAGAAGAGCCACGCGCATCGAAATAAAAATTTCTGTGCTTTAATAATGAATTTTAGAATAAATTCTGCAATTGTAAATTCATTTTTGAATTCCAATTTAATAAACTGCATTTCAAAATCCTTTTTCCAATTGCATTTCAAAATCCTTTTTCCAATTGCACTTTAATAAACTGCATTTCAAAATCCTTTTTCCAGTTGCACTTTAATAAACTGCAGTTCAAAATCCTTTTTCCACTTGCAATTTAATAAACTGCAGTTCAAAATCCTTTTTCCACCTGCAATTTAATAAACTGCAGTTCAAAATCCTTTTTCCACCTGCAATTTAATAAACTGCAGTTCAAAATCCTTTTTCCACTTGCAATTTAATAAACTGCAGTTCAAAATCCTTTTCCACTTGCAATTTAATAAACTGCAGTTCAAAATCCTTTTTCCACTTGCAATTTAATAAACTGCAGTTCAAAATCCTTTTTTCCACTTGCAATTTAATAAACTGCAGTTCAAAATCCTTTTTTCCACTTGCAATTTAATAAACTGCAGTTCAAAATCCATTTCCCTTTCCTGTTCGCTCTGGGATTAGCTGCTGGATTAGCTGCTGGATTAGCTCTTCGATTAACAACTTGCTGGAGGCTATTCAAATTAGCCACACCGTGGGATGTAAGGAGCTCTCTGATTGGTTGGTCGGACACAGGCTGTCTGCCAGCCTGGATTTTTCTAGCTCAAAGCTTCTCCCTGCTACGAAGCGTGTGTGCTTGTACAAAGGCCGTTCAGCGTCGGGATTTACACTCGGCTCGACACGGATATGTGAAGAATGAAGGGACCCTGCAGCGAAACGGAGAGCCAACCTCTGACTGAGTGCCTGTCTACACAGTCTGACCACCTGTTGAAGGTAAGGTGCTAACATGGCTAACGCTAGCGTCACCGCACGTAGCCCCGTTATTTTAAGATCATCTTAGCTAATGAAAGTTTTACGTCGCAGCTGTACGAGCTCGCTACGTGTTTTATAAGCTGCTGTGCTCTTCACAAATAAAGCTGGAAGCAGCTCAGACTGTTAGAACCAGCACTGAGCCCTGTTACATTTATACGGTGTTAGAGCAATGGCTGCAACCTACAGCCTTTAAACTAGCGATTACAAATGCTGACAGTAAACTCGTCAGTCCAGATGTTACCACATTACTCTGTGGTACTTAGAGTTAAAACAACTGAGACAGGCTGATTAAAATAACAGCTGTCAGTTCTCTCATTCAACATATAAAGACTGGAGATCACACTACTGATTTCAGTTCATGTAATATGTGAGTGCACAGATTCATTCTCAACTGGACATAAATGATGATCAAAGGTTGTATATATGATGAATTCATCAAATCCCAGCCTCTAACACAGTGCGCTGAATCTTAGCTTTGAATGTCCAGTATATTCTAATCAGTGCAATGTAAGCATTCACCGAACCTATAGTATCTACACCTGTGTGGCAAATGTGTGGTAAAGATACAGATAATGAAATTTAATTATTAATACAATATACATCATGAAAAATGAAAGCTGAAATTGATTCAGTTTAGTACTTTTCTCTGTATGCTCTGTGATTATAAAGGCCTTAAATTCTGTGATATATACTGTAAATGATTTTCACAGAGGTCTTAAAGTACTTAAATCACTGCTGATAGTCTGGTTGTTTATATTTTCACATGTTTTTGTGTCTGTAGGGCTGTTTGATGACGATTTGGACTCCTATGGGAGATGAGGACACACCCACATCTGTTCCATACTGCAGCCATTGATGGTGTTACAGCTCTGAGTCAGATTTGGGCCATCAGACGCACACACTGGAAAACCAGCACCTGGACTTCATGCAGGAGAGACGGCCTCAGTGATGGACTCTGCATCCTCTACTTTACCTCTAATCTCTTTCTTCTTTAACACACAATTAAAATCACTCCAAAAGAGTGTAAACTTACTGAGGAAGTCTCTAACTTGTACACATTTGTACTTTTACTTGTTTTATGAGTTATTTTTAAGAAGAGTAAAGTTATTCACATAAAGTTGTTATTCTTCTGTATTTATTCTTTTGTATCATGTACCACAGTCATACTGAACTTTACAGACCTGGTGAATTGGAGAAAACAAAGATCACACACACATACATACACACACATATCATTCAGCTTCAGCAGTATTTCTATTCATCTTATGAATTTCCAGTCTAATGTCAATTCACGGAGTTCAGTTTTGGTCTTAAACTCCAGAGAATACCACCTGGTTCAACAATCTTTTTATCTGATTATTGGCAAAATGTTTTCTTCTGAAAGAAGAAAACATTTTGGGCTCAATTTCAGCCTCAGGCAAAATTGAGCCCAAAGAAACAACAACAAAGTTTAGTTCCTCTGGATTTTCCATGGAAAATTGTTTTATCACTCATCCAGGTGACTTCTCCAGTGTCACGGATGAGTGATGAATGTATCTCCCACTGGAAACCATTGTGTCCAGTTAAAGTCAATCGACTTTTTTTAAGGAGAGTTGTTAGATGCTGTGCTCATGAGGACAATGGGTTTTAACTTGCAGCACAACACAAAGCTGCCATACTGGATCAACGATCAAAACACTTAATTGAGCAGAATTAAGGCAAAATGTAATATCCTCATATGATGACACATCACACATGATCCAGCATTGTTCTAAGAATGCAAACTTTCTTAATGGAAGTTTCCACAGCTGCCAGAAAGGGACAGATTTCTGGCTGGTCTTAATGAGTGGTCGTTGCTCTCTCGTTTTCTCTGGAATTGCTGCACAGAGGATGTAACACCCATGATAAGCACTGAGGTTTGTGTCCTTGTCAGAAATCAGCAATACTCAGCTTCCAGGTAAGGAAAAGTGGAACCAGAAGATATTCAAATGCATCTCTCCACAGCTGCTGATGAATTCTACAAAAAACAAAGTTTGTTAAAAACATTTGCAGGTGAATCACCACTGATTTATCAGTGACATCCATTTACTCAAAAAATACTGACAAGTGGATAACTAGGATATATAATATCTATATAGATATAATTTCAAAAATGTCCTGTACAAAATGGAACTGTATATGACAAATGTGGTGTGGTGCTTGTGGAATTTTTAACAAGGACCCTACAAAACTTTACAGTACTCATGCTGCCAAACTTTTGACAGCTAGGTGTGCAGTAGGGCTGGGTATCGTCACTGATTTCTAGAATCGATTCATTTCCGATTCACAAGGTCCCAAATCGATTCGATCCACGATTCGATTCAATTCGATTTGAATCTGGGAAATTTTGACAGTCAGAAATATTATAATTCAGATTTCATTGACATATTTTTGTATCTATAAAAAGGAAGCTGACACACGCAAGACTTTATCAAAGGTGTGAGCGTCACAGCAGATGCCTTTGTGTCAAAGTAGCTGAAGATAATACAGAAAAACATGAAGGTGGTTTTCCTGGCCTGGGATTTTATAAAAATATGTATCTGCAGTACATCAAAAACGAAAGAAAACCATTAATCAACATATGAACGTTACCTCTGACGTTACAGCGGTTTTATTAGAGACACGGCTAAGCGTTTTGCATAATTTTAAAAAGTTTAAATTTGTTCAGTATTGAACGGCAGAAATTAGGTTTTCTTTTCAGAAGTATGTAAAACAAAAAAAACAAAACAAAAAAACAGCGGCCGACAGCTCTGTAAACAACAGTAGAGTTGCGCGTAACAAGCAAGCGAATAATGCAGAAAACAGTACAGAGAGAGAGAGAGCTGTGCATGAAGTGTGATTTTATCGTGGGTGAAGCAAAACAGTAAAAGTCAGAGGGAATTCATGACGATGTTTACGTGAAGCGTAGTTTGGATCTTCTTTTGCTGTTGGTTCAGTCAATATTGTTTGGAGAGAGATAAAACTAACAGCTTTAGAATCAGCGCAAAAAGGGCGTGAACACAAAGCGCGGACCCGCCGAAACAGAATCAGCGAGCTGTCGGCTTTCAGCACCGACCGTGTCCGTGCAGTTGTTGTGCCAGAAAGTGATTGCCGTCTGCGGGAACGCGCGCAGACGCTTAAAGCTGCAGCGCCCGTCGGGTGAGAAAGGCGACATCTCACTGATTCTGATCCACGGGTCCGCGCTGTGTGTTTACGTCCTTGTGCAGAATCCGTGTACCTGCTCTCATTTACTGTCTTAGCTGTTTGGTGGTTGTTGAAATTTTGTGAGGTTTCACCTGAGATTCTGGCGTTTCGGGCAAAATAAATTTATATTAAAAAATCGATTCAGGATTTTAATGAATCGATTTCACGTTATCCAAGCCAGGCAATTTTAATCGATGAATCGATTATTAAAACCCACCCCTAGTGTGCAGTTCCTGCTTTAAATGCATTCAAAATCTAAGTGATAAGAGGCCAGAAATGTTTGAACTCGCTTATGAACCTACATCACTGAGGCCGTCTCTCCTGCATGAAGTCCAGGTGCTGGTTTTCCAGTGTGTGCGTCTGATGGCCCAAATCTGACTCAGAGCTGTAACACCATCAATGGCTGCAGTATGGAACAGATGTGGGTGTGTCCTCATCTCCCATAGGAGTCCAAATCGTCATCAAACAGCCCTACAGACACAAAAACATGTGAAAATATAAACAACCAGACTATCAGCAGTGATTTAAGTACTTTAAGACCTCTGTGAAAATCATTTACAGTATATATCACAGAATTTAAGGCCTTTATAATCACAGAGCATACAGAGAAAAGTACTAAACTGAATCAATTTCAGCTTTCATTTTTCATGATGTATATTGTATTAATAATTAAATTTCATTATCTGTATCTTTACCACACATTTGCCACACAGGTGTAGATACTATAGGTTCGGTGAATGCTTACATTGCACTGATTAGAATATACTGGACATTCAAAGCTAAGATTCAGCGCACTGTGTTAGAGGCTGGGATTTGATGAATTCATCATATATACAACCTTTGATCATCATTTATGTCCAGTTGAGAATGAATCTGTGCACTCACATATTAAATGAACTGAAATCAGTAGTGTGATCTCCAGTCTTTATATGTTGAATGAGAGAACTGACAGCTGTTATTTTAATCAGCCTGTCTCAGTTGTTTTAACTCTAAGTACCACAGAGTAATGTGGTAACATCTGGACTGACGAGTTTACTGTCAGCATTTGTAATCGCTAGTTTAAAGGCTGTAGGTTGCAGCCATTGCTCTAACACCGTATAAATGTAACAGGGCTCAGTGCTGGTTCTAACAGTCTGAGCTGCTTCCAGCTTTATTTGTGAAGAGCACAGCAGCTTATAAAACACGTAGCGAGCTCGTACAGCTGCGACGTAAAACTTTCATTAGCTAAGATGATCTTAAAATAACGGGGCTACATGCGGTGACGCTAGCGTTAGCCATGTTAGCACCTTACCTTCAACAGGTGGTCAGACTGTGTAGACAGGCACTCAGTCAGAGGTTGGCTCTCCGTTTCGCTGCAGGGTCCCTTCATTCTTCACATATCCGTGTCGAGCCGAGTGTAAATCCCGACGCTGAACGGCCTTTGTACAAGCACACACGCTTCGTAGCAGGGAGAAGCTTTGAGCTAGAAAAATCCAGGCTGGCAGACAGCCTGTGTCCGACCAACCAATCAGAGAGCTCCTTACATCCCACGGTGTGGCTAATTTGAATAGCCTCCAGCAAGTTGTTAATCGAAGAGCTAATCCAGCAGCTAATCCAGCAGCTAATCCCAGAGCGAACAGGAAAGGGAAATGGATTTTGAACTGCAGTTTATTAAATTGCAAGTGGAAAAAAGGATTTTGAACTGCAGTTTATTAAATTGCAAGTGGAAAAAAGGATTTTGAACTGCAGTTTATTAAATTGCAAGTGGAAAAAGGATTTTGAACTGCAGTTTATTAAATTGCAAGTGGAAAAGGATTTTGAACTGCAGTTTATTAAATTGCAAGTGGAAAAAGGATTTTGAACTGCAGTTTATTAAATTGCAGGTGGAAAAAGGATTTTGAACTGCAGTTTATTAAATTGCAGGTGGAAAAAGGATTTTGAACTGCAGTTTATTAAATTGCAAGTGGAAAAAGGATTTTGAACTGCAGTTTATTAAAGTGCAACTGGAAAAAGGATTTTGAAATGCAGTTTATTAAAGTGCAATTGGAAAAAGGATTTTGAAATGCAATTGGAAAAAGGATTTTGAAATGCAGTTTATTAAATTGGAATTCAAAAATGAATTTACAATTGCAGAATTTATTCTAAAATTCATTATTAAAGCACAGAAATTTTTATTTCGATGCGCGTGGCTCTTCTGGTCCTCCATAGAAGTCAGGAATAGTTTAAATTAGGATAAAAAAAAATTAAACTAGGTGAAAAAAGGGGTGTAGCAAGTAGATCTAGGGCAGCTCACAGCCTGGCGTAAACGCAAGGTGCCGTCATACAGCTTAAGTTATTTGTTTGATTTATTTTTATGACAAAATAATAAGGAAACATTGAAAACATACAACCCGTTGAGGAGACAGATAGGGTTGGGGAATTGAAAGGTTTTGTTTGTTTAGCATAATGCACTACAAAGTATACAAAGTTTATATAACATGATGCAAACACATGAATCAGAGACACGTAATGAGAAAACTGATTAGAATGTTTCTTACAACTACATGTTTATTGTACGCAATGATATTAACTATGGCTGTGTTGTTTATTGTGTATATTTTGCAGGGCGCTCCGAACCACTTGTCTGAACACGGAGGCCAGTCCAGCCCAGCACTTCCTGAGACTGTAGTTGCTAAAACAGGATCGGTAAAAAAGACAAAAGCGCGAGGTGTCAGGTAAAGGTGATGAGTGTCTCAGCATGAATAATGGCATAGGGTTGAATTATGGTAAAGGGTCTACCAGCTCATTCACATTTGATTTGTGTGACGTCATTAAGTGTACAGGAGCTAGTAGTAGCTGGAGAGCGTATGATGTACGGGTCTGCAATCACCCCCATGATATGCTTAGGGTAAATTTAGTTGATGCAAAGTCTAAGCCGCTCGCAGAAAGCTTAATCACCATTCTGACTGATCAGATGGTAACTTCGGGAACAGTAGCTCAAAAGGAACAGGAACCAAAAGGGAGAGTACTTCTGACAACAGATTACTTTAGACTGAAGCCTAAGGAGTTGATAAAGTGCGCCACGGGTTTCAAGGACAGTAACCTCTGGCTTGATTGGGTGGCTCAAAATGCTAGAGAACAACATGTATCTGACTGTGTTGCCTGTGCTTCAGCTAGGTCACGGTTGTTTACAGAGCCCGCACCATTGCATTAGAGGATGAGTGGGGCTATGATAGTATGTTACAGTTAACTAGAAGTGCAGTGACTACTGGCAACTGTATTTTGTTGTCCAGACTTTTCCCTCCCATTTCAAAGCAGACAGCAGTGGGACCATTTATGCTAAAATAAGATAATTACATGTTTCAAGTTTTCTACAGATAATGAAAAGTACAAGGTGGGAGAGATCGACCCAACTAGGTGTGCTGTCACACTAACGGGACGAGCCACCAACAATGTAAGCGACCCTAGCACGATAATTGGAACATGGGCAAGAAGTGGGCTCTATTATTACTGTGGGGAAAATATTCGTGTTCCTATGGGAAGCGTAGGGACATGTGCGATGGTGCGATTGGGAGCTCTGCTCATGCTTATTGGAAATCAGGTAAAGGCTATTCCACAACATAACATGCGAACTTTAGCTGCCATACGTAAGAGATACATTTTGGCCAAAAGAGGGACCCAGGGTACCCATGCATATGATCCTCGTTTGAACTCGCCGACCTGGATAGACTCCATAGGAGTGCCCAGGGGAGTTCCTAATGAGTACAAGCTGGTAAGTCAGGTAGCTGTAGGATTGGAGAGTATATTTCTTTGGGGAACGCCTAATAGAAATGTTGGCCGCATTATGTTCATTACAACCTGCTGAGACTCTCTAACCAAACCAGGGACGCCATGATGGGGTTCGCAGAACAATTGGGTCTGAGTTCACTGACGGGAGAGCAAAATCGAATTGTCTAAAACCATGCATGAGCACTCAGGTATCGAAAATCTGCTGGCGTCCTGGATGACATCTGTGTTTGGACAATGGAAAGGTGTGGCTATGTCAGTGATGTTTTCTTTGACTGTATTTTTGGGAATACTGGTCATCGCCAGTTGTTGTATCATTCCTTATGTCAGAGGATTGTTGCTAAAGATAATGGCAAGGGTTGCGAACCCTGGTTGGGTTGAGGGCATCTATTAGATGAACTTAGAACCCATAGAGTGGGGCAGGGAGTGATACAACATAAGGTGTGGTGATATTCCTTGTCGGAATGTCAGAAGAGGGAATGTGGGGATTCAGAAATTCTTTTATTCCTACTATATAATCTGCATTATTATGATTGCATTAAGAACATGTTTTACAGCATTGTTTATCAGTAATAGTGTTTACAGGGTTCATATTGCATTGAATATGTTTGTCATCACATTCATTCTATTCACAGGTTTAGTTCATTTTATACACAATGCATATCTGTCCTTGTTTAGAGTTGATGTTCTATCCAAGAGGGTTTTAAGCTTCACTGGTGAGAGTGTCCAGGTGATACATGTTGAGGGAAGATGAGAACATAGCAGGTTAATTGCATGCATGCTTACAATACACATAAATCTAGTAGCAGGCCTGAGCGAGGGCCCAAGTGTCTTCTGCTTCTTATTTGAGACCTGCGAGAATTCAGTTTACTTAGTGATTGATGACGAGGGTCCATTCCACTAGATTTCCACTAGAGAGGGACCCAGGAAAGGGGCAGAGACCACTTAAGCATGAAGTGTTTTCAAGTGGGAGCTGGCGTTTTATTACTGGACCACCTAGATCAGGGGTGTCGGACTCCAGGCCTCGAGGGCCGGTGTCCTGCAGGTTTTAGACCTCACCCTGGGTCAGCATACCTGAATCAAATGATTAGCTCATTACCAGGCCTCTGCAGAACTTCAAGACATGTTGAGGAGGAATTTAGCCATTTAAATCAGCTGTGTTGGATCAAGGACACATCTAAAACCTGCAGGACACCGGCCCTCGAGGCCTGGAGTTCGACACATGTGACCTAGATGATATGAGGTTATTGTCTGATTTGCTGAGTCAGGGGACGGCTAGAGAGGGTCAGAGCGAAGGCAGTGGACCTGGGAATGGTGGTTTCGGGCCCATGATGCCATTAATGGATCCAGAGGTGACAGAGTGGGTTGAGTGACTCAACGGAGTGTGGTGACCCTGTTTGTGAACAGGGTCAAAAGAGGGAGTGTGGAATAAGGAATATTTTACTGCTACTTATACTTATTATTGGCATTACCATTGTATTAATTAACATCGCATTAAACCACATAACAAGCATTTGTAATAATACATATAATCAAGAAGCAGGCTTGAGTGAAGGCCTGAATGTATTCAGCTTCTTGTTGCATTTGAGTTTGCCTAGCAACAGGTGACGCAAAGAGGAGGACAAGTCCATGGGGACCTCAAAGGCCTGAGATCATCACCATATTTGAAAGAGGATGCCAGAAAGGGGAACTTCTGTGTCTGCATTTATTTCTTAGAATAGATCATTGTCTGTACAAGGGGCAAAGAATGTTCTTAAGATGCAAATTATGTGCTTGTAAACGCATGAGGGGGCGTCATAATACCCTGATGTTATAAAAGCAATCTGAAGTGTATTTTTGGGTGGGGATTTACAACTGATGGTTTCCAGTGTACGTCTCCCCACGCTGCGTGTATTCATTAAAATCAATTGTTTGACTGACCTCTTTTGGACCATCATTGTTTTACTCTCGTCCTCAATTTCGGACCCGTAACACACTACACAAAGACGCGGACCCGACACTGAGAGAGACAGAAAATGACACATGGACCTCAAACTATACCTGAGACAACAACTCCTAAAACACGAGTAAACAGAAACATAGAATTCTAATAATAATCAACGAAGGACAAGAGTAACAAAACAATCACTCAAAACTAAACCAAAACAAGAGAAGTCAAAATGCTGGGTCGAACCGACCCAGAACCGTGACAAAAGGTCACTATAAAAGAGATTCAGCAGTATATCATTAGGTGTGCGTATTAATTGAAAGGAAGATAAAACCCAAAAGATTGAAGCAATAATTATAATATAATTATATAAATAACAATATATATTTCTTATTGCCTATAAATTCAGTATGAATGCCATCACTCTATTCATTTGTGATTTTGTTGCTTTTAATGGATATGCTAATGGTGAAGATTATGATATATTACTTTACTTTTCAACACTAAAGATGAAAAAATTAGCATGTACCTCTTGGGAACATCGAAGAATCCAAACACGTCTGACTGTCACCCCAAACATGATCACGTTAAAGAGGAACACCAAACTGAACAATCCCACTGTAGTCACCATCTTCACTTCATAAGTGGTGATGTAACATCTACAACGACAGTGCAGGTGTTCTTTTCAGTCACATTCACTCACATTGTAAAAGCAAAAAGGAATTCTGCAGAAATATTAATGTGGATGCAATTTTACTCTGCCTATTCCTTTTTTTCCATTCAAACATTCAAGTATCCATGCACGTGCAAAACAATATAAGTTATTATTGAGATTTTAAATGTCTGTAAATTTGCTTCTTACATTGCAGTATTATTGGAGTTGCTCGGTGTGTCCAGAGAGACAGGACCAAAAGTCAGGAACACCTGAAATGCAAGAACTGAGCAATCATTCAAAGGCTTACAGACTGCTAATGACAGCTCCCTGCCTAAATGAGTCCACTCACCTGTTACGTTCTTAGTCTAGGCGTGTATGAACGCAACAAGAAATTGGCCCACTCATGCCCCACCAAAGCAAGAACACAAACAACAATGTCTTCTAAAATGCTAAGCAGCCATTTATTTTCTTCAGCAGTGAGCAGTGCCAAAAATAACAAACAAAACTCCCTACTGGTCCCTATGACCCTCCAGCGGAGACGAATGAAGGCTGGACAGGCCCCTTGGACCCTCCAGCGAAGACGGAAGGCTGAAGCGGTCCCTCGGACCCTCCAGCAGAGACGAATGAAGGCTGGACAGGCCCCTTGGACCCTCCAGCGGAGACAGAATGCTGAAGCGGTCCCTCGGACCCTCCAGCGAAGACGGAAGGCTGAAGCGGTCCCTCGGACCCTCCAGCGGAGACGAATGAAGGCTGGACAGGCCCCTTGGACCCTCCAGCGAAGACGGAATGCTGAAGCGGTCCCTCGGACCCTCCAGCGAAGACAGACGGATCCCGGACGAGCCCCCATTTATGTTACGTTCTTTGCCTAACTTTCTAACAAAAAACAGGAGAAAACTTAATCAACAAAAATGGCTTCTCACGCCTACTAGGCTGCTGCAGTGAAAAATATGTACAAGGTGAACAAAATACCCGATTGCTACTTGACGAGACTGTTTACAACTATTTACAAACCTAAGCTACTAACACCAGACACACGAGTGGAACATGGTGGATACACAGACGGACCAGCCACCACAAAGACAGAAGACGCGACTTAAATACACACAGAAAAACACAGGGAGATTACACACAGGTGGGGAACACAGCTGGGAATAATCAACAAGACGAGACAGAGGTAAAACTGAACACACTCACATGAGATGCAGACCTGACACTGAGTGACAGACAGAATGACACATGGAACCTAAACTAAACTAAACGTGAGATACAACCGAGAACAAATCCTTAAACATGACAAAACAAAACACTGACAACATTAAATCATAACACACCCCATCCCGGTATGCTGAGTTTGAGTAGGTATCTCTTCACATAGATGTTGAAGACTTTGACCAAGAGAAGATATAGGTGGAACCCTTCCAAGGCCATCCAGCTGAAAGTGGCCAGCAGGGAGTAATGAAGTAAAAGAGCCATGTATAAGCAAAGTCCAGAGGAGGACCCTGCTCCCACTGCCTGATTGGGCATGAAGTGCAGGTTGAGGAGCATCAGAGCAATTACGAGGTTGATGTGGACTTTCACAGAAACATCTTGTCTGAGTTTCCTGTCAGGTGATGTCATTGTTTGAAGAACATTAGGCCAATCATCAAGTAAGGAAAGAAAGCGTAGATGACAGCATTAAAGACGAAGGCATTATATTTTCTGCAAAAAGAAGAGGAAAATAGCAGAAGAGTAGTCCTGCATTGCCTTTTGAAGTAATGAATTGAAGGAGAGAAAGACAAGGGCATTAGAAAAGAGCAGTAAAAAAGTCTGAAGAGTTGTTGGGAGCAAGGACAACATGGTAATAAAGTGGACAGTACTTATCTTGGAAATAAATCATTGAAAGACGAGTAAATTACCTATTTGTGATGAAGAGCAAAAGGGTGACAGCCAGAGCAAAAAGCGAAAGACTGCAGCCAATCAGAGTAATGTCTGTTAACATCTTCAGGTCGTTTTCTGAGAGGGAAGAACTCACCTGTAGAGAAAATACACATTCAAAATGACTTGTAGCCCTTATATTGTCATGTCATACTTATCTGAGATGTTTATACAGGGAGTGCAGAATTATTAGGCAAGTTGTAGTTTTGAGGAATAATTTTATTATTGAACAACAACCATGTTCTCAATGAACCCAAAAAACTCATTAATATCAAAGCTGAATGTTTTTGGAAGTAGTTTTTAGTTTGTTTTTAGTTTTAGCTATTTTAGGGGGATATCTGTGTGTGCAGGTGACTATTACTGTGCATAATTATTAGGCAACTTAACAAAAAACAAATATATACCCATTTCAATTATTTATTTTTACCAGTGAAACCAATATAACATCTCCACATTCACAAATATACATTTCTGACATTCCAAAATAAAACAAAAACAAATCAGCGACCAATATAGCCACCTTTCTTTGCAAGGACACTCAAAAGCCTGCCATCCATGGATTCTGTCAGTGTTTTGATCTGTTCACCATCAACATTGCGTGCAGCAGCAACCACAGCCTCCCAGACACTGTTCAGAGAGGTGTACTGTTTTCCCTCCTTGTAAATCTCACATTTGATGATGGACCACAGGTTCTCAATGGGGTTCAGATCAGGTGAACAAGGAGGCCATGTCATTAGTTTTTCTTCTTTTATACCCTTTCTTGCCAGCCACGCTGCGGAGTACTTGGACGCGTGTGATGGAGCATTGTCCTGCATGAAAATCATGTTTTTCTTGAAGGATGCAGACTTCTTCCTGTACCACTGCTTGAAGAAGGTGTCTTCCAGAAACTGGCAGTAGGACTGGGAGTTGAGCTTGACTCCATCCTCAACCCGAAAAGGCCCCACAAGCTCATCTTTGATGATACCAGCCCAAACCAGTACTCCACCTCCACCTTGCTGGCGTCTGAGTTGGACTGGAGCTCTCTGCCCTTTACCAATCCAGCCACGGGCCCATCCATCTGGCCCATCAAGACTCACTCTCATTTCATCAGTCCATAAAACCTTAGAAAAATCAGTCTTGAGATATTTCTTGGCCCAGTCTTGACGTTTCAGCTTGTGTGTCTTGTTCAGTGGTGGTCGTCTTTCAGCCTTTCTTACCTTGGCCATGTCTTTGAGTATTGCACACCTTGTGCTGTTGGGGACTCCAGTGATGTTGCAGCTCTGAAATATGGCCAAACTGGTGGCAAGTGGCATCTTGGCAGCCGCACGCTGGACTTTTCTCAGTTCATGGGCAGTTATTTTGCGCCTTGGTTTTTCCACACACTTCTTGTGACCCTGTTGACTATTTTGAATGAAACGCTTGATTGTTCGATGATCACGCTTCAGAAGCTTTGCAGTTTTAAGACTGCTGCATCCCTCTGCAAGATATCTCACTATTTTTGACTTTTCTGAGCCTGTCAAGTCCTTCTTTTGACCCATTTTGCCAAAGGAAAGGAAATTGCCTAATAATTATGCACACCTGATATAGGGTGTTGATGTCATTAGACCACACCCCTTCTCATTACAGAGATACACATCACCTAATATGCTTAATTGGTAGTAGGCTTTCGAGCCTATACAGCTTGGAGTAAGACAACATGCATGAAGAGGATGATGTGGACAAAATACTCATTTGCCTAATAATTCTGCACTCCCTGTAGATCTTGAATTGAAATTGTGTCCTATATAAAGGGTGAATAAATCCTCACAATGATGTTACATTAGTTTAAAACCCACAGGTTCTAATTTATGTTTTTTTTCGTTACTAACTGTAATCTTTAAAAACTACAAATACAAATGTTCTATACCCTTTATTTAGTCATCAGTATATTTTATTCATTTAACCAGACATTGAGGATATATTTTTATTTACAGTGGTGACCTTTGATAAAGGTGCAAAGGTTAGTGATGAGGAGAAGGACGAATGATTATCTAGTCAAATCCCAAAATATTTATATTCAGTGATCTTGACTATTGAATTTTTAAACAGACTTGCTACTTAAGTTCTAATATATCCCTAATAATAACGGTGCAGTATAATAATTAATCTTTCTTCTACTGATATTCCTCTTCCCACCTCTGAGCATACCTCCTGTCTCCAGAGAATAATTCCACCTCTCTGGGCTCTCATCCACATTTTCACTTCTTTCAATTCATTAAAATATTTCCATCTCTATCCTTAACGACCTTAATCTGCTGTATATCTTCTCCAGCTTAATCACTCTGTCTGTGACCAGTGTCCAGCCTCACATACAACCCACTATAAGCCTCCTCTGTCTACTATTCACAGATAGTTGACAGGACTGTAAGAAGCAAAATGTAGGCACCCTCCTCAATTCAGAGATGGCCTTATGGCCTCCTTGACTCCCCGCCCAAACCAGCGTTTCTCCCTGTCCAGGATGTGTACATTGTTAGGAACAAAATGATTAAATAAAACTGTTTGGTTTTTTGTTTTTTTTATGTACACTTTTCAATTGTGCTCATTAAAGAGTCACACTTTATGTAACAAGGGTCAAAAGCATCAATTCAGCACTATGATTGAATTGAATTATTGAGACTGACCTGTTGGGGGCAGAGGGATTTGAAAACATGCTTACACATCATAATTGGTTAAAGTCAGGGGGGCATTTTTTCTGGGCCAAGTGAGTCTAAACAGAATGTCTCAGATGTGGATAATAAGTAGAATCAATACACTGTGAATTGTTAGCTAATAATACAGAAAGGTTAGGGAGTGAGGTGTTTTTCTTTCTCTATCTTTTTCCAGGAAAGGAGCAGATGTGAGACGAGGTCAGACGTGTATGGAGTGTGGGAGAAGAACCAGTTGGGAGACGGCAGGACTGGCCACATCATTTCCCAAATAAAGATAGTCATAATAATACTTGTTTTTGTTGTGGTCTATAACTGTATTGATGACTTACAGGGTCATCCTTTTTGTGAAGCAGACCACTGTAAATTGTCATTTCAACTGCTGAAAGGTTTTAAAAGGTAGTTCTTCTTCTGTACTTCCTTAAAGAAAGGAAAAAACCCACTAACAACATCCTCATCATTGAAAGAGTATCCACTGGCCTGTGGGTGTAAATAGACTACGGAGTCCTGGCCTGACCAGTTAGCGCTTCTCTGTTGTGCCATCCTCTTCACCAGAGGTTGTTTGGTTTCCCCGATGTATAAATCATGGCAATCCTGAGTTGGCAGTTCGTCTTGTAATCAGAAGGTTGCTGGTTCGAGCCCTGGCTTTGACAGTCTCAGTCGTTGTGTCCTTGGGCAAGACATTTCACCCGTTGCCTACTGGTGGTGGCCAGAGGGCCTGGTGGCGCCAGTGTCCGGCAGCCTCGCCTCTGTCAGTGCGCCCCAGGGCAGCTGTGGCTATCACCAGCCATCACCAGTGTGTGAATGGGTGGATGACAGAATGTAGTGTAAAGCGCTTTTGGGTCCATAGGGACTAAGTAAAGCGCTAAGTAGCAGTGTTCCAACATTCGAAAGAAGGGACTGCTCTCACAGCTAGAGATTGACGAGGTACAACATAAATGCTACGGCAAGGGGGACCCCAACTGACAGCGTGCTCAGTGAATACCTCAGGCAGCAGAAACCCAAGAAAGAGGAGGGAGTCGAGGAACCATCATGGAAGGATAGGCCCCCGCACGGTATGTACCACCGGCAGATAGCGGAGGTGGCTGATATCCAGAAATCCTACCAGTGGCTGGACAAAGCTGGACTGAAAGACAGAGGCACTAATCATGGCAGCACAGGAACAAGGACTGAGCACCAGATCCATAGAGGCTGGGGTCTATCACAGCAGGCAAGACCCCAGGTGCAGGCTGTGTAAAGATGCCCCTGAGACAATCCAGCACATAACAGCAGGGTGCAAGATGCTAGCAGGCAGGGCATACATGGAACGCCATAACCAAGTGGCCGGCATAGTGTACAGGAACATCTGTGCCGAGTATAACCTGGAAGTCCCAAGGTCAAAATGGGAGATGCCCCCAAGGGTGATGGAGAATGACCGGGCTAAGATCCTGTGGGACTTCCAGATGCAGACGGACAAAATGTTGGTGGCTAACCAACCGGACATAGTGGTGGTAGACAAACAGAAGAAGACGGCCGTAGTGATTGATGTAGCGGTTCTGAATGACAGCAACATCAGAAAGAAGGAACACGAGAAGCTGGAGAAATACTAAGGGCTCAGAGAAGAGCTCGAGAGGATGTGGAGGGTGAAGTTAACGGCATACAAATTCCCAGAGAAATCTGGGAATTTGTATGCTACCTGTCAATCTAGTCATGTTGACAACTGAATGTTGACATACAGTTCTGAGAGAACACCTCAAGAGGAATGGAAGATACCATCCAGCAGAGCATCCACCACTTCATCCTGTGTTCAGAAAATTGATTTAGTACTAATAATGCCATATTATGTTGTATTGTGAAGGCAGTTCAGAAACTATACTAATAAAAAAGGGAAAAATGCATTACTTTGGACTTAGCAAGTTAAACAGGGAGATTAAAGCCACCCTTGCTGCGCCCATCATCACGCTGAGAGGAAATAAAAAGTTTAACATCCAGGCTTATGTATTAAAAATCATCAGTGCTAAAACAGAGCTTTTTTCCTATCTGGCACCTTTCATCCATCAACTGTGATGGTTCTCTGTTGTTGTTTCTGTCAGTAAAAAAAACACTTTATTATTAGATATTTGTGCTAGCAGCATATTACAGTCTATAGTTAACATCGTTTGTGACACTAACTTTAAGAGGCTCAAGTGCCATGCCTAAATTACCCTTTGGGAGGGAATACCATAGCGTTATCCTTTTGTGTCTTACTTATTTTATGATTACTAAAAAAAAGGTGAATGCAGCAAATAAGATAGCATAGCCTGGAAGCCAAAAAGTCTGTTTGATGGAGTTAAGGGTTCCTGTATAGCCCAACACAAATTGGAAGTTGGAGAGCGCTGTCTCCTATTTCAGACTGACAGTCAGTGTCCCTTAAATTGATTTTTTATACTGAGTTCTAATGCACCTCATGTGATCAATAACATTAACATTACTGAACACTTGAACACACTCAAATATCAAATATGCCCAGTAGCGTAATAATAACAATAATAATAATAATAATAATAATAATGATAATGATAAAGCTATGTCATTAAGAGAAAGCAGAGCCTACCTTTGCATGTTCCAAGTACCTGTAGAAGTTCTTTCATCTGAAAAGAACCAATAACACAGCTGATGTAACAGGAACAAAAAGGCAAATGAATAAACTTGCTGTATGTAAACAAGTTACAAACAACATGTAAATGAGTTACCCAGTCTGAAGGCTACTGGTGATAGTTCCTAAGCATGACTTTTCCAACAGTATTTTGTGTCCCTAAACACTCCTGAAGACCTTCTATGACTCTGTGGTGACCTCAGCCATTTTTTATAGTGTGGTCTGCTGGAGCAGCAGCATCTCTGCTGGGGAGAGGAAGAGAATGAACAGGCTGATCCAGAGGGCCAACTCTGTTCTAGGATGCCCTCTGGACCCAGTGGTGGTGGTGAGTGACAGGAGAATGGTGGCTAAGCTGTCATCTCCCACCCCATGTTGGAGACTCTGACTGTCATGGGCTTGGTCTATGACCAAGCATTTTAAGTTCGTTTTGTATTGTTGACTTATCTTTTTTAAGATATGTTAAGTTGTTGTTGTTGCAATTATTAGTTCGAATTTGAGTTTCCTTGTATTTTGTCATTCATTGTTTATGTTAAGTTCATTTAGATATTAGCTCCTAGATTGCTCAGTTTTAGTTCTTTGCTTGTTCGATCCATTTGTGTCTTCACCCTGTGTAGTTAGGTCTCTCTTGTTGGTTCATGTCACGTTTCACGTCTGCATGGTTCATGTGGTGAAGTTTGTGTCATGTCTGCGTCTCGTCATGTTACCTGTTTATTTTGAAAGTCTTGTTTCTGTGTTCTATGTGCTTAGTTTATACTTCCCCTGTGATGTCATTATGTGGCAGCTGTTTCCTCATGTGTTTCCACTTGCTATGATTACCCCTTGTGTGTATTTAGTCTGTCTGTTTCCGCTCTGTCATCGTCAGGTCGTCTGTACACACCATAGTTGTCTCAGTCTTTGTCATAGTTATCACAGCATTTCATAGTTGTCATAGTTTTCATAATCATCTCTTCTTCATATTTTTCATAGTTATCTCTGTTTTTCATAGTTTTCTTAGTTTTCATGTTTATCTCCTGGCAGCAGCCAAATAAAGGCTCGCCTTCTGTTTTGCAATCCA
This sequence comes from Oreochromis niloticus, assembly GCF_001858045.2. Classification (NCBI taxonomy): domain Eukaryota; kingdom Metazoa; phylum Chordata; class Actinopteri; order Cichliformes; family Cichlidae; genus Oreochromis; species Oreochromis niloticus. The sequence goes on from NC_031965.2 coordinate 35,937,263, forward strand.
GCTCCGTCTCCTGCAGTGTCTGCTTTTTGGGTCCTTTCAAAAACACACCGGCGCACCCCACCATGACACTGACAGCACTAACTCCTTCAGTGTCAGGCTGCAGCACCCACGATGTGGGATGGAGCGATTTGCAGGTCTTTCCTTCCAACTGCTGTCAGACTCTGCAACATGGTCTCTGCAGATGACTACGCATGTGCAGACAGACAGACACACACATCCCATACACAATTGTAACTGTCTCCCTAATGTGCAATTTATCAAGTGCAATTTTTCCTGTTATAACAAAGCTTTTTTTTCTATTTTGTACAGTATTTTATTCTATTTTCTATAGTACTTTATTCTATTTTATCTTATCCTATTCTATTGTGTTTTTCTTAGCTTTTACTGCTCTTAGACTAGTACTTTCTGCCTTGACCAAAAAATTTCCCACGTGTGGGACTAATAAAGGTTTATCTTATCTTATCTCAGTGGTTCCCAAACTTTTTTGCTAGGCCCCCCTTTGTTTTACAAGAAAAATATTCGCCCCCCCCCGTGCACATGCGCATGCACACGCACAAACACATCCTCCAACCACACACACCCATATTTTGCTCAATTGCGGTTTCTTTCATACCTCAAACATTTAGTAAACAATTAAGCAAATACAAGTAATCTGCAATAAATGACAGGTAGCAGTATAATATAAACTACTAACTCTTTTATGCTACGTCCCCACCTACACGGTTATTTTTGAAAACGCAGCTGTTTCGTCCACACGTAAACGGCGTTTCGAATCACCGAAAACTGAGATTTTTTAAAATTCCTTTTTTTCCATTTACGTGTGGACGAGGAATACAGAGTTCGTCACACAATATCAAAGGTATGTGCCTTTTTTCCCGTCACGCTGTGCGCACGTTATTGTTTACATGAGATGAATTGCAGAATGGGAGATAAAGACAAAATACTGTTACTGTTAATCTTACTATTGTGGTGGACCACTGGAGGGCTCCACTCACACCCAGTTCTCAGGAAGTGTTGTTGCTGTGTTTTGGAGGGAAAAGAGTTCAGTTGTGTGGTGATGAGTAATAAACGAGAAGTGTTAATCGAGAGCTCTCGTGTCTTCTGTGTTTACCTCCACATTGGTGACCCCTGACTCGAACATGCTGCAGTCCGATGGTGGCACCGACTCCGCTCTGGATGCATCAGCAGCCGCCAGCTCTCTGCCTCCGGCAGCAGCTGCGATCCCCCGTCGTGGTTCGTGCACGTGGAGGCTCAGTTCGCCCTTCGTGGCATCTCGGCTGACGACACGAAATATCACCATGTGGTGGCCTCGTGCAGGTGGTGGCTTAGTGCCTGGGCCCCTCCACTACATGGTGCCCAAGTCAGATGGTCGGTGGCGGCCGTGTGGGGATTTTCGCCGTTTGAATAATGTCACCCCATTCCGTTACCCACATCCAGGATTTTTCCACCCACCTCGCCGGCATCTCGATTTTTTCTAAAATTGACTTGGTGCGGGGGTATCACCAGGTTCCTGTGTGTGCCGAAGACGTCCCCAAAACTGCCGTTATTACCCCTTTCGGCCTGTTTGAATTTTTGCGCATGCCATTCGGCCTGAAAGGCGCTGCCCAGGCTTTTCAGCAGTTGATGGACTCTGTCTTGCGCGGGCTGCCTTTCGTCTTCGTGTACCTTGACGATATATTGGTGGCCAGCGTCCCATCTGCGTCAGGTTTTCCAGCGCTTGGCGGCACACGGCCTGATCGTCAACCCCTCCAAGTGCCAGTTCGGCTTGCCGGTGTGGTTCCGTTGCCGGACAAGGTCCAGGCCGTTTCGGCTTTCCCACGTCCGTTAAAGCGCTGCAGGAGTTCTTGGGGATTTCTACAACCGCTTTCTCCCCAGAGCTGCGCACCTGCTGCAGCCTCTCTATGCTGCCTTGAAGGGTAAAACAGCTAAGGACCCGATTGATTGGCTCCCTGAACGCATCCAGGCATTTTCTGAGGCCAAGGCCGCGCTGGCAAATGCCGCCCTGCTGGCCCACCCGTTTCCGTCGGCGGAGATTGCGTTGACCACCGACGCGTCGGACGTGGCGGTGGGCGCAGTGTTAGAACAGCAGGTCACCGGTGTCTGGCAACCGCTCGCTTTTTTCAGTCGCATGCTTAGGGACAGTGAGCGCAAATATAGCGTTTTTGACAGGGAGTTGCTGGCCCTGCACCTCGCTACGCGCCATTTTCATTTTTTTCTCAAGGGTCGGAGCTTCACCACGTACGTCGATCATAAACCCTTGACATTCGCGATGTCCAAGGTCTCTGACCTGTGGAGAGGGCGCCAGCAGCGCATAGACTTTGACGCCATGGCCGCTGACCAACGGGCCGACCCAGACATCCTTGCCCTTCGGTCTGCGCAAACGGGCCTTGTACTGGAGGACAGACCCATGTGGAACGGCGGGCCTAGCCTGCTTTGTGATGTTTCCACCGGCCGTCCACGCCCTGTAGTTCCCCTTTCGTGGCGTCGTCGCGTTTTCGACTCCGTACATGCCCTCTCTCATCCAGGCGTCCGGGCCTCGGTAAGCTGGTCAGCTCTAGGTTCGTTTGGCCAGGCTTTCGTAAATCGGTGAAAGACTGGGCAGCGGCGTGCATCCCATGCCAACGCACTAAGATCCATAGGCACACACAGGCGCCCCTCGAATCCTTCCGTGTTCCAGGGAGGCGTTTTGATCATGTGCATGTGGATCTGGTTGGTCCTCTGCCGCAGTCACAAGGTTTCACGCACCTTTTGACTGTAGTGGATCGCACAACCCGCTGGCCCGAGGCAGTGCTTCTGGCGTCCACTACAGCAGCAGCGGCCAGGGCTTTTTGTCAACGTGGGTTTCGCGTTTCGGTCCCCCCGCCGACATCACCTCAGACAGGGGCCCCCAGTTTGTTTCCGAGCTTTGGTCTGCCATGGCTGACGGCCTGGGGGTCAAGGTCCACCGAACCACTGCGTACCACCCACAGGCCAACGGGATGTGCGAGCGTTTCCACCGGTCGCTTAAGGCCGCGTTCTGTGCTTCTCTCACAGATGGCAATTGGGTTGACCGCTCTCCGTGGGATTTACTGGGGTTGCGCTGCGCAGTTAAAGAAGACCTCGGGGTTTCCCCGGCTGAACTTGTCCTCGGTCAGCCCCTACGGGTCCCCGGGGAATTCTTGCCCGAGAGCCCACCCCCGTGCTTCGCTCCCTCTGTGCTGTCTCTCCGTCCCCCAAGAGACTCGTTTTCTCTTCCTGGCCCAGTGCACCATTGTCTGCCCGACACCTTTGTTCCGAGGTCGTTGGACTCTTCACAGTTTGTTTTCGTCAGGCATGACGCTCATAGGCCTCCGCTGCGTCCGCTGTATGACGGCCCCTTTAGGGTTATTCAACCGGGCCGGAAGCGTTTCCTTTTGGACTTTGGGGGTCGGCAGGAGGCTGTTTCTATTGACAGACTTAAACCGGCACATGTGCTTCTGGATGATCAGGTGGTGCCGGCTCAGGCCCCCCACCGTGGCCGCTCGCCTTCCACTGGACTGGACAACCCTGCTTCTTCCCCTGGGAGTGCCCCCCACCTGGCGGGGCCCGAGCTATCTTCAGCTTTTCCTGACCGCCCATGCCAGCCTGGTCCTCAGGCTCGTTTCCCCTCAGCCAGCTCTCCACCTCCCCGGTTCAGCCGTTCTGGACATTTGATCAAAGCGAGGGTTCTGGACTAGGGGATGACCCTACTGGGTGTTCGGGGGGGGGCATGTGTGGTGGACCACTGGAGGGCTCCACTCACACCCAGTTCTCAGGAAGTGTTGTTGCTGTGTTTTGGAGGGAAAAGAGTTCAGTTGTGTGGTGATGAGTAATAAACGAGGAGTGTTAATCGAGAGCTCTCGTGTCGTTTGTGTTTACCTCCACACTATCTTCAGGTTTTACACGCTTACATATACACACGCATTTACTGTCCCTCCATTTAGAAAGGCAGAGGCATCACGCTGTGATTATTTTACTGTAGTTGTTTTTTTCATGTGTAATAATATTCAACATTGCTATCAATGCATTTTTCAAAAAATGCCTCTCTGTGCAAAATGGGTTTAAAAACATAAACAACTGTGGGATACAGTTAGTCCGTGATTTGAACAGCCCAGCGCGTGATCCCGACACAGGGAAAACCAATTATTAGTGATGTGTCGGTCACGAACGAACGATCTTTTACGTGAACGACGCGAGCCGGCTCCTTATCGTGAGCCGTGGTTTTTTTTTTCTTTTTTTTTTTCTTTCTCTCACCCTCTCTCTTGCACTTTTTTCCGCTTCACTCCGCTTCACTCCGCATGTGAGCCTTGTGCTTTGCGCTGGGAAGAGGGGGGAGGGGCGGTAGCTACACTTGCAGTAGCACAGGAACAGAGCGGGAGGGAGAGAGAGAGAAAGAGAGCCGGGGACAACAATGTCACATTAGAAAGGTATAGTCAGTGGCGGTCCTAGCCTGTTTGGTGCCCTGGGCGTACACTCCCTCTGGCATCCCCCCCCCCGACAACGCACACACACACACACACACACACACACAAAACATATTAGGGATTGTACATGAACATAAAACTGTTGTCAGAACCATACTGAATTTCACCAGAGAAACATACACACACACACACACACACACACACACACACACATGAAGAGAGAGTATGCATAGTATGCAAACGGCTACCAAACAGCCATCATAATTCGTCATACAATGAGAACAGGACAAATCAACAACTCACACTGACTAATTAATATTAAAATCTGTAACATAATCTATTGTTTGGAGTTTAGTCTGTTACTGTTACTATTTTTACCATTTCTTCTTGGAGCAACTGTAACCCACATTATTTCCTTAGGGATTAATAAAGTATGATTCTGATTCTGATTCTGATTGTTTCAGGATGACCTGCCATTATCCAATGACACATCTGCTTACCTGTATCTTTTGCTAGTTTCTCCTCCTCCACTTTTCTATTTTTCTAAATAGAGCACCTGATGGCTTTGAACTTTTCTTGTCCATCTTGGTTTTAATTTTGCACTCCAGTATGAACACCCATCCCCCAACCCGAGAATCATAACCTAACAGACCTACACCTTATTTCACAGATTCACTTTGTCGAGGGTTTATTTCTGGGATTTCGCACAACCCAGGATTCAAATCATGAATACATAATGGGCTTGGATTTACAACATTATCAATGAAATGTGCTCTATTTGGAAGCAGCCGGCCCCTCCCCTTTCGACGGGTTGTGTGCGAGACTTTAAATCATCAAACTGTAAATTATACATTTTAAATTGTTATTGATCCCTTTACCCCGAGTCCTAAAGTGTATATTTACTTTCTTACTCTTCTTATATTTATTGTTTGTTTACTTGCACTGCTGTAACTGGAGCCTCGTCTTCTCGTCTCTCTATATACTGGACTGTATGTAGCGGAGATGACAATAAAGTTTACTTTGACTTCAGCAGCGAGCAGGCGCACCGAGGGCTCTCGCGCTCACTTTTCGCGTATAGAATTTCGAAAAAACATCGGTGCAAATTATAAGTCTGTATCATTATGTCTGGTGGTTTCGTGTTTGTTGGTTTGTTTTTATTTTGTTTTATTTTGCGAGTTGGTTATTAGATGCTGCTCCAGCCAGCCAGAGAATTCCCCACCGCTCCGCCCTCTCCTCCCTGTGCCGCAAGCAGCAGGCGCACCTCGCAAACGAGGGCGCCCTTACTCCCAGCAAATGGGCGATGCAAAACCCATCCGTGCCTACGACATTCCCAAAATGCGCATGATGTCGGCGCAGCATGAGTATGAGCAAATTTTTTTTTTTTTTTGCCGATGCCCGTGATGCCGCCCCCCACCACTGTGCCGCCCCGGGCAACCGCCCGTGTCGCCCGTATCAAAAACCGCTACTGGGTATAGTAATCATCCACAACTATTTTCAGTTGCAGATGATAAAGGATTCAGAAAGTTTATTCATGCAGGCCCATATGACAGAGAATGTGCATCTTCTTTTTGTTTTCATATTTTAATTTATATTTAATTGTGTTGTGGTTTGCAGTGTTTTGTGTTGTTTCACTTTAAATTTGTTTAAAAGGAAAAAGCTGAAAATTTAAATAGTTAAAAGTTGAACTGTGACTAGTTGGTTTTTGTATTATATGATGTATTTATTACATTTTACGTGGAGTGAATAAATAAAAGTATATTACGGTGGCCCCTAGAGTCAAAGCACGTAAAAACTCCAAAACACGTAAAAACTCAGAAGCATGTAAAAATTCCAAAACACGTACAAAACACAACAGAAGTGCTCCAGAATGCTAGGCGCAGTGTTGAGCTTTTGTTGCCTAGTGGCTACACAAGCCAGCAAGTACCAACGACCGGATTTGGTGTGTGGTAGTAACAGGTAAATTAACATTTTTTTTAAATTATTTGAATAAATATGAGTGCTTGTGTATAAATACACAAACAATACACATATGCTTTGAATCGTGTAATTTAAGTGATCTAGGTAGCTCTGTTTTGGAAGTTCAGTTAACGCTAGAAATGTGTTTTGGAGTTTGTACGTGTTTTGTCTCTACGGGCCACTGTATATATTTATATATAAACATATATAAATAAAACCACTTTTTTTTTTTACATTAGTAATTCCTTTTGTGCATAATTTTATATTATTGTTAATAATAAATTAATTAAAGCAACAAAACAACCTGAAGAGTCGGTTCGGAGCTCTTTTTAGTGAGCCGAGCCGAAAGAGCCAGTTCTCTAAAAAGAGCTGGAAATCCCATCACTACCAATTATGCAGGGGAGACCTACCTTGGCACTTGTGCAGGTGAAACCAAAGGGAAGATATGCTTCACCAGATTTTCTAGTCTTTGGCTTAGAATGAGGTTGGTTTGGAAACATATTCAGCTATGCTTCATCTCCTGCTTTGCATTTCTGGGGCGCCCCGTGCTAGCAATGTCCAAGCGTTTTGTTCCGACCCCCCCTTTTCATACCGCGCCCCCCCCCTGGTTGTGCACTAACATGTTCATGTTTTGTCTCACATTTCAATAACTGCCATGAGGCTGGTGTGCTGAAATGACATGCTGAGACATAAGTGCTAATTTTGAAAGAGGATTTTAATTTAGGTGTAGTCTTAGTATTTTAACTAAAATGTCATTTGTTTTTTATTATAATTTAGGGATCAAAATTCTATTAGTTTTAGTCGACTAAATATCAAAAAATTATCATACACAAAGTTGATTCAGATTATTAAAATATTAAATGTAAAAATTTATTGTGTTTTTATCAGTAAGAGTTGCTCCACACTGTTAACAAAGCATCTTATTTTACTTGAAATCGAATGTGAAATGTATCCATATTTATACTTATCTTCTTCCCAAGCATTCACAGTTTGTCGCGTTGAAACACATAGCAGGGGTGCACCCCCTCCATGCCTGTTGATTTGTCAGTACATTTCATCAAGGGTGTGTGTTGCCCTTAATATTTTATCCATCTGGTTTACTGGCTGACCATGGAGGTGGCCTTTCTGTCAGGTGTCCTATACAACATATAGGAATCTATTGAAGCGTAAACATCACTTAATTGTTATGATAGCAATGCACTGATATGGCTCATGATGTAAAAAGTCAGCAATTTGATCTAATGATGGCGAAAACTGAAACTAACACTGTAACTAACTCATCTGTGAAAGGTGCCAGATTGAGTCTGAAATCTCCCTCAATGTCACATGAAGGACTCCGCCCAGGTCTAGGTGTAAGACTATCACTAAACTTGAGTTTAATGTAAAAGCAGGACAGGGGACATGAATATGCACCCCAGAGTGATGGAAAGTGCTCAATTCTGTCTTAATAAGAATACACAAGACCAGGAAGCATGGGAGGCAAGAGCCAGCAGAGTGAAACTTCACTCCCAGGAGAGAGTTCCCACAGCACCTCCACTGGACCAATGGGTTTGCTTGAAGCATCGAGACTTGATCGTATATAAAATGCCCTGTACCAATAGACAAGAAATACTGTGGTTCAAACCAAAGCCTGTGCAGTTTCATGTCTACAGAGAGCCAAGACAACGGGCCAAGACAAACACACATCCACAATTTTTGAAATTCTGCCATTTGTTTAAAATTCATCAAGAAATGGCAGTATCAGAAGGCTGGAGGGGCCACAACGGATTCACTTATAAAAGTATATTGGAAAACTGTTTAGATACAGAAGGCATGAAAATATTGGCATGATATCAAAAGTAGGTAAAAAAGAAAAAATTTACCTTTTGAAAGGTTCTCTAATAAATTATTTTAAGTTCAAATAGCTAGCGTACCGATTTTTTTGTTTATATGAACTAATGTTATCAAAGGCATTAAAATGGTGCAGTTTTGATACTGAAACTGTGATACATCCCATGTTGATGGTCAAAGCTGTTTAGACAAAAAATGGGAAGGAACAAATGTGAGGAAATAAAACAAGATTTTGGCTTTAGATGGCTATAACTCTAAATTTTATTAGTTTATGAAAGGAAAATTCTGTCTGGCTACATTACATTACAAAGGTTTTATACAAATAAATAAAAATCTGCTGATTTTGATGTTTTTAGATCTGATTGATTTAACATGGAATGACACCTACTGTTATAGTAATAAACTCAGTAAAACAGAATTGTTTTCCTAACAGCAAAACAAGCATGCACTAACACCGTTATGCTTTTAATATTGGCAACACAGGTATACAAGAATATATGTTCGGATACAAACTTGCACAAAAATATAACGTGCATATATATAAACATATATAGTGCTCAAATATGGAAAATATATATATATATTTATATATATATATATGTAGGATAAGACTGTATCGATCCCACGGCAGGGAAATTTTTGTGTTACCTCAGCTAAGGTACAAATAACAGAAGGAAAATACAAAAATTACAAATAACATACAAACAAATATAAAATAAGTAAGATAATAGAGTAATACATACGTAGCATACACAGAATATGACTATGGATATGGTTTTGGAAATATGCAAGGCATAAACTATATAGTTATAACATAACTATTCTACCACTACAATTCCTGTGTAAGTAACAAATATCTATAAGTATAGACGTACACGCACACACACACCTGTACACACTAAATATACATATGTATACATATACCTGCACACGTCCATACACATAGAAGGTGCATTAAAAGCGCTATACAAATACAGGCCATTTACCATTTACCATTATGCATGAAGTGGCGACTGTGGATATATATATATATATGTATATATATATACATATATATATATATATATATATATATATACATTTATATACTTGTATATATATATATATATATATGTAGATATATATATTAGGGGTGCAACAATACTCGTATTGATATTGAACCGTTCGATACAGTGCTTTCGGTTCGGTACGCATATGTATCGAACAATAACAATTTTTTATTTACTTTATCAACTTTTCTTCTGACGATGCAGTCTGTGTTGAATAGGGATGGGTATCGTTTAGGTTTTATCCGGTACCAAACCGGTACTTTTGAAACGGTGCCGGTGCTTAAACGGTGCTCGAACCGGGCTTAAAGAATGAAGAACACACACTTTGTCCAAAAACCTCTCATGTTTGTCTTTTTTTTTGTAAAAAGATAACAATGTTAGCCTTTTCTGCAGCTATAGGGCATATATGGTATCACTCTTGGCTGGAAGCAGTGCTTAAACAATGGGAAAACACAAACTTTGTCCAAAAACCTCTCATGTTTAGCTGTTTCCCACTTTTTCTTTGGTCATTTTAGCCTTTTTAGCCAGGGTGAAGGGAGTATCTGCCATCAAACAAGAAGACAGCCGCATGTAACTACGACGGTGTTTGCTAGTTCACCTTACGTGCATTAATTTAATAACGTGGTTAGCCTACTCTATCAAATACGGTGCATTTCTCGGCTTTTAAAAAAACGCTATGCGTCGCCAGGTGTTTCATCAGATTCGAGGAGTTACCTCCTTTGCACAGTATCAGCTTAAAGCACTTGTTGCAGGCTGCTGAGTTTGCATCTTTTGCTGTGAAGTACAGCCAGACTTTGACCGCTTCGCCTTGGGCATTTTTAATCTGTAGCTCTGCTCTAAAAGAACGTACGTACCTGGGCCCACCTACTACGCTTGCAAAGGTAAAATGATTGGCTAGAATCCAAAGTGTATGACATCTCAGTAAAAAAAGCACCAAAATAAAGCACCGAAATGTGCGCTGCTTTTTGGTGTGGTTACTACCGTTTATGTCAGAACCGGTGCCATATTTGCACCGGATACCGGTACCCATCCCTAGTGTTGAGCACTCAGTGGATCTGCGTTCGACTACTCCGCCTAGGCTGCACTGTCGAGTTCAGATCCACTGAGTGCAGCGCAAGCTAGCAAGACAGAAGCTAAGCTCGTTGCAACATGGCAACTGCCTCAAAGCTAGCCAAAATTGAACCTCCCACACCCTCATTCAGAGCTGGCATTTGGAACTATCTTGGTTTTCATGTGAAGCATGACCCTGATGGTAAGTGCATCATGGACAAAAGTAAAACAGTATGTTGGATGTGCCACGCAATACTCAATTGGTAGGAACTAGTGCGTTAGCGCAGTTGGCTTGTTAACGTGTTGATGCCGTCCAGCCCCATGCACGGGGCGATCCACGGTAACTCGTTAACGGAGATTTGCCGCGTTATGGCGTTAATGTCATTTAAACGAGATTAACGCTGACAGCACTAGTGGGAACACAACGAATATGACTGCACATTTACGCCGACATCATCCTAGTGCAAAGACAAGTGGAAGCAGACAAAAACAACAAGCACGCATGCTATAAACTTTACCCGCGTCATTTAGACAGCCGTCAGCACATGATTCTCCTTTTGGGGACCTGATATGTTTAATATGCTGCTGAGAATATACCCCAGAAGAAGGGTATAGTATAGCTTTTATTTTGGAAAGAGCCATTTCTCTGTAATAAACTCTCTTTTCCAAAGATGAGTGATTTCTCGATAAGATAGATTTTTATTTTTCTGTATCGAAAAAATATGGAACCGTGACACCAAAGTATCGAACCGAACCGTGAATTTTGTGTATCGTTGCACCCCTAATATATATTTTAGTTGTTATTTCCTATGATTTTTAGTATGTATGTATGTAAAAAATAATAGGAAATTATGACTGAGATAAAAATTGAATAAGTATTAAAATATAAAACATTCATGCATGAATGTAAATGATTGACTTTAGGCAGAAAACCAATAAAAACAGTATTCTGTAGTTATCCCTCTACTTTTACTTTCTGAAGTGCTCAAATATGGAAAAGTTTACAATGCATAGGGAACCCATCCTCTAAGTTGCTCTTAGGAGAGATTAATTCCTTACCACAAATGTTTTATGCCATGTATTTCATCAATAAAGCTTTAAACATAACATTAATGTTCACACTCACTCAGCTGCCTTCTCTGTTGTGCTGTTCTCTAAATAAACATCATGATTTAAAGAAGAAATAATCATGTTGTCACTGTATTACAATATGAATTATACCAACACACACAGATCTTTATGGAGGTGTTGCTACTAGCTGTTAGTGCTGCGTGTTTCACTGCTCATCTTAGTAGCCGAGGTTTTAGCCTTTCTCAGTGACATCACAAACCAAAGGAAGATGAAGAAACCTGCAGTCACAAAGGAGAGAGACAGAGAGATGTACAGGTTTAGATGGGAAAAGGATGAATTCATGAAAATGGTGCTAATAATGCATCTGTGTCAAATCTCTGTCCAGTAACTGTGTATCCATATCCAACACAAAATCTTAGCTCTACATAAACAGATTTTTAACAAAAATCTTAAATAGTTCTAATGCAATTTTCATCATTAGGCAGAAGAGACGGTTCATGTGTCCCCTATAATGGAAAGTAACATCACTTTTACAATCTATTATTGCACAGCATCTATTTAAACTTATGAATGCTGTGGCTTATCTTTTATATATTTCAAATCTTTTATTGCTCACTTAAACTTAAACACTTTTAACTCTAATCAACGGATAGGTCATGAGATTTTCTTTTAAATGTTACGTAAAATGTAATTAAAATTATAAACAAATCTTATACTATTATTTCCCCTTAAATGGTATCTATAAGGACAATGCATATGTGCATTAAGCAGAAGAGCTGAGTATGTGTGTTCACCCATAAAAAAAACTTGACAAATTTCTCTGTTAACACGGAATAAAGTGGGCGTCCAAAGAAGACGACACCACAAGAAGACTGTTTCCTCCCCTTGGAAGCACTTGGGACCTGCAGGCAGTCTTCCACACATTTGCAGTCAAGATTTGCAGGACAATATGGCTGACAATACTCTACCCAAGCAATCCTGAATAGGCTGCAAACAACCAATCTCACAGGGCTTACCATGAATTAACTTCACAGTCAGGCCTGTTAAAGCTGGTGTCAGCAACATGTGCACTGGAACCTGAACATGTAGAGCACAAGTGTCGAACTCCAATCCTCGAGGGAGGTTTTAGATGTGTCCTTGATCCAACACAGCTGATTTAAATGGCTAAATTACCTCCCCAACATATCTTGAAAGTCATGTCCAAATTCATGGCCTGCGCTCTCCTGAGGACCCGGCCTTCGCGGTCCACGTGGGCCGGGTCCTCAGAAGATCGGGTAGGCCGGAAGTAAACTGCTTTGAAATTGGACGGTCTAGCCTTCAGATTTGCATCACCGCTGTCTCGGTGGAGTTTAATAAACTCAGCTGTCTGCTTCTTGCTATCTAAAATATAACAGGACACTGGTGTAAATTCTCGACCATCTCACACTTCTGTTTAATCAGTTTTCTGTTTCAGCTGTGTGAAAACCACCCAGGGGATTAAAAAAGGTTTTTTTTAATCTAATCTAATCTAATGACTTTAATCTCAGCCAAACCGATTTACTCATGAACAAATAAAACACTGAAAAAAGCCAAACAATAACATTTTTAGGTTATCTAAGTGACTTATATATTACGTTTAACCTAAGTAGCGAAAGTCCGCGGTGAACTGAAAATGATGTGTCGGGAGTTGTGCCATTCTTGGCGGCTTCAGTGGCCCTCGAGCTCCCAGCTAGCTATCGAGCTGGTGGGTAACAGACGTCTCCGAAAACGTCGGAGCACTTTTGCAAATATGTGATATCTCGATAAACCAAGCAGATATTTGAAGTTTACACAGCTACATTCTTGCCTGAAAATATGTTAAAAGTTTATTTTGTCACCCAGAAAGGGTAATAAGAGTAATATTAAAACCTTAGTAGCGGCTGTCATTGTTGAAAACTGGAATTGGTTGAGCCGCGCTATGAATTCTGGGACATGGTGGGCCACAAAGGACACACCCGACCCATCCTTCAAATTCGGGGAAAAGGAGGAGGCATTTGTTGGCTGCATTCAGAGGAGTCTACGAATTTGAACAGCCTTCGTTGTGTCGCTGTGACGTAATTGGCCTACAAATGCGGCCTCAGGAGGATGCAGCCCATGAATTTGGTCACCCCCAATATGCGTACTTGTGCGTACTTGCATTCTCGTGCTCCCGAAGTTGTCCAGAAACCTAGTAATGAACTAATCATTTGATTCAGGTGTATGGAAAAGACACAAGAACGATATACAGGCTGTGTCCCAATCCAGCGACCGCACGCTTCATAGTATGCACACTTTGCGGACTGCTCAGGTTGCCTAGCAACCATGATACTAACTGCGAGAAACGTTTCATACAGCATTGTTTGACAGAAATGAAGAACAAAAAATGTTTTTTTGTTCGTTAATTTTTTTATGACATCACTTTGATTAGTTGAGTATCTGAGGCTGAGACCACGGGACTGTTTGTGTTATTACGAGTGCTAAACAAGAAGAGTTCCCAGATGGTACAGTGGATACGTGTGTGACTCCTGTGATTAAAGCATCTTTCTTTCAGCTCAACGAGTGAACCGTCAGCTCGTTCAAACACACGTTAAAGTCTGTTTTGTAGCAGTGTGTACACCTGAGACTGTCACCTGTCTGTCTGTCCTGCACTCTCTCTCTTTTACTTTCTCTCTGATTGTGGAATAAAAGTATGAACATGTATTTATAAGTTACACTTGTGTTTGAATCCTGCAGCTTATCACACATTTGATTTTCATGTGTGACAACTGCAAGTGTCCAGAGTGAGGACAGACTGAGGGACCCAATGCTGCACATCATTTGTGAGGCTTTGCATCCCTGATGATCCACCAGGACAAACTCAGCAGTGTGTGAGGAAGAGGAGGAGGAAGAGCCAGCAGCAGCTGACAGATGGAGAGAATAGACAGACTGTTCCCTGTTTGTGAAGGACTGCTAGGAAAGTTTAAAATAACTAATTGTCTGTCCTGAATCAGTCTCATTAGGTAATGTTCAAATAATGTTATCATTCCAGTGTTTTCAGTGTGGGAGAAAGTACTCAGGGCCTTCAAGTTAAACACTATGAAATGGTAAATGGGCTGTATTTGTATAGCGCTTTGCTTAGTCCCTAAGGACCCCAAAGCGCTTTACACATTCAGTCACATTGGTGATGGCAAGCTACATTGTAGCCACAGCTGCCCTGGGCACACTGACAGAGGCGAGGCTGCCAGACACTGGCGCCACCGGGCCCTCTGATCACCACCAGTAGGCAACGGGTGAAGCGTCTTGCCCAAGGACACAAAGACTGAGACTGTCCGAACTGTGGCTTGAACCGGTAACCTTTCGATTACAAGACGAATTGCCAACTCTTGAGCCACGATCACCCACATGAAAGGCAGAAACAAGTTTAATATTCAGAAACCTAAAGTATGTATCAGCAGCAGAATGCACCTAAAATTAAATGTCCATGTTTATTTCAGTTCTATGAAGCTTTGAGTATTTTGGATTAGTAGCACTGCTGTGTTTGTTGCATCATATTGCTGTAATTGTTTATATGCTTTATATATTCTGAGGTAAGTTGATCTATAGTGTTACATCATATTCTATAAGGATGTTATGTGTTTGTATACTTTGTGCCCAGTTTGACCCATTTAGCAGAAGTCGGCCTGTTTAAGGCTCTGATATCTATTCTGTATGACTTAAAGCAGTTATGACATGGTCTGATTTTCTCACCCAATAAAGGAATATTTCATATATCAGTCTACTCTTCATTTTATCAGAAACAGTTATCAAAGCTCGTACATTTCCTTTTTATACATATATGTAAGCATAGAGCCAAATTTAGTAATGCCAACATATTAAAATAACATTTATCTCTTATATATAATACATCTATATATATACACTGTCAAAGATACTTGTCTTTGAGTGACAATAGGAAATATAAATACATGCAACTTGAATCTTTACTGAAGCTCAGTATTTTACAGTCGCGAGTTCACTCGCATGAATTTTACTCGCATGTGCTGTACCAGTGTACCTGCACATGTGATGTGACAATAGAAGTGATTTGATTTGCTTTGGTTTGAGAGAGGTACTACCTTTAATATCGGCCATGCTATATTTACATTACCACAGTGAGATGACTTTAGTCTCATGAACAACATTAGCTAATTGTTATTTACTAGCTAATCTTAAATTGACTGTCCAGTACAGAAATGACGCCTGACAATCATCTTTTTACAGTCCCGTGGTCTCAGCCTCAGATGCTTATTAAAATCAAACAAAGCTCATATAAAAACAAACAGATGAACAAAAACATTTTCTCCTTCATTTCTCTCAAACAATCCTGTATGGAACGTTTCCAGTGGTTAGTGTCATGGTTGCTAGGCAACCTGAGCAGCAAGAAGGAGGCTAGACCGTCCCATTTCACAAGCCTCGCACTTCCAGTCTTCGAGGACGCAGCCCACTCAGACCGCGAAGGCTGTGGCCTTGAAGGACGCAGACCCTGAATTGGGACACACCCACTGTTTGCTGCACCATGGGTGACAGCTTTTGGTGGAATCAGTGTGATGGTGTGAGGCAGCAACTCCCTCACTGAAAACCAAGCCTTGTCATCAGTTTCATCAGTGTCAACGAACAGAGATGTTGAGATGAGATTCTGTAACCAGTGGCAGTCCCATATCTCCTCAGTCTGGGCCAGAACTCTATCCTCCAAGATAGCAACATACACTTCCACAAAGCGAGATTTAGCAGATACAACTGAGATCCCTGTTCTGTGAATTGATAAACTGTCAAATTGGCAGTATGTCTTGTTTCTACAGACTTAATTCACCCAATGCAATGAATGACACCAAAGAGTAAATAGCAGAATACTGGGAAGTTTTTCTATAGGCGTAACCCACATACCAAACTCTGCCACTGTGTGTGCATGTGTGTGTGTGTTTGTGTGAGTTTATAGACCTTGCAGGGAGTTCAAGATGCAGAAGAGGTAGAGGACAGAAGTGATCAGGGGGCCGAATGAAAAAAAGACCAGGCCCCAGGTAATGCCGAGCAGAGTCATGACTCCAGCCAGGGTAGAAATGTCTTTCTTGACTTTGTCAAGGTTATTCTGCCCAAACTGATTTACCAAATGTAAAATGAAATAGAAGGTTACAGACTATTTAAAATTTGACTTGAGACCTTAAATTGTCATTAAAAGAAGAATCATTGCTAGTTTAGGGTTTCCAATGGATACACTGATGGATTACTACTTAAATATTTCTTTTAAGACTACAGAATTACCTCTCTGGTGTGGTGGAGAATCAAAACTTGTCTGACTGTCACCCCAAACATGATTACATTAAAGAGGAACACCAAGCTGAACAGTCCCGCTGTAGTCCATATTTTCACATAGTAATTGGTTATATAGCATCTAAAAAGAAAGAGCAGATAATGTTTTAACCTCTAAAACTGAAAAATCAACAATATATTTAGTATAGAAACATTAATGCAGATCTATGTAGTAAAAGCATCCCCAGAGTTACAAAGGAATTAATGTTTCAATTTTAGTAGGTAGGTTAGATGCTTGGTGAAATGGCACATTTCTGCTTCTCCCTTTAAAAAAAAATAAACATGTATTTTTACATAAACCCTGACAGGCAAAACAGTTAATAAGTAAATGTGAATTATTATTCTTGATACATGCTAGCAAATCTTACATTTCAGTATTGCAGGAGTTAGACGTGTCCAGAGGGGTAAGGCCATAAAACTGTCTGTCTATGATGACCACCACTGACACAATCATGGCAGGGACACCTAGAGCAAAAAAATATATATAAATGTATATATTTATATATATATAAATGTATATATTATATATATATATATATATATATATATATATATATATATATATATATATATTAGTAAAACATTTCCAGATTGACAATGACAGCTCCCTGACTAATTGATTCCACTTACCCCATCCCACCATGCTGAGTTTGAGCAGGTATTTCTTGACATAGATGTTGAAGACTTTGACTAAGAGAAGATATAAGTGGAAACCTTCCAAGGCCATCCAGCTGAAAGTGGCCAGCAGGGAATAATGAAGTAAAAGAGCCATGTATAAGCAAAGTCCAGAGGAGGACCCTGCTGCCACTGCCTGATTGGGCAGGAAGTGCAGGTTCAGGAGGATCAGGGCAATTACAAGGTTGATGTGGACCTTCATAGAGACATCTTGTTTGAGTTTCCTGCCACACAGAGAAGTGATGTGTTATAAGCAACATATTGTATCACAACGGGAGGAATGGTAGACCATAACAAGAGAAGAAAAAAAAAGATGAAGAGATAACAATAGCATTTGCTGTAAGATGATCAGTGAATGCCAGTGAATGGAAGATTTCAGTATCCTTTAAGGCAACTGAAAGATGAAAAACAGGCTAGCCATATGACAAAGGTATGAGGAAGTTCCAGAAAAGGGGACAAGAGCAGAGGCAAATTAGATTACAGGAGGTACTAAAAACATGAAAGAGGAAGGACTGATGAAGATGGGAAGAATATGAAAAATGAATTTATTACCTGTTTGTAATAAAGAGCAAAATGGCTATGACCAAAGTAAAAAGGGAAATACTACAGCCAATCACAGTAATGTGTGTTAAAATCTCTTGGTCTTTCTTTGTGATGGAAGGATCAGGTATCTGTGGAGAAAACACATGTTTATATAATCTTTCACTTTTTGTATTATAACAATTAGTCAGCAAACCTTTCATCTTCTAGTCAATGACAGGTCAACAGGCCAATAGATACCACATGTCAGAAGTCAATACTTTTCTTAATTTTTTTTTTTTTTTTTTACACAGTAAATGTAACTTTATTTAACCCACTAGGTTATTAAGTATACTTTCTTATTTCTGGTGGTACAAGTCCCTTGAAGAAAATGGGGGCAGGACTAAAAAGAAAGTTAAATGAACAGCTTAATACATGTGAAAAAAAAAAAAAAAAATAAAACAACTACTACTATGCTACGTGCAGTCATGACAAGCATAACATAACAACACAATAACATGCAATGAATACACAAAATTAAGGTAGGCAAAGGGTAGATAATCAAGCACGAGCACCAGACACAAACAGTTAGCATGAAAACCAATACAACATAGTAGCAATACAGGACTGGCATACAATAACAGACAGCACTGTACTCACACACACACACACACTTCCTGTGTGTGTGTGTGTGTGTGTGTGTGTGAGAGAGAGAGACAGAGAGAGTACAGTTTTGGTTGGAGTGTTTTATGAATAAAGCAATAGACTGCAGTGATGAGTTATGATGCAAACCAGACAGATGGCTCTTAACTGTGCCCTTAGCAGTTGACCTGCATGTAACATCCCCATCTTCTGACCAGGGAAGGATAGTAATTTGAATGAAAACAAGTTGAGCAGAGCAAGTAAAAGAAGAACTGATTATGTAGAAGAAATATTTTTACTGTGGTGCCATCTAGAATGACACCAAACAAAAAAGAAGGAAACGCACAACTAACGTATCTGCATTCATAACAAATCATATTTGTTATTATATTTGCATGCATATTATTGACATTCAATGAATGTGTAGGTTAAACTGTGCATTTATTATATAGAAGAGCTGTAACATGGCAAAAATGTTTCTTTTCTTTGCACACAGAGAGCAAAGTGAACCGTCCTTGTTTGTGTGCACAAACTTGGCTAAATAAAGATGATTCTGATTCTGATTGTGCAACAAAATTATAACAACATGTTTTCATTACCACATGAACTACTCCTTCCAGAAAAATTATAAATACATTAAACTGCAGTTTACTGATGAATCCCATGTGATTTTATGAAAGAAGAAAGAAATAGAGAATCTAAAGGCTGTATACCAAACCCACATGCATGTGACATCCGAGTGCTTCAAACACTTACAAAACAAAACAAAGAAGAGAAACACTATGGAAGCATTTACTATTATTTTTACTGTTATTTATTATTTGATACTAGCTGAAAATGAGGAGTGGTGGAGGATTTTTTAAATCCCTCCTTTTTGTAAAAGAAGCAATAAAACGGCATGAAAACACTTGACTATTCATAAAACTGTATCAGATAAATTATCAAAAAACCAAAAAAAAAACCAAAAACAAGATTATGCAGACAAATGTCCCCCATCAGTGTTATATGGATTAACATCATTGCTTAAGATGTGATTGAGCTCATCTAATGCTTTGTATTCATTAACATTATATTCCCATTTTTGCCCTCACTGTTTACTTTCACTCACTGCTTAGGTTTATGGATTCATACAAAGGGCATTCTTTTTGTAAATCAAAAACTGTAGAGATTCTCTGAATTACAGAAAATTTCAAAGTTAATAGCAAAAAACCCATTTGGATAAAGAACTATTGATAAAGCACATGGTTGATTTCACGCGGGATTGACCTGAAAACCTGCAAAAGGTCCTTACCCCTAGAACACTATCGCCGGGGGATTTTCACCCGAGCAAATGTATTTACATGATTTTCAATTTGTTGCGTTTGTCTGAATGTCATGGGTCCTTGTGTAGCTTCAGCATGGTCTTTGATGTCTTTGAAGGCGTGGGTGTTTCCCTACCCCAAAGCCCACTTTTTCCTACAGGCATGTGTTCGGGTGATTTTCACCCAGCAATAGTGATAGAGGGTAAAGTAGGTTTTGGGTGGATTTCACCTGGTGATAGTGTTAGTGTATAAAATCAGGCAATCTTGCTGCATCCTGATCTGTAGTGTGCTTGACATCCCTACCCCTGGCACTCTTGCAGGTGAGGCAGGACCAGTGGGAGCAGAAAGCAGTACTCCCTTAGTGAGGTGTGCTGACTGCCCCGCAGCCTTGGACAGGAAGTGTGTCCACACCATTACTACCCTGCGTCTATTTACTGCATATAAGGAATAGGTAAGTAGGAGTGGTCCTGGAATTTGCATGTTATCCTTATTTAGTGCAGTTGTTATGAATAAATATCGCAAAATGAATTCCAAGGGAATTCATATGATGAAAAAAATCTTTTAGTCACCTGGTCATTTTTACCCACCAAAAAGTGCAATTTTTTTGTTTCTCTCTCCTGCAGCTGTTCGTGTGTCGAGGAGACTGTGCCTTCACCAGGGAAGTCTCAAATGTCCCAGGAATGGGTGGACCAAAGACCAACTTTCCAGTGTCATTGTTTTTTTGTTTAAGAATTCTTTATTTTCGAATTCCTAATTTTTGGGTAATTTAGGAGCACTTTTTTAGTGTCCCCCCATGACTCTTCTTTTTCATTTTGTTAGATATGGCACAGTTGAAAATCAAAGACCACGGTAATTTGTCATGTGTTGTCATATTTTGATATATTTTGATGCCGAGTACCTTTCGTTGGGTATATTATATCGGGTAAAAATCACCTGGCGCAAGTGATGGTGTTACTATTTATAGCGATAGTGTTCTAGGGTTAAAGAACCTTGTAGACAGGATTCAGTATTGTGGGGATAAAGAGATTTGCTAACATATAAAAGAAACTTTTGTTTTTTACTTCTTTAATTGTACTAATACAATGAGTGCAAAGTTACCCATGTATTAGCTACTATAACTATTCCTTCTAAAGATCTCACATGCAAGCAGTTTCTTTGTGTGTGTGTGTGTGTGTGTGTGCGCATGTGTGTGTTCCAAATCTAGCTGTGCAACTTTGTGGTTTGTGGTCTTAACCTTTCATCACCATTTCTGATAAAGGAAACTGAAGATCTTAAAAAGAAATCTAAAAAAGATCTTTCTGAGAAGCTGTGTGACTTTAAAACCATCAGTATGACAAAATTTTGCAGTGTTTTTTAGCTTGCCATGTCTTTCCCGACACCACTTGAAAAGCCTGTTTGAAGGTTTAAGGCAGAATTAAGGTAAAGTGAGTAATGGTCTGGCATGTCATTGTGAAGCTGCAAAGTTTGAGGCAGTTCAGATAAGTGTTTGTTGATAGAAGTGAAGAGGAGATGGACAGACAGAAGGAGATCTCTCAAATTCTTCATTCTTTGAATTCCTCTTTACATAATAAATGAGTCCAGTCTTACTATGAGGATACCAAAGTATGTGAGGTGGTTACAGGAACAGGTGATGTTAGTCTGACCATGTGTCCAGTGTGTGACGCAGCCATCCTCACTAAAATCTGATAAGCAAAACAAACAGATCCATTATGCAAAAGATCACATTTCTGAACATCAGCTCAGTTTGGTGGCCCTGAGTGAAAACACAAAACCCAATGAGTCCAACTTCTGAAAATATTGGTGCGTTATACTGCTCAAAAAAGATTAAAGGAACACTTTGGAAACACATCAGATTTTGAGGGGAGAATAAATCGTGATGGATATCTATAATGAAATGGGTAATGTGTCCCATAAGTTTAAATTATTATTAATTATTTATTTTTTTGAGCAGTGTACACTACTGTTCATGACAGATGTGATGTTTGTTACTTACTGTATGTTGAATAATTAAAGAACTGACACGAGGGTTTCTGAGTTTCCTACACAAAAATATGTCATGTTTGTACAACATTTACAGCATATTATATGTGTCAAATAATTATGCAATAAAATTACAGGAGGTAAGACTGAAATAAATGTTCAAAAAAACAGTCACCTTTATACACTTGGTAAACTCCATTGTGATGTTGATTCTCTCCTGCAGTCCTGATATCTTCTTGCCCTGCACACTCAGACCAACCAGTCTTTGATCATATACTTCATGTGGGCTTTCAAAAACTCTCTACAATAAAATGCAGATTTGTCAGCTGGTTTAACAGTTTTGCAAAGACAGTTTTAATATTATTTTCTGACTCTTCTGTGTTAAATGGAAAAACACTACTCAGTGATCTAGTTGCATGGTTTGATATTCAAGTAATTTACATTTTGTTAAAAAAAATGTGATGATTCTGTCCTGATGTACCCACCTTCCTTCAAAAATATGTGTACTAATTTTAAATTTTATGTGTTAATAAAATAATGTCACTGTGCTAAAGAGTACAAATTCCCCACTGGACAAATTATTCAAGCATCCAGCAAATTCAGAAGCTAAGTGGGTTTAATTTTGTGGCTGTTTGGTGTAGCTGGTGTAAGGAAGCTTGATAGGGTTGTTAAGATGGGATTTTAAATCTGATTGTTTTTACAGTATGCCATGTGTATACACCACTCCTTTGATAAGGACATGTAAATTTGATTTTCATTATTAAGATGCCTTTATAATGATGTGAAAATAAACAAGAGTACATTTCCTAACAAGTGGTAAACAAAAAAAATATAACCTCACAAAGAAAAACAAAAAAAACCCCAAATGTTATTTTATTAGACTAAAACAAGCAAGACCCACGCGCTCCATGAGCAGTAGTTTAAATTTAATGTGTAAATACAAAGATCGTATTATTCTATAGCTCACAACATCCTTTTTCTACATGTTTTTATATAAGAAGTGTAGTTTATGACCTTTTTTGTTTCAGGCCATTTAAACATGCAGAACACAATCTTGTTATTCGGTCCAGCACCCAGTTCTCTTGGCAGCTGGACACTCACTTTACTGTTGAGAAGAGGCACATCTGGTGTTACCTGTATCAGCATCAACATGCCAAGAATAGAAAGAGATTTAGTTTAGATTACGTTCACTAAAATTACCTTGAACAGAACAACATTAGATATCAGCTGAGTACATCACTACTTGGCAGGTATTTCTGACTAACAAATTAACAAATTTCCCACGTGTGGGACTAATAAAGTTGATCTTATCTTACTACACGTGGAGTCTAACTACAAACTACTGTTCAATAAAATTGTGTGAATAGTTTGTTTTTTTTAACCTGTGTGTCATTGGCATAAATTTCAAGGCCTCTGGAGGTATCATTAGGTTTGCGCAGAAGAGCGACAAAAGTCTTGACATACAATTGCATGCTCCCATTCACCTCTGTTCCCTCTAGAACCCTCTGTAGAGTCCAAATGGCTCTTGGGGAGAAGAATGCAAAAATATTAACAATATTAACAATTTACATCCTTTTATTGATGTAGAAAAGAGTCAAGTCTTTAATTTTTTTCAAAATAATTCATACCCCCCCCCCAAAAAAGTATTATAAATACTTCAAACCTCAAAGTCTCATTGAGGCTTCCAGTATTCAAAACATTGTCTGTGAAATTCATACAACACTCGGTCTGATTACGACCTGTAGAGAAAATGTAACAACACGCATTGAACCCTTGTACAATTTAATTAAAACACCCCACATGTCCCCATCCCCGGAATGTGTTAAAGTTTAATCTCAAAACACCTATTATACAATTTCATATTTCTTCATGAAGACATGTATAGGAAAATGAAGATGTAAGAGGCAGGCATGAGAAGTATATTTTTAAATGCCATATCGCCATGTTGGAAAAATGACTGTTCAAAATAAGTTATAGTATATAAAACCTGAATTCCAGAAGAGTTGGAATGTTTGTTAAATTTGGAAAAACATGAAAACCAAAAGACTTTCAAATGAAATCAAACCTGATGCTTGCTACAGCTCACCAAAAAATTGTCATGATGCAGCAAATGGCTGAAAAAGCAAGAAAGATCAAAAGGTTTCAGCTGAGAGAACATTTAGCAAGTAATTTAGCCAACTGATATCAGGTCTTTAATATAATTAGCTATAAAAGGCATGTCTTAGAGAGGCAGTCTCTCAGACGCAAAAATGGGCTGAGGCTCTCCAATCTGTGGAAGACTGTGTAAAAATATTGTACAATACTTCAAATGTTCCTCAACATCAAATTGCACAGGGTTTGCAACTCTCATCATTTTCAGTGCATAACATAATCAAAAGATTCAGAGAAACTGAAGATGTCTCTGTGCATAAAGGACGAGGCTGAAAATGTTCATTAATCACTCACACAGCATAATTGTGTCACTGACATTACTTAATGGGCCAAGGAATATTTCCAGGAACCACTCTCAATTAATACAGTCCAATCTGCCATCTGTAGATGCCAACTAAACCTCTATCATGCAATAAGGAAACCAAATTTAAACATGGTTGAGAAACGACGTCATGTACTGTGGGCCAAAACTCTTTTGAAATTGATTGTCTCAAAGTGGGAAAGTGTTCAGTTCAATAAATTTTATTTATACAGCGCCAAAGTACAAAGAGAGTTGCCTCAAGGCACTTTATATTGTAGGTAGACCCTACAATAATACAAATAGAGGAAAACCCAACTGTCATATCACCCCTATTAGCAAGCAACAGTCAGAAGGAAAATCTCCCTTGTAACAGAAAGAAACCTCCGGCAGAACCAAGGTCAGGGAGGGGCGGCCATCGGCTGTGACCGGTTGGGGTGAGAGAAGGAAGACAAGATAAAAGACATGCTGTGGAAGAGAGACAGAGATTAATAACACGTATGATTCAACACAGAGAGGTCTATTAACACATAGTGAGTGAGAAAGGTGACTGAAGAAGAAATTCTCAGTGCATCAGTGTGATCCCCCAGCAGCTACACCTATTACAGCATAACTAAGGGAAGATTCAGGGTCACCTGGTCCAGCCCTAACTATATGCTTGAGCAAAAAGGAAAGTTTTAAGCCAAATCTTAAAAGTAGAGATAGTGTCTGTCTCCCGAATCCAAACTGGAAGCTGGTTCCATAGAAGAGGGGCCTGAAAACTGAAGGCTCTGCCTCCCATTCTACTTTTAAATACTCTAGGAACAACAAGTAAGCCTGCAGTCTGAGAGCAAAGTGCTCTAAGATGGGGACTGATTGTTCAAGACCTTGTATGTGAGGAGCAGGATTTTGAATTCAATTCTGGATTTAATTCAAAATTAATTCCCTGGATTTCACAGGGAGCCAAAGAAGGGAACCCAATATATGAGAAATATGAACTCTCTATCTAGTCTTTGTCAGTATTCTTGCTGCAGCATTTTGGATTAATTTGCTTTTCAGGGGGGGTTTAGGACATCCTCATAACAAAGAAGTACAGTAGTCCAGCCTAGAAGTAATAAATTCATTAACTACCCCAAAAGGTTGGTTCTGTTTATCTGGACGTTTTCCGTGGGAGAAACGTTTCATCACTCATCCAAGTGACTTCTTCAGTCTTAGCTGACTGCATTCAGTCTTACCATGCTACACCATGGTAAACATGCACCTGTAGCAAGCATCAAATTTGAAATGAGCTCATTTTACGCTTAAAATGTACAATTTCTCAGCTTAAGCAGCTTGTATTTTATTGATGTTCTGTGGTAAATAAAATATTTGCTCATATGACTTGAAAATCTTTTACGGTGTGTTCACACCGAACGCGATAGGCGCGAGCGAAAACGCCCCAAACGCCCCTAATTTGACGCCTGCACATTCGCACCTCGAACGCGTGTCCAACAGAAATCCACCGCGCCTCAAAATTGCATATTTTGACGCGGGTGAACCGGAAATGTGGGAGGGATGTGGGAGGAAGTTGTGCCAGACGGTATCTTTGCTAGATGGCAGCTGTCGAGCTAGCGCTTGAACATGACAGCATGCATAAAAGCAGAACGGTATTTGTACATCAGTGGGAAAATAGCGGTGGCTTGCTAGCTTTTGTGCGGCTTCCCCGGGTCAGTGAAAAATGTAAAAAGAGAAATTAATGAACTCACCAGGTTGCCCGAACTGTTCACATTTCTTCCTCCAAACTCGGTCCTTTATATTCCTGTCTCGGTACACAAAGCAGCTGGTGTCGTACAGCTCCGGGTTGTTTGCTACGGTGTTGATTAGCCTTCCCTCCATTGAAGAATGAAGGGCTTTGGCTGAATCTGCCCCTTTGACCTGGTTACAGCCACGTCACCAGGCTCCTGATTGGTTGACGCGGCGCGATTTGACGCTGGAGTTCAAATTTTTCCAACTCGAGCGGTAGAGGCGAAAGACGCGTATGCACAAAATGCAACACAAAAACTCACGCGCGTGGTTTTTTCCGCGAGTCAAACGCGCCAGACGCGGTACACTGACGCGCGTTTCAGGCGTTTTGGCGTTTTCGCGACGCAAATCTGCTTCAGAATTTTCGCCGGACGCGCAATCGCGTGTCATCACCCTCTTTCCATTGACTTTACATGTAAACCTGACGCTCTGGCCGCCTCTATCGCGTTCGGTGTGAACGCACCGTTAGTATTTATGTTTTTCAAATTTAAAGAATGTCGTTGTGTCTACCAAGGGCGTAGATTTGGTTTTGGCATTGGTGGGGACGGATGATTCAGCCACCGAACCCTGCCCTGTTTCTTTTTTTTTCCTTTTTGTCTTTGCTTCTTAATAAAAAAAAGGGAGAAATATACTTGTCTACATATGCTATTCTACATGCTTTAAAACCATTTAAAATTACCATTCATAGTTTTATATGTGAATTATATAATGTTAAATTACTATTAAACAAATGTATTTTAGAATTTAGATTACTTCAGCCATATTCCATATAACTCAGGTATCATACAAAAATAAAAATAGCTTCAAATACAGTCATGACAATAAAAGAATATGACTTTAAGGACTTAACAACATTACTTCAGTTATATTACACCAACATCTTTGATACATTAGCACTAAGGGAACACTGAATGACCTGGTGGGTTTTGTCCATACAACTACTCATATAAGATTACCACACAGTAAAAGATCTCTCAGCAAAATTATGCAACATTTTAGGCACACTATACAAACATTACTGATGAGTCACTCATCAGTAATGTTTGTAGAGTGAGTGCATTTTTAAAACAATTTGTGCAAACTGCACTACAAGGTGGAATATTTGCAAAATCATGGCTACCTCATGATATATTGTCTCAAAAATTAACCCTATGAATATGTCAGTACCATTAGGATGAAATTTTAACGTTAGACATATAATTTTAACAGCCTCTGTAAACTAATATCCTGGCTTGCTCGAGGCTGCCGTTTTCTCTGACAGTTTCAATCAAAATTAGAAATGCTACTCTGAGACTGAGATAACTAATAGTGCTGCCTGTTGTCAAGTTAGCTTCCAAAACACTTTTTTCGTGGTTACATACAATTTTAGACTGATGTGGGCCAAAGCCTAGCATAGCCTGTAACGTTATTATGACGGACACATTTTATGAGTGAACTTGAATTTAAGTGACTTACAGGTTTCTTTGAAAAATACTTTCTTATATCCAGGTTCTTCCTTTTTGCTGCCATCCTCTCCTCCTTGCAGGTCCTGGCAGCGCAGGCTTGCAGCTGCTAAAACTAAACAGAGCTCCCTGAAAGGCACAGCCAATCACATTGGCCATATTTGTCACATGAGGTAGGACTCTGGTAGAGAACGTAATTTAACTCTTTCTGCACCGCTAGGTGAATGAGATGTTGATAGATCGTTATTTCTTTCTATCGGGTTTGTTTTCCTTTACTCGAAGAGATGAAATTATTGGTGGGGAAAATTCAATAATCGCTGGATATTGGTGGGGACATGTCCCTTCCGTCCATGCCAAATCTACGCCCTTGGTGTCTACAATAGTTGCAGACAGTATACTGAGGGTAGGATGCTTTCTTCTAAAGTGTAGTAATGTAATTTAAAGGGACATGACATTTTAGGGCTGTGGTAGAATATAGTGTGTACAGACTCTTTATACAGTATGAGAGAAATAAACAAATGTAGCTAAAAATTGACAGAAAGCAAGCTGAGTTTACTTTATTCGAACTCATAAAAGGTTAAAAAAAGAAAAAGTGAATAAGCCTTGTTTCTAAGGTTAGAATCTAAATTGTCTGGCTGTCTGTCATTTCTAGTAAAAAGATAATTATTTTGTCACAGCAGTTAATATAACAACTTACTTATTGGAAATGATATATTGCATTTAGTCCAACAGGAATCCTGTCCCAACACGCAATTTTGATAAAGCATGTCATAAGACACAAAAGGCATCAACCACCAGAATATCCAGCTCTTCTTCCTGTGAAGAGATTCTTACATTTAGAATGGAAAAAAAAGTCTATGCTTTTCAGTCAAAGTTCTTTTCTGATTAAAATGTCTTAATTTTTTAGATTAGCACAAAATTGACTTTGTTGCCATTATGCTGAAGGTAGATAGAAAGGCATTCCCACCACATTTAACAATGTTTCTAATTGACTAAAAAGGAAATTTGAGTTCACAGTATAGAGAAGGAATAATTGTTACATTTTACTCTAACAGATTGTATGATTGGAGAAAAGTAGGAATTAACATAACTGTTCAGGTTGGAATGCATTATTACAATACAATACAATTTTATTTATATAGCACATTTAAAAAGCAAACATATGCCAAAGTGCTTCACAGAAACCAAATAAGAGCAATAATAAATACAAGTAAATAAAATAAAATAAGTACAAATAAAATATACTAACAGGTGGGAGACATAATTAACCAATGATACACCAGGCATAGTAGGCACGAGCCGAAAGGCTGAAGGTTAAATCATAAAAACATTAATAAAAGCAAAAAAGATAAGTTACAGTACACTTACAAATGCAGGGTCTAGGAGGCAGGGTAGGCAAGGCTAAATAAATATGTTTTTAATTGACATTTAAAAGATTGAATTGAATCAGACGCGCGGATAGCTTGAGGGAGATTATTCCAGAGGTAGGGTGCAACAGAGGCGAATGCGCGGTCACCTCTGGTCTTAAGCCAAGATCTAGGTCACACCAGGAGCATTTGGCCTGCTGATCTAAGTGCTCTCCTAGGGGTATAAAAGCTGAGGAGATCCGTAAGATAGCTGGGCGTGGTGTTATTTATGATTTTAAAAGTGAGCAATAAGATTTTAAAATCAATGCGATGTTTAATGTGGAGCCAGTGCAGGTCGGAAAGAACTGGAGTAATAGACTCAAACCTACCAGTTCCCTTTAAGAGACTGATAGAAACCAGATTTAACTACAGAGGACACATGTTTGTCCTGCTTGAAGGAACGGTCCAAGACAACACCCAAGTTCCTCGCAGTATCAGAAAGGGAGTTAGCAAAGGGCCCAAATATACCAGTTACTTCAGCCCAAGGGATGGGAGTATCAAAGATTACAATTTCTGTCTTCTTGTCATTTAGAATGAGGGAATTGCTCAGTAGCCAGTTTTTAACTTCACTCATACAATCAAAGAAGTGTTGCAACGAAGACGTAACATCCTCAGCCAGTTAAAAATAGATTTGAATGTCATCTGCATAAAAATGAAAAGAAATATTGTATTTATCAAAGATTTGGCCCAAGGGTAACAAGTATAAAGAGAACAGCAAAGGACCCAGCACAGACCCCTGACACCAGAGGTGACAGGGGCAGTGGAGGAGGAGTAGGTACCCATCACGACAGAAAAAGACCTTTCTGATAGATAGGATTTAAACCAGCTAAGGGGACTGCCCGTGATGGTTTAAATCTTATCTATCATTTATTATTAGTAATAAATGCGCTGGTAATGTTACAGACCAGCACTTATTACATGGTATCAGTATCAACACAGTTTCAATTTGCTGAATGGTTTCTAACTTCATTGTGAGTTATAAAGAATTACCATTATCATTATGGTCTGTTTGATCAAGTAAGACTTTCAGTCAATGCGGACAGCCACCAAAACTCTTACATCATCACCCAGAAGACTCATCATCAGGATAATCCAGAATATGCTTTCTACATAAAGATTTTTAGTTTTATAGACTGTACCAACTTGTAAAAACACAGGTATAGAAATAAAATGAATTCAACTTCTACTCCTCCTATTTCTAATATTACTACTACTACCAATAATCCTAATAGGGCTTTGGAGTTGACGTCTCGCCGCAGTGCATTGTGGGATCGCGGCGCCATGTTAGAAGGCCACGAATCAAAACAAACACACTGTGTTGGAAGCAGGACTGCCAGAATCATGCTTGAAATCACCACAAAAGACAAAGGGCTGTATCGCGACTGACTGCGCCCAGACGCCAAGAGACGGTACTTGGAAAAAATAGCGTGCATCAGTAATGTGGACCCGTATGAAATAAGGCAGTGGAGTGGAAACCCAGACGACCTACCGCCGTTGTCCTATCCCGATATCTTCGCGTACCTTGTCTGTGGAGTCAGCACATACACGGCAAATCATTTTCGGAATTATAAATCCCTGGAGGCGCACATCTAATTCACAAACGGTTGGGTACAAGATTTGACCATTTTTAAGCCTCCACGTTGTGAGTACATTGACTATATGACCAAGATACAGCCAGAGGTTGCACATAACATTGACTTCTCCTCAGCAGCTGCCCCAAAAATTGCTCTAGATGAAAACATAAACACACCATCTGCAGTGAAAGACAAAAGGAGCCGTCTGCAAAAAAGGCAAATTCCACTTGCTACTCTAGAGGAGTTGTCACCGATAAGCTACTCCATAAACAGAACATAGTTCTGCTGCATCACACGTTAGGATGTTTGTTCTAACTTTCTATGGCCTCAGCGCATTGAAAATAAAACTGAAAGCCTATAAAGAGCAATATGAATTTCTTTAGAACTTAGCGGGGTTGTGCCAAAAAGTGATTGTCTGCCAAAAACTGATTTCCGGTATTTGCCAAAAACTGATTGCTTGTATTTAAACTGCTATAAATAACTTGTTGGTCTATAATATGTGAAACATATGTCAAATGTATCCCTCATGAATGATATCACATCATCTTGAGCAACAAACAACATTCCTGTAACAAGGTAGAATCCGCAATCAGTTTTTGGCAGTGACTTTTATGTATCCTTTATGTATGCAGTTAAAAAAAAATTTATTGTTAACTTTAAAAATGTCGCTTTAAAGAGTAACCTGGCCAAGAGGACAGCTGAAATTGCAACAAATGCAAAACTAGTTCTGTAAATATATTTTAAGTGGACATATATATAACCCCTTTGTAATACCTGTTCACCAAGGTGTATTTACCAACATACGTAACAATATTACACATAAAAAACACATGGAAACATTGGAAATCAGTTTTTGGCAGGCAATCACTTTTTGGCACAACACCGGAATGAAAATGTCGGGAGCACACCAACAAAAAATGACGACAGAGATCCCTCACGTTGCTTCCAGGAGGGGAAACGATAAAAAGAGAGACCATTTTCCAGCTTCCCAATCATGTGATCTAATGTTGCAACCAACAACACAGCATGTACGAACCATAGCTGATGCTTCCATGTGCTTTGTTTGGCCTACTAACATGGCGGCTTGACCAAAAAAACTGGTCACGCCCCCTCTCGCGACATAACGCTCCAAAGCCCTATAAGTACACAGAGTCGAGTTATTCGTTATTAGAGTTATTCGAATAAAGTTGAACAACTCTAAGAACACTAACAACCAATGTTCCCTCGAATTTTTCATGTGTCTGAGCGAACACACAAACTCCCTGAGCGGTCCCTTGGACCAGTGTGAGCGACATCAGACATGTGCACTGTGGTCACATCAGTATCAAATCCATCCAAGTTACATGGTTTATTAAAATAATCAAATTACAGCATTTACATTTATGTCAGATTACTGTTAATTAACTGCTTTCACCCACTTACAATGAAAATTTAAAAAAATCTTGTTCATGACCTGTGTAGTATGTTAACACTATTGGAAGTAAAAATAACTTGAACTCCAATTTTGAAAACACAACTTTCTTTTTTTTTCTTCTTTTTTTTAAAAATAAAGCTCTGACTAGTATTATGAGTCTGTGGTCTGGGAGAGAGTCCTGTAACTCTCTGTCTGCAAAACACAGTATACAATGACCAATGTTGGGCAATTAATTATATATAGTTACTTCTTCAATAAAGTAACTGAGTTATGCAAACAACAAAGTTTTTTGCAGCTGTTTACCTAAAAATGCAGCCAAGGCATTTTTTTTTCAAATAAACATTTCAAACTATTTACAGAGCAATCAGGTGTTCTGCATCAAATTTGATGCCACACAAATTATTTGTGCCACTCCAAAAAATAATTTCTGTCCACTATGAGATAAAGGAGAACATCACAAGCCTGATACCTGCAGGCCGGACAACAGGAGATGTATCACTCCTGTAACACCTCTAACATTCAGTAGTCGCCTCATTGTTCTGACACACACAATAAAACTATTGACTACACTACACACTAACTACACACTAACTACAAAAGATTTGCACTAAACGTTGCAAATCTCTCACATCTCAAAACACCGCCGACACTCCTTAAACCTCCTCCCATTCCTAAATCACTAAATGCCACGTTGCCATATCATTTTTTGATTGGTCGACATAGTACATTTTCCACCAACAGGAAAGGGTGGGTTTTTTTTGGTTTTGTTTTTGCTCACAGGCAGAGAGTGCTTTCGAGCGTTTTCCTTATAAAATGCGGTTTTTACCGTTTCTTCCCGCAGTAAATATAAACAACGATAGTATTCAGGAAGAAAACCAAACATTGCAGATATTTTTATCATAACTCTGGTTTTACGTGGCCTATCAACACAATTTAAAAACTGGTATAAAGTCCACACTTTTTCCGTCAATTGTTCCGTCTGTCCTGCTCACATCTCCAGTGGTTGTACATGTTGTCATTAACGTGGCTTCACTCCACATCAGCCACGCCGCTTTGCTAGCTAAAACACCGGTGTCGGCACATAAGGACGCTGTCATAACCTGTCAACGACGTTGATTAGCTGCGTATATACGAATGTGAATCGTATTATTGGCTGGACTATGGGATAAGGTGGCATCGTTCTAATCCCATACGGGAGCAGCCAGTCACTGAGTAACACTGCAAAACAGAATTGTTAAAGTCTTAATTTTAATTTCAATTCAGGTTAGATTTTTTTTTTTTTGTGCGCAACACAGATTTTCTGTGTGCATAGACCGTGCCAGCAGTGCGCGCACAGCTTAGAGGGACCATTGCTAACAACCCTTGTTATCAGCATCAACAGAAAAAGTAAAATGTATTTTAAAGTGAGCAAAAGCATAGCCTACCTTTCCATGTTGCTGTGGAACTAAGTTAATAGAGGACACAGAGCAAAGCAGAAGTGACAGCAGGGGGGAAAAACTGTTGAATTTGAAGAGCTGCAAAGGAAGTTGATGAAACAAATGTAAATGCTATTCTAAGTAAAAAAGAGGAAGTATCAACTGGCAAAAAATACATTTCTCATCTTCCTTGTCACTACTCAGTATGCAGCAAATACAGGATGACATTGAAATATTATACTTTACCCTGTTTATATGTTCAGCACTAAAACTACAACTAAAGCTACTTTTTTTTAAAACTGATTCTGATTTTGAAAAAGAAATTAAGCTAAACACAAATTTCCAATTTATGCACAGTGTGATTTTCCTCCAGTTGTTACAAGTCAAAGTTAAAGCCTGTAGGAAAACAGCTATATCTAATGTTACAGCTTGGTGTTAAAGTTTTGCATTTGCATAAAAACCTTGATTTGCATTGCAAATCATGAACAACAAAGTGATGCTGTAAGGCGATGGAACCTGATACTATCTGAGGTGTATCTAATATGCATGCATTTAATGAGTGTGTGTTTTTGTCATTTCATCTATTTTGAGTTAAAACAGGATGACATGTCCGTGTAACTAGGAAAAATAAATGGTTTCCTGGTAATTGTATCAAATTATTTTGCTGTTGGAGACTGATTAAAAGCAGATGCAGCAACAAGGTGGTTGCAGTTAGGTGACCATTTCCTATTTAATAAATATGTTTTATCAAAAATGGCTGCGCAGGCCCAAAGTGGGTGGGATGAGATGAACTCTAAAACTGTATGGGCAGGGCAAACCCAGACTTATCCCACATTAGTCTCAAATGGATGTGCCCAAAGAGTTACAGTAAAGCTTAATGGAATACTGTAGGCAAGTCTTCTTTCTTTCAGTTGACGTGGCTCTCAAATATTAAGCCCATCTTGTCTAGATGCCACCCAAAGACTATGATCCATACATTTATCACCTCTTGTCTGGATTATTGTAATTCTCGGTTGATTGGAATTAGCCAGGCATCCCTCTAACTTCTACAGCTGATACAAAATGCTGCTGCACGATTTTTAACTGGTACAAGCAAACCTCGGCGTCATTGGCTTCCCATTAAGTTTTGAATCCATTTTAAAATTTGTATTTGTTTTTAAGTCTCTTTATTGTCTTGCTCCTTCTTATTTGTTATAGCTGCTTCACCCTTACATGCTGTGGATCGTTGCGAGAGAATCGTCAGTTTGCTTTGTAGCTAGTCTGTGAAAGTGTTAGGTCGTCATTGAAAAGTAAAATGCATTTGTTGCCACATTCTGAGTACTCTTTGAATTCGGACAGCCTTCATCGCGTCGCGGTGAGGTCATTGCCTCAAAATACCTCCTTCGGAGCATCCTTCCCCTGAATTCGGACACACCCTCTGTCCTCACACACTTAGGAACTGAAGTTCTTCTCTTACATTTTTCAGTCCTACAGCTTTGCTGACAGCTGACATATGAGCTGTTTATTTTTTTAAAAAGAGCCTTATATACTAATAGATTTTCCAATATAATGTTTACCTTTGAGTTGTTGGTAAATGGAGTTCTGCAAAAATGGGGGCGACCATGGTTCAGGTGGTTGGGAAGCTCATCTGTAACCGGAAGGTTGCCGGTTCGATCCCCCAGCTCTCTCTGATTGTTGTGTCCTTGGGCAAGACACTTGGCCCGTGTTGGCCAGATGGCGCGATATGGCAGCCTCGCTTCTGTCAGTCTGCCCCAGGGCAGCTGTGGCTACAACTGTGGTTTGCCTGCATCAGTGAGTGAATGAATAGTGGAATTGTAAAGCGCTATATAAATGCAATCCATTACTATGAGATGATGGAGCAGGTTTCAGTCCTGGTACAGTCTGCTGCTGCATTCTGGTCACCAACATACCGAGGTATTATCAGCAGTGTGGAAGCTGCTGCGTGGGTAAATATTAATGAATCAAATTATTTCTCTTAAAGAATGTAAGCTGTACAGAGTACTGCACAGGTGAATTTGTGAACATATCTCATTAACAATAATTCACAGTTTTTTTTAACCTGAATATTTGTATATTTTTTACTTAGTTTGTTGCAGAGTCAGTGATAAAAAAATTAATCAGTGGAAAGATTAAACATACATTTTTTTTTTTTTTTCTTTTTTTAACCTGTCCCGTTTGGTTCTTTTGCCATCAGAATTATTGTCTAAAGGCGAAGAAAGATGCCCAACGGATTTACTTTACCAAATGGACCATCCCAGCCTTGCCGTAATGGTCCATTTGATTCACCTTTTATTGTTTATTTTATTTTCACTTGCTGAATACGGGACAGACTTGACTGGTGGAAAGAAAGGGGAGAAAGAAAGAGGGAAAGGGAATAAAAAAAATAAATAAAAATAAAAATAAAAAAAAAACCTGAGAAGAGGGACGGGGAAAAAGGGCAAAAAACAAAAACCAACAGAATAAGCAGACAAAAAATACATATATCGATCACCTGGATCACCTGTTGAGAAAGAAAAAAGAAAGCAAGCAGAAGAAAACGAGAGTAATAAACAAGATCACAATGATATATGGGAATTTGACAGTAAATACTAAATATTAAACATTATTGTGCAGCACGTGAGATCGACAGCGCAGTGTGTGCTTTGAGGTAGGAGCCAAAAAGGGTGTAGTTTGTGTGTGTGACCACCCGTGTGTGCACCTGTGAGCATGAACGCGCTTGTTTTTAAAAGGTTCCTTCATGTAATGATCTGCTAGAGGGTGTGGGGGGCCACTGCCCCGTCCTCCAGGGCATGAAGCAGGTATGGAGGAGATCAAAACTCCAGACATCCAGAGGCCCCAGAACACAAGAGACCAAGGAAGACCAACAGAGGGGCAGCCGCGCCACTATCCCAGAAAGAGCTGAGGAGAGTCCCAGATGAGGGGTCACTCAGCAGCCGCGGAGCAGAAGCCAGGGGGGGCTGCAGTGACGTGCCCGTGAGCTCCGCCGGCAGCCAGCTGTGCCTGAGTGACCGAGCCCCGGGCCGAGAGGCCAAGGGCACCCCATCCCCGAAGTGGCCCGAGCGAGCCCCAGGCTCCGTGCCCCGATAAGCAGCCGCCAAGGAGTGAGCCGGTGGGTACCTGGGCGCCCACCCCTGGACACAAAGAACCACCAACGCACCGATGTCTGAGGGCGTCTGCCACCGGCAGGGGAAGTGGTGGGGGGAGATGGGCCTCCAAACCTTGGAGGGCCTGAGATGTCCCCAGAGAGGTGGCGTCTGATACCCAACCTGACATATAGACACAGACAAACAGGCACACACAGATACAAACATCTATTCCCACCCTCATGCTCTCAACACTCACCCAACGTGGAGACAGACATAGAGAGACACTGTACACACAATCACACTCCCCAAGCGTACTCTAAGCCCCGGGTCTAGGTACCCTTGCCCCTGGAGGGGGAAACTGCGCCCAGACCCAGGTGGTGTTACCCTTTTCCCTGCGGTGGGGAGAAGCAGACTGCCCCGACTCCGCAGCAGCAGGGAGGCCCCACATTCCAGACCCCAGTCGGACGGCCAACTCCTCCTCCTAGCCCCCCCGCTCCAGCAGGCCGCAGAGAACGGGGGTGTAGGAAGACTCCAAACCTCCCTCCACCCGCTCATATGTAGTGTTGATGTATGTGTGTTCTAAGGTGCATTTAAAACCCAGGAGGGCATGGAGCTACCTGCCAGAGCAGCAGGTAAGCGTATAGCCCCTCCTGCTAGCCCTCAATGTCTACGTGTATTTAAAATTGAGAGGTGGGCAACGACGCCAGGGGTGAGGTGTACACCCTGATGGTAATTTGGAATCCGTGTAGCGTGCCCACCCCCAAGATCCTATATGTATGTGTAATGAGAGTGTGAGTAATGTGAATGTCTAAGGTGTGGGATAAAATTGAGGCAGAGGCAGCCAGAAGGGGACAGAGGGGGGGGATGTCTCCTCTGCACCCTGGTGACACACCCCTACCCCAAGGCCCTGCATGTGTGGGTGATTGTGGTGGAGCGGGAAGAGGGAGGCAGCTGGAGATGGGGAGGGAAGGAAGGGAGGGGCAAGTGACCCCTCCCTGGGGCCAGCTCCCCGCTGAACCCAGTAGGCACCCCCATACTCTGCAACCCGCCAGGGAAAGGGGGGCCCAGGCCCATCCGGACCGGGGCCCAGTGCAGCAACGCCGCCCGGCCCCACAGAGCCCGGGACAGTCCACCTGACCCCACCACAGAGAAAACTGCACCCACCCCATCATCCACTCATCTTCCAGACTACACAAGACAATAGACGCCCAGGCTGAGATCTTCCTCCACCTCTCCTGTATCTCCCCCTCCTGCAGAGAGAGTTCCTGAAGAGAGGAAATCTCCTGCAGGATGTGACAACCTCCCCCACCAGTTGAAGAGCCCCCCAGGTGGTTCGATGCACAGGCGGCACCCTGCGCCAGGACTGGGCCCCCATACACCCACCCGCCCACAACCCCGGCAACACACCAACCAGGACCCAAGCCCCTGAGGCTTGGCCAGGGCCCCAGCCCAGAGACGGAGTGCCCCAGAACCTCACGCCCATCCCGGACCCACCCAGGGGCAGCCAGGCTACCAGGTCAGTAACCCACGTCCGTCAGCACAGACCCCCCCTAGCCCTGCTGCACGCAGCCACGAGGAAACCGTCACCTAAGAGCCAACAGAGCCCCTAATTGGCCATGACCGCTACCCCGGGTTGAGCCCCCAAGGAAGATGCTCCCGGAGAACCCCCTGATGCCCTAAGCCTGTCCCTACCCCCACACCAATCACAACAGTGAAGGTGGGACCAAACTAAGACCCCCCACCCCCACTAGGTGATGGAGCTGATCAAAGGAGCCCAGAGCAATTGATCTGATGTGGTGGCAGAGGCTGTATCAAGACTAATGTAATCTAATAGATAATTTCTATATTGGTTAGAATTAAGATTATTTTTATTTTTCCAGTTCATGAGGACTGTTTTCTTGGCTATGCATAGGGCAGTGAAAACCATATGGGCTATATTCTTTTCCGTAGTGACATTATCTAAGCTGCCCAACAAACATACTAAAGGGGAAGTTGGAATGTTACATTGCAGACACTTTGATAAGTCTTCACATATCTCGCGCCAAAACTTCTGAACTGGTGGACAGAACCAAAGAGCGTGGATATAATTGTCCGGTGAATTGGTTTGGCAGTGTGAGCAGTTGTTGGTAGACGTAAAGCCCATCTTGAACATCCGATGGCCTGTATAGTGCACTCTATGTAGTATTTTGTATTGAATTAATTGAAGACTGGGATTTCTAATTAGATGAAAGGTTTTTAAGCAAATCTGAGACCAGAAGTTTTGGTCAAAGTTAACTGATAAATCCGCTTCCCATTTTGCAATAGGAAGTGATATTGATTCATCTGTTTTAGAAAGCATTCTGTATATTTTGGATAGTAATTTGGGGGTTTTAAGAGTAAGAAATTGAACCACACTTGGTGGCATTTGTAGTTCAACTTGACCCGGTTTAAATCTCTTTTTTATTATGGATTTAATTTGTTGATATTCTAAAAATCTTTTCTTGTTGATCCCATATTGTGTAACTAGTCTGTCAAATGGAATAAATTCTGTTCCTTCTAGTATATGTTCTAAATATTTGATTCCTTTACTACTCCAATCTGAAAAGTTTATCATATTATTGTTTTGTAATATGTCAGCGTTGTTCCAGATAGGTGTACGTTTGCATGGGATTAATGAAGACTCTGTCAACTTCAGAAACTCCCACCATGCTGTCAGAGAAGAGCTGATGTTGATGCTTTTGAAGCATTCATGTCGTTGGATGTTTGAGCTGATAAATGGTAGATCTGAAATCTCTAGATTATTGCAAAGTGCTTGTTCTACATCTAGCCAAGGTTCATCTAAGAGGGTATGTTTTAGCCATCCTGAGATAAACTGAAGCCTGTTGGCTAAGAAGTAGTGCTGAAAGTTAGGTAGTTCTAATCCTCCTTTATCCTTGGTCTTTTGTAGTATTTTTAAGCTTATACGTGGGGGCTTATTTTTCCAAAGGAATTTGGACATATATGAATCTAGAGATCTGAACCAATCTTGCGGCGGTTTAGTTGGGATCATTGAGAATAAATAATTTATTTTTGGTAATACCATCATTTTTATAGCGGCAATCCTTCCCATGAGTGATATGGGTAGATATTTCCACCTAGCCAGATCACCTTCTACCTTCTTTAAAAGTGGGATATGGTTTAATTTAGTTAGATCTGCAAGCTTGGGAGATACATTAATACCTAAATATGTTATATTTCCCGATTGCAGTGGAGTAGAAGAGGAATTATGGAAGGAGCAATTAATCGGAAGGACTGTAGACTTTGACCAGTTAATTGAGTAATCTGATATTCTTGCAAAAGAGTTTATCAGTTCAA
Source organism: Oreochromis niloticus (assembly GCF_001858045.2). Classification (NCBI taxonomy): domain Eukaryota; kingdom Metazoa; phylum Chordata; class Actinopteri; order Cichliformes; family Cichlidae; genus Oreochromis; species Oreochromis niloticus. Next base: position 35,976,959 of record NC_031965.2, read on the forward strand.
TCACCCCAGAGATATTGGTTTGTGAATTTTGGAGAAAGAGTAACACATCATCCGCATAAAGGCTGATTTTATGTTCCACGTTCTTGCATTTTATGCCCTTAATTACTGAATTCTGTCTAATTGCTGCTGCTAGTGGTTTGATAAAAATTGCAAACAGTGAAGGGGAGAGTGGGCATCCCTGCCGGGTGCCCCTCAGGAGACAGAAGCTGGAGGATGTCTGGTTATTTGTTCTGACACAAGCTGTTGGGGAATTATATAATATTTTTAACCAGTTGATGAAAGAAGATCCAAAACCAAATTTGTGTAAAGTTGCAAATAGAAATTTCCAGTTAACTCTGTCAAACGCTTTTTCTGCATCTAAAGAAAATATTGTAGTTTCAAGGTTTTTACTGTATGAGTAGTCTATCAAATTAAGTAATCTACGTGTATTTGTTGATGAGTGCCTACCTTTTATGAAACCAGTTTGGTCAGGATGAATTAAGAGGGGGGTTATTTTCTCTAATCTCTTTGAGAGAGCTTTGCAGATTATTTTGAGGTCTACATTTATAAGGGATATTGGACGATAGCTTGAGGGATATACAGGGTCTTTGCCTGGTTTTAAACATACATTTTAACTTAAGCTGTAAGCGGAAGTAGTTGGTTTCAGTACATAAATATTGGGCTTTTCTATTTAATCTATAGTTACTAATTAATGAGGGGTTACTGAAGTACAAGTTGTTGTTTTTTTAAATTTGGTGTTACTGTCTTTACAGATGTGGCAAGAGACAGAAAACATGCTGCTGTTTGAAGATATTTAATAAAAAGCTCTGCAAAGGAGCTGAAGCAGAGTGCAGCCTGTTGTTTCTACAGTATGATACTTATAATAAAAGTACAGTAACGGTAATTAGTGACTGAGCAGCCCGGGGCATTTCTCTTGATTTCTTTAAATTCATTAAATTCATTCACCTGCACGAATTAGCTAAACGAGCCTTACAAACAAGTTTCCCCAACAGCCCAGTGCTCATCTTAGCTAGCTAGGTCTCAGGACCTTGCTAAGGACGTTAGTTACGGATTAGGTTACAAACATGTTTAACTTACTGAAAAAGGAGGAGGAGGCGGGGTTTATGAGCTATACTGCAGCCAGACACCAGGGGGCGATAGAGACGTTTTGGCTTCATTTTTGGGGAGCTGTCGCGTTGTCCATGCTTTCTACAGTCATTGGGCTGAACAAAGAGCAGGACTGTCAAAATAAGACAGGAAACACACCAACTACCCTTACAGACAGACTCATACATACAGCTTCACACAGAGACATGACTGGCAAGGAAAAAGAGGGAACAAAGATTAAAAACCTAAAGGCTAGAAATTACAGAACCATGAACCAAAAGACTAGTAATGATAATGTTAAGTCAGATTGTTGAATATTGTCATTGTGTTTCTTAAATTTGTGAAGTCTTAGTTCAAGCAGTAGGATCAAAGCCATTTCTTTGATCCTGACCACCTCTCCAGCCACTCTGTGCTGGGGGAGATTTTATTGTAGATACATTCCATCTTAAAGATCTGTTTCTTGTGTTGTAAGCTTCATGCTTTTATGACCCTTTTGGTGAGCAGGAGGACACACACACACACATTCTCACATGCATACACACACACACACATTCTTGCACATGCATACACGTGCACACACATACACACACATAGTGCCTTGTCTTTGTAACCAAGGGGGGTTTTACGGAGGGAGGTGCTGTGATGTGTATTGTGTGAACTGTAACAGTTTGTCAATAAAAAGGCTACGAGAACAGCTGCTCTTTGAAGGATTTGGGCTAGAGACAGGTGAGGAGCGTGAGCTCCAAGAGCTGGTTCTGACCAAAACTTCCCTCGTTAGCGAGTAAAAGACCGGTTGAAGATGTTCTGTCTTGTTTTCCGTTCTTCATGAGGAATAAGTCTCTCAACTAGCGGGGCCAGTGGAAACACAGACTCAACAGATAACCTATTAAGTAATCAAAGCTTAATAATAATACAAAAAAATCAAAACACTGGTTCATCGACCCAGAACCGTGACACTCCTGGACAGTTGCACTGTAAAATTGGCAGCATCGGGGGAACCAAAACCTAATATCCCACAGGTGCATATTGAATTTAGATGAGAGGAGCCCACTGACCAAGTTTAAGGTCTGATAGTGAAGGCAAGCATTTCTTCCTGATACCTAAAGGCAATCATGGCTCCTATTTTAATATTATTAACATCAATGAAATTGTGTTTCATCTCTGTGTTAAAGCATCACTTCCCATTTCTGTTCCAACACACATTGGTGTTTTTGTGTAGCTTATCTGTCTAGCAATTTAATGAAAACTTATAGATAACTTCTTATTTCATATTGTAATCCTCACATGCTTCATCCGAAACACACAAAAAGAAAACAGTGAAATGTGGATTATTAAATGTTAGGTCTTTCTCTTCCAAATCTTCTCTCAAAATGTAAAAGAACCCACCCATATCTTTAATCACACTCTAGATCTTGTTTTAAAATATGGAAGAGAGACTGAACATTTAACAGTGTTTCCCTAAAACCCTCTTTTGTCTGATGATTTCCTGATAACATTTAAATTTACAATAATTGATTACACAGCAGTGGGGAGTAGACTTTATCACACTTGATGTCTTTCTGAAAGTGCCTTCACTAAGTTTAAGAATATAATCCACCCACTCTTATCATCTTCAATGCCCTGTACCAACACAAAGCAGAGCAGCTACCTGAACACTACTTCAACAGAGGTCAATTATCTTGTTAATAATTTTACCTCTTCACTTCATCAGACGTGGTATAATTCTCAAACACGTAGCCTAAAGTAGATAACTCATAAGCTGGGGAGGAAATGGTGTGTCACAAATTTAGAAGATAATCATTTAGCATGGAGAAATAGTTTGTTGCTTTATAAGAAAGCCATCTGTAAAGCTACAGCATCTTATTATTCATCACTGATTGAAGAAAATAAGAACAACCCTAGGTTTCTCTTCAGCACTGTAGCCAGGCTGACAAAAACGTTAACGTTAACTAGTAATGACTTTATGAACATCGTCACACATAAAATTTTAACCACTAAAGAAAAAATTACTCATAACCATCTCACAGACGAAACATTATCTACAGCTATTTTAAGTACCATTAATATGCATTTAGTCTTTCTGTCCAATTGATCTGATAACTTCATCAATTACTTCCTCCAAACCATCAACATATCTTTTAGATATTGGCCACAGTGGCACAAAAAAGGCATAAGATTAATAAGTGATTTATATGAAGATAACATGTTTATGTCTTTCAATGATTTGACAGTAAAGTTTAATTTGGAAGTACCCGGCCATTTTTGGCAATATTTACAAATGAGAGACTGTCTGAAAGATAAAATAAAATTGTCTCAGGAGAAAAATGTCATAGAGAATTTCTTTGCACTTCACCCTTAACTGCAAAGGCATCAAAATGGTATCATTTATGTCACTGAGTTAAAAACAACATATGTAAAAGTCTTAAAAGGGCTTGGGAAAAAGATCTGGATTGTTCCTTCGATGAGGGAACATGGGATTCAATTATTTCTGAAAATGGGTTCTACATTAGGGAAGCTAGAGGCAAATGTATTCAATATAAAATTCTCAATAGGTACTATTATACACCAACGAGACTTTATAAAGTGGGAATCAGTAAAGACAACCTGTGCTGGAAGTGCCAAGAAGGAAAAGGTACGTTAGCCTATTGGGGAACAGAGGCGAGGTGCCAAAGTTAGACTAAGCAGGCTTTAGAGTGTTAAACATTGGGATTGTGACGTGTGTTCGTCTCATTTTAACACTTTGGAAAGACCCTCGGACTCCAACCCTAAAAAAGTGGAAGGAGAAAATGACTGAAAATGCCGCATGTGAGAAAATGCTGGGAAGACTGAGCAGCAAGACAGAGACTCTAACAGAACAATGGGACAGTTTTTTTGTTTATATGGGCCTACAACATGAAGACAATGTGAGATACAGTATGAATTAAGAATTAACTGTGTGTGCAACAGTTTATCTATCTATTTATTTTATTTATTTATGTATTCATTTTTCTTCACTGAGTGTGGTTTTTGTTGTTTTGGGTTGTTATGTTATGGTTTTCTTAATTGTTCAAAATAACAAAAACTTTAATTACTAACATGTCTTTTAGACCCCATTCCTACAAAACTCCTCAAAGAAGTCCCACCATTAATTAATGCTTCAATCTTAAATTTGATCAACCTATCTCTAATAATCGGCTATGTACCACAGGCCTTCAAGCTGGCAGCATTTAAACCGTTACTTAAAAAGCATCTCTAGACCCAGCAGTCTTAGCTAATTATCGGCCACTATCTAACCTTCCTTTCATCTCATAAATTCTTGAAAGAGTAGTTGTCAGACAGCTAACTGAGCATCTGCAGAGGAATGGCTTTGAAGTTTCAGCCAGGTTTCAGAGCTGTTTTCAGCTTTAGTGAAGATTACGAATGATCTTTTTAAGGCCTCTGACAGTGGACTTATTTCTGTACTTGTCCTTCTAGACCTACTGTTGACCATAATATTCTATTAGAATGATTAGAGCATGTATTATATCTATCTAATCCAAGACTCCAAGGAAGTGGACTCGGACTGGAGGATGTTTGTAGCTTTCACCAGTGCCTTCATGGTGGTACAGTACTTCCTTAAGCTGGGCATACACTGTGCGATTTTTGGCCCATTTTGAGCCGATTTTTGAGTCGTGCGACCATTTTGGTGATCGGCCCGAGTTTCGCCTTCATCGTGTGTCGTATATCGTGTAGTATACGTGGGGTAACGAGAAGCGATTAATACCTCACGACCAGCTCCCGATCATCAATCGCTTGGTCGGGAGGATTTCAAACCGTCGTGAGGGTGTCACCGCAGCTTCACACACTGCGCACGCGCAAACACATAAACGTCGGCGAAAAAGATGGAGTAGCATGGCAGTGCAGCGTATTGTCTGGACACAAGCGATGGAGGCACAACTGGTTGAACTTTGGCAAGCTCATCCAAGCCTTTTTGATGTGGCTTCAAAAAATTACCATGACCGCAACAAACGTGACAGGAGTTGGATGGAGATTGCTGCCCAATTGCAGCTTCCTGGTAATTTTTGTCGCAATTTAGCAAAGTTGATGGTGGTAGTGGTGTTTGTGACTGAGTGAAAGAGAGGGAGAGAAAGAGACAAAAGAGACAAACCCTATAAATCGACTTTCAGAAATATTTATTTTTATAATTAATTTCCAAGTAAACACTCTCTCAAACTGCAGTTTTAACTTTAGTATGGGGAGAGTTTTGAATCTGAACTATTTAAATAAAAAGTACATGTTAATGTAAATTTTTCAGTGAATGAGGTGAAAACCCGGGTTGCATCACTTCGGACGCAGTATGGCAAACTGCTCAAACCGAAACCTAGTGGCAGTGGCCAGAAACCACCAACTCCCAAACAGACCTGGATCTTAAAACATTTGGATTTCTTGAAGGCACATGTTGTCCATAGACAGACTGAGTCCACTCTGAGAGTAAGTTCATAACCAAGTAGTTTAAAAGCATACACAGATACACACACCTTATGAAGGGATATTTGTGGTGAATGATGTCAAAGGTAATTCTCAGTTGAAATGTTTTTAGTAAAATAAATGCCACAAAATATACAGTGTAAAATTAGTGTCTGATGTAACTAATACTGTTTAGATCTTTATCACTTTCCCTTTGTCTGCTTTTGGTACGGTTTCCTACAGCTTGGAACAGAGTCAGAGGACATAGGCGCAACAGAGGAGGGGGATGAGGATCAGTCCACTATGGGAATTGAAGCAGATGTCCTTATGTCTTCAAACACCACTAGCCCAGTTTCAGTGAGCCAGGAAGAGGAAAACACCTCAAACAGTCCACCAATCTCAGAGTCCACAGGTCGGCTTGTTAAAAGACCTAGAGTGCAAAAACATGCACCAAAATCAGCAGAGCACAGCATTGAGATGACCAAACTTTCCCTGCTTCAGCAGGTCCAGCAAACGCTATCGGCATCTAATGCAGATTCTGAGGAGCTGTTTGGCCAACAAGTAGCCTCAGAGTTGAGAAACATAAAGGACAGAGCTCTACAGCTGCGGCTCAAAAGAAACATCATGAACATGATTTATGACACGCAGGAGGCTGAGCAGGGAGGCCACCACTCTCAATTTGTCACAGCGAGTGAGAAGAGCCGTGTCGAAAAGGTAAGGAAGGATCCAAACGCAGGCAGGCGTGAAGGTGTGAAGGAGATTTATTGAATACGAAATAAAGATAGGCAAACGGCAAAACGGAGAACTAAACTATACTGGGACAACTAAACTACTGCGCATGAACAAGAACACGGACCTGGACATGAAAGAAGGAAGACGATAATGATGCCAGCAGGGGACACACGGATGAAACGTGGTGGATACACAGACGGACCAGCAACTACAATGACTAAAGACGTGACTTAAATACACACAGAGAAACAACAGGGAGATTACACACAGGTGGTGGACACAGCTGGGAGTAATTAATGAGACGAGACAAGAGGTAAAACTGAACACACTCACATGAGACGCAGACCTTCACAATAAAACAGGAAACAAGAACACTACACCAAGACGCAGACCTGACACTGAGAGACAGACAGAGAATGACACATGGAACCTGAACTAAACTAAACGTGAGATACAACCAAGAACAATTCCTTAAACACAAATAAACAGAAACATGAAACTCTAATAATAGACATCATCATAATCATCACCACAACAAGAGAACAAGAAAACAATCCCAGATGCAAAATAAACCAAAGCATAATAAACTCAAAATACTGGGTCCAACGAACCCAGAACCGTGACACAATTTGCAGGTTCGCAGGTTAGGCCACCTTGGTATCCCACCCAACCTCATCAGGTCCAGCCCCCCCCCCAGACTGCCAGGCCCCACCAACCCAGCCAATGTGCTTTCTGAAAATGCTCAACTCTGAGTAACTTAAATAATAAATTTCAAACAGTTATATCTAAGAATATTTTCGAGTTTACTAGTTCAACTTTACTAGTTCCTGCTGTAAACACAGTCCATTCAAATTACAGCTTCATTCAGATGTTTTAAATGTTCCAACAGTTAATTAAAATTGTACATTAGAATTTTCTTTGCGACACTATTACTATGTGTCTTTCCTACCTCAATTTTGTGGAGTGTTGCAGAACTATTTGCACAATTTGATGGAAGATATTTTTGTATTTATGTAATAATAGTAATAGTATGAGCATGGGTAATGTATTTCCTGTCAAAATTACCTTCAAGTAATCTTCATACAGTGCACAGGTAAGAGCTGTGAATGTTTCCATGACAATCCTGCTCAGTGTGGTGCTTCCAATCCTATACTGGAAACTTAATGAGTTGAAGTGTCTTAAATAGTGTCAGGTGGATAGTGGACATGGATGGAGCTTTGTAGAGTGACAGATTTTAGGTGACAGATGTAGAATATAATGCAGTAGTAGCAGCTTATGTAGTATGAACGTATTCCTAGTGTGTAGGTGGATAGATGGACTTGCAGTTACAGGGCCAGTGTAACTGGTATAGAAGAGCAAAAATATGTATGTACTTGCATGGGTGAACTGATTTCTTCATGTGATATAGATAGATGACCTTGCCTCATGCCCAGCATTCTATAGTTTAAGGGAGTTTATAGGGAGCATTACAGAATTTTCATGTCCACACACTTGTCTGTTGCCAAAAATCGTAGGGTAACTGAAAGCCTTTCCCTGGGGCTGATGGCCTTCCTGAGGTGTGTATCCTTCTTGATGATAGCAGGACTAACCCTCTCCAGGAGATAGTTAAAGTCCTCCACAGACATTCTCAGAAGGTCCCGAAAACCCCTCATATCATCTACCTGTTTACACAGAACAAAGTCAAAGTCAAGAACACACCAATAACAAAGCGACATAATAGTGGTTGAATGTTATTGATAATTAAAGAGTCGGACTGATATTTAACCAATGTTGTATAAAGCAGAAAGATGTCCCAAAAATCACTTTGGTAGATGTTCAAGTCATTCACTAGAATGCTACTCAAGTAAAATGTAAAAGTACTGTAGTTAATGGCCAGTAATCCAATTAAATAAAATACTAATAGGCTAAAATTAAAGGTTGCCTACTGAAAGTAGAAGCGTCAGATGTCTTGAAACATTTACCCATCATCATGCAGATAAAGTCCTGTAGGTAAGTGCAATTTAGCTGTTGCTGCTTACCTCCAGTTCTCGTTGTAGAATTGACAGACCGTACTGCCCACGTTTGCCCAGCCATTTCCTTGTCCATACACGCAGTCGCTTTTTCTTTTTAGATCTTTCTGCACACAGAATGGCACACATTCCTAAGGCAGTGTGTTTCTCTTTGGTGAGCATTTTCAAATTTCCCGGATTACAGTCTCCCCAGTTCCGGATTCTTCTTCTTAATATTGTTTATTGGCGGTTGACTTCTGGGTTCTTCTTCCGGAAACAGCAACACGACGTGTTGTGCATGTACGCACAGTGTGAGCACTCAGGTCGCATCAGAGCATCGGGCCGTATAGTGTGAGACCCTGCATCGTGACCTATGAACTTCTAACCCCTGCAAGTCAATCGTACAGTTTGAGCAGGAGCTGAATTGCGCGACTGAAAAAAATCGCACAGTGTCTGCCCAGCATTAGGAATGCAGCTTCTACAGGACTCAACCTGTCAGATACAACAACAAAACCCACTATGACTATAATAATTCAATTCAATTCAATTCAATATTATTTATATAGCGCCAAATCACAACAGAAGTCCCCTAGGGATCTCCTTATTAAATATTTGTTAAGGAAAATTCACAAAATTTGCAACCATGTTGGTAGGTCTCTAATTTTACTCACATTTTCACCTTGAACTCCTCAGAAATGCTCCTGATGGCATCTTCCCCATTCTCATTAATGATGTGTATTATCATTTCAATGGCAAGTTAGGCTGAATTCCACCGTGTTGCATTGGGATTAATGATCTGTAACTCACACCTGTCCTCTACCACTTCATTTGCCAAATGAGACCGGCCAGTTTTGTTCCAAATGGCCTGGCACCAACAATCACTACGGGTGGGGAAAACATCTATACTGTGTAGTATTGCAATATTTTGTTTGTTAATAATGTATCGATACAGGGACAGCAAAACTTCCAGTCCACCAGATGGTGCGGTTGAACTCTAGTGAGGTCAGCAGAGGTTAGGTCAGCACATGGGAAAGTTGATCAAACAAAGATGGAGGCAGAGAAACAAACCAGGAAAGCGTCATCTGCATTTAAATCAAACGTTTGGACTTATTTTGGGTTTTTTAACAAGGATGAGAAAAATGAGATGGATATAACACACAGAATTTGCAAGGTGTGTCATATGAAAATAAAGTACTCTGGGAATACTACAAACATGAGGGTCCATCTTACATGGCACCATCCAAAAATAGTATTAACCAAGGACGGCAAAGCTAGCTCTAAATCAGCTCAACTGAAAAATCAACCAACACTCTTGGCTTAACAAAGCTATCTCCCAATTCAGAGCAAGCTAAGAAAAAAACACAATCTATCACGTACTTCATCTGCAAAGACCTGCGTCCATACAACATTGTGGAAAACAAGGGCTTTTCATATATGCTCAAGATGCTGGATCCCAGGTATGCGATACAATCACGATGTTTTTTCACGGACACAGCCGTACCCAATCTCTACATAGACTTTAAGCGTGAAGTTGAGGAAAGTTTGAGCACAGCAGAAAGGGTTGCATTTGCTTGCAACCCATGGACGTCATAGGCTGTAGATTTATATGTGACTATAAAAGCTCATTATCTCACAGCAGACTGGCGACTGCTGTCTTATGTTCCATTACATGAAAGTCACAGCGGAGCGAACAATCTCCAATCTCCTGCAAAATGCAGCACAGGAATGGGGGATTGCCAACAAAAATCTGGTGGTTGTCACCAACAATGTTTCTAATATGGCGATTGCCACTCAACTAGCGGGATACCTGCATGGTAAGTGTTCGAGCCTTAACTCTTAACGAGCCTTAAACCTGCTTGCAGTAGCCAGGGTCATGGGGAGAGTGCGACGCATACCTGTGTTTTTCAATAGAAGCACAGTGGCAAACCACGCTCTGGAGCAAAACCAGAAAATGTTGCAGCTCCCAACTTACAAGTACAAGACCGACGTCTGCACGAGATCAAACAGTGCTTATGACAAGCTCCAGCATTTCCTTGAACAACAACCTGCCATTTGTGCCACGCTGCTGTCTCCTGAAGTCAGAAAGAGTAGCACAGATATCTTTACTCTAAATGAGACAGATATTGGGAAAACTGAATAAATTGTTCGGGTTTTGAAGTTAATGCAAGTTACGACTACTGTGTTGTCTGAGGAAAAGAATCCTACTCCATCTCTCGTAGCACCGCTGCTAGCACAGCTGTTGCATGACACCCAAGACAACATTGGTGACACAGCACTGGTCAGAAACATCAAGCAAAGTATCAGTCAAGACCTTAAAAAGAGATATACCTGCACAGTCGAGAGGAACACCCTCTACACAGCATCAGCTCTCAACCCACGTTTTAAAACCCTGCCGTTCCTGTCACCAGAGGAAAGAAAGGAAACCTATGCCAGAGTGGTTGCTGAGGCTATAACCCTTCAGGTAAGCAAACATTCTGGTGTTATATTTTAAATAACTTACTTACAATATTAGTAGGTCATTAATATTTTGTCATATTAGTAAGGTTCAAGTTAACAATTAAATACAATAATTATAATTTACTAAACGACAAACAACATATTACTGCATACTAAAAGATATAACATATTTATTCAGTTAAAAGGACTAGGTGTTACAGTCCCTGATGTATTGCTTTAGATGGAGAGACTGTTGAGGGATGGCTGTTATGAGGAAAGGCAGCCCAGAAACTTTGCCAGCAGCACACATCGTTGTGTGCCTCAACTTTAGGTCTTTTACCCAGGCTAATCTGCCCTTTTCCTTCCTTGGTTAGGTTTAGGGATTAGAGATCGATCTAGATTATCATTTTAAATTTGGGACACATCATCAGTAGTGGACCTTGGATTTATCAGGTGTTTATTTTGGCCATTATCACTAGACTCATCCAAGGAGGCCCTGCCAGGGTTGATCAGGCCCTGGAGTGTGTCACTGGTTTATGTTAAATTGTTATTTCTCTTCTTCTTTCTTCTGTTTAGTTTCCTACAGTTTATTTTCTATCTATTCACTGCAACTGAGAAATAATACTTACCTCTTCAGCATTTATGGAGCCTAACTTCTTCAAAGGGATAGAAAAGGTGATAGAGAGAAGTAAGACAAAAGGGACAAGATAGGAGAGAGCAGAGGGAGAGCTGGAAGGGGGGCACCCGATCTGGCTTCCCACACCTCCCCGCCGGATCGGGCTGTACGCTTTACCTCCCCACTGCCTCCCAGAAAAGGGAAGAAGAGCAGAGGGGAGAAGAGCGGAATATTTCTTTTCTCTCGTGGTTAGCTGACTGCCTTAGCTGCCCAAGTGATGTCAGCCCTTTTTAACCATAGCCAGTGACTGGTCCTCTCAGCAGTGTTAGCTAGTTCTCTCATAGCCTGCCGTTGCGCCTGTCCTCTGATCCCAATCTCAATCCCAAGCAAGTTTTCGGGAGTTAGACCAAAGGACGAGGTCTGGTCGCAGAGTAGTTGTTATGATCTTTGTGGGAAAAATTAGTCTCTAATCCAAGTCCACTTGCATCTGCCAATCCCTAGCAGCCTTTAGCAGGCCCAGGTCTGGGTTTGAGGGGCTTGTCCTCGGCTTGTCTCCTTCCTGGACAAATGTTGATGAAAACTGACGCTCCTCTTGGTTCATGAAAGGTTGAGCATTAATGGATTTCCTTTTGCACTCAACTTTCTCGGCTAGACACCTGAGAACCTGGTTGTGTCTCCATGTGTATCTGCCCTGAGTAAGGCTAGTCCTACAACCAACCAAGATGTGCTTGAGTGTTGCTGGGACTGTATACAGGGTGCAGGATGGGTCCTTTCCAAACCACACCTGCAGATTTATTGGGCTGCAGATTTATAGCACATCATATGTCGCTCGGATGATGAAACTTGCCCCAGATTTCACTCAATGAGAGTTTCCTCTTTTCCACACTCTCCCAATTCATCCAGCGACCCTGTTTGGCCAGTGCCACGGCTCTGGCATATTTCCTCCTGTTGTCGCACCTCCTCCACTACCATTTTGTGATGTTCAGTTACAGATGCCTGTTGCCACCAAGGTATTACTGCGCCAAGACCAAATACTCCTCTACCCTGTTGCACGTGACCCACCACGTCACGATGCTGAAGAGCGGATTTCGCCTGTAGCACAGATGTGGCTGGGGTCCACTTCCTTCCCCATTGCTAGGGTGGGGGCAGTGCCTCTTACTATGGGGTCCCAGGAGTCCATGAGTGACATCTCAAGCCTCACTTTTGCACATTTGAACTCCTCAACCAGGCTAGGGATGGGCAATGACAGCATTGGGACACTTGGGAAGTCCGAGCCACTTCTTAACGTAGGAGCTCACTAGCCTCTCTAGTCGATTGGCATGATTGCGTGAGACCTGGGTAATAACCCAAACTGGAAGCACCAGAGCTTCAGTTTGTCATGGTCTGGGTGGGTGCCAGTGTTTCTCCCTCCGAGCCAGCATCTCCACCCGTGGGAGGAGCCTCTGTGTTCTGCTTATTGCTCGCACCTGTGGGTAATTAAGCCGGGGACTCATAAGGCCAGCGCACTCGACCTCTCTTCGCCAGATTCTCAGCTAACCCTAGTTAGTGCAGGCCACCGCTGTGATTTTGTACACGACTTGCGAACTACCTTATCTCATTCTGTATCTCTCTTTCATAGCCACGCACCAAGTTGCCAGACACGAATCTCCACTGAAGAACAACCATCTGGACGCTGGACCTCCTGACAGTCTCACGGGTTTCTCGCCCCATGCAACTGCCTGCCTCCCTGCCTCAATGCCAGGGATTTCGGATTTCAGACCACTCACCCAGACCACTCACCCCTCCACGCCACTACTGACCGCAAGTAAGCAGTGCGAGGGAAAATTCAGAACAAACAGCTTGCCCATATTCCTCCCGAACCATACCTGAATGTCTGTACTCTATTTCCAGTGACTCTGGCCCTTTCCCCGGACCCAGCCAACCAGTTTGACTCTCCCTTCAGCCCAATCCTTGGAACAGCTGTTTCCACTGACGAGCGATCAGATTGCTTACCTAGCTCAGGCTGCATAAACCCCTTAGGTTTAGTTGTTGCATCTAGTTCTTGTTAAACTCACATTTCAGTTTTCTGATTGTGTACACCTGTTGAGAAAATAAACGTTGTCACTGAAACTTCCTACGTGCTGTTCTGCGCCCAGCATTTAAGTCCTTTCTCTTTGGAGGCAGCCGTGACACAGTTTCCCTGGGAGTGTAGTGTTGTTGATCCGCTGGAGGTCATCAGCCAAGTTCTGCCTTAATTGTTCTAGTTTCCACGTATCATTGAGGTCTGCATTATACCACCGTCCCAGGCTCTTTATGGGCTTCTCTAAGACTGTTGGAATTGGTTCTCCACTGATATAGAATTGCTCGGCTGTCAGTTTTCTTTTTATAATGGAGATGCTACGAGATTTACTTGGCTTAAACTCCATTCTTGCCCATTCTATGTTTTCCTGGAGCTTCTGTAGCAATTGCCTAGTACATGGTTTTGTTGTTGTACTGATGGTCATGTCATCCATGAAGGCCCTAATGGGAGGAAGACAAAGGCCACTCTTGAGCCTCTCACCTCCCACTACCCACCGGGATGCCCGCATGACCAACTCCATTGCCATGATAAATGCCAGAGGGGAAATCGTGCAGCCTGCCATTACTCCAATTTCCAGATGCTGCCAGGCTGTGGTAGTGTTCTCAGCTGTCACACAAAACTGTAAATCCTGAAAGTAGGTATTGACCACTCCTGTGATGTGGTTTGGTACGCTGAAATAGTTGAAGGCCATCCACAAGATCTCGTGCGGAACTGACCCAAAGGTGAATGGCAAGGTCTAAAAAGACCACATGATGGTCTCTTCGTTCTTTCTTGGGAGTTTGAATCTGGTGCCAGACGACGCTGGCATGCTCCAGACATGCCGAGAAGCCCCAGATGCCATCCTTCTGCACTGATGTGTCAATATAGTTGTTTCTTTGCAGGAAGGTAGATAGCCTTTGGGCCAAGACACTGAAGAAGATCTTTCCTTCTACGTTCAGCAGGCTGATCTGGCGGTACTGGCTGATGGATGAGGAGTTCTTCTCCTTAGGGATCAGAATACCTCCTGCTCTTCGCCAAGCCTTTGGAATCACTCCTTTCTGCCATGCTACCTTCATCAGCTTCCACAGGTATTTGAGGACTCGTGGGGTGTTTTTATAGAGCCTATATGAGCCTATTTATTTTCTCTCTCTCTCTCTGTATGTGTGTAGGTTTTCTACAGGAAGAAAAGAGGCAGCAGCCCATCTCTGAGCCAGAAGCCCACGAACATCATGAGGAATCTGACGACACTGAACAAAATCCCAGACCCCCTCTCATACCAGCCAAGATGAGGAAGTCGTGTGGGCTAACAGACTTGCTTGGTCAGACTTATAGTGATGTTGGAGCCCCACCAAAATCATTATCTGCCACAGCTGAGGAGGAGGTGAAAAGATACCAGGAGGTCACGCCACTGGCACTCACAGAAGACCCACTAAGCTGGTGGAAATACCATGAACAAGTCTATGCTTTCCTGGCCACGCTGGCAAAAAGATACCTTTGCATCCCAGGTACTAGTGTCTCGGCTGAAAGAGTCTTCTCGAAGGCTGGAGACATCGTCACAGCAAAACAGAGCACTCTACCCATTTGGAAAAGAAATAGAAAAAACTTATAAAAGACTTGCATCAGATGTGGCCTACTTCATATAGTGAATCATATAAGGCTTATATAATTTACTCATGAAAGTGGCCACTTTCATGTATTGTTTTAGTAAGTATCAAAACATACAAGTTTCATTTATTTAATTTTTCTAAGGTTCTAGCATTCTGGGGCTAGAATGCTGACATTACTTCACTGCCCAAATGTGTTTAACTTTTTTTAGGGAAGCAACAAACAGGACAATTTACTTTTTTTAATTTAAGACAGCATGCTTTAATTTATTCAAATTTAAAAAAATTTTTATTTAATGTAAAGTTATATTTTGTTTTAATTTACTTCTAAATTCTTCAGTTGCTGAAGGGGCTGCATAGTTTTTACAAATTGCATAGTTCAGAATAGCTATAATTGTACCAGATGGTTGCATTCGGTTAAGTTGGACTAGACTGTAATACAAACCGTTCAGTTTGTCCTCAAAAAAACTGACTGAAATGAGAGAAAGACTGAGTGTGAGACTTTGTTATTAGATAAAATGAATATTTATAAAGTTTACCTTTATGGACAGAATCTGCAGTAGAAAAAAATGTGATAAATCACAAAATATCGTACTGCAATACTCAGAATATCGCAAAATAAAAAAATCAATAATATCTTATTGTGGGGTGTATGGTGAGTCCCACCTCTAACAATCAGTAGTGGTAGCAACACATTTGACTATATCCAATGCTGCAACCAAAGTCGTCTTCATTAGTCGTCTTCTTAATTCAGATAAAACTGAGGTTATTGTACTCGGCCCTGAAAATCTTAGAAATATGGTATCTAACCAGATTCTTACTCTGGATGGCATTACCTTGGCCTCCAGTAACACTGTGAGAAACCTTGGAGTCATTTTTGACCAGGACATGTCCTTTAATGCACATATTAAACAAATATGTAAGACTGCTTTCTTCCATTTGCGCAACATCTCTAAAATTAGAAATATCCTGTCTCAGAGTGACGCTGAAAAACTAGTTCATGCCTTCATTACTTCCAGGCTGGACTACTGTAATTCTTTATTATCAGGATGTCCTAAAAACTCCCTGAAAAGTCTTCAGCTAATCCAAAATGCTGCAGCAAGAGTCCTGACAGGGACTAGAAAGAGAGAGCAGATTTCTCCTGTTTTGGCTTCCCTTCATTGGCTTCCTGTTAAATCCAGAATTGAATTCAAAATCCTGCTCCTCACATACAAGGTCTTAAATAATCAGGCCCCATCTTATCTTAATGACCTTGTAGTACCATATCACCCTATTAGAGCACTTCGCTCTCGCTCTGCAGGCCTACTTGTTGTTCCTAGAGTATTTAAAAGTAGAATGGGAGGGAGAGCCTTCAGTTTTCAGGCCCCTCTTCTGTGGAACCAGCTTCCAGTTTGGATTCGGGAGACAGACACTATCTCTACTTTCAAGATTAGGCTTCAAACTTTCCTTTTTGCTAAAGCATATAGTTAGGGCTGGACCAGGTGACCCTGAATCCTCCCTTAGTTATGCTGCAATAGACGTAGGCTGCCGGGGATTCCCATGATGCATTGAGTTTTTCCTTTCCAGCCACTCACTATGTGTTAATAGACCTCTCTGCATCGAATCATATCTGTTATTAATCTCTGTCTCTCTTCCACAGCATGTCTTTCATCCTGTTTTCCTTCTCTCACCCCAACCGGTCGCAGCAGATGGCCCCGCCCCTCCCTGAGCCTGGTTCTGCCGGAGGTTTCTTCCTGTTAAAAGGGAGTTTTTCCTTCCCACTGTCGCCAAAGTGCTTGCTCATAGGGGGTCATATGATATGATTGTTGGGGTTTTCTCTGTATTTATTATTGTGCGATCTATTGTACAATATAAAGCGCCTTGAGGCGACTTTTGTTGTGATTTGGCGCTATATAAATAAAATTGAATTGAATTCATATGATCAGCAGCTTCACAGATTCTGGCACAGACAGTGGGTCTGGAGATGACTTTGGCTTGAGGTTGTAATATGGTGACCAATTCTTTGTAATGTTAACTCCTTTTTATCAGAATCACGCCAAAATTTTCGGTATCATTCAAGTCCTAAAAATACTAAGAGAACAAATTATATGTGTATATACCAAAACTAAATTAAGGAAAGCGCAAAAACGAAGACCTATATCAGGCAAATGATACTGTCAGTCAGTCGGGCTCTGCTATATGTCAACTGAGAGCTGGAAGATTAATTTAAGATGCAGCTCAGCACTGTGTGCCAGTTTTTTTTTTTAAATATAGGCCAGCTGATTGTAGGGCCTGTGAGTTTTAAATGACTAAAGATTTAATTTATTATAATGATGGCGGTTGTCCAAATAATAAGCTAAAACATTTCTAAGAATTGTCAATTATGCATGCATGCACGAACACGTTATTATTTGTCTTATTTTAGTATCAGGCTAACCAATGGGAGTGACAATATCTGGCCAAACTAATAACCTTAACACACATGAAAAATAAGAAAGCAATATGTACACGTATAATTGTAAAAGCTCTTACCTCAGCGTGTGTTTTTTAGATTAGACACTGAAATCTTGTAAGCTGATATCACTGTAGAGGTCAAACAAAGTTTGCACTGCATCTGGACGCTATCTCCTTTTATCCATCTGTACATGGCAAATTCCTCCAGGTACGGCCACGGGCACTCGTCCTCCGTCTTTTCTATATCGTTTTCACGGTTGACAGTGCTGTCTCTTATGTCTCCATTTTGGCTTCTTTGTCTCCGAATATTGAGTCAATAAATTAGTTTATACTCCACTGTGCAGTACCTCTAGACACCTGTGCCTGCTGTTGCAGCAGAGTTTGTTCTTTGCTTACATCTTAAATTGGCACAGTCGCGATTGCATCAAGAGTAGCTTACATGATGTAAATTATGGGTATGAGTAAAATTACACATAAAAGTACAAGTACCCAAAAAAATCGACTTAATCACAGTAACGTGAATATCTGTAATGCGTTACTTCAACCCTTGCTGCTTTCTTCCATTAGCGCAATATTTCTAAATTTAGAAATATCCACTTATGACTGAGAGAAGAATAATTCATTGTTTTTTTAACTTTCAAGTGACACGCTGAAAGAAAAACGTTAACATTTTAATAGCAACACAAAACTGGTTTTGCGTAGAGTCCAAACTCGTCTGATTGTCACCGCAAACATGATCAATTTAAAAAGGAGGACCAAGCTGAATAGTCCCACTGTAGTCCCCATCTTTACCTTGTCATTGGTTATATAGCATCTAAAAGAAAGGGCCTCTAGATGATACAAGTTTCAGTCTCTCACACTGTGAAATAAAAAAATTCTGTAATAGAAATGCTATTGCAGATGTTGCGGGACCAACCTGTCCCTCCCCAATTCTTGGATTCGGATCTGGTAAGTAAGTAAGACACGACTCGAGACAGAACATTTCAATTCAACAACTTCTTTATTTACCGTGCACACAGCACAGCGCAAAAGCCTCCTGCAGATCAGAGGGGTGCTCCCTCAGTCTGCTACATTTATACCTTTTGTTTCAGTTCCTCATTCAGCATCTGCCTTTCCTGTTTTCTTAGGGGTGTCAAACTCAATTGCACAGGGGGCCAAAACTCAAGGCACACTTTAGGTCGCGGGCCAAACAAGATAAACATTTTTTGAACACACTAAATCAACGTTTTTTCAACATAAATATGAATAAAAACAGACAGAAATATTATTCCAGATTAAATAAACTTAAAAAAAATAAACTTTAACTTTAAATATTTTGCTCTTCATAAAAATATATCCTGTCAAAATTATGCAAGTTAGAAATATGAACATGCAGCCAAAAACCCCAGAAAAAATAAATGAAAGCATACACAAGGTTCGAGTCGCATGTAGGCGAACCTGGGGCATTGCTTCAGGAATGGAACTACTAAACTGTGCGGGCCATTCAGTGTCGTACTTTCCCTTGAGTGAATCATTACACTGCAGCTCCATCTGAATCTGCACAGGTACAGTTCAGCAAAGTCCGCTGACTTGGTTCAACATTACTTGGCAACAGGGAAAGTAAGGCAAGTTGCACTGGTGGATGATTTGTGACAGCTTCACTTGAAATGCCTTCACCGCATCATATGTCCATGAACTGACAAGATTTCCTTGCTGAGCTCAAAAACTCTATTGAGAATTTTTATCCCAACTCAACCAACGGACCTCTGTATGATAAGTTTCCGGTGTTGTGCCCAAAAGTGATCGTCTGCCAGAAACTGATTGCCGTCCGCGGGAGCGCGCGCAGCTGCTTAAAGCTGCAGCGCTCGGATTACTTGCGTTGCCAGCTACTTCCGTGCAACTGATATAACGTGGGGGGGAACCCAAACACATTTATGCCTTTGTTATTAGGCAAAGGTATGCATTTATGGAACTTTAACGTTTATATAACCGAATTATGACGTTTATCAGAAGGTTGTTTTCAGTGTGTAGCGCAGTCACGAATGACTACACGCATGACGATGGAATAATTAATGCCTACAGGTTTAGTATGTCTACTCTCGTTGTTCATATTTGTTATAAGACTGTCGAATAGTAGTTAAAACAATAAAGACCTATTGTGCCAGTATCACCATGACTCTTTCTTGTTTGTTCAGAATAACGACTGAGAACATGGCATTTTAGCGCTACCAAAAAGTCATTGTGGCCTATAACTTGTCACTTAAACAATATTTCGGTTTCAAACTTGGTGGATGTCACTCAGAAGGGTCCTGTGTGACATATTATATCTCAAACAGTCCATTAGAACTGCTGAAAAACTTTTAAAATAACATTAATACCCATAATATGTCATTTTCAACCTGCCAAAAAGTGATTGTGGCCTATATCTTGTCACTGAAACAATATTTCTGCATCAAACTTTTTGGGTATCATCCAAAAGGGTTATATGTGACACATTGTATCTCAAACAGTCTCTAAGGACTGT
Source organism: Oreochromis niloticus (assembly GCF_001858045.2). NCBI lineage: Eukaryota > Metazoa > Chordata > Actinopteri > Cichliformes > Cichlidae > Oreochromis > Oreochromis niloticus. The sequence goes on from NC_031965.2 coordinate 35,996,820, forward strand.
TGAATAACTTTTAAAGGACCATTAATACCCATTTTCGACCTGCCAAAAAGTGATTGTGACCTATATCTTGTCACTGAAACAATGTTTCTGCTTCAAACTTGGTGGTTGTCATTCAGAAGGGTCATCTGTGACATATTATATCTCAAACAGTCCATTAGAACTGCTGAAAAACTTTTAAAATAACATTAATACCGATAATATGTCATTTTCAGCCTGCCAAAAAGTGATTGTGGCCTATATCTTGTCACTGAAACAATATTTCTGCTTCAAACTTGGTGGGTATCATCCAAAAGGGTTATATGTGACACATCATATCCCAAACAGTCTCTAAGAAATGCTGAATAACTTTTAAAGGAACATTAACATTGATAATATGCCATTTTCAGCCTGCCAAAAAGTGATTGCCGCCTATATCTTGTCACTGAAATACTATTTCTGCTTCAAACTTGACTGATATCATTCAGAAGGATCATATGTGACATATTATATCCCAATCAGTCCCTTAGAACTGCTGAATAACTTGTACAAGAACAATAACACCCATAATATGCCATTTTCGACCTGCCAAAAAGTGATTGTGGTCTATATCTTGTCACTCAAACAATATTTCTGCATCAAACTTGTTGGGTATCATCCAAAAGGGTCATATGTGACACATTATATCTCAAACAGTCTCAAAGGACTGTTGAATAACTTTTAAAGGATCAGTAATACCCATAATATGCCATTTTCGACCTGCCAAAAAGTGATTGTGGCCTATATCTTGTCACTGAAATAATATTTCTCCTTCAAACTTGTTTGATATCATCCAGAAGGGCTATATGTGACATATTACATCCCAAACAGTCCATTAGAACTGCTGAATAACTTTTAAAATAACATCAATACCGATAATAGTCATGTTCAAGCTGCCAAAAAGTGATTGCCGCCTATATCTTGTCACTGAAACAATATTTCTGCTTCAAATTTTATGGACATCATTCCCAAAAGTTTTATGTGACACATTTTGCTGCAAATTTAAATCAAGCCTTTATTGGACAGTGCATAAAACGTCAAATTTCAAAAATGTTGTAATTCAAAAATAATACAAAACAAGGATAATGGCCAAATGGAAACAGGTGGGAGGAGATCTGCTTAAACACATTAGGAACACTAAGTCATAGGAAAGAGAAAACAAAAGGTAATAAAAATTCCATTCCATTACAGCACTTATTAATTGAAACGAAAACCAAAAACGAATAACAATTACATCCAATTAAAGAAGAAACCACCAGTTAAAATAAACTAACAAATAGACCAGAAACAGGGGGTACAGCGGAAGCTGAACACGAGTAAACCATGGAACAACATATATATTAATTCTTTGCCTACAGTAACTATAATGCTAACATGTTAGGAAACACAAAATAATTGAATAATCCTACAAACAAATTGCAATCACACCTGAACTCTAATGTATTGAACAATACAGAAACACACACAGCAACACGAACATAAATGAATGAATTAATAAATAAATACACAAACAATAAATATTATAGGAAACAACGATACAAAACAACATTTCAAAAACATATCTTAACATAACCATTCTACCACTACTGTTCCTATGAAGCAATAGATATCTATACGTATAGATATGTACACGAACACACATATGTACACACTAAATATACATATTTATACATATACATACATATACTGTATACCTGCACGTCCATAAACATAGAAGGTGCATTGTGCATGAATGGTGACCATGGATGTCCACAAAGTCCAGTGAATTATGACATCGTGATTGAGGAGTTGTAGAGTCTAACTGCTGTTGGAATGAATGATCTGGGAAAGCACTCTTTCCTGCAGCAAGGATGTTTCAGGAAGGAGCTGTGATAGTTGTCTAAATTGGTTCATATTTATCATAGTTTCATAACAGTTTTCCTAATTATTTTCCCACTTTAGTTGTTACTCCTGTTCCATCTTTGCTGGCGTTTTGTTCATGTTTACCTGCCTTAATAAAATCACTTGCTTTTGGTTCTAGTCTCTGCTCTGTCTCCTCCAGTGTCTCCATTTGTGTCCTCGTTCTTGTTCAACACAAGCAATTACTATGATTTTTCTAAAAATAAATATGATTCAAATTTTTTGAATAGCAAATGTTACTTCAAATAATGACTGCATTGTTATATATTTTATTCACAGTTTGCAGAGTGCATCTTAAAAGATGTTCCAATAGAGTTTGAGGACTCTGCTTCAAGTATTGCAAGTCTGAGACAACAGATTGCAATATGTCTTCTTGAGAATATAGGTATCATTACAAATATAAATTAAATGGTAAACTACAAACTGTGTGTGTTTCTGTATTGTTCAATACATTAGAGTTCAGGTGTGATTGCAATTTGTTTGTAGGATTATTCAATTATTTTGTGTTTCCTAACATGTTAGCATTATAGTTACTGTAGGCAAAGAATTAATATATATGTTGTTCCATGGTTTACTCGTGTTCAGCTTCCGCTGTACCCCCTGTTTCTGGTCTATTTGTTAGTTTATTTTAACTGGTGGTTTCTTCTTTAATTGGATGTAATTGTTATTCGTTTTTGGTTTTCGTTTCAATTAATAAGTGCTGTAATGGAATGGAATTTTTATTACCTTTTGTTTTCTCTTTCCTATGACTTAGTGTTCCTAATGTGTTTAAGCAGATCTCCTCCCACCTGTTTCCATTTGGCCATTATCCTTGTTTTGTATTATTTTTGAATTACAACATTTTTGAAATTTGACGTTTTATGCACTGTCCAATAAAGGCTTGATTTAAATTTGCAGCAAAATGTGTCACATAAAACTTTTGGGAATGATGTCCATAAAATTTGAAGCAGAAATATTGTTTCAGTGACAAGATATAGGCGGCAATCACTTTTTGGCAGCTTGAACATGACTATTATCGGTATTGATGTTATTTTAAAAGTTATTCAGCAGTTCTAATGGACTGTTTGGGATGTAATATGTCACATATAGCCCTTCTGGATGATATCAAACAAGTTTGAAGGAGAAATATTATTTCAGTGACAAGATATAGGCCACAATCACTTTTTGGCAGGTCGAAAATGGCATATTATGGGTATTACTGATCCTTTAAAAGTTATTCAACAGTCCTTTGAGACTGTTTGAGATATAATGTGTCACATATGACCCTTTTGGATGATACCCAACAAGTTTGATGCAGAAATATTGTTTGAGTGACAAGATATAGACCACAATCACTTTTTGGCAGGTCGAAAATGGCATATTATGGGTGTTATTGTTCTTGTACAAGTTATTCAGCAGTTCTAAGGGACTGATTGGGATATAATATGTCACATATGATCCTTCTGAATGATATCAGTCAAGTTTGAAGCAGAAATAGTATTTCAGTGACAAGATATAGGCGGCAATCACTTTTTGGCAGGCTGAAAATGGCATATTATCAATGTTAATGTTCCTTTAAAAGTTATTCAGCATTTCTTAGAGACTGTTTGGGATATGATGTGTCACATATAACCCTTTTGGATGATACCCACCAAGTTTGAAGCAGAAATATTGTTTCAGTGACAAGATATAGGCCACAATCACTTTTTGGCAGGCTGAAAATGACATATTATCGGTATTAATGTTATTTTAAAAGTTTTTCAGCAGTTCTAATGGACTGTTTGAGATATAATATGTCACAGATGACCCTTCTGAATGACAACCACCAAGTTTGAAGCAGAAACATTGTTTCAGTGACAAGATATAGGTCACAATCACTTTTTGGCAGGTCGAAAATGGGTATTAATGGTCCATTAAAAGTTATTCAACAGTCCTTAGAGACTGTTTGAGATACAATGTGTCACATATAACCCTTTTGGATGATACCCAAAAAGTTTGATGCAGAAATATTGTTTCAGTGACAAGATATAGGCCACAATCACTTTTTGGCAGGTTGAAAATGACATATTATGGGTATTAATGTTATTTTAAAAGTTTTTCAGCAGTTCTAATGGACTGTTTGAGATATAATATGTCACACAGGACCCTTCTGAGTGACATCCACCAAGTTTGAAACCGAAATATTGTTTAAGTGACAAGTTATAGGCCACAATGACTTTTTGGTAGCGCTAAAATGCCATGTTCTCAGTCGTTATTCTGAACAAACAAGAAAGAGTCATGGTGATACTGGCACAATAGGTCTTTATTGTTTTAACTACTATTCGACAGTCTTATAACAAATATGAACAACGAGAGTAGACATACTAAACCTGTAGGCATTAATTATTCCATCGTCATGCGTGTAGTCATTCGTGACTGCGCTACACACTGAAAACAACCTTCTGATAAACGTCATAATTCGGTTATATAAACGTTAAAGTTCCATAAATGCATACCTTTGCCTAATAACAAAGGCATAAATGTGTTTGGGTTCCCCCCCACGTTATATCAGTTGCACGGAAGTAGCTGGCAACGCAAGTAATCCGAGCGCTGCAGCTTTAAGCAGCTGCGCGCGCTCCCGCGGACGGCAATCAGTTTCTGGCAGACGATCACTTTTGGGCACAACACCGGCGGGGAAAATGTCGGCAAACTCTGAATCTATTTCCCACATAAAAGACTGAAATTGACGGTGATTTAAACTTTTAGCTCAGATAAAATTTACGGTTTGCGTTACGGTGATCATTACATGCTCCATTTTTAAGACTTTACCACACAGCCTTTCCTGGTGTATGATGCAGTGATATGCTGTTAACTCACCGGTACAGTTCTCCTCCTGCATCTTTACTCGCATCCTGCTGACTAGTCCGCTTTTTTCACCGCACAACACCGGCGCGCCATCTGTTGTAAGTCCAACAAGTTTGTCCCAGGGCAGTTTCATGTCGGTTACACTTTTACATACGTTTTAAAAAACGTCTTTTCCTGTCGCTGTCCCGTGCATCGACTTAATGTTCAATATTTCCTCTCCAAGGATGAAAGTGGCCAGCTGTGCAATGTCAATCCTTTCATCCACAGCAAGAGAGTATGCAATAAAGTTTTTGCTTCTTTCACACAGCTGTTTTCTTAAATCAGTGGCCATCTCACAAACCCGATCAGCAATCGTATTTCTCCTCAGGCTCACATTTGCCAAAATCTGCGTTTTGTCTGGACACAAGACGTTGCACACGTTCATCATGCAGCTCTTCAGAGTGTCGGTGTTCCAGATCAACTGGCGTTTAGATCAACTGGCGTTGGTCGAACAGATGTGTGGCACTCTTGCGTTTCAGGAGCTGCTACCGACAAACCAGCAAAAAAAAAAAACCGCCAAATGTGTCATCTGTGACACTTGTGAGGTTATCTCAAACACACTCCGTCAGTCTTGATGCCGTTGAACAACAAAATGTTTAAAAATGACGCGAGTTTACCTGGTGATATCCTCATGCGCGAGGCGATCGCGAAAACGGCAAATAATTAATACCACGCCGGTGTTGTTCACAGGACAGGAAAAGTAAACGATCGGGAGACTCTTGTCGTCGTTATCGTCCCCCTCGCACGTTTTATTTCTCCGGTTTCAGCGTTTTTGCTTCACAACTAAAGCGTGCAGTTTATTTTGTGTGCACTAACATGGACTCGAGTCAACCAGCGCCACCTCTGACAAAGTGCCACAGCCTACAGCCAGATCAACTTGTGACACACATCTGCACCAGAGGCGGAGCCAGACATTTGAAACACCCGGGGCTTAGCCCTAACGGGTAGTATGCATGTGGAATTTTTTTTTTTTTTGGGGGGGGGGTAGAAATGACTGAAAGATTAATTGGCTCTGTTTTGAGTTTTGTTCAAAAAAGAATGACTTCATATAGGGAAAAATATATATCACATATGCAGGACACCTTAAACTAGTTTTTGATCCAGAATTAAAACAGGACTACAACAGTTCAAAATCAGGACTACTTAGGACTTAACCAAGACAGAACCAGAATCAGAACTAGATAATAGTAGCACTAAAAATCATCATAGACCTGCACTACACTTATTTTTTAATTCTACCAAAGTACACTATTTAGATTCAGAAAAGTTTATATAATTATTTAGCCTTGTTGTGCAAACAAGCCTGCATAACTTAATAAATATATAACTTGAAAAATAACAAACCTAAAAAGAAACACTAGGTACGAGATACATGAGTACGTATGATACGGTGATACTTTTGTCAAACAGCCATTTGACTAACATGTGTGTCTCACCTGCTCTTGTTCCATCCCTCTCTGTTCCTCTCTCTCCCTCTTTGTGCTGACAATCATCAAATATATAGTGGAAACCAGATATTTACATACTCTTCAGATAAAAACACAAACACTTTTTTAATTGTAACATCAAATCAGACCAAATGTTTATTTTTTTAGATTGATAAATATAAAAAACATATTTGTTAACTTTAAGAGTAAAGAGAGAAACTATCTGTATTTCTTAATTGGAAATGGCACCAAATTGTATTCAAAATTGAGCCACACTTATGGAGCTCCACAATTCTTTTCCTGGTGTTTTGGTTGACATCTCTTGATTTTCCCATGTCAAAGAAACAGGCTCTGTGTTTTGCCTTATATGCATCCACAGGTGTGCCACCAATTTACTCACATGGACTCTACTAACCTATCAGAAGCTTCTTCAGCTCACAATGGAATCGTCTGGAGTTTTCTTATTAATTAACAATAAACTTAGTGTATATGTACTCCTAAATTTGATGAAAGGGATAAAAATAGACAGCTCTGTCTCTCTTTATTCTGACATTTAACTAATTCAAAAGATATTTCAATATTTATTTATCCAAAACAAAACAAGTTTACTCTAAATTGATGTTGTACAGTAAAAAAATGTTCTTGTGTTTTCCATAAAGTGTATGTAAATATCTGGTTTAAACTGTGAATGTACTGCTGTGTATTGAAATTCCTCTTGTTTTGCATAGGAATATACTGAACAACATACTAAGCATAATATATAAAATAACATCTACCAGAGTTTTTTCTTTGAAAGAAGCTCCTCTTTTTTACGCACGCACAAATTCTTTTTACACACACAAATCTTTTTTACACATACAAATCTTTTTTACACACACACAAATTCTTTTTACACATACAAATCCTGATTTACAAGTACAAAATATTTATGACCACATTTTGAGCCCATACAGCGGCTCCCCCCGCCCCCTCGCTCAGTCGCTTAGTGCCTGAGCTCGGATCATACCAATATTAGGGGGGATTTACGCACAGTCGTAAATTCCCAAAGTGTGCACTATGTGCTTCGAATATTGTGTGTAGTTTTTTGTTTTATACAGTTGTCAGCCAGGCATCTAACTATGAAAAAATTACACTCCAAAAGACCCCGGGCTTCTGGAAAAACAACCTGGGCTTAAGCCCAGTAAGCCACCCCCCTGCTCCGCCCCTGATCTGCACCACGTTTGAATTCGTTTCATGCACAATACATTTGTACCTTTCAATTGTGTGTTTATGCATCATGCAAATAAACCTTTGAAATGAATGAAATGATATCATATATTTATTGTGGCCTACATTTATACAAAATTCCAAATTATATACACAAAGTCATAGAAGTCACCACTCCAATTGGTCATCATGATTTTAATATTCTCTTTTTCCATAACAATGAAATACGCCTTGGACAAATATGACACATCAATAGTTCAATGGTGTTGTCACATCACATCCTGTAAGCATCTTCTGTCTGTGTCTTTTCTCTGGAAATGAATATTTCCAGCCAATATAGGCAATCCATCAACATGGCTGGAGAGTTGGTAGTTATATACAGTCTGTATAAGTGTGGTTAATCTAATGAACATTTGTAAGGAAATGGCAGTTACTGTGAATTTACAGCAGTTACACAGTGATTAGTAATAAACAGAGCCAGTGAGAGTGAGTGGATTGAAGAAAGTCAGTGACTCAGGTGTGTCAATTGGTTTGTCATCTGTTTTTGAGTCTGGAGGAGACGTAGAAATCTGTTGTTTTAAATCTAAGTTAGGAAGATTCCTGTTTTAAAACAAGCACCTTTTGTGAGAAATGCAAGAAGTACATCTGCAGAAAGCACACAGTTACATTCTGTTCATCATGTGGACAAAATTGAAAATGTTGAACATTGAAAAACTGACAACGTTGGGCAAGTTCAAAAGAACTTGCCCAGAAATGTGTTTGTAAGAACGAAAAACCTTTACCAAATTGTTCCTAAAATAGTTATGGAAAGTCTAACTGTTGTATGTCTGTGTTCTACATGTTTATCTAATGGAAAATAAAGTTGCTATTGTCATATTGCAGTTTCTTGACAATTCTGAGTGGATTTACACAGTACGGGTCAAAATGACCCGCAACAAAATCAATGTCATTTTTTTGTTTTTCAACACAATACAAGGGTTAATTTCCAAAACGTGCATATGATCTTCAATTTGTAGCAGATCCACTATCACATAGCGGCTGGAGCAGTCTCCAATGGAGGTCAGTCCACTGCTGCCACCTGTGGCCAAGTGCCATAGCCCAGGGGCGATTTTAGCCCATTTTTGGGGGTGCTGAAGCACCCCCAAAAATGAATCAAAGCACCCCCAAAGATTTCTTACTTTTTTGACAATATTTGCTGTTTGTGTGACACGCTAGTAAAAATATAAAAAGCATACAGTACTTTGTTGAGACGTAACATTTTAACAAAAAATATAAAAAGCATACAGTACTTTGTTGAGACGTAACATTTTAACAACAAAAGTATAGATAACCCCTCCCCCCTCCCAAAATGGGTTGTTCCAGCTCGCCTCTCCCCCACTCTGGCTCTAGCATCCTCGCTGCCGGAGCGATGGTGGCTGAGAAGCAGCGGAGCGGAGGTGTAAGTGCCTGGCGTGAAACAGGACATATTAGCTGCATTTAACCTTCAGTTACTCTTTATATAGTTAGGTTTTCCAACGATGTTTGCTACCCTACAATCCGTCCTACTCTGTAGTAAAATCAGTGATATTTGACCGTCCTGTTGCTCCCATTGAAATGTATACAGCCTATTTAAAATCTAAAACTTAAAATTGTCCGTAGCCTCCTTTTGTTAACACTGTCCTGTATGAAATGGATACTAACTAGCTAGCTGACTGAATGCCCATTAACCTTATAACTCCTGTTGTGTGTGTGTGTGTGTGTGTACAGAGAGACAGCCAGGTTCATAATGGATATTAGGAAGTTTGTTTGTTTGTTTGTTGTTGTTTTTTTAAAGGAGCCACATTCAGGTAAAAGTATAAAATCAAATGATCCGTAAATCAAGAATAATGTTGGATCAGTGTTTCAATATTTATATCTTTTATTAGATGTACATGTGGTTTGGTTATTTGCCTTTTGGTTGAAAGTACACTGAGAGAGAACTTTTCGTTAGTGATCTTAATAAATATTTTTTTCCTATTAATGTAATTTTTCATCTAATTGAATACAATCTATTTGTGTATGATTGTCAGTCCAAAGAGAGGAGAGAAAGAACAAGCTCAGGAAGAACCAGGTAAGAAAACAGACAGGGAACAGTGACAGGCAAAACAGAAACTGCTAATCTGACAAAGAGAAAAAACCCGATTTTACTCATACAATCTGGAAGTTGTGTTCTCCCTATATTAAAGCTGCTATACAGAATCTGCAAAACAAACTGGGTTGAAACATTTTTGACCCTCTTTAACAACATTCCAACATAACATTATCATTGATTGGGGAGATTAAAATTAACGATATATTTTTATATGGTTCAGCCACAACTCTACTAAAACCTCAGCCAGTAATAGGTAGGCCAACTTTTGGACCGTCCAGTTGTCTGTATGTGCTGCTGCAGTACGTACATCACATTTGCGCACTATCAGAAAGTGCCAAACAGCCCTGGTGGAGTGAGGAGCTGTAAAGAGAAGCAGAGTGCTCTGTTTATATTGTAAAAATGTTTTAAGCTGGTTTCAAAGATTCTGTACAGCAGCTTTAAATGTTTTCCAAAAGCACACATACACTTATCAGTGTTTCTCAAACTTTTTACAGTGTGAGAAAATATCAAGCTCTCAAGTACCACTATGAAAGCATGAAACTCATAAATCTTACAACACAAAATTAGTCTTATTGAATTAGTAAAATTAGTGTCTGCACTAAAGATAAATTCTACCACAGGCAAAGTTGCCTCCATTTTTATAGTTTTTTATTAATATTTTGTAATAATTTATTCTGTTTTGGGATCATTTTTTATGTATCTGTATTATATACATTCACATTAAAAGTGAATCTCTGTCCACAAATGTACTCAGTTTACTTTTGACTCACTATGAGCATCATTCATTATCCTCCCCCAGTAATTTAGGTTAGGATATGTATTTTTTTTTTAAAATTCCAATTCATTCTTCTTTTGCAGCATTTAAATAACCTTTATCAGATTTGATGGTTTTGTTACAGACTTTTCAAAAAAGTGTTTTGTTTTTCTTTCCCAAATGTGGGGATTTAATTTGTGTTAAAATGTACACAACACTGATGTCATGTTTTGAGACGAGGACCCAGGCACAGAGAGACTTGATGAATTTAAAGAATTTTGCAGACTTGCACAGAGATGGTAAAATTTTGATGACTGATAACTGAGACGAAGACAACAGACGACGAGGACAGGGAGGAACAGGAGTTTAAATACACCAAGGAGACAGTCCGAGAGAACTCGGGACAACTGGAGACATTTAGGGATGCACGAACTGACAGAGACAGGGAAGAAGTCTCATTATGATGAGTAAAGTTTATCTTGCCTGGCTGGGCAGCTCTCTGGGAGCTCAGCACCCCCAAAGCTCTGATCCTAGAATCGCCCGTAAGAGGAACCCTCCTAATCACAGTGTGACAACAGATGACGAGGACAGGGAGAAACAGGAGTTTAAATGCACCAAGGAGACAGTCATAGAGAACTCAGGACAACTGGAGACATTTAAGGATGCAGGGACTGACAGAGGCAGGGATCTGGATCTGGAACACCGTCCAGATCAACTGGCGTTTAGATCAACTGGCGTTGGTCGAACAGATGTGTGGCACTCTTGCGTTTCAGGAGCTGCTACCGACAAACCAGCAAAAAAAACCGCCAAATGTGTCATCTGTGACACTTGTGAGGTTATCTCAAACACACTCCGTCAGTCTTGATGCTGTTGAACAACAAAATGTTTAAAAATGTCGCGAGTTTACCTGGTGATATCCTCATGCGCGACGCGATCGCGAAAACAGCAAACAATTAACACCACGCCGATGTTGTTCACAGGACAGCAAGAGTAAACGATCAGGAGACTCTTGTCGTCGTTATCGTCCCCCTCGCACGTTTAATTTCTCCGGTTTCAGCGTTTTTGCTTCACAACTAAAGCGTGCAGTTTACTTTGTGTGCACTAACATGGACTCGAATCAACCAGCACCACCTCTGGCCAAGTGCCACAGCCTACAGCCAGATCAACTTGTGACACACATCTGCAACACGTTTGAATTCGTTTCATGCACAATACATTTGTACTTTTCAATTGTGTGTTTATGCGTCATGCAAATAAACCTTTGAAATGAATGAAATGATATCATGTATGTATTATCAGCCTACATTTGTACAAAATGCCAAATTATATACACAAAGTCATAAGAATCACCACCCTTGTTCATCATGATATCAATACTTTTGCCTATAAGAAAAATGTCGTGAACAAATATATGACACACTAATATTTCACCAGTGTTGTAACATCACATGTCGTTAGCATAGTCTGCATGTGTCTTTTCTCTGCAAACGAACATTTTAGAGTTGGTTGTTATATACAGTCTGTATAAGTGTGGTCAATCTAATACCGATCCGTAAGGAGATGGCAGTTACGCTGAATGTACAGCAGTTACACAGTGGTCAGTAATAAACAGTCTCCAAAACTTGCATATAATCCTCAATTTGGAACCCATCTACTGACTACCACATAGCAGCTGGACCAGTCTCCAATGCAGGTCAGTCCACTGCTGCCACCTGTGGCCAAGCACCATAGCCTACTACTAGATTAACTTGTGACACAGATCTGCATCTGCTGCTATGATCACATTGAGTAAAGGCTGAGTGGCTGCACTTAGCCCTGGTACATCCAAATCTACCCACAAATATGTTGAAAGACGCAATGCCAGCAATGTGGATTGTTACAGTTTTTGCCCGTTGCTTGAACACATTTTGCAAAACTTCACTCATTGTGCCAAAACTCTAAACACAAGTAAACATGACACAACACTGGGAAATATACCATTCACATCTGTGCCAAATTGAAACTCTACTCTCAAAACCTAAACTCTGCTATCAAAACCTAACATTCCTTTGTCAAAATGTAACTCTGTTGACAAAATGACACATACTTGCATCATATGCAAACACTTTCAGATCAGGGGGAAGACACTAGTCTACTTTATATAAAACACTGCAGTCTTTGATTTTCATTGTTTATTCAGAAGGCATATTTTCAGGAGACACATTTTCAAACAACCAAAAAAGCAAATAGGCCTACTTAATATTGTACATTGCAGTACCATGAATTCAGATAAAGCAAAAAAAACAAAAAAACAACCCATAATACAGTAATAGAAAAAACACTATACTGTAAACAAAAAATTATGACAATTGTGCATACGTGGGCTCATGGATCCTCTATAGGGTTTAAAAATGGTGAGTAAGGGGGCAAGTATACCACTTCAAGTTGATTGTGGTTGGAGAACCAGGCCTGGACCGGAGCAGCCCAATGGAAACTGACATTATCCCATATCACCACAAACCTGGGCTGATCTGGTCTGTTCTGTACAACTATATTATGGAGAGCACCTAGAAATGTGAGTATATGTTGGCTATTGTATGGACCTAGTTTTGCATGATGATGCAGAAGCCCTCGAAGGCTTATGGCGGCACACAATGTGATATTTCCCCCGCGCTGCCCTGGCACATGCACAATTGCCCTTTGGCCAATTACATTACGACCCCGTCATCTTGTTTTGCACAGGTCGAATCCAGCTTCATCAATGAAAATGAATTCATGAGGCTGTGCAGCTCCATCCATGGCCAAGATTCTCTGTAAAAAAAATAAAGAGAACATATTACTGTACTACAGTGCTACACATACAGAACCTCACCCCATCACACAGGTACCTGTGTAGCTCTCAGAATGGATCCATGTGGTACTGATATGGTACATATTCAGCTGCTACTGGATTTCACCAATACTGTATTGTAAATGTAAAGGACAGTTACACTTACCCGTACATATTCAGCTCGAAGTCCTTTGACCCTGTCACTGTTCCTCTCAAATGGGACTCTGTAGAGCTGCTTCATGGTGATGCTGTGTTTTCCCAAGATGCGTCTGATGGTGGTGATGCTCACATGGTTTATGTTGTTGAACACTTGCCTGTCTGCAAGTATTGTCTTTCGTAGCTGGTGGAGACGGATGGCATTGTCTGCCCTCACTAGGTCCACAACGGCAAGTTCCTGCTGTTGTGTGAACAGGCGTTGGCGTCCTCCCCCAGAAAGTCTTCGAGTCATTCTAGAGAAATACAACCACATATTGTCATCGGTTTGCTTATTTTTCTTACAGTACTTTACTGTATATACTGTATCATCCACTGTACAACACTGTATTTCAATATAAGTAATCATGGTATGTTTCACAAAAACTACCACTTTGGCTGCAGAAGGAGCATTAGCACCCTGCAATATCCTGTACACTTGATATGGTCATGTGATATACTGTAGAACAGTGCTATAAGAACCATCTGAGTAGAGTAGAAGGTGGAGAGGTGACGACATACCTGTTTTCTAGTCGGAATGTTCTTATTACAGATGCCACTGTGAAGCGGCTTAGATGTGGGTGGACTCTCTGCCCAGCTTCCCTCATGGTCAGGCCATGGTTGATGACATGGTCCACCAAAGTTGCTCTTATATCATCAGAAATATGGGTCCGTGCATGGCCTCTTCGATCTCCTTCTCCTCTTCCTCTTGCTCTCCCTCCATCCATGCTTGCAAAGTTCTTGAAATGGCTAAACTGAGGGCTTTTTGTAGTTGGCTAATTGGTGTTCAGTTTTGCAAGTAAGTGCCTTCAGGTGTGTATTTGAGTGGTTGCAATTACCCGATGTGTTTTGTATTTTGGATACATGTGTTTTCCAAATGGCACCCTGAAATTTCATTTTTGAACGAAGTCTCTTATGTATGAAATAGAGTGTAGTATGCAGGACCATGTGTGTTGCATAAAGGAGTAAGTGTGTTGCATAATTGCAACTACAGTGCAAAGCAGCGCTTTTGTTTAAGGTATGGGTACATGTGTTTGAGGTATGGTAACAAAAGCTTTAAGTTGTGTTACTTTAGTCTAAGCATGGGTTTATAGTGTTCAAGCAACGGGCAAAAACTGTAAATGCATTGCATATAACAGTATTATACAAAATTTCAATGACAATAGATGAATGCATGTCTTACACTTTACAAACAAAATTGTTAATCGCTTACAGTTTTTTCTGATGGCTTAAGCACATTTTTTGTAACTATTGGCTATTTTTGCAAAACTCTACACACAAATAAGAAAACTCTTCACCCAATCAGCAAAACATTGTAGTTTTCTTGTAAAAGCGAATAACCTTTGCTTAACTCTCCACACCTTTGTAAAAATTGTATTTTGGTATCCAACAGTTAACACAAGCCATCACATTAATAAGCACACATTGCACCAACTACACACTGATGGTATGAATAAACAACACATCTGACTTTTGCTTTCTCTGTGCACAAGGTAGGCTATGTCAGATTGAGGTCATACTTTTGTCATAGATCTGTAAGCATAGAGGGATCCAAACTTCAAGTACTGGTGTTTATTCACACACATCAAAACAAACACAAGTGTTTATTTCCAAGTATAGGATTATTTGTAATCGCCATATTGACTATATGGGTTTCTTGGTCTGCAGTGAACATGCTTCCTCTGCCCCAGCATCTGGTCGTCTAGCAATTCTGTAAAGTAACAATTTCAGTATTTTTACATCTATGGTACTGTTGTATTTCTCATTAGCATATGGCAGTGCTACAAATCTTAGTGCAAAGTGACTGTACTAACCGATTCTCATTTCAAAATGTCCTTATGATGCTTGCTACAGTGTAGCAGCTCGAGTTAGGCTGAACCCGTTGGCCTCCTCGGCCTCCACTAATTCTCACTCTTCTCACTCTTCCTGCTCCCTCCATTGTACTCCACACACAGAGCTTACCTGTATTATGGTGCTTAGGCTGATTGCAAAGTGAACTGTCACATGTGACAGTGTGCCAGACAGTTGGCAAAATAGTGTAAAAAATGGCCATAAATGTGTATAGTTTTGCTAGGAGTGTGTTGATCCTTTGCAAATTGAGTGTAAAGCAGTGAGTTGTGTTTACAGTTCTGCAAAAAGAGTGCTGTGCAGTGGATTGTAGCTACAGGTTTGCAAAGTGTGTGTTACAAAATGGCAAACTGAGTGCAAAGCAGTGTTTGTGCTTTTAGTTTTGCAAACTCAGTGAGTGGTTTTGCTATAAGTATTAATAGTTTTAGAAATTGTGCTATAAGAATCACAGTTAGGGTTTAAGCATTCAGAAAAAACTGTAAATCACTGAGATTAACACTAAACCAGATATCAACATGGGGTAGAATTCCTTCAAGCAACATGTTAACTTAATTGTACCAAACGGTGATGGAGGAGGTGAGGATGGACTCGATGATTGCAGTGTAGAATTGCATCATCGTCCGTGTTGGCAGGTTGAATTTCTTCAGCTGCTTCCTGAGGTCCACAATAATCTCCACTGTCTTCTGGGCATTCAGCACCCGGTTGTTGTGGCTGCACCAGCCTATTACTCAACGGAAGACCAAGACAGACTTTTAGTTCATTTGAAAACCTGATGCTTAGCCTTGTCTACCCCAGCTGTGAAACTCAGAAACCAGTCTTAATTGTTATCATCTATCGTCCACCTGGGCCTTACACAGAGTTTCTCTCTGATTTCTCAGACTTTTTATCTGATTTAGTGCTCAGCTCAGATAAAGGGGAGTTTTTCCTTCCCACTGTCGCCAAAGTGCTTGCTCATAGGGGGCCATATGTTTGTTGGGTTTTTTTCTGTATCTATTATTGTACGATCTACTGTACAATATAAAGCACATTGAGGCGACTGCTGTTGTGATTTGGCGCTATATAAATAAAATTGAATTGAATTGCACCAGGAGACCAGACATTCAACCTCCCTCCTGTAGACAGACTCATCCCCATCTGAGATGAGTCTGATAAGGGTGGTGTTATCTGCCAAATTAATTAGCTTGACAGACTGGTGGTTGGAGGTGCAGCAGTTAGTGTACAGGGATAAGAGCAGAGGAGAAAGAACACAGCCCTGAGGAGAGCCCGTGCTGATGGTCCAGGAGTCCGAGACAATCTTCCCCAGCCTCAGATGCTGCTTCTTGTCCGTCCGGAAGTCAGTGATCCACCAGTAGATGGGATCAGGCACGTTCATCTGGGAAAGCTTGCCTTGGTCTGGAAGCATGGTGTTGAAGGCAGAGCTGAAGTCCACAAACAGGCTCCTGGCGTAGGTTCCCGGGGAGTCCAGATGCTGCAGGATGAAGTGTAGAGCCATGTTGATAGCATCGTCTACATACCTGTTGGCTCTGTATGCAAACTGCAGGGGGTCCAGGAGGGGGGCTGTGAGGGTCTTGAGGTAGGAGAGAACCAGGCGCTCAAATGACTTCATGACCACAGATGTCAGTGCCACAGGCCTGTAGTCATTTAATCCAGTGATCCTTGGCTTCTTGGGGTCAGGGACTATGGTGGAGACTTAAAGCAGGCAGGCACATGACATGTCTGCAGTGAGGAATTGAAGATGCCAGAGAACACTGGGGCCAGCTCATTTGCACAGTGTCTGAAAATGGCAGGAGACACATCGTCTGGGCTGAGAGCTTTCTGAGCATTCAGGCTCTAGACAACATTTGTTTTAAAAAATACAAAAGTACTCCCAAAAGCATCAGATGTTTATCAGTTAGTATACATTAACCACATTTAGTGTATTGTCATCCTTAAATTGTTGTACTTACCAAATATACTTAGATGGCGATGGATTCAATCCATGCTACTGAACACGATGCCAGTCACACTTGAAAATGGTGTTTTTCAAGCATGACTGGCATCTATAAAAAGCCAGGCAAGGTCTCCTTCATGTTTTTCTGTGTTTTATCCTCAGTTACTTTGACACAAAGGGATCTGCTGTGACGCTTACACGGCTGATGAGGTTTCACAAGTGTCAGCTTTGTTTTTATACATAGATATAAAAATATGAACATGTACTGGTAAATGATTAGAATTATAATATTTCTGTCTGAGTCAAAAGCGAATTGAATTTAATCAGGAATTTGTGAATCGGAATCAAATCGATTATTGAAATCAAAATTGATACCCAGCCCTAAGTGGAACACCTGTACAGATGAAGTTAAGAAAAATACATCAATACAAAAATTCACACAATTTTTTTAAAAACAATAAATTGCATGAATATAGTAAATGTTCATCTCAGTGATTGAACTATCTCATTGTGTTCTATTGAAGCCTTGTTCTCATTTTTATAGATTAAGGCAAGAGTAAGGTATTAAGGTATTGTATTTGTCACACAGATATAATATAAGCTCATCAATTTAGTGGGTCTTAACCATAGGATACTTAGTTTATGTAAAAATGTAAAAAAACCCAAAAACATGGAAGGAGACGGAACTGAGTTTAAACAAAAGGGAGCGCCGTTTATTATGGCTGATTAAACATGAAATACAAAAAAGGCAAAGCGAGGGAAAAGCTAAACTGAAACCTAGACTGAGAAAACTCTATTAAAAAAGTGACATGAACAGAATCATGAAATCTTTAACCTGACGTTACATGGGAGGAAGGAACACAGACGACATGACAAAGACTGAATGAAAACACAGACTAAATACACACAGGAGATGATCAGAGGAGGTGGAAACACATGGGGAAGCAGCTGACTGGAATGAACATAATGACACCACAGGGCAAAAGTAAAAATAAGCATATACATTGAACATGGAAACACAAGACTGTCAAAATAAAACAGCAAACATGGAGAGACGTAGACATGATAACACAGGCTTGACGATATGAAACACAAGAAATACATGACCTAGGTGAAACATAACCTAGACTAAAACTCAAGGCAAACTAATAATAACCCTAGAACTCAACATTATCTCAAAATATAACAAAAGAAATGAAAAACATATACTGAAAATGCTGGGTCACAGACCCAGCCACTGACAATAAAACAAGATATTGGCACTAGATGGCTAAAACTCTAAATTTTATTAGTTGATGAAAGTAAAAATCTGTCTGGCCACATTGCATTACATTAGAATTGTATTCTACAAATTAATAAATATCAGTTGATTCTTAAGGAGTCAAGTTGGAACTGTTTTCAGATCTGATTGGTTTAACGTGGACTGATATCTACAGTTTTAGTCATAAACTCGGTAAATCATAATTGTTTTCCTGTTAAGAGCTAAACAAGCATGCAGTAACCTGATTATGCTTTTAATACTGACACTCAAGGTATGCAAGAATATATGTTCAGATACAAATTTGCACTAAAAAAATATAATGTTTATATACATTAAAATAATAAGAAATTATAACCAAGATAAAAACTGAATAAATATCAAAATATAAAACATTCTATAAATGCATGTATGTAAATAACTGACTTTAGGCAGAATACTGTGCTCAAATATGGAAAAGTTTACAATGCATAGGGAAACCATCCTCTAAGTTGCTCTTAGGAGAGATTAATTCCTTACCACAAATGTTTTACGCCATGTATTTCATCGATAAAACTTCAAACATAACATTAATGCTCACACTCACTCAGCTGCCTTCTCTGCTGTGCTGTTCTATAAATAAACATCATGATTTAAAGAAGAAATAATCATGTTGTCACTGTATTACAATATGAATTATACCAACACACATAGATTCTTATGGAGGTGCTGCTACTAGCTGTTAGTGCTGCGTGTTTCACTGCTCATCTTAGTAGCCGAGGTTTTAGCCTTTCTCAGTGACATCACAAACCAAAGGAAGATGAAGAAACCTGCAGACATAAAGGAGAGAGAGAGAGATGTACAGGTGTAGATGGGAAAAGGATGAGTTCATGAAATTGGCTCTAATAACGCATTTGTGTCAAATCTCTGTCACTTGACAGAGATTTGACACAGATGCGTCACAGATGCGTCACTGTGTATCCATATCCAACACAAAATCTTACCTGTCTTTTACTCAACATAAACAGATTTTTAACAAAAATCTTAAATAGTTTGTTTGTCCTCATTAGGCAGAAGAGAGAGTTCATGTCTCCCCTATAATGGAAAGCAACGACACTTTGACAGTCTATTATTACACAGCAGCTGTTTAATAATAATGTATATTTTATTGATCCCCATGGGGAAATCACTCTCTCTGCGTTTGACCCATTCACTCAGTGAAGCAGTGGTACCTTGCCCAGGGGCACCTCAGAGTAGCCGTTCACTGGATTCGAACCCCCGCCCTTCCGATTATGGGGGCCACCACTCTACCTACTGAGCAATGCGTGCCCTAAACTTATGAATGCTGTGGCTTATCTTTTAATATATTTTAAATCCTTTATTGCTCACTTAACCTTTTAACTCTAATCAACTGATAGGTCATGAGATTTTCTTTTTTAATGTTATGTAAATGTAATTTATATGGAGAAGGATCTTCATTACATGACTTTTTTTGTTTTTTAGTACAAAAATTTTTGTTGTAGATTTAATTAGAATCCTGGCCGGGCATACATCTACTAAGGATCTCTCCGGCCTCTGAGCAAGGACCTGACCCTTAAGGACAAACAAAGACTATATATTTGCTCTATTATTTCTTTGTTGTAATAACACTTCTTGGCAATAAATCTTATACTATTATTTCCCCTTAAATGGTATCTATAAGGAAAATGCATTTGTGTATTAAGCAGCAGAGTTGAGTATGTGTGTCCACCCATAAAAAAAACTTGACAAATTTTCTCTGTCAATACCAACAAAGTGGGCGTCCAAAGAAGATGACACCAAAAAAAGACTGTTTCCTCATTCTGTCAGCACTTGGGACCTGCAGGCAGACTTTCAAGTCAAGGTTTGAAGGACAATAAGGCTGACAACTCTGTCCTCAGACAATCCTGAACCAGTCTCACAGGGCTTAATATGACTGAACTTCACAGTCCGGCCAGTTTAAGCTGATGTCATCAACATCTGCACTAGAACCTGAACATGCAGAGGAATGTTCTGTTCAGCAATGTGTCCTGAATCTGCCTAAGGCATGGAGTGAAAGTGTGGAGCAAACACAAAGAATGATGTGCTGATTGCTGCACGATGGGTGACAGTGTTTGGTGGAATCAGCGTGATGGTGTGAGGCAGCAGCAGCTCCTTTACTAGAAAAGCAACCTTGTCATCAGTTTCATCCGTGTCAAGGAACAGAGATATTGAGATGAGATTCTGCAACCAGTGGCAGTCCCATATCTCCACAGTCTGGGATCAGAACTCTATCTTCTAAGATAGCAACATGCACTTCCACAAAGCGAGATTTAGCACATACGACTGAGAACCCTGTTTGTTGAATAAATAAACTGTGAAAATGGCAATATGTCTAGTTTCTAGAGACTTTAATCACAGTTTTTCTATGGGCGCAATCCACATTGTCACCTCTGTCGCTATGATTGTGTGTGTGTGTGTGTTTACAGACCTTGCAGTGAGTTCAAGATGCAGAAGAGGTAGAGGACAGGAGTGGTCAGGAGGCCAAATGAGAAAAAGAGCAGACCCCAGGTAATGCCGAGCAGAGTCATGACTCCAGCCAGGGAGCAAATGTCTTTCTTTGCTTTCTCAAGGTTATTCTGCCCAAACTGATTTGCCAAATATAAAATGACATAGCACGTTACAGACAATGTTAAATTTGAGACCTTGAATTGTCATAAAAAAAAACTTCATTGCTGGTTTTGGGTTTCCAATGGATACACTGATGGATTACTACTTAAATATTTCTTTTAAGACTACAGAATTACCTCTCTGGTGTGGTGGAGAATCAAAACACGTCTGACTGTCACCCCAAACATGATTACATTAAAGAGGAACACCAAGCTGAACAGTCCCACTGTAGTCGATATTTTCACATGGTAATTGGTTATATAGCATCTATTAAAAAAAGATCAGGTAATGTTTTAACCTCACAAACTGAAAAATCAACAATGTGTTCTGTAAAAGACACATTAATGCAGATCTATGTAGTAAAAGCATCCCCAGGGCTACAAAGGAAATAATGTTTCAATTTTAGCAAGTTAGATGCTTGGTGAAATGAAGCTTTCTGCTTCTCCCTTAAAAAAAATAAACATGCATGTAAACAAAAACTCATGTGTAAAACAATTAATAAGTAAATAAGTAAATGTAAAATACTATTCCTGAATTTACATGCTAGCAAATCTTACATTGTAGAGTTAGATGTTTCCAGAGCAACCTGACCATAAAACTTTCTGTCTATGATCACCACCACTGACACAATCACTGCAGGGAAACCTGGAGCCAATAAAAAAAGATTATTCACCATACCATTTCCAGATTGATAATGACAGGTTCCTGACTAATCGATTCCACTTACCCCATCCCACCATGCTGAGTTTGAGCAGGTATTTCTTGACATAGATGTTGAAGACTTTGACTAAGAGAAGATATAAGTGGAAACCTTCCAAGGCCATCCAGCTGAAAGTGGCCAGCAGGGAATAATGAAGTAAAAGAGCCATGTATAAGCAAAGTCCAGAGGAGGACCCTGCTGCCACTGCCTGATTGGGCAGGAAGTGCAGGTTGAGGAGCATCAGGGCAATTACAAGGTTGATGTGGACCTTCATAGAGACATCTTGTCTGAGTTTTCTGTCACACAGAGAAGTGATGTGTTATAACTAACATACTGTATCACAACTGGAGAAATAGTAGGCCGTAAAAAAAGAAGAAAGAAAAGATGAAGCGATAAGTACAGAATAAAGAGAGCATTTGCTGTAAGAGAGATTGTGATAGAAAGGAGGGATGATTCAGAAAAAGAGGACAGGAACTGAGGCAAATCAGATTACCGGAGGTACTAAAAAGGAGTGGAAGGACTGATGAAGATGGGAAGAATATGAAAAATGAATTTATTACCTGTTTGCAATAAAGAGCAAAATGGCTATGACCGAACCAAAAAGGGAAATACTACAGCCAATCACAGTAATGTGTGTTAAAATCTCTTGGTCTTTTTTTGTGATGGAATGATCAGGTATCTGTGGAGAAAACACATGTTTATATAATCTTTCACTTTTTGTATTATAACAATTAGTCACATTCCAGAAGCAAATACTTTCTTACTTATTATTATTTTTTTACACTGTAAATGTAACTTTAACTTTAACCCATTAAGTTAATAAGTATGCTTGTTATTTTTAATGGTACAAGTCAGTTGAAGAAAATGGGGGAAGGGCTAAAAAGAGAGTTAAAAGAACAGCTGAATACAACTGAAAAATAAAATAAAGGATTAAGTAAATATGCAACATACAGTCATAACAAGCATAACATAACAACAGTATGCAATGAAATACACAGAATTAAGGTAGGCAAACGATAGGTAAGTAAGCACGAGCACCACACACAAACAGTTAACATGAAAACCAATACAACATAGCAGCAATACAGGAAAGGCATGCAATAACAGACAGCACTGTACACTTCCTGTGTGTGTGAGTAGTGCAAACACTTCCTGTGTGTGTGTGTGGACAGTTTTAGCTGCAGTGTTTTCAAGGGTGGTCAGAGGAATAAAGGAATAGAGTGCAATGATGAGCTATGCCGCAAGCCAGACAGATAGCTCTTAAGTGTGCCCTTAGCAGTTGGGCTGCATGTAACATTCCCATGCTCTGACCAGGGAAGGATGGTAATTTGAATGAAAACAAGTTGAGCAGAGCAGGTGAAGGTAGAACACATTCTGTACAAGAAATCTTTTCAGTTTGGTGTCATCTGGTGGCACCATCAAGAATGACACCAAACTGAAAAGAAGAAAAAGAAGGATATGCACAACTAATGTATCTACAATTATAACAAATCATATTTGTTATTATATTTGCATGCATAATTTTTACATTCAATGAATGTGTAGGCTATATAAACTGTGCAGTAACATGGCAAAAATGTTTCTTTTCTTTGCATGCAAAGAGCAAACTACATCGTTTACTTTCGCACACCGGTTAGGTTTAAGGATTTGGGATAAATAACTACTGATAATGCATGCGCTTGATTTCACATGGGACATTGTACTTGACCTGAAAACCTTTAAAAGGTCCTTACTGAATCCTTGTAGGCAGGATTCAGTATTGCGGGGATAAAGAGATTTGCTAACATATAAAAGATGCTTTTGGTTTTTTCTTTCTTTAGTTGTACTAATACAATGAGCGCACAGTTACCCGTGTTTTAGTCACTTTAATTTATAAATTTATATCACATGCAGAGAGTCTGTTGTTTTAAAAAGAGAGTAGCTAAGAAGATGGACTTCCTGAATGTTTGTATGTGTGTGTGTGTGTGTGTGTATGTATGTGTGTGTGTGTGTGTGTGTGTGTGTGTGTGTGTGTGTGTGTGTAGCTGTGCAACCTTATGGGTTTATTAGGAGTTCATCACCATTTCTGATAAAGGAAACTGAGGATCTAAGATCTAAAAAAGAAATCTAAAACACTAAATTTTGCTGTTTTTTTTTTTAAAGCTTGCTCTCTTTTGCCCCACACCACTTGACAAGGCTGTTTGAAGGTTTGAGGCAGAATTAAGGTAGAGTGAGTAATGGTCTGGCATGTCCTTGTGAAGATAGCCAAAAAACATGTTTGTGTGTTAATGGGCCCCTCCCAAGCATGGAGTGCCAGAAATAGATCATCTAGGGGAAAACCAATTGACAGAAAATGGCTGCCTTTTTTTAAAACCGACTAATATGAGAACCACTCATCTGATGGACATTCAGCTCAGTAACACATTAACTCAAGACCCCAGAAATTCAGCTGCAAAGTCTGAAGCAGTTCAGATAAGTGTTTGTTGACATAGGTGAGATGAGATGGACAGACAGAAGGACAAGAGAGCTCTCAAATTCTTTACAGGATGTTGTATTTATACTTTGTTTTTCAGTTCACTGAATTCCTCTTTATATAATGAATGAGTCCAGTCTTACTATGAGGATACCAAAGTATGTGAGGTGGTTACAGGAACAGGTGATGTTAGTCTGGCCACGTGTCCAGTGTGTGAGGCAGCCATCCTCACTAAAATCTGGTAAGCAAAACAAACAGATCCCTTAAGCAAAAGATCACATTTCTGAACATAAACTCAGTTTCGGGGCCCTGAGTGAAAACACAAACCCCACTGAGTCCAACTTATGAAAGAAATCGGTGTCTTGCTGCTCAAAAAAGATTAAAGGAACACTTTAAAAACAGATCAGAGTTTGAGGGGGAAAAGAATCACGCTGGTTGTCTACAATGATATCAACTGGGTAATGTGTTAAGAATGAACAGATTCCACATGTATTGATAGAAAGGGAAATATAAACCTACAGTGGGCTCAATTCCATTTCAGCAATTCAAAATGGTACTCAGTAGTTCGCGTGCTTGTGTGCTTGCCTGACAACGCTGGGGCATGCTCCTAATGAGACTGTGAATGGTGTTCCTGGAGATCTCCTCCCAGATCTGGACCAAGGAATCAATGAGCCTACTTGAGGATGTCGGGCCTGCTGGAGGTTGTTTTGTAGGCCTCTAGCTGTGCTCTTCCTGTTCTTCCTTACACAAAGGAGATTGGTGGTACTTATGGGTTAAGAACAGTCTTGTCCAGCTCTCCTAAAGTAACCTCCTGCCTCCTAGAATCTCTTTTATGCTCTTGAGAGTGTGTTGGGAGACATAGCAGACCTTCTGGCAATTATACGTCTTGATGTGCCATCTTGGAGGAGTTTGACTGCCCCTGCAAACTTTGTAGGGTTCATGTATCTCCTCATGTTACCAGTAATGACAATGATCCCAGTCAAATGCAAAACTAATGAAAAAACAGTCAGAATAGATGAAGATGGAAAGATATCAGTGTCCACCAGCTGTAAAAACATTTCCTGTTTTGGGGATTGTCTCATTATTATCCATCTATGCACCTGGTATTAATTTTATTAACGCCAAATTATCTACAACTGGTTTACAGCCCCCTCTGCTACCTAGTTGACCACACCAATAGCCCATAAGTTTAACTGACTTGATGCTGTACTCTGATTAAAAAGTGTTCCTTTATTTATTTTTTGAGCAGTGTACACTACTGTTCATGACAGATGTGATGCTTGTTACTTACTGCATGTTGAATAATCAAAGAAATGACACGAGGGTTTTTGAGTTTCCTATGACACAAAAATATTTCATGTTTGTACAAAATGTACAGCATATTATATGTATCAATTAATTATGCAATAAAGTTACAGGTTGTAGGACTGAAATAAATGATCAAAAAAGGATAGTTACATTGATATCCTTGGTAAACTCCATCGTAATGTTGATGCGCTCCTGCAGTCCTGATATCTTCTTGTCCTGCACACTCAGACCAACCAGTGTTTGATCATATACTTCATGTTGGCTTTCAAAAACTCTCTACAATAAAATTCAGAATCGTCAGCTGGTTTAACAGTTTTGCAAAGACAGTTTTATTATTACTTTCAGAGAAAACACTACTCAGTTATCTAGATCCACTGTTTGATATTCAAGTAATTTACATTTAGTTAAAACATGTGATTATTCTTTCCTTGTGTACCCAGCTTCCTTCAAAAATATGTGTACTAATTTACATTTTATTTGTTAATAAAATAATGACACGGTGCTAAAGAGTAGAAATTCCACCCTGGACAAATTATTCAAGCATCCAGCAAACTTAGAAGCTGGGAGGGTTTAATTTTGTGGCCGTTAGGTGTAGCTGGTGTAAGTAAGTTTGTTAGGCTTGTTAGGATGGGTTTTTAAAATCTGATTGTTGAACTGTATGCCATGTGTATACACTACTCCATTGTTAAGGACATGTAGATTTGATGTTCATATGTCATGACCCTGGGTTTAGAGACCCAGTGTTTATGTTATTTGATTATTAAGATTCTGTGATTTAGTGGTTTTTCATGGTTTAGTTTTGTATTTCTAGCTCTTTTGGTGTTTTTAGTGATTTCTAATCTTTAGGTTTTGTTACTGTGCCTCCCTCGTGTTCCTTGTGTTATGTCTAGTAACACTTGTCTCTATGTTCATTTAGTTCTTGATTTACTTTGACAGTCCCATATCTCAGCCTCTCCTAATCGTCTGCCTCTGCAGACGTGACACTACGACCCGACCACTGCAAAACACTACAAAACAAAAGGCAGGAATGACCCGATGAGGAACAAAGGTCAATACATAATAAATACAGAGGCTAACAAGGGAATACGTAACAGAACGGACACACAGTTGAACCTAATCTGACAAATGAGACAGGGAGAAAGCAAAACAGAATACTCTAACACAGGACACAGGACTGCCAAAGTAAAACAGAAAATACACGGAAATAGAGACTACATATAACACAAGGGACACAAGGGAGGCACAGTAACAAAACCAGAAGACTAGAAATCACCAAAAACACTATAGAATGACTAAATTAGCTAGAAATACAAAGCTAAACCATGAAAAACCACTAAATCATAGAATCTTAACAATTAAAAAAACACTGGGTCACCAGATCCAGGACCATGACATCATAATGAAAAAGCTTTTATAATGATGTGAAAATAAACAACGGTACATTTCATAACAAGTGGTAAAAATAAGAAAAAACATAACCTGAAACCCAAATGTTATCTTATTAGACTAAAACAAGCAAAACCCACGAGCTCCATGAGCAGTAGTTTAAATTGAATGTGTAAATACAAAATTGGCAAAAATCCTATCGTTCTATAGCTCACCAAATCCTTTTCCTACATATTGTTATATAAGAAGATGTAGTTTATAACCTTCTTTGTTCCAGGCCATTTAAACATGCAGAACACAATCTTGTTATTCGGTCCAGCACCCAGTTCTCTTGGCAGCTGGACACTCACTTTACTGTTGAGAAGAGGCACATCTGGTGTTGCCTGAATCAGCATCAACATGCCAAGAATAGAAAGAGAACAACTGCATGTGAATAGAAGTAACATAATGCAACTCTTGCTATTGACATTGTAAATAAAAGATGTTGATCTCACGGTGTTGCTGTTGGGAAAGTGAACTAAATTTAAAAGTGATGATATAATTATAATTTATAACTATCCAGACATCAATCTGCGCATAAACTAATGCCCACAAACTTCAGTGAAATAAGCAATGTGTAATGAAACGAAGGCTAAAATTTTCATCACTTCCTTGCACATTTGAGCTGACAAATAGAAGTGGAGTAAAACAATATTACTCAAGGTAATGGCAAGATGTTGTCATAAATTTTCAATTCAAGTATTTATTGTCATTGTCAAGAACAAATGAAATTTAATAAAGGCTTTCCGAGTTTTGACATTTATTTCCTCTTTTACAATGAGTTAATTACCTGTTCAAGGTAATTAAGTTCACTTTAATTACCTTGAACAGAACAACATTAGACTGATTACAATGTATCAGACTTTAAAAAAGCAGGTCCTAACCAATATCTGACCTAACCTCAATATTGGATCCAAATATCAGTTCAGTACATCACTAGTTGGTAGGTATTTCTGGCTACAATTTGAGTCTGACTACAAACTATTGTTCAATAGGATCAGCTGATTTTGTTTTTTTGTTTTTTTGTTTTTTACCTGTGTGTCATCAGCATAAATTCTAAGGCCTCCAAAGGTATCATTGGGTCTGTGCAGAAGCGCCACAAAAGTCTTGACACATACTTGCATGGTCACTTTCACTTCTGTTCTCTCTAGAACACTTTCGAGAGTCCTAATGGCTCTTGGGGATGAGGATAGGAAAATATTAACAATATTAACGATTTACATTGTTTCATTAATGTAATTTTTTTCAAAATAATTCATAAACACAAAAAATCCACACAAAATTGAAATCTTGGCTTTAATTACTGAAAATTTTGTGTAATAATTAAAATGTTTACGTCATAGTGTCAGCGAGGTTTCCATTTCTCAAAACATTGTCTGTATAATTCATACAACACTCGGTATGAGTACGACCTGTAGAGAAAATGGAAGAACACACATTGTACCCTTGTAAAGTTTCATTAAAACACCCACATGTGCCCAGAATGTATGAAAGTTTAATCTCAAAACAGCCATTATACAACTTCATATTTCGTTATGAAGACATTTATAGGGAAATGGAGATGTGAGAGGCAGGGATGAGAGGTTCATTTTTAAATGCAATATCACCATGTAAGAAAAATGGCTGTTCAAAACAACTTATAATATATAAAACCTGAATTCCAGAAAAGTAACAATGTTCATTAAATTTTGACAAAAATGAGAACCAAAAGACTTTCAAATCAAACAAGCTAATATTTTTTTACAACAGAAAATAAATAATAAATGTTTAAACTGAGAAATTTTTCATTTCAAACTTGAGGCTTGCTACATGTCACAAAAAATTGGCATGCACACAACAAATGCCTGAAAAAGCAAGAAAGATCAAAAAGTTTAAGCTGGGAGAACATCTAGCATAATAAGCTATAAAAGGGTCTTAGAGAGGAAGTCTCTCAGAAGAAAAGATAGGCATAGGCTCTCCAATCTGTGGAAGAGTACGTGAAAAGACTGAGGAATACTTGAAATGTTCCTCAACATCAAATTGCAAAGGGTTTGCAACTTTCATCATCTACAGTGCATGACATCATCCAAAGATTCCAGAGAAACTGGAGATGTGTCTGTAACAGTCTTTTACATTGTTGCTGTTACAGTCTCTGTGAGTAAAGGACAAGACTGAAGATTTTTATTAAATGCCTGTGGTCTTCGGGCAGACAACACTGCATCACTCATCGGCATGATTGTGTCACTGACATTACTAAGGGGCCCAGAAAACCACTGTTGATTAACACAATCTGATATGACATCTGCAGACGCTAACTAAAGCTCTGTCATACAGAAAGGAAGCCATATTTGAACATGGTTGAGAGGCGAGATTATTGAGCCAAGAGTCATTTGAAATGTACTGTTTCAAAATGGAAAAGTTTTCTATGGCCAGATGAGTCCAGATTTGACATCCTTGTTTGCAATCACAGATGCCTTGTCCTCCAGGCTAAAGAGGAGGGAGACCTTCCAGCGTGTTATCAGCTTTCAGTTAAAAAGCCAGCATCTTTGATGATATGGGTTGGAATAAATGCATCACCAGAAATGATTTTACCATTGTCAACAGACTTCTAATATTGCAAATATCATATATTTGCAATATAATGTCTGTTGAGCCAAGGACACTGGAATTGTCATCTGCAATATGTTTTTTTTTTGTGTATGAACAAAATCCTCACAAAAAGATTTATAAAATAAAATACATTAAGGTTTTAGAGCAACATATGATCCCTTTCAGTGAAGGCCTTTTGTATTTCAGCAGGACATTGCAAAACCTCATACTGCCACTATTACAACAGCATGGCTTCATCAGAGAAGAGTCTGGGTGCTGAATTGCCACGCCTGCAGTCCAGATCTTTCACCTATAGAGAACATTTGGTGCATCATTAAATAAAAGCTACATTAAAGATGACCACGAACTCTTCAGCAAATGGAAACCTATATCAGGCAAGAAGGGGACCAAATTCCCACACCAAAACCCCCGAAACTCAAAACCTCGATGTCCAGATGTCTTCAAACTGTTTTGAAAAGAAGAGCAGATGCTACGCTATGGTAAACATGTCCTGTAACAAGCATCAAATTTGAAATGAGCTAATTTTGTGATTAAAATTGTAAAATTTCTCATTTTAAACATCTGTTATGTTATTTATGTTCTGTTGTGAATAAAATATTGGCTCATGTGATTTGAAAGTCTTTTAGTTTTCATTTTGTTCAAATTTAAAGAACATTTAAATGAGGATTGACTGCTTTCTTCTAAAAAGGGATATAACATTTTATGTCTGACATTTTAGGGCTGTGGTAGAATAGAAGTAGGAGTAGAAAGTAAACACAGCTTGTTTTCTGTCAGTCTTTTAGCTACATTTGTTTATTTCGCTCCTATTCCTACTCTCCTACCTTCTACTCCTACTTATATTCTACCACAGCCCTAAAATGTAGTAAAGTGATTTAAAGGGACATAACATTTTATGTCTGACAGTTTACTTTAAAAAAACTTATAAAAAGCAAAAAGAAAAAGTTTCTCACAACCGGGTTTTGTTTCTTGGGTTACAATCTAAATTGTCCGCTGTCCCCAGATTAAAGTAATTCTTTTCTTACAGCAGTTAACAACTTACCTATGTTAGATGTTATATTGCATTTAGTCTCACAGGAACCCTGTCCTGACACACAATTCTGAGAAAGCATGTCATAAGACACAAAAGACATCAGCCACCAGAATAACCAGCTCTTCTTCCTGTGAAGAGACTCTCACATTTAGAAGGAAAAAAAATCTCTCCTTTTCAGTCAAATGTTGTCAAAGTTCCTTTCTGATTCAAATTGGTTGATTCATTTAGATTAGCATTAGCTAAACATAATGCTAAACATAATGCTATTCAAGCATTATGTTATTTATTTTGTTGCCATTTTGCTGAAGGTAGACAGAAAGGCATTCCCACCGCATTTAATGTTTCTAATTGACTAAAAAGGAAATTTGAGTGTACAGTATGGGGAGTGAAAAACTGTTACAATTTACTGTCTTATAGAATTTATGATTGGAGAAAAGCAAGAATTAAGTTGGTACAGAGCAATATAACCACATAGCTGAGCCATAAGAGGTGGTCACGCGGTATGGATGGATAATTAGAACACTGGAAACGGCTCTTGTTCCTGTTTCAAACTGAAAGTCAATGTTCCTTTGATGTATGGTCACCCCATACCCCTAACTACATGTCTATTCTTGTGATCCCTAATTCTTTGTTTTCATTCTTAAATATTAGTGCTACTTTTGCATTTCCACTAAAAGTAGGCCTAATAATTCATGGAATGTTCACACGTCTTATATTCAATATTGGAATGCAGTATGAGTAATGAATGCACTGAAAATGTAACAGACCAGAACGTATTACATGTTATCAGTATCAACACTGTTTATAACAATTCAGCAAACTGATTGTAAATGACTAACAGGCTGACATGTTCTAATTTGTCTCACTGGACACATGTGAGCATCTTACATTGTACTGTAGCACACAGAAAGATTTAATGTTATACTGTTAAACAATTTTAAATTCAAATACTACAAAGATATTTAAAGCTAAATTATCATTATGGTCTATTTGATAAAGTAAGAGCTTTAGCCAATGTAGAGATATTGAGACAGCCACCAAAACTCTCACACTATCACCCTGAAGACTCGTCAGTCACAGTGCTACTCCACAAGATGTTTTCTACATAAAGATGTTGAGTTTTAGAGACTGCAACTTATAAAAAACATAGATGTAGAAATAAAACTAACAATAAAATAAAACTAACTTCTTCTCCTCCTACTTGTATTATTAGTACTACTACAAATAATCCTTATGAATACATTGAAATAAAATGTGCACATTAAAAAAGGTTTAAATGTATGTTGATGCTACTAACAAGGGTTAAAAATGATATATATATATATATCATTTTTAACCCTTGTTATTAGCATCAACACAAAAAGTTTAATGTTTTTTAAAGTGAACCAAAGCGTAGCCTACCTTTGCATGTTGCTGCGGAAATCAGTTCTTCTGAGGACAGAGAACACAGCAGAAGTGACAGCAGGGGGGAAAAAAGAGCTGAATTTGAAGAGTTGCAAAGGAAGTTGATGAAACATGTAAATGACATTCTGAGTAAGTAAGAAAGAGGAAGTATCAACTAGCAAGAAAGCTAAAAATACATTTCTTACCTTCCTTGACACTACTGAGCATGCAGCAAATACCGAATGATGTCACTGAAACTATTATATTGAACACTGTTCACATGTTCAGCACTAAAACACATTCTTTTGAAGCTACATTTTCCCTTAAAGCAGGTCAAATTGCAATATCACTGTGGACAATAGAAAGCAGTGGTACCATGAAATTGTGACATATACCTTATTTGTGTATAAAATTGGCAATAAAACTGATTCAAATTCTGATTTCAAAAATAGAAAGCTGAACAATTTATGTATGCATTGGAATTTTCTCCCATTGTTACAAGAATGGAATTCAAAGTTAAAGTCTGTTAGAAAATAGCTGTATCTAATTTCACAGCTTCATGTTAAAGTTTTGCATTTTGCATAAAAACCTTGATTTGCATTGCAAATCATGAACAACAAAGTCATGCTGTGAGGTGATGAAACCTGACATTGTCAATACCCTAAACTAAAGCTTCATACTAAAGGCTACTGGACAAATCTGAAGTGTCTCTACCCTGCATGCCTTTAATGACTGTGTGTGTTTGTGTCATTTCATCTATTTAGAGTAAAAATAGGATGACTAGGGACAAGGAAAAAGAAATGGTTTCCTGGTGATTTCATTGAAATATTTTGCTATTGAAGACTGATTAAAAGCAGATGCAGTAACAAGCTGGTCACAGTTAAGTGACCTTTTCCTATTTAATAATATGGTCCATCAAAAAAGGTGCAGGCCCAAAGTGGGTCGGTCCAGATGAATTCTGAATCTATGTGGGCCACGCAAACCCAGACTTATCCCGCATGTATCTCAAGTGGATGTGCCCACACAGTTACAGTAAAGCTGTAAGGAGCAGAAATAGCAAAAGTAGATCAGTTTGAATACCTGGGTCAATCATCCAAAGCAACAAACAGCACACAAGAAAATTGAAGAGTGTGCAGGCAGGCTGAAGTGGGTGGAGAGTGTCTGGGGTGATTTGTGAAATAAGGGCAGCACCAATAGTGAAAAAGGGTGAAAGGGAAGGTTACAAGATAGTCGTGAGACCTGCTGTGATGTATGGTTTGGATGCAGCAGTTCTGAAAAAAAAGACAGTAGCCAGAAGTAGACAGGAAGATTTTTTTTGGGTGTGTGGAGTGACCAGGATGGACCGAATTCAAAATGAGTATAACACAGGAGTACATCAGAGTGACAACTCAGGTTAACCAGTTTGGAGACAAAGTTAGAAAGGCAAGGTTGAGATGGTTTTGACATGTACAGAGGAGAGGTAGTGGATATAGTGGAAAAAAGAGGTTGAATATGAAGCTGCCAGGTAGGAGGAAAAGAGGAAAACCACAGACAAGATTCATGGATGCAGTGAATGAGGACATGTAGAGGGTTGGTGTGATGTTAGGGATAGGGTAGAGGCACATGAGATATTGAACTGGGACAAGGACAAAGAATATGTCAGAAGCACATACATTTAGAAATTAAGGGTAAAAAACAAGTGAGAAGAAAGTTTGCTTAGAAGAAAACCTATCATATATTGTCATATGGACCTTCACAAACCGAGCTAGTAGTGTCTGTTTCTCTGAGCAGCCACTGGTCCCACGTGGTGATATGTGGTAAAAACCACTGCTTTTTTTCTGATATTTGGTGTTGTAGACATTAAATTAGTACACTTTTGATATTTAAACTATGATTTACCATATGATAATGATACTGAACAAAACTGAGATTTTCCCTTTGGAATGCCCATTACTCGTAAATGTCTATAGGGTGAAAGTAAAATTCAGTTTAATTCCAAAAATATTTAAAAAAAAACATCAGCTATAAAGAAACCCTGTTTATTTATTTTTCCTGGAATGATACCAGAAAATACATGTGCAAGTAAAAAATCATTTGCAATAAGGCAGCCTTTACTGTTATTAGTGACACCACAGCCTTTAGTGATTCACAATGTGCTTTAATATAAAATAATTTTCAAACCAGTTCAGTTACAATAAAGCTAAACACTGTATGTGCAGTCAACATAACAGCGCCTTAAAAAACTAAACTAATGCAAGATGAGTTTCATTTAAAACCTAGATCGGATATGCAGACTGGTGAATATGTGACAAAACAGCAATTTTCTGTTGTTTTACCTCTGATCTCTGAAAGCAGGTGGAGAAGAGACAGTTGATCTACTGTCTGTCTTCCACTTTTTCTGGACTTTCTTTACTGCATCATTATTTCAATTTTCACTCTCAGAAGTGCCCCAACAGTGAAAAATGTAAAAATGCGTTATTATCATATCTTACATGCTCTGGTGGAAAGATAAACCCCTTGCCACAAACATTTTGTTTATTGAAATACAAAGAAAACTTCAAACTAAAGTGGAACTTTTAAAATCTTCACACTTAATACATTCACATACATTCTTTAGTCTCAGTCGTTGTCTTATCTTATACATTGTGTTATACCTGCGCTTAAAAATAAAGAATGTTTCTAGGTTTATATTACATTATACATTCCAAAAACACACACAAAGGCACTTCTTGAGGTATTGGTAGTTGTGTGTAAGCTAGGTGCTGGTGCTACGTGTCTCACTGCTTGTCTTAGTAACTGCGGTTTTAGCCTTTTTCAGTGACATCATAAACCACAGGAAGATGAAGAAACCTGCATGGCACAAGAGAGCGAGAGAAACAACTGTTTAGGCTGTGTACTGGAGATGCAATGAGTATGCACATTTGAAAATGAAAGTATTAAATTATCTGTGTGTCAGAATCTGCAGGAGGTGCAGATTGTAGGTTGTGAAGCACCAAAATGCAGCCATGTGGAGACAGAGTGCGTTAAACCTAAAGTTAGTCATTTATTGAGTGAGTACAAAAGGAAAATGAAGTCTATAAATCTAGAATTTAGAAAAACACACTAACTAGAGCATGAAGCTCAGGAGAGACGCAAGACTTATCATTTGAGCATATTTGTTTTCTCTCTTATAAAAAACTCAAGCACCATGTATAATAGAAAGTGCTTTCCCTTAAACAGAAAGGCATTGGAAACAATGTTATCCCACTCCTAAGTCCGATGTCATTATCTGTTTCCGGGTTCAAACTCCTCCTTTTCCCAAACTCAAAAAAACAGAGTTAAAAACTATCTATTCATCTTTAATCAAATGATAAATGTGGTTGGTTTAACAATAAAATTTAACATCCAGATGTCTGTAAAAAACAGGATTTATGAAGTTTAATGGAGTTGGAAGTTAGCAGAAAGTTAGCTCTCTAGTTTCCGTTTAAAGATGATATAGCATGTTCTGACTGAGGGATTTCTGAAAAATTAAAATGTACAGTTCAGCTGTCACTTTGGACATAAATGAAGAAAAGCAACTAAACAGCAGCAACATTTGTAGGGTTAATGAAGTTGAGCTAGCTGGTATATCATGGTGTGCTACGTGGTGGCTAGCTACAGAGCTATGGTTAGGATAATATAAACACAAGAACGCTAAGAGAGGGCAAAGACAAATACAATCGCACGGCAGGAAAAAGATGCTGAAAACAGACCAAACATCAGTCAGGAGAACACCTGAGATGATTCGTCTCAAGCACGAGGTTAGTCATTAATGCACTGCTGCATGGTTTGGATTGCTTGCTATGAAAAATGTATGATTCTCACCTTCATGTACCCATTCATATGTTTGTTAGCCTCAGAGTGATTCCTTTTTGACCAGTTCAAATATTTGGTGTCTGGCAAACCATGAGCCGTTGGACTGTAGTTACATCGTAAGGCTTTAAAAACTGAGCTTTAGATGCAGATAAACAGTGTTACTAAAAACCCAGTAATAAAAACCCAGAGATGGTGACAGACCTTGCAGTGAGTTCAGCATGCAGAAGAGGTAGAGACCAGGAGTGTTCAGGTATCCAAAAGAGAAGAAGACCAGGCCCCAGGTAATGCCGGGCAGAGTCATGACTCCCACCAGGGTGCAAATGTCTTTCTTGGCTCTGTCACGGTTACTCTGCCCAAACTGATTGGTCAAATATAAAATAACAAATATGATTATATACAATCTAGCACAGTTAGAGAAATGTGTTTGTCTATATCAATTTAAGTATGTGTTTTTAGTAAATGATTAAAATATAATACAGTGCTCAAAAGAATTAAAGGAACACTTTGATAACACAACAGACCTGGGGGATTACTGAGCTCCTGGGAGCATCGGATTGTTGTTCTATTATATTTAGGTCAGACAAGTATGGGCCAGTCAATTGTATCAAATTCTGCATCCTTCAGGAACTGCCTGCATTTTTTCACCAAATGATGCCAGACATTGTCATGCACCATGAGGAACCCAGGACACACTGATCCAGTTTAGGGTTTGACAATGGGGCTGAAGATTTTATCCTGACACCTAATGGCAGTCAATTGTTGTTAATTTCATTAACATCAAAGCATCTGAAAGTGATTAACCACTCCCTCTAGTAGTTAACTGACCAGCTCGATATCCCAGAAGTTCACTTAAATGAAATAAACCCCTTCAAGGAAAAAAAACCCTGCACTATATTGTAGTGGATGTCACCTAGCCTTTATCTGTTTTGTATAATAGTCCAAAGGTGAGGTAGAGAGTAGTGGGTAACAGGCTGAAGGGGACTGCAGAAACTTTAACTGTCAGGTTAAGTATTATCAAGTAGAGATTGGTTTTTATATTATTGTTTGTAATTATTGATAAATTATTGATAAATCAACTTTAATAGTCCAAAGGTGAGGTAGAGTGTAGTGGGTAACAGGCTGAAGGGGACTGCAGAAACTTTAACTGTCAGGTTAAGTATTATTGTTAGGTTAAGTACCTGTTCATGTGTCTAACCGTTTTTCCCCACTCGGCGACACACCCGCCGGGGGTCAAACTCTGGTAATTGGTGATTCTGTTCTCAGACATGTGAAGCTAGAGACACCGGCAACCATAGTCAATTGTCTTCCAGGGGCCAGAGCAGGCGACATTGAAGGAAATTTAAAACTGCTGGCTAAGGGTAAACGTAAATACAGTAAGATCATAATTCACGTCGGCAGTAATGACACCCGGTTACGCCAATCGGAGGTCACTAAAATCAATATTGAATCGGTGTGTAACTTTGCCAAAACAATGTCGGACTCTGTAGTTTTCTCTGGTCCCCTCCCCAATCAGACCAGGAGTGACATGTTTAGCCGCATGTTCTCCTTAAATTGCTGGCTGTCTGAGTGGTGTCCCAGAAACGATGTGGGCTTCATAGATAATTGGCAAACCTTCTGGAGGAAACCTGGTCTTGTTAGGAGAGACGGCATCCATCCCACTTTGGATGGAGCAGCTCTCATTTCTAGAAATATGGACAAATTTATTAAACCCCCCAAAATATGACTATCCAGAGTTGGGACCAGGAAGCAGAGTTGCAGTCTTACACGCCTCTCTGCAGCTTCTCTCCTCCTGCTACCCCCCCAAAAACCCATCTCCATTGAGACTGTGTCAGCTCCCAAAAAGACAAAAAACAAACCAAAAACCAGCAATAAACAACTTAAACATAAAAAATCACAAAGAAAGAACAATACAGTATCCACATCTGAACCAAAGAGTAAAACAGTGAAATGTGGATTATTAAATATTAGGTCTCTCTCCTCCAAGTCTCTGTTAGTACATGACTTAATAATTGATCAACAAATCGATTTACTCTGCCTTACAGAAACCTGGTTGCAGCAGGATGAGTATGTTAGTTTAAATGAATCAACACCCCGAGTCATTCTAACTACCAGAAACCTCGAAGCACAGGCCGAGGGGGCGGTGTGGCAGCAATTTTTCACACCAGTCTATTAATTAACGAAAGACCAAGACAGACTTTTAATTCATTTGAAAGCCTGATGCTTAGCCTCGTCCACCCCAGCTGTAAAACTCAGAAACCAGTCTTACTTGTTATCATCTATCGTCCACCTGGGCCTTACACAGAGTTTCTCTCTGATTTCTCAGACTTTTTATCTGATTTAGTGCTCAGCTCAGATAAAATAATTATTGTGGGTGATTTTAACATCCATGTAGATGCTAAAAATGACAGCCTCAACATCGCATTTAATCTGTTATTAGACTCAATTGGCTTCTCTCAAAATGTAAAAGAACCCACCCACCACTTTAATCACACTCTAGATCTTGTTTTAACATATGGCATAGAAACTGGACATTTAACAGTGTTTCCTGAAAACCCTCTGCTGTCTGATCATTTCCTGATAAAATTTACATTTACAATAATTGATTACACAGCAGTGGAGAGTAGACTTTATCAAAGTAGATGTCTTTCTGAAAGTGCTGTAACTAAGTTTAAGAATATAATCCACCCACTGTTATCATCTTCAATGCCCTGTACCAACATAGAGCAGAGCAGCTATCTGAACGCTACTCCAACAGAGGTCGATTATCTTGTTAATAATTTTACCTCCTCACTACGTACGACTCTGGATACTGTAGCTCCTGTGAAAACTAAGGCCTCAAATCCAAAGTCCCTGACTCCGTGGTATAATTCTCAAACACGTAGCCTAAAGCAGATAACTCGTAAGCTGGAGAGGAAATGGCGTGTCACAAATTTAGAGGATCATCATTTAGCCTGGAGAAATAGTTTGCTGCTTTATAAGAAAGCCCTCCGCAAAGCCAGAACATCTTACTATTCGTCACTGATTGAAGAAAATAAGAACAACCCCAGGTTTCTCTTCAGCACTGTAGCCAGGCTGACAAAAAGTCAGAGCTCTACTGAGCCAACAATCCCTTTAACGTTAACTAGTAATGACTTCATGAACTTCTTCACAAATAAAATTTTTATCATTAGAGAAAAAATTACCAATAATCATCCCACAGATGTAACATTATCTACAGCTACTCTTAGTACCATCGATGTTAAGTTAGACTCTTTTTCTCCAATTGATCTTTCTGAGTTAACTTCAATAATTAATTCCTCCAAACCATCAACGTGTCTTTTAGACCCCATTCCTACAAAACTGCTCAAAGAGGTCCTGCCATTAATTAATGCTTCAATCTTAAATATGATCAACCTATCTCTAATAATCGGCTATGTACCACAGGCCTTCAAGGTGGCTGTAGTTAAACCTTTACTTAAAAAGCCATCTCTAGACCCAGCTGTCTTAGCTAATTATAGGCCAATCTCCAACCTTCCTTTCATATCAAAAATCCTTGAAAGAGTAGTTGTCAAACAGCTAACTGATCATCTGCAGAGGAATGGCTTATTTGAAGCGTTTCAGTCAGGTTTCAGAGCTCATCACAGCACAGAAACAGCTTTAGTGAAGGTTACAAATGATCTTCTTATGGCCTCTGACAGTGGACTCATCTCTGTGCTTGTCCTGCTAGACCTCAGTGCTGCATTCGATACTGTTGACCATAATATCCTATTAGAGCGATTAGAACATGCTGTAGGTATTACAGGTACTGCACTGCAGTGGTTTGTATCATATCTATCTAATAGACTCCAATTTGTACATGTAAATGGAGAGTCCTCTTCAGACACTAAGGTCAATTATGGTGTTCCACAGGGTTCAGTGCTAGGACCAATTCTATTTACATTATACATGCTTCCCTTAGGCAGCATCATTAGAAGACATAGCATAAATTTTCACTGCTATGCAGATGACACGCAGCTCTATCTATCCATGAAGCCAGGTAACACAGACCAATTAGTTAAACTGCAGGAATGTCTTAAAGACATAAAGACCTGGATGGCCGCTAACTTTCTGCTTCTTAATTCAGATAAAACTGAGGTTATTGTACTCGGCCCTGAAAATCTTAGAAATATGGTATCTAAGCAGATTCTTACTCTGGATGGCATTACCTTGGCCTCCAGTAATGCTGTGAGAAACCTTGGAGTCATTTTTGACCAGGACATGTCCTTCAACGCACATATTAAACAAATATGTAAGACTGCTTTCTTCCATTTGCGCAACATCTCTAAAATTAGAAATATCCTGTCTCAGAGTGATGCTGAAAAACTAGTTCATGCATTTATTACTTCCAGGCTGGACTACTGTAATTCTTTATTATCAGGATGTCCTAAAAACTCGCTGAAAAGCCTTCAGCTAATCCAAAATGCTGCAGCAAGAGTACTGACAGGGACTAGAAAGAGAGAGCATATTTCTCCTGTTTTGGCTTCCCTTCATTGGCTTCCTGTTAAATCCAGAATTGAATTCAAAATCCTGCTCCTCACATACAAGGTCTTAAATAATCAGGCCCCATCTTATCTTAATGACCTTGTGGTACCATATCACCCTATTAGAGCACTTCGCTCTTGCACTGCAGGCCTACTTGTTGTTCCTAGAGTATTTAAAAGTAGAATGGGAGGCAGAGCCTTCAGTTTTCAGGCCCCTCTTCTGTGGAACCAACTTCCAGTTTGGATTCGGGAGACAGACACTATCTCTACTTTCAAGATTAGGCTTAAAACTTTCCTTTTTGCTAAAGCATATAGTTAGGGCTGGACCAGGTGACCCTGAATCCTCCCTTAGTTATGCTGCAATAGACGTAGGCTGCCGGGGATTCCCATGATGCATTGAGTTTTTCCCTTCCAGTCACCTTTCTCACTCACTATGTGCTAATAGACCTCTCTGCATCGAATCATATCTGTTATTAATCTCTGTCTCTCTTCCACAGCATGTCTTTCATCCTGTTTTCCTTCTTTCACCCCAACCGGTCGCAGCAGATGGCCGCCCCTCCCTGAGCCTGGTTCTGCCGGAGGTTTCTTCCTGTTAAAAGGGAGTTTTTCCTTCCCACTGTCGCCAAAGTGCTTGCTCATAGGGGGTCATATGATTGTTGGGTTTTTCTCTGTATTTATTATTGTGCTATCTACTGTACAATATAAAGCGCCTTGAGGCGACTTTTGTTGTGATTTGGCGCTATATAAATAAAATTGAATTGAATTGAATTGAAGTTGGCTTGATGCTACACTGTGATTAGGAGGGTTCCTCTCAGGGGTGATTCTAGGATCAGAGGTTTGGGGTGCTGAGCTCCCAGAGAGCTGCCCAGCCAGGCAAGATAAACTTTACTCATCATAATGAGACTTCTTCCCTGTCTCTGTCAGTTTGTGGATCCCTAAATGTCTCCAGTTGTCCCGAGTTCTCTCTGACTGTCTCCTTGGTGCATTTAAACCCCTGTTCCTCCCTGTCCTCGTCGTCTGTTGTCTTCGTCTCCATTATCAGTCATCATAATTTTACCATCTCTGTGCAAGTCTGCAAATTTCTTTATTAAATTATAAGATTCTTAAATTCATCAAGTCTCTCTGTGCCTGGGTCCTCGTCACAAAACATGACATCACTGTTTTGTACATTTTAACACAATTTAATCCCCACATTTGTGAAAAAAAAGCAAAACACTTTTTTGAAAAGTCTGTAACAAAACCATCAAATCTGATAAAGGTTATTTAAAAGCTGCAAAAGAAGAATGAATTGGAATAAAAAAATACATATCCTAACCTTAATTACTGGGGGAGAATAATGAATGATGCTCATAGTGAGTAAAAAGTAAACGGACAGAGACAGAGATTCAATTTTAATGTGTATGTATAATATAATACAGATAGATAAAAAATACACTCCAAAAACAGAAGAGTCCTTGAAATGTTCACATGTACAAAATATTAATTAAAAAAATTATAAAAATGGAGACAATTTTGCCTATGGTACAATGTATACAATGTATGAAAAGATCTTTACTGCAGATACTACTACGGCTCTGCAGATTTTTTATTTTATTTTAACCTATGTCGCCTCACCTTGAGGTTGACAAATCACTTTTTGGTGGTCAACTCTCTCAAGCAGTTTAACAGTCTGTTTTGCCTGTCACTGTTCCCTGTCTGTTTTCTTACCTGGTTCTTCCTGACCTTGTACTTTCTCCTCACGTTGCCCTCTTTCCTCTCTCCCTCATTGCACTGACAATCATATACAAATAGATTGTATTCAATTAGATGAAAAAATTACATTAATATGAAAAAAAATACTATTAAGATCACTAATGAAAAAGTCCTCTCTCAGTGTACTTTTAACCAAAAGGTAAATAACCAAACCACATGAACATCTAATAAAAGGTATAAATATTGAAACACTGATCCAACATTATTCTTGATTGACGGATCATTTGATCTTACACTTTTACCTGAATGTGGCTCCTGGGTTTAATATCGGCACATGCACATATGACAAAATAACCAGCTTCTCTCATTCCATTTCAAACAGGACACTGGTAACAACAGTAGGCTACGGACAAGTTTAAGTTTTAGATTTTAAATAGGCTCTATAAATTTCAATGGGAACAACAGGACGGTCAAATGTCACTGATTTTACTACAGAGTAGGACGGATTGTAGGGTAGCAAACATAGTTGGAAAATGTCATGGTCCTGGGTCGGTGACCCAGTGTTATTGGTTTGTATTATGACTGTTGTTTTGGGTTTCCTATGGTTTAGTGGTGTTCCCTCTGTTTGGTGTCTTCCCTGCTTGTGCATCCCCTTAGTGTAGTAGGTCTCTATGTTTAGTCCGCGTCTCTGGGTCTGTGTCATTACGTGCATGTGTTTCCTGTTTTACTTTGAAGGTCTCTGTCTTATGTCAGCGCGTTCTGTTTACGTTTCCCCTGCCCCGTCAGCTGTTATGTTTCCCAGGTGTGTTTCCCTCCTGTTTCCCATCCCCTGATTACTGGTGTGTATTTATAGTGTGTATTCACCTGTCCTCGTTGCTGGTTCGTCTGTGTTGTTCACCTCGCTCTTCCTGCGTCTCTCCGTCCGCCTCTCGGTGTATTTCCCCGTACCTC
Source organism: Oreochromis niloticus (assembly GCF_001858045.2). NCBI lineage: Eukaryota > Metazoa > Chordata > Actinopteri > Cichliformes > Cichlidae > Oreochromis > Oreochromis niloticus. The sequence continues at coordinate 36,039,618 of NC_031965.2, forward strand.
CCTGCATCTTCGTTCAGGTTTGTTTTGTTAGCTCTGCCCAGTTTAGGTTCCAGTTTCATGTTCCCCCGCCATCGCTGTTTGTTTCCACTCCTTTCAATAAATACTCACCTGCACCAGAGCTGCCGCATTTTGGGTCCTTTTCTACAAACTCCACACGTCTGCCACACCGGACGTGACAGAAAACACGTTTTCAACACTGCAGGTTACCTGGGTGTAATGTTTTTCAGCTAAAAAGAAACATGGTCTGACTCCTACCTAACTATATAAAGAGTAACTTAAGGTTAAATGCAGCTAACATGTCCTGTTTTAAGCCAGGCAGTCACACCTCCACTCCGCTGCGTCTCAGCCACCATCGCTCTGGCAGAAAGTAGGGGTAGAGTAGGGGAGAGGCGAGCTGGAACAAACCATTTTTGGAGGGGGATATCTATACTTTTGTTGTTAAAATGTTACGTCTCAACCAAGTACTGTATGCTTTTTATATTTTTAGTAGTGTGTCAAAAAAACCGGAAATATTGTCCAAAGAGTAAACGGCCCAGGTTCCTCTAATCCTTTATTTGGTCAGCAAAGCTAACAGACAACCCACCATACAGTCTTTCGTTTAAAAAGAAGCTATAAATATTAAATAATAATAAACAATAAGGGTGACTAGAGACAGTCTTTATATTTCCTGTTATATAAAACTACCAGTTGTTAGTAAGACTAATTTCTTATAGTTTTTTTTTTTTTTTTTTAGCTTTCATAGGACATTTTGACAATAGCAACACAATACTGCCCATATCTCTGTGCTTTTGCGTAAAATCCAAACACGTCTGATTGTCACCCCAAACATGATCATATTAAAGAGGAGCACCAAGCTGAACAGTCCCAATGTAGTCCCCATCTTTACATTGTTATTGGTTATATAGCATCTAAAAGAAAGGAGGTGTGCATAATACATGTTTCGGTCTCTCACACTGTGAAATTAAAAAGTGCATTCTGTAACAGAAATGTTATTGCAGGTGATTAAGATACATGTAGTAAAATATACCAGAAACTACTCAGTGTCTCAATTTTAGCAAATTAGATGTTTGGTGAAATGGGGTTTCCTGCCTGTCCCTTTTATGATACTTTTTCAGTTGAAAAATGCAAATGTAGAGAACCTCTCATGCATATACCAACAGTTAATAAATAAATGTGAATTATTATTTTTCATTTTACAAGATTGCAAATGTTTTCCTTACATTGCAGTGTTGTTGGAGTTAGACGTGTCCAGAGAGACATGGCCATAAAAGCCTCTGTCTATGATCACCACCACTGACGCAATGACTGCAGGAACACCTGAAACACAAGAACTGAACAGTTATTGAAATGATGATAATAACAGCTTCTTGTTTAAATTATTCCACTCACCCCATCCCACCACACTGAGTTTGAGCAGATATCTCTTGATGTAGATGTTGAAGACTTTGACTAAGAGAAGGTAGAGGTGGAATCCCTCCAAGGCCATCCAGCTGAAAGTGGCCAGCAGGGAGTAGTGAAGGGCAAGAGCCATGTACAAACAGAGCCCAGTAGAGGACACTGCTGCTACTGCTTGACTGGGCAGGAAGTGCAGGTTGAGGAGGATCAGTGCAATCACGAGGTTGATGTGGACCTTCATAGAAACATCTTCTCTGACTTTTCTGGCAAATACAGGAGATGTGATTCATGGTAAGTCACAACTTTCATGCAAATTGGTCATATCGTGTTTGGAAAAAGTTAGCCCAATTCCAGGAAAGGAATAAAAAATAGATAGCCTAAATAAAAAAGGAAAGAGAATACAGAATAAAGAGAATTAAGAAGCGAAATGATGAGATAAGAGAAAAAGATTTAAAATCATGGGAAAAAACATAAAAAGGATAATTAATTTACATTAAAAAGAGAGAAATGTATTTTAAAATTTCCTGGTCTGTAGATGAGACAGTGCCATTTGTGCCAGAGCCAGAAACAGGCAGCTGTGGACAAAATACAGTTCCAAAATATTTAGATTAGGAAAGAAATGGGAATAATCAATGAACCAAGCTGTAACAGCTGTAACAGAGAAATAAAGATGGTAGTCATCATGAATAGTAAAGGGTGCATTTGTAGCAGGAAAAGATGACTATTTGGAGATTTTTTTGAACTTTTGTGGCATCTAGTGGTTATATCAGGAATGACACAGAGAAGCACCAATTGCAACCATGTTTAAAAACATATTATGGTTGAACCTCACTTTTTTGCAAGAGATGATTGTTGTATGTATACTGTACAAAGGCATCTTTCTCTTTTAACAAACAGTACCACTTCGACTATACAGTAATCTCAATACTATGAAAGTCTCGAGCCACCCCTCGAGCCAGGTGGTGAATCCTTAAAAGAGGAAAATGGACAAAAGAAGAAGTGGCAGGTCAAAAAATGAACTGTATCATAGAAATCACGTTTTTAAGAAGCAGGGGCAAAAGAGCAAACACTTCACATTGCAAATAACAGATGCTTTTGCCAAAATTAGTGGCAACATTTCACTTCTCATCTGAGAAGCTTCTTCAGTTCTAAAACCAAATGGTGACGGGTCCCAGGTATTTAAACCCTAGTGGGGTTCCCTGAATAGGGGGTTAACAGGGTTAACCCACTGTTGATCTTGTGCCTCATCAAATGAAACAAGGTGTGAAAAAAAGGAATGGGTCATTATCAGGAGAGTTTTTGGGTGAAACCATTGAGAAACCTTGCCTCACACTATCATGTGACCTATTGAGATCACCTGACAGAATGTGTGAGTGGGAGTTGAGGGTTGGGATCTCAAAACTGCATTTTAGGTACCAGAGAGTTCGCGATGGTCATTCACACCATCTGATAATGGTCGTTCGCAGTGGAGAGACCTTATTCACGACCATATTCCCATTATTTTGGGAACAAATTTGCCTGGGTTTAATAACTTGTTTGGGTCAGTGTGTGGGGATGTACAGATGTACAAGCACTGCTGACGTTCCTGGGCCTGGAGCAAATTCTCTTGTGATAACCTCCCCAAATTGTGCCAATTTGCAGAGATGTGTGCAGCAGCACTGCTTTGGCATATCCATCCATTCACTTCCGCTTATCTTTTTCAGGGGTGCGAGGGGCGCCTTTCCCAGCTGTCATAGGGCAAGAGGAGGGGTACACCCTGGACAGGTCGCCTGTCTGTCACAGGGCTAACACACGGAGACAGACAACCATTCGCACTCACATTCACACCTATTCACACATACTTCTCTCTCCCTTTTACTTTGCAGACAGATGCCTCAAACTGAGGCCTGGGGGTTGTTTTGTCCCAGCAGGTAAGGGGGTCGACCGCCCGGGCCTCTACATCAGCCAGATACTGACAGAGAGAGAGAACAGATACAGCATGGTGGTAGGTAGATTCGGCCAGATGGCTCCCCAGCCTCAGTCGGGCGGTGGGGTTGTGTGGCAGAGGTGTGGTCTCTGGCTCCGCTGCAGGTGAGGGGTGGCGCAGCGAGCTTGAGGGGCAGTGCCAGGCTGGCAGGCAGAGCAGCTGTGGGGGCATCTACTAATCAAGAGACTTCTTTTTGTCAGGGACACTGCTGTAGAGGAGGGGATTTGACTGAAGAATCGTCAGTCGGGAACTTAAAAGGTCCAGCCAAAAAGTGTCATAGAAAAATAAAAACAGCGACTACAAGCACGGTCTGTCTGGGAGTGGTGACTGCGGTTCACACCAAGTTTTTCAATAAATACCCTATAAAGGATTAAATAAAAGTTAGTATTATTTAGGATGAGACTTTTTATGATGGTTAAATTTAGGGTTAAAGGACTTAGGAACAAATTAAATTCAGTGAGTTTCTTCACAAAGACGTAGAAACACATCTGTGTTTTTATGTTTGACTTTCCTCTAAACACAGAATGTCACTACTGTCGAAAACAGTAACACAGAACAACTTTTTACCAAAGCATGAGAGCCACATAGTTAAACTATATCAAACTCAGCATAAACCTGTTGGATTGTTAGCAGCATACCTGCCAACTCTGAAGCAGATCAGAAAGTGGTTGTTTAGATTACTGAAGAGAGGTTTCACATTTTATTACTGAGGTTTGTCAATATTTTGTTAATGAAATTCCCCTCAAGTCTAAAGAGATGTAACTCCTGAATTCCACTTTTTATGATAAAAAACAGTTTACTCCTACCATGAGCACAGCAAAGTATGTGAGATGGTCACAGGAACAGGTGACATTACTCTGGCCACATGTCCACAGTGTAATGCATCCATCCTCACTAAAATCTGGTGAGTTAAACAAAGAGATCAGTTATGTATAAAATGCTTTTACATCATACCAACTTTGTGATCCTGAGGAAAACCACAATCAAAAATAAAAAACCATGTTCGACATTATTTATGGCAGATGTGAAGCTTGGTTACTCACTGTTTGTTGAGAAGTTAAAGAACTGACATGAGGGTTCTTCAGTTTCCTAATGGCACAGAAATTTTTAATATTACACATACAAATTTTTTTTTTTTTACTTTTGTTGAACAAAAGATAAAATGTATTTAATAATATGATTATGTTAACAGGCATAACAACAGAACATGATAAATTAAGTTTTAGTTACATTTATTTCCTTGGTAAGGTTCATGGTGATATTGACACCCTCCTGTAGTCCCAATATGTTCTTGCCCTCCACACTCAGGCCAACCAGTCTTTCATCATACACTTCATATGGGGATCCTAAAATATCCTACAATATAACACACATTCATCTGTTGGTTTTTCCAGGAAATATTTATATAACATTTGCTGTCTATTATGAAATAAGTTTACTATGATTTCCATTTTATTAAAAGGTTGTGGTGATTCTTTTCTGGTGTACCAACCTTCCTACATCAAATATATGTCTACCAGTCAAAAGTTTTAGAACACCCCATTTTTTCCAGTTTTTTTTAAATTGAAAATTATGCAGTTTAATGTCTCATTGCATTCTGAATTGAAAGCATAGTACAAATAAGCAATTGGAGTTAAAAAAGAAATCATGGAATCAACTGACAGACCGAAATGTATTCTAAACTTTTGACTCATTAAAGTAGCCACCTTTGACAGATATAACAGGTGAACACACCCACAGCATTCTTTCTACAATAGAAATTAAAATTTCTTCAGAACGTTCTTCCCATATCAGTTGCATAAGTTCTCATAAATGTGTGGCACTTGTAGGTTGCTTTGCTTTCACTTTTCTGTCCAGTTCATCCCAAACCAGCTCGATGGGGTTCAACTCTGGAGACTGTGCTGGCCACTCCATGTTTGCCATCCTGTTCTTTTTTCCTGAGGTAGTTCTGGCATAGCTTGGACATATGTTTTGCGTGGTTATCTTGCTGTAGGATGAACCCCTGAGCTACCAGGCACATACCAGACGGTATTGCATGGAGCTGCAGAATGCTGTGGTGGCCATCTTGGTTTAGGGTGCCTTGCACTCTGTACGCTGGATCCAGCAAAACAGCCTCAGACTATTACACGTTTGACATTTGATGCCACACACTGTGGAACCATCCTGTGTGATGAACTGAAGGTTTCAAATTTGAATTAATCGATCCATAATACCTTCTTCCAGTCCTCAGTAGTCCACTGGTGGTGTTTCGTGGCCCAGGCAAGCATTTTTGGCTTAGCAATGGCTCGTCCTGTCAAACCTGCAGCTCGAAGTCTTCTTTTCACAGTTGAAACTGAGACTTGCGTACTCAGACCACTGTTAAGCTGTGCTTGAAGCTGTTGTCCTGTGAGCCACCATAACGCAGGCTGTTAACTCTCAGATACTTGTCCTCTGATACAGTTGTGGCTTTGGTTCTGCCATTTGATGGTGAAGGAAACTGTACTTACTTATACCTTGACTTTTTTTGCAATTTCTCTGACCTACATTTTAAGTATTATGATGGTCTGTCTCTCTTCTATTGCTAATTGCCTTTTTTCTCACCATTTTTGCAGCAACGCACTATTTTCTGCAGTACCATACAGTTCAACTGATGCTCATGAGGCTACGAAAGCTTTAATTTGTTAACCCATTTTGTGTTCCTTGAAAAAAAGGGCTTTTTGTACAATTCTGAAATTTGCATTATTTTTCAGTTTTTGGGTAACCTTACCATCCATCCATCCATCCATCCATCTTCATCCGCTTTATCCGAGGCCGGGTCGCGGGGGCAGCAGCCTAAGCAGAGAAGCCCAGACCTCCCTCTCCCCAGCCACCTCCTCCAGCTTATCCGGGGGAATACCAAGGCGTTCCCAGGCTAGCCGAGAGATATAATCTCTCCAGCGTGTCCTGGGTCTGCCCCGGGGCCTCCTCCCGGTGGGACATGCCCGGAACACCTCACCCAGGAGGCGCCCAGGAGGCATCCTTGTCAGATGCCCGAACCACCTCAACTGGCTCCTTTCGATGTGGAGGAGCAGCGGCTCTACTCTGAGCCCCTCCCGGATGGCCGAACTTCTCACCCTATCTCTAAGGGAGAGGCCAGCCACCCTTCGGAGGAAGCTCATTTCTGCCGCTTGTATCCGCGATCTCGTTCTTTCGGTCACTACCCACAGCTCGTGGCCATAGGTGAGGGTAGGGACGTAGATCGACCGGTAAATTGAGAGCTTCGCTTTTACACTCAGCTCCCTCTTCACCACGACGGACCGGTGCAGCGTCCGCATCACTGCAGCCGCAGCACCAATCCGTCTGTCGATCTCCCACTCCCTTCTCCCATCACTCGCGAACAAGACCCCGAGATACTTGAACTCCTCCACTTGGGGCAGGAACTCATCCCCGACCCGGAGTGGGCACTCCACCCTTTTCCGGCTGAGAACCATGGCCTCAGATTTGGAGGTGCTGATCCTCATTCCCGCTGCTTCACACTCGGCTGCGAACCGCTCCAGTGCGAGCTGGAGGCCTTCACCTGATGAAGCCAACAGAACAACATCATCCGCAAAAAGCAGAGACGAGATTCTGAGGCCACCGAAGTGAAAGCCCTCCACCACTTGGCTGCGCCTAGAAAACCTGTCCATAAAAATTATGAACAGAACCGGTGACAAAGGGCAGCCCTGGCGGAGCCCATCACCCACCGGGAACGAGTCCGACTTATTGCCGGCAATGCGAACCAAACTCTTGCAACGGTTGTATAGGGATCGAATGGCCCCTAGCAATGGGCCAGACACCCCATACTCCCGCAACACCTCCCACAGGACACCCCGAGGGACACGGTCGAATGCCTTCTCCAAGTCCACAAAACACATGTAGACTGGTTGGGCAAACTCCCATGCACCCTCAAGTATCCTTGAGAGGATAAAGAGCTGGTCCAGTGTTCCGCGACCAGGACGAAAACCGCATTGTTCCTCCTGTATCCGAGGTTCGACTAGCGGATGAACTCTCCTTTCCAGCACCCTGGCATAGACTTTCCCAGGGAGGCTGAGGAGTGTGATCCCCCTGTAGTTCCTTACCTTTTTATTTATTTATTTGTTTTTAACCTCTGGCAGTTTGCCACTTACCTTGGTATCATTTCAAGCTATTCAATGGACTTGAAGAACTTGAATTGCAATAAATAACTGGAAAAATTGGGGTATTCTAAACCTTTTGACTGGTACATTTTGGTATATAAGCAGCAACATATATGGTATATAAGCAGTGCTTTACTACAAAACCTTGGGGCTTGAAATTCATGTGGTTGTTACTTAAGCTGTGCTAGTTCTGTAGAGGTCTGCACTGAGAAAAGATTGCCTCTGCAATCTAAGACAAATATTTTGCATGTTTATAACTGTGGCTCCATTTCTCAAGGGTGTACAATGAGTATATGTTTGTATAGCATCGGCCTGCAGTAAGAAACCAAATAGTTTGAATTGTGTCATCCTGTCTACTCCACTGTAAGGGATGCATGTAGATATTGGTGGAACATTTGGGGATTGATGAAAGTCCATCATCAAGAAAGTGAGAGAAAGATTTCTTATGAAATTAAAACAGGGTAACAAATAAGGCTCATGTGTTGCCCTTTTTAAAAATGAAAAAGACATCTCTAACCTGGTTTGTTTCAGGCCACTTAATCATGCAGAACACAATCTTGTTCGGTCCAGCAGTCAATTCTCTCGGCAGTTGAACACTGTGCTGTTTTGAAGAGGCTCATATGATATTATCTAGATTCATCACCACAATACCAAAAAACAAGAAGAGCAACATTACATGTGAACACCTGCAATAACACAATGAACTCAACTAAGGTTGAGGTTTTGTGTTCCAGAACAAACTAAAATATAAACTGACAGTGATGATTAGGACAATAGTTAAATGTTAATTAGCATATTCCTAAATGTGTATACTAAATATCTTGGGAATCCATCAATGCTGTTTAGATATTTTAGTCAAAATTATGCCAAATTTGCAAAGGCAATCCCAATGTTAAACAACCCATCCTGTTTCTTTACAGTGGCAACACATATTTTAATCTTTTTTTTTTTCTTAAACCTGTCCCGTTTGGTTCTTTTGCCATCAGAATTATTGTCTAAAGGCGAAGAAAGATGCCCAACGGATTTACTTTACCAAATGGACCATCCCAGCCTTGCCGTAATGGTCCATTTGATTCACCTTTTATTGTTTATTTTATTTTCACTTGCTGAATACGGGACAGACTTGACTGGGGGAAGGAAAGGGGAGAAAGAAAGAGGGAAAGAAAAACAGCGGGGAAGAGGGACGGGGGAAAAGGGCAAAAAACCAAAAACCAAGAGAATAAGCAGACAAAAAATACATATATCGATCACCTGGATCACCTGTTGAGAAAGAAAGAAGAAAGCAAGCAGAAGAAAACGAGAGTAATAAACATCATCACAATGATCTATGGGAATATGACAGTAAATACTAAATATTAAACATTATTGTGCAGCACGTAAGATCGACAGCGCACAGTGTGCTTTGAGGTAAGAGCCAAAAAGGGTGTAGTTTGTGTGTGATCACCTGTGTGTACACCTGTGAGCATGGACGCGCTTGTTTTTTTTTGTTTTTTTTAAAGGTTCCTTCATGTAATGATCTGCTAGAGGGTGTGGGGGGCCACTGCCCCGTCCTCCAGGGCATGACGCAGGTATGGAGGAGATCAAAACTCCAGACGTCCAGAGGCCCCCAGAACACAAGAGACCAAGGAAGACCAACAGAGGGGCAGCCGCGTCACTATCCCAGAAAGAGCTGAGGAGAGTCCCAGATGAGTGGTCACTCAGCAGCCGCGGAGCAGAAGCCGGGGTGGTTGCAGTGACGTGCCCGTGAGCTCCGCCGGCAGCCAGCTGTGCCTGAGTGACCGAGCTCCAGGCCGAGAGGCCGAGGGCACCCCGCCTCATTTTAATCATATTTTAATCTAAGAATGATTCAAAGTATGGATGCACATGATTTTAAAGCATATCACCTAGCAGGTCCAGACTAAAATATTTTGATATTGCCAGTTATGCTGGTAAACATTTAGCACAGTGGTTTTAATTACTCTGAAATCCAATTTTCTTTTAAAATACCTCATTATCACTGACATAAATGTCGAGGCCTTCAAAGGTACCAGTGGGTGTATACACGAGGGCAACAACGTTGTCAGAACTTATTGATGAGTTGGTCTCGTTTACTTCTTCCTTCCCTAGAAACTCTTGTAGACTCTTAATAGCTCTTGTGGAAAAACACAAGAAAACATTATTATGCCTTATTTTGATATAAATCCTTATATTAAATTCATACCATAGAGCATCTTAAATAAGTGTTTTACTCCCACATGTTTCATCAAAGAGTTTTTACAAATACAAAGCTCCAAACAATTAAAAAAGTATACACTAATGTAGAATTGAAGGTTTACTTGATAGCCTGTCTACGTTTTCCACATTCCAAAATGTTGTCTACATGGTTCATACAGCAACAGGAATCACCTGTAAAATAAAATAAATAACACATATACACATTTTCACTAAATTCAAGTTATTAAATAATTTAAAAGTCATACAAAAGGTATGTGTCAAAGGAAAATCGTGTATATGTGATCAGCTACATGAAATGAATTCTTTTATTGATCACTAAGCAAACCACATGTCTACATGACTTTTCACCTAATAACTTTTGACATGAACTCTTCTGTGATAAACAACTTACAGCTTCCTCCTAGAACATACAGATTTAGAAAAGGGGAACCTCAGCTCTGAGTTCTGAGAATAACTCTGTTATCTTTGTACATACAAAGATAACCTGCCTGCCTACCTGCCTGCCTCAGCCAGCCATGTTCAAACTCATTCACCATGTTTTGGAGTCAGACCAAGTTAACACGGTTTGAGCTGCACCTCAGGTAACTGTTTTGGGTGTGGCTTCACCCCTGGACTTTGCTGCTCAACAGTCTGCTCGGGACTCCGCGGCTCCCACGCTGCTGTCTGTTCCTGCTGGGGGTTCTGGAGAACTGCTCCAGTCGTCTTCTGTCTTCGCTGGAGGGCCCGAGGGGCCCGTTCAGCCACCTGTTCCTGCTGGTGGGTCCGAGGCAAGGTTATTATCGTTAACGAAAACTAACGAAATAACGAAAACTAGAAGTGAAAAAACATTTTCGTTAACGGAAATAAAAATAAAAACAAAAAAAGGAAAACTAACTAAAACTGTAATGAGTGTTCACAAAACTAACTAAAATTAACTGAATTTATAGCAAAAATGTGTTTAGTTTTCGTTGATGTGTGTGTGTCATACAATAGTCAAGGGTGAAAAAGAAGTTTAGTTTCCAGGTTTTTTTCTTGCTGTGTCTTATTATGCCAGCAGGTGGCAGTACGTTAGTCGAGTCGTCTGTGTCGCTGCTCCGTCCACGCGCAGAATCATGTCAGGAAAAGTCTGGAGAAAGCGCCAGAGTCCAATTTGGGATTACTTTGAATATGACTGTGTTTTGGATAAAGCAAGTGTCTTGTAGTGGAAAGAGACAAATTATGAGGGACATTTCTAAAAGGAAAAAAATCCCACAAACCTTAAAGTGCACTTGAAAAGCTTACACAAGAAGGCTAACCTAGCTTACCTTGAGAAGGTAAGGGAGCACACTCAACCCTCATCCCCAGAAACAGAAGCTAACACCAGGCAAGGCAGCGTGATGCATCCTGAGACAACAGGACTGGGATATCTACATAACGGTGTGAGTCAATTGCCTTAACACCCGGTGCTGCAAGAGTTAATAGTCTCATTGGGGCCAAGATATACATTTTATAGTTGCCTGGTGTCAACGGTTGTTCATCTGCCTTTATTTATTTATTTATTTAAAGAACCCATAGGTGGGAATGTGAGTTGTCTGTCTCTGCGTGTTAGCCTTGCGACAGACAGGCGACCTGTGCAGGGTGCAGAGTATGGTAGCTGGAATAGCAACATACCCAAGGATAAGCAGAAGAGAATGACTGATATGATGAAACTGGGATTTTGTTACACTTAATTATTGCAAACAGAACTAAAACTATAACTGAAACTAATCAAAACTAAACTGAAACTAAGGATTTTCAAAAAAATAAAAACTAAACTAAACTAGCAAACAAATGGTAAAAACTAATTAAAACTAATATAAAATTGAAAATCTGAAGTCAAAACGAAATAAAAATAAAAACTAATGAAAATTGCAAAACTATTAAAACCCTGGTCCGAGGGGCTCGTCCGGATTTCATCTGTTGTTCCCGTTGGGGGTTCTGGAGAACCGCACCAGCATTTGTTTGTCTCTGCTGGAGGGACCCAGGGGCCTGTCCAGCCGTCTGTTCCTGCTTGGGGTTCTGGAGAACCGCTCCAGCCGTCTTCTGTCTCCGCTGAAGGGTCTGAGGGGCCCATTCAGCCTTCTGTCTCCACTGGAGGGTCCGAGAGCCCTGTCCAGCCTTCGTCGCCTGCAGCGCCACCAGCTGCGGCTTCCACGCCGTCGCCTGCAGCGCCACCAGCTGTGGCTCCCACACTGTTGCCTGCAGTGCCACCACCTGCTCCTCCATCTGCGGCTCCCACGCCGTTGCCTGCAGCGCCACCTCCTGCAGTTTCCACACTGCTGCCTGCGGTGCCACCACCAATTCCGCCGCCTGTGGTTGCCGTGCTGCTATCTGTTGCTGCTTCATCTCTGCCTGAGGTCTCCGCATGGGCTGGTTCCGCTTCTTCTGCACCAGAGGTCTCGGCGCCATCTGGTTCCGCCTCACCCCATCCTGCTTCGTCTGCGCCAGAGGTCTCCACATCGGCTGGTCCTGCCTCGTCTGCGCCAGAGGTCTCCACATCGCCTGGTCCTGCCTTGCCTGGTCCCGCCTTGCCTGGTCCTGCGGCGGCAACGCCGCCGTCCGGTCCACATCCTGCACCTCAACATCACCGGGTTCCTTCCAGGCCTCTGGTTAGACGTCATCGCTGTCATGGACGGCCCCCTGAACTACGTCGCCGCCGCTGCCTCCCGCACGGCCGGCCTCCTGACCGGCTCCGTCGCCGCCGCTGCCTCCCGCACGGCCGGCCTCCTGACCGGCTCCATCGCTGCCGCTGCCTCCCGCACGGCTGGCCTCCTGGCCTGCTCTGTCGCTGGCTTCGCAGTCGGCCTCCTGAACTGTCTTTTGGACTTTTGCGTTGTTGACCTCCAGGCCGGCCCCCTGAACTCCCTGGTTCTGGACTCTTGAGCCGTCGACCTCCGGGCCGGCCGACTGAACTGCCCGGGTTTGGACTGTTATGCCTTCAGCCTCCGGGCCTTCCCCCTGAAATTTTTTAGGAGTGTTTTCCTGGCCGCCTGCGCCTTTTGTGAGCCTTTTTTTTTTCTTTTTCTTTTTTTTCTATTTTTTGTTCTTATGTTAGTTTCTGGGCTCCTGTGTTCCCTGTTTTGATTTCCGGCTCCGTGTGTTCAGATAGTTGGGGAGTGGCTGCAATCACGTCATTGTAAGATGGTGAAAAATGTACCCTTAGACGCCCTCCTTGATTCCGAGATGGTCTTTCCTTTTTCTCACTGCCAAATATTAAAAGAAAAAACACATGTAAACTTAAGATAACATTTATTTTAGGAACACGCTTCATGACTGGTTCTGACACGTGTCACAAATATCAATAACAGAATATACACTCCATAAAAAAGTCTTGATGCATGCTCAATCATCTAAGTAAGGACATTCCAAAAGGTTGATTATGTTCATCTGGATGTGGCATTTTCAGTGGGAGAAATGTTTCATCACTCATCCAAGTGACTTCTTCAGTGTTCAGCCTGAACAGTATGAACACTAAATTTGCACAACAACCTAAAATAGCACCACTGACAAACAAATGGCGGTGAGGTCAGTTTCATGATTATTAATACTTAAATTGTCATGACCATTAATCAATAGCCAAGATACCATTCACAGAGATTTGGGGAATGGCTGCAATTAGAGCACTGTAAGGTGGTGAAAGAGATGGTCCTTCCCTTTTCATGTAAATAGCATCCTTGACTCCCCATGGTACACATTGCAACTGATCGATGGTTGAGACAATTTGCATATTAATGATCATGAAACTGACCTCTAGCCCATTGTTAGTCTCCGTCTTTATGCAATTGTACTGTTTATAAGGTTGGGAAAACCTGCAGTCAGCTGAGACTGAAGAAGTCGCTTGGATGAGTAACGAAACGTTTCTCCCACTAAAAACCACGTCTAGATGAACAGAATCAACTTTTTGGGATTTCCTTTCCTGGATAATTGAGCATGCATCTACATGTTGTGACAATAGTTTGATCTCATAGATGAGAGCAGTATTCAGGCACTATATACATTTATGTATATAAGTTTGTACTTCTTTAAAGTAACACTTTTGGAGTGCAATTCCTGTTTAAAAGGTGTTTAATGTGACCAAGTAAGGAAAATATTGCGTGCAAGCTGTGATGAGTAATGTGGATGCTTTATCTAAATGTCATTAGCCCTATGTTAGTGACTTTTTAACTGTGTTGTTCCATCAGAAATATAATTTAAAAGAATTCACAGCTTTGGGTGAATGTTATAAGAAACGATTTGGTAGAGACCAACATGCAATCTTCTGTTATGTATGTTGTGTTTTTAATTGTCTATTGTCTATCAGTTATCCTTGGTAGTATGGATTGATTACTAATGGGCAATTACAGGTAATTTCTTTAAAAAAGTAATGCTGGTCAGTCATGGCAAAAAACCAACAGTAACATAGAACTGCTATTTTGTTGTGTTTCAGAGTAATAAATCTCAATGTCTACCTGGATGAACATTGTCTTGCTTCAGTGTGTAACATAATCTGGCAAGCCAGCAGTCAGGAGTAAGTGACCTAAGACAACTGGATCAATTGATGGCTTTTTAAGTAACAGTTAAGTAACTACTGCCAGCCTGTTCACCAACAATGAAAGAGTCATTGTTTTGAGGTAATTACTTCTCTATGGGTGAACATATGTAGATATAGTTGATCTGAATATTCTTTGAAATACAACCAACAAGAAGGAATCATTTAATGACCATAAATATATTTATATTAATAAAGTATTTTTATATATCAGTAATCAAACAAATGCCTTAGCTGACTTTTTTAAGTGTAAAGGTCCATTACAAGTAATGCCTTTAAAGTGTTACGCAGGCCAGACATGTAATGATAGTTATGGAAGCCAACAGTAACTAAGATGCTATTTTGCTATGTTTCAGAGTAATAAACCTGCCAGGGTCCTGGGTTTTTTGACCCAGTGTTTTGAGTTTCCTGTGTTTTTGTCATTATGAATTATATATTAAGTCCTCTGTGTTAGTCTTTAGTTATTCTATAGGGTCTAGTTTCCTCTGTTCCTTGTTTAGTAATTTTCCCTCTGTGTAGTTGACCTCTGTGTGTCTAAGTGGACATAGTGATGTGAGTATTGCTTTGTTCCCACTCCTTGTGTTCTGTGTTTCCTCATCCCGTCATGTGCTCCTCCATGTTTTCTTTCTCCCTCCAGGCTGTCTCTGTGTACTTCCTGTTTTACTTTGAAGGTCTGTGTCTCATGTTAGTGTATTCTGCTTTGCTTCCTTTCTCGTCAGTTCTGATTTCTCCCAGCTGTGTTTCTCTCCTGTTTCCAATTCCCTGAATCACCCTGTGAATATATAAGCCCTGTGTTTTCACCTGCTGTTTGCTGGTTTGTCTGTGATGTCTTCCCGAGCCTCCCTGTGTTTCCTCCACGTTCCTTCCTGTGTTCCTTCCTGTGTTCCTTCCTGTGTTCCTTTACATGTCATCCCGTGAGTTTTGCCTTAAGTTTCATATGTTTAGGTTTTCCCAGTTTAGTTATTTCTTAGTTCCTGTCCTCACCCTCTCCACTTAAACTCACTCCTCTACAAACCTCTGCCTGCACTTGGGTCCTTACTTCACCTTCACACGTCTGCCATCGCAGCCATGACAAAACCTCAATGTGCACTTGAACAAACATTATTGTCTTCTTTCGGTGTATAACACATGCATAAATATGACCATATATCAGTGTGTATTTTGTAATTCTTTTAATTTTCTTTCACGTTTTGTAAAACATGAAAGCTATTACTTTCATGCACTGATGATGTCTTAAAGAAGTCTTATGGAATTTGGTGATAAAAATTACACTTCTTTTGAGATAATACTTTTGAGATAAAACTTTATTGTTGTGTGTTTAGCACTCAATTATATTAAACAATGCATGAAGACGAACAATAAAGTGAAATAAAACCTAGCAAAGAAAAATTACCCCCCAAAAAGCCTTTTAAAAACCCTTATCTCTTTTAGAGTATACAGGGTGGGCCATTTATATGGATACACCGTAATAAAATGGGAATGGTTGGTGATATTAAAGTCCTGTTTGTGGCACATTAGTATATGTGAGGGGGCAAACTCCTCACGATGGGTGGTGAACATGGTGGCCATTTAGAAGTCGGCCATCTTGGATACAACTTTTGTTTTTTCAATAGGAAGAGGGCCATGAGACACATCAAACTTATTGGTAATGTCACATGAAAAACAATGGTGTGCTTGGTTTCAACGTATCTTTATTCTTTATGCTGATTGTGTGACACTGTCACACAATCAGCATCGATCTCCGCCCAAAAATACACAAGCAGTTGTTTTTATAACATCAGGGTATTATTACGCCCCCTCATGCGTCAAAGCAGATACATTACATGCATAAGTTTCAAAACCACAACTGTTCTGTTGACAACTTTTGACACATTTGAAAAGAACATTTTCTCCATCTCCACGCCAGGTGCTTCCTGTAGATCTTCTTACTCTCGCTTATCTCTGGAACATCAGAAGCACGTCCTACCACAAACTATCACTTATGCAGGCACAAAATGCAGTTGCAAGCAGAATATGTCTGAACTCTTACCTAGAAATGAGTCTACCTACTATGTGTGTGTGTGTGTGTGTGCAGGAAAACCGTGTGTCTCGACCTCAATGCACTCTGTCTCACCTCGCCAACTAAACTTATGACCTCTTACCAGACAGAGGCCAACTCTAATATGTGTAATAACCTAATTGAAACTATATATGTAATATATTGAATAAATGTTCTAATCAAATGCCACTACTCAAAACTTAATAAAAAGAATATAAACGAATAAAAGATAATAATGAATAACATGGCATATGTGTTTTGTAAGCGTGTAGGCAATCCTTCCATGGCTCTAAGTCACTTACACAATAGATCGTCTGGACATAGCGCCGGACGAAGCTTATGACCTTCAATTAACTGACTGAGCTTCAACTCTTTAATAAGCACAAACTGCAGGGTGCGTATAAAATGGTTATAGCTGCACCTGTAATGAAAATGTTAATATGTGATTATGATAACACCTGTAATACAAGTTTTAACATAATGCCAACAGCTTCAATAAATGCTTTGATGAAATGATGATTAATGCAATGGTAATGATGATGGTTATGAATAGTAGCAGTAAAATATTTCCCTCATATCAACACCATCTAACTGCACATGTGCCAAGGCGTAACAAAAAAGCTTGACTTTTTGAAAATGGACATATAAAATCTGCACTGGAGTTTAGCTGTGACTGGGACTCAAAGTAATGCAGGCAATAAGGACTGCCTTCCAGCCAGTTGTTGAAGGATGCAGGTAAGCTTTAGATCCTTTTTCATAAAAAGATTTATTTTTTGTTACTTAGATAATTATACTATTAAAGGTCAACTTTGGGTATTTCCGTTACGGATCTGGGAGCACTGATCAGATGACTGGATTGATATCTTTTAGAGTAAACAAAAATTTAACCTTTAATGTACTGTATTGTATTGTAGTCTGTTACCCTTAACAAAAATTTCATATACACTATGTTTTCTTCCTCCCCTAGGCTACAGATTTTGCTGGCATGCCACACCAAACTAGTTGAGCCATCACTCACTTCCAAACAGACTTTGAATGGAGACCTTGTGAAAAAACTGTTTCATCAGAAGTCAATTTATGTCAGACCTGACAAGGTCATTTTATGTGAGGACAATGAATCAGTAAGTAATCCTGAGCATTTCAGACCCCGACCTCCAAGAAGCCATTTCAAGATGTTTAGACTTAAGTGCAAGTGAAAGGTCAGTACAACAAAAACTTTTACTTGTCATGTTGAAAGGTCAACATATTTACCATTATTTGATGTTTGTTGCGGAAAAGGAGTCACCTACTGTCTAGTTTTGGATCAGTTTGAATAAGCAAACTACAAACTGCAACCTGCGATTTCTGTTGTCATTTGATGATTACCAAGGCTATCAGATTAATTAAATTTTATTTGATATATGTTTTGGTTTATTTTTACTTTTTTGAATGGAGGTTGTTTGTCAGTGTTGGATCTTGGTTTTTTTTTCTTGTTCTACTTGTATTTATGTAGTGTATTTATACTATTTATAAATACTAGTGTATTTATGACAAGATAAAAATTTAAACTTATCTTTTTTTCCATTATCACAAACATTCTTGATTTGTATCTCTTTTTTGTTAAATATCAATTACAGTCTTAAGGATGGAACATCATTATTCTGTTGGTGGGTTATTGCCATTGAGACTAGTATATTTCTTTACCGTTTTTTTTTTTTTTTGTCTGCGTGTGCGTGTGTGTAAGGCACAAGATGGCGGCGCGCACAGACGCAGCGGCTCACTGCTCCTCACGTTCAGCGTTTTTTACTTTTTCTACGTGTATCTGTGTGGATGAGTGTGTTTTTTATTATTATACATCGAGTAGAGTCCACCTACAGTCGTCAGGACCTTCTGATCTTGGGATTACGCTGTGCAAGGAGCATTACGTCGGACTACCACAACTTTCACAGCATTCCGGAGGACATAATGAGAGCTCCAGGGTCTCCGTGGTTGGTTCTTCCCAGCGGCAAGACAAAGAGGAAACGTAAACAAAGGAGGCAAAAGCGTGGCTGCAGGGCGGGCCCACTTGCACGGCTAAAGAAACAGCCATTTAAGCTACCGCTTCCGAGTATTTTCCTCTCCAACGTCAGGTCCATAACCAACAAAATCGACGAACTGAGATTACAGATTGCAGTCAACAAGTGTGTACGGGACAGTAGCATAATATTACTCACAGAGACTTGGCTGCAGCCATCAATTCCGGACTCGGCTATTGAGCTAGCAGGCTGCACGGTCCATCGTCACGACAGGAACGGCCACTCCGGTAAGAACAAAGGAGGGGGTTTATGCATCTACACCAATGACAGCTGGTGCAAAAACACAAAGATTGTAGACAGCCATTGTTCCCCGGATTTGGAATATTTGACTGTGAAGTGCAGACCCGTCTACATACCTTGCGAGTTTACTGTTGTCATGGTAACGGCCGTGTATGTACCACCCGATGCTAATGCTAACTCGGCTATGGAGGAGCTGCACAAGACAATAAGCAAGCAGCAGAATTCCCATCCAAACGCAGTGCACATTATAGCTGGGGACTTCAACCATGCTGATTTAAGGTCAGTATTCCCCAGATTTGAACAGCATATTAAATGTGCAACGCGGGGGAAAAACACACTGGATAAAGCCTACAGCAACATCCAAAAAGGCTACAGAGCAACCCCTCTACCACATCTAGGTTTGTCAGATCACATGTCCATGCTGCTGATCCCTGCATACACTCCCGTTAGGAGAAGAGCCCCCCCCAGTCACAAAAACCGTGAAAACCTGGCCAGTAGGCGCATCACATCAGCTGCAGGACTGTTTTGAAAACACAGACTGGAGCGTGTTCGAACATCAGGACCTTGAAGAGCACACAACATCAGTGCTCTCATATATTAACTTCTGTGTCAACAGTGTCACTGTGGACAAACGTCTCCGGGTGTATTCCAACCAGAAACCCTGGATGACTAAAGAGGTCCAGGTCCTGCTGAAGCAACGTGACGCCGCTTTTAGATCCGGTGATGGTATGCCAGATCTGAGTTGAAAAGAGGCATCAGAGAAGCCAAGAGAAGAATCGAAGACCACTTCAGCAACAACAACTCACGACAGGTATGGCAGGGAGTTCAGCACTTAACCAACTACAAACCTTGCAATACCACGTTGACTGAGGGTAACACGGCGCTTGCGGAGGAGCTGAACCACTTCTTCGCACGCTTTGAGGTGAAGGGACCAGAGGCAGCAGCAGCAAAAACATCGGACAGCAGCAGCAGCCCAAGCCTCATAGTGAAGGAATATGAGGTGAGGCGCACACTGAGGGCAGTGAACCCCAGGAAGGCCGCCGGACCAGATGGGGTAACCGCAAGGGTCCTTAAAGAGTGTGCAGACCAGCTGGCTGGGGTCTTCACTAAGATCTTCAACACTTCACTGTCCCAGTCCTGCATCCCGCCGTGCCTAAAGTAAGCCACAATTGTCCCACTGCCAAAGCGTACTAACATTAGCAGCCTCAACAACTACCGACCAGTTGCTCTAACACCTGTTATAATGAAGTGCTTTGAGAAACTGGTCCGACGTCACATCATGTCCTGCTTGCCACCCACACTCGACCTGCTCCAGTTCACATACACATCCAACAGATCAACTGAAGATGTCATTGCTACAACGCTCCACACCACCATCTCTCACCTGGAAGTGCAGGGCCGTTACGCCAGGCTGCTCTTTGTTGACTTTAGCTCTGCTTTCAATACGATACTCCCGGACAGACTAATAGTTAAACTGCTGGAAATCGGACTTCCTTCTACCACCTGCCGCTGGATCAGAGACTTCCTCTCAGACCGTGTACAGAGAGTTAGAGTGGGGCCTCATCTTTCCCCAGCCCTCAGCCTTAACACCGGCTCTCCACAAGGCTGTGTACTGAGTCCCCTACTGTACAATTTGTACACACATGACTGTGTTAGTTCCCACCCAGACAACGCAGTCATCAAGTTTGCAGATGATACCACCGTGGTGGGGCTCATCTCTGGGGGGGAGAAGAGACGGCGTACAGAGCTGAAGTTCAGAGGCTGTCAGATTGGTGTGTAGATAACAACCTGGACCTCAATACCAACAAGACAAAAGAACTGGTACTTGATTTCAGAAGGAGGAAGTCTGAGCTGCAGCCTGTCAGCATCAACGGGGAGTGTGTGGAAAGGGTCTCCAGTTTCAAGTTTCTGGGTGTGCACATAGACACAGACCTCCAATGGAGCTCTAACACCTCTGCTGTTTTAAAGAAGGCCCAACAGCGTCTCCACTTTCTGAGAATCCTCAGAAAAATGGACCTGAAGAAGGAGCTGCTGACCGTTTTCTACCGCTGCTCCATTGAAAGTGTGCTGACATATTGTGTGGTTCTCCAGCTGCACCACAGCACAAAGAAAGGCACTCCAGAGGGTCATCAATATGGCCCAAAAAATCATTGGACATCCTCTTCCCTCCCTGAAGGACCTGTACAGCACTCGCTGTCTCAAGAGGGCACGCAGCATCCTACGGGACTGCACACACCCAGGACACGGGGTGTTTAAGCTGCTGCCGTCTGGCAGGAGGTTCAGGCTGCTGAGGTCCCGAACAAATAGACTCAAGGACAGCTTTTACAACAGGGCAATAGCCCTGATCAACGCAAATAGCTGAGCTGACTGGCTACCTACCTGGACTTACCGTTAACAACGGTAAAAACAGTAATAATAATAATAATATTTATATTTATAACAAGGTGCAATAATAATTAATGTGCAATAATAACAGTGTGCAATACAAATACACTTATTCTTCTTTTTTATTACTAAGTTATTATACTGTGTTGTGTTGTTTGTGTTGCGTTGTGATGTGTCGTATCGTGTCATGTTGTGTTACATGTAGTGCCGACATAGGACAGTTTTCCAATTTCATTGTACTATTGTACTATGTATGACTGTGCAATGACAATAAAGAGTTATCTATCTTATCTTATCTTATCTTATGTTTTAGTGATGTCGAGAGCTTAGAGAGAATCTTGGAGCAGATTGTTACCAGAGTAAATAATGCGGCACTGTACGCTTCAAGATCATAAGGCGAAATGTGTGGGATGGAGCACCCAGAGCCATGGGCAGATCCAATTTTTCACCAGAGAAAAAAATAGATGTGAAGTTTACTGATGACTATGGAATATCTGAGGGTGCTGTTGACAATGGAGGACCTACTCGGGAGTTCTTCCGACTTTGCCTCCGTGAAGTCAAGGACAAACTTGGCATCTTTGAAGGTCCACCCAATGCTAAAGTTCTTACGTGCAATTCTAAAGGTACTTATGATTTAATTAATTGTTGCCATTTGAGTTATTTTACATCAATACATTATACATCAATTGGTTTGTGATTACATGTATGAGTTTAGTATCTCATACAGTTAACTAAACACATTTTTTTGGCCATGATAGAATTTTTGTACCACCACAGAGGATTTTAAAAAATTAAACCTAGATATTTAGAAATTCTGGCCATTTTTATACATGCTCTCTCATTTTCAGAGTCTCAAAAGTAATTAGTCAAATGACTGATATGGTGTAATTCAACAATCAAGAGATGCACTTATGAATGGAAACACAGATGTTTTAAAACAAGGTGCAATAGTAAATAACTGGAAGGACTTTGCCAGAAAACATCTAAAAGAACTATGCTATGCTACTATGAAGATATGGACTGATGACACCAAGATTAACCAAAATGATGGAAGGAGAAAAGTATAGTAAAGAAAAGAATAGCTCAAGTCACACATAGTGGAAGCAGTGTTGTCAATGATATCACTGGTGATTTGTGTAAAGGGCAATCTGTTCAGATTCAGCCAAATGCAAATGCTAAATTGATTGGACAGTGTAAATTGATAATAACCCAAAGCATACCAAGCCAGCTCAGTTACCTGATCTGACTGTAAGGCTGTAAAGAATATTAAAGAATTTAAATCCTTGTATTAAAAATAATACATAAAATGGTGTTAGCTTTCAATCACTTGTCTAAAGCCACTATCTTTAAAGATGGTGGATAATGTATAAAATTGACTGCAATTCCTAATTAGCTGGTTCCATTTTTTTTAATAAAATACCTTGAAGAAATTGCACTTCAGTATCATCTTGATTGTTTGGTTTTAAAATCCAAGGTGGTGGTGCACAGCAAAATTAAGATGATTTTGTCATTATCCAAACTCTTATGGGTGCAACTGTATGGGCAATACTTTTTTCAGAAATAACATTTGGTGACTTATACTATAAAAAATGGCACAGTAACAAAAATAATGATGCAAGCTTTTGAGATTATGTTTTATTTTATTTGTTAACAGCAATGAAAGATAATGGATACTACTATGATGGCCAGATCATGGCAATGTCAATTGCCCATGTGGGACAGAGTCCATGTTTCTTGTTTGAACTCTTGTATGAGTGTCTTCAAAAGGGTCCAGACAATGTAAAAGTCAGCACTGATCATAATACTGATGAGGAAACGAGGTCACAAGTGCAGTAGGTGAGCATATTTTCCTTTGGTCCTTTCAATTTCAGTATAGGTCTGTTTTTGCTTGTCTCACATTTTTACTAACGCTTGCCTAATTTTTCTTGCCCGAGTCCTGCACCTTTCTGGTGCAGTGGATCTGCGCTCGACAATGCAGCCTAGGTGGAGTAATCGAACGCAGATCCACTGAGCACTCAACACAGACGGCATCGTCAGAAGAAAAGTTGATCAAATAAATAAAAAATTTTGTATCATTCAATACATATGCGTACCGAACCGAAAGCACTGTATCGAACGGTTCAATACAGATACATGAATTGTTGCACCCCTAATATATATATATATATATATATATGTGTGTGTATATATAAACTCCCCCTTAGCCATCTGCTGGAGCCATTTGCCGATCTTAGGAGTCACTGTACCTAGTGTTCTAAATATCACAGGGACCACTGTTACCTTCACCCTCCACATCTTCTCGAGCTCTTCTCTGAGCCCTTGGTATTTCACCAGCTTTTCATGTTCCTTCCTGATGTTGCTGTGATTCGGTATCGCTACGTCCATCACAATCACTTTGAAGAAGAGAGTGCAGGCAGGCTGAATGGGGTGAGGAGTGTCAGGTGTGATTTGTGAAATAAGGACAGCAGCAAGAGTGAAAAAGTTAGAAAGGGAAGGTTACAAGATGGCCGTGAGACCTGCTGTGATGTATGGTTTGGATGCAGCAGCTCTGAAAAAAAGACAGTAGCCAGAATTAGACAGGAAGATTTTTGGGGGGAGTGACCAGGATGGACCGAATTCAAAATGAGTATAACACAGGAGTACATCAGAGTGACAACTCAGGTTAACCAGTTTGGAGACAAAGTTAGAAAGGCAAGGTTGAGATGGTTTTGACATGTACAGAGGAGAGGTAGTGGGTATAGTGGAAAAAAAGAGGTTGAATATGAAGCTGCCAGGTAGGAGGAAAAGAGGAAAACCATAGACAAGATCCATGGATGCAGTGAACGAGGACATGTAGAGGGTTGGTGTGATGTTAGGGATAGGTTGGAGGCGCATGAGATATTGAACTGGGACAAGGACAAAGAATATGTCAGAATCACATACATTTAGAAAGTAAGGGTAAAAAAACAAGTGAGAAGAAAGTTTGCTTGAGAAAATTTATTTAAAATAACATTTATTAGAAGGAAAGCCTTATTGCACAACATTGCCTTGGGGTAATCTGCCTGTGTGCTACAATGAAGAAAACCTATCATATATTGTATGAATCTTCAAACACAGGTAGAAGTGTCTGTTATCATGGTGTGGGTAAAGAAGAGACCTTTCATGCTGTAAGTTTCTCTGAGCAGCCACCGGTCCCACATGGTGATATGACCACTGTTTACCTAAAATCCACTTTTTAAAGGGTTCTCTACTTATGAAAAATGCAGGGTAACGCTGCTTTTTTCTGCTATTCTGTGTTGTAGACATTAAATTACTACACTTTTGAGATTTAAACTATGATTTACCATATGATAATGATACTGAACAAACCTGAGATTTTCCCTTTTGTCATGATCCTGGGTCATTTTGACCCAGCGTTTTGTGTTTCCTTTTGGGTTCATCTTGTGTTTTGGGTTAATTCTGATTTTGTATTAGTTCTTAGGGTTGGTTTTGGTGTTTAGTGTTTTATCATCCCTACCTGCGTCTTTCCTCTGTGCTCTGTTCGTGTCCCGGAGTTTTGTGTTGTAAAGCAGTCTGTGATTTTTCTGTTTTACTTCCAGGTCTGTGTATCGTTATGCCCATTAGTTCCAGCTGTGTCCACCCCTGCGTGTTATTTCCCCTCATTACCTTGTGTGTATTTATAGTGCGTGTCTGCCTATGTTCCTTGTCGCGTCGTCTGCATTACTCTGTGTAACCCAGTGTTCATTCTGCATCTCTCTGCCATCATTCTCTGTGCATTTTGCTCCTCATCCTGTGTCCTTATGTTTTCAGGTTAGTTCTTTAGTTTTCCCCAGTTTATGTTTGTTGACTCCCCGTTCTGCTCTTGCTGTTTTGCCACTTTGTCACTTCTGTAAATAAAGCTCACTCGCACCCCAGCCAGTACCTGCATTTTGGATCCTTCTTCTCACCACACCACACGACTGCTGCCCCAGCCGTGACACCTTTAGAATGCACATAACTTGTAAATATCCATAGGGTGAAGGTAAAATTCTGTTTAATTTCAAAAATATGCAAAGTTATTTTACAAAAACATAAGCTATAAAGAAACTTTGTTCATTTATTTTTCCTGGAATGATATCAGAAAATACATGTGCGAGTAAAGATTCATGTGCAATAAGGCAGCTATTACTGTTATTACTAACACCACAGCCTTTAGTGATTCACCATGTGCTTTAATATAATATAATTTTCAAACCAGTGCTATTACAATAAAGCAAAACGCTGTATGTGCAATCAATCAACATAACAGCCTTATAAAACACTAAACTAATGCCAGATGAGTTTCATTTAAAACTAACATCTGATATTCACCAGGCCACTGGTGAATATGTGACAAAACAGCAATTTTCTCTTGTTTTGCCTCTGATCTCTGAAAGCAGGTGCAGAAAAGACAGTTGATCTATCGTCTAATCTCTAAGATAAACTGCTTGCCGCAAAGACTCTATTGAAATAACAAGAAAACTTCAAACTACATTTGAGCTGTTAAAATGTTCCCACTTCATACATCCATATACATTTTTTTGTGTCAGTTGGTATCTTATCTGATACTGTTTCTTCTTAAACTCAAGTATATAACAATGTTTCTAAGTTAATATTACATTACACATTCCAACAGCACACACAAAGGAACTTCTCAGGGTATTGGTAGTTGTGTGTAAGCTAGGTGTTGGTGCTTCGTGTTTCACTGCTTGTCTTAGTAACTGCGGTTTTAGGCTTTCTCAGTGACATCATAAACCACAGGAAGATGAAGAAACCTGCATGGCACAAGGAAGAGAGAGGGAGAGAAGCAAATGTTTAGACTGTGCACAGGAGATGCAATGAGTATGCACATTTCAAAATAAAAGTAGTAATTCATCTATGTGTCAGAATCTGCAGGATGTACAGATTGTAAGTTGTGAGAGACCCAAACGCAGACGCTTGGAGACAGATTGATTGAAACTTAAAGCGAATAATTCATTTAATGAATAGAATAGAATAGAATAGACCTTTATTTTCATTGTACATGTACAATGAAAAAACACCACAGGCTGACTTCCATGAGTACAAATGGAAACTGTAGTCTACAGATCTAGAATTTAGAAAATCACACTAACTAGAGCATGAAGCCAAGGAGAGAGGCTTGACTGGGGAGGAGCAAAGAAAGGGGGAAAAAACCTCACTGGGAAGCGAGTAACAGAAACAGGTGCTTTGAAAAAGGATCAATGGAGACAGTGACAATATATACACTGAAGGTTGATTAGAGGAGCGAAGACAGCTGGGGAGAACAAGACATGGCTGAACAGAATGATCAGACAAGACAAGAGGAATAAAACCCAAGACAACAAACAAGGAACACAAACTCTAAAATAAAACAGGAAGTGAGATAACTAACCAGGGAAAATACGGAAACATGAATGAACTAAATACATGGTGCCCAAAATAAAAAGAAAAGTACACAGAGGGTGAAATTAACACAGTAAACACAGATGAATACAACACTAGCAACTATAAACAGAAATATGGATTTTTTGCCATGAGAGACCTAAGTATTTTTTTTTCCAATAGAAAGCGCTTTCCCTTAAACATAATGTGCTCCTCTCAGAAATGCAGTGCAACCAATATTATACAGTAGACATTTAGAAGCCTTTGAATTCTTTGGTCTATTTTTAAAATTTCAAAATCTTCTGTGACTCTCCAAAAATCTTGAATCACTACAAAATAATATTTTTTAAAATGTATTGTAAATGACCTGCACACCTGCATTACTTTGTTTCCCATGAGGGGGCCACACAGAAACTTGTGACCTACAATAGCTCTAATATCATGACAGAACTGAGCTTAATGCTCAAAAATGTTATACAGACCTTGCAGTGAGTTCAGGATGCAGAAGAGGTAGACGCCAGCAGTGGTCAGGTAGCCAAAAGAGAAGAAGACCAGGCCCCAGGTAATGCCGAGCAGAGTCATGACTCCCAGCAGGGTACAAATGTCTTTCTTGGCTCTGTCACGGTTACTCTGCCCAAACTAATTTGGGAAATATACAATGACACAGGAGATTATATACAATCTCACACAGTTAGATAAATGTGTTTAAATAGTCAATACTAAACTATGTTTTTTGTTTGATTGTTTTTAAATAAATTACTACAAAATGTAATACAGTGCTCAAAAGATTTAAAGGAACACTTTGAAAACACAACAGATCTCAATGGAAAAAAAAAATGATATGATGGATGGTGTCTTTAAGGATCTCCTCACAGATCTGGACCAGGGCATCACTGAGCTCTTGGACAGTTGAGCTGGAAACTGGCACTATCGGATGGACCAAAACATAATGTCCCCGAGGTGTTCTATTGAATTTAGGTCAGAAAAGTGTGGGGGGCAGTTAAGGTATCAGGTCTTTCATTCCTCAGGAACTGCCAAATGAGACCAGGCATTGCCATGGACCAGGAGGAATCAAGAACCCACTGATCCAGTTTAGGGTCTGACAATGGGGCAAAGGATTTCATCCTGATACCTAATGGCATCCATAGCTCTCGCTGTTAATTTCATTAACGTCAAACCTGCTGAAACTGATGAAACACTCCCTCTGCTACTGAACTGACCAGATCAGTATCCCAGAAGTTCACTTCATCAAGTTGCCTTAATGCTACACTCTGAATAAAAAGTATTCCTTTATTTTTTTTGAGAATGTACTTGGTCTTAAAAGCTAACAGACAATCATATAGTTCATCCTTTAAAAGGAATGACTAATGTAAAATAAAAATTAACAATAGTGGTGACTAGAGATAGTCTTTATTTTTCTTGTTATGTAAAACTACCAGTTGTTGATAAGACTAATTTATTATTATTTTTTGAGCTTTCATACGACATGTTGACAATAGCAACACAAAACTGCCCCGTACCTCTGTGCTTTTGCGTAGAATCCAAACTCGTCTGATTGTCACCGCAAACATGATCATGTTAAAGAGGAACACCAAGATGAATGGTCCCAGTGTAGTCCCCATCTTTACCTTGTCATCGGTTATATAGCATCTAAAAGAAAGGGAGTTTAGATAATACGTGTTTGAATTAAGAAGTACTTTCTGTAATAGAAATCCTATTGCAGGTGTATTGGTGCATGCTCAATCATCCAGGTAGGGAAATCGCCCCAAAAGGTTGATTCTGTTCATCTGGACGTAGTGTTTTCAGTGCGAGAAACTTTTCGTCACTCATCCAAGTGACTTCTTCAGTCTCAGCTGACTGCAGGTTTCCTCAAGCCTTTCCCATCATTTGAATGAGTGACGAAATGTTTCTCCTACTGAAAACATTACATCCAGATGAACAGAATTAACTTTTTGGGGGTGGGTATAGCGGATAATTTAGATACATGTAGTAAAATATACCAGAGACTACTCAGTATAGGCAAATAAGTGTTTGGTAAAATTGAGTTTGATTTCTATCCCTTTTATGACAGTTTTCCTCTACACTCTGATGCGTATACCGACAGTTAATAAATAAATATGAATTGTTATTTTAAATTTTCTTTTTTCAATTTTACATGCTTGCAAATATTTTCCTTACATATGAGTGTTGTTGGAGTTAGACGTGTCCAGAGAGACAAGACCATAAAAGCTTCTGCCTATGATCACCACCACTGACACAATGACTGCAGGAACACCTGAAACACAAGAACTGAACAGTTATTTAAATGATGATATTAACAGCTTCTTGCTTAAATTATTCCACTCACCCCATCCCACCACACTGAGTTTGAGCAGATATCTCTTGATGTAGATGTTGAAGACTTTGACTAAGAGAAGGTAGAGGTGGAATCCCTCCAAGGCCATCCAGCTGAAAGTGGTCAGCAGAGAGTAGTGAAGGGCAAGAGCCATGTATAAACAGAGCCCAGTGGAGGACACTGCTGCTACGGTGGAAGTTAACAGGAAATGCAGGTTGAGGAGGATCAGGGCGATCACGAGGTTGATGTGGACCTTCATAGAAAGATCTTCTCTGACTTTTCTGGTAAATACAGGAGATGTGATTCACAAACTTTTTGGTTTTGTTCTATTAGGGATAAAATTAGACCAAATCTAGAAGTATGGACAATATAAACAGAGATATGATGGCATAAGGAAAAAAGACTAAAATAAAGAAAAAAGACAAAAAGGTTATTCATTGACAGTGGTGTTAAAAAAGTCAGATAGGACTGGAAGATGATAGTAGATGCTGAAGAGTCGATGGGGTAGGAGGATTCTACTAAGAACAGCAGAGAAAGAACGGATTGAGGTTTGAATCATGTCATTCAATAAATTACCTATTTGTGATGAAAAGCAAAACAGTGATGACCAGGGCAAAAAGAGACAGACTGCAGCCAATCAGCGTGATGTATGTTAAAATCTCCTGGTCTTTAGATGAGAGGGACCCAGTGCCATTTGTGTCAGAAACAGGCACCTGCGGAGAAAATACATATACACTTTTGCAGCAGTTCATTTGTGACAAGTAGTCAGTGAATATAAATTAAAAACAAAAAGACACAAAAACAGTAAAGCAGTCAATACATAATAAGCAACAAGAATAGAGGAAGTGTATGTAACAGTGCAGTTTGATAGAGTACAATAAGCAGGAGACAGACGCATGATTTGGGAAATACAGTCGTTTGTCAAGTTTTAATATTTCTTTTCGTCATCATTCAAGTCTTTGGCTATATCAAATTAAAATCACGACACCCTGAACATGATTTTTATTTCAGGGAGTTTCAGTAAATTAAAGTGACCAGCATAGGTGTTGTAAAACGAAGATGTAGATGAAAAAAAAGTCACAGATAAGATAGGGATGATACTAACAAAGAAATGAAGATTGTAGTCATGAGTGTAAAGGGAGCATTTGTAACAGAACAAGATGACTTTTTTTTTTTTAAATTGGGGCATCTGGTGGCAGTATCAGGAATCACACGAGGTAGGCAGGGCACACCCAGTGCAGCAACATTCTTAACACACTATGGTTGAGGAAACATTTTGGCAAGAGATGAGTGTTGTAGGTTATGAATACAGTATAAAGGAATCTTTCTGTTTTAACATATAGCAATATTAAACATACAGTAAAGTCAGTACTATGAAAATCTTGAGTCACCCCTTAAGTATTTATATTTAGCTTCTAAGGGGTCAGTAAAAAAAAAAGCTTGTCAAAAAGCCATTCTTCAGAAAAGCTTGATGCACAATAAATTACATAAGAACTGTATTGAAAATCACTGGTAACATGTCTGATGGAGGGATGACATTTTTTGGTTCAATTTTATTATATGGAGGAGGTCATGAGAGAGGTACAACAGTGAGTGTCTGCAGCTGTCTGTAAGACACAGTGGGGGCTCTGTCATGTTTACACTTCAGCCAGTGGTGTTGTGAATCTTATCAAAGTTGATGTAATTATGAACACAGTAAAGGTACTGTCAGATTTTGATTGGCCATGCAATACCATCTGGAAAGTTTCTAATTGTTTTATTTTTTAGCATTAAAATGATTCCAAAGATTATATTACTATAGTTAAAGAATACCTGGATAGAAAAACACACAGTGTGACCAACTTCACACCCGATCAGATCTGCACACTGTTAGACCTCTGCCTTACCACAACATTCAATTCAGTTCAATTCAATTTTATTTATATAGCGCCAAATCACAACAAAAGTCGCCTCAAGGCGCTTCATAGGTACAGAGAAAAACCCAACAATCATATGACCCCCTATGAGCAAGCACTTTGGCGACAGTGGGAAGGAAAAACTCCCTTTTAACAGGAAGAAACCTCCGGCAGAACCAGGCTCAGGGAGGGCGGGGCCATCTGCTGCGACCGGTTGGGGTGAGAGAAAGAAAACAGGATGAAAGACATGCTGTGGAAGAGAGACAGAGGTTAATAACAGATATGATTCAATGCAGAGAGGTCTATTAACACATAGTGAGTGAGAAAAGTGACTGGAAAGGAAAAACTCAATGCATCATTGGAATCCCCGGCAGCCTACGTCTATTGCAGCATAACTAAGGGAGGATTCAGGGTCACCTGGTCCAGCCCTAACTATATGCTTTAGCAAAAAGGAAAGTTTTAAGCCTAATCTTGAAAGTAGAGATAGTGTCTGTCTCCCGAATCCAAACTGGAAGCTGGTTCCACAGAAGAGGGGCCTGAAAACTGAAGGCTCTGCCTCCCATTCTACTTTTAAATATTTTAGGAACAACAAGTAGGCCTGCAGTGTGAGAGCGAAGTGCTCTAATAGGGTGATATGGTACTACAAGGTCATTAAGATAAGATGGGGCCTGATTATTTAAGACCTTGTATGTGAGGAGCAGGATTTTGAATTCAATTCTGGATTTAACAGGAAGCCAATGAAGGGAACCTAATACAGGAGAAATATGCTCTCTCTTTCTAGTCCCTGTCAGGACTCTTGCTGCAGCATTTTGGATCAGCTGAAGGCTTTTCAGGGAGTTTTTAGGACATCCTGATAATAATGAATTACAGTAGTCCAGCCTGGAAGTAATAAATGCATGAACTAGTTTTTCAGCGTCACTAAGAGACAGGATATTTCTAACTTTAGAGATGTTGCGCAAATGGAAGAAAGCAGTCTTACATATTTGTTTAATATGTGCGTTGAAGGACATGTCTTGGTCAAAAATGACTCCAAGGTTCCTCACAGCGTTACTGGAGGCCAAGGTAATGCCATCCAGAGTAAGAATCTGGTTAGATACCATATTTCTAAGATTTTCAGGGCTGAGTACAATAACCTCAGTTTTATCTGAATTAAGAAGCAGAAAGTTAGCGGCCATCCAGGTCTTTATGTCTTTAAGACATTCCTGCAGTTTAACTAATTGGTGTGTGTTACCTGGCTTCATAGATAGATAGAGCTGCGTGTCATCTGCATAGCAGTGAAAATTTATGCTATGTCTTCTAATGATGCTGCCTAGGGGAAGCATGTATAATGTAAACAGAATTGGTCCTAGCACCGAACCCTGTGGAACACCATAATTGACCTTAGTGTGTGAAGAGGACTCTCCATTTACATGTACAAATTGGAGTCTATTAGATAGATATGATACAAACCACTGCAGTACAGTACCTGTAATACCTACAGCATGTTCTAATCGCTCTAATAGGATATTATGGTCAACAGTATCGAACGCTGCACTGAGGTCTAGCAGGACAAGCACAGAGATGAGTCCACTGTCAGAGGCCATAAGAAGATCATTTGTAACCTTCACTAAAGCTGTTTCTGTGCTGTGCTGAGCTCTGAAACCTGACTGAAACTCTTCAAATAAGCCATTCCTCTGCAGATGATCTGTTAGCTGTTTGACAACTACTCTTTCAAGGATTTTTGATATGAAAGGAAGGTTGGAGATTGGTCTATAACAGAGGTTCCCAAAGTGTGGGGCCCGCCCCCTAGGGGGGGCGCAGAGCCATTGCAGGGGGGCGCGGTATGAAAAGAAAAAAAAAAAAAAAGAACGCTTGGACACTTCTAGCATAAGGGACAGGTTTTTGACGGGGCTCCCACACAAACGCAAAGCAGGAGATGAAGCATCGCCAAATATGTTTCCAAACCAACTTCCTTCCAAGCCAAAGACTAGAAAATATGGTGAAGCATATCTTCCCTTTGGCTTCACCTGCACAAGTGCCAAGGTAGGTCTCCCCTGCAAAATTAGTTTCCCTGCGTCGGGAGCACGCGCTGGGCTCTCCAAATCACAGACAGACAGTATCCAACATTCTTGATTTTTAGTTCACAACCACTTCTTGTAATGACTAACTACTCCTGACATTTTGGACATGTTAGCTCTTTATGCAGTAAAGTTACAGTGGGATACAAATAATATCAGGCTGATCCTGCCGTAATTTGTTCCCTCGGTTCAAATCACGGACTAACAGTATCCCACAGCTGTTTTTGTTTTTGAAGCCATTTTGCACAGAGAGGCATTTTTTGAAAAATGTATTGACAGCAATGTTGAATATTATTACATAGGGAAAAAAACAACTGCATGTAAAATAATTACACCATGACGCCTCTGCCTTTCTAAATGGAGGGACAGTAACTGCGTGTGTATATGTAAGCGTGTAAAACCTGAAGATAGTCAGATTAACAGTAACAGTATTTTGTCTCTATCTGCCATTCTGCAATTCATCTCATGTAAACAATAACGTGGCGCACAGCGTGACGTGAAAAGAGGCACATACCTTTGTCGTTGCGTGACGAACTCTGTATTCCTCATCCACACATAAACGCACAAAAAGGAGTTTTAAATAATCTCCGTTTTCGGTGAATCGTAACGCCGTTTACGTGTTGACGAAAAGTTTTCGCCTGTGACATTCAAGAACGCACAGCAATGAGAGCTAGATTCGCTGATTTGGTCAGTTTTGTAGAGAAGCAGGCAAAGATCGCTTCTCACCCATTGTTTGGTAACATTCAGGACACCACTTTGTCAAGAGACAAGGGCAAACCAAATGTACGCAGAGAGAATGCACTGAAATTCAAGGAGAGGGAAAGCATCTTTGCTACTAATACGACACCTGTGTCAAACAGTGCTGAGCAGACAAAGAGGGAAAGGGAAAATGTAGGCTCTACAGGTGGAAGACAGTGTCTTTTCTGTCATAAGGGAGGGCATAACCTCAATACCTGCAGACTCCTCAAGCAAAAGCCCCACAGAGAAAGGCTTGATTTCCTCAAATCAAAGAGTTTGTGTTTTGGTTGCCTGTCACAGGGGCATTTGAGTAAGGGTTGCCAGCAAAGACACACGTGTGAGACTTGTTCTCAGAAACATCCCACCATTCTGCATAAGGAGCAGTACTCTCCTCCTGATAGTGACGCTAAAAGTATCAGGGAACCAGCAGCAATTTTTTCTCCAGCAGCAGGCAGTGAAACATGCGGTTGCACCGGGGCTGGCGAAGCAGTCTGTGCGCTTTCAATTGTGCCTGTGAAGGTCAGATGTTCAAGGAGCAACGCAACAGTTGAATCGTATGCATTCTTAGACCCAGGAAGCACTGGAACCTTTTGTACAGACGAGTTGATGAGGGATTTACACGTCACAGGAAAAAGGTCCAACATTCTGCTCCGCACCATGGGAAAAGAAGCGACAATCAGTACTCATGTCATTATGGGTCTCGAGGTCAGTGGTTTGGATGAGGACAACTTTTTGAAGATTCCCCAGGTTTTCACACAGGCAGAGATTCCAGAACATTCTACAACAGAGCGATGTGGACAGATGGCCTTATTTGAAGGAGGTTCAGCTCAAGCAGATTAATGGAAAAATTGGTATGTTAATAGGAACGAATGTACCAAAGGCGCTTGAGCCCTGGAAGGTTATCAACAGTGAGGGCAACGGCCCATATGCTGTAAAAACTGCACTAGGCTGGACGATTAATGGACCTCTGCTAAGAGAAGAGGGTATTGCTCAAGGAGCTGTTGAGTGGCCACCGGTGATGGTGAACAGGATATCGGTGACAAAGCTAGAGGAGCTCTCGCAGCAGCAAATGAAGTATGACTTCCCTGAGCATGAGTCGTCCGAGAAAATGGAAATGTCAGCCAGAGACAGACAATTTATGGAGTCTGTGTCGCTGTCAGTGAAGCAGGTTCACAGTCACTACACCATTGGCCTTCCTTTAAAGAACAAGGGGGCTGTATTTCCAAACAACCGTGTTGTGGCGGTGCGAAGAGCAGAAGGCCTGAAACGGAGGCTGTTAAGAGACAGTGAGTTTCATCAAGAGTACACAAAGTTCATGACAGAGACACTGGAAAGGGGCTATGCCGAAGAAGTTCCCGCGGCAGAAACTTCTAAAAGTGGTAGCAGAATATGGTATCTCCCACATCATGGGGTCTACCACCCAACCAAGCACAAATTGAGTGGTATTTGACTGTGCATCCACGTATCAAGGCATGTCACTGAACTCACAGCTGTTGCAGGGGCCAGACTTAACCAATTCCCTTATAGGTGTTTTGATCAGGTTCAGGCAGGAGCCAGTTGCCTTCATGTCTGATATTGAAGGCATGTTTCATCAAGTCAGGGTTCCCGCTGAGGATGCTGATCTGTTGAGATTCTTGTGGTGGCCACAGGGAGATCTTGGTAAAGGCCTCAAGGAATACAGAATGGTAGTTCATTTGTTCGGTGCAACTTCTTCACCAAGCTGTGCATGCTACGCGCTGCAAAGGTGTGCTGAGGACGATCAGGCGAGGTTCAACCATATTGCAACAAACACTGTTCTAAGGAACTTTTATGTGGACGATTGCCTAAAATCTGTTGGCACTGAAGAGCAGGCAATCTCACTGATTCAGGACCTCAGGGCTTTATGCGCTGCAGGAGGTTTCAAGCTCACTAAGTGGATTTCCAACAGCAGAGTCGTGCTTGCATCTATACCTGAGGATGACAGGGCCAAAGAAGTCAAGGAGCTCGATCTTGAAAGGGACTGCCTCCCTATTGAAAGAGCTTTAGGGGTTCAGTGGTGCGTGGAGTCTGACACGCTGAAATTCAGAGTTCTGGTTGAGAGCAAACCACTCACAAGGAGAGGTCTGCTTTCGATGGTAAGCACTATATATGACCCACTTGGGATCTTATCCCCTCTGATCTTGCCAGTGAAGCACATCCTGCAAGAGCTAAGCAGAACAAAGCATGCATGGGATGATATCATGCCAGAAGCTCTGTCTCTGCAGTGGCAACAATGGGTCGACAGTTTGCACCACTTAGCTAGGTTTGAGGTAGACAGATGTGTGAGACCAGTCAACCTTGGCAAGATCACTTCAGCTCGACTTCACCACTTTGCCGACGCAAGTGAAAGGGGGTATGGCATAGCCACATACCTGGTTTCAAAAAACAATCTGAACCAGCCACATAGTGCTTTCATTATTGGTAAAGCCAGGGTTACACCATTGAAGCCAGTTACCATACCACGACTCGAGCTTACTGCTGCAGTGGTGGCAGCAAAGATGGACAGGATGGTAAGAGCCGAACTGGAGTTGGAGCTGGAGGAGTCTGTCTTTTGGACGGACAGCACGTCCGTGATTAAGTACCTCAAGAATGAAACAGCGAGGTTTCGTACGTTTGTTGCCAATCGAGTTGCTGCCATTAAGGATAGATCAGCTGTCTCTCAGTGGAGATATGTGAACACCTTGGCCAATCCTGCAGACTTTGCTTCCAGAGGGCTCAGTGTTGGTGCCTTTCTCAAGGCAAAGACATGGATCACAGGTCCAGATTTCATCATGAAACCAGAAATGGAGTGGCCAGAAATGCCAGACAGTGTATGCCAGCCAATCTGTAATGACCCAGAAGTCAAAGAAGCATCAGTATATGGTCTTATGGTTGAAGAAGGTGCAGACGCCACCTCTCAGCTCATTCATCATTACTCAAGCTGGCATCGGGTTAAAAGAGCCGTTGCATGGGTCCTGAGATTAAAAGGTGTGCTGAAGCTTCTCGCTCAAAAGAGGAAGGATTTAGAAGCGAATCTCTATTTTGGAAGGTTGGATGTAGGAAGTCAAAGGCTGGAGCAGGAGAAGCAAATGACACACCTCAAAGCTAACCTTCCCATCTTGCCACTTTCTGTGAGTGACATGGCTGAGGCGGAAGTAGAGATCGTGCGCTTCAGTCAAGGGCAGCGGTTTGGCGAAGAGATTGCCAAGCTGCGACAAGGAAAGACAGTGTCAAAGGATAGCCCTCTTTGTCAGTTGTCGCCAGTTGTACAAGATGGCATTCTGAGAGTGGGCGGCAGATTGAGCAGATCTAGCATGCAAGAGGAGATAAAACACCCTGCAATCTTGGCTAAGGATCAGCATATAGCCACTCTCATTCTCAGATCTGCTCACGAGGATCTTGGACATGGTGGCAGGAATCATGTCCTATCAAAGGTACGGCAGAAGTACTGGATACTAAGATCCCATGCTGCTGTCCGGAAGATTTTGTCCCAGTGTGTTGTCTGCAGACGGCATCATGGGAAAGCGGCAAGTCAGATCATGGCAGATCTTCCTACTGAAAGGCTCACGCCCGATGAGCCACTGTTCACGAGTGTTGGTGTGGACTATTTCGGTCCCTTTGAAGTCAAAAGGGGTAGGTCCATGATCAAAAGGTATGGCGTAGTTTTTACCTGCTTGACAGTAAGGGCTGTGCATGTTGAACTGGCAAATTCATTGGACACGGACTCTTGTATTCATGCATTGCGGAGGTTCATTGCTAGGAGGGGACAGGTTCAGTTGATGCGTTCTGACAATGGAACAAACTTTGTAAGTGCAGAGAGGGAGCTGCGGGAAGCAGTGCGTGCTTTGGATAATGCAAAGATTCAAGAAGCCTTGTTGGTTAAAGGCATCACATGGATATTCAACCCCCCAGCTGCCTCGCATTTTGGAGGAGTTTGGGAGCGGCAGATACGGTCAATACGCAAAGTGCTCAGCTCCGTTGTGGAGCAGCAGGTCCTTGATGAGGAGGGTCTGCACACACTGCTGTGTGAGGTAGAGGCGATTATCAATAGCCGCCCTATCTCAAGAGTCTCTACCGATCCGAATGACCTGGAGGCCTTGACGCCAAACCATTTGCTTTTGATGAAAGCCAGAACTCCGCTGCCTCCTGGAGTATTCAGCAGGAGCGACTTGTACTCGAGGCGTAGATGGCGTCAAGTCCAGTACTTGGCAGATTTGTTTTGGAGACGGTGGATTAAGGAGTATCTGCCAGACTTGCAAAGGAGACAAAAGTGGGCCCAGCCACAAAGGAATATCAGTCAAGGTGATATTGTCCTCATCGTGGATGATTCCGCTCCAAGAAATTCATGGGTAATGGGTCGAGTGATTCAGACGTTTGAGGATGCCAAAGGTCGGGTTCGTCAGGCCAAGGTGAAAACCAGCAAAAACGTTCTCCTACGACCTGTGACGAAGCTTTGTGTGCTGCTAGAGTGTGATATGTAGCGCCCCTTCTACATATCACTCGAGAGACAGCGGTAAAGGCTGGTCTCCTACGGTGAGTCATGTGCTTGAACCTCTGACTCCATTCCCTAATCTCCCCAAAACACACACACATGCACGCATCCATGAAGATATGTTCCAGCTTAAGAAGAGTTCCTGCTGTAACAAGGCAGAGCGAAGTTTCTGTTGGAATAAGGACATTAATGTGCCATATGGACAGTTCAAGTACTTTGTATATTTGCCTGTTCGTTATCTGGAAAGTTTGGTGTTCTGAACAATATATATGTATAAGAGTAATTGTTTTTTGGCTTACAAGAACAATTAGGGGCCAGGATGTTGGAGCTTAGACAGTTCAGGCCAATATTTTACTTAGTTACATCATGCCATATTTAAGTATTTGTCATGATCTTTGAGTTTCTAGTTATAATCTTCATTATTTTATGTTATAATGTAGTATACTGTGCTCCATAAATTAATCCTGCTTTGTTAATCTTTTGTGTTGTTGTAAAGTGTTGATAGATGTCGTAAAGGGGCTGTGTATTTTGCCCACATGTGGGGGGGGGGAGTCAGGTTAGGCTAGCAAGCAGGACGTGGAGCAACAGTTTTCTGACCGTCGCCGTTTAATGTTGTTTTCGTTGTAGCATAAATGGAAAGTAAACGGAGCTCCCACCGGAGGCATTTGTTTTGTATTTTTTTGGTTTGTACTGAGAATAAATGTTTTGCCCTTTTTTCCTTCGCCTCGTTTTTGTTACCGGAACGCATCCAAGCGATTTAACAGGAGCACGAGTCAGAAACTTTACGTCCTGCAGAAGCGGCAGAGAAGGACCGAAGGTTGCCGCTACATTAGGGATTAATAAAGTATTCTCATTCTGATTGTTTCGGGATACATGACCTGCCATTATCCAATGACACATCTGCTTACCTGTATCTTTTGCTCGTTTCCCCTCCCCTTCTTTTCTCTTTTTTCTAAACTGAGCACCTGATTTCTTTGAACTTTTCTTGTCCATCTTCCATTGGTTTTAATTTTGCACTCCAGTATGAACACCCATCCCCCAACTCTAGGATCACCACAACATAACCTAATAGACCTATACCTGAGTTCACAGATTCACTTTGTCAAGGGTTTTTTTCTGGGATTTTGCACAACCCAGGATTCAAATCATGAATGGGCTTGGATTTACAACATTATGAATGAAATGTGCTCTATTTGGAAACAGCAGGGCCCCCTCCCCTTTCGAGGGGTTGTGTGTGAGACTTTAAATCATCAAACTGTAAATTATAAATTTTACATTGTCATTGATCCCTTTACCCCTAGTCCTAAAGTGGATATTTATTTTCTTACTCTTCTTATATATATTGTTTGTTTACTTGCAGTGCTGTAACTGAAGCCTCGGCGTCTCGTCTCTCTATATACTGGACTGTATGTAGCGGAGATGACAATAAAGTTTACTTTGACTTCAGCAGCGAGCAGGCGCACCGAGGGCTCTCACGCTCACTTTTCGCGTATAGAATATCGAAAAAACATCGGTGCAAATTATGTATGTATCATAATATGTATGTATGTATGTAAGTCTGTATTATAATGTCTGGTGTTTTCGTGTTTGTTGGGTTGTTTTTATTTTGTTTTATTTTGCGGGTTGGTTATTAGATGCTGCTCCAGCCAGCCAGAGAATCCCCCGCCGCCCCACCCTCTCCTCCCTGTGCCGCAAGCAGCAGGCGCACCTCGCAAACGGAGGCCGCCCTTACTCCCAGCAAATGGGCGATAGAAAACTGATTGCCCGTGATGCCGCCCCGGGCAACCGCCCATGTCGCCCGTATCAAAAACCGCTACTGCTTGTAAGTCACTTAAACTCAAGTTCACTCATAAAATGTGTCTGCCATAATAACGTTACAGGCTATGCTAGGCCATACATGCCAAGCCTTCCGATTTTTCCGTGAGAATCCCGAATTTCAGTGCCCCTCCCGAAAATCTCCCGTCCAATTTCACAGTTGCTCATTTCTAGTCTACCTGGCTTTCGGAGGACCCGGCCCACTTAGATCGCGAAGGCAAGGTCCTCAGGTGGACACAGCCTCTGAATTTGGACACCCCCAGCCTGTTTCCGGCCGGACAATAATAACGGTGACATTTAACTTATTTATCACTGTAAGATTCAAGTTTTTTGTGTGTACATACATATATATATATATATATATATATATATATATATATATATATATATATATATATATAGATAGATAGATAGATAGATAGATATAGATATATCTATATATCTATATATAGATATATATATTGTATACCACTCCTCCCCCCAACAGCCCTTTTGAATGTCTTGCTAATTCTGAGGTCTCAATGTTGGCAAGTATGTGCTAGGCTTTGGCCCACATCAGTCTAAAATTGTATGTAACCATGAATAACGTGTTGCCATGTCCACCAGGAGAGACTGGACAGTATAGCTGTAAAACAAATATGCCAGCAGTTCATCTCAGTTAACGAGAGGAGAAGGCATGTGTTTGGCTTCTTCACATAGTGGACATTGAGTTGTTGTGTGGGGCACCAGTAGTCCATGTCTGTTGCTGTAACAGTAGTTCATGTTTAGAATAAAAAATCCCATCTCACTGATTTGATCGGGGCAATAGTGCCTAAAATGTTGCATAATTTTGCTGAGAGATCTTTTACTTTGTGGTAATCTTAGATCAGTAGTTTTATGGACAAAAACCACCAGGTCATTCAGTGTTCCCTTAGTGCTAATGTATAAGAGATGTTGGTGTACTATAACTGAAGTAATGTTGCTGAGTCCTTAAAGTCATATTCTTTTATTGTCATGACTGTATTTGAAGCTATTTTTATTTTTGTATGATACCTGATTTATATGGAATATGGCTGAAGTAAACTAAAGTCTAAAATACTTAGTCAGTCATTTGTTTAATAGTAATTTATCATTATATAATTCACATATAAAACTATGAATTGTGATTTTAAATGGTTTAAAAGCATGTAGAATAGCATATGTAGGCAAGTATATTTCTCCTTTTTTTATCAAGAAGCAAAGACAAAAAGGAGAAAAAAAAAGAAACAGGGCAGGGTTCGGTGGTTGAATCATCCGTCCCCACCAATGCCAAAACCAAATCTACGCCCTTGCTGTCGTGTTTGTCTATATTTTGTTGATCAAGTTGCCCTAACCTATAAAGACATGTAACTCCCGAATTCCACTTTTTTGAATGAAAAAGTTCTCTCCTACCAGGAGCACAGCGAAGTATGTGAGATGGTCACAGGAACAGGTGAGATTATTCTGACCACGTGTCCGTAGGGTAATGCATCCATCCTCACTAAAAGCTGATAAGTCAAACAAAGAAATCAATTATACATAAGATGATTTTACATCCAAGTCAGATCAGATCAGCTTTGGATGACAACAATCACTCCAGTTTATAAAAAAAATATTCATGTTCTACATTATTTAGGCAGATGTGATGCTTGGTTACTCACTGTTTGTTGAGAAATTAAGGAACTGACACGAGGGTTCTTGGGTTTCCTATGACACAGAAATATTGCATGTTTTAATATTATATATGCCTTTTTTATTAACTTTTGCTGAACAAAAGATAAAATGTATTTAATAATATAATACTGTTAAAAGGCACATCTGGAGTAAATCACCACATTATGTACATTTATTTCCTTGGTAAAGTTTATGGTGATGTTGACACGCTGCTGTAGTCCCGATATGTTCTTGCCCTGCACACTCAGGCCAATCAGTCTTCCGTCATACACTTCATCCTACAATAAAATACAAATTCATCACATTCATGTTTTTCCAGGAAATATTTATTTAAGATTTGCTGTCTATTATGAAATAAGTTTAATATCATTTACATTTTATTAAAAGGTTGTAGAGATTTTTCCCTGGTGTACCAACCTTCCTACATAAAAATATATGTTAAAGTGTCTTAAATATATACCGCATTTATATTTTATGCATTATTGTTAAAGATATAACTCTTCCTCTTCCTGTGTGAAAGTTGAACAAATTGATTAACTCTTACTAATTAGAGCAGTAAAAACATTCTTTTGTGTTTAAAATATGAA
Source organism: Oreochromis niloticus (assembly GCF_001858045.2). NCBI lineage: Eukaryota > Metazoa > Chordata > Actinopteri > Cichliformes > Cichlidae > Oreochromis > Oreochromis niloticus. Next base: position 36,081,534 of record NC_031965.2, read on the forward strand.
GACATTAAACCATAAAGAACAATGTTAAGTCTAAACTTATTACTCCTTCATGAGACACAACTATTCCATTTATTAAATCACAGAGGCAATAATGTACTGGACACAAAGTTATTTGTACATGTTATATGTGTTGGAGTTTTCATGTACTGTATATCTGAATTAAAATTTGTAGTTTAGTGGGAGAAACTATATGGTATAAAGGTATTTTGAATACACAGCAGGGTAAATGATCACTGCAGTTTTAAAACTGTTTCTCCACATGAAGACGTTGCAAGTTAACTCAAAATAAATTATATTTTTTCTCACTAGTTTGATGTGCAGAGCTCCAGCAGGTTCCAAATAAATCTTTATTAAATCTACGCACCTGTGTCTTCTTGACATTAACAAAAAGGCAATCGAGAGAATTCATTTCCACTTTACTGCTCTGCCTGCAACTCTATCCAATAATTATCATATATTTCCAATGAAGCGGAGGATGAGGCACTTTTGGTGTATGAGCAGTGTAGGAATGTTTAGCTTATTTTAAAGTTTAGAAATGTGTTAGATAGAATGTAGAATTATTGTGAGACACTGACACTGCCCTGGATATAAATAAAGGCCTGACTGTGTCATGAACTTAGGAGTAGATCTTAGGAGACCCTCCCCCAATTGAACTGTGAAAGTAAGACAAAGAGGAGTTAATGTTAAGTGGAAATTCCTCCGGGGATACCTGTGTGGGGGTCTCAACATTTGTAACTTGATAACTGTGGTCTGGAAGAGAGAGGGGGTTTTTATGACCAGCAGGGAGTCACGTACACACACACAGTGCTTAAACTGTTACACTCACACATCCACATGCACACTCACGTGCACACACATACCAGGTATGCGCACACAGTCACTCACGTGCTCGTGCACATAGTCACAGACACAGAGTTTGCAGCACACTGTGGGGGCTTTATGATGGGGTCGTTTCTATAAAGCTGGCTGTGACTAACAAAGAGGTGAAGATTGTTTCAGAGGGACACCGGCCTTGTCTTCCCTTCTAGAAGTGCATGCTTAAATGAAGATGAATAAAGATGAATAAAGATTTTGTAAAAATGACTACTGGGTCCGGTGCATCTCTGGAGGCCCGAGGAATAAAAAAGAACTGGGGTAAAACTGATTTCCCAACAGTTTTGGTGCCGAAACCCGGGATTCGCTCGAGGCCCAGAGAGGAATTGGCAGAGCTGAGATCGTGAAACGAGGCGAACAGAGAGCTAGCTCACATGATTAAAAGGTAAGCACGACCTGTTTATTTTTGAACAGTGCGTATTTTTTAAAGCCTAAATTATCTGTTCGCTGAGTTGAACGTATCTCAGTGTAAATTCACTCAGTAGCATAAAGGGGCGGCTAGGTCCGTCCCGGCACGACTAAAGCAAGAGACTTTTGTTTAGAACTTCAGGTTGATGTTTAGCGCCCCGTAAGAAAATCTCTGGAATGTGGGGGCCTCCCTGCTGCTGCGGAGTCGGGGCGGTCTGCTTCTCCCCACCGCAGGGAAAAGGGTAACACCACCTGGGTCTGGGTGCTGTTTCCCCCTCCAGGGGCAGGGGTACCTAGACCCGGTTCTTAGAGTACGCTTGGGGAGAGTGATTGTGTGTACAGCGTCTCTTTATGTCTGTCTCCACGTTGGTTGAGTGTGGAGTAATTGCTTATGAGAGCATGAGGGTGGGAATGGATGTTTGTATCTGTGCGTGCCTGTATGTCTGTGTCTATATGTCAGGTTGGGTATCAGACGCCACCTCTCTGGGGACATCTCAGGCCCTCCAAGGTTTGGAGGCCTATCTCCCCCCACCACTTCCCCTGCCGGTGGCGGACGCCCTCAGACATCGGTGCGTTGGTGGTTCTTTGTGTCTGGGGATGGGCGCCCAGGTACACACCGGCTCACTCCTTGGCGGCTGCTTATCGGGACCTGGAGCCTGGGGCTCGCTCGGGCCACTTCGGAGGTGGGGTGCCCTCGGCCTGGGGCTCGGTCACTCAGGCACAGCTGGCTGCCGGCGGAGCTCACGGGCATGTCACTGCAACCCCCCCTGACTTCTGCTCCGCGGCTGCTGAGTGACCCCTCATCTGGGACTCTCCTCAGCTCTTTCTGGGATAGTGGCGCGGCTGCCCCTATGTTGGTCTTCCTTGGTCTCTTGTGTTCTGGGGGCCTCTGGATGTCTGGAGTTTTGATCTCCTCCATACCTGCTTCATGCCCTGGAGGACGGGGCAGTGGCCCCCCACACCCTCTAGCAGATCATTACATGAAGGAACCTTAAAAAAAAAAAAAACAAGCGCGTCCATGCTCACAGGTGTACACACAGGTGATCACACACACAAACTACACCCTTTTTGGCTCTTACTTCAAAGCACACTGTGCGCTGTCGATCTTACGTGCTGCACAATAATGTTTAATATTTAGTATTTACTGTCATATTCCCATATATCATTGTGATGTTGTTTATTACTCTCGTTTTCTTCTGCTTGCTTTCTTTTTTTCTTTCTCAACAGGTGATCCAGGTGATCGATATATGTATTTTTTGTCTGCTTATTCTGTTGGTTTTTGTTTTTTGCCCTTTTTCCCCGTCCCTCTTCTCAGCTGTTTTTCTTTCCCTCTTTCTTTCTCCCCTTTCTTTCCCCCAGTCAACTCTGTCCCGTATTCAGCAAGTGAAAATAAAATAAACAATAAAAGGTGAATCAAATGGACCATTACGGCAAGGCTGGGATGGTCAATTTGGTAAAGTAAATCCGTTGGGCATCTTTCTTCGCCTTTAGACAATAATTCTGATGGCAAAAGAACCAAACGGGACAGGTTAAAAAAAAAAGAAAAAGAAAATCTCAGTGCGTTAAAGCAGGAGACGCTTGTTACGGATTAATAGAATCGGTGTTTCATCCGTTTTAGTTATTAGGAAAAAAGTGGCGGTGTTGTGATCCGTCCTCCGTGCGTTAAAGCAGGAAACGTGTGTTACTATTAGTTAGAAAACGGGGTTTAAGGCCTCGTCGCGGCTGACAGCTGTGTGCTCCGAGTTTGGCAACTCCACCCACGGTCGGACGCGTCCGTGGGATTTGCCGGGGTGGAGACCTGGGCACCGGGGGCGCCTTAAATAACTAAAGCTAGGTGTTGGATCCTAGTCGCGGTTGATAACCTGCATGAGAGTGGGGGCTGTTAGGATCCCTGGGTCATCGACCCAGTGGTTTGTGTTTTGGTTCTTTGAGTTTGTTATTTCATTATATTCTAGTTTTGCTTTTTGGGTTTTTGGATTATTCTTAGTTTAGATTCTCTGGGTGGGTTCTGTTAGAGTTTTAGTGTTCTGGTTTTCTGTCTGTGATTCTGAGTTGCTGTCTCCCCTGTTTGCTGTATCCCCACGTCCAGTCAGTGTCTGTCTGCCCTGGTCCCACGTCTTTGTTCCCTTTGTTATAATGCCTGCCTGTGAGTCTGTTATGTTTCCTGTCTTACTTTGAAAGTCCATGTCTCATGTTAGTGTATCTGGTTTTGCTCTCCTTGTCTCGTTAGTCCTGATTTGCCCCAGCTGTGTTTCCCTCCTGTTGCCCATTCCCTGATTACTCCCTCTGCGTATTTAAGCCCTGTGTTTTCCTGTGCTCTCTGTCGCGTTCTACCGTTTACTTAGCTGTGTGTTCTGTTAGTCCTCTGGTTTAAGTTTATTTTGATTTTTTCCAGTCATGTTATGTTACCCCTTTTTGAGTTCAGTATTAAAGCTGTTTTGAGTTCACCTTTGGTCTCCGGAGTCTGCACCTTGGGTCCTATTCCTGTCTGCACACAGCCTTAACCTAACAGAAGAACGCGACCAGAACATGGACCCCGCAGACTCTTTTTCCTCGGAGTACTACGCTGAGATGGAGCGGATGGTGAGTCTGCTCGACCGCATTGCCGAGTCACAGGATTTACGGACTATGGCAGTCGGGCTAAGTGCAGTAGATGCCATCATACGGCATAACCCTCAGCTTTCTCAGTTTGCTAAGGACACTAAGTTGGATAGCACCATTACTGCCTGGAGAGAGCAAGTCAGGGCTAGTGAGCTTGCTCTCTCACTCACTAAATCTACCCCATCGCTGCCTCAGTCAGACACACACTCCCCACCTGCCTCTACGCTGCCATGGACTTCCTCTCCTTCCACACACCAGCTGGGACCTTGTTCGCCTGTCCGTTCACCAGCCTCTTTCCTGGCAGCTATGTGGTCAGAGGATGAGGAGGTGGTGTCTGTTTCTCCACCAGTTCCGGTTCCCTCATCCCGAAGGAAACGGCGCCCTCGCCACCGCCACTCCTCTCCTCCGTCACCTGTCCAGCCTTCTGTTCCTGCTGGAGGGTCCGAGGGGCCCGTCCAGCCTTCTGTTCCCGCTGGGGGTTCTGGAGAACCGCACCAGCCTTTGTTCGTCTCCGCTGGAGGGTCCGAGGGGCCCGTCCAGCCTTTTGTTCCCGCTGGAGGGTCCGAGGGGCCCGTCCAGCCTTCTGTTCCCGCTGGGGGTTCTGGAGAACCGCACCAGCCCTTGTTCGTCTCCGCTGGAGGGTCCGAGGGGCCCGTCCAGCCACAGCAACCTGCCGCCGCTGGAGGGTCCGAGGGGCCCGTCCGGCCTTCTGTCTCCGCCGGAGGGTCCGAGGGGCCCGTCCGGCCTTCTGTCTCCGCCGGAGGGTCCGAGGGGCCCGTCCGGCCTTCTGTCTCCGCCGGAGGGTCCGAGGGGCCCGTCCGGCCACAGCCACCTGTCTCCGCCGGAGAGTCCGAGGGATCCGTCCGGCCACAGCCACCTGTCTCCGCCGGAGAGTCCGAGGGACCCGTCCGGCCACAGCCACCTGTCTCCGCCGGAGAGTCCGAGGGACCCGTCCGGTCACAGCCACCTGTCTCCGCCGGAGAGTCCGAGGGACCCGTCCAGCTTCCTGCCTCTTCCGCTGGAGGGCCCGAGGAGCCCGGCCGGCCGGCAGCTGCAGCCTCGTCATCCTCGCCAGCTGCAGCCTCGTCATCCTCGCCAGCTGCAGCCTCCGGGGCTTCGGCGTCGCCTGGTCCAGCTGCAGCCTCCGGGGCTTCGGCGTCGCCTGGTCCAGCTCCGGCGTCGCCTGGTCCAGCTCCGGCTTCATCAGCGTCGCCTGCAGCGCCACCATCTCTGGCTCCGGCGCCTGCGCCTCGACAGTGCCGGCCTCCTTCCAGGCCTCCGTTTGCACGTCCTCGCCCCTCCGGCCTGCCCGTCCTGCTCGCCCTGCACGTCCTGTCCGGCCTGCTCGCCCTGCACGTCCTGTCCGGCCTGCTCGCCCTGCACGTCCTGTCTGGCCTGCTCGCCCTGCACGTCCTGTCCGGCCACTTTCCAGGCCAATGACTGGACGTCATTGCCGTCGTGGATGGCCCCCTGAACTTTTTGTTTGAACTGTTTTTCCTGGTCGCCTGTGCCTGTTGTGAGCCTGTATTTTGTTGTGTTGCTTTCCGGGCTCCGGTGTTTGCGCTTTTTTTTTTTTTTTTGTTTCTTGCCTTTTGTTTGGTTGTTTCCACTCTTTGTGCTGATTAGGGCGTTGTCCTGAATCACAGCGGAGAAGGTGTCTCGCAGAAAGTTTGAATAGGACTGTGAGAAGCATGAGGTGTGTGTGAGCCAGCCTCGAGGGGTGGGTTCACAGGTGGAACAAAGGAGGAGTAAAATGTGTGTGTGTGTGAGTGAGAGAGAAAGAAAGGTGGGGGCGAGTGACCAGGCTGTGAGTGTGTGTGAATTACTTGATGACAAAAAGGGAGACAAAGTAGATTAGTTGATTTTCTGTGAAATAAGAATAGTTAAGAAATCAAAGTGATCAAATAGGAGAAAATGAACTAAAATAAATAAATAAAACTAAACAGTGGATTAGTGTTAAGTTAATGATAAATGAATTGATAAAATTGATAAAATTAACAGTGACATTTAATGTCACCAAGTACTCAAGGATGAATGGAGAATTTGATTGCTGACTGTGTGAGAGCTGTTGGGGTGAAAGGAAAATGAGGTTGGAGGAGTGAGTAAACAGGATTAATGTGTGGGTGTAAAACAATGGGTTAAAAAAAAAGAGAGAGAGAAAAGAGACAGAAAATAATGAGAAAAAAAAAGAAAAAGAAAATAAAAGTGTGTAAGTGTGAGTGGGAAATTGTCTCCAACTGGGGGAAGCAGTGACACTACAGGTCACCTTCTTCCCCTGCTGGACACAAAAGAAAACATAATTTGGAGTATTGTGGGTGAAAATAATTAACAATAACATCAAGAAGTTTTTGTGTTTGTGGTTAAGAACAAATAAAATTTCATTGTTGGGGTTTAAAGTCAGTAGAGTTCAAAACCAAATAAGCGGCGATGTGTTGCTTTAGGAGTGATGAAAACATATGCAGTCACAGTGAATAATGAAAGTCTCTCAGTCTGTCGATTACAGGTGGGGAACGGACCTGGATCAATTCTCCACGGGCAGCAGTCGGAAGAAAATTGTAGGTTAAGATCATTAGAAACAAAAAAAATAGAAACACCCAGCCAGAATTTATGGCTGAATTGTTTTGCAGCTTCCCGTCCTCATCCTGAAAAAGCAAGCTCCAAGGAAGCTAATCTCTCCCTGAAGACACAGAGTGCAGTTCCAGAAGCACAAGCATGAACATCAACAGTGGACAGCAGTCCAAGAGACAATACCAGAGACCTGAGCAGAGAGTTCCAGCAGCACTATGGGCAGACGGCATCAGAAAGAGAAGATCCATCATCTTGATTGGATGAATGGAGACGCGTTTCCAGCAAGCTGCAACTTCACGGTGTGTGAAGGACTTTTGAGAAGATTGTTGGAGTTTGACACTTGCCATGTTTGGAGCAAGATGGCAATGAAAGAGACAGTGGGAGAATACACGGGACAAAGCTGAAGAGAACTGACTGCCATTGGACAGCAAAGTGGGAGAGGAGAAAGGAGCAGGTGAGGACAGATGAATGCTGTTTTAGTGTGGGGAATGAAATTGGGTTAAGGAATCCAGGGAGACAAGCGACTGCCTTGAAGTGGAGAATTGACAAAGTGTCCAGACCACCACAAAAGGGGGAGGAAGACAAGCACTGAGGTATTCAAGTGTACTCTTAGAGAAAATGGACAGACAACACCACACATGTACATGATATGCACTACAGAGAATACAAAATCATACATAAAGTGTTACACATCAAAAGAGGGTATTGGTAGAAGGGGTTAATAACACACAGCGTGGTTGCCAATGGTAACCTGCAAGCATCTGGGGTTTAGCTGTGCCTGACTATGACAGAGATTTTTATTTAGATGTTTCTGAAACAAAACTTGGATTGAACGGAGTTTTGTTTCAGAAAAAAGGGGGAAGGTACATAAATGGACACACAGAAATAGTAAATGTATTAACCTGACTAACACACACACACAATGAAGGTCATTAGGATCAAACACAATTTTAAGTAGGCAATCCTGTTACCATCATCCTGTCTGGTTTATTGAGTGGGTTGAGAAGTGATACATAGACAACTGAATTAGTATTATTTTGGGGAACATGATAACAGGGGTGAACAGAATCCTGCAGCCAGAGTTTAAATGAATAAAACTAGCAGATTTTTTGTTTTGTTTTGTTTTTTTGTTTCTAATGTATGGGGAAGGTTTTACCATGGCACCAACTCTTAGACTTGGTGTGTTTTCACCTATTAGAAAAAGAATATTCTGGGACAAGTCCTAAGACCGGGCTTCTGTATTTTTATTTAATTTTGTTTTTCATTTTGATCTGTTATTTTTATTTTTATTTTGTTTTTGGACAGTGCACTGGGAGTTTTGTTTGACAGTTTTGTTTGTTATTTTTATTTTATTTTATTTTTTGTTTTTGAACAGTGCACTGACTTGTGTTTGTGAATTTCTTTTCTTTAAGCAGATCCGCACGACGGGAATTAAAAGCGCTATACGACACGTCGAGAAAACCGTTGCAAGTGAGTTTCTCCAAAAAATTACAATGGGCTCTGGAGAAAGCCGCTTATTTGGAACAATTAGAAAATGAGAGTCCCTGCCCAAAAAGGATTGACCGAGGTAATCCGACCTAAAATTCTTCTTTTTCTTTTTGAAATGACGTCATTTTGCTGTGGGTGGAAATGAAAATGCGACGATAATTTCCACTATCAGCAAAGAAAGAATGGATGAATGAATGAATGAGTGAAAGAGAAAAAACTGACTGACTGGTAAAAGCTGACAAAAGCTGACAAGACTTGACCACTACTCAAGGTTAACCTCCACCTAGACAGGACAAAAGGGTGGATGAATTTATGTGTGTTTCCTTTTACAGGAGCGGGAAGACGACAGCAGCATCCTAGGTTGTGTGACGATTTAACCTTTTAAATGCCACTTTCTGTGTTTATGAATCTATCAGGGGTGTGTTATTCATGGGCTTGTGCACACCGTTAACGTTTACATTTATTTTCTACAGCAGAGAGTTAATCATGTGTTTGATTATGTGAGTTACGGCAGGACACACTAATGGTTGATGTTCTTTCTACTACAGGATTGCTGGGTTTATGTGGGAAGAAAACTGTGTTTACAGGTTATGAGTTGATTATGCTATTACACTGTGTTGTTGGGAAAATGTTGAATATTACAGGGGAGAAGTGAAAATAGTGTGAAACACATCCTGTGTTGAAACCAGTGTCATTATTTTTACAGCAGGCTTAACTTTATGACCTTTTACAGCACCTCTGGAACCTGTCGACCTGCGCCTGACCATCAGGATTGTCCATGTGTGTTGTTAATGTTTGTTTTTCTAAGAGTGCATGTAGAGGATTCAGCAGAAAACAGACAAGTGACATGAGAAAACAATAAGAGATGCAGTGTTTATGGAATAGTTTAATATGGGCTCATTAGCTGGCCACTATTAAGCTCATAATGATAAAATGAGTGGAGTGACATTGCTTAAGCCTTAAGGAAGGTCACCGATTAAATTGTGGACTAAATTGGGATGATTCATGATTTGGGACAAATTATGGCAATAATAGTGATTTGATGATTTGAGAAAATCTGCACATGATACTTGTCTTTTATGCTGAATACTTTATTATTCTTATGATCTATAGTTGGTTGAAAATGTGAAGTTTGATTTAACAGACGTTGTCTTCCAGGATACGGGCTCCAGGTGGAGCTGGGAGTTAAATAAGCTAAACATGTAACTGCCGACTGATGTTTTTACACAGGGTTACAGGCTGGAGTATGGCTGCTCTAACTGGGAAACCCTGGAGATTGTTTTAGAGAGACGGTGCAACATTCTTGTACATGTCTCATTGGGGAGTTGACACATGGTGAAAGCTATGTGGCGAGAGGAGTGTTATTTTTAATCTCTAGATGTCGTGAGGTGCCATGATGAGAAGCAGTGACTGAGAGGATCGTCCACAAGATGGGAGCTGAGGCCAGGAGAGAGTCTTCAGGAGGATCAGAGATCACCTTCAGCACAGCAGACATTGCGCAGGAGATCGTCATGAGGAGACTCTGCACAGCAAAATCTTAAATAAAATGAAAGAGTGTCAACGTTGACGTTGAGGAAGACAACTAAGGTGTACGACGTGCTCTACCTTAAAATCTTCAGCAGCATTGGAACGTGAGAATCGAGGGATGGAGAAAGCGTGCCAAGCTCTAAAAGTGACAGCGCAGAGGAAGTCCAGCGATGGAATTGTGATTCTGTGAACAGCACAAATGATTTGATGCACTGCAGAGAAGCCTTTTGTGAGGGAGAGATGTAAACAGACAAGCCTTTCATCTACATTTATATCATGTCAACTTCTCTAGGCTGGTTGAGGGGTAATTGGAGAGAAACGGTAGTGTTAGGTGTGATAACTGTTGTTATTGTCTGTGAAGGTTCTCAGTCATCCAGGTCATCGTAGTGTAAGGAGCTTGGAAAGAAAAGCGTCTGGACTTCTTTAAGTTGCTTGAAGACATTTCACCTCTCATCCGAGAAGCTTCTTCAGTTCTAAGGTCAAATGGCCGAGAGTCCCAGATTTAAACCCAGTGGGAGTATCCCCCAAAGAGGGACAAAGGACCCCCTGGTGATCCTCTAATCACATGAGACAAGGTGTGAAAGCGGGTGTGGGACCTAATCATCCAGGGTTTCGGGTGAGCTCATTGTGAAACCTAGCCCTACCCTATCATGTGAATTCCTGAGGTCAGATGGCCCAGAATGTGAGTGGGTGTTAAGGCGTCTGGGAAGGGATCTCAAAACTGGATTACAGATGGCAGACAGTTGGTGTCGTAAACCACCGCCTCTGTTCAAAGATGGTCGCTCACAGTGGACATAGATGGCCTCTTTCACTCCTCTTTCAAACCATCTGTCCTCTCTGGCCAAAATGTGAACATTGGCATCCTCGAAAGAGTGACCGTTATCCTTAAGATGCAGATGAACTGCTGAGTCTTGTCCCGTGGAGGTGGCTCTTCTATGTTGTGCCATGCGCTTGTGAAGTGGCTGTTTGGTCTCTCCAATGTAGAGGTCTGGGCATTCCTCGCTGCACTGTACAGCATGCACCACGTTGTTAAGTCTGTGTTTTGGAGTTTTGTCTTTCGGGTGAACCAGTTTCTGTCTGAGTGTGTTGCTGGGTCTGAAGTACACTGGGATGTCGTGCTTGGAGAAAACTCTCCTGAGTTTCTCTGATACACCGGCTACATAGGGTGTATCAGTAGCCGGTGTATCAGAGAAACTCACGAGAGTTTTCTCCAAGCACGACATCCCAGTGTACTTCAGACCCAGCAACACACTCAGACACAAACTGGTTCACCCGAAAGACAAAACTCCAAAACACAGACTTAACAACGTGGTGTATGCTGTACAGTGCAGCGAGGAATGCCCAGACCTCTACATTGGAGAGACCAAACAGCCACTTCACAAGCGCATGGCACAACATAGAAGAGCCACCTCCACGGGACAAGACTCAGCAGTTCATCTGCATCTAAAGGATAAAGGTCACTCTTTCGAGGATGCCAATGTTCACATTTTGGACAGAGAGGACAGATGGTTTGAAAGAGGAGTGAAAGAGGCCATCTATGTCCACTGTGAGCGACCATCTTTGAACAGAGGCAGTGGTTTACGACACCAACTGTCTGCCATCTATAATCCAGTTTTGAGATCCCTTCCCAGACGCCTTAACGCCCACTCACATCCTGGGCCATCTGACCTCAGGAATTCACATGATAGGGTGGGGCCAGGTTTCACAATGAGCTCACCCGAAACCCTGGATGATTAGGTCCCACACCCGCTTTCACACCTTGTCTCATGTGATTAGAGGATCACCAGGGGGTCCTTTGTCCCTCTTTGGGGAATACTCCCACTGGGTTTAAATCTGGGACTCTCGGCCATTTGACCTTAGAACTGAAGAAGCTTCTCGGATGAGAGGTGAAACGTCTTCAAGCAACTTAAAGAAGTCCAGACGCTTTTCTTTCCAAGCTCCTTACACAACTGTTGTTATTGTAACTGTGATTTTTCTTCTAAGTGAATTGCCCAGAGACAGACCTGAATCCACTCCGGCGACTCCACCATCACAGGCCACGGTGAAGCGAACCAAACGTAGTGAAACAGACATGAGCATGAGGCCGGGGAGATTAACGCCGATTGGTGCACTGTGACGTACCTGGCCAGAGGAAAGCTATCAAGAGACACCGGCACCGAAATAAGCCTGTGGGCACGTGCTGGTTTGTATTATTATTGTGGTGGGTACAGATTGTATGTTAGAATTCCTAGTGGGACTTTTGGTCTCTGTGCCATGGTACGTATAGGTGCACCTCTCGTTTTAGTAGGAGAAAAGGGGGTGCGGCTGGGTAAGCCCGGCACCGCTCAACTGACAGTCACGCGCAGACGTCATGTGTTGGCCAAACGGTCACCAGGATCGTTTGACCTTACAATAGGATCACCAACATACATAGATGCTATTGGGGTTCCTAGGGGTGTGCCTAATGAATTTAAGGTAGCGGACCAAATTGGTGGAGGATTTGAAAAGCTTCCCATAATTTCTGCATTTTTTCCAGTAACTCCAAATAAGAATGTGGATCGTATCAATTATGTGCACTATAATGTCCTGAGACTGGCAAACCTTACCAGGGACGCAGTTGAAGGGCCTGCTGAGCAGTTGGGTCCAACATCTTTAATGGCAGTACAAAATCGGATGGCGTTAGATATGTTGTTGGGAGAAAAAGGGGGCGTTTGCGCTATGTTTGGGGATATGTATTGTACTTTTATTCCAAATAACACAGTTCCCGATGGCTCTGTGACCCGAGTTCTGGAAGGCCTAAGGACGTTGTCCACCACAATGTATGGGCATTCGGGAGTGGATAACCTGCTGGAAGCGTGGATGACCTCTGTCTTTGGGCAATGGAAAGGTTTCCTTATGTCAATTATGGTTTCTTTGTCTGTTTTTACTGCAATATTAGCGACGTGTGGGTGTCGTTGTGTGCCTTGTATCAGAGCCTTGTTCATAAGACACATTAATCGTGCTGTGGGAGAATCTGATACAAAGGCAGACACCAGGATGCCACTTTTGGGAAATGGGGAGACACAGTATGAAAACATTATGGTGAAAGATTTAGTGTAGTTTTATCTGCCATAGGGCAGATAAAAAGGGGGATTTGTAGGAATGTTTAGCTTATTTTAAAGTTTAGAAATGTGTTAGATAGAATGTAGAATTATGGTGGAGACACTACTATATATGCCCTGGATATAAATAAAGGCCTGACTGTGTCATGAACTTAGGAGTAGATCTTAGGAGACCCTCCCCCAATTGAACTGTGAAAGTAAGACAAAGAGGAGTTAATGTTAAGTGGAAATTCCTCCGGGGATACCTGTGTGGGGGTCTCAACATTTGTAACTTGATAACTGTGGTCTGGAAGAGAGAGGGGGTTTTTATGACCAGCAGGGAGTCACGTACACACACACAGTGCTTAAACTGTTACACTCACACATCCACATGCACACTCACGTGCACACACATACCAGGTATGCGCACACAGTCACTCACGTGCTCGTGCACATAGACACAGACACAGAGTTTGCAGCACACTGTGGGGGCTTTATGATGGGGTCGTTTCTATAAAGCTGGCTGTAACTAACAAAGAGGTGAAGATTGTTTCAGAGGGACACCGGCCTCGTCTTCCCTTCTAGAAGTGCATGCTTAAATGAAGATGAATAAAGATGAATAAAGATTTTGTAAAAATGACTACTGGGTCCGGTGCGTCTCTGGAGGCCCGAGGAATAAAAAAGAACCGGGGTAAAACTGATTTCCCAACAGCAGCTAAATCAAAACAATTGACAGGTGAAGTGTGTAAAATTGATTTCATTGCAATGCAGTGTTTTACTACAGAAAACTATGAGACCCTGGAGCATTTATGTCGGTGTTACTTAAGCTGTTCTAGCTTCTTTAGAGGTCTGCACTGAGTAAAAAAAATCTGTTATTTGTCTCCTGCTTTACTTCTCAAGCGTCAGTTATGCATATATCTGTCATGGTTCTGGGTCGGTTCGACCCAGCATTTTGAGTTCCTTATGTTTTGGTTTATTTTTGAATGATGGATTGTTCCTTATGTCTCTCTGGTGCTTTGATTTTTATTATGAATCTGTGTTTCTGTTATTCTGGTGTGTTTCTGTATTAGGATTAATGTTTGGGTTGTATTTTGTTGTTATTGCAGGTTTAGTTCAGTGTCTAGTCTGTCTCACTCTGTCGAGTCCGTGTCCTAGTAAAGTGTGTCTTGTTTCCTGTTTTACTTTGGAGGTTCATGTTCCTGTCTAATGTCTGTGTGTCCAGCTTCGCTCCCTCTGTCTCGTTAGCCCTGACTTCTCCCTGGTGTGTTGCCCTCCTGTCTCTCATCCCCTGATTACTGCTGTGTGTATTTAAGCCCTGTGTGTTCTCCTGCTTGTTGCCGGTTCGTCTGTGTTCCATGGTGTTTCGTTCCTCTCTCTGCGTCTCTCTGCCCCGCACCCCGTTTCGTATGTTCTCAGGTTCGTTACTTAGTTTTCCCAGTTTAGGTTTCTCCAGTCATTTGTCATTCCTCACTGCCTGTTCTGTCACTGCCACTTCTGTAAATAAAACATCACTCTCATCACCAGTCAACTGCCTGCATTTTGGGTCCTTTCCCTCCTTCACCACACAGCTCGCCCCAGCGGCCGTGACAATATCCTTATATGTTTATTTGCTTTTTTTTTAATAAAGTGACTTGAGCTGAGCCCTGTCAGTGCTGGCTGTCTAACCACATTATATTGTCTGCTGCCAACCCTCAGGGTGATTTGACCACATACAGAGAGCCTAAAACAGCAGGTGGCTGCTCGGTGTACATGGTTTAGGTGAGCTTGTTAAGTCTACAGTTAGAAAGCAAATAGTTTAAATTGTGGTGTCCTGTCTACTACACTGTTAGGGACTCATGTAGATTTTGGTGGCAGGTTTGAGTGCTCAGATGAAGGTCCGTCATCAAGATAGTATGACAAAGGTTTCTTAATGATAAATAATATTTAATAAACGGAGGGTAAAATAAATATGGCTCAAATTTACAAATATTTTTTTAGTAATCTTACTTGGCTAAAACAAGCTAAATCAACAAACAATAGTAGTTTAATTTACAGTGAAAAATCTATGCCTGTAATAAATTCAAAATTTTGTATAACAAAGTTTAATTTCTGACCTGGTTTGTTTCAGGCCACTTAATCATGCAGAACACAACCTTGTTGTTCGGTCCAGCTTTCAGTTCACTCGGCAGCTGAACTCTCACTGTGCTGCTGGGAGGAGGCGGGCCTGGGCTTACCTGCATCAGCATCAAAGTGCCAAAAACAGTAACAGCAGAATTGGATGTGAATAACAGTAATATTATGCTTAACTTAGCATACATCTAAACATGTATTATAAATTTAATGGAAATTGATCACTGCTGTTCAGCCATTTTAGTCAAAATGATGCCAAATTTGTGGAACTAGAGGAAAGTCATTAAGATTCACAGACTCCGAAATGCAAAGCAGCAGGAAAGTTTAACCCATAAAGCAAATGTTGAGATATTTCATAGTATAAGCAATAATTAACAAGCTGTTTTGTTGCCTAGGGAAAATACATGCACATTTGGAAATCAATAGGATATAAACTCAAATATTCCCAGGAGTTTTCAAGAGCAAAATTGTAGACAAAACAGATATTGGCAGTTTTGCTGCCAAAAAATTGTGAACAACTTAAAATGTCAGTGTCACAAAAATTACAGTCTGCAATTATTTTTAATTAATGTAATTATTATTTTTTAAAAACCTGATTATTGCTGGCATAAATGTCAAGCCCTTCAAAGGTACCATTGGGTTTATACTGTAGGGCAACAACACTGTCAGAAATCATTGATGAACTGGTCCCGTTAATTTCTTCTTCCTCTAGAATTTGTTGTAGCTCCTCAATGGTCCTTGTTGAAAAGGAAAAGAAAACATTAGAATGCCTCATTCTGTTTAAAAATCTTAAATTAATTTCACACCACAGAACAAAGGTGTCAAACTCAAGGCCAGCGGGTCACAACCTGGAAAAATAGATTTAGAGTTTGGCAACATTGTGTATTTTACAAAGGTGCAGTGACTAAGTTAGGGAAAAGAGTTTGTGAGCTGGATGAGGAAATCTGCCAGTTCATGGACAGTAAAGTAAAAGGCAGAGCTCTGCAGGATAAGAGGGGGAAATGTGAGCTGGTGTTTCTGGCTGACATAACTAATCATCTCAGCATCTTAAACCTTCAACTCTGAGGACAAGACTTGCATGATCACTGATGTGTATGATGCAGTGAAGGAGTTTGAAGTGAAGCTGCACTTATGAGTTTACAGGATGCTTTGGAAAGAAAGCCAGGAACAGAAAAGTAATTTTGAGCTGCATCACAACCCTTTGGAAATTGCATTTTTTTTGAAATTGCATTTTTACAGATTCAGATGGAGCTGATAGAGTGGCAGTAGAATGGGACACTAGTGAGTAGTACGACACTGTGGGGTCCACACAGGTCACTCGCTTCATTCCTGAAGCAATGCTCCATGTTTGGCATCACATATCTGTGTGAGAAGCTGTTCTCTTAACAAAACATCACACAGAAGTTGTGTCACTGATCAACGCCTGCAGTCCATTCTGAGAATCTCCTTAACACTAGGTTTACTATCCAAACATAAATGAACTCTGCCAAGAAAAGATGCCAAGCATGCAGCTCTGACAGAATGGCATAAGAGCAGAGAAAACAGAATGTTTTGACTTATTATTTTAACTACTACCTAAAAGCACAATGTTTGTTTTTATTTTCATTATTTTTGTTCATATTTTAAATTTGTATACATTTGACAGGATGTATTTTTTTTTTTTGTTATTTTTAAGTTAAATAATCTGTTCAATAAATGCATATCCTGTTTGGCCTGTGAACTAAAGTGTGCTTTGGGTTTTGGCCCCTTGTGTGATTGAGTTTGACACACTTGCCATAAACCATCTTAAATACATTAACATCTCAACCCTTTTGATTTTGCTCCTATATACATGTTTGATTTAAGAGTTTTTCCAAATATAAATCTCCAAAAAATTAAAAGTTTGTTGCTATTTAGAAGGAAAGTGTTTACTTGACAGCGTCATTACAGCTTCCGTTTTTCAAAATGTTGTCTGAAAGGTCCATACAGCATTTGCCACGCCCTGTTAAAAAAAAATCATATACACATTTTCAATACATTCAAGTTATTTTAAAGTCCTACAGAATGTATCACAGTTTCACCTGAAAACCTTTGTACATTCTTAATTACTGTTTTATCCAATCACAGAGATTTGAGTATGTGTGTGTGTCTGTGTGTGTTTGTGTGGGGGACACTTAATTAAAAAATCTATTAAAATTAAAATTCCTTACCATTTTCCTGTTTACTGCTACAACCGTTATCTTTATCATGTTCTGTCTTACAGTCTTTTTTTGGCTCAGGACATGCTATAAATGAAAATAAAGGAAATGTGCACATTTTCAAGTTATTAAGTCCTGGAGAATGAACCACAGTTTCACCTGAAAACTTTTGTATATTCTTAATTGCTGTTTTATCCAATCAAAAAGATGTGTGTGTGGGGGGATACTTATAACCTGAAGCATGGAAACATGAGCCTTAAATATTAATATTAAAGCATCTTACCACTTTTCGTACACTTGTCCTTGCAGAAACCCTGACCTTGTGAACGTGGTTTCTTCTTACAGACTGGTGTTGAACGAGGACATGCAGAAGGTTGGTGTGACAGAAAAAACACCAGCCAGCAGAGAAGCCACCACTTCATCCTGCGAATTGCAGAGAATTAATTTAAAACAGTATCTGTGCTTTACAAACAATAATAGGCTTAGGTTATGGAAGAAGTTCAACCTTCGTCAAAGCAAATACTGCCTAATGAGCTTAAGTTTTATTAAGATGCACCAGAACATATGACTGTTGAATTTAAGATACATATTTGTGTGAAGACTGTGGGTTCTAACAACTGTCTAAAGTCTATAAAGGACGCTGATATTTTTCTTGGGGAAAAAAAGTGTAATCCTTAAAAGTACTGATGGAGCAATATCACCAACATTTTTGTTTTCTTTTTTTGACTTCTTGCTTTAGGGTTTGGCACACTGGATCATCTTCCTCCATCTCACCCAATCCATAGCTTCTCCTCTCTCACACCAACCCTCTGCATGTCCTCCTTTACTACATAATTGTCCTCTGAGGTCTTCCTCTTTAACTCCTCCCTAGTAGCTTAATGTTCAACATCCTTTGTGCAATTAATGTACTATCGTCTCCACCTTGCCCCTCTACCTTTGTCTCCAAATCACTTAACTTTAGCTCTCCCTCTGATATATTAGTTTTTAATCTTGTCCATTCTGCTCTCTCCCAATAAAAATCACACCATCTCCAAATTATACATCTTATTTGGTCCCACTAACCATCTTGTAAACCTTCCCTTTCACTCTTGGTGGTATCTTTCTGTCACAAATCACTCCTGATACTCATCTCCTCTCCACCCGTCCTGCACCTCTCTTGTGAATTTTAACTCAGCTACCTTCAGAGGTAGCAAAAGTACAGACTTTCTTTACCTAAATAGAAGTATAGATACCTGGGTTAAAAAATACTCCTGTAAAGGTTGAAGTACTGAAGTAATTTCTTTACTGTGAAAAAGTAGTCTCTGAAATGCACTCAAAGTAGTAAGTAAAAAGTAGCTTGTTGAAGAAAAATTCTACTAAACATTTTTGTACAAAGGTAACGGAACCTTACGCTATACTAATATAATAATAAAACAACATTAGTACATGGATTAAAAAAACTGTTTTAGTACGACTTTGGTAAGCTACGAGACCGCTCCACTTGATGGATTATAGGAGCATTACAGCTATCGTAGTCAGGAGCCTTGCGGAGTAATCTGGGTCCAAACTCTGCTCCCAAAGTCAAACGAACACTGCGGCATGATTGAGATTTAAAAACTGTCTAAATTCTTTCATCTTTAATAAAATGATCAGAATTGCTGCTTTATCCGGTGTAACAATTAAGTTTAACATCCAGGCTTCCATGAAAACAGAATCTATTAAATTTAACAGAGTTAGAAGTTAGCAGGAAGTTAGCTTGCTAGTTTCGACCTAAACATGATATAGCATGTTCTGACTGAGGGATTTGTGAAAAAATTAAAACGTACAGCTCTGCTATCACTTCCAACATAAATGAAGACAGAAAACTAAACGGCAGTGACGTTTGTAGGGTTACTGAAGTTGGGCTAGCTGGTATATAATGGTGTGCTACGTGATCGCTAGCGACTTAGCATAGCGACTTAGCATAACATAAGCACAGTGAAGCTGGAGGATGAATGCAAACTTTTTTCCACTCGATAAAAGTTAACATGAGGGTTCCCGATGGGTAGGGACAAATGCAATCCCATGGCAGGATGCTGTAAACAGACCCAACTTCAGTCAGGAGAACAACTGAGATAATCCATCCACGATGCGAGGTTAGTCATTAATATACTGCAACAACATAGGAATAGAGCTGCTGCGAGAGAATTCAACATTAATGAATCAATGGTACAGAAGTGGAGGAAGCAAGAAGAATGAGTTGAGTAAAGTTTGGCTTATCTGACTATTTTGTTTTGCTTAATGCACCTTATAATCCGGTGCGCCTTATGTATGAAGACAGACCCATTCATCGACAGTGCGCCTTATAATCTGGTTCACCTTATGGTACTTGATTAAAATTGTGACATCACTTGCAAGCTTTAAATCTGCAGTTTATCAAGCCTCACTGAGCAGTGCTTATCTTTAACTCTAGCCTGTCTTCTTCCTCTCCTATCCTGTCTGTCTTCCTACAACTTTCTGGATCTCTGAATGAATTTATCTCACACTTTCTCTCCCCATGAAATACAGCAGCTTTACCTTTAGCTAGCAACACACTGTGTGACAAAATCTCCTTATGTATCACTAACTAGATTCTTAAGTACCACAATCAAAACTTGCGGACACCTGAACTCCTTCCAGCCCACTTTAACTTCCGAGTATAAACACTAGAGGCAGGGGTGTCAAACTCATTTTACATTGATCTTAAGTGGGCCGGACCAGTGAAACTCTCCTTTCTGTTAGGGTAAAGGAGTTGCACATTAAACTGTTTTTCTACACAAAATGTGTAAAATCACAGAAAAAGTTCTATTAGCTCATTGCCCAGACTATCCAATTTTTTGTTTTTTGTTTTAAACTGTAGTCATAAAAAAAAGATAAATGTCTACAATAAAAAGTGGTAAACAGACACATTTGTCATTTACAGCAGTGTGAAAGTGTTTGCCCCCTTCCTGATTTCCTTTTTTTATGCATGTCACACTTAAATGTTTCAGATCAAACAAATGTAAATATTAGACAAAGACAACAAGTAAATACAAAATGCAGTCTCTAAATGAAGGTGTTTATTATTAAGGGGGAAAAATCCAAACCTACATCGCCTTGTGTAAAAGTGTTTGCCCCCTCCATGCTCTTGAGACTTTGATGGGAGACACAGCAAACCTTATGACAATGGCACATACTGATATTGCTTGATAATTCGTTTTTATCAGGATGTTCTAAAAACACCCTGAAAAGCCTTCAGTTAATCCAAAATGCTGCAGCAAGAGTCCTGACAGGGACTAGAAAGAGAGATCATATTTCTCCTGTATTGGCTTCCCTCCATTGGCTCCCTGTGAAATCCAGAATTAAAGTCAAAATCTTGCTCCTCACATACAAGGTCTTGAATAGTCAGGCCCCATCTTATCTTAATGACCTTATAGTACCGTATCTGTCATGCGGCGGCTGTGTGAAGGCGAGAGAGGACCCAAATGCACGGCTCAGGACACGCGGGGATAACTCAAAAGGCAGGTCTTTATTAATAGGAACATAGACATACAAAACTATACTTAGGAGAAACTAGAGCTGAGGCACTGGGAAGACACGAGGGAATGCACACAACCTAGAGGGACGACGCAACACGGAACAAAGGGATACTCTGACATAAATACACAGAAGGTAATGAGGGAAGTGGGAACACACGGGGAACACAGCTGAGGACAATCACCTATGACAGAGCGGGGAGGACACGAAACTGAAAATACTGACACTAAGATGTGGACCTTAAACACAACACAGAGTACACAGAGAGGAGCACAGAGAGAGGCAGAGAACAAGAAGAAATACACGAGGGGATGAGGAGAATACAGAACACAAAGGATGGAACACGGTACCAGAACAAACACCACAATACATGCACGGACACGGGGGGAATCCAAATACCAAACCAAACAATCCTATGAACACAAAGAACAAAATATAAAACCACAGGAAAACTAAGAACACTGGGTCAAAATGACCCAGGACCATGACAGTACCCCCCCCTTAAGGGCTGACTCCAGACAGCCCAAACCCAAGAACCAAAAGACAAGAAAACTGAAAACAACCCAACCAGGGCAGGATGCGGGGGACCAGGACGGAGGGACCGAAACCAAACAGAACACATGGAGCATGAGACCAAAACCGAGCCCAGAAACATACAAAAACAGTCCAAAACAAAAGATGCTGGAGTCCAGGGAAACAGCGTCCATGGAGAACAGAAAGTCGACCCGGGGGGCGACAGCACAAAAGTTCATAGTCCGGCTGTTCCGGGGGCCGGCCACGTGAGAAGTGGCAGCAGAACAGGTCCGGAGGCCGGGCGCGTGGAAGACGGCGGCGGCAGCAGAACGGGTCCGGAGGCCGGCCGCGTGGAAGACGGCGGCGGCTGCAGAGCGGGTCCGGAGGCCGGCCGCGTGGAAGACGGTGGCGGCTCTCAAGCGTCAGGCGTACTGGTCGAGGCTTGGTGGGCACAGGACCAGACGAGGGCAGAAGCAGAAGCTGGACCAGACGACGGCGTAGGTGGAGCAGAAGCCGGAGCTGGACCAGGCGACGGCGTAGGCGGAGCAGAAGCAGAAGCAGAAGCCGGAGCTGGACCTGGACCAGGCGGAGCAGAAGCAGAAGCTGGACCAGACGACGGCGTAGGCGGAGCAGAAGCAGAAGCCGGAGCTGGACCAGGCGGAGCAAAAGCAGAGGCCGGACCGGGCGAAGGCGACTTGGACCCTCCAGCGGAGACGAGGAGGTGCTGGCCGGGCTGACCAGAGCCGCCAGCGGAGACGAGGAGCGGCTGGAGAGGTTCTCCTGAACCCCCAGCGGAGACGAGGAAGTGCTGGCCGGGCTCACCTGAACCCCCAGCAGAGACGAGGAAGTGCTGGCCGGGCTCACCTGAACCCCCAGCGGAGACGAGGAAGTGCTGGCCGGGCTCACCTGAACCCCAGCGGAGACGAGGAAGTGTTGGCCAGGCTCACCTGAACCCCCAGCGGAGATGAGGGATGGCTGGAGCGGTTCTCCTGAACCCCAGCAGAGACGAGGGATGGCTGGAGCGGTTCTCCTGAACCCCCAGCGAGAAGAGATGCAGAGCCAGCAGGTGCGGAGACCCCTGGCTCAGCGGACACCAACTGTAGCTGCACAGGGCACGCAGTCGGCTTGGGATGCAACAGCTGGGGCTGTGCGGGGCAAACAGTCTGTCCAAAATGTGTCAGCACCACGCAGTCTTCAGCTGGCTGAGTGAGCACACAAGAGCTTTCAGCAGAGGATGGCAGTGACTGAACAGGTGGTTGAGCAACTAACTGAGCTGGTGACAGAGTTAATGACTGAGCTGATAACTGAACAGGCAATGGAGCTGATAACTGTGCAAGAGACTGAGCTGGTGACAAAACAGGAAACTGTGCTAATAACTGAGCTAATGACTGCGCTATGGACAAAAGTGCAAGTTGTAGCGGTGGTTGCAGTGATGGTGGATCAGCAGGTAGTTGAGCTGGTGACTGAGCAGGTGTCTGACTCTTGGCTGCTCTCCTCCGGGGAGCAGGAACGGGTGCAGGGCCTGGCCGAACACCAGCCATCCCCACCCGAGGAACAGATACGGGTGCAGGGACGAACTGGGCTCTTGCAGCCTTAACCCTGGGGGCCGGCGTAGGTGCAGGAGCTAGCTGGACCTCTGCTGCTCCCACCCAAGGAACTGAGACGGGTGCAGGAGTCGGCAGGGTCACAGCTGACCTCACCCGGGGAGCCGGAACAGGTGCAGGCAATGGCTGGGTGTCCATCAACCCTACCCGAGGAGCAGGTATGGGCGCCGGGATGAATGGAGCCTCTACCAGGCTGGAGACAGAAGCAGGGACCAGCTGGACCTCAGCCACCCTCACCCGAGGAACTGATACAGGTACAAGGGAAAGCTGGGCCCGCGCTGCCCTGGGTACAGGAACCGGAGGTGGAGAGCGAAGCACGGGAACAGCAACTGACACAGGGTAAACTAGGTTGATGGTGCCGAACACCGTAATAGCTATCAGAGACTTATGGCAGGCTGATTTCAGCAACTCTGCTGTTCTTAAGCTGTCCATCTTATAGTTAGCAGTCTTAGGAAGAGTGAGTTCAGGAACATTCACAGGTACTGGAGAATTCACACAAGCAGTGTCTGGATAACCTGGATGTGAAATAACACTACACACAGTCATACAGGATGTAGCCTGAGACGTAGTACACACAGAGTCCATGAAACTTGGCCAAAAAGCATGGCGCACAGAGTTAAACTGACATGACCGGGGAACAGAAAAGTTAACCTGTGCAACCAGCTCTGCCGTGCTCAAACTAAATTCTTTTGCCAGTCTATGTATAGCAGATGAAACCTTGCGGCTCTCAACCTTAGCAGGCATTGAATACACAGTTTCAAGGAGTCCACGAGGAAAAACAGAAACAGTCACCTGCTTAGCAGGCATGGGAGAAGGCGAGGTTACACAGGTAGTGTCCGAGTTAGCACTTTCGAGTTGTGGCACAGAAAAAACCACAGCCTGAGAAACTGACGGAGCAACACTGGGAGTCACAGATACAAGAGTTGGCTCAAAGATTAAACTGTTCATAGCAGAGGAAAGGCTAATAGTCTCTGTGTCACCTGGCTCAGGCAGAACACTAGGAGTAGACGTTACATTGGCTTGCTCAGCAACACAGGTCTCATTCTCAGTAACTCTTTGGGGAACTGAGAGAGCAATAGCTGGTTGAGGGGTTGGCTGAGGAATATCAGAAATGTCTGAAGACAATAAAGGCTGGAACATGAGACAGTCACTGGAAGGAGCATCACCTAGAGAACACTCAGTCCCGGATGGTTTGTGCTGCTCATCATGCACGGTTACATCTAGAGCTGATGATGGAGGTGGTGTGTGGCTGAGCTCAGACTGGGAGACCTCTGAATGTACAGGCTGAGTGAAACAGTTCTGTTGGGCTAAAATGCTGGTAGCAGTATGTAGGTGACTCTGGTGTGGAATAACAGCCTTAGGTTCAGCTAACTCTACTGGTGAAACATTCTTACTAGCTAACTCAGAGGAAACACTGCGAGCATTACAAAAATCTGAGGGCTCAGAAACACAAAGATTACTAGTGAAAGCAACTGGTGAATTATCTGACACGGAGGTGCCTCGCTGAAGACTGTCTTTAGAGTCCAAACACAAAATGGCAGAATTGTCTGAGTTAGGCTGCACAATATGCACGGAGGGCCAAACAGTGCTACTCACAGCGGGGGATAAGTCATGAAGTCCAGGTTCAGAACGTTTGGGCTGAGTGTGTGAAGCACAGTCACTCTCTCCCACGGGTGCAGCCTGCTTGGCTGTACGGGAGCGACGGCGGCGCCCCTAATTTGACGCGTGCACATTCGCACCTCAACGCGTGTCCAAGAAAAATCCATCGCGCGTGAACCGGAAATGTGGGAGGAATGTGGGAGGAAGTTTTATTATGCTGTGCTTTTTCTCCGTCTGCGCGCCACTTTCGTGCGCCTTTTTCCCTCGCGGTGCAGGTGTGTATCTCCGAATGAGGGTCATAGTTATGAGTGTTTTTGTGCTGTTTTTTCTATTGGACGTGATGGTTATCAAAACCAAACATGATAAGTTTGGCAAGCGCAGGAGACACGACACGGAGGAGATTTGTCAATCAGGCTGCAGAATGCAATGCGCATTGTTGAAAGCTGTACGGTGCAATAACAAAAATCAGCGAAATGTGACGGGTGAACAGCGGGACCACTGTATACTGTTTTATTAATAAACAAAATATATTCCTATATGACAACACGCATAAATTAACTGCCTACATTAATTCACTGTAAACCTTGTCCTTCTGACTGACACTCCCCTGCTGCCTCTCCGGGCTGTCCCTGGTCCTCGGGGGGGGAAGTTCTCCACGGTCCGCACCATATTGCCGCTAGTCTCCCGCGGGGTGAGGAAGGGGTCCAGAAACCCCATGACCGCGAAGAACTTCCATCTCTTCCCCGATCCTGCTGCAGACCCACTCCTCTTCTCCTTCTCTGTCCTGTTCTCCTTATTATATGTGTCCCTGAGGCTCTTCCACTTTCTCCTGCAGATGTCCTCTGAATAAACACATTATCTTGTTGGCGGAAAGGTATTTGTACATCAGTGGGAAAATAGCGGGACAGTACGCGTCAGTACCTAGGTCAGAGCCACGTCACCAGGCTCCTGATTGGTTGTCGCGGCGCGATTTGATGCCGGAGTTCAGATTTTCCAACTCGAGCGGTAGAGGCGAAACACGCGTATGCACAAAATGCAACATAAAAACTCACGCGCGTGTTTTTTTTCGCGAGTGTACACTGACGCGCGTTTCAGGCGTTTTGGCGTTTTGGTGACGCAAATCTGCTTCCGAATTTTCGCCGGACGCGCAATCGCGTGTCATCGCGCTCTTTCCATTGACTTTACATGTAAACCTGACGCTCTGGCCGCCTCTATCGCGTTCGGTGTGAACGCACCGTTAGATGTGGACCTTAAACACAACACAGAGTACACAGAGAGGAGCACAGAGAGAGGCAGAGAACAAGAAGAAATACACGAGGGGATGAGGAGAATACAGAACACAAAGGATGGAACACGGTACCAGAACAAACACCACAATACAAGCACGGACACGGGGGGAATCCAAATACCAAACCAAACAATCCTATGAACACAAAGAACAAAATATAAAACCACAGGAAAACTAAGAACACTGGGTCAAAATGACCCAGGACCATGACAGTATCACCTGATTAGAGCACTTCGCTTTCGCACTGCAGCCTTACTTGTGGTTCCTAGTGTATTTAAAAGTAGAATGGGGGGCAGAGCCTTCAGTTTTCAGGCCCCTCTTCTATAAAACCAACTTCCAGTTTGGATTCGGGAGACAGACACTATCTCTACTTTTATGATTAGGCTTAAAACTTTCCTTTTTGATAATGAAATTTGTCTATTCATGTTTGTGTGCATAACCTAAATATACTTTGTTAGACTAAGTATATTGGGTTGTACTGAAAGATATAGTTGCAACTAACCAAATACCCTTTAAAGGGTCATTTCAAGAGATAAAGAAAAACGTATTTTTTTTGTGAAGGCCTCAGGTTGTAATTTCTATTGTATAATTTTTATCTGCTGTTACATTAAGATTATTTGGAGTTAACTCAAAAACTTGTGTGTTATCATCATTTGCACTCATACTTGACTCCTACTAAACCTAGAGAGAGGTGTACTCAGGAGTGGGTTACATTTCGCTTGTGTTAACTTGTTATTTTCTATTATATCGCGAGAGTACTGTTGCCCGCGAGGTGTTGTTGTTGTGTGTGAAGAAAATGGCGCAACGAATAAAGCGCTTGGTGTGAGACTACGATGTCGTGTCTTTTGAGTTAACATTGGTAGCAGAGGATGGTTACCAATTACAAAGTACCACCAAAGCTTGATGAAGCCAGGCCATACGAGTGCTGGAAGAATGAAGTCAATATCTGGAGACGAGTTACGGAGCTGGATAAAAAGAAACAGGCACTCGCGGTGGCGCTGGGGCTCGAGGGAAGAGCCAGAGAAACGGCCATGGAGATACCCGCGGAAGATTTGAACAAAGATGACGGTATGGAAATACTACTTGCAAAACTTGACGCGGTGTTTCAGAGAGAAGAGAAAGACTGCGCTTATGAAGCCTATTTGTACTTGTAGCCTACAAGTACAACATGACGCTGCCTGACGCTGTGTTAGCATTTAAGCTTCTAGATACGGCTTGTCTTGATGAGAAAAGTCGACAGCTTGCACTGACAGCGTGCACGGACTTAACATTTGCGTCTATGAAGTCTGCACTGAAACGGATTTTCGGAGGGAAAGTAGCCGGAGTTTTCAGCGGAATTCAACTGAATCAAGATGCAGTTTTCCTTACGGAACAAAAAGGTCCCAAATACAAACGAAACAACGGTACTTCGTCGCGGAGTGGACAGCGACAACCACTACAAGGTACCAACCCACTTGACAAGTTTGGCAAGCGAACAAGATGTGCTATTTGTCAGAGCACTTACTGTAACTCCCTCCAAGTTGAAAAACGGACACAAGGCGTTCTTGATTTTTACTGGCATTTATTGCACACAGGTGCCACCAACGATGCCGTGAGAACTATACAAACAACATAGAATAATCAATTTCCACAATAAATTGTTCTCATAGAGAATAAACAATAAAGCACATTATTAAACAAGATAAAACACTCACAATTTTACATTTACAAATTACACGTGACCACCATAAACTCGACAGTTCAGTTACAAACAAACATCTTATTTCCCTATCACGACATAAACGCACATTGCATACCTCATTGGCCGCATTAACTTGCAGGGGTTAATGAAAACACATCTTGCAGTGTCACTTCTTTTCACAGCTGGAAAACTTCGTTGCATGCGTCTGCATAGCTCTACCACCGAGTGACAGAAGAAAGCATGCTGCCCTCTATCAAGTGTGGCGTGCAACTGAAAATACTGTCAACCCCAAAACAACAGACTGAACATTGGTTCCACCCTGGAAACATTCTGTAAACCATTTAAATGTGTATTTTTAAACCCAACGATGTATACATTAAATCTGATATATTAAAATAAAATATTTTTAACTTATTTATTGCAACTTAAACCATGAAATTATCTTTAACTGCATGACTGCTGCTGACGGCAGCCACACTTACCACTGGGCTAAAGACTGTCCTCATCGTAATGGTGACCAAGTAAAGCTAACTGAAGATGGGAAAGTGGAGGAGTGTAACATTACTTTGTACACTAAAGCCTCAATGACAGACTCTGAAATCTTCCTGACTGAAGCACTGGGGTCAGCCATTATTGATACTGCATGTACACGTACAGTTTGTGGTCAGAAGTGGCTAGATAGTTACATGCGTGACCTCAGCCAAGGCCAAGTAAACAAGTTGTTGCAATCAGAAGCCCCCAGTTCCAGACCATTTCGCTTTGGGGATGGTACTGTAGTGTATTCCAGCAGAAAAGTGAAACTTCCAGCCAAAATTGGACAAACGAAATGTGACATTGAAAGTGAAGTAGTTCCTGTTGACATTCCACTACTACTGAGCAAAACGTCTCTCAAGAAAGCAGGGACGGTTCTAGACATGGAGAATGACAGTGTTGTCATGTTCAAGCAGCCTGTTCCCCTAGAGCTCACTAGTTCGGGACACTATTGTGTGGACATTAGAGATGAAAATACTACAGAAAGCTGCAATGAAAATGAAGTTCTCATGGTAACTGCTGAAATGTCTACAAAAGAGAAACAG
Organism: Oreochromis niloticus; assembly: GCF_001858045.2. Classification (NCBI taxonomy): domain Eukaryota; kingdom Metazoa; phylum Chordata; class Actinopteri; order Cichliformes; family Cichlidae; genus Oreochromis; species Oreochromis niloticus. Next base: position 36,109,618 of record NC_031965.2, read on the forward strand.
AAAGTTCTTGTGAAGCTTCATAAGCAGTTTGGTCATGCATCTGCAGAGAGGTTATTGAGGCTCATCCAAAGCTCTGGCAATACAGACCAACAATGTGCAGTTATTCTACAAGAGATAGTTCGTGACTGTGACATTTGTCAGAGATATTGCAAAACCAAGCCGAGACCTGCTGTTGGTCTACCCCTGGCTTCTGAGTATAATGAGACAGTAGCGATAGATCTACATGAGCTGGAGCCCAATGTGTGGTACCTTCACATCATCGACCACTTCACACGCTTCAGTGCCGGCAGCATCATAAAGACAAAGAAAGCTGCAGAGATCGTCAACTCCTTCATTCACACCTGGATAAGCATTCACGGTGCCCCCAGACGGCTCTACACAGACAACGGCGGAGAGTTCAACAACACAGAGATTCGGGACATGGCTGAAAACTTCAACATTGAGGTAAAGACAACGGCGGGGTATAGTCCCTGGAGCAACGGACTACTGGAGAGACATAACATGACACTTACAGAAATCCTCCTGAAGGTAAAAAAGGAACGAGGATGTGACTGGCACACTGCATTAGACTGGGCCCTTATGGCCAAAAATAGTATGCTTAATGTTCATGGTTATAGTCCACATCAACTTGTGTTTGGCCAAAACCCCAACCTTCCTTCTGTGTTGATGGATAAGCCACCTGTCTTAGAGGGCACAACTGTAAGTGCAAGAGTAGCTGAACATATATCAGCATTACATGCTTCCAGGAAAGCATTTACTGAGGCAGAGTGTTCAGAAAGGATCAGGAGAGCACTACGCAAGCAACTTAGGCCCACAGATGACAAATATGAGGCAGGAGATAAAGTATACTACAAACGAGTCAACTGTACAGAGTGGAAGGGTCCAGGTGTAGTTATTGGGCAGGATGGAACTGTTGTATTTGTAAGACATGGGGGGACTCTTGTAAGAGTACACCAGTCAAGGTTGAGTAAAGTGGATGCACAGAGTGGAGATAAACAAATACCACACAGTACTACTGATGATGACACTGACAACAAAGACACAGTTGAAAATGATGACACTGACACACCCGATGGTGAACAGAGTATTAGTGAGGAAGAAGATCACTATTGACAGAGAAACTAACACTACAGAAAACATGTCTGTCACACATACTGCAAATGAGCCCTCTACACCCACTGATCCTGTCTCCTCTGCAAATGTAAAGTTAAGGGCAGGACAGCTGATCACTTTTACCAACAGAGACAACGGTGTTCAACACACAGCCAGAGTGCTAGGCAGAGCGGGAAAAGCAAAAGGGCAATACAAAAACTGGTACAATGTGCAATATCTTGAGCATGATGGTAGTGAAGGTGAAAAGAAAGCTGTAGACATGTCACTTGTTGATGGTCTTTGCACTGAAGCTGAAAACAGAGATGCAGATGTACTCATAACAAAAGATATTTCCTTTGATTCTGCTAAGCAGCAGGAGATTGAGAGCTGGCAAAGTAATGGTGTGTTTGATGAAGTGAAAGACCTGGGTCAAAAATGTGTGTCTACTAGATGGGTCTGTACATTCAAAGAAACTACTAATGGTGTTGTCCCAAAGGCTCGACTTGTGGCACGGGGGTTTGAAGAGGTAAATACTAAAGAACTACAAAAAGACTCTCCAACATGTGCGTCTGAGTCCCTCAGACTGGTGCTAGCTATGATATGTCAAAACAAGTGGAGAGTAAATTCAATGGACATTAAATCTGCCTTCTTGCAGGGAATGGAACTGTCAAGAGACATTTATCTTCGTCCCCCACTTGAAGCTGGCAAGGACAATGTTCTATGGAAACTGAAAAAGTGTGTTTATGGACTTGCAGATGCTTCACTTTATTGGTACAATAAAGTCAAAGACATTATGCTCAAAACTGGTGGTAAAATATCACAGGTTGATCCTGCAGTGTTCTATTGGCAGAATGAACAATCTGAGATTACAGGAGTGCTTGCATGTCACGTTGATGATTTCCTTTGGGCTGGTTCAAGTCACTTTGCAACTCATATCATTCCTGTACTGAAATCTACCTTCCTTGTGGGCCGTGAAGAACATGACAGCTTTTCTTATGTTGGTATGGACATTTGTACAGTCTATTCATGAAGTGAACAAAGTTATCCGTAAACTTAAGGCAGAGAAAGTGACTCTTAAGTTTCAGCACTTGGGTAACAGTGAGGATTTGGCATTGGCTGTTTTCAGTGATGCTTCATTTGGCAACCTTCCTGATGGTGGTACTCAAGGAGGGGCATTAATCGTCCTTATGGGTAAAGGAGGAAAGTTTTGTCCTCTCTTTTGGCAGTCTAAAAAAATCAGGCGTGTGGTCAGAAGTACAATGGCAGGAGAAACTCTTGCCATGTCAGATGGAATAGATAGTGCTGTCTTCCTGGCAACACTTTTTTCTGAGCTTACAACTGGTAACACTGGTCTGAACGCTCTTCCTTTGATCTGTGTGACTGACAATCATTCCTTGTTTGATGCACTCAAGTCTACGAAGCAGGTTACAGAGAAGAGACTGAGGCTAGAAATGAGCAGCATTAAAGAGCTCATACAAGCCAAGAAAATCAGACAGGTTTGTTGGTCAGATTCAAAATCCCAACTTGCTGATTGTCTGACAAAAAAGGCAGTTTCACCTTTAACTCTTCTAAAGGCACTAGATGAAGGACTCTGGATACTGTAATCCTTTGTTTACAAAGTTGTCTTTGCATTAAAATGCACTATTGGTTATTGTGTGCAATGATAGTGTGCTTTAAGTAAAGCAAAGCACTTTGAAATGTTTTTTTGTTTATATAAATATATACATATATGTACACAAATGTTTACAGGGGTGTGTTTATACTTTCATTTTATTTTATTTTTTTAAAAGAAAGAGGGAGATTGTTAACTTGTTATTTTCTATTATATCGTGAGAGTACTGTTGCCCGCGAGGTGTTGTTGTTGTGTGTGAAGAAAATGGCGCAACGAATAAAGCGCTTGGTGTGAGACTACGACGTCGTGTCTTTTGAGTTAACAGCTTGTCCATAATGAATAATATAAAGGTGTATATAAATAAATTTAATTTATTTATATACACACTAGTAAAATCAAAATATGGGTAAAGAATCAGAATCAGAATCAGAATTGTGTTTACTGGCCAAGTATATGTGCAGACACATACAAGGAATTTGGTTCCGGTAGATGGTGGCTCTCAAGCACAGCAATGTAAATGTCACACACACACACACACACACACACACACACACGTCTATATATACATTACACATGCATACACATACATACACAAAGCTGTGTAAACCAACTATAAAAGTCCTTGTTAGTCCAGTTTAAGAGCAGTAATTCGTCGACTTTGTTTGGAAGAGAGCGGAGATTCGCGAGGTGAATGGAGGGGAGAGCCGTGCGGGATCCTCGCCGACGTAGTTTCACCAGCGCGAGTCCCCCGTCTACGTCTCCTCCAGGAGCCACAGAGAGCTGCTGCACCTCCAACTAAAATCTCCAAAAAACTTTCCGGGTTTGTGAAAAACGGATAAGAACTATAGTGAGACGACTGCCTGATGTTTAGCAGTTGATCTCTGGAGAAAGTGATGTGGTCTGAGTGACCAAAAGCGCAGAAAATAAACAGAAACAAGAAAAGTGCGAGAGAGCGCAGTACCGAGGCTGCCATCCGCGGCGCCATCTTGTATCTACTAAAGTAGGAGAAGTAGGAGAAAATTAACAAATTAACCTTTGTTAGGTTAACCCTCGATAAATCTTTCCCAAAGATGTTTCCTGCCACTTTTTATTACACTGATTTGGGTTTAAGGAGCCTCCTTCTTCATAAGTTTGATTTGAATATCAAAGGTAAAATATTATACTGGATAACCTGTTAGTCTATAAAACTTTGTCTTTTTAACATTGCACTTCACCTGTCAGCAAAACTGTAGACGGAAAAAATGTAATAGCAGAACTTCAAAACCTGAAGAGCCGGTCAGGAGGGGAAGGATTAGATTTTATTTCAGCTATGAGAATTAAACTTCTCATTTGACAGTTGGTGATTCTTCTTTTACACAAGCTGACCTCAGAATATGACCTCAGCAGCACCCAGTGACAACAGACAAATAATCTTATATAAACATTCTTTATGCTGAATAAACTTTTATTTTAATATTGGAGTAAATTTGTAGTAACTCTCAAACAAATAGTCAAAGGAGTTTGCAAAGAAAAGCGTCTGGACTTCTTTGAGTTGCTTGAAGACGTTTCACCTCTCATCCGAGAAGCTTCTTCAGTTCTAAGGTCAAATGGCCGAGAGTCCCAGATTTAAACCCAGTGGGAGTATCCCCCCAAGGAGGGACAAAGGACCCCCTGGTGATCCTCTAATCACATGCGCCAAGGTGTGAAAGTGGGTGTGGGACCTAATCAGCCAGGGTTTCAGGTGAGCTCATTGTGAAACCTGGCCCCACCCTATCATGTGATTTCCTGAGGTCAGATGGCCCAGGATGTGAGTGGGCGTTAAGGCGTCTGGGGAGGGAACTCAAAACTGGATTATAGATGGCAGACAGTTGGTGTCGTAAACCACCGCCTCTGTTCAAAGATGGTCGCTCACAGTGGACATAGATGGCCTCTTTCACTCCTCTTTCAAACCATCTGTCCTCTCTGTCCAATATGTGAACATTGGCATCCTCGAAAGAGTGACCTTTATCCTTAAGATGCAGATGGACTGCTGAGTCTTGTCCTGTGGAGGTGGCTCTTCTATGTTGTGCCATGCGCTTGTGAAGTGGCTGTTTGGTCTCTCCAATGTAGAGGTCCGGGCATTCCTCACTGCACTGTACAGCATACACCACGTTGTTCAGTCTGCGTTTTGGAGTTTTGTCTTTCGGGTGAAACAGTTTGTGTCTGAGTGTGTTGCTGGGTCTGAAGTACACTGGGATGTCATGCTTGGAGAAAACTCTCCTGAGTTTCTCTGATACACCGGCTACATAGGGGATGACAACGTTGTTGCGTCTGTCTTTCTTATCCTCCCTCGCTGGTGTCTGATCTTCTTTTCTGTGCCTTTTTGCTGACTTTATGAACGCCCAGTTAGGATAACCGCATGTTTTCAGTGCTTCCTTTACATGTGTGTGTTCCTTCTTTTTCCCTTCAGGCTTAGAGGGAATAAGTTCTGCCCGGTGGTGTAGGGTCCTAATTACTCCAAGTTTGTGTTCCAGAGGGTGATGGGAGTCAAAGAGGAGATACTGGTCCGTGTGTGTGGGCTTCCGGTAAACTTCAATGTTGAGGTTGCCATTCTCTTCAATGTGCACAGCGCAGTCCAGGAAAGGCAAACAGTTGTCCTTAGTGTCTTCCCTGGTGAACTTGATGTTTTTATCCACGGCGTTAATGTGCGCAGTGAAGGATTCCACTTCTTGTGTCTTGATTTTGACCCAGGTGTCGTCCACATATCTGTACCAGTGGCTGGGTACTCTCCCTTTAAAAGAGCCAAGAGCCTTTCTTTCCACTTCCTCCATGTAAAGGTTGGCTACAATAGGTGACACAGGGGAGCCCATGGCACAGCCATGTTTTTGTCTGTAGAAGCCTTCGTTGTATTTGAAGTATGTGGTGGTGAGGCAGAGGTCTAACAGTGTGCAGATCTGATCATGGTTTCATCTGGATCCAGGGTAAGTTTCTGAACCTTGTCGGTGAAGTCGGTGGAGTTCTTGATGTGGTGTGGGGTGTTCCCCACGAGAGGTGCCAGGATGGTAGCAAGGGAATAAGGTAGCAACTTATTCCCTCTAAGCCTGAAGGGAAAAAGAAGGAACACACACATGTAAAGGAAGCACTGAAAACATGTCGTTATCCTAACTGGGCGTTCATAAAGTCAGCAAAAAGGCACAGAAAAGAAGATCAGACACCAGCGAGGGAGGATAAGAAAGACAGACGCAACAACGTTGTCATCCCCTATGTAGCCGGTGTATCAGAGAAACTCAGGAGAGTTTTCTCCAAGCATGACATCCCAGTGTACTTCAGACCCAGCAACACACTCAGACACAAACTGTTTCACCTGAAAGACAAAACTCCAAAACACAGACTGAACAACGTGGTGTATGCTGTACAGTGCAGTGAGGAATGCCCGGACCTCTACATTGGAGAGACCAAACAGCCACTTCACAAGCGCATGGCACAACATAGAAGAGCCACCTCCACAGGACAAGACTCAGCAGTCCACCTGCATCTTAAGGATAAAGGTCACTCTTTCGAGGATGCCAATGTTCACATATTGGACAGAGAGGACAGATGGTTTGAAAGAGGAGTGAAAGAGGCCATCTATGTCCACTGTGAGCGACCATCTTTGAACAGAGGCGGTGGTTTACGACACCAACTGTCTGCCATCTATAATCCAGTTTTGAGTTCCCTCCCCAGACGCCTTAACGCCCACTCACATCCTGGGCCATCTGACCTCAGGAAATCACATGATAGGGTGGGGCCAGGTTTCACAATGAGCTCACCTGAAACCCTGGCTGATTAGGTCCCACACCCACTTTCACACCTTGGCGCATGTGATTAGAGGATCACCAGGGGGTCCTTTGTCCCTCCTTGGGGGGATACTCCCACTGGGTTTAAATCTGGGACTCTCGGCCATTTGACCTTAGAACTGAAGAAGCTTCTCGGATGAGAGGTGAAACGTCTTCAAGCAACTCAAAGAAGTCCAGACGCTTTTCTTTGCAAACTCCTTTGACTATGATGACCTGGATGACTGAGAACCTTCACAGACATATCTCAAACAAATAAAAAATTTGTGTCAAAAGGGATTATATGTTCATATAACTGGTATCATTATTTATATACATGGGACACACCTTCTCATTTCATGTATTTTCTTCTTCTGCGATCCATCTCATCCCAAACCATCTCCACTGGGCTTAGGTCAGGGGACCGTGGATGCCAGGCCATCCAGCGCAACACTCCATCACTCTACCTTCTTGATCAAATAGCCCTTACACAGCCTGGAGGTGTGTTTGTGGTCATTGTCCATTTGAAAAATAAATGATGGTCCAACTGCAGGATCCTGTGATAGCCACGCTGGTTCAGTGTGCCTATAATTTTAAATAAATCCCCAACAGTGTCACCATCAAAGCAGCCCCACACCATCACACCTCCTTCACCATGCTTCATGGTGGGAACCATGCATGTAGAGATCATCCGATAATGTTTTTTGCATCACACAAAGACACGGCGGGTGGAACCAAAGATCAAAGATCTGGACTCAACAGACCAAAGCACAGATTTCCACTGGTCTAATGTCCATTCCTTGTGTTTCTTGGGCAAAAACAAATCTCGTCTGGTTGTTGCTTTTCCTTAGTGGTAGTTTCTTAGCAGCTATTTGATCATAAAGGCCTGATTTGCACAGTATCATCTGAACAGTTGATCTAAAGATGTGTCTGCTACTGGAACTCTGTGTAGCATTTATCTGGGCTCTAATCTGAGGTGCTGTCAATTTGTGATTTCTGAGGCTGGTAACTCAGATGAATTTATCCTCAGCAGCAGAGGTGACTCTTGGTCTTCCTTTGGGGCAGTCCACATGTGAGCCAGTTTGATCGTAGCGCTTGATGGTTTAAAGACATAATTCAAAGTTTTACCAATTTTCTGGACTGACTGACCTTCAGTTCTTAAAGTAATGATGGACTGTTATTTCTCTTTACTTAGCTGACTGGTTCTTGTCATGAAAGCAATTCTAACAGTTGTCAAATAGGGCTGTCAGCTGTTCAACAACCTGACTTCTGCACAACACAACTGATGGTCCTAACGCCGTTAAAAAGGAAAGAAATTCCACAAATGAACCATGACAAGGCACACCTGTGAAGTAAAAACTATTTCAGGTAACTACTTCATAAAGCTCACTGAGAGAAGGGTTTGCAGCGCTGTCAACAACGCACTTTCAGGAATCTAAAATATAAGACATATTTAGAATTATCATTTTTTCTTTTCATCATATATTTGATGTCTTCAGTATGTATCTACAATAAAAGAAGTAGAAAAATAAAGAAAAAAACATTAAATGAGAAGGTGTGTCCAAACTTTTGACTGGTAGTGGATATATAAACATACCACAAAAAATGAATGAAATTTGTTTGCTACAGTTGGAAAACCTGTTTATTTCTTCTTAAATGGTTCCATATTTATATGGAAAATGCATTTCTGCAGAAGAGCAGAGTATGTGGGTTGGACTCATGAAATCTTTCCAAATCTTTGTTGTCAATGCCAAACAGCTTATTCTGTTATTCACTCTTGTTTCTAGATTTTCTCTGACAGCATTAAATAAAAGTCAAAGGTTTTCCCTTATGTGCTTAGTTAAAATTGTTAAATCAAATTCTTTCTTGCTGTTTTTTGCTAACAGTGTGTGATATTTACTGTAACGTAATTAAGATCCATTAATACTAGAATAAACAGAGAGGATAATACATATTTTAAATAAATATATAAATGTTTTCTAGAGGGCTAAATATAACATCTTTAAGTAGAAGTCCAGATCCTCCGTGCAGTATTTCTTACATTTCATAAAGGAGAAGTTGCTATCACACTGCTCATAAAGTGCTGAGTTTTATTCATCTTCTGGGGCAGGCCTACGGTAGACGTCTGTAGAAGATTTTACTCCGAGGGAGCTGCTAGTGAAGATTGTGAGTCCTGCCTAATCCCTAGAACAGGGGTGGCCAACTCCGGCCTTTGAGAGCCGGTGTCCTGCAGGTTTTAGATGTGTCCTTGATCCATCACAGCTGATATAATGGTTAAATTACCTCCTCAACATGTTTTGAAGTTCTTCAGAGGCCTGGTAATGAACTAATCATTTGATTCAGGTGTGTTGACCCAGGGTGATATCTAAAATGTGCAGGACAGCGGCTCTCGAGGCCTGGAGTTGGCCACCCCTGTCCTACAATGAGCTTCAGTGCTCCTGATGTTCTGACATGTCTGCCTCATAGGATTAACAGAAGATCTGGCACAGGACAGCTGTGATGAAAGAACAGCAGGAAGTTTCTACAAACCATTGGACCAAGGCAGACCCCAGAGCCCAATCCGGGTCTTTTGTCTGTCTCAGTTTTCCTTAGGGTGAATGCAGCTGTTGATAATAATATGGATTCTGTATTCTGTTGTTAAATAAAAACTTCAAACACAAAGGATACAATTATATCTGGGCTGCAAGATACTTTCATATGTCAGTTATCCGTTGATATGTGGGAGGGCCGGACTTTATTTTGATGGGCACAACATGCAGCTAATAACATGCAAAGAAAGACAGGGATCATGCCATTATGTGAAAAAAGGAATGGGGCAGACGTGCCAAGCAAGTGCAGTGGTAAAGGCCAGGTAGACAGAGAAACGGGAAGCTAGATTCAAATGCAAGCATGTGAAAGTGAAGAAAGGAGTGAAAACATAAAATGAGCTGCATCTGGCTGCATTTTAATTATATTAGGTGTCTGAATGTCTAAATGAGTCTCTCAGACCTGAATATGAAAAACCAAACAAAAAAAGGAAGAAGACGACAACAAAAAACTGGACAGTCTGGGCAATGAGCTGCGAGAGAGAGTCATGCTGACAGATTTCAAACTGGTCTGACCCATATTTAATAGGTCAGACCATTTGATGAGTGGTGTCAAACTCATCAAATGAGTTTGACACCACTGGTCTATACTTCCTGTTTCCACAGAAAGTGAGGAAATGGGTCACATTCAAAGGACATGTTTTGAGGTGTGTTATAATATTTACATATTATTTTGCTGCTTTATATACATATTGCTACATGATCAATATGTTAAACAGCAGACACAAGTTATCAATGTTACTAATTGATATTCAAAAAAATGAGTCTAGAGTTCTAATGAATTTTACAGGAAACACATAAGGTCATACTAGTTCCTAAAAATAGAAAAGGAATAAACAAACCTTCGAAGTAAGACAGGAAATGGCCAAAAGCAGTCAAATATCCCCCAGCATTACTTTTATAGACTGAACCCACCTAAGACTATTGAAGCAATTATACTAATACCAATTCTACGCCCTATACTACAACTGCTACACCACTAATAATGATAATACTAGCGATGGGATGCCTGATGTGAAGTAACATTCAAATAAAACCACTTCAAGAAAGATTTTAATGTTCTTAAATTTAAGGATTTGGTTGACCTCAGAACTGCACAAACAATCTACAAAACAGCAAATCAATCTCTGCCCCACAACATTCAGAACTTGTTCAAAATAAGACCAAATACTCATGACCTAAGAGGAATCCTTATGTTCAGCACACCAGTAGTAAGGACTAATGCAAAATATCAGAGCATTACAGTCACAGGAGTTAGTGTGTGCAACACCTGTACAGATGAAGTTAAGAAAAGTACATCAATACAAACATTCACACGATTGTTTAAAAACTGTAAATTGCATGAATAAAGGCTTGTCCTCATTTTTATAGATAAAGGGAAGATTAACACAAGTTTGAAGTATTCATTGAGGTATTTGTCACAAAGATATAATTCCATATTGTGGCAAGGTGAGGAATCACAACAAAGGAAGAACAACAAAAAACCTACACAGAGGTTGAGCCTAACTTTCCACCTGAAGCAGAAAGGAGAAGCACTTTATCAAACAGTTTGCCATCCTACACTGTGTTTCAGAGGCTCAATAACCCCACACATGAACTCACTCATGGTGTAACGTCTCTTTCTATCAAAACAACAACTATCAGTGAATTTACACCAGAATATTAACAGGGACAGTCATAAGAGTTGCGTAGCCAAAACAAATGCCAATGCACAGTTTAAACATCTTAACTGGCAACACATGTTCCCGAGGCATGATGGGAGATAACTAGCCGCTACCAACATGCCACAATATGAAGCAAAGTCCAAACATAACTCATAAACTGAGTTATGTTTGGACAAATTAAAAAGAAATAAATATGTACATATGTGTGTATGTGTACATATATATATATATGATTAATTAATTATTTTCACAAAGCCCAGAGATTTAGTGGGTGTTAACCGTAGGTTACTTACTTTATGTAAAAATGTATTTTGTTGTTGTTTTGGTTTATGAGCTTAAATTGTTTTATGTGTGTATTAATGTCAAATTCTGAATATTGACTTAATGCATATGAAATAAGGGGGTAGGAACAGAAAAAGTGTAAATGTCATCCTACTCTTTTTCAAGCATAAACATTTTGTAGACAGAGACTTTCATGAAAAATTGATGTTTTGCAGTTTTTCTTTTCTCTTGTTATTTCAGTTATATTTACATATTCAACATATATTATTCTAATTATCTTACAAAAATATAATATATGTGAAATAAAATAAATAACACTCCATTTACGCACAAAAAATAGTTTGTACATAGTACACATAGCTTAACCCCCCCCCCAAAAAATCACAGAAATAAACACTCACAACATTTACATCTGTATATATTACAATAATTTTTTTATGCAGAGTTTAAAACTACAATATTATAGCTGTAATATTAGCATAATTCAGAGAGCTTAAGTAAATCTCTAACATAAAGACAGCCAAACAGCCTACCTTTGCATGTTGCTGAGTCCGTGTTAAAATGATTTTATGTGAAAAGAAATTGGAGCAGGAAAAAAAGCAAATGAGTAACCCTGAAGAGGTTTATAGGAAGTTGCTGACATTTCATGTAAATTATTATTTGAATAAAAAAGAGGAAGCATCAGCTGACATAAACCTAAAAATACATTTATCTCTTCTTCCACTGAGTGTACAGCAAATACAAGGTAACATTAAATCACTGAAAAATATTACACTGAGTTCTAGACACTGTTCTGTTCTGTTCACACATTCAGCTTTCACACATTCAACTTTTAAAAGTCATCCTTTTATAAACTAGTTTATCCCGAATTTGAAAGAAATTTGTCATTAGAGACCAAATTGTGGTATGTCACTGCTATGACCAACAGATGCAAGTAGTGCATGACAGGCATGTGGAGAGGAGGGGGGAGGAAGGGGCTTGAGCACTTGCCCCTTTTCTCTGGGATGCCCCAAGTGCCCTTTTCTTGAGACATTTTTTTAAACTATTTTTTAATGTGTGTGTGCATAAGGACTCCTGCTTGTGCCCCTCAACAATCTCGTTTAACTATTAATCACAATGTTTTGGTTCTGTATCATTTTTCTATCATTACTTTATTATGGATTAGGTGTAATAGTTGTTAAGTGTGGATAATTAAATATAGATAGATGCAATAGCAAATTGTGCCTTGTTCTCAGATGGACAGCAAATGGAGAATAATAGATGAGAGGAGGAGATAGAAAGAGGAAGAGATGCAAAGAGTGAGTCACAGGCAGAGCCTAGTTTTTTTTCTCACAGTTTTTTTAATCTGTTGCCTAATCTGTTTCCAAGCGCTGACATCAATCTTTGCATTTTGTTGTTATCTCATAACACTTGTTTAATCAGCTTCCATCTCTCCCATGGACCTTTCAATGTCTACAGTTTCAGATCAACACAGTCCTGCACTCCAGCACTATCAGCAGCAGGAGCAGCAACATTGTACACTATCAGTAGTGCAGAAGCAGAAATATTCATAGATAAATATTACAATAAATAGTTAAATATAGACCTATAGTTATAAATGTAAATATACATATAAATATAAAAGGACACATCTGTGTGCAAATATATGTCGTGGTGTAAAAATGTGACAGGGTGCGTTAAGGTGTGATTAATTCTGTTCCACATCTGTGGATCTGACCCGAGTGGATGAATTAAAGAGTGGTGGTAGGCATCATATTCTGTCTACTGTGATGTGATTCCATATTAGATTCTTGATGAATGTGGGTTGTTGTTATTCAGCCTGCTTCCATGAGCCCCTTTTTAACTTTAAGCACCTGCCACTTCAAACATCTCTGCAAGGCCCTGGTACATGAAAACAAAAAAGAAGTTGAACTATGTTTAACTATGAATCTTCCAGTGTTGTGTATATTGTGATTTTTCTTCAATGAAAGTCAAATTTAAGCCTGAAAGAATAAGAAAAAAATGGATTTCATCTAGTATATTGATTTAGAATTTTGATTTTTAAATACATTTTTTGTAATGTATTATTAGTTTTTGTTTTTTTTTAACACTACACATTATGAATATTTTTCCACATTTTTCCATAGTGTTACTTTTCCCCTATGACCACAAATCACTGAGTGTGATGCCAGGCCAGGGATGAGGTTATGGTGTGAGATGCATGAACCTGGTGCTGTTATCACATGAACTTGAATTCAAGCCTCCAACTCAAGTCTAATGTAGATTTATAGGCCAACCATGTATAGCTTGACTGTGTGTTTGTTGCACTTCATGTTTTATCTAACAAGATAGCCTATTTTTATTCGTGAAAGTATAATACAGGTAAATAAAATTCAAAGAATTGCACACTGCAGGGTTTCAGATACATTTCTGTAATCTGCATTGTATGGTAGCACAAAATAATATATGGTCAAAAACAAAGTCATTACAACCAAGGTATGCAGTAGAGAATCTCTAAATGCACAGTACATCAAAACTTGAATTAGTATCCTAGCTAGCTAAGGCATGTAGTCAATTGGAGAAAGCCACTCTGTGTACAAGAATTATTCAGACTTACTAAAAAGGTTCTTGAATGAATGGGTGTGACTGGTTGGATGAGGCATGTTGTATGAAATCTTAAGAGTGCTTAGGCAGTGGAGAAAAGCTATAAATTATAAAAAAAATAAAATAAAATATATAAAAGGTGCTATATATGAATCAGTCCATTAACCAATTACATGTGCTACTTTTACTGATCTCTTCTTAAAATAGATGCTGACCATGGCCTTCCTTTCTATCTGCTATTATCTGTCCTTCTGTATCAACACCATACCCGAGACCTTCTCATCACCTCTATTTCTTTAGCCTACTGTATTTTTCGCACTATAAGGCACACTTTAGTTGATTAGCTCGTAGTAGTTGGACTAGGGTGACCATATTTTGATTTCCAAAAAAAGAGGACACTTGGCTCAGTCATGAAGAACTTGCTTAAAGAAACATAAAATCGGCCCGGGCATTTTGACTAGAGACCCGCCCACCAGGTATTATAGGAAAAACCATAAAGGCTTTGAATGTAAGAAACGCTGTTGTGACAGTGATGTACACTGTCTTGTTGGTATATGTATGATTTCTATACATTTTACATCAGATGAAAATGTTGGTTGTAAGATTCAGATAATTATTTATTAAAGCGAGACATTTTAAATGAAAATAAGAAAGAAAGGTATTTTTTTTGTGCCCCCCTTTCCCTGTTAATGCCCTACCTGGCCCCCCTGGCAAAACTTTGCTAGACCCGCCCCTGCACAGTTACCAGCTGTCAGCTACCTAAAAAAAGGATCCTGGTGTTATTTGTCTCTCAGAAACAGTTGATAACTTCCCTTCAACTCATTCATGTCACCCAAAAGGTAAACCTGTTTTTCCATCACCTGTTCAGCTCTGATGATTCAGTAAGGACATCTCCTGGTTTCATCTTCATGTTTCCCTCTCACCAGATAACCAAACCGATATCATGACCAGCAGCTTTACAGCTGTGGCTCCAGCAAACATCAGCTGACACTAGAAATTAATATTAAATAAATTCTAACAACAGCTGATCAAGCTTAAACGTGCTGCTGTTGTTTAGCGCGACATCCGCTGGTTTCCTCTTTCTGGCGCAAAGTGGGCGATAAACAAACAAGAGAGAAAAGCCGATCAGCTGATCATTGATCAGTTTCATGATTGAAGTAGCAACAGGAGAGGGAGGAGGAGAGAATGAGAGAAGAAGAGGCAGCTGACAGCATAAAGACACAGAGTAACTCCAGCTTTGTGTCTTTTTCATTCTACCTGAAGTCTGGGACAAACTGTGTTCCTTTTCAGCTCAATACGAAATGCGTAATATTTTCTCTGATAACGGGACGATTCCGTTTTTTACGGGACGGTTAGCAGCTACAAACTAACCTTATGAATAAAATAAAGTTCACTATCAGTAACATCATAGCACCTGCCCAGCTGTATAGAAACTCCATCATGCTAGCTAGTACGCAGTACAAGTTATTGTAACTGACTGTAAAAAGTCAGCACAACAAAAATAAACTACACCTAAACTTGGTTTATATCTGACCCAGATAGACTGCAGGTCATAACTTCTTACCTGAAATTCAGTTCACCTGACACTCGGACCGGCGGCCGCCTCGGGTCTCTCCTCCCCTGCCTCCCCTTTCCCTCATCCACCTGCTGGCCTCTGTGGGAGCTCCCCCACAGCCACCACCAAACAACTGAGTTATTTTTACACATCGGCGAGCATCTGGCCAATCCACCACCTTTCATTGTTTATACCGTTACAAAAAAACCCATCGGCCCATAAAAACGAAAAATCACCAATGCCCGGTGGGCCATTGGCCTGTCCCGCTATGGTCGGTACAAGGGAAATTTCTTTTGCAGTTTGTCTGAAAGATGGACTTGCGCTTTGGGATCTTTTAAATATCATTAGGCGCGTTGCTGTGCACTTCTGTCCAGTCTGTGAGCGCAGAACAAGCGCTCACAAAGCAGCAGTTTGGGGATGACGTCACACACGTGCGTCCTCTGTCCGAATATAGGAAAACCCGGACATTTTTATCAATCTCGAAAATTCCCCCGGACGCCCTGGACAGAACGTGAAAAGAGGACATGTCCGGGGAAAAGAGGACGGTTGGTCACCCTAAGTTGGACCAGCTGGTATATAATGATGTGCTATCGCTAGCGACACAGCTATGTTAGCATAACATAAACACAGTGAAGCTGGAGGATGAACGCTAACTTTTTTCCCACTCGATAAAAGTTAACGTGAGGGTTCCTGGTAGTTAGGGACAAATGCAATCGCATGGCAGGATGCTGTAAATGGACCAAACTTCAGTCAGGAGAACAACTGAGATAATCCATTCACAATACGAGGTTAGTCATTAATGTACTGCAACAACATGGGAATAGAGCTGCTGCGAGAGAATTCAACATTAATGAATCAATGGTATAAAAGTGGAGGAAGCAAGAAGAAGGAGTTGAGTAAAGTTTGACTTATCTGACTGTTTTGTTTCGCTTAATTCGCCTTATAATCCGGTGCGCTTTATGTATGAAAACAGACCCATTGATTAACAGTGCGCCTTATAATCCGGTGCACCTTATGGTCCGAAAAGTATGGTACATATTCATTTAAGTATGCAAATTAATGTTTTGTTTATTTTTTCAAGTTTTTGTCAGGAGGTTCAAGAAAACACTGACATTGAAAAATGAAAACATTTAATTTTCTGGCACTTAGTGGATTCAGGCTTTAAATGGATATAATATAATATAATATATGTGTTTAATAAAATACTGTATATAACTGTATATTTTTGCAAAAAAAAAAGTAATTTAATATTTTTAAAAAGTACCTATGATTGAAAAGATCCCCAAAACAAACCACAGATAAATACTCACAACATTTATATCTTTACATAATAGAAATAAATTAAAAAAAAATTGCATCTGTAACAGCCTACCATCACATGTTACTGAGTTTCTCTTAAAATGATTTTATATGAGAAGAATGGGGCGTACAGCTGATGTGACAGCAGAAAAAAAACCAAATGAGTAACTCTGAAGAGATCTGTAGGACCTTGTTGGCATTTCGTGTAAATTGTTTTTTTGAATAAAAAAGTGGTATCAGCTGAAAGAAATATAAAAAAAAAACACTGATCTTTTCTTACTCTGAATCCCCACTGAGTGTACAGCAAATAGAGACTGACATTAAATGAATAACAAAATATTACACTCAGTAATGAACACTGTATGTACATTTTGTTCACACATTCAACACTATGTTATCTTTTTTTTTAAATGCCAGTATTACATAAAAAGGCATAAAAAGTACATAAAAAGTTGACCATAAACTACAAATCTTCCAGTTTTGTGTATATTGAAGCCTGGAAGAACTTGGGGGGGGGGGATTTTCAAACACCAACATTGTTGTTGTTTTTGTTAGAAAGCCAGCAGTGACACCTTGTGGGGAAGAAGTTAATTGCAGTGATATGACTGGTTGTCCTACCAGCTACAGCACCCATCCGATTTCTTTACCTTGCACTGAACATTTCCTTCTGTGCGTTCATGTAGCAACTTTTAATAATAATAGGTTTATTACCTGTCCGGACTTATGTGGTTATTCGTTTGTTGCAAGACCTGTGAACTTGTGTCGAGGGGAGCTGTTTTGGAAGCTAACTGTAGCTTTCCATTCCATGTGGGGGGAAGCATCCATATGCTAGTCTAGGCAGTTTTATGAATTCTTGTTACCTGATGAGTCTGTTTGAATGTGTTGAATGTGAATCTGTTCTGTTTGCATTGTTATTGTCGTTGTTTAATGGGTATTGCATAAACTACACATACCTTACTGGTTATACCTTACTGTTTCAAGATTTCTCAGAGAAAAATGAATTCATTTAATTCATTCAAAAATGAATAAATTAAATAAAGTACATCCATCACAGGCATTTTCATCCTCTTACTTCTTCTTACTTCTAAATTCCCAGCTTCAAGAATCTCACACAAGATTACCACTCTTCCATTTCTCTTCCTGTCCACAACTGTAGCTGTATTAATACAGTATGTCAAAATGGAAAAATAACTGTAACTTCAGACATGTGAAGTTGTGCTGAAAATAATAATACCAAACAAGGCAAGATAATTTGTTTTTAATGGAGAAATGTAAAGATAAAATCAAAAGTAGTCAAAAACTGCCAATTATACCCTGGACTGTAATGTTTTAGTGCATAATATTTTCTTCTTAGATTGTGTTCCCGTGCTGCCATGATTAGTGCTTCTGTGAAGTCTTTTAGTCCAGCTTTATCCAACCACTCACAGGATTTCTCAGTATCAGCCACTTTTGTATATGACAGTGGTACATGCTGTTTGTTGTCTTGATGTGGCTTCTATCTCCTCCTTTGGCCAGCTGGATATCTGATGACTGACAGGGCGTAGGTGTTGATTGCCTGGTTCTCGTTCTCCTCAGGACTTGCCTTACTCTCAACAAGTATTTGGTGGTTGATGCTTTCCTAGTGGTTTCTGTGTGGTTCCATTTGCCTGTGGGATTCCCAGATACTTGTAGCTATGCTCAGTGTGCAAAGTTGCCTTGAGTAGTACAAGGCAAGATGGTACTAGCTATCTTCCCTCTCTTTGTTACTATCCAACTACAGATCTCCTAATATTGTTAGAGAGGTGAGGTTAAGATATCATCATATCATATATTATCACATGCATCTGTACAAACACAGAAGTTTCTGCTATCAAATTGCAGTTAAAGAGGTGACCTTGTCATATCTGGTGATATTTTATTTTATTTATTTATTTAGGACAGTGCATGCTCATGAACATAAATGTAAAAACAATTTACATGAATGTAAACATGCCAGATTATAGCCAAAGGCTAATTTCCATCTGTTGTCCACATAAAAAATAGACATAAAAATTCATCATTCATTCATAATAAAAACTTCATCACCAAACTTACACATACACACCATTCTGTTCCCAAATAAAACATTAAAACTATACAACTCATACATGATCACACACTTGATTTGTCCATAACCAGTTTTTAAGCTTTGCCTTAAACAAATTGAAAGTCGAGCATTCTCTAATGGGTTGAGGAAGACTGTTCCACAGATGGCCACCCTGGACAGAGAGGACATTCTGCCCAAATGCTGTCCGTCTGTGAGGTATAAACAAGTCTCCTCGGGTTGTAGCTCGAGTGGTCCTGTCTGAGCTTTCTTTATGCCTAATGAACTGCTTTAGTGGTGGTGGAGCAAGGGAGTGTAAGACTTTATATATTAAACAGACTCTTTTAAGTTTCATTAAGTTATTAAAGTTCAGTAATTTATGTTTTTTTAACACATGACAGTGATGGTGGGAAGTCGGTTTTTTGTCAAGTAGTGTTAAACTTCTTTTATAAATGTTTTCAATAGTTTTAAGTGTTGTTGGACAAGCAAGTGACCAGGACGTCAAACAATAGTCCATATGAGAGATGATCATTGAGTAAAAATAAGTTTTTGCAACTTTCATATTTAAATTATTACGTATATGGTTAAAGTTTCGATTATTAAATTTAAGTACCTGGGACACTTTATTTATGTGACTCTTGAAGGATAATGTTGGGTCTAGAATGACCCCAAGATATTTAAATTCTGGTGCTAGATCAAGCTCTACTCCATCCAGGAATATGTTTGACTGCTTCAAGTTTAAGGGGCGTTTGGAAAAATACATGCAGACAGTTTTTGAGGTGTTCAACATTAGGCATGAGTCCTCCAGCCAGCTATTCATTAATGCTAAAGCAGCTGTAAGATCTTTTGCCACCTGCTGGACACTATTTGCTTGCGTATATATAACTGCATCATCCGCATACATTTGAGCAAATATATTTGGACAGACTTCAGGTAAGTTATTGATAAAAAGAGAGAACAATAAGGGCCCAAGAACAGATCCTTGAGGAACCCCTGTGTCACAGTCTAAATATGGAGATTTAACCCCATCCAACACCACACACTGTTTCCTGTGTGAGAGATATGAGGCAAACCACTGAAGAGCCTGACTGGAGATATTAAACTGAGTCAATCTGGACAACAATATCTGATGGTTTACAGAGTCGAAAGCCTTCTTCAGATCTAAAAATACAGCTCCAACACAGGGACTCTTGTCCAGCAAGCTCTTCAAGTTCTCCACTAACATACACAGGGCAGTATCTGTGGAGTGATGTGCCCGAAACCCAAACTGCAATGGATGTAATGAGGGTTGGGTGTTTTCTAGGTGAGCAGTGAGGAGTTTAACCACCCACTTCTCAGCTATTTTAGATACGACCGGGAGTATGCTTATGGGGCGATAATTAGACATGTCAGTCTTCACACCTGCTTTGAAAATTGGTGTAACTGCAGCAATTTTCCAATCTGTTGGAACAATGGAGTGTTTGAAAGACATATTTAAAACATGAGTGGTTGGATGTACAAGCAAATCCATATGTTCTTTTAGGAAATTTGTGTTAATACCATATACATCAAGTGCTTTTGATTGTTTTAAACCTGTAATTAGTTTAGCAACTTCAGTGTCTGAAATATGAGTGATGGTGAACAAATTTTGACCAACATCATTCACATTATCAGAGCATACGACTGAGTCAAAGCGCTGACTGATCTCCTTAACAGATGAAATAAAGAAAGTGTTTAAGTTACTGGCAATAGATAGAGGCTCTCTAACAATGGAGTTATTTACATAAAGTTCAATTGTATTTTTACTTTTGTTTGAATGACGGCCAAGTAATTTATTTAAGTGTTGCCAGATAAGTTTACCATTACCTTTGGCTCTCTCAATTATATTTATAAAAAAATTTGCTTTGGCCTGT
Source organism: Oreochromis niloticus (assembly GCF_001858045.2). NCBI lineage: Eukaryota > Metazoa > Chordata > Actinopteri > Cichliformes > Cichlidae > Oreochromis > Oreochromis niloticus. The sequence goes on from NC_031965.2 coordinate 36,130,014, forward strand.
CTCAAACTTCTTGTTACTTTGTTCCGCATTGAAGTAAATCTCTGTCTATCCAGAGTTAGACCTGTTTTCAGGAACTGTTTTAGTAATTGATCTCTTGTTTTCATTAAATTCTTGCACTCTTTGTTTAACCAGGGCAAATTAGATGTTGTCTTTATTTTTTGTCGACCTCTAATGGAGTATGTTGATATAACATCCTTGACAATGTCAGTGAAGTGACTACTGCAGAATTGTGGATCATCACTACACAATAAAGGCTCCCAGTTAACTGATGCTAATGCTTCTGCTACATTTTGTCGCTGACTTCTTGGTATAAATTCATAAAAGGATCTCCTATTAGATGAACTTTGAAAGTGATTCTTAACCCGTGATTTTATAAGTTTTCTAGAAAATAATATAAAATTGTGGTCTGAAATACCAGAGATAAAATTATAAGATTTAATAATTCGCTCGGGCTTATTACTGAAAACCAGATCTATTTTAGTTTTAGAGTGTCTCGTTATTCTTGTGGGTTGTTCAATGAGTTGAGTAAAGTTTAAAGTCTCCATTATGTCCTTGAGTGTTTTTCTGTCCTTTTCACAGTCCCAGTTGACATTAAAATCTCCCATTACAATTATTTCATTAGACTTATTATTTATAGTATGATATTTAAGTAATATCTGTAATTGTTCATAAAAAATATTCTTTGCGGAAGGAGGGCGATATAAACAGATCAACGTAAATGACATTTCTGGGGAAAGAGTGATTTTAACAGAAATATGTTCTATTTCGACATCTCTTGGTGAACTAAGTAAAGAGCAATCCAGGTGTTTTTTTACATACACAAGTATTCCTCCTCCTCTTGTTCCAATTCTATCCCTTCTGAATACTGTGTACTCTGGAAAGACAACCGCAGACTCAGGAGAAGAACTTGTGAGCCAAGATTCAGAGATACCCAAAATAGAAATATTGGAATTGCTTAGAATATGTTCCAGTTGCTCATGCTTTGGTAACATACTGCGAATGTTAATGTGTCCACATAGAAGCCCCTTTGGTTTATTTTTAGTGTCCCAGATTACTTTAGCCTGATTAAATGTCTTGCAGATCTTTGTTCCTCTGTAACTTTTAATAGCAGGATTTCTTGTCCTTTTGTTGACAATGCTATGAGCATTTAATGATGAGAAACCCTTTACCGGAGACTGTAGTTTGGGTACAGCAGGTGGGGCCCAGACAGCCAAGATGGGGGCCCAGGCAGCCGCGTTGGGGGCCAAGGCACCTGAGGTGGAGACCCAGGCAGCCAAGGTGGAAGTCCGAGCAGCCAAGGTGGAGACCCAGGCAGCCGAGGTGGAAGCCCAGCTAGCTGAGATGTAGGTCCAGGCAGCTGAGGTGGAGGTCTGAGCAGCTGAGGTGAAGGCCCAGGCAGCTGAGGTGAAGGCCCAGGCAGCTGAGGTGGAGGCCCAGGCAGCTGAGGTGGAGGCCCACGAAGTTGAGGTGGAGGCCCAGGCAACCACAGTGGAAACCCAGGCAGCTGAGATGGAGGCCCAGGCAGCTGAGGCAGAAGCCCAGGCAACTGAGGCGGAGGCCCGAGCAGCTGAGGTGGAAGCCCAGCTAGCTGAGATGTAGGCCCAGGCAGCTTAGGTGGAGGCCCAGGCAGCAGAGGTGGAGGCCCAGGCAGCAGAGGTGGAGGTCTGAGCAGCTGAGGTGAAGGCCCAGGAAGCTGAGGTGGAGGCCCACGAAGCTGAGGTGGAGGCCCAGGCAACCACAGTGGAAACCCAGGCAGCTGAAATGGAGGCCCAGGCAGCTGAGATGGAGGCCCGAGCAGCTGAGATGGAGGCCCAGGCAGCTGAGATGGAGGCCCGAGCAGCTGAGGTGGTAACCCAAACAGCAGAAGTGGAGGCCCGGACAACAGGGGGTAAACACTATTAGCTGCAGGTGTAGCCTTACTAACTGGGACGGTGGTTGGAGCACAGTTAGTTGAGGTGGAAAGCAATGCAGAGATAGCTGTGCCCATAGGCTAACTAGGCTAATTAGTTGTAGCCAGTCCAAATCACTGATGTTTGAATAAGGTCCAGGATTTAGTTCTAGTTCTCTGAAAGTTTATGCAAATTTTTTATACACATGAAATTAAGTAAAAACTAAATTAAATCAAGAACAGTTTTGATATTTAAACTATGATATACCATTTGATAATGATACTGAACTAAACTGGTATTATACCTTTAGATTGCCTATAAGTTGTAAAATGTCCATAGAGTAAAGGTAAAATTCTGTATAACTTCAAAAATATGCACAGTTATTCTATAAAAATATTAACCGAATATTTAACCAAAAAGGATCATCATTGTGCAGAAAGAATGAAAGGCAGCTATTACTGTTACTATTGACACCATAGCCTTTAGTGATTCACAGTGTGTTTTAATAAGAAATAAACTTCAAAGCAGTCAAATTATAATAAAGCATTGTTCATGCAATCAACATAACAGCTTCTTAAAACACTAAACTAATAGCAGGCGAGTTTAATTTAAAACCAGTATCTCGGCTGTTATACGCAGAAAGTTGAAATGTAAAAAAAAAGAAAAAAAAACTTAAAAGGGTACATTTTATACCTCTTATATCTGAAAGTGAGTGCACAAGAGACACTTGATGTATTTTGGTCTGGTGGACCACAATTGTGGTGGAAAGAAACTCTTTCCCACAAAGATTCTATTGTAATAACAAGAAAGCTTCAAACTGAAGTGGAGCTGTTAAAATGTTCACACTTATTATCAGATACAATGGTCATGTATACGTGACCTTGAGAAAAAATTAACGTTTCTAGGTTCATATTACATTACACATTCCAACAGCACACAAATAGGAAATTCTTGGGGTATTGGTAGTTGTGTGTAAGCTAGGTGCTTGTGCTACGTGTTTCACTGCTTGTTTTAGTAACTGAGGTTTTAGCCTTTCTCAGTGACATCATAAACCACAGGAAGATGAAGAAACCTGCATGGCACAAGGAAGAGAGAGAGAGACAAATGTTTACACTGTGTACAGGAGATGCAATGAGGATGCTGATTTGAAAATGAAAGCAGTAAATGAACTATGTGTCACAATCTGCAGCATGTGCAGATTGTAAGTTGGGAAGGATCCAAACACAGATATGTGGAGACAGAGTGGTTGAAACTCAAAGGTAGTCATTGATTTAATAAAGACTGGTTTTCAGGAGTACAAAGGGAAACTGAAATCTCTAGATCTAGAATTTAGAAAAATACACTCATTAAAACATAAAGCTAAGGCAATACACAAGACTAGTGGATGAGTGTCTGTTTGCGGGGTGGGGAACTGGGAAGGGAGAAATGGAAATACATGCTCTAACAAAGGAACAGGGGAGACAGCGATGACGTATGTGCTAAGTGGTGATTAGATTTGCATTTTGATTTTTTTTCAGCGGGAATAAATTACACTGTCAAATTCAAAGCTCGTTGTTTAGTCTTGAAAGTTCCTGATAAATTGTCTTGATGCATTCTCAATAATCCAAGTAAGTAAATCTCCAAAAGTTGATGCCTGTTACCCACCAGCTGACCGCATAGCTGGACTGGCCATTGGGCATACCGGGCATTTGACCTGTGGGCCGATGTTGATTTTTCATTTTTATGTTTGGTTGTTTATTTGTTTTTGTAATGGTATAAACAATGAAAAGTGGTGGATTAGCCAATTGGTCATGATCAACTGTGGGCTGGACAATACAATTACAATACATCTGTATTGAGGGGAAAAGGAACGCGATTGATCCCGTACTTCAGCTAGAATGAAAAAAAGACACAACAAGACAGTGTACATCACTGTCACAACAGCGTTTGTTTTAGTTCAAAGGCTTTATGGTTTTTCCTATAATACCTGCTGGTGTAATCGGCCGAATTTTTTTGTATTTTCAGCCTTATATATTATGTTTAACCCGAGTGACCACCCGGTCAGCTAGTGGGTAACAGGCATCTCCGAAAACATTAGAGCACTTATGCAAATCTGTGATGTCTTGATAAATCGAGCAGATATTTGAAGTTTACACACAACCATTCTTGCATGAAAATATCTTATTTTAGTTTATTTTGTGACCCAGAAAGAGTAATATTTCAAACTCCGCCACTCTGCGTTCCTCCGCCACTGCCTCGTTTGAGTTTTGGACGAAATGGATTCTGGGATATTGCATTTGGTCATTTCAAGCTGATTGGAGACCAAAACAGCCAATCAGATTTTTTTCCATCCAAGTCTGTGATTGGCTGGTTTTGTGGCACAAATATAACTGTGTACAGAAAGAGTTGAACGCACACAGGCAGAAATGTTGAGAGCGCAAGCAACACATTGTGACCAAGCGCAAAGGCAAAAACTGAGTGAGAGGGGCAGCTATTGTGTGTGTGTGTATGGATAATAGCAAACACTGAAATACATTTTTTGCCTGCAGCAATGAATTTTCTTCACTCAAATTTAGCTTTTCTCCTCAAAATGCAACACTTGCACCTGCAACTGTGCTCAAAATTGTTTTACGTGCGCTCAGAATAGTGGCACGAAAATAACGCCATATTTGTCATCTTCCATATTGAGTTGATTGGTTCAGCTGCCCATTTGCGCATGTGCGAAGGTAAATCTACTTGGAAACATTTCAGGGATTTTGAGTCATTCTGCATTCCAGATGCGTTAATTCCTTAAAAAATTTAATCGTGTTGACCGTGAAGGCGGATTAATTTGCGTTAACGCATCAATTTTGACAGCACTAATTATTATAAAGTAGATATTGAGAAACTTGTGTTTTATCTTTTATTTTTTTGAAATTTCAAATTCTTCTGTGGTTCTCCAAAACATTAAATCACAGCTCTAATGCACAAATGTACTAATGTACTTCCTTTACAAAATGATATAAAAATATTTTCAATAAAAAAATTAAAAACAACTGAGCTTAACACACAAAATCTTATACAGACCTTGAAATGAGTTCAGGATGCAGAAGAGGTAGAGGCCAGCAGTGGTCAGGTAGCCAAAAGAGAAGAAGACCAGGCCCCAGGTAATGCCGAGCAGAGTCATGACTCCCAGCAGGGTACACATGTTTTTCTTTGCTCTGTCACGGTTACTCTGCCCAAACTGATTTGGGAAATATACAATGGCGAATGATATTATATACCATCTAAAACAGTTATATAAATATGTTTTAAGAGTCTCTACTAACATAAGTATGTGTTTTGTTATTTTTTTTAATAAATGACAACAAAATATTATACAGTGGTTAAAAGAAAACAACAGATCTCAATGAGACGATGGATGTTGTCTTGGGGGATATCTTCCCAGATCTGGATCAGGGCATCACTGAGCTCCTGGACAGTTGAGCTGCAACCTGGCAGCAAACATAAAGTGCTGCCAGCAGACGTACCAAAACATAATGACCCAGAGTTGTTCTATTGAATTTAGGTCAGATAGGTGTGGGGTCAGTAAATGGTATCTGGTGCTTCATCCAGCAGTAACTGGCTGAATACTCTTGCCAACCGAGGTCAGCAATTGTCATGCACCAGGAGGAACCCAGGACCCACTGATCCAATTTAGGGTCTGACAATGGGACCAAGGATTTCATCCTTATACCTAATGAAAGTCAGGGTTCCTGTTGTTAATTTCATCAACATCAAAGCAGCTGAAACTGAACTCCCTCTGCTACTTAACTGATCAGTTCAATATCCCAGAAGTTCACTTCATCAAACTCTGATTAAGAAATGTTCCTTTATTTTTCTGAGATTTTACTTGCTCTTAAAAACTAACAGACAACCCAACCTACAGTCTAACCTTTAAAAGGAACCTCTATACATTAAATAAAAATGAACAATAGTGATGACGAGGAATAGTCTTTATTTTTCTTGTTAAATAGACACATTTCTTGATGTTTTTTGAGTTTTCACAGAACATATTGACAGAGAAAACGTCAATTTTAAACTGCCCGTACCTCTGTGCTTTTGCGTAGAATCCAAACACGTCTGATTGTCGCTCCTAACATGAACATATTAAAGAGGAACACCAAGCTGAACGGTCCCAATGTAGTCCCCATCTTTACAGTGTTATTGGTTATATAGCATCTAAAAAAAAAGGGAGTTTAGGTGATCCATGTTTTAGTCTCTCACACTGTGAAATTAAAAAGTACATTCTGTACTTCATAGAGATGTTACTGCAGATGATTTAGATACATGTGGTTAAATATACCAGAAACTAATCAGTATTTTAATTTTGGCAAGTTAGATGCTTGGTGAAACTGGGTTTGCTGCCTAACGTTTATGTTACGTTTATGACAAAGGACTACAGTGTGAACATGAAGAGACACAGAAAGTATGATGCATATAGCAGCATTTTATGAATAAATATGAATTACATTGCAGTGTTGTTGGAGTTAGACGTGTCCAAAGGGACATGGCCATAAAAGCCTCTGTCTATGATCACCACCACTGACACAATGACTGCAGGAACACCTGAAACACAAGAACTGAACAGTTATTCAGATGACGATAATAACAGCTTCTTGCTTAAATTATTCCACTCACCCCATCCCACCATGCTGAGTTTGAGTAGATATCTCTTGATGTAGATGTTGAAGACTTTGACTAAGAGAAGGTAGAGGTGGAATCCCTCTAAGGTCATCCAGGTAAAAGTGGCCAGGAGAGAGTAGTGAAGGGCAAGAGCCATGTATAAACAGAGCCCAGCGGAGGACACTGCTGCTACGGTGGAACTTAGCAGGAAATGCAGGTTGAGGAGGATCAGTGCAATCACAAGGTTGATGTGGACTCTCATAGAAACATCTTCTCTGACTTTTCTGGAAAATGCAGTAGATACGATTCATGGTTAAGTGACAACTTTCAAGCAGATTATTTGGTCATATTTTGTTTGGTAAAAATTGGAAAATCCAGTAAGGAAGAAAGAATGGATAATCTAAATAAAGGAAAGAGAATGAAGAATAAAGATAATGCAGATGAGAAACAGTGGCATAAGAGAAAAAGATTAGAATAATGAAAAAAGACAAAAAAGGATAACTAATTGACAAAAAGTCAGGCGAGACTGGATAATGAGAGCAGATGCTGAAGAGTTGATGGGAGCAGGACAGGAGGATGCTACTAGAAATAGGGAGGATTAAATTTTGAAGGATGTCATCAAGCAGAAAACAGATAATTACCTATTTGTGATGAAGAGCAAAACAGTGATGACCAGGGTAAAAAGAGAGAGACTGCAGCCAATCAGAGTGATGTATGTTAAAATCTTTTGGTCTTTAGGTGATGGCGAAGCAGCCACCTGTGCAGAAAACACACTTTCACATTATTTTGCATCATCTCCATTGTGAGTTAAAATTCAAAAGAAAAAGACACACAAACAATGAAGAGCTGATGTAGATTAGAAAAAAAATGATACAGATAAGATTGGGACAAATCAATGAACATATGAACAGTGGATGAGTACAGATGGCACTAACAGAGGAATAAAGACTGCACTCATGAGATGTAAAGGGAGCATTTGTAGCAGGAAAAGATGACTGTGTGGAGATTTTGTTGTGGCATATTGTGGTAGCATCAGGAATGACACAGTTCAAAGACATCTTTCTATTTTAAAACAGCATGCAGTAATATCAGTATCATGAAAGTCTTAAGCGCCCCTCATTTCTTTATATTTAGCTTCTAAAGATTCTTCTTATAATTCTTTTTAAATTAAACTTTGTTAGTAGCAGCTTGTTGCAAAAGCCATCAAGTTAAACCTATGAAAAATGGCAAAAGTAACACAGGTTTAAGGGCATTGAATAGTATATTTGCACCAACAAACTGATTCCCAACAACCTATTAGCAAAAAGCATGGCATATCTCAGCATGGTGTGGTGCATCCTTAAAAGAGGAACTTGGACTGAAGAAGAAGCAGCAGGCCAGTATGTGAAAATAATGTCTTTAAGAAGTAGAACAAAAAAAGAGGAAAGACCTGACACAGGACATGACAGATGCTTCTTGCCCTTCAGTTGATCCTTCAGTTTCCAAAAGTGTCATAAGAAATGGTCTGAGTGGACGGATGGCTGTCAAGAAGCTATACTTGAGAAAAGGCCGACATAGCTTGTAAGAACTGAACTAAAATCAGTGGTAAACTTTCTGATGATGTGATGACATTTTTTGGTTCAATTGTTTTTGAAATGTAAGATGTCAGGAGAGAGGTACAACAGTGAGTGTCTGCAGCTGTCTGTAAGACACAGCGGGGGCTCTGTCATGTTTACACTTCAGCCAGTGGTGTTGTGAATCGTAACAAAGCTGATGTAATTATGAACACACTAAAGGTACTGTCAGATTTTGATCAATCATGCAATACCATCTGCTGACTGTTTTGTATTTCAGCATGAACTCCAAGATACTATTACTACAGTTAAAGAGTACCTAGATAGAAAAAAAAACACAGCATTATTGAAGCATTATTATAGACTCATCCTGATACAGAGTGTAGCAAAAGGACATCCAAAACAGCTTTGAATGTCCTTCAAGAAGATATTTTTTGAAAACCTGAGGACTGTAATGTTTTATTCATCTATGAATAAAACATTACATTAAGTAAATTTGTAAATTAAGAATTTATTTCTAGACCTTCCTGCTTTCTTCTATTGTCTTATCCATTCCCGAGCGCCCCCTGTGGGCAGCTTATTTAATAGCAACTATTACTAGAAAGTTTGAGTTTAGGCTGAAGGCGTTTTTGAAAAATGTTTTAGCCCAGATGGGTCAGGAACCATACAGAGCAACTTCTACAACGTGAAAATGTAAAGAAAAGAGAGAGAAGTACTGTAATATCCTTAAAACACTTCAGGGTTGAAATGTTGACTTTCCAAGTTTTTCAGTAAATCCCTATTAAAGGGTTAAAAAATCAAAATCAAAATCAAATCAAAGTTTTATTTACCACTGGACTTCTTATGATTAACTTTACAATTAAACAGATTACATTCAGAGAAGCACATTTACCACTCCCACACACAGTGTGTCACTACCTGGGAAACAAGTCACAGAACAAAATTTTATCAAAGCATTAGAACCACTAAACTAAGTTAATGCTGTAAAATCAGCACTGTTAGCTACACACCTGCTAGCTCTTAAGCAGATAATAAAATGGTTGTTGAGATATTGAAAAATGGACGAAGAGAGTTTTCACATTTTATTACTGAGGTGTTTTTTTCATTTTGTTGAGTCTAAAGACATGTAACTCCTGAATTCCACTCTGCATAATGAAAATGTTGACTCCTACCATGAGCACTGCAAAGTATGTGAGGTGGTCACAGGAACAGGTGAGATGATTCTCCTTACGTTTCCATAGGGTGATGCAGCCATCCTCACTAAAATCTGGTGAGTCAAACAAAGAGATCAGTTATGTATAAAATGCTTTTACATCCAGGTCAAATCAGCTCATCTTTGTGATCTTGAAAAAAACATAAACAACAATGACTACAGTTTAAAAAATAAATATTCATGTTAGACACTAATGATGATGTGAAGCTTGGTTACTCACTGTGTGTGGAGAAGTTAAAGAAGTGGCATGAGGGCTTTTGGGTTTCCTATGAAACAAAAATCTTTAAAATGCTTTTATTATGCATAATTTTTGTGAACTTTGTGGAACAAAATAAAAAAATGTATTTAATAATATAATGTTAACAGGCAAAACTGGATTAAATGTCAAAATTCAGAAGCAGTTACATTTATTTCCTTGGTAAGGTTGATGGTGATGTTGACACTCTCCTTTAGTCCTGATATCTTCCTGCCCTGCACACTCAGGCCAACCAGTGCTCGATCATACACGTCATATGGGGATCCTAAAATATTCTTCAGTATAACACACATTCATTAGTAGGTTTTCACGGGAAAGATTAATGTAAGCTCTGTTGTCTATTCTGAAATATAATATTATCTGCATCGTTTTTAAAAGTTTTGATTTTTCCCTTTAGCACAAACCTTCCTACATAAAACTGTACATTAAGTGGATTTGCTGTTTTCACCTTTTGAGGATTATTGCAAAGAGCTGAAGAGGATCTCTTTCTGCACAGCTGTGTTTGAATATAGCACTTCCTGTTTTGTATTGATGTGTCTGCAGAAATGACGTGCAGAAATCCAGCAGATTCCAAATACATCCTTGGTAAAACCAATTATTTATAATAATATTTATGTGGTCTTAACATAAACATACAGTAAAAGCAACTCAGATGATCCCTTTAAACTCTGTTGCTCTAATAATACAATAATTTTTACATACACTACCAGTCAAAAGTTTGGACACACCTTCTCATTTAATGTTTTTTCTTTATTTTCATGACTATTAACATTGTAGGTTCTCACTGAAGCCATCAAAACTATGAATGAACACATGAAATGATGTCGCTGCAGGATCCTGTGGTAGCCATTAGGGGTGGGTTTTGATAATCGATTTTCCGATTAAAATCGATTTTAGCTTGATTAAAGCAATATTGAATCGATTTTTAAATATAAATTTATTTTGCCTGAAATGCCAGAATCTGAGGTTAAACATCACAAAACTATTTCAACAATCACTAAACACCTAAAATAGTAAATGAGAGCAGGTAATCCTCAGTTTATCCTCATTTACTTTGACACAAAGACATCTGCTGTGATGCTTACACCTCAGATGAAGTCTCACAAGTGTCAGTACTGATAAATGATTCGAATCGAATCATGGATTGAATCAAATTGGGACCTTGTGAATCAGAATTGAATCGATTCTAGAAATCAGAGACGATACCCAGCCCTAGTAGCCATGCTGGTTCACTGTGAATTTTGAATAATTGCCAAACAGTGTCACCAGGAAAGCATCCCCACACCATCACACTGCAGATTTCCACTGGTTCAACTTGTGTTTCTTGGCCCAAACAATTCTTTTCTGGTTGTTGATTTTACTTAGAATTGGTTTCATGAAAGCTAATTGGTTATAAAGGCCTGATTAGTCTCCTCTGAACAGTTGATGAAGAAATGTGTCTGCTACTGGAACTCTGTGTGGGATTTATCTGGGCTCTAGTCTGAGTTGCTGTTAACTTGCAACGTTGGTGGATAAATTTATTCTCAGCAGCAGAGGTGACTCTTGGTCTTCCTTTCCTGGGGCGGCCCTCATGTGAGTCAGTTTCATCATAGCAGTTAATGGTTTTAACAAATGCACTTGGGGACTACTTGGGGACTGTTAATATGGCCCTTGCCATATTTTGGATCATGGTGTCTGGATTTTGTTCCATGTGTGTGTCCTGTGCCTTTAAGTGTCTCTGCAGGTCCTTCTTGATTGGAGAGCTGGCAGCTGCTAATTGGTTTCCATAATCAAGTGGCTGTTTCAAAAACCCTCTCCAGCAGTTGTCCCCTGGCAGTAACTGACAACAGCAGCAGACCTGCCCTTGGCCTCCAAACCATCTGTGACAAATTTTTGCGTCACAGAATCGTTAGGTTTTGTATATAGTGTGTAGTTTCACTTTTAAATAACCAGTGAAGCAGGGAGTTAGGGGTTGCGCTTTTGTTTGTACTTCTGCACAACACAACTGACGGTCCCAACCGTATTAAGAAGGCAAGAAATTCCACAGATGAACCCTGACTAGGCACACCTGTGAAGTGAAAACAATTTCATGACTACATCATGAAGCTCATTAAGAGAAGGCCAAGGGTTTGCAGCACTGTCAACAAAGCAAAGGGTGGCTACTTTCAGGAATCAGTTATTTATCTGTTCTTTCCATTCAATTCTTTCTTTGCTACATAATTCCACATACCTTTCTTCATATATTTGATATCTTCAGTATGTATCTACAATGTAGAAAGTTGTAAAAATAAACAATTAAATGAGAAGGTGTGGCCAAACTTTTTATTTGTAGGAGTGGTAGGAAATTTGTGTCCTTTGGAGTTCTTTTAATGTTGCTCCAAAAAGCAGCAACATTTAAATTATTGTGAGTCTATGCTCTCCAAATAAAGTCACTGCGCTCCTATACTGAAATCTACTGATACATTTCAAGCATAAGTTAATAAATAATTCATATTTTTTGGTAATGGAAAACTTGTGGCAAATAAGTGCAATATCTTTAATTGCACTGCAATGAGACATATGTTTAATTTTTCAATTTCTCTGCAATAGAAATCGTATAACTGGGGCTACATTTCTTGGAGAGTTTAGGCTGCGTATATGGTTGCATAGTGGTATACATGCCCCCCTGTCAAAGTTGGTTGCCCATGTAGTTCATATGGTCTGCTGCTGACCCTGCTTAAGAGTGATTTTAAACACATGGATTCATCAAGGTGTGAGATAAAGTTTTCTTAAAGTAAAATAATAGATTTTTAAAAAATAGTCTTACTGGGCTAAAAAAAAATAACTAAGAAGTTCAACACTGTAAAATCTAAGCACACACAAAAATTAATAATATTATATAATATAAAGGTATACTCCCTGACCTGGTTTGTTTCAGGCCACTTAATCATGAGGAACACAATCTTTTTGCCCAGTTCAGGTTTCAGTTCACTCGGCAGGTGAACACTCACTGTGCTGCTGTGAGGAGGGTTGTATGATATTTCCTATATTATTGGCACAATGCCAAAACAAGAAAAGAAACATTGCATATGAATACCTTTAATAACACAATGAAACTCTCAACAAAGGCTAATGGATAGTTTCGTGTTGCGGAAAAAACTAAAATTATGATCTGACAGTGATGATTAGGGAAATGGTTAAACTTAATTTACCATACACCTAAATGTGTATGCTCATGGGAAACCATCGCTGCTGTTGATATTTTAGCGAAAATGATGAGAAACTTGTAGAAATATAGGACAGGTCATTAAGATTCATAGTGTGTGAACTGTGAAGTTCTTAGCATTGGTAATGAATATACTTTAATATAATAGTATATTATATATGAATATACTTACTATAACTTGGGTCAAAAGCAATCAAAATACATGTATACTGTTTGTATCCTATTGATTTTCCAATTTCTTTGCAGAGATAATGCACATTTTAATATAAGAAGAATTCATCATCAGAATACCAAAGCCTGTATGCAGATCATTTTAAAGTAGGTCACTTATGCTGCTAAAAATCTACCAGCAAGTTAAAATATAAGCGTCACAGTAATTTTCTGAAATCCATAATTTTAAATACCCTTTTATTACTGGCATAAATGTTGAGGCCTTCGAAGGTACTATTGGGTTTATACTGGAGAGCAACAACATTGTCAAAACTCATTGGTGAATTAGTTCCATTTATTTCTTCTTCCTCTAGAACCTCTTGTAGGCTCTTGATGGCCCTTGTGGAAAAAGACAAAAAAAACATTAGCATTTTGATGTGATCCCTCATTAATTACATATTATATATACCTTAAAATATCAACTGTCTGTTGTTGCTCCTATATAGATATTTGATCAAAGAGTTTTTGCAAATATAAAAATTCAAGAGATTAATATTTAGAATGAAAATGTTTACTCAATATGCTCATTGTAGTTTCCATTTTTCAAAATGTTGTCTACATGCGACCCACAGCATCTGCCTGTAAATTACAATAAAGGATCAAATACACATTTTCACTACATTCAAGCTATTAATAGTTGTAGAAAATGTACCTGAGCGGGTTTCACCTGTAAACTGATACATTCCTAATTACTGTATTATCCAACCACAAAGATGTGTGGGTGAGACACTTAACCTGAAGTATTAAAAACAATAGATGTATGTCAATATTACAGCATCTTACCATTTGTGTTACAATGCTTCTTGCAGGAACCCTGACCCCCTGAATTTCTAACCGATATTTGACAAGGACATGCAGAGTGTTGGCGTGACAGAAAAAACATCAGCCACCATAGAATCCACCACTTCATCCTGTGACAAGCATAAAATTAATTTGAAACAGTATCTGTGCTTTACAAGCAATCATGGGCTATGGAAGAAGTTGGTTCTTTGTCAAAGCAAATACTGCCTGATGAGCTTTAAGTTTCTGACTTTTGAATTTAAGAGTCAAATTTGTGTGAATTCTGTGGGTTCTAACAGCCTAGAGTCTATGAAGAGTACAGTTGTTACTAGACTTTCTTGGGAAAAACACATTAAATCTTAAGCTGTACTGATGTGACAAGAGCAACAGCTGCTTCACTAAGGGGTCGCCACAGTGGATCATCTTCCTTCCTCTCAACCAAACCGTAATATCCTCCTCTGTCACATCAACCCCCTGCATACCCTACTACCATCTTCTCTTTCACAACTTTCCTTCTGCCACAAATCACCACTGACCCTCGGTTCCACCTACTCCAGCCTGCCTGCACACTGTTCTTCACCTTTCTTGTGCACTGTTGCTTTGAATGGTTGACCGGGTATTTAAACTCATCTAGCTTCACTACCTTTTCTATTTGGATCTTCACTGTTACAGCTGTCTCCATTTCATTCAGACTGTTACTGCAAAAAACACTAGCTGGCAATCAGGACTTGCACGTCCCTTTTCAAGTTGAAATAAACCACAAAAGTCGTAGCTGAAAATAAACACACATTTATTCCCAGTTCGTCACAGGCTTGAACCTAAAGGACTTGTTGCGTTTTTCTCTGTATGTATTTTTGTAGGGTCTAGCTTAAGATATAAAGCATCTTGAGACGACGCTGTATAAATATGTTTATTGAGTTTATTGTACTTGGCCCCAAAAATCTTGCAGGTAGAGTTACAGATACTAACTCTGGATGGCATTACTTTTACCTACAGAAACACCGTGAGGGATTTGAGTCATTTTTGACCAGGAAACGTCCTTATCGGTTTGTTAAATGATATTGTATGAACCGTGCTTCCAGGTCCAAACTAAACTGCATTTATTTAGGCTGTTGTGTTTTTAACACTTTAATGCTTTTTATCGAGGCCCTAAAAAAAGTCTGTGATCACCGTCGGCCCCTCTTGGTTTTTATTTCCACTATTCACCGGCAGCATGTTTTAAGGCTCCGTTTTTAAAACCTTACAACGTAACTACAGCCCAGCCCATGCAGCAGCATAATTATGACTAACCTCTGATTGTGGATGGATTATCTCAGTTCTCCTGCCTGAAGTTCGGTCCGTTTACAGCATGTTATTCCTGCCATGCAGTTGCATTTGTCCCCAACCATCGGGAACCCTCATGTTAACTTTTGTCGAGTGGAAAAAAGTTAGCTTTCATCCTCCAGCTTCACTGTGTTTATATTATACTAATCATAGCTGTGTAGCTAGCCACCACGTAGCACATCATTACCAGAAATCCCCAAGTCAGAACATGGTATATCATCTTTAGATGGAAAATACCGAGCTAACTCCCCGTTAATGTCTAACTCCGTTAAACTTCATAACTCCCTTTTTCATGGATGCCTGGATGTTAAACCTAATTGTTACACCTGGTAGAGCAGCCACAATGATCATTTTACTAAGGATTAAAGAATTTAGACAGCTTTTAACTCTGATGCTGCACCATTTGTTTGACTTTGTGACCTGAAGAGGAGTTTGGACCCAGAAAGCGGTGATGAGGTCAGACTTAAAGAGTGGATATGCACACACTAAACAAATGATTATTGGGATGTACTCTGTTGTGTTATTGTAGGTTCTACCTTACACCTTGAGGCAACTGTTTATGTGATTTGGCGCTGTATAAATAAAATTAAATTGATTTGAATTCCCTCATTTCCAAACTAATTGACCTCAATTCTACGTGCCAGTAACAGAATACAAACCAACAGAGCACACAGCTAGAGAGATGAGAGCGATCACAACGCTGGATGGAGGGAGACACAGACAATATACACAAGAAGAAATCAGGCCAGAGAGGAAGCACATGGCTTGCCATAATCTAATTGACGAGCAGGGGAAGCAAAACCGAACATGATGCACACTGGGAAGTGACTATCAAAATAAAACAGGAAGTGACAGGAAGTGACAAGCACAAGCACACTGAGACTAAGGCACATGAACTTGACAGGCCAAAGTAACCACAAAGACAAAACTGACTAAACATGAAAGATAACATAGAAACATAGACTAAGCATGGGGGAAAATGGGAGGACAGGAAAAACTTTATAACCAACAGGATCAAAATGAAAACATAACCTAGGCAAAGGTAATATCCAAACTGAAAACTACAACAACGTCAAACAGAATATATCAAGTTCAAAACAGAAAACACTGGGTACAAAACCCAGAATTATCACAGGAAAAGAATTTATTTTTTCTATTTTTAGGGCCCAGGATGTAATTCCTTTTGTGGAATTGTTACCACTTGGTTCATTAACTAAAGTTGGAGTTAACTGAAACTTTTGTGTGTTATGATCATTTGAACTCACACTTGGCTCATACTTAACCTAAACCAAGGTGCACTTACTCAGGACTGGGTTACATTTAGCTTAATCATTGTAATAATTTTCATTTGAAATGAATTTTTTTTAACCAAAGAAAAGACAATAACATAATAATGAATATGGGTAAATTATGAAAAAATTAACAAACTAAACAAACTAACTATTATTCATCTTCTCTACAAAGCATCTCCAACCTTTCAGGCTCTTTTCCACCTGCTTCACCAGCAAAGATCATAGACTACACTTCTGCCTGACCTCATTCGTCAATCTGTCCATCCATTGACTGCAGAAAACATGACCTAACAAAGCCATTCTGTGTACAAGAATATCATTTATCCTGACTAAAGAAATCCCTATGTTGTGTTTAAATGTTAATTAATTTCAAGTGCTGTAGTTAAGACATTTGCTCTGCTGCTCTGACTGTACAGAAGAATGTATGTCAATGTAGGTTCTCAGTCATCAAGATGGTATTAAGAGCTTGAATCGGAGAAGGATGTTAAGGCATGCAGCAGCTGAACATGAGGCACTGAAACAGAGAAGTGTCACCATGCTGCTCAGTCACTTATTAATGCTATTGTTACTGTTCTTCAGGAGTATTATACTGTCAGAACAACAGCATAGACTCTTCTTTAGCTCCTGTACAGAGCTGAGTAAATATGTGCAAACGGCATTATATTTCTGCCTGTTTCCACATCTGTAAGGACTCTTAATGTTAACACATCAGGTCAGTAAAACTACAAGACACTACAGAAAGCTAACCTTCAAAGTAGGAAAGGAAATGGCCAAAACAAGCCAAATTTTATAGATGCCTCCCACATTGTGCAAATCTTGGTGTAGCAATAATACTACTCCATCCATCCTCTTCCACTTCTCCAATTCAGGGTGCAGGAATTGAACTCAGGACTTTCTTGCTGTGAAGCGACTGTGCTAACCACTGAATTTTAAAATATATTGTAATTTAACATCACATCATAGGTTTGTATGTGTGTAATAAAAATACATATAACACACAGGCAAACACTTTACACCTAAGCATATTAGCAAAGAGATTTTTTTTGTATAGGTATAAAACAATAGTATTGCATCTGTAATATTAGCATCAATACAGAACACTGAATTAGATCTCTGACAGAAAGACAGCCAAAGTATAGCCTACCTTTGTATGTCGCAGAGTTCCTGTTACAATGATTTGTCTGACAAGAATACAGAGCACAGCTGATGTGACAGCAGAACATAAGCAAATGAAACCCTAAATATATCTGTAGGAAGTTGTTAACGTTTTATGTAAATGACTTTGTGTGGATAAGAAAGAGGAAGCATGAGGTGAGAGAAAACTAAAAATACATTTATCTCTTTTTCTACCGAATCAACACTGAGTGAACAGCAATATAGGCTTACATTCAATCACTGAAAAACAGTGCAAAGTGTACTGGACATTGCACGTACATTCTCTTCAAACGTTCATATTGTTGAGGTTTACTTCTTCTTGACCTCACCAATCCGTTTGATATCCCAGCTGGAGAAGAAGAGTCCGATGAGGCTGGAGTATGGACAGGGGGGACAAATTGTGGCAGGATCAGCCTGATATTGTTTGTATCCCACTGTAACTTTACTGTATAAAGAGCTAACATCTCCAAACTATCAGGAGTAGTTAGTCATTATAAGAAGTGTTTGTGAACTAAAAATCAAGAATGTGGGATACTGTTTGTCCGTGATTTGGACAGCCCTGCGCGTGCTCCTGACGGAGGGGAAACAAACTCTGTCGGGGAGACCTACCTTAGCACTTGTGCAGGTGAAGCCAAAAGCTATTTTCTAGTATTTGGCTTGGAAGAAATTTGGTTTGGAAATATATTTGGCGATGCTTCGTCTTCTGCTTTGCGTTTGTGTGGGAGCCCTGTCAAATTCCTGTCTATTATGCTAGCAGTGTCCAAGCGTTCTTTTTATTTTATTCATACCGCCCTGCAATGGCTCTATGCCCCCCACTTTGAGAACCTCTGAGTTAGACGATGGGACCTGACAAGAGAGCTCTGCTGCACGGAGCGAGGCAGATGGAAAGCTGCACAAGTAAGGAACATTATAAAAAAAATCAGTCAGATGTCCATAACACTGTGTGCTTCAGGTCCTTCATACCACAATTTATTTTTTACATTGTAAATTATTAACATTTTTTCACATTTTTTTAATAGTGAATGAGATCTCCTTTCCCCTGTGGCAACAAAATGCGGGAGTCTGATGCCAGACCAGAAACAAGATTATGATGGGAGATGTATGAACCTGGTATTGTTATCATGTGAACTTGAATTCAAGTCATGAGCCCAAGTTACAATTTGATTTATAGACCAACCATATATTTATTGACTTTGTGTTTGTTGCACTTCATGTTTCAAATTTCTCAAAGCACTAAACCAGTGGAGAGTGAGTTACATTTAAAACCAAGAGAAAACTGGACATGCAACTTCAAGGAGAAACATAGTAAGGATTTTTCTGGATGGGAGTTGATGCACAAGAAGGTATTTGATCTATTCTCTCTCTTCCAGTCACTCTCTTGAATCAATTTTTACTCTCAGAAGTTTCATGAAATGACAAAAGTTCAAATGTGTGGCCATCCTATGTAAGCAGTTCTTGGAATGATAAGATTTATATGAATAAGAAATTTTCATATAAAACAGCATAACTGAAATTTTTATACTATCTCATTTATTTGCGATGTAATGGGTGTATTAAAAAAATCATTTATATTTCACCAAAGCTCCATGCTCTAGTGTTATTTTGGTTTGTCAGTATTGTTTATGTACATGTGTATGTCTATATATTTATTTTCTGTGTTTAATTTTAGGGAGCTTTTACTTTGTGTGACCTTTGACTTCTCATGAAGTCACTTCATGTAGTTGCGCTATTCTCCTCAGTCGCCTGGAGGCCCTGCTGAGGAGAGGTGAGCGCAAGCTAGTGTTCCTGGTTACAGAGCGATTACGCACAGTTAAAGTAAACAATAGTGATTCAAAGATTGCTTGTTCCCTTTATGCATTTTGTCTCACAATGTTGTTAAATGTTTTAGTGTGAACTGTTGCTTCCCTGTCGAGTACAGGACTTTATTGTAACATGCTAATCTGCTGATCCCAGTAATCCCAGTAATATGAAGTCGCTGTACTGAGTTTGTTTTTATTTTTCAACAGGTATGTGAGCTCCCTCTTTTTTGTGTCATGTATATTGGTTATATCTTTTGTTGGTTTGTAGTTCTTTTTGTAATCCATGTTCACTGTTTCATCCTATTGTTATATACATATATATACATATATATATATATATATATATATATATATTAGGGGAGCAACGATACACAAAATTCACGGTTCGGTTCGGTTCGATACTTTGGTGTCACGGTTCGATATTTTTTCGATACAAAAAAATGTTCATGCTTCTTTAATTTGTCATTTATTAAAATTATAAATATATATTTTAACTCAAAAGTACAGTTTTTAAATTTAATGTTGCTGAAACAACAAAGTAATAAAAAAATAAATCTAACTGATCGAGAAATCCCTCATCTTTGGAAAAGAGAGTTTATTACAGAGAAATGGCTCTTTCCAAAATAAAAGCTATACTATACGCTTCTTCTGGGGTATATTCTCAGCAGCATATTAAACATATCAGGTCCCCATAAGGAGAATCATGTGCTAACGGCTGTCTAAATGACTCAGGTAAAGTTTGTAGCATGCGTGCTTGTTGTTTTTGTCTGCTTCCACTTGTCTTTGCACTAGGATGATGTCGGCGTAAATGTGCAGTCATATTCATTGTGTTCCCACTAGTGCTATCAGCGTTAATCTGAAATGACGTTAACACCACAACACGGCAAATCTCCGTTAACGAGCTACCGCGGATCGACCCGTGCGTGGGGCTGGACGGCGTCAACACGTTAACGAGCAAACTGCGCCAACGCAGTAGTTCCCACCCATGTAATTGAGCATTGCGTGGCACATCCGACATACTGTTTTACTTTTGTCCATGACGCGCTTACCTTCAGGGTCATACTTCACATGAAGACCAAAATAGTTCCAAAAGCCAGATCTGAATGCGGGCGGGGGAGGTTCAATTTGCCATGTTGCAATGAGCTTAGCTTCTGTCTTGCTAGCTTGCGCCGCGCTCAGTGGATCTGCGCTTGACAGTGCAGCCTAGGCGGAGTAGTCGAACGCAGATCCACTGAGCTCTCAACACAGACAGCATCGTCAGAAGAAAAGTTGATAAAATAAATTAAAAATGTTGTATTGTTCGATACACATGCGTACCGAACCGAAAGCACTGTATCGAACGGTTCAATATCGATACGAGTATCGTTGCACCCCTAATATATATATATATATATATATATGTATATATACATACATATATCACTAAAAAATATATAAAATTGCCACTGGTATATGGGGCATCCCTAAAACATAATTTTGTTGATGACAAAATTGTTGCTGTATGGTCTAGTGATGGGAATTCCGGCTCTTTTTAGAGAACCGGCTCTTTCAGCTCCCAACCGGCTCTTCAGGTTGTTTTGTTGCTTTAATTAATTTATTATCAACAACAATATAAAATTATGCAAGAAAGGAATTACAAATGTAAAAACCACTTGGTTTTGTTTATATATGTTTATATATAAATATATACGGTGGCCCCTAGAGACAAAGCAGAAAGAAAGAGAGCCAAGGACAACAACAAGAGACAACATCGTCACATTAGAAAGGTATAGTAATCATCCACAATTAATTTCAGTTGCGGATGATAAAGGATTCAGAAAGTTTATTCATGCAGTGAATCCTATGTATGCAATTCCAAGCAGGAAAACACTCTCCCAAAAAATCATCCCAGGCCTATATCACAGAGAATGTGCATCTTCTTTTTGTTTTGCATATTTTAATTTATATTTTATTGTGTTGTGATGTGCAGTGTTTTGTTGTTTCACTACAAATTTGTTTAAAAGGAATAAGCTGAAAATTTAAATAGTTAAATAGTTTGTACGTGCCTTGTCTCTAGGGGCCACCATAAATATACTTTTATTTATTCACTCCACATAAAATATAATAAATAAATTATAAAATACAAAAACCAACTATTTACATTTCAACTTTTAACTATTTAAATTTTCAGCTTTTTCCTTTTAGACAAATTTAAAGTGAAACAACACAAAACACTGCAAACCACAACACAATAAAATATAAATTAAAACAAACAAAAACAAGATGCACATTCTCTGTCCTATAGGCATGGGATGATTTTTTGGGAGAGTGTTTTCCTGCTTGGAATTGCATACATAGGATTCACTGCATGAATAAACTTTCTGAATCCTTTATCATCTGCAACTGAAAATAATTGTGAATGATTACTATACCTTTCTAATGTGACGATGTTGTCTGTTGTTGTTGTCCCTGGCTCTCTTTCTCTCTTTCCCTCCCACTCTATTCCTGTGCTACTGCGACTGTAACTACCGCCCCTCCCCCCTCTGCTCAGCGCAAGCACAAGGCTCACGTGCGGAGTGAAGCGAAAAGAAGTGCGAGAGCGAGAGTGAGAGAAAGAAAAAAAAACAAAACGACTCGCGTCGTTCACTTAAAAGATCTGGCTCTAAGAGCCGTTTCATTCGCGACTGACACATCACTAATATGGTCACGATGCAGTGCATTTTGATTTGTTATATATGTTTATAGGTATATTTGAGTATTTTAGCAGTTTAATTTGATCATGTGATTTGTTGTGATGTTGCACCTGAGTCGCCTAGAGGCCCTGCTGAGGAGAGGTGTGGATGAAGAAGACCAGACCCCAGATAAGGCCAAGTAGAACGCCGACTCCCAGCAGGGGACAAATACTTTGCATGACTCTTTTGCAGTGAATCTGTCCAAAATGATTTAACAAATAGAGAATGAAACGTGACACTGCAGGTTATAGATGACCTGAAACTAACAGAGCCATTGAAATGAATTTTAAGAGTGACCATAAAACTGTTTGTTTAAAATTGTGTTCTCTGGCTGAATTAGTGATGCGCGAATCATGAACGAATCGTTCAATACTTGAGAATCACTTTACTGACTCATGAATCATGATTCACAAGCCCAACTGACTCACTGACTCATCCCTGTTGCTGTTAGCAGCAATATATCTAGCTTATAATTAAAATTGTGGAGAAAAACACAACATCCAGTATCTTAACAAAAACATTTCTGCTCTGAACTGGAAAAAAAAACCCTGAGTAGAAGCTCACATCAAGACGATAGCTCCTTGGTTCACAGTAGCATCGCTCTGCTAAAATGCTAACAGCACATTTGAGCTACTCATAGAGCGAACGAATCACTCACTCACTCACCCCCTCCCTCCTGTGCTGAATCATAGAGCAAGCGAATCACTCAGGACTCACTAACCCCCTCCCTCCTGTGCTGAATCGTAAGCGTAAGCGAATCACTCAGGACTCACTCACCCCCTCCCTCTTGGCTCACAGCTTCTTCTTCTTCTTGGCAACCAATGTTAAGGCGCATTACCGCCCCCTGGCTCACAGCTCAGTGGACATTTAGATGAGAAAATATATATTT
Source organism: Oreochromis niloticus (assembly GCF_001858045.2). Taxonomy (NCBI): domain Eukaryota; kingdom Metazoa; phylum Chordata; class Actinopteri; order Cichliformes; family Cichlidae; genus Oreochromis; species Oreochromis niloticus. The sequence continues at coordinate 36,152,891 of NC_031965.2, forward strand.
GACACATTTAAGGAAAATACTAATAAAATAAAAATAAACAAAATAAATGTTCCCTTTAGAAATTTTTTTGCTCTTTTTTGCTCTATAAAATAGTTGTTTTCTTTTAGAATCACCCATCTTAGCAGTAGGATATACATGAAAAGAGAAAAGAAATTAAGTTTGAGTGAAAATGTACATTTTTTGCACTCTCTGGTCAACTGACTCAGTGAATCAAATGACTCAAAAAACCCGATTCACTTTGGTGAGTGACTCATTAAAACTCGATTCAGTAAAAAGAATCAAATTTACCATCACTAGGCTGAATCCCTCAGCCGTCGGTGCGTTGGTGGTTCTCGGTGTCCGGGACTGAGTGCTCATGTATGTCTGGGGGTGGGGTGCCCTCGGGTCACTGGGACCGGGGCTCTTTCTGCTCTGGCTGCCGACAGGGCCTGCGGGCTTGTCAGCCCCCTGTGGCTTCTGGGAGATCCAACATCTGGGGCTTATTTTAAGTTTGTAAGAACTTAAAATAAAATACATAAATAATCAGTAATAATATCAAGTGGACCAATACTGCATTGCCATATTTTCTCCACATGAAGAAATAAATCTGTTGGACATCTTTCCTGGCCTTCAGACAACAATTCTGATTGCTTAAGTACCAAACAGGACAGGCAAAAAACAAAAAAAAATGTGTTCTCTGCAGTCTTTTGTTCACTTATACTGTGTTTGCATGCTAGATTGTAAAATATTACCAGTGCATGACTCTTTTTTTAAAGCCAAATTTCACAAACCATCATACATTATTTGTATCATGAATAAAGAAGACAGACATCTTAAATTAAAAAAAAAATAATCAAGAATGATGTTGATAAGACAGGCTGTAGAAAATTCAGAAATGGAGTTATCCAGATTTACAGATCATAAAAAAAATAATTACCAAATTACCTCTTTGCTTTGCTCAGCCATGAAAACGCACTTGACTGTCACCACAAATATATTTATGTTAAAGAGGAACACAGTGATGAAAGATCCCATTGTGATCACCTTATTCGCCATGTTTTTGGTAATGTAACATCTATAAAGAAGCAAGTAATGATGATTTTATGAAAAGTGAGAAATTCATTCTCTAGCAAAGATGTAGGTGTAGGTGTAGTTTATCAACAAATATGTAGATGCATAAACAAATTAGATTCTTTTTCCTTCTCAACATGCAAATATAGAAACTCTGATGCATATGCAAAGCAGTTAATAAATATAAAGTAAATTTAGATTTTGCATGCTGGCAAAGCAAAACAAGGCAAAACAAAGATGTTGCATGCATGGAAATTTGTTTCTTACATTGGAATATTGTCAGAGTTAGATCTGCCCAGAATGGCATAGCCATAAATGTAACGAACTGGCTGTGTGCAGGCAGGAGAGGACCCAAACGCAAACTCACGGAAAATGGGACCTAAACTCAAAATACAGCTTTATTTGCTGAATGGGGGAAAAGGGGATACAAAACAATACAAAGCTAAACTGGGAAATTCTAACACTAACACCTGGAATCAACAATACAAAGCTAAACTGGGAAATTCTAACACTAACACCTGGAATCAGCCACCTGTGGAGAAAATGCATTTTCACATTGTTTTGCAGTATTTCTATTTTGACAAGTAGTCAGAGAGTTGAAGTCAAAAACATAAAGTCACACAAACAGTAAAACAGTCAATACAAAATAAGCAACAGAAAATGCATCGAGCTAAACAATTTAACACAATTCCATAAGCAGGAGGCAGACAGATGGTTGGGGAAACACTGCACTGGTCAAATACAGTCTGCTTTTTCATGTTTATTGTTTTTTTGCAGGTCATCAGACAGTCTTTGGCAGCAGAAACTTAAAATGACAACAGACTATTTTTTTCTTTGTTTGAGGACGTTGTATGAAATTTAAAGTGAGCAGCATGTTGTAAAGAGCAGATGCAGATTTAAAAAAATGACACAGATAAGATTGGGTCAAATCAGTGAGCCATTTAACAGTGGCTGACAACAGATGGCACTAACAGAGGAATACAAATTTCAGTCATCAGTTTTAAAATGGTCATTTGGAGCAGGGAAAGACGACCATGTGGAGATTTTTTATTTACTTTTGTGGCATCTAGTGGTAGTATCAGGAATGACACAGATATGTAAGGCACACTCAGTGAAGCCACGTTTTTAACATTTTTTTAACAGGAACAGATGACGGTTGTAAGTTATGAATACAGTCCCACATACACATAAGTGCGCAAAGTTCTTGAACCTTCCCTCTTGTCATTGACTTTGCTTCCAATGAGCCAGATTTGATTGTATTTTAAAGTCTTCAGCAATAATTTTCCAGGCTTTTTGAATTGGTTCCTGTGTCTGCCCAGCCAGCACAGTGAGGCTACATGTTATTGTTTTTGTTTGTTTTTGTCTTGACTTCTCCTGTCTCCTCCCTGTCACGGGCTCCTGTCTTTGGTCCACGCACCTGCAGGCAATTACACACCCGAGGCTCATCATCCAGCAGTTTTCTGGCTGCTACTTAAGGTGGTGGCTCAGAGGTTCTCGTTGCTGGACTGTTGTATAGACATATGTTAGTGTAACACCAGCTCTTACAATCTGTTGTGTATTTCTCGTAGCTTCCTAGTTTTGCTTTTCCCTCCAACTGTTTGTAAATAGATTCCCTGGACCCTCCTTTGAACCCTTTTCCTGGATACCTAAGCGTGAGTGTTTGGCAGAGCAGTGTGGAGTGTTAGTGCGGAGCTAGTGCATGGATTGAGTGGAAGGAGTGGAGTGTGGATTCCTGAGCAAGTGTGAAGAATTTGTCCCTCCTGACTGTGGATCCCTGAAGCCCCTGTCCTTCCCCCCTCACTTTTGTAAATAGTGCACTAAGTGTTGTAAATAAAGACTGTTTGATTTGACTTTTCAGTCTGTTTTTATATTTTATATAACCAAGTTTAATCTCTGACCTAGTTTTTTTCAGGCCGCTTAATACTGCAGAACACAATCTTGTTTTTCGATCCAACATTCAAATCTCTTGACAGCTGAACACTCAGTGCTGGGAAGAGGCTTGTCTGGTTTTACCTGAATCAGCATCAATGTGCCAAAAACAGGAAGTAAAACAAAACAATAGCACAGTGAAACTCAACTAAGGTTGATGGATATGAGTTTTGTGTTCCAGGACAAACTAAAATGATCAGTGATGATAGAACAATGGTTAAATGTAATTTAGCACATACCTAAATGTGTATACTAAATTTCATGGTAATCCATCCAGTGCTGTTTAGTTATGTTAGTCAAAATGATGCCAAATTTGTGGAACTAGAGTACGAGTCATGAAGATTCACAGATTTCAAAATGCAAACCAGCAGCAAAGTTTAATGCATAAAGCAAACGTTGTGTTATTTCATAATATAAGTAACTTCTTGTTTCGCTCAGGGAAAGTCAGAGCAAAGGCAATCAAAATATATGCACATCATTTCTATCCTATTGATATCCCAATGGTGAATCCATCTTATTTTTTTTAACCCTGATAGCATAAAAAAAGTAATCTTCCTAAAACTCTATGAATTGGCTCCCTCTTGTGGCCACAGTTGGTACTTGGGAAGCTTGTTATGCCCAGCTAGTTCAATACAACTGTGCAGCAGAGGTGGAACCATTGCCCACACGTGCCTTTTTACAAAAGAAAAAGAGAAAGGAGAGACATCGCTTTCACTCACTCCTCATCTTATATGACCAATGGAAATTTACCCAAATTTATCCAAAAATGTTTTAAGTTTTCTCCACTTAACAGATATCCAGGATTCTTGTATTTTATTCTTTTACTCTGTTTTGTAAACATGAAATTAAGTAAAAATAAAAATCTTTTTTTTTTTTTTTTTTTTTTTTAATAACCTGTCCCGTTTGGTTCTTTTGCCATCAGAATTATTGTCTAAAGGTGAAGAAAGATGCCCAACGGATTTACTTTACCAAATGGACCATCCCAGCCTTGCCGTAATGGTCCATTTGATTCACCTTTTATTGTTTATTTTATTTTCACTTGCTGAATATGGGACAGACTTGACTGGTGGAAAGAAAGGGGAGAAAGAAAGAGGGAAAGAAAAAAACCTGAGAAGAGGGACGGGGAAAAAGGGCAAAAAACAAAAACCAACAGAATAAGCAGACAAAAAATACATATATCGATCATCTGGATCACCTGTTGAGAAAGAAAAAAGAAAGCAAGCAGAAGAAAACGAGAGTAATAAACAAGATCACAATGATATATGGGAATATGACAGTAAATACTAAATATTAAACATTATTGTGCAGCACGTGAGATCGACAGCGCACAGTGTGCTTTGAGGTAGGAGCCAAAAAGGGTGTAGTTTGTGTGTGTGATCACCCGTGTGTACACCTGTGAGCATGAACGCGCTTGTATTTAAAAGGTTCCTTCATGTAATGATCTGCTAGAGGGTATGGGGGGCCACTGCCCCGACCTCCAGGGCATGAAGCAGGTATGGAGGAGATCAAAACTCCAGACATCCAGAGGCCCCCAGAACACAAGAGACCAAGGAAGACCAACAGAGGGGCAGCCGCGCCACTATCCCAGAAAGAGCTGAGGAGAGTCCCAGATGAGTGGTCACTCAGCAGCCGCGGAGCAGAAGCCAGGGGGGGTTGCAGTGACGTGCCCGTGAGCTCCGCCGGCAGCCAGCTGTGCCTGAGTGGCCGAGGCCCGGGCCGTGAGGCCGAGGGCACCCCATCCCCGAAGTGGCCCGAGCGAGCCCCAGGCTCCAGGCCCCGATAAGCAGCCGCCAAGGAGTGAGCCGGTGGGTACCTGGGCGCCCACCTCCGGACACAAAGAACCACCAACGCACCGATGTCTGAGGGCGTCCGCCACCGGCAGGGGAAGTGGTGGGGGGAGATAGGCCTCCAAACCTTGGAGGGCCTGAGATGTCCCCAGAGAGGTGGCGTCTGATACCCAACCTGACATATAGACACAGACAAACAGGCACACACAGATACAAACATCTATTCCCACCCTCATGCTCTCATATACAATTACTCAACACTCACCCAACGTGGAGACAGACATAGAGAGACACTGTACACACAATCACACTCCCCAAGCGTACTCTAAGCCCCGAGTCTAGGTACCCTTGCCCCTGGAGGGGGAAACTGCACCCAGACTCAGGTGGTGTTACCCTTTTCCCTGCGGTGGGGAGAAGCAGACCGCCCCGACTCCGCAGCAGCAGGGAGGCCCCATACACCAGACCCCAGTCGGACGGCCAACTCCTCCTCCTAGCCCCCCCGCTCCAGCAGGCCGCAGAGAACGGGGGTGTAGGAAGACTCCAAACCTCCTTCCACCCGCGCATATGTAGTGTTGATGTATGTGTGTTCTAAGGTGCATTTAAAACCCAGGAGGGCATGGAGCTACCTGCCAGAGCAGCAGGTAAGCGTATAGCCCCTCCTGCTAGCCCTCAATGTCTACGTGTATTTAAAATTGAGAAGTGGGGAACGACGCCAGGGGTGAGGTGTACACCATGATGGTAATTTGGAATCCGTGTAGCGTGCCCACCCCCAAGATCCTATATGTATGTGTAATGAGAGTGTGAGTAATGTGAATGTCTAAGTTGTGGGATAAAATTGAGGCAGAGGCAGCCAGAACGGGACGGGGGGGGGATGCCTCTCCTGCACCCTGGTGACACACCCCTACCCCAAGGCCCTGCATGTGTGGGTGATTGTGGTGGAGCGGGAAGAGGGAGGCCGCTGGAGATGGGGAGGGAAGGAAGGGAGGGGCAAGTGACCCCTCCCTGGGGCCAGCTCCCCCGCTGACCCTGTAGGCACCCCCATGCTCTGCAACCCGCCAGGGAAAGGGGGCCCAGGCCCATCCGGACCGGGGCCCAGTGCAGCAGCGCCGCCCGGCCCCACAGAGCCCGGGACAGTCCACCTGACCCCACCACAGAGAAAACTGCGCCCACCCCATCATCCACTCATCTTCCAGACTACACAAGACAATAGACGCCCAGGCTGAGATCTTCCTCCACCTCTCCTGTATCTCCCCCTCCTGCAGAGAGAGTTCCTGTAGAGAGGAAAGCTCCTGCAAGATGTGACAACCTCCCCACCAGTTGAATAGCCCCCCAGGTGGCTCGATGCACCGGCGGCACCCTGCGCCAGGGCCGGGCCCCCATACACCCACCTGCCCACAACCTCGGCAACACACCAACCAGGACCCAAGCCCCTGAGGCCCGGCCAGGGCCCCAGCCCAGAGACGGAGCGCCCCCAGAACCTCACGCCCATCCCGGACCCACCCAGGGGCAGCCAGGCTACCAGGTCAGTAACCCACGTCCGTCAGCACAGACCCTCCCCTAGCCCCGCTGCACGCAGCCACGAGGAAACCGTCACCTAAGAGCCAACAGAGCCCCTAATTGACCATGACCGCTACCCCGGGTTGAGCCCCCCAAGGAAGATGCTCCCGGGGAACCCCCGATGCCCTAAGCCTGTCCCTACCCCCACACCAATCACAACAGTGAAGGTGGGACCAAACTATGACCCCCCCACCCCCACTAGGTGATGGAGCTGATCAAAGGAGCCCAGAGCAATTGATCTGATGTGGTGGCAGAGGCTGTATCAAGACTAATGTAATCTAATAGATAATTTCTATATTGGTTAGAATTAAGATTATTTTTATTTTTCCAGTTCATGAGGACTGTTTTCTTGGCTATGCATAGTGCAGTGAAAACCATATGGGCTATATTCTTTTCCGTAGTGACATTATCTAAACTGCCCAACAAACATACTAAAGGAGAAGTTGGAATGTTACATTTCAGACACTTTGATAAGTCTTCACATATCTCGCGCCAAAACTTCTGATCTGGTGGACAGAACCAAAGAGCGTGGATATAATTGTCCGGTGAATTGGTTTGGCAGTGTGAGCAGTTGTTGGTAGACGTAAAGCCCATCTTGAACATCCGATGGCCTGTATAGTGCACTCTATGTAGTATTTTGTATTGAATTAATTGAAGACTGGGATTTCTAATTAGATGAAAGGTTTTTAAGCAAATCTGAGACCAGAAGTTTTGGTCAAAGTTAACTGATAAATCCGCTTCCCATTTTGCAATAGGAAGTGATATTGATTCATCTGTTTTAGAAAGCATTCTGTATATTTTGGATAGTAATTTGGGGGTTTTAAGAGTAAGAAACTGAACCACACTTGGTGGTGTTTGTAGTTCAACTTGACCCGGTTTAAATCTCTTTTTTATTATGGATTTAATTTGTTGATATTCTAAAAAACTTTTCTTGTTGATCCCATATTGTGCAACTAGTCTGTCAAATGAAATAAATTCTGTTCCTTCTAGTATATGTTCTAAATATTTGATTCCTTTACTACTCCAATCTGAAAAGTTTATCATATTATTGTTTTGTAATATGTCAGGGTTGTTCCAGATAGGTGTACGTTTGCATGGGATTAATGAAGACTCTGTCAACTTCAGAAACTCCCACCATGCTGTCAGAGAAGAGCTGATGTTGATGCTTTTGAAGCATTCATGTCGTTGGATGTTTGAGCTGATAAATGGTAGATCTGAAATCTCTAGATTATTGCAAAGTGCTTGTTCTACATCTAGCCAAGGTTCATCTAAGAGGGTATGTTTTTGCCATCCTGAGATAAACTGAAGCCTGTTGGCTAAGAAGTAGTGCTGAAAGTTAGGTAGTTCTAATCCTCCTTTATCCTTGGTCTTTTGTAGTGTTTTTAAGCTTATACGTGGGGGCTTATTTTTCCAAAGGAATTTGGACATATATGAATCTAGAGATCTGAACCAATCTTGCGGCGGTTTAGTTGGGATCATTGAGAATAAATAATTTATTTTTGGTGAGACCATCATTTTTATAGCGGCAACCCTTCCCATGAGTGATATGGGTAGACATTTCCACCTAGCCAGATCACCTTCTACTTTCTTTAAAAGTGGGATATGGTTTAATTTAGTTAGATCTGCAAGCTTGGGAGAAACATTAATACCTAAATATTTTATATTTCCCGATTGCAGTGGAGTAGAAGAGGAATTATGGAAGGAGCAATTAATCGGAAGGACTGTAGATTTTGACCAGTTAATTGAGTAATCTGATATTCTTGCAAAAGAGTTTATCAGTTCAATCACCCCAGAGATATTGGTTTGTGAATTTTGGAGAAAGAGTAACACATCATCCGCATAAAGGCTGATTTTATGTTCCACGTTCTTGCATTTTATGCCCTTAATTACTGAATTCTGTCTAATTGCTGCTGCTAGTGGTTCGATAAAAATTGCAAACAGTGAAGGGGAGAGTGGGCATCCCTGCCTGGTGCCCCTCAGGAGACAGAAGCTGGAGGATGTCTGGTCATTTGTTCTGACACAAGCTGTTGGGGAATTATATAATATTTTTAACCAGTTGATGAAAGAAGATCCAAAACCAGATTTGTGTAAAGTTGCAAATAGAAATTTCCAGTTAACTCTGTCAAATGCTTTTTCTGCATCTAAAGAAAATATTGTAGTTTCAAGGTTTTTACTGTATGAGTAGTCTATCAAATTAAGTAATCTACGTGTATTTGTTGATGAGTGCCTACCTTTTATGAAACCAGTTTGGTCAGGATGAATTAAGAGGGGGGTTATTTTCTCTAGTCTCTTAGAGAGAGCTTTGCAGATAATTTTGAGGTCTACATTTATAAGGGATATTGGACGATAGCTTGAGGGATATACAGGGTCTTTGCCTGGTTTTAGCAGGAGATTAATGTTTGCAGAATTCATATTTGGTGAAAGTCTGCCATTTTCTTTGATTTCCAACAACGTTCTGTAAAAAACTGGTGCTAGAATCGTCCAGAATTCTTTGTAGAATTCTGCAGGAAAGCCATCTGGACCTGGAGCCTTATTATTGGGCATACTTATCAGGGCTTCCTGGAGTTCACCTAATGTCAGTGGCGAATCCAGTGCAATTGCTTGAGAGTCTGATAATTTTGGGAGAGTTATGTTGTCTAAAAACTGATCAATTTCCTTTTTAGATGGGTTTATTTGTGGTGAATACAACGTTTTATAGAAATCCCTGAAAATGTTGTTTATTTGTTTCGGTTCATATATTGTGTTCCCAGATGAATCTTGAACAGCACATATAGTTGTTTTTTCTTTATTTATTTTTAGCTGGTTTGCTAGAAATTGACCGGATTTATTACTATGTTCATAATTTTGTAAGCGTAGTCTTTGTACTAAGAATTTTGTTTTTTTATCAATTATCTCATTTAATTCTAGTTTTGTTTTGCGTATTTTGTTCAGTGTTTCCTGATCTTGGTGGGACGCGTAGGCTTCTTCTAGTGATTTGATGGTTTTTTCTAATTCCTGAATATTTTTGTTTTCTTTTTTCTTTTTATGTGATGAGAAAGAAATTATTTTACCTCTCATCACAGCTTTCCCTGCTTCCCAGAAAACAGAAGCTGATGTTCCGGGAGTGTCATTAAAGTCTAAATATGAAGTCCACTCTTTTTTAAAATATTTAATAAAGTCTTCATCTTTAAGCAGTGATGTATTAAATCTCCAGTTTTTACTTGGCGTAGTATTATTCTTGTGCATTAGTGTTAAAGATACAGGAGCATGATCGCTGACAGCTATAGGGTGAATCTCAGTGTCTGAAATGTCCCTCAGCAGTGAGCTGCTGACCAAAAAATAATCCAGACGAGAGTAGGAGTGATGAACATGTGAGAAAAAAGTATATTCCTTACTGGTGGGGTGAAGGGAGCGCCATGCATCGCAAAGACCAAAGTCGCTCATATACTGTTTGATTATATTTGTGGACTGCCAATTACGCTGAGTTCCTGCTGTATTGAGCCTATCCATTTCTTCATTTAGTCCAAGGTTGAGGTTGCCTCCAAGAACAAGTGTGCCATCTAAGTGCTCAGAGAGTGCACTGAAAAAACTGTGAAAGAATGAGGGATCATCAACATTTGGACCATATACACTTACAATACATAGCTTTTTATCAAGTATAGATAGTTTAATGATTAAGAATCTGCCCTCTGGATCTATAACTGTATCGAGTACTGTGAAATTAATATTTTTATGTATTAAAATTGCTACTCCCCTTTGTCTAGAATTATAACAAGCTGAGAACACATTAGGAAACTCAGGTGTTTTAAGTTCATTCGAACCTCTAAGAGGTCTGTGGGTCTCTTGTAAAAGGACAACATCTGCCTGTAGTTTTTTGAGTTGGTTAAATATTTTTAACCTCTTTTCTCTGGAGCCAGCTCCATTTACATTCCATGTAACGAATCTTAGTGCACCCATAGATGTCTGTGTATAACTAGGGGTGTATGCTGTGTGTGTCGCTTAGACAGGTGGAGAGAATACATCACTTGTTCATAAATAAAGAGAGGGAGAGAGAGAAGAAATGTGTGGCGAGATGCTCCCTGAGTCTGACAATGTGTGTGCATATTTACTAATATGAGTACGCTTGGCTTAAGTGTGTGTATCCTATACGACTGTGTGCGCTGTCTGACTGATGTAAATGTGCTGCCGTTGAGCGCATGACTGTGCGTGATCGTGCTGTGCGTATGTGTCGAAATAAAGGATGTTGTTTGTGGATGAGTGTGGAAGCAGGTGATCGAAGCAGTGAAAGAAAGAAAAAAGAAAGAAACCAAGGACAAGGGTGAGCAGCATAAAAACAAGAGGGGGAAAAGGAGAGAAGAAAAAACAAGAAGAAAAAAAAAACGGAAAAAATAAAAATCTAATTAAGTCAGCTTTGATATTTAAACTATGACATGCCATTTGATAATGATACTGAACAAAACTGAGATTTGGGCTTTAGACTACCTGTAACTTCTAAAAAGTCCATAACGGTAAAACTCTGTAAAACTTTAAAAATATGCAAAATTATTCTATAAAAGTATCAACCAAAGGGGGTCTTTTTTCTTGTTTTTCCTGGAATAACACTTTTTTGTCATAAATTGGGTAAATTCGGTCCTGTCAGCAAGAAAAGAATCATGCTCAATAACACAACTGTGCGGAACAATGAAAGGCAGCTATTACTGTTATTATTGACACCTCAGCCTTTAGTGATTCACAATGTTTTTTAATATAAAATAAACTGTAAAGCAGTCCAAGTACAGCAGAGCATAATAATGTTCTTCATGTAGTCATCATAGCAGCCTCTTAAAACACTAAACTAATGCCAGGTGAGTTTCATTTAAATCCCAGATCTGATATGCATATTAATATGTGACAAAAGAGCAATTTTTACACAATTTTTCAATTTTTTAGTCTCAGTCGCTGTCTTATCTGATACAGTGTTCTACACTTGAGTTTAAGAAGAAAGAATGTATCTAGGTTTATATTACATTATACATTCAGACAGCACACACATAGGCACTTCTTGGGTTATTGGTAGTTGTGTGTAAGCTAGGTCCTGTTGCTATGATTTTCATTGCTTGTTATAGTAACTGAGGTTTTCGCCTTTCTCACTAACATCACGAACCACAGGAAGATGAAGAAACCTGCATGGCACAAGGAAGAGAGAGAGTAAGAGAGAGCAAATTTTTAGGTCGTGTACAGGAGATGCAATGACAATACACATTTGAAAATGAAAGCAGTAACTGAACTATGTGTCAGGATCTGCAGGATGGAGTGGTGATTAGAGAAGTGGAGACATCTGGGGAGAACAAGACATGGCTGAACAGAATCATAACAGACAAGAACGGAAGAAAAAGTCAAGACAACAAACAAAGAAGACAAACGCATGAATGGAATAAATACAAGGTGCTCAACACAGAAGGAAAAGTACACAGAGGCGCTTTAAGGCAACTGTCGTTGTGATTTGGAAAATAAAACTGAATTTAAATGAAAAACTGGAAAAATCCTCTTTAATAACATTACTGCTCATTCTTGACACACTTTTACCTTTATGATTTTCAGTGGGTATAAATTATACTTTCAGATTCAGAGCTTGTTTTTTAGTCTTGAAAGTTCTGATAGAATTTTATCATGACACAGCTGAGGAGATTCATATCACATGTATAATGGAAAATGCTTTCCAATAAACACAAGGCTCCCCATTCATAAATTCAGTATTAACATTATGATATAGTATATATTCAGGAACTTATGAATGCTGCTTTGTATTATATGGGGTAGAAAAAATATAGGCCCCATGGGGTAAACAGTCTTAACAGTCAGCCTTTTGTGTTAAAAATAATCAGAAACATTTTCATTTACTATAATATTCATTTAGTATTTTCCTCATAATATTTTAGTCATAGAGCGCCAAATGACAACAACAGTTGCCTCAAGGTGCTTTATTCTATAAGGTAAAGACCCTACCAAACTGTAATAGAAAGAAAACAGAAAACTCCAGCAATCACATGACCCTCTTAGAGCAAGCTCTTTGACGAAAGTGGGAAGGAAAAACTTCCTTTTACAGGAAGAAACCTGGAAAGTATAAGTTGATTAATATTATAAATGAGAAATGTCATTTGAATAGTGAAAATAACTGTTCTAATATCTGATGTATGAAGGTAAGAACTGTGTCACCAACTCATCATTCACATAACCCTGAATCAGAACAATAGTATTCAATGTTGTAACACAGAGCCACAATTTATGTGTTTTCACTGATGGTTTGCACAATTGCTTAATACTTATCAGAAAGTGCAGTTACCGTGACCCAGCCCAAAAAACCAATTCTGTTCATCTGGACGTAGCGTTTTCAGTCACTCATCCAAGTGACTTCTTCAGTCTCAGCTGACAGCTGACCACACCCTTATAAAGTGCATATTTCCATAATGACTGAAACTAGCACCACAGGCAAACAATGGGCTATAAGTCCAGTTTTTTTTATCATTAATATGCAAATTGTCATAACAATTGATCAATAGGCCCCTTTCTCAGTTCAGAGATGGTTTTTCCCTTTCACGTAAATGGCCTCCTTCACACCCAAGATTGTCCACTAGCCTGTAGGTTTGCATAGACCACAGAGTCCTGGCCTGACAAGTTACCTCTTTTGTGTTGTGCCATCCGCTCAGCCAGAGGTTGCTAGGTTTCCCCGATGTATAAATCATGGTAATCCTCCTGGCCTTTAACAGTGTACACTATATTACTGTGCTTGTGCCAGGGGACCCGATGCTTGGAGTGGACCAATTTGTTTTGGGCTTTAAAACCAGTTAAGCACCAGGGGGCTTTCTAAGCTTCCTGCTAGAAAATGAAATGCCCAAAATGAATTTTCTCTGCACTTACAAACTCCATATAAACAATCTTCGAAATAAAGATAACACTTGTGAGATTTCATCAGATGGGTAAATATTACAGCAGATGATACTGTGTCAAAGTTAGAAAAAGTAAGATTTTTCTTTCCTTTTTTTCTGTGCATTATCAAGATCTGGACATGTAAGTTTTCCCTTTAAATACTGAGGGACAATACTTTGGCTTATGTTGGCCGACTTACATGACTGGCGTCTCTTTTTAACCCTCCTATCAAAAATTTCCGATTTTTTGATCAAATCCGATTTTTTTGTCTGCTTGTTCACACTACAAATAAAATGTGACAGCAAACGCACTCTAGTGTGAAACCTCAAAGTGGCCCGCATGCGCAAAAGGAGACGTCACACACAACGCGCTCTGTTTAGACCCAGACCAAAGAGTATTGTTTGACTGATGGCCGTTAATATAAAGACTTGTTTCGGACTTTACGTTTCCCAATTTTGCTTTAAGTTATAAAGTTATTTTGTTATTGACATATGGCCTAATAATTATCCTTATTGCTGTTTTAGAGAGGAGCGGTGCTTCAAAGGATAGTTGCAGATTTCTGGCAGAATCTGCAGATTATACAGTACAAATAAAACGTTCACGTTTCTCCAACGTTGTCTTCCCAACAGTTTCACTAACATCTACACTGGATGGCCAGGAGGCATTCACGATGTCTTCTCCGGCGCTGATAATTGGCGTCTGTCTTGTGTCAGTGACATAGAAGACGGATTTAATGTGACATGACCGTTCAAACAGCAGTCGCTTTCTAAAACATCAGTTATGTATCGGATTCAGTACCATATACGAAAGTGACCTAGATCGGATTTGAAAATATTGGATTTGTGCCGTTCACACTGTCATACCATGATCGGATATGGGTCGCATAGGGTCAGAAAAGTTGGATTTGATGCGCTTTCAGCTGCAGTGTGAACGTAGCCTTAGTCGTGTCTGTTTTGTCTTTCTTACCCGTTCCCATATTCCTCTCCTTGTGTTCCATCCCATCTTCCCAGTCTGTCGTGTGTTTCATGTCTGCGTGCTCAATGTTCTGTTATCAAGCTCGTGTTGCTACAGTCCATGCCTTACTAGGTTTCCTGTTTTATTTTGACAGTCTTGGCTGGCGTAGCTTGCGGCACACTTTGCCTGAATTATGTCCATTGCCTTCGCGTACAAGGTGGCGTACTGTGTCGTTGGGGGCATATAGGAGCAAACATAGCAGTCTTTTCTGGGTGTGCTGTCATGTATATATCGATACCATGCGTTGTTCATCCATGGGTGAATGTGGTCTTGTGTCATGTCACGAAGATGTGAGTTGTCATGTGTCCATCTTGTCTGCAGGTGGTGTTGTTCATCCTTTTTCTCTCGGGTGAGTGTTAATAAACTCACCAGGAGTGCAACATTAGCCACTAGGAGGACGAGTGTCTTCATGATGACCAGACACACCTGTGAAGAAGAAGGCAGGGTGTACCCGATCAGCCCTCCCTCCACCAATAGATCACCAGGAGTTAGGGGTGTCGGCGTCTAAACGTTTAGGTTGTCACTCACTTTTTTGCAGTGGCTTTGATGGATCCAAGACGGTCTTTCTGCTATTTTGCAGGCAGTTGGTGTGGTGAGTAGCACTTGATAAGGACCTTCCCACCTTGGTGAACTCCAATTTTTCCTTTGGAGTACTTTGATCAGGATCCAATCACCTGGTTTCAACCTGCAAGACACTGGAGAGATGTCACTCGGCAGTTGGTTGTTTAGAACAATCTCTTTATTTTCAAGTAATTTAGTCATCCATTCGGCTAGTGTAGTTTCTCTTATTGACTTATCTATGGGCTCACTTGTAATTGGCAGTGGAAATGGTCTACCGTGAATGATTTCAAAAGGTGTGAGTTTCTGAGAACTTTGTGTCAGTCTCATCCACATTTTTACCAGGCCTCTACACTCAGGCCATGGTCTCCCTGTCTCTACCATGCATTTTCTCAGTCTCTGTTTTATTGTGCCGTTAGTTCTTTCCACAAGTCCGGCACTTTGTGGGTGGTAAGCACAGTGGTGTTTGATGCTGAATCCTAGTGCTTCAGAGACCTTACTGATTACTTCATTAACAAAATGTGTCCCATTGTCTGATCTTATCAGAGTGGGGATGCCATATGTTGGAATGAAATGGTTGCACAAACATTTTGCTACTGAGATGGCGTCTGCTTTTTTTACTGGATAGATTTCTGGCCATTTTGAGAATACGTCTATGATCACTAGAGCGTATTTTGAGCCTTGGCATTCATTTAGCTCAATAAAATCCATGTGGATTGTATGAAAATCATGCATGTTCTGACAAATTCCCGAAATTTTATCTACCACCCCTCCCTCCTGTTGACACATGATTGTGTGTGTCAATAATGCTGCTGATATGTGTAGGGAGTTTGGTAGTATTGGTTTGCCATTACAAGTCATCAAATCATTTTCTAGCTGTGCTCCACCTTTTAACCGTTTCCGTCGTTCTGTAGATAGTGCGGCTTTCTGTTCATTTATAAGCACATTGTGGAATTACAGGGATTATTTTACATAACCATCATCGTATCATTGCATTAATTATCATTTCATCCAAGCATTTATTGAAGTTGCTGGCGTTATGTTATAATTTGTATTACAGGGGTTATCATAATCAAATATTAACATGTTTATTACAGGTGCAGTTATAACCACTTTAAATCGTTGAGTTAAATCTATAATCTTAAAAGCTTATATGCTGAGTATATTGCTACAGTAAAATAGTAGCTGAGTGAAGGCCTGAATGTATTCAGCTTCTTGTTGCATTTGAGTTTGCCTAGCAACAGGGGACGCAAAGAGGAGGACAAGTCCATGGGGACCTCAAAGGCCTGACCTCATCACCATATTTGAAAGAGGATGCCAGAAAGGGGAACTTCTGTGTCTGCATTTATTTCTTAGAATAGATCATTGTCTGTACAAGGGGCAAAGAATGTTCTTAAGATGCAAATTATGTGCTTGTAAACGCAAGAGGGGGCGTCATAATACCCTGATGTTATAAAAGCAATCTGAAGTGTATTTTTGGTCGGGGATTTACAGCTGATGGTTTCCAGTGTACGTCTCCCCACGCTGCGTGTATTCATTAAAAATCAATTGTTTGATCGACCTCTTCTGGACCATGATTGTTTTACTCTCGTCCTCAATTTCGGACCCGTAACATTTGGTGCATTGGCCGAGGGTTGAGGGGGAGAGAGTTGGAGGTTGAGACCGAGAGGGTCCGAGGCGCTCGAACGGGCAGACACGAGTCAGTGGTCGAAGTGAGTGGACATAAGCCGGCTTATTCAAAGGTAAGGCACTACCTGTTGAATTATTTCCAAAATGTGCCAGACTGGACATGAGAAATTAAAGTCTACTCACTGAAATTACTGGTAAAGGTCTGTTTTGATTTTGGTGAAAATCTCATGAGAAGTGAAGTTGAAGTAATGATAATGAAACGTTGAAAATAAGTAAAGAGAATAAGAGAAAATAAGTAAAGAGTAAAGAGAATAAGTGTATTTAAAGCAGTTGGACTGCAGAGTGAATTTAGAATAATAGATAATTGGTTGTTTTGTGGATTACACTCCCAATTGGTTATAAGGTTGGACCTGCGTCGGTCATACACTTGTTCTGAGGTGTTGATTGTTGTTTCAAAGTATTACAAATTTCTGTAGAACGGCAGTTGGACTGCTAAGAAGCGCATTTTCTCGGAGTTAACGCTCCCTCCTGGATGACGACGGTCATCCTTGACCTATCGCTGAATAGGGTTAGTACGGCTGGTGACCGGGGAGAACTTGGGAACCTCCAAAATAACTAGTGGTTGGACCACTTTACCGTTTAGAACGGTATTTGCGCTTTTTTGGGTAGTAAAGCTTGGAGCTTGGGCATTGGACGCTTTTAAATTGAGTTAGGGATTTTAGAGATTAGACCAGAGACAGGTTGGACCTGATACTGGGTAATTGACAATAAAAAACTTGGAGTTTGTCCCTTGGAGGGTTAATTTAAATTTGTCAAAATTCTGTAGGTTGTGCAATCTCAGGCCTGATAATTGTTGTTATTGTAATTATAAGACGTCTGTGTATCTGTGTAATATAAAGTAAGAGGTTTGGTATCAAAAGGAGTCTGACCCAGCACTGAGCTGAAGTGCTGAGGCCATTTTTAGACGCAGTGTGTGTGAAAATGCAAATAAGGCAGCTGCGAGGTCCCTAGAGTTTTAGGAAGTTCGTAGAGACTGTTACACATTGCTGAACGCCTGTATTTAAGACACTGGTTTTGTTTATTACAATACTGTAAGTAAAGTTTTTATTTCTTGCCATGACTGTATGACTTTTTGCTGGGTTTTGAGATAGGGTACATAAACTGTTGATACTTAGGACCGTTATTTGGGGTCTGAAAACTGAAATTGACTTTGAAATAATTTCATTAATAGAGATGTCTGTAAGGGATGTCTCTTTTGGTGTGTCCAAGTAAGATGTTTTAGAATTTTTAGATGGGTTTTGTTTCAGTTTGAGATAATATACACAGTTACATTTGGTGTTTCTCAGGTATTGTGGTTGACTTTGAGTGATACATATAGGTGTAAGTCGTTTGATGTTTGTTGGGCAAAGGAGGACTTTAGAAGATTGTAAGTGGTTTTTCTTTTAGTCCGATAATATATAAGTAGTTAGATTTGACAGACTTGTTTACATTTTGGCTTTATGTTAATATAGGTTGCAACGGGCACAGAGGAAACACAGTACAACATCTTAAGGGTTTAAAATAATAATAAATAAATGAATGAAGTTTCTTAAGGGTTTTTGTGTGTGTTTTTAGGGATAGTTTTTGTGGGTTTTTAGGGGGAGTGTGTGTTTGTGGTGTTTGCGTGTGTCAAACGGGAGATAACATGAAAACAGAGGAATTAGAGACTAGAATGTCCTAGAAGGGAATAAAATGCAAATTAAGAAGCTGTGAACTGCTTAAACCACAGTTGGTTTCACAAGTACTGCTGGAAACATTGTTGAATGCATGTGTTTAAGACGCCATTTATGTTTATTAGAGGGTTATAAATAAAGTTTTGAGTTGCTGTAGTGGATGTATAGTAAGTGACTGAATTTTGATAGATGTATATATTTTGAGCCATAAAGGCTGGTGTGTTTTATTTTTCAGTGATGTGTGTGTGGTGAGAAGCTGTGTGTGAGACGAGTCATGGCGTCTGAAAGAGGTTAGAACATTTAAAAGTGTGTATGAAATATATTTCTTTTGTGATGTAAAGTAGGATGTTTTCAAGTTTGAAAGTGCTTTTAATTCAAGAAATGCATGAGGGATGGTATGAGAGGTTGAGTTTATTTTTATGTTTGAAAGAGCTCTATTTAAAAGTGTGAGTGAAATGAAGGTGTATTGTTTTTTAGATCAAGATTTAGTAGAATTAAAGAGGGTTTTTAGACTATAAATACAAAGAGAGACAGACTCTGTAGAGAACAGGAAATAGTGAACAGGAACTTTGCATGCCCATAAAAGGAACTGAGTGTTGTTGGGATTTAGAGATTCTTTTATTGCTGCCATATAATCTGCCTTATGATAAATGCATTAATAACATGTTCTACAGTATTATTTTATTAGTAATATTGTTTACAGGGTTCATATTGCATTGAATATGTTTGTCATCACATTCATTTTATTCACAGGTTGAGTTTATTTTATACACAATGCATAACTCTGCTTGTTTAGAGTTGATGTTCTATCCAAGAGGGTTTTAAGCTTCACTGGTGAGAGTGTCCAGGTGATACATGTTGAGGGAAGATGAGAACATAGCAGGTTAATTGCATGCATGCTTACAATACACATAAATCTAGTAGCAGGCCTGAGCGAAGGCCCAAGTGTCTTCTGCTTCTTATTTGAGACCTGCGCCAATTCAGTCTACTTAGTGATTGAGGACGAGGGTCCATTATTAGCCCTTAGAGGCCCTGAAGCTTGAAGTTATTACCTTAAAAGGAAGGTGTTATCAAAAAGAGAAGTTATATGTCTGTTCATAGTTATTAGAGATGTACAAGATGTACCCTTGTCTGTAAACAATGACTGGACATAATGTATTTTTGACCTGTATTGACGTGTATGTGGGGGTGTGATCCTCTATGCTATAAAACCAGAACTCAGTGTATTTTTGTCAGAGCAAATAAGCCATATGCTGACGGTTGTTCTCCGTTGTCAATAAACTCATCGTTTGATTGCACTTTTCTGGGCCTCCGTCGTTTGTTGTCTGGTCTACAGTTGATCGATCACGCTTCATTTGGTGGAGGATGCAGGGCAACTAAAGATCAGCAGTAAGAGGTACAGGTGTTTGTTGTCGGCGGAGGTCGAGGCCAGATCAGGTGATCGAACGGCAGACGTCACGGTGATCGCTTGACTATTGGGCCCGCAAAAAGGTAAGGCACAAACCTCTTAAACTGAAATTGTGCTGTAGTGGATTATAATTCTAGAATATGTAGTCAAGTGGTCATCCGTTGATCTCTGTTTTGAGTTTTGTTTGCAGCGAAAGTGAAACTTAAGAGTAGTGTTGCATTCATGGTCGCCTTGGAAAAAGCAGTACTGAGCTAAAAGTAACTAGAGACGTTGTTTTTAAGGAAATAAGAGAGATTAAAAGAGATTAAAAGTGTCTAAAGTCAAGGAGTTGAAGAACTCCCTCCCTGGGAAAGACGTTTCCTAGGATTATACTAGGGGGAGGGCCCCGCTGAGAGTTGTGGCCTCAGATATAGCCCTGGTGATCGCAGAGGATCATTGTTAGGGAGACACTTAATTGTGAGAAAAAGAGTAAAATACCGGACGCAAGAGTCCGAGGAAGTTGATATATGATTTAAGAGAAACTCAGGTCAGCCGTAAGCTTGAGGTTTTGCAGCAAAGCCAGCCGAGCAGTAAAGTGAAACTAAGGTCTGTTGTGTTGAAGTAACTCTGAGAATAAATACTGTGAGCTATGAGAGACGATTAAAAAGTATTACCTATGCATTTGTGGACCCGCTGTGGTCAGTGAAAATTTGCGGACCCGCCGTGGTCAGTGAAAATTTGTGGACCCGCCGTGGGCCAAGAAAAGCTGTGTTTTTGTTGATATTCCTGGAGAATTTGCAGACCTGTTGACGTCTCTTAAAGACGAGCAGCGGTGTATATATCCGGGTTGTAGGGACCCACTCATACAGCTGGAAACCGTGACGTAAGAAACTGTCTGAAATGATTTAAGTGCCAGCCGGCTGCAGGCTGTGTGTGAGAGAGAGGCTGTAAAAGTCTCTTTTTCCGTTCTTTTTGCTGGGGAAAAGTGCGCAGTCAAAATTTGGGTGCGGTCACTTCCCCTTTTAATTTTAACAAAGAATAGATACATTGATTAAATGAGGGGTAGATAAAGGGCATGCTCATTGTGCCGGTGTTTCATTATAGGTGCTTGGAAATAGACAGTGAGAGGCCCACGGGGATCCCATTAAGGCTGCTGAAGCATTTTCCTGTTTTGTGAGCGTGTCTTTGGTGATTTTGAAATACAGTATCACTGGACAGGGTGATTCTAATATAAGAGTTATTTTAATCCAACCAGAAACAGAGTAAGAATAAAGCTGTGAGCCTCCTCCTGAGTGGAGAGAATTTGCAGAATTTTTGAGTATCTCTTGTTAAAGAAAAGGGAAAAGAGATTCTGTGTACGGCAGACCGTGAAGTTTCTAGATTAAATCAGAGAGAACTAATGTGGCCGAAGGTTGGATCTGATATGAGGTGAACAGAGGACCGGTCTAAAAGATTAAGAGGTACGCACAAACCTGTTCAATAAGCAAATTTGTGCAAATTGACTGAATTCTAAATTATCTGTTCGCTGAGTAGATGATCTTAACTACTAAATTGGTGCAGTAGGGGTAAAACTGAATTCTCGAGAATAAAGTAAAACGTCGAAGTAATGAATGAGTAACTTGGAAGTAATGAGAAGCTTTGAAGCAAGGATAATGAAACTTTGAGAAACAGACAGTACTGAGTTAAAAGGTTATATGGTATTTCATGGTAAAAAAAAAAAAAAAAAAAAAGAAGAAAAGAGACCAATGCATGTTTAAGAATAGAGAAGAATATAAGAGTATTGGTCAGCTTATGGTTTAATAAGTGTCAAACTCACGGGATTGGAGAATCCTGTACTTCTTTGAGACTTCAAAGAGGAGCTCCGGCGTGGGCATACGTCAGGTGGTGTTGCCGAGAGTTGTGGGCTCGGTGAATAGCTAATGATCAAGAGGATCATTTTGGGAGACGCTCATTTGCAAGTAAAAGGATTAAGTTCGGACGAGGAAGTCCGACAGAAACACCTGGTGCTGTCAGGATGTTTAAGTGACACAGAAGTTCAGAAAATCGAGTCAGAAATGGTTTTGTGGCTCTTGGTAAACTGATTTCGAAGGAAAATCAGTGTTTATTGTGCTGAAGTAACAGATCCGGCGTGGTCTGAGGAAAAGAAATAAATCGGTTAATGGCTGATATATTTATATGAATTTTGGTGGATCTGCTGAGGTCCAGAAAATAATCAATGCGGACTGTGTTTGTTCGAACGTTAATAAATGATCCAGGAAGAATTGCCCTGGGTCTGTGTCTGTGTGTGTGTGGGTTGTTCAGTGACAACATGCACAGTTTAAAATTGGGCCCTGTTCCTTCCTCTTTTTAGTTTCAAAACACAAAGGCTGTTGGATGAAGAATTACTGTGTAAGGAACGGCTTCATTTTTGATTAGGGAAATAATATGCTTACTTTTGGGTTTATGAAGATCTCGTAACAATCTGGGGGAGATGCCGGGGTAAAAAGAGTGAGCCCGGACGAAGGGGTCCGAGAAAAGAACACCGTGAGTTGAGCAAGGTGTTTAACTGACTCAGGATTTCAGAGAATCGAGTCAGCTGTGATCTTGAGTTTTAATGGTAAGTTGATTTTAAAGGAAAATCAATGTTTACCATGTTGAAGTAATTCTGATGATATTACTAGATGTGTTGTGATACAAGTAAAGAATAAGTTGTGTAAATGTCAACACACGATTGTGTTGAGATGTATGGATCGGCTGCGGTCCACCTGATAAGTGAATACTGGGTAAACTGAGCCAATAAACTGTTTTTAAATCTTCACTGGCTGCAGTGAGATACGTGTGCTGAAGATTACTGGACCCGGCGAGGTCCATATGATGAAGTTCTTGGGCAGATAAATGACAGAAACAGTTTCTGAATTTTGAGGAGAATTCTGAAGCACTGAGGTTGAATTTTCTCTGTGCTTGGTGCGCTGTGTGGACTTATATCAGAGTTATAAGTCCAAAGGTTATGACCTGGAGGTCATTCATGGTGTTTAAAGAAGAACAGGAATTAGAAAAGGATATTTAATGTCATATTTTGTGTAAATTGAGGAAAACTCACCACATGTGTTCACCTTTTTTTCATTTAAAGGGACACAGACATTAACACACACACACACAGTACTTGGGTGTGAGTTACTTCCTCTCTTAATTTTAAACTGCAACACGTGTTCATTGAACTAGAATTTCAGCAGTGGATGAGACAGGATTTAGGTTAGGGCTAGTCAAAGATAAAGATGACTTTTATTAGTCCTACCGGTGGGAAATTTGGTTTGTTAAAGTAAAAGTGCAAAGTTATGCAGCAGAAATGAGAAAACACTGGAATGCAATAAAATAAAGTAGAATAGAATAAAATAGAATACCAATACTATATACAGCTGAGTAAGAAAATACAAAATACAACTTTGTCAAAGAAAGAATTGCACATATAGCAGTCTTATTGCACGTATGAGGGTTCTGGTAAAGTACTAGTTCTGGTAAAAGTAAAAAATTAGGTTTAAAGTTTTATGCCCTGGAGGCCAAGAGTCGTGTGTAGAGAAGAACATGACTTAGAAACGGACATTTAAGGTCACATTTTGTCTAAGATGGGGAGAATTGTCCCATATGTGTTTATTTCTCTTCTTTTTAAGAGGACAGACGCACTGAGTGTTGTCTACTTGCTCTTTCTGATTCTAAGCAAGCATGTTTGATAAAATGCTCTTAGGAAAGCGTATTTTGAGTGCTGCTAAGTGTGTGAATGTTGTGAGTACTTGATTTGAATGATTCTGTGTGATTTGTACAAAATAATAAATAAGTAATAATAACTCATAGGCGAGTGCGTGAATAGAGGAGGCCTGAGAGAGTGTGTGTGCGTCAAACAGGAAGTCTGATTATAGCTGGGGAGAGACGTTGCAGCATGAAAACAGAGCAATTAGAGACTGAATGTCTTAAGAAAAAGTAATAAAATATATTAATTACATGTTTTAGAAAAAGAAAGACTGAGAAAATAAATACATGAACTAACAATTACATTAATGAATAGAAAACACACGTACACAAATTGTTACAGGTGAAATGTTGGGAATAATCAAGAAGTGAGATAGCTTAATATACTGATGAAATGAAGAAAGCAGCTTACACTCCTTTGATTTCCAGAGTCAGTGTGTCCCCTCCCCTCATAGCACCCGTGCCCACTTGGCCCCCGTATCAGGCGAAGCATGGAAGGCTGGACAGCCCATGACGGGTAAGATCCCACCTCGAAACCCTGGGACAACCTAAGGCAAGGCGCAGTCACGATTGCTTGAACCTAGGTCCCTAAGTGAGCTTGGACTCACTGGAGGAGACGGGACTTCAAGGGTAAAGCCGCTGGGGCAGAGGGGAAATGTCATTAACAATGACGAGTGATGAGCCAAAGAGGGGAGACACTCACTGTCTTTCAGGGTGAATTGTTCCCTGAACCTGAAAATCAAGCTCTAACTTCTGGCTGAGGACAAGGAATGTTGTTATTTAAGGAGGGAGATCAAATTTGGGAAAGAGAAAAACTGACTGTTTAAGTGGAACCTTGTGAGGGAGTCTGAAAAACCACGAAAAGAAACATATACACAATCACACACACAAATAGAAATGCGTTAACCTTAGAATACAAAAGAGCTCATGAACATCAGATAGCAGGTTTAGCATAGGAGTCTGTTTATCATGTTGTCCAACTCGCTTAGTGTGTAGTAAGTTTTCAGGAGAGAAAATTTAGAATTTAGTGTGGATGGTGTGCAAGTTGTGTGGTGTTTAAAGAGATTTTCTGTGTTTTGAGCAGGTGAAATTATGTTAAGTTGACCTGAGAGTGTCAGGACCCTGAAGAAGTTGTGGCAAAATGTTCTGTGTTTAAGATTGTTGAAGGTGTTGTTGTAGTGATGGGTTACTTTTATCGGTTAGATTTGTTTCGTTTTCTTATTTTAATGGAGGGAGTTTTATCAAACATGCACATGTCTAAGGGGGTCCATCATTTTTGTAACAGTGCACTTAGAAAAACCTGTCAGGTGATTTTGTTTTGTGTTTGGATGAGCCAATAATCAGCTCTCTTTTTCTCACTTTTGTTCTAAGCAGGCCTGCAAAAGAGTGGATAACAGCGCTGAAAATTCTCGGTGACCTTCTCCAGATTACAATGGCCAGAGGAGAAGGCTAAGTCTCTGTCTAAAAGGATTGCCGCGAGCCAATCCAGTCCAAAAGCAGAAAGAACTATTTTCCTAAAAACAAAATAAAACAAATGAATGAGCGCATGTTGCTGAGAGTGAAGACTCTGATTATTTGCGAGATAGTCTCCACTGTCAGCAAGACCTGATGTTAATGCATGTGAGTGAATGTGTGTAAATGGATGGTGACTGGACGGACGAGGCAGACCATAGGTTGGACCGACTGGACACTGAGATAAAGACTGGACTAAGGTTAGACACATGACTGATAACTGTTCTGTTTTAAGTTTTCTTTTTATAACACAGGTTGGATCATAAGTGGGGAAAACTGAGTATGAAATGTGAAGTTCTGGTTAACACACAGGTTTTTGTTTCTAGGAAGTTCCAAGGATGCAGGCTGTGGATGGAGCCAAGAAAAGATTTGACATAATGATTAATTTGATTTCATTCCTTAAACACAGGTTTGAAGGGCCGGAGCATGAATATCTAATATGATATGACTAACCTTTTTCTTTTAATGTCCTAAGCTCGAGTGAAGGATTTTGAGTTTGTAACACATAAGATGTGTCACAAAAGGGGAGTTACAGGATTTAAGGTTTAATTTGAAATGGGTTTTAGGATCGTTTTATGACGTTTGGGGTTTTTGATAATTTAGATATAGAAATTGTTTTGTGGTTCTTTTTGATCTGTTTCTATGCTTAGATGGTGATGGTTTATATCTTACCCTGGGTGTGTTTAATAAAAGTAAAAGTGTTGCTCACACACATGAAGGGCATGGAGATTAAGTAAAGTTAATATAAAGGACAGAGCCCAGAACATGATATGGTGAAACAACTTTGAATGATTAAAGGAACCTTAGATGAACACAGTAGATTAGTGAGGTGTAGCAGAGAGAGGCTTTTTGTTTTCTATCCTTTACAGGAGAAGATTTCAGGACCACAGCGACCACACGGGGGGCGAGAATCCTGGAAGCCTGAGATCAAACGGAACCAACCAGAGAAAGGAGAAGAACAGAGCACAAATACACCTAGTTGTTTATATAACAAAGAAGATCAAAAGCTTGTTAGACATAGGTTATAATGGAAGAATAAAAGGGATGAGAGGAACTTTACATAACATAGAAATCCTGCAACAATTCGTAAATTGCCCAAACACAGTGTTCAGACCGGATATGCGCTACCCGTTAAAGGGGGCGAAGAAATCAGGCCTAAGTTTGAAAAATGAAATGGGTTAACTCGATAGAGGAGGTTTCCAAAGGTTGAGAAATAATGTAGGACCTTTTACCAGGAGAAAGCTAATTGTATCTTTTACACTTTACAGTGTGCACTGAGGGAAGTCAGGAATAGTTTAAATTAGGATTAAAAAATTAAACTAGGTGAAAAGGGGGTGTAGCAAGTAGATTTAGGGCAGCTCACAGCCTGGCGTAAACGCAAGGTGCCGTCACACAGCTTAAGTTATTTGTTTGATTTATTTTAAACATTGAAAACATACAACCCGTTGAGGAGACAGATAGGGTTGGGGAATTGAAAGGTTTTGTTTGTTTAGCATAATTTCTTTTGTTATATTTTAGCTTTAACAGGGAACATGCCTCTCTGGAGCTTCTCTCCTGATGCTACCCTGCCAAACACCCTTATCCATAGAGACAGCTCCCAAACAGACAGCAACAAACCAAATCTAGCAATAAAACAACTTAAACATCAATAGTAACAAAGCAAGAACAATACAGAATACACATCTGAACCGAAGATTAAAACAGTGAAATGTGGATTATTAAATATTAGGTCTCTCTCTTCAAAGCCTCTGTTAGCTCACGCCAAGCGGTCGCAGCAGATGGTTGCCCGTACCTGAGCGTGGTTCTGTCGGAGGTTTCTTCCTGTTAAAAGGGAGTTTTTCCTTCCCACTGTTGCCAAAGTGCTTGCTCAATAGGGGGTCACAAGATTGTTGGGTTTTTCTCTGTATCTATGAAGCGCCTTGAGGCAACTTTTGTTGTGATTTGGCGCTATATAAATAAAATTCAATTGGATTGTATTGAAGTAAACTTAAATGTGATAAATTAGGAATTAGTTCATTTCTCGAGTGAGAAATGAAAAAGGGGGACTGGTGTTAGGAATAAAAGAAATATTTTTAATGTGTACTCTAATAATGAAGGCTTGTAGAGCAAGGCTACCTTTGACTTACAAACAAGAGCTCAGCCAGACTGAAAAACAGGAAGTTTTAGTGCACAAGGCATATTAATAGATATAGACACAAAAAAGAGGAACTCCCCATACAAACAATGTTCAAGACTGTGTGACGTGTAAAGTACCGAAATAATACCATATAAGTCACAGCTGATGATTCTAATGTTAGAGAGCTCTTGCAACTGGCGTCTGAGCTGTGCAGAGGTCTCTCACCCCGGAAGATGATTGAATAAAGAAAGACAGGTACTTATGTAGGTCAGCATAAGGTGGAGTCCAACAGAAGCAAGGCACCCTACATGCGCACAGCATGCAGCAGGGGTTGCCAAAACAATATAGAAAACAGCACATGTAGTGAGAGAACACCCACCAAAAGTTCTGACTACACATAGTGTGGTGGCATAGGTGAACTCGCAGGCGTTCACTATGACATCATTAGCACAACAGAGACTGAGTAAAGTTTTAGATGCTCCAAATCTGACATTTACACATGAAGGAATCAATATGGCAGATTTAATGGGATCAGGAGAACCTCATGATTGTACTAAGAAAGCAGAAGTTGAAGGGAAAGTCAGGGAAGATTTAAAAGCAGAACCTATCCCTGGAGCTGAGGATTGGTTCATAGATGGCTACTGTCATCGTGATGAAGAAGGATCGAAAGCAGGCTATGCTATAGTCTGCAAACAAGGAACTGAATTTGAGCCCACGAGGAACTCCAGAAGTGGAAGGAGCCACGCTGGAGGGTCCTTACGAGGTCGTTGCCAGAACAACTACAGCAGGTCAACTAAAAGGGAAAGGCGATACCTGGTATCATTGGTCGCAGTGTGCGCCAGCACATGAGAGGTTGGTAGAGGAAAACTCCTCTACACCAAACACAGGTGTCAACGATAACGAGCAGAGGCAAAATAAATCCTCTCACCTGTGCAACGGGCCAACCAGTAGTCTACCTGGGAGGCCGAAGAAAGAAGAGGAGCAGCGCAGAAGGTCGCCACGCCAGCAGAAAGGAGCGGTGACAAGTTGAGGACTCCACAAAAGCAGGGGAGTTTCATTCCAGGATATAAAGTTTATATAACATGATGCAAACACACGAATCAGAGACACGTAATGAGAAAACTGATTAGAATGTTCCTTACAACTACATGTTTATTGTATGCAATGATATTAATGATGGCTGTGTTGTTTATTGTTTATATTTTGCAGGGCACTCCGGACCACTTGTCTGAACACGGAGGCCAGTCCAGCCCAGCACTTCCTGAGACTGTACTTGCCAAAACGGGATCGGTAAAAACGACAAAAGCGCGAGGTGTCAGGTAAAGGTGATGAGTGTCTCAGCATGAATAATGGCATAGAGTTGAATTATGTTAAAGGGTCTACCAGCTCATTCATGTTTGATTTGTGTGACGTCATTAAGTGTACAGGAGCTAGTAGTAGCTGAAGAGCATATGATGTATGGGTCTGCAATCACCCCATGATATGCTTAGGGTAAATTTAGTTGATGCAAAGTCTAAGCCGTTCGCAGAAAGCTTAATCACCATTCTGACTGATCAGATGGTAACTTCGGGAACAGTAGCTCAAAAGGAACAGGAACCAAAAGGGAGAGTACTTCTGACAACAGATTACTTTAGACTGAAGCCTAAGGATTTGATAAAGCGTGCCACCGGTTTCAAGGACAGTAACCTCTGGCTTGATTGGGTGGCTCAAAATGCTAGAGAACAACATGTATTAAAGGCTATTCCACAACACAACACACGTACCTTAGCCGCCAGAGGTAAGAGACATATTTTGGCCAAAAGAGGGACCCAGGGTACACATGCATATGACCCTAGGTTAAACTCTCCAACCTAGACTCTATTGGAGTGCCCAGGAGAGTTCCAGATGAGTACAAGCTGGTAAATCTGATAGTGGTAGAATTTGAAAGTATATTTCTTTGGGTGACACCTAATAAGAATGTTGATCGCATTAACTATGTTCATTGCAATCTGCTGAGACTCTCTAACCTAACCAGGGATGCCATGATGGGGTTCGCAGAACAATTGGGTCCGAGTTTGCTGATGGGAAATCGAATGGCCTTTAACATGAGAAGGGAGGCGTGTGCGCCATATTCGGAGACATGTGCTGCACTTTTATCCCTAATAATACTGCCCCAGATGGCTCAGTAACCCGAGCTCTGGAGGGCTTGAAAACTTTGTCTAAAACTATGCATGAACACTCAGGTATCGAAAATCTGCTGGCGTCCTCGATGACATCTGTGTTTGGACAATGGAAAGGTGTGGCTATGTCAGTGATGTTTTCTTTGACTGTACTTTTGGGAATACTGGTCATTGCTAGTTGTTGTATCATTCCTTGTGTCAGAGGATTGTTGGTAAAAGTAATGGCGAGGGTTGCTAACCCTGGCTGGGTTGAGGGCATCTACCAGATGAACTTAGAACCCATAGAGTGGGCCAGGGAGTGATACAACATGAGGTATGGTGACATTCCTTGATGGAATGTCAAAAGAGGGAATGTTGGGATTTAGAGATTCTTTTATTGCTGCCATATAATCTGCCTTATGATAAATGCATTAATAACATGTTCTACAGTATTATTTTATTAGTAATATTGTTTACAGGGTTCATATTGCATTGAATATGTTTGTCATCACATTCATTTTATTCACAGGTTGAGTTTATTTTATACACAATGCATAACTCTGCTTGTTTAGAGTTGATGTTCTATCCAAGAGGGTTTTAAGCTTCACTGGTGAGAGTGTCCAGGTGATACATGTTGAGGGAAGATGAGAACATAGCAGGTTAATTGCATGCATGCTTACAATACACATAAATCTAGTAGCAGGCCTGAGCGAAGGCCCAAGTGTCTTCTGCTTCTTATTTGAGACCTGCGCCAATTCAGTCTACTTAGTGATTGAGGACGAGGGTCCATTATTAGCCCTTAGAGGCCCTGAAGCTTGAAGTTATTACCTTAAAAGGAAGGTGTTATCAAAAAGAGAAGTTATATGTCTGTTCATAGTTATTAGAGATGTACAAGATGTACCCTTGTCTGTAAACAATGACTGGACATAATGTATTTTTGACCTGTATTGACGTGTATGTGGGGGTGTGATCCTCTATGCTATAAAACCAGAACTCAGTGTATTTTTGTCAGAGCAAATAAGCCATATGCTGACGGTTGTTCTCCGTTGTCAATAAACTCATCGTTTGATTGCACTTTTCTGGGCCTCCGTCGTTTGTTGTCTGGTCTACAGTTGATCGATCACGCTTCAGTGTGTAAAGAAAGAACACAGAGAGACAGACGAGTCAAACTCGAGGGAGATGAAGCAAAATGGAGGTTTTAAGATGAAAAATGAATATGATACTAATTATATGCTTTAGTGTGCCAATACAGGTGGACTTCTCTCAACATTGAACCTTGAGTAACCAGCAGAAAGTATAGAGGAACAATGGGGAAAACAGGCCACTTTTGGCTGAAATTCTACAGCTTCACCTGTCACTTTGTCCCTAAACTGAGAAGAAGTTCATAGGACAGTCAATCGCCTGATGAAGACCGACAGAACATCGTGGACTTGAATACAGCAGGCAAACGACAGTGCCACTGATCCATTAACACTGATGACGACTGACGACCAGCAGCAGCATGTAAGAGTAATGCAACATGTACTGTGAAAATACAGGCTGGGCAGTTGAACAGTGGGATAAAGAATTGTGGAAGAGCACTGGACATTGAGTGTGATATTTGCCATGCTTGAAGTAATCTTGGAAGAGAAGACTAGAAAGCAGGACGGGAACTTAACGTCGAAGAAGAATACGGAAAGATCAAAACAGAGAAGAAACAGACTGTGCTTGCTGGAGCTTTGAAGCCAGAACAGGACACTATGAGAAAGGGATGGGGTCCAGTCTCAGGTGAAGCTGGACGAGTTTGACTGCGAGAATATAGGATATAATTGGAATGAAAATTGAAGCGGGAACTCATGATTGTTTAGTGATGTCCACCATATCACGTTTAAAAGAGGTAAACACGAATTGAAAACACACATACACAAATTGTTCCATGTGAGATTATTTTTGAAATGAATCAGAAGTGAGATAGTTTGAATCTAAAGCTCAGTGAAAAATGCATGAAGTAAAATTGATTATAATTTAAGAGGCAATGAAGAAACAGCTTACACGTAGTGTACATTAACATGAATATATAGAAATGCAACGAAGAACTCAATGAATTAATTCAATGAAGAAGCAGCTTACATTCATTTAACATAAAACACAAGGAAGAACACGCTTACATACATGACATAATTGGTATTTCTGACTAGAGAAAGAGAAATGGGTCGTTTAGGCACCCGTGATAATAATGAAAATGTCTTAGTTTGTTATTTCCAGGAGTAAAGCAGACCCGGACCAATTCTCCAGATGCAGGAGTCGGAAGAAATTATAGGTTAACATGAATGGATATGTTAAGGCAAGTTTCTGGTTGAATTGTTTACAGCAGGATGTGTCCAGGAACCTGAAAGCAAGCCCTAACTGCTGGCGGAAGACCAGGAGGGCTGTTATTTAAGGTGGGAAATTAAAGTTTGGGTTAGCAATTCGGGGAAGGAGAAAACTGACTCTTTAACTGGAGAATGGGAAAGTGTCTGTGAGACTGTGAAGCCATATATGCAAAAATAACACACACAAACATACGCAATGAAGATCAGCTTGCTACTGGTATGAGTGATAGAATGGTGTGAATGTGTAATAAAATAGACCTAAGCTTGAAGTTGAAGTTGACTCAAAGGGGTTATATGACAGGGGAGTGAGCTATGGAAAACAAACAAAAGAAAAGTAATTAAAGTAGTTTTATAAGAGTGAGTTAGGAGTGCTTTTGCACTGATTGATAAAAGTAAGTGATTAGTATAGAAAGAAAATGAAAATAATTCAATAAGGTGTTAAGGTTTCAACATGTATTTCTTTTGTGACGTTGACTTGTTGAGATAAATCAGTATGCAAATTAGCTGGAGTGAAGACACTTCCTGTGTGCGTGTGTGTCTGAGGCTTTCAGTTCAGGAGACAGAGCG
Source organism: Oreochromis niloticus (assembly GCF_001858045.2). Lineage (NCBI taxonomy): Eukaryota > Metazoa > Chordata > Actinopteri > Cichliformes > Cichlidae > Oreochromis > Oreochromis niloticus. The sequence continues at coordinate 36,184,806 of NC_031965.2, forward strand.
GTGGCTATTGAGGATCATTTGGTGAAATATAATGGTAAAGTAACACGATAATTGATTACGGTGGGCAGGTCTGTTCAGAGGTGCAGATTTGGACAAGAAATTTATAATTTAGTGTTGACACATTGTTATAACGTGTTTATATTTTAGGCTGAATCTAAGTATGGTGAAGTGTCAAAGGAGACGTGGTTGTGTGTAAAACGGTCCAGCTTTTGACAAGGTGTTCAGTGCATTGAATGGGTGAAATTTAAGATTGTTTAAGATTTTTTGGGGCTGTTGTTTTTCATTTTAATAGAGGGAGTTTTGATAAACATGGACATGTCTAAAAGGGCCCATAGTTTTTGTAACAGTGCACTTAGAAAAAAGAAAGAGAAAAAACCTGTCAGGTGATTTTGTTTTGTACTTTGATGAGCTAATAATCAGCTCTCTTTTTTCTCATTTTTGCTCTAAGCAGGCCTGGAAGAAAGTGAACTAACAGCGCTGACAAAATTTCCGGACAAACAAATATGAGGTGACTTTTCCAGATTTCAATGGGTGGAGGAAAGGCTCCCTGTGGGGACCTGATCAGATTGAAAGTCCCTGTCTAAAAGATTGCCGCGAGTCAATCCAGACAAAACCATAAAGAACTATTTTCCTAAAAACAAAATAAAACAAATGAATGAGCTCATGTTGCTGAGAGTGAAGACTCTGATTATTTGCGAGGGAGTCCACACTATCAGCAAAACCTGATGTTAATGCATGTGAGTGAGTGTGTGACTGGACCAAGGTGGGGATGAATAAAATGTTGACAAACAGGAGGAGTGGAAGACTTAATTCTGGGGATGCTGATGTTTGCTTGGAGGGAATTTTTGTTTTATTTACTGGGGTTGGATTATGTTATTACATTACAAAATGCTAAATGGTAAAAGGGAAACATTTTTTGATATAACTCATGTTACCATTAACTGAAGAAACACATGATTAAACTTAGTTGTAACATAGATTGGATCATAAAGGGGGAGAGTTGAGTATGAAATGTAAAGTACAGGTTTTGTTTCTAGGAAATTCCAAGGATCCAGACTTTTGCATGGAGCAAGGAGTTTGAGAAGATTTGACATGATGATTAAATTGATTTTATTCCTTAAGCACAGGTTTGAAGGTCCGGAGCATGTAGACTTAAAATCCTTCACTCAGGATTTTGAGTTTGCAACACATGAGATGTGTCACAAAAAGGGGGGAGTTATAGGATTTAAGGTTTAATTTGAAATGGGTTTTAGGATTACTTGATGACATTTGGGGTTTTTTGATAATTTAGGTATGGTAAAACTGAGGCAGAAAGTGTTATTTTCAGGTTATTTTTGATTTCTAGAATAAGAGGTTATAATTTAGGCGTGCACATACAGATATGTCAAAGGAAAATTGTATATATGTGATTAGCTACATGAAAGGTGCTCTTTTAGGGTTACTAAGCAAATGTCTACGTGACTTTTTACCTAATAACTTTTGTGGTGATAAACTTGTTTACCGACTAGCAGCTTGCTCTCTTCTAGAACATACAGACTTAGGAAAGGGGAACCTCAGCTCTGAGTTCTGAGAATAACTCTGGTATCTTTGTAAGTTGATAGGAAACGTGGAGACAGCCACATAGGGCAAATGTGTTAGAGCTTGTAATTAAATGTGGGCTTGAAAAGAGGAAGCAAATTTGGTACAGGATGTGCTTGAGATGATCAGATGAAAGAAGGGGAAGGTCAGGAATAGTTTAGATTAAGATTGAAAAATTAGAGTGGGTGAAAGGGGGGTGTAGCAAGTAGATTCAGGGCAGCTCACAGCCCGGCGTAAACGCAAGGTGCTGTCACTCAGCTTAAGTTATTTGTTTGATTTATTTTATGACAAAATAATAAGGAAACATTGAAAATATACAACACGTTGAGGAGACAGATAGGGTTGGCCAATCGAAAGGTTTTGTTTGTTTAGCATGATCTTTTTTGTTATATTTTAGCGTTTAACATGGAAAATGCCTCTCTGGAGCTTCTCTCCTGATGCTACCCCACCAAAAGACGCTTATCCATAGAGACTATGTCAGCTCCCAAACAGACAACAACAAACCAAGACTAGCAATAAACAATCTAAACATAAATAATAACAAATAAAGAACAATACAGAATCCAAATTTGAACTGAAGAATAAAATAGTGAAATGTGGATTATTAAATATTAGGTCTCTCTGTTAAAAAAAAAAAAAAAAATCTCTGTTAGCTCACGCCAAGCGGTCGCAGCAGATGGCTGCCCGTACCTGAGCCTGGTTCTGCCGGAGGTTTCTTCCTGTTAAAAGGGAGTTTTTCCTTCCCACTGTTGCCAAAGTGCTTGCTCAATAGGGGGTCACAAGATTGTTGGGTTTTTCTCTGTATTTATGAAGCGCCTTGAGGCAATTTTTGTTGTGATTTGGCGCTATATAAATAAAATTCAATTGGATTGTATTGAAGTAAAGTTAAAATGTTATAAAATAGGAATTAGTTAATCTCTCAAGGGAGAAATGAAAAACGGGGACTGGTGTTAAGATAATGAGCAGATACACATTAAAACATTTATTTTATTCCTGTTTTATGTACTTTAATAATGAAGGCTGGCTTGTAGAGCAAGGCCACCTTTTACTCACAAACAAGTGCTCAGCCAGACTGAAAAACAGGAAGTTTTAGTGCACAAGGCATATTAATAGATATAGACACAAAAAGAGGAACTCCCCATATAAACAACGTTCAAAACTGTGTGACGTGTAAAGTACCGAAATAACACCATATAAGTCACAGCTGGTGATTCTAATGTCAGAGAGCTCTTGCAACTGGCGTCTGAGCTGTGCAGAGGTCTCTCACCCCCGGAAGATGATTCAATAAAAAGCTCCAAATCTGACATTTACACATGAAGGAATCAATATGGCAGATTTAATGGGATTAGGAGAACCTCATGATTGTACTAAGAAAGCAGAACTTGAAGGGAAAGTCAGGGAAGATTTAAAAGCAGGACCTGTTGGGATTTAGAGATTCTTTTATTGCTATCATATAATCTGCCTTATGATGACTGCATTAATAACATGTTGGATAGTATTATTTTAATAGTATTGAATATGTTTGTCATCACAGTGACCTCTCTATTTACAGGTTGAGTTCATTTTATACACAATGCGTAACTGTGCTTGTTTAGAGTTGATGTTCCGTCCAAAAGGGTTTTAAGCTTCACTGGTGAGAGTGTCCAGGTGATACATGTTGAGGGAAGATGAGAACATAGCAGGTTAATTGCATGCACGCTTACAAACACACATGATTTAAATATAGGCCAGGCCGAAGGCCTGGACTTTATGTAGCTTTTAACTTTACAGCTCCTAACTTGCAGGAATGGCGTGGAGTGTAATGAATGAATGCAAAATATGCTTACAGACACAAACATGATATAGATTTATTTTACAGGGTAAAAGGTGTTAAAGATGAATATATGCAATAAGTGAACAGGAAACGTGTGAGGGTGAGCCGGGTGAAACAAAATGTTGTAGATAATGGAAACTTGTCTAACTGGCATTATCAGTAACTTTTGCATGTTATGTATATGCTGGAAGCCAAAAGAGGCGTAAATCCTGATAGAAAATTTTGAAGTGTGCTTTCTAGCGGAGATTTAGGCTGACAGGGGGATGGTGTGTATTTTACTCGGGGTGTGTTTAAGAAAACTGAAAGCGTTGCTCACACACATAAAGAGTATTGAGATTAAGTCAAGTTAATATAATGGATAGAGCCTAGAACATGATATTGTGAACCAACTTTGAATAATGACAGGAACCTGAGATGAACACAGTAAGTTAGTAAGGTGTAGCAGAGAAAGGTTGTTTGTTTTCTATCCCTTACAGGAGAAGATTTCCACTAGAGAGGGACCCAGAAAAGGAGCAGAGACCACTTAAGCATGAAGTGTTTTCAAGTGGGAGCTGGTGTTTTATTGCTGGACCACCTAGAGGACATGAGGTTGTTGTCTGATTTGCTGAGTCAGGGGGTGGCTAGAGAGGGTCAGAGTGAAGGTAGTGGACCTGGGAATAGTGTAGTGACGTCTCTGGAAGACGTCAAGAGAGGGAATTGTGGAATTACAGGGATTATTTTACATAACCATCATCGTATCATTGCATTAATTATCATTTCATCCAAGCATTTATTGAAGTTGCTGGCGTTATGTTATAATTTGTATTACAGGGGTTATCATAATCAAATATTAACATGTTTATTACAGGTGCAGTATAACCACTTTAAATCGTTGAGTTAAATCTATAATCTTAAAAGCTTATATGCTGAGTATATTGCTACAGTAAAATAGTAGCTGAGTGAAGGCCTGAATGTATTCAGCTTCTTGTTGCATTTGAGTTTGCCTAGCAACAGGGGACGCAAAGAGGAGGACAAGTCCATGGGGACCTCAAAGGCCTGACCTCATCACCATATTTGAAAGAGGATGCCAGAAAGGGGAACTTCTGTGTCTGCTTTTATTTCTTAGAATAGATCATTGTCTGTACAAGGGGCAAAGAATGTTCTTAAGATGCAAATTATGTGCTTGTAAACGCAAGAGGGGGCGTCATAATACCCTGATGTTATAAAAGCAATCTGAAGTGTATTTTTGGTCGGGGATTTACAACTGATGGTTTCCAGTGTACGTCTCCCCACGCTGCGTGTATTCATTAAAAATCAATTGTTTGATCGACCTCTTCTGGACCATGATTGTTTTACTCTCGTCCTCAATTTCGGACCCGTAACAACATCAAGTGCTATTTGCATTGAGGTGTCAGACATTAATGTGTCTACAGTTTGTAGTGCTGCTGCTTTTGCGGCTTGATCTGCGAAGTTATGGCCTTTAGTGACCTCTGAGTTGCCTTTCTGGTGTGCAGCACATTTACATAATGCTAACTGTTTTGGCAATATTATCACTTCCAACAGTGCCTTTAAAAGATTTCCATGTTGCAGTTGGGTTAGGGCAGGGGTCTGCAACCTTTAACACCCAAAGAGCCACTTGGACCCGGTTTCCACGCAAAAGAAAACACTGGGAGCCGCAAATACTTTTTGAAATCTAAAATGAAGATAACACTGTATATATTGTTTTTTGTGCTTTGTGCGGACAACTAAAGTAAGTAAGTAAAGTTTATTTATTAAGCGCTTTTCACAGACAGGCAGTCACAAAGCGCTGTACACAAATATTAAAATAAACAATACAATCAACAGACATTATACACAATGTAAAAGATCAAATGTAAATAATGTAAAGAATATAAAATACGTAGATCAACAAAAGGCTTGTTTGAAAAGAAAGGTTTTTAACTGCTTTTTAAAAGAATCTACAGAGCAACTAAGGTGTGTTGCTTATGTAATCCATGAAGTGCTACAGAGAAAATTACATTTTATTTATGTAACTAACACATTTTGAACTCTTAAAGAAATATAACAAAAGGAAAGACACCCAGCTGAACTAAAATGATCCATGTAGCAAACAAAAACTGTTGTGAGCCGCCACCCTTATATCGCCTTTGGGCTTTTGGAGCCTTGACCTGACTTTTAAAAAGTAATTAGAAAAAAAGCACTATGCCGCTAGTCAAAGGAATTTGCAAAGAAAAGCGTCTGGACTTCTTTGAGTTGCTTGAAGACGTTTCACCTCTCATCCGAGAAGCTTCTTCAGTTCTAAGGTCAAATGGCCGAGAGTCCCAGATTTAAACCCAGTAGGAGTATCCCCCCAAAGAGGGACAAAGGACCCCCTGGTGATTTGACCTTAGAACTGAAGAAGCTTCTCGGATGAGAGGTGAAACGTCTTCAAGCAACTCAAAGAAGTCCAGACGCTTTTCTTTGCAAATTCCTTTGACTACGATGACCTGGATGACTGAGAACCTTCACAGACATATTGCCGTACATTTTGGGAGGAACACCCTTCAACTGGTACGGGAGTATGAAAGGGAATCAAGGAAACTGGTGGATTATAGGAACCACCTTCGTTTCAACCTAAGATGCAGACAAAGCAGAGTTGTTCCTAAGAGCTTGCGCCTTGGATCCACCGTCAGGGGACACAGAGCAGACTTGATTCTACAGAGAGCTCAAAATCACCTTTTAAGTGAAAGGATAAGACAGGTCCATTTCACTATAGATGCCCTCCAGATCAAGATCAGCCAGACCCTGCAGGAACTGGAAACCCTTCTACCCTCTCCAATCCTAGAAGAGGTTTACAAGTTTGTGGACAAGGCTCAGCGGGCCCAACACTCTCAAGGAAAAGAAAGACAACGCAGAAAATTTCACACCTTGCTTTCAAAAACCCACACTCCTCAGTCTGAAACCACACAACTCAGAGAAGAAAACACACCTGAAGACAGTCGGGAGAAATGGGTAAAGAACTTTTCAGACCGGAATCTCACTGAACCTGAAAAGAGGGTTTTAGCCAAAGGACTCAATTTCACCATTTCTCCGCAACAGTTGCCCATAGTGGACCTCATCACAGCCACAGAAACCGCCATACGGATTAATAAATTATCACAGACAGAAGCAGAGCAAATCAGGATGAAAGTCTCAGCCACCCTCTCCAGTGCCAAAGTCCCTCCGTCTAACCTTACATTACAAGAAAAGAAGGCCGTTGTTTCTCTGAGCAAAGACCACAACATCACTATATTACCAGCGGATAAGGGAAGGTGCACCGTGGTCCTAAACACAACAGATTACCACACAAAGATCACTACTCTCCTCAGTGACAACAACACCTATGAAGCTTTAAAGCGAGACCCCACAAGCAGCTACAAGAAGAACGTTATAGCCTGCCTTCAAAACCTTGAAAAGGACAAAACCATTGACCGCATTACATATCACCGCCTTTATCCAGGGGATGCCATACCCTGCATTTATGGACTTCCTAAAATCCACAAGGAAGGGGTCCCGCTCAGACCCATAGTCAGTAGCATAAACTCAGCCACTTACAACATTGCGAAACACCTTGCCACCATCCTTGCACCTCTCGTGGGGAACACCCCACACCACATCAAGAACTCCACCGACTTCACCGACAAGGTCCAGAAACTTACCCTGGATCCAGATGAAACCATGGTGTCCTTTGATGTAGTCTCTCTCTTCACTTGCATACCCACCACGGAGGCAGTGGAGACTGTCAGAAAACGACTACAAGAAGACAGCTCCTTGGAAGACAGGACCAACTTCACACCCGATCAGATCTGCAAACTGTTAGACCTCTGCCTCACCACAACATACTTCAAATACAACGAAGGCTTCTACAGACAAAAACATGGCTGTGCAATGGGCTCCCCCGTGTCACCTATTGTAGCCAACCTTTACATGGAGGAAGTGGAAAGGAAGGCTCTTGGCTCGTTCAAAGGAAGAGCACCCACCCACTGGTACAGATATGTAGATGACACCTGGGTCAAAATCAAGACACAAGAAGTGGAATCCTTCACTGCGCACATTAATGCTGTGGATAAAAACATCAAGTTCACCAGGGAAGACACAAAGGATAACTGTTTGCCTTTCCTGGACTGCGCCGTGCACATTGAAGAGAATGGCAACCTCAACATTGAAGTTTACCGGAAGCCCACACACACGGACCAGTACCTCCTCTTTGACTCCCATCACCCTCTGGAACACAAACTTGGAGTAATTAGGACCCTACACCACCGGGCAGAACATGTTCCCTCTAAGCCTGAAGGGAAAAAGAAGGAACACACACATGTAAAGGAAGCACTCAAAACATGCGGTTATCCTAACTGGGCGTTCATAAAGTCAGCAAAGAGGCACAGAAAAGAAGATCAGACACCAGGGAGGGAGGATAAGAAAGACAGACGCAACAACGTTGTCATCCCCTATGTAGCCGGTGTATCAGAGAAACTCAGGAGAGTTTTCTCCAAGCACGACATCCCAGTGTACTTCAGACCCAGCAACACACTCAGACACAAACTGGTTCACCCGAAAGACAAAACTCCAAAACCCAGACTTAACAACGTGGTGTATGCTGTACAGTGCAGCGAGGAATGCCCAGACCTCTACATTGGAGAGACCAAACAGCCACTTCACAAGCGCATGGCACAACATAGAAGAGCCACCTCCACAGGACAAGACTCAGCAGTCCATCTGCATCTTAAGGATAAAGGTCACTCTTTCGAGGATGCCAATGTTCACATTTTGGACAGAGAGGACAGATGGTTTGAAAGAGGAGTGAAAGAGGCCATCTATGTCCACTGTGAGCGACCATCTTTGAACAGAGGTGGTGGTTTACGACACCAACTGTCTGCCATCTATAATCCAGTTTTGAGTTCCCTCCCCAGACGCCTTAACGCCCACTCACATCCTGGGCCATCTGACCTCAGGAATTCACATGACAAGGTGGGGCCAGGTTTCACAATGAGCTCACCTGAAACCCTGGCTGATTAGGTACCACACCCGCTTTCACACCTTGTCTCATGTGATTAGAGGATCACCAGGGGGTCCTTTGTCCCTCTTTGGGGGGATACTCCCACTGGGTTTAAATCTGGGACTCTCGGCCATTTGACCTTAGAACTGAAGAAGCTTCTCGGATGAGAGGTGAAACGTCTTCAAGCAACTCAAAGAAGTCCAGACGCTTTTCTTTGCAAATTCCTTTGACTACGATGACCTGGATGACTGAGAACCTTCACAGACACTATGCCGCTAAAAGAAAAAAAAAATTGATATTTGCAAAATTCTGCCTAAATATCTATTTTACCTTGTTAATGTGTGTGGCGGGGCGTGGTCTGCAGTGCCGCTGCATGGGAGTCGGACGCACCTGAGCGGCACCCGCAATCGCGCCTCGCCGCCTTAAAGTCTGTGCTCTCTCTGCTGTTGTGTTGTCGGGCTGTGAGCTGAAAAGCTACAGCCGGCTGTATGCGTACAGCAACCGTATGTGAAAAGTGGTCAATAAAGAGATGCTGAAAAGCATGTCCATGCAAACATCGTCGGGTCTGCCGTGATATGTTTACAATGAGACTTCTGGTCCCAAACCTCGGCGCACAGCGTCTGCAAATCGGGGCTTTCATCTTTACGCAGGACTGTAAGCTGTCATCTGTGAGGCGTGAGCGGTGTTTGTTTTTAACATAGTTCACGGTGGAGAACAGCAGCCGACATAATGTGGATCCGAAGATCCATAATTGGCCTATCTGGGGTTGAAAGTCTCGATAAATGCATGGCGTTTCGGCGGGTACACCGGCTTCCGCGAGTGTGACGCTTATTTTGAGCGATGAAAAAAATAATAAGATATCATTTTATTTTTATATTTCAAAATCACAATAATCTTCCAATTTAGAACTACAAGTTAAAAAAAAAAAAGAACTAAACACAAATAAAATGCACTTCAGCTAAATACTTCTTCTATTTTCCCAAACCACCCGGAGCCGCAAAATAAGGACTAAAGAGCCGCATGCGGCTCTGGAGCCGCGGGTTGCCGACCCCTGGGTTAGGGGAACAGGCATGTATGACAGCTGTGAGTTCTGCACTCTGTGCAGAGTGTGAGGAAGTTAGTGCTTTTGCTTCTAAAATTGTGTCTACTGTGGTTACCGCATAACCTACACAGTTCCGCCCAAGGCTATTTTTGGACGCTGAACCGTCTACAAAGATGTTAACGAAACCAGCCTGTGGGGTGCTGTGAAGGTCAGCGCGTGATACAGCATACAGCAATTCTGATGTGTGACAGTGTAAGCAAAATGCCTACATAGGAAAGTTGTCTGGCGTGTGTCAAACTTCTGAGTTAGGAAAAACCTTGCATTGCTTACAGTTCATAGCTCACAGCTCTAAAACTAGGCATCAACAAATCATATGCCCAAATCATTATGTGTCACTGTGATCCACAAGTATGATCACAGATTTATTCACAAATTTGTTTTCCAAACTTACTAAGCAAACAAACAAAAACAAAACAAATTGCCTATGGCATCAAGGCTTTGCGTTCATATTAATTGAGTGTAAGCTGCTTTCTTTATTGCAAGTGTCTGTTACAATAAGGTTTAGTTCATGCATCTTATCACTGAGTTCTAAATTCAAACTATCTCACTCCTGACTCTTTCCAAAAATAATTTCACATATAACAATTTGTGTATGTGTTGTCTATTAATTAATATAGTTGTCAATTATTTCTGTCATTAATTTGCCTTCTTTTGTTTGTGACATGGTGGACATCTCTAAACAATCATGAGTTCAGCCTTCAATTTCAACCCAGTTATACCCTGTATTCTCGCACTCGCACTTTCCCAATTAATCTATGCTTTTGACGCTGTACTCAAGGTTCCAGGTTGAGAGAAATCCACCTGTATTGACACACTAAAGCATACAATTAATACCATTATCATTACTTTTCCTAAAACAAAAATCTTCTTAGAGTTTAACTCGTCTGTTTCTCTCGGTGAGCTGTCTTGACACACCACAGGCACACATATTTCCTGTTTCTGCAGACTAATCGAACTCTTATTGGCTTTCTTTGTATTCATAGTCTATAAACCCTCTTTAATTCTACTAAATCTTGATCCAAAACCAATACACCTTTATGTCACGCTCACACTTCTCAATAGAGCCCTTTCAGACATCAGGAATCATCACACACACTGCCTTTTCTCTCAAACTTCCAGTTGTTCATTCTACTATGAATCTTTGTAGTGTTATTATTACTTATTTTTTATTATTTTTGTACAAATCACACCCAATCACTCAAAACCTACTACTCACAGCATTCACACAGTTACAATCACTCAAAATATGCTTCCATACGAGTATTTTAGACATGCTTTTCATAATCAGAAAGAGCAAGTCAAAAAAACAACTGAAACCTCTAATCATTCTCACAGCACACACATAAACTGGAGAAAAAACTAAAACACACCGGCATCAGTAGTAACCTCAAGAGAGGTTACTACTGAAAGATATATAGTGGTCACTTACTATACATCCACAGTAATGAATTCAAACTCTATTTATACAATTGTAGTGAACAAAACCAGCATCTCAGTCACAGGCATTTAGCAACATTTGCAAACAATAGTTATAAAGCTCAATAACACTCTAAACTGAAAGCAACAATCTCCATGCGCGTCACCGCTCCTCATTTGCATTCACACACACACGCCATCTAAAAATAGAAGTCAACAGGCAGTTTATTGTTGACACAGAGACTCCTTTCACACAAAGATCTATTATTTTATATTACACAGACGTCTTTTATTTACAATCACTCTCAGGCCTGACAGCTTCTCAAACCTGTAGCTTTAGCTGTTGTATTCAGGGTTTGGCTCATTAGTTGTTAGTATAGGTGTGCTCTTCATCTTAACAAAGTCTCATCTAAGATGACAGGTTTACAAGCAGGTCAAGTGTCTCTATGCACCTGATTAGTGTAGTTATTTCCTTATTTTCTTCATCTCATATATCGTTGTACTGAGTTTGAGCAAACCTTAAGCTTGAATCAGACTACTTTCAACAATCATCCACCTCACATCATAACTGACTGAGGTGCCTCTTCCTATTAATAGTATGTCATTATTAATGTTATCATTGTATTGTTTCTCCTTTTTTATAACAGCAATAGTATATTACAATACACTACTTTACTACTAATATACAATAGTATATTAGATTATATTTTATTATGTATCCATCACGGGTCTGTGTGAATCTGCAGCTTTACACCTTCCCAAGCTGGAGACATTTGCTTTTCCTTGGCTGAACAATGACACAGCCTTAATATACCTTATGCATCTCTCTTTTTTATTTGATATATTTTGTGTGAATTATCTGGTTTCATGCATTCTATTCATTCTAGGCACGGTCGTCATGCCAACTATGTTTCATTGTTAATGCCAATTTACAGGTTGTTATCCTTCCTATTATCAGTTTGAATACACTAGATAAGCTCTACTTTAATTTAAGTTAACCTTAATTTAACCTTTTGTTTATTCCACTTCATTCCTCTTTCCATGCTTTAAAATACAACTCTTGTGTATGCTTTGATTTCTTTTTAGCTTCCTTTTCAGTATTTATTTCTGCTTGGAGGGTTTCTTATAATTTAGTTATACATTTTCCCTCCCACGTGGGACATTTAGGTGTTCTTTGGATTTCTCCATCTATATGCACTAATTTGTCCGGCGCCTGGACATTTTTTCTCTAACCACTGCTCGTCAGCAGTGAGTTTTGAAGCTTCGTTACCCATTTTAATCCTTTACAACTACACAACTGCGGCACCTTCTCTGGCACGAGAATCGAGAGGGGTAGTTGACACGGCCTTCTACTTTCAAGCTATTCTTGAAAGCGGTGTCACCTTTACGTGATGAAACATGACCTTTTTCTCTCTTTTCACCAGTACTTGGGTGGCCAACAGTAAACAAAATAGTGGAATAGTTCAGCCTCCTTATTGTGCTGTAAAATCAACTTATTCCACCAACAAAAATAAAACAACAACAATACCTTTTCAACGCGTACTACGTCTTATGGACGAGGTTTATCTAAAAATGCTTCCAGCCCTTTTTCAGGCGAGCGTTTACTTTTAGAAATCCTCCTAAAAAGGCTTCCAGCCCTTTTTTAGGCGAGTGTTTACTTTTAGAAATCCTCCTAAAAAGGCTTCCAGCCCTTTTTTAGGCGAGCGTTTACTTTTAGGAATGCTACCAACCCCTCTGGGCGAGCCTAAACGTTTTACGCGAGGTGTCTCAGAGTGTTAATATTCACCTGGTTGCTGATTCACTGCCGGTCTCTCAGGTCTGCCTTATCGACCCCCACCGCCGTGGACCACTTTTAAAAACGCTGGCCAGAACCCGAATTCACGCTTCTGGTCTTTATCCTGTACCTGGACAGGAGCTGTCGACAGACTTCAGCGCGGGCTTCTCACGACGGCAGGACTCGATGAGGTTTTCATGTGGGGTCACACAAAAGTGCTGTATCCCATCCGGCTCGAAGGACCAAGAAATGTCAGGAGATTTCCTGTATTGCAACTCAGGTCAGAATAAAAACGCTCAGACAGGTTCCCCAAATTGAGTCATGTGGTCTGAGTGTTGAAGTTGAGCGTTTCTTCCTGGTTGACGATGATGATGTTGTGTACTTTACAAAAGTCATTCTGAAGATGTGGTCGGAGATCAAAATTAGTGCACTTATTCCAAGGTGTTTCCCGTACATGGCTGTGTTAATATGCTCATAAAAACGCTCAGACAGGTTTAACGTGTACACGGGTGAGACTCAGGGAGACTCGCGCCCTGCAATAAAAACAGCCTTTATTCATAGAGCACGTACAGGAAGAGATAAAATAGAACTGTGCTGCGTGCAGGCTTCCTGTGGAGTCTGCACAGAGTGTAACTTCCCCATTTAAGCTGAATACTGAAAGAGCAAACACATTTAGATAATGAAATGTACTTTTAAGCATAACATAATAAAAATCCCAAAATCCTGAAATCCCTTGACATGTTCCATGTTCGGTGTGTTGAGTTTCGCTACCCCTGTGACGTCACGTTCATTTGTGTCAGCTGTGTTCCCCCTGTGTTTCCACTTCCCTCATTACCCTTCTTTGTATTTTAGTCCTCTGTCTACCCCTGTGTTTCTTTGGTTTGTGCATTCAGGTATTTCAGTTTTTCCCATATTTAGTTTCTCCCACTCTAAGGTCCACTAGTTCACTCCCTGTTTGTTATCGTTTATTTTGTGTTTGTTTTTCGGCCACAATAAAGGCTTACGTTTTGTTAAGTTCAGTCCTGTGTCTCATGTGTTGCATTTGGGTCCACACCTCTATTCCACTCGGTCTGCAGCGTCCGACCTTGACAAGCTGATTAAACAGGATCTCCCCCTTTTGCCCACGGTACCGGGGGTTGCTGGGGCTCAGGAGGTTGAAAGCCACAGAGACGTGGTGGTTAGAGAAAATGCATCTCAGCTGTTCCGATGCTCCTGACACATAAGGGCTCACTAAGTGTTTCTCCTTACATAGGTCTCCTGGACCGCCTGGAGTATTCTTTAGGTGCCTTCTTAGCTGGGAAAACCACATTTACTCATGGCCTTCTTGATATGATGTTCTTCTGCTTCCCTGGGTGCTGTATCTGTGGGAATGGTGTTGGCTCTGTTTTGTAGCATCTAGTAGTGCTAGTTTCAGTCATTATGCATATGTAATGTTTACAAAATTTGGGGAAACCTGCAATCAGCTGAGACTGAAGAAGTCACTTGAATGAGTGATGAAACGTTCCTCCCCCTGAAAACACTATGTCCACATGAACAGAATCAAATTTTGGGGATTTCCTTGCCTGAATGATTAAGCATATTTGCAAATATGAAATGACACAGGAGATCATATATAATCTAAGACAGATAAATTATTTTGAAGAGTCCATTTTTACTCATTTTTAATAATGGGTATGTGTTTTTTTTGTTTTTGTTTTTTTAAATAAATGACTACAAAATATAATAAATTGCTCAAAATAATTAGAGGAACAACATAACAGCAACAATGGGAAAAGAACATCTCAATGGAAAAAAAATCAATGCTGATATGGAATGGTTTATGTGTTAAGACCGAAAGGATTCCATGTTGTTGGAATAAAAATAAGATTATCAATCCACACAGGTTGAATTCATAGAGAGCCCAAAAAGTAAAGGGAAAAAACGACGCCACATGCTGGTTCATTTTGCTGAAATTTCATTGCAGCACCTTGAAATGGTTCTTAGTAGTTTGTAGGCTCCCTTGTGCATGTATGTATGTATGCCTGACAATGTCAGGAGGTGCTCCCAGTGAGACGATGGATGGTGTTTTTCAGGATCTCCTCACAGATCTGGACCAGGGCATCAGCTCCTGGACAGTTGAGCTGCAACCTGGCTGTATCGGATGGACCAAAACATAATGTCCCAGAGGTGTTCTGTTGAATTTAGGTCAGATGAGTGTGGGGGCCAGTGAATGTTATTAGTTCCTTCATCCAACAGTAACTGCCTGCATACTTTTGTCGCATTGTCATGCACCAGGAGGAGCCCAGGACCCACTGGTCCAGTTTAAGGTCTTAAAATGGGGCCAAGGATTTTATCCTGACACCTAATGGCAGTTGTTAATTTCATTAATATCAAAGCTGAAACTGATTAACACTCCCTCTGCTACTTAACTGGCCAGATCAATATCCCAGAAGTTCACTTGATCAAGTTGAATCTCCTGACTGAAAAGTGTTCCTTTAATTTTTGAGAATTTCCTGTGTCTTTTAAGCTAACAGATAACCCATACCGTTTATATTTTAAAATGAACAATTAATGTTAAATAAAAATGAACAATAGTGATGACTAGAGATATTCTTTGTTCTTCTTCTTATGTAAAAATGTCAGCTGATAAATCTAATATCTTGATGTTTTTTGAGTTTTCACAGGACAGAGAAAACTTCAATTTTAATAGCAACACAAAACTGCCCCATACCTCTGTGCTTTTGCATAGAATCAAAACTCATCTGATTGTCCCCCCAAACATGATCAAATTAAAGAGGAACACCAACCTGAACGGTCCCAATGTAGTCCACATCTTTACATTGTTATTGGTTATATAACATCTAAAAAAAAAGGGAGTTTAGTTCAGTCTCTCACATTGTGAAATTAAAAAGTACATTCTGTACCAGAAATGTTATTTCAGGTGATTTAGATACATGTAGTAAAATATACCAGAAACTACTCAGTATCTCAACTTTGGCAAATTAGGTCCTTGCTGAAATTGAGTTCAGTGCCTATTATGTTTATAACACTTTTTCAGCGTGAACATGTACATTTAGAGAGAGTATGATGCATATACCAACATTTACGAATAAATATGAATTACATTGCAATTTTGTTGCAGTTAGACGTGTCTAGAGGAAGATGGCCATAAAAGCCTCTGTTTATGATCACCACTACTGACACAATGACTGCGGGAACACCTGGAACACAAGAACTGAACAGTTATTGAAATGATGATAATAACAGCTTCTAGTTTAAATTATTCCACTCACCCCATCCCACCACACTGAGTTTGAGCAGATATCTCTTGATGTAGATGTTGAAGACTTTGACTAAGAGAAGGTAGAGGTGGAATCCCTCCAAGGCCATCCAGCAGAAAGTGGCCAGCAGGGAGTAGTGAAGGACAAGAGCCATGTATAAACAGAGCCCAGTGGAGGACACTGCTGCCACTGCTTGACTGGGCAGGAAGTGCAGGTTGAGGAGGATCAGGGCGATCACAAGGTTGATGTGGACTCTCATAGAAACATCTTCTCTGACTTTTCTGGCAAATACAGGAGATGTGATTCATGGTTAAGTGACAACTTTCAAGCAGATTATTTGGTCATATTATGTTTGGAATAAAATTGGACTGAATCCAGTAAGAGAAGAAAGAATGGATAACCTAAATAAAGGAAAGAGAATAAAGAATAAAGAGAGTACAGATGAGAGACAACGGGATAAAAGGAAAAAATTAAAATAATGGAAAAATGACAAAAAGGATAATTCATTGCCTTGTCAGCGTTGCAGGGGGGCTGGAGCATATCCCAGCTACTATAGGGCAAGAGGCAGGGTACACCCTGGACAGGCCACCAGTCTGTTGCAGAGCTAACACATAGAGACAGACAACTATTCGCACTCACATTCACACCTACATTCACACCTACGGGCAATTTAGAATGGTCAATTAATGTAACCCCACTATCTGAATGTCTTTGGACTAAGCTGGGATTAAGCTGGAGTACCCGGAGAGAACCCATGCAAACACGGGGAGAACATTCAAACTCCACAGGGAAAGACCCGGGTCAGGTGGTGGAATTGGTATCAGGACCTTCTTGCTGTGAGACAACAGTGCTAATCACCACGCCACTGTGCTGCCAAGAATGTCATCAAGGAGAAAATTAATTACCTGTTTGCTATGAAGAGCAAAACAGTGATGACCAGGGTAAAAAGAGAGAGACTGCAGCCAATCAGAGGGATGTATGTTGAGAAAACACACGTTCACATTATTTTGCAGCATCTCCATTGTGAGCTGAAATGAAAAACAAAAAGAGGCAAAAACAATAAAGAGCTGATGTAGATTAGATGGGGACAAATCAATGAACCAATAAACAGTGGGTGAGAATATTTGCACTAACAGAGCAACAAAGGACAATTTTAGTAAGAGATGACAGTTATAAGTCACGTAAACTGCACAAAGGCATCTTTCTATTTTAACATAGAGCAACATTTTGAGCATGCACTGACATCAGCACCATGAAAGCCTTGCGCCAACCCCTATTTCTTTAAGCTTTAAGCTTCTAAGGAGACTGACTTTCTTATATATTTTTTAATTAATTGTATCTTTGTTACTAGCAGCTTGTTGCAAAAGGACATAATTTATCCTAATTCTTTAGTTAAACCTATGAAAAATGTCAAAGGTAACACAGGTTTAAGGACACTGAATAGTACAACTGATCCCCAAGAAGCTATTAGCAAAAAACATGGCCTATCTCAGCATGGTGTGGTGCATCCTTAAAAGAGGAAATTGGACTGAAGAAGAAGCAGCAGGGCAGTATCTGAAAATAATCTCCTTAAGAAGTAGAACAAAAAAAGAGGAAAGACCTGACACGGGACATGACAGATGATTCTTGGCCTTCAGTTGATCCTTCAGTTTACAAAAGTGTCATAAGAAATGGTCTGAGTGGACGGATGGCTGTCAAGAAGCCATTCTTAAGAAAAGGCTGGTGTATGTTAAATTACATAGGAACCATTCTAAAGATCAGTGTTGACATGTCTTATGGAGTGATGACATTTTATTGTTATTTCAAGAGAGAGGTACAACAGTGAGTGTCTGCAGCTAACTGTAAGATACGTGGGGCCTCTAGAACAACTTTTTACCAAAGCATGAGAACCACATAGTTAAACTGGGTTAATGCTGTAAACTCAGCATGAACCTGTTGGATTGTTAGCAACACACCTGCTAACTCTGATGAAAGCTGATGAAATAGTTTAAGAATGGATGAAGAGAGATGTCACATTTTGTTACTGGGGTGTTTTTTCATATTTTGTGGATGAAGTATCCCTCAAGTCTAAACACATATAACTACTGAATTCCACTTTGCATAATGAAAATGTTGACTCCTACCTTAAGCACAGTAAGGTATGTGAGATGGTCACAGGAACAGGTGACGTTATTCCAACCACGGGTCCATAGGGTAATGCAGCCATCCTCACTAAACTCTGATAAGTCAAACAAAGAGATCAGTTATACATAAGATGCTTTTACATCCAGGTCAGATCAGCTCACCTTTGTGATCTTGAGAAAAACCACAAACAACAATGACTCCAGTTTATAAAATAAATATTCATGTTAGACACTAATGATGATGTGAAGCTTGGTTACTCACTGCGTGTTGTGAAGTTAAAGAAGTGGCATGAGGGTTTTTGGGTTTCCTATGGCACAGAAATATTAAATGTTTACATGCTTTTATACCTAATTTTTGAGAATTTGTTGAACAAAATAAAAAATGTATGTAATAATATAATGATGTTAATGGGCTAAACCAGAGTAAATGACAAAATTCAGTAGCAGTTACATTTATTTCCTTGGTAAAGTTCATGGTGATGTTGACACGCTGCTGTAGTCCTGATATGTTCTTGCCCTCCACACTCAGGCCAACCAGTGCTCGATCATACACTTCATATGGGCATGCATCTGAAAATATTCTACAATATAACACAAATTCATCAGTTGTTTTTCTATTCTGAAAAACATTCACTATTATTTTCATCATATTTAAAGGTTGTGTTGATTTTTCCCTTTAGCACAATTGTTCCTAGATAAATCTTTATATTCAATTGTGTTTACTGTGTTCACATTTTGTTCATTACACTATTGCAAAGAACTAAAGGACATCTATTTCATGACAGTTGTTTGAATATGCCACCTGTTTTGTAAAATATTTCAGCCTGTGTAAAAGCTGAAATCCTAATATCTCCATAATTTTAAAAAAAATCTGTAAAAAATAATGGTAAATTGACTGGTTCTTATATAGCACTTTTCTACTCTGAGCACTCAAAGTGCTTTATATTCACATTTTCATTAATAATCAGTGTCATATTCCATTCACACACTTTATACAAGCACTTTTTTCCACATAAGTGCGTCTCATCTAACAATCACACTCGTTCATACTCCGATGGATACATCAGAGAGCAACTTGTGGTTAGTATGTGCCCAAGGATATTTGGCACACAGACTGGAGCAGACAGGGATCAAACCAACAAACCTAATGAGGTGAACTGCTCTACCTCCTGAGCTACAGCCACTGCCCCAGTTATTTCTTCTTCTTACTAAAATTGTAGCGGCTCCCAAAGGTGTCTTTAAATTTACAAGCTCAGTATTACAAAAGTTTACAAACTAATGCACTGCTGCTCATCATCAGCATTTTTTTAAATAAATAAATCACTGCACTATTATATCACTTGTGGTGAAAACATGGAGATATTCTTTAATACTGAAATATTAGCTCATTGAATCTAAGAACAAACGTATCATTCCTTTGTTGGGGTCCTCTAACAGTCTCGATGATTTAGTAAATCATGGAGACAATAACATACTGTATATAAAATTATTTTTAAAGGCTCCATTGGTGGAGTCTTTCTTTAATCACTAAAAGAACTGTATGTGAGTTAGTGTTAGTGGAGAATTGTTATTAAATAGTTTTAAATAATCTCATTATAAAATAATATAATGTTGAGGATATTATGCACTTAAAGTCAGTATTTCTGGTGTATATGTCTAGTTCATATGGTCTGCAAACAAAGAAGTTTAATTACTATTGTAAAATCTATGCACATACAAAAAAATCTAAATTTTATCAAACATAATCTACTCCCTGACCTGGTTTGTTTCAGGCCACTTGAGCTTGAGGAACACAATCGTGTTCTGTCCAGGATTCAGTTCACTCGGCAGCTGAACGCTCACTGTGCTGCTGGAAAGAGGCTTGTATGCTATGTCCTATATATCAACACAATGCCAAAAACAAGAAGAGAAGCATTACATGTGAATACCTGTAAAAACACAATGAAACTCTCAACCAAGGCTGATGGATATGAGTTTTGTGTTGCAGAAAAACTAAAATAATAATCTGACAGTGATTATTAGGAAAATGATTCCATATCCAAGCATCTTATCTGGAACTAAATGACAAATCATTAAGATTCATAAACATTAAGTTTAATCCATTAAGGAAATGTTGAGGTGTTTCATAGCAAAAGTAATAATATACAACCTGTTTTGTTGCCTATGAAAAAAAATAAACATGTACACTGTTTGTATCCTATTGTTTTCCTAATGTCAAACATTCCATCTCGTTTCCTTTACAGTGATAATAAATATTTTAATATAAATAAATCATCATCAGAAAATGAATGTATGTATGCACATCATGTTAAAGTAAGTTAGTCACTGTCACACTAATTTTTAAATGAATGTGAAATCAGATTTTTTTTAAATACCTCATTATCAGTCACATAAATGTCGAGGCCTTCGAACGTGTTATTGGGTTCATACTGGAGAGCAACAACATTGTCATAACTCGTTGCTAAATCGGTCCCGTTTATTTCTCTCTCCTCTAGAAAATCTTCTAGCTCCATAATTGCTCTTGTGAAAAAGAAAAAGAAAATATTAGCATGCCTCATTTCGATAATTTTGATGTCTTTCAACAACTCTTATGTCATACTATAAATCATCTTAAATACCTTAATATCTCAAATGTGTTTTACTTCTATATACATAAAGCTCCAAACAATTGAAATAATAATGTATGCTGTGATTTAGAATTCAAGTGTTTACTTGATAGTTTCATCAAGGCTTCCTTTTTCCAAAATGTTGTCAACATAGTTGATACAGCAACAGGAATCATCTGTAAAATAACACAAATTTTCACATTTTCGCTACATTCAAGTTTTTTTTTATTTAATTAACGATAACTCCTACAGCATTTTCACCTGTAAACTTTGGTACATTCTTATTTACTGTATTACCCAAGAACAAAGACGTGTGGGTGAGACACATCAACCCTAAAGCAGAGAAAAAAGCACCCTAGACCAATATCAAAGCATCCTACCTTTGGTATTTGTTTAGTGATGGAATTGTTCTTTTATTTATGTTTATTTCATTGTTACACTTATTAAGTGATGATCTGAAAGAATTTATTTTGCTTTCTACACTTCCTGCTGGGCCTAGCAGGAGCTTTTACTTTGAAGATCTACAGGATGTTGTACATTGGTATATTGTATTACAGTATTGTGAAAACAAGTTTACTAATGAGGTCTTCATTAGCGAGAGAAGCTCCTTCATCTGTTGAAGCTAAGCTACATGAAAGTTGTTAAATGCTGTCTTTAAGTGAAGACTGTCCCAGAAGTGTTTTGGCTATCACCATAACAATGAGATGAATGAAAGGAACAGGTTTAATTAAAATATATATATCTCAAAAAATAGTAAAGAACCAAATGAGGACATTTGTCATGTCAAGTCAAATTTTATATTTTATCTTTCCTACTGAAGAATTTTTCCACACCAGCTCTTCATATTTCAGTGTATATAATTTCCAGTAACACTGTGAGGAACCTTGGAGTCATTTTTGACCAGGATATATTCTTCAATGCACATATTAAACAAATATGTTTGTTTAATTTCTTTCTTCCATTTCCATGCAATATCTCTACAATTAGAAACATCCTGTCTTAGAGTGATGCTGACAAACGAGTTCATGCATTCATTACTTCTAGGCTGGGCTACTGTAATTCATTATTATCAGGATGTCCTGAAAATTTCCAGTTATTCCAAAATGCTGCAGCAAGAGTCCTGACAGGGACTAGAAAGAGAGAGCAGATTTCTCCTGTATTGACTTCCGTTCATTGGCTCCCTGTTAAAACCAGAATTTAATTTAAAATCTTGCTCCTCACAAAAAAGGTCTTAAACAACCAACTTATCTTAATGAGCTTGTAGTACCATATCACCCCACTGGAGCACTTCACTCTCGCACTGCAGGCTTACTTGTTGTTCCTAGAGTATTTAAAAGTAGAATGGGGGGCAGAGCCTTCAGTTTTCAGGCCCCTCTTCTATGGAACCAGCTTCCAGTTTGGATTTGGGAGACAGACACTATCTCTACTTTTAAGATAAGGCTTAAAACTTTCCTTTTTCCTCTTTCTCTTCCACAGCATTATCCTGTCTTTCTTCTCTCACTCCAACCGCTCCCAGCAGATGTCCCCTGAGCCTCTTTCTGCTAGAGGTTTCTATCTCTTAAAAGGGAGTTTTTCCTTCCCACTGTCACCAAAGTGCCTTCTCATAGGGGGTTTGTGAATGACCACGGCAGACCCATCTACATGTTCATGCTTTGCAGCATCTCTTTATTATTATTTCACCATGGTTGCTATATAAACCACAGCTGCAGCTCTCCGCTCGCAGCCCAACATGCCACAAACAACGCCAAACACAGGACCCAGTACAACATTTAAGTCGGCGGGGCATGATTGCGGATGCCATGCAGGTGCGTCCACCTTCCCTGCACGGCATTGCAGAACACGCCCCACCACATATTAGTGCCTAAGAGAAACAGCAGGAAGTACATCTACAAGACACTACCGAAAACTAACCTTAAGTAAGACAGGAAACGGCCTAAAAAAGCCAAATTTTATAGACTGCGTGCACTTATACTGCAGCTCCAACACTACCACCACTAATAATTGTAATAATAATATTGGAATGCCCAATATTAAACATTAACACTTACAGCAATATAAAATAACATGATAATTGGACAGATTCTTATATAGTGCTTTTCTACTCTCACAGAGCACTCAAAGCACTTTACACAACATGTCTCACTCACCCATTCATACAAGCCCTTTTTATATGCTTGAGTGCTTTCTATCTAACAATCAAACTCCAGTGTTTTCATCACAAAGCAACTTGGTGTTAGTATCTTGCCCGAGGATATTTGGTTTACAGTTTGTAGCAGTCAGGGATTGAACCATTAACTTTCCAATTAGGAGATGACCAGCTCTACCTCCTGAGTTGTAATCCACGAGGTAGGGAAAGCATTTACATTTATATCTCTTTATATTACCAACTAAATATTTATGCAAGAAAATTACAGAAACCTGAATTAGATCTTTAACATAAAGGCAAACAAAGTATAACCTACCTTTGCATGGTGCAGAGTCCCTTTTATCTGAGCAGAATCAGGAGCACAGCTGAGGTGCCAGCAGGGAAAATACAAATCAGTGACTCTGAAAAGATTTTTTGGAACTTGTTGACATTTCATGTAAATTACTTTTTGAATAAAAAAGAGGAAGCATCAAGTGACAGAAAACTAAAAAATATATTCATCCCTTCTTCCATGGATACAACAGTGACCAGCAAATACAGGCTGAAAGTAAAGAAACATACTGCACTTAGTACTGGACACTGTATATAGATTCTAATTAAACATTCAGGACTAGGTTTTCTTTTTAGATGCTAATTTTAATGTCATTTAATTTAATCCAATTTGACATCAGAGGCCAATTGTTGTATGCCACGATATGCCACTGCTATGACCCCCCCCCCCAAAAAAAGAACAAAACAAACAAATTGAACATGAGTTATGAAATAAAATAAGTTAAAATTGAACCCTGCAAGAACGAGTGAAAAAACTATCTCAATTCGTGTATTGGTTTATCATTTGCTTTTTAAATAATTATGAAAAAAATATTTTTATTTATTTTAATTCATTTTTTACATTGTAAATGATGAATAACAACAAAATGCCTGACTCTGATGCTAGGACAAAGACTGATCTGTGAGATATATGAACCTGGTACTGTTATCATATAAACTTGAATTCAAGCCAACATCTCAAATCAGATTTAGATGTATAAACCAACCATACATTTACTGACTGTGTGTTTGTTGATTTAAGCCCTGTGTCAGGCGGGCGACCTGTCCAGGGTGTACCCGGCCTCTCACTCTATGGTAGCTGGGATATGTGCCAGCCCCCCTATCCCCTCCCCCCCAAAAAACAAAACTAACAAACACACACACAATCAGTGCAGCCCCATTTTTAAAAATTTTTAGGAGGAGATGACTACTGTAAGTTATGAATACTATACAAAGTCACACATTATTGTGTAAAAGTCTTGAGCCACCCCTCTTTTCATTTATTCAGCTTCCAACCAGCAAGACTTAATTGTATTTTAAAGTCTTCAGCCATAGTCCTCCAGGCTTTTTGGTGGTCTTTCAAAGTCTTCTTTTGACGCTGGATGCTTTTCCACTCACTTTGAGTCCAGCTCTTGCACCTGACAATTTTCAGAGGAAGTTTTTTTTTGTTTCTGAAGCCACTTAACAGTGGATTCAAATTCACCAATATTAGACTCAGGGCGCTGCCACTGCACGCCAGTCATCCCTGTGATGGCAGTGACCTCGCTGTCTCTGCTCTCCTTAGGCCTACGAGCCTCAAAATAGCAATGTTAGACTCTACAGATACCGCCACTCTAAATTGCTGCTTTGCTGCAGGGAGCCCCCGTCATCTCTTCTCCTTCTCTACGTTCCACTATAAACACAAACATAATGAACAGATTTTGTCTATATAGTTCATAGCTTTTGCAGCTTAGCCACCTGTTGCTCAAGTAGATGTTTTCCCGTCAGTATATTCCATTGTAGGGTTAAGGTCAGAAACCGTGTCTCTTATCTGTTTCCTGGTACCTGTGGCACTGCTGGCCATCTTCAACCAAAATACTCATTTTCATATGTAGCACAGGAACTGTCAATCCTTTGTCTATGCCACACCCCTCCCTTGATACACGCCCACAACACACAATTGGGGTAAAAAGTCTAAAACTGAAAAATAAACATGACCTAAAACCAAAGTGTTTTAAACTGAAAAAAACCCCCCAACATTTTGAATCTGAAAAAATTGAAACTGTAAACAAAGACAATTTATTCAAAATGAAACAATCAATTTGTTTTTTAAACAGATTTTTAATTCTTATATTTTAAATACAAAAATTTTAAATTTCTGTTTCAAATCACTTTTTCAAATGAATATATTTTTGACATAGTTTGTTCTAGTGTGTTTCTTCTTAGCACTAAAATTAGAGCAAATTCCACAGCTGTCTTGAGATTTCCTAGCTTAATATTATAAAAGTTAATGAAGCAAAACACTGCAGGTCACATGGGCGTAGATTTGGCATGGACGGAAGGGACATGTCCCCACCAATATCCAGTGATTATTGAATTGTCCCCACCAATAATTTGATCTCTTCGAGTAAAGAAAAACAAAACCCGATAGAAAGAAAGAAAAAAAAACGATCTGTCAACGTCTCATTCACCCAGCGGTGCAGAAAGAGTTAAATTACGTTCTCTACTGGAGTCCTACCTCATGTGACAAATATGGCCAATGTGATTGGCTGTGCCTTTCAGGGAGCTCTGTTTAGTTTTAGCAGCGGCAAGCTCCTCTCCTCCTGCGCGGAACTGTAAGGAGGAGAGGAGGATGGCAGCAAAAAGGAAGAACCTGGATATAAGAAAGTATTTTTCAAAGAAACTTGTAAGTCATTTAAAGCCAAGTTAACTCATAAAATGTGTCCGTCATAATAACGTTACAGGCTATGCTAGGCTTTGGCCTACATCAGTCTAAAATTGTATGTGACCATGAATAACGTGTTTTGGAAACTAACTGCACAGCAGGCAGCACTATTAGTTATCTCAGTCTCCCAGAGCAGCATTTCTAATTTTGATTGAAACTGTCAGAGAAAACAGCAGCCTCGAGCAAGCCAGGATATTAGTTTACAGAGGCTGTTAAAATTATATGTCTAACGTTAAAATGTTGGTGACACAATAATTTCATCCTAATGGTACTGACATATTCATAGGGTTAATTTTTGAGACAAAATATCATGAGGTAGTCATGATTTTGCAAATATTCCACCTTGTAGTGCAGTTTGCACAAATTGTTTTAAAATGCACTCACCCTACAAACATTACTGATGAGTCAAGATCTGCACAAATTGACAGAAACACTGAAGCAGCTACCCATTTTATTCTTATTGTCATGTATGTCCTATTTGTCAGGTGGCAGAAGAACCAACACAAAGCTCAAAGGTGATACAAGATCACAGGTGAAATTGAATGATGACTTGGTGGTTCATTATTGTATTTGAAGCACATGTGTGACTGCATGTATTTGGAATGTCTCACTGTTATTTATCAGGTGACAGAGGCAGCTCTGCCATGTTGTAGCTCAGACAGAGGTGAAGAGGCGAGGTCACAGGTCACTGACTGATGATTTGGTGCTATAGATTAATGAGAGGAGAAGGCATGTGTTTGGCTCCTTCACATAGTGGACATTGAGTTTTTGTGTGGGGCACCAGTAGTCCATGTCTGTCGCTGTAACAGTAGTTCATGTTTAGAATAAAAAATCCCATCTCACTGATTTGATCGGGGCAATAGTGCCTAAAATGTTGCATAATTTTGCTGAGAGATCTTTTACTTTGTGGTAATCTTAGATGAGTAGTTTTATGGACAAAAACCAGCAGGTCATTCAGTGTTCCCTTAGTGCTAATGTATAAGAGATGTTGTTGTACTATAACTGAAGTAATGTTGTTAAGTCCTTAAAGTCATATTCTTTTATTGTCATGACTGTATTTGAAACTATTTTTATTTTTGTATGATACCTGATTTATATGGAATATGGCTGAAGTAAACTAAAGCCTAAAATACTTAGTCAGTCATTTGTTTAATAGTAATTTAACATTATATAATTCACATATAAAACTATGAATTGTAATTTTAAATGGTTTAAAAGCATGTAGAATAGCATATGTAGGCAAGTATATTTCTCCTTTTTTATCAAGAAGCAAAGACAAAAAGGAAAAAAAAAAGAAACAGGGCAGGGTTCGGTGGTTGAATCATCCGTCCCCACCAATGCCAAAACCAAATCTACGCCCTTGACATAATGCATATACACCAAATCACAAGAGACCCAAAACGCTGGATCAAATGAACCAGAACTATTACGATCCCAGGTATTTAAACTCATTTACTAGAGGTGGGTGGCGTAACTGGCAGTGAATTATTGTAAGGTTCTTCACTGTATTTGTTAGAATTTTTTTTTTTTTTTGTTGCAATTTTCCTTTAACTGCGGGACTTCGCTTTGGAACTCGGTGGAGCGGAAGTAGTGCTCAGCAGGGACTGTTTTTTTTTGTTTTTTGTTTTTTTTGACACAAAGCAAGTAAAGCATGTGTGTACTGCGGGTTTTGTCGCTTCTTGCCACCTTCACGCTGGACTCAAGTTTATAAAGAACCCATGTCAAAGTATTGCGGTTCCAATCCAATTTATTAACCAACCGTTGTGTACGGTGGCCCTGAAGTGCAAACCACAAAAACAAATCACAAAACGCACAACAAATTGAAAAGCGCAAAAACAAATTGAAAAGCGCAAAAACAAATTGAAAAGCGCAAAAACAAATTCACTTAACGCAAAAACAAATTGAAAAGCGCAAAAACAAATCACAAAACGCACAACAAATTGAAAAGCGCAAAAACAAATCTCTTAACGCAAAAACAAATTGAAAAGCGCAACAACAAATCACTTAACGCAAAAACAAATTGAAAAGCGCAACAACAAAAAACAAACCGGAAGAGGTAGGTACCAATGCTGCAACAACAGGCATCACTGATTGGATGATGGATCCGGTAGCCTTTTGAACCGGAAGTTGTTCTGTTCGGAAGTTTGGTGACTGCTCTACCAACTTTTTTCCACAACTTGGACAAAACATGTTGGCTGTATCCCAATTCAGGGTCTGCAGCCTTAAAGGCTGCATTTTAAGGCCGATTACGTCACAGCGGTGCGCCGAAGGCTGTCCCAATTCAAAGGCTGCTCAAAATGCGGCCCTCAAATTCGGCCTTCATTTCCCTGAATTTTAAGGCTGTGGCGGTGTAGACTTCGTGGCCCAACATATCCCACAATTTATAGCGCGGCAGTCACTGTGGATAATTTTGCCGCAGACGGCAGAAGCGTAGCGGCCGAAGAGTAAACTGTTAAACGTAAGTACTGAATATGATGTCACTTTTTTATGTGCAAATGTTTAATAATGAGGAACATTAAAACACTACTGTTGGCCACATGTCGGCAAAGTTATTTGCCATTAGCGATGTTTGTACTTTCAGCGTTTACTTTGTTTTAAAGCATTTAA
Organism: Oreochromis niloticus; assembly: GCF_001858045.2. Taxonomy (NCBI): domain Eukaryota; kingdom Metazoa; phylum Chordata; class Actinopteri; order Cichliformes; family Cichlidae; genus Oreochromis; species Oreochromis niloticus. The sequence goes on from NC_031965.2 coordinate 36,212,958, forward strand.
AATATAATAATACAATAGTTGACCTTAATCTTACAGAGAATGTGATGATTTTATGGATAATTAAAGTCAGTCATATATCCACAAACACAACAAGCTGAAAGTCAGTGATGCTGCTCGGTTTGCAGTCCTGAATATGATGGCACAAGCAGGATTCACTGCACTGTTAATGTTAGCTATGTTATATTGCTGCCTCTGTTCGGTGGTGTCGAGCCAAACGGACTTTAACGTGTGTTTGAACGAGCTGACGGTTCACTCGTTAAGCTGAAAGAAAGATGCTTTAATCACAGGAGTCACACATGTGTCCACTGTACCATCTGGAACTCTTCTTGTTTAGCACTCATAATAACACAAACACTAAATCCTCCTTCTCTTGTGCTGTTTTGTAGCAGTGTATACACCTGAGACTGTCACCTGTCTGTCTGTCCTGCACTCTCTCTCTGTTTCTTTCTCTCTGATTGTGGAATAAAAGTATGAACACATATTTATAAGTTACACTTGTGTTTGAATCCTGCAGCTTATCACACATTTGATTTCCATGTGTGACAACTGCAAGTGTCCAGAGTGAGGACAGACTGAGGGACCCACTGCTGCACATCATCTGTGAGGCTTTGCACCCCTGATGATCCACCAGGACAAACTCAGCAGTGTGTGAGGAAGAGGAGGAGGAAGAGCCAGCAGCAGCTGACAGATGGAGAGAATAGACAGACTGTTCCCTGTTTGTGAAGGACTGCTAGGAAAGTTTAACATAACTAATTGTCTGTCCTGAATCAGTCTTATTAGGTAATGTTCAGATAATTTGATCATTCCAGTGTTTTCAGTGTGGGAGAAAGTACTCAGGGCCTTCAAGTTACACACTATGAAAGGCAGCAACAAGTTTAATATTCAGAAACCTAAAGTATGTATCAGCAGCAGAATGGAGCTAAAAATAAATGTTTGTTTCAGTTCTATGAAGCGTTGAGTATTTTGGATTAGTAGCACTGCTGTGTTTGTTGCATCATATTGCTGTAATTGTTTATATGCTTTATATATTCTGAGGTAAGTTGATCTATAGTGTTACATCATATTCTATAAGGATGTTATGTGTTTGTATACTTTCCGCCCAGTTTGACCCATTTAGCAGAAGTCAGCCTGTTTATGGCTCTGATATCTATTCTGTATGACTTAAAGCAGTTATGACATGGTCTGATTTTCTCACCCAATAAAGGGATATTTCATATATCAGTCTACTCTTCATTTTATCAGACAGTTATCACAGCTCGTACATTTTCTTTTTACACATATATGTAAGCATTGAGCCAAATTTAGTAATGGCAACATATTACACGGACAATATTTGTCTCTTATATATAATACATCTACATATACACTGTCAAAGATACTTGTCTTTGAGTGAAGATTTAAGGTGATAGGACATATAAATAACTGCAACTTGAATCTTTACTGAAGCTCAGTATTAGACACAGAGTTCACTCACATGAATTTCACTCACATGTGCTGTACCAGTGTACCTGCACATGTGATGTGACAATAGAAGTGATTTGAGAGTTCAAACTCACTGCTGTAATAACTTATGATTAATATAATAACTATGATATTGGCCATATCATATTTACACTGACTTTAGTCTCATGAACAACATTACCTAATTGTTATTTACTAGCTAATCTTAAATGACTGTTCAGTACAGATATGAAGGCCAGCAATCATATTTTACAGTCCTGTGGTCTCAGCCTCAGATACGTATTAAATCACACAAAGCTCGTGTAGAAACAAACACACGAACAAAACATGTTCTCCTTCATTTCCGTCAAAGCTGTATGAAACGTTTCCAGCGGTTGGTGTTATGGTTGCTAGGCAACCTGGGCAGCGCGACGGAGGCTAGACCGTCCCATTTCACAAGCCTTGCACTTCCGGCCTTAGCGTTTTTAAGTACGCGGCCCTTGAGGATCGTTGAGGCTGTGTACTTTAAGGCTGCAGACCCTGAATTGGGATACAGCCGTTGACTGCTCTTTCTCATAACCACGTTCGGCAGAACAACTTCCGGTTCAAAAGGCTACCGGATCCATCATCCAATCAGTGATGCCTGTTGTTGCAGCATTGGTACCTACCTCTTCCGGTTTGGTTTTTGTTTTTGCGTTAAGTGATTTGTTTTTGCGCTTTTCAATTTGTTTTTGCGTTAAGTGAATTTGTTTTTGCGTTAAGTGAATTTGTTTTTGCGCTTTTCAATTTGTTTTTGCGTTTTGTGATTTGTTTTTGCGCTTTTCAATTTGTTTTTGCGTTAAGTGATTTGTTTTTGCGCTTTTCAATTTGTTTTTGCGCTTTTCAATTTGTTTTTGCGTTTTGTGATTTGTTGTTGCGCTTTTCAATTTGTTTTTGCGCTTTTCAATTTGTTTTTGCGTTAAGTGAATTTGTTGTTGCGCTTTTCAATTTGTTTTTGCGTTAAGTGAATTTGTTTTTGCGCTTTTCAATTTGTTTTTGCGTTAAGTGAATTTGTTTTTGCGCTTTTCAATTTGTTTTTGCGTTAAGTGAATTTGTTGTTGCGCTTTTCAATTTGTTTTTGCGTTAAGTGAATTTGTTTTTGCGCTTTTCAATTTGTTTTTGCGCTTTTCAATTTGTTGTGCGTTTTGTGATTTGTTTTTGTGGTTTGCACTTCAGGGCCACCGTAGTTGTGAGATATAAAGAGTGCAACTGCGAAGAACGTACTTTCTCCCGTTTGGTTACAGGAGGCAATGCGGTGCGTTCAATGTGTCTCTGTTAAATTGAGTTTCCATGTAACTACGGTAAACAGGCATTTATGTGTCTACACTTTTATTTGCTGGGTTTATTTTGATAACAGTGTTATTGTAAACCATGTCACACATGATGGTTTAAGTTTTTAATTTCACTGAATATGCGAGACAAGCTAAAGTAGCATTATTGTTTATGTTTAAGAAACAGGAAGTACCTAAATGTAATTGCTTGGAATAAATCATCTGTAAACAAAGAACTTGTCCGTGTGGTGAGTGACGGGAGTAACAGGTGGATCCAATAAATACTAACACTGATATTTGTCTCGCATTGATATTAGCATGATAGGATCGACATTTTGTTTTCATGCTCTAAGTTCAGTATGTAGCCAGTTGAAATGTGTTAAAAAGTGATTTGTTTTCATCAGAAATAAATATATATATATATATGTAGCTCAGACATTTACTATGAAAAAAGTGTGAATCTGTTTGTGTCGACTGTCATGTCTGTTTTGTTCATAGCCTATAGCATATTTAAAAAAGTTTGACCCAGTGTACTTTAGAAACAGGCACATTTACATTCCAGATCTCCAAAACAAAGAAAGAAAAAAGGGTTTCAAAAAACATGAAAATTTAAAAGGTGTTGCACATTTTCATGTTTAAAATCAAAATGTATAAAAGTCACTACATTAAGATTTTTAAAACATTCATAAAATATAGCAATGAGGCTGATGTAAAGGAAAAATAAAATTGTCTGTTAAGCCACACTACAGTTTAAAATTACTTTAATGGTACATGAGATAGTGGTAGCAGGAGGTTCAATAAACACAGTTTTTTTTAAAACCTTGCATTTTCTGTTAATTATTTGGTTCAGACATAATATATGTATGTCTGTAATAAAATATATAACAGTATATTTTTCCATAAACAAATAATAGTGCAATGTTAAAAAAAAAAAAGCACTTATCGCATGAAAATAAAACACACACATAAAACACATAACCATAACATTAAAAAAAAATTACCATGACTCTCCAATGCCATAGCTGCAGATTCTGGTGATGTGGATCAGCAAATCAATGTCTTGTTCACTTCTGGTATACATCTTGATGTCTTTCATGTAGAGGTGGTGTCTAACAATTGCTCCATTCCCTAGTCAGTATCCATAGCCAGTATTGTCACGGCTCTCACTGAGTGGGTTCAGGCCTATGAAGAACTTTGGGGTAAATCTGCCTTTGTGTTACAGTAAAGGCCTTTACCATGTGAGCAAAACCTATCATATATTATCACATGAATCTGCACATATACCATTTGATAATGATACTGAAAAAAAATTGAGACTTTGGCTTTAGATTGCCTGTAACTTGTAAAATGTCCATAAAGGTAAAATTTTGTGTCATTTCAAAAATAGTTTTTCTACAAAAATATCAACCAAAAAAAATATCTTTTTTCATTTTTTCTGGAATTACACCTATTTTTTCAGTCATAAAGTGGGCATAATAAAAAGCAAAGAAAAGCAAAAAAAAATCTTTTGTATGTTTTGCACCAAGTTCTTTGTGTGTTGAAAGGCAGCTATTACTGTTATTATCGATACCACTGCCTTTACTGATTCACAATGTGTTTTAATGTAAAATAAACCTCAAAACAGTCCGATTACAATAGAGCACAATAATGCTGTTCATGCAATCAACATAACAGCCTCTTAAAACACTAAACTAATGCCAGGTGAGTTTCATTTAAAACCTAGATCTGAGCTGTTATGTTGAAATGTGAATGTGTGACTTAAGACAAAAAAAATAAAAAGAGCAATTTTCTGTTGTTATACCTCTGATCTCTGAAAGCAGGTGCAGAACAGACACTTCATCTATCATCTGTCTTATTCTGGACTTCCTTTCCCACATCACTATTTCAATTTTAACTCAATTGCTCCAAAAATGATGAAGGTTAAAATGCATTATCATCATATGTTACATGCTCTGGTGGAAAGATAAACCGCTTACCACAACATTCTGTCCATTCTAATAACAAGAAAACTTCAAACTAAAGTGGAGCTGTTAGAAATCTTCACATTTAATACATTAATATACATTTTTTAGTCTCAGTCGCTGTCTTATCAGATACAGTGTTCTACACATGAGCTTAAAAAGAAAGAATGTTTCTAGTTTTATATTACATTATACATTCCAACAACACACACATAGGCACTTCTTGGGTTGTTGGTAGTTGTGTGTAAGCTAGGTGCTGGTGCTACGTGTTTCACTGCTTGTCTTAGTAACTGAGGTTTTAGCTTTTCTCAGTGACATCATAAACCACAGGAAGATGAAGAAACCTGCATGGATAAAGCAAGAGACAGAGAGAAGCAAATGTTTAGACTGTGTACAGGAGATGCAATGAGAACGCACATTTGAAAATGAAAGCAGTAAATGAACTATGTGTCAGGATCTGCAGGATGGAGTGGTGATTAGAGAAGTGGAGACAGCTGGAGAGAACAAGACATGGCTGTTATGAAGAGAATCATAACAGACGAAAACAGAAGAAAAACTCAAGACAACAAAAAAGAAGACAAACGCATGAATTGAATAAATACAAGGTGCTTGACACAGAAGAGTACACAGAGGATGATAGAAACTTAACAAGAACCTAGATAAACTAAAGGAGGAAAGCACTAAGGACTATAACCAGGAACAGAAACTAGACAGTAGGGTTCAAAATACAGGATTACCATAAATGACAAACCTAACCTAAAAGAGATAACGGAAACACATGGTTCCTGTTCATGAATTCAGTATAAACATTAAGATACAGTAGATATTCAGAAACTTATGAATGCTGTGTTGTATAATATTGCTAGAAAAATCGAAGTCCCCCTGCGTCTCAGCTGAAAGAGGGTAAACGGTCTTAGCATTCAGCCTTTTGTGTTAAAAATTATCACAGACATTTTCATTAACTGTAATATTCATTTAATATTTTACACATATGCCAATAGTAAATCATCTTTAATCACAGCAACAGTTGCCTTGAAGAGCTTTATATTACAAGGCAAAGATCCTACCAAACTGTAATAGAAAGAAAACAGAAAAAAACTCCAACAATCATATGACCACCTATGACCAAGCACTTTGGCAACAGTGGGAAGGAAACACTCCCTTTTAACAGGAAGAAACCTCGAAAGTATAAGTTGATTTATATTATAAATGAGAAATGTTCTTTGAGTAGTGAAAATAACTGTTCTAATATCTGATGTATGAAGATAAGAACTGTGTCACCAACTCATCATTCACATAACCCTGAATCAGAAATATAGCATTACATGTTGTACCCTGTTAAACATGGAGCCACAATTTATGTGTTTTTACTGATGGTTCGCACAATTGCTTAATACTTACCAGAATGTTATCACATATATTAAACATAAATATGTAAAAGTTACCATGACCTATCACCCCAAAAAATGATTCTGTTCATCTGGACGTAGCATTTTCAGTAGGTATTTTCAGTCACTCATCCAAGTGACTTCTTCAGTCTCAGCTGACTGCAGGTTTCCCCAATCTCATAAACAGTACATTTGCATAATGACTGAAACCAGCCCACTGGCGAACAAGGAGAGCATAAAACAGAGATGACCAAATAGAGTAAAAATTAAGAAGACTTGGATTTCCACTGAGCATGGAGCACAGATATGAGGACCTCTCATCCAGAGAGATTTAATTCTCATTTCATTTTTGTGTGGATGCTTTATGCATCCACACTATTGAGTTCCTGTTTCTCTTTATTCTTTATTCTACTTTATTATTATTCCAGTTGCCACTTTTTGTACGTTTTTTGGCACTTAACTAGTCCCACAATTTTCAGCCGATTTTCACCGTTCAAATTTTAAACTATTCTGCTATTTCTGCTAATTCCTGCTATGACTTTTGGTATTTTATACTGTTATACTTTTTAAAATATTAAGCTTTTTTCCTTTAATTTGTCCCATTGAAATGAATGGGAAACTTCTGCAATTCTGCTAAAACTTGCTTGTTTTTGAAACTTAACTACTTTTTCCTACTTTCACATAGAACAACCATTCAAACTTTAAAATGTTCACAAATTATTGGGCTATTCATAAATGATTCAGCTTTTTCATATCTGTTACCGTTTTCATCTTATCCCTCTTTAAGTTTTGAGTTGCAAAATTGTAATTTTTCACAAAATACATGCGTTGTTATGGTTGCTATGCAGTTGGTTCTAAGTGAGCCACTGTACCTTTGGCAATTTTCTCTTCATGTCCGAACAACTTCTTGCTACTCACTCAATTTTCACTCAACCCACACAAATTATACATCAAAACGTAGGTATTTTTGCTGGCTTTCAGAAAATGTCACCATCATTGTTGTGAAATTTATAGAATTTTGGCAAATCTCCTCAGACCAACACAAAGTCAGAAAACTCTCCATAGAAAGTCAATGGAGAGTTTGTTCAAAATCATCGCTTGATTTCTGTAATGAGAGGCATATTCGAATCGTCATATCTCCTTAACGAAGCGAAGTTACGACATGAGGCTTGTCCCCGTATATCTTCAGACACTCCTGACGCTCACAATTCAAGAATTATTTTCTCACCTATTACCGTTCTGAAATGAGTTAGACTTGTTTGAGGGTAGGAAATTCGTCGTTCGCTCAGATTTCTTCAGATTTCAAACTCTGGAAATGAACCACTTTTTTCTCTCGTCATATCTTTTTGATAGATTTCCACAAAGACCTGAAAATTTCCATGACTGTTCACCAAAGCCTGCTGTCTCTTACGGTGAAAGAATTATATCGATACTCCAAATAGATTTAGAGTTAGAAAGCGTTGTTTGAGGGCAAGTCAAGGCAGTTTTTGCTTTGCTCTACTCAGTTATGGTGCATTACAAGTCAAATATCTTTAATAATTCATATTTTAATGATAAATTGTAAACACTTTAAGATTCCCCCATCTCTTCTGAACAAAACGGTGTAAGAATGACCGTTCTAGCCCCTACGGTTAGGAAATTATGGCCATTTGTTTGAGAGGAATCCTCACTATGAAAAATACACTGCAGAAATCCTGTCTCTGTGCTCTGTGTGTGTAAAAACGGCTGCACCTGTTTTGGCGGGAAAAAGTACACAGGCTCTCTGATTGGTGGATTCAAATTTAGCAGCTCCCAGGCTGCTTGACTGACCTAGAAACTTGATTTTCTCTCAGTGTGTGTGTGTGTGTGTGTGTGTGTGTGTGTGTGTGTGTGTGTGAGAGAGAGACAGAGAGAGAGAGAGAGAGAGAGAGGGCGAGAGAGAGTTTTTATGGGAGCATCTTATTGTATGATTTAAATTCAATATATTTAGACTGGTTGACTGAATTTGATCCTGTGTGTGTCTCTCTGTGCTTGTGGGACTTTTTGCAGCTGTCCATTTTGCTTTTCCAATTTTTCTATTTAAGTTATTACTATCGTGCTAAGTCATAGCATTTGTGCTGCTTTTCAGTATTTGTGCTAAATACAGCATTTCTGCTAAATCATACTATTTCTGCTATTTTATAAGATTTGTGCTAAATACAGCATTTGTGCTAAATCATACTATTTCTGCTATTTTATAGGATTTGTACTTAATATAATATTTCTGCTTAATTATAGTATTTCTGCCATTTTATAGTATTTGTGCTAAAACATAGTATTTCTACTAAATGCAGTATTTCTGGGTAATCATTGTATTTCTATATATTTCTGCCAGGTCCCCAGGGAGTCAGTCCTAATATTCAAATTGACATATCAGGACCTGGACGGCTTCCCAGCCAGCCAATCATATCTGAGTCCTGGCACATTCAAATTTGCATATTGGGACCTTCATGGCTTCCCAGCCAGCCAATCATATCTGAGTCCTGGCACATTCAAATTTGCATATTGGGACCTTCATGGCTTCTCAGCCAGCCAATCATATCTGAGTCCTGGCACATTCAAATTTGCATATTGTTGCCTTCATGGCTTCCCAGCCAGCCAATCATATCTGAGTCCTGGCACATTCAAATTTGCATATTGGGACCTTCATGGCTTCCCAGCCAGCCAATCATATCTGAGTCCTGGCACATTTAAATTTGCATATTGGGACCTATTCCCCTATGTCTTCTGAATAAAATGGTCTAAGAATGACTGTTTTAGCCCCTACGGTTAGAAATTTATGGCTGTTTGTTTGAGGGGAATTCTCACTATGAGAAATAGACTGCAAAAATCCTGTCTCTCTCTGTGCTGCATGTGTAAAAGCCTGCACTTGGTGCACCAGTTTTGGCGGGAAAAAGCACACAGCCTCTCTGATTGGTGGATTCAAATTGAGAAGGTCACAGCTGTTTGACTGACCTAGAAACATGCTGTTAACAGCCCCTGTTCACTTTCTGCTGCTGCTGCTGCTGCTGCTGTGTGTGTGTGTGTGTGTGTGTGTGTGTGTGTGTGTGTGTTTGTGTGTGTGTGTGTGTGTGAGAGAGAGAGAGACAGGGAAAGGGAGGGCGAGAGAGAGTTTTTATGGGAGCATCTTATTGTATGATTTTAATTCAATATATTTAGACTGGTTGACTGAATTTGGTCCTGTGTGTGTCTCTCTGTGCATGTGTGTTTCAATATGTGTCCATATTTGTGATTGTGTGACTGTTATACTGTTTTTTTGCTGATTTTCTTTTCATTTAACAATTACATTTGAGGGACCCTTAGCATGTTCAGGATTTTTTCAGCTGTCCATTTTGCTTTTCCAATTTTTTCTATTTAAGTTATTACTATTGTGCTAAGTCATAGCATTTCTGCTGCTTTTCAGTATTTGTGCTAAATACAGCATTTCTGCTATTTTATAAGATTTGTGCTAAATATAGTATTTCTGCCAAATATAGTATTTCTGTCAAATTACAGCATTTCTGCTATGTTGTACTGTTTCTCTAAATCATAGTATTTCTGTAATGTTTAAGAATGTTTGGTGTTAAGGTTCAATGTTGAGAGAGGAATCCAAAAATAACCACAGATCCGGTCCGGTGTGCAATTAGACAGCATTTTAATAAATACATGTGTGAGTCCGACCGCTGTGCAGATTTCAGCGTCGAACTGAACTTACAATCATTAGACAAAGGCTTTATAGGGTTTGCAGTCTTCCTGTTACCAGGCAGACTTAAACAAAGCATACGTCACTCCAAAACCACAATGACTCTTAACATAGTCTAAAACAACATCGTCTTCGCGTCGACGGCAGGTGCTTCCTGTCTCCATCCTGCCCAGGCTTATCTTCCTGGAACATCAAGTCCATGTTCTGCACAAAATGTCACTCATACAGGCACAACTTTGCAGTTAGACTCAGTTAGTAGGTAAGAGTTTATATCTGTGTGTGTGTGCACGTGCGGGGGCGCGTGCATGCTGTGTACTGCGTACGTGTCATGACCTCTCGTACTATATGTGTCTGTATGTGTGTCTCGCCCTTAAATGCTCTCTTTGCTTTCAGTTTCACTTCTGCAAAAGCCTGCAACTTCAAAAGCCTATAACTTCCTGTCTCTGCCCTCTACACAGAAACACTGAGATCATAGAAGCATTAAAAACATTTAAAATTATAGATTCAACTCAACCGTTTAAAGTGGTTCTTCTTGGACCTGTAATAAAGACTAATATAATACCCATATATTTGAACATCTGAATGCCCCTGAATGCAACATCACTATTAACATGAAATGGTAATGATGATTATAAAAATAGCAGCAAATAATAGCAGTAAAATATTCCTACTCCTCTCACTCCGGAGGAGTCATAACTTTTTGTTGGATTTCCACAGAGACCTGAAAATTTCCATGACTGTTCACCAAAGCCTGCTGTCTCTTACGGTGAAAGAATGATATCTATACTCCAAATAGATTTAGAGTTAGAAAGCGTTGTTTGAGGGCAAGTCAAGGCAGATTTCACTTGCCTCTACTCAGTTATGGTGCATTAGAAGTCAAATATCTTCAATAATTCATATTTTAATGATAAATTGTCAACACTTTAAGATTCCCCCATCTCTTCTGAACAAAACGGTGTAAGAATGACCATTCTAGCCCCTACGGTTAGGAAATTATGGCCATTTGTTTGAGAGGAATCCTCACTATGAGAAATTCACTGCAGAAATCCTGTCTTTGTGCTCTGTGTGTGTAAAAACGGCTGCACCTGTTTTGGCGGGAAAAAGTACACAGCCTCTCTGATTGGTGGATTCAAATTTAGCAGCTCCCAGGCTGCTTGACTGACCTAGAAACTTGATTTTCTCTCCCTGTGTGTGTGTGTGTGTGTGTGTGTGTGTGTGTGTGTGTGTGACAGAGAGAGAGAGAGAGAGAGGGCGAGAGAGAGTTTTTATGGGAGCATCTTATTGTATGATTTAAATTCAATATATTTAGACTGGTTGACTGAATTTGATCCTGTGTGTGTCTCTCTGTGCTTGTGGGACTTTTTGCAGCTGTCCATTTTGCTTTTCCAATTTTTCTATTTAAGTTATTACTATTGTGCTAAGTCATAGCATTTGTGCTGCTTTTCAGTATTTGTGCTAAATACAGCATTTGTGCTAAATCATACAGCATTTCTGCTATTTTATAGGATTTGTACTTAATATAATATTTCTGCTTAATTATAGTATTTCTGCCATTTTATAGTATTTGTGCTAAAACATAGTATTTCTACTAAATGCAGTATTTCTGGGTAATCATTGTATTTCTATATATTTCTGCCAGGTCCCCAGGGAGTCAGTCCTAATATTCAAATTGACATATCAGGACCTGGACGGCTTCCCAGCCAGCCAATCATATCTGAGTCCTGGCACATTTAAATTTGCATATTGGGGCATTCATGGCTTCCCAGCCAGCCAATCATATCTGAGTCCTGGCACATTCAAATTTGCATATTGGGACCTTCATGGCTTCTCAGCCAGCCAATCATATCTGAGTCCTGGCACATTCAAATTTGCATATTGTTGCCTTCATGGCTTCCCAGCCAGCCAATCATATCTGAGTCCTGGCACATTCAAATTTGCATATTGGGACCTTCATGGCTTCCCAGCCAGCCAATCATATCTGAGACCTGGCACATTTAAATTTGCATATTGGGACCTTCGTGGCTTCTAAGCCCACCAATCATCTATGTCATATATCTCTAATATTTCATATTTTTATTTTAAATGGTCAGCATTTCAAGATTCCCCTATGTCTTCTGAATAAAATGGTCTAAGAATGACTGTTTTAGCCCCTACGGTTAGAAATTTATGGCTGTTTGTTTGAGGGGAATTCTCACTATGAGAAATAGACTGCAAAAATCCTGTCTCTCTCTGTGCTGCATGTGTAAAAGCCTGCACTTGGTGCACCAGTTTTGGCGGGAAAAAGCACACAGCCTCTCTGATTGGTGGATTCAAATTGAGAAGGTCACAGCTGTTTGACTGACCTAGAAACATGCTGTTAACAGCCCCTGTTCACTTTCTGCTGCTGCTGCTGCTGCTGCTGTGTGTGTGTGTGTGTGTGTTTGTGTGTGTGTGTGAGACAGAGAGAGAGAGAAAGGGAGGGCGAGAGAGAGTTTTTATGGGAGCATCTTATTGTATGATTTTAATTCAATATATTTAGACTGGTTGACTGAATTTGGTCCTGTGTGTGTCTCTCTGTGCATGTGTGTTTCAATATGTGTCCATATTTGTGATTGTGTGACTGTTATACTTTTTTTTGCTGATTTTCTTTTCATTTAACAATTACATTTGAGGGACCCTTAGCATGTTCAGGATTTTTTCAGCTGTCCATTTTGCTTTTCCAATTTTTCTATTTAAGTTATTACTATTGTGCTAAGTCATAGCATTTCTGCTGCTTTTCAGTATTTGTGCTAAATACAGCATTTCTGCTATTTTATAAGATTTGTGCTAAATATAGTATTTCTGTCAAATTACAGCATTTCTGCTATGTTGTACTGTTTCTCTAAATCATAGTATTTCTGTAATGTTTAAGAATGTTTGGCTAAATATATTCTTTCTGTTATCTTATACTATTTCTCCTAAATTCTTGTATTTTTGAGAAGTTATCGTGTTTCTGGTAAGTTACAATATTTCTGCTAAGTTCTGCTATGCTATTGTATTTCTGCCAAGTATTATGTTTCCTCTAAGATATTGCAGTTCTGCTAAGTCACTACATTTTAGCAAAGTTCCTTTGCTTCTGCAAAGATTTTACAATTTCTGCAACTTTTCAGCTTTTTCAGCTAGTTTCAGCAGAAAGCTTCAGCTTTAAAGCATCCACACTGCATTTTCGCAGGAAATGCAAATTTTTCTAGTTTTAATTATTTTTTATTCTGCTTTTGCTTTGCTCCTCTTAATTGCTTTAATTAAAATATCCTGCTTAAAGTCTAAATTGTGGACATTCCCCTTTTAACTCTTTGAGAAACAGCAGAGGGATAAATCTGAGTGCTGGTTTTAGTCTAAATAGCTCTTACTGGTTACTCCAGCCTTTTAAAGTAACAGCCCCTTGGGGCCGACTGTCCTGGCCTCTAAAATGATTTTTCATGTCAGGGTGAGCAGGGAAGACACTTGGATATAAAGGCAGTCAACTTTCAAAAGAAAGTAAGAAAGAACAAAATTTCAAAGGTTAGGTAGGTGTGTGTGTGTGTGTGTGTGTGTGTGTGTGTGTGTGTGAGAGAGAGAGGGTGAAAACCACAGTTAATTAATTGTAAACGACCTGCCCACCTGCATAACTTTCATGTCCCAACATGCAGCAACTTTGGGAATCAAAGCTTTACAGTATATCACATAATCCTGTCAGTTAGAATAGCGCTAATATGAGATGAGATAGCCTTTATTAGTCCCAGATATGGGAAAGTCACATTGTTGCAACAGCAAAGTAGACAGGGCAGGAATAAGTAAATATGTGCAGTAGACTCAAGAACAATACTATGCAAAAATTGATACACTATACAAGGTAGAAGAAACATAGTTTAGATATAAATATATGTACATATTATGTAGGTCACAATACTAAATTATATTTGTAGCATCAGAACGGAATCCTTCACAGTCCAGTGGTTGGATGTTAATAGCAGCAGGTATTGAATATTGCAAAAATATGTACAGACCCCAGTGTGTGCACATGTGGTGTGTTTCAATGTGTCTGCATTCACTGCTGTTGTACATTTTAGAGACTCAGAGAAACTGGAAGGAAAGACCTCTGAAATCTCTCCTTTGCACACCATGGGTGCAGCACCCTGTTGCTGAAGGAGCTGCTCAGTGCTGTCTGGGTAACCCTGGTGTGTTGGGTGTGTGTGTGTGTGTGTGTGTGTGTGTGTGTGTGTGTGTGTGTGTCTGCCTGCGCATGTGTGGTCATCTTAAAAGTCTTTGTTGTAGAGTGTGATAGCAGTTGGAAGGTAAGACCTGCGGAATCTCTCCGTCCCACATCGTTGGTGCTGCAGCCTGCCACTGAGCACAGAACTGAGCTTAACACACAAAACGGTTGCACAAACCTTGAAATGAGTTCAGGATGCAGAAGAGGTAGAGGCCAACAGTGGTCAGGTAGCCAAAAGAGAAGAAGACCAGGCCCCAGGTAATGCCGAGCAGAGTCATGACTCCCAGCAGGGTACAAATGTCTTTCTTGGCTCTGTCATGGTTATTCTGCCCAAACTGATTTGGGAAATATACAATGACACAGGAGATTATATACAATCTCACACAGTTAGATACATGTGTGTGAAGAGTCATTTTTACTAATCTAGGAATGTGGTTTTTTTTGTTTTTGTTTTTTTGCTTTTTTAAATAAATGACTACAAAATATAATATATTGCTCAAAATGATTAGAGGAACAACGCAACAGCAACAATGAATTCACAGAGAGCCCAAAAATTAAAGGGATGCCACAGGCTAGTTCATTGTGCTGAAATTTCACTGCAGCAACTTAAAATGGGATTCAGTAGTTTGTAGAGTCCCGGGTGCTTGTATGTATGCCTGACAATGTCAGCGTGTGCTCCTAATGAGATGATGGATGGTGTCTTTGGGGATCTCCTCACACATGTGGACCAGGGCATCACTGAGCTCCTGGACAGTTGAGCTGCAAAATGGCAGCATCGGATGGACCAAAACATAATGTTCCAGAAGTGTTCTGTTGAATTTAGGTCAGATGTGTGTAGGGGCCAGTGAATATTATCAGTTCCTTCATCCAACAGAAACTGTTTGCATAGTCTCACCACATGAGGCCAAAATTGTCTTTGGAGGAACCAAAGACCCTCTGATCCAGATTAGGGTCTGACGATGGGACCAAGGATTTCATCACTATACCTAATGTCAGTCAGGTTTCCTGTTGTTCATTTCATTAGTATCAAACCAGCTGAAAGTGATTAACAACTCTTTCTGCTACTTAAGTGATCAGATCAATATTTTCATAGAATTTACTTAATTCTTGTCTGCTAGTCCTAAAGCTAGCATACAACACATCCTATAGTCTAACCTTTAAAAGGAAGCTATACACACTAAATAAAAGTTAACAATAGTGATGACTAGAGATAGTCTTTATTTTTCTTGTTAAATAGACTAATTTCTTGTTGCCTTTTGAGTTTTCACAGAACATATTGACAGAGAAAACTTAAATTTTAATAGCAACACAAAACTGCCCGTACCTCTGTGCTTTTGCGTAGAATCCAAACTCGTCTGATTGTCGCTCCAAACATGAACATATTAAAGAGGAACACCAAGCTGAAAAGTCCCAATGTTGTCCCCATCTTTACATTGTTATTGGTTATATAGCATCTAAAAGAAAGGGAGTTTAGGTGATCCATGTTTTAGTCTCTCACACTGTGAAACTAAAAAGTACATTCTGTACTTCATAGAGATGTTACTGCAGATGATTTAGGTACATGTGGTTAATTATTCCAGAAACTACTCAGTATTTTAATTTTGTCGAGTTAGGTGTTTGGTGAAACTGGGTTTGCTGCCTGACGTTTATGTTACGTTTATGACAAAGGACTACAGTTTGAACATGGAGAGATACAGAAAGTATGATTGCATATACCAACATTTTATGAATAAATATGAATTACATTGCAGTGTTGTTGGAGTTAGATGTGTCCAGAGAGACATGGCCATAAAAGCTTCTGTCTATGATCACAACCACTGACACAATGACTGCAGGAACACCTGAAACACAAGAACTGAACAGTTATTGAAATGATGACAATAACAGCTTCTTGCTTAAATTATTCCACTCACCCCATCCCACCACGCTGAGTTTGAGCAGATATCTCTTGATGTAGATGTTGAAGACTTTGACTAAGAGAAGGTAGAGATGGAATCCCTCCAAAGCCATCCAGATGAAAGTGGCCAGCAGGGAGTAGTGAAGGACAAGAGCCATGTATAAACAGAGCCTAGTGGAGGACACTGCTGCCACTGCCTGACTGGGCAGGAAGTGCAGGTTGAGGAGGATCAGTGCGATCACGAGGTTGATGTGGACCCTCATAGAAACATCTTCTCTGACTTTTCTGGCAAATACAGGAGATGTGATTCATGGTAATGACAACTTTCAAGCAGATTATTTGGTCATATTTTGTTTGAAAAAAAAACCCCCTGGAAAATCCAGTAAGGAAAGAAAGAATGGATAAGCTAAATAAAGGAAAGAGAATGAAGAATAAAGATAATACAGATGACAGACGATGAGGTAAGAGAAAAAGATCAAAACAAGAAGTCAGGCAAGACTGGAAGGTGAGAGCAGATGCTGAAGAGTTGATGGGAGCAGGACAGGAGGATGCTACTAAAAATGGGGAGGATTAAGTTTTGAAGAATGTCATCAAGCAGAAAACAGATAATTACCTATTTGTGATGAAGAGCAAAACAGTGATGACCAGGGTAAAAAGAGAGAGACTGCAGCCAATCAGAGTGATGTATGTTAAAATCTTTTGGTCTTTAGGTGATGGGGAAGCAGCCACCTGTGCAGAAAACACACTTTCACATTATTTTGCATCATCTCCATTGTGAGTTAAAATTCAAAACAAAAAGACACACAAACAATGAAGAGCTGATGTAGATTAGAAAAAAAAATGATACAGATAAGATTGGGACAAATCAATGAACCAATCAACAGTGGTTGAGAACAGATGGCACTAACAGAGGAATAAAGATTACAGTGAGTTGTAAAGGGAGCATTCGTAGCAGGAAAAGATGACTGTGTGGAGATTTTTGTTGTGGCATTTAATGGTAGTATCAGGAATGACACAGTACAAAGACAACTTTCTATTTTGACATAGAGTAACATTTCAAGCATGCTGTAATGTCAGTATCATGAATGTTTTAAGCCACCCCTCATTTCTATATATTTAGCTTCTAAGGATTCTTCTTATCATTTTATTTTAAATTATTTTGTATCCTTGTTACTCTCCAAAGGTTGATTCTGTTCATCTGGATGTAGCATTTTCAGTGGGAGAAACGTTTCATCACTCATCCAAGTGACTTCTTCAGTCTCAGCTGACTGCAGGTTTCCCCAATCTTATAAACAGTACATTTGCATTATGACTGAAACCAGCCCACTGAAGGAACAATGGGCTGGGAGGTCAGTTCCTTCATCATGATTATGCAAATTCTCATGACCATTGAGCAACAACCACTGATCAATGGCCATGAGTACCATTCACAGAAAGTTGGGGAATGGCTGCAATCACAGCATTGTAGGCATCTTGTTACTAGCAGCTTGTTGCAAAAGCACAGATTTTTTCCCATTTATTTAGTTAAAACCTATGAAAAGTGGCAAAGTTAACCAGAGATGGGCAGTAACGCGTTACAAGTAATAAGCATATAATTTAATTTTTGCTTCATGCATAAAGTTAAAAGTTAAAAGTAATCTGATTACTTTTTTCAAGTAACGAGTAAAGTAAGGGATTACTATTGCAAAAAAGGTAATTAGATTACTGTTACTTTCCCGTAAGCATGCTGCGTTACTGCGTTACTAAACCGTGATTTCGTTTGCGAGAGTGTCTCATGACAATGACATAAGCGCTTGCGACGTTCATGGCAACAGCTGTGTGCAGATCAAAAATGGATACTATAACGAGTGCGGGAGAGAGTATGACCGTGCAGCGTTTAAAGCATGGAAGTACTGACATTACTTTGAGTTTGATTCCGTAAAAAGTGACGTCCGCTGTTCACTGCGTGGGAAGAAAACGTCTTTTTACAGCGAAAAAAACCCTAAACTTCCGAGCAAGCACCAAGTACGCTGCCACGGGAATGTGAAATTCACAGAGAAACTCTTTCCACTGACATGACCGCTGCGGCACACCTGCACCAGGGCAAACCTGCGCCTGCCCCACTCCTGCTAAACAGGTGAAAATAGAGCAACAGGACCGCTGAGTCTTTGATTTTATTTATTTTCTGCTGTGTTTTACTTGCATCTATTTGAAATATAAAATCTATTTTATTTTATATGCTGGAATATGCAGAAAATAGGTTTAAATGTTAAACAAATTTCCTCCAGTCAGAGAATGTTGCATATAATTTAATTTTTGCTTGATGCATAAAGTTAAAAGATTAAAACTAATAAAACTAGTTTTAAAAAGAGACTTTTTCATTTGATTACATTTTATATGATGGATTATGCAGAAAAAGTAGAATTGGGCTGAAAGGTCTATCGCTTTATCACCTATTCAGGTTGTAAATCATGTTTTTAAAAAGTAACTAAGTAACTAATTACTTTTGAAAATAAGTAATCAGTAAAGTAAGGGGATTACTTTTTGGGCAAGTAATCAGTAATTAGTTATGATTACTTCTATCTATCTATCTATCCATCCATCCATCCATCCATCTCCCACACACACAGTGTCACTACTGGGAAAAAAGTAGCACAGAACAACTTTTTTATCAAAGCATGAGGACCACATAATTAAACTATGTCAAAGTCAGCATGAACCTGTTGGATTGTTATTAACACACCTGCCAACTCTGATTCAGATCAGAAAATGATTGTTAAGATAAATCAAGAGAGATTTCACATTTTATTCCAAAGGTGTTTGTCAAAATTTTGTTGATGAAGTTCCCCTCACGTTTAAAGACGTGTAACTCCTGAATTCCACTTTTTATGATGAAAAAGTTGCCTCCTACCATGAGCACAGCAAAGTATGTGAGATGGTCACAGGAACAGGTGACATTATTCTGACCACGTGTCCATAGTGTAATGCATCCATGCTCACTAAAATCTGGTAAATAAAACATAGAGATCGACTATGCATAAAATACTGTTGCATCCAGGTCAGCTCAGCTTACCTTTGTGATCTTGAGAAAAACCACAAACAACAATGACTCATTTTATAAAATAAATATTCATGTTAGACACTAATGATGATGAAGCTTGGTTACTCACTGTGTGTTGAGAAGTTAAAGAAGTGGCATGAGGGTTTTTGGGTTTCCTATGACACAGAAATATTACATGTTTACATGCTTTTATTATACATGCCTAATTTTTGAGAATTTGTTGAACAAAATATAAAATATATTTAATGATAAAATGATATTAATAACTGTAAAAAAACAAAAACAAATTAAGTGCCAGTCACATTTATTTCCTTGGTAAGATTCATGGTGATGTTGACACACTGCCGTAGTCCTGATATGTTCTTGCCCTCCACACTCAGGCCAACCAGTTCTTGACCATACACTTTATATGCGGATCCTAAAATATCCTACAATATAACACACATTCATAAGTTGGGTCTTCCAGGAAAGATTTACATAGGCTCTGTTGTCTTTTCTGAAATACATTTACTATTATTTGCATCGTTTTTAAAGGTTTTCTTGATTTTTCCCTTTAGCACAAACCTTCCTACATAAAACTATATATTAAATTGTATTTGCTGTGTTCACATTTTGTGCACTATTGCAAATAAACTAAAGAGCATCTATTTCTGCACAGCTGTGTTTGAATATATCACTTCCTGTTTTGTGAAATATTTCAGCCTGCGTGAAAGTTTGTCACGGTCCTGGGTCGTGTGACCCAATGTTTTTGAGTTTCATTGTATTTTGTTATTTATTTGTGTTCTAGTTTCATTTCAGCTTATCACTTTTGTACTGCTGCTCATTCCTGCCACTGTGCAATATCCCATCCCCCCCCCCCCGTCACATTCCTATTTAAGATTTTCTTTATTTAATCACTAGTGTGTACATATATTTATATATACATATATATATTTAGTCAGTTAACTGAAAATCTTTTTTTCTTTTACTACATCTTATTAATATTTTGCTCTTTACTATTTTTCTATTTATTTTTTATTATTTTATTTTTTTCTTCTACTGTACCATTCTGCTGAGCGACTATCATCTGCTCGTCAAATACATTTCATTGCGATGTTGACCCTGTGCTTACTTGCATATGACAAATAAAACTGAAAACTGAAACTGAAATTCTGTCATGCCAAGGTTGCAGTTATAGTTCATGGTTTATTGGGTTCCCCTTGTGTCTCACCCCTGTGATTAAGTCTCCCTTGTTGGTTAGTGTGTCTAATCTGTCATGTCTTTTATCTGCGTGGTTCATGTTGTCAAGTTCATGTCATGTCTGCATCCCGTCATGTTCTATGTGCTTAGTTTACACTTCGCCTGTGGTGTTATTATGATTTATCGTGTCAGCTGTTTCTTCATGTGTTTCCACCCTTGTGTTGTATTTAGTCTGTGTGTTTCCGTTCAGTCATCGTCAGGTCGTCTGTGTTACCACCCTCCACGTCTCGTCACAGTTATCATAGTAGTTATCATAGTATCATAGTAGTTGTCTTAGTTGAAGTCATAGTTGCAGTCATAGTTTTCTCAGCTTACTCATAGTTACCATAGTTTAGTTTTCCCAGTATATGTTTTGGTTTTCCCTAATTCTGCCTTGTGTCATGTTTTTGAGTATTAGCCCCCAAATAAAATATCGCCTTTGGTTCAAGTTTAATTCTGTCTCATCGCCTGTGTCCGCACTTGGATCCACTATTCAAACACACCGCACGGGGAACTGGGGAACTGCTCTCCTGAGCTGCAGCTTGTGTGTTTCTTCTTATCACTTACTTGGAGCCCACAGGTGTCTTTAAATTTATTAGCTTATGATTATAAAAGTTTTTCTGGTTTAACTTTTATAATAGTAATATGCCCACATTTTCACCACAGGAACATTAAGTTAAGATAATAGTAAAGATAACAAATGACTTAACTATTATATCACTTAATGTTCCTGTGGTGAAAACGTGGACATATTCTTTACTACATAAACATTAGGTCCTTGAATCATAAGGTATGAAACAAACAGTGCAAGTTCATATTTAGAGTGATTACATGACATGGAGTTCTAACAGAAGTACTCAATAATTATTGAATTTCTGAATTACTGAATTTCACATTAAATTATTTTGGCAGTCACAATAATTTGTTATGTTTTTCTCACTAGTCTGATGTGCAGAGATCCAGCAGATACAGGAGCCTAAACAGCAGGTAGCGACTAGGTTTCTTAAGACAAAGCATTTTTTAAATTAGTCTTATTGGGATAAAACGAACAAAATTAAAAAAGAAGTTTAATTAACATTGTAAAATCTATACACATACAAAAATTGAAAATTTTTATAAAACATAATCTAGTCCCTGACCTGGTTTGTTTCAGGCCACTTAAGCTTGAGGAACACAATCGTGGTGTTTGATCCAGGATTCAGTTCACTCGGCAGCTGAACACTCACTGTGCTGCTGGGAAGAGGCTCATTTGATATGTTCTATATTACCAGATAAACAAGAAGAAACACTGCATGTGAATGCTTGTAATAACACAAGGAAACTCTCCACTAAGGCTAATGGATATGAGTTTTATGTTGCAGAAAAACTAAAATAATGATCTGATGTGATGATTAGGAAAACAATTAAATTTACACTCACTCTGCTGCTGTCAGGAAGCCCATATGATATGTTCTATATTATTGGCACAATACCAAGAAAGAAGACAAACATTGCATGTGAATACCTGTAATAACACATTAAAAAGCTGCACTAAGGCTGATGAATATGAGTTTTGTGTTGCAGAAAAAGTAAAATAATGATCTGATCTGATGATTAGGAAAATAATTAAATGTAGTTTAGCATGTAATTTGGAACTAGATGACAAATCATTAGGATTCATAGTCATCACATGGTCAAGTTCATGGCATAAGTATACAACCTGTTTTGCTGCTTAGGGAAAATAAGGGAAAAAATAATCACTGTTCTCTATAGTACACATGTTGTAAACTACTGAATTTCCAATGTCAAATATTCTGTTCCGTTTTCTTTACAGTGATAATCCATATTTTAATATTTTAAAAAATCACCAGAAAACCAAAGTATGTATGCACATCATTTTAAAGCTACTTAAACCTCACCAGCAACTTAAAATGTCACTGTCACAGTAATTTCTAATTAATATGAAATCTGATTTTTTTTTTTTTTTTTCAAAATACCTCATTATCATTGATGTAAATTTCGAGGCCCTCAAAGGTACTATTGGATTCATACTGGAGGGCAACAACATTGTCAGAACTCAATGAAAAATTGGTCCCATTCATTTCTTCTTCCAATAGAAACCGTTCTAGGTCCTCAATGGCTCTGGTGGAAAAGGACAAGAAATTAGCATGCCGCATTTTGATGTCTTTCAATAATTTCTATACACTATAGACCTTCTTAAATAGCTTAAAATCTCCACTCTGTGTTGTACTTCTACATACATGATTGATCAAAGAGTTTTTACAAATAAGAACTCCAAGCAATTAATTATAAAAAAAAAAAAGTATGCTGTGATTTGGAATGAAACTGTTTACTTGATAGTGTCATCAAGGCTTCCATTTTCCAAAATGTTGTCTACATAGTTCATACAGCCACAGGAATGATCTGTAAAATAAAATAAATAAAACATGCACATTTTCACTGAATTCAAGTTAATTAAAAGTTCTACAGAATGAACCACAGTTTCATCTGAAAACTTAGGTACATTCTTATTTACTGTATTAAGCAAACACAAAGATGTGTGGATAAGAAATGTCAAACCAAAAGCATGGAAACAAGAGCTTACATCAATATTAAAGCACCCTACCTGTTTTCTTACAGTGATCAATGGCACTCTGATCTCTGCAGTCTTTTTTTTGAAGATGAGGACATGCAGAGGGTTGGTGTGACAGAAAAAACACCAGCCACCAGAGAAGCCAGCACTTCATCCTGTGAAGTGGAGAGGATTCATTTAAAACAGTATCTGTGCTTTACAACCAGTCAGGGGCTATGTCATGGAAGAAGTTCACACTTCATCTGAGCAAATACTGAATAATAACTTTTAATAACTTAATAATTCTTAATAATTCTTCATTCTTAATTTATTGTTTACGTCTGTTAGACCTTTTTTTATTTAACTGCAGTTTTTTTACTGTAAATTTCTAAATTTGTAAATTTTGTAAATCTTGTCAATTTTTGTCATGGCCCTGGGTTGTTAGACCCAGCGTTTTGTGTTTAACATGGGTATCATCTTACTGGTATCAGCTTTAATAGCTTTAATAAAAAAAAAATTATAGTAAAAAAAATAGTAAAGAACCAAATGATGACATTTGGCATGTTAGGTCAAATTTTATGTTTTATTTTTCCACTGAGGGATTTTTCCGCACATATATATTGTGGGTAATCATGACAACAGTTGGCAGTTTATATATTTTCTAACTGAGAGTTTGTGTCAAATATTTGGGTGAAAAAGCAGTTTGAATTATTCTGAATGAGTTTTGGTTCACAAAATTACATACATTAGTCTGCACAGTTTACATCATTTGAGAGAAATAATATGAAGCCTTAATATGTTGTCCAATGCTAAAGCAGCTGATCAGAGCACTGCTGATATCATCTCCACATGCTTCATCGTTTACGATTCATCATGACTGAACCAGAACTGGTAACCTAAATCATTATGTCATCTTTGTGATAAAGTCTAGACTTTATTTGATCTTTCAGGAACAAATGTCACATTTGGCAGTTTGTGACGATTCTCTTCTCTTTGTGATTACAGGAGCTGCTCTTAGAGACAAATAATCCTATATGCACTCTTTATGCTAAATTCACTTATTTGTTTTATTATTGGAGTAAATTTGTAATAATTCCCACATAAATTGGGGGGCATTCTTCTATGGTCACATTCGAGCAGATGCACAAACAACCTGCTGTGAGTCAGGACACACAACAGGATGTTATATAATATTTATATATTATTTGCATGTTGTTCCTAGAAAGTGCAATATCGAAATCAGCAGACCTGCCTCTCTACAATATTGATTTCATTGCTGTTAATAATCATTCAGAAAATAATTTCTAAATAGTAATAGGGTCGAGAGTTCTAGTCTTAGTGGAAACACAGGAAGAAATATTAGTTCCAAAGAAGAGAAACAGCAGGAAGTACAACGACAACAAGACACCTCAGGTATGCTAACCTTCAAAGTAAGGCCTAAAAAAGCCAAATTTTATAGAGTGTGTCCACTTATGCTACATCTCTTACACTACCACTACTAAAAATTATAATATTAATAATGGAATACCTGATGTTAAACATTATCACAATAAATGGACTGGTTCTTATATAGCACTTTTCTACTGTCACAGAGCACTGAAAGCACACAACATGCCTCATTCCCACCAGCCCTTTTTATATGTTTGAGTGTTTTCTATTGAACAATCAAACTCTGATGGATTCCTCAGAAAGCAACATGGCATTAGTATCTTGCCCAAGGACACTTGGTATGTAGACATAGCCGCCAGGGATTGAACCACCAACCAATCAAACTTCTAGTTAGTGGATGACCTGCTTTACATTTTTATATCTTCATATTACCGAATACATTTTTATGCAAGAAAAGTACAGAAAATTGAATTAGACCTTTCACATAAAGACAAAGCATAGCCTACCTTTGCATGGTGCAGAGTTCCTTTTATCTGAGCAGAATCAGGAGCACAGCTGATGTGCCAGCAGGGAAAAAACAAATGAGTAACTCTGAAAAGATTTTTTCGATCTTGTTAACATTTTATGTAAATTACTTTTTGAATAAAAAGGAGGAAGCATCAGGTGAGAGAAAACTAAAAATATATTCATCTGTTCTTCCATGGATACACCATTGACCAGCAAATACAGGCTGACATTAAATTAGTGAAACTTGCACTTAAAATTGCACTTAGCACTCGAAACTGTATTTAAATTCTATTGAAACATTCAACAGTAAATTGTCCTTTTAGCTGATAATTTTAATTTGATTTAATTCAAGCAATTTGTCATCAGAGGCCAGGTGTTGTAACTGCTTTGCCCCCCCCCCCCCAAAAAAAAAACAAAAAAAAACAAAAAAAAAACCAAACAAACTGAACATAAACTATGAAATTTCCATATTGTGATTTTCTTCCTGTTATCACAAGAATAGAAGTTAAAATTAAAGCCTGTAAGAGCTTGTAAAAAAACAAACAAAAAAAAAAAAAACTATCTCATGCCGTGTATTGGTTTATCATTTGCTTTTAAAATAATTATGAAAAAAATATTTCTATTTGTTTTTCTCTATTCTTTACATTGTAAATGATGAATAACAACAAAATGCCTGACTCTGATGCTAGGACAAAGACAGATCTGTGAGATATATGAACCTGGTACTTTTGTCATATAAACTTGAATTCAAGCCAACATCTCAAATCAGATGTACTTGTGTAGACCAACTATACATTTACTGACTGTGTGTTTGTTGATTTAAGCCCTGTGTCAGGCTGGTGACCTGTTCAGGGTGTACCTGGCTTCTCTCTCTATGGTAGCTGGGATAGGCTCAAGGTCACTCCTCCCCACCCACCCCCGCTACCACGCATCCCTGATGAGGATAAGAAGAAGAGAATGGACGGGAAAAAATGCATGCATATTATGTTGTTAAAGTTTTGTCAAGCTTTTGAACTGTTTGAGCTGCCATACCTGACCAGCTCCAGTCTTTGCTAATGGGAGATGAAAACACACCCTCAAAACGAGAGCTGCAGTTTTGTACGAGAATGAAAAGCTTTCAGAGACAATAGCCAACTGTGGCCACAAGATGGCAGTAATGTAAAGGCTGATTAATGCAAATATCTAAAAAGCCAAATACATGGGAACAACCCATTGCCTTTAATCATACAGACTTCAGCATATGCTAAAGTTCAAGCTGTGCAACAAGAGGGAAGAAAGGTGATTTTAAGTGACTTTGAATATGGCATAGCTGTTGGTGCCTGAGTAATTCAGGAACTGTATATCTACTGGGATGTTTACTTTGTGGAAAAAATATCCAGTGAGCATCAGTTCTCTGGAAGAAAGTGCCTTGTTGATAGCAGAGGACAGAGCAGAATGGAGCAATATTACATAATTACTGTTCTGTAATTATAAAACAAAAAGCTTTTTTAAATTCACAGAAAATGTCCCTTTTTTATATATTGTTCATGGACTGTAAAAAATCTTGAAATTAGATAGTCAAAAAACAGGAACTCCTCTGTCATTTAATTGTTTTTATAATACTAAATTAATTCCTGAGTGTAGTATTCGCTCGCTGAACTCGCTGAAAAGTCTTCAGCTAATCCAAAATGCTGCAGCAAGAGTCCTGACAGGGACTAGAAAGAGAGAGCATATTTCTCCTGTTTTGGCTTCCCTTCATTGGCTTCCTGTTAAATCCAGAATTGAATTCAAAGTCCTGCTCCTCACATACATGGTCTTAAATAATCAGGCCCCATCTTATCTTAATGACCTTGTGGTACCATATCACCCTATTAGAGCACTTCGCTCTCGCACTGCAGGCTTACTTGTTGTTCCTAGAGTATTTAAAAGTAGAATGGGAGGCAGAGCCTTCAGTTTTCAGGCCCCTCTTCTGTGGAACCAGCTTCCAGTTTGGATTTGGGAGACAGACACTATCTCTACTTTTAAGATTAGGCTTAAAACTTTCCTTTTTGCTAAAGCATATAGTTAGGGCTGGACCAGGTGACCCTGAGTCCTCCCTTAGTTATGCTGCAATAGACGTAGGCTGCCGGGGATTCCCATGATGCATTGAGTTTTTCCTTTCCAGTCACCTTTCTCACTCACTATGTGTTAATAGGCCTCTCTGCATTGAATCATATCTGTTATTAATCTCTGTCTCTCTTCCACAGCATGTCTTTATCCTGTCTTCCTTCTCTCTCCCCAACCAATCACAGCAGATGGCCCCGCCCCTCCCTGAGCCTGGTTCTGCCGGAGGTTTCTTCCTGTTAAAAGGGAGTTTTTCCTTCCCACTGTCGCCAAAGTGCTTGCTCACAGGGGGTCATATGGTTGTTGGGTTTTTCTCTGTAGCTATGAAGCGCCTTGAGGCGACTTTTGTTGTGATTTGGTGCTATATAAATAAAATTGAATTGAATTGAATTGAATAGTATAGAAGACAAGGAAGTCTGTATCCAGAGCAAAAGATTTAAAAATACAGTTAAATCTAAAATGTCTGCCATTCACATTTTCTAAAGCCGTCTGTTGGTCATATTGGAGTCTATGTTGGACCTATTCTGTTTGACACCCCTGCCTTACTCCATGGGCAATTCAATACCTTGAAAACACCTCATAATATGTTAGCCTTCAGGACAGTGTGTCCCAGGTGGAGGCCCTCTCAGCAGACGGTCCTCTCTCCCTTCCTTTTTAACCTCTACACATCAGACTTAAGATACAACACCTCTAACTGTGACCTCCAGAAGTTCTCTGATGATACAGTCATCACTGGATGTGTATCTCAGGGGAACGATCTGGAGTATAGGAAGGTCAGCAACAGACTTCATCATCTGGTAATTATTCATGGTTTGGACATCAAGGTTGTGGACAGGTGCAAATTCCTGTTCACCTTAACAGTAAACTGGACTGGTTAGATTCTTTCAAATTCTGTGCAAGAATGGCTCAGATCCATCCATCCATCCATCCATCCATCCATCCACAGCTGAACGGTAAGAACAAGATCCGGGCTATCAACACCTACGCCCTGCCTGTGATCTGGTACCCAGCTGGTATAATAAGTTGGCCAAAGGAGGAGATAGAAGCCACTGACATAAAGACAAGAAAGCTCCTGACCATGCATGGAGGGTTTCACCCCAGGTCCAGCACCCTGAGGCTGTACGCTAAGTGGAAGGAAGGGGGCCGGGGACTGGTGAGTGTCAGCACCACAGTCCAGGATGAGACAACGAACATCCAAGAATACATTGGGAAGATGGCCCCAACTGACCGAGTGCTCAGTGAATACCTCAGGCAGCAGAAACCCAAGAAAGAGGAGGGAGACGAGGAACCATCATGGAAGGACAGGCCCCTGCACGGTATGTACCACCGGCAGATAGAGGAGGTGGCTGATATCCAGAAATCCTACCAGTGGCTGGACAAAGCTGGACTGAAAGACAGCACAGAGGCACTAATCATGGCAGCACAAGAACAAGCTCTGAGCACAAGATCCATAGAGGCTGGGGTCTATCACACCAGGCAAGACCCCAGGTGCAGGCTGTGTAAAGATGCCCCTGAGACAATCCAGCACATAACAGCAGGATGCAAGATGCTAGCAGGCAAGGCATACATGGAACGCCATAACCAAGTGGCTGGCATAGTATACAGAAACATCTGTGCCGAATATGGCCGGAAGTTCCGAGGTCAAAATGGGAGATGCCCCCAAGGGTGGTGGAGAATGACCGAGCTAAGATCCTGTGGGACTTCCAGATACAGACGGACAAAATGGTGGTGGCTAACCAACCGGACATAGTGGTGGTAGACAAACAGAAGAAGACGGCCGTAGTGATCGATGTAGCAGTTCCGAATGACAGCAACATCAGGAAGAAGGAACACGAGAAGCTGGAGAAATACCAAGGGCTCAGAGAAGAGCTCGAGAGGATGTGGAGGGTGAAGGTAACGGTGGTCCCCGTGGTAATCGGAGCACTAGGTGCGGTGACTACCAAGCTAGGCGAGTGGCTCCAGCAGATCCCGGGAACAACATCGGAGATCTCTGTCCAGAAGAGTGCAGTCCTGGGAACAGCTAAGATACTGCGCAGGACCCTCAAGCTCCCAGGCCTCTGGTAGAGGACCCGAGCTTGAAGGATAAACCGCCCGCAGGGGCGTGCTGGGTGTTTTTGTTTTTACATATAATAAAGAAAAAGTTACAAACATCAGTGAGCAGTTCTGCCTGAGCGATCTCATGATTATGTGTTTAATGTTTAAAATACAGAAGTGATTCTGTGTGGTCTGTGGGAGGTATTTGTTTTAAACAAATGTTCTTTATGGGGGCAACATAATGACTGTTTGAACTTTAGCATCAGTCTGCTCTAAACTAGGTGTGTTAACAGGAATATTATTACATCCGAACAACAAACAAAGCAACATTTTTAGGTTTAATGCAGTTTTTATGAATTAGCAAAGGATTTACCAATGCATGTAGAAGCACAAACTGGCACAGAAAAAGTTTATATAAACTGAATGTCATAAAATAACTAATGACATTTCTGAAAATCTCAAATCAGGATTATGATCAAATATGCGATAAATACACAACTTAGCACAGTGGTGTGATCCACAAAACAATATCAAAATTTCTTAAAGCAGGAGGGTCAGCTACAGTTAAAACATTTATAAGAACAGATCTTTGTGTTTAATCTCATTGTTGCTGGTACTACGTGTTTCACTGCTCGTTGTAGTTTTAGGTCTTTCTCAGTGACATAATAATATAATTCAATAATAATTCAACTGTATTAGGTTACTGTTAGTGCATACACAGTAAAATAAACTTGTATGTGAAAGTGTACTGCATAAAAGAAGGTATGTTAATATGATGCACCATTTATTCTGAACAGTTTTCCTAAACTGGACTCTGTGAACAAAGATTAAAGTTTGTGTTAATCAATAGCATAAACATGATTACTATTTAAATAAGGTCCTATATGAGCTCTTACGTGAAAGTAAGTATATGCAACATCAGCTATTATCTAAATCTAATGTTTCCTCAGATCTCCATTGAAAAAGCCCAGCCCAGCCTTCATATTAAAGATTCAAGTCAACTTCCAAAAAGTGGAGGCAGAGGTGATCCATCCACCTGCTGAATGTCCTCTTAACAAAGCCTTCCCTTCCTTTCATTAGCAATGTTGCAGCTCACTGACCTCTTTAATGACCAACACGTAGTACTAAAATGAAGTATGCCCTTTATGTTACTTAAAATGTACAAAATGTTTAATTTTACTAAAAAACATTTTTATAAATCAATTTTGTCTGTCCATTTCTTATTCAGCATGAGGCTGTCGGGGTGCTAAAGCCTATCTTTCATAGGGCAGGATGAAGGGAACACAAAATTAGAAAATGTTATCATAACATTATACAATTTTTATAGTAAATTTTATTGTAAATGACTCTTTTGCAGCACTTTCTTCTCAGAGACCAGAGGACCATAAAAAACACTTTGAGAATCTATGTGGGTATTCCATATTTAATCAACAAAAAGTTCACATCCTGACCCTTCAGAATCAGCTGGCTTTTTCTTATTGTACAATAACATTTGCACATTTATTCAAGGAATTCAAAAGTTAACTTTAATGCTAAGACAATATTCAGAGTTACAAGGCCACAGTACATAAGTGTGGGTAAAAAATGTTGTGTTTTTTCTTTCTTTTAAAATTCTGGAGCCCTCAGTTCTTTATCCTATAGCCAACTCTGAGCATCTTTATCTGTGACACATGATAGTATTATTAGCCTAACTGCACCAAGTTAATGTCTATGATATACTTTAACCAGAATAGGTTATATGTGAGGTCTCAAGTTTACCTTAACTTTGTTAAAAGGCTAATCTTGATGAGTACCTTCAACAGAGACACACATAGTTGCAGACTGTACTGACCTTGCAGTGAGTTCAGGATGCAGAAGAGGTAGAGGCCAGGAGTGGTCAGTTGTCCAAATGAGAAGAAGACCAGGCTCCAGGGAAAGCCAAGCAGAATGCCAACTCCCAGCAGGGGACAAATGCTTTGCATGACTCTTTTGGATTCAGTCTGTCCAAAATAATTTAACAAATACAGAATGAAACATAACACAGCATGTTCTAGATGACCTGAAACTAACAGAGTCCTCGAATTACACTTTAAGAGTGTCCACAAAAACTATTCGGTTTGTTTGAAATTGGGTTCTCTGGACTCTTTTGCTCACTTATAGAGCGTGTGTATAATAGAAACTAAATTTTAAGTAGTGATGGTAAAATATTACAAGTACATAACATTCTTTTTTTTTTTAAAGACAACCATTATAGAGTATTCGTATCAAGTAAAAAGAGGATAGAAATCTGAAATTTAAAAAAAAGAGGAAGAGGAAAAAGAGATTTTGGTAAGATCTGACTCACCTAGACTTAAAGATTATTTTAAAAAGATGAGAAAATTACCTCTCTGCTTTGTCCAACACTGAAAACATATTTGATTGTCACCCCAAACATAATCATGTTAAACAGAAACACAATCACGAGCAGTCCCACTGTAGTCACCATTTTCACGTCAGCATTGGTAATATAGCACCTACAAAGAAATGAAATAGATGATGATAAAAATGTCGCACACTGAAAGGTGAAAGAGGCTTTCTGTTAAAAAGATGTAGGTGAGTCAGTGTACTAACTTAAACAACTTAGATTCTTTTTTCTTCTAAACATGGAAATAAACAGAAATTCTAATGCACGTGCAAAAGAGTTAATAAATATAAATTAAGTTTATTTTCATGCATCCAAATTTTCTTACATTGGAGTTTAATGGGAGCTAGAGATACTGACAAAAATGAAATCAAAATATTTTTTTAGATGTTACATGTTGGCAAATTCATTCCTTACATTGCAGTTTTGTTGACATTATATGTATCCACAGAGACAGGACCATAAAAGCTTCTGTCTATGATCAGCACCACTGACACAATGACTGCAGGAACACCTGAAACATGCAAACTGAGCAGTCAGCCACAGTTTACAGTCTGATAAAGAGAACTTCCTGTTTGAAGTACTCAACTCACCCCATCCCACCACACTGAGTTTGAGCAGGTATCTGCTGACATAGATGTCAAAGACTTTGACTACGAGAAGGTAGAGGTGGAATCCCTCCAAGGCCATCCAGCTGAAAGTGGCCAGCAGGAAGTAGTGAAGAGCAAGAGCCATGTATAAACAGGGCCCAGCAGAGGACACTGCTGCCACTGTGGAATTCAGCAGGAAGTGCAGGTTGAGGAGGATCAGGGCGATCACGAGGTTGATGTGGACCTTCATAAAGACACCTTCTCTGACTTTTCTGGCAAATACAGGAGATGTGATTCACAGTAAGTCACAACGTTCATGTAGATTATTTGGTCATATCCTGTTTGGAATAAAATTGATCCAAATCCAGTCAGAGATAAAAGAATATATAATAAAAATATGGATAAAAAGCTTCGACATTTCTTTCAAGATGAAGAGAGACGATGGGATAAGGGAAAAAGGATATTTAATTGACAAAAAAACTGGGCAAGACTTGGAAGACGAGAGCAGATGCTGAAGAAATCATGGGAGCAGGACAGGAGGATGCTACTAAAAATGTGGAGGCCCGGAGGATTAATGTTTAAAGAATGTCATCAAGCAAAAAATGAATAATTACCTGTTTGTGATGAAGAGCAAAACAGTGATGACCAGGGTAAAAGACCAGAGAGAGACTGCAGCCAATCAGAGAAATGTATGTTAAATTCTCCTGTTCTTTAGGTGATGGGGAAGCAGGCACCTGTGAAGAAAATGCACTTTCACATCATTTTGCAGCATTTCCATTAACAATACTTTAAATTAAAAACAAAAAAGGAAATGCATGTCACAGGACAGTTTAATAGAATACAATAAGCAGGAGACAGACAGGTGAACACTGCACTGGTCAAATACAGTCTTGTTTTTCCATGTTGAATATTTTTTACAGATCATCAGCCAATCTTTGGCAGCAGAAATTTAAAATGAAAACAGACTCATTTTTTTTTTCAGCAAGTCAGAAACATTGTAAAGAGCAAATGTAAATTAAAACGGAACAGATAATGTGGGGACAGGTTAATGAACCAAAGAACAGTGAGTGAAAACAGATGGCAGAAACAAGAGTTATCAAGGTGGCATTTGTAGCTGGGAAAAATGGACATGTGTAGATTTTTTTTTGTGGCATGTGCTGGTAGTATCACGAATGACACAGAGGTAGGCAAGGCACACCCAATGCAGCTACATTTTGAACATTTTTAGTAAGAGACAGCTGTTTTTGAAGCTTTTGGAGGTTTTTCAAAGTTTTTCTTTCAATATTGGAAAGAAATTCCAATATTGAATTTCCACTAATTTTCAGTCTGGCTCTTGTACCTTGCACCTGGAAGTTTTTTTGTGTTTGTGAAGTCACTTAACACTAACCTATCAATCACTAACGTATAAAAAGGGCACCTAATTCAAGATACAAACCAGTGTTGTTTCTTTAGCTGAAACTACGATTGTTTCCATCTACTGTTTGCCAAAGCTTCATGAGAAATGGTCTCATTAGACAGCAGAAGCCCTTTTTGACAAAAGACTGAGGTACAGCAAATTACAGAAAAATTGGACTGAAACAGTGGCAATATGTCTGATAGAGTCATGAAGGTTCTTGTTTGGTTTTCTGGCATGGAAGTCAGGAGAGACGTAGAACAGTGAATGTCTGCAACATCTGTATGCCATGGTGGGGGCTCTGTCATGTGGTGAAGGGAGTTTTATCAGAATTTATGTAATTATGAACACAGAAAAGTACTGTCCAATTTTGATCGACCATGCAATACCATCTTGTGAGCTTCTGATTGACAAATGTTTAAATTTCAGCATGGAAATTATCCCAAAGATACTATTACTGCAGTTAAAGAACACGTGTATAGAAAAACACACAAGAACTCAATATTATTCAAGCAAGGATGGGATCGTCTTCACAGAAAACAAAAGGCAGTCAACATCCAAAGAAAAGCTTTGGAAGTGCTTTAAGAAACCTGAATAACTTTTCCTGAAGAGTACTTAAAGAAATGATAAGAACATTTGTCTAAGCGAGCTCAGGCTTTGCCAAAGAAACAAAGCCAGTCAAGAAACATGTCCCTACAATAAATCATCCTCAATATTGATATGTTTTTTTTTCTTACATTTTCATGTATTTATATTATACTGATATAATGTATCACTAAAATATAAACAGTGATATATATAAATATTACAGTGAGATATGTATATATGTATGTATGTATATATATATATAAAAACACCCAGCACGCCCCTGCGGGGCGGTTTTATCCTTCAAGCTCGGGTCCTCTACCAGAGGCCTGGGAGCTTGAGGGTCCTGCGCAGTATCTTAGCTGTTCCCAGGACTGCGCTCTTCTGGACAGAGATCTCCGATGTTGTTCCCGGGATCTGCTGGAGCCACTCGCCTAGCTTGGGAGTCACCGCACCTAGTGCTCCGATATATATATATATATATATATATATATATCACGCTCACACACGTATGTATGTATATACATATTACTAGATAAAAATAAAAAAAGTTGATTCCAAATTCCTTTGGAAAAATAAGCCCCCACGTATAAGCTTAAAAACACTACAAAAGACCAAGGATAAAGGAGGATTAGAACTACCTAACTTTCAGCACTACTTCTTAGCCAACAGGCTTCAGTTTATCTCAGGATGGCAAAAACATACCCTCTTAGATGAACCTTGGCTAGATGTAGAACAAGCACTTTGCAATAATCTAGAGATTTCAAATCTACCATTTATTAGCTCAAACATCCAACGACATGAATGCTTCAAAAGCATCAACATCAGCTCCTCTCTGACAGCATGGTGGGAGTTTCTGAAGTTGACAGAGTCTTCATTAATCCCATGCAAACGTACACCTATCTGGAACAACCCTGACATATTACAAAACAATAATATGATAAACTTTTCAGATTGGAGTGGTAAAGGAATCAAATATTTAGAACATATACTAGAAGGAACAGAATTTATTTCATTTGACAGACTAGTTACACAATATGGGATCAGCAAGAAAAGATTTTTAGAATATCAGCAAATTAAATCCATAGTAAAAAAGAGATTTAAACCGGGTCAAGATGAACTACAAACACCACCAAGTGTGGTTCAATTTCTGACTCTTAAAACCCCCAAATTACTGTCCAAAATATACAGAATGCTTTCTAAAATAGATGAATCAATATCACTTCCTATTGCAAAATGGGAAGCGGATTTATCAGTTAACTTAGACCAAAACTTCTGGTCTCAGATTTGTTCAAAAACCTTTCATCTAATTAGAAATCCCAGTCTTCAATTAATTCAATACAAAATACTACATAGAGTGCACTATACAGGTCATCGGATGTTCAAGATGGGCTTTACATCTACCAACAACTGCTCACACTGCCAAACCAATTCACCGGACAATTATATCCACGCTCTTTGGTTCTGTCCACCAGTTCAGAAGTTTTGGCGCGAGATATGTGAAGACTTATCAAAGTGTCTGAAATGTAACATTCCAACTTCCCCTTTAGTATGTTTGTTGGGCAGCTTAGATAATGTCACTACGGAAAAGAATATAGCCCATATGGTTTTCACTGCCCTATGCATAGCCAAGAAAACAGTCCTCATGAACTGGAAAAATAAAAATAATCTTAATTTTAACCAATATAGAAATTATCTATTAGATCACATTAGTCTTAATACAGCCTCTGCCACCACATCAGATCAATTGCTCTGGGCTCCTTTGATCAGCTCCATCACCTAGTGGGGGTGGGGGGTCATAGTTTGGTCCCACCTTCACTGTTGTGATAGGTGTGGGGGTAGGGACAGGCTTAGGGCATTGGGGGGTTCCCCAGGAGCATCTTCCTTGGGGGGCTCAACCCGGGGTAGCGGTCATGGCCAATTAAGGGCTCTGTTGGCTCTCGGGTGACGGTTCCTCGTGGCTGCGTGCAGCGGGGCTAGGGGAGGGTCTGTGCTGACGGACGTGGGTTACTGACCTGGTAGCCTGGCTGCCCCTGGGTGGGCCCGGGATGGGCGTGAGGTTCTGGGGGCGTTCCGTCTCTGGGCTGGGGCCCTGGCCGGGCCTCAGGGGCCTGGGTCCTGGTTGGTGTGTTGCCGGGGTTGTGGGCGGGTGGGTGTATGGGGGCCCAGCCCTGGCGCAGGGTGCCGCCGGTGCATCGAGCCACCTGGGGGGCTCTTCAACTGGTGGGGGAGGTTGTCACATCTTGCAGGAGCTTTCCTCTCTTCGGGAACTCTCTCTGCAGGAGGGGGAGATACAGGAGAGGTGGAGGAAGCTCTCAGCCTGGGCGTCTATTGTCCTGTGTAGTCTGGAAGATGAGTGGATGATGG
This sequence comes from Oreochromis niloticus, assembly GCF_001858045.2. Lineage (NCBI taxonomy): Eukaryota > Metazoa > Chordata > Actinopteri > Cichliformes > Cichlidae > Oreochromis > Oreochromis niloticus. The sequence goes on from NC_031965.2 coordinate 36,249,000, forward strand.
GGTGGGTGTAGTTTTCTCTGTGGTGGGGTCGGGTGGACTGTCCCGGGCTCTGTGGGGCTGGGCGGCGCTGCTGCACTTGGCCCCGGTCCGGATGGGCCTGGGCCCCCTTTCCCTGGCGGGTTGCAGAGTATGGGGGTGCCTACTGGGGTCAGCGGGGGAGCTGGCCCCAGGGAGGGGTCACTTGCCCCTCCCTTCCTTCCCTCCCCATCTCCAGCTGCCTCCCTCTTCTCGCTCCACCACAGTCACCCACACATGCAGGGCCTTGGGGTAGGGGTGTGTCACCAGGGTGCAGGGGAGGCATCCCCCCCTCTGTCCCCTTCTGGCTGCCTCTGCCTCAATTTTATCCCACAACTTAGACATTCACATTACTCACACTCTCATTACACATACATATAGGATCTTGGGGGTGGGCACGCCACACAGAATCCAAATTACCATCAGGGTGTACACCTCACCCCTGGCGTCGTTGCCCACCTCTCAATTTTAAATACACGTAGACATTGAGGGCTAGCAGGAGGGGCTATGCGCCTACCTGCTGCTTTGGCAGGTAGCTCCATGCCCTCCTGGGTTTTAAATGCACCTTAGAACACACATACATCAACACTACATATGAGCGGGTGGAGGGAGGTTTGGAGTCTTCACACACCCCCGTTCTCTGCGGCCTGCTGGAGCGGGGGGGCTAGGAGGAGGAGTTGGCCGTCCGACTGGGGTCTGGAATGTGGGGCCTCCCTGCTGCTGCGGAGTCGGGGCGGTCTGCTTCTCCCCACCGCAGGGAAAAGGGTAACACCACCTGGGTCTGGGTGCAGTTTCCCCCTCCAGGGGCAAGGGTACCCGGACCCAGTTCTTAGAGTACGCTTGGGGAGAGTGATTGTGTGTACAGCGTCTCTTTATGTCTGTCTCCGCGTTGGTCGAGTGTGGAATAATTGCCTATGAGAGCATGAGGGTGGGAATGGATGTTTGTATCTGTGTGTGCCTGTATGTCTGTGTCTATATGTCAGGTTGGGTATCAGACGCCACCTCTCTGGGGACATCTCAGGCCCTCCAAGGTTTGGAGGCCTATCTCCCCCACCACTTCCCCTGCCGGTGGTGGACGCCCTCAGACATCGGTGCGTTGGTGGTTCTCTGTGTCCGGGGGTGGGCGCCCAGGTACACACCGGCTCACTCCTTGGCGGCTGCTTATCGGGGCCTGGAGCCTGGGGCTCGCTCGGGCCACTTCGGAGGCGGGGTGCCCTCGGCCTCTCGGCCCGGGGCTCGGTCACTCAGGCACAGCTGGCTGCCAGCGGAGCTCACGGGCACGTCACTGCAGCCCCCCCTGGCTTCTGCTCCGCGGCTGCTGAATGACCCCTCATCTGGGACTCTCCTCAGCTCTTTCTGGGATAGTGACGCGGCTGCCCCTCTGTTGGTCTTCCTTGGTCTCTTGTGTTCTGGGGGCCTCTGGACGTCTGGAGTTTTGATCTCCTCCATACCTGCTTCATGCCCTGGAGGACGGGGCAGTGGCCCCCCACACCCTCTAGCAGATCATTACATGAAGGAACCTTTTAAAAACAAGCGCGTCCATGCTCACAGGTGTACACACAGGTGATCACACACAAACTACACCCTTTTTGGCTCTTACCTCAAAGCACACTGTGCGCTGTCGATCTTACGGGCTGCACAATAATGTCTAACATTTAGTATTTACTGTCATATTCCCATAGATCATTGTGATGTTGTTTATTACTCTCGTGTTCTTCTGCTTGTTTTCTCTTTCTTTCTCAACAGGTGAACCAGATGATCAATATATGTATTTTTTTTGTCTGCTTATTTTGTTGGTTTTTGGTTTTTTGCCCTTTTTCCCCGTCCCTCTTCCCCGCTGTTTTTCTTTCCCTCTTTCTTTCTCCCCTTTCTTTCCCCCAGTTAAGTCTGTCCCGTATTCAGCAAGTGAAAATAAAATAAACAATAAAAGGTGAATCAAATGGACCATTACGGCAAGGCTGGGATGGTCAATTTGGTAAAGTAAATCCGTTGGGCATCTTTCTTCGCCTTTAGACAATAATTCTGATGGCAAAAGAGCCAAACGGGACAGGTTAAAAAAAAAAAAAAAAAAAAAAAAAAGTTGATTCCTACCATGAGCAGCACACCAAAGTATGTTAGATGGTCACAGGAACAGGAGACATTATTCTGACCATATGTCCATAGGGTAATGCATCCATCCTCACTAAAATCTGGTAAATACAACAAAGAGATCCATTATGCATAAGATACTCTGCATCCAGATTAGTTCAGCTCACTTTTCTGATCTGGAGAAAAACCACAAACAACAATGACTCTATTTTACAAAGTAAATATCTGTTTTAGACACTATTAATGGCAGATGTGAAGCTTGGTTACTCACTGTGTGTTGAGAAGTTAAAGAACTGACATGAGAGTTCTTGGGTTTCCTATGGCACAGAATGTTTTAATATTATACACATCAAATTTTTAGTAACTTTAGTTGAGCAAAATATAATATATATTATATAACATGACAGCATTAAGAGGCACACCTCAAGTAAATGATAAAATTAAGTACTAGCTACATTTATTTGCTTGGCAAGATTCATGGTGATGTTGACACGCTGCTGCAGTCCTGATATGTTCTTGCTCTCCACACTCAGGCCAACCAGTCTTCCATCATATATTTTATATGGGGATCCTAAAATATCCTACAATATAACAAACATTCATCATTTTGTATTTCCAGGAAAGATTTATGTAAGATTTGATGTCTAATCTGTAACCACTTTAGTTTAATTTGTTTTGTCAATAAAAACTTGTGGTGATTTTTCCCTTTTGTATTAACTGTCTAAAAATGTATACAGTATTACATTTTATTTACTGCATTCACATTTTCTGAATGCAACGACCTAAAGATCATCTATTTATGCACAATTCTGTTTCTAGTGTGTTTCCTCTCATCACTAAAATTAGAGCAGTTCCCACAGCTTTGGATTTACTAGCTTACTATTATAAAAGTTAAAGAACTAACACACAGCAGGTCACATGATCAGCATTTTAAAATAAATAAATAACTTCACTATTATTTCACTTAACTCCTGTAGTGAAAACATGAACATGTTCTTTAATACTTAAACATTCAAAAATCATAAAGTATGTATTTTGGAACAAACTCATAATTCAAAAGCTCTGTATGTAAATTAGTGTTTGTAGTTTAGTGTTGAATTTGTTCAACACTCACAATAGTTTCTTATATTATAGTATATTATATATAATAAAATAGTAGATAAAACTGATATTTTCAGTTCTGCTGCTAAAGCATTCCCAGCAAGTTAAAATATCAGTACCACAGTAATTCTGAATAACTCTGAAATCTGATTTTTTTAAATACCTCATTAGCACTGGCATAAATGTTGAGGCCTTCAAAGGAACCAGTGGGTTTATACACAAGGGCAACAACATTGTCAGAACTCATTGATGAAACAGTTCCGTTTATTTCTTCTTCCTCTAGAAACTCTTCTAGCTGCATAATTGCTCTTGTGAAAAAGGACAAGAAAATATTAGGATGCCTCATTATGATGTAAAGTCTTCTGTTAATTTCACATCACAACCTGTCTTAAATACCTTAAAATCTCAACTCTCTGTCTTTCACTCTTACATGCATGTTTGATCAAAGAGTTTTAAAATAATATAAAACTCCAAAAGGGTAAAAGAAAAAAAGTATGCTGTGATTTGGAATGAAACTGTTTACTTGATAGCATCGTCAAGGCTTCCATTTTTAAGAATGTTGTCTACATAGTTCATACAGCAACAGGAATCATCAGTGAAATAAAATAAATAAAACATATGCACATTTTCCCTAAAATTAGGTTAATAAAGTCCTACAGAATCTGTCACATTTTCATCTGAAAACTTTGTTACATTCTGATTTACTGTATCACTGAAGAACAAAGATGTGTGGGTGAGTCTTAGGTCAATATTAAAGTATTCTACCTTTATTCTGACACTGATCCTTGCAGGAAAATCCTAATTTTTTATCTTTCATTGTGTTCCAGTCTGTTTTTGTAGGATTGCATGCAGAGGGTTGGTGTGAGAGAAAAACAGCAGCCACCAGAGAAGCCAGCACTTCATCCTGTGAAGTGGAGAGGATTAATTTCAAACAGTATCTGTGCTTTACAACCAATCATAGACTTTGTCACAGAAGAAGCTAATTCTTTGTCATAGCAAATACTGCCTGATGAGGTTTAAGTTTTATTAAGATATTATAGAAGATAAAACTTTTTAATTTAAGAGACAAATTTGTGAAAGGTCTGTGGGTTTTAAGAACAGCGTAAATTTAATCCTAAACAGTACTGATGTGGCAACACCAGCAACAACAATCTCCTTCTTCTTCTTTCACCTGTATCCTTTAGGAGTCGCCAAAATCGATCATCTTCCTCCATCTTACCCAGTCTGTAGCATCCTTCTCTGTTACACCAACCCTCTGCATGTCTTACTTCACTACATCGATGAACCTCCCCTGAGGTCTTCTTCTTTACTCTCTCCCTAGCAGCTCCATGTTCAACCTCCTTTGTGCAATATATCCACTATCCCTCCACATGTCCAAACTATCCCAGCCTTGCCTCTCTAACTTTGTCTCCAAAGGGCTCACACTGGACTGTCCCAGTGATAGATCTGCTTATACTCTAGTCAGTCTGGTCACTCCCAATGAAAATCGTAACAGTTTCAACTCTGCCTCCTGTCATTTTGCTAGTGCCCCCAAACTATACATCATATCTAGTCACACTACCATCTTGTAAACCTTCAGTTTCACTCTCGGTGCTATTGATCTATTGCACTAGTACTGCTCCTGACGGTGCAGAAGCAGCACGCTGACAGCTAACCTGTCGGTTAATTTGGCACATTTTACTGCGTTATTTCTTCATTCTTTTTCTTTCTTTTTTAAACTTTTCAGCTTTTCTTTGCCCATCTGTATCACCTACATACTAAACTCTTTTCTACAAGGTGCACAAGCACATAGGGACGGTAGAGTTGGACAATCCAGTGTCCGTAATGAAAGGGAACAAACTGTCTGCTGTCAGTGCTCACAGGGCCTGTGTAAAAATGTTGTCAACGAAAAATATATTGATCCATCGGCCCACACGTGCGTTAGTAGCCCCTAAGAATACTGTAGATCTGAGGCCACACATCTCAGCAGCAACTGCACGTCCATCCCACCACGATGACCCCAGATGGGGCGCCCACGACCAAAGGGTGGTAGAGAACCAGGGGACACCGGTAGCCAAAGGCCAGTCACCCTGACATGAGCAGAGAACAGGGCTAGAGGTGCCCAAGTACCACCTGGTACGAAGCAGAGACAACCCCCAACATGCCAGCCCAGACCACCACCCACTGATCAAAAGACATTTCTTTGAACACGAGTGTAATATTTTTTTTGTTGTTCTATCTCAGGAATACTTCCTGATGCCAATCAGGAAGTACTGATGAACACTGACTTCTATCGGTCACAGTGAAAAGACTTGAACAAACAACCTGTTGTGAATCAACAACAGGTGACTCACAAAATATTACATAATGTTATGTTATTTACATTTATTTATGAAAACAGCAGACCTGCTCACACGACAAGATATCACTCATTGCTGTATAATATAATATGATATACTGGGCTTTGCAAGGTTATATTATATTATATCATTTTTGATATACAAACCTTTTCCACATCATCACTGTGAAATATTGCAAAATACATTTTTAAGAAATAAATTCCAAAAAAATGCCTGATGTAGCAAATATGGTACAAATGAAAACTCACATATGCAAATTAAATTTTATTTCTTTTTCAAATCTTTTTCCTGAGGTTCAATAAACAGTCCATTTTCAAAAACCTTCAAAAACAATTTTCTGGTAATGATTTAATTCAGGATTTAAATGGATAATATAATTTAAAACATGCGTGTAATCCAATGTTTAACAACATTTGCACAAACAATTGCAAAAATATGTTGCTTTCAAAAGTATCTATGGCTGAAAAAAATAAGACAAATACCCACAACATTTACATCTGAACATATCTGAAATTAATAGTTTTTTCAAACAATAATATTAAAACTGTAATATTAGCATCAATACAGAAAGCTCATCTAGATCACAAACACAAAGACAGCAAAAGCATAGCCTACCTTTGCATGTTGTTGAGTCCCGGTTAAAATGATTTTATATGAGAAAAGTGCAGAACACAGCTGATGTGACAGCAGGAAAAAAGCAAATGAAAAACCCTGGAAATATTTGTTGGAGCTTGTTGCCATTTCATGTAAATTACTTTTTGAATAAGAAAACAGGAAACATGCTGAGAACTAAAAAATCACTCATCTCTTCCTCTACTGAATCACCACTGAGTGTACAGCAAATACAGACTGACATTTAATTGTTGTAAAAACATTTCCCTGAGTTGTGGACACTGTAGATATATTTTGTTCACACATTCAGCACTAAGTTATCTTTTTAGATGCTAATTCATTCTGAAATTGAAAGCAATTTATCATCACAGGCCAACTGGATTATGTCACTGCAATGACCAACAGATGGCAGTAGTGCATTAAAGAAACCAAACAAATCCCCAGCAGGTTGAACATTATCTACAGAATCTCATAGTTTTGTGTATATTGTAATTTTCCTCTTGTAATTAAAACAATAAAAGTATTGCATACTATGAACTTTTTTTTCATAAACATACAAATGAATTAACACATTTTTTTTAATTTTTTCATTGTGTTACTTTTCTGGTATGAAAACAAAGTTCCTGAGTCTGATGCCAGGCCAGAGACAAGGTTGTGGTGAGAGATGTATGAACCTGGTATTGTTATCATATGAACTTGAATTAAAGCCACCAACTCAAGTCTAATGTAGATTTATACAACATCTATATATTTGTGTATTTGTGGCACTTCATGTCTGTCTGTTGGCAGGTTTACTGGCTCATCATGCAGGTGTCCATTCTGGCCCTCACGGTATAGAGACAATGAAAAACACTACAGTGGGAAAAATGTGATCATATTGAGTACACTAGACTCTTTCTACATTTTAAATTTTACATGTACACTGTGTACATTCAGGTCTTAAAACTGCATGTATAGTACATATATAATGACATATAACCTGTTTTTATTACTGGAATACAGTAAATAGAATAACAGAATGACACACTACAGTGTTTCTGATAAATTTCTGTAATCTATACAAAAGCATAGCACAAAATAATGTATATCCAAAACACTATTAGTATATATTGCAGTGCTATCAATGCCTTTATAAACCATTGTGTTTTGAGTGTTTCGGTTTTCTTGTTGGGAGACAAATGCTGCCCGTGTCCCAAAAATTTGGATTTTTGTGTGTTTGGTTAGTTGATGTGAACATAGCATAGCTCACCTTCAGTCTGTAATGTAAGCAGTATGTAATGGCTGCTCACCTGGAGAAAGAAAGAGCAGTGAACCATGACTCACACAGAGCAGGTGTTCATCAAAACAAACAAACAAACAAACACAAAAGCTGTGACAACGCAAATTTTCTATTAGTGAAATCAGAAAAGGGAGCTACAGACAATAATAATAACGTGGATATTCCCAAGATGCAAAATTCTTTTTTGCATCTTCTGCTTATGTTTCTTTAAATTTTCACCAAGCTGGATGAAAATTTTTAGCATTTTTTTTTTAGCACTTTTTAGAACTTTTCTCAAAACTTAAATAAAGCACTTAAGTCTAACAGAGTAACTTTTTTCAAATACTGTGTTCATTTAACAAATTTGAAGTACTTGTGCTTTTTTTTTAGATTTTGAATGATGAAACTCTCCTGAGTGGAACTGCTCCAATTTAAATTCACAAACAACAACAACAATAATGTAGTCACGTTTTTTTTTATCTCAGTGTATCAATTACATGACTTTTACTTGTGTGATTTTTACAGTGTGGAATTAATATTTCTTTTTAATTTATGAGTGTATTAACTAATGTATAAGGTCAAAGAAATCATGCAAAGCCCCTAATTACCACTCATGCCCATGATGAGTGTATGTACTTATGACCACAACTGTAAATACTCTCAACATAGCTTACAGTAAAAAGTGTTTGCAAGAGTCAACTTGAATTTACTATGTGCTGATTTGTATGGGCTGACGTTCAAATTCTGAGGAAATAATCCTTTACAAACATTGTGCAAAGTGTCTGAAAACATTACCTCTTCCCATGTAAAGACCTCTAGCTAAAAGTTCACTCAGCTGTTTTGCTGCACTATCCTGCAATATCAAGCACTGCATAAATGACATATTCTTAAAAAAATCAAGACCCTATAAACCCTTATGTTTGTATTTAGAAGTGGTTAAAGTGTTTATATGTTTAACCGGAGACATTCAGCAGGGAGGTGTTTCCTCTTGTCCTAGATTGGATCCATTGATAGGGACATCTCTGTCTAAGCAACCTCTCTGACTGATGACAGGTGCTTTCATCTCACCTGAGTCCATCTTGACAGCTTATCAGTCACCTTTTTAGTTTCTAAACAAAACAAAGTTTGTTCTTTTTTTGTTAACTTTTAACAATAGCAGAAATTCTGTGGAATTATATTCAAGTACTGTTACTGAACGGAACTTACAATAACAATGATGTCACATTGATTGATGACTGAGTTTTTAGAAGTTTATAGTCACCTTATGAGTGTTTTACGTCGCATATCTTATAATTACTAGAGAGTATGTATGTGTTTGTGTGTCTAATGTAGTCGATTATCTCGTTTTTCGTGGAAAACCACATCAGTCCGACTAATAAGAGCGTCAATTTTAGGTCAGATAAGCTAATACCGGAAATGTGTTGCCTTCAAAATAATCGTCATTAATAGAAAATCGTGGAGTTAGGAGGTAGGCTACATTTCCCCTTGATGCCTATATCAAATGTTTATCAAATTTATCAAATAAGTGCACCTTAAAAAAGTATGTCCTTACTCAGCAGTAGATAGTTGTCACTCTTTCTCTAAATACCATCAGAGTGCCTTAGACTGAATTCTGTATTTTTACAACGGACCCAAGATCTCATGTTAATTAATGTGTGCTATTTGTGCCATTTTTGGATAAGCCAAAAAATGAGTTAATTCGTTTGCTGCTTAATATTCCTTTTGGTGGTTAAGATGAAATATTAATATGAAAATAAATGAGAAAAATGGGAGAATTTAAGTTTTGCATCCTCGTTTACAGACCCCTCCCCACAGGCAAGCTACTATGCGTTTATTTTGAAAAGCACGGCAGGAAAACGCCGTTAGCGTGATCCAGGTGCAGTAACAGCAGGATCTGAGGACCATTGTCCGTCCCGGTCCCGGAGGGTGACAACACGGGACCCGTTTCAGGACAGGACTGAGAGCAACTAACAAAGTACCGGGCTCCCGAGAACATTTCCTCCGAGAAAAGGGAAAACTGGATATTTAAAGGGCAAAGAAACCGTCTTATATGTGTTTTTAAAGGACAGGTCCCGATCTGAAACATTCATATTCGACTGTTTATTTCTTGCAGCTGCTGCTGAAGGAATCGGTCAAGTGTGCTGAACTTTGGACTTTGCAACTTTGCTGCTCTGGTTAAATTCAGCTGCACTATTTTGGGCATTATTATCACGAGACGCGGTTATTAGCTCACCGGATCCGGACATGTTCGCAGTAAAATTAATGTCAAGCTTTCCTGTGGTAAACACAGTTTCTTGAGAGTGGTCATTGCTGGTTCTTTTTTTGAAGTGCACGTTGGAGGTTACTAATTAAGGAGCGACTTTGATTTAAATTAAATGAGGCGTGGGCTCTCGTGGGCAACTCCCGCTTCTGATAAGAGCTCAGTCCGCGAAGGAAGGTGACACTCGCTGCCAGCGGTGTAAAAAACTTGGAGGAGTGAAGCTGTGTGCACTCACGGGAACATTTTGCTTACTTTTAACTGTATCAGGGATGGAGCTCTTCGGTAGTTCGCAGATGCGCTCTTGAAGATTGCTGCAGACTGTAGGGACTAGTTTACTAAAGTTTGGGTTGTTTTTACGGCACAAACCAGCGAGTAAAACACGACTGAGAGATCTTTTTGAACCCTTGGGATCGAACTACAACGAAGGAGCTCCCCTCGAGCCCGCACCATGGCCACTAGCTCGCGGGACAGCTGCTTCTGGTTGCTCTGGAGACGCACCCTCCTCGCGCTTTGGCTGTGCGCTGTAGGAGCGCGTGCAGCGGAAGAGAGCGCGTTTAACACAGAGGTAAGACGGCACAGAAGATGTGAGAGGCTTTGGGCGCCTTTAGGCATCGCAAATGATCGAAATGCTTTATTTAAAGCAGTCAACAAAAAGCAGGGATTCTCCACTGCTTTGCCAGGAAGAGTTCTGCTTTACTTGGGTGTAGATTTCTATAATGTCACGTTAATTAAATTAACCACAGTTGTGCTAAATGTTAGTCATCTGTTTAACGGCGTACTGACTTGATAGTTACCCTTGGAAGCGCAATATGTCCATGCCTATCAAAAATAAGGCAGAGCACACGATCTGTTTTCCTCCTATTACACGATGATGTAGGTTTTGTATGAGTATTTCGAGGGAACACCTTAAGTGGAACATTTGGAGGTCCCTCTCCAGCAAGTGTGCATCAGACACTTAATTTGTCTTTTCCCCTCTTTTTAATACACGTATTTCTGCATTTTTCACAGTTTGAAAACTCTAGCACACCCGGTGATAATGTAATGCTGGAGTGATATATTGGAACATAATTTTGTTTCGCTTTCAAATGAAAATATATCGTTTATTTCTTTCATTTAATGTTATCCCTACTGAGTTAACACAGATTAAGACATGGTTTCCATTTGTGCTCTTTTTTCTGTTTGCCTGGGTGCAGATGTGAGAGTCAAGAGTGCAACAAGCCACTATTATGTCTGTTATCAGGTTTGGGGGAGTCACCTGCTTACTTGCGCATGTGTCACCTGTTAATTATATATACACACTGTAGACTTTTGATAGCACATACATGTTTCTGTACACATTTAAAACTTTCTTCCCATTAAGCACACATCACATATATCTGCATATATCTGTGTGAAGGCTGGTTGGCAACAGCAACACTTGGCAATAATATTTCTAAGCTCTAATAAAAACTTTCTCACAAATAATGTTTTTAGACTTTTTGTGAAAAAAAATGTCCTAGTATTGGACATCCTCCATTGTTATCCACCTGTTGGAGTGCACACAGTGCTGGGCAACTGATGACTCAGAAATTATGCATATTTTAGTAAATGTATATATTGTAGTTTTTCTGGTCTTGTTGTCCTCCTTTAATGAGCGCTATGCCTGAATGTAGGAGTGCTGCCAGTTAACTTAAGTAAATGGTTAATCTTAAGTACACACATGCAAAGATGCTTTGTGACTAATCATTACCTGAAGAGCCGAAGTTTCATAAATTGTTTTGGAAGCCAGCTCATTTCTCAAATATCCACTGGCTATTTCTTTTTTTGTAGGTTTTGCTTCCTTGTAACCAGTAAAACCAGTGGTACACATTTATTCCATGTGTACTTAGGTGTGTCAGTAAATGCCAGAGTATCAAGTTGGAACTTGAACCAGTGCTTCTTGCACTCTTACTTCACCAGTCCAGCAGTTCATCCATCACACTTGTTTGTTTTGAGAGACAAAAACAGACAAGAGTTGACAAAAAGTTGATCAGTGCTGGAGTTTCTTTTGTGTGTAGCTTGACAAAGAGAGAGAGACAGACTGACAGACACTGAGACCTCCCAATCATTAGAGGTGAGCTTGCATTACCAAACTCACTGACCTTGGTGTGGGGGGGTTGCTGTCTGGTTGTCAGTCAGTTTACAACCCCTGATGGGCTGTTAACATAGTTGTGGTGAATGTGTGTGTATCTGTGTATGTGCAGGTGTGTGCTAATGCACAGACAAAGAGTTTCCACATTGTGTGGACTGATGAGAAATTTCCAGCCACTCGTTGCTAAATGTGCATGTGTGTTTGTAACAACTGAACCCCTGTTGTCAGTTTAACCTTAGGAGTTCTCCATACATGCAGAGGTCAGTGCTCGCTGCATCCTGGGAACTGTGCTTTTCTAATTTGTTGAGGCACATACAGTTTGAGTATCTGGAGAAATGCTTGACCGCTTCCAACTAAGGATATTACAAAAAAAAAAAAAAAACATGGCTCAGAAAAACTTAATATGTATGAAAATCAGGGCACAGACAAGTACTGTTACCCTCCAAGCATTTCTAGGGTAACCATTAAAATATATATACATATATATTACACAGCTTTCTTGGGCATAACTCAAATAACTGCACTTTTGAAGTTGATGAGTTTTAGTGTAATATGTAGACAATTAGAATTATATGAATAAAAAAAATACTAAAACAGTGAACATATCAGTAAAGAAATTTGATGTAATAACAGCGAATATGGTAAACAGAAAATGTTTTCCAGAAAATTAGATTTTATTTGTGGAGTGCAGCAGGTACTGAAGAATGACACTATATTTATATATACGTATACACTTTGTGATTTCAAAAAAATGGAGCAATAATTAGCTGCTTCATCAGTGAGCTTCTCTTCATCTCTGCCAGATGGTGACAATCCTTGTACTGCTCAGTAAGCTTGTAGCAGTGGCTCTAGTTATCCACCTGCTGCAGGTTAGTGTGGTTATAGTGTACCTGTAAAGGGCGATGTATGAAAGGTGGAGGTTTCTGGTCTGAAACGCAACTTGTATTCTTTGTAGTGGCCAACAGGGCCTCAGTAAACACTTTAATGATGAGGTGATCATCTCAGTTGGCAGTTTTGAATAATAGCGAAAACAACAGGAAGTTAATATGTACATTTTGGTGCCTGTTGGCACCAGAAAGAAGGATTAGGCCGTGTTCCTTGGTTCCAAAGATCCTCCCTGAACTTGTGACCTCTGCTTTCTAAAATCTAAACTGATGATGATTCATAAAGGTAGGTTGAGATTTCACAATGCACATTTATTATCCAGTAAGTGTTGGTGGCTAGATCCATCCTTTATGTACAGTCTGTGAGCCCAACTGAGCTTCAGAGCAGAACAAAGAATATTGTCACCTGCTGCTGCCCACAACAGTGAAACTGGAGTTTCTCTAACAGAGTCTCTCTTGATAGGCAAAGAAATGTCACTGATGATCACCACAAATGTGACCTGGTGGTTCTGCTGTCAAGAATTAGGAGATTACCCATTACTTACGTAATCATACTGTTTTCTCAGATGGCTAAAAAAAATATTCCACCCTTTAATTGGCTTTGCCCACCCAAGTAAAGTCAGTATGCAGAAAACATGGTGACAATTCTTGTGCTATGCCACAAGTGCTATGATTCATTTTGCAAATGTACAAATGCTGCCTTAAAGTAAATTATAATAAGCACCTGTAGCATCAATTCTTCCACTTGACCAGCTAGGATAATCTTAGTGTTTTGCAGCAACACAAAAACTGATCGCTTAATCTGAAAATCAGAAATTGTCCAGTAAATCTTGCAGAATGGAGACTCTCAGATTACAGTATATGTTACTTGACAACCTTAGAAGAAGAGCTATTGTTTGTTGTTGACTCAGCTAATCTTTAACACAATTTAATGGGAGACAAGACCTTGCTTTAGTGAAGGCTCGGATAGACACACTGAATAAATGAAGTCTAAGAACATTCGCCATCGCTCACTATAGATTTATGTTTTGGTATTTTCAATGTGTGAGTGGAAAATATGCTTGAATTTCAGTAGTAATAACATAAAGGGGCTAATAAAGAAGAAATGAGTGTAAATTGTGCAACATAATCAACATACAAAATGAAGTAATATATATTTTGGTTTGTTTCAAAGAAGCTGTGTTGTATTGTGTTAAAATTAAATTAAATACCTGTTTTGAAACTTATACACATATTGAAGTACTCTGTGTGGAAGTCTGATCCAGTCTTCAGGCTGTGTTTTAGAATGCGACCTGAAATCTCAACTCCTACTCTGTCTGGACAAAAAGGATGAAGTGGGAGGTTAAAAGAAAAGAGGAAAAAGAGAGGGATTATTAGTGTGTGTGACAAGAATCTGAGATATTTTGATTAACAAAAGGGAAACACGGAGAGAGATCTGATAGATTTGTTTATGAAAGAGGGAAGGAGGGACAAAGATGGAGGGAGTTGACGGGGAAGGTAGCGCTCTGTCTCAGCTGTGCGGCATGTGATGGCTGAATGTGACAGCTGTTCTCTAACTGGGACACACACACACACACACTGTGCGCATGCATGGCGGGCCTGGGACTCCAGGGCATGTCAGGAAATACAATGGACCCTCTTGTCTGAGGAGAGGGAACTGTGAGAGAAAAGTTTTGAATAAGAGGGAGAGAGAGCGGATGAGGGAGTGCAGACATGGACATGATAAGAAAAGCTTGGTTTATAGAGAGAATGCAAAATGTGTTCAGCAGCAATTTGTTGCTGAAACAGTGAGAGTGGTAAGAGGAGGGGGTAATAGGTGACTTATTGCAGAACACAAGTAGACTGCTATTCTCTTTGCAGCCATCCAATCTGCAAACGTCCATCTCTTCAGGTTCTGCACACTGTCCCTCCTCTTCCTCGTGATTGACTATCATATTCACACATATATACTACAGTGACGGTTTGGAAGTGATGGAAGGGGAATGATATTTCTCATCGTGCATTAGGGACATTGTGCTCTTGTGTATATGTGTTTTTGTGTTTGCGTGTCTTTGAATATGGTAAACGCTACAACAGCTGTTAATTCTGTGCTGTTTTCTACAAGAAGTGTCAGAAACATTGACACAACTGTGGATTGTTGTAGGCTAAAATACTGTAATCAGGGTTTACCTATCATGTGTTTCAATGGTGAGAGAAACCAAACTTGTACACAGTTTGCATGCTCCTGTTTTTGAACTCAGAACTTTATTGCTTTGAGGTAAAAGTGCTAAACATCAGATCATTGCATGATTGACTCCATTGTGGATTACTCTACTTTTTATTGCTGTTCATATTTGTCATGTGAACAGCGGGTAGGTCTTCTAACATGCTGTTCAGCACTGGACACTCCTTTGAACTGCAGCACAAGCTTCTCAGTTTTTCATCTGTTTCAAACCACAAGTGTTTAGATCAACTCACAAAAAGAGAGAAACAGAGAAGTCTTGATGAAATCCAGGTCTTACGAGTTGACTGCTGAATCCACACCGACGCCACAACAGCTTCTGTCAGACCTCAGCTTTTGAGATGCTGTTGAGATACGTCTTGGGCTGAATCTAGCCCCTAACTTCTGAAGCATGAAATATTTTAAAAATTACAGTTACATGTCTGGATGTAAACTCAGAGTGTGGCTCGTACCTTGATTTTTGGTTGACAATTTCAGTTTGTACCTTGGATTTTGCAAACAATGTGTTTTTGATCTGGATGAAAGAACGCTGATGACAAGACAAGACATTCTTAATTGTTACATCATAGGTGAGAATGAATTAGTTCATATTAACTAGCTAGTTATTGAGCATTGAGCCAACGGTAGTTAGTTTAAGGTCATTATAGGCAGCTGTGATAAGACTAATATTATGGTTAGATTTTCATAATTTTTCTTTTTAAATCACATAACTTATTTCCATTATGTGTTAAATGAACCCCCACTGATAAACTGCACTGCTGTAAAAGGTTTTGGAGAAGTGTGTGAACAAACTAAGCATCCAGTTTGTAGTGCATCTCATTATCATTTTGTTGAAATTAACTTGTTAAAATAAACCAGCAGGTGACAAAGGAAAGCCCACATGACTTGCTTGCATTTCTGATCCCTCCAAATTAAACAAATACAACTCTCTTCTGCTTCCTCCTCCTCTGTCGGTCTCACTTTCTCTCTCACTTCTCATTTACTTATCCATCCTCTTGGTAGGACGTCAGGAGGTAAAAAATGGCAGCAGACCAAGCCTCGGAATAAAAGCTGTTAGTATCTTGGCTGACATTGTGGTGGACACACACAAATGCTCTCTCACTTACACACACACACACACACACTGCCAGGTTTTACAACTCTCTGTATATTGCTGGGTCTGGTTTTGGCAGGTAAGCTCAAGGACTCTTTGAAAGACCATTTAATAGACGAGGCCCAGCGTGCACACACACCCATACACACACAAGCCTCTCCTATTCCTTACGTTGTTTTGTATTCAGCTCAGCTGACGAGGGAAAGTGAGCAGCCAGGCAGAAGTACTTTACTACTTTAGACGATGGAGGTGAGGGTTCATAAGCCCCCATACGTCTTCCTAATAGCACTGAAACTCTGCCCTTGTACCTGACAACAGCCTGTTGTAAATATACATAGATTTAAAAGCAATGGGACAGAGAAAACACGTGTAGAGACAACAGCAGACGCCTGCCACAAAAGCACCAAACATAAAGTGTGTACAAATGTGTACATGAAGGCAATTCCTGTGTTTATCAGGTAATATTACAGCAACCATGTGGAGATGCTGATCACAGAGGAGATGAGCAAGTGGCTGACATGACAAAAGATTCTTTGGAAGGCAGACTTTTCTTTGCATTCCAGAGTTTCTATCAGTGTATTGTGCAGTCAGTGGGCAGCCTCAGTTAAATCTGGCTGGGCTTAGGCAGCATAGATATGGTAAACTGTCCTGTGATATACAGTGCTGTGAAAAAATATCTGCCCCTTCCTGGATTCTTAATTTTTTGCATATTTATCCCAGTTAAATGACACAAGCAAAAAAACTAAGAAAGCAGGAAAGCAGCAAATACTTTTTCACAGCACTGTATGTGATGTTAATGGTGACTCAGTCTTCTCACTGGTATAAACTGCATAGAGGGAAATAAACTCAGGGTCTCACTCTTTCTCGGCTCACCCACTGTGTTTGTGTGTGTGTGTGTGTGTGTGTGTGTGTGTGTGTGTGCTTTTATTGGAATTCAGATAGAAATCGATATTTCTCTCCCACTGCTCCTTCCTCTGTGTCTGCTGTGGTCAATTGTCCCTTGCTTGCTCTATTACAGTGTTGCAAAGTGCTTGGTTTCCTTTGATGGACAGTAGGAAATGTGAAGAGCATTTGCTGAAGTGAAAATCAGTAATTCTTTTTACAGATTCTCTGTCATTTGGGTGATGTGTTTTTGACATTTAACATTTAAAAAATAAGAAGTGAAACTCTACATGCAGCCTGGTGTGCGATCTCTAATGACAACATTTTCTCAGATCTTTGAGTAACTGCAGCTGTAGAAAGTATAACAGAAGTGTCGATCTTTGTTAAATAGTAAAAACATGCATGCTAAAGTTATTTGAAAGGAAAAGAGTGCCTTTTCAACAGCACCACCTGTTTTCTTTGCCTTGACTTTGTAAGAGAGAGAGAGAGTCCTTAGATAAGTCTTTCAGGAAGTGTACGTTAGTTTGTACGTGTGTGTTTGCAACTTCCTTATCTTAAGGCAGCGGTGGGTCACGGTCACATCCAGTTGACCTCTACACACTTCTTTCTGCTCTAAAACACGGACGCACACATATGCACACTTAATCACAGTGCTAACAAATGACTCTACTGCCAGAAAAAAGCTTTTGTTCTGAGGTTTTCTTACCGTTGCAAACCAAAAACAATGTTATCAGTGTGTAAATGGCAAGTATTAGATCACAGAACCTTTGGTTAAAACCTGTAAGGTGGTGAATGAAGAAGCTCCTTGCGCAAAGTTCTCCACTGGCTTAGAGCTGAAATGCTTTGGTTTTTCATGCTTGGACTTCAGCTGGTCATTGAATAGACCGCGGTGTAAATACAAAGCTCTCAGGTGGTGTATAATGATCTGTTTGCTTCACTGTACTTTACCTTTGTGTTACTTGTGTTTTCACTGGGAACCTTTTCATTTGAAAGACCCAGACCAAGCACAGAAATACTGGAGCTTGTGAGGCTTTGGGGAAATAAACTCTGTCTTTTACTACAAAGATAATCTTTCTTTGGAAGATGAGTTTTCTAAATGATCTGCAGCTGTATAACGTTGGTGAAGCACCAATACATTTTTGTTTTTGTAATGAAACAAACCTGTTGGCTTCAGGTAAATAGAAAGGAGTTGCTGATTCAACAAACACCATAAGTCAAAGGGTGACAGGAGTCATTCACTACCTTAATTGAGCTCATGAAATGCCATGAGAACCTGGAGTGATTAATCAGTCAGGCGTTATGTTCCCTTTATGGTAGTTCATCACATCTAATCATAGAAGAACACAAGCAGGCAAAGTATTTCTTGTTTTCTCCACTGTGGAGTAGTAGCATTTGCCCTTTTGGCTTGTTTATTACCATCCATCCATTCATCCATCATTTGGTTTTCTTCCACTTATCCAGCTCAGGCTGCAGGGGGAGGGGTCGCGAGCCTATCAGGGTTATAAGATGCGTGTGAGACAAAAAGAAAACATTCAAAAGGACGAGTCAGTTGATTCCTCTGAAGGAGTGGGTAAGTAAATAAGGCCTTTATTGGGTAGCATTTTGCATTGTGAAAGATGGGTGTGAGAGCTTGAGAGCTGAAAACAGAGACACAGCTATAGCACATGCGTGACCAAACATGCACACACACACACACACACGGTAACAAATCCCTGAACTACCACTGGGAATGTGACTATGTGTATGAGTGTCAGTATCACAGACTACCCCAATATGGAGGGGTTTTTTCTGTGTGTGTGTGTGTGTGTGTGCATGTTTGTATGTGTGAGTGTGTGTGCGTGTGTGCATGTTTGTATGTGTGAGTGTGTGTGCGTGTGTGCATGTTTGTATGTGTGAGTGTGTGTGCGTGTGTGCGTGTGAGTGTGTGCATGTTTGTATGTGTGAGTGTGTGTGCGTGTGTGCATGTTTGTATGTGTGAGTGTGTGTGCACAAACGCCTGTGATATTGGGTTTCTACATAACAGGTGGAATAGTCTTTGCGTCATCTATGATTGAGACAAGTATCATGTTTTCTCCCTCAAGTCTGTCATTAACCCCCACCCTCCACACTACTGGGCTCATGCTCCCCTAATACATCAGACGCTGAAGGCCTCGCTAAGTTTTCTACCATCTTCAGTTTGTATACCAGGCATTAAATACAGCACAACTCACAGCAGAATACATTTTGAAAGAGCAGTTTACTTTTTTTAAGAGGCAGAGTTTACACGGTAAAAGTTATTAGATCAGGCAGCTGCAGCAGCTAGAGAGAAACAGAGACACACAGGGGAGTGTATTACCAACTTACAGCATGGACTACACAAGCACACTTAGTCACATTTAACCCTGTTTACATACAGTGATGAATGGGTTTAACCTACTTTGAATAGTTGACATAAGTGGACCGTTATCATGTGAACAGGTAAAACAGTATGAGGTCATAACATATGCCTTTGAGACATTTTTATGCACAGAAACAGGAAAAGTAATCTCAGAAAATACATTAACACACTTAACCAAAAATATGGCGGGTCAGGCTTGGTGGGAAACCAGGATTGTACACTTGCAGAAATAATAATCATGAGCAGTTTTCCCACAAAAATCAAGGCAAGTCTCTGTCATGTCAACATGTTACATAAGCCAAGTAGAAGACAAACTTTATGGTTTTTAGCTCTTCAGTGCTTTAACTGCTAATATGCTTATAAAACAGCTGTTGCTGTGTTCTTCTTATAAGTCAAAAGTCTCTTGTTCCACAGGCTCGTCTGTGTAGACTAAGCTGTTAAAATGAAAAGTATGCTATTTTTATATTTGGTCTTATGATAATATTTAGTTCTTCCTAATGAGCTTATCTTCAAGTAAGCTTGCTTCGGATGATACATTTTTTTTACGTTGTCTATAGGCATGGCTGAGGATGTACGGTTACCTGCCCCAGGCTAGCAGACAGATGTCGACCATGCGATCGGCTCAGATCCTGTCCGACGCTATCTGCGACATGCAGCGATTCTACGGTTTGGAGGTCACTGGACAGATTGACGCTCAAACCCTAAGGTCAGCATGACTTAACTGTTGCGTTTTAGTACATTATATCCATTAATGAGGCCCAAGTAAACTGGCAGTAAACACGAGTCACAAATTTTAACTAAACAGTCCATTTGAATCTTTTATTGATTGATTTGTCCCAGAATGCTGGTAAAAAAAATCCTCTGCAGTGTGAAAGAATAGACAGCTGCTTGAGACAAACTGCTCACGAAAATATAGCAGAACCAAAAGGTTTAATGTGTCATGAAACGCTGTGTGGCAGGCAGGAGTAGGACCCAAGGTGCAGACACTCAGACTTGAAGGATGAACTCAAAACTCAGCTTTATTTGCTGGCAGGGGAAAGCATACAAAACTAAACTGGGAAATATAAACTTACATTTGACGGGGAGGCACACAAGGAAACACACAGCTTGAGGGACGACGCGACACTGACTCAGGGAAACACAGGGTTTAAATACACTGGAAGTAACGAGGGGAACGAGACACAGAAGGAGGGCACAGCTGGGAGAAATCAGGACTGACGAGACAAGGAAGCAAAGCAGGACACATTCACATAAGACACGGACCTTCAATATAAAACAGGAAACACACACACACACACACACACACACACAGACTCCGAGACGCGGGCTTAACACAGGGACCTGACCACACTAGAGGGGATACACAGGCAGGGACGACGGAAAACAGGGAGCACAGAATGAACACTTGGGAAACCAAAACAAACTGTCATAATTCATAATATCAAAAATAAGAGTACAAAATCAAAAACACTGGGTCACCGGCCCAGAACCATGACATAATGTAATGCTCCCCTTCATCTCTTCTCTTGGTTGCTTCATCCTCTCAACATAAACACACACACACACGCGCACCTCTTCTTTCATCTCAACAGTGCTATGAAGAGACCCCGCTGCGGTGTGCCTGACAAGTTTGGAGGCCAGATCAAAACCAACGTTCGGCGGAAACGTTATGCCCTCACTGGACATAAATGGAACAAAAAGCACCTCACTTACAGGTAACAACAAAGATGAGCAGACCTGCCACAAATGTACAGTACAGAGAGGAAGTGAATGTAATCTCTGTCTGTTTGAGGCTTGAATAAAGTCGGCTTTTATGTGTTGCTTTTTATGTTTTTTGTATTAAGTATACATTTGCTGCAATGTGCTAGAACTCAAACTTGCCTCATCTGAAGATGTTTGCTCTCATCTTCTTCTTGCCAGACACTGACAATTTCTAACAGCATATAAATGAAAAACATTAATGCTTAATACATTTTACCTCAAACTTATATTGGCCACTGGCCTTTTTCTATTTCTCTCTCTTTCCCCATAGTATTCAGAACTACACTCCAAAAATTGGAGAGTATAACTCGTTTGAGGCCATCAGGCGGGCCTTCAAAGTCTGGGAGAGGATCACCCCACTGAGCTTTGACGAAATCCCCTACCAGGACATCAAATATGGACGCCGTAAGGAGCCCGACATCATGATCTTCTTCGCTTCAGGTTTTCATGGAGACAGCTCTCCTTTTGATGGGGAGGGGGGCTTTCTGGCTCACGCCTACTTCCCTGGACCTGGAATGGGTGGAGACACGCATTTTGACTCTGATGAACCATGGACCATAGGGAACCATAATGTACAAGGTAAAACATTCCTTTCAATCTGTTACATTATGGATTTTATTATTTTTTTAAGATAAGAGTTTTTTTTAAATAGAAAAATTTAAATCGTCTTAGCTGATAATATAGGAGAATGTTTTATTGCCAAGAGACAGATTGTTGTTTTGTGGCTTTTGTCTTAAGGGTTTGGATATCAACAGTGTGTTATTTGGTTAAATTCTTTGTAGAACTGGATGATTGAGGCGTTTTTGTGGGGGCCCAGCTGATGAGCAGTTTTCAGCACTGGTCGTGTCATGTTGTGCCGGTTGTAATGGATCTATATAACAGCTGTCCCCGTGGATTTCCCCCACAGCTAACTGGAGTTGGCAAGGCTCAGCCAGTTACATCATCTCTCATTTGTCAGGCTCAGCTGCTCCACTTACCTTTAAAAGTGGACTCCCTGTGACATCTCTCAGTCTTTATCCCAGTGTACCCCCTTATAAATTTGAAATATACCCCAAGTGATAATGTTAACATCTTTCTCCTGACTTTAGCCATAGCCATGAATCCCCCCTAAAAACAAAAATCCTTAGAATTCTAAAATAAATGCTCAAAATGTCTTAAAAACACATTTACTATTAAAAGGCCTTAAAAAGTAAAAACTGTTCATAACTGAACTTGGATTATCAATGTTTTTAGTCATGTAGCCTTGTGGGTTTCACATTGGTAAACTCATCTGGAAAATGTTCTCTCACTGAATCAAAAGCTCATAATTTGCCTCACTGTTAAATTTGAGCCAGTACTAGTATGTTTACTTGGAAGGAGTATATTGTCTTTTATTTAAAAACCCATACAAAAAAGGTTGAATTTTAACTTCCTCATACCTGAGAAGACCCTGAGGTGACCTCCCGAGCTTTAAAATCAATTATTACTCACTCTAAAAAGCTACTAAGTATATTTACCCATTCTGTCTTAGTTATTTGTTTGGAGATTATGTATCGGAATTTCAGGAGCAGGACCACGCCTCCAAACACGCTCCTTCCGGTTGTCATCTATATAGGTTCCCCCAGTTCTGCAAGCTGATCATTCTCGTTTATGTGCCCCACCCTCCCTCCCTCCCTCCTTGTTCTCTATTCTTTAACTTCTTCACTCCTATTTAGTGCACGGGGATCTGCCAGGCCCGGGAGCCATCGCCAGTCCCCTTCGAGGACTTCCCCAAACCGCAGCTCAATTCATGTCAAAGCATTCACCTTTACCTACTAAAACGCTGTCAAACCTAAAATGAGGACGTGGGCCCAGCTAGTGAAATACTGAATGATCACAACAGATCAGGATGGTGCTGCCCATTTTTATGTGATTTTGAAAATAATACTGTATCAACAAGTGATCTCATTAGAGGATTCACTAAGGACCAACTTAAACAGGCGTTATGTCCGGAGGAAAAACTATTCTATAAGTCACCATAATGTAATTATTCTGGGTTGATGAGAGAAGAAGCTTCATTTCTAGCTTGGTCTGGGTGTAGCTGCTGCTTCTAGCAGTTATTGGCTTTATAAAGACAAATTATTAGACCAATCATATTTAAGTAAGTCAAATATTTTATGTTCATATTTACGCCCTCAGGCCTACCTTTGGTAGGATGAGCCCATGTTAACCAGTTAAAAACCTTAATAACAGTGACTAGCACTAAGCTAGTTACACGCAGAAATGAAGAATGACAAAAATGCTGTTGCTGATTAAATGGGGACTTTACTTTTCAACAAAAGCCTTTTTTGGCCTGTCTGCTATCTGCATATCCAGCTGACACACATAGCTAAGTTTTGTGTGTGTGTGCATGTACGAGTCTGTATCTGTGTGATCAGTTGTGTGTGGGACGTGTTGCAGGGCAGATCACAGGGATGGAATGCCACTGTAAGTGGGAGTGTGTTCCACTTGGGAGATGTGGAGACTGGCCCTTTTGTTGCACCACGCTACTTACACCGCTTGAAAGCAAAGTGCAGCTAAATTTCCATGTGGTCTTCACTTTAGTTGGCATGTCTAAGTAGTCAGACTTGTCAAAAATGTAGCCTTTTGTGTGACATGCAAGTTTTTCTTTGTCTTTTTTTTTCTTCTTCTCTTTCAGAGGACAGAGGTCATGCAGATTGGTCTAGTACAGGGGTGGTGGAACTCCAGGCCTCAAGGGCTGGTGTCCTGCAGGTTTTAGACGTGTCCTTGATCCAGCATAGCTGATTTAAATGGCTAAATGACCTCCTCAACATGTCTAAAATATCTCCAGAAGCCTGACAATGAACTGATCATTTGATTCAGGTGTGTTGAACCAGGGTGATATTTAAAACCTGCAGGACACCTGCCCTTGAGGCCTGGAGTTCCCCATCCCTGGTCTAGTATGTGCCTGGTGGGGTGACAGTTGAAAGTTGCAAGTATTTATTTTTAACAGCAACAATTTTCTTTCTCAATTTTATAAACTTTTAAATATCATGTATGTAGTCCACCCATTTTCTTCCACTTTCAATTGAAGTTCATTTTGGATGGTTAGCAGTCAAAATTGTTAGCTACAGGTATGGAGAAATACATTAACTATAATGTTTAAATAGTTTAAATAACAGGTTAAAATTAGAAATACAATTAAAAATACAGATCTCTAACAATTGAATGGATAGCTGTATGAATAAACCATTTGAAATTTTTGCATAAGAAAATAACTGAGTCATAATAGTTTCAACTTTCCAAAAAATGGTCAAAAATATGTGGATTAGCTGTTAGTAGTAACTAAAATCAGTGGACTGAAAAAAGGCTGAAATAATAAAGCAGTTAGTCTGGTTCCATTTTAGGACAAGTTCAAATGAACACAATGAAACAAAGAAATGGTGTTTATGAAGACTTTTAGTCAATATAACAGGGGTTGTTTGTATAATGTCCAGAAAGAAGATTATTCTTAGAGCAGCAGATGTGCTGAAAGAAAAAACGAGACTTGAAGAGTGACGTTAAAGCCTTAGTCAGCATATGCTTTGCTGAAGGGTCCTCAGAACAAAATGAGCTCTCACCTCTGACCTCCTTTTGAGTTGCATCAGACAAACACAGCTTAGCAATCAATAGTTGGACATAAAAAATTAAAGACAGCAGCTGACGATAAAAGCACAAATGCATTTGATCCACTCATCATGGTGTTTTCTTTCCCTTTCCTTGACCTCAGCTTCAGACAGAGCTCTTTTACTAGGCTAAAGAGTTTTGGTGTAAGCCTTGTGACGCACAGTGTGATTAATCAGGCTTTCTGGCAGGGAAAACAAAAACAGCTTTTACACGTTATCCATGAAACTCAAACACCTTTCGCTCAGACAAAATGTGGTAAGCTGGTAGCACTAAAAGGTCAGAAGCTTTTGTGGTCAGATGAGACTGATGATGATGAGTAAGTTTCTGGCAAAAGGCAGAGCAAACTTGGGTAGTGGATTTTGGTTGTCTAGGTGCTGCTTTAGTCTGCCCTGTTTTACACTGATAGTCTCCCTGTGGCGGATGAATGAGGTGTGAGGCATGATAAACAAGGGAACAAAGCTTTAGGGAGTTGAAATAGGTCAAATGTATGTGTGTGAATTAGCAGTAGAGACACTGGCTGAACTTAACCAGGCTAAGACGTTTGAAGTGCAATCTTGCTTTTCTCTGTCAAACTGGTAGTCACAGTTACCTCACAAAGGGCTCTTTATCTCTCTTCATTCATCCTGAGCTATCTCTACCACTCTGTCTTACCCTCTTCTATTTCTTCCCCTCGAGTGTTAGCTGGCGCTTAGCATGCCGTGAGGACGTTCATGTGACTCTGGAATTACAAGATGAACTGTGTGTATCCTGTGTGTGTTTCAAAGAGGAAATGAGGAGATGCACAAAATGAGCAATCTACAGCATCCCCCCTTCTGTTCCACGTACAGCAGTGACATCACCAGCACACCCAACAGCATGATGTCACTGGCACCAATCCGACCAATCTGTATGGCCAATTATAGGGTGAACAAAATGGGTAGGAAGTTCAAAGGTCACTCAGGCCGGAGCCTAGGGTGAAAAGCAACAAAGAGGTATTGACTGGAGGGAAGTACCCAGCTGTGTGCTGGCTTCGCTTCTGAGATGAACTTATAGGAATATGATGTAAAAAATGTAAATCTGGTTTCTCTCTATTTTCTTTAAAAAAGAATCTCAAAGTAGTCTTTTGTTCTGAGAGGATGTTGGTCTGCAGTGGTCACTACGTCACAGATGCATAGTGTGATATTATTGCAGTGGCAGTGGATAACAGGATGTCTTGGTGGGTTAAAAGGGATAGAAATGCATGCAGATTCATATCAGCAGTCATTAGCATGCCTGTGTGTGATTAATGTTTTAGATCTGAGGAGATTTTTGTGTCATAAATAGGAGAAAAGAATGAACAGACGTTCCTATTCATTTTGTCTGAAATGTTATGGATATGTAGACTTGTTATACGTTGTTCAGTCATGTATGTGTAAGATGCTCATGAATGCATGTTGTAATTTCCATCATTCTGTACCAAGTTATACATCCCCTAGTTTTTCATTAACTTTGATCATCCCTGTATGTCTGTAGACCCACCGTGTTTCTGTATTGTTTAATATTTTGTGATTTATTTAGGATTTGTCATCTATCGAAGACAGTGAACAGTTTACCATCAGACAGTCCCCTTGCTCTTAGTTTGAAAGTTGTTAATCACCTACCACAGTGCTTCCTTTCTTGTGTTTTGCTGTGGTTTCGCTGGTCAGGTCACTATTGTTGTTATCCTTGATGTCTCTCAGCTTCCTTGATTCTCTCATGGTCTCCTGTGGTCGAACAAACTCCAATTCCACCATCTCGGATTGCAGTTGGATGGATTACTCGGAAGATGCACTGCATGTTGGAGGGTCAACAGAACTTGCTGCTAGTTGAAAATTACACTTGGTTACAGATGTGCTTGCGAAAGCTGCGGAGACTACACATTCTGCCTGGAGGATGTGTGCACAGTTGGTGCACTGAAGTGTAGTGAGTGTGGAGACGAGCTGGGTTTATAACACAGAACTCTGTAAAGAGTGTTGTGTTTACCCTTTGATAACAACATTTTCATGACTCTAACAATGACTGAACTCTACAACACCTACGCCCCAAGCAAACTGAGCGTTCTGTGAATTTAAGAATCTTGATACATCCACATCATCCAAGAAACTAAAGATGCAGACATCTTTGTTCTTCATGACAAGAACTAAAATCTTCACAATATTAAAATCTCTATGTTAAAGGCTATTGTGTCTGATGTTACCAATTTGTTAAATCCTCTGCCTATAAATGTCTCTCTGTGTTGAGGGATAGAGATTGTGGAAACTTTAAGACTGGATTGAACCCACTAAGCAAGCACTGGGTGTGGTTTACTTTGTTGGGGGTTTCCATCTTGCATTTTGTACTGCAGTGCACCTTGAACTCAGTTAGCTTTTGTGAGCCCTTTATTTGTTTGCCTCTCCCCTTCTTTATTCTAACTTATCTCTTATTCATACAGGTAATGACCTCTTCCTGGTAGCAGTCCACGAGCTGGGACACGCCCTGGGCTTAGAGCATTCCAACAATCCTCTAGCCATCATGGCTCCCTTCTACCAGTGGATGGAAACAGAGAACTTCCAGTTGCCAGAGGATGACCGGCGGGGGATACAACAGATCTATGGTAGGATTTTATTTTTAATCCTCACACATATCTTTTAAATGATGCAGACATGAAATCTTATCCTTGATGTTAAATTGTAACCAAGTTAGTAGTGTGCACCATTTCACCAGTTATCCCCTCAGTTTAAAGTATTGTGTCTGTGACTTCCTGAAGGTCCTCCTGACAGCAGTCCCACCCAGGCCTTGCCTACAGTGGCACCACGTCGCCCAGAGCCCAGACCACCTCAAACACCTCCTCGGCAACCTGACAGGCCCAGGACCACTGAAAGGCCAGATCATTATGGACCCAATATCTGTGAAGGGAACTTTGACACTGTTGCTATGCTCCGAGGAGAGATGTTTGTCTTCAAGGTAAATGGTTTAAGTATTAAGAAATTGAGAGTCTTTGTAAAGTTGTGAACATTAAATTCAATTAAATTCAATTTCATGCATATAACGCCAGATCACAACAGCTGCTTCAGGGCGCTTCATTAAGCAATACATGGAAAAGTTCTGCCACCATGAGTTTATTTCCAAGCATGACCTTCCTTGGAAATTAAGTCATCTTCCAGCAAAGGAGCTTTCATGACAACTCTACCGCTTCAATATATTAGTTATTATTTTCCTGAGAAAGGAGTTACGACAAATGGCGTATGCGCAGCCAACAAGGCGTCTGTTTTCAATCAGGTGCTTGTGGATTGTAAAACCACGGAGCTGGTGTTCTTTTATGAGACGGAGAACAGTGAAAAGGGTTTGAGGGCTGGTCAGGTGTTTAAAGAGCCTCTGGGCCCACACAAAACATTAGCTGCGGCAGCAGTTAGATATTAACTGAGTCTTAACCTTTATGAGATTTGTCTTGTAGATGCTAGTATTTAAACTGATCGTGTTATTGGCTGCAGCTCCTGTCTCATTATTTATTATATGTTTAGGGTATTTTTATATTATTTAATCAGGTTTTTCAGCACTTTTTCATTGTGCAGGTGCTGTGTGTTCAGTTGAATTTATTGAACTTATTGAACTTTCAGCAGCAGGTAGGGCTCCATTTCCTCCCATGTATTTCAGATCTTCTTCCTTTGGCGTTGGTCTATACATAGTGCAGCTCTGCAAAGATAAGTAATTATGTGTTTCCATGGGAGAGGCCAGAAAAGGTGCCCAGTGTTGATAGCATTGACTAGTGAAGAGAGCTGCAGATATTATACTGAGTGGGGCAGGGGACATGCAGGCTTTACTTTAAAGAAGCCTCAGTTTCACCTCCAGAAATGTTGCTCTGCTGTTTTGACATCTGACATTGAACTGAAGCATTAAGGCTTAAAACAGCTGTAGATAGCAAACTTGATCTGGGGTGTTTGCAGAGCTGAAAAACCCCCACAGATGTGAATATTTCTTGCTTGTGGGATCTTTCATTTGTTTTGTAGTCCACACAGCAGACTACTGAACCCCCTCCCTCCCCAAATACTCAGATCAGTCTATGAATAGCTCCTGTCTTGGACTCTTAAGTGTGTGTGACATTGACCAGTCATTACACACTCTGAAATCTGACTGCCTGGACATATGCTACACATGGTCAAGCAGTTATATCTGTGCTCTTGGGTTTCATCGCAGACGTTAATGTCTGTCTTCGTGGGTTTCATTAATGTCATGAGACATTATTATTCATTGTCCAAAATTAACCATTTAATGAGTTAATGAGCTTCAAAAATAGAAATTACCTGATCAGAGCAAATGCAGACAAAAAGCAATAAATATACATTCACTGGTTAGATTTATTCATGTGGTTATATCAAGGTTTGTTGATTTTGAGGTGTAATTATCATTTATTCACATTTCTCTCTATCACTCCTCCCCAGCTTGGCCTGGAAGTTAATTGCAAGGTTATAATACTATAATACAGTCGTCTTTATTTCTTCATTTTTAGCCGAGGACAGTGTGGCTTTATGTGTGGAAACATTGGTCTGTTGGTCAGCTTTCGTCCAAATTCAAATAAATGATATGACATTGGTTTTCTCTGCTATTATTCTGCACAGACAAAATTGCTCCCTGAATGAGTAGGAGTAATTTGTAGCACACCAGTTCCACTCTTTTCTCTATGGAGTCCTGTTCATTAAAGGAAAAAAGGTGCTGTCATTCTTCAGGAAAAGTTTCTTTCTTTTGTCCACTTCACAGCAGAAGTTCTCGACATAAAGAGAGCCAGCACACTGAGCAGTTCTCAGTAATGAAACTCCCACACTGAGATCTGCTCTAATATGGTTAATTCAGTAGGAAAGGAGCTGTCCGACCAGACAAACGGATGAGCATCCAGTTGGATTCGGCCCTGTTCTGTCTCACTCACCTCGCACCAACACATCTCCAGTGTGTTCCGTTCTGTACTGTGCCGCGCCGTCCTGTCTGCGAGTGTGTCCTGCATGAAGGACAAAACTAGCTGTGCTTGCCAGAAAGAAGCAGCACCCAGCATTTTACTGTTATAGTATCCAGGACAAGCAGGGCTACTGACTCACCAGTTATGAATTAGTCTAGGGGCTGCTGGTTAAACTCTGTCTGCTGCTTGTTTGCGGTAGATATGAATGTTCACTAAGGGACTGGGTAAAAATATGCATTTTCTTTTCCTTTGTTTTTTTTTGTTGCTGAAGTGATGAACAAACACCACAGTTCTTTATTAAAATGCTATCTCATGGCAGACTGATCAACAGAGAGACTGCAGTGAGGGAACATGATAAAACCAGCAGAGCAGAGACTGACTATTATTAGCCTGCTAGTGTTCTGCTATTGTTAGTTTATTGTACGTTCTGGTCTAATTATCCTGCAGAGCTCAGTTTGCTTGGCATAGAGGACAAAAAAGCAACAGTGTATGTGACCTCAGCTGGGGTGACTGCATGGATGACTTGAGAAAATTATTGCATCTTTTTGCTTGTTCTCTGAATAGAATTGTTTTTAAAGCTAAGGATGTGATATGAAGCTCTTCCCCTCCTGCACTTCTGTCATTGATTTACTTAGCAGTGATTGTATTTCCTTGAGTCTCAGCTAGGAGCAAGTTCTTAAAGCTAACTGAAAAGATAAGAAACTAAGACAAACTTTTGTACTGTGTCCCCTCAGGGCCGCTGGTTCTGGCGTGTGCGTAGAAACAGGGTTCTGGATAACTACCCCATGCCAATCGGTCACTTTTGGAGGGGTCTCCCTGGCGACATTGATGCTGCATATGAGAGACATGACGGCAGGTTCGTCTTCTTTAAAGGTAAGCAGCAAATACTGGTACACATACTGATGGATGCGTGCTTCCTATTCTGTAGGTGATGACTATGATGACTTGTCTTGCACACTCAATTCAATTCAATTCAATTTTATTTATACAGCGCCAAATCACAACAAAAGTCGCCTCAAGGCGCTTTATATTGTACAGTAGATAGCACAATAATAAATACAGAGAAAAACCCAACAATCATATGACCCCCTATGAGCAAGCACTTTGGCGACAGTGGGAAGGAAAAACTCCCTTTTAACAGGAAGAAACCTCCGGCAGAACCAGGCTCAGGGAGGGGCGGGGCCATCTGCTGCGACCGGTTGGGGTGAGAGAAGGAAGACAGGATAAAGACATGCTGTGGAAGAGAGGCAGAGGTTAATAACAGATATGATTCGATGCAGAGAGGTCTATTAACACATAGTGAGTGAGAAAGGTGACTGGAAAGGAAAAACTCAATGCATCATGGGAATCCCTGGCAGCCTACGTCTATTGCAGCATAACTAAGGGAGGATTCAGGGTCACCTGGTCCAGCCCTAACTATATGCTTTAGCAAAAAGGAAAGTTTTAAGCCTAATCTTGAAAGTAGAGATAGTGTCTGTCTCCCGAATCCAAACTGGAAGCTGGTTCCACAGAAGAGGGGCCTGAAAACTGAAGGCTCTCCCTCCCATTCTACTTTTAAATACTCTAGGGACAACAAGTAAGCCTGCAGAGCGAGAGCGAAGTGCTCTAATAGGGTGATATGGTACTACAAGGTCATTAAGATAAGATGGGGCCTGATTATTTAAGACCTTGTATGTGAGGAGCAGGATTTTGAATTCAATTCTGGATTTAACAGGAAGCCAATGAAGGGAAGCCAAAACAGGAGAAATATGCTCTCTCTTTCTAGTTCCTGTCAGTACTCTTGCTGCAGCATTTTGGATCAGCTGAAGGCTTTTCAGCGAGTTTTTAGGACATCCTGATAATAAAGAATTACAGTAGTCCAGCCTGGAAGTAATAAATGCATGAACTAGTTTTTCAGCGTCACTCTGAGACAGGATATTTCTAATTTTAGAGATGTTGGGCAAATGGAAGAAAGCAGTCTTACATATTTGTTTAATATGTGCATTGAAGGACATGTCCTGGTCAAAAATGACTCCAAGGTTCCTCACAGTGTTACTGGAGGCCGAGGTAATGCCATCCAGAGTAAGAATCTGCTTAGATACCATATTTCTAAGATTTTCAGGGCCGAGTACAATAACCTCAGTTTTATCTGAATTAAGAAGCAGAAAGTTAGCGGCCATCCAGGTCTTTATGTCTTTAAGGCATTCCTGCAGTTTAACTAATTGGTGTGTGTTACCTGGCTTCATGGATAGATAGAGCTGCGTGTCATCTGCATAGCAGTGAAAATTTATGCTATGTCTTCTAATGATGCTGCCTAAGGGAAGCATGTATAATGTAAATAGAATTGGTCCTAGCACTGAACCCTGTGGAACACCATAATTGACCTTAGTGTGTGAAGAGGACTCTCCATTTACATGAACAAATTGGAGTCTATTAGATAGATATGATACAAACCACTGCAGTGCAGTACCTGTAATACCTACAGCATGTTCTAATCGCTCTAATAGGATATTATGGTCGACAGCATCGAACGCAGCACTGAGGTCTAGCAGGACAAGCACAGAGATGAGTCGACTGTCAGAGGCCATAAGAAGATCATTTGTAACCTTCACTAAAGCTGTTTCTGTGCTGTGATGAGCTCTGAAACCTGACTGAAACTCTTCAAATAAGCCATTCCTCTGCAGATGATCTGTTAGCTGTTTGACAAGTACTCTTTCAAGGATTTTTGATATGAAAGGAAGGTTGGAGATTGGCCTATAATTAGCTAAGACTGCTGGGTCTAGAGATGGCTTTTTAAGTAAAGGTTTAACTACAGCCAGCTTGAAGGCCTGTGGTACATAGCCGATTATTAGAGATAGGTTGATCAGATTTAAGATTGAAGAATTAATTAATGGCAGGACTTCTTTGAGCAGTTTTGTAGGAATGGGGTCTAAAAGACACGTTGATGGTTTGGAGGAATTAATTATTGAAGTTAACTCAGAAAGATCAATTGCTGTTACAAATTTTACACGTATTGTCTTTTTTTAAAGGATTTATGTCACCTTGATACCAAATATGAGAAGTCAAATGGGATTAATTCAGTTTATCACTTAGTAACTGTAAAGAAAAATGCATATTAGTGCATGTACGTGTGCAGTTTTAAGCCTCCAACAATCAGTGGAAACAGCTTTTCAGTCTGAATTGAAGCGGGGATGACTGATTAGATTTTGGTCAAAAGAGGTCAAAGATCAGGGTCCCTTTGACCGCACATCCATCCCAATCACGAATGTGCTAATGAATGACTGGAGGAATTTATTTATTTATTTAATTTGGTACAACCATTCTCTTAGACTCAAGGCTGAACTGATTAGATTGTAGAGGTCAAAGGTTAAGGTCAGAATTCATAATACAAGAATTCATGCATTGGCTTTCTCATGCAAGGCATCCAGGCATGAGAAAGTAATTCTAGTGTTATGCAGTTTAAAAAAAAAACTGATTAAAGTTGTAATGCATTTTAGGAGATAAACACATCTGGTGTGTAGGTCCAGGTGTTATCATAAATCAGTCTGTCTTGCTAATGTCAGAGCAGGTCAGATTTTTTAAGAGTTGAAATATTCTATTTGTTTCACCTTTATAGATGAGGTGGGCATATGGACCACAAATATATCTCACATAAACATGTGCACTCTCGTGCATAAAAAACAACAACCCCCCCCCACACACACACACACATCTGGTTTCCTTTTTACAACCATATATAATGGATTGAAATACAGTTTCAATCCATTATATGAGCAGTAAAACTGACTGCAGCTTTTTTATCTTCTACAGATAATATTAAAGATATCCATAGTCCCACCTCCTTAAGAAAGCAGCAGTACATAATGTGTTCAGCATGCTGAGTATTAGTCTTTTTTAAAACAGCTCATTATTTTGGCACAGACTCTGAGAGCAGCTTGTCTTTTACAACAGCGAATAAAGTTGAATGAAAAAAGAAGAACTCGGCTGCTTGATTCTGGGTGCTTCGGGCTTTCGGGCAGCTGTTGATAATGAGGAGAATGATGTCATCAGCAAGACTCTGCATGACATTTGGCGAGAAGCCATTAAGCAAAGGAAGAGTGAGACAAAGGAAGAGGAAAGAGGGAGGCAAGAAAGGAAACTGGCAGAGTATAGGATTAAGGGGGACAAGCACAACAATAGGATGCCTATTATGAACACCTGTATTTAAACCCATCACATCAGTCAATACATTTACTTTCTCTGGTGGTGACTAAAGCAATCACTTATCACAGTTGTGCATGAGTTCTTGTAGACTTGTGAAATAGAGTTTTCAATCATGGGCCAAGAAACAAGCACAGCTTCAGGCACAATCAGCTGATCTTAAGACAAGCCCACATCAGCTGATACCGTTCAACACCTCCAAGTTCCAAGCCTCATATCGCCTGCGCTCTTTATGGTGCTTTAACCTGTCCACAGATCCTGTGCATCTGCAAGCCACTCAACCCATCTCAACTCAGTCCTAAGTTTTCATGATACTTTGACTCAGTGACATATCTTTGTGATTGATGACCAATATTATGTGCTACTATTTTAAATTGAAATACTAAAACAGGTTTCACTGAAAATTGTGTGTCAATGGTGATGAATTTTTTGGCTCCAGCTAAGACATGTTTTGTTATAAACTCTGGATTATAGTAGTCTCGACTGTTGTAGCTACAAATAATGGCCGAAAAGGATTTTCTTCCTTTGGTGACTTTGAGATCTGAAATGTGGGTTTGAGTAATAATAATGGCAACTGTTTTAATTCAGACACCAAATATTAACACTGTACGTGTTTTTACATTAGCAATAAACTGAGCTGTTATTTGTTTATTATTTTATATCCAAACTAGAAACTAGAAGCACAGAAAAGCCAGCCAAACTGACAAATCAAACCAAAGCACAATGGAGACAGTAAAGAAACCCTGACACACAGTCTAGAGATCTATTCATGCAGAAAAATTGCTGTTTCTACCGCTCTACCAGCCCTACATCCACCTGCAGGCTCCCGGGTATATTTTTTTCATCACTGCCCAATTTCTACAATCGAGCTCATCGCTTAAGCCAAAACACAAATTATTACTATATTCTGCAGTTGTAACAAATATCCTGCATCTGTGCATTGCCTGAAATACAGTAATGGATGAATTGATGTTTGTATTGTACTGATTTACTGTAGTGCGGTAAAGTAAAGTAAATCTTTACTGTAAGCCAGTTGCACAGCTGTTGTGTTACCCAGAGGTTTCCCTGCTGCTCCTGTCTAAAACAAGGCCAGCTGTAATAGAAACAACATTGTTCATCCTTGTAGAAAAACATTTCCAGGGGAAAAAAAGGCATCGGATCTTTATGTCACTGAAGTGCTCTGGCACTGCCTTGAAAAGCCGTGGAGTAAGTCATGGGATTTTACATGAGGGCTGTGCACCGCAGGAACCCTGGGAAGCATTGCGTCAACCTCTTGTTCTATCCAGATGCTGAGTGTAGAGCTTTCTTTTTAAACGAGGAGCAAGGGGCCAGAAGTGGGTGGATG
Source organism: Oreochromis niloticus (assembly GCF_001858045.2). Lineage (NCBI taxonomy): Eukaryota > Metazoa > Chordata > Actinopteri > Cichliformes > Cichlidae > Oreochromis > Oreochromis niloticus. Next base: position 36,284,073 of record NC_031965.2, read on the forward strand.
GATGGGTGGGTGAGGGAAAGGCAGAATGAAGCCAAAAGGAGATGTAATGGTGAAACACAGCCCCCTGTCAGATACTGTGAGAAACAATAAAACGTTCCCTTCAGCAACAAAATGTGCTTTAGCCTGACATGAGACAAGCCACTCCTAGTGCATAATTACAGGCCAAACCCAAACTCTGTAGTCAGGGATGTCATACTCACTTCTGCTGAGTTTTTTTTGATTGCTTGCCAACAATCCATTATTGCATTCTTATTATTTACAAGTGTGTGTAAATGCTAGTTTGGTTTGTGGGACTGTTCTTATCCATAATTGCTAGCAAATTAAATGTGTGTGCACAAACATTCTCGAAGGTTTATGATGTGTAGGTAACCATATATGTGGCATATACAATGTGATTGTGTGTGGTAACATTTTCCATATAAGGGTAAGAGTGGATAGGGGAATGCCCCAATGTATACATCAGAAAGGATCACATAAAAGTTCTCCTCTCCTCTCCTCTCCTCTCCTCTCCTCAGGAAACAGATTCTGGCTTTTCAGAGAGGCTAACCTGGAACCAGGCTACCCACTTGAGCTAGTCGATTATGGTATAGATATACCCTACGACCGAATAGACACAGCCATCTGGTGGGAGCCATCTGGCTACACTTACTTCTTTCAAGGAGACAGGTAATATAGCCCTATGCCCTGTCCGACACTCAACTGAGTATATTGCATTAAAAGGACATCTGTAGTTTGATTTCTTTTGTCAAGTTTTTGCAGGGTCACTTGACAAATCAAATGTTTAATCTAAGGAGTGTTAAACACAATAGGGTCATGTTTATCACTGTGTAGCATCTCCTTTGTTTAACAGATGTCTGCAAATGTGTGGGAACTGACGTTTACAGACTCAGAGACCACTTGCTGAAATTTCAGAGAGGAATATTGTCCCACTCTTGTGTGACATGGGATATGAGCTGCTCAACAGTCCTGGGCCTTCTGTGTTGTACTGTTCGTTTCATGATGTGCCAAACATTTTTAGCTGGTGACTGCAGGCAGCCCAGTTCAACACCCAGACACTTCTACTACAAAACCTGCCTTTGTAAGAGATGCAGTATGCAGTTTAACATCGTCTTCTTAAAATATATAATGTCTTCCCTTAAAAAACAAAAAAGGGCATCTGGTGGGAACATTTGTTTCTGTAAAACCTGTATAAAACTTTCAGTGCTAATGGTGCCTTTCGATGCCTTTAGAGGCTCTCCTTGTACGCAGTCATGTTACCAATCTGTTGTCCGTTAGCCTAATTAGTTGCTTCACCTGTTTCTCCTTAGTCCTACTTGCATTTCCAGTCTTTCGTTGCCCTCGCTGCATTTTTTCGTGATATATTGCTGTTCTCAAATTCAAAATTAGCTTTTTCATGAAACTGTGAAATGTGTCAATTTAATGATTTGATACTTCTTGTGTTCTGTTGTTAATAAAATTAGGGTTTATGAGCTTTGCAAATCATTGCATTCTGTTTTTATTGAGGGCAGCAATGTCTTGAAACCTAGTGATCAACTTGCACTCGTCCCAGCTACAAAGGCCAAAGCAATTTGTTGATTGGTCCTGCTTTGGTCCAGACTGGAATATCTCACCAGTTAAATGCTAAATTGCTACGACATCTAGTGCAGACCGTCATGCTCCATAAATGATGAATCTTACTCATTTTGGCAGTCCACAGACTTTTCCTCTGTCACAATCATGATATCAGTATCATGATTGTAGTGAATTCGCTCTCATCCTGGCTGATGTGAGATGGATTTCAGACATTGACTCCCTGACTTGTTATATTGCTCTCTATCATCAAGTTACAAGAAAAGAAAACAAAAAAACAACTAGATTTTATGACCAAATACCAGCAGAAATAAAACTGTAAGAACAGCATTTTTTTTCACTTATCTGTTTTTATTATATAGAGAGAGATTTTAAAATACCCAGAGTGTATTAAAAGCACAGTTCAACTCAAAATAAAGTATATAGATTTATTTTGTCCATAATGTGTCTTTAGTTGCTCAGTTTTGGATATATCATTTGTGGCGATATATTGGATTCTCTTGAAGTTAATAGAAGTCGATTACATTTGTTGGAATAAAAAAAGCATCTGCAATTACTCTTTTTGGAAATCATGTCTCAGTTACTCAGTAGCCATCCATAGACCTTGTTGTGAGCTGATTGATGTAGGAACTATTTTTTCTAACTGAACTGCACCACCTAACCGTATCACTGTGCAGAAAAGCTCCTGTTAGTCTCTACCAAAGCTAAGCTGCACAATTCAAACATGCTTTCTTTTCACTACCACAAAGTGAGTGATTTGATTTTGGTGCGACCAGGAGGAGCAGTAATAATTATCTTTATTTTATAATATTATACTTTATAGTCCTGCAGCCACATTGAAAATCCTTTGCACAAACACATATGTAAGGGAAATGTGAAAATACACGCCCTGGAGTTTTATATGTGTACAGAACGCTCACAGCATATTAACTCACAGAACAACTACAAGTATTCTGTGGAAGCGGTACTGTGATATGCACTTTGTGCAGACCCAGCATGTAGTGTACTGAGGAAGACGTCTGCTCTGTTCTTGTTTAGACAGTTGATAAACAGTATCAACCTTCTCCCGCTTTGCTGTCTTCAGGTACTGGCGCTTCAACGAGCAGTCTCGCTCAGCTGATAGAGGCTACCCGAAGTCAATCAGTGTCTGGGGAACGTCAGTGCCCTCTAATCCCAAGGGGGCCTTCCTCAGCGATGATGGAGGTGAGCTGAGGAGAGCGGTGTAGTTTCTGTGTATGTGTGTGTGTTTGGAAAGGGGAGAAGAGGGTCTGTGGCAGACTGAGACATGCCTGAAACAAAGAATCAGGGTGTGGTCAGTCATCAGGAGATGGGGGAGGGTGTGGGTGTCATTTTGAGCTGACATGTGAAATGCTTCTGGCTGTTCATTATTGGAGAGGAGTGATTCAGGCTACGTCCACACTAGCCTGGATAGATTTGAAAACGGCGTTTTCGTCTGAAAACACTCCGCGTCCACACTAGCGTTTTCAGTCGTTTTCACAGAGTTGCGTGTCCACATTGAAATGGCCCAAAACGCTTACGTTCCAGTCCTGCGCATGCTCAAAAGCGAGTGAGAATTAAAGAATTTGAAGAAAAGCTATCTGGAGCATGTACAAACTGATAATAATCTTTTTTAGGGCTGTCAAAATTGAGAGCAATCAAAACAACTGCTGTATAATACACTCCGCTTTGTTTTAATGGTCACATGACTGCATCACATGACTAAAATGCGTCATCGTTTTAGAAAGTCTGCGTTTTCGAATGTCCACACTGCGCCAGGGCAGCTGTGTTTTGAAATGTATGCGTTTTCGAGAGCGTTTTTCCTTGAGGAAAACGCTGTCTCAGTGTGGACGGGAGGCCAAAACGGAGAGAAAACGATGCGTTTTCAAACAAAAACGCATTAGTGTGGACGTAGCCTCAGTGTCTTGATTCCTCAGGACGCAAATTTATAGTTTAAGAGCTTCATGCAATCTAAGTGTTTTGAGTTCTATTCTTGTCTATTTGAATTTTATTTTGCTCACTCAGTGTTTAACTTGGTAGCTGACTTCTATTAAGAGTTGTTGTGCACACTCTTGTTGAGATGATTTATGAAATCACTGATTTCATAAAACGTGCTGTCTTTAGTGGCTGTTCTTCAGTTGAATGGTGTTCAAAAGCAACATCAATTCATAAATAATGGATGAAAACTAGACCAAAACTGCATACAGTTTTTACTTCCACCTGTTTGTTGATTAAGAGAGTGCAAACAGAGGCAAGTCCCTCAGCTTGTGAGTTTTATCGATTTTAATAGTATAACAATCCCAAAAAGGTGATTTTGAGCTTTGCTATGATTGGATTTATTGAACATTCTGGGTGTAGAGTTCTTTTTCTTTGCAGATATGTTAGGAATAAGCAATTATTGGACTGACAATAGCCACTTGAGTCATTCTAATTGCCTCAACTGAACACAGAGTAAAATATTGAAGTTATTAAAGCAACAGTTTGACTTTTTGACAATTATATTAATCTGCTTTTTTGCCAAGGGTAAGACAAGAGGCTCAATATCATTTTGATTTTTTTTAAATGATCATGTTAGCGTAGCTCAGTATAAACCTTCATATTATGGAGAAACCACCTACTTCTCTCTAATGGGGAACAAATACAGACTGTCATTCTCTCTAAGATGTACAAATATCTTGTTTAATCTGTGCAGCTGTCAGTTATCTGGTAACTCTTTAAAGATCTCTCAAAAACTCAAATTATTATTTTAGTCATGCTTTAACATTCTTTTGTGGGCTCATGTTTTCTTCTTTTATATTTCAGCATACACCTACTTCTATAAGGGTTCCAAGTACTGGAAGTTTGACAACCACCGTATGAAAAGCGAGCCGGGCTATCCAAAATCCATCCTGAGAGATTTCATGGGCTGCAGCGTGGACCTGGATCCCGACAGAGACACGGACACAGACTCGGGCCGCAAATACCCAGACGTAAGCCGACCGCCATTTAACCCCGACGCAGGACGTGACGGTGACAAGGGCAAAGACGGAACAGATCGAGGAGGAACGGACAAAGACAAAGGCTCAGACGGTGACAAAGATCAAGAGTCTCGCGAGGGACGCGAGGAGGAGACCAATGAGGTGGACGTGGTACTGAAGGTGGACGACAGCCAGGAGCGGACCATGAGCATCCTGATGGTAACCATCCCACTGGTTCTGGTGCTGTGCATCCTGGGACTGATCTATGCCATCATCAACACGCTGCAGAGCAAAGGGGCGCCACGCCTGCTGGTGCACTGCAAACGCTCACTTCAGGACTGGGTCTGACCCCTGATGTTAGGTCCTTGAACGCTGAACTTGATTTAAACCTTAGATGCCCCCTCCTCCTCTAATCTAGCCCTCTTCCCAGTGATCCATCTGTCTCCAGTCTCTGTGCTCAGTGGCTCCTGCAGCTCTGTGGTAGTAGATCCATGCAAATACTGTAATGATACATAGGCACACACAAACTAGACGCGAGCGTAACTTATGTCTTACATTCACACACACACACAGACACACACACTTACATAGACACACAGCTCTCTAACCTCCTCCTGTCTCCCATGGTGCTCTACAATGCAGTGACTGTAGACTATTTATATGAGAGAAGTTTGCACATAGTTTTGTTCTTTTTGTTTTGGTTCATTTTATGTGACTTTTTTGTTGTTGTTGTTATTATTACTTCTAAGCCAGGAAGGCCGGTCTATTCTCTCTCACATCTCTGCTCCGCCCTCCTCCTTCCCCTAATCTCCGTAGGGGCTTTTTCCTCGCTGATAACCTGACATCTGCTTATGCTATCTCAGTTGCCACAAAAGGAAGAAATTCAAAGCATTAAAAAGATTTGTAGACAGACCACAGTGCTTCAAGTGGGGTCCAGAAGGGTTCTTTCCGTCCTCTCATCAGCTCCGTGTTTCTTGTCTTTCCTTTTCTCTGCAGGAGAATCTGTGAAGAGGTGTTTTGGGACCTGCTACGAGCTCAGATATTATTCTCTTTGACTCTTGTTGATGGTGATTAGGGTGTGATTGTAAGTCTGAAGGTTAATTCAGAGTTCAGTTTGTTAGTCAGAGGAGGGCAGGTTTGTTTTTAAATCATTAAATCTTATTGTTGCAGTCTCTCCTATTTATGTTAATAATTACTCTGTATTCACTGTGAGATCTGAGAAGGTTACATGTATATCAGTCAAACAGGGTTTAAACAAACAAGATAATGAAGCCAGAGCTGTGCGGCTATTACATACTTTTAATTTCTTGTAACCTTCAGTCAGCCTGTGTGGTTCTAGTGAACATATTATTTATTTAGACAATGCAAAGTAGTGAAAAATGACATTTTGCTAGGTATATGATACAGTAGCCTAAGACTGACAATTGGCTATTTAACTTCATTGACAAACAAATCGATGCACTCTGCAGACACACAGTGTTACTCTGTCTATGTCTATATCCACTTTTGTCTCCGGAAAAGATTTAGTTTTCCAGTCCGGCAGCTATAAAAGCTTTAAGCTTTTAAACCGCACTCAGCCATTTTATGTTTTTTATGCCAGTAGACAGAATTGACTAGCAACACATTCACATAGTTATGTAATCAACAGAGAGAGCGGTCAATTGGTTTCCTGTCCATTAATTAAGATTGCCTTAAGATAAACATAATATTAACTTCCACAGTGTTTTATGTATAAATAGTGAAATAGTGACTGTCACGTTCTCTGTGATTGTCTCACTGAGGTTTCAGGCCATCATGTAGTCATTTTGATATCAGCCCATATACTCTTATGATTACATTACAATATACGACATAACAGATAGAAACACTGGCACTGCAAATAAATTAAGATGACTACCGCCTTCCATATCTTGTGTTCACACTGATGGACAGTAGGTCTGCCTTCTTTCTTTCCCTTATTTGGAAGCTTGTTAAAGACCTCTCTGGCTGAAAGGATAAATAGACTATAAAGGGGACCTCTTCCTTTAGTTCTCAACTGTGGGGCTAATTCTCAGAGAGCCTCTTTTATGTCAAAAATAAGACCTGTCCTTTGTGCCGTGAAGGAGACGGACTAATAGTTAATGAACAAAGTCAGCTCACTGTGAAATAACACAGGAGGGTGTGCGAGAGACATAAAATGAGGGGGAAACGAAGCTAAGGCTGTTACAGAGCATTCACGGATTGCAGCTCGTCTGCCATGCAGTACATAATGCATCTTTTACTGCTAGTATTTCTTAAAGAAACTTCTGGGATGATATGCAGTCTTACTGTAAGCACCAGGGTGGGCTCAGGCCATGAGGGCTTATGTGAACACAGACTAATCCTCCTCATCAAATAACAGCAGGTGTGCGCAAATGCCGTTAACCTCTAAACTAAACTTTGACCTTACTGAGTCAAAACAGTCGGCTTTCGTTTCATCTCTCAAGAAGCCATGCACAGAAAATTGCCTCTTTATTACACAGAGTTCTCAGTCTTTGTCAGTGCATTCAGACACAGATTGGAAATTGGTGTAAAACGGTGACTACGCTGATAAAGAGTCATGAAAGGCTAAAACCAGGTGTAGTGACCTTTTAAAGTCAACATTTTTCATAATGGCAGCAATTTATCTCATCATGATGAATTTATGCCTGAAGATAAGGCATAAAATGAGTGTGTGAGTGAAAGTGTTTAGAGGTTTGACTTCAAACATAAATTGGAGGAAGGTTTATCTGAGGTAGCATTTAGAACTAAGCTGCCACTCTGACCTGGGGGGTGGGGGGTGGGCTCAGCTCACCCAGCTCAGGTTACACAAATGGGGAGGGTAACGAGAGTCTGAATTTCTTGCAGCTGAGAAAAGGAAAGGGGGAAGGAGGACTGAGGGAACATGGCTGACCTCGTCTCCCTGAGCTTGCAAAGTTTAGATCTCAGGAATAAGGAAGGGTGGGAAGAAGGAGGAGACAAAGAGAAGAGGGAGAGAGAGTTGGCAACAGCCCATGTGACCCAGATTCCCTTGCAAGTTCAGCAACAGTGCTGGCCAAAGAGGAAACTTTCGCTTACAGTAGGTGACAGGCCTCGTTTAAGAAAGCTTGTCAAAGTGTTTCGCTTGTAGTTTTGTATAAGCACATGCATGCTTTAGAGCCTCCTTATTGGCAGCATTCATACTTATTTTCCATGGATCCAGTGCTCATGTCAGTGCAGTGCAGAGCCATTTCTGCCTTGGTGCCTTTTAATAAACCCCATATTTCCACAGGTGAAGAATCAAATATTATAAAAAATTATGAATAGTAGTTGGGGTCATTTCAGTGTTGCGGATATTCTGGCAGACAGTCATGGGTGAATTTTTCTGTAGAACCTTGTCATATCCAAAACAATGTTTGGTACCAGCTTTTTGGCACCAGTACTTGTCATTTTTTGGTTGGAATACATTAAACTGGTTCTAAACTGGGCACCAGCACTCTGTCCATGGATAAAGGTATAAGTGCATTGGCCTAACCTGATACTGCTGTTCTGCTAGGCCTCCCACTAGGAGAAGATAGGACAAAGTGAGACACCTAAGTAGTCAGACCTGAAGTTAACAGGACACTCGTACTGAAAGGAGGAAAAGGAAGAGCAAACTCAGCCGTCACCAGAAGTCTGGAGATTGATCTGAGGCAGGTCGATAGCAGTTGCCAGGAAACGGTGTCCCGTGTCCATCCCTCATCTCCTCATCATGAAGCTTTTGTGGGGAAGGAGGGGTTGGCGGACGCAGCTAATCAGCTTTAAAAGCACTCCCTCCCCCTCTCCTCTACTGTCCTGCTCTTCCATTTGGTCCTTCAGGCACATCAATGAGCGCTCAGACAGCCCAGCGTCTGGACAGACTCAGAAAGTGCCTACTCATTGCGCTAGACACCCAGTTGTTTATGGAGTTCTTCTTTATTAAGCCTCCTATTCTCCTCTATAACCTCCAAACAGAGCCCACAGGGAGTTAACCACTTCAAAGCTAAAGTAACCACTTCAAAAGTCTGAAAGAGAGGTCGAGTGCACCTGAGTTTGCCTCACGCAGAAACACAGTTTTGGTGATTCAGCAGTTTGAGCGATTTTCTGTGAGGGGACACTTGCGGGTTTAATACAGTTTATTTGTCTCAGGACACCAAGCAGAAGAGAAGTATTGAAAGGTTAGGAAAGAGATCTGTCAGGGCTGATTGATGCTCGTTTGTGTGCGTTTAGAGGTGTTGAGTTAATCAGCCCTCCTCTCTATAAGCTAGGCCTGTGTTCTGACTGTAAATCTCCCACACTCCACGTCTCTCCGCGCTCGGCCCAGCCCTCAAAGCCCGAGGGGATCATAATAAAAACAATGGCCTTCTCTCTCACTCTCTTTGTCCTCCCCCTATTTTCTGTCTCTCTAATACATACACACTAACACATTATTGTCACTCACAGCAAAGCTTGCTGGTAGATCCACCTCCCTGTTCAGCAACTTTTAACACTTTGGAGCGATTTGCTTTGATTTTTGTTGATGTCACATTCAGATTCAAAGCTTGCAAAAGGTGAAGTTCAGTTTGAAGTGCATACCCTTAATGCAAATTTTAGGTAAGGTTAGGATGTGCTGATCTCAGTCTGAGCTTTCATCTCTCAGGATGTGTTTCTGTAAAGACTGCACGCTAAGCATTTCTCACTCAGCCCTGATGTTTTGTTCTTTTTAATGAACATCTGTTAAAATCTCCACAATCGTTCTGAAGCCAGGTTGTATTGTAGCCGTGTCTTCTCTCTCCACACAGTGTGCTTTTTAGCTTGCAGCTTCCTACTGTCACAGTGTATCTCTGCACTGCCTAATCACTGCAAGCTTCAAAAAGTCGTTGCATCAGCCCTGTGCAAAACCCAAACTCTAGGAGGAAAAACAGATTAATAAATAACGAACTAAAAAAGATTAAAACAAAATCTGTTGAACTTGACAGACTGTTTTCCTGTTTCAGTTTGTCTTGGGTTAACTTTGTGGCTTACAGTGACCCCAGCCAAGGGGATTGTGGGTTGTCCAGATGCTTCTCTCTTTTCCCAGAGTGCATCTCAGCTTGCTCTCTGAGCCCATCCACTCTGAAACCACTCATCTGAAAACACCACTCGGCAAACCCGACCGCTCAGCTCGGGAATGAAACAAAAACAGCTCCTGACAAATGACTTTCAGCATCCGTCTGCAGCGGATCATCGCTCGTCGTGCTTCAAACAGACACTGAAACCGAGTAACTTAGGAAAACTGTTTCCATCCACTAACTGCAGCTACTGTAGAGAAGAGTATATTTTGAAGGATTCAGTCACTTCTGTGCTGACCAGCCATATTGAACCATGGCATCTCACAGCATCTCTCTTCATTACTGCCTGAGTAATGTTTCAGTGATTTTCTGAAAAAAAGAAAGAAAAAACAAACAAACAAAGAAAAAAAAGCCTTCAACCCTGTGTGGGACTAGATGGAAAAAAACCCCTCTGTTTGTTTTTGATCATTTGTCTTATTTTGATTTGATTTGTGCATTTTTTTTCTCTCCAAACTTGATTTGTTTCTGTTAATAACATTCCAATTATTTTAATTTTCGGGGGTTTGGTTGTGTTTTTATTTTCTTTAGAAAACGTAAGATTTTATACATTTGTGTTGTGTGTTCACCTCTAGTAGAGTGTGTTAACAAGCCATGCTGGACATGTACACATTAAAATTTTCCTCTGAAAATCTACAAATTGTGTCTTTGTTCTGTTTGTGTAGTGACTGCGGCAGCACAACCTACAATCCTGCACAATCGCATACAGTACACACACCCTCTACTCTCTTCCTGCGGTGAGGTCACTGTCCATAGGGCCTTGCTTCCTGTCTCACACGGGACAGGCAACACAACGGCCTTATGGACCCAGGGAGGGGAGGAGGAGAGAGGGGAGGGGGGCATGGCAGATTGCCAGGAAACCATGTGAGCAAGAAGGAAGTTAGCAAGCAGTTTTTAGAGCCCTTATGAAGCCGCACAGGCAATGTTGTCATCACACAGAGAGGAAATTCATTGTTCAAAGCACCACAACACAAACAGCAGAACTGCAGCCTGACAGCAAACTTTAATGAGATATTTTTGTGCATGCAAGTTGTCTGCAAGACTAAATAAAGTGACACCTACTCTCATTCATGCAGGTGTAATTGCCCCAAATTCTTGCTACACTCAGAAAATAAAGCACCTTATTGTACCTTTAGGGTTACAAAAGTTTGCCACAGAAGCGGTACTCCCTAAAGGACTGCCACTGTACCCAATGGCAACTTCCAGAGCTGAAAAATGAAACCAACTGTCAAAATCTGCAGTTTCTGGCATTTGACTTGAGTCAGTCCCAACAGACTAAAACACCCAACTAAACTGTATCAAATAGCAATTTTACAGCCTGTTACAAAGAACATTTTTGACCTGTATGGATAGTTTTCCATTTTATATCAACTGTACTATCTACTTTTTGCTATCAACAGTACATTCAGTGATGATTAACTTCTTTATAACTGCTTTAATTAACAGGTGGGCCAAAACGAGGAGCTGTGCAATAACTTATTGACCATTTGATGACCCATTGGGAGTTTTTTAAAGGGGAGGTTTGTACTTTCTGGTATTTTATTTGTCTGTTATTTAGCAATAAATAGTGGGAAATGTGTCCTGCAATGCATCTGTAAGTACAATTTATGTATGGATGCAGACTGCCAACCAAGCCTGCTAGTGTTAGCATGACCTAAACACAGAAACTGTGCATTCAAATTGATTTAATGCTAAGTTCATCTTTTTATACAATCTGTGGTCGTACCCTTAACATGACGTACTATTTTAACTCTTGTAGTTTGTACCTGTAACAAACTACAAGAGTACGAACCTTTTTGTGATAATTTTCTACTTTAATGTACAGAAAAAGAACCTACTAAAACAGGTACAGTATTTATTCATTCAAACACAAGTTTGAAGTGGATCTGAAATGACTCTTGTCTTCTCAATTAAAGTTTTATTTATCTCACATCTGTACATATGAATTTAACCTGACCAATCGACATGTTTGCTGTGCTAATTTCTGCACCATTGTGCTTCCAGCATACACAATAGTGCTTACAATATGCATGAATAAATAAGAAAACTATAAATTCTAAAAATCGAAGAGTAAATTTGATATTTTACTAAATTTCTTTTTGGATTTGGAGTTTCTTTAGTTATTTTATCTTAAAATATTGAAGAAGCAGTATAAATAGGCTATTCAGCTTTCAGTACTGGGTAACGTACATGCACATTTTCATACTTGAAAAATGACACAGATACCTTGACGTCCGACAAGCTGTGGTGTGATACCTCTATGGAGATTTTAGTGAAATGTATTACTGATAGTGCACATTAAAGTTCTGTTGTCTTAATTTTCCTGATCGGTTAGTCAAGGAGGCTACACTGAGTAGTCTCCAAAGATGTTTCAGGTGGACACTGTGTCTCGACAGTAATCCATAGTGAAAAATCTATCCAACTGTTTAATGTAATGTTAAAAATGTGTAAAGATGACATTAAATCCTAAAGGATGTAACCAATAAATCACCAAAATATATATCTAAATTAGTGTGTATTGTTTGCTTCCCTGTCCTATTATTCTGCACCTGTTTTTTCCTCCTTTGTTGATATAGGCTGTGTTTTCTCCTTAGTGCCATTGTCCACATACTCAGCACTCCAAAGCATAGCACAGTTTCCTCGTGATAGGCTTCTATGACCTTGTTTTCTTGTTATTATTATTATTATTGATTTTCTTCCTCTGTCTGTTTTTTCTGCTTTAGCATGCCAGCCAATTGACCACTTGTGTAGCAAACCCTGAAATCCTAATGGACATATTCTATGACAGATTTTATTTTCCCTGGTCTCCTGAGTTGGGCAGAGTCATTTTTTTCTGTGTGAAATGTTTAAAAAAGAAAGGTCACAAATGGATCCTTTAATTTGTGAAAATGCCAACGAATTCAGTGGAGATGAACACTAGTCTCTACTTTTAAATGGTATATCTACTGAAGTGAGTTATCAAACGCTCAAACAAGCCAGCAGAAAATCAAACAAAAAGTTCCTTTGCACACCCAGACCACAGTGGCTTCATCTGCAGTCATTCTGGCCGCCTGACCAATGCAAAACTGTAACCGTGTGTGAGAATTCAATGTAGTTAGATGTGACAGCCACACTCTTTTCATCGTCAGCTCGCTTCCACAAAGTCTGTGTGATGTCCGATTGCACCTACATGAAAGCAGAGCGAGTCACTGTCAAAGAGAGGTTATAGGTTGCTCCATCTGCTGCACGCTGGATCCAGCAGAACACTTTCTTGTGTGCTTCATGTGTCAAAGAGCAACTGTGGAAAAGACTCGGACCTGATTCATGTGTAAAATCAACTCATTTCAATGCTGAGTGAAATATCTGCCTCTCTAGCTGGTTGTAGGGTCCCTTTTGGTTTTGGAGAATTTTTGATGCGTGTTGATCACTGCCTTTAAAAAACAAGGTTGTGGGCAAAGCATGCTGAAAGATATTTTTAAAAATTCAGAGTAATTTTAATATTTAGTAAGACATCACTTTGTGATCTAACAAACCATATCTGACAATTGACTTTAATCTCAACCTAACTGATGTACGGACCTTCTGTCTGGATAATGACCTACTTTGCATTGTCAACACTTACTTTCCCTCCTTCATCAGACATACCTCTGTGCACTTTGTAAACAAGCTTAATTTGTGCATGTCCCATGTGTACGTCGTATTTGAGTGTGGCTTGCTTTCTGCTGTGTTTACATACTTTTAAAGCTTTCCTGCTGCGTACATAAAGTCCTAGGATTGCTTGTTAAATCTGTCTGCCACAGTTATCACCAGGTACACCCTGCGGAGTGCCGTAATTACTTACAGTCATCTCTTTCCGCCAGGTGGAAATATAACTTTCCTTCAGGCCCATGAGACACACATGCTTAAAGGACAGGAACTTAATCAGTAACAGCCACAGTTACTGGCTCTGCTGCAGGAGTCTGAAGGTGGTGCCACCTGTTTAAGAGGACTTTTACTGCCATACACCTGTTGGGTATCCTGATCGCATTGGCTCACCTGTGTGTCACTGGGCTTTAACAGATTTAAATGTAGTTTATAATTTCAATTATATATTCTTTTCCTTAAAGAAAAGGAATATCGATGCTAAAGCAAACTTTTCACAGGGAAAAAAAGCACATTTTCAGCAGCATGACAGGTAAGTGTTTTTTAAGCTTATGTGTGAGTTCAGTGAGGAAGATCTGTAATCACTCTGCCTGCTTTCCTGGGTGTTGGGCTACTTTTCTGTTCTCTACATCACTACCACTTTCCCAAGTTGTCAATCTCAATACTAACATGTTTACTCTAGTCCAATCACCTTCTCACCGGACTTGTTTGAGCCGATCAGCCTCCGCTTCGCATCGTTTAAATCTACCCTTTCCAACTTGCTTTTATGAAACCCACCTCCTCCTCATCTCCCCCTCAGACACCTCAGCCTGAGTTCTTCTTAAGCCTCAGTCTTCATCTTCATCACCACCAGCGTCTAGACTCCGGGGGGTCCTGTCTTAAATCTTACCACCGCTGGGATTTGGTTCTGCCAAGATGGGTCATCAGAGTCTAATCGCCAAACACATTCATTTCTCTACCTCATTAAATCATGTTCAGTTTTCCAAGTGATGTCTCCTTATTGGAATCTCACCTGTTAAAGGTTTACTGAAGTTTATTGAAGCAACTGTTTTTATAAGTTGGCACTATAAAAATAAAACTGAATTGAACTTAAATCTAGGTTTTAGGTGCTTTTACTGGCAGGTGGATGCGGACACAGAGAGCTTTAGCCTCTCACCTCCTCTAAATCGAGTTGCTGAGCTGGATTTCTTGAAGGTTTGCCGGAGTTTTTAAAGGGGGAACTATCATGTCTACTATGCTTAGTTATATTTTCCATTCTTTTCATTTATTTCAGTTTAAAATAATCTTTATTAATTTATCATAGGTCTTAGTGCAGCCTCTGAGTGTAACCACAGTCTGTAGCTCCACTTCCTTTTAGGGCCACACTCTCTTTGAGCCAGCTGTCCTCCTATTGGCTGCCCCTCATAAACAGAATTCTTTAATAGCAGGTGGGTTGGGATTCTGTCGTGCCATCCTGTCTTCTGATATCCACTCACTGACATGTCACTGATGATGCTTTAGTGTCATGGTCCTAAGGTTTTCTGATAATTTTGGAGTTATTTGTATTTTTACTGAATATATTTGTGTCTATGATTATCTTTAGGCTTCAGAGTCATTGCAGTATTGAATTTAGTTAATTACTATATACTTTTATTTCTTTTCATTCTTCACATTCATCCCAGGAAAGAAAAATCCTACTATACTTATATACAACCCTTGTTGTAAAGTATTGTGAAGAAATGTAATGTGGGTGTGTAATGCACTAAAAATCCAAAGAACAATGTACTTTGGCTTATTTCTTTAGGTGTGACATAACTTATTTAGATTAGCTGATTAAATAAGATGAAACTTTAATGAGGCTGGGGTAAATCTGCTGCGGTAGATAATGAGATACAGCAGGGGAAGATAAGAGCAGACTGGATGAATGTCCATAAATTAAGTAAAACCATTTAAGCAGGCTACAACAAAAGCATCAGGAATGTACAGTATGCAACAATATTAGGAAAAAAACCCAATAAAATACATTAAGAGAAACACGAGATAGAAAAACACAGCATATGCAATTTCAAGCTAAATGAAGCCGAAAAGAGTGGTATTCATTTTGTTATGCCGAGAGCTTTTTCAGAACATCCACAAAGGATCTCTGTGCATGGATGTGTGATGTAGCAAAAAAATGCTTCACCACAAGAACAGCTTCCACTCCTGCCCTCTGTCACATCTCTTTCCCTTCTTCTCGTTTGATATTTAATGGTGAGGTAATGTTGAGGTAACATCTGGAGCTGTAATACATCTCAGTGTAGCGTGTTTTGGTCCTGGCTTCATGGCAGCAAAGGGTGCAGCGATCCTGCCAACATTTTGGTCAGTGTGCTCCTGATGCTTGTAAAGCTCTGGTGGAGCGTGAGGTGCAGCTCATAGCTACAGTGTAGGAATGCTTCTGAGTGAAAGTGTATTTATGTCAAATGTTCACTTTGGAATGCACCACAGAATTTAGCAGCTAATTTCATTTAACAGCTAAACAAAAATGTATTATCTGTTTCTTCCATGTTGGGTTTTTTGGGTTGCTGACACATGCACAGCATTGAAACCTATCCACCAGACTTCTATCAGAATCAGAATCAGAATCAGAAGGGGTTTTATTGCCAAATGTTGAGCAGGTTTACAACATTAGGAAATTGCTACGGTACTTAGTGCAAACATACTGTCATATAACGCTTAAATAGACATAAAAATAAGAATTAAAGAATTAAAAGTGCTAAGTAGATAGATATATACATGGGTGCAGGTGATCGTCAGGTCCAAACATGGAATGATGCAGTGAACACTGTGTAGGGTCATGTGTTAGTGGTGGGAACAGTCATATGGTTATTGTTCATGAGTCCAACAGCAGAGGGGAAGAAACTGTTCTTATGGCGGGAGGTTCTGGTGCGAATGGACCGGAGCCTCCTGCCTGAGGGGAGCAGGTCAAACAGACTGTGTCCAGGGCGAGAAGGGTCAGCTTTGATCCAAGCTGCACGCCCCAGTGTCCTTGAGGTGTACAGGTCCTGCAGAGATGGGAGTCTGCAGCCAATCACCTTCTCAGCAGAGCGCACAACACGCTGCAGTCTCTGCTTGTCCTTGATAGTGGCTCCAGCGTACCACACGGTGATGGAGGAAGTGAGGATGGACTCAATGATTGCAGTGTAGAATTGCATCATCGTCCATGTTGGCAGGTTGAATTTCTTCAGCTGCCTCAGGAAGTACATCCTCTGCTGGGCTTTCTTTATGACGGAGGTGATGGTGGGCTCCCACTTTAGGTCCTGGGTGATGGTGGTACCCAGGAAGCGGAATGAGTCCACAGTCCCTTGGAGATGATCTGGAAGGATGGTGTTAAAGGCAGAGCTGAAGTCCACAAACAGGATCCTGGCGTAGGTTCCTGGGGAGTCCAGATGCTGGAGGATGAAGTGTAGAGCCATGTTGATAGCGTCGTCTACATACCTGTTGGCTCTGTATGCAAACTGCAGGGGGTCCAGGAGGGGGGCCGTGAGTGTCTTGAGGTAGGAGAGAACCAGGCGCTCAAATGACTTCATGACCACAGATGTCAGAGCCACAGGTCTGTAGTCATTTAGTCCAGTGATCCTTGGTTTCTTGGGGACAGGGATTATGGTAGAGGACTTGAAGCAGGCAGGCACATGACATGCCTGCAGTGAGGAGTTGAAAATGCCAGAAAACACTGGGGCCAGCTCGTTTGCACAGTGTCTGAGGGTGGCAGGAGACACACCGTCTGGGCCAGGAGCTTTTCGAGCATTCAGACTCTTAAACTGCTTCCTCACATCTGCTTCATGAAGCGTTGTGGTGGGAGAAGCTGGTGTGAAATCCTCCTTGGTGAGGGGTGTGGAGGGAGGTGTTGTAGGTGAAGTGTTTGATGGTGGTGATAGCTCTATGGAGGGGGAGAGGTGGGGGATTGGGGCCGTTGGAGGTGTGAAGGCTGCTTGATGGCTCGTCAAAACGGCAGTAAAAGTCGTTAAGGGTGTTGGCCAAGAGCAAGTCATCAGTGGAGTGGGGGGTTTTAGGCTTGTAGTTGGTGATATTCCTAAAACTTTTCCACACAGAGGCCGAGTCTTTCTCTGAGATCTGCTGCTGCATCTTCTCAGAGTGCTGATGTTTAGCAATGTCCACTTCTTTAGTGAACCTGTACTTAGCCTCTCTGTAGCAGTCCCTGTCTCCGCTTCTGAATGCCTTTCTCTTTTCAAGCCACAGCTTTTTGAGTTTAGGAGTAAACCAGGGTTTGTCATTGTTATAACTCAACCTGGTGCGTGATGGTCCTCACAGAAGTGGATATAGGAGGTGACAGTGTCCGTAAAATCGTCCAAGCTGTTAGAAGCAGCCTTCATTGTGTCCCAGTCTGTAGACTCCAAACTAGTGCGAAGCTCCTCCACAGCCTCGTTGCTCCACAGTTTTTTAGTCCTCACAACAGGTTTGGAGAGCTTCAGCCTCTGTCTGTACGCGGGGATCAGGTGGATCATGACATGGTCAGAAAGTCCGAGTGAAGCGCGGGGCACCGCACGATAGGCCCGGCTGATCGTGCTGTAACAGTGGTCCAATGTCCTCTCCTCTCTGGTCAGGCATTTAATATACTGCTTGTATTTGGGAAGCTCTTGGCTCAGATTGGCTTTGTTAAAGTCCCCAAGAGCAATAATGAGAGAGTCCGGGAATGTCCGCTCCATGTGCAGTATCTGCTCCGCGAGTGCGCACTGAGCTGCCTGCACATCCACATCTGGCGGGATGTAAACAGCGGCCAAGATGAATGAAGCAAACTCCCGCGGAGAATAAAACGGTTTGCAGTGAATAAAAAGGTATTCCAGAGAGGAAGAGCAGTGCTGAGCAATCACTGTTACATCTGTGCACCAGCCACTATTAATGTAGAAGCAGACCCCTCCACCTGTGGTCTTACCAGAGAGAGAGGCCTGCTGGTCCGCGCGCAGCAGATGAAAACCCTCCAGCTTGAGCGCGCAGTCCGGGATGTCCTCACAGAGCCACGACTCCGTAAAACATAAGACACAGGAGGAGGCAAAGTCTCTGTTCATGCTTCTCATCAGGGCCAGCTCGTCCATCTTATTCCTGAGTGAGCGTACGTTGGAAAGGAAGATCCCAGGAAGAGCAGTTCGCAGTCCGCGTCTCCTCAGACGCACGAGTGCGCCGGCTCGCTTTCCTCTCCTTCGGCGTCTCACTTTCCTGATCAAAGTCTGCAGTAAATCTGCCGCAGATGCGACAAATATTGGAAGTAAATCCACAGGTGTTGTAGTCCTGTAGTTAAGAAGCTCTTCTCTGGTGTAAGAATATCCAGAGGAGTGCCCAGACACACAAGTTAATCTCTGAAAGAACTTCTTTCAGATAAACACAACTCCCTGGAGATACCTGGAGATTCCAGCTGTCACGGGCCTTGGACAGGTCACCATTCTATGACATTGCCAACACTGGCAGAGAGAGGCAATCATTTAAACTTTGAAATTACCAGTTAACCTAACATGCAGGTCAGTGTGCTGTGGAAGGAAGCCGTAGCATTCAGAAAGAACCCCATGCATGCTTTGACCTTCTTGTTCTGAGGCTACAGTGCTGCTGACTGCACTGCTAAAATGATGAAACACATTTTTGTTTTTATTTCAATCATTTTCATTTTTAATAAAACACATTTTATATTCAATATTCATGTTTTGCCCAACAAAGGCTGCCAACCTATGTCCACAGTGTGCTCTGCTGCCTCTCATCCTATCCCAGTCTTGTTACCATATCCTTTTATTTAATCCTTTTTTTCTCTGCCAGAAATGTTGGTAGCTGTTTTTTTTTTATTTAATTTTTTAAAGTGTGTATATAATTTAAAAAAATGCTGTACCAGGCCATTAAAAGGAAAAGTGAGTATTTTACTCCTAATTTTGCTACACATGCAGAAACTGTGGACAAGATTCCACCTGAAGGATGCTTACACAGTTGGTGTATTGCTATGTAGTGTCTCGCAGATGAATCCGTGCAGTCACAAAATGAAATGAAATGAAACTTGGACATTTGCAATCAAACGGTGGCTCAAGCAGAACCTTGTATAACACTGCTAAAGTTTAACCTTAAATTTAAACTTATTCAGGAAGCTACTTGGAAACCTATTTCAGTTGTACCTCCTATATTATGCTATCAAACCAGTGTTTATTGCATTAAATTTAAAAAAGAAAAGCTTACTTGCCGTAAGAGGATCTGTCCTGAATTATGACTAAAGCTGATGATTCTGTATGATTCCCCAAAGGAGTAGTCTGGGTTACATAATTACTGTAATTAAGCCAAAACCAGACTTTGAGCCTAAACTGAGACATTTACTCAGCATTTACCTGTGAAGGATTTTATATTAAAGCTTTGTGCTTGACATGATGTGGGGATTTGTCGCTTAGTTTGCTGCTGAGGGAGAACATCTGGACTCCTTCGTGAGACCACATACAACACCTGGATGCACTTATAAGTAAAAACAGGCAAAGAATGTGTGAATTAACATGCTCACACGCAGGTGAATGGGTATTTTAAAAGCACATTTAGCAAAGCAGAGCATGTGGTGTAATAATAGATAATTATACATTACTGATTTTTACTCCTTTATGTATGTCATTTATGTTTTTTTAGTGTAAGCCCACATTTTCCTTCGCTGTCCATTACAGAACCATTTTCTCAGCTGTCATCTTTGCACAAAGAGATTATTAAACTAAATTATGACAACCAAAAACAAATAAAAAAATTACAACCTGTGCTGTTGATGTGAGGTGACATAAAATGCAAGTTAGAATGTGCAAAAAGTACGTGAAAATCAAGAAAAAGTGAAAAACAATGAGCATTAGAGATACCGAACATGTAGGTTTGTGTCTTGTGGTGCTGACACTGCTGCGGTTTTCCACAAGAGTTCCATCGTTTGTCCATTTTCCTTTCCTGAGAGAAATTTTTGACCTCATCTCCACACCAAATGAGTCCAGAAGACAGACGAGCTTCCCACAGTCTCTTGTGTTTTTAACTTTTTTTAACCTGCACAGAATCAAAGCAGTGAAGAAGAAGAAGAAGTGAAGAAATGATGCTCACTTTAGATGACTAATTTCTTCATAATGACTTAATAGGACAATTAAACTTTGTTTAGATGAAAGAGTAAAATCTTGTGCCTTTCCCACAGGTCATTCTAGTTATTATGGACTTACATCATCGTGTCCTAGATAAACCACAATCCATCACCCTGTAGGTTTCACTTACAGCTTTAAAAGGGGAGATATCTAACTTTCTACATTCAGCTCATGCATAAAAATCCACTGGGAATTTCAGCAACAGTCTTGGGAAGACTTACCTGGTCATTGCATTCTCCTGACTTTATATTACTGTCTTTATATAACTGTCGAAACTTTTTATTACATCCTACATCAACTCTGCAGTGGCTGATGTGAAATTCTGTGCAGAGATGTGCTCTGTGAAGCTGAGATCGCAAAGACAAGCCAGATGAGGTGGTAAGAGTTGAAGCAAACCTGCTCCTGTGTTTTACTGTGATCTGAAGTTTCCCCATCTGTATAATAAAAACTGCATCTGTGTGAGGATGTGCGCAGCTGATCTCTCTTATGCGTAGCATTAGGAAGCGTATGCGGAGAATGTGGATGCTATCATAACAACTGGCAGGAAAGCTCATATAATTAAGGAATGCAATAAAGTTAATGAGGAAAACATCGCGGGGGACACAGACGTATACCTGTGTGAGCGATAGTGCAGCGTGCTTGCATCAAAGAGCAGTCTTCACAATACAAGAGAGGAGTGCTGATGATGAGCAGCAGCACATTTCAGTTACATCTAGGGTCTGAAACGATTCATCAAAGCAGCAGTTAGTTTGGCTTCTGTGCTCAAAGCTCATCTCTCCCCACAAATATGATGCACATAGAAATTGGGGAGTGATGAGTACACATCTTCCAGAGCCTAAAAGTGGATGCTGGGGTGGTGGAGGGTTTGAAACAGCAGGCAGCGATGCGGAGCAGCTGCACCACTGAAGTGTGAGAGGAGAGATGGGAAAGTCTGCAGCTTAAATAGACTGGGTACCGTGTACAACACAGTCTATGTGTGTGTAGGTGTGTGTCTGTGTACACTGATCCTACATTACCAACACTGACTGAGATTTGCTGCAGGGTGGCTTTAAGGCCCAAATCGGCCATGAGTGAACATGTCTGAACCGGTGTTCTCAAAGTGCGGCCTGCGGGCCAGGGGCAGCCCTGAGTGACGTTTTGTGCAGCTTGTGAGTGAATAAAAAATAATTACGTATTTCATTCATGGTTCCCTTCATTCACTCATTCGATTCAGCAATGCAGCATTGTAGATATTCATACATACTAATCTTTCTTATTCCTCAATACAGCTTACGTTACTTTTTTTTACCCTGAATAAATTAATAGTTTGGGAATAGTTTTGTTTAATGTATGCATACTCAGAATCAAAAGTGGTTTAACTGGTTCAAATGATCAGAGCAGCAATTTCCAAGTAATCAAACTGCAAAGTAATAAAATAAAAGAAACAACTAAAAAAAACTTTTCAATAAATAACTTTGCATTTTGGAAACTCTTCAGTGTTGGGGTGTAGTTCTAGATCCTTACACATTCAATGCAAAAGACATGAGGTGTAAGCATAGCACATAAAATATGAGTTTCAAGTTTCCCAGTTAATGAACTGGGACACGCAGATTCATACTTGTGGCTGCTTAATGATCTCTTAACTAAGCTGTAAAGCTGAAACACAGTGGCAGGTTTTGGAACGTATTCACTTCTCTGACAGAAACAGGAACATGAATAGCATCTTTCTGCAATGTTGCTATCAAATACATGTATTAAGATCATTGCTCATTGGAAAATACACCGGATCGGTTTTGGACCCCATCTATCTTTTTCATTCTTTTCTTCTGTGTTGTTATTTTTGCAGGATGTTACTTCTGCTCAGCTCCAGGAGGAGAGGGTTAGTATGGCTCGATGGGTTGATTGCCAGAGTTGATGCCAGTTCACTAATCAATCTCTGTTCCCTTTGAGTAGTAGGCTGGGAACTTGAGGCTCAAAACCCAACATGCATGCTGTGCAGCAGTTATAGTCACACCAGGCTGGATGTGAATCACACAAGTGTTTGTTTAGCTTGTTGAGTCTGAATGTAGTGCAGAAATAAGCCAATCTGCTGTCCAAATTCCTGGACTTCTGGACCCACTAGACCAAAGAGTAGCAGAACACCTGCTACACTTGTTTAGTTTTTAGAGTGTTACTGATGGAGTCCTTCTGAAATAATCATATGGGACTATTATCTGTAAGTGTGGAGTTTCTCGCATATCAACAAAAAACAGGTGCTTAATCACTCACTTCAGTTTAGTTGACTTGGAACAGCAGTTAATGCGGTAGGCCCTCCACACAAATGCTTAAACAAAAAGTGCAAAGGGGTCAGATGGGAACTGGGTTATTGAGTCATCCTGGAATACACAATTAACCGAAGAGCTGCTCAAAACTATTTCCATCCATAGCCTTCAGAAATGCATTCGGACCTCTGGATGTATTACTCTTTGTTCTTTGTTGTCACATTAAAACAGCAGCTTCCAATACAGACTGTAAATGCATGCTAGTGTTTGTTGTAAGGGTGTGTGTTTATGGCAGCTTATTCAGCTGATATTGCAGAAAACACATTGATGTGGACACACACAGATACGGTGAGCATCTGGACACAAGATTAGTTTAATGTTTTCTGGGCAGTCTAACAACTGTTAGGGTGGCACCCAGGCAAACACACGCATACACCTTTATCTGGAAAAACACTGCCGCCCATTAGGGCAGGGACATCTGGAGCTTGACGAGTCCATGTTAGTAGGCCACACAGCAGGAGTGGGAACCCCTGGTCCTGGAAAGGCATTTGAGATGCTGTCATGTTTTCCAGGCAGCTGGAGCAGGAAGGGTGAGCCAAACTATCGGTAAACAAACAGATGCCAAATGGAGAAAGAAGTTAAAGGAGTTTGAGAAAGTCTAATGCACCAAGGAGAAAGGAACTCTGCTTGTTTTAGATATTTACCAGTTTTTCAAAAATTATTTTCTCTATTTTTTCACTTTCTGGTTTAGGATAAGATGGTTAGATAATTAACCAACCACTCAAATACATCTACATCTCTATATATGTATGAATCAACATGTCTCCTGTCTTTCTAATATACCCGTGTCTCAGTATTAATGCCATATTTCTGTCAAAATGCTAAATGTAGCACCTGCAGCTAGTTTGATAACGAAAGCTTTATTGCACAGCCACTGACTCATAAAAGAACAGTTTTGTGAAATGTTAATGTTTCTGTTTAGATGAGATGATCAGTTTCATTGTCATTTCTGTATGTTGAGCTGCTGCGAGGCAGCGATTAGCATAGCGCTTGCATCTTTTTCAACCAGCTTGCTGTTTAGCATAAAGGCATCCAGTCTTTATGCTAAACAAAGCTAAGCTAACTGCTCGTGGCTCCAACTTTATACTCAGATTATGCACAAGTTGCTCCATTGGTCACAACTCTAGAAAAAAATGATGCATCAACCTAATTGCTCACGGGGAGCGAGGGCGAGAGACATGAGCCTACACAACTAGAAATCATAAAAATCAGTGATAATGTTACACCTGTATTATGATGCAGGATACGTGACAGCCAAAGACAAATTATTTGGCTCAAAATCTTTTTTTCTTCAGTGCTTCTGCATATAACATCTGTAGAAATCGCTATGCACTAAAGATCTGAACAATGCTGTGTACCTTCACCCTCTTCTGGGGCTATAATTCATACGTTTGACCATGAAATCTAAGATTACCTAGATTTCATGATCAAACTAGGTCACTTTATTGCCTCTAAACAGATTTAACGGATTACACACAATTGAGGACTACTTATATGGTGACATAGCCACTGACAAATCAAATTTTCAATACCGATAATTCTTAAAATGGTACTTTAATTACAGAATGAATAGAGGATTTTGGTGCAGCACTGTGGCACAGGATATATTGCTATGGTGTCATGTTAGATATTAGCTAGTGATGTATATATTATTATTATTATTATTATTATTTATATGCATTTAATGGTTGTTTTCTTTCTTAGGATTTAGCTGATTAGACCATTAGCCTACCACTCACAGGTCTGGCAAGTACAGAGGTGGATCTGGAAGCGACTATCTCAGCTCAGTTTAGCATAACTTAAAGCAGGGCAACAATGACGCACAAGCTTTATGTTAATTACCTCCTTGCAGCGACTCAACACACAGCAATGGCAGCAATATTGATCTTCTCATCTATGCAGAAATAAGAATATTTCTTCAAACTAGCCTTGTACGAGTTAGCGCCATGCAATAAAGCTTCACGATCTATAGCTGCAGGTGCTACATTTAGCATTTTGACAGCAATGCCCCATTAATCCAGAGACATGGGTAGACTGGAAACAAAGAGACCCTTGAGGTGCAGAGTGTCATCAAGTGCCACGCTTGTCATTTCATGCTGTGACTTCCATTGTATCTGATGCTGCACAGTATGAGGCACGATTGCTTGAAGGCACGATAAGACGTACTGTACCTTCAGCAAAAATCCTCAAGAAGCAGTCGTTTGGAGGGGATTCAGTTCTATTTTGAGTCACATTAGCATGAGCAATACTGTTTATCAAAACATGATAACGATTTGTTTATGGTAATTAATTAAGATATTAATTTAGAAAGTTGAAAACTTATCTATAAATATTGTAAGTAAACTTAGTCAGAGAATTTGGGCATGGCTTTTTCTTTTTTATATGCTTTTGTGAGACAGTGCTTCATATCATGCTAACAGAGATAGAATAAAACACTTTTCAGTTTGGGCCTCTACATCTCGGCTCCCATTCTCTCCCATTTTCATCTTTTTCAAGGCAGAATCCTTCTCTGCTCACTTCATCACCCTGTGTGACTCTTGCACATTCATTGTGTTGTCGAGGCGAGACTACTCTGTCTTCTTTTCAGCTTCTCCATCAGTTCCCGCCTCTGGCCAGAAGGATTCCTGTGATAGCATCCTCAAAGTTAAGATATGCCTGCACACTGAAACACATAACAGAGAGAGAGTGAGACACTGACTCAGAAAGACCGGTTGCTGTTCAGTTGTTGTGCACCTTCAATTTACCTGACTTCTAATTTTAAATTTAAACTTGCAAATTTACCAAACTGCTCCCTTTAAGTAATGTTCTTTTAGACTAGAAATGAAAAAGGAAAGCGGTAATATAGTTTAGTTTGTGATTTCAATCATGCTGAATTTTAGCCGAACAGAAAATATGTAGAGCCAGTGCCTCCCTAGCTGTGTTTGATGCCTGTAGCTTTGCTCATTTTCTCTGGGCAGCTGGTTATCAGTCTCTTCTCACCCCCTGCTTCTATTGGTCTAATAACTTCTGTGCCTTTTCTGTCATGTCTGTCTCCGTATAAAGCATTCTTGTGCAAAGGGAGTGCAGTCTGACTGACTCTTGCCTCTGCATGCATTCAAGCCTCAGGGCAATGGCTTCAGTCTGGATGTACTTCTGACTGGCTGAGTGGGCTGAGTAGGTGGCCGCTTGTCTGTCTGCAATCTGCCTACGACTTCTACCAGGCTAACAGTGTTGATAACCAGTCAAAGGTGGGCGTTATATAGAGCTGCTGAGTTTCTGACATTTAAGCACCATTTTCCTTTAAAACATGCAGCGAGCATGCATCATCCCTGAGTCTGGCCACCAGCAAAATGCATAAGTGAGGTCACAAACAGGAAGAACACAGCCCGGTTTACATTTGCTTCTCATTTTATAGATACATGATTATCAGCCAACAGCAATCCTTTTCTGGGGAGTTTTGACATTGTTTTTTCACAGAACGAAGAAAAAGAGCAGAGAAATGGATTATCCAACAGTCGTCATGTATATCTCAATAGTCTTCATACTTTTCTGGAAAGTGGAATCTTATTTATTTTTATTATTTTTATTTCACTGCAATCTGTTGTTACTGATTGATTAAATATATGGGGTGGATAAAGTGTATTATATGAGGTGTAAGCTTCTTTGTGTTCTATCGGGGATATGACAGACGACATACCAGTGTGCAGTATCTGCTGGTATTGAGTATTGTTGCATTGCTAAAAATAAGCACCAATTTACAATTAGTTTTTTTAATGTTCATTGTTCAGAGTGCGCTAAGCCTACTAAGTATAATGACTTAACCCAACTGCACGGGGACTCAATGTTGCTAGCAATGTTGGAGTCGTTACTCAGTAAGTAATCTTAAAAGTAAGAAGCACTTAAACGATTAAGTCCTTGCTTAATTACTCCAGCAAGTAAATAAGTCATGAGGACACATATACAATCTTTCTTTTAGTGTTTGCTTATGAACACAAAGCCGACAATTCAAAGCAAAGATGAAAACCGGCCAAAAAGAGACTTGATCACCACAGCGATTCTACTTTAGAAACAGCAGCTGATAGAAATGGTGGCTTCAAACCTGAGTGCTCAACACTAGTTGCTAGCATCCTCTCAACCACATAGCCAGCAACAAGCATCTTTAGTGGTGTTTCTGAGCTGTAGCATCACCATCATTGTCCTCCTCAATAGAACTGCATTAACACTTTGCATGCTACAATGAAAATATAGTAAATTAATAACACTTTTAACATAATATTAATTGTCTTGATATGAAAATTTTAGCCAGTAGTTCAAATGCAAGACTAACCCCCCCCCCCGAAAAACCAGTAAACACCACCATCTCCAAGACAAAACATGAACATGAACATGTTAAGTATCTAGTTTATAATTAAGCATATACAAAGATGTTTTTAAATCTTTAATATGGTGACATCTCCGGTTTCTCCAGTTCATTTTTTTGTTTGCTTGTTTATTTGGGGAGTTCCAATAATAACAATAATAATAAGAAATCCATGTACAAGCCAAGATAGATTAAATGGCACAATTCCGTTTTCATGGTTTTGCACTTTCTCAGTTAGAACCCCATTTACATCCTCACTGACTGTTTGACGTATAAGATGTCTGCCTAACCTGTGTATATCTATACTTCCTTGTCCACTGATGTCAGTCTTTGTCTTCTGTGGTTTATGTAAATTGCATCCTAGGCATCACATTGTATAATGTATGTATATTACATTGAAATCTGAAGGTCAAATATCAAACTCTTGGAAACTTGGAAACATTGTTTATTGTGGACCAAGAGTTTGATTTGATCTTACTGGAATCTTTATGTTTTAATAAAAAAACAAACAAACAAACATATGTTGTGTATTATATGATAAAAAATATATCTTAATAAACATTTTCAGTTGAATAACATCTTTCCACTCTTCAAATCATTTCGTTTTCTTGCGTCACAGCCTAAAGCTACTGTATAAAGTTCCACTGTACTCTGACCCTTCTGTTTCTGTTCTATTTCTTCGGCTCTTTGGTGTTCATACATTTAGCCATATTTGTACATATGTAAGTACAATGTGTGAGATGAAGTCTTTTAGTGGTAGACAGTGTGATGCACATGTAATCCACATTTAGATATGACCACAAATGAAAACTCTCACGGTTATTCTTAGCCAGACTGTCTGTGGGCTGAGAAGTCATACCTTTACTGTAGTATATTTGGAGCAGTGGTCTATTCTCAGAGGAAGTAAACAGAGTGATCAAATGCAGTGAAATACAAGTAATCATCACTGGCTGCTCTGGGTAAAAGTAAAACTTTTTAACATAATTACACTGTATTATGATTCTAGGCTGTAAGCCAGAGTTCTGGATCAGAAGCAGAAGTGAGACAAGTGAAAAAAAAGAAAAGAAAGGATGGACGCTGGGTGAATGCTGAATGAGATGCCACAATAAGTACATCTTTATATTCACTTCCACCCAGTTATTCTCTGTGGCATGGTGTGTGTTTGTATCGGTACTGTGTTGTCTTGTTTTTGCGTCTGGCTCAGGAATGCAGACAGATAGCGAACTAGCAACCACCTCTCATCCGACCACAAACTTACGTCCCCGGGGTGATGCAGATGCTCACATTCACACAGACAGTAGGTAGCTCGGTAGATTTACTGGGCTATTTATTGTGGCAGTGGGCTGTTTGTCTAGTCAACATTTATTCTTGTCATGCAGGTGCGTAAGTGTAAATTAAACCTCTTCCTGGATGATGCTTGTCAAGAGATTTATTCTAAAGACACTTCTTCAGCTAAGAGTCTAAGGGTAGAAACACACACAGACGCTGTGGTTTTCACTTGTATACAGGGGCGGTCACAGAACGCTCACAACAGAGTGGGGGCCCTGTGATCAGCGCCCTGTTACCGCTCTGGTCTTTATTTATATACAAAGCAATACAACAGTGAATACGTCTATTCATAGGCAGAGGAATGTTAGTGCGTAGGGAGTGAAGATAAGAGTGGTTCAGGTGTATGCATGTGTGTGTTGTGAGATTCAGAAGGACGCGGCCCCTCTTCTTGTTAAGGAGCGCAGATAAAAGTGTCCAGCTCTCCTCTTCCTGCTTGTTCAGCTATTATCGCTGTGAGAAAGAATTTATAAAACAGTCTTGTAGTGGACAACAGTCTAAGTCATCAAAAGGTCAACACACAGTATTCTATCATATGCAAACTTATATCAGTAAAAGCTTATACTGACTGCTAAGTACAATTTTCCATTGACAATGCTCTACGTGTAGATCTCTCTGAATGGAAATATATGCTCTCTAAATGTCTCTCAGACTTTATGAACTTTGTCATGTTTAACAGCACATGCCAAAGCAGCTGGATACATTCTATGGGAAGCTGTCTGTCTGGGGTCCCCTGGGGGCACAGTAGGTTGCAAGACACATATTGCACTGTCTGCTTTGTGACCTTTTCTGTGTGTCAACTTTTGTACCAACCCCCCAAATACTTTGTTTTCTCCCACCATGTACAATCAAGTGCTGTGAAGCAGTTATCACCCAAAAACAGCATTGTATTGAGCTCTGAAGCTCTTCCACCAAGTGTGACAGGTACAGCAATTTGCAATAAAGTAAGAGGAAGGATGCTGGAATGGAAGATAACATGTTATTTCATCCTTACACTGCTTCAAAACAACTTTTAATGCAAAATGAGAGGGTTAGTTAAGAATGTTAAGAATGAGCCTTTAAATATAATGAAATGAGACCTCAACCACAAGCAGACAAGAAGTTAGGGGCTGATGGGGATACAGCTAAACAAAGCTAAGTTATAGGTCTCCTGTCTCATAAGGGCAATTACAGTGAGGCGTACATCCCTCAGGACATGAGATATTGTGCAGTGTACACAATGGTTTATGTTTGTGGGACTTGCTGCTTGTGCGGGTGTCTGCATCTTTGCAGAGCTTTGAGGTCTTGTGATGTTTTCCCCACTGGCTACAAGTCGCAGCTATCAGACGGTGACAGATATAGTGCCGCATGAACTAAAAAGTACTGGTGCGACATGTTTCTGACTTCTCTGTGAAACAAGGGACTTGAAGTTTTTGAATGCAGTTCTTGGCAGTACGAATAGTCCTCCACATGAATAATTCTGTCTGTGTTTTCCTGTGTCTCTGTGTAAGGTAACTCACACTGACAAATGCAAGACATGGAAAGGCAGTTTTCTGGCTTTTCGCAGTTTCAATGAGCAGTCATAGAGGCCACTCTTCATGTCATGCTGCTGCGGATTACGGGGTTTTTTTTGTTTTGTTTTACAAAGTTTGAAGTACTTGTTCAGCTTTAGTTGCCCATTTGTCACAATTCAGACATGTAATGAGGCCGCTTCAAACAGGCTGACAAAGACAATATCCCTAAAAATACTTGCGTGCATTTTCGTTTGCTTTTTTAATGCAAGTATTTGGGGAATTGTGCATTGAGGCTCTAGGCAGCACTACCTCTCTGAACTCACTGAACATCAATACAACCATATAGAGGCTGTAACTGTCATAGCAGCCATCAGCAACATGAAGCATACCGGCATACTGCTGAAGAAATGTAGGTGTTGGTATGCAAAAATTACCCATGTACGCTTGACAATGGAAAAGAGAGGTTTTGTTTTTATGAAGAACATATCGCTGTAGAACAGCATCCATATATTACTGGCACCAAATAAAAAACTTTGATGCTGAAATAATGATGCATTCAAAAACTGCAGTTACTCAAATAGCCACTTGAGGCTGAGTTTCCATAGAGTTTAAAATGGCCAACTTTACAACTAAAATAAGCATATTTAAAATCTGGCCCAAAACACATATTTTCATTTCTATACATAATTTTTCGTCACCACACCTAAATGTGGGCATTTTTATATAATTCCCTTGTTTAAATTAAATCAAAAGTCTTAAATATATGCCTAAAGGCAGATGAGTGCCCAACGGGCAGCTGTAGATGCTTTAGCTCTCTGCTGGGTGTGACCATGTGCACGTCTTGACATTTTAAATGCAATTATCGGATGAATAAGATGGCTTGCTGTCCAAGAAACCCAGATGCACAGTCTGGATGCACTTTGCTAACAAAGAAAGCTAGTATTAGCTGATCACATAACACTTACACTGTTTTTCTCTGATATCTGAACTCTCTTTTTAGGTCATTATCAACTAATTTAGCTTTTAAATTGCTAAATGCCTCCATATCTAGGGAAACAGGATGGGAGATGATCTGCTATGCTATCTCCTAAAAGGAGCAGCCAACAAAAAAAAAAGCTTCAAGGGTAGCTAATCTTCAAGATCTAATGTCAGTTTTTTGGAGTGCAGATGCATGTCACCAAGGAGATACATTTCTTTTCTTTTTGATTAATTACATTACATGTGCAGAAATCATTTCCCTCCATTATTCAGACACAAAAATTTAATTTGAGCAAACAGTGAACTGATTAAGTCGAAATTGGATGCTCTTCTGAATTTGAGCCCTGGTTCTTGATTTAGGCATGAGTGGTTTTTAAGTAAAAAAAAATGTCTGGTGTGTTTTAAGACCCATTAGCTTCAAGTTAGATTGCTCTGTTTTCAGTTAGGTACATTTACAGACGAGCTGATGCCACAGGCTACGGTTCTTTTACACAACTGGATATTTAACAATAAGCTTTCTGACTTTCACTTTGCTGCTGTAACTAGACGCTTTGAAGACCGTATTAGGAAGGGAAACTACAAAACCAGAAAGTACCGTCTCATTGGAACACCTTCTGTGGTTACGGACAACCAGCTGACTTCATTCTGTGAAACAACAATACCCTTGTAATTCTATGGCTGAGCCTCTGGAAATATCATCTCATGATCACACATGTAAAACTTTCTTTCCAATTTTTTGCTCCTTTATCCTTTATTTTTATCTCCATGTGTCCTCTTTGTCAGTTCAGATGTGGTGGCTGTAACAATTTTTTGAACCCCTTATTTCTGTACACCTGCACTAAATTATAATTTATCTGTATTGTTTTCTTTGCTGTAAAGTGTAATTATGTATATTTGTGTTTTGCCTTTTGATAAAAATGAAGTTTTAACCATCTTAATTCAGTTGAATTAGAAGGACGTTTTGGGCACTGTTGTTCTATGGATGCATTATCTTCTATCATCTTTTCTTTTTGCCTTCAACGAAGGCGCTTCACCGGGAAAAATAAGGTGCTTTTCTGTCTTTGATCTTTATTTTATGTTTATATTATACTAGCCCTATCCATGTTGTTTCACTCCTGATCATTAAACTGTGATTTGATAATGAGAGTTAACAGAAACATAAATTAGAGCTACAAGTACTGTCAACTTGGATTTGCACGTACCAGGTGACCTGGGAAAATTTCTGAAAATTACTCCAAATTTCTCAAATCTGTTAAGGCAATGACAAGTCTTACTTAAAATGTCAGTGTTGTGTTCATAATAGCTCCCTGTGGTGACATCTGGGTTTTGGTAAAAACAAAACAAAACGTGGGTTTAAAGGCCAAGCACACCCACTGCAAACCTACAGGGGTCTTAATTATTTTTGGCTGATTAGTCCTTTTATAGTTTGCGTAAGCAGCTTGTGGTAAATTAACATATTTCTGGTTGTGATGATTATTTTGTTAAGGTGGGGAATTCAGACCTTCGTCATTGTTTGTTAATAAACGTATCTAGTGAGCTCAAGTGATGTCAATGCAAAGCTAACCAGCTCCCCACCTGAGCAGAAAGAGGCGTTTTATAATTCAGTGTTGTTTGTGTGTACATGTTTGGGCATCTTTGTGAGGACAGAGAATTGGAATAGCACTATACTTGTGGGGACGAACAGACACTTATGGGGACAAAATGCCTGTCCCCACGAATTTGAAGGTATTTTTGAGGCTCAAAATGTGGTTTTAGTGTCAGGGTTACAATTAGGTTATGGCTAGGTTTAGGCTAATGGGTCGGGGTAGATATTAACTTTTGATGGGTAGGGTTAGGGTAAGCACTAAGATATGAAAATGAGTGCGTTTGTGTGTGTGAGAGAGAGACACAGAGAGAGAGAGTATGTGTGTTCTCTTAAAGATTCTTTTGTTTTATTATTTAAAAAAAGGGTTGTTTTTTTCAGATTTCCAGAAAATGAGAGAATTTTCATAGTTTCTGTGGAGGAAATGAAACGAGTCACATCATATCTTTTTTTATCAATTGCAGTAAGCTGGTGAATCAAATAGTTGGTGTTTATTAGGAAGTAGACAGATCAATCTGAAAGATCAATTTGCAGTCGACTTCTTTAAACCCCTGCATACGAAAGCAGTCGTTTTTCCAAACTGCCGAATTTATCTCAGTCTCTGCAGCTTTCTTACCTTCAGTGTTCATATTAGTGCTTTAAGGCATGCAGTATGCTTGCACAACTAATTGCCTGTTTCCATCTAAAGGATTGTTTACTCTGAATATATGATTTAGCACCACTTGAGCAGTACTGCTGGTTGTGTTTGCCAGTGTGTGTGTGTGTGTGTGTGAGAGAGAGAGAGAGAGAGAAAGAGAGAGAGAAAGAGAGAGTCTGCCAAGTCATGTAAGAAAAAGAGCGAGCCAATCCGCTGGCACAGATCATTGTGGATGTGAGC
Source organism: Oreochromis niloticus (assembly GCF_001858045.2). Taxonomy (NCBI): domain Eukaryota; kingdom Metazoa; phylum Chordata; class Actinopteri; order Cichliformes; family Cichlidae; genus Oreochromis; species Oreochromis niloticus. Next base: position 36,317,293 of record NC_031965.2, read on the forward strand.
CAGAATATTCTCCTTCATGTGAAATGGATAGATATTCGTGCCTTTGTGAATGAATTTGTCCCTTGCTGCACTCTTTCCAGTAAAACAGACAAAAAGAAGAACTGGACATGATCTATGAGAGACTGGCAGCTTGGTCTTGACCTGCTTCTCACTGGAATGCTCTCTTTTCATCTTGATAGTTTGCAGATATCGCCTCATCTGTCCTATGTGAAAGTATTGTTGGCTTGTGAGCCAAAGATTTCAGTGGGAGAAACGTTTCAACACTCATCCAAGTGACTTCTTCAGTCTCAGCTGACTGCAGGTTTCCCCAAATCTTATAAACAGTACATTTGCATAATGTATGTGGAGGAAATACCTCACCTCAAAATAAAAATAGTCTTAATTTGAACAAGATTCCAAGTGTTACTGAAGCCCAAGGAAATGCCATCCAGAATAAGTAGTTTTTAAGATTTTTAAGGTCAAGTACAATAACCCCAGTTTTATTTGAGTTTAGACGCAGGAAATTAGAAGTCATCCAAGTATTTATGGTGTGTGTTATCTGGCTTCATTGATAGATAGATAAATCTGGATATTATTTGCATAGAAATGTATGTATTTGAATGATGGTGTCTAGGGGAAGCATGTATAATGTAAAAAGAATTGGTCCTAGCACAGAACCCTGTGGGACTCCATAATTCACCTTTGTGTGTAAAGAAAACATTTTTAAATTTAGATAGACATGATTCAAACCACAGCAGACACACCTTTAATACATTCAATTCAATTTTATTTATACAGTGCCAAATCAAAACAAAAGTCACCTCAAACAAGCTTTATATTATAAGATAGACCCTACAATAATACATACACAGAAAACCCCAACAATCATATGACCCCCATATGAGCAAGCACTTTGGTGACAGTGGGAAGGAAAAACTCCCTTTTAACCTCCAGCAGAACCAGGGTAAGGGAGGGCGGCCATCTGCTGCGACTGGTTGGGGTGAGAGAAGGAAAACAGGATAGAAGACATGCTGTGGAAGAGAGCCAGAGATTAATAACAAGTATGATTCAGTGCAGAGAGGTCTATTAACACATAGTGAGTGAAAAAGGTTACTAAAGAAGAAGTACTCAATGCATCATGGGAATCCACCAGCAGCCTACACCTATTGCAACATAACTAAGGGAGGATTCAGGGTCAGACATATAGGGTCAGATGCTCTAATCTCTGTAATAAAACATTATGGTCAACAGTACTACTGAATGCTGACATCTGGCAGGATAAGGGCAGTGATGAGTTCACTGCCAAAGGCCATAGGAAGATCATTTGTAACCTTCACCAAAGATGCTTCTGTACTGTGATGAGCTCTGAAACCTGACTCAACTCTTTAAATGAACCATTCCTCTTCAGATGATCAGTCAGCTGTTTTACAACTACTTTTCTAGAGTTTGTGAGATAAAATGATGGTGGATGGGTTGGGGGATGGTCTACAATTATTTAAGACAGCTAGGTCAAGTGATGGCTTTTTAAGTAATGATTTAATTACTCCCATCTTAAAGGCCGGTGGCACGTAGCCCATTAATCAAGATGGACTGATCATATTTATTGGTGTATTAATTAATGGTAGAACTTCTTTGAGCAGTCTTGTAGGAATGGGGTATAACAGACATATTGTTGGTTTGAGCATCATCTTGCTGTGAGGAAAAAGTGCTAAGCTGTGCTGAGTGGTGTGCTAAGTTATCAACTAAAGTTAGAAAGCTAGCAACACAGACACAGGTATTGATTATTGGTGCGAGGTAGCATACAAATGAAATACTACACTCATCGAAAACTTGTGTACACAGTTCTTGTACAGTTTTTACAATTAACAAGACAGCAATTCATTTTCAGATAAATTCAATAAAACATGCCCCAAAAGCCACAAACAGTAGAAACACAATGGAGAGGGGTGATTTTGTGATTCTAAGTAGTAGAATTACAGAATATGTAAGAAAAATTGTGTATGTTTCTGTTCTGTGTCCTGTGTACTGTTTGTTTGTATATGTGTCTTTTTGGCTGCTGTTACAACCAAATTTCCCCTTGTGGGACAATTAAAGGATTATTCTATTCTCTTCTATTCTATTCTATTCTATTCTATTCTAGAAGTGAAAACTAGCAGATGACTGCTGGTTTTAGCCTTGCTAAAAGCAGCTATGCATGTAATTTTACGTAGCTAGTCCCAAACCATTTAAAACATTACTGTATACATACTTTTTGGCTGTAAAGTTGGGAATTTTTGTGCTGAAGTCTATTTGGAGCCCATGAGGACTGACTCACATTTGGACTCAGCTTCATCTCAGATGTGCTGAAGGACTGCTGCCCAGGTCCAGAGTCCAGACAAGCAGCAAAAAATAGATGGATTGATAGATGGATGACCACCTGAGGAACTTTTTTTGATACTGTTATATTGGTTTCATTTTTTTAGGTTGTGTACAAGGTTGCACATAAATACTAATAAATGTTTAATTTCAATATGTCATGTTTATTTGTTTATTAACTCCCATTTCCTCATTTAGTATCACTTCAATCTAGACAGTGGGCCAGACAGGGTTCATTATAGGGATCCCAAAGGAAACATTGGTGTGCTCAAATCACCCAAGCATGCTAACCAGGAAATGAGCCAGTGTTACCAAGGAGACCACCGGCAGAAGACTACTGCTCTACAACGTAGTCTCTCAAGAGAAATAGGAAATAGTTGTTCTGTTACCAGTTTCTGTGCCCTGTTACCAGATTTACAACTCTGTGAATACTAACAGAAATACCAACAAAACCTCCCAGTACAAAATGGCCATTGTGGAGGCAGGTGCTCCTGAGCTGGTCCTTAACTCTCAGTAGAGGTAGCTTCTTGCTAAATCAGTACAGCAATTATGGCTTTTATATGGTTCTGTGCACAGTTTGCTATCAAGATACTAATTTATACTAAATGTCTGTAATTATTACATTGACCCTCTATTGGTGGATGTAGGATGTCATAGATGCACATGAAAAAATGCTGGACAGCTGTAGATTATAGTTGCTGTAGTAATTTTGAATAATGTTGCTAACATAAATGTACCAGTGTTTCTAAGATGCTTGTGAGTTTTAGACAGTATTTGGGTGAATGTCCATCACTCTTAGTTCATACTACCCACTCTCTTTCTTTGATCCCATAATCATCCCTCCATCTTGATCTCTATCTCTAGTGTAGGCCGGTAATTACTACCTCCTACTGTATCTCTTACACACAAACGTGCGCGTGCATACATACACACACACACACACATTCATGCACAAATCAGACAATAAACACAAGGCATTTCACATTTCGTTTTTATTCTTCCATGTCTGTCATCCCAATTTATGTAAATTACAGGGTTGCATCAGATTGAGTCTGCCTACTCTGCTCAACTGTAGCAGTTCTCTTGTGTTTCAGAGGATTTCCATATGAGTTCAGTAATTAAGTCTAGCTATTCATCCTACGTGTAGCGACCATGCACCATGGGTGGTAGACTGACTGCAGTTCATTGAAAGGTCATCAAGTAAACAGGCGTATCGTCTTTCATACACTCCTGCTGCTGCCTGCTCTTCTCATGGGTGCATTTGATACTGTACCATGTGTTTGTGCATGTCGCAATGAAAAGTTGAGCTTTATTTTAAGCCGTATTGAGGCACTTTTAAGAGGACTGATCAAATCCCAGGAGTCAAGTGAAGAGTGAAAGCCTTCATCATTGCTAGTGACCTTATGGTTTAATTCAACAGCTATTTCCTCTGGGAGGACCGATGACTCGATTTAGTCTGCATTTATCATTCAGTAAGTGAACTGCAGGAAGAAAGGCTGGCCTTGAGACCCAAAAGTTCAGATAAGGAAGATTAGCTGGAAAGTGATGATATATTCAATTATTAGATGCAGTTATTCCTGTAGCGGTAAATAAAAGACAAGCAAACTTCTGGGATATTTTACTAATCAGTGAGCAATGTGACCTTATTTACAATGTGAACTTATTTCTATTTATTTCTATTTAGTTGTGGCAGAGTCCATTAAAAATCTTTCTGTCTCGGTGTTGGCTGGCTTCTTTGAAAGAGTGATGTCTTAGGCTCATCACAACAAAAATACCAAAGAAAGTGCTACAGTATGTATATCAGAGCTGTATAAACCAAGTCATCCATTTAAGTATCGATTGGTTTCACTTTAATGCTCATCACCTTTGGAATATCACTGGCTATAATAATGGCTGAGCTTCAGTTGACTGTTGCTTACTGCTGATTATGTATTACTTTGTTTTTAATGGGCATTGTTATTGGCATATTTAAATAGATTTTTTAAATGGATATTTAATAAAGAAGGATGGTCTCAACACTCTGACCACACTTCCCACTCTGACAGCCACAAAGGCAAAGAACAAAACCCTGATGGATTAGAGGGTCACAAAGGGAAGAAGTGCCTCAAGGAGTAAAGAAAGAGACGGGAAAGAGGAGAGACCGTGGAGAGGGCGGAAGGGGAAGCAGTGGCTAATTATCCAACCACCATGGTTCCAGACCAGCAGTTTTTAAAAGTGGAAGTCCTCCAGCAAAATGAGGAAAGTGTTCAATTAATGTAATGACTACCTATTTGGCGATATGCTCTGGTGATAATCTTTATCCCTGTCTTCTGTTTTGGACTTTATTTTCTTCACCTTCTCGATATTCCAGTAACTGATGTCTTTTTGTATGCAGCCCTTACAGCAATGACATCTGGATCTGGACTATATGAGTTATGAACATGAAAATCTTTGGGCTATTACAGTCTTGTGTTTCCCAAGAAGTCCAGGAGAGGTGGGGAAGTTAACAGATTATTAGTACGCTCAGAGACAGATGACTTTAATTCAGCATGGTTACATGGGATAGGAAACCTATAGTATTCCTTCTAATAACTTATGGTATTTTAAAACTGTGAGTATCTCAAATGTATCACCATGAGTCCTGTCTTCCTCCCCTCACCCCCAACTGGTTAAGAGAGATTGTTGCCTTTGCCTGAACCTGGTTCTGCCAGAGGTTTCTTCCTGTTAAAAGGGAGATTTTCCTTCCAAGTGTTTGCTCCTAAAGGATATGTATTCTCGGTATTATTGTTAGGTCTTTACCTTAAAGTGCCTTGAGGCGACTTTTGTTGTGATATGGCACTATATAAATAAGCTGAATTTAATCTTTTGCCACACTAAAAAACGGCCATTTGACATTTTCCACATTAAATGATCCTGTTGTCTTTCCCTTGGTGTGAAATACTAGCACCTTTTTAAAGACACTGGCATAATACAGATCAGTGACATGATGCAATACGTTATGGTAAAACTGTGACAGGTCCCTACTTGACGCCTTTGGCGTCATGTTGAAAAGCACTGCAAAGCTTTAAGATGCAGGGTTAAAGTTGCACATGGATCTATTTTAACAAAAATCACAAGCATTTGGTGAATTTTTATGCAGGAATTTCTTTATTTTGTGCATCAGGTTTTTTTTATGTAGAGGAAAAACAATCAAATGAGGCAACACACTGGAATACATAATGCAGTGAGGTGCTTTGATATTCAGTATTGATTTAAATAACTGCTGTCAACTTTTCTCATTTAACAATATGCCTGCTGAGTCGACACAAGCCATACATATATGAGGTGACAGTTTTACCTGACATCAGCCTAATTTTTTGCCCTTCTGTCTGTGTATTTGTCACGTGTTTGCGACAATGAATAATTTATTTGTTTTAATATCTCAGATGCGTTTTATCGAGGTCTCAGCTCATGTTCAAATCTTCTGAACATTAAAAACAAATTTTAAAAAAAATCAGTCATTTCAAATGTGAGAAGTGTGACTACAGTGAATCAAATGTTTCTGTAGTGATATATTTTTCTGTCACACTTGTGGTTTTAGTATTTAGCTTCTGTTCAAAGCCCAGAACTTATCCCGTGTCAAATCATTAAAAAGCAGTCTTATTTCATTTTAGTTTTTAGAGTTGTGTAGTAAAAGTCTTTTCTGTAATGCAGTCCCTCCTGCTAAATGATTTAGCTGGCACAGATACCCATGGGCATAACTCACTATCAGCTATTATAATGGAGGTCAAGGGTCATACTAATTCATCATAGAATGGTGGAGTGGACTAAATGATGGAGCAACACACACATGCAAAACACACACATATATGCACACACATACAAAGTGGCAGCTCGTTAATGACAAGCTTGCTCCCTCAGCAAGGAAACTGAATGCGAAATGCTACCTCATAATAATTTGTGACCTCAAAGTTCACACTATCAAAGCTTTTATGTTTGGTGTATCTGGTTTTCATGTTATCAGATGACTTTTTTTCTTCTTTCCTCATTTATATGGTCATTCAACATAGGCTTAATTCCTTCCTTCCTTTCTTTCAGGAGCATTTTACACTTATTTTCCTTTACGTAACTACAGACATATCAGAAGAAGTGGTGGAAATGTGGAGCAGAGGTGGAGGAGGAAGAGACTTTGGTGACATCACCTCCTTCCTCTTACAACTACGTTTGTGACTATGTGCTGTTGTTGTGGGAAGTGGTGTTCGTGTGGGTGTGTTTGAGTGAGCGTGAGTGACAAAACGTCATAAAATTGATAGAACACATTCAAATAAAACCTTTTTTTTTGCATTTTACATTCATTAAAAAAGTAATTTAAGAAAGTCAGACATACAGACAGAAAGAGACAAGCTCACCTAGAGCTCATGCCTGAGACAAACCTAAGGAACGGGTTCGTGTGTGAATGGAGTGACTTGAGGATGGGCAGTGGTTAGACAGGATATTGGGCAACATTGCTGGTCACTATACCTCCTCCAGCAGTTTCACACCTTAATGATGTCAGATACTGGAAACCACTGAGACTTAACCCCAGTGTCCAGTAAATTTATACTCCCATCAAGCCAAGTTCATGAGAACGTGTTTTGTGACCACAATTGTTTTTTCTTGACCTTCTAATTCACAAATGCTGTCTGTGTCCTTTTATAGTGAATAAAGTCAGACTAAGCTCTCTACCATACTTTTCAGTTATAGTTATTTCACAAATAAAGTAAATTGAGGTTGTAGCGTCTTATTAGTATGTTAACTAGTAGAGCTAGTTAACATACTAATAGATTAGGATTAGGATCTGTCAACTATAAAAGATAGAACTATGTTTTTAGCATTTTTTGCAGTTTTAGAGAACATTCAGGAATCCGTGAGAAAGTTCTTCCATCTCTTTTTTATATCACTCAGTTTCACATTTCTGTGTAATTTCCCAATCAGGTTTTTGTTTACATGGTTCACTGGCTGTTATCGACAAATAAAGCATCTTTCAAGTAGCATGTAGGATGAAACAGTCAGAAAGAAGTAAGGAAGTAAACATATGAAAGGGGATATGAAACAGTTGTGAACGTTACACCACAGACTGCACAGATGGCATTAGACGCCAAGCTGTGCATGATCCCCTTCACCTGGTGCCTGTTTCTTTTCATTTATAATGTATCTGACAAACCTTTGATCCAGAAACCTGTCTCAGTGTCAGTTTTTATTAAAAGGCTAGGACTTACCCAGAAGAGATGCTAGTGAGAAGGAATGATTTCTTGCAGTGTGCTACATGTGAGAAAGGACAAGTGTGTAAGATATCACCTGATTCTCCCGCCTGCTTGGTGTTCCTGTGTTAAAACTAAAAGTTCCTTTTTCTTTACAGAGCCTGCTGCTATATCACTCTCTGCTGAACTGACCATGACCATGTAGAACATATATCCCTCCTCCCACATGACCCCAGCTGTGTTTACTGTCCTCTGCTGTGTTTGATTCCCAGGACCCGTAGAGACATAAGACCCTGGGAGAATCAACATGCGCAAACATACGTTGCAGTTTGGAGGCCTGAACATTGAAGGTCAATTGATTGGTGCAGTGGTGACGATAATAAAGTCTTTGTGCTCTCTCAAACAGGGTACAACAGATTGTTTTGTAACAGCTGGAGAATAACATGTTCTTGCTTTGGGCATCAGCATAATGGAAGCAAAAATATTTAAGAGCCTTGGTGCCTTCAACAACAAAAGCAGTAAAATGTAGTAATTGAAGTAATATAGGAAACGTTATTCACAGCAGGTACATATTATGTTACTACACATTAACTGATCATTTTTAATACTTCCATCTAGACTGGTAATGATTTTCCTAACCATCGATTTCACAAACTGCTTTGGGAAACAACAGAAACTGAACAAACATTTCAGGTAATGGTAAGGGGGAAGGAGATTGCCTGTGTTTTTTTCTGATACATTTTGCATCTATAAAATATTTAAAAAGCTTCTGTGATGTCAACCACCGGCTTTTTAACTGTGCACTTTTGAGCTTCCAGTTAAGCTTCATGGCCATTGCCACCTTGATTTTCCGGACCCTGAAAATATGTAAATATATAGCTCAAACTATGTGTGCGAAATTAGCAGCTAAAACTAAGTACCAACTGAAGCTGAAAAATGAAGTCAAGTACTGCAGTTCTGCTAATGGTCACTTAAGATTGTATCCAAAAGTGAATAAGGTCCAATAAAAAAAAAAAAAAATGCTTGAATGGACAAAATCAATAAAAATCACATTTTCCACCCTGCGATGTAAAAAGATTTTGGCCTCTGATTTCTTCTTTCCAATTCTTTCCATAGTATTATTTTATCGTTACTCATCCAGTTGGACTGGTGAAGTTCAGAGTACAGGGGTGTGGCTGCAGCGAAGCAAAACTTTAGCTGATCGCTGCGTGCCAACCTTGATCATCACTAATTCAAATTACTGAACTCAACCTTTCAATTTGTAATGCTTTTTGGAAGTTTCATTTGATAATTCAGTTAAATGATCAAATAATATGGCTTAAGTGCAGTACACACAATGTAAGATCTATGCACTTTATTCTATACATATAGCTCACATCCATGGCTAGTATACATTACCAATTAACCTAACATGCATGTTGTTTGGAGGAAGCCAGAAAAGAACACAAAAGAAAGCACTCACAACAATGGAGTACATGCAAACTCCACATGGAAAGACCCCAGATGGGATTTGAACCAGGAACTTTCTCACTATGAGCCAGTAGTGGTAACCACCCAGCACTGTGTTGTCCTGTTACAGATCTCATGTCTATGTGAAGTCACCCTCTCTCAGGGCTCCCTCTAACCTCAGTATGACTCTGTTCCTTATATGCATCATATATGATCACTCCTCAGCTGTTTTACTAGTTCTCTGTTTGGGAATCCTTTAATGTCCAGCGAGTGCCTGTCTCTGTGGGAATCTGGTCAAATGTGGTTGTAAAGCAGACAGATCTCATGACAGTGTCAAGGTCCCTCTCGCACTCTATCACCACTCCCATCTGACATATACACAGACATGGTATTTACAGTTTCAAGGTTTTCTAAAAAAACATTTTCTTTGATCTGACCCCCACTGGTGGATCTAAAATCTGTCTCAATAGATATGACCTGGAACAGCCTCAGTATCTATACATTTGTAGCAAGTGTACAACAGTATAAAATTTTAAAATGTATCATTGTTGTATAATTCCAGCTATTTTTTTTACAAAGGTCATCACATTTCAGGTGAAAAGAATGACAGATAAGACATTTTTACCACTGTCAAATGTCAAAACAGGTCAGTTTGACCCAAACAGTGTTTAAGGGCTATTCCGCATGCTTGAACCTCACTAATCTAAACCACTGAGCTGCATTTTGCATGCTCAGTCAACAGGGGACTGTGCATGACATTTTATATTGACTGGTTTCTCTTACCCAATTAAATCTGACTGTAGCAGTTTCCATTTACTGCAATTTGTGACAATTGCAAACCTTGAACTGACAAGTCCTTGAAGCTAAAACTACTCTAGTATGGCTTTTTGATGAAAGTGAGCTTCTGTTATACAATATCATGGACATGAACCTGCTATAGGGTTAGGGTTTGAGAGGGTTTCAGCAACATGGGAAAACGATCAAAAACAGCTGACGAGAAGAATATCTGAAACTGTTCTGAAAGAACAAAGGCTGGACTGAAGGAGGGGGAAGAACAAAGAGACTATTTAATTACTGAGACAGATGGTACTAAATGGCTCACATTAACCATTAACCAATCACAGAGGTTCAACAAATGAGGTAAGTGGTGAGGTCACTACCTGCAGCCTTTGAATTTAATCTCTGTGGTTGGGTGATTTAGAGGTGAGGGGCTGTTCTCTGAAACCATGTGGGAGTGTGTGTTTGCATAAGTGCCAGCAAGTGTGCATGCGTGCATATGAGGTCACCTTCATAAGGATGCATTACATTAACAAGACACCACCTATGATATAGATGTATATAAATCGTGTTTTAACATAAAATTACATAGAAGAAAGTTTGATGATGAGGATAATAAAGTCAGATACATTGTGACTGTTGCTGTTTGATGCTGATATATGTCTAACGCTCACAGCGCTCAGCAGAACAGAGAAACCCAATCGCTGCCAGAAGTGCATTATGAACAGCGTCTGCACATAGAGACCGAGTGTCACCTTGGCCAATTTAAGAGGTATGTTTCCTTACTCAGCCACACACACAAACACACACATAAACACACTCTTACATAAAGACAATAGGACATTGGAGACGCCACTCGTACATTAGTTTGTCTGTGACCAAGATAGTCATTATTAGAATGGCTGCTGTTGATGCAGACCTTCATTTAAACCTGGCTAATGGCTCACTGTCGCCTGCACACACCCACATACACACTCATTCACATGTTGATAATTATACATTCCAGGGACACATTGTCTCCGTTTAACAGGTCTCCATGCCGGAATGTCTCCATGTGCCCATCTCTTCTCGCTTGGCTCACTGCATCTCTTGTTATTGCCACATGCTTGCTACTTCGGTTGTTCAGGTGGGCTGACATCCTTGGATGGCTGGAGGTGATCAAGCACAGACATTCTTGCACAAAATACTGCACTTTAACATGGCAGGCCCTGATTAAGTTCATTATCTCAACCATTACCTCTAACCTTACATCACCTTTAATGTGACCTAAGGTATAAACTATCTTTGGGGACATTATCTTGTTGTTTACTCCTATGTTTGTGCCTGAAACATCATAACGCTCAGTACGTTGTCCACAGCATTGTTTTAAAGGAAATCTGTTGTGCTTGTTTCCAACCTCATGTTTTTATTTTTGGACTCTGCTAGAGTGGCTCAACTCAGGGTCACGGGAGGACTTGAGCCTGTTAAATAATTTCCTGTTTTATTTTATATTTTAATTCCTAGCCTCTTTACACTGTTGTCAGTTAACTTCCTGTCTTTGTTCGTGTCCCCATGTCCCCTCCTTGGGATGCGGTAAAATAGCCCAAAAACCTAACACCTACCTCCCTTTCCTGATCACTTTTCCTTGACCTGGGTGGAAAGCCTCATAGGGTCGAGGAAAGGTGTGACGGAGAATCTGCAAGGCTTTTGGAAACATGGTGTTTAGAGAATCCAATACTAGTCTGCTTAAAATGTAATGTAGTGACATTACACAATGCTACCTCATTGCCTTACCTCATCTTCTTACGATATTGTTTCCTGCAGGCCATACTAAAGACAACCAGTGTTTAAAATGATCACCTTGTGTAAAAGGATTTGAACTGTCTAGAAAAAGGAACCGAACCGGACCTGATGTAAAAGTTAATTCATGATAATTCTAAAAGCTGATAGTACAACAGCAGACATCACTAATGCAAACTGAACTATGTCATGGATTTGGAGAGCTTATATAAATCTATGTTCTTCACACAATGCAACACTTCAAAAAGAAGCTGTGTAATGTTCATACTTCACTCAGTTGGCTAACATGATCTGATGACTGTCATTGTGAATGATGTGAAATATTATTTCCTTTTCTTGCATAAAGGATACTCCAGTGTATCCTCTGTTAAAGGAACTAGTACTAAAGTAAGCAATGAAGCATCTTGTGTGCTTACTATGACTGCCAGGCGGATACATCTGGGTCACTTCACTCAGTTAGGACCAGCCCTAGGTATCTGTACTGCTGCTTTAATCAGTGTCACCTGTGTTGTGTTAATTACACTGTTTCCAATTAGCCAATCATCCACCTCAGTATGCATACTTCACGTGTATCATTTCCAAGTGGCCAGATTGTCTTGTAGTCTTGTTTATTTTGTCAAGCTTTCCAGCCTCCACATGTCCCTTGTGTTTTTGGTATGTTTCATCATGTTTATTGTAACTGACCTTTTGCTGTTTTGGGACTTTTCCTTGTTGCCGCTTGCTTGGATGGTTTGCCTTCACTGAGTATCTTTAAGTGTGTGACCACTTCCTGTTTTTTTGGTCAAAGATTTGGATTTTTGATTTTAAGATCATTACATGTATCCTGAATTTGGGTCTTTTTTTCATCCTAAGACAGTTACATTGCCAGTCCAGCACAGGGCCAAGCTCTGTGTGATTCATATTTTATAATAACCCTTGGTCTGTGGTGAGACCCTTAACCTCATAATCTGAAACAAGTTTGCTTACCCCTCCTTTTAAACCAGCTTTGTCCTGATTGGAAAACAAAGCAGCCTGGCATGTGGGGGTATTTCTGCGCTCACAGCCAGAGTCATTTACATCACAGAAAGCAAAGAGTAGTAAAAAATGTCTGAAAATCGCTGTTCGCAGCAGTATGAAGAACAGCCTTTTCCCTCACAGGGCCCACTTGCATGCACTTAATTATCTGGAACTTTAAACCAACATTATTTAAGTATCCATCACTGTAACATATACATATGACATAAAATAAAACCATAATAGATACCCTTAAATCCTACAGAATATAGTGGACTCAAATAATACAATGCATAACTTTCCAAATGAGTACAACCATCATGCTGTGGATAGAAGGACTGAGATAAAAGGAAGATTTGTATTGCAGGCAGATGAAAGGAATGGCAATTGTCTGAAACAGTCTTTTGAATGCGCTGTCTGATACCACACAGTAACAATCCTGCATGAGTAATATTTCAAACGTAAGATGCAGCTATTTTGTTGGGTCATAGCAGCCCTCTAGCAAGAACAAAGACAATGAGATGTCTTTAGGGGCTTTAATTACCAGCAGAAAAAAAAATATTATAATTACTATAATATAACTGTCAACACATTTGGTTTGGAAATTACTTTGGGGAACGTAGTCATCTGCTGAACACAGTCACTTCTAGATATACAAAGTTTTCTGTTATTTGGTCAACAGTCAAACTTAAAAAAAGGTGTCTTTCTAGCGAAAAATATGAAGAGGTGGGAAAAGTATTCAGATGAAGTAAAAACACCAATCACAGGTTTAACAACTCTGTCATAGGCCCTCGAGCACATATTTGTTTGAGCTCTTGCTGTGCTGCTGTTGTTGTACTGGGCACACACACACAAACACACGAACACACATTAGTAATATCAAAGGCATCATTACAGCTTTTGATCACTTGATTTGATTTTCTTTTCACTGCTTCCGTGCATTATTTGGGTGGATACCAATTAGGTGATCATTATGTATAAGTTTCCTTAAATTCTGACTGATCATGTTGTAGGAAAAGCAATTCTTCCAGCTAGCTCTTCTTTTTTTCAGCCTCTTATCCCATTTACGACTGAGTTTAGTTAAAAATCACTTTGAGATTTTCACCATTTTTCTCAAACTCTTTACATTTAGATTTAGCTTTTGGGAATTAGCCTCTTGTTTCCAATTTAAGATGCTTTTTTCTCATTAATCTTCATTTGTCTGAAATAATCGACGTGCTTAAGAAAACTTAACTGGCTTATAAATGATTCTGCTTATTACTTTAAATCTATCTCGGTCGCTCCTTATCTAAGTCTTTCCCCTGATCATCCTAACTGTTCTGGATCTGTTGGATTTTTTTTTTTTTTTAAACAAAACAAATAAACAGCAGTGGCATTTTTTCTGGGAACCCAGACTCCTCCAAATCAGTTTTTTATCGTCTTCCTTTATTCCATCTTCATTTTTTGATTTGTACACAAACTAAACAAGATTAGTGGCTTTAAAATGAGTTAAATGCTGTAATTGTTTTTATTCTGAAAGGCAGCTGGATGCAGTCAATGTGCCTGAATACTGTCGTCACCTTCAAGTTGCCAGACAGTTGGCACACCTCTTAGTTAGAAGAGCAAGTCCCTGTAAAGTCCCAAATTGTTGTTTTATTTCATTTCTGTTTGTGTTAGGTGCAATGTGGTATGCCTGGTAATCCGTGCTTAATGATTGATTACAGACAAAGGTATGAGTGTCGTGTCAACTTCCACTAGACTTCAGACTCACTTTCAGGTTTAGATTGCCAAAAGTGAGTTAAAGCCAATTCAAATTCATTTTGTTTTTATTGTAATCTGCCTTTATGTGATTATAATTCAAGTCCAAAACCATCAAAGTAAGAACCAACACATTTTCCTCACTATGTGCTTTACAGACATCTGTTCTTTAGTTGCACACACACACACACACCACACACAGTAGTCGTTTCAGCTCGTCTCTGCTGCATTTTGTCATCAGGCTGCATTAAAGGCTGGCATGTCTGTCAGAGTTGTTAATGGACCAATTCCATTTTAAGCATCCCTGACAATTGAAAAATTTTACTCATCATACACACGAATCCATACGTAACGTGTACGTGCACGCAGACGTACTGGCTCACACACGTACTGCAGATACACATCAGTCGCCCACCTTCTGTCTTTCTGTTTACAAGGGTTTGTCCTTTTTCATGTCCACTTTGAGATCATAACTCCACCCTGCACTCTCCCCCTCTCCTCCCAGCCTGCAGAGCCTCCACAAATGAGATAAGAGCACTAATGTGATTGCGAGAGAGAGAGAGAGAGAGAGAGAGACAGAGATAGAGAGAGAGAGACTTTCTAATTTAATAGAAACTCCATCAGGCTAATGGAACGGTGGATTGACCGCCCAGCCTCCTACACACACACACACATGCACACGCACACACACACACAGTCATTTACTAGTCGCTGTATTGTACCTTGTGAGCGTGGGAACCTATTAGCATTCACAATACGCCTCGCCACAGTTAAATGAATATGTAGAAAGAGGCGACATGGGAGCTTGAAAGAGAAGGATAAAATAGTAAGTGCGATGGATGAAGTGGTATGGAAGAGAAATGAAATGATACTTTTTGGTGGATGTTCAAAGAAAAACAGAAAAACGGTCCAAATTAGACACAACAAAGCACAAAGTGAGGAGGACAGAGGACTGATGTGATAGTCATTCAGTGCAGACAGTTCACCAATTATAGCCATAGAGGTTTTCTGGTCCTTGTTGAGGATGGGACAATGTGAATGGAGACTGAGGGGGTGGAGTCAGGGTGGGGGCAGGAGGGGCAGAAATGACGGATGGTTTTTCACTCACAATTTGTCTGGCCCAAAGGTAATAAATGAGTGTGTACTCCTTTTCTAGCTATCTCACACAAACACAGACACACACAAACATTGCTGATGCCCATTCACGTTCGGGCTGTCTGCTGATTTATTTCCACTTATGCTCTCAAGTGCGGAAATTTGGACGAGTGACAAAAAGTACAAACAGGACGTGTCCTTGAAGGGTGCACCTCTTTCTCGTCGATTCTCTAATTTCTTCTTCTACTCTCTTTCTGTCACAGAATGTCTTTAAGTTCCTCATACAGCAATAACTCTTCTCTCTTACTACTGTATAGGATGTCACAACATGTCCTCTATTTTGTGACCCAGTGAAATAAATTATCTACTATGAAAAAACTGGAATAAGTATGAATATGACCGCTTGCGCATTTGAGAGATGCACACCTCTACTCAGTCTGAAAGCTGCTATTTGAAAAGAGAAGGAAAAAAAGATTAGAAAACATCAATCATAGGTTGTGTGTGGCTACAGTTAAAAGCAAAAGTAGTGAATGGATCTAGAGGAGAAAATAAAAAGGTGGGGTCTTCATTAATTAGGTGCCAGACACAGCACGAAGTCCTTTGTGGAGTCTCAGGAGGTCAGAGGCAGCCAAGTCAGCTGTAGTTTTGTTCTGTTTTTGATACATTTGACTTTTATCTGTTATGATACAAAATGATTGGTATCCTTTCGAGTTATTTAAACCATGATGTGCAGCTTTGGGTCACTGCCAGATCTGACAGGAGGGGGCCTGTGCATTACAGGATCAACAGTCTAGCAAGTTCTAAAATTAATGTAGTTAAAAGAGTAGAAACAGTGATCTGAGTCCCCCAGAGTGATGTAGATGCACATTACTGAGCTGTTTAGATTACAAGAAGACACGGAAAATGCAACATTCCCAAAGAAAAATAAGTCATAAGCTAATAACCTATTATATTTGTAATGCCTTGTCCACAGGAGAACAAAAACATTTAAGAAAGACAGAGAACTGAAAGTATCTGCTGATACACGTCATCAGGGTAAATCAGAATCCTCTATTTCTCAGAGGCCGGTTTAGCTGCTCGACCTACACATTAATTAACAAATTTTTGCATGTCATTAAGATTATGGGTCTCCCAGTTCTTGGAAGAAAAACTGATTTATCTGCAGTGAAACTTCATTTTATACAAGATACATGAAGATACTTAGCAGCCATTAAATATGCTGTTTCCCAACTTTTACTTCCTATGTGGGGACCTAACAGTGAGCTCCTACTCCTGCTCTAACTGCCAACCAGGATCAACTGCAAGATGGAAACAGGTCAAACCTAAAATCTTATTGTAGATTAATAACTGTAAGTTTATCAGTCATTAATGATGGAGAATAGGAGGTAAGGACATATTTGTGACTTATTTGTTATTTTCCACATACAAATTATATTAATTCCCTTCAGTTTGTTTACATATATTTTCCCTAGATGCAAATTGTTTAATTGGTGTGCGTGGACACAAATCAGATTAATGTTTGTGTAAGATGTTAGGGAACACAAATCAGTTTTTCCTCTTTCTCTTCTCTCATCAGCCCATATTATCTATATGTATTTTAAAGCTCAAAAAATGTTCTTACAATTTATCATTCATTCAGCAACTTGTAATCTGAACACTTCATGCCTTACAGCATGTTTAGAGAGTTTAGATATCATTTATCCTTTGCTGTTTTCGGTGTATCTGCCTGAGTCTTATTGTTTCGTTATTTCAGTGTACTGATGAGTAAATGCTAATATGGCTTTACACAGTGCAACCTGTGCTTGAACAACTGTGGAACTAACGCAAATGTGAAAACATAAATAGCTCCCTAAGCGAATAATTATTAAGGAGGAATGTTATGAGGTGTACAGACATTAAGCACTAGATTAAGTAGCTACAGAATCTTAATCTGGGGAGACAACGTGGACTCAGACATTGTCAGTCTTATCCAGTAATGAAATTAAACTATTAAACTTAAGAAGGACTGTCTCTGTCTACAGCTGCTGTGCTTCCTCTCCATCAGTTGCAGTTGTTTTTGGTTGGCAGCCGCCTCTAAGAGAGACGATGGGAAGCTGTTGCACTCACTGGAAGGAGGAGCAGAGCTTTGATTCCCAGACTTATTACTACCAACATTGTCTGTGATGAGATTGTTGCATATTAGATCATAAAGGGGCCACAATTGATTTCTGCATGTGTGTGTGTGTGTGTGTGTGTGTGCGTGTTTGCTTCCAATGAGATCCATAGCTGTCATTATGCATTATACATTCCATTTCCACTTAACAGCCAAGGTTTATAAAGGGATTCACCCACCCACATGCAAACAGACACCGGCACACACACGCAGTAACTCCCGCTTGCAGCCACTTCGAGTAATACTCATATGTCACTGTGACTTTGGGATCAAATTTTATTGCTCTTAATCTAGACAGATCTCTTTTCTCTCGCCTCCAAACCCTCTTACAAGGTTTTGGGTTTGTATGTGTGACGTGAAAAATAACACACAACATCCAAGACCCTTCATCAAAGCCCCTGAAGAGTCTTGATGGATGCAACAGCCATGGAAAGGAGAGGGGAAACTACAATTTCTCATGCAGCCTTAGAGGCTTATTTCTGTGAGCTTCTGAAGTCCAGATACTTCTCTTTGTTTTTTTTTAATATAGGGACATAATCAAATACTTTAAATACATTGCTGATCCTATGCTGATGCGCGGTCTCCCCTTCAGGTTCCTCTTGTGGTGTAACTCTGAAAATAAGCTTATTTATAAGTTCAGTAAACAAGATCTGTAATGACTCATCCACCTACTTTCTTGGGTGTTCTGCTGCTAATTTATTCTTTACATCACTATCCTGTCAGTCTTAATACTGACGTCATTACTCTGGTCCAATCATCCTCTTCTTTGAGCCAATCAGCCTCTGCTCTGAGTGGTTTAAATCGGTGCTCCCCATCAGTCGCGCTTTCAGACTCCCATTCATGCAACCTTCCTCCTCACCATCACCACCTCACCAAAGTCACTCAGAGCTCCATCGAACTCTCAGTCTTCATCTTCAGCTCTACCAGCCACTACACTTTGGGCGTCCTATCCCAAATCATATTATCACTGGGACTGATTCTGCCATGACTGATCATCGGAATCAGTTTCTCTTCTCTTTAATTCTTCCAAATTATCTCTCCTTGCTGACTTTTTTTTTACTGCCGCTTTTAAAGAAAGCTCCTTGCAAGTCCCATAACTGCAATTACACAGCAATGTTAAATTTGTGCAAATTAAGCAATAACTGTAGTATGACTGAAGCCATGCAACATTTACTTTCATATTTCAAACAGTTTCATAGTTGCAATCTGCCAGTACATGAAGGATGCAACAAAATTCTCTGAACTTTTCATATTTGATTGATTTTTTATGGTGTGACCCAACTTGTTCTGTGGCTATGACCTAGAGACCTAATAGCAGTCTTACGTGTAAGATTCCAGTTTGTCTAGTCTAAATGTGGCCTATCAGGTTAGAAGTGAAACAAAGAGCATGCTCATTTTCTTTCATCAAAATAAGGGGGTCGTGCATTGGAATTTGCACCCAGACAGTCAACTCTGAGTTTTGGCTTTAACATCCTGAGGGAGACCACTGCAACTGTGCTGTGTTCCACTGTGCTTTGAAAAGGTTAGACCATTTCAAAATAATCTTGTACTAGTATTCAGAATAGGACCTCCACAGAGCAATCTAAACATTATAGGAGCAGTGGGGGTGGACCACAAGTGCACGAGGATCTCAAAGGGAAGATCAGTAAATCAATCAATAAGAGTTTTGTATTTATTATCAGACCTTTTGGATCAATCTTGTATTTCACTGTCCTTTTTTCCCGTTTCAAGCCATTATAAGTACAGTCTTTAAATGCCGCTCTGGAGAACAGTTTTTATTGCTAGTATCTAGATTCTCTGGAAATTACTGTGCTGCACATTATACATCTGTGCTGTGTATCTTGCACACCTATCAATGATCAACATGGAGACTGTTTCTTTGCCAGTTAGACTGAATTAGAATTATACATTTAATTCCTGCCCAGCCTTCTGACTTTATCTCTTCTTCATTCATCCAAGCTCCACCCAACAGTTCCTTTCCAGTAACAGCAAGTTCAGCTAACACTTTAGTGCATGTGTGATGTACTACGGCTGTGTGACTGGGTAAATGGGAAACTGTGAGGATGGAGCTGTGTTCGGAACTGGGTGTGGAAATGTGACTGTGTGTGAAAGGGACTGGTCCTCGACAGGAAGACGTGCACGCACACACACATGCGCACTCACACACACACACACACACAGACTCTATGGACGAGCTGGGAACATAAATGGTAGACAGGATGCAGATGGGCTCAGAGCCAGCTGGCTGGTAGAGAAACTGGTGTATGTCTCTGTGTGTGTATTTAAGTGTGTATTTGTTTGACAAGGAGATAAAGACTGAGTGAAAGCTCTTTAACATCAATGCAAAAACTGCAAACTTGCTATACTATAAAACACGTTCACTTTCTATTGTCTTAACCTTCACCTGTAACATTTCCGGAACGACACTAATCTGGATGTGGATATTGACTATGAGGCCTCATTCAGCTGTTCATGGCAGCAGCTGTTTTGGCATTAGCCACATAAATCCAGTGACATTCCCTCCATCTAAAAACAGGTCGCCCACAAAGCCTAGCCGATAGATCACAGTGGCAGCCGCTGATGGGAATCAGCAGCGAGAGGTCTTATTGCCTTTATAAATACACATACATGAAGCATTTCCTCTTTGGAAGTGTGTATGATTTATGGCTTTACAACACTGACTCAAAGTAGGTTTAATGTGACTTTTATGATCATGAGAAAAACACATTTTAATGTTAAATTGAAACAGAAGCAAGAAACAGTAAGTGAAGAAGTGATAAAGTCTATCCGAGGATTAGAGCATTTCTTTTCAGGGCTCTGTAGATGAAAAAAATAGCAGCGAGAATCATTTTTAATTTTGAAAGAGGACCACCAAACCATAAAATACAATGATGTGTACCATTGGCATCACTACTAATAAACTTAAGGAAGATTAATAGAGGGGTTGAAGAAAATGCATACCGATTAATTAGACTGACTTGAAAATTGTCTCATTAACCATTTTCCTATAAAGTGAGGGAAATATTATTTTATTTTTGCAGAAATATTAAATCAATATTATCTATGTGAAGTGTATTCTATGAGTCATTCAAAGTTCATTCAAAGTATGTTCATGCCAAAAATATCAGGATCATTCTATTCTTACTGCACTGTACCAATGCAACTGTTCTTGATATGTAATGTATTGAGAAGTCTTGAGAATGTCTGGCTTTTAATTGTTAAATCCTCAGATCCTTATGAATCTCTGTCTCTCTTCCACAGCATGTCTTTTATCCTGTCTTCCCTCTCTCCCCACAACCGGTCACGGCAGATGGCCCCGCCCCTCCCTGAGCCTGGTTCTGACGGAGGTTTCTTCCTGTTAAAAGGGAGTTTTTCCTTCCCACTGTCGTCAAAGTGCTTGCTCATAGGGGGTCATATGATTGTTGGGGTGTTCTCTGTATGTATTATTGTAGGGTCTACCTTAAAATATAAAGCGCCTTTATGCAACTGTTGTTGTGATTTGGTGCTATATAAATAAAACTGAATTGAATTAAAAGATTAAAGTTTGTTGATCTTTTTTACAGAGTCTAGAGAGCAGTGAACACTTTTGAAAAGTATAATAATACAAATAAATTCAGCTGTTACACACTTTAAATGAGTGACTACAATATCCAGTTCATACTTGATTAAAGATTAAAGGAGAAAGCAGAACTGTGTCCATCTGATTTCAGTGCAATAGCAGTTTTTCTGCGCCTTGGGGAAAAACATTCACCATGGAGATAAATACAAAAACATTTTCTAAACACAGAAAATCCCCTCTGAATACAGTTAAATTAATCATTAAGAAGTGGGAAATAAATGGCACAGCTGTAAATTTTACTTGAGCTGACGCAAAGCCTGTGTGAACATGCAAAAGGAACTTGTGTGGGAGCTCAGCAAAAGACTAATGGATAATCGAGGGATGGCAACAGCTGCCTATTGTGGTTTTATAAGCAAACAGACTACCCCATGATTGGATTAAGCTACTCTGGAATGACTTATCAAAGAGCATGTCAGTGTCCTGGAGTGGCCTGCAAATCCTGTGCATCCACACAGGAATACAAGCGTGCATCCGTGCACAAACTGATTCAGATAAAACTTTCTGAACTGCAAAAGAGGTAAAGAGAGGATGGAATCAGTGTTTCTTTTCCTGGAGATCAAGACTAAATAAACATAAACACTCACATACTCGTGCGCACACAAATAAACACACATGCACACTGACTCTCTGACTGGGAGACCCTCTTCGTTCGCAGTGCCACTGGCCAAAAAGGAAGAAGGAAGTGGAGAAAGGAAGCACAGAGTGGTTGATGACAATACCTTCAACATCCTACTGCTCTGCTGAACAGCAACGTCCGACTATGGTGGAAATCCATTCATCCATCCAGCCACTGTTTGTGTGAAAGATTTATAGACTGAAGTTACAACATGAAAAACCTACTGGTAGTTTATTATTGTGAATAAACTAGGTAGTTCGACTCCACTGAATTGTAAAAATAGTCTTTATTCAACCAATTCAACTCATTTCATCAATGTTTAGTATGAGGAAAGAATTTTAATACAGCGTGTCGCTTTGCATCAGGTATTAGCATGCAGACAGCAGGATCACTGTAATTAGGAGGGGTTCAAAATATATTAAATTCCCCTCTAAATGTACCCAAGATGACATGAATATTTGATCACCCACACATCCTCTGGCTCCTGTCAGAGATAAAGTTGGCCATATTAAAAACAAGGAGCATAAAACTCATCAAACAGCACAAGTGGAAATAAGATCATCAGGAATCTTGGAAAGCTTAGACAGATATCTGTAAGATCAGTGAGATGTTTAATATAAAGTTACAAATATATATTACAAAATAAATATTACAAAAAGACATTTTTTCTTCTTAGACAAACAAAGAATAGTTGATTTTGTCTCAAATTTCATATTGGCAATAAATGAACTCCCATTATTTTTTTTAATTTTTGCTCTGAAAATGGCGTGATGATGCAGGTGATGTGTTGTACAAGTGAATATTAGATAAGTCTGTAAATATGAGGGTGCATGGACAACTACAGCCACTACAAAAAATAACATTTACTGTATTTATTTGTTTTGGTGAAAAGCCAAACTAATAATTCACCAATATGAGTAATACATCTTTTTTTTTTTTTAGTAAATACCAAACATGGCTGTATCATCCTTTTTCACTATCATATTGTTCATGTTACTGAGTGTTCTACCAAACTACTTTTCCACGTGCATGTTTAATCAGCATGTACAATGTGTACTATGTACTTGGTCATATTTGATGAACCAACAAATCTGTGAAATGGATATTAAAATATATGGTGAGCCAAGTTTCCTGTATTTTCATATTAAATCTACTGCCACCTCATCTCTTCCATTTAAATGATCTTAAACCTCAAAATTTTCAAAATATAGAAGAAAAATTTTCCATGAAATTTTCTGCACAAGTTTCATTAAATGAATGAGATGCAACTTGCCAAAATAGACACTTGGCTCATTTCCCATGTTATAAAGTATCAAAAGTTCTGTTTTTATTACATCAGTCAATATTCCGGATGAGAGGAGGAAGAATCCTTCTGTTTTAGATGATCTATGCTTTCTTCTGGTATCACCACAAGGTCAGAAATTCCACTTTTTTAAACCTTACTGTATCTCAGAATCCAGTAAATATGAACAGTTGTTTAAAACATTCCTGTTTTCAAAAGGATGATCTTTTTTTATTTTTACTCGCTTGTGGTCGGACAGCGCGGTGGTGTGGTGGTCAGCACTGTTGCCTCACAACAAGGAGGTCTGAATTTCAGTTCTAACATCAGGCTGGGGCCTTTCTGTGTGGCATTTTCTCCAGCTTGAAGTCTATGAGCAATTAATTAATAGGGTTTGGTTAATATATGATTCTAAATTGCCCATAGGTGTGAATGTGAGTTCGAATTGTTGTCTGTCTCAAAGTGTTAGCCCTGTGATACGTGACCTGTCTAGGGTGTACAGTGCTTCTCGCCCTATGACAGCCGGGATAGGCTCCAGCCACCCACAACCCTGATAAGAATGAGTGGAAGAGGATGGATGGATAGTTTGTGGTCTATCCTTCAATACTACCCCCATGGCACAATGACTAAATCTGAAAAAGCTGGTCCCATGTATTAGCATGCATAATACGAAGAACGAGATAAAGTTGCTCATATGGTGGCTCTGCTAAACACCGTTGCAGTTTTGTAGGTATATTCTCATGTAAACAGCACTTGTAGATCTTACTGGCTTACTTTTAATGCAATTTAAGGTCTGCAGCATGTCTCTAGGGCTGTTAGAGAAGCTAGACTTATTTTCAGTTTAATATGCATGAGTCCTCTGAAGTAACATCAGTACACAGTATCATGTTTACCAGCATCACTGATCTGTGGTGCTTCATATTTTGGAAAGAGATTCCAAAATGGAATAAAGCTGTCAAGAAAAAACTTCTAATGGCCATCTACCTTTTTCTTGAAAGCTTGCCTGTTCTGTAAAAGAGGCGGTTTGTACTTTATATTGGTAGTGATTACCAGGCAGAGTAATTGCCAAAAAACAAAATTTCCCCATCATTGCATCATTTTGCTTTGGCTTTTGTATATTCACTTTTTGCAGAGAACTGTTAGTTTAATTTATTTGTATCACAAAGAAGCTTGAATGTGGAATGAATCATATGTAGTCACATTTTCTGTGATTTCAGAATGTGCAGATGAGCCATACAACTGTCTGGCAATAAAGTCACAGATTATCAGTAACTCAAAAGATGCTGAGACAGCAGAAAACAAACAAACAAACCATTAGCTGATAAGGACGCCACTCTTTTGACCATGAGGGATCCTTGAGAGTGAAGGGGAGTAGAGGTGACCTAATCATGAATGCGTGGTGGTGGGTTCACAGAATTACGAGAATACAGGAGGAATGATGAAGTGTGAGCCTGTAGCTTTTGCAGTAGTCAAAGGAGAGGATGGCAGGGTTGGGAAGGTCAAATTAAGGGAGGGGATGCGAGCATGTGTTAAAGACTGTCCTGCTGGGTGAAGGTGAAGAAAGAAATGGGAGTAAGGGAGGACGAATGAGATGGGATGACATATACGCAGATAGTCTGACCCAAGCGAGAGTTGCAGGGTGTGTGTGTGAGGGGGGGATGTGTGGGGTGAGAGCCCAGCGTGGTTTTATAGTCCCTGCAGACCTGTATTCGTGGCTGTATGAGTACAATCCATAGCTGCACTGTTCATAAAATGCAACATGTGTTAGCCCTTTATTTCTGGCTTAGATTCTGGCACAGTCTCTCTGGCTCGGTATCAACACTAGAATTGACACGCAAAGGTCAAAGCTAATAAAGTGGCAAGGAAGAGTGAGGCTCAGCATTACGATGGCTAGCAGAATATACCGAGTATGGGGAACAGCGTGGTTAATGTGAAACAAAGCTAAAAAACGCAGCTTGACTGCCAACAAAAGGCAAGATTGAACAGTTATGAGGCTCACGTGTGACCAAAACTGCTGACTTCACACCACGCATTGTGTTGTGTCCAACCTCTGGTTCTACTTGAGACAATTTAAAAGACAACCGATTGGATTGCTGTCATCATGTATAATCTATACAGTGCGGTGTTTTAATGGTGTAAGCCTGTGTGATTGAAGGTAATGGAAGAGTGATTGCATTTGAGATTTATTAAAGAGAAGGCTATTAGGAGCTGTGTGAGGCGCTGCGGCAGACCAAATTATCATTAGATCCAGTTCAGACCAGTCAGCTAATTGGTAAGGGAAAAGTGAAAGGCTCATTCAGCATCTCTTTGTGAGTTCTGCTTTACAAGTTTGGAGCTGTAAGGAGTGGTAAGCATTTGGTTTTTACTGATCATTTTTTATTTCCAGCAAGACTTTTCTTCAAACAAGGAAGACAAAAAAAGTTGATAAAATGATGATATTCAGATGGAATCACACATCTGATTTTGGTAAGTGCAGGTAGTTACTTTTCCTTTTTAAGGATTTTTTTTCTTTTAATATAAAAATTAAAAGCATCCTCAAAACAAATTTGCAATGCCATGTACCAAAGCAGGGCGACATTACGGACTTAAGAACACTATTGGTCCCTTATTTTCATATTTTCTCCATGCTATAAAACATCAGAAAACTGTTTTGTAGGTGATATCAGTAGCTATGAAGTTCACACATCACATTTCATGGAGTTGCTGTTTCAAGACTTCAAAACTATCACAAAATTTATGGTTTCCAACAAGAAAAGAAAAGTGGCTTCCAGGTTTCCTTCAGTATTTAGACTAGTTGGCTACAGAATATTTAGAATATCTATTTTTAAGATCACTTTTAAGCATAAATGGTAAATGGGCTGGTTCTTACAGTATATAGTGTTTTTCTGCTCCAGCACTCTATGCAACATGCCTCATTCACTCATATTCAGCTTCAATTTTTGATTTGAGTTTTATTTACACAGCGCCAAATCACAACAACAGTCCCCTCAAGTTGGTTTGTATTGTAAGGTAGACCCTACAATAATACATACAAACCCAACAATCATATGACCCCCTCTGAGCAAGCACTTTGGCGACGGTGGGAAGGAAAAACTCCCTTTTAACAGGAAGAAACCTCCAGCAGAACCAGGCTCAGGGAGGGGCGGGGCCATCTGCTGCGACCAGTTGTGGTGAGAGAAGGAAGACAGGATAAAGACATGCTGTGGAAGAGAGACAGAGATTAAGAACAAGTATGATTCAGTGCAACTTATTTGTTGTTCCTAGAGTATTTAAAAGCAGAATGGGAGGCAAAGTGCTCTCATTAAGATAAGATGGGGCCTGATTATTTAAGACCTTGTATGTGAGGAGCAGGATTTTGAATTCAATTCGATTTAACAGGGAGCCAATGGAGGGAAGGCAATACAGGAGAAGTATGATCTCTCTTTCTAGTCCCTGTCAGGACTCTTGCTGCAGCATTTTGGATTAACTGAAGGCTTTTCAGGGAGTTTTTAGGACATCCTGATAATAATGAATTACAGTAGTCCAGCCTGGAAGTAATAAATGCATGAACTAGTTTTTCAGCATCAATCTGAGACAGGATATTTCTAATTTTAGAGATATTGCGCAAATGGAAGAAAGCAGTCCTACATATTTGTTTAATATGTTTATTGAAGGATATATCCTGGTCAAAAATGACTCCAAGGTTTCTCACAGTGTTACTGGAGGCCATGGTAATGCCATCCAGAGTAAGAATCTGCTTAGATACCATAAGATTCATATTCATACAAACACTTCTTTCTACTCCTAGATGCTTTCTATCTAGCATCCTCAAAGAGCGACTTGGGGTTGAGTATCTTGCCCGAGGACACTTTGGTGACTGAGAGAGTGAGCCTATTGTTCCCGTTAACCATTTTTAAATATATAAAAACAGTTCAAAAGATTTAGAACTATTATTTAAAAAAGCAAAGGTGTTGCGTGTTGCTGCAGAAGTGTTTTGAGAGAATTGGCCCATGCTGCACCGCTGCACCTGTGCAGCTCCACTGTCTACACCACATTAAAGCTTCATCAAGAAAAATGTTAAGCAGGGCAGTGTTTCTGGTGGAATCGCCATGCTTTTGTCTATTTTATATCAAAAAAATTAAAAAGAGTGCCACAACTACTAAGCATGCTGTGTTGTCTATTGTGATTGCAGGTCCCTGTGTAATTAGGATCTGCAATCACAGTGTGACCCTGAAATTACTTTCAGCAGGTGTCCTTGTCACCAGATGCCATGCCAGCTAATGTTCCAAATTCTGGAGTTGGGTGAGGTCTGGTCAGGCAGGGAAAATCTGGTCAGAGGCTGTCCTTAGTGTTGAGGCTCTGCTCAGTTTGGCAGAGTCAACCTTCAGTCCGGTGCCAACAAATATTCCTTGCCCTACTCCCTACCCTCTAGACAACTGGCTGTCACTCGTGCAGTTCTGCCACACCCTCATATGCATGTGTGTATGTTTCCAACGCAACCAAACTTGTCCAAGAAATCCCCTCCTTATGGAAACTATCCATCTGTTTCTTGTGAATGTGCCATTATGCTCAAAAACTTGTTCATGAGCTTCCTTGTTTGTGCTTATGGTGTGTACATCTGTGAGTTCAGTGGAAAATAAACTGCTTATTCGGTGCTTCAGTTGTGTTTTCAGGGGTAATCACAAATGTTGCTGATCTCTCAGCATCGTTTATTATCCGGTAAACAGTGAGAGTGTAACTACAGCCACAGCAGCTTCCCTCCAGCTTTGTCAGGCTCAATTTGGCTCAATGCTGGCAGTGTAGAACGCAAGCTGTTCTCAAGTGTTGTCTGTCTATCAACTCGCAGGAGAAACAGAGGGAAGTCAGACTCTTGACTCCAAACACTCCAAACACTCTAAACATGTAAAATATGAGCAATTTGTTGCCCAGTCTACTGGTGTTGCCACTCATGTGTGACGAGTGTTAGCTCCATCCCTCACAAGCCTTGTTAATATGAGCTGTAGCATCTACAACCAATCTTTTTTTTTTTTTACCACATCAGCTATGGATTTGTGGTGCAGCTTGAGAATCCCTTTTAATCCATCTAATTCTTTCTCTGCACCTAATCCTTTTTTAATTCAACACCCTGAGTAACTTACAAGGAGACAAATCTAAAATATAGGCATAGGATTTTGTCAGCTTACTTTGGCAAACTCCTTTTTCTCAATTTAAGACCCATTTCACTATGTCTGGAAGACCACAGCAGAGAAAGCCTTAAGAGTTTAGGTGGGACGTGTTGTCTGGCTACAGGCTAAAGACACAGATGCATTTGGAGCAGAGCCATAAAGTTCATCTAAGAATGAAGATATCTGACTAAAGCTCTGACTTGAAAAGATTTTTCAGCAGTCGCCACATCTTTGCAGTTTTTCTTACTCTGTTAAACACTGTCAGCATTAACTATTCCCTGACATTTACCATCGCACAACTTTTGAGACTTTTTGTTTAGTCTGATGGTCAGTCCGGTTGTCTCATCAGTTATCATTAGTTAAGAGAGACTGGACTTGAGGTCAGAGGTCAGAGGGGGAAAAGGGTGTAAGGAAGGAAGGAAGATTACTGGAAGAATGTGGAAAAAAAGCTGTCAGAGAGTTGAAGGGTTCAGAGATGTTGAGTTGCTGAAAATGAACAAAGCTACAAAGCTATGTTAGCAGTTGTGTGGCTTTCATTTTGGAGCAACGATGCGGTGAAGGTACTTTAGGAAATGTCCAAGGATCACAAAAGTCAGAAACTGCATTTCAGAACAATTATGAGCTACAAAAGATTCACTACAGTTTTGACCAAAGTGGTGAATAACCTGACAAAGCTGCCGCCTGTGATGCTAAAGAAAGGGAAGATTTGAGTGGCTTTTTTTGGCTAAGCTGTTGAAGAAGAAAAAAG
Organism: Oreochromis niloticus; assembly: GCF_001858045.2. Lineage (NCBI taxonomy): Eukaryota > Metazoa > Chordata > Actinopteri > Cichliformes > Cichlidae > Oreochromis > Oreochromis niloticus. The sequence continues at coordinate 36,346,213 of NC_031965.2, forward strand.
TCTTGCAATAAATGTAACCATCAAACCTGAAGCACAAGAAATCAACATTATGACGGCCAGAATTGCTCCTCTGCCACCGACCACGGGCAGCCGGCCTATCTAGCCTCACGCACCGCAATGTGATTATTAGGCCCTGCTGCAGACTGGAATGCTCTTTAGTGGTCTGCTGTACTTTATGGTATATGTGAATTATCATTGCCTACAGTTTGCTGACAAATCATGTACTTTCCCACCTCTCCGGTGCCCCTTTCATTGCTCACTTACGACTCTTACCCACAACTCTCTTAGCCCTCAAACTTACAATAAAAACTAATTTGGTCTCTTGGGAAATCACGCCAACTTTAGCTGAGGAGTGGCACCAGCCCCAAGTATCCCATTGTGCATTAAGCATGATTCATTCTTCTGTTTTGTCTTTCCTTCTTATTCTCACTGTCACTCACTCCATCTCCTGACTTTTTCTGTTTTTTTTTTTCTTGCCCCATAACCCCCACCTGCCCCTCACTACAGATGAATGTGCTGCAAAGCGGGGCTTCAACAATGTGTTTACTGTGAACACTGGACATTCATTGGATGGGTGCTTGAACTCCACTGGCAAATTCAATAGTCTGGCTTTTAGTGTCGTCACAAAAAAAGATGGGGTCTTTCTTCAGATTTCCATCTCATTCACACAGGGCTATTTGTCAACTTGGTTATGGGTGAATCCGGTCATTGCACAGTGAAGCCCCTTTCAAGCTCCAGCAATACTTCTTCGCCTTCAGGGGTAATTTGAGAACCAGTTACGATAAAAAAGGAGTCGAAGGTCATTTGGTTCTATGTGATGCAATGTAATGAATCGGACCCATAATGCATTAGCTTTGCACAAAGGCAAGAAGAATCAATGGGTCTTCCATTATCATAACTGATTTACATTCATAATATGTATTATTACACTCAAAGGGGATCTACTGATGGTAAAGCGGCCTGTTGTGCTTACGTGGCACAATAGACCGCCAGTTCTGATGGATTGCTAGATACTTGAGAACAAGCTATCAACAACAAATGGCTTGTCCTCACCTATTATGAGGGGCCCTAAAAAGGTGTTTTAGACTGTGGCTTGAAGGTAGAGTTTCCATCTAACACCTTCATTAGAGGAGAATGCATCCTCAAATACCCCTACAGTCATGCTGAGAAAATCCAGTGTTAATGTAGAAGATGTCCTCTTTGTGGCTTCACGAGCGCTTTACGGACTGAGCTCAGGTTTCTGGAAACAGTCATTTAGAGAACAAACTTATAGCAAATCCCATTCAATCGCAGCTCTGAGCTATGCTGAAGGAAGCATATTTAGTGAAAACAGTTAACTGAATTTTTTTGCAAAAAGATAAGGTAAGCTCTAGGTTTTCCATCTTGGGATGAACCAACTCACAATTCAGCTTTTTGATCCAACACACGTAGCTAAATGTAGATTTTCAGTTTGGGATGTTTTCAGCATATTTCTTGAATCCTTTTGACAACTATTGTCAAATAGAGCTCCTTTAATTCTTCTTTTGTCTCGATAATGTTTTTGTTTTTTTTACTTATGCAAGTCTCTTGTAACATAATAGTGGTGATAAGGCACAATTTTACTTTATTGAAAGACAAAGAGCGTCCGTATCTAGGAAAGGTTCAACAATTACTGTTTTGAGCATTGTTTAATTTGGTCTAAAGTCACGTCCAAGATCACTTGAGTGAATAAAAAGAAATTCTAGTTTATAAATCTAGTGCAACCCTGTATTAATTTTTCCTCAGCTGACTGGCCACCGAGATTAGCCGTCACCTGCTGCCCTCTAGTGTTAGACACCGCAACGTACAACAAATGGGATCAACTTTGATTGTCCACTCTTTAGTTCCTTCACAATCGATATATGTAGAATTGTCTTGATATTGTGATTATGATGCAAGTTTCTGAATAATTAATTTATAAACAAAATGAATAAAATAAATTCATTTATTGATGGGCAGCACGGTGGCGCAGTGGCACTGTTGCCTGAGTTAGACTCCACCATCTGGCCGGGGTGTTTCTAGGTGGAGTTTCCATGTTCTCTTCGTGATTGCGTGGGTACTCCAGCTTCCTCCCACAGTCTAAAGACATGCAGTTAGTGGGGTTAGGTTAGATATAGGATTCTAAATTGCTCATAGGTGGGAATGTGAGTGCAAACGGTTTTCTGTCTTTATGTGTTAATTGAAAGAGGATGGATGGACATTAATAGACTGATATTTTTAACATTTTAATTCTTTAAGTTTAATTCTTTACAGACTTAGGAAAAAACCAGAAAGTGCAGTTTACTGTTGTTCAGTTGTGTCATTTCCATGATCCTTAATAAGTCTTTAAATGAGTCAAGGCCAGTATATGTGAGCATCCTGCTCTCAACCAGTGAAAAAAAAACAAACAAAAAAAAAAACCCCAAAAACATTCACCAACAAGATAAGCCATTACACAACCTGGCTCGTGTAACAAAATTCTCCTGTTGGTAAGAAATGAGAATCTTGCAAATGCTAATGAACAATGTGACACCTTACAACAACCTTTATATAAAAAGAACATCGTTTTTTTCAGTGAACCTGCGAATAGAGCCAGCTATTAAGTAATTCGGAGCTAAGCGTCATCTTAAAAACTGGAAAGAAATTCCCAGGAGATAAATTGTAATCAAAACTTACTTTTGATAAATGACAGTCATATCAATCACCCATACACAAACCACAGCATTGTGTAGTTGGAGAAAAAAAGGACTTACAGAACTAGCTGTATATGTTCCTGATTTTGGTGTGAGCTGGTTAGGCTGTGTTTGGTCCTTCTGGTTAAAAAATGTGTTTGAAATCGTCAGAGCTTAAAGAAAATAGATTTGTGCATCAAACTAGCAATAAATCTACTCTGCCTGCATACACACATGTAATACAGGCACCATGTATAAAAATACAGCACATATGAAATGTGCAGAATGTTCAATGATGTATTCCCAATGTGTATAAAACTCATGTTTATTGTGCTAACCTACCAGCATTTCAAAATTTCTGTATTTATTTATCTTTTCCCTGCTCACCCTTCCTTCCTCCCATTATTCCGCCACCCCTTCCACGCTCTAAAACACTCCAGGAATTAGCCGGGAAGGCACGGCATCGGTGTAGCGTTTCCAGTCTTTGCCATACTTGCTGCTGCAGCGGTGTTCATCGCGTACACAGCGGTGGACCAGCAAGATAGTCATGTAAACAATGTAGAAATATGGAAGCATGTGGCCGAAACCACACGAGGCACAATAGGCCAGAGAGCCCATCAGATCACCGGTGTAGTTGAAGTGCCGGGCCACGCCCCAGAAGCCTGAGGTCAGGAGCTTGCTGCGGTGCATGCCGCCATCAGCTGAGCGATACGTGCACTCGATCCATGTTGGTTTGCGGCCCCAGATGGAGCAGGAGCCCTCTGTGCGGCGGAACAGATCCTTCTGGTGGTTGGTGGAGCGAAAGATGTAATACCCAACGAGGCCGAGCAGCAAGACGGTGAGGGCGTGGGCATCAGAGAGCTGCACTGGGTGGTACACCAGGTACAGACCCTGAAGAGACACAAACGCATTCATTCTTAATGGAAGCCATCCAATTATCAAGTCAAGAGTATGAGAAAAGCATTTACCGGTAATACTGCTGAAGTTTGATCTTGTTTATCCTTTTGTGTGTTTTTGAGTGTTAGAATTTACATATTTGTTACCTGCAGTGTGTAGAGGTATGGCAGCCAAACACAGTCTCCCCAGCCCAGATACCATCCAAAGTGGTCATGACAGATATCGATGGTCTTCAGGTACCACGCCTCATTCCAGAAGAAGTCCAGTACATAAATAGCCTATCAGAAGCAGAGGCTTTTTACTCAAATTGCAGCTTTAGATTTCAGATGTTTCAATTTTCATCCAACAAAAGTTTTCTTTAAAGTGGGCCAAAACCAAAATAACCTCAGTGAGCCAAAAGCTCCAGCTTCAAACTCGTATATGCTCAGTTTCAGGCAGGCTTTGTACTATTCCTAATACGGTCATCTCAGACACACAGCACTAACTGTGAGAACAGAAGCACCACCCACCTCTTGTTCAAACTCTGTTTATAAGGGAGAGTGACCTTTAAGAGAGAGGCACTAAATCGAAATCAGGCTGAGGATGAACTGAGAGGTAAAGTCAAGAGAGCTCAAGAATAAAAATGTTTTTCAGCATTATGGATCTGCTTTAATGAAACATGCTGGAAATATATCATGTACATCTACACACAACCTTGACGTGAACATGAAGGATGCAATGCTCTGTTGTATTTTAAGTTTCACAACATACGGTGGGTTAGATAAACTCGTACTGGGATATAAACCCGGATATTGACAAAAAGTTTGAGATAGTAGAAACATTTAAAAACACAAGAACAACACAAAATTCTGAATCTGAAAAAACAGAAATGTAAAGAAAGGATTAATATTTACAGATCTAGTTTATTTCTATGTCAGCAATGAAAGGTAAGTTAAACCTGACCTTCTGTCATTGAACACAGTTTGTACCAAAGATCTGCTGAGTTGCATTCTACCACTGAAACAGATGACACTATCTAATCTACTCATCAGAGGCTTGCTCAGGTTAATCAGTCTGCAGCCATAGTTCACCCGTTTAATTATGACCGTGCTTTAGAGCTTCCAACAGAAGAACTGTGAAAGTAGGACACATCAGGGCTTTTCCTGCCTACAGGGATTTATGAGCATCTTGAGGAGGTTTTATCCAAAGCTCGATGAAAACATTTTTTTCCCCTTGGTCCTTTATGATGTCAGTGAGTGCAAATACCTACAATATGGCCTTCTCAGACATACAACTACTAAAAGCTTCTTTGAATAGGGGCAGCAAATCTGGAGCTAAAAAACACTTATTTCAGGGCTGCAACAAGACTAAATAAGAATGATTTTGAACAGTAAACCTTGCAAAGCCACTCTAGCAGTGCAAGTATAAAAATATCCTTTTAAATCATTCAACTTTCACCTGAAATTGTGAAAGAAGATTCATTTAATTTAAACCTCGTCTTACCTGCAGTACATTCACCAGGATCATGGAGTTGGTGATGTAACCGTAGAGTTCTTGTTGCTTGGCCATGTAGGACAGATTGATTAGAGTCCAGGCTACGATGCCGGGCCGGCCGTTGAAGAATAACTTGAAGTCAAACCACTTGCCTATGCGGGGGTTGAACTCAATGCCCATCATGTAGTTATAGAAGATGTTCCCTGTGAACTTGCTGTACAGTCAGACACAGAGATGGAAGAAAACATGTTCAAAAAGTTGCTTTAAATTTCTACTCCTCCTACCTCAGTGACACGTGTGCATCAGTACTCACCAGTCCTCTGCATTGGTGGGGAAAAGATACGCTTTTATGAAAGCGAACGTGGACACAGCATAGCCCAGTATGTTAGCGCACCACAGCAGAGGGATCCAGTTGTCGAATATGATCGTGGGAGAAAACCAGTGGAAATAACGTGCGTTGGCAAACCACAGTGCATGAGTGATGAGCCAGCACTGCAGTCCATTGATCTCATACTTGTTAATCAGGCCTTGTGAGCAGAGAAAAAAAAAACAAGACAACTATTTCTACATAATGCTTTGATAATAAAAGCCAAAATCTATTAATCTTTTCACAGGCATGGGTATAAAACAGGTCCTCATAATTAAACGAATGCTGTGGACTGATGAGTGGGTGTATATGTGTGTTAATTACCAGCAGGAGTTCGTGCTCCTTCCTGCACACCACCAACATAGCCAGGGATGAACTTGTGGGTTATATCAGGAAAACACATGTACAGGAACACCTAAAGGAAAACACAGAGCATTTGAACTAAAAGACAACAGACAGTTTCTCTGAGTTACACGCTCTCAAACTCCCCTGCTTACCTGGAAGCTCACCCAGATGGCATAGATCTTAGCAGCTGACCACGAGAAGGAGGGTGCCCGGGCCCAAATGGAGAGCAGGGTGGCCTCTCCTTGGTACAAATCCAACACAGGCTGGGTGATGGAGCATTCGTACTGATCACAGGCCATCACAAAGTAGAAGACAATGAAAGGGGCAAAGCAAAGGAGGCTTATTACACTAATGAGGGAAAACCAGTCCACCTCCCTGTGAACAGATCACACATGCACACAGATACAGTGTTAGGACATCAAGCTGAAACATTATTCACCTGTTTCATCTTTCTCTAAATGTGAAATGTGAGTGCAGTACTCTAAACCTAAATACTTTGAGCCTCTCTTAAATAAGGGTAATAGGACCCCTAGAGGTACTTTACGGTACCGCATAAGAAACTGAAGTTTGTTTTGTTTGGGGTTTTTTTTTTACCTCTAAACTATCTATTATGAATAATTCCTAAAATGATTAAACATTTATTGGTTAAACAAAACAATTGCTAAGATAAAACTCCATTTTAGTACCAATCAGAATCTGTCAACTGCTGTAAAAACTCACTGATGGAAAAGGCAAAAGATTACGAGAAAGAATTACAACAAAATAAATCCATCTATCCATCCATCCATTCTCTTCCACTTATCCTTTGCAGGCTCGCGGGGGACGTGTAAATGATGACTTGGTTCCATGAAGCTGGTTTGCACAATAACAGGAAACTAGAACAAAACAGCACCAAAATGGAATGCAGTCGTTTTTTATTCTCTTGCATTACACATGTGGAGAGGTCAACTTCTACCATACATCACATGATTCAACAAAAAAAGGAACTGGAATTATGGAGTTTTTTTGTGGATTATCATTAAACTTTCATTTCTTAGTCAAGTGTCATTTCTGCAAGGGAAACGGTAATGACCGACTGTCAGTCTGAAATCTATCAAAAACTGTTTAATGGACTGGCTCGAAATTTTGCACGGGCCTTCGCTTGCCCAGGTGATCAATTTTGAAATCTTTTGTTCCTTGGCAGCTCATCTGTCATCACCAGCAGGTAAATATCATTTGACTGGTCTTATTGTAGATATTTATGGTTTCCAGGTGACAAATCCTAAAGCTGCAGTTATTGTCTCTAAATAAATCAATGGATCGATTCTGCACTGATGTATCACAGATGACTGCAGAGACTCACAGACCAGCCTGGTTATTAAACTGGGAAACAACAAAAAGTACCACGCCAGCATACCTGACGACACATTTGCAGCAGGTGAATGTGAACTGTAATGAGTGCTGCTCTCCTTGCGTTTTCAGGGAAATAAATCAAAAAATTATAGGATAGACTGACATTTATTTGGGGTTATACATAGTAATTAACAGCTTAATATTTCATCTAAAGTCATCATCAGCTCCAGTTTGTGACAATAATGTGTTTATGACCAAACACTTGTCAAAGTAACGACAGTCTCATTAGCCTCAGACGTACATTCTGATTAATTTTTAATCTTACCACTTCTCCCTGGTGCATTACTCTCCGTTTATATATCTGTGTGTCTTCTCCCAGCTTTGTACCAAGGCTCATTTGTGTGCCATGAATATATGATGTGTGATCAAACTGTTTATGATGCCATATCCCAATGACCCAGATAAGTCTGCAGATTGTGTTCTGAATTTCATGGACTTGTTTAACAAATTGTTCCAGGATGTTGCTGAAAAAACAGTATGTCAGTGTTTTCGTTTATAGTTTGTGGAAGATTTGAGTTTTTTTGTTCTTTTATAGTCTTAATCTCAGTAGAAATTTTCTGGCGGACCTCAAACTTTACTTTGTTATCAAAAGTTAAATGCAACAGCATTTTGGTCTTAAAATCCAAGACTAAACTTGAAATCACTTACTGATGTCAGTTAAAAACCAACAATAAAGTAATAATAACACATCTGGTCAAGCTTAAGAAAGCTGCTCAAATCTGAAGGGAAACTAAAAATCTAAATATGAAACGTCTGTGACACAAAGAACAGATTCTTTTTATCAGCATTTCCTGACTTTAAACACCAAACATTATTTTTAGTATTATTATCTTATTAAGCTTACATCATCCCATCTCAGTACTGTATACTGTGCAGCAGGTTGGCTAGCAACACCTTTTATCTCTTTGTCATAATTTTCAAGGTTACCATCAGTGTATTACAAGTGTAATAGCACTGATCTATTACAAGCTAGATCCCAAGTAATAAGGAATTTAGTGTTTTTAGGCCATCTTTGTATACAAAAGCAAGAAAAGCTATTTTATTTGCCTACAGTTTTATATATTCTAACATAAACCTGGCCCATGGTCAGGTTTTCCAGACCTATGGCGCTTTCACACCTGTCATGTATCGCACAGATATGTACAGTTAATTTGTCTAACAGTGTATATAGTCCGATGACAAAAACTTGTTTTTTTAAAAAATACTTTAAAAGTGATATTTAAGGACTCTTTCATCATCCTGTACATGTATGTAGACATACTTACATTATGATCATAATAGTGAGACAAGGGTTCGACTGCAGCTTGTTTCAGATAAATAAATAAATACAATTGCATGTGTGGAGAGTGAGAAAATAGTAGCATTGTTTAATGGAAGCATTTTCTAAAAATTTTAGAACTTAAGACAATTAATTTTTAAGGTCTGTGTTTTCCTGGCTTAAAAAATGCATTTCATGGAGTAATAAAACTCTGAGTCAAGACTGCTCTGTGTATTTAAGCCAAACATGTCTATGCATTTTAACATTATTTCTGACTATATGATAAACAAAGATTATATGTTTTTAATGTCCGAGTAGATTGTTTGCAGGAAAGACTCTCAACAACTTTTTTAGGACTTTCACAGAAGTTTGTGAAAACTGTCAAGGAAAATTTCGGGTGTTTTTTCAGTGAATTCGACTCACCATGCTCTCCCCCACTGTGCTAGCTGCTCCTTCTGTTCAGATCTTTTCCCATTGGCACTGTGCTGCGGTCGTCTCCTGGTGGTCTCCATGGTCACTGCTCCACTCAACTGTGGTGAAGAATTTTGTTATCAGTTTATAATCTGTTATCTACAAATGTGCTGCACTTTGTGCACCACTGCAGTAAGTCGGTCAGATACTCAGTAACTTTCACTGAATGTGCCAGCAGTAAGTAACAGCCTGTTATTAACCAAACAGATGTTACCTTCTAGTTCACATATTGACTCTAGTCTTTTGTGTGTACTTGCTGAACAAACCCTCCAGAGTCACAATGTCACTGCAAATCTAATCATGCAGCTTACTCCACAGGCCGCACGTTTATAAACAGATAATGTGCTAATTGGAGGAATAAAGTGCAAGTCCTTGGAGATGTGCAATAACAGACAGACCCAACTCGTTTAACAGGAAACCTGATGGCACCTTATGCATGAAATCATTTATTCTTCTTTGTATCTGTTTCATTTTCGCTTCTCTCTTTCACACAAAGACACAGTCACGTCTCCTTCCCATGCACTGTTGCTTTACTCTAAACTTAACTGTAACCCATCCTAAACTAAAAAAGGCAAGTACTAAAACTTACTTTCCAGGAATTTGCATTATCTGCACAAACAGGGGGCGGATCCCCAGAATGTGACCCTGTGAACCGCCCCACAAATATGAGTAACACAAATGCACACCGTTCTGCAGCACTAAAGCTACCATAACAATAAAACTGGAAAACTTCAGCTTAAAACACTTATGGCTTTCATATATATATATATATGTATAGTCTAAACAAGTAAAAACACGCTGTTTTAGCAGCTTCGTGTAGAAAGCTATATCTGACGGGGGAGGGGGAAACCCATCGTTGTATAACGTAAACAAAACCGTTAATTTCCGGATTCTGTGTTGATAGTATGATTGTTCAGTACATATGTCAGATCCACTTCCCATAATGCAAACTTAATCTACCGTGACCGTTCAGAGATAACTGCGTCCTTTGTTCCGTGCACGGTGGATTTTAAAAAGCACACTCACAATTTATTCACGGAGTACCGTTAAACACACGCTACACAAATGCACCGTGACCCACTCACCTGTAGATAACCGTAACAAATGAGGGACAGCCTTCTCCCTACTCCTTTCTTCTTGCCCAGGTGCTCGTTATTGAATAACAGCTGGAGAGAGCTCACCTTTCAGCCACAGACTCCGCCTATAGCGCCATTACGTTGTCAGAGTCAGCCAATGGCAATCAAGAGAAGGCGGGCAGGGGAAGAGATTCTGATTAGTGATTGGGTGATGCTGACTGGAGCCACAAGCGCCTGATAGCATCACTTGTGGTTGAATGGTTTAGAAAGACTAGACAACAAACTTCCGACAAACACATTCTCTGCCCTTTGACATTTGGGGATTAAAAAGTAAATGTATTAAAAAAAAAGGTTAATTACAATAATACTCAAGATATATGTAAGAAAATGACAGACAATTATTCAGTTATGTGTTGACATCGACACACCACAGATTTGGGTCTCTTAAAAGTGTTTTTTTTTTTAAAACTGATTAAAAAATTAAAGAAGAAAATAAATATGAACATTTCAATTCCTAAAAAAGGTTGAGAAGTTGTGCAAAATGGAAGTAAAAATAAAGTACAATGACAATAGAGGATATCAAATGTTCAAGTGGAGGCATTTTATAATTTCATTAAAAAGTACTTGGTCATTTTGAATCTGATGGTAGCAGCATGTATCAACAAAGCTGGGATACCTACTGAAAAACAACTGGAGGAACATTTTACCACAAAATAAGTTAACTGAAAACAGATCATTAACATAACCAGTATAAAAATAGCATCTCAGAGGAGTTTATTCTTTCCTTTTTTAAAGAGTTTCTTAGTAGTACAGATGGGCACAGGTTCATCAATTTTCAAAAATAAACAAAAAGAAAAAAGATTCAGAGAATTAGACAAATCAGTATTGGATGTCAGTGATCTTCAGGCACCTGAGGCAGCATTAAAAACAGGCAGAATTCTGTCATAAAAATCATCCAGAAATCTTTTTCTGGGAAATCCATTTTGACCAGGATATAGCCTTCAACGCACATATTAAACAAATATGTAAGACTGCTTTCTTCCATTTGCCCAACATCTCTAAAATTAGGAATATCCTGTCTCAGAGTGACGCTGAAAAACTAGTTCATGCATTTATTACTTCCAGGCTGGACTACTGTAATTCATAATTATCAGGAAGTCCTAAAAACTCGCTGAAAAGCCTTCAGTTAATCCAAAATGCTGCAGCAAGAGTACTGACAGGGACTAGAAAGAGAGAGCAGATTTCTCCTGTTTTGGCTTCCCTTCATTGGCTTCCTGTTAAATCCAGAATTGAATTCAAAATCCTGCTCCTCACATACAAGGTCTTAAATAATCAGGCCCCATCTTATCTTAATGACCTTGTAGTACCATATCACCCTATTAGAGCACTTCGCTCTCGCTCTGCAGGCCTACTTGTTGTTCCTAGAGTATTTAAAAGTAGAATGGGAGGCAGAGCCTTCAGTTTTCAGGCCCCTCTTCTGTGGAACCAGCTTCCAGTTTGGATTCAGGAGACAGACACTATCTCTACTTTCAAGATTAGGCTTAAAACTTTCCTTTTTGCTAAAGCATATAGGGCTGGATCAGTTGACCCTGAGTCCTCCCTTAGTTATGCTGCAATAGGCATAGGCTGCCGGGGGACTCCCATGACGCATTGAGTTTTTCCTTTTCAGTCACCATTCTCACTCACTATGTGTTAATAGACCTCTGCACTGAGGCACACTTGTAATCTCTGTCTCTCTTCCACAGCATGTCTTTATCCTGTCTTCCTTCTCTCACCCCAACAGCAGATGGCCCCGCCCCTCCCTGAGCCTGGTTCTGCCGGAGGTTTCTTCCTGTTCAAAGGGAGTTTTTCCTTCCCACTGTCGCCAAAGTGCTTGTTCATAGGGGGTCATATGATTGTTGGGTTTTTCTCTGTATGTGGTATTGTAGGGTCTACCTTACAATATAAAGCGCCTTGAGGCGACTGTTGTTGTAATTTGGCGCTATATAAATAAAATTGAATTGAATTGAACTGTGCAGATTATTACTCTGTCATGTAAAAAATAAGAAGTATGCGAACATGATCCAGAAATACTGTTGACTTCTCTGGGCCAAAGGTCATTTGGACCAAGGCAAAGTGGAAAACTGTTCTGTGGTCAGATTGATTCAAATTAAAAATTAAAAAAAGACACCACAGCTGGATTATAGGGGATCAAAATGCTAATGCTAAATGCTTAAATTGTGCATTTTGTTGTCTTGTGACTAAAATATGGATTATGAGATTTCATTGCATTTTGGTCTTTTTTTGTTTCTTTGTTTTTTATGTTTGAATTAGCTTGTCATCCTACCCTACTCAGTGCAATGGCTAAAATTCATGTATGCATGTACATATCCCAGCCACTAGATGGCAGAACTCAGCTGTTACATATATAAATATTACAGAAAACATATACCAGTGCTATATAAACTCCAACTAAACACAGAGACACATCAGTCTGAGTACAGAATGCATTCAGAACTGCCACCGAGTGTATATTCATACATGCACCAATTGTCAGTGCTGTGGAGGGGACTCTTAACAGCACGTACTCTGCGGGATATCTCAAAGAGGGCAAGCGTCTAACTTTCTCAGATGAATCTTTATTGCTAACATAAAATTCAGTGGTCCACCTCCCCCTATATGGCCAAGTGGTATAAGAGGTATGAGTTGTTGCTGTTCTTTTTTCCACTCAGCCAGCTACAGCAGCTGTAACATATATTAAACATCTGAGGTCTACTAACCTTCCAAAAAGCAGGCCCCATCTTCTGAATATCAAAATAGTCCTGTTTTTTTGAATAACCGGCATATCTCATGTAAGCCCCTAGATCTGATTTTTTTGCAACTAGAATCATAAGTGTTCCTCCGGGAAATAATAGGAAAAACAAATAATTTACTTTTGGATATTATTGTATGAAGATGCTACATGATTGCATCATTTTTTGAACAGGACTGAACACAATGCAAGATCCTAGATCTGATTTCAGAATGTGAAAACTAATATAAGCCAACAGAATTAAGAGTAATGATTAAAAGCTGCACAGGAGAGTCCTGGTTATTTGTCTATCTACTTTTGCAATCTGAACAGCTGATGAGGAGCATTTTCTGTGTGCTGCTGCCACTAATGTTGAGAAATTCCTGTCTCATTAATTGTGGGTTTTTTGGTGCCATGTTAGAGATTCCAGCAGTGCATCACCCTGTCCATGCAATCAACATCAAACACAGACCTTCTGAAACTATTTAATAACAATAAATAGATGGGGGTGCCTGTGCCCTGGGCATGAAGTCACTCTATACGTTTAAACACAAGGTTGTAAGTTTATTTTTGCAGTGTTTGGAGGATTAGAAGATAAAAGAACTCAGTCCTGATTTTGACTCTTCTGCAAGTGCCTCCCTGCTGAAAAGCTCTGTTTCTTGTGTTAACATCTCAAATAACCCCCATCTCTCTGCTTTTCTTCAATTTCGTTTAGTGGTCTTTAAAACTTGCTTCCATTTCTTCTAATTCCTCCCTTATCTCCCTCTGTGATTTCCCACATGTTTGTTTTTCACCAGTTTTCTGTTTCTGCAGTCCTTATTCTCTTTCCTCTCCTCTCTTCTATACTCTTTGATCAGGTGCCTTGTTGCTATGCTGTATCCAGACAGTGTGATGTATCTGGGCCAAGCAGCAGTCAACAAAACTTCACAATGGCTGTCTCTAAGAGAAAGAAAAGATTTTGTGCTGTTGGTACCTTTTGTTACCTTGTGAAAGGTGAAATTTGATGTAAAAATGTGCCAGTCTGCTCTCGGGGAGTTCAGTCATTGAATACTTTTGTTTTTTTATTTTTGGATTCCTGTGGAAATTTCACATTGTTCCATATGCAACAAGCCATATTAGTAGGCCAGGAATCACATATTAATGAAACCCAGTCAGTTAAAATTACACTGTTGTTATTGTTATACCTTTTTTTCCTGCTTCTTTTTTATTTTTCTTTATATTTGTTGTTCATGGCTGTTGTTTACTTTTCATTGACTTCTGCCTGCTGCACTCTGTGTGTAATGAGAGGCACATAAAGGCTTTGTGAGGACGTTCACTGACATTAATGTATTTCGAAGCCTGTTAGGTGTCAAACCCTCATAACCTAAATTTGCACATTATTGCATATCATTTGTTTTGTATTACTCTAATAACTGGGAATGTTTTAATCCATGTGAGCTGCGGCCGCAAGGTGGTTGGTGCCTGCCGTGGTGGTAATCCCCGAACCAAATGGTGGACACCAGAGGTGAAGGGAGCCACCAGGCTGAAGAAGGAGTCCTATCGGGCTTGGTTAGCCTGTGGGACTCCGGAGGCAGCCGACAGGTATTGACAGGCCAGGCGGAATGCGGCTCGGGCAGTGGCTGAAGCAAAAACTCGGGTGTGGGAGGAGTTCGGAGAGGCCATGGAAAAAGACTTTCGGACTGCCTCGAAGAGATTCTGGCAAACCGTCAGGCGTCTCGGGAGGGGAAAGCGGTGCTCTACCTGCACTGTGTATAGTGCTGGTGGAGCGCTGCTGACGTCGACTGAGAAAATTGTCAGGCGGTGGAAGGAATACTTCGAGGACCTCCTTAATCCCACTGACACGTCTTCCGAGGAGGAAGCAGAGTCTGGGGATGAGGGGAATGACCCGCCAATTTCCGGGGGCGAGGTCACTGAGGCAGTTAAACAACTCCTTGGTGGCAGAGCCCCTGGTGTTGATGAGGTCCGCCCCGAGTTCCTGAAGGCTCTGGACGTTGTAGGGCTGTCCTGGTTGACACGCCTCTACAATGTTGCGTGGAGATCAGGGGCAGTACCCCTGGATTGGCAGACCGGGGTGGTGGTCCCCATCTTTAAGAAGGGGGACTGGAGGGTGTGTTCCAACTACAGGGGGATCACACTCCTCAGCCTCCCTGGGAAAGTCTATGCCAGGGTGCTGGAAAGGAGAGTTCGTCCGCTAGTCGAACCTCGGATACAGGAGGAACAATGCGGTTTTCGTCCTGGTCGCAGAACACTGGACCAGCTCTTTATCCTCTCAAGGATACTTGAGGGTGCATGGGAGTTTGCCCAACCAGTCTACATGTGTTTTGTGGACTTGGAGAAGGCATTCGACCGTGTCCCTCGGGGTGTCCTGTGGGAGGTGTTGCGGGAGTATGGGGTGTCTGGCCCATTGCTACGGGCCATTCGATCCCTATACAACCGTTGCAAGAGTTTGGTTCGCATTGCCGGCAATAAGTCGGACTCGTTCGCCAGGGCTGCCCTTTGTCACCGGTTCTGTTCATAATTTTTATGGACAGGATTTCTAGGCGCAGCCAAGTGGCGGAGGGCTTTCGCTTTGGTGGCCTCAGAATCTCGTCTCTGCTTTTTGCGGATGATGTGGTTCTGTTGGCTTCATCAGGTGAAGGCCTCCAGCTCGCACTGGAACGGTTCGCAGCCGAGTGTGAAGCAGCGGGAATGAGGATCAGCACCTCCAAATCTGAGGCCATGGTTCTCAGCCGGAAAAGGGTGGAGTGCCCATTCCGGGTCGGGGATGAGTTCCTGCCCCAAGTGGAGGAGTTTAAGTATCTCGGGGTCTTGTTCGCGAGTGATGGGAGAAGGGAGCCGGAGATCGACAGACGGATTGGTGCTGCGGCTGCAGTGATGCGGACGCTGCACCGGTCCGTCGTGGTGAAGAGGGAGCTGAGTGTAAAAGCGAAGCTCTCAATTTACCGGTCGATCTACGTCCCTACCCTCACCTATGGCCACGAGCTGTGGGTAGTGACCAAAAGAACGAGATCGCGGATACAAGCGGCAGAAATGAGCTTCCTCCGAAGGGTGGCTGGCCTCTCCCTTAGAGATAGGGTGAGAAGTTCGGCCATCCGGGAGGGGCTCAGAGTAGAGCCGCTGCTCCTCCACATCGAAAGGAGCCAGTTGAGGTGGTTCGGGCACCTGACAAGGATGCCTCCTGGGCGCCTCCTGGGTGAGGTGTTCCGGGCATGTCCCACCGGGAGGAGGCCCCGGGGCAGACCCAGGACACGCTGGAGAGATTATATCTCTCGGCTGGCCTGGGAACGCCTTGGTATTCTCCCGGATAAGCTGGAGGAGGTGGCTGGGGAGAGGGAGGTCTGGGCTTCTCTGCTTAGGCTGCTGCCCCCGCGACCCGGCCTCGGATAAAGCGGATGAAGATGGATGGATGGATGGATGGATGGATGGATGGATGGATGTTAAACAGACCAGAGATACATATGCACACACATCAATCTCCTCCTTTTGATTGCCTGGATGTGATGCAGGCCCATCAGTTGGGCAGACCATGAAGATAAATGTGTGCATGTGTGGCACATGTTTTTTAACGATCTAGATTTTACTTTTTGTGACATTCAAGCCTCTGTTTCCTTTATGATTCGTGGATTATTCAAACTGAAAAGGTTAATATGAATATGAAAGTGCACGGAGGAAGGTCTGTGCTCTGTTTCTGCGTGTTTGCCTGATTATTATAAAAAGAACTACTGGCAGTGGTGGCATGGCACATAAGGTGGGTGGGTGCTGGAACTGGGGGTGGGGTGGGGGTTTGTCTCATTGCCTGACATGTCTTACTCTAATCCGATCCCCTGGGAGAGTGCATGTGTGGGTCTATATGCCTGTATAATGTTCTGAATTTATGAATATTGTTTATACGTGTGCCACTCTCGATCGTGCATACTCTGTGTATGACTGTGTGCTCACTGTGAGTGTGCCAGTGTCTTCTGCATGTGAGGCCCATGCTGCATCATAGACACAGTGCAACATAGCTCTTAAATAATTTACAAATAAATGAAAGTGAAAAATTAATGAGAGCAGATTCTTTCTTCTGTTTGTCCTCCTCCTTACCCCCACCACTGTCCTGATGTAAATATCCTCGTGGCCTCCAATCTCCTGCTTAGTCTCACTATCAGCATTGTCATTAGCATAAAGACTCAATACACAGCTTATTCTTATTACTGTATATCTGCAAAAAATGTACCTACAAATTAATTTCAGAAGGACTTTAAGCTATGCGTCTCCATCCATTCATCCATTTTCTAATGAGTTTATCATATAAAAGTTCACAGGGACAGCCTGTCCCATTGTCTCAGTATTGCTCTTTGCTAATAATTTAAATAATATAATGTATCCATAATGTATAATGTATCCACGATACATTGTCTCATGTACTTTAGCATAAATCTATCATATTGTATAGGAAAATTGATAAAGCCTGCATAGGTAAAAAGCACTATCCTGATATATTTAGAGCCTCAGTTGGTAGTTTCAAGTAGTTTCATGATGTTCAATAGAAAACCAGTTAGAATAAAAAAGAAGGCTATGGCAGGGTATTCTTCACCATCTGATTGACAAGTTGCTAACCTATGAGTGTACAGAGTCTCTCGGTTCCTCAGTTATATCTAATCCTTGCTAGTGAAGACCAGTTACAAAAAAACAAGATGGCTGTGGTGAAAATGCACAGCTTGAGGTGACAAATGGACTATATCACAGTAGCTACATCTGTCTTCCATATACTTCTAGATCAATTTTTGACCAGGTCAAGGTCATGGTTTGATTCAGAGATGGCAGTGTAAGCAGAGAAGCCCAGACCTTTTACATACATGCATTTTCAGCACTCAGAAGATGCTGCAGTCAGGATTTCCTTCATTCTCCTGCCCAGCTAACTGCTAAAAGTCTAATGAATTTTAATAATTATAACTCTTCTCTGGAAAAGCATAGTGGCCTGTTTCTCAGTGTAGTATTGTTGTCATTCTTATTTTTCACTTCTCTGACAAATGAACTTTATTTTGAAGGGGGTCATATGTTGCAGACTAAAAGTTTGTTGAAGGCAGTTAACACGAGCTTTAATTCAAGGTTAGGCTTCATTTATAACAGGAACAAAATCATGATGTGATCTGAAATTCATATACATTTGTGACAAATCAGTTGTACCAAAACAATATAATTACTTGTAAATACCACTTTGCAATGAAGTAGTGAAAAACAGAGATTTAAGTAATTTTGTTAAATAAATGTTACTTTTGTATTTCATGCTAATGTACATAACATGTCCGTGTATTAAACATGTAGATGTAATGAAACCAAATGAAACCATTGAAACCCAAAGAGCATCCCATGGGGCCCGAAGAAAGCAGCCCAGCTGGGCATCGTGATGAGTCACTTCACAATAATTTATTTAGAGAAATTCCAACACTGATGACGTCCGATGACAGATTCTGATGTTTGTGAAAAAAGTAGGTCACATCAACACAGATGATTTGCTGTTTAAATTTATCAAATCACACAGGGAGCTTAATTTGTGTTGGGTTACTGAAGGGACATTCAGTGAGTGCAACATGTTTTTTAACCTCAGCTGGCTCAATAATGCAAGCAGAAAAGTCAAATGTTTAAATGTTAATTGTCAAATGTTGCAGTTAAAAACGTATCTGTTTAAACTTGCTTTTGGTTGATTTTGTTTTGTTTGAGATTTTAATGTCTGTTTGCTGCCTCTGTAAAGCACTTTGTGATTTTATCTTGAAAGGTGCTATATAAATAAAATTTTACTTTACTTTACTTTACTTTAAGGAGACCATGCTGTCCAGAAAGCTTTAAGTTCCTCGGAGTCCACATCTCGGCCGACCTTACCTGGTCCACAAACATCTCCCACCAGGTAGGGAAAGCACAACAAAGGCTGTACTTCCTCAGGAAACTACGTCAGGCCCAATTACCCCAAAGACTGCTAGTAAACTTCTACCGCTCCACCATTGAGAGCCTTCTGACTTACTGCTGCACACTCTGGTTCAACTGCTGCACTGCGGAGGACAAGAGGAAACTGCAGCGGGTGGTGAGGGCAGCAGAGCGGGCAATCGGCACTTCACTAACTCCCCTCAGAGACATCTATACTGGCAGACTTCAGCAGAAAGCCAGCATCATCATTAAAGACCCCTCGCACCCTGGACACTCACTTTTTTCCCCCCTTCCCTCTGGTAAACGCTACAGGTCCATCAGGTCGAAGACAAACAGACTCAACAGAAGTTTTTACCCACAGGCTGTCAAACATGCCCTACCTCCACCCTGATTGGAGGATAACTGCACTGCCAACACTCATGGACATTACACCTTATTTATAAATCGTATTTCTGTTTATACTTCAATGCAAACAACATCCTTACCACTTTAAACTGTATTTATTATAACATTATTTAGTATAGTTCCAACAGCACCCCCCCACCCACCCCCACTCAATGTGCAATATCACTGATCACACTGCACCTCTCAATGCACCTGCTAGTTAGATGGCATGTATGTGTATGTATATAGATGTAAGCGCGTATGTGGAAATATGTGTGTGGATGCATGTACGGATGCAAATATGTATATATACATATATGTATGTATGTGCGTGTATGTTTGCAGGTGTATGTATAACTTGTACATATCTTTCTTGTGTAAATGTAAATTTGTCATTGTGTAAATACTTACGCTATTGTGTACTTCACACACATGGAGAGATGCCAAACTGCCTTCCACTGTTCTTGTAACAGTGACAATAAAAAGCTATTCTATTCTATTCTTCTATAATGTGGGAGCAGAGCTAAGTGCATTCCCTGGTTTGTTAAAAAATGCAACCCAAGAAGAATCAGCCTGTCCTTCATCCAAATTCTTAAACACATTTTATAGGATAGTAATTAATTAGTCTATAACAAAGCCAAGACAGAGACGGACAGCCCAACATAGTCATATGCAAGATACCGACGGCATCTAATATGCTGCCTATATACTGTGTTGAGCAAACTGGAGTACACGAGAAGAAGAAAAAAAGGAGGTGATGGCCTCTTGAGGCTGACTCTAAAGCGAATGAATCCCCATAGAATCAGTGTAGTACAAATAAACATGTTTACAGCCTGGTACAAAAAACTGTATTGGTCTCTGGAGCTAACTGTCACCTTTGCGACAACAAGTCTTGCAAATGATAACGTAAGCTGTTTGTGCCCAGCCTAAAATAGGGCTTTGGAGTTGACGTCACGCCACAATGCATTGTGGGAGCGTGGTGCCATTTTCGGGGTCTACAAACCAAAACAAACACACTGTGTTGGAACGACGATGCTTAAAAGCAGTGCAAAAGAGAATGGACTGTATAGAGGCGAAGCGGCCATACTTGCAGAAAATAGAGTGCATCACAAATCTGGACACATATGAAATACAGCAGTGGAGTAAAGACCCCGACCACTTACCCCCACTGTCCTACCCCGATTTCTTCACGTATCTTGTTTGTGGAGTAAGCGCTTACACTGCGAACCAGTTTCGTAATTACAAGTCGCTGGAGGCGCACATCCAATTTACAAACGGCTGGGTGCAAGATTTGGGTATTTTCAAGCCGCCAAAATGTGAGTACGTCGTGATTCAAACCAAGGTAAGTCAGCTGGAGTGCACTGAGTGTAATAGCCATTGTTCACCCCACCACCACAATTAATGTTAGACATTAATCAATGGACTTTCCATAACGAGCGCCCCCTACAGGTGACCGGATACAATGCAACACAATATGAGGTGGTTTCACTAAGGCATGATAATTTATGATTAACATTTTATTAACAAAGTATCTTAAAACGAACATCACTCAGCAGGTACAGATAAAGATAATGGGCATCTTGTTAAAAGGAAAAGCCCCCAAATGCTGAGAGCAGTCATGGAACCAGTCATGGAACCAAACGATGGATGTTGAGCTCGCCTCATCACCTGCAGCCAGCTGAAAATAAAAGTAAGGTTGTACCAATAAAACCTCAAGTAGTTGCCTACATGGAATTTTGAAGAATAAAGTCTGCCATTCTTGCAAAATATGATCAATCTTTGAGCTCCACAGCCAGTTAAAGTGCACTCCCGTCTTCAGTGCATCTGAAGTAATGTGCTGATTGTTTGAAACTGTGAGTCATCATGTTTGTGTCTAACTGTTAGCTCCACTGAGTACAATCTTAAGGAACAAGTCACTACGTTTTTATAGACTATACAGTTAACCGATTTAACAAAGAACTGAAACACAATAGTCACTTGCCAGGAAAAGGTATGGAGAGCGAAAGACGCCTGATGGCGTTGCTGCAGAAGTCTTGGCAGAAGAAAACACAAGGTGCATGGATTTTAATTATAACCCTCCATTTGGAGTTTGCAATGGTTTGAAATCAATGAAGTGGCCACTCTGATAGCTGTGGAATATAACTGCCAGCTCTGAACGTGACCTCTTTACTTAATATTTCTGTTTCTGTGTTTTATCCTGGTGATATTTGTGATATTTCTTTTTCTTTTTCTGTTCATGCACCTCACAACGTCGGCACCATGTTAATTTTGTAATTAGTAAAATCAGTGTTCAACCCTTCTTGCTGTTAAAATGTGATCATGCTTAACTGTTTGCATACATCTGCACAGGTTTGTGGCAGATACTGCCTCTGTATGCCAACATGTGTGTTCTTCAGAGACTGTTGTGTGTGTGTGTGTGTGTTTCTGCAAGCATATTGTTCATGTGTCTATGTGCATCTGTGTGCGTGTATTACTGCATGTTGTGACGTATGCGTGTGTGTTTAGTCTGTGAGATGCGTCAGTAACTGGGGCAGAACTGATTGTTGCTGATGGCTGAAGGCAAGAGCAGACCTACATTCTGCTCTGCCATACAGAAGAGGAGGAGGAGGAGGAGGAGGGTGATAAAAATTGGGGTCTTTTCTGTGCTCCTCTCCCTCCATTATCCCCTCTCCTAATATATCTCCCATGCTTCTCCTTGCTCTCTCCTCTACACTCCCTACATTTTTTTCCATTTTGGCTGGTGTGACACTTGACAGACATATGGCCTTACTCAGCACACTGAGAGGAAGTGATAGAGGAGGTAATAGAAGCGAAAGAAGGTCATGAGATAAAGGGTACAACATCGGCAGAGGGGTACAGAAAGAAAACATCACAACATCGATTTGTTTTCCAATATATAGGGATTACAAGAAGAGCCACAATGCTCTAAATAGAGATTTATGAACACTTGATGTGCAAAACTAAAAATTAAGCATATCAAATAAACAATAGGGTGCACACTCCCAGAAATAGGGGTGCAGTAAAAGTCAATAGTGTTTCTACAGCAAAGTGCCTCCTAGGGCAAATTATTCAGCCTAAAGGCAGCTGTGTACTGATTTTAGAGCTAAAAAGAACTAAAAGGCACACATTGGCAGCACGTCTTCATGATTTCAAATAAAACTAACCAAAAACAAAAATTCATTTTTGTGAAATATAAACTATTTGATTTTTAGTTTGAATGATTGGATTTGAGGGGATTTGATGTCCTTCTGCCTGGTGGAATTTCTCTGTTTGCCAATGAAAACAAAAGGCAAAAGTTCCAACTAAACAGTCACAAATACAAAATAAACTGACTGGAAGAGAAACAAACAGAACCACTACCTACAATATGGGAGAACACGACAGTGAACAGAGGGAAATGCAAACAATATACACACAAGGAGGATAACGAAGGAACAGCACACAGGTGGGAACACAGCTGATACTAATCTGACCGATGAGACAGGAGAAGCAAAACTGAACACAGCACACAAACACAAGACTATCAAAATAAAACAGGAAGAACAAACACTGAGACCATGACTAAGACACATAGTCTTGACACTGGGACTGCGGGAGAAAGAAAGCAAACATACAACACAGAGGCATGATAACCAAAACCTGAAGACTGGATAACAAAACCAAGACCAGAAAATACAAATACTAAACATAGCAGCAATACAACAACAACAACCAAAACCTGTAACATAAACTAAACGTTAGAATATTAAATGAACCAGAATCACAAAGGTCCAAATACATAAACACTGGGTATTGGACCATGACAGTCACAGTGTATCATCAGCAGCAGTTTACTATATGCCACACGTTACCCAAAGGCCTTCTGTATTTTATGAGGCTATTTTTGTCTTTGGGGAGCAGTTTACATTCTGCAGTTAAAATTTATGTTTGGATGCAGGATTGTGGTATTTTTAGCTAGTTTATTCTTAGCTGGACTTTTATATGAGATGCTGGGGACTACAACAGTAAAACTTTACAGGCCTCTAACTATTACCTGGAAGTTTCTTGGAAACAGGGTTGTTTATATGCTCACCCGCAAGACATTTTTTATTCATTTGGGTTTAGTTAAGTTTATGAATTGTTTTTCCTCAAAATAAATGCTCTGTGTAAATTCAGTTTGCAGATAGAGTAACGAACCATGTGACGTAACCATCACAAATCTCACCCATGTGGAAAGAACCTTGTGAATTGCCTGGGAAAGTAGAATGACAAAACACTGAGAGAGAAGAATGACAATGGCAACATTTGGAAGAAATTTGTGCAGGATTTTAAATAAAAGGGTTGAAAGACATGGCTTTTTACAGTGGAAGTTGGATGTCATTGATTCCCAGCCCATACCTAGAGTCTTCTGACACTGATGCTGGATCAGAGGCCACACAGAAAGACAGTGACGTGCAGACTGGGATGAAACACTGTGGCATCGGCACAAAAAAAGAGGATTTGAGGTGGAAGCACAGTGACGAGGAGCAGTGACTGGACATCACTGCCAACTCCACAAAGTGGGACAGTGCTGTGGCTGAGCAACAAAGCCTCAACCTCAACAACAATCACTAAATCTGTACTTGAGAACAGAATAGCTCATTGTGACATCTTCATTGGCTGTCTGATTACCAATTAACTTTGACAGCATTTTCTAACACAGAGACTAAAACCAGCTAAACCTCAGAAGATGAAATATCAGTTAAGAAAGCACTTGTGATGCTCTGGAAGGCAGTAAGTAACAGCACATGTTTTGGCACAGAGAACCTCCACCACATGGTGTACCAAAGGTCTTGTAGCTAATTCTGTTATTATATGTAAATGTAGACTAATGTGAGTTTCCTCTATCAATATTAATAAAGGAAGTCGCACGCTCAATCATCTAGCTACATCCAGATGAACAAAATCAACCTTTTGGGATTATTATAGAAAGGGAAAAAAAACCTAGAATACCATCAGCAAACAGATCCGATGTTTAAACTAAGACAATTAACCATTTCATCAAAAAATACTGCCTCATTTTGAACTTGACATATTTTATAAAAGATGGAACGGGGGCAACAAAAGGTTGGAGAAGTAAATGCTAAAAGAAACAATTGGATGAAACGTTTGCAACTAATTAGGTACATTAGCAACAAGTCAGTAACATGACTGAATACAGAAAGAGCCTTTTAGAGAGGCAGAGGTGGGCAGAGGTTCAACAATCTGCAAAAAACTGCATCGACAAGTTTCAGAACAATGTGATCCAGAAGGGTCGCGTCTTCTCTGGAACAAAGCGCATATAAAATGGACTGAGGCAAATTCAATGTCAAATGAGGCAAATACTGGAATTCACACATCTGGAAAGGCACCATCAGTGCTGAAAGGTATATACAGGTTCAAGGGCAAAGTCTCACGACTGCTGAGCAGATGAAACCTGTATCAGACACAAATGAGACAACATTCCTGTCCCAGAATCCGACAACTACTATCCTCAGTTCCCAGACATTTATAGACTCCTGTTAAAAGAAGAGATGCTACACAGTCGTGAACATCCTTACTTTCTTGGGACATGTTGCTGCAAATGTAATATGTTTTCTATGTTTGAATGTGAATAAAATAAGCCTTTATGAGATTTGCCAATCATTGCAATATGTTTCATTCACATTTTACACAGCATGACAACTTTTTTTGGAATGAGTGAATGTTGCCGCTGGATATAAATCATTAGGTTGCATATTCATTTCAAATGGAGTCACCAGATGCCAATCTTTAAACCTGTTGAGAACATTTTCTTGCAGTTGGTCGTCCTATGACCAGTAGAAGTTGCTTATAGGTAATAACATCTGTGGGCTACTGAAGATGTCTTGTTTTGTATCAAAAATCTGTTTTCTGTTATTGTATATGTTACTGAAAAATGCTGCAGTAGCAATAATCACAGCTGCATTTCATTCATTTTGTAAGAAAACAAAGCAGAACGTTTCTGTTATCTCTCTTTGAATGAACTTCCATCTGGCAATAAATAAGTCTCTTGAAAAGGCGAACAGACACCAGATGATGCAAACATAAGTTCACATCTTGCAGGACACTCTTGTACTGAAAACTCCTCACATCTGCTGTAAGCAGGCCGTACCAGTTTTGCTCAATGTCTGGTGCTTCCTCACAAAAGAAATGCAGCGTCATCTGCTTTTAAGGTCAGCTGACCCCTGACCTCTGACCCTACCCAGGGACATTGCAGATTCTGCTTTGTGTATGCGTGGAGGGGCAAAATACATCACCACACAGAAATTCTCACTCCAGATTTCAGTAACATATGGATCCTTCAATATAAAAATATATTAATCAGCAGTAAACACATCTGATATGCTGGTTTGGGTTTTGCTTTGTTTTATTGTTTGCTGTGCATCCAACATGGACTAATGTCAATATGTACATACATTTAATTAAAATGCTGTCATGTATTTAAAAATAAATAAATACAAAGTAAAATGATAAGTAAAATTATTGCTTCACTCATACATCATTATGAAAGGCCAGTGCTGTAAAGCCTTAATCTCCAACATTTAATAGTAATTTAAATCTTTATGCCTATACTGTTGTCTCATTTAACCTCATGTGTGGCTTTATCAGGGAGTTTAAAAGCTTTCATAGAAACAGCAGCTCGTTTCTGGCAAACCTCCACCTGGGATGAAAGTGGAAAATTACACAAGTAGGTAAAAATACGGAAATATGGATACCAAAGGGAATCCATATAACCCGGACCAGGTCCTGGAGTCCAAAAAGGCCATCAGCAGCCCACAATCAAAATTTGATAAGCATTCCAATCCATTTCTTAGTCCATTACACTTATTACAAATATTATTGAGGTGTTTTCAAAACAACAACACAGTTAGTAAAGATGCAAAAATATTTGCAATTATTCATTTAGGCCAGGATATTTAATGGCCTCTGATTTATAAATCCAAAAAGCTTCCCTTTGGTTGAAGCTCCTTTGTTTGTCACCTCTTCATATGGAAAGAACGATACAGACAATTCAAAAGGCTTGTAATGTGGATGGATGGCTATTGTGGCTAATCGGCAAATGAAAGGATTTAGTTTTATCCCATCTGATCTAATATATTTTTTATAACACATCTTTAAGGGTAAGTATGGACATCTTGATTGTTTTTACTTCCGTTTTTTGTGAACAACAATTTTATTAATTCTTTATTTTTTCAGATTATATAAGCTAACTGCCAATAGTTCAAAATGACAGTGCTGGGTGTTTTTCTGAACTGGATGTGACTCAGGCTCTTTTATTAGACATCCACGCCTTTAGTAACAAACATGATCATTACAAGCAGCGCTGCTTCTATCAGTGGCTCCATACAGGCTTAGCTTTGTCATATGTGATTCACTGCAGTAACTGAATCATCTTTTGAGATCATCACAACATCCAATGACTAATCTTTGATTTTAAACCATTTCAAGGACAATAAATATTTACAACCCATAAATCTATATAAGCTTTACTTTTGAATCCATTGTGTTCTACCAAAAATGCTTAAACCCCCTGACATGTCCGGTTTCTCTTCATACTGTAAAAAAGTGTCAACAAGAGTAATAACAGTAGAAAAAAGATCTTAATTTCTTATATAGAGAGGCAGCATTTGTGCCCCATGCCCATTCAGTGATTGCAAGATTTTTTTTACATGCAGGCTAAAATTCAAGAACCACAAATATACCTGAACCAGGATGGAGACTCACAAAACTCAATAAAAAAAACAGCGTCCAGCCTGAGGATGAGGGCCCAATCAGTGAGAGGTTGTTGTTTGTGTAGATCAATCAAGCTCTCTCAAGGGAGACAAAGCAACTCCGGAGGGTTTATGGTAAAAATGAGAGGGAGAGTGTTACTGATGATTGTTTAGCTTCCCTCAAAAGGAATTTGAAAGGTAGAGTTCGCTCTAAAGCACCTGTACAGCCACCCCAAGGGCCAGAAACAGACCAGCAATTTAACTAACAGCAAAGTCCTTCGAGAAGCATATTTTACCACATTGCTGCGATCTTGGTAAGTTTTTTACAGCTCATATCCACATGAGAGGCACTCAATTATTATAAAAAACCCAGCCAAAACAGAACATTTAATTTAGTAAATTTGTCTCAAAATAAGATTGAAAAAGCTTGTTCACCAAAAAATGTGTATGTGCACTAAACTTTTGCAACATTTCAGCACATCACTACAGAGAGCACTAACAGCTAATCAGCATCTCTGCCTTGTTTAAGCTAGTGAAGAAAACAATATTTACAGGCTGGCAGGAGGCTGCAGTCCATCAGAAGCAGCATGGTGGAAATGTTTGAATACTGGATGTCAGGTTGATGCCGCGAGCTCTTTGTAAAGTTTCTTGAAACTGTCCTGTGGAGTCTTTGCAGTGTAATGAGGTGGATTCTCTTGGTGGGAAATGTCATTGCCCTCGAGTCAACATGATCGGTGTTTTTCATTTTACCCGTTGGTAGTTTTAATGTCGTGGGAGATTCCCGTAGTCATCATCTCTGTTAGTGACCTATGGCTGTCCTGGACTATTGTGTCCAAAGACATTAAATACTCACAATGAGGAGCCTCTGCCAGCTGTTTTCCATAACCAGCAAAGAGCCAATAACAGCTACGTGATTTATTAGCAGGTATTTTAAAAGAATTTTTACTGTTTAATATATGAAATGCAGAGAAGATACACTAGTATGGGCTCTCTTTAGGCTTTAAATAAAACTAAATATTATGTTACAACTTGTGTATGAAACAACACTCCTATCATGAATCTGGTTGAAGGTGTCTAATGTCTTTAATAATATGTATTTTAAGACCTTTAAGCATGACGGTAACAATAAATAAATAACAAAGCCACAAACAGGATAAAAGGGGAAAGTGAATCATTGCTGTTATGTGTGCAGCACTGTATACCATCAGGACCGTCTGGGCCACTGTTAGCAGAGTGCTAGGAATCTTTAAATAGAAATCAGCTCCAGAGTTAGGAATGCAGTAAAACCTTGTCAAATTGTTTTAACCTGTCTGGAATCTGTCACTTTACCATACACAGCTGTTACTACACCCACACTGTTTTCATGACTCTTTGAAGTATGTTTACTTTCTACACTGAGCCGATCATTTTCAGGAAAGGCCTCATGAGAGATAATGAGAACCAAAGGAGAGTTTTTTGCTGCGCTTGAACACATGCTCTTCAGCTTTCTGCAGACTCCAAGTGAGCCAGTAATGTGTGATGTGTGAAGGGAGACCAGACAGAAGAAGACGCATAAACACACAGGAGGGGTTGCATTAAGACGTAGAAAGCATTGGTTATGTGATATGCATTACATCCGCCCTTCAGTCAAGGTCACCAGTGTAGCCACAGGAACATATAGATGCACATATGCATAATACACAGGAGCTGCATGGGTGCATTTTCCCCTCACAATAGGAGGTCTCTAAGAGGATGCTGAACATTTGGTACAAGCTTAGAGCTGAGTGTTTGTGTGTGTGTGTGTGTGTGTGTGTTCAGAAATTCATCCCTGTATGCATACCAAGGTGTATTACGTCTGCTATCCCCTGCTCTCTATTATTAAATCCCCCTTTTTTACAGGTAGTCTCATCTAAGAGTTGTACACAAAAACAACTGGAGCATATACAGACAGAAAGACAGATCACATTTTTTCAGAGTTAAAAAATGCATGCTATATGAGAAATATAGCTACAAGGACTATGGGACAGTGTTATAGAATCATGAAGAGGACATTTGTATATTCCACCTTAAATATCATCCATCTGATGATCTGGAATTTTGAGAGGGGTTCGTGGTTTCTCTGGTTGTTTAAACTCGACACACAAGCTGTTCCAATAAAAATGGAATATCTCGACACCGCACTCTGAAATCTTCAAGTCATAACAACATTTTTCTGCTTGAAACCAATTCCATCTACCCTTTGACATGATCCATCTGTAGTCTCAGAATTACCACCCCACTGTGACCTTTGACCTTTAAAGCGTCATTCTGGCTGCATGGCGCATCATGTTACTGTTATGCTCTCTAAGCATACAGTAGACGGTGAATATGGCTTTCAGAAAGGACAAATGTAGATATAAAAGCACAGATTTTCTTTTTTTCTTTATCTGTCCTTTACCTCTACAAAAAAAAAAAAAAACATTATCCAGCAAACAATAACACCCCCCCAACTGAAAGGATTTCTGCTCATACTAGAACTGCCTCAGGAAACATTTTTGTAGTTAGTTATGGCTCTGAAAAAAATGATGTAACTGTCTACATGAGAGACACAGTGGTTTAACAGTAGCTACCAAGAACCTTATGACCGCAGTCATCTTTATGCATTTTCTGACTCAAAAAGCATAAATTTGACTCACAGTAATTTGACTACACTAATGAACACTGTCAGAGTTCATTTCATCACTTTAGAACCACACCGCTCCTAAATCAGCTAATATTTTGATACTCTCTTAGAGTTACTACTAAAACCAAGGTGTTCTTTTAACTTTACACGTAGAAGCTTCCATGAAGATTAAAGTGTGAAATGGCTACATAGTTGCATTTTTTTAATGCATGCAGATGTGTCATTTGGGTGTTTTATTATGTTTATAATGTCATTTTATGTAACAGTAATTGACTTTGCATCAAACTCTGACTGGCATTGAAAATTTTATATTAACAGCAGTGTAAGTATAAATATTAATCGCCAACTCCCCAACCTACTCGTTTTTTTTTTCTTTTTTTGGGATAGTCATACCAAAGTTTCAGATAAAGAGATAATGATATGTATGTCCAAGTAATCTCTTTGAGGCAGGCTCAAGCTTTAGACTGCTCTAAATTCTCATTTAGAGTTATTATTTTTTACAGTCATGGATTTGTATGTCAATGAGAGTGAACATCCCTAATATGGTCATGTTAGGTACACAGTGCTGAGTGTGAGCACAGAGGCTGAGCTGAAAGGAAGGAGGCAAAACTGAAAATAGAAAAAAGTCCAGAAAATAAAACTATGAAGCTGGAAATGAGAACAATTAAACCAGTTTATTTCAAAAATAATAATGTATTAT
Source organism: Oreochromis niloticus (assembly GCF_001858045.2). NCBI lineage: Eukaryota > Metazoa > Chordata > Actinopteri > Cichliformes > Cichlidae > Oreochromis > Oreochromis niloticus. The sequence continues at coordinate 36,376,290 of NC_031965.2, forward strand.
TATTATTTTTGTATTTATTTATTTATTTGAGTATGCAACACACAATGATGTGCATTATACCAAATATAAATTCATTGTTCCCAGTTGTTTCCAGTTTGCAGTTTGCTGCATGTCTTTAAACTGTTATTTTTTATGTTCAACAGAAAAGGCAAAGTCAGTAAAACAGTTCTTTAGTGAGGATATAAACATAGTCAGGTAGCTTTAACCTCAGTCAAGAGGTCCTGTTTAGTCACTTGAATTATCACGGGTGTTTTCTACCAGTCATCTACATGTGCCTGTGCCAGCACACCTATCAAACAGAGGGGACACGCCACGAACTGTAACCTCTAACAGTTTCCAAACAGTTGTTATGAGGGGTGAAACCTATCCATAAAGATATTTTTGTACCGTAAACTGTAAACCATGGCAAGTATCTAAATAACTGCTTCTTCTTTAAGGATCAAAATAAAACAGAGTCAACTTTTATTTTTAATTACTTATTTAGGTATTTATTTATTACTCTGAGTAACTGATATGGAAAATGAAGTGTGTTGGACCTGAAGATGTTTTGCCTCCTGGGTAGACCAGTGAACTCATGTCACAAGAGGGTAGCAGGTGGAATTTCAGAAATAGCCACAATGTCAAAAATAACCACTCTTACATGTCACTGAATGGTTAGTGGTTTAAACATAAATCAAGTGGTCAGTACGCATTCCTACACACATACACACACTCTGTTAGTATCTAACTCTATCTGACAGTTAGCCCCTGCTGTAGTGTGTGTGTGTGTGTCTACATGCATGTATATGTGCCTGCGTGCGGCCATGTGACACACCGTCCAGGATTGTCCAGCCTCCCCTTTTTGTGACTCGCTTGCAGTTGAACGGATCGTATTACTGGCTGCTCTCCCTGCACCGCTGAGCCCACCGCTTGTGCACCAATCACAGCCTGTCGTTATGTTACCTACGAGCACATGCATGCACGAACGCACAGACACAGGCTCTGACACACCACATCCCTGTGCTTCTCCGCTGCGTTCACATGCGTCCCCGCGTTGCGCTGGCTGCGCCAAGATGAGCGTGGTCGCCCCGGTACCATCTCACCGCCTGAGTGGGAGGGAGTGAGAGAGCGCAAGAGACAGAGAGAGAGAGAGAGAGAGAGATTTCGTGTCTTTCCTCTCTCAAACCCAATCTTACCTTCTCCTGGAAGAGACCGCAACGAAGCCGTTTGTTTCGGCATCGTTCTTTTTTTCCCACCCCTCCTCTTCCCGTTCTTCCTGCATCCCTCCCGTTATTGTCGGTCTCCCGGTTTTCAGAGGCCGGTCGTGATTTTGTGGAAATAATTTTTTTGTATATTTTTCCCTGCTGGGTGTTGGTAGCGCGCAATTCGTGCGCGCTTCTAAAAATTCCGGCGAATGGTGGATTTGGCAAACATGGAGACGGTGGAGAAGGAATGCGGGGCCCTCGGTGGTCTGTTCCAGGCGATTGTCAACGACATGAAGGTAAATGAAAGTTTATTTATAAGAATTTGTTGCCACGGTTAAACACATGTGCTCCCTCCCTGAAAATAGCGGTGTCCTCCAGTCTAATTCCAGCTGGTGCTCTCAGATGGGCTACACGGTTAAAATACCTGGACGCACGCCGCTCCTTGAAAGCTGATGCTGATTTGTCTTCTATTTAACAATGAGGTGAATGAATGGATGATGGCAGCCTTTTACTGACAGCGATGCGGCGGCCCGGTGGGTTATTGGTGCGATCCGATCCCCACCGCCTTCCCCACGCCCGGAATATTGGCTGCGCATGCAAACGTCAATCCATTCGTTTATTTTATTTTCATTTCTTTTATTATTTTTTTAACGCAATCCTCCAATCTTAGCACCGCCACAACAACCAGGCACCATCACCTCTGTTTTCATTCAGTCTGATCAGGTTTATGCATATGAATAATTTTGCTATCAATTTGTGCTAAATGTGAACACCAGCTGGGTCTCATATCAAAGCCCTTTGGAAGTGCCCATATTAGCCTGGGACTCCATTGATCTCAACGGCTCCGTGAAGTGGTATAATTGGCAAATATAATCAGATGTGTACCCCTGTCGTGACTGACACATTCCCTCACATGCACACGCCGGAATCTTCACCAGAATGTCCTCAACCTAAGACCTGCGGCAGCTGTGTTAGAAAAGGTGCGCGCTCGACTTTTGCGTGTTAAGCCTCCGTCGTCCTTGCCTTTCTGGTTACTCTGCGTCTCCGTGAGAGTGCAGCGTCATTGATTTTCTGTCAGGCTGATCCAGCGAGAAAACACAAAAGCACGAGAAGCCGCGCAGATACCTAGCCTCTCTGTCCGCGTGTCTGTCTGCCCATACCACGGCCTGTCTGTCAGTCAGTGATTCTGCAGCAACCGTGGAGCGGTTCGGTACCCACCCAAGCTGAATGTGCACCGGTGCTGCTGTAAGATGCTTTGGATGAAATGGTTGGAGATGCAGTCTCGGGTGTATGCCTGCTTGTCAGACGCCCATGCAGCTCTGCATGCTTTTCTGTCTGCCTGTCACCTGATGACACGCATCCTTCTCTGTATGTTCCACTAAAATACCAGTTTACATGCGTGAATGTAAAATCCGTAAAGGTTTTTCTGTTGCACATTTCATTGCTATCTGTATGGCTTCACATGCTAGAGGTCACAGCCAATGCAGCACACTCATTGTGTTGTAAGCATAAATTATTGACTTTCTGTTGTGGGTGAGACATGTCGAAGTGACAGAAGGGGATATGATCCCGGATATCAATACCAACCCACAATCAAAGAGTACTTCCAATGGATCAGTTCTACTTAATGTAATTCAAATAATACAGGTGCATGGAGAAATGACATGACTGGCAAAATCCAGTCAATAGTGACTAGAACATTATGGACAATAAAAAGGAGCATTCCTGTGATTTACTATTAATAGTGTTTAATGATAAAGCAGCAGAAACAGTAGAATGTTCTGTTTTTAGTATGTACATCTAAAAGTGATTGATGCCAAGAAGATTGAGAAGAGACTAGAATACCAAGATATATAAACATGCAGATAGTTTGCTACAAGAATTGCAATTTTTATCTATCCCAGTATATATATATATGGTATATATATATATATATATATATATATATATATATATATATATATATATATCACTTTTTAAAAGCTAAATTCATATTGCAGTTGCACTTGCAGCAAATGCAGTCCTCTTTTTTTAAATTTTGCTTTTAACATGGAGACTGGTCAATATGACTCAGACTAAAAGCAGACTACAGCGAGAGTACCACCATAAATCATGTCTCGTTTTCACACTCAGCAATAAGCATGTGCAGAGATCTGTTTACAGCGATTGTAGATCCAGTGACTGAAATTTACACATGGCAGTAATGAAAATATTTAGCTTTGTGTGATGTGTGATTAGAAGTTAGCAGTAGCAGTATGTATTTATATTTTGGTAATGGTTGAGGAATGTCCACTTAGAGTGTTGTAGTTGGATACATATTCAGTGATCATAAATCAGTATTTTCATATGTTTTTACCAAGGATTTGTCATTTTTTTCTCTTAAGAGCTCATGCTCAAACATAAGTGTACAGTGCACATTGAGATGGGTTAATCATTGCTCAAAGAATACTACCTCAAAGGCTTCTCAGTGCATCACTGTTTCATTTATTATTCATTTATTTTCTAATGCATCTCCTGTGGATGTTAACCGCCTAACTCAGAAAAATGTGGGTCACTACAAATTGGGCTAAAGCACTCCTGCCCTGATATAGTTTGTATGAATTCCTCAACCAGGCATTGAATAAACATTAGTGAGGGGATAAGAATCATTGAGTCATCAGCCCTCAAACTCTTTTTGATTCTATAGGAAACACTGTGTCTTTAATCAGTGTTCATAGCTCACCAAGGAAGAAGCCGTTTGTCATATGTAACAAATTAATAGTTTTTCTTGGAAACAAGCTGGTTTTGACAGCTTTGGCGATTAAATTGATGCATGACTTGTGCGACAAAATACACACTGCTGAGGAAGCGTTTTTAAAATGCCTGTACATGATTTGTGCATAGTACCACAAACATCCACGATTCATATTTAGATTAGATTTGCATTAGTAAAAGACTTGCATACATAATTATATAATAATGTACAGTCATTTGTGAGCTGCAATAAAACTGATCGTTATGTTTGAGACATTGTATTCTTTAAAATGAAATACAGCACATTTAAAAGAAAAACTTCTAAAGCAGCATATTGCTGATTCCTGTACACACACTGTCAAATATTTAAGAATATCTACCATCCCAGCAACATGCATGAACATGTGCACTTTGATCCAAAGGATTTTTATAAATTCGATCTAGTCTATTCTTTCATCCATAGTATTCTAAAATGTTACAAAGCTGTACAATTTCAGGCTTCTATAAATGGTGTTAATTAAAATGCAAATGTAATGCAAATTAGAAGCCATACTGACATAGCAGTCTGTTTGATTTTTACATCATTATCTGTTAATTTATAAGAAGACTAAGATTAAATTCATCATTCAAGTATTCTCACAACTACTCATGAATTATGAAAACAAATAGAAGATCAAGTGAAAGTAACTGTAAATTGCATACATAAACTGTATATGAAAGATGTGCACACCCACCCTGATGTCACTCATTGTTTAGAAACTCCCAGTGAGGTCAGTGTTTTTACTGTTGGTGTTGTTGTGGTTTAAACCTGACACCATGCTCCTTGGATCGCCTACAGCTTGTATAGAATGGTCTGCACCAGATCCTCCAAAAATTGTCATGTCACACGTTTGCTGATCAACCCATTTCATGCCTAGAAGAGGCAAACCATGGCAACTACACAATGGAACAGCGGGTCTATTGCTGTGATACTAGGTTGGCTGATATTACTGCACTGGCTCCCTATCAAACTTCGCATATTCCCCATTAGGTCTCTGCACAGTTAAACATTATATTAACAAACCTTTGCAGCCATACGTCACCAGCAGGACTTTCAGGTCTTCTGATCAGGGATTGTTATCCATCCACAAATTTAGACAAAAAACTGAAGGTGACATTTGCAGTCACTCTAGAATTCACTGCCCTCCAGTCTATGATCTGTGATCCCAATGGACTCATTCAAAAAGCAGCTGAAGACTCATCTTTTTAAACTGGTATTAGGGTAACATTTCATTCTGTTTTATTGCTTATTCTTTTTTGTTGGTTTTCTTGTTGGTTTTAAATTGTTGAGCTCAACGTACCAGGAGCAACCTAGAGCAGGTAGAGGATTTCTGAGTGGGTCTCAGCAAATCTCCTCAGCAGAACAAGGATTATCACTGCCAGCTACAGTCCAAGACAGACAAGGGAATCTGAGGCTGAATGTTATGACAGTGACCTTGCCAGTAAGCCAGCTGGTAGGAAAACAACAGGCTCGGGAATGGACCACGAGTAGCCGTGAACAGTGACTGAAACCTAAAAATGTGAATTAGGAGTTTGTGCATCAGAATATCAACTACAAGAGTCATTGTTCTTTTGCATGAATGAAAAATAACAACCAAAACAAAAATTAGTGTTTATGTTTAAGAAACACTGAGGTGGTAAGTGTCAAGCTCCTAGATATATTTTTATATATTTATGGGATATTTAGCTATTGAGATTTCTGCTGTGTTAATAAAAAATGAGTTGATAACTTATTTATTTCTACAAATCTAAAACACTTGGACATCTGGATTTACGTGTGATATTAGGGTTAATCAGTATACTATGGTGCCACACAAGGTTTCAAGGTTAGTACATCAGATCAGAAAACATTTGGTTAGGGCTTCTTCTCAAACTTTGTGCACTCTCTCAAGATGCTGTGTCCTGCCAGTTCACGTTTATTGTATAATTTTGTCTTCTGCAAGTGGATCTATAAGCCAGTGCCCTTAGGTGTCATGCATGGTTTTCAGTTTGCAAGATTCAACCCCAGCGTTCACTGTTTGCCAGTGTCAGCAGAGTGGATTCACACAGTTTAGAAAGCACTTTTTCTTCCTCATTTCCATCATCTTCCTCTTTCTCCTCTTGCTTCGCCCTTCCTCTTCCAGTACTCAGCAGCTTCTCCACCCGAGGCAGTCAGTCACCCCTCATGCATGTGCACATGTGCAATCTGTATGTGCCTCATATATGTAAGCTTGTGAGGTAGTCGGACACGAACGTCAAGGAAGGTGGTAGGGAAGCAGACTAGGCAGGCATTTCAGATTTCAAGGTGAGCAATTTATTTACAGTGAACTTAATATAATAGAACTTAACAAAACTTCCCCCCAAATCAATTCAATTAACAAAACTCAACATAACATGGCTCTGGTGACACAGCTCACCTCTCCTCCCCCTTGCGTCTGGTAGAGACTGGCTTTAAATAGGGCCATCAATTTCCCTCCAATTGCCCAGCCAGTACCACTCACTCAACTGAGGGATGTAAAACTCTACACAGATGATTTAAAAACACAAAACCTCTACACACTTCTAATATGCACATTTACACAACTAAATGGCAATATTAACAAAAGGAAAAACATTCAACAAATTCCTTTAAACCTTAACACAAACAAAAGGAAGCATCTCTATGGAAAAAGAAACCCCTCCACTTGGTTTGACCCGCTGATGTCATGCGTGACATCATCAGGATTTTAAAATGAGGAAATGCCAGGCGGGCATTTCCCCACACCTGACCCTCATGAAAACTGAAAAGACAAACAAAGTAAGTATGAACAAATGACTTAATCTGTAACATAATAAAATATAAAGAAACATAACTTAGTATTTGTCCTAATTTGCAGAATGTTTGATTTGCCGGCAACAGAACGCTTACACAAACAAACCCGGGATAGTGAGTGAAGCAATGTTACTTGACAAATAGCAAATGGAAGCAAATACATAGAAACAGAATGTGTACAATGTGCAAAATAAAGTAAACACATATGGGACAAATGGAGAACTTTACAACTGCTCCTCCACTTTGTCACACTCCCCCCCCCTTAAGGCACTCACTCCTCCATGGAACGAGACAGAAAATCAGCCACTACATTCTTATGCCCTGGTCTATACTGGATCCTGAAACGAAATGGCTGTAGGGACAGATACCATCTAGTGATTCTAGCATTAGAGTCTTTCATTCTGTTCATCCATTGTAATGCACGATGGTCAGTCTCCAAAACAAACTCATCACCCATTAGATAGTACTTTAATGTATCCAGAGCCCATTTGATTGCCAGTGCCTCTTTTTCAATAGTGGAATATTTCATTTCCCTAGGAAAGAGCTTACGGCTTATATACACCACTGGTCGTTTATTCTCACCCTCACCCTGCAGCAACACGGCTCCAAGTCCTTCTCCGGAAGCATCCGTCTGCAACGTGAATGGCTGGGTAAAATCCGGGCACTGCAAAACAGGTTCACTACACAAACAGTTTTTAAGATCAACAAAAGCAGCATCACACTCGGCAGTCCATTTAACCTTTGTGGGGCTGGATTTACGAGTAAGGTCACTAAGGACCGCTGCCCTGGCAGAGAAGTTAGGGATGAAGCGGCGATACCACCCCGCCAGACCCAAAAAGGATTTCACTTTTCGTTTGGTTGTAGGAGGTGGGTAGGCCCTCAGAGCTTCAATCTTTGACACCTGAGGGCGGATGACCCCACCCCCGATGACGTAACCCAAGTACTCCACCTCAGACTTAGCAATGTGACATTTGTGTGCATTTATGACAAGTCCAGCTCTCTTAATCCGTTGGAAGACATCAGAAAGGTGCTGAACATGATCCTCCCATGTCTCACTAAACACCACAATGTCATCAATGTATGCTGCGGAGTACCCATCTGCACCTCTCAAAACTTCGTCCACCAACCTCTGAAATGTGGCTGGTGCACCGTGCAGACCAAAAGGCATTGTTCTAAAACGGTAAAGTCCACTGGGAACTCTAAAAGTTGTCAAATCTTTCGAAGACTCAGTCAAAGGTACTTGCCAGTAGCCCTTGCAAAGGTCTAGTGTTGTAAGATACTTAGCATTCCCTAAGCGCTCAATCAGTTCCTCTACTCTTGGCATCGGATAAGCATCAAAAGCAGAAACAGCATTGAGTTTAGAGAAATCCACACAAAATCTCTGTTTAGAGTCATTTTTCTTCGGCACTAGCACCACTGGACTACACCACTCACCTCTAGATGGCTCAATGACTCCCATGTCAAGCATGTCTTCCACCTCTTGTTTTAATGCTGGCATCAGCTTTGCAGGAACCCGTGAGGTGGTGTCCCTAATAGGTTTTTGATTGGGACAGTGGAGTCGTATCTCATGTTGGATGAGATTGGTGCAACCTGGTTTGGTGCTAAAAAGATCAGCAGGCATAATTGCTGTCAACTCTTCCTGTTGTTCGGAAGTAAGATGACTCACATCAGGAACTGGCTGTTGACCTGCTGGAGAAGGAAAGAACAGCTCCCGTGGTTCCTCCTCTTTGACCACGGCTCGGGCCCAACACTCTAGCGAAGATGCTGGCCGATCAAACCATTCTTTCAACAAATTTACATGAAATATTTGATGCTTCTTGCGACGCTCAGGCATGTGTAGTTCATAGGTAACTGGACCCACTTTCCTACTGATTGCATACGGTCCCTGCCACTTGGCAAGGAGACTGTTCTCAGATGATGGAAGAAGCAGCAAAACCTTTTGTCCCTCTTGAAAAATCCTCCGTCGAGCTGCCTTGTCGTAACTCTGCTTCTGACGTTGTTGGACACCAACCAGATGAGTATTGGCCAGCTCTTGGAGCTCCTCAAGCTTATCTCTCATTTTCAGTACGTATGAAAGAACATTGCATTGTTTTCTGGGATTTGGAGCCTCCCAAGCCTCTTTCAACACATCAAGGGGACCCCGGACAGCGTGGCCATACAAGAGCTGGAAAGGAGAAAACCCTGTGGAAGCTTGAGGTACCTCTCTATAGGCAAATAGCAAGAAAGGAAGCCACTGGTCCCAATCTGCTCCTGTATCTTTCACAAACTTCCTCAACATAGCTTTAAGGGTTTTGTTAAAACGTTCAACAAGGCCATCTGTTTGTGGGTGGTAGGGAGTTGTCTTAATACCTTTGATCCCCAGCAATCTATAGACTTCTCTCATGAAGTTAGATGTAAAGTTGGACCCTTGATCAGTAATGATTTCTTTTGGGATGCCTACCCTCGAGAACATTTGTATTAAGCAGTTGGCAATCTGACGAGCTTTAACCTTTTTTAAGGGGAAAGCCTCGGGATATCTTGTAGCATAGTCACACACTACCAAAATATACCTGTGCCCTGCACTGCTCCTCTCTAATGGGCCTATGATGTCCATCGCAACACGGGAGAATGGAGTGTCTATAACTGGCATAGGGATCAGGGGAGCCCTCTCACCTTTCCTTCCTGGTGCTGTTAACTGACACTCTGGACAAGACTTGCAAAACTGAACAGTGTCTGTAAACTGCTGTGGCCAGTAAAATCTAGGTGACATACGAGAGAAGGTTTTGGCTTGACCCAGGTGTCCTGCCCAAGGGACTGAGTGAGCTAACTGCAGTACTGTGGATCTTAAACTCGTAGGCACAACCAACTGGTCTCCCACCCTACTGCGGCGATATAATAGGTCACCCTTTAGGAAAAATAGCTCTCTGCCTCTCTCAGTGACCTCTGTGGCGTTTGTAACACTTTTTGAAAACAGGGGAGCTAAGGATGGATCCTCTCTTTGAAGCTGAGCTATTTCACCAGGTATGACTGGTAATTCGTCACATTGTGGCACTGGAACAGGTTCAGTGAACTTTGTCCCTCTCACCTTAGCCTGTCGCCTCTGGGCTCTACTCTTTCTTATGAGACCCTGACTTGATCCTTCAACATCAGGAACATCACTGTTAGCGAATGGAAATTCACTCCAACCTAAACCTTCGTCTGCGTGATGCTTATGTTTTGACCTGGTGACTGCTACCATGGACTCAGCTGTAACACTTGGGTTGATTTCCTCTCCCCTGGCTATCAGATCTCGCAAAATGGGAAGATCACGACCCAACACAACCTGATATGGCAGTTTACTCATAACACCCACTGAAAGTAAATACAGCTTGCCGTCAATCTGAATATTAATGTTGGCAATCGGGTAATCCACATCATTACCGTGAACACACCAAACTTTTACCTTGCCGCAAAACGAAGCATCCCTGGGAAGACATTCCTGCCTAACCAAGGTACGGCTGCTTCCTGAATCCAGAAGAGCCACACATGGCTTTTCCTCAATAAAAACGCATGTGGTGCGCTCATGCTGAGAAGAGGGCGCTAAAGACTCAACTTCATCTTCCTGACCTTCGACACCCCTTGAAGAAAAGCACATATATGTGTTACTGACAGTCTGACTTGGACAATCTGCCCTAAAGTGACCCGTTTGACCACAAGAGTGACACACTAAAGGCCCACGTTGCTTGATTTCCCTAGCCCGACTACTAGTGGAATTATGGGGGCCCTGCCTGAAATTCCTAGTTTTTTGACTGTTCCCACTCTCCGTCCTACCCACTATTACTGGGGCTAATGGTTTGGGACTCCCATAGTTCTTTAATGGCCGACGGGCTGCAAGAAAAGCGTCCGCCAGCTCTGCTGCTTGCTTAGACGTGGTTGGGTTATGCTCCTTTATCCACGTGCGCAGTTCAGGATTGAGAACTCTCAGGAACTGCTCTAAAACAATGACATCGCCTATTTCATCTTTGGACTTTTCTTTTGGAACAATCCACTTATCATACAGTTCTTTCAAGCGTGTCCTTAACTCTTTAGGTGTCTCACCCTCGCCCAATGTAGTGGAGCGAAATCTCAGTCTGTAAGTCTCTGCACATATTTCAAACTTTTCAAGAACTGCTTTCTTCACCTTTACATAGTCCATAATCTCATCAATGTCCATGGCTACAAAAGCAGCTCGTGCCTTACCAGTGAGAAGTGGAGCAAGATGTAGTGCCCAGTCCTCGTGTGGCCACTGGCACCCGCTTGCAATCCTTTCAAAAGTTGTTAGGTAATGCTCAATGTCTTCGTCCTCGTTAAAAGGCTGCATTTTAGGCCCTTTCCAAGCTGGTGGTCTTCTTAAGGAGGCAGACTGAGTTGCTGTTGTGGCCTCCATGACGTTAGATTGTAGCTGAGGCATTGCTGGATGCTCCGCAGTAGGCCTCAAACACGTCTCTGTGTCAGCTGTTGCACCTTCCAACAGCAGCTGGTGCTCTCGACGTTCTGATTGCACTTCCTGCTGGAGCTGAGTAAACTGGTGCTGAATTTTCCGCCAGCGATCTTCCTGCCGCTGCTTCTCCAGTTCCCATCGGGCCTCTCTGTCACTTTGTTGCCTCATAAAACCACGCAGGAGGTTAGAAAGTTCAGCAAGGTTATGCAGTTCAGTACCTTGCTCTTGTTCTGCTTCCTCTAGCTGATTGAGTACTGGAGGCTCCTCACTTGCAGAGTCCATTGGCACTTGGTGCTTTTTTGGTCTTGCCCCTTTCTGCATTGCTGCTACCTACTGGCCTGGAGCCACTGCTGCCACCATTTGTGTGGTAGTCGGACACGAACGTCAAGGAAGGTGGTAGGGAAGCAGACTAGGCAGGCATTTCAGATTTCAAGGTGAGCAATTTATTTACAGTGAACTTAATATAATAGAACTTAACAAAACTTCCCCCCAAATCAATTCAATTAACAAAACTCAACATAACATGGCTCTGGTGACACAGCTCACCTCTCCTCCCCCTTGCGTCTGGTAGAGACTGGCTTTAAATAGGGCCATCAATTTCCCTCCAATTGCCCAGCCAGTACCACTCACTCAACTGAGGGATGTAAAACTCTACACAGATGATTTAAAAACACAAAACCTCTACACACTTCTAATATGCACATTTACACAACTAAATGGCAATATTAACAAAAGGAAAAACATTCAACAAATTCCTTTAAACCTTAACACAAACAAAAGGAAGCATCTCTATGGAAAAAGAAACCCCTCCACTTGGTTTGACCCGCTGATGTCATGCGTGACATCATCAGGATTTTAAAATGAGGAAATGCCAGGCGGGCATTTCCCCACACCTGACCCTCATGAAAACTGAAAAGACAAACAAAGTAAGTATGAACAAATGACTTAATCTGTAACATAATAAAATATAAAGAAACATAACTTAGTATTTGTCCTAATTTGCAGAATGTTTGATTTGCCGGCAACAGAACGCTTACACAAACAAACCCGGGATAGTGAGTGAAGCAATGTTACTTGACAAATAGCAAATGGAAGCAAATACATAGAAACAGAATGTGTACAATGTGCAAAATAAAGTAAACACATATGGGACAAATGGAGAACTTTACAACTGCTCCTCCACTTTGTCACAAAGCTGCCTTTGATCTGATGTAGAATTATTGAGGATAACTGTAAATTAATAATGGTGCACAGTGGGAGTTGCAAAGAAGCTCATAATAATAAAACAGCCACAAAGTAATAATCTTCTTATTACTGTGTACAAGAAATATACATGAGAAACGTTCCCATATACTCACACAGCTAATTCTGTGCATAATTCTGTGTGTGTGTGTGTGTGTGTGTGTGTGTGTGTGTGTGAGGGCATTGTGTAGTTGTCAGCAAATGTATATCCCTTGAGGCTTATGTCTCGCCACTTTCAAGTGAATTGTTCACATAGGTTACAGAGGGTCAATCTGATAAGATGAAGACGTCATGTTCATGGTCAGCTGATTAAATCAGCCAGTGGATAGTGGATGATATTTTCTTGACAGTGACAGGAGGATGGAGTAAAGGAGAATATATTTTTATTGTCAAACTTACTGTATTTCTGGTATCTGGATACTGCGCTGTGTCGTACATGTTCACTTCTTAACATTTTTTCTCCTTTTTATCAGACTTTAAAAATCCTGAGTTGTGCTTTTGTGATTTTTTTTCCCCAGTTGAGATTAGTTTTGTTAAATAGTTTTTTTTCCCTTTCCCCCACTGCTGGAAAGACCTTGCTGGTAATCCAGGCATTTATTCCAAGAGCCATTTATGTCATACATTTATGTGATAGCTTCACACAAGTGTTTCTTCAGCTAATAATAATGTTCTAATAATCTTAGCAAATATAGCACACCAAATATCTGCAAAAGCAAAAATGTGGTTGAGTCTTCATGTATTGCCTGCAGCGATGTTGTTGGCATTCTGGGATGCACATCAAAAATACAAAGTTATGATGCAAGTCATTTATGATCCACTTGCATGTGTGGCAGCAGTGCTTTTATGTAAATGACTGCCCTATAGCTTCACTTACACTAAATGCTGGCTTTACAATGACTCTGAATGACAAGTTCAATTCCAAAAAAGAATTGAAAAAGGAGAAAGAGCTATTAAGGCCATTAAAATATTGCTGCTGGGTTGTATCAGAGGATAAGTGGTTAAGACACCATATGCCTACAAAGACCCTTGTTTGATTCAAACAGGGGACCTTTGTTGTATGTCATAGTCTGCCTCAATCAGTGTTTATGTCCTGTTTTTTCTGTTTAAAGAGAATCCCAAAAATACCAGATGAATTGAGAGTGTTAAATGGACACAGTGCTCTGAGGCTTGCCTGAGTCCTCATTAACGTGTTGACCAGGAAAAACAACAACCCCACCAAACCAGCAGAAGTGGAAGTAAACTGGTCAGTAGCCTCACAGAGACAGTTCATTGTTGTCCATCCCTTTAAAAACTGGTGACAATTATGTCCCATGACCCTTGGCCATGCCACAGAACTGAAGATGCTCTGTGGAAGCAAATCATTAGTCCAGTCTGTGGTGTGCTTGTGTCCGTGTGGTCCAGGAGACTTCCGAATGCAAGGCCTGTTGTTTAGAACAGAGGCCCGGGTTCAACCCAAAGATGGAGGAAACTCGACAGGCAGATTTCTCCTTGTAGCTCGTGTATGTCCATACAGCCTCTGGTACTCACGCCAATGAGCTTTTTGCAGCGCAGACATCAACACCATTTCCAAGACTTCTTACTGGGGAACATTGGCATGTTAGCTCATGCTGCAGGTGTTTGATGTTATGTTTGAGATTATGTTTGAGACAAGAGTTTAACATGCATGGGATGATCACCTAATGATCAGTCACTTGTCTGTATTGCCTTTCAGTGAATATCTCACAGATTTTTCAACGATGGGCATCAGTATGACATATGGATTATCCCATGTCTCAGTGATAGACCTGCAACACTAATAAGTCTGTTAACTTGCACAATTAGCAGTTCTGTCCTGGAACAAACAGGCTAAACTTTTTTTTGTTGTCAGTTCTGGAGGGATACTGCTGGATACTCCAGAAGTGAATTCACGTAACTTGCATATCTACTTTCTTTATGGAAATACATGAAATGCAAATCGTATGATTTATTAGAAGGATTGCTGTATTTCTGTAATCTATCCAAGCTGAGTAAGTTTAGCAGAATTAAGGCAAATAGGATTAATCTTGCTTTGTCATGGTACTAGTTTTTGTGTTCTTCCTGTTTTTCACTTTGCTGTGATATTGAGTGTTTAATTCCCGTTTTCTTTATGTTAACATTCTTATGCTGAGTTTCAGTTTGGCAGTTCTGGTTTTGGTTCATGTCTTTATTTTTATTTTTTTAATAGTTTTACTTCCATCAATGTTTCTGTTATTGCCTGTTCACACACTGTGTGTGTGTGTGTGTGTGTGTGTGTGTGCATTTATTTATTTATTTAGCTGTTGAGTTTTATGTTAAATTTAAGTTATTCACAAAAATGTAAATCACATTGTATCTTATTCACATTTTCACATTGATTTATAATTTTCTTTTTTTTTTCCTGTGGAATGCATTTTGTAACAATGGTTTTGAAAAGTTCTATACAAATAAACATGTTGTTTATTTGTATTGTATTGTTTATTTGTTGTTTTTTGTTCACATATTATTGAAAGCAGACTATAGATACACTATCATTATTATTATTATCATTATTATTATTATTAGCAGCTATGCTGTACCCCACCTGCCCATGGTTGCCTTCTGCCCTCTGTGTACATGTAATGTTGCCTTTTTTCAAGTTCTTGGTTCATGTTTGCTGTTTTGCTGCTATGTGTCTTTCTTTTCATCTTTTCATTCCCTGGCTCCCTCTGTTTATCTTTATTAATTCCTGTTTGTTCCTTGTGTTTTTGGATTTCTGTTTTCAGTTTGGAACTTTGTTTATACTGGACCTTTCTGGATATAAGTCTTGCTTTTTGATGAAATATTATGCCTCACTCGAAGAGTTTATGACAAACTTGATTGATTAATGGAAATTTCGATTTTTTTTTCTTTCATTGTCCTCATCTGGCAGTTGAGATTGATTATTACTGCTAACTGACACAGTTCAGGTTTCTGCTAATAACAGTAATGGTAAGAGCACTGTTTTAAAACAGAAAGCCTAATTCCAATCCTAATTGCATCCAAAGTTAATAACTCTGGACTTTAATACTGAGTCTTACTGGTGTTCAGAGCAACTCCCTTGAATTTAGCAAATTCCATCAACACTGAAGCTGAGAGGCATCAGCATTATCAGTTGTAATAACTTTTCAGAGGTATCTTTTTAATTTTTAGGAGTTGGCTGGCAATTTAAAAATGTAAGCTATATTAGAATGAATGAATGTTTGTCTAGGTGCTGTGCTATGTACCAGTCTTTGGTAGCCCTTCCTACATTTCCCTTCTGTCTCATCAACGACAGCTGTAGCAGTCTGTAATATTACCTGGCAAAGCAGGCTGTGGGGAAAAAAACAGAGTTGCGTAAATTACATGGATTTACTTGATTCCATAGTGAGAGTACCTTTTGCTATATCCAATAAATGAAATGACTGTACTCTTACTAATGCTGCAGTTTTAGAATGTATTGACTTTGATATTCCTAAAATATGTACTTTAGAGAGGATCAGATTTTTAAAGTCGCAAGGAGAAGCAAAACTTGAGAGCAAGGCTTTGTGTTTCTTTCATTACAAATAACAAATAATCAAAACAAGAAAAAAAAAACTTACAGTCCATCATATATTTATGTATAAGATGCCAATATTCCAATAGGACACGGAAAGGAGCATCTCCCTCGTTAGAGCTTGTTAAAATCTCAGAGGTCGTTAGGGCCCCGAGGCTCGTTAGAGTCGGTAGAGATGAATGGGGAGGACTGGTCTTGGGAGGCGTGGAGGCTGCTTGGGAGCCCGCCAAGCCAGCTTCACTCAGTGAACCCTTTGTCAGGCCTGTCAAAACCTTTTCATCACAACTCAGCTGTTTACTGTAAAACACACTGATCATTATGAACAGGCCAGAGGCTGACACAGAGAATAACAATGAACATGGCAAATCAATATTCTCCTGTTCATTTCAAAAAGAAAGTTTTCTTCATGCTGTATATGTCATTATTTCATTTCATAATCACATGTATTTGACAAGCATTGGATTTATACCGGCATTAGTGTGAAGGGCATTAGTGAGAAGGGGCTTTCACACCCACGGTTGCTCTCATCATTTTTTAAAATG
The DNA here is from genome assembly GCF_001858045.2 of Oreochromis niloticus. Lineage (NCBI taxonomy): Eukaryota > Metazoa > Chordata > Actinopteri > Cichliformes > Cichlidae > Oreochromis > Oreochromis niloticus. The sequence continues at coordinate 36,392,806 of NC_031965.2, forward strand.
AAGGGTTATTGTTATGAACGGATAGATTTTAACACCAACTGCAATCTTTTTCTAAACCTGAACATTTTTAGTGCCTAAACTTAACCAGCGAGTGGAAAATAGAAACAAATCAGGTCTTAGCTGGACATCAGTCAGGATCTCCTGCTGACAAACTTGCAAGCACGTGCCACTATCTGAAACCTCTTTATGCAGACTTTGAATGTGGGACATCACAACACCAGAAATCTGGTCGAAGGCTCTAAATATCTGCAGAATTACATGATGCTCATTACCCAGCTCAACAGCTAAACAAAATGATCATCAAAACAAAAATACACTCCTATTGAAAATGCATTTTAAAACATTGATATAGTGAAAGATCAAAATGTTAAATCATATACAGTGCCAAGACTTTAGCATAAGCATTTAATGTTAGCTAAAGGAGCACAGGTGCTGTGGCAGCTATTGAATGCTACCATAACTGTGTGTCTCGGTGACATCCCTGCTTTCTATGCCATAGGATGAAAAGGGGCTGGCTTTGTACAGCTTTTAACTCTATTCACATCTTAGCTAGCCTGAGGTTGTCACTTGGGATAATATTCCAAGGTAGGTTTTCCATCCATCCATCCATCCATCCATCCATCTTCCTCCACTTATTAAATTCAGGGTCCTTTCACAACAAGACATGTTGTATTTCTTGTCAACAGTTATTTGGTAGAATCTATTGTGTTTCGTATCATCAGCTGATATATAGCATTAGCTATATTCAACTGCAATAGTATTACAGTAATGCATTAAAACAAGAATAGCTCAACTAAGTAAAGGGAAACTAAAGTCATAATTTCTTTAATATGTGAAGGTCAGCCAGTCCTTAACTTTTAAGAACTTTTAGTGCAGTTTTGTATTTGGCTCTGTTTTGATCTCCACACAGCAGCAATATGGTCCACTAATATAATTAACCGCTGATACTGTAATGCGATACAGTGGTAATACATAATATTATGAGGCATTAAAATCAAGTTCCACCTCTCATCTCTGTACATGTGGGGAGTGACAATAACAGCTGCACTTAGTCTTAGAAGCCTGATGGGGACACCTTCAGCATCCAGTGACAACCCTTTGACAAGAGCGGAGCAGTGCAGAAAATAATAACCTTCAGCCCAGTAAAGGAAAAGGGGAAAAAAGCCAAGAGTCTGGATGATTGATGGCTCCTTGTGAACATACCATCCAATGAATGATAATGCACCTCAGTCTTATCTTTTATCACTGTGCAGGGTGTAAAATGTGTATATCTCTGTGTGTCTTTTATGATTCAGGGTTGAATATTTATGCTTACAGTGTGTGTGAATCATTGCTTGGCCTGAAAATTAAGGCTGAAATCCACATCATAAGTCAGTTTTCTTGTTTACTGGCTAGCTGATGAATTTTCTTTCTTTGATTGGACTTTTCCCCAAATTAATGGCAGTGTGGTTCTAACTTGCTGGACTCTTTCCCATAACCTCCTCTGCTTAACTGCATCAACCACCCCAGCTCCACTTTGTTGGTCATATAGATTATAGAGTCATTTTTTATTTGTGTGTTTTATGTTACATTGTTGTTACGTGATAATGGAATTGTTTAATTTCATTATAATATGAACATGTTTAGACTGTGGTGTATTTCTCATTGAAGTTTATGGACAGTGTTTCAATCTAATGAATGAAGTAGAAAGAAAACTTTTGTTGTTTAGACATACATTATTAGTGCTTATCAAATAATGTGAATTACATCTCATGGTACCTATTTTTTCTTTATGCCATCCTGACATTTCATTAGGACAAATAGTATGTACTGTTATTTATATTTTTAAAAAACCGATTTTGTCATTTCAAGTCATTATAGTGTTGCTACCATAACTAGCAGCAGAAATATATATTAATCAGTGTCATCAATGTAAAACATCACTTCACTTTTGGATTGCCACCTATCAAAATGTGGGGCTGCTGTCCTTGACAGTGCCAACAGCAGATGTTCTGAACAAGCAAGATGGAAAATAGGACCGGTGACACATCAAATAAATGCAGTCAGACAACATCATGATCTAAAGTATATGTTTGCATATAGCTGCTGGTGCAATTACTGCTATGTTCTGAGTGGTTTTTGCTATTATACTTCTTAATTAGTGTAAATCTAAATTTCTAATTTGACCCTAAATTTCCAATCCCCACCCTAACCAGCCACAACTGATGACTGCCCCTCCCTGAGCCTGGTTCTGCTGGAGGTTTCTTCCTGTTAAAGGGGAGTTTTTCCTTCCCACATTCGCCAGAATCCTTGCTCATAGGCTGTCATCTATTTGTTGGGGTTTCTCTGTATTATTGTAACGTCTAGCTTACAATATAAAGCACCTCAAGGCAACTCTCGTTGTGATTTGGGGCTATATAAATAAATTGAGTTGAACTGAATTGAACCCTATCTTCTTCTGTAGATTATTGTTAGAGCACTTGATGACACTTCAATAGATACTGACACAGACTGAACACAGATAAGGGCACATTGGCTAGTCTCAACTTTCAAGTAGCAAATAATGTCTCTAGGGTTTTAGCATCTTACTAGTTACACTTTGCGTACTTCTCACAGTTACGAGGATTTATCACTCACTGAGGTCAGTTGAGTGTTTTCTATGGTGGTATTTTTGTGTAGTGCAGCATCTCTGTAGCAGTTTAACACTTAACATCCAGCAAGTCAGCGACAATCCATTTAAGTTTAGGGTTAAGCCTTCATTACTTGACAAGCACAACTGAAAACAGTCATTGATGTGATACTTCTTCGAATGCACAGTTGGTGCATTTCAATGTAAATTCTCCAGGGAATTGTCTGTATGGTCATAAAACACTGGCAGGTATTTGGATGTCCAAACAGAAACCTCTTGCTCAACTTATTATGATGATATCAGTGTTACTCGCTCCCATGATAAAGAGACACATGTGTAGAAATTTAGCATAATATCTTAATTTTGAAATTACACTTTTTGTGTTTCCTGTTGGGTTGCTTCATGTAGGTGGAAATTCTGTACTGAGGGTTGGATATTGCCAAACTGACACCCAATGCCGAACCAGCGATGGCTCTCTAGTGATTTGGTGGATGTTAGTCAGTTAAAGGAAAAAGATTTATCTGTAGTCATAAATAATACCATGAAGTAGTGTAATGTCATGATCCTGCTAAAGCACCGGTTAAATATTTGTAGCTGTGTCCTATTGTAATAATACTAATATTCTTCGATTCTCGTCTTTCATTCCTGTTATGATACACTTGATTGATTATGTGTGCATGTTCATATCTGCCCCTGTTTGGCATATTACATGACATTCATCAGTGCAGTGTATGATGCAGACATCCCAGATGTTTCACTCGTAGGGAGTCTGTGATCTCTGGCCTAACAGCAGAGTGACACAACAACACACAGATGGTTTCTTCTTTCTCTCATCACTGTGTTTAGATTGGAATTAGCTGCTGCACTTCATCAATTATGCAGTGAGGCAGCTTCTGTGTCATCATTGCCGCGCTAATTCTTTTTTCTCCAAAACCAACTGCCAGGTGATGTGGTGGAGGATGTGCATAGTACACATTTATTCAGAATGTTTAAAACTGATATTACATAAGTGACATTTTCCCCTGTTTAGTTCATCGATTTTTAGTTCAACTACTAGATTCTCTAACTGAAACCACAAAATGCATATGTCCAGTGCAAATGCACTTCATAGGCAGAGGTGGAAATAGTACAGACATTCTGTACTTAAGTAGAAGTACAGAGACTTGTGTTAAAAAAATACTTGAAGTACTAAGTAGTAAGTATGTTTTTTTCAGTCGAGTAAAAATGTACTCAGAGTAAGAAAGTAGCTTGTTGAAGGAAAATTCCACCATCTATTTTATACAAAGGTAATTGAACCTTGTACTATATTAATATATTAATAAAGTAATATTAGTACACGAGAATAAAAATATGATTCCAGTCTTAATTCTTATTCTAATGAATGTGCAGCTGTGAAGGCCTCCACACATGAACAGTAAAATGAGTACAGTCAGGGGTTAAAGTGGAATCTGGCATGTGGAAGAACCCCAAGACTGCAGTGTAGTGGCTCAGCGTGGGGAAAACTCACAGAAATTTCTATTGAGAGCTCCAGCAGATTTTCTTTGTGTACAGGCTGTGATCAGCTGACCTGCTCTTCTTTGTCTATTTACACAACTGAATTCAACCAGCCATCATGGCTAGTAGCAGCTCTATTCTGGAGTCTACTTACTTCTCGTCACTGAGTATTTCCTCTAAAAATTGTTTGGAGAAAGCTTTGTCATTATGTCTGCTATCTTATTCTTTTAGTCAGTACCCACACCTCGTGGTCTTAGGTGACAGTAGATCAACCATTTAATTGATTCTATTGCCTTAAGGCTCAGTACTTTGTACTCAGGTGCAGTCTGCTCTACACTGAGTGGGACATCATTGCTTGATAAAGCCAGCAGGACCACCTCACCTGGATAACCAGAGGAGTAATCTTCTCAACATGAGCCACCATCAAATTCGAAGAGTGACTGATATTTTATTGATGATACAATAAACCAAATCTCTATGAGTTAAAATAATGAAACAGGAAAAATATTGTAGTTTTACAGGAAATATAAGGTCTAATTTGCTGGTAAAATTAATATCTTAGAAAGGCCCAAATTGGAAAAGACTGTAATGTAACATAATTTAATTCACTGGCCACTAAACTGCATCTGGCCACACTGAGCAGGAACATGAAGCTTTACCTATGTAACTAAATCCTAGTTAATGCACTGGTACTGTTGACTAAAAGGAGACTAAACACATCACCATTCTTTCTGGAAGAGTTATGATATATAACACTTTTCTCTGTGGGTTATACATCCGTCCCCAACCTTGATAATAATGAGTTTGATCCTCGTTATGAAAGCAGATGATTATGCATATGGAGCACTGTGAAATTAGCTTCTTTTGTTTGATTCTTGCATTTCTCTTTTAAAGTGTGAACTGGCTCGGTGATACGACCAAAAAAAAAAACATGCTAATCCTTACATCCCTCTCTGCCTGCCTCCACCCGTTCCCTCTCTCCCTCTGTCTCTCTTGCTGGATTTCCTCTGTTTTTTTGTCTTGCTGTGGGGGAGACAAAGGGAACAAAAGAATGAGAGGAGACAGTAAGCTTCCCGTCCACTATAGTGGAGTGGTGGAGTGGAGCTCTCAATAGAATGCTGGGCAGACTGGATGGACTGGTGTTATGAGAACTAGGCCAGAGGACTGTTGATAGTACCCCAGAGTCTAGAATCAGAACTGGATTAAATGAAGGATTACTAGAAAAAAAGAGTGAAAAGAAAAATATATATTGCTGAAAGATTAAAGCACAGTTTGTCTACCTTTTAATATTTGCACAACTATCAAAAAGTAAGTTTTAATTCAACTAAAATAAATAAACAGGGAACTGTATCCATAAAATGTACACCTAAGAATCATATAATCATACTACGGGTTCATCCCACTTATTGTTCTTTTCCACTTTAATGAAATTCAAACCAAATGGCCTTCTTAATGTATCCTGATCATACTGAATTGCCAATATGTTTGTTTTGTGCTAATTCAATAGGAACTTCTGTGGCTGGCCCCAAATGTCTTTTTCTGCAGCAGGAGTTGTACTTTCGACATCCCCAAGCATATAAGGGTCCACTAGAGTCAAAGTAACATAAATATTGTCATCAGAGAGTGTTCATAAGGCTCTCTGGAGATATCTGTGTATCCTCCGAAGAGACCAACTGCAAATACATTCTCCAAGTGGAATAAAAAGTAGTAGTATGTGTGTGTATTGCCCACAGTTGTCCACAAGGATGATATTATTCTGTTTTTTTTTCTTTAATAAATACAGCTCACCACTTTAGACTTGATATTTTAGTTATTTAATGTATAGAATCATGCAAAGTCTTGTCAGTCTCATGCATTTTGTAGAACTTGTCTATAGATGACACCACAGTTGAAATCCTACTTAACTTGGATTTTTTGAGTGATTTTCCAGCATGCAAAGAGAAAGAAGTCAATGGAGGAATCATCAGATTGATGATAAAAAAATAAAGCTCACACTCTATAGCCCTGAACTTAAAATGTCCAAGAATACAAATGTCTACTTTAATTGCATTGAACATTAAACAGTTTTTATGCTTGGTGATTTCACTATGAGTAAGTGCAGTGTAGCTGGCTTCCTGCATGCTCTATCCAGACAGAACTGTCGCCAAAACCAAACTGAGTATTTCCAGTAGCCAGAATGCATTTGAACTGGAATGCACTTCGTGTAAGGACGGGAAACTCTGGTCATGACCCCAGACGTTGAGTTCTAACTCACTGTTTCAATTGCAGCAATTTACTTTGTGTTTCGAAAGTCAAAAAGTGATGAGTCCTTAGAAAAAGTTCAGGAGAACTGGTGTAATCTGTCCATCTATTTTCTTCCACTTATCCAATCAACGGTCAGGACTCTTACCCTATCAGCTTGGCTAGGCTCTAGCTAAAAAGTGGGTTTCACCATGGACAGGCTAATTAAAAGTATTTCACTTCATAGTATCAATGCACTAAGGCTTTTCTTTTTGGTGTTTTCATGTTCTACCTGTGCCTGCGTGGATATTTTCTAGGTGCAGTGGCTTTCTTTAGCAGTCCAAATTAAGCAGGTTAAATTGACAGATGATTCTAAATTGCCTTCAGTACTCAGATGTCTACAGACTGTTGTTAAAAGAGAGAGAGAATGCTATGCTGTGGTAAACATGGCCATGTACACACTTTTGGGAAACACTGAAAACATTTGTTTTCTGTGTTCCATTGTGAATAAAATGTTAGTTTATGAGGTTTGCAAACTTGTTTTTACATTTTACACAGTGTCCCAACTTCTTGTAATTTGTATTGTATTAAGAACATACACTTTTGAAGCTCAGAATGGACACTTAGATATATGCATTCGCAACACACATTTACTGTAAAAAGGGGTTTTTTTTTACGGAGGAAAAACACAGAAAACAACTGCTTTACCCTGTTCACCACTGACAGTGCTTTCTGATAACTACTAGATGTTCCATGATAATGAGTATAACATGGAAACAGTGATACTGAAACCAGGATGCAGGTTTTTGCTTTGTGAGAGCTAATTAACTCAGAGCAGATGAACCTTTTTATTCAAAACCACTAAGAATGGAGAAAAAGGAAAGAAAATAAAACCAATCAATTAAAAAAACATGCAGTTGTTCTTTGAATGTTAATCACCATTAATTTAAAGAAAGCTACACTTATGTTGTGATTTGGCTTCAACATTTTGCGGTCACATTCATCATCCTGTTCTGTAAGTCCAAAAACAACTGACTGTTTAACTTCATGAGCAAAATAGACAGATGCAGAAACTGTTGTATGACAGTGATTAGCTAGTTATCACTAAGCTATTTTCAAATGGTTTCTATTATAATAAATGGTTTTGCTTAGAGTGCACGTTCCCTTTTGATAGAACATGAAATCCAGGCAGCAGCTCAGCAGTCTAACCACATTCGGTTTTGCTACATCCACAAAAAAAGAAGCAATAAAGGAAAAAGGAAGGAAGGGAGGCTACAAAGGAAGAGAGAAAGACAAAGTGTCACGGTGAAGTGGAGCTCGAAATTTTTGTTATGATATTCTATAAAAGGAACACGAAACCATTCTAATTACACGATTATGCACACGCTCAGCTGATACATGGTCGATCCAATGTCTTTAGAGTTTGACCCATTTGAGTTTTAAACAACTGACTAACATGACAGAAAGACGGCTGGGATAAAGTTTAGTGGTGATATGTTTACAATAGATGGATGGCTGTTGTGTCTGTGTATGTGAGCAAGAGGTAATCGTGCATGCCCTGTTGAGGTTTTCGTGACACAGGAAGTGGTGATGTAATAGTATACAATCCCAGAGCTTTTTCGCACACTCACTGTCTCCCACTGTCTGTGTCTCCCACACTCTGATGTATTTGCCCCTCGGCCACAGTGATGTTCCAAGTCCCACAATCATCTGAGAGCAGTGGTTATGGTCTCGGTCTTTTAGCTCTCTGGTTGAGACAAACATACACGCAACGACATATTTAGGGAGCACGAAGCTGTGCAGGCCCAGGGAATTTTAATCTCCTTCAATGCAAAAGTGATTTCAGAAGGGTCCACACATGTGTCACTGACCCTGAAAGATAATCCCTGTTTTTGTAAGAATAGTTTAAATCTTAGCCTCACAGGTTTTAAGTGTCAACTAAAGAAAAGTACCAATTGTGTAATCACTGGTTTTGTGTGCTTGTTTTCAAGAAATCTTGATGCTATTTTTGAGTAGAATCCAGTAAATCCAGTGTCAAATTACTTTAGCTGATGGCTCACCTGATACCTTTCTATGAATTCAATCTTTTTTTATTTGTTATTTAGCTATACTAGCTGTTTAGCCTCCCCATCCCAGCTTTTCCTTTTATGTTGTGTCTGACTTAATCAATGTCATATCTTTTGTCACTGATGCCTTCTGCGCTCGGTCCTGAAAGTCTGGGTCCCGCTCTCCCCACGTTTCACATGGAAGGGCAGACACATCCCAGAACAGACCAGCAAATATAAAGCTCTACATCTTGAAATAACAATCTTTTTAAAAAAATTTTAAAATAAAAGATGAAATCTCTGTGGCAATTTCATCTTTTGTTCTGAGAAAGAGATTTACAATCCATGCTGTTTTGATGCTAGTACAAGCTATATTTTGTGGAAATTAGTACACATGAAACAGTTGAATTTAAAATCAGTGGAAAAATGATCGGTGCTAGTCCCACTCTTTTTCCAGTTATTATTACTATTTTTTTTTCTTTTTTTGGTTTACAAATTTTCAAATGGCCAGTAAGGTCCACTGAACATATTATAAATAATGTTAAATTATATGGTATGCAAATATAATATTAAAAGGAACTTGTGTTTACTTTACAGGAACACCCAATAGAAATTGACTGGTACCTGTATAAAAAAGCAATTTAAACTACAATTCATCAATTCATGTTTAGCCATATATTTGTATAGCATTTAATTCCATGCACTTTAAATCCATAGCAAAATTAGAATCACCAATCAAACCAGTATGCATGTCTTTGGACTGGAGAAGCTGGAGTACCCAAAGAGAACCAACACAGGAATGCTGAAAACATGTTAATGCCACACGAGACCAAACCCAAAGCATTCATGCTGCCATCTGAATATTCAGTGCCACTATCCCACAGAGACAGTCTTCATTTAATCTGGAAGCTACTGATCATACCTCATACCTCACAGCAGCATACAATGTGTGTCCTGCATTTTAAGAAGCTGAAAGCAATCGCACACATCCTTACTCAGACTTCATACAGTAACTTACCACCAAATTTTTATTGGATTGAAATTGCACAAATATGCTAATAAAGTGAAGGATTCCCCATGTGGGTATGTATGAGTGTGTGTGCGAGGAGGAGGGCATCGCTTTGCGTTATCTTCCAGCCACATTATTTAAGCTCCTGCAAAGGGAAGGTGCAGGGTTACTGTGTGTGTCTGTGTGTGTGTTGGATGGTAGAGGGAGTAGCTTTCAGTACCAAGGGGAAATGGTACTGTGATTTCAGACCAAATTAAGCCACATCAAACAGGCCAGATCAAAGAGTATACAGGCCTTGCTGTCTGTGCCAGGCTGACATCACAACAGGATACCCCACCCCCCAGAAACACACAAAAACATCCACTTCCTCCTTCTTTCCTTCACTTTCATTTTTTCATTATTCCCTGCATTTCCTCGAGTTTCTATTTTACACTGGCAGATTTCTCATATTTCACTGTTCCTGTAAAGACATTTTTGACCTCATGCTGATATAAATACACCCGCCAACCCCCGGCACGCACAATTTGCAAGCATTTAACAGGGTTATAGGTTAACCTGGATCAAGTATAATGTAATATGTGCTGGGGGTGTGTGATAGAGGAATCATCGAGTCTAAAGAAGTGCTGGGAGGATGGGGGAGTAGCATCTATTAGAGACACCGTTTCAGCTTTGAATTGTGTTAACGATCTTGGCTGTTCTAGTCAGACCCTTTGATGCTGCCTGATGCCAGTGGCTGTCAAGTCTTCTCTATATGTGTGTGTGTGCATGTGTGTGTGTGTGTGTGTGTGTGTGTGTGTGTGTGTGTGTGTGTGTGTTGGATAGATGGATTAGATGGCTGCATGAGGAGGAGAGGGGGTTGATGATGAAGGACGGGGTGAAGCGGGGGTGAAAAGGGGATTGGGGGAGTGAGTGGAGTGGGGGATGCAGAGTACCAATGGAGGAGAGAATGGAATTGGTATGTGTGTGAGTGTGCATGTTTAGACATCTTTGTGAGGACAGAGAAATGTCATGCTACTATACTTGGGGGAACCAAAGTCTCTTATGGGGACAAAATGCCATCCCCACAAGTTTGAAGGCATTTTTCAGGCTCAAAATGCGGTTTTAGTGTCAAGGTTACAATTAGGTTATGGTTAGGTTTAGGCTGAGGGTTAGGATTCAGATTAGGCATTCATTTTTGATGGCAAGGGTTAGGGTAAACAGCCAGGGAAAGCATTATGTCAGCGAGATGTCCTCACTAAGATATGAAAACGAAAACGTATGTGTGTGTGTCTTTATGGTTTTAACTTGAAAAATGTAGAGCTAAAGGATATCAAAGCATATGAAATGAAAAAGTCTGTTGTGTATTTACAATGAAAACAGACTTTTCTGTTATCAGAGGATCTGTTTATTTTTAATTCATATTGGTATCGGTTTAAACACATGCATGCACAGAAATATATATAACCAAATGCAATTCAAAGTCTCAAAAGTAAAACTTTTTCTTATTCTTCAAAAGCTACTCTTCATGTTAGGATATTATTACTACATCATCATCTTCCCACTTCATATACCTGTTTTCTTCTGGCATTCTTTTTAACATGTGTATTTTGGTTTGGTAACACATATATGCAGTAAACTTTTATCATTAAATAATATTTTTCAATTTTAATGTGGATCCCTTTCTTTGTGTTGTCAGTGCTCCTATCCTGTGTGGGAGGACTTCAGCGCCAAGGCCACCAAGCTGCATTCCCAACTCCGGTATGCTCCACTGCACAACACACCACTGCACAGTCGACAGCTTTTAAATTATGAAAATATTAAGAGAATATTTAATGGCAATTTCAAAAGAAGACAGATTAAAGTAGAGAGAATTTGGGATTTTATTTAACCTTTAGGATTTAGGCCTTTTGACTTCATTCAAAGGCATAGACTAAATATGAGAATGCAGTAGTCTGAAAAGTGGATCTAATACAGGGCATTAAACCAGTTAATATGGGGGTGGATAACTGGGTGCTTCACCTTTAGTCTTCTTGAACTACATCATACAGTTTTTGTCAAACACTTACCATACCTGATGCAGTCACATGTTACATATTACTAGTTTTAGCACACTCTGAGCTTTCTTGTAGGACATAACTAGCAAAAACTGTGGAAAGGTATATGAGTCCCCACATCACAGACATGACTTTTCCACTTGTTTATGTTTGCAACGCTGTATTTCCTCCAAGATATTCACATTCTGTTTTTTCAGACACGCCCACTGTCGCACCCAAAAGATGAATCAGAAATGACAATATAAAATTAAAGCTTTCATCTATTTGATATTTTAGTTGTTAAAATATTGTTATTAGTCAGAGACCTTAGAGAAATCTTGTACCCTTTTCACTTGATTCCAAACCTCATCTAAAATGAGTTGAGGAAGTAAAGGCTTTAAAACTGACACAGCAGCAGATATTGTTGGTATAGCTTCATTTTTATATACAGTTTTAAATACAGTCTATGTATAAATTCCATAATATCATCATGTGAAATCAGCCTGAAGTTTTGCTTTTTTCTGTCCATAGAACCACTGTGTTGGCTGCCGTGGCCTTCCTTGATGCCTTTCAGAAGGTGGCAGACATGGCTACCAACACCAGAGGTAGGATAACAACGTGTGTCTGCGGGTTTGTAACAAAGAAACAGCGACTTGCTCAGAGAGCTGTAAGCTCTGTGTCTTCTGTTGTTGCTTTTCTGAAATGCCCTCTGCATTGCAGAACTATCAAGAGTATTATTATGTTGTTGAGATATTATCAACCAGCCTTCTAAAAAGCCATCTTACTCATGAAAGTGTTTCCAGTGTCCTCGAGGTAAACTTTGTCCCAAACTTCAAAACAACTTTACTGCTGTTTACAGAGACAGAAACATGATGAAAGTATCTCAGAGAGGTCAATCAAATCTATTTTTGTAGCAGGATGCATTTCATTAGGCATCCCAATGCAATGGGAAACACCTTTTAAACACTGAAACAACAGGGGACAAAAAATACATGCATCAGAATTTTATTGCTGGGAAAGAAAAGAAATGGAAAGCATTGGTTATTATTTTTATTCCATGGAGTCTTTTTGAGACACACAAAAAATAGTCCTTAATTCTTTCTTGTCAAAGTACTTTAAGAGTTTTTGAGTTATTGAGAAAGTTCTCACAGAGGTAATGTTTGAACATCAGCAACCTGCAGAATAGTTACAGTCCCCAGGACTCCAAGTACTGTACCAAAGGAATAAATAATATTTTTTCAGTATTTTCATGGTGGTCATGGTGAATACACATAAAAGCCAGCATTAAGCATCAGCATCAGTAAACCAACATGTTAATGCTGATTGGTGAGTGAGTAATGTGTGAGTAATGCCAAATGCAGGGTGCAGAAAAACAGACCAAAATGACTAAAACTCCTATCTATAAATGAAAGTGATAAGTTGTTTTTGCGTCAAACGAATCAAATCGGTCATGTAATAGGTGTGAAATCTTCATAATTCATGAATGACACAACAGTAAGCTCAGTGTGAAGTAGAAAGTAGCTCCAGATTGTTTTTGTACCCAATGATTCTGGAAGGTGTAGCTAAAAAGTTTTACCTCCATAAGAACATTTATTTTAGTGTGAGAAATGCTTGTAAAGCTCACTGGGTGATTGTTGCTGACAGAGGTGCGGAATGATAGTGAGGGAAGGTCTCAATTTATGTAGCAAATAAGCAGCTTGAATTGTGATTTGTGTGCAGTGTGACTACTGTGCTTTTAATTGGTTCTTTTTTTTTCTTTTTATTGTCTGTGAAACTTTGTATAATTGTCATTTTTTGCTACAATTCCATGGATCATGCTTCCTAAGAAGAGCTTACCAAAAATGTGCACATTATACACAGCCGGTAAAACCTGTGGATAATGTGCCAAACAAGTGTAACTTTAAACAGCTGTTTGGTTGCTTTCTAGCAAGTTGGTTCACATCTTAAATTCCTAAAATGCCCATGATTAATGTTGTTACATGTTTTTTTTCCTGCATGCTACTCAGCCAGAAATTCAACAGAGTTTATAGACTTACGGCCTATGGATTGTTTTCTTATGTGTTTGGCTTGACACTCTTGACACACTTGATATTCTGTGCGTAGGCTTAAAGCTTGGCACAAGTTTTAAGAGAGTCTGGAATGAGAGCTAAGAAGGTCACACAAACACTCACCGCCCACCGACAGCCACGTGAATAGTACGGTACCGCTGAGGAAAGTGAGGAAGACGACCAAGACCGTAATACAGGGAATTTCTCCATCCTGTTGTAGCTTATTAGGTGCAGCTGCCAGACAGTGTATGTGGTGATGGTGTGTGTCTGCAGCCCCAGGTGGGCTCCTATAGCAGAGGATACAGGAAGATCATGCTGCTTTTACAGGCCAGACAGGAAGTCACCATGCTTTGTCAGCTCATTATACATGCCACACACAAACACACACACACACGCAGAAATATAACATAAATGGTCCTGTCACAAAGATCCAGACTGTTCATCAGAGGCTCTTTGTACTTTCTGTACTGATGAGTCATTCCTGTTAGAGTCCATTTGTCAGATTGCGATACAGATGCATCTCTTTCTCAGTGTGTGATGTTCTATAATAGATTTGTTAAATGGATGCAGGCAGGAGACGGCACCAATAATGATGCTCTCTGTCTTCCTGCCACTTGCTATATCAATGTGCTACTTATTACAGTGTGTATGAATCAAGCCCAAAGGGTACTGATGATCCTGTGCTCTGCTCTAGTACTGACAGTCCCATTTGCAAGGCTGGATTGGGAATGTTTTCATTACGGCTGTCAAACAAATTTTAAGTGAACTGAAACGCTGCAAAATGTTATGCTGGGTACAAGTGAAAAAAACAGGCTCCCATTATTCATGGAATATTTCTCAGTCTTGACAGCTAATGATTCATGGTATCGTTCACTATCTTGTGAAACTTGCCGTGAACTATTTACTTCTTAGAAACAGAAAAAAGAAAAGCCTTATGGGAGTTCATTTCAAAAACAAGTTGAAATTTTCATGCGACAGCGTGCAGGACTCCCTACGCAGACCAGCACAATGCGGCTGTTACATTTACAGTTTAATGAAGCCTCCAGTTGAGGACTTGTGAGATGTCAAACCGGGAACTCTCAAGTACTTCTGTTCAGATTTGTATCAGGGTTTCCTAATTTTCTTTCCATTCAGATCAAATTTAGTTTTGATTTTTCTGTGACTGGAGTTGTACACACAGTTGTTCATTGACCGTTTCTGCCTGTAGTTGAAGGCTGATGTTTCAGAGACTCAGCGGCCTTCTTTAATTAACAAAAAGGTTTTCTGCTGAGTCAGCACAATTTAAAAAGTTTTCTAATGATGAATTAGCCTTTAAATATTCCATTAGGGAGCACGTTGTGCCACTGAAACACACAACTCTGTACATTTTTCTACGCAGTCCCTTATAAAAGATTCCTGATTAATGATCAATTTATTCTAATCTTTCTTCCAAAAACAGGGACGTTTCAAAATGTCCCCAAACTTTTCACCGCTGCTGTACATGCCTCTCAGAGAAGGCTCCCCAGCTTATCCAACTAATGAAGCTGACATGTATTATTCAAAAGCATTTTATTATTCGTACTGACATGTGATTTGCCGTATGTTTCTCTCAAGATTAACCCTTTAGAAACAAGTCATTTCTATGTTGCAAATCAAGGTCGGTCAAGGTCATAAAACTGACCAAAATCACTGTGTCTTTCACCATTTGTTTGACCTGCTGATTGGTAAAATACAATGAGTTCACTCTCTGTGATTTAGCCTGATCCCAAAAGTGTCCACTATCATTTGCATTTAGTGTGTATAGCTAATGTTAGCATGCTAACACTACATTAAGAAGATGACCATAGGATAGCTACTAAATATCTGTGTGCTACAGAGTCTGTTGGCACTAACATCTAGCTGAAAACCTCTGCGAGTGAGTTGTATGTCTGGACACAGTCTGCTGTTAATACCCGATAAAAGTAAAAACAAACAAACAAACAAACAAACAAACAAATAAATAAATAAATAAATAAAAAGTACGTGTTTTGGTAGATAGTCTATATTTTCTTTCTTATTAGGGGTCAGATGAGGATTTGGAGAGGAAGACTAACACAAAAATGTGGGCATCTGTGAATGCTAACAGGGTGGCTTTAAAACAAAGCCACACTTGCATCCCATAATGGGTAAGGTAAACAGTGGGAAAAGTCACAAATGCCAGCTAATGAATTTTTCAGTCTTGATCTATGTTTTCTCCTCGGTTCATCTAAATTCATTATTTTCTCTTAACAAAATTAAAAATGGCCACAAGTAGGTAAGAGAAATAGTTTTTCTTAGGGTTGTCATTGTGTGTGTGTGTGTGTGTGTGTGTGTGTGTGTGTGTGTAAGAAAGACATTTAACAAGTGGGTGAAATCCAGCAGTAGGAAGTGAACAATTATTTGTGAATTCCCTGGTGTGGGATGAATGGGAGTGCACTTTCAAATGTGCTCTCCACCCCTGTCTTATAGCCCAAACATTCACTTTCCCCAGCGCCCCTGAGGGAAAACTGTGTTTTACATGTGAGTGTGTTTGTGTGTGTGTGTGTTTACACAAAGAAATTAATTGGAAGTTTTCCAAGCAAAACCTATTTCTTTTGTTGTTTTGGCTTTTGTTTAAGTTATCAGAGTGTGCTTTTAGTTTTCGTGTCTTTTCTTAGTTCACTGGCAAACTCAAAACTTTCATCGGGTAACACAACCTAATTGTGATGAAACAAAAATGCAGAGCTCACAGTTTTAATGCTGGAAAATATATAAAGATATTTTTCAGACGATGGAAAATATCCATAGTAACAGTTTCTAATGTCAATTAAATATGTATAAAATTGCTGCTATGCAGATTCACACCCGTTTGTTTGAATTCTTTTACTGATAATATCTACCCACTTCTGTCACCACCCTCTTCCTCTTCAGTCATATAAAGATGCAAATATAGCGATGATATTTCATGTTTCTATGTTTTTGCAGCATGACATGAGAATTTGACGACTTGTAGAATATTTGCATTATATATATTTTTTTATTTTATTTAACCTGTTGTTCTTGAAGAGAGCTCCAACTGGGATGTTCTATTTATATCATGTATGGTAAACGTAATATTTTGTTCCATAGCTTTCATTACAGCCATTACAGCCACCTTTGTCGTTTCCTGACAGAGTTGGCTGTAAATGAGACAGGATGTCATGATAATTGTAAGTCCCAAAAAAGCCTTTTGTGACTTGTCCTTATATATGAGATTTGTTGTTTTACTCATGTGTTTTATTCATGCAATATTGATGATGATGATGATGTTAATGATGCTGATGATGCTGATGGTGCTGAGGCATCTCTACACCCCCTCCCTCATATCTGTCCTCTCGCTGCTATCACAGCAGTAAAACCTGGGTCAGTCCCAGGACTCTCACTATGCATATTTGGCACTGTGCAGCAATTAAGTGCCCCTGTGTGTACTTGTATTTGTGTGTGTGTGTGTGTGTGTGTGTGTGTGTGTGTGCGGGTGTGTGTGTGTGTATCAGAGAGAGAAAGGGAAAAAGAGAGGAAGAAGATGATCTGATGGTACAGAATGCCTGGTGTTTTTATTGCCAGGCTCCCTGCCTGCACCCAGATACATAATGAATATCATAAATCTTTTTAATGCACACCAACACTTGTGCGCACACAATCATGCATATGCCAAGAGCCAAATTTCTCTGTTATTCTTCCGACTTGTAGAGTTGCAGTTGGTGGATAAATGAAGGGATTGTGATTGAGAATATGTATGATTGGATTTTGAAATACAATATGCCCACAGAATGCAAAAAGTTCTGCACTCCTGAAGTTTGAAAGATCATGCACTTTGATGTCTATTATATCGCTGTTCAGTGACTAAAGTCATCAGACAAACCAAAGCACTGTAGACTAGATGGAAACAGAAGGACTTTGGTTGCATGTGTTGGCTCTCAGTTGGTGTAAAACATCATCCAGTGTGGATTGAATGCATACAGTGGCATTAAACTGGAACTTTATAGTTTCATGATTTTCTAAAATAAATATGAAAGGAGAGTTTTTCTACTGAACGACAAATAAGGAGAAACAAAACTCAGGTTTATCACAACTGCAGATGGTGGAGAGGAGAGAAAACATGCTGGAAAACTAATTTCTAATGTGTTTATCTTTGTCAGTAAATCCAGAGGAAGTGAGCTGGAGGTCAGGAAGTAATGAAGTTTATGGGAAATGTGGTCTTGATTTTCAGAAAGACTAGCACTATATACCAACAATATGACATGGAGGCTGCCAATTATCCTGGCTGTGGTCTTACGTTTTTACAGTAATTTTAACAAGGTAAGGTTTTTAATTGGAGCAGGGTTTATTGGTGTTTAAAAAGTGCTACACACAGCACATTTAAAAGGGGACAAAAAGAAGAAGAATGCATGTGCTGCAAATAAAGAATCTTAGATTCAAAGCACAGTCATGCAGTGTGAAGAAATGAAAGATAATTGGTTAGTGAAATGATAGAAACAGTAAAGGATTGTTCTGACCTCAGAGCCACGGAGTTATCACTGCATGAAAACACAGAGAGGTCCATGCTTTAGAGAGTCGAGTGTAAAAAGCAATAAAGGCAGAGAATGGACAGAGGGCTGCTCTGGAGAAATGTGAGGCAGTCTTCAGTGACAGGCCTGTGCTGTCATTGTAAATACGAACAAGCTCAGCTAAGACAGTGGCTGAACTCCAGCTTTACCCAGCACTGGTTTTATGTACGTGTGCATCACGTGCTGGTCACAGGCCACAAAGTGCCAGAGTGCCACCAAAACAATATCAGAGCCTGCTGGCGAGTGCAAGAAAACAGTTTTACATTTTGTTACACAGCTGCCATCTTTGAGCTTTGAATCCTGGACTCCATCACCCTCACAATCTTTATTGTACTCGTGGAAAATCTCATCTTTTACTATAATCATTATTGTGTATATATTTCATATAAATACATACATGATATAACTTCTCTTATTCTTAAATATGGCAACATGTTGCCATGCAGCAATTAAAGACAACTTTGTCCAACACCCTTTGCACAACGCTGTCTAACTTTTCAGTGGTGCTTGTTTGTGGAGTAAGGTGTTGGAGATGGGCAGGTAAAAATCATATCATATCCTTAAGCACCAAAGCAGCTAGAACTGGCTCTGGCTGTATTTTCACAACCATTCAAACCAAGTAAATTGTGGAGTAAATTTAATCAGAACGTAATCATAAAAACATAAACTATATAAAGGAAATCTTTATATAGTCTTATATAGTCAACATTGGATGTTGACCCAGTAATTAATTATTTCAACAGTTTTTAGGCTTTTCATCTGCTAATGAGTAACTTTTACTGATATGGAGTCAATTTGTCTGTTGCTTTAAGTTGACTATTTATGTTTTTTGTTCTTTACTGTCCTGATGGGATTTACTGAGCTGACTGTCTGAAGAGTAATACATGTGTGAGGGGGTGGAGATTCATATGTAAGAAATAGGCCTACTGAGACGTTTTATTGCAGAAGAGCTATGAATGAAAAACTGTGTGCTGCATAATAAAGGAACAGTGTTTATGTCTGTGGGTGTGTGTGGTGGTGGTGATGGTTTCATTTTGGGGGTTAATATTTTTTATTAATCTCTTAGTAAAAGTATTCAGCACATTCTAGCTGGCAGGGTTCTCCATGCTGGCGTCAGTGACAACTCCCTGTGTGTGGGGGGGAAGAGACGTAAGCTGCAGATGTGGGGCCACTTAAGTTAATACAGATACTCAAACGCACACATGCAACTCAGCAAGAGCAGTTTCCCTTATTCA
Source organism: Oreochromis niloticus (assembly GCF_001858045.2). Taxonomy (NCBI): domain Eukaryota; kingdom Metazoa; phylum Chordata; class Actinopteri; order Cichliformes; family Cichlidae; genus Oreochromis; species Oreochromis niloticus. The sequence continues at coordinate 36,412,039 of NC_031965.2, forward strand.
GCTTGGAGCATCGCACCTCCTCCAAGGACCACCTGCTGTTTAATACAAGTACACAGAGATAAAGCCTCTCCTGACACACACACACACACACACACACACACACACACACACACACACACACATATTTTTACCTCTACATATGCAGTTCTGACATGCTTGTATATTACCTCCTGGGCATGAGTGTAAACTTTGTATATTATACCAATCATGAGCACACAGACATACACAGTGGAAAGAGTATGTTAGTTGTACTCTGCGCTCCAGATACTTTTGATTTTTGGTTTCATTTCAGTTGCTCGATATTTTCACATTTGTAACTCCGGTGCGTGATGCATTCGAGTCTACCCATTTTCTGTCTCTGACTCTGACGTGGATCTACCCTCTCTCTTGAGCCAATCGCTGACAAGTGGGATCACATTTATGAGCTTGGTTGCCAGGCAACAAGGAGGGAGAAAGCAAGCGAGAGAGTGAGTGTGTGAGAAAAAGAGGGACGTGGTGGCAGAGAAAAAATAGCCATGTTGTTGCCAAGAGGAGAGGAGAAATCTGAGAAAGATGGTTTAATTGCCTTTCACAGATAGCATGCCATTCACTGTCAACTGGAGACGTACTGGAGCTGGCAGAGTTCATCATGCAACCAAAATGTTTGAAGCGAGAGTTTGCCCTATACATAACCAGGTTAGCATCAGGCTAAGTCAGCTCTTGTCCTTACCTAAACCCCAGAGTGGTACTTAAAAATGGTGTGACATAAAAGCTAGGTACAATTTAAGTTTGGCTAAATTAGTATAAATTAATGCCATTGCTGGGATTTAAAGTCTTACTGTGTAAAAGGCAGCATGGAGCTTCTTCATAAAGGCACGGTGAGTAAGGAATAAAAGGAGGAATAACTGCAATACCTGGAGTTTCTAAAGACACGAGTTTTTACACAGGCACACACACAACTGCAAGCGGGTGTCTTCCACAACTGCTAACTAGCATAAAGGTAACATTTAGCTGGTACACTTTCTGTTTAGTGTATGCAAACTGTGCAACAGTGAACTAATCTAAAAGCACAACTTAAATTTGTCTTGTTTTCCTTTGCTTACACGGCTAATCCTCACATGTTATGCTAATGCTGTACTTTGTATTGGGCAAATTTATGAGATTACCACTTGGAGATATTGTGATACCTTTGATTTATGGTCTCAAATTTAAAAAACAATGCTATAACACAACATTACTAAACCTATTTTTTTTTTAGAATTCAATGAATCGCTTTTACATTGTTATTTTGTAACATGCTATGACAGTCCTGAACTTTGTTTTTTAATGTTGTATAATTTGAAATGCTAAACAGAAGAAATATTGCTTGGAGGTAAGCTGTTTGCTAGATTGAGTGTCAGTTCATACATCCAAATAACTGTCTAATTCTGTGCCTAACTACACTGAGATGTTGTAATGATAATTTCTTTCTTTTTCTTTCTTTCTTTCTTTCTTTCTTTCTTTCTTTCTTTCTTTCTTTCTTTCTTTCTTTCTCACCCTCCCCTCCCTCTCTCTAAGTAGGCCATGGCTGAGGGCTCTGTTGTTGTGGAGGGCTACAAAACAACATTATTGTCTTTAATTAAGCCTCGGCCACTGTGAATCTATTTCCCTCCCTGCAGCCCCTTCATCGCTCTTCTCTCCCTCCTCCTCACTTAATCCAAATATTGCATTCCTCCTCACGTTTTCTCTTTTCTGCCCTTTTACCATCTCTTTCTTCAGAACATGTTTCTCCTATTAAATTTTTGTGTTTCTCACAATTCCTGTTCCTCGATTGGCCTTTTCCTTCCCTCCATCGCTCTGTCTGTCTCTGGCAGCTCTCTGTGGACATTTCCTCATGTCACAGTGCAGTATTGTCCCAGAGGTCAACAACACAGGACATGCTCTATTGGACACACAAACACACACACACACACTGAGACACACATGCAATGTCCTCGCTCAGTAAGCATGGGAAGCTGAGCTCAGTGAGTCTCACTGCTCCGGGGCCAATTCTGTTTAATCAGTAAAGAGGCTGGGCTGAGGAGCAGTATGACTGTACTCATGTATCTTTGTGTTTTAGGAGTTTTGTCAGGAACAATTTGAAGCATGAAGTTTTCTTTTACATTTACATGCTTATATTTTCACATTTAGCATTTAGTAACTTTTTTTACTAAGTTTATCAAAATACTGATGCAACTCTTGCAGCAGTCAGAGAAAAGCTAGCGTAATGGTGTGCACATGTGTGTGTTGACAGCTATGTGAGAGTTAGGTGTTAATCCTCAGCATTAACGACCATCAGCCAGGCGTGATAACTGGTGTGGCTGCTGCTGGCTCAGCTGCACGCACACACACACACACGCACACACACACTCACACCTTTTTACTGCTATCCTTCAGATAGCTTTCTTTCTACAAACCCTAACGTAATGACGAGAATTACATGTCCAATCTCAACCTGTTATGATCTTAAAGGGATTCTTCCCGATTTTAGCATCACTCATGGTCTGATACAAAGTGAAGGTTGTTGTGCAATATTTATTACATGCTGAACAACTTCTTTGTGTTCTGTAATGTTATGAGAAAGGACTTTATTTCTGTGGAACATTAAACATGCAGCAATTGTTGTGATCTTTCACCGCAAGAGTTACCAATCAAACAGTGATTTTCTGGGACATAAAATACAAACCCAGACCTGCTTTGCGTCTCCATACTTCTTGCAAATGCCTGGACTGCTGTCAGTGCTGCTTCTATTCTTTTCACTTGCACACCTGCAATTTCACACCATACCTTTTGCAACTAGCAAATTTCAAATTGAGAAACTGGCTTGACTTTTGAGTAGTAATGAAATCTGTATTCAACATTAAATACTTTAGTACAATTAAACAATTCAAATAATTTTATTCACGTTTAAAGAATCTGCTTTTCTTTACATTATTTTATTTGTCATAATGTTCCTTCATAATGGACACAGTACCTGTACAGATGCAGAGATATCTATGTGGACTCCTCTTCCATTCATATTTTTTGCATACCCTTCATCCCCTCTCTCTGTCTCTCGGGTCTGCAGCTAGCCCAATGATTGTGTTGCCATGGCAACAGTGGCACACAGATGCCAGTGTGTTATCTTTTGGGGAAAAATCTAACCCCTTATTCTTCTGCATATTTCTTTTTATTTTATGAGCAAATGTATTAAAAAAGAACAATAAAAGTAGAAAAAGAAAAAATATGAAGGAGTTGAATTATGGCTCGAGGCTCCGTGTATAACCGTTAACATACCATCACTCACTCCCACTTACTGTGACAGTCATGGACCAACATTCTTTTGTTCTATACATGATTTTGCTCCTTGGGGGATCAATAATATGCAAAACAGCAGATGTGCATACATGACGCTCGGACTACATTACCCACAATGCTATATTTAGATCACTGCAGTGCATGACTCAGCAGAGACAAGCCTAACTCTAGTTGTGATGGCATAGCTCTGACTGGTGATTCCACTGTGTCATATGTGCATTTATAATTCATAAATTATAACCGTATCTTAGATCATGCCCTTTGAGGCAACTAAATTAGCCTCAAAGGACATTTCATGGCATGTAATATAACACACTTTATCCTTTAACTTTTGCTTTAGATAATGGAAAACTACCATCTGATCTTTTGAAACCCAATGCATAGAAAAGCATAAAATAGTAAATGATTTTTATGTTCCTCTTCACATGTGTTTTGGTTTTTCAGGGACAAAGTCAAGAATTAATCAAAGATTTGCCAAACATTTATAATGATAACAACAGTTAATATGCAATTATAGGCAGTTGCCACACAACTGCACAGCAACCTTTATATTCATGTGTGATTTTTTTGTAATGTGAGAGAATGTATTCACTGCATACACGTGAACTCTAAGCACTTCTCCCGGTTGTACCCCTGTATGTCCTCGGCGTGCAAACCAACATGCCAGGAAACCACACTGTGCAGTTTTGTGGAAAATTTGTGAGTTTATCTAAAAATGTGTTTTAAGAGAAAGCAGCCAAAATGGCATAAACACAAACACTGAAGATAAAAGAAAATATGATTTATTTAAGAGTACCAGCTTCGCTTAAGTAGCCTTGAAAGAGGTCTTGCACAACTTCCAGATTTGACCTCCTGACCTTATTTGGAAGGAACATTTCTTGGACTCCATAAAGCATCACTTGTAAAGAACATGTAACAACAGATTGCAGTATTTAGCTTGTAGAAGTTCTAAACCAGGACTGGTTGGGTTTTTTGTAATTTACTAAAATATGTGCATTATTCTTGGGAATAACATATTTTATTGTTTCATGTAGTGACTTTAGACCATATATATATATTTCCTGTAGCAATATCAGAGTGGCATCAACTTTATTACAACCAGTTTGTTTTCAAAAATGTTAAAATGTTCCTTTAAAAATGCATCACATCACTGAGATAAATATAGAGCGCAGTCCCTTGTTTCAGGGCCATTTTTGGAAATTTTCTGTGTTAAAATTGTAAAAGACAGCAAGGCAGATTAGCTCACCCCACTGGCAACAAATTTCTGTTATTATAAGGGAAAAAACATAACTCTGGACTGGATCCCATGACTCAGTCAAAAGCTATTTTAACAATGTATGGATTAAAATAATTGACAGTGACTTCAAGTATGTGGAGAGCACTGCAGTGTTAACCCTCTGTTCTTTGTGTGTGCTCCTTATTAAACTTTTATAAATGCGTTGTGAGAAGTTTGCAGAGCAGTGGCCACAGAAATGTTCAGCTGGCCATTTCAATGCATGATACAGGAGAATGCACATATGCATAGACAGCAACAGGGTGAATTTGTAACGGAGATAAGCTTTCCCTTGAACCCAATACTGAGTGGCTTTTTAAGTATTTGCCAGAGCAGTGAGAGCACTTTAAGATCATGTGTCATGTAGCCTCGAGAGGTTAGGAACTGCAGACAGCTTAGAAAACCAGCCACTCAACAGCCGGTGCTGAGGGAAGCACCTCCGCCTACGCTGGCATCAAACAACAGCTTTGTTTAAACTGTTCTTACCAGTGGGTGAGGTGTTCCGATCTGGATTCAGAGTTTTACTTGTGGAAACCATGTGCTGTAGGATTGATACTCCACCTAAACTGAAACTCAATTTTGAACATTTACGGTAACAGTAAAAGATATCAGATCAATATCAGATTGTTAAGATGCACAAATGTACTTTCCATTGATTTTCCTTTTTATCGATCCTAATTAGGTGTCATGTTTCTGTATTCGAGTAAAGTGAATGTGAAACAGTAGTGCTACTGCGTGATTATGTTGTGTTTTTCCCCTGACAAGGGACAGGATGGTTTCCAGTGAGGTCATCAACCTTTTAGGTGGAAGGGATCCAAGGTTTTGTTTATAACCAAGTGGGATGGCTGTTTGAATAAACCCGACCACAGACTTGATTTATAGCATTTTTCTGTATGCCAAGTTTTTATTAATGCTGACTTAATGTTGAGGACATTCTTATTTTTCTACATAAGCTATTTAAAGAGTCAGAAACATGCATTCTGTGTAGTCAAGGATGTAAATGAACTTATTATACAAATAAATAATGCTTAATTATTATATTTTATATATTAGTACTCTATATACAGAAAGGATTAATTAACACCAGAGCAAGACTACATCATTTGGCACTGTGCTGAAATAATAGTGTATGTGCCTAATCCAGTGGTTCTCAAACTTACATCGTTCCCCACATGGCAGGAAGAAATATTTTCACGCCCCATCTAAACAAAACAATGACAGAAAAGCCTAGCTGCAACTTTATTTAGATAATAAACTCATTCACATGAATCCTTCAGTAGTTTTTGTTTTAAACAAACAACTTTCATTTCAAACAACTATTTGTAACTTTTGTCACTAGACTGCTTCATTAGACTGCACCACTTCTTCAAAAAAGCAACAAGTTAACAGAATGTGAACATTGCCAAACATGGAAAAATACATTTGTGAACAGAGGTGAAAAATATAGAATTTATTGACAGTTTAATACTGTTCACTCTTAGTGGCTGCAGTGATCCTGTTTTTGACTGCAGAGCTGTGGCGGGGCGTGGTCTGTGGCGTGGCTGCGGGGTAGGCGGACGCACCTAAACGGCATCCCAATTCATGCCTCGGCGGCTTAAAACAGAATGAATCAGGTCCTGTTGTTGTTGATGATGTGTGTAGGCTGTAGCTGAAAAGCTGCACCCGCATGTGTATGTCGACAGCTGCAACAAAGAAGTGTACTGAAAAGTGCGGACATGTGCCTAATCAAACAACTTGTTTTTATGGAAATTGTTTAGACATTCACATTAGACAGATATCAAAGAGAAAATCAGCAGAAGACTTGATGATTATTTTTTTTCCCTCTGGATAATTTATCAGCCTTTTTGCTGTTTAACTGCACTGCATTTAGGAATATATCAAATAATATCACATAATACTAATAATGTGCAAGTTAACTCAAAGGTGAAAGGCACACGCAGTCACTTTGCTTCCTTTGTCTCTTGGCTGTGTTGGTCTGAAAAGTGAATCGAGTGTCGAAGTGCCGTCCCAATATTCAACTTCATCCATCCGTTTCCTTAGCTTCTTATTCATTTTAGGGCTGTAGCCTGTCCAGCTTTTAATCAAGAGGCGTGGTACACCCTGGAGAGGTCACCATTACATGTACTGCATACTGTTATTCAAATACAGAATAATAGCTAAAGCATTCTAGCACAGCTTAAAAAAGCACCAAGCTTATTCACATCTTCAGTGATATTTCACTTCTGAAAAAATATTACATTTTTCTACATCTGTGAAAAGAAGGAACCCATGGAGCAGTTCAGACGCTAGAAGGAAGGTCATGGAGGGTATGTTTAAAGCCTGTATTACTTTGAACTTAGCTTTTCTGTTCTTACTGATTGGCAGAGACAGCAGAAAGCCTTTTAAGTCGCATTTTCTTCTTCTTTTCTCCTTGCATTTTTTTCCACTGATTATTGTGTAATGTAGGTGCAAGCTAGCTAACTTGGCCAGTTTCCCTTTCTCTGTTGGTATTTTTAGCATCAGAAACTGTCCTTTGGCAGCATCCCCCTATTTCTGTGTAAAAAAGACCTATACCCTGTCTGGAGGCCTTTAGTTCAACCCTGTCTCTGTCTCTGGGGAGCGAGTGTGTATCTGTATTTTAGTTCGTATGCTCATGTGTGTCCTTGTGGATATGTGTGTAAGAGAGATTTAAAGCCTCTGTAATCAAAGCCAGAGAATGTGCATGCTTTCCCAGGCCCAGCTGACTCCTCTCTAAACCATTGCACTAGTACACTCTGGTCTACTGTGCCCTGCATTTTATTGGGTCCAAGGTTGTGGGCTGTGAGTTACTGTATGCATTTGTGCACGTCTGTTTGTTGAGTAAGGAAGTTGGACTTCCACTGTGATCATGAAGTGAGCTCTTTGATGCTGAGTATCTTTGCCAAGTAGTGTCTAATGCTGGAGCAGGGTTGCTTTCTTACAGGCTGTGCTGAACACGGGTTTTCAAGTTCTCAGGGTTAGTTGATGGAACTTAATTATGCTTCCTATTTGACATTTTTTTCGCACAGGGAGGAGATCAAATGGCAGGGATGGAAACAGATAAAAGAAACTGCAGTTTCAGGTGATGCATGTTAATATATTTCTTTGATACAAGGGAATCAATGTGCAGGTGGACTACACAGAAATCGCCTATTGTGTTGTTTACTTGCTCAGGACACATTCAAACCTGTGTTTTGACCTGTCAAGTTGTTTGAATGTGTATTACTGAAAAATTGAGAGGAAGACTAAAACAGAGAGCTGAGATATAGAGATGGAAAAATGTAACCTTTTATTTCTGCAACAATAATGCACATAGACACATCAGCTGTCTCCTATTCCTTTTAAGCTAAGCTTCTGGCTCTAACCCGTGACCTGTCTTTGTTGAACACAGATGCACTTTGGCTTTGACTTTTATTTTAGGGCACAGTACATTACTCCCCAGCTGTAGCTTCTGCAGTTGTGATGCCCTTAAGATGAGTGACATGCATAGCCTTTTCAGCATATGCATTTCATGCTGTAAGGCAAATATTTTTTGAAGTATAAGTTGACAAACTCTATATGGTTCAACAACTAGATAAGAAAAACCAAAAACGCACAAATCACATGTACAGTTTGTATCTGAGCTCTTACATTACACAGTTTGTCTACAGCCTCCACGATCTTGTCGCATGTTAAAAACTGCTGCATTTGTCATTTTTCCTGGCACCTATCCAGCAGTCATCAATACGGCTCGCACAATTTCACCACTGACGATGGGAGAAGTGACTTTTATTCCATAAATTCCATCTACGTAATGCAGAAGAGTTGCTTGTGTTGCCAGGGGTTCGTCAATCAAGTAGGTCAGCCACTATCACACGCAGACTGCCATACCCTATTTCATTTTTCAAAATTAACAACAGCATGACTGATGCAGGACATGTGGAAAGCACCTAATTACAGATCACATACAGAAAAAGGTTAATGTGCTAATTATAGTAAAGGCTATTTGAGTGCGTAAGGCATTAATTCTACCTAATCAGGCCTGAATAAGCTAAATTCATCAGAACTGTGTTGACATGGAAAGTTTAGTCAATCAATATGTGTAACTGCAGTTGCTGTCAAAAACAAGAGTTGGAGTTTATGTGTCTTTTGTGAGTTATCTAATATAACTAATATTTGCTTTTTCTGTGAAACAGAACAACAACAGTTAATCCCAGCTGACTGGACAATTAGTGCTCTTACTCGTTTAAAACCAAGTTAATAGAAATTCATTGAACAGAAAAGGAGCTCTGCTCTTTTTGTTGCGGCCATCGCTTCATGATGATTTCTTAATCTCGTGCAACTGGGGAGGACAATGACTGCTATAAAAATCAGCTAGACTCAAGCAGAACATTGATTGCTCAGGTTCATCTCAGTGGACACTCATCTGGGTCCTGATTGAAGCGTCTCTGGGGACGGCGTCTGATAAGCAGCTGCAGCATTAAACTCCACCCGGTTTGAGCATGATACAGTTTCTAAACATGATTTTTTATTTTGTTACATTTGATAATCTGTATTTATTTAATACTTTTAAAACCAAACTACTATAGCAAAAAGACACCAAAAAATGAGCAGTTTACAGTTTAACACATAAAACATGAACCATTCAAAAAAAACAAACAAATAAAACAATAAAAAATTATAAAATTAAATGGAGCAGGAAAGACTCTGTGTGGAAAAAGTATGTCTTAAAAAGATTTAGAAGAGGGCATTGATCTTATTTTCTTAGACTGTTCATTTTATAACTTAGGAGGTTAGACAGCAAATATCGTCAAGGAACAGATAAAAGATCTTCGCTCAGGAGACACAGTCTTCAACTAGGCTCATTAAGGAAATTAAAAGTTCAGATGTAAAACACAAAGGAAATAAAACATTTGTTGGAAATCAATAATAAGTAACCAGTCAGCAGATATAAGGAAACTAAGCTAATGTGTATAAAACATTTTTAGTTCTGAGTTTGTGCATCAGGTCGTCAGCGATCGACTATCTTAGTCTTCCGTCATCATAGCTATTGCAGTTAGGGTGGAGAGATGTGTTTTGACAGGAAGTGACCTTGTCATGACCTTCTGACTGATATCATAAATCCAGAGTGGGTCAGAGGTCACAGCTAGAATGTACATGTCACAGTTTCTGTCAAGTCAAAACATTTCTGACTGACAGCACGGCTTGCAGTTCCAGGCTGAGCTTGACTTTATCTGACACGTAATTTGAGTTTGAACAAACCATGTGGAGCTTGAATCAGGTAACAATGCTGATAAGTTGGACACTTTAATTACTTATTAAATATCCAGTCTTACAAATTGAAATCATGTCATAACAGAAGGGCTGTCCCAAGGGGCACCTCCAGAATTTTTTCATAAGGATGGCCATATGGGGGCCACAAAAAATACTGGAGTGGCACATCCTGGGCGTGACGACGGGAAATCGTGAGGGACATACAAAGAGACACTATATGAATGACAAAGATTGTACATCCAGGAATAAATAACAAGCTAATGTTTCAACTCGTTGGCTGGTGTCTTCCTCTCTCTTGTGCTCACATTTATTAATAAACAGTCTTGCCAAGGGGGGCCACTGGGGGGGGGGGATTTTGGGATGTGGCCAAACTGTACAGTTTTCTCATGGTGCAGAGAATGTATGTTGGTGCCTACCTACAGACGGAAAGATATCAAGATTGAAGTAAAGAAAAAGACCTCTGTCTCTGTGTGGCAAGCAGGACCTTCTATAGTGAACCAATACTTTCCCTAAAATTAAAATGAACATTTTATTTACGCAATTAATAAAATAACTCATTCAACGATTTTCTACCACTTATCCAGTTCAGGTTTCACCGTGGGGCTGGAACCTATCCCAGCTGTCACAAGACATGAGCCGGGATACACTCTGGAAAGGTCACCAGTCTGTCACAGGGCTAACACATAGAGACAACTCATTCACACTCACAACACACATATGGCCAATTTAGAATCGCCAGTTAACCCAGTAACGTCTTTGTGGGAGGATGCCAGAGTACCCAGTGACAACCCGCGCAGTCACATGGAGAACTTGCTAATTTCACACGGAATGACGATTCAAACCCAGCGTCCTCTCGTTGTGAGGTAACAGCACGACCCACCTTACAATCATACCATGCAAGCATGTTGTTGATGTAGTACCCTATTACATAAATGTTAATGTGTCCTTATTTGAATCAGACTGCGACATAACAAAAAGATGAGGTCAAATTTTGGATAAATGATGGGATCCCAATCTTGGTGTAAGGGTGAACAGATTCATATTCTACCATCATTGTGTCTTTTGTCATTTCTCCCTCTGCTCTCTTCTCTTTCACCACAGCGCCAGCTGCTCATGGCAGATGGCTGGCCTTTCCTGAGTTTGCTTTGCTTAGAGATTTTTATCTTGTTAAAAGGGGGGTTTTCTTTCCCACTGTTGCCAAGTAGTTGCTCATAGAGGGTGTTTAATGTTCAGGTTTCTCTATAAAGTGTTGGGAAGGTTACTTTTAAAATGTATTCCACTACAGATTACAAAATACATGCCCCAAAATGTAGTTTGTAACATATTCCATTAAGTTACTCAATGCGAGTAATGTATTCTGAATACTTTGGATTACTAATTATATTGTCATGCTTTTTACAACTACATAAATTGCTGTGTGATTTATTACTATTACTGAAGGCTACTTGCCATCGAGCTAACATTGTTAGCTGGTGTTAGCTGAGGTTAGTTCATAGACTCCTTTCAGAACTGCACATGATTATTTGCAGCTAGCATCAAGTCTAACAGCCTATGAACTAACCTCAGGTAATGCCAGCTAATAATGTTAGCTTGGAGGCAAGTATCCTTCAGTAATAGCAATAGTACATCAAAGATACTGAAGTGGCACATAACCCAGGTAGTTACCACAACTAAAACAAGGTAGTTGCAGCAGGCTAATGTTAAATCAGACTGCGACATAACAAAAAGATGAGGTCAAATTTTGGATAAATGATGGGATTTATCGAAAAAAACTTACTTCCAGATGTTTCTTTAGGTTGCAGGTGGAGTCTTTTGACGCTAAGAGCAGCTTGATTGGTGGCAAACAGAGTAAGCGCTGCACTGTCAGATTTCACCCATCCCTTTCTTCTTTAAATGTGAAGTGGTGTCAGAATTTCCAAGTAAGAAATGCATTCCTGCCTGATAGAGAGGGGATAGCCTAACATATGAAACAGGAAAAGACCGCTGTGTAATCCATTTATTTCAACAAAGTAATGGTATTCTAATTATCACCTTTTTAAACGGTAACTGTAACGGAAAACAGTTACTCATATTTAGTATTTAAAATATGGAACACCGGCACATAAAGCACCTTGACGCACTTGTTGTGATTTGGCTGTTGAATAAAGAGAAACTTGAAGCAACCCCAGAAAATAAAACACCCAAAGCAGCTTGGTGTACGCAGAGTTAAATGCGTTTTAAAGCAGTGTTTTTTATGGCCACATAAAGATAAAAAACACGGAGAGCAGTCATTAAGGCATTTCAAGATCTTTGTACGGCTTGTTGACTTGTTCCCAAAGGAGCTCAGCAGAAGTAACAGCTTAAATCACTGAACTACTGTATTTCAAACATGCTCCTTGTTTGGACAGAGGCTAACCTCTTCTGTGAGACATTTCTTTGTTTCTGCTGAAGTGCTTGGCTCTAATTCTTGCAACCTTAACTGCTCCTGCCTTTGATCTACACAAAAAGCACAGGTAAACACAGCCACTGTGGCTTCATTTAAAATGGATGCACTGGCTGTAAAAACATGCAGTTATAGTGTCGTGATACTGTGCGACAGGGTTCAGCTGAGTGTGTGAAGTGGACATAGTTGGTTTTCATCATATTTATGCATTGCCAACAAACCACCACATTATTATCTGTGTTATTGATTAGTAAGGCTAATGAGCCTTTACACCGTTACCACCAGTGTTCTTCTCAGTCAGGATCTTTCCAAACCACGGCCTCTTGTGGTTTATTGCTTAAGTGTAATGTTTCATGCTGTAATGCATTCCTTCAGCATGCTGTATTGGAGATTTGCGGCACAGGATTTACACTGGAACATAATGTAGATGCTGTTGTCTCAGAGGTGGTTTGTTTTGGCCAGGGCTGTCTAGTTGTCTGGAAAGCACAATCTCTGTCTTGGTTTCATGGTGAGAGGAGAATCTAGGCCTCATGAATAATTCTGCTTTATCAGCCAGTGCTACTACTGCAGACTCTCTTCCCATCTTCCTCTCTTTAATCTGTCTCCACCTGTCTTTGTCTCCTCCTACCTTTCTGCCTTTGAGTCGATCTCTTTCACCTCTCCCTCTTATTGTTGCTGTGTCACTGAAGAGATGCTGCTGTCAGGGGAACAGATGGGCGGGTGCTGCAGACGTCTGTAACCCTGGTAACCACAGCCTCACCTGCTCTAGCATTAACCCTCCCTCTGTGTTTTGCCACATGAGACACAAACGTATTGTCATCCTGCACATTTCCTCTGTATATCACCTATTGCATTGCTTTTTTATTGTCTTTCTTCTTCAGTCCTTGTTGTCATTTTTATGTGTTTATGTGTTTAATCTTTATGTGTGGCTGACCCTTTGAGCTAAGTCAGGGTTACTGACAGTGTCTTCAGATGTGCAATCTGCTAATGGACTGTGGCCTTTAGTGGATTCACAGCATAACTAACAACACTTGGCCGAGTTAAATTTAACAGAGTATAAGTGTGCCAGCTTTCCTCGCTTTACATGTCTTATTATGTCTTTTTATTCCCTTATCATTAGGGAATAAAAAGTTAGGAAATAATTATAGAAACTGCAATTATCTCTAATCAAATACAGCCTTTCTCTCAGGATACATTATGTGAAATGTGAACTAAATGGGGTTTTTTTTTCATCCTGACTGGTTTTCATTTGTACAAAATGGATGGTATTTGTTGACTTTCTAGCTAAGGTTAAGGGGTTGCGTATAGTTTATGAGAGTCCTAAAAGTTTCAGTGATGCAGTTGCCTGTGTTTTCAAACCAAACGGCTCACATAACAGATGCTGTATTAGTGAATGGGAGCAGCAGGCAGGTGTTTGTTTTGGATGTGGGCTGCTTGTGACTAAATGTGGAGGAGTCGTTCTTCATTAAAGTACCAGAAGCAGCTAAAAAGTCTTTTAGCTGCTTGTGTAATATTTGACAGTCTGAGGTCTCTTAACAGCAGAGCCGGAAAACAAAGTCTGCAATGTTGAAACATATTATCATATTGCAGGTATGCATGGCATAATTACTGGTGCCAGCTGGTGCATTTCTGAAACTGCTGGACTAGACTCAGATAAAAATGAATGTTTGGTCCAAATGTGTCCCACATCTGCAGGTTTCTTGTGGGCAACATTTGGTCTTTACTGATGGTACTGACTCAGAGTGAGTCTGGCTGCCTCAGCCCAGTGACAGGTCTACCATATATGGGCTGGTGTGTCTTGGGCCACATCTGGCCAGCACACCAGTTGCCAAACCTATAACTGAGCCTTTATTCTCAAAAGCAGCCCAGATTAGGCTCAACTTTATCTACTATCTGGAAGCCAGATAGTAGAGACAACAAGCTGTGTATTATGTTACACAGCATGTCCAGCCTTGAAGTAAATGGCCTCAAAGTGGAGAAGTCAGCTCATGGTCGTATCAGGCCAGGGCAGAAATTGTAAAGCTGCAGTGGCCTCAGACTCACAAAAACCAAAAACAAGAAAGCGTCAGCTGATGAGCTATTAAGGAACTTTGATGGTGTGCTCAGAATTTGATATGGCATTGACAATTCATGGGTCTAACATGCCTTTTGTTCACTTTGTAATGGTGCCAGAGACTTTTTCTTCCCACATCTTTGACCCCTTCATACTAATCAATCAATGCTCGAATGTGCTGAAAATTACTGCTGACCACCTGCATCCATTTTTGTTTACCATTTAGTATTCATTTAATTCTAGTTAGTCAGAGCTTGCTATATGGAACATTTTAAAAATCAAACAGCTGTAACAGGTTTCATAAAGTATGAGTTTATTAAACTAAAGTGATCTCTGTCATCAGACCTTTATCTCGTAGCACAGCGTTGAGACGTGTTCGAGTAGAACCTCTATGCATCTGATAAATGTGCAGAAGTGATCAAGTCATGTCAGCATGTGGCAAAATTTAACCAATGTTTTCAACATGTTTTGCAATCCTTGGAATGAAGAAAATAGATTGTTTGGTGAGCAAAGACTTGACCTGTATTAGTGACAGCGACCTCATGGGGTGTTCAAGATGTCAGCCCTGGTGTGGAAGTCTAAGAACTCTCAGTGAGGCTGTAGTCAGGGTGGAGATGTCACCATAATATGAAGAACTATTTTGCTTAGCAGTTGTATTTTTCCATCCATTAAATCTGCGCCATACTCAGCCCAAGAAACACAGTGTTGATGAGAACAGAGTACGACGTACATAGTTTAAATACCAAATACTAATCATAACTCATGTTTTTATTTTTCTTTGCAAGTTTGTGTGTCACCAGCTGTTTTTAGGTGAAAACAACACTAAATAAAACAATAATGTGTGTGTGTAAGCTGTGACTTAGAGGGGCAACTTTTAGTAATAACCAGTGACATAATTATAGTCGTTCTAAGTCATTAAACTAGTCGTAACTGAAACACAAGCAATTGAAGCAGATACCAGTGGGAGCCAAAGATTCCAGTGACTGACATGTGGCAGGATGTTAATTTAAGAGTAATTATGCAACCATAACCTCAGCTCACTGGGAACTAATTGTGAGTAATGAACAACTAATAAACCATTTGCTTCATATATAGTTGTGTCTCTGTGTATATGCATCTGTGTGTCTTTATGTGTGCGTTTCCATTTGACTGTGAAGAATCCAAACACAGTTGTCATTTTTTCCTACACCCAGTGCATACACACATAACATGAAAGATGTGCATACGCCTGCTGGATGCATTTATCCAAGTAAAACTGATACATAGCAATCACTGCCATTCACTTTATTACAGTTGCATGTTTGCTTGCATTGCACAGCAAATGAAAACCCAGAGGCTGATGAATCCCTCTGCAAGAGTACAGATAATAGTTGCCATGGAGATGCAGTGGTGGGAAGGCCAGAGATGCCCTAGGCAAAGAACCAGAGAAAAAGGAAGCAGAGAGAGAGAGATGCTATCATTACAGAGCAGAAGAAGTGATTTTCCTGGGAAGGAAACAGTGTACAGCAGCATGTACTGTGTGTGTGTGTGTGCATGTGTGTGTGTGTGTGTGTGTGTGTGTGTGTGTGCATGTGTGTGCACGTGCAAGTGAATTACTTCCAATTACTCCAAGATGGGGCTTAGTGGCCAAGAGGAAGAGTGTGTTTCTACAGTGAGGAGGTTGGTGGTTTCAGTTCCCATCTCTGCCAGACTGCAGGTGGAAGTGTCCTTCCACCTGCCTTTGGTGTGAATACAATAAAGTGTTGTATGACTTTGTGTGTGCGTGAATCGCTAAATGACACATACAGTTCAAAGCTTTCTGAATGATCAAAAAGACTAGAAAGCACCCTATAACTGCCAGTACATTTAACATCTTATGCAATGAATGGAGTTAGAAAATATACCCACACTTTGAAAGAAAGTCATTGTACCTGCAGAGGTAAAACGGCTTATAAGCATTGATGTTATACTTTTAAAGGGTTTGTATCTTATAAAGACCTTTCTTTAACGTCTCTGGAGAATTTTATGTGTTTATAGGTGTAAGCATTGATATATTTCTATAATTTCATTATTTATTTGTTGCTATAATCTTTATCAAGCCTTGCTGAATTTCTTTTTTTTCCAGTTGATATAAATCTAGAATGACGGTTTTATTGTGAAAAAAATATGTTTGACATAGCTACCTTGGGTCCACTAAGGGGGGTAATACTGTAGCTACAGGGATATTAACCCTTTAAACCCTAACCTAATTAACCCTTTAAACCAGGGGTGGGCAACTCCAGCCCTCAAAGGCCAGTGTCCTGCAGGTTTTAGATGTATCCTTCATCTAACACAGCTGAACATGTCTTGAAGTTCTCCAGAGGCCTGGTGATGAACTAATCATTTGATTCAGGTGTGTTGACCCAGGGTGAGATGGGTGCTATAAATGCTAACCATCACCGGTGACGGGTTAGGGTTTAATTAACGGACTTTCATATATTTCATTGTGAAAATAAACTCTTAAATTTGAAAACTAAAACAGTTGTGATACAATTTCTGTTGCACTCTGTACAGACACGTTCCTTAACAAAACAGGGGTAACCCTAATAACGAGTTAATGTAATAACGATGTTCGTGCTGGTCTGTTGCTTCCCGTTCCCACCGCTTTGAGCACTTTTCCGGTGTTCACAGTGATGTTACTGTGTGCCAGTGAGTGACTGCAGTCTGTGTGTCTGTTTGGTATTCCCACTCTGTTCTCCTGTCTCTCTCTCTTGCAGTGCAGTTCAGACATTGGTTTCCGTAGCAGCAGACAGTTTGACCTTAGCAACAGGCCAAGATCTGTGCTGTCATGGAAACCGTAACAACCCTGTCAGTTAAGTCAGTTGCTAGGTGATAAAGAACAGTTACTTTGCCATTTACAAGGGAGGCGCTCACTTGCCTCAAGTGTGAATACATATCATCAGCTCCATTCAAGGTTTTAAGCACAAAAATATATGAGTTATATAAAGAACATTGATTGTCATTCAACACTCACTTACATTATACATATATATGTATATTACCTTTTGTAATGATTAACAATCAGGTGGCAGCATATCACCGCTCTCTATACATAGTTAGCTGTATATGAATAAACTAAATCTGTATGCAAAGAGCAATATTTTGCTCCTGGGAGCAATCATGTATGAACAGGGTTTGGTTGCATCCAGAGAAAATGCTTTGCACTGAGATAAAAGAAAGAAGCTTGTCCAAATGCAATCTTGAAACTATTACTTTTTTATCTGCATTTGTAACTGAACAGGAAGTCTGGCCCCATTTATCATTTGGTTACTCTGGAACCCTGAACCCCAGAGGCTATATCAGCAGACTAGTCAGTTCCTCAGTTTGAGTGGTTACTGTACTGACAAAGCAAATGTAAGTAACCTGTTTGCTGTGGATAGTAATAAAATAATAAAATAACGGGTTTCTTATTTTTCATTGTAGAAAAGTTACAAAACCATAAATTATTTTTAGATCTGAGAAAGTACAGGGTTACCATTCATTAGCCTCTCTGTGTGGGTTTCTCCAGCTCTTCTGACCTCAGGGTAATTCTTTCAAAGTCACAAGTCTCTTACTTCCAATTAATCACATATAAATACTTATAAGGAACCTCTTCATGTCACATTTAGGAAGTACTCATACTAGGTCTGGATACCTTGTACTGCATTCAAGCATGATTGCTGATTTTAAATGATTTTTTTTCATTTATTTTTCCATTTTTATTGTCATTTTGTGGCTTAATTAGTGAAGCAGTGACACACTGTCCCCACAGATTTGTCAATTCCTTAACAGAAACATTATTACAGAGGCACCCGTGGTTGAGGAAGCACTTGGGTGCTGATAGTCATCACTTGCATACTGCATGCTTACATGCATACTGTGCCTGAGACCTAATGAACCAAGTGGGCAATGGCACAGCTCTCTTAACTTTGCCCTGGCTAGTTTTTTCTCCTAATCTGTCAAACAAACTTGACTGATTAGGAGAAAAAACTAGCCAGGGCAAAGTTAAGAGAGCTGTGCCATTGCCCACTTAACTTTGGGGGTCACACAAACTTGGTTAGTGTATGGAATGGAAAGCCCACCCTTAAACTTACTAAGTGAACATCTTTTTTGCAGCATGTAGGGTCAGTGTTGTAAAGGGGCATATTTTAACCTACTGCATGTTTTTTTCCTCAATATAGTACTTTTAGTACAATATTTAGTTTTATTGTACTTTCCTAAATAAAATACGTTTTGGTTCCTGACCCTAACCAGCAAGTAAAAAGGAGAACCTAAAAGTGAGTTTAAACAAATCTCCTCAGCGAGCAAAAACTCCTAAACAGACTCCCGGCACACACACTCAGTCTCTTGGCTGACAAACATGTGACTTTCACCTCATCCCTCCAAATTCCAAAAGTGGATTTGTTACTCTTTTATCCTTTTTTTTATCCCTCTGTACAGTATATTCACAGAGCACTTTGCAACCAGGAAGCATTTCAAAAGCAGGAAAGGGAGAGTGACTGAAGGGAATATGAAGGAAAACAAGTAAGGTCACATGTCCCAGGAGGGGGTCCCACCCTGCTGCAGGACAGACACACAGAAAGTGTGTGTGTGTGTGTGTGTGTGGGGGGGGGGGGGTTATCTCTGAAAACTGGTGCATTCCAATTATGTGAAAATAACAAACATTAAAAAAAAATGTAATTCGGAAAAATATATTCTTATGCTGTAATGTAAAAACTACTTTCATGGGCTGTGGCTTTTTCCCTACAACTTGTTCTTGTTCACATATTATTAAAAGCAGACTATAGATACACTATTATTATTATTATTATTATTATTATTATTATCATTATTATTAATGATAATATTGATAATGGCCATGTGCTGAGACTTGCAAAGGACTTTTCTCAATTTTGCTCAAATCAGCTACAAATCAGCAGAAAGAAGAAGACCTATTCAGAAATGTTTTAATGCAAATCTTTTTCAGCAGTTTTACTCTGTTGGACTTTGTCAACCTTTCATTTTTGCTTTTTTTTGCTTTTTGCCTTTAATGATCACAGCTGAACAGACCTGACAGTGTGTGTACAATTATGCAATCCTCATTCACATGCAGCAATCCATAAACAGTGAAGCAAATCAAAAGATGAGTATGTTCAAAATGCGCAGTGTGGTTTGAGCCTTGTTAGTTCCTCTTTGGTTCGAGTTAACATGGTGATTTGGCTTCGAAGAAAACGAAAACTGACTTGGATGTTGACAGACACAGTAGCTGGATTCCAGATGTGAGTAGTTACAGTTTTTTGTCTAGTTGTTGATCTCCTATGGAGTCTGAGAGGCCTGGTAATAACAGACAAACAGGAAGAGCACCATCATAAATGTAGAGATCAAACACACACACACACACACACACACACACACACACACACACACACACACACTTGGCTGTAACTCCAGTCCCATGGTTCTCACTCCAGCAGTGAGCTCATTAAAATGTGCAAAGCGACCCCTTTCGTCTTCATTCCCTCTCATCTCTCCTCCACCTCGTCCTCTCTCATTTCTTTCCCAAATCATCATTTTTCCTTCGACACCAACTATCACACACCAACACTCTTCATTAGTTTCACTAGAGATCCACTCACTGATTTCGGGTAAGATCACATTCTCGGCAGGCACAGTTCAAACCACTCCTTCAGTTGTATAACTGCTCAACGTGCACATTGTACACTTTTATATTCTGAGTATGTGTGTATGAATGTGTCTGTGTGTGTGTGTGTGTGTGTGTGTGTGTGTGTGTGTGTGTGTGTGTGTGTGCGTGTGTTTGGGGGTGGGTGTCTCTGCTTTAATGAATGGTTGCCGGGTAGAACAGGAGGCGTGATGGAGGAATTTGCTAATTATGAATGGAGCGCTTCTCTCTGGTTGTGAACAACGCAGTATGTGTGTGTGTGTGTGGATGTGTGTGTTTGTGAGAGGGAGAGAGTCTGTGTGTGGTTTGGCGTTTTGAGTGTGTGGTTGTGTGGTAGCATACAGGCATACATCTGAGTATATGCCTTGTGGTTGTTTTAATCAAGGGGTTGCTGATTTGAATCTGCTGACTGTCTGGCGAGGAAATTAAATGTGCAATACTAATTACCACTGTACTGCTCATGAGCAAGGCATTAGATTGATCAGACGAGAATAGCACCAAGTCATTCTGTTTCAAATTAGAACAGAAGGGAACCCACATAACACTGATTTTATGAAATCAAATGTAGTAGGTAATGCAGATTTAACTGACTGCAAAGGAGGTCTCCACACTCCCTGGTAATTACGGGGTACTCTAGACTAGTTTGTGTGTCAAAGGTTTAAAGCTGCTGAGGTCACTGTGGTGGAAGTGGTGACCTGGATGTCTGCCTTTGAGCAGGAAACTGAATTTTATTCCTTATTATACATAAAAAAATATGCATTTCACTTTTAAAAACTCTAACCCAACTTCCCAAAGCTTAACTACCTCATCATCACCCTAAGCTGTTTTCACACATGAACTTCAGAGGATATCAGGAGATTAGGTTGGAGACTGTCCAAAGTTCACATTTCTCACATCTAGGAAGCAACAGGAGAGAGTTCATTTAAGTGTACCAGAAATACTCAGATTTAGATGAGACAGCTGCCTGGATGGAGTGTGCGGGAGGCAGGACACATGACTTACTCACTGCAAATTCAGTGGACTATCAGTCTAAGAAACCATAAGTTATCGACTGAGCCAGCTAAACTCTGGGGCATCTAGGGAAGCCAGTTTTCACTTCGGGCCACTCATCACTGCATTCAGAGTGCATTTTTTTTAAAAGCTCTTCACAGTTTATCTGCATGCAGCTCAAGTCTGTTCAAACATGATCAAACTGACTCCAGAAAGCTTCCTGTACCAACATTTTTGAGTCTTGCTAACAAATTCTGCACTGCATAAGAACACGTCTGCTTTGAGAGACTACTCTCACATGGTCCTGATGAATGTTCAGTTCAACTCTGTTAGACATATCCTGACATGCAGTTCCTTTAGGTAAGGTCTAGAAAAGTTCAGGGCTGTTAAATAACTGTAATTTCAATCATTTTGTCATGTGGAGTGTGCATAGGTGATGGCCCAAATGCAGGACACAGACAGGCAGAGTGCAAAACAAGAATATTTCTACAATTACAAAATTATATGTTTTATGTGGTGAAATTAAAGCTAAGTGGAAGTAAAGTTCTAGTAAACGTGTGCATTGGTTGAAAATGTCCTTTTTATTTGGAAATTATAATTCCAGTTTTGGATGAAAATGTTAAAAAGAACGTATTAGATTAATGCGCTTCCTCCTGCTGTACTCCCCATGCACATTACTCTGTAAGCCAGCCTAAGCCCGTATGATAAACAGGAGGAAATCACATTTGGTTGCTGTTTAATCTGAATTTTCTGCTATATACATTTCACCGGCAGTAGAGATTATGGCCTCTCTAAGTAAGGTATACTATATAAGCCTGACTTCTGTTTAAAAGTCTTTAAATGCGTAGCATGAGAGTAAAGCTTTAATCACTTTTCTTGTGCAGGCTTTCCACCTGTAGTGCAGCGGCAACAGATCTGACGACCTTGTTTGGAAGTTAGCAGTCTCTGCCATCACTTAAATTGACTTAAACTCTGAGGTCAACTTTTTCCACATGGATCTACTGCCTTAAAATAGACTGCTGTTTACAGCTGCAGGTTAGCTACTCACGAAACTGGGTCCCTGCGCAGGACACACACACTCACAAGACACTGCTTTATTTGGATGAAGCCGGGGTGTGCGCGTAGTGTCTACACGAGGCAGATCGGTGTCTTGTGTAAACACTGGCTGGAGGTAAAATAATACAAAGTCTGTGTAGCTGTTCGTGTGTTTGAAAGCTGCAGCGCTTTTAACTGCATTACATTACACAGCACACAGAGAGCTATAACGTAAATATTGATCACAGCTATGTGATCTTTGTTTTTGTGGAACAGAAATAAGAGGTCTTTGTGGTAAATTTACTAGGAGATTTTATGCTTCACAATAAGATCCTGGTTTGTTTTTCCAGGCGCAACCAGAGATATCGGATCAGCTCTGACCAGGATGTGCATGAGGCATCGCAGCATTGAGGCCAAACTTCGTCAGTTCACCAAGTAAGAAATGATCCTTCAAGCTCCCTTATTTCAAGTAGGAATTTGTTCCCTTCTGTAACTTTTTCCACTGATCCTAAACTGCAGCCCATCAGGATGTTTCAGAAGTCAGAAAATGCTCAACTTTGTGTGTATTTCCAAGTAAAGCTGACTTTGTTTTATGATTATGATGGGGCACATGTTTGGTGAGGTTTTCTTGACAGCAATATGGACTCCATTAGGAACATTGGTCTGTCTATCCATATTGAAGTGGCTGTAAATAAATACAGCTATGGCACACAATGCAAACCGCTCTGGAAACCTCACCAAGAGTCTGCTTTCAACCATTGTTTGCCTTTATCTTCATTTTTTTCTACTTTCTAATGACTTTTCCACAGCAAAAGCTATTACACTGATGATGATGGTAATGGCGATAATGATCTATGACTGTGGTAATGACGGGGTTTTTGATGACTGATTTATCTTAAAGCTCTTGTGTGGCTTTGTATAAAAAATGTACACATGTCGTAATAGTCATGCATTTATCTTAATATTTGAGCATGTGCATCACATGTGTATGCATGTGTGGACATGTTGTGGGAAAATGTCCAGATACTAAAATTATGAAGTAGAACAATAGGTGGAGGTGATGTATACATTACCATGTTTTCAGAAATATGTTTTGTACTTTTTGCACTGTTCTGTGGGACTTGGAGATCTGAATATTGCAGGTTTACACTAAACCAGTCATTTGTCACAATGTCACACTTAGGAACTATTTGACGAATCCCTGCTCACCGTCTCTGATACTGCCAGTGCATCTAACCTGCATTCACATATCTACTTCTTTGTCTCTCTCACAGTGCTTTGATGGAGAGTCTTATCACTCCTCTTCAGGACAAGATTGAGGACTGGAAGAAGACAGCCAACCAGCTGGATAAGGATCACGCCAAAGGTACACAGACATCCCAGATTTGCTTATTCATTCAACTTCAACATCACTAAATTCTAACCCCATATCCTCACCGCTGAAGTAGCTTTAAGTGTACTGCTTATGTACGGC
Source organism: Oreochromis niloticus (assembly GCF_001858045.2). Taxonomy (NCBI): domain Eukaryota; kingdom Metazoa; phylum Chordata; class Actinopteri; order Cichliformes; family Cichlidae; genus Oreochromis; species Oreochromis niloticus. Next base: position 36,435,486 of record NC_031965.2, read on the forward strand.
TCTAACAGAAGGGCAAATGTTTGATCAGCTAGGCTGCACCATTGCTATGCTAGCACAGGCTAGCAGTGAATAGAAAAAGCGAACTCTGCACACCATTTTAAAATGAGGTTTCAGCAGCGCTGTAGGTGGCGTGTATCCCTACCTTGATCACATTGCAGCTTCTTAGAGCTACGCTCCTCTTTACCTGCTCATCGTCACTCCTTGCAAGCTTGCACTCCAGCAGCTGGAAAAGTAATGAATGCAGATGTCCTAACTGTCAAACAGCCAAAGAATCATGTCTGAAAATGCCAAGGAAGTATTCTCATCAAGTTATCTGTTCCACTGCCAGGGTGTCAGATAGTTGACCTAAACTTTGAGGGAAAGCATGTTTGGGGCTTCTGATGTAGCCGGGACACTTCCTGTTCTGTGCACTGGTCATTCTTTACAAATGCTTTAAAAAAGACAAAGCCAGTGTTGTTAGGATAACATTGTGCCAAATACATGTTGTCTTTTCCTCATTCCATAAACCATACTACTCAGACTATGATCAGACTGAAATCTGACACCAGGAAAATTTGTCCCAAACCAAACTGTATGTTCATATGCAGGAGTCTGTCTATAGACTTTATTTTGGTACTTGACAGAACTAGCCTCTGTCGATATAAACAGGATATTTACCTATTAATATGTGTTTCCGCAGTAAACAGGTAATCCCACTTGAACATTTGCTTCCACATCATTCGGTTCTAAAACTATACCTTTGTATACAACAGTGTCTAAATGGGAGCGGGTACATTTGAAACCAAACATATTAATCAGTGTTTCGCTGATCACTTGGTGGTTTCGCTTTCTGAAAGTTAATATTGTTTCTATTTGAGTTATTATTGGAAATGCAAGACAGTATGAGTTTGCTCAGCAGCTTTTGCATTCCGTTTACTAAAACATCTCTCTCTATTCTCTGTCAAGAGTACAAGAGGTCACGTCATGAGATCAAGAAGAAATCATCTGACACCATGAAACTGCAGAAGAAGGCTCGTAAAGGTAACGATAAGCCGTCTAACAGTCAAGCTCAAGCTCATGGTTGTCACTCAGACAGTTCTTGTCCAAGTGGTATTTGTGTGTTTTATGTATTGCAGCTGCGAATATATTTAGATATCCAGTTCGTTGTTCCTACTGTTATTTATATAAACACAACATTGTAAGTGTAACGCTGCAGTTAATCACAAAAAAGAGCCATTTTGTATCTGACTGGCACTCATGATAACAGACTACGTGAGCATCATCCAAACAGTAACTTGAGTCGTTCTCAGATAAATGAATTATAAGTTTATATTGCCATCTGGTGGCATTCTGTAAAATTACAGGTCTTTTCTCATTTGTCCTGAATCGCTTTACCCAGTGAGGCAGCAGCCAATAATTGTTGGTTTCTTTCTGCTGCTGCTTCCGTTCAGTTGCCAGGCAGATTAATTTACACATGCAAGTTGTCTAAAATATATTTCAAGATAATTATTTATGATTATTGAAATTGTTGTTTTATATTTTATATAAAACATATACCCTTGAATGAGTGTTATATATACTCTTTCAAGGGTTTGTCAGAATTTAAATTTATATTTATGTAGAAAGAGACGGGGGAAAGCAAAATGCACTTTCAATTTGAAGTATCTTTAAAGTAGCCACATTTTGCTTTGATGAATGCTTTGCATGCTCATTACAGTCTCTCAGCCTGGATCATGAGGACAACTTCCAAAATGTTTTCCTACAGCTATGATGGAGCTTTTTCTTCTATATGCACAGTAACTCATGCCTGACTGTGTCAGGTGGGTTTACATTACCATATTGTAGAGGTCAGGTCCTCTGGTGTAGTATTCCACACTCTGGTAGCCTTTACCTAGCCTACAGTTGCATTGCCTCATGGGAAAAATAAGAAAACAAATTGTCGTCCAAAGCACAGGTAACTCTTGGACTTAGTTTCCTGGGGCAGTCTTTGTGAGAGTCCATCATTTTTGTCTTTACAATTATTAAACAGAAAAGCTAGTCAGTAGGTTCATATGTCATTTCTGTTTACGTAGTTAGGTGGGGTTTGCATTAGCATTTATTACTGCAGTAGTTGTATAAAGCTAGCTGTGTTTGTTGTACTGCGTTGGCACAAACACAACTAATGGACTGAAACAGAAAAAGAAAAAAGTTAACATTTTACAGGAAACAGCTATTTAACCTTTAAATTCTTTTTCTTTTCGTTTAGGGAGAAAGGCTTATAAGCACATTAGTATGTTGGAAATAGAGTAAACAGTTATTTGTAAGGCAAAAAATGCACCCATATAGAAAGCAGAAAAAAATAAAGAATTGAAAGGTTTGCTGTGAACAAACGCTTATAATGTTGGTAATGTGATAATAATAATAATGATAATGTTGATACTGGTACCTCAAAAAAGTTTGCACCATTTAAATTGGTAAGTTTTTTTTTGCTTCAAATCATATATAATCAAAATCAGTGAAAAAAGAAGCAGAATTTAAATTCAGCCTGTCTTCAGAGGTTTCCTGTGAAGCAATAATATATATTAGTATATTACTATTATTATGCAAAGCTATCATCAGTGCAAAGAGATGATAGATTTCGTTTGTATTCATAAAAAGTCATGTCATGATCACTTCAGTTTTTTCTAGCCTGATTACTTTAGGAAGTCCACACCTTCAAAAGCAACCCAGTGACTGTAAATCTGAATGCAAGTTATATGCTTAGAGATGTCATTTTCTCACATTAAACAAGGGTAATATAAGAAATTATCTTAAAACGATAGTCTGATGTCGTTGAAGGGGGTTTGTATGAGGCGCTTCACAGTAGTCAGTGCGTTACCTATTGTAGAAGTTATCACACACCTACTGCACCTACTATAACTGAAAAGTTACCAGTGTAACAGATAAGCAAAGTCCTGCTTTCAAGGGTCAGCAGCAGAATGTATTTTTAAAAAAAGTACAAAAGCATACCGAGACGTCACACTGCCCTTTCTCCTGAGTCCTCAGTCTGAACTTCTATCCATCTATGCGAGTTTAAAGCCATCAGACATTGTAGTTCACATGGCATGGGAGTTCATGTGGCTAAAATACGTTTTGATGCTGATCTCTTCCACACTGGCACAATGTTTCCACAATGTTGCATACCTGGGTGCTTCTCCAAAATGAGCCAGCTCCACTTTTGAAAACCTAAACTATCCTTTAACAACACTAGATTAACAGTGAAACTGTGCAATGTCCATTCCTGTGTCTGATAAGCCCCACCGCAGCTGATGCTTGATGATATTATTGTTTCTGGATTGAACTTTTGGTTGCAGCTGTATTATTTTGCTCTAACATTTGGCACTGTGGCTGTCTTGTGATGGCTTCCTTGTACTAACCCTAACAATGAGTTCTGCTATTTCTGCTCTCCCCGCCCCTGTCTCTCTCTCTCTCTGTTTCCTTCTCTTTCCTTACTTTGCTTCCTTTTTTGCTGTCTCCCCCTCTCACTGCTACGTCTCTCTGTCTCTCCTCCCCTCTGGTATTTGTATAGAGATGCAGGGTAAGTATCAGCCTGTCGCTCGCTGCTCTACCGCATCACATCCTTTCCTTCTTAAATTTCCAGCATTTGCCTGCAGGCAGTGATTATTACTAAATTTGAGGTCATGGAAAAGTTTTGGGGGTATATCAGGAAATTGTCTTCCATAATGAAATAGTCATGTAAGCAGACTTAAGGGGAATAGAGAGAACCTTATCAGGGCTGGATTAACCCACCACAGGGACTCCAATAATAAGCTGTAGGCTTTTGTTTAATTTAACTCGCTCTCAGTGCATAAATTGTTATTAATTAGTTATGAGTTTATGGTAATGTAATTAGCATACAATTATTTTGTCAAGTACACCGTATAAGCACATTGCAAGCTGAAATAATAAAGCCTTAAAGCTAAATTTCTATCTGAGGCCCATTACAACACAGGTGCTTTTAGGCTGGTGCCACTTTAGTTTAAACATGAAACACGTGCTGTGTGTCCTGAACTGCATCACACTCAGTCTGTTTTCTTCATTTTAATCAGCTAAGTCCTCCATTCTAGTCTGTGTGCAGAAAATGTGCAGAACAGTTTGCCCAGTGGCCAACGGAAAAACTGATATTTGTATTTGTATTTGTATTTCCTATATTTTATTCATCCTTTGGTGCCAGGGAAACCAAACAATGTTCAAAAATCTGCATGACCAGATTTGAAGATTTAAAGCTTTAAATAAACACAGACAAAATGATAAAGAACTTTCATGATCTTCTACAGAGCCGATGTGTCAGGGTCATTGTAGAAGATCATGCATTTTGATGTTGGAAGGTTTCAATCAGAAAATTTTAATTTGCCTGAAACAACTGATATTGAGATTTTTTTGTGACCGGTGATTCATGAAGTGGGGTAGCAATGTTGTTAAATGACGTTAATTTATAGGTTAAAATATACTTCTGACTTTTCTGCACAAACACAATTATTTGTAGTCTTTTTACCACAAATTGAATGTCACATTTTGAACCTCAACCTTTTGGATCACCTGAATAGTTACATACTGTGCCCAGTGGGTCATCCAGCCTCGCTTGTAATGGGCATCATTCTACTGAGCCAACAACAACATGACAGTTTCATTTATTGCACCTAAATGGTCGACTGGGGTTTAGCTTTTACTTCTCCATTGAAAATAATGAAACCTGTAACCATGACCTTTGTAAAAACTACATGAACTAGCTCCAATGCTTCCTAAACAAGTTTTGCCCCTCGTGACAGATTAGAGCTCAGCCTCTGTAGTTAGCTGTCTTGTAGTGTCACTTATAACAATGCATGATGTAACTGAACTTCTTCCTCGACTCCTGCATGACTTTTGTAGCTGTTACTATCAGCTTTGTAGTGACACTGCAGGCTTCCATCTGACTCTCATGCTACCCCTCCTCGGCTGTTATCTCCGTCATTTTGTTCCTGATTCTGCTCTTACATGCTGTAACACTACAAAGAAATATTTCATGTCTTGCTTTCCATTTACTGCATTTGATGTATTTTTATAGATAGCAGATAGAATTTCTTTTTTCAGATTACATATGCACTTATATTTAAGCTTTTATTATCAAGGTATTGCAGTATAGTTACAACAGATATGATGACATTAAATTTTTAGCAAAACTTTTAGCAAAAAGTCTTAGTTCATTAAAAAAAACATAGGAAACTGACTACAGCACATTAATATTAGAACAAATACAGAGCTAAAATAGCTTAAAAACAAACACATAAACAAAAACCATGTTGCTGCTTTTTTTGTCTTGGTCAAAATTTTAAAATCTGTACTAGCGGTTGGATGAACTCCTGCATTATGGAAAGCAAAGCTTGACAGAGAGATATCCACATTTAGTTACATTAACACTTTTCCACACCTCCATCTTTCTTTCCTTTTTCATTTTCACCCTCTGATGAAAACCTCTACCTTCCTGTGTCAGTCTCTGCTCTCTCGTTTGATAAACATCTCTCACCCACTGCTACGCCTTCTCCCACCCAGGGCGAGGGGACCTGCAGCCACAGCTCGACAGTGCCATGCAGGATGTGACCGACATGTGCCTGCTGATGGAGGAGACTGAGAAGCAGGCGGTGCGCCGTGCCCTGGTGGAGGAGAGGGGTCGCTTCTGCACCTTCATTGGTTTCCTTCAGCCAGTTGTGGTGAGGACACATATGGAGGAAATGTGGTAGACTGTAACAGCAGGAGGAAAAGATGGATAGATGAGGGCAAGCACTGTCTAAAGCAACTTTTAAAGTGCCATACAGAGAAGCGTGTTCGCTGAACAGCTCCACTGATAATTACTGTATTTGAACCCATTGTTTGACATTGCTCCATTAAAAAAAAAAACACATGTATTTAGCTACAAAACTATAAGGCTAAAATGAACAACCTTGGGCTGTACTGATGAAAGACACTTTAAAGAATAGCTTCAGTATAACATTTATCTTGCAGAAAACCATTAATTAATAAACAATGTAAAGCAAAAACATGTGAAATGAGTTGTTACTTTATGTGTCGTACTGAAACTTCAACCACATTATCTTTATAAAGACAAGAAACTAAACTGCTTTGCTTACAGTACCTAATTTACAGTTTAATTATATCACGAAAAATAATCATACATAAAAATAACTAGAGCTCTGAGTATAATTAACTGTGTTATGGTTGTTGTGGAAACTGTACACTGAGAATTTTTGGACTTTAGGGTAAAAGAAAAAGTAAAAATGTTTTCTATCTTGTTTTAAGAATGGAGAGATTGCTATGCTGGGTGAGATCACCCATCTCCAGGCCATCATCGATGACCTCACTGTGCTGACAACTGATCCGCACAAACTGCCCCCTGCCAGTGAACAGGTGAAAAGCATACGCAAACACGACATGCAGAATGCACAAAGACAGAAACAAATAGAAGACAAACCTCTGACTCCTACACGTTCTCTCAGGTGATTAAGGATCTAAAGGGGTCCGATTACAGCTGGTCCTATCAGACCCCTCCGTCATCCCCAAGCAGCTCTGGCTCACGCAAGAGCAGCATGTGCAGGTACTCACACACAAATACACTCTTATCCATACACACATAGGCAGTGTTCTCAGTATCAGAAAGAGGAGCCATCCTTGATGTTTATATGTCAGCGTGATTGTCAGTCGTTTTGTCTACATGTCAGTCTGTCATTACATTCTGTGCAGTCTGTGGGTGATAGAGCCACTCATTTAACCCCAGAAATGTTCCTTCATAATCAGGCTGTGGTGATTCTGCATAATTATAGGACTCAATTTAGATCAAACTGGACCACATATAGCTCTAACATGGCCATTAAAACATGATGACGGCCAAACACTCACTGAAAAACATTAAAATGTAAACTCTGCCAGCAAAGTAGAAAATGCTACCTGAACAGAAAGGTTGTCTGTTCAGGTAGTTGAAAGGTAGTTTAAATCCAAATGTCTGTTGAAATGAAAGGTCATTTATACATCTGATGAAGTTGGTGCTTCAACAAGCTTTTGATGATTGGGTCATCCTCAGTTTTGTAGAAGCACTGCCTTCAGACAGAACAGCACTAAATAAATGATAATAAAGAATCTAGGATTGTGGCCTTAAGATAAGTTATGACAGCCTCTCTTTTACTAGCCAAATGCATAAAAAAAACTGAATACTTTGGAAAGACTACAAACTGATTTCTATGGTTCTGTGAAGCAAACTGCATGAGTGTCAGTGCATGTGAAGCAGATTCACAGCGTTTTGCCTTCAGTGTTTACTGTGTGTATAGATGTGTGTGTGCTGGATCCTTCTAAGTTTGCACACCCTCTGTCTACCCCCTCCTGTCCTTTTCTTTCCCACTTTTCCACTCAAAACAACTGCCATTCTGTGTACTCTTTTTCACTTATCTTCTATTACTTGTGTTTGTTTGTGTGCATTCATGTGATTTGCCCTCTTTCTCTCCTGCTGGGTCTTTGCTTACCTGGTTTCTTTGCGGGTCTCTACTTTTAACTGTTCCTGGTGTGTGGCTTTACTGCATCATCGCACTGCGGGTTTTCACTAACCTAATGAACCAACGACTTGCTGTAAACTCCTCCTGATCCTTCAACCCATCATATGAACTTCCGACGCTTCCTTTAATTGTCAATCTATCACTTTCTACAACAACCAACCCCACTTCTTCTCTCTAAATTCAACCATTACTTCTCTAATCATGCTGTCTCTCCCTGATACTGCCTTCGCTCTACGCTGGGAATCATCACCTTCACATTCCTCACACCTCCATCACTCTGCTCCCTCCCTTCTCCTCTACACCTTCCTCCCCCAACAGCAGTGTAAACAGCGCCCACAGTAGTGCCTCCCGTTCGTCAGGGGGAGGTGGTAGTGGTGGTGTTGGTGGCGGAGGCTCCTTGCCCCACTCGCCCACCTCATCCTCCTCCTCCTCCTGTCGCTACCGCAGCAGCCTGCCGCACCAGCCTCCACCACCGGGGGGCATTGCTGCCCACCGCCTCAGCAGTGTCTCCTCACATGATTCGGGCTTCGTGTCCCAGGATGCCAACATCTACTCCAAGCCACCCTCACCTATGCCCTCAGACTTCACTAGTCAGGTACAGATGCCACATGGACAAATTTACATTATTTATGTGACCCGTTCAGAGTTACTGTGTTACTGTGGCTTAAATTGTTGGCTTTGAATGGCACACGCACAGCCTGAAAAAGACAATGACACAAAATTTTTGGTCTCTATTTTAGTGACACCCTGCAGCTAAACTAGACATTTCAGTATATTGGATGAGTAACTTTAAAATAACAAAGGACAAATATTTGAATAGAATTTAATTACTGGATATCCAATGAAAAAGATTATTAAGTTTCACACATGTGATTTGACCCTTGGTCTAAACTCTTATCAGTTTGTGTCACTCTTATTTCTTTCCTGGTGTAGAAATCATCCAGCTCAGCATCATCAGAGGCCTCAGAAACATGCCAGTCAGTCAGTGAATGCAGCTCCCCCACCACTGTAAGTATTCTTATTCATACCATATAACATGGACAGTCTGAAATGCAGCATAAAAAAAATTAAAGCAATAAAAGTGTGGTCCTAAAAAATTAACAAATAAAGGTCAGTGTGTGTACAAGTAGTCCTTATGAGCCAAAAGCTCAGGCTTCAGACTTTTCTAAACACTCTGTTTCTGAGAGCTTCCTCCTCTGTAACATGTCAGAGTGAGAGGATATCACTAATATGCACAGCTGTCATTGTAAACACAGACGACCCATCCTTGTGTGAAAATTAGCTTTAAGCAGTGGCTCCCAAACCTTCTCTGGCATGCTCCAATTAAAGAGCCGGAAAAAATGAATAAAAAATTAAATGAAATAAATATAAAAATTATAGTGTCAACAGACTCTTGTTTGTTTTTACCCTCAAAAAATTATTCTTAGTCAGACATAACTATTCTTCTATAAGTTTCACTTGATACTTATTGATACTTATTCATATTCATACTATGTTACATAGTGCATACATATAGTATTGAGTATATAGTGGGTCTGTGTCCCAGTAACAGGGCCCAGCACACAGTTTGTGCACTACTAACTTAAAGAGAGGGGAGCTATAATTATTAGCTTCACACGGAGGATAGAATGAGGGCCCAGTATAAGAGAAACAGGAATTATTGTGAGCTGTGGATCATACAAAGTTATTCTAGTTAACATGACATGTGTGTCCTTTAAGATTTTTACACAGTAATCATACAATCATACATCATACTTGTTGTCAATCTGTAACATCACTGTTGAGAGATTAGTTGTACCTGGCAGTGCTGGTTTATTCTTAAGTTTAGAGTTAAACTCTCAGTTTAGGGTATATTTACAAATACAGCTTAATGATTGGTGGGGAAAAAAGATAAATTAATTACTTGAAATTAAAAATTAAGCTCTGCTTCATTTAAGTTTACTTCAAGTTTCCTCATGGAGTCCAAATCAACCAGATTTCCACTGAACACCCGTCACATTCACACCTATATTACCTGTAGTGTTTTCCAGGGACAACAGGCAAGAAAAACAAAATGTAATTTCTTATAAGATTGAGCAATTTTTTAAACAGCTGTGATAATTGTGGTAGTATAAAGTCATTGTTGATACAGAATTGCAAGGTAGCGCACAACACGTGCTGTTTAAAATGAGACGTTACACTCATCAAGGTAGCAGGACATTTATAAGATTTTCAGGGATTTCCGAGAACAGTAGGAGACTTTACACCAAGTTGGACTTACCATTCAGAAATCAGAGCTGACAGTATTAAATCTCTGGGGCCTTGATGTGTTCTCCAGCAGAGAAAGCTTTTTGGTACCATCAAGCAACATCATATCAAACGCCGCCCACTTACTCACAAGAGAATAGTGAGGCAAATGTATTTGAGACACAAGGGGTTGGTTGAATTTATGCATTTTCTCCAATTTAAAAAAATGTTCATTGCAGCAATTAGCCTTGGAGAGCTCTATTTTCATAGGCACATGGGGCAAAGTTGTATCTTCCTAAGCATAAACCACCTACACATTGGTGCCAGTTGCAAAGTTGGCTTTAAGATTTACAGCCATTTGCATCTTCCCCTGCTCACCAACTCAAAATAGGCGCATGTAACGCCAGTCTTCTGTGCTTTTAATTGATGGAGGCATACCCAAATAAAGCTCTACAAAATCAGAGACTTGTTTTATTTATGTTTGGGAACTTGTCTTTTCCTCTTCCATTATACATTCTTTAGCCAGTTTGCACACCATTATATAAATCATGCTTGCAAGGCAAAATAAATATTCATTTCTGATCTTAAGCAGCATCTGTCTTCCGTACCAGCTTGCATATACTGCTTCCCTTTCACTTGTCGTGTTCACAACCATCTGTGATCCATCTCTAATTTGACTGATACACATTGTCAAGCTGGACCATGTGCCCCACTTTCACTGGTTATCTTGACAAGATTTAGCATAAGCATCACAAGGCAGACTTGCAGTCTCTCCTGTGCATTGCATGTATTGGTTATTTCTGGATGTTCTTAATTAAATCATCATGGAATCTGAGGCAGACACACTAGACACATGACATGTTCCATTAAAAACTCACGAGACAATTAAAATTTGCCTGGTCCCCTAAAAGTGATCTAAAACCATTTAGATCAGTTTCATCAGCTCATCTCACTGTACCCACATCCAGCACCTTTGGGAAAATGGTGGTGCACATGCAACAAAAGCAGAGGAACTGTGATTTCTACCTGAGCTCCTTTCATTTAAGCTCAAGAACACATAAAGACATAGATAGATAAAGTGTTAACAGTAAGCAATTATTTATGTGCTTCTGGGAAATAAGTCATGCCTGCAGCTTTAATAACAACAAACTGCACTGCATACTGTGCACGGTTAACTTAAACTGCATTTTGTTTGGTTACTTTCTTGTGAATGAAGGTATAATGAGAAGTTACTAAATCAAACAATAGCTCCTACCAATCATTTTTCTCTATCTCCGTCAGGCATGAGGTACAATTTCCACACTTTTTATCCCCAACAATGCTTCAGTTGGCTTCTCCTTGATCACTGTACAAATCCTACAAATATACAGAAATACTCGAGTATTCTGTGGTACCTGATGCAGATGTGCCACAATTCAGCAATCTGAATTTGTTGCTACAAATTCATCAACATAAACGTGTTAAATATACAGGATCTAAGTAACAATTAGAAGTAGGCTTTGTAGATGTAGAGGCTTAGTCCCACTCTAATCACACGTAACTTGGAGAGTAATTTTGATGCATTGCAGTGGTAACTAATTGTGTTTCATGAGGCCCATTTTGGTTTCAGCTGTATTGTCTATCTGTTTCGGTTTCTTAGAATTTGGTGTGTGTGCCTGTTCACATGCTTGGCTTTTGTTTTTGTGTGTGGCCCAGTGGTCCTGCAGCTGGCTGTCTCTCTCTATATATCTCTGTCTCCCTCTCTCTCACTCTTGCTTCCTGTCTGTGGCTTTTCCATTCTCTGATGACATGACTGTGTCTCTCGTCCCGCAGTTTGGCTCGTCCTTCGCTACCTTCCGCCCCGCTCTTTCTCACTCTGGCTCCACCCGGCCTCTCTCTGTCATTCTTCCTGTTCCTGCGTCCCCACCCTATAACCACCCCCCTGGATCCAGCTCCTCCTCTCCCACATCAAAGGTTCCTATGTGGAAGGTTTGTTCTCCATTCGCTTCCATTTCTTCAGTTGCACATTTTCTTCCGTTTCTGTTTAACAAGTTAATGCATAGAATTTATTTTCTTTTACTTTTCATCACCTGATTAACTCATTCATAACTACATTGCACTGCTTCATTGCAAGTGTTCATCCCCACTTGCTTTGTGTGCATTTTTTTTGGCTTCATCGGCCTCGTTGGTTTTACAGTCTACCAACTGGTAACTGACCAAAACCAAGCAGGGTCAAAGGTCATCAACATATACATGCTCAAACACTCGAAAAGGCCTCTGCTCCACACATTCTGACCTGCACACAGTCCTTGAAGTACCCATAAAGGCCCCCTCTCTCTGCACTCAGATGAAGGGCATCAAACTGCTGGATAGCAGACAAGTCATGTGTGCTAATGTTACCACCTACTTCCTGTTTATTAATTCCACTCACCTCTTCAGGACTGGTCCAAAGCAGGTCAGTATGAGCAGCCTGTGGCTGCAGCGGCAGTCCAGAGAAGAAAGGAACCTCTTGATAGGCTGAGGGAGAGCGAGGCATCACCGGGCTCCCAGGGATATGCTGGGCCATCACATCCTGATGATGGGCAGAGAGCCAGGATGACACCAGCTACCATCGCTGCCAAGGTAATAGTGAAGTTGATGATACTGAAACACGGGCTGAAGATAGCAATTTGTGAGTGCGTCTATACAAATGCATGAATATGTGTAAAGTATGGCCTATAGTAGTTATTACAGGTATTGTGGTCTGTGGGAGCAGCTCATATATCATTCACTGTGGAATACATCTGAGACAGTCAGCTAAAGACTTGACTTTGTTGTCAATTAAGAAAAAGCATATTTATGACTACAAAGGCTGTAAACACAAGTGTCCTTGTCAACATGAGATGCGGCACAGGCAAAACACTTCCAGGTTCTCAGGTGGATGCTTACAAGTGAAACAAATAACAAGTGCACAAACGCTTTTTTCTTTTTGCATTTTAGGACCAGAAACCTTTTTTTATTCTATTCAATTTGTAGATTAGAGTTTAGTTTTCAAACAGCTGGTTGCTCAAACTCCAGTGCAGTGTTTCATTGTATGTTCTCAGCATGGAGAGGAGGTTTCTCCAGCAGCCAGTGACCTGGCCATGGTGCTTACCAGGGGACTCAGCATGGAGCAGCAGAAGAGCAACAGAGACTCCCTGCAGTACTCCAGTGGATATAGCACAGAGACCACAACTCCATCCTGCTCAGAGGACACAATTCCTTCACAAGGTGAAACTCTAATCTACCACGTTCTTTATTGCAGCATTTAATCTCATTCATTTTAGAGTGCCCACATATATTACATTTTCCTGGCCACATTCATTATCTTATTTTTGTAACATTCCAGGAAAAGCAACCTGTTAAGGGAAGGTTTTTTTTAGCTGAAATATCAGTATTTACAACTTCTACATAAGTTCTACTTTACTGTATTCCTCCTACTAGCACTCCTGCCATTGAGTGTAGTTTTACCAAAATCAGATTAAATGAATCCATTTAATCATCCAGGCAGCAGCTAAAGTGTATGATGGATGTATTCTGACAGTTTCTCTGACAGCAGTTGGAAAATGACAATATAAAGATAAAATTGAAAAATATTAAATGTGCTCACTTGCTGGCTTGCTCTACCAAAACGATGTAGCTATCCCCGTGTTAATCTAATAAAGCGACCACAGAACATTGTCTTTCCTCTCCCTCTGTTTCTGGCACATCCAGTTCAATCATTTCTCTAAAATCTCATAAATACCTTTTTTGTTTTACCCTCTGCTCTCCTCATATTAGGTTCAGATTATGACTGCTACTCAGTGAATGGTGATGCCGAAGGTCCAGATGGACAGACAGAGTTTGACAAGTCCTCCACAATTCCTCGCCACTCTAATATTGCCCAGAACTACAGGCGAATGATCCAGACCAAGAGGCCAGCCAGCACAGCTGGCCTGCCACTGGTGTTCTTGGTCCAGGGGCTCATGGGATACCAGGGCAGCCTGGTGGAGCTGGTGGAGGTGGAACAGGGACTCCAGGGACTGCCACCATCCGCCGAACCCCCTCTACCAAACCTGGCGTGAGGCGCACGTTATCCAGTGCGGGGCCCATCCCCATTCGACCACCCATCGTGCCTGTCAAAACACCCACTGTCCCTGGAGACTCACATTCACCTGGTGCAGGTGGAGGGCATGCCGGTGGCGTACCTGTCCGTGTGGGCAGTGAGGAATGTGTGTTCTTCACTGGAGCTGAGGATTCACAGGGAGCGCTTGATTATGTGAAGGCATCACCAAAGCGCCTCAGCCTGCCTAACACCGCCTGGGGATCAGGGGCTGCGTTAGAGGTCTACGCTCAGCAGCATGGGGGCCTTGCAATAGGAACAGGCTCAGGCGCTGGATCAGAGGAAGATCAGATGATCGCAGCCAATCGGCACAGCCTAGTGGAGAAGATTGGCGAGTTGGTAGCTAGCGCACATGCCCTTGGTGAGGGCCAGTTTCCCTTCCCTGCCCTCCCTGATGACCCAGCCCCACCACCAACTGGCCCCACTGACACTCAGACAGGGACCGAAGGGGCAGAAGGGTCTGGTGACATGCTGACCACCATCAGGAGAGGAGTCCGTCTTCGCAAAACCGTCTCCAATGACCGCTCAGCTCCCCGTATATTGTGATCGGAGGAACAGCAGAAAGAGGATGATGCTTGTCAACCGAGAGGGAGTCAGGTGTTGGTGTGATGCAACCCAACCACCTAGTACATACACAAAAACTTAACCATGTAGGGAAAGCTATAATATAATAGAAGACGAATGAAAACAGAAACATACATAAAAAAGTTTAAAGACACCATTAGAGTAATGATATATAATATAATGATAATAATAACAATAATAATGTTAACCCATGCTGACCGTTAAAAGTTAAATGCTGAATATTGACAGGCTCCTAGCAGGCCACTATAACTAGTGTGTGTTGGACGCATGTTTGTCTTCTATACACCTTCACCCAGGGAAGGAAAGACTCGCAGGACAAAAAAAAAAACAGGTGTGATTTTTTTAAAAAGAGGCAAAGAAAGAGAGAAACACTGGGTTCTGTTCTGTTTTGCCAACTTACTCCTTTCCCTATCCTCTTCTCCAACTAACCCGACTGTCTGATCCCAGATGAAAGACTGTTGACTGAACGAGGGGCTGGTGTGGACGAGAGAGAGAGGGGACTCAGAGTGCCATGTGAGCAGCTGGATTTGAACCCAAGCTGTCTCAGCAGCAACACACTGTACTTATTAGCCCATTGAACTGAAGCTTTGGTATTAGTACGGGGAGCTAACAAGCCAGAGGGCCTCTCTGGTTCATCCTAATGTAAAAGAATCTTGAAAAAAAGGAAATATCCACTGTTGGCATTGAACCGTGCTAGTGCCCCCTTCCCCCCTCTCTCGCTCTCTGCGTAGTGAATGCGTGCATTCATGGGTGTGCATGTGGGCAAATGTAAAACGTGAGTGTGTGTCTACGTGTGACTAATTGTGTGTGTGTGTGCGAGGAGGGTGGGTAGAGCTCTGCTGCAGGACAGCTGGTTACCCAATGAGGGCAGGGCTTTTTCTCCTGTGTGTTGTGCGTGTATTTTCTTGTTTATATTGTGACGTCATTTACCTTGTTACCGCTGTACGAGAAGTTACGAGACGTACTCCAGGCGTATAGATATATTCATATATATTTTCTAGAACCAGAGAGAAAATGTTAAATCAGAAATGGAGCAATAAATGTGTTTTATTTTCTTGTTTCGAAGAAGCGGCTCGATGGAGGATTGTAGATTCTCCTTTGTCACATTCAGGCAATCATCAGGAATGCTAAATTACACATCGACTGTGAATTCATGCCTAGCCGGTTTTGGCGTGTGTCTCTCTCTGTCCCTGTCTCTTTCTGGTGAATAAAATGGATTACAAAAGTCTGGGGAAAAAAAGGAAAACTGTAAGCACTTTGATAGGGGATAGATAATATGTACAATAGCCAGTAGGTGTTGTTGTAGTCATAGTGTATGACAGGGAGTGAGAGAGTGAGCGAGATGGTATCCAGGGGGGAATTATTTAATTTGTGAAAGAAGAAGCAGAAGAAGACAGGGAGGGACAAAGAGCAAGTGAGAAAGACTGGTTGATTTGGGAGATTGGTTGAATGAGATGGGATAAGAAAGTGTGAGGGCCATACAAGCTATTGCTTGTTGTGGATCGTGAAGAGCACTGAAGTTTTTAATGCTGTGGCTGCATTGGCATTTAAAGGACTGGTCACATAATGAAAAAAAAAAAAAAAAACACAGTATAGACAGGTCAGACAACGTCTGAATAAAGCAAATCCATATTTTCCTGTCAGTTTTATTTTTCTGTCACTGAGACTTCTGCCTCATAGCATCAGAGGGGAATGTAGGTTTGATTGAGTTTCTACTGTGGAGACAGACCTTTAAAAAAAACCTAATAAAAACAGCTTTTCAGAATAAAACTTTTTCCACTGTGAGTGGAACAGTTGGAATTCGGTTTTTCTGTATTATGTTATTGTAGAGAGGCGAAAATGTCAAAAATTGAGCCAATCCAATCAAAACTATAAACGCACCTGTGGTCAAGAACAAAATCTAACACCTTTACTTGGATATTTACCACTTAATACTTAACCGGTATCAACAATTGAGGCTGTTTAGATACTGTATTTTTCACTGTCCAAATCTTCAATGACAGTTGCTTATCTAAAAAATATCGTCTCACCTGTAAATATTGTGTCTTTTTTTACATTGTGGCCACACAAAGTTAAGCCTTGAACAAAGCTGAACAATACTCTTTTGCCTTAGATTTACTCTGTATGTTGTCCTTTCTAAATAAAACAAAGATTTTAATCAAACAGTATAGCACACATAGCACAGATGTAATAAAACACTCGGAGAGACCATGTCCAGCTTGTAGCTGACAATTTTTGACATTAGTTCTTAGTTCTTTATTTTGGTAGAGAGTGAGGGATTATTGTTTGAAACTCAACAATAGCATTAAAATTGTTATTCAACAATTTGGAGGTCAACGTGTTTGTAGCCTTGACAGTTTGAGAGACTTGAAATCATTTTCAACTCTTCAAATAAGAGACAGGATGAGTTTGCCAAGTGCAGGGGGAGTAAATTTGTCAAAGTGGTTATTATGCATCAAAGTTTTCTTAGCTGCCAGCAAGTTCCTGAAAGTTTTGCCGTTGCCCAAGTCTTCGATTGAAAGTTGGACTTCTGCACAGGGTGTAAGGTGAGACTGCCTTTGAAGCTATTGAAAGCCACCATTCTCAAATCCAGTACAAGTACTGGAGGACTGTAACAAGTAATGTAATCTAACCTAAATTTTTCAGATTCTTTGGCCAGCGGGTTTTAGATTAGCTCAATCACATGCAACATAATTATTTAGCCCCACATTTATTCAGTCACCTAAAATGAATGTATTCCCAGCAGTGAGACACAACGCTGGTGTCTAAACACAAAAAGGCCGCCCCAGCACAGTTAAGCTCAGTTCATCGAAAGTGACCCAGTTCAGCTCAGGATATGGCTGTATGAAAGAAACTTTTATGAACATTAAGATGCAAGAAATGGTGAAGCTCGCTGATGACAAAGACGTGGGAATATTTTACTTTGCAAGTTGACATAGAGAGGAAAAGATGTGTGAAATGAGCATTTCACTGCCTGTTCATACAATATGTACTGTATGTGCTGTAATTGTAAAAGAGAATCAGGCGCACAGATTTGGTATAAAGGTTTGTTAGAAAATATTACATGTAATATTTAGTTGTTTTTTTTTCTTCTACAGTACTGTTTGAATGTTTTGTCTTAACTTTAATTAATGTAAAAAAAGAAAAAAAAGAAAAAACTCCAGTTGTAACACAAACTACTAAGCTGTGTAACATACGGATGTAGGACGTGTGGGCCAGAGTGAGTGTGTCCTTGTTTGGCTGTTGATCTTTAGGCTAGTGAACTCTTCATCAACATGTCTGTATGCTCTTTTAGCAGTGACCTGAACATAGCCTGTGACATCCACTCTCCTATATACTCTTTTTGTCAACGTATTGATTATTTTGCCTCGAATAGAAAATTGTTCCAGGCACATTTGTGGCTTCTTTAGAATGATTTAATATAAAGAGTTGGAGAAGAGATTTTTTTTAACATTGGCACCTTCTGCAAGCAAACAATTTTTTTGTTGAAGTTTGCAAAAGTGCATCAATTAGGGGATGTTTTAATGTTCTGTCAACAGGAAACTGTGCATTTGTTGTTACATGTGGATGCTGTGTGATGAATCTGTCTCTGAATCTTCGAAGCTGAAAGGGGGAAAAACATGTTTTGAGTGAGAAAAGTGAAAAAGAGTTTTTCCTAAACCACCTGTCAAGGTCACCATGTGCATGAATCTGTATACCTATACTGAATGTATGACATGGTGAAGGATGGCATCCAACTGTGTCTGATTTGCTTAAACTATTGCAATGTCAGAACATTGTTCTTGTACAACTGGGTGACATTTCCTCTTTAAACAACAGGAAAGCAATACAGGGGTACTGCATTTATGTGTATTCACAATCATGATCCACTGTGGGTATGATAAAGGAGAATACCATTGTTTTGTATACTAGGATACTTGCGTTGTCCATCTTAAAGTTATTCGACACTACATAGCTCTAATGGTGTTCAGATATCAGAATAAATAATGCACACTGGAGAAGAAAATAGAACAAAATGTCATCCTCATCATCGTCATTGAAAATCACCATGACTAAAAGCTGCTGTGAGGTGTCATGCACTACCAAATGGTTTAATAAGCTGCCAAACCAAAACACTGAGCCATTCAAATGATAAAACTGGGTGTTAGTGTTGGGTGGTATGTTTAATTTTCTAGGTGGTTACAATGAGTCCAACAATTGGGTACTGTAGATATATTTGCAGAATTTTGCACCAGAACCCATTTCTCCTAACTCCAAAATGGACATGGGAACCAAGACTTCCATATTAAGATTTATTTATAGTCAGTATATTTGTCTAATCACCCAACACTGCTAGATAAAAGTAATAAAACATAAGGTATTAGGAAGAATAGGAAAACTTTGGGATCCTGAAACTCAGTATGCAGCATGAAGTTACTGTAGGTGTTAACCTAATTAAGCTATGCAAGGCTTGGTCACTCAGTAGGAAAATTTACAATTTCATTAGTATTATTAATTCAGCTATCTCAAGGCACTTTATATTACATGCTATATATAATGTAAAGATTCTATTATAAGAAAAAAAAAACCTAGCAATCCAAAGATCCCTTACGAGGAGGCACTTGGCAGCAGTAGGACATTTAAAAAACTCCCTTTTAAAAGAAGAAACCTCCAACAGAACCAGGCTCCTTTTATTTAGCGTTTGTCAAGATACCCCTTCCTGTAGAGTTCTAAAAGTTTCCCAGATTTGTGAGAAGCCTAGCCAAGATTCAAGATTCAAGATGGTTTATTCTGTAAATACCATGTTTTTACATGGTATTTACAGACATACACAGGCTGAAACGAAATGATGTTGTGTTGTGCAATAATCAGCAAACAATAAAAATACAGTATAACAATCAAGCTGCAGCTTGATGCGACACTCAGCAAACTCAGGCGTAAACAATCACACTCATTCAGCTAGCAGCAGTCCTCTGACAGAGAGGGATTGAATACGATCAGTGTGTGTTAAGTCCCAGATTAATAGAAAACCTTGCCACTGAAAAACGGTCGCCATTGAACAAGGTCCTAGTCTAGCACCAGACTTAATCACTTTCTAAGAAACAGAGCCCTAGAGTCATGAAATATTCTAAAGTCCTGCAAAAGTTGCATGTTGTGGCTATGATTGTTTTCTTCTCCAGTGGGTGTGGTTTTCTGAGTATGAGAAGCTGACTTCAGTCTTCATAGCTACAGATGAGTCCCTGAGTCTGAAGATTTAAGTGCTGCATATTTGTTGAATGAAATGAAAACTAAGGAATACACTGCCAGTTATCTACAGGAAGTTATTCCTTTAATAAAGTTTTAATAATGCTCTGGAAAACAAGCACTCAAATATTATAAATAACAACTTGGGACCAGACAAGTATTCTAAAACCTCTGAGTTTTTCAAATTGAATGAGATCACAGCAGCCTAAAGGCGAGACTGCGCACAGTAAAAGGTTGAATGGTTAAGATGACTAAAAGACACAAGACTGCTATTTTCCTTTAAAATACCCAGTTTACAGCACAAGAAATATCGAACTAAAAAATGTTTTTAAAATTCTAAATTAACTGTGTAACTAACTGAACAAGCTGGAATACCTGTGCTACAGTGTCAGTTTACGAGTGTATGTGTTGTTCAGTGTGGGCCCATCTTCAAATGAAGTGGCTGCTGCAGAAAAATACAAAGGCACATAGACATACATGCATGCAGGCATGCGTGCATAGATAGAAACACTTGTGCACATATTAGAAACAGGACTAACATAAAGAACAATCTCCTCTTCTGTTAATTTCATAATTTGGCTCAGTTGATGATATTACCACAGTTTACTTTCAATTTTATATTAGCTTTCTTGTTTTCTACCAAGGTTAATGTGCGAGCTTCTTTAGTAATGCACACATTGAAATAACTTGCACAGTAGTTAAAAATACTGTTATACTTAAAATACTGCACAACAAGCCCTAAAAACTAGAAAGCTATGTACTTTTCATTGATTAGCACGAGGCTGCATAGAGTATGTGAAGGGAATAGTTTAACATTTTGGAAAATACTTAGTAGAAAGAATAATTCATAGCCACCAGATGGTAATTTTAGCGTGGCGAGGTTTGGAAGCTGTAGGAAACCCAACCCCTCCAAACATTCCACCTACGTGTATACCTGTGGTTTACTTAGTAATACACGTTTGTGTTAAATCTGAACAAACATCAATGTAAAGTATACAAAGTAAGAGGTTAACTGGCAAGTGTTGTCCCCACAGTGAATGGCTCACACTGACAAGAGAAGTAAGAAAGAAGCTCATAAATTTTCCAAAATGTTAAGCAGTTGCTTTAACTTTTAATGAAAACATGATTTTTTTTTTTTTGATTATGTAACTGGAGATGGACTGAGTTGAAAATTCCTAATATCATAATTGTCTGAACAGCCTGGAGGTATATGAAAGCTACCAGTTAGCCTTGCAAATCGTATTTCACCAAGTGGAAAAAGCAGAAGAGAACTGAATTTAAATGTTCCTCTATTCCCCGACATTTACACCTGTGTATCCCCGTCTTCTCTCTCTTTTTCCTATTGCCATTCAACTTTAATCCACTTTCCTCGATCAGTACACCCAGGGATTATGTGTGGCTGACAAATCAGAAAACAACACTTGTCATGATGGGCGCCCCATTGGCATTACTCTGTCTCTCTGTGCCTCGCAGCCCATCAAAGCTAATGAAAAATAATTTTGATGAAGTCTTTATTTTCACCATAGTCCACAGTGAATACACACTATGCTCAATTTATTATCTTTCTGTCTTTCCCTTCACCCTCTTCCCTCCCCCCTCCTTCTGTGTCTGATTACTGTATGTCAGGATGCATGTGTGGATCCAGTGTGTCATAATGGCTAATGGATGCTATCATTTTGGGACCTGGGTGTTTTGTTCAAAATGCTGGAATCATTAGGTAGGTTAAACTTTTCCCTAGCGTGCACATTAATATCTGCTGGTCTCAAGGCAAGCAGATGAATCTCTAACACTGTCTCAGTGCTAGATTACATTTTAATTAATTTTGATCAGGCTTTTTATGGCATCTTCCTGACATCACCTCAAAGGCTGTTCATGTTACTTGGTTTCTCAGTGAGCTTTTGTCAAAGAGACCATGTGAGCTTTTTAAACTAACAGTACAAGGTCAGTTAGGGAGACCACCAAAATATCATATGTAAATAATTAAAATATATTGCAGTTCAATTGTGAATTGATTTCCATTGTGGCAAGGAGTGACAAAGCATAGGAGTAAGAAAGGGTAGAATATAACAAACCTGAACAACATACAGGAAAAAGTAAAAACCCTAACTGATCTTAGGATCAAGCAAAACCACACCAACTACAGCTGTAACACCAGTTAAGCGTGCTTTTGTAACCCAAATTTAACTGAAGGTTGATTTCAAGAGGAAACAGTTCTTCTCTGATTTACTTTAAGTAGATTATACATGTTAGCTAGCTGCCTAGCAATTTGTCTTTTGCAAGCTATCATTAGCTGATGTCATCCAGACAAAAGATGGCTTAAAGCTGGTTCAGCTTCTCCAAGCAATTGTAACCCGAGTCCTTCGAATAGAAATCTGTCCACAGGCTGAGAGTCTAATTTTTAGGGAAGAATTGTTTACATCATTTAATACATGAAAAACAACAACATTGACTACTTTTAACTAAGCATTCAGTGTAGCCAATTTCACATGTTCTGTTTTTGATTGGCATGGCTCAGGAGACAACACTGTACAAAAGTCGATTTTTCTGTCAAAATTGAAATTGCTGCGCAAGTAATCAGCTTTTTTCCAACTGCTGTTTGAATTATTTCTTCTGAAGCCTTTTCACATCACTGTTATAGAGACTGGAGAAGATGCAGCAGTCAACATCCTGTCATTTTGCTGTTTCCTAGTGTGACGTAGTAAAATTAAAAGCAGATTACAACAGAAGTTCAAATTGCTTGTTGACGACTGATGATGAAACTTAAGGCACAGCCAGCTTCTCTCAGCCGGTAAACTTCATGACCCGATACATATCCGTTTCCCTGGTAACGGAGATTTATAGGCGGTTGGAAGACTTCCACTGTGAGCATTTGCTCGCAGCATGAAAACAATGTTAGAAATCTGTATGGAAATAACTTCACTTTAAATATTGTATACTTACAGTAGAAACTTACATAATATGCTACATAAGATTTAACAATGTCTTCATTTGAAATAGCTTAATCAAAATGAACATAATGTTCTTTATTGCTGACTGATCCAAGTAAGGAAACCACAATGCTGGCCATTGAAGAACAGATTGTTTTATATTTTTGATCAGACAAAAAGAAGTTTTGAGTTGCTCTATATACAACCCACTCTTTTAGCCATCTGCCCAAGTTATATTGAACTATGTACTTGTGTATGTGTGTCTGTATGAGTGTGATTATGTGTGTTGTACAAGGAGAGATGGTTAAAACCCCTACTGTTCCTCCCTTCCACCTCCCACACACAATCTGTCAGTCTTTCCTGCTGTCTAATACGGAAGGTATCCACATTAATACACACACACACACACACACACACACGCACATATACACACTGGTCTGAAGCAAACATGACTAAAGTTGATTCTCAGAAGCCACATGAGGGTACCTTGAAGTCCTCTATGAGATCCTGATGTAACACATTGCAACCTCTTGTCATACAGCCATGCAGAACAGAGTGGCCGAAGTGGCCTCCCGGTGCCACTGTCACTGCAACTAAATTGAATGTCTTGGTGTCTATACTCCAGTTCCAGTAGTGTCTCTTGCTCGCTTGCTCTCTTTCTCGACAGCCGACATCTGAACTCTCAATGAAATCTCTACAAAATTCACAGCTGAGGCATTTTCTGAGGGGCTTTTTTTTTCAAATAATAACATTGTGAGAGAGTCAACACCTGCTTCTTCTTTCTGTACAACCCAGTCTTTTAGCTCCTCTTTTTCCTCCTGAGTAGCCCTGCAGGCACTGTGGTCTTGTCTTTCTCTCTTCTTACGCCCCCTCACTTCCGCTTTTTTTTCTTTAATTTATTGTGAATTGATTTCTAAGTTTGGTTCGCCTCCGTCGCTGAAGGTGAAGATTTCTTTTCTGTCTTCCTTTTTGTAAGATTGACCCTTTTTTTGTTAACTTTAGTCACTGCTAATGTAACAAAACGCACTGTGATGATTCCAGTATTAATAAAAGTTGTACTTAAACTGTGTGCTGCTGTGTAAAACGAGTCTTTTTATTCAAGAAATATGCTCAGAATCCTAAACCATCTACAGAGTTTAGTATGCACTGTAAGAAGCGATTCAGTATGGGTCAGTGAATTGTCTGTGTGGCGTCTAAAGGCCAGTCAGAGGCAGAAAGGCTAACTGTAGTCACTGAACCAAAGAATGACACTTGTACTTTCAGTGCATGATAACACTGGTTAGGAAGAAATTCCATATCCCATTGGTATATATTTTCCACAACATTAACTTTAGGCAGATACTGTAAATAAAACGTAGTTTTTATGAAGAAAGTCCAGGTTAAGTTAGAGTTAAAATGAATTACACTCTCTCAGATGTTGTATATAGAAACATTAAATAGGAGTCTTCAGATGAGAAAAGAGTAATATGTAGTGTACAGGTCAGCACGTACATTCTGATAAAAGCTCACATTTATACAAAAACATGGCCTTTATGTGTATTGCACATGCCTTCGTTCAGGAAGAAGGCATGCCAATTATTCAAGGTCTTTCTCTCTTCTAAGCTGGAAAAGAAGTGCTCTATAGGGCCTTGCTGTCTCCAGATGAGTCTATATTCATACAAATGAGGTTCCTCTGTTTAGTGAACTCTATTAGACCCCTGTTGAGAAGGACCTCTGAAAAGAATTTGCATTAGCTATAGCTTTTAGTGACTTCACCTATTTAGTGACATGAAACCAGGACAACATTGTGAGTTTCAGGTCAATTGCCCTAATTTAGAAGATCATCATTTAGTTGGGAAAAACTGTTTACTCCTCTATGAAAAAAGCCCTCCGTAAAGCATCTTACAATTCATCACTGATTGAAGAATATAAGACCAACCACAGGTTTCTCTTCAGCACTATAGCCAGACTGACAAAAAGTCAGAGCTCTGTTGGGCAAAGCGTTCCTTAACTAATAATGACTTCATGATTTTTTTCACAAATAAAATTTTAACCATTACAGAAACAGGTACTCATAACAATCTCACAGACGTATCATCACAGCTGGACTGGCCATCGGTGGGCCGATGGTAATTTTTCATTTTTATAGGCCAATGTTGTTGCGTTTTTTTCTGCTGTTGTTGTTGTTTGTAACGTATAAACAATGAAAGGTGGTGACTGGCCAAATGCTCATGATCGACTCTGGGCTGGAAAAATTACAGCCGAGGAGGTCTGATGCCTTTTAGGTGACATGAATGAGTTGAAGAGAAGTTATGAACTGTTTCCGAGAGACAAATAACACCAGGATCCTTTTCTATGTAGCTGACAGCTGGTAACTGTGGAGGGGCGGGTCTAGCAAAGTTTTGCCAGGGGGCCAAGTAGGGCATTAACAGGGAAAGGGGGCACAAAGAAATACTTCTTTCTTATTCTCATTTAAAATGTCTAGCTTTTAATAAATAATCTTACAACCAAAGTGGTGAAATGCATAGAAATCATATACCAACAAGAAAGTGTACATCACTATCACAACAGTGTTTGTTTTCTTTCAAAGGCTTTATGGCTTTACCCATAATACCTGGTGGGCCAGTCTCTAGTCAAAATGCCTGGGCCGATTATTTGTCCCAGCCCAGCCCTGAGTATCATTATGTACAGCTACTTTAAAAACTGTTGATATTTATTTAGACTATTTTTCTCCAAGTGATCTTTCTGAGTTAACTTCAGTAATAACTTCCTCCAAACCATCAACGTGTCTTTTAGGCCCCATTGCTACAAGACTGCTTAAACAAATCCAACCAATTATTAATCCTTCAATCTTAAATATGATCAATTTATCTCTATTAATCGGCTTCAGCTTAAACCATTGTTTAAAAAGCCATCCCTTGACCCAACTGTTTTAGCTAATCTCATAAATTCTGGAAAGAGCCACCTACATGTTCATTCTTTTTCTCTGAATTTAAACCAGTTTCATTATCCCATCTTACTGATATAATAATGCAGATGAAACCAACTACGTGCCCCTTGGGTGTTTTTTTTTTTTTCTTGTCCGCCTGTCCCCTACGCCATTTCTCAGAGATGTGCTGAAGACAGATGTGCTCCAACATCCTCGCTATTGTCTATCTCAAATGGAACTGTTCCTCATTTGTTTAAACAATCTGTTGTCCATTCACTTCCAAATAAATCTGGTTTGGACCCGTCAGTTCTTGGCAATTTTAGACCAATCTCTAAGCTGCCAATTATCCTCATAATTGGTAACACACATAATATTCTGGATAAATATCAGAGCCTTCCACAGCACAGACTCTGCTCTACTGAAGGTGTTCAATGATGTGTTTTTAGCTGCTGACTCTGGAAAAAGTACAGTTTTAATTCTTTTAGACCTGAGTGCAGCATTTGACACTTTCGACCACACAATCCTATTAAACCGTCTAAAGACATGTGTCAGCATTCAAGGCGCTGCTCTAAAATAGTTTGCCTCTTACCTGGAGAGCAGATCATACTCTGTGATACTGGGTAACAAATACTCTTCCCCAGCTACACTCACTTGTGGAGTACCTCAGTGCTCTATTCTGGGCACTGTCTTATTCTCCTTATACATGCTCCCATTAGGCTCCATTTTTCAGAAACACCAAATTTCCTGTCACTCTTATGCAGATGATACACAGTTCTACCTCTCACCACATACATTGCTGGATGTCTCTGAACTTTCTCAAATTAAATCACGACAAAACTGACATTATAATTTTCAGTAAGCAGGACTCTGTTAGTCTTTTAAGAAACGACTTGGGCCCATTATCAGCTAATGTACATCCCCATGTAAAAAATCTTGGTTTCATTTTTGATTCTACCCTCAAGCTGGACAAGCAAATAAATTCAGTTGTTCGTTGCAGTTTTTTCCAACTCAGGAGCATTTCTAAACTCAAAAATATCCTGTCATCTAAAGACCTGGAAACTGTTATCCATGCTTTCATATCATCATTGTCTTGACTACTGAACTCTCTATTTAGGCATCTGTCACTCAAGCCTGTCCCGCCTGCAACTTGTCCAAAATGCAGCCGCAAGGCTCCTGACGGGTACCAGAAGGAGGGAGAGTATTACTTTGATACTCGCATCTCTACATTGGCTGCCAGTTAAATACAAAATTGATTTTAAGGTTTTATTATTTGTTTTTAAAGCTCTCCATGGTTTGGCTCCAGGTTACATTTCAGATCTTCTTAGCCTGCACCTACCCAGTCGAACTCTGCGCTCCTCCAGTCAGATGCTTTTATTAGTTCCACGCTCCCAGTTCAAATCTAGAGGTGCCAGGGCTTTCTCCATTGCCGCCCCGAGACTCTGGAACAGTCTTCCCCCTATTATAAAATCCTCTTCATCCTTGGAAGTCTTCAAATCAAATCTGAAGGCCTACCTATTTTCCAAGGCTTTCAGATCTCTCTGACACCTCTTTTATTCTGTTTGAGCTATTCTGGTCTTTTATCTCATTGGATGATGTTTACATGTGTATACACGTATACATGTATGGTATGTTCACGTATGTGTGCTTGTGTGTGAATGTGTACATTTTTGTATATGTATGTGCATATTTGCATGTACACATACATATTTACGAACATATGTGGTTGTCTTACAATGTTTTCTATAATGTTTTCATCTTATCTATTTTAATTCTTTTTATTATATTATCCCTCTGTTCAGCACTTTGGCACTTCGACACTTGATGTCTTTTAAATGTGCTATATAAATAAAGATGACTTGACTTGACTTGACTTGAAAGAGTAAAACAACTAACTGATTGTCTGGAGCGGAATGTTTCAGTCAGGTTTCAGAGCTCATCACATTTAGTGAAGGTTACAAATGATCTTCTTGTGTCTTCTGACAGTGGACTCATCTGTAGTCAGGGCTCTAGAGTGCGACCAAATTTCTCAATGGTGCGACTAAAAAAAATCCTAGGCCGCGACCAGCTGTTCGAGTTAAAAAAAAAAAAAAAAAAAAAAGTCTCCACAACACTGGAAGTCTCCGTGTGGTCGACAACAGACACACATTATGCCCCTATCGTGGTCTAAACCAATCAGAGATAGTCAGGGGTGGGACCTCTCTGATTGGCCGTGGTCCAGATAGTCCTGTAGTCCTACGCGTGTGTACGTTTGAAAGTACAGGTGGATAGAGAGAGAGGTGAGTAGCTTGAATAAAGCGATATCGATTCATTAAATCCTGAATCGACTTTTAAATATAAATGTATTTTGCCAGAAACGCCAGAATCTCAGGTTAAAGTTCACAAAACTATTTCAAAAACCACCAAACAGCTAAAGGAGCAAATGAGAGCAGGTAAACGGATTGTGCACAAAGACGTAAACACAGAGCGGACCCGACGCATCAGAATCAGCTTTCTCTTTCTCGGCTTTCAGCCCGGACGGCATGTCTGTGTACGTGCTGCCGGGTGAGAAAGCTCACAGATTCTGATGCGTCGGCGGGTCTGCGCTTTGTTTTTACGTCTTTTTTGCACTAGATTCTGAGCTGCAGGTTTTATCTCTCTCCAACCAAAATTCACTGAACCAACAGCAAAAGAAGATCCAAACTACGCTTCACATTTGATAAACATCGTTATGAATTCCGTCTTACTTTTGCTGTTTTTCTACGTGTCTACGTTGTTCACAGCGCTGTCGGCCACTGTCTTTTTTTTTTTTTGGTACTTAAATGACCTTGGACAAGAAAGCCTAATTTCTGCTGTTCAATACGGAAGAAATGTAAACTTTTTAAAATTATGCAAAATTGCAAATTATTTTTAAGGTTATCTGCTATAAAAAGCCAGGCCAGGAAAATCTCCTTCATGTCTTTCTGTGTTTTAGCCTCAGTTACTTTGACACAAAGGCATCTGCTGTGATGCTACATCTCTGATGAAGTCTCACATGTATCAGTACTAATAAATGATCAGAATTATAATATTTCTGACTGTCTGAGGCAAAATTGAATCGAATCGAATGGACTATAGAAATCAGTGATGATACCCAACCTTAGTGAGTGGCCTAGGCCCGACAGAAGTGGATGTAGCTGTGGGTAATAAGAAAAGATGAAAAGAACTATTGATAACTTTTTCGTTAAGTTAAGGCCTGATCCGTCTGAAATTCATAGCCAGTGCTCTGACACGGAGCAGTGTATCCAGAAAACACATTATATTCTGCGATAAATGCACTGCCAAAGTGTCCCCTCTCCCCACTGCCTTTCAGTGGCAGGCAGCAGCAAACAGGTCGTCAGAAGAGGCCGAGATGATGATTAAGTTTAACATTGTCTACAGTATTACCAAAGAGTGCCAAAGCACTTTAAGCACAAGCACTTTTTCAGGAACTTATCTTTCTTGTAGAACTGTGCTCCAAATAAAGAACTTTGTGTTGACAAGATGGTTAGTTAATCATTTACATATTGATATTGTCTGTATGTACAGCAACCCCCCCCCCAAAAAAGTGCACATGTAAAACTGCGGTGTTAAGTGCAGGGAGTACTGCAGGGAGCACCACAAGGACCTGGCATCAGAGACCAAGATGCTGCTGATCCAGAGAGAGCTGCCAAAACATAACACAACTGAACCTGTCTGGATTGGTTTGTGCTTCTTGTCCAGAGACTGGGTGCGCCTAACTTTTCTGCTGGTGTGCCTAAGAAAAAAAGTTAGGTGCACCATTGCAACCATGCCAAAAAGTTAGTCTAGAGCCCTGGTAGTCCTCTGTTTGTAGGCATAACTGTAGGTATTAAATGTAGGTATTAAATGTATTAAGGTGGTTTGAATCATATATATGTCCAATTTTTACCTCTATGCAAATGATACCCAACTTTATCTTTCCATTAAGACAGATAGCATATACCAGTTAGTTAAACTACAGGAATGTCTTAAAGACAAAAAGACCTGGATGATCTCTAATTTCCAACTTCCAAATTCAATTTAAAGAGGGTTAATATATAAAATATTAAACAACTATGTAGGACTGGTTTCATTGTGCAATATCTCTAAGATTACAAACATCTTGTCTCAGAGTGACACTGAAAAACTAGTTCATGCATTTATTACTTCAAGGCTTGACAACTGTAATTAGTTATTATCAGGATGTCCTAAAACCTCCATGAAAAGCCGTCAGTTGATGCAAAATCCTGTACTGATAGAAACACCCCTCTCATTTTAATGACCTTATAGTATCATGTCACCCCTTTAGAGCACTTCGCTTTCAGACTTACTTGTGGGTCCTAGAGTATTTAAAAGTAGAATGGGAGCCAGAGCCATCATCCTTCAGGCCTCTCTTCTGTGGAACCAGCTCAAAGCTCTACCTTTAAGATGAGGTTTCAAACTTTACTTCCTTAGAACCTTCTAAGGAACTTAATGGGGATGTGGCAAACAACTCTAGAGGCCAACGTCAAGCCAATAGCACAAGTCACCATCAAGCGTGGGATCTACCAAGGAGACGCTTTGTCCCCACTGCTCTTCTGCACAGGCCTGAACCCCCTCAGTGAGATAACTGACTGGCTGCAGATACCGACTACAGAATGGATCAATGGTCAGCAGCGTCCTCTACATGGATGACATCAAGCTGTATGCCAGGAGTGAATGAGACATCAATTCACAACACTAGGATCTATAGCAACAAGATTTGAATGTCATTCAGACTGGAGAAGTGTAGTCGGATAGCAACAAAGAGACAGAAGGTAGTAACTGAGGGGATCACACTACTAGAAGGCAACATTGCAGATATTGAGGTACCTGTGAATCCCACAGGCAAATGGGAACCACCAAGAGGCTGCTACGAAAGCTGAAACCAAATACAGAACCAGCAGAGAGTAAGGCAAGTCTTCAGGAATCAGCTGAATGAAAAGAACAAAATCTGAGCAACCTATGCCCTTCTGGTTATCAGATAGCCTACTTGGACAATAAACCAAGCCAAGATCCTGTGGGACTTGCAGAAAATTCCGGTGATGGCTAACCAACTGGACATAACAGTGCTGGACAAGGAGAAGAAGATGGTCATAGTGATAGATGTAGCCATACTGAGTGATAACAACTTCAGGAACATGGAACACGAGATGCTCAAGAAATACAAGGGCTGAGAGAAGAGCTTGAGAAGATGTGGAGGGTGAAGGCAAGAGTGGTCCCAGTGGTAATTGGAGCACTTGGAGCCTCTGGTGGAGGACCCAAACTTGAAGAATAAAGACTGCGCGCAGGCGGAGAGGGGAATTGAATATATTATATAACTATGAATGAGATATTGTCCATGAATGAGAGCATATAGCACACTGAGGCAGAAATGAAAAATGAAAAAATAAATTTAAAATCTAATTGGATGGCTAAAGAATTTCTCAAAACCCACATACACCTTGCGAAGCTTAGCCTTCAGCTGCTCTTAAGCTGGGTGCTTTGAAAATCTTTTGTTTGTCGAGAATCAAAAGGGCTTCATCTGAGAAACTATACTGTGAAATACCCAATCATAACCTTTGTGGTTATGAACAAATCATGAACACTTCACTATGCCTTAAAGATCCTTACCATTCTTTAATTAACAACACATTTTGAAGTAGCCAGTATCTAGTCATTCAGTAACTAACAAGAGTTAATTTATCATCTCATAGTCTATTTTGAAACTCAAAGGATAGTGAAACACGAATGTTGGACAAGAAAAATTTGTATGATTAACAGTGAAAATAAATAATGATTAAAACCATGGCTAAGAGTGTTAGAAAATGCCTATAGGGTTTTATTCTGAAGCACAGACATTGATTACTTGGCCAGAATTAGAGAAACTAAACCCCATCCTGATTACACCTTAGTGAAAATTGCAGTTGCTAATGCTGAGTTTGCAGTTTCCACTTTAATTCAGATTTTTCCAGGTCATTGCTCCTGACAAAGTGTTATAGATCACTCATGAGGCTGGAAATGAAGTGAAAGAAATTAGATGTATTCTACTGCGTGCTGGTAGGGGGCAGCCAAGACCTTTAACTCTCAAATGCAGAAATTGGTCTGAAGCAGACAGAGCAGTGATAGTACATGCTTACTGTACACACATGTAAATATGTTAAACAACATGAGTTGTTCAGGAATATGTCACACAGACTGGCTATTTTTTTTCCTTCGGGATGCACAGGACATCCTCAGATGGCTTAAATTTCTGAGACAAACTGTGGCAAGGTGCTCTAAAATGAATCAAATTAATTTTCCTGTGAATACAGTTAAAGCATCAATAACTTCTTTCTTTCTTTTCAAGCTTGAAATGGCCAAAAACACTTTTCATTTGCCTCCATTATCGTTTCTGGAGATTTATGTTCCATTTCTAACAATAGCTGCTGGTGGTGGCAATGGTCTGCTGGTTAACTGAACTAAATCTTGTCAGCTGGTTTTGATTAAAGCACTTGATAGGGCAAGGACAGACGTCTTTTACTTAACACCTACTCCCCATTGCCAGCATGGAACCACACATAGAACTTTAATTAAAAATAAGTGGGGCACAATTAATCTGAGGGAGGCAAGCTTCATTCAAACGCACAGCAGCTTGAGACTGTAAGCCCGTTATACTGCCTTTTGTGTGTGTGCGTGTGTCCATGGGTGCATGCGCTCTTAGCTGAAGTGAAGTGAATGTGTCTCTACTCTGCTCTTCTCTTCTCATACTGGGACTCTAATTAAATGTTTAAATCGTGTGGCTCAGTGTTAGCAGCACTAATAGTGAATTGCTGCATGACATATTGAAAAGACTCACGTATTGTCATGATTTTATTCATAGAGAAATAGCACAGACACTGCAGGATAAGTATATCAGCAACTAATTTTACTATTACTTTTAAACTTTGCTTTTTAAATTAGTTTTCCTGCACTATCAAACAGTCCACCCAGTGAGTGCACATTTCTGTCTACCTAAGAATGTGTGCTTTTGCCTTCATATCCAAATAAACTAAAGTAACATTCAAAGCATGCCATGCTTTTTATGTTTTTTACTTTGTGCAAGGTTTATAGAGAGATAGTTTCACATTCAGGGTAACCTGACCCGTACTGTGAAAAAATATCCCAAAGGTAACAATAACCTGAACTGTTTGTTATAAGTACAAAAAAGAGAGTACAACATTATAAAGTGTATGTATGCATCTTTATAGTAACTGTGCTTAGAAAGTATGGTTTATGCACATGCATAGAAGTCTACAAGACTTGTTTTTTTTTACAATTAGTCTACATAATCCACAGTGACAAAGTGAAAAAAACACTTTGTCAAAATCTGAAATCTTTAACCTCCTAGGACCTGGCGTCCACATATGTGGACGTCACATTTTGGGTTATTTAGACCAAAATACTCAATTTTGCTCTACATGGGCCTGATATCCACTTACAAGGACTTTATACTGCTACTGTTCTATCAAAATTTTAAATTATTATCCTCATATGTGGCTCTTATTTTTCTTAAAAACAAAAATAAGGTGAAAAAAAAAATCTGGCAATTTTTTATTTTTATATTCATCGGGTCCCAATATGCCCAAATATCAAAGAGAAATTGCAAATGCATGCCATGGAAGAGTTCGGGTCTTAGGAGGTTAATTTACAAATGTATCAGATCCTTTGCTGTGGCTCCAAATTGTGGTCAGGTGCGTTCTATTTGCTTTAATAAGATGTGCCTAGATCTTGATTGGAACCCACCTGTGGTGAACTGAACAGACAGGACATTGTTTAGAAAGGCACAAACTAGTTTATATAAGGCCAAACATCTGAAACTGTATATCAGGGCATAAAAACCCAAAACTTCCACAGTAAAATTGATGATGTCAAGCGTAAAGTCTCTCAAACCAAGTAACCAGAATTGTAGTACCTTGGTCACGGTAGTGACATGGACCAAATAGTAACTTTAACAGGGCTTGAAAAATTCTTTTAGAGATAAGAGAACCCATCAAAAGGACAACCACCTCAGCAGTGCTCCATCATTGAGGCTTTTGGGTAAATGATGAGGGAAAAGTTTTTCTCTGTCAAAAAGAGAAATATTTAGGCTCAACTCCAAAAGCCAGGCACTTTCACTAGTTTGTTGCCCAGTGATCTGGTTCCTAACCAAACCAGTGGTCGTGGACAGTGTCATACTATGGAGTTTCTGGAAGAGTGGTCAAAATTGAAGGGGAAATTATTATAGCCAAACACAGGGAGTTTTTGAAACAAGCTGTCACAAGAATGTTTGTTTCAGTATGACATACTGGAAGTACCTGACTAGCATTGAGTGGTTTAACCAAAACACAGACATAAAGCCTATAGAATGTCTCTGGAGGGACCTAAAATGGCAGTTCAGATGTTCCACATCCAATCTAATTAAGCTTCACTGGATCTGCCAGGAAGGAGATAAACTGTTCAGGTGTGCAAAAGTTGTACTGTGGAAACATACAGAACACCAAGCAAAGTACAAGTATAAGGACTTCATATCTTTTATTATTTTGTAGATGTTAGCATTTGATTGAACAGGTATTCAGAAAAAACTGCCCTAATTACTTGATTACAGAAGGGGAACAAGAAAGCCAAGAACAACATGGAGGCTTCTTAGAGAGGCACTTGAAGAATCCATGTCTAACGAAATGCTTGGAAAAACAACCATGCCTTTAACTCCAGCAAGCCATCTCCTCAGGTCTCTTGAAAAGTCTGTTAGACAGCTGCAGCTCATGAACAAAAACACTGCAAGAGTTCTGACATAGACCACAAAGGCTGAAAACAAGCCTCCAGTTGTGCTCTCAGTGTCACTGAACTGGTTTTAAAATAGTCCTGCTCATTTACACACTGGTTTAGAGTAAAAATACATGCCATAGTTTCTTTCCCATATTTCCAACCCCAAAATTGTTGAGAATGTTTTGTTTTCCTCTCAGACAAAACATGGTGAATAAGAAATTATTGACTCTTGCTATTTTTAAACTGAGACAGAAATATATTATGTCTGCTGCAATATTTCCTACTGTGGGCACATGAATGTCATGGATTAATGAAAGGAGTGTGTGAAATATGTATATAGTGGTTAAGGAAGTGTGAATGTGATGGCCATTTTATCTTGAAGAAACAAATCCCTCCATTTCACAAAACACACAATGACATTGTGGGTGAAGCTGAAGACAACCATTCTTTCTTCTTGAATGATTATAGTGCTGTAGTGGTTTTCTGCAGCATAAGAAACTTGTAACATGAAGTCTTTAACTTGACTCAGCTCGGTCTTTAGGGATTTCCATTAGGTGGTAGTACCTGTTACCGGGTATTTCTAGTACCTGCTCAGTAAGGTTTCCAAGTCACTCTCAAAATGTGACATGTACAGATTGCATGTCAGGGCCTGTGCACTCAATGGCATCACTCAATGAGTCATGAGAGTGACTCCTTAATAAAATCAACAGCACCGATGTTGAATGACACATTGGTGTCACAGATCAGATTGAAAGGTTTGGCAAACTACAAATGTACGATGACCCAGAATGAATTGAACTTGCCAAAGGCTTCCATGAAGCTACGAGATTGTGATGTGAAGGGGGCTCGTCCGGGATTTGAACCCGGGACCTCTCGCACCCTAAGCGAGAATCATACGCCTAGACCAACGAGCCACAGAAAGCCTGCACTCACGTCTGGAACTCTGAAAGTATAGAATTAAATCGGCCTTCAAATTCAAGCAAGAACGTTTTTAAGCCCTCTTCACTATCCATTTTTTAAAATGTCAGGCCTTTAGTACTAACAAGCTCCAACAGGGATGATTCCAGAGAGACTGCACACAATGAATGAGAAAAAAAGGGTTCCCAGTCATCCAGGTCATGGTAGTCTGATGAGCTTTGATAGAAAGCAGCTGGAATTCTCTAAGTTTCTTGAAGACCTTTCACCTCTCATCTGAGAACTGTCGTTAGTTCTAACACTAGGTGGTGCAGAGTCCAAGGCATTGAAACCCCATAGGGGGTTGTCCTTACTATGGTCGTTGACCAACTATGAAACATATCACATGAGCCAAGGTGTGAAAAAAGGCCTGGGTAATTATCAGCAGAGGTTTCGGGTGAAACCATTGTGAGACCGTGACATATGTAGTTTCACTTCTTTACAATAACATTGAAAGGCCTCGATTTCAATCAGACCTTGTGAGCTCTAATAGCCCTTTTCCACAAGCACCTACCTGGCTTGGCTTAACTTGACTCAGCTCGGTCTTTAGGGTTTTCCATTAGGTGGTAGTACCTGTTACCGGGTATTTCTAGTACCTGCTTGTAACGCGGTAAAGGACCAGGGCGCCTGACTGCAGCTTCATAGACAATGAGCTATCAGAAGTGGTTTCGACTATGGAGCCTGACTGTGTGAATAAAACACAGGAAACCAAAATAGAGCTCAAAAAAAATATATATATATTATGTATGTTATGAGAAATATGTAGACAGATGTACAAAAAAAGAAAAAATATATGCATATATATCGCAAACAAAAAATAATGTTGACAATACAAAACAGCTTATTAAGTTCCAAAAGGAAGTGGGATGAGGTTTAGTCCAGTATAAGATCAGTTTAGTTTCATTGACCTGTGATAGGTCATGTGGAAACAGTTCAGTTTAGTCCAAAGGTTCGCAAGTCTTACCGCAATGCAGCGGTGGTCGGGTGGCTCGCCATCCCACGCTGATCAGGGCTGATCGCGGGAGAAAAAAACCTGACCGTTGAGTCGATTGTGAGGTGGTGTAAAGATGAATGAATCGGCCGGGTTATTGCACGCTGTCAACTAGTATGTAGTGTAAAATTTGTCAATATCTGACAAGTACACCAACCACAGGAACAACAGCAGCCAGAGGAGCAGGGAACATGCAGCTGATTGACCCGGAACTTATACGGGGTTCATTCCCGCCACAATAAAGGGACTGGCGGAAGTGGGGTCAAAAGTTACCGTGGTTACACTCTCCCCCCCTAATCCCATGGACGTCCTCGTACATGGACTAGGCTGGCAGCGAATGACTGGTTGGCTGAGGTATGAAGGCGTCGTCTCCTCTTCTTCATCGTCTTGAAGAGCAAAGGAGAAGACAGAACTTAACCCATGCACAAAGGTCTGAACGCTCTTTAACAGAGGCTTACCAGGCTTGATGTACTACAGCCGATCAGGAGGATTCCTGGCATGGGTTGAATGCCTCAAGGGTGGTTCTGCCTCAGGACTCAGAGGCTCTGATTCAGTAGGTGAGTGTTGTGACAAGTTATTGCTGGATGCTTCTGGAGTAACTGGATCAGAAGATAGACTTTCTTCATAGTGAGAATTTTCTGTACGATCAACTGGCTCAACGCCAGCTTCCAAAGTTTCGTTATCAATAACTTGTTCCTCTTCAACAGGTACAGGTAGAGGTTTCTCTGAAAGAATAGCGTTCTCTTCCTCTGTAGCCAATACTACAGGGACATCTGGCTGGTTGATAACTGGAACAGGTTGTGGAGTATTGGGTAAGTCAATGGTTGTTGTGAAGGTGACAGGCTCAGCAGAGAAAGGAACAAGTAGGTATGAGATGAGTTCCTCTTCATCATTGTCATCATCATCAGCATGTACAAGAGACACAGGTAAGACAGGCATTTCTCTCTTTTGCTTAGTAAGCATTTCCTTTTGAGAAGGTGGTAAATACCCACAGGGCAGTAGGAGGTCTCGATGTAAAGTTCTCAGGGGCTTCTCTTGGCCTTCGGGTCGAACTGTATACACAGGAAGATTGCCAGCTTTCTTCACTACAATGTACACCAATGACTCCCATTTATCTGCAAGCTTGTGTTTGCCTCTTACCCGCACGTTCCTCACAAGAACTCTGTCTCCAACATTCAGCTGTGACGCAGTGACATTTTTATCAAATCTGGTTTTGTTACGTTTCATCACCTTTTCCGAGTTTTCGATGGCCAGCTTGTAACTTTCTTCCAGGTGGGACTTCCTTCTTTGGCAAGTGGTAGTCCAAAGGCTAAGTCCACCGGTAAGCGAGGTTGGCGGCCAAACATAAGCTCATATGGTGAGAAACCAGTAACATCATTTCTTGTGCAATTGTATGCATGCACCAGGGGTTTTACGAAATCTTTCCAATGAGATTTCTGTTGAGCTGTCAGTGTTCCTAGCATATCCAGTAATGTTCAGTTAAACCGTTCAACAGGATTGCTTCTTGGATGGTATGGAGTGGTCCTTATTTTGTGGATCCCAGCCATCTCACAAAACTCTCGGATGATTCTGGATTCAAAGTCAGGGCCTTGGTCACTGTGCAAACGTTCTGGGATACCATAATGCACAAGAAAGTTGTCCCATAAACATTTGGCAACAGTCCTGGCTTTCTGGTTTGGTGTTGGCACAGCAATAGCATATTTTGTGAAATGGTCGGTTATGACAAGTATGTCTTTGACTCCACGATCTGGTTCCACAGAGAGAAAGTCCATACACACCAGTTCCATGGGATGAGAGGTTTTGATATTGACCAGAGGTGCGGCTCGTTCAGACGGAGATTTGCGTCTCACGCATCTTTCGCAGTGTCTTATTTTATTGACCACATCACTAGTCATCTTAGGCCAATAAAACCGGGAACGGACCAAGTCCAGCGTTCTGTCAATTCCCATGTGACCCATTTGATCATGAAGTTGGTGTAGTACAACTGGTCGATATTCCTCAGGTAGCACTAGCTGGAATGTGAAGTCACCTCCCACTTGTCTCTTCCTGACGAGAAGGGTGTTATGGAGCTCCAGTTTATTTACTTCTCGTAGTAATAGAGGTAGCTCGGGAAGTTCTTCCCTCAGCAATGGCGGTGGTGACTCTCCTCGCTCAACCTGAGCTATGACATGCCGAATGACAGGGTCAAGGCGTTGTTTGGCTGCAAGGTCAGCTGTTGAGATTTGGGGGAGTACCATGGAGGCGAACTGGATGTCGTCCGTGAAACTGTCAGGCAGACTGTTGACATTGACAGACATGGATAACACCAGAGCAAGATCAGGATCAGTGCTTGAACTGTACACCAGATGACGGTCACAAACTGCTTTGATGGTATGCTGGTTAATAGAAACATAATCTGGTTCATTGAGATGTTGCCGTGCAAATTTCCAGATTCGCTCACGTTCTTTCCGGGACAGAGGATCATCAGACAGTTCACCATGAGGTCGCCGAGACAAACCATCAGCATCAGAGTTCTGCTTTCCAGCTCTGTAAATTAATTTGAAAGTGAAAGTGGACAAAGCTGAAAGCCATCTGTAACCGGTAGCGTCAAGTTTTGCTGATGATAAGAGGTATGTTAATGGGTTGCTGTCTGTCACAACTGTAAACTGAGCACCATAAAGATAGTCGTGGAATTTTTCAGTCACTGCCCATTTCAAAGCAAGAAACTCCAATTTGTGGGCGGGATACTTTGACTCACTCCGGGAAAGACCTCTGCTGGCATATGCTACCACTCGGTTTTTCCCATCCTGCTCTTGATACAGCACCGCACCAAGACCTGTGGCACTGGCATCAGTGTGGAGTGTGTATGGTTTTCTGGGATCAGCAAATGCCAGAACTGGGGCGGAAGTAAGTTTGTCAATTATGGACTCAAAAGCTTGTTGACACATTTGCGTCCATCGTCCTCCAAATGGCTCTTTGGGGTTGAGGTAATTCTCTGGCTTTACAGTTGGTCTGAGTTTCTTCTGGGAAGGTGGATAACCAGCAGTGAGATTGTGCAACGGCTTGACAATGGCTGAATATCCCTGGACAAAACGTCTGTAGTACCCAGCAAAACCAAGGAAAGATCTTAATTCCTTTAGGTTTTTCGGCACTGGCCAAGAAGTGAGTGTAGAAATCTTGTCCGGATCAGTTTCAACACCAGCCTGGGACACTACATGGCCCAGATATTTCACAAATGTCTGGAAGAACATGCATTTCTCAAGTGAAAACTTCAAGCCAAAATCTTTGAGTCTGGTGAGAACTTTCATCAGGCGAGTTTCATGTTCCTCAAGAGTTGGTGCAAAAACAATGAGATCGTCAATGAAAACCAGGACTTCTTTTAGATTTAATTCTCCCATGCATTTTTCCATCAGCCGTTGGAATGTGCTTGGTGCATTGGTAATCCCCTGTGGCATCCGATTAAATTCCCAAAATCCTAATGGGCAGACAAAGGCAGTCTTTGCTTTATCCTTCTCCTCCATTTCAATTTGGTAGTATCCCGACTTGAGGTCTAGCACCATGAACCACTTGGATCCTGCAAGTGCAGAGAAGGTGTCTTCCAGTTTAGGCAGAGCATAAGCATCTTTGATTGTTTGCAGATTGACTTTGCGGTAGTCAATACAAAGACGTACACTGCCGTTCTTTTTGCGCCCAACCACAATTGGAGAGGCAAATGGTGAGTCGGATTCTCTGATAACTCCGGAGTCAAGAAGTTCTTGCAGGTGTTTCCTTACAGCATCAAGATCTTGAGGGTGAATTGGTCGTGGTCTTTGCTTGAAAGGGGTTGGATCAGACAATTTGATTTGGTGTTTAACTTTGTCGGTCCTGCCGAAATCCAGATCGTGTTTGGCAAATACTTCAGGAATACTGTTGAGCTTTTGAACAATGCGTTCTTTCCAGTCTGGAGTTAAAGGGGAATCTCCAAAGTTGTATTGTGGTTGAGATGGAGGTAACGACTCTGTAGACTGGTCTGAATAATGGATGTGTTGCTCTTTGGAAATGACTTCCTGGAAGGAACTGATTTCTGCAATAATGGCTCGAGCTGGAATGTGGATTTCATGGTCAGACTCATTACTCACTACAACAGGCAGAAAACATGGCCGACGTTGAGGTAAGTCCACAAGGCAGGTTTTTACTAGGAGTCCACCAGGCAGAGAACTGGAGGTGGGGTGTTCCAGAATAACTGCTTTTTCACCTTGGAATAGCCTTGTGACCAGGCATCCCTCAAGGACAGTGGTTTGGCCGGCAGTAATGGTATGTGGTTGGTCTGACTTCAAGATTACAAGAGCATACTGGTCATTCGAATTCTGGACATGGCGACACTGGAGGATTTTATAAACTGCAATGTAACCGGAACCAGTTGGCAGGAATGACTGCTCAGAGTGGGTATCACAGTGTTTGCTGTACTCAACATCAAGAGTGTTGGTACCAACAAGTATCATTGGGTATGATTGCTGGACGTCAGGCACGACAAGAGCAAGTGTATCAACATTAATGGATGAACCAAGAAAATCAGCTGGGAACGTCATGTTCTCCTCCAATTTCCTCAAACTTAACAGTAATAAAACTGAAGTTTTACTTGTTGGTACACCATCTATCTTAACCAAATCCCACAGTTTCTCCATTAACATTGAAAACTCTCCCACCCTTCCCTCCCCTCAGGTTAAGAGTCTGGGTGTCATACTTGATAATACTCTTTCATTCCAGTCTCACATTAATTACATAACCCGGTCTGCTTACTTCCATTTACGTAATATTAACCGACTCCGTCCCTTCCTTACCCCCCATGCTGCTGCCATCCTTGTCCATAGTCTTATTACATCCCGTATTGATTACTGTAATTCCCTCCTATTTGGTCTCCCTAAACGGTCCCTCCATAAACTCCAACTTCTTCAAAATTCTGCAGCTCGGGTCATAACCCGTACTCCGTTAAGTGCTCATATTACCCCAGTTCTTCAGCAGCTTCACTGGTTGCCCATAGAAGCCAGGATAAATTTTAAAATCTTACTTCTTACATACAAGTGTATCCATAAATCTGCTCC
Source organism: Oreochromis niloticus (assembly GCF_001858045.2). NCBI lineage: Eukaryota > Metazoa > Chordata > Actinopteri > Cichliformes > Cichlidae > Oreochromis > Oreochromis niloticus. The sequence continues at coordinate 36,476,730 of NC_031965.2, forward strand.
TTCATATTTGTGTGACCTGCTCCATATCACCACTGTTTCCCGCTCTCTCAGATCATCATCTGCTATTCAACTTACTGTTCCGTCCTCACACCTTATTACTATGGGGAACAGAGCTTTCAGTCGCTCTGCTCCCCGGCTCTGGAACTCTCTTCCTCCTGCACTAAGAAATATTGACTCCCTCTCCGTATTTAAGTCACAGCTCAAAACACATCTGTTTAAACTGGCTTATTCGCTTTAATGCTGATTTTATCTGTTGTCACGCTGTTTTGTCATTTTAACTTATTTTATGTATATTATGACTACTGTTCCATTTATTAATTGTATTTTTGTAAGGTGACCTTGGGTTTCTGAAAGGCGCCCTCAAATAAAATGTATTATTATTATTATTATTATTATTATGTTAATCTCAATGTATCCCAGGTAAGGTACAGCTTGTCCATTAGCTCCTTCTACTTCCAACAGATCATTTAGTGGTTTGATTGGATGGTCTGAAAGATAAGTATTATAGAGGGAATAAGGAATGGTAGTAACCTGAGAACCAGAATCAGGAAAACAGTTGAAATGGTCGCCCTTGATTTGAATTTGTCCTGTGCTTTTGGTCCCCACAAGCCCTTTTGGCAGCAATGGAAATTTGTTGTGGTTTCTGGAACTGTTAGTGCATGCAGCTCCTGTGTGTCCCACCGCAGAAGCTCCTTCTAGTCTAAAGATGAAGTATTTTTAGCATCCCATTCTTGCTGTTTTTTCCTTAATTGTTTCCTTTTCTGTTCAACAAGACTGGGGTTGGCTCTGTTGTTGCAGGTGGAAGAAACGTGGCCATCTTCACCACAGTTAAAACAATACCATGGCTTGGGTTTGGTATTTGAATGAGGTGAAGAGTGACTGGGCTTGTTTTGTCGTGTCTTAAACTTTGACTCTGTTGAACTTTTTCGGGACAAAAGTTGGGACATTTGCTGTTGGAGGGTTTGGAGTTGTTTTTTCATTTCTTTTAGCTCTTCATTGGCTGTAGAGTGCCCACAAGAACAAGTGCTTTGGGATTGGATGTTGGCTTTTTGTTTTGATGAACCAATGTATTTTTTCATAAGGGACTCCTTGGCAATTTGTCTGTCTTCTTCTCTCCATAACGACAACAACAAGTCAGAGAAAGGTGGTGGGTTGTTCTTTTGCTGTTCTAATTGTAATTTGGTTAGTATAGTTAGTATGACTGAAGGCAACGTGTTGGGGCTTAGACCTTTAACCAAATCAGCAGAAGGTGACAACAGACTCTCTATGATACGTCTGGTGACGTGTAGAGCTGACAAACTGGGGTCGGCAAGCAGTAGATCAATTTAGGAATGCCATGATTCAAAATCTGCTTCACTACTTGGCTTAGGAACCCTTCCTGAAAAAGCACGGAGACGTAGTGAAGTTGTGGCGCTTATGTCTGGGTTTCGGACCACATGCTCAACAACAACCCTTTGTATTTGCGGTGGGTTGAGATCATGGGCAGTGAGTGATACTCTTGGAGCTGGTCCAGTCTGGCTTTGCCGAGGTCGTGCCCCCTGCTGGTCAGTAGAAACCTGTCTGGCAGGAGGTGAAGACGATTGCTGCTGCTCCAGTTCCCTTTCTTCTTCCTCTACTCCATTGTCCTCTTTTACTCCATTTTCCTCATCATATTCATCTTCACTCTTTCCATCATCACCTGCTCCTGCCTCATGCAAATGTTGACCAATCTGCTTCATGACTGTCTTCAAGACATCCTCAAACCGGTGCCCGCTGCGATCAGCAATATGCTTGAGCTCCTTGAGGTAGTTGGGAGGGGGACTGCTGCTGTCCTCTGTGGCGGCGTACTCACAGGCCAAAGCTGTGACGCGGAACACAAGGTCGGCTACAGTTTTAGAACAGTAAGTGTATGGCAGAAACGGCTCTAGAGTTATAAAAGCAGTGGTATCTACAAACTCAGCGATCAGGTTTTTAAAGAAAGTACTCGCAGGATCATTTACTTAAAAATGACGGTTAAGATTACCATAAGTACGCAAGTAGTCAAGAATTTCGTCATCAGCTTTTGTGTTAGACACACCGGAGATCATCACAGACTGTGATATATTTATGCCGGAAAGTGCAACTGAATCCATTTTTGATTTTCAGCAAAAACAAAGTAATTAAGAAAAGAAAAATTTTATTTATGACCCCAAAATATTCACACACAAAGGCTCCTGGCTGGCTCGCCACTTGTAACGCGGTAAAGGATCAGGGCGCCTGACTGCAGCTTCATAGACAATGAGCTATCAGAAGTGGTTTCGACTATGTAGCCTGAGTGTGTGAATAAAACACAGGAAACCAAAATAGAGCTCAAAAAAAAAAAAATATATTATGTATGTTATGAGAAATATATAGACAGATGTACAAAAAAAGAAAAAATATATGCATATATATCGCAAACAAAAAGAATGTTGACAATACAAAACAGCTTATTAAGTTCCAAAAGGAAGTGGGATGAGGTTTAGTCCAGTATAAGATCAGTTTAGTTTCATTGACCTGTGATAGGTCATGTGGAAACAGTTCAGTTTAGTCCAAAGGTTCGCAAGTCCTACCGCAATGCAGCGGTGGTCGGGTGGCTCGCCATCCCGCGCTGATCAGGGCTGATCGTGGGAGAAAAAAACCTGACCGTTGAGTCGATTGTGAGGTGGTGTAAAGATGAATGAATCGGCCGGGTTATTGCACGCTGTCAACTAGTATGTAGTGTAAAATTTGTCAATATCTGACAAGTACGCCAACCACAGGAACAACAGCAGCCAGAGGAGCAGGGAACATGCAGCTGATTGACCCGGAACTTATACGGGGTTCATTCCCGCCACAATAAAGGGACTGGCGGAAGTGGGGTCAGAAGTTACCGTGGTTACATGCTCAGTAAGGTTTCCAAGTCACTCTGAAAATGGGACATGTACAGATTGCTTGTCAGGGACTGTGCAGTCAATGGCATCACTCAATGAGTCATGAGAGTGACTCCTTAATAAAATCAACAGCACCGATGTTGAATGACACATTGGTGTCACAGATCAGATTGAAAGGTTTGGCAAACTACAAATGTACGATGACCCAGAATGAATTAAACTTGCCAAAGGCTTCCATGAAACTACGAGATTGTGATGTGAAGGGGGCTCGTCCGGGATTTGAACCCGGGACCTCTCGCACCCTAAGCGAGAATCATACGCCTAGACCAACGAGCCACAGAAAGCCTGCACTCACGTCTGGAACTCTGAAAGTATAGAATTAAATCGGCCTTCAAATTCAAGCAAGAACGTTTTTAAGCCCTCTTCACTATCCATTTTTTAAAATGTCAGGCCTTTAGTACTAACAAGCTCCAACAGGGATGATTCCAGAGAGACTGCACACAATGAATGAGAAAAAAAGGGTTCCCAGTCATCCAGGTCATGGTAGTCTGATGAGCTTTGATAGAAAGCAGCTGGAATTGGAATTCTCTAAGTTTCTTGAAGACCTTTCACCTCTCATCTGAGAACTGTCGTTAGTTCTAACACTAGGTGGTGCAGAGTCCAAGGCATTGAAACTCCATAGGGGATTGTCCTTGCTATGGTCGTTGACCAACTATGAAACATATCACATGAGCCAAGGTGTGAAAAAAGGCCTGGGTAATTATCAGCAGAGGTTTCGGGTGAAACCATTGTGAGACCGTGACATATGTAGTTTCACTTCTTTACAATAACATTGAAAGGCCTCGATTTCAATCAGACCTTGTGAGCTCTAATAGCCCTTTTCCACAAGCACCTACCTGGCTTGGCTTAAATCAGAGTCAGCTCAATTAACACGATTGTTCAATTCGCTTTTTGAAATTTCAAGCATTTGGTATTCACTGTACATGTCTGGTTTCCAGGTCAAATAGAAACTAATTTCATAAATTAAACAAACAATTCCACTTTGACAATCTGGGAAAAAATGGAAATGGTAGGGTTATAGATTTAGGGTCACATTTTATTATCTATTGTCATTTAATAAAGTGGCACCTCTTTCCACTCTTGTTGAACAAAAGTATATGCTGACTATTGTACCACAATCTCACAATAAAGTACTATTACTGAAAACAGAAACACAGATTAGTCTTTTTCTGAAAAATATGTGGAAACATATATAAACATATGCAGTCCACTCAAACTCATAGCAAGTTGTTAAACATGAAATGTGTAAAGGCTTCATCACAGCCATTATTAGATGAAGAGATGAACTTGCAAAGTAATGCAATCTGATGTCAGTGACACAGAGGAAGGTACTGCACTCATCAGTAATATACAAACAAAGACATCTTCCTGGTAAATCACTTGGTAATATGAACACTTTATTTCTGTTGTTTAACTCACAATTGACTGCCATGCCAGATTATTGCTATTAAGGAGTATTTGAATCAACTCCGCTGTTTTTTTTTGTTTGTTTGTTTTTTTTTATATGTGAAATGACCTCAAATTCTATTTTTCAAACTGGATTTGCTGGATTGGATTTCATTGTCTTATTGGTGCTTGAGGCAATTTGTCCTCACCAGCACAGATCCATTCATTGTTAAAATGGAGGGCCAGTTTCGGTCTGACTGGCTGTTGGAAGCTCAGGATGGAATCTCAAGGTGCTCTCTGCCAAAGTTTACTGTGATTTGTGAATGGTGCGAAACAAAACTTAACAGTGCCAGAAACCAAACAGTGAATGGAACCAAATTGTAAGAGTGACAATTAAAAGTCTAAAAATAACATAAAAATAATGGCACTCACTCAGGACAAAAAGCAGTTCTGAGTTTTGTATTTGACCTGCATACAGGTGATGCCTGACTGACATGACCACCAAGTTATTAGCAATTAAAAATGTGAATTGGATTTTAAAAAGAGTTCTGTAACTTTAAGTTTAGTCCCACAGAAGTGATTTTAAGTGATTAACAGCATGTTAACCCATTAAAGGAAAAAGTAAAAGATCTGGTTCAAGTGGCATAGAAAAAGTAAATAATGTCTAAAGCGGTCTCTCCCAACCTTTCTCATCTGACGTGTCCTTATAGCGTTTTCGGATGGACTGAGAAACCTCTTTGTCTTCAACACGTTTCTTGTTCAAAGGAATCCATTTTAACTTGGATTTACACTTAACTGCTAACAGTTTCAACACTCACAATTATTAGAACAGCATTGTTAGCTAACACCTAAAATGTTAGCATAGCTAAAATCTTCATTTATATATAAATATCTCACAAACAGCTTCTTCCCCTGGGCCATTTGGACTGTCAACAAACACTATCATGTATAAACATGGCAAAGGAAATTAAAAAGGGAAAGGTGAGAGCACTAGTTTTACTTTTGATGAAATCTTAATCATAGAGCAACAAGGCCAAAGATGGCATGTTTTTATTATTATACTGATCAGTGGCCTGCTGTGACACCTCATCTCATGTTTAAATTTATATATTATTGACGATAGACGGAGGGCATGGAGGGAGATGGGGAAGAATTAGTGGAGAGAATAACAAAGCAATGTTGCTTGAGATGAAAGGGATCTGGAGCTTGGGTGTCTTACACAATGACAGAAAAATGCCAGTCTTCTCTCCATTTTGCGACTCTCATCATATCCTCAACATAGCTGTCAGGCCTCAGGGATAAGGCGGCTCCTTGGTCTGAAGCTGTTGAAAGCTGCATCAGAAATCACAAAATACCTCAGCTTACAGCAACAAACCATTGCATGTCTCTTCTGCATACACAGTGGCCTCGAGTACTGGCGACGGGGAGAGAAGGAAGAAAGAGGGGTGACTTGACGGTAGAAAGAAAGGCTGTCTCAGTAAATGATGTGCATAAATTACAGCAGAACATGAAGAGTGTTCACAGACACGTTGAAATGTTTGACAGAATCTATCAAATTACGAATTCCATCATACTGGTCTTGGTGGGACATCCAAGGTCAGCTTATCAAACTCAGCTCCACTCTCACCAGTTTGAGTTGGACTTTGTCAGGTTCAACATGTTTGTTTTTTTTGTATTTTAAGATGAAAAAGAACATTGTTGCAATATTTTAATTGTGCTTATGTGCTCATTACCCATCCATTCGTTACTTCTAGATGAGCAACTAGGACAAATATGTGCCTACCTACATACTTACTTATTTTCAAACAGGACATGTATGTACCACAGGGAGACCTATCCCACTAAACATTGGACTTCCGATAGATATGCAGGTCATGTCTACACTGGATCCATTAGTCCATGACCAATTCTGGACATCTATATGACACATGCATATATGAACTGGACTATCTGCTCGACAGTCTTTGTCATTGCGCATATTTCGGAAGCTGCCTGCAAGAAGCTGGGGAACATTTCTGCGCGAAATCCACCCTGCAGCTACTCACTTTTTCTTTTTTCTTTTTTTTAGCGTCAAAAGCCCGTGCCATCTTGGAGATGTCCTCTGATCACTTTGCATTACTGCACACAACTGTTCGTACAGGTCCCACGAAGGTCAACACTAGAAGTTCAGTAGAAGTCGGAAAAAAAGACGTCGCCTGGCGTTACAAAACAACCCCTTCAGCGGAACAAAATTGTACGTCCCAAAATGACATATAAAAGACGTCACTCTGACGTTAGTTTGCGCAGTGGGATTTAAGGCACCCACCTACCTCAAACAGCGGTTTTGAGATAGTAGTTGTAGTATAGTGTGCCAGTAGTATTTTTTTTTTCTAGCATGAAATCAGGTAGTGGTTGTAACAAGAAAATACTTTTTGTTTGGTTTTTAATGATTTTTTTTGGCTGAACTTCTTACTTTTAGGTTGTGTTATTTTATTTAATTTAATTTTTTTCCAGGAAAGAGTCTGCTTTCGAAGTGTTTGCTTCAGTATTAAATTCCTGTACCACAACAACAACAATACTTTTACTCTAATAGATATTTTCAGTCTGACAAGTAAACATAAACTAATATGCCTTACCACAATTCAAGCCAGACAGCTGCACGTAGTATTTAATTTGTAAAAAACAAGTTTTGCAATTATTAGCAGAATGAATTAAAATGAACAATTAAGATATAATGGGAAGAGGGTTGGAGAAGTTTATGTTTAACTCAGGAGTGGTTGATTTTTGTCTGTGTATTTATTTAAGAGCTGCACACAAAATATAGAGAGGGAGAACAAAATTGTATGCCACTGAAGACCCAGCGTTCATTTTTTGCCTCGCAGCCCCTAGTATTCCATCAGTCATACCTGAAATCACCACCAAACTAACCAAATATTTGGTTATGAGATGATTTCCATTCATCACTCTCTGTATACCTCTACTGGGAGAGGATTTATTATTTTTAGTGAAGCTCTGGTTTCAGGAGTACCCGAGGCCACAACTAAAATTAATACCCAACATTTGTGCAAATAAAATGAAGGTCCGGTTTCCTACCATAACTCTTACATTCACTCATGTGGCATATTTTTGCAAAAAAATAAAAACAAATACATTAAAAAAACAAAGAAAACCATCAGCGGCACTGGACCTTCCCCGAATTTACACACCATCCTCAGTCTTGGGGTCAAGACTGAGGATGGTGTTGGCAGGTATACAAGTTTTAATATCTTCTGGTCCCCATATTTGTAGCAGTGGACATATGCCATCATTATTTTTACAGTTATTTATACTCAGAAACATCGGTTGATTGGACTAGACAAGCAGTCAATAACACAATAGAGCATAAGGAAAGGTCATGTTTCAGTACAAAATACAAAAATATGAGTGTGCTTCCCAACCAGCTGAATCCCACAAGGCTGTGAGCTTTCACACCAGTCAATCACCACTAATGATTTCCTGTCTGGTTATTAGTTGCCTTATGAATGTTTTTGACAACAAGTTAGACTGTGCCCCAAAGATACGCCCTGGTTAATATGCAAAAACCCAGATGACTCATAGTTTAGTCTATACTGATTATTCACTTTGATTAATATCTCCTCCTCATTCTTTCCATTTTTCCAATATCTCTGTCCTTCTCCCAAAATATACCCTTGTCCCCCCCAACACAGACACACACAGACTTTTCTCTTTCTCTCTTTTTCTTTCTCTCAGGCTGTTTGGGAATGGTGTGTTTCTCCTGTCTGTTGATGACTGGTCTGGCGTTGATGGCTGCAGTCAGCCAGAAGCCCACAGCAGCACACTCACTAATTAAAGACAGCTAATGAACGACAGCATTAGCATTTCAATAAAGGCGCCCGCTCTCTCTTCACAGCTGCCTGGCTGCTGAGTTGTTCATGATGCTGAGACTATGGCCAACCACATAGAGCTATGATGCTCAAAGGAGGTGATAGGAAAGAATTACCTACATAGTTTGATTTGTGAAAACTAAAACTAAAATCCTGATGTGGCTGTTAAAGGTGCGTCAAATCTGAAAACAGATAAAATACTTAAATTTCATGATGCAGACAAATATCCATTATGTTGCTGGCTTATTCATAAGCTGATCGGGGGGGGGGACTATTATCTCAAGAGCTGATTATTTTCAGGCTTCATTCACCATAGGAAATAACTATTCCTATGCTAAAATTTCAGGCAACAGTCCATGCAGGATGGATATAATCACAAAGGATTTGTTAGCTCAGCTGTAATGATTTCAGTTTTATTTACTGATAAGACCCAATCAGGTAATGAACATGAATATCAAGATGACTCTTTCTAAAAGCACGTTTCTGCTCATCTAGACTGAAATAGTTTTCAGGCCAGCTGTTTCATCATCCTTTACCAAGTGCCAGTTCTTAAATGGCAGAGTCATTTTGGCACTGAAGATATGATCCATAATTTCTATGTATCAATGTTTAAAATATAAAGATTGTGGCTATACCTGCCTCAAGGGATGTCTATGCTTTAGGAGGTGCAGCTGCATTGTTCCACTATGTCAGCTGCACAGGCACAGATTTAAGTGCAATGGCCAATCTTCTATCGGCCAATCGACTAAAATTCCTGTAATTTACAATGTGAGCACTGTATGTTTAAGCTTTTCCTGGATATGGTTTAATACATGCATATACTTAGTGGATGCTTTATTAGGTACAGCTTGCTAATACTGGGGAGATCCGCTTTTGCCTTCAGAACCACCTTAATTCTTTGTGGCATGATAGCATCACACAGTTGCTCCAGATTTGTCAGATGCAAATTCATGATGCAAATCTCCTGTTCCACCACATCTGAAAGGGGCTCAATTGAATTGAGACTAAGATGCTATTTGAGCTGTTATGTTCCACATCCATCCTTTATATTACTGGCATCTTGACACTGCAATCATCTATTATCGCAGAAAGCTTAGCTTGTTTCATACTCATAGATAACTGTAGCTGTCTCCATTTAACAATGTTCCCATCTCCCATTAACAATGACATGAGCTGGGCAAGCTGAGAGACCAGCAGCATTTGCCCGGTGGTTGCACATTACATGTGCACATTATGGATAAACCTCTGGTTTTTAGAGAGAAAGTGATGAGAGAGAAAAATTAAAAAAAAAAATTAAAGGACAGGAAATTAAATGTTAGTATTTCATCAAGAGTTCCTGTTTTTTCACTATTCACCGCAGACTTACATTTTTTCTGTTTTTTTGTTTGTTTGTTTGTTTTGTTTTTTAAACAATACTAAAGGGTAAAAATGCCAAAAAAAGTACATGTTCTATGAATTAAGAGTGTTTCAGTTTTTAATTACAGGGAAAAATCTTGTAATTAAAAACTTAATGAGTTACCATTACTTTTTTCTGTAATTTTATTTAATTAAAGTATAATTAAAGTTTATGTAATTTATCTTTGAGTTTCAACCCTAAGAGCCGTGTTGATGGGGTTCTTTTTTTTATATCATGGAGCAGCTTTTGTGAATAATGTAGAAAAAATGAGAATTTTAGAAATTGCACTTTTCCCTGATACATCTCAGATAATATTTGTGTAGTTGGACTTCTTTACACTGAAAAAATGAAAACTGTTCGCTGTTTTGTTATTTGGGATTTTTGAGGGGGCAATAGTTTTGTTTTGTTTTTCTTCATTGGTCTGACTCACTTAAAATCAGTTTGAGTTATGTCCCCCACAATATAAAATGAGTTTGACATACCTGCACCTAGTACTACAAATGTTGCCCTCAGTAAAGTACAGTTAATATCTCCACCAAGAAGATATACGTGTGATTGGTTTGGTTGTTAGCAGAATTATTAGCTATAGATAGTTTTGCATGACAGTTTTAAAAGAAACTAAGAAAATCGCACAAAGTAATCTGGATTCAGATGTCCTTCCAGGGACTGAGATTATTATGCATGGTGTGGAGAACATTTTCCGCCTTGGCAGAGATATGTAGTCAAGGGGATAAACTTGCTAAGCAGGGCAACTGATGGGAGGAAAGTTCTGTGGGTGATCTATTAACAATGCTCTAATTTATGAATGCCCACATAGCTAGTTCATTTTTAAAATGACCAGCGTATTCTGCCAAGAGCAGTAAAAAATTGGGAGTGAGAAGGAGCTACAGGACAGAGCCAAAGTTTTAGCTCTGTCTGTAGCTCACACTTTTAAGTAATCCAGCCATGCCCAATATATGCATGTTTTTATAACACCTTGCTCTTCCGGAATAAATTCATGTATCTCATGGCAACTCAGTCACATCACATGCAAAATATGATTTTTCTCTGTTAAAAAATGTTACAATTTCTAATAAATTACATGCATCAAACCTTAGTAAATCATATTTATAATACAGTAAAAAAGTATTTGCCCTCTTCCTGATTTTTGTTGTTCATATTTGTCATACTTAAATATTTCAGATCATCAATTAAGTGTGAATTTTGTTTGATGATCCAGGTTAATACTAAATGCAGTTTTTAAATGATGATTTTATTTATTAAGCATATTTCTCCTGTTTTGGCTTCCCTTCATTGGCTTCCTGTTAAATCCAGAATTGATTTCAAAATCCTGCTCCTCACATACAAGGTCTTAAATAATCAGGCCCCATCTTATCTTAATGACCTTGTAGTACCATATCACCCTATTAGAGCACTTCGCTCTTGCACTGCAGGCCTACTTGTTGTTCCTAGAGTATTTAAAAGTAGAATGGGAGGCAGAGCCTTCAGTTTTCAGGCCCCTCTTCTGTGGAACCAGCTTCCAGTTTGGATTCGGGAGACAGACACTATCTCTACTTTCAAGATTAGGCTTAAAACTTTCCTTTTTGCTAAAGCATATAGTTAGGGCTGGACCAGGTGACCCTGAATCCTCCCTTAGTTATGCTGCAATAGACGTAGGCTGCCGGGGATTCCCATGATGCATTGAGTTTTTCCCTTCCAGTCACCTTTCTCACTCACTATGTGCTAATAGACCTCTCTGCATCGAATCATATCTGTTATTAATCTCTGTCTCTCTTCCACAGCATGTCTTTCATCCTGTTTTCCTTCTTTCACCCCAACCGGTCGCAGCAGATGGCCGCCCCTCCCTGAGCCTGGTTCTGCCGGAGGTTTCTTCCCGTTAAAAGGGAGTTTTTCCTTCCCACTGTCGCCAAAGTGCTTGCTCATAGGGGGTCATATGATTGTTGGGTTTTTCTCTGTATTTATTATTGTGCTATCTACTGTACAATATAAAGCGCCTTGAGGCGACTTTTGTTGTGATTTGGCGCTATATAAATAAAATTGAATTGAATTGAATTGAATTAAGGGAAAAGGACTATTCAAATCTACCTGGCCCTGTGTGGAAAAATAACTGACACCTAAATCAAATGCTTTAACTGGTTGTTTCCCTCTTTGTCAGCAAGAACTGAGTCTTTCACCTGACTGTGGACGAATTTTGGCCTGCACTTCTTTGCAGAAATGTTTTAATTCAGCCACACTGGAGGGTTTTCCAGCATGAACAGGCTATTTAAGGAAATGCCAAAACATCTCAATAGGATGTCATTCTTTAAGAAATTGATTAGGTAACTTTTCAATTCTTACTACTACCAGCGTGTTTGACTATTAGTAAGTTCTTCTTAGGAAATGCAGTGTTAGTTTTATGCCAGATGTAATGGATTGCAAACCTTTGTCTCATTTGTCCACAGAATTTTTTCACATAAGTCTTGGGGATCATGTGTTTTGGCATATGTGAGACAAATCTGTATGGGGTGTTCAAGTAGGTTTGGAGAGCTTTTTTACGCTCAATAAATGAATTCAAGATTTAAAAATTTGCATTTTCTATTTACTAAGGTTATCTTTCTCTAATGTCTTGATGCATTCTCAATCATCCAGGAAAGTAAATCTCCAAAAGTTGAATCTGTTCATCTGGACGTAGCGTTTTGTGGGAGAAACGTTTCGTCACTCATCCAAGTGACTTCTTCAGTCTCAGCTGACTGCAGGTTTCCCCAGTCTTATAAACAGTACATTTGCATAATGACTGAAACCAGCCCACTGAAGGAACAATGGGCTGTGAGGTCAGTTCCTTAATCATAATTATGCAAATTCCCATGACCATTGATCAACAATCACTGACCAAAACCCACTGATCAAAGAACACTGATCAATGGCCATGAGTACCATTCACAGAGAGTTGGGGAATGGCTGCAATCACAGCATTGTAAGATGGCGAAAGATGTACCCTTAGGTCCCCTCCTCGATTGAGAGATGGTCTTTCCCTTTTCACGTAAATGGCCTCCTTGACTCCGCGCTCAAACCAGCGTTCTTCCCTGTCCAGGATGTGTACATCCTCATCGTTGAAAGAGTGTCCACTGGCCTGTAGGTGTAAATAAACTGCAGAGTCCTGGCCTGATGAGGTTGCTCTTCTGTGTTGTGCCATCCGCTTCGCTAGAGGTTGTTTGGTTTCCCCGATGTATAAATCCTGGCAATCCTCCTGGCACTTAACAGTGTACACTATGTTACTCTGTTTGTGTCGGGGGACCCGATCCTTGGGGTGGACCAGTTTTTGGCGCAGCGTATTTTGGGGTTTAAAAAACCCCAAAACATCCTTGCTAAAGGGTTGAATTTTGCCGTCACACCGAGACAAATCCCTCTAGTGGAGCTGATCACAGCCACAGAAACAGCAATTCGTAACAACAATATTGCAGAAGTGGAAGCAGAGCAACTACGGATGAAAGTTTCGGCCTGTCTCAGCAATGCTAAGCCCCCAGCATCCAACATCACCATGGAGGAGAGGAAGGCACTCACTTCACTTAGTGATGACAACAACATTATCATCCTTCCGGCAGACAAGGGTAGGTGCACAGTATTGCTTAACCAGAAAGACTATCATGAGAAGATTTTGTCACTACTCAGTGATGAAAATACTTATGAGCCCCTGAAACGAGACCCAGGAAGTGGCTACAGGAAGAGGGTCATAGACTGTCTGAAGCAGTTAGAACAAGACAAGGCTATCGACCGGACCTCATACCACAGGCTGTACCCAGGGGAGTCTACACCAAGTCTGTATGGTTTACCGAAAATACATAAGCAGGGTGCACCTTTAAGACCAATTGTCTGCATGATCAACTCGGTCACCTATAACATCTCCAAGTTTCTGGCTTTGATCCTCAACCCGCTGGTGGGCAGCTCTGAACACCACATCCAGAACACCCTGGATTTTGTTGAGAAGGTGAGAGATGTCATTATGGAGGCAGATGAAACCATGGTCTCGTACGACGTTACATCTCTCTTCACTCGCATCCCAGTCACGGAAGCGTTGGAGGTAGTCCTTAAGAGATTACAGGATGACACCAACCTCAGCAACAGGACCACTCTCAGCATCGACCAAGTGTGTTTGCTTTTGGAACTGTGTCTTCATTCCACCTACTTCACATACAAGGGTCAGTTCTACAGGCAGAAACATGGGTGTGCCATGGGCTCCCCAGTTTCACCCATCGTGGCCAATTTGTACATGGAAGAAGTGGAAAAGAGGGCGTTGCTATCCTACCCTGGAACACCACCAAGCCATTGGTTCAGATATGTGGATGACACCTGGGTGAAAATCAAATCTCAGGACGTACTACATTTCACGGATCACATTAACTCGGTGGACCAACACATCAAATTCACCAGGGAGGATATGAAAAGTGGCAGGTTAGCCTTCTTAGACTGTGAGATTTCCATCAGTAATGGGGGACATCTAAAAGCTGACGTGTACCGTAAACCTACGCATACGGATCAGTATCTAAGGTTTGACTCTCATCATCCACTGGAGCACAAACTGGGTGTCATCAGGACGCTACAACACAGAGCGAACACCATCCCCACTGACACAGCAGCCAGGGAGGCAGAAGAACAGCACATCAAGAAGGCCCTGAGTAAATGTGGTTATCCCAGCTGGACTTTTGTCAAAGCTGGGAAGGCACCTAAAGAAAGCTCCAGCCGATCCAGGAGAGAAGGACAACCGCTGCCCAGGCGAAAACCTGTAGTGATCCCATATGTGTCAGGAGTATCGGAACAGTTGAGACGCATTTTTTCTAAACACTGGGTCTCTGTGGCTTTTAAACCCCAAAACACGCTGCGCCAAAAACTGGTCCACCCCAAGGATCGGGTCCCCCGACACAAACAGAGTAACATAGTGTACGCTGTTAAGTGCCAGGAGGATTGCCAGGATTTATACATCGGGGAAACCAAACAACCTCTAGCGAAGCGGATGGCACAACACAGAAGAGCAACCTCGTCAGGCCAGGACTCTGCAGTTTATTTACACCTACAGGCCAGTGGACACTCTTTCAACGATGATTATGTACACATCCTGGACAGGGAGGAACGCTGGTTTGAGCGCGGAGTCAATATATATATATAATATATATATGCTTTGGCTCTCGGAGGAGGCGGACGCACTTTTCTCCTCTTCCTTATCTTCCCTGCTTCCCTGCTTATGTCCTTGTCTAGTCTTGTGTTTTTTTTCTTTCACTCCTTGGAACACTCTCTCACAGTCTGTATCTAAAACCTAAAGAGAACTATGGATTTGATCAACTGGTCTCTGAATGCTATTGACACCCTCTTCTCCACGAGAAGTCTGGGCTCGGGAGAGCCAGAGTGCCCTGGAGGGACCTTCCCTGCCGGATACGCGATGGACGGGTGGCAGACATGGAGGATCGTGTGCCTGGCGGGACTGTCGATCGAGGACGCTGAAGATATCTACCTATTCGGAACCATGATAACAGGGTTCTTGCTGATCGGAGCTGGCTTGGCCCTGGCTTATCAGAGAATTAAGAAAGCGGAACCGGCTGTCCAAACCGCCACAAAGCTGCCCGCTGAGATTGACTTGACGGGACGAGGTGCGGGTTTTGAGAAAGGGCTCACAGACAGGGACATGGTCAAGAGCTTGGAGGCAATTGCGGCTGCAGTGAATACTCAGAATAACATCTCTGAGCGGATATTGGGACACATCAGGGAAGAATCCGCTCAAATCAACAACTATGGGCGGAAGTTGGAATACATCACGGATCAGTTGGCTGTGGTTGCGAGGTCTCAGAATCTGCTCTGTGAGCAAAAGAGTGACAAGATCTCGGATTCGAAGGTAAATAACATCATGGAAAAACTCGCAGCTATCCAACGGATGATGGAGGGACCAGTGTCGGAGTGCTAAAAGAAACAGCTCGAAATTCTCATGAGTTGGTTGGAAGACAATTGCTATCATAATCTGGCTACCCCTCCGGCGCCAGCTGCGGGCTCAAGGCTGGAGCCGATCAAAACAATCCCTGATAACGACTATGTTGAGACTGTTCCTTCCCATCCCATGCAAGGCCACCTGGGTTGGCTGGTAGACTGTTTACTTAGCCTGGCAGGGCGAAGGACACTGTCTCAGCTGAACTCTGGACACGCACACACATACATATACTGATACTGATAAGCACTCACCGACGCATCACCCTCCCTACCCCGGATCCAACGCCACCTCCAACGCTTACCTCCCCTCTGATGTGGACATCGGGTCAGCTGGAGGCGCAGTCGAACGATTGCAGCGGTCCCAGATCAGATGTACACACTGGAACTCTTTCCCATGTTGCTCGTCTGTGTTTTATTGTGCTATGGTGTGTTGATATCTGTCCATTCCTGTATTATCCTTTTGTGTTACACATTTCGATGTTTTTTCCTCGCTACCTAGCCTGACCTGTCTCCCCAATGTGATGTTGTGTAATGTATGTACGGTCGGCAAGGTCTGTCATCTCGGTTGCGGGCAAAAGACCTGCAACTGACAAATAAAGGCTATCTCATCTCATCATCTCTCATCTCAAGGAGGCCATTTACGTGAAAAGGGAAAGACCATCTCTCAATCGAGGAGGGGGCCTAAGGGTACATCTTTCGCCATCTTACAATGCTGTGATTGCAGCCATTCCCCAACTCTCTGTGAATGGTACTCATGGCCATTGATCAGTGTTCTGTGATCAGTGGGTTTTGGTCAGTGATTGTTGATCAATGGTCATGGGAATTTGCATAATTATGATTAAGGAACTGACCTCACAGCCCATTGTTCCTTCAGTGGGCTGGTTTCAGTCATTATGCAAATGTACTGTTTATAAGGTTTGGGGAAACCTGCAGTCAGCTGAGACTGAAGAAGTCACTTGGATGAGTGACGAAACGTTTCTCCCACAAAACGCTACGTCCAGATGAACAGATTCAACTTTTGGAGATCTTTCTCTAATATTACATTTGTTTGATGATCTAAAATATTTGTGCCAAATATGCAGAAAACTAATGAACCAGGAAGTGAGCAAATATTTATTCACGTCAATCTACATGATTCATTTAAATGAGCTCCTCCTTAAATTTAGAAAAAAACCCAAAGACTTTTAGTTGCAACTTTTTCTTTGCACCTATGAAACAGGCTGATAGTTGATCTGGCCTTTGTCAAAATTGCAAAGAAAGCAGTCCAATGTTTAAAAAATGCAGACGCGTCACAAAAAACAGAGTTCAATACACTATATGGACATTGATCAGTGATTATTGAACAATGATCAAGTAACTGACCTCACAGCCCATTGTTCTTCAGTAGTGCTAGTTTCAGTCATTATGCAAATGCATTGTTCATAAGGTTGAGGAAACTCTTGGAAATACTTGGATGAGTGACAAAATGTTTCTCCCACTGAAAACGCTACATCCAGATGAACAGAATCAACTTTTTGGGATTTCTTTACCTGTATGATTGAGTATGTATCAAGACTTGATACACTATAAATGCTTCCTGTGTTTGCAGAGGAGATATTTAGTAAGTGGAGCTAGACAATGATGCAGAATCAGCAGAGCCTGAGGGTGAAAAACTGGTGAGAACTGAGGTACAAGGGCAAAGATCTGGGGATGAAGATAGGGCAAAAGAAAATTGTTTCTACATAATGCTGCTGAGTGAGATTTAGTGTTTGCTTTTTGATCACAGTTTAAGACAAGACGAAGTTACCTATTTAGGCTTAAGAACTCTGAGTATTTTGAGTGTAAGCATTGGGGGTTTTGGTGCACTGAATAGGATGAGACACAGATGCATAAAAAGAGATTACAAGTAGGTTTAAAAGGGGCCCGTGTCTCTTTACAGTCACAATTAGTGTAGAGTTCAGAAATTAAAAACTTACATATAGGAGTCTTTCAAGAATCACTATTATCAAAATAAACTGTCTTTTAGAAATGTTTGGTAATGATGAATTAAGTGGAAGCATTAGTTTTTCTTTTGTGCTTCCTTGCATTGTCCTTGCATTGTTGCTTGAAATAGAATAATGCAAGAGCTTGCATCACCGAGAGAGTTTAGAGTCACTCTGATGCAAGCTTTTCTCCTATGCTATTTCACAAAGCCACGGAGACTCATTGACTGACTATGTGATCCACTTTCCTTCACAACATAATGTCGGGAGCAGAGCTGACACTCTGGGGACTGACACTTTGAACCTGCATTTGTACTGTGCTGGTTGAGCCAGGGCCCGTGGTGAATTGTGTATCTGATCTGATGTAAGCCTATTCAGACATTTGTAGTTAAAGATGACTACAGAGACTCTCCTATAGTTATGTTGTTATTGTCTCTCTATGCTCATTTCTTGTATAACGTATCTCATATTTGCATGCCAGGTTTTGTTTACTGTACTGAGCAGTTACAAATGAGAAAATTCAAGATGGTTAGCTTCTAAAGTGACTTAATGAAAACCTATTCTTGATCAGAGAAGGGAAGTAATGAAGTAAAATTACATCATTAGTGTACTTAAGTAGACTTCCCAGATATATTACTTTTACATTCTTTTGACACAACCATCTCTACTTTATATTCCTTACTTTACAAACATGTTACTGTAGATCTGAGACATTGTAGGTCAGTTATTAGTTCCCATCACTGTGTACCTTCAAATCAATTTAGAGGCAACAATGCTACATAAAAACCATATCAAACGCAGTGCTTATCACTCAGGAAGGGCTGAAAGACATGGGGAAAAAAAACATTTCTGTATCATTTATACGTCTGTATTGAAGGGTTAAAGTGGATTGGACCAATCTAGGTTGTTTTGTTTGGTTTTGTTTGTGCAGATGGTCGTGGTCATTTAACATCTAACTAACATTTCTATTAAGTGGCAAATAAATTGAAATGCAATATTTCCAACAGCTGCCAGCAAACACACGAACCTTCTGTATTTTGCAGGTAGAGGAAAGAGTATGGGAGTGTGGAATGATGTAAGAATGTTCCCTTGTATTAATATGATTTTATTATTATACCATTATGACATGACAGTATGGTGGTACAGTGTTTAGCACACAGCAAGAAGGTCCAAGTGGGTTCGAATCGACCAACAGTTTGCATGTTTGAACGTCAAACCAATTCATGCGTCAGTCAGGCACTCTGGCATCTTCCCACAGTCTGAAAAAATGCATGGGGTTAGGTTACCTATGGAAATTCTAAATTGGTGTAAATGATTGTCTGTCTTTGTTTATGAGTCCTGCGATTGACTAATGACAGCTCTGATTGGCTTTGTAAGCTCAAAGCCAATAAAAACATGAACACAGTATGTAAAGAGCTGTTGAAAGAACCGAAGACAAAAGCTGTAAGATTAAACTCAAAGAAAGGCTTTGTCAAGTTTGAGAGAATTTAGGGTAGCCAGCAGGTCTGGTGGACCATAGAAGCCAATAGGCCTGATTGGTCTGGTTAGCACAGTGAAACTCAATGAGATTGGCACTTTCTCCCTCTTTTTTTTTCTCCTTTTTCACTGTTCCCCTTTTCTTCAGTCCATAGAGGCTAACGGGCGGCCAGGACAAAAACTATAAAGGCTGACCCAAAGTCCTGTGGAGAGGACGAACAGTTTATTAATCTTTTAGTTGCATGATTGTGGCTAAAGCAAGACAGGCTAAGGAAAAAAAAGAAAAACTATCATGATAAAACACTGAATTAATTAGCCACTTTAATTGTGTGTTCTCCATCCTATTCTCTGCGGGCATAATTAAGATGTGTTTATTTGGACACAGTTTGCTCTTCAAGGAGGTAACACAGCTAATTGGTATTATACTCAAGTCACGCATACATTGCAATTATATCAGCTAGCTGCTGTTGCAGGAGCCACTGTGTAGAGCTGGCAACTCCAATTACTGATTTAAAAGATAAAAATTAGGACATATTTAATGGATTTGTAAATGCAATAACATTTAAAGGGGGGAAGTTGTGGGTAATGAAAGTTGGAGCAGAGTCTCTTGGGAGGAGGGAGGGGGTGGAAAATTCAATTGGCTGCTGCACCCACAATGTGCTCTCCCAATCAGTTCCACTGAATCTTTCAGTGAGGAATTTTGGGTGGGTGGGATTAGGAACAAGTTCATTTTCTACCTGATGATGTAGTATAATTATACCCTTCATTAGCAGATTAAGCTCAGAACACCACAAGGCAGTTTTTTTCTTTGATGGTTCACAATGCTAAACCTTAGCCACATTGTAATTATTTAAGCACAGAGTGGGACCACTTTCTGCAGATAATAAATCAACTTTTCATTTGTTTTCTCTCTAGTTTCCTGAAATCATAATCATTTTATGATCTTCTTGTGTATTAAATAACCTGGAGTCATTATGGGTGGACACAATGTGTTGCTTATCTTTTTTTTTTCACTACAGACGAGGAGGAGGGGTTTGTTGTGTATGAATAAACTGAAATAAGTAAACCATGAGACTTGCAGTCTCAATAATGCTGCAGCCCAGTTTGAAATCCGAAAACGTTTTGCATCACTTGAACTTTTAGTCACAACTGTGACTGACAGACACATCCCACTCCAGGAATAAACCAGGTGTTTATTTTCAGTTTTGTTACGTCCGTCACAATAAATCACACCAGTGTCTGAAGTGCAATGCTTATTCTGCATGGGACCCATTTTTGACAATTAACTGGATTCTCTATGTTGTTCCTGTGTCTGACCTTCTCTCACCTGCTCTCTGCAGTTTGAAATGACTTAAAAAACCCAAACAAACAAACTGGGATTGCTGCCTAAATGCACTGCAGCACATTTGGTGGAATCACAATGTGTGCATGAGCTTCAATAATATATTCATTTTCTTTGACTTACACTGACCTGATCCTGCAGGCAGCAGTCAAGCAGAGATGCCCAGATCTCCCTATTCACCACCAGCTCCTCCAGTTCTTCTGAAGTGATACTGAGGCATTTTCAAGTTAGCGAGAAGTTATAACCTCTTTCCAGACCATGTAGCAGCGGACACTGTACCAATCCTTCAGTCATTCCCTTTACTTTCTGTGCCCTGGGACGCCTCTGCTTGCTCTTTTCTGGCTGAGAACCATAGCCTTAGACTTGGAGACTATGGTGCTACTTCTCATTTTTCCCACTTCACACTCAGGTGCATTGTACAAGAATACATGACTACATTACAACATAAAACAGAGAGTACCTTCTACCACTTGGCTGTTCCTAGAAATTATACCCATAATTTTATAAACAATTTTTTTCTATACAGGACAGCCTCGGTGAAGTCCGACACCCACTGGGAATAAGTCTTATTTAACAGACCCTATACTCCAGTTCCAAACACCATAAATTCCTGCAAAAGCCCTGGTCAGATGTCTTTAAGTCCACACCCACCAAAGTATCCTTGAGAGGAAAATAAGCTGGTGTTTTGTTCCACAACAGTGAAAAAACATACGGTTCTCCCTGAATCTGAGGCATAGATCTTTCCAGGCAGGCTGATCCCAGTGAAAGTAGAGTACACCCTCTGGTACCCCGTTTGGGGAGGAAAAAAAAAAATCAACCACTGCTCCAGTCTGCAAATTCACAGGCAGTTTCCCCAACTTTCATGCAGTGCAACAGAGATATTACAAGCAGTACAGCCCCACAACATTCAGGAATTCAGAATGAATCTAATACAAACCCAGAACCCAGCCACACAGCTGTTTAGGTACCTCAGAGACTTCAGCCACAGTGATGGTTGTAAGTTTCTCTGCTTCTTCTACAGAAGACATGTCAGTGGAATTCAGGTGATTCTCAAAGTATTCCTCCTCCCATCCTACTATATCCCCAGTTGACATCAGCAGTACTCAAACCCCAGTATATAAATGTAGTCAGAAAACGGCTTCATCCTCCTGAGGCACCTGAAAGTTTGACAGAATTGTCTCATCATCAGCTGAAAGTCTTGTTCGGTGGCTTCACTGAGGTTTTTGCTTTAGCCACTGCCAGAACTGAACTTGGCTTGGCTCTTGGTAGCACTTCAGTCCAGTCCACTAAGCAGAGGTGAGGAATAGCAGGCAGTGATGGCACCTGTGTCAGGACACCTGTTAATCATAGCAGTCTCTAAGTCCATTATCCATATGGCTAGGGTTTGTTTGGTTTTTTTTTGTTTTTTTGCGGCCACCATAAAATATTTATGCATGTCAGGTGTTCATCTACTTAGTTTCTTTCTTTGCCATGTTCTTTGTGCTTTGCTGGGTTCTAGTTTTATTGCCATTACACTGAAGGCTTTGAGTAATTTTCTTATATTTTAATCAGCTTTCATTAAAGTTTGATTGTAACTGACAGAAATAAGAAAAAGCATAAAACTTCCCTTTTACCACAGAGACACAAGATCAAAACAATTTTTTGTCATCATGTCTATTTTCTCTGTGTAAACAAATGAATTTGCAAATAAGTTGGAACTTTTCTCAGTGACCGTTCTTTTCTCTTCAAACCGCTGCCGTAACTGACATCAGTAATACAGTCACAACCTCACAATTGAACAAATAAAACTAGTAACTAGAGGACTAATCTCAGTGAAATATCTGCTACAGAGATCATTTGTCACATTGTAAAAATACTAAATGCTATATTTGCCTTGAAAACAATTTTTTTTCCCCTCATCTTTTTGCCTCCCTCTTGACAACTGGTCTTCAATCACCGAGCAGTTAAAAACACGCTCACTGGAGGAAATGGAAGTAGACATTCTCAAGCACAGATAGACCTTGCTTTAAAACTGATTACTGGTTGTCAGATTTGATTTTTGAAAACCATAAATCTTAGCATCCGCCTGCATAATGACTGAGCCGTTCGTATTTATAGCAAATATTTGAGGAAGTCTGCAAAGATTTTATCATGTTCCAAAAAAAATCTCCTGAATCACAGCATGAAGACAGATTGAAGGGATTTAGTAGCCTTTTCAGATTTTTGTGAGACTCAAATGAGAGCTATACAGTATTAAAAAAGCAACACTGATTAATCATGAGAATTCAGTGAACTCTCCTGACTCCAACTCTTTGGCCTGTAATATATTGACAAAAATCACAAGGTTTCTTTTTGAAGAAGGAATATTTTTTCTTAGATTTTTAAATGCCCGAACCTGATTCAAGTATATATTTTCTCGTTGCTCTCTGAAAGCTCTGCCATGCAATTTTCAGAAAGAAAAAGAAGATTTATAAAAATAATTATTAAAACATGTTGGAATGGAATGTCCTTCTAAACTGATTGCAAGTTCATGAATAAATATACAGTAATAAGCTCACAGAGGTCAGCTGAACTGCAGCAAGCTTGGAAGATGCATGTCTGTGTTGTGAACATGACTGGGGGATTGCAGCATCACAGTGAAACAGTGATTCTTTCACTTTAAAAATTTATCTAGCACTCCTCTTGAGACTGTTTTTAATATTTAATGCAAATTTAATATCAGAGACTTGTTAAAGGAGGAAAAAAAACTTTTTCATATAGTTACAAAAAATCCTCAGTGCAGACATTTAAAAACTTGCTGAAAATATTTTAAATGAAATGCTGCAATGACTTCTGGATAGCAATACCATCTGTTTAAAGCTTTGAACAATCCCCTCTGAACATTATAGACTCTCTCTTTTGTTACATATCTTCTGCTTCATCTTCCCACAGCCTTTTGTCTCGCCTTATATCCTCAGTTCTTCAGTCGACCCTCCTCCTGCCCTCCCCGCTACATCCAAACCACCACCACTCAGTTTTTTTTTTGGAAAAAGATGAGCTATCATTCTCGCCGATCTGTCTTTGTGATAACGACTGCAATGTTTATTACCATGTTAATGAGGAGCCACATTTAGAGAAGATGGGGATGGATTTCATTAATTGTCACCATGGCAACTTATCAGCTGTACTAGTTAGATATAGGTGCTCGTCATCGCTCCTTTGGTCAGGAAATTTCTGTCAAAAACAAAACAATGGTATGATTTATTTAGCAGAATTTTAAAAACGCCTTTTTTTCCCCCTCTTGTTTTTTTTTTCTGCGATCGACAGCATGAGATTAATTGTACTTAACTGTGGCAGCAGATTGAACCAGTGCGTGCAGAGGCAGAGATGTGTTTGAAGTTTGAAGACGCCCAAGTGCAGGACAATAGAGAAGATTAGATCAGGATCAGTTTTTGTGCCTGGCCCACTCTGCTCTTTAAGAAAGTGCTTTGCAGCGCTATTCTTGCACATAATGCTCTTACTCCTCTTCACAGATAACACCTCTGCTCTTATTTATCTTCTCCTATTGTCCTGGTTCAACCCCATTCACCCATCCTTGTCCGATCCCAGTTCTTCCTCAAACACTCCTACTTTGTCTCCTTTCCTCAGATTCCACCCCTGCTTCACTCGCTCATAATCTCTCCTATCTCTTCTCCCTTTCTCTGCTTTCTTTTTCCCTCTTCTCTCATCATTCACTTCTTCTACCTTCACTCTTTCACTCATTCTCTTCCTGTCCTCCTCACTACCCTCCCCATTATTGTGGCGCCTTGCCATGCCACATATACACCCCTACTTTTTTCTGATCTTTTTAATCTTCTTAACCCATTTGCATATTCACGCTGTAATTTTCCTCCCAGGTTGCATTTAAATAATACAAATCCAGTCTATATTTGTCAGCTATGAGACGATCCTATATTTATGAATATAATTGAACACATTCCAGCCGTCTGAAGATGATGCCAAGGGGGGCGTAAGAACAAGGAGTCACATCTGGAGGCCCACTTTTCTCAACCTCGTTTATTCTCCTCTGAAACCAGAGCATCACAGTTCGATGTCTCACTGCACGAGCCCCATTCATGTTTTTTCTGGCATTTTGTTGTATTTAATGTTTTTTCTTTGAGTAGCTTCACGTCCATCCCTGATAGAAGTAAACAACCTTTTCCTCCATGCTTTTGAATTTGAGGTGTGATGCTGTCTTTTCTTAAACAAGTTTCATTGTTTGGTTTCAAGAGTGCTTCAGCATCGCGGCATCGTCTTGCTCCCTGTTTCTGTTTCCTTCTGTCTCTTCTATGTAAGTGGGTCAGATTCACAAAGTAATGAACCAATTTTAATTCCTCATCCTCACTTATTAAGGCAGTCTCATCAGTGTGATTAATCAGTCAAATAAGTCCCCCTGATCTGATGACATTAATGATATCAAATGCAAGGATGTAAAAACTAAATGTTTTTACAACTCATATGTGTGCGTATTCCTTGCGTACTCTCTCTCCCTGTGTATTTGTGTTTGTGAAATCTGAGAGGAGGTGGAGAAAGCACAACCCTCAGAGATTATGATCTGATATGTATCCTTTGAAGCCGTGTTCTTGTAGTAACTGTGGATAATTGATCCATGCCTTTGATTCCAGCACCATGTCTCTCGATGGGTGAAACGCCATTTCATGAAATTTTTGTGAATTCACAAACTGAAGTGAGAGGACCTTTTAGAAGCTTTGAAGCCGACATGATGATTCCCCTCAAATTGAGCTTTTTGAGATCGTGAATTTTATCTTTAGCAAAGGAGATCCTTAAAATTTGGGTTCACATGCTCAGCGGTATGCACAAGCACCCTAAAAAGTGAGCACGCACACAAACATGGCAAAGACAGATGTATAAAGACAAGGAAAAAACAACATTCAGTTCATTCAATAGCATAGTGTGCTACCTGATGATCCAACACTATCAGCAGAAGCATATCCCACACAGATAAGCAAGGTGAAAACAAACTGACCTCAAATGTAGAATCTGACACAAGAAAATTGTTGTATTATCCTTAAACTGTTTTACTCTGATTTTTAAGGCTTATTCACCAAGCCTTGATGCAGATTGATTCTTATTTCAGTCAGAGACATGCCACTATTTCTTGGTGTGTATTGACATTTGACAATTAGCATAATCAACAAACATAAAATTTCAAATTTCTGTATCCAAATGTTCGGGCATCTCCTGGCACACTGACTGTAACCCAGAGAATACAGTGGGTGCTAATGGGGTGCCTTCTGGCTCTGATGCCACTAGAGCTTTGAGAGCTAATTTTGCCCAGTAGTGCTAGAATTTCCACCAGCCTCATACCAAATAATACTCTTGCTAATGGAATCTAATAAACTGATAGATTGATTAGAATATCTCTCAATACATATACATAAATTCACAGCATCAGCATCTGGGGGCATCCCATGATGCACTGTTTCTTTTTGCTCACCTGTTTCCTGTCTAAGTCTCTTGTCCACTTGTGAATGATTTTTAGTTATATCTGTGCCTCGTTTCCCTTTATCTGTTTCATGTTCCTCTCCTTGTGTATCATTCCACCTCCCCACTCTGTTATGCGTTTAATGTCTGTGTTTTCCATGTCATATTTTCAAGCTCGTGTTGTCACAGGCTTCATCTCATTATGTTTCCTGTTTTATTTTGACAGTCTTGTGTTTCCATGTACAGTGTGTTTAGTGTTGCTTCCCTGTGGTGTCATGTTCATTTGTGTCAGCTGTGTTCCCCATGTGTTTCCATTTCCCTCATTACCCTTCTGTGTATTTAAGTCCTCCGTCTTCCTTTGCTCAGTGTCAGGTCGTCTGCTGAGTTCTGTCATGTCTCCAGGTTTTTTCATGTTCAGGTTTTTATCATGTGCAAGGATTTGTTCTAGTTAGTTTTGCCTCAGTGTTCATCTGTGTTTTGTTTTGGACCTTTTTCAAGCCACAAATAAACAGCTCGCCTTTTGTTAAATTATAATTTCGTTCCAAGTGTCTGCATTGGGTCCTCTTCCTCCCTCCACAGGGTCTGCCAGTGCAAACCGTGACACCTATATCACACATACTGGCCCTTTCCTTTCTTAAAGGGAAAGGCCATCAGTCAGTCCATCTCACATTTCAGTTACTGTAATGATTTTTGCCACAAGCACAATACACACTGTTATGCGGATTCTTGAATATGAATTGAATTGATTCGCCAAAGTTTGTGGCATGGTGCATATTTGGATGACCCTACCAAGTCAGTAATTTATTCCAGGTGGAACATTTTATGACTTCAGAATTTCTGGAATTCAGTAAAAAAGCTTCAGAGTTGGAAGTTTCCTGATTTTAATTAGTGGCCACAGAGAGACAAGGGGTAAAACTGAGAGAAACTGAATGGAAGCTACCGCGCGCACACAGTCACACTCCACTACCTCTAACAGCTGTATAGCTGGTAAATTGGCTGTTTGTGGCAAACAAATGAGGAGTGCAAAATCATTTCACAGACCAACACTTTGCATTCAGCATGAATTCGGTCTGAATATGTCAATGTCTTTAATTATGGTTCTGTGGAAAAGGCAGTATGCATTACTGCACAGTTCCCAAATCTCGTCTATGCATCAAGAAAACTGGCAGGATATGAAAACCTGTTGGTTGATTTAGCTTATGTCTCTGCCTTTAGCCCTGACCTTAAAACAATAGTCCCTCTCCTTATGTGACAGCCACGGCACATAAAGACTATAGAAGTACTATAGCAGGTACTCTGGATATGTGTCATATGTTCATTAAGAGAATGTAGGGAAGACAAAGTGCAATTGTATGTGAATATTTCAACATTCTTGCAGGGACACAAAAACAATAAAATAAGAAGAGATACAAGTGTGCACGCTCAAATACACGTGTGCCTGTTTTCACGTATACTGACACACACAAATGCAAATACATAGGTGCTAATACACACACCTACAATGCACATTGATGGAGTGGGCAGAGTGGAGTAGCCCCTTGACACTGATCTATAGTCAGCGATTTATTACTCTCTCTAATGAGTCAGGTGAGATGGCTGCTCTCAGAGCAACTCCCCACCACACTACTGCAATGCTGCAGCAAATTACATCCAGAGCTCCCCTCACAACACACCTACAAACAGACAGAAATCTCTCTCCTTCTATCATCGCACTGTGTGTTCGCTTGTTACCCCTAAATTTTAGTCTCCTTTTTCCCCTACATGTTTTCTGTGTTTTAAACCATGTGTGATGGTGCAGCACTCATTCCTGATCAATATTGAGAATGCAGTTATGGGGCGATTAAACGGCCAATCGTCTTCAGAGAAGGTTGCTGTTGAACCACATTAATGTGCTTGTAATCACTCGCTAGGGAAATTAACAGATGAAGACAAAGAAGGAAAGAGAGCACATTGAATTTTTTTTTAAGGGTTAAGTGGACAAAGACATACTTTGTCTCTGTCTCTCTCTCTCATGCACACGCGCGCACGCACACACACACACACACACACACACACACACACACACATACATGCACACACACAGACAAGGTTAAGACTGCTTCATAGTTCCACTGATTGTGAGCTCCATTCAGAGCCAACAGAACTGCAAAGTAAAGATGAGCGTTATATTGGTTATGTACTTGTAAAATAAGGGATTTAAATTTATATGAGAAATTTTTAAATAAATAATTAAGTGTGTTTATGTTTGTTGTTGGCTTAGTATTCGAATATGCTAAATACATAAATCAGGGCTGTCATGCTTCTGATTACATGCAACACCCCCATGTAAAACAATTGGATGATACACACCAACCACTGGCAGTAGATGGAGATTGCACAGCAGGAACATTGCACGTGTGCTAATCATGCATTGGTAATTATGTGTAAACTAGGATTTGGCAGGAAAAAAAAACCAACAAAAAAACAAAACTGGCAGCTATATTAACGACCTGTGGGCTCAGCTTTGAATAAGGAAGTAGCATGTGCAACACTGACAATTCACAAAATTTGATACAGGGACAGTAGCAGTCTAATTGTTTCTAATGGGTATTATTTTTTACTGTGATGAAGTGAAATGGGCTTACATGTTGCACAATAATCTATCCTCACATTAGGTGGGCAGTGAATTGATTGTGGAAAGTCACTGTGAAAAAAAAAATAGTAAAGTGTGAAGTATTCTTTCACAGGGACAATGGGCACATTGTGTAATTTTGAAAAGAAAAAGATGAACTAAAATAGAAAAATGACTTTACCACCTAATCCGAAGCTCTGAGACTTTGGCTCTGCTGTGTTTTCTTTCGGTGTTTTATAAACAGAGATTTTCTGAATATAGTTTATGAAACAGTGGTTTCATATCTCTGAACAATCCCATTAAAGTGGCATCATAAGACAAGCATCACTTAAAAGCATGATATGTCTTATATCCAACTTTATATGCAAGTTATAGCCCTGTGAGAGCCTGGCAGCTTGTCCAGAGTGTACCCCCACAGCTGGAATGGTGTCCAGCACCCCTGCCATCGTGAACTGGTTAGTGGGATAGATCTACTTTTGACTGCTATGGGGGATTCCAGCATTTGTAGCTCAACTTATCAGCTGCTGGCTGGCTCTGAAAACAAATGAATCCCTATAGACTTCCATGTTAAAATGCTTAACTTCAGACATAAAAATGAAAATTTATCGCTCATCTCATAAAACCATTTAAACTCATAACTAATTTCTTCTTTCACAATAACCCTATGGGGAGTTGAATGGATAAGTCATGTATTTTGAAACTGGTAAGGCTTAAAATTAAAGTTGTGTACACCTTGATTAACAGCTGCTGCTAATTTTGACCTCCACTTATTATAGAAACTGGACATCTTGATTGTGTTTGTGGTATTTCAGCATTTTTAGTGGCACTAAATTGACACTAATTAGCAAATATGTGTACCTGGGTATTAAATCTCTATATAGTGTATGGATGCAGCTTTTATAGCCAAGCTTGCTAGTGGTAGCTGGTACACCCTCTCATCCAAAACCAGAATGGTGATGGCCAAAGTACTAAAACTGAGGTTTCATATCAAACTGTGTCATTTATGGTGGGTAGATTCATCTGAAAAGAAGCAGGGGAATCAACCTACCTACCCCCACTCTGCCACTTCACCCTGAGTGATTCCTAACATGAGCCTTGCAGTGAGTTTAGCTCTTGGTTATCTCAATACATATTCCTATAGTGATATTTTAGCTAAAGACAAAAAATAATGTAACACATTGGGTATGAAACCAGACATTCTTAAAGTTACAACAAAGTGGGCTTACCATATTTTTTAAACTATTTATATGATAATATTAGTTTATAAAACTATATGTCTGTCTGGGTCAACTATAGCTGAGGATGTACATTGTTCAATAATCAAAAAGTCAGTGCCCTGATCCCAGCCCAAGCCTCTCTCCTCTACATGTAACAGTATATTGAACCCTAAAAATGCCCTTGTGTGTCCCATTGGGGTGTGTGTGTGTGTGTGTGTGTGTGTGTGTGTGTGTGTGTGTGTGTGTTTTTGTGTGTCAGGAAAAGCCCACTAATAATGGATGAATGTAGCTTGTAGTTTAAAGCATTTTGAGTGGTCAGTAAGGCTAGGAAAGCACTATATAAATGCTCTCAATTAAAGCAGGCTTTTTATGATGCATGTATGGCCTCCAGGTCTGATTTGATTGGGGAGTTGGCTTGGACTTGATTTTTAGACTAGAGGGACACATCCATCACTACTAACTAGTTAAAGAGAGCAGTTTCACCATTTACCCAATATAAACCATTTAAATACGTTTGGATCAACTCCAATACAGAGTTGTTGGTTTTTGGGTTTGTTTTTTTTTTAGATCTTATCAAGACATATTGATTAACACGGTGACAGAACAACAAAAGGACAAACACAGTGTAAGACAGAACATGCACAATCAATTTAATAATTCTTTCTAGTGTTAAAAGGCACAAAAGATGAAAGTATGCAGTACAATTTGCGACTGGCGTGAGAAAACATCAATTTGTTGCTCCTCATTTAATAAAACACTCCAGCTTTTGTCTCTTAATGAAGTTAAATAGTGAAGCTGCATGCTTCCAAGTGTATAGCCTCAGGATAAAAATCTTTGCATTTACAAAACTGATTGAAGTAAGATTACAGAAAGAAAAGAAGAACTCTGGTAGATTTTTGCCTGAAGCGCTTCAAAAGCTACAGAAAGGTATATTTCTTAAATGGGCAGAATCATCACATGAGATAAGAAGAGAACATAGATTGTGTCATTTACTGAAGTTAGAGGTGCTCTGGGATTTGATAAGAAATACTGTTTAAACTCAACAATTCGATTCTATAGTAAATTTAACTGTAAGCAAACGATCTATTACAGAGACATGTTTTTTTTCTTGGCCCTTGTACACAAGGTCAAAGGTACCTTTACACAGTGTTTTTGTTTCTGTATGGGTTTCCTTATGCATGAATCATTATGTTGTAAGTGATTTGTTATCATCATTGAACAGATTTACTCAGCAGTTATGGTTGGTTTAGCATGGAACTAAAGTTGAGATCTTAATTGGTTCTCATTAATAAGTCAGCAAAGTAATTAGGACACAGAGGGTGGAGGCTATATTTGTGTTTGATTACATGGTCAATGTGTTATGAATACTGAGTGTTCCATATTTCACTGTTTCAGTACAGATTTCATCACACTGCAGTTGTTATTTTGGAGTTGGTATTTTCCCAGTAATACATTACTGATCAAAGAAAGTGCATCAGTCTTAAAACTGTAATTGTGGTTTAAATGACCCAAACATATGGCAATATTTCTCACAAAGACTATAGACCCTTTGTGAAATTTAGAAAGCTGTCTTTGGAACCATAAACTTGAGTCTGTTCAGATACTGAGCTTTTTAATTTCCCTATAATATCGAGGGCCTAAGTATTTTTTCACACCTGATAAACCCCCCCCCCCGCCTCTTTGTTATTTAAATGATAAACTGAGGTCCATCTGTGGGACACACCAAAGGTTAAACTTTTAGTCACCTTATACTTTATTTACTTTAACTTTATATACACTTTATTTATATTTCTATGGTGATAGCAATGACAACAAGATAAGAAAACAACAGAAAGGGGTAAGAAATCTGGAATTCCCAAGTAATGCACTTTCTTTGAAAACCAGCAGGCTAATTGTTAATTACAGTGTAACTAGTTTATAATCAAAGTAAACCTGGTTGATTAAGGGATGCATACAGTTTGATGAAAATTTATAAATCCTCATCTGGATGAATATTCAGCAAACCAGTTCCAGATAAAGACAAAAATGTGTGCACAAAGACTGACATTTTCCTAGAAATTTCTGAAAGCACATATCTGTCAGTCTGATTTACAAATTAATACTGCAGCTGGGAGGTCTGACATCCATTCCACTTGCATCTAAGGCCAGAACTGGATTTAGACACAACCTTTATGACCTGTTTGCATATCAATACTTTTGTGTGCTCTGTCAGTCTTTTTAATGAACAGGAAAGGAGGTAGTGGACTTTCATCTGTCATTATGCGCATCTATTACGCATGGCTTAGGTTATTTATAGTGCCCATAATATTATTAATTCAGCACAGCAAAATCATCATCAGTAGTCATATTTCCATCTTCAATAGGGATAGAACAGTGATAGGATTTATGAGTGCCCTTTATTTAAACCAGTGACTGACACCATTAGTGAATACTGTTTTACATTTGTTTCAAAGGTAATATTATTATTATTACTAACAGCAACTTAAAGGTTAATCTCTGACAAATGTACATGAATTTTGACGTGTTTTTGACATGTCCCCTCTTTCTCTTAAAGGACAGCAGCTCAACAATTTTATCCCAGCATGATTTATCTGTTACCCAGAGACTCTCACAGTGTCAGGAATTAGGTTTCCTAAGCCTTTAACTGCCTCTATACATGCTCAGTAGGTTTGTGATCAAGTGTCTATGAAGTCAAAGTCAACTACAGTGAGGACTTCCTGGTCTTTTTTGGTTTTCAAGTTATTTTTGCAAAGCTTTAAGGTATGTTTGGGCTCATTATCCTGCAGGAGCATGAATCCTTTCTCCACAGAGATGAAGGTTAAGCATGTCTCTGAAGAGGAGTGCTGTTTCCACTTGGTCAGAGTAGAATTCAGTTCAGTTGCCTAACTCAAGCTAAGCAAATCCACACAGAAAATTCCTACCACCGTGTTTCATTGTAAGTTTGATCTCTTATTTATCTCCTTATAACTTCCTCTGACTGCCTGAAATCTGAAACTTTGATTCATCAGGTAATAGGATCTTTTTGTTTTCTTTTTTTTTTAGTCAGTACCATGAAGTGCTGGTATTGCATAGCCTACTTCAAGTTTTCAGACTCTTTCCTCTCCTGGGAAGTGGTTTAGAGACACTACTTATCCTCTGAGGCCATGAGCTTAGTTGTGAGAAAACTTTAAGGGGACTGGATTTTAAAAAAAATATATATATTTTTTTAGAAATTTCTGTTTCTTGGTTCATTTTAATGTGAAAAGAAGAGAGAAGAAAGGGACCACTTGAGTTGAGGTGGTTTGGGCATCTGACTCCCGGGTGCCTCCTGGGTGAGGTGTTTCAGGCATGTCTTAATAGGAGGAGGGCTCAAGGCAAACCCAAAACACACCTCAGCTGGCTTGGGAATGCCTTGGTGTCTCCTTGGAGGGCTGGAAGAGATGGCAGGCAAGAGGAAGGTATTGACATCACTGTTTAGATTGCTGCACTGGACCCTGAGAAGCAGCAGTGGATGGACAAATGTTACTGGGATTAGTTTCTATAGCACTGTATTGGGGAAAAACAAAGTCTTTCTCACCCGACTGGCAGTGATTTGTGTGTGTTCCTCAAGCTAGGTTCTTAGGTGTTCCAATTGGTTGTGAATCTCTGTGTACGTAGTCAAAGCTTTCGTCGTGCTACTATGTCTTGGATAGTGTCTGGGGCACCTTTGCACAGTCTGTAATTAGACTCCCCCCCCAAAAAAGGCAAAGTGTGTCCCTTCTTTAGACTGAAAACTGCATGAATTGTGCATCTAAAACAATCATGTTCTCTGCATCATTTGACGGCTCAAAAGTCTGTGTTTCAACCCCAGCTGCATCTGCATCTCCCTGATGACTTCCCAGCTGCTTCTCAGGGCTGATTGTGATAATTGGTACTTAGTAAGAGGTTTTTGTTTTTAATTTGTTTTTTTTAGCATTTCAAAGAATTGTTTTAATCTTTTAGTTACTCGATTTACTACTAATTGTTACCAACTTTCTTGCAGTGAGTTTCTGGCACTTTTTGCAAGGTAGAGACCTGTCTCTACTTCTTGTCAGTTCCGTTCAGTAATACAGGGAATGCAGAATTATTAGGCAAATGAGTATTTTGTCCACATCATCCTCTTCATGCATGTTGTCTTACTCCAAGCTGTATAGGCTCGAAAGCCTACTACCAATTAAGCATATTAGGTGATGTGCATCTCTGTAATGAGAAGGGGTGTGGTCTAATGACATCAACACCCTATATCAGGTGTGCATAATTATTAGGCAACTTTCTTTCCTTTGGCAAAATGGGTCAAAAGAAGGACTTGACAGGCTCAGAAAAGTCAAAAATAGTGAGATATCTTGCAGAGGGATGCAGCAGTCTTAAAATTGCAAAGCTTCTGAAGCGTGATCATCGAACAATCAAGCGTTTCATTCAAAATAGTCAACAGGGTCGCAAGAAGCGTGTGGAAAAACCAAGGCGCAAAATAACTGCCCATGAACTGAGAAAAGTCAAGCGTGCAGCTGCCAAGATGCCACTTGCCACCAGTTTGGCCATATTTCAGAGCTGCAACATCACTGGAGTGCCCAAAAGCACAAGGTGTGCAATACTCAGAGACATGGCCAAGGTAAGAAAGGCTGAAAGACGACCACCACTGAACAAGACACACAAGCTGAAACGTCAAGACTGGGCCAAGAAATATCTCAAGACTGATTTTTCTAAGGTTTTATGGACTGATGAAATGAGAGTGAGTCTTGATGGGCCAGATGGATGGGCCCGTGGCTGGATTGGTAAAGGGCAGAGAGCTCCAGTCCCACTCAGACGCCAGCAAGGTGGAGGTGGAGTACTGGTTTGGGCTGGTATCATCAAAGATGAGCTTGTGGGGCCTTTTCGGGTTGAGGATGGAGTCAAGCTCAACTCCCAGTCCTACTGCCAGTTTCTGGAAGACACCTTCTTCAAGCAGTGGTACAGGAAGAAGTCTGCATCCTTCAAGAAAAACATGATTTTCATGCAGGACAATGCTCCATCACACGCGTCCAAGTACTCCACAGCGTGGCTGGCAAGAAAGGGTATAAAAGAAGAAAAACTAATGACATGGCCTCCTTGTTCACCTGATCTGAACCCCATTGAGAACCTGTGGTCCATCATCAAATGTGAGATTTACAAGGAGGGAAAACAGTACACCTCTCTGAACAGTGTCTGGGAGGCTGTGGTTGCTGCTGCACGCAATGTTGATGGTGAACAGATCAAAACACTGACAGAATCCATGGATGGCAGGCTTTTGAGTGTCCTTGCAAAGAAAGGTGGCTATATTGGTCGCTGATTTGTTTTTGTTTTGTTTTTGAATGTCAGAAATGTATATTTGTGAATGTGGAGATGTTATATTGGTTTCACTGGTAAAAATAAATCATTGAAATGGGTATATATTTGTTTTTTGTTAAGTTGCCTAATAATTATGCACAGTAATAGTCACCTGCACACACAGATATCCCCCTAAAATAGCTAAAACTAAAAACAAACTCAAAGCTACTTCAAAAAACATTCAGCTTTGATATTAATGAGTTTTTTGGGTTCATTGAGAACATGGTTGTTGTTCAATAATAAAATTATTCCTCAAAAATACAACTTGCCTAATAATTCTGCACTCCCTGTAAATGTTCAGCAGCAGCAACTGTTTAGCTGCTAAATCTGTAAGAATTTCATTCAACAAGTTGATGGACATCAAAAATGGGGCTAAAAGAGAATAAATGAATATATAGAGAATGTAACCAAAATATTTCAAATGGCTACAACAACACTCTAAAATGTGTTATAAAAATGATTCTCTGTGTGTGTATGTGTTCCTGAGGCCAGTGATTTTCTTGACAAAGTCATGCCTGTTTGCCTGTTTTTTTAATGCAGTGATGCCTGAGGGTCCAACGTTCCTGGGGATTCAAAATGAATTTTCAGCCTTATTACTTGCAGACTTTTAAAGATATTGTGGCGTGTTGGGGGAGCAGCTAGTTCTCTCCCATCATGCCTTGGGACATGTGCTGCTGTTTAGATGTTCTTGTTTTATTGTTTATGGTTACGTTACTTTTAACTGTTATCTTAACTGTTGTGTTTATACTGCGGTACAAAGTCACTGACAGTTATTGTTTTATAGAAAGAATGCAGCACCATAAGTGAGTTCTGTTATGCTGTTATTCAGACTCGAAGCACAATGTACCACAAGCGAGGGTTAAATAAAGAGCTCCTCCTACCATTCTGGGGTCAAACACTAAGCTCAGTCTCTATGTGGAGCTTCCTTGTTAAGATTTCTTTGCTTGTCACAATATTGTGTCCTGTAGATATTAAGTGCTTTAGTCTTTGAAACTTTACATTTAGGAACACAATTCTGAAGTTTTTTCTATGGTTTGAAGATTCAGTATTTTAATGATTGGTGAACCTCTGCCCATCTATACTTCTGAAAACTCTATGATGTTCTTTTTATACACTGACCTGTTGCCATTTAACTTAATTACTTGCAAAATTAGATTTTTAACTATATTTCCACCCTGCATAAGTTGAGAAATACACTATAAATGTAGTTATTAGTTTCCTGGAGACTATTTATACCCATTATACAAAGTCACCCTCCAGTTGCCTTCCATCTCTCCAATTCACTTGCATCTTTAGATCTCCAGTCTGTTCTCTCCTGCTGCCGGCAGAATTTCTCCTGTTGAGCTTCAGGCCTTTCACTCCCCCTTCATTAAAGCCTCTTTAACCTTACCATCTGTGTAATCTTCACTGTATCTGCTAGTGTCCAGTTCCAAAATTAAAATCCTTGTCCAAGAAATACAAAGGATTTAGAAATTAGACATTTCTCCACAGAGAGAAGCCTTAAAGACCAGGACACAGCAACAGTTAAGAAAATGTTTTTGTGTCTAGAGGTGAGAGAAGGACCAGAAACCTAAAGTCTTCTCTCTGTAGCCACAATAGACTATGGGAAATGTCAAAAATCATAAGCCTAAGTAACCAAGGCTGACTGTTCTTGCAAGCCACTGAGAAAATAATGTACAGAATTTTACTGTACAAGAATCGAGTAAAAAATAACCTACCGTACTCAGAGAACACAAGTGATGCACTGGTTTACAGTTAGAAAAAAACAAAAAATCAACAATTTCTTAACACTGCTTTAAAAAAGTAACAATCACAAAGAAGACTTTAACTACATCCCCATTCTTTCTGTCTTTATGAAGCAGAAGAGAGTGGTGTGCAGTTTATGTAGAAAATGTACACACAAGTGACAAATTAAAGTAAAAACTTTTCAGTGAGGCAGTGACAGAGATCCTTTTATCAAAAGGACGGGCAGTTACAGGCGTAACTGTATGATTTCAATGAATTTTGATCATATAAATCAAACTGGCCTTCACCAGATCTTAGCAGTCAAACATCTAGGGCATTTTGTAATTGTAAGACAGGAGCCTTGAACACCATTATTTAAATATATAATGGCAAAGCTCACTGACCTACTTACCAAAGTTTTTTTAATAAAAAAAATTGTCACCTGTATGCAACAACTTAATATTTACAAGCTCAAGGGATCGCTAGAAGTCTGATAATAAATTTCTCCTAAACTAGAAAAGCTGTCTTAAGGGTAGACAGAAACACTCAAGGGTACACTATTTTTATTTTGTACTTAAGTACAGCATAGTATCATCAGCATAAAGTTTTATTTGGCATCAACATACAGTGAAGGAACTGTGGCAAAAAGAGTTGTATGTAGTTTTCCCATCTCTATACTTAACCAGCAACATTTGAGCAAAAAGTCCAATAAACTCTGTTTTTTTTCTGTGTGCATTTTCTTCTTAATGCATTTTCATGGTGTCTATGTGTACCAGTTCTACTAGAACTTGGGGCCTTTTGTAACCACATTTGTTCAGCATAATAATGTTTTGTGGCTCAGACTAATTGGTCCAACTGTGGGCCAAACTGAGTCCCAGAAGGCCAAAGCCTGAGCTACCAGTACCATCTGTTGATGGAACACCCTCTCAATTTGGATCAGCTTGTCAGTCTGCCTGGGGAAAACATACAGTATATTCATGCATGCAAGCACACACAAGGAAAAACATTATCTTGAAACATTTATCAGTGTAATAATTAGGTGTTTAAGTCATTCTTTCCCTACAGTGGGTAAAAAAAACAACACTATCTCATTTCAGTGTAAATGAGTAATGTGCTTGTTTTGACAAAATGTGACTTAACTTATACGTGACTTGTCAATACTTTGATGTTTTTACATTTATGTTAAATCAAAACATTTCTGGATGTCTGTGTACACACAGAGTATTTCATGAAAGGGTCATAAATTTACAGATTTTTTTTTTTTTGTTACCTAAATAGACACCAGTGGACATGGATAAATAGCAGCAATAGAGTCTGATATCAGTTTTATGAAACAGTCATGAAATCTTGTTTTTGCGTTTGTGTTCTTGGACATGAATTGTAGAGCCTTTGTTGGAAGGAGATGGTCATGGAGTATATGGGTGGAGTGCACTTAGGAGACTGCAGAGTGAATCCCACACAGGACCGCTTTCAGTCTTTCTGTCATGGTTCTGAGCTTCTGTTTTTTGTCACTTAATATTATACTAAATATCATATAACTTTCCTGTTGATCTAATCTAGCTCTTTTTTTCTGTTTTTTTTCTGCCAGTTTTCTCTCACACCTTTGTCTAATTATTTGCTTTAATATACAATATAAAAGACCTTGCAGAGCTTCTGCTGGATCTCCTTTCATTCTTTGCTCTTACCTCATTTTTGCTGAAGCATTATTTAAAATTTGGCAAAAATATAAGGAGCAAAAAGTGAATCATATTCTTCCAAAAGACATACCTGAGATGTATGATAGGGAAATGTTGCCAAAATGCTTTCTGTGTAAGAAGCCATAGAAGTAATTTTATCAGAATGTCAACTACCCACAAGTACCCACTTAAACCCAAAGCTGTTTGGCTCAACTCTGTGTGCAACTGATAAAAGATTCAGAGTAATCCAACTTGCTTTCATTTTCAGGATGTCAAATACTGCCCCTTTGTCAATGTTGCTGGCATCTCTGTGGTACACAGAAAGTGTCTTTAAGCATTCCTACTTTAACACAATCAGTGGTGATATTGTATGCCGAGTGCAATGAAGGAATCAGGAGTGGGTGCCAGTGACGTAAATAACAGCTGTCACCCAGGAGTCTGCAGTTTGGCTCAAGTTTTGTTTGTGTTTGGGCTTGAAAAAAATCACGCTTTGGGTTAAATACAGCTCCTCACAATAACAACTCAGCATGATGAAAAAAGGTGCCAAATGTATCAGGGGCACTGACTCAGCTTCCATATTCAAAGGTTTTCTCTGCAAATTGGATTTCTTTTGGTGTCCCACAAAGAGATTTTAGCTTGAGCTGAGGATAATCAGAAGTATTGCATTATTTTTTTTTTTTTTACAAAATCATAATAGATTTTTTTTTTTTTTGCCAAATATACCAATAGGCTCTACTTTCCATCTACAGAGTGGGGACAGTGTGTAAAATGTAAATAAAAAATAAATCTCCTAAAAACATATTTTATTCACAAAAGAAAATGTATCAAATCTTTAAACTGAGACATTTTACTATTTCAGAGCTGCTGGAGCCACTCTCCTAGCTTGGGGGGTCACTGCACTGAGTGCTCTGATTACCACTGGAACCACTGTTACCTTCACCCCCCATATCTTCTTGAGCTCTTCTCTGAGTCCTCGGTACTTCTCCAGCTTCTCATGTTCCTTCTTCCTGATGTTGCTGTCATTCGGTATCGCTACATCAGTCAAGTTTGTCAGTCTGTATCTGGAAGTCCCACAGGATCTTATCTCGGTCATTCTTGACCACCCTAGAGGGTGTCTCCAATTTTGACCTCGGGACTTCCAGGCCATACTCGGCTCAGATGTTTCGGTATACTAGGCAATTGGCTAAATCATTCCATGTATACCGTGTCTGCTAGCATCTTGCATCCTATAATAATGCTGGATTGTGTCAGGGGCATCTTTACACAGCCTGCACCTGGAGTTTTTCCTGGTGTGATAGACCCCAGCCTCCATGGATCTTGTGCTCAGAGCTTGTTCCTGTGCTGCCATAATTAGTGGCTCTGTGCTGTCTTTCAGTCCAGCTTTGTCCAGCCACTGGTGGGATTTCTTTTAGTGCAGTCCCCTCAGTTCTGACTACCTTCCCTCTCTTTTTTACAGTCAAACTACACTTCTCCAGTCTGATTGACATTCCGATGTCATTGCTATAGATCCTGGTGGTGTGGATAGGGATGGGTATTGATAAGATTTTAACGATTCCGATTCCATTTTCGATTCTGTTTAACGATTCGATTCTTTATCGATTCTCTTATCGATTCTTGTTTTTAAAAAGGAGAACACTAAGGTCGATTAGCTTAGAACTGTTTTATATCTTCTCTTTCAACAAGATAGAAATTTAGGAATAACATGGCCTTACAAACCCAACAGTGAGATCTTAAGAGATCCACAGCCTACGGCTCTTCAATGGGGTGTCACAGGGTCCCCGGGGAAAATTATAAACGTAAAATAATAAAATAAATATTCTTCTGTAGCAATAACAAAGTATAACATAAATTATTCTGTAGCAATTACACAAGAATATCCAGTAATGTCCCTGCCAACAATTAAACACATTCACTTACCATCTGCTGTGGCAAATGGCTTCAAGGTTTTGACCACAAACTAGTCACTGCTCGGTGACATGCGGGCCTGAAAAGAGACGCTACCGGTAGACTGCAGCGACAACTGCCAGCGAGCGCCAGCCAGACTCTGTCTGTCTCTCTCATCATGGTCACCTAAATGCACAATGGCAGGTTTTGTAATAAAGCAGATTGCGCTAACATAATATGCACTGTTAGTTGATTATTTACCTGCCGCATTAACGGGAGATGACGTGCAAATGTTACCGCTGCTGCTGGGTTGAGATTCACGAGTCCGGAGCGGAATTAAAGACATTCATTTAAGTTCATCGCGTGTTTTGTGAGCAAATGCTTTTGCATATTCGTAGTGTTTCCTCCCTTAATGAAATATCTACTTTGCAAGTATTGCAAGTTGCCCTGAACGGATGACAATCCGTTCTCATAAAGTATAAACAAACTTTTAAGCGTTTGAGCCGCTTAGGCGCCATGTTTCCTGCCAGGTACGCTCCGACGCTCCGCAACGTGGTGACGTCATTCGGGGCGACTGGAATCGATAAGGGAATCGTTTGCAAAAATGGCAAACGATTCCAAGGAATTGAAACAGTGGGAACCGGTTCTCAACAAGAACCGGTTTTCGATACCCATCCCTAGGTGTGGATCAGTGAATTGATGTCCCATTCATTCTTGGCATACAGCTTGATGTCATCCATGTAGAGGAGGCGGCTCATAATTGCTGCATTCCGTAGTCGATATCTGTAGCCAGTCTTGTCAATGATCTCACTGAGGGGGTTCAGGCCTATGCACAACAGCAGTGGGGACATAGAATCTTCTTGGTAGATCCTGCACTAGATGCTAAATTGTGCTATTGGCTTGAAGTTGGCCTCTAGTGTTGCGCGCCACATCCCCACCAAGTTCCAGATGAAGGCTCTAAGGGTCCTGTCGATCTTGTACAGTTGTAGGCATTCCAGGGATTCTCTGAAGAAGGAATAAGATGGACAGGACCATATGTTGCTCTAAAACCTATATATACCTTATAGCACTGATGGTGCTTTTCCAGATGTGTAAGCTGTCAATTTCATAGGCATATCATCAGAGATCAGAAATGGTTCCTCTCCTTTTTAGTCCAGAGGATGCAGCATTCATGTTTTTACAAGGAATTTTGAATTTCGATTAATCTGAGAATTTGTCACAGAATTTGTCACGTTTTCCACTTCGCCTCAGTCCATTTTAAATGAGCTTTGGCCGAAAGACCTCAGCATTTCTGGATCTTGTTTACATATTAATTCTTGTTTGCATGACATGGGTCTAACCTGCATTTATGAATGTCATGGCACACTGTGTTCACAGACAGTGGTTTCTGGAAGTCTTCCTGAGTCCGTGCAGTTATTCCATTATTTAATGCAGTGTGTCCTAAGGACACTAGG
This sequence comes from Oreochromis niloticus, assembly GCF_001858045.2. Classification (NCBI taxonomy): domain Eukaryota; kingdom Metazoa; phylum Chordata; class Actinopteri; order Cichliformes; family Cichlidae; genus Oreochromis; species Oreochromis niloticus. The sequence continues at coordinate 36,518,382 of NC_031965.2, forward strand.
ATCATGGGCATTCAATATTTATTTGGGGTCTTGTCGCTTGGACACAGAATTCTCCAGATTCTCAGAACTTTTTGATGATACTACATTACAGTACATTATTCTGAAATTTGTACATTTTATTTTTTTTCTCTTTCTTCTTTTTTGCAGATTGGTGAAACTCTACCCCTCTACATTTTTACTTTTACACTGACCTGTTGCCAGCTGACTTAATTAGTTGCAAAATGTTCCGACAGCTGTTTCTTTTTTTAATGCCAAGTACCTTTCCAGCCTCCGTCTCTTCTTCCCAACTTTTTGAGATATGTTGCTTCTATCAAATTCAAAGTGCGTTAATAATTTTCATGAAATAGTAAAATATTGTTTGTTTAAACATTTGATCTGTTTGTTGTGCTCTAGATTATAATATAGAATAAAATATGTTTAGCAATGCAAAATGTACATCTTATAGATTTGGAGTTGTATTAGTTATGTCAGTATGAAACTCGTTTCTAGATGGCACATTCCAATAGCTTGTAATTGTGATTTTCTATGTCTCTTGCAGATGCATTTAAACTCCTGGGATTTCTATAAAGCCCATTTAAAGGTGAGAGCTCTGTGGGATTTACAGACCCGGCTCTGTGTTTAAGCCAGTCTTATTATGTAGGTGTGTGTACAAGAGTGAAAGAGAAGGGTCAACCTTTAGCCTTTGTAAATGCACTCCTGTCAAAGCAACTGCAATTTCTCACTGGGAAAGTTTTTTGTTGCAATGCTCCAATTTTTAAAATAAAATCAATCGTCATCTCTGCTTAAAGCAATAACCGTAGCAGTAGCATCCCTAAATAAATCAATGCTATCTATAACAACAAAGAAAATGCACATTTTATAAATAACATTTCCTGCAAGACTACATTGAGTGTTTTATAACCACTAGTAAAAAAAAAGAAAAAAGAAGGAAAAAACTCTCAAATACCTATGAATATTACTTGTATGGACTTTACTGGACCTCAACAAGAAGGACCTGCTCTGTTCTAAGTAGTTTTCAAAGCTCTGTGACTCGATTTTTGTTTCAGAATTCATATTGGTGTCAAAATGTGTTTTGTTGTGATTGCAAACACACTGTAAAATATAACTTGTTGTTTCAACTTAAAAATATGAGGTAAAGGGCTGCCTTAAAATTTTAAGTTAAGTCAAGAAATAGAGTTTGTTCTTATAACACAACCAATTGTTATCTTAATGAAAAATCACATGTTGTCTGAACTTTCATCTTAGTTTAGTTGACTGAGATTTGTTAGTCAGTTCAACTCCTTTAATTGTCATTTTTACTTGGGAAAATCCTTTCAGCTAAATTAAAATAATCTATTGTTTAAACTCTTGTCCTAGTTCAGTTGACTTGGGTTTTTTAGTTAATTCAAATACTTTAGTAGTTCTTTTAACTTAGGAATCTATTTTAGCTTAACTAACATAATCTGTTAGCTAAGTTGATTTAAGTTTATTAATTAACTGAGCTCCTTAAGGTAGCTGAGTGAACTTGTAAATCAGTTTCATTTTAATTATCAGAGTTGATTGACTGGATGTAAAGAAAAATGTGTATTAAACATCTTAAGTTTTGTTTTTTTAGCTTTCTAACATCCATTTCAGAAAAACTACCTGTTAGGTTTATCTTAGATCTCAGGTTTAAATATCTACATTCTTTTAAATTAATTTTCTGTTGTTTACAGAAAAAACCCCCCCACAGATTCCATTAAAGTCTATCTGATCATTTCATACAGAAAGTTTGTTTTAAGAACATGACAAGACAATTACTCATGAGCACCCAACATTCACCATTTATTGTGCCATCTTAGTCATCTGAGAAACAGAAAAATCAGTGACGTAGCTCATCAGGCTCACAATCCATCAAAACTCAAAGGCTGCTCCCTGTGAAACAATAAATTTGAACTTGGTCTTGAGCCCAGTTTGGGTGAAGATTAAATTCTGACCAATACTCTAGGAGCAGTAGTGATTCTTGTGAAGTAACAACATAAAGTCTGCATTAATGTAATGTATCAACGGGACACTTGCTATTTTAGAAAAGTTATTCTTTACATTTACAAAATTTTTAAACTTCATTGTGCTCAGTCACACCTGTTAGCATAAAACTTGAAATATTAAAATAGTACAAAACCTTTGATAAGTGACAGTAAAGATCAGTTTATAACAACTAAGACATCAAACTCTTGTATTTGTCTTCGTTTACAATTGCAACAAATTCCACAGAACCAATATCTCTGAAAATGAGTGCATGCTTCTGAAACATTTGATAATATGAATATTTCAGAAACATCAGTTTGAGTCTGCTCAATTGCAAAACAAAGGAAAAACTACTGACTTGCATGAGATAAGCATCTGCAAAGTCCAGCATTATATTGTTGTTCACATAAGTTTCTTAAACCATGAACAAATGAGTAATTGTCTAATCTGGAATGTAAAGTGTAGTCATTTAGTGACATACAAAAGTGAGAATGAGAACTTGCAAGAATAAAAAAACAAACAGTAAAATAAAAACTGTCCTTAACACTAAGGAGCATACAATTACAGTTCTGCATGGCTTTCTGCAAGAGTCTGTTTCTTAGACCATGCACTAGTGAGATGCACTGCCTTCCACCAATGTTCATTAGGATGTTCTGAATGACTTCAAAGATGTCCTTAAGTTCCTTTGGATAGTCTATGTTGAGGGCAAAAAGAAGGCCCATCAGCATGGAAATGGCACTTGAGACATCCCTCAGATTAGACAGGATTACTGCCGCCTCAAGGACGACCAACACATCGATGATGTCTTCTTCTTTCACCAACGCAATGCCAACTTTCATCCTCTTAGAAAACGTGTCTTCAATACCTGTCGGCTATAAAAGGGTTCAAAGACAAAAAAAAAAAAAAAAAAAATTACACAATTACAATTACACAATATCCCTTGTGTTTAAGAATTCATGTCTTTCCAAAGAAGAGCCATACTGATGCTTTGGATGATGGTGATTGGCTTTGGGTAACACTTATTAGTTGTTAAAGTTTTTCAGAATGAGATATGCACCCCCATGTTACAAATCCATTTCTTGCTTTAAACAAAGACCATGTTCATAAATAACTGAGCATGTCTTCAATTGCAGAATTCAAACAAAATTTTCAATTTAAATGGTAAATGGCCTGTATTTGTATAGCGCTTTACTAGTCCCCTAAGGACTCCAAAGTGCTTTACACATTCAGTCATTCACACACATGGGTGGATGACTGAATCGTGACTCAAGAGTTGACAGTTCGTCTTATAATTGGAAGGTTGCTGGTTCGAGCCCCGGCTCCGACAGTTTCAGTCGTTGTGTCCTTGGGCAAGACACTTCACCCGTTGCCTACTGGTGGTGGTCAGAGGGCCCGGTGGTGCCAGTGTCCGGCAGCCTCGCCTCTGTCAGTGCGCCCCAGGGTGGCTGTGGCTACAATGTAGCTGCCATCACCAGTGTGTGAATTTAAATCTACTTATGCTAAATATTGGCTGTGCTCTAAACCAAATCTGGCTGAGAATACATGAAATGTGCAAACTGCAGCTACACTGTGGTGCTGTCATTATTAAATTTACTAAAAGAAACAATGCTAACCTTCACAGTCTTGAAAGTGTGTGAGGGATCTTCCTTTAGAAAATGAGGTCCTCTGTCCTCTTCCTTTGTGTAGGGCTCTGGTCAAAGAAGTCAAAAAGAAAACAAAAACACTTTTTAAACAGTGTTTATGAAGCATGTAGACAGCTCCAAATTCACAGCTTTTTGATACATAATTCCATCAATATATGATTATCATTGGAGATTTTGAATCAGGCTTATCAGGACATTCAAGTAGAATATGATATCCAACCTACCACCAATATACATAAATTCTGTAAAAGGTACCACACTAAATGTCCAGTTGTGAAATATGATGACAGACTTTACTTATCAGCTTTCTTTCAATGAGTTCATCAGTTGAACTGGATAACCTAAAACTTAAACAAAGGATTAGATTTCGCAGTTGAACACTTACATCATCACCGAAGCATCTTATGAGCCTAGTCAGCCCTCCTATGCCGCTCTTGATTTTGTACAGCTCCACGAACCTCTCCATAATGGTCAAGCACAGCAAAAAGGAACCCTTTCAGGTTAACAGATGTAAGACGGGCAAATTCTGCTTCAACCTGAGCAATAGAAGAAGAGGGGTGGGGAGTACAGGCAGAATAAAAAAAAGATTCTTTGAGACCCAAATTTAAGCAAATGGTCATCTGAGGCCCATTAGAGAAAACACAAACACACAAAAGCAAACAAACAAAAAGATGCACTTTACCTGCCGTTCAGCAAACAAGGAAGTTCAGAGAACAATAAGCTCTGTCTCGAAATCTTTTAAAGTAGAATGATTGTGAAAATGACTTATGTGATGTAAAACTTTAATAAATGTGCGATTAAAAGAACACTGAGTAAAAGGACAAGTAACAATTTCCTTATTCCTCAGATGTTTACCTTGATGAGCAATACTGTTTTAGTCCAACTGCCTCATTAAAGTTACACAACAGGCTTTTTACATTAAAGCCAGCAAGTCCATTACATACTCCCTTTTTAGATCTGAAATACTGTGCACATTCTGTGTATATGTAGTGGACAGCAATTTACCCAAAAGAGCGCAAAGTTTGCAAGTCCACCTCATTTAAATGATAAAGTCAGAAGTGATCATCTAGACCTGTGAAAATAAATTAATGACAAACCTGCAGTTATGGATGTTATTACAACCACAAGAACCTAAACAGTCTGCTCCATTGCTTTTGTTAATGAATCATTTGTTGGTAACACGTCTGAATATTTAGTTTATGCCACCTGCATGTGATCATCAATAGTGCCATATTACTTCTTAAGAAGTACCCTGACACTACAATCTTTATATCATTTGTTCTACAGAGCTATTAAATTACAATATAATCTGAGGTGTTTCCAGTATGACAAAATGCACAAATTGTAACTTACCATTTGACTCCACTGACAAAAATAAATCCCCAGCATCAAGTTTGGCTTCACAGACCTAAAATAAGTAAAATAAAAATATATGTTATAATTATATTGTTTTCGCCATTTATTCATGTTTGCTAATTTTCTGACATATAAACAATGTTAGTTTTGTTACAATACAGAGAATGCAGTTTAATTAAAAGGTAAATTATGCAAAAAAACCCAAAAAACTTCTGCAGTATACCATGCCAAAAATCAGTGTCTCTGATGCCAATTATTTTATCACTACAGCTCTTTTAGTATGGAAACTCACACAAACTAGTCATACTGATCACAAGAGTTCAAAAATAAGTCAAAATAGTGAGCTGTTGTTAAGCATAAAGCATTTCAGGGTAACAAATAACTGCACAATAGAATTAAAGCAAAAAATAAACACACTGGAGGACTATCTGATAAAAACTAATATAATGCTGGTTTGTAGACCATATTTTGTCTCAGTCCTCAGTGCACTCTTGCAGCTTAGCATGCAGCAGTTAATAACACCTTAAGTGATTACATAGGGGTAAACAGATGACAACAAGCATCAGAGTCCTGCCAAAAAGTTCTTTTTGAACCCAGCCAGTTATTGGAAATATTGCCAAAATGAACTTCCACCAAAATACAACAGCCTGTGAACTTGAAAGAAATTTACAAGTACAGAGACAATATGAAATAAGCTTTATTAATTAGCTGAGTTAGCTTGCTAATATCGCAACAGTGGTTGAGTGCACAACCTTAAAGCTAGCGGCACAATACTTGTGATTTGGTCAGCGCCACATTAAACCCATAAAAAAGGCCATATGTCAGTTTATTAGGTCAAGTTTGGTCATGACATACAAGCTGGACCTTGTCGGCTAAAGTTACATTAGCTAAAGCAAACATTTCGGTAAAAGAGAAAAACACACATCATGCCATAAATTCAAAACATGTTCCAACTTTTGTAGCTCTCTTTCCTTATAGTTATAACCAATATTACTCACCTTGAAAGCATATTCCAAAGAAGACGATTAGAAAACGTCCAAGTAAAGTGAGCATGTCGTTAACCGCCAATTCCCCATGATGCACCTCGGTAGCAGTCACGTGAGGCAGTTTTGAATCCTGCTGTGCTCAACTTACCCACATTGTCAAGTTCACATAAGTTTCTGATTTAGCTGGACATGAGTTTTCAAGTTAGCTTTTTTTGGTGTAATTGGGACGTTTTTAACTTGTAATTCTATGTTATAACAACAACTTCAGTCATCTATCGTCAAACTGATATAGAATAATATGTTGAAATAACAAACAGCTAGAATTACATTTTACAGTGCAGGCCATGTGTTTGTTTCCAGACTGCAACGGGTAAGAACCTAATCTACATATTTATAACTCTGTTTGATATTATTAATTTTATCTTTGATATATGCATTGGTGTGTGTGTGTTTCTGATTGATGTGCATTATGCTTCATCTCAGCATAAACTGCGAGTGAAGATTAAAGGAAAATGGGGATTCAGCAGAACGCTCTTCGAGTTGGCTTGCACGTAAGCAAGATAAGTGAAAACAAAAATGCACACACATAAGACCCCCCCTCCACACACACACACACACACACACACACACACACACACACACACATTGACTGAATCTTTTTCACATTTGTTTCATCTGGCTGATCTGTTGATCTGTGTTTATTTAAAAATCAGAGACACTGCAGATGTCGGATAACCCTTGGCTCCTTTCGCTCTCTGTTTCTCAAATTTAAATGAGCTTCATCAGCACAAAATATTTTAGCATCTGTTCGCCAAAGAACACAGTGACAATCCTGAAGAATGATAAATCATTCAGCAAAATGCCATCACGAAATTACAATCACTTAATCAACAAGCTTTTTATTATTATTTGTCTTTCCTGTCTCCGTTTAGAAAGGAGCCCATTTGTCTCTGTTCTACTTCTACCTTTCTCCCTCCCCCACTTTATCACTTGTCATCTTATTGAAATCTACATGCAACAATATCCATCATGTGTAATCATACTACGAAATCCTGACTCGGGCACAACGTTATGAGCATTATTTAGACAGAGACACAAATTACATTTTAAATCAGAATCCTAACACAGTGTGCTTGCTGCTAATAGGATATGATGCACTTTTAGCCAGCAGCCTGCTTGTTTAACCCAGCAGGCTTCTGTGATGTTCATTTTAACACGGCCTATAATCTGTGTTGAACATGTCATTCCAGTATTTAGGAAGAGAAGGAAATTTGGCTATTAGTTCTCTGTCACTGTCAGTGAAAAGAACTATAAAATCACAATACAATCCCACATTAGAAGCAGCATGGATTTATCATTGCACTAATCCCAATGTACAAAGGACGTGGCAGTTTCTGTAAATCATTTCATGTGTTACCAGTGTGCATTTTTTGCATTTTGCTTGTATTCCAACTGACTTTGTTGATCTATTCCAGTTCACTGTGTTGACAGCAGGTTGCAGGGGGTTGGATTCAATAAAACGACAGCTAGTAATATCAAGAAAGACATTTGTTGATATTTTGTGCATGAGTGCATGTGTGTTTTCTTGGGAAAGCCAGGGTTATGCCATGCATGAGAGTCAATAAATAATGAATGTGCTGACTCATAAAAACACAAAGTAACAAATTTGAGAAGTAGAAATGCACTATATACTAACTATATATACAACTTGAAATGTTTTCTCATAAGCCTACAATTGTTTTGTTTGTATTTGATGCTATTCCCCAAAGTTGTGTTCAAATGGATCAATTTTATTTCCTTTGGCAAAATGGAACAGGGGTGAAATGTAGCTCCAATAACAGAAAAACAAAAAAAAAACATTTCAATACTTCTATCAGTCCTATAAACATGAGCCAATCTCGTCTATTATGTAGGAACAGCTCCATGAACAGGACATTTTTTAAACAATGCCCACATATACCTGCAATTCAATAAATATAACAGAATTTAACACCCACAAAACTCGTAAATACACATAATTTCAGCCTGAGATAATGATTTTTGAGTGATAAAAAAACAATTCATTTGTTTCTTCATAATCTTTAAAGCTATGTAATCATCATTATGCAGGTTAATAATAATATAATATTGCCCACATGCTTACTGTCCAGACCATTTTCATAGCAAAATGTGAAGCAAGCATGAATTGTTACATTTACTAACAGTCAGCACAGATTTATGAGTAATGTATTTCAGCAGTATGTATGAAGGTATTTTGTGTCTGCAGCACATACTTTGTCCAGAGTCCTCAGCAGGAAGTGTGTCACCATGGCAACCAAGAAAACAGAGCTTTGAAAGAATCTAATTTATGGTTGTTTTCTTGAACTAATAGTTTTAATGTCTAATCTTAAATCTAGAAAATAACAGAAAATAATAATCAGTAAAATAAGAGACTGGGCAGATGAAAAAATTATGTTGCATTCAGGAAAATGAAAAAAATAAAATAAATAAAATTTGTGTGCAAAAGAACAAATTAATAGATTAGTTGTTGTGACTATTTCACAAGCTGCTTTGAATGTAAGCAGCCAACCACGTGATCACTCAAAGTGTAAAATGAGTAGAAATTACAGAAAGTTTTATTTATGTGGAACCTTATGATTTCATTTAAAGTATTTATGCAGTCAGTCAAGAAAGAGAAACATTTAAGCTGATTTGATATTGGTTTGTCATTTGCACTCTTCGCACTTTGACTACTATACCACAACATTTTTGTCTTACATGTATGTTGGTCTAAATGCTGTTTCGCATAACAGCTTGAATAAAAGTGTGTGTGTTATCTCTGTTGGGTAGGAACTTTCTATCTTTAAATTTGATGTTTTCACATGCTTATCTTAAAGGCTCATAAAACCTTATCAAAACCCACTGGATTATGGAAAAATGCATTTTCATCAAGCTTTAAAAAACACAGCTTTCTGAGCTTGTTGACAGATTCCTACTGATAGTAGACTTGATTATGCACCTCAGGTTTCTAAATCATCCAGAATCCTCAACAAAATACTCGGTGTCTGACCTCAGCATAAACTAATTAAGCTTTTATTTACATTTTAGTTATATTATGACAACAAATAGCTTCGCTTATGCATTTTTTTTTTTACATTAGAATAAAGTATTTTAACACAACCATTGTCTATTCGTTTCTCTGTTTTCACATTTTTCTGTAGCCTATAGACAGCTCTCCTGTCTACTGGCAGTTGGCGGTAATTCATTAATAGGCAGAGCTGTAGAATGCTTCCAGAATGCAATAGTGTGGATTAATGCGGCAGCATTCTGTGAGCTAAGAAGTCACATTGCTTAAAACATTAAAATGTTTTGATGATTTGGGGAAAACTAGGAATCATGCTCAGCAACAATGGCAATACCTCAAAGTGGGCACAGTGGCAGTTGGGTTAAGGCTGACTATAGGCTTTATTTCTAACAAGACATTGCTCGTCTTTTCCAGTTGTATTTGTTGCTTATTTATGTGAAGTCGTGCCAAACTAGAACAGGTGATTATGCCACAGTACAGAAAAGGTGGTAGGGAGCTATTTGTCACTGAGATATTAGTTCTATGAGGAGCCATAGGGAAATATAACATTTAGGCTCTAGTTATAATGTAATTGCTCCATGATTGATAATCCACTCTGTTTGGACTCTGTAGGTTTAAAATCCAGGACAACAATCCCACTTGTTCTTTATGACATCATCCCTTGAGGATTGTAATACAGACTTATTTTCCAATGCGAGCAGTACAAGTATGAACTAATTCAAAGTGATGGATGGAAGCATCTCAGTTATTTGGGAGCCCAATTCACTGGGTGGGATCAGCTTTGTATGGCCCGATACAATGGCCACTAATAAAACATGTAGAAAAACATCTCATGACAGCATGAATCTACAAATGAAAAATAATTACAGGCGGCACGCAAAAGGAAACAACGTGTAGGCCTCTACCATTTTACTTGGATCACTTTTTTTATCAGTAGTAAATATTTTCTATGTGTTTACCTGATAGGCAAGTGAATAGCAAGAAAGCAGTTCTCATGACTCCCTCAGGCTCGTCGGGCTTGTACTAAACACAATTAATCATTGACCCCTGAGCACAACTTTTAGGAATATTATAAAGCAATCAGCAAATAACTGGTGAGTTGCATGTGTGTTTGTGTCTGTGTATGCAAGTCTGTCTTAGTCATACCTTAATGGAAGTAGACTGGTAGTCTGATGGGAGGATCGGTAAAAACAAAGAGAATAATGAATAATGCAGGAATTGTGCACATAAACACACAAAACTGCATCAGAGTTTCCCAGTGCGCGTTCGAGGGTATGTGTGTGTGAGAGAGATACAAAGGAGAATGAGTGAATTTATGTGAAGGGTCCATTGCAGGGTTCACATTATCCCCTAAAGGGCACAGGGATGGTTTTGACTGTTTCCATGGAAATAAAGGGTTTTTAGTTTAGGAAGATGGTGGCAGGTAGAGGCAGAAAAAGAAGAAACACTCTCCGCTGAATATTAATGACAGTCATACAGTGTGGAGCTAAGAGTTTGTCAAATATCTGTGTGATATAACAGCTGCTGGCTGACTTCACTGCCACAAGCTTCATACTGTGGGGTTGTGAAGAATTTGTTTTGAATACATTTGATCCAAAGAAGGATCCTTATTTATGTTTTCTCCAGCTCTATATTTCATGGGAAACATTTGAGGTAAATACAGTGGATCACGGAGAAAAAAATAGGGTTACTATTTAACTGTGTTAAATAGTTAAATTAGTTGATATATATGGAGAACATGAAGCCATAATTAATTTTATTAAAGCCAGTGCTTATATCGACTACAAACAATGTAGTATAAACATAACTCCTAGAAAAAAAAAAAATTCTGCAAAAACCCAAGTACAACATTTACACAGGCATATTAGTGCCACATCGAGAAAAAATATACTGTTGATCATTTTGGGAAAAAATTCAAAATGTGGAGATTACAGTTGTTTCAAGATAAACTTCAATCTCTGCTATACCCTCTACAAAACACCTTGTGTAGAATAGTTAGTGAAACAAACTGACCGGCCACCTTGTGGTGGGGTTTTTTTTTTCCCAATGCGACCCTAATACTGAATTGAAAACCTTTGCTTGCCTTCAAGCATGAAACAGTGGTCAGGGTGGTTAACTGGGCCAACAGTGAATTTAACAATTTGATATGCTGCCGACTACTACCTACTGCACTATTGTTTTTTATCCATAATCACAGTCATACAGTTGTACTTGATTCATTTGATTTACAATTACATCAAAATTTATACTACCATACAAAAAGACAGTTTTGATAAAATGTTATTAGTCAAAATATATTTTACCCACTGCATCACTCACTCTGCTGTGTACCATCTGCATAGGATAGCATATATTATAATTCTGGGTGATAATACCAAGCAGCCTCACATAAAGATTAAAGATTAATGGACCAAGGACAGACCCTTGAGGAATCCCCAACTTGATTTATGCAAATTTAAAACTGTTGAAACATAAAACCTACTACTCGTTAAGGATGATAAGAGCTAATTGAGAACCTGACCTGGTAAAACAACTGACTGATGAAGCCTTTGAATTAAATGTCACGAGCCACAGGGAAAATCAGTGGTGAGATTAGGCAGAACTAAAATCGAAAGTAGGAGCTATTAGTAGTTGTTTCTGTGCTATAGTTTGATCCGAAATCTGATTACCTGATTGGCACTCTCACAAAGAGTCCATCCATTCATCCATTTTCTTCCGCTTATTTGGTGCGGGGTCTCGGGGGCAGCAGCCCAAGCAGAGAAGCCCAGACCTCCCTCTCTCCAGCCACCTCCTCCAGCTTATCCGGGGGAACACCAAGGCATTCCCAGGCTAGTCGAGAGATATAATCTCTCCAGCGTGCCCTGGGTCTGCCCCGGGGCCTGCTACTGGTGGGACATGCCCGGAAAACCTCGCCCAGGAGGCGCACAGGGGGCATCCTTGTCAGATGCCCGAACCACCTCAGCTGGCTCCTTTCCATGTGGAGGAGCAGCGGCTCTACTCTGAGCCACTGTACTCGCGAGACCCCTATGAAAAGACCATCGAGGGAACAGTTCACCCTGCCCGGGATAGGGTTACCGGGGCCCCGCCCTGGAGCCAGGCCCGGGGAGGGTGCCCGAGGGTGAGCGTCTGGTGGCTGGGCCTTAGTCCTTGGGGCCCGGCCAGGCACAGACCGAAAAAGGGACATTGGCCCATCTTCCTGCAGGCCCACCACCCGCAGTAGGCACCGTAGGGGTCGGGTGCAATGTGCAGGGCTCGCAAAATCGCTAGCCCGACGTCCCGGGGCTAGCAATTTTTCCAGTCGGGCTACCAAAATCTATCTCAGCCCTGCCCGTCGGGCTATCATAGGAAGGGAAAATATGTGTCAATGCTTTTGCATTCTTTCGCACATGTAGCTGAGTAAGTATGTTATTGGCATCGATGAGCCACTGTCAATATGTGACATATTGAAATCGCGTTTGAATTTGTGCTTGTTTTTTTGCTTTCACTTTCACTTTGCGATCGCGCGAACGGTGTGTAGAGAGCGGCAGCACTGATTGGTGAGTGACGATTAATTGCGCACCAATTCCTCTGACATCGTCTTATCACTCATTAGCTACTATTCAAACGTGACAAGTGAAATCTCCCACAGCAAGCTTAGCAGAGAATCGCTGACCGTTATGTAAGTACGTGTGTAAAAGCAGCAGGATTTACGCCGGTATTTTAGTTCTGCTGAGCCAAATAAGACAGGTCAGGGTGAAGAAGGGGCAGCCAAATAAAAGCCGACCACAAAACGGAAAAGTTATGACAAATCAGACTATGAGGCAAAAAGAAAGCTCAGCTTTTTTGGTTTCATGGACAAAAGAATTTCTGTGGCTGGAATATGACGAGCTAAATAACATAATGTTCTGCCGGGTGTGTTGTGAGTTTCATTTCATTTGAGTCGACAAGCGCCTTTGTAACTGGGACCAGTAATTTTAAGAAAGACTCCATCAGAAATGCAAGAAATGCATTATTGCTCAGTCTGCAATATCTTTCCCAGAACAAACAGCAATTGCAAAAAACATACTAAAAATAAACCAAGCACAAGCAGAAGTCCTGAAAAATCTTTCAAAAGCGTACTATGTTGCAAAGAGTGAACCACCATTGGCCAAATTTAGCAGTCTTTGCAAACTTCAAAAAGCAAATGGCCTCGATCTTGGTTCCCCTTACCTCTTACCCTTGACTTCAGTGGAAATTTCAGATTCAGGATCTGACACAGATTCATGTTCTACACAGTTCTTACAAGTTCATGGAAATTTCTGTTCAATTAGAAACAAGTATTTGAGTTGATGACTGTGATTTTTATACAGTTGTTGTAATTTGTATTTTAACAACTTTCTGATTAATTTTTGTTTCCGTTACAATATTATACTTTAATGTATAATATTGTAAAAGAAACAAAACATTAAAAAAATTGCTCTCTTTTTTATTCGGGCTACTTAAATTTATTTTGGGCTACCAAAAACTGAAGAGGGCCTGCCTGAAGGGCTACCAGAGATTTTGAAATTTTGCGAGCCTTGATGTGAGTCGGGCAGCGGCCAGGAGCGAAGGCCCTGGCGGACTGATCCCCGGCTACCAAGACCGGCAATTGGGACATGGAATGTCTCACAAAGAGTGTGAGTTGAAATGTATTCATTCAGTTGTTTATAAACATTATTTTCAAATATTTCGCTGAGGAATTAAAGATTAGAAATACATCTATTTCCAACCATTTATTATTAATTACCAGTCCATTCAAGTTATTTTTCTGAGTAGTGGCAGCATGTAACTTTTGAGAGAAACTGATAAAATGCTGGTTTGTAGAGAACGGTTCTTAATATTTACTATTTTTCGAATGATTTTTATATCAATGAGATAAAGATTTGAATAGTTTGGTGGGGTCAACTACAACGTTGAGAGACTTTAACTGATTTCTTTCAGATCTTTAGAATTTATAGGAGAAAATGTGGACATTGTGCAGTGATTTGATCTGAATATGAGGCAGTTCTATATAAATTGCTAGAGAGGCTAAGATATTACTTCTAATTTTGTTAACCTTGTTGTGGAAGAAAGAAGTAAAATTGTCAAATTCAATTGTTATGGTTTTGGAGGGATTCACTAGTTTATTCATGGGTGGAAAAAACAGAATTGGACTGATTATTGTTAATCATTTGGGAGATATAGGATTGCGTTGCAGATTTTATTTCATTGTTGTAGCAGTAAAATTGATTTTGATATATTTAAAAATTAATAGCCAGTTTAATTTTTCTATCTTTTTCTCTCAGTGCTCCAGCAGATTCTAAATGCCGTCTTTACCTTTTCGCTGTTTGTGCAAGGTGTTTTTGGTGGACCACACACATCAATATTTGTGTATTAATATAGATATAACAGTAGAACTTTGGTCAACAAGTCGAGACATTGCATCACAGAAATGTCATTACATGATGACAGTTCCACGTGTGCATTTTAAAAATTCACTAATGAATGTATCAGCTATGCGTGCACTGATCTGGTGCTTACTGCTAAATCGGTTGGTATTTGTTTTGACAGATAAACAATAAACCTCTCAAAATAAGCTATAATGATCATAGACAGTGATATTTGGAAAATTTGTGACCGTGACGTTGAGGACTAAAAAAAAAAAATTAGATCATGTCTATGACCTTTTTTGTATGGGTGGGATCAGTCACATGCTATTTAAAATCAGATCATTCCAATAAACTAATGAACTGTCTGCCGTCAGAATTGTTACTCTTGTCAATGTGAATATTAAAATATTCACACTGACACCAGATAACCTGACATAATAATACAATCAAATTTCGGAAAAGTTTCTTCCAGGAAGCCATCTCTCGGTCAAGGAGGATGATATATAGTGAGGAGAAATACTGCAGTAGATACAGAATTAATAACTAAACTTAATTATTAAAAACTTGGATAATTGTCAAATGACAAAGATTTACAATTAATGTTTTTTTTTCTTCTATATATATAAAAGCAATCCCCCCACTCCTCCTGTTTTATGGGTGCGATATTCAGAACTATAGCTAGTGGGTGATGTTTCCATCAGGCCTGTGTTACCATGTTATAAAGCCAGTTTCAGTTAAAAGCAAAAGGTTCATGATACTTTGAACTTGATTCCAAGGATCCACAGCTTATATCCATAAACATGGCTTCAACTTCTCCTCCCTGGTAGTGTTATAGTGCTGCAGGCACAGACATTAAACTGATAATGATTCAAGGACTGTCCCCAGTAAGTGTCCCAAATTTCAAAACTTTTTACTACATAGTCTGAGGGCTGCTGAGACTTCTGTGACACAAAATCAAGGAAGAGGAATTTCATGAAAAGGAAACAAAACAAAAGCACTTAACTACTGACTAATTAGTTTGTTATTGAGATAATTTTTCTGAAATCCAATTTGCATTGTGCCTCTTGAAGGCCACTCCTGCAGGACTTAGTGTTTGTTTGTTAACTTAATCATGAGAGTTATGCTCGTGTCTTTGATTGCACAATTGGATAGGCAATTTTAGCTGCTGTGTGTTACTAGCACAAAACAGCATCTATTTTACAACCTCTTTTATGTAGGCTGTTATATGGATAATACAAGTTAAAATGGCAGAGATGAAATAAACTCTCTCAATGAAATGTGCAAGCAAAATTTTATGGAACAGCTCTGTGAAAATCTTTAAAGAAAAAACACAGGAACTGTGGGGATCAGTGATTTGTTTCAAGGTACATACATTCAGATTGTTTAATTAAATACCAGGCTTCTCTCACACTATTGTGCATTGACTAGTCAGAGAACTACAATCACATTAAGGCACATTCGCTGTGAAATCTTCAACTCTCCTCTCAAAAGAGGCGTAGAAGTTCAAGAAGTCACTAATTGCGTATCGGTTCTAATGACACATTAGCGGTCCAGATTATATATTTTAGCTATGTTACAAGTGATGTTCTGAGGGTATTTTTTCAACAAAAAATAGCCCAGTATGCACTCTGCAATGCACAATGACATTTACCTGCAAAACCAGACTGCATTAACCAATTAATAGAGTCTGGTTTTGCAGTGTGGGTTGCAGTTAACACAAAATTTTATACAGCAGGGTAGAAATGCCAGCTATTTTCAAGCTTTACAAAGAAGGCTGAATAAGAAGTTCTTTGGCAGTGCCCAGCTGTTTAGTACAATCATAGTCTTCTACTGTCAACCACTGAGCAGCTCCACTGGAGCGGTCAGGGGAGTTCAGCAGTTTGCTTAAAGGCAGCACAAAAGTAGTTACTGTGAAGGCTTGAGTGTTCCTGATTAATTTCCCTGTCAACCCTGTAAGTTTAGAGTAAGTCTTTCTGGAGAAATAAAACTGTCACATTCATTCTGAAATAGTGGTAGAAGGGCAGGTACGTCAGTCTGACAAATTCTTCTGATACACACACAACAGGGTGCAACTTGTGACCTATCCATCTCGTCCGTGTCTTTCCCCTTGCTCCAAGCATTGTGGCTCTTTCCAGAAGTCTGGGCATGAGCGCTGGCATCCAGGTCAGGATATCTGGACACAGCACTGGTTTCCAGTGCCACTGTGATAGCACGCCAACATGAATCTGTTATCATTCAAAGAACAGCCATGTCATGCCCAGAAGAGGTGCTGATACTGAAACGCATTCATTTGTTTTCCAATTTCATTTCATTTCCAGACAGATCCACACAAGGTTATAATGTCAGCGCATCTCTTGGCTAACACTTTAAATAAATCTGTCTCAAAAAAAGGCTGGCCTTCTGTCTGTCTGATGTACCATATTCTGAGGAAAGAAAAGAAAACAATGACCCCCATCATTCCCATTCATTACGTCACTACTGTTATATAATAAAGCAGAAATAGAATCATTGAAGGCAACAGCAAACAAAGAAAAAAACATGACTGAAAGTACAAATATGTCCCTTTTAATTGAAATGGGGTTTTTGAGTCTCCAGCCACTAAGTGACTCAGGTAACAATGCTGAAAATACATCTTTAGTCTTCCTTTTAATTTATCTTCAGGAAACAAAACAAAACAAAAAACCATGAGATTACATTTTAGGTATGTGTGTTTTTCCACTCTGGTGCTCTGGCTCTCCTCCCCCCGATTCCATCTAGTTCTCTGTTATTAAAAGACAGGTGTCAGTCTCCCTGTTTGTCTGTACGTGCCACAGACTCATGAATACTGGTTTTATTTTCTCTCAAATTATTTGTTTTGCCTGCATATCCTGGAAAGCTGCAGAAGCTCTTTGGAGCGATTATCAATCTGAGAAATAGCTCTTGCACTGATCCCTTTTCAAATACTCTTGAAATGAGATTCCTGCTTTGCTTTCCATACATTGAAATGCCTCATTTCAACTGATCCTCACTGTATATTCCCCACATGCACATGAACAACAAACAAAGGGGATAAAGAACAAGGCTTGGCTTGATATTTTGCATTAAGTCATTGATTTTGTTCATCACTAGAGTTAGAAAATCTTTCACTTGTGGTATATGTGTGTAAAATTTTAGCTTTGTACCACTGCAATAAATCTGAAAATCATTAGACCAGATACAGATTACTAGCAGACATGCACCCCCTTCAGTAAGCGCTTAGTGACAGTAGGAAAGAGAAACTCCCTTTTAACAGGAAGAAACCTCCAGCAGAGCCAGGCACAGGGAGGGGCGGCCGTCTGCCGTGATTGGTTAGGACTGAGAGGATGTTGAAAACTGCATCAAATATTTTTATGAACAGTCAGAGTTAAATCTGATTAAACAAATAAAATAATCATAAACAAAACACTCACTTTGTACACACTGCAATCATTTACAGACAGCGAATAGTTCAAGTCTTTAACCTGTTCACATTACCAAAGAATCATTGATCTGAGTTCTCATCTGAGGTGCTATGGTGTGCCATCTTCAGTATTCATCCGATAGCAAGTAAATGCATGGCCAGTATTGCTGATAGCAATACAAATAGTTTCAACTTAACACCGCAGCATATGTAGGGGAGGTTGGTGTATGTGTGTGTGTGTGTGGTGTGTGGTGTGATTTATGAGATGAATCATCATCAATTTGCCAAATTTGAACACATTTTATTAAAGACTAGATCACTCTGATTTTTACTTTCCACAATAAAACACACCTTTCAGCTAACTTACTAGGATTTTTTGAGACCTGAAATGTTAATGTGTCAGTTGTGTTGTGCTACATAAACAGACTTGACAGTCAACACAAAAAGGTCATTACATTAAGACATTTTTATAGTTCATTCTTGAGGTATATTTTTTTCTCATTTCCAGTAAAATAATTTATTTCTTACAATTCGGTGGGTTCAAAATATTATCTGAATGAATATAGTCTATAGTAAATCAGACTGTGAAAGTAGAAACTATGATCACCAAAAACACTTTAACCTTATGTAATGCTGCGTAACCGACATTAGTCATGACTAAAACATTCATTTTACTGCTATATGATTCTTTGTCGTTCTGAAAGAACTGTGCGAGTGGGCTCTTTCTGTGTGCTTAGATTCTGGGTCTGTCTAATGAATGTACTTCCTCGTTTCTTCATTTCTTTTGCATACAAAAATCTCTTTTTTGTGGTCTTTCATGTCTTTATACAAGTTGGTGATGTTGCCACAGATGTTTGCAGTGTTAATTTAAAGGTGTAAAGCACTGAACCTACAGGAGAAAAACAATGTACATTATTGATACTATCAATATTTGGATTGATCCACCCACTACTACTGATGTGACTACTGCCATTTGTCTTAATCATGTTAATCAGATCTTGTTATTATAGATGACTAAAATAGACCCATAGGCACGATTACCTTATACAAAACTGGCGGATGGTGACTCAAGAACAAACCAAAGCATCAGATGCTATCAATTAACTTGTTGAAATAAATTAGAAATTTAAATTTAAATTTAAGTCAAGTTGTAAATAACTTGCAAACCCAAAGATTTAAAATGAGGATGTTGAGAATCGTTACGGCTCTAACAGGTCTGTGTGTTGTGCAGGTGTGTCTTATCTCATCCAGGAGCTCAGCTGCCACCCATCTCTCCTGTGAGCCAGTGCACAGCTGGCCAACCAGCAGTATGTAAGCTGGTGAAGAGCTGCTCAGTCAGTGTGTGGACCAGCTTTAGTGGTGAATTCTTCTTTTGTTAACTAAGCTTGTTGTTTTCTCTGAGCTACTAGTGAGTAGCTGGTATCTGCTGGCAGCAGAAATGTAACTTTAATTTGGTGAACCATGTCCTTTGTCTTTCTTTAGGAAGTTTTGGTTTGTGGTTGACTTTTGTGTAGTTGAAATATTGCTGTTGCCGTCTTTTGAGTTATTTTTAATAAAAACCTTGATTTTGACAATTTGCTCTGTTTGACTTTCTCTTTGCCCCATCCTCCCCGAGCCCTTATTCTTGGGGACGTAACAGAATCGACTATTAAAGAACCACAGCCATTTTTATGAACAGTCCAAGCTGAAATGTTATTGAACAAAGTAAAATAAACATACAAAGATCATTCTGTATAATGTACAGTCCTCTATAAACAGTGATGGTAGAAGGCAAAAGTATGCAGCTTGTGTTGAACCCTCAGTATTTCTCATGAAGTCTTCTCCCGGGGATAATAGTGTGCCTGTTCACCGACTCGGTGTTGTAATTTTCTGTGCAATGGAAAGGATCCTGTGATCATCCTCCACTGTTCCACTTTGAGGCCCTGGGTATAATTGTGACTATAATTCTTCAACAGTTACCAGCAATGCTTTCTATACTCCCTTAAATACTCCCTTGAAGTAAAGCTGAAGTCTCCATCTTCATAGTGGGCTGTCAAGCCTTCATGATGATCTTCTTGATCATATCAATTTCCAGAAATGTATAGAGCCAAAAACAAACATTTTAAGACACTATCCAGATAGTTTTTGTTTTCTTCCATGTCACAATAATCAAGTGGTTATAGGATAAATACAATACACATTTCCAACACCTTCTAGATGTTAATATGCCTTGCAGACGCATCTTTTAAGGAATTTGAATGTTTGATTCCGTTCCACCTTGAAGGTGACTCTTAAGTAGGGACCTTTTGCTTTGATTACAGGTTGATTCTTTATTCACTTTGGCTCAGTCACACTGAAGTAAGGATATGATGGCACTACTTTCTATTGATCACTTTTAATTGCACAGGTCACCTGGTGGAAGACAAACCGTCACCAAACAATCATGTTCTCTTTCAAATAGGGGACTTTAACAAGTTGTATTCTGGTGTATTCCAATATAAAAGCAAGGATGTTGAGTGCCTATTTCATTTTGCTATTAACTTGTTATGTTGCAGCACTTATGTCCCCATTCGTGGAGGACTTTCTCTTTCAGATCTATGAAGATGCTCTAAAGCAGGGGTCTCAAACTCCAGTCCTCGAGGGTCGCTGTCCTGCCACTTTTCCATGTGTCCCTGTTGCAACACACCTAGTAGGTTATTTGCAAGACTATAGAACTTGACTGCATGCTGAGTTGGCAAATTTAGCCATTTGATTCATATTACAGCAGCTCATGAGTGAATGAACATGGTGCAATAAAAGTATTTTTAGAAGTATATGTTTCCAAATACATACATTTATTTAAATTTACTTGAGTAGGGTTAGAGGTTGCCACCTCAGCATGCAGTCAAGTTCTATACTCTTGCTAATGATGTACTAATTGTATTCAGGTGTGTTGCACCAGGGAAACATGGAAAAGCTGCATGACACCGGCCCTCGAGGACTGGAGTTTGAGACCCCTACTCTAAAGGTAAGTACTCAATTTGAATTTCTGTTTATGTAGTTGGCAACAGATTTGCAAGAGACTGCAACAGATCTTTGATTGTCATCAGTTTATCACAGTCAATAGCGGTGTTATCACAAACAGATCACCTTCAATTGTTCTAACCTGACCCCATTCACTCACAAACTGTTCACTCACATGTTTCTGTTTGATGATCACTGTCTTGAAGCGTTGCTTTGAATATAATGACTGTGATGATGTGGTCCACATCTTGAAAGCAACTTTTTATCGTTAAAACAACTCAGCTAGAGGACTGTTGAGGCCAGATCATCTGATGCTCTCCATCACTCTCCTCCTCAGTCGGATAGTTTTTACATAAGCTGTATGTGTGACATATTCCTGTTTACGAACAAATTATGTTTCCACTAAATACAAACAAGATGGGATAGTGTGATACTGCTAAAGTCTGAATAAAAAAATAGCTTTACCAGCAAAGCACCCCCGCAGTATCACACATCCTACTCCTCCACACACAACAGATACTATCTGTTCACCTTCGTCTTGCAAAAACACAAGGGTAAGAATGAAAACTATCACATTTGGATTTATTAGTTTAAAGTGCAGATTTCTACTGGTCAAATGCCCATAGGTAGATTTACTTGCGTTTCTTTATCAAAATGATTCTTGTTCTAATA
Organism: Oreochromis niloticus; assembly: GCF_001858045.2. Classification (NCBI taxonomy): domain Eukaryota; kingdom Metazoa; phylum Chordata; class Actinopteri; order Cichliformes; family Cichlidae; genus Oreochromis; species Oreochromis niloticus. Next base: position 36,539,855 of record NC_031965.2, read on the forward strand.
ATCTTAGCTTTAAGTCTTTTGCAGAAATTTAAACACAGAGGTTTGAATGATGCGTTTTATCAGAACAGTTGATTTGTCAGGTACTTGAATTGAATTTTTGCTTGGCTTCTCATCTCACAAAGAATTAATTAGATATTTTGGTATCTGGTAACTTGACTGAACTTAGCCTCTGTAGCAAAGTAGCAGAGGTTATCCTTGGTTTTCCTCGTTGTCCTTAAGAGGGTTGTCCTTCCATGCTAGTGGTTTGCAACTATGCATAAAGTTTTTTTCTTTTCTAGACTGCTTGGCCTTCACATCGTTCAGTAAAAATAGATTGCTATTGCTCTTAACTGATCTTGTCATTATTTTTTTTATTTATTTTTTTTTGTCTATACCAATAGGCACGGTTGCTTTCCACAATACCAGCCCAGCTGAAGAAAAAAGGATAGTGACACAACAACAAGACTCAAGAAATGCTACCAATTAACTTGTTGAAAAGCCTGCTAGCTGCTAAAGCCTGGTAAAGGCTTCCTTACATACCAAGAAAGCATGCTAGATATGTAAGGAACCAGATAGTCACAAAAGAACAAACAGTTGTGTACTGTCCAACAAGTGTTTTATTTTACCCTAAATAATAAACGGAAGATGTCAAGTAAACATAACGTTATTCAAAAATACTGTTTGTCAAAACAAGAACTTCAATGGGCAAACTTACCAGACAAAATAAGTGAGAACTCAACATAAATACTACCAGCGTGTATATACTGGAAATTAAAATGAAAATAAAGCTAAATACAAAGATACCCTACCCCCAGGCTGTCACAGCAGATGGTTTAGTTCCACTCTAAGCTTTCCTTTTTCGGTAAACATGAATGGCTGGAGCTGAAGACGGGTAACTCAAAAGACAGAGTAAAATGTATATTAGTCAAATGTGTATAAGTCAATAATCAAACAATGAGAACCAAAATGTGTACGCAGCCAGGGTCATAAAGTCAGTTGAAACTAATTAACGATACCAACAAAACTAAATGTTTACTATGAGCCACCAGTAGCTATAGCAACATTAACTCAAATGTCGAAGGGAAAAATTTAAAATATAAACAGGAATGTTTTAGCTATCATTTAAGCGTAGTGAGCAAACTAATACTACTAAATTGCTATTTAAATTGTGCAGCTGTAAATTTAGCCACCATAAAGTAAGTATTGAAAAGGAATGGCAAAGAATCAAGCAGTGGTTATGTGAAGGGAAAACATAAAAAACACGTTATTGTATTCTGTTTCATGGATTTGATGACATCAGATTTATGAAACATACTTAAATGACTAGATTTGTCCAACCGTTTCCCTGGTATTGTTCCCCATTAACCCTTAAAAATTCTTATGTCTTCAAACTCACAAATGCATCTGCAAAACACGTTTTCATACTCAAATGCACACAAATTAACTCATCAATATATACAATAAAACCAAAAACAGGTACATCACTGTGTTTAACTATTCCAGCGTTTTCAAGCATATCTCTGAATTTCATGTATTGGCCACCGATTCCTTTTGAAAACATGCGTAAATATTGTTCACGTTTTCAATTTTTGGTTCAGTCAAGAGAAAGGTGTTAACGGTAGGTATGCCACAGAATACCAGAGACTTGCTGAACCTCTCACATCACAATACTGCAATCTTTTATACACGTAAATGATATGCTGGGACATTTTAAAGTATTTTATTTTCAAAGCGTGTGATTTTGGTTTTATTACAACTGCTTCTGCACAGACACTACAGAAGAAATACATGCATTGTGCATTGTTTTCTAAATAAACTATAAATTAATAAATTCATATTTTTACACCTTTTAGAAAGTTAAAGACATGACAGTTGATTGAGTGGCATACGTCTTCATGCATATGAAGACAAATATTTTTTTAGCCAATAGCTTGATAAATCATGCATCTGTAAGCAAGAAAATTGTGCAGCTTTTAATCTGTTGTTATTGAACAGATTATCAGTGCAGAGAAAGCCAGTTCTGTAGCCATGTCTTTGATATATCTGGGTTTTCTAACCCCCGCCCCTGATGCCCTGAAACCTGCTGCTTCTATCCCAATGAGCATTGATTCAACTAAATAATTTATCTCTCTCTCCATCTCTGGCTCTCCCTTATACACACCCATACACACAAATGCAGACACACACATTTATAAACTTCAATATATATATATATATTCTATAAAGGTATGCTGCTTTTACTTAGTACAGATGAGGCCATCTGGCAAGCTCCCTGCAGATAAGCTCTTAAAGGTGCAATGCATTAAGACTTTTAAAGAGCTGTGCCTGATGCATACTACTATCTACAATCTTATTCCAAAAACTTTATGATACTGTAATCTATTTCCTTGGCTTGTCAGTCTCATCCTATTATACTGGAGACAATAGTGCAAATTGAGGGCTTTTACAGTGTTCGCAAAGAACATGGCTAATAATGACATTTTTAGTCTTCATCTGGCACCATTATCTTTCTTTGGGTTTCTGTGAACTGAGAGCTGACAAAATCTTTCCATTTTGTGCTGCTTGAAGTTCAAACTTGGACTTGAAACCTATAGTGCGGAGTCCTGTCTTTGATATTTGATCCATTAGCCAATATCCCTACATGTTGAATGTGGTACCAGCATATGTTGCAACACATGACAGGACAACATTCGAAAGCACACTTGCTCTCTTTCTCTCTCTCTTGCTTCGGTAGTTCAATAAAGTGTGATGTATAATAAAGTGCATCACTCAAGGCAGCAGCACTCACAACTCCATATCTTAAACAATGTATTGGGTGCAAGGTGTAGCAAATGTGAATTGTATATAAAGCAGTCTTTAAAAAAAGTTTTACTTTTTTTCTACTGAAGTAGAAGACTCTTCACTGAGTGCTTTTATTTTGTTCAGCTTAGAGTACCTGCACATATTCTGTAACTTTGTCAGTGCAGATGAACAAAAGTTCATTCTGTGTATTTTATTTTTTTAATTTAGTTTTTTAAAAGATGATCATAATAAGAAGTAAGCAATAATTGGACAGAGAGAGAAAATCTGTTGCAACTAAATAAATTATGCTTAGCAGATGTACCAATTCGAGGCATCTTCAGCTGCATCTGTGTTTTTAATTGGCATTTAATGAGCTCATTCACAGTTGTCTGAATGTTAACTGTCTAGTAGAATGATTATTTTAACGTGGATCTTGCTAATCTTGAGGTAGCTGATGAATGCAACTGCCAACAGTACATATATTTTAAGGAAAACTTAACTGCAACCAGAAAAAGGTTTCTCTTACTGTAATGAAGAATTATCAGTAATACATCATTACTTCTGCCAAAACAATATCCATTATACAATTATTTAACTTTTTATGATCATATTTAGGAACTTACAGTGTAACAAGACAGACGTCTGCAGCCCCATTCCAGTTTCCAAGGTTCAGCGTACATACTTAGTAGGCCCACCATCCACCCCAACCACATCCTTCTGAATGTGCATCCATTCAGAAATGATGCTTCGGAATGTGGCTGAAACTGGCCATTGCTTTTTATGGTGGTTTTATTTATTTGATTTTACAATGCAGGAACTCCAGCAACACTTGAGGGAAGATGAACAACTTTAATAATTGACCAACGCGTTTCAGCTTGTGGCCTTCATCAGGGTCACCCTTTCATCCTCTCCATGCACCTTGGAAGTAGGTGAAGTTGTGCCAGAAATTTTTCCTGCGATTTATTTATTTGATTAAAAGGTAATTTTAATAGAAGCTATATAAATCAATAGGTCATTACAATTTGGAAAAGAAAGAGGTGATAGAAGACCTAAACCATTTGCCCAGTATTCATTATATAAATTGTGTTTATCTTAAAGACTTCATTGTACAGTATCAACCTAATACAGCACTTCACTCTCGGACCACTGGCTCATTTGTTGTTCCAAGGGTATTTAAAAGTAGGATGGGAGGCACAACAGACAGACACCCTCTCTACTTTTTAGATTAGGCCTAAAACTTTCGTTTTTACAGTTATGGCTGGATCGGGTGATCTTGAATCTCCCATTACTTGCACTGCAATAGGTCTAGGTGTCACAGGACCGAGTGGTCAGTACCAAAACTGGACTCAGGTGCAGAAACCCAGGAGAGACAGCAGGTAGTTTTACAGTACATTTATTGGTTAGCTTTAGTCTTTGAAAACATGGCAAGAACAAAAAGCAGTAAAATGTAGAACTTGATGTGGCGTGGGTAACGTGGATCTAGAGAGGGGAAACGGGGTCTGAGATGCAGCCTGGAACAGGGCAGTTAGCAGTCACGCTGAGGAGAGAGGACAACGGAGTTAGGGAAGTAGTGGAGTGGAGCTCTGAAGTTAGTAGGTGTATTTTGTAGCTATTGCAGGAGGAGAAAAAGAGCGATGAGAGGAGGGTTAGTTGAATCCGGGGTGAGCTGAGCGGTGTGGAAAGGCTGACCTGCGATCCGGCAGTTCCTGATGGAGTGTGATGGCAGGGGGACAGGCAGGTGAGGCACAGAGTGATTTCCAAAATGGTGGTTTGGTATCCTGAGACCAAGAGAGGAGCGTAAGCCAGAGGTTTGAGACAAGGTGAGTCCAGGAACTGTAGCACAAGAAAGTAATGTTAGCAAGATAAATCACAAAGAGAGCTTGTAACATGAGAGCCTGCTACCAACATGGGTTGATGACAAACTGGCGGTGAATGGACATATTTGAGGTTTAAATTACTCTGGTTTGATTGCCTGCAATCACCTCCAGGTGTGAGGAACTGGAGGAGGTGGTTGCCCTCCCCACGGACAGATAGGTAAACTCAGGAGCCTGATGGAAAATTCCAGCCACACATCCCGGACCATGACACTAGGCTGCTGTGGGACTCACAGAATGCACTCAGTGTTTCTTCTTCAGTTACCTTTTTCACCCACTATGTGTTTATTCACCACTTTGTATTTAATGCTTAGTTACTAATAATCTTTGGCTCTCTTCCACAGCGTGTCTTTTGTCTTGTCTTCCTCGCATCAAATAGCTGCCTCTCCCTGGGCCTCATTCTGTTGGAGGTTTCTTCCTGTTAAAAGGGAGTTTTTTCCTTCCCATTGTCGCCAAAGCAGTTGCAAATAGAGCAGGGATGGAGAACTCCAGGCCTCAAGATCTCAAGGTTTAGATATCACCCTGGGTCAACACACCCTAATCAGATGATTGGTTGATTACCAGTGGTGCAGAATGCTGTGGTAGTTGTTTTGGTTCAGGGTGCTTCTCACTCTGTACAAGTCACTGATCCTGGATCCAGCAAAACGGCCCCAGCCCATCACACTTCCTCCTCCATGTCTGACAGTTGATGCCACACACCGTGGAACCATCCTTTCACCTACTTAATGGCGTACAAAGAATCTGTGTGATGAACCAAAGATTTCAATTTTGATTCATCAGTCCATAATACCTTTTTCCAGTCTTCAGTAGTCCACTGGTGGTGTTCCATGGCTCAGGCAAGCCTCTTTGTCTTATTATGATGTCTTAGCAGTGGCTTCCTTGCTGCAACTTGTCCTGTCAAACCTGCAGCTTGAAGCCCTCCCTTCACAGTTGAAATGGAGACTTTCTTACTGAGACGACTATTCAGCTGGGCTTGAAGCTGTTGTCCTGTGAGCCACCTATAACACAAGCTGTTAACTCTCAGAAAGTTGTCCTCTACTTTCTTGGCTTGATGAACCTCAACCTTGGTCAACCACTCCAGAACAGCTTTAAATTGTCAACCCATTTTGTGTTCCCTGAAAAAAAGTCCTGTTTGTATAATTCTGAAATGTACATTATTTTTCAGTTTTGGGTAACCTTGCCTTTTTTTTTTTTTATCATCTGGCAGTTGATACTTACCTTTGTACCATTTCAAGCTTTTCATTGGACTTGAATGACTTAAATTGGAATAAATAACTGGGAAAATGGGGGTGTTCTAAAACTTTTGACCAGTTGTGCATAAACCAAGCCCTAATGATAGCTTTCAGCAAAACTCCACATCATTGTTTTATTGGGTATTTTACTGCAGAACATATCAAAAGCTAAACATCTTTCATTAATAACATAAATTTAGAGAATTGTGCAACCCTGGGAGCAGGAAGTGTTCTCTAAGTGCTTTTTAAAAATAAGTGCTTTTAAAATATTAATATGAACAATTAAATTTCATGTCATTTACTTAGTTTGTCTGTTTTTCAAGATAGTCACAATGTTTCATCTTTAAAAAAAACTTAAAATTATGGGTGGGGGGGGGCGTCCATAATTAATCAGATCTGGCCAAATAACACCTAACAATCTACTTGTCCTGTCTCATTATTTTATGGTGAAAACTTTGCAATGACAGTTTTATTTTTCAGCTTGCCAAGGTTTCAAGGTTGTACCCTTGGGCCCAGTGTGACTGAACAGAGTTGTGTTAAAAAAAAAAAAAAACGGGGTGGGGGGACAAACAAAGTGATATAGGGGTAAGTAGGAGAGGGAGAATGAAGCTGCAGAAGGAGACTGCAGCCAAAGTAATGAGCATTAGAAAAGCAGAGTGAAGATGAAAAGACTGTTTTCCATGTTTTATTCATATAGTTTGTTTTTAGCCTGTCGGCTCACATTAGGTCCTGTGCACACACACATACACATCTGTATTTATAAGAGCTTCCACAAGATTTTTTTTTTCCTTAATATAGAAAAAATGTGCAGCTGAATGGCACTTTACAGGACAAATTGTTTGAATCTTGGTTGGAAGCCACAGATAACTGATTATTGAAGTACTTTCTATTTTTCCACTTTATTCTAATAAAAGTGAACAGTCATTTTATGCTATGAAATGGATTAAATTGACATATAAAGCGGAAAATTGAGTAAGTGGTACTGATGACTCCGTCTTCCTTGATGTCAGTGTTGTCATTATCTTCACTGGCACAAACATTAAATTCTGTTTAAGCGCACAAAAAAAACTTTACAGTGACAAGGATCTTTTGAATTGAAGGAGGAAAACAGAATTTGTAGGAGAAAGAAACTGCCTTGTGATTACTTTCTTATGTACAGATAATTTATTTTTTAATCACAGCACTCTATCATATTCAGTTTATAAGAAAAGAGCATTATTAATTCTTTTTTGATGCACAGATTTAAAATACCCACATGTCAAAGAGAAAAATGCATTCTTTTGTGGAAACACTAAAAGGTTCAAATTAGTATCACATGCCAACCAGCAGGTGAATAAGACTGAAACCAAAACACCACAAGTTGGCAAACTTGTTTTATATTTTCATTGTTACTTTATGCTCTTTTATATCTTCTCTGCTTCCCTCAAGGATGCCCTTCCCTGAGTATAGTTCCCCCAGATGTTATTCCTTTTCACAGTCGCAAAGTTATTGGTATGAAGTATTAAAAACAGATAAAAGATTTAAAAAAAAAGATAAAAGAAAAGATCAGATAAGATAAGTGCTGTTTTAAATTGGTGCTATATGCGTAAAACTGAAATGCATTTTTCTGAACTCCAGATGAAGCAAGCAGGGATTCCCCCAAAATGCAATGTTATTATATCAAAAAATTTCATTTGCTTTGAGTCAAACCACCGTTATCACCATTTATGTATTTATAATTAAGCAGGCTAAGACTCAGAGGAGGTCTTTTTAAAAAAAACAAACTTTACTCTCATCTTTACACCCTACCTTGTGTCTTATCTTCTATTCTCTCTCTTTCATATATTCATAGGTACATATAAACTTATTTATTGGGAAGGTAAACAACCTGAGAAATGTTCAGGATTTGTGGAAACCATGATAAGACCTGGTTGATTGCTCAAACTGCTAAGGAAAGGTGGAGGGTTTTGCAGATGACACTGGCCAGGAGGTGAACTGCACCCTCGACAGGTCACCACCATCACAGGGCAGAGGCACGTCCATGCTTCTTTCCTTATCTTCTCACTTAACCACCATTTACAGAGAGATAGTAGATAATGGAAATTGATCAATTTTACCACATAATGCGAGGCTCGCTTTAATGACCTGGATCATATCACTTCAGTGGGAAAAGAAATATGAGTACATAAGCATTTGTGAGAGGGACCCTTAATTTATCTCGAGCTTCTCTAGTGAAATACTATTTCCTACCAGGTTGTCCACATTTATATGATCTGCATGAAATAATAATATTAAGTTAAAGTTAGTATAATGTCACAGGAGACTCAAGTTGAGATCTGCTGTAGCATAAGTATCCACAAAATTGTAGTTTCCTCTGACTATCTGACCCCAAGCATTGTCTGCATTTTACTCTATGCTATTACAGTGTAGCAGTGAGCCACCGTGCACAGTAACAGATTCCTAAAACTGAAAACACTGAATAAAATTCAGCTTTCACTTTTATCTCTGATAGTCCCTGAGTGTTAGGTCAAAATGGCTTCTGTGAAAAATGGGTTCACTGGGTTTAACCACAACCTTCCCCATTCAAGCCACATACCCACAGTGGCTATTCTCTTTTAGCAACCCCTATTGCATTTAGAGGCAGACTCAATATAAAGCATATAACAATGTCAGTCATACAAGATCATGTGCAACATAAAGCTACACATAAACAACAGTTGCACCATAGCATACATAAGTGTGCATCAACTAATTACAGTGAAGCAGCTATAAATTAGCGCTGGCTTGTTTGTGTCAAAGCCTCCTCAAACGCTGTGTGCCAATTAATATTTGAAACAGCCTCTTCTAAATCTGCCTCCACGCAATAATTTTGGGTATTGCGGTTTTATTAAAGAATAGACGGAGCCCAGCAGTATTAATGAAATCAATTGCAATTCTTGGAAATAATTACCTCAAAAGGAGAGAATGAAAGCACAGAAATGACTTTGTATACAAAAAGTACTACTCAATTGTGGATATTTAACTGTTCAGATTTCTGTTTATTTATTTATTTATTTTTACAGGTGCAAGCATGTATGAATAACACAATACACCACAGCATTTGTAGACTAAGCCGTCTGCTTATGCAGTGCTTGTTCCTAATTGGGCTTTCAGTAACATCATGGTGAGATTCTTTACACCAACAATGTAAGGGGTTTATCCTGTTGACATCACAGATGCTTTGGAAAGTTGACATTTCTGTCAGATCTCATGAAATGCTGTCAGCTGCATTAATCTAAAACTTCCCACCATTTTACTGACGTCAAATGTTATCACCTAATTGAATGACTGTCATTAATTGTAATCTCTTCAGTTATATATAACACCCTCTTGTACCAAGTCATAGACAAGATGATGCGTTGCTTTCTGTTCTGATCAGTTATTAACAAGCAGAAAATTGTTTTTATTCTAATTCCTTTCAAGTATTTTAAAGCTTTAAAAATGAAATTAAATTGAACTCATCTCTCCAAGGTAAAATCATCTGATTTATACTAAAACCATAGTTTTTACTACTTGTTTCAAATTTTGTTACCCTTACAGAGGTGGAAGTGGAAATGCTCATTTTCATGTATGTGTACATTGAGGTTTTATTTATTTATTTCATTTTTTTTCTGAGCCCTGCGACAGACTGGCGACCTGTCCAGGGTTGGATGGATGGATGAATGTTTTTTCATCTCATAGCAGGTTTTCATTTTTACTCCCTGTATGTTAACACAGATGTGAAGAAGAAGACTAGAGAAGAAGATTAAGCACAAAGGAAATAACATTTTTTTAAGTAGCAGGTAATTTCAAGTATCTCACAGTTTAAACACACAAACTGTTTCTGCGCAGTTTGTCACAAAATTTGTCTGATAGAAAAAGGCAAAGTTGCTATATTTCCCAGGAGGAATAAAATGAAAAGTGAGATGACTTTATTCAGATGTGGAGAAAGACAGAATAGGAAAAGAAGAAGAGAGAGCGCTTTTAAAGGGAAGGACTGCTTATTGATATTTCATAAACTGGAAATTTAAAAGTTACATGTTTTGAGCAGATGTCTGTAGCATTAATGATGTGTTGCTGAAGTTATGTTGTTTTACACAGATGCACTTTGCTGGGCTGTTGCAGAGCAGGATGGTTGTGGTCAATGTTAGATTGCATCAAGGGTAGCAGACATCGATATAAATTTGAGCTGATGATTCACTCAGTGAATTCTGCCTTCACTAGATTTATACTGGGGTTAGAAATCAGACATGGCAGCTCATGCAACATCTGCTTCATGTTTGCTGAATTCAGTTGTGTATTGAATGTCAGTTGAGACTCTTACAGCAGAAGCAATAGACCTCCACTGATCACACCCTGTACACAAAATCTTCTGGAACAAACAATCAAAATTAGTGTAACTTATTTAACTTGTGACTCTTTCCCAACACTGCTTCCCTGCAATAAATCTTAATGTTTACACACCTGCCAAATCACGCATTAACCTCTGACTCTGAGTCCCCTACTGTACACTCTGTACACACATGACTGTGTTAGTACCCACTCAGACAATGCAGTCATCAAGTTTGCAGATGATACCACCGTGGTGGGGCTCATCTCTGGGGGAGATGAGACGGCGTACAGAGCTGAAGTTCAGAGGCTGTCAGATTGGTGTGTAGATAACAACCTGGACCTCAATACCACCAAGACAAAAGAACTGGTAGTTGATTTCAGAAGGAGGAAGTCTGAGCTGCAGCCTGTCAACATCAACGGTGAGTGTGTGGAAAGGGTCTCCAGTTTCAAGTTTCTGGGTGTGCACATAGACACAGACCTCCAATGGAGCTCTAACATCTCTGCGGTTGTAAAGAAGGCCCAACAGCATCTCCACTTTCTGAGAATCCTCAGAAAAATGGACCTGAAGAAGGAGCTGCTGACCGTCTTCTACCGCTGCTCCATTGAAAGTGTGCTGACATATTGCATCGGTGTGTGGTTCTCCAGCTGCACCACAGCACACAGTCTCAAGAGGGCACGCAGCATCCTACGGGACTGTACACACCCAGGACACGGGGTGTTTAAGCTGCTGCCGTCTGGCAGGAGGTTCAGGCTGCTGAGGTCCCGAACAAATAGACTCAAGGACAGCTTTTACAACAGGGCAATAGCCCTGATCAATGCAAATAGCTGACCTGACTGGCTACCTACCTGGACTTTTTTTTGGGGGGGGGGTAACAACAGTAAAAACAGTAACAATAATAATATTTATATTTATAACAAGGTGCAATAATAATTAATGTGCAATAATAATAGTGTGCAATACAAATACACTTCAAATATACTTAAATACATTATTCTTCTTTTTTATTACTAAGTTATTATACTGTGTTGTGTTGTTTGTGTTGTTTGTGTTGCATTGTGATGTGTCATGTCGTGTTGTGTTATATGTAGTGCCGACATAGGACAGTTTTCCAATTTCATTGTACTATTGTACTATGTATGACTGTGCAATGACAATAAAGAGTTATCTTATCTTATCTTGACTACTCATTTTGCTATTTATCTGTGGATGTAGACACCAATCTACAATGTAGGCAACAGCAAATAGAGCTAGTTTTTTTTTTTTTTTAAATTCCCCTTGTTTTTTTCTGCTTGTGTTTTACATGTTTAAGATGATATTTTTTATATTATCATTTATATTTATATTATAATATTTTTTTTACATTATTATTTATTTTAATATGGCAGTTTAGCTGCAGAGGTTCAGTTAGCTATGCACAAAAATAGCTGATAGAGGAGCTTCTTTTTAGGTTTATGCTTAAATTTTAGAGCCTTAACATTTTTTTCAGTTTTACTTTTATATTTTTAAATATCAGTACTTCTATTTAAAATGCGTGTACTTTTGCCACCTCAGATTCATTACTGTTCAGCAAGGCAGCACCACCTAAATGAGGGGATAACATTCTGCTGAGCCAAGGTAGCAGATGAGGTGGCTTATTAGCAATATCCATAGAAGTAATATCAATTGATAGCAATGATAATTGGCTGAATATTTGAAATAACTGTACTTTAACAGAATATTTAAATATTTAAAGAATGTTTACTTTGTTAAGCACATTGAGCTAGAGAATATTAAGTCTTTAAGGTCAGATCAACCTTAAACATACATAGCAGTAATATTAATCCATTTAGTGCTGATGAGGAAAATTTTTTCTGCAAAATATCTATTTTCACTTGTGATTGTTAACAATTTTCCAGTGGTACACACTCTAAAAAATGATTCATGGGGTTAGTAAGTAAAGCTTAAAATCAATAGCTTTTTCTGCATAAAAAATTAAGTTTGTTGCATGTACACATTGTAATCAGTTGATAACTTAATTTAATGAGTTGGTCGAAATGAAAATAAAGAAAACAGTCTTAGCTCAGTAATATATCGATTTTGAACAGACATTTCTGTGTTAACTTAACATGAAAGTGTATTCAGTTAATACAACTTAAAAATCTCGTAAGCGTCCTTTAAAAGCTGAGTACAAGGCTGACTTGCCCGGACATGTTGTGCTCTCAGACCACTGATCGAAAGAAACGGAGGCAAAGAGAGAAAGCGGAGAAGCGCCATTTTGTACAGAACGTTATCAAACGTTAAAGCTTTGTGGTGAGTACAATTTTTTGCCTTGTTTTATTCACAGCAGCTAATAACTCTAACTTTAACTCTATCAACACGCACTGCAAGAAATGCTTTTTACACAACACTAAACTCTTCCTCAGCGAGTGGTGGTGATAAGCTAGTAACGTTACACTTCTGGCTAACTTGTGAAGTAATTCGACCGTAACATTAGTCTTTGTTAAGTTTTGTTTTACGGTGGCAGCCAAATGGTGTTAATTGACACTGAGCTTCTGTAGCAGTAGTTTTAACTCTGCAAAGACAGGGTAATACACGTTTTTCTTCTTTCTACTTTGAAATCGTTGCAGCGTTGATGAAGGTTTGACCAGCAAAAGGCTGGGCCGTTTTACATTCATGACTAAACAAATGTAGGTTACTGAGTATACATTCGGTTTAACATCGATGCATTTTGATGTTTAAGTCCTAGAGTTATTTTTATGTGAGATTGAAGTTTGTTAATTGAGCCCTAGCTGAAGAACAGCCTGTGTCAAAGTTCAGTCAAAAAACGCGGGCGAGGAAGCGAACGCCATGTTGTAGAAACGCCACAGGAAAGATCTTAAAGTAAATTGTATACATTAACATGTTGTGCCTATTTGTGCCTTTTTTTTATACAGATAAACCAAGAATTCAGAAGGATCACCACTGTTAACCTGGAGACAACATTCATGGCAAAGCTGGACCAGTACTCTCAGAAAATAATGTCCTTGCTGTCCTCAAGAGGAGGGGCTGCAAAAATGCGCATTCGGCGCATCCAGAACATGCTGCTAGAGGTATGAATGAATGAAATGTAGTTTATTTCAAATAGGATAATCCACTTTTTTTTTTCCAATAGGTGATATTGAGTCTTAAAAGGTAGCTGTTTACAACTCAACTATGTCAAATTATTGTTTAGAGCTTGAGGCACAAATATCAATTAAAACTATAAATACTTAATAATAAAACAAATTATAGGTGATGTGGATCATGATTGGCAGAGTAATTTGCAAGATTTTGCAGTTTTTCTATTTGTTACCTGGATTTTTCAAGTTCATGAATTGATCATTTCAGAGAAATGGCTCTTTGAAATGATCAATTCATTATTTTGATTATCACTGGAAATCTATAATTGGTACAGTTCAGGCCATATAAAGTCAATCCTTTTTTTTTTTTTTTTGGATGTAATTATCAAAAACCCATCCTCCTCGAAGAGCAGTTCGACATTCTTTTTCTTATTCACAGGACGATTCTGTGGAGAGAAGGCGAGAGGTCGCTATCCGTGACTTAGTGGTGTATCTCAGGGAAAAGGAGGAGGATCTCTTCAAAGAGCAGGTAAATCAGACATGACTATACTTTGTATTAGAGCTACGATCTAATCTATTATTAATTGATTTCTAAATTAATCGGCAACTATTTTGATAATTGATTGATCAGTTTGAGTAATTATTTTAGAAAAAGAAGTCCAAATTCTCTGGTTTCAGCTTCATAAATGTGAATGGTTTCTGGTTTCTTTACTCCTCTATGACAGCAAACTGAATATGTTTGACATTTGAGGTCATCATATTGGGCTCTGAGAAACATTGACATTTTTCACCATTTTCTGACATTTTCTGGACCAAACAACTAATCAGATAATCGAGAAAATTGTTAGTTGCAGCCCTATTTTGTGTTACTCTCATGTATAAGTATGATTACTTAAAACATTTATATTGATTCTGACCTACCAGGATGGTGGCGGGGATATTACCAATGAAGTGATGAAGATTGTAACCAGAGGTGCCACAACGTCTGATCCAGCCAGCGCAAGGATCATACTTGAAGGAACAGAAGTCCTAGCAGACCTGGATGTACCCAGAGCCTGTGCCTTGCTAATGGGGCTGATATATGCACTCAACCTCAGCTACCCAAAAGAACTGAAAAACACTTTTGAAGTGTTTCAAAAGATATTCCTCGAGCTGGATGATCTGAAAGCCAGTCCTAAGGTAATGTCACTAAAAAGTAAACTGTTGTACTAAAAAATGTGAAGAGTGAGGCTATCCTCAAATTAAACGGGAAATGTTCCACTGTTGTTTGCAATGTGTTGTGTTACATACTGTACAGTAGGCAGTAGGTGTAAAGTTGAGCGTTGAGCATTAAGTACACCTAGTTCAAAATAATGCACTTTAAAAGGATAGCTCGGGTCTTTTGAAGTGAGGCTGTATGAGGTACATATGTATAGTGAGTGTATTACACACAGTAGATGGCAGTCAGTAAGCTCCACCTACGGAGAAGCAGACGGGGCCACCGGCACGCAAGATGAGCCTCCATCCTAATAAAACTGATGTCAGTTTAAATGTACATTATATCAAGAATATGTTTACTGCTTTATTTTGCTATCAGACAGCCTTTTCTGTGAGGAAAGAGAAGTTCTACTGCTTGTTGTTTCAATCGCTCTGGCCCACCAGCGTCCATGGACAAAAACAGCAATTTTACCTGACAGCACACAGGAGTTGCTGGTCTCCTGCTGCCTTGATCAGTAAGTGTAATTGTGTTATTTGGTGACTTTGGTGTTAGTTCGGGTTAGTTCAGATTTACCAAAGTCACACAAACAAACTGAGCCTATCGTGCGTGTCGGTGGCAGGAATGTGCTGACTGCTGTCTACTGTGTGTAATACACTCACAATGTACTTCATACTTAAAAAAACCTAAACTATCACTTTAACACAAACAAACTTGAATCAGAGCATGACTGTCAAAATGTTCAGTCTTTTTGAGACAGATTTACAGGGGTGTTTTATGTCATTTATTTTATGGAGGCAACAATTTTGTCTGCTATTGAAATGTCAATGACTCTGGAATGGTGGACTGGTGTTCTAATAAACAGTTTGATCATAAAACTGGAATTTCAATGTGTAATTTATTGTATAATTGTAAGTTATAAGTTATTGTAAGTTATTAGTACTCAAAAAAATTAAGGTAACAATTTGCATGGATATTTCTGAGTAGAATAAAAGTAAAAAAATAAGTTTTAATAACTAAATGGAGTAATTTTTAAACAATTAAAAATAAGTTGGTTCAACTTAATTAAGCTTGTAGAGGACAAAGCAAATCATGTTGTTTGTACGTAAGGAATAGAGTTTGCCTAACTAGAGAACTCTTGTGGCATTTACGCTATAGTGGCTAAGCTGAAGTAACTTAAAAAGATCCATGCAAATTGTTACCTTAATTTTTTTACGTTAAGCCAACAAAACATTTTTTAGAGTGCAGTTTTACATGGAACAAAGTGTTTTCATGGTGTTTGTAGCATCTTTTCCAAAATATTTGGTTTGAAAAGTTCCACAACCATTTTTGGTATTATCATACACATTTATTTAGCAACACATGTAATAATACAATTACACAAATTTACAATTTATCAGCCAGAAATAAATCCTGGTAGAGTGCAGACCAACAGTACAGGCTGTATGTTTCATTTGGGTCCAGTTTATTTTGTTAAACTGTTAAACCACATGCCACTGGTATATATACAGTAAAGTTAGAAAATTCTCTTCACTTTAGGAGCTTTCTCATACACCGGGACAACAAACAAGTCCGTTTTTTTACACATACACACACAGCCAATGTGTGCACTCAGAAAGTCAGTCAGGGAGCTCCTCCTTTGACTGTTTGTGGCAACAAATAAATAAATAAAAACTGTCAAATGTCAACTCATGACAAGATGAAGATCTGCTATTGTTAAATCTCAACTCAACATGCTTGTGGGATAGAGCAGCGTGTTGGAGACGAAAAAGAAAATCAACACTGACTTTCAAAAACGCCGCTCCCACTCTCCAACATTTGCCTACCTCGGGCATAGTTTACGTTTGTGGCATCAGTGCACCTGTCATATGCTGTACTAGTTTGTGGATCTTCGCCTGAGCTGGAGTTTGACTAGCTGTTTCCCTCCACAGTCTGCAATAAAATCATTAGAATGGATTTCCATAGGGGTGTAAGCTATGTTTAAAAGACAGATCTTACAAAATAACACTGCATACCAACTAAAAAAAATATTATTGCTTATTGGACAGGCCTCAGAACACTACTTCCAAAATTTCCATCCATTATTCTGTTTTTTTTCAGCCAACCATCTGCTGGACTTGTAGTAGGGTGCATGATGGACATGGTATCTGTCTGTCACTGGGGCAACATACTGACAACCATTCACTTACTTTCACACCTGACAGCTTGAGATTTACTAAACCAACATGTTTGTAGACCATGTGAGGAAATGGCATACCCTGAGGAAATTTATTGACAACATCCAAATTCCACAGTGAAAGGTCCCACTCACATACTGACTAAAAAAAAAAAAAGAGTACCTACTGCTACTAAAATTTAGGATATTCATCCTGGAAGCCAGCATTTCTTGTAGAACTTGTTTAGCCATTCCCACCTGCAGGGGATAAAAATGCCCACACCATACGTCAGGCAAATCTTTACAATTAACAACAGAAAACGATCCAAGTTACATTTTAATGAAATACAGATTAGGAGAAGGAAATCAGTCTTGTTTATTTCCCCTCATAAATCATACTTATTCATCTTTGTTTCACTCTGTTTCTCCCCATTCACTAAAGCAAAGAGAGCAAATATTATTAATATAGCTACTCTAGTATGGGAAAGTTATTATTCATATTTCTGACCAAAGACCAGAGTACCTAAAATTATGTTTCCATTAGCAAAGGGTTTAATATGAACAGTAGGGACAGTTGCAGAGAGTAGTCAGCCATCAATAAACTTTTTTTTATTAAACTTTTTAGAAGAAAAATACATTTTACCAGATAAATAACATGTTATTGCAGGGAACAAACACAAACAGGCTTTGCAGTCACACTCAAGAATACTTAATTCTATCTCTGTATACACCTACGCAGCCAAGTTAAAATTATGGTTCAGTTTTTTGTTTTTGCAAATAACTCCACTTTACTTCACCTTTCTGTTAGAATAAAATGAAGATACTATCCTGACCAGAGGCAAAAAAATAACAAATAAAAAAATGTAGCTTTGCATTGTAGATTTGATTGCCATAATATTACATATCGCAACCAAATGTCCAGTACACTCAAACTGATTTCAACAAATTTTCCATTTTCATGATTTTTCTTGTCAAAAAGTGATGAGCACACAGAGACAATACGAGTTAATCAGAGGATTGTTAGGACCCATTTTAAGTCCAATTTTTACTGGAAAAGTCTGCAAAGTTGCACTTGTTATTTCCAAATGTGATATTTTGACAAGCTTTCGGATCTACACACACAGCAGTTCTTCTCCAAGGATTCTGCAGATATTCCTCCTTAAATTAGTCAGAAATGAACATCTTTTGAAACAGAAAATAGTCTTTGTTTGTTTTTTTGTTGGGTTTTTTTGTTGTTTTTTTGATTAGAAGCCAACTCTGCAGAATTTTTGGCAGCTGTTTCACTTCATAATCTGAGGCACAAACCCAATTTGGCAGCAGAAAGTGTGAGAGTCTGAGAGACAACATTAGACTTCTGTAAGACAGTATTTGAATGACAAGCAAAGGGAGGGTGGCTATCTGCTGTCTCCTCTTCTTTTTCACCTTACCTTTCGCATCTTAAGCCTCTGTGCGTACTTGCCACACTGCCTCAGGATACTGCAGTTGGAAGGAGTGTGTATAGGTGAAGAGACATGGGTGTTTGTGGTTTTGTGCCTGCCCTTTTGTGCTTCTCTGTATGTTGTTGGGCTTGTGTTGAGAGGGTTGCAAGAAGAATGGGGTGTGTGTGTGTGTGTGTGTGTGTGTGTGTGTGTGTGTGTGTGGTTGGGAGGGTTGTGTGGAGGGTTATCTAGTTGCCTCAGCAGCCTCTCGCTGAGCATCTTAGCTTGATAAACAGAGAGATTGGAAGAAGGTAGCAAATGCCTCCAGGAGAGAAATGCTGTGGTATCAAAGCTCTCTCTCTCACAGTGTTTTCTCTTTCTCTCTTACACACACAGACACACATATTCACAGATGCAAACAGAAAGCAAAACAAAACATAGACACAAAGGCGCACACACACACACACACACACACACACACACACACACACACAACTGAGTAGACCTACGAATACACACACACATTCTTTAGAGCACACCCACATGCTCTCATGGGTTCTTTATCTGTGAATCCCACCTGACTGGCAAGGGTTTAGTAGAACCTGGCAGACGGACAAACTGGATGATCTGTAGGGCAGAGAGACATAGACAGAGAGAAAAGGAAGGACACAGAGGCCAGACGCAGACAGAAATGACAAGTTTTGGATATTCTTTAATGAACCTGAGGCTAAGGCAAAAAAACAGATAATAAAGGTCAAGCAAGGGAAAGAAGCGAGGTGGAGGAGTTTGGAAGTACAGAGCTCAGCAGAGAGCAAGGTGAGAGGCAGAAAGATCAATGACCCAATGAAGAGAAAGGGTCAAAGATGAAAGAGAGAGACAAAATGAAAAAAACTATACGACAGAGCGGGTGAGGCAAAGACGTGTTTGGAAAGGATGAAAAGGTTGGCTGCAGGAAGGAAGTGACAAAACGATACTCTCTGGAGATGAGGAGAATACATAGTGAGAGATGGTGTGTAGTGTAGCAGATGTCACATAACGAATCACGGGGTCCGGCAATATGGGACAGCAGGATTAAATAACTGGGGGACCCAACCATTTCAGATGAAATAGCTGGGGGGATTTCCTTGCATTCTTCATAAAATGATTACTGTTGTCAACTCAGTGTGGAAGGAACATTATTTAGAGGAAATTTAGACATTGTTTTCACAAGAGGCACTCAGCCTGGCCTGTAACAGCAGATTGTTACGATGGAAATTTAGTGTTTAATTAGCTGTTTGTTTAATTAAACATTTAATTTTTTTAAAAAGCATGAAAATACTTACAGAACACATTTACATGCTTGTTAATTGTAAGACATTTATGCAAATACATTTTTGAAGCTGCAAATGAGTAAAAATGAGTAAATATGTGGTAATGAGAAGGAGAGAACAACAAATCATGATGAACAGACAGACAGCAAGAAAGTTCTAGACGACTGGCAAACCTGATTTAATGGAGTTATCAAGTAGCACGTAATCAATGAAACTGTGGTCTTTAACACCACTGCCAATGAACATATATTTAAATGTGACTAAGGCTGAAATAAGTAGTAAGTCTTTAGCAATACACAATCAAAACACATGATTTCATATTATACACATAATCTTATACATAGAGGTTTGAGACACTTTCTTCATATTTGGGTAGATATAAGAACACATGAAATCTTAGGCTTTGAGATGACTCATTCATCTCAATTATTACTCAGAGCACTAATGCAGGCGACCAGCAGTTACACAAAAACACTGCTGTGAGATGAAGAACGGCTTATTACTGTTTTTCCAGCTGCAGAGTAGTTTGCTCTAGCCTCATCTCCTCCTCCTATTGGCTAGTAACCCCGCCTCCCCTCACGGTGCAATCACTCTTACTGAATCTGCCTTCTCCTTTTTTTCCCTTTTCCATCTCCATCACCTGTACCTCCACCTGTCACTTTTCACTGCCTCTTCAGACCTTTTCAGCGTTCCCTTTTCTATTCTCTTCTCACTCGTGCCTTTTCTGTTTCTGTTCACATTTTTCATTATCCCCATGTCTAGTATTTGTCTGTTTTAATTTACAATTCAAAGAAGCTGGTATTGGCAATGAGTAATGATTACCAAGATGGGAAGCATCCCATCATATAAACAAATTCAGCTGGGAATCATAATGTGAGAATAGCAAATGTTTGAATAATGGTGCAATAATTAGCTCATCAGTCAAAAATATAATTGTGTTAAAAGTACAAACTGATAAATTGTTATTATTATTATACATCTTAAAGTGACATCTGTTTTTCTGTCTTTCTCTTCTTTTTAGTATTGTAAACCACCTCCAAACATACATAATGAAGTCCAGACTGGTGCACCAGCAGCAGCACAGAAACAGCTTCAATCTGGTTTCACAAGATGCATCAGGCACAGCACTGAATTGTAGGTCACCCAGATTTTGGAAGCTCAAATATCCCAAAACACAATCTGTGTATTTATGTGCAAGAGAAGCACAGGGAAATAGATTTGTAAAGTAAACTATTCTTCTCTTCTCTTCTATTAATATTCTTCTTCTTCTTCTGCTGATATTTTATGCGCATGAACTTCACATAGCCTTTCTATTTAGACTGATGAATAACAACAGAAACCGAATGTCTTTCAGTTTTAGCATTTTTAAATATTTATCCACATATGATTTTTAATACAGCACATCAAGAAAAGCAGTTCAGAACAGACAAACAGAAGGAAAGATAATTTAATATTCAATAATCAAAGATTGCCGATATTGTTGCAAGATTCGAGAAACTTATTATGTGACAGGCAGTGTGCCACTTTAATAGTCATGTTATGGAAAGAGAAAAATATTGTGAATTAAATTTGTAAAGAAAATAATAGATTTAGGGCTGCCATTTAAAATAGAATCCCATCAGTGCTGCTTAATGAATTAAATCACATCCATGTACATTAATATGAATAAGCAAATATGTTTAGCAACAAACAAAAAATTACAAATTGTGATTTTTATCAACATAATGGGTTTTAATTAGCATATTTGTTGCAAACTGTTTATTATAAATGTGTTAGAAATGTTATAATGTATTTCATTTGTTTTTCACAATATCTGCTTGTAGAGACTAGATTATGTTTTTAATGGTTATGTTTATGCACTCAGCCTTTATAATAACCATGAAAGGTGATGGCCTTAATTAAAAACTGAAATCACTGAACATTTGAAGCACGAGTTTTATCAACATTTTAATCGCTACCTTTTGCTAACCTTGACTAACTCAGAATGCAAATCGTTATCAATTACATGTTTCCTGGAAGCGTCCATGCTTTTTTCATAACAGTAATCACAAATCTCAATTGTCAGATTGTCAATTTTTAAACCAAAAAATAGCTCAGGTCCTCTACCAGAGGCCTGTGAGCTTGAGGGTCCTGCACATTATCTGCTGTTCCTACGACTACACTCTTCTGGACAGAGATCTCGGCTGTTGTTTCTGGGATCGGCTGGAGCCCCTCGCCCTGTTTGGCTTGTTATTACCCAGAGTGCTCCGATTGCCACAAGGTCCACTGTTACCTTCATGCTCCACTCCTTCTCAAGCTCCTCTCCCAGCCCTTGATATTTCTTGAGCTTCTCAAGATCCTTCTTCCCGATGTTGCCATCAGTTGGTATAGCCACATCTATCACTCCAGCCTCTATTGATCTTGTGCTTAGAGCTTGTTCCTGTGCTGCCATGATTAGTGCTTCTGTGCTGTCTTTCAGTCCAGATATGTGTTGATGTCAGTGGTTTCAATCTCCTTCTTTGGCCAGCTGACTATCTGGCGGTCATCAGACCCCAGCAAGGTATCTGAGTCAAACATGAAAATCAATAAAATATACCAACAAAGTCAACTGAGATTTAGTCAAATTCCCAGTTCGAACAGTTATTTCAGCTTACCCTGAAGAGGACATTATTAGGCACAAATAAAGTAATCGGCCAGCTGACAGGGATAGCTGACATTGACAAGCTGTCTTCTGGAATGATTTGTGTAATATGCTTTTGATATATAAAACAAAGAAAAAAGAATGAGACGTTTGTTTTCACCTAAGATCAACAAAATCGGGTATTTTAGCAAATTGAAATTGGGACCAATTCAACCTTTTGTGTTAACCTTTAAAAATATCCAAATGTGTTAAAAACAAATGAAAAATGAAAAAAGGAAATTGCCTTAGCCTCTCATATCAGAAGATGCACTTTCATGCTATTTTAAATGAAAACTTTGAGACTTTCATTTTTAAATTGTTTTGATTCACATTTTGTGTAACTCGCAGTTTGTTTTAAGGAGAGTGCAATTAATTTTACAGCTACGCCATGCGTGTCTGTCAGAGACTGATGCACACAGAGACTTGGAAGAAGAAAAATGTTTGAATATAACAAGGCGGCCTGGCTGGGGGGAGTGAGGTGGAGATAAAGTATTTGTTAACCAGCAAGCACAACTCAGTTAAAACAAGGCAGATAGTGGCTGTAATCAAAGTCTGCGTTTGTGTGTGAGCATGTAAGCAGCAGCGGGTAATTACTTGACAATATTTCTCTTTGACTTGAAGTGTCGCTATGAGCCCTGTGAGAACAAAAAAACAAAAAAAACAAACAAACACCGAAATGGTAATGACTGCAACACTCTTGGACATTAAACACATACCAAGGACACAGGTAGAATGATAAAGACTCCCAAAACGTCCTAGTGGAAGTCTGGGTTAAATGTGACCTGAATTTACAAAGACTTCAAACTGCTTTTAAACCATTCACGGCACGAAGATCCCAAACTCTGTGTTTGAAATTGATGAATTGCGTTTTTTTCCCTGTGTTTGTTTTCTTGTGTTGTTTTTTGTAAAATGTGAAGTTGACCCTGACAGAAAATGAATCTGAAAATACAAATATCAATAAACACTTATGATAAATAGTTACTTTTGGGAGTTATCATGGTGGTGTCTTTTGGTGTGCAGTAACTCAAATCTTGTAGGTAATATAGACTCTCAATTTAGAGGGTGAGGAGAATGGATGTGAGTCATACATGGACTATCAGGTTTCTCAGCTCTCCATGTAAAATCCCATCAACTTTCTAATATTGATTGCTACGAGTTGACTTACAATCATCTATCTAGTACTGTGTCAAGCCCTGCACTAAAATTATGTCTCACGCATTAAAAGCAGAGCAAACAAAAGCAGCAGGGAGTGGATCAAAGTCTTAGTTTATCTGGCTCGGGTTGATTGCAACAATCTGCGTTTATAAATTAGGTTACAATTTTTTGCAAACCTTTGCAAATCTGTCTGAGAGTGATTGCAGCCACGGCAAGTTGGACCGTGATTGTTTGGACAATGCCACTTTTTGGTTGCACAGAGGCCGCTTCATGACAAACCAGTGGATATCATGAAGCAACAGGGCTTGGGTGGCTGTAGCTCCGGAAAGAGAGACAGACTGATCAAGACATGTTTACATATTGGTTAGTTAAAAAAAAACAAGCGGGGAGGGTAGCTTTTGCTCATTTTTGTGACTGAGGAATTTATTGTAAAAACCATTCCTCATGCTTTTATTTATATTTTCCAGAAGTTATTTAACAGTTCTTGACATATACATGTTCAAACACGGTTTCAGATGTTAATGTCTGAAAAAAATGATCTAAGTATGGGTCGACAGAGCATTTTTCAAATTAAAAAAAAAAATTCACAGCAATCATTAACATTTTAGTTAACTACTTTAGTTAACTAAAATGTAAAATCTGATGGAAATCTGCTGCTCCAAACAACATGAGAAATCCACTTTTTGTTCACCTATTGGTCAAATGGATAATGACTTACAGTTAATAATGACCATCAAACATTGAGCCAAAGCCATGATATCAACAGGATATTATATTTATTATTTATTCTTTTAGAATTCTGTAGAAACCCTTCTTTACAATCTGTACAATATTTGTTAGTGTTTTGACATAAAAAGAAACAACTTAATTTTGCAAATTAGATCACGCCCCACAGGTTTATTATTCCTGCAGTGAAGGACATGATCACTATAAATCAATTTAGCAATAAGTACATGCCTGTAATACTCTGAGATCACTTGAAATCAGAAATTAGATTAAGGGATCTAAAAATATTTAAATATGGTTGATGATGCTGTAGGTTAAAATGCAACCTTTAGCAAAATGTATTACGTGTTTAAAAGCTTTGTTTTATTTCATGCAAGTCTGTCATATCCTACTAACACTTTAACATAACAGAGAGAATACAAAATACACATTTTTGTATTTTACTGATTTTGAGGTCATTCCTGCTGAAGTAAATGCAATAAAACAAAATTCTTAACAAACAAGACTCTACAAGACCCATCTACACATTTATACCTCTACAATCATTCTTCTGTCTGTGCATGGTGTAAATAAAAGTCTGAGTTTTATTATAAAACATGCAGACATTTGTTCATACCATCGCAAAAATACTTGAAATACAAGGCTAGTCTGCCAGCACATAATGGAATATTAAACAAAACATGTCAGTTTTTTCTCTTTTAAAACAGAACAAATCACAAATAAATATTCTGTCACTGCTATGTGCCTTCGGTCACTGAGTGGGAACAAGTTGGCGAGCAAAGTCAAATTGCCTTTACAAATCACAGTGTGAGTGTGAGAGACAGCCCAGCAAGACTCGGCAGTCTCTTGCTTTGGAAAACGTCACTGAAGTTCAAGACTTTGAAACAAATGCACTAAGGAAACTTCTGTGATAATACAGCTGGAGATGCTTTCAGTTTTATTTATCTTCATGCTGTGAGCGTTCTCTTCAAAAAAAAGAGCTGTTTGTTGGATTGTCGTGACACAGCAGAAACAGATTAATCTTCTAGTAAGGACAGAGATATCACAAGTATCACAGGCTTGCTTGCAGAGATTATCTGTTACCATGATTGATGTATTCAAGATGAATGTGCCTTGTGCTTTTTCGTTAGATATTCATAATGCAAATATGCCATTATGCCACTTGAAGGGAACACTTAAAAGAGCAGATGATCTGGGAATCTTCTATTTGGGTGTTTTCACACTAACAGTAAGGCTGTGCACACTTTGATCAGTGAGTGATTAAAAGATAAATTCAGTACTTGGAGAAAATTATGTGCATCAATTTAGCTTTGTGCTAAAAAAAAATAAAATTGAACATTCCTTTATTCAGACTTTCCATGTTTTCTTTTTAAACCATTCCCAGTGTGCAAAAGATCGTTATCCTTTTTGGAAGGTCTGCTTCTTCAGCTTTCCAACAGATGGCCTTATTTTATGTTCAAGCACTTTTTGATATGATTTAAAATGCAAAGTTGAATCAATGACTGCAAGCTGCTCAGTCCCTGAAGCACTGAAAAAAACTTAAACCATAACATTTTCGAAGAACTCACTTTACAGTTAATATGAGCCTCTCCTCCTGAAAAGCAACCTTTGGCCTGAACCAAATGTGTCTGGTGTGGCCAGCCAAGTCTATATTTGATTTATTTTCGAGTAGCAAATTATTAACAAAAAATGAGACATAAAACTCTGTATATTCACAAACAAAACTCTGTGCACACACAAAGGCACTCACATTGCATCTTAGAGACATTTACACCATTTAATTAAAACAAAAGTTTTCTTTCTTTCTTTATTTCTGATAGAGCACTCTTGAAAAGACATGTATATCACATATTTCCATTTTAGGGTTTGTTTTTTTTTAAATACCTGTACAGCTGTAGGAAGGATGGGAGTGACTCAATTTGTTAACAGGAGTTTGTGTCTCACCTGGTACATCTGTGCTGTAACTGCAATAAGTTAATCAACCGATTCGCACTACAACCTGGTTTGCCTCTTATTACTGTACAGTACTCTGTATATAGTAACCATTGTCCTTAATGTAAATATTTAAGAAAAATTGTGTATGTTTCTGTTCTGTGTCCTGTGTACTGTTTGTTTGTATAAGTGTCTTTTTGGCTGTTGTTACAACCAAATTTCCCCTTGTGGGACAATTAATGGATTATTCTATTCTATTCTATTCTATTCTATTCTATTCTATCTTTTCCTTTCATTGTTACATTTACTTTTCAGGTAGTTTGGTTCATTTTAGGAACAAGTAGAGTTTGAAACAAAATGATGTTTTGGGTTCAAATCCACCAAATAGAGTTTTACAGGTAAAAACTTTACAAAACTATTTCTGCATCTTTCAAAGGAGTTGACACATCTATGTAAGTATGGCAGAGAAATTAATTACTAGAATAGTGATCCAGCTGACACAATTGCAAATTTATTAAGATTATTTGTATAAGCAACAGAAATTTCACATGACAATGCATTATAGCAGACTTTCTGTGCATCTAATATTAGCTAATATAACTAATAAAATTCAGTGTCAAACTGTTTTCCAAGTTGCAAAATTACTACAGCGACAAGACAACTTTATTTTTGGTTTTTAGATGATTAATTAAAGAAATTGAGGGTCTCTCACAAGTTTAGACACTCTTTCTCTTGCCCATCTCAGCCTACAAAAAGTTGTTATGTCGATCATATAAATTAAATAACTGATAGATCACAGCAGCATATAAATAAGTTGTAGCTCTCCTGTTGTGAGTGGAGGTAGTACAGCCTAAAGAGAAAATCCCATGAAATGTTTTTGCAGCACTGCATTGACACACGAAGACATACCAAAGTGATCCAGCACAACTTCTAACCTTGAGAAATTTGAAGCACAAAGAGTTAAAGAAAATAAAAAATGCTCAACCAAAGGCAACAAAATTGGATATTTTTGTCGTGGAGTGCAGTGTTCATGTTTACTCTTTTGATAAAGGGAAAGGAAAATGATTGTGTGTACACATGGGAAACCAAAGCGCCATGGTTACATAGAAAGACACTGAGCACTGTGAAGGACACCAGACGATGGGCGAGGGGACACGCCCGCTCATAACTGCGTATATAGTCTGAATGTCTACCCTCCCTACTCTGAACACAGCTGAGCATCTGAGTGGCAGCTCCCCTTTAGATCAGTGATCTTGGAATATGACTGGGTTTAGTTTAGTGGCTTGGAAAACTAAGCCCCAAGGGTCTGTTACTTAAAAAAAAAAAAAGATGGAGTACCCTGTAAGAGCTATTTATACTTATGTGGATTAGTAATTAGATTTTAACCTTTACTGTTTCACAAAGGGTTAAAAAGAAGACAGAGAAGACAGATGGTTTGAAAGAGGAGTGAAAACCACCTTGACCCGGCATCACCAGTTTGGGTCACCATGGAGTCTTATTCGAGCAGGAAAATTTCTCTACCCGCAACTTTGGGCTCATCACTCTCTCTGGCCTTGCCTTAGAGGGCAAGACCAGCGAGTAGACCAGCAGTCTCTTAGAATCTGGTCTCAGTTTCAGAAGAGTCTTGGTCTCCAGGCTTTCTCACTTCAAAGCCCAATTGCAGCAAACTACCTATTTGTTCCTTCAATGACAGATAGTGTTTTTCACATGTGGCATAGAAAGGGTCTAAAATCTTTTGCAGACTTATATGTAGAAGCACAATTTGCAATTTTTTTTCAATTATCTACCTAGCTGCCATTAAATCTAAATGGGAACAAGACCTTAACTTTCATATCACGGATGAACTGTGAAACTATCCTCGGCCAAGTTCACAATATATCAATGTGTGCTGGACACACACTCGTTCAGTTTAACATAGTTCATCAGGGGCATTGGTCCATGGCTAATGCTGGTACGTATATACCTAGAGGTGGACCCAACCTGTAGAAGGTGTGGGGGTGCGCCGGTTTCATATGTACTGGTCCTGTCCTTCGTTGACCAACTTTTGGAACTCTCTTTTCCAGACAATGTCTGAAGTCCTGTGGCATTAAATTAAACCAGAGCCACTCTGTGGTCCCAGAATCTGAAGTTGCCCAACTCCAGACTCAGAGCACAAAACTTTTCATTACTGCTGGCCAGACAAGACCTCCCTCCCACCTTTGCATGTGCAGTGGGTAAAAGATATGTCCTGTATGGATTTAGAAAAAAATTGATATACAGTTCGTGGGTCAAAAAACAACTTTTATAAACTGTGGTCCCCTTCCTGGATTTCTTTGAAAGACCCACGACTAATGTTTGTGATCAATAGTGCACATGATCAATAGTGCTCCTGATGCCGCAACTTCTGCATGTCCATTTCACACTGTGAAGAGGCAAAGTATGAAATGGACACGGTGGACCGCTTTGTTGTGATGTCAGGTTGCACACATGCACACATAGTTTACAATTTCCATTTCTCATTCATCATATTACTTTTAGACTTTGATTATATCTTTGATTAAGAATAAAGATGATTAGCTGTTAGCAAAAGCACATACAGATAAACTCTGTTTTAGCACATTGTATCACTGTAAACATGAAAGACTGGATTTTTTATTTTTTGATAGCAAAGCCACATGGCAGCTGAACGACATATCAGCTTTGTGCTTGAATATTAAAGGTGTAATTTGAAGTTAGGGAAAATGTGGAAATAGGGAGACAAGGAAACAAAAACAACCTGCTGTTGACTGAACTGATACCGAATTTTGCTGTTGAAGTACCTGTTTATTCTAGATAATGACATGTCAACCAAGCAATTTAAATCTGACATTAATTACTATATTGGAATAGGTCCAATTGATGAGGTGGTAACTGTATTCATCACATTCAGTACAAAGACAAATGAATTGTTCTTTGTCCCTTTTAAACGTTTCACTACAAATTGAATATTCTGACAAACTATAAACAATTATTGTTATTTTCCTTTTTGACTGACAGCCTATTCTCTACCTGCCAAGATATCTGGCAGTGGTTAGGGACAGACGGGCTTATATGTACACATGCACAAGCAAACACACACACAAATGCATAGCTTCTTAGTTAAAGGTTATGGACTTGAGGAATGTTCTCATTACTTCTTTGTACAACACTATCGGTAGATGCCTCAGCTGTGGAAAGTGCACAATGTTTGCACGCATGTGTGTATTTGTGCATGTTTGTGCACTTACATCTGTGGGGATAATGAGGTGATAGTGCTCTCGAAGTGTGAGCTTGTGTGCTGAAAGCCAAGGTGGTAACTAACACTCTGACAACACTCTCCATCACCTTAAACCCCCTGGTGTTAAGAGCACAAGATAGAGCACAATTATGTTAATTAGCTTCCCTAGCTGTCAGTCAAACACTCATAATAGCATGTTGTGTCAGGCTTAATGCCAAAATATACTGACTTAAAGGCCATGCAAAACTTCTCTCTACAACAAAATATCCAATTGGAGCATAAAATACAACAAATGTATTATTTTGTATCTATTTTGTGAACAAAATATGTGACATCCATTTAATTTTGATTGTTTCCCTACCTAGACACTGACATAGTTCAATGAGTGCTGTGCAACATGTTGGACATAGTTCGGATTTTCAAGTTTGCAAGTCTGATTGACGCTTTTTTTATGTGAAATACATGTCGAGGGGCTCGCCTACACAAAGGAAAATTGCCCCTACTTTTGTGTTGCAGGAAAAACAGCAGGGCACGCGATAGTAAATTCTGGTGGATTTAATACATTCAGCACCTAAGGCCAAGATTAAACCAAGCACTTGTAAAATAGAAAGCGACAATGAGCGCCCGTAGAGAGAACCAGGCTGTTATGTAGCAGGAGGGTTTGTGTTCGCTCTTCCCTGTACTGTATGATGGAATCTGTATGTTTTATCCAATCTGTCATGTTGTATCTGTGTGTGTAATCTGCGTGTAATCAGAAATTTAAAGAGAAAGAGAGAAAGGGATCAACATATAAGAAGCACATAAGAAAAAGAAAAGGTCACGTATTTTCATAACAATTTCTACAGCAACCATTTATAGGAAACATAAACTGATTAGAGCAGAAAAGAATCTTTTTTTACTTTTTTTAAAAAGTAGAGGTTTGGAGGTTTTTGAATGGCGTGCCAATAAATTGAGTGATTGACTTTTGCATTTAGCTGATCTGTGATCTGTGGAGTGTCTTAAAAATTCAATATATTTTCGTAGTGTATTCTTCCAGAGCAAAAATAAACAATATTTATTTATTTGTTTATTTATGTTTATTTATGTATTTACCAGTCGTCAGACTTTGCTGTACAAAATACCCCACCTCTTGCCCTGTGGTAGCTGGGATAGGCTTTAGCGCCCCCTGTAACCCTGCTAAGGATGGATGAATGGATGAAATAAAAATGGTTGTGATGCAGGATGTGATACTGAAAACAGTTTAAAGCTTCAGTGATCTTGTCCATCAGGCTCTGTTCAGAGAAACTGCATGTTCATATTGCAGTTTCACTTAAAACAAAGACTAAAGAAAGTACTTATTATAATAAAGTACTTATTATTATAATACTATAAATAAATAATAATAAATAAATAATAATAATAAAAAAGTACTTAATAAAGTACTTATTATAATAATAACAATAATACATTTTATTTAAAGGCGCCTTTAAGACCCTCAAGGTCACCGTACAATAGCACAAGAACAATAGCAACAATACAATATGATAAAACATGGCAAAATAAAATTTAAACATGAGAGAGAGAGAGAGGAAAAAAAAGCACAAAAGTATAAAAGCTGAGCAATGTAAAAATGGACTAAGATAGAATCAGGTGTATGCAATTTTGAATAGATGGGTTTTGAGAAGTGATTTAAAAGCGGTGAGAGAGTTTGTGGTCTGGACATCTGTGTCAGGGTTCCTGGGTCGCTGACCCTGTGATTCAGTTCTGTTCATGTTCAGTTTAGTTTGCCACATTAATGTTCTCACTTCCTGTTTTTTCCCATGTCAGCTTGTGTCATTAGTCAGATTATGTTCAGCCCTGTACTCACCCGTTTCCAATCATTGTCATCATTCAACCTGTGTATTTAAGCTCCTCGGTTTAACCAGTTCTTTGTCGTGTCATTGATGTTCTCGTGATGTTATGTTGTTGTTCCCGTTAGTGTTCTCCCAGTTCAGTCAGCCATTCAGTTATCCAGCCAGTCAGTGTCCGTTCACCCTCTGTCCATCCACTCCTTATAATAAACCTTCACCAGTCTTCACCTACCTGCGAGTCCTGCGTTTGGGTTCCTTCTTCCTCGCCTCCACATAAAACCTGACAATCTGGTGGAAGTGCATCCAAAGTCTGAGGCAGAACAACAAAAGGCTCGGAGTCCCATGATAGTCAGGCGAGCATTATTATAGGTATATCTGCTATCATGTAAAGCTATTTATTAAAATGAGTATAAGAGCTGCAACTGAAGACCCTTAACCTAAACAGAAATCAATGTGTGCAGCCCTGAAGCACTAGCTTAAAGACAGTACTGTAGAATGTTTCCTGACACTGAGTAATGATTGCTCTCTGTTGTCATAGACATCACAAAACTTTCCAGAGCACAAAGTAATGGTGCACATTCTCCCTTTCAGTTCAGTCTTTAATCAAATAGCCATACACCCACATAAAAGTTATTCAAAAAAACATTATTCATTATAATATCAGCCTCTGGACATGGCACAATGCAGTTTCTGCAAAGTTTTTTGCCTTATCACAACAATAAGATAAGATAAGAGCAGGAACAAATACATGAAGCATAAACTATAACCTATAACAGTACCACTAAGTGTTTGTGCAGTATGTTAGCTAATCATGAAGCATTTAAAAATAAGCTTAAGGTTGCAATAGCTTTGAAACTCTCAAAACATATTTTTTTTTCTCCTTTTGGGAGAATCTGAAGCAAGATTCAGGTTCAACCGTAAGTTAAAAAAGTAGGAGCAGCTACTGTTTTCACTCATAAAATCAAGCATGCGGATCATCGTGTTAACAATGTCCGGCTCTGGTGCTGTTGGTCAACAAGTGGTCATGAAAACTGTGCTAATGTTAGTCGATGACAAAGAAGAGGAAATAAGGATGGCAGGAGGCAGTGGGAGACACGTAAAGGCAGGAGTGTGGAGGTGTGAGTAAGGATTTTAAATGTAGGTATTATTACTGGTAAACAAAGAGAGCTGGCTTATGATGGAGAGATAGAAGGTACATACTGTATATTATATGCAAAAGAAACCAGGTGGAAGAGAAGCAAGACCAGGAGCACTGGAGCTGATCGTCAGTGCACCACAGGTTGGATTAAAAGAGACAGAAGAATTTTGGAGTAACTTGAACGAACTGGTAGAAAGTGTCACGGGGGGTGAAAGAGTTATGATTGGAGCAGACTTCAATAGACATGAAGGCTGACGGGACCGGGAGTGATAGGGAGGTGTTGGGCAGAGGTTGTGGTAAGGACGGAAATGCAGAAGGGCAGAGTGGAAGAAGGCACACACAGGTGGACTACATCTTTTGCAGAGACGGCGCAATCTGAGGCGATAGGAGTCTGCAAGATGGTGTCAGGGAGAGTGTAACTATCACTCAAAAAAATAAGTCATTGGGTGAACATAATTTTATCTTGCCACTTATATTCCATCTAAACAAATCATGTTATATTAATCCATCTTGGTTGTGTTGTGTCAACACGATATATGTGTGTAGGTTTAACATAATATTAACAGTAACATTCAATTAATTTGACTTTTGTTCAACCAACATGTTTGTACCACGTTAGTCTAATTAGATTTATTTAAAGAAGAACTAATAGACCTAAGTTTGAAAATACATGAAAAGCTGAAGGGTGCATGTTTTGTTGTGTTGAAATTAAAAATCACAGTGGTTGTTAAAATCAGAATTTGTAAATTCATGATGATTCATCTCATAAATCATTACTCACTGCTCTTTCCTGTATAAGCTGCTTTTATAAGTTAAAAGTATTGGTATCAGTATTGGTATCGGCAATACTGGCCCTGTATTTATTTGGTATCGGATCAATGCCAACATTTGCAGTATTGCACACCACTAGTGAACGTAATTTGTACAGCGAAAATAGTCTTTTGGATTTTACATTCTGAGGGGCAGTAACTTCTAATGGCTGATTTGCATGAATGATCGAGCTTTTTAATCATTTGAGCCAATAGAATCACGGTAACATCACTTTGGGCACTTCATCTACTGTTTAATGGTTTAAGTAATTAAGCAACGTTGACATCCTTTTATATGTGCTGGAATTTTGTTTTCTAGCTCCAGCTCAGCACCCCGGTAGAGCAAGCTTGTGGCTTGATTATAGATGTAAACAGAGCACCTGGTAGCTTTTGCCTGTCTGCTCACTGATTGGGAGAGGAAATGGCAAGTGTGGGGGTGGGGGCCCATTCGTATTTAGTCTCTGTTTGATATATTTATGAGGGATTCACTATGAGATTCAATCTACTTTGTTGAGGAAATATGTTACTGTTACGCTCAATGTAAATAATATCTTATTTTTAAATTATGAGATGGAAAGGATTATTCTGTACTTTTGCTGAAACTGAATAAAGTCTGTTATCTTCTATGATGCTATAACACTGTTGTATAGTAACACGTGTTTTGTTTTTCATTCATGAGTTGCTTTTTTTTTTAATTTTTTTTTTTTTTTCAAATTTAGTAAATTCCTTACCTGAGATGCTGTGTGACATGATCGGTCACACTGGCTACTAAATGACATGAGACTAAGCAGAGGGAGGCGAGGGACCACGTTGCCTCTCCCTCTTTTCCACTAATTTGTCTCAAGAAATAAGCTCTCTGTAAAGCGTCCCTTCTCTCTAGACAGTTGATGGTTCCCACCTGTGGGAAGCAGATCTGACCATAACTGAGCAGTTTGAAGCTGACTCTTTCTATCACAAGCTCACACTAAACTATGTTGGTTTGCGTGTGAGGTCGCTAATTTGGATCTAATTAAACTGTAGTCGTAGTTTGTCCAATCTTAACCTGTGAGAGTCAGGGAGCTGTCAATTTAAAAAAGTTGTTACACACAGCTGCAGAGGATGCCTATTCACCCAGAATCACATGTATTGCATACCATAGTTTTTCATGCCCTTCAAGAATATGAATAAATTAGTTTCAATACTTGGGGTGTGATGATGTTAAAGTATTTTTGCGAAAAAAAGGTTGGATTGACTGGATGTTTATTATTTCCTTCCTATCCCCACAGAGCACTGTATAGCAGACAGACAAAGATTAGATAGGAGAGACACAATTTCATTAGCATTCAGCTGCAGGGGATTTACAGAAGTCATCATCGACTGACACATAAAAACACAAGAAGATATGCTATGGAGAAACAACCTCAACTTTTTTACATGAAGATTAGTATTTTTAGTGAATCCAGCCAAAGTTTTCCTCTTTACTTTCTAAACTTTGGCTTATGAAAGCAAGACCAGCCTTTTTTTTCTGTAACCACAGATATACCTCTTCCTGTAAGCAAAGAGAGCCAGTAGTTCCCAAGGAGGTTTATTCTCTAGAGGGCATATTCCTGCCTCACGATTGATTTCTCTATACCTTTGCCTTTATCAATCTGTCTCTCCCACCCTTTGCACCCTCTCTTTCCCTCCATCCATCCATCTCTCTCTCCACTACCTTCCCATTTATTCTTACTTCACTTAATCTACCTCTCTCCATCTCTTTTACTACCATTTATTTCTGCTTTCTTTCCTGAATCTATCTCTCTTCTTCCCCCATATCTCTTTCTCTCAGTTTATTAAAACGGCTCATTTGGATCCATCCTCAGTTCCTACACTGCAGCTTTCATTGCCTCAGTCAAAACTAGAGAGCATCTCATCAGCTTTGTGGAGATCAATCTGCCTGTCCTTCCTTGCTCCCTTTCGCCTCAGCAAAGAGATTAACAGATTATCCCTCCCACCCACTAAAGAATGTCTGTTTGTCATGTTAAGTCAAGACAAGGGGAGAAGGGAAAGCTGATTTAGGGTGCTGGAAGTTTAGGAGCCATTATACAATGGGTGGGAGACGTGAAAGTGAGCTAGTGGCAGAGGGTTGGGTGTCATTTCCTGTTTAAAATCATTTTGTTTGCGTGTTTGTGTGTGTCAATGTGCGTGTGTGTGGTTTAGTTCAATTTAAGTGATCCAAAATAGGAAAAACAATATAATAAACCCTGGGTCAAAGACAACAATTATTCAGCTACATTTCCATATGTTTTATCGATTTTTTTTTTTTGTTACCTCCCATTTATTTTACGCACCCTTTCATTACTCACTTCAGCCTGACAGTGTGTCAACTTAAGTATTTACAGATGGTAAATTTTCTTTTTTTGTATAAATCTCTGAGAGCAAGTGGAGTGTTTTTATTTCTTGGTAGCCCAGACAATATTTTGTTTTACTGCAGTCATCAATAATTCCAAAGCATTTTGCATTCTGGAAAATATTAGCTATTATAAAAATGAATTATTAGGAACCATCGTGTGCTCACCATAAGAAGGTGAAGAAAAGAAGGTCTTCTCAATTGACTTACCGGTCGCTCCTTCCTTCCTGATTGTCATTGTGTTAACCTAACACATCAATTGATTGTAAAAGGGTGAAGGAGTGTCTGGAAGAAGAGACTTCTGAGCAAAGATGGATCACCAGGCTGTAGCTCTGGTAGCTGCAGAATAAAAAGCAATGAACAAGACCATGACTGTAAGATCCATTTGTAGCTTTTCTAAACCAATCACCTGCCGTACTGTCTGTTTCAAATGAGGAAGGAGATTTATCGAATGAGGTGTAAATATGTTAATCTAGTGCACTGCATACTGTATTAAGACAGAATCTGTAACAATGAAATAGAGAGTTCACAAGTTTATTTCACACTTCACGTAGATACAGAGCACAATTAAGATCTGCCCACCACCAGTGACTCTTTGTTGTTTGTATCCATCAAAGTGGCCTCCTCTCATATCTATCTGATAGCAAAAAGTAAAATAAAAAAATAAAGCTTTCAAATGGTGGAAGGCACTCTGAACAAGGTAAAGGTGCCCTCTTGGTAACTTTTTATGAAGTGGTGAAAAACAGCCACTGACACACTGATTATGAAAAATTCTGGGACCAAAAAAAAAAAAAAGCCCTCGGCTGTATATTCTACAGGTGATTGCTCTCAAAGTTGAATAAGTTTGATGTATATTCTCAGTCTCCCAATTTTCCAATGAGGTATAATCAAAAAACTGGGATGACAAAATTTGATTAATACCAGTCAAAAACACAAAGTCTATCATTGGAGATGGCTGGACATAAGCTCATTCACTGCTGTCTCTTGATTGGGATAGTTTTTAGCATATTTCATTAATGCTCAGTGTACATATAGCAATGCAGTTGTGTGTTCTTCTTGAATATTAATCCCTAATTCAGCATTTCTTAATGTTCTGCTTGTGTTTCCACATGACCATTCAATCATGTGAACCACATGGGGCAAACGATGCAATCAAATCTTTAATCAGGGACTTGTTTCTATCAAGAAAGAAAAATGAGTTTGGTCTAATCAGTGGCCCTGCACTGAACGAAGTGGCCACATTTATATTTTCCTTTGTGTATGCATGCAAGTCTATCAGTGTTATGTACTGTCTCTGATTGAGACTGACATGAAACAGAACATATTTTTTATAACTCCTTTATTTAAAAAAACCCCTTGGTCACTGACATTTTCCCTTAAACTTTGCTGCTGCACACTTCCCCTTTTTATTCAAACATAACTGTCCTTGGATTTGTGTTTTGCTTGATCCAGCATGTAAACTTCTGTCACACGTTTGGTCGGTGGTTCTTTGTCCTAGACTGAAAACTAATGGAAACTCTGAATTTGAGGATGCGGCTTCTAAACTATGGAATGCACTGCTATTATATTTATATTTGAGAGCAATCACCTCCACAATATACAGCCTAATTAGTCTACTGAAACTTTTAAAGAACAGTTCAAGATCCATTTGCATACGTAAACTAGATTTCCTAATAATTCCAAATCCTGAGTGACAGGAAGGAGACCTGCAACATAAACTATGCCTGCAACATGAACAGAAACTATGCCACTCTTTTCAGGACTGCTGAAGAGAGAAAGCATATCAAAATGGCCAAAATAATCTTTACCTTACAAATATTTAAAAAAAAAAAAAACCAGTTGCTGCTATTTTTATAGTAATTGTCTATATCACATAATTTGCAGTAAGTGTGTATACAATTTTGAAATGTCTATATTTGTAAGTTTTTAAATACAAATTCATCTTTAAATAATATATAAATAATATAAATATAATATTTCTGTCTATGATTAGCCAAACCATTAAAAAATCATAAATACATGGTACAGTTTGAAATCAATATCAAATGAAAAAAAAAAAGTTCTGCAGAAAAACCTTTGTGATTTAAAAATACAACAAAACCAAAAATAAAGAAACACAGTTAGCACATATCATACTGGTACAAATTGAACCACTTGCAAAAGCCTGACTCTGCTCCTGGCCAGGCATCTCCCTGTATGCGCTACTCCAATGTTATTTGCAGTAACATTTTCCCACAGCTAATCTGAATCACGACTACTTTCACATCTATCTTTAAATCTAAGTTTTTTAGCACCAACTAATGCACAGTAATGTCAGTGTGGCTAGCTCATGGTTGATCTCATGGATTGGTGGGCCATGATCTAGATCAGCAGTGGCTTTACAGACTCATATCCTGCCTTTCGGGTGTGGGATGGCTCTGATGGAATCTTATTGACCACTCAAACCACTTAAGACTACCAGATCCATTTATTTATTTACATCATGTACAACACATTCTACAGTGTCCAATTTTATAATCAGTATTTTACCTAACATGAACATCATTGGACTTTGGCAGCAAGTTCGTAAACGCACACAGACCCAGCAAGAGCATGCAAACAGAGAACGGCGCCAGCCAGGGGGTGAACCTGAATCCTTTTTGCTGTGAGAGTGCCAACCATTGAACCACTGTGTCAGAGTGCAGTGATAAACCAAAGGAAGTGCTTCTATTGGCTTTGGACAATGGATATTATGAACTACGAACTACTATTACTATTATGAACTACTATGACTAGACCAAAACCTGCTTATTGTATCTAATCATGTTTTTTTTTTTAATTATTATGAACAGTTAGATAAACCTAATAATAATGATAAACTTAAATAAATAAAATAATAAGATAAATAAATCCATCCTGCTTCTCACCCTGTGGCAACTGGGATAGGCTCCAGGCCCATGCAGCACTAAATTGGATAAGTGGAAAAGAATGGATGGATTTTTTTTATAAGTTAATAAATATTTTCTAAATAGAAGTAAAAAAATGATTGTAATAACATCTAAATACCAACATTCAATACTACTGAGCACAATATTTTTCTACAGAGATAAGAACATGCCGTAGATATTAAAGAAAATGTCCTACAGTGGTTTGAATTATATCCATCTAATAGAATCCAATTTGTTCTTGTAAATGAGGAATTGTTATTACACACATTAAGGTTCATTATGGAGTTCATGAGCATGCTATGCTTGGACCAAATATAGTTACATTATACTTGCTTCTTTTAGGCAATATTATTAGAAGGCATGGCATACATTTTCATTGCTATGCAGATGATACCTAACTTTATTTATCCAGATTGGACACACCAGACTAGACAGAGACCAAATTTCTTCACATTAGCTTCTATTTATTGGCTCCCTGTTAAATATAAGATCCTTCTTCTCACATACATGGTTATTTTAGGGCGTTATCATTAATCTCTGCCTCTTGTCCACAGAGTGATTTCCAAAGCCACCCTACAGATCACCACCCAGTCCTACCTACACTCAAAAAAATGAAATTGGGTGGTTGTTACATGCACAAGATCCAAACTTGTAGCATGAACTAAATAATTCCATGTTTCTATGGTGAATGTAATTGAATCATGTAGCATCTACATGAAATTCAGCAACGTAATTTGTTCTTGTTGAGATGACATCATACAATCTAGTAAGAGTGGTTAGTTGCCTGGATCCAGCCACTCTTACTAGATTGTATGATGTCATCTCAACAAGAACAAATTACGTTGCTGAATTTCATGTAGATGCTACATGATTCAATTACATTCACCATAGAAACATGGAATTATTTAGTTCATATTACAAGTTTGGA
This sequence comes from Oreochromis niloticus, assembly GCF_001858045.2. Taxonomy (NCBI): domain Eukaryota; kingdom Metazoa; phylum Chordata; class Actinopteri; order Cichliformes; family Cichlidae; genus Oreochromis; species Oreochromis niloticus. The sequence continues at coordinate 36,578,912 of NC_031965.2, forward strand.
TCTTGTGCATGTAACAACCACCCAATTTCACTTTTTTGAGTCAGCTCACGAAATCCACAAGATCACATTAGATGTCAAACCACAGGAAAATCAGTGGGGTTACAAGAGGCAGACAACCACACCACGTGTATGCTGTTACTATTTTGTATGATTTAACTTGTCAAGGACAACAACATAAAGCATCATCAAGCATAGCTTTCCTACTTTTGTTAAGTCTGTAGTGACAGATTAATGCCATGGTGGTTCGTGCTGTTGCCTCAGAGCAAGAAGATCCTGGGTTCAAATCCACAATGAGGCGAAGTTTGCAGTGGGTTCTCTCTGCGTACTCTGGTTTCCTCCACAGTTAAAAGTCATGCAGTTGTAAGGGTAGCTGGTTATTCTAAATTACCCAAAGGTGTTGAAGTGCAAATGGTTGTTTGTCTCTGTATGATAGCGACCTGTCCAGTCTGTACCCTGCCCCTGTTACCCTATCACTTCTGCAGCCCAGATAAAGATAAGAAGATGGGTGGATTGGAAGTTGCTGTAAAGCCGTTGAATCTTATTTTTGTTGAACATTATGTAATATGAATACAACATGTACTACAGACATAAGTTACATTTCATCCATTCAACAAGATTATCATTGGTGTAACAAACAAATATTTTACTAGTTCATGTAACAAGACTGACTTTTGATGTGCCAAAGTGTTTAAACAATATAAGATGAATTTAAACCTGGAATGTAAATATGCTTGTTTATTATCACTTTGTGTCAACTTCTGTTGTTTAAATATGATATAGGATATAAATAGGATATAAAGACATGACAGTCAGCACAAAAAGGTTCAGATATTTTTTATGGTGCATGTTTGAATAATTTATGTAAAACAATAAAACAGTTCAGTGAGCTACATGCTGAACTTAGAGTCTAGAAACAAACTATGGATCCTATCACTATAGTATCGATCCAATACCAATGCCAGCGTTGGCATTGATAGTATCGATATCTGTATCGGTCTTCCCACCTCTAACGTTCACACATGGCCTATTATACATGTGTGTGGGCAGTTCTTCAAAAAATATTCTTAAAAAGCCACAGCATATTTTCAAAGGGGTTACATGCTATAAATTACCCCCCCCCCAAAAAAAAAAAATCTCCTTTTTTTCTATGTTGCATTCTCAGTTACTTTGACAAAGTAGCAACTGTAGTAATGTTACACCTCTGATAAAGTCTCACAAGTGTTAGCTTTATTTTGATACCAAGATTGTTTATACAGAGATTGTAATTGTAGAGAAATACTCATTTTGGGAATGTTATTTTCAAGCAAGAACCTCAGAAAAACTCGTTGGGGTTTAAGAGGTTTTAAGAGAGCAGCTTTACAAAAAATGTTCTGTTATCTAACATGCTGAAAATGTTACAGTATTACACTGGGAATGTTCTTCCACTGTTACCATGTTACACTGTGGTTATGTTCTATTATGTTTATAAAATCTGCACTTAAGCTGATGCTGAAGAGTAATACTTCAGCAATACTAAAGACGAAATACTGATTTTTCTTCTTTTCTTTTTGGTATGTGTCAGTAATTATGTTTCAAATCTGTGACATTGACCATGTTAAATAGTTTGCTGAGTTCTGTTCTTTTCACTTGAATGCGATTTTCAGAGGATACTCGTGTGGTTTTGATCCATTCATTGCAAGATTATTTCAGTAGCTGCTGATCAGCCATTATGAATAAGCCTGTTTTTAAAGTTTCCAGTAGACTATTGCTTAGTAAGTAGCATTGTGAATGGGAAATATGACATGAGAGCGGAAACTGCACAAACTGAAAGACAGGTTAGATTTTTTTTAAAGCAAAAAGGGGCCTTCTTGTCTTATCTTTAGATTGGACACAACCTCAGCTACTTCAAAGGTCAAGGTGCATAAGAGGATATTGATAGTTAGCAAAGAAAGAAAGCTCCAACAACACAACTACTAAAACAAGCAGTTTTATTGCTTGACTGTCTGCTTTTGCCCTCCATCATCACAGACTGAAGACTGAACAGGGCAATGCATGGTAGTCTGAAAATATTTGTAGAAAGCTGATCAGTTATATTTAAAACACAGTCAGGGAGACTAAAAATGGCTACAACATCAGAAGATTGATACTCAATACATTTTCACCACAGATACAGAATATGACAAATAAATAATCTAAGACTGACAAACAAATTGTTAAATACTGTTTAAAAAGAGGGTTGTTTATGAGTGCTTTCAGAGTGTTAGTGAGTGTCCTTCTTTTAAACTGCTTCTCAAGAATAGAAAAAAGGCAGCAAACTTAAGGTGCCCTATAAGTTCAATAAAGCAGGCAGTAGGAGAGAACCCCTGGAGTCTACATGGTGTTGGTGGTGGTTGTGGAGCAGTTGACAAATGAAGACTTGGATGAAGCTCTCTGTATGCCTACACTGTAAAAAAAATTGTAATATAAAAGTATTGTACTGTGACGGTCGAAAGGCAATGTGAAGGGGACCAAATGGGAAAAACAGCCACACGAGCCTTCAATTGTTTTCAAAGCTTTGAATATATTTTCTCTTTTTTGTGGTACAGAGGTTTTGTCATGCTCACCAGCAACACATCTAGAAATAACTAACCTGAGCCTTTCAACAAACCCCTCCTTAAATAGATGCTGGTCATACCATCACCAATAAAATGTAAAAAGGTCTTCCCACCCCGACACAGCCCAACTACACAAACCTATACAGTGAAACATTGCAGTTATTTTGACACACCTCACAAATATCTGATTACAAAACACCCCCAGCTAAACGCCTTGATGAATTCTCAATCATCCAGGAAAGTAAATCTCCAAAAGTTGAATCTGTTCATCTGGACGCTACGTCCAGATGAACAGATTCAACTTTTGGAGACCCCCAGCTAAACAATATCCCAACTAACTAAATCAAATCAAACTGAAAATTCAACCCACTACCCCCTCAGCTCTCATCAGATGGTTCAACCCACTATCAGTGGGTGATTGGAAAACTCCTTTCAGGTGAACATCATTAGGCCATAATCATGTGTGCACTCCGTGACTAAGGCCTTCAGGAAGTTGACTTCAAGGGAGGGAGAGAGAGAGAGAGAGAGAGGTCAATGGACTTCAAAACAAAAGCATAACAAAATCAAAACTTCTTATCAGACACTGTGAGTGGGTACATCACTTAGTGAGGAAGATGCTCCCCAGCACCCTCACATGTACTGTGTATCTTACAGTTTTGTACTGTTTTTCTAGAATATCATTAAATTTACATAAATAGACTGTGATTTCACATTTCAAATGTAAAATAACATAAAATCACTGTAAATGTAATAAAACATAATTTTCTTGTTTTTTAAATATATTTGTCTGTACATATGCATATTTAGATTGTTAAAATACATTCACAAATGTATCATAATGTCATAAATATTTGTCCACTATTTGAAAGATTGAACTCTTAAATTCAAATGTAATACTATGGAAAAAATATATAAAATGATTCTTATAAACTTTTTTTTACATCAACTATTTAGGGCGATCGTGGCTCAAGAGTTGGCAGTTTGCCTTGTAATCAGAAGGTTGCTGGTTCGAGCCCCGGCTCGGACAGTCTCGGTCATTGTGTCCTTGGGCAAGACACTCCACCTACTGGTGAAGGCCAGACGGGCCGATGTCGCGATATGGCGGCCTCCCTTCTGCCAGTCTGCCCCAGAGCAGCTGTGGTTTGCCTCCACCAGTGTGAGTGAATGAATAGTGGAATTGTAAAGCACTTTGAGGGTCTCGAAAAGCACTATATAAATGCAATCCATTATTATTATTTAAACCAACTGTTAACTGTATATTTCTGTACATTTAAGTATTATTATTCATATTGCTGCATTCATTGACCTTGTTTATAGGTAATTTCATTGTTTAATCACATGAAAATGTTCCTAATTTAATGTTTAAAAGCACTTGAAAAAGGCAAAATCCCATGTAAAATTAGGGCAACAAACTGTATTGTCATTACTGAAAATAACTGTATTTTTATGAGAAAGTTATTTTCTGTTATTTTCTGGTATTATTTTGGCGCCCCAGCTGCCGGAATATTACTGTTTTTTTAGGATTTTTTTTTAAAGTGTAGGATATGGTGAAGATGAGGAAAATGACAGAAAAGAACAGGAAACTGTCACTCATTGGCTTGCAAAACTCAGGAGATCATTGGCTCAAGGGTGATATTTGGCAAAAGTGGCAAAAGTGGAAAAAAAGAACAGTATGAAGGGCTCAAACACCCAGGAATGCAGGCAGATGACAATACGTGAATCTTGTGAACATAGCTTCATTTTATTTGCCATTAATAGTAAGTTGCATTTAAGGACACAAACAGAAGAAGGAATTCTGCTAAACCCATTTGGGAATATTATGTTGGGTGGTGTTTTGCTACCCTGTAGTTGGACACCTGCACCAGACTGACTCCAAGAAAAGCAGCACTCTATTCTTCAAAGTCATACTCCAGAGACATTGCATCTTTGTGAAAAAGGATTCACACTGCAGCAGGATAATGAGCCCAAACACACCTCAAAGCTTTGCAGGAACTACTTGAAGACAAAAGAGGGTCTGCTGACTGTCACAGACTTTCCACCACACTGAGCATTTATGGGGCACTTGAAGAGTGAGAAAGCCAAACATTCCTGGCGTAAAAAGAACCTCTTTGGAACATTGTCAGATCATGCTGGGATAACCCGGGTCATCAGTTTTAACACAGTTTTGTTGAGTTTGTGCAGCTTATATATATATGCTGTCGTTCAAGAAGAAAAGAGAGGAATACTAAACAGAAAGAGGTTTGAAAATGTATACACATTTTTGACTCCCATCTGAAGTGTTCTCCTTGTGGCTACATGCATTTCCTCTAAAGATCCATTTTAGGGTTAATTGCTGGTTCGAAATTGGCCTAATGTTCTGCTCTGAGAATGGTTGACTGACTTTCTGTGTTTTTTGTCTGAAACATATCTCACCTATGTCAGCCCCTGCAAGCCTCCAAGTTGGGTAATCTGTTCATAAAATCATCTATTAATAATAATGATGGTAACTATGAACAAAGCATCATCATAAAATCTGATATTGACTAGATATACAAATACATAATACAGAGGCCTGGAGGAGTTTCTAAATATGTAGACTTTTGTTGTTACAGAAGTTTGAGAAGGGTCTACTCAGAGAAACTCTCTGCTGTCAAAAAATAACCTACAGTTTCTATTTTGAAATATACAGCACGTAAGAAATCATTGCCTCAAAGAATAAACAGACCAAAAGAAAAAGCAAAGAAAAAATCAAGATTCCAGCACAAGCAGGTCAAAAAAAGGAAATGCCCATGCCTGTTCAATTTCATTTTTCTACCAAAAAGGGAATAAAAACTATCAGCTCTCATTACCAAGAGAAAGTAGAAGACACTTAAAGGAGTTCTGTTTAATATTAGCATGTCCTTAATTAGACTGAATGTCCTGATTAGAACAGCAGATAGCTGCTCGGGTCTCTGTATGGCCTGTGTGTATATGTGAACCTGATTTGACTCAGCGTGTGCCTGTCTCCTGGAGTTGTAATATTTTTATGTGAAATCCTATAAGTAAAGATGTTCTGAAGTGGGTTACAGACTGTACACAGGGGTTAAAGTGTGTGTTTATGTGTGTATGTGTGGGTGTCAGATCTTGGAGCAGAAACTCAAGGCAAAGCATACCGTGACAAGCCTCATTAAGGGGGAATCTCTCCACTGTTCTGGCTGTCGACATCACCACTGCCAGACTTCTCTAATTACGCTCTCTAAGTGCTGTTTCGTGCAAGCAATCAGCCCACTGCTCTTTGCATATGCAAATATGACAGACCTGATCATTAGCTTTTATATCTCACACACTCTAATTGTTATTGTAAAAACTGCCGCATGGAGCCAAGGGCAAACGCGCTTAGTCCGCTTGCTGTTTTTCACCTCTCTCTCTTGCTCAATCTATCAACGACTGTCGACTCTCATTCACGCTACATGTTTTATGAGGTTTGGTCGCTCTAAACAGAGTCATGTAGTTGAATGTCACGGTACTATAATCAGCCAACAAATGCCTCTGCGTGACATTATTCCATCAGAGCAGAGGGGAGAAAAATAATAGAGGAGCACTTCCTGGCAAGGCCTAATTGGCTAAATGGAGTCACTTAGGCAGAACGACAGTCCCATCATACCGATGATGATGATGATGATGATGATGATGGTGATGTCCCTGAAGAAATGGCTTGGAAGTCTACTGGCTAAAATAAATGTTTCCAAAATCAAATGGCAATGTTTTGAGATCTTGGGGGGGGGGGGGTTAAACACTAAACAAGATGGAAATGTAAAAAGAAAAAGTTTCAAGGACCTCAGCTGGACTCTCCTTGAGAGAGACAGAGGGAGAGCAAGAAGGAGAGAGAACGAGAGGGGGCGTAAAGATATTTGTTAAGCTAAGGATTCCTTCAACCTGCTTGAAAATCATTTCAATCATTTCAGGCCAAGATGACCCCAAATTTTGTTTAAGTGCATTGTATTAGTGGTCTGTTATTATTATATTATTGTTCAGCTTGTCCTTGTCCAGCTTGTTCAACTGGTCCTTTATACCAGCAGTCTACAACCTTTTTTGCATCACAGACCGATTTATGTCCGACAATATTTTATGGACTGGCCTTTAAATACAACAATATAAAACCAGTACCGGTACCAAAAAAAAGATTATTTATTCATAACACACGGGAAAAGACTCAGGGAAACCGAGTTAACGATAAAAAAAAATAACGCTAAATACCGATAAAAACCCTGAAAACCATAAATTTCACACCCGAGCCTCAACTCTCGCAGCCCAGTACCAAACGACTCTGGGGGTTGGGGACCGCTGCTTTATACAGTCTATCAGTTCATCCTCTGGTTGAAAAAAGTCCTTTAAGCACTAGTCTCTTCTTAAAAGCCCACTGTCTCCTAATTGGCTGCCCCCTACTTCGTTTTCATAAAAAGGCATTTGTTTCTTCCGGGCATAGTCACCTCCTGTGATGTAAATGTTTGTTTTTGTTGTTGTTTTTGCCTTTCTATTTTGTTATATCTGTGTCAATAGACATGGTTTCCTGATGTGAGAGGGGACTCCAAGCACCTCTCTTTAATGGCTAGCAGGGGGTGAATCATCTAGTTATTAAAAAAAAAATCAGTTTCAAATAAAAGTTTTGGAAAATCACTCTTGTATCCTCTGACCTTTGACCTTAGTACCATTATACTGGCGTCTTTGTGGCCATATTCATTAGTGAGCTCAATTCAATAAACTGTGATCTCCTTTCAAGTATGTTAAAGTATATGCATCAGAATATACTTTACTGTGTGACTGACTCACTCAGTAAAGTCTTCGGTCTTCCTCAGCTCCCTCATCAGAACACTTTGTATTTAATGTTCAGCTTGAGGTTTCACACGAGGGCTTTGCTAACCAGTGGATGATCATACAGGAGCTATGTCCATCCTTAAGTATGTCTTTACTTTTCTGTTAATACCTGCATTTCTGGAAAACACACTAAAATGGCAACTAAAGTTGAAAACGCCTGCTGTTTGGAAGTAGTGAAGGTAACATAGCAAGTAAATCATGCTGCTGCAGTTAAATGACTGTATCGGATCACCTGCTTTAACAAATATAAAACCAGTTTGAAAGAGTTTGAAGAGCTATAAAGAAAAGCTTAGAGACATTAACAATGTAGCTGAAATTGCATTCACAAACCATTCGGACATATTACAGTGGTATTATTTATTTATGGTTTAGAAATATATATTTATGCAAGGTAAAACATTGATTATTTATGGAATTAAACTTGAAAATATCAAATGAAACACAAATACATTAAATGCAACTCAAATATACTTAAAATGTAAATGTATTGAATGAAAACTGATAGTAATGCATGTACTGGCCTAACTAATATTATTAATAGGGTTCCATATTTTACTACTGATGAAGAAACATTCACTATTGCATTGAGGAAGTCCTAAAGCGAACCACTCTGGTCACACAGCTCTTGATTATCCAGCTATCATTACACAGAACATGTCTTCCTCATCACAGACACTTGTCACATCAGACCCTGTCTACAGTCTTTGCCCTCTTTCACCAAATAAAGGTCAAAGACACAAGAAGTAGGAATAGAACTTAAAGCAAGCTGCAATTACTAAACTAAGCTAAGTATACAAAAATATCAGATATATTAAATGGTGGCTGTAGCTCAGGTGGCAGAGCAGGTCAGCCACTAATCAGAAGGTCGGTGGTTCGATCCCAGGCTGCATCCTGGCTGCATGCCAAATATCCTTGGGCAAGATACTAACCCCTGTTTGCCTACTGGTGGTGGTCAGAGGGCCCGGTGGCGCCTGTGTCCGGCAGCCTCGCCTCTGTCAGTGCGCCCCAGGGCAGCTGTGGCTACAATGTAGCTTGCTATCGCCAGTGTGTGAATGGGTGAATGACTGAATGTAATGTAAAGCGCTTTGGGGTCCTATGGACTAGAAAAGCGCTATACAAATGCAGGCCATTTACCATATTCAATATTCATTTCACATTGATTGGGATAGGGTTACTGAGGTGATCTTGTATCCTCATAGCCTGTACCACTGGGGTTTTTCCTCATGGACAAGGACTAACCCTATTTCTTGTCAAAATTACAACATAATTTGCCCATATTATAATTTAAAGTCATTCAGTATTCACACTGACAACAGCAACAACTCTGCCACAGAACAGTTCGTGCATTTATTAGAAATCTTTGATATTAAACAGCATGTGATTGGATCCTCCCATACAATAGGTCACATGATTGATCAAAGTTTGTTTTGTTTTGTTTTTTTCACAGTAGCCGTCACAGTTACAAATGTAGAAATATTTTATTGATCTGTCAAGACAAATACCAAGCTATTCATTAATAAGTGTTACATCAATGCCAGCACAGCTGATACATTTATCAGTGAATTTTCAGAGTACACATTACTGGTACTGTCCTCATGTGATGAAATACTGGATAATTTCTGTGATGCAGTTTATCAAATTATTGATCATTGCACCTGTCAAAGTAAGTTCCCCAGCAACAGCACCCTGAAGAAACAGTGAAAAGGTAAAGATGGCAAAAAGAATTCACAGGAGAACTGAGAGAAAATATAGAAAAAAAAATATGAATTTGAAGCATTTCCATTTGAGGTGCTCTTTGAAAGGGATACACAAGCTAAAATGTGAAAAACTCCAAGGCTCTCTTTTCATATAAAATTTTAAATGGCTTTATTCCTATGGTATGATTGGGGAACGAGTCTATGAGCACACTGAATCACTAAAACACTAAAAATCCATCAATATGAGGAGACTTCAAAAGCCTGGGCAGATACAAGACCTCCAAAAGATCCCAAAAAAGTATAAGGGTACCTGTTTATGTTGTTTTACTAGTGGAATTTTCCACCCTCAACCGAGATGGAATTTTGCTACTGGTAGAACACACCATACTGTATGTGTATGGCCCCTTACAACACTGTAATGAATTTGCTTTGTTCTTCCAGAACAAAGTTTCTAGTATTAGAGGTAATATCTTATGTAGTAATTTATCTAGCACTGCCTCACAGACTTATCAAATGACTGTGCTCGATGTCCACATTTTCACCTGTAAATTCATCAGTTAAAGTCTTGCAGCTCTTTACTTGATCCCATCACTACCCAACTGTTCAAAACTATACTATATACTTATATAGTAAATATTATCAACAGCTCTTTACAGACTGTCAGCTTCCCTGTTTCAAATGTACTGTAATCACACCACTATTCAATAAATATATCCATTGGAATGAATAATTGCAGACATATTTTTTCTTCCCACAGTGTGCATCTGTTTTTTCAAATAGCAAACATAAATACATACTAACTACATTCATAAATACAACAAACATAAATACCAACAGGGTTTCAAATGCAACCATAGCACAGAAAGGTCAGATTCTGGATTGGTTCTCATCACACCTAAATGTAGCAGTTTTTGCATTTCAGTTGAAAGCTTTAGATCTGCAGACATAAAAATTCAGTCACTGGTTTCCCAAGTGTCTGCTCTTTGTTATGGCCCGGGTCATGATGCTGTGTGTTGCTTGTGCTCCTCACACCTGAGGGTGGGGTTGTTCATTCTCTCTGTTGTTTGTGTTCATGTAAGTTCCAGGTGGAGGCGGACCCTTGGCTGAGGATGGAATGTGGCTGGCTATAAAGTGGGACCTGTCAAAACCAGCGGCCCCGCCTACTTCCTGCTTCCAAACAAGCAGGAAGCCCCGTGTCTTGTGTTTAGTGGTGTGCTGTGTATGACCAAGTTTCTGTGATGAGAGAGCTTGTATATTTTGTACTATACAATATATGCAAGACAAGTGTAAATAGACCTTTTCTTTCTATGGTTTCTCATTATGAGTAAGTTAGTTCTTTGCCATTTCTAGAGTGCTTTGTTTGTTCTTTTGGCCAGGTCACCCTGACCAGATAGTAAAATACCTGGTTGTTGTGAAACCGCAATCCTGAGGCAGCGTTGGTCTTTCCTTGGGAGCAGGGAGCGGGGGCGTTATCTTTCCTTTTTTCTGTGTGTTGCGCTCGGGTTTCGCTTAGGTTGGGGTGTAACACTTTGTCCATTAATCTTTAACCTTAACATGCTTCGCTTTGGTACCATCTTCTAGGCCATCGTTCTAATGCAGATGATGCACGGCTGTACTTATCATTTTCCTCTGATCTTACCTCTTTTCACAAACTAATGAACTGCACTAATGTCATTACCTGCTGGATGTCTAACTTTTTAGGTCTAAAACATCAGGACACCAAAGCTCGTCTGCCTTCACACTCATACAGGGAGTGCAGAATTATTAGGCAAATGAGTATTTTGTCCACATCATCCTCTTCATGCATGTTGTCTTACTCCAAGCTGTATAGGCTCGAAAGCCTACTACCAATTAAGCATATTAGGTGATGTGCATCTCTGTAATGAGAAGGGGTGTGGTCTAATGACATCAACACCCTATATCAGGTGTGCATAATTATTAGGCAACTTCCTTTCCTTTGGCAAAATGGGTCAAAAGAAGGACTTGACAGGCTCAGAAAAGTCAAAAATAATGAGATATCTTGCAGAGGGATGCAGCAGTCTTAAAATTGCAAAGCTTCTGAAGCGTGATCATCGAACAATCAAGCGTTTCATTCAAAATAGTCAACAGGGTCACAAGAAGCGTGTGGAAAAACAAAGGCGCAAAATAACTGCCCATGAACTGAGAAAAGTCAAGCGTGCAGCTGCCAAGATGCCACTTGCCACCAGTTTGGCCATATTTCAGAGCTGCAACATCACTGGAGTGCCCAAAAGCACAAGGTGTACAATACTCAGAGACATGGCCAAGGTAAGAAAGGCTGAAAGACGACCACCACTGAACAAGACACACAAGCTGAAACGTCAAGACTGGGCCAAGAAATATCTCAAGACTGATTTTTCTAAGGTTTTATGGACTGATGAAATGAGAGTGAGTCTTGATGGGCCAGATGGATGGGCCCGTGGCTGGATTGGTAAAGGGCAGAGAGCTCCAGTCCCACTCAGACGCCAGCAAGGTGGAGGTGGAGTACTGGTTTGGGCTGGTATCATCAAAGATGAGCTTGTGGGGCCTTTTCGGGTTGAGGATGGAGTCAAGCTCAACTCCCAGTCCTACTGCCAGTTTCTGGAAGACACCTTCTTCAAGCAGTGGTACAGGAAGAAGTCTGCATCCTTCAAGAAAAACATGATTTTCATGCAGGACAATGCTCCATCACACGCGTCCAAGTACTCCACAGCGTGGCTGGCAAGAAAGGGTATAAAAGAAGAAAAACTAATGACATGGCCTCCTTGTTCACCTGATCTGAACCCCATTGAGAACCTGTGGTCCATCATCAAATGTGAGATTTACAAGGAGGGAAAACAGTACACCTCTCTGAACAGTGTCTGGGAGGCTGTGGTTGCTGCTGCACGCAATGTTGATGGTGAACAGATCAAAACACTGACAGAATCCATGGATGGCAGGCTTTTGAGTGTCCTTGCAAAGAAAGGTGGCTATATTGGTCGCTGATTTGTTTTTGTTTTGTTTTTGAATGTCAGAAATGTATATTTGTGAATGTGGAGATGTTATATTGGTTTCACTGGTAAAAATAAATAATTGAAATGGGTATATATTTGTTTTTTGTTAAGTTGCCTAATAATTATGCACAGTAATAGTCACCTGCACACACAGATATCCCCCTAAAATAGCTAAAACTAAAAACAAACTAAAAACTACTTCCAAAAACATTCAGCTTTGATATTAATGAGTTTTTTGGGTTCATTGAGAACATGGTTGTTGTTCAATAATAAAATTATTCCTCAAAAATACAACTTGCCTAATAATTCTGCACTCCCTGTATGAAATTGAGTGACGTCCCATTCTTAATCCACCCATTTGTAGCTGAGTTGCTGTTGGTCCCAGTCGCTTCCTTTGTTTTAATACCACTATTACTAGATTTGTTGCACAGGTGGCATCTCATCATGGTACTACGCTGGAATTCACTGGGCTACTGAGAGCAATGCATTCTCTCACAGATATTTGTAGAAGCAGTCTGTTTACCCAGGTGCTTGATTCTATACACCTGTGGCCATGGAAGTGATTGGAACACCTGAATTCAATGAAATAGAGTGAATACTGAATGAAACATTTTGGGCAATAATCATATTTATAAGGTCATCACAAATACTGTATCACTGAAAAATATGTAAAAAGTTATAAAATTCATATCTCAGACTCTGACTCTGAGAAATTGGTCCATGTATCAAGCAGGTTAGACTACTATAACACTTGATTTGTGGGACTGTTCAAAGCATCAGTAGGATGACTTCTGCTTGTTCAGAACACAGCAGCCAGAGTCTTTACAAGTACACAGAAATTTGACCATATGACTCCAGGATGCAAGCCACTTCATTGACTCACAATTCAAAACAAAATTACCTTTAAAACCCTTCTATTGGTTCATAAAACAATCAGTGGTTTGCCCGCCCAGTACATTACTGAATTGCTCAGTGTAATTTCTAAAAAACAATTCATACAAAATTGAACTTAAACCTCATCAGGTGCCCCGATAGAAATGTGCATCACAGATAGTTAGTTTGTTCAAGGCGATTCTGAAATCATAACATTTCAGAATTTAATGCCAATTTTCCAGTTTCTGGCAACATTTTTTTCAGCCTATTTAAGTGTTGTAGGGCTTCAAAGGCTTATTGTATTAAGAGTTGAAGACAACAGTTTCATATCAATTTTTAAATAATTTAATATTTACTATTTCTACATCATGGTGTGTATTTTTAATCATATTGACAGAAACTGAATCATAAGTGCTAGATACAATTGCACAGGCAGCTGGGTTGGTCGTGCTTACTGGTCATAATGTTCAGATAACACTGGGAAACACTTGGATTGGGCTCACTGGTATGTGCTCCAACAAACCCGTGTTCCTTCCGAAAGGCATGTCTAACCTATAGTGGTCAGAAAAATAGTAAAGTCTGTATGTGAGAAACAAGGAATATATACAAAACATGTAAAAATAGTAAATGTTAAACCTTTTTTTTCATCCATTGTTCCAGATCTGTACAATAAAAGTGTTAAAATCTGAGTTAGCACAAGTAAAAGTGTTTTATTGTGTGTGAAAGCAGACAACCACATTATGTATGAATTTCTTCCAGGATGAATAAAGTTCTATTAAATGAGCTCCTACTCTGTATGACCCAGAATATACAAGTGTTTCTATATAGTTTGTTCATCAGGATATGTACTAATATAGGCACTGTTGTATATTTTGTTTTGGTTTTGTTTTGTCATTTCTAGCAAAATTCATGAGAGCACTACGTGTGTTATGTTTCAGTTATTGTGCCATATATGGCCCTTCCTTTCTTGTATGTGGGTCAGTCTGGTCCTCCAAAGAAAAAAAAATAGTTGTTAATTTTTGATATAGAGAACCAGTGTAAGGCAAAGAAATATATAATTGGTTCAGAAATGTGGGATATCTTTAAACCCCCCCAAATAAACAAACAAACAACAAAAAAACATTAACTATAATCACATTTTGTTTGTTCTCGGTAGGTTCAGGGATGTCTTAAGATCCCCAGTTGTCCTTGATGAGCTACAGAGATACCCTCTACACATTAAGCAGCTATTCATAAAAGCTGGAAAGTCTGACTGGGGTTCTTTCCAATACCAAGCCTTGAGTTCATCACAAAATGCTGATTTTCAGTGGCTAGTACTTGGAAAAATATCCTTTATATCTGTGTTTCTTTCAAGTCAGACATGGATTTTACAATACGGAATTCCCCACAGACAGAAAAACTAACCTAACTGTGCCAACAATCCCCTGCACATTACGCTGTTACGAACTGTGGGGGATATTTGATCTCCATCCTATATGACCCATAGTAATTAGTAAGATTATTTAGCACTGCTGCAGGCAACAGGACTTTATTATCCCAGGGTGACATAGAATGCTATTTTGTCAGATGCTGTCTGTGTCCCACCATTTTACACAAAGTGACCTTTAGTGGCATTAAAGGCAACTGAAGCACTGGATGCAAAGAGAAATTTTCCCATTTTAGAGATCTACAGGCTGTGTAACCCAGTAACTTATGGCTTCATAAGAAATGTATGCACATATTTTCAAATAGACAGATTTGCATTTTAAATACTGTGGTCCAATGTCGTTATTGAAGGATCTGGTGCCACGGAATTCCAAGACCACCCATTTTTTCACATTTTCAAATGAGATTTATTTGATTTTCTTTGTCGACTGCTATCTAACTGTAGGCACTAAAAACGTCATGGTTAGGTTCAGATAAAAAGATTTTTTTTTAAATTACTATTATACCAGACGGTAAAATGTGAACATTACTTGATATTATGTTCTTACACAGTAAAGGTTCAACTTAACCTTCGGTTTTTGAGCATATCTATACCTACATGAAGCTATGTTGTTTTGAAAAAATGCACTATGCTGACTTTTGGAGAGCAACATGTTCATGGTCAATGTTAGATTGCATCACGGGTAGCAGACATCAATAGAAATTTAAGATAGTGGTTCACTCACTGAATTCTGCCTTTACTAGCTTTACACTTTCTAGGGGTTAGAAATCAGACATGATAGCTAATGTAACATTTTATGTATCTTGCTGAATTCAGTTGTGTATTGAATGTCAATTGTGACTCTTATAGTAGAAGCAGCACAGCTCAGCTGATCACAGCCTGAACCTAAAATCTACCAGAGTTCCCAACTGAAGTTTTTGTAACTTAAGTGAATCTTTTCCAAACAATCCATCACCGCAAACAATTTTAGGGTTTCCACACCTGCCAATTCACTCTTCAACCCCTGAGTGTTTAGTTATGGAGGTACTCACCTTTGTACAATGTAGGCAACAGCAAAAAGCGCTATTTATTTTTTTTTGCCTTCTTTTGTATATAAGAGATGTAAATTCATTAGAATTTTATATTTTTAAATAAATATTGTATATATTATTATTGCATTAATGTGGCATGAAAAAAAATTGTGAAAAGTGCTACTTTTCACATTTACACTGTACATTTCAAAGCCTGTGCTTTTTCACTTTTACTTGAGTAATGAAGTTGAATCAGTACTCTAACTTTTAGCAAGTATTTTAGAATTTCAAATCAAGTATTTCTGCTTAACTAAAGCATATGTGTACTTTTGTCACCTGTATCCTCCATTTTCTGCTCATCTGGGGCAGCTTTTGACACCACTGGTTCATTATTTGACATTATTTAAAGTTGTTGTTGTATATTTTAATCATCACATGCATCTTTATCATTTAGGGAGTAATAATGAACCTTAATCAAATTTTAAAAAGAAAAAAAATGCAAATGACACTTTGGTATTTGAAATAGTGACATTGTAGACCCTGCATTGAATTGCCCTCCATCCTTCCAAAGCTTTTCCCAATGGACCAACTTTTCTTAAGCTCTGCTGCACTCGGCACTGCTGAGCTAATCCCACTACCTGCCAGGGGTTTGTGTAAAAACCTATGTAATGAGATAGACAGCATCAACATTGGAAATGTTGGTAAAATGTGTGTGGTCCACTAAAACAAGTTTTATCCTGTGGTTGTAAAATGCTCAAATATATACTGACAACATCTGAGATAAGGGTATCTAAATAAAACCCAGATCTCACACGTTAGTCAGCTGAAGAGATAATTTCACCAATACCCTGAATTCATAATCTTGTTTACCTCTTCTGGATTGTATCGTGTGCCAAACATGTTATATTTCATGTATACAGTTTTTTCCAATGTTCCATCACTTACCTTAGCCTTTCTGTTTGAAATGTAGAATGTTTCCCCATACAATGTGCTTCAGCTTCTACTTTAAGTGTTATTTCAGTCGACGGTTCCCTCAGTGACTCATAAATTCCTTCAAGAGTTGTGCATAATGGTAAATGGTAAATGGCCTGTATTTGTATAGCGCTTTACTAGTCTCTAAGGACCCCAAAGCGCTTTACACATCCAGTCATTCACCCATTCACGCACTGGTGATGGCAAGCTACGTTGTAGCCACAGCCACCCTGGGGCGCACTGACAGAGGCGAGGCTGCCGGACACTGGCGCCACCAGGCTCTCTGACCACCACCAGTAGGCAACGGGTGAAGTGTCTTGCCCAAGGACACAATGACCGAGACTGTCCAAGCCGGGGCTCGAACCGGCAACCTTCCGATTACAAGGCGAACTCCCAACTCTTGAGCCACGATCGCCCCACATAATGTTCTCTCGCCAATGTTTTGTTGAACATTATTACTCATAAATACTAAGAATGTTGTAATAATGGAAATATGATCTTCCAGGTGACCCCATATAGATTCTGAATTATTTGTACCATCGGGGTATGACCAACTGTTCCTGTCTACAAAGTACTGAAATACTATAATATTCAGTGAAAACGATCTGTCATCGTCTGCCTGCTTCCTTGATGTTCAGTTACTTGTCTGTTCTTTACATCACTTCCACTTTCCAACACTGTCAAAGTCAACAGTAATGTCCATTACACTAGTCCAGCCTTTCTCTTGCTGACTAGCAAGCAACCAGCATCCAACCTTTGTGTTTTAAATCCCACTATTATCCTGCTTCAAGTCTTATTCATGTACCTCTCCCATCTCTGCCTCGCTCTGGTCACTGAGAACCCATCCAAGCCTCCATCGACATCTTCACCACCACCAGCAGCTAGATTGTCCTAAATCCTATCACTGATTTGCTGTTCTGCCATGATTGGTCATCAAAGTGTAATCGCCTATGTAATGGAGACCAAGGGTTCCATTACTCTAATCTGTATTTTTATTAATTTGATTCTTTGGTATTTAATAAGCTACAGGGGGAAAACACACACACACACACACACACACACACACACACACACACACACACATTTATGGTTGATGATTCTTTATTAGATTTATCAGGTTTGACATTTGGATTAGTAGTTACGTGACTGTTTGTGGAAGGTGAAGAGACAGAGGGGAACAGGCCATCCTACCTGTGTCAGGAAAGCGAACCTGAGTTAGAGCTGTTCACAGTTTATCATTTGTTTTGTAAACCTAAATTCTTTGTACATGTATTTAAGAGAAGTATGTTCACAGCTGGTTGCTTCCTTTGCAGGATGTGGAACAAAAAAGTACAAGCAGCAAAATCACCTGCTTAAGAGTAAAAGAATGTGCCAGGTTAGGGACGTTTTGGTTAAGGTATTTCTAACCATATATAAGACATTGAAGCGTATATGTTATTGAGTTATTTATAGGACTTGGTACGGATAGAAATATGTCTTCTGTCTTATTGTGGTTTGATGTTTGCTTCTGTGGATGTTTATTTTCTCATTTGGTTTGCTAACCCCAGACTTGGGCTATTAGCTGCTCGTCTTAATCATTACAGAATAAAAGGAAGCCAGTTGCATTTTAGAGTGGTTGGGTTCTTTGGTGTGTGTTGGTGCATAAACGCATACTTTCTTTAATAAAGGACATTAAGGACAGTTAATAGATAAAGTCTATTCCAGCTTCTTACCATTTTCTTTGAACCTACATGTGATTGCCGGTTAAACTGAGAGCCAAATAGATTATAATTAATTAATTCAATTCAATTCAATTCAATTTTATTTATATAGCGCCAAATCACAACAAAAGTCGCCTCAAGGCGCTTCATAGGTACAGAGAAAAACCCAACAATCATATGACCCCCTATGAGCAAGCACTTTGGCGACAGTGGGAAGGAAAAACTCCCTTTTAACCTCCAGCAGAACCAGGCTCAGGGAGGGGCGGGGCCATCTGCTGCGACCGGTTGGGGTGAGAGAAGGAAAACAGGATAAAGACATGCTGTGGAAGAGAGACAGAGATTAATAGCAGATATGATTCGATGCAGAGAGGTCTATTAACACATAGTGAGTGAGAAAGGTGACTGGAAAGGAAAAACTCAATGCATCATGGGAATCCCCTAATTACAATGAATCATGTTCACTTCTTCTAAATTATCACTATTTATTGAAATATTTATGTACATATAAGTAAAGTCTGACTATATATACTTCACAAGCATTTCAGCAGTAGATTAAGTTCAGTGTTTATGTGCTATAGGAGGTCTCTCTTCAAAATGTCTTCATGTCTTATTTTCTTTCTTTTTTTTATTTGTTTTTTTTGGGGGGGGGGATCAGACTTACCCTGAGACATATCAGTAAACACAAAAACAAATTACTGTCAAGGAAAGTTCTAGGACCTTTGGTCTGCCTTTGTAAAATATATCCAGGAAAAATGTAAGAGCAGGTGCCTTTTCCATCCCTTTCCAACCTTTCTGTTGATGCCTCCATTAAATTATTATTTTTATTTTATTTTTAGTGTTTCATTATTCTCTCACTACCAGTACTTGGGATTTTTTTTCTCTGACTGTAAATATGTGTAGTTTCGCTTAGTTTTTGCTCCATTATGGAAATTGGAAAAATAATAAAAGTGTGAGTTACCAAAACAATCACTTTTTTTTAAACTTCAAATGGCTTTACAACAAATTCCATATCATATTGAAGCACACAAATAACAGGGTAGTCGTTACTGGACTTATCATCATCTTCCACCAGTTATTGTGTGCCTATTTTCCATTTGAAGCAGTATTCATCATGGGATGACTAAAGCTGAGCTGTTTGGGCCAAACCGGCTCTACAGATTAGGGAGTTGGGAATTTCCTCAGATGGTAACATCCACCCATAATATTAACAACCAGAGGCTATAGAAACTGTCCTAGTTTCAGAGTAGATAATTTATGTGATGATTGCCAAATCAGGAATGCCTGCCTAAAAGTTAAGTGGCCCATTGAAAACGCTCCCAAAGGGCACTCTCACACTGCCTGCAAATCTTACTTTCTCAATGAAACACGAACCGTTTTATTTCTTATAAAACACGGTACATCTTTCACCAAGTAAATGAGCACAATAATCTTGACAGAAACAATAAATCTATGTTTTATATTTCACCTCTTCTGCGCTGCTTTAGAATTCACTTAACTATCTATAGCAACATTGTGTATGAGATTTAAAACTCCACATAGAAGAAACTCTTATTTTCCCTTTCATAAAGTGGCATATACACAGCATTAGAATCTTGTGTTTTAATGATTAGATACAGTTGCAATATAAATAAATGTTGTTTCAAAGAAACGTCACCCTTGTATAATGCATTTTCCCCTAAAAACTAAACCTAACAATCTGGTAAAACTGTATAATTTAGTGTAAGTGAGGATAGTGAGGAAACAGATGAAACAAAAGTAGGCTAACCCAGCCATAGTATTTAAACATAAAGAAATGAAACCTGATTTGTTGCTGCCTTACGCAGGTACACGCTCCACTGAAAACTTAAAATAAACAAAAACTCACTTTCTTTGTTAGTCAATGCATCTCATCCAAAAATAGCAGCTCGCTGCATGTGCCGTTGTCTTCCTAATAATTTGTTTGGCAGTGGTGTTTTTTTAAGAAGTCATTTTAATTGCAACATAATCTGATTAACTTGCCTCTGCAATTGGTTTGGTCAGCTTGATGTTCGTGGGTCGAAAACAAATTGTCTTTGTAGAAAAACTCATTTCAAAACTAAGTGAAGAGTTGTGTAAACAAGATTGTGTAAAAGCAATCACATAAACAGCTTTAACAAACTGTTTTTGGCAGCAGTGGCATTCAACTGCATGTAAACATAACTTACTCATAATCCAATAGAATCATTTGGGATATGAAAATAAAAAGCAATTACAATGATGGCACTTTTAGGTCACTTCTTTTTTCTCATACTTTTGATTATCCAATATATTGCACATTTGGACCGTGTAGTCTCCCATTACTCATTAAATGCATGAAACAAATTTGAGCTACCGCTTCCCTTTATATTAGAAATTTACAGCGAATAATACTTTCAACCCCACAGCAGATACGCTGCTACAAATATAAAAACTACATGGTCATCTTATTTCCTACTCAGAAAGAAAGTCTGGTCATGCTTAGTGATTCTGTCGTCATTATTAGTAACGCAGGGCAGTATTTTATATTTGGGTAAATACAATGGATGCAATAACAGTAAGAAAATCTACAAACAAGCATAAACCATAAATAAAATACCATTATGATTAAAAAAGTATAATTATAAACACAGAAAGGTGATACAGAAGAGCTTCCTCAAATAAAACATGTTTGATAAACAAAAATATGTGGATATATTGATGAAGGGATGAAACAGAGTGATTATTGACAGAGGAAATGAGCTACATAAAAATGTTTTCTTGCTTTTCCAGGGGACACTTTTCAATATAAAAATATGCCAAAGGCCAGTATAAAATACATAAATAAATCATAGAAAATTAATATGTCACACAGAATGAATAAACTGTGCAGTTGTTTGTGATTAAACAGCGTTCAGCTGACAAAAGATACAGCTTATAAAGAGATTTTTTGGGGGTGGGGAGGTGGGGGGGTGTTACGGTTGATCTATATTTTTAACTTTAAAATGTACTAGTTTAATATTGCTCATATGTCTTCTCTCTACCATCGACAGTTGGGGATGTTGTGTGCTGTAACAGCCATCATGATATGCTTGTAATAAATGAGTCAGGCAACTGCAAAGGACAGTCATTTCAAATTGTTCAAGAATTTCTGATTTACTTATATGTATTCTTTTCTTCCAAGAATTTGTTTTATTAACTCCTTGATACGTTTTTGCAGCATTTAGTCGTAATGTAAAAAATAAACTAATTCAAGCTGATTATTTCTGAAAGATGGGGAAACTTTGACACCAAAAGTGTACAGAAAGAGGAAGCAAGTATTTGTTTCTTTTTAGTTATTTACCCATTCAAAATTTAATTTATGACAAAACACTCCCATCCCCCAAACGTTACACGCTGGTCCTGACTAGGAAAAAAATAAAGTAGTGTAGCTACTGCAGACAAAAGACAGAGAGAGAAAGAGAGAGAGAGAGAGAGTGTGTGTGTGTGTGTGAGAGAGAGCGAGGGAGAGAGCGAGAGATGTGGCAAGCAACTTGAGCCAGCTGTAATGGGACTCAATTCACCAGCCTAACTATGCTTCTTCTTAATACCACTGCCGGCTGATCCTCAATAGCGCAGCTTGAGGAAATTATCCACTGACCCAGTACCCTTGATATATCGTTTCCTTTTACTTGAGAATCCATACACTATTACTCTTCTGCCTCAGTGTCAGAGAAGCAGTAGTGGGATATAGGGACACTTACTAAGGGGGTTCTCAATGCAGCATAAGCAGCGTAAATAGCAACAGTGATTCAGTGAGGATCAGTGGTAGCCTTGTGCACTTAAATATTGAACAGAGGGGGGAAATTAATCTATTCACTTTCATGCATTATTTAAAAGAAGAAAAAAGGGAATTGTATCCACAGAGTTTCTGTTCTGTTCTGCAAAGTGAGAGGACAGAGAGCTTTGGAATTATGAGGTTCCATTAGTAGCCCGAGCCGTTTGGAGAGTTGTGCATTTCCACTTCCTGCCCAGTGTTATTGACGAGCAGTACAGTTCATTTTTATAGCTTGTCCAGGGTGATGCTCTAAAGGTCCATTAGACTCTAGATTACGATGACTGCTTTGTTTTGATGTAATTCTTTACTCATTTTAGCGATGACGTCTTTAGAAACTGTGACTGACTTATGAAGGCAATGGCTACATGCACATACTCAAATATTAATATTAAAAGGTTTATTAATGGTGAAAACATGGCAATAGGGATGGCTAAATCTGCTTTTATGGCTAACTGCTGCACTTGCATTAGACTTTGGTCAGTACATAATCCCCCTGTGGTTTATAAAAACAGAACTTAGCAGGTGGTGCTAGAAAGAAAGCAGCTGAATAAAGCATTAAGACTTGCATGACAACACAGAGCGGTATGCTAATGGAGAACTAAGCGCAGATATGTCGGTGTCATGTGCTGTTCAACGTTGTATGGCGATTATTAGTTTGCTTGCAAATGCCCACTCTTAAGGGACCAGTCAGTATACAAGGGTTATACTTGTTTCTCTAAATGCTCTTAATTTCTTAGCCTTTCTATTGTGCAATCACAATAAGCATCAGTATACTTCAATTAATATCCATAGCCTTATACAACACCAAGTGAAGTTACATGAGGTCAGTGCTGAGCACACATATCTTTCTTCTGGTAGCTTTAGCGCACTGCCAGGGGTCAGAATAAGTGGAATAGATGTTTTTACCTTCATGTTCATTCTTATGTCAATGCATCACATACTTGCAGTTTGTTAGATTTAGATACCACAAATCACTTGGTTAAGCTTAGAAAAGGACTGCTTCTTAAAATATACCCATTCATAATCTTAAACCTGGACAATTTAAAAAAAACTACAACTTAGCCAGTTTGGTTAATCGTGATGGATATCAGGTTCCCTACATATATGTATCATATGTTACTAAATGGGAATGAGAGACACATCACCTAAATGCATTCAAAGTGCAGCACTCAGCTGCAAAAGTAATAGTGGGAGAAAGAGGACCTGCTAAACTCTGCAGGAATTGGCCATGATTGTTTAGTTGACATAGTTTAAAAAACTGTCCTGACAGCTATAGCTCTCAAGGTTTTATGTGCTGTCTGACCACTCAACAATCTGCTGGAATACTGAATACCCATTATCTGGGCCAATTTGAGCAAATAACCAGTCTTAACCGTTGGCACATATTGAAGACCCGTGGTTTAGGTACACCAGCTGACTGATGAAAAGAATGATTACAGCCTGGATGTCTCTATGATATTGTGTGCTGTCTCTTGCACTTCAAAGGAACTGTAATTTATTTATTTTGGAGTGTCCAAGGATCTCACCTGTTTTCATTTGTTTTTCCATGTTTCCCAACCAGGATTACTACTTTAATCTTAAAGTCTCCTTGTAGTAGCAGTTGTTCTCATTTGGAGATGCTGTCTAATCAATCTTATCACTAATGAGGCTGACTTGACCATCTGCAGGAATCAGCTGAAACAGTCGCTCTGTTCAGTTCATGCTTGGCTCCACTATAGTTATCAGTGTGTTTGGAATTGCAAAGCCAGCACCTTGAAGTCTGTCATCCTCTGAACTCTTTCCACAGGAAGTCTTAAATGCTGTCACATTGTTTTCAGGGCATGCTTCTTGTTTGGCAACATCTTATAAAGATGTCGCCAAACAAGAAGAAGAAGCATTACATTTTCAACTGGTATTTCAATAAATTAATTTTAGTGCTGCCAGAAATACTTTAATTGCCAATACATTAAACTAGCACAGCCGGCTGGGTTGTTTAAGATATTAACTTATACATCTCTGGACCGTATGCTTGCTGCATTAAATTTCTGCCATCTTTTCCCATTTTTCTTGGAATTCTCCACTGTGCTGTTCAATATAACAATGAAGAAAAACTTTGAGTGGTTTGGGACAATGTCTAGAATTAGTGTTGCCCCTTGTTACCTTTGAATCTTGCTGTAAAAGCACACGACTGTACTTTTGTTAGATCACCACTGCAACCAGTAAGGCAAGTGAGCATATTTACAAACATTATTAGAAACTGGATTTAACTCTGTCTGATCAAAAAGTGGTCACAAAAAAAGTCATTTATAATTTACTATCATGCATTTATCCTCACAAATGAGTTTCTGAACTGACCATGTAAGTCATGTGCAAATTTGTCAGAAAACCTGAAGTTTGAATTAGCTGAAATTATAAAAAAAAAAAAAGTAGTGTTAGCCCTTTTTTTACTTTAAAAAGCTTCCAGTGAAGACATGTTGTAAATTAAACATTTGCTGCAAACACTAAATCTAGTGTTTGCAGCTTGTGCATAATTGTGCGCTGCAATTTTAATCTGATATGTCTGTGCCCTTGTCACACATGGTCATGGTATGTATGCAATGTACAAAGATCAACTTGTGGAGTATTACATGAAAAAATGTAACTTGTTGGTACTTGTTGTTTCTCTTGGGACTAATAAGGAGGGCTTGGTTCCCAGATTAAACGGTGTGTGCTTAAATAATCCATCTTAATTATAGCTAGCTTTTTGGAGCTCTTTGCAATGTCTTACTCAGTCACCTAATCACACACACTAATTTCATGCAAAGTAGACCTCTGTTATCAGGACTTGGGGTTCAGTGTCCTTTCCAAGGCCAGAAATCAACCAGGCAACCTCGCATGGTATGGCGGAGACCCCCCTCTGCCACCTTTACTTACTCCAGGCTAGCATTTTCGAATGTCCCTCTCCACTATCTGACACACCCACAAGATAGTTTACAAAAGCACACATATCGGCATTATACCCAGCCAATTTGCAGCCCAGTAGATCTCCAGATTGTGTTTTCAGCAAAGTCCAATTGGCGCCTTTCCAAAGCACTATTGAGCATATTCCCTGTCTCTTTTTGCTTTATCGTCCTATCAAGATATTTCCCCTGATGGCTAGCCTGTTGCAGGTGGAAGAGAGAGAATTGTGTCTGGATAATGAACTCACATCTTCCTCCTTTTTCTCTCCCAAACACGCTAGAAGCTCCAGCAGTGGTTTATCCATGGTCCCTTACCTATATCAACATCAACAGACTTAAAGATGATGTTTAATTTATGGAAAAAGTCCAATATTTCTTTTTTGGGGGGAGGGGGGGATCAGCAATGTTCTACAGATGATAATTCATTAATTGAAATTTAGCTGCACAGTGAGTCAGACGGTCCAAGAGGAGGACAAAGATAGATAGAAAGGGAATTAAGGCTGGGTAGGTTGTTAAAATGGGTGAGCAGAATAATCAATAACAGTTAGGGGAGTGTGTGTTGTGTCAATCTAACAGCTTGTTCTTGTTCTACGGGGACAAACTCCAGACGTGAAAACTGCTTGGTAGAGCCAGAGCCAGATTGACGTTCCACTTTATTGAGATTTAGTGGGTCTGCATGGATTTGAATGATCCTCAGCACAGTCTGTCAGTTGTCATGATAATGAATGGAAGATGACAGGTTCAGTGCCAACCATTCTCACTTTGCTGCTCACTGTTGGAGGCGGCCAAACGTTATGACAAGGGCAGCCAAGGGATCTAAATATGACAATATCGGTGGGCCACAACCAGGGTTAGAAAAGAGAAAGAATGATCACTCCTTAGCACATATGATGTCACACTGTATCTGGATGTGCTCTTGACATTTTTAAATGTTACCTCAAAGTTATTCCTCAGATACAAAAAAATTAAATTGAGCCAAAAACATAACTGATTTATTACTAATTACTTTGTTTGCTGAATACATTAATTCACTTTGAATTCACTGGCAAAAATAGCAAGTTGCTTAGTTATAGTCATTTAACACAAGAAGGATTACAACTACCTGCCAATATCCAGTCTTGAATGCTGTGATCCACAAGTTTGACAAGAGCTGGATTAGAGAGTAAATGTTCTTAATTTAATTCATCCACAGTTTGTGTCAAATGATCTAGAAAACATGCTTTTATGATCTGAAAACATAAATAAGACTATAACAGTATTAATTGCTGCCATCCTCTGAACTGACTTTGCAAATTCTGACTTCTGACATTTCCTCTGTGGCTCTCAATCGTATGGTGGTTCATTACATTGGAACACAGTCACAGAAATGTTGACACTCCCTGATCTAATGTGTGGCAGTCAAATATGCTGTAGTGCTCCCACCATCTCATAGCATGTTGGCTAAGAGGCAATTGTTTATTCAACATCTATCTCCAGTATTTTAAATAATTTTCAACTTTTCTTGATTTTTTTTAAATTCATTTTTTAAAATTCTGGCTGAGGCAGGAGAGTAGTCCTGAAACTCAGAAAGGTAATCTCAAAAACTTTGGCTATCATCCGACAATAAATTAGCTTTTTCGAAATGTCTCTGCATTCATAAAAGATGACAGGAAGTCTTAAAGTCATAAATGATGACAGGAACTCTTGGCCTGGATATCTGCTGGCTGCAGCAGTGATCCCTGGAGTAGAGGATAACTCAGTCGATGGTGTCTACACCCTACATGCAAAATTTGTCTTTACTTAATCGAAATGCATGTTTTTAACTTGACTTATAAAAGGTTACAGGTTTTCTTCACTTTACTTATCTGTACTCTTTACCCACATAGACATTTAATTTAATCATTTATTCTTGTTTTTCTCACAAAAAAAGAATTTTTAAGTTCAAACCCTTAATTTTATCATCTTGTGATAATTCTTTCAGTTAAAGCTGTGTCATGTTTAGAACTGGATTTTTGTGGCTGTGTGATGTGGTCTTAATGCTTTTGAAGTATTCGTTAAAAGAAGGCCACCATGAATGAAACTCTTGAAATGTATAACTCACAGTTAGTGTCCATGTTGATGTTTGTTTAAATATCAATAAAAATCAGTCTTAGTGTAACAGCCTGGTGAGATATTGTTAATTTCCCAACTCTGGGAGTAATAAATATCCTGTCTTGTCTTTGTCTCAACACCATGTACAAATACTCCATTCTTAAACAAACAGTTTATAATGAAAATGAATAACGAATGTGTTTAAATTAGAATGTTGTAAAGCTTATATTTTGGTATACTACATTCCATCATTGTGACTTATCCTCTTTAAATACTGGAAATTCACAATGAACAAGTTAAATCCTTCACTTAGTTTCTGAGATAGCAACAAAATCAAAAGTGTGTATTGTGTTTTGTGTAATTGTATTACCACAATTAATTTACTAACACCTAATGAATATGCCTGGACCTGTGAGTTATAATAGGGAAAAAACACAGGAACGAAATCTGTATTTTTTCAAATAAATGTTTACTCTTACCTCTACACTTACTTTACTATTACCTCTTCTACAGTCAGTGACTTTAATGACAAGTTTCAAGTTTTCTGACTGATTACAAAAATATCACTTGTGAATCTATGGTATCATCTTAATCTGATACCACACAAATACAAACAGACGTCATGATCCTGGTTATCGTGAGAGCTTTTCCGTCCTACATTTTGTTGATACCATCACAAAGCTATATTCATTCTAGCAGTTACTTTCAGTTAAATGAATGATTGTACCAATCAGCATGTTCCACCATTAGCATGAAAACAAGCATGATTTTTTTTCAATACTCATAACAATAAGGTGTTTGTATTATTTGACTGTTGAAAATGATCATTAATTTCTTTTGACTGCTTAAAAAAATAATAAAGCTTTATATGTACTTGAACTGTTTTAAACATTTATGTTTTCGGTAAGAAAGAATCAACTTGAAACTGGGTGATAAAAATGTGTCAGGGGTGTCAGGGAGATGTAACATGTGCACTAACGTTGACTTAGTTTGTGCTTTGTTAACATGTGAGAAATCGATAAATAAGAACTGTTTTATTATTTAAAAAAATATGAACAAATATGATCAAATTTCTTTTAAATAGAGAAATCTTGTATGAAGCATTTCAAGTAAGACATTTTGAAGGTCTCCGGATTGGTCGGTTGTTGTCACCGTGATAATGCTGAAGACAAGTAACTGAGGATGACATGTTATCCTTTTTTGAAAATTATTTCTAAAGGGTCCAGTGAATCTATTTTGAAATGTTATGACTAGTCTGAGTATTGCTCTGCCTGGCAAACCTTCTTCTTAACTGTCCTGAAGTAAAGTGCTACCACAATCACAGCATTTCAGTGCAGCGAATGCTTCAAAAATCCCAGTTTAATAACAAGTTTGTAAACGTGTTGTTTGTCAGATAATTTCAGTGCTCGTCTCTTCAAATGCCCATTGGCTTCCTCACTGGAATATGTGACTTTTCAAGAGACATCATCTGCTGAAAAGCTGTCTGTAATACTGACAGGCTCAGTATTGCGATATGAATAAGCAAACAGTTACACGGGATGCTTTATACATACTGAGTTTTATTTCAAATCCAATTGATGCACATAGACACAAAGAGATGAGAGGAAGAGATGATTCAGTCTGGTGCTCACTGGGCCATTGTCACTGCCACAGTGGGGAATATTACTCCGTAGTCAGGCTTAACATCTGACCAAATCTATCTCTGTCTGCAGCTCTTTCTCTCTCTCTCTCTCTCTCTCTCCCTCTCTCTCTCGCTCTCGCTCTCTCTCTGTTTGTTTTTGCTTTGAAAATGTGTTTCTGAGGAAACGCCTCATATTACAATCATATTATTGCATGAGTATATCAGCCCTTATTTTGTGTATTGATATATTTTAAATTATCAATATGACAAAGGAGGAATCCATCTTAAACAACCTGATACAGAGCAAAAATAATTCAATATGGGCTAAAGCTCGTGCACATTGTTAAAATAAAATACAGGATTTATCAAGTCCAGAATCATACATAAAAGAAACATAATGAAACTGCTTTATTGATGAACTGTGGTTAAGTAATGGCCCAATAAGCAATCTGAATTCAACAAGTCTACCTGAGTAATATAATTGTTACTCAGAGGGAGCTAATACTGCCAGTGTGTCTACTGTGCCTCTTATATAATGGTACCTGGGGTAGGCTCCAGCCGCCACTGGATAAGCAGTTAAAGGAATGAATTGGTGGAGATGGAAAATCAGAATGTCGAGGTCAAGATGACCTCTCAGCAACAAAACAAAAACAAGTCTGTTTGGTTTTTGTTTGTTTTTTAATCCAGCATTTCTGTATGCTGGTATATATTTTCTTGAAAACATCCATCCATACCCCGACCACATTTCAGACACACTGCCTTACACTCTCGTTCATTAGCATAGTTAAAACTGATTCGCAGACTGACAAGCTGTAATTAAATAGAACAATACAAAAATAAAAGCAACATAAGGTAAAACGCAAAATATAAAGTAAAATATAATAAAATATAACTACACTAACACAATTCAAGATTCAGGGTTCATTTCATAAAATAAGAGCAGTGAGTAAAATTAATAAAATACAGAAATGCTTTAATGTTTAAATGTGATCTGTTTCACCATTTGTGTGCACCTCCTCTGCTCCCCACGGAGATAAAGTGAAGAAGACAGGTGATGATGATGCTTGAACTGATTACAACTCATTACATTACTTTAAGTGCAATAAAAGTTTCTTTTAGTTTTCACAAAGGAGCTGTCCAACGTGTCCAGGCACTATGGAATTTAGTCTTTTTTTTTTCCATAACTTTTTCTCTGCTCTGACCCACACAGACAACAACTTCTATTTTTGTGCTCTGGCTTTTCAGCATGTCTCACTCCATTCACCAGGAAAACTTGGTGGATGAGTGAGTGTGGCTGGAGCTGATTGGTGAAGGAGGGACCATATTGCATATTTATGTATAATAATCTGTAAATGAAAATCTGATGATTTTTTTTTATTTATGTATTTTTGCATCAACATAGATTCATTTGAGGGGCTTGAGTTGTTTGTAGTTGTGTGTTTCATTAGGAGAAAACAATTAATGCAGACAAGGATACAAGCTGTACATTATTTACACTCATCACAGTTATTTGCTAATTCCTGGGGTGTTATTTAAACTTGGCATGATGATTATTTTTAGGTTAAATACCTCATTGTTGTCTGTGGTCAGTTATGAATAGATTGGGTGTATACCCCTTAACATTAACAAGGGTTTTAATTCTAGTTACACTGGAAAGTGAATTCACCTTCACATTCTGATGTTAGATTTTATGCTAAACACCAGCCTGATTGAATTTATGAACACAGTTTTTGTGTGTGTGTAAAGCCTTAAACTTGTGTTATCCAAGGACTGCTGATGTGAAACTTTTAAAACTGCACAGGTTGCAGTGTTTTAGTGAGTGGGAGTTCAAACAGCACAAAAGCACACAGAAGACCGGGTGAAATAATGACCGTGCCCTGGATCCATAAACAGCTCAAATTTATTATCAGGAATCTACATGAGTGCTGTCAGTTTAGTAGTGAATGATATGTGACCAAGAGACAATATGAGTGAAACCTGATAAATATAAGGGAATATAATATTTGGTCAATGTTATATTAAAGCGAACTGTTCTCATTTCGCTGGAAACTTGCCCACAACATTCACAGACCCCTAGGGACTAAACAAAAACACAGTATGAGATGAACACGCTCAAACGGGCCACTTTTCTGTGACACAAAGACAGCTCTTGAGTCTTTCTGAGTCCTTTCCAGAAGCTGTAAGCTTTTCTTCTCTGTTTGCCCCTCTGGAGACGTTTTAAAATGATCGATTTTTACATTATTTTAATCCAGTGGACTGACGTGTTATTGGAAAGAGGAGTGATGGATATGGATGTGCAAGACTGGGCATTGATCACTGGGAGAAGGGAGGTCGGGTCGTTTCCCCGAGGATCCCCCTGACACGCACATATTTGCTCGCTGGTGGAGAGTGTTTATGCGCGTGAGCGCGAACACGCGTTAATTCGATACGGTGCTGCTTTACCGAGAAGTTCATTTCCTATAAGAAATCTGTTGCCGCCGTATATCATTGTAACAGATAAATTTACCTGGTAGCTTTGGCACTGCATGCGTAAAACAGCCGGTTCTGTGTTATATCCTCCTGATGACCAAAGTCTCATCAGCAGATCTGATGCAAAGAAAATTGATTTTCCTCCCTGTAATAAGTGAGCTCCACTTGGAAAGCAGGTCTCTGTGCGGCTGTGTGCAGTTTGCAGCAAGTGGAGGATTAGGTGTGATGCTCATACGGGATCGCTGAGGATCAGCGCACGCAAGACGGAGTGAGAAAGCGTGCAGAGGTAAGCGCGTACTCGAGCTGTAAGCGTTTTTTTTTCCTGGAACGCGCACAGACAGACAGCGCTGCTGGTGAGACGGCAGACCGAGGAGGGCAGGAGAGAAGAAGGACGCACAGCGCAAAAGCGTAGAGACAAAGTTCTCCTGCATCGAGTTCAAATATGGTGCCAACAAATATGTGCGCTACAATTTCATGAAAGTTGAAGAGACGCATCCCACCGGCGCACACATGGATTTATGTGAGGCGCGTTAGTGCCGTGGAGCCAAAGAGATATCCAGTCATGATTTGGGTCGCGGTTTTACCATTTTTTATTTCGTGCGCATTCGGGAACAGGACCGTGGAGCAGGTGCCGTTCTTTCACGGCCATGTATTTGAGAACTCGTCCCCGGGCTGCCGGGTCAACGGACTGAGCGTCCCATTAAAGCGACTCAACTCGGAAAGGCTGTGCGGTGCCGGGGAACCCAGCTCGGCGGCAGCGCATCTCAAACTCCTGGGAGAGGGCAGCGAGAATTTCCGTGTCTTTGCGCACCACAAACGGGGACATATTTTACTGAAGACTTCGAGGGTTCTGGACAGAGAGGAGCGTGCCGAATATGCGCTAGGTCTCGGTTTGTGTTGTGGTCAATGCGCGGGACTCTCCCGGGAAGAGGAAGACGCGTCTCCACTAGTGGCTGAGGTGGCGTCCATCAAGGTGGACGTTTTGGACACCAACGATCACCAGCCCACTTTCCCCGGAGACGATGTGAAACTGAGCCTCGATGATGCCACTGCGCTCCGCACGGCGATCTACACGGTCACCGCGCGGGACGATGACAGCGGCAAGAACGCGGAGCTCATCTACTTTGCTCTGCCCAGAAACGGGAGTTTCTACGTGGTGCCCAAAACTGGTGACATCCTCCTTGTCGACTCCATCCTCGGCCTGGATGAACCTATTAAATTTGAAGTGTTTGCCCGGGACCGGGGGTGGCCACCTCGCACAAGTCAGGGCATAGCAGTGGAAATAAATCCACGGCAGTGGCCCGTGGCGCCCTCACTGAATCCCCAACCGGGGAAAGGGAAACCGAAATCGCAAGAGAAAGTACCAGCGAGAAAGTCCAGGTCAGTACTGGAATCAGACAGCCCAGTTTTAATCAACGTGTCCGAGGATGCAGGGATCGGTTCAGTGGTGATGAACCTGAACCCGGTGAGGTTTCAGTCGGCCACGTTTGAGCTGGTTGAGCCCGACGTAGAGAGCTCACCGGTCAGCGTAAGCCGGGACACCGGGGACATAATCATAACTCGGAAACTGGACCGAGAGACTGAGCCTCTAGTGGAGATCACCGTCAGAGTGCAGGATAAAAGAGGTGAGCAAAAGGCGATTTGCACGTGTGTGAGTGAGCAGCCCGGTCTGTGGATGTGTGGCAGCGAGAGGAGGGGAGAGAGAGTGAATCTGCTATTGGACAGGACGGTTTGTATGCGTTCCCTTTGCTACAAGCAGTGCCAAAATCCTAATTTGGACTGAATCTTACTCTTCTATCTTGTGTTTCTCTTCATAATGTAACTTGGTGGAATTTGTCACTTCGTATTGCATGCGTAAATACGCACGAAGATAGAGTGTGCCTTTGCCCAGAGCTTGCATTCAAGGAAGGAAAAGGAAACTACGATGGAAACTGCTCGGTTTAAAATGACTTTCGTTATTTGATTTTAGATATTTGGAAAATTACAAGCTACAGTCAGGGTGTCCTGAAAGCTGGTGGAAGGGCGTGTAGGCTACTTAATTTCTTTGAGGTATGAGGAAAGCCATTCATAACAACTCCACACAAAAACTGTACTGTACTCTACTGTAGAGTAGTCAGTCAGCTCGGACAGGTTTCCTGCTCCTTTGCTGTAGTAAATACTTAACCTTGCAACCTCAGTGTTCAGAAACAGTGAATGGATGTGAGGCCACCTGGAAATGCTAAGGTCGAATGGTGTTTAGACTGAAATGAGTAAAGTTGTAGCTTGCTCTGGGGAGTCTGACTGTAAGCAATGTCAAAGTGTCATGTGTTTACAATCGAGGTTAAACTGGGTGACATTCATCAGTGCTGATGGTGATTCACGTGCTAAGATAAATCAAGGGCTCCATGAATTTGTGGGGTGCCAGCAGCGACAGTTGCTGGGATGTCAGGGGAGAAGCAAGTCGCGTAACGGCCATCGTACCAGCAGGTTAATTATCACCTGCGGACAGAAAAGAGCAGATAGACTGAAAGTTAACAAGCAGCCAGATTCACATTAATAAATGCATATGCAAAGGGATGAAACACAGAACTGAATATTATACTCAGTGCTGTGGACCAGACTTCAGAGTGGAAAAATATTATCATATATTAATTAAAAAAAAGAAAAAAGTCTGATATTGAGTTTGCACATCTATCTGTGTATTTATCTTTCTGTCTGCCTTCATACATTTACTGGAAACCCATTTGTTCCATTAAGACCAGTTAACAGCATTTGACTGGAGAAGAGACCCAATCAATGTGACCTATTGGTGTTGGTAATGTGAGCTATCCTGATGCAGAAAATAAGCTGAGCCTGCTCCTGGCACACAGCGCTAATTTAAACTGCCAGTAACTATCCACAATGCTGGCTATTTGTCAGAACAATTTCCTTTTGAAATCATCAAAACAGACACTCTGGGATCTGTCAATCTATGATTTTAGTGCTAATTTACAGCCTTACAGCTATATATATATGTGTGTGTGTGTGTGTGTGTGTGTGTGTGTGTGTGTGTGTGTGTCTATCACGCATGCATAATGCTGTCATGTGTGCATTACAAACAATCATCTTCATGTTTTAATTGCATTGTCTACTGAATGCATATCCATACACATGAGTTGTGTGTATACCTCAGAGAGCCCAGCCTTTCTCTGCAGGCATGAAGCGCAGCTGCTACTAAAGCCATTGTTAAACCACAGAACAAGCTTCTTTTCAACCACATTAAGGCAACCAAATGTTGATAAAAACAAAAAAATAAATAAAAATAACAAGCAGGATTTAATCCAACATGCCACGATTGACACTACTTACCTAATACTAATACTACAGGTCTTTTTCATGCTGCCAAACCACCTCTGACCCTGTGACAGTAACATGGGCTTGCTGGGGGTGTCCTGTGGTGTCTGGCACTGGCAATTTGGCATCTGATCCTTTGGGTTCCATCAGTTGAAGGGTGAGGCACTGATTGAGCTAGTTCCAGTGAATCTCACCCTTCCTCGATCAGACTGGGGAAACACTTTGAGTCATTTGTTGGCTTCCTTTAGCTGGTCTTGAGCAATATTTTTTTTAGTTACATGGGCCAAGTTCTCCTGTGGGGGAGGCTTTTGCTGTTGGTCAGTGCC
Organism: Oreochromis niloticus; assembly: GCF_001858045.2. Taxonomy (NCBI): domain Eukaryota; kingdom Metazoa; phylum Chordata; class Actinopteri; order Cichliformes; family Cichlidae; genus Oreochromis; species Oreochromis niloticus. The sequence continues at coordinate 36,613,492 of NC_031965.2, forward strand.
ACTGCTGAAGCATGAGGAGAGGGTTTGGGCAAGGGGTAGCAATATTTATGTCCAAGGAACCAAAAACTTCACTGTACAATGTTATATCAGTGCCAGACCCTCCAGCTGGTGTATGTTCATGCATACACAGGGAGCATTTAGAAATTGCAGAAACAATACACTACAAACTTCACAGAGTTGTGTTATCAAATGTCTTAATGCAACAATAGCTATACCTCAATAACTAATAATTAAAGATTTTAACAGTACAGTGCCTGGAAATTTAGCTTAACCACCAGGGGTCTCCACTGGTCCTTGACATGAATTTGATTCCAAGACTTATCAAAAATATTAAGACTATTTAATGCATTTTAAAAAATTTTCACCAATAAGTTTCCCCTCAAATAAAGCAAAAAAGCAATTTTCCCAAAAAAGTGATAAATGCTAAAAAGCATGAGACAACTTATATGGGAAAGTATGACAACTGAGTCTTTAAGAGTAAAAGTTTATTAAAGTTGAATATTTTTGGAGTATCTCTTTAACATTTTGAACAATCCTTGCACACTTGGTATTCAGTTCAGCAAAAAAGTAAATATAATGCCATGCAGTAAAACTTAGATTTCAGATAGATTGATAGGAGTCTTGACATTAACCTTTAGTGCATTGTACATAACTTTTTAAATTAAAGAAAGAATCACTTTAACTGTCTGATGAAATGTGTTAGTAGCTGATGTTTCCTCCCTTACAGGCTGTCAAAAGTTAAACTAGTTTCATCTTTCCTGACAGGCAACTAGAAGACGTTATTATTATTATTATTATTATTATTATTTACAAATTAGCAGGCATCAGACACGTATAGGAGACACTTTGCAAAAAAAAAAAAACTCTAACCATTCTTGTCAAGAATGAATTGGTGGAGGGAGAATGAAACAAAGCAATTTTTTATTTTTCATTTTTATTTAAAAGATGTAAAACTATGCATAAGAGGTGGCGACAGAAGCGTCCCCTGTATTTTTATGAAATGAAAAGTTTGTTGCGTGGAAAACACTTGTGTTGAGAAGTCGTCTACTGTGAAGCAGTCAGAAAAAGTGTAAAATGGTTTAGTGTATTTGAAGGCTAAAGGATATCTAATGTCGATTTTATGTGATCAGATACTCCTCTGTTAGTTTGGCTAATTGATTCCTGGACGTCCTTTGGGTGCAAGTATATTTGAATTTGATTTTGTCTAACAGACTGTAAGTTAAAGCAAATTTTTAGTGAGAGGATAAGCACGGATGTTGCGTAAATGGATGGGGCTTAAAAAAGCCTAAAAGCTTTTATAAGTTTGACTGAAGAGGAAGAATGGAGGGGCCTTGAAATACATAACCATGATCTAACTGTTTACTGCTACACGCTAAAAGACAGCAAGTTATCATCTGTGGGTTTAGCAGTGGGGGAAGAGGCTGGATCACCTCAGAGTCTCAAGCGCGAGGAACGCATCATCAGTTCAGTTGTTGGTGGCTCGGCTGAAGTCTTTTAATCCGTTTGGAGTGGAGAGTCCTGCTGGAGCCACGACCTCCCTCCATCTGCTCGCATTATCCCTGTAATCCCATCTCATTCTCTCTGTCTGTCTCTCTGTCGCGCACTTCTCTCTCCTCTCTGTGTCTCTTTGCTCTCTTACTTTCTCGTTCTTATTTTCACTCTCACTCCAGGGATTTAGGTTTGAGTGGAGGCTCAGTTTAAGACTGTGAGGGAGAAAGCTTCTGACATGATTCTTCGAGGGACAGACGTGTTCTTTTTGGGAGGGGGAAACCGAAAGCCTTGTGTCAGGATCTGAGATAGTGTTTGTGGTCCGCTTCACAAGTGCTGCTGAGCTTCCACAGTGTTAAGTGTGTGTCTGCTTGTATTACTCATGTTGTGTGTGTGTAAGCAAACAAATCAGTTCACACAATCACATTGTGAGATTTGTTTTTCTTTTGTGGTGGATGATCACGGAGCTGGCATGCTTAAGATTAGGGTAAATCTCCATGGAATGAATAAAAATCAGTGGCATGTCCTCCTATATGACAAAAGTTACTGGTTTCCTTTCCATGCACAGCTGCTCTTCATTTCAAACAAGATAATACCACTCCCCGCTTTTATTTTCCCAACATAAACCGTGTGTGGGCTCGAGTTTGATATCCCTAGCCCCTCATTTTCACAAGTCGTTTAATACTGTGCCAACCCCTATAAGAGCACCAAGTGAGTAGCCCATTAATTTTCCCCAGAGGTTCTTCCTTCGTCTCTAAAACAGCCAGTATGAGACTGTTCTTTGACTGCAGTGACTCCTGTTGGCACAATGATTAATGAAATGATTAATTTGATTAATTAGTCAAATGATTAATTTGGTTAGTCATGCAGAAGTTCTTTTTCTATCTTTATAGTTTCTCCTTCCACCACATTTTTCGTGTGCCACCTCTGATTCTCTTCTCCTGCCTGAACTAAACGCCAATATCCTCCATAATTTACTTAACTAATGCATCATCGGATTTACATTTATTTGTTTTTGTTCATTGTATTAATTTTTGACTTTTTTGTTTTTGGTGTATTCACATATTTGTTTCATTATATTACATTATTTCTTGTTGAACTATATCATTGTACTTGTTTAGGCTACATCAAACGTTACAGAGGGGAACTCTGTAATTATTATTTAGCGGGGGTTGCTCTATATGTTACAAGTTTCAAACTGGCCAACATATGTCTACCCATAAATATATTAGCAGCCACTGGCAACATATATATCCACCTAAATAAGAAAAAAGGAAAAAGATATGACCATAAGTTCACATATTAAATTTTTTTAAAATAAAGTATCAAAAATATGTATTTCAGGCCTGATTTTAAAACTAATATTTAACAACAGTATGCAGTTTTTTGTACTTGATTGTTGATTTAGCCACCTCTAATGTTGGTGCTATTTATTTGGCTTTTTCAGCCTAACGCTGGTCCACGTCACTTCCAGTAAGACCTTCATATCAAAGGTTCAAATGAATAATTACTAAATGCAAGCTCAATCTTGGAATAAACTCCAGATCTTTTTCTTTTTCATTCATCAGTTACACTTGATTTATCTAAGTAAATAGTTAAACAATCATAACCTTTTTCATATGATACAATAAAATAGAAGTCTTTTTCATTAGGCAATTTGCACTATTAAATTACTCATCTAATCTGTGTCAAAGGTTTATTACGATCTTGAACATTTTGCAATTTTCTGTAAGTTTTTGGTAGAAATATTACATAGAGGGAAAATAAATGCCAGGAAACAAAACACTTCAAACCAACTTTACTCATACAGCTTTCATTTCTATGTAGCGAGAACTAGCGCCATTTTGTCTTCGTAATGTTTTCTAGGGAATTTTGATTCAGTGCGTGTCTGCTTTTGTGTGTTCATCTGTGCGTGCATGCATGGGATTTTAGTTAATGAAGAGAAACAGCTGGCTTTAATCAAGAGAACTCCAGATTTCTGTCACTCTCCACTAAGCCAAAGACACACAGATAAACATAAATGCAGATATATGAGCAAAAAGTGTGTCAACACAAAGGCTAAAATAAGCTGCATTTTTAGGCTGTTTGGTCATGAAAATACATGCGGAACGCATCTCAAAACATACACACACATGCATACACACACGCACGCACGCATGCACGCACGCGCGCACGCACACACACACACACACACACACACACACACACACACACACACACTGTATATTCCTCACAATATCCAACATTGTGATTATTGTGCATTCTGGGTTGCCAGAATAACATTCCAGACAGATGGCAATGAGGGAAGCCTGTTAGCTGCATATGTTACTCATCTTTTGTTTATTGAGATGAAACAGTCTGCATCCATTTGTTCCTTCAAAGAGCATAAATAGCACACACTTGGTCTTCTGTGCACACATGTATGCATGGACCATAAATATGCATGGATGGTTAGCTGACTTAGCCCTCACAAACCCGATGTGACGACACAGTTTTTGCCTTATTTAATTGCATTTTGTTTTCTTACATACATATAAAAAACCACAGAGATGCACAGACAGCCCACAAAGCTCAACTTATCATCCAGAGAGACTGTGGTTTCATCAAGGAGTTACACCATTGCTAAACAGCATCACAGAAGAGACTTTGACAAACTTTAGCTGCTTGGCTTCTTTACCCAATTACTCTCTTCAGCACTGAGGAAGTCCTGTGTTTGTGCCTATAATGTGTACAGTTCATTAAGAAGTTTGCAACATGCTATCAGAGCAAAGCTTCCAAAGCCTGAATTGTTCTTCTTTGCTGCATCACAGGGTCTTGTTTTCTGTGACTGTGATGGCTGGTGCAGAGAAAAACACATAATCTGAGTCAATTTGAGTTTCCTCATCTCACATTTTGATTTTTAAGTGCAGGTCTTTTACTGTCACCAAGGTTTGCCAGCTGCAGTTGCTAGTAATCTCAATTCTCAACTTCAGATGCTGTCAAACGTGCTATACAAGTGATATTTTTTCACAAGCGCAGTTCCCAGGTTAAATAGTTGATATGTAGTGTATCAGCAGAGAAGAGAACGGAAAAGCTCGGTGCCAGTAGATAAGATGAGTAATGGCTCATTAAAACTATTCACAGGTTGTTAAAATAGTAAAAAAAAAACAAATGCAGTGAAGTCAATTTAACACCAAAATAATATATACTTGCTATAAAAAATACAAAGTTAAAATAAACTGTACGAAACATTTTAGATTATTTAACATATCCATAGCTGTGGAAACTGTAGCAGGGTAAAAGTCAAAACTGAAGACACTAAACTAAGTTTGTTGGAATTGAAAATATAAGACAAACTGTAAAAAAATAATAGGAAAATTATTTTCTGGTAAAGGTTTACATGGTGACAGTCTGCTTAATCCAGATTAAAGGTGTTATGTTTGGTAATGAGACCAAAGCTCTCGGTAAACTTAATTACCAGTGCTGTGCATGAATGTGCTCATGTTTTGAGTAAACAGTGAACTGAAAAGAATTTGTTTGCAACTAAAGAATGTGGTGTGGACATTGAACTACACATAGTTAAGCCTAATCAACAATACAGCTTTTCAGCATGGCTAGCCTGGTTCTAAGGACAAATAAGAAAACCCAGCTACTGAATAAAGGAATTTTAGAATGGAAGTGGTATGTCTATGTGTTCCAATAAAAAATAAATAATTCTGACAGTGTTATGCAAATTGTCCCCTTAAAAACAAGTCATCAGGTGTTGATGTTAACAAGGAATAATTTCCAAGCGGCAAGACCGTGACCCAACGACCATAATGTTCCAGTTGTAAACTGATCTGTTTTAGGTTGTCCTACTTTATGTGGTAAAAGATAGACTACTCATATAGGTTTAGCTTGGCTTTTAAAAGTAATCTCTGTGAAGTCATTATAATATGGAGTAATTCATTTACACTGGGACGCAGCAGCGTTTGGGGGCTGCATGGACAGGGGAGCATTGACCATATGAATGTGACGTCTTTTATTTTTTAAATTGTGAACTAAAAAAGTGAACTAGTTAATTGTAATATGGGTGAACTGAACTGTAAAGTAGCTTTTGTGAAGCTTGAACTTGCACAGCACTGCTTATTACACAGACTTGACATCCTTTGTGGTATTGTTTCTCATTACATCTCAAGTCTTGTTATACTGTAATTTACTGTCCTCACAACCTCTGTCGGGCTTTACAGAAGATAAACATGACAGATGTGATTTTCTTTTAAATAGACTTTTCACTCCTTCCACCATCTGTCTTTGCCAGAATCTCTGAAAGCTTTAGCATCATTTGTTCAGTAAGAGCAGCAGCTTCTTCCTGTTTTGTGACACAGACCAGCTCGAGTCGCTTCCAAATCAGACTGCACCGCAGACAGTAAAAGAGGATGCCAAGATTCTCTGAGCGTAGCTGGTTTGTTAAAGGAAGCTGTAGTGAAGTTAATGTGGTAACGATAATCTGTCAAACTCATGTAAAGTCAACCACAAAAAGACTTCAGTTTCAATACAAATGCATTTACCTTTCAGGTACGTTCAAATTCTTTTTTATTTATATAATGTCAATGGTCAACAAGAATCACCTCGAGTCACTTTATATTGTAAAACCCTACAATATTAAAAAGAAATGATTTTATATGCGAGGAGAGGACATTGCATTCAATTCTTACTTTAAGAAGTACCAAAGAATAGAAGCTAATATGGGAGGAATACGGTTTCTGTCTCTAGTCCTAGTTAGTAAACTCATAGCAGCGTTATTGTGCAAATGTATAAATGCTGTCCTATTTCTTTAATGTGCATGCGTAAGGACATGCCCTGATCAGAAATGACTCTATTATTTCCCACAATGTTCCTGGAGGCCAACGTAATGCAATCTAAAGTAAGTATCTGGTTGTATATCATATTTCTTTTACATTTTTAGGACCGAATACAATAACCTCAGTTTTGTCTGAATCTACAAGCAGTCTTTGTGTCTATAAGCCATGTAATTAGTTTAACTAGTTTATTTGTATCATCTGGCATCATGGATAAATAAAGCTAGATATCATCTGCATAGAAATAAAAACGTATGCAGTGTTTTCTAATAATATTACTTAATGGAAATATGTATAATGTAAAAAAGCACTTGTTAATTTTCCAAACACAAAATTAACCCTGTGATTAATTTTGTGTGTGGAGAAGACTCCACGTTTACATGGACACACTGGAATCTATCAAATAGAGATGATCAAACGACTGCAGCACAATGGCTTGTTCTCATCTCTGTAACAAAATATTGTGGTCAGTGGTATGAAATGCTGCACTGAGATCTATCATGACAAGCAAAGAGATGAGTTCACTGTCAGAGGCCAAGTAAATAATTTGTAACCTTTGCTAGTGCTGTGTTTGCACTATGATGCACTCTAAATCATCACTGTAACTCTTCAAATGAACTATTCTTCTGCAAATGATGAGTTAACTGTTTGACACCTACTTTTTCAAGGATTTCTCAAGTAAAAGGAATGTAAGAAATTGGTCGATAATTAGTTAAAAACTGTTGGATTTTTTAAGTAATGGTTTAATTACTGCCACACTAAAAAGCCTGTGCTGCATAGTCTGTTAATAAAGATAGATTAGTCACATTTAAAATTTAAGCATTAATTAATGTGGAACTCCTTTGAACAATCTCGTAGTCAAAACCATCAAGGCACATGATGGTTTAGAGGAAGACATTATTGATGTTAACTCACAAAGATCGATAGAAGAGGAAATGCATTAAAGTTACTGTACTTAATATCTATGTGGGATGGCTGAGAATATTTTTTTCTCTAAAAGTTAAAATTTTATATGTGAAGACATTAATAAAGTCATTTCTACTTAAGGTTTAAGGAATAGTTGTCTCAAATGATTCTTTGTCAGCCTGGCTGCAGTGCTGAAAGGAAACTTTGGACTGTTCCTGTTCCCTCGATCACTGCCGAATAGTCAGATGCCCTAGCTTTATAGAGGGTTTTTCATAGACTTTTATATTAAAGCCATTGTCCAAAACAACATGTTGCAGTTTAAAGTCATGTGAAGATGAACTACACTAACATTAAGAAAGCACAATTCCCTCTAAAGACCTGCAGTCGCTTAATAGTAAAATAAATCTCTGAAAGAAGTTTGTTCTCAAACTCAGCCCTGACTTGCAATCCATTAATGCTGACCCTCATCTTTGGAAAAGCAACTTGACATTAAACAACAAAACATGTTTTATTCCTTAACTTAAAAAAGATTTTCTTTAAATTACTGTTTTTAAGTTGTAATCTTTTTTTTTCCTGCACTGTGACCACAGAGGAATATTGTGGAAATGTGTCAAATAACCCATTATCACTGTGTCCTTCACATCCCTTGGCTTAAGCTTCTTGTACTAATTTGATATATATATATATATATATATATATATATATATATTTGCTTTCTTTATTTAATCCACATAAACTACACTTGTTGTGGAATAACCATACTGTAGCTGTTAGGGTATAAAGTTCATGGGATCTTAAATGCTATTGTGATCATGCTCTGGGGAACCTTAGTGCTAATATTTAAATTTCTTAAGAGTGCTTTTAGTGCAGGAATGCACTGAAGTCAAACTTCTTTACCTTGTAAAGAACCAGAATATCTGTATAAATCTGCTCTGTGTGCAAGTGCTACATATATTTTGTTATCATAAATTATCACCTCAGCTGATGGCATAACATAACAGATATCTTCACTTGAAACTCCACCTGTGTTACCTGCCTCTGTTCTATATTGGTGTCAAATAAATAATTCAACTTATCTATTTTCATTTATTGATTTCACACTTTAGGGTCAGAACATTCACATTTCGAGTTCCGTTTATTGTACAATGAATAGTTTAAGCAATACTCTCGTTTATCACTCAGTGCACCAGGCTCTTATTGCATCAAGAGAAGGTTACTGTGCAGCCGTTTGTCACTGCAGTCTGATTGTTTGAAGATCAGGTAGACAAGATGCACTGGGGTCTAGTGGAAACCAATATAAAGACAACAGGTGAATTGGTTATCTGGTCGCTCTGCTACAGAGTGGTGTAATAATGATGAAGGACAAGGCCTTGCTAGTAAAGAAATACAATGTTATTTCCATAACCGAAGCCCTGGAGACTGCAGCATAAAAGCTTACAGCTGGCAGCTAGAGCGAGGTGATGTACCTGAGAGGCAGAAGCCTAAGGGATAAATGGCCTGTTCGAAGAGTGCAGGTCTGGCTTTAAAAATTCAAAAGGATATATTACCTGAGAGCTGGGTTGTTCAAGTCGAGTAAGAGATGCAGCAGATGATAGCTTTAACACAGCGACAGAGGGACTTGATCATGTTGTAAAAACTCATTTTTAATTCTAATAAATCTAGAAAGCTTGTGATAATTATCTAAGATATGCATGTATAATGCCTGTTTTGACCTCTTTGGACCACTGCGGTTTCATGGGCACCTGTCACAGCTAATGAATGAATAGTTTGACATTTTAGGAAATTAGCCTATTTGCTTTCTTGCCGAGTTAATGAGAGGATCTTTATCACTCTCATGTCAGCCTAATAAAGACAGAGCTATGCATCCAGTAGACAACTTGCACGGCTAAACAGTGGAAGAGTGTGGGAACAGCTTACATGGGTCTATGTGTATATAACAAAATCACCTGTACCTACAGTATAGTACCTTCAGTGTATGTCACCTCTTAAAGCTCTTTAAGAGGAGACTTTTTTTAAAACTGAAAAAAAATAATGTGGGTGTTGTGAGCTAAAATGCTACTGACTATATATTTAGTGGGGAAGCTGTATCAATGAGATAATTCAATTTCAATGTTCTATCCATCTATCTGTCCGTCTGTCCATCCATCTGCCCACCCCACCCTTCTGTCTGTCTGTCTGTCTGGTGACAGTTATGCAAATTCCTGATATTATGACTACTAATTCATTTTCACTGGGAGGACAGACTTTGCTGGAAAGAAATACCTGTGTTGCTGGTTCCCAGTATTAATTTGCTAGTCCATTTGCATAGTTCCACCCCACCCCCCACCCCCCCAAAAAAATCATTATGAATAATTCATTGTAGTTAGCAGCAACAATTTGTGCCAAGATCAACCCCAATTACTGAGTAATAAATTTGATATTTGGCATAGCGCTTACCTTTTTAATGGAATTTCGACTGTTTTACAATGTCACCCTCTGCTCCTTTTTATGCCAGGCTTCTTCTTGTGAGTTACAATCCACCATTTATGTATTTTAATGCGAGTAATATCAGCTGTCTTATCATTTAATAATCAACATATTTCAGTGTTCCTGCAGAGTTTAAATTGCAGTGTTTGATTTAAAGTAATCATCATATGTGGCGTGACTATTAAATAAAGAGCCTAGACTTATTTAAATTGAACCAGTATAAGCCACATTATTCAACAGTCACATTAATGATGTGAACGATCCAAAGTGAGTCAGTAATCCTGAGTGTTGTGCCATAAGTGTAAATATGAAACCCATAATGTGATGTAGTTTTTTGTCTCTTTTATTTTTACATCTTTCCTTCAGTCACATCATATCATCATTTTTAATTAAGTATTAATCAAAAAGCACCTCTGCTGCTTTGTGGCTCTGTAGGTGAAACTTTGATTTTTATGATTTCTAGCAGATATTACATGTTCAGCCTTCATAGCTGTGCAGAAGACAGCAGGTTGGTGTTTTTGGATATGGCTCAACTAATAAAAGCTACAGTAAAATGGGCATTTGGTAAGAACTAATTCAGCCAGGCTTTATTTGTTTGTGCGTATACAACAGGAAGATTCATTTCAATATATCACGGCCTGCCATATGGATTCATTATTCTATATACTTTAAGTAAGGGATTAAATTCAGAGGTAAATGGGAGCAGGACTCAACTCCTCTGCATGTTGTGTAAAATCTTTATTCATTTATTTATTTATTTATTTTTCATTACAACAAACCTTGGCAGATAAATCAAGATGAAATATGGCAAACACTGATTTCTATCATTCTTATTACTGTTATTTTCAAAATAAAGTTGTTGGTTTTAGGAACAAGTGACTCAAAACACAACAATAAGAAGGAAATTAGGATAAGACTCCCATTAATTAATGTCTCTTATTGTTCAAGGAGTTTGGTTTTCATTATTGTGGTAATGGATTTTTGTCTTTTATTTTCCCTTATCTCACAGGTAGAGTTAGCAGTTCAGTTCCTGATGAACAAGCAGTATTTTTTCAAAGCTGGCAATAAGAAAAATAAAATAAATAGATCTAATGCAACAATGTAACACAATGTAATTTGATGTAATGATTTAACTAATATAATGCTGCCACTAGCTTCACTGTTTTGCCAAAAAAATGAAAAACAGCAAACCACCTTTTGAGAACTGCTTCAGTTTTGTTACAGTTGAATAGCCTCTTGTGTAATTTGTACCATCTGTTGCTCCTTCAAAAATGGAGGACAGTTTGGTCCTTGGCCCACATCGTTGGCTGATGAAGCCTTTTCCAGAAATGCTCGATCGCCAGCGAAGCATAACAAGACTACAAAAAAGAACACACAGAGTAATATTTCTTACAAAAAGGCAATAGTGGCTCTCCTAAAATCTCCCCCTAAAATTGTCTTGTAAACATCAGCTCTGGGTATAATGCAGGGTGCTTGATGAATCAGCTGAAATAGCAGATCTAAGGCACTCGTGATAACGAGACTAAAGTGTGTTTCCCCAAACGTAACAGCATTTTCAAACCTATCATCTGTTTATTCAGGTCCAGATCAGGTGAAGTGCCATGGCACATTTACACAAATACTGGGTTGCACTGCAGAGTGCAAATTCTCAAGTGTGCCTCATTTTATCAGTAGAGCCACACAACAGCAGTCTTTTCCCTCAAAAATGTTGAATGACAGACATGCTCTCGGCGTCAGCCAAGGTAACGCATCATTGCTTTTGAAGTCATCATTTGGTTCATATGTTCTCATTCTACTGGAAACTCAGAGTCTGGTCACCTTCTCGATAAAATCTCGGTCTGTATTCTAGACTCTCATTAGTGCAGACAAATCCAACAAGGGATAAAATGGCTTTAGGTTTAAAGCAGCTTCTTTAAACCAACTGGGCTCGAAATGCTTCAGGAGTCTCTGACAGTTGCATCACCTGGGTGAACTTTTATTCTTTCAGCATATGGATATTGCAAACCAAAGCCCATGTAAGAGGTTTAACAGATTTTAGAAACAGTAATAGTGTATCCAGGACACCGATATAATAATGCTGAGGAAACCCCGTCTTTAAAAGATAGTTGATGTTAATATGTCAGTAACTTCTTTCCTCAGTGCCTTCTTCTCCTCGGAGAAGGTTGTCAGCCATGCTTAAGTCATGTTGCCTCTGTAGCTCATTCTTAATTGAAGTGTGCATTGCTGTAATGTGGTGAGAGTAGCTTATTTATTTGTGTGGGTAGAGGCCACAGGGTAGCTTCCTCATGTCGAGCCTTACTGCCAGCTTTTGCTGCAGCGGGATCAATTAATGTCTGCGTGAGTGTGTCTGTGTGTAATTGCAAGTGTGTGTGTGGGAGGGTCAGCACATGTGTGTTTGGATCAAACAAGTATGTGCGCACATGAGTGTGTGTGGTGTAAGACATCTCCCCCCTCCCCCTGTTTAACTGCTGCCCTGCAGCATCTCCTCTAATATGCTGAGCACACAGGAGGGTTCCCTTTTGCTCTTCTTCCTCCTTGTTTCTTTTCTGTTTACAGACATGCAAACTTTCTCTTGCTTTTTTTTCTTTTGTGCATAATTTGAAGTGTTTTTTCCATCTTACATTGTTGTGTCTAGAACGTGAATTAGTGGCACACTGTTCCTTGTGTTTATTCCAAGGCCATCGAACAGCTCGTGTAGTGTATACTGTCTGCTTTGTTTTGCTCACCTAATCCACCAAATCTTTCTTTCTTTATGTTCCTTTTGCCTTATTGCTCCTACATTTTCACTTTGTTTTCTGTCCTGGTTATGTCAAGCACCCTCTTCTGTCTTTTAGCACTATCTCCCCTGCTGTCCTTAGCAGCTGTTTTTAACTATTTTCCCATTTTTCTCTCCCTGTGCGTCCCATACCATTATATTTTTTTTCAAAGCTGTTGGTATCTATGCTTGCTTTATTCACCTTTTCTTCATTTATTCATCCAGAATAACTTTTTTCCAGAAAGAGACACACGTCTTTCTCGCTCTCTCTCTTTCTGTTGCTGCAGCTCACGCTATCAATGTGAGTGATTGTGCAATCCTGCAGCGCGTTAAAGACATGAGGAGACTGTCAAACAGATCAATAGACAGTGTCTGAATACGTCTTCCAACCCTTTTACACACATCATTGAACAAAAACACACAAATATAGAAAAACACATGTCGGAAAACATCCCAGGAATCGCATACACACAATGAAACAAATGCATCAACATGCGTTATACACAGGCAAAAAGAGATGTATGGATTACACAATCATAAAATGTACAAACTTACACTGATATTACAGAGATTTTTTCATTTAGCTATGGATACACATTTAAGCTATTTGTATGGGTCACCAAGACAGGAGCAGTGATCGTTGTGCTTTACAGTGATTGATTTTCCATCTTAACCGGAGGTTCTCAGTTCATCTGATTAAAGACAGACAAGTTGAGAATTACAGATTGGAAGCTACTCTTTCTGACTCTCTCTCACACACACAGACAATAAAGTACTGCAAGTGGCTGATCTTATCTTTGCCCTACAGTTGTGGCCACTGCAAAAAGTAGAGCGACATCACGTACCACAGTGTTTGTCAGCTCATCCCTCAGCTTGAATCTGCTCCAACACAGAGGGTAGAGAGCAGCAGCAGACCAGTAAAATTAGACCTTTGTAATGGCTGCATCTGCAAACAGTGTCTCGATCGTATTTTATAAATTTAGCTGACATTTTTATATCCATTGTGGTTTTGAGTAAGTTCTTTTGAGTGGCCAAACAAGCAGGCGATAGCAAATATGCAAAGGTCAGAGCTGCAGTGGTTTCACAGTATTAGAAAGATGACAGTGAGAATGCTTGCAGGGCAAAATGAGTCGAGACTGAAAATGAAAAAAGGCCCAGAAGGGAGGTACAGGTCAATTTTTGTAGTTTAACTGAGCATGTAAATCATTTAATTCAAATATAATTACAAAAGGTCTACATTACCTCCTAACTGAACCAGCAGTGGGAGTTTGATAGCGATTTATTATGAAAACAGAGCAGGGTAGAAGAATTAGCAGAGGAAATTCTCAGATAATAAACAAGCATTTTTATACCCATTCTGATATCTTTTTTTGCTTAATATGAATAAGCAAGAAGACCATTAAAGACCATCAAAGGGAGTAGTAGCTGCAGCGAAGCAGCACATTGTAATTTTGGTGTTGAGCATTACAGAAATTGTGCATGTGCCAAATTAATATTGCTAGTCATTTTACAAATAAAATAGATAATGTAATAAATAACGTGCCAAGAACAGATGAACATACATTATATTGCCTAATTAAAAATCAAATTATGAAAGCTAAGAATTGTACTTTTCATTTTAAAGTATGTGATATGCTAATAAACCACCCGATGTTTACAGGTTTCTCAGATTATTAATCACAGCTTCACTGAAAGAATTAACCCACAGACATGGAAAACTGCCAAAACAGATCCACTGAGGGGGAAAAAAGTGGCTCTAATAGTCGTCCAACAAGTTTGTTACAAGTCTTAAGTAAAATTATGGAGAAAGAGAATCATTTATTGACAGAATTATAACATGTCTACACATAAACACAGAAGAGAGTTTTCCACAGCTTTTGTTTTGACTCAAATCACAAATAAGGCTGACAGAAAAGAAAACGGTGCTGCTGCTCTTTATAGTAGCATTTGATATAACTATTATTATATTATTATTATTATTATTATTATTATTAGACATTATTATTAGAATCCTGTGGTTTTAAAATATTTTCATTATTATGGTTATTAGCATCAAAAAGCAAACTTTTAAAGAAACCAATGGGATATATATATATATATATATATATATATATATATATATATATATATATATATATATATATATATATATGTGTGTGTGTGTGTGTGTGTGTGTGTATGTGTGTGTGTGTGTGTGTGTGTGTGTGTGTGTGTGTATGTATGTATATGTATGTACATCCTGTAATATTTCTAATATTACAGGATGTACATACATATGTAATATGTATGTACATAATATTCTTTCTATTAAATAGTTCTAACCAATTTAATAGAAAGAATCTGGTTTTAAAAGTTTGCAGTTACACTGCATTATTGACTTGGCTAGTATAATGTAAAACAAAGCATACTTTTATAAAATTTATATTCCAGTGTAGACATACAAGATTATTCTACCAGACAGGCTGCATGTGGATATTTTTATTACCCAAAGCAACGGATGAGTCTGTGATGGATCTTTATGTTAAATGTTATATCGTGTTATATAGTGTTGTCACGGCATGTTTGTCGGTTTTTGTCTTTGAAAAAAAATCATATTATATACATGTGTATCCAACCCAGTATCAGGGCAAAGCAGGTAATAGACACGCCAGTCCATGTTAAGCTTAGAGTTTATTTTACAAAAACTAAAGCATAGACAGATTGGTTGTTATTTCAATTAAATACACTGTAATCTATATTATTTGGCAAATAAATCTATTAAAGATGCTACAAAGATGCATAAAATCCATGCAAATATTTCAGAAAATATTTTTTCAGACTCACCTATTCTTAATTCAGCCATTCACACCGACTGAATAATTTTGCAGAACAAATTACCAGGTTTTATTTTTTGATCCAAGATCAATTTTTCCAGTCAAATAAACAGATCTGACCAATCAGACCACTGCATTTGGCAACAAGCGCGCTGTAGCTCAAAACATTGAATGTACAAATAGTAAAGTAATACTATTCTACCTTTGGCACACATCTCTCTGAAATTACTTCTCTGCCTCCTCAGATGTGGTTTCAGCTGTGCATGCAAGAGCCCAAACTGCTTCACTGACATCCTAAAATATGTATGAAAAATGTATGATAAAGCTTCACTTACTAGATCAAACCATGAAAATCTCCATGCTTAGAGATATTAGTTCACCAGCTTTATAGCAACTTCATACTGTTATAGTGCATTTTTCTGCAAGTAGGTGTACATCTATATGTTAAATTTCGAGTTTCGTGTTGTTTATTTGCAACGTGCACATTGTGTAATGACCTTTAATCCTGTGTAGTTTTAATTCTATACAGTTATTATTAAGGGGTAAATCAGCTCTTTCTATCTGATAGAAAAAGATTGATTTTCTGGTGTAAAGTTGGACATTTTATTATAGAAATCTATGGGGATGGACTCTCTTGTAAGGTCTGCATCAATTCAATACCATTTTATTTATATAGTAATATAGAAATATATCAAGGCACTTTAGTTTGTAAGGTAAAGACTCTGCAATAGTGCAAGAAAAACAGAGAAATCCCCAGCAATCATATGACCTCCTATTAGCAAGCACTGTGGCGAGTGTGGGAAGGAAGAACTTCCTTTTAACAGAAAGAAACCTACAGCAGATGCAGGGGAGGGAGGGGCAGCCATCTGCTGGGGTGTGTGGATGAAGACAGGACAGAAACATGCTGTAAAAGAGAGACAGAGATTATTAATAACTAATAATTAAGTGCAGAGAGATCTATAAACACATAGTGAGTGAAAGGGGTGACTGAAGAAGAACATGTGGCAATTTAAGAAACTACATTTTTGGTCTTTTAAGCAACTTCATTTCCCAGCCTTTCAGGTTGCCATTTGGTCACTTACCTTTTTTTCTTCAGCTGCCCTTCCTATGGCCTCCAGTATCATGTGGGGCTTTTCATCTCAAATCACTGAACTATGATAAGCTATGAAGGGGAAATAAAGGATAATAACCTCCTGGCTATGTTTCCACCACAAGATGTGCACAGTAATGTTATCCTGATGCAAGGTTGATGAAACTGCAGATTTAGTGTCTTGAATAAATCTTCCAATTATGTTTATTTCAGACTGTGATTTACATCACAATGCACATCTAAGGCCAACATCCAGACAAAACAGGAAGAATAATGACTAAAGTAATTTCATGTCCTCTTTACTTGAAGACAGAGTAAAGCTGTGGAGATAAAGAATGAGCTCAGACTTTTTACTTCCAACTTTTTCTAAACTTACTGTAGTATCTATAGATATTTTAGAGAGATTTTGAAATTTTCTGTAATTGTCTTTAGAAATAATTCTCCAGAGCAGGCAGAATGCAGAAATTGAGAGCAACAGTGGTTGAGAGTGTGCAGGCAGGTAAGTATTCCAGAAGTCAGACAGAGCAACAATGTAAGGAAACTGGAGGTTATTAGTAAGGTAAGCCCAATGACCTCAATGGAGGTGAAGATGATCTAGTGGAGATCTGCTGCTCATCCTGCCTTCAAATATTTCAGGGGTTGATTGTTATCATTTGGAGCAGGTGTGAGAAGGATAGACCCCAGAGCAATTATGCGCCCAAAGGCAGCTCCATAACTCCACCTGAAACTCAGAGATTCATTAGAGGAAAAAAAAAAAGGCAAAAAATAGCCCAGCCTGCCTCAGCCATGACACGACGTATGACAGATTAAGCATCTCAAAACAGCTTCTCAAAGGATGAACCAGTGTTGTGGCTACACATAACAGACAATTTGGCAAAGAACCAATTTAATATCTTTAGGCATTTAGTGCAACAGCCTGCAAATACTTTTTATCATTCCTATAATTTTGTTCAAAATTTAAAAAATTCAAAAAAACCCACTGTTTTACAGGCATAAAGTTGCATTTTTGCACCAACAAGGCAATTCACAAAGAAAACGGCATATTTTGGCATGGTGTGCAGTCTGTCTGTAAAAGAGTTTTAGGAAATTGGACAAAAAAATGTCTACAGCAGATGAACAGTACAGTGAGTGTTCACAGCCATCTGTAAAGCAGGGTGGAGGTTTTGTCAGGTTTAGTGTTTCAGATGGTGGTTTTGAGGTATCTTGTCAAAATCAATGGAATTACGAATGCAGTAAAGTACCATCAGATTTCGATCCATCATGCAATACCCACTGGAAAACATCTGATTAGCTATGGTTTCAGTTTTCATGATGATTCCAAACAAAACTGTCAATACAGCAAAAGCATGCATGGATTAAAAAAAAAAACTACATTGGAGTAGGATCAGTCATTGATTGGCCTCCACAGAACTCAGACCTGAACATTGTTGAAGCAGTGTGGAATCATCTTGACAAAATAAAGCCAGCCAACATCCAAAGAAAAGCTTTGAATGTCCTTCAAGAAGCCTGAAAACTGTTCCTAAAGATTACGTCAAGAAAATACCAAAAATCTGTTCTAAAGACAGTTAGGACTATCTTTGCGTTGGACAACAAAGTCATACCAAATAGAATAAAATGTTACAATTTTCTATTATTGCCTTATACAGTGCTGTTGATGGAGGTCTGTATGTTTTAATAATCAACTGCACCTACTTACAATTATCCTAGCAATATATTTGCCAAAGAAATGAGGGTTGGCTCAAATCTTTTGCATAGTCTACATAACAGCCTCAGTTGAATCTCTGCAAGCTGGTCTACAGAAAACTGGAGGGCCTCACAAAAGTCTCTCAATGTAAGGTTATAATAAGGCTGTAATAATTTAGGAGATACTTAGTGTTGAATCTGTTTAGTCAGTTCTCTAAATGTTTACTGCATCCTGAGGCAGATAAGCCGCAGCTGAAACAACCTGTAGTTCGGGACTTTTATGTGTCCCTACGAACTGAGATGCATGTACTCCCACACTATAGACCACATAAAGAAGCAGCAGAGAAACATTGCAATGGATTTCCACCAATGGTCGTTTTGTAGCACTGCATTCACTCCAGATACTGTGTCTGAAACTGAGCTGAACTCTACGGTAAAAATGTACTGACTATCTTTTAAGTCAACTGAGAGACTATGCACGCTCAAAAAAAAAAAAAATATTGGCGCATTATGTTTATGTTTAGCCCTGCTTTAGTTTCTAAATCTTGTGAACAGACGCAGATGCAGAAAAATATATTTATGAAGCATTTCCTTCAGCAGTACTCATCTGTACCTCTTGCAGTCCCAGATGTGCACTTAACATGAAGCAGAGGGACAGGAAGTGTCATAAACGATTCACGGACAGCGCACTGAAGGTAACTGAGACGGAATCTGCAGTAAAGCACTTTTGAGACCTGGGAACATGAGAATTATTCCCAGATTTCAGATGTAAAATATTCACTTAAAAGAATACTCCACTGAATCATCTTCTGAAAAGTTTGAAGCATGCTGCTCTGTGGGGAGTGCTGCCTTCCTTTAGATTCGATTTATAGAAGTTCCATTGGATTTAAATGGCAGCCCAGAGTCATTTGCTTAAATCAGACATAGGGCTGTTTGATCACAGCAAAAATCATAATGATCATTATATTGGAAATCTGTATTTTATTTAAATACTGATTGTTTAATGCCATTATGCTCATATACTGATGACATTACATGGATATGCTCAAAAACAATCTTTGAACAATGGTTTTTATTAGAACTTTTAATATTATTTAACACAAAATCAAATTGAGGTTGTGGGGAAGAGATGACTATAGATAGAAGAGTGAGAACCAAACCACCAGCCTTCACCACTGGAGGTCTGCAGGTATACATGGAGGCAGTGAGAGGCCCACGTGGCAGTGGATTTGCATGTCTCAGAGAACCTGCATGTTAGCCAGAGATGTAGAGTGCGATCCACAGAAACTATGTGGCAACTTTTTTGAAGTTTCACGTTGTTTTTTTCTTTAAGAAGTTGGCTACACAAGAAAAAGTTAATTGCCTTTCATTTTAGCAAATGCCACAAAGAAACATATGTTTGCATTATAACAAGATGACCTCCAGCAGATATGCTAATTATGATTCTTGCTGATGGCAGCAGTGAAAGTATGATGTTTTTCATCATACAGAAGGAGGAGGTCAGTGGGGTTGAATGAATGTTTTATTGACCCATCTAGCCACCCCACCCTTTTAGACTTTGTGTCTCCATAACAGGACTAGTAAGAAACTAGTGTATACTGTATGTATATGTGCATATAAACACTCAGTCTTTGACTATTTCTTTTATTGGCTCTTACCCACCTGTAGTTACTTATGAAGAGCAGCCAATCGGGCAAAGGAAAGGGTAGTAAACTGATAGGCTGCACCAAGGCCCAGTATAAGGTAAATATCAAGTATCAATCAAAGCTACCCTAATGCAGTAGCTTTAGAAGAGAAAGATTTAAAAATAAGCAAAATACATCCCCTTTAAAGTAAAAGATTTCTCGTTTAAAGTTTAAAATGAGAACGACCTTTGACTTGAATCCTCATAATGATGCAGTTCTAGCTCGGCACAGAAAACATTCAAAATCAGGGAAACAGCATCATGCACAACAACTATATTCAAAAAGATTCAGGGAACACTTGTCATCCTTAAATTGCATAGTCAGGGTAATCTAATTGCAGACACACAATAAAAAAATGCCTGAAGGTGTTGTAGAAATAGCAGTCGCACTTTTAGTACATAAACAATTCATTGTGTGTGTATACTTCAGGAGCCTGCGGTGTATTTATGTGAGCGAGTGCACAAGAGTACGATAACAAGAGCCCACGCCGTGAGCAGTAATCTGCTAACACAGTGGATTGAGTTGACTCTGCAGGATTAGCAGTGGTGTGTAACACAACACACTCTTAATTACTGCTATACAGTCATGTTCAATGTAGAGGAAGAGACAGAGATTGAAGAAGAGGGGGCACCCTTTTAATTGCTGTAATACATTCATGCACAAGCAAAGGAAAATTAAAAAGATGAAAGAGGAGCAGAGGGTGTGCTTTTTTCTCTCTACTGTCTGTGTTTGGATATTAATTCAGACTGTACAGCTGCCTGTATGCGCACACAGAACTCAGAGCTTTAACTAGCCTGGCACACACAAATACACACACACACGTCACCAAACTATCTGTGATCGAGTTGTTCTGTACTGCAGCCACAAGTGGATGAGGCTGTTCTGTCATTGTCATCGCCCTCGTCCTATCAGCGTGTCAGTGTGTGGGGGTGCGGGTGTGTGTCAGGGGCGGAGGGAGAGAGAGGCTGCCAGTTGTGGCAGATCGATATCACTGACTGAGAGATCACAGGAATGCTTAGTGCCCATCAATGACTGCAGTGTGTGTGTGTGTGTGTGTGTGTGTGTGTTATGCAGTATCCAACAACAGAGGGGGGCAAACGGGTGAAGGATGAATGGTTTAACAGAAGAAAGAAACAGATGAGTTGATGAATCCTATTTTCTTTCCTAAGTTTCCTCATCTCTCTCTCTGTCTCTCCCCCTCTCTTTGTCTGCCTACCTTGTTCTCTGTCTGAGTATCTGATCCAGCTCACGATGATGCAGTTGCAAGAGTGACAGAGATTTTACGTCTTATTCAGTTGTTCATATTGTCTCTTTCTTTTGTGCCTATTGTTTGTGTTCTTGTTTCTGACCCTTCTCTGCTCATCACATCTCAGTTTTTCCACTAGCTTTTGCATTTCTGATTCATCTTAGAGTTGAATGAGAGAATGTGCCAGTTCATTGTTATTTTTTAAATTCAAAATGTGATATCCATCATACTTTTAAGCATCTGCTATGACGTATTTCCATTCTTAGCTGACTGTGCAGAAACAACGCTACACTGCACAAGCGGGCAGCTACATTAGTGGCATTAATAGCTGTCAAAAAAAGGGCATATGCGTGCCTTGAGGTAAATGCTAAATGCTAATATGAGAACATAATTACAACTGCAATGTTAACATTCTGGTGCTCAGCAGGTACAAAGTTCACCATCGTACTTTAATGTGTTAGCAAGCAAATATTTGCTAATTAGTTCCAACAGTACAGCAGAGGCTAACACACTGGGCTAATTAAAATTCCAACCTGCTTGTTAAATCAAACATAGGATTTTGTGCCCGTCCATCTACTGGATAGAGACTGGTTGAATGAAACTATCAAACTCGCATTATAGGCATTAAGACTTTAACGTTAAATATATAAATATTATCCAATAATATCTGTTATTGTCCTGCCAATATGCAGTTAGAGCAATATATGTTTTGATATAAACACCCCCCCCCCTGTACCAAAATATAACCGTGTCACACCTATGTGATAGCTACAAGCTTAAAGTCCAGACCCTCAGCTTTAACTGGAGGAATTAACGATTAAGGATTAACAACTGTTTTCATAGACAGGGTCTACAAACATATCCATAACTAAACGAAGAGAATCAATCAATCAAGCATTTCTGGGATCTGTTCAGTTTGGAATCACCACTCAACCCCTCCGGAAGGAACTTGACGTACCCGTAAAGAATCCACACAGAGAACATGTCCAGTCTGGACATCTTGCAGTTAGGCAATAGTGCTAACAACCACACCAATGTAGCAGTATATGCTTTTCTCAAAGATTAAGCCATGCAGGTCTAAGTACATGCAGCCGGTGAAACTGTAACACACCTCAAGTACAATTGGAATTGTTTCTTAAAAGCTATTTCTTTGACATATTTCTTCAGAAATTAAGCAGACAATAAAGCACAACATGGAGTCCTGAGAGATCTCAGAAAATAAAACAGCTAATCCTTGGGCTGCAAATACAAAACTGATCCATCAAAGACAAAGTAAAAACTTTTTGAGTCAGTTAAAAGGTAGTGTGGTTTATTCTGAAAGAGCAATAGGGAATGGCGTAGTCATCCACAGAAGAAAATAGTGGCGGCTTATCACAGGTTCCTTTCCATGGTGAAAACACCTCAAATCAGCCAGGTGAAGAAGACTCTCCAGGAGGTAAGCATATCAAATCCAGGTCCATCATAATGAGAAGACTTCACACGAGAAAATAAAGCAGGTTCACCACACGGTGCAAAGTAGTGATTAGACTTGAGAACAGAAAAGCCATGTTAGACTTTGCCAAAAAAACATCTTTAAAAAAATGCAGGTCTGTTCCACATAGTGGAACTCAGAGCAGCCAAGCTTTGAATGGCTTATGGTCAGAAACATTAAGCATTTTAAA
Source organism: Oreochromis niloticus (assembly GCF_001858045.2). Lineage (NCBI taxonomy): Eukaryota > Metazoa > Chordata > Actinopteri > Cichliformes > Cichlidae > Oreochromis > Oreochromis niloticus. Next base: position 36,636,105 of record NC_031965.2, read on the forward strand.
ACACAACTTTTAAAAGTAATCTGATGTGGGAATACATGGTTTCCAGTGGCACTAAGTCACTGCGGTTTATTGATGTCTGAAGACAGAGAAATCACAAAGATGTTTCCTCACATGGATGACTGAACAGGCATCAAGACAGGATTATTTTTTTCTAACTACATATAGCCCCATGAAAACAGGGGAGTGTTTTTAAAACAACAACAGTAAGTTCCTTTAATTAAAGCCAAGTCTTTATTCTAAGCACATACTATTAAATAATTTTCATTTAATAAACAGCTAAAACAGCATACATGTGTAAGTAGCTGCTTTTTTGTCTGTTCATTGAACATCCCAACAAACTAGCAAGCTAGCTAAGCTAAAACAATAAAAACAGATTAACTGTGTCCCAAAGCCAAGGTTGATAGCACACTCTTTCAGATATTATCAGGTGTAACACTATGTCTCTTTTCTGCTGTTGCTACTTCACCTAAACCCACTTCATCTTTGGGTTACTCTGTGACACGACGAGCCAGAGATCAAGAGCTGCTCATCTACAAATCAAGACTGAAGTACAGAACATTTTCTGGCTATTGAATGCATTACCTGCCCAGGGAAAGGCTGGTGCTGGTGGTAGGGGAAGTGCTTAATGTTCTCTTTGCCTGAACATTTGTTAATAATTACGGTTGATATATTTGATGTGCTTGAGACAAATGTGAAACAAAATTAATATCCTAAAAAGGATAGTGAGCTAATTCATCTGCTTTGAGTAGCTAAAGATTAAAGGCTTCAAGTGCTCTTTAAGGAAGTGACACAAGAATGCTTTATAGCCTTTCACTGGAGAGTTAGAGAACTCTGAACCTTAGAAACTTTTTATTTTTTGATAAAGTCAGCAAGAATACACAATATTAACTACCTATGGCCTCAGTCCAGATCCTGCACATCCATCAAACTCTGCGTTCTTTGTCTCTCTGTTTTACATTCTGTCTGTCATGCCTCTTCCTCATTTCCTTCCTTTTTGTGCCAATTTGCGTCGTCAGACTACATCCTCTCATCATTGATCTCCTGTCCACCATCCTACAGCCAGGGGTGTCTTTCTCTTTGTCTGTTGCTCTTTTTCATTTCTCTCCCATTTTCTCTCTTGCCTTTAGTCCACCCTGCCCCAAACTGGTTGCAATCGAATCCATCTCAATTCCAATATGAACTCCGCTAAATAATTGAAAGTTCAATTCCAATATTGTGAATGAATACCTGCTACGTAACAATAGCCTGTTCAAATTTCTCTCCATCCAGCCCGTCTCTTTTCCCCCACTGTGATTAGGTTGTTTCCCATCCTCGGTGCAGAGTGTACCGCTCTGTGGCTAATTGGCGAGTTCAATCAGAGAGACAAATGAAGACAGGAGACACTGACCTTTCAGAGGTAGTCACTGCTCTCCTGTCTTTTCACCTCTCTGCACTTTCTCCTCTTCTTTTTCCACTCATTTTCTGCTACATCTCGACTCTGCTCTTTGCATCTTTCTGCTTTGCTTCTTCTCTCTTATAATTTCCATCTTCTCTCTCTTGTAACCTTTCCTTCATCTCTCATCGCCTTCTTGTCTTCTGCCCTTCTTTTCTTTTCTGCTATCCTCTTCCCTCGGCGGGAAATGAGTTGGCAGTCATTCCAATTTATTTTGACAACTTATTCTCCAGCTTGTCAGAAGAAAATTACAGTGCATACATGCTCGCACACATTTCTCTGTGTGTGCTCATACTGTATGTGTCTGTTTTGACTGCCACATATAGCTAAAAACCCACTGCTTCCCACACCCAGCTATTCAAGGATGGAAAGAAAGCAATGGTCCAGAGCAGAACAATGGTTGCCTCCATGGTGTGGCGGAGTCGTTTATCTGTTTGAGGCCTGAGCATGTCCCACTTGTTTTCCATCTGACCCGCCAACCATGACTGATGGTGCAACCACACCACGTGGGGGTCTACATTACAGCATGACCTCTCTGTGTCAGGCACACTTGCTAATGGCTGCTGTGCTGTCATTCATCACAGCAATGGCCTGGGAGATGTGAATGATCGGGCAGAGGCGTGAGCGTATTTATGCATGTGTGCACATGCAGACGCACCACACCGCTATAAATGCAACAGCATGAAATTCCAGCAACGGATGAATCATTTCTGAGTTCTCACACATTCACTGTTACAGTTGCATTGTTGTTGTAGGACATGGAAAGACTTTGTTTCCTTTTGTTTGTTCGTTTGTTTCTTTAGATTGTGCATTTTTGCAAAGTTTTGTGTGTCGGTGACTCTGCGCTGTGCAAAGAACTGCTACACAATAAGTCACGCGGCAGCAGCTTCATGAAAGCTTTTATATTTTGTTGTAATGTGGAAAATAATTCTCTGCTGCAAAGACAAGCATATATTTGAGATGTTAATAAGTTAAACAAAAGAACGAAAATGCAGATGAACCTGTGATTAGCTGAGATGCTCAGTAACATCAGTGTTTATGTGGACATTTTTAGACATTGTCAAAGTGTAAGTGGGAGCTTGGATTTTCCTGCAGAGATTTAAATTCACTCAATGCTTTTTCATAGTGTTCAGTGATTCTGCTTTGTTATGTGATTTTGCTATTTTGACCACTTGCAAGCTGAAAGTTCATAAGAAAGCCTTTTAACACTTGCCTCTTCATATTTTTAAATTAACCTGTCTCTACTTGTAAAAACTTCTGATGAGGCGACAAGGTGACCCCAAGCACACAAACAAACAAGCGCATGCCAGTAAAACACTGAATCTGCTCCTTTCAAAAATGTTTCAAAGACGTCTAAAAACGTAATTTATGTCTGATGGTGTTTCACTCAGGCTTTCTGCTTTTAGCTGATGAATCTGAAAACAGCCTTTTAACGTCAGACTCTGATTATACAGCATCTATCATTCTTGAAGCTCCAAGAAAAGTAGCATTGACTAAAACATACGTGAGACATGAGGGACTTTCAAGAACTGTCAGCTACAAGACATCCCACTTTTAGCATTAAGCAGTTCTCTCCTGTTTTGAAATGTTCAAAAGCAAAAAATACAGACAGAATTAAATTAAAGGGATACCGTTACATCTCATCTGCATATTACAAAATCTTAAACAGACAACCAAAAAACTCATACCGCCACAATCACCTCCCTCACTCACTCTTTTGAGGATGCCAATGTTCACATTTTGGACAGAGAAGATAGATGGTTTGAAAGAGGAGTGAAAAGAAGAACATGTTCACAGTGAACGACCATCTTTGAACAGAGGCGGTGGCTTACAACACCAACTGTCTGCCATCTATAATCCACTTTTGAGGTGCTTTCCAGATGCCTTAACGCCCACTCATATCCTGGGCCATTTGACCTCAATAAATCACATGATAGGCTGGGGCAAGGTGTAACAAACCCCCCCCAAAAAACCTTGGCTGATTGTGACCCACACCAGTTTTCATACCTTGGCTAGTGTGATTAGTTAGAGGATCAATAGGGGGTCCGTGTCCCTCTTGGGGGACACTCCCATAGGGCTTAAAATCTGGCACTCTCTACCGTTTGCTCTTAGAACTGAAACTTAAAGAAGTCCAGACACTTTTCTTTCCAAGCTCCTTAGGCTACGATGGCCTGGATGACTGAGAACCTTTACACACAATCACCTCCCTTGCATCTCCAAAATAACTTTTCAAGCTGGGGTAGTCTGTTGCCATCAGGGAGTGCCTATACCATGGGGGAGTGCATGCCCTGGAACAATTTTTAGTTGGGTGGTACACATAAAATTAATATCCAGAAAAATGCCAGACCCTAGAGTTTCCCAGCAGGGCATTTCGCTGCAGCAAGATAGTAACTTGGTGCTAAGTTCTTTCCCCTTTTTCCAATCTGCGTCATCAGTCCCTGAAAGTCGACTCAAAACAAACAGTAGACCTTTGTTCTCCTCAGCATCTCTAGTTTTTCCCATTAATATATCAATCTAGATAGCTAGGTCTGTTTCCCATTGTTAAGCTTGCACTCACTGAGTGTAAATAATTAATGTTTTAAATATCTGAAATATGCAGTTATTAAATAAGGTTTCATTTAAAATAAGAGAAATAAGATGGTTTGTGTTAAAATGCTTCTCTGTCAAGCATGCAGCCCTTTAACCTGACAGGGACACTAGCCTGTATCTGTGCTCCTCTCACACTATGTCTGCTTGAATTGATACCATTATACATTTTTTACTTTGACCTTGCGCTGACACCGGCAGTGATTATAAGTATTTTCTTGTAGTGTCAAGCAAGTTGCAAGGGTAAATAGAAGTTTCACTTGCAATGGTCCCAATGTACCTCTTTTTCACGGTTTAAGAAAAAATACAGTCCTTGATCCCTGATCCAGCCTCCCAGAAACAGCAAGTTGAGACACTTAATGGCCTCGCATGAGGGGATAAATCCATGCTTCTGTGTGTGTGTGTGGGTGTGCGTGTGCTTGTGCATGTGTGTGATGAGTTCAAAGCCTTTAGTCGCACAGGGATAAAGAGTCAATTTGGTCAGGGGGACATCGAACCGTTTGCCCTGTAGATTGCCTTGTTAAACAGCACTTGTCTACCTGTCAAAATCTCTCCAGACCCTTTATCTGTCTACTCCAATAATATCAGCCACTACTAGAACAGCATATTAGCAGAACAGTCGCCTCTGAACTTCAAAGTGCTGTGCTCTTTTTTTGGCTAGACATCACATTGCTTAAGAGCCCCAGGTGCCATCGGTTGAGTTTTTGCTTCCTTTTTTCCCCTCTCACGTTTGAAGTGCGTTCAGTTGGTCCCACAGCATTTTGCATCTATTGTCAGATTGCACCGAGTCTCTCGCTGCTTTCTAACGCTGGCCTTTTCTCACTGATTGCTTCCCTTCTACCATGAGATATCTTGTCTAAGGAGCAATCAGGGGAGACGAACTCGGCGCTGGATTTCACGGAAGCTCAGTTCTTCAAGGCGCATCAGTTTCTCTGGTTTTATTTTTTTTTTAATCCATTTTGTTTTCACACTTTCTTCCTTCATCCAGTCACATCATACATTTACATATTCCCTTGCGCTGAATGTCTGTCTGAAGTGTGGGTGGCATGTGTGCGTGAGTGTGTCTGTCTTGTGAATGTAAATGTGTGATATCCTGTTCCTCTAAATACACTGCTAAAGCTATTGCTCATCATCTCTGGAAAAATGAGCTGAATAAATATGATAATGAAAAGAATGGCGAGATAAAATGCTGCAATAGATCTCACTTTATTACAGACACTGACTTGTTAGTCTCTTGCTGCACTACGAAATAACAAATGTGTGTATGTTTGATGTGAGATCTAATTAAATTATTTCTTTCTTGACTGTTTATGGCTCCATTTTCTGTTTTCTTAATTTTTCATCATTCTTTTTCCTTTTCTTCCACACTCTGGAATCTATTATACTTGTAAACTTAAGGTGTATTGAATCGAAATCTTCTTATCCTTGACTGGCGTCCAGTGAGATGCCACTGGTGTCGTGCACATTCACAGTATCCTTTGGAGTCTCTGCAATGACATATCGACTGCGGGGGATATTGGAGCCAAGAGATAACAGTAGGATTTTTGAGTGCTGGCAGTGAAGTAGGACATTGGAAGTTTGTCGGCCAGGGGGTTGTAGTTAATGTCCCGTTTGGGAGTGCATATTTGTGTCCCTGATTAATTCATCTTTCATCCACCTTTTTTTCTCTGGTTAGGATTACGTGCCAACTGCTACTTGATTAGGTTTAGGCATCCAAAATGAGGGATGCATCGATATAATATTTGAAATGAATATTGGCCTGATCCTGGCTCTAAATGTTACTCTGTAAAGCACCTTGAGGCAACTGTAGTTAATATTTGGCATAATAAAATAAATAAAATTATGACTGAATTGTGTGCTATTCTTTGGCAGTAGTGCACTTCTTGCTAGCAGCAGAGCTGGCATAGCAGTACATAACATGTTATGTTATATCAGAATTCATAAAAAATGAATTGGCACATCCTTAATGAAAAGTATCCAGTTAGGTTTAAGAAAAGGCTGGGGTTTTAATTAAAATTACCTCCATTCAATTCAATTCAGTTTTAAAGGTAAAGACTACACAACTCAACAATCAGACGATCCCCCTATGAGGAGGCACTTTGGCGACACGGAGAAGGAAAAATGTCCTTTTAACACGACGAAACCTCCAGCAGACCCAGGCTCAGGAAGGACCAGCCATCTGGGGCGAGGAGGGGGTGGCGTCCCTTCATAGGGAGGCGTAACCTATCACCAGAAACCAAAGCCTGCAGTAGTTGATACATGAGATTAAGATGGGGGGGTTAGAGTTAAATGAAAGTCTTTGCTAGAGGCCATATACAAAACCAGAATGGCAGCCCTTATTTTGAAGAGTTAATGAGTAATATTGCACACAAAAATTTCCTGTTTCTGTTCTCAGAGCGGACAGACACAAGACGTTGTTCTCTGCACTGCCGTCTCATTTTTGTATCAAACCAAAGAGCCAAGCAGGAGGAGAAGGCATTTTTTATAGGCAGAATATAATACGAATCCCTGCATGGTGTTTTGAAAATGCCTCATACAGCAAGTGATGTCTGAACACTCACTGTACCTCTTCACAATGCATGTACCAACAAGAACAAATTGATTCTCAGGTGCCTCCCAGATAGAAAGCAAACCATTTTTCACTCCATATGTAGCACAGATTGTTATTCGGCTTCCATTATAGTACAGTACAGAGTGTAATCAGTGAAAATAGCTATATTCTGGCAAGCTGAAATCCATTCCATTTTTGCACCAACAGCTGTCTATGGCCTAAGCAGCTGGCACCTTTTGATCATTCTGCCAGACTCCTGATTCGCGTTCGTCTGTGAAATGAGACGTGACCATTACTCTTGTCTGTCTGCTGTGGACTGCCAACAATATTACTTCTCATATTTGCTAAAAGCTCTGTGTAAAAGTACATTTATGCGACAAGGTCCTTGCTATCACCTGCTTTTCACTTCGGAGCCATGGCTTCCCACGAGAGAGATATCAAAGTTATGTACATTATAATTATTATTATTATTATTAATAATAATAATAAAAATAAGATTATTATATCTTTTGTAGGATATATTCAGAAGTGCTTATTGAAAAATGTCTTCACTTTGTCTTATTTATTTATTTTTTAAGCACAAAACCTAGTGAACCTAGTCAAGAAAGAATCACGATTCTTGTTAAATAGGCCTAACAATGAGTTCATTTTCAAAAGCTTGTCTGCAAATGTACTAAGATTGATGAAACATCAGATGACACAAAGACCATTTTGAAAAAATATCAAAACAGGTGAACCTTGAAATCTGGGCTCACGTATTGGAGTCCCATTTGCAACACAATGATGATGCTGTACACAGACATTGTTTTTCTTTTGTGCTATTGACTTGTGGACATTTAAACAGAGTTTTTTGGAAAGCACTCACGAGGAAATGAAATATACCGACACGATTGGTCAAATATTTACAAATGAGCTCAGTATACTGTACCTTTGTTGCACTATTCTGAGCCAAACAATGTATTTTCACGCTGATGTGCACTGTTTGGTGAATGCACTGAATGTCGAATAAAGTCTATCTACAGTATATGGTCCAACAGAGTTTCTCTCATCTTCAGCACAAGTTCACATTTGGCCTATTTTTTGCACAGTCGATTGAAAAAACTTACTGAACTGATGTGTCACGTATAATGCATATCATAGCTACAGTACTGCGCAAAGGTTTTGAGCAATAAAGGATTTTTTTTATATTTTGCTGGGAGAAATTAAAAACAAATTGACATGAACTTGTAAGTCAATATTTGGTATGACTACATTCAACACAACCTTAACTCCCTCAAGGAAGCTTTCTGGTAAGTAGTCTTCAGGGATAGTTTAGGAATAGTCCAGCTGCTTGAAGGGCCTTCCTAAGCTCTTCTTTGGATATTGGCTCCCTTTTTGTTCCTTTCTTGGTCAAGATGATCCCACACTGTATCAATAATGTTGAGGTCCAGGTGCTGGGGAGGCAAGTCCATGACTGATAAACTGTGTGTTTGGAGGGGGGGGTTCTATCCAAGTATGCTTTTACTGCATTAACAGTGTGTGCTTAAAAAATAAAGCCATAGCCAGTCAGACACTTTCCATATGGTAGTGCATTGTGGCTCAAAGTCAAACTGTAGGTTTCTGCATTCATAATTTCATCAATTTTGACAAGATCCCCAACACCAATAGCTGAATGAAGCCCCAAATATCACAGAGGATTTGGCTAGTCTGCCAAATCTATAGTTTAGTGTTAATAGTTGAGAATATTTTCTGTTTGTCACAGTGTCATATTTTTTCTAATTGGTCCTTAAATAAAAAATGAATTCAAAATATTTATTATGCACATATTTTAGACTTATTTGAATTTATTTGTTAGTATATTGACTAAGTATTTTTTATAACTTCTATTGAATAAGAGATTTGACAGTTTGGAATTGTGATTGGATTCAGTGAAAGACTTTCAACCCTGATCCATGTCAGCACAAAAAGTAAGAGTTTTTGAGATTTACCTCTGGTAGGCTTTTGATTCATGCTAAAAGTAACTTTAAGAGACATTTCAGCTTTGGAGATGATCTACTTGTGAAGTTATTGGAAAATTCCCCTTGGACATCCTTGTCTCTTATCTGCTGTTGGAAACTTTGAAAGGCCCCACAAGCCATGTAAAAAAATGTTACAGTCACTTTTGGTTTAGCACCTCTAATGGTCCCCCCATTGTGCAGAATAATTAGAGGCTTTTTAAATGTCATAGAGCCATCAGCATGATGCTGTAATTAAAAAAGAAAACCCTTTATGAGTGTCATAATGAATTGGCAAAGTCATTATCATCATCTCTAAACAGGCTTTGTTCTTCCACTGACTGCGTGTGTGCGAACATTCTGTCATTTGTTTAATGAATCACATTGGACTGTCTGTCCTTGGATAAAGTATAATGATGGTTTGATACATTAAATTGTGAATATTTGGTGACATGTTTTTGGTTCATGTCGTTCCCCATATTCTTTGCCTTTCATTCGCTGTTTGATAGAGTTATTTGTTGCATTCTCTGAAAAATTTGCAAATTTTAGCAAAGTCACATAAATTCTTTTGTAAATGACTGAATCTTCCTCTTCTCCTTCTTTGGAAGGTTCCCTTTAAGATTCACCACGGAGCTTCTTCTGCTTCCATCTCACCCTGTTCCTAACATCCTCCTCTGTCACCCCTCTGTATGTCATCCTTCACTACATCCATGAATCTTCTCTGAGGTCTTCTTTTTTTCCTCCTGCCTGCTAGTTCCATCTTCAATGACTCATACCCAGTAAATATCCACTATCCCTCCTTTGCACATCCCCAAAATGTCTTAACCTTGCCTCTCTAACTTCTTCAGACATCTCAACTTGTACTGCCACTCTGCTATGCTCACTTATAATCTTGACCATGTGGGTCACATCAAACAAAAATCTTACCATCTTCACATCTGCCACCTCCAGCGTGGCCTACTGTCTTTATGTCAGTGCCACCATCTCAAAAGATCAAAGCAGGTCTTGCTACCATCTTGTAAACTTTCCTTTTCACTCTTGTTGCTATCCCTCTTTCACAAATCACCCCAAAAATCATTTCCACCGACTCCACCCTGCCTGTGTCTTGTACACTGTCCCTTGCTTTGGATGTTGATGTTGAGCCCAGGTATGTCAATTCATCCACCGTCACTACATCTTCTCCTTGCATCTCTGTCTCCCTCTCATCCACACAAGTGTATCCTGTCTTATTTACATTCATCCTCTTCTCTCCAGTTAATACCTCCACCTCTTCAGGCTCTCTTCCACATCAATATATGTAGATCAGGTTAATTTACATTTATCTCATCACGTACTGCTCCAGAAAGCATATCCATTGTTTCTTCTTAGCAGCTAACCATCTGTTCCCCAGTGCCCCAGAGTCTGTGGATTATTGAAGAACATATATGGGTAAAGTATGCACAGGGTATGTAAAGTACTCTTGAGAGTGCACGTTAAGTCAGTACATGCATCACTTCAGCACCCTGGAGAACATTTTTTGTTTGAATTAGTGAACACTGCTCCTCCTCTTCAGCCCTTACATCTTGATGTTGACCATGAGATCTTATCTTGCCTGGTACTTATATTTGAGAAAGACCAAAGCTCTCACAAATGTCAGCAGATTGATAGAAAGATAAACAACAGTGACTGATTTAGCCTACCTGTACTAGAGAGCATAAGTGGACAGCTATCAGCTGAACAAGTGAAGGTAAAAAGTCATAACAATTTTTAAATCTTGTCTTGCTCGAATAAGTTAGGTTGTTTTTTAAATATCTAACAGGGAAATTATATATGTTAGTTAGTGTTCACAATCCAGTGCATTAGAAATTAATTTAGTTAATTTCCACTTCAGGAATCCAGAAGAGCATATGCTATCTTGAAAGAACATCACTACTCGTGTGGTGTGGTCATGACAAGAGAAAAGAGAAATGGTTTCCATCATGTGTCACAAAAACCCACAAAAACACTGGAGATGTAGCATCTGTACAGTATACCAACTCCTGACTTCAAAACTGTTATGATTTGTGAATACATAGAAATAAATTATCATCATTAGAAAAAATAAGATTTTTAGAAACATACATTTATGAATTATATCATTTTATAAATGGCAAATGCTACAAGCATTTCTTAAAAGTTGTACAAGTTGTATAAAAGTTGTATATATCTGTGTATCTTCTATTCTAAGGTAATTTTAATGTAAAAATCTACATATTGCTAATGGGAGATCCCATCTTTCAATGTTCGTGTAACAGTAACAATAAAGATCTATCTGTCTGTCTGTCTGTCTATAGCTCAGTGTCTCTTATATAAATGCCCGTCAAGTGGTAACCCAATAAAGCCAAAGCAAAGCAAACCAAAACCCTCAAATTCTCACTTAAGACTGGCTTCAAAAACGGGTTACGTTTACAGTCCTTCATGTTGTTTAGATTAGGGAAAAAATGATGGAGTATGCTGATATTTCCCACGCGTGGGACTAATAAAGGTTATCTTATCTTATATTTTCATTATTATTCATCACTTGGTCACTCTGACTTACAGGGACATATAGCTAGTAGCTGATGATCTATCTGACATTTCATATAGTTTGCAGTATATAACAGATGGTCCAAAAAGTCTGTAGAAATGCAATGCTTGACTGTATTATTTGTTATATAGTATTTCAGTATCATACAAAACAAATTAGCAGGTATCTGTGTTTTTGCAATATATCCATGTATGCATCTTTCTATTTAGGGTTTTCCGTTTTAGCTGATAACTTTAGCTGCCTCTCATCCAAAGATAATATCATGGTACAGAAAGATGGCCAGAAAGCTAAAGTTGAAGCTTCAAACCAGTGAGTCCACAGATCAGTGGGTGATATTGTGGTGGCTACACTCATCTTATACCAGTTTAAGTAAAATTATAAAATAAATTACTTGTGCCCTGGAAGGTTAAATGTCCTTTTATAAATAGCAAAATATATCAGTCATGAGATTTGTTAGGGTTATTTTACAAATATGCCTACATTGTACTGTATTATTTGAGGAACCACTTCTGAAATGTGTGAACTGCACATAATGAAGAGCAACAGAATGCATTAAAATTCAACAATGTAATGCCTCATTTCGTCACGTTGCTTTGTTAGTCCACTTTAATGCTCTCCAAAAGGAAAGGCATGATAGAGATTTCAGCCATTTAAGAGAGCCATTGTATGAGTCCTTTTCATCACTGTTCTCATTCTGTCACAACAAAACTTTTAAATCTTTATGCTTACAATCTTTGGAACCTATGAAGCTATTCATAGCTATCAAGGTTTTCCTTGTATGACGAATACCATATTTTAACCATCAGCAGCCCAACACGATTTCTTTCACTAACCCCAGAAGTAAATTTTTTACCCTCTCATAAGAAAAAAGAAATGATAATTTTGACCTTATTTTTTCTCTCCCTAGGCAAAAGGCTGGCCTTGATGTTCTTAGAATAATAGGCTTGTCCCCTGAGCTGGAATGCAATCTCCTTTCAATACAACATTTAAGATTTTTTTTCCTTAAACATTCAGATAATTTTGACAAGCATTAATCTAGCTTTGAACTTGGTTTGAAGTTTTCTGTAATTGATTTCTGTGGGCAAGTAATGAACTTGCCTACAGACAACTTTCCAGAGAGAGGGTCACCCAATACAAACCAAAAATAAATAATCTTCATGTATAACCATCTTTCTACGATTGCACAGTGTGGTTGTTAGTTAAAGTGAGTTATCTAGATTCACTCTTACATGGATGCCATGGGTGACATATTGCACTATTTTGAAATTACAATAGAGAATATTTGTATGTGTTCAATTGTGCATAGAAGCTTTGTGTTATAGGTAATGGCCTCTGAGCTGTTGTAAAGCTGGATAATTATGATGCACTTTTTGAATGAATTTTAATTTGTTAATGGATAAAGGCTCTCAATCACCTGTAAATGACTTATAATGAAGTTTAGAACAAAAGTGCTTTAGTGCCTGCCAGAGTAATTAGTGTTGCTTAAAATGAAATATAAGTCCAAAGGCTTTAATATACCTTTTAAAACCTCCATCAGATGTTCAAGGCCGCTAACCTATCTCAGTACCAGTACAGTAGTTTGAAATGACTGGAATGTGATAACATTATGTTCACCTATCTCATTTATTAAATACACATAGACAGGAAAGATGTAATAACATTGGTGAGGTGACTCTTGAAATTTTATTTGAGCAAGCATATGTACCAACACCTCCTCGTGCTGGTTGTACTGACAACCAGTTACAACTTCCGTTCAACTAACAGAGACCAAAACTAAACATGTTTCCTCCAGCAGGGCCATAGCAGGGCCATAGCCAGGCTTTAGAAATTGATGAGGTCCAGAATTTTTTCTCTTAATGTATATTTAAGGTGTAGTACCTGTGCTCCAGTGACCAGCAGAAAAAGGCTACACTTCTGAAGAGACTAGGTCCTAAAGTTGCAATGCAATAAAAACCAGAATTTTATGTTTTCCTTCTTTTGCAGGAGCAACTGTGTACACAGAAATATGGAGAATGTGTTGCCTGTATAAAGCAATGAAATACAACAAAATAACAAACAGCAAAATAAAGAAAATTTTGAATTATCTTTGTACCTGAAATCAAAACAGCACCAGTGAGCATTCTTCACAACTCATACCTCAACCTAACCCCTGAAACACTCCCCAGCAAGAGAGACTGTAGGGTGTGTTATAACTTCATTGAATTCCCATACAGTCTGTTCGCAGTAAAGGCCATTTAGAGCATCGCTTTTACTGTCTTTTTTTTTTAATGACTAAGATCCAGGTGAATGCTATTTTAATTATTTGGCTGTTGGTCAAAGAACGTAGTAGAAGAAGCAGCTGGGGACGAAGGGGAAAACTAGCCCATCACTGGTGATAGAAAACATTCCCAAATTGGTAGAGCAAGAAGACAAATTCCTGGCTTGTAGCTTATCTTCATATTATCAAACCAGCTCTTTTAAGCATGCCAGTACATATTGTACTTTCATACATACAGATGTTAGGACTTTTACTGGTTTCACTCAAGCACAGCTGTGTGTTCATGGTTCTTTTCAAGTTTAGGAATGCTAGAGGGGTGAGTAACTATAGTTGAATATGGGCATTTGGACTCATTAGATATAGTTTTGGTTATAATTGTAATAATTATGTACTGTGTGTTGACATTCCTATATATAACAGCATAAATTTCAAAAATATGCCTGGCTGAACTGATTAATCTCTTCCAGGACTGCCTCACCTGAATGCATTAAAGTACTGTATGTTTTTAACCAGATGGCAGTTTAAGAAAAAAAAAGGATTTTTTATTGCATATATTGAATTACATTTTCCTGTTTTGCGCTTAAAATAACACTTATACAGCCTACCATCATTTTACATCATCATTTTACAGTTCTTAAGAATTGAAAATAAAAGTTCACTGGGGAAATTAAATATTGCATTGATAATAAAATTAAAGTTTATGGTATTTTACAGAGATGAACTAATTAAATAGAAATCCAAGCAATTGTTCTCTGATTTCTGTACAATATTTAAGAGAAATTCTTGGGTGGATTTCAGTGGTGACTTCAAAAGTTACACATCTGAACAAATTTGTCTCGTAAAGAGCTTTTGACATTTCTGGTATTTCTCGTACCATGACGACTCAAGAAAAGACATGCCACTGTGGTTCATACCGTCAGAAATGGTGACAGTTTGTTTTCATGGCATATTTTGTCTTCCTTCAGTAATTTTCTTTAGTCCTTTAAAAAAGTAACAGCAAAAACAGACAACAGCGAATAGCCTGGGAATATGCATGCGAGCGCAGCGCACGTGGCTCGTCACTGTGTGAGTTATGGAGGTAGATTATCTGTGTGCTCCGTGCATGTTTGCATCAGTGACCATGTGATGGATAAGTCTCGTTAAACTTTGATTGTACTGGATGCCTGCCTGGCAGGGACACGATAAGAGTGCAGATGTGCTACTTGTTATTATTATGTGTGATTCTGTGCAGGTATCTGTGTTTGTGTGTGAAAGTAACCCTCGTGTCATGCATTGACTGGATAACAGATGTGTGAACAACACAAACAGGCACTTCAAAGGATCTGTGGAAGTCAATGAATCAGTCAGTGTTTGTGTAGCACAGCCTAGTAAAGCATTTCTGATTTTTCAAAGGAATAGAATAGAATAGAATAGAATAGAATAGAATAGAGGCATTATTACCATGATTTGTGACTTCCTAAGTGAGATGTAGCATCAAAAACAATATCACAGGCTACACCCTTTCCCCTGTGAAAAGCTCTGCTTGTCTCCACAGATATTTGAGTTCTTGCTGCTCAGTTTATTTGATGTGCACACTGACAGTATTTGCTGTGCTATGCTAGGGTTTGTTCAGAATTTTCACATTTGTTTTCCGCTTCACACAGATGAGTCTAGGTAAGGGTTGATTGCCTTCTCCATCTGATGCCAGTGAAAGAGTTCATTTCTCTGATATATTATTTCTGCTTTGAACTTCCATTTTGTATTCTCTGACCAGGAAAAGTGTGTGCAGAGTACCAAGATAACACTGAATTATCAGCTATGAGAATTTTTTGACATATTTGTCTGATTTATTGGTGTATTGAATGACATGCCAATTATGTGGACGTAAGACTGAAATTAAATGAAATAATTTTGTAAACCAATATTATTGTGGACAACATGAAGGACAACTTCACTTTGTATGACTTCTTTTTGGTAAATCGCTGAAGACGAAATGAAAAAAAAAATCATTGAGAGCAGAATGTGGTTGGCACAGGTGAAGGTGTATGTGGAGGTCAGCTTCTGCCAGAGCAGAGCTGCATCTCTAGGGATATTAAAAGTTGTCTAATTATCATATTGTGTCTTTGTTGCTATCTTGTTAATGCAAGCCATTTGCAAGCCATTCAGGAATTAGTTGCGTTTGTTCAGAGTTGGAAGACATGTCTTCACTATGAAGACTATAGAGTGCTACATATGTTTAACCAGGGCAAACACTGGCTCATTTGAATAATTAGGCAAGTAATTTAAGTAATTTATACATTTTCTAACATCAACTCTGAGGGATTGTTGCAGTCCTTCAGAGTTGATGTAAGTCAGGTGGTGTAAGGCAGACCTTACATCTACTGTGGGAGTTGTGTAGCTGTGTAAGATTTTTTTTTTGGTAGTGATTTACTTTGGCGATCAATGCATGTGATTATAATCATTTAACAATTTGTAACTGTAATTGAAATACAACTTTGCACCATTTTGTTGTGACAAAAAATTAGAACTAGCAAATTAAGGTTTACTTAATGATTGAAGTCTTACTGTGCTAAACATGTCTCACACCGTGGATGATGCACCGGACCAATGAGAGAAAGTAACTACAGCTGTAAGTAGGGATGAGAATGGAGAATCTATTCCTAGTTTTAGAATTCCTTGGAATTGTTAGTCTACTTGCTAGTGGTGTGCAATACTGCAAATTTTGGCATCGATCTGATACTAAATAAATACAGGACGATACCAATACTTATAACTTATGGCAGCTGGATACTGTAGTGGTAAGACTACACACCTTCGGAGCGGGAGTCACAAGTTCGATTCCCACCCGGTATCCAGTAAGGGTCCAGGCTAGACCCCTCATGCTAAAAACAAAGCCCTGGAATGGCGCGGCTATGTCTGCAGCCTGTCCGCAGCTCGGACACAAGAGTTTCACTACATGTTGTACTCTGTATAATTGTGTATGTGACAAATAAAGGTTGTTTGTTTTAAAGGCAGCTTATTTAGGGAAGAGCAATGTGTGATGATGTATGAGATGACTCATCATGAAATTGCAAATTCTGATTTTAACGACCACTAAATCACTGTGATTTTTAATTTCCACAATAATTAGTTAACACAACAAAAGACACCCTTCAGCTTTTCAAGTATTTTGAAGCAGTTTTTTGCAAAATGGGGGGGGGGTGAGACCTTGAATGTAAATGTAAATGTAATGTTTAAATATGCTATATTATATATATAAAATAGACATGACAGTCAACACAAAAAGATTCAAATATTTTTCATAGTGCATGTTTGAATAATTTATTTAAAACAATTCAGTGGGCTTCATGCTGAACTTAGAGGCTAGAAACAAAGTATGGATCCTATCACCATAGTATTGATCCAATGCCAATACCAGCGTTGGTATAGATTAGGGGTGGGTTTTAATAATCGATTCATCGATTAAAATCGATTCTGGCTTGGATAACGTGAAATCGATTCATTAAAATCCTGAATCGATTTTTTAATATAAATTTATTTTGCCCGAAACGCCAGAATATCAGGTGAAACCTCACAAAATTTCAACAACCACCAAACAGCTAAGACAGTAAATGAGAGCAGGTACACGGATTCTGCACAAGGAGGTAAACACACAGCGCGGACCCGCGGATCAGAATCAGTGAGATGTCGCCTTTCTCACCCGACGGGCGCTGCAGCTTTAAGCGGCTGCGCGCGCTCCGCGGACGGCAATCACTTTCTGGCACAACAACTGCACGGACACGGTCGGGGCTGAAAGCCGACAACTCGCTGATTCTGATGTTTCGGCGGGTCCGCGCTTTGTGTTCACGCCCTTTTTGCGCTGATTCTAAAGCTGTTAGTTTGATCTCTCTCCAAACAAAACTGACCGAACCAGCAGCAAAAGAAGATCCAAACTACGCTTCACATAAACATCGTCATGAAATCACTCTGACTTTTACTGTTTTGCTTCCACCATGATAAAATCACACTTCATGCACAGCTCTCTCTCTCTCTCTCTCTCTCTCTCTCTGTACTTCAAGAACAGTTTCCCGTCTAAAAATCTGTTTTCTGCATTATTCGCTTGCTTGTTATGCACAAGTCTACCGTTGTTTACAGCCTGTCGGCCGCTGTTTTTTTTTTTTTTCGTTTTACATACTTCCGAAAAGAAAACCTAATTTCTGCCGTTCAATACTGAACAAATTTAAACTTTTTAAAATTATGTAAAATGCAAAAGCTTAGTTGTGTCTCTAATAAAACCGCTGTAACGTCAGAGGTAACGTTCATATGTTGATTAATGGTTTTCTTTCGTTTTTGATGTACAGAATATTTTTATAAAATCCCAGGCCAGGAAAACCACCTTCATGTTTTTCTGTGTTTTATCTTCAGCTACTTTGACACAAAGGCATCTGCTGTGACGCTCACACCTTTGATAAAGTTTTTCGTGTGTCAGCTTCCTTTTTATAGATACAAAAATGTGTAAATGTACTGATCTGAATTATAATATTTCTGACTGTCAAAATTTCCCAGATTCAAATCGAATTTAATTGAATCGAATCGTGGATCAAATCGATTCGGGACCTTGTGAATCGGAAACAAATGATTCTAGAAATCAGTGACGATACCCTAGTATATCAGTGACAGCCCTAGTATCGATACTGTCGATATCTGCATGCTTGCCTATCCATCCTGCTTATGGATTCTTGCACATGCGCTACAATCAGCTGATTTCATTTGTCGGAGGAGGAAAACAGTACCGCATTTTACAGCGTTGAAATGTACATAACTTTTATTTTTATGGAACAAAAGGACGAGGCCATGATGTGCAAACTGCATCCAGGACAGAAACCACTGCATTATGTTGCTAACACAACTTCAACTCTTTGCAAGCTCCTGAACAGCCAGCATGCTAACACTAAGTTAGGCAGCAACCCAGACTCACGCTAAAGCTGAGTGACAGCCCAGGACCGAGGTCAGGTGAGCTGAGGTGAAGCTTCATCAGGTAACAAACTGAGCAGTCAGGCTGCAGCCTCCGCTTCTATCTGTTTTTTTTTTGTTTTTTTTAATTTATTTTTTCTATTTATATATCTATATATCTAAATTGTAGAGTAAGGCGCTACAATAATAGAATCTTGTTCATGTTTCTAAATCACCGTGGAGATCTCTTTAAAGTCTCTTTGTGCTGGTTTTCCTTTGGTTTGTGCTCATACCTAAATTTGAGAAAGATCATCTGTGTGTCCTCATTAGGTTAGAGATTTGTGTTGGTATGTGGGCCTGTAGCTCCGGGTTTATATTGTTAAATGGTAATTATGAGACTTCCTCTTGGGAGTAATTAAGTAATGTACTGCATTACTTTTAAGAAAAGTGCTTTGTTACTTTTTTTCTCAGTAAATGGCCCATGTGATGTACTGAGAAAATGTAATCTGTATGGATGTCTTTGATATGCTGTCTAGAGATGGTGTGGGCTTTCAAAATGTAGCAAATGAGAATGATAAGGAAATGAATCAATAAGTGATATCGATAATGGAATAGGAATCGCTAAATTCTTATCAATTCCCAACCCTAGCTCTAAGTATAATTTAATGTTCTAATTCACAGTGAGTATATCAGTAAGAATATGTTTCATGCTGGAGTATTATATTTCTCCTCAGATGCCGCTCAGATGTAAATATATTACATTTAAATCTTTTATATCCAACTTTTGTTACTTCGGCTACTCACAATATTAATAAGAAATAAATTAAACAAAAAGATTATGTGTGATTACGGGTTAAGATAAGATTTTTTTTTTATTAAGCTGATTGGTAAATTCACATTGTGTTCGACATTTATGGTGTTTGTTAATTTCCTTCTTTTGCCTTGTTCTCACTTCCTGTTAATTTTGATAGTTAACTTTTGGGTCTTACTTTTTTTACTTCCTGTTTTTGTTCTTTTCCTGCCTTTCTGATTGCTATTTCTCATTAGTTTTCCCAGTTTTCTCTCATTTAGTTTCCTGTCTCTGTCTCAGTCTTTTGTCTTCTGTTTTCTCACATCTTCTCTGTTTCTTGCTTCTTACTTTATTCCTCTTCTGTTTGAACCACATTACTGGATTTTTGTCATTTCCTGAACTGTCAGTTTATTACAGCTCCCTTTGATTTGCTCCAACCGTTTTTGCCATTTGTGACAATGTCCTGCATTCAGGTCATCACTTTCATAAAAAATATGTCAACACGTATCTCGGATCCAAGTTTCATAAACATTTGTGATAGAATCTGTCCTATCTGAAAGACAGTGTGATGAAAGGAAGATAGATTTTAAAACTGTTGTTTTTAGCACAAAGCAGAATCCTTACCTTCCCACACACAAAAAGGGAAATAAAAAAAAAAGTTACAGTCTGTGCATTACTGAAAATTATTGCCTGTCTTGTGATGGGAGCACATTAGAACTACATATGACACAAAGTTTTATGAGTATATCTTGGAGAGCTGTGTGCTGTCATTCTGTCTAAATCTATATAAACATATTCCAAAGCATTCAAGACCACTCATGTGGTAGTTCCAGCTGCAATAGGTGTCCCAGAACGTTTTACTACAATAACACCCCAAATCCCCTGAACAACAAACCACTACACTATTATGGGCGGTAAAAAATCTGCTTAGGCCTGCCACTGGAGAAAACACACAAAAACTAATCAGGAAATATTATACAGCTCATAAAATAGTTAATTTTACTGATACATTGATGGCTTTTTGTACCACAGCCCGTGCCTTGGCACAAAGCTTTCATTAAATATCCTTTTGAATAGTTACACAATTTTCTTCCCTTTTCAATACAGCACATCAGAAGGGAAATGGCCTGTAAAAGTGTGACAAAGAGCACATAATGATAAAAAATAGAAAGAAGAAAACTAAATGGAATAAAAGTGCTGAGCAGTAAGAAGCGCTAAGGAGAGTTTTTCTGCGCACAGGGGACATCTGCAGGGTTAAAGAAACAATAGAGTTTAGATGGAGAAGGAAAGCAACAGTGAGACACTCAAATGGGAGAAAGGGTAATGGATAAAATGTTGTATTGCATCAGTGTGGTGTCACCTATAGTAAAAACAGCGCAGTGAGATTCAATGAGATTCTTTTAAATGATAGGTTGCCCAGTGCTACTCTTAGATATTTGTATGGTATGCTAGCTAAGCAAGTAGCTTGCTAGGCCCACATGCAAGCAGTTAAAAAATTACCTTTTTTTTTTTTTCTTTTTTTTTGTCAAGCCCTCTATAACTGTGAGAGGATTATTGAATCAAAGAACAGAAATGAATTTCTGTCTCACTTTCACTTGTGGAAAAGATAAACCATGCAATATGCAGAGCTTATTGTTAAGTTAGACTCAATACTATTGTTTTAGACGCTTACAGAAAATTTCTTAAAATTAATGAAATGAATTTGATCTTTAATTTATCATCCAAATACATATACTGTCTTTTGTCTCTCCTTGACACATGTTTTCTCTGTGTGGTAATCCTGTAGTTAGTCATGCTTACAAGTTCCTTTATATTTAAAAGAAACATATGACTCATGAACTCTAAACTATTTACTGTAATCCATAAGCTTAATATTGCTAATCATGTCTGATCTTATCTATTAGGTGACTGTGCATTAGGTGACTCATGCCAAGATAGATAAACAGCATAATTAGATTTTTTTTTCCTTCTCTCACGCTCTGCAGCCATTTGCTTTAACCAAACTTCAGACAACAAGGACAACAGTACAAAAATGCAGTAGAATATCGGGCACGAACATTGTAAACATGTACTTCCCGTCTCAGTTGTTTTAACTTAACCGATCAAGTCAGATGAATCCACAAGCTGCAGCAATGTAACCAGGAGAGAGAAATGAAATGCCAAATTTGTGGCACACATGGATTTACAGATAGCCTCTATGATCATGAACTCAAATGGATTAGAAAAGTAGAATGTTCTAGTGTCAATATAATATATGTACTGTATATATTGTTTGAATATAAAGGTATTTCTCAGGGTATAAGTGCTCAATAGTTACAACAATCCACCAGTGCTATGTCAAATGGCAGTTTTGGCAGCATTGTTTCATTTAAAGTGGAAAAGAGAGGACAGGCAGTTTTGAGATCATTTTAACCGGGCATTGGGCAAATTACACTGGGGCCCTGCACTGACATACACACACATGCATGAGCACACTGTAAGAGACAGTTCCATCTACAGTTTCTTCCAACTCGTTTCAACTTTGTAACAAGAAAAGATTCAGCTTGCCCTGTTCTGTGGCTGAGTTACAATTAACCCAACAACCCACAACCAACACATGCCACATGTGCACGCGGCGTTCTGCACTCGTGCTGAATCTTGAACCTAAACTTAAACCTTCAACTTCTTTACCTTTAAAACCAAAAATCAAGTTTTCAGGGACATCCCCAAAAATACAATAATACAAGTGAACAAAGACACACATAAAGGGAAAATCTGTACATAATTGCACATACTCAAATATACTTTAACCACCTTTGAATGTGTAAAACCTGTGTAATCACTAGCGCTTTATACGATCTGCATTTTTACTTACATGATGAACAGGTCACCACAATTGGAGACTTCATCATTAGCACATCTATATTCACATCTATTTTCTCAAAAATATGGTCACTAGTTTTTGAAAAAGGACCCAAATACCAATATAAATAATTAAGACAAAACATGAGACGATATGAGTTCAGCTATAAGATACAACATCACTTAAAATGGTTGAAGACAGGAGATAAAGATAACTGGTTTATAATCCTTAATTTAAATCAAGTTTAAATTGAGTTTAATATGGCCTAAAACTACAGTTTAGCATAGATAGTGGTGTGAAATAGTACCTTTCCCAGAAATAGACCAGGTCAGCAAATGACTTTGATGTTGCACCTAGAACGCAGTTTTCAGTAGTGAAGCTTTGTTCAGTAGAGATTCTTTTAACTTGAAATTTGGCCAAATTTTCTACGAAGTTACTGTGGCTGACCTCCTGCCATATTCATCTGCTCCGTGGAGCTTAATGTGGCTTCTGCAGTATGTTGCATTTGATGAAATTAAGTATTTTCCTGAGTGTTTGCAGTCACATCTACCAACCTACTAAGAACATTAAGTATATAATACGATACCATGGTATTTTTGGACTCTGACCACTAGGTAAAAAGGATAAAATGTGTGCTGACCACACTGATAAAGAGATTAGCTCACTGCTTGGGTTTTTCATAAATTATACATACGTCATGTGTCTGACAAATTTGGTTGCAGAAAAATAATCAGAAAGAACATCTATAATCCAGTTTTTGATATCTCAAAAAAGACACGAGGTTATCATCAAACAGAGCAAGAATAACAAGCTCACTCATAATTACTGAGGGAGTTTGATCAATCTGATGAAGCATCTTGAGGAAATTATCATGTTTACCACATGGTAATTACCAAGTGGCTGTTTTGATGCTTATGTAAATTAATTTATTAAAAACTGATTAACAAAACTGATTGAACAACTAGACTCCAGCTTACATCCTTTAATCATACCCTTGATGAACTCTGAATCATTACATAACATCGCAGCTTCAGAGGACTCAGATAATGAAGCTCCCATAAGTGCGCCAACTTGTACTCTTTCAGTGAGCAAGCTGTGGCATTTAAGGAGTTATTTAAAAACTGCTGAAAAGTAACTGACATGCAAAAACTTATTTCGACATTAGAAGCAATGAGAAGCATATTAAAGCCTTACTCTGTCATAGCTCACCCACACGTTTTATCCCTAAAGATGCCACATTGGGCTTCCTTTTAAGACTGTGTGGGTACGTAAAGGCCCTGTCCCCATGTATGGACTTTATCCTTTCATCCACAGAAATATTTCAGTTTTATTTTATTGAAAAGAGACATTTTAAAAGAAAAAACCTTACAGGGTTAAGATGCAGTATTCAGAAATTCTGAATTACAGTATTTACATGTAGAGACTCAAAGGAGATACCACATTTCTTTTCTGACAAGGTCTTATCAATCACTGAATATCCTTTCCCACTCAGCTGAGCAACCAGTCACTATGTACATGTGATGTTATGTCAGCACGGACTTGGACAAAACACTGTTTTCTAATAAAATGCATTAGTGTGATGGTGACCACATATTAATACCCTTCCCCTTGTCTTTTATTCCTTTTTCTTTAACATTTTCATTAGGTCTGGTAGTTCAGAGACATTATTTGAAAATTCGGTAGAGCTCCAGCCAACTTCCACTTAATCAGCACTCTGTTTACCCATAAAACACCTGTGTGCGAGTGCAGGTTCCTCACAAAATATGAAGCTTATTGAATCATTAGTCATAAAATGCAGAGGGAAAGGACCATCTTCTTGATTTAATGTTTCAGGCTTGGTTTGTTGCATTTCATTACAAATTATTAGTACGGTTATTACTTTATTTAATACGATTGCCATTTTAATTTACAAAGCTTGTTTCAACCTTAGTGGGTGGGAGTTGTTCATGTTTCGGAGGTAGAAGATAATCGTTTTTTAAAACCAAAATTATGGTTACAGAGTTATTAAAGTCAAGGTAATTGGAAAAATGAAAGTCTTTTCGGGGGAAACGAATGAGACCACCTTGTTATAATGGATATTTGGATATTTGCTGTGTTGTCATGAGTCAGATGTACTTTTGGTGGCTAATATAAAAATAAACTGCTGCTAATGGATGCTTGAATACTTGCTTTTGACGTTGTTTCCTCCTGACTTTAAGTAGACCTTTTATGCTATTTAGACTTGTTTTTCCTTTTCTTTTTGATAGAGCTGAGAGTTGTTTGTGTGTGTGTGTGTGTGTGGGAGTGTGTCAGTAATTTTAGGATTAGAATCCAATCTGTTTCTTTCCACAAGCCCAATGGCTGATGGGAGGTCCCTGTTGCTGAGCTAAATACAATGATTGTTCAAGAAGATAAAATGACATGCTGTCTGAACCTCCCACTGATAATGTCCTAAAAACACCCTCTCTGCCTATCATTAAGTCCACTTCCCAGAGATTAACAGGGGTAAAACAGATGATTTCCCCCTGCAATCCTGTGCTAAATGTTAAACACACATTTTATTCTTTGTAGCGTGGTCTCTGAAAGTGACCGGTGTTATTCTTGTGAAAGCGATTGTGAGTGAATGCTGCACCCAAATATCCGACTGGTTGCATATTCATCATATTCATTCACTGAGTAGAGATTCAGTTTTGGGATTGGGACCTTTTGGTTAAAAATGTGGAAATATAAACCATCTCAGCTTCTCAGGCTGACAGCCCTCTCGCTCACAGCGGTGATCATCACGCTTCAGTTCAGCTCGCTGTTACTAACTACTTTTCATACCCTGTAAGCTGATTTTTGTTTCTTAAAGAAGGCCTAGCACAAAAATCTATGGGCAGTTTCCCACTGCTTTGAGGCGACATCTTGCTCTCCTGGCACAGGAAGAGCAAGAGTCTCTCTCTCTGTGTCTCTCTCAGCTGTGTTCATTTAGAGAGCAAGCAGCGAGGCTTCAGAGAGACGGAGAAGAAGTAAGAAACACTGTTTTTGCTTCAAACTTTCCTGGGTGAACATTATACATGTAAATGCACCACCACTGTCTTAATGTGTGGTGATTTTTGTCGCTGTTTTCAAAATGCGAATTCCTGAGTGAAATTTCAGTGATTCGCTTTTGATTACTGCCGAAGCAACCAAAGCCCAAAAGACGGCAGTCGGGGCAGCCCTAGGGACGATAAGATTGTGCTTTAAAGTATGTGTGGAAGTTGCAGTTAGAGTCTTACGCTATCCATCTAATCAGTATCATCCTCATCAGTCATAATAATTATCATCATCATCATCATCGTCATTGTCATAATGATTTTCATTATTATTCTAGTCGACTCTGGGATCACTATATGCACCAGCAGTGCAGTCATTATCATCTTCATCGTCTTCATTCTGTTCCATTTGCTTTGCATCTTCCACACACACGTTTCCTCCCACCCTGTTCCTATTCCCAGCTCACAAATCCTTTTATTAAATCAAATCCTGTGGCTCCTGGAAGCTGCAATACAACCAAGGAGTGGCTAAACCCCCAAAGGTCACAAAACTCTGTCCATCCCTGTTCACTGCCTGCTTGGTTGTTTGTCAGTGTGTATGCATGTGTGTGCGTGTACGTTAGCTGCACGCAAGCCAACTGAATTTCCCATGGCACCTACATACTACTTAGCCAGAGGGAAAATGTTGTGTGCATTTATGCTTGTGCAGGAAGAGGTTATAAGCTCAGGCCTATAACAGATTAAGGCTGCATGGTGCTATGGTTAGAGAAATGAGAGATACACTAAGATGCCATATGCCTAGCAGCCATGCTGAGTCTACTCTCACACAAGTGTGTAAACATAATGTCTTTAAGGTGCCCCATTTCACATGTGCGGTCATTTCTCTTTTCCCATCCAGCCTTTTTGAAGGATGCTTCTTCCTTGTTTGTTTTCATCTTCCTTTTTTTAATCCCTTGGCTCTTCTTTCTTCCCCTCTCCCGTCCCTTCCTTCCCTTCCTTCCTTTGCTTTTCATGTCTATTTCTTGCTCTCTTTTCTTTTCATCATTTTTTCCTTCAGCTCTCTGGCCTCAGGGCGGTGAGGGTGGCGGGTATCTTATTACTCTGTCTTATACACTAGTTCATCCAGCAGCAGACAAACACACACATGCACATTCTCTCACACAAACACACACACACTGTCCTGAGGCTTGAAGGCTGGTCGTCTTTGATTGAGACTAATGGTGAAATTACACAGACTGCTGTTCTAAACAATAGTCTTCACTCACACTTATCTGGGGCGATGGTACAAAAATTGGAGGCTGGTGAGGGGTTGTGTTGCGATCAGTAGTGCCAACGGTTGCTGGAGGAAATTGGTGCCGAGGAAGGGGGATGACATGCAAAACATGTTCCCTCCAACTGTGGTGCATCACTCAAATCGGTCTTCCCTTTCTTGAGGTCATACATACGTTTAGTTTAGTTTGTTAATCAAAACAACAGTCTGGAGTAGCTGCATGACATCGAACAAATTCCAGCCTCGTTACACATTTTTCTAAAATGCCACGTGTAAATAGGATGGCACGGTGCTGCAGTGGTTAGCACTGTCATCTCTAATGATTTACCAAGGTGTTTCCTGCTTCTCACCTCTCTGACTTTAACCTTTTTTTTAACTCAGCTAATCTACTTAACCAGGGCTATTTTTTGGTGATTGATTTTGTTGATTTGACTGATTGACTGAGACTGTAATCAAACCCCCAGCTCTCATCAGATTTTATATGAAATATTATGGAATTCTGATTGGTGCTCTGAGTCATTCATGTCCCATTTCCCCAGCACTTTAATCATTTATAGGAGCAGAGAGGGGAAAAAAAACAAAACAAAAAACTTTATTTAAAATTAACAAAACAGCTGCAACTTTGGCAGGGACGATGCACCACATCACTCAAAGTTAGAAGCTGAATGAGAAAAAAAGGGAAAAAAATGGATTTCAGGACCTTTAAAGTACATCACGGCCTGGCTCAGAGCCATAGTGCTGAATTGCTGGTCCCCCGTGAGCCGGAGTTCAAACTCAGATGCTCACGCTGTGGGATCTTCTAACTATTCGGTAAATCCTGGTTCAAGAATAAAGGTGACTGGGTTTTTGCACTCATGGGCTCTGAGCTCTGCAGTGCCCTGCCAGAGGATATGAAGCTCACAGAATCAGTAACATTTTTTAAATGACCTTTCAAAATCCATCTTAAAAAATGACACCCTTGGTTGCTTGTTGAAATGCCCAAAAGCAAATCTAATAAATTTATATTTGACTGAGCAGGTAAATACTGACTGTGAGCACAAAGAACAGACAAATATACGTGTAAGAAACAATGGTATTCATCCAGTTTCTTTTTTGTTTCATCAAGGATTGTACATATCCTTATCTTAACTTTTGCTTCCTGTAAGTACTGTCCATACTGGCTTAGCATGATGTTAAGGAGAATGCACACAGTCCACAGTCATCATTCTGTACAGAAATACTTACCCCGTCTGTATATATATACCACATTTCATTTGATGCTTCAATGGTCTAGGCCCGTCAAAATAAATTAGATATATTGAAAATGTGACCTTATCCCTTGTGCAGGTAGTTTTTGTTCTCATACTCAACTGAATTTCAAGCATGGAGCCGAAAGAAAACATTATATTACTAATAGCAGTAATCGATGAAGTGGTTTGGCTGTGTTCGACCAATGAGAGGCTCTGGGGAAGAGCCCAGTGAGACTGACCTGGGTACACCTCAATATCTCTTTAAAATGGCGAAAGAATGTTGTCAGCGGTCTTGGCGTCTTTGCCACGATGAACTGGGTCCAGATAAGTGTTGATGGGTATTCCTAATGTTGTTTTGAATTACTACAATAGACATCAGCATATGCACATCATAGCTATTTAACAGAAACTATGTAACAGTGGTAACATGAAAGAAGAAAACAAAGAACAACAAAAGAGGGAGAGAAGAAAAGAGAAGAACAGATAGACAAGCATTTTCACCTGGCTCAATGCCCTGTACACCTGTGTGTGTGTGTGTGTGTGTGTGTGTGTGTTACAGTGAAGCAGGAGGGGATGTGATCCATCCAATAGACACTCTCAAACATTTTTTTTAGTTTCCCACAAAGACTTCCTCTCCCTTCCTCTCGGTCCTTGTTTTGCTGTCATGATTTCAGTCTTCACTGTGTGTTTACTTACCAACTGGAAAACACACACACACATACTCATATATATACACAGAGGCATGGTGTTTTGTGTGTTTACTCCCTGCCCTTCTCTCAGAGGGAGACGTGCAGACTGAGAGTTTGTGTGTTTGTGTGTGTGTGTGTGTGTGTTCAGTGGGTGGGCGATAGACAGATGAAAAAGAGAGGTGACAAAAAAGAGGGAGAGAAAGAGAGAGACGTGTCAGGGAAAAGAAAGCATCACGGAGTGTGAAGACGGCAAGAACAATGATGCGGTTTGTGGCTATGTTTAACTCTGTGTGTGTGTGTGTGTGTGTGTGTGTGTGTGTGTGTGTGTGTTTGAGAGTCCGTTTTTTCTTCCCAAGTAGGCATGGCAGTAAATACTGTTCTGCCCCTTCGCCTGACAGTCTCTCTCCTTCTCTCGCCCTCTCTTTTCTCCTTCTGTTTGACCACTTGTCTGACATTCTTGTAAATTCTTTGTCAGCTATAATTACAGCAACCCTGAATTAACAATGCAGTCTTTTATTAGAGCTACAATGGATTGAACGTCATTCACAGGATGCTGTGTAAAAACAAATACATTAAAATACATTATATAATATTTAGATTTAAATTAATATTTTAAAGACTCATTTGAAGCATCATATAACCAGTGAGATATGTATTTATATCAAAAATGAATGTATGGCCATGAAACTGAAAATAGTTAATTTAAATAATTTTCATCGTTGGTTAATTCAGCATTGAATAATCATATTCAACTTCATAGTTAATCATGTTTAATGTGACCAGCTTTGTGTGTCTCCAAATGGCCTGATCCTTCCAAATGTTTTAAGATGCAAATATAATCTAGAGTATAAACTTGCAAATGTTTTCTTGAATCCAGCTTTTGCCATTTGAATTAGCTTAAGCACTTGATTACAGCTGTTATGAATATTTGTTTCTTTTTTTTCAATACTTTATCATTTACAAATGAAACTACGAAATGAAATCGGGCGGCATCGCCTGCTTTGAACAGAGATCTCTCATCTCTATTTTAATTTTTCATTGCAAGCAGTTTGCCATCTTCTCTAGTATTGATTGAGACACCAGTTCTTGCTGGTAGAGTTTGAGTTTTCACCCCATGCAGTGACCATGCTGCTTCTGCCTTTGTCTCTCTCTCTCTCACTCACACACTCACACACACACACACACACACACACACACACACACACACACAAACACACATATGTGTTCTAGAGTTTCCACAGCAAAATGTTTAAGTGAAAGATTTGACCTGCATGTCGCCTTATTTTGGTTTTGGTCATTAACTAAAGGAAACCTATTCTAGCTTCATATTTTGATTCCTCGGCTCGAATAGAATAGCTTTGCATGACTCACCCATTCAGACCATTCACAGTCTGAACTTAGCCTATTACTTCCTCTACATTTAAGTGGAACGTCAGCATGACTGTGACTGGCTGCCCCTCATAAACAGAACATGTTTATGTTTATGGCATGTGTGCTCACAACAGGTGTGATGTACCTGAGATGATCATGTTAGGCATGTCCACTTTTGCTGACATCATACAGACGCAAAAGTGGAAAAAATACGTGTACATAGAATGACTTTATTATTCAATCTTAAGTGGTCATAAGTACACACTATGACATACTTGTGACTTATAAAACCCACGCACATGTAGCTTTGTGAATAAATGAATTCTCTAAAGAATACGTTGATAAATTTGCTATGTGAGATTTATGCTGCTACTTTGGAAGAATGACATTTCAGAGTGTATTAGCCAACACTTTGATACTGTGTTTTAGAGATCAAGCGAGGAGTGTGAGGAACAGGATGTGTCAGTAACGAGCAAATAGGACATTGAGACTAAGCCACTCTTCAAACAGTTTCAAGAGATAGAGACAAGAAACAGCTCTCACGGTGGTGAGTCCATCTTTCACTGGAAGGAGCAACAGTCAGACACCAGATATCTGTCTGTGGAAATATAGTGAATCATCAGAGTTTGTGCTTATGTGTTTCTGACTGCTGGAGTGATTTAGGTCATGATTTATGATGGCTGTATCATTGCATGAAATCTTGCTTTCACGCAGTTTCAATGCAAGTGTATCTAACCAGGTCTTTATTTTCAGGGTCCAGAAGTGACTGGGGTTCACTGTTGTCACAATCGAATTGAAAATGTATTAAAGTGCCTCGGGTGTCTCGCACACCACTCTGCTAAACAGAGATATGCTGCACATCTCCCTGGCTGGAGTGGATGCTAGGCTGTGAGTGTGTGTGTGTGCATGCGTAGGTCTTTTTGTGTGATTTTGTGTGTGTGTTTGCACATCCTTATGTCTTTGTTTAAAGAGTCTGTTTGTGTGCATGTATGTGTGTCTGTCTGTCTGCGTCTCCAGAGTTTTAAGTGCCTGTAAACCATCCTCCGTCTCAGTAGAATTGTAATGGGCTGTCAGTGGCTCAGCATCCCACGAGGTTTATGTGTGTATTATTATTATTTTCCTTCTGTGTATGAGAGTGACAGAGAAAGAGGAAGGCAAAGAAGGAGAGGGTTCTCTGTAGAGAAGTACACTGGCCACCCTGCAGAATGATCCTAATTGACAGTGATGGCCATTTCCTCGGGGACACAGAGCGAGAGACTCAGTGTGTGTGTGTGATTGAGTGTACTGTGTGCTGATTTGTATGTGTTTGCACTTTGCACTGTCTCAGTTGTTTAAAGTGTTTACTGTATGTAGGTTATGTCATGTTGTGTAAATATTTAATAGCAGTTTAAAGTATTCTTAATTACGTAATATAAATCGTCATCTTTTAAGTGCCATTAAAAACAGGAGGCAAATAGGAATCATTGTATGCCTGTAGACACTAATAGCATTTTCTGATAAGGATAATTCAAAAGTTTTTTTTCTTCGTATATAATTGTTTTATGGTTTTCATTTTTAGTCTTTGGTAATTTAGTTCTTTTATTCCCTCTTTAAAGCTGAAGTTCACTCACCCACCCACACACACTTATGTTTGTACTTCATCACTTTTGAGGACTATTAAATGGCTGCAGGAGTTTAGAAGTGATGGATGGCCTTTTTCTATGATTCAGAATTGAGAAAAACAATCTTGATGTGCATGTACTAGGACTGTCATAGAAACGCACTACATGGGGTTAAATCAAAGCATCTTTGCTTATTTGCTCCTAATCCCCAGGTTTATTTATAACCACATGCTTATATAAATGCATTTGATCCATTATAAGACCCAATTCCAGTGTTCTACTGCGACTCCATGGTTCAGTTAAACCTAATTCATAGCTTAAAAGTGAAACAAAACTAGACCCTTAGACAGCCCTTTGAAACACAGCAACTTATTCATTTTTTCAATGTCCTAGTTCTTAAACAAGAAGACAAAAGCATGCACAAAGAAAAGCCAAGCTTCAACCTGCTCTACTCAACTGCAAAGCTGCAAGATTAGTTATCTGGAAGCTGAAGAGAAAGTGAGAGAGAGAGAAAGGTTGTGATTGGAGAGAAATGACTGAGAGTAGATTACAAGCCACAGCGGGTGAAAAGCTGTTCACACCACTTCTGTCTTTCATCATTAATTCGGTGGAGGTGAAATCAATGCTGCTGTTTGTTTTCACCTGTGTAGTTCACTCTGCTTCTAGACTTTTTAAGAGTATGGCTACCTGTCTTAGGACATAATGATAAAAATGTAGTGTTGTGATGGCTCATTAAGAAGCCTCAGAATGTCCTGGGTTTGAGTGTTCATCAGCTGGCATCAGGCTAAGAATATCAAGCACAACTTGCTATAGAAAAAGCGCAGAGAAATAAAATGATTACCTCTGCATGAGCAAATCTTTTATGTGGCAACAAGGAAAAACACTGGAGAGAACTATTTATCTGTCCCAAAGTGGCCCTGTATTGTGTTTCTGACAACAGATTTACATTTGCTAATCTCTTTTAGGATCCTCGTCTTCACTCTCCTCTCTGTCATCCTGAATATCTTCACTGTAGCCATGATGTGCAACATGGTGTGTGGGCTACTTTCACGTTTAGTGCCAATTCCATTCTGTTTGCTTGTATGCTCATTTGTCATTGTTCCCTTACATCTACAAGAACTTTGTTGTTGTTGTTGTTTCCTATTCTTCAAAGTCGTGTTTTTTAAATCTGTTTTCATATATCCCCTTCTCTGTTCTGTCTCCAGTTGATTTTTTGTCTTGTTTGTTATATAGAGATGGATAGAGATGTGATATAAGATTGTGAATTCCTTGCCACCTGCATGAAAACACCTGCATGATCTGTAAATGTTCCTCCTATTGCGAAAGCTAATTGGAG
Organism: Oreochromis niloticus; assembly: GCF_001858045.2. Classification (NCBI taxonomy): domain Eukaryota; kingdom Metazoa; phylum Chordata; class Actinopteri; order Cichliformes; family Cichlidae; genus Oreochromis; species Oreochromis niloticus. The sequence goes on from NC_031965.2 coordinate 36,668,481, forward strand.
CTGTCACCCTGTGATTTCAGGCTTAATTTGTGCTTAAGAGCTTGATGTCTGTGCTTAATGTCTTACTCAGAACAACCACATCAGTCAAGCCACACATTTGTACGTCTATTATCGCCGAGGAATGTGTGCATCTTGAAATCCCGAAATACTTAAGTCACTCTGTAATGAGCAGGCCTGCTTTTCAGCACCGCGGACAGTGACACAGTCTGTAAAAGATGCTGTTTTGGAGTTTTACTAGGAAACTCCAAACTGTTTGTGTCACATTGATTCTTGAGTTTTAATGAGAATCTCTCTAATAAAATGTTTGCAAAGCAAACTGTACAAGTGCCTAGTTGTTATATTATTCCATATATGGCATGGTATTCAAACTCAAACTCTTTTCTTTATTATATAGATTCACAGCAGGAAGCAGATATGACTGTGAGGGCAATGCTATTCCACAGTTTTGGGGGCAGCCACAGAGAATGCCAAGTCTCCTCTGACTTTAAATCTAGAGCGGCAGACAAGCATCTGAACAGATTCTAACTGGAAGCTGAAGTTGGATATGTAGGAAGGAGCCAAACCATATAGGGCTTTGAGATAAATGGGAGGATCTTGTATTACTTCTCATAGACCAGTGAATTGGTGTGATGTGCACCTTTCTGTGCCCAAGATAAATAATTTTCTACTACTGATTGAGTGGAACACAAGCAAATTTAGTGTTGCATTATGTAACACTGACCATTTTAGAAGTCGCACGGAGAGGTCAAGCTCACGACGTGGTCATTTTGAGTCGCTTTTATTTTACTTATAGTTTACTTTGTCAGTGCATGCTGGGAAAGTCTACAGCAAGCTGGCATAAGAGGGAACCGAGAGACAATTAAAATGAAATGTAAATACTAATTTTATTATTTGGAACTTTGAAGTGAAGTTTGGATTAAAGGCTACATGACATGTCCAATCCACAATGTAAGTCATAAGAATAAATCATGTAATAATAAACAAGATATTCTATGTTCCTTTGTTGTTGGGCCAACTCACTGTCTTTTTCTGGGACCTGTGCCTTCAGCTCAGCACTGGTTTCAAATACTCTATATTAAAAACATTGGCATTCAAAAGGTGAATCAAAATACCTAATAAACGTGGGTTGTGAGTTGTCACTGCTCCTCCACAGCATCATATTATTTAAGTTATATATATGACACTTTTAATAACTAAGTGACATTCAAGTCTCAAGCTAAGTCCCGGGTTAGGTTAGGTTGATATAATTTCTCAGTTTCTAGAGATACATTTGCCACTATAAATATTTAATTCTTAAAACACAATTCAGCTTTGTTTAAAAGATTTCTTTAAAAAAAGTTAACAGGAATAAAGGATTTTTTTGATATACCATTTATCATGGTCGATTAAAATGAGATGGGCTTCTTCGGTGTTAATGTAATCATATATTTGTCTTGTATGTTCATACCTTAACATTGGCAGATAGCCATGTGATCTCAAATTGAAACCACACATTTACAATAAAGAAAATGATGTCGGAAGGCCTCGACAGACACATGCTTTGACTGACAGGTAATCCTCTGAAGTGCTGTGGAGAACAGGAAAAAGCTCAAGAGCACAAGGCACTCAGCCAAAGCAAGCAATGATTCAGTGCATGGAGTAAGCAAACCCATTGAAGAAAAGACAAACAAATGATTAGATAAAAGTGGCTCTCGTTATAAAATAGAATGTGTCACCAAATGAATGACTTGGCAAGTGATTAAAGATGAGCAACAACTTCTAACCTGGATCAAAATAATTCGTAGTGGATGGTCACACATAGATTATTGATTGTTCTTAAAATATGAATGCAGAAAACTGTTTTGAGAGTAGGTTTAATTTGGGTCATGACTTATAGAAGTTTGGTAGGAGAACCTGCACAAATGTGCAGTTTAAGCAAGCTGGATTTCATTCTTTGAATAAGTTGTTGGCTTTGTATTTAAATGTATTGCGTTGTTGCAGTCATAAATATGGATGAACTAGTTAGAGACTGTGCCTGTGTACACCAGCTGCTTTGGTATACTTTGCTCTGCGTGCGTGCATGTGTGTGTGTTTGAGTGCACTAGAGGGTGCCAGCTGTGCCAGCAGTTATAGTTTGCACTTGAGCTTTGTTGGATAAAACTGAACCCTGTTGTCCTCACATCCACTTAAATGTACACAAATTCATGTACGCTCCCACAAACAAGCATTCCTTGGCAAAACACACAAACAACACACACACACTGAGGGTTCCTCCATAATGACAGATACTCATCGCCCACAGCGGAGTGTCGGTCTGACGACTTGCCATTTCACATCACTCTGCAGAGATGAGTGGGACACAAACATAAAATTGCTCCAAACCATGCAGATGGAGAGGCAGATAGACCCACTGACATGGATGTAGATGTTTATAATAAAACAAGTTTCATGATTTGAGTGATGCTGATGCTATGACACAGCACATCTATTCTAGGCAGATACTGTGGGAATGGAGACATAGATCCCTGTAGTCTCTGTGAGGATGTCAAAGCTGGAGGCAAAAGCGGGATCATAGCATGCTGAAGATAGGAGTCAGCATCAGAAAAAAAGGATACTAAATACTGAGGGCGCTTTACCCTGTCAGCACCAGTCACATTGTAAATTCGCAGCACGGTCTCTCTGTTTGGCTTAAGGCTGCTAAATAAGCCCCCTTCTTCAGTGCCGGTTAGCCCGGGGTTAAGTGGGTTAAATTCTAAAATAGTCTTAACTCTGCAAGGTGGCTAATCTTGGATCACAGCAGGGTGAGCTAAGCTGAAGTGGACTTGAGTCTCGGTTATCCACTTTCAGATGTGCCAGGTAGACACAATAGTCAAGTGCTTTAATCTCCGTCAGCGGCGGACGGAACCTTTTTTGAGAATTCGGTGCTGTGAGAAGGCTTTAAGACGCGCCTCCATCCAACACTCAGTGAGTGATGAGCAATAAAATCAACTCCAAGCCAAAACGGACTAATGAGTGTAAACAAAGCCTGACCTTCTTCAAGCGCTGAGACATCTGATACGGTGGGTTAATTGGATACGTAACCTGGTTCTGGAAACGTAGTTAATCCATTCCCTGAAATAATTTCACACATACTGTAAGACTTGTTTTTCTCATTTCATCTCAAGCGTATATATTTAAAGATTATTTTTTAAAATGTAAACATACAGTATATATTAATATGTGATATTTGTTTTTGTTATAAAAAATAGGTTCACAATAAAAAAAATACTTTTAATTTATTTTTTAAAGTGAAAGTTCAGCAGTCATTTCAAGGTTCTGTATATTGTAAGGTAAAGACTCTACAAAGTGAGACAGCCCCAAGGATCAGGCAATCCCCTGTAAGCAGCACTTTGCTTTTTACAGGAGGAGACCTTACGCAGAACAAAGCTCAGGGAGGACCGGCCATCTGGTGCCAGCAGCTCGGGTGAGAGCGGAAAGAAAAGGGAGACAAACAACAAAAACAACAAAAGACAAACTTAGAGGAGAGCAGACAAAAGTAATGACAGCAGTTAATACACAACACACGGGGAGCGAAAAGAGGCGAGAGGCGAGAGGCGCAGTGCAATGTTTGAGGTCTCCCAGCTTGAGGCTAGATGAACATAACTAAGAGAAGGTTCAGGATCACCTGATCCAGCTATAACTATAAGCTTTATCAAAAAAAATAAAATAAAATTCAAGTCAAATCTTAAAAGTAGAGACGATGCCGCTATCCACAAATCAAGCTGGGAGCTAGTTACACAGGGGAGGAGCCTCATAGCTGATGGTTGCCTTCTATTATCTTCTATGTCTAAACTATTTGTGCAGAATATTGTCATATTGTCACTATCAGTGTCTATATCTTTTTAGTTTTAACTTTAGATATCTGCTGTGAGTCATCATTTTACAGAATGAACATAAGAACTTACTGTAGTGCATAAGTGATCTAAGGTCGTGTTTTATGTTTAGATGCCTCGAAAATACATTTTAAATCTCTTTTTTTCCCCATACTTTTAAAGTTGGTTTTTGAAACAGTGCCTGAATAGTTTGCCAGTGTCACATCTTAAAAGCCTTAAAGAATAATTATTGGGGTTGTAGGAAATTCAAATGTGTTTATGTGCATTTGTATTAGGTTATACAACATAATATATACACTGTTATGATGTTCATAGACATCTGCACTGGTTGCAGGTTAGATACAAATTAGAAGAACAGAAATTTATATTTATATTTAATTTATATTTAACTGCAGGTGCTTCACATTTTATATATAATATTTCTTAAGCAAATGTTGTGGTGTGATAAATAATCTTTATTGATGATTTCGATGGGATCGTCTGTGGCCCACTTGAAGTTTACTCGTTCTTTTAGGTATTTTAAACTTCAGTGAGAGGTTGAATGGCATGCAGTAACCCTTCTAAGTGTGCTTACCTTGGTTTACCGGGCTCCCCTCGGACTGATACAGTCAACACAGAGCCCTGAGGCTTCAGGGTAGATTAGGATGACCTACAAACACTAGATATTGCTCCTGAAATGCGCACAAACATGGCAAATACACACTCGGTAACCTCAAAGTGCTGATTAGCGTCAGTGTTGGAGTAATGAGAACAGGGCTTTGTGGAAAAAAATAATTAAAATGTGCTTCTAATTAGTGACAAGGATATGCTTGAAAATCATGGTTAGAGAGGATTATATTCTTATATACCTTCACCCTGAACAGAAGAGAGAAAAAGAAAAGGCATAATGAGCTAGAACTACTTGTGATATATTGTGACCTCATAACTCATTAGCTGGATGATGGGCAAAAAAAGAAGTCCACAAATGTTCTGGATTCCTTAACAGTCTGTGGCAAACCACATTTTGGGTTATTATGCTGTCTCTTTTTAAAATGTATTATTTAATAACACCGGAAGCACAATTGTTGAGTAAAATTAAGAGTAGAAGATGGTTTGACCTCTGATGAGCACTCATTTCAGGAATCGAGTGCACACGACTGATTTTTTTTTTCTTCTTTTAAGACTAATATCATTTTTACACATATTTAACCTGAAATAGCTATTACGAAAAATATCTACTTAAAAATATGTATATCCAAAAAAAGTTTATTTGGTTGATTTTGATTTCATTTATTTACTGAAACAGCATTTTTTGCTTTGTTTCTTCAGGGCAACATTATGCAGTTAGATCACTTTTCTTAGGGCAATGATGGTAAAACAGTGGGACTGATTATTTGAGATTTTTTTTTAGTGCATTCCTGCTCCAAAACACTTCAGTTTTTATCAGGCAGTTGCAGAATTTGATAACCAGCTTATCGTTTTGAGTCAGAAATGACCCAAAAAACAACCCAAAAATCACAGATATTCACCTGACAGATTAATCAGTGTCACATGATGCATTCAGACAAACAAAATCACCCGTGCATGGATGAGCACATGCACTTACACAAACATACACAGTTTTGATTAAAACCACCCCCAGCACCAAATAAATAAATAATACCAATGGCACAGCGGACTAAAGTTATGTGGATAAAATTTTGAGGCAGCGTGTGAGACTTAAATTGTTTTTCCCACTCGAACTCTGGACACTGTCTGGAGGATAAGGTCTGCGCTTTTATCGAAGTAGCCCTTTCTCAAATCTAGCAGATTCTCTCAGATATGTTCTCAATACTATAAATACAGCAGAAGCAGAACACGGGACACATGACGCCCACTCGCTTGCTGTGAATTCTCTGGCCAACATGAGGTCAGTCAGACATGACACGGTCTTTGTACTAAGGAGGTGACAGAGGAAAAAAAAGTTTGCGTTTAATGTCCAGTGTAACTGATGCGGTCATTCACATACAGCTCGGCTGGATAATGGCCTTATTTGTTTAAGGCTGCAGCGCATGTGGATAGTGCAGATTTCACTCCCACTCGCTCAGATGCTGCTAAGAGACCTTAACAAAGCAGATGAAATCCTGGCGTCTGGTATGGTCACCTCTTTGTGAGGAGGGAGATGACACTTTGAAGCCTGCAGCAACAAAATTCACCAACAGTGTGTTTTTCAACTTCTCAAGTCATCTTGTCATTTGTTTGTTCTTACACAGTCACAGCTGAAATAAGACAGAATAAAAGAAATGGATCATTTGAAACATGTTTTTGGATCATTTTGGCACTGACTGACTGGATTGGACCCAAACTGCAAACTAGAGGGACGAACTTTGCAAACTAGAGGAACAGCTAAAATTAAAATGAGGAAAATATTTTTCTTTGTTTGTTGCTAGGTGCTAGAAAGATAACATTTGTCTAGTTGTCTGGAGATAGGTGCCGTGGCACACAGAGGTAAATATGTTGTATTTCTTCTTATGAAAATGCAAGATAAAAAAATAACTTTGTATGCTGAACCCCACATTTTCCTCAGTAAAGGAACCAGTGAATAAATACTTTGTTCAGTCTCTACAATGCTGCATGTGCAACAACATTTTCTTGATTTGAATAGTCTTGCCACCTCTGTAAAGCAGCATAATTAATAGAACTAGGAATTGAACTATATAGAGAGGGTGCTTTACTGATAATGAATACCTCCCACTTTTCCACATTTCAAGTGTTGAAGAAGGAGTGTTGGTTTATCTACTGAGCTCAAGCATCTATAGGTCTGCTGCCAAGGTGTGGGTTTGTGACTGAACTATTCCTCCCCCCACCCCCCCTTCATTTACTCAAAAATAGAAAAGGGATAGAAAGAGAAAGGTGAGGGCGAGAAGGGAAATGTAGTGCGTTCCAAGTCAATTTCTCCTTCCTCAGATTGACTTCAAAGCAACACGACTAATCCTCTCACGCTTGCTCGTTAATAATCCGTTTAATAATCCGTTTAGCAGCTTTTCATGCTGTGCTGTTTGTTGGCATTATGGGGCTGTATAAAATGAGGAGAGGAGTCGTGGCGTTTCACTCAAAGGTGCTCTTTCCACCCCCACCCCTACTGCGCTTAATGACACACTTTTAGTTTTTTTAACAGCGACTGTGCACAACACAACATGGGGTCTCAGCTAAGCTATATATAACTGACTTATACCTGCAGTCACTGGGCAGGAAGATTTTACGATCAGTGCATAAATGTTAAAAGCTACACAAGTAGCAAACTTCCATACAAAGGATAATAGATAATCGAGATAATTGATTACATAGTTAAGCTATAACTAGTTAAGCTTAACCAGTCAGCTCCATTTCTCTGCTGTCTGACTGAGAACGTTGGTGGACCAAAACCAAATTTTGTAAACTTAGCCAAACTTTCACCCACACTGAAGGCCTACTCCATCTGACTTGGATGTCACCAGCTCATTTAATAACAATTAATCCCATACATCTCCTCAGTAGGTGCCCTCTTCTATCTTCTGGCTGGGTCAGTAAACCATTATCCTCCACTTGAACTTATTATTTAACAGAGACCAAGACAGAAATGACTAAGAGATCATTGAATGTTTTGACATCTCCCAATAATTTGTGAAAATCTGTTTTTGAAAGCCTAATGTTTGCATTTTGCACCTCTGTCATGAAAAAGTCTTTGGAGTAAAAGTGGAGTCTGTGGGCCAGCAGTGTGGGGTGCTATATCATCAGCTATTACCAGACTGCATTGCATAAAATTCTACTCACCAAAATAATACTTTTTGGATGGGCTGTTCAAAGTACAATTAGCCACGTAAGCCATATTATTTTAATTACTTGAAAATGTTTCGTTGGGCCCCAAAACCTTCATTGAGAACACCCACTTGGCAACTTTGATTAGTGAAGATAAAGCCAAGCAGAAATCTAGCAGTAGCAGTGGAAAGAAAAAAAACCCTCAAAAATTACCTGTATATATCAAAATGACTTTTTTTGTACCAGGCAATATATTTTAACATGGAAATCTATGGGGATTGATAACTTTTAGAGTAGCAAGTGGCCACGTGAGGAACTGCAGTTTTTTGGAACCTTCATATTGTCATCTTTTTTCAGCCCTGAAGGAGTGTGTGTGTGAAGTAGTGCACATAGCAACCGCAGTGGTGAATGTTGTTGACACTTTGTAACATCAAATAACCTGTGAAAATGAAGGTAAACATTGTGACAAATCAAAGTTAAGTTGAAAGATGGGTTTCAAACTTACAGCTCTATCATCACTCCAGCATCCAAATGTAGAATTTTGTTTCTTTTCCAACTTGGAACTCATCGCTTGTTACTTCCGTTCAGCAGGATAGAACGATCGCAGCTGACTGAGATGACAACTACAGTAGTAGGCAGAGGATGCTGCCTAGTTTATCAAACTGAGTACAACTGATGGCCTTTCACCGAAACAAGGTGCCTGATCTCACTATCGCTCCCTCATTGAATAACGGAGGTGGTGCAAGACTATTAAACAGTTTACATCAATTAATCATCAGGTACTTATCTGCAAAATAAAAACGTCAGTGTACTATGTTCAGTCAGTTGCTTATCCTGCGATGACCTCACAGAACTCACAAATAAAACAATAGCCTCAGTTTAAAGTTAGGGGTAGGATATGATTTTTTTTTTTTTAATGCATGTATACAAAATGTTTTGTCACTCAATACTCGTAATTTTGATTCATAGAGATGGTACTGGGAAGCTGATGTAGCGCCTTTTTTGAACATTCATATGTGAATAAACCCACATTCATTTGCTTTCTGGTCTTTTCTCACTTGAGCTGTCTCCCAGTTTTTCTTCCTTTTTCTGCTATTCTTTCCTCTGCTCTCCCTCTCCATTTATTTTTCTCACAGATGGAACTAAGCCAGCCTCAAGGTTTTGGACTGGAGTCCATATTTTCATAGAGTACGCTTTCAACTGCCATTCCCAGTGAGCCCAAACAAGTGGGTTGCCAGATCCATCATGGTTTTATCTCTCATTATCTGTGAGACTCCCGGCCCCCTCCACATAGCCTTCTGCAACTGCTGGAACTGAGTGTAGATGAGAGATGAAACGATTAACTCCCATTTTCTGTAATCAGCAGAGAGAACTTGACAGGAGAACCAGTGCAGAGAGAGAATATGGAAATATGTAGCTCGTCCTCCAAATTTCTGTTCTCTCGCTTTGCCCAAAGACCAAAAAACAAAGTCTACAGCCACACATGGTGAACCAGGAAGACAGATGGAAGGATGGATTATAATGTCTGTATAACACGTGGCTATCAGAAGTCTTCTGTTGCCATTTTAATTGGAATCCACATGATCCATGCAGCATCTTGATTTCCACTCTTAATTTACAGAGAAAAACACAAAATTATCTCCAGACAAAATGGACTTGCAATGGTGAGTTCATTAATGGATTAGATGGCAAGTACTTTGATAATAAATTCATATTTTTTGTGTTTTTTGCACTATGTGTAATTAATTGTAAACCTTTGGGGTGGGAGCTGCTCTTTTAGCTCTCTGTGTAAATTTATAATAATCATTTTATTATTTCTGTGATTGTAGTAGTTGAGTAATTAATTGATTTATCAAGAAAATGATCAATACCTTGTAATAGTGTAATAGATGTAATAGTTAACTATCGGCATGACAAAGTCCTATTTGTGGAAAAAATGAATAGTAATTGCCCAATTTGTTTTCATTTAAAATTCGTTTGCTTTAACAGCTTTCAAATTAATTAAGCCACATGCTGGAAGACTGCTACAGATTGTATAGATGAAACCGCTCGTCTCTTTTGCTGATGACTACAGGATATGTAGGGGAAAATAATATATTACCTGTCAAATTTATAAATTATGCTCAGTGGATTATCCTGTGGAAACTTTTCAGACTGCCCATTGAAATTGAATTCTGTTTATTATTCTGGGCTCTGCTTTAGAGAGAGGGTGAGAAGTTCAGCCATCTGAGAGGGGCTCAGAGTAGAGCTCGTACTCCTTTACACTGAAAGGAGCCAGTTGAGGTAGTTTGGGCATCTGACTAGGATGCCCCCCAGACGCATTCTGGGTGAGGAATTCTGTGCATGTCCTACCTGGAGGAGGCCGACCCAGGACAGGTTGGAGAGATTGTTTCCCACAGCTGCTCTGGGAACATCTCGACGTTTCCCCGGACAAGCTTAAGAAAATGGATAATGGCAAGTCTTTATTGATGTCGGAATTCAGACATAAACAAAAGCAAAGGAAAAAGAAAGTGCTTGTTTTTGTTTTGGTCTCTGCTGAGCATGGATCCAAGGCAGGTCTGTTTAATGAAATGGTTGATTTAGTGACAACTGGGAAGCAGGTTTGCGTTGAGTGATGGCGAGCAGAGGACATGCATTGTCTTTGACTGAAGTTCTGCAGTAGGGCCAGGCTATATTAAAACCTTGTCTGCTGAAATAGCAGTACTTCAGATATAAATTAAGTCGCTTAGGGGCTTGAAAACTCATTTACTGACTTTATGGTGTGTCTTCAAGGGAAATGATAGATTAGGTTGATGGCAGCAGTTGATTCTCCCGTTCAGTCACTTAGTAAGGTGTTGGCCCACCACATCCTGCAGAACCGTGTCAGTGAGACTCGGGTCAAGGACTTAGGATTGACTTGAAATTAAATATCTGCTTATTTTGATTTTGTTGCCATCAACATATAAAAAAGCTAAAACATAAATAAATAAATAAATAAAGTTTTTGATAGGTGAATTAAAATACTGGAAAAGATGTGCAAGGCAAAAAAAGTATTTTATAGCTAATTATGTTAAACATTAAGGTAATGAGGTACAAAAGAGTATCACACAGAAGCTAATGCTTCCAGATAGAGGGGAAGAGGAGCGATATAAAAGACCCAATAAGGCACAGGCTCTGCATGGGACCAACATACAGTCAAAGGTACCTCTGTGGTATACTTTTGAAGGAGCTTGCAAAGAGATTTGTGGACTGCTCTAAAGAAGTTGTAGCCGTTTGCTGTCAGCAGGGCGCAGTGTCAAAAGCAACTGATCTGTTGGCTAATTTTCATGTTTGTGCTCTTGTCCGTCCAATGAAAGGATCAAAGATGAAAGCAGCTGTTGTGACATGACAAGTTCCCTTTTGAAGCCTCAAGATGAGTATTTCGCTGTGGCCATCTTGGTTTTTGAAACCACGATTTGGCGAACAAGGTGCAAATTAGACTGTGAAATCATACGCTCATTGGCTAATGACTTTCAATTACAAGTCCACCAGACTTCTATAGGTCTGAAAATCTTCTCGCCCCCACAAGTATTCCCCCCTGGTGGCCATGAAAAAGAATGCAGGTTTAGGGCACCTGCAGGTTGGCTTCACTTTTCAGACCTGGAAGTTACATCCATCTTTAATACAATTCATGCGGAGCCCCTGCTGCAGAGAAGGACAAAGTTATCACAAAAACAATAGAAAATAGCACAGATCTCACAATATCCTTACATGGAAATTACCCCCAAAACACACAAATTCAAAAGACACGGACAGAATTCCAGAGATGTGCTATAAATTGTCCCTGTTTTTTTTTTTTGTTTGTTTGTTTTGTTTTGGGGTTTTTGCCTGTGTTAATTTCAGCTTTTTGTTAATTTCACGTGAAAGCACCACCTGCTCCAGTTACTGCTGTTATAACCAAACCTTTAGCTAAAGTTTACCCCTGAATTTTTTATTATTCTCTTACTCTCATAAATATGTTTCCATTTTAGACAAAAAGGAAATTCATTTTCAAGAATCTGTACAAACAAAAAGGCAAAACTTTGGTTAAGTAAGGAGTAAGTAAGGAAAAAGACACTGCTTTGGTTTGGGGCTAGGGTTAAGATTTTCTCTGTCAGCTGACATTTTGCTTTTAGCAAAAATAACTGGGATAACATGAGGCTTGAGCTGTGTGTTTGGGACCGACGGCAACTGCATTAGCAAGCTTTCCTCCAAGCACTTGGCTCTGTCTGAACAGCTGCTGCTTAAACTTTTACCGAATAAATGCAGTGACTGTGATATCCGTCCATTTTTTGTGCTAAATGGTGAAGTGAAGGCAAGATGCAAGAGAGACAAGAGGCTGAAGGTTTTAATACCTTCTGAATCCCAGTGCACCTTAATAGGACTTAATAAAGCCAAAGATCACAGACATTACCTCAGCTGAACTGTAAATCGAGCTCTGACGCTTAAACACACACAAACATCTGCACGGATCCAGTGTTTTGGCTTGAACTTCTCTACCCTTAAGTTAATTAAAGGATTTAGTAGGCTAATTAGTAGACTGTTAAATAGGGGACACATGGTCTTCCTATTGTGCTCCGAGGTTTGCGTCACCTGAGGTATCAAGACTAATCCCTTCTAACTGGAGCAATAGAGAGTAGGTTATAAACAATAGCTGGTATCACAGTTGGTAAGACAGTCTTAGATCCAGATGGTAAGTAGAGTAATCTCAGGAAGGGATTGACCAATTATTGGCTTTGGGAGGATAATGCTAAGCTTGTGTACTTAATGGAAAATTCATTGAAACAACCCTTTGAACTCTTTAACTAACTTAATTTGATTTATGGTTTGTTATGGAACTATAGTGAGAAAAGCTCTTCACCCATGTAGCAGTAACCTTTCAGGTGTGAAATGTAAAATATGAATGCATTAATTATACAAAAGCTGAACGTATGAAGACCATAGGTGAGAATACATGTTACAGATGGTATAGTTGTCAGTTCCAAAGTGTATCCTTTCGCAGCGAGTTTTATTTATATCACCTTTTAAGTTTACTCTTACTTCCAGATAAAGAGACACTGTGATGTTCTATACTATCTGATAAATTAGGTAATGAGCAGCCAGACCATCTTTGAGGACTCTGCAGTGGCATAAAATGAGACTTGAAATAGAAGACTCGGTCAGGTTATTCTGCCCCAAAAAGGCTCTGAGCGTAACCTTTCAGACCTCTCTGAAATACTGAGACCTCACCCAGCACAGGGTTCATTAAAAAACACAAAGGCCTCTCTATAGTGTGTGACAAATATCTTTACACTGGCCTTGCTGTGGGTAATGAACACCAATTATTTCTTCAGTAACCTGAAAAACAATTTGACCACAGGATGGATAATCTCTATGAACAGATGGCTGCATATGAATTTCCAGAATCTAAAGGAAGAGGATAAGATTTCAATTATCTGTTTGTAGTCCGTTTATAGCCCACATGCTCCTGGCGGATCATGTTTATGCAGGTTGAAAGAAGGTAAAGACTCTTTGGCAAGCAAAAAGGGATTACAGTTTCCCAAAATGCAATTTGACAAATACATTTGTTAGTAGATGAAGAAAAGGTGGGGGTGAAGGGAGCGCCATGCATCGCAAAGGCCATAGTCGCTCATATACTGTTTGATTATATTTGTGGACTGCCAATTGCGCTGAGTTCCTGTTGTGTTGAGCCTATCCATTTCTTCATTTAGTCCCAGGTTGAGGTCGCCCCCAAGAATAAGTGTGCAAACTAGGTGCTCAGAGAGTGCACTAAAAAATCTGTGGAAGAATGAGGGTTCATCAACATTTGGACCATATATACTTACAATACATAGCTTTTTGTTAAGTATTGATAATGTAATAATTAGGAATCTGCCCTCTGGATCTATAACTGTATCGAGTACTGTAAAATTAACAGTCTTGACCTGGATTTTGATGGCATCAGACTGCATAAAAGGATAATTATGTTCCCCTTATATACATGTTTATCATTCTCCATAGATAACAAAGCCATACATTTGTTATAAGAGTCTGTGTATAATGTTTGCAACTGTATTTATATTTAGGTTAGATAAATGCGTTAATGTGTTTCAGTTTCAGTTCGGTCTTGGCGTTATCTTTGCCTTTATATATTTCTTTCAGATTTTGGTCACTGAGGAGAAAGTGTGGGTTTCTCGGAACAGATGTTTGCTTGGATGCACATTGCTGATAAGATCAGTGAGACTAAACATAACCAGTAAATGTATTAAATTAAAGCCATAAAACTAAAGCAGTAAGTTCAAAGATGCTAAAGTGCCATTTATAGAGTTTGGGGGAAATTTTCATTGGTTTGTAAATTGTGATCAATTGCCAGAACATTAGTGCAGCAACATATTTTTAATCTATTTTTATTGATGTAAAATTAACTGTGATATTGATTCCAATTGACATTGGCCAGCATTAGATAATAGCATTGGTTTTCAAATTAGCTGTTGCACTTGTCTGAATGTGTAGTCACTCTAAATGTTCGTGCAAGCTCATGTGTGCATTTGTTTGAGCTCAGTATTGGCAGTGTGAAGATTTTCAATTATGAGTAGCTTTGCTGGAAGAATAAACAGCGAAACTATTGGCTAACCATTTGTATCATTTGCAATTAGTGTAAGAACTAAAGCGTGATTTTCCTCACTGTCTTGCTCTGTCTCTGTCTCTCATCCCTGGCTTTAATTGGCGTTTTTGTGCAAAAATTTGAAAAAGTCACTAAGATGGCAACAGCTTTCCATTCAAGGAGATTATGGATGGAACAGTTACCAGTGAGAGCAAATAGCCTTTTGTAATCCTCGGAGGACATTTAATTAACTGGCCTTCCTTTCAGTTACTTCGTTTTTTTCTGTCTTGCTTTCTTAGTCCCTCTCAATCTGTTTCTCCTTTCCTTTTTCTTGCCTATTTTTTTGTCTCACTCCATTTGTCTCTTCTTTTTTTCAAAGATGTGAAGCCACAGCACTCATGCGTGCAGACACACACTCACAGGTACACCAAAACTCTTTTCTTCAGTGGGTTGAAGGCTGGAGTAGTTAGTTCAGCATGTTAGCACTAAATGAGAGAAAGCGAGAGCGAGAGGAGGGGTAAACTCCATATTATGCTATCAGTACTGTCAGCATAATGTAGAGCAGGAAGGGGGAGGAGGATACGGAGAAAATGAGGTAGCAGAGTTAGGAAGGTGCTGATTGAGGTCAACGGAGGAGTGCAGACGAGAAAGGAGGGCTCTCTTTTATTCTTCGGCTGTTAAATTAAGTACCTTCACATTCATATTGACATCTCCAAGCTCAGTCATTTATGTAGTGATGTAACATATTTACATATAGACTTAAACTGATTAATCAGTTGCATCATATCCACTTAAAAAAGCATCTCTGGCTGGTGCTGTACCTTGGCACTTTAAGGCGTCATATGAGTCATAACTGTGTTCTTGTTTCACAGAGATATTAAAGGCTTTTGGACACATTTTATTATGACAGTTTGGTTCCCGTGATGTACTGTTTATCCTTGGTAAGTTGATGTGCCGAAGACGTGTTCTTTGCAGTGAATTTGTGTAATTTTTTCATGTAATTGACTTCATAATGCACCCCGCTGCAAAGCAATTTCGCAACAGAAATTTCATACATGTCCCAAGTTGATCCCAAGGATGGGCATTGAGGCCGATCATGGCATATTTCAGTGATCAGGTCATCCTCAAATAAAGCAGATCTTAATGTGATCCCTTCTGTTTTTTATTTCGCCGTAAGTTTTCCACCTCTGGCTGCTAGTCTTTCTGTACTGCTCTATATCTAAGTAATAGCCAGTCTCTACACTGCAAGCACTTTACTCAGAGAGTGAAAACCGTGGTGTGAGTCTGAAAAATTATTTTCTCACAGTGCCCACATTCAGTTGGCATTATATCTACTAGATCAGGAAGTAACAAAACCTGCCTACTCATTAGCCTATTACAACCCAGTGTTTTTAAACGGAAAGCCACCTGGTCTTTGCAATGGTGGTAGGCATTGGAGCAGTATTGCAAAGGTATCTGTATGGTCATCTCTGAGAATGCTCCATCATCTGTTTTCAACAATAATAAGAAGGACTGAAAGGTTTTTTTCTTAGTCCTTTGTACCAGAATCTGCCAGAACAGGGTGAAGAGTCCAAATCTGTGAATATTTAGAGTGTTAGATATTGTCATCATCTGATCTGCTGTTAAGGTTACTTGTAAATTCATTATTTGCCTCTTTTGAAAATAACTCATCAAGGGTTGGAGGCACACACCAGTGTAGTTCTAGTGTTAGTCCCAACCTTGGATAAATGGGAAGTGTTGCATCAGGAAGGGCATCTGGTATAAAATCTTGGCCAAATAAAACATGCAGATCTAGTGAAAGCATAAGATTGGGTGCCAATCTTGGAACTGTGGTAGTGGTAGTATGTGAGGGTGGTGCAGGACATGTATGAGGACAGACAGACAGTGGTGACGTGTGTGGTAGGAGTAACAGATGGTTTAAGGTGCGGTGTGATGTGTGGCTCTGCTTGTTTGTAATGATGATGGTCAGGTTAACAGATGAAGACAAGCAAGAGTCTCTTTGGACTGTAGTGTTTGCAAACAACACTCTGATCTGTAAATAGAATAGGGAGGAAGTGGAAGAGAGCCTTTAGAGGTGGAGGTATGCTCTGGAGAGGAGGGGAATGAAAGACGGTAGAAGCAAGACAGGATACATGTATTCATGTTCATTCATTATTCATTGTATTTACAGATTAATACTGTGAGCAGTGAGTTTCTCGACTGCAGCTGATGATGGTAGTTGTTGTTCTGCTCTTTAGCCTATGTGAGTTCTTGGCTCCAGCACATGAACTAGTTAAACTCTTCAGTTTGCCCCACCTGACCAGTATTAGCTAGTTGCTGATATATTAAATCTTAGAAATATGGTATCTAAGCAGATTCTTACTCTGGATGGCATTACCTTGGCCTCCAGTAATGCTGTGAGGAACCTTGGAGTCATTTTTGACCAGGATATGTCCTTCACATATTAAACAAATATGTAAGACTGCTTTCTTCCATTTGTGCAACATCTCGAAAATTAGAAATATCCTGTCTCAGAGTGACGCTGAAAAACTAGTCCATGCATTTATTACTTCCAGGCTGGACTACTGTAATTCTTTATTATCAGGATGTCCTAAAAACTCGCTGAAAAGTCTTCAGCTGATCCAAAATGCTGCAGCAAGAGTTCCCACTGTCGCCAAAGTGCTTGCTCATAGGGGGGTCATATGATTGTTGGGTTTTTCTCTGTATTTATTATTGTGCGATCTATTGTACAATATAAAGCGCCTTGAGGCGACTTTTGTTGTGATTTGGCGCTATATAAATAAAATTGAATTGAATTGAATTGAATTGAATTGAATATTAGTGTTGGCATTTGCAAGGCACAATTTTAATAATTTTAATCATCCTTTCATTGTGTTATGAGTTTTGATGTTCCATAGTCTGTCCACCAGAGTGCATTCTGAAACTTCCCAGTTGGCAATATGTGTTTCCAACGCCACAAAAACAACAACCTGCTGACTACCAGCTAACTACACAGTAAACTCAGTATCTGTATATGTGAATCAACCGTAAAAGTCCTCAATCGGTAGAGCTCGACCTGAATCATATCACGGACTGACGCAACAGATGTCCACACTCTCAAAAGGCATGAGAGAATGGCAGTCAGCACTCATTAGCAGTGATCGAACTTTGAAAATAATAGCACAGGAATTTTATCTTTGGATATTTTTTGTCTGTAAATATTAAGTGAGTGTCGGGGTAACTTTAACTTGCCACAGACATAACATTAGTACGAATTTCAGTCCATTTTTTAATGGAGCCATCACTAATGATGCTGTTTTTGCCTTTTCTTTTGTATGACAATTTGTCTGTTTTTTTCTTTTTTTTGGGTTTTTTTTTTCTTCTCCTTTTTAAGCTTCAAAAGTCAAATTGTGAAAAAGGCTGCATGACATTACAGCAGGGAATTGCAACTTTTGTTCAACTTTGACCACAGTTACTGATTTTGGTTCATGTTAATTGAGTCGTGTTATGATCAGAAGACAAACACAGCTACCATTTTTCATTAGGGGGTGATTGACTCTACATATTCTGTATGTGGTCTGAGAACAAGATGAGATGAAAGCACTGTGGCAGAATGAAATTTAGAAATGCTTGGACTAGGTTGGTGGGCATGGAAAAGCCTTCTATGGCACTATTAGTAATTGCAGGTCCCACTGTTTCTAGGGATTGCAGCATGTCATTAGATTCACTAAGATGCATTAGTGAAGGGGATGGTAATAGCACCATGCTGTATCTCCCAAGTTCTCCTTTAGCCACTAATCCACTGATGATTGTTATTAGTGAGAAAGGCGTGTGCATGTGTAAGATGCATTCTGGCACAATGCTCTGTATATTAGCCTGGTGATTTATTGTCTTGGATGTGCTATCCCTTTTTCTCAAAGCTGCATTGTCCTTTTTCCAATTAATTTTGAATCTGTTATGGCCTCAAAGACGAAGGAAGAGAGGGAGATTATCAACAAATACACTGATTGAACCACAAAGTCAAGTGGTATGCTATATATTTTTTATTCTGCTCTTCTGTTTTCTTTTGATGTCTTCTTATGTTTTTCTTTGTAACACCCTCCGTCATCTCTAATGCCACTGATTTATGCAATTGCTTTTTCGAGCTTTTCTTTTTTCTGTCTCTTCTTAATTCTTCCATCTTCCACTTTTCGTTGTTCTGCTGTTTCTATAACAACCGCAGGGTCATTTTTCAGTCTCTGCGCTTCACTCTTAATCCTGTTCATGCGACACTCGGCTCTTATTTTCTTGCTGCTTTTTCCTGCTGTGCTCTATATATTGCTTGATTGCAGCCTCTCGTTCTGAAAATATATTTAGATCTTAATGTCTTTTTCTCTAGATCTTCTGTCTGTCCACTTTGCATTATTCGGTGCACAGTCATACGCGCAAAGGACTTTTCTCACCTCGCTACTTGTTTTTGTGATGCCAAATAGGAATTTGACATTTTTTGTTACAGCAGGTATCAAAGCTGACACAAATGAGAGCAAGTCTCTGGCTCCAGCCCTGAAATTACTCCTCTGCTTCCCTGCTGTGACCAGCTAGCACTGATGTGTGCTGTGCGTTTGTGGGTGGAAGGGTGGGTGTATTGATGAGGACTGTATGGGACCTCGCTGTGTTTTACCACTGTCACTATGATTGCTGTTTACTGTGGATGCAGATTGCACGGCACTGATTATGATTACTAGTTGAAATGTGGAGATGGCCTCTGCAGTTTCTTTTGGATTACATTTCCATTGTCTGTTGTTCAAATGGGACATTCAAGAAGGGAACAGAGGGAGATGATAGCTTAATATAAGAAAGTGTAACTGAATAAGATGATTTTTGTATTTATTTGTTTGATATATGTGTCTGAACATGGCTTTTGCTTAAGCCTTAGTTACACCAATCTGAAATGTATAAGCTTTTAACCTCTTAATTATAACTGTATCTACAATAAAAATAGTTTATAATTCTATGGGGTGTCTATGAAGAAGTCTCTATTGAGGAAATAGAACAAAGAGGTGAGGCTGAGATATTTCAGATTAGACAAGAACAGGATTGAAAATGAGTGGCAACAAGTCTCATTGAGTAATGAATCCAAATTGTGACATTTTTGTGTCAAATTGTCATCAGTGTGTGCAGAGGAGGTCAGGAGAGAGGTATACCAGTGAGAGTCTGCCTGCTTTGGAGGCTTGGTCATGATTACAAATAAAATTGAACTGAATTGTTTGGATCTTCATTTTGGTTAGTGGTGTTTGGGAGCATTTCAAAATTTAAAGAATTATGAGAACAGAAAAAATGCCATCAGATTTTGATCAATCATCCAAAACCATCTGTTTGGTGACAGCTTCATTTTTCAACATGACGATGATACCAAACACGCTTCAATGCAGTAAAAGCATACCGGTACTTGGATACATAGCCATGGATTGGCCAATGCCTTCACCTCAATATTATTCAAGCTGTGTGAGGTCATTGTGACAGAGAACAGAACAAAAGGAAGAAACATCCAAAGAACATTTGAAGAATTAAAGTGGTCATAACAAAAGTTGTTTTTGCCTTACATGTCTATAAATGTGTCCACATATATTTTAATAATTAGATGCACCTGTTTCTCATTTTCTTAGCAACATATAGAGAAATCAGTGCTAACTTGAGACTGTGTATAGATGTTTATAAGAACTTGTGCAAGATGTTCTGCTATAAAACGACCATTAAGTTGTAGTAGTTATTTTTTTAAACATAAAAACTGGACTAATTTTGAAGAAGGTGGTAAAGAACTGTTCACCAGTACAGAGAGTTAAGCATTACTGATTAATCTATACCTTTTATGTTTGTTTTATTAAAAAAAAAAGTAGAAAAAGATGAATTCCATTTGAATAAATCCTAAAAATACATATGATGATTTCTGGATATCAATCTTCTGGATTTCCATTAAGCGCATCAACATGCTGGTCAGCAGAAGTTGGGCAAGAAAATGAATGAGCTAGAGTGATGTTGACACAATAGAACTTAACAGCGTAGGAAAGTGGACATAACCTAGCAGCAAAGCAGATCAGTGAACACAGATCTGCCTTACTGACTATATACAAGAACCTTATTAAATTAAGTTAATAATGAGTTTACTTTAGTGTTTTTACATAACATGATTCATACTTTAAGTAAGTAATGACATTTAATTATACATTTAATAAATTGTGCATATTGTCTGATTCTAGTTAAATAACAAATCATTTAATCAATTTATTTTTGGCACTTTTGGCGCTCAATTGTCCAAATTGATAAAGTGAAATTGATCGAATTTGACCTTAGCCAGTTAGTCTGCAGCACTTATTGGAAAGACAACTGTGTTTGCGTCAGAGTTATTAGTGGTTGGTAAAACAGAAGGCTGAATGTCTGATTTTCTTTGGAGTCAGTGGCTATGAAAGAAAAGAGCAGCAGTCAGGAGACAGAAATGAACTAAATAAATACATACTAATGAAGGAACCTTTGTGGTGTAAGACTACATGAAACATGAACCTAAAAGCAGTAAATTACAATATGTAAATTTAACCAACAAAAAAATGAAATAAAATGAGACTAGCTCTGAAAAGATTTTATAATGATCAATTATTCATCTTTTTGTGTGTTTCTCACTTTTAGTCTTTAGTGTTTTATCTAGGCTAACAGATGGGTAATGAGGTCAGCTGATGTCTGCCCTTCTTTTGTTTTATATATACGTGTACATATATGAGAGAGACAGAGCCTCAGTGTGATCATTTTAAATCATTCAGCTATCAATAACATTGCAAGCTGCAATCATAAACTGCATGTGATGCACAGGCACAGCTACCTGCTAATTAGTGCTAAGTAACAGGCTCGGTTTCACTCTCCAGTACTGAAGCACATCCTTTTTGAATGCTCTGTACCCCACAGCAAATTATATTATTTGTCACATACTTCTGTTAAAAATGCTCCAAAAATCACCACAACCAGAGTACCGGTTCACTGGAGGTGAAACCCAGCAGACAGCTACCTGGTTCTGCCATCTATGTTAGCTCATCTGACAATCAAAACTTTATCAGTATCCAAATAAATAAATTGCTGTAGTAATATATCTCTAGAGCCAGAAACTATTTTTTGTACCGACCTGTATACTTGCTTTTAATGCTGTTACTGTAAGTTGGGCATTTTAACATGGGAGTCTATGGAGATTGACTTGGTGTTGGAGTCACCCTCAAGTGGTCACTCATTGTACTGCAGTTTCTGGCACATTTTTTGGCAAATCTTTCAGCCCCAGAGGTTGGTTTTAGATTAATTAACACTTGCTAGAGGGCGTCATCACACTTACACCAGGATAATGAGTTGTCATAAACTGAAGAAACACTCTTCTTCTCTCCAGTCTGTCTTCTGCTGTTCCTCTCCATGGTCATCGCTACCCATACCTCTCTCACACACAGACACACACACACAGTGACAGTAGAGGTTTGCGCAACCATAGCTGAGTGCAAAACGCAGCTGAGACACTGCGCTGCAATGAAACAAGGGCAAATAAATTACATAAATATATGTTTATGCTTATTGCCCTTTGTTCGTTACAGGGAGCTTCTTAGGTTATGGAAATACTCCGCTGCATATTTTAAACCTAGTATTTGACTTCAACTAAAACTGCCTTCTTGTTTTCCTCGTTCTTTAGGTCCAGAGTGGTACTTGGTCAGAGTGGAGTTAACAGTGACGGATGTAAATGACAACATCCCAGAATGGAGCATGGTTCCTGCTCCCTACCTTGCTGTGGTTTCCCCTGATGCCTCTGCAGGTTCACTGGTCTACAAGCTCTTTGCTGAGGATGGAGACGAAGGCAACAATGGTGAAGTGGAGTACTTTTTGTCCGACGGTAAGCTAAATTGCTTCTTCTTTTTTACCTGCATAGTGTGTTAAAGAAACAGGTTGACTGTCTACAGCGTCATAAAAATCACAAAACAGGGAGACAATAATGTGACGGAAGAGCTATGGAAGTGACAAGCTAACAGTAAGCTGCTAATAGCAAACATATAACTGCAGTATTATATGAATCTTGTGTTTTTGTGTGCTTTTGCAGTTTTCATATTTGCAGGTTTTCTGAAGGTGCAGTGCATTTGACCTCACAAGGCCACCGTAGCTAACAGCTATGAGGGATTTCAGTAGTAGACAGCAAACTGCAGAACATTTGGCTTTTCACTAATTAAACTGAAAAAAGTAAACAAATTATATACAAAACCTCTGAACAAAGAGACATTTGTTGGTGTTGGCATTTTTAATAAAACAAAAGTCTGGGTTGCATAAATCATTTGCTTGATTTAAAATGTTTTGTTGTTTTGATCAGTGCTTTTTTTTTAATGTTCTGTATGGTGCAGACTCAAGTATGCACTCTTTTTGAGCTGTTGCCCTCTGCAGTGCTGGTGTTTTATGCGCACACAATTCTCCAGTGTCTTGTCTTTTTTTTCCACTGTGCAAAATAATTGCTTTTGTTATTGTCTGCTTTGTAATGATTTCTTGTCCCTGTTTTAGAATCTGTTTAAAAAGATGATTTTGCAATTTTCCTCATGGGGATGAATTGGAATAAACTGACTGAATAATTATAAGAAAAAACATAGACATATTATTGTTACTATCTATGCTAAACTTTTCAATTTAAATGCTCAATCCCACCTCTCAAAGTTTAACTTCTAAAAATGCAGTATATTTTGGATCAAGGTCTTATTGAATCCTGTTATTCTGAATGCAGGTCATGAATTTTAACACCCCAGTTCCTGTGGTTTTTGCATTTTCCTCTCAGCAACTTTGAATACTGATTGTCCAGTCATCTTGTTTTATTGGTGAATGCTTAGCATGCACTTAAATATTTCTGACAACTTTTGAAAGCAACTTTTGTACAAAGTGTTTTGCCCTGTGGTCCTTTTCACTGGATGATCTCTGTTGTTGTGCGTTGCTTTATTTGCTTGTCTTGTCTTTGGTGTATTACCCTTCTGTATATGATCAAACAAATCGTCCGCAGGTGGTGATGGTCGTTTTGAAGTGGACAGAAAGACTGGCCAGGTACGAACTACGGGCCTTCCCCTGCAGCGGGACAGGGAATACCTGCTGACAGTGGTGGCTGCTGACCGGCTGGGCAGCCGCAGTGCTCCTGCTGTCGTCTCTGTGGTTGCTGGACCCCGGCCACCACAGTTTACCAATGCCTCCTTCACTATTGCAATACCAGAAAACACTCCTGAAGGACAAGCGTGAGTTTACACACATTCATCCACTGAAATCCCTTACTAGGCTTACTTACTCCCTTATAGCTTTGCTAAATATATGTTTGCCCTATGACAGCTGGGATAGGCTCCAGCGCCCCCCGTGACCCTGGAAAGGATAAGCGGAAGCGAATGGATGGATGGATGTTTAGATAAACTTAAATAATATCCTTAAATAAAAAAATGTCGACCGTGGCATTAGTTGAGTTGAGTTGAGCTCAGCTGCAATCCTGGCAGATCAGCTCATCTCGATGCCAGCCAACATCAGCTTTTCTCAGCTAATACCCTTCTAAACATCCACTTATAAAGGGCTCTCGATTAATGTCTCTTTAGCCTGGCTTGAGGTAATGTGCATCTGTAAGCTGCTTTGCAACCCAACTTAAGGCAGTGGGTAGGACTAAAGGTATCTTAACCCTATAATGCCTTTTGTATCATATTTGATACATGAGTTTCTGAGACCTCTATCTCATCAACATCATCAATACTTGCCATAATTTTAAAATGTTATGGACAAAACTCTTTTTTTGTCTAAAATTTACATTGTTGTTAACAAAAAGTTGCCAAAAATGCCCGATGTGTCAAGTGTGATAAAAAAATAAAATAAAATAAATATATAATAAAAATATATCATACACAACATGATATAGCAAAAACGTTTTGTGGGTTTTGTTACAAGGGTGAATAAACATCTGAGTTCCAAAAACTTTCTATTTTTTTTGATGAGTTGGGTGTTACAGGGTTAAGAGAGCTGAGTTTTATCAGACAGCACAGCAGGCTTTTTTCAGTGTGTAAATAGACAAGTAATTAATCTTCCCCTACTTAACAGACCCCTCCTACAGCAAGACATTTACATCCATCAACCACAACATTAAAATGTGTCATTCTTGAGGATGCTACTCAGGCGTATGCCAGACCAGCACATCACATGCCCCACCACACAGAAAAACTGCTCAGGAAACACTGTGAGCATGACAGAAAGCCCTGCAGTATTTCTGGTTTAGCATTATCCAACAATTCAGGAAATATCTAAACAATATTTTTTGGACAAGTTAGTGCAGTTCATGCAGAGAGTTACTTGGAGAAAACGTTCTCTACTAAACAAATGACCTGAAACGACAGCAAACCTTTTACCAAAACTGGGAATAAATGCAGCCAAAACAATGCTGTCAAGCAGCTAAAGGCCTCACTGAAAGTCCACATAACATCTGTGGACAGACTTTAAGATGGCACTTCAGACATTTCCCTTTCAACCTGGGAGAGACAAACAGGATCTAACAGAGTCCAACTGACTCTAAACTACAGTGGATCAAAAATACAACTGGAAATAAAATATTTCAGTTTCTGATTTTTAATACGCTTAAAAAAGACTCATAGAAACATATTTTCATATTCTGATTATTATCTGATTATTTTCTATAAGGCAAGAATAGAACAAGCACACAAAGAGCTTATGTTCTGACTTTCATTGATCAAATTAGCACTAATATCCTTGTTTTGGCTTCAGGGTTCACCTGCAGTCTCTTTACTGGGACTGACATATTTCCTCCTTCCTTCATCAGTGAAATTAGCCCATTTATAATAAATACAGTGGTGTGAAAAAGTATTGCCTGTGTCCAGATTTTGGGCGCATTTTTCGCATTTACATGTTTCGGATCATCAAACATGTATTAGTCAAAGATAGCTTGAGTAAATACTAAATGCAGTTTTTGAATGATTTCATGTATTGAGGGGGAAAAGATATCCAAATCTACCTGGCCCTGTGTGAAAAAGTAATTACCCCCTAAACCTAATAACTGGTTGTTCCACCCTTGGCTACAAGAACTGCAATCAAGCATTCGTGATAACTGGCGAGTCTTTCACATCATTATGGAGGAATTTGGCCCACTGTTCTTTGCAGAATTGTTTCAGTTCAGCCACGCTGGATTGTTTTCAAGCATGAACGGCCTGTGTAAGGTTATGCCAAAGCACCTCAATGGAATTTAAGTCCAGAGTTTGGTGAGGTCCCTCCAAAATCTTCATTTTGTTTCATTCTTTTGAGTCATTCAGAGCTGGACTTCAGTGTTTCAAATCATTGTCCTGCTGCATAACCTGAATCCAGTCGAGCTTTGAAACTAAATTGGCTAAATTGTCCTTCTGGGTTTTTTGGTAAAGTGCAAAATTCTTGGTTCCATTAATTAGAGCAAGTTGTCCACGTCCAGACAAAGCAGTGATTTTCTAACTGGAACTCTCCCAGGAAGCCATATTTGCCCAGTGTATTTCTCATTGCTGAATCATGAAGACTGACCTTAACTGAGGCAAATGAGGCCTGCAGTTCTGCATCTGCCTGCAGATGTTGTTCTGGGTTGTTTTGTGTCCTCCTCAATGAGTCGTCTATGTACTATTTGGAGTAATTTTGGTAGCCCAGTTACTCTTGCATGTTCCAGGTTTTCTCCATTTGTGGATAACTGCTCTCATTGTGGTTCATTGGAGTCCTAAAGCCTTATAAATGGCTCTGTAACCCTTTTTTTCACTGATAGATGAAGTGAAAGTGACTCAGTTTCTCATCTGTTCTTGAGTTTCTTTAGATCGTGTGATGATGTGGGTAGCGTTTTCCCTTCATACACTGAAATAATTCAAAAACTGCATTTTATATTTACTCAGGTTATCTTTGTCTAACATCAAAATTTCTTGTAATGTTTGAAATATGTAAGTGTGAAAAAGATGCAAAGAACTAAGAAATCATGACAGTGGCAAATACTCGCATTTTTATAGCTGCATGTCTCCTAATACCTCTCTTAGCGTTTTCAGGAAAAGGGCCGCCTTATCTGTGGAAAACTATTCGTTACTCAAACATAAAAAACACATATTTTGAATTCATTATTTCAAACGGCTTGTCTACTTGATCATTTTGCACATGAAGTCAACTGTGTTCTTTTTCTCCATGTCTTTCCAGCTTCTTGGCAACACCTGCTGTGTCCTTCCAGAAGAAACCAATCAGCTACAGTCTGCTTATCAATCCCAGTAGTCTCTTCTCCATCTCAGCAGAGACTGGTGAAATCAGCCTGACGCGCCCTATTGACTACGAGAGCGACCAACATCGCTACTTGCTATTGGTGCGAGCCAGTGAGGGGATGGAGAGCATGAGCAGTGCAGCCGAGGTTTGTGTCTATATATATATATATATTTTTTTTATACATATATATGTTTGTATGTTGTGTGTTTGTGTGTATGTTGGTGAGTTTGAGATGTAAATTTCAAGAAAAAAAGTCGCATTTTCGATGCCAAATCCCTTGACTTCATGGTCTCAGAAGATTGGAGGCATTTCACATCTGCTTGTCAAGTCTTAGAAAGTCTGTACACAATACTTCAATAAATATTTGATAAAAAATTGAAAAATCTGTTGTCAAAAAATGATGTAATATCAATAGTTGTCTTCACACAGTATTGCTGTCTTTGAGCTGCTAATATACAAGCCACAGCCACCAGAATTGTATACCCTGTGCACTGATAGTTTGTAAGATAGCAGTTTAATTGTGGTGATTGTGATTTGTGTAATATTTTTGCAGACAGTCAACATCATCACACATGTTCATAAGCTGTCAGAAGCATCCTTGAGCAGAAATTCTTGATTCGTGCTGTGGAAATGTGGCCAGAGTTATTGATTCCCAGTTGCTTCATAGATGGTAATCATTGTGAATGCTCCACTTGAAATAATAGTGTGCTTCGAGGTTTCCTGATTTACACCTTTTTTAATGAAAGGTTTTTTCTTTATGTGGTATCAGCAGTAATGTAGATTATATACCAGACTGTCTCATGAAAATCCTATCTGGAAAGTGAAGCTTTTGAATTTATCAGTTGATGTATGTTCTAACCTTTGACTGTGGTTGTTAATACTGGGTAACGACCACAGTCAAAGGTTGGGAATAAAAGCAGCACTTGGGTGGCTGGGCTCAGCCTTACAGATGGGGTGAAGGGGAGCTCGGAAAAGAGTTTGTGCCGCTACATGACAGCTGAGGCGCTTCTGCTCAGGATCCCTCCTCGGTGCCTCCCTTTGAAATTTTTTGGGCATGCTCAACTGGAAAGACACCCAGGAACACCTAGGGTTTCCCCAGGAAAAACTTCAAATCGTAGCCAGGAAGAAGTACATCTGCAATGCCCTATTTAGCCCGCTGACACCTCAACCCGACTTGGAGAAAGTGGGGAAACTTATCTTCACCTTGAGAGACATGTCTCTGTTTTTGTGAACACTGTTTCCTGTAAAACCCGAATAGATTTGTCTGGCTGCAGTGACTGCTTTGGGATTCCCGATGACTTCCTCACGTTGTCAGGAAGTGAGACAGAACAGCGGCTGACCGCTGTAGGCGCTGATGCATCTGGTCTGGTTTCCATCATTACTCTGGCCTCAGGCTAAAAGATGTCCTGCTGAACCAATCTGTCCTCAACTGCTCCACTTTGGGCCTCTTTGGCCTACAGAGCAACAAAAGCCTGTGTGGAGAAGGAGAGCGAGGAAAAAGAGTGGGTGAAGCGGAGAGGATTTGTGGCGAGAAGAAAAATACAGTTGGAAAGAAAAAAGGGAAGAAAATGGCAGGTAGTTTTGTATTGTACCACAGCCTTCTTAGCCCCATGCCTGCCCAAGAGCTATCCCTGTGTTCAGTTTGATCAGCACTCAAAAGCCTTCGCCTTCTAGACGCTGCAACAGCCGCTTCTTTCTCTCTGCAGTTTAACGCAGCCAGACAGAAACTATGCTTTGTGTGATAAATGGTGAACATAATGCCGATGATGTGCCCACATTTGATTCAATTTCTGTTTTAAGACAGTTTGGCTTGTTGTCTGGCATTTGAAGTTAGAAATATGTCTCAGAGCATGCCTTTTGATACGGAGCGTTAACAGAAAAATTGTTGGTACTGCTTTGAATTTTCTCTCATACATTTTTGTCGGAAATGTTTTATGTGATGGTAATCAGTACAAGGATTTTCCTGGCCAGTACTGAGTGCTTAGCAGTCTGTATCAGCAGTGGAAAACTGGTGTTGTGTAGGCTAATCTTGTTGACAATGTAAACCTTTTACAGATCCTCAGTGCTTTATATGAGCTATAATTCATCTACGCTTGCCTCCTGAACAAAATTACATTATCACTCTTTACATCACAGTTGGATAATGGAGGGCTCAATACATACAGCTTAAGTTGTGTTTTGAGGTGTGGTTTTTCCAGACAGTGTTTTTCTGACAATAATCTACATGGTACTTCAGGATGTTTTTTGCCATCTCACTTGTTAAACAGTCAGCAGTACGCTGGCCCCCGTGCACCGTCCTGTGACATTATTGAGGGCAGTGCTGATTCATAGTAGTTTAAACATTAATGTTTTAACAAAGCAGGGTTAAGCAGAGACTTCATTCCAGTTAGACTTTAAAAAGCTCTTCAAAAGCATGTTAACAATAGTGAGAAAATTCTGCTTTTGCTACTTAAGGCATTTGAATTTAAGATTAAAAAACAGCAAGTACTTTTGAAGGCCACTACATGTGGGCTTTGTTCGCTTCTCATTATATTTTCTTCTTTTTAAAGGATGTGGAGCTTTTGTAGTGAAATGATCATTTGTTTATAGCTTAACCATAAATGGGGCTTGACTTCATCCAAATCTGGATTCAGGAATTTGCTGAAGGAACGTTTTTCATTGCAAGGACAAATTTGGACATGCTATGTTATATCTTCACAGGGTTTATGTCAGTGGACTACAAACCCAGTGATGTACCAGACTGAAGTTGAACTTTCCCCCCAAATCCAATAGGTTATCTAATGTATGATAATAGACTATTATTAAAAAATTATAAAGGGATGAAAAAAGGAGGCAAAATGTATAACTTTAATGAATGATAATAATAATGAAGGATAAGTCATTCATTAAATGAGGTCGTGTATTTGTATGTTTAAAATACATGTGCAGCCCTATAGTTCTGTCTGTGCCACCACACTAATAGCAAAAAAACAGTTTGGATAGGACTACATTAATCAGTCAACTATGATAGACATCCACTCGATCCAGAGACTTACTGGACTTTAACTTTTCTGTTTTCAATTTTCTTTTAAATTCTATGTTTCATTAGATTGAAATGAATGAATAAATAACTGAAGAACTACTAAAAAACAGTTTTGGTAATCTGCAGCATAAAATGTCCGAATGACCAAACTGACTGCAAAGTTTTGTCAATTTTTAATTTTCAGAAATTAATATATATATATATATATATATATATATATATATATATATATGTGTGTGTGTGTGTGTGCGTGTGTGTGTGTGTGTGTGTGTATTTATTTTTATTTTTTTATTTAATGGGTGTCATGGACCAAGCAGTAAGGCATAGAGGACACAGAGGTTTAATTCAAAAATGGGGTTTTATTGACCCAAAAACATGAAAGATAATTAACAAAGCCAAAAAGTTAAACAGACAGACCAAATAACAGAGGTCAACTCTAAAAACTAAACTCAAAATAACAACTAACAAAACCTCAAACAAACAAAAGACACTGAAATTCTTCCTCTTCTTCAAAATTGTATTGGCAGTTGACAAACAACAGAATGGTGCATTAGCACCAACCACTGTACCCAATGATATGACAGATGAGAGAAGTTAAATACTGGCTTCGCAAAACCATATACAAGGGGGAAAAAATGGCTGCCATATAACCAATGAACACAAAACAATTAAACAAACTCCAAACACCCCCCAGGCAGTGAAGCATGTGGTTCAGTCCAATGAGGCTGTCAGCAGTACTTCAGATCCCCCTGCCCTTTGCCACACCTTTTGCCAACCAGGAAGGAGGAGCCAAACCCCCAGGTAACTCAAACAAAGAAGGAAAGATGTATTAATATAACATAAAACAGAAATTTGACCTTGCAGTGTTGATATGTGTGCACTCCATATAAACATTGGAAGGTATGATGGAAAAAAATAAAATTATTTAAAAAGTATTGACTGCAAAGTAAACTAAAGTGAAGCAACTAGTGGTGAGGTGTGGAGCTTACTATGTGTGGCCATCACAATGGGTGAATTAAAATGGGTCTTATAAAGTCTTATAAATTCAGTTTTATCTATATTTTTGCCAAATTAAAACAGTGGACTCTTTATATTATAGAGTAAAGCTCTTACAATAATACTGAGAAAGTCTTCTTTTGCTAACTATCCCAGTCAAAGTTTTTTTTGAAGAAAGCGCCATCTCTTGGTGGTACCGTGCAATTAAATGAAAGGGGCGTGTTTACAGCAGAAGGAGGCGGGACTCTGAGTGGCTGACTGTTGGCTGACAGTAGCTGTCAGAATTATTTTTTAAAAACTTAACAAAAGTTCCAGAGTTATAAAATGAAGTTATGCAAACACTATCTAGTGATCGTGGCTGTCAATTACAAGCCAATTATTTTTGATCCGACACTTGGAGTAGATGTTTTGTACATTCTCAGGGGGGACAAAATGCTGGCTGTCACCATAAACCCCAATTCATCTGATGCTGTATCTGTTTACATATGGTAAAACCCGGGTATATTGTAGTATACCACATATCACACCACATATGTTCATGTGCTCATTTGTGTCAAGTGCTGCACAAGAGAGGAATTTGGTGTTGACATTGAATGTGTGTCTGGATGTGATACCACAGTGACTCTCCCCACACTGGCAAACATGCAGCAGTCAGCATCTTCAAAGGATGCAGTCATGTGGAAAGGGGGAAAAAAAGTGAAAACACAGCTAAAATGGCAAAGGGCAGACAAACGGTTTCAGGGCGAGTTCAGGGTTTGTGTTACAGACTGCTAAATGTAACTGTCACTTTTTATTATAGTGGAACGTGTAATCAAAATATTTTCACTAACCTGTCACTATGTGTCTGTTTATTTAGTTTATCACAGAGATGCAGACAAAAACTAACCAAAGTTCATCACGAGAGTCACCATGCAGTGGCTGTCATGGTCTCAGTGATAAACTCCAACTCACTGGATTCATCTGCAGCATGTCAATTTTAGAGGTTCATAATATACTCTTGCTCTTTCTCCCTGCCATCTGCCTCGGGAAGGCCCATATTGGATTTTGCATTAATTAAGACATGTTCTCTTGAGATAAGTAACCAATCGAATGGCATACGGCTACTTGTGACCATGCCAAAATAAACATATTCTGATGGCATTTTGGTTGTAAGCCTTCTGTTTGATTTTAGACAAGTATGAAGCTGTCCTGAGATTGCAGACATGTGTTGTACTTGCAAGAATAGTGCCTAGCAACTCAAATACTTATCCACAGAAAGGCATCTGTTAGTCAAAAAATTTCATGTGTATAAAGTATAGAACTTTATGGTGGAAGTTGTTCTTTTTGATCTTTTTCTGTGACACTGTTTCCCAGTAGCAGGTTAAAAAAAATCACCTATTAATTTGTTTTCCATAGAGGACTGCCAAATAACGCAACCTCTTTTCTGCTTTTGATTTTATTCTACTTTTCAGAAATCTGCCGCCCTCTATCAAAATAGGAAACAGACGTGCCGTATTTTTGTGCACTGGAGTCACTGAGCATGACTTTAATTTGCAGGTAGTTTCCAAGTTTCTCCCTGCAGGAGTGATAGCTCATCGGCACCATTAGTTACCTAACCAGCCTGAGACCTGCCTGCAGCTTCCCAAGTGTGTGCACGTGCGCACATTCCCGTGTGCGTGCGTTTGAGCCCATCTTGCTTTATTACGGATGACTTCCTCTCTCTTCTCATTCAATCTTGCCTTTCCTCAGCCTTGTATGCACACATACTCTACCTTTGTATATCCTGCCCAACTATCACTATTTCATGTCCAGCTAGGGCTTAGATTTGCTCATTAGGACATGCAAACGCACACACAGACACATAGAAACACCCCCAAAAAAAGGTTGACAGTTATTGGCAAACACACACAAATCACCTCAGGGAGTTGACATGGGCAGATTTTATTTTGTTGTTCATTGCTTTGCAGCTGATCTTTGCTGAAGGATTAACTGATATTACAGAATTTCATCTTACCTACCACGACTTAATACCAGTGGTATTTACAAAGCACTCACTGTGTGTATGCGATTGTGTCTGTAGGGTGTGTGTGTGTATACGTACAGCTTTGTTTGGGGAAAAAAAGAAGAGGGACTGAGGGTCAGAGGCTTGCTTGCCAGCCCATGTCTATTTATTGCTCTTGGACTTGAAGCAGGCAGTCAACATCTGGAAGGAGATGCTTTGTTTACCTTTATATCCCAAACGATATGAGCAGTATTACAGTGTCTTAGCAAGGCAAACACCTTCATGCTCACACTAAATAAATTCATCCTTGCACACTACTCATTTGTTAGCTCAGGGCTTGCAAGAAACTCCACGGGGTTCCGCTCTGCACTGACCAACAAGAGGGACCACAGCGCTAGTTCACTTGCAGCTTCTTCCCTGCTGCAGAGTCAATAAACCACAGGGATCAGGGGCAGGGCATGGATTTGGAGGAGGTTGAGATGAAGCTTCCTTTTGGTTGAAGATGGGGTTAATTTGGGTTACTCACACATGAAAATGACTCTGTATGCAAAGAAAACCAATTTTGGACAGTGCCTGAAGTAGTAATCCCAGATTTAAAATTTTCATGACACTGTGCCAGTATGACTTTGAATCTGCAGCATTTCTGCTGATTGGCTGAGCAGCTTTTACATGTTCATAGACAGAAGCAGTCTGAGATTAGAAATGCAAATGCCTCGTTGTTTTAATTATTTTGTATTATTTTGTATTTCATAAATGTATTTTTACCAGAATGCTTGAAAGGAATTTCAACATAAATAACAGAAAATACATGAGTAATAACAAACAGTCTGACCCAGTTCATGTGGACATGCTAACTTTTCTTTGTCAGAGCTTGCATTAGGACTTGACTTGCACATTTTCCCTGGAAGTATTTAACATGCCACACACATTTTACTGGCCTGATGCCTACTAGAGAAGATGTAAGATGTGCAAGGCATTCTTTTTCTTTTTTTGTTTTTGTTCAGTTATGATTGGCAAAGAGCTTACAGCATAAGCATTTGTTACATATGGCCAGTCGTGAGTAAAACGGTGGATTCTGTACAAGAAATAAAAACAAGAACTGTTTCATTTCTTTAAAATGTGTTGTTGACTGTTTAAATGTTCAGAAACAATTTGAACACATAAATAAATTTAATCATAGCCTCTTTTTCCTTCTTTTCCTATCCTCTTCCCTCATCATCTCCCTCTCAGGTACGGGTAGTTATTACTGACGAAAACGACTGCGTTCCTGAGTTCCTCCAGTCAATTTACAGCAAGGATGGTGTACCAGAGACTGTGACAACAGCAACCTCCCTGCTGCAAGGTAAGACAAATCTTAAAATACCTGTTTGAGTACCATTCATAACCCACCAGCTTCACTGAGTGCATTCTTTATTTTTAGACTCACATTATTAATTTAAAGCTCAACTTACTACCCTGTATCTGTTTCTCATATGCAAGGGAAATTTAACATTGCACTGCCTTCCCTGACCTACAGAAGTAGGTTCATCTTATTTTTTAATTCATCTCCACCGACTAACAGCTCCCGGTTATGTAATTTCTGATGCATAAATCACAATATTTTTAATTAAGAAAATCCTGCAATGGTATTTGTGCATTTTTTCACTGGGCTGAATTAAATATTTCCAAGTAAAAATCTCAGAATTGCAATTATTATGTGTACCTGTATCTGGTGACTTTTAAAAGAAGTAAAGTGAATAAAAAAAAAAAAAAACAATCCGTGTTTTACCTCTTGTGTTACCAGTTAAAGTTAAGCCAGGTGTAGCTCAGTGGGCAAACGCGTGCCTCTGTGGGAGCTGTGATATGCAAATGTTTGAGAAGCTTTGCTGTAGCGGCTTTCAGAACAAAACAAGAGTGCCTGCGCTTCTTTAACATTCATGTATTTTGACTGGTCAGGAAACAGAGTAGGTACTTGTCAGCACCGGCGTCACCGCTACTTTCATCAGTGCAGCTGCTGTAGCCTCTCCGTTCCTGTAATAACCCAAAGGGAACGCTTATGTTTCATCTCTTTGTGAAGAAATGGTGATGCCAACTGTTGTGGGTATGTCACAGTGACACTTTTAGTCTGCCAACACAACTGACAACAGAGTTTTTCCGTCTTCTCTCGGAGACTGTTACTTACTATCTCCTCTAAAACATTGTTGCTTTTTTATTAAAACTCAGACATCTGTTTGTTTATAGCTCTAAACAGATCAATCTTTAGCTTTTTGAACAGGTAAACTTTAAACGGGGCAAGAATGAAAATGCAAGTATATTTTAATTGCTTACAAGAACTGTGTGAAAATGACTGTAGGCATGACACCGTTTTGGAAATGTCCATTAGCTGTGGATGCAGGCGGGAAGACTTTGGATTGAATTCATATTAAACAAAAAAAAACAAACAAACACAAGACTGTGTGTATTTTAGTGTTTTTTCTAAACATCTAAGAACAGCTAAGACCTGTAAAATCATGCCATATTCTGTTACTTGTTTTCAGGTGAAAGTTAACAGCAAACATGGCTTTTGTATGAATAAACAAAAGAGGTGTTAAAATTGTTTACATTGCTTGGAAATTTTGCTCATATGCTTCAATTTGCAACATTGTCCCGGAGAAAATAAGCTGAATTTTATATGTAACTAAAACAATAATATAGCCTTTACAACTTTAATCTGTTTTCTAGCTAGCATACTGAAATGCAGTCTCAAGGATTATAATGATATTAATTTGTTAGCCTGTTGCTTACTTGCCATCTTGAGGCAGTGGGCAATTTTAAAATTTTGCCACTCTCCGGCCGATATCCAGGCCAAAGGACCCTGTTCCATCTGCTGGTTTATGAGTGTAAATATAATTTTAAAAGCTAATAAAAAGTTGAGTCATTGTTAAAAATACATTTTGACAAATGCAATCCCAACTTTGGTCTTCAGATTAATTTACTTACCCACATGCAGCTGAGATCCCCGACACCACTGACTGGAATGCAACCCCAAACCATGACACAGCCTCCACCATGTTTTACAGATGGCTGTACTCACTGCTGTACCTCTCTCCTGACCTCCATTGTGCATATTGATCACATTTTAAACCAAAAATGTCAAATTTAGATTCTTCGCCTCATTAGATAAGTTATCAGTGACTTTCAGTCTAGTTCTTGTGTAACCTGGCCTACCTCAGCCTTTCCTCCCTGCTTTAGTTCCGTAAGAATGGTTCTTGATAATCACATTTCCTCTGACACCCTTTCTGATCTTTTAGGTCTTGTGTCAGATCATTGCTGAATTTTTTTTCCTGGTTCTTGAGGACACGACTTTCTCCTTGTCTGCTTCACTTGTCCAGTTTCCTGAGATCACCACAAGTTTTATATAAAATATTATGGCAGTTGGGAAGGAGGCCCACAAGAAAATAGCTGAGGCAACAACTGGAGCACATGTGAAAGATGAAGTCCAAAGTGGTCCCAGTGATTAAACAGTAGGAGCTGTAACCCTGAAAATGGAAGAGTGGTGTAGAAAACATGCAGTCCAGCTCAGAAAATGTACAGAACCCTGAAACTCCCAGGACACGAGCTTGAGAATTACTTAGACAGTGTTTTTATTTTATTTATTTATTTTTAATGCTTTTAGACATGCAGATGTGCTTTGTTAATATTAAATGTGAGCAAGTGAGAGATGAGTGTCCTTGCAGCACACCAGTTTGCAATGCTTTGCAGCATTTTGTCACATGATGAAAATATGTTGTATATGAATAAAGTGCAAACAAACACACAGTGAGAAGCTACGGAGCATTGCTCGGCTTTACTACATCACCAGTGTTTGTGTGCAAGAAGTCCACAAATTTGATTTTCGGTTTTCTGCTCAGCGTTGGAGCAATTCAGTCCAACAAGGCACTTGATCAGTAGAGCTACACTGACCAAGGTCTTAGCAGTAATTCAGATTTATTTACAGTAAAAATGTTATTTATTTCTAGCGAACATGGAGAAAGTAAATGAGTGAATGGGGGAGTGAGGTGCGCACTGTGGGAGAGACGCAGCAAGCCCTTAGCTCGCTGCCATTAACAGGTGCACCAAGGGAGGCGAGAAGTTTCCTCCTGCTGTGCTGCTGTGTTCCCACCCATTTTCATGCTTGTTTGAGCACTTGTCAATATTTCTGTGAGTGGAAAAGTACCCTACCAAAAGAGTTATCACATTTCTGCACAGAGATTCCAGTGATTTCAAAATGCCTCAGGATTATGAGCAAACCATCTATGTGACCTGTGCAATTTTCAGTTGTAAAAATAGACTGTTGCTGCCTAAATTTAGTGGGGTGAAAAATGTGTCATACAAATTGTAGCTTTCCCAAAAGAATGAACAAAATTGCCCCAATACATGGTATAATTAATACAATTAATTTTACCCAATCCACTTCTGAGTACATCTAAGACTGAGCAGCCCAACTTCCTGAAATAAAGACATTTTTCCCCCTTCACTTAATTAAGTGGGTTAAAAGGCATAGTATAAATTAAATGAGCAGGGAGAAATGGGCATCCAGCATCGTTTTGCTAAATCATGTGCTAGTAATCCCATAATCATTTCCATCGTGAGAGTGGACAAATGTGTACTTTGCCAAGTTGGAAATCAACTGCAGCACAGTGTACCAAGCAAGCCAATTATCTTGCTTTCCATAGAGATCTGAGGATCCTGCTGTCTCCATCTTCTGTACAAAATCATAATATGCCAGAAAGACATGAGGGATGCAGCTAAGAATGTATAGAGGCCTGTTAAACCGGCTCAGTGTAGCGATGCTAGTGCAACAATGCTGATTCAAGATTACAGAGGACTTACTGATAAATAGACGCTTAAATGTTGTCCTGAAGAATTGAAATCTCTACTTAGTAAATTAAATATTGACTCATGTGTGACATGTGTTTAGCTACCGCGCACAATTGGCTTCTGGGTCGACACTAGTGTTGCAGTTCATTTTCAACCCATCATCACCGAATGAGAGGCTGCTCAAAAAGCAAAACAGCTGTGTTTCAGTTTTTCTTCAGAAGACTGTCAGTGTATGTAACCAGGTCTGTAGTGCAGGAAAAACACACATTTATTTTTATCCAACTTGTAAAGCGTAGAGAAATCTAAATAAAAGACTAACACTGTGGTAAAAGGGATAATATTAACAACAATAAGAAGAAGAAGAATTGTAGAAGTTGTCTGGACAGAAATGGTCCTTTCCACACTTGATTCAGCTGTGTATCAAAGATTATTCCTAGAAATCAATCTGACATAAAACAAAACACAAGAAACCACTAATGATGAACACTGACTATGCTAAAATGTGACACAATCATCCATTTAGTGTTAAATCTGTATGTGTTTGGGGTAAATTTGGGGTCATCTATAAGTGAAAACCCATCTGGCTTGCAACTGAAAAATGCAGCTCTAGATATTTACAATTTTTGTGTAATGTTTATTTTATTATTTATTTGTGTGTGTGTGAAGTAATAAGAATGAAAGTATATACGAAAGACCCATTCATGTATTAAGCGATTTCTCATTTGACCGTTTTTTTTTTTTTTTTATCAGACTTCAATCTCGTTCTCTCAACAGTGGCCTTAGTGATATTAGTGGTATGA
The DNA here is from genome assembly GCF_001858045.2 of Oreochromis niloticus. Classification (NCBI taxonomy): domain Eukaryota; kingdom Metazoa; phylum Chordata; class Actinopteri; order Cichliformes; family Cichlidae; genus Oreochromis; species Oreochromis niloticus. Next base: position 36,706,525 of record NC_031965.2, read on the forward strand.
CATCATTTAACTGAATCCATAAACTGTGCTCAGATAGCAAGATTAATGCCTTTGGTAGTTTGATTTTACACTTTCAAAGTCATAGTGCATTTGTAATGAAATGAAACTGAAATGATTGACAAATATATCAAACTTAATGGGAAAATATAGCAAAAGCAAAAACACAAACAGGATGGTCTAAATGAAGCCTCATGGCTGATTTTCTTTGTCTGTAGTACTCTCATTGTTAAATTTACTTTAACTGTACCAAAGCATCACATTTCCCATTTGTGTTTTGTGGCTTTTAAAAAAAAAATGTAACTGAAATATTTTTCATTGAGTTTAGTGCTTGTTCAACATGAGGACACATTGAAGGCCGTAGCCCACAAACATTTTGAATACTACCACAGCACTTTGAAGATTCAGCTAATCTCGTGTACTCACATACCAAATGTCTCTGCTGAAATAATGAAGTAAAACTAATCATGCAAATAAACACTGACAAAGTTTATATACCTCCTTAATGAACCCAGATACTTTGTTTTGCAGGCATTTTGTTAATTGAACGCACTTCAAACTGTTAATTTGAAGCTAGTTAGAGTTCCCTGAGGCTTTATAGCAATAAAGAATTATGGTTTGTTAGTGGAAGCAAACAGTGGCATTGTTTTTATGTATGTGTGCATCTATTATTCATGTGCACGTATGTGTGTGCGCACGCATGTGTGCGTGCACTTCTGTATGGGCCCTTGAGCCAAATGCAATGTAAGGTGAATTGGGGAATTGAGCTTTTGATGGTGAATGTTCTTGTTAGTGTAAAATATGCTTATTCAAATCCCTGGTGGTCTTTTCAGTTTTAGCAAGGCAGTCAATTTGTGGCCAGGCGAGTCCTGGCTCCATGGATTCCCAATATGTGATGTGGAAGCAGAAATGTTGCAAAATGACAGTCCTTTCGATGCATGCTGGGCAAATAACACTTACTCCCGTGGCTTAAAATTGTGGCACTGGAAGCATCAGTTTGAACACATAGTGTAGCATGAGAATTGAGATATTATGTGCATATGATTTGGATGAAATGCCAGAAACAAAACTTTTAAATAATTAGAAAACTCGTTTGTTATAAGTAGTAGTTTCGATGAAAGTTTCTACTTTCATCAAAAAAAAACCATGAAGAAACTAAAGCATAGTGATGTGACGTTAGTATCTGTGTTGGTTTCCACAGGACAGCTCAGGCAGTATGTCCTCGTTTATTTTTAAGGGAGTACAGACAAACTTGGGGCAATAGCAGCATATACAAGCACCTGCTACTCCTGCACAACTTTCATTATGAAGGTGTGCACTAATACTGCAGACTTAGTAAAGGATTTTAGCTTTTAACTTTTAGCTTTTGTACAACTTTTATTTGTGAAATAAATCTTCTGCAAGTCCTCATATTTTTACATTTGGATATACAGTGTATTCAGAAAGTTTTTCTGCCCTTTCAAGGTTTCCACATTTTGTTGTTTCGGGCACATCTCCAAAGTGATTCACTGTATTTTTTTCGCATTAACAATAGAAGTGCAGAACTTTTAAATCACACAGCAATTTTTTCTTTATGTGTTGTATTAATGAATTAAAACATGAAATATTGAAATAATCCAGTGATATATATTTAACATCACAGATGGAATCTTATGCATCCTGCTTCTGAAGGTTATTGAATTCAATAAGCCTGGTGAACAAAGTCAGACATCTGCTGATATGCTATGTTGTATTTCTTGAAAACGTGCAGAAAAAATAGAGCAATCCTGAGTAAACCTTTTTCAGGGTCTCAGAATGGAGCTAGATTTAATTTTAACAAAACAAAGACCTGAAGCATATCAACAAGAAAACACAGGAGGAGCTTTGGGAACATGCTGTGAAGTTCCTGCAGTGGCCCAGCCAGAGTCCTGACCTGAACCCGGTAGTGAGAATATCATTGTAGAGACCTGAAGGTAGCAGTACAATCCTTTTAGGATCATAAACAAACCGACTAAGATGATTAAGATGCTTTAACCACATGCTGGTAATGAACAAAAGCACAAATCTTCTTTCTCGTTCCGTGTTATTGTGTATAAAGGAAGAAATCGAGGGGAAAAAAACAAAACAACTGACTAGTGTTTGAGTCTCAAACATATATGCAGATGCGTGAAAATGTAAGTTATACATATATGTCACAAAAAATGACAAAGCAAGAAAACAGAGTTTCCATCCAGCTTCCATCCTTTCTTCTTGTGGATATTTAACAAAATTGGTTTTCTAGTCTGTACGGTCAGTCTAGCTAAATCACCAGTGGTAAATCCAACCTTTGTCATCTTTGTTTAGCCCTTCTGAACTCTGTGTTTTTCTATTCTCCATCTCTGTGTTCTCATCTTTAGTTTCGGCCAATGACTGTGACTCGGAAGAGAATGCAGAGCTGACCTATTACACCCTGAGTCCAGACTTCACTATTTCCCCTCACGGAACAATCTTCCCCGCGGGACCTTTGGACTATGAGAGACCTAATCATCTGTATGAGTTTGTAGTCATGGCCATTGACAAGGGGGAGGTTCCTCGTACGGGCACGACTACGGTACGGATTAGGATGGCAAACGTCAACGATGAGGCACCTGAGTTCTCCCAACACATGTAAGTAAGACTTGTGCTTTATTGTTTAAGAGAAAGAGAGATAAGCTCTATATTATTCTGTGGCTGATTCCTGCCTGCCTGCCAGTCAGGGTGAAGGCAGGAGAGGCTGACAGTCTTCTGGTGACAGCATGATGTTTGGTGCAGATACCGAAGGACCAACTTTGCTGTGTACTCATTTCTGCATTGCCAAAGGCAAACAATCTCCTGCAGTGTCTCTTGGTTAAGTTGTTGAGTGTAGGCTGCTGCACATACATTTTAGGTGCAAGCTGCCATTCACTCTTTTGAGGTGCTGCATACAATTGAATTTTCAGTTGTATTGTTGGCACAGGGGCACAGAGTTTCTCTGCATTTTCTTCTTCTTTTTTCTTTCTGCAACTTGTTCAACAGAGGATTTTATTTAGCGCTGAAATAAATAGTCAAAGAATTGAACGTAGGAAAGGCTTGATGTTGAATTGCTCTTTGCTCGCTGGTTCCATCCTCACGAATGCACAGATTTGCTTACTTTTCCTCTTTTTATGGCACCAAAGTGAATATCTCTGGTGCTTTAAAACAAGCAATTTCTAAACAATTATGCATTTAATTAAATTTTTTAAAAATATGAGAAACAAACCTGTTGAAGCTCTTGGGGCCAAGACGAAAATATCGCCGTTATCTGAGGTTTTCTTTTCTCGGTTTAATTAAATGCAAGCATTCCAGTCTTCCTTTTTCTGTTTGTCATGATACACTTGAATTTACACTTCAGATTCAGTTAAACTGGTAACACCTGTTCAAAGTAGAATTAAATGAGGTGAACTAAAGAGCTGTGGGCTGAGGTTTTCAGTCAGCACTGATCCACCATCATGGTTAGATTGGCCACATCTACAACATCTTCCTCTTAGAATAACTCTCCTCTCATGGTCGAGTTGCATTGATTCAGTTCCACAATTCCCTGCTGATTTCAAATAGAAATGGATCTATATGCAGTAATTCTTTGGCAAAAATATCTATTGCACATTCCTAAACATGCTGATTTGAAGCCATCTGTGATCAAGTCATTTTAGATTGAATCTGTCACCGGTGTTTCTGTTTCTGCACACAGTCCACTGATACCAAAGTAAATAAGGCAGCCAGAACTACTTCACTTAGAAGTTGAGTGAGGGAGAGCGTCCCAGTTCAGCATCACAGCTGCTGTTAGCACACTCCCCCCTCCCACTCGTGCTGCTGTGGTGTCTGCATCTTTTAATTGGTTGATTTTTCTGGCAGAGAGCTGGGCAGATTGGTGAGGCAGGGTCAATCAACCATGCCCACCAGCACCCTCAGGAGGTCCCGAGCCCTAACTCTGTGTGTGGGTGTGTGTGTGTGTGTGTGTGTGTGTGTGTGTGTGTGTGTGTGTGCGTGTGTGTGCGTGTGTGTGTGTGTGCATGTGCGTGCTTGCGCCTATATATGTGTGTATTTAGTAATTGAGAAGGTCCCAAGAAAGCGAGGTTTTTGTATGGACAGACTGATGTGGTTATAAAGTGCATTCATCCATCGTGCATCTGATATGCATGTGTTTATGTTGTTTATAGAGGAAAGGGACTGGTGTGTGTGTGTGTGTTTTGGGTTGTATTGATTTACTGTCAGCAACAGCCAAATAATCCATCAGTTCTTCTTCTGTAACCCTGAACCCTCTGTCACAACTGCCCTAAAAACAGTACTTGACAATCTATGATTCATCATTCAGGCACGAACAGAGCTCCAGAGTCAACCATGCAGGCAAACACACTGGTACAAATACAGTTGAATGTGCACACGTGATGACATCTGTTATGTGTTTGATGAAACAAATACAGTAGGGCCAGTTTAGTGGGATTATGCTTTTGATAAAATTGCTTACTTTCCCTCTGTTACTTATGTTTCATTTGCCTGTGTGCATGCAGGAAAAATGTGCATGTATGTGGAGTTGCATGTGCTGAACAGAAAGGGAAAAAAACACGACACAGAGAGGGGTCATTAAATATATCATTATCCAGGCAGAAAATGTGGCCTATTTATATTGATCCTTGGAGTCAAAGGGAAGCGATAATGAGCATCCGTTTCTACACGTTTTGCCTGTTTATAATGAATCTAGGTTTCAGTTCTAGAAAAATGATGGGACTACTGAAAAGTGGAATTTATTTGAGTTTCTTTTTTTTAATTACACAATGTGTTGATCTTTGTTATTGACTTACTAAAAAGAGAATGTGATATTTTTTTCATGTTTTTATATTACACCTCAAGATCCTAATATACATATTCTATATGTAAAAGTGGCTGCAGCTTTATCATGTCACCCACTCAGTTTGAAGTCTTTAGTTTATTTTATTGAGCATATTTGGCTGAGACGATGGAAAGTTATCAGCTCCACATGACTAAAAACTACACTGTAAAATGTAATTCTAGATGTTTGTTATTTCAACATATTATTCTATATCAGTTTGACGATAGATGACTGAAGTTGTTGTTATAACATAGAATTACAAGTTAAAAACGTCCCAATTACACCAAAAAAAGCTAACTTGAAAACTCATGTCCAGCTAAATCAGAAACTTATGTGAACTTGACAATGTGGGTAAGTTGAGCACAGCAGGATTCAAAACTGCCTCACGTGACTGCTACCGAGGTGCATCATGGGGAATTGGCGGTTAACGACATGCTCACTTTACTTGGACGTTTTCTAATCGTCTTCTTTGGAATATGCTTTCAAGGTGAGTAACATTGGTTATAACTATAAGGAAAGAGAGCTACAAAAGTTGGAACATGTTTTGAATCTATGGCATGATGTGTGTTTTTCTCTTTTACCGAAATGTTTGCTTTAGCTAATGTAGCTTTAGCGGACAAGGTCCAGCTTGTATGTCATGACCAAACTTGAGCTAATAAACTGACATATGGCCTTTTTTATGGGTTTAATGTGGCACTGACCAAATCACAAGTATTGTGCCGCTAGCTTTAAGGTTGTGCACTCAACCACTGTTGCGATATTAGCAAGCTAACTCAGCTAATTAATAAAGCTTATTTCATATTGTCTCTGTACTTGTAAATTTCTTTCAAGTTCACAGGCTGTTGTATTTTGGTGGAAGTTCATTTTGGCAATATTTCCAATAACTGACTGGGTTCAAAAAGAACTTTTTGGCAGGACTCGGATGCTTGTTGTCATCTGTTTACCCCTATGTAATCACTTAAGTTGTTATGAACTGCTGCATGCTAAGCTGCAAGAGTGCACTGAGGACTGAGACAAAATATGGTCTACAAACCAGCATTATATTAGTTTTTATCAGATAGTCCTCCAGTGTGTTTAGTTTTTGCTTTAATTCTATTGTGCAGTTATTTGTTACCCTGAAATGCTTTATGCTTAACAACAGCTCACCATTTTAACTTATTTTTGAACTCTTGTGATCAGTATGACTAGTTTGTGTGAGTTTCCATACTAAAAGAGCTGTAGTGATAAAATAATTGGCATCAGAGACACTGATTTTTGGCATGGTATACTGCAGAAGTTTTTTTGTTTTTTTTTGCATAATTTACCTTTTAATTAAACTGCATTCTCTGTATTGTAACAAAACTAACATTGTTTATATGTCAGAAAATTAGCAAACATGAATAAATGGCGAAAACAATATAATTATAACATATATATTTTTTTTACTTATTTTAGGTCTGTGAAGCCAAACTTGATGCTGGGGATTTATTTTTGTCAGTGGAGTCAAATGGTAAGTTACAATTTGTGCATTTTGTCATACTGGAAACACCACAGATTATATTGTAACTTAATAGCTCTGTAGAACAAATGATATAAAGATTGTAGTGTCAGGGTACTTCTTAAGAAGTAATATGGCACTATTGATGATCACATGCAGGTGGCATAAACTAAATATTCAGACCTGTTACCAACAAATGATTCATTAACAAAAGCAATGGAGCAGACTGTTTAGGTTCTTGTGGTTGTAATAACATCCATAACTGCAAGTTTGTCATTAATTTATTTTCACAGGTCTAGATGATCACATCTGTCTTTGTCATTTAAATGAGGTGGACTTGCAAACTTTGCACTCTTTTGGGTAAATTGCTGTCCACTACATATACACAGAATGTGCACAGTATTTCAGATCTAAAAAGGGAGTATGTAATGGACTTGCTGGCTTTAATGTAAAAAGCCTGTTGTGTAACTTTAATGAGGCAGTTGGACTAAAACAGTATTGCTCATCAAGGTAAACATCTGAGGAATAAGGAAATTGTTACTTGTCCTTTTACTCAGTGTTCTTTTAATCGCACGTTTACTAAAGTTTTACATCACATAAGTCATTTTCACAATCATTCTACTTTAAAAGATTTCAAGACAGAGCTTATTGTTCTCTGAACTTCCTTGTTTGCTGAACGGCAGGTAAAGTGCATCTTTTTGTTTGTTTGCTTTTGTGTGTTTGTGTTTTCTCTAATGGGCCTCAGATGACTGTTTGCTTAAATTTGGGTCTCAAAGAATCTTTTTTTTTATTCTGCCTGTACTCTCCACCCCTCTTCTTCTATTGCTCAGGTTGAAGCAGAATTTGCCCGTCTTACATCTGTTGACCTGAAAGGGTTCCTTTTTGCTGTGCTTGACCATTATGGAGAGGTTCGTGGAGCTGTACAAAATCAAGAGCGGCATAGGAGGGCTAACTAGGCTCATAAAATGCTTCGGAGATGATGTAAGTGTTCAACTGCGAAATGTTCTCCTTTGTTTAAGTTTTAGGTTATCCAGTTCAACTGATGAACTCATTGAAAGAAAGCTGATAAGTAAAGTCTGTCATCATATTTCACAACTGGACATTTAGTGTGGTAACTTTTACAGAATCTGTGTATATTGGTGGTAGGTTGGATATCATATTCTACTTGAATGTCCTGATAAGCCTGATTCAAAATCTCCAATGATAATCATATATTGATGGAATTATGTATCAAAAAGCTGTGAATTTGGAGCTGTCTACATGCTTCATAAACACTGTTTAAAAAGTGTTTTTGTTTTCTTTTTGACTTCTTTGACCAGAGCCCTACACAAAGGAAGAGGACAGAGGACCTCATTTTCTAAAGGAAGAGCCCTCACACACTTTCAAGACTGTGAAGGTTAGCATTGTTTCTTTTAGTAAATTTAATAATGACAGCACCACAGTGGATTTTAAATGAAACATGTGGCATCTATGAAACAACAGATGCCACATGATAACATGTGTACTTTTTCCTCACCAAATGTATTATTACAAGATCTTTGACACTGGATTTGGTCTGGGTTTCAGAGAAACTAACTGGCAAGCTAGCATTGATATTATTAGTGTCTTGTGTTTATTCATGTCTTCACCAGGGTCTTTGACATTTCGCTGCTGTACTGTTCACTTCAGCTTTACGTTTGATTTCTCACATTGTATATTGTAATGGCAGAGATATTAGGATATTTAAGGGGCTGCAGTGGCTGCTACAGCTGTGGGGGGCAATACTTTGGTGAAATGTCCTGGACCCTGGAAAAGAGACTGTGTAGACTGGGTAAGCAATTAAAGGTTACTGGCCGAGAGTCATTGGGCAGCTGGGTAAAGGTGGATGTTGATATTCAGTGCCAATTATGCAACCTGTTCAGCCACGTCTATATGCTCTTTTTTCATGCTGTTAATATAGGGGGAAAAATAAACTTTAATCAATAAACTGATTAAAGAAGCATTGTCTATGGAGCCACAATCTGATCCTGTAGTGTAGCTGCAGTTTGCACATTTCATGTATTCTCAGCCAGATTTGGTTTAGAGCACAGCCAATATTTAGCATAACTAGATTTAAATTCACACACTGGTGATGGCAAGCTACATTGTAGCCACAGCCGCCCTGGGGCGCACTGACAGAGGCGAGGCTGCCAGACATTGGCACCACCGGGCCCTCTGGCCACCACCAGTAGGCAACAGGTGAAGTGTCTTGCCCAAGGACACAACGACTGAAACTGTCGGAGCCGGGGCTCGAACCGGCAACCTTCCAATTATAAGACGAACTGTCAACTCTTGAGTCACGATTCAGTCATCCACCCATGTGTGTGAATGACTGAATGTGTAAAGCACTTTGGAGTCCTTAGGGGACTAGTAAAGCGCTATACAAATACAGGCCATTTACCATTTAAATTGAAAATTTTGTTTGAATTCTGCAATTGAAGACATGCTCAGTTATTTATGAACATGGTCTTTGTTTAAAGCAAGAAATGGATTTGTAACATGGGGGTGCATATCTCATTCTGAAAAAACTTTAACAACTGATAAGTGTTACCCAAAGCCAATCACCATCATCCAAAGCATCAGTATGGCTCTTCTTTGGAAAGACATGAATTCTTAAGCACAAGGGATATTGTGTAATTGTAATTGTGTAATTTTTTTTTTTTTTTTTTGTCTTTGAACCCTTTTATAGCCGACAGGTATTGAAGACACGTTTTCTAAGAGGATGAAAGTTGGCATTGCGATGGTGAAAGAAGAAGACATCATCGATGTGTTGGTTGTCCTTGAGGCGGCAGTAATCCTGTCTAATCTGAGGGATGTCTCAAGTGCCATTTCCATGCTGATGGGCCTTCTTTTTGCCCTCAACATAGACTATCCAAAGGAACTTAAGGACATCTTTGAAGCCATTCAGAACATCCTAATGAACATTGGTGGAAGGCAGTGCATCTCACTAGTGCATGGTCTAAGAAACAGACTCTTGCAGAAAGCCATGCAGAACTGTAATTGTATGTTCCTTAGTGTTAAGGACAGTTTTTATTTTACTGTTTGTTTTTTTATTCTTGCAAGTTCTCATTCTCACTTTTGTATGTCACTAAATGACTACACTTTACATTCCAGATTAGACAATTACTCATTTGTTCATGGTTTAAGAAACTTATGTGAACAACAATATAATGCTGGACTTTGCAGATGCTTATCTCATGCAAGTCAGTAGTTTTTCCTTTGTTTTGCAATTGAGCAGACTCAAACTGATGTTTCTGAAATATCAATATTATCAAATGTTTCAGAAGCATGCACTCATTTTCAGAGATATTGGTTCTGTGGAATTTGTTGCAATTGTAAACGAAGACAAATACAAGAGTTTGATGTCTTACTTGTTATAAACTGATCTTTACTGTCACTTATCAAAGGTTTTGTACTATTTTAATATTTCAAGTTTTATGCTAACAGGTGTGACTGAGCACAATGAAGTTTAAAAATTTTGTAAATGTAAAGAATAACTTTTCTAAAATAGCAAGTGTCCCGTTGATACATTACATTAATGCAGACTTTATGTTGTTACTTCACAAGAATCACTACTGCTCCTAGAGTATTGGTCAGAATTTAATCTTCACCCAAACTGGGCTCAAGACCAAGTTCAAATTTATTGTTTCACAGGGAGCAGCCTTTGAGTTTTGATGGATTGTGAGCCTGATGAGCTACGTCACTGATTTTTCTGTTTCTCAGATGACTAAGATGGCACAATAAATGGTGAATGTTGGGTGCTCATGAGTAATTGTCTTGTCATGTTCTTAAAACAAACTTTCTGTATGAAATGATCAGATAGACTTTAATGGAATCTGTGGGGGTTTATTTTTTTTTTCTGTAAACAACAGAAAATTAATTTAAAGGAATGTAGGTATTTAAACCTGAGCTCTAAGATGAACCTAACAGGTAGTTTTGCTGAAATGGATGTTAGAAAGCTAAAAAAACAAAACAAAACTTAAGATGTTTAATACACATTTTTCTTTACATCCAGTCAATCAACTCTGATAATTAAAATGAAACTGATTTACAAGTTCACTCAGCTACCTTAAGGAGCTCAGTTAATTAATAAACTTAAATCAACTTAGCTAACAGATTATGTTAGTTAAGCTAAAATAGATTCCTAAGTTAAAAGAACTACTAAAGTATTTGAATTAACTAAAAAACCCAAGTCAACTGAACTAGGACAAGAGTTTAAACAATAGATTATTTTAATTTAGCTGAAAGGGTTTTCCCAAGTAAAAATGACAATTAAAGGAGTTGAACTGACTAACAAATCTCAGTCAACTAAACTAAGATGAAAGTTTAGACAACATGTGATTTTTCATTAAGATAACAATTGGTTGTGTTATAAGAACAAACTCTATTTCTTGACTTAACTTAAAATTTTAAGGCAGCCCTTTACCTCATATTTTTAAGTTGAAACAACAAGTTATATTTTACAGTGTAGTATTTTACTCAAGAAAAGCAGAGGCTTTGCGGAAAGGCTGGCAGTGTAATTAAATGCTAAATAAATCATATAATTTGTCACAAAATGTCATTAAAAATGCTCTGAAAGACACTGCCGCTGTGGTGTAACTGACTCTGCTTCAGTAACTCGAATTAGCTCGGGTGAATGTTTTCATTCTCCTGTAAGGATCATCTAGTGTTGCTGATCTTTGGAGCCAACCTGAATTGGCCAATAGAGAAACACTTTTTGGCACCAGAAGTTGCCGCTTGTAAAAAGAAATATTTTTCTAGCTGACTTAGTTGAATTACTTGAGATTAGTTCAAGCAATAAATCAGCTACCATGTCTAAGGTGTTAATTCAAAAAATGGTTTGAGTTTTAGCTTGTATCTCATTGTTCAGCCTTCTTGATTTCGCTACTTACCGATACACTTGTAGATTGGCAGATGTTTATATGGCACTGCTTTACCTTTTGCAAAGGAGAGTTTACATCATGAGGACTTCCTGCGAAAATAAAAGTTTAAAAATTGAGTGCACTGTAGTGACAGCTTGCTCCAAACGGAAGCCAATACTGGTACCTGTTGGCTGCCAGGTAATGAGCCGTAACACAAGGACATAATTGTAGCACATGGTGTCTGTATTTTATTGTCTTGTGTGCTGGTACTGTATCTCTTGCTTCGTCTGCATTGAACCTATCCCTGCACCCTTTGCTTTTTGGACCATATTACACTCTGCAGCATTGAACTGTTTACTTCATATTGGTTAGGGAATGTATGGAATGTATTACACACCACCAGTGGCTGAACAAAAAAAGAGTAATTTGTGGCTATAGGAGATCATGTGGACGGTCCTCACAATTTTCACACGCACATTTGCTTAATAGAGTCCCAAGTGCTAAAGAGACTCCCCATAGACTTCCCTCATGATTAAAAACTCCTCCACATAAGTTCCAAGTGATGAGTCAATGCACATACACAGTAGACAGTCATTCAGCAAAGAATGAAAAGCGAGCAAGCTGCTACCATTTTATATTTGCTAAAGATATAATTAGACAGAACTGAGAGTGAACAGAAAGGGTGTGCGATATATGCAAAGTTTTTTTTTCACCGTGTTAATTTTATTGAATGATGAGATAAACATCTAAAAAAAAAAAAGTCAATGACACAGAGAGCAGAAAAAAGTGTGTTGTAATTTCCCCTTAATATAAAGTTGCTGTAATGACTGAAGTAACTGATATACTGCTAATTTATCTCCTTTTTAAAATGCACTTGCTGGGTTTTTTTTTCTTGTTATGATATATTGATGTCTCTCTGGTGCCATCTCTTTATAACTTCTGCTCAGGCGTCACCTGTTATTGTTCTGGGAGACTTCTCTCTCCAAATTAGATTTCTCTTATACAAACTTATTTCTCATTCTGCCTTTTGATTTCCCCTATTGAATTAGTAGAAATGATGATAGAGTCTCCACAGAGCAAGAATAGTGCTTCTGTGGAGTTGAGGTCATGTTGAATTTAAACCAGACATTCACTGTAGGTTGTATGAAATAAAGTGTTACCATGAAGGTCAACATGAAGACACATTGTTTTTGCTGTTTAAGCATCCAGTGGGAATTCTGTATTTAAAATAACAGCAATGCATGATTAAATCCTATATATAGTAATGTTATTCTTTATTCTTTCTTTCATCTTTTTGTTTCTTAGTCATGCTCATTTCAAAATAATGAAAGGACAATAAAATACACTAATTCTACACAATAACTGCAGTTTTCCAAATGCCTCAACCTAAACCTCCTGCAGATTGTCTTAAAAAATACATAAAAAACGGTGTCATCACCGGTGTCATCACTTTGGCGAAAATCCTGTCTTCCTTCTTTCACCCCAGCCGGTCGCAGCAGATGGCCCCGCCCCTCTCTGAGCCTGGTTCTGCCGAAGGTTTCTTCCTGTTAAAAGGGAGTTTTTCCTTCCCACTGTCTCCAAAGTGCTTGCTCATAGGGGGTCATATGATTGTTGGTTTTTTCTCTGTATGTATTATTGGGTCTACCTTACAATATAAAGCACCTTGAGGCAACTGTCATTGTGATTTGGCGCTATATAAATAAAATTGAATTGAATTGAATAAAACATATTGAGGAAAGCACTCAGAAAGGGAACATTTGCAATAGAACAAATATACACTCATCAACCACTTTATTAAGCAAGTTCAAACTGAGCATCAGAATGGAGAAGAAAGGTGATTTAAGTGGTGCCAAAAACAGGCTAGTCTGATTATTTCAGAAACTGCTGATCTGCTGGGATTTTCCCACACAGTCATCTCTTGGGTTTAGAGAGAATGGAAAATAGAAAACATCCGGTGAGCGGCAGTTCCTTGGGTGAAAATTCCCTGTTGATGCCAAAGGTCAGAGAATAATGATGAACTACTGAGTCTTGATTTGGATGGTAGGGTCAGAATTTAATGTAAACAAGATGAAATCATGGATCCATTACCCAGTGGTGACACTTTTGGGCTCTTTTGGGTAATGTTTTATTCCTTTATTTACCCAGATAAAAATCTTATTGAGATTAAAAATCTCATTTCTAAGAGAGACCTGGCATCATGGCAAGAAAAGTCAAAAAAGTTGCCAGCCATGTCCACATCCCCTTTATGAACAAAATGTAAATGTCTCCTTCCAGCGGGGAGACATACCATGTCTCACATCTCATTGTGTTCAAATGGCCTCCACAGTCAACAGATCTCAATCCAATAGAGCACCTTTTAGGATGTGTTGGAACGGGAGATTTACATGGTGGGTGTGTAGCCAGCAATTCTACAGCAACTATGTGACACTACCAAAATCTCTGATGAATGTTTTCAATACCTCACTGATGCCATGAATAATTAAGGCAGTTCATAAAGCAAATGTAGTTTCTATCCCATTACTAGCAAGATATATCTAACTGAATGGGCACCGAGTATACACATTTCTACTTTCAGATTCAAAATCAGCTTATCAAGCTGAGATCTGAATATGCCCCTAAAGCATGTGGGATACCAGGAAATCACTTAAACAGGTTTCAGATCATTGTCAGTCACCAGTGTAAGTAGGCTTTGATATCAGCTATCTTTTTTAAAAGTAAAAGTCCCCCTGTAATTATGCCTATACATTACATTTTCACAGTTGCCTTTCATCACTGTTTTTTCCCCTAACTCTAAAATGTAGTAAGAATGGAACTAAGTGTGCTTTCAAACACTGGACCACAACACAACAAATGTGAGGAATATTAATAGAACATATTCCCATTTCTAATCCACCACTTTTATATTTATTAAAAAACAGAGTCTTTGTATCAGCAGTTGGAGACCCAGCTTACATCATGTTATTACAAACCCAGTAGAATTGCAACCGACCATCAGCCCTGCTTTCAACACTGCTTTCGTCTGAGGTTCTGACTGGAAATCAGCTTTTTTTGTTGCTGTCAGAACTCAGGTATCAGCTCTGCTCATCTTTGCATTGCTATACAGAAGTATGACAGAGTGGTTATTAATATAATTATACGTACAGATGAATGGGAATTTATACAGTGGGCTAAATAAACACACAGTAAGCAGCAGTTGGAGGGATCAGCGCGCGCACACACACACACACACACACACAAACTCTCCATTATCCCCATGTTCCCCCTCCTTTCTTCATCTGCGATTTATCTGGATAAACTAAAATAAAACTTCATAATTAAATTCTGTAATTAATTTACACAACTGACATCAGGCATCAGCCTAAGGGACGCCTACTATTCTCCCCAGATCAACACAATAAAAACAAACCAAAATGTAAAACAAAAAGTTTAAAAAGTAATTAGTGTGTCGGTGTGTGTGTGAGGCCTTTTTCATTTAATTGAAACATCGATTGGGCCAAATTAGAGTTGTGGTAGAGCCCCAGCATGATTGCAAAATGCATCTTATTGTAGTATAACTGCTTCGCTTTGTGTTCCCTCGCGGTGATCCTTTCTCTGCCCTATACTTTTTACAACACTCACAGGGGCAGTTCTTCATGCAGTGGACGCCTACGAGCATCTGCTTGAAAGTGTTTAGGGTTAGGCTGATTTAAGTGTCACCAAAGATTAGCTTAAAATTTGTCCTGAAAAGAAAACTCTGAAATTGCCATGACAGTGGAATATTACTTCTATGTGTGTTTATGAACTTTACATCATTCTTAGCTCAATATATTAACTTTAATGGCTAGCAATGTACATATAGGTCATTCTTTAATCCTGTACAGGAGGAAAGGGATATGCATTTTTTAGTGATGATCACTCTCTCATCAAAAACCTCTGTACAAGTATTCAATATATGGTAAATAATCATCAAAAGCTAAGAAATAACTACTGCATAAACCTACTCATGAGATTACTTTCTCAAGTTCCATTTACAAGATGATAATTGACAAAGTTTAAAAGTCAATCTCTTCTCAATAAAGGTTGAACCCTATAAACATATTCAGTTTTGCACTACAAACAATAAAATCCTTTGGCTTCCCTTTAAACACTCTCCACAAAGGAGTAGTTCAGTGCTTCTTATTTTTTAAGGCAAGAAATGTACTCCTGTTTGTGTATACTAATACTAACTTCTTAGCATGAAAAGAAATGTTGCCGAATAGAAGATTTGCACAGGATGAGTGCAGCCAAAACCTAATTGTGGTCAGTTGCTTACATTGTTTTTTTTCTAATCCAAATGATTATTTAATTCCTCCAAAATCATTTGGTCTACTTTATTCTAATTTAGATGTATTTATAGAGTATTCTTGTTTTGTTAGTGCTTTTAAACTGATTGCAATTGGAAGATTGGGCTCTAGGGAAACGTAGCCATAGATGGTTGAAGTTTCAAAAAGTTGATGTGCTGTGCTGTCAAATACACACACGACAACAGCTATTGTAACCATTTCGGCCTTGTTGTAATCATAAACCTGATTGTAAGCTGCCTACGTTTGAATCCATAATGGTTATTCTGTCTGCATCTGAAATGCAGAAATAGAGTTCATGTAGGGAGTCAGGACAAAAGAGGTTTACTAGACCCTGTGAAGGAGTCGTGCATAAATTCAGCTGCACAGACATCAGCTGTAATTTTGCCATCAAATTGCAGACAGAATTGCACAAGTAGGCCTCAGTTCTTTCCGGCTTTCAGGTGAGATAAATACAAGCAATTATCTAATGATCTTTCAAATAGCTTCCTTAGACCACAAGTGGAAGCCAGTTGATCAATGTGGCCTATGTGCTCTTAGACTGCATAATAAAGAAACAAAGCACAGCATCTCCCCTTACCTGACTTGGGTATTGATCTGTAGGGAAGTGCACGGCTTGTAGAGTATGAGCTGAAATTACTCAGAAGCTGCAACAACACTTTACAAACGAGCAAATGAGTGGCACATCAGACATCTCCCCAGGCAGAACTAGTCCAACAGTTGTTGAGGCAGAAAGACTGCACTGACAGAATATGATCAGTGTTCATCTCCAAATAAAAGTACCTTGTTTTCAGTGAAAAATAAATAGTCCACCACGAGAGTGACAGGCGGATATATTTTTAAATCAGGCTGTCACAGTTACTAGACCTGCATTTTGAATGTGCACACTCATGTGGGCAGGCAATGAGTCATTGATGAATGACAGCAGAAATAGCAGATCTTTGAGTCTTGCCTTTAAGTGCACACACAGATGAGGCAGTGGCTGTTGGTTAGCAGTCTGTGGTGATAAGGACTTCTCCTTAGTCTCCTCCTTTCTGGCAGAGATGGTGCCCTGTGGGGAAAAGTGTATGTCAAATATCCCGAGTGAGTAAATAATATATGAAAGGACTTCACAATGTGACATAATGTCATTTTTTTGTGCTGCAGGTAGTCTGGGATGCTATTATTTCATACTTTCCTAAAACAAGGGTCCACCAGTTCACTCACTGACTTTAAGTTGGCCAGGTGTATGGACTTTTTTTTAAGAGACAAGCTATAGCTGTTACAGTAAGTTAGCTAATGCAAGCTAACACATTTGATTAAGCTCTCATTTTGCTCATTTTGGGCAACTTGTAAAAAATCAGTTTAAATGGCGTCAGACTTAAATTGTGACTTTATACTGTTTTACTTGTTTTCCACTAATGTCCACTAATTAAGGTAAGTTGAAACATCTATTGCTACATATGACCAAGAGTAAATATGATTTGATGCATGTCACAGTGCCCATCTCCCTCCTCTCACCTCTCTTTTTTCACATACGCAGCTCCACTGTTTTGTCAGAGCCACCGCACAATTAGCGCCTGCAAGTGGTTGGACGACATTAATCGAATGCAACAATAAAACTGTACTAAATCATAATGCTATTTAACCTTTCTGCTGCACAGCCACCTGTTACTAGCTGAATCTGCAGCCCAGACAGTCTATGCTACACTGGAGCTAAAACAGACCCTTGACTAATTCCCTGAGGTGTGCAGCAGCTGCGTAAAAGTGGGACAGATGGCATCTTGTAAAGCCGGAGTGGCTTTTTAGTAATCTTAAAGTTCTAGAAAATGAAAATATGGTTGTATTTTTATATGACTGGCATATAACCCAGTCACCTTACAGGCTAACACACACATGCCTACGCCCATATTGTTTTTGAATATTTCTGTTTAGCTGAATAGGAAATAATTTGCCAGGAACACTCATCTTCTTTCATAGATTCTCTGAAGACCTGTAGACAGCTGATACTGCAGCTGACACAACCGTTGAATGAATGGAGATCCAGTTTAAACGTTACTCTTCTAAGACACAACTTGGAAATGCTGCTGTGCTCTGTATTTGCAAGTTGTAGACAAACAGGATGAACACGGATGAATCTGTGTGCAAATACTGCATCTCATCTTTCCTTTCCTAGAAAGAGAAGTGTCTGTATGAAAATCACACCATCTGGATTTTCCAAATACCACGTTGGTATTTTGGTTGTGACAGAAGTCGCACAAATTAATATCTGAAAATACTTAAACAACTAAAACAAAACTGTCTGCATGCCAGAACACCAGTAAAACTAAACGACCAAGTACTTTGTCAGATTTTTAACACATTACAGGCTGCAATTTTCAGACGGATTAAAGAAAACACCAAAGGCTGAGATTATGATTTTTTTAATTATCACTATTATTTATAGTCAGTTAAATGAAAAGTGAATATTTCTCCCATTATTTTATTGTATTGTTTTAATCTGAGTTCAGCAAGCTGCCAAGCCTGTAGACTTACAGTGTGAAAAATGTAAATCATCTTTGAGAATTTGCTTCAGACTCATCATCTTCATTTAACCACCAGTTTTAATTTTTATAGTAATCATGAGGTCTTCCATTAAAAATGTGCAGTTTTATTTATTCAGATGTTTCTAGTCTTGATGCCAAGGCAGTTCTTTATGTAGCACTAACCATCCAGAGAGGGTGGTGTGCATTATGTAGATCAGCTATTTACATAAAGGCAGCTGAAATATGTTTAAAGAATGTAGAGGGTCAGTTTCATCTTAACAAGGTAGAAGGGTCAGCCTTTCAAGAAAAGTTTTGCTTTCAAGCACATCGAGTGGTTCAGAGATGTATGAGCAAGGCCATAGAAGAGTTCAAAGCTGAAGTTCAAAGTGTTACACAAAGATACAAAGATAAAACTGAAGCAGAATTTCATAGCAAAAAGCTGCACTGAGCTTGGTATGTGAAGCCTGATAGCAAATATACATCAAGCCAAATTAATAACTTATACATGCACACACAAATATATGCTTTAAACTTGGCTGATTCAAATGCTTTGACTTGCATCAGTGTTTCCTTAGCAGGATTGCTGCTTTGTGGGGATGAGGGCAGTCTGGAGCACTATAAAGCAGATTTTTTGCCTTCTCAGTGACTGTGTCCAAGAGAAGCACCGCTAAGGTGTCATACCACATTTCACAGTAAAGACATTATCAGCCAAACACCAACCCCAAGAAGTTTTTGATTCATCAGACCAGAGAATCACTTCTATTGTGTTCAGAGTCCTTTAAATTCATTAGGAAACTCCACACAGTCTGTCATGTGGCTTTAACTCAGAGTGGCTTCCGTCTAGCTGCTTCACCACAAAGGCCTGAGTGATGGAGTGCTGCTGAGACGGTTATCCTTCCAGCAGGGTCTCTCATCTCTGTAGAGGACTTATGAAGCTCTGTTAGAGTGACTGTTGGGTCCCTGGTCACCTCTGAACAAGGACCTAATTTTCAGAGTTTGGCCAGATGGCCATCTCTGTATAGTCCTGGTGGTTTTTCCATTTCACGATTATTGAGACCACAGTGTTCTTGAGAACACTCTGAGCTATAGAGATGTATAGAGATGGTCTCATACCATTGCACTGATCTGTGTCTTGCCTCAGTTTGTCACAGATGTGTAAATAGAGTTCCTTGGACTTCATAGCTTAGGTGTTGGCCCTAACATGCAGGTCAGACTGTGGGAGCTTATACAGATGTGCAGTACAGATGGACTCTAGGAGCGTTTTCGACATCTCAGAGATTAATCATGCAAATGGGATCTGTCTAGGCCAGATTCTGAAGTGTCACAGCTAAAGAGAGACCTTTTTTTGAGTTTTTTCCTGTATGATATTAATTGATATGTTACATGAGGCCTGTGTCTTTCACCTCATGGTTAGATATGCACACTTACGAGGGATGCACCCTTAAATGTTTAAAAGCTTTAAGCAGAACTGTGAAAGCATTTCTGTCTAAGGTGATATTTATCCTTCACCTCTGCAAGGATCTCTTCTTTGCCATTTCCCTTGAGCGACAGACATGCAGACCTTTGAAATGTGATTAGTGTTCAGTCACGAGTGTCCTCTGGAGTGTTGACGACCACGAGCCACCACAAAAAAGAATTTGTGAGTATTGTACTGACAGCTCCTCGTGCCTGCTCAGTCTTGTTTTATTGTAGGAATAATCATAAGATTACTTTCAATATGTAAGTTGCTATATGATTCTTTTTTTTATGCGAGTTGCATCTAAAAGTGAATTTCTGAGTTATTTCTCCTCCCCTGTATGCTGCTGCTCAGGAATCTGCTGGCTTACATATTTGCATCTGCTCAGGGACTGATTAACACCTGGGGCTCAAGGAGGAGGCAATTAACTATCTGATATGACATGAAATGTGCAATGCTGCATTCAGAAAATAGATTTCTCTCATTAAACAAGTGGCCTTTAACACACCTCCGTTACATGTTGTTGATTCACTGTGTTTGAGAGTGGCTCCAGATATGTTCCACTGTTATTACTGCTGACTTAAAACTGAGAACCACTTACACAGTCAGGCCCTTAATGGATGTAGCTGTAAACATGTGATGAAGCTCTCTTTGGTAACAGTAGGCAACCTGTGATGATGTAATGCCAGGCAGGAGGAATGAGCCATTTTTGCTTATTATACAGTCGAATATAGACACAATGTTCGAATGCTTAACCGGGAAAAAAATGGAAAATGCTCTTTTTCCTTAACTTCATATTCTTCCAATTTTTGCTCTAATTTTGTCTCCATTCTTTAAACAACAATGTAACAAACCTGCAATTTTTAGTGTTTCCTCAACAGTTGGGCTCATCATTTTTATAACTAAATTATAAATACAATAAAAGATCTATGATATGTAGAGAGAGTGGTGCATTTTGTTGATAACACAGACTGTGTGTGACACAGTTACAATTCATATGAGTCAATATTTTTTTACAAGCTTCCTTATGAGCTGTTTTGTTCTACGTGGCGGATTGAACTGCTGGTCCTGTATGGATTAGATGAAATAGACTTGAAAATTGACAATGCAGCTGTTGAATGTGTCTCATTTTCACCATGTGTGTAGCTGAGGTGCTTATTGTGCTCTTGTTTTTGTGTGTTTTATCAGATATCGGACATTTGTCTCAGAGGACGCAGGCCCCAACACATTGGTTGCTACGGTGCTGGCAAAGGACCCCGATGGTGATGGGATCACGTATAAGATCACTACAGGAAATGAGGAGGGCAACTTTGTCATTGACAACCAAAAAGGTTTGATAACTGGACTGTTTAAGAGTTTGTATTTTTCATTGTTGAATATTCCTTTAACAACTGATCATTTCCAACTCCATATTCTTGAGCACTGCTACATGATTCATCCTTCAAAGGCAATCCTTATTTATCCTACACTGGGCCTTCTCAGCCCTTCAGTTCATCTTCCTTCTGAGGAAAATTGTTTATTCACCTTGCCCCTCCCCTTTCTTCTGATAGGCTGCAGCTAGAAAAGAGGAGGCTGGTACTGGAAGTGGGTGGGGCTTCTTTGCTCACCGATAGAGCTGTCTAAGGATATCTGCTTTACAGTTTGTTTGTTTTTTTAAAAACTGTGTTTTTATCTCAGAGAGATTACTTACTCTTGGAAACTTTTAAACTATCTATGTTTAAAAGCAGACACGTAACAGAAAATAAGATAAAGCAAAATGTGTGTTTTTTTCCTCTACATGTAGAATATGTAAAGAGAAGAATTAAGAACTTATGTACAAACACCCCGCCCTTCAGATGTTGGTTTCATATGTGTTTTCTGCCACCCTCTGTGGCACTGTATTTGAGACGGTTTCATTGCCTGTCTTTTTTAAAGCTCAAAGAGACTACATGTTTGAGATACATTTACCCGCTCCATGGTGGTGCATGATGAATTATTTTTATCTTGCTGCTTAAAATTTTAGGGGAAGAATCGTAGAACCTCAGGCTGCTTGGGGCCCTGTTATTATTTTGTTCTTCACCCATTTAGCACAAACCCTGAAACATCCACAAAGTGTTCTCTTTCCACAGTTATTTTCACCTTGCTTTGCAGTGTTTCTTCCCTGCTCTATTTACATACACCATATAAATATAAAAGCTCTGTATTTTGTCAAGTGTGGCCCCAGGGGGTCTTGAAAATATGCTTTATAGTGTGTGTTTTAGTTTAATGTCCTTCACCATAGCTACTGTTCAGTGGATGAGGATGCTTCACTAGCGCTCCTCTTACTGCTAGCAGCTTTGTAAAAGATATTGAAATTCTGACAGGTCGTGTCATAAAGACATTAGAATTACCAGCCAAAGTGTGAAGACCATTTTCACAGTCCCTCAGTAACAAAATACCATCTGAGGTTTATAGTCACACGTCTCAACTTCCTCCGAGGCAGGTGCAGTAATGCCAGGAGCAATGTGAAATGGGAAGCTGTGTTAATGACACAGTGTGTGTTTTGTGTGTGTCCGGGAGCCGTAATAGTGGCAATTTCATAGCGGTTCGACCCTTTTTGTAAATTGAAACCCCCTTTGAATCTGCATTTCACATCACAGGGTAATACGATGACTTTTACAAATTCAATTACTCAAAACTTCAAGGCGCAATTTCCTCTGTTCGCCTGCAATGACATTCACTGTCAGCTGATAGCAGCGGCCATTTTATCAAGCAAAGAGAAGATTTGTAGCAATAACTCGATTTCGTCACCTATCAGAAGATGACTCTTTGCCATTTAGATTGTTGGCTCTGCTTGGGTTTTGTCACACTGACCTAATTTTTGCCTGTCATCAAAAGTTCACTTTTTAATTCAAGTTTCTTTCAGGCTTTCTCAAGCTGACAGCGTGCGAGGTTTGCTATATGGGAAAAGTTAATGTCCATCTATATGGTGGACATTTTCTACCTATCGAGTTTGACACCTCGCAAAAACTAATTAAGCCAAATTCATGACACTTGGTGAAGACGTGCTATACGTGCTAGACGTGCATGGACAGTGGAAGACTCTAGAGCGGGATCTCGTTCCTTAAAAATGACAAAAAGTGGTGTTAGCTGAATTTCATTCCCAAGTGCAATTCAAGCTAACCTGTTTTCATGCAAAACAGATGCCAATGTCTCATGTACACATTATTTATAGTTGGCATATACTGATCAATTTAGCCGTTATCAGTTTCTTCGTTGTCATCAGTGTAGTAAGTCATCTCTTCTCTTAAGGTCATTCTGATCAGAGGCTGCTCACTGACCTACTCAGCACAGCACACATTTATACTTGTCACTGTAAACCAGCACGAGCAGTTTAAGGACCTTCAACTAAAGAGATGAATGGAGAGCTGTTATTTACAATCTTCTCTTTTTTTAGCTTCTTTTCAGATTTCAGATTTAATTTCAGACATATCAAAATGTTTTTCTAGAAAAGGCTAGGGTTTGGATCTTTATCTGAATTTGAGTTTATGGCACATTGGGCTTCTGCTCAGGCTAAAGGTGGGGAGAGTTGAGAAATATGATATAATCAAAGGATAAAGTTTAACAAAAATAAAAGGAATTTCCAATCAAACACATTAAGATAAGATTAAGATAACTCTTTATTGTCATTGCACAGTCATACATAGTATAATAGTACAATGAAACTGGAAAACTGTCCTACGTCGGCACTACATGCAACACAACACAGTAACTTAAATTAGTAATCAAATGAAGAATAAGTGTATGTGTATTGCACACTGTTATTATTCCATACTCCCACGTTCCTAAAATAACCAGTAAAATGATAGATGTTGTACTTGTTTATTATAAGTGTGCACTTATACTCCGAGGGATACCACTAACTTACACTACCAACATTTTTTACTCTAGTACAAAGCTGCATTGACTTGTTCGTGGATGTGACGATGTTTTGCTTTGCTTTTTTTGGTTTTGTGATTTAGAAATACAGTATGGTATTGGTTTTACTTTTTATTTCAGTCATTCTCAAAGTTTGTTTCTTTGTAATTTGCATCATATTAGCATCATAGGTAAAAAAGGAAATCTTTGAAAAATGCACATGCATTTTCACAGTATGATGGTGGTGTTTGGTGTGTCCACCTTTTGGCTTTTACTGGTTGAAAGCATCAACTCGGTATGCATTAAATTTCACTGAATGTTACGCTAGGATTCTTTTGCAATGTTCCAGAAGCTTCTCTGATGTCAGGAGTGCTTGGCTTTCCCAGTTTTCAAGCATCGCTGAAAACGTTAAGTGGAGTTGAGTTCAGGTGAATGTGGAAAAAAGTCCATAATGGTTGGCACTCTCTAGTTTTCTTTGGTCTTCAAGTAGTGAAGCAAAGCGATTTGGGGCATTTGGACTCATTATCCTGCTGCAGTATCAATCCCTTTCCACAAGTATGAGGTGTATGGCTTGAGAGAGACTTCTCCTTGGTCTGCATGGAACTGATTTGGTGCAGGAGTCCTAGTGTAGCCAAACACACCCAGATTCTGACATTCCTACTACAAAATTTCACTGTGGATTTACTTTAGTGTCGTTCTGTCTCATTTATATATCCTTTTATGCATGGTTACACACACACACACACACACACACACACACACACACACACACACATATATCTATATCTATATCTATCTATATATATATATATAGATATATATATATATATATTTTATTTTATTTTTAATTTTATTCAAATGCTGTGAAATGCTGGCACATCTTAACCCACCACAAGTTATCTGGCCTTATTTCCCCAAGTGGTTTAGAGCTGCTACTCATCTTCTGAGATGGCCTCCCTTTGAGAGAACTTTTACTGATGCATTCTTTTAATTTCCTCAAGTACAAACATATTTTAAGTAGTGCTGTCAGCATTAATGTCGTTAAAATGACGTTAACGCCATAATCGCATTAACACGGCAAATCTCTGTTAGCGAGTTAGCGGGGATCGCCCCGTGCATGTGGCTGGACGGCACTAACGCGTCAACAAGCTGACTGCGCTAATGCGTTGATGCCAATGCGGATCGCACAGGGCGATCCGCATTAACTCGCTAACGGAGATTTGCCGCGTTAATGCGATTATGGCGTTAACGTCATTTTAATGAGATTAATGCTGACAGCACTAACTTTAAGTCAAGTTGATTGATTGTGACAAGGTCCTGATGAGTGTATCATACCCACTTGAAAGTCTAAATCTGAAACTCTGCTTCAGTTTAATTACATATTTTAACTAATTTTCGATGCAGACAAATTGAATGAGTTAAGAAAGAAAAAATAATGTATTACACATTACTCATTATGTTTCTTAAAAGTAATGTAGTATTTTTCTTAATTACTCATCAAAGAAAGTAATTTGTTAGTCTACTCATTACATTACTTTCATGTTACTTTGCAAATGAGCTGAAATACTTGCCGACAATGCAAAGTTAAAGTTAAAATCCAGCTGAGTTGTACAGGTAGAAATGGAGCCTACAAGCCTGACTACAAAATTTATCACTGATTTTGTTACCTGTGGAAAATCAGGCTCTGGCTGCTGCGCTGGAGTCAACACTCAGCTTTAACAACATTCTGGGTTCTTGGCTAGCTTTGCGTTAGCATGCTGTCTGTACAAATGCTTGCAAAGAGCTGATATTGTGTTAACAGCAATAATCTAATTGTTCCTTCCTGGAGGCAGTTTGCAATTTACAATTGTGCTCTAGTTCATCGATGCTTTTAAAAAAATGTCCATATCACCTCTGCTGAAAAGCTGCAGACTGATTCTTTTCTTCCTCCCACACACAAACTCAAATCAGCTGATTGTAGCATGTCTGTTACATTTTTTTTCCCTTTCTATCCACCTAGCATGCAGATAACATGAGAACCTTTGTAACGCAAAGACAGTGTTGTAACTGTAATGTAATTACTGGATTTAGTAATTCATTACTTTGGAATGTGTTTTCAGTGTCTAGCATTCTTTTTTTGCTTGCGTCAACCCAATTTAGTGGTTGGAATAAATGAGACCTTGGGACATTAAGGATGGAGATGCTATTCGGCGAGTCTCCAAAAGTTGATTCTGTTCATCTGGACGCAGCGTTTTCAGTGGGAGAAACGTTTCGTCACTCATCCAAGTGACTTCTTCAGTCTCAGCTGACTGCAGGTTTCCCCAATCTTATAAACAGTACATTTGCATAATGACTGAAACTAGCCCACGGTCTCTGTGGCTTTTAAACCCCAAAACACGCTGCGCCAAAAACTGGTCCACCCCAAGGATCGGGTCCCCTGACACAAACAGAGTAACATAGTGTACGCTGTTAAGTGCCAGGAGGATTGCCAGGATTTATACATCGGTGAAACCAAAGAACCTCTGGCGAAGCGGATGGCACAACACAGAAGAGCAACCTCATCAGGCCAGGACTCTGCAGTCTATTTACACCTACAGGCCAGTGGACACTCTTTCAATGATGAGGATGTACACATCCTGGACAGGGAGGAACGCTGGTTTGAGTGCGGAGTCAAGGAGGCCATTTACGTGAAAAGGGAAAGACCATCTCTGAATCGAGGAGGGGGCCTAAGGGTACATCTGTCACCATCTTACAACGCTGTGATTGCAGCCATTCCCCAACTCTCTGTGAATGGTACTCATGGTTATTGATCTGTGGTCTTTTATCAGTGGCTTTTGATCAATGGTCATGAGAATTTGCATAATTAAGATTAAGGAACTGACCTCCCAGCCCATTGTTCCTTCAGTGGGCTGGTTTCAGTCATTATGCAAATGTACTGTTTATAAGATCGGGGAAACCTGCAGTCAGCTGAGACTGAAGAAGTCACTTGGATGAGTGACGAAACGTTTCTCCCACTGAAAACACTACGTCCAGATGAACAGAATCAACTTTTGGAGATTTACTTTCCTGGATGATTGAGCATGCATCAAGATAGTCGGCGAGTGTAGCTGGAGCAGGAAGACATAGTGTTTGACTTCATATCCTGATTTTCATGCTGCTAAAACCCCACTCTTAATTGTTTCAGATAATCTTCAGTTTATGTTTGACGCCATTATTTCAAGTTTAGTTCTGAACTTCAGAATGCCATATGTGGGGACGTGGAGAATCAGATCGTTTGTAAGGTGTTAGCAGAAGTAATGCAATTACCTGAATCACATATACAAAAAAATCGGAAAATGCATTCTGGATCAGTAAACTAACTAGACAGTTGGCCAACATATAAATAATGTAAAAAAAAATCAGTATACATGGAATCTCTATGAACATATTTCTCCATATGAGTATGATGAAATTGTAGGCAAGAGGCAAGACTTTTGTTACTGGAAGATTTCAGGACTGTGTTCTATTTCTAGTCAGGGTAGCGCTGACATTTAAGTTGCCATATGGGCTTTGTGGAAACAGAAGAACCACAATGTGATGTCAGCTGTTGTCTGAAAAGTATTTAGCTTTTTAAATTTATCTGCATTCATAAATGGTGACCAGCAGACAGAGCAGGAAAACTCAAGTGGAAATGGGCTTTAAAAAAATGGGGCTATTCTCCCTGAGGCTCACACATCTGACAATAGCCAATGGGTTGTAAGATTGGGATAGGTGCAACATACGTTTTCTTCTGCAGAAATCCAACTCGCTTTGAGCATGCTGCAGTGTCCGTCCTCTGTGTCACTATCATATTACATTCCTTTAATAAGCCCATCTTTAGCTGTGATAGATTTACAGTAGTAGTACAGATCCACACTATGACATTACACAGTTTGTCTGCACCAAAGTGTGTGAGCCAAAGTGTGAAACCATAATGCTTGTAATATGATCCAATATCTAGTTTCAAAGAGCCCAATATTTGGTCATTAAAAGTATTTTATGATTCTTATAATGGAAGGCGAGCACATTGGATTCCACCCACCCTCTCCAGCCCATCTCATTCTCCCTCGGCTACTGATGAAAATCGTTTATTGCCTCTTCTCCCCTCTTGTTGCCAGCTCCCCCCTCTCACCACCTATCCTAAATGTCCGACAATCATTCAAGTGATTATTTTCCTCCCTTCCGGCAGGAGCAGCGTTGGCGGCCTCCCTCTTCATGTTAATTTGCCTGTAACTCACCCCAGAATACAGTGTGTTTCCCTGAGATTTAAGACATCCATTAGGATGTGAGCAGACCGGTCAATATGATGATCACGCTCTTCCTATTAAAACCCATAAATACTAAAACACCCGCTCTGTTGGATGGGAGGAACTATTTATTGACAACTGAGGGGAAATGCTGCAGCCAATAAACATGCTTCTATCATTTCCTTTTTTTCCTCACAAGTTTTATGGCATTTTGAAAGACAGTATTTCCTACAGAAGGAAACTCAGTAGCTGAGTTTGTTTTCAGTGAAGCCTCTTAGGTAAGTGTGTCATAGTGTTGTCTTGTTTTATATCTGTTATTTAGTCTTTCCTCTTGAACCGCTTGCCTTCTGTCTATTGTGTTGGGTCTGATTCGCTGACCTGTGTGTGATCCCAGCTTTATGTAACAAACCCACATACTTTTGCCCTCATTCTTCTCCCTGGTCCCCCCCGGCAAATATATTGTTATTCTCTCCCTCGCTATTCCACATCTGACTCTTCTTTAAAGCTTCTACTTTTTTCATCTCTCCTGGCTCCAGCTTGGATTTTGTTGCACGATGCCGAATGAAGGAAGTGCTTCCTCTCACCCTCTGTCCTCCATTCCCCACCCCACTGTGTCCTTTGTCTGCTGTGTCTCACTCACCCCTTGCTTCGTCCTCATCCTTCCTCCCTCCTGGCTGCCTTCATGTGAAGTGACGGATGCTTACTGACCCACAAGAAAACATCTTCTCCATCTCCAGTAGACTATGATATGTGCTGGCCCTGTTAACGGTAGCAAACACACACACATAGAGAGAGTGTCAAACTCATTGTAGTTTTTTGAGTAATACACATGCACATGTACATAAAATTTTGTACAACAATATTCAAGTATGTAGTTAGAAATAAGATCTAAATCTGACAAATATATACTCGCGTGGTAAAGACCCTAACTGCAATATAAGCAAACCTGAACATGGATTCAGAAAATCATGTGCAGATGTTTACATGTATGAATGTTCAGGATGTATAGATCTACATACAGGCCAGTGAACACTACCAGACACACACATGCACACCCTGCCATTACCCATAATGGCACAGGGACACAGATCTCATAGATTAGAACAGACGCTCGCTGTATGCTTTGTTCTTAGAATGTCCTAAAACCTTTTCCATGTCCCATTTTCAACCACTTACCCAGCATGTGTTTCTCTCATCTGAGGCTTTTAGGCCCTATTAGATGTTTATGCCAACCCGAAGCAGAGTAAAGAAGGGATCAGACTAAGGGGCGCCTCCGGTGATCCCTATATGTGTAACATGGTGAGCGAGCTATAGCCTCTCTCTGTGTCTGCCCGCTGCCTTTACTGAACTGGTCACATTTATCTGGCCCTCTGTCTCAATTCATTAAGCATGAGTGCACTACGCAGCACTGTTGGAGCAGTGTGGGTGGAAAGAGAGACAGAAGAGTGGACTAGTGCTTACACTCTTAATGCATCCTTCGCATTGGTATACATCGTTTTGAAATTTTTACTTCACGGTCTGAAAGAGTCCCACTTTCTGATTTCAGGAATCTGCATACATACATATGCCATTTCTGCCCTACCAACATTGTGTGGCTGCTGTTAGTATGTTTGCCTTTACCACTGCAAAGCAAGGGTTTATTTAAGGACATTAGCAAATTTGGGGGGAAAATGCTCAGATTGTAAGACATGAAGATGTCTTTCAACAATGAAACACAATTGATGTAAAATCATGTCTAAGGGTTTCTTTGAATATGTCCAAAGCTTGGTATAGTCAACCAAATGTGGTTTTAACCTCTTTTCTATTCTGAGTGCCGTGGCCAATTAACAGGAATTCGGGGTCTCCAGAGGATGAATTGTAATGACTTTGGTGATTGCTGGGGCTCTACTTAACGAGAAAAATATGTCAGCCTTTGCCAGCTAAATTGGCACTCTTAAGTGTTATATTAACAGAATTACCATTTAAATAGATATATACTTTATTTATCCTTTGTGCCCAGTTTTCATCAACCCCAGTTGGTTGCTCTTTTTGTAACAAACAATTGTTCTAATTTTAGTCTCATTGTACCTCATTTTTTCTTTATTTTCTTTGTATTTCAGTCTCTCGTAAGCCAATTCTACAATGCAACCCCTATCAGCCCCAGCCATGCACCGTACAATAGCCTATTTGGGTTGGAATAATGAGAAATTCAGAGAAAACCATCTAGGTTACTGTCTTTTTAAAGTATGAGCAAATTGCTTCTTCTTTTTTCTTTTTCTTTTTTTTCTGTCCCACACAGTAAAGGTGTTCATGTGACAAGGTGGAAGGTTTAGCCATGAATACATTTAACTTCTGAAATGGCCAAACTTCAGCTGGCAGTCAGAAATACAAGCATCGAATAACCTGCCTATAATGAAAACAGTTTGAACTGCAAGACCAGCAAAAGTTGGGCTTGGAATACAAGGAAACAACCTTTCCTGCAATGATTGTGAGGGACTCCCATCTCATACAGTAGCTATACTAAAAAGGCTTGCCTCATTGTTGGGTTTGTCCATGTCAGTATGAATATTTAACCTTATAGTAAGATGGAGAATTTCCTCCTTCCCCAACGTAAAACTGGAAGACAGTTAAATGCTCTTTATTGTAATTACTAGAAATATTGGCATAAAAGTATGGCCTTTTTCAAGAAATTTCACTGCCCAATCAAAAAGCCTGACTGTTCAGTTTGTTGCTGTGCAGGCCCGTGACAGTATAATCGCTGGTTGTAAAGATGCCCTTATCAGTTCATGAATTAATTCAAACGAAATAACAGCTAAGGGAAGAGCTGGAGAGGTGAAGACCCATTGAAGCACCCTTTAATTACCAACCAAGTGCAAATGTGTGTACAATGAAGTATGTATTACTGTTGTGTATTTACCATCTCATTAATTATTGGATTGAGTTGGAGCTAGTTTTCTGACACTAGTTTAATTAATCTTTAACAAATCAACATAATTATATACATTTCTTGAGCAAACGCATTGAATGCACTGTTCTTAAAATGAAATGCATCCGGGAATTTTTTAGAAAAATAGTCACAATTCTTGTGGGATTTGTTGTGGAATTTTGTTATGTGGTCAGTTTGTTTTACATGGTTATTGAATTATAGTTTCAATTTGGTCTATTGTTGTTTTGCTTCCAGTTAGTTGTGTGTTTACTTCAGGGTGTTAAGTTTGCAGTCGGGTCCTTGTACTTTTCTTATTTTAGTATTTAGTCATCTTGTCTTTCACTGTTTCATTGTTTTGGCTTCATTGTGTCCTGAGTGTCATTCATTCCATTATATATGCAGACTTCAGTTCTGGTTATGGACTTTCCTTCAGTGTGTTGTTCTGTTCCTTTTTTTGTCTTCTCCCTCTAATTTCCTTCATGTGTTCATGTTTTCCTGTTTCTTTTATTGTTAGTCACTTCCTATTTTGCTTTGGTAGCTAATTGTCCCCTGTGTCTTACATTTAGCTTTTCTTCCTCCCCTGTGGTTGTGTTGATTGTGTGCACCTGTGTCTCACTTCATCCCAGCTCTATGTAATCCTCATTAGCCGTTAGCATGTGAGCGTTAATATGCCTTCTCACATGTGCTTTCTTTGGAGTGTTTTCCCTGCCTGTTTGTCAGCTTGAGTTTGTCATTCCCCTGTGGGCTTTGTGCTTTCTCTGGACTTCACATTGACAGAATAAAAGGTTTTCTGTTTCTCACTGCACTCACTGGCATTTCAACATAATTCCAGCATTATTTGTTTGATTGTGACATTTCTGCATGTACCTCTATTTCTCCTCTTCTCATTTTATATGAGCCATTTCTTACTTGGCTTAAAGCATAAAACTTTCCTTCTAGATAAAACATGTAATTAGAGCTGGATCAGGTGACCCTGAATCCTCCCCTAGTTATGCTGCAATAGGTCTAGGCCACTGATGGCTTCCCATGATGCAGTGTGAGTGATTTGTTTTCACTCACTATGCGTTTATACAAGTAGGATTGTTGAGGTTTTCTCTGTTTTCTCTGTATTATTGTAGGATCTACCTTACAATATAAAGCGCCTTGATTTAGTGTTATATATTAAAATTGAATTAAATTTATTTCTGTCACAGGTAAAAAAAAAAAAAAAATCTAAAGGGTTTTGTTTTTAAAAAATCTTGTCAAAATTACATATTAAATGCAATACTTTTTGATATTTGCATCATATTTGCACTGGTAAAAACAAAGGAAGCTAAATGTTGCTTAACTGTGTAGACACTAGACTAGTTTATCTTCTGCTGGGTTTTTTCAGTGCTTTTGAAAAGATATTTTACAAAAATGCAGTCTCTTTATCATTTCTGCACTG
Source organism: Oreochromis niloticus (assembly GCF_001858045.2). Taxonomy (NCBI): domain Eukaryota; kingdom Metazoa; phylum Chordata; class Actinopteri; order Cichliformes; family Cichlidae; genus Oreochromis; species Oreochromis niloticus. The sequence goes on from NC_031965.2 coordinate 36,738,452, forward strand.
ATAGAAACCCATTTTGCAGTGTAAGGTGTTTATTACACACATAATTAGAGTCAAAGCTTTGTTTTTCTTTATCTCTGAGTAATCGTTCATTTCATTTTTCCCCACATTTTCTTTCCTGACTATTGTTATCTCTTTTCTGTACACACACACACTGGCACTTGCAGACACATGCACCTACATGTAGCCTTAAACGTGAACATCCATGCCAGGGAACCAGCCATTGTGACAACACCTTGAGGCAGAGACCCCCCTCCATGGAAATCTTTTGTGAAACAGCACGCACACAAAGACAAACAGAAGCGACATACTGTACATGTGCAAAAATCAGCTTGTATGGCATTAACTCTGATAGAAAAGAACATTTTCTCCTCTTGTTCATGATTTGTTTCTGGTGGCATTCATTTCCAGAGAGTGTTCTAGAAATCACTTAGTGCAATTCTTCATTCTACATGTCATACATGTCTGCGTACTTTGAACACACACACAGACACACACAAAATAAAATATTCTAAAATCGCACATCTCCTGTGCACATCTCCATTTCATCTGTCCTGTTGGTCTGGTAAACACACAAGGTTGTACGGTGCACATACATGTGCATGTGTGTCTATTATAAGTCTATATATGATTCCAATTGCAGTCTCTCTTGGGAAATCGCAATCAAATGAACACATGCCTGCGATAGCACCTGCCCCTGCCTCTGAAGATAAGGAGGATGTAATAAGTGTGTCCACATTTTGAGCCCACACACACTCGCACATAAACACACACACAAAGTAAACAGAGAACCAAAGGGTGAGATGAATACAGAGTGGAAGAGAGTCATTCAGAGCAGAGAGTGGGATGCAGATGAGACGCCTACGCCAGACTGAAAGAGAGGGTCAGTAAGAGAAGGAAAGACAGAGGATGAAATGGAATGCCAGAACGAAGGTGCTAGAAGGGAATACCAATCAATCCGACTATTCATATGTTGTGTAACCATAATTAATGAAATATCCCTGAGCTCAAAAGTGAAATTAGAAAGTCTTTGTTCACTAGTGACGTCTTTCCCCTCACGATTTGGCTAATGTTACTTTTTTTGTGAAGATTTTTAAATGATGTTCTCGGTTGTTTTACTTCAGTGCCCAGTATGATTTGATTACTCATTCATATCACTTTGCTGCAATATTGTTCAAACTCCCAGCCATCTAATGTAGTTTAGCATTTTTCTAAATAAAGTGCTCATTTGTTTATAATATCAGGCAGCAAATGTTATTTTGGCGAGTCTATTGAAAGTCTATTAAAACCTCTGCTCTGTGTCTGGTTAAAAAATACTGCTGTTGAGATGAAGTGTCATTTGTGCGAGCGAGAGGCAGGACAGAGTTATTTTGTTCTGTCATCGTCCACAGTTGACCTTTCTTATATTTATCGGACAACAGATATTGACTACTTGGTTTTAAGCGGTGGTGTGTGCTGGTTGCCATGTGCAGCTTTCTTGGGTGATGTCAGCTGGTTGCATTGCATGTGTTGGAAACTATTTATGTTGTAAGCTTATGTTAACATTCGCTGTTCGTGTTGGGTATAAAAATGTAATTGTCAAGCTACACTCTTAATGCCAAGTGGTAACTTAGGTTGACACGATTCTTAGTCATGCACATGTCCATGCCACAGTGTTGTTTTGTTTGCACAGTTGGCTGTGAAATTAAAATTATACAACGCATTATAAGATGTTTTAGTTTCAGATGTATTAGGCCATCATATTTTCTAACCATTGCAAGGTTAGAAAATATGATGGCATAATCATAATCAACTGTTATGGATATTAATGAGATGCTATTATTGTGAAATGTAAAGCAGATGATGCTTTTGTTGGTGTTGTAGGTGCATAATGGCTGAAAACTGAGTCATTTTAGCCCACTGGCTTTTTAACTGACACCTCCGTAAAGCTCTTTGTGATTGGTATGAAAAAAGCGATATATAAATACATTTTGCTTAGTTACTTATATTGCAAAGTAGCTGCCAGGCAGCCCAAAGACATCATAATATATTGTTTTGTGGATAAAAATTAGATGTTACTGTCATGGAATGAAAATGATGCTTTTATAAGGCCTTGTGAATGCTAAACGCACGTCATTATAGCCTGTTGCTAGATGGTTGCTAGGCAACATGATGACATTATATCTGATACAGATAAAAACCTTCGGGGGCCTAAGACCTACCTATGTGCCAAGTTTGGTTGCTCAACTCCAGATTGTGTAGGGGGAGAAAGCAACAAATACAAAGACAGAGAATTTGTCTTTAAAGTGTCGCCTAAAGGTTTTCAGTGTTACTTTCAAATGTGTCTGTCCTAAGACTGTTTTTTTATGTTTTTGAGTTTACCTCCAGTCAAGCTGGCACATTTTATCTGTGTATGCTGAAGTGTTAAACTGCTTCACTGTATCACCCAAAACACGGAACATAAAAACTTGGTGCCTTTGTTTGGTCTCCAAAAATGTTTCTCTGTCAGTTCAGCCTCGATTATCATTTTAAACCTGTGTGACATTATACATCGTATTAGAAATGTTAACCCAAAAGTTGGGGTAAGCCTGGTAAAATCTATTCTGTTAAGTTTGCATTAAAATCTAAAAGAAAGCTAACTTATAGTTGTTGCTAATAAGATGATATGTTTACACTCATTTAGGCTCATTTATAGCCTGAAACAAATTCCATCACTGCTATTTGATAGCTCTCACTCACTGCCAGTAAAAAGTTGCCACAGTGATTTGGCCACTCATGCCAGCAAACAATGGCTCGCTTAACATCTAACACATCAGAGACCTTGATGTGTGTCTTTGTTACAATATAATTATTTGCACTGTAAGTGGTCTTAATGTTTAGTTCTGTGAAGTAATGGAGACAGAGCACAATAATGTCTCACCCACACTGGACCGAAACTCATCTCTCTAAAATGTTTTTTCTATTGCACGAAGCAGAAGAAGTTCTTGTAGTTTTTATAAGCCCCGGTTTTTGTAGTGCATAATGGAGAGGCCAAAGAAAGAAAAGGAAAGCAAAGAAGGAAAGGGAATGAGGAAAGGTGATAGGTAAAAAAGCATTAAGTACTGTCCATTAAATCCTGTCGTGCTGTCAAACATGCCATGTTGTGTAGTAACTTAATTACCTTCCCTGATATGTGGTAGCCCTTTTTTGTATAATTAATGTATTATGCAAATAGATTTTATGACATTTTAGCTCCAGGAGAGAAAAAATAAATAAAAAAAAAAACCAAACATGTTACCAGTTTGGGTGCTATAATGACAATATACTTTTTCAAACTCAAAATTGAACCAGCTGAGTGTAATGAGTGAGTGTGTGTGTGTGTGTGTGTGTGTGTGTTAACCACTGTCATTTTTATGTTTGGTTGCAGGCTTGATCCGGCTGCGCTCCAGCCCACCACCTCGACTCCAGGGTGTTGAATATGTCCTCAATGTTACAGCCACGGATGACAATGCCTCGGGCGGACCTCAGGCCTTGTCATCCACGGCTCAGGTCATAGTTGGAGTGGACGACGTGAATAATAACAAGCCTGTCTTTGAGAAGGTAAGATGATCCCTCACCCACAGTCGCCTCATTAAATATTGTTTAGTCTTTCTCTTTCTACTGGTTTGATAACAGCGGTGGGAGGGGCTCTTCCAAACCACACCACTACCCTTAGGACAATGGCAGGAGAAACGCTGGTCGCCATGCAAGGCTTTCTTTTACTTTCTCCTAAATATATCTCTGTCTCACTCTTTTCTTGTTGCGCCTGCCTATCCCCTGTAGCTCTCCTCCACTCCTGTTTCCCTGTCTTTGTCTTTCTATCTCCTCTATTCATTAGCCTCTATCTCTCCTCTCTGGAGGAGCGATTAGTGAGCTTGACCCTCATATCTGCTCTCTCATCTCTCTCCTACATCATCATGGTCTTTTAATTAAAGCTTCAAGGGACGTGGGAGAAATCCCGACCGAGCCACTCTCAAAGTGCTACGTCTCCACCTGCTTTTTTTTTACTTTACTAGCCATGTTTCAGTTTTAAATGGGATGACTTTTCAAGCCCCTCGAGGTATCGAGAGCCAAGATTAGGAGCGGGGCCATGCTGAATAAACCTGGCTCACTCTCTTATGGGTGGGGGTGGGGGGTGGGGGCGTTTTTCGTTCCACTTCAAGAAGAAACAGAGGGACAGGCGACAAAATGAGAGCCAAGAGAGAAGACAGAAAAGAAGAGAGGGATTCCTGGTCGGCATTTTTTTTTTTATGTGCACTGTATGCTCAATTGTCTCTCTCAGGAATCTTCTCCAGGCATCATACCGTACTCTAAGTCTATGATTCATTCTTTTTTCCCTGCTGGCAGAAAGCTGTGTGCAACGGACAGACAATCCCCAGACACGCCCCCAAACGATTCTTCTAAGTCAAAAAGAATTAAAATGATGAAAGCACACAAACCTGGAGTTAAAAGAAAATAAAATGTAGCAAATAAAAATTAATGATCACAGAAAAAAAACATTTTAGTGTCTAGAAATAGAGAAAAATAAAAGGAAATTCTGGGAAAAACCCTGCTGTACATTAGCGTTTCAGTTAGTGAAGACATCCGAGGTTCGCTGGTGGTTCCTGTGTCACTAGAAGCCAGCAGCAGGACACTGGAGCAGAAAGGCCCTTTTATCTTGTTTTGATGCCCAATCTTACGACATGGTGTAGCCTCTGTGGAACTCGGGGCTGGATCAGTGGACCAAGACAGAGGCAGCAAGAGGCACGCAGAGAGGTAGTGAAACATAGAAGCAAGATCTCACAGAGTGGAGGCTCCAGCATTTCCCAGGAGCATAAAGTTACATAAACTGATTAGATTTATTTTTAAAGCTTTAGTACTTCTCTGATCTGCACTCATATACAGTGTTTTATAGAAGCAGAACATATTGAGTAAAACTGAATAAAACACAGGACAGTGCATGTCTCAAAGGGCACGGTTTTAAAAACAACAATAAAAAAAAGGAACTCTGGAGCAGCGTGATCAAAAACAACCAGCCAACCAGCCAACTTTGAAAGTGCTGATTCAGCAACTTTTTCCTCTGTAAGCACATACCAAATCCCATCCCACTGTCATCTATTCACCCACCCACCTGTTCTACGCTTCTGCTGGGTCACGCAGCAGCACACTAAGTCTTCCACTTTTTCCTGCTATATCCCAAGTCTCTCTCTTCCTACTGCCCACACCTCCACTGTCTCCTTTTATTGTAAAGGAGCAGAAGCTCAAAGGAAGAAGTCTGCCACATCGATAGTCTTCATGTCAGTACTGCAGTTTTATTTCCTTTAATGTCATTACAGAATTTAGCATGTGCTTTTATATTCATCCAGTCCTCGATGGCCAATGCCTTGCCTTCTTGGTCAGTACTTATTTAGTAGCTTAAATATGGACTCCACATTGAAACAGAGAAATCAAAAAGTGTGAGTGGTTTATCCCACAGTTGTACTTCCTTGCCACACAGGAAGCTTGTTTCGGCTGCTTTTGCCTGTGCTTCTTTTTCTGTCTTTACTAAACAGGTGAGGGGAGGAGTGCTGTAACTTATGTCACCCAGAGGTTATTCTCCAAACTCAATGTTTAGGCAACCCCCAAGTTATTGTAGCCTGCCATTTCCCAGATCTTGGAGAAACATAAATGTGACATATTCTGTGACTCTCCGACTCTTTTTACTCCCCAAAGAGGTTCAGAGAGGCAGTTCATTAGCTTCAGAGCTGAGGACACATAAGGTTTAAAACAGTTTTATTCTTATGATCATTACAGTTACTTATTATATTGTGATATTCTGAAGTATACATGTTACATGTATTTACATAGCTGAAACCTCACGTAAATGCAACAGAAACTATGTTTCTAAACAGCATCGCACATGTCATGAACTAATGAGAGCATGCCATTATGATACATGATACGGAAAACACACCTTATCTTCCTAAACACTGAGGGAAAAGGAAAACCAATGACAATTATCTAAGCTGAGCTCCTGAAGCAAAAGTCTGGAGAAAAAAGGTGTTCAACACCAAGTCCTGTTACGAAGGTCTCACAGTATGGTCTTAAACGATGGCCATTCACAAGTAGTGGTTCACGACTAACCTAATTCTGATTTCTCAAATACAAATGTCTACATCTTAGCTAAAAATGTAGGGTGGCCCGACAGCCGGTCAGGCATAGCAGAAGGCTTCGCTGCTGCTTGCATTTGATGAATAAACTGACTCACCTCTACAGGCTGTTGGGTTTGTTTTTGTAACCAAATCTTCCTTTTCAGTGATTTTTTGACCTATTTGTATCTCATTTCCTCGTGAGCAAACAGAGCCTGCTTGTCACTCACAATAAATCGTGGTAGTTCGAAAAAGCTAAAGAAAAAAAAGTTGCACATTTCAGTGCACATTTTGACATCTCTTTTTTGTGTTTAGCCTTATTTTTGTGTTTTCCCATACGAAGTCTCTCATCTGACCTCTTAAGGATTCGTTTCTTCTCGGCTAACAACTTTTTAACAAATGACACTTTGACCCTTTTGAAAAATTAGATGCTTGTAGCCAGACCTTCTTATCTTCCTCAAAGTCCCAATACAATCTATAGAAGCGAACAAATTTGGAAGAACAATGAAAAAAAGCTGGATGATGGAAGAATGGGTGGCAGTGGAGATGAGCTAGAAAGAATGAGAGTAGGCATGGAGTAAAGGTAACAGGAGACAACTTTAACAAAGCCCTCCTGTAATTAATTAGGTGTCAAAGGAACACATCAACCAGCAGCACTAAGGTATTTCTCTCTTTCCTCTGTCTCTGTAGTACATCAACATCAATGCTCCAGTGAAACAGGTAAAAAGAAATAAGAATTTCTGATGGATAAAGAATAAGAGAGAAAGTTGAAAGACCACAGAAAAAGATACAATAAAGATAAATTGAGCAAAGCAGAAATGGTGCTTAAATTGTGATAATAAAGCTCCTCATGTGTCTGACAAGTTCTGTGATTAACAAAATCTTTGAGCTAGCCAACAGGGAGCAGCTACCTTACAACACACAAAGAACTGACAGCACTGAATAAATCTCTATGATGACTCCAAGAATGCGTGCGGTGTTAAACAGGGAGTAGTGTTAATGTTTTAGAGTTGAATTTTAAAATATTCACTTCCTGGGTATATACAGTATATCACCCTTCCCTCGGGAAACTCCAGATCCTCCAACACTTAAAACCGAGGACAGCAAATGATTCATAATTTAAGTGTATTCTCTGTTTTTCTTTCATATTTAGCAGATCCTGCACATTTTATAGCAAAAAGACATGGCTCTAAAAGCATTTTTGAGAGGAAAAAAAACACAGTGCCATAACTGTTATACACAAACTCTTCTGCTGTTCCTCTTGGCAGTTTTATCTGCAGGGAATTATTGCTTTCATAGTGCCGACATGGATGTCATAACTGTGGATTTCTGTTTAGTTGCCTTCTATTTTATTTTCAGATCTCTGTTTTAACGACGTATGGTTGAATAGTCCAAAAAATTACCTCCTACCTCTTTTTCCTAATCACATTACCTTGACCTCAGTGCAAAACATCAAGGTGTGACAGGGAATCTATATGTTGTAACTTGGGAAAAGAGAAGTGTACTGTGGAGAGAATCCAACAGCAATTACAATAGAATCTTTAGAAATATAATGTTGGAGCTTGTCTACATTGAAAGTACAATGTTCTGAATATTTTTATGTCCATCTTTGATGTAGTTCAGTTCATTTGCCAAGTTTACTTGGGGTGCAGAAATTATCTCTCTTTCAAAAGATGCTCCAAACACACAGGCACACAGATGATGTGCAATCAGAAAGTTCTGTTACTGTGACTGTAACAAAAAAAAGTCCTTATTAAAATTCCCTCTTTGCTCTTAAAGGTCTAAAGTCCTTTGAAACCTTGAAACACCACCCTCGGAATTTTTTTTCTTCTTTTTTTTCTTTTTTGTCTGTCCCATTTGGTTCTTTAGCCGTCAGAATTGTTGTCTGAAGACCAACAAGGATACCAAATGGATTTATTCTGCCAAATGGATCATCATGGCATTGCCGTATTGGTCCATTTGATCAAACTTTGTTGTTATTATTTATTTTATTTTCAGTTGTTACAGATGGGACAGACATGACTGGGGGATAGGAAAGGGAGAAAGAAAGAGAGGAAGGAAAAGAAAAACAGAAGGGAAAAGAGACAGTGAGAAAGGGCACTTACAAAGACAAAGGGAAAGAAAAAAAAAATCTCCTGGATCACCTGTTGAGAGAAAAAGAAGAGAAGACAAGCAACAAAAAAAAAAAAAACAAACAAAAACAAAGCAACATACTAAACACAACACAATCACGTTAATCTAGCTAAGTGTGAACATCAGTAAATACTAAATATTGAAAGTTGTTGTGCAGCATGCAGGACAGACAGCGCACAATGTGCTTTGAAGTAGCAGCTAAGAAAGGTGTAGTTTATGTCTACGAACAGTGAACACCCGTGTGCACACCTGTGTGGATCAACGCGCTTGTATACAAAAGGTTTCCCCATGTAACGGTCTGCTAGAGGGTGTGGAGGGCCATAGCCCCGTCCCCCAGGGCATGAAGCAGGCATGGAGGAGATCCAGGCTCCAGACATCCAGAGGCCCCAGAGTGCGAGAGCCCAAGGAGTACCACCGGAGGGGCATCCGTGCCACCTTCCTGGGAAGGGCTGAGGAGATCCCCAGACGAGGGGGTCACCCAGTAGCCACGGAGCAGAAGCCAGAGGGGGCTGCACCGGCGTACCCGCCGGCTCCGCCGGCAGCCAGCTGTGCCAGAGTGAACCGAGTTGCAGGCCCGAGGCCGGAGGCCCGAGGGCCCCCTTTGCCCCGGAAGAGGCCTGACCGAGCGACAGGCACCGGGCCCGCCAAGTAGCCACCGGGAGTGAGCTGGTGCATACCTGAGCGCCCAGCCCCGGACACCAAGAACCACCAATGCACCAACCCCTGAGGGCATCAGTTACCAGCAGGGAGTGTGTTGAGGGGAGATAGGCCTCCACACTTGGAGGGCCTGGGAGTACCCAGGGAGGTGGAGTCTAAGACCCGACCTGACATATAGACACAGACAAACAGGCACACACAGACATAAACATGCTTTCCCACCCTCATGCACACATATACAAACACTCAGCACTCACCCAACGTAGGGACAGACATACATAGACATGTACACACAATCATACTCCCCAAACATACTCTATGCCCCGGGTCCAGGTACCCTCGCCCCCAGAGGGGGAAACGGCACCCAGACCCAAGAGATGTGACCCTTTCCCCCGGGGTGGAGGCAAGCAGACCGCCCCAGGCTCCGCAGCAGCAGGGAGGCCAATCGGACAGCCAACACCACCTCCCAGCCCCCCGCCCCAATGGCTAGTAGAGAACGGGGGGTGTGAAGACCCCATACCTCCCTCCTCCCACTCATGTGTAGTGTTGCTGCGTGTTGTTCTAAAGTGCATTTAAAACAAGGGAGGGCATGGTGCTGCTGCCAGAGAGCAGCAGGTGTTAGCACAGCCCGTCCCGAGAACCCTCAATGTCTACATGGATTTAAAATTGAGAGGTGGGCACCGGCGCCAGAGGTAGGGTTGAATACACAGACCGTCCTCTGGACGCCGTTAACGTTGTCACCCTCAAGGCCCCATATATATATATATATATATGTGTGTGTGTGTTATGAGAGTGTGAATAATGTGGATGTCTAAGTTGTGAAATAAAATTGAGGCACAGGTGGCCAGAAGGGGACAGAGGGGGGGGAATGCCTCCCCTCGGAATTTCTGCTACGTTTGCATCGATCCTGAAGTCCTATTTGGACCACTTACACATGTGTTGTCTCAATTTCTTTTCATTGATCTCAAGCTTGCACGGAAACATTAACTTTGGTGTCAAACTGACCCGTCTTTCATATTATGACTTATACATTTGTTGTCAGAAGTTTACATCCGTTCATCGTGGGCATCAATGTCATGGTAATCTGGGGCTAATTTTAATCTCTTTGAACTCTTCTTTTTCCAAGGTGGAAAGGTTTTATAGCATACATCTTTAATGAGTTGCACAAGTTTGGGGGATTTTCAACAATGGGAACGTCCATGGAACTCAGTGAAGATTAAGAATTATAGAAGGTCTCTTTGAGTCATTTCTAAACAACTGCAGATTCCAAGATCATAATCTCAAACAACTGTTCAACAGTACAAATTGTTTGGATGTGTAACCACTTTACCAAGATATGGACGAAAACCATAACTGTCAGCCTCAGATGAAAGGAAAATGGTTTGGATGTTCAGGAACAACCCAGGAGCCACAAAGGCTCGAGCCTGCCATGGTCTGAAAACTGCTGGAAGGTTTCACCAAGTTTTCAGCAACCCACATGGACAACCAAATGTCAAATATTCAGGCAGGATTATCTCAATAGCTTGCTTATAGCTACAAAAAGCATGTAGTTGAGGCTTGACTTGCTAAAGGCCATTTAACCAAAGATTAATATTGGTGTATGTACGTATTTGAGCCTGTATGTATACTTTTGTCCCATTTTAAACTAGACACAATCTAAAATAAAGTCAAAGTTTAAAGTGCATCCAATTCTTGTTTTCTTAAAGTCATTAAGGATGCATGCTGAACAATTATTTCACCCTGTAAAAAGAAAAGTTCAAAGAAACCCGAAGAAGTCCTAAATAATCATGACATTCAAGCCAGTGAATGTAAACCTTTATTGTAACTTACTCTAAAGAGCTTAGAAAGAAAGCAACTTAGACTACCATGACCTGGATGGCTGAGAACCTACACAGACATCTTTTGATTGCTTGTTCCCTGAAAGTCTTTAGTGCATGAGTCCAGTGTCCAAGCCCAAGGAATTCCATTTCAGATTAGCAGCATGATGGCATTTCTTCCCCAGAACCCACTGGTGTTTTGGTTTTTTCACCCCACCATGAATTTGTTCTCAAGGGTCAGACTGTCAGGCCCACAGAGCATTTAAAACACTTTTTTCTATTCACATTGTGCCTAGCGCACACCTGCCGTTGGTCACTACGAAGCTTTCAGGGGGTGATCCACACATGGTGGGAGTGCTGGGTTCTCTGTATATGAAAATGTTTTGTGTTTTCTGTTTCCTTGGACGCTGCTGAAGGCTCTTACCAGTAAACATGCTCACTGTACACCAGAAAAATTAACCTTTTTCAAAATACAAAAGCAACAATGGACACATTGCTAAACTGCTTTTGAGAGCGTTTGCCTAATAGCGTCTGAGATTTGTTCCACGACCCCGGTATCAACCACTTCCGCTTTAAACAGGTTAGAAAAAGAAAACTTGCTGGGCACAGGCTTCCCACTTCCTATGGTTATTTTCAACATTACACTTTTTGTCCCCCCAGTAAAAGACTACTGTAGTAATTTTAAATCTGTCCTTTCAACATTTAACTTCCCACACACTTTTGCTGACTGTTTGGATGGAATGGCGTATTGATTGAAGTTTCTTCACACTTCCACTCCTGTGGTCTTCTCTTCCTCCCACCTGTCCTCCCTGCCTCACTCATTCTCAGTGTCAGCAGTACCGTGAGAGCACATCCGTCCTGGAGAACCAGCCAGCGGGGACATTTGTTCTGCAGGTTCATGCTGTGGATGCTGACGAAGGTTCCAATGGCAGGGTCACATATGGCTTCATGCACAAAGACTCTACTGTGCCTGCATTTAGTATACACCCAGAAACCGGTAAGGAAACACACAAGCACTCGTTTGCACACACATACACATACAGAACAACACATATGCATTCCTCCCACGTGGATAATATTTTACTGCTGTGTTCCTTTCAGTCTGTCAGTCTGTGTTCGATATTGTGCAGTGAATAAATGGAAAAAGTGCTGGACATGAGCCACTTTGGGTTTTTGATTATTAAGCTTATTTCAGGCATATTTCAGCTTGATTTATTATATATAAAAAATAGTATCTGCAGATTGGACTGAATTGTTGTGCAGCTTTACCTGTAGTTGAGCTAAAAGTTATCATGCATTAATATGTTTATATATTATGGAGCTTTTTATTCAGTAGCAACAGTGGAGCGTGAGATATTGTAAATGACGTTGCTCAAAATCATTTCTAAAATAAATAATAAAGACAATTCTCTCTGGACTTGACGATAACTACTTTTGAAAAAGTCTCATTTTCTTTCATAATGTGCCTCTCATCTTCCCTACTGTGTTTAAAGTTTAGCTTCGAGGCAGGCAGAGGCAATCATTTTAGTGTTAAATTACAAGTACTCTGGGGGACACGAGACCAAGCAGTGTTTGCTATGATTCAGCTATCTGATCGACCTTGTTATCTCTGTCTTTCTAGGAATAATTGTGACGGCCAGGAAATTTGACCGCGAACGTCAAAGGGAGTACGCAGTGACAGTGACTGCCACTGACCAGGCGGCTGACCCACTGATTGGCATTTGTCAGCTGAACATTCTCATTCTGGACCAGAATGACAACAGTCCCAAGTTTGAGAACATCAGATACGAGTGTCAGTAGATATTAGCTCCACCTGCTGCATCACAGAATGAAAGCACATGCATATAGATTAAAAACAATATTTTTTAAAAAAAAAAAAGCATTCTCCCTATTTTGACAAGAAAAACTGACGCTAATGAGCTAACAGTGTTGGTCTTAGTATTCCTATGATGGCAGAATTTTTAGTATTACAGAGATACTGCTACTCAGAATTGGAGCTCTTTACTAATTGCTCATGTATTCAGTTTTTCATGTCACTGGGGAATTTCTGTTGTCTTTGTTTTCTGCTTTCTGTTGTTCGTTGTTTAAGCCTCATATTTGTTGTCAAATTGCTGAATTCCTTTCTTAATTAGTTTTTGTTTACTAAAGTTTGTCTACATTTTTTATTGTTTTTGTTATTGTTTCAAGTTCAAGTTTCTCTCTTGCCCTCTGTGCTGATGGATGCAATATCAAAGACTACAAATTAAGGTCTCTTGAGCCACTGAATTGCAAAGCACTCTTCTTCTTATTCTTCTCCTACAGACTTCCTCCGTGAGGATACTATGATTGGAACTAGTTTCTTACGGGTGGCGGCTCATGACGATGACTTTGGGACCAATGCAGCCATCACATACTCCATGTCTAATGAGCAGCCAGAGTACCTAAGGGTCAACCCACTGACAGGCTGGGTGTACGTTAACCAACCCATCTCGCAGGTACACTTTAGCTATGTTCTGGATACAATTCGCTTTTTTTTTTTAAAAAAGGCTTAACTCATACAGTTTACAGTTCCTATGGAAGTCCATAATGAGATTCCAGATGCATAGCAAACATATGGATAATCTATGCAGCTATTTATCTTGTAGGATTCCTTGGAGCTTCAAGCTCAAGCTTTTCTAAATGATAGAAAAACTCTGAAATTGTGAGACTTCCTTTAATAATTCTACTGGAGAGCTATAAAAAAAGGCAGCAGGGAACTTCAGATGTTAACCAAACTAAGATACTTCTCCTAGTATCCAAGTACATTTGCATTCCAGCCCTTTATTTTTTGACCGTGAGGGGGCAGAAGTCCTGTGGCCAGCAGCAGACCGCAGCCTGCGAATGTGATAATGTCTTCACTAAGGCCTTTTTCTTTGCCTGCAGGAGAATTTCTGTTATTTCTCTCACTTCACTGCTTCTGCCTGCTTCACTGCCAACAAGAAAAACAATCTTGGTGGGAACATGAACAAGCAATAGAGGAAATTGCCACGTAGCCTGTGCAAAACAAGTCTGCACCTCAGATGAGTGCTGTAGTGATAAAAGCCCCAAAATCAGCGGCGCACCATCTTCCAGTGCCAAGATGAATGAATGTTTGTATCCTCTGCACCTTGCATCTTATACTGACCTCTGGAACCAAGCCAGTATTTTTGGTTTCACTGGATTGTTCGCCAGAACATGGCCCTGTTTGAAAATAAAAACTTTTTTTTCCACTAATGAGTACAAATGAACAGATCCAGGCAATGCCTACATGCTTACTTCATCCTTTGCCAACATGACAGCCTCTGTGTCTTAATTGCTGAGAGCAAAGATTGAAATAAAAAGCTTTTTTTGTAACTGCAATAAATATTGCTATTGGAAAAGCTTTTATTTCACTCAGAAATATGAAATTTCTTTGAAGTATTACAACTTGTCCATAACATCCACAACTTGGTTCATAAACCACGAGGCTCTGGACAAAACTTCCCCAAATAATGACAGCTCATTCACACTGGGGTTACAGTCTTTGTTAAGTTTTTTTCTCTTTACTTACCAGAACAGATCATTTCCTCTGATTGCAGTGGATAAAGCTAATTGCTCTTGTAAGGGTTGCAAAACTCCATTCCCCTCCGTAGCTCGACAATGAGCCATGCCCTTCAATCAATACACTTATCTTTAAGTATGTTTACCCGAATGCAGCTTACAGTCGATTTCATCCTGCACTGAAGTGTGGAAAATGGATTGGTTGCCGAAATCAGTTTGATCTAGTTTCACATTGTTCTTCCATCTTTAAGGAAGCTGCAATTACGCACCCCTCGGTCACACTGAATACAACATCTTGTGACTTTCTCTCCCCCTTCTCCTCTTTTTGTCTGTGTGGACTTCTTTCCACAGAGGACCTACATCACCAGAGACATTGTGGCTACAGATGGGGGAAACAGGAGCAGTTCAGTGGAGCTGGCTGTTACCATCACTAATGTGAAGAACCAGCCTCCACAGTGGGAAAAAGACAACTACAATGTAGTCATACCAGAAAACACCGTCCGGGACACACCCATCGTGGTATGTTGCTCTGGGGTTGCACAGAAACATAGAGGTTTGAATTCAGTTCAGTGCAAATTTATTTATACATTAGCAATTCTCACCAGTTGCTTTGGGGCTCTCTATATGTAAGGTAAAGATGAAGAGGTGAAGAGAAGCTAATATTGGAGAAACATGATCTCTCTTTCTAGTCTCTGGTACAGCACAACAGATAAATCGGCCAAAAGCTTGGAGAAGTGTGCTCTGCTCTTCAACCAGTGTGGATAAACCTGAATGGGGAATGCAGTCTTTGCCCCTCCCTCATTACCACCAATAAAATGCCCTTGACTTCTTGAGATGTGAATGTGTGTAGCTGTGTCATGCACTTCCTACAAAAGACAACTTGAATCAAAAAATAAATGTTAAAGAGATGGTTGTCTTTATTTGAGGTGAAAGAATGCACTGAAATAAAGAGTTGCAGCATTAAACTTGAAAGAGATTTAATGAATGAAGCTATAGTAATTGACCAGATAACCAGATATACAATATGCAAAATAAATTAGTTGATACTATGTAATCTAATCGCTAAAAAGTAATGGACTGGCTTTTATATAGTTTTATCGTTTTCTACTCTTACTGAATAATAAAAGCACTTTCTACTACACGCTTTATCACACATGTATTCATACTGAGCTTTTATTCTATGCCTCTAGACACACACACACACACTCACACACACACACACACACACACACACACACTCATTCTGATGGATGCCGAAGGAGACATGCAGAACGGAGGAGTCAGGCTTTGAACCACCAACTTTTTGGTTGGCTTTACTTTGTGATAGTGTGCACTCTTCCTCCAGACCATACAAATAGATTAGATATCAGTACTTACACAGTATGTTTTTATATATATGAACAAGTGGGTACTTTTTGTATTTATGTCAAGTACATGTGAAGTGGGATATGTACATGTATGTAAAAGATGCACTTGACATGCCATGAATCCAAATTTATACGTTAATAATTTTATTTTTCTTTGTTTGAAGGAGTACTTACTTTGATTTTAAAATTCAACATTTTGTTTTTTGTCTTTTTTTTGTTTTAAACTCATCTAGTGTCTGGTTGGCAGTCGGGCTGTTCCTGCTCGTTTTCGGGGGCAATTATCACACGGATAATGCTAGTGTTCTCAGATTCTTTCTGTACACAAAGCCCTGCTACATTGTAATCCATTTTTCATGGAAACAATTTTTTTTTTCAAAAAGTTTTAGTTGGTATTTTCTCAGCGGGCTTTTTACTTTGGTCTTCAATAATAAAGGAGTTATGTGGAAATACTGCTTTTATGCACAAGTATAAACTGCAGAAACTGGAGAAAAAAGGCCCGATTTTAGTAAAAATAAAGATAAAAGATTGTACAGACTATGAAACATCATAAAAGAAAATCATTGTTTGGCATCGTGGCATCAAGCTCAAAAACATATTATGCAAAGTTTGTGGATTATTGCTGACCAAAGATGTTTGTTGCATGTTAATCCCGATGTTATCCCTTCCTAAACGCCTTATTTTCAAACGTGTCTGAAGAGAAGAGCAGAGGCCCGTTTTGTGTCGGTCTTCCCTCACAATCTTATTACAGCTTTGATGTGTTTTTAAGGCATTCAGTCGGTCTTAATGGCGAGCAACAACAAAAGAGTGTAACTGTGTAGGAAGTGTGTGGGATGCCAGTGGAGCTACAGGTTTAGGAACCACTGCTACAGAAAAATGCAGACATTCAAAAAGACCCTTAAATCTGTTGATTCATTGCTTGTGTGGTTCGGATGTATCCTGTCAACGGCACTTTGTTATTTATGGACATGGCTCTTCATGCCATTAACAGTATTTTCTAAGACTCTCTTGAAAGCAGTTTAATCCATTAAAGTTTATGATGAATATTTAAACTCAAAGGGTCGAAATAAAAAGACATGGGAGAATACTTTATACGGCACTGTGTGTGTTTAATTGTGTTTGTTCGAGATGCTGATGAAGGCAGGCATACAGAGCGCGGTCCCTGCGGTCTGGAGTATAAATCGAGATGGCAGATCAGTGTTGATTTGACCGCTGAGCAAAGATAAAATGACTCTCGGTGGGTTGTTAAATCTCTACCATGGACATTTTGAGTTTTTGTGTCCTAAATCGGGGCATATAGTAGTCAGACATGTTTGCTAGTTCCGCATGCCTCGCAGGGTGTCTCATTATTGTAGCTGCCATGCTCTGCAGGTTGAATGGATACAGCTAGGTCACCCATAGGCAAGCCGCATCGTGCCCGAGATGGCATTTTTGATTTTAATTGGGGTGTATGTGGCATCAGCTTTGAATAGTTTCTCCTTAATTAGTTTATGGAGAAAGCAGAATGAAGTGCAGAGTGTGTTTCCCTTTCATCCCACAAGATTTCAGCGGGTTGTTGTCTAGTCTAACAGTTTGAGACTTTCTATTATTTTAGTGTTCATTATTATGGGCTGTAAAATGCTTTTTTTTCCATTTGGGCAGATCGTTTTTCCCCTATTTGTAATGCACACTTCAATTGAAGCTCAGCAGTAGCTCTTTACACTTCCCTTCCTGTCCTGAGGGTCACTGCTGGAATTTAGCATTTTTCCAGCTCTCAGAGTTCATAATTGGAAACATGTAAAAAATTTGCCAAATGCAAATTGCTGATGGTTTTCTGGATTTTTGTGCTGTTGGTCATCTCTCAGGTAGAATCGTTATGGGTGACTTCCAAATATGAGAAAATGAGAACGACACATGGAGGCAAATAATTACCCAAACCTTGCTGTGGGTATTAAATGTGAATTCAGTCGTTTATTTGGTAAGACAACTTCCAGGGAGTCAGAGTAACTCATTTATAGTGACACTTTATCTAATGGGTAAAAGAAGAAAAAAAATTGTTCATTACATAATTTATTGTGCAGTTTACTGAGTTTTCTGAGGAGCCACTAGTGGACTTTGACCATTTCAAAGACCGTCTTTCCCAGACATGGATGAAGGCTACAGTAAACTTCCTTCTGTGGAGATTTTAATATTTATGTGACAGCCCCTCTGCGGTGATGTCAAGCAGACAGACAGTGAGGTATCCCATTGTTTTGATATTTTGCCTTTATTCTTTCCCTCTTTTCTTATCTTTGTTCCAAAAAGACCATCAAAGCAACTTCACCTCTTGGAGATCCCAGAGTAACTTATAATTTGGAGGATGGCATGGTCCCAGAGACCAACATGCCAGTTCGTTTTTACTTGACCCCCAACCGAGAGGATGGTTCGGCATCTATCCTGGTGGCAGAGCCCCTGGACTATGAGACCACCAAGAACTTCATGCTGAGGGTTCGAGCTCAGAATGTTGCTGCTGTACCACTAGCTGCCTTCACGACAGTCTATGTCAATGTCACTGGTAAGCCCTCTTTTATTCGCGCTTTCTTATTTTAATTTACATGTAACATGTTTTATTTGATATCTCATGAAAATTGTCACAACAGTCGCCCTGTGGAATAATTTAGCCTTCCATGTGTCACATTTTATTCATTAAAACTTAATGTTTTAACAATAGTTATTTCAAGAATAAATGCCCATTAAGTGAACAGTAAACATAAGAAAACAGGGCTGTTAAAACATCATATAATTAAAATAAATAGTCAAAGATACAAGGACGATGTCACAAAGATGCATTAAATCAGAAGCAGGTAAGAATTTAGCGAGAAGAAGTTTTGCAAAGGAATGAATTTTCTGTTCTGTGACAAAGTTATCAAAACAACAAAATGCCAGTCGAGTCATTTCTGTGTCAGGCTGCGTAAAATAAGCTCCAAAAAGAATTAATTTGGCTTGATGAGTTTTCGAGATATAGAAAAATAAAATCAAGAAAATATTTTATAATAAGCGTCTTTATGAATCTTTGGGAAATAAGTCCAAATAACTCCTAAAGTATCTTCTTTTCTAACTTACCATCAACATAAATTGTAACATTACTTGTATTTTCATTAGTCATTAGTTAGTCAGTCATTTGTTTGCAATAAAATAACTAAAGTTGAATTAAAGATTGCGTATGATACCATTTAAATATCACACAGTTAGGCAATGGTATACTATACTCCACACAGCACAGTGTTCAATGAGACATTCAGTGACTTCTAACTTGATAACGTGTAAATACAGCTAGATTCTCAGCACAGTCTTTGTTTTTAACATAATGTGAATGTAGATTTTGTCAGTCAGCATTGCACTTCCCAAAATCCCAATTTCAGCGGTGCAAGGCAGCGGCTTGGTAGTTAATGGACCTTGTTAAAGTCAACATTTCATTGTCAATTGTTATCTGACAGTAGAAAAAGAAAAATATGTCCATAGGAACAAATGTGTTATGCAAAAATGCAGCAGAGGGACGGGAGAGAGTAGCAAACACACATAAACAGCTTGCAAAAAGCCAGCGGTGGCACATAAAGCAATATGGTCATAGAGTAGCACACACCTAGTACTTCACTATTATTTATAAATCTGCATTTAAAAATTTCAGAGTTCATGACTACTTTGCCCACACTCTGTGGGTATCCGATCAGCACTCGGTATACAACAGCAGAGTTGTTCTATTCCTTCAGGGTTTTCAGTTCTTCAGCTGGGAGAAGAACATGAACGTGATGGTTTGGTCATTTGTTGGTTTTATTAAGAGTGTTTTCATTGTTTTACTTGCTGTCAAAGAGACCTTTTTTAATAGTTTACCAGAGCCATAATGTTTCTGTTAAACCCAGTGGGCTCTTTTAACACTAAAAAATTGAAGAATGCGGTGTCGCTGTATGACTCTGATGTTTAGTAAAGGTGTTACAATACCAGTCGCACAAACTAAACTGTGAGGCGGAAACAGGTTGTGTATTTGATAGTGAAAACAGTTAGTTGCAGCTCTACATG
Source organism: Oreochromis niloticus (assembly GCF_001858045.2). NCBI lineage: Eukaryota > Metazoa > Chordata > Actinopteri > Cichliformes > Cichlidae > Oreochromis > Oreochromis niloticus. The sequence goes on from NC_031965.2 coordinate 36,758,096, forward strand.
CACATTGCTGATAAAACATGTTTTCTTTTGAGCATTCTCATCTTCTGTGGTATGCTTTGACTCGGTACAGTAGAAAAGTTCATTGTTCAGATTATTATTGTTGTCTTGTTATTCAGCATTGATCTGTTGTTGTATTGGTCCTTTCTAAATTGAGGCCACAGAAGAAAATAAAGACTGGATAGAGATGGCAGGGCAGTCAAAGTCTGCCAGTTGAGCTCCAATTTTCCAGTAGAGTTGTTTAAAGCTACACAAATCCAAATTATTTTGAAGAACTCGACAGCTTTTGGGAGTGAGGGATGAGCATAGATATATATATATATATGCTTAACCCCAGTGCCTCACTGCCACTGCAGGTCTCATCCTGTCACTTAAAGCTCACATTTTCCAATGAAGGTCACTCTTCACTTCTCTATCATTTTTATTCTGCCGTTATTAGTTTGGTCTGTCGCAGCTAATAGTAATGCCCTGCTGATCAGACACGAGCTATGAATTCCCTTGTAACATGCGTGCATGAACACACACATATGCACACATACACATAATCCATTTCGAACTGGTCTTAATCCAGTAAGAAATAATGAATTTTCACAGACCCCTTCTTTCTTTTTCCCCGACTTTCTTCTTCTCTTTTCGCTCACCCCTCCTTCCCCTTATCTGTCTTAATAAGAAAGCTCTTTGACTTCTCCAGAGGCAGTGAGTCTGAGGAAGTGAGGGAGGTCTGTAATGGATTTAAGGCCCCATTTTTAATTCATAGATTAAGACATTTGCTGAGAAGAAAGGAGAAAGAAAAAAGGTATATGAAGCAGCATTAGATTTAATGCGTGGCTCTGTTCAAGTCATTTCTGTAATGCTTTTGGTCTTAAATCAGCTGTGTTAAAATCCGGCTTCTGCTGTTGAGGAAAACGTAACCTCTCGTGCTCCTTCTCACTGGTTCTTGGTATTTCCTGCGTTTCAACTTTTGGCTTATAACTTTCTGTGTTTCTTTTTGATATGGTCAAAGGAAAGTGATGTGGAAAAAACCAGTTTTATTTGTCCAGTATTGAGCGCTCTAATGCACGCTTTGATCCTCATTTTGTCCCCAGCTGGGGAAAAATAGTTGCGACATCGAAAACGGTGCAAAGATGTAATTGGTTGCTGTTACAGTAAATGTAAAGACTTTTACTTTGCAAACCAGTTGTTTCGTTTTTGTTTTTTAGAAGATATATGACATCATAATCATGCGAGATTTGCCAGTCTTAAAGCTGTGAGCTTACAGACAAACCACAGATGGTTTGGGTAAATTGGCATACTTGACTCGTAATTTGCTTACTTTCAAAGCCCCTCAGACTGCAGCTTGTTTTTCCCTTTCAGTGCTTCCTGTGTTTTGTGTTTCATTGATCCAGTAGGTTGAAGTTAGTCTGTGGTGGACAGTAATAGACAGCTGGTTCATTTAGTCACCTGTCAGATATTGCATGCCCTTTTCCATTTTCAAGGACAATTTTCCAGATGGTCCTTTGTAGGAAAACACCTGGCACCAAAGGGTAGTCAAACCAAATCCTCATCTGACTGGAGGTTTTTTTGTCAGTTGACTGGACTTTATATTATGTTTGCATTATAAAGTGGAAAAGAGCCACTTTGGATAGATGCTTCAGGTAACACACCAAACAGCACTGCACAGGGGTTTCTAATACTCTGATGGAAGTCATCACAGATGCACTTATTTTAGATTTGTTACAATGATTAAAATGTGTTTGATTTTATTTATTTATTTTTACAGATGTTTAAAAACAAAGTGACCTTTTTATCTTCACTTTTTTCTACAGCAGCAGTGCTTTGCAGCAGCCCGTTAATAGCAATGCAAATTACAGAGCAAAATAAAATGAAGTTCTAATTACAAACAGACTGTTTGAAAGTTTGTCACATGTGGCTCCACGTGACCTGACACTGAGATGAAGGCTACTTTATTGTACTGGAGCTAAAGTGGTTCTAACACAAACTGCATAAATGCAATTTGTGTTAGAACCACTTTAGAGTATTTCTGAACATCTTAGTTTTTGGGGGGGTTTTTTAAAAAAGAAGCATATAAGTGTAGGTTTAAAAGATCTTAATTGTACAAATAAATGTAAAGCAACCTGGAGAGGAAGAATATGCTCTGTGCATTTGGTGCTGTCCAGAAACACTGCTGCCAAAATGCAGTCAAACGCTAACATGTGGAAAGTAGGAAACGAAAAGTATTTTTGCCAGTGAATCAATGAGATTTGAAATTGAATGAAATGAAATTTAAAACAATTACCTCATACAGTCTGGTAGCTATAAAAGATTTTCATGCTAAAAGGCAGCAACTGTCAGTTGGACAGTTTCTTGGTCAAAGGCTAATGATAGCTGTTTCACTGAAGACGAGTGAGCTAAACTAAAACCGAATCATCATCAAATCTCAAATTTAATCAAATAATTTGTAGATAATTTTGTGAGGTTTGGCTTTCATGTACATTACTGATAAGTTCTATTCCCTTGCCTAAGTGAAAGTCTTGTAGACATATGCTTCTTTTTTTTATCTGAACCAGTTATATAAATAGAATCAGAATAAAATTACTGTTGTTTGTTGTTGGGTTTTTTTGAAGGAGAAAAGGCAGCTTCAGTTATTGTAAGCAGGTGAGGATGTCAGAGGTCTGTTGTGCTCATTTCCAGCTCTACATTTCCTTTTTTTTTGGACTCAAGTACCTTTGCATGACTTGCAGTAATAAAAATAGTTTATCTCATACTGAGCGCTGCTGTAGTTCATCTTGTTTGAACCAAGATTTTTTTCTTTTGTTTTAAACTGTGACTTTTATGCTATATATAGATATTGATATTGATATATGTGTGTATGTTTTGGAGGGTGTAGTGTGACAGGACATGGGCATAACATGCAAACTCCACACTCAAAGGAAAGGTCCTGTGCAGGGTTATACCTTCTTTGTTGCTCTGAAGCAGCAGTGCTAATCAGTGTGAACTAACTTGTCCCCTTCAGAAAGCCCATCGCTTATCTATGACATTTCTGTTAAATCCAGTAGGTCTCAAATGGAGAAGCATTTTTATTTAACTCTGAGCCCTATTTGCATTTCTTCCCTCTCCAGATGTAAATGACAACGTCCCTTTTTTTACTTCATCCATCTATGAGGCCTCGGTCACTGAAGGAGCAGAGTCGGGAGCTTTGGTTTTCCAGGTTTCAGCTAATGACCTAGATTTGGGCCCCAATGGCAAGGTGAAAACAAATTCACACGTTTACACAGAAACACACAAATCATTGTACAGAGTAATGTTGCAACCTTGGGTGAAATGAATGTTTTTGAATGTCTGCTTTGTATTATTTTCATTCTGTTTTTCATTATTCAAGAGGTCTTCTTCCTTGCTGTGCAAATTTGCACTAATTAACTCAGTTTTAGCATCTGGCCTTCTGTATAATTGTGTCTGCCCCCACCTTCCAGATCTCTTACTCCCTGCTGGAGGATCGCAGTGGAGACCATCAGTATTTCCGTATCGACCCAGAGCTGGGGTTCATCTACACTCAGGCTGTATTTGACCGTGAGACCAAAAGCTCCTACCTGTTGGAGGTTCAGTCTGTAGATGGATGGGAGTCAGCGCGGCCCGGCAAGCATGGGCAGCCCAACTCTGGTAAATAAGACCAACGCTACACAGAACATCTTGTAACTGGATCTATAGTTAGGTCGTGATTCCTGTTGTGTTTTTGCTACGTTTCTTCAGTACTGGCCCTGACTCTTAATAACAACAATTATATAAAGCTGCCAGGTAGGAGCTAGGTTTAATTCCTTCAGCAGTCCACTACTCTAATTATAATATGCACAATGGAGATAATCATTTGAATACTTACTGAATATTTAAATAATGTCAGAAGGTTTTGACCACTTAGTCAAAAGTTTATGTCTTGGTCAGAAAAATCTGAATTTGCCTCATTTCCTAACATGTAATTCTAGTAAACATTGCCTGTTTGGGGTTGGCAGTCAGCCTTAAAAATACTTCCACATATACACTTCTATTAGTCTTAAATGGTCTCAGATGTCTTGAAAGCCTTTTATAATCTCAGATGTTTCTTTTGTACATTATGGTCCCCTTTAGAGTCCAGAAGGACATAAAGGTGGATATTCTTATAATTTACAAGTCACTACCATTTAGGCCTGTCCCTCAGTTTCTCATTAAGAGCCATCCCTTGGTCTTTACGTCTGGTTTCAAAGCACCATGATGGTGACAGTGAATTCAGAACAGGAACTCGCTAATCAGTGGAGGACCTCATGGTTGGTACAGCCATCCTTTATATACAGTCTCTCGTGTATAAATATGTGATGATAACTCAAAATAAAAATAACTGTGTGCTGTCCTGTTAGAGTTATTCACTCTTAAACTAATAGAGCCAAACAATAAAAAACAGTGCAAGACTGATATTTATTTTATGCCAAACAGCTGGCTTCTTGCACGCAAGCAGGGAGACTTCACTTGACATAATTATGCCAAACCTGGTTCACCCATTAGACTCATAAATCATCACGTTGCCACTGTTCCAGGGGCTAATGACGATCCGTGAGCTTGTGTGGCCACTGGTAACATCAGTGCTGCACTGCCATTGCTTCCAAGCTGGATACATATTGCTGGACATATTACAAACTTGATACTATTTGATAGTTGTTCATTACAAACCATTGAGCTGTTTAGAACAACCCATTCTTCTCTGCATGGATTTACATTGCATGGCTGTATACTCGATGTTATACGTGTTAGCTATGGGTGGAGGAAAAAACTGGTAGTTTGCATGGGGATATATTTATTGATACAGGAACACCAAATATTTATATTTTATTAAATTGTTATAGTTCTCTGGGAATACTACAAACAAGAGGGCCTACCTCATACGAGATAATGTTAGCTGAGCAAACTTACATTAAATCAGCTCAACCAAAAAAACATTTAACACACAACGCTGAACACACTTCCTACTTCAGAGCAAGCTAATGGCTCAGTCACACAATCAAATGAAAGCAGCCTCCTTGGATCTGTCTGGTGATTGCACAGGTCGCCTGATAGGAGGAAACCTTTGTATGAATAGTCGCAGTCTCACTTGGACTGTCTGCAGTTCACTCTCAGTGAGATTGTTGGAGGTTTGCAAAGACTTGCTGTCTAATTTATGAACGCAGACAAACTGCTATCGTGTTGCAATCACTCTAAAAGAATCTTTGTTAATGCGACTCCATTGGCTGCCAGCTGGTGTTATTCTGGTTATATTCCTCTGGAACAGGAAGGTTGCTGATCAAAAATTGAATTTCCGTCTATATAGAAGGCAACAGAAATGTGATTTTCAACTCCATCTCATGGTAATATTTTGCAGGTTTTAGTGAAAGTGTTAATATGTGTGACAAAAAATATGCAATATTTCTTTTTATTATTGGATAAAATGGATATTAACAAAGTTTAACTTTCAGGACATAATTTGCAGTTAAAAAGAGGTGATAAATCGCAATATATGGTATTGCAATACTCAACATATCGCAAAACTTTAAGAATTACAATAATATTGTACTGAAGTGACAATATCACATCATTTGGGGTCTGTTTAGTCCCACCTGTGCTGTTAGCATTGACTGTAATACTGCTAAGAAATGTTTGTTGCACTGAATGAAGAACAGTTGAAACAACATTACACCAGGAAAAGTGTTTAGTCAGAACCTATTTATGCTAATGACTTTTATATAACCTGTGTGAGCTCAGACTGTAGAAATGCAAACATATCGATGTAATGGATATGAGTCGTAATTTACTTTGTGTAGCGATGGTGGCACCTCATATAGTGACTGCAAAAAAGAGCGAGCACAGAGGAGGAGACGGCTGCAGACAGCTGCTCCGTACTCTTCATTCTGAAGCTCCAAATCTTCATTGAAGGCAGCAGTAATCTCTGTTTTCCTTTCTGTCGCTTTCCCACATCTGCTCATCTCTCTCTTCGAAAGGACCAAAGGCCATCTTTCTCTTTCCATCTTTCTCTCTTGCACCCCGTCTCCCTCCATCTCTCTATTTCTCTCTCATTTGCTGCCAGATGAAATGCATACATGCGCTGGTTGAATATAGACGCGAAGAAATGAACAGATGTTGAGACAGATGGGTGGATGGAGAGAGGTGTTGAAAAACAGCAAAAACACACCAGGATGTATTTTTAATAAATATGATCATAGATTATTAACAGACCCTCTCTCTCGGTCTGACTCACTGACATTTGTGGCGACGTAAACAGAAGTTAAATATTAAGAAGAGGAGAGACTGCAGGAAAGCTGCGAGAGTTATTTATTTTTTTCTGTCATATTAATAATAAATGAGGTGGCATGAAGAAGGATGGATGACAGGCAAATTAACAGATACTTATCACTGATGCAAACACCCACAAGTGAATGTAATAGAGATGTAAAGTGGGAGGAGCTGTGGTTCCACATGATTTTCTTGTGGAAAAGAAAAACATAGGACTGACAGGGGAAGCACTTCTACCACTCGAATTTACTCTTCCAAGTTCAATACAAGCGAGTTATAAAATCCCTGCTGCAAAGTGGTGATGCTGCGTTCATTCATTGTTCGGGTGACAAACTATGACTTCCAGGGTCCATCTGATAAGGATATGATATGGATAGGAACAAAAATTACAGCTGAGAAAACCAGAATTTTACTATAAACTGTTAAACTGGCCAGGAAGATGACTCCCTTACTATTATTTATATTATAATCTGTATAGCACTTAGCACTATAGCACTGTTACACCACCACATTCGCTCTGACTGACAGCATGGCTCTCGCCATCAAAATTTTTCTCCAAAAAAGTAATCCCATTACTTTACTGATTACTTACTTTCAAAAGTAATTAGTTACTTAGTTACTTTTTAAAAACATTATACACAACCTGAATACATAATAAAGCAATAGACCTTTCAGCCCAATTCTATTTTTATGCATAATCCATCATATAAAATTGAAACAAATAGAAAGCCTCTTTTTAAAAATTGTTTTGTTTTAATCTTTTAATTTTATGCACATTGCATTAAGCAAAAAATATATTATATGCAACAGTCTTTGACCTGAAGAAATTCTTTAACATTTAAACCTATTTTCTGCATATTCCAGCATATACAGGGAGTGCAGAATTATTAGGCAAGTTGTATTTTTGAGGAATAATTTTATTATTGAACAACAACCATGTTCTCAATGAACCCAAAAAACTCATTAATATCAAAGCTGAATGTTTTTGGAAGTAGTTTTTAGTTTTAGCTATTTTAGGGGGATATCTGTGTGTGCAGGTGACTATTACTGTGCATAATTATTAGGCAACTTAACAAAAAACAAATATATACCCATTTCAATTATTTATTTTTACCAGTGAAACCAATATAACATCTCCACATTCACAAATATACATTTCTGACATTCAAAAACAAAACCAAAACAAATCAGCGACCAATATAGCCACCTTTCTTTGCAAGGACACTCAAAAGCCTGCCATCCATGGATTCTGTCAGTGTTTTGATCTGTTCACCATCAACATTGCGTGCAGCAGCAACCACAGCCTCCCAGACACTGTTCAGAGAGGTGTACTGTTTTCCCTCCTTGTAAATCTCACATTTGATGATGGACCACAGGTTCTCAATGGGGTTCAGATCAGGTGAACAAGGAGGCCATGTCATTAGTTTTTCTTCTTTTATACCCTTTCTTGCCAGCCATGCTGTGGAGTACTTGGACGCGTGTGATGGAGCATTGTCCTGCATGAAAATCATGTTTTTCTTGAAGGATGCAGACTTCTTCCTGTACCACTGCTTGAAGAAGGTGTCTTCCAGAAACTGGCAGTAGGACTGGGAGTTGAGCTTGACTCCATCCTCAACCCGAAAAGGCCCCACAAGCTCATCTTTGATGATACCAGCCCAAACCAGTACTCCACCTCCACCTTGCTGGCTTCTGAGTGGGACTGGAGCTCTCTGCCCTTTACCAATCCAGCCACGGGCCCATCCATCTGGCCCATCAAGACTCACTCTCATTTCATCAGTCCATAAAACCACACGCTTCTTGCGACCCTGTTTGACTATTTTGAATGAAACGCTTGATTGTTCGATGATCACGCTTCAGAAGCTTTGCAATTTTAAGACTGCTGCATCCCTCTGCAAGATATCTCACTATTTTTGACTTTTCTGAGCCTGTCAAGTCCTTCTTTTGACCCATTTTGCCAAAGGAAAGGAAGTTGCCTAATAATTATTCACACCTGATATAGGGTGTTGATGTCATTAGACCACACCCCTTCTCATTACAGAGATGCACATCACCTAATATGCTTAATTGGTAGTAGGCTTTCGAGCCTATACAGCTTGGAGTAAGACAACATGCATGAAGAGGATGATGTGGACAAAATACTCATTTGCCTAATAATTCTGCACTCCCTGTAAAATAAAATAATGTTTTGTGTTTACACTCACTCTTTCATATAGATGCAAGTAAAACAGCAAAAAATAAATAAAATCAAAGACTCAGCAGCACTAAGTCCTTTTGCTCTTAAATCTATTTTCACCTGTTTAGCAGGAGTGGGTCAGGTGGAGCTTTGCCCATTGCAGCAGCGGTCGGGATCCGGAGGTTTCTCTGTGAATTTCACATTCCCGTGGCAGCGTGCTCGGTGCTTGCTCGGATTCGAAGTTTAAATTTTCACCGTAGAAAGAAGTTTTCTTCCCACGCAGACTGTACAGCAGACACTAATGTTTTTGTCACTTTTTATGGACTAAAACTTAAAGTAATGTAAGTACGTCCACGCTTTAAATGCTGCATGGTCGTACTCTCTCCCGCACTCCATATTACCATTGTTGATCTACACACGTCTGTTGCTGCCACGGATGTCGCACGAGCTTACGTCATTGCTATAAACTGTTAAACTGGCCTCACAAACAAAATCACGATGGTTTAGTAACGCAGTAACGTAGCGTGCTTACGGGAAAGTAACAGTAATCTAATTACTTTTTTGCAATAGTAATCCCTTACATTACTCGTTACTTGAAAAAAGTAATTGGATTACGCGTTACTGTCCATCTCTGGGTGCCACTGCCAGCAAGGCAGATTTTTATTTGGATAGACATATGCAAAATGATGGTTTAAACCAGGGGTGTCCCACTCCAGGCCTCGAGGGCCGGTGTCCTGCAGGTTTTAGATGTGTCCTTGATCCAACACAAAATTTTAAATGGCTAAATTACCTCCTCAACATGTCTTGAAGTTCTCCAGAGGCCTGAAACTAATCTTTTGATTCAGGTGTGTTGACCCAGGGTGAGATCTAAAACCTGCAGGACACCGGCCCTCGAGGCCTGGAGTGGGACACCCCTGGTTTAAATGAATCTTTATGCATAACAAATTGTCACATTAGTGATCGTATTGGACATTATTTAACAGATAAAAGTTCATTCTCACAGAGAATATAGACTTGAGAAAAGTATTTGTAAATAGTGTGGGCTCATGTACAATCATATTTTGGGAAGGAAAAGGATCTCATAGTCAGGATCTGGAAAAGTGTGGAAGTGCCTTTAGCTAACTTGATCTCTGACCTCAGTAAACATTTTACTGATGATTTTATTGCCTTTATTATGAGTTTTAAGTGCAATTGAAGACAGCATGATTTTCATTTCATAATTTTAGATCTCATTTAGATTAAAAGCAGGGTATGTTTTAGGGAACAGGTAGCTTTGAGTTTCAGGTCCATGCTTTGCTTGTCCTGTCCTTTGGTAGTTCAGTCCCTGGCTGTTCCAGTCTGCATGCCAAAGTATTCTTGGGTAAGACGCTGAACTCCAGTTTGCTCTCTGATGTAGCCATCAGAGTGTGCGTGTTAGATAGAAAGCACTTAGGTAGAGCATAGGTAAAAAAGAACTTAAATGAATGGGTGAAAGAGGCAAGTTATATAAAGTTCTTTGAGTGCTCAAGTAGAATATGCATTTTTATACATTCAGTAGTCAAAAAAGTCAATTTATGACTGCTGATTTACAATCAGAATGTAAACACATGGGTCAAAAGACAAGAGCATTGACAAGCCTTAATGTGGGCTCAGTGTAACTCATCTCGACTGCATATACTTGGGAAGGAATTACAGTGCTTCCTCTGGTCCTCAGAGAAATTCAGCCATAGTCACAAGTACAAAAAGCAGCTTTGAATGATTAGATTGGTGGATGCTCGGAATAAGCTTTATATAAGATAGAAAAAGGAGCTTATATTCCTTCCCCCTCTAAATTGTGGCTTTGGTGTAGTAGTACATCATCCATCCATCCAGCCGTCTTCTTCCACTTGTTCCATTCAGGGTCTCAGCTGGTCTGGAGTCTGTCCAGCTGTCATTGGCTAACAAGTGGGATGCTATGTTATGTTATGTTTCGTAAAAGATTTTCATCACTTTTATACCAGTGAAGACTTTTAGCATTTCAGGTAAGCAAGGTCAGCATATCGAGTAGCAACATCATCACAGCACACATAAATAGCTTTTTGTTGTTGCAAACTAGAGACAACAGGCAGTCAATTAGTCAGAAAGGATCATTCTGATTAACACTGTTTTCACAGGCAGAAAGCTGCTACTCGCAACTCGTGTTGGGGTGGATTTGGGTTCATAGTTTTGACACATGCATGGCACTAAAGTGTGAAAACATGGATGAGTGGGCATCATTAACAGATGAGAGGAAGGATGAGGGGATGACTGCTACATCTGCTTTCCCACTTCCTGTATTCATCTTTCGCCTCTTCTTACCTTTTTCTCTCCGACAGACTCTGAACACTTGAAAAGCTCTGGCATCTGTGACTTGCTTTGTTATAGCTCCAAGGGCTGCATTAGCTTGCTATTTGTGCCACGAACTGTATACCAACTCTTCCACCCTGGTTTAAATATTTTATCTCATCTTGAAGCTGTATTGCAAATTATGCTCGTTTTGATACAGATATCAAAGGAAATATGGTGTGTTGGGTTGCTCAACTGCTGAGCGTTACACTAATCCCCCCAGGGTGCTTTATACTCTGCTTCAGTCTGTGGTTGGATGCTGTAAAGAAGCAGAACCAGCTGAATTTACCAGTAACACAGAGTGAAAATGTGGAGACAGATGGCAGATATAAAAGCACTGGAAAGACAACAATGGATAAAAATATATATATGTATATATATATATATATATATATATATATATATATATATATATATATATATATATAATATTGTGAATGCATGAAGAAAAGTCTACCTTTTTATCTGCATCACTGCAAATGATAGTTTCCTTTTAAAAAAGTGATGGAATAAGAACAACCTCATCTTAATAATAGTGTCTCTGTCTTACTTTTTTTCCAGACACAGCATACGTACGCATTTTTATTAGCGACGTCAACGATAACAAGCCGGAGTTTGCACAAGCGTCCTATGAAGTCGATGTGGATGAGGACGCTGATGTGGGCTTTGCCATTCTCACAGTCAGCGCCAACGACGGGGATGAAGGTGGGTGTCACGGATAAAGGATTCTGTATATGTACGTGTGCATTTCGGAATTTGGAGATATGTAGGAGCGATGATGGCGATGGCACTGTATGTTCAATATTGAGCACATTTTCTCCAGCTCATTGCTGAAGTGTTTTGGTTTCCCTTCACCAAAGAAAAACTTTCACCCTTCACTGCTTTTGTCTAACCCCCTATTACTTTGAGGAAAGGTTTGCAGTGTAAAACATGTCATAAAAAACTGCAATATGAGAGGTTGAAACAGAAAACTGAACTCTTTTAATAAAACCTTTCAGTGGTTTCTAAAAAAAAACAAAAAAAACATCTTTACTGTAGTCAAGGATTCTTATTCTTACTACAGCCTTTAAATTCCATGAAGTCTGCTATTAATGTTGTCTTAGATTTTTTTTAATGTCATCAGTGGCAAATTGGCTTTATTCTAAAATAAACACTGTTTTCAGCCCAAGTTTGAGAACGTGGTCCTGAGGTGATGTACCAGGTACTTTTAATTCCAGGCATCTTAAAGACTGGTTCATCCTTTCACTGAACTTCCCTAATTAAAAACACTAATTATGGAGCCATGTTAGGATTTAAGAGCTTTCCAAAGTCCCAAAATGAAAAGATTTCTGTTTGTGGGGGAACACGCCAAGATACTCAGCTGTCATGGCCAGAGGCAAATGTCAGCTCATGACAGGAAAGACAAGACCATAATTGCACTCAGGAAGAACACACATCTCTAACAGCTAATATTTAATGCATGTTTCCTGAAGTGGTAGCGACAGCAAGGAACAGAATCTACAGATTGTAAATAAATTAAAATATTAAATGCTCACTATAAACAGCCAAAGCTATTTACAGTGGTGGGTGACTGAAACCGAGCTGAATGAGAGTCTACGAGTCACGTTTGGACTTACTTGGGCAGAGAGAGGCGTGTGGGAAACAGTAGCTCTTTTTGGGCTATCAAAGCAGAGTGAATTAATGCCTTTGAGATAAGAAAACTGAACTGGAGTTTAAAAAATAAATAAAAAGAGCTGGTATGTAATACCGGAAAGATTCCCTCTATATTTATTTAACACTGTTTCACTTGACTTTTGAACATGAAAAGTTGAAAAACTGATGCATGTTCATCATCATAAGGTCAAAGGGGATCTAATTATGTTCATTTCTAGCTCCATATTTTTATTCCTGGATTCTTGGACTAGAATATGATTACATATCACAACCCATCAGTTCTGAAATAAACTGTAGTCATGGTAAAAAGTAGTAGTACACCTGCTTTCACTTCAGGTTTCATATAGGGGGAAAAAAATGATCTAGTCTTACCAGGTCTGTCTCGCTCCATGTGTTTGCTCCATGTGTTGTCCAGTTATTTGGATTTTCTCTGTATTATTGTAGGGTCCTTACCATACAGTATAAAGTGCTTTGAGGCACTTTGGTGCTATATAAATAAAACTGAATTGAATTAATAAAAACTAAGCCAAAATGCAGAAGCAGTGTGTGAAAAACTGAGTACACCTCTTGATATAACAGCTTGTTAGAAACACTTTTAGTAGCAGTAACTTAGAAGTAATCATTTTCTGTGTCACCACAGCATTTCAGTCAGGTTGATGTCTGGACTGGGCCTTTGCAACACCTTGATTCACTTCTTTTTCAGCCATCCAGTTTGGATTTGCTGGTTTTTGGGATTATTGGCCCATGGCATGAGCCAACTTGGGCCAAGCTTCAGCTGTCGGCCAGGTGGCCTAACATTTGACTCTAGAATACTTTGGTATACAGATGAGTTCATGCTCAACTCAATGACTGCAAGGTGCCCAGGTCTCTGGCTGCAACACAAACCCAAATCATCACCCCTCGACCTCTGTTCTTGATGTTCTTGTTGGTATGAGATGTTTATGCCGATATGCTGTGACTGCAAACATGGGACTGTGCATTATGTGTACTTTGGCATGCAGACCAGAACGGGCAACGATCGAATCCAACAACCTTCCCTTTAGTAGATTACTTGCTCTGCTTCCCAAACTACAGCTGCCCCAACATGATAGGGTTGTGCTGTTCCTCTGAAGTTGTATTTATCTAATTTTCAGACCTTCTAATAAGTAGATTATTTTTATTATGTCCTGAAGAACAGACAGAACTGTATATAATAGGTCCTCATTAGAGTAATAAATGCAGTTTTTGCAACCAACGTGAATTTCAGCCAACACAGGTCAATTGTATTGATTCCGAGTCGTATTTATTTCCATATGACGAGATCAATATTGACTTTTCTTTTGTGTCCATATGTAGGGTTTCAGTTCTTTACACATTATTTGATTCAGTTTTTACTAATATATTAATAAGTGACTAAACTTAGTAAATACATTGGAAACATGGATATAACATAACCAACAAGACAATAAAAGCAAGCTGGCTGACTTGCTACAGTGTGACCAGTTAAACCAAGAAGAGCATAGTACTTTTAAAAAATACCTCTCATGTAACTTGCATAAAGCCCTATTTTGTAACTGTGTGTATTCAGTTTTGATCTCTTTTCTGTAATAAAACTTTAAAACCGGATTTAGAAATATGCCCCTGTCCATGTTACTTTTAAACAAAAAAAAGTTATTTTGAACTTTTAGAAAGGAAGAAAAATATCATCCATCTGAGAAAAAGAAATAGAAACACTGATGCTAGAAGCTCTTTATAGCTTGTAGCAACTATATAATAAATTTAACTTTCTTCCTTTTTAAGATCTATTGAATGACAAAGCAGATTCAAAAAATTAAAAAGGAAACCTTCAAGAAATAATATAGCAAGAGGCGTTTATGAATATAATATATAAACTTACCTGAATGTGCGTCTGGTTTCATTTGGCTTGGAATTTGCATAGATTTTTTTCTTTAGTTATTCATCAAAGAGCTTTACACTTACAAGCCACACCCACAAATTGACTCACATTTCCTGCAGTTTTATTTGTGTTAGTCTGATCACTGCTCATTTGTCAGCAAGCATCCAGCAATCTGCCACTGTTGACTCAAACAGGAAACACAACTGCTGCAACTGAACTTGAGTGCAGTGATTTTTTTTTTCACCGCAATCCAGATGTTGAAGTCAGTCTTCTGCCTTAACTGTTCTTTATAATTGCACCTGTAATACAAATTGAATTCATAAAATGTTTCTGCCTACACTAACAGGCCCCAATTTTCACTTCTAGGCTTTTTTTTTAAAATTGTGCACATCTGGAACATATTACGTGCCAGTTAGGGATCGCCCGGGAATCGGAAGCAGTGCCTGTGTTACAGACAAGAGAGGGAAATTAACCGTCAGGGCTGCATTAAAAAGGGGGGCCGACTCTTTGGGCTTCAATCATGATTCAGACCACTTCAGTTTCACTCAGCATAGAAATGGTGTTCATGTATTTACCAGTGGCAGTGTTTTTGCCGATAAAAGGTCCAGTGAATTAAACCTGTAAGCAAGTCGCTGACAATCCTTTTTAAAAAACCAAGGCTATTCACTATTTAGATGTATTTATCATTAAATCGTTTTTTTTTCTTTTCCAAAACGGTAAAAATAAGCCTTACAGAAATAATTTTAAATTTCTGCTCATCAGTACTTGCCTTAATGCCTGCGCGCACACACACACACACACACACACACACACACACACACACACACACAGAGCAACAGACTGCTGGAGTTCAGAATAAAGTCATCACCAACAGGGAGCTGTAATGTGTGTGCATGCTTGATTTTTCCTTTTTCCTTTCGAGGAGTGCAGAATGTTAAGTTAATGAAGGAGGAAAAGAAGGAGATTGGTGAAGTGATTTCTACACTGCTGCCAGTAATGAGGACAGAACGATGCCTGTTCATATCACACAGCTAATATATAGTAGTTAGCCACAGTCATTAATAGTCCATGTAAAATAATTGCTGAAACCACTAGAGACAAGTGCAGTTTGAAGATGTAAAATGTTTGCATAGTTTCAAATGGCAATTTTGAACCTCTAGCACAGACTCTAGTTAATGACTCCTTTGATTGTCTTACATCTTTAAGAATGTTTCATTTCACTAAATAGCAAATCAAAAAGAAATAATAACTAAAAATGTTCTTAGTGACACAAGCCCATTGGCAGTAGTACCCCCTTTTCTCACTCCACTGCAAGAACTTGACACATCATAGTCCCTAAACTGTTTTTAAGGCCTCTTTTAGTAATTGCAGTTTTTTAGGTACTTTCCCAGACTAGGTGGAAGTAATATAATGTACGATGGCTGGTCAAATACGTGACTGCAGCAGCAGCAACATCCATTAAATAAAGTGTTAAACTTTACTGAAACACTGGCCATGTTAACAAGAGCACTTAGCATTCTTTGGGAGATGAAGAGGAGGAAACAGGATTACAGGGAAATAAAGGTGAATGACAAAAGGTGGCGTTTCATTACCAGCTGCAGAGTTTCTGTTTGCAGTGCAAAAGCAAAGACAATCAAAAGGTGTAGTTTAAGGAGAACATCCCCAGCAGGTACCTACCCCCAACACTAGTTTCACTAAAGTTGATGTTTTTCTCTCTCCATGAAAGCTGAGTGCTGTTTACCTGGTGACTCGTGTCGAAGTGTCGCTGAATGGTGAATACAGCATAACTGAATATTTACTTTGATACTATTTTGTCTACATTACAATGACTTTAAAAATGTGTTAGATCAAATATTGATTTAAAAAATCTCAAAACAAATCACAAAATGGAAATGCATCTCTGGAAAATACTTTGAATTTGACTTTATGTTTTGATTATTGTATTTGTCTAGCATAAGATTACATAACAATAAAAAAAAATAGAAGTAGTTATGGTAGTCTATGGTATTTGACAGTGAAAAACTGTAAAAAGGCATTCATTTGAACTGCCAATAGGTCAAAAGTCAAAGTCAGCTTTATTGTCAAAGACCATATGTACAGTCATACCCAGGAATTTGAAATTGCAATGCTCCCATGGCCCTCAGTGTACACTAAAACCATACAAAGATAAAAAGATAAAAATAAAGTAGGAGTCTTATGTACAACACAATGAGAAGTGACTACGTTAAAGAGTTCAACATGATCATTTCTACATGATCTTGTTTGCTTTTACTTCCTTAATTAACAAATTAAGTGAATGAATTATAATAAGATGATAAAATTTTGAGTAATTTAATGTTTAAGTAACCGTGAACACTTTGCTTTCAATTGTAGGGTTACTTATACCATAAATGGTTAAGTTTAAACAGGACTGCTTAACATAACTTGCAGTATTATATATGCAACTAAAATGATTTTAACAAACATATGTACTGCATCTTTAGTCTGCTGTGGAAAATTGTATGAAAATGAAATAATGTTTTTAACAGCGACATATTATTTTTGTTGAATTCTGAATATGTCGGCGCTCCAATTTTAAGTCTAAAATCTTTTTGTTCTTATTTCCAAAATTCTTTCTCTACCTCATCTAATCTATGCATTTTAATAAAATCTATTAGAAGCTGATCAACAAACGTTCCCCTAAATGCAATTATGGATAAAGCCAAGGTCTGCATCTCAGTCGCTGTTGCATCTACCACCCTAATGTTAATATGAAAGAGAAAGGAGAACCCTCTGAAGACGAGATGGGATTCACAGCTTATTAACGAGATGAAAGTCAAGGAAGAGGAGAGGAGAATGCTCTAATCCAGATCGTTTTGTACCGTCTGTCTGTTTTCATTTTAAATGAGACATTAGGGGATATATGCAATTGCATCCTTTCGGTTCCCTCGCATTCTCTGATTTTTTAGTTTGTCTGAATCTCTTAAGTATTTAGAAAACCGCTGAGACCTAAAGGGGAAAAAAACACAGCAGAGGGAGTGATACAGCGGTTAAAACAAACAAACAAATGGAGAGAAAATTAATGTTTTTCCCAGCTGTGCCAATTTTAAAACTCTCATCTCCCTAGGTGCTGTATTTCACCAAAGCTGTAATATACAGACAACAAAACACAAATCGAGGAGAGACAGACGCACAAATCTGTGACTCCAGAGGATGTTTTCTGGACTTATCTTAACCTTAACTGCTTATTCCCTGATCCAAGCCTAAACCTTAAAATACTTATTAACCTTGATGTAATAATTTAAATTAGATGGATTTGTTTTTGTCCCCTATTAGGAAGAAACATTCATAATTTAACCTAGTGAAAGGATTTACGCCCCCATGAGATGAGAAATACTTGTAGCACACAAAAAAACACAAAGACGACCGTCAGGCCATTTTACCTGATTTGAATCCAATAGAACACCATTGGGGCAATTTGGAGAATTCCCTTATGAGGAAAGTAAAAGAGCATCAGAAAGAAAAAGATGCCTCTAAGGAACAGCAAAACATCTCTCCATAAATCTGTGAAACACCTGAAAACACGAGTAAAACGTGCACAAAGAGAACTGAGACATTTCACTGAAAATAAAGATATGAAGCAATTTATCTTGTATCTTATATTCAACGCAAAATGGGAAACATCATGTATTGTGTGAGACTATGTGTAGTATCCACATAAGATTATCAGTGACATGGTAAACAACCAAAGAAATCAAAAACACTTAGTGGCGACTGGTGAAATAACCCCTTGTACACTTTTCTTAACTTAAAAGCAAACAGTGAGAGAGAAGGGTTTGGCTGACAGACATATGACAAGATGCTCATTACATTAGAGGGTTACCAAGGCAACCCGAGCCTGAGCCATCTGCTAACAACAAGCCATCAGCTATAAAGTGATGTGCGATGGGCAAAATGCTACCTGTATAGACATCCCTTTGGTTAACTAGGCCCTCCTGTGTTACATAGCTTTATATGTGGAATACTCGCTGGTTTCCTGAATTTTGAGATGTTTTTAAGTACGTTTCTATAATTATCAGTTTAACAGTGTAAAGCTTTTTGCAGACTGTCAGGACAGACACTGTGTTTGTGTGTGTTTTTTGTTTGTTTGTTTTTTGTATGGTGCAGATACTGTTAATGTCATAGAAACCTAAATCTGTTTACTGGGTTACATCATGGGAATGTTTCTTCCCCATGAGGAGGAACTCTTTAAAAACCCTCATGTGATACTGACAGTGTGTTATGAATTATCATCATGCCCTTGTCTTGCTGGTTTCTGAAGACTAGAAATGAATCCTATCACACAATATTCTGGGACACACACACACACAGCGATCCACTATTTTGTATTCATGAAATGCAACCTAGTAATGCTACAACCTTTGGCCAGGTTTAGGCCAAAATCTGGACCCCAACACAACAAATGTATCTTGGTGTAATCCAGTGGTTCGCAAACTTTTTACATCGTTCCCCACATGGCAGGAAGAAATATTTTCACGCCCCATCTAAACAAACCAATGACAGAAAAGCCTAGCTGCAACTTTATTTAGATAATAAACTCATTCACAATCAATCCTTCAGTACTTTTTTGTTTTAAACAAACAACTTTCCTTTCAGACAACTATTTGTAACTTTTGTTGCTAAACTGCTTCATTAGACTGCACCACTTCTTTAAAAAAGCAACACATTAAATAGAATGTGAACATTGCCAAACATGGAAAAATAAAAATAAAAAAATAAAGTTCAGTCTTAGTCTTATTTTTTTTTAAAAAGGAAGAAAGAAATCCAGGAACTTGTGAACAGAGATTAAAAATATATAATTTAGTGAGGGTTTAATACTGCAGTGAGCCTGTTTTTGGCTGCAGAGCTGTGGCGGGGCGTGGTCTGCGGCGCGGAAGCGGGGGAGGTGGACGCACCTGAGCAGCGTCCCCAATCACGGCTCGCCGGCATGCCGAAGTAGGTATCCCCGACAAAATTTGCTTCCTTTGCGCCCGGAGCATTCGCTGGGCAGGGAGAGCGGATCCAGCGGACTCCGCCTCCATTACGACCAACCAGACGTGGAGTAATAAACCGTTTTGCTGAAAACGTGAAAAATAAGTGTTGTTACATTACCGTTCAGTTTGTGGGTTACAACAGAAAATGATACATTGATTGTTCTCACGTATTATCGGACGGGACTAGGACATTTTGACTGATAAATATTTGTATTTGTTTTCTTCTGCAATTTTCGTCCCACCTGTCAAGACTCTGGTCAAACACTTTGAGAACCACTGGTGTAATCTGACCAAACAATGTGCTCCTACTATTCATCAGGCTTCTTTTCATTCTCTTTGGCAATATTTAGTATTGAAGTATTATATCAAAGCACTAGCAAGGGTTTATTTCTCGGACTATTAAGATATTACGCAGTGTCATTTAAACTCTGCAAGCTGCCAGAAACATTCGTGTTAGGTCAATGTTTGATTCTAAATTGACAGTGAATGTGAGATAAAGTTTATAGATTAGAGCGTGATTGAATCTGGGTTGTACTCTGAATTGTACAAGCCATGTTTGTGGTCAATACGAACTCTTATTTGCACTCGTTACCCTGGTAAGTCTGAAGTTACTGTTTTATGTCTTGTTTTTTTAAATGACTGAACAAGTAGCAGACTGCCCACAGCGTTATTTATTTGGAGGAAATCACTTTTGATTAGTGGTACTAAAGCTCTTTCCGAACCTCGTGATTACTGCTGCAAATATTTTGCTCAGATTTGTTTTGTACCCAGTAAAGTCCAAGAATAGATTGTTCATATCCTGTGGCAGTTCTTTCCAGTGTGGAAACATAATGTAGGTCCATAGGGTTAAAACTGAGAAAATTCTGAAGTTCAGAGGTAATTTTTACAATGCAGATTTGTAGGGTTTCTGTCTATACAGGTTTTCTAATTATTGTCTCAGAGGTCATGTGTGTACGACCTGTAAGCACAGTTATAACTCTGTTTAAAAGAGATGTAAAAAAGTACTTTACATATTGATAAATGGCATTTTATGTGATCTTGAACTGGGTGCACTCACTTTTGTTGGATTTAACTACCTTTATATGAATTCCCACATGCGTCTGCGTTAATATAAACACCACTGTCTGAATTCTGTTTACATTCCTCTGACAATAAGTTTACTTCAGTAAGTCTGCTAACTGTGAAAGGCGTTAGATGACTTGCATAGGTTTTATTCTTGGCTGCACAATAGCTGCTCTTTAGGACACAACTTTTCAGAAACCATCGGTATCATGGAAATCATTCATCTTCAGCTGAAAAGAGAGGTTAGTGTCATTTCCTTGAGAGTTATGATATTAAAAATATCCACAATTTGGCATTTATACAAAACCACTAAACATCTTTCAGTGCAACGTTACTTGACTCAGCACCCAAGGCCTAACACTTACTTTGAATGCCTTTTGTTGCCTTTTGTGCAGTTTGTTCCCATCCACGCTCACAAGCAATACACACACACACACTACACACACACACACTACCAAAGACTGCGCCCGACATAGAAAGTTAACAGATAACATTAACAACAACAATTAGGAGATGGATTGTATTTATTGGTATTTTTTGCAGTTTTCTGGCCCTTAAAAGCAATTTAAATCCCACTGTTGTCAGATTTAATAGCTTAAAAGGCTGGATTGCTATAATCTTCTGATTGATAATTGATGTTTTGTGATCAAATATTTGGGATCCATTAAAACCAGGAATAATTGGTAGTACATTTGCATGCTACACTTTTTAATTCTTTTTAGTGATCAAGTGTATTTTTTAAATATCCCATAAAGAAGAACAAATATTTGATTTAAATTCTTCAGTATGAAGAATAAACAATATGAATAAATGTCTCTTTTTAAAAATGGGTGAATTTCTTTGTAGTTTGGAAGGATTGGTAGAAATAATTGGCACATATATGTTTGTGTTGTTGGTAAAGGTCATAATTTATTTTGTAATCAAATTGATAGAATCAGTTGTAACCATAAAGCCTTTTTCTTTTCTGTGAATGGCTCTAAAATATCTGACTTTTACTTTTTAAGAGATTTCTTGTCACATGGATGAAATTCTTACATGTTAGGCAATGGCAATCACTTCTGTAAGCACGGACACTGGCTCCTTTTCAGATCTAAGACTTAGTATCTGAATTCTGTTCTGTCAGCTAAAGCAGGCTGCTGTCTGTCCCTGTTAACTGAGACGGATCTTGGGTCTAGCAGAAACCGGCAGTACCGAGTGAAATGGGTACTTCTAGTCCGTGGGGGATCAAGCTTTCACCACAGCTCTTTCTTTTTGCAAATACAAAAGCTAAACTCCATAACTTTTCCTCTCCACAGCTCCAAAAAGATTTACTTACTATACTTTGGTTCATTTCTACTGTCACTGTTAATTTACCTTCATCCTTATACTGGTTTGCAGGTGGAAACGCTAAGCTGCGGTACCAGATCACATCAGGAAACACAGGGGGAGTGTTTGATGTGGAACCAGAGGTGGGTACTATCTTTATTGCCCAGCCTCTGGACTACGAACAGAACAAAAGGTAGGAACACACTCAGAGAAGAATCCTCCAAGCTTGCTGAACGATTGTCCATCCCTGACAAAGTTGAAACTTGTGTTCAGGTACAAGCTTCATCTTCTGGCTTCAGATGGGAAGTGGGAAGATTACACGACTGTGGCAGTAAACGTGGTCAACAAGAATGACGAGGCTCCGGTGTTTACTGTTAACGAGTACTACGGCAGCGTAACAGAGGAGCTGGATGGTTCTCCAGTGTTTGTGTTGCAGGTACAGTCCAAGCTTACTTCCAAGTGTGTGACTTTTTTGTTGTTTTTTGCAGTCCTCTGTTTACTTACAGTATTGTTTCTTTATCTACATATCACTGTTAAGAGAAAGAAGAAACTATATTCTACATAAACTTGTTCACTGATGCATTGCTGCTGAGTTTTGTCAGTTTATTTATTTGCCACTTAGAGCTCCAAACACAAACATAAATAGCACTACAGTCCGACAGAGAAGACTGTATTTGAGTTTGAGGTGAACTCTCCCTTAAACCTCTCTAGCTTCTCAAAAAAAAAGTAGAGGCTATGCAGCAAATTATGCCACAAAGGTTGTTTAAACAATGCTGAGTTGGTACTAAGGGACCCAGGAGAATATTCCCCACAACATCACAGCACCACCACCAGCCTGAACCACTGATACAAAGCAGGATGGATCCATGCTTTCACGTGGTTTACACCAGATTTTGACACTACCATGTGAAAACTGACTCATGGGATCAGGCCATAGCATTTCAGGTTTCTGTTGTCCAGTTCTGGTGAGCCTCAGTTTCCTGTTCTTAGCTGACAGGAGTGGCACCCGGTGTAGTCTTCTGCTGCTGTTGACCAATCAGAGATGCACTTCTGCATATCTTGGTTGATAAAAGTAGTTATTGGGAGTTGCTGTTACCTTCCTATAGGCTCATATCTATCTAGTCAATTTGCTCTGGCTGCCCTAAACTAAGTTTTCTTTTCTTTTTTCTTTTTTGTGGATCTGCATGATGTCACAGAGAGAAGATATCCTCATACAGTCTTTGATTGTTAGCACCGAAACCCCACCAACCATGTCAATGAGTAGAAAGTTGGCTTAAAGAGAGATGAGCCAAAGCAGCTTGTTTTAGAAACAGGGTGCACTTAAGGGGGTGCACAGCTCTGTAATAAGTGAGGATTATTTTAAACTATGAATTATACAGAGTTACTCTGGTATAGCTCAAGCATAAAAATATGCAGCTGTTACTGATCATTACAGGTTCTCTTCAAAGAAGCAACCGGAGACATTTTTTAAACCAGTTCCTGTAGCTAATATTAAGCAAGATTTTTAATTTAATAACATTTAACAGCTGCCAGAAGAAAAACAGAATTTTATTTTCTACCGCTCTCTGGTCCTCGGAGGAGTAAGATGTTTAAATAGAAAATCTTAGGTAGACCACAAGAGTAACACAGGTAAATCCGATGTCATTTCCCTTTTACAAACCCACATAAAACTCAAACTGTTTCTTTTGTTTAATTGCATATTTGTTGATTATGTTGAAGTAGGTATTTGAGTTTTGTTGACTCTGTGAGTTATTAAATTGTACATGTGTACACATCAAGTTTGGGTTTCACAAATGTCTCTAATATTTGACACAGTTGGTGAGAGTGAATTTAATACTCCTCTGTAGAAGCACACATACATTTTTGCTCTCAGTCATTCTGCAATTACTGTGTTAAGTTAAAGCAACTTTGGCCTGACCTGATATTACTGCTGCTAATGTGTTGAAGATGAGCAAAAGGCGCAGACAGAAGAGGGGGAGGAAAGGTGAGGCTTGGGGTTAAAAAGATGGCCCTTTGCCAGATTTAAATACCCGAGAGTACAAAACTGCACAGGGCACTTATGGAGTGCTGTCAGTCAAGATATCACAACCAAGTCAGCAACAGTGTAAAAGCTCTGTGATTGTAAGATTATTGCCTCGCCTGATTCACTGTGCCTTTCACGTTGTAGGTAACAGCAACTGACCCAGATAAGGACGCTGACCAGGAGGCCCTGCGTTATTCTCTCCACGGCCAAGGTGCAGACAGTGAATTCATAATCGATGAGGTCACAGGGAAGATCTATGCCCAGCGGACGCTTGACCGCGAGGAGCGCGCTGTCTGGCGTTTCGTTGTCCTGGCCACAGATGAGGGCGGCGAAGGTCTGACGGGTTTCACAGATGTCATCATCAATGTATGGGACATAAATGACAACGCGCCCATCTTCACTTGCGCTCCCAGCTGTCACGGAGAAGTAGTAGAGAACTCAGCAGCAGGGACATCGGTGATGGAAATGACGGCGACCGACCTGGATGACTCAGCTGTGGGGCAGAACGCTGTGCTCTCTTACAGGATTGTGGGTAGTTTAGATGCCACTAATGTGGAGTTGGGCGGAGTCCCCACCTTCTCAGAAATGTTTACCATCAATCCCACCACAGGCACCATCACTGTAGGCATCGGCGGGCTAGACCGGGAACAAGTTGAGTCCTACCTCCTGGTGGTGGAAGCCAGGGATGGGGGAGGGATGGCAGGAACGGGAACTGCAACTATTCTGATCAAAGATGTGAACGACCACGCTCCAAGATTCACTGATCACTCCTGCCTGGCACGTATTTCTGAGAACGCAGAGCCCAATGCAGAGGTGGGTGGCTGATGTTGCTATAGCAAAAACAATACTCCTTAACAATACTCACTATTCTTTTTCTTGTTGGTGGAGTTGTTGCAAAGCAGCATTCCCAGTATATGCTATCAGTTATTTTTCTTCACTTGGCCGGCTCACACTGTTTGTCATAGATAGACCATTCATACCTCAAAACAGCCGTCTCGATTGTGTTCTGTGCTTCTACTCAGAATAGAGAGCCGGCTATCTCTAACTTCTTTCGTAGTGGCTTAGTGTCAGAGTTGCCACTCACTCACCACTCTCTTGTATGTTGAAGGACCTGAGTTTAAGTGCAGCATGAGGCATTTTTTATAATGACTTTTTTTTTTGTCTTTATTGTGTTTTACACACTAACACGTTTTTCAGAACAAATTTTTTCTCTCCTTTTAATTTCAGACAGAAAACTGTAAACATTTTCCCGTGCAGAAAATTATTCTATCTTTAATACAGCAAGATAAACGTCCCTGAGCAGTGAGGGTGACTACACTTTTAATGCAAAAACATGTATGACAAAAATGATTACAGCCACTCAGCTTATGAGTGTGTTTCAGAGCCAACCCCCTTCAACTTTGTTTGGCAGGTTCTATACTTTCATACTTTTTGCCACACCAGAGGCAAGCTGCACATCGAGTCCAACAGCAGCAACAATCCCAACAATTCCCTACTCTAGTACAATTCCTCTATCTAACATTTAGCTTCATGTCAGTATGCAACATAATCATCCCAGATCTTTTAGTGTCACCTCTTTTAGGTTGATGCCTTTGGTGACAATAAAACCAAAGACATCAACAAGCGCAGAACTACAACATTGTGGTAATTTGTTTCTTGGTGTGTTTGAAAAACAAAAATAAATAACAAGAAAACATGCAATGTGGTGTCACTGTGCCCAAATATAATTATTTTTTGGAATCAAACTTGCTGAATGGCTCGTGCATTATGAAAATGATTGGATTCTGGATTCTTCACAAATCTTGAAATTAAATTCACATTAAAACTTAACATCTAATATTCATCTGACAACCCTGCAGGTTTCATTCATGTTTCTTACAGAAGATTATTTGACCGGCCATGACTCAGATTAAACTTTTAATCAGACCTCAAAATTCATAGGTTCAGAGGTTAGTTCTTTGTTTTCCTAAGTGGGACTAGATTGCCGTAAGAGGTTGTCTTAGAAGGGCAAGAAACTTTTGATCACCAGTTTTACATGAGAGATAGATGCTCAGAGGAGGGAACTGCTATTCCATTGTTAAATGGGCCTTTATATCAACGTTTTCAGTACAATTCAATTTTATACTGCACTGCATCATGGGAAGTCCTCTGTGGAGATGGGGCAGGGATATTGATAAGCCTATTCTTTACAAATTAACACAGTTGGGAGTTATTTTGCTAGCTTTCCTTTCTTTGACTGCAGCAGTTGCTTTTAGATCATATCATATTTGAAATGATGGATAATTTGCTCCTGTCAGAAATATGCAGAGTCAGTCATGTCCATGTTTATCTTAGCTACATTCAGAAACCCTGGGTTATCTTTATTGTTCGGGGCTTTAGAGCGTTGCTTTTTTTTTTGTTTTGAGTGTCAAAAATGTAAATAGCCAGTTCCCTTAACATAATGTAGTTGCTTGTTGTGATTTGTTCTAAGGTCTTGGATCTTGCAGCAGAGGACAGGGACATTGGTGAAAACGCCCAGCTGACCTTTAGTGTTGTGTCTGGAGACCAAGAGCAGAAGTTCTATATGGTCAGTCACAAGCAGGAGCAGCGCGGCACCTTGCGGCTTAAGAAACGTCTGGACTACGAACGGCACAGCGAGCAGAGGTTCAACCTCACACTGAAGGTATGTGGACGGCATTTCAATTACAAAAGCTTTCACTATTGAAAATGACTTTGATTCAGATTTCTCTCTAATTCATTCAATTCCTTTTCATAATAGTCACGTGAACTTTCAGCTGACAGTATGAAACGTGAATGGAATATGGAAAATTACTCTGAATTTAAGGTTTTAAAAATAAATTGATTTTTAATCAGCATTTAAAGTTTGGCTGCATTCACATGCAGAACAATCCTGGAAAGTTTTGAGCATTGTCAAAACTGATGGGAGGAAAGGCTTTTAGAATTTTTGCAAGCAATGATCATAAATCTCTTAAACCAACCTGTCAGCCCTTCCATCAACAGCTAAAGTAAAGAGTTGTGAAGGTGAAGACAATAGCATAAAGGCAGTCTGACAGTGTCAGTGTCATATGTCAGTTACAGATAAGAATAAGAAAAGTCCCCCAGGCAAGTTTTTATACTGGTAGAACTGATAGAAAGTTGCTAGAAAGTAACCTCGAATTCTAAAAGGATATAAATGTTGCAAACCCAGAGGAACCCTCTATCTGCTTTAGTGTTCGTCTTTTACTTTGATTTTATAATTGATGATTTAAAAAATCCCCAATGCTTTCTATCTGGCCATTTTGAAGACAACTTATGCTGCTCTTCCTTTATGATATGAGCCAATCCAAACACTTCCTCCTACATGTAGTAGTCTTTATTCTTTTCTTTGATTCTAAGAAGTTACAAGAAGGCAACCAAGTTACACTGGTTGTCTCACATAAAGCCTTTTTACTGTTAAAATTGCATTTTTTGTGTATTTTTTCTTGGAAATTTGCAGTCAAGCTTCTCACAGAAACTACTGCAACGTGCTAATGTATTTTTTTAACTTTCCCAATGGTGAATAATTGGCCTCATACTCTGATTTAATTATTTTCTTTTTACGCCTCCTTAACCTCTTAAAATTAAACTCTACTCTTGTTTGGTTACCCCGTTAAGGGCAAAGAACATTTTTGTTGTCCTCCACAAACAACCCATAAGCCACATCCCAGTAACAACTTTGTCAAGGTGATGCAAAAGTCTTGTGGCATGACACTTCTTCTCAGCAAATTACAGGAGTGTAAAAAAATGAATGTATTTATTGGCATTTGTCTGATTATTTTAGGTAAGCTATTGGCTCTGGAAACTTGGAAATCTGCTTCGGAAAATAATAATTGCAGTAACAATAACTGTTTGGTTCACTGTAAAATTATTTTTGGCTCTAATTACAAGAAGTATTGAGTTTATTATCTTTGTTATAATGCATGTCTGTGATATTTGTGCGCTTCCTGTTTTAGGTTGAAGACCTGGACTTCTCCAGCCTTCTGCACTGTGTGGTGGAGGTGGAGGACTATAACGATCACGCTCCTGTCTTCATTCCACACTTCATGTCACTTGCTCCACTACCTGAGGACATTGTTGTGGGAACCAGCGTGGCCCATTTGGTAGCCAGCGACTCTGATTCAGGCCAGAACCGTGACATCACCTATAGCTTATCAGAGGACTCAGATCCTGAGGGTCTGTTCACCATTGATCAGTCCGGTCTTCTGTCAGTGGCCCGGCCTCTGGATCGGGAAAGAATAGCCCAGCATCACTTAGTTGTCATTGCGACTGATCACGGTGTTCCAGCTCTGACAGGCAGTGCCACAGTTCAGCTGCCTCTGTTGGATGTGAATGATAACGGACCAGAGTTTGAAGCAGCGTACTCTCCAATAGTCTTTGAGAATGTGGCTGGACCGCAGGTAGGCTTGACTGGGTTTAATCCCATATGGCATACTGTACTATTATGTATAGATTTTCATAAAGACGAACAAAGCTACAACCCCTCATCCTTTTTCATCTTGTTTAGGTAGTAAGGTTGAACCAAACGTCGACCCTCCTTCAAGCTGTGGATCACGACTCTCCTGAGAATGGCCCTCCTTTCCACTTTGCCGTCCCTCCTGAATATCGCTACAGCAACGATTTCTACCTTCAGGACAATCTCAACGGCACAGCGACACTAACAGCTTTGAGGACGTTTGACCGCGAGCGCCAAAAAGAGTTTCTCATTCCTATTATTATGAGTGACAGTGGAAGTCCAGCCAAGACAGTGACCAGCACCCTGACTGTGACCATCGGTGACCAAAATGATCACGCACACGTGGCAGGGGAGAAGAAAATTTTCATTAATAGTCACAGGGGTGAGTAGGCGGTAATGGAAAAATTAAAAATGAATACATAAATGTACTTGTTTTTCCCCAATTAGTGTGTTTTCATAATATTTGGAAGCCATTATAATTCACATTTAAATCCAGGTAACTGCTTAGCCCGACTCTGTGCTATCAACAATCATCTTGGGTGTCCTTGAGGAATTATGTAAAGGCAAAACCACCTTTTTCTGGCCTTCACAGATTAATTACACCACACCGAATGGAGGGTTCATTTCAAAATTCCCTTTTGTCTTTAGGGTGATTTTGTTTTACTTTGTCAAATTAAAAGTCTGTCTTTTTGTGAATTTAACATTATTTGACAGACGGAGGTCGGTTGGAAAGTTTTAAAATATCGCTCAACCAGCATCTACTTAATAAAACAGCCTTCATCTACTTTTTAAAGCACATTTTGAACTTTGCCCTCAAACTTTTCTCTCTCTGTAGGTAACACTCTTAGTGCCAGCTAATTAGTTCCTAATCAGTGAGCAGTAATTAAAACACACAAACAGACACACACACTGTGTTCATTGTGTTTTTCACCTCCGCCTCAACTCTTCCATTGTCACTACATCATCATTCCCCGCATGATCACTATTTAGTTGCCGTGACTCCCACGGTGCTGTTCTAAGGGTCACAAAGGCAAGATAGTGCTCGATTTGACACACAGTTAATTACACTTTAAATGTTTATTCTCTGTCAGCGTATTGCGTTTCTGGTCTGTCTGAACTCAGGCAGTGAATCTCAGATTTTGAGTCCCAGAAAGCGTTCATGTAGTTTTCAGATTTACACAGGCTTCACGGCACACTGCGTTGTCAGTTAGGTTGAGTTATGCATTAGAAGTACATGTCCATCCCTCGTCAGACAGTTAAGGTCTTGCTACCTCTCTGTTGATAGTTACAGTACGTCGCTTTTGTTCATATGCTTGCACTTGGATTAGCATTACTTTATCTGCTTTTGCCATTCAGAGCTACAAATGCGCATTTCAGTGGTGTTGAACTCTTCTCAAAAGTTAAGTTTCACAAAGACAATCCAGCTAAAATTCAACATGTCAAGGTCTGCCTTTTAAATTTTGAAGGGTACCCTGTGAATAATTCCCACATGGTACAGTGTGAGGAATTGGAGGAGAAAGAGTAATGACAACAACACTTCTTTCTACTTGATTATAATCATTATGCATTCAAACAGCATTTTCTCTTTTGCATTTCTTTCTCCCAGTGTCACCGCAATGTCACTCCTCAGTTTTGCTGAGACCTGAGCGAGTGTCTTTGGATATTTTGCTGTTTCTGCTGTTTTTCACTATGTATGTCTATTGTTGATTTTGTTTTCCTGTGTTTAAAAAGCTACTGTTTGTAGTGTTGTGATTTCAAGTCTTTTCCACTTTTTCTTTATTCTAATGAATGTAAAACACATGAAGCACACACTTAAACACATGTATATATCAGTGCAAAAGCACAACTAGGAGGCCAGAGCAAAAACAGAGGTTTATACTCTAATTCTCCACCATATTTAGTGCTGCTGAATCATTCTCACGCAGACTGATTAACGGATGCATTTTCTCTTTTCAGGCCGTATGCCAACTACAGTGCTCGGAAAGGTCTACTCTCCTGACCCAGATGATTGGGACAACAAGACGTATGTCTTTGAAGGACATGTGCCAAGGTAAATTAAAACAAATTAATTCAATGGGTCAGCAGTTTCTAATCAGAAATGTGTCATAAGCTGTTTTAAATGAGTGCAAATGATGGCAGGGCATCTACTCTTTCCAAGAAATGTCTAACATCCTGACGTCAACGATGCAGGAGCTTCTGTGTGCCAGATTACTTCTTTCATACCCTGAACCAAGTTAACTTTTACGGCTAATCGGCGGCACCTCCTTGTTTTTTAGTCGTTAGATTGATTTAGACATTTAAATAGTGCAAAGCAACAACTGCCGGATCGAAATATCCGTCTTTGTTTATTACCGTCCTATTTTTCTATTACCATTACCATCCTGTCCAATTTTCTCCCTCTGATTCTATTTCCTCAATGCCTCTTCTTAATTTCTCTTTCTGTTTTTGTAGTTAATGCATGTGTGTTTTCCTGCCGTCAGATGACGATGTTCTGTTTGTGCCAATACTCTGCTTGAGATTTTCACTTGCTAAAAGTGACACTGAGCCACAACGCTTCGCACTTTGACAATCTCCCACACGCATGCACAGACGAGTCCCGAAGTGACACTCCGGTACTCTATGACACCTTCGTCTATATCTTTCATGCTGTGTTGAACTCAAAATGACAAACTTTGCTACTTTTTCTCTCAAAGTCAGAGTTCAGGCTTTATGAAGGACTGGGTGCAGTATAAGGTATCAGAACTTCACGACAGCTCTCATCTCTTCATGGTTCAAACCCGACTTAAGTTCAGAACAGACCGTTGTGCTTTTCTTAATACAAATCATACTATAGTGCACTCACGTCTGCTTTTAGAGTTCTGTGCAAAAGTCTTATATTTTGCTTAAAATTAGACAGGCTTTCATGTAACATTGGACACTGGTTGCTTTTTCACTCATTTTTAGTCCAGTCCTTGTACCTGACCGAATAAAAGTGGCTCCTAACTTAAGGGATGAATTGATGTTGTGTCTACACATTACAGAAAACTAAGCAGACTCAATTTAATTGTTAGGCACTTTGTGAGTAGCAGCCTGTTGCAAAAATCCATCATCTGTTACCATTTTCTTTGTTGTCTAAAAAAATGCCAAATGTAACACAGTTTGACAGGTATACAAGAATATTTTTGCGGCAATAAAGTGATTCCCAAAGAGCTATAAGCTGAAAACTTCACATGTCTTGGCAGTCTGTCAGTGTGTCCTTAAAAATGGGCAAAGAGTTGCAGGCCTAAAAAAAACTATCTGCAGCAGATGAACATTATCTGACAGTCATGTTGGTTATACCAAATATTGACTTTTAAGCTTGTTAGAATTGTGCAAACTCTGTTTTTGCCTTATACATGTATGTTTGCACAATAAATCTGTTTCCCATTTTTCCTAGCAAAATGTGGTGGAGATGAGGGGTGGTTCAAGACTTCTGCAGACTACTGTGTATTTCTATTTCAGTTCACCAAACAGTATTTTCAGTGTTTGGGTGTGGATGTTATTTTCTACTGCGTTGTTTAGCTAAACAGTGCTGGGGGAAAAAAAGTATCTGGTGGAGCAGTGTTTTCCTGGGAGTACAGGTAGTCCTGAAAGATTTGCTCAGCTATCACAATTTATTAAAGAATTAAGCATACTTTAAACTTTAAACACAAAAATGATGAGTACTACATAAGCAGTAAAGAATAGCAGGAAAATACAAAAGTCTTTGTATTTTACCAAAATATATGCAGTCACAGTTTGTCTAAAAAGCAATAACTAATAGGACGATGTGTTAGATAAACATAAAAAGTTAAAATGCAGTCGCTACTTTAGCTTGATTTCTAAATAAAAACTCACTTTTTTGCCAAACGTATGGCCAGTGGTTAAAATGTTTTGAATTCCTAAAATTGTTGGAAATAAACAGTTGAAAAAACAAGATAATAGTTTAAATCATTAGCCAAACAGAACAAACAGAACCAATGAAATAAGTCTTAAAGTTGTGAATAGATGATTGAAATTGAAAGCTAGGGCTGGTTAAAGTGTTTTTTCATGAAACAATACAAAGTATGCTGAATAATGTTGTCGAAGCTGTTCGTGTTATACTTTGTCGATGGTCCCGGCACACGTTTTGGACAGCCGGCTAAACAGAGAGACCTGTGCTATTTGTGCAGCTTGGAGGATTACTTGTTTTGATTAAATTTTAGTTGTTAGTTGTGATTTTCTTTCATTTTCATGCCACAGTAAGGACACCTGAAGTGGTGATGCAAGCACTAAGATATCAAACTAATTCCAGCATACAGCTGGTCTGCCTGCCAGTCCAGGAATGATTCAGTTTTGCTCATTTGAGTCGGGTTAGGGATTTCTAGGTGAGAGACGGGGTGACGTTTTATGTAATGTGTATGTAGACACAGTCATCTGGGGTAGCATTGTGCAAAATGGTAAGACACCAGAAGAAAGACAAGTGTTGGCACCAGAAACGGCCTGTAACAAAGTAGTTCACATAAGGGTCAATAAAATCAGGTTTCTGCAAATTCAGATGTACTAAATGAGGAACCACTGATAGTTAAACCAGTTAAAACAGTAAAATTGTCTTTCAGTGATGTCAATCCTGGAATTAAGTGCTAGACCTAAGACGTGATGAATGCCACAGCATGTGCTGTAAAATGAGTTAAAACAGCTCTTGTCTCCACAAGTGGTTTATTATTTGATTTGCCAAGGTTCTGCTTTGGATTTCCTCTCTAATTAAACTTGAATGAGCTCATTTACTGTACAAAGGCAGCAGGGAGACAAGGACCAAGCAAAATTGCTTCCTTGCATGTCTTTGTGCCTATTAGTCAGTCTCATTTTTCCCCTTGCCTCCCTCTCCCTAATGCATCGTCTCTGCTCACTTTCTATTATTGTCCCAGAGGGCAATTGATTAACAGAGTAAACACTAAAATACAGAATAAAAGTCCAGGCTGAAAGGGATGAAAGAATATTTGTTTTGGTCTGTCTTCAGCTTGGACAGTTGTAACAGAAGTGCAGCCAACTGAAAGGGGACAAAGTGTGCATATAATTTGAGCTTTTATGTTACGTAACATATTCATAAACTGTTTCATTAATTCACATTTTTTACATAATATTAGAGTAACAGTTTTATATATAGGAGTTCACAGTTTACCTGGAAATCCAGATCCGTGTACCAGCAGCATACCGAAACAATCATGTTGGAAGAATCAGTGAAATTCCAGATTATCTTTACTTGCAATATTTCTGTAAATTGAATACCATTGTCACATGGCCAATAAACGTGAGTAAAATATGGTAGGTGTGGGAAAATTGATGGTTTCCTATATAAAGTAAATAAAGACTTGTTTGTCCGAAAACCACCAAGACTTCCAGGCTTGATTTTTGCCTGACTGTATCAAAGTCAGTTCAGTTTCATTTCTATAGCACCAAATCACCAAACTGTCACCTCAAGGTACTATAGTAAGGTAAACACCCTATAATTCATTATTAGAATTAGTAAGGACTCTGCATGTATATGTATGTGAATATGTCAAATCTGTAGACAGGGCAAGGTTTTTCCCTTCCATTCCTGTGTCTGTCATAGTTTTACTGCCCAGTCATGTTTAAGCAGGTTTGGTTGTATGTTGAGCACTGACTAGCACATGTAAAAGGAAATCTTTGTCCGGATATATGCCGGCAATACTGGCAGCCCTAAAACACTGGCTCACTAATTCAACAGACAACAGCCAGTGAGTTCCCAGAATTAAAGGTACAAAACCTCCTCAATGCTGTCTCTCTGTGCTAAAGTTAAAACAAATATTACGATATAAACAACCTATATCACGACTATAACATCATCACTTCTGTGTTTGGTATGATGACATTAAATGTCCTCAACAACTTGTGTAGTTGTTGCAAATGCCTTCTCCGTGACCTGGAATCCGGAACATGGAATTTACAATTTAGAAAACCTTAAATTTTCTAAAGCTTTTACTAAAGGCAGACTTTTCTTGAGGCATCTAATAACTCCTTTTTCGAGTATTACCTCTTATCATAGAACATGTTAGAAATTTGTATATGGCCCAGTCACACTCAAGTAAAAAAGAGGACAATGACTGGGAAAAATCAGTAGTTGTGTGGTATTTAATATTTCTACGTTCAGTGACAATTTACAAGCAGTTACAATGACGTGCTGGATGCCCAGAGGGTGACTATCCGACACCCTCAATCAGAAGGAGATTCCACTGTTGACGATTTATCTCAGTTAACTGCTTAATTTGCAACCTAAAACCAGTCAATCATGAACTGATAGCAGGGTGGCTCTGTCTTAACGCTGGTTCGTTTTGTTTGTTTTCACCATTTCGAGGCAACCATTTCCAAAACAATAAGGTCACAAGTTTGGTTGTGTGCTCCCTCCAGCCACTGTTTTCCCCACTGTGATTGTAGCATTAGCCAGCCTGCAACGAGTCTACCAGTGTTTAAAATAAAGAATCCAACTTCCAGTTCCTGCTATTTGCCATATTTGCCATTCCATCGGGTTAAAGCTACCTAAGGGCACGAACTACAACATACTTCTTTAAATACTGTGCTGTACCCTATACAAACCATAGACATTAGGCATTCAGTCATACTTCTCAGTTAGATATTTAACACACTGATAACTGAAAATTACAGTTCTTTACAAACTCTCAAAGACATAAAGCCGTGTGATCAGTGCCTCTCCATTGGTGAATCATATAGATTCAGCAGCTTGGCCCTCTCAGACTCTAAGCCGTTAGAGAATAGTTGAGACTGTGTAGCGCAGTCAATGCACCGTGTTCACCTGCACTGAAATGTAATGCTGCAAACACATCATTCAGTCTTAAGTGATTGTGTCAGCTGTAGCTAGGAGGTTGGTGCATTTGTCAGCTACTTGAATGACCTTCACAGAATGCATTATATTACTAGTAATTAATTCTTATTTAACTGCACTGGTTAGCAGCTTGCTTTTGAGGGCTGTTGGCTGAATACATAAAAGACAGGTTTTCAGTGTGGGTGACAAACTTCATCACCCCTGTTAACCGCTCGTCTTATGTGAAATGGAGGAAAAGCATCTGAATGGGTTCTTTTTCTGATTTGGGTGCTTGTGTTTTTTTTCTTTCCATCAGTTACTTTATTCTGAACAAGCGAACTGGTTTCCTGATCATCAAAGAGAACGCCCCACCGGGCACCTACCAGTTCCTGGTTCGTGTGTCAGATGGAATTTGGCCAGATGCTGTCTCCACTGTTACCGTACACGTGAGGGAACTCCGAGATGACGCCATCTACAACTCGGGGTCACTTCGCCTGGCAGGTAAGATTAACTCTGCAGTGACACATGAACATGCACCCTGCTGTCTGAGCCTCAAAATGAGTAGTTCACTAGTTCTCGTAGTGTCTGAAAGTAACTTTCTTGACTTACTGATCAAAACATATTGTAAAAGGAAAAAAGGTCTACCAACCTACCATGTAGCCAAAGCAAGAACATGTGTTTTTGTATCATATTCAGTACATTTGTTTGAGAGATAAAAGATGAAATTCTCAGGCACAAACTTATTGCATGCTCTAATTCTCTAATTAGCTTGTTTAGGTTAGGAGTGTGGATTGATTTGCTAGGATTAGGCAAACATGTTAGACTTTGGTAATGGCTGTGACTCATGAGGTAGAGTGAGTTGTCCACCATGTGGAATTTTGGGGGATCAAGTTCCCCACTTATTCCAGCCACAAACTCTATATGTTGTCTTTTTTCTGGTTTTTAATTAATGTAACTGTGGCCCGATGATAAAATTGGATTGGTGCTGTTGGTCAAATAAATCTTGTAATGACCAGATATTTAAATATCTATGGGTTTTTTGTTATTTGTAAGGTACAAATGACTTCTGTCCCTGTCTCTGGAGCTAATAGTTCACTAATTATGCAGTATATAAAACAGTAAATATGCATTTTTTGGCTCGGTAAGAGCAACTCATTTACCGATCAGAAAGTCAGTGGATCAATCCTCGACTCCTCCAATCCACATGCTGAAGTATCTTTGTGCAGGATACTGAACCCTGAGTTGCTCCCATTGCATCCATTGAAGAGCGGGTGTGTGTGAATGTTAGAAAGCACTTTGGCATAGAAGCAATGTATGAATGTGTGTGTAACTGGGTGAATGAGACCTGCAGTAGAAAGAGCTTTGAGTGCTCAACAGAGTAGAAAGGTGCTATCTAAGTCCCAGTCCAGCACCATACTTCCTGTCTTGAATAAATTCAGTGAAGATAGGACAACGTGTGCAGAATGCTGTAAATCACAATTAAGTTAGAGCTGTGAACATTATACCCTGGAGAGTATTAACTTGATCTCCCCCTAAAGAGGCTATAAATCCATATGCTTCTGAGTCTGCAAAAACTTGTACTTGACTAATTTACAGTTGAGCTTTGGGGTTTTTAATTTTCCACTAAGTTGCATCAGTTTTGTTACAACATATCAAAGTACGTGACCCATTTCGTTATGCCCTACCAAGCTCACATTTCCATCTTCACACTTGTCATCAGCCTGCATTCTTTCTCGCTCTGATTGATGGTCTGTGACAGTCACACTCTACATTACCTACAGTAACAGGTAAAACCTTTACTAATACAAAACTAAATAATATTTGGGGGAATGTGCTCATTATTTGTAGACTTGTCTCCAGGCATACAACATGAATGCAGGCTGATTACTGTTTGTTCTACTGTTTGTTTCCAGTGTTTCCAAAAATTCTAACGCTCCAAGGTAAAGATGTTTTTTAAGTGCAAGATTACGCCCATTATTAATTCCTCTCGTCTGACTCGTGGGATCTCAGTTGTTGTCAGTGCTCGCACAGAGAAGCCTATTTCCATTACTTATGCTGGTAAAATAATTAGTCGAGGTTTTGCTCAGCCAGCACATTCTCTTCACATGTTCAGCAGCATCCATCATTACCTGATGTACGGCACATCGGCTGTCTGCTCAGAATTAAATTCGCTTTAGAGAAATGGGACATGGCTGAAGGATTTTTATGATTTCCGAGATATTGAAATAGAAGCAGACAGAGAGGCCAGCGGATGCTCTCCAAAGATGA
This sequence comes from Oreochromis niloticus, assembly GCF_001858045.2. Lineage (NCBI taxonomy): Eukaryota > Metazoa > Chordata > Actinopteri > Cichliformes > Cichlidae > Oreochromis > Oreochromis niloticus. The sequence continues at coordinate 36,795,363 of NC_031965.2, forward strand.
GAGGAGAGCAGAGGGAGAGAAGGAAGAAAAGTGTGGAAGCGAGAGTCGAGCATAAAAGGATTTTCTTCTCATTCTAAAAGAAGGCTGAGGTAAATTAATGTGCACCAGAGAAGGCACGGTGGAGAACAGCTGGCACACACATTCCAATATTTGTAGAAATGTAGACTGTGTGTTTTTAAGATGAATAATGGAAACTGAAATGAAATAATTGCACAATTAAATTCTCCATGTAGTTATTTGTTTTTGTAATTTTCATTCGTTTAATTTAGAAAAATACACTTAGATTTGTCAGCAACTTCTCCCTGTAGGGTGCGCCTTCACTGAAGATTTTTAAATGGTTCCACTGTCATCAAAGGGCTCTTAGCTGTAGAGTGCATTGATTTAATAGACCCTGGTTCTTACATAGGGACTTGAATTGAGAGCCAGAGAGCACCAGTGTCAGACACCACTCTGAATACTCTGTCAAAACTACTCAGATGCTTTTAACCTGCAGTTCAGCAAGGAGCAAACTCACGAAACATGTAAGTTAATGGTTTCATAACAAAATGTAATAGCAAGGATTAATGACTCTGAGATCATCTCAAGTTGCAGACTGCACACTGGCTACACAGGTGTGTGTCCGTGTGTGTTTGTGCGAGGATATGCAACAGTCATTTCCAGGATTTTTTTGGTGCTTCGAAGTAAACACTCTCATTGATTCTCAGTCTCGGGGATTATGAAAATATTCTACTTATAGCATTACTTACACCCTCCTTGACATTTTAAATCCCATTCCAAGAACAAATGTGGAATTCAATAAGGGTGCACAAAGAAAGGACTAGTTAAATCTGCCTTGCTGAGATTAAGGCTCAGTCCCCGCGCTCCATTTCTCAATATTGATGGAAAGGTAAAAAATGTAGTAAACAAAAAGTCCTTGAAATGTCCACGTAGCACAAGCAGAGAGTAAAATGCATGGTGCTCAGGGGGAAGCAGAGTGTGAAACACACGATGAGTAACTGCTTAAAACCAGCTGATGCAGTTTTCCAAACATGAGGACTTTATAAACTATTCCTGCCAGGAGAGTTGTCCTTTGGCAGATGCGTTGTTGAGAAGCGCGAAAATGCTCACTCTCTCTCTTCTCACGTCTGTCTGCGCTCCAGGGTGCCTGTATTGTGGGATCAATATACAGAAATTGGGAAGATATATTAGTTTGTTATTATATGTGAGATTCTGGAGACTTCCTTCACTGATCACACTGTAGTCATCTAATGCTGCCCCAGTGAATGGAGGTTGTTGTTCCATGAAAAAAATAACTAAAATGCAATCATGAAAGTGCATTTTCTGTTCCTTTTTCTGTTTAATGAACCAGATAAGTAGGATAGGGAAGGTGACGAGGTCTCATACAGCAGGCTGCCACGCTAACAACACTTCCACATCCATTTTCTGAATTAACTCATGACTTTTTTTTTCCCCAATTAAAGGGTCTGAAGAGCTGATAAACTTGATATCATTAGATTGGCTCTACTTGTGCTGGAAGAATTTAAATTTAAAAACTGAAAATGCTATTACACATTAGGTGTTTAGATGTTTAGCATTTAAAGATGAAAAAGGGAAAAAAGGTACAGTCGATTCAGACAGAGTGTAGTGAGATGATCGCATGTGAGAGGTGGGAACTGAGAGATACTTGCAACTGACCCTCTTGCATATGCATATATAGATGCAAAATAAAGGGAGGAAAAATATTTAAATCAATCTAGCAAATTACTTTACCAACATTTGCAAAATGTCTTACTAATTGCACCAGTATTTAAAAAAACGGAGGAGGCATAGCAGAGATTTAGATGTGTGTGCTTGAAGAGGCATTTCTCCACTCGGGTCAATTTATTTGGAATGCCAGACAGAGATGTGATAAAAATGTAGAGATTACCAAGCCATCTAATTGCAAGTTTGCTCAGTGAAGTCAGGAATGACCTGGAAGCTCCAACCAAAAGGAGCCATGCAATAGCAGTAGCAAAAAACATCCAAATCTTCGTTTTTTGGCATCGTGTTCTTCTCAACATACTGTGGCTTCTGTGACAGGAATTTCACAGCCTGTATGATGGCATTCAGAGCAAGATGGCTAAACAACAGAGAGAAAATGTTGACGTTGGACCCTGAAAAAAATTCAGGCCCTGGCTGGACATCGGGCATAGGAAGTCTAAATAGCAACCCTATTATGTATTGAAATAGTTTGAGGTTGTTGGGTTTTTTTTTTGTTATCATCAAACCTGTCTGATCAATCCATTTACATTTATAATCTCAAAGATATTTCTCCTTAATAAAGTTTTGTTACACTTAAATAAACAGCAAAATGTTAAATTAATAAAATGCTTATAATTTCAGGACCATGGACAGCGCAAAAGCTGTGCTCCCTCAGAGAAATAAACTTTTGTCTGTCAGACATTTCCAATTTGTTTTGTCCCTTGAAGGGATATATGTTGTCTTAATACAAGAATGCTACAGAGCCCAATGTCAAAATATTGTCATACATCTTACAGTCCTACATTGAAGCCTGTTTCTATTATAACCACTCTGTCTGCCAGAATATCTAAATATCATCTCTTAGTTTGCAACCTCGTGCTAAATTGTGGGATTCTTGGCAGATTTGACATGTCATTGAAATGAAGTGACTGCACCTTTGTTTAGAACACAACAAAACTTTTGTCAATCACCCATGAAACTATTTGGGGATTGCACTCACACGCTATTTTGCACTGCTTAGTAAATGTGGCCCTTGGGCATTTACCAGGCGGTGAGTGGAATGAAAATCCTTTTAGAAGCAGGTCTCACCACTCAGCATTCTGAAATGCATTTGTGTGTTTATTTTAGTAGTTATTTTGAATCATTATCTACTTTTATTTTACTTTTAAACTGAACATTTATTATGTTTCTTATAAGACAGGAAATTATAGGTAATAAATTTGTACACTACACTGCAGCCTAATCTGCACTTTCCCAGAAAAGTGCACACTGTACAACACCATCCATACACGCCAGTATACAAGTATAAATGCAGTGACGTTGCCCACTATGGCGTGGGCTCTGTGGCGTGGGCTGTATGGCAGCTCAACACAAGACTATACATCAGGCTTCAGACATATCTGCAGCACCTTAATAAGTTCTGTCAGCATGTACTCCACAGCGGCTGTGGCTGCTTGCTGCTATTATTAATTCTTACATTCTTCAAGAGTCTCACTTCCCGGAAAACTAGACCTGCGTCACACATAGGTTCCCTAAAATGAAAAGAGGATTACTCCACCTCTGATTTCAGCCTTTCTCATCAATTAACCAAGAGCACAGTCGAAACAAGGATCTGGCTGATGCTTCAAAGCATCATCTGTGAGGGGAAGCTCTGTTCAGTCAATTGCATGCTTTTGTCTGATGTTTGAGGAGCAGGAAGCGGAAAACATTTCTCTGCTGATTATTCATCATATAGTCATTTGATACCAGAGATTGTTATTTTCTTCCCATAGGTCAGTCGGATAAGCCGTGCACTGTAATCTTGTGGTCAAATGGAAAAGTCTGGCTTGCTAGAGATTAAACTCAACCTTGTTGTTCTGATCCTGGGAAAGATAGTGTGAAAGTTTACCTTCTGTTCCCTTCAGCTGCTCTAATCACTGAAAGGAGTCCTGAACTGAAACTGGTTTAGAATTCATGAAATCATTTGAACTTTTTGTCAGTCATCCACAAGAAGTTTTCATTTTTCATATACGGCATGAGAGCTTGAAGTTAATCATGTATTTCAGTGGCTATGATAAAGAAAAGTAATGACTTTGAGTACAATGAAGCCAACAAAGAATTATGTTTCAGCTGAGAACTAAACATAAATGTGCTTAAATAACAATATGCTCTTTTTGTCCTTATTAATACTTTGTGTGTTATTATGTTTGAAAGACAAACCGGTAAACAGATTGTTTTTGCCTGAAGTTTTTATATAATTACTAGATTTAATTAGGATTTCCACAACATTTACAGCATTTGTCTTTTATGGAAGATATAGTGCCACCAGCCTCTCCTTGGTGTTTTGCTTTATCAAAGCATTTTGTTAAAGAAAACATTCTTCGAATCTTACAAATAATCATTAGGGCTTCATAAAATCCTCATTTGTTTGACCTCTTCTGAAGGACTACAAAAAAGATAAAGCCACAGTTTGTTCTCACTCTTTTGTCTCAGTTATTCATATAAAACTTCATCATATAAAGTAAGTATTTGGCCCTTTTGTGTCTATTTAAGGGACAGCTGTGGCTCAGAAGTTAGAGCGTCTGGCTCCCTCCCCGCATATCAAAGTGTCCTTGGGCGAGATACTGAATCTCGTATAAATGCCTCAGATACAGCCAAATATGTGATAGAATAAACTGTGTGAGTGTGTGTGTGCGAATGTGGCATGTAGTGCAAAGCGCTTTGAGTGGTTGATAAGACTAGAAAAGTGCCATATAAACGCAGTCCATTTACCATTTATTTGTGTAAAATCACAAGCCTTGAGGCAGGAGGGCATCTGTGCACCGCCTCCAATGAAGCCTCTGGGAAGGAGAAAGCAGAAGTCAGTTGTGAGGTTGGATCAAAGCCAGGTGCAAAGGCTGCCACACTGCGTTAGGAGTTACTACCCTCTCCCGCCGCCAGCCCCTATCCCTCCTGACTGTCTCTCTGTCTGCCTGTGTCCTTGTTTCTCCCCCTGGACTGACTGATGGGAGCTGACATTAGCCTCGATCCCTCACGTTGTATCCGCTGAGCCCATTCTGAGCCCCCTGTCTTGTCTCTTAATGCCTAGGCTCTGTCTCCTTCTCTACGCTCACAAACCTAATCACCCTGCCCACCCCTTTTTATATATATGTGTGTGTGTGTGTTCTTTTACTTCATTCTCTGTGAGATGAACTTTGAGTCTCATAGTGCTGATTACAATGAAATTAGTTTGTTTGTTTTTTTACGTAGAGCAGTTTGTTAGTCCTGGTCCTTTGTGTTTTGGCTCCCATCTACATGTTAACATGCACAATTGAAATGTTTTTGTTAACAGCTCTAACTGCTTAGACTCTGGCCTCAAAGATATTCCTTCCTTTTAAGCATTTGCCTTCTTAAGCACAAAATTCCCTGGAAGATTCCCACTTAATCTAAGAGTTAACCAAAGTCTAAAATATTAGCTTTATCTGAATTTTGAAATATAGTTTTTGCACTTCCATTAGTAAAGGTTAAACACATTGAGACTGGCTGAGATTACATATATGAAAGGGCCTTTACATTTAAAAGCCATTTCATGTAGTAATATTTCAAAGTAATCTAAGTAATCTAAACTAACCAAAGCCTTGAGTTTTATGTAACCAAACAGCCCAAACCCATCACATTTATGTGACTGTTACTATTATTATTATTAGTTATAATCTGAATCTGCTAGATTAGAAAATTGTTAACAAAAGGACTTCTGTGATGTCATGCTAGGAGAAGCAGCCTGATTCTCCTGATGTGGGAGAGAAACCTTTTAACAAACAGCCAAACAATTAATGCAAACTGCCTTTGAGAAAACCTACCGTGTCTGCTCAAACCAAACAGGCAGAAAAGAAAGCAAAGCCACAAGAAAAAGATGATAAACAAGACCAAATGGACACCGGTGAGACATGCATTGAAGAAAACATGGCTGCTGTGGTAACTGAGTTGCACGACTCATGAAAGAGCACACTCAGGCCTCCCTAGACACAGAGGCCACTTTATTGAGGGTGGAAGCCACTCTATGCGATGTGGAGTGTACTGGAGTGTACAACAAAACTAGAACAAGAAGTTCTGAATATTGAACAGAGACTGAGTGAAGTAGAGGACAAAATACTCCAACATGTAAGAGCTATTCGTTATTTAGGACACAGAGAAGAAAAGTTATGGATCAAGTATGATGACCTGGAGTCAAGATCAAGATGTGACAACCTATACATGCTGTGAAAGAAGATGGGGAATATGAGAATGAAATGAGTAATCTCTTAACAAACCTGCTGCTCACATCACTTGAATTAATGGAGGATTTAGACCTGTGTGCCAAAAACAGGTCACAGATCCCAAACCATGAAGCTGAAGCACTTTGCCCCTCCGAGATCCATCACAGTGAGATATTTCTGACTACAGAGCTGAATAAAAGCTACTCGGCTAAGCTTGGAGAACACTGGGGTTGACATATCAAGAGTTTTTGTACAAAACCTTGACTGTTATCAGAATCCATCCAAGGTTTGTGGACTGGATAATGGTTGTACGTATAAAGTCAGACTCACGTGTCAAAGGGAAGGGATGCTGTTCAGAGAGGGGTCAGCCAAGGTGGTCGACTCCAGGTCTCTGCTTTAAATATGAAACCTATAATGAATATGGCAGAATTACAACATTAAAGCTGTGAATGATGATGCGACCTAGTTTCTTCTATCCCTAACTGAGAATAGGGAATATGGAGGTTATCGGATCAGTCAATCAAAATCTCTGACGCTTATGTTGGTAAACCACTGACCTACAGTTTGCTAGAACATTTAGATTTCCGGTGTCATCGTGAGTTCAGATAGGGATTGTCATAACCTCTGACATGTTTCAAAGCTAACTATCGAAAGCCGATGGGTGAAATAAAAGCCAACCTAAAAACATGTGAAATCCTCCCCCCGTAGGACAAGTAGAAACAGTACAAATGAATGGATTACCTAGATTACTCTTTTTGTTCCAGTCTTTATCCGTAGAGGTCCTTTGATCTACATTTAAAATAATAAATAAATGACTATCTAAAGTCATGTGGGAAAAAAACAAAGCAAAAACTAGAATTAAATTTTAAGACCTGAAAAAAATCATTTTGGGCAGCCCAGCTCAAGTCAGTGGTTACATGAATATCTCAAGATAACGAAACCAACTGGGTCAGGATGGAAAAGAGTGAATGCTCCACATATTTTAGATATAATCCCATTTAAGAGTGAAGATATCGGGAGAGGAAATAATTCATGACAAGGTAAAAAAAATCCCCACTGTGAGAAAAAAACTAAGATTCTCAACTTCAGCTTCCAGCAGGTGAAGATTGCACATAATTCTCACTTTATTCCCTCCCAATTAGAAGCAGGGTTTAGAAAGTGGGAAGGAAACAGCTCGATACTCTTGGACCAGCTGTTTGAAGCAGAAGATCTGGTGTTCTTTGAGCAGCTTCAGCACAAATATGATCATCCACCACATTATTTTTCAGCTGTAGAGAAAGACAAAGAATGGGACAACCCCCACCCCCTCCAAGCCCTTGTCACATCAAAATTTGTGAACGTCTCAGGTCAGTGGTGGAGGGACTGTGGCTTGGTAAGAGAACATACACAAAACTATCAGACTACTGCCAACATATACAAAATGAATTTATAAAGAGAAGTGTCCTTAGAACCATCTTACTCTGTATATAATGGGCTGAAAAGGATTAAAAGGCGACAATAGGATATTCCTACTGAGAGTCTTTTTATTAGTTGATAAGAAGATGATTCAATTCAATTCAATTCAATTCAATTTTATTTATATAGCGCCAAATCACAACAAATGTCGCCTCAAGGCGCTTTATATTGTACAATAGATCGCACAATAATAAATACGCACATCTCATGGATGAGGCCGCAGCCTCCCACAGTGGATCAATGGAGGGAGAGGGTTAAGAAGGTGTGCTACATGGAAAGCATACTACAAGATAACAACTAAAACTAGATATATTCTCAATAAAATGGGTCCCAGTTGTCTCATATTTCCTCATTTGATATGATCAAAGACAAATAGAATATTTTTTTCCTCTTGTGTTTTTGGTGCTACCACTACTTTGTACTCCTCTGCTGTGAGTGACACAGATTGTTACTTCATTCTGTAATAATGTCAGAGTGTTGTTAGGATTGTTGAATGCCATAATTAGTTCGTTCACGTTTCATTTCTCTCATGTCATGTGACTATAGAGCTAAATATGGACATTACACTCTGTTGCACTTAAGCTGTGTGTGTGAAAAAGAGACGTGATTGATTGGACTGTCTGATTTCACTTGATGAATGGAAATAAAAAGTTCAAAAAGAGAACAGAAAGTTGTTATCTATCCAGCAGGAGTGCCACACGAAGCTATCTCTCTGACTCTTTGCTCCTTTATTTCATCCAAGCTGTCTAAGCTGTGTTTCTCAGGCATCTTGCAATGTTTTACATTTTCATGCACAGCATCCTTAAACCTGTGAGCTCCATGAACCTCATCATTCCCGTCATTGTTCATTGGTGATCTGCTCTTTCTCTACGTACAGGATAAGGTCATTACTTTATAAAACATCACAAGTGTTTAGATGCATAAAAAACTGTCCATATTTTGAATAGAACATTGGTATGAAGGTGGATCTGAGTGAGAGTTGAGCTCAGTGGAGTGGAAAATTCAGATTATTTAACACAAGGTTTTCATTTTGTTGATTTCAGTCCTGACACATAGGATCTGCCCGTAATCTTCAAAAAATATATTTAGTTTATTCTAGCTCTGTATTACTTTGTGTATCGTCTGTTAGCCATATCCAGTGTTTTTCTACACACAGACTTTAATTGGCTGCACAGTTATATTACTGGCTGCCAAAGTATATTTTGTAAGTCATATTTTAGCTGTTACTTTCTTGGTCTCATTTTGAACGTTGAAGGTTCACTGGATTGTGAATAATATATGTGAATGTTTGATAGAGCGCACTGAAGTGTAGAAGTGCTTGTATGAATAGGTGAATGAGGCTCAAGCAGAGTAGAAAAGCGCTTTATAAGAACTAATCCATTAAAGTTGCTGTTGTTCGTCTGCTGGTTTGTTTGGCTGTGGATATGACTTTCTTGACTTTCTACTGCATTTGTTGTACTTTCCATCCATTATCAATTAGTCGCAGTGAATTTCTGTACAGTGAAAATTCTGCAGAGATAATTTTATTCTGTACTGTGCAGAAATCTCACTGACTAATGCTGACTGATTTTTGCAGGTGCATACAACAACACCTGGGTGTTAACATTAAAAAGCAAATGAACTTCCATTTTCCCAATTATGGTGCTGTATGGGAAGCTTCAAATGTGGTGCTCATTTAATCTCTATAAAGGCTAAATTGCCCGTGCCACTCCTTCAAAAATCTGACTTCAATTATTTGCATATACACAGTGCCAGCTTCTGGTTATTATTCATGATTGTTTTGATCCAAAATCTGATGATAAGTGGTGTCTCATGGGAGTTGCAGGGCCATCTACTGCCAGAGATTTGGTTACTGCTGCCCAGATATTTGCTGTGTTTGCCAGGTTAATGCTCCTACCTGACAGGCTAAACGTCTGTGTCGGTGGAATAATCTGCTAGGATCGCCTGTCCAGTCTTTGAACATTTGTACGAGTCTTCGGGGTAATTTTTAAATTTTAAACATAGAGCTCTGACACGCTAAACGACTGGAGTCAGACTGGTACTGAGAAACAAAAGAAGTGTAACATTTTTCCCTCAAATGTTCACTGCTTTTTACGATTAGAACTGAATGCAAAATCAGCAAAGTGTAAATACCTTTATTGACAGGAACTGAAATCGAACTCCTGAGCACTTCCTTCACCAACTAACGTACTGTAAGCACACTGAAACAAGCACACAGGAAAACAAAAAGTGTAAATGCAAAATAACTTACAAACAAGTGTTTTATCAGATACAGTAAGCCTTTTGAAATAATTTATCATCGTAGCTCTAGTCTGGAGTGTTGTGGACTATTTTTTACTTTAGCAGTTTGAAAATAATTGGATTTATCCTTGAGCAGGGGCGGAAATAATGAGGCCACTTACAGTTCCAACTCTGCGTGTGTGTGTGTGTGTGTGTGTGTGTGTGTGTGTGTGTGTGTGTTTGTGTGTTTGTGTGTGTGTGTATGTATGTATGTATTGCTCAGACATCACAGCGAAGGAGTTCATTGAACTGAGGGGGAAGCAGCGGAGCCGCTACGAGCTGCTGGTGGACTTCCTGTCTGAGATGCTCTCGGTCCCACCTGATGATGTCAACATCTTTAGCCTCATGGACGTGAAGGAGCGAATGCTGGATGTTCGCTTTGCTGTGCATAGTGGCCCATCTTTCCTTCAGCCCGAGAAAATGCATGGTTATCTGGCCGCTCACAAGCAAAAGGTAGGTTATTCTTTGTGTATTTTAGGCTTTTCTCGACACTGACACTCAGTTTTTTCATAATGACGTCCACTCAACCTGATTATTGGCCAATCTGTTGACAACACAACCTCTCAAATGATGCTCACGTAATCTAACCAAGTGTACGTCAGTAAGCAAGTGCACTGCAACGCCACTTGTAAGGCAAGACACTCTGACATCTCACATGCATGTGAGTAAGCCTCCTAAAATTGGGTTGTGCTCTCTCACTGTATGGTTGCAGTTTTTGGTTGCAAGCACAAGATTTGCCTCTGGCAATGTTTTGGCTGATGTCTACATTAAAATCTAACATATCAGTTAGCAGTCAAAATCTGTGACGTTTTCTCATTTTGCTGGATGCATGCCTGATGCAGGCCTGACAGTCACAATTCTAGGCAAAACAAAGAACAACCAACCAACCAACGAACTGCAGCAGAGATAAAACAAGTAGTGTGTCAGATTTGTCAGATGACCTCACCCGGAGCCACAGATGGTGACTAACAAAACAACCAGCTAAACCTAAAGTGTAGTACTGCATATAAAACACTCCCCCTAAGCCTGTCACACAGGTGCTGTCACCAGATCTCCACACCACTGCTGGGTCATTTGATCTGTCATCGGGTTTAGTTTAGATTAGGTTTATATAATAACACATTGTGTTAAGCTAACCAAAATATTACTGCTTTGTTAATGCAGACCTAGTATTCTTACTGTGCCTGGAACTGGAAATATATCCAGGTCAACATTAGATAGCTAGCAAATGTTAGCTAATTAGCACTCACTTCTTATTCATCTCCAAAATGCCAGCATAACTGACACACCCAGTTTAAAAACACACATCATTTTCTGTACTTTTGTATGTTTCCACCTTGCTGGTGGTTTAACTGGAGAGACTTTACACAAAATGTATTTAAAGCATCACCGAAGTCGGCAAACTTGTCTCCTGCTTTGGAAAAACACATTTGACCTGATTTCTATGCTCAAAGACTTTTTGAGAGAAAAACATATAGTTTATCTAAACTCTATCTTCTATGCCTCTATAACTATACCTGACTGTGGTTTTCCCTCCCCTGACCCATCAAATGCCAGAGTGTGGCTGTGTTGTGTACAGCTGTGTCATTTGACACCTGTAGCACACACTGAACGTGCCCCTGAGACAGAAGGACCTGTCACGGTACAGCAGCTGCCAATCCAGGAAGCAAAATGATAACATTGCTGCTTGATGGCCATGTAGGTGCTGAGAGAAAGCACAGTGGCGTATCCTGACTTGGTGATGCTCACCAGGCTACCTATCAAAACTGCTAGTTGTTGTCTGTAAACAATAAGCTGTCATAAATGGGGAAAACCTGTCTCACCTGCTTCCACAGCAGTGTAGGCGGTGCTGACATGCAGCAATAATATTCACCAAACAGTGCTTTCTGCTGTGATCTCTATTGCTTGAAAACAACTCCACTTTGCAGCCCTGACAGGCCAATTGACCTACAAAAAACAGCCCCAGTGCATCAGTTGTCTGTATTTCCCACATACAGTTTAAGTAAAATAAGCTGCTTTCTGTGGGTTATGATTTTCTGCATAAAGCTGGTTCCAATCATAAATTCCTCATAACCATTGTTAACCCACTCATAGTCTGTACAAAGGTAATATTAATTTTCATAATCCTGATTTTTATGCTGATGATATCTTTGTGTATGTGTTGACTGCACCACAAAACAGTGCTCCCCCAAATGAAAGCTGCTTTTCAGGGCATGCACACCTACAGTTGAGTCCATAATATTTGGGCAGTTTTTTCCATTTTGCCTCTGTTTACTGGTTAAAGTCCAGACTTTTAGCATTAATTCAGGGGTTTAACAAATTCACAATATAAACTATTTAGAAATGACACCCTCATCTATTCATAGTCCCCATTTTCAGATGCTTCTAAGTAATAGGAACAGCTTATATAAATATATAAATACATATAAATATATCTTTATCCTATAGATATTGTCCAACATTACAAAAAATAATACACTGGGGGAAAAGTGTGTTATTCTTGCTTATTTAGAGACAGAAAGATAAAGAAATTAATCGTTATGCTTGTATCGCCTTTAAATTACTGAATACTGTCCAATATGGTGCATTTTGATTAATTACGCAGCTATCACCCCGACCTGTTAAATGAAAAAGACGAATGGTCTTAATTGGCAGCAGTATATCTATGTTTTTATTTATTAAAACACAGATGCTCACTAGTCAGTTCAGATATTCAACTTTCTTAGTTGAGGTCAGAGGCAATTATCAAATAAAGGGAGAGTTTGGATTCTCATCAAGACTCATAACTGGGGGATACTGGTTTCTGCTATGCACCTAAATATTGTGAAAGCTGAAAATATTACTCCCTGTTCAAGTTAGGGTGGGTTTTGTGTGTTTTAAGTAAATGAATTTTCTTGAGTCTGCGTTGATGTAATTCGTTCAGGTCTCTCTAGCAAAAGAAATCCCGATTTTTGGCACAAATAAACCAAGTAACTAAGTAAAAACAGATGCTCATTTGTACTGACAACTTCATTTATTTACTCTGCAACACATTAGTGGTTGTGCATGACAAGAAAACAGGCTGGCACAGCCAAGTGAGCATCAAAAGTGTCTGAGAAATTGATGGATTTAGGTCATTTTCATCTACATCATGTCTCATTAAAGTGAAAGCAAACCTCGTAGGGAAAGACACCAGCCTTGACATCCAAACTCTTCAACTTAATTTCTTTTGCACAACACTTCTGTAAAGGATGTTTTTGACTGGCAGTTTTTGTAAGTGCAGGGTTATAAGATTGATGCCCTTTGTATTTATCACACATTAGCCTGGAAATAAATATGTGACGAGGCTGATGATACAAATGGAAGTGTGGCAGCGTCTGTTGGGCATTAGTTAGACATATGATTTAAAATGCTGAGTGAAGTTAACTTATCAATTAACATTTGGTTAAAAAAAACACGACCAAAAGAAGGGAGAGAGAGATTCCTCCTATGAGTGACCTGTTGGTTATACGTTTTCTACTATTTTTACCCACTAAAGCACCATTAAAAAATTTAATCTGGTTCCACCCAGTTGCTGTAGCTCAACAACACATGTTCCCATTCGAAACTATGAATCAATACATGCATATTGTTTATAAGCAACAACTTTAGGCTGCTGTTGTTTTTCATGAAAGCTTTGCTGCTTTTAATAATTTATAGTTTAGCCCAATTACTCCCTGACAGATATAAGCAGCAGTGATTCATAAAGCAATGCTATAATTAGCAGTCCAATATTAAATGCATTTGAACAGATTCTGCAGTTCTGTGTAGCACATGCCACACTCAGAAAGCTTGTGTTATTCAACACACTAGTAAGTCACAGAGTGGTGACTCGAACAGAGTAGCTGTACTGAGTGATGCCTTAAAAAGGTGTCTGATACGTTTTGTTTTGATGACATAATAATGAAAAAATGATTTCAATAGCAGAGATGAAATATTTGAACCAACCTTCATCTCCACAACCATCCAATCCAACAACACTCTCAGGGCTATGTGGATGACATATAGTCCTGTCTTACTTTATAAAAGTCAGACATGAAGCTGTTTGTTACCTTTTTTTATTTAGTATTTCCATTTGGTATCTGAGTCTAAGGTTCTCCCTAGAACTTGAAATTAAAAGGTTTCCAGTGGAGTTTTCACAAAGAAATGAGGTATTAGATTGTTGTATCCTTGACAGGTTTTCTTCTACGTTGTCAAATTTTTGCAAAGTATTGAGCGTACGGTGTATTCTTCCCTGGAAAGATTGTTGAGGGTAGTTGGTGATATGTAATCCATCCATTCTTAACTGCTTATCCAATTCAGGGTCGCTGGGGGGCCAGAGGCTGTCACAGCTGTCAAAGCGTGAGAGGTGGGGTACAGTCTATCAGAGGGCTAACACAGGAAGACGGACAATCATTCAAGCTCAGATTCACACCCACAGCCAATTCACAATCACCCATTAAATTAACATGCATGTCTTTGGACTGTGGGAAGAAGCCTGAAAAACAAAAGGCAGAGAATATTAAGTAATATTTGGCCTTATCACTAGGCTCCATTACAAGGTTCATGAGATGATTAGCAGTTTTACTTAGCTCCTGAATGTCTGATTGACAGTGGCATGCTGAGATTTCACTCAGTCTGTTCATGCGCTGAGATACCAAAATTTGCATTTAAAAGTTTAAGAAAACAGTTCATATAGTTTTTGAAACCTTAAGGAAATCAAAATTCAAGGCAAAAAGCCCATGATACTGTTGTACAAGTGCCAGCACTGAGTCTGAATCCCCCTCTGGACATGGACCTGATTCGAGAACAAATTTTTAGGCTGGAAACAGCTGGTAATTCAACACAAGTGTTTGGTAGAACCATTCTCGTGTATCCAAATGAACCAGATCTGCTGTAAACAATGTAGAGTTTAATTTAACCACTCTGTGCACAGCAGGTGTGAAAACACCTCGGGGTGTGATCACATCTTGCGTGTTTCTCAAAAGGGCTTTCAGTGTTTGCACTTTTCTCCAGCAGATTGCTTTTCGACTGTGTTTTTAACTTGGTCACATTCAGCATTAAGTGTACTGATCACATGGACTGTGAAGAAGTTACAGCTAAATACTGGAGTTAACCTTTCTATGCGTAGGCATTTGATTTCTATATAGTGGCTTCCTGAAACATCATAAATCTTTGTCTCAGTAAGGAGGGCAACACTTGCTAATGGTGAGATGTTATTATTTAGTTACATGTTTCTATTAAACTCACTAATATCATAAATGTGGTTGTGTGGTTGCCATCTTTCTTTCATGATCATTTTTTAATTTAACATTTATTTATAAAAGTAGTCCCATACCACATCCACATCATTGTGGAGGTATTTTGGCTCACTCTTCTTTAGCAGCTTCGCTTTGCTGCTTGCTTAGTGTTGCACGGTCAGAGCTCGGGGTGAATTCATTGGGACGTCCACTCCTGGAAAGACTTCTGGTTTTATAGAAGTGGTCACGCTTACTCACAATGACTTATTAAGCTGCGTTTGATTAGGCTGATCCCTGTCCACCTATAGAAGAGGGAAAAGGTGTATTTAATTTCTCACACACCACATCGAGTCCTGTGAAAACCTTTTATTGTGCCTGTAAATGCTGCGATGTTGCAAAGCATTATGCTAAATCTCCACTGTTTGTGTGAATCATAAAGAAATGCTGTTGTTTTGTTCTAAAATGCTTTGCCCGTAAGCGTATTTTTGTCTTTGTTCGTTCCACTGTGATCTGTAAATTGTAAAGCACGCATGATTGAAGTAGACTGACTGAATGTGGAAAAGCTGCTGAGCCATCTCGGGTTGTTCGTCATCTGTTTTGTGAATGGGCGGTGAGCTTCGTGATTACACGTGTGCTTATTTACACGAAAAGGAAATGAAAAGGGAATGTAGTGTTTTTAATGGTCAGGCTGTATGTTTCTAGAATGAGGTTGACGTCCTTACTTTAAACTGTCTCGTTAATTTAAATAGAAAAAAATGATACAAAAATGTTGTTATTGGTTCATTTAGAACAGATGTTGCTTTCCTGAGCTCAAGGTCATCTTGTCCTCTTGTTTGACATTTCTATAAACATGATTTCATGAGAGTCCGTTCAGTCCTGAATGTTATTGCATTCCATTTTATTTTGCTAACCCTATCTTAGCCTTTGGGACCAAATAAACATGCATAATTATGTTGCATTTGGCCTTCCGTACTAATGTACTGAACAACATGTCAGTGTGTTGGATATACACATGTACATTTTAAACAATATAGCACTAGGACTTGACTTGTTTCATCAGCCTTCCCAGTTTGAGTATATTTATCCAAACAATCCACTTCTGGTTTAAAGCCCTTTTTTGTGTGATGCCATTTATGATGTCCAAAGTTTTACCTCAGCCTTGTGTAAGAATTCAAACCATTTCTGGTATGTGGGACTCGGGAAGGTGAGACCTGATTTTGACTGTTGTACTGGATTATTTCTGGGCCAACCAGGAAAAGAAAATATATTATACTTCATGGTCCATGAGTATGGAACATCCATTTGAATCCAGCTTAATTTGACTCTAACAGAAATACACAGTGTGTAATATGCTTGTAATTCAGTACTTTGGCTATTGCGCAAAAGAGGGGAAGAGGGGGGAAACAACAAAAAGAGAAAGACAGAGCTGTACTTTGTTGTGTACAGTTATATTTCTGTATTTAATCGTATATTGTATTTCTAAATTACATTTATAGAAAGGAAAGGTTGTGTTAAAAATGCATTCCACCACTGCAGAAAGAGAGTTGGTAAAACACAAACATTTTACTTTATCACAGTAATGCCCCCTGGTCGCTGGCTTCAGTCAGACCTCATTTCACGTTTCAGAAGTCTGAATGGAAGTAGGGGACCTGTGTGTGTGCGGTTGTGTGTGAGAGAGCCTGAACCATAGACGCTGAATTGTATGCATTTCACAGCACAGAGAGCTGAACTGGTGTCCTCAGAGGGAAAGATGAGCTAGTTTGGATTTGCGTGTGTGTCTGTCAGGGAGAAAACAGCGAGAATCCAGCTGTGGTCATGGTGGTCAGCTCAGGTCATTCGCCACACTCAGCCCTCAGCCACTCAGCTTTCTCTTCAGTTAACCTCTTGTTGTTTCACGTGACTATCAAAGGATGGAAAGATTTAAGATTCAGAGAGGGGGGAAAAACATGCAAGTGTACAAATAAGTTTCCAGGATGAGGAAAGCAGGGAAGGAGAGAAAGATGTGTAAGTGGTGAGGTAGCCGGGGCTTTCAGGTGTGATTTGTGAGGAGAGCGCGGAGCGTTTCATCTGAATTCAGCCAGGTTCTCCGGAGAAGACATTGATCAGAATGAGATGTGAAGCGTGGCGAGAGAGGATGAACGAGAGTCGGAGAGATTGGGGAGGGTGGGGGAGATTGTGAGGGGGTGGAGCTGGATGAGAAAGAAAGAGGAAAAGGAGGAGGTGGAGGAGGGGTGTAGAAGATGAAGCAGTTCTTATTATTAATGTTCTCAATTCTCCTGTAATGCCTCAGAAGTAGGAGATTTTTAAAAAAAAGTCTTTATAGCCTCTCTATTTCTGCTTGCTCTGCCTCCATAATGGAAGTTATCCCTCGGTGTTTTCAATCCATCACGCTCCACTTGACTGTTAATGATACTACACTGGTTTTTGACTTTTTTTTAAAAATCATCGGTATGGTGCTCAGATACCAAGGTTCATGTTGTCATTATAGTAATGTGGCCCCGAGGGCAGGGGAGAGGACTGAGGGAACTTCTTAATGCAATGGAACAATAGTCCAAGGAACAATAGATCCCTTTGGTCCTTTATTCCTTGCTATACACACTGTTCTGCCTTTGAAATTCAGTGCATGTCTCAGTGGAGACCAGATACAAAAGATGGAGCACGCTCATGTCTGTGCAGCCATTTAGGCTTCCGGGGATGCAAACTCCAATGCAGAGTACAGTAGTGTTCTTTTAAAAGAAAATGTCTTTCAAAATAAAATTATTTTTACAAAGAATGACAGATCGGTGCACGCTGCAACTGCAAAGAAGTTTAAAAAGTTGTGCATTATACATAAATAAGAAATAATGAATGAGAGGGAGGGAGGGAAACATAAAATCTCTTCTTCTTTTGTGAGTATTTTGAAATGCTTTGTTGGTGTGCCAAAGTAACTAGAAATACTAGAATGAGCAAAGCCCTCCATCTGGTGTCACTGAATAGGACGAGACCAATGTAGTGATTTCCTGCACACATGGCTGTGTAAGACGCTAGCAGACAAAAATCAAAAGTTATTTTCAGCTCACCCACTGCTTTAAAAACCAACTGACAGCCAGCATGACTCTGACTCCACCGCAAACCACCTTATCCCCAGATATCTTACTCCTCCTCATACTCCCTGTGTCTGGCGTTCCCCTCTTCATTGTACCCCTTTCTCTCCTTTCCCTGCGGCATAGTCTGCCTCTCAGAATTTGATTTATGTGCTCAGTGTGTCGCAAACACTTTTGCTAAACTGCATACATACAAACATACAATCTCTGTCTTGCACCTCCATTTATACCGCTCTCCACCAAGTTCAAACCATGTCATCTTAACTGTTTGTAAAAATGTTTGAACATCTAAACTGTAGAAACCACCACATGTAGTTTTCTTATGCAGGGCACGTTTCAGTCAGAATACTGCAAATGATGACGTTTGCCCTCCAGTTCCAGCAAATATTCAAGACAATTAGAACTTTTTAGGAGCTACACTCAAAAACGTCCACCCCTGCTGGATTCCATTACAATGTCACAATGGTACACAGTACACAGCAGATGCCGTTTTGTTCAATCTGAGTTGCATGCTGTGTTTCAGATATATTTTTTGAGATCAAAGGCACAGCTTGAAACATAAAATTTTATTTTAAGCTGAAATTGTTTTCACTTATTACTTTAACAGAAACTTTGGAGAGGACAAAAAGCAATAGCTACTTTATCCTCATTACTGTACTAACTATATTCATTTCAGTAGAGGAGTATGTCAGTTACTGGTTATCGTGCCAAGATATGACTGATATGGTACACCATTGTGCACATTGTACTATTTTTGTGAATGTTGAGCATACAGAGCCAACAGCTCTTCCACCAGTGTCCAGAAGTTGCATACTTATGTCTTGTTTAATTAAATATAGATAACAAGTTGAGTCTCAAGTCACTCAATAGTTTTCCTTTAAAGCCAGGCTGCTATTTTTACTTAGCCTTAACAAGGTGCTGCACATTGCTCAACATAAACATACAAATGGATATTGTATGCTTAAGATTTGAGAGTGTGCCTGGAGGAAAACAACACTGAGTTAGTAACACTGGAACCATTGATAAGTTCAGCTTTAATATATTTGCGACATGCCAACAGGTTAATTAAAAACATTTCCTCATGTTGATTGAAAACGTGCATAATGTTTCCTGCAAACCAAATGAGCTTTTGCAAATTTTGTATATGATTTTTATATGATTTTCTGGCAGCTAGATGGGGTTTCCAAACCACATTTGGCTCATAGTCTGTCATAATACAGTGCACAGTGATACAGACCAAGGGCACAGGAAATGGGATTCAAATATCCATAGCTATATTTATATATATATATGTGTGTGTGTGCGTGTGTGTGTGTGTGTGTGTGTGATATCATCTATAGGCCTCTTTTATTGAGCTCTCATGCAGCCACCCTCCTTTCAAATTAATTTGCTGTAAGAATGCATATACCTTCAGCAGCATTAGATGAGAGAAACCAATGAACAGAAGCATTTGTATCTGAGTTGACTATGAAGTACAAAAATTAATGACACAGGTAGTTTAAATGAAAGAGGCGAGTTTTGAATGGGAGGACATTACTGCTAATAATGTCAGATGTTATGAGACATCAGTCAGAAATATAACTGATCCATAAAACAAAATCCTTATCAAGGTTACAGTCCCTGCAGCACCGCCACGGAGAATAAGTGCAGTAACTGCACTGCATGGTTAATCAGTGCGATCGATTCACACCGACTAAAGTCCAGCCAGTCCAGAACGTTGAGCATAAAGCCACCCGCTTTCATATTCAGTACTATCTACCCCCAGTATGTCTGTATGTGTGTGCTTGCCCCTCTTCATGAGCACACAAATGTGAGCACAAACTCAGTTGACCTTTGTCAGCTTTACCAGTGAAGGTCGACTCATCCAAAAGCATACAAACAACATACAGTTTCCATTTAATTTTCTTTCACATCACTTTATCAAATTGCTCAACCTGGAGAGTCATAGTTTCCCCTCTGCTTCATCACCATTTAGCCCACTTTTCCAGGAGCCAGTGCAGAAAAATAACTCAATTTCTTAGAAATGAACTGCCTTCGGTAATCCAAACACATCACACGGAGTTTGCGCTTATCAACATTGTTCCCAACTGGTTGTGCATCTGAGTCAGACATCAGATGTCCAACTTACATCTACATGAAAATGAAAAAATAACTTGATTCAGAAAATTATAGTTACTACAATTATTTCACTGAAAAGATTCAATCATGACTTTTTGGGCCAGACAGTAAACATAATACACATTGAAACACTTTAACGGGTACGCAGGCTGCAGCATAATTCGATCGGTTATGGCAAAAGAGTCCAAACACTTTAACATTAAAGCTGGATTGGAATCAGTTCATTTTCTCTTGCAAGTCGAGGGATTTGCAGCCAGCGTGGCATAGCAGATAAGCTTAATTTTACTCATCTGTTTCCAAGGAAATCAGTTTTTACATTCTTGATGTTTTTTATTTAAATTGGCACGCAGCACCACAAATACATCTAGTTGTCAATCAAAGTAGATTATCAGGTAATCAGGGTGCAGCTGAATGTATGAGACCCCCTCACTCATCTGGTGTTACAGATTTTGCTTCCCGATTTGGGCCGACATCTAACGACTAAACTTGGGTTACATTTACCCGTGTAATTACTTTAAATACTTCTCACCTACATAATAGCGAGTTGTACTGAGAGCTAAAGTTTGTCAAACTAACTTTAAACTTTACTTCAAATTATAAATAGCTCGCTTTATACAAAAGTCAGGCCAACATTATCCCACACACACACTCAAAGGATTTAGTCAAACCTGACCTCAGCCACATGTTGTTCTCGAGTGTGTCTGATGTGATCGTCACTGCAGCTGCTTCATTGTGAAAGCTGTCAACACTGTCAGTACTTACCATACAATTTAAGCGCTTGGATGGGTGTGCAGAAAGTGCAAGCCTATTCTCAGAAAAGTAGGCATATTCTGTGAAGAACTATTAAACGAGACCAAGTGAAATACTCGCAAGTGGTGTTCCAGTATGTAGCTGTTAATGTTTTTGTGTTACATCGTAGATGACATAGTGCAGAGGTCTGGGTTCATTACCAGACAAAGGTCCATGTTACTCGTCTTTGTCCATTGATTCAGCCCAGTCGGCACTGTTTATGTGCGGGAAGTGGGTGAGGTTTTGTTGCCTCTCTAAAGTGTCTCCTACCAGTTCATGTCTGTGCAAAGGGAAATACACCCTGTTGTGCTATTTACAGACTCAGAGGTAGAGGTCCAAAAAAAATCCATACCATTATGATGCCCGCTGTTCTTGGAGCGATAAAAGTTCGACTAAAATTTTACCCTGTGTTTTTACCGTGACATGACAGTCTGCCTGATAAGTGCTCTCTTTTTCTCTTTCCATCCAGCTCCAGTCTTTCCTGCAGGTCAGCGTGTTCCAGGTCCGGGTGGATGAGTGTCCCAGCTCCGAGTGTGGCGGGACAGGTGGCTGCTCCAACACTTTGAACGTGCGGGACACGCCCACTGTGGTGGATTGTGGGACTATGAGTCTTGTGTCTGTGACAGTTGAATCCACAGCGGTGTGCTCCTGCCCAGGCAGAGAACAGTCCCATCAGCCCTGTGCCACATATCCCAGAAACCCCTGCTACAATGGTGGAGTGTGCGTGGACACTCAGCATGGCTACAGGTGAGACGTTTTCCTCTGCTTTGTTTTTAATCTTCTTTTCCTCCCTCATCCCAGATAGTCATTGCAACGGTCTCTTAGAGTTAAACGCAAGGTTTTTTTCTTTTTTCACCAAGTTGTCACAAAGTGCTCCTCATATGGGATCATTACACTGATGGGATTTACATCTCTAATGTTGTAGGGTCTGTAGCTTACAATATTAAGTACATTGAGATTACTGATCATGTTGAAAATTAACTTCAAAATGCAACAAAATGTTCAACCTTCACAGTTGCATTATGACACTCACAAAATGTTGTTGCTGAATGTCCTAATGTAGCAGCGTACGAACTGGAGCAGGTTGTTTTTAGTTGTTTAGAAATATGTTCACGTTAATAATTAATGCCTTTTCGTTTCACTCATTTGCAGAATTTTGCAAAAGTAAAAATTATAAATTATTATACTCGTGCAGTACTTTAAATATATAAATGGGCTGCACAGTATGCACATCATTAGTGACCTTACACTAGTGCAATTTTTCTCCTATCACTACATTTGTGCCTAAATATAAAGTGTAATTAGATGAAAAGCTTTTCTGACTGTGCCCTCATCCATGTCACTTAATAACCTTTATTTCTCATCAATTTCAAATTTCCGTTTAGGAAGGTAGCAAAGTGAGATGTTCACTGTCATTTGGAATAACTGGAGACGTGATTTGGAAATAAAAAAAAAAAACATAATGTGTTTTTAAACATTATTTCACGGTAGAGGGGTATTTTGTTTGTTTTTATGCATGTGTATTTTCAGGATATTTTTCATGTTTTGCGACCAAAAAGGTTTCATTCTTAATGAACGTATTAATTTTACCGTTAATTTTCTCATCCAGCTCATGTCCTTATATTTGTGCAGATTTTCACCGCTTTGTTGAAATGCAAATATTGATATAAAAACTACACAGATAATGTCCAGCTGTCTTTACAACATTTCAAAGGGGTAACAGCCAATGACTGAGAATAACAGAAAACTATTAATAATAAAAAATAAAATAATAGTTAAAATTAGCATACCTTTAGGGAAGCTATCAGGACAAAACCCAAAAGACGTTCTTTAAATTGTATCCTGTGTGTCGTTGGGTTAGTCAGTTCAACAACTGCCAACTGCAGATGCACTGTGACTAATCATGTGCAAATAGATTCAGTTCTTGTTGGCAATTTTTTTAATTGCATTGTGAAAGTTAATTATTCTTTGAAAGTTAACTTCTCAGGAAGGAAGACCACTAACTTAATTAAATAATGATAAATCAATAAGAGTCTTGCATAAAACTGCCTAAAACAAAAAAACATGGCGATGGAGGATCAGACAGAGTCAGATATATTTGTCCAGTTGCTCTGGGGTATTGTATACATCCTCCTACTTGCTATATAGATCAAACAGCCTACTTATGATCTCAGAACAAGAGGACAAACAGGTTCTGGGTTGTTTTGATTCTGACAGTTTTCAGTCTTGTGGTGAATGATGAAGAATCTTGTGCCCCTTTTTGATGGACTAATTGACAGGGGATTTCTTTAAATCACCCTGCCGTTCTCTCTTCAGCTAAGACTCCTGAGTTAGAAAACACAAACACTGCAGTTCTTTCACTCGCGAGGACGGTCACAGAGCACTCGCACAGGAGACACTCATGGACTCGCACTTTGTCACCGTCTGCGTTTCTTTATTTATACAAGATGTTTCTGTGTGTGTGTACAAAGATAACAGAGTTATTCTCAGAACTCAGAGCTGAGGTTCCCCTTTTCTAAGTCTGTATGTTCCAAAACAGGAAGAGGAAGCTGCAAGTTGTTTATCACAGAAGAGTTCATGTCAAAAGTTATTAGGTGAAAAGTCACGTAGACATGTGGTTAATGATCAATAAAAGAATACATTTCATGTTAGCTGATCATAAAATACACGATTTTCCTTTGACACTAAAGATGTAAATTTTGAAACCAGCACACAAATTTGTAGTGTCATTTTAAAATCAGATTTTTTACAAGTAAATAATGCATTCAGTGGAAACTTCAGCAGTTTTGGTATATCACACCTTGGTATGCCATGTATTTATGTCAGGATGGGGCATATTAGAGACTTGCTTGTGGGCAGGTTTTGGACACACAAGCATAGAGGCCTAATCCATTGTTGGTTCTTTGGATGTTTGTTCATTTTGTTTTTCATTTTTTGGGTCATCCGCTTTCTTTGAAGCATTAAAAAACTAAAGTAAAATTTCTACAAATTAGACAGTCGTTATGAATAGCTCGCATTATAAACCTTAAAGTTATCGTGCTGTTTGACAGATAAGGTCGGGTCACATTGTACTTCCATGTGATTTTCAGTGACATCAGAACAATGATTCTTGGAAAGGCATTCAAGAATGACTAATCTCAGAAAATTAGAAATGCGATCACATTGCTAATACACAGGTGTGGTTGTAAGCCTCTCCACTGCTTTGCTAATCCCCCTGCTTGTTGAGGGTCAGCCTGGAGAGCAGACATCACAGATATAAAGAAATCCCAAGCATCTCGGGTTGTCATTGAAAAACGAGTGCACTGCAAGTAAGCCTGTTCTGAGGTTTGAATGCTCTTTCCTGGCATCGAGATCAGTCAACATCTTGTAGGGTTGGTTTATTTTTTGCCAAGGTTTTACTTCTGCCAGACATGAAGAAGTCCCAGTGCTGCAGCTTTTCTACTACCTGAACTACAGACTAAATAAGTTGTAGAGTGTGGGATGTATGGCAGGAAGTCAGGTTCCGGTTTGGCTGCTGTGTTGTCTACAAAGAAGTTGAAATGCCAAGAGAAAGACAGTGATCACTTATTACATTCAGTCAGCGTAAAATCAGTAACTGATTAATTTCCAGCTTTCAGTGATGTCTTGCCACAGTGCAAGAAAACAAGAGCTTTTATGAGGGGAGAAGATGGAAGCTGGATGGAAATTAAAGGCTTGATAATAACTTATAAACATATGCTTTTGAGACTGTGATGGAGAGATGAAGGCAGAGCTCCTGTGGTGTGTGTATAACTACATTCACTCATGCAGTCCTGACTTTAGACGGTAACTCGCAAATGATGGTGATTCAAAATGTAAAGGAAATTATCATATCAAAATAAACGCCTTGCCCGGTGCCACCAAAGGAAATCTTTATTTTGCACAATGGCAGCAAATGTTCCAATAATCCCATAACTCCTGAGCTCTTAATTTAAACTCCCAGCCCTTTTCTCACTGAATTTGCTCATTAAGAGCGCGCTGTTCCTCACTGGTGGGTTGCAACAGTAGGTGATGCTGAATTAAAATGAATTTGCACATAGTATTTTTATTCATGCTAAAGGGAATTCTTGAACCTTGTAATAGCTTGTAACAGCTGTTAGAACTAACATACATCTGGTGGAGGAATTTTAATTTTGAGTGGGTATGTGTTGGCAGGGTTGCCAGCAGCAGCTACAGTACGAGGCAAAGAGACTTACACCCAGCATGCTTGAGACCTTTCATTTCCTTGCCCTTGATTTCTCATCTACTGCATCGTCCATGGGTTTGAATCAAATCTGTAAAATTTTGTTATTTTTGTTATGTTTACATCATTGTTGTGGGTCTTTCTACATTTAGTTGTCTCTGTAACTGAATAGCATGCTTCATTGGGCCGAGATGAGGTGACTGGCTTGGTCATCGAAGAATATCCCTTTTCTTTGCCTTGAGAAACTCTTGGGTTGCTTTTGCAGTTTGCTTTGGCTCATTATACGTTTGCAAATCCTCTGATCAGTTTGGCAGCTTTTGGCCCAATCTGAGCAGAGACTACAGCCCAGTACACTTCAGAAATTATCCAGCTACTATCAGCAGTTACAACATCAGTAAAAACTAGTGACATAGTTCACTGGCAGCCATGTTTGACAGATGATGTGGTATGTTTAGGATCATGAGCATTTTCTCTTCTGCTCCAAGCTTTTCTTATTCCATCATTCTTGCACAACTTCATCTTAGTTTCTTCTTAACAAAGGTTTTTCTGGTCTAATCTGCCTTCCTTCTTGACTGTAAAGAGTGGTTTGCACCTTTTTGTGAACCCTCTGTATTTCCATTCGTGAAGACGTGTCTTAAATTCTAGACTTTGACAATGATATGCTTATGTCTTCAAGCGTGTAATTAACTTGGCTAGAAGTTGTAGAGAGTTTTCCCGAATAAAGGAAAACAAAGGAAAGAATTTTGCGATCGTCCACTTTTCTTCTTCTGTAGTCCTCCAGACCTAAGATGTTGCTGAGCTGGTCAGTGCATTCCTTCTTTTTAAGAATGTAATAGATTTTATTTTGACACTCCTAAAGTTCTTACTCTCTCTTTGAGAGGTTTAATTTGTTTTTTCAGCCTAATGACAGCCTCGTTCTTTTGCATTGACCTCTCTTTGGGCCTCATATTGACAGTTCTGGTGAACAGTTGCCAAATGCAAGTTCAACATTTAACATCAACTCGAGATCTTTTGTCATCTTAATTTGTTGTGGATTAACAAGAGAACCAACCTCACTTAGCCATAAATGTCCTTGTCAGTCAATTGTGGGGGCCGAGTATAAAAATGTCTGTTTCCTTAACAGTTGAAAACTTGTGTTGAATTCCTTGAATTTAAGTTGAAAGTCTGCACTTCAGTCACATCTTGATTATCAACTGTAGAGCTCGACAGAGGCAAAGTTATTAAAATTTTCACAGTATTTATGGACCTATAGGCTAAAAGATATTTAATGCAGAATAGCTGCAATGGCATACGATGCTTCCTTCCAACCAGAACCGATCCAGATCTCACTTTGACCCAGGTAGATCTTGTCTGTCAAAACTATAATATTAGTATTTTTCCTAAACAGGCTTAATGATTATGTTGTATATGCAGAGTTGCTGTTGTTTTTGACTGCTCCCTAATTGATGGGGCGTCATGCTGTTACCTGGGTACTACACCACAGAGCTTAAGTGGAGCAACGAACAATGATGTGTCAAGGTTTCTTATTAATTAAGCAAAGTCTGTGAACTAGTTCAGGCTGGCATCTCTGCCAAACACACTAATATTCCTCACTCTCTTCATGTCATATGTCAGGCACACCCCTCCCACCTTGCGTCGCTGCCTGCTGTTTCAATCCCTCCACTACCCCAACATCCACTTGTACCTTCCAGAGGGGATATTTACTCATCATTCCCCCAATTTATATGGACTATATTTGCAGTGAGTGATGAGCTCAGAGCTTTGACAGCAAACTCACACTGCATACTTCTGCTATAATAATTAGTTATCTACAACACGAGTTGTCTGATGTGCCACCCAATTTGCTATCAGTGATTCTTTGGCAGAAAAATTATTTCTACCAACATTTCACTTTTACATTGCAAAGCACGATTAAGGCATATTAGCCTGTCAAAACCTTCTTTGATAGCTCTGCCATGTGATCAGGTACAACACCACCGTTTTTCTAAAAGTTTTGCTCTCTCCTTATCCGTGCTTTCAGCTAGCAGCTACCAGCCTGCTTTCAGCAATCACACTGTATTGAACTGCTCATTTTCTCTAAATATTCATACGCTTCCCACACACTTTCTAAATATCCTGCTATATTCTTGGGTTTAAAGAATTTGAGTGAAAAGGACTTGGGACAGCAGGAGACAGTTTGACAATTTCGACTACACAAAATAACCTTATTAGCACCAAAAGGCTCCAACATGACGCTCTAGTCTGTATGTGTCTGTCTTGCTTGCGGCAACAGTTCAACACTTGAATGACTGCTGCATTCATCCTTTCATACAAATGTCAGCACCCAGCTATACAGCATCTAATTTTGCATATGGGCACTCACAGCAACAGCAAAATGGAAATCATCCAGACTTGAGCACGAGTAGCAATTGGGGTAAGACAGGAAATGATGTGAAAATGGAGCAATGGTTTTCTGTTTTGACGTGTTGACAGGGAAGCCACTGTCATGGGATGACACCACAATGTCAAGCAGATGTACAAGGGATAAGGTGATGGGAGATTGGTTGAAATTCCATCTGTCTGGGTGAGATAAATCTTCCACACCTTCTGTTCCATAACTGTTAAGATGGGTCAGAATCAGAGGACAAATTTCCCCATGAGGAATATTAAAATATAACTCAAATGAAACCCTGGGTGAATGCGTGGACATCTTAAGAATTTAGAGTTCATTAAACCGCCTTTCTCTTATCAGAATTTCCAGGACTTCCTGAAGATTTTATAATATGACCATTTAATCTAAAGCCCGAGTATGTGACAATAACAAACAACTAACCCACTGACAATACTTGAGCAACACCTGAGCCAGTTTTTCAAATATAAAATCACTTTCTCAAATTTAGCATAAACCACACTTTTAGAGGTTTAGCTATGTGGCCTTTCCCCAAGCCACAAGAAAAAAATATTTTCAGAGTATTTTTGTGGAGCACCAGCTCCTGTGTGCTCCTGCATTGCTTGCCGTTATAAATAGAAACAAACCTTTCACAACCTCCTGCTAGATGAAAGATCTTGCATGTTAGCTGTCACATGCTGCCAGTTCTTGTTTCGAATCCCCAGCAAACAAGTGAACTGAAGGAGAGTGTCTTCATTAGCATAAATCACTCTGTAAACAAGGCCAAAAGCAGGGTGAGAACATTTCAACAAATCCTTTTAACTACAAACACTGATGACGAAATAAGCTCTTTGGTGCTTCTGTGGTAGAAGAAACATGATGACCCTGTTTAAACTTTGCGTAATTCAGCCTGATGCCGTGCGTAGCCTCAGACTCGGCTCTTTAATGGTGGAAGTGAAGGGCTATGTGCAACCAATTAAATACAACACCAGTGTGTGCCTAAGCTTTTATCACTGTCCCTACTGTACCTCCGTGCAGACTTTGAGTTTTATGATGAAATTAGCAGTCAGTTCGCGCACACATTTTTGCTTCTTTAAGACTAGAGCAGAAATGTTCTACATTGTTGACCTCTGTAATGGTTAGATGTGAACAAAATAAGTCAAATCTAATTGTCTATCAAGGGTTAAAAATGATGTCAGCAGTAGACTTCTCCCGGCACATGCTTGTTGTGTTACCATATGTCACAAGCAAAAGTGCAGCACATCAGAAAGGCTAATGAATGTTGCACTTCGGTGTGTTTTTTATGCACTATGCTGGAGTGATAATTAGGAGCAGGAATTTCCAGCAAAAATACTATAAATTTTTAATTCATTGTAGCTATTTTTTGATCCACGCCAATGGGAAACACCACCAACTGCAAAGCAGTACAGACACACGCTCCTGGAGGACCAGTGAACAGCAGCAACATCTCGAATGGCACCTATTGGGTGCAAGGAATGGCCTGGCTCTGTGGCCAACGAGCCTATTTTATCCTTCCTGGGAGTTGGACAGGTCAGTGCGCTCCCATTTTCATATCTGACCACACTTTCAAGATAACCGTGGACGCCACGTCAACAACAAGGGAAAAAACGAAGCACCCCAGACCTCAAGCAGCATGATTCCATATGGGGTTCCGATGTCCCAGAGGAATTTAAACTTTGGACTGAAAGACAAAAGGTTGCTCACGCACTCTTCACATGGGTGGGGGTAGGAAAACACGCTTTAAGAATAGAGACTCTAAACTACCGTTTTGGACTTTTTCTGAATGCTTCATGTAAAATCAACGTAGAACAGGATCAAGAAATTGATGCTCTGCGCATTGCAGTAATGCAACACAGGGTAGCATTAGACATGATTCTCGCCGAGAAAGGAGGACTTTAACAACATATGTTGCACATACATTCCAGATAATGTGCACCCACCCCCCGCTCCTTTGACCAGCAGTTCCTCGTGTATGATCTAGGGTGGATTCCAGGTTGGGTGAGATTAATAATCATGGCAGCAAGTAGCAGGTGTATGCCTGCATCTTCTCCCAGTTTGGTGAGTTCAGAAACTCTCCAGGAGAGTTTGATCAGATGGCCAGACCACCTCAGCTGACTCTGTTTGATGGGAATGAGCAGTAGCTCTTCTCCAGGCTACTCACCCAATTGACTGGAAATTCAAACCTTTTCCTTCTGCCTCACCTCTCTGCTCACATTAGCTCACATTAGCTCACATGCATTACTGCTACGCTCTTCCTATCACTAGTCAACAAGATCCCAGGGACTCTTAAACTTTTTCGCTTGGGTCTGCAGCTCTTACCCAACTTAACGGGAGCAGCCACAGTTTTCCAGTAACCTCAGAGGTGAAAACTCTCATTCTGACTGTTTCACATTTGGCCACAGATTTCCCTGTTGTATGCTCAAGATCATGTTTTGATGAGGCAAAGTGGAATCACACCAATGAATATTACAAAACGAATACTTTGGTGCTGGTTTTAGTCTTATGTAAAGAGCTTAATTCTAACATCTGACAGTGCTATAGAAAAAAAATATAATGATCAGCAAAATAGATTACAGATGTTGCATTCAGGGTAGAACATCCATCTTGCACACTGATGACATAGATATCTGCATGTATTTGACCTTTGGACATCACATAAAACAAAACCATAGCAGCTGCTGTTACACATGTTCTCTGCTTTAGAAAAACACAACACAAATGTTCAAGTACAGCTATACGAACACACACAAATCTATGTGCTCTGAACATATGTGACAGCAGACGAGCATAAAGCCTCATCACACACGTGTCCTCTCAGCTTTCTTGCTGTGATTTGTGGAAGTTAATTTTACCCTTCAGCTTCATTTAATTAGAAGCAGTGAGTGAAAAGGGCAGGATTTGAGTCTGGCTGGCTCGAGCCAGCATGTAATGTGGCTCACCGCTGGACCCGAGCAGGATGCCTGGCTGGATCCCCGTTAGGCGTAATCCCTGGATTACTCACATGCACACAGACACACACACGCGCTTACACAATTATTAGCTATTCCTCTCACTCCTAGTGTTAATCTAATCCACAAATAATGCTGCAACCATTCGCATATGAAGACACCTGTATATTTACTGGTCAAACAAATAGTTTTGTCTTGTGGGTCAGAAATAATAAAATTAAGGTTTTAATCAGGTTCATTAAGAAACAAAACATTTTCCGATATTATTGTTTTAATGCCTGGCTGCATGTATCCAATCTTTGGCCAGGTCCAAACCAAAGCAACACTGAACACTGACCTTTTGTTCGCACTGTTATCAAACAGCAAGAAACTTCCTGGTTCAATAGCAGTTGGATATATTTTCTTTCATGCATCACTTTTGTAATATTCCAATGAGTTTCCAATCCTTTAATATAGAAACAAATTATCAATGTTGCAGAATTGCATAGATGCAATCATTAGGCATTCACTGTAATCTTTCAAAATCTCTGAAACTCAAGAGAACCTGTCTGGGAGGGTATACTGTAGGTTACTTGTGTAACTCCGGTTCTCAGAGTAGTACAAGTGAGATGTCATGCTATGGGATATGCCTATCTGTTTATTCCATTTAGCTCATCACCAGTCCTGATCAACAGGCAGAACCCCCACTCTTAGGTAGTTACTATGTTACTATGAAGTCATTATTCAAGATAAGCACCTCTTCTCACTTTGCCCAGCAAGATTGAGTCAGTTTGATTAGTCAGACATCTCACTCGTGCTAGTCTGAGAACCGGGATTATGCAAGTAACCTAGCATTTTCATTCCTTGCATTGTTTCAGTGTCTTACTAAGAGATATGGAAATGAGAACAAAGAGACAAACGGGTCACAGCTTCTGCAAACTTAATCTTCAGATGAAGTAAAAGGAGGTGTGGAGAATGTTGTCAAGATATTAGGCATGCATGAACCATCTTAGGTGCAGAGACTGGCCTGGGCTTCAGTGACACCACAGCCTGCATAAGTGCATAAATATCACTGACATGTAGTATGCCACAGGTGATTTAGCACACATTTAAAAATGATTATTTGAAGCTTTAGCCATATGAGAGTCTGTCATTGTCATGGTGTATAAGACAAATAATAAGGTAAAGCACAAAAGGTTCAGCTTCAGATTGCAATCACAATAAAAGTGTTTAAATTATTACCCACAGATCTGGGTTTACATTACATTATTTACATCAGCTGTAGATATCAAGAAGTTCACAGCTTCTTTAGAGAGCCTATAAACATGATTTCAGTCATGTTTGAAAGCTGAACAACAACAACAAATCTTTAATTTTCACCTGATTTGCAGTCACATAAAACTCCACCATATTTAACATTTCATATCACATCTTCTTGCATTTTTTATTTTTTTTTTATTTTTTGGGGCTCCCCTTCACACATATACTGTCAGAAAAAACACTTTTCCTCAAACTATCTCTTATTATTTCTTATTCTCTTCAGATAATAACCTTTGACATACTGACATGCAGTAAAATTAAGAGTTATACACGACAATTCCAGCAGTCACGAGGGGTCACTGAAAGGTTCAAGAACAGTTTTGTATTCCACAAGCTGTGAACTGTCTGAATACATATGGGATTCAGGAAACACTCTCCACAAGCATCATCAATACACCAAATGAGAAGATATCTAATGTTGTTTGTTCCTCCAGTAATGTTCCACACGTCGATTTTCCTCCTGTGTACATTTGTGTTGAAGTGTAGCAGCACTGACTGCTTGATGAGCTGTGTATACCTTTTTGTAGTTGTGCTTCGTTAGGCTTGTGCTTTCCCACTCTGGACATATTATGGACTTATAGAACTTTAAGTTGAGTAAACGTGCTTTACATCCAAACCTGGATACATAATTTATGTTCTATATATAAATATACTATAAAGAAGTATAAACAGCACATTTCCTGGTATTTTGGAGACTTTTAGACTTGGAAAAGGGTACCCTTTACTGTAACTGTGATGCACATGTAGACTTTCTATTTGGTGTAACAGCAACGTTAGCACATGTTGTACTAACATTTAGTGGATCTGTCATAAGGCTGAGGGGAGTGAGCAAGAACTGCTCCATAACTTGGTGATCAAGGCTTAAAACTGAGTGCGTGATTAAATGCTGCCTCTAAAGTAACATGTTCTGCATCTGTTTTATGAAAACTGAATGCAAGCCAAAGTGGAAATGCAGGAATTGGTTCTTTGTGAAGTATCAGCCAAATAGATGACAGGGAGAGAACAAGGCAAAGCAGCAGAAGCTGCCAACCCAGAGATGCAGATGATTGTCGCATTTTCAATCACGTTAGAGTACCTGAGCTCTGTAACATCTGATGTGTGATTCTGCTGGTTCAGAAGTGGGGAGCAGACAAGACAGTGGATGTCAGGAAATGAAGATAGAAAGGAGAAGAGAATAGAAAGGAAAAAGGGATTTGGGAAAGGCTGGGGAAATGAGACAGAGTTGGATAAAGGTGAAGAGAATTAGGGGAAAATGGAAACACATGAGAGAGGGAACAGTGGTAAAGGAAAGGAGACTAGGGGATCAAAAATGGGAAAGGAAGTGCAGGGTAGCAAGGAGAGAAAAGAGGAAATGATAAAAGAACACGATAATGAAAATGGGAGCAAGGATAGAAAAGAAGAAAAGTGAAGGGGGAAGAAATAACACATGCAGATAAGATAAGAGTTAATAAAAGATAGAATGGCTGTAGGATAGTTTTCTGCTCTTGGGGCTTTGAGATATGACCCCAACGCATACACACACACACACACACACACACACACACACACACACACACACACACACACACACACAAACAGATTACAGTCCAAGATTGAAGGAAGAACATGCAGATAATCGAGGCACTGGGATTAATAATGAGATCTGGGTAGTGAGGGGGTTGAGTGGAGGAGTGGGATTACGGCTCCCGGCCCAGCGTTAACAAACGCAATTCCCAGCAGACAACGAATGAGCAAAACAAAGCTGCCTTAAGAGGATTGGAGAGCTTCGCAATTGTGTCTAAAACTATGGCTCGGATTGTCTTGTGCTCAGAGAATTAGCGTGACATCACTAAAATGAAAATGCAGGCGTGAATGTTTTCCTGGTACCTCCAGTCTTACACACCAACAAAACATTTGAGTATGAATGACTTTTTAAAGCCTAACGGAAAAAAAACAAACAAATAAGCAACAAATAAATATAAAGGTATAAAAACACAGGTAGCTTCTTCCTTCCCTTATTTACCTTTCTTACCAATGTTTCTTACCAGTGAAGTGTTGCAGAATCCTTATTGGTCCATGGAGTAAACAGTTCTTCCACAGATCATAACGCCATAGGGCGTTAGTGCAACCTGCTGTTATAAGCAGTAACCTCAGGGGCTGAAAAACCAAACAAATGTGCCAAAAACTGCATTTCCTCTGATGGCATTTTGAAGCTGGCTCTATAAGTAGAGAAGTCTCCTTAGACTGCCGTGTAAAAGTGGCCAACGTTACAGCAGAAATGAAAATGTTTTCTGCTCGGCACTAAAAATAAAATAATGTTTGGCTTCTGAAGTTTACGCTGCCTTGATTGACAGGTGTCCTGTTACAGGGAGGAGGAGCTGGTTGCTCTCTGATTGGCCTTGTATCCACTAAAAAGAGTCATAAGACGTGACTTCTGGACTGGGCTTGTGGAGCATTTTATAAACCACTTCCGTTGTATAATTGTACCGTTTCGAATTTTCCACCCTAGCATTTCCTGATAATGTAGAACTTCACCCCCTCATCACCTAATTCCAAATTCCTTTTACCCTGGAAGTTGGATGATTTATCAGTGAGTGATGGTAAACCAGAGTTTACCACATTCCAGTTGTAAAAGTCAGAAAAACAGGTTTTGCTTTCTTGTTCAGACTCAAACCTGTACAGACGGGTTTGAAGGTAGCATTTTCAAATAAGAATGTCAAACTGTGTTTTTCAATAAGTGTACAGAATGTTCTCTTGATAAATCACACAAAGCTACTCTAGTGATAAATATGGAGGTAGAAAGCAATCGGACCCCATTAAAATGGCAAAATTGGGCGTTTGCTTTGGTGAAGAGGTGCACTTTTAGAGTGGAGAAAGCCATTGCATTGCTTTAATGTGGCATTTAATGTTCGATAGTTATAATTGTAAGGGAGATACATTCAGGCTTCATACTTGGACTATAACAAAATGCCTATGTATTTGCACTTATAAACAGTGCTGCAGCATAGTCACAGATAGAGCATGATTTTTGTTCAGTGTATTTAACAAGTCACAAAAAAGCTACATTTGTAGTACATCTTACAACTTCTGTTGTAAGTTTTTGCGTGCTGCTGGTACGCGATTGCCCCGACTTTCCAAGTGGGGGAGTTTAGCTGAAAGATTTTGACTGTGAACTCAGAATTTCTGACTTCCAGCTCAAAATACAGCACAACATTGATATTGTAATTTGGTTTGGTTTGATCAAAATGCATATAGAACCCATGGTCATACCCATCTTTTCTATAGCATGTGACTTTAAAGTGGAAGTCGAAGTGTTTTTGTGAAGAGTAGATGTGTGCTAGTGCTGTCACCTTTAGGTGGATCAGAGCTTGTCACCTGATTTGAAATCAAGCTTGTGTTTGGACTCAGACTTGCACAGATGTGTTTGAACAGCTGGCATTTCCAATTAAGAATGGCAAATTGTGTTTTTAGTAGGTTTGCATTCTGTTTTCAAAATCTTTCTCAAGATGAATCATACAAAGCTATTATAGTGATAAATATAGTGGAAAGCATAATCAGTCTCCTTTAACATTACAAAATTGGGCGCTAGCTTCGGTGAAGACATGTTCTGTCAGAGTGCCCTTCGAGTTGAAAAAGCAATTACATCACCTTAAAAAGGCATTTAATGTTTCATAACTATAATAGCTCTGATTCTGCGGTTGCAGTGAATTCAAGCATCCTTTTCTCAAACTGTGAACAAAACCGGGGCCCGGATGAATAAAACTCTGTATACAACTGAAACTGTTTACCCACAAAGGCTCAAATGTGCATGCATCTTCTTTTTGCATTTGCATTTCACACAAGCATACACGTGTGCAGGAAAAGGTGTGTATGAATAGCATTTGTGCATCTGGCTCTTGGTGATTCATGGAGATTTCTTGTACTTTAAGGTTGGCCAGTGTTCAAGTCAGGCAAGTCAGCACTGCCCGTCTTGTGGCAGAGTGGAACATCTTGTTGTATATTACATTAGCATTCGTCTAAAGTGTTTGTTTGCCTGCTTGTGTTCCTGCATCTGAAGGCAGTGAAGTGACACATGCCTCCTGTATTTGTACAGGTGTCATTTATTGTATGTGGGCTGCATGATTTCTGAGTCTGCATTTGTTTGTTTGCGTGCACATGCATTCACGTGTCCTCTTTCGATTCTGGACAAGAGCAGAGGCAGAAAAATGAGCAAGAGAATGAAGGAACATTTGGATGAGAAATGAGCTGTCTGCGGAACACTAAGGAGATGTGTGAATGCAAACACATAATGGTGGAAATACACATCCTGTGTGGGCTTGTAGGATCCACCAGGCTCAGACTCAGAATATCTTGAGAGGCAGTTGAAGTGTGAATAACATAAACCAATGAAAAACTCACTTATTAGGAGGAAGAGAATTCCCCTGGAGAAAGGCATTGTTGTTCTGTTTGTGTGTGTGTCTGTGTGCGCAAATTTGGAAGGGAAGCTGGGTGTACAATTTTTATATTTCTTAATTGCTGGCAACATGTGGATTGAAAGAAGGGAATTTTTATTTTGCTGAAAAAAAAATCCATGACTTTCCCGTGAGATTCATTTCCAGCTACTAAACACGAAAAGATGAAAGCTTTAAAAAAAAACCTTACAATCAGATAAATAAGAGAAACTGATTCAGGAATGTGTCGAGTTTAGATGGTAAAATGCACACTCTGAAAAGGCGAGGGAAACAGATGGCTGCAATAATATACCCCTGTTGTTGTTTGGGTGTATTTATTTTTTACATTTCACTGGTGATTACAGAGAGTAATCACCAGTCCACAGAGATGGACATGTTTTTATGTCATAGAGGAAAGATTCCTGATTACTTCTTACTCATTTTATGTATTTATAAGATTGGTCATGTAGACAAAGAGGATGCAATATAAAAAGATTGAAGAAACCTTGCATTTGTAATTTACAGGCTAAAGTGCTGCCAGAGAGACAAGGTGAGAGGTGAAATTTTGACAGGAAGCAGTGGTGCAAATGAGTACTTGAATATGTGGAAACACAGAGAGAGGAGTTTCCTAGTGATGTTGTGATTCTCCCTGTGGTTTTGCCACTAATGAGAACATCTGCATCAGTGGAACATACGAAATGAGAGAGCGAGATAGCCGAAGGGGAGCTTAGTCTGAGAGGGGAAAACAACTAGACTTGGAGACACGGAGAGCAGACGTGGAGCAAAAATACTTGAAAGAGCTAAATATGGTAAAAGGTTCAAAAAGGGGTTGAGAAAGATCGGGGTAGAGTTTTAACTGAATTTTCACAAAGCGGTGAAAAAATCGGAGCCATCTCTTTATTGGATTCACTAACTCGTGTCATTTCGCCTCTTGATTTCCTCTTTGTCCCAAGGTGCCAATGCCCAGCTCAGTTCGAGGGGCCTGAATGCCAGCAGAACAAGCACAGTTTCCATGGCAACGGCTATGCCTGGTTTCCTCCCATGATGCCCTGTTTCGAGAGCCATGTGTCGCTGGAGTTCATCACGGACGTGGCTGATGGCCTGCTGTTGTACAGCGGCCCCTTAGCGCAGCTGCAAGCCTGGGACCACGAGGACTTCATGGCTATAGGTAGGAAATGTGTTTATTTCCTGGGTCTGTATTTTTATTACTGGGATCCAGTAAAGGAAAAATACTGATGCCTGAGATGACTATATTAGGGATCTCATTCGCTGACATCATACATAGCTAAGAGTAGAAAAAACTGCTGGGAACTCACTAAGAGCAGCTGAAACCTGGAGGGATATAATTGCTGGCCTCATTATTTGACCATATATAACATGAATATCTACCATTGTATTAGTATGTATACATCACAAACAATATAGAAAAACCTGTTTGATAATATGTCCTACCACATTCTGAGATGAGGAAGAGATTACTTTTGCATTACTTTATCATTTCTGGAGCAGCAGATAAATCCTGCAGATTGAGCTTCAGAACAAAGAGCGACTGTTTTATTCTTCCGCATTCTCCCCGTCTTTATGAACTGCGGTATTAAAAGTGCATAAATCATATATACTTCTCACCTTTTTAGCATTATTTCAGACTCCCAAGGTTGCATTTCAACAATTCTTGAAATAATGATGGCACTTTCAGCTTTGCAGTAATAAAAACTGTTTTGCTTAAGGGGGGCTTAAAAGTTAAGGTAATAGACATTTTTAGATGAGGTGAATAATGGAGGGATTT
Organism: Oreochromis niloticus; assembly: GCF_001858045.2. Lineage (NCBI taxonomy): Eukaryota > Metazoa > Chordata > Actinopteri > Cichliformes > Cichlidae > Oreochromis > Oreochromis niloticus. The sequence continues at coordinate 36,833,290 of NC_031965.2, forward strand.
AGTGTGGGAGGATTAAGAAGAGGAGGTATCATTTTTGTGTAGCTTTACTCTAAACAAACAAAACAGAATCCAGACTATGACTGTGAAACCCAAACGGAGGTGCTTTTTCCCAGGTGGTACGTCTGCGGTTGCCAGTGGTACGTGAGAAATGTGAACTAATTAAAAAGAAATAGAAATAGAAACACCTAAGTGCATTTATTTATTTTTTTAATTTTTCCTTATGTAAATAATTGATATACTATCCTAAGAACAAAATACCTCTTGGGTAAACGGCGTGGCGCGGGAAAAAACTAGAGACAAGCATCAGCATGTTCTCGTCTAGATGCTGAGTTGAGTTGAATATTTCAACATGTGTGGTTGAATTTTACTGTTCATCAAGGCAAGTTGTATATGCACTCATCATTAGGTATGGCAGGAATGCTCAGTGCAAGTAAACAAGCGTCTCCAATTTCTGGTTTAATTCCCTGTGTATTAACTTGCAGTGCACTCAGGATTAGACAGTGACAGTCATGCATACACAATCCTGCTGTTCACTGCGGTGATGTATAGCGTGAATATTGGTAAGAAACTTTAGAAAATAGGTGTAAATTGAGCTTTATCAAGGTTTCATCTGTAGCTCTTAAGGGAAAATTGTGTCCCTTTGTTTAGTTGCAGTGGCAATATTCTTAAACTTTATTCAACAAGATTTATTGTCTTCAGAGGGCGGTAGGCAGGGATTATAGACAGATGGAAACAAAGAACAAATATCTTGTACATGTTGGTATATTTAGTGTTTTAATCTGAGAGACTAACACCTCCTTGTCTCTCTTGCTACTCCTTTCGCCTCGTATTGCTCCTCTCTCTTGGGAGAGATGCTGCTGTTCCATCACTGCCAAAGTAATATGTGTGGGAGGTGAAGTCCGCCTGGAGAGCCGGATGAGTTGTGTGTCTGTGTATTTGTGTGTGTGTGTCGGTGTGTATTTGATGAGCAGGTTTGCAGTGTAAATCCTGAATTATTTCTTTAGCCTTTGTTGGTGTCAGAGGATCTGTGTGCATTTGAAAACCAGCCAGTTTGTGCTGTTGGGTCCTAAAGACTTGGGATTAGTTAGTTGAGTTGTTAGTGGAGTCGGTGCACAGTGTGTAATTAGAGTCAGGCTGTACATATTTAGAGCTCTAATTAACTTGGGTCAAGGTTGACCTACTGCATGTAACAAATCCATGGGCAAGATTAGACTGTGCTGAAGCTTAATATTCCTGCATCGCAGTGTGTACCAAACTGCGTTATGATGAAGAGCGTTCTTTACGGGGGGTTATTTACAGTATTTGTATATGCAAGCTAGATATGTGATCATTCTGACTGTAATCTCCATGCTGGATTTTGAATTGATACTAATGATAATGTTAGTGTTACCATTAAAAATATTAATCCAAGTTCAATATAATGCGGGTCTCACCTTCATGAGTTTGGGCATCATTTCTTTTGGTTTTTGTATGAAATAAATTGCTGATACTGTTGGTGTATTTGGGTGGGGGGTTAGTGGACTAGTTTCTGGAGCTTTCAGCTTGGTAATTAACTTTAATGTGCAACAAGGTGTTGCCTCCCGTCTTTATGGTGAGAGTTGTACTCAGACACTGATGGACATTTTAACTGTGTATAACTGGCGAGTGTAGAGTAGCAGAGGTCTTGTGTCTGGCAGATTTCTGAGGGTGTTTTCACACATATAGTACGTTTACTCTGGTCCGATTCAGTTGAGGAGTAGCTCAGCTCGTAGGACTCGTAGCTTTTTGCTATGCTTCGTTTTATTTTCCAAGTGGACCATAATGCTTCATAAACCACGTCAGAATGCTGCATTCGCTCACTGGCCCCATGTGTCTGTGTGTTTTGCACTATTGGAGAACACAGAATTTATCTTAGTCGCGAGCTCGTACACACCTTTGCACATCTATAGGACCTTACCGCACTGAGAATACAAAGCATATATGGCTAAGGGACATTTTTTAGCTCCACCTTTAATGTACACCAGGTTGATGTGTGGAGTTCATCCAAAGGGTGTGGTTGTTTTTGTTCGTACCTGACTGCAGTTATTGTGTTCACACCTGCACAAATGAACCACACCAAGTGGGAAAACAAACCTAAGTTCGATTTAAACGCACTAAACTCTGCAGGTGTGAAAACACCCTGAGGAGGTAGTGGAACCGAGGAATATGTTGTCAAAGCTAGTTGTTGGACTGGCCTTGGTCATTTTCAAATTTTTAACATACCACCCAACCACAGTTCATGTAGTGTGTACCTGTACCTGTCGCCTCATATTATGTAGAGAGCTTGCAGCAAATTCTCCTTGGCAGCTTCATTATTTGCTCTGAGAACAGACTTCTCCATCTGCAAACTTTCCATTTAGAATCATGCACCATGTAAGGGAAATGTAACATTGCAGAAGTCAAGATAATATTTTGAGGGCTACAATAAGGTTCTGCAACCACGATACAGGATCCTTCAACCACCACTAAGTTAAACCACTGTTGATGCACATATCCAAACAGATTTGTACTGTCATTCATCAAATTTCCCAAACAGAGTGAAAGTCATTAAAGCTTTTCAAGTCTGGCCCGTATTTCTGAAGGAGGTAGCTTTGTTCGTCTACTCGTAGCTTGCTTAATTCAGTTGTGGTTGCTCTGCGCAGCTGAACCAAGTAATGGGTGATGTTTTTCTAGTTTAAAGCAAAGGTTCTCAAAACCTTTGACAGTTTTCTACCAAACTTTGTCTTCCACAATGTCTGACACTTTCTACTGCAGATCAGACATTCACTCAACTGCTGCAAACCTCCTGTTAAGGTAAGGAGGGTGAATACTGGCACTATACATTGATTGATAGCAACTGATGATTGGCATTCAGTGAGCTGTTTACATTTCAAATGTGATGCCCAGTGATGGCTAATATAAGTCACTGTATTTATATACACATCCTTTCCAACCTGTCCTCAAGCTCTGACCCCATTTTTTTTTATCAATCACTTACAATAAACCAACATCCAGGTTTAATATTAATGAAACAATCCTCAAAAGAAGAGGAACAACAATCTGTTCTGTGTTTTCCGTCTAAAAATCCCATTCAGCTCCATGTTTTTGCAGCACTGGCTCTGTGGCCCACCAGTGGAACCCCCTTATCACTTTGAAAACCTGTTTGAAACAGTCCTTGATGTTTATATCAGCACATTTATTCTAAAAAGGGGCCTTCAATTAACATTTAACATTTTGTCTTTCAGACAAGTTTGGGAGTTTACAGCCATTTTCAGATAGTAGTGGATGATTTTCCAGATAAACACAATTTATCCTTTTAGCTTTTGCAAAATAAACATTCATAAAACGACCACTTCCCAAACTATTATCGATAATACTTAATAATCCACCCACACCGAAAGCACAAAGAACACATTTACCAGCTGCAGTCGGGGGAAAAACCTCAATAAAATCTGATATGAGGATCATTGAATTGGCAATGCATGATTTTTAATAAAAAGGATCACCATATACATTCATAGCCAGCCTTTCATACACAAACTGTGTACAGATGTTTTTTCTTTAATGAACGTCAGCTTCATATCAGACAGAAATGAGGGAAGAAAATGAGAATAGTGTGCAAATACATGTCTATATGAAAATTATTATTTCAATCACCTTCACTGTCCTTGTGTAAATTAACTGCAAAAGTAAAAGAAGTGCATAATAAAGCTTGCATTGAAATATAATAAACAATGAGCAGCAACGAGCACATTAACATAAAGCGCAAAGCTGATGGGAAGAAAGGGACAAAAAGCACCGTTTTTTACTTTAAGCATTTTAAAGTGACACAAACTCACTGACTGCACTATGAACCTTATTTCTCGACACAAAAAAAAATTGTTTTGTTCAAATATAATTGAAAGAACAGAGCTTCGAACATCCGCTTCTCCCACTGATGCTCAAAGCGCCAAACTGGATTGATGCTTAATTACGAGAGGAATCAGACAAAATGGGATGATTCACTCCCAAATCGGACGCGCTGTGAACTGAATGCAGAACGTCTCATTCTGACATGAATCCATTATGAGTTCAAGAGCTGCTCAGAAAATTACATCGTAAGGTTGGAGGGCTTCACGCCAACTAATGCAGGACTGAAAATGTAGTTTGAAAAGAGAATTACAATAATAAGAAAAGAACTGGAAGAAAGAGGGGAAATGTGCATTTGAAGGATCAAAGAGAGGACAATATGAAATGTCAGGTGGATTCAAAGGAGAGTGCTACATCGCCTCGTTTTTTTCTACTCATGACTTTCTATTGCGCTAATTTTCATTTTGAATGTATTGCTTTTGTATGTGTGAGACAGGCTTGTTATTAAGCCTTGTTAGGGCTGCTGTCCATCGCGGTTGATCAAATTTGCCAGTGCTTCACAGAGACACACACAAACTTCCACTTCAGCTTTTTATTGAGATGCTGGTTTGCTGTTCCAAAGCCACCCACTCATCCGCCCTTTATCCCGCCGGAGGGCAGCTGTAGCAAGCCAGCCCTGCTGTGTAGGCCAGAGAAGGTGTAAGGCACTCACACACATAAATGCACACTGGGAACATCGCCGTGTACTACATCCAATCTTTGGCCACTCAGGGAGAAGAGATTACATGGTTATAACACAGAGTTGGTGGAGTTAGTGTGTGTACGTGTGCAGGGCTGAATAATACCCATACCTAAGCTGACCTCTTCTGTTCTAGCTAAGACCAGAACATTGGATGTTCCATTAAATCCATTTACCTTTGCTGGCATGTGAGCTTTAAATGTACATAAAGGCATTTTAAGCTTAGGACGACCATGTTGGTTAGCAGCTCAGGGTCAGTTTGTTCTACGCTAAGCTCCGGTTACACGTTTTCATGCGTGGAGCTCATCCAGATTTCCAGCACAAAGAGCAGCAGTCAGAGAACAATATTTAGTTTTGCTGAACAATGCTTTACAGATACTGTATTCAAGAATAACCTTTTCAAGTAATTAGTCAAGAGGTGCTTCTCGTGCCACGAACAAACACCAGCTGCGCGGCGCTGCTTTTGCGTGAAAACAATTTCTGGTTATTTTAGGGCCTGCTTCGGGGATGCTAGTTAATCAGTTATTTAGATTGCAGTGCATGTTAGAGTGTGCTGTAAAAACAACATAACGAGATGCAAACATAAAGCCGGTCCCTACGGTAAACTTTATTTGCAGACTGTTGAGTTGAACTGCTGAGCTGAATTTAATTTCTAACCATTAAAACCATACCATTAGCAAATAACAGCACAGGGCAGACACAGAAGACTTGCATCAGTATATCAAACACATAAATGGTTGTCACTTTGTATCTATCTATCCATCCACTTCTGGTTCATGGGGTGCTGGAGCCTATCCCAGCTTTCGTAGGGTGAGAGGCAGGTGCACCCTGTCACATAGAGACAGGCAACCACTCACCCTCACATTCACACCTATCTCCAGCTAAGTTAACCCCATGTATGTTTTTTGGACTGTGGAGGAAGCTCGGGTGCCCGGAGAGAACCCACACATACGCAGGGTTGTTACTCAAACTCTACAAAAAATGCCTCAAGCTGGATTCGAACCCAGGACCTTCTCACTGTGATGTGATACAACGTGCCGCTTTCTCCATGAAAGCCTGACTGGGAAGCTGAAAAAACAAAACAGAAATCTATGTCCCAGCTGTGAAAGAAAAAAAAAAAGATTTGGGTGAGTGAAAATTGATATGAATCATTTTCTGTGTGTATTTATAGGCTGGCTTCCTATTATTTCCATTTGACATTACAGATTTGACAAGTATGGCACTGTCCTCGCTGCCCCTCCACCTGTCTGACTGACATTTACTTTGACATTGTCTCTACCGCTTGTCACCGCTTCACAGCGTGACCCTGCGGTTATCCAATCTCTAATATACTTATTTACCTCAATACACCTCTGTTACACACGGCTACAATAGTTGTGTCAAAGGCAGATTATGTGCCCTATTTTAATCAAGCACAACAAGTGCAAAGCAGTAGGTTCTCGGCACGACTGTGTGAGCATCTCTGAGCACACCTGCTATTTTGGTTCCCGTATGTGCAGCAGCTCAAAGCTCGTAGTGCTGAAAGAGTTGTGCCAATCACAGTGATGCATGGCAGCAACAGCTCAACAAATAAAGAAACAGCCTTTCCAGGAAATCACATTTTGAAATGTGCTTATTTGCTTTCTTGTATAAGGACTGGAAGCTACCCTGGCTCTCTCCAGAGAGAGACTGAACTATTTCTCGATGGGTTCACCGAGTGAGTTTTGGAGTCGCCGCTAGATTGACAGGCAAGCGAGAGGAACCAGGAAATCACTGCGCCTGCCAAGATATTGTCCTACGCAAAACCCCAAGAAAACTACAATTACAGTCAACGACATTACAGGTGACACAAGTGGTATCAATCATGTGGCTCAAAACACAAAAAGAGTATTTTCCGAAATGTCAAACCGTTCATTTAACGACCCACGTTGCGTTTCTATACGTTGCTTGAAAGTCCATAAAATTTAATGTAATGTACCTTCGAGTCTGGCAGCTTGACAGTTTTATTAGCGCTGCACATATAGCGGCTCTCTTAGCATCACGATCCGGCGTGATCAGCAGTGCCGCAGTTTGACCTCGGCTGTTATTAGGAGATTGTTTGTTGCGGTAATGATTTGTGCCCAGTGAGATCAGCAGTAAATGACAAACATGACTGCAAGCGTCAGACCTGCTCTGAGGTGCTCAGACAAACACACGAGACTGCTCTCCCACTCACAGACACACAAAGTGTTCCAGCCAGGGGGCAGCGCTTGTCCAATCGATAGACAAATTAACAACACAAATTAAATGTGTGTAATTACAATGCCCTTGCGGAATGAGCAAAGTTGGCCGGCAGGGAGTCAGATAAGGCTTGCCGAGAGTTTGTGTTTATTTCAACTTTTCTCTTGAACCAAGAGGAGCGTATTGTCTCGACTTAATATAGATGTGTATTTGTTCATATTGTGCTGCTATCCCAAAGGAGGTCTGAGTGATGAATTAAAGCCATAAATACAAAAGAAAATGGATTGAGCGAACAGCAGCACACATAAATACACAGATTCGCTTTGGCATTACCTTCAATTTCCACAGAGCTGCTATGTAGCAGCTCCCCCCAGCCTAGCTCTACTGTGGCTTTCAAATGGGAACTGCTGCTGGATGTGGAGATCCAATATGCGTCGGCTGTGGGGCTGGCTAGCTAGCTGACAGATCGTTTATACAAGAAGTTCTGTGCTATATTCTTGCTGTTTCGCCTGCTGATTTGTACACAGACTGACTTCTGTGGGAACTTGTGTACATGCGACTGCGTTTGTGTGTTTGTGTGTGTGCACGCCTTTTAGGAGGGGGGTATGTGTGTAGCGGTGTGATTTGTAATGCTGTTTATGCAGTCCATATGCTCTCGCTGTGACTCCTGTGTATCCTCGGGCCGTCAGATGAGGAGGACATTTTTCATATTTAAGAGCCCCCCCCTCCACCTCTGTGGGAGTTCAAACCCGACTTGCACACAAAGCATACACTTTCTCACCCTCTTAGTCTTTCTTTCTCTCACTCTCTTTGCCTCTTGTCTCTCTCAGAGTAGGAGGTAATGAATTACGTATGAGTAGCAGAAACGAAGCACGGTTATGTGGATGAGCCCTTTAAGAGCAAAGTCTTGTCTTAACCCCTGGTACACCCAGAGCATTTAAAAGGAGCGCTGGCCCCTATGAAGATGTTCCCATTTGGCCTGCCAGCCCGCTGCACTCCCTGCTAACCTCTCAATCCTTTTCTTCTTTTCCTAACCGGCTCTGTTTGTTTGTCTCTGTGTTACTCTCTCACTCAGTGGGCTTCTGTTTGCCAGAGCACCAAAAGAGAAGTTCAACAGTAGGTCTTATGTTACAGTTATGTTGGGAACAATGAAGTCTGTAGGATTTTTATTACTATGTTACTTGTAACAGTGACAGATAGAATAGTAATAACTGCTTATCCAGTGACTCTCTACTTGATAAGCAGAAGATAGCTGATGGATGGAGTATGTTCTTCACCTTGGTAGGTATATTCCTGGAGACTAAAGTAATCACACAGTGTGATGTCTCACATCATTCAGGTGACCCGTGGTCTAATTTTTTTCGGTCTAGCAGCCGGGACATTTGTGACCTCATAGATGATATCATACTCTTCTACCAGCTCGCAACACTATCACCAGTTCCTACAATGTAGTTTAAAATAAACCAATAAAAATGCTTTAAATGAGCTTCGGTTCAAAAAGCCAAGATTCGAGAATGTTGTCAGAGATCAAAGATGCCAGAGGTTAATCAGGGAGTGAAGCATCCACCTGTGCTGAAGCTTGTACGCCTGTGACAGCGGGTGCTGCACTAGATTTTCTAATTGCTTTTCCTGTTCAGGCTCCGGCTTTTCCCACATCCAGTCGGCAGACTGTATATAAAAGACAGTTGTAGCCTCCAGGTCTCAAAATTGAAGTCACTGGAAAAGTGCACTAAACTTTCAGTTCTCTTTAATGGCATCCATGGGGCGACTCCTCTGGTTGCACAAAAGAAATGTAATTGTGTGAAAGTCTGTAAGAAAACAAAACTACTACTCACTTCTGACTTTTTGAGTATATGGGATCAAACTAGTACGTCCCTTTTAGCAACAAAAAGAATGCAAGGTGAAGGTGCTTTTATTGTGAAAGAGGTCCAGGAAGTGAGGACAGTGGGACAGGTTTGTAGCAGATTTTGGGAAACATTAGTGGTGAATAATCCTGACATTCTGTGGTAGAAATAAACAAAAAGTATTCACATACGCTTTAATTGATGTAAGTTGCTCATTAACAAATATAACAGAGAATAATTCAATCAAATAAAAATTTCGACTTCTGTGATGATATTAAAAGATTGAAGCATTTTTTTAGTCTGCCATTCTGTTTTCTCTACTCATTACTTTCTTCTCGCTGTTGTTTTGTTTGCATTTTTTGCCCATCTGTTGTCACCTTGTCTTATCTGCAACTTTCTCCCAGCTTTGTCTTTGCTGTCACTTCCCCCCTCCCACCCTTACTTTTTCCTCATGTCCTCTCCTTGCGTTTTTCCTCCTCTTTTCCCCTCCCCCTTCTCTCCCATCCATGCTTCTTATTCTTTCTTTCCTTGTGTTGCGTCTTCCCTGCGTTACTTTCTTGACACCTCTGAAGTTTGTTTTATTCTCCTGGGGAATGTCACGTCAGTCCTGACAGGTAGGCTTCTTGGCAGCGGCGGACGATCAGCTGGTCAATCTGCAGTTGAACTTGTTTTGGGTGCCTGTTTATTTGTGCACTTTTCTGCACCTGCCTCCACCTGTGTGTGTGTGTTTGTTTTTGTTTTTTTAATACATTCACAAACTGTTTTTCTGTTAGGTTTATGCAGGTGCCCTTTTCTGGCTGTCACTGTATTACCAGCTTGGACTTATCTGGATGCTGCAGTGTTAGCGTATGGAGGGTTTGGGGTGAGCATTGGCATAAAGATAGATTCAAGATAAGAAGAAATTCCCCTGAGGGTGGGGATGGGGCAGTCTGAAGAATTGAAATTGAAAGACTTAGATATGCGAGATAAAGAAGAAAAAAAGGTGAAGGGTCCCAAGCAGGACAGTAAATGAGAAGGGAATGAATGAGGCAGCATAAATGTCGGGGAATGAGCTGAGCCTAAAGAGAACAATGTACAAGTTAAACAAAGGAGGAAAGCTCTGACTTGAACTGATATATTGAATTTACTCTGCTCTTTTTGGTGAATTGTCTAGCCTTGGCCAATGTATTAAAATTAATTGGATCATTCCTGAAGTGTTGCGTCTACTCATCCTGCAGCTCAACTTCCAGGAAATTGAATGGGAGTTGAGAGGAAAAGAGAGGAGGGCAACAAACTTGCACTAGCTGGCTGTGGTTTGAAAAATGAAAGTGCCAGGGCTTTGTTTTTCTTTTTCCTATATGAGAGGTAGCATAATGAAGAATGGGGCTCTCATCACAAAGCCACATCTCAGGCTTGACAAAGCAATTATAAAAGACCAGCTTATCATGTGCTCACTAGGACCAAATTTCAACAAGTCCTCCAAATAAACAATGATATTGGTCGTTCAGAATGGCCTGTGCAAGCGTTCCACTTTAAACATGTGGAAAAGCCAGTGTGGCTATGGCTGACCTACAGGAAACAGAAAAGCAGAGTTTGCCTCTCTCTTGGTGTATATGTGTTTCTTTAGGTTTCACTTTCAGCAGCTGGTTTTACCCACTGTTAAGGTGACCTAACGGAGAGAGGTGCTGTAGTCTGAAATGTTAATACAGCTAAACTACAAAAATAAAAAGGTTACTTTATTTGCATCTATTATGTGGAAGACAAATGTTGTATACAGTATTTTATTTTGAATGCCAGCTTTCCAATCTTTTTCATTAAGTAGTCTATACAATAAGCCAAATGCGATAGTCTTCATTAATTCCTTTTTTAAAAACTGTTATTTAAGCAGCTCTGTCTGGTAATGATGGTGTTCAGCAGGGATGCAACTGTAGATCAGGACTTCTGTTTATGAGCTGTACAATTCTTTAGATGTTGACCACAAACTGGAGTCATTCTCTGTTGGTGGGGGACATGCTGTGCAGAACCCATATAAAGTGAGATATCAGGTCACCTCTTGCACTCTTTAGGTTTAGGAAAAGATTGTAGAAAGAAAAAGACACTTTTAGAAGGGAGCTGGCAACACATTGAAAAAACAAACCCATTGAATCTCCTTAGTCAAATTGGTAAAACCGTTTGCATTCGATTTTTTTTAGCATATTTTGGACCATGTTTTGAGTAAAGAGTACCCAGACTTAACAGCTAAAATTCATGCTAATGTCAAATGTAATGTCTAACATTTCTCAATAAATTACACAACTAATAACATTAGCTCTTAATCTCTTTGCAGTGATAACTGAGGAAACATCCTTCTTAATTATTTTGTCTATTTTTCCTTCATTACACCGTAACAATGTGGCAAGTTGGTGCAGGTGAAAAGCAAATGTTAAAAGTTGCTATGCCCTGAATTTAACCAAGAACTAATAGTTCAGTTCCCAATGCTGTTGGCTTTTGTGCCCATGTGAGATACACTTTAACCAATTAGTTATCTGGTTACTCCCAGAGTTTATTTTTAACATTACAGTTAATGAGTCTCACTATATCACTAAGGATGGTCATCAACACACCGCCACTCTACATTCATAGTGTCAGACATGTGGCTACTCGAGAAAGCCATCATCTATCATTGTTCATCATCATTGCTAACAACTTTACTTATTTGAGGGGAAACTTAGGTTTGTTACAAAAAATCAGGCACAGGCTCCAGATGTAGATGTAAAATGTATTGTAACGTTTGTAAAATGTATTTACACTTATTAAATATTATATATGTCATTTTCTGACAAACATAGGTACTTGTGTTTAAAAAAAAGAAGAAGAAGAATTTGCATGGGTTGCATTGAACTCTCTGACATCTTTTCAGTGATAATGTTTTTGCACACAAACATTAAAATAATCACATCTGAATACATGTCATAAGTGAGGCTGATAAAAAATAAAGTAAAAACAGTGCTGCACAAAAGCACGGTAAAAAGTTAAAGCTGTCAGTAGAAAGCAATGGTGACTTATTTGAAAGCGGCACAATGTAAAATGTCAGTTACCGTGAAGAAGTTAATGAAAGAGTGAAGCAAGTCAGGAGGTAAAAGACACAGACAGGAGATGAAAGAGTGCTGATAGGCAGACTGACATCGCAAGAAATGCAGCAAGAGGGATGACGAAAGCTGAGCTGAAGTCAGACACACACGGCGGATTGAAGAGCGCTAAGAAGGGAATTTGATTTTTGTCAGCCTCTTTTGACTTCAAACTTCAACTGACTGCAGCGTGAAGACAAATGTCAGAGTGCAGAAGTTGTGAAATCGATGCCAGAGTTTTTTCTGTCTTAATTATAATTCTAGCATATACTGAAACCACTTCACTTTGCCAGAGTTAACAGAGAAAAGCCAAATGGGAGTATTCTAAATGAACCCTAAGAACAAATGCTTTAGTTTAAATTAAATACCTAATTCTGGCAGTGGGTGTGTGGGATTGTAGCTTGGGGGGGGCAGTGGGTAAAACTGGGAATAATAAGTTGTTGGACATGAACTGTGACGGCCTATTATTATTTTTAATTGAATACAGCCAACAGAGACGTGCTGCCGTATTGACATGAGCCATAATTTCAAAACATAATTACAACATATTTTGTGAAGTCACTGCAGTCACATTTGTAACTCTCTTTTCACATTTCTAATTGGGTCGTACTCTTCATAAGTTTTTTTTCTCACCGCTGGAAAGTGGAAGTGCAGACTGTGGACTAATGAAACAGTAAAAAAGTCCTTAATGTGATGATCAGCTTCATGAGAGTCATGCACGGACTTGACCTACTTGTCATGAGCAATGTCAGAGACTGTATATAAAAGAAGGAGGTAGCCACGGTGGCATCACCCTCTGGTTTAAACGTGTTATGATCAGCAACATCCTGGATTTCTTAGAGCTAGAAGTGACTATATCAGCCAAGTGTAGCAAGCTTGGCTGGGTTAGCACAATTAGCTTTATAGTGCTCCATATAACTTGCAGAAACGCAGCCAGGAGGTCCAGTTTAGTGATTCATATTAGGTGGTGGGGGGATGTCTAGCTGAAGACACCAGCTATAGCTATCTGTATCAGGAGTTACCTGCCAGTCAAGACAGCCACACCTCTGTGAATTCTAACTTTACAACTGGATTGGTTATATACTGTATGTATTAGTGTATTTTTAAATGAGCCTCTAGTGGCCATTTCAGGAAATGTAGTTTTGGATACTGTTGTGTTCGCCCAGAAGTTGCCATTTGAACATTATAAGTGACAAGAACAACGTTGAAATTACCCCAGATTTATCAGTTTGCCTTAATGAAAACAGACCCTGGAGACTCTTTGAACAACGTTGGAACCATTAGAGGCCTAAAAATACTTCAGTGAGTGGACATATCGGAGACCTTTTTCCACTGAGTCAATAAATTGACATTTAGAAAGTTGTGGGTGAGAGTTCTGATGCAGACTAAGTACAAGCTGCTGTTGCGTGAACTAAGAAGTCCTTTCAGTCCCACAGTATAAGGAGATGTTTAGTGTTCACTGTTTTGTGTCAGCATGAACTTTTGAAGTTCAGCATGCGTGATGATGGATTGCCAATGCCGGTTGGTCTCTTATTTCCTTACACATGGTGCAAAGCACACAGGCAGTCTTAACCACTTCATTAACTTTTAATTTCCCATTTGAGTAAGTCAGAAAATAGAATGTAATAACTTTTGTCTGATGTTTGTTGACTGCCACGAAGAAAAAAACTAGATCACAGCAGCCTCTGTGCAATAATCCTCATTAGAGCAAATATACAGAGACAATATTGGCAATTTGGTACTTTATGTTGGGGTGCATTCTTTAATTTATAACTTTTCATACACTACTTAATTCTTTGGCATACATTATCCTGTTACAGTGGTTTCGCTGCTGTTTTCGAGACTTCAGTACCAGCACCAGATTGGTTGTCAACAGACCTAAAAAGTGCTCATATTGCAGCTCTGAAAACTCATTTCTCAACTCACCCCTCACCTATCCTCCCTCTCGTTTTCTTTCTCTATCTAGAGCTAATAGATGGGACCCCCACCTTGAAAATCAACCATGGCTCGGGCACAGTGGTGCTACAGTTGCCAGGCAACGTGAACGTGGCAGACAGGCGGTGGCATCGGCTGGATGTCCGCAGCAACAGCAAGGTGGGTCGCTCTCTCCATTTAACAGCAGCCATCATCTATTTAGCAAATAAGTTCAAATAAATTCACATCGCACTGAAAAAATATATTTTTTATCCAGTTTTAATGAGATTGTTTTGGATTTTTTACTTTTAAAGGCACATCTAATATTTTCATGTATTCAAAACACATGAATTTGTAAACATGGATTTTTCTGTCTTGTATATAATTTGTTCTTACCTTTACCATACATTACATTCACCTCATGCAGTCACGTATAAATGTCACTGTCTTTGCATTAGGGAATATGATGCAGTAAGTAAGCTGCTCCTTTAGTTGTGCAGATAACAAGTCTAATGATAACAAGTTCATTTATTTAGGCAACATTAGCACCAGAGTGATTCCGGGTCTTTGGCCCGCGTGCTGTGATGAATCAACCCAATGTAGGTTGAAATATACTGGCTGCTTTTCTTTGTATATACTTATAAATGCATGCAGTGTGTTATTAATCTTGGATAAAAGTACAGTAGTGCGGTCATTTTTTAAAACTTACCACAAGATAGTTAGCAGTTTTATATGAACACCCTGCTTGTCTGCTCACAAAATGTGTGATGCACCTATTTGAATTTACCCCAAACATCAGATAAAAGCCCAGAATAGTCCTCAAATATTCCTTCAAAATTTCCTTGTATTTAGAAGATTCAAATTGGCAATTTCTTGGGAATACTTGTGAATTTGTTAACATATAAATGCAGATGAAAAGTGCCATTCAAGTTGGAACTATTATTAATTGTTTGACAGTGCAAAATTAAGACTACATGGCCAGCAGGAAGGGGAGGGTCCAGCTATGAGAAGATGTCTGATTGTGCCAGAGTCTATAAGAAGGTGACTCTCTGGCTCACCTGAATAGTAACCTCAGTAAACACTTATACATTTATGGTCTCATTTGCTAGTTTAGTTTTATTTTATAGAGCATTAGTGCTCATTGGCTAAATTATGCCCCCATTTAAAATAAAATGCATAACAAAAGAGCATCCCCATATCTCATCAAGAGGGAGAGACCAAAAATATTGACACTGAAGCTCTAACATGGGAGTTCACTCTGTTTTATAGGCCATGTCTCTTTTTTATTTACAGTCTTTGTGCCAAAAAATTAACAGCATGTCAAACTTTTGAACTGAATGTTCTTTCTGGTATATTTGATAAAGCTGCTGATTTGCATGTATGATGTCAGAGATGAGGTTATATATTTAGTATATGTCCTAGACTTTAAGCATCGCCCATTCGGCTCCACGCAAACCTTTTTAATATAGTTATTTTCCAGGAATCTAAATGGGGAAGACGTCGGTGATTAAGTATTATAAAACTGTCTGCAGTGTAGAGTACAAAGGAGGATAATTGCAGACAGATGATTGCAGTAGCCCTCTTGCAACATTTTCTGCCCCAAATAATTGCAAGTTAATTGAATTAGTGTGAAATTGGACTAAATCTTTATGTCGTTAAGATTATTCCGCATATTATTCCCCTATCGTATATCAATGACAGTTCCTGCTTCTATTTTTAGAGGCTGTGACATAATCCAGCATGAAAGCTCCGAGCTCCAGTGTCACTGTAGGCTTTGGGCACCTAAAAGCAGCTGGACTGGCTGCATCTCAGCATTCTTTCATCCCAACATCCCACTTCAGTACCACTTTAGAGCACTTCAGTAAAAGCACAGGACTGAGTCACATTTTTTTACACACACTGCCAGTGTGAAGCCTTTTCATATTCAGCTCCATCAGAGGCCTCTCAAAAACCTTAAATTGAATAATTACACTTATGTCACCCTTAATTTATAAATGGCTTAATTTAGCTCGTTACTCAAAGACCTGCAATGTTCCCCAGACCGCCCTTCAAAAACACTTGTTACGCTGCCTTGAGTTCAGGTTAATATTATAAGAAAGGACACGCCGTCAGAGAGCGTTCACTCTCGCTACTCACTAGTGTGACTAAAATTTGTCTCATTTATGGCTTTTGCCAAACTATTCAATTCGGTACCTCACTGGCACAGAAAACACCAATTTTGTTCCCTGGGTTTTTTTATTTCTTTTGAATGAAAGGAAAACAGCTTCAGGGTTAGCTTCCCATCACTACACCTACAAACACAGGGAAATTTGTTCAATATTGAGAATGAGAGCAGCCAAATGAAAGCATGCAGTGAGACTTTCGGGTAATGCGATAGCATTATTCGGAATCGCGTGAACACTAGAATGCATTCAGACTTTTGTTATTACAGCGAGGATTATTCTGCACCACAATGGTTTTACTCTAAATCACATGTGAATCTATTCATTTGTCCTGAATAGTCAGCTGCGGCTTATCCAACCTGGTTGTGTGACAGCATGAGATCCAAAGCAGGAAGGACAGTGCTGTTGTTGGGAGATTTGCTCTGTGATTCAGCAGCCAAGAACCAAGAGCAGTGTTTTTGTTTCTTTGTTTTGTTTTTTTCAAATTAAGTAACATTTGTGAAAATGATAAATGCAAAGAACCATTGTCTCGTTGTCCTTCATTAGGAATCACATTGATAAATAAGTAAAAACCATGATCTGCTAACAGGAACATGACTTGATTAAACTAAAATAAATTATTTAGATAAAATGGGCAGCGTTAGCTGTTGATACAGAGTTTGTATTAATGTTTAATCATGCTTACTTTATTGCTGCATGTAAATCCTGTTTAAAAATGAAATTATTATTATTATTATTATTATTATTATTATTGATGATGTAAATTTGAGTAAAAATGTGCCAAAATCATACTAATATGAATGATGTAGGCATCATATTTGGCATCTGTTTTCACACAGAGGTGATATCAGTAGGCGTAGAAACAAAACAACACATAAATGCTGTTTTATATAGCCTGGTGTGTTTGTTAATCATCTGTAATGAGTGTTATCCAAATCACAGAGTATTCTTCTTATAACTTTCAATATCTGACAGAAAATAGAAATACTCCTGTTTGGTATTACCGAGCATAATGACATTTTTTCTGTGTGTTCCTGACGTATGTCTGAAAGCTTTTATCGTGGATGTGTGAAAAGTACGTTAAAGGTGTTGTGTTTTAGCACGCTGATGACTGAAACTGTGCTGGCACATACAGGCTGTTTATCCAGCCGAGTAATTATAATGATTTCAGCGCCAACTTTTTTGGAAGGTTAAGGCAATGGACCAGATTTCCCAAAAAATTATTTTCAGCCCTCTTAAATGCTTAATTCTTTTTTTCCTGTGATGTGAGCCATCGGGTAGTGTGTGTGTTTGGGTTAAAACTTTACTAATTACTACCGTAAGGAGCCATGTTTACTGAGAGGTAAACAGCAGATGGAATAAAGACTCTAGTTAACTGGAATAAGCTGCTGTGGCTTCTGCTTAATCGCATTCTTGTTAAGGCAAGTCCACATGTTTAAGTTGTCATGCAGCAGAGCAGTGCAGCATGCACTAATGAAAGAAATGTGAGTCAGATGCCGTTCTCATCATGGCGATAATGCTAAAAGACCACTCGTCGGCAGCAGAAAGTACACTCGTTACAGTTCAGAGAAATGACTTATTTGTGATTTATTGAAGCATTATTTGAGTACAACATGCCCTGGTTTGTTTTCTCTGCAGGAAGTACGTTTCACCCTGGATCGATGTTCAGGGGCAGCAGTGAAGGAACTGGTGGGTAGCTGGTTGACCTCTCAAGACCACTCTTCCTGTGAAGTGATGGGTGTTACGCCTAACACCGACAGGTAAAAAGAAGCACCTGAACAGATGCGTGCACACCACGGACTTTCTCACTGGCTCAGACTTGGTTTGCTTTTAATTTGGCCCATGTGTTTGCAGGCTCCCATTTTTCAACAAGACTGCAAAAAAGAAAAAGTGTAGCCTTTAAAGTTCGATTCTGCTGCTTTCACGGTGCTTTGATTCTACTACTGAATGCTTGGTTGGTTGTTATGGAGTGCTGGGTGACCATCTCCACTGAAGAAAAAGCTAAATTGTAAATATTTGCAGTTTCTTTAAAACAAAACATGTCTTGTCACCTTGGATGGTGAAAGTTAGAGCTGCGTCGGTCATTTATTTTGAAATGAAAACTAAATATTATGCTGTAAAATGAACGTATAGCCGGACGAGACTGTATGCTCTCTCATTGCTATAAAACCTCAGAATTATTTTTGGAAAAGTAACAACGACTTTAACCCAAAAAGAAATTTCACACCAGATTTAATAGAAACTGTTTGTGTTGTGTTTGATGAGTTCATATAGAGAACATGTGGTTAAAAAAACAAAAGCATATTTGTGTTATGATGAAAAGTATGAAAGTCTAACTAGTAAGTTTTATTGTAACTGTAAAAATGACGGCATAATTATTCGAAACTATATTTGGCTCAGTGTCACTAAATGCTGCACACATATACAACATTTACATTTAAGAAAATGCTAACATGAAAAAGACAGATTAGTGCTTTTGGGCATGAAAGCAGACATATAACATCCCATTGTTTATATGGCCAAAACATTTAAGGAACTGCAAATGTAAAGAAATGTCCAAAGTTTTGCAGCCCCATAGACCATCGAAGTATGTTATTAAAAACTAATTTTACTGTTTGGCTGTAAATGTAGTGCTCTTATCAGCGTTCTATGTTTAACAAGTGATTGTCGCCATTCCCCTGCATCTGCCTGGTGTTTAGACGGGCTACAGCTAAACACAACATGAAGTTTTGCAAAGTCATTAACTTAGATGTAAAATTCTCTTGCTGCTGAACGACGAACGTCTATCCTCTGAGATTCTTCCACAGACTGTGGTGGTGTTGTCGTTTTAGAGCAGAAACGTCTCTTTCATAAAGAAACAGAAGAAGAAAAGGAGGAGGCATCCAGAAAAGTGAAAAGAAGATTTACGCCACATTTTAATTAGGTGACTTAGCAGAATGAACCAGCAGATTTTGTTTGCTGATAACATGTTCGATTTCCTATTTTGAACTGCAAACGTCTGATTAAAATAAGACTGTTAAGTGCTAAAGCAGCAGGTTCAAAACTCTTTCTCATTGCAGTCTTATATTTTTCTGTTTTATCCTTTTCCTTTTATTTTCTTGCTTTTTGAATGCTTCTGTCCCGCTGTGTGTTTTAGACACCTGAACATGAGTCAGGTGCTTCAGCTCGGCGGTGTGAACGAGGACATCCCATACATCTACCCCCAGCTTCAGCACAAACACTTCACCGGCTGCGTCCGTAACCTCATCGTGGACAGCAAGGTAACACACTTTATAATACAATGGTACGCATGCACACCCATACATAACCACACAACCATTAGCACACCAGTATGCAAGCAAAGTTAAACTCACACCTGCATTCCAGCTGATAAATGGATTAATAACAGGCTTCGACATTCACAGTCCCCTTGTGCCATGTGAGAGATGGGTTTTTTATGCTTTTAACTGTAACCTCAAAGAAATTTCAAATGTTACACACATGCACTTTAAGAGTGAAATGGAATATGAACCTTTCCCCTCCTGCCCAGTCTGACATCAAATCGAGACTTTCAAGTAACCAGCTCTGCCGGAGTTAAAAAGTCAAGGACTCTGTACTCAGCCATGACAATCTGAGCCCAGCCCCAACAAAATCCAAATCATTTCTGTATGAACACAGGCTTCTCTTATGATAGCCTCGTGTGAACCCGCAGTCTTCTGAAGCCTGAAATTTTGGTTAAAATTGCACTTTTTGCTACAATTTTTGGTTATGAATCAAATAAAGCTGTGACTGCTAAATTTTGCCCCTGTCCATCTAAAACTGCTGAGCCTCGGCTGCTTTAACTGGTATTTAGACATAAATGTCAGGCTTTTCAGACTGGATTGCCAAAGATTGTGTGAGATGTGGGTTCCCTGATAATCAAAACTCACATGGCAGAAAATTAGAAATTAAATGGGTCTGCTTGGAAGATGTTTGACTTTCTGCTCCAAATAGGTTATGTGTTACCTATTACACTTTTTTAAATTACCTTTGTTACTCTCTGCTTGTGATAATGTCACATTCTCACTCTGCATCTGTTCAATAGTGGCATTTATGATCTAGACTTCATTTAAACTGTCCTCCACAGTTAGATGTGTTTTCAATCTAGTGGAAAAGTGTAATCAGAATTTTGGGCAATATTGTCTTAATATCTGAAGGTAACGGGGGACATAGGATACTTGGGTAGGGTGGTGCAGACAAGGAGCTCTTTTGGACTGTGGAGTGTCTCTCACTTGTGCAACTGTTGGGCTGTGCTAGTCCATCTCTACCATGGCATGTCTTCAGGTGCTGAAGGGTATGAAGGGTGCCCCAGGATGTAGATGGCTTGTTTGCCTTGGGACGCCTGTGTGGTAGTCACAGGGTGAGCAACTAAACGCTTAACACCAACCGACATCTTAGTTGCGCCCAAGCACAACTAGAAGCATCTGTTAATAACCACCACAGTTAAACATTCTCTGTATAGATTTTGTTGGTAGCAGACCTCCTTTCATCATCTTTCCTGGAGATGAAGCTAACTTGGATTGAGTTTGGGGTTAATGGGAGGTAAAGCTGTAAAGAAAAGGTGTGCATAAAAGATTGACATAGGCAACTTGTTGTCTCACATTGGTTTCTGGGTTATGCAATAATGTGAGATGTTACCATATTTAGATAATATGGTAGCTATGGTAGCTAGCTAATGTAGCTAGTGCGGTTAGCAAACTGCATCACACAGACAGATACCTGCTAATTAACAAAGGGCCAAACTGAAGCCATGCTATTTGTCAGATAGCTCTCAGTCAGTTCAGTGACTCCATTAAGGAGAATAATAATAAAAATAATAATAATAATAATAATAATAATAATAATAATAATAAGTGATCCCTAAATCAGCCATTCACCTATAGCAGCCAAGGAGGCAGCCTCAAGTAGCCATTAGGGCAACTTTGCAGTTGTGGCACTTTGGCGTGTGTGTCAGATGTTACCGTTCGGACAAAAGAAAAGACTCACTTTAAAAACAAGGGAAAATAGTAATTTATTTATCCCAATTATCCTTTTCATCTTTTTTCATGATTGCTGGAAGCCAACAGTGTTTTTAAAATCAAATAAAAACCCAGTTCTGTTTTGACTGCATGTTGCAATCTGCTGCAGTTACTAATTCAAATTAAGTGAGAGAAGTGAACAACGGGTAGTAGCATATTTTTGCTGGACCATTTCAGGGAAGTTATTCAAATGTTGGAGTGGAACATTTTGACTAAATGCACACTTTTATTAAAAAAAAAAAAAAATCACAGGAAATTTATGTGGACAGGCCCGATATGCTTTTAAATGCAGATGAGCAAAATAGTTTTTCTCCTGCTGATTCCACTTCCATCGCAATATGCCAGCACTGCGTATGATGGATTTCTTTCTTAGATTTAATGCACATAAGCCCCACATAATGGACGTGGAGGAGATCATATTTCTAGGTATAAAATGGAGATTGGTTTGTACAGTTTAAGATTATATTCTAAATAATTTATGAAATTATATTTCACTAGTCATAACAGAGTATATTATATGGCTCAGTGTTGAGAGAATTACTGTGAGACTGCTGTTCATCATTGTCTGGATTATGGTCACTCTCCAATGTGTGTGTGTGTGTGTGTGTGTGTGTGTGTGTGTGTGTGTGTGTGTGAAAAGTAGTGGGGACAGGGAAAACACTGAAAGCTGGCTCAGAGTGGATTATTTGTGGCTTGCCTTCAGCCGGGTACACATGAGCATTTAATGCGCTAGGACCGCTGAGTTAATTGATTAGCCCGACCAGCCAACCAATAAAAACAGTCAATAATGTGAGCCTAATATCATGAGCCAACTACTACACAACCTCTCTGTCACTTTAGTCCAATACGTGTTCCGTTTAATGAGGTCAGTGTCAGCACAAACGGGTTCATTACAGGCATATGTCGCTCTCTCGGTATCCTGCAGACACATCCTCTGTTTCCAGCATTAAATAGCAGTTGGTTGTTTGCTAAAAAACACAGTCATGATGCAGAAAGTTTTAAACACATAAAACTGTGGAACTGACAAGTTTCCATCATTTAGTGTGTGTGTGTGTGTGTTTCCTTCTTTTTTTCTGGTGGTCCACTCATGTTCTAAGGACTCCTCTTCAGTCCACTAATAAGGCATTTCTGTGTATGCAGGTGTGTCTGTGTGTTGCTAAGTAATAACCCAGGTGTTTTGTGGGAAAGAGCAGTTATTATTCTGCATACTTATGTTTAAATGAAAAACAACCTTGGCCAGTCAATTCAAACATGCTTTCGTTCAGCACTCCGGTTAGGTGTGAGGGGCCACAAGGCCTCTAGGGGTGGCTTTTAGAACTGTTGTCTCTATAAACACAATTTATTTGTACCCATTCAGTAGACAATTTGAAAGCTCTGTTAAGATGTTGAATCTCAAGAGCGGCGATATTAAAGGATATAAGTCTGTCTTTCTGCAGCGCTGAAGGCTTGGAGTTAGTGTGGTTTACCTTAGCCAGGGATGTAGCAGGAGGCTGCACAAACACTGTGTACTAATGAGAGGAATCTGCATGATGTGTGTGGGCGGACATGAGTATAATAAATCCCCAAAAGCATGCAACAGTAGGCGTGCTGATGATTAATAATGTTGATGGACATGTTCCGGCATTGTATGATTTTTATTTTTTTCCTTTTCCTCTGGTGTTGTTGTTCCTTTCCTCGCAAAATGTTCCAGTGTGTCATGTTTGTTGCTATAGCAACATCATCTGTTTCTGCATGGGTGTGAGTGCCTGTCGACGAGGTAAAAAGGTAGCTGATGTTGATATGTCCGCCTCACCGGCAGTACGGGTGGGAATCACAGACTAGCTCACTGCCGTGGCGCGATGTGAACAAAAGCAACCTTATCATGACTTTTCGTTTTTATGTACGAATGCAAAACTAACAACACAAAGCAGGGATTAAGAAAAACAGCCCAAAGACAGTAAACGCGATCGCCCCAGTGAAATGAAGGCTACAGCGCTACAGGCCTGACTGCTCACCACTGCCTTTGTTACCTATTGAAATTTGGTGTCTTAGTAGCTTTAACATCACTTGTGTTAGCTCAGTGTTAGCATACTGTCTGCGCAGATGCTTACAAAGAGCTGATGTTGTGTTAGCAGCATATTATTGTTTCCATCTTGGATGCAGTTGCATTTCACCATTGTGCTCTTGCCCATTCATTAAATAAAAATAAAAGTAATGTCTGTACCTCAAAGCTGTAAGATCACTTCACAATTTTCCTCTTTATCAACTCGCTATAAAGCTAATTGCTCATACAGAAAACCAGAGCTGCATGTTTGAATCTCTGTACACAGGAGGAGTGAAGACACCAAAAAGGTTTTTTAATGTCTCTCTTCCAGCGTGAAGCAAAAGTAGTGTATGAATATGTGTACAATGTCTACAATAGTGTATGCCAAAAGAAAGTCGTTGTCCATGTCCCGGTGCTCTGCAGATAAATCCATTGTCTTTCTCAAAGACTAACCATTGGGGTTAGGGTTATTAAAAGTTTCTAAACAGCCATTGTTGTTCAAAATCAGGTCATACATGTAGAGAATCTTGTTCAGTCTCCACTCCAGTTTAAGAAACAAATATAAGTGAAGCACCAGCATCAGGGACAATAGACTAATTGTCCTTTATAAGTTATTTATTTAGAGAAATTAATAATGTGTTTACAGAAATAACTCTTTATTCCAAAAACACCAGCCTGTAACCTGGAATTGGCTAATCATCTTACCTGCCTATATGTATGTTAGCTACAGCCTGCATGTTTGTCTTCTGCTGCTTCTTCACACGGTAATGTGCGCACAGGTTTAGTTCATATGTATAAAACTCTCAGATCACATTGCTAACAGATACAGTGTTACTGAAAGTAAGGAGCTTCTTATGACACCAAACTAGTAGAGAAATTTGGGGAGGTAGAAAAAACTATTCAGAAGCTGCTGAGTTTTTCCACAGAATCTACAAGGCCGCTGAACAAAGCAAACATGGTTCATTCTCATGTCATGAACATTTTTTATGATAGTTTTAGTATGAAAATCTACCAGTACAAAGATAAAAATTTATAAGTTTTTTGGCTTGAAAAACGTGTGAAAAAATTCTCATTGCAGTTTCCATTGACTAAATTCACACTGCATACCATGTTGTCTTAATTAACACTAGTGAAGTGTGATGCATGGTTACATGTAACCTGAACAGGAAAAGGTGACTGAATGAAATGAATAAATGAGACTGGAGTAAACCCGGTGGTAATAGTGAGGTTGTGTCCAGGTAAAAAGACAGGAAATGATTTCCTTTTAATATGCTTCTATTCTGGAGCTACCTCTCTGCCTCTCTTACCCCTGCTGTCACTCACCTTTGTCCGTTTTCCACTTTCTCCATCCTCGTCTTATCATTATTCTGCTTTCCTTTCTCCCTTCAGCTCTCAGAGTAGCATTACAGCTTTAAGGTTTTCTGTGCTTTTGACATATCTGTCACTACATTGTTAAGTAGGGAGGTGTGCAGTTACAGCACACTGACTAATAGCTTTTTGAGTGCTACTAGCTATGATTCGAAACTTGATTTACAGAGTTTCTCAGCAAAAAGTTTACCTCATAACAGAAGTTACAGAACACTGTGGACAAATGATGTTTTCTCATTTCACCAGAATATATATTCAGCAAAAAAAGTTCTGTGTGTTTTTAGGAAATCATAGTCTAGATGTTGCCTTGTATTGCATAGCATTTTGCTTTTGGCAGGCATGGACACTGGGAGCAATTTAAAGAAGCTAAAATACCTTCTTTCAGACAAGTGAGGGAGTGAAATAAAACCAACAACTACATGTGGATGGCAAACTGATGAAAAATAAAGAATTTTTAACGATATTAAACGACACTTAGGGTGGACCATACTGCATCGCCTTACCACATGTTGTAAATTTGAATTCACTATTACTTATAAAGACTCATTTCATGCTGTTTAGGTGACATTATGCTTGACCTCTGCGTGTCATTCTCAGTCATCTTCATTATCACTTCCTCCAAGATGTGACTGAAGTGCTGCAAGGTTCAGACATTTTGGGTGAAACTTCACTCTTTGCAGTGAACATTACAGCTGCATGCTTTTTCGTTTAGAATTTATTTTCACTTTGTGTGGGTTGAGACATTTTTATACCCAACACCTGAAATTAATCGTGGCAAATATGGCATCCTGCTGCGTCTCTTTGTGGGGGTGTGACACTGTTCTCAGCTCAAGCCACAATTTGTTATTCATGCAGAAGCAGCTGTATTTTTGAGTTCAGCTCATGTATCAGCCAGTGCTGTGCTCAGAGACGCACGCATGCACACATACTGGAGTGACACCGATGCTCAGTCGAATCAATCGCAGACACGCCAATATGATCAACATGATCAGCTCAACCCCAGAAAATTGTGGAGCTGTAGCATTTAAAGGTCAACAACCAATAAGAGCCCTCTTTGCTGGAGGTCAGAACCAATCAGCAGCTCCCTGATGGCATGATTCATTTCACTTTACAATCTTTCACATTCCTGCATCCTCTCTGTGGCACAAACACAACTCATAAAGTTTGGTCCTGGCAGGGAGGTGACTGAACATATTAATGGATTTTATGACATCCGATTGTAGGTGTTCAGGGTTCCTCTGTCCTTTCAGCTCTTCCTGTAGGTGGTCATGCTGTTTCTCTGGTCAAGAGTTTGGTTTCATCAGTGTGATGATGAGAGACTCTGAGAGACAGAGAGATGACAATTTAAAGAAAGAGAAGGCCTGAGTTTATGCCTTTCAGTATAATTTAGAGTTTTCTTCCCCAATCGATTCATTTTCATTCTCTTTGACTTTACTTAACTCTTTCGAATGTTCCGACTCTCCCTCTGGCTGCTGACCCCCTTATACGTCTGTCCCGTGCCTTCCCTAATCCCCTTTTCTCTGCTGTCACTTTGCCTTTTTGCCTCCTCTATGTAAGCTACTTACTTCTTGGCACCTCTCCCTATTGCCGTCCTCGCATCTCAACTTTTCCACTTTTTCTTCCCTCCTATTTCCACCTCCTTTTCCTTCTTGCTTTCTTGTTGTTTTTCTTTGTTTATATTTTTCCAATTTCACTTCATATCCAGTGTCTCCTTTCTTCAACTTTACCTTTCTCCTCATCTTCTCTAAATTTACTAATCCTTCCATCTCCTCCCCTGTATCTCTTCCATTCAGCTGTATGATTTGGGCTCCCCGGCCGACTCGCAGTCCAGCTCTCCAGGCTGCCTGACCACAGATAGCAGCTGTGTCAACATGGGCTATCCATCCTGTGGCCACCGGGGTCGCTGTCACGGTGAGTGGGGCTCCTTCAGCTGCCAGTGTATACCCGGATACACAGGACACCAGTGTGAAGAAGGTATGCCAATTTTTTTATTATTTTTGTTTTACATTATGCAATAAAATTTTGTTCTTGACTGTAATATTAAAAAGAAAAGAAAATCATCCATGTGGCCTCAAAGGTCATTTACTCCTTGTTGACTATGTCAGATTACAGTATGTGAAACGAACACATATTTGGTCATTGTCGGACAAGGAGTTTGTGCTATCACAGAATTGTTCTAAATGCTAAAATGCACATGTCCTTCCCAGCTTATCACTTCAGCTGTGTCACATGTTACAGGCTGTTTCCTCCAACAGCTTCAAGGGATCCTGAGCAGCTTTATTTTCAGTGTAATGTTTTGGTCTTCAAGGCTATAGTAAACGTGGCTGTCAGAAAATTTACGGTGAACATTCCCATAAATATTGTTGACGAGAACCCCCCGTTTTGTTACCGGGTAACCTAGACTGTAAAACAGAATAAAGGCTGTGTGGCTCCAAGGCCACAACAACTATGGCAACAGACACAGCAGCTGAGGGAGAACCAAAGCATTTAATAAATTAGCTGAGGATGCAACTACAAACATGGAGCGCTTCAGTTAAGCTGTTTTCACACAAGCAGCTATCCAGGGGAGCTGGATATGTGAACAAATACGTCCAGCCTAGACGTTTTCTGATCTTTAACCTGCCAATTCCCGTATACAAAGTTTGTGTTAATGTAAGTTTGTGCCTGTGCGTGTGCTGTGCAATTAGCACTAACAAGTGGGCATGATGTGTGGCACCTACCACATGCTGTATCCTGGCAGCTCCACGACACATCACATTTCTAGATGTCTGAACACATGTGAAAGCGGACTATTTCCTGCTGCGTGTTGCATGTGTGAAAGCGCAACTGTGGAAAATAACCCAACTTTATTCTCCCGGAAATGCCAGAAGTTAATGTTTTAAAATAGTGGCATTCAGTTCATTTTAGTTTTATGTGCATAGCACCAAATCACAACAGTCTCCTGAAGATACTTTATATTGTAAGGTAAAGGGCCTAAAATAGCAAAAAGAGACTCCAGCTATCAAGTGACCCCCTTTTAGCAAGCATTTGAGACAGTGGGAAGGAACAACTCTATTTAACAGGGACATAAGACCAGCTGAGAAACATAGTCTCTCTCCAACATGTCCTGCGGGTCTCTTTAAGTTTGACTCGCCTGAAACACATCTGTAATCCAAGAGGCATCCTGGGGAGATCCTCATATCACCTCCTGAATGACTGAGCTCTTGACCGTAATTTTACGGTTGAACCCAGACACCTATCAGAATGAGGTTATGTCTGCTCCCTTGTATGTTGTTCTTATTCTTTCAGTCACTCCCAGCAGCCCGTGGCTTTAGGTGAGGGTCAGAAAGCAAGTCAACAAGTAAATCGACAGCTTTAGCTTCACGCTCAGCTTTCTCTTCACCGCAATGAACAGCGTGCCAATGCATCTGTTAATCACCTGCTCTGCTTTACTCCACTCTCACTTGTGAGCAAGTCCCTGATATACTTGAACTCCTCCACTTAATGCGTCAACTAATCCTTAACCTGAAGTAGGCAATTAACCCTTTTCTGTCGGAGAACCAAAGCCTCACACGTGTAGTTGCTGATTCTCAGTCCAACTACACTCAGCACAGCAAATGGTCCCAGGCTGAGCTGGAGGTCACTACTGAATAAACCCAGCAGGGTCACAACATCTGCAAAAAGTAGAGACGAGATCCTGAGACTACCAGACCTGCTTTCACTCATTGGCAGCATCTATGAATTCTTCCATAAAAATTAGGATGAGCTGCCTTGACTTTTAGGGTTTAAAGTAAACAAAATGAATAATGGAGTGTAAGAAGCTTTGTGAAGCGACATCCTGGACATCGCCAACTAGCCATGACAATGCTCCAAGTGTATCACAGATATATAAATGCAGGCAAGGATGAGTCAAGAAGACACTGACGGCACTCCATCAGTTTCCAATCTCAGAAGTACACTGCAGTGTAATTTTTGTTTTACTCACCAAGCAACCTACCCTGCCCCTTGGCAGTGTTCCTTATGGCCTAAAGAAGATGGCTTCTTCTGAGCCTCTCTGTGCTGGCCGTGTGGTTGTGGAGACAATTGGCTTATTGCAGACTTTTATTGGACTGAGATTGGCTCTTTAATGGCTCTGGTCCTACGTGGCCTCTCGCACACATCCTTGGAGTTGAGGAGGACACCTCAAGTCATGCTTTCTGCTGATCGCAGCACACTAGTCCAGGCTTTACGGTCTTGTTTGGTTTCTGCCTCCTATTTCACAGTGAGACTCAGACGCGACTCGAATGTAGAATCTGAAATCGTAACAGGTCAAGATTTGGTGTGCAGTCTGTACAAATGGTTCTCTTTTCCTCTTATGTCTTATATGACAAATAGCCCCCAGTCCTTAACAGATTAAACCATCTGTGTTTAACATGCAGCCCAGTTCCAATTTACCCTCTGGATTGCTTTGCAAACTAAGAAAATTACAAGGAAGTCTCTTTTTTTTTTTTGGAATAAAACTGCAATGCGATGCAGTATTAACCGAACTGAACAAATGACAGTGAGTCACTCTCATCTTGTAAAACAAAAACTTGCAAAATTCACTATTTATTTTTTCACTCTTTAATTTAAATATTTGCCCTTTACCCTGTTGGAGTCTACATGGAAAAGAAAAAAGAGGAAAGGAAAACAAATACCCACACTTCTACTTCAAAGTATTTTGTGTATTTGACAAGCCATCTATGAATAACGTGAGACTGTTGGTGTAAAATTGATGGTGTTGTTATGTTTTTATATAAACAGCCTGTGGCCTTGAGAGGCAAAGTAAAATTTGAGATGGAGTTTTGGGAGTTTCAAGAGGACATGGCTGATCAGCTGCATATTCCATGCCTAGAAGAAAACCCCCCTAAAAATTGATTTGACATTGCCTTCAAGTGAGATCTCATGAACCACTCGACTTTGTCAAAGTTACAAGGGAAGGAGACAAAGAAAAGGAAGAGGTGTGAAAGCAATAGAAGAAAATTTCACTTGCGTACGCCGTGAGATGGAAGAATGGCTTTGAGAGTTTTAGGTGTGCTTGGTTTATTCTGAGAGGCATGCACAAAATCCACTTCTGTGAAAACGTCAAACTCTTAGACAGAAGAACCCAAGCTAGACCAAACATGCATATTCTGTCTTGTGCATTTAACATATTCTTTCTGTCCCCAGAACCAGACTTTTTAAAACCAATTTAACTGAAGTGACTTGTGGTGTCTTCACTGTGGAGGAAAGCAGCATCCAAACTGTTTAAGAATTATGTTTTGCACTTGAAATCCTGTTTAGCACTATGTGGCTGACCACTCTGTGTGGTTATGTGTTTGTATCCACCAACACCAGAGGTCCCAGAGTACTCCTTTGATGGCCACAGTCACGTGCGTTACCAGTTGGCGTCCCCGCTGCCTGCCCGGAGGACATGGATCCAAGTCCTGGTTCGAACCCGTAAACACAGCAGTGTCCTTTTCAGTCTGATCTCAAAGGAGCAAAGTGAATACTTACGACTGGAGGTGAGTGCAGGAAGATGGAGTCATCACTTTTCCTCACTTTCAGAATTTTTCGTAGCAGGTTGTGAGTTGGGTTTGGCTTTGTTGTGTGGAAAGCAATTTTATTTTACATTCTCACTTCATGTACAGTTTCAGATTCTGCTCTACTCTTTATCCTGTAGCAACTGCAGGCGTTTTCTTTATCCACCCACTGCTCTTATAATATGCACTTTCTCTTGCTATAATGATACCTATGCAACAGACACTTTTTGAAAAGAGGTAAAAGCACCAAAAGTAACAGTTAACATAATTTGTTTCTGTAGCCATGTGTGAATTCACAGTGAACCGATATTTTATTAGCAGGTCTCTTGTCCACTGAAAGTAGTGAGTACTCGTTTAATATGTTTTTAGCGTTTTTGAACATTCCCAGTGAAATGTCTGTGAAGGTTCTCCAGGTCATCCATGTCATCGTAGTCTAAAGAGCTTGGAAAGAAAAGCGTCTGGACTTCTTTAAGTTTCTTGAAGATGTTTCATCTCTCATCCAAGAAGCTTCTTCAGTTCTAAGAGCAATTTGTGGAGAGTCATGACCAAAAAAAACTTTGAAAGAGGAGTGAAAGAAGCCATCTATGTCCACTGTGAACGACCATCTTTGAACAGAGGCGGTGGCTTACAATCCAGTTTCCTTCCCAGATGCCTTAACGCTCACTCACAACCTGGGCCATTTGACCTCAGTAAATCACATGATAGGGGGCTAGGTTTCACAGTGGGTTCACCCGAAACCTTGGCTGATTGTGACCCACACCCGTTTTCACACCTTGGCTCATGTGATTAGGTAGAGGAACAATAGGAGGTCCATGACCCTCTTGGAGACCCTCCCATAGGGCTTAAAATCTGGGCCTCTCCACCAATTGCTCTTAGAACTGAAGAAGCTTCTTAGATGAGAAGTGAAACGTCTTTAAGAAACTTAAAGAAGTACAGACGCTTTTCTCTCCAAGCTCCTTAGATGCCCAGTGAAGTTTGGTAGAACAATGAATCTATTTGCATTTTATACAAAGCTGTCACCTGAGTTTGTACACTGTAGGGACAACTCGCGTAGAATCAGACTAAATATTTAAATAGACATTTATGTTCATTTTTCATGATGACTTGTGTGAATTCAAGATCTAATGAGCCAGACAAGTCACCAAACGTGAATGAATAAATTAAGGGAGGCACACAGCTTTCAGCGCGATGCTTTGGTCAACCACACAGATGCGACAGGAGTAAACAAAGTAAATAACTTTTTGTTTTTTACCTTTGACTTCTTGGGGGCCACCACCTAAGGCAGTGAGAGGGAAATCATCACAGGTGTACATCTCCTGTTTCCAAACAACATTTCCTTTCAGGGCAGAAAAAAGACATTGGAAACAACCAGGAACAGATGTATGTCTTTACTTTACTGTTTTTGGTTTCTCAACAGTATTTTTTCAGCCGTTAATAGCCAGATGTTCACTTGTTGTTGTTGTTTGTATGCATGTCTTCTTTTTAATTAATGCTTTCCATCCATCAGTTTATAAAATGAAAACAGTCACATCATTACACTACACTAATCTTAATCATCGATGAAACATATTAAACCTTGGCCAGGCCTGTAGTGGCTTACCAGTATATACAGAGGACGTCTGACTTCTGACACTTGTTTAGAATAATTGGTTTGTGTGCAAACACTGCAAATTATTATTATTGAATAATTTGAATAATAATAATTATTTGCTAGGAAAATGGGAAAGAGGTGCAGCAGCTGATTAAAACACTTGGAAACATACACGAAATACAGCATATAAAGTAAAATCAGACAAAAACAGCCTGAATTCTCTTACAAAAGCGTTATTGTAGTCTCTTAAGTAGTCTTTAGGAATCGTTCTCCAGCCTTCAAAAGGCTTCTGTGGGTGATCACACACTGCTTCAGTAGTGTTGAGCTCCAGGCTCTGGGAGGTCAGTCCAGGACTGTGTTTGGCATCATTGTCATGCTAAAAAATAAAGCCGTTGCCAATCAGATGCTTTCCAGATGTTATTACTGTACATGGTGGATCAAAATCTAATTTCTCTGTATGCATTTTCCACCATGTTTTACAAACGAGTATAGATGTTCACCGTTGTACCTGTCCCCCGACTTCCACGTACTGACGATGGTTTGAACCAAAAACATTTTAAATTTGGATTTATCACTCCATAACCTGCTACTGACTGTCAAACAGCACCTTCCCAGTTCTTTACTCGTGCCGTTTCCTGTCTTTTGCCCCTCACTCATACCACACGTATTGATCAAACATCTGTCTTAAATGATGATGATTATCCATACCATGGCAGCCGTTTAAATCTCCTCTGATCTCCATCTGCCTATCCTTTCTATTCATCCATTCCCACACTCCCTCCTAAATATCACACTGCTCCATCAGCACAGCCACATGGGGAGCGAGTGCACATCGTTTATCTACCATAAATAGTGCATTTATTCCTGAGTGCAGAGCAGTGAAACATTGGAAACCCTGCTGAGTTCTTGGTGGAAACATAACCATTTACTGCCTGCTAAGATTATATTTTTCACTGTAATAGTTTTGATTGCTTTTAATCAGAGGAAGAAATTAGTATGTGTTACTCTTGTTTGGATACACTGTTACATTGTGAGGAGCCCTTTCTGTTTGTGTATGGCTTCACATCCAACAGTATGCTTAGTAAAAGATATTACAAAACATATTACGCTCTCTTCTTTAAACGACTTTAGTCCCTCTGATTACTGATAAAGTTCCTGTTTTCAGAGTTTTTTGAGCCACTAGATTGTGCTCTAACAATTTTACGTGTATGAATTTCAATTGAATTTACAACAGTAGCCTCAAGCCACTTTATACTGTGAGGTAAGGGTCATCCAATATTAAAGAGAAAACCCCAGAAATCAAAATGAGCCCTATGAGCAGCACTTGGTGACAGTGGGAAGATCTGCACCGATGAGCACAACTCATCTGCAATGTGTCTTGATAATCGCAATAGGTGGGTAGGGGATCAGTTCTTTTGGTTTCCAACTGGTTCTGTTCTGGTTACATTGTTGTATAAAAGCAAGATTGCGGTCTATGCAATTTTGACGTTTTGCAGCAACTTCTTTTGGGAGTTTCTTTTCATAGATGGCAACAGATTTGCAGCTTTGGACGAGTTTACACCGTTAATCGCTGCATTATCACAAACAGGTTGCATGTAATTGGCAGTATCACTCAATTATTGCTTGATACACCAAAGTCATTTTGAAGCCTAAAGCTGACTGCAGGTGGTCACAGACTGGCCCCCGTCTTCTAAGCCAGTGTTTCTCACCTTTTGGAACACTGGCACATATTTCACATTAGAAAAATCACGTGGCACAACAACAAACAAAAATGTCACAAAAAGCATATTGATATTTTTTCCCCATAGACCAGGTACAGCGGAATTGGCTCGGTTTGTCCCCAATATACCTTTTTTGCCTTCTTCTGACCACTACTCATGCTAGGGTCTACATCTGGGTCGGAATTTTCTCCAGGACCAGGTCAGACGGACTACTTTTTTTTTTCACATATTTATCTATTGCTATTACGCGCTGTGTCGTCTCACAGCATGGCTATTATGTAATTTCCTCTCTGTCTTCTGTTTTACTGGCAGTTGGCAACCCATTTAATTAGAGCAGGTAGTTGTACTGCCCTCTAGTGGAAGAGAATGTAATTGTTCTGCCCGTTACTCACGCCGATCACTTAGAGTACTAATCAGGTGGAACCAGATAATCTTCCACGGTACACCTGATCATTTCTTGGGAAAAACTGTTCTAAGCAAGGATTTCAAAGGCAATGAGGTTGCACATCCATTGGACACTGTCAATAAGAATTTTGGTCATAGGCAAGGCAAGGCAAGTTTATTTATATAGCACAATTCAACAACAAGGTGATTCAAAGTGCTTTACAGAGACATTAAAAACAAAAACAAATAAAAAGCATGATTTAAATTTGATTAAAACAAACAAACAAACAAAACAGTATATAAAATCAAATATCAAAACAGTAGATAAAATCAGAACAGTAGATAAAATCAGTAGTTAAAAAGTAGGTTTTGAAATTTAAACTTAAGTGTGGATTTGGTGTTTTATTCAAATGCAGCTGAGAATAGGTAAGTCTTCAACCTGGATTTAAATAAACTGAGTGTTTCAGCTGATCTGAGGCTTTCTGGGAGTTTGTTCCAGATATAAGGAGCATAAAAGCTGAATGCAGCTTCTCCGTGTCTGGTTCTGACTCTGGGGACTGAGAACAGACCGGATCCAGATGACCTGAGGGATCTGGAAGGTTCATACTGGGTCAGGAGGTCACTGATGTATTTCGGTCCTAAACCATTCAGAGCTTTATAGACCAGCATCAGAACTTTAAAGTCTATCCTCTGACGGACAGGCAGCCAGTGTAAAGACCTCAGAGCTGGACTGATGTGGTCCACTTTTTTGGTCTTAGTGAGGACTCGAGCAGCAGAGTTCTGAATGAGCTGTAGTTGTCTGACTGATTTTTTTTAGGTAGACCTGTAAAGATGCTGTTACAGTAATCAAGCCTACTAAAGATGAATGCATGGACTAGTTTTTCCAGGTCCTGTTGAGACATCAGATCTTTTATCCTTGAAATATTCTTGAGGTGATAGTAAGCTGATTTTGTTATTGTCTTAATGTGTTTTTCTAAGTTTAGGTCTGCATCCATCACTACACCCAAATTTCTCGCCTGGTTTGTGGTTTTTAGGTGTATAGATTGAAGTTCTCTGGTGACCTGTAATCGTTTTTCTTTTGCACCAAAGACTATTACTTCAGTTTTATTTTTGTTTAGCTGGAGAAAATTGTGGCACAACCAGTCATTAATTTCCTCAATGCATTTACCAAGAGCCTGTACAGGGCCTCGGTCTCCTGGTGACATTGTGATATATATTTGTGTGTCATCTGCATAGCTGTGATAGTTTATTTTGTTGTTCTTTATAATCTGTGCCAGTGGAAGCATGTAAATGTTAAACATGATACCACAGTCTCCAACCAGTGTTTGCCCTAGTGTGACTGTAGCGTGATGAGGATGGTTAAGGGTCAACGGATTAAACCCTATCAGCTTGTCAAAATGGTTTTAAGCCTAATGTTAAAATTAGGGTGACTTTTGACCCCTCCAATCCAAGTCTAGAACTATTAGAAGCTCTAGGAACCACAAGTGAGCCTGCAGTCTCACATACAAGGTCTCCATATTATTGGAGACCTTGTATGTGAGGTGAAAGATTTTAAGTTCAATTCTAGATTCAACAGGGAGCCAATAAAGGGAAGATAATGATGTTACTCTCTTTCTAGTCACTGTCGGTACTCTTGCTGCAGCGTTTTGCTACCTGAAGGCTTTATAGAGAGATCTGAAAACAAACTGATAATACTGAATTATTATTTATAATATAGTTCAGCCTAGGAGTAATACATGCATGAACTCACTTTTCAGTATCGTTCTTTTCACTACTTTCAGTGATACTGTCCTAATGAAAGAAAGCAGTGCTGCGTATTTGTTTAACGTGCATGTTGAAGGCCACATCCTGATCACAAACGACTCCAACTTTCCTTTAGTGTTACTATAGTCCAAGGAAATGTCATTCAGAGAAGCTATCTGCTTTGTGTTTGTGGGGGTTTGTGTTATCAGGTTTCACAGATAAATATTATTTAATATAATCTACATTGCAATGAAAATGTATAATATTGCTTAAACAAAGCACATATAAAATAAAGATAAGATGAGATAAGATAAGATAAGATAAGATAAGATAACCTTTATTAGTCCCACACGTGGGAAATTTGTTTTGTCACAGCAGGAAGTGGACAGTGCAAAAGTTATGAAGTAAAAATTAGAATAAAATAAAATACTATATACAGTAGAATAAAATATACAATAAGATAAAAATAGAGTACAAATGCTATATACAACTGAGTAAAAATACAACGATGCCAGAAAAGATTATTGCACATTAGTGTTATTGCACATGTGTGGATGTGTGTGTTTGATCAGTTAAAGTCTTTGTTGTGGAGTCTGACAGCAGTGGGGAGGAAAGACCTGCGAAATCTCTCCGTCCCACACCGTGGGTGCCGCAGTCTCCCACTGAAGGAGCTGCTCATTGCTGTCACAGTCTCCTGCATGAGGTGGGAGATGTTGTCCAACAGGGATGACAGGGTGTAATAAAAAGTATTCAGTGACTAAGTTTGTGTGTGAGGAAATCATCTTGCAAATATTAACACATACATATATGTTATTTTAGAGCTAAGCTTCACTTACTTGTTTCCCATGTTTTGAATGTATCTCACGGTGAACAGAGCAACAGGGAACATCAGAAGTGTCTGGAGTAGATTGCAGCCCTGCCCTCAGTGAAGGAGGATCTTTATTAAAGGATAGCCACAGCTTCTCTGTTCTCTACCTAACTGTTGCATTTGGGGTCCATTCATGATGTTCGTAATGTTGCAAATGCAAACCTAGAGGACATTTTTTATTAGTCATACAACATCAGATGTTAGAATCCAAAACGAAGAGCTTTCTTTTGCACAAGACGACAGTCACTGTGACCTATGATCACAGAGGCAGCATTATATCAAATATATAGATGTATGTTATTTAAATATACAAATGGTAGGTATAATAGTTTGCAGTCCATGAATTTTAAGAATTTGAACTAACTTTCATACATGCAGATATTTCACATAGACGTAGTCAAGATATTCGCTTATTTCCTGATATTGA
The DNA here is from genome assembly GCF_001858045.2 of Oreochromis niloticus. Classification (NCBI taxonomy): domain Eukaryota; kingdom Metazoa; phylum Chordata; class Actinopteri; order Cichliformes; family Cichlidae; genus Oreochromis; species Oreochromis niloticus. The sequence goes on from NC_031965.2 coordinate 36,869,760, forward strand.
TTATGAACACACGGTTACTTAAGTACCAATTTATACTGCAATTAAACAAAAACACACAAGAATTATCTTGTGGGTTTTATATAAAATCATTATATTAAATTATTCCGTGGCAAATTTAGTCATTTCGAATCTTTCATATAAAAAGAAAAGTATGAACCATTACACTAAGTAATTATTTTTGAATTAGCTCACGAGCTCCAGCATTAACTGATTTTTGGACCATCGGCCTCAACTTAACCAACCAAGAAATTCCTGCGCTCAGTGTTTGTGTTAGTGTCTTCAGAATTAATATTCATCGTAAAGGGAGCGTTGCTCTTCTCTTCAGTCTCATTACCTCGCAGTGAGAGTGACCCATATTTTGGCTCACTGGGATCTTTGCTTTCTGTCACAGTGAGTGAATGCACACGAACACACCGATTCTATGGCACTAATCTTCTATTGACTACTGAGATAAAATGAAGCAGAAGAGAGCTGAATTTCACTCGGTCGTACTATATTATGCATATCAATCTTTTGCTGTATATCACAAAGTGGGTTTATATCACAATTACTACGATAAAGAAATAGTCTGAAAACTTTAAACTTATTTTTTAGCTCTTTTTTTGCAATTTAAAACTAAAAGACTGTTGTAGATTTTACCCTTTCACCACTTTAATTTTCACTTTTTGCCAGCTTTGTTAGATATGCTTAAATTTAATTATACCTTACCATGGACATAATTAAAGATGTTATTATTGGATTGTGTAGTACAGTACAGATTTTATCCTGCGCATTTTCTTTCCTGACTACTAATGTCTCAAAGGTAGAGGAAATATTCGTATTTCTTTTCAAACTTTGTGACCAACACGATGACCTTTGTAAACGTGATTACAAATTAATCACAGGTTATAAAAACAAACTTTAAAAAGACCTTTGAGGCAATAAGGCAGAAACTCTTATTACCCAGGAATGAGAAAAAAAATGTGTATGTGCTTCCTGAGTAACAGCTTGGGGAAAAGTACTGACACTTTGTCCCTTTCACTATTTATTTATTTATTTATTTATTTTTTTAACATAAGTAGTTGTTATTGAGAAAGTATTGGAGGGCTGTGGTGGAGCTCGAGTTGCAATCACACTATAAGCGTAGTCCAGTGAACCATGCACGCCTGCTTTTTCAGGTGGGCCCACCCACGTCGCACAGCAATCTGGACATTGGATTTCAAATGCACTCTGGCTTAGTATAAGTGCTCCGTAAGATGTTTGAACCAGGCATTAACAGCTCAACATGACTGATTAGCATACCATCACAATAGCCAGTGCTCAGCCACTGTTATTCATCATATAATTACACATGTAGTTGCTCTTAATAAAAAAGTTTTCATAGACCTTAATCAGACTTTGTATTTTACCACAAAGCTCGGTTACCATGTCAGTAGTGTGGCTGCAGAAAGCTGCACCAGTCGAGTGGTCACTCTGTCATCCAATCATCCTGCTTCGTCTCTGTTTATATTCACACACTGAGTTGCTGCACGAAACTTTATAGGATCAGCCTGTCTTATTGATGGGTCTATTATTAGCATATTGAGCTCTCAAGTGGGGTGGTAGCAGAACCGAAAGGGGGTAAAGGGCAGGTATTACGACATGGGAAGTCAGAAGCGGCATGCGATCATTGATGTTTGTATTACATCCCTAGTAGTTCCGTTCAGATTAAGGAAAGAAGGAGCTCATAAATGACAATCAAAGGTCATGTCCTTGTTGTAATAACCAAAAGCTGCTTTTTCTACACAGTACATGCTGCATAGTATCAAATTTGCATCAACTTGCAGTTTATTTCTAAATGACAGGCTATTCCTTACTGCTTGATGCTTTGATGACTGATTAAATAAGACATTAAAATCTTGCTGGGCAAGAAGCTGCTTTGCAGTTTTAATGCTTCATTAAGTTCACGCTGTTTGGCTCATTTATTTTTACAAGGCAGATTACCTTGACCGCAGGATGACAGACAGAATGACATCCTGAACACAACTCATCAGTTGCACAGCCAGTCACTTTCACATATGAAGAATTTGTGACTGATCATGTTATAAAGAATAGAATATGCACTTCTGTTTAAAATGACCTCGTTTAGTGAAGATCATGTAGATTTTTTCCTAAAATTGACACCAAACTGGAGCTTGTGGTGTTCGTGGAGAGTATTAAACATAAATTAAAGTCATCTGCCTTTAAGCTGGTAAAAATGCAAAACGATGCCATTTGCCCAACAGTTTTTATTTTTAATGGCAAAGTTGATGTGTAGTCCCGAAAGCATCCGACTGCAGTTTAGATCTCCGCAGACAAGCAGATATGGGTGCAGAAGGGCAATAACAATTGTACGAATGCAAAGTGGAAGCTGGTATTGAGCATGAAATTTCCTTCTATTCCCCAATATAAATTAAGTTGAAGAAAAAAATGCCTTCACTAGTCATATATGCACACAATCTACCTTCACACACCATTATTTAATCATGAGAACTGGGGAGATTAATGCATCATCTGCACATGTCTACAATACTAAAGGCTGCGGCGCTGAGAGCAGTCTGTCGCAGGAAGCATCTGTGGGGAATGGAAGGGTCCCTGCAGTGGGACTGTTTACTGAAAAATGGAGTTGCACACCTTCACACACACCTAGTGCAAAAACACAAAGACACACTATCAAATGCACTCAGTCACATACCACCCAGGGAGCGGAGCAGGAGCCAAATTGCACCACTCCGTTCAGCTTTAATTGGGGGTAAAATCAGGTGGCAGTGAGTGTGTCTGGTTAGAAAGCTCTGCCCCAGTGGATTCTGAATATAATTAATACTTCATCACAGAGCCTTGAAATGAGCCACGGTCCTCCAACTAAACAACCTTGGAGCCATCCAACACTTTATCCAACTGAAGAAACGACCGTGGGATTGATGGAAAATCCGAAGATGGGTAAAGGGGGGAGGGCGGACTGACGTGACAAAGGGAAGAGGAGGAGAAAGAAAGAAGACTGCGAGATCAGTAGACAGCTACAGAGGGAGCTGGCAAGCGATGGCTGTTTTCTTTTTGACAAAGTTTTCCTCCCCAAAAAACTTGTTAAATCTTTATTATGTCGAGAATGAGTGAGAGAGTTAATGGTAGCCACCCACTTCTCCTTCACATCTCACTTTCTTTGTCTCAGTTCCTCTGCCCTTCTCATCTCAGTCCTCTGTTTATGTGGCAGCGGTGGCAGACAAAGATGGAGAGGAGAAAATTATGCTCAGTGGGACACTTGGAGGAAACAGTTTGAAATTGAAATGAGGACGACCCACCCACCGCCCAATCTCTCTTAACACTGCATATGGACATGTTCTCTCCTGGTTTTCTTCTCCTTCTATCTCAGTTTCATACACACACATGCAGACACACAGCTTCCTGGACTGATTTTTTTTTTTTTTTTTTTTGTTCAAATGAATATTGCTCTGTGATAGACATGTGGTTAGCATCACAGCCGAGCCAAAATGGAACCGTTTTCATCTCAAGATCTGAGCCTTGAAGAGAACAGCTTGTTGTGTAAACAAGGGGAAAAGTGCTGGTTCTCCCTTATTCTCCTCTCGTCCATAAAGTCTTTCTCCTTTTTGTCTCACAAGATTGTACTAGACAAGACCGTGTGTGTGTGTGTGTGTGTGTGTGTGTGTGTGTGTGTGTGTGTGTGTGTCAGTGCTACAAATCAACAAATTGCAAGTTTAAATGCCAGCTTTTAATGTTCTCTCATTTAATATTTATTCTAGGCCCAGAGCAAAAGCAGAAATGACAATTACCTTTTTCCCAAGGTGTTTGTAATTAAATGGTAAGACACATGTTGTCACTGCTTAGGGAGTGAAACTGGCCGGAGGCGTTCTTGTGGTGGAATCCGATTGCTTGATATGAGAAAGGTTTACCTGAATGCACGTTCTGGTCATACAGTCATTAAACTGTGTTGGGAAATTTCTGTTTTGGGAATTATTTATTTTCCCCACGTCTAACCCCCATGGAATCGATCTGGCTTATTGGCCTACTGGCCAAATTGTCCTATTGATCCAATCTTTTAACATCCTTGTGGAATCTTTTCTTTCTTTTGATCCATTAGCTTTAAAACCTGAAACTTGAACTCAGGTCAGCGCAACATATTTTCCCTCTAATGGCATCCTGCCATTAAGAGAGTTCCTCTGCCAAGGAAAGATCTCTTTGTTTCTTTGTCTGCAAGAGTACACAAAAACCAGGCTGAATTTCATGACCTCCCATGAGGAAAAAAGCCATTAAATTTTGGTTTCTTGGCCTCAGTTTCAATTTGTTTACTGAGATTTTGAAATCCACGCTGCTCAGACTTCTGCCAGTGCCCCAAAACAAAGAGGCTCCATGTCATTTAGTTTCTGCCCACTAAGCACTGAAAAGTACACTTGAAAGGTGCTCGAAGACAGACAAACGTCAGCTTTGCTTTGCATGAAAACTGTTTTGAGAGGAATCGTTTCGCAGGGAGGTTGACTGATGATCCCTTGAGAGCAGCTCTCTGTAAGGAGAGATGCACTTAGTGTTTTCACATTAATTACCTCCCCCAAGAAGGTTATGTTTTTGGTAGCGTGTGTGTGTGCCATCTGTAAACGTGATGGCTCAAAAAGTTTTGATTGAGGTGCAGAGTGGTCATGGTAACAATCCATTAAAATTTTGCTAATATCCACAGAGCTCTTCAAGGTCAATTGTTTTGCTCAAAAATTGACAAAAAGCGTAAAAACTTAGATTCCTACATGTGATGTCTATTCTCTTCCTCGTGTCACATGTGACCTCTGACCTCTCCTTCAAGGCCAAAGTGATAATAATGGTACACAGATCTATTTATTAAAGTTATGTTTCTTACTGTCATTGTTTGTATTGACAGCATATAAGCAGGGAATGATTTATGGGGATTCTAAATATTGCATTACTTTGACCTCTGACGTCTTCTTTAAGGTCAAATAAGTCCAAACATTCATAAAATGTCTTTTATCCAAAATTATACTTAAAATACTACGTCTTCTGTTTTATTGGCAACATTTAGGACAATATGCTCTTATATAGGGATTCTAAATATGAAATTATAGTTTACATGTTGCATTTGACCTCACATTTGCACTTCACATCTGCATTCCTCTCAAGTTGACCTCAATATATGTCATGTCATTAAAGAATGAGAATGAGAATTAGTTAGAAACATACTGCAGTATAATGTTATGTATCAAGCTCAAGTTATTCATGTCCAGTTATGTACAAACCACTGGCTACTATCCATTTCCTACTCCTACAGTACTCCTATGTAATCAAAGTAAAAATCTGTCATGTTAGTCTGATTTTAACGCACTAAAAACTTCTTAAAGTACCTTTGAAAAGAACAATAAAACCCAAAGTGAATATATAGTACAAATATAATCCTGTTCGCTTAAAAATCAGACAGTTCCAAGGCAAAAACTGCTGCTGCTGACTAAAAAGAAGGACTTGTTTCATTTGCCAAAAAATCATCTTTATAATTCCCAAGACTGATTCTGTGGACAGATGAGACAAACGTTGAACTTTTTTGAGAGTTACATTTGGCATAAAACTAACATTATTCGATAAAAAGAACATGGTACCAAGAGTGGTGGTGGCGGTGTGATTGTCTGGGTGTGATTTGCTGCTTCAGAGTCTGGACAAATTCCAGTAATTGATGAAACAGTTAATTGTGATCAGTTCTGAATTCTCGGGGTAAATGTTGACATGTTCTAACCTCCTCATAGTTGTGATACAACTGGCAGCTACACTTTTGTGGAAACAGTTCAGATCAGGAGATGAGGCTTGAGCTGAGCAGGAAGAGGATAACATTTTATCCACATGCTGGTGGCGCTGTGTCTTTCCTTCACGTGTTTGCTTCTTTGGTGAAAGGAACTCATCTTTCTTCTCATCGTTTTTTTGTTCAAGATGGCAAATCAGCATGGTGGCTTCCACCAACCAGAGCCTGCTCCTGTGTAGATTTATTGGAATCAGTGTAATTATACACCAATTAGTGCAGATTTATTAATGAAGTATTCTTTTTTTCTATTAAGTAATCTCAAAAAATGATTGACTGTACCTTTAAACCCTGACTTTATGAATATTCGAGTACTTATGAATATTCAAGTTATATGCAGCCCTGTGATAAACTATATACACCACATGATTCACCAACTTGTTGAACCACCTTTAGAAGCAATCATTTGAAGTGTTATTATTCTTTGTGCGACTTTGTCAGTCTCTCATATTGTTGTGAGGGAATTTTGGCCCACTCTTCTTCACAGTGTTGCTTTAGTTTAGGTTTCTAGGCATAGCTCTGCCACAGAATTTCAGTCACATTGAGGTACTGACTTTAACTGGGTCATTGCAACACCTCGATTCTGTTGTCGGTTTGCTGGTCTGTGTGAGATCATTGGCTTGTTGCGTGAACCAGTTTCCACCAAGCTTTAGTTGTTAGATGGTTGCTACTTCCTCTCTTATGTCCTGTGGAAACAGTAATGGCGTCCTTAGTTTTTCAGAGTCCTGCTGGGTTTGTAATTCTTATATTAATCATCCTGTTTTCCCATTGCAGATCTTTCAGGGCCTTCTATGTGTTTTCTACAACCTTGGGGACGGGGACTACAACCTAACCCTGCCCACTTATCGACTCGACAACGGTGAATGGCACGAGGTCTTCTTAGATCGGCATGACAATGAGATGACACTACGAATGGATGGTGGCGGAGGACAGCGTGAGGTTTCAGGACTGCAGGGCCGGAGCCGAGAAATCATCATTGACCCCACTGTGGTGATGCTGGGAAACACTTTCTCTTCTGGCATCAACAAGAGCTTCCAGGGTAGGTGGCTACAGCATTAATCTCCTAATACTATCTGTCTGTCAGTCAAAGAGATTTTATGATTTGTAACTTTTTTATGAGCAGAAAAAAAATGTCTCCAGACGCCAGGGGCTGAATATGTACGTATATAAAAACATGCATGCTTTTTTTTCTACACAAACTGGCATTTGTGAAACTAGAGCATGTGTGCACACTGGAAGAAATAAGTTTACCCATGCTTTCTCTGTTTAGCTGCACCAGCTCTGAGCTTGAAAAGATTCAATTTTCCAGAGAAATCTTTGGAAAAATAACCCAAAAACTTTTATTTGTGCCTTCCATCGACTTCTTCTACTCCTACAACACTGCTGATGTGAAGGTTTTCTTAGTAGCTACACCTGTCATTCAGAAGAAGACAGCAGTGTATAAATGTTGACAAGGCTGTGGCCACATCACAATTGGAATGTGATACAACCAATGTGGCGACCATAAACCAGTAAAAACACTAGATGAGAAGGACCAGAGCTTCACTATATGGCCCCACCTCTTAATCTTAATCACCTCGCCACACCGTCTGCCTTTACAAACAATTGTGAAAGAATGGGCTGTTTTAAAGAGCTCTGAGGACTTCATGGTATGGGTCTCCATGGCCTACAGCTCCTGTAGGTGTAATGTGCAGGTGGCCCAGAACGTTTGGTCCTATAGTGTAGCCGGTTACCAGCAACTGAAGCTTCAAAACAAAAGTGAAGGGACTGTACTATAGTAATTATGTTGTCTTTTTGATGGATGAAAAAATACAACATAAATGGCAAAATATACTTGATTGTCATTAAGAGGACACAGCTTTAGAAGATAACAGATAAAAAAATAGTGCATGGACACATTTCTGCCTCTGTGCCTGCAGAGGATTTTAGATGTGAATTTAAATTATTTCATGGGTCTGGCCCCAGGTGTTAAGAAATGAAAATCTGAAGTTATTTTGTATCTTTGTAATATGAGCTCCTAAGCAGCACTTCCCAGTCAGGCTTATAGTAGTTACTTTGGATTCACACTCAGGAGCTGTGGGGTACGTCTGCTCGGGAGCGGCTGCTGTGGGTAGAGACTGAAGCGCAACATTCTGCAAGGACAACAGCAAATATTTTTTTGAGTGACCCTTAGAACAAATCGATACCAATGTCTCAGTAATCACTCAGGTCGGTGTTGGCATTTCTAACAAACCTACTCAGCGCAGACTCTCAGGGACTGATTTTCCAGATGTGGAGAGACGCCAGACGGTTACAGTCTGTTACTTTCGGCTCTCCCTCCGTGTATTTATAAATTGTCACATTTTACAACCTCATTTCTATGAGTAACAACTGTAAAATATGCTTTGATGATTTGATGGATGAAAATATTTAGTTGATAGGTTTTGTTTGTACTGAATAATGGACCTATATTTCATTTTATAACACTAAATTAATGGCTTCACTCTTCTTGAATTGAACTGCAGTGGTGAGATTTTCTGAACTGCGGTACACTAATGACTAAATATTTAAATGTCATTTGTTTCTCATTTCTGTAAAGCTGCTGCTTTTTCCTGCCATCCAAAAAATTAAATGGCAGTAAAAAAGTGTTCGCTCTTTCAGGGTGATTTATTACTCTGAGTTAAAGAAACCATACGTTGTCTGAGTGAAAGTGCAGCATATTGATGTCGTGCAGACTTGTGCAAAGTTGGTGGCTCTGTCACAGTAAAATAGACTGTGATTAAATTTACTTTGGTCATAATACAAATTAAATAGCCGATATTCTTCCATATGTGTTCAGCAATGGCACAGACAAATATTGATTCTGTGTTGCAATCCCAACACTGTTAATGAAGGAAAGATGTTTATTCCCCAACCAGTTGGTGAGTGGTTGCTGGAGGTCGATGGCAGTCGAGCAGACCTAAAGACAGTGACGCTCCCCAGGAAATACAAGTTGCAAATTTGTATCCCCCAAATAGTTATAATATAACACTACTATAAGTATAATTGTGCTACAGCAAAGCTGGTGATGAAAGTACAAGTTGCAGAGGAAAAAAGTTTTTAAAACCTCTTTAAAGTAGTTGAAATAATCTGCACATGTTGGCGAGTCTTACTTCTAGAACTAATTTGTTTGAGTTGAGGTGTTGTTGTTTCCATCCCATGTGGGTTGTTGTTATAGCGTAGCTGCATTCCTTGTCCCCATCAGTAAACTGCTGAGTGTTATTCTAAATCCTGAAAATAATTAAAAACATTTTTTAATTGCTAAGGTGGTAAACACAGAAAAAGAAAAATGTAAAACTTTTAAGAAATGTAACCATTAATTGTGCCTTTTTCTCAATAAATAATTATTGTGATGCGTTTGAGAAGAAAGTAAAATCCACCCACTTTTTCACAACACTAACTGGACTGCGTAAACTGGATTGTTGAGTACTATTGGCACAAAACTAACCTAGTAATTGCTTGTTTCTACTTTTTTGTAGGGATGTTTCTCTGAACAGAAAAAAATATATATTTATGTTCTGCAGAAAACAAAAGTCAGTCATAAATTTGCCCACAGACTTTTTTTTACACAAATCTAAGGCAGATGGATGTGAGCAGGGCTGAATCATTAAGGGTTAACATCTTCTTTGGGGAATGGAGGAAAAGGTTATGGCATACAACAATATAAATCTTCCAGAATTTCTCTGATGGATCGCACCGTGGCAAAATAACACAGAAGAATTGTTGTTGCTCGACACCATCTAAACACCATCCAGGCTCTGGTGTATATAATTTGTCTGAGTGTGTGGAAGAAAGAGATAATGTGATGTGTTTGATGTGTCACAGGGTAAGGTGAAAGGGGTGGTGTTTCATTCAGGCAGTTTAGCAAGTATTTCTTCTGAGGAGTGCTGCCAAAAATAGGTTGTTTTATCTATTCATATGTGCTCTTTTCAAGAGAGAATTGTGACATTTTTATGTATTACTGAATGATTGATATGACAGTTTAATGGTTAATTCATCCAAATGCAATTTTATTGTTAGCTGGGATGATGGCCATGGTCCCTACAGCTCTGTGTGTGTGTGTGTGTGTGTGTGTGTGTGTGTGTGTGTGTGTGTGTGTGTGTGTGTGTGTGTGTGTCTGTCTTGTAGTTTTTCCTGTGTATGCTATACTGTGCATGAGTGGGTGTCAGATTACATTGATGTTATTCTTACAGCTATTTAAGGTCCAGTTTTCCAAAAAGCTTCAAGACTTCTAACCGCAACTATTAGTAAGATGTGTGTATATATAATTTATTAAATTATAGCAGGTTCAGAACTGGACTCAGGAAAACTTATTTAAACCATAAAGCAGCAACAAGCTGAACTCAAGGTGATAAAGGGAAAAAAAATATATGCACAGAACAGGACAAGGAAACACATTACCATGTGGGAAGGATGCAACAAGGACAATAAGTACACACCAGGTAATTAAGAAGATGGGAAACACCAGAGAACACAGCTGCAACAAATCAAGTAAAATAGGCAGGGAAGGTTAAACTCAATACCAGGCACACGAGACACAAAACTATTAAAATAGAACAGGAACTAAGTAACTGTCATCAACTGAAACAAGTATGGAACTAAAGGCACAGAAAACAGGAAACTCATAAGTGTAAGGAAGATAAACATAGCACTATAAACAGAAGGCTATGGAGCTCACACATAAATCCCATCACAAAACCAGAAACTCAGAGTGAACCGTCGGAGCTGGTGCACTGAACTAAAGCCATGCAATTCAACAAAAGAACTCATATCAAGCAAGGAAATAACGAGAACTAAAGATACAAAGAAAGAACAAAAAGCTAAAAGTGAAAAAATACAGGATCATAAAACAAGGATAAACAAGAGCACAAAACTAGAGAAAACTCAAAACCCAGGGTCCACGCCCCAGGGACCCTGACAGGAACAGCTTTTTAAGTTAGCTAAGGTCATGACAACAACGTTTTACAGTGCAAAACTCCAAAGGATTTCACCATTGAAGGTATACGTATGATATCATTAAAAGACTCTGAGAAATCTCTATGCACATGGTCCAAGGACACAAACTGCATGGCATAATTTTTGATTAATGACAACAACAGTCACCTCGAGGCACCTTAGCCCTTCATGCTGCGTTTCAGTAAAAGCAGACATGGTTCTATCGTGGAAAACACTGAATGGGCTCAGGGACGTGTATGGAAAACCATTGCAAGTGAACACAGTTCATTGCTGCATTCAAAAAGTAAAGTTAAAAATTTACTATTCAAAAAATATATACTATGAAAATCTTAATCTGAAATTGTATATGGAAATTATGGACGCTTTCAGTGTAAAGTTCAAAACACAGGTGGAATAAAATGCCCATGGGATGGATGAGCATCACATATGGGATGACTTCATTAGCACTAATGTTATATTTGTTACATTTTTGTTCCATTTTTCTCAAAGTTCCTGTTTCCAGGCGGTCTTTTAATTTTCACTCATTTGTGCCATACTAACACACTAACAGTTTGAATAAGCTGAAACTGTTTTGTGTTGTTTGTTTGTTTAACATGGAGCAATATCAGCTCACCTTCAGTGATATGAATTCCCACACAAAAGGGTGCATTTATTTATTTTTTAATGTGGCCTCATTCTGAACAAGCAGATCAGAGTTTTTTGTGTCATTTGTCTGAATTCAGTGTCTGGCCATGACTTTGCAGAGAAAGGCTGGCAGATGTTGTTAAAAGTGGTTCTTCACATGGTGAAATTTTATATGGAATCTGTCTCAGTGAGGTCACAAGTCATGATCCAATCACTCCCGGCTTTAACATCGCATCCTCGTCTATCTCCCTGCAGAAGCAGCAGCAGGCATTTCTTCATGAAAAGCCAGTCCGATTTACTCTGCTGCATGTTAGCTTGAAGCTGTAATAAATACAACTGTAGACGCTGACTCCAGCAGTCTCCATGATTACTTCTGCACAACAACATCATCCATTGTTCCTATTTGGATCAGTTGAGGACCGTAATCCATTCGTACTGGAATCTGATGTTGGCACAAAGGAATAATGTGAACAAAGTAGAATTGGACACTAAGGTTTGCACTGTTAACAGAGACCTACGAGAGACAACAGACTAACTCATGCACATACCGTACTGTACAAACACAAATGTTGGCAGATTCAGTTGAAATATTGAGAGAGGAAATAAGCGTGGGTACGGATGGAAAAAGGAAAGATGGTATATGAGAGAGGAAGAGGTCAGAACCAAGAGCCACAGACACAAAGTGAAAGAGAGACCGAGAACTCCCAGATATTAGACAGTGAGAGATGTAGACAGCTTTGCCTCGGGCAATAAAAGACAATGCATGAGTTTATTAAACGGATTTTAAAAGCACTTCCCTTCAGAAGAGGTGCACTTGATAGATGATGGCAGACCAAGTGAATATCTGTGCATGACTGTGTTTACTTTTGGGGGATGTCTCTCTTCAAAAAATGGCAGGGGAGATGAATTGTTAGCTGAATATGCCATCTTAGCAATTAAGGGATGAAAACACAAATACCATAAATATATGTTGTCACTTAGACAAACAGAAGTAGACGTAATAAGATATTGTAGAATGCCCAAATCGGATGTTGCTGTTAAATAAGAGCATTGCCATTTTATTGAACTTTTTCAAGCAGTCAATTTTAAACTGCTCCTACACTAACTTGGCATGTTCACTACCAAATAACTGAATAAAACAGAACAAAAAAATGACTAATAGAGATTTACTTACTCTCAATTTGGGGTATCCTAAATAATATATAGGCTCAATTAGACCTCCGCAGTTTTCTTTCCTCTGTATCATTGTCTTTAAATCTTAAATCATTTTAATTTGTTTGATTTCTTCGTGTTTTTCTCTCCTTTGTTCCCTCCTGGTTTCTCCTTCTCTTGTGCTTCCCCTGTAGAAATTTAATAAGACTCCTTTTAACATCAAGCAGTGCTCACACAGTTCTAATTACAGCGATTGTGGATTCAAACTTGCTGTGTGAATACAGTCTCTCAGCAGTGGGGTTACTTTCAAGCTAACTCAAACCATAAAGCAGCAACAAGCTGATAGTTTGACCAGTGGTGTCAAACTAGTTTTAGCTCATGGTCTGCATCCAGCTCAGTTTAAGCTCATCAAATAGTAACTTAGAGAAAAACTTAAGAATTTTGAATTTTTTTTAGAATAAAAGGTTCATATTAAATGAACCGTAAATATTTAGAAAATAGTATTTAGAAAAATAAGTTTAAGTTTAGAAATAAATTACTTATGATTTATTTTCCCATGTTCATTACAAAGAAACTCAGTTGCCCTAAATTTAAAGAAACAAATCACCTTTGCTCCTTGGTTTAAATGTTTTATGTCAGTGTGTTATGGCAGGCCATCATTACTGGCTGTGATAACTGAGAATCATTCAGATGTGTGGAATTAACAGTTTCAAAAGATCATCTTATTGCATGATACAGTTCCTAAAGACTTACCATAATACTTCCTGGTCCACCCATCCATCCACTGTACCCTGTGCCAGCTCCTGGGGACATGGTGTGTTCACAGGGACTCCACACAGTCAGACATGCCCGAAACAATTCACCAAAAAGCTGTGCAGGAGGCTTCCCAGTCAAGTGCTGAAGCTGCTTCAGGTATTCTTGAGCGGTTATACTCTGAGCCCCTGAAGAATACCTGAGCTCCTCATCTTATCTCTAAGGACGGACCTTTAGGAGAAAACTCATTTCAGTCACTTTAGTTCATGGCCGTTTGTGAAGGTAGGAACATGATTGAGCTGTAAATCAACAGCTTTTCCTTAATGGTGAGCTCTTTCTTTATTCAAGCAGATGAGACGAGGTAATGTAAAAACAACAGTAGAGTAACAAAAATAATACAACAACCACTTTGGTTTTACTTTGTGACTTATAGCTGGTTGTTTCTTGTAGTATTAATTGATATAAATCCTATTGAGTTCTTACTTACATGTTCTTTTTATTTGCTTCTTTGCTTGGTAAATATGTTTTACAGTTGGCCTGGGAGCCTCATCGTGAAGGGTGTTTGCTTTAATTCTGACATAGCAAAAAGGAGTGGGGGATTAGGAACAGTTGCCAAAACTGTGAAAATAAAAACCAAACTGTAGAAGTAGGAGTAAAATAAAAAAGATCCACATTTGTAGGGATTTGTGTTCCGAACAAAGGCACATTCACACTGTGCAAAATATGTAGATGCATTTCAAATGTATTTACTCCCTTTAGCACAGCTTAGCAGGTGATTGCCCGAGTGACACATCTAAGTTGTCAGTGCATCGCGGAGAACATAATAAAGTATCCAACACAAATATTTTCCTGTTATCCAGAACATTATGAATGACGGATTATTAGATTCTGCTGTAAATACCTGACACTCAAAAGCTTACTAGACATTGTTGCAGCAAAAGAGGAATTTTGCTAAATCTTGGAGATGTCAAAATGTGAGTGGGTGGATTTATGCCTCAAGTGGTAGAACTGGAGCCAGCAGTTTATTTGTTACCAGGTACACGAGCAAAGCTCTGCTCTCATTTTATGTCTGTGTACATAAATGCAAATAAAAAGTCTGTTTGTTGTTCTGCTGAACCCTCATTTCCATTCTTCTCCCTGCAGGCTGTATGAGGGATCTACGCCTCAATGGTCGCTACATGCCGCTGGACAGCCAGCCACGAGATGGGGTTTCCCAGGTCAGCGTACAAGGCCTGTCTGTTGGGTGCTCATCTGACTCCTGCAAAAGGAACCAATGTAGCCTGCCTTTTACCTGCGTTGACTTGTGGAGAGTGCACGAATGCAGGTACGCACACAAACCCACGCATGCCGAATGCAATTGCACAGTCGAGCACACACGCTCTTTCTTGTGAGTCAAAAGCATGAAAACACATGCGTTTAAACCCATTTGCTCCCTTTGGAACCACTTCTCAGAGTCTGACATGGATATTATTTTTGTTCATAGGCATATAAAGATGCTTTGAAATAACCCGGCCCTGACCCACTTAAGACTGCAAAAGAAAAAGCATCCCTGAGCTTTTATTTATTGTAAAGCTAAAATTTCTGTGCAAATTCTATGGCAACCATTTTCTAACAAAACACGCATTTACTCGTGCGTGTACAAAGGATGTTTGAATGCACGGCAGCCAATTCAAAGCAAATAGTAAAGGAAGACCAGAAAAAGTCCCCACTGGCATCCTGTACAACAACTTGCAAAACTGGAACAAGAAGGACAGCAGACTGACTGTTTTGGAATTTATAGCAGTTTCAACATGGTCTGAAATGTGTGAGAGTGGAGCAGAGCAGTTTTAAACATCCACCAGGTCATGAGCTCTTTGTTTCTTGTAGGTGGTATACGTGCTAAAAAAGCACATTCACCTCTTAGATGAAATCTCTTGTATGCATTTTGAAATTACAATCAATCCAGAATTCCCCATTTGAATGTCCCAAACATGAAAATTACATTAAAATGAGCGATAATCCTTCCCAAACCCTGAACAGATCTCAGGTGATCTTGAGTTATAATGAGATATAACTATATCTCACTATAATATATAATATAACTATAATCTGACCACATTTCTGTACATTCCTCATGTCTTTTTTAGTTTTTAATCATGTTATGAATAAATTAATGCCTGTCATTCAGTGCACAGGCAACAGAATCTCTAAGCAACGTGTGTGCAGCCATGCCCATCCATCATTATATACAGTGATAGATAGACGAGGTGGTAAATGTTGGGTATTTCTTGTCTAAAAATGATTTTACACAATGAGCACTTTTCTTGTTTGACTCTCAGACTCTGAAAAGGGTTCTGTAATATCTTTCTATGACTTCAGGGCATGTCTGAAATTTCAGTTGGGCCTGCAATAAAACCGTGTGTGTATGAGAGCGGGAGCTGTGGTCATTCATCAGGTCTAACAAAATTATAGCAGGAAGCTGCATTATGGGAATTGTAGGATCCAGACGTAAAAGTCAAGATACGTCAGCCTCTGCTGCACCAGTTCGGATCATTCTTTATTAAGTTTGGAGTTATAGAAATGCAGTATTACTGAGTGTGATTCTGATCACTGTGGTGGTTTAAACACAGAAAGAAATCACAAACTACCTCCAGCTAATTCTCAGCAATTCCTTCTGAATTTACTCTTTTGCTTTCTCTCTACAGGCCCAATTAACAAATCCTTTTAGGGATGTGGAATTTTATTTTACACACACAGTCTCAATTAACTCAGTTTTGTTGTGGTGCTTCTTTCTTATTAAATAAAAAAAAAAAAATCAGTAGGCAATAAATGCAAGGCGACTACCAGGCAGCCTCCAAGTGCCAAACTGGTTGAAGGCCATTGCAAATTATGTGCTGATTTAGTTTCCTGTTGAAAAAGCTTCTCCATGAATGAGAAAGTAAAGTTACTGAGTTCCTTAGTCATAGGCTCAGAGCAGCACTACTGCTAAACCTGTGACAGTGAAAACATATCTTATCTCTGTCTCAAATACTGATCTGTAGACTTTTATGACATGAAAGTCATGTAAAATAATCCAGTACAGTGAAATGTGTACACTATTATCAGAGAAAAGCCCCCCCATCCATCCATCCATCCATTGACTTCCCTTTATCCAGGGCCGGGTCACGGGGATGGCAGCCTAAGTGGAGAAGCCCAGACCTCCCCCTCCCAGGCCACGCCCTCCAGCTTATCTGGGGGAACATCAATGCATTCGCAGCCCAGCTGATTGATATAATCTCTCCAGCATGTCCTAAGCTGCCCTACTGAGAGGTAGGACCTGCTCAGAACACCTTACCCAGGAGGCATCCTTGTCAGATGCCTGAACCAAATCAGCTGACTTTTATCTGAGCCTCTCCCAGAGACTAAACAGTTTATTTCTAGTCAGTACAACAGGCCGTGAGGGTGCATGTCTTTTTGAATTTCATGGACATGAAACTATCCCTACATGGTCTGCTGTAACGTGCGTACCTGAACTGTACTTTTGGACATGCTGGAGGAGGTCCAGTGAGCATCACTGATTAGTGCTCTCTGAAAGTCGGGTTCAGACTCAAAACAGGAGAGGTTCTGGAAGAACTCCTTCCCAAGGAAACTAGGGGAAAATCAGCCAAATCTAAATATGATACTTTTTTCTAATGTGGTAAAAGACAAATTAATATGATCATATCATCACATAAATATACTCACTACAATTTGCCTAAAATAAATGCTTAGGAAGAATGTTTCATTTGCATTTGTGAAAATTCATGTACATTTAGTGGCCCAGATGCCTTTGAACTCTGGGCACCGTTATTTTCTGTCTGAAGTTGGCATCAGAGAGACTTTCAAAAGTTGGAACCCGCAGAAAGCTGCAGTCCCGTCCCCCTTTCAAACATAACGCACAATGCAGCGAACCCACCTGTCGGCCACTAAATGTGGTAAAAATAAATATTTTTTCAACCCCTCTCACCCTGACCGGATTCACCCATTTGCTTGATCAACGTTTCACGCGCACTCCTGTATTAATTTCTCTAAAAGGCTTAGTTTGTCAGTGGGAAATGGGAAATGTCGTGCAACGAAAAGCTGCGGCGCGCTAACAACCCTCTCCAGCGACACAGAGCGAATCAAACACGGAGAGCTCTTAGCCACATCCACTAATCTCAGCTATTTTTCTGCCATTGGAAACATCAGCCTCTATTCAGTGTGTGCAGCCTCCTAGCTTTTAATCTGGCCTTTCCCCTTTTTCCCACTCCTCTCATCCACTCATCCACTCACCCACATCATCTATCCACCAATTTATTTTTTCTTCTTTTACAATGGCTCTCATTCTCGCACTCTTCCCCTCCCATCCCTCCATTTCTTGGCTTGTATGGTTCTCATCTCACTTTAACCTCCCTAGCGCCGCCACACACACAGACACACACATAGTCCGACTCTCTATTCTCCTAGTGCTTATTTGTTCGCCTTGTTCTCTTTCCAGTACTTGACCTGAACCTTGGAACATGATTAAAGGGTAGTAAATGTTGGCAGCGAGCACTCCAAGCCCAAGTGTTTGAAGCTAACTAGAGGGCCACCGTCAGATAGTCAAGTAATTGCTGTTAATGCTGCATTTGGGCTCAAATAAATAGGGACACAGTCAGATTTGTCAGATCCTTTTATTTCATTTAAGAAAAGACAGTTTATCACAATATGACAAATTCACTGTTTGCAGTCAGTTTATCATAAACGTAAATGGAGACAGAGAGAGTATAACTGTTTCACATCTAAGCTGGGATAGTCGAGGGGATCGAAAAGTTGAAACAGTGTTTAATTGAAGCTTATTCTGGCGTCAGATCAGACCTCCAGTTGTGGAGGCGAAGCATCTGCCACAAAGATCTGTCAGAACACCGACTGCTTCACGAGGGGAAACAGAGACAGTACTATATCAAAGCCTATATTAAACTAAGCCTCTAACAGCAGATATTACAAGAAAAATTAAAGGCTTAGCACTCAGTGTGAAATTTAGGTCTGTAGCAAGTTTCATATCTTCATATCTGTTTCATAATTAATTTGTCATTGTGTGGGAAAAGGGCTATGGGAGTCTGTTGAGGAAATAACAGAGGCTGCTGAGATAAAGTCACGTTGATAATTGCACGTCTTCTGACAAATCCACACATTAGCTGAATGCATGGGCGCATTAACAGCCAGCGTTTAATGACGAATAAAGAAAGTACTCTGCACATGCCCAGTTCATTCAGCACTGACTGACAGGTAGGGCCAAGCACAGAGCCCATAGCACACCTGCATACAACCACATTTACACTAAACGGTGCGATGGACCTTTTATAACTCATTGTATCTTTAGAAATGTGAGCTTTTTTGATACCTCACAAACTTTTGTTGTTGTTGTTACTTCTTGGAAAGCTTAGCGCGTAGCACAACAGTAATTTAAACTGTGGGATTATATCAGAGGTTATATTAGAAAAATTCACCTACTTGTTGGACTCCTTCAGTCTGTTCATATCAGAATTTAGAATAACATGGCAGGAACTAATTTTCTCCTTTTTCCACTTATACTGTTACCTGGAAAAGTTTATGTTCAGTAACTACAGCTAAGTTTATCCAGCTGCACTGCATTTACCAAACTCTTTCTTAGATAAAAAAAAAATATAGATATTTTGATTTTACAGTTGCCACATCTCTGTATCTCAGACATGCAGTTACAGGAAGGATGGCAAGTAGTTTACAAAAGCTTTAAATTAATTATATTTTAGTGAACCGTGACTTATGGGCAGTGTATTTGGCAGCTTCAGCTTCCTGATATTATTGTTCTGACCACCTGCCCTTCTCCAAAGCCCGCTGGTGCTCATCCAGTATGTTAAAATAAAAGCTTCAAAATCTAAACATAATTCTGAGGATGGGCGATGTTGGTGAGTAGGACAGGTAACAATATACTAGAAGTTAAAGACAGACACTTTGACCCTAAGGAATAAATTCATGCTGCACAGTCCCATGTTTCTAACATGATGTGGCACCTTCAGTGTCGGACACTCGGTGGTTTCCGGGTGATTGAAGCCAAAGACCGAGCTCTCATCACCAACTGATCCTGATAAGAGAGTCGGTTTCACACAGCAGTGTCGGTATTCCTCAAAAGATTTCCAGGAGCCATGTTGAAATCTTAGAACCCAAACAGATGTGGTCAGAAGTGAACTTCCAAGTGATCCAAAAATGGGTTCAGTCACGGAGAGGCGCACAAGGAGATGATCATGAAGCAGAGATCAGCAGAATAAAAAACAATATTTTGGGGGGGTTTTTTAATTTATAGACAGAGTTGTGGAACTTTGTGAGCACATTTCATATTTGAAGTTCTATTTTTACCTTTACTATTTATTTACCGGAGCACATTATTAAGAAAAGCAACAGAATTCCCAAGCTGCATGACAGCATAACATTGAGATGAAAAATATCTCTATCATCAGAGATATTAAAAAATATTATTAATCATGCTTCAGAAACTCTAACAGCTCCACACCTGTCACTGATTACAGTGCACACAAGCTCCGTGTTATGATAAGGCACTCTTCATAGCACCAACTCCAGTCATGGCTAATGACAGGTAATGATAAGAGAAGGTGCAGAAAGAGAAGCTGTGCTTTCTGTTAGACAGTCAGGTGTCCTGTATTCAACACCTACACAGGCTCCAACCGGGCACAATTATTCCTGAGTGCTTGCCTATGATTGTGGCATAATAATCCTTTGCACAGGTAATTTTCTTTTTAAAATGTCTAACAGATCGATAGGAACGTGGTCATTTTAATAACTGATATTTACATCTGCAATAACAAACAAGAACAAATAAACTGAACAGTGAAAATGGTTTTCATGGTGATACTGACTTTAGTTGGTTTGGACAAGTAATTCCACTTTGCGTTTGTTCTTAAGATGGTTCTCCTGAGTTCTGAGGTAGGAGTCCCGACTGAAAACTCTCGTGGGGAATCTGCGGTAGCTCGTTCTGAAATGCTGCTATATGAGATGACAGTTAAAAAAAGTCCTGCAGAACATAAAAGGTAAATAAAGTGGTGCATCCACTTGTTTTGGCACTGTTTAGAGTTCCTCACAGCTGCATCCTGTACAAGATGGATATTAGAGGAAAACGAGAGCGAGTTGCATAAAGTATCCTCCCCAGCCAGCAACAGAATCATTTTCTCAGGATCATAAAGAGTAAAAGTTAGTCTGTCCTCACATATATTTAAGGTTTGTGTGTGATCACTCTATCTGTACTAAAGACTAACTGTATGTAACAGGTTTTTTTGTATACAGCCATATTGTATATCGAACTAGTATCACCTCATGCTGTCACATGCCACCTGGGTCCTTTGCTCACTGCTCGTGGTTTTATTAGCCAGAGAAAATTAGAAACCTACAAAGTCCACTTTAAAAGATTAGAAGGGGACAGTGGCATAAATCACAGGTTTGTCAACCAGGAGACTAAAGTTTGATCCCATTCCAGCCTCTGTGGTGTCTTTTTGTTTTGTTTTGTTTGTTCACTCGTGTATTTATTTGTATTTTTACTTTATGCTTGATTAGGATTACGAAAAATGTGCCCCTCGTCAACAGCAGTCCTTCATGTTAAAGACAAATTATAACATTGTACCTGTTCTGATATTTGTCCTGTGAACATAAACTGCTGTCTGAAAATAAAGAATTTCTAAAAAAATTAACCAAAAGTTGACGAGACTGACACAGTCATGTGATCAAACCCAGCGATCACCTGGTGCACAAATAAGCCTTAACAAAATAGTAATTAGTTAAGTTGTTAAGTTTTCTGGGGCATTTAACCAAACGATTAATGGTTAAGTATATGTGTAAGCCATGACCCATGCATCCTTCCTTTATTTGCTTATCCAAAGTCGGTTAAGCTGATTATGCAGGGTATTCCAGATATCCCCAGCAGGTTTTCCCAGTTACTCCTTGGGAATCCTGAAGCCCAGCTCATAGATGTATATTCACCACAATTCTTGGTCTAACCTGGGGTAAGACCCAGTTGGGCATGCCTGGAAAACCTCCACAAGGACTCGTTGATTAGACCACATCAGCTGGCACAATGACAAAGCTTCTTTTAAAAGCCACATCTGTTAGCACCCCATGTTTGACCTGCCAGGGTTTTATGCCGGATGGCCTTTGTGTCTGCAGCTGGAATTAAACAAGCAAACGTGTTAAAGACGACACCATCGGAGGCACTGGAGGATAGAGGATGTCCAACGTCGTAACTGTCTCGATTAAATGAGATTTTTACATTAAAGGTTTTCATTTCGTTTCATCGTAAGCTGAACGGTTTTGACTGACCGCCACCATCACACTGAAGCGAACAAAAAAATAATAATTTACCAACTTTTGGTTGAAGAAAATAAACTTATTTCAGCTGTTTCATTTCAAAGGTGCTGCAGATGTTAGAGCAGAGAGGCTTTTCTTCACTGCTGGAAAGAGCACAGCAGCAACAACACAGCAGAGAGCTCGGCCTTATTTACTTCTGAGTACACACACACACAAACGTCCATTGTTTACCAAAAAATTAGCCCGTGATGTTGGTCTATAAGTTAGCTTTTGATCTCATAACTTTGTGCTTTGGTAACGCTCCGTCTAAGTTAATGCCTTTAAATCAATGACTGGGTGGAATGAAACCCTGCTTGTTCTCACACGTCTTCTCCTCACTGTTTTCTGTTGGTCTGAATTCTTATATTTCATGACAGAAGGAATCAAAGGTGTTGGTACACAATGTGCTAAAATAAAAGCCAAAACACAGTTCCTGCCTTTCTTTCATATTGAATCAAAAATTGATTTTGAATCGAACTGTGTCCTCAAGGAATTGCATTAAAAACGAATGTTGAGATTTCCTGAGATTCTCACCCACACAGTGAGTGTAAATAGCTAAGCAGATAAGAACATAATTCAGAGACAGATTCTGGGAGAAGATACAGGAAATTAACCCTTTACTGCCTCGTCTGGGTTCGTTTCTGTAGCTGAGAAAGAGCAGTTACCAGATGAATTACAGCACCGATTTGGATTTAGCGTCGCTCTTTCATAGTAAAGTTAAGTCAATATTTATAAGGACGAGCATATCTGCGGAGAGCAGAGGTACGACTCTGATGTCATCAAAATGTTCAGCCTGGAGCTTTTCCATAGACATTGAATGGGATGGTGAATTAATGGGCTCATAAAATGTTTGTTTGAACTGTTACACCCAAATGAGCTTTTAATTATAGTAGTGCTTTCTGAAGTGAGGCAGAAAATGTGCCCCTGTCTGCATAAAACCATCCTAGTTACTGCCAGTGCCACTGTCAGCACTTTCATCCCCTGCAGTCCAGTTCTCTGTTGAAGTGTACATCTGTGTAGGATCACCTATTAAAGTAGTAAATAACTCCGTTAAGACCAGAGGGAGATAATGAAAAGCCACCTTTACATCTCAGGATGTACTTCAGTAACTTTTTAGTCAATTGCATTTGTTCAACTATTTCATCGCACACTTTCTTTGCTCAGATCTTTGAGTATGTTTTAGAGAAACATCATTTGAATACCAAATTTGCTCTACATCCATTTATTTATAGTTTAAAGTATTTACGCACATTCCTAAAATTCCCGATCAGCTGGTGCCTTGTCCTGTCTTATCACTCTTGATTTCAGAATAATAGCTGAAGCAGAGTATTCATGCTGGTGTTGTTTCCTCTTCCCTGAGGTCAGGACATCAGAGAACTGACAGAGAGGAACAAGTGTGCACTGTGTTAATACTGCAGCATTGCAGCCTCACTCTGTGATGTCATAAAGGTCTACAGATCCAAAAATGGAGAAAAAAATGGTCTGAATCCTGAGCTTTTGGCTCACCAGTTATTGTACCCTCACCACACTGTCACATGTTTGACTTTTACAGCTACATAACATACATAATATAGGAGTAGTGTACATTCTGATGAGGTAACAGTAACAGTTCTCTTTTTATTCTCATGTTGTTCACTATTAAATCTCACAAACATCATATTTGTCTAATGTTAATCTACATAAAATGTACAGGTGGGTTTTTTTGCTTGTTTTCTCTGTTCCTGACTGCCTGCTGTCTCTATGCAACTCTTGTCTTTTGCAGATGTCCTCCTGGTCACATGATCAGTGTAAACGGGACCAAAAAGTCTTGCATGTACACCCTTTGTGCTATGCGGCCCTGTCACCGCGGGACCTGCGTGGCCCAGTCGCCCTCCAAATTCACCTGCCACTGCCCGGAGGGTTACAGAGGACACCGCTGTGAGACGACACTGGCCATATACAGGGAGGACGTGGGCCTCAGCTTCAGCTCCCTCTTTGCCATCTGTATCTGCTTCATGGCCTTACTGGGTAAGTCCTGTAAATGTACTGCGTGTTACACACATCTGTCAGACTGTATTACTGTCATGTTTCTATGGCAATACTTCCCATCCTTACTATAAGCAATTTGGAAACAATAATGATGCATAATATAATGTTTAAAGCTATAACTCTGTATGAATGCAGCCCTGATAGCGTTATAGTGAACGTACTGCAGCGAGTCTACTACTCAGTGAGGCGGGAGGAGCACGGAGGTGAATCTGCTTCGTGTGCAGGCTGACAAATGCTGCAATTTCCATTAAAGTACTGATGAGTACAAAATTACTATTATGTGACAGCGGAGTGCATCGTAGATTTGAAACTGACACTTGAAAAAATTGAAGCTTTCATTCATAAAGTTCGTGCACTCAAAAGTGGTATGACGGTAGAGCGCCAGGTGTTTGTAATTAGCTAATCAAGGGCGAGTTTTTTTATTATGTGTGAGTTAATGTGTTTATAAGTCTCAATGTGGAAACAAACAGAGACACCACGAAGATGGTGCGCTCTGTTTTATCGATCAGTGTTTTCAAAACGACAACCTGATTTTCATGAGGTCAGTAACTCTAAAATAACTTGTTATATCACTCTACATGAAAAGCAACTAATACTTACTGTGTGATTTAATATACTCTAACAAACAAAAATGAAGTTGTGCGAGTTATACGACAGCTAATCAAGAATGAATGTTTCTGCAGACGTGATCTCAAGAAGTTTCCAAGTCTTGCACTGAAGTTTTCAGGCAGTTATTAATCAGACTTCTCAAGTTATTTGTGTGAATTTTACCAGCTGGGAAATCTTTTTAATGATTTTTCAGATTCTGCATGAATGTGCTCGTTTACTTCATTGGACCTGTTGTACAGAGTTGAGGGTACATTGAGATCCTCGCTGACCTAAATCTTAAGAACGTCTGTGAAAGCTTTTTAATATCACATCTCTCCAATCTTCCTAATGAAGGTTATTCCAAAGCTTAGCGCAGGACCTTTTATACTCTCCCATGATGCCATATTTATTCTCAGACTATACTAAAGTAGTTTTACATGATTACCAGTTCAGAAAAATTGTGTTTTTTTTATGTAGGTCCTCTGTGAATCCCGCTTATTTCATGAGTGCATAAGGATATCTGCTCTCACTGACATCATACAGATAAGGGTAGAAAAAACTGTTTAGAAAAGTGTGTACTCTGAACTTTTGGTTAACAAAAAGACGTCCGACCTTGTAACTGTGTATGTATAACATGACAAATCCCATTTCAGCTTATCTTCTTTATCTACAGATGTAATTACAGTCCAATTATTTAGCTCATCCGACCGAAGCTTGTCGTATCCATTGCCCGTCTGTTCATTCATCTCTCTGTTTGTTCAGTTCACAAGCATTGTTACTCCTACAGTGTTGGTCAGATTTAAGCAAACTTGTACACAGTTGTGGTCAAAGTCAAGTTCACAGTAATATATGGTAATATTATGGTCATCTTTCCCTTTTTGCAAAAATTGCTGCTCATAGTGTTGGTTCGGATTATAATTTTCATGAAATGAGTGTTTGCATGGACTAAACTGTACGTAGGTTAGGTATCCTGTCATGGTGACGATGATGGTCATAATCTTGTGTCAAGATGATGGAGGGAGTGGTCTTAATGGTTGACTCCCACATTAGGAAAGCTTAGTTGAATCCTTACTACCACCATTATGTCAACATTATTCATTTGCCTAATGCTTTTTATGACTGTGGTTAAAACTCACCACGATGCTCCTGAACTCAAACGCTTTTGTTTGGTAATAAATGAGATCCTGGATATGACTGTGAGTCTCTCTGATGTCTCAATGGATGTTAATTCTCATTAGTTTGTGCAGTACAGCCGACCCCTCTGTACTTTACACATTACAGTAGCCTGTAAATTGTGATGGATTGTGAGCGAGATTAGTTATTGTGATCTGGTTTGTATACGTTTTAAAAGGTAGGTGGAGAGCGTCAGTGAAACATTGGATTAACAGGATGCCTTACTGCATTAGCAGAGTAAATGATCCAAATCCAGGGATCTCCTTTCAGCACATTAAATTACATCAACCTGAATCCCTATACAGTAACTGTTTGTACTGCTATGTAAAACTGTACTATATACAGTGCATATATATATATATATTGCAGTCCTGTAAATTAAGTACATTCTTAATATTTTTAAGACGATTAATAGCAGCCAGATTCTGCTAATCAAACACTTCTTTAATTGATCATTAGCATGTGTGGGCATCTCTATAAAAGCATACCTTTTGTCAGTTTGTGGCTCTGGAGCTTTCAGATGTGTGTTAATACAATGATGCAACCTTCCCAGAAGTGGTCGGTCTCTCCAAGGTCAGTCTGGCCAACACCCAGAGAAACTGCAAAAAGCCCAAGAGCTGCATCCCAGTCTCTACAGTCCACAGTTAGCATATTAAATGTTAAAGCTGTTGGACTGAGTAAGCGTGGCTTGGTTGGAAGGGTTACCAGGGAAAAACTCCCGTACTGTTACTTCAAATTATTGGTGTTAAAGGTGGTGTTACAAGCTACTGGATCATGCGGTATACCTAGTTTTTCACAGGACTCTATTTGTTATGGCTGTATATTATTATCATAATATTTGGAATGTCTTAAAGTGAAGAAGATTTCATAGCTTACAGGTGATAATGGACTGAAGATACAATAGAATAGAAATATCCTTTATTGTCCCTCATTGGGGAAATTGTTCCAGCAGCAAAGTGACAGCAGTTGGATTCAAAAAATAATTTACAACATAATGAAAAACACTGTGCAGTTATTAAAAAGTTATTAAAATAAAATAAAAAAATATTAAAAACAGAAAATGGAAAAAACTGTAATTAACCGTAGGAATATAAACAACTATAATATAAGTATAATATAAACAGCTTGTTGTGTTTGTTGGGAGCAGTGATGGTTATAAAGTCTAACAGCTGCTGGGAGGAAGGACCTGCGATAACGCTCCTTTGTTCTTCATGCATGGCATAAAGACATTGTCCAAGAGTGATGCAGAGTTCTTCTGTCTCCTACCGCCTGCAGTGGGTTGAGGGGTCACCTTAAAACAGAGCTGGCCTTCCTGATGACCTTATCCAACCGCTTCAGCTTCTTTTCAGCAATAGATTAGCTGCTGTTCCAACAGACAACACCATTAGAGGTGGCTGCCACCACAGCGCCCCCCAAAAAATCTCAGTCTCCTCAGAGTCTGATCAGGAGATGGTTCCACTGGCACCAGTCCACAAAGTCCTGAATCCACTGTCTGTACTCTGACATATCCTCACCCTAATGAGGCCAACGATGGCAGAGTCATCAGAGAACCTTTGTAGATGGCAGCCTGGGTAGTTGGTGGAGAAGTCTGAGGTGTAGAGGGTGTCCTCACCTACTGTGGGCGACCAGTGAGGTAGTCCAGTATCCACTAGGACAGGTGGTGGTCCACTCCTGACAGCTCCAGCTTGTCCCTCAGAGGTCGGATGGTGTTAAAAGCACTGGAGAAATCTTCCAGGCTTCTCCGGGTGGGTCAGAGCTTGGTGCAGGAGGTAGATGATGGCATCATCCACCCTGATGCCAGGCTGGTAGGCAAACTGCAACTGATCCAATGAAGACCTAAACAGGGTGCGATGTTTTAGGACCCGCCTCTCAAGGGTCTTTATGAGATGCAAGATCAGTGCTACCGGCCTGTAGCTGATGAGGTCCTTTGGATGTGTAGTCTTTTGTACTGGTACCACACAGGAGGTCTTCCACACCCGTGCTACTTTCCCCAGCTTCAGGCTCATATTGAACATGTATCCCATGATGCCACACAGTTGGTCTGCGCAGCACCTCCGGAGGCTGATGCCATCGGGACCTGCAGCCTTTCGCACCTCGATCTTTCGCAGCTCGTTCCTCACCTGAAGTGTTGAATGGGACATGATGGTGGTGGGGGAAGGGGGGCTGTGGGATGGAGTCTTTTGAAGCAGAGGGGCTGGGTGATGGCTGATGCAGCAGGTTTCTGGATAGTCAGGCTTTCTTCACCAAAAGTCTTTGCAGGAGTCTTTGGGTTGGACTTTAGGCAGTAAATTTCACAGGTAAAGCTGTATACGAGCCCTTTGTCTCGCCTGTGAGCGGATCAACTGAAACATTCTGGTGTTTGATTTTGTGTTGTTAAAATCCACATTTTTCTTTCTGCCTTCCTTTATGTTTTTGCTTGTTGAATATTCATCTACCTGTACCTTTTAGCTTTGTATTCCAATCCCTGAAGGATCCTCTGCTGAGAAAGCGCCTCGGGCTCAGTCGTACTCAGAGAGCTGTCAGTACAATGACATGTTCCCGTTGTTTAATTGAGGACAATACAACAGAACAGTAAAGAGCAGTATGAGATGAGCACAGCCCAAGAAGAGAAAGCAGATCAGAGGAGTGCAAAATAAAACAAGACGACGCACAATACCAAAAGAAAACAAGAGGGAGCTGAATAGATAACAAAGCAGAGGCTGCGCGCAGCACGGCGAGAGAAAGAAAAAGTGGGAGATGTGTGGCGAGGAGGATGGTGTCGGTGTCACACTGCTGCTGCTGGCCATGTCTGATTGTCTCATTGGTGATTCACAGGGCACCTCTTTCACACCCGGAGACCAGCCAGACACTCAAATGATCATTTCTCCTTTTCTTTTCTCCTCCATTCCGACATCTTCCTTCAAATTTGGCTCTGGGCTCATATTAAATGCGACATCCAACCTTGATCCTGTTGAGGCTCAGCGCTGTTTTAAGTGTTAATTACTTGATTTGTAGGCGTATAAGGTGCTGTTTACCCAAACCTGCAGAAATTGAGATCAATGCTCCGGGGGCTTTGGTAGTAATTTCAATCGGTAGAGCATCCTGCGCTCGATCGGTCAAGCATTCCTCACTCTGAAATTTAAGTAGCAGCGAGAGAGACTTTTCTTTTTTTTTAAGCCTTCATCAAATATTGCTTGTGCACACTCCAAATGTTTGAATAGCAAGAACAAAAGAAGGGCAGCAACTCTCAAAAGCAGTTCTCTGAGAATGTTGTGATTGGTGAAGATTAAAGACAAATTCTACTCCCAAAAACGTTCATATTCGCTCATTCCCTTTGATCCTGATCTGTTGTGTGGTTTGATATGGTCAGCTATGAGATTTCCCTTGTCTGCTGGTACTGAGGTTCTTACAACATGAAGCCTTCATAGTTGGCGGGGTGTGTGTGTATGTATTCTAGCACCTCCAGCACATAAAGTCATTTTAACGCGTGTGATACTTAGAGGATGAATTTTTAATAAGTGGGGTGATCCTTGACTTTACTTTCCATTTGTACCAAGTTGACATTTGTAGTTCGAATGAGACATTTCAACAGCTGTTTGCTAGATTGCTATCAATTTTCAAGAGGTGGTGATGTCAGAAACACACTTGACTGAGAGGCTGCTATTGGAGGATTAACTGGGAACATTTTAAAGGCTTCTTTTTATTTCCTGTTTGACTGGTTTAACTTGCAAAAGTTTGGAAAAATCATGGTTTAGGCTAAAACAAATCCAGCCACCCATTAGTGAAGTCCTGTTATAAAGCCTTGAGGTTAGTATAGGGTTAGAGATGTGTAATAGCAGATTACATTAGTCGCAGCCACTTTAGAATTTCTCCATCCATCCATTCGCTTCTGCTTATTCTGGAGCCTATCCCAGCTGTCATAGGGCGAGAGGCGGGGTACACCCTGGACAGGTCGCCAGTCTGTCGCAGGGCTAACACACAGAGACAAACAACCATTCGCACTCACATTCACTTCAGCATTCACACCTATGGGCAATTTAGACTGATCAATTAACCTATTCCCACTAACTGCATGTCGTTGGACTGTGGGAGGAAGCCGGAGTACCCGGGGAGAACCCACGCAAACACGGGGAGAACATGCAAACTCCACACAGAAGGACCCCTGATGGTGGAATTCAACTCAGGACCTTCTTTCTGTGCTGCAACAGTGCTAACCACCATGCTTTAGAATTTCTAATGAACCCTTATCCTAACAGCATACACTCGCCAGCAACTGCTGGTATTGGGTTGGATTTTGCCAGCCTTTCAATAACATAATTTCAACAAGGTACAGGAAAAAAGAGATTTTGGTCCATATTGACATTGATAGCATGTTAGCTGCACATCCATGACGTGAATCTCCTGTTTTACCACATCCCAAATTTGCTACTATCCTGATATCACAGCAGAAATCGAGGCTGCTCAGACCAGGCCACATTTTTCTAACTCTCTGTTGTCTAATTTCTGGTGAGCCCATGTTGGCTGACGAGATCCAGTGTGGTCTCTTGCATCCAGTTCAGCGTACTGTGCATTCAAAGATGCTCTTTTGCAAGTAGTTAAGTTACTGTTACCTTCTTATAAGCTCGAAGCAGTCTGGCCATTCTCCTCTGACCTCTGACATCAACAAGGCATTACCGCTCACTCGATATTTTCTTCTTTTTCAGACCATTCTCTGTAAACCTGAGAGATGTTTGTGAGGGGAAATCCCAGAAGATCAGCAGCTTCTTAAATATTCAGACTAGTCTGTCTGGCATCTATGGCCATACCACATTCAGTCACTTAAATCACCTTTTTTTCAGCAGGCCATCACTCTGTCGTGTGATTGGGTGATTAAATACATGTTTTAACGAGCAGCTGAACAGGTGCACCCAGTGATGTTGTCAGAGTCCCAATCATGAACTTAAACAACCATCACACCAAAATATTTACTTATTTTATGTCGAAAAAATGCGGCATTTTATGTATTCATATGATAAAAGAAATTAGAATAAAGAAAGTTAATATTTTACAAAAAAATCTGCTAATACTTATTAATTGCTAGTAATTATAATTAAGAGTAAATATCATTTGTTTTATACCACAGTAAAAACAGATCAGGTCATTTTGATATAAACAGCTGGATTACCAGCTAGAAACCAGCTCCATCATTAAAACCTGAGCTGGATTTTTCTTTGTTCATCTGTAGAAAAACAGACCAGTGACTCATCATGACCTGTGAAAAATAAAAAAAATAATGGATGTAAATCAACTTGAATTTTTAGCATCATTTATATGTAAGGAAATGCATGATTTTGTGCCTGATTTCATCATGAAAGAAATTATACATTCATGCAAAACCTCATGAAGATGAAATAATGCGTGACCTCATTCATGCCTCAATGCATGAACAATGCAAAACCTAGTGTGGTCACAAGGGCTAGACGTTAGGACGATTCCTGATGTCATTCTAAAACATTGAAATGATACTTTTAGCTTGAACATCCACGGAGTAGTCTTAGAGGTGTCATGTTTCTCCTCCGCTGATTGGATTGTGAGACCAGCAGCACTGACACAGTCAGTCCCCGGGGTGCTCCTGGGGGGTTGTGAGTTCAGAGCAAAGTTTCTAGTTCAGAAATGTCAGCACGGCTCCAAACCAAGTCAAAGTCCAATTGGCAATCTCTTGAGTATTTTAATGATTAATGGCATAGCCCTCTGAATGTATCATGTAGCTGGAATATTGATTCTGCACAGCGCAATGCAAATTAATTTATTCTTTTTGCTTCTTCTGGCTTTTACGTGTGTGTAGCTTTGCGTAGATATCATCCTTTCATTGCACGCACCTCTATGCCCTCATGTTGTGTTTCAGCAGCTGTTTTTCTCTCAGGATTATGTTGTTATTGCATTATTAACTTGGTTTATTACTGTTGGCTTGACACTGACATCCAATACTTGCTTGTTTTTCTGAACACTCTTTCTCTTTAACTCATTCCAAGTTTTTTCCTTTGAAAAAAAAAACATAAAAGACTATATTTTATAGCAACAAAGAGCTGCTCAGGGTAAACGATAGTAGAGCTACTTTTACTGTTTCATTCATTCAAAAGATAGATAAGTGTGCATTTGACTACAGAAAAGCAGTCAAATGCAAACTTATCTTTTTTAAACAGTCATGTCAGAACATCAATGACATAGGCTCTATGTAAAAGGTGGACATAGACACCATGGTTTATAAAGCGATGATGGCTATTATCTTCAAACCTTGGGAAGGTTTGAAGATACATTTTTGCCACCATGTTAATGTAAAAAAGTCCAGTTACCTTCTTTTTAAGTTCTCAGGACAACTGTGACTCGGATGATTGCGAATCGACACAGACATGCTGTCACCATGTTTTTGTTTTTGGAACCAGAAGTGACGAATGTTGACTTATCGACTAATACTAGCAATCAGGTGCAACGCACTGATGCATATACATGATAATTAGCTCTAAGTAGCAGAATAATTAAAGACTAGAATGTCACTCTCTGAGCCTGGTTCTGCCGGAGGTTTCTTCCTGTTAAAAGGGAGTTTTTCCTTCCCACTGTCGCCAAAGTGCTTGCTCATAGGGGGTCATATGACTGTTGGGTTTTTCTCTGTATGTATTATTGTCGGGTCTACCTTGCAATATAAAGCAATTTGAGGCGACTGTTGTTGTGATTTGTATTTTTATTTGGACATCGCTTCCAGCTCTGAAAAAGCCAGTGCCTTAAATCTGCATTCTCTCTGTTGGCCAGCAGGGGGCGACTTTGGTTACACAGTCGTAGTTGTAGTGATACCAACATACATTTAATTCTATTAGCCAATCAGCAATACAGCAGCTACTATGATAAATATACTAATGAACAATACAACAGTCTGTGGATGATAACAGCAGGCCTGAGACGCGTACTCGGTTCGGGGCTAAGAGTCCATAACTGAGTATTGTTTTTAAAACAAATCTTAAAAACTGAAGTTTATCGTTTATTCTTTACACCCTTCTCTCAGAGGTTTGTAGAAATCCCAGGGAAGCAGATGCAGCTTCGGGTCATTTGACACTCTCTTAAATTAGGCTGGTTTTCCCATTTTTTTTCTTGGCAGATTCTTTCACGTTCTTTATATTAGATTGGACGAATCTGTTAACTGCCATTAGAGCTCTACAGACATGCTTTAATGTGTTATGTTTTTATTTTTCTATGATAAAGCTGAGGAGCTGCTGAGCATTCTTAGGAGTTAGACCCTCCTCTGCCTTTTTCACCTGAGGTGATACTCTGGCTTCCTGGGAACTTAAAGCTGGGTGCTCGATCCGCTCTGTATCTGTCGATGAATAATGGAATGGGTTCCTGATCTTGCCCTCTGATGTTCTGAGGAGTTGAGTACCAGGCTGTAGTAGCAGCACCATGCTGTTAGTTTGCAGACCTCCACCCTGTAGGCAGACTCAGTCCAACCACTGTATCGTCTGGAGGCTTAATAATGGTGTTTTGCTGTGGCTGGCTGGAACATGGGCGCGAATGTTGAGTACCTGGAGTTCTGCCCGAAGTGTTCAATTTTTTTCTCATCAGACCAACCTTTTGTTTCATCAGACTTTTTTTTTCTTGTGCTTTCAGAGTCCTCTAAATGCAGTCTGGCAAACTTTAAGCGAGCTGTCGTGTGTCTTTTACTCAGGAGTGGCTTCCATCTAGCCACTCTACTCTAAGTGTCTGATTGAAGGACTGCTACTGAGTCAGTTACTTTTGGCTGAACAGCCAACTCTCGGAAAAGTCCTGGTGGTTCCAAATTCCCTTTTCTCTGAAACACTCCAGCTCTCCTCAGATCTACTTCTTTCCCCTTTTTTTAAAAAATCACAGATGAGTCTCCATGAATTTATGGCTTGCCACTTGTTTTGACACCCACTGTGAATTGTGGGATGTTAGATACACAGATGTGGGCCTTTGAAAACTAAGTGCAATCTATTCAATTTGCCTCAGGAGGACTCTGGTTTTATTCTTGTCAAATGAAAGAAGTTACTGTTATACAGATGCATTGCTAGCCATAAAAATGCACCTGGACATGAAGTCCTTTACTCAAATCACAGTTTGGGGTTTTTATTGTGTATTAAATTTGCTGCACAGTGTCTTATATGAATTAATTAATACTTCCATTACCATGCTGCTGCAACAGTTAATGAAACGGGTGGTGGTAAATGTAAAAATTGTATTACTTTTTATTAGAATACCTAAAATTAATAAACCAGAATTTAGTGGTGCAATCACACCTATGTTTTTTAAGCAACATTCAGTGTGAATCCTTTCAGTGTTAATTATTGACTAAAGCTTCAGATTCTGAGGTGGGGAAAGCCAGAAAAGGTTGGAGAACTGGTGTCATACAACATTTATTTTGTTTTCTCACACAGAGCCAATCCATGTTCACAGCGTGCTACAAAAATACATTCTTCAATCCACGTCAAAACTCAAACTGAACTCTTTACTGGGCCACAGCAGATCGGTCCTAGGACATTTGCAGCAGTATAAGGTGACAGATGGTTTTACACTGGGAGGTTGCTCCTGCTCCAGCGCACTAGTTTCATCATGTGTAGATAAAATAGCAACATCAAGACCAAATTTATGCTCACAAAAAAAATAGATAAATAATCAGACAATACTGCTCAATGCCCAAAAGCCAAATGGTAATTTTGTCTTAAATAATAAACCAGTCTATCGTCTAATGGCCCCACACAGCAGTGGTCTGACAGCACAGATGCAGACTCTCTTAATCTTCCCTAAACACAGCATGGACTGCTTTTTATTGAACGCACCACCAGATATGTCTTTATATGCCATAGAATATCCCACTGAAATAGCACGAGCACCTACTTAAGTCATGTGGAGATGGATTTTCCGATCCATCTAAATGATGCAAATTAAGGCTAATTAGTGTGACAGAGACGTTCTTCGCTAAAGGAAGCTGGACTGTTTCATGTATGCATTGGCAGAGCTTGCAGTCTGTGCTGAAGGTGCGTGATGATGACCCTTTGTCTTACCGCCTCCTCACACAGGAACACTGAGTATTATTCAGCTGCATGTAAATACATATTGAAAGTCAAAGCCACACAGAAACACACACTCGCAAAAACCTCACAATAATCTTCAGTTTGATTTATTATATTTAGATGTGGTGTTTTATTTAGAGACCATGACACCAAATGTGCCCTCAGTCATCGCAGTCACTCGATGACTGTTTCCATAGTCTAAGGAGCTTGCAGATTTCAAGCCCTATTGGAGTGTCTCCAAGAGGGTCATGGACCCCCTATTGATCCTGTACCTAATCACACAAGCCAAGGTGTGAAAACGGATGTGGATCCCAATCAGCCAAGGTCTCGGGTGAACCCATTGTGAGACCTAGCCCCACCCTGAGGTCAAATGGCCCAGGATGTGAGTGGGCGTTAAGGCATCTGGGAAGGGACCTCAAAACTGGATTGTAGATGGCAGACAGTTGGATGTCCTGGATGACTGAGAACCTACACAGACACATTCATTTATGCTTGCAGGAACATTTTAGGTCTACAACTTTTGGAGCAAGCAGTCAAACAAAAATGAACTGTTTAGCTCATCAGCTGATGTCAGATAAACTACCTTAAATGGCATTTAAATGCATATTCACACATATACTTGAATTTCTCTGTTCCAAAATCAGTTGATGGTTTGGTTTCTTTTCATACAGAGAAAACTCTGAGCAAACTTCAATCAAACCAGCATGCGTCACTACAGAATGCTTATTAGCCAGCTGTATCTGGGACAGGACCAAGAAATTGACAGCATTTCTAGCGCACAGTGGCAGATGGTGTAAGCTGTGGTTTGAGGAGGGAGTCAGAGGGGACTGGTGCAGCTCCAGAACCAGACAGAACACCGTGTACTAATGGGAGGTGAATGATTTGAAGGAGGGAGTGAGGTTGGGGCATGTATATTAGAACAAACAAGCTTGTAGTGCAGTGGGGTCATATATACAATGTGAACTGGAAGGGTCGTCTATGAGGTGTGGTCCCGCTCCTGGAATTCAGATATGGAGAGTGGGCAATGAACCCTGGATGCTGTGGAGGGTTCACAGTTTCACTCTGTGAAAGTGCAGCCTTACCTAATGTCCACCTACTGTTACTCATTTATATTAAGATTTAAAAATCTAGTTGGTATTGGTATGTTCCTGGTTTACATCTGGAGCCGGTCCCTGGAAGCTGGAAACAGAGGATGAGATTCCCTGCAGAGATCAATAAATTAAAAAAAAACAATAATAATCAATAAAAATGAATTATTGTGATTTACCTGCAAGTCTAATCTTTGGCTGGTTAGATGCATGTGTAGCCCTCATTTTTCAATATCACGGTTAACAGCACTTTTCCATGTAGACTTTAGTGCTAGTTTGTTTACCTACTGTTGTTTCCCTGCCGGGGCTCAGCCTGCCAGCATCTGTGGATCAAACGCAGACACATCCCTCCAGCCATCTGAGATGAAAAGGAGCTTTTATATTATAAAAAGCCATTAAAGATACAATGATGGTGACAGTGTTTCAGGGTGGAAAATTACTTAACATGATTTCAATTCGACTTGAAGGCATTTAGGTTCAAAGAGAAAGACTTGAAAGTGCACCTTGGCCCAAAAACACGAAGTCATTAACTTTCAATTACATATATATACTACTAAATCACAATGATTGTCATCCCAAGGCACTTTTCACAGTTAGGTAAATACCTTTCAGTATTTTAGACAGAAACCTCTATGACATAACTATCCTCTATGAGCAGAAAGAACCTTTTAACAGTAGGACGTCTCCAGTAGAAGCAGACTCTGGGAGGGCAGCCATCTGCCGTGACTGCTTAGAAAGACAAGATGGAAAAGAAGATCTTAGAGAGACAAGAAACAATACAACAATAAACGCTCGACAGGTTGCATCATAAGTACAGAACATGCAGTTCTCCATATACCTGCAGAAAGCAAAGGAGGAGGAGGAGAGAACAGAGCACAAGCAGGAGGGAGACGATATATAGGTGCACCTTTGTAGGAGTTTGCTAGCAGTTTTCAGATATAAGCGTGCTGTTTAAGGCAGCAGTGTCTGCTGTCACCTGTAGAGCTGGATGATTGTTCAAATACTTTGGGGACCGACACTGAACTCGGTCCATCACAGGGGAAATTTGCCTGCTGATTTTTTTTTTTTTGGATGATGAAATTTCCTCAAGGCAAAAATATGCACAAAGTAATTTAAAATTCATTTAGAGTCAAAGCCAGCACAATGTTCCTGAGCTGCTTTTTGTCCCTCACGAGTGCCATTAAACCTGCTTCTCACTGGGACTCAACCAGCTCCTCACACGGATCATTAAAACCTGCTTCGCCTCAACCAGCAGGCTCAGCCCGAGTCCCCCTCAGTCCTGAAAAATAACGTTTTATTTCAGTTCTTTATTCTTCAGACAAAAAAGAGAGTGGATTCAAATAATTTCTTTTTTATTTATGTTTATCTTTCCTGCAAAACTCAAAAGTGATGCATGATTTATTAAAGGCACTACAGAGAATAAACTGCTGATCGGTATTTGTATGTTTATTTTGTGGCTATTTGTGTTTGCTTTCTTTGTCTTTTTGTTTGTTTGTTTATAGTTCTTTGTTTTGAAGGAAAACTATTCACTGCCCAAGATAAGTGGGTCAACCCAGCACTGCATAACAGAAATCATCTATGTGAGGAAATATCACATATCCTCACTGGCTTTGTTTTATGTTACTTTACTGACCCTGTATTTAAATTCAGGTCCAAAAATGCGAATGATGATGCAGTTTCTGTAATTGAGCCTTTGCATGTCACAGCAGTGAGTTTTAAATCAAACAGTCAAACCGTCAGGCTTTCAACCTCAATTCAAGGGGTTTAACAAAAGTATTGCATTAACTGTTGAGGAATTACAGACATACACAGTCCCCCGTTTTTCAGAGACTCTAAAGTAATTGGACAATTGACTGACAGCAGTTTTATGACCAATTGAGGTCTGTTGCCTTGTTATTCCATGACAAGTTAATCCAAACGTTGTATTTTGTAGCTGTTCGCAGGAAGTTTCAGAATGAGGTGCAGTGATGTAAGTGAAGGAGGCCATGTTTAGGCTCGAAAACCAAAGTAAACCCATCAGAGAGAGAGAGCAAAAGCTTTAGGAATGGACAGACTTTACTGGACTATTGTTGGTCTCAATCTTTTAAATATTTACTGTTGTTAATTTTCTTCCGGTCTTTAAGTCGGACGTCATTAGCCGTGTCTGAGCCCAAACTTCGCCTTGGGATCGCTAGCGACACAGCTATGTTAGCATAATATAAACAGTGAAGCTGGAGGATGAACGCTAACTTTTTTCCACTCGATAAAAGTTAACGTGAGGGTTCCCGATGGTTAGGGACAAATGCAATCGCAGGGCAGGATGCTGTAAACGGACCAACACCTGACCGAACACCTGAGATAATCCATCCACACTATGAGGTTAGTCATTAATATACTGCTGCTGGGCTGGGCTGTAGTTACATCGTAAGGGTTTAAAAATTGAGCTTTAAAATAAACAGTGGTAATAAAAACCGAGAGAGGCCGACAGTGATCACTGACTGTCTTTAGGGGCTTGTTGAGATTAAATAGAACAAGATACAAAACATTAAAACATGTTAAAAACACAACAGCCTTATTAAACCCAGAGTAGTTTGGGCCCAGAAGCAGGATTCATCACGTCATCACTTAAAAACCGGATTACTATCTTTTCAAATTTGGATTAGTTTGATTGTTTTTACCCCTCAGCCATAAAAGGGTGATGGGGTATTGTCGTCACCCTGCTGGGCAGACACCTAACCGTAATTATATCTGCTGAAAATCTCGACCTTGAATCCCAGTGATGTTGACCTCAAGGTCAGAGGTCAAGTTTTCCGAAACTCTTCTGAATGCAATAAGTAGAGAACGAGGCGTGTCTGTCTATCAGTGCGCATCATTAGCCGCCTGTTTATCTGCAGTGCATTCTCAAGCACAGTTAATGTCTGCGCCGACTGTTTGTGGACAAAACACTGATTGCATTTATATTTTAACGGTACGTGACTCTGAACGCCCCCCAAGCTGCTTCGGATGATCTGAAATTCCACACTCGATGAAAGTGAACACTTCAACCCAACAAGAACAGAGTTCAGCGATCCAAGGTGCATGCTGATGTGTTGGAAAACTCGCCAGAATGCACACAGAATTAAAAGTACTGAATGAAGCAAGAAAAAAAATCTATTCTTACGTCTCCACCGCAAACATTCGCTGTAGCTTCTCTGTTTGTACCCCGTGCTCCAAAATGTCCCCGTGTGAGGGTCTATTCATAGCCGCATCTTTATCAGAGCGCAGCTGAGATACGACTGCACCTCTACGACACCACTGGCACTATTTTTTTTTACAACAGGAGGTGGAGGATTAAAGAAAGGACACATTTGGATCAATAACAAGAGCAGTGGAGAGTGCAAAAGATACAGACTCGCTGAGCACAGTTACCTTGAGAAAGCGAACAATACAGAAAACTAAGCTAAGACATTGGACAGATACTGGCCTTGGACTAAGTGTTTTATTAACTTTCCACGCAGGGCTTTACTGCCCTGTGAGCTAAATGAATTACATTCAATAAGTAATAAGAATAACTTTGGGGGCCAATTTACTTACAGTTTTTTATGCATTAATATAGTCAGTGTGGGAAGATTTGTATTACTACAACTGAGGGGCAGTTTGGCTTCCCAAACAGCGCCTGGAAATTCAGCGCCTGCAAGGAATCCATTATTAATGTTCAACCCTATCATTTTCCGGTACGTGTAGTCATTTAACTCCAGGAACCAGAGGAAAAAACAAAAAGAACTCATTGCACCTGTGAATGTGTAGAGAAGTTGTCTGCTGCATATTGGTACTGACCTTAAAATCCTGTTTAAAATATAGCACAATAAAAAAGCAGCGAGAAGAAGAGTAGTGATAGATCAAGCCCGCAGAGACAGATGGCTCCAGTAAGCAGAATTATAGTTTGATGAGGTAAAATCCATACCATATTATTGACCTGTGTTGACGTTCTCATAGGCACTGATCTCATTGCAGGGCAGCTCGGATATTGATTGTCTGACTGGAAATCCCATTACGCACTCGCTCATTCAGTGCCATTTGAACTGCTGAAGGTACGATGGATTTCCCTGCTCATCACAGAGAGTAGCGGCATGCCACCTCGCTGCACGCGGTCTTATAAAGAAAGTCGAGTTTTAAGGGTCTCTTTGCTCGACATTTCCTTGTTAGCTGCGCTTGTAACACTCATCGTGAAGCGAGCGATGGGCTGAAAGTGAAGTGGTTTAGGCGAGGTTTTAAGGAGCGTGCGTGAATAGCCCAGGGCGTCTGTTGAAGATCCAGAAATAGCTTAAGGGTTTGACCTAACGTAGCGGTTGTTGTTAAAGTCCAATGGAATCTATAGACACAAACTTTAAAGAAGGGGTGGAGCGGCTGAGTGGAGGAAGAGAACCGTTAGAGGAGCTTGGACGGAGGGAGGGCGAGTTGAAGGCAGGAGTAAGAGTTAAGCAGAGAGAGTGAGAAAGGAGTGATGGTCAAAGACAGCACAGGACCTTGGAGGCAGTGTAAACAAATAAACACATAATCTTTCTTTTCAGGCTCGCTCTTTACTTTCTCCAACACACACACACACACACGCACACACACGCACATACATGCACGCGCCGCTGTCAGAAATACCGATCAAATTCTCCATTTCTTTGTTTGCCCTCTGGAGAGGACTTTGAACAGAGCAGATTCATCTTGTACACCCTGACCTCCAGCTTCCTTGCTCACCTCCCCGTGGAGCTCACTCCAGCCACCTCTTCATACACTTACACACACACACACACACACACACACACACACACACACACACTTGCTTCTCAGCAGAGGGGAGCATGAGAAACATAAACACATAAAGGCATAAACTCCACCGTCATAAACTAAGCAGTAACACACCTCTTATATTTCCAGATTATTTGCTTCAGTCTATAGAGGCTGTATTTTCTCTTCGTATAGGCCTGTGCCATAATGCGAAGGATATTGATTCATGCGGTGGAGCACAGCAATCTCACGTCAGCTTGGGATCACATTTCTTTGTGTGCTTTGTCACATCTCTTCTTTTGTGCCATGAGAAAAAGAAATGCTTAATGAAGCGTTGTTTAGCCTGCACAAATGTACGTGTAACTCATAGTAAAACTGGATTTCTAGTCGTTCATTAACCGCTCACTATTTAAAAGCCTTAAAGCCTCTGAAAATGTGGGGCTTGGAAAAAGAGCCAGTACACTGTGAGTAACCATTAAAAGCAAATTTCTTTTTCAAGGTCATCTCCTTCTGTAACCCTGGACCACGTTTAGCTCTCTTACTACACTTGGATCACTTGCAGTCCAATGCACTTGCAATTTCAGCATGGTCCTCTAACTTGTGCAGAGAAATCATCTAACCCAGCGCTCCGCAACCTTTTTTGCGCCACAGACCGGTTTATGTCCGACACTATTTTCATGGACCAGCCTTTAAGGTGTCGTGGATAAATACAACAAAATAAAACCAGTACCGGTATCAAAAAAGAAGATTTATTCATAACACACAGGAAAAGACCCAGGGAAACCGAGTTAACGATAAAAAAACGATAAAAACCCTGAAAACCATGAATTTCACACCCGAGTCTCAACTCTCGTGGCCCGGTACCAAATGACTCACTGACTGGTACCAGTCTGTGGCCCGGGGGTTGGGCACCACTGATCTAACCGACAAGTGATCATCACAGGCGATGGGAGCTGGTTCCAAGCACAAAGTTTAGGAGTGTGTTCAGTGTTGTTTTCTTTTTGTATTTCACAGGTTTGTGCAACATGAATTTGTCTTTCAGGCTCAATGTGTCAACATTCACTCACCACCTACTTTATTGTGTATCTAAATATCTAATCAGCCCATTTCGTGGTAACAATGTATTTCAGCATCTAGGCAACAAGGTTAAACTGAGCATCAGAATGAGGGAAGAAAGGCGACTTTAAATATGACGTTGTTGGAGCTAGATTGGCTATTTTAAGTAGA
Organism: Oreochromis niloticus; assembly: GCF_001858045.2. Classification (NCBI taxonomy): domain Eukaryota; kingdom Metazoa; phylum Chordata; class Actinopteri; order Cichliformes; family Cichlidae; genus Oreochromis; species Oreochromis niloticus. The sequence continues at coordinate 36,911,285 of NC_031965.2, forward strand.
CCAGATAGAAAATATCCAGTGGGCAGCAGTTCTCTGAGTGAAAATGTCTCGTTGATGTCAGAGGATAATGCTTTAAGCTAATAGGAAGGCAAACATTCATGAAATGACCTCTACAGTCACCAAATCTCAATCGAATGGAGAACCTTTGGGATGTGGTGGAACAGGAGATTCACATCATCGCCAACAAGTCTGGGCCAAATTTGTGATGCTGTCATGTTAATATGGAGCAAAATCTTTGAGGAATGTTTCCAGAACCTTTTAGGTACTGGCTACATGATGAAGCATTAGGTAGTTCTGGACTTCACAAATGCATCTTCTGTCATTACACTGTAACACCCAGAGTATCTCAAGGTACAAAGGGCTGTGTTTAGTCAAGTAAATGTCATTTCACAGATATAATACCACCATATGCCCCAATCGTTTATAAAATGCTTGCATTAATGTTGATTGAGGTTGTCGCTAAAGTACCTATGAGCTCTGCTTTGTTTACATTCTGTTTCTACTACCAAACTAATGTTGGTTATATAAAAATATATATAAAATGCCAGCCTTGCAGTTGGTTACAGTTATTTATCTTTAATTAACTGCAATACTGACTCTGCTTTTGTGTGTGTGATAAACGGTGAAGTGAAACCTTGGAAAGTGGAAAATGCACAGCAGAGAGAGTGCCTGTTTAAACGTCTGTACCTGTAAATGTTTGTGTTTGGCTTCAAAGGTCTTCTTCGATGGCAGTTTTCTATAAAAGGACATCTTTTTTCTTTTTACGTTGCAATTCTGATGTCCATCTGTGCAAAAATACTTTTTTTACTCATTACTCACCAGGTTTTTTCCTCTTTCCAAAAACTTCCTGCCACCAGGGTTCCACAGCCCACCCCTGTGTGGCCCCCTCAGTGCATTAAAAGCAAATGTTTTAGGTCCACAAGAACAAAACCATCTCTCACTACAAGGTCAGCTTTCAGAATTGGCTGCCTGCAACTTTGCCGTTAGCCCAAAATTAGATTTCAGCTTTTGGGCTCAAAACACAAGTGTTCAAAACAGGACTTCCAGGGAACTATCTGAAAGGGCAGCAGCACCAAACACATTGCAGATATGCACCAGGAGTCTGCCTTGAAGGGGAGATGTTCAGCCTGGTTCTGCAAGAGGAGGAGGAGTTTTTCCTTCCCACCGTCACCGAGTGCTTGCTCTTAGGGAGTCGTCTGATTGTTGGAGTTTTCTCTGTATTTTGGTGGAGTCTTTATCTTACAAAATAAAGGCTTCGAGGTGACCGTTGCTCTGATTTGACGCTGTATAAATAGAACAGAATTGAATTAAATTGCATTGAATTGAAACATAGCTCCACCGTGCTGCTGTGCCACAGGTGGTCAGAAAGTCCACAGGGTACCCTTATATTGTAAATCTTTAAAAACACTATCTATTATTTTGTCCTGGCTCTTGCTATTGTGCATTTTCCTCTCTATGGCCTTAAATCCTCCAGCCTTGTAATCTCATTGGCTCTGGGCACCTCCGGGCTGTTGGACCAGCTGCTTCTCCACATTGTTTCGACTCATTTATTGTTTCTGTCTTGGGGAAGCTCAGGGCACCTCACAGTAAATGAGGCTCATTGCAGTCAGGGCAGGGGGACTGAACCTGTGACCTTGTTTTTGCCAGTTCACTGTCTCTCGAACATGAAAGCAGCCACTGCAGCAGTCAGCCACACGTGGGCTCTCCTAAAACAAAAATCTGTCTTTTTTTCTTTTAGCCCTTTTCCCCTTGTTCTTGTTCGCTCGCCATTAAAAACCATAACGCCCATCTTAAAATGAAACAGCAAATCTCTTGAAACAATTTCGTCTTATATATCTGCCCGACGCTGGAGTTGTGGTGAGGGGGGACAAGTTGACAGTAAATGAATATTGATTTTTCCTCTCGTACTGTGCAGCTGGTTTCTGGCTGAGTGAATTTACTCTTACAGAGTTGTCAGAGGGTGGGCTGTTTAATGGGGTGTTATCAATTCACAGAGCGTTTGAGTGCTTTCTGTTGGTCTGCTTACATGATGCAGTGGCTGCTGGGTTTTAGTTATGATGTAAGAGAAAGACATTCAGAGTTAAAATAAAACGCAGGGGTTGATGCAGAAGAAGAGACAGGAGCCGTGCACGTGCAGATGATGTGTTTGAGTTCTTTAGGATTCCAGATTTTTCACACTCGTGTCTTACCTCGGATTAATCGGATTTGAGCAGCTTGGGTATTTATAATGCTGCCAGTTGTGGTATGTGATTGCTGCTGTTCTCAAATGTGATTAAACACAGCTTCCTGCTGCCTTTGAAAAAAAAGAAGCAGATTTGAAGATAGCATATGTCTCAGTGAGTAATTCACTCAGTTAATGACGTTTGCTTGTAAATTATTAAATATTATTTCAACACTGCACTCCAGATTCTACAAGTTGCCTCTTTTGCAGTTCTGTGTGGGGAAAAAAACGTGTTTTGATTCGGTTGTTTGATTTGAGAGGGGCGGGAAGTGCGGCTGAATTAAAGGGGAAAAAATAAAGAGTTTGTGTGGGTGTAAAGCAGGTTAATATTACGGAGAGGCTTAGGGTAGTATTATCAAAGGCGAGAGGTGATAGGTATGAGACAACATACGGGGGATTTGTTAGACATTTGAAAAGGTCACAGCAACACAACAGTGAGAAAGACGCAGAGATTGTTTGAGCAGGAAATCTGTGTGTGTGTGTGTGTTTTGTGTCTACAGTCTGCTTTTTAGGATAACGCTGAATCGCCTCAATGGGAGGCAGTCCTGTGAAGTATTTAAGAGGACCAGCTCCATACTTTTATTCTTGCACTCTTTGCGTGACACCCAGTTCATAATAATCTTTATTTATCTTTGACCGGGCCCAGGTGAAGCCACTCAGTTCGCTCTCTGCGTGAAACGAGCCCTTTCAGCGCCCCTCCCTTTAAGCCCACTGGCTAATTGGCTGCCCCTCATAAACAAAAGGGTCAAACAGCAGGTGGGTGGGGTTGTTGTTCTCATAGCTAGAGGTATGTGGCAGGCATGACTGGGATATTTAGGGCAGCTTGAAGCCTGTGTTTCTGGCTTGCAGCATTGGTTTCAAACTTGTTCTGGCATGCTCCTCTTCAGAAGCCAGAGAAAGGTCACAGCCACAGTTTTTATCCATTATTAACAATGAAAAAAGGATCTAAAGTGAAACACGACCTACGCTGAATTTTACTTAGAAGTGCAAATTGGACAGCACGATAGCAGGACCGTCACCTCACAACAACAAGGTGCTGGGTCGGAATCCACCTGTTTGGGTGGGGTTGTGATGTTCTTCCTGTGTCAGTGCAGGTTCTCTCCGGGTACTCTGGCCTCCTCACACAGTCCAAAAGCATGCTGTTCATGGGGTTAAGTTAATTTGTGATTAGAAATAGGCTGTATGTGACTGTGACTGGTTGTGTCTCTGTATTGGCCCTGTGATAGACAGGTGCCCAGGATGTACCCTGGATAGGTCGCCCAATACCAGCTGGGACAGGTTGAATTGGATAACTGGAAACCTGACCCTGACTGTGGTGGCTCTGGGGCCCACCCCACAGTTTGACAATCGCTGGTTTACAGGCAGTACCTCAAGCAGCAAGTGCGAACAACTGACAGCACCTGCAGTTCTTCTGTTGGCTACTAGAGGCTGTTCAAGCAAGTGAACTCCCATAAGCTGCCATGTTAAAGTGTCCAGTGTAACAGCATTAAATGTTTACAGTGTTAACACCTTAAATATTATTGTGGCGAGCTCAGGAAACGGAGGAGACAGAGGTTCCGTTCGGTCTTGCTACCCGCCGTGTTAGCCCGGGAGCACAGCCATTTATTAAGAGTTTTTGGAGAACACTGCCGCGAGCAACTGCTCAGCGCGGCAACCAAAACAACAACAACACAAAAGGGCGCTCTCTCACCGGAAAACACACACAGAGGGAGCGACGCCCGTCACCATGACAACATGACAACAAACAGAACTGTAAAACATAACATAAATGTCCATAACATCCCCGAACAGCCCTGACCCGCTACATAGCCCCCACCTAAGGGGTCAGTCGTCCCCGACAACCCCATTACCCCACACAAAGTCCTGCAAACGCCCCGGTGCCTTCTTCTGGCGCACCGGCCGGTCCCGACAGGCGGGGGAAAAGTCACTCGGGTCAGAACATGGGCGCTGCCAGCATCCCCTGCCCCGGCATCTGCCGGAGCGAGCGGTCGATACGGCGAGAGTCTGTCCTGGTGCAACACCACCAGGCGCCCCGGGCCCGGCATGCGAACACGGTACACCACTTCTGTTAGCCGCTCCACGACCTCCGCCGGCCCTTGCCAGTGACTGCAGAGTTTTGGGGACACTCCTCTCTTGCGAACTGGGCAGTACACCCAAACCTTGTCGCCCGGCACGAAAGTCCCCCTCGGCACCTGGTGTCGTAGGCTCTTTTCTGTCGTACTCCGGCGCTGGCCTGAGCCTGGCGGGTGTAGTCATGAACCACCTGCAGCCGCTCCCTCAGCCTCCTGTAGTAGTCCATCTCTGGCCCACCGACAATCTCCGGCTCGGGTGGGGACCCAAACACCAGATCCACGGGCGTCCGGAGCTCCCGTCCAAACATCAAAGCGGCAGGTGTGCACTGGCTGGACTCCTGAACAGCAGTCCGATACGACCAAAGGACCAGGGGCAGATGTCGGTCCCAATCCCGCTGGTGGCGGCTGGTGAGAATGGCGAGCTGGGTGGCCAGCGTGCGGTTAAAGCGCTCGACCAAGCCGTCGCTTTGTGGGTGAAGCGGTGTGGTTCTCGTCTTCTCCACCCCCAGCCGCCGACAGATCTCTCCGAAGACCTTCGATTCGAAGTTACGCCCCTGGTCACTGTGGAGCTCAGCTGGGACCCCAAAACGGGCGAACATCTCCTCCACCAGCTTCTCCGCCGTCGTCGATGCGCTCTGGTCCGGCACAGCGTAGGCCTCCGGCCACTTTGTGAAGTAATCCATGGCCACCAACACGTACCGGTTCCCTGACTCCGTAACAGGGAAAGGTCCTAGGACGTCCACTCCCACTCGCTCCATCGGGGCCCCCACCAGGTACTGTTGAAGGGGGGCAGTGGAGCGTTGAGTTGGGCCCTTCTGCGCCGTGCAGGTGTCACAGCAGTGCACATGAAGTTCCACATCCCGTTGACAGCCAGGCCAGTAGAACCGTCCTCTGAGACGGCGGAGAGTTTTGGCATTCCCATAGTGGCCGGCCCCACCGAGCCGTGGACGAGCTCGAGCACCTGCGACCGCAGCGACCGAGGCACCAACAACTGCAGGAGATCTCTGCCCTGCCCGGGGCCCGCCATCTCCGGTACAGGAGGCCGTCGTGGGTCTCCAGGTTGTTGTACTGGGAGTAGTAGGCCTTCACCTCGGGCTCCTGTCCCGACACCCCGTCCAGTCGGGGCGTTGCGCCGCCTCCAGCCAGGCCCTACCTGAACCAACGTCGCATCGGCCTCCTGCTCCCGCTTCAGCTGCTGCGGGGTCAATGGGAGCCATCCCCCTCCGCTGGCCGTGGCCTGAGCAGCAGCCACCCCAGCGCCTCCTGGCCCGCTCCTCCTGTCGCAGACAGTAGCGGCACTCGACGGCCATGCAGGGCCTTCTGGAGAGGGCATCAGCGTTGCCATGCTGTCGACCTGCCCGATGCTGGATCTCAAAGTCGTAACCCTGAAGGACCTCCAGCCAGCGGGCCACCTGACCCTCCGGGTGTTTGAAGTTCAGGAGCCAAGTCAGAGATGCATGGTCGGTGCGCAGGAGGAACCGGCAGCCGTGCAGATATGGCCGGAAGTGCCGCACCGCTAGCACCACAGCCAGCAGCTCCCGCCGGGTCACACAGTAGTTCCTCTCGGCTCGCCCCAGAGTTCGGCTGAAGTATGCCACCACTCGTTCTCCAGCATTGTCCTGCTGAGAGAGGACCGCCCCAACTCCTACGTTGCTAGCATCAGTGTCCACAATGAAGGGTTGCCGGGCGTCGGGGTAGGCCAGGACTGGGGCTCTGGTGAGGGCCTCCTTCAGCTGTGTGAAGGCCGCAGCGCAGGCATCACTCCAGCCAAACGGCTGGCCCTTGTCGGTTAAGCGGTGGAGGGGGCTGGCTGTCGTCGCGAACCCTTAATGAACCGACGGTAGTAGGAGGCTAGGCCCAGGAAGCTCCGCAGTTCTTTGACGTTCGAGGGAGTCGGCCAATCCCGGACCGCAGCCACCTTTGCGGGATCGGTGGCGATGCCCTGAGCGCTGATCACATGGCCTAAGAACGTAGTCTCTCTCGTCAACAGCCGGCACTTCGCAGGGTTGAGCCGCAGCCCAGCTTGACGGATGGCACCGAAGACCTCGCTCAGGTGGGACAGCGCACTGTCGAAGTCGCCCCCGTGTACCAACAGGTCATCCAGGTACACAACACAGCGGCTACGGGGGATGTTCACGAGCACCCTCTCCATCAACCTCTCAAACGTCGCTGGCGCATTGCAGAGCCCAAAGGGCATGACCCTGAACTGCCACAGCCCCTGTCCAATGGTGAACGCAGTCTTAGGCCTTGCTTCGGGGGCTAGCTCCACCTGCCAGTAACCGCTGCGTAGGTCGAGGGAGCTGAACCAGCTAGAGCCGCTGACGTAGTCTAGGGCCTCGTCGATCCGCGGAAGCGGGTACGAGTCCTTCTTCGTGACTGCGTTGAGACGGCGAAAGTCCACGCAGAACCTCGGGCTGCCATCCTTCTTCCCCACCAGGACCACGGGTGCCGCCCATGGGCTGTTGGACGGCTCGATCACCCCAGCCGCAGCCATCTCATGGATCTTTCCCTCCGCCACCTGCCGTTTTGAGAGGGCAGCCGGTGGGGGCGCAGACGGATGGGTTGGGCGGAGCCGGTGTCGATGGTGTGCTGGACCAGCCCTGTCTGCCTGCAGTCTTTGTCACTGGCGGCGAAGAGATCCACATTCTCGTCCAGGAGGCACCGCAACCGCTGGCGCTGATCACCGTTGAGACCCACGCTGCTGCGGTGGGTCTCGGTTGTCTCGGTCGAAGGAGATTTGTTGGGCTGAGGGGCCGGGGCTGAGGTGAGTAGAGATGACCCGGGGCCACCGGCACCTGAAGTCCGCTGAGCGGCAGCTGCCCGACGCCTGTCTCGTCTGGCTCTGGCCCCCGTCGCTCCCTGCTTTTGACCGCACTGGAGGCCGAGGGTCTCTGTGCCAAGAGTGATAGCCCGCTTTGCGGTGTCGACGCAGGCCCCCCAGCGGGTCAGCAGATCGAAGCCGATGATGCACTGGTCTTGAATGTCAGCAAGCCAGAAGTCGTGAATCAGCTCCAGATCCTTCACTCGGATCTGCAACGGTTTCTTCCCCCGCATATCAGCTCTCTCCCCCGTCACTGTCATCAGCTGGGTGTCGGTGGGCGACCAACCCTTGTCCAGCGACCCGGACGTTCCAGGAAGCACGCCAGGTCGTATCAGGGAGATGGTGGACCCCGTGTCCACCAGGGCCCGGCATGGCTGGCCCTCAACGCAGCAGCTCAGGTAGAGTCCCTTGAGGTGCCCAACCTGGCCCACCACCGTGCATCGTCCTTGGAGGGGGCAGGAACCTGGGGCGGTGGTCCCCTCACTACACCGCTCCCACCCCATTTCCCTGTGGCTTCGTAGTTCTGGCCGTCGGGGCAAGTGCTGGGCAGTCACGCGCCACGTGGCCAGGCTCATCGCACCGGTAACAGCGGTCGGTGGGACGACGAGGACGCCTCCGAGGCACCGAGGGCTGCAGCTGGCATATCTCCGCGACCGCCCCCTCCCCGTCGCAGTCTGCAGCTCTGATTTGAGGGTGGTTTGGGGGCCGCACCTGCTGGTTAGGCGGCGAGGTGAGCACTGGCTCGGCCCTTTCAGCCTGAAGGAGCGCCTCACTGAGAGTCTGAGGCATGGCCAGGCGGACGTGTCGGCGCAGTCGCTCTGGAAAAAGCCCTCGCAGGAAAGCATGCAGGCTAAGCTCCTCACGGGCTGCTGCTGGGAACTCTGGGTAGCCACGACGAGCATACAGCAACACATCCGCTGCAAAAGTGCCCAGGCTCTCCCCCGGCCTACGGCTCCGGTTAATCAGCTGCTCCCTGCTCTGCTCAGTGGAGTGCCGCTGCCCAAATCGCCTCTCGAGTGCTATGGTGAGGGCCTGGAGCTCATGCTGCTCTGACGGGGCTAAGTCATGGAGTACCTGCAGTGCATCTCCTTCCAATGCTAACGCTAGGTGGGTAGCAGCCTCGCCGTCGCTCCAGCCATTATGTCTCGCGGCTAGCCGTACTTGTGAGAGGTAGGGCTCTAGCGGAGTTAGCCCGTTATATTTCGGTACCTTAGCTGGCGTTGCAGGCATCACTGCTCGCTGTCGGGGGCCTGGTGTGTCGGCCGACGGAGGCAGCCCATCAAGCATTGCCCTAGCATCGGTCACAGCGGGCCGCCGCCGCGGTGCGCTCGCACCATCGGGACCCGTCGGAGGACTTACATGGCCGCTAGCTTCCTCTCTCTTCAATCGCCAGCTTCCCAGGCGGGTAATGTTCTCCTCGATAGCTTGCTCTAGACTCCGAATGTCTCTCTCCATTCCGGCGAGGGTGAGCTATCCCACTTCTGACACCAATGTGGCGAGCTCAGGAAACGGAGGAGACAGAGGTTCCGTTCGGTCTTGCTACCCGCCGTGTTAGCCCGGGAGCACAGCCATTTATTAAGAGTTTTTGGAGAACACTGCCGCGAGCAACTGCTCAGCGCGGCAACCAAAACAACAACAACACAAAAGGGCGCTCTCTCACCGGAAAACACACACAGAGGGAGCGACGCCCGTCACCATGACAACATGACAACAAACAGAACTGTAAAACATAACATAAATGTCCATAACATCCCCGAACAGCCCTGACCCGCTACATTATCATTTCTGATTCCAAAACACTAATGACCAGAGACCAGAATGCTAAAACCAGTGAGTGTGATTACGTCTGTCTTTTATATACAGTCTGTGGATTATTTTTATGTAGGCTGAGCTCACGAGCACCCACTGTACCATCATGACAGAAAAGCATAGCAGGTTCCCTTCAAGGTTAAATGTGTCAATAATGGGAGTGTAATTAATTCCAATAAGACATCAGGCAGCTAATTTTCCTCCCTCCCATCATCGAGGCCGGTATCAGTACCCTCTTAATGCCGTTTACAGTCAAACACTGTCAGCACTAAGTGAGCCGCCTATAATCTGAAGCATGTTCAGTGCCTACAAAGCCTGTCAGTCACATGGCTATAATTACCACTAACTACAGTGATACTGGCAGATGTAAAGGAATGAGGTTGTGAATAATTTTAAATTAGTATTTTAATTAGGTTCACATGTTTATTAGTCTTTAATTGAAAATCTGATTCTGGCCCGACGTGTCAGCCACTGATATGATGTTTAATTTCATACTTAATAACTATTTAGCATGATAGAGGCGACGCTTCGAGTCAGAGCTGTAACTGATATGATTGTAATGATCCAGTTTCTCAGAGGTGCAGATTCAGGGAGTTTGTAAAATGTGGTTAAAGAAAAGGATAAAATGAAATTAACGTGCCCATGAAATAAAGTACAGGATTCATTGGGGGGGAAATTAAACAACAGTTTAAGATCAGCGATTGCATTTTATATTTTTTATTTAATTCAGCGAAGAGGAAATACGGTCAAGACATTGGTGAGGAAATTAAAATCATGTCCTTCAACCTTTCATCAAAGAATCGCACAGTTTCAGCAATCACAGCCGTGCTTACCTTGGACCTTCTTGTTGAGGTAATCTGCTTCTCGAAGCTCCTCCTGTGAGTTGGTTTAGTTGGACGGTATCTTCTTACTTACTGTACAGTCCAGCTGTTACTACAACAGCTTTATGAGGAAATCAGTAAGGCCACGTTGTTATCCATCCAATGGATGAAGAGATAAACAAACAGCCTCGCTTGGTCAAGATCCCATCAAATCAACTTCTTTGGCAGACTGTGTCCAGCATCTTTTATTTGTTCTACGTCTCATAAATGCTCTTTTTGACCCAAACTTTGATTTGTCTGTCCATCACACTTAGCCGCTGTCTAATCTTTGCAGCTCTACCTGGAACATCTCGTCACTGTTGACACAGAGAGTAGTGTTTTGGTACCTGTAATGAAGGTGCCACCTGAAGACCTATGAGGTGTTTGTTTCTCAGCCTAGAGACTGACCTGCCTTCTAGCTCAGTTGGTCATGTGGCCTCCTGTGTTTCTGTTCAAAGACATTTTTCCTGTGAAAATATTTTCATGAAATATGCTTAATTTTTCAGAAGGAGAATGCAATGCCTGAACTCGGAAAGGCCAAGGTTCAACAACCAAACAGCCAAATTCATCACCGTTTTCAGCAGCAGATCAGTTAGACTTTTATCATGATAAACATCCAGCCTGCTCTGAAGCAGGTAACCATAGTGATCTAGCCAGGTGAGAAGAGAGCCACCTCAAAGTGCCTCACTAACCCATTAATCTCACTTTGTTCTGCACCCCCGAGGTTTCCCAGGGATGCACAAACTCACTCATGGTATTTTTGCCAATCTTTAGAAAGATTTTGACTGTCACAGAGATTTTTGCCAGTACTTGAAATATATTTTGCCAAACATCAGCAGCAGAACACGCGTTAGCTCAAACTCAGAAGCGTCATCGTCACTTGATTCCTAAAACGTATCACGTGTCTGCTCGCACTTTTCTCAAATGATGCTCAAGGCCATCTCCATCAAGAGCGCCTCTCTCTGAGGGCATATCTTGATTGAAGGATTTTAATCATTCAATTTGTAATGCTAATGCCTTCAACACCGTCTTGTCTCAACTGCAGTGCTGCTACTGGGCATTTTCCTCTACACTCGCTGGAGGTCCTACAAAGGGCTGAAAGAGGGCGTTTACCACGTCTCGGCGCATCACGATGGCTGGGAGGACATCCGGGAGAACGTCCTCAACTACGATGAAGAGGGCGGTGGGGAGGAGGACCAGGTACAGCCCACGCACGCACACATGCATCCAGACTGTACCCTTTGTCGTGAAAGTTATCAAAGCAAATCAGAAAGATACCTTCGTGCACACATATACAACTGTTAAAAGTGATGTTCAATATTTAACTGCTACTCTCTACGTGCTTGCTTGAAGTTGAGATGTTTTAGTTTTGATTTCATAGACTTTTATTTTGGAAATTCTTAGCAGTGGATGTATGGCAGCAGCTCTATAATGGATTCTGTCAATTCAATTTGGAATAAAATCCTGCAGTGTGTGTGCTAGCGTTTTAATTAGGCCCACGCAAAATCCTTATCTCCTCTCCACCAGCCAATGTAACCCACAAGCACTCAACGGTACTTAAGAGCTTGCATAATATCACAGCTTTGATCGCAACAAACACATGTGGCTGCTGAAATCATTGCTGAAACACACACACACACAAAGAGGAGGAAAAAACACTTTCATATAGAGATCCTTGTCTCGCCTTATCAGTACCCCAAAACCTTCAAGATTCTGTCCGTTACCTGCAGTCACACACACACACACAGTCCTGATCCCCTATACAGAGCAGCCACTGTGGCTAATTCTCTGGAGTCCTGTTTGAAATCGCTCTAGAGGAATAAAAACAGCACTCATCACATAATCAGTTTCACAAAGCGACCCACGCCTCCTCCTTGTGCATCATTTCTTCCGCCGCCTCCTCCTCCTACATCTTTCTGCATCTCTGCCACCCTGGTTACAGTTCTGGTGGAATCACGTTAGTACCAAAGTGGCTGGCTGCTACACTACATGACAAAGTAATGGCAGCTGTCTGCAGTGGAGAGAGAGAGAGAGAGATGTCCCTCATCTCGCTCTTCTTCTTGGCCTCTCACATGCATACAGAGATATTTTAAATTACAAGTTTTCTGCGACAGTAAATGGAGACAGATTGGAAACTTAAATAGGTGGAACATTCACAGTAAACGTAGTGGGGTGAGCTGATTGTTTTTCTGCTCTCATTTCATTCTTCTGCTTTCTCACTGTCACATTTCATTTTTTTCTGCCTCATCTCTCTCCCCAGACACTCAGTCTCTCTCTGTTTTTACAGCTCCTGTGCTAACTCAGACTTTTCATCTGCTTTTGTGTAAATGTCCGTGTGTGTGTGACCAGAATGCCTACGACATGGCAGAGCTGCAGAAGTCCCTCCAGCCGAGCCCGGCCCAGTCAGTGCAGTACTGCCGCTCTAGAGCCTTGCACCACCCTCCTCCTCCCACCATCATCACCATCACCTCCTCCACCAGGCGCCCCCCGTCCACCCTCTTCCCAGCCGCTGGACACCCTCAGCCGGACAACCAGCTCCACAACCTTGCCTCCCTCTGCAGCTTCCACTTCCTCCACGGCCACCACAACGACCAGTCTCCGCAGGGACGTCCCCCCACCAGGCTGCCGGCCCAGGGCCAGGCCCGTCCCTCGCAGCTGGCCCGTCGTTCCCTGTCCTTCTCCAGCCAGGACCTGGCCCGCTACCTGTGTGAGATCATCCGCGATGCTGACCAGCATCCAGACACGGGACCTTTTGACTCCCTGCAGGTCTTCTCCACCGAGGGTGGGGCTCGCCTGCCGGCTCCCTCAGCTCCTTCAGTTCAGCGGGGCTGGATGGAGGCAGCAGCGGAGAAGGGGGAGCAGAGGCGAGGAGGGAGGAGACGCTCGGGGAGTGGGGGCCTCGCTTTGAGAAGCTTCGGGCGCTGTACGAGCGAGCCGAGGCCAGCGACCTCTGAGCTCCAACACAAACTGATTGGACCCCGATAACGGGCCGCCCAAAACAATCAATTAGCAGACGCTTGGCGGCGACAGAGGCTGGAAAAGCGAGAGACTGGCCGACAGAGAGAGAGTCGCTCCACGCGCAGCACTTTGCTGACAGCTGACATGAACTGTGTTGTATTTACTGGATGATGAGACCCGCCAATCAAAGCGGGGGCCTAAGAGACAGATGAAAGTGTCCCCATGAAAAGAGCCTGTCGCTCTGCACTCACTCTACCTTGGACGGCAATTTTGCAGGAGCAGACGTTATCAAACCTACAAGTCAGGTTAAATGCTTCAGAACGTCAGCCTGCACTCGGGCTACTCATCATGATGGAGCTTAGCTTCACTGTCGGAAAAATCTGTTCCAGTCACAGACACTAAAACCCCAAATTTCCTCGTGTGTGGATGAGCTGCCAGCTGAAGGCAGAAAATATGAAAATGTTTTGGCCAGGATTTTTTTAATACATATATATATATATACCTGAGCAAATCAATGCCACTAAATGTATTTTTAGCACCTTGCTGCTCTGTAAATAAATGTCATATATTTCACATGGTACTGTTACACGAAGCCAGTGAAGATGAGGTGGATCATACTGAGTAGCCCATCCAATGCAGAGTTTCACTGTAGTGGACACACCGTGTTCTCGCTGCCTGGCTGTAAACAGCTTCTGTCAATGTTTGTATGAGAAAAAAACAAAAAGAAGTGCTTCGACCATCACTGGTTTCCAGGGTGAGATTTTTTTTTTCTGGTAATGTGTCTTTTGCTAGGTTGAGTAATTCTGTATTGGTTGGGTGTTTCAAGTTTCAACGCTCCATGGGTTGTAAGACATCAAGCTTTCTACTTAGTACCGTGCCCGCGTCTTCATTTGATTTCCTATTCTCATTTGCGCTCCGCCGCTGCTCGTTCCTCCTCACCCGGGGGAGGGTGCACAAAAATTCAAACATCTTTGTAACAAAGAAATGCGAGTGGACGTGTGGACTGCGGGAGGGAGGAAATGCTCGCTCTGTTGCTCTGTTCCGTGCACGCTGTTCCTCTGGCATACCAAATGTGGCGGCTGTGAGAGACTATTTTAACAGATGCTCGGCAGAATACAAAGTACACCGAGCTGCCTTTCAAGGTGACTACTCAATAAACATAAATGGAGGGAAGAGGGTAAGAGACATTTATAAGGATTATATATATATATATATAAATATATATATGCTTGTGAGCTGTGATAGCTGTGCCATATGCAGTTCACGCATCCATCTACTGTGTCTTGCTAAATTAGCACATTTCTTGGCTGAAACATTAGGAGGATTGTGGGTTAGAGAACTGCAGGAACATGTCGTTGTGCTTTTGTTTTTTTTAATGTCAAAACTGTGAATTGTCCCTCCAGCTTCTCTCTCTCTCTCTGAGCTCTGCAAAAAACAAAACTTCCTGCGCTTTGAACCGTTGAGAACACTTTGTCTTAAAAGAACAAAAAGGCAAATAACAATAATAACGCAGCAAATGGGAGTCTAAAAAGGGCACACTTCCCTTCACATTTTTAAAACAAGAGAGAGGATTGCAGGGTAGGGGGCTGAATCAGAGAGGAAATGAGGGAAGGGAGTGAAGCGGAGGGAGCCCGGCCCTGTGGTGAAATGTCTCACCAGTGCACCACGGAGCACAGCGGCCCTGCGGGGGAGCTGCCGAGGGAAGGGATGCTGCAAGCAACAGTTTTCTGCATAGCAGTTTGCTGCACTGCAAATGGGATGAACTTAAAAAGTCGTGTGCCCCCACCCACATGACCCCTAACCCCCCTCTTTCCTACGATTCTCCCCAAAAATCCAGCATGGCTTCTTCTGGCGTTTCAGCCGCTGGATTCTGCTGGAAGCAGCAGCATCAGCCGCGCTCCCTTCATGCCTTTTTTCCCTTCTATTTGTCTTCACACTGGCAGAGCTGAGCCTGTCGGCAGAGAGCAGTCAAGGGGTAGTAGAGTGTGAAAACATGTCAGGCCACTAATCCTAATAGGAGCTGATGGCCCACTGTCATGCTGGAAAAACCAAAGGAATGTGAGGAGTTTCCAAAAAATAAAAAAAAGTCGACAGAGGAGTCGATCCCCAGATTGCGGCTTCTTTTTCAGACAGACGCTTTCCGAGCAGCGGAGGCAACAATGCAGCTTTTATAAATAAGAGCATTTCCAGTCAATGATGCCTAAAAGTAAAAGAGAGGCTTATTTTTCAGGCAGTGGGGAGTTCCTCGAGAGTGATCCTTGTATGTTGCTCTGTGGTGAGCGTCCAAGCCCGAGCTCCACACAGACAGACACGCACAGAGGGATGAAAACACGTCATGCTTCACTACAGCTGTAAGGAGCGGAGATTCACTTCCCACCATTCATTTGTAGCATACGACGGCTTCTTCAGTGTTGTGTTCTGGGTGCAGACATGTTGTGAACAATGTTTTTACCTCATTTGTAAGTACACAGATCGGTACATTCAAATTATTGCTTTTTTTGCTAAGAAGAGCAGCATAGATTTAAAATGTGCCGCTTTGGAGAGAAAAAAAATCAAACGAACATATTTTTTATCAACATGATGGTGATGAGCTTTTGACGGTTATATAAGTGTTTTGTATTTGCTTTGATCTTTTTTTTCCTCCCCTCAATAAATTCATTTGCACCAGTGACTGTGCTGAATCGTGACTGCGTCTGTAAAGAGAAACCGAAGAACTGAAATGTGAAAAATAAATATTCCTGGCTTTGAGTGACTGACAGGGAAACGGCATTGTTGGGGGAAAAATGTTTTATTGACACACTGCCTAATAATATCTGAAACTGGCACTTCACGTATCCCTCCACCAGCATTGTGTCTGGCAGGAGAAGGACTTTTAACGGCAGAGTAAACATTTACAAGTTTGATGATTTTTGTGGCTTTACAGTAGAAAATAACAGCACAGAATGACTTTAGTGGATTTTTTAAAAAAAGGAACACCAAGCAAAAAGGAAAAATGACCAAAAGGCACCAAGATACATATTACAGTATTTTCTTTTTTCAAATAAACACAAATAAACAGTTTCCGCAATGAAAGAGTTCAATGTTGGTTTAAATGAAGCTGAAGGTGTGAGGACTCTTTAGGATTATCAGGATGTCTACAAGTATTACTCAAGAAAAGCTCTTCATTTAAATAGTGATTATTCAATGTAATTCTAACTCTAAAGGCTGGAAAACAAGTTAAATCTTGACTTTAGGGACTCCATCAGACGCAGTAAGTCCTCCTACCAGGGTATCAGTATTTCTGGGATGCTGCGTTCAGGTCATACTTGCAGCACGTCACTTGAATTAAGGTCAGGACTCAGACTTTGAAAACCTGAAATGTACTCTCCTTCAGCCTTTCTGTTGATCTACTTGACTCAATCCCAAAATTGAGCCCTCAGAAACTGAAAATGACATCACCTGAGTTCACGAGGGCTCAAACTGATAGAAAACACGAAGGACACCGCTTTGTAACATCGCACGATGTTGCCTTGACAAAGCCAAAAGACGTTTCTTAACATTGAGAATTTTAAGGTCCAATCTCATCTTAACATCTTTCAGGCTCTTGTCTTAAAAGACGTGATGAGAGGTCAAATAATAGATTTGCTTTCTCTGTCAGCCGTTAAAAGTAAACTAATTCGGTGTCTAACACAGCACAGACTTCATTCCTGCTATTTCATGCAAACTTCTGTTTCCTGTACTTTTTGGGTTGTTTGCTCCACCCAAGACACCTTTAATGTCACACTGCATGAAGTGGAAGTTCTTGCCTTAGACAAAGTCTGCATGTGTCCTCAGGCAAACTGGAGACAAAGGGTCAAAATGTCAGCCAGAGTCTTCATGAACAGCAGTGTGTAGACACCGGGATCAAACCCTCCTCTAACAACTGCCCTGTCACTCTGCTGAATGTCCAGATACTGAGGTCGTAAAGCGATCCCAAACCATGATGTCACTCTACCATGCTTCCCAGCTGGGCTGAGATTTTGGTATGAGAGCCTATCCTGCTCACTCTAATGTGAGTGTGAACTTTTTAATAATTTAACACTCACAGGTGAAATAAAATGTACCAAGAACCTGTGCAGTACACTGTAGTGTTCCCTTGACACAGATGCTCTTTGCACACCATTGCACATGACAGACTGATAATTTACAATAAATACCAACAGACTATGTTGAATCGTTAGCTGATGGTGAGTAAAAAAAAGTTTTCTGAAAATCTTAATCTTCAGCTCAAATATGCCAGCAAAACACTTAAAACCACACTTAAGCTTAGTTTAAAAATGTCATTGGTTCCACCTGTTTTTGTCCAATCATGTGCATCTCTTAATGTCAAGCATTAACCAGTGTTATTTCCCACTTTTTCCACACTAATCTAATTCAAGTTCCAGCAAGGCAGAGAGATTTCTGATCAATCCCCAACCAACATCATTACATAGCCAGGAAATTAACATCTCCTCATCTCAGTCCGTCAAATCCTGCCAGAGGCTGCTGAGGTCGCACACACCTCTCTTTCACAGAAGTGATGCTGGCGTTCAATCCAGAACAGGTTCCATCACAAAAAGATCAGTAGTTCCCAAAGTGGGAACCTATGAATGACAGATAAAGTCTACATTTCTTCCCATTAAAACACTAAATAGGGTTCCCCACTTTCTTCTAGTAACGCTAAAAGGTGTTCACTTCTGTTCAAGGCAGAGCTGGCTCTGCTTGAGCACTGGGACTACACCAGTTAAAAAGAGGTAACAAATGTGCACAAGGTTTACTTTGGCACTGGTGAGCTGGTGCAACAGTCAAAGTAATAACTGGACTCTGAAACTGGACTGCGAGCTCAAAGATGGGCAAAGTTTGCACAAGCAGGTGGCTAAACTTGCAGCTTCTTAGCCTGGAGATCAGATTTTGACAGCACTGAATTTCATCTTTGACTGAAAAAGTCCAAATTTCATTTATTTTGTACATTTTGTGGCTGTTTAAGCTTCAGCAATGAAAACTACTGAGCTGGGTGTAGAAATAAAACAGTTTAACAGCACATCAAGAAATCCCAAACAAGCAATCCTTGGGTCACCATGGCATCACAGCACCAAGGCCAAAGGATGCTAATAGCACAATATCTGCACAATTATGGCTCAGTCCAGGCGATGTAGAGAGCTGCTTGGGTTTCATCTACGACAGATGATAATTTGAGCTTCAGTCCAATGGATGAAAACCAATCCTGGGAGCAGTCCCAACATCTCTTGTTTGATTTTTTTAGATTGGGATTAAAGTTCTTTGACTTCTAAAATCACGTGGAAAGACCTTCAAGAATAAGGTTGTCCGCCTGTTGCTCTAACATCGGCAAACACAGTCTCATCACGGTTCAGGGCTGAGGCCAGGTTTCAAATCGGTTGTCCCAAAAACAGACTGTTCAAACTAAACTTGGATTCAAACAAGTTCATTAGTTGCACAAAGCCATCTAGTGAGCATCTTAAATGTATTTCAAGAACATCCACTTTAAACCAGAGCAGACTGTACATGTGCGCACAGGTTAATGACCGCCTTCATCGCCTCTTCATTAAGAAAACCATAGGCAGCAGCGGCCTGCTACTAAACCCAATATGTATGGAAATTAACAATGCTGAAAAAGTATTACATCAGTAGACTCTTATTAGTCAAACCTAATGGAATCACTTCGCTCTCAAATAAAGCAATCAGACATCTCCTAAATTAAACATCCAATATGGAGGCGGGAGGAACAAGCATTCTCGTTCCGCTTATCCGATTGGTATGCATCACGACGAGGCCTCGCCTTTAACGAACACCGTGTTTTCAAAAGCCCTGCAACAACGTGTGCAGGAGTGCTCACGCATCTGCGAGAGCGTGGATTATCAAAGACAGAGGTCCTTATTAACAAGTGTACAAATACAGGCAAACTGAGCCGAGATGAAGGGGAAGGGACGGAGGGAGGGTCCTAATTGTCCAACCACTAATTACCTACGCAGCTCCAGCCTTTCAGTCACCTCCTCTCCTTTCCTCTGGTGTGAAAGAAGAAAATGAGGAAGATCACTGAGAATTCATGTTTTCACGCGCTCTCATTTCTCCTGTGCTGCTGTTTAAACATGAGCATCGTCTGTCATCCCCTCTCCTCCTCCCCGCTTTCTCGTCTAACCACAAAGCCTCGGTTTGATATGCAAGTGTTGGCCCCTCTCTCTCTATTTTGGATTGTGGCTCAGAATCAGCCCCGTTGTCAGGCTGCTGCAATTTCCTCGCCACTTACATTATTCATGTGTGTTTGTGGCTTGGTGTGTGTGTGTGTGTGTGTGTGTGTGTGTGTGTGTGTGTGTGTGTGGCAGAGAGACAAGAATGAAAAGGTTGAGACTGCTGCTGATGAGAATCACAGAAAGAGAAAAAACATGACAGCAATCACAACAACAACAACACCGTCACAAATACCACTTGGTACCAACTCTGACCTCAGTTTTACAGCAAAAGCACATTTAAGCAGCCGGGCAGAAAGCGAAACTAACAGAATTATCCTTCTTTTTCTGGGGTAACTCGTAACATTTATCACAGCAGCCACATGTGCCCCACCACAGAGGGGCCACATCTGAGCTCCGCTAGTGGTCTGACCTCCTCGGTGGGGCTACAGCCGAGTATGACTAAACAATCACTGAATGAACAACTCTCAGCATTTCCTGTTCCTGGGCAACAATACACAGACTGTATATTAAAGATGTCTGTAGTTTCCAAAAGAGTGCAGGTTTCCGTGTACCTCTTTTGAGCCCACAGCAGGAAGTCCACCTGTGTAGTAGCTGTACAGGGGCTCGATAATGGATACCAGAAATTTGGCAGTTGAAGTAATTCATGGCAGAAGCAATAAACTGTCAATTTAATGAGCCTGCAACAGCTTATGATTATCTCTGTAACACCATAAACTCTCTACTGATCTGCTCTTATAGCAAGACGCATGTTATGCTGAAAGTTATTGGAAGCTAACAAGGCAGTTAGCAAACTTTTTCTTAAACCTTCTTTTTAATAATATATTTTTATTTTTATGTACAATCCTGAGAAAAAAATACCGTACAGTAAAATCAAGAGAAAGGGGTGGGAGCTAAACTGAGCTCATCAGCTAGCAGCCAGCTCTCAGACTGATCATCAGAGGAGAAAACCACAAAGATCCTGCAAACAGAAATGAGAAGCTACACAGCTTAACAAATTTATTAGACCACCACCAGACCAAATAAAGAGTTTTGGTTATTACCAAAACACATTTTCAGGATTGTGTAATGGTTAATAAAACAGTATCTGCAAGCTCTTTCATCTTCTAATATAGTTATTGTCTTGGTCCATTAATTTTCAAATTTTACTTTTACAAAAAGGCAGAAAAGAGTAATAAAAATAAAAAATAATAACAAATTACAGTTACAGAAGAATTAATTTTAGTGTTTGATGAATTTCAGACTTCATTGAAAAGTCAGGTGTCTTGGCTCAGATTTGGATACAGTTTATTTGCCTAATTAATAAAAAAATTAATTTTTTTTGACAGATTTCTAAAATATTTGTGTTTTGTTTTTATAACAGGTGATCTAACAAATCTATTACCCACTGTGTATCTGGTACATGGCCTCTCCATGGGACTGATGTTCTGGTGGATCGTCCCTAATGAATATTTATCTGGTGAAGGAGAGAGAGTAATGATCGTGCCCCCCCCCCGTAATTTTCTTGCTATGTTTGTGTGGATATTACAGATTCTTTAGAAGGAAATCACACAGTAATTTAAAATGGTGTGTATGTTCACAGAGTGTGTGATCCAGGTTATTCTGAAGCTACCATGTAGAGATGTCTCCCAGACACATCATAGGAAGGTAATTATAAAGATGACAGCTGTAAGGACACACTGTGTGTGTGTGTGTGTGTGTGTGTGTGTTTCTGTCTAAAAGCTAGCTGTGCAGAACGGGCAGACTGCGGCTTTCTCAAGAACAACTTCTCCAACCTGCATCAGAGTGACTGAAGTCATCGCTCACAGATCACAAATAAAAATTCAATTAAACCTAAATTGAAGTTTGTGTTTCGTTTGAGACATTTTGTAGAGAAGTTCAAAGACCTGTTTGAGGGTTACAACTTGGTTTTAGGCTTAAAGTAGGTTCAGGTTGAGGTTAAGTTGGGGTTTGGCACGTAGTTTTTAGGCTTGTGGGTAAAAGGATGACAGGATGGTAACAGTAAAATTTAACAGCCACATGAGTTTCCACTGGGACTATGACAACCTGTTTAAGCATGTTTTTGTGTTCAGTATGTTTAATGAATCAAATTCAAGCACAGGAATAAGTTCAATTATTAAATTGAACTTATTCCTGTGCTTGATTTTGAACATGTAATGAATGAGGCTGATGGCTGATGACCAGCTTCCTTTACACGAACATGGCTGAAACAGACTGACTGGAGTGGCTCGTTACCCATCTGAAAGAACCAGTTCTAAAAAATACATCATCTTTTAACTGACTGTAATCTTTTCAGTTGTATCGGTTTTTTATAAACTAGACATTTATACTTAATGTCTGCTGTCTACTCCTAAAACAACTGAACTACAGTGGAAACTGAACCTTTTAGATCTTACGTTGGATATATTTTTAAAAGTCAGTTTAAATCGCTACAAATGAAAGAGCTCAACAAATCTTCGATTTCTGCCCCTACTTTCATTGGCAAAGAAGAACTCAGCTGCAAATATATACGACTTCTCCGTATTTCAATCTTTAAGTTTCACTTAGTCATCTAAACTTTTTTGGGGGTGGACGGTGGCTGAACGAGTGGACGTAGATCAGCCCAAAGCAGGATTCCTACATTTGCTTCCACTCTCCACTCACAAAAACACTGCAGCCCGAAGCACAGACCGGCCCGCTGTTCTAACAGCACGTCCAAAGAGCCACGTGTTGAAGAAATAATGGCCATGATCACAGCTGGGCGCAGTGCAAAGAGGAGACAGAGGAACAGCAAGGATTCAGCACTTTTATTTCGTCCTCTCCTCCTCTCTCCCCTCTGGCCTCTGCTGGGGTTGTCTTGCAGCCCTGGTCCTGCTACTGAGTCACGCTGGGCTCTGATGAGCCCTTCGTATTTTTCTTGCGTTTCTTCTTGAGCCGGTAGACATGGAAGGTTTTATTCTGGAATGTTCTGGTAAAGAGAGCGTTGTAAGCCGCCGCGTCCGTCTTGATGGCATCGCAAAAACGTGGGTGGGTGGCAGGGACGAGGTCGGGGTCATTCTCTCCAGGTCCGTCCATGATCTGATAAGAGAACAAACGTGTCACCATTAACAGCGAGAAGAATGACGGCAGGCTGAAGCCAGCACAATCGAGATAAAGTCAGATAAAGTCCACCGGCAGCAGCCTCTGATTTCACTTTGCTCTGCCAGTTAGATCTGGCATGAAATCTGTATGAATGCTTTAGTGCATTAAGGGCTAAAGTCAGCCTAAATTAATAAATATTCTGCTTTGGGATTATTGATTGCAACATTGATAAAAAAGCAGCCAAAGAAGGCTGCACCCAAAGAAAGAAAAAAAAGAGGCAGTGCAGGACACGTGGAGATGCTGGCTTCAAGGACGGATTTTCTTGGAAGGAATAAGATATTCATTAGCAGCACTGAAGGCCATTAACAAAAAATATCAGCTTCTAAAAAGGATCCCACAGAACGGCACTGTTTGCTGGCGAGACGCAACACTTCCAGTTTTAAAAAGTGGTGGGTGGGACTGTGAAAGTTTCTGAATGATAAACTTTCAATAAAAAAAAGAAAAGTATTAACTTTTTGTCGAATATTCAGTCATGAATATTTTATAGTTTCACACACTTGAATTCTGAAAGTGTCACATTTAAAAACACTAAATAAGCCACAACATGAAAAGCACTGAGCCATGTTTGAGTGGAGCTACAACTATTTTGAGGCTTATAGTGAAGCTGTACTGTGTATTAAGGCAGCGGTCCCCAACCCCCGGGTCGTGGACCGGTACCGGTCCGTGAGTTGTTTGGTCGCGGGAGTTGAGGCTCGGGTGTGAAATTGATGGTTTTCAGGGTTTTTATCATTAACTCTGTTTCCCTGGGTCTTTTCCTTGTGTTATGAATTCAGTTTCTATATATTTTCATGTACTTTATATTTGTTTTGTAGCTGTGTGTCTTTTGAAAGAAATGTTTATGCGTTACCATAGCGACCAGAGAGGAGGATGTTACTCTCAATGTTGTTGCCGCATTTCAGGAGGACGCTGCTAATAAAGTTACACAATTACACAGTGAATTCATGTTTATTAGTATATTTACAAAAAGCCACTGTTTTTGTCTCGGTCGTATCGTTTTATTTTGTTGTATTTATCAGCGACACCTTAAAGGCCGGTCCGTGAAAATATTGTCTGACATTAAACCGTTCTGTGGCGTAAAAAAGATTGGGGACCGCTGTATTAAGGGAGAGTGTAGGAAGTATGAATTAGCCTCTGAGGAATATGCATAAATATTTAGGTTCATAATCACATGCAAATGCTCTGCAGTGGGTATTTGTAATTATTTGGTGATTTCACTTTGCATTTTCATTGGAGTAAGATTAGCGATGATGTTCCATCATCATCATCATCATCATCATCGCTGGAAGCCAAAATAAAGTTTTCCAGCAGTAAAGGACGCCCCACAGGTCATGTGGCTTTGCCCCAGTGGGTCAGAAATGTCTTGATGGTACACGGGGAGATTTTAATGTGGTGGCTACCTGGTGTGTACAAGTAAAGATACAACCATCACATCTTATATAGTTTGTTATAGTCATTAACACTCGGGGTGTTACAGGGAAAGCACTGGATCACTGAGCAGAAAAAAAAAGGAAGGAAAGGCATCCTGGTGTTAAAAATGAAAGCAAAAAAAGAAGAAAAGACGCTAAGAAGGAAAAACAAAACAGGCAGACAGAAAGACCACAGGTGATAAAAAGAGTAAGAGCTAAATAAAAGAAAGTATGAGAGGAAGCAAAGGACAGACAGAAAGAGACGTAAATCCAGCATTCCTTCAATAAAGCTGTCTAGATGTCAGATGTTGTGTACGCTGTGTGACATTTACGGCGTCGCGAGCACACCCCGACTCTGCGTTTCAGCGTTTCATGTGTCTTACACGACGCTGGGCCAGACCGAAGCTCGTCTCGCCTCTGGTAATCCAAATAGTTGGCGAGCCGCATCTGACATCAAAATAAAGAGTCTGGGGGAGCGCAGTGGGGGATGCGGCGGCAAAAGAGTGAGAGACAGTGACGCGCAGATAAGAAGTGGGACTATTGATCTGTCTGCGGAGGCTGAGAGCTTTCACCGAGTCGCAGGAGTCGGCAGATCGGACGGCACATGCTGCCACACACACACACACACACACACACACACACACACACAGTGAGTCACATTAAATGAAAGCCACCCACATGTCCGTTGGCCAGGTCGAGCAGGTCCCGCAGTCTGCAGCCTCGCCTGTGCCTCCGCTCGTAGCAGATGCTGTTTTCCAACACCACATAGTCGGCCCCAATAGCCTTCAGGATATCGTAGACTTCCTCTGGGGAGCGGCGAGCGTACACTTGATACACCTGTTCTCACACACACACACACACACACACACACACACACACACACACACACACACACACACATATATATGTAAGGATTTCCTGGAAGGAAGCCAATGTTAACTTAATATTGCTGGGAGGGGAAAACGTCTCCCCTGGAACTCAATTACCAGACACATTTGCTTTCTGAATTACAGTTTATGAAACTTGGTTTATTCCAATTAGGAAACGTTTACTTTGAAAAACAAAAAAATAGAATGAAAACAATTATGACTCAAACAAAACCGGCGGGGGAACAAGAACTAAAGCTGAAAACATAAATCCCAGCTTCCTGGAAAACTCATGGTTCATCTTTTATTTGTAGCAGACAAAAGATTTAAATGGACAAATTATGCAACCCATAAATACTGTAAGAACTGGCTAAGAGCTGATTTATTGTACGGCCAAAACACAGCCCAACAGCAGCTTTTAGAAAGGTTCAAATGAGCTGTAAAAAAACTGAAGCAACAATCCAACTCAATCTCACCTGTGGCTGAAATCTCACTAATTTAACCACTAAGTGCTGTTTTAGTTTGTTTGTTGGTTGTTTTTTTGGACCATCTTAATGGTGAGTATCAAATATACTCACTACATTGTGCTTTAAGTGATTAACCACTATGACACAAGCATGAGCACCTTCCTTTGCAAACGAGCCTACATCTGTCGGCGATGATGCAAAAATGACGAGCATTCACTGGCGCCATTTGGAGAGCCCTTCTGTGGCTGGTGATGAAATATGGTGGAAAATCACAATGGAAATAAAGTGACAACTAAATATTAGATATTAAAAATAGTCCAGAACTGACAGAATCGGACACTAAGTGAGGGATGACTCTAAAAGTACTACAGCGGTGCTAAAAGTCTGAGAATCAGTGTCACAGTTTTCATCCTGTCGAGATGATCTCATGAAAAGCTCCAAATCAATATTTAACTGATCCAGCTCTCAGTGTATTTAAAAAAATACAGTTTGTTCATCTGTGCCAATTTTTTTTTTTTTTTTAAATATCTCAACTGCTGTAAATAACCAGCTTAGAACAATTCACTGAACCACACTGTGTCACTGAGATGAACTAAAGCACTGCACAGCCTGGCGGACAAAGTCCCGGCAGCATTATTGTTAAAACCCCAGCAGGTTTTCCAGGCACAGTGTCAGGAAGCAGGTACCTTATTTGAGTTTATTTGAGCATTTGATAAACAAAAATGTCTATTACGCTCGAGTAAATAAAGAAGTCAACTAACAAAACCGAATCTAAATCGCTGGTGATTTTTTCTTGACTTTTCTGCCTCCGTCTGAACCACAAACAAATTCAAGGCTCCGAGTCTTTCACGTAGCTGTAGCCTGCAAACACCTGCAACCTACCAAGGTAGCTAACGCAGTCTGGACAGCTCGGACTGGGAGGGGGTTAATATGAAACCAATTTCTTGCCAGTGGGCAGTGTTAACAGAAGAAAACATTAATTGTTTCTCTTGAACTCACAGATTGGTGCTGAGTGAAAGTCCACTGATGCCAACCCTACAAGCTCTATTTGATCAGCAATGAAAACATGATGCCAAGTCACCTGACGCTCAGGAAATCATCAGGGCTGTAGCTGAATATAATAGACCAATACTGTTCTTATCTCCAGTTTTTAAAGAAGAGATGCCTCTTAATTTTTTTGTCGTTTTCCCCTGTGGTGTCAAAAATCGACCATTTCGCTTGACTAAGTGGAGTCGTGGCAACTTTTTAGATTGACTGCATGAGAGCTTTTCTGTGGATCAAGATGTATGTAAGAAGGTAATGAGGATGGAACCCTTATTATCAACAACTGCAGTCCTAAAACCTCTTAGTGGGTGCCAAAAGATTCATGAAGTACCTAGATCGCAGAATTTTACCAGAAGTGTAAAATTAATTAAAATAAAGAAGCAATGAACCTTCATTTATTGGTCTTTGAATGCATTTTAATGTTTGAAATGGCTTTGTTCTGCTGATTGACGCCACCTCCACGTGTGTGAAAATCACTTAACCGCTGACAATTGTCAGGGGCTGCCCTCACGATTTAAAGTGCACTGACATGAAGTCAGTTATGAATTGCTGCACATAAAGTGAACTGAATTGTGCAGTATTATCTGTTGAGATTGCAATTGGAGCCAGAAGGCAAACACCCATGCAAAGACCACACAACTGATTATGACTGAAAAGCAGCTCATGTGTGAGCAAAAACAAAGCTATTATAACAACACGACAAAAGGATATAATCAACTACAGCAGTGTGGATTTCTCTGAAGAAGAAAAAAAAGACATGTTTGACTTTAAAATGGTCTAGCAAAAGGGTTATAGTAAAATCAAGTTTTCCTAATTGAGGTTTAATTTACTTACATGTAATACACTTTTCCAATCAGATGGTCATAAAAGAGGAAAATTAACCAATTTCTGTCAAATAATGAAACTTCAATTCAGTTTTATGGCTATAGCACCAGTTCACAGCGGTTTTCTCTAAGTGCTTTAAATCTTTAAGACCCCAGAATGTTAGAAAAGAGACGCCCAACAGTAAGATGATCCCTTAGGAGTGAGCAGTTGTGGGGAGGAAGATGAGGACAGGGTAAATATACAAATATACATATGTCAATACATGGGGATGAAAAGGTTCTCAAAGCATCACAGGAAGTTCCCCAGCAGCTTGAGGTTATATGTAGATCCTATAAAAGCACCAACCCTTTAACCCCCCACCAATGGCAGCAGTTCCCAGGAAAATGTCATACTGGAATTTGCTAATAAGAGCAACTCCAAAGACAAATTTTAAAAAAAGTTTATAAAAGTAAGGGAAACCCCAAAGTGTGTACGAAAAGCAGTAAGTACACATCTAAATTACATCAGTATATCTGTGAAACATGGAGGTCATGTCATGGCGGGTGATGTGCTGCTGGCTGTGGAACTGGCTCGCTCTTTATTGACGATGTATTGGATGAATTCAGAAGTAATCCGTAAACGAGCCGCACTTATAGAAAGCCGCTTCTGTTCTTATTGACTGCTTAAAGTGCTTTACCCTCCGAACCACATCCATCACACAGTTTAGGATGTTGCCTGTGGTTACTTCAACATGCAGGCTTAGGATGCTGGAGATCAAACCACCGACCTTCTCATTAGTGGACTACCTACCATTGTGTGCTGTAAAGAAAGAAAAACTATGGCTATATAAAAGGACCCCCTCAAATCTCATTAGCTGGTTCTTTATCCTGCAAAAACACAATGACCCCAAATGCACTGCCTGTGGTTCAGCTTTCACTGGTGTCAAAAACTGGAGAGTGGGTGAACGGCCATGTCAGTCATCAGATTTAAAAACCACTGAGCATTTTACCAGCTGAATGTGTGTGTAGTTATAACAGGTGTCATTGCAACCACATATTAGATTTCATCGCTTTTTATTTCCACTGACATATCTGGGAAGAAGAGACTGAAACTTGCTTTGCCTAAAATGTTTACGTGTGAGAACTAAGTCAAAATGCCAGTATCGCCTCATCAGCTCGGATTTGTTAAAGAAACCACTCTGTACATGTAGTTTTATGTAGTATACAAGAAAACAACTGGTATATAAATACTGTTGTTTTAGCAGTTACCACCAAAATCACCATGGATAGAAGGAACAGTACTGTGCAAAAGTCTTGAACCAACCCCCCACTTCTTTATATTTTGCTTCCAAGGAGCCAGACTTTAAAGGGGTCTTTAGAAATACTTCTCCAGGCTTTCTTGAGGTCTTTCAAAGTTTTTCTTTGACATTGGCTGCATCCCATCCATCATGCCCAACCATTTTCCGTGGACTCTTAAGATAACATAAAATTGTTTAGTTGTACAAAAAAGGTGATTCCCAAAAATTCCCAAGAAGATGTGACAGACCTAAAAGACCATCTACAACATGATGAACAGTATCTGAGGAGAGAGGTACCACAGTGAGTGTCTACAGGTTCTGTCATGGTTTGCAGCTGCATTTTAGCCAGTGATGTTGGGCATATTGTCAAACTTATGAATACAGAGAAGGACCATCGGATTTCTGTACCAACTGAAAGCAAGCATGCAAGGCAAAGGCTTCATCTTCAGTAAAAGCATATCTGGACAGAAAACACACAGTTAAACATCATCAGTCATGGACTGACCTCCTCAACATCACCGAAGCACTGTGGGATCCTCTTGACCGAAAACGGGAAAAAAGGCAGAAACATCCAAAGAAAAGCTGTGGATGTCCTTCAAGAACCCAGGAGAACTATTTCTGTTAAGTACTTAAAGAAATTACAAGAGGACTCACCTAAGAGAGTTCGGGCTGTCTTAAAGGTAAAGGTGGTCGTACCAAATACTGACTTTCAAGCTTGTTAGTATTGCATAAACTCTGTTTTGTTTTATATACTGTTTCCAGTATTTTGACATGTTACAATAAATCACTATAAATCTCTTTATCCCATTTTTCTAGTAAAATACAAAGATGTGACGTGTGGCTCAAGACTTTTGCACAATACTATAGGTATGCAAATTAACATAGAACGGACTACAGCGGGTGATGGGAATAACTATACTTGTTGTCTATTATTAATTAATAATTTTGCAGAGACACTTATAGCTTGCACAAGAAGTGAGACCGTGTTTTAAAATACATTTATGCAGCTTTCTTCCACATTAACAAAGAAAACAGAGCCATGTTTGCACAGCTGTCTTTATGAGGACATTCACTGGTATTAACGGTTTCTCTAGCACCTTACCTAAACCTAACCCTAACCAAACTCTAATCCTAAAATGGAGTCTTGACCCTAAAACAGCCTTTTGATAAGGACTGAAAAAGAGAGGACTGCCCAAAATGTCTTCACTCTTCCAAAATATTCTCTCTCCAGTGGTCTAAAACTCAGCCTGGTCCTCATAAAGATAGCTGGACACAGATAAAGCCCAGTAGGCCTGAACCAGTGTCGTGGTCCATTAATGAGCTCCATACTAGGCTCGAGCCTCGCCAGCGGCTCAGCATGGCTGACTTCCCGCTGGGAGGCAAATCACAGGCTCAGCTACCCGAGAAATGACCCACACATTACTTTCCGCTCATTGCAAAGAAGACACGCCGCATGCAGAAGCAGAAAAAAAGTAATAATAAAGGTAATTCTCCATTGTGTTTGGTCATTAGCTGTATGTGGTTTGCAGCATGTTTGGGAAAAAGTGATATTTGTCATGTTTTCTATTTCACTGTCTGAATTCAGTCAATATGGGAGTGACAACCAGTTATTTAAGTGCATTGGCAGGGCATGTAGTAAGAGGCCAAAGGGAAAAATATACTAATGAAAACACAATACAAAGAGAATTCATGAATAATACACAGAAATAAAGTGAAACGCTGCCTTTGCTGCTTTGTTTAACCTGATTTCTGCAGAAAAAAAAAAACATTCACAGAAAAAGGGAAAAAAGAAAACAATGCCTCCACAGCATTTCTCACATACATTACAATACTAATATGCACTCAAGCACATGCGCCACCATTCATCTCTCCTTTACTGGAACACAGCACTTTTAGGCTCCATTTTTCCTACGTTACCATTCATTCCACCATAATGGATGCACAATGTACTCAGTGCATCTTCTGATCCCATATTCATTCAGACAATCACTGCAGGTCAATGGCCCCCATCTACAGACAATTCCCTGGTCTCTCACGCAAGACATTAGTACAGAGCTGAGTGAGATGGATGGGTGGGGATGTTGTACAAAACAGATTTCACTGTGTAGAGGAGGGCGGGAATAACGCAACAACAAGATCTGGAAATAGCCTGAAAATTCTGACACTGCCTGCAGCACCAAAATAATGTATAAAGGTTAAATATTACTTAAATAAAATTGAATCAAAACAAGGAAAATGCATCAAATGGTGTGCAGCTACACTGGCACTCAGTTACTGTGGCTTTAGTGTAACTGTGCACTCGGGCCGTAGCTGGTAACACAAAAATATCTGTTCACTTAATTCCCAGGTTGACTGTTGATTCTTTGGGATTTTTAAAGAACATAATTCAAAATGCAAATGACCAAAACTGAAATATATATATACACAATGAGGTTTTACATATTTTTACTAGTGTTTAAAATAACTTTAAATGGTGTATTAATGCCATTGTGGGCCGGAAAAAGTGAGGGACAAAAAAAATGCTAGAGAAAAAAGGAGGGGGGGTCTGGAGGGGTAATGGGTTTTAGGGGGTTTCATTATAGAATAAAATTGCTTCACTTCGCACGTTTACTGTGTTGATTAAATTAGAGAAGAAGGAAAGAAAAAAGAATCCCCACTGACTGGGGTTAGGTGAGCTTTCGTGCATTGAGAACTACAAAGCAATAGATGCATCTACACAGCAGCCCTTCCTGACTGATGTGCAGGCAGTCCAGCATCTGGAGTGTGAGCAGGTTGGTTCAACCCAGCAACACAAAGCTGTTATGTTCCATGACAGAAACAAAAAACTGTTTTTCTCATTTTACGTATAAATTTTAAACTTGAGTTCTTTTCTGAACGCCACACCCTTCCACCTGCCCTTTTTTTCTCTTAGCTACCCACAGTGAACCGTTTCAATGAACAAGGGTAGGGAAAGCTCAGTAGATAGAGTGGTCACCCCATGATCGGAAGGTCGGGAATCCACTGAACGGCTACCCTGAGGTACCCCTGAGCAAGAACCCGTCTGTACACACTGCTCCCCCGGTGCTGGATTGGTGGCTGCCCATTGCTTCACTGAGTGAACGTTTTAAATGCAGAGGAGTAAATTCCCTACGCGGATTAATAAAGTATACATTATTATTATACATTACATAATATGCCTGAACAGATGACCCAAAGCTGTCACTCATCCATTTTCTTAACTGCGTATCCATTTCAGGGTCGAGGTGAGTTGACATTGGGCGAGATGTGAGGTACATCCTGAATATTTCACCTGTCTGTCTCTGGGAGGCCACACAGTCACAGCACTAACATGCAAACTCAGCTATATGAGCAGGACTTTCACAGATACTTACAAATCTGTGATTATGTTTGTAAGAACAAGAACTGTCAGATAATATTCAGATATGTATCGATGCATATAATTCCAGTAAGACCCAAAGGTTAAAAAAACACAAACTGTACCATTTCTTTGAACAAGGATAACACAGAGCATGTGATACCTTTGTGATACCTAAGTAACAAGTAACTGAATGTGGAGGGGCTTCTTTGTTACTCTTAAACAGAAATCTAAATTAACTGGAACTTAACCGGTGTGCTGGAGAGAAGGTGGAGAAAAGATGGCAGATCACGGTCACATTTTCTGCATTTTCTAATTTTACATGTCTTTACCTTGGACGCTTTCCAGATAAATTAAATCACACAGACAAATACCTTTTA
The DNA here is from genome assembly GCF_001858045.2 of Oreochromis niloticus. Lineage (NCBI taxonomy): Eukaryota > Metazoa > Chordata > Actinopteri > Cichliformes > Cichlidae > Oreochromis > Oreochromis niloticus. The sequence goes on from NC_031965.2 coordinate 36,942,968, forward strand.
AAGGTCCTACTGGCAGCGAACAAAAAAGCCATGACTAAGCGTTGGCTTAGAAGGATCGCCACACAATACCTTGGTTATTACAAGTGTTAACAGGCTACACACTGGGGGAAGAGCTGACATATGCATAAGACTTCAAAACAAAAGTGGGAGAGAAAAGGTGGGAGAAATCGCACCGTTGTTTAGCCTCTGAAACACAATCGTGTGGGGTGGAAGAAGTGGGTTTTTTTCTTTTTCTCCACCATTTTGTTTAATTGTGAATATAAATAAAAAGAAAGACTCCAGGTAGAATCTTTACAACATAAAACATTTTGAGAAAATTGCCGTTGTGAACTGATGAATATCCACTGAAGTGAACTGAATTCCAAACACCGCTTTAAAAGATATCACTGACTCCTATTACAGCCTGCGCTGCTCAGTAATACATTTTCGGCAAGCAGAGAGGTAAAGCTTTGTCAGATCTCCCACCTCTTTCGAAACACAAATATTACAGCTATGATTATTCTTAAAGCGAATCCAAGCTGCTAATTGGCATTCAAATCCACCTGACTCAGTGTTATGAAGCTGACACTGTAATTACCATCAATTTACTTCAGATTTTCCATTTATTGTGTTTGTGTTATCTTGCAGCCCCTCTGGCAGTTTCGTTTTATTGCAGCCTACAGTACCTGTCTGGTCCGCTCCCGCAGGTCTTTATCTTCATAATGGGGGTGGTTGGTGAGAACTCTGCCTGTGCACAGCTTGATACCCGCCAGGAGCTGCATGCTTCCAGCAAATACTGCCTGTTTGGGTGTCTTTGTGCTGCGGACAAACACAGAGAAGCGAGACAGACAAATCAGTCACCTTTCTAAACATTTTCATAGTATATTGCATAACTAGGCTGATATAATACAGTATATGTTTAGAACTTAAAGCAACAGAGAGATGGAAAAAGTTTTTAAGCTATCCACACAAACATCGAGTCATCAGAAAAGTTTGATTGAATTTTACTTTATTTTATTGTCTGCTGCTGTTATTCGCTGCACATGTTTTTGCCTTTTGAGCTGCTGCAATAATTGGAACATACTACTGATGGCATTTAAAAGTTTCTTTCAGAGATGTAGCATCAAGGGCAGTCGACATCAGGAGAGAATACAAAAAAACAAACATTCTTTGTACGGACGAATTAAATTATAAAAAGATGCCAAATGATGTGCAGTTACAGTGGTACGGAAAACTCTACAGCGCCAAGGACGAGCTTTGTAAAGCTGTGGTGTGTTAACAAGTTAATACAACTTAGTTTGTTGTGCGCGTCCATGAAAATGTGTGAATATTCAAATCTTTTGCTGTGCCCCTGCAAACTGTGGTCAGGTACATCCTGTTGCATTAATAATTCTCCAGATAAACAACAAATTGCTACTGTGGCAAACAGATCAACACACCTGTGCATGTATCACTCAGAAAGACATTTAAAAGTTTCAGTGCAGAGATGGAAGGACCAGGGAACGATACCCACTGCAGTGGAACTTCACCAATTAGGCTTTTATGGTAAAATAGGCAGACGGCAGCCATAAGAAGTAAGACAAACTGCTCAGCGCTTATTATCTGTGGCATGTGGTTAGCACCGTCACCTCACAGCAAGAGAGTCCTACATATGAGGCAGAGATGTTCCAACAGACAAATTTACTACTCGTTTACACATAAGGAAAGGCAGACTAATTAGTCCAAAAAGTATGAAGCTCACAAATTGAATAGATAATTATTATCTGCATTACCTGTACAAATATCATATGTGGATTTCAAAGCTGCAAATCATATTCTTTTACTAGTCTCACTGAAATATGAGGCCGTTTGAGCCTCATTTCCCTGCAGGTTAAAGCCTGCACACCTGGGCAGCCTGTGGTTGCTCATTGCTGTTGCTCATTGTTGCTCATGCAGCCATCTATTTTCTGTTACCTTGGCGGTCTTCCTTTCCTGGCTGGTGTGGCATTGTTACATCTCTGACCCAACAGTTAACAGCATTCACGCATTAGTTGAGTCTCTGGGTTTAAAGACCAATATTTCTGGTTCCAACTAGCAGGGGAGCAACATTTTAATAGTCTAGCTTACTAGTTGTGCAAATCCTTAAACCCAAAAGCACCTTTCTTTGAGCAGTTGCTTGTGAAGGTTTTTTTCTTGAACTGAATCTAATAATGAATGAATGATGGCATCAGAGTTGAAATAAGAATGAAAATGGTCCTTGAGGAAAATCTGAAGACGCCTGCAGACCTGAAGCTGTAACGGAAAAGAAGCATCTAAAAAGTCTGGAGTTACCTTTGGAGATCAGAGATGTCAGTTTCTGACTTAACTGATCAGCAGAAAACTCGTCATTAATGTTTAGTAAGTACAGATTGAAGGTTACTTTTTCTTTTTTTGTTCTTTCAATTAAACATCTAACACTAAAGAACATCAATATTTGGGACTCTAATTTTTCCTGAAATGAATTCAGCAAAGAAAACTGAAGAATGCTGAGAATAGGCTACAGTGCGCACTGCAAGCTCTCTCTGTACAGCATATACTGTATGCGTGTAGCACTGTAATGACCGGCTGACTGTTTCTGAAGTGGATGTGCACATATGCATGAGTCTCGTAGGAGGAGCGGAGTGGAGGGTATTCAAACATGTTCCAAGGTGGACGTGTGGGTTGATGCTTTGGCCTCCTGACCTTCAGCTGGAACGGGTCATTGTCCTTTCTGTCCATTTTGCCTCCTTGCAAGAGTTTTAATTTAACTGCTCGCTGCCTTTCAGCCAACATTTTCTTTCCTTCCATGTTGATTACATTTAATTTGATGTTTATATTCTTTTATGTAAATGGGAGAAAGGAACAGCCAGGAACCCTTTGACATTATAAAAATGAAATAATGATGTTCTTGGCTGAATGAGAGTCTCTACCGTGGCCTAGCACAGATCCCGCCTTGCCTCTATTTTCTCTTTGTGTATGGGTCGTGTGCTTAAACGTGCATTTGAGCGTGTTCATTAGCACCTGTTGCTCAAATTCTAGAGCACCATTAAGAAGATAATGATGTCGATTGTCACTCGAATGCAGTTTCTCACAGCTTGACAAGCATCTTAGCTTCTTCTTACCAGCCTTGTTTACCGCCACAGCGGGCAGCTGTCGCTCAGCTATACTCTTCCTGCCCACCAGCGCCAGAGAGAAGTTACCAACTAGCTGATAAATACAGCCGAGGATTTGGCTTCTAAAGAGTCAGTTTGCTTTAAGTTGGTGGAGACAACAGGCTGACTTCCTGTTTAGCAGTGCTGAATGTTGTTTGTCACATTTAGATGCCCAGAAGCCAGATTCCCTACCGTGTATCGGACGTGCAATCCAACGAACTGTGTGAAACAAAAATCTGGATTAACATACACAACATGACCGAACTGTAAACTACACTAATTTGACCAAAAATAGCTTCATGTTAAAAAGTTTGGACTTTTTAAATATTTGAGAAATACACATTAAATCAAATATATAAAAAGTAACTCAAGTCATCTGGTTCTCAGTAGATAATGGAGCACAATGCAAAATGATCATCCATGGGATCAGTATGCTGTGCTAAAGATACACACACATAATTATACAAAAAACATTAAAAAGTAAGTTTTGCTAAACTCTTATCATGCAAAGAGTTTAGCATGTTATCAGTATGCACAAGGCATGACATAATCTATGGATATTGAGATAGAATTTTACTTTTCTACAGTTTTACATTTACCAGTTGTTAAAAGTAGTTCTTTCAGAAATTTGTATAGTAATAGAGCTAAAGACCCAGAAAACAAAAGGGTCTGAGTAAGTAATGGCCAGTCGCACCTCAGGAGAGTAGTTCTATTAATGTTATGAATTATACCTGTGGTTTTTGCTGCTGTCATGAAAAAAGAGAGGGAAAAAAAAAACTACATTAATACACCAAGAAAAGTCTCGACCTTGTCTGGAAAAACATATCTGAACCAATTCACCTGCTCATGCTTTTATGATTTTGGTATAAAGATTTGTGAGAACTGTCAAAGGCTTTTTAAGAGTCATGCCAGCATTTGCCTTCAGAACAGATTAACTTATCACCTGCAGTCACAAAGGACTGAAACCACTCTTTGACCTCTTCGCAAACAATTCAAATTCAACATAAAGCTCAACAACACAGCCGCAGCCCGTTATTGTCTGACCGGATCAGCTTTTTGTTACACCGAGCATTCGTTCTTTTCACAGTTTTCCAGAAGAGGAGAGAAAATGTAAAGATGTAAACCTGAACAACAATTTTTAAACATCCATAAATAACAAACGTCTGATGACATGATTTTGAGTAGACTCCAGATATTTAAAAGACCATAGGACCAAACATCGACACTGCATGAACATTGTAAGAGGTGATGATGCCTGTTTTATGCCACCGACTGTGCATCACTGCATTATTGCTGTAAATTCATGCCGTTTGGTAACTTTGCACTTTTTTCCAGCACAGCTTTGAACCTCAGCAGTGGTCTCAGCATTGAGCATAACTGAAAGCGCCTCTGTGGGCATGCAGGGTCTGAGCAGCTGCTTTTCTGATGATTACTTTGGTAACTTCCAAAACACCCCTAAAATTTTTTCTTGCCTTTTATATAAATCTTATATTCCACCTGCAGCGAGTGCAGCCAACACTCCACCTGCACACAAAGGGTTACTGAGTGAAGTGATGATGATGATGACTGATAGTGAGACAGAGGACGTGACTCGAAGTGTTTTTATATAAATGCCAGGATGGCCATGGATTTTCTGCTGGTCTCACTTCTGATTGAGAAGTGTTCAATCAGGGATGTCGCTCTGACTCTGTCTCTAAACTGCCTCTGGATTAGTTAGAAAGCAGAGGAAGACACACACACACACACACACACACACACACACACACACACACACACACACACCACTTTCCCCATTTAAGGATGAAGCCAAATGCTTCTAATTTAGACAATTTAAAGCACGACAAGGAGGAGGATGACAGGAAGACAATTAAGGGAGCATGAGCGGGAATGAGAGTAAGAGGAAACAGAGCATTTAAAGAATAGTGAAGACACAGTCACACCGACAGAGCAGAAAAACACATTTTTGCTGAAAGACTGATATACAAATGAGTAGTAGCACATATTTCTTAAGCACGGATCAAGTAATTTGTTTTAATTAGACACACACAATGACACAGATCCACAAAACAAGGAGAGAGAAACCCATGAGGACTGGACAAGAATTATCTGGGGAATGTCAGAGATAGGAGCTTAGCTTTTGTCTAGACAGGATGAACAATTGCAGGTCTTCTTCTTCTTCAGATGAACCCTGTAAGGGTTGCCACAGCAGATCCCCCCCATCTCCCAGCATCCTCCTCTATCACATCAACCCCCTGCATGTCCACCTTCACCACGTCCATGAACCTTCTCTGAGGTCTTCCTCTTTTCCTTCAGCCTGGCAGCTCCATCTTCAACATGCTTCGTCCATAGGTGAGACTGTATAGGCTTTAACTAATTGCTAAAGATATAAATGACTGGCACTGGATTATTGTGATAACCCTCATCTCCATGAAAACAAATTAGCCAGTCTACGATCAGACTGCAGCTCATAGCGAGGGTAAAAGGAGGAAATTCTGTAGCACACAAACTCCACATTATTATTCATCTCGTCTGTGATCTCCACCACTTGTAGAAAGAGATGTCAAAGCTGAATTGTCTGAAGTGTTTTCTTAAGACTGTGAGCACCACAGAATAAATTCCATTCACCTCATTTGTGTTAAACGGGACAAAAATCTCAAGACCTTGAAAGATGGATACATGCCACCAGAGGTTAAGTGAGAGGATATCTTAGCAACATTAAAACTACTTAAACGAATAACATCTTGTTGCAGTGCATCTATGCATCCATTTTCTTAACCATTTATCCCATTCAGGGCTGGAGTCTATCCCAGTTGGCAGAGAACGAGGTACACCCTGGAGAGAGCTGACACGGAGAGACAGAAACTTTCACACTCAGATTTACACCTGCGGTCAGTTTAAAATCATATCGTTGTCTTTGTACTGTGTAAGGAAGCTGTAGTGCTGGAGGATAACCAATGCAGACACAGGGATAACAAGCAAAGCCCACCCAGAACCAGTGATCCCAGTGTGACCAAGCTCAATCCAAAGACATGTACACTGATCCGACCTAACATTATGACCACCTGACTAATATTGTATTATTCCCCTTTTACCTGTCCCATGGAGGCATGGACTCCACTAGATTCCTGAAGGCGTGTTGTGGTATCCGCACCAAGTTTTAGAAGCAGATCCTTTAAGCCCTGTAAGTTGTGAGGTGGGGCTACATGGATCAGACTTGTTTGTTCAACACGCTCCACAAATTATTAATTGGATCGATATCTGAGGAATATGGAGACCATGTCAACACCTCAAACTCATTGTTGTGCACTTCAAACCAATTCTGCTTTGTAGCAGATTAACCTGCCAACTCCTACAGGTTTTAGATGTGTCCTTGATGGGGCTGTGCGATATGACCAAATCTCATATCCCAAAATAAGACATTTTTCGTTCTGACAGTGATATATTTTACACAAAAATTTTACATTTTCTGTAAATTCTGTGAATCTCGGGCAACTTGATTTGCGTGAAGTGTTTTCAGCTGCGAGTCAGCGCACCGCTGCATCAGTTGTATTGAGTAGGCAGAAATTCCTGACGTGCAGTATGTTTGGTTCTCACTGAAGAATGCGTCTGTCTCTGCTCAGACATGTAAGTTGATTAAATAAAAACTTGGAGGAATTCTGAGGCAGAGAAAAGCTTCTATTTTCACTTATACTGAAGAATAAATGGTGGTAAAGTGAAAGAAAATATTTTCTTTTCCAACCATTTACAGATTTAGCATCATATGTATGCCTGTTCACACTCGGTCATGAAAAAATTATTTAGTGATGTATGCTTTTATATTTTTTGACTTGTCTGAAACCTTTTATGCTATTTTATTATTGTTGGGAGTTACCAACCTCATTCACAGAGAGCTCAGACCAGAACAAGCTGGGGAAACGGTCACTAAAGCTTTAAAAACATTGGACGACATCATTTCATGGGTTTTGAAAAATTTTAATGAATATGTGTTTAGTGTTTAAGATTTTACATGGTCTGGCAGCTCCTCCACTGCTTCATTTTATTAGCTTTTGCCCATGAGAATCTTTAAAATCTACGAGCATGTCATCAACTAAAGACTGTACTGTAGCGTTTTGTCATTCTGCACTCTCTGCGAAAGCTTTAACCCAATGGAAGTTGAAGCCCTGCCTGATACCATTAGGTACTGCAGCTTTTTCACCAGCTTTATTAAAATATTTGCTGAAAGATTCACAGACTTCTTTTTTTATGGATGTGTCAATCTTTTATGTGACATTTCTGTGATCTCCTGCATGCAACCTGCTGAGGGACTATAGATGTAAATTAGCTTTAAGCCAACTCTGGCACAGAGCATCAAATGGCAAACACTGATGTTAATATTGCACACGTACAAATATGAATAAATAAAACCAAATAAAAACGTGCTTACACTGGTTACTTTGGGAATGGCTGTAATGGTCTTTAAGAAGAAACTGAGACACAATGTGTTTCCCTGTTTAAGTGTGTGGACTTGCTGTATAAACACATCAGGGTTTCACTCAAATATGCTGACTTTTCCAGTGGAGTCGTTTTCCTTCACTGAATGGGTCTCCATGCTGAGTAGCTAGATGAGCCTCCTGAATTTGCAGCAAAACTGCTGTCAAAGCTCTCATTAATAATTTCCACTGCAGCCTTCATAATTCTCGAAAACAGACTGTATATCTTACATCCGAAGGGTGGGGGTGAGCTGGAGGGGGATGGGGGAAAAGCAAGGTACCTTTCAAAATAAAAGCATATTAAATGGTAAATGGTTTGAATTAAAGCTCGTGAGATTTGTGCCAGGAGTGAGAAGGATGGACAGGAATAGCAGAGAGTATATCAGAGGGACAGCTCAGAGACCAGGCAAGAGAGGACAGATTGAATTGGTTTATGTGAAAGAGCAGTGAGCTCCTCCTGTGTCCTGTGAGCAGGATAATGACGACGGAGCTGCCAGGAAAGAGGAAAAGAGAAAGGCCGGGGAGGAAATTTCTGGATCTATTGAGAGCGGACATTCAGGAAGTAAAATATGGAAACCAATGATTGGCTGTGTGATCGGAAGAATAGCAATAAACAAATAAAATGCAATTTGTCTGTGCTTTTAACCTTAGCTGTTCTACACAGCTCTTTATACTGCATTTCTTATTCAGTCATTCACATGCACGCACACACGCACGTGCGTGCATACACAGATGCAGTGGAGCTGCAATGCAAAGCTGCTACTGGTGCAACTTCAGCGTTTGGCCTTCATGTTTTCAGCATGCAGAGCAGCTGGGGATCAAAACACCAATCCACAACAATCCAGAAGCTGATTCACCGGAGACTGGCATTATCACTCGGCCTCTCCATGCGGTGGAATATGTACGGTGAGCAGTGTGTGTGTCAGGAGAAAATAAGACGGGGAAAATTGCATGACGCAAAAATATAGAAATCACTAAATCAGAGTCGTGACACTGACATCAAAATCCAAGTCCAACAAATAACCTCATTCAAAATGTAATAGATCCCACTTCTGACTCATCTGTGCTGTGAAATGCGAGGTGAACTTTGTTCCCTATTGGAGCGACGGTGTAGTGACAGCAGTGAGAATGGACTGAGGGGCCTAGAACCAGCTATATTAAACACGTCTGGCTTTTCGCTGCTCCTCTCTCTGCTGCACGTTAACATTTGCACTGCCTTGAATACTTCATGCAGAGCAGCAAAGCTACCTCTAATTTTTGCTTCGTTTTTTCAGTATCCCCCTTTGACTGACACTGTACTGCTTTTGCAAAAACCAGAATGGAAACATGAATCTGAGAAAAGCAAAGTTACACCGGATTCAGGAGGAAGCGGAGAGAGAGCACATCAGCTAGATGGAGGTGATGTTTGTGACTTTAAAAACTGCTCACTCACAACTATAACTCAAAGTTGGAGGCAGTTGAACATCCAGGCACTGCTATTGATTTATCGACTGCCCATTTAGAACACAGTATCAGCCTACAGCGGAGCTGTGGAGCCAACTCTGTTATCAAGTGCAAACTTGTGAATTATGGCTGCGCCTTAGTTCTTCAAACTCATAAAGTCACGGGTCACGAAAGAGAGTCTTGGGAATTATGATAATCCCCTCATCAGCCTGTCTTAACTCACACACTTCTATACTAATGAGGGCCTCGGGCATGCGTCATTAGCTCTGACGAGGGCCCTCTTACCTCTGATCTAATAATCCTAATCTCATCTCTGAATCCATCGTTATCAAACAAACATCCTTATCCTTTCCCTAATCTAATCCTAATTCTGGCTCGAGAGATTGTAAAGATAAAGACTTTCTCAGACCTTGTATCCTTTGACAAACTCCTCATTTTAGATCAACCGAAGTCAAACAAATGCAGCTACAATCATCACACCGAATCTGCGACAGCTTACATAAGCACGCAAGCTGTTCACGAAATATACTTTCCTCCACACGCATGCATATGCGCTCGTCCAACCCTTTATTATGCTGCAGTCTGACTATCTGCTGCTTGCATATAGAACGAAATAGCCTCGGCCTCAGTCACCTAGAGAATACAGCGTAACATGAACCTCCTTCCCCATCTTAACACTTTCATCTGGAATGTAATTAGCGCAGCAAGAAGCTTAGCACTCCGCCCTGCTCTCAGCCCCAACCAAGGTAACTCTAGGCAGCCCCTAATCCTCACCGCCTAATGGGATTAGCTCCGGAGGGAAGGGAACCCATGTCACACACACAAATACATTCAAAATCCAAACCTCTCCTCTGCTGTCTCACTATCCGTATCTCTCTCGTTCTCCTTGTGCCATTCCACTAAGTGTTTAATAGGATTATACCAAAATTGTCCATTTCTTAGAAATCACATCTGGTCCACTCGGTGTCATCGCACTGATGATGATAGGATGGAAATAAGAAGCCTTAAATTATCATTCACCGAGTCTATAAGTGAACTACAGGGAAAACCTATGTTAAGTCATTCTAAACTGGTTTTAAGATGGCAACGGGATTATCTGAGTGGACAAAAACTATAATTTAGCTTTTTCCTCACAGAGCCTGTAAACAAGAATTTTGCAGCATCCAAGTTTTGTGTGAGGGGGTCTGAGAGCATCCCCCTGTGAAAAACCAAACAGTTAAAAGCAGATTTATCGTGTGCATTTCCATGTTGAAGTCAAAAGAAAAACATAGTTTGGGTTTGGATTTTCAGTAGCAGACCAAGCAGGACAATAAAATGTACACTATTAGCCTTATGTGAAACTATTTAATGATCTTCATCCATCTTTTATTACTGTCACGGAGTGGCAGAAGCCCAAGCAGAGATTCCCAGACTTGCAGGCCTCTAGCTCTTCTATGAGGCATTCCCAAAGCAGCTGAACTGTCTCCAGTATGTCATGGAGCTGCCTTAAGGTCTCCTTCCAGTTAGAAGAGCTGAAACACCTCAGTGAGGAGATGTCTTTTGTTTCGATGTGGAGGAGCAGGGCTACTATCATGGTGACCCAAAAACTCTTTGGAGGTAAGTATGTGGCCACTGGTGACAGTAAGAATGTAAAAACACAAAAAGTGTCAAGTCCTCTTCACGCTCACCTCTTTCTCTGCCAAAAGAGATCACAATAGTGCAGACAACGTGCTAATGTGTCTTGTAAGTTGCCTTTTCCCTCCAGAAACTCGTATTCCCAGCAAACCAAACCGACTGGCTAACAACAGATCAGCTGTAGCTAACCAAGAGCTGGTTAATGCCTAAATTAACGACCTTTAAAGAAGCTGTTAACTTAAACGGAGGAACACAGTCTGCAAAACGTGCACACTCAACTGTGAATCCATACAAGACTACTGACATATCTGCACATAACATAAAAGAATGAACAGAATTCAAAGGCATTAACACTTTTAATTGGACTGCTTAGAGCAGCAGATGTGTGGAAGTGTTGAAAAAAATGTAAAATACAAAAATGTAAAGTGGGAACACTGACTAAGCCCTCCGCGCTCTCACAATGGCCGACAGGAAGGCAAACTTACAGAAAACCGAAGGCTTAAAAACAGCTGTAAACGTGGTTCTTGCAGTTTTCATTAGATTCCTTCAGCATGCCTATAAACACACCCACAGCCCTGATGTGAGCAACAAAAGAAAACACTTAAAGTTTTACAAAAAAGTTAATCACTTTGCTGTCATAATATTTGTATTAGCAGCCCCTCTGGAAAAACCATAAGTCGCTTATTCTAATTTATTCTAGAACGGAGACTCAAAATACATAAGTAGCATATCGTTCTTGTTATGTTACAATACCAGCGATAAGGATGAAAATAAAGAAGCACATGATCAGCTTCAGTTTGCACCACTACTGCATCCCATTTCATTCCTGACACTCCGCCGTAATGTTTCATTGTTTCTCGCTTCTTAATTTGAATGCCTAACGAGTCCAGCAGCACCGCGCAGTGTCTGACCAGCGTTCAGCCTCAGGTCTGCGAGAGAGCTGCAAACCCAGCTGATACCTACTGACCTTGCCAACAATCCCAGTTAAACCAACTTGTCTGTGCTGGTGTAAGTGGAACATAAATGGGAAATTTAACAGCAGAGAGCTGAGAGTTGTGTCTTTAGCCAGATGTTATAGTTGCACAGATGTAGGATATGCACTACGGGCGGCCAATCCAGCGCTGTACATCCAACCTGATGAGCAGAAAATGACAGGCGTGCACAGATGTGCAAACACACAGCAGCATCAGCGACAGTTCGGAGCATTTCCAAATCACAGCTCCATCTCTGATCCCATCAGGGTGATGCTCTTGATCGAAAGCCCAGCAACAGAGACCCTGAGGTGGGTTAGAGCTCTGCCAACAGCTGGGTCCTTTCCAGCACTCCCATGTCTTATTCATGGATATCCATCAGCTCTCATCACTCATCAGACAGACTCTCCGACAAACAAGCGCCGAGACACATGCATGCGTGCACACGGACACGCTCACACGCGGACTAATCAAGGACACGAAGCACAGTGAAACTTGATCTGCAGGAACAAGCGATTCAAATTTGCTTCAATATGATGTGTGCTCTGGATTTGTGAACGCGGGTGTATGCGCCTACCTAATCCAGGTCATGAGCTCCACGGTGTCTGGATCATAAAACTCCCTCAGTTCTGATAACTCCTCCATCAGCTTAGGCCAGAACTAAAGGGAAAAAAGACAAAGACAAGTGATGGAAAATTCAGTTTATGAAGCCCATAAGCAGAGTATCAAACCCACTGATATATCTTTGATAACATCTTATTGCTTCACTGAACATAACAGGGAATACGACAGCTATTTAGATTCCTCCAACAGTAAAATAAATAAAGGGGAAGCGATCGTTTTAGTATCCTGTTAGGCTCCAATTGCTTTTCATCATTTTCTTCTGTAACTTCCATTTAGCCCATTTTCTTTTCCTCATATCGTTCCATGCGGTTCCAGAAGTGAAACTCCAATAAAGGTATGAGCACAAACCACCAAGAAAATGGCCTACCTTGTAATACAGGAAACCGATCATCACAACAGGAACGACATATCTGACAAGCCTCAACTGCAAAATGACAGAAAGAAAACAACTTTAATGAAATGAAGGAAAATAATTGTATCAGAGGCAGAGGAAAGTAAAGAGTCACACAGAGATATACCAAAAATGAGCACGGAGTGAGATAACAGACAGACAGAGCAGCTTTGTTCCCGGCCATCATTTATCTGATTCCTGCTGCCGTCGTGTTGTGACCACACTGACACCTAGTGGCCTCACTGGCAATGCCGTCACACGCTCAGAGTGCAGGCTGTGGATTCAGCAGCATAATGGTTCACCTTCACATCAATTCAGGAAATCATAAAAGATAGAAAAATCTTTCAAGAGCGCCTCACAGTGAGCTTTAAAAGAGATCAATGTCACTCACACTGGAGGGTGGTGACAGGCATAATGTGCAGTGTTACTAGAACTGGGAATCAAACCTCAGTATGTTCAGAGACATGTTTAAGAACAAAGTACACACTTGAAATTTCTCTTAAACGACAGTTAGAAGTCGCTCAGTGACTGGAAAGCTGTTCAGTCCAATCGCCCGGCCAGAAACGATCTAGTCCGTCGTCTTTTTTTCCTGCTTGCTCGAAACTACTCTGATGAAGAGTATTTGAACTGGCTATGCTCTAGTGTGCTTATCCAGTGGCCAGCAGCACAGCACTGTGGTTACAGAGGACCTTTGGCACTGGGTAACAGCTAAAACAGCTCTTTACTCATCTGTGGAAGCGCGATATAACGCAGCGCTCCGAGCATGAGCACTTCCATCTAACAGGTCAAGAACATGTCGTCAGCCACGCACGTATGTAACCAAACAGTTAAACAGATCTAACAGACTCTGAGCTACATCAGCAACCAGTGGGAGTCACATTTACAGGTAACGACACCTAAACTGCACTGTGGGATCAACGTGGGACCGCAATCACTCTTAATGTGACACAGACCAGAGAAAAGCTACTGATCAGTGCAGTAAATGCGAGATTGTGCTCGACTTGGGTAGAACGAGCTGGTTAGATCCTGGATGTTTGGCAGTCGCTCACAAGACGAGCCTGAAGAGCCTGTTACCAACTGTATCCACACACAATATCTCCTCACGCACAAGCAAATACCTCACTCCCATGGGAAATTTGCATAATGTGTTTTAATTGGTCAGTGGCAACAGTGGCGCATTTGACTAAACATGATCCGATTGGTAGAAATTCACCTCTTCCTCAGCTCAGGGCAAGTGAAATCAGGCCATTTAATTACAGAGTGCATTTACAGTTTTAGTCACTGTTACGCTGGAATTTCCCAACATTTGGAATAAATATAGTTCTCCTTTTCATATTTTATGTTGTCTTTAGTTCACAAATGAATAATTTCTCCCATCTAAATGGAACAAGATCTGAGATTACTGAAGCCTGACTAGCCTGGAGGGTGATGCACATTTTGTTCTGCAATTGCAGATTAGGTTATTTACAGCTTAATGTTTGCATTTTACCTTTGATGACTGTATTTATGCTTCGGAAGACATAAAGTAGTGTAATTTGTGGAGATTATTGTAAACATTTCTTTCCCACAGAGTCTATTTCTCTACAAAAATCCAAAAGGCTGTGGAAAGATCCTACCACCCATCCTGCCTGCAGCACTCTCTTTGGAGCCAGAAGTGAAAACATGAGCGCGTACCAGAAGTTTCGTGTTGCAACGGAGAGCGCTGAGAAGCACGGTCCACAGCTCGGTCCCACACACACCGTAGGCTGCGACCGCACACATGTGGCCAGTCCATATATACTTCATTCTGGGCAGAAAGAGAAGGAGAAGCAATATCAAGCAGTGCTCGTGTCTCAACAGTCTTCCTTTTAGGAGAAAGAAGAAAGTGGATTCCAGCCTCCATGACACAGACAAATGATACAGCTTGGACTGGAGGATGTTCTCTCAGCACACACACAGAATTCAAACAAGACGACCAAACAGTCTGCAGTTTAGCGCACGAGTTAGTGAAACGGTTCCGCTGTGGTTGAGTTTGATTTGGTGCCAAAAACACTGCATTATTTTTAAGTTCTGATCCAAAGCACATGAAGTCTAAAGCAAAGAGTTCTAAACAAATGAGAAAAAGATTAAACAGAGAGCAGCGAGCAGAAGACGGAAGACGGGGAGAATGAAATGAGCTGAAAAATTGTTGACAGGTGCGGAGATGGAGCCATGCGAGGGGGAGGGAAGGGGGGAGGCATAAAGAAGTGCAGCCTCACTGAAATAAATCTCAATACTTTTTTAATGCAAAGGAGCCGTCTGACAGAAACAAATGGCTTTCTGCACTTTTGGCCTTTCTCTCTTAATCAGCATTTTAGAGAAAGTGCTGAAATCAAACGTGTCACTTTCTGCCCTACCTGACTCGCTGTGCTAAAAGCTTTCAGGATTTTTTTTCCTTTTGCTCCTTTTGTGGGAATTTAATCAGTACTTTAAATTACCAACTGTGACAGCAAAGCACTGTGTGAACTATAAGTGTTAAAAGTACTGCATAGCACATGCTTTTCCGAATCCTGCTCACCACATAAATTCAATTATTATCAACATTTCCATACACAAAGAATAACCCGGCTACCGGCAACGCTGCATTCAGACTCTTATTTAAATGAAGCTACTTATGTGAACCTATGAAACCCTCATAGCCAAGTTGCTATAAACAACATAAAAAAGAAACTGGAGTTTTCTGGTAACAGAGTAATTGCAGGTTTCTTTTACTACAGGGAGAGGAAGTAGTAATTCCACTGGTGAGCTCAATGGTTTTCCTGACACTCCTCACAAAGAGCCGAAAGTTAAAACACAATTATACTTTCCTAGTGATAAATTGTACATGTCAGCGTGTGTTTGCAGCCTGAAACGCGTTGGGGACGGAAAATTTACTAATGATGGTGGCGATGAAAACCACTTGACAATTACAAATAGACGACTGGAGTCAGGTCTGGGAGGCTTGTTGTGCTCGAGGTTATAGATGCGAAATGGGGAGAGAAAAAAAATCCAAGCCACAGGGTGTATTAGTCACATTGTCTGACGCTGCAGAGCTACTGATACGGCAAAAAGGGTTGTTGTTTTTTATAGAACCAAAAATTTAAAGCAAGGAGACAAAAATAGGTGACAAAAGGAATGTTCCATGTGAAATTAACCACTAATTAGCAGACAGAAATATCCAAACATGTTTGCTAACAGGACAGAAACAGCTGTGCAGGGACTGCTGACGATCAGGTATTTTACCTTCCTACAGAACATATTAATGAGTAAATAAATGGTCATGATAAACCCCACACGGGGTCTTTAGGAGCACCATATGCACACATTATAGAGGCTATAAATAACAAGTAAAAGCTAAAGTGAGTCATATCATGTTTTGATCTGAACTTCAAATGAAAACGTAGCAAAAACCATCTGTTTGACTTCATCATTAACCTATATTTGCATTTTATATATGATTAAAAGTCAGCCATGTTAGTTTGTGCAAAAGTAAACTGAAGGCAAATGTCTTTACTGAGAAGAAAACTTGTTCCAGGTACAAGAAGCATTCTGCTGGGAAATGAACTTTAGTGCTAGCACACAATATCCATGAATATAACAAGCAACAACTGACTGAACAACATCATCATGAATCACTGATATACCCACTGTAGCTCCTGATATTAATAATTTCACCTGATTAAGTGACCGTGGCTCAGGGGGTTGGGAAGCGTATCTACAACTGGAAGGTCGCCGGTTCGATCCCCGGGCTCTCTGTCCTGGTCGTTGTGTCCTTGGGCAAGACACTTTACCCTACTGCCTACTGGTGATGGCCAGAGGGGCCGATGGCGCGATATGGCAGCCTCGCCTCTGGCAGCTGTGGCTACAACAGTAGCTTGCCTCCACCAGTGTGTGAATGTGAGAGTGAAAGAATAGCGGCATTGTAAAGCGCTTTGGGTGCCTTGAAAAGCGCTATATGAAATCCAATCCATTATTATTATTATTATTAAACACACACAAACTGATAAAAGAAAAGCTGAATAAAAATGTTTGGTTATCCAAAAAATGACTTAAATAAGAACAAACTGTAAATGCCAACGAGAGCCTACACCAAACTGAAAACTGCGGTAGTCGGTGTCGAGGCCGATGCCGGTCAAACCAATGATATTTGGTGGTCACAGTTCTGATATTATGAGAGCAAATATCTCTAAAGCCAGCATGTCACAGCAGCAAAGGCTGCCAGCCAGGCAAGCCAAAACGTTCAGGAAATTACGAAGAAGAGGCTGAATATGAAAGTCGACCACAAGAAAGATGATGCCATTCGGCGGTAAAGTGAGGTGCCAGCGCTGGTGTCGGGCCTCTGAGTCTGGCACCTGCAAGCCGAGACACCCTCAGAGGTGTTGCTGCTCCACGGTGGGAACCTGCCAGTGGATTGTGTCATAATATTAACCAGAGAAACAGACCACTGCACGTCTGTGTGCCACCAGAAAACAGGAGAGGAAGAAGCAGCAAGGGAGGCTCTTAGTATCCGATTCTGAACATATGTACAAACAGCATTTGTACAAATATCGCACAAGAGCACAATAAATACTGTAAACAAATGTATCTCAAAGAAGAAGGTTTTTAAAGCCAGAGCACATGTAAACAGTATGGCTGCTATATCTTATCTTATTTCTGGAACCATTTCTCTCCGTCTTTCCAGAGAAAGGTTGCAACATGGTTGCCTGAGACACACACAGACTGCAAAAACAAACCAAACGAGCCTTCTTACTCTCACCGGCACATAAATAAATGTATACTTGAGCCACAGTGGAAAACTAAAAACTACAAGAAGGAGTTGAAAGCCAGTGAAAAATCCTTTTTGAAAAACCTGCTCGCTGAAATAGTATTGTGTACTTACAAGGCGAAATGAAATAAAAAGTTGTAAGTTATAACCTTTCTGAGCCACACAGCCGTGAGACAATTCTCTTCCCAACAGTGCCCTGCTCTGGACTTCTTTACAGCATAAACACAAGCTAAAACAGAAATAAAGTAACTTAAAATGAGCAACTTAACTGAAACTATTTACCTCATAAATAAGAAACTTTAATGATTCTTTTTTAAAAAAAAAACATAATTTATGGTAAGGGTAAAGATGGCAGACGGAGATTTGTTAGCCGTTTGTTTGCACCAGGTCTTCGTTAAAATTCTAAAGGGAGGTCAGAGTATTAATTATCAATTGTTCAGCTGTATCTACTCTTTTTGCGTCTGCTGTGAGTGGCACTGGATGGTGCTTGGCGCTGAGGGCTGATCAAGGCTAAAGCGGACCATTCAGACACTTTGTGAGAGGCGTTTAAGAGGCACTTGGATTTTAGCATCTGCTCGCGACTTTGCATAATCAACTCATCAAGAGGAAAAGTACATTTGGAGAGTCCCCGTCTCAGAATGCGACTACTTGGGGATGTCTGCGAGTTCAGGCATCTGCATGTAGATGATGCTAGAATTACGAGGTCTCACCTCATTGTGCTGAAAGCCAGGAGGCCGTAGAACAGCGTGTGCAGCAGATTGTAGGCCACATCTGGACGAAATGCCGCCACTTGCCCCTCTCCGGCTCCTTTCCTTTCCTCCGTCGAACCTCTGCTAGGCCTGCTGAGAAACCGAAAAACACAGCGAGACAAAAGACAACAGTGATACATAAAACATTACATCCAGACGCTCGAGACGAGAGGCAGAAGGGAAGGTGGGTGGAATTGATATTATTCAGATTTCAGTAGCTGTTATTCAGATTTCATTAGTAGTTTGAACACAAGTGGACACGCAATAATACACACACCCACGACCGTTTCTGTCTGCGGGAGTCGGCGCGCAGACAAACAGACAAAGGCTCGAGGGCATGATGTCACTCCCACGAATTGGCCTCCTGCACCGAATCAGACGGACACTGGCTTCCATTTGAATACAAATCCAATCTGGCTCTTCCTTCTACGTGAGCTGGGCTAAACTGGATTAAATTAATTCCTGAATTGGCAAATAGCCCTTTGTTCTATGAGGTTAGTATTCCAAGCCTCCAACGGCAGAGTGCGAGTTGATATGCTAATGTGATTAGTTCAATATGGCCCCTCACCTTGCACCACAGGCGCATGAGGCTTCAAGAGGCAGAGCGGCTTTGCAGAGCGTGAAGAAACAATGTGGAGCAGACACGGGGACTGTGACTACTACTACGACGACTGGGCTTCTGCCTCCTAATAAACATCTTGTCTCTTTTATTTTCTGAAGGAGCTGAAACCTTCTATTCATTTATACTTCACTAATGATATCTGCATATGAAAAAAGAATCTGTGGGCAAGGGAAAGAGTTTCGGTACTGGAAGCCTTCTGGTTTCCTTTGTAGTTTAATTTTAATGCATGAATGTATGACAAGCAAAAGAGAAACAGAGCTGATGAAATGCAACTCCAAAGCAATCGGCTCTGGTTTATTTTTGACTGATTTATCACTAGTTGCTGTAAAGAAATATTCATCAGAGGGTTCATAAAGTCTTTTTCTAGAAAACAGTTACCTGTTATCAGGGTACCTGCTAACTGCACCTTCTTCAAACTTTCCTGTTTGATAAAGTTTATAATTTAGTTAGAGCTGGATCAGCTGACCCCAAGCCATCCATTACTTAAGGCTCAGGCTGCTGGAGCAACCTCCAATAAAGCAGAGTACTTTGGAAAATATGCAAGGAAACCGTTCCTGCTGAAGGTGAAAACAACAAACGTGTTTCACTGCATGAGGCAAAAATACACCGTCAACTACAGGCGGCTAAGAAGGAGATACTAGCAGCTGGTGACGTGCGACCCAAACGTAAACAAATGAGCAAGGATCGCTGGAGCCGTCGCTAGCCGCAGACAGGAAGAACAAATGGATGGAAACTACTCTTGCACAGAGCTTTAGGCAGCTGGCCAAGATACAATGAACCAGATTCATTATGTGAAAATATTGTTGAGCTTAAGCTAGTTTAGTTGTTTTTTGTCCCGTCTGCCTCCACCCTTCCCCAACCAGCCATGGCAGATGGCTGCCTCTCCCTGAGCCTGTATCTGTCAGAGGTTTCTTCCTGTTAAAAGGGAGTTTTTCTTTCCCACTGTCACCAAGTGACAGTGTTTGTCATCTGATTGTTCTTTTTATTGTAGATTCTTTACCTTCAATATAAAGCGAGTTAAGGTGACTGCTGTTTTCTGACGTTATAACTAAAATTGAACTGAATTTGTTAATACTAAACTAAAGTGTTCAGCAGTAACTTTATACTTTTACATTACATTTCCAGGGAGGCTCTTCTATGACGCTCAGACCTATCCTAATGTGTCTCCTGTGCTAACGTCCGTCTAATTATTATCCTAATGATTCCTCTGGAGCTGAAGAGTGCTTTCAAACTCAGATAACTTATCTGTCTTCGTGAAGCTGGTCTGACAGAGACGGCCACTCTGCTCATCACTTTGCCGCTCACCCATACTGTGGACTGGATTTAACCCCCATCTCTTTTCTCCCAGGGTTGCTGTTCCGAGTTGCCAGAGATTCATTCCAGTGTTCATCCTGTTTTAACATTCCCTTTGAGAAACCTCCCTTTGTGACAATAAAACCTGTGAACTTTAAGCTGTTGTCTCTCAGGTCCTGCTTAAGAGTCCGTTTCATGGTTACACCTTTCATGGTCGTAGCACTGGGCTACTTTGTGCATACATTTGACTTGTGCTGCGTCACTACTATTGCACCACAATGCTGCTGCTGGTACCTTGGTGTAATTAGTAGCTTTGAATTAGCTAACGTTTCATCAATGACAGACGCTGACTGGAACAGAAAGACAGAAAATGGCCTTCATTTTCTGCCTTTATTTACTTATAAATGTTGCAGCCTGCAAAGGTCAATAAAACTCTGTTCAGTATGTTTTTTCTTTCATCGTCAGAAATACTGTTAGCACAAATTTGAATTATCATGATATAATTTGAAGCTATATCACCATCCTCTACTTTGAATGTGTCGTCCTCTCCTCCTCTGTCTACTCTGCTTGTTCTTTGTAGTTTCTCTTTCCCCTCAACCCCAACCAGACAGAGCGAGGCTCTGCTGGATATGTTTCTGTTAAAATAGAGTTCTTTCTTCCCTCTATCGCCAAGTGCTGCGGGGGGAACACGTCTTCGGTCTTCTCCATCTTATACTGTAGGGTCTTATCTTATATAAAGCACCTCGAGACGACAGCTGTTGTGAGCTGGTGCTATATATATATTTAAATAAAGTGAACCGACACAAAGTTTATAACCGATTGTAGTTACAAAATATTAATCTAATGTTGTTTTGCTTTGTGGGTTTTTTTTAATTTTGTGACGGATCAGAGTAAACTGGAGCTACTTCTTATATAATCCTCTCCACTTCCTGTTGAGTCATCACCTACCTCAGGTTGTGCAGTGCTGCCGCCACCAACATACCACAGAGCAGCAGCAGCGTGAGGACGTAGGGGTACAGCAGCAGGGTACTGGCCAGGCGCTCCAGTGTGTCCAGGGGAAGCAGGCCAAAGGCCTCCTCACACAGATACAAACTGGCATCAAAATCCCTGCAGGGGAGGCGAGAGGCGGTCATCTGTTTGTTTTTCACTGAGAATAAATAAACACTGCAACGTCGAGTTAAATGAAACCCGGTGAGGAGGAACCTATAAAAGTTTGGCGCAGATCCAAATTACACTCTTTAAAATTATGAAATAGGGCCATAAATTGGCCTTGACAGAGACTGAGACAGAGACTTTCTGAGGGCCCTTCAGTTACTGATGCAAACAGCATTTTACTGCTGCAGCTGGTCCAAGTGGAGCCTGTCATACGATAAGTCTGAGTGACTGTGAGACGATTGGATGGAGCAGGATGTTTTTTGGATTAAATCATTTCACTTTGAAATATTAGTTACTGAGTGACTTAAGACTGAATTATGTATTTTAATTTAAATAAAACAACTGTAATACATGTGAATAAACATATTTGCCTCTGAAATGTAGTAAAACAGAAGCAACAAACAATAATAATAATAAAATATATTAAACTTAGATGTGACTACCTGATCCACACAACAAACTCAGTTTTTTTCTACACGTGTGCAAAATGTGCATACTTCCCATTAATTTTTTTTTTACAGCGTTTAACTGAAATTATTGTTCCCTGGCAACTGTACATTATGCTCACATCAATATCAGTGATATCAAATGTAACACTATATATTTTTGCTATTTTTTAATAAGAGATCTTTTATCCATTAAAGTTGATTTCTTCTATTGCAATAACCCTCTCTTCTCTATACACAGTGTACATGTCCAGGACTTTTACTGTGAAAGGAACAGGAACTTTCCCTTTAAATCGAGTTCCTGAGTTTAAAAATGAAGCCGATGTGTAATGTAGTAAAAACTGTAGTTACTGTAATTGCCGCCTGTGTGTCCACCCCAATGGACCCTCATGTAAAAA
Source organism: Oreochromis niloticus (assembly GCF_001858045.2). Taxonomy (NCBI): domain Eukaryota; kingdom Metazoa; phylum Chordata; class Actinopteri; order Cichliformes; family Cichlidae; genus Oreochromis; species Oreochromis niloticus. Next base: position 36,965,033 of record NC_031965.2, read on the forward strand.
TGTGCATGCATTATTTCCTTAAACTGCATGTTTGCAGCCTGGCACAACAATGTTTTGGGCTCTATGAATACGTTTCCTTTTCATACCAACTCTGAGTGGGGGGGATTTTCTTCAGAGGGGGCGTGGCTACTTTAGCAGGCATCCTGATACAGGGAGCAAGGATTCTGTTAGGCCCCACTCAAGCGGACTTCCCCACACTTTTAATGCCTTTTGGGCATTTTCAGTGGGTTATCTGACTAATGTTAGACAATGAAGCTTGAAATTGCAAAACTCTTTTATCCTGTCTATAGCAGGGACACCAACTCCTTTAGTTCATACAATCTAGGAACAATAAGAACTCTGAAGCACTAAAAGAAATAAACCTTCAGGCTACTAAAATCCTCCAATCAAATCAGGATAAGTTAGTAATCCATGTTAAAAGACCCAATCAACAATCTGGAAACAACTTGTGCACTTAAAAAGGACAGTTGTAAAAATGTGCATGTATTGTATGTTTTTTAAGTTACTTTTAAATCACTATGGAAAAATAAACAACACGACCACTTCTTCCTGTTTTGGCTGCTCCCTTTAGGGGCCGCCACAGTGGATCATCTGCCTGCATCTCACCCTGCTCCTACCACCCTCTGCTGTCACTAAAAACCCTCTGTGTGTCCTCGTTCATGACATCCATGAACTTCCTTTAAGCTCCTCCTCTTTCCCTCATGTCTTCAGCATCATCTGTCTGGTATTTGCAGCATCCTTCCCCTCGACCAAAAAGGCTCCAAAAGAAGGCCAAAGAAGAAAAAAGAAAAGAAAAAAAAAAAACACTATGAGACTGCATCATCCTGGCATGCCTGTACAGTATAAACTTTTTTTTTAGGTCAATATTTTGTACGTTGGACTTTTGATATATGAAAGATACAACCTGACAAAATAAAAAAGAAAGAAATGACTCACTAAATAAACCTATATACCATTAAGTACATCAACATTATGCAAAAACGCAAGTGGGAATTCATAAAAACAACACTGATCAAATATGACATGAACTGATATTTTGGTTTTAATTTTACTCTTGGCAGTTAAAATCCTCCACATGCTGATAAACCACCACGAGGATAAATAACTAAACAGAGGTGATATAAACGCAAACGCGGTGCAAGACTCCAGGGATTAAAAAAAGAAACACTTGGAGAGACGAAATAAGTCAACGCAAGTGAGAGAAACAGGAACAGAGAGAGGCAGCGATAGAGTATGCACCGCATTTTCCACAGACTCCTGAATAATTGAAGCGCCAGTTGTGTAGCACCGAGTTGTGAGCTGTGTTATCTGCCACCCTGGAGCAGCCATCCAGTGGCTGAACTGTTCAAAGCACACACGCACGCACGCACGCACGCACGCACGCACTCACTATCTGATCAATGGGAGGTCTGCTAGTGTTACCTGGCCATCTATTATTCACACACCATAACACTCCAGGTGCTACAACACTGGTGCTTAGTGAATAATACAATCACTCTGGATCAAGTCAGGAGTTATATACCAGTGCACACAATACAGACTTTGTATATGCAGTATGCAATACTGTTTGGGAGCATGTGGTCAGGACTAGATCCATCATCTAGTGTTGTAAGCAGGTGTTCATACCTGGTGGGACCCAAAGCAAACTTTGACTTGGTGAATTTAAAGATGTGCTCGTCTGATCGGAGCTGGAGGGCTTTCTGTAAGCACACACGCAAAGAGAAGATCATCAGCTCAGGAATAAAGATCAGCATGTTAAACCAAGATTACTGACGAGGATAAGAAGGACGGAGTGTGTTGTGAAATAAGGGACAGATCACAAGATAATGAGCATATGATGAGAAAAAAAAGAAGAGGAAAATGGAAAGAAAGTGTATTAAAAGATGAGCGAGGGAAGAAAGAGAACACCACACCTTGGCCAGGTAGTTGATGGTGACAGTGAGGAGGAGAACCAGGGCACTGTGGAGAAGAACTTTGCCCAAACGAACCACCAGGCTTCCAGTCTTTACACCAGGCTACACACACACACAGAATAACAAGAGGTTAGTCAGTGCATCTGTTATGGTCTCACTGCAGTTTTCTACAATTAAAAAATGTAAGGAAAGCAGACACGTCTTTCCACACACACACACACACACACACACACACATATGCATCAGACCACTAACCCTCAAAAGCATGGGTCATTTCTCTGTAAATATCTAAGCACATGTTAAAATCATTAATCATACACAAATATGTTTTTATGCTTGTTATTTTTGCACATTTTGCAATCATTTATAGATGTCAGAAAAATGTCCTCTTTTTTCCCCCAATTTCTTTCATACTTTGCATTGCAGACTATTAGATTTCAGGTCTATATTGTCTCATCCTGCACACAGTCTGCTGCAACTTCTCACAGAGTGACCCCTACCAAACTCTAATTAGTCAGCACAGTAATTACTGATCGTGCTCAAATGCCCGTGGTTATTTACAACACGGATACTGCGCAGAGCACAGAGCACTCCACTGCTTCACAGATGGACATCTCAGTGTTTTTGTGGGAGTTTTTCCATCTGAAGCCATTCTGATGATTCTGGACACAAAATGTGAGAATCTATCAGCTTTTCCACTGAATTAGAAATAGTCTCACAGCACGCCTCTGAGATCTTCCGACTCTGTAAACTGGAGATTTGCCCTGGAATACTATTTGTGTGTTTCCGACAGTAGGGTTAGGCAGCTGAGGTGACTGTAGGGAAACTATCAGTCCTAACTTAACAACCTCTAATTGGATGTATTTTGCCAGTTGTGCTACTGAATGGCACTATTAGCATGTAGACTCATCTCATCATCAGTATGCCCAGGTGCATCTTTTTTGCAGACCTGCTGTCATCAAAACCATCCAACATCAAAGGTATGCATTTAAAGCTTAATCCAGGCATTAAATGAGAACACTGTCTGCCAAGGCTAAATCAACATTTGCAGAGGACAGAATACATGTTTCACAAACTAATATGCTTGAAGTTTCAAACCAGAAGTTGGATAAAATCATTATTTCATAAGTGACAAATAAATCTGAAGCAAATGCTGTGAAGGTTGGAGTAGTCCTCTGAGTAACAGCATCATTTTATGTAAAACCTGAAAATCAGCCAAGCCCCAGAGGGTATGAAATATAGGTTAATACTGCATTTAACAAGCTGTGTTCAACTGAGAGATTCTTAAAACTGTTGGAAAGGTGCAAGTCAATGCTTAAGTCTGAAATCTGATCAGCCTATCTCTAATAATCAGCTATGTACCACAGGCCTTCAAGCTGGCTGTAGTTAAACCTTTACTCAAAAAGCCATCTCTAGACCCAGCTGTCTTAGCTAATTATAGGCCAATCTCCAACCTTCCTTTCATATCAAAAATCCTTGAAAGAGTAGTTGTCAAACAGCTAACAGATCATCTGCAGAGGAATGGCTTATTTGAAGAGTTTCAGTCAGGTTTCAGAGCTCATCACAGCACAGAAACAGCTTTAGTGAAGGTTACAAATGATCTTCTTATGGCCTCTGACAGTGGACTCATCTCTGTGCTTGTCCTGCTAGACCTCAGTGCAGCGTTCGATACTGTTGACCATAATATCCTATTAGAGCGATTAGAACATGCTGTAGGTATTACAGGTACTGCACTGCAGTGGTTTGTATCATATCTATCTAATAGACTCCAATTTGTGCATGTAAATGGAGAGTCCTCTTCACACACTAAGGTCAATTATGGTGTTCCACAGGGTTCAGTGCTAGGACCAATTCTGTTTACATTATACATGCTTCCCCTAGGCAACATCATTAGAAGACATAGCATACATTTTCACTGCTATGCTGATGACACCCAGCTCTATCTATCCATGAAGCCAGGTAACACACACCAATTAGTTAAACTGCAGGAATGTCTTAAAGACATAAAGATGAAATGCACAAAAAATGAAGTTATTGTACTCGGCCCTAAAATTTTAGAAATATGGTATCTAAGCAGATTCTTACTCTGGATGGCATTACCTTGGCCTACAGTAATGCTGTGAGGAACCTTGGAGTCATTTTTGACCAGGACATGTCCTTCAATGCACATATTAAACAAATATGTAAGACTGCTTTCTTCCATTTGCGCAACATCTCTAAAATTAGAAGTATCCTATTTCAGATGTCTTGATGCACGCTCAATTATCCAGGAAAGGAAATCCCAAAAAGTTGATTCTGTTCATCTGGACGTAGCGTTTTCAGTGGGAGAAACGTTTCGTCACTCATCCAAGTGACTTCAGTCTCAGTTGACTGCATGTTTACCCAACCTTATAAACAGTACCTTTGCATAATGACTGAAACTAGCACCACTGACAAAAAGTGGGCTGCAAGGTTAGTTTCTTTATCATTAATATTGTTCATTATTTTTGCAAATTGTCATGACCACTGATCAATGACCATTGAAAACAGATCAGAGTACTGTTTATAAGGTTGGTGTTACGCTGCAATAGGTGTAAGGCTGCTGGGGATTCCCACTAATGTGTTAATAGACCTCTCTGCATTTACTCATTAGTTATTATTAACCTCTGTCTCTCTTCCACAGCATGTCTTTTGTAGGCCTGTCTTCCTTCTCTCACCCAACCCGTCACGGCAGATGGCCCCGCCCCTCTCTGAGCCTGGTTCTGCTGGAAGTTTCTTCCTGTTAAAAGGGAGTTTTTCCTTCCCACTGTCGCCAAAACACCTGCTTATAAGAATGATGGTTTGGGTTTTCTCTGCTGTAATATTGTAGGGTCTGCCTTACAATATAAAGTGCCTTGAGGCGACTGTTGTTGTGATTTGCTGCTGTATAAACAAAATTGAATTGAATTGAAGTCCAAATAAAATTTAACCGTTTTAACATTAAAAATAAACTGACTATCATAGTGGAAAAAAGCAACAAAGAAACAGCAGGGCCTGGAGCAAGGAAAGGTCCCCGCAGCTCCTACTTTGATTCTACAAACATGATGAAGGAGGAAATCACAACAGTTTCTGAAAGACGTGCAGTCTGATTGTTTCCAAATGTGAATCACTGTATTAAACTGAAAATTCCATTTGGCCAAAACACGCACTACCCTGCTGGCGTGTCAGGGTCGACAACAATATACTGGACATGCCAATTTCATCCAAGTACAAGCAGAACCATCAAAGCCATAAAAAGATTCAATCTACTTTCTTTTTTAGCCTTTCTGCACCTCTGTTGGTCTCCCAGCAGTTTATGCATGTTATCAAATGACTGAAATGTGTCCAGAAGATTAGGGCAATGCTATGAAAACACAAGGAATAGCCAATGTAGAGCAGTGCACAGGCACGTGGTATTTAGTTCTTACTTCACTCACAGAAATAAGGTCCTCCTATGGCTTTATATTCTTGATAGCTTTGCTTAACTAAGAATATTTCCCTAAAAATATGAATTTTCTGAATCTAAAACACCCCGAGCCTGAACTGCAGCACAGTGCCAGTGAGTACAGACACCTGCCTGCCAAATAACCAGACTGCAGCCAAAAATCTGGACATTATCATTCATTAGTTACAGCTGAGATTTTTCTTCAAACCACCAAAATATTACATCAATTTGCTGACCGTAAATGTGCTTGTGATGTCGAGAGGTTCGTGTTTAGTCCAAGTTAAGCTGCATGTTCAGTGTAAAGCCACCAGATTCTTCATTTAAGCATGACGTAAGTCCAAGACATGTGAGTACACATCTGTGAAAGACTGCTAAAAGCAAAGCTTTTGTAATTAGAGCATTTCATTACTGAACTAACATTTATTTTAGGAATTTAAATACTTATCTCCCTACTCCTGAATCTCAACCTTTCATCCTGTCACATTAAATGTTTGTGCAAAAGTTACTATAATAAGATTGAACTAAATTACATTCAGACCTGACAGGAAACTGTTTCTCTAGCATACAAATTATCTTCTGCAAACACCGTCTGCAGCACACGTCCCCTCATTTCAACCAAAACGTAAAAGATAATCTTCTACCTGTGTGTAAACAAGTTTCCACCACCATGACTCTCTTAGTGTTAGCGCTCTGTTTCCTCCAAATCCTTACCCTCTCTAATCTCGGACTTTTCTTCTTCGTACCCATCACTCATTACGCTTACCTGGCAATGTCTGATGAAGAGCGCGGCTACTATGAAGCTCAGGACCAGTGATCCCAGTATCATGGAGTTACAGAACTGGAGGAACCACACGCTCAGCAGGCTGCTCACTTGAACAAGGTACAGCGTGGTCACCTGTAGAGAAACACAGTGCTTTGAAACAGTTGAAGTAGGTTATGTGTGAGGATGTGGACCTGCTGCATGTACATATGTATGTACAGTACATACGTGTACAGTAGAAACAATCACCAACAACGAAAAGAAGAAGCGAGTGAGTGTTGACTCTTGACAGTCTGGACCAATGAAAGAAGCTAGACTGTATGGGACAACATTTCTTGATTATGATTGGACAAAACTAGTCAGTCAACGGTAGGGTTGAAATCATTTGTTTGTTTGTTTTTAAATAAAACAGCAGCACGCTGTGGATTCTAACAAGTTTACAAAAAAAATCAAAGAACATATTAATATTATAAAGACATTATATAATCTTATCCTGAAAGAGCACCTCACACGCCGACTGCTGGCTTACTTGTGATTCCTAGAATTTCCAAAAGAATGGGAGGCAGAGCCTTCATAATTCTCATTTGGATTCAGGAGACAGACACCCTCTGATAAAAATTAGCTTTTTGACAAAGCTTAAGGTTGAGGCTGGATCAGGTGACCCTGACCCATCCCTTAGTTTTGCTGCTGGAGGCCTTCCCGTGACGCACTGAACATTTATTTTCCACTCGTCTCATTTCCCTCCTGGTGTGTCCTTTTCACTGCTGTCACAGTTCTTTTAGCCCGTCCTTTATTTCCGAAGCAGCAGATACATCTGTGTATTTGATTTGGTAAAGAGTTCACACTGGATTCACTTCCTGATGTAACCCTCCCATTTAAACTGGCCTCCCATTACAGGGAGTGCAGAATTATTAGGCAAGTTGTATTTTTGGGGAATAATTTTATTATTGAACAACAACCATGTTCTCAATGAACCCAAAAAACTCATTAATATCAAAGCTGAATGTTTTTGGAAGTAGTTTTGAGTTTGTTTTTAGTTTTAGCTATTTTAGGGGGATATCTGTGTGTGCAGGTGACTATTACTGTGCATAATTATTAGGCAACTTAACAAAAAACAAATATATACCCATTTCAATTATTTATTTTTACCAGTGAAACCAATATAACATCTCCACATTCACAAATATACATTTCTGACATTCAAAAACAAAACCAAAACAAATCAGCGACCAATATAGCCACCTTTCTTTGCAAGGACACTCAAAAGCCTGCCATCCATGGATTCTGTCAGTGTTTTGATCTGTTCACCATCAACATTGCGTGCAGCAGCAACCACAGCCTCCCAGACACTGTTCAGAGAGGTGGACTGTTTTCCCTCCTTGTAAATCTCACATTTGATGATGGACCACAGGTTCTCAATGGGGTTCAGATCAGGTGAACAAGGAGGCCATGTCATTAGTTTTTCTTCTTTTCTACCCTTTCTTGCCAGCCACGCTGTGGAGTACTTGGACGCGTGTGATGGAGCATTGTCCTGCATGAAAATCATGTTTTTCTTGAAGGATGCAGACTTCTTCCTGTACCACTGCTTGAAGAAGGTGTCTTCCAGAAACTGGCAGTAGGACTGGGAGTTGAGCTTGACTCCATCCTCAACCCGAAAAGGCCCCACAAGCTCATCTTTGATGATACCAGCCCAAACCAGTACTCCACCTCCACCTTGCTGGCGTCTGAGTGGGACTGGAGCTCTCTGCCCTTTACCAATCCAGCCACGGGCCCATCCATCTGGCCCATCAAGACTCACTCTCATTTCATCAGTCCATAAAACCTTAGAAAAATCAGTCTTGAGATATTTCTTGGCCCAGTCTTGACGTTTCAGCTTGTGTGTCTTGTTCAGTGGTGGTCGTCTTTCAGCCTTTCTTACCTTGGCCATGTCTTTGAGTATTGCACACCTTGTGCTTTTGGGCACTCCAGTGATGTTGCAGCTCTGAAATATGGCCAAACTGGTGGCAAGTGGCATCTTGGCAGCTGCACGCTTGACTTTTCTCAGTTCATGGGCAGTTATTTTGCGCCTTGGTTTTTCCACACGCTTCTTGTGACCCTGTTGACTATTTTGAATGAAACGCTTGATTGTTCGATGATCACGCTTCAGAAGCTTTGCAATTTTAAGACTGCTGCATCCCTCTGCAAGATATCTCACTATTTTTGACTTTTCTGAGCCTGTCAAGTCCTTCTTTTGACCCATTTTGCCAAAGGAAAGGAAGTTGCCTAATAATTATGCACACCTGATATAGGGTGTTGATGTCATTAGACCACACCCCTTCTCATTACAGAGATGCACATCACCTAATATGCTTAATTCAACAACAACAACAATCTTTATTTATAGAGCACATTTAAAAACCAACGGTATGCCAAAGTGCTTAACATAAAACAAGGAAATAACACAAGTATAATCAGGGTCATAAAAATGTAAAAATGTAAAATTATGTTCACAGGAAAATGCCACCAATACACAATGGCGATATGACATACACAGCGCAAATAAAAGCATAATAGGAAAATTAATAGAATAAATCTATGCAAACAAGGCCAGCATTAACCGGTAGAAAAAGCAAGATTAAACAAATACGTTTTAAGCCGTGATTTAAAAGATTGAATAGAATCAGACGCCCGGATGCCAATCGGAAGGTTGTTCCACAACTCTGGTGCAGCCAGGGCAAACGCTCGGTCACCTCTAGACTTCAGCCGAGATCTAGGCTGCACCAACAGTAACTGTGAAGATGATCTTAAAGCCCTAGCAGGAACATATGAGTTTAGGAGTTCCTTAAGATAGCTCGGTGCTGTGTTATTAGTGATTTTAAAAGTAAACAGCAGAATTTTAAATTGGATGCGGTATTTCACAGGCAGCCAGTGCAAATCAGCTAGGACGGGAGTGATGTGGGCAAACTTCCTAGTTTTGGTTAGAATGCGTGCTGCAGCATTTTGGACTGTCTGTAATCTATGAAGGAGGGCAGAGTGGAGACCAAAATAGAGTGAATTGCAGTAATCCAGCCTCGAAGTTACAAAGGCATGGATGAGCTTTTCCAGGTCTTTATGCGGGATATACTGCCTGGCCTTAGAAATAAGGCGGAGTTGGTAAAAACTGGATCTAACAACAGCAGACACTTGTTTATCAAGTTTAAACGAGCTGTCAAGTAACACACCCAGATTCCTAGCAGTGTCAGAGAAGGAACTAGTGAGAAAACCAAAAGCATCACGAAGTTGGGCACGAAGAACGTTACTGCCAAAGACCACAATTTCAGTTTTCTTATCATTAAGGATAAGAGTATTTGCCAGGAGCCATTGCTTGACCTCGCACATGCACTCTCGAAAACAATTCAAGGACAAATTGGTAGTAAGCCTACTACTAATTGGTAGTAGGCTTTTGAGCCTATACAGCTTGGAGTAAGACAACATGCATGAAGAGGATGATGTGGACAAAATACTCATTTGCCTAATAATTCTGCACTCCCATTAGATCCTGTGGCCCCTGAGGTTGGGTTTGTGTGTCCTCTCAGAATTAAAACAGGAATCTGTCCTAAATCACACGTTGGATGAATGTGTCAACCACTACACCTTGTTCTGCCAGTTAAAAGGGAGTTCTTTTTTCTTTGTTGAGCTTTTCACCTCCACCTCCAACCACCGTACTCGACACGAGGCTTGGGGAATGCTAGCAAGTAAAGGCCACACAGTATACCAAGGCTACATCAGCCCAGATGTAAAATGAATGTTAATCTACCATAAATAACTGGAAAGGTCTAACAATAGAAAAGTTGGAGGATGAAAAACTTTAAGTTGCATAGCTTTGGCTCCGCTCTCCTCTCTCTGTGTTTTTTGAAGCTAATTGACCTGGTGATGCAGAAACTGGCATAAACTTTGAAGCCAGCAAAATGGCATGCATCCATGGAGCTGGTCACCCCGACAGACATCCCCAGCCTCTAACATATCAGTCAGCCAAGAATAGGACCACCATCCTGACTGAGCTAACCATGTCACAGAAGGAAATTGGAAGGAAGAGATGCACATATGGAGACCTGCATGTTACTGGAGTGTCTTGAGTTAAGCTAAAGAAGGCCAGGAAGTAGCTGACAGAGAACGCAGAGGAGGAGAAACACAATGTGGAGGGAAAAAAGTATCCCAGAGCCAGCTGCAGGGATAATAGGGAGATGTCCCTGCTGCTGCCCGTCTGCTTGGAGATGTTCTGAAAACGAGGCCGAAAACACTGCTTTCCTCAACTGTGCATGACTTCACACGGCCTCTTGCAGACAAAATGTATCTGAAAATATCCCAGACGCGAATGGATGTAGCCTAAATATTATTTAATAGTTATTTGCACATTTGGATGTTAAAAAGAAGAGGGTGGAGGAAACGTGTGCAAGAGGTAACTAACACCAGAGCCTCCATGCAAACTAAAATGGTATCAAGCCAGAAAGTTGGCAGAACTTTGTGAGAAAGCCCGACTTTTTTCCAGGTGCACCTTCTCTCTGTGTGCTGGCAATAGCAGCAGCAGCAGCTCAGTTTCTATGAATACCACACGCAGAGGTATGCAGCATGCTCCGGGCCTAACACGGCAAAACATCAGTGAGAAGTGGCTTCCAGCTGGTGACCTTACAGCAGGCCCTAGGCCACCACCTGAGATTCAACAAGCAGGAATGCTCCATAGGTGTTCCAGCTACCTGTACAACTACCCGAGTTAAGCTGTGTAAAAGTAAGGCTGTGGGATACGTTTTAAAACACGACGTAAAACAAACAAAAATACACTTGGTGTGTTGCAATAAATGTTCCACTTATTGTTCTTTTTCTTACAAACAAAGTAAGAATTCCAATTTCAGTTGGACATTATGGTTTTTTCATGAGGTGAGCGCCACAAATCAAATCCTACTCACCTCCACTGCACGCGAGTGAAAATATATAAGAGAGGAATAGTTTGAGCAAATAAGACAAAAACTATCTGCATTGCAAACACCGCTGCGAGCAAGTGAGGAATAGAAAATTCTGGTGTTTGTAAAGTGGGTGAACTGTGCGTGAATACATGTCTGTCCTTCCAGCGCTGAGGAATAGATTCCCAGGAAAGTAACGCTTCTTGTTTTCCAATCAATGCCAGTTTTCTGATGATTTGAGCTTCTCTTCACCTTTTCTCACCTCTCATGATGCAAAACCTGACCTCAAACTCAATCTAACCCCAACAACTCTCTGCCTACTCTTCAGTCTTTAGATAACATATCTACTATGGGTAGAGAAAGATAGCTCAATATGATAGGGCTACTGAGTCTCACTAACTCAGCGCTGCAACAAATTACTTGCAGACCAAAAGGATTTTTCCCACAGCTCAACAACGGAAAAATAGACAATTGTTGCCAGGACACCTAAAGTCAGCTGTTATACTTTATAATATATTAGTGTTTAATATATGTCAAATTTTTAAGCACCTAGAAAAGCTTAGTGCCACTGATTGGGACACATGGAACTATAACCAGAAGGTAGAAACCTATAAATATCTGGCCCTTCTTACCTGTGTAGTTGTTAAGAAGTCACCGCAGTCCAGGGTGTAAATGACGAGAGCCTGAACGAGTAGAATGAACTGGTTGAACTGCCAGGTCAGACAGAAACAGAACGTCGTCACATACATCAGCCACACCATCACCTTCTGAGGAGGAAACACAAACATAGGCACACACAGGGTTAGACGCTTAATCTGCATAACTACAGCCACACTGTCTGATCACATTTCTTCTGTGCTGCTTGTACTTCTAAATTATTGAGTGGCTCGCCTCATCAGGCTGATCTATGTGGCGAGCTTGGGCTATAGCTCTGATCTAGTGGGGAGCGCGGCGCTTACCTGCTGTAATGTGGTGAGCTGGGGTCTGAGGTAACAGGTGATAGCGGTGACCTGCAGCGCTAAGAAGGGCAAAGACCAGTTCTCTCTGAGGGAGATGGTGAACTCTACACGAGTAGTATCTACCCTGAAAGGAGAATGATTGATGAAGCCATGGAGAGATGGTGTTAAACCGTTTCAGCTAAACACCGTGAAGGAAACCTAACAGAAGTCTGGAACTTCTGGTGGCTTCAGAAAAAGAAAAAGATGAAATCCTGAGATCATGGCGGCAGCTTTCAAAGCGCTCCGAGGTTGTACAGTGTTTACTGCTCCAAATGGACAGCAGAGAAAACGCCAGGAGGGTTTTTGAGACTGTTTAAACTTTAGTGCACTTCCAACAGTACAGAAAACTAGGCAAAACGCACACACCAGTAACACAAACTAAAAAAGAAGAATTAGATCTGCTTGTCCCGTACACGCTCTGTCTGTTTGGTTTTGTCAGTGGATTAGCTACACAACCTGGAAGGTCCACTAGCGACCAACTTTCAGCTACGAAGAAAACTGCTTTATTTATGGACAGCCAGTCAGTCACTTCTTCCACTCACTTTACCCTCATTCTCGTGATACGCACCAAGCAGACATGAGTGAATGCCTGTCCAACATCAAGTCAACTCGTTGTGTGAATTTAAAGCCTTTATTTCCCTATAATAATAATATCTATATATATTTGACACAATCGTAATAAAAAAAAAAAGCAACAGCTGAATCAATATTCAGGATGGACTGGCAAATTCTGGCCTACACATAGACTGTATATAAAAGATGCACAGAGCCCACAGGTCTAAAAATGGCCAGTAGGGGGAGATTCCAGTGGTTTCAAAAAGAAGTCTGATTACACTGATGCCTATGAGTGCATTCCTTCTCAAATGATAGCTTAATTTTTATTAGACTTAATTTAATTTTAGTGTTAATTGCTACTTTTAAGTCTTTGTTCATATAGCAGGGATTTTAATTTTGGCATTAAAGTCTCATTTAGACTGAAATAAACCACAAAGTAGAGTTCAGAGTGCTTCAAAGCTCGGCTGCTTGGTGACTGAGAAGTTGCTGAGTGTGCACTGACCTAATCACCCCCTCGATCAACAAATTAAAAAAATAACTAAAGAAATTAGGAAATAAAATTGGTTCTTGAAATGCTTAAAAACATTTAGGGAAAATAAAAAATCTCCTGGAAACTGAAAGTGACTGATGTCACTGACATGACTTTATGTAGGCACAACCAGCTGGTAGGAAGCTAAAAACAAGGATGAAATATTTTATCAATAATACTGATCTATTAATAAGTCCGCTGCTGATGTGCAGTGCATCTAATACAGTCTTTAAAACTTTGCTCACACTACAGTAAAGAGCAGAAGTTTAGAGGAGACTCTGCGGGACACGACTCTCACATAACCTGAAATTTCTGAAGCTTTTCTGACCCTCCGATACACTTAGCTCACACCGCTGCTAAAAATCATGTGTGAGTAACCAGATTATTGATGTTCCCTGCAAACATCTGTGTAGTATGACCCCCACTGATCACTTGCATAATGTATAGGCTCAGATGTTGAAGTCACTGATCTAAGAAATTAAGACGATAGATGCTTCGAGCTAAGAAACACGCACGGGTTTGGGATTTACAGCCCATCACTTCTAAATCCAGACGATTGGTCTGAAGTGAATGCAAAATACGCAGTTATGTTTCCAGAGGCTTCTCTTCCATCTGTGGGAGATTTTTAACTGAAACCTAGTAGAATGTAATCTGGGTTAGACAAAAATTTCAAGGTTTGCTACACAAGGTTTGTTATATAACAAACAATGTGACGTTCCCAACTCTCTCAGTTGCCTTTCACAGCCTGTGGATTGATTTGCACAGTATGTGAAACACTCGGGATAGATATTCCACAAAAATACAAATAATGTGACATTTATGCTCACTCCCAAGTGGCGGTCCAGCGTCCCAGCATCAACAGTGAGCAACACAAAGCAATCGCTTAAGTTTACTTCACACTAATGTCAACAAATGACTGGTTCAGACCAAAGAAATTGATTTTAACTTCGCATAAGGAAAGGAAAGCAAAAACATTTGGGGCTTTAGATGGTATTTCACTACTGACAGCATATGTGAAGAAACAAATGAGCTACTGCTTTCAGCATTCAACAATGTGTCATGATTAAGTAGGCGGGTAAGCTAAGATCAGCTAAGATTAGCCAGAAGAAACCCATCTAATGAAGGATCAACGTCAGGAGGGAATTGGACTCACAGAGAGCTTCATCCAAACTCAAGGAGGGGAGCTAACCTACTTTGTCAACTTAACCGACTAACCATCACCAGGTGGCTAAAGCCTCAGTCACACTTAGTCATGTGAAGCTAAAAGTTACATTGTACTGACTTTTTTGACCCTCTTAATTCAAGAGCATAATCCTAGCTATGGTGGTCGCTGTACGACAAACATTTGAGGTCACTTAAGAGTGATGCTAGCTGTTAATGAGTCAGTAACATCCCTTCTTACCAATGACACTGATATTGAGGTGTTTCTGAGAATAGCATTCCTGTCAGTAAGGCTTCTGTTTTTGCCACTGTTACTAGCCGTTGTTTGCTGCTGTTAGCCATTATTAGCTGCTGTTAGCCGCTGTTAGATGTCTTTGAAGTGGATATAATATCGTTGGACTCTTGGTGAATAAACTCTCACATGATGTCACAATGTAATCAAACTGTTAGAGAGAAAATTTGATTTTTAGAACATTCAAGCCTAACGTTAGCTGGAATGATGTTAGCTTATAAACAGCTGCTGCTTGTTGTTGTTGTTTGGGTGGTTCATTTATGAAAACATCAATTTGTTGGAAGATATAATTACACATGAATCTATTTATATTTATCAGTACAATATCATTTCTTTGTGTTACCTAACCTCAAAAAGTTTCCGACTGCACCTTTAAGAGTTGATCTATAAAAAGTAAAAAAAGGACTCTTTGTCATATTGAGAGAAAAACTGCCATGACAGAGTCAAGTGCGAGAAGAAAGGAACTAACTCTCTCCTCCTTCACTGTGTCACGCACACAGATAGTTATTACTCACCTGTTAAGGATGTACCAGACCCCGGTGAGCGCACCAGCAAGCCAGGAGCCAGACAGAAGCCACGCTGTGAGGTACAAAGCGATCACATACACAGCTTGGAGCGAGAACACTGTGTAAATATAAAAGTACACGGGCTCCAAATATGACTGGGCCACACACACAAAAACACACAAAAACACACACACACACACACACACACACACACACACACACAAAGGGAAGCCATTAGTTCATTAGGCAGTGCGATTGAATGCACAGAGTTGACAACAGTGACAGCAACTGACTCGGGCACTCGAGAACACTGTGGCATTTTCAAAGTTGTGTCTGATATTTCACTCCCTGACATTCTTGTCTCTCGGTGAGACAGCTGATGAAGCTTAGTCGCGGTTTCTCGGTTAATTGTTATGCCAATACAGAAACCTTTTCCTCCAGCGTGACAAGTGTAAGGGCTCCGAGTCATGTCAGCTAAAAAGACAGAAAAACAAAGGAATGCCACTGCACCTCAAACACCTTCTCCTCATTTGACTACGATCATTACAGCAATAATGTCAAAAGAAAATACATTTTTAAAAACACTGGAGAGTGACTTTACTTTCTCCCCCACCCCTACACATAAAAAGGATGTGTGAATTAACAGAACAAATGACAAAAGTCCCAGACAGTCTAGCTGGTGTAGCTGAGGTCTTTAATCTTTTGTGTGTTACCAGCCGAGATGACAGGTGAGTGTTGTATTACCTGTATGGGCAACAATCTGTAGAGAACACTGAGAAAGACCTCTTGGTAGATATTCATTCGCTGCAAGAGGTTGATGGTCCTCTTGGATTCTGTCAAGTTGTCATGGATCAATTCTTTGAGGCCTGCAAACACAAAATTCACACACACAAACACACCATTTGAAAAATGCCACCAGTTCTTTAATATTTTTTACAAACTGATAATTATTATTGGCTTTATGGCAACCAGGAAGGAAGGGGTGTTAATGTTTCTCAAAGCTCAGCTGGCTCATTCATTTAGCTCGTGCCATTAGAGAAAAACAACAGGGTCTGAAATTTGTATCGACCACTAAAAACACAGCGTGTTCTGTTTGAAGTTAAATTCCTTAATTGCTCAAAGCACACTAGGAACTCTTCAAACTTCACTTCATTTCCTGAATTTTAGCAATTAAATGTAGTTTGTTCTGTTTTTCTCCCCCAAAAACTTCCCTAAATGACCCAAACAGCGGCATCTAATAAATAAAGCATGTGAAAATTTCCTGCAGTGCTTTATTGGAGATGGGTTGTGGGGCAACTTCATCCCCCATGAAATAATAAAAAAAAAAAACTTTGAGGAAAAAAAGATTTTTGGTTTAAAACATTAAAAATATAACAAATGCGCCGTGTACAGACGGGTGTGTCCTCACCGTAGAGGCCTGGATTCGAGTCAGCCCTCTTCTCACCACCAAAAAAACAGCAAAAGGCCAAAAATATAAATCTTCTTGTTGATTTGGCAACTCTCACACCATACGCGCGTTTCGCGTTCACCGCTCGAGTTGGAAAAATTTGAACTCCAGCGTCAAGTCGCGCCGCGTCAACCAATCAGGAGCCTGGTGACGTGGCTGTAACCAGGTCAAAGGGGCAGATCAAACCAAAGCCCTTCATTCTTCATTCAGTATGGAGGAAAAACTCATCAACGCAGTGGCTAATCGTCCAGAACTATACGATGCTAGCTGCTACTTCTACCGGGACAGGAATAAAAAGGACCGAGCTTGGAGGCACAGAAGTGAGGAGATCGGGCAACCTGGTAAGTTCATTTGTTCTTCTTTTTAATTTTCAGACTGACCCGATGAAGCCGCGCTAAAGCTAGCAAGCCCGCCTACTGTCCCGCTATTTTCCCACTGATGTACAAATACCGTTCTGGTTTTATGCATGTTGTCATATAGGAATATATTGTTTATTAATAAACAGCACACAGTGGTCCCGCTCATCCGTCACTGCCTCGCTTTTTCGCTGATTTTTCATTGCACCGTACAGCATTGCATTCTGCAGCCTGATTGACAAATCTCCTCCGTGTCGTGTCTCCTGCGCTTGCCAAATTGATCATGTTTGGTTTTGATAACCATCACGTCCAATAGAAAAAACAGCACAAAAACACCCATAACTATGACCCTCATTCGGAAATAGACACCTGCACCGGGAGGAAAAGGAAAAGGCGCACGAAAGTGGCAGGCAGATGAAGACAAAACGCGGCATAAAAATACTTTTACGTTTTGCAATCTACAAAGGTTTGCACTTTGAGAATCAACTTGTGAGAACTGTGACTAATGTTCATGTGTGTGGGGAAAAAAGTGTAGAAAGTGCGTGGCGAGGGGCTAGTTATTCTGAGAACCCCTGCTGCAATAAAACAGGGACCACTGTATATACTTTCTCTATGATTATTGTATTCAACCTGTTAACATTTAATATTGTCTTGATAGAACCAACTGATTCTGCTGCAGAGCATCCCCTGTTGCTTCTCCTGGCTCCCCAGTCCCTGAGCTCCTGCTGCTGCACCCACAGGTATGTACAGCAAGCACTGATAGCTTTTTACTCGGTGTGGGATTGCCTTGTGATCACCTTTACTAAATATCTACAACTAATCTGATTATATCCTGTTTTGTTTTTTCAATGTTGAAATTAAAATCTAGTAGCAGCCTTCTCATTTCTTTGTGTTTTGTGCTGTGTTTTACAGGCCCAGAGAGGAGGACAGCTCTGAGGCAGATGAGGGGACGGGTCCCAGGACGGTCCATCGGCGGTGGAGCTGGCCATCCTGGAGTCCCTGAAGAGGCCACGCCAGTCTCCAATGGAGCATTTCCTCCTCAGCCTTGTTCCTGCTCTGGAGAGCAGCTGGGTCTTTTTTTTTTTTATTCTTGTCTCTCTGTAAATAGTTATATTTTATATATTTATATTTAATGTTTTTCTCTGTGAGAATTTTAATATTATTTCAAATAAATTTTTATAATGACTAATGTCTCAGTTCTACTACACAGCAAATGTTGGCACACGACTTGACACATGTAGAATTTATTTCATATTATACTAATGACAGAATATACTAATACAGTGGGATGCAAAGGTTTGGGCAACCTTGATAATAGCCATTATTTTCCTGTATAAATCGTTGGTTGTTACAATAAAAAATGTCAGTTAAATATATCATACAGGAGACACAAACGGTGATATTTGAGAAGTGAAAAGAAGTTTACTGGATTTACAAAAAGTGTGCAATAATTGTTTAAACAAAATCAAGCAGGTGCATAAATTTGGGCACCACAAAAAAAGAAATGAAATAAATATTTAGTGTATATCAATGTGTGTGTCTCCTATGTGATATATGGGGGGCCTTTGTCTGGACGTGCTTCCCATCCAGAGCTCCACAGCAGAGAGGGAAGTTCCAGCGCTCCTGGAATCCCTCTGTGATGGACCGCCAGTCTCCAGGTGAAGGCACAGCCATGAAGTCGCCCACTAGACAGTCCCAGATGGCCGTCGCTACCTGGGGGGTGATCTGGCACACCGTGGACACACCGACTATGAAACTGAACGCGATGGTCCTGAAGGAGTCCCCGGTGGCAAGGGACCTGGACAAAATTGTTCAAAATTAGTATTATGTGTACTGCAGTTACAAAATACATTATTCAAATTCCAAAATACTTTTGTGATGTCAGATTTAAATTACAAAACAAATCTTACATAAAACATTTTCTAATTATAAGGATAATTACATAATATATATTAGATATAATATAAAACAGTCAGTTGTGTTTTGTTTTAACTTTACCATATCATAATTTGATTGGTAGCAACTTTTACCACTACAGTGAGCCAATCACTCATAATTCCTAAACATGTAAATCAGGCAGGAATGAAGTAAGACATTAATAGAAATAAAGAGTTGTATGTTGACATGTAGCCCTTTCCTTGCTTAAATCATTAATATTTTTGAAAAATTAATCTGTGATAAGACATAGCTTATCAAGATAGAACCATATAACTAAAGATGAACCAAACTGTTCACAATTTTATCTACCTCTCAGTTTAAAGAAAGGCTGCTGACCCCTGTTATAGAGTATGACAGCTGCCAGGATTACATACAAATATTCATCTATACCAGAATTAAACCAGGTGTAAATAAGGAGTGAGTATCACTACAAAGATTAACCCACAGTGGTCCTTGTACCAGTTTGATATCAGCAAACACAGAGAGCATACACTGATAGCATTGATAGCATGGCTGTGGTGTCTAACACTGATAACAGCATAAATTGAATTAAATCGGGACTTGATGAGACCTTTCAAGTATGACTAGAAATATTATAAACAGTCATCTCCGTACCACAGTTTGCTATCAGTAAACACCGACGGCATTCATTGATAGCATAGCACATCCATGTTAGCAGTGTACAAACTATAGTTTAGCATATATTAGCACAGGTATCAATAAAGGACTACCGTATTAAACACTTTTACTAACCGCAGGCAGATGGACAGGCGCTCTGCAGGTGGGATTGAGCACCTGTAGTTGTCGTCTAGGCGGGCGATGCTTGGACCAACGCGGGACAGCAGGTCCTCAAACTGGGCGAGGGAAAGACGGCGATATCGCTGAAATCGGCTGTCATCCAGGCGCAGCTCCTGGAGCAAGTGGTGAAACTCACCAAACTGCTCACCCGTCTGGAGGACTTGATGGACCCAGGTACGGCGAGGACGTCCTTAACGCTGCTGCTCTGCTCTCCACAGTAAATAGAAACGCTAGCTCGACAGCTGCCGTCTAGCAAAGATACTGTCTGGCACAACTTCCTCCCACATCCCTCCCACATTTCCGGTTCACGCGCGTCAAAATATGCAATTTTGACGCGCGATGGATTTTTCTTGGACACGCGTCGAGGTGCGAATGTGCACGCGTCAAATTAGGGGCGTTTGGGGCGTTTTCGCTCGCGTCTATCGCGTACGGTGTGTTCACACCCAGTGTTGCCAACTCCTCAGTAAGGAAAATCGCTATTGGTTGTCCTAAAAGTCGCTAGAAGTCGCTAAATGACGTCATCACCTAATTTGCATAATTCATGCTAATATAATTGTAACCTATGTTGTTGGAGAGAGAAATAACACCGTGGAAGAGACATAAAGTGAGTAAAAAACGTCCTAAATGCATTTAGTTTATTTAGAACTACAAATTAAATTTCTTTTAGCAATTATTGTTTTTTTTAATGTCACAATTCCAACCCTGCTCCTTTACCCGGGCTTGGACTGGCAAAAGTGATCCGAAATAGGCACTCTGGTGGAGTTACTTTGTGTGTGTGTGTTTATAAGTAGTTTTAAACCTTGTGATCCACAAAACAGCATAAGAGTAAAAGAAGAACTGGCTGTGTTACAGCACCCGCTGCTTGTTGAGAGTAAAAGCGATACGCGCTTTCACGTCTTTTTTTAGCGACTTTTTAAAGAAAAAAAGTCGCTAGGGGGTCTGAAAACTCGCTAAATATAGCGACAAAGTCGCTAAGTTGGCAACACTGTTCACACCGAACGCGATAGAGGCGGCCAGAGCGTCAGGTGTACAAGTAAAGTCAATGGAAAGAGCGCGATGACACGCGATTGCGCATCCGGCGAACATGCGGAAGCAGATTTGCGTCGCGAAAACGCCAAAACCCGTGAAACGCGCGTCAGTGTACCGCGTGGGGCGCGTTTGACTCGCGAAGAAAACCACGCGTGTCAGATTGTGTGTTGCATTTTGTGCACACGCCTGTACCGCGCCAACCGCTGGAGTTGGAAAATATGAATTCCGGCGTCAAATCGCGCCCCGACAACCAATCAGAAGGCCGGTGACGTGGCTGTAACCAGGTCACAGGGGCAGATCAAACCAAAGCCCTTCATTCTTCATTCAGTATGGAGGAAAAACTCATCACTGCCGTGGCTAATCACCCAGAGCTGTATGATGCCAGCTGCTACTTCTACCGAGACAGGAATAAAAAGGACCGAGCTTGGAGGCACAGAAGTGAGGAGATCGGGCAACCTGGTAAGTTCATTTGTTCTTCTTTTTAATTTTCAGACTGACCCGATGAAGCCGCGCTAAAGCTAGCAAGCCCGCCTACTGTCCCGCTATTTTCCCACTGATGTACAAATACCTTTCCGCTAACAAGATAATGTGTTTATTCAGAGGACATCTGCAGCACAACACATCTGGCACAACTTCCTCCCACATTTCCGGTCCACGCGCGTGGAAAGATGCAATTTTGAGGCGCGATGGGTTTTTCTTGGACACGCGTTGAGGTGCGAATGTGCACGCGTCAAATTAGGGGCGTTTAGGGCGTTTTCGCTCGCCTCTATCGCGTTCGGTGTGAACACAGCCTTAAAGTTTTTGTTATTTCTCGGATACACTGATTTAGGTTTCTCAACCTTCTTCATTTGCATCTCTTAAATTGAGAATTAATGGCCAAGACCACGCACCTCGTCTATGCATGAAGATGAAAAATGTGTCATTTTTGACAGAACTATTCATTATTCTGCTTATAAATTGTTACAAACTAGGACTCAAGTTTCCACTAACTCAGTAATAAAAACACAAAAGCACGTGTGCATCTTTACACAGCACGTCATGACAAAGTGACCTGGTTTTACAAACTGGACCTTTAAGGACTGCTGGATTTTCACTGTATATAACCGATCGATTTCCTCTGACTCAGAGTGTGTGGCTGACGTGGCTCATAAATACGAACCCGCAGAGCATTATCATCACCTCTGCTTTAGTGCATTTCAAGTGCTCTCGCTTTTTGGGCTTGATGGTCTGCAACTTTACTGTTTTAGTCCACTCTCACCTCCCATCAGTGCGGTTTTCAGCAGACAAAGACAGGCAAAGTTAATGACTAGCTGTGGAACGTAGAGGAGCTCTTAGCAGCTTTTTACAGCCAGATATTTTCCTGTGATGCTGGTGGGGACACATCAAAGAGGAAAAGAAGGTAAATATTGGACTTAGATTTGCTAAGCTGCCAAAAACATTACTCCAAATGAATGCTAATGTCGGATGCTGGATGTGGCAACGGGGAAATATTTAAAAGGACATATTACATCAGTGTTTTGCACACAGCTGGTTTCTTCTCCATTAAATGGGAAAAAAGCCTCTTTTTTCCAGTAATTGACGTTTAAACTATAATTTAGGTTTATTACTACTTAGCTGCCAAGGGCATCAAAAGTGGAGAGGCAAGGGGCCCTCGCCTCCCCTCACTTTATGCCCCACTCTCACATCCTTCAAAAAGATTTCAAGTTTAGGTCTTCTTGCTCATTTTTAACCAAATCTTTTCTTTTTTCATGCTTTAGCTGGTCAGACACGCACCCCTAATATTTGTTTTTTGGTTTTATTATTGTGGACTCGCCACGCGATTTAAAGTCACTGTACTACATTACCTCTGCACTTACATTTTAAATTCATCTTTAGACTATGCTGGGCATGGCGAAGCCCCTCGGTCCATCCACTGACTGGAATGAGCCATTTTAGCTCCTCTCCCGTTAAACCAACTTTCTACTGAGTGGCTGCCTCACATAAAAAGGTATAGAAGGCAAATGGGTGGGTGGGGCTTCCTGGGACAGCCAACGTAAGACGACTGTATTAGGTATATCCCTACTCCATGACATGATACATACATATTCAAGAGAAGAAACATAGACCTATTTATGTGGGGCAGCCAATCAGAAGAAAGCTGGTTGAATAGGAAGGGAACTAATCTGGCTTCTTTCAGACACAAAAAAAAGTACAACATAAATAATAATTATTTAAACTCTAGTGAAAGTAAAAGCTCCACTTTAACATGAAAAACTCAAAGGGAATACAGCTACAATGATCTTTCATTATATACCTGGATCACTAATACCACCACAGGAGGTCAGAATGAAAGCACAAAGTGTGGTGATTACGTTGGGCTATGTTCTCTTTTCCTCTTCCAAATGAGATTGCTGAAGTGGTGTTTTGTCTCTTGCCTCATCTGACTTTTAAAGCTATGCTGCTACATGTTCTAATCTCAGCAATTACTTTGGTCCAATGGCATTATTACAGAAGGGAATGATGGCAAGAATTACCAAAATAACACTAACATATAAAAAAGAATTACATTTTAACATTATTCTGTCACAGAAAACACTGCTGCTGGTGTTATATGAGCTGATGCGCGCACTGATAGCATTAATTCATATTGGTTACTCCATGCAGTATCATCATCATGTACTCGGTTTGACTGAAACAAAGTGTGACATGGAGCGAGGAGCGAGGGCTGACTTTCTGCTGCAGGCTGGGATGTGTCAGCCTGATTTCCGCTGTGTTCTTGATCCATGTAAAACCATAAAAACCAGCACGGTTTTGCATAAACAAAGTGCACATTACCACCCACACGCATGACCCACTCGACTTTGTTCATTCATTTACGGCATTTGCTGTCATGCCTTTCTTTTTCCACCTGACTCTGTGTCCTGCTTTGCTCGCTCATCTGGATTCTTTCTCCTATTTTAGCTCATTTATTCATTACATCTTTCCTTCACATATCCCTCCTTTTATTTCATCTCTTGCTTTTTCCATTATTGCCTCCTTTCTCACTTTCTTCCTATGCCTATCCTTATCATTTCCCACTTCTTCCATTACCTGCCGTCACTTCAGCGCTTCATCCTTAACACCAAAAACCTACTGTAGTTTGTGCATAACGAGCTGCTCTGCTGTGACAGAAAAACAAGGGAACATAGAATGGGACGGGATGGGAGGTCAGCCAGTTCCTCGACTGATTAGACTACAGCTCAATTATTTGCCTTAGTGGAAAATTAGGCCCATTTCCAACAAGGAATTTTACATGATAATGGGAACAAAATAATTAGGCTAATTTCCCTCAGACCAGACTGTGCATCATGAGAAAAGTGCAGTGATTTGTTTGGTCTGGTGGAAATAATGGAGTGAAAAACAGTTTTTCCTTACAAGTATGGATAGAGACAGCCACCTGGTGTTGGCAACCATGTACAAGGGAAGGTGCTAACAAAAGCTAGCTTCCTAAAATAAGAAGTTACATAAAAACTGTAGGTCCCGGGTGATGCTATGCTGTAGTGACACAAGACTCGGTGGTATTGACCATGGCAGCACGGCACTGGTTACTGCCATTTCAGCCAGTTTATTTCTAGACAGCTTTAAAGATAATAAAAATACATTTTAGCTATATTTCCACAAAGTTCGGCTCTCTGGAGGATAGTGATGAAGATCTGGAGAGTTTGGAGTGTTTGGAGCGAGTTGTTATGTGGAAGCCGAACCAGCAGCAAAGGCACTTCGTCCACCGAGAGGAGCCTGAGGACTCCCCTGAGGCTGCCTCTACACATTTGGCTGGACTCTAACCTGTGTGTGTTTCTGTGATGCTAACGTTTCTCTGATAGCAACGAGGAGCTCGGTGGAAGCTTGAGTTTACCTGCATACATGGTGCTCACTGTGTCACCTGTTGACCACCTGCTGCTTATTTGCACACACTGACGGGTGATAGTCACAGTTTTGTACAAAAAAGGCAAATGTGCCTCATCGTTCATCAGCTCAGAGAGCTGGGCTGCTGGGAGCTTGTGTTTCCCTTCAGAGTGACTTCTACGATTTAAAAGGAATAGATGGGATTTAAGAGGAAGGAGCGAAGGACACCGAGCAGCAGATCAGGCATAATGGAAACAGGCCAAAAGTTTATTAAGGAACCACGTTGGAATAATTTGTTTCCAGCAGACTGGATAAGTAAGTGCTGTTTATTTCAGTATGAAATCTATTTCAAAATTGCTAAAATAACTCTCTCTGAATGAAATTGTTAGTGCCCTCAATTCATTTATTGAATAAACGTTTTATCTTTTTTATTTAAAATAAACTTACATAGCAATGGAAATACTTGTATATTCCTCATTTCTCTGTATGTATTACTGTAGGGTCTACCTCACAACATAAAGCGCCTTGAGGCGCTATATAAATAAAATTGAATTGTATAACTCCCAGAAATGATTATTTAAGATAATGATTTGTTTTTAACAATAATCATTGACCAACTCAGACATCACCAGCCGATATGGGTGTTTTTCTGACATCCAGTTATTCAGGCAGCTCGGGGCTACACATGCCTTTAGTATCAAATGGTGGTAATGCTCTTTCTTCTCCCTCTGCAGCTTCATTTAAAGACACTGATCAGCTTCAGGTGTTGTCAATAAGCTGTAGGTCAGCGGACAGCTGACCAGAACACCACTCCCTGGCTGTACCGATCTACCAGCAGGTGATCTGTATCTGTACTAACACCTTTTCTAAACTTCTTTTTCTCTCCTAGGCATTTCTACATAGTCATGGAATGAGTTTCCATGGCCGAGCAGCTGCATCCAAGCCTTACGTCACCAAGAGCAATGCAAAGCATCGGCTGCATGTAAAGCACGGCGCCACTGGACTCTAGAGCAGGAAAGACGTGTTCTCTGGAGTGACGAATCCCAGTTACGACTGCGAGCGAGGCCTTCTCGTGCAACCTCAGTGTCTGACCTCACAAGACGGGTCAAAAATGCCCATAAACACACACCTAAACTTTGTGGAAAGGCTTGCCAGAACAGTTAAAGCTGCAAAGGGTAGTCCCACATCATATTAACCCATATGTATTAAGAATGGGATGTCATTCAATTTCATATGTGTAGGAAGGCCTTGGCAATGTAGCATACATGACAATTCACAGCTTATTATGATGTGTGAAGAAAAAAGATAAATACATTTCATCATCACTTGGTGGCTGTATTGCAAAAACGCTGGTAGCGGCCAGTGGTACCCCGCAGCCTCTTAGTAGATACACCCATCTATCCTAGGTGACTGACTTCCTTGTCGAGTTATCGCATTCAGAGGGAGAGAGAATGGGTGGAATAGACAGGTGGTAAGGAGGAAGATGTTGAAAAGACTGAGAGGCATGAAGAAAGGGATCCAGGACATAAGGAGGAAGTGAGATACTGTAGGAAGGGAGCGAGGAAGGGGAGGGAGCAAAATAGGAAACAAGAGAGGAAGAAATTAAGGGAGGGAGATATGGTGGAATGTGGGTGGTAAGGATGGATAAAGAAAGATGGAGTGAGGAATATAGGGAGGAAGTGATGCTATACAGAAGGAGGGAATAGGATGGGGATGAAGGAAGAGGAATGAGTGAGCGAGCAAGGGAGCGAAGTAGGGAGCAAGACAGGGAGAGAGAGAGAGGAAGGAGATATGGATGAGACAGAGGGAAGTAGTAAAGAAGGGGAAAGGACAGGAAGAAAGATTGGGAGGAAGAGATATAGGATGGTATGGTGGAGTGGGAGGAGAAATGAAGGAAGGAAGACAGAGGAGATTGAAAGACAGAGGGAAGGAAACGATACTGGGGAGTGCAGAAGAAGGGAAGGGAACAAAGACAAAAGATTGGGGAAGGGAAGAGAAGAAAATAGGAAGGCAAATAGGGATTAAAGCAAGGGGGCAGGAGATATTGAGGGACAGAGATAGGGAATTGGACATGAGGAAAGGAGGAAGATGGAAGGGGGTCAGGAAGAGGGAGAAGGAGATAATGAGGTAGGGAGATCGGGATGAAGATGGGGAGAGAGAGGAAGGGAGGGATATAGCAAGGAAGGGAAGAAGATGGGACTGGACGGGGGGGGGGCTACAGGGAGGGGAAAAGGAAAATAAGGAGGGAGGGAGGGATACAAGGAGCCACTAAGGTAGGGAGTGAAGAAATTGGGGAAGAGAGGTAAGAAGATAAGGAGGAAGGGGGATACAGCAGGGATTGAGTGAGGAATAGTGAGGAAGGGACTGAGGAGGCGAGCAGGCTTGAGGAGAAGGGAGGGAACAATGGAACAAAAGAAGGTAAAAACATAGAGAGGAAGAGAGAAACTTTAGGGAGTGAGTGAGAAGGAAGGAGGGAGGGAGGGAGGGAGCTAAAAAGAGAACAGAAGAAGATATTGAGGGAAGGAGATAGAGAGGGAGGTCCTGTAGAGACGGCTTGAGGACGATGGTGAGGGAGTGAAGAAGATGAGGAAGGGAGTGAGTAAAAAGGAGTGAGGAAGAGGGAGCGAAATAAGAGAAGGAGATATTAAGGGAGGAGATGGGATGGAACGGGGTGTGATAATGAGGGAAAAGTGAAGGGAGGGAGATAGGGAGAAGACAGCGCTGGAGGGAGTGAGGTAGATGAGAATTGGTGGAGGGAGTAATAGAAGACAATAAGAAGAAAGGGAAATACTTTAGGGAGGGAGTCAGGGAACAAAATATGGAACAAGAGAAGGAGATACTTTGCAGGTCTTATGTGTAAGACTTACAGAAATAAAAAAAAACACTACGTCAGATTTCAATTTTCATTTATTTATGATTCTAGAGATTTTAAGTTGTCTTATGCTACCTGCTCCACGCGGTCTATTTATTATTGTCATGTGGGGATGTGATGGAACAGGAGCATCCCTTTGCATCATGGACGTGCAGCCAAGGCAGCAATCTGCAGTTAATGCACAAACACACGACGGGTTCATCCACAGAGTTCGCTGACATTTTTATGCTTGAATGATTCTTAGGTAAATGGTAAATGGCTTAACAGATTAAAAGTGCTACCCCTCCGCCTCCTGGTAGATACACGTATGGTATCTATTTAAAAATTCCACATCAGCTCGTTCTCAAGTTACTGCATTCACAAGATTCAGAAAACATGACCTCTGACCTTGAGGTCAAGGTCACGAGATTCAAACTCGTCTGTGATTTTTTGTAGATGCACCCATGGTATCTTTCCGCACACCATTTTGTTGGAGTGGAAAGAGCTTGGATCATTTTGACACTCAAAGTTGCCTTTGTGTTTGTGAAGAAATGACAACTGTCATGAATAATAAAAAGGGACCAATCCCTGCGATCACAGGGCATACCTTCTTGTATTGATGGGGCGTGCAGCATTTGTTTATAGTAGGAGTAGTATAGTCCACACTCTGTCCGAAAGGAGATCTCCCTCTCCACTTCCTGAAAATAAAAAGGAGGATTTTAGTTTTAGGAAAGCAAACACTTCTGTTCTCTGTAATATGGAAAACAGATATCCTGGCAAGACATGACAGAAACATGGAGGATAAAGGCAAAGCAGCTAATACACTCATAATCCTCTCCAGTAATAATCAGACAGGTAACACAGTGTGTGAGTGCGTGCTTGGAGGATGTCTTCCCAAGAGACTTCCTGCTCGTCATGCGTGATTACTGCTCCTCAGGGGGGTAAGAGGAGAGAGCAAACAGCGAACAACCAGCTGCGGAATATTAAGCCAATCATTAATCTATCATATTTAGTCTGCAAATCGGTTTTGCAACTGTGCTTGACAAAAAGAAACGCTTTGATTTTAGCAACTCATTTCTTCTAAAACTCACTGAAAGTCTGTCAAATTGTTTCTCCAGATTTACTGCAGCCAAATCCGGTCCAAGCAATCTCCAAATCCTCCGCTTGTTAAAAACCAAAGCATGTTTCCGAGTATTATCGCAAAGCATTTTATCTGATATTTTTCCAGTAACAACTTCCAGTAATAACTAAAACCCCACAAAAAGACTATAAAATTAGAAATGTATATAACATCTGTCCATTAAAACTAACTGACCGATAGAAAGGATTTGCCAATAACAACGTTCAATTTCTAACATTCATACAAACTTGTACATAAAATGTTCTGTATTCTGAACATATTTCACGCATTTCGGAAGAAAATGATCCTAATTTAAATAGCCTGCCTCATTCTGCGGTCCTTATTATCTGACAAATCATCATAACCAGTCTGTGGAAACCTGAGAGCAGTTATTTGTTCTGTAGCCATCAGGGAGTAACAGGACAGGGGATCCCAATCAGATCGCCCACCGAGGCAGGTGTTCCCACCAGTTAATTAATGTCATTTACTTGGTTGAAACCATTAGCTGATTAATAGAGTGTAAACCGGTATGGGTCTGACTCCTGAGGAGAACAGCAGAAAACCACTGGTTCATAACGCAGATATTATCAGCTGCAAAAAATTAAATACGCATTTGGAGGATAAAAAGACGAGTCTACGAGCACAGGGACGGCCCCGAGCGTAAGAACGATGAGGAGGGCAGTGAGCGTTTTTAACCTCGGGACTCTCTGCAGCCACAGTTAGCCACAGGCACTCAGTTATTGTGTTCTTGTTACTGCGTCAGAAAAACAAGACTACATCTGGAAAAACTATCAAAGTTACTGACATCATACAAAAACATGGCAGATTAAAATAAATATTTTATTCGCTGTAAGAGCATTTTGATTAATGATAGAAAACCACATTTCGCAACTAACCGTTAATATAGAGCGAGGTACAAGGTCAAAACATTTAGATGCTCCATGTGTGAACTGATC
Organism: Oreochromis niloticus; assembly: GCF_001858045.2. Taxonomy (NCBI): domain Eukaryota; kingdom Metazoa; phylum Chordata; class Actinopteri; order Cichliformes; family Cichlidae; genus Oreochromis; species Oreochromis niloticus. The sequence continues at coordinate 36,994,461 of NC_031965.2, forward strand.
CGGATAAGTCACAGAAGTATCAGCAACAAGCCTCAAAGGAGGTCAAGTATATTACTGGCACCATCTATGAAGAAGCTGTTTCAACACTATCTGCAAATGAGTTCACCACATCATCTTTGTATGATTTATAAGCAAATAAACACCCCAATATTGAAAGAATGAGTTCACAGCTCAAGAAATGGGAACATCCAGGAAGCACGTGGAGTCACAGATTTGACCTTTTGCAGGAAGATGGATGGTATGTACATCCTGTGTTTAAATGAAAGCTAACAGACTGTATGAGAAGGTTCATGATGGAGTGGCAGCCAGTCGAGAGAGCAAGCCTCCCAGGATTCATCCATACACTGAATGGATGCAGAGCATTTCCACAAATACATGTGGATTAATGGAAAGGAAGATAGACATATATATATATAGAAATTGTGTTGTTGCCACTGGAGGCAACAACACAAACTTAATGTTGACAAATAGACACCTTAATAAAAACTAAGAAGCAGTTATTAAAAGAAAAAAAATCTCCCCTACACATGAAGAGAAAAATTAGCTATAGAGGTCCAACATTTTTGTACCAGGGTCTAAAGGAGCCAGACCTTCTGTGAAGTCAGACGTTTTAACGTTTGAGTCGCCAGAGGCTGACTCGCGTTTGGAGACGACCTCTAGTGGCCATTCCAGGAACTGCGCCGATTTGGCTGAACTTTATATCCTTGGAGTTGCATCTTGGTTTAAGAGATATTTTTTGGTACTTAAGATCATTTCTAACATTTCTGAATTATGCAGCACATTTCCAACTGAGCAGGTGAAACACTTTATTTCTAACTTCAGAAAAGAAAAAAACAACAGACATAATAAAATAAATGCCACTTCAACTATAAAAGAGTTTGTTCATTTTGTAGATAATAACTGCATCAGATGCCTGTTGCTGGATCTCTGTACCGTGATCTCACTGTTATTGGGGCCACTCTGTAACGACCTAACAACACAGAAGGGGCGGGAGCTCTGACTGTGGTTGGAGATTGGACAACGGTGTGGTGTGATGGTTTTCATTTGCACCGTGGTGCAGACTGAACCCGCCCCCTGAGGCGGTCACATCGAAGCAGAGCTCGTTTGTAATGTGTTTGGTTTATTAACCGCTCAAATTGAAACACTTTCCATAAACACGTAATAACTCCTACCGTGAGCTGCGAGAACCACAGCAGATTCTCATGTAAGCCGTTCACACACCAGGCCTGAGTCAGTGCCAGCAGCACAGCCACTAACAGCCCTGCTGCCATGGAAACACACTGTTGCCAAGGCCGCCGGGGTGAAACGCCTGAACCGGAATGGGAACGGGAACCGGATCGCCCAAGCAAAGAAACCCCTCCTTTTCCCCCCTCCTGCGTTCCCGACATAGCGTTATGGTTACATCTGCCTTCAGACGGCGCATCTTGTGAAAGGCCATGTTTCGGCTTCACCCTCTTACGGAGCTCCATTGCATGGGAACGCAGAGATTATCAATAAATTCTTGGATCCTTTGATGAGCTGAATCCAGGTAGATAAACAGGACGCTCCCGGGTTAAGGTACAGAACTGATCCAAATCCATTACGGAAATAAATGTAAATGTGGTGTGTTTTTCTCTTCTTGAAGTCAATCCAAATAAATTCGCTTTTTAATCGCTTCAAGTTCCCTGCCAAAGGAAATATGCAAAAGCTTCCTCTGAGGGATGAGCAGCTACTTTCCTTCCCAATCCTCCTTTTGAGTTTTGCCCAAGGCAAAACAAGCCTTGGCTTTCCACCAAGAACTCTGATGAGATGGCTAATCCTCAATTTAAATTAAGGTCAAAGAGAATAAGCCTAGTTAACAAGTTCACACATTGCTCATTACGCTGGAAGCCAGTACACTTCTCAGAAGGCACCGATCCTCTTCTCTCTGTGTGTCTGTGTTACCATTTCCTCCTTATGGGTCTTTGAATAACTCCCATCTCTGTTATGTGATGCACGAAAAATCCAAGCGAGGGTCCATCCAGCATTTCCTCTGCTCTATGTCTGCCAAAGCCTAAATACGAAGTGGCCTCTGCCTCCATCAAACGCAGCCGGCAACTTCAGAACAAAAAGCAATCTTTCTCAGCAAAAGCAAACAGAAAGACTAAGCCCTGCGAACAACAGGACAGGCTGTGGATAACTGGAGCAGCCAGAGGGAGGAGGGAAAAGCGAGTTGACTACTGGTGACCCCTCGTCTATAAAAGCACACGTGCTTACAGGAAAAGAATAAGAAGAATAAGTGGGGGTGGGGAAACACGTTGGAACATCATTCGGAAAATGCAGGGAACAGTTGTCGGAAGGTTTGTGGATCTGTGCGCGCGTCTGAAATAAACTCTGCGAGGCGCTGCGGCCGGCACGGACGTGACCTCACACCTGATGAATTCAAGAGGCCAGATTAAGCCAGCTGTCTCGCTACATAAGAGGACTAGAGATAATAAGCACTGTAAGGGTATGAGCGTGAAAGAGAGAGAGAAAAAAAATCCTCCAGACCCTTTCACCTCAGGCTAACTCTGATAATACATTCCCTCAACAGCACGCTGGGTGAGGAAACCACATACGAGATTATTAAAACCAGTCCCCTTTCTGTGAAGCTTCTCCACAGGCCGCCTGTGCTCCAATACTATCAGTCACGTAGGGTCAGGTCGGGTCAGGCAGCAGCACTGATCAGGCGGGACTCCCAAATCCACAAATTACTTTCCAGCTCTTTCCAGCCTACTTGACCTGAAGACACTGAAGACAATGTGTGTGTGTGTGTGTGTGTGTGTGTGTGTGTGTGTGTGTGTGAGTAAATGGGAGAATAAAAGTGAGCGAGATTGGGGGGGGATCTCTGAAGGCAGGAAATTACATCCATCCATCCAGACTGCCCAGAGAGCAACAGGAAGCAGTTCAGGGTAAGGCCAAGAACCTAAACCATGCAAGGTGCACAAAACACAATTTTCTGTGCCTTGGAAACATTTTTTGGATAATGCAGCATGTTCTTCTGTCCACACAGCTAAGTTTGAAAATTTGAATTTGAAAGTCGTTTCCCTCTGTTTGAGTCTCCACACAAACTGAGCTGGTAGTTTTTTGGATTCAACAAAACCAATAGTAATGATTAAAAAGAACCAAACGTACGCTGACCCTCTGATGGATCTTTGTTTTCATTTCTTTGCCGTAATCTTTAAATGTGGCAGATTTCTTTTAGCAGCAATACCTGCAGCGTGCAGGGGGCACAGTGAGTGTTTAGTCCACTTCACTTAAATGAAAGCCTTAGTTTCTAATTATTTTTCTGATAGAAGCAAAAATAAATCTACTAAATTTACTGGTATACATTAACATTAAAAGACCAACCCTGCTGCATAACATGCAGGGCAATAGTGAGAAGACTACATGACTCCATGAATATACATGTGACAGTATACGCAGATATACAAAACACAATCAACAAAGAGCCATGTGATGCATAACGCCATAAGGTCATAGACTACCATCACCACCTGCAGTCCGAGACAGGTGAGTCTGAGTCTGTCAGACTTTGTCGGTAGGCTGATCAGGTCGATGTTGTGACAGAGGAACAGACTATGGGAGGGACTGAGCGAGGACACTACTAAATTTCATTCCCTGAGACAGATTAAAAAATTTAAACAAATCAAAAAAATATATCTGAACAAGTCACCCAAATAAAAATCTCTGGAGATGAAAAGTAAAGCCAAAGCAAAAGTTTAAAAAACAAACAAACAAACAAACAAAAAAAACTGCAGTTCCCCCGATGGCCACCTGAGGTTGGCTCCTACAGTGAGTCCATCCTCACACAGTCTCATTTTAAAATATCCAACTTTAGAGCATATCTGCAGCATGGGACCAAAACAGTTTTGGACATAGTTGATAGCTTCCTATTTTATAACACCTCTGAATGGGGTGATTTTCAACTGGACAAGGTAGTTAGGGGCGTGGCCACATTGATTTATAGGTGTCCCAACACAGGAAGCTGTAACTGATCAGCGTTGACTAGGCCTCATCCACTAATTCTAGTCATTGAACCGGAACTCTTCACTGTGTTTCAGCTATTGGTATTTTTTAGCAAGTTTCCCGATATGTTTTTGATAAGATTCTAGTATTTTATTTATCAGCTAATTTATCCTTTAACTAATTCGCCAGTATGTGTGTCTACACATTCCATCAGTTTAAGAATGTAGCCTGCTGACAGCCCTAAACACCATAAACTGATACATCCATCCATATTAGCAAATTAGCTGTTCTCAGGAGCTCAGTGAATTCCAGGGTGGAACCGTGATAGGCCACCTGTGCAACAAGTCCAGGTATGAAATTCCTGGCCACTAAATGCTCCACAATCAACTGTTAGTGCCACGAAGGCAACGTAAACTCACAGAGCAGGGTCAGGGGATGCTGAGGCGCATAGTGCGCAGAGGTCACCAAATTTCTGCACAGTTAGTCGCTGCAGACCTCCAAACGCCATGTGGCTCAAGAGCAGTGCATAGAGAGCTTCATGGCTAAACACCTGCATGCATCAGCAAGCACAATGCAAAGCATCAGGCGCAGTGGTGCAGAGCTGGTAACGCAGCAAAGGGTGGTCCAACATCACATGAACCCCTATGGAGTAAGAATGGGATGTCAGTCAGCCTGATATATACGTGTGAAGACAGATGAGCGAATAATTTTGGTAATATAGTGTATAAAGTACACCCATTATCTTTATCGCATGTCTGTGGCGACTCTGTGTCTGCGTCTTCTGCGATTCTTTGTTAAAGGTAATTACAGGCCTTTTCTTTCTCTAGAAATGTATGCATCATCTCAGCTCGTCTGCCTGACATCCAACTCTTTCACAGCAGTAATAAGCTAATCATGCTTCACTTCACCCTATTAGATCTATAGGAGCTATTACTGTAGCTTAACGTAAGCTACATCTGGGCACCAGTTTAGAGTGCAGGTGACCACATGCCGCAGGGCTAAATGCAGCAGCGCAGGTTCAACTCCAACCCAAGGGCCTTTGCTGTTTGTCTTGCCTCACACTCTCTCCCCATTTTTTCTATCTCATGTTCAATTTATTGCATAATAAAGGCCAAAAAGCTCACCATCTTCTCTATCATCTATTGATACTTTGTAGGTGCTACTTTCTCTGAGTGATTGCTGTATAACATTTTAAGCTATATCTATAATTTTATCAGATGTCAGTTATAAAATCTGCATCCCTCGGACTGAGTTAGTTAAAAAAGGCATTCACACCTGTGTGTCCAGTCTGGACAGATCTGTTAATTATGGCCGTTCATTTTAGAGAACTAAGGACAAAACTTTTACTTTTTCTTCCTTCTCTCCTTTCAGCAATCAAACCTGGATTTGAAGTCTCAAAATAACATGTCAAACATAATCTCTGTGTAGGCTTTTGAGACGATCGAATCATTACTTTATGTCCATCAGGTGTCTGATAAAAGAGATGAATAAATGTAAATAAAAACAATAGAATGATTAGTTTGAACGGACCGGAGGCCCACGTTAGAGTCAGTGCTCTGGCCTTTTTAAAATTATTAACAGAGCTGTGAACACAGCCTGAGGGCAACTTTATACAAAAAAAGAGATGAAAAGTGTTTATACCTGCGAGTCAAAAGCCAGCAGTCCTATTGAATGGAGATATTTAATATCACACATCATCATAAATACGAGGCCAACAGAATATCATTGATGGTGTCCTCCCAAAAAAAAGGGGGAAAAAAGCCTTAGTTGTTCAAAGTTTGCTGCAGAGAGATGTGTAGAGAATGAAGAGCAGAGCTTGAAAGAAAATATCCAGGTAGGTTTTCACCTCCACACAAGCTAGAGATGATTGTGAATGTTAGACTGTTGGTTTCAAAAAGTTAGAGAAACTGTTGGACATCAACAGCAGAGACTGCTTTTGCATTTTCATGTTCCCAGACAGTCTCCCTAAAAAACACTGAATGTTTTAATGCTGAGCCACAGCCACGTTTTTAATGTAACCGAGCAGATTCGGTCTGCTCTGTGCGAACACAGACTCAGGCACGGGCTTTGATTGCATTAACAGAAGGAAACCGTTCACATATGCATGCAGTGTGCGATGATGTCAGCCAGGAGCCCACTTATTTGTGGGAACATTTCAGGGAGATGTTCTCCAGGCCTGTAAAGTGACCTGCATTTATTATGAATGAACACATCTGTCTGCTCCCCTTCACACACACATAAACAGAAAAAAAAGCCAGCACGGGACCGCAAACTGTGTCCATACGGATTCCGGTCAATTAACTCAAAGTGCCGCTTTGCGTCCCTGTGACAGAATCTCACAAATTACCGTGAGCACGGCGGCGCTATACGCGGGCAAGATGCATTTCACATTTGCATGAGAAACAGAAGAAGCACCTGGCTGGCCATGCAGGCAACCAACAGAGGAAGTAAACTGATGCTTTGTTTGAGTCACAGTCTCGTCTGTTCTACACAAAGAGATAAGTCGTCCTGTGATTGGGATAGAGCGTCAGAACCAGACGCGTCTCTGGTGTCAGGTTTTGATTCATTAGTCCCTGTGGGCAGCTCCCACTCTTAGGAGATTTACAGAAAACTAAACTGTGTTTTATCTTCAGCCTTCTCTTAATACCTTCCATATGCGCATAACAGTCCGCTTTCATGCAAACCAACGTGCAACTTTAGTCAAAGGAAGGCAATAAATTCATGAAATAGACATTTATCTCCAATTTGTTTTCATGGGTAAGTATAAATTATGGGTAAGTATTTCTAACAGTGTTTCAAAAGTCCACATTACTCTTTGCATTTCTGGCTTTAATGCTTAGTTGAATAAAGTGCATTTGGAAATTTTTGTAGTTTACAAGTAGCATCATGACAGAGTTTAATGTGAGAACCTTTATTATTGTCAGTATTACACTGAGGGGACTCTGAACACTTAAACTGAAGTCCTTCGGACACAAACAGCTGGAGGCACCGTGGACAATTACTGGTTTCCATTATACATCCTTGAAGTCCACCTGAGAGGCACATGTGTACTTGATACAGTGCTTAACAAATTTATTAGACCACCACCCAATGTAAGGTCTGTGCCACAGCTGCCCTAAATTACCAGTATCAGTAACTGGGTCATTCCATCTCAAAACAACATAAATCTCCAACTGTTATGGTCCAAAGACTGGACATTTATAATGACTGCTGTGAAATTTTGGCTTCATGTATCAAATAATTTATAAGATATATTTTTTTTAAAAAAGGTTGACGACCCACTTTCAGGTCTTCAACGTCTGGCAATGTATCAACATGAACATCTCAAAAACTTTAAATAAAAAAGCCGCAAGCCATCAAAATCTATCAGGATCTGTAATCAGGATTTTGGGGACAGACACATAAAAACTCCTGCCCTCTGGGAGGCGCTACAGGAGCCTCCGGACTAAGACCACCAGGTACCGGAACAGCTTCTTCCCCACAGCTGTCAGACTCCTGAACTCTGCCTCCTGACATCTGACCCACGTTAAACTCATGGACTGAACATACACACACCCACAACCACTAGCACTTTACCACTACTGTATAGTTCTGTGTAGATAATCATTCTGTACATACGATAATTTTTAATCCCACAACTGTTTATAACTTGCATAGTTCACATTCTGTATAACTGTATATCTCAGATTTCTGTATAGTTTTTATTTCATATTTATATCCTGTTCATAGCCTGTACATAGCTTGTACTCACTACAGCCTGTACATACTTATAGAATATTCATAACATACTTCACACTGTGTACATTATAACATACCATAATAGACCCATTTCTGTAATATACTTACACATCTCTATTATTGCTAATATATATTGTAATATATCTATATCACGACTGAAGCACTTTCTGGATGGATGCAAACTGCATTTCGTTGCCCTGTACCTGTGACATGTGCAATGACAATAAAGTTGAATTCTAATTCTAATTCTAAAAAAAAGGCCGCCCCTCCTTGAGCTTGGTTCTGTCTCAGGTTTCTTCCTGTTAAAAGGGAGTTTTTCCTTCCCACTTTCACCAAGTGATGTTCATAGGGGGTTGTCTGAATGTTCTCCAGTATTGAGTCTCTGTTTTATTGTAGGGTCTTTAACTTGAAGTATAATGGTCCTTGAGGGGACTGTTGTTGTCCTCTCAAGGTCCTGAATCTGATGGTGAAATTTAGAGCACTACTACAGCGAGCTCGCCCTGTGATCGCTTAATCAATTCATTCTTGTCCAGATGCCAGATTTGCAGAGTGTTCAACATATTTTACCTTCATTTTTTTTTCCTCTGCTACATCAAAAATGTATAATTACATACATAATGGCCTCGTTAATGTCACCAATTTCTGCAATAATAGAAATTCCTTCAAGTATCCTGTAGCTAACCACAAGCAGATGCTAAAGTTTCACCACATTCTACAATGTAGGATCATCTTTTTCTCTTTGCTATTTTCCAGTGATGAACACTCAAAAGTTACTTGGAAACAATGAGCTTGTTAGAAGAAACAATGTCTCAGATTGTGGTTTTGACTTACGTAGCTGCGCATCTGGTAGTTCAACTTTCCATCCCTCCCTGTGATAAACAACTTCAGAGCAACTTTCACGCAAAATATTAACCTATAGTGTTTTAACTTCATATGTAGATTACAAAACCACAAAACACCAAAACAAACCACTCAGAAGCAAATAATGTTCTTACGTCAGTTGCTGTACGAAAACAAATGATTCATACTGCATCACTTAATGATGCAAAGACAATTTATGGCAACAGCACTGATTCACACTTTGCCCCAGTTTTAGTACTAATGCAGACATCTTTTCTGCCATGTCACCCAGTTTGAAATCTGCTATGTATATCTCAGCCCGAACCAGAGTGCTGCTAACGCTCTAAAGAGGGGCAATTATAAATGACATCACATTTGGCAGAGCACAATGTTCTGTTGCTGTACAACAATGAACAAACCCTGAAAGGCCTGAAACAACTGTGATGATTCAGGATCTCATGTGGTTCACATAACAGCCCTGAAAATTCATCCCATGAAGAGCGTGGAAAACCAATCATCCCATTTTAGGATGAAGTGTTTATGACGTGTTTGAAGGCCATTTTAGGAAGAAAACTGGACGAGGGGATGTCCCTGGCACTGATGTCGAAGCTACGTTAGATAAGCGCAAAACGCATGTGGAAATTTTCAGCTTAACGATCACACCGTGTGACACTTTTCCATCAGTTAATATCCACATCTGTGATGTGGTTAATGAATCGTGCACATGGATGTCAAATCCTCAGATAACTTTGTTAGACAAGTGCCAAATACATCAATCCAGGCGGCTGTACTGCTTTTTAACAAGAGCTTTATAAAACTTAAACAGCGCCACATATTTCCAACTTTTCCAGCTCCCCCTGACACAAATTCACTGGGAGTACTTTAAGATAAGCTGTCACTAAGACATAGAGCCACCGAGAGGCTAATTCTTATTGAGACATCTATGATTCCCAGTCTCTAAAAAAAGTTTGGACATTGTATAAAACATATATGAAAACATAAAGAGGTGATCTGCAAAGCCTTTAAATTCCCACGCTCAACTTGAATCTGATTCCAGCAGCACATTTCAAAGAAGCCGTGTTTACCACAGGGTTGCATCACCTCTTATTTTTAAAACTCTCGGTAAGTGTCTGGGAACTCAGACCAGTGGCTGAAAGTGAACTTCTTTTCCTGTAGTTGCTAATAAACAGTATAAAAGATGGATGTAGTTTCCAGATATGCCATGCAACAAGGTCTAAAGCTGTATTTTTTTTTTCGATGACCAGCAGGGGGCGACAATTGTGGCTGTAAAAAACAAATCTATGACACAACGTCCCTCAGACCCCTCCTGCTGGGACCTCAGTAAACATTTCCCTGATTACTTTCTGCATAATGCATAAAACAGGAAGTCTATTCTGTAAATCACAGTCATTCTTTAGAAAGGATTTGCTCTTTCATTAAATGCTTGATTCTTCTTTGCCCTTCCACAGTGTCGGGTCTGTAACCATAAACAGTTTTTACCTTTATGTTGGAAAACCACAGGTCGTTCTCATGTAGCGTCGCCACGTAGATGCAGCAAAGCAGGCCAAGACCAACAGAGACAGACCAACCAACTGATGTCCAGATTATAGCTCCCCATGACCAATCACCTGCAAGAATATTAACATGTTAGTTTTCACTGTAGGGTGAAATTTAACGTGAAACAGTAACACTTTGAAATTACTGATGACTGGATTTCATTTAGCTGTTTAAGCTTCAGGGTCATGGTGCTGTGCATGTTGGCAGATTCAGCTGGAACACAAACTACTGCGTACAACATACTCAGAGAGTGTACACCTGCTCCAAACACTTCACAGGGAAAGGTGAGGTTCAGTAAAATATGTCGAAAACAGCACACATTTTCAGACAGTCTCTTCTGAAAGGCACTTGTGGCGTTCTATTCGGACACCTGCGTGAAAAGTGACAAAAATGCCTGAGTCGAGTATGGGGAAAAAAGAAGCTTTAGCCCCTTTGCCACCTCTGCACAGCTGGCCAACCACTGTGTGAAGTGAGTGTGAATGCTAGATTGTTGGTTTCACTGAGTTATAGAAACAGCTCTCACTAATGTGACTTCAGAAAGGTGTTAAAGGTGTGCAGGGAGTGGGTTTCCTGTTTGACCCTCCAACATGCCCTTCATGACTGCAGCTTACTGGGAAACCTGACTAGAACAGAGCTACTTCTAGTCTTTTAAAGGTTTTAATAACACCCACTGTGACGAGTGAAAATCATGTGCTGTGTGTTCTTGTTTTTGAACAACATTGTAAATATTTTGAATTGTCATAAAAGTGCACATTGTGATGCACGTAAGTGCGACACCTGCTAGTTTTCATTCAGTGGACACTTGTGAAATGAAGGTTACAAATATAATATGACACCAGAGTCAATCATTTAAATGTTGAAATGAAGAAAAAAGCTTATCAAGCTTCAGTCTCCTCTAGGGATGAGACACAAAAAAACATGACTGTGCATGCATAAATACAACAAAGGTGTATGGTTGTAGGCTTGAACCAGCAGAGTGATTTATGAAGACCTCAATAAAAATCACACTGAGCAGACCTGCAGTGGGTCAAAGTCGAGGCCAGATATTGACCACCATCTCCCAGGAGATGGCTCTGACCCAAAAAAAAAAACCCTGCAGCAAAATGCTTGGTTTCCAGCCAGTCTCCGCCCCCTTCTAATAGCCCATCACCACCTAAGCTGCACAGGTGCTGGTACTCAATCAAGAACTTGCATTCGAGAACTGGCCCACATGAGAAGCTAAAATTTTGGGTGGCTTCAAAGTGTCCTTGAGCAAGACACTGAACCTCAAATTGCCTGCACTGATGTGTGAGTGTGTGTGAGACAGGTAACAAATAAATCACAAAGTGCTGTGTGAATGTGCACTGTGGGCTACGTGTGAGCAGAAGAGTGATCCAACTATAGGCCCATGGCATTCCGGTGTTGTTTACGTGCAAATTTGATGGCCGCAGCTGCAAATAATGGTTTCGGCGTTTTTCATTTGACACAAAAGCATTGCACACATAACAATGTCTCTTCTTTGAATGCAGAAATGTACAAAAGGTGTAAGATATCAGGCTTTAACCAGCAGAGCAATTTATGAACACATCAATAAAGCCACACTGAGAACACCTGTAGCAGGTTAAAGTCAGGGTCAGATACTGAACACTTTCCCTGGAGCTCGAGCTGGCTTTGGCTCAAAAACCCCACAGCAGGTGCTTGGTTTTTAGCCAGTCACAACCCGATGTGACTTTCTACCCAGTGCAATGCCAGTGCCCAATCTGGAAATACTTCTACTCATTTCCACCACAAAAAAAAGTTTAAAAAATGCCTGGATTCCACTGACGCAGTGCCAGCACTGCTGGAAAGCCAGTTCTGCTTTGGTGTCTTGAGAATCAGCTTTAAAGTCAACAGATTTGAGAACCAAACACTACGTGGTGAAAATTAGGGATACTTCATGTGGGAACAAAATAACAGCAGACTGCAAATCAAAACCACTGACAAATCCTCAACTACTTTGGTAGAGATAAAAAGCCTGGTGTAGCTGCCGTCAAAGGCAACTCTCGCATTTAAGTTCATTTTATTGGATTTAATGTTGAAACAATTAGTAGTTGAAATATTAAGAAATAATAAATAAATAGTAATTCATGTTTGTTGATTGGATTTATATGTTTAAATGTGTTATTTGTGCTAACTGTGCAATTAGATAGGAACCTTTTCTATAGTTCCATCTGTTGTTGCTAAGAGGGCATTTTTGTTGGCTGACACACTCAGCAAGCTAATTAAGAGACGAGCCACGAGGTTTGCACGTCTACAGAAAGTTGTAAAAGAGTGCCTTTTTGGACCTCCCCACGACGTAAAGATGAAAGTTTTATTCCCTTTGAGTGAGGCCAATGAGGTAATTGTTTTATTTTGATTATTATCGTTGTGTGTAAATACGCTAATGTTGCATGATATTTCAGTGCAATTACCGCAGTGTGAAGTGTAATGTGTATTTTATTGATCCTTTTGTTGGAATGTTTCGTCATATATAATGCTTAAGGACTTTATTAAGAATATTCATTTAAGTTTGTATTTCCTTTTAGTTCTGACGGCATTGTATCGGCTGTGATCATTAAGGCACGGAATCCTGTCTGAAAAATGTCAGTTAAACGCAAAGAACAAGTTGAGCTTTATTAAGACTCGAGGGGAGTAACAGTCAGAACTCAGCCTGCTTTGTGCAGGAGGAGAGAGAAGGAGAAAGAGGTCTGCCGCAGCGGAGCCGAGTGGGAGCGGAGCTGAGCCGACAGCGCGCTGGGTCACGTGGTTAAGCTCGCGTCTCTCTCAAGCATCAAAAACACCCAAACACACACACAGACATCCCATAAGGCAACCAGAGTCCAGTGGTGCAGCTTGTTTAAGCTACAAATAAGTAACACGTTTATACAAGTTAAATGTGGAGAGTAGATTTCCTTAGCTCATCTTAAAGGGACTCTGTCAAGCAATGAAAGGGGAAGTGTGGTGGTTTTGGAGTAAAAGTTTAAGTTCATGTTATTAGTTGTTTATGCTAAGTAACTGTAATTAAGGTACGTTTAAGTTGATTATAAGGGTTTTTTGCTTATTTTTAAGACTGTATTAGATATTTAAAGGTCACATTTTAGTATTTTGTTTGACATTGAAGGTTATTTTCTGTTTAACTACAAGTGAAGAACAATTTATTATTTTGGTTTAAGTGATGGTGACATATATTTAAGTTGACTCTTTAAAGTAAAGCAATTTAAGTTCATACGTGCTTCATAAGGTGACTATTCACGTATTTAAGTTGACCTAGGTGACTTGAGTGTAGTATAACACCTTTGACTGTCTGTGACATGGAGCAAGAAGGCTGTGACACTGAAGCTGTGGAGCAGCAAGAAGCTTTTGAAGAGCAAGAAAATTTGCAAGAACCATCCACAAGTAAAGCTACTAAAGAAGGAAGTTTGAGGAAAAGTCAAAGAGTTAAGAAGTTCACTGAAAGGGGCCAAGCACTACATGATGAAAAGGTGAACAAGCTTCAAGCTTGCTTTAAAGTCAGTTATGAAAGGTGGAAAGTTGTTGCAAAACAAGGCAAAAAGGCACTTGAAGAACCTGTTAGTGCAAACCTTAAAGAGCTTATTGACCGAGTTGAACATACCTCGGCAGAAGTGAAACAAGTTTATGATGAACTGCGCAATCATGAAACTCCTGATGCAGACACTCGCCGCAGAGTGGACACCTGTGACGCGGTTTCTCAGAAGATGATAAGGCTAGCTCAAAAAAAATTAGCAGCAGAAGAAGATGAAGAACTTTCTGAGAGATTAGTTCACTGGAGTGATATAGGATCAGCATTTAATTCTGCAACCTCTCAAAGATCCAAGAGTTCAAATAGCAGGCAATCAAGATGCTCAAGTAAGTTGTCTGTAAAGAGGCAAGAAGCAGCTGCAGAGCTTGCGGCTACTGAAGCAACTCTGAAGATTATGGAGGAAATGGAAAGTGAAAGAAAGGCACTTGAAATCCTTGAAGCAGAGAATGCTGAGAAACAGAAGGCCTTAGAGCAAAAGCGAAGAGAGCTTGAAAGGCTAGAAACAGTAAAGAGAATGAATGCTGCTAAAGCACGTCTGAAAGTGTATAATGAAGAAGGAAACTCAGATGAAGAAATATCAGACCTTCTGCACGAAAGGAGTAAACGGAGAAATGTCACATCTAAACCAATGAATCAGTTTGCACATTCGCAACTTAATGCAAATGCAGAGCCGTTTGATATGCCACAAGCCACGTCAAGGTCACAACCAAGAGAAAGCAAACAGGAAGATAGTACCACAACATTGGCCCAAGCTCTAGCTGAGTCCATTCACACAAGTCGCCTACCAGTACCAGAACCTACAGTCTTCAACGGAGATCCTCTCAAATACAAGGATTGGAAATTGTCGTTTCAAATGCTGATAGACAGAAAGAACATCCCAGTGAATGAAAAGATTTACTATCTTCGCAAGTATGTTGGAGGACTGGCGAGAAAGGCTGTTGAGAGTTATTTTCTGTTGGGAACAGAGCTTGCTTATTACTCAGCATGGAACACTTTGGAGGAAAGATACGGAAGTTCATTTGTAATCGCCAAGGCTTTCAGAGATAAGTTGACATCATGGCCAAGGATTGGTAACAAGGATAGCGTTGAACTTCGAGAATTTTCAGATTTTCTTAGAGGATGTGAAGCGGCCATGCTTCAGGTTAAAGGTCTTGAAGTTTTGAATGACTGCAATGAGAATCAGAGAATGCTAAGCAAGCTACCTGATTGGTTGTCAGCAAGGTGGAATCGACAGGTCATTGAAATTGAAGAGCAAGATGGTTCTTTCCCAACATTTAGCCACTTTGTTGACTTCATTGCGAGAGAGGCCAAGATTGTGTGCAATCCAGTAACATCGCTTCATGCACTCAAAGCAGGTGACTCAGAGAAAACAAAATCATCCAAGACAAGAAGTGTTGGAGCAAAGGTGCTAGTGAGTGCTGCAGAGGAGACATCCAACACAAAAAAATGTGTGTTTTGTGAAAACTCAAATCATAGCATTCACACATGTAGGAAGTTTATGGACAAGGTCTTGAGTAAAAGAGTCAAGTTTGTGCAAACCAAGGGACTGTGCTTTGGATGTCTAGGCTTTGGACACCAATCAAAGAAATGTGAAAAGAGAAAGATGTGTGACACATGTAAAGGGAAACACCCGACATGTTTGCATGAAGAACGAGACAAATCCTCAAGGAAAAGGAAAGAAAAAGAAAGTGACAAGGAACCACAAATGAAAGAGATGGAAGACAATAAAGAGAGTAGAGAAACCAAACCCAAGGAAGCACCAAGTGAAGCAATATCAAACCGTGTGATTCAAAGTGACAGAAGTAATCTCACATCTACAATCATTCCAGTTTGGTTATCCACAACAAGCAATCCTGAACATGAGATTCTTCTCTATGCTCTTCTTGATAGCCAAAGTGACACGACATTCGTCTTGAAAGAAAAGGCAGATGCTCTGGATGCAGAGAAGAAATGTGTGCAGTTAAAGCTCTCGACAATGTCTTCTAAAGATACTTTAGTACCAAGTCAAAGGTTGTCTGGATTACAGGTCAGAGGTTTCTATTCTTCAAGGAGAATTCCTCTTCCTGTGACATACACAAGAGAGTTTATTCCTGTGAATTTGAGTCATATTCCCACACCAAGGACAGCAAGAGCGTGGCCACACTTAGAGCACCTGGCTGAAGAAATTGCTCTACTGATTGAATGTGAAGTAGGCCTGCTCATTGGTTACAATTGCTCACAAGTGTTGGTACCCAGAGAAGTTGTGGCAGGAAAAGATAATGAACCTTTTGCCCAAAGAACAGACCTTGGCTGGACAATAGTTGGAGGAACTAATCCATGTGTTGACTATGGGGATGCCATAGGATGTAGCCACAAAATCATTGTCAAGGAAGTGACACCCAATCAGTCAGCTGAGCAGTTGGTCAAAGAAGTGCAATATATCTGTTGCACACAAGTCAAAGAGGTGGTCAGATCCGCAGATGTAATTAAAGTGCTCGAGTTCGACTTCAATGAAAGAAAGGTGGAAGATTCACACTTCTCACAAGAAGATTTAAGGTTCATCTCCATAATGGAAGAAGGAGTGAAGATGAAAGCAGATGGACACTGTGAGTTACCTTTGCCATTTAAAGAAGACAGACCAAGTCTGGCAAACAACCGGAGCTGTGCAGAACACAGACTCAAATATTTGAAGAGAAGATTTGAGAAGGACAACCAATACCACAAAGACTACACAGAGTTCATGAGAGAGACTATAGAGCGTGGTGATGCAGAAAGAGTTCCCTCTGTAGACCTGGACAAAAGCCCTGCCTGGTACATTCTACACCATGGAGTGTATCATCCACAAAAGCCTGGCAAAATAAGAGTGGTGTTTGATTGTTCAGCGAAGTACGAAGGAGCGTCCTTGAACGACTACCTGCTTACAGAGCCAGAGTTAACCAACTCTCTGGTGGGGGTCCTGTGTCGATTTTGGAAAGGTCCAGTTGCAGTGATGTGCGACATTGAGCGCATGTTTCATCAATTCAGAGTCAGAGAAGAAGATCAAGATTACTTTCGCTTCTTGTGGTGGGACAATGGAGATTTCAACTCTACTCCATCTGTCTATCGCATGCGCGTACACCTGTTTGGAGCTGCTTCTTTCCCTGCCTGTGCGAACTTTGGTCTCAAGTATATTGCTGCACAAAGTCAAGGCAAGTTCAGTGAAGCTACCATAAGGTTCATTGAGCGAAATTTTTATGTGGATGATGGTCTTATCAGTTTCCACTCAGAAGAAGAGGCAATTCGTTAGGTAAAGGAAGCAAAGGAACTTTGCAGCACAGGAGGCTTGCGACTTCACAAGTTCGTTTCAAACAGTAAGCAAGTGCTTAATTCGCTGCCGGAAGAAGATTGTGCAGAAACAGTAAGAAAAGACTTGTCACTGGGCGAGCAAAAAATTGAAAGAGCCCTAGGTGACAAATGGTGCATCGACTCGGATCATTTCCAGTTTCAAGTAGTTGTGAACGAGCAGCCACTTTCCAGAAGAGGAGCGTTGTCCACGGTAGCCTCTTACGATCCACTTGGCTTTGTGGCACCTTTTGTTCTACTTGGGAAGCAGATACTACAGCAGATGTGTCGTGAGAAAGCAGATTGGGACGAACCACTCACAAGCAGAGATGGGCAGTAACGCGTTACTTGTAACGCGTTACTGTAATCCGATTACTTTTTTCAAGTAACGAGTAATGTAAGGGATTACCATTGCAAAAACGGTAATTAGATTACCGTTACTTTCCCGTAGGAACGCTGCGTTACTGCGTTACTAAAACCGTGAGTTTTTTGCGAGAATGTCTCATGATAGTGACGTAAGCGAGTGCGACGTTCGTGACAACAGCTGTGTGCAGATCAACAATGGATAATATATCAAGTACGGGAGAGAGTATGAGCGTGCAGCGTTTAAAGCGTGGAAGTACTGACCTTATTTTGAGTTTGATTCCATAAAAAGTGACAAAAACATTAGCGTCCGTTGTGCGTGGGAAGAAAACTTCTTTTTACAGCGAAAAAAAACCCCCTTAACTTCCAAGCAAGCGCCGAGTGCACTACGACTGTAATGGGAAATTCACAGAGAAACTCGCGGAGTCTTCAACTGACCGCTGCCACACCTGCACCAGGGTAAACCTCCGCCTACCCCGGTCCTGTTTTACAGGTGAAAATAGAGCAACTAGCCTTTGACTTTATTTATTTTCTGCTGTGTTTTACTTGCATCTATTTGAAAGAGTGAGTGTAAACATAAAAAAATATTTTATTTTATGTGCTGGAATGTGCAGCAAATAGGTTTAAATGTTAAACAAATTTCTTCCAGTCAGAGAATGTTGCATATAATTTAATTTTTGCTTGATGCATAAAGTTAAAAGATTAAAACTAATAAAACAAGTTTTAAAAAGAGACGTTTCCATTTGATTACATTTTGTATGATGGATTATGCAGAAAAAGTAGAATTGGGCTGAAAGATCTATCGCTTTATCACCTATTCAGGTTGTAAATTGTGTTTTTAAAAAGTAACTAAGTAATTAATTACTTTTGAAAATAAGTAATCAGTAAAGTAATGGGATTACTTTTGGGGGGAAGTAATCAGTAATTATTTACCGATTACTTTTTTCAAGTAACTTGACCAACACTGCTCACAAGCGATCTGAAGTCACGGTGGGAGTCCTGGTTGTTGGATCTAAAAAATCTAGCAGATGTCAAAATTGAGATTTTCAAACAGTTCAGAAGTACGAGCTTCACCATTTCTCAGATGCAAGTGTTTCAGGGTATGGTGTTCGTACGTACCTGAGAGCTGTCAGTGACGCAGGACAAGTCCACTGCTCTCTTGTCTTTGCCAAGTCCAGAGTAGCACCCACGAAGGTTACTACGGTGCCAAGATTGGAGCTGTCTGCAGCAGTTGTAGCAGTGCGGATTAGTGACATGCTCAAAGCAGAGTTGGAGCTAGAAGATGCTCATGAATTCTTCTGGACAGATTCTCAAGTTGTCTTGGGATATATCAACAACGATGCAAGACGTTTCCATGTTTTCGTTGCAAATCGCATTCAGCGTATTAAGGAAAGCACTCAACCGATGCAATGGAAGTTTGTGGCATCAGATCTCAATCCAGCTGACCATGCGTCGCGCGGACTGAAGGCCAAAGACCTCATTACCTCCAACTGGTTTAGCGGTCCAAGTTTTCTTTGGCAAGAGAAACTTCCCCACGAAGAAGTCAAGGTGGGAAAACCTAATGCAGAGGATCCAGAAGTGCGCAAAGCTGGTGTACTCCATACAACTACGGAAACAGATTCTTTGGCAGAACGTTTTCTGAAATTCTCCAGTTGGTCAAGGTTGGTCAAAGCTATGGCAAGACTTCTCAGATTTGTGAAAGAGTTTAAGGGCTTGGAAAGGAGAAGCAATAAAGCCACTAACCTTGAAGATAGGAAAGAAGCCGAGCTTAAAATCATATCCATTGTACAAAGATCAGTCTTCTGCAAGGAAATCAAAGCACTTCAAACGCGGAAGGATCTACCCAAGGACAGAACAAATAGACTCTATCGACTCGATCCCTTCCTGGATGAGAAGGGTGTTCTTAGAGTGGGAGGTAGATTAGAGTGTTCTACATTGCAGCCACACGTCAAGCACCCAGTCATCTTACCAAAGACTTGCCATATCGCAAAGTTACTGATTGATCACTATCATCAGCGGGTGAAACATCAAGGACGGGGCATGACGATAAATGAGCTGAGATCGAATGGAATATGGATACTAGGACGCAGTCAAGCAGTATCATCCTTTATCCACAACTGTATTAAGTGCAGGAAATTCAGACGTCGAGCAGAAGAGCAAAAGATGGCAAACCTACCAAGTGAAAGAATGGAGACAACTCCTCCCTTCACGTATTGTGGGATGGATTGTTTCGGCCCGTTCTACATTAAAGAAGGAAGAAAAGAACTGAAGCGTTACGGGCTTCTGTTTACCTGTCTATGCTCTCGTGCGGTGCACATAGAGCTACTCGATGATATATCAACCGACGCTTTTCTAAACTCACTGGGTTCTTTCATCGTTTTGCGTGGGAATGTACGTCAGTTGCAATCAGATCAAGGCACCAATTTTGTTGGAGCCAGACGTGAGTTTCTGGAAGCAGTAAAGGAAATGGATCAGGAAAGTCTGAAACAGCTAGGCTGCGAGTTTGTGATGAATCCTCCCTCTGCCAGTCATATGGGTGGAGCCTGGGAAAGACAAATTCATACGATCCGAAGTGTATTGACAACCATTCTGGATCAGTCATCCAGATCATTGGACAGTTCATCTCTAAGAACCTATCTTTATGAAGTGATGGCGATAGTTAACAGCAGACCATCTACTCAACGATCCTACTGGACCTCAGCCACTTACACCTAATCTTCTGTTGACCATGAAGTCGTCAGTAATACTGCCACCACCAGGAGACTTTGTAAAGGAAGATTTGTATCTTCGCAAAAGATGGCGTAGAGTCCAGTACTTGGCCAATGAATTTTGGCACAGATGGAAGAAAGAGTATTTACTGAGCCTACAACAAAGACAAAAGTGGCACAAAACAAACAGAAATGCAAAGGTCAATGACATAGTGCTCGTACAAGATGACCAAGCATCAAGAAACGACTGGAAGTTGGCCAAAGTTGTCGCCATACACCCGAGTGAAGATGGATGTATATGCAAAGTACAACTGTTAATGAGTGACTCATTGTTAGATGACCATGGAAAGAAACTGAGTAAACCAGTTCTACTTGACAGACCTATACACAAGACTGTGACACTATTAGAAGCAGATTAGTTTACATTTCATAAGTTCATGGGTGAAAATCACAAGTGATTTGGTGGGAGTGTAGCTGCCGTCAAAGGCAACTCTCGCATTTAAGTTCATTTTATTGGATTTAATGTTGAAACAATTAGTAGTTGAAATATTAAGAAATAATAAATAAATAGTAATTCATGTTTGTTGATTAGATTTATATGTTTAAATGTGTTATTTGTGCTAACTGTGCAATTAGATAGGAACCTTTTCTATAGTTCCATCTGTTGTTGCTAAGAGGGCATTTTTGTTGGCTGACACACTCAGCAAGCTAATTAAGAGACGAGCCACGAGGTTTGCATGTCTACAGAAAGTTGTAAAAGAGTGCCTTTTTGGACCTCCCCACGACGTAAAGATGAAAGTTTTATTCCCTTTGAGTGAGGCCAATGAGGTAATTGTTTTATTTTGTTTATTATCGTTGTATGTAAATACGCTAATGTTGCATGATATTTCAGTGCAATTACCGCAGTGTGAAGTGTAATGTGTATTTTATTGATCCTTTTGTTGGAATGTTTCGTCATATATAATGCTTAAGGACTTTATTAAGAATATTCATTTAAGTTTGTATTTCCTTTTAGTCCTGACGGCATTGTATCGGCTGTGGTTGGACATCATTACATGTTAAGGCACGTCGAAGAATCCTCCTGTCCGAAATAAATGTCAGTTTAAACGCAAAGAACAAGTTGAGCTTCATTAAGACTCGAGGGGAGTAACACCTGGTACTGCTGCCAAAAAGCTGGCACCAGAACAGCACCAAGAACTTCACCAGTGATTTGGTGACCAAGTAATGATCGGCTCAAACCTGCTGAAATGTGTGGTAGAACTGGCACCTGCAACGTGTTGGTGGGAAACATCTATCTGTGGCTCACAAAGCCTGAGATGGGAGAGCGGGGTGTCTCACTCACCATGCAGGATCTTCTCCGGATGGTGTTCAGAGCAACAGTTGTGCTGCTGGGACTGAAGCTCTGCAGCGGGAGAGGGCTCCTTCCCCTTGCTGCCCTTCCTCTGACGCAGGGTTGTCATGTTGAAATGCTGCCAGCAGAGCGCACACACAGGGGGAGGGGGGTCTGATTATCCACACTGATACACATGTACACACAGGCAAAGAGCAAACATGTGCCCCAACATTACTGCGCTCTGAGCCAAAGCAAACAGGACTTTCATTCAGTTCAACACCGATGGATGGATGGATGGATGGGGGGTGGACAGGCCTGCTTACAGCATTTCCTGGTGACGCCAGATTAACGTGCAAAAAAAAAAAAAAAAAAATCAGATCAACCTATCGACAACAGATTATCAGAAAGCTCTATTCATTCTACCGTTTTTAAACCGGACCAAATGTCGCGCCAAACATAACCGCAGATGCGCTCCAGCAGAGGATCATGAGGGATGTGGGGCGAACAGGGAGCCACATAACACGGTAAAGTAGATGAGGCGGGTTTGAACCGCCACTGGGAAGCACAGACACGCAACTACAGCCTCGTTATGGTGAATGTGCGTTTCACAACACAGAGGCGCGCTCCCGCGGTGGGCGCAGGACTTTGTTTCTGCCTTGACATCAACAAAAGACGAAAACGAGTCGAGCCAACGGAACATTTAGCGAAGCCTCACCCTCCTCCACAGCAGCGGCTGGCAGGATGCTCCGACAGCTCTCTCTCCCCCTCTCTCTTTCTCTACGTCTCTCTACCTCCCTCGCTCTTTCATTTTTCTCTCATTCTTTTTTTTCGCCTGCTGTTAAAATTCAGCGGTCAGCCTCGTACCGCACGGGGTTTAACGGAGGGGACAGCACCGGAACACGAGAGGTCCCGCCTTCAAAATAAAAGCGTGAGGTGAGGGGGGGAAAGGTAGGCGTTTCGGAGATTAAATAAATAACTAGAAAGGGAAAATTTCAGAAGAAATTTTATGTGTGCCTATGCCGCTGGTAATCAGTGTAGTTTGCCATTCATACAGCTACAGAGAGCAAAACTCAGCAGAGCAGCCATTCTCCACCATGAATTATGATAAAAACAAACACCGCTCGCGCCTCACAGATGACAGCTTACAGTTTTGGGTAAAGATGAAGTGACTTTGTACAGCCCCGATTTGCAGACGCTGTGCACACAGGTTCATGAGCAGAAGTCCCATTGTACCACGGCAGACCCCGACAATGTTTGCATGAACACGCTTTGAAGCATTATGTTATGGACCACTTTTCACACATGGTTGGTGTACCCACACAGGCAGCTGTAGCTTTTCAACTCATAGCCCAACACACACCCAAAAACAGCCAAGAGAGCACAGACTTTACACCCGTGGGTCCACCTCCCCTGCAGCGGCACTGCAGACCACGCCCCGACACACACATCAAACACATAAAATAAATATATATGCACTTTTGCATTCACTTTTTGTTTTTTGTTATTTTTACACAGTGTTCTGAATGATGAACAATGGTCTACAGCCAACCTTGTGTATTATTATACAAACTTTGGTTGTAAGATTCGGATAAGCATTTAATAAAAGCTAAATATTTTATATGAGAGTAAGAAAGAAAAGTATATCTTTATGTCCACCTTTCTCTGTTAATGCCCTACCTGGCCCCCTGGCAAAAGCTTTGCTAGATCCGCCCCTGCACAGTTACCAGCTGTCAGCTACACAAAAAAAGGAGCTTGGTGTTTACAGGGAGTGCAGAATTATTAGGCAAATGAGTATTTTGTCCACATCATCCTCTTCATGCATGTTGTCTTACTCCAAGCTGTATATGCTCGAAAGCCTACTACCAATTAAGCATATTAGGTGATGTGCATCTCTGTAATGAGAAGGGGTGTGGTCTAATGACATCAACACCCTATATCAGGTGTGCATAATTATTAGGCAACTTCCTTTCCTTTGGCAAAATGGGTCAAAAGAAGGACTTGACAGGCTCAGAAAAGTCAAAAATAGTGAGATATCTTGCAGAGGGATGCAGCAGTCTTAAAATTGCAAAGCTTCTGAAGCGTGATCATCGAACAATCAAGCGTTTCATTCAAAATAGTCAACAGGGTCGCAAGAAGCGTGTGGAAAAACCAAGGCGCAAAATAACTGCCCATGAACTGAGAAAAGTCAAGCGTGCAGCTGCCAAGATGCCACTTGCCACCAGTTTGGCCATATTTCAGAGCTGCAACATCACTGGAGTGCCCAAAAGCACAAGGTGTGCAATACTCAGAGACATGGCCAAGGTAAGAAAGGCTGAAAGACGACCACCACTGAACAAGACACACAAGCTGAAACGTCAAGACTGGGCCAAGAAATATCTCAAGACTGATTTTTCTAAGGTTTTATGGACTGATGAAATGAGAGTGAGTCTTGATGGGCCAGATGGATGGGCCCGTGGCTGGATTGGTAAAGGGCAGAGAGCTCCAGTCCGACTCAGACGCCAGCAAGGTGGAGGTGGAGTACTGGTTTGGGCTGGTATCATCAAAGATGAGCTTGTGGGGCCTTTTCGGGTTGAGGATGGAGTCAAGCTCAACTCACAGTGCTACTGCCAGTTTCTGGAAGACACCTTCTTCAAGCAGTGGTACAGGAAGAAGTCTGCATCCTTCAAGAAAAACATGATTTTCATGCAGGACAATGCTCCATCACACGCGTCCAAGTACTCCACAGCGTGGCTGGCAAGAAAGGGTATAAAAGAAGAAAAACTAATGACATGGCCTCCTTGTTCACCTGATCTGAACCCATTGAGAACCTGTGGTCCATCATCAAATGTGAGATTTACAAGGAGGGAAAACAATACACCTCTCTGAACAGTGTCTGGGAGGCTGTGGTTGCTGCTGCACGCAATGTTGATGGTGAACAGATCAAAACACTGACAGAATCCATGGATGGCAGGCTTTTGAGTGTCCTTGCAAAGAAAGGTGGCTATATTGGTCGCTGATTTGTTTTTGTTTTGTTTTTGAATGTCAGAAATGTATATTTGTGAATGTGGAGATGTTATATTGGTTTCACTGGTAAAAATAAATAATTGAAATGGGTATATATTTGTTTTTTGTTAAGTTGCCTAATAATTATGCACAGTAATAGTCACCTGCACACACAGATATCCCCCTAAAATAGCTAAAACTAAACACAAACTAAAAACTACTTCCGAAAACATTCAGCTTTGATATTAATGTGTTTTTGGGTTCATTGAGAACATGGTTGTTGTTCAATAATAAAATTATTCCTCAAAATACAACTTGCCTAATAATTCTGCACTCCCTGTATGAGAGTAAGAAAGAAAAGTATATCTTTGTGTCCACCTTTCTCTGTTAATGCCCTACCTGGCCCCCTGGCAAAAGCTTTGCTAGATCCGCCCCTGCACAGTTACCAGCTGTCAGCTAAATAAAAAAAGGAGCTTGGTGTTTATTTCTCTCAGAAACAGTTCATAACTTCCCTTCAACTCATTCATGTCACCTAAAAAAAAGGTAAACCTGTTTCTCCATCACCAGTTCAGCTCTGATGATTCAGTAAGGTCATCTCCTGGTTTCGACCAGCCGCTTCTACAGCTGTGGCTCCAGCAAACATCAGCTGATACTAGAAATTAAAATCAAATGAATTCTAACAACAGCTGATCAAGCTTAAACGTGCTGCTGTTGTTTAGCGCGATAAACAAACAAGAGAGAAACGCCGATCATTGATCAGTTTCATGACTGAAGTTTGAACAGGCGAGAGAATGACAGGGGAGGCTGTCATAAACTCCATCGTGCTAGCTACCACGCAGTACGAGTTATTATAACTGATTGTAAAAAGTCAGCACAACAAAAATAAACTACACCTAAACTCGGTTTATATCTGACCCAAATAGAGTGCAGGTCATAACTTCTTACCTGAAATTCAGTTCACCTCACGCTCCGACCGGCAGCCGCCTGCTTCTCCTGCCTTCGGTTTCCCTGATCCACGATCTACCACCGGTCGATCGGCGGTCGCCTCGCCGCCTCGTTCCCCGCATGTTCTTTCTGACACACACCGGTGGATAGCTGCCCTCGGTTGTAGCTCCGCGTCAGCGACTACCAAACAACTCAGTTATTTTTTCCACATCGACCAGCATCTGGACAATCCACCGCCTTTCACTGTTTGTACCGTTACTAAAAAAAAACCCTCATCGGCTCATAAAAACGAAAAATAAGTCCAGCTATGACCCTGAGTCAAAAAGACAGCCAGCTCGGGTTAGCTAGCTACCTGTCTAGCTCTTTGCAGGCACCGAAAACATCAGAGCTAATATGGGATGTCTTGGTAACACGAGCAGATATTTGAAGTTTACATCTGGCCAATCCACCACCTTTCACTGTTTATACCATTACTAAAATGAATAAATAAATAAATCATCGGTCCATATAAACGAAAAATAAGTCCAGCTAAAACACATACTGTCGGCGAGCGACCGGGTGCTGACACGAGTTTCACCCGCCTCAATATAAGCCAAGCCTGGGTGCTTTTTCACGAAGGGTCGCTAGCGGTGCTAGCTAACTATGCTAGCGGCACTAGCTAGCTAGCCGGCTATCAGCAACACATAAGAGAACTGCTGCTAAATAAACTACACCTAAACTCGGTTTATATCTGACCCAAATAGAGTGCAGGTCATAACTTCTTACCTGAAATTCAGTTCACCTCACGCTCCTGCCTTCGCTTTCCCTGATCCACGATTGACCTCCGCGTTAGCAAACACCGGACGATCGGCGGTAGCCTCACCGCCTTGTATGTCTCGTTCGCGGCATGTCCTTTCTGTCACACACCGGTGGATAGCTGCCCTCTGTTGTAGCTCCACCACCAAACAACTCAGTTATTTTTTCCACATCGACCAGCATCATCGGCCCATATAAACGAAAAATAAGTCCAGCTAAGACACAGACCCTTGCCGAGCGATCGGGCGATTAAACAAATTTTAGCCACCTCACTATCAGCCAAGCCTGGGTGGTTTTTCACGAAGGGGCGCTAGCTAGCTAAGCTAGCGGCGCTAGCTAGCTAGCCGGCTATCAGCAACACTTAAGAGAATTGTCGCTAATATGGGATGTCTTGATAAAACGAGCAGATATTTGAAGTTTACACACCTACATTCTCGCCTGAAAATATCTTAAAAGTGTATTTTGTGACCTAGAAACATGAATAAAAGACATATAAAACGAAGTGGTGTCCGCCATTGTTTGACTCGGTAGAGGCATGCTATGAATTGTGGGATATGTAGTTTTCACCAAGCATGGCACCCTTTAGGCCGTACTTCTCCCGGTATACCACTAGAGAGAGCCAACACACCACAAATGAAGTCTGTTTCTATGGTGCCAAAAGCAGAATCTTTCTCAGGAGCCTAGAAATTCGCCTAAATTTGCACTAAAATCTAAATATTTCAAAAACTATAAAAGTTATAAACACCAAAAGTCACACCATACTAGCCCAGCTCCAGCCGCACAAAATGATGTAACATATGTACCCCTATTGTCAAAACTGTTTGGCAGAGGAGCGCGGGAAAATTTTCACTAAAATATTAATATTTAAAAAACTATAATAGTCATAAACACCAAAAGTCATAGCACACCATTCCAGATCCAGCCGCACAAAATGAGGTAACATATATGAAGCTTTTCTCAAAACTGCGGGGCGTGATACGTGCCGAAATTTAGGCGGAAGATGGAGAATAATAATAATAATAATAAGAATAATAAATCCGACGAATAGTAATATGTGTGCCTCTTGGCATAGGCACACATAATTAAAAAACTATTCAATTTACAAGAAAACCCCCCCACAAATTTTACCCCCAAAAATCTAAAAAAAAAAAAAAAATGGAACACGGGCCGCCTAAGTTAATGAATATTTTTAATAAAAAAAAAATCACTAAAATTATTTGGAGACAGTTTTTACAAACTAAGTGTAAAAGATTTGCAGACAGTCCATACACTCAAAAATGCCATGATGCTTATTTTAATTTAATTTAATTACAAATTTTCAGTGTAATTTTGCTACATAAGTACAATGAAAAATGTCACGTTTAATGCAATTTTATTAAATAAAATTGGTATATATTTAGTTTTTTCCAAGCACAATTTCCTTAAAAAAATTAGCATAAATAATTATTTGATTTTATCAGTTTCATTTTACTCTGAATTATTGCTTCGTGAAGGAAAATCACATTTTAATGACACCGAGTCTGTAATTTGGCTGCCTTAATCATATAATTGAAAAGTTATTGCTGATGTTCTAGTCTTTCTTATGCGATAATGATCCTAGGAGCGCAAATGAAGAACGTATTTGAATGAATGCACGCATGAATTCCTTGACTCTAAAAAAAAACAATTTTACTGCTGTTTTTTCTGTATTTTGTTCTGCGTTCCTCTAAATTTACCAGTCGTTTTTTCTCACAAATTTGTGAGATATTTTGCATTAAATTTGACAGATGACCTCAGGGTCAGTAAATGCTCTCTTCACTATTTGTTACTTGAGTGCTTGTTCAGCTGAAAAAACCTGAACAAAGTAAAATATATCTTGTATTATTTTACAATAAATGTTTGCGTTTTACTGTATTATGCTATTTTACTGTGTTAATGTGAGGAGGTGTGGTGAGCTTTATGTGCATGAGCAACACAAACCCAGTATTACTAAGGTTTGGATAAAAATAAACACCTTCCTCTGCCCAGGGCTGGACTGGGACAAAAAATGGGCCCGGGCATTTTGACTAGAGACCGGCCCACCAGGTATTATAGGAAAAACCATAAAGCCTTTGAATGAAAACAAACGCTGTTGTCACAGTGATGTACACTGTCTTGTTGGTATATATGTATCAGTCTAATAAACTTAAACCTACACCATCCTCCCTATTCTGGTATTCTAAACAGTACCCAAAAGTAGACTGCTTGGTCGAGTTAACCTCCTGAACTATCTACAACACATGGTGAAAACCTGAGATTAAGACAGAGAAGACTAGAGGTGAGACATGATCATTACTGATTACTGATGACAGATTTAGATATATTTTCATAAACCATTCATTTGCCACATCAATAAACAGCATGGCAGGGCAAAATATTTTTTCTAACATGGCAATCTTTAAAAAGTGAAAGGAGATAGAAAGACAGGTGAGAAAGAAAAACTTAATTGACTTTTTGATGGCATTTTACACACAGTACTGGTACAGTATCTAGAAAATGTGGGAAAATGCTGGCATCATAATCAGTACTTAGCTACTTCTGAAGAAATTATGATGGGACCCTAAAAAAAGTACTATGTAAAATAATGGATAATAATGAGAGGAGAAGAGGCAGCTGTGCAGCAAAGACAGAATAACTCCAGCTTTGTGTCTTTTTCATTGTAGCTGAAATACGGGACAAACTGTGTTCCTTTTCACCTCAATACCAAACGCGTAATATTTTCTCTGTATACGAGACGATTCTGTTTTTTAGGGGACAGTTGGAAACTCTAATAACTAACCTTATAAATAAGATAAAACAAGTTCAACATCAATAATATCATAGCACCCGCCCAGCAGTATGGAAACGAGTTATTGTAACTGACTGTAAAAAGTCAGCATAACGAAAATAAACTCCACCTAAACTTGGTTTATCTCTGACCCAGATAGACTGCAGCTCATAACTTCTTACCTGAAGTTCAGTTCACCGCCTCGGGTCTCTGCTCCTCCTGCCTTTCCGTCATCCACCTGCCAGCGTGTTGCATCTGCTGGCCTCCACCACTTGCTAATGTTACTGAATCTGTAGAAGCTCCGCAATAGCCACCACCAAACAACTGAGTTATTTTTACACATCTCCCTTCATCTGGCCAATCCACCACCTTTCAGTGTTTATACCGTTACGGAAAAAAACGAAGAAAAAAACCCCATCGGCCCATAAAAACGAAGAATCTCCATCGGCCCAGTCCAGCTATGCCTCTGCTTATAGGGTGTCATGCAAAAACAAGGTTATAGTCTTCAGCCTCAGTGGCTTTGACACTTAGGAAACCCCAGCACTGCTTCTGCAGGTGAATCTATAACATCTATAACATCAGCACATAGCGGTAGCCCGATAGTCCAGAGGTTTCCACAGTATTTTGGACTTTGTTGGTTGGATGCTTCTTTTCTCCATCAGCAGAAGCTGATGATCTTGTTGTTTTAGTTGGAACCTATATCTACCAAACATTTAGGGTTATGCAAATGCTCTAATTATAGTGATGCTCCCAAATGCGTGCCACATTACCCAACCCGGTGGTTCTGTGCAATTATAATGAAGGCTGCAGCATCTGTTGGTTCTCAGGAGGTATTTGATTTCCTTCCTACCTCTCATATTTGAGAAGCATATTTGCCACCTGGGGATGCCTCCCTAAGGAGGGAGTCACAGGTTCCCTGGAGGGAGAAAAGTGTGAATGTGTGATGGCATTCAGGGCACTCTTCAGACTGACGATGATAGGATTGAGAGTACCATCATATTTCCTGCACGAAGTCAGATGTGACACTGAACGGGTTGGAGTTTCTTTCAGGAAAATGAGGAAAGTTTTGAGAGGAAGACACTTAAAGATCCCTGTTCAAAGCACGCTGAGGCATGTACACTAACCAGTGCTCTGTGTAAGAGATTAGAGGAGTCTGAGATATGGGTGTACAGAGAGATACTTTAGATACCTCGGAGAGCCAAAGTTTTGTGTCATATGAGCAAAAAGACAGTAATTCTCACTACCATGCGAAACAACAAATACCGTCTTCTGCAAGTTATACTCAAAGAGACAACTGATGACAGAAAAATGTCCTGACTCAAGAACTTTCACCAGCGGTTTAGACTCAACACACTGATATTGTTCAGAAACACTACAGATAATAAAGTTCACGGTGATCACGGCGTCGGTGGTTTGCTAATACTTTTTCTAGTTTGACAGAGATTAATGAGAAATCTGTCAGACTCAAGAGGAATGGAGCCGGATTTGAGATTAACATTTAAGGGCAGAAGGTTGAATTTGATGCTGAAAAATGTGGTATTTTTAAGTGATACTGACTTAAGTGATACACAAGTGTGTGACTGAGAAGTTTTCTAAACTGAAACCTTCTGCTTTAAAATACCGTGTCTATCTGCTGCTATCAGGCACATGCGTTTTCTTTCAAATGTATCCATCATTGACATTTCTGCCCTCACCTCTGTGCACTGTATCATATAATCTGCCTTATGATGACTGCAAGCATCCAAGCATTTATTGACGTTGCTGGCAACTGGAAGTGAGTGGAATTAGCTAAAGGACTGAAAACTTACTTTTCAAGAGTTCAGCAATGGTGTGTTTCCATAACTATTCAGGCCAAGTGGTCAAACCAGAACATTATTGATCCTCCAGCTTTTGATCCATCACAGTTCACAGGATATTGATAAGGTAATATGTTACTGTGGTCATGTCTGAAGTACAGAAAGAAAGATATACAGTAAGTATTGTTGTTGCTTGCAACAAGCTTGCAAGCAGTCATACCTCGGACAAATGTATCTCATTTCACTCAAATCTGACTAAAACGAACCTGTAAGACAACAAACATAACCTTGACATTGAGCAAAATTGAGTGAGGACCCAGAGTTATTCTGGTAAGGGTTCGAGGTGCGGGTGTACCTGCTTGGCTTCACAGGTGTGCTAACGCTACATCTCAGCTAATATGAGTGAGTTAAATTAGACTGTTTGCCCCGCCGTCCAGGCTGTCCAAAAAAGAACCTGCTTCAGTTTTGGTGATTGAAATTTGAGGATTTTATCAGTTTGTTAGGCCACATTAATTAGTAGGTGTATGTGTCTGTGCATAAGTACAGGTTATGAGTACAGCTCAGTAAAAAAGCTTGCAAGTGTTAGCTGTTAATTTAGCGCTCCATTCTGTCCTCCAAATATGGCCACTTTTAGCTCCAAAAAAACAGCCTCCACCATTGAGGCTTTAAAATGCAAAGTCCAAAACTGATGGGTGACATCACCGGCGCCAGGGTCCAGACTTTAACTGTTTACATTGTGATGTGTGAGTTATCCTTTAAATGTTGCTTTTTATCTCCTACACAGCCATAAGAACTGGAGGCTCACCTCAACACAAAGAAACCAAAAACATTCACAGACAGCACAGCCAGGCAGGTCTAGTGGGAGAGTGCTGAGGGCATTCAGATGGAAAGGAGAGTGTGTTTGTGCATGGGCTAACTTGAAAGACCTGAAGATTATCAAAGAGATTTAGGAAAATAAATTGGCTGGATTCTTATGGGTAAGGAGGATTATTGGAGAAGAAAACAGATTGTTTAATGACCACGCTCTCTGACTCTGGTCCTTTAGCTCCTGGATCATTTCCTTCCGTGGGTACACATACACGAGTCCAAATTTGCCCTTTCCTCCCTCTCTGCTCCTTTCATTTCTCAAAGTCCTGTCATCCAAAGCGAGGGAGTGCGACTGCGGGAAGATGGCCCATTAAAGATAACCCTCGTCTCTCTCCCACTGTGGCCAATCTGACTCTCTTTAGCCATCTTGGGATTGAAAATCCTCTTCCTTTTTACTCACTGGAACACAAAACAAGGTTCATAGAGCAAGAAAATCTGAGAATGATCCATTAAACAAGTTGAAAAGTAGAGCGGTGCAAGAGTCTTTTCAATTGATTCCACAGTATCTCCGACTACTTGCTCCATCTTCACCCTTGTTTCTTTCTTTGCCTCATTTCAATTTCTTTTTTTTTCTTTGCCTTGATCTCCACTTTCATGCTGGGCACGTAAAAGGTTTATGTAGAAAACTTGATCCAGTAAAGAAATGAATAGACTGGAAGGATTTTTTCCCATGTTTGTATGGTCAGACTTCCATGTTAAAGCCAAAGGGATTACAGAAATAGACTTTTTTTTCCCTTTAAAGTAGAAGAGGTCCATGTCTACATTCCTGCAAAGTAATGAGAGACACTTGCAAAGCTCATCACTGCACTGTTGAACCTTGAGGTACTGTATTTCGCAGTGCATCTTGTACTGTATACATAAAAGCGAGCTAGAGTGATTTTGTTTATGGCTGGAATACGGCTCGGTCACGCCGAGGTATGCAACCAGCTGCGTACTTCAGCTGACTTCTAAACTTGTTTTTGAGAAGGCTTGCAAAAGCTCTGCTTCAGCTGCTTTTGAATTTTTCTCCCATGTGTCCAACAGATTTAATTAAATGGTAACCTTGTGAACAGACTTGCATAACAGTGTAATGAGGTGTCCTCTGGGTTACTTTAATACATTTTTTAAGCAAAATGCAAAACAAAAACGATGCTCATCTATAATGCTGTGTGAAGAAATGTTCATGAAAAGACACACACACCGTAGGAGAAAGTTTAAAAACACGATCCCGTGTGAATGTTGTGGATGTCTTTAACGTGTTATTCACACTTTATTAGGTACACCAGTTTGGCTGCACGTTAATGCAAGTGTCTAAACAGCCAATTACATGGCAGCAACATACATTTAGACACTGAGATGTAGTCTAGGCAACCTGCTCAAGTTCAGATGGAGCATCAGGATGGAGAAGAAAGGTGGTTAGTGACTTTGAGCATGGCATGGTGGTTGGTTGAGGCAACAATTCACACAGGGTCACCAAAATTGTACAATAGAAGTTTTAGGAATTCATTGTCATCCTGCCTTATGTCAGTGGGAAAACATATGGCAAATGCTGGGACGCTTAGTACCTAATCAGCATTTTTAAACCCCAAAACCCACCTGAGTGCTGTTGCTGACCATGTCCATCCCTTTACGACCGATGGCTGCTTTCAGCAGGATAACACTGGAATGATAACCATGTTTTAAACCATTTAAAATTCCCTCAAGCTGTCAGTAGAATGTGAAGAAGCAACCGTTATGGCTCAGTGTCCAACACCTCCATGTGCTGTGCTGATAAGATAAAACTGGTGAATGAAGGCAGATTTATGCTTCTGCGCTAAATCTGCGCTGTAGGTATGTTCACTGTTAATTCTTCTTCTGCTGCTATTTTTTCTGAGTGGAAGAGAGCGGCTCTACTTGAAACTCTAAAGGCAACTAGATTTTTGCAGCAGAGCAACAGAAACACACCAGCACAGGTTTAAATGCTCGCAGAATTGGCCATTTGCATTGGCTTTGTCATTGGCTGCACAGAAACATCACACAAGTCAAAATTAAGCCATAGGTAAGGCTTTGTTTTTCTGCAATACTAATATGCACCACAAGATGGTGTAGTGAGTCAAGTTAACCTATTTTAAAAATAAGAAAACGTTCCTATTTACATGGGTAGGCCGGGAAAAGGAAAAGCCTGTTGAGGAAACGGCAATAGAAAGAAAAGAAATATGAAACAAAAACAAAAAACAAAACAAAACACAAAACTTTAACTTTCCATGGCTTTAAAATATATGAAACAAAGTTGCCTTCACATTACAACATGTGGGATGGAACAGGTGAGGTTCAAGCTCCACAATGGATCATGAAACGATGGACTCTTGACCACTTGGACTCTGTAAGTAAGGGTCCTTTTCACAAACACAGCAAAAAACAAAATATTTTATTCACTTTTTTAAAATTTTATTTCAGTTGTTTTTATTACCAGTCAAGGTGACGCAATACTATAGAAAATGTCCTAAAAATAAATAAATGGCATGTTGATACTTTTAAAATTACAAAGTTGAATATGAGCAAAACCATCCACCAGTCAAAGCAAGGGATCTGATATCTCCTCCACCTCCTTGGGTTAAACTGTATGCTGGTCATTTTGCTGCGTTTAGATTAGAACAATCACTTCCCTTACACACACTGTTAGTAAGTCAGAAGAGATATGACAGTCAGTCTTGAGATGTTTTAGACGTCATTAAAAAATAGATTTTACCTTAAAAAAAAGTCAGATTCTGAGTATGTGCACTCTTAGTGACCAAGTGTTTGAGCTCAGTACATAAAAAAAAGAACAAAATAATATGCTGGTGTTACCCTGATCATATAGAGCACAGACACAAGACTTCTGGCTCCACTTTAGTGTCATTAACTCACTTATTATGAACCCAAATCAAAGATGGATTAATTACAAGAAAAGTTGAATGTTCGACTTATATTTTGATAGCAAGGTCAGAATCCTTCTGCATCTGTGGTGGAAATGTAACTGTAGTGAGGGCGAGATATTCTCCGTCAGGGATAACCACTCGCTTGCTTTCAAACTTGCAGTGTCTGCTGCCTGTGCTGACACACTTTTGCAATTTGTGACACCAAATGGGATCGACAACTGCCTGACAAAGTCCCACATGACCTACATGCATTACCACCCACAGGGAGTGACCTCAGATACATTTCTCAGCTGTTAGCTTTGCAGCTTTCAGACACAAATAATACAGGTAATGTTGGAGTAAAACAAAAACAAAAAACAACTTCAAAAACGTCATCATGTGCAGCTCTGTTACAAAACTGTCTAGCTGACACAGCAGAGTTGTCTAGTGTCTGTGGTGTGTCTAGTTATGTTGTTGTTCACTCTGAAGACAGATAAAAAGAAAACTTGCTAACAGGCCAATGATTGAAATCAAGACCTCTTATCATCAAAAGAAGATGAGGTTTTCTATCTGGACTCATTTATATTTAGTGGTTTATTAGGCGGACCCCACCACAGAACAGAGCAGGTGTCAGTAACAACAGGCAAGAGGCTGATTAAGCCAGACACAGAGTGAAAAGGAGGAAATGGAAGTGAGGTGGGTTGCAAAGCTGCTTGCAGATGGAGAGGTTTTGGGCAGCCTAAAGCACACTACACCTGAGATCTGGTATTGGCTGCTACTGAGGTCAGCTGATCTGCCAGGTCTTGGGGTAAGTGTGATTTGGGGGCTTACCTGAACTAGCGCAGTGTGCTTTTTGCATGTTCCTTGATTAATATTGGCCGAGAAACAAAATTAGCTTTTGTTGCATTTTAAAAATGGCTTTTTTTTTCATAGCGGTATGTGTTAGCAGTAGCAGCTAGCATATTTGTGCTGCTGATAGAAGAGGGAAGCTAGTAACAGGTGACACATGGTTGCATGGATATTGTTTTTTATGGGATGTGAAGGTGATCAGACAAATTCTGAACCCAGTGACACTGCAAAGCTGAGCAGTTAAACCGAGTCAGACGGGTGCCTGATGTTCACACTGCTGATTTTCACATCTGTTTTCACTTCCTGATCAATCTGTCCGACCAACAGGAAGCGCTAACAGCTTGTACAGTAATATTGTTTTCTGTCCACAATATGGACATGACTCGCTGCGCTGCAGGACACCAAAGCCATCTGAGAAAAATATCGCAGGGAGAATTTTCAGATTTGACACTAATGGGAAGAAATAGTAAAAGGTAAGACTTTATGAGAAAGTAATGGAAGGTGGTAAAGTAATGTGGGCGTGATGACACAAATCAGCTTGACAGAATATTTTGACATGGGCTGTTTTCAAATTGAAGCTCGTACATCTTTGGGATAAAAGATGGTAGGAGTTGGACTCTGTTCTGGATTCTGTTCATAACTTTTATGGACACCATTTCTAGACACCGCCAAAGATTATAAAGTTTGCAATTTGGTGGCGTAAGACTCAAGTCTTTGCTTTTTACTTTTGACGTGGCTCACACTGGGATATAGTACAAAGTGCAGAGAGGGATAGGGCCTTGGAGCCAAGCTAGAAAAAGTGTGAGGCTTGGCAGCAATAGAGTTCAAGTATCTTGAAGTCTTGCTCACACATGGGGGAAGACTTGAGCAGGAGATTGACTGATGCACCATGATGCCATACCGCCATAGTGAAGAGAGCCAAGCATAAAGGCTATGAAGTCTCCTCTCACCTAAAGGCAGTAGCTGTGAGTAGTAACCAAGTGAATAAGTTCATGCATACATGCTGCTTCCTCCAAAGAGTGTCTGGATCCTCCCTTTGAGATGGATTGAGGAGCCACATGATGTGGTACCTGGAGAGGAGGATGACTGGGTAACTCTTCTTAGATTGCTGCCCTACTGCCCCAGACCCAGGTAAGTAGTAGAAAATGTATGGAAGAATCAATGGATCCAAGCCCTACCTAATTTTTCTGCAGGTTAAACTGTTAGAGTTGCATGGAAAATGTAAGAAAAGCACCTGAAATGATCCTTTTACTTAACTAAAAGCTGCTGAGAGCTGGTTGGTCCGGTCCTTTAAAGACACGAGACAGGAGTAAAATCCCACTTTTCCTTTTTGAATTGCCCATCATTTTTAATCCTGCCACGTAGAAATGTAAATTAAAAGTCAGACAATAATTATCTCCTATGATAATGAGAATTCCAGGCGAGGTAACAGGTCTTTGAGATAGAGATTTAATTTTCTTTCATCCTGTGCGCTGCACACGCATGCCAACAGAATTTCAAGCTGTTCTGTAAGGTGAGGTGGGGGGTGAGAGGAAGTGAGTTATGGATATGCCATTTTATCTTAATTTCCTCAGTCTGTGTGCATGTAAGAAATAAGGAGACATACTGATGAATTAACAGGAGATCTTGTCACCGAGCTCCCGGTTAGTAAGCCTTATCTTCTTAATCACTCTTAATTTTCTGTTAACTTTTATTTTCCTGTAATCTTGATGGGTTTTTGGACGACTCCAGCAGAAATTGGGATGTTATCCTTCAAGGCTCTGAGGTGAGCAACGCAAGACAAATAAGCTGTGAAATGCTGGGTGTCAAATAAATGAACCAAAATCACTGCAGTCACTTCCAATCAGACTGGAAAACGCCAATCTGCATGCTGCTTATATCCTTTATCACGCAGCCTTAAAGGTCAAATCTTCACTTGCAATCTTAACACTCCAACCTCACTCACCACTCAGGATCTGTCCCCTCGACTGAACTCCAAGCCCCACCAAAGTGAACTCCTTGTGCAAGTTTCTTTCTGACTACTTGCATGTGTGCAGTGGATCTTCTCCAGAGCAAATTGTTTTGTTTTTAGAAAGAGGAGGATCAGGGAGCCAAATTTGCTGAGAGAGTGACCAGCGTGGTCGTGCACTGGGCTTGGAACGAGTACTAGGATGGCATGGGATGATTGCTCCTCACTTGAACTTGAACCTCCTGAATGACAGCGAGGGTCAGTGAGTGACACCCAGGTAAATATCATCTCCTCCAGATGTGTCTTGCACACTTTGAGCAACTTTTAAAATACCAGGTTTCAATTTTTTATGCTCAAAAGATGTCAGTGAATACTATTGCTGCCATTCATTGTTTGAAAGAGCTGGGATGAGGCCTGCAGTGAGAGGACACGGGACTACGCCAGAAACACCCCAAAACACGTTGACTTAAAAACTTTATTTTCACATCCACGTCTTCTCATTTCAGGCATGTTCAAGCTGGGACAGCGAGCCGATACTAGAAAGTTGATATTTTTAAAAACACTGACAAAAAGTGGAAATGTCCTTATAAAAATGTTATTATATACATCATAAACAGCATGAGCTATAAAAATACCTTCAATGACAAGTCTTAAAGTGAACCTAGCACCACAATCACAATCGAGTGATAATTGTGTCGCATTCGATATGACATAAACCCGCTTTCAAACATCGACACGCCGTCGTATTACAACACGAGCCCCGCCAATCCCAGCTTCCCTTTTTGTTATTCCTTTTGTCGACATGCTTTTACACCAACTGAAAACTGGTGCCGATCCAAAGGCCAGTTCCTGCTTTGCTCCGGTCAACTTACGCTCCACCTTTGAGAACTATCAGGGTCTCTGCTAAAGAAGCTACTTAACAAACAGT
Source organism: Oreochromis niloticus (assembly GCF_001858045.2). Taxonomy (NCBI): domain Eukaryota; kingdom Metazoa; phylum Chordata; class Actinopteri; order Cichliformes; family Cichlidae; genus Oreochromis; species Oreochromis niloticus. The sequence continues at coordinate 37,032,554 of NC_031965.2, forward strand.
AAAGTTACAATAAGAGCCACAAAAAGAAGATATAACAAAGATCGTCGTTTAAATTGGCATAACGGAACTTAACATGCATTAAAATAAACAGATAAATATTGAAAGGTTTTTTTAAGCTGTGGTAAATGCCTTTTTAGGCATCGGTGAGTCTGCACCTCCACTACTTGGCTAGAGCTTCAACTCTGTCAGATTAAATACATTAAATACAGTAGCAATAAAAGAGCTGCCTTAGAATCAAAAATATATGGATTAGACTTGAAAATATGGAAATCTTTTCTGGTTGAGGGATCGCGTGGTTTTGTGAGGTATGAACACGTCCCTGTAGAGTGGAAAAAACGGACTTGAGTCGAGAGCTTGGGCTCCTCCCTTGAAAGCAAAATCGCTTCCCTACAGACACATTTTGCGTCATTTAGTGTGTAATTATTTGACACAAATATTAACGGCTTATAGCACTGTCAATTGTTTTTTAAACATTCCTTTTGAAAGAACATCGTCAATAAAACATTTCATCGTTTGTTCTGAAATGTGTGCACACGAGTCATCGCAGCCTTACAAACGTAACCTTTTGATGCAACAACCGAACCAATCAGAGTACCGTCACTGAAATGACTGGACTACTGTGATACAGTAGATTTAAAATGTTTCCTCCGCGGTCTCGCTGACGGACAGAAACCTAATGAAAAGCTTGTGAAAGCACAGGGTGGGGGTTAAAGTGAGGACGGGGAGGGGGGAAGTGCATGTGTCACTCTGCTGTTTGGAGGCTTGCTTGTGCTTCTGACTGCTGCTGCTCCTTGTTCAGGATGATGCTGATGATGTCTCCCTCGTGCTCCTTCATGTGCTCCATCAGTCGCTCTTTGCTGGTGGACTCGAAGCCGCAGATGCAGCAGCAGAACAAGAGCACACAGTACTCCATGCCGGGGCCCGGCGGGGGGAGCTGGCCCGTGCGTGAATGGCTCTGGGACTGAGACTGAAGCTGCGCGGGGTCCTTCCCCTGGGGGCTTACAGACTCGGGGGACCACTTTGAAGGATCTGTGGGAGGTGTGGAGAAGCCCACTGGGCTGTCAGCTGACAGAACAGCTTTACTTGCTGATGTGGGTGTTAGCGGTGGATCCGCTGTGCTCTTTGCTTTGTCCTTTGAGCGTGGGGACACTGCCGGGCGCTCTGCCACAGACTCTACCACCGCAGATAACTTCTGAGGAGCTCTGAAAGAAGCAGAGGGTAAAATCATGAGATGAAAAATAAGAAGCCTCACTCTTGGTTACTGGTGTCACCCTCAGCGTTTGTACGGCACTGACATTTTACAGGGTTTCTTTTCCTCCCCCGACTGGGAGGACGGTCAGGTCGCTGTACCGGCCGTCCTCGTAGTAAAAAGTAAAAATAAGTGCAAAGTGCAGACTAACACAGTTGTTTAATTTTGTGGGTGTAGAACATGTGTAGAGGTCAGAGGTCAAATGTGACATATGTTAAATCTTTATATGGTACTTTCTATATATTGGCAATACACAGCACACTTGTAAGAATCATAGTTTCCAAGTTAAAAGGCTTTTTGCCAATTTTCCACCAATAAATCATCATCAGTCATTGAGCACCTTGGTAAAAATAAATGGTAAATGGCCTGTATTTGTATAGCACTTTACTTAGTCCCTATGGACCCCAAAGTGCTTTACACTACATTCAGTCATCCACACATTCACACACTGGTGATGGCAAGCTACATTGTAGCCACAGCCACCCTGGGGCGCACTGACAGAGGCGAGGCTGCCGGACACTGGCGCCACCGGGCCCTCTGACCACCACCAGTAGGCAACAGGCGAAGTGTCTTGCCCAAGGACACCACGGCCGAGACTGTCGGAGCTGGGACAGTGGAAACAGTGGATGCAAAGCAAATTTTAAATGGGACTCAGGGGTATACAATATTTAAAAATTAAAAATAATTACATTAAAATAGCTCATAATACTGTAAACAATCCAGCAGCACTTCCAAACAAACTTGTTCAGTGCTTATATTACTGTACCATCGTGAACTTTAACCTTTAACATGCTAACTGAGGCCTGCAGAGTCTGAGGTGGGACGTCCAATCCTGGGAAGACTGTGGCATTGTGTTAACACACCTGAATTCTCCAGATCATCTCATTTTTATTCATCAAGTATATCTGATCAGCAGCACCTCTCCCCCTCAATTCCTATGGAAGCAGTAAGAGGGTACTTTTACTTTTCACAGGACTGCATAAAAAGTTCACGGAAAGTTTCCCCATGGCAGTGCTTGCATGTGCATGCATTGCCACAGCTGCATATTCAGCACGTTTTGCACGAAACACTGCACACTACCTCCTTATAACATGAAATTTAGAGTATAAATGATGAAGGCAATTAGGTGAAAGCCATATATTCTACATAAAAACAGAATTATAGGCGAGATAAGTGATTATTATTACTATTATATGAACTTTTTCTGCAGACGAGTCAACAGAAAGCACACACAGCCAAATATTCACAGAAAAACTTGTGACAGCTACCTGCTGAAAGAGGCTTCAGAAACAAATCAGCAACACTAAATAAAATTATTTTCTTTGTTTACATGACCACTCCATTAGACTACCTTTAAAACCATTATAACCTGTATAATCCCAGGACGTGAAGAGCACTGCCAGTTGATTTACTGTTGACATTTACAAACACAGAGATAAAACTTGAAAGAAGGCTGAAGGACCGAGACCCCTAAACTGCAGTTTATGTGCTTACCGGCTGCTCTGGGAGATTGCCTCGTTAATGGCTTTGTTAACCTGCTCGTAATTGTAGTTCTGGTCTCCGGCGTGCTTCCACATGTGGGATTTAAGCGATGGCGGGTGACTGCAAACGTAGCCACACAGAGAGCACCTGAAAGAGAGGAAGAGGAAAAAATAAGAGGAGCAAAAAATAAATAATGGAGGGAATACGAGCAAAGGAATGAGAGGGGCTCAAGCTGAAGATGATTTAATGTGTGTACTGAGGTTTTACTAATCCTTCTACTTTCTATCAAGAGGAATCATCCTGACTGAACACTCCACGGGGGACACCGAGCTTGAGAGACGGAGACAAAGAGGGGAGAGAGGAAATCGGATTTGCAGCACGCTGCTGGACTCATTTGTCAAAATTAAAAGAATTATGGAGTTTTAGATCTATTCAAACGCTTTCACTTGCAAATATCATTAAGGATAAAGACATCATGCACCCCCTCCCCCCGAACAGCTGACTGAACACGCTCAGAACATGTTATTTATAAAACAAGCCACGATGTCGTTAAAATGAAATCACATAGCAGTAGATTAGCACGTGATAATGGCCCGTTTCTTTCTCCCAGTTACTGACTCACTTTAGAAAATGTATACTTCGGCTCCATCGTCGTCTTGAAGACGCGATCAGGCCCAGTTTATTCTGGAAGCAGCAGATGCTTTTTGACACCACCAGAAAAAAACCCCACAATCTTTTTGGAGCTGACAGATGGTTTTGATGGTGCATTTAAAAATTCTCTCTTCTGCTCCATTTCACAGCGTTGTGCTTTTGTGTTGCTTTGCATCACGCTTGATGCCTCGAGGCCTCAAAGAGTAATGAGAAATTTAAAACTAAATAAAATAACAATCTCCACAAAAGGATCGGGGAAAATCTATAGCCAATTAATCCAGCCCGTCAGCATCCCACAAAGACTGAACCAACAGCCGTCAAACAGCTGCCTCTGACAGGCAAAGTCAATCAAACTCTGCCGTGTTCATTTGTTTGCTTTGCTTCCTTTCTGCTGCTGAGAAAACTGACAGCACGGAGCCAACGACTGGAACCAGATCCACCTTCTACAGGTGAAAAGGAATTTTAAACGGAAATGGAGTTACAGTTATGTGACACACACACACGTGCTCACACGTGCACGCACAGGTCACCAGAAAAGATACAGTCATACCAAGTCTACCTCAAAACTCTGAAAATTTGACAGTACTTGCTTTTTCTGTGGTGCTGTAAAAATCAGACTTTAGTTTCAAGTCTTGAGTCACTCGTGGTTTCTTTATACTTTGTTTTCAAGGAGTCACACTTTCTTTTATTTGTATAGCGACCAAATCACACAAGCAGTCGCCTCAAAGTGCTTTATACTGTAAGGTAGAGACTCTACAGTAATACAGAGAAAACCCGAACAAGGCGACCCACCGCGTGAACAAGCACTCGGTGGGAAGGAAGAACCCTCCGGCAGCACCAGGCTCAGGGAGGTGCAGCCATCTGCTGCGACCGGTTGTTGGTGAGGAGAGGAAGACAAGACAAAGACACACTGGGGTAGTGATTAATAATATCTAAATGCAGAGTAGCGTATGAACCCATGATCATTTTAAGAGACGTCGTTTTGGTTTGTTTTTGAAGGTGCAACCCTAGAATAAGCATGTCTCCTGAGAGGTGAGTGGAGCAGACTTCACTCGACATGTAGGTGAAGGAAACAGGTAATGAGGAGGTGCTGTGTAGACATGCAGATGCAGAGATGGAGCGGTTTTTGCAAACAGGACAGAAAAGGCTGTGGGCAACGAAGAGGGAGGGAGGACCATAGATTCACAAGAATGGAGGAAGGTGCACACAGGTGCACTACAACAGGTAGTGTGTGCCCAGTTCCATTCATAATGTAAACAGGCTCTTGTTACCGCAAAATCTCATTATGCATCACTGTCGCTGCTTGTACAAACCTGGGGCATTATATTTGTTAATACTTGGTTACATCTGTGGCAGATCTCTCTCCATCCTCCCTCCACGTTGGGCGTGGCTCCCTGTGATTGGCCCTCTGCTCTCAACAGTGAGCCAGCATTTAAATCTGCACAGCGTCACAAGAGATTTGCTGGAGTGTGATAATCCGTGAAACCCTGAGATCCTCGACAGAAACCCATTAACTGTTTCTGCCTCACACCTGGAGACAAAAGGCGATCGAGGGGTTTGTGTTTGTTTCCTCGGTGTGGGATGACCTGCCCGAGGACATCCAGTGTCTTCTTTAAAATCACTGCTAAAGACTCATATCCTCCGTTTTTGGTCATTTTTAGTATACATTTTTTTATTTTAATATTAATTTTAAGTGTGGAATCACATTATTATCTTATGTTGATGCTGCACTTGAGTCATTTATAACAAATATATAAATTGCTTTTGTAATTTCTCCCAGTTTGTTCTTTTACTCTGTGTTTCTGGGAAGCACTCTGTTACCCTGCTATACAAATACACATGTTATTATTATTAGAAATCTAAAACTGAAAATTCAGACTACGTCTTGTTAGTTTAAATGAGTATTTGCAAAAAGGAGACTGTAAGTAATGAGCACCAGCAGTCGCAGCATGTTATGTCTAGCGTTCTCCAAGACTCGCTGTGACGCCTCGCTTCAGACCAAACAAAAGGTGTGAAAGTCACCTGAAAAGTCAAGATATCTCATCCTCTGCTACTTTACTTTTAAAGCAGTCCGTCTCCCTCAAGTCCCTCCTCGTTATGAAGAGAAAGAAGGCAGCGTCTGTGCCATTTTGAATGTATGGAAACGAGCGTTGAAGCCTCGCAGGTACCGAGGACAAGTGCTCAGTGAAGTGGAAATCAGCAATCAGAGTCTCGCTCGGGGTTGAGGATTTAACATTTTAAGGAGAGTCGAGTGTTGACTGCCGTTCACTTTCTCCACCCGCCATCCACTAAACTTGCAATCAGAAGCCCACTTCTTAAATCTCCGGACTGAGAGTGCACGCATGTGGTCACAAACAGGTTCTGACCCACACAGGTAACCTACAGACCTTTCAAATACCACTTTAAAGAAAATCTAAGGTCATATGTTTCCAAGTAAACACAAAGCTGATTCAAAATCTAGTGTAAAAGTCTGAATGTGTTTATTAATGTGCAAAGGACACAAGACACTCAACTTGTTTTTCTATACCAGCGGGCTTCTTCAGGGTTTCCTGCTGGAGTGAATTTAATCTCATCCTACTAACATATTTAAAAAAATAAAGGTTCAAAGGGCTGAACGTGGATCATGGCACATTTTAAACGGATCCAAACTGAATTTAAGACAATTTCACCAGTAAAAGTCTGTTTGGGCAGACCGGTGAGATGAACTGGACAGCGATTGGTGATAAGGAGCATCTGCTGGCTGACCACAGACTGGATTTTCAGGCTGGAGAGTGATCACTAACAACTGAATCCAGGAAACAGAATTTATGCACCTGGCTGATTGTAACCCAGAGCTTTGAGGCATTTTGCCTCCTGGTAAGGAAAAGTGTGAAAGAACGACTTTCATTAAAAAAAAAAAAAAAAGCACAACAGGTGTCTCATCGACTCTGAGAGAAATGGAAAAAGTTTGAAAGGGTAACTGCTAACGAGCTGCAAGTGAGCCGCAGCCTTTGGGAATTTTGTTTTGTTAAGAGTTTGGTTTGGTTTGTTGCCTCTTCTGGATTTCAGGTCGACCCCTGAAGGACATGCAAGTCCTGCTAGTTTTGTGTGTGATGACTATGAAGTTGTGTCTGACTGAGATCATTCCAGCCAACTTGGCTTATGTGTTTATAATTTTAGCTTAATTATAATAAGACTCTAGTACACTTTAACGGTTTTGTTTATGTTTTATCGACTGCACTGTTTTCACCCACCTACAGACTGCCGTCTTTGTCTCTGTGAATTTTGCCTCAACAGTGGGTGAAACTGCGGACTGTGGAGTTTGGAGGGAATCCTATTAGAACACGTGTTCGTAAAACAGCCCGCAGCTTCTTCTGGACACACACAGCTCTTCATTCTCACCTCAGAAGTCCAGCGGTCATTGTTATCATCACTCCCTGTGGTGGGAGCGTGTTTGAAGTTTCTCACCTGTACTGCTCCAGCAGCTGCACGGCCTGGTGCTCCTGAGGGTGCCTCCTCATGTGGCTCTTTAAACTGTTCATGTTGGTGGTGGCAAAATCGCAGCTGCAGCACCTGCCGGGGGCATTTAGAAATTAAAAAAAGAAAAGCAAAAAGAGAGATATGAGAGAAGACGGAGCAGCTTATTAAACTGGGAAATGCAGTTACAGAAGCAGCATTTTGAAGTCGGTGTGTTGAGATAAAGGACTTGGAGCAAAGAAGGCAGGACATTCCTACTTTAACAAAAGAAATAAATCACAGTGTTTTCTACTTTCTTACACTTGCACTGTGGCTGAGCGATGAAATTGGCACTTCTAGTAGCTTAGAGGCAGATACTGCACTGTACGAGGATTGCAGGAAGAGGATACACTCGGCTCGCTGCCATCAGCCGCACAGCATTAAAGTCAGAGACACACACACACACACACACACACACACACACACACACACTTTTCACTTCAAAATTGATTTCACCACAGTGGACATGTCTAGATTCATTTTTAGGTTAATTTGGCTCAAGTTACAAACTGGTTTCTCCTGTAACTACAACAACCGCAACATGTGGGCTGGATTAATTGCACCTATTAATATTTCAGCAACTGTAATTCAAGGAGAGAACAAACTGTGAATTTATCATAAATTATTTATGGGGCTTTGGTTTATTGTGTGCTACATGGAAATGAATGTGGCCTTGCCCCGAGAAACTTAAACTTGTAGAAAGGTAACGCTTCCAAGTTTGGAGCTTTTGAGAAAGCAACAGGGAAACTGTAAATTCAAATTAAAACAGCTTTGAGAGAATTTTTGTTTCCTTTTTCTACCAAACTCATTTAAACATCTTTTTAATAACGAATTGTTTAACTTGTTTAGCAGGTTTTGACACATTAGGACAGAGTCTAGAAAACTGCTTGCCCCCGTTTTCTGACTTTATGCTAAACTAGGCTAAGCTATGGTAGCTAACACCCAGGTGTTGACAGCATGCGGGTCATCTAGCATATAAAAGGGTAGTTATATTGCTGGGTAATGATTTGTGCAACTAGTTACATGAGAAATGAGAACAGAAAAGTACTTATTGGCTGCTAACGCTACTAGAAATAAGAGTATTTAGCAACCTAATAAATGATTATAAGCTTACAGCAGAATGTTTTCAATCAAACCATTTCTTCCCCATAAACAGATAAAGTGCATTACATTTCCAGCTGTTTATTACCACCAGCACAGTTATGGTAATATTATGGGCAGACCCCGGAACGACCAGCAGGGCTCTACAGCAGATCTAACAGGGATCCTAATAGACTACAGTATGTAGTGAGCACTATGTTTTCATACTCGTGTTGTACGGTTTGACGAATGAATACTAATGAGAGTTTCAGGCATGATAATGGGCATCTTTGCACTCTGCTGTTTCCCTTCAAGTCCTGCTGTAATGCAGTCCAGATGTTATGCCATCAGATGATAACAGCGATGGTATTACTGTCAGAGTAGTGTTACTGTATAATGTTCAGACCTCATACTCAATTTCAATTATATATTCCAACTCCCAATTGCACGGATTTCCTCTAACAGCTGACGGCCTGCACGGGCTGAGAACAGCTCGTGAGTTAAAGGGGACCCATTGTGCTCATTTGTAGATTCATAGTTTTATTCTTGGACTCCATGAAAGTAGTTTTTCAGAATATAAAGTTCACGTGAATTCCTTATTAATTTTTTACTAGGCCTTTGTTCAGGTAGATGTTTATCTCCCTTTGTACTACCCTAACGCAAGTGGTTGGAGCTTCTGGGGGCTGAGATGAGCGGATAAGGGGTGCCTACTTTCAATCAAGTCAAGGATTAGAAAAGACAAAACTGCCAGAACCTGAGAGTTTAAAAAGTCGGAGCTTTTGGCCTACGTGGCCCAAACGTAACATTTCCTTCATACTGACCACATTATTTGAAACGTTGACCATGTTTAATATGAACACCCTGTATTGTCATGTGAATAAAGAAGGTTTTCACTGGACTCTATTAAGTCATGTGAAAAAACTACGCACACCCTTTGATTCAGAAGGTTGTGGAAGCAGGAATAACTGAGGTATGACTGTAACAGTTCTCACATCACTGTGGAGGAACGTTCCCTCACACTTTCTTTTTCAAAACAACATTTCTTCAATTAATTAAAGGTCTGCAGGTATTTGTTTATCCACAGCTCTCCTGAGGTCCTGCCACAGCATTTTAATGAGGTTGAGTCTGAAACTTGACTGGGCCACTGTAATTCTTATGTTTTCAAGTCATTCTGTTATAGATTCGCTGGTGAGTTTGGGATTGTTGTCCTGTTGCATCACTATTTTGGCCAAGTTTTACCCGTCTGACACGTCGTGTATACTTTGGTACACAGAGGAGTTCATGTTTGACTCAGTGACTGGAAGTTGCTCAGGACCAGGGGATGCAAAACAAGCCCAAATCATCACTCCTCTGAAAACTGTGATTGGAAGTTTGCATGAGTCGTGTCTGCAAACCTAAGCCGTGCTGCCATGTTTAGAGAAAAGAGGCTTTCTCCTGGGAACCCTTCTAAACAAGCCATACTTGCTCCACCTATTCCTACTGTGCTGCAATGAACCTGAAAATTCGACATGCCAACTGAGGCTTGTAGAGTCTGGGACGGAGCTCTGAGGTTTTCTGCAGCTTCTCTGACCTTGGGTCTGACCTTGGGTTCATTTTGCTGGGACGTCCACCCCTGCAGCTATGTTAGTGCAGCTCTGTACTAACACGCATCAGAGTGCTTCAGACCAGCAAACTGGTGAAACATCTGCTTTTATAGGAGGTGCTGATGATTAACCAAGCACATCTGATTAGCAGCACCTGGCTGCTACTTGCCTTTATAATTCCTATGGAGAGAGTAAAGATTTACTTCACTTTCACATGACTGTATGCAGCAGAAAATAAAACTAGGCAGACTGAGCCTGCTTTAACGGTGATGTAATCATACCCAAACACAAAGGAGCAAATTTAAACCAGTGTACGATACTTTTGGTGAAACGCTGCATACATCAGAGCGCACAGCGGCCGTGCGCACAGCACAGTGTTTGATTACTTGTAAAAACATCGCAGCCTGTGCATATTTTTACAGTGACAGTCTTCTGTGTGACTGATGTGCTGACTTTCAGCTTTTATTGGAGGATGTTTACTTCCAGCTTGGGTGTTGAACAGCACAGAACTGTAGCCCTGTCATTATCCTTCTGCGCTGCACTCGAAGCTGAAAGTCAGCACTTCAACCTCCAGTGTGCTGGAGCACAGAGCCAAAGCCACAGAAAACGTGGCAGAGCACTCTGTACTGCTCTGACATGACTTACATTCAGCTGTAGAAGTTTCTTCCTGATATGAGACACTTTAAACGCGCAATATGTGCATGTGAGCAGGCAGAAATGTGAGTTTCACCAGTTTAAGTGTAAAAGTAAAGGGTTGACCTTTACGTGTTGACATTTAATTTAGGCCTTTAATTAACAATATTCTCATTATAGATTAATCTGCCCATTGGCTTCTTGTTTAATCGAGGATTTGCTTTGGTTATCAAATGTCATAAAAAAGTCAGGGTACAGTTTTCTATCACACATCTGAAAGAAAAGTGGAGGCCTGACATTTGAGAAGCTGGAAACATTAAAAAAAGAAAAGAAGTCCAAATTGATTTCTGTCGATTGACTAGTCACTGCAGGTTCACTTTAATTTCAGGTGTAATTTGATCTGTCCTCATGAAAGCACGAGGATAAGGGCATAACAAGCCACCATCCAGCCGCTCATTTTCTTCACTGCCAAAATATAAAAAAAAATCTCCTGTTTCCACCTGTTTACATGTGCTTCCTTCAATATTCACACCTGCATGAGCCAACAACTCCCGACTCGGCATTCTCACACAAGTACCTCGCAGGATTTTTGATCACACTGACTCCAAACTAAATTGGAAGCCGCCTGACCTTTACAAGAGCGAAAAGAAATCAGGCGAACATAATTCTGACTTTACAGCACAAACGTCAGCGCTCTGTTAAGAAACCAACCTAAAGTTTGTGCTTTGAGTTAAATCTGTGCTAACACAGAGAGTGGGAGAGGGACAAAGTGAGGGCACGGTGTGACAGAGTGTGGCTGTGCCTACACAGGAGATCGCTGTGCTGCTGGGAGCATTTCTAGGCGTTTACTGCCCTCTAAAGGACCAGTTTAAAATGACATGCAAAGCTCAAGTATCTCTTAAAGTAATAGGACATGAATGAGAATTAGCAAATACAATTTAAATAGCTCAGTGTGCCTCAAAGGGGAACTCAAAACTAAAAAAGGCAATGCTCTGTCACCATGTAGAAGTCACAGTGAGCTCCAAAAGTGCTCTTTTCACTTAAAGTGGACACCAACAAACCCTTCACTCTACACTCATGCATTGTTTTATTTCTGACATGCAGGAAACGCCACTTTTATGCAACTTGCATCAAACGAGACATGCAATGAACCTGAGAAACTGGAGAGCTTTCAGTCTACTTCCCTGATGTATCAGCGTCTTGCTAAAGGTCATATAGCATTCCTGCAACCAGCATTATTCTGTACATTCAAATACACAAACACAGCATGACGGCAAACACGAAGAAATGGAAAACTTTCAAAGCATGACGGGCAGAACGTGAACAGTTTCAATGAAAAAGCCGAGGCATTTGTTCCCCGCTGAACCTGCTGTCTCAACACGGGAATAAGATCAATGTTAACCCTACACACACACACAGCATTAATCAATGATATCTGCAAAAGTTCTCTGGTGGTTTTAGGAACTTTAATATTAATATTCATTATGAAGATCAACTTTATCTCTTATGACAATGCCATATTAAAAAAAAAAAAAAGGATAAAGAATGAAAGTATCCAAGGAGCGTGGACAGAAAGCAGCTGGTTTTTCAGTTTTCAGTTCTAAAACCAAATGGTGAAGAAGCCCAGGTATTTAAACCTCATCACATAAGCCAAGATGTAAAAGAGGTTTTCGGTTTCATACCACTGCGAAGGATCCTCACTGAACAGAGGGCGTGGCTTATGATGCCTACAGTCAACAATGTAGCTTTTAGTAACCTTCCAAGGAACCTTACGCCCACTCACATCTTGATTCCGGTTACTACAATAAGTCACATGACAGGGTGAGGCAAGGTCTCACAGTAGTTCCACCCAAAACCTCTGATGGTATTGACCCATGCCTTTTTTCCCACCATGGCTCATGTGAGGCTCATGATTAATAGTAGGCCAATGACCCTCTTAAGGGATAACCCCCCACTAGGGTTTAAATATCTGGTTCTAGAACTGAAGAAGCTACTTGGATGAGAGGTGAATGTCTTCAGCAAACTTAAAGGGGTCACTTTCTGTCCAAGCTCCTTACACTACCATGACGTGGATACCTTCTACATGAAAAACAGAAAATGTGTTTTGCTTTACTCAAAGACAACGTGTTTGACCCTGAGGGAAAAGACACCAAAACTGTAGTTCAGAATTTAACTGAGTAAAATGTAATTTAAGGTCCAGTGAATGTGTCCATCTGCACACGTGTAAAAACCATCAAAGATCAAAAGTACAGACAGCAGCTGTAGCAAATAATTTTCATCGTTGTTAAGCTCTTTGTATGTTAGGACATTCAAACATTCAGCAGGACAAGCAAGAGCAGCCCACTGACCGGTCGTACCGCGTGTTTCTGACACCGCCCCCACCCGACAATAAACACTCGACAGGTACACCAGTCGTCCGTGACTGCCTGCGGGCTGCCTTAGCGCTACCACCACTCAAGTATAAAACAGGCATAAAACATGTTTTACACGTCTTTAAAAATAATATGTGAAATATGGACACTTGATAAATTACTCATGCTTTTATAAGATAATTTGATAATTTACGGCTTTAATTCTCCTGGAGAAAAGCAGAATCTGACCGTGAAAATCAAAGAGTGATAAACTGTTTGCTGCTCTGTGGTAGAGGGATGCATCTTCAGCTAACACGACAGCATTCACATTTGATCTGCTTTCACAGTTTGTGAAGTTTTGCTGTTTCCACCACTACATTAATCTCTATAAACACTTATCATCTGGCGCTGAACTGTGAGAACAACAGAAAGCATTACACTGGTACTAGCTTTCTGTTAAATCCACAAATTATTTTAAGATCCACAGACTTATGTGTTCTCAATTTCTCTGCCCTAATGTACTGCTGGACTCTAATGTCTTCAGACCACCTGGTTCTGTCCCATGAGGTCAGTGGAGGTTAATAAGGAAGATCGTGCCGTTGCTCCAAAAATCCAGAAAAACCTTCCTCACGCGATCAAATGTTCAGCTTCCACTGACAGATGGAAATGTCTTCAACTACTCAAACATCTTAACACTTGCTACTTATTTTAACCATTTTTATTTTAATAATTAATCCTTATCATTTCTTTTTAAATCTAAGTGTCTTGAGATTTTTGTGTATATCCTAATGTCTTACTTAAATGTAATAATCTGTATCCAACTTTGCTTATTAGTGTGAATGCTTGTAAAAGCATTCACAGTATTGTTGTTGTAATCTTTATTATTATTATTATTATATCATATTCCGTACGTTTTTGTGCATCTATCTCCTTCAAAACCGTTCAACTTAGAAAAACCATTCAAACACCGTTAGATTCCACTTCTTTTGGACATGACTGCTTCTATTTTTCTCATTTATAACATTTATATTTTTAATTTTATTCAACTTTTTTCAACAAAAATTTCCCATGTATTTTAATGGGGAGACCCTTCAAATCCTCATTCAACTTACTCATTTTCAAACTGTATCTACTTCAACATACGTTGACATAGAGCCACCATTCAAACTTTAAAACGAAGACAAGACATTCAACTATTCAACTTGTATTTATCTTTTCAATATCTGTTATACTTTTTCTTCAGTTCCAGTTTAAGTTTCATGATGTTTTTTCAGCCGTTTCAGAGTTTATAATGGGTGTGTATGGGACGGAATGTTGGGGCTAGAGTGAGACAGCTGAACTGCTAGAGTGAGAGGAGCGAAAAAATTAATCTTAAAATATTTTTTAAAACTGCTGCTGTGTCCGCAGCGTTTGCTCTACAGGTATGATTTTACCCTCAAAACGTAGCCATCGCTGTCCTCTTTCATCCAATGTGTTTACTATTGTACTAGGTGTTATGGTTCTTTCATAAATGTCACCCATGCACAGCCTCCTCCCTCCAACTCCTCCATAGACTCTAATGTTAAAATGGCTCAGAAGGTTCGTTTGAAAACCAGAAGTACAGACTGTCTTTACACTGTCACCACGTCCATATAATAAACTCCACAAGCATGAAAACTGAGAATTAGGTAGACTGGACATTGCTGTCGCTCACGGTGAAAGAATTTTGTCAATAGGACCTGTACTTTTCATTTGGGAGCGATTTGTTTCGACCTGACTTTTCTGTTCATTTTAAGCAGCAAAAGTGAGGTGCATGTCTGTGCGCGTGTGTATGGAGCCAGTGGGTGCAGTCACTATAGCAACCAGGCTCACACCTGCCTGCCTGCCTAACGAGCTCTCTCTCACTGTGCCAAGATTCATCTTAAACACTTCTCTTTCAACTGCTGCTGTGTCCACAGTGTTTGCTCTACAGCCATCATTTTACCCTCAAAACGAAGCCATCGTTCTTCTCTTTCCAACAGCATGTCTTTCAAAGCTCAGAGATGTAAACCTTTAAAAGTGTGTGGATCCAAGTGGAGGGATTACACTTTAGTCATTCAGTGATTCAAAGAATATGAACTTTTAATATTCATTCAGATGTTTTCTGACTCTAAATTTTCTGTTCTCATTTCTTAGGTTTTCCAAATTTTAATTTAAAAACTTTTCAGCTATTTTCCAACTTCTTTTGTGTGAACATCAGCTTTCAAAAGTTCTGCACTTTTGTTTTCAGGTTAAAAACTCTGTATTTTCCAGCTCATTCAACATTTTTATTTTTAACTTAAAATTCAGCAATTAATTGATTTCAGTGCATACATTCAGATTCAAGCATTCACACTGCAGTTTCTTCAGAAAATGCACTTTCTAGTTTTCTATTAATTTTTAAGCTGAAAAAGTCAAACTTTGCGTGTTCTTTGAATTATAGTAGCTTAGTAATGTTTCAAATGGATACTCACGTCACTGTGTTCATAAATGATTAAACGTCTAATAAAAACTCCTCTAGGTTTACAAGAAACCATCAATCACAATTCACCCAGCGTTGCCGCCACAGGCTAAAAGCATCGCAGGCATCACTAAGGGGCTACATTTCACTGGGAATGGGTCACACCCCCGGGAAGCTAAGAGGTTTGCCAGATGAGAATTGGGAGCAAAAATGTTATGCTATTTTTTTTTGCACTCTATGCATCAGAAACTGTTAAACTATGATTCTGAAAGCTTTGAAAGACATTTGCAGACAGATGCATTCAGATAAACAGTGGAGATATTGGAAGGTCGTTTGCTTTCGCTTGCATTAATGCTTGGACGACGTTCTGAGCAGTCGGGATTCTCGATCCGTGTCTTTGCTGGCGTTTCACACGTGTCACGTACTTTCAATGACCATCTTTAGTTGTGCACTAAGTGAGAATGAAAAAAGATCTTACTGGAGCCTGAATTTCAAACAGGACACGTATGAAACAGAGGCACGACCACAGCCGCTGCTGGAACTTTATGAGGTTTGCAATGGGTGTGGTATTTTTCCATATTGCTTTATAACTTATTTACTATCTTATTCTCGCTCGCTATCGCTCATTCTCATACATGTTCTGCTGTTAGACTTGGGGTTGTGCAATAGCTTGCTCAAAGTTCAGTTTGCGCAGGCTAACATGAACAGGAACCTTTACAATCATTATTTTATAAAACTAAAAAAGATCAATTTTAAGGTCATTCAGAAGAAGCTGCTCTGATCCTTCTCTAGCTCTCCACACACACAAAATCATTAAATACACTCACAGACAGATCACTGTCAAAATCCAAAGGGGAAAAAAGGCAACTATGTGTTTTACCACTTAAACAATGTGTCACACTGCAGGAAACCTCAAACAGATAACAGAAAAGCGATCATTCAGCTCTGCGGGCCGTTTGCAGCTGTTGATTCACCGTCTTACCCTTTAGTAACGATTTGTTGTTATCATCAATCACTCGCAGATATTTCCCAAGACTGTCTGTTTCAAATTCACTGCCGACGACGTGGCTGACGTTCTGATTTGTTTTTTCACACCCAGTGGGTCCAATTTCCATAGAAATGTAAGATTTCTGTGGAAATTGGAGAATCTGTAGTGATTTGCTGAGAAAACTCTTCAAATCTACAATCTTCATACACATAAGACTTCAGCATTAATGCTGACAGCCGTGCTGTTTGAACGGCCACGATCATTAGTCATGCTGACAAACTGTATTGTTCGAGTGAATCATGTACAGTGTACCGGTTCACCCTTACAAGAGCCAGTCACACATTTTTTTTCTTCTAAACTATCCATTTAGTTCAACATTTAGTAAGAAAGGTGAAATTCTATGAAAATAATCTTTTTAAATGTTCCCAGTAACATTAAGCACTGCACAGAGTGCATCATAATGAAGCTGCTCCCAGCTCGCTGTTGTTAGACTGTGCAAAAGACCTTTTAAAATAACCCTCATCAATGATAACTCTAACTAACAGAATATGCATTTATCCATCTATACACATATCCCATTTATTCATTTGTATCCATCCCTCCCTCCCTGGAGCCTACCTCAGGTGTCATGGGGCAAGAGGCGGGGCATTTTTTGTTCCTTTCTTTAAAAACAAACAAACTCAAATCTTGGCAATCAGGTGACAAAGAAAGTAAAATGCACGACCGGCCGAAGCACCACAAAGACTGTGGTGCATGACACAGGATGTGGCGTCAAATTCAGTGCACCACACCTGTGACAGGGGTGCAAGGTGTTACCGAGAAGTTCAAGCACTTAAAGATTTCTCTCAGGAGAAGCTTCACATGTATGTGCTGCTTAGACACTGGACAACAGGCGTGACTGCGTTTGGGGGAGGACATCTTTGCCAGCAACAAATATCTCACAAGATATGTGTCAACACAAGGCCACTAATTTTGCTGTTACTAACATTACATAAAAGGTTGATTTCTTACTACAATGATTAACTTTTAAAAACACAATTTAAAAAAAACTGCTAAAACTTGGATATTATCCTCAGGTGAGACTTGGCTAGTGGGAGGTGAAATGAGCAGATGGTGCAGGTTTTCTTTCACAACTCACCGATAAGGTTTGTCAGAGTTATGAATGCGCCGGTGGTTCCTCACCCCGACGTACGTAGAGCTGGTGTAGTTGCACACGTCGCACTTGTACATCTTCTGTGGACTACCTTCTGTAAGAGAAGGCAACGTAAACAGACTTTTACGACTTGTTGAGAACAACACCGAGGCATCAGCTAAATATCGTAACAATGGCGCCATAAAAACATAAAACACGTCTTACCTTCATCGGTTACCCGCTCCGTTTCCTCCATTGTGGCCGCCGTCTCAGTGACTGGTGTGAGCATTTCCACGTCACTGCTGAAGCTGTGGTGCTCTCTTTCATGGTTTCTTAACTGGCTCTAAAAATGAAAAGAAACAGGCATACTGTGAGATTTCTAAATAAAGTAATTATGATACACTGAATGGATTAAAAACAGCTGGCAGATTTCCCCAATGATGCACTTTGTGGTCTTTATTAGGCATTTTACCTCACACCTCAGGCACAGATATGAGAACAGGGGGCCTGCTTTCACACCTCCCAATTAGAAACTCTTAGCATAACTCCCATATCTGCTGGATAATATGATGAACTTAATAATCTCTGCTGCAGAGAGCCAGCAGAGCCCGATGATAGCAGCGGAATCAATACCTTTATCCTTCGCCTACATCCGACTGCTGCAAACTTTCCTTGCAGCTCTAAAACGTGCACTTCTAAATACCAAGGTACAGGTGATTTCTCAGCTAATTTATCGACTCAAGCTTTAATCTATTATTACCGTTTGATGACCGACAAGAAGAGATGCTGACAAGAGAGAGGACTCAGTAAATGTTCCAGTGTTGGGTGAAGATAAAACCAGAGGCATTATAAGCAGGAGGAACACTCAACAAGTCTTGAATAAAGCAGACAGCTGACCCAGCTCTGCCAGCACTGAACCAATCAACAGTCAAACTTAGAAACATGTCAGCTAAATATGAGCAGCCTGACACTATTCTAGCTAACTATTGGATGTTCAGTCCCCTCAGTTCCTCCTGTGTATTTCAGGATGCTTTTAAGCTGCAGTTGTTGTTGTTTTTTAAATAACGACAATATTAATCTCAATATAAGTAATAAAAATCCCAGCCTCAACATAAGGACTTGAAAGTTCATAAGTTAGTTCTGGAGGGAGATTAATGAAACAAGTGGAACAGACATGAGGGATTGTACAAAGAATGGGAAAAACTAGAAGGACAAATGTGTTTGTCCCAGCAAAAAAAACTGACCAAGACAAAGAGCCGGGACCCAGGAGGGAAGAAGTACCAGCCTCTTATTTGTTTCTACCAGCTGACACCACATATAAAACACAGGGACACGACCACAAGGTAATAAACACGCGATGCACCAGCACAAGCATAAATGCTGGCAACGATGGCGGCCACTTGTGAAGGTTACGTCGTACGCGCTATAAAGATTATCTGAGTCAAAATCAGGCCTTACCTCCAGAAGACTCGATAAACTACACCCAGTATACACACAGCTGTTTGTGTTGGTGGCAACTTCAAAATATCAAGGTTGGAGGCTGACGTGACAAGCAAACCATCGCTAAATGCTGGCGATGATTATCACAGCGCCATGATACAGCTATTGTGTGATAGTCAATACTAGACAATTATTCTATGTTAAAATTATGATTATCTGTGTAACTGTGTTCCCCTGCTGTCCATAATTTCCCTTTAAGGAGTCATAAAATAGTAACTCTGACAAAACATAACAGTAAAATCATTTAGTCTCTGAATACAAAAATATATGTATTGTATTCATACCTGAATACGTCTTTATAACAGCCTCACTACGAGAACAAAAGCAAAAGACAAAAACTCCAATATACAGTCTTTGTGTTCTGCAAAGATATTTAAAAAATGTATTTAATTAAAAAACAACATGCTGTTATAAACTGTCACCTCTGCACGAAGTGACCACAATCACACATGCATGCTTTCAGTTAGTCACATGGAGAAGATCGCCCACCACGCCAAGTATGTGTGTGACACATTCAACTGTAGCGCTGAGCAATTCATCAGGATTAATAAGCCATTATTGTGCTTCATTTGTTCAACACTGATGCTCTTGATACCCCTTTCACACCCTGTTCTTTGGGATATTTTTCATTCATTCCTTTTGAAAAAAGTCAGATAAATTCACTCCTACTACAACAATGTCTTCTGTAACTGAGGAGTCCTGGTCATTTACATTCTTCCACAAATCCTCATCAGAAAATCCTCACATGTGCGATGTTGGAAAGAAAGATTAGATTAAAAAATGTTTCAAATGAAAGGACCGCACTCACCTTGTAGTGGAAGGCATCTGGACACTGCTTGCACTGGTACATCCGGCTCTTGCAGTGGTGGATCATGTGGTTTTCCAGGTCTTTACTGTCTAAGGCGATGTGCTCACAGATGGGACACTGATACGGCTCCCTCTGCCTGTGCACCCGCAGGTGCTGTTTAATGTAGCCCTTATTGCCACTGCTGTAGCGACACAGGCGGCAGCGATACGGCCTCTCGCTGCCGGGGATGTAATCCACCAGACTGCTGTCAGGAGAGCCGACCAACCCGTCCATCCCCGGGACACTGGAGCACACGTAGCTGCCCGCTCCGTTCGCCGCGACCACTCCAGCTCCATTTTGGAACTGTGCGTTATCTTGAAGCTCTTTCAAGATGTCTTCGTCCGAGGCGTTCTGGTCTGAGCGCTCCCTCAGTCTTTCGATGACTGTGAGCAGGGAAAGGCTGATCCCGCCATTAGCTGCAGGCCCGTCGTCGTCTGCTTTGCCCAGGCCCAGAGATCCTAGAGCCTCCTCTCTGCCCTCATTACAGTTCAGCATAGCTGCTGCCGTTCCCACGTCAGACGCCTTCTGTCCGGCTGCAGCCACCTCTGTAGGTTTCTGGCCTGCTTGCGGGCTCTGCGCCTGTGTCGGAACAGTCTTCAGAGCTACCTTGGCGCTAGAGTTGGGCAGCTCGGGCGTCCTCATAGGCATAGCCACGAGGGCCTCGGCAGCCAGCGAGTGCAGGCGGAGAGACTCCGAGTGCGTCCTCTTGCGACCAGCTGGGGGGACGTTTTCATCCCGTGGAAGGTCGTTACTTTTAGCGATGGAGGATTTGATATCGGCTCCTAAATGCTGGCTTTCGTTAGTGTTTCCCGGACTGTAGCAGAGGACCACCTCATCTTTCACACCTTCCACATGGTCCTGCTCTTCTGCTTTTTTCTCCAGTAAGCTCTTATCCCCGTCCACATCTGGGCTGAGCAGAAGTGGGTTAGAGGCCATGACTGAGTCCTCAGCTGAAGGAAGGCGTTCTACGATCACATTGATATGGCCGGCGCTGTTGGGGCTTCTGTTGATGATCTTCTGAGCCGATGACAGCAAGCTGTCGGTCACAGAGGTGCTTTCATGATGACCGCCTATCTCCACCTCCGTCTCTGCCTCAGTGGTCACCTGCACCTCCACCACGGGCTCCTCAGACGTCAGGTCTTTGATGGGGTACTCGTCCTCTTCCTCTGCTGTTTTTGGACTTTCACTGAGATGAGAGCCTTGAAGATTCAGCTCTTCCTGTTTGTCCTCGACAGCCACGGGCATGCAGAGCTGCAGCTTGAAGCCAGTGGGGAGCTTTTGCAGGCTTTTATCTTGAAGAACAACTATTTCCTCTCTGGCAGACGCATTGTCAGGAGCCGCTTGCACCTCTCTCTTTGCAGAACCTCCATCTTCATCCTCAAAGATGGGATAGGAGCAGTCGACGAGGCCGGCGTGCTTCCAGGCGTGGGTTTTGAGCATTCGCTGCTGACTGCAAACGTAGCTGCAGATCAGGCAGCGGTACAGGCCATACTCCTCATAACTGTACCACTTCTTCTTCTGTGGTAACTCCTTAGCACTGCTCACTGAGCTTATCTTCACTTCGGTTCCTGCACTGCAGTTGTCACCTGTTCGATCCACATCCTGCTTTTTTAAAACCTCTTCCTTCGCCTCACTCACCGGGTACTTCCTCTTCTGGTTGTCTCCGTTGTCAAAGTGCATCCTGACGTGCGCCTCCAGCTGCTCGTGGTCTCTGGAGGTAAAGTGACACTCGGAGCACATGAGGATGAGGTCACTGTGCTGCTCGTTGTGCTGCTTCAGGTGTTCTTTCAGCAGGGGCAGTGTTTGGGAAAGATAAGGGCACAGGCTGCACTGATAGCACGTCACCGTCCGCTTGTGGTTGCTGCTGTTGGGGTTGGCAGCTACCTCTGCCACCGTGGTGGTCACATTGTTGTTATCATCACCTGACACAGGTGAGGAAAGACTGCTGTCAGCTGTGCTGCGCTCTAAACCCACCTCCTCCTTAAAGTTCCTTTTAATTTTCTTACATATAGAGCCGCCCCTCTGCTCAGCTCCCCTTTCCCCCACTTGGAGCGCTCTTTTCTGTCCCCCTGATGTGCAGCGACGCTGGGGCCGCTTCTCCACAATCTTGCTGAGCTTCTTTATGACCTGGATGAGAGAATCATCTGCTGGTTTCTGCTGAAAACCCTGGGAGGATTGTTTCTCTTTGGTTTGCCGTGTGTGGGAGCCCAGTGCCGACGACGTGGAGCAGGAAGACGAGGCAGCGGATGAGTGTGTGATGACATTAGTGATCTCCTCCATGACCTGGAAGACAGCAGAGAACAAAGAGTGAGGAATCTGATTGGTGTTACACGGTAAACTTTTTAAGTAGATGACCTAATTTATAATATAAATGAATTTTTTAGAAGTTAGAGAAAAGAAGTATGGCCATAAATGTTAGACATAAAAGATGGAAATAGCTTCCACATCTGAAAAGTGAAACCAACGTGAAAGAACATCCAAAGTGCATTATTTTTAGTGGTAGACAGAGTTAGCAGGACCGCTACTATTCAAGGCCGCTGGTGTTTATTAGACATAGGAATCCCCAGATATGAAACTGCTGTATTTGAACTGGGGAAAAAGACAGTGCTGGTCAAGAGTCCACATCCACCATCTGCCCTCAGTGCAGTTTTTCACTTTCTCACTCTGCAATGCAGTGTTTCTCTAACTGTGGGGCACAGACTCAGTGCAGGTCAATGCAAGATAGGAACATTTAAAGAACCACTGTTTAAAGACTCTTCTTGGCTTTGCTTCAAGCTCCATCTCTGACCTCCTGCTACCCTATAAGACCCTCGGGCAGAGGTCTTTTGTCTGTGTCGTGCCGAAAAGAGTGCAGAGTGTTTGAAGTTGAGGTCTGGAGGATGTGGAACAGCCTGCCCGGGGAAATTCAGATCTTCATGTCGTGTCTTAAAACAGACTTTTACAAGAAGGCTTTTCCTTTTTTTCCCCCTTTCTTTGTAATTTCCTTTGCATTTCTCACAACAGTTATTTTTGGTTTATTCTGATACTCATGTAAAGCACTTTGTAACATGAAATTTGAAAAGTTGTACATGAATACAGTTATCATGTAACACAGTTAACACCCATTAAAACACTGAGTCATGCATTCAGTTTAAGATATCTAAGACAAGAAGACGTGATCACTGGGGCAAAAAACCCACCAAAGACAACCAGCATCTGTCATGTTTGTGGAAACTTTCTTTCCACACGATTATCTTATTTTATTTTATTGCACTTTCATGAAGCCTTTTTTGTCCTTTTCCTTTGTTTCATCGTTGCAAAGTTTTTCTGTAACGAACAGAAACTCGCTCATTCAAATTTTTACTAACAGGCCACAGCTGAACGTACACCAGGCAGTCACGACGGCTGACTGGTTCGATTTTACTCGACTTGCAGCTGTTGCAAAGCGAGTTTCACTTTCCTCTTCTGGACAAAGTCCCAAAGTGCAGAAAAACAGCTTCATTCCAGCACCAATCACTCAGAGGATCAAATCGTAGCTTTACTATCTCAATATTTTTTCCTTCATTATGTTTTGCAATGCTTACCCGTTCTCAGCGTTTCCTCTGCAGAGTGCGCATATGATGAAGGATGACTTCTGCAGACCAAATCTACCTACAAGTACAAATACAGTAACCTGAAGCTGTGTGTTTGGAAAGAAGAAACAGGTTTGCGGTGCTGCGTGTCTTTGATGGCAGAGTTTGCAAAGAGTAAACAGTTAAAATGATCTCAAGCTACTGAAGATGATGTCATTCTTCTTTTCTGTCTTAATAATGTTCAGGAGCTTGATGAACATTATGTAGCGAGGTGTTGGTGCGCTCAAACGTCCTGGACTACAGGGCGACCATATCTGACTTCAGGACTTTTTAGGTGGATGATGATGAAAATCTGACACACAACTACAAAACAATGTTTCTGTGGCCTGAATGTTGAACTGCTCGCTGTTGTAAAGCTCTCCCTCATCGCTTGTGCTGTATGAAATCAGTTTGAATCAACACACTGTCTGGATTCCTCCATCAGCTGACTGTGGCTGTGGTGAATGGCTGTGGATAATTAATGGACTGTGACCACACTCTGCGACGCTTACTGGCTTCACTGCCAAGAAGACAGACACAGAAAATCTGTATCAAACCGGCTCATATCACAATATCTGGGGGACTTTTGCATTTACTGGAAAGGACAAACTGCAGAGAGCAGCTGATCAACACCCAAGACACTCAGAGTGTCAATCCTCATTTTTATACTGTACATACAGTAACTAGTTATCCAGCCGTTAATTCATAATTTACTCCAACATCTTCACACTCTGCGCCATAAACATGCTGTGTTGTTGTCAGTACTGTCTGTTGTCCATCTACACTCTCACTTCCTCATATGTGTACACATACTTAGTCAATAAAGCTGATTCTGATCACACATTTCAGGCTTAAGCTCCATATTGAATCACATCTACATTTTTATTGAATCGCTTTTTTTAACATTACATGTATGTATGTACATATATGCACATGTGTGTGTAGATGTGTGTTTGTTACTATGTGATTATTATTGCCTGTTACCTGTGGTAACGCAATTTATAATTAATATATTTTGTACTCAGTTATGAAGGTTCTATTTGTTGTTTGCGAGCTGCCGTTGAGATGCCCGGGGCTGTTGATGTGTTGTTTGGTTTGCAATGATGGGCGTAGCTGTGGGAAGCTATTGTTTTTTGTTGATGAGTGAGTATAGGGGTGGGATTTAATAAGTTTTCTTCGTCCCACTCCTTTCAGGTAAATTTTGTTTTTTGTTTTTGTGCACTTTATGTTTAATATATGTATTTTGTTGTGCCTGAAATGAACAAATAAAAAAAAACAACAAAAAAAAAAAACATTCAATTTAACTGACCTCCCTCTTTAATATCAATACTTTTGTATAGTAAATACTTTATTGAACAAAAGTATATTTTTGTGTTTTTGGATCCTACATATCCTGTTGATTCTTCACATAAACGTGAATTTTATCCTTTTTAGAAGGATTAAGTTGTATAATGTATTCCTAGCTAGCTATAAATTGGATGATCTTGTAATTTAAAAAAAAGGTGTTAACTATTAAAAAACCTCTTGTATGGCACACTTTGAGAATCACTTCCACACAGACTGCAAAACCATTTCGATCTGTCTCTGTCTTTTAAAACAAATCTGTACTAATGACATTTATCACTCGAGTATTTACCAAGAAGTTAGTGACAGGAAATCAGTCAATCGACTAATGGGATAAGTGTGACAGCTTAACTCCTTCCTGATAAGTCCTGTCCCTGCACAGTCAATACAGACCTTGTGCACCATGTGCATTTGTTTACATGGGAAGCTGAAGAGGAAACGGGCACATCTCCTGTGGCTGAATTCTTTCCATCTCCACGTGTCATAACATTGCCCTCCTTCTCACTTTTTGACCACAAACTTCCTCTTTCTCCTACTTCTGCTTCTGTGTGAAAACATCAAAACATGTGGAATAGACATTTGGGGAAGGAAAACCACGACGGGATGTCGTAGTGTATTCATCCAACCAGCTGAATTTTGAATTCTGTGATGAGGAGAGATTCAAAATGAGCTGAATCCGAGCTACAGTCAGTCTGTACTCCATTTTTATGCGCCTGCGATCAGTCAGCTTCTCTCTGGACTCCATCATGTGCTTTAACCCGTCTCAGATGAGCACCTGTTATGTCAGGATCTAAAAATATGCCATCCACTTTCACTCCCCTGTAGGATGAAGTTGCACACAGCCTCTCACTGTGAGATCTCACACAAAAGCAGCCTTTTACCCGCTGATGTGAGCCAACACACTGCTGCTGCCTTCACGCTACAAAAACATTTTCACGTTTTTAAAAGATGGGAAAAGTCAAAAGGAGCCTGGCACACGCTGTTAGCTCCGCTGTTAGCCTCACAGCCTGCTAGTCAAACACACACACGAGTCTCACACACTGCTAGCAGAGAGACACATGAATGTACAAGGACGCGTCCGTGCTGCTTGTGGTTAATGGGTAACGGAGGAGCGCGAAGGTGTGTGGAAATAAAAATATACTCACGGAGACGTTTGGCGCTCTTTGTCCTCAGCACATAAAACCGCTTTCTTTTATTCGTTAGCCATAAAAAGTGGCCCCTCTCTCTCTCTCCCACATTGCAAAATGGCGAGGATGGAATAACAGTCACGTGACTCGGAGTCTGAGTCAGGTGACCGACGCCGACCGATGATTGACAGGCTGTCTTGCTGTTGCCTTCAAGTGCCCCTCGTAAAAAGCAGCGCTTTTAACTTTTCTTGCAACCTAACCAACCAGTGCAGTAATTTCCACAATAAAGAGCATATTTTTAAGTTCTTAAATTAAGACGATAACCAGAGGCGTTGCTTAGGCCCAGGACAGTGGGGGGCCCCAAAGAGCTGACAAACTTTACTCAATCTACTCAATCTAGCTGCCAGGGGTGTGCATAAAATAAATGCTGCCTGTCTGAACTGTGGAAAACTAGCATCACATTATTTATTTTATTTACTGTGATATTTAATATTAAAGCCACATTTTTGTTTTAATTGATGTCAGATTATGGTAATAAACATAAGGCCCTTGGGGCCAGAACCGTCGGCAAAGCCTCAAATCCGGCCCTCTGCATAGGTTTGGAAAAGAAGAAAACTCTTCTTTCTTACCCAGCAGATTAACTCAACATCAGCCACTTAATTGAAGCGTTGTTCTTAAGTCCAAACAGCTCTGAATTGAGCACAACCTCCTCACTTCCTCTGTCAATCTGGTTGGGTCTAAGTTTAGATTAATCTGCCACATTTTTAACAACTGTCACCTATTTGGTACACCGGCACCAAATTACATATATGTAACTTCACTGGAAAGGTAAGATCTGAAAGCCTAAAAGTGTGCTCTTTTATGCCTTTCCTTACTTTGCGTCATACATATTGTAACCATGGAGGATGCTTAAATAAAACATTTCCAAAGTTTGTGATAGCTTAAGAGTTTCTACTCAAGGCCGTGTGTGGAGAGGGGTTAAATTTTGGTCATCTCAGGCACGCAGCTCTTGCTATGAACACAGAGGCTCCACACTCCTGTTATCCAAGCCTTCATCTTGGCAGAGGCAGCCAATCAGAAGAAAGTTAGTTCAAAGGGAGAGGGGGCACAGAGCTGCTTGTTTCAGACAGAGCATGAAGTGAGGGGGTGCACCCAGACCCAGTGTAACTGAACTCTGAATTATGCAAATCAACTCTGAGCAGAATATGCAGAAAATATGAACATGCACCTGGCAGTTTGTGCCTCTCACGCAAAACGTTCACCCACTCGTCGATGGAAGAGATGGTGAGAGGGCGTAACAGCCACTCTCCAAACCAACAGGAACAACCTGGTGCATTTATGACTTATTGTTAGGTAGTTATAATACACAGTCATACATGGGCAATGCTTCTACTAGTTATAGTCTGAGAGACACAGAATGATGACTGTTTAATCATTGCAGATATTGTCCTTAACCTTGTATTGTACATGTACATGTATGTATTAAAATTGTGCTTATCAAAATGCACCTCGTTCAACTCACAGTTGTCTTTTCCTCCTTCTTTTTCTTATGGTTAAGTTTTACAACAACACCAAGACATTCCATAATAATGGTGCAGTTTATCTGTATGTTGCTTTTCACATGCAGTGGTAGAGAGTGCTTTCCACAAAAGGCCTGGTAGAAGAATTCAGCACAGTAAAATTAAATGCAAATCACAGCATACAGGAAACAAATCAGGCAACTTCATTTCAATATAGCCAGATTTGCAATGTGTTTTTACGTTCATGATTTTGCTTTGACAAATGTTTTTACTGGCTAAACATAGTTTTTAAATCTGTGTTTACTGCGTTTGGTGAGTGAGAAACCCATAGGCTATAAATTCTGCACACCAAAGGGCTAACTCTGATTCCTGCTTCTGGCAAAACTCTGATTTACAATTATTTACATTAATGCCGGCAAAACACGGCTCCAAATATTATGCATTTAACGACACACCACTGTTAGTATCTTTTTATATTTTTCTTACAGTAGCTCAAAAGTGATTTATTCTTTCAGTTTAAAAAAACTTGTTTGTTTGTTTTTTAGCTGAAACAACAAAGTGAAATGTGATTTTTTTTTAATTAATTAATTAATTTTTTTAGGATTCTTCATGCTGCTGCTGTTGTTTAGCTGTAGAACAAATTTAGAATAATCCGATGTCTTCCTGACTGCAGTGGTGTGATGGATAAGAGTTTTCTAAGAATGGAGACCCCTAATTCTGCCCAAATCACCAAAATACAGTCACAGAAGTGCAGCCTGAACTGTGCAGGAAGCTCCATTCTGCCTCGCTGCTGCTTGCAGATGGTTATCGTTGTGTCTCTCAGTCCTTTAATGTAAAAATGCCAGATATTAGGACAGATATTTTTGATTCTGTTATTTGTCTGTGCTGTTGCACACAGACTCCAGAGCTCACTGGTTTCTGGGCGGATAACAGCTCTGGGCCTAGAAGTCATCTCGAGGAGTCTCGTTGTCTGCTGCAACCTTCATCGTTTCTTTGTTATTCTTCAGGAGAACTCTGACAGAACATCTGGAAACATCTGTCTGCAGTAGAAGTCTACCCATAAGATGTTGCTGAGTTTTGTTCTGTGCTGGGAACAAAACTGCAGAAGAATACCACTCAAAGCACTTTTGACAACAACACAATGTACTGTGTTACTTCTTGCCATTGCTATGACTACTGCTATTTCTGTAAATATCATCTGCAATTTTTAACTGAAGCTTTCATTACCCAGGGGCAGCGTTTTACCAGTGCCGAAATAGTTTCCAAAGTGCACTGCTGTTGTTTTGATATTTTTTTAGCCCTTTCCCATATTTCCTCAGGAAGCTGTGCCATTTACTTGGTTGTAAATAAAAATGTGATTTTAATGACTTGCCTTAAAGGCTGATTCATCTTGTGGTACAAATTACAGAATGACATGACCCCAGCTCAACTTCACTGGAAGTTTCTTCAGCACAAAACACAGATGGGTAGTCACAAATGGTTAATAACATCCCTTTTCTTTGAAGGTAACAATGTGATTATGATATGTTTGACTCTTTAGCATATTGACTGCAAACATTTGTGGTAATTTCTCTGCAAAAACCAAGAATCAGGGCTATAACCTGTTCCAGTACCAATGGAAATAATCCAAAAATCGAAGAGGTATAATGTTTAGTCGGTAACAATTGTATTAATTTTTATATCTTACCCAAAAAATAGGGTTGCACACTAGAAACCTTCATATAGAAAAAATATAACATGGTAATTGTATGCTAATTAAATGGTTATTACTTCTGCAACACACTGTCTGTGTAGTTCTCAGTAATCCAGGTCGTGGTAGCCTTGAGATGTTAAAAAAGAGGTTAGCTGGACTTCTCTAGGTTCTGGTCAACACTGAAGCTGACACACCGTTTAAGGAGGGAGGAACCGTTTTTGAAAGTGTTTGAAGTAAATTCCCAACTGGGCCTTCATCAAATCAGTGAGGATTCTCAGGAAACAAGGTCAGACACCAACCAAGGAGAAACCGAATGACAAACAGAACAACACTGTCAAAAAAAGTTTTTCAGAGAAAGTTGAATTTTGTTGAATCCCAGAGGACTTCCGACCAAGCCTCAGTGTGTGCTCTACAGTGCAGCAAAGAGTCCTCGGATCTCTACACAGGAAAAACAAAAGGCACAAAATAGAAGAAAAACTTCAACAGGAAAAGACTCAGCTGTACATCTGCATCAGAAGGTCAAAGGTCACTCTTTTAAGGATGCCAGTGTTTACATTTTGGACCGAGAAGACAGATGGTTTGAAAGATGAGTAAAGGAGGCCATCTATACCTAATGTGAACGATCACCATTGAACAGAGCGGGTGACTTAAGACACCAGCTATCAGCCAGTCCGGCAATCCGTTCCCAGGAACTTCGCCCCCCACTCACACCTTAGCTCAGGTGAACTCAACAGGTCACGGGGTGAGGTCAGGTGTCAGAGGTTTCACCTTTAATCCAAGTGATAGTAATGACCCACGTCCTTTTTCACACCTAAACTCATGTGATGACCCACACATCTAATCTAATTTAATTAATCTGATCTGATCTAATCTGATCTAATCTAATCTAATCTAATCTGATCTAATCTAATCTAATCTAATCTAATCTAATCTAATCTAATCTGATCTAATCTAATCTAATCTAATCTAATCTAATCTAATATATCTAACAATATTTTTGGATATGAAGGTAATTCTTTAAATTCCTTTGATAGGTTTAGCTCGTAAGGTTTGTCACCATTTTAAAACAAAGGAACTTACAGTAAAGCATGTTTTTGTGTATTTTAACATATATTACTACTGTTTTTAATATCTTACTACACTGGTCACTTCATTATGTTTCTTTACATTATTGGAGGACCTGAACTCATTTTTATTCCAACCACAGAGTGAGACATTTCAGTCTCACAGACATCTTCATGTCACTGAGTTTACGGTCGGAGCAGCATACCAATGAATTACCAACCTGTGAGAATTAAAAACAGACACTGTAAAGATGCTGATCTGTGTATTTGGTACTCATGTGTTAGATTTGGATTCAATGCTGCATTTCTTCTAATGACAGTGCAGAAGCCAAACCTGCTGGGTTTTCAGAATTTGACAAAAATGTAATAGTTTTTTTTAATGACAGAAGAAATGATTCATCAGTAGACGAGTGTGACAAATACCCACCAGAGAAGGACATTTCTAAATCCACTGAGTGAAAAAAGACTGATGTGAAGAAGGTGGGAACCAGCGTATGGTGATGGAAATATCTGCTGTCAGTCTGTCAGTTCCTCTGTGGGCTGTGGAGATGAACAGGTCACCGCTGTGAGTCGCATCATATTCAGAGACCAATGACGCTCAGATGAAGCTGTTCAACAAAGTGTTATTGATCTGCCGAGGGGTCAAAGATTCAAGGACAGGTGAAACATCTGATCGTGTGTGCTATCCACACAGACTGTATATAAATAATGGGCACATCCTCCAAGTGAAAAGTGAAGCTGCTGCAAAACCTGCATTCTTTCTAATGTGCAGCAGGGGGCGACTCCATGTACATCCATTTTCAGATGTACATGCCTAAAATTAGTTTTATCCAATACGTCTGATGATGCTGTATATTTCTGGATTAGAAAGAGGGAGCATATTCCCCCTTGTACTGGCTCCATTGTTCACTGGCTCCCTGTTAAATCCAGAGTCAAATTTTAAATCCTTCCCATCACATAATCAGGCCTCATCTTATCTTAAAGACCTCATCATACTGAATCACCCTATTAGAGCTCTTCGCTCTCAGACTGCGGGCTTACTTGTGGTTCCTAGAGTATTTGAAAGGAGAATGGGAGGCAGAGCCTTCAGCTTTTAGACCTCTCTTCTGTGGAACCAGCTCCCAGTTTGGGAGACAAACACTATCTCTACTTTTAAGATTAGTCTTTAAACTTTTCCTTTTGATAAAGCATATAGTTAGGGCTGGATCAGGTGACCCTGAATCCTCCCTTAGTTTTGCTGCAATAGTTCTAAGCTACTGTACCCATGATGCATTGAGTATTTCTTCTTCACTCATCTTTTTCAGTCACTATGTATACACCACTCTGCATTTAATAATTAGTTATAATAATTAGTTGTCTTTCTTTCACAGAGTTTATAACTCTGAGAATAACCAAAACTTACACAATGAACTTCATGTTTTATTCAGTTTGATCTGAAACAATAAAACCACCAGGAAAGTGTTTAGCCAGGAGCTGTTCTCCCATAGACTGATACTGGAAGTCTTTTTACAACCCTGGTATCAGCCTCTGATGGCCTTTAAAACAAACACAGGTTTAAGACACTTCCATGTGGCCTTCACAGTTAGGAGCTGGAAAATACACCTATCTTTTATACTTTAAATGACTACAACCCATGACTCAGCCCCACTGCTGAACTGTTCCTTCTTCACCAGTGGTTTACTGGATCCAGTGACACATAGATGTCCTTCTCAGGAACCGGGCCTAAGAAACTTACGTCACCCTACACAACCAAAGGTGAACACATTCAGGGCTATGCACATACTCACAGAGCTGGGATTACCTCCGCTAACAGCTACTGTTTTGAGGAGGAGGTTCTCTACAGCAGGGGTCTCAGACTTAAACGAGCAGTAGGCCACGGCCACTTTCGTCTTAAAGTAGTACAAAAAAACCAAACAAATGAGAAAACACCCACAAATATTTCAGAAAATGTAGTGTTTTTGTTTAAATTTCAAATATTGTATAACCTGACAAAACTGCAAACGTGAACGCAATTTTTTTTCTCATCCTTAACTGAAGCGTTTCATTGAACTACCAGACACATTTCTGCTGTAATTTTGTTTGTATTTAACAAAATAAAAATGCAGACATAACTGTACACAGGTACAGAGGGGTGACGTGGGCTACAAGTGGCCCCCGGGTCACAAGTTTGAGAGCCATGCTCTACAGTCATTCTTCCTGGATGGGCATGTTTTACCAGTGCATCTGCCCATTTACGTTTTAGCAATCTTAAAAGCTTTATCAGAAATTAAGCATTGCTCACTGACCAACTGTTCAACCAAAGGTAACATAAACAAGCTTATTATATATACGTTCCTCATAGCATTCTTCTATATATCAGTCATGTTTGCATAAGCAAACGATAAGAGACCAAAAAGAGACCAAAAAATATGTTATCCAAATGTAAACAATGATCTCAGCGCTGTAATAAATGTCTGGTTCTTCCACTGCCACAAATACAAAGTACAGAACCAAATGTGGATTATACTTGTAATAAAATGGCGCTCCAATGAATTTATTTCCTTCTGTGTGTCGGAGAAAAAAAGATTGTGCATCTTTAAGACTTTACTTTGTTTCTGGGTTTTAAATCAAACAATATCTGTTGTTTACTGAAATAACATTTAGACTGCGGGACTCGTTAATAGTAATTCTTTATTTTTACAAGTGGTGTTACTCTCTTTACTTAAGTACAGTACAATGTGGTATTATTACTTAGTAAAGGTTCAAAATATTTCTTCCACCACTGTGCTTTTATGGTATTTCTTGACAGTAAGAAAATACGGAGTATTTCCATCCTTTAACGTTTGTCCATAAATGTGAAATTCTGTGATAAATATTTGTTAGAACATAAAAATGACAATAAAAACAAGAAAAAGTGCTGTTTAATATAAAAACATTCACAATGTGAACTCATCTCAGTTAAAAAGAAAATCCACACAGATTGAAAATAGATAGACATTCTGCTGAAAGCATCAGAGCAAAAAAGCTTTCTTTGGTTTTCTTTCATCGTATGTAAAGTCACAAAGTCTCATGTTGCCAAGACAACCACTGACCTGTGAGGGTAGGGCATGGGGGTGGCGATGGGATATATCCCACCATCAGTAATAACAGATATCCAAAGATTCACCAGTCACAAGTTCAATAACAGGCACAGCTGTACAGAAAAGTCTGAGCAGTTTGTTTCTCGTTTTTCTGTAATTAAGCAAAAACGGTGCGCCGCTCGTGGAGGATCTGAAAATGAATTAACGAACTTCCTGAAACAATATAAAGCAACATTTCTGCCTAAAAGGTGGCTGACAAGTGTCAAGTTTTGCTTTAGCTGTATGCTTAATATATAGGTGGACATTAACCAAACCTTAAGCCTAACTCTATCACCTGGTGGATGTTAAAAGGCTTATTTTCAATCTTTGTTTTGTTCCTTTTAAGCACTAAATCTACTTGGTTGCGGCAATGAAAAACATATTTCAAAGAGAGTGCTAGAAAAATTTCCGTTTTCTAATTTCTATTTTCGCCCATCTTAAGGTAACGGCACGTGTCCTTTCATTTTCTGGGGGACGAAATTTCCACTTAAAAATAATGAAGATCACGAAAAAGAATCAACAGCACATCTGCTCAACAGAAAAGACGACGGAAACCCCCATCAGGGGGCAGGAGTGAAGGCTCATAAATCACTATTCAGCACTAAACATCATCCTTGTGGAAAACCTGACCCACCACCTGATTACATCTGTCAGCATCTAATGCCTGCAGAGCAACATCTGGATAAGACGGAGCGGTTGTGGCAGGGGGAGCGGACTGAGTGGTGGGTATGAGTAACAGTGCATTAACATTTAAAGTCATGCTCATTTGCCCAGAAGGGGGCTTAAATTTGATAAACATCCACTTTATCTCAACATCTACCGCTCTAATGATCATTAACTGATATCTTTAATAGCATTTTTGTGACTTCACAAACTTTCTGTAGCACCACCCTCAGTACAAACTTTATGTGGCAGCCAATCATCTATAAATCATCAGAATGTTTGTTCACATTATTGATGTAATGAGCTCTGCGGCCTATAGAGGGCACTAACAGCACGTTACATGGTTAAAACTGGAACTCTTCACCACATGCGTCGGTGTGTTTCCAGAGGCTTTCTAGTAGGAGGAAGCAGGTCTGGCAGGCATCAGCTTATCCTGGTTTACAGGGACGTCGGTTCTCACAGTGCTGCTCTGAGGTCAGACCATGTGACTACATCAGATCAGCTGACTGGGTTTATAGTAAATCCACTCTGGCATCCACATAAGAGGCGACGTAAAGCCTCCTCTGAAGAAAAAGTTTTCTGTGCAGTCTGTGTGATCTGTTAAAAACACGTTATACTGATGCTGAAATCAACCAAGAAGCTTCATCGAAAACACTCTGCCATCAGTTCTCGATCACTCCCAAATTAGGAAGTGACATCATACTTTATGGACCCGTCTCCTGTGGGTTTGTCATGAATCTTAAACAGCGCTGTTCAGGTCCTCAGGCCTTTTTGTTCACCATAAATCGATATAAATGCTCACTTGTCTTCATACAGCAGCATGCCGTTGAAGATGGTGAGCGGCTCCACAGAGTGAGCCAGTTTGCCCATCACCAGGTCGATGCACACCGTGTCCTGAGTCTGCAGAGGCAGAATGATGCTAAAGACGGCCAGAGAGCCTGGGTTGACTTTAGCCTCAGCCACGGGGTTGTTCTCCAGGCCCTCAGGCTGATAGCCTCCAGAGTCCACGCGGGCCATGCCGTAGTTCGACTTTGACAGGACTGCCTCGATCTTTTCGTTCCTATGACCTGTCAGGACGGCGCTGAAGTAGTAATTTCCATCTATAGGTGCAGTGAAGATACCTGCAGGGAACCGGTTCACAGTATATTAAAGCAGAGATTAACCAGGAAATGTATGCATTAGTTTAATATCTAACAACGTTTTTTACATTCATAAAGCTGCAGATGACTTCAGTTCTGATCAAAACTAGGAAAGGTTACATTTTTCAAAACTGTTTCTAAACTGGAGTTCAGTGATCATCAAACAACATCCTAATTTTTGACCTTTAAATATATCACTTTACCTCAGTTATTACAAACAGGAAGCAAACATGGACATATAATAACATCAAAGTAATTTACAGGTTAATTATCCACATCAACACAATGCCAGGAGAAGATTAGAGTCCGAACTCTTAACCCTGTGATTAGTGGACAGCCTGCTGATGCGAGCCTCTGTTCTCACCTGTTCTCGGGTTGTAGAAATTTCCTTCATTGACAAAAACCTTGTCAAAGACGATGGTTCCTGCTCTGTCCATGGGGGCAGTTAAAGCAGCAGAGAACGACAATTTGGGGATTTGAGAATCAGCGCCAGGAAGACCTGAGAAGATACAAAGACACAGTGAGACACACACACAGCTGTGCAGAGAGAAACAAACAAACAGACAAAAGCCAGATCACAGTGAAAATACTGCACACAACTGCTCTTCTACCTCAGCCGGTTTTTCTCTTAATTAAAGACGTACCTGTTTCCCCTTTGGGACCTGCAAGAAACCAGAGGACATGTTTAGTGGAATAATAAAAAGGCGCAACAATAAAACCCAAAACAACCAGATAACAGTGTGTTTAACTTCAAATAGAAGTGAGAAAGGAAATAAACAACAGAAACATGCCGGCTGTTTGCTTTGCTGAAGCTGAACATTCATCAGCCTCCAGTGATGCCGCTGACTTTTCCAGAATTTTCAGGTTACAGTAAAAAAACATGTTACGTCCAAAATGCTGACTTTAACTAATTTTATTACATGTAAATTGTCCGCGTAATTTTGATGCATAAGAACTTGATGGTAAATTGGAATTTACTTGACTGGTGTCCTTTCAGTTTATACCAAATCCATTTTTCCTCATGACAACTTGTTTGTATAAATAAACATTTGATATCCTTTTATTATTTTATATATTTCAGTTGCTTTTTGCTCAGAATTACTGCTTACTGTTAACTAAGGGTGAAAATCATTGTTTTTGAGTGTAGTGATATTTTAGCCTGTACTTTTAATGTGATAAAACAAACAGGAATTAGTGAAAGAAATTCTGATTTTAGTATGATAGCTGTCTTAGTAATAGCTTTACTCACAACTTTTATTCTTCCTGTATCACACACTCTATAAATGTAAAATATCCATCTCACCAGGCGGGCCAATTTCTCCTTGTGGTCCTGGAAATCCAGGGGGCCCTGGGAGGCCAGGCAGCCCATTGAAGCCTCGTTCTCCGGGGGGTCCTTGAGGTCCTGGTGGGCCTGTCCAATGACACAAACCATCAGCTTTATTGTACCATTTTAGTCATCCTGAAATCTTCTGGACTTGACTGTATATGAAGGCAACAGACTTTAAAATGTTCGAAAGCTTCATTATATTCACCCAGTAATTCAAGCGCAATCATTTGTTACTGTTCATAAAGTTCAACGGAGAAGGGGAAGCTGAAGGGTTTAGTTTCAAAACAGTTTTTTACAGCTCACCTGGATCTATGGCATTAATATTTAATGACACGGAACAACAGACGACACACTGAAGACACAATCTGCAGGTTTAGTTCAAGCTGTTGTTTGCTGGCTGCTGATGCATCATCAAACAGATCCACAGTGAAATAAAATAAATGTTACGAGTTACAAAGTGCAATCATAAAGTTCTACAGCTCTGTCTATAAAAGTAAAAATAAAAACCTTGCAGCCTCTTCTAACCTAGTAATCTCTCCTTCAAGGTCCTCTCCTTGAGCAGCGGTGCACCGCCACCAACACGACTGCTGTTTTTAGATTTCACAGCAATCCTTCAACCTGAATTTTATTTGGGGAAAAGAGGATGAAGTCATAGGCGAATAGGGTAGGTGGTGGGCAAAACTCACTTTACCTCCTGCCTTCTTGGGTACTACACAAAGTCAACTCAGAACATTACAGATGAACTCTGCTTTGGAGGTTTCACTCTGGGGGATAAATTCATGCTGCACAAATCCACGAATGTCAAGAAAGAAGCCAAAAAACCAAGAGCACAGTCCTGGTGGATCTCCTCGTTAATATAAAGACAACAAGTGTGCTCTCTAAACGCGTTCAATGTGAAATTGCACCACGAATGAGGTCAAAATGAGACTTCAGGGTAAAAATGTAAAAATTGAAGCTGAGCAGGAAGTGGTCGAGAGGTGCAGAAGGAGGTGACCTTTGAAGGAAAAGATGCCACATTTAAGTTGCGTTTTTTTTTTCATACATGGAGCTGTGGATACTATTATTATTAACAGAGAACAACAAACAACATGTACATCTGACAGACTCTGGAGTTTCCTCTAGATCTGATGACATCACAAACTTTGCAGTTAGTGAGTTAATCAAAACAGCAATGCATTCAAACCTCTGCTGAGCAGTGCCGGGCCTAGAAAACAAAATAATGCACCATGAACACACTTTCTCACAGTTTTGGCTTACGTGCGTTGTTTTTTTTCTGAATCATTATTGTGAAACCCTTCAGTTTATTCTGAGTAGTACTTGATTCATCCTGCAGAGGGCAGAAAGTTACTGAAAACCTTTACTGTACTTCAGGAAATTCATCAAATATCTCTGACAAATATCTTTGCGCTTCATATTAATAACATAACTGAGCAGCTCATCCTGTACGTTTACTTTCACATGTGGTAAACTGTAGTAAACACAGAGAAGCTTCACCTTTCATCAGTCTATCTATAGCAGATATCCTTGTGAGGGTTTCAGCACATCAGCATGTTAATAAATATCTAAGTCTGTCTGAGAGCACTGTTGTAATGATTGGTGGTCCCCAAGACAAAGTCAATACATCAAGCCAATAAAAACCCTGCAACCCTCTTTTCATGTTATTCAGATCAGAGAGGAGCTGTGCTGAGAAATCACACTGTAGCTGAGAAAACCCCAAACAGAATCAGAGGAAGGAGCAGCTCACCCGTCAGGTCATGCTCTGACAAACTCTGCAGGTCTCTGGAGACCTGGTTCAAGCTCGAGTTCAGGTTCTTCACTCTGCTGTGGATGTCGTCCTGGCCGTTCTGGATAAAGTCCAGCAGACCTCCATGACGGATAACGGTGTCATTCAGACCAGAAACACACGTCCACAAACTCGAAACATGTTTGTTCAGTCCTAAACACGGAAAACATCAAAACACCAAAATCAGCACGCGGAACATTTGTTCTTCTTTCTCGTGTAACATGACACACTGGGTACGCGGCAGTACCCTCAACTTTTTCCTCACATCATCCCGTTGAAGACATCAGGGCAGAAAAAACACAGTGAAAGATGTTTCCAGAGAAATGAGAAGCTCACTTTCTCTGAATTCCAGCTGAAGAACTCACTTTCTGACCACAGCAACACAGCTGGAGCACAGCTGCATCAGCTGTCGGTCCGCAGCACGACTGGAGTTTTTATTTGCACATACTGGGCACTGTAGTGTCCCAGTAAGGACACACTGCCAGCACGGTGTAAATATATCCTGCAACATGTAAGTACATAGAGTGTACAGAAAGATGGACCTAACTGTTACATCACTCTGGTTTATGATGGTTAGCAAAGAGTAGTTACTTTAATTAGCGGAAGTGATAACTAGCAGACAGGTAAACATTCTAGCTGACCACCTGCAACTCAAAGTAGTATCTATACCAGGGAAAGATGAAATAAACATCCTTTCTAAGAGATGCACGGGTTAGAAAAAAAACAAGATAATCTCCTCTTCCTGAATTATTGTCCTGCTTATTCACAACACAAGTCTACATGTGAAAACAATTTCTCATGAACGATGAAACTGTTTTTATTTTTCCTTGACTGATTTCTTTTTTTACCCGATTTAAATATGTTCTGCATGTTGAATCATCTGAACCTCAGTGAGGCACGGAGACACCGGCACACGTGTTTGTTACCAGCTCAAATACAAATTCACATGTCCAAGATGAGAACACATTATAGGCTTTTTAAAGGAAGAGTAAACATAGACATGACCATCAAAATGAACCATACCTTCCTTGATTTTGAGGATGGAGTCAGAGACCCCATCCAACCGTCCGCAAACTCCCTCCAGCTTTGACAGCCTCTTCTCAAGACCGTCTCCGGACCTCTTACAGTCTCCCATCTCAAGCACTGTACTCTCAAATCGCCGAATGTCCCTTTCCATCTTATCCAGACGATCCCGGTTGTCTTGCATGTGCTCTGTGAGCTCCTGCTGGACTTTGTCTATCTCAGAGATGATCTTATCCTTAGTATTTCCTGTCAGGATTTTGGGGGGGAAAGGGTGAACACTAGCACATTAATGAGAACACATTAATGCAAAGCTATGTTTGTTCCCGAGCTCGGCTCACCGAGGTCCGTGATGACGCTGTCGTGTTTCTGCACCGTGTGCTCCAAACCCTTCAGGGTGTCGTTGATGGAGCTGAAGGTGAGGATGACATTAGACAGTTCGCCCTGCAGCGTTTTCAGGTGGTTATTGTTGATGCCTTCAATCACACTATGGCCGTCTAAAGGCTTTGCAGGATCCAGCTGTCCACTGTTGTCATCTGTGCCACCAGGTCTAGCATGATCAACACCTATTGGGGATTGAATTATGAATTAAGCGTTCAAGTGGTAAAAACTAAAATAAATATTCAATTAAACTTTGCTTTACAGAGCTGAAGTTGCTTTGGATTTTTTACCCTCAAAATATGTTGACGCTTGGAAAAAAGCAGTATCAGAAATGACTGGTCAGGTTAGCATCGATCTTTCCACTCAGGAGCTCACTATCAGCTCATCACAGCAGCTCCACCATCAGAGTGAACCATGCAAATAACATGTCTTCAGAGGCAAAGAAAAGAGGCTTCTAATGCAGGATGACATAGACAGCAGCCCTGGTGGATAACTGCATTTCATCTTTGTAGATTATTCTGATGTAGATGATTCGACATAGCTCAAACACATGTCGGATCATCTCCTCTCTACCGTTCTGAATCCCCTTGATTAATCTTTTATTTAGTTAGCTGTAGTTTTCGCACTGAAACAGCAGTGCTTGGCCACATAATGAAAAGACTCCAGAATATTCCTTCTGCAGTCTCATCTCTGCGGTCGCAGGCTTATGAATACGGGGGTGGAAATCAGTTTTGGATGTGACTGTTTGTGCTGTAGACGGTTTCAAGATGCAGTGCTAAAAATCATAGCGGGGGGATAAATGTTTATATTTTTATATCTCCACCAGGAATAGAAATAATTTAACACAGGGACAGAAATGTAGTGAGGAAAATCCCCCATTCCACCCAGCAAATCCCTGAGTATTACATCAGAAGAAACTTTGAGCAGACATAATAGACTAATACAAGCTGTTACCACTTTACTCCCTTTACTTCATTACTAAGATCTGTTGTAAAATTCATGGACATCCCATTAGAGCTCTGTCTGCCCTGTGTGAAAAACAGACAATTAAAACTGCCCACAGGATTCTCCAAGATCCCTCACATATTTTACATTCTGTGTGTGAGTGGCTCCCATCTGTGTTCAGGATTTAGGACACGGAGAAAGAGAGGCACTTTTGTCCCTACAGCGGTCCAGACTCTGAACTCTGACCCTTTCCTGCCCCAGTATTACATCCCTACCAGTTATACCAGGAGATGAGGTTAAGTTTTTTTTTAAAAAAAGCTCTGACCTGTGGTCATGTCCGGGTTGCTCTTACATTGGTTGGTGCACCTCCTGACATCATCCCTCAGAACACTGACTTCACTCTGCAGGTCTGAGCATATCTGGAAGCAGCTGTCTCCCTCTGAGTCCAGTCTGTTCTGGATTCTGTCGATGTGGTTCTGGATATTTGATAGCGCATTCTGGGAATAATTCTTCATCTTCTGCAGCTCTTCCTCCACCTTCCTGCACAGCTCGCAGTCCTCACCCAGCATCTCCACCACCGTCACGATTCGGTTAAAGTGTTCTCCGTGATCACCGGTCAGGGCTTTGATTTTACCGACGTCATGGGTCAGGTCCAAAACCTGGTTATTGATTTAAATATTAACAATTGAGATCACTGCAACATTCACAAAATCTGAGCTTCTTTGACACAAAAGTCAGTTTATAATCCACACATCACAGTTTTAATTTAAGTGTGTTGATTAATATTACAAACTTTGTAAAATAAGATTATTCAAAAGGTGAAGATAAAAAAAACATCCAACCAAGCAGCAACTTTTAGGAATAAAAAACAACACAAAATAAAATCTCATGTTCCCAAAAAACTGCAGTTCCTCGAAATGGCCACTGGAGGCAATGTTAAAATTCCCAACTTTACAGCAGAAAAAACATGTCTACAGCCTGGTTTGATAAATAGTGTCAGTCTATACAGCTAGCTTACGTCTTCGGAACATCTCTGTGGGGTATTTTTTTAATGAATAACCCCTTTAAAGTTTAAAGTTTATACAGCATTTTGGGTGGGACCGGTTCAACTAGCACAGAAATATTAACAGAGGTGACCGTGAAAGCTAGCTGTCTGCCAAACTCCATGTCAGCTAATTGAGGTCACTAAACCGACCCTCTCAATCCTGTTAGAACTGTTGGTGCCTTTTGGAGCTTTTAAAATAATATTATTTTGACTTTCTGTTGGACATCAAGAGTCCATGAGTTATTGTGAAAACTGATTTTATTGGGCTTAAGAGTCCAATCTAGTCGATGTGCTATAATATTAAGATTAAGGTGTTTATACAGAGGACGTTTATTTGAACATGTAAGGAATTCTTAATTTGTCCTGTAATTATTTGCCGTGTTGTGCTGAGCCAGATGTGTGACTCACCTTGCCATACAGAGAGTCTCCGGACATCGACAGGTCTTTGAGTCGAGTGTTGAAATGTCGAATCTGATCCTCGTTAGCCACCACTCTCCACTCCAGAGATTTCTTGGTTGAATTGTCTCTTTCTCCTCCCGTTCCCGGTAATCCTCCCCCGGTACCTCCCCAGCGTCCTCCTCCCCCTGTACTTCCTCCTCCTCCTCCTCCACCGGCTCCCCACGTCCCACCTCCATATCCCCCGTCACCTCCTCCTCCTTGTTCAGACGCTACACAGCCACACTTCTCCAGCCTCCAGTTCATTTGGGAGGTGGTGTTTTCTAGTTTCGACAGCCGCTTGTCATGATCACTTATGCTGGCCTTGACCCGCTCCACGTCCAGCTCCACGTCTGCGATCCTGTCAGCCTGGTCATCAAACCGCTCCAGGAACACGGACCTCAGCTCGTCCAGTTCTCTGTGGAAGTAGTCTTTCACGTCGTTCTCCAGGTATGAGCAGCTCTCTTCAGTTTTCTGCATAGTGCTGTTGACCCGTCGCTCCAGATCCTTCAGTCGGTTGTTCAGGCGTTCCTCTGTTACCACGGCATCCCTACCATGCCCGCCGGTTTCAGACCCAGTGTTTTCGCTGCTACTGGTGCCACCTTGTCCGCTGAGCTCCCTGTCCATGCGGTTCTGCAGAATATCAAAGTTCTCAGAGGCCGTGCTGATCTTGCGTTCAGCATCAGTTACGCGGTCTTGGAGGTCACTGATGATGTCGCAACATCCCTGCGAACGCACTACCTCCTGCCGCAGCCCGTCCAGGCTCTGCCGATACTGGGCGTCCATGGCGTTCATCTGCTTCTCCAGAGCTCGAATCCTCTCACGGTCCTGCTGCTGCTGTTTGCGCAGATCCTCCACGCCGGCCTGAAAACATCCAGCAGTGAATTTAATCTTACTGAAAGACACCGGTTAGAAAGATTTTGGAATATCGGCTTATTAAAGTTGTCTGATACCTGGCAGGAGGAGCAGGACAGCGACACTCTCCTCTCCAGCTCGCTCAGGATCTCCTCCTTCAGTGAGTTCAGCCGTCCTTCACTTAACGATCCTCCAGACACACCTCCCTCCAGCTCATTACCTTTCCCGTTCACCAGGTGGTTGTTGATGCTGACCAGGGTTTTATCGTGAGCCTGTTGAAGGTGATACAGTTTCTGATTAAAACACCAGCCGAAAAAACAAACAGCATAAAATATCTTTCCCTGTTTCAGCTTCTTTACTCAGTCCACATAACCTCCCAGTAAAGCTGAAAACCAGCTCACCTGTGTGCGGTTGTCCAGCTGGTCCAGTTTGGTCTGAATGCTGTGAATCGTCTCTTTAATCTCGGGCTGAGCAGCATCCGCAGGGTTTCTTCCTCCTGAGCTTCCTCCACCAAGTCCATTCCTGCCGCCCTCCTCCTGTAAGCGCTCATTCATGGTGCTCATGGTGGACTGAAGGTCCTGGAGATTTTTTGTAAGACTGCGGATCTTCTCCTCCAGCTGTCTCATCTTCTCGTTGTCTGCTCGTTAAGGAAAGAAACGAAGCAGCGGTTACAGAAACTCTCACAGTGACACGTGAAAGAGGCGGAGCTTAACCTCAGACATGATGGTGGGAGAGAATTTCTAAATCCATAGAGAGCTCTCACTAGACTCGCTCACAAGAATCCATTTTTATTATTCTTTAGAATAGACAGAATCCTGTCACAGCACCAAGAGACACTTTCAGTCATTCACAGTTTTTATTTCACACATTAAACAAACAGCTGCTAAGAATTTCCAGCAGTAGCTACCTGACAGCAGTCACCACTGTCACACACAACCAGCTGCTTCTTTTACACAAATGCAAGCTTTGGTTTAGTTTCACACTTCTCACTTCTCTTGGAAATAGATGCTTCTGCATGAATATATCACATCATAAGTCTTTAATTGACTAATTAATGCATTCACAGAATGATGGTGTTTCACTGGCAAAGCTAGTGTCCCTGTTTAAAAAACAAAGGAGACGTGTGATCAGCACTATGTTACTGAGAACCGTGTTCCATTTTCTCCTTTTTGCGAGCAGCTTTTAGCCGTTTGGTTGAATAGTGATTGATTTAGGAGGTGAACTGGCTCTCACCAGAAGAAGTGAGCAAAGGCTGCAGATTAGTTTTGATCTACTAATATCGGATGCTGCTGTTTGCTGCAGTTTGCAAAGAGAGAAAATAAAGAACGATTCAGTGCATGATTGAGTTCCTGCTTCAGCTCTGGTTTTTATTGAGTCCATCTGGGTCTGGTGTCGAATGTTAAGCCGTGTGAGATCCTAAGAACAGGAAGAATCTCACTGGGAATTCTCATAAAAGGAATCACCGCCGGTTTTTAAAGTGTCTACATTCAATCCCATCTCATGGTGCGGCAGATGGACTGAGGATGTGCGTCTTTGTCTTCATGCACTCCGGCCACAGCTTTTCTTTAAACTGCCGAACTTCATGTTCTCACATGAATAAAAAACAAAATGAAAATCCACTTACCCGCGTTTCCTCCAGACTGTCCGGATCCAGAACTGCCTCCCCCATAACTATGCCCTCCTCCACCTTGTCCACTGGTCGTCCCCCCTCCCTGTCCGGGCTGAGGTCTGGTGGTGGATATCTGGGTCCCTACTCCACCAGCTGGACCAATGTTGCAGTCTGCTCCACTGTAACCATGGCAACACTTCCAGTCCATCTCTGTCACCATTTTGTAGGCAACTTTGTAGCGCGGCCTCATGTAGGTCCGATAACTGCAGAGAACCAGGATGAGCACAAACTGATGACTCTGATTCACACAATATGTGTGTGTGTGTGTGTGTGTATACTCACACCACCACCCGGCTGCACTGTCCGCTCCCCCAGCTGCAGGGATGATAATCAGGCTTCACGTAGGTTTCAACTCCATCCTCAACCACACAACTCACCGTCTTTGTGACCACAAACGCACACCAGTTCCTGTTAGACGCACAAATGTAACAGCAGAGTCACAAAATGAGATAATCCCAACTTTAACACAGTCATCATAATTATGTGTTTGGTTTGAAACTTGTAACATATATGATCATCAACCCAAATCTCAGTAATATAAAACCTATACAAAAAAATAATCAGTACAATTCAGTTCAAAATCTTTTTTTAAAATGGTGCTAGTTCATCTCAACGGGCTTTACAGGGAGGGAACCCCCAAAATCTGACAGTCCTCTATTATATACACCCCTGCCCACTTAGCAACAGTAGGGAGAAGAACTATCAGGGAGAGATGTCGAGTAGAACCAGGCTCACAACCTGCTGGGGGGGTGGGAACGATAAGAGAACAAAGAGCAGTGCAGAGAGATCACAAACAACAATCAGGACAGAGTAC
Organism: Oreochromis niloticus; assembly: GCF_001858045.2. Classification (NCBI taxonomy): domain Eukaryota; kingdom Metazoa; phylum Chordata; class Actinopteri; order Cichliformes; family Cichlidae; genus Oreochromis; species Oreochromis niloticus. Next base: position 37,077,515 of record NC_031965.2, read on the forward strand.
AAAACACAGGAGTGAGAAGACAAAAGTCAGTGACATGCAGTAGTGGATGTAACAGATGATTAGAGGTGGAGAAAAGCTCAGTGAATCATGATAAGTCCCTCAGCAGCCTGAGCCTATGGCAGGATAAGGGAGGGTTCAGTATCACCCGATCCAGTCCTGACTATAAGCTTTATCAAAAAGATCTTAAAGCAGAGAAGTTTCCTGAACCCAAACTGGGAGCTGGTTCCACAGGAGAGGAGCCTGATCTCTGTTTTAATTATGGAAACTCTAGAAACCAAAACTCTGAGAGTGAAGTGCTATGACATCCTCAAGACCTCACAGCACATAACACAGTTTTACACTTTCATACATAAATGCTATGTTTAACAGTAAACCCACAAGCAGTATCTTAATAGAGCTTTATAAAGGAGGTACTACACATAATATTAAACCCATGATTTGGGCAACCGTTAATGAAAGCCAAATCTTACTGGCAACATGAGCGATGCAACATCAAAAGCATAAAAATAACCTGCACTCCCTTGAAATACCGTTATCATAAAATAAAATAAAGGGAAACGTTCCTAAATGTCATGGTTTACAGGCATATAACAAAAAGTGAGCCTTTAATTCAGACTGAACACAAAGTAACAAAGTCCAAAATTTGAAACCATCAAAAATCCCCAAACCAACAACAGCAGATATGCTGACGAGCAGAAGAGAGGACTGTGTAAAAGCCGAGGGCTGATTAGACGACTGGAGACCGGAGGCACAGCTCAACACAGCGTCAGAAAAATCCGACAGAGCAAGGAAGCAAAACCAACACAGGAAACAGACGATAACTAACCTTTAAAGTTAAACTGGGATCCAAAAGTCACACACTATACATGGAAATGAGAAGATTCACATAAAACATGAAAACAGAGACAAAAGAACACTGGAGGACAAAGACACAGAAAGATAAGACAACGAGAGAGGAACAGATAGGGAAGACTGAAGACACAAACCAGAAGTGAGGCAATCTAAGCTGGTAGCCAAAACTCCACAGAAACTCAAATGACACAACAAGAACTAAAGCTCAAAATTATTAGAATGATAATGAAACAAAACGGGAATCACAAACTCTATAAGACTATAAAAACTACAATTTAATGCTGGAGGGGTTGTGAATCCAAACAGAAACCAAAACCAGCACGACATCAATGGAACGAGAAGATAATCGGTTTTTGGCTTCTTTAAGTTAAACTTAAAATGTTAGTTTGAGTAATAGGTGAATATTTTCTTGACTAAGTTCTTTCAGCTAACAAACTAAAATATCTCTTAATAATATTTCTATATATTTCTGCAATATTTCTTACAGATAGTGTTGGATAAGACGCAGGTGATGATCGGATAAGTTGTGATGCTATTTGATGTTTTTGACTAGATAAACTAATTAAATTGTGTGCATTCCCCACAAAAGCATAAAAGTATTTTCATATATTTTATACCCAAGCATATGATAAAAGAATAGTTTCTCTTTCAGCTGTGTACACTTGCCACTCTCTCACACACACACACACACACACACTGGTTTATATCAAGCAGGTCTTTGTAACCTCACGTCTTTACAAGCGTGTCTTTAAAACTGAGACATGTTTCAGGAGGCAGAGTGGGTTGCCCACTAATCACAGGGTTGGCAGTTTAAACCCAATCTAGCCCAACCACATGCATGGCAGCTCCGCCACCATGACTATGGGAGCAAATGGGTGAAAGAGAAAAACCTTGAAAAACTGTTAAATTCACACTGGTGGCGTATGTAAATGGACAAAATTTAAAAAGTGCAAACATAATGAACCATAAAAGGAAAACTTTCCAATCACTTTCCTTTGGTAACTTCATTCATACTTGAAATATACCCAAACCCTGTCACCTCTTACTGTTTGAGCTACAGAGGAGTTTTTGATATTTGGTTGCCTTATTCGACTATACTTTAATGTTAATGTTCTCATTGCACCGCTGAGGGTGGATTACTCTTTTTGTTTCTGAAAGAACCTTTTTTTTTTTAGTTTTTTTCACTTGGTCAGCTGCAGCATAGAGGCTTAACCACAAACATCTGTTTAAGGTCGAGCGAGGTCAGCACTGAGCATGTGCAGATGTTTCTCGATGGTTGTGGTGCAGCACGGTAGCAGACTATTCTAAAACAAACTATCTTTAAACCTGCACACTGAGTAACCTGTGAAGCGTCTCTTTTTTCCTGCACGGCTGACTTCCCATCGTTTAAGGACTTTTATTTTGAAAATACAGCTTTCTCCCATAGATCCATTTATTTTGAAGGCTACGGTTGACTCTGTGGTCTGCATTCTTGGCCATCTCGGCTGATTGAAAACATGTGAAGCGAAGCTGAAAAACCATCAAATGAAAATGTGAGTGCTGCCGCTCAAACACCTGCAGACCCTCTGAAGAATATAAACACGTCGGATCGCTTTCTGTCTGTTTCTGTTCCCATGCGGGTTATAAGTCAAACATCCTGCCCAGCATCTGACAGCTCCAGTCATCGAATCCAATGACACGCTCATTGTTCACATGGCATTGTGGGTAAAATCTCATGACAAGTTAAGCGCGTGGTGCTGATGTCATTAGTGTGTGGTGGTGATAAGTTTCTATCCGTCTCGTTCATGTCGGATCAGCAGCAGACAGACTCTTTGTGCTGTGTGTTTGCGTGTAATTAGGTTGAATTGTTGTCTCTGGAATCCAGAAGGATGAGCAGGAACAATCTTCTCATGAACCATAATCATGCTGTTTTACTGCTGAGGTACCATTCGTTGAAATATTTATACTTTATAGAGGACATAAAGAGGGGGCTCAATATGTACCAGATATATAAAAGGTAACGCAAAGTGCTTTAAATGCAAAGCAAGCAGGTCTGTATGTCAGTGAAATGAGATGTAGTCATAATGAGATATTCAAATGTAAAGAGGAATAAACAGAAAGCAATCTGATCCGTTTAATGTGTAATTTAAATATTCCATCATACATTCAGTGTAACTACGAGACAGAAATGACCTCCACCTTCACAATACGAGGTGCAATGAAAAAGCCGAATGACTCCACCCGCGAGAGCAAAAACCTAAACAGATCCTTCGAGGTCGCCTCTTTGAGCACCTCCTTTGTGCTGCTGTTTTTGGATTGCTCACTTGCACATACTTGCACACGCAGCTTTGTGGTTTTGCTATGGACCCAAACTTGCACAGTTTTGGTTTTGCTTTGATTTCTCTTTTGATGACAGTTGTTGAAAAGCCCCACAATGTGGTTCCGGGCTTCTTTGTTATTCTTGCATTGAGATTTGGACACAGATGGTGACAGTGTCATCGCAGCGAGATTTTCCACTGTATTGTTCTTACTAAGCACCGGTGTAGAAGTCTGTATTCCCATCTCCATCGCATTTCTGAGCTAAAAAGCTATCCTGGAGCTGATAGTAGGTAAAATCAGGCATTTTTCTCTGACACTATCTCACATTACAGGTTAAACATATCAGTCCATTTCAATAAATCCTATCTAGCTCCTTCAACTGATCTCTTCTTTGTGGAATAATATTGCAAAGACAATACAATACAATACAATTTTATTTATATAGCACATTTAAAAAACCGCAGGTATGCCAAAGTGCTTCACAGAATGAGTTAAGAGCAATAATAAATACAGACCTCCAAACTTTCAAACAATGAAGTTGAAGGTGTTCAACTTCAACTTCATCCAACAAGTTATTCAAATCAGATGCTTCTCCCACTGAAAATGCTACGTCCAGATGAACAGAATCAACCTTTTGGGGGTACAAAGAGATTCATTCACTTTGACCAGATCTCCAATACCACTGCCACTTTAGGCCTGTCACTTATTCTTTTGTCCTCCCCTTGTCCAGTTTCCTATTTTGTCTTTTGAGGACACACTGCACACCATACTGAAATATGCCATCTTTGAAAATCACACTGCTGGTGAGGAAAATACTATTTTGTGCTGTGAAATTTTGCTACCTTTGGAATTTTTCATAGACACAACTAAAGAAACAGGCTGTGAAAGGCTGCTAGCTGTTTGTTGTCACTTCATCACTTGAGGTACAAGTCTTTTTTATGAGTTAAGTGGCCTAATTAACAAACAAACAAAACAAAAAGTTCACTGAAAATGTTCAGGTACAAGGACCGGACTGTAAATGAGCGAAAAGGCAGCCACTGTCCAAAGAAAAACTTTGAAAGACATCAGGAAAGGTAGGAGAAGAAGTGCAAACTGTGTCGCTCTGCCGAATGAATTTACATGTCTTCAGTTGGTGATCGTGTATAAATGCATATTCATGCTTGACCTCAATCTGCTGCTAAGTCTTCAAGTCTTCACTGCTGGAATTGCAGCTACTAGAAGATACAGATATTGCAGCTACTTAAGCACTGATTAAGCACTGGTTTAAGCACTGATTAGGTTGTTTATCAGAGAGACTATTTAATCAGTTAAATGAATTTCAGTTATTCTGACAAAAAGTTAGTTATCTTCACGTCTTGTTGAGCAGGATGTGAGACAGTATCAGACATGTACGACCACAATGTGGAGCTTTGAAAGTTTAAATGTACGCACTCTAATGCCTTTCTCATGCTAGAAAGCAGAGCTCTGATTGAAGTCGACAGCATCCGGTTGATTCATGTTGTATGTGAGCGTGCACAGAGCTGGAGAGTTAACAGATAGCGCTATCACAGATGGTGGTTATCTTTGAGTGCTGTTTTAGGATTTGTTGAGCCAGCCAAGTTTGGCTATGTCTAACTTTCCTCATAGTACGCCCCAAGGGGTCTTTAAGAACCAGTCTCAAAACACGAACCACCAAACTTACAGACAAGTTCTTGGTAGATGAACATGTTGCTAAAACAACAAACAACACACTGTGGAAGCTCTCTGAACCCTGGCCAGAAAAAAATGGGCTGTTATGTAATTCTAAAAATATGTGTTTATTTTCTTATTTACACTTCGGTATTAGTACGACATTATTAATTAGTGTATGGGAACACAACAGATGGTGCATGTCTATCTGATTCACTGTTAAAGAATTCTGGCGAGAATAAATAAATAAACCACATGAATAAGAAAGACAGTCATCTTCTTAAATGTCAAATCTGAGACACTGTTTAACATTGTGGTTTACAATAACAAGGTCCTGATGGTGACTATTATTGCAGTAAGATTCTATCAGCAGATATAAGCTCACAGAGGGCATTTAAATAAATGTTATACAGCAGAAGTCTGTATGAATATGTTTTACTGAAAGTTTGAATTACAAACATACTCATATGTCTATCTTAAATCGAACTAAAGGGAATTTGAGTCACTTGGGGAATGATAAAATACAGTTTCCGTTGTTTGGACATTTTCAAGTTGAAATTAAAAAACATTTTACATACAGACAAAAACACCAAAGTGTTAACCCCTCACCCACAATAAAAAAGCATGTAATGTTAAAGGCATGAGTGACGCCAGCACACAAACCCAACCCAAACTAAATATTTCCTGCACGTCTACAGTCGACTCAGAGATTCGACTGTATTTAAATATTGCAAAGATGAATAAAGCTTCAGATTTCTCACTGCACAGAATATTCCCATCTTTACAAGAAGACGTAAAGCCGAAGGAGAGACAAAGGCTCCTTTCACCAACTGACAGCCAATCAGAGAGCGTCACAGTAACAGTGACCTAAAGTTAAAGCGGCGCTGCTGACATGTTTTCAGTCAGTGTGAGCACGACTCCTGACAGTGAGTTTATACTATCAGCAATGATCAGAATTAAAACAGCATGTGACCTTTGACCTACAGCAGGCTGAAAGCAGGACAGAGTTAAGAGAAGGGTGATAAGGGAAACGCTGCCCCAACAGAGTTTCTCTTAAAACAGAAACAACACCTTCTAAAAACACAACGAGCCTGACTTGGCTGATTTATAGTTACATAGAAAATAAATAAATAAAAGAAAAATAAAAGAACGGATGGATTTCATGGATGGATGGATGGATGGATGGATGGATGGACAGATGGATGGACGGATGGATGGATGGATTTATGGATTTCATGGATGGATGGATGGATGGATGGAAGGATGGATCATGCTACCATTTAGCCCTGCAATACACTGCCAATCTGTCCAGGATGTACCCCACCTTTTACCCAGTGGGATAGACTCCAACCCCCTGCAACGCTGAATTGGATAAGTGATTAAGAAAATGGATGGATGCATGGATGGATTAATGGCTGGATGGATGGATGGCTGGACTGATGGATGGATGGACGGCTGGATCATCCTGGACAGATCGGCAGTGTATTGCGGGGCTAAATGGTAGCATGATCCATCCTTCCATCCATCCATCCATGAAATCCATAAATCCATCTATCCGTCCGTCCATCCATCCGTCCATCCATCCATCCATCCATCCATGAAATCCATCCTTCCGAAATCCATCCTTCCATCCATAAATCCATCCGTCCATCCATCCGTCCGACCGTCCGTCCATCCATCCATCCATCCATCCATCCATCCATCCATTTTCTTAATCACTTCTTCCAATTCAGCGTTGCAGGGGGTTGGAGTCTATCCCACTGGGTAAAAGGTGGTGTACACCCTGGGCAGATCGGCAGTGTATTGCGGGGCTAAATGGTAGCATGATCCATCCTTCCATCCATCCATCCATGAAATCCATAAATCCATCCATCCGTCCGTCCATCCATCCATCCATCCATCCGTCCATCCATCCATCCATTTTCTTAATCACTTCTTCCAATTCAGCGTTGCAGGGGGTTGGAGTCTATCCCACTGGGTAAAAGGTGGGGTACATCCTGGACAGATCGGCAGTGTATTGCGGGGCTAAATGGTAGCATGATCCATCCTTCCATCCATCCATCCATGAAATCCATAAATCCATCCATCCGTCCGTCCATCCATCCGTCCATCCATCCGTCCATCCATCCATCCATCCATCCATGAAATCCATCCTTCCGAAATCCATCCTTCCATCCATAAATCCATCTGTCCATCCATCCATCCATCCATATATCCATCCTTCCATCCATCCATCCATCCGTCCATCCATCCATCCATCCATCCATCCATCCATTTTCTTAATCACTTCTTCCAATTCAGCGTTGCAGGGGGTTGGAGTCTATCCCACTGGGTAAAAGGTGGTGTACACCCTGGGCAGATCGGCAGTGTATTGCGGGGCTAAATGGCAGCACCAACGGAATCTTGTCCGAACATTTCTACAGATAAATTTTCATGTTTTTCATCACGTTTTATCTTCGCACTGCCGAAAAAACAACTGCAGCCTCCACAGCTAACTTTGAACCACAGAGTCCACAGAGAAAAGCAGGCACACACACACACACACACACACACACACACACACACACACACACACACACACACAGAATGATGTCACATTCTACGGAAATGAGTAATTTGGGTGTTTTTTCTCTCCGTTTTTCCAGTTTTTTGCTGATGACATCAGAGCTGTTGCTGCCAAAAGGAGGGGGCTGAATGTGTGCGCGTGTCTGTGTGTTGCAATTTGTGCAAATGTTAAAGGATTTACAGCTGGACCTTTGCCTTATTTTAGCTTTAGCCCAGGGAGTTTTTCTTTACACTTGTGAAAGACCTCAGTCTTCATTGTCCCAGAGGATGACACAGAATGAGAAAGTGTGGGGAAAGTTTATGGAGGAGTCCTTAGTTTTTCACCGTGAATGTGCAGATTTCCTCTGGAAACTCATATTTGTCCTGCCATGGAAAAACTTGCCAGAATACATGCCCTAAAAGGGAATTTGGTTACTGCCTATGACAATGGTCAAGATGAGTGGTTGCAGCTGGATGTACGCTTCTGACAGGCTCTGTGTGATCAAAAATGATTGTGTGTGATCAATTTAAACGTGCAGTCATATGTGATAATCAACAACAGCAGTATACTGCCTCTGCCAAGGCTGAAAATCCCCTCCACGCCACACATGAGCTGATTTCTTGGATCCAGATAATATTATTTTAAGAACATCAAGATGATGTCCCTGTTTTTTCTTATTTCAACGTGACATTTATTTATGAAGATATTACACAAAATGACCACTTTTACCAATCCATGCATGACTTTTGAATAATCTGGATAACAAGCAAACCAGTTACATCATTGCCTTGTTGAAGGTAGTCATAAGTCATTATAGTATATGTCCATTTACTACGTGAGAAATCAGGGGCTGTAAATCAGACTGCTTGGTTGAAATAAATACAGCAACCAATCATCAATCAATACCATGGTTCATCTCAACTATCCCCGGAAAGATCTCCATTAAGACTTCAGTTACAGTAATTAAAAATTCAGGTGAGACTCGGTGTGATAAACACATGCTCACAATATTAAAGGCCAAACTGTGGCTCTTATTGGTTCATCGTGAATTTAAGGTGATCCAGACATATTTGCTCCAACTGTTAGGAGAGTCAGCAGAAGGTAAATCCCCGTGGTATGAGGAAGAAGTGGTAGTCGTGGGTTTTAGCATTTCTAGTTAATCCCATCTGATCTGATACCAAGTAAATACAGGGCCAGTACTGCCAATACCAATACTTTCAACTTATAAGGGCAGCTTATTTAGTGGAGATCAATGTGCCATCATTTATGAGATTAACTGTAATCAACTTGTAAATTCTGAACAGACTTTAAAGACCACAATGAGTTAACACAATAAAACAAACTTTTCAGCTTTTCGTGTATTTTGAAACTGGGTTTTATTTTAAAGCTGGAAGGTAAATGTGCCTGTCTTTAAAGCACTGGGTCACCTTCTGTTGTTTAAATGTGCTGTAGGCTTTTAAATAAAGAAAGAAAAAGAAAAAAGCCAAGAATGTGACAGTCAACACTTTTATTTTTCACAGTGCATGTTTGAGGTACATGTGTTCAAAAAAAATAAAAAAATAATAAAAACAATTCGGCTGGCTACATGCATAGAAACAAAGTATTGATCCTATCACGCTAGCATCGATGCCAATACCAGCATTGGGTTCGATACTTTCGATATTGGGATCGATCCACCCATCGATCTAGTTGTAGTATCTTGTCACATTGTCAGTGCAGCATTCATAGAATTAATCTGAACAGTGTGGCTCTGTTAGTTTGTAAATGAGTTTTTAAGGACCTATTTTGGTTAAAGGGTGTACATATGTCTTTAAATCATAGCGCTCTCTTTAAAAATAGTAGAAGGATTTAATACTGTGCAAAAGTGGGGTTATGGAAGTGTGGTTAGTTGCTGTTAATTACCACGAAGAGCTAAACTACCAAGGATAAGGATGGATTATGGCTTAGTGCACATATAAATTAGAGTGCAGCTGAAACATTCCTGTCAGGGCTGGATATTACAACCACATTTCAGAAATAGTTGGGACGCTGTGCAGAATTTCCAACAGCTTTTCACGGGCTGCAAAAGTTGTGCTGCGCTAAAAAACATATGCTAGAACATCTCAAAGTTAATAAGGTCAACTAATAACATGACTGTGCATCAAAAAAGAGCATCTCAGAGAGGCTGAATCTGTCAGAAACAAAGATGGGGACGATTTTAACAGCTCAGCAACTGAGCAACAGCCGCGAATGCTTGGGGGATCGTGGCATTGGTGACATTCACATGTGTGAAGGCCCCATTAATGCTGAGCAATATATAGCATGTAGAGCAACATATGCTGGTTCAGAGAAGGGCTTTCTTATTTCAGCAAGAGGATGGAAAACTGTATTCCACAAGTTTTCCAACACCATGGTTTTGTAATAAAAGAATCTGGGTGCTAAATTGGCCCTCCTGCAGTCCAGACCCGTCACCCATTGAAAACAGATGGAGCATTATAAAATGAAAAGTACGACAAAGGAGGTCCTGTTGAACAACTGAAATCCTAGCAAGAATGGGAAAACATCTGGCTTCTAAAACAGCAGTTGGTCTCTCAGCTCCCAAAAGCATGCAGTGTTTTTTTGTTTTTTTTAAAGAAGAGATGATGCAACACGCGGTTAAACGTGCTTCTGTCCCAGCTTCTTTGGAAATGTGTTGCATCAAATATACAAATGAGCACGCATCATTCAAAAACACGACAGCACTATATATGCTGTCTTTGTGCGACATATGGTTACCAAACACATACTTCCACTGGGTAAAAAAGCTTCTTATTACTTTCATTTCTTGTGATTTTTGTCTGTTTGCTTAGAATTTAACTGAACTTAGGACTAAAACGCAGATGGGCTTTTTCTAAAGCTTCAAGCTTTTGGAAAAAGCCGATAACAACAGTCCCAGAAAGTAACAAAAATCCAACCAAGTAGACAGCCACAGGGAACACGGAGCACAGGAAGCTGATGGAGGACTAGAGAAGATAAAGAGATGATCTGACTAAGGGAAATACAAGGCTGTCAAACACAGGTGAAAGGGGACACAGCAAACAATCACAAAGAAAAGGAAAGGAAAGCAGGAAGTAAAACAAAAAAAGACACATGAGGAAAACTAATTCTCAGAGCAATGCAACAAGCGAGGAAGGCTGAAGACCAACTAAGCATGATGACGGAGACCCGGAAGCACGGAACGCACAAGAAGAAAACACAACAAAGACAAGGAGAAACTGACAGAAACCACACAAACCAGAACCCTGCAGTGGTTTCTTATGCCGCTCATGTTTATTCATGACCACATTACTACACTCCCACACCTTCAGTGGTAAAAATCTGAATAAACGTCTGTGTCTGTCATTTAAGTCCTTAATAAACAAACAGTGACTGTGCGGGTTCTAATGAGAGCACTGATCTCAGCACTGATAGAAAACCTGAAACACTTTATACTCACTGATCAGTCAAAAATTAACATCAGTTTCGTTTGCTACCACAAAAAACCCACTGATGTTCCATTCATGTGCTCATTTTATCCTCAACTGAAACACACTTGATTTATGAGCTCCACATGCTGACTCGCTGATCACATCTCTGGTACTGATTAATGAAGATTGAGTTATCAGCGCTGATAATAGATTACAGCAGTCAGGATTACAGTAATCTGGCAGTCAGAGCTGATGTCACTAGGATGGTCTTTACGAAGCACAACGCTAAACACCAAGTCTTCAGTGTACAGGGTTTAGCTTGAATCTCTGAGCTTGAATCTTGCGGACAGGATGTCCGGACGTCTGTCTCCGAGCTGCTCAGATCAGTCTCAGTTGTTTCCCCTCTTTTTTTTATTTTTTTAGATTCCCAATGCTCCGTGACACTGCTCGCTTTCTGGCTTTTCATCATCTATAAATCTGCTGAGTGAAACAAACAGAGATGTATAAATCTACACACACTTTTATGAACACCAGCAAAGATGGCACGCACAAGTAAAAACAAAAGTAAAACTTGGTATAAAGAACGATGGAGGGGAAACTGGAGCTCAGGCAGATCTCATGTTATCTCTGCATCTGCAGGTCAGTGAACGCTGCTCGTGTCGGGACAGACGCCACCTCTGACCTTTTTATTCCTGCCTCGGAGTGGGTTGGTTTAATTTCTGCCCCCGTGCGTCTCAGCTCTACAGGCCGGACAGAAAAAAGCTGATTTATCAGCTTCACAAACTCCACAGGAGAGATTCAGAGTTTGCGTTTCACGTTGGTATTTTTTTAGCAGCCGACATCAAACTGAGGGTTTAACTGCCTGTTTCGCTGGGCGGAATGCTTTTTACTGTGCTCTATTGTGTGTTTATTGCACTTTTATGTGGTGTATTGTGTGTTTAGTTTTATAGTGTTTCAGCTTACAGGAGTGACCCCAGTAAAAAGTTCACCAAATCGGAGCTTCATACGCAACACTACTTTCACCTCGCTGAGCGGATCCTCTGATTCCCGTGGAAGAAAATGACTTTAAGAAGAAGAGGAAGAAGCTAACACGTGAGCTTTCAGGCTGCCGTGACATCTGAGTCAGGATCGCTCCAGATGGAAACTTATTTATCCTTTTTCCATTAGTCCTGGAGACACTTGTGTGAGCTGCTAACACTCACGGCCAATGAAACCATGCTGACAGTTAAATAAACAGTTCACCTGGAAGACGAAAAACATTTGAAAACAGGGATCCTGCAGCTCGAGGCAGATTAGATTTAAGACCTCTTTAACACCCCTCAGAATTAAATTTAAGACCAGCTCTCCTGCAAGTAAGATTTAGGAATGAGAAAGTGACATCATCCCACAGATATGTTTGTTTTTTTACGATTTCGTCGAAGCTCTTAGCATCCACAATAAGCTGATGGGATCTCGGACTATGGCTTAAATATTAAAAAACATGGTTTTATATCCAAAAACAAACTATAAATGTTGTTGGTTCACCCATTGTGATCTGTGTCATTAATGCAAGTCACTTTCTGTTAATTATAGCTATTAAAAATTATTTAGAGATATTAATTTCCCTGATAAAAAAATACTCATAGAATTCAACTTCCCACATCTTCAACTGTTGATTTAAGACATTTTCGAAATAAATCAAGGCGTCTTTTTTTAGATGAATGAATTCACTGAGCTTTATGACTATTTAAGAATCCATGGGAAACCTGCCCAGCTGCTCAGTTCATAACTAAACTGAAAAGGATTGAGCAGAAAGACTTCTTCACCCTTCTCCCCCTTCATTAGTTGTTTTTCCATCCAAAACTTTCTCTCTCAAGAAGTTTCTTTTTCAGGGAGCTGAAAGTTTCCTTCAGAGTATTGTTTGTCTGCATTTCCACTCCACTGAAGACAAAAGATCTGGCAGAATGAGTCCAGTGACGTAGCGAGAGCTGCTTTTAAACACCAGACTTTATAAGAACGTAGTGAGCAGGCGACATCTCAGCTGTCTCTCTTTGTTGTTGTGCGACTGCTTTGGTTAGAAAAGCCCACTCAGCCACAAATGTTTGCCTCTATCTCTCTTCCACTTTCCTTGGTTGGTAACACTATCCCCACCAATGACAAAATATTTCAGCAATTATTGTTTTCACATCAAGCGACAGTGTTAAAAATCAATCTTTCTACTCACTCTTTTGATTGATATTTATGTATATATACAACACTCTGATGTGGAAAGTGTTACATATGGCATTTGTTGTGCTCACACTCTCCAACTTTAACTGACATGCATCAAGATCTAACCCAAGAACCCACAACAAGTGGGTACTCCTTCCTCCACTGACCCTAAATCGAGTGGGGAGGTTACCATCATAGAAAATGGCTCAATGATACACATGAAAACCAGACAAGGACCCCGGTGTCACACCTGCCGGTTGTTATCCACTAAAATTCATGCAAATGCAGTTGTGGGTGTGGTTTGAGGTTCCAAGAGCTTCTGTGAAGGGGTGCAGTGGTATAAAAAGTCTTCTCCACACTAGAAGAGATTCACATTGACCAAAAACTACTGGAAGTCAATGGCATTCTGTGACTACGGGTGAAAAAAAACACTGGTGACACAAAGTCACAAACTGTTCCAACTTCCAGCTGATTGAAGCCTCTGCCAATGAGAGCGCAGGACACCGTTGACTGACATCAGCTGCTGATTGACATAAAACCTGTCCGAGTCTGGAATGTCCATCAGCCATCACCTTTGTTTTGCTTTCAGTGTGAACGCAGCTCAAAGAAGCTCAGTTTAAAGTCCTGCCACACTTAAACCCAACATCATCTTCACGCACACTGACCACGAAGAGCCTCACACACACTCAGGGCACATACTCTGAACTATTTAAAGCACAGCTGTCAGCATGCATGTGTGTGAAGTGACAGTCAGCAGCTCTGTGAGGATGTGCCAGTTAAACCTCTCTGCCGGGAAGGTCAGGAAAGGCCCGGCTGTATAAACCACACATAAAGTGTTATTTATAAAGGAAGAATGTGCAGTGAGTGGCCTTTTTTAGAGCGAGTTCAGCCTGATATGGTGAAGTGGAAATGAAAATGAGGCGAGACAGAATTTCGCCTAAAAAGTGTATTAATAGCTTTTATTTATGTGTTCTGTGCAGCTGTGTGTAAGGATGGATGCTCTGATGCTCGTTTCGTCCCTTGTTTACCGTCCTTTCCTCTGAATTTACAGAGACGGTATCCTCAGTTACTTCTTCCTTCAGTAGTTCTTTTGTTCTCTTTGGTATTCCATACCTGATCCCACCAAATAAAACACTTCCTTTTATCACTTCTTCAACAAGCGTGACAGTTTCTAATTATTGTGTTTTAGATTGACATGTCTGATAACATGCAGTACAAACAAAAAGGGTGTGTCTACATCCATCCATGAATGGAGATGAGAGTGGAAATGAGGCACAGTTACTGAGATCATCACAGAAGCACTATGACAACAATGTGTGTAAATGGCTTTCAAGATTTAAAGAAAAGAAAGTGTTTCCAGCCTCTGGGGCTGAAAATGAGGGCAAAGTGACAAACACTGCAGTTCCTCTAATGACCACTTGAGGCTGACTCCTAAAGCGAGTCAACCCATAGCCTTGGATTTAAAAAAACAGGACTTTACAACAGAAATAAACAGGATACAAAAAACATCTTTAGGCTCTAAAGCTATTTTTCCTGTTTGTGATAACTGTTTTGGGGTTATGTTTTTTAACAAGATGACACATTTAAACTGTGTTAATGCTTAAAGTTACATTATTATAAGCCCGGAAGCTTAGATTGACAGGTGGATGGAGAGAAAGCAGGCCAGTGATTCACCTCAGCTACTCAGAGCCACTGAACAAACTTTGTTACTGTTTTTGAAGGCTTTTGGAGCTTTAAAAATCCAATAATCAGACAGCCAATCAAAGAAGATTGTGCTCCACCTCAAGAGAGTGAACTTCTAATATTTTAGTTTTATGCTCCGTAGACTTAATTACCTATATCTGCGCGATGTAGTTGCAGCCATACTGTCTTTAACTATGCAGCTTGCAAGCTTTAGCTGATAACTCCACTCCACCCTAAATGTGGTCACTTCTCTGTCCAAAACACCAACACGGTGATCGTAAACCGGTGGGTGATGTCATTTTGTTTGCACATCTCTGCCTTTGTGGATACACAGTGTTAGTAATGCTGATGCTACAGAGTTTGATTTCCTCATGCATGTCAGTTTATATTCAAGTTAAACACTTTTTTTTCTGTGGAAACAGAAAACGGATGAAGGTGGACAGAAATTCAGAAACTGCTTTGAGCTTGTTTGTCATCTGAAGCAGTGACTGTAATGAAAGGACGGCAGGAAGAGACAGAATGAAGCTGTCATTAAACGTCTGCGCAAATTAAATGTTTTAATTCCAAACATCTCAGATGTCTAAACCAAACATTTCACTGAGACATTTCATAAACAAAAACTGAAGTTTTACATCAGCTTACACTAAACTCCAGGTTTTCAGGTCATATTTCATTGACCTGAAATATCAAAAACACACTTAAATTCACCTTTAATTTCAGCTGTTACTAAAGAAACACAGTAAAAAGAGGTGCATGATGTCATGGGATCCTCTGACATCAGCAGAGGGGCTCACTCTTAAATATCAGACCTGCAGAGATGAACCAGGAATCAAACTAACAAACTGTAAGCACTTCCTGTCACAGTGACACACACACACATAAAACTCCTCTGTGGTGAGGTCATAACAACTTGACGTCACCACCTTCTCCTTCTTCATTTCCAACCTCATCATCATCACCATCACCATCCTTTCCGTGCACGTGTCATCTTACCTGTGCCTGCTGGCAGCGCGGGCTCCGTGCGCGTGTCCATTGGTGTACAGGTTGTAGGACTGTCGCAGCGGGAACGCGCCTTTGGCGTGTCCGCAGGTCCAAAGCACGAGCAGCAACAGTAGCGGGAGCGCGGCCATCCCTCCGATCAATACGCGATCAATACAGAGTATCGATACTTTATCGGAGTCTAATCAGCTTCCTCAGCTGGAAGGGAAGACTCCCATCTCCATGGAAACGCCACAAAAAAAAAGTTTCCTCAGAAGTCCGTCAGTCCCACCGACCCATGGTCCGGACCCGATCAGACCTGAAGCCGAACCCAGTCCCCCCTGGCCCGCTGCGGGTCCCGCTGCTCCCCGCCTTTAATCCGCCTTTAATGCCACTTTAACCCGGCTCGGCGCGGTCCCGGCTGGCCCATCAGAACTTTCCTTGAGAAACAAAGAGAAGAAAACGTTGCGACAGACTGAACCGAGACCAGCTGCTCCTCCTCTTCATCACACCGCCCCACCGAACTGTCTCCGCCCCTGCCCGAGGAGAAACCAGACCCGCACCCACACCTGAACCAGGACTGGGATCAGTGATGAAAACGTGAAACCGCAGAGAGGCTTTAAAGGACCAGACTGCGCTTCTCTGCCCTCTACGGGTTTTTTCTTTCTTTGTGTGTGTGTGTGTGTGTGTGTGTGTTTTAGCACACACACAAACACACACACTCTCTCTCTCTCACACACGCGCACACACACACACACACACACACACACACACACACACACACATGTTGGGTAAACATATCTTGTGGGGACATAATGCTTTCCCTAGCCCCTTACCCTAACCCTAACCATGAACAATGAAAGCCTAACCCTTATCCTAAACCTAACCATAACCCAGTTGTAACCCTGTCACTAAAACCACATTCTGAGTCTCAAAAATGCCTTCAAACTTGTGGGGACCAGGGTTTTGGTCCCCATAAGGGCTGTCAGTCCCCACAAGTATAGTAAACTTCCAATTTTTGGTCCCCAAAAAGATATGAATACACGCTCGGAGACAGACACACACACACATAAAGTTAATGTAAATCAGCTGAATCTGATTGTGTCTTTCCGGATTTTGTTGTCAGTTTAATGAGTTATTATTCCGAACACTTGTTTGCTTGTTTGAATGTTAATTTGATCTGCAGTGGATCCTTTGAAGCCCTTAAAGAACATTTAATCTCAGCTGACAGTCAAGTCACTGCAGTTTGTCTCCGCTGGTTTCAGATTAGTGAGACTTTCTGAACGCTTCACAGTCACTACAGAATGTAAAAAGTCTGTTTTTACTCGGTAAATGTAAAGTGCAGTTAGCTGGTAATAAGGCGACTTGTGGATGTGGGGCCACTTTTTGAGATGTGGTTAACTGGCTGATGCTTTATTCTGGCAGATTTTTGGTCACATTTCAGTGGATAAAGTCAGCGATTCCTAAGCTTCTGCAGGGGAGCCTGCAGAGTAATCACAGCTGTTCTTCACATCTGTAAAGTTCAACAATCCGAAGTGTCCGAATACTTCTTGTTTCAGGATTAAGTTCATGTTTTCTCATCCCGGTTTATTTATTTTAGGAGGAAATTAGTGTTCAGTGTAAATGTTTGATTTTCTGGATCGGACACGGAGCCTTACGATGGTCCTCGTGCACACCTGCGTATGTGTCTTTGATTCATTCATTTATGTGATGAAGCAGAGGAACAGAAACGTGTTTTAAATTTTAAAAAGTCGCATCCTGTAACGTGACACTGAAGACGTTAATGAACGTTTGATGACACTCGGAGCAGAAAACATCCTGCAGACTTCCTGAGGTTAAAGGATGTTTAACATCTGCTCTCCTCAAAATAGACAAGCATGCCACTAACTTTCACTACGCGATAACCCTTTATATCAGTGTTGTTTGGACCATTGTTGTAGTGTTTTTACACACATCCTGCCCTTCAGTAGACCCCAGTGTGGTCATCTAACTTCTTATAATTTTGTCATTTATCATAAGGTTTGTTTGTTTTTTTTTATTTTAGTTGAGTTTAGTTTCCTTTGTTTCCAGAATGGCTTTACTCCTTACACTTGTTGTTTACACATGTTTCGTTTCTGTAAGAGTTTTACTCTTTTTCTTCTTATTTTTACTATATGGGGGTATTTTTCAGGGAAAGGGGTTTCAGAAGTGGTATTACAACACAGTCACAGCAGTTTGCGCAGGCAGCTGACTCACAGTCATGTCGACATTCAGAGTAAACATGTGTACCACAGCTGTCTTATGCTGGTTCTGTTGACAAATGAACATGGACTAAAACTAAATACATTTCCTTTTTTAAACACATTTTTTTAGAGCTTAGTTGGTTTGCAAGCTACACTATATGAATTTACATTACAATGCACCAACTACACATGGGCCCATCCTTCAAGCGTACTTCAGTTGTCTGTGTTCGTAACCAAGTTTAATCCAGACTTGAGTGTTGCCTCTGTGAAACCAAGTCATTGCTTGTTTATGTGTCGCGTGCCAGCTGTGACATCACCTCGTCAACATTTGTCCTGGTCCTTGAGATGGACCAACCTCGCTGCTGCGCTGGTACATGTGTAGAAGATGTCAAAACAGGAAGCAAAGCTATCTCACAGTTTTTTTTCCAGAAAGTCATTTGAAGCTTTTGCAGCATCTCTGTATAATCTGACAAACTCTGAGCTTCCCGTAGAAATGTTTATGTAAATAACAGCAAAACGAAGATGATCATACAGCAGTTATGAAGGTGACAAGGGTCAGCATATATACCAGGTGTTACACTGCACTCTCATTGCTAATGGTTTATGATTAACAAGTTATTAGATGATCACATCTTCTTTCAGCATCCTTTCTGGCTCCAATAATGAACATAATTTACAAAATAAACTTCCTGTTTCATTCCGGACGACCTGAAACTATTGATCGAGCTCATGAGAACAAAGTTGGCACTGGTAAAGCTGCAGAGACAACAAAGAAAAGTCTCTACAAACGCAACTTTATTTCATACAGGAGCTCGACTTCTGTGACCTGCCAGACCCCCAGACTTTTTTTTTACCTGAAGTGAGCTGAAAATCGTTTTCCTCAGTTCATCTAAAATAAATCTCCCCAAATAGAGTGACTTTGTGCTGACATCAAGTTCGGTAAAGACAAACAGGCCAAGAACAAGACTGCGTTTATTCAAGTATAACCACCATTAGTTTCATTTTTTTTTCATAGCCACAGGGTTTTGAATTTCTTAAACAATCACTAAAAGCTTGAATCTTACATCATTTCAAGTCAACACTGATGCATGGCCTTGTCAACATTTTGGTTTTGCTGGGTATTTAAGAGTTGGGCAGAGCTCAATATCTTACTTTGTAAAAACAAAGATATTGCGCTCTGCCGGGATCCTTTTCTGCTTCTTTTTCCCTCATTCTGCCTGCTCAGATCCACTCTTCATCAGTGAGGAGTGCATCTGACTGAGAAACTGAGGACACCCACATTCTCAAAGTAACGACTGCTCACTCACACAGCAGCCACACCCAAAATTATAACCTGCTTTACTGTCTGTATTATTCTAAATGAGGCCCCCATTGGCTAAGTAAGCATCATGCTGTATTAAAAATGACATAAAACTATTGTTTGAATCGATTAACTTATTAGGGAAATGTTTACTACAGGCACAGGGGGGTGGGAGCTGTGGGTTGTTTTCTCATAGACATACATTTACAGCCCAAGGTCGTTTGTTGCAATGAGAGAAGTCGCCCCCTGCTGGACATTAAAAAGAATGCACGATTGAGGCACTTTGCAGTTTTTATCTTTAGTCCACAGGTCATGCAGTAAATATCAAAGACACAAAGACATAACATCACCACACTGACATCTTTAGAGACTCACGCAAAGTGTCAAAAACAGTGATCATCAGACAGAAACGATGACAACAGATGCAGCAGAACTGTTCTTTCTGCAGGAGCCTACATTACCCATGATGCACCAGCGATATTTGGCTGGTAGACTGGGGTGTGTGCTGGTAGTAGCTAATGTAGCCCGAAGCAGAGTTTGTAAGCTCTCTGCTTTCTACCCTCACACTGAGTTCTCAGATCAGAGAGCAAATTTACACGTCTCCGTCTGACTGTAAAACCAGCGGCAGCACTGACCAACGCTGGCTCAAGACAGGAATACTGACGGTGAGCATACGGAAAAATATCTGTTTAGCTGAACGCCGACGAGCCACCACCTGCCCAAACTGTGATACAGACTGTTTTCCCTAATAGGAACAACAGAGCGAGAGAGAGAGAGCTAAAAGAGGACTCTACAATGGAAAACACTTTATCAGATCTCATAAATCATGTGGTGACCCCCCTCTTCCTCAGGCTCTACCCTCTCCGGGTGGAGAGACGGACCACCCAGACTCCATCACTCACACTAACCACTGTTTTCTGTTTTATGAGTCTCTTTTTAAATGGAGTTTTGTATTAAACACAGAGTCACATTCCTGGGCGAAAGCCTCAGGTGAGACACAGAAACAGAGAACCGCATTACCAACCAGACAAGAGCCAATCTGAAAGCTTTTCCTTTTGAATAATCGAGTAGCTCATGAAAGTTAATAATGTCCCTGGTTTGTTCTTTATTTCCTTTAAACCTTCACTATGTGGAGGAAACCAAATAAAAGTTAATTTACCTCTTTAGCTGTTTAACTGATCTGAGCATGTACAATCAGACTGCAAGTGGTTTTAACAGGAAAGTCCCAGCTGACCTTTAAAATGCTCAACCATTAAGACCTCCATCTCTCCTGCACATTTGGAGCTGTCTCTGGACAAAAGCACTAAGATTCTTCTTCATCTTCTTCTTCTTATTAGATAAACACTACAACCACACAGGAAACCCAGATGGTGACTAATCAGAGAAGTTTGGCAACTTTCCTCTGCTTTTAGTCTTGAAATATAAAATATAAGTGAAAGTTGTGCCAACGTTACCTGGATGTTGTTGGGCGTTCCAGCAAGGCAAAGTTTATGTTCAAGAATCATTTTATATTATAGAGTAAGAATGCCAAGACAAAAAGTACACCCAGAAACTCCTGACCTTATGCTTGAATGACCAACTCTGTTCATACTGAGCTAGCTGTGAGATACCTGAGCAGATGGAGCCAACATGATGTCACCCACTCTGCAATTTGAAGCCTCTGTGCTAGTACTGGTCACTACCTTTTGTTTCTTGGAGCCAGAAGTGACCATATTTGGACAAGAAGGTGGTGTCCCAGTTTATCGGCTAAGTCTCGTTAGATTTATTAAAGTTCTCATTTCATAGGAATGATGCAGTTTAACATAGTGCCAATACAGAGGGTGAAACTGATGTGCTGCTCAGAGAGAGTTTATAGTGCCATCCATTCAATCATCCATCTTCCTCTGCTTATCGGGGCTCTGGTAGGATTGGAGCCTATGCCAGCTGTCCTTAGGTGAGAAGCTGGGTCCACACTGGTTTCCATTGCAAACTGGTTCCATAAACTATACAGGTACAACACACAGGTTCCAGATAATTAGTGGGAAGTAAAAAACTTCCCTACAATTTTACTTATCAAAGCCAAGCACAAACTTCTGGGACGGTCTGTACCTACCACACAGTAAGCCATACCATTCGTCAGATAATCTTAAAAATGGACAAACACATTGCCAAGTAATACGTAAGGCTAAGTAATGTATCATTCATTCTACTCAGAGTTGTTATGAAGGGGGAAAGTATCCATAGACGCCAAAGCAGCTTTTTTGGAATATCGTTTTCAATGCTGCAAACTTGAACATGGAGGTCTCATTTCTGGAGCGAGCCTCAAGTGGCCATTAGTGGAGGTGGAAACTAATTAATTGTCAATGAAATGAGATTTATTGTTGTTTGTGTTTAAGTTTTGCATTGAAATGTTCTGATCAGTAGTTGTTGCTTCAGCTCCATTGTAGGTGGAAACAACATCAGCATCCGCAGAAGGTTTGGAGAAGTTAAATGTACATTAATAAATGTAAAAAATAAAACATGTAAATGTGAATTTACTGTTTTACCTGTTCAACTTATGTCTGTCCACTAATTAAGGTGGGCTAATTATTCTTATTGTTGTATGTCCATAAGCTTAAATGGGATTCACGGGATGCTCTGAGCCATTGTTTTCCAGGTCAACACCATAGCTTTCTTTGGGTATCTTCCAGTACCCAGTACCTGAAATTAATAAAATGGAGCAGGACAAATAACCAGTTATTGTACTGGACCCCTAGTAATTCAGTCCTCTCACGCTACTATATGTAATTACTTGTTTTTCGTGATAAAAGTAGGAGAAAACTGCCCAAGGTCTCGCTGTACCTCGTTCCTCAGACTTGCACATTGGCAGCTCCACTGTTCTCTCTGTGGCACCACACAAATAGCAAATAGAGTTATAGTGTGAGCACAGCATGAATTAAGGGCAACATTAAATTGTACCAAATCTGTCATCCCATCTTCCTGGCAGAAGCTCTGCATTTATTTATATATTTAGTGCGATGTATGATTAGAGCTGTAGTTAATAGACCTGCTCGTAGCATCTATTCTCAGCTTTTATTTTGTTTTCCACTTAACTCCACCTTCAGTCAGAACACAGCCGGACAACATCCAGATCCGCTGGACCTGCTTTAACAGTCTTTAATGCGATTGTGGTTTCGCAGCTTCTTTATAACTGAACGGAGAACAGAGAGGTGTGTTTGTGTTGGTATGCAGCAGATGTGAGCAGAGATGGAAAATAGAAAAAAAAACTTGACAAACCACAGAATGGAAAACTAAACAAGAACACGTGGACACACACACACACACACACACACACATACACACACACTTGGAGTGTGTGTTTTAGGTGAGAAACACAGTCACTGTTTTGCAGGATAGGTGTCAGCGCCTGTTGGTTTCTCAACTGAAGAAACGAAAAACTTAAAAGAGACCAAAGACCACAATAACTAGCAGACCAACAACAAAGCAACCACACCAAAAAATTAAAATTGAACTAAAAAAAATGTAAAAAGCCACAATATAACAGCAACAGAGCAGTGCCAACCACCACAGCCACTGCAGACCTCTTCCCCTTGCTCTCTTGCACACATCTGAACTCTGATATATTTGTTTATTCACTGGATGCGCAAATAAAACTCAAGCTGAAGTTCATCTGCAGACTGAACAGCCCAGCGTGCTGCTCCTCAACCTGCCGGGGAATCAAACCAGCACCTTAACGCCACAAGGACAATTCGGCATCTGAAACCTGCATTTTACATTTCAGCTCCTCATTTAGCTGTCAGCAGCCTGAATGTGTTGCTGTAGGGCACTGCGGCAGTAAATACAAGAGTTTACAGCTGTTTGCATAAGATGGATTAAGTATGTTTGTCTTCAAAGAGAATAAAGTTGGAAATGGATGAGAGCACTGTTAACATTCTTGAAGTTTCTGTAAACACCTGACCCTGAAGGCAGCACCATGTCAGCTTCATTTTTTCAAAACTCACTTCGAGAGTCTCGGAACTGGAAAGCTGGAAAAATGTAGTTGCCGTTTCTAAACCGTTCGCTGTGTTTGTGAGGACGCAGCAGATACTTGTGAGTCCAAGTTGAGGGAAGACAGTGAAACAGTTAGGCAGTGAAATTATTTCCAGATAAGTCCTTTGATACTTTCAGAAAGCTGCTCATACAATCATCTGTCAATTCACTTTGTATACAACACAAAAAGTGTCTTAATCCTGCATTCTATGTTGTGGCCAGCAGGGGGCGAGTACTCTGAATGCAAAAAGAGGTCCCACTGTCAAAAGTTTATGAGAAAATGACCCTGCGATTGTTTAATTTATGACTTCAGGAAACACTGCCCTGCTGAGCTTATGGTCTCAGTCACTAGTTTTATGTCTTATTTAATGCTGCATAAATTTCTTTTGCTAAATTATGACCTTATTTTGAATAAAAATCATTAGTAACGCAGGTCGAGTTTTAGGAAACCTTGACTGAACAGTCGGGACAACCGTTCAGTGTGCTCCGTTTCTCAGTCGGAGCCAGTTGAAAAGTGGATCTGAGCAGTATAATAAAAGAAGAGCAGAAGAAGATCTCAGTATCGTGTTTCTCTGCGTTCTGAAATGCCCGGGAAAACCAACATGTTGACAAGGCAATGCATCAGTGTCTACTTAAAATTATGTTACACTGAAGAAGACACTTTGGTATTTAGTGAATGGTTTGAGAAATTCAAATCCTTGTGGCTATGAAAAAATGAAACTAATGTTGGTTATACTTAAATAAACCCAGTGTTTCTCTTGCTGTGCTGACACAGAGACACATCGTTATCAAACCTCATTAATGCCTCAGCAATCACTGAAAGAAACTGAACTTTAAATGTCAGAAAACGTGCTGTTCTGCTTGGTGAAGCTTGTTTTAGACCGAGTGAAGAAAGCAGAATGTAAAATGTGCAAAAAAGAAAGGTTTGACCAATAAATACATTCATTAGGATTTGAAAAAATTCTTGAGCTGTACCATCTTGTTTTCCAGGGGTCCTGGAATGAAAAGCATTCAAGCTGCTTTTAAAATGAAGAGACCTTTCTTTCTGTGTCTGCAGCCTCAGCGTGACTCATTTTGTTAACCTCCTGGCTTTCAGAACGACTGGATGATGATCCTGCGCGCTCACCTATCACCTGTCCTGCAGGCAATCACCTGGCAGTCAGTGCTTGGGGTCAAGCCATAAACCAGCCAGTTATCAGTCATCATCTTCTTCACTGTGCCTACAATAAAGAAATAAACAAAAAAAAAAAAATGCCTACAGACAAAACCCTGGGCACCGGCGACTCCATTGCCTGGAACAATAAAGTTTCCTGTAATAGTGCAGTTGTAAACCACAGAAAAGCTCCTGCGGTGTTCTGCTATTGACCTCTATCAGTCGGGTCAAAGGTCATAGAAAAAAAAAGTGCAAGACATGTTTTCGTGAGATGTCTGCCATCGATAAATCTTTTTTCTTCTCACTGTTTGTCTTCGAAAAAAAGAAGAAATGAAGGAAAGGTCATTACATTAATTTTCCACCCTTATCTTCACAGTGCAAACATCTACAGTGTGTTTGATCTGACCTTTCACAGTGTTTCTTCTTCACATGTGTTTACATTGTAGACTGTATATAATAACTAATGGTCTGGCTAAACAACAGGACCATTAGTTTTTGGCTTTGTTTTGAAATGTCAGCTTTAGCATGTTGTTTTAATATTTGGGTGAGAAGCTTGCTAAACAAACTGTACTCAACACAAATGCCTGATAATTAATGCTGAGTAACAATTTATTTGTTGGTCCAGCTGTCAGTCAAAGAATCATCACTCCCAATCCTGTATAACTCAAAGCTTTAATAACATTTACATGAGAGCATTATATTAAAATGATGCTGTGCAGCTATTACGAACTGGTAAATTACCTCTACCAGGCTATAAAGTCAGACATTTTAACATGGGAGTCTACGGGGACTGACCCACTGGAGACAGCCTCAAGTGGCCGCTCTACACACTGCACTTTTTTTGCACTTCTTTGTTGCCTTCAGCCTGCTTATTGGAGCTCAAACAACAATCGTTATCATGTTATGAAATACGTTTTATTTTTATTTTTTAAATTGAGAATAGACAGTGGAGAGAAAGCAGGAAAGCTGAGCGTGAGAGAGAGAGGGAGGAAGAGATCCAGTAACTGGCCTCGGGGTGGACCTGAACCTCTGCAATATCCTTACTGCTCGACTCGGTGAGCTATACCGGCGCCACTGACAGATGTTGTTACTGAGAAATCAGGAGAGAAGAGGTTTTCAGCTTATCAAAATAAAAGCATCAGAAACCAGTTCAGTTGAGAGATCCAAAGTCCCGTTAACAATGAGCTCATTATGATGTGTAGAGCAACACTGTGACTACTATAAATGAACTTTAACGTGAGAAGCAGGTCTTCCTGTGGATCCAGAATCACTGAAAGTGACATTTACGGATCAATCTTCCACCCGTGCAGACGACCGATGTGCTTTTAGCTGTGTGAGAGTGAAGTGAATTATCAGAGCTGAATTGCTTTACATGAGGACAGTTTCTGAATTAATTTTTCAGCTCAGCGTGTATCATCTAAACACCTTTGGTATGCAGCGTGAATCCAGCTCTCCGTCCTCTGCTTCAGATTGATTGTTGACTGATATCAATCTTGGCTTTCTGGAATGCTTGGGAATGTTGGGGAATGTGCGGCAGTGGAAAGTGGGTCAGGAATTCCAAGCTTCGCTGCTTTGCCAGAAACACGACCACCACAAATTAACCAAATTTCAACAGTGGAGGTGGAAACATTTGTGTGTGACTGACAGATTTCAGCAGGAGGGGGAGTGAAGAGGGGGGCGGGGGGCACTGACAAAGAGGAACGTGAACATACTCAGCTGCAGTCAGGACAGAAACCACCAAACAGCTGTTGGCACATACATACTGTACATACACAATGTACATACTCTTTCTCATGTGTGCTCTTCTCCAAAAACATTCCTTAGCTGACAAAGAGCTCTTTCTAAAGTCCTGTTTTAGGATTTGGTGTGCAGGAATTTCACTGTCATATGAAAAAAAAAAACATTTTCACAGGACTCTATTCAGTCCTGTGAAAAATTAACAACATCCTTTTTGCTTCCAGAGGTATTAAGTGGAATTAAGAGGCAGATGCTGCTGGTCAGGTGCACTTGTTTAACTGATCATCGGCAGGTGAGCATCTCTATAAATGCAGAAGTCAATGTACCAGAAATTCACCCCAAGGTCAGACGAGGCAGCTCAGAGAAACTGGATATCAGACTCTACAGGCATCAGTTAGCATTTTAAATGTTAAAGTTAATGTCAGTGCGGTTGGAGAAAGACTTGTTCAGAGTGGTTGCCACGAGAAAGCCTCTTCTCTCTAAAAAGAAGTGCAGCACAGTTTTGGTTTGCAAAGTTGCGTCTGAAAAAACCTCTTCTGGAAGAACATCCTTTGGATAGACGAAACTAACTTAGAGATGCACAGCATCATGCTTGGATGATATCCGCACTAATGCCACATCCCAACTGTCAGCACGGTGGTGGAAGGGTGAAGATTTGGGCTTGTTTCACAGCCACAGGACCTGAACACCCTGCAGTCACTGAGTGAACCATGGACTCCTTTGTATACCAAAGTGTTTAACTTGAATAAAAAGCTCTGGCAGGATCGTAACAGGACTGTGTATAAGTCAATGCCTGCAAACCTCAATGACCTGAAGCTACATGTTAAAGACTAGTGGGCTAAAATTCCTCCACAATGATGTAAAAGACCGACAAAGTCATACAGAAAATCATTACTTGAAATTATTGCTGCTCATGGGGTTTACTTTTCATATGACTGTAAGTATTCTACTTGTCTTATGAGCAGTAATTTGTTAGTACTAATTAAACTAAATAATTTTCTGTCATCCTGCAAGTACATTTATCCATCAAGATTAAGTCTGTTGAACAGTTTTGGAGATATTCAAAGAGACGTCCTAACTCTGGATGTGTGATGGACTGGTAACCTGTCCAGGGTCTAACTCACCTTTTACATGACAGCTGGAATCGACTGTAGTCCCCCTGCAACCACAAATCGGACAAGCTGTTAGAAAAGCAGATGGAGGCATGTCTATATAATAGAACTAAAGATTAACAAATTACAAAAATAATACTTACTGAGCAGTAACATTTCTTCCCAGAAATTATGGCTCAATTCCTAAAAAAATGCCTGATTGACAACGTTAGCCAGCTGCACACTTCTTTTTGTTGGCGGATGTAGTCAGTAAGATCTCTGCATTTCAAAAACTCACATCAAGCAACTGACACAGAACTCATCGAGGTAGATAAACAGCTCTACAGACCAGAGCACATATTTGATTTTAGGGTGAACTGCCCTGTTCGCTAAAACGGATGATCTGCTTTGAATTTAAGCACAATGTCCTTGAAAGCTGAGATGAAACTTGAGCTCTTGTTTATCTGTCTCTTTGTAGGTCTCCTTCTGGTTTCTAAGGCTGGTTTCTGCAGTTTAAACCGAATTTTCTAAGACTGTCATCATCCTGCTTTCTGCCCTAATTCAGATTTTTTTTCTTTCTGATATTTGACTTATTAGCTATGCAGTGAAAAGTGAATCAATCAGCTTGTTTCCTGTTTTATTAAGAATCAGACCTGTGTTTGTCTTCATCAGTATCAGGATCAGCGAGCGTGTTAATCTGACACCAGAAACAGGCATCAGTCCGTCCAGGAGAACATCTGACTACCCGATGAGGCAAACACCAATCAGAAGCTCTTTGTTGTTTTTAACTGAAGTGTTCAGCAAACCGACCAGTCTCCGCTCTGTCTGATCTCCCTTACATTCGGTGCCAAAGTTTGGAGGTGTTTATGAAGTTTGCTGTGAGCTGCAGGTTTCTGTGAATGTGCAGGATGTTTCTAAGAGGCTGATTCAGTTCAAGCTGAATCAACCTCTTAACCGAAATAGCTGCATATTTAGTCTGAGTCTGCTGCAGGGCTGCTAATCTAAACTGAGCTAACAGTGCTGGGGGTGGAGAACATACCTGGGGCCCCAGTTAACCCTCACCCTGCTTTTTCCACTCAGCTCTGCACCTCCACCCCCACCCTCTGCTTTCCCTTTGTTTATTTTACTTCCTTCAGGATCTTTTTTTTTCTGCAGCTGCAGAGGTTAAGGTGTAAGAATCAATGCAGAAACGGGCCGAAACAGAGCAGTGGAGATTCTGAACCAAGCAGATGATTCTCCTCCTCCTCGACATTAGCATCATATTCATCAGTCCAGAAAAGATCCAGGGAACATTAATCACCTTCAGTTTGTGGAAAAGAAACTATGTAGGCTTCATGTTCTGGTTATTGCATCCAGATCAGACCTCAACCACAAACCAAACCACAAAACCAAACCACCACATCACCAAACTAAACTTTTCAGACCTCATCACACATTGTGTTTGTCATTTAGAAAGAAGAAGCCCTAAAAACCCATAGAGTCCCAGCAGAAAGCCTTCTCTTCTGTGGCAGACTTTGAAATACAGAAATGTCACAGCCTTGGTTCACCCAGCAGCCCAGAGTCTAAAAAAACACTTTCTGTGCTGGCTGTGAAAGATCACAACCTCCTGACTCCAACTTATGATTGAACATCATGTTTTCTGATGTGTTGTAACAGCTTTAACTAACGTAATACTTTTATTAACTCTCTGATAAGGAATGAAGCCATGGGCATCGAATATTCTCTCATAATTCACACAGATGTTACAAACTGTGTGACTTTAAAAACATTATTTATATTGAATAAAATTAGAAAAAGAATGTAAAGAAATAGCTGTGTTACAGTTATGTCAATAACTGGAGGCCATGTGCTAGCTTATCAGCCCCTCACCCAGGCCTGGCTTCAGAGCGGGACCAAAGTGTTCCTATTCTGAACGACGTTTCTAGGTAGATATTTTCATCAAAGGCTTTTTTGCCTTGGGAGACCCTACCAGGATTGAAAACATAACCTACCTCGTGGGATCACTCAGGCCCACAAACCCCTCCACTGATAAGATCATGGATGCAAACAGTACTGAGCTTCCTTTGACGGGTGTCTGGGTTCACCTTTGAATTTTCGGAGGAGGTCAGAGTAGAGTTTCTATTCTCCACACTGGAAGAAGTCAGTTAAAGTGCTTCAGGCGTCTGTCTAGGATGCTTCTTGATAACATTCAATCAAGAAGAGGCACTGGGGAGGATCCCGGAGAGACTGAATGACATACACCTCACTATCCACCTGGGAGAGCTAAAGAGGGTGGCCGGATAGTTGGAAGTACTGGCATCTTTACTTAGAATGCTGCCCCAGTGGTGGGTGGACAGATCTATGTTCCTTACATTACTTCGAGTTAGTATAGCACAGAATATTATAATAGAAGTGGCTTCAGCGCCTGGAGGTTATTTAACAGAAACAAGTGGCAGTGGAGCATACGGCAAACTTTTTACTAGACGTCAGTAGAGTGGAGATTACAGGCAACTGAATTTGGTTTTCTTGTCCCTCCATATTCAAGTGCATAATCCTAGCTACGGTGGCCGCTGTAGGACAAACAACTTTGGCTGCTGTTCATCTGTCGCCTCTGTTTACCTCAGCTGGTGACCACGTCTGTTTACTGTGGAGGAGGCTGTAAATCTTTGTGAAAGGAGTCAAAGATGAGTCAAAGATGACGGCGATACTCAAGCGAGTTGTTGAGGATATCAGATTTTCTGTTGGTGAGTGCTGCTGTTATTGCCGCAGTGTTAGTGAAACTGTCTTTGAAGTGGCTCTAACATTGTTGGACTGACACTGAGCAAATAAAATGATATGATGTGAGAATGTATTCAAACTTCATTGGAGGGAAAGTGTGATTTTTAGGACATTTGAGCCTAACATTAGCTGGAATAATATTAGCTTATAACAAGCAGTCATTGTTTAGAGATGGGAGGGTCACATGTGTAATCTGCTGACAACAAGTAATTGGGATACTATCAGGAATAAATAAGAATGTTTATGCATGTTTTGTGTGTTAGAGCCTTGACTTTGGTTCAGGAGATAAGGCTGAGGTGTGGAGGAAGAAGATGACATTTTATCCTGATACCGCTGGCGCTGTCTCTTTCCTATGTGTTTGTTCAAATCTTGAGTCTGAAGGTGCAGACACAGCACATGAATGGCTACGAGTTCTCTTCACCGTTGCAGCTGATCTCGCAGAATGGCAACGTCCAGCTCAGCCATCTGAAGATGGCAGCTTCCAGAAACTAGGACTCTGTCCTATTTATTTTTAATGAATTAATTATAAGCTAATGAAATTGCATCCGTTGGTTGGAAAATGTAATTACACGCTAATCAATAAATATTTAGGAGCACAACATGGTTTTCTATCTCAAAAAATGACTGACTGTTCCTTTAAAGAATTAACTGCGTCTCTGACATCATGGCAACACTTACATGCAAGAAGTAAAAATACATTTCCTGTAGGAGGCACAAATTGGAAGTGAGGAGGTGTTTTCATGGTGAGCATCAATCAAACTGCAACATTATACCAGATAATATCGTGTTTCCTGCATACGCCAAACAAAGCATGGGGGAAAAGATCAGAATCCATTAATGTTGTTATCAGCCTTGTTCTAATATTACTTCTCCGCTTGTACATACAGGAAAGAGCTCAAGCTGATAAATCTGCCTTCGAGCACGTTCAGTCCAACTAATTAAGACATCCGAGTCCTGCAAACTAAAGCAGAGAAAACTGAGCAGAAGAAATTGGGCTGCAGGGACCCCCCTAATATATTTTATGAAAACAGTTATTAACAATATTATTAACAATGACTAAACTAATTCAGTCCAGCTCGAACATGCTGGGCTCAGCAGGCCACAGTTTCTGATGGCGTAGAAATCGAACATCCACCTCTGCTCAGCCTCAGGCAGCTGGAAGTCATTACCCCCCCAACCCACCCTCCCTTCCTCGTGCTCCCTCCCACCACCCTCACCCTCACGCAGCCAACAGTGTTTTTACCACATTATAAATCCATTCAGGACTCTGCCAGCGGACTCTGAGCCAACTGTGCCGACCCTCACAACAACACTTTGCAGTCATTTCGAACAACGCAGACATGAGCAGCCAACCTGCCCTGCCATCTGCATGCGGATAACACGGACGCACATGATTAGACAACTTTTACATGTGAAACTTTTGTGGAAATAATGAGGGGGAGGAGGAGATTTAAGCCTGCAACATGTTTAGCTGCTGACAACAAACAATGTCACTGACCAATCAGAAGCACTGCTGGGAGGCTGAATGTTTAAACTCCAGTGTGAGGAGGACAGAGGAGGCAAACATTTCGAAATGATGATTCACCAGAAATATGATTTAATTCACAGAATTCTGTGAGGCTGTGACTTCCTGCCAAATGCACACAGTTTTACTGTGTTATTACAGTAATTACATGTATTTTTACCTGCTGCTATAAACACAGAGGAAGGTGGAAAATTATAGGCAGAAAAACTAAAGAACAGAGAGAGAATCTGAAAACCTGAGCTGAGTTTTTCACGGCCTGTAGAGCACACGACCCCCTCCGTCCTCACTGCTCCAGGTCGGTGAGACGTCAGCAGTTTGTGGAGCAAACCAGC
Organism: Oreochromis niloticus; assembly: GCF_001858045.2. Classification (NCBI taxonomy): domain Eukaryota; kingdom Metazoa; phylum Chordata; class Actinopteri; order Cichliformes; family Cichlidae; genus Oreochromis; species Oreochromis niloticus. The sequence goes on from NC_031965.2 coordinate 37,109,279, forward strand.
GTACAAAATCATTTCCAGGCTTGTTTGTGATCCTGAATGTGTGTCAGGATCTGATTTAATGAGTCAAACCTCCAGCAGAGAACAAACACCGTGACTCACTGGTGTTCAAACTGGCTCCTGTTAGAAGTTTATACACCAGTAAATCCAGTAACACATTAAAGAAAGCTGCAGTCAGACCATCTGCAGGATGAACGGCTGCTGTTACACAGGCATTAAAACGGGTTAAGACCAGTTTGTACATCAAATGAAAGCACGCTGACAGACCTGAAACAAGTGAAGAGCTTCAAAAGAAAATCATCAGTTTCTGCAGCAAGCGCAAAGCCTGGAATTAAATCCTGATATTTCCTCCAGCTATCATCAAACCTCAGTTCCTGTTTCAGGAAAAATGCACGCAGGAAGTTTGGCAAATCAAAATGGCCTTTGCGCCTTGGCCTTGACTGTCTGATGGGAATGCTTTTTTTCAAGGAGATACATTTTTTAAAAGAATTTACCATCACTGGAACAGTCGGGTAAAGCTGAGGGTTTACAGCAAAGAGGTTAAAAAAAGGGCAGGAACTGAACTTGCATATGTAGAAATAGTATTTCCCAATGCATTTACACAATTATGTGCAAAATATGATTCTCCTATCGCCTCCAAAGTCTGATACAAGAATGACTGAACAAACCGTGGATGCATTTGATCAGCAGCAGAAAATTCCTCTGATCCTTTTTTGTATTAAACAGCAGCTGTGAGGCTGTAAATGTTCTCAATAAAACTGAAAATTACCTGAAATAAAACAGCAAGCTGCTCTTCAGCAAGAAAACCCTGCAAAGATGTTGTTTGACACGTTTTGTTCTTCAGTCTCAACACTTTATGATAAAAATTGGCAACAAACGGTAAATTAATTGTTAGTGAAACAAACACAGAGATTCTTTATGTTGTTATTAAACACTGAAATGCAAAAAAAAATTCTAATAAAACCACTAAGTAAGACATGAACACATGGAGAATATACAAAATAAAAGATCCCCCCCCCCAACTATGTAAGTTGGAAAGGACAGAATAAAAGTGCACTAAAGACACAACGTGAAAGATCATCATCATCATTGCTGCTTGTCCCGTGATGCTGAGGTTCAGCCAATAGGGAGGCAGTACTTGCTCATAAGTTGTTGTATTTGAATCCAAACTATTTTAGTGCTGAACTCCATCTGCCAACCTCTACATGCTTTAAAACAGATATTATAAACATCATGTGGACATTATGTGGATATTACTCTAAAGTTGGATCTGGTTTACACAATTAATGATCACTTCATTGTTTAATTACAGTACATAACCAGTAACTAAAGGTTAATTAACTATCAATTTACCATTTATTAATGATATTTTAGTGTTACCGCCATGTATTCTCAAGCTACTGATTGTGTTACCTTCACGGACACAACAAAAAATCTGAATTCTAGAAGTGCTGAAGTTTAAGCGCCTGATGGGAAACTGTGAGTCAGCCTCAGACCTGAACAGTTGAAGAAGGAAAAACAAACCCCTGCAGATGTTTGAGTTAAAGGAAGGTTAAAGTAAACAGGAAGCTCTTCATTTCTAAAGTTTGATTACAGTGAACGCAGCGCTGCTGTAAACACAGCCAGGATGCACCTAGTCAAGTGAAGGTCTCGCTGTCTGTCTGTCTGTCTGTCACTGATGCATTTAAAGAAAACGTTTCAGCAACCAGCACATTGTTTTAATATCTGGAAATCATTTTTTTTGACTGGAAACAGCAGCTTGTAATATTTTAAACAACTTTATTGTTTGACCAGTGCATGTTGGCTTCTGTACTTTATCTCAAATTATAACCCAGGAATTTGAGTTTTTGTTCTGGACTTATTTTTGAAAGTTTAAGAGAATGATGTGAGGTTCCCAAATATGTTATTGTCTATGTTATCATGAGTTTTGGGTTGGAGCTTCTGTTCTTTGTTTATGTTCTAGTTTCTGAACATGCCATCTTCCAGTGCCTCTGAGTTTGCATTAATCGTTTTTGATTTCTGCTCTGTTCATTGTCTGTCATAGTCTCATGTCCATGTCTGTTTCTCCCCTGTTCTAGTGGCTAGCCCGTGTGTCACTGCCTGCGTCTCTGCATTTGTTACTTCCTGTTTTTATTTTGATAGTCTTCCATCCTGTTCACTTTTGCTTCCCCTGTCTCATTAGTCAGTTTCAGCTGTGTTCCCACCTGTAGTCTATTCCCTCGTTATCCTCTGTGTATGGTGATGGTTGCATGCGATCACACAACTGAATTACACTGGTACCTGGTTGGTGCTCCAATCCTTCCTGATTTGAGTAAAAGGATGCTAAGGATGGAGCGGGTTTAAGTGCAGAGGCCAACAAAATGGACTTAACCACACAGGGGGAACAGGGTTTCTTCTTGTGTCAGGTTTAGCTACGGTCTCTGTGTTTTTCGCCTTTAAATAGTTCATTCAGTTACTATATAAGCTGAGCTATCTCTTATTGTGGAGGTCAGTTTGTTGAGTTATGATATCTTGCAAAATATTGTCGTTTTTGGAGTAGAATTATGTCGGGTTGCCCACTTAGTTCTTAAAATAGCTTGCTTCCATTATTTTGAGGTTTTGTAGTAACTTTTTCTTTTATAATAAAACCAATTTTTAGAAGATGACACCTGTGCTCGCATGTTTTTGGCTGCTTGGTCCCTGATAGTATTTATGTCCTCAGTCTCCCTCTGGTCGTTGTCACGTCAACCAGTCATGCTCTGTGGTTTCCCTGTTAAATCCAGAATTGAATTCAAAATCCTGCTCCTCACATACAAGGTCTTAAATAATCAGGCCCCATCTTGTCTTAATGACCTTGTAGTACCATATCACCCTATTAGAGCACTTCGCTCTTGCACTGCAGGCCTACTTGTTGTTCCTAGAGTATTTAAAAGTAGAATGGGAGGCAGAGCCTTCAGTTTTCAGGCCCCTCTTCTGTGGAACCAGCTTCCAGTTTGGATTCGGGAGACAGACGCTATCTCTACTTTCAAGATTAGGCTTCAAACTTTCCTTTTTGCTAAAGCATATAGTTAGGGCTGGACCAGGTGACCCTGAATCCCCCCTTAGTTAAGCAGTAGGTGTAGACTGCTGGGGGATTCCCATGATGCACTGAGTGTTTCTTCTTCACTCACTATATGTTAATGGACCTCTCTGCATTGAATCATACTTGTTATTAATCTCTGGGTCTTTTCCACAGCATGTCTTTTATTCTGTCTTTCTTCTCTCTCCCCAGCCCATCTTGGCAGATGCCCCCCCCTCCCGTCTGACAAAAGTCAGAGCCAGTCACTATCAAGTCTGTCTTTGCTCTCGAACTGACAAATAACAAAATGGAGTCCTCTGTTTCTGAGCCAGCAAGTAAAAAATCGATTAAATTTTTCTGTGCCCACCAGTTGTGAAAAGAACATGTTTGGGGGGTTCTGATCCAGCAGATAAAAAGACTCTTTAATGATTCTGTTGGTGTAACTCGCTCCCGTGTTCCTAAGCTGGTTACGCAGAGCAGGCCCAGCCTCCAGTGTCTCTTGGCTTCCTTACACCACTGCTGGCTGAGCCAGCTGTCTGCCATGTGCAGCGCCCAACAAATAGCTCACCACTCCATCGTCTGATCCTGCTGCGCCCAAGCCAGCAGGCCCCTGTCTCCATCGCCGGCCACCTGCAAAGCCGCCCTTGGTTCTCTGTCTACTCGTCTGGCCATGTCATTGGCCTCCAAGCTCCACCGTCTCCATCAGCTCCGCGGCTCGCCTCCAGAACTGCTCCTTCTGTGCTGGCCACGTAGCCACCTCCAGGCTGAGCCAGCCTCAGCCTCTGAGTTTTGCCCTGAGGCCTGGTCGACCTCCTGAACTGTTGTTTTTTGGTTTTGGACTCCTTTTTCCCTCCACTCCTCTGTATTGTGCACAGCTGTTTTTGGTCTGTTCCCCATGAACTCATTTCTCCTTTACGTGTTCATATTTATAGCAGCTGGATAAAAACGGGTTCCACCTGACCTTCACTCACAGCAAACTCTTTGTGTAAAACAAAAAAAGCAAACTCGATAAAACCACAAGAGTCGTCACGCGATGATAACCTGCAGAGATGCAATGACTCTTCACTTCCTTTCTCAGCTGTTGTGGGAACAGGAAGTTGTCAAACTGTTGTCATAGAAACCATAAATCAGACCATTTTTCTGCAGAGACAGGATGAATGAGGAGATATTGGCCGACCGAGGTCCTGAAGTCACATTTGTCGGTCAGAGTTATTCTGAGAGGAGAGGCGCGCTTTTGTGTCCATCGCTAATAAATGATCAATAATAAATAGCAGACTGTGACTCTGTGAACTTCACTCATCACAAACAATTTTAATGCTTTATCCTGTCACCTTGGATTGGACATTGGATTGGATGTCACCTCATGATCCTGAGATTGCACTGATGTACATTTATGAAGGTTTTATGAAAATTCATTGTCATGCTGGAACATGAATCCATTGCCAGTCAGACTCTTTCCAGATTGTATTTCATGGTGAATCCAAATCTGACTGTCCTTTCTTACATTCATAATTCCATACATTGTGAAAAAGTCCCAGACACCACTGGTTGTAATGCATCCCTAAACTATTACAGTTGGCTGTAGACACTCACTGTAGTACCTGACCTGCTCCGTGCAGCTCTGACACTCATCTACCTTCTCTACCTCTGCTCTTTGCATCCTCTCTGTTACGTCAGTCTTTCATAGGCATTCTCAACATTCAATCATCTATCCCCGATTAGCCTGATTAGCACAACTCATGGAGTACTATGTTTATTTTCATTTTCTTTGGTTAATTAACCAGAGGCAGTTGTTGTTAAGCCGGGCAACGACCGATCCAATATGGAAATCTCATTCTTTATCATCTGCATGTTTCATTTGGCAAAGTGTACCTCAGGCTTTTCTCCTGTTTCCCTTCATTAAGAATGGCTGCCTGACAGTCACTTTTCCACTGAGACATTTCTGTATCAGATCTTTGCTTTTTTACAGACACAAGTTTTAGTTATTGTTCATCAGCTGCAGATATTTTTTTAGGCCTGCCACTTCATTTGTCGTCCACCTGTCCAATGTCCTCAAATGTTTTAAAGATATGGCACACATCATGGTGAGATTTTGGCTAATAGCTCTTTGGGAATACTCTTACTGATGGATCCCGCCCATTTTTGACATCACACACATCCAAGACTAGAAAAAAACTGTCTGAAACTGAGCATTTAGAGCAGTGTGGTCTGAGCTTTTGGTTCAGCGGAATTACTTGTACATATAGTGGCCTCATTAATTAAACTTTTGGCCATGTCTAACATGAACATCCACCAACAGTAAAGATATGACAAAAAATAAGGACAAATATTAGCGATCCCCTTTAAAAGAGAACTACATATGAAAACACCCATAGAGGCAAAACCTGTGATTCTTCTCAGATTCAGTCAGAATTTAGACACGTGAAATGTGACTGTTTACAATCAGTTTGACTTCCAGTTCCAGAGTGGGTAATCATCTCTGATGAACCCCCTGAGAAAGCAGAAACATCTGACTCAGAGTGGAGCCCAGTGGAGCCCAGTGGTCTGCTTCAATCTCCTTCAGCTGAGCTCAGGTCTGTTTCTGCTCTCTGATGAATAATTTCCAGATGTTTCCATTGTCTCAGCAGCAGATCTCAGATCAGATTACTGAGAGGACCCTACCCATGATGCACTGGGAACTCCTCCTACGCTGTCTGTCTTCAGGTTTTCAGTTTGATGTAAACTGACTCGGGGTCAGTTTAAGGTGCAGACCCATGACTCACACTTCAACTTAAAAATGGACCAATCAGCTCACAGTTCTGTTTTAAAAAATATAAACGAGTCAGCAGAAACATCAGCATCTGGAAATCATCTTCAGCCATTTTTTTTAGCCTACTGCCATGACAACAACCTGCAGTGACAACCTTACGCAGTGTGTGTGTGTGTGTGTGTGTGTGTGTGCTGTAAACAGCTGTTGCACACATCAGTCAAAATGTTTCTTCTTCTCCTCTCTGTGTCGTAGCTGGAGATAAATCTTTAAAGTGGAACATTATTGTGGTGTAAACTCGACTGGACCTCCCCCAGTGCTCAAAGTGAAACTGATCCAGGTTCAGTCGTCAGTGTGAGAGATCAGAGTCTCTGCTGCCTCCTGCTGGTCTGAAAGAAAAGCTTTAAAAGATCATCTCAGTTCACCAAATGATTTTTTGACCCAATAAAACGTTTTTCATATTTAAATTGTTGTTCAACTGAAAAATAATCAACATAACCATGGAAATCCAGGAGTAACCTCCACACGCTAACCCTAAATCCTGCTTCATGATGCAGACCTGTGGCTTCTGTTCATTTACTCAGCGTTTTGTCTTTTTCTGTATCCATCAGTTTGAACTCAGTGTGTTCAGCTTTTCCAAGTTCAGCCACAATGGGACTCATGCTTGTAGTCTGCTGATGGTTAATCTCTTGAAAGGGTGCACACACACACACGCACACAGTATAGGAAAATATGACAACTTTTTCTTTAATGTACACAGTGCAAACTCAGGGCAGCACTGTTGCTTTACAGTAAGAAGGTCCTGGGTGGCCCAGCCACTGTCTGGCTGGGTCTTTATGTGTGGAGTTTGCATTCTGATTCTGGTTTCATCTCACAGTCTAAATGCATGGAGTTAGTGGAGTTAGGTAAATGGTAATTTTACATTTTTCGTAGCTGTGAATATGTATGAATGGTCTTCTGTCTTCATGTGTTAGGCCAGCGACAGACTGGCGACCTGTCCAGGGTGTACCCTGTCTCTTATCCTATGGGAGCTGCGATAGGCTCCAGCCTGTGACCCTGAACCCTGGATTGGCAAAAGAACATTGATGGACTGCAAATCTCATCGGGAAGCTGAGTGCAGATTAGTTTTTGCTTTAGGATTAAATCTCGCTTTTGTTTGTAATTCTTTACAGGCCACAGGCTATTATTTGAATCTCAATCCGTGATGCATCAAGTTCGGACTCATTCTCTCCGATTCGATGAAATATTTTGATATTGAAAATGGTACTTTTCTGTTATGACCTCCTTGTAATTTTAACCAAAGCTTTCACCACCAGGGGGCAGCATTTAATCTGCAGGCGTGTCCAGCTGTTTTTGGATTTGTGGTGGTGTTATTTTAACTTTTAGTATCCTTTTACCTCTAGCCCCATTGTTATGATTGTTAATAAGAACACCAGGTTGAATAATAAAGAACGCATTTATCATATTTTTCAGTGTTATTTACGGAGTTGATAAGTTGGATCTGAACTCTTGTGAAGCAATAGGAGGAAGTCAGACTTTTACTCTGACAATAGTGAACTTAAAGTATATAGTGAACTTTAATCTGATGTAAAATAAAAGTTGATGGCTGTCATTACATCCAAGAAGCTGCTGTGATATCGCTGATTTCTCACTCATAAAAATCCCCCCCAAAACAACAATGTCCACCAGAAGTAATTCAAATTCATCTTTATAGAAAATTTTTCAGGTTACAGGTCAGTGTGTTTTCTTTTCTTTTCCAACAGAAAAGAGCTCCTTCTGCCCAACATCAGCACAGAGACAAATACAGACTTTTGGTTACAGCAAAAAAAACCCAATAAAACAATAAAAATAAAGTGAAAACATTTCCTTGTGTCACTCAGCAGGTCTGAAACGATGTAAACACATTCACCTGGTCTTTGTGGAAAAAAAAACATGTTTCATTGCTCCGTTTAAACAGGCAAAGATCTGCAGGTCAAACTGGAATAGTTAACACTGACAATCACTGTAGATATTAAGAAAACGGTGGGATTATTTCATGATAAACTGATAAGATCTTTGTGTTTATTTAACTGGACATGAACAACAGCATTCATATTAGCAATTAGATCAAATAGTCTTTTAGTGCAACATGTTTTTATGGATTCATCATGGGCGTGAGGTGTTGCAGCTGGCCGATGACAAACCCCCCCCAAACAAAACACAACTTAAACTAAAAACAATTAAATACAAATCAAGGTAATAAAACAAAATAACCAACCAGCATATATAGATATAGATATTTGGATGGAATTAAAGGTTTCTCATAATATTGTGATTTGACTTCTTCCTTCACTGTTCTCATTCTGTAGTTTCACAGGTCAACTTTCTTATTCTTCAGAAACACAAAGTTAGGCTTCAAAACGGAACTTCAGAGACCAACGAGTGACATCACAGCAGCCGTGTCCATCTTTTATACACTCTGTGGACTGAAACAACAACAAAAAGAAAACTACAATCCCATAATTCTTTCATTTGATAAGTAAAAGCTTCCCACTGTTAGCATGTCAGCATGATGAAAAAACCTAAATGTCTGACTGGACATTTTAACTGAGCACATATGTGCAGGCATAAATCCGTTTACATTTCTTAAAGCAACAGTTACACATTTCACATGGAAACCTTCCTGCAAGCTTTCCAAATATTTACTGCAAATCAGCTGCAGACAGGAAGTGACCTCACTGCTTGTTGCCCAGTTTCAGGAAGCGCTGTGACTTCTGTCTTGCCATGCGATGCTGCTGCTGTGCCATCTGAGCATCAAATATAGCGGTGTGCAGCTTCTGCAGGGAACAAGAGGAACCAGGTTGGGGAGGGTTACGTCACGAAACAACACACATCCACACTGAGGCTTTCATTCATACCCAGGTTTCCACCCATACAGACGCTTCACCCATACTGAGGCATCCATTCTGTGATTTTTATTTAAATGCACTAAATTCCCCTCAGATTAACAAAAAACAACTCAACAAATAATGTGAGTATACATAATTTGGGCTTCCAGCCCATGAAACCCACGAAAACAGGATTTAAAAAAAATTAGAATACTGTAAAGACATCAGCCCAAGTTTTACAGGGTATGAATGTTTTAAACTGAGTGTTACACACAACTCATCTACTAAACTCAAAGCACCTGCACAGGTTTTCCCAAGTGTCATTAAATTGCTTCACTTTGACCCAATTGTCTCAGTTAGGTTCAATATGGGGAAGACTGCAGACTTGACAACTGGCCAGAAGAGCATCATTGGTACCTCCAAAGGATGGGTTAGCCACAAAAGTCCATAGCTAAGGAGGCTGGCTGTTCACAGAGTGCTGTGTCCAAGCAATCTGTCAGAGATCCAGAAAGTGTGGAATGAGGCAGGAGTCAAAGCTTCAAAACCACTTCTGCACCTGAGCCAACGTCGGAAGCGACTCAACTGGGCCAAAGAGAAGATGGACTGGACTGTTGGCCAGTGGTCAAAGGTCCTCTTTTCTGATGAAAGTGTGCCTTTCATTCGGGAATCAAGGGCCTAGTGTTTGGAGGAAGACGGGTTTCATGATTCCTTCTGCTGAGGATCTGTATGCAGATGCACATTTCATCTTCCAGCAGGACGTGGCCCCTCCCCCTACTGCCAGAAGCACCAAAACCTGGTTTGATTGCCATGCCATCACAGTGCTTGACTGGCCAGCCAGCTCGCCGGACCTAAACCCCATTGAGAATCTATGGGGTATAAAGAGGAAAATGAGGTCCACCAGACCCAAAAACAAAGAAGAGGTGACAGCAAGCATCAAGGAAACCTGGGCTTCGATAACTACCAGGCAACGCCACAGGCTGATTGCCTCAATGCCACGGCGCATCAAAGCAGTGATTAAGGCGAAGGGATTCCCAACCAAGTATTGAAAATACCACATTTTGATTGATTTGATGTGATCCTAATTCTTTCCTGCAAAAACTGAGTTGTAAATGGTGATGGCTTCACAGTATTCTAATTTTTTTAATCCTGTTTTCGTGGGTTTCATGGGCTGGAAGCCCAAATTATGTACAAATAAACAACTAAGTACTTGAAATCGTTTAAGTTGTGGGCCCTGAATCTATAATCTATGAAAGTTTAAAGTTTTGAATGGAATTATGGAAATAAATAAACTTTTCCATGATATTCTAAGTTTTTGGAAAGGGTCTGTACGTTAGCAACCCCCCACAGTGAGTGGGGTTAGTTGTCGAGAGGTTTGTGGTAATTTTGTCGCATGACAAAGTAAGCAGAACTTTTTGTAAAATGCAGAAGTGAGTTGGGTTTATTTTGTAGCACACAGACGAAAGCAGGGTTAATGTGCAACACAGAGGCGAGTGTGGTTAGTTTGTAGCAAGTAAAGAGGAAGCAGAGTAATTTGCAATGCCTCAAGTTTGCTTACGCAGACATAAACAAGTCTTTGTTTTGGTGATTATTACTGTTTGTTTCACGCTGTTATTGGGGCCAAACTGAGCTCATTAATAGTGTTATGTGCTGCACACGTCACGCCTGCCTTGGGTAAACACCATAACTGTCCTTATTTACTCCATTAAGTGCGAGTTAGTCAATAAATAGTTAAAACCTCCTCCTGTCTCCTGCTTTCTGTGCATCTCTGATGGAATTTTGTTCTGTCCCCCTTACAATGTTAAATCACACCAGAAGCTGTTCAAAAGTGGAGTGTTTAATGTGGACCTGGTCTTTTATTTTGAAAGTTGACATGAATGCTAATGCTGCTCTTGTGCCTGACTTCTAGTTCTTACCTACTCTGTGTAGCTTGATGCAGCTTCGATAAATAATCGACCCAAGAGGTTTACTGTGAACAGTGTTCAGGCTTTCCTTAGCCGGTTTTCAATTCAAGTTAATAATGTTACGGCTGTGTGCGCTCTCCAAAATTATGACTGCACAGCAGAGCTCTGAAACTTTAAACCGGATACATTTAAATATTAAAGCTTACTGTCCCACAGCCTGATACAGGAGATGAAGTTCACTCTGCAGATCAGAGTGAGACTAAACTGACTGATTTAGCAGGTATTATGGGTGCGTGTTGTGTTTTAAGAGCTGCCTGTTAAACAGTGGGAAACAGACTTAACAGGACATTAGAATCAAATGCAAAAAAAATGAATCATCAAATGGATACATGAAAATTTCACTATCAATGTGCTGTCGCAGATAAATCTGCTGGTTTTACAGCTCTGCAGGTAACCAATGTGAAACATGTTCCTCCAGCAAACAATCTGTAATGCACTGGATAAGACAGAAAGTGGACTCTGAATATAACACACTGACTTTAGCACACTTTGCCATTACTCTTGCTTTGTAGTCCTCCACATGCTACTGTAAACGAAGTTGAGTAGAAAGCTGCTATCAGCTTTGGTGTCCATACTGAAGTCAGAATGTGCTGCAGCCTCACCGACCCCCAAACAGACACACACACAGTACCTGAGCAGTGTTAGGGTCGTTGAGCTGAACGCTCCTCACCGACTCTTGACCATCTCTCTTTGAAAACGACAGCTTCTGCTGCTCCTGAGATGCAAGATATTGAAATGTAACATGGTTACAGGATGTGACCTCACACTTAATCTTAATTTTTATCTTCCTGATTTAACAGCAGACAAACGTGGCTGATGAATTCGAGTTTTATTCAGTTTTATTTTGGTACCTTGCTGTAAATCTTCAGCTCACTTCCCACCACAGCCGGCGGTCGATAGAAGTTCTCATACAAACATTCCCACTCTTTGTTGAAATGACCCACGAATTCTATCTCCTTAACACACAAAACTCTCCTGCACAAAAACAACAATGACACTGTAAGCAACGACACACGCTGACAATCAGCAATGAAAAAACACAAAATAACAACAGGTTTTACCTGTTGGTGACGATGATGTTGGTCTTTCTGTGTCCAGGATACTGACAGTGATCTCTGAACACTTCACCCTCCAGCTGTTTGATCTCTGATCGCTGGAAACACAAACAGACTCCCAGGTTTTATTTACTGACCACCTGCGGCTTGAATCTGAACATTATTCATGAACATCAGGTGATCCTGTTGTTCAGTAAAACTACAGGATGTGTCTGCACTGATGCACCAAGAGGTGGATTTTACCATTTAGTGTAGCTTGTTGCTGGATGACATCTAGTTGAAACAAGGAAATGTAACAAAAGTGATGAACCCCTCCTGGATCGGGTATATATAAAAGGAGGAAGCAAGCTGACATGTTTGATTGTTTTGGAGATTCTGAAGGTTCAGGTTTGGCATTTTGGCTGCTGGCATCTTTTTTTATTTGCGACAAGACTTCATAGCAAAGGAAAGGATGTGTCTCAGAAAAAAAAAAGGTTTACCAAATCAAAGAAAGACCTGTCCTAAAAGATATCCTGCTCTTTCATAAAAGGAAATGAACATGAACAACATCCTGAAACTAACAAAGGAGACCTTAATCTCACCAGGCAAGCATTTATTCAGACACATGCAGTCCAACTATACGATCATTTTTAATCATCCTTTAAAAACACTGTTCTCCTTGGAGAACCCCAAACTTTTTGTGCAGATGCCAGATGGAGGAAATTTAGGACACTGAATGCTTCGAATAACAGCAGAAATGTTAATAAGCGTGAAAAGTGATCCTCTGTTTTGTGGAACAAACCAGAAACTAATTAACCAGTGAAGCAAACCCACCACCAGAAGAAAAGAGAAGAAACTGTGGAAGTATCAGAGGAGCTATATGACTTCTATATGGCTGAGGATGCTAACATGTTGCCAAGCACACTAAAAGACGTACATGGAAACCAAACATGCCCTCTGAGAGAAATCTGACCTACTTCAAAAGAAGGATCGAAACCAGAGTGTGTGATAGCGTGAAAGCACATGTTAGTGAGTCGTTACTGTTCTGACGGCATGCTGACAGTAAAGGCGACAGCCCCGCCCCCTCCCACCAAACCCTGCATCTGGAAAAAGAAAGGTGTGAGTAAAGGCAGAATTTTTATTAAACACAAATCTTACAGACAGCGACACGCTCTCAGCTGACAAACACTCAGAGGTGACGTTAGCGCAGACACAGCAGCCAGAGGTCATGCAGACTGAGTCGTACAAAGAGTACATCATCACAAAGACACAAATATTAAACAGCACGTATTTATATACAAGTTCAGAATGAATTTAAAGCTGACACTACAGAACGATACAAAAATATCGGTAAGCTCTACACGGACATGTATCTCAGCTTTATAGCAAAATAATTTCACCACCTGCTATTCTTCTCTGAATAAACAATATGAAATAAATGGCTATAAACAAAAAGGGTCATTTAAAAACTATTGTTTATAAACAGAAATAAAAAACTAAAAGCAGAAATGTTTTGTGTAGAAAAAGTAATAAACTGAGAGCTGAGTGTAGAAATGTTTGAGGTATGAGAAGAGAGATTAGTTTTGGCATGCATAGAAACCTGAATCATCTCAATATCCAGAGATCAATGTGGATATAACAATAAATATAGATTATTATAGAATATTATAGGATGAGAAATTGAACCATAAACATTTTATTAGTCATAGACAGGATTATAGTCTTTCAAAGCACTTGAATGATAAGTTGATCCGCCCAAGCGAACACGATTATTCCTCCTCAGGCTGCATGTGGCACCAACACAAGAAGAAAAACAAAAAAGAAAAAAAAATGGATTAGAAGCACAGACACAAAGTGCTGCACCCTGCCTGATGATGCCTGTGTGTCATGCACAATTTTTCATTTCAACTTTTGTGAAAATATATTAGCAGCTAAAGTTTTTCTGGTGTGTTTTCCAGCAGCTGAGATCTGATTTCTCATATCTCGTTTATCCTGCTTTCTGATGTCTACCTGATTACTGGGCATAGACTGTGTTAAGTGTGTGAATGTGTGTTCTGGCTTGGCTTGTTTTTAATTCATAAATATCCGGAGTGTGCGTTCAGAGCTGCTGCTGTTTTTGATTTTTATCCACCGATTGTTTTTGGGACAGAACTGTTTTTGTTTTTAACAGCAGGAGACCACACCTGCTTCCTCTCAGCAAGCAACATCGGGACGTTATGGAGCAAAACGGTCAAACCGATCGAACCTGGAAAAGGTCGAATCCCTGCGACTCGGTCAGGTCATACGGCCTGATGATCCCATCCTCCCTGATCAGACGCACTGGCCGTAGCTTGGTCACTTCCTCTGTCGCCTCGGCCGCCCTGAAATCACAACACACGCGGGAAAACAGAGACGCACGTGAAAAATTATTCTAGTGCTACAGAAAGTGAAAGACTCATTTCTGTGCCTTCCTGCTGAAGCTTAATAACTTCATATGGTGGAACTGAAGTTGAAGCATCGTCAAAGTCAGCATGCTGACTAGTCATTTCTACAAAAGTGGGCCCTGAGAGTTGGATGTGCTACAACCCCATTTCCAAAAATGTTGGCGCACTGTGCAAAATGTACAGAAAAACACAACGCAGTCATTTGCAAACCATTTCAAGTCTGTATTTAACTGAAAATATCTTAAAGATAAGAGATCAAATATTGAAACAAACATTTTGCTCAGTTCTTGAAAGCTAAATGAACATTTTTAATGTTAACTCTGTTGCCCATAGTGACGAATTATGTCACTATGCATTAATAAAGCTAGGGCTTGACAACCAATAAGATTGTTTCCAGATTGTTCCAAGAGCAGCTGCACGGGCAGAGACCTCACCAACGTCTGATGCACACCAGGTCAGTTTGTTATAAACAGGCCCGAAAAATGAATCGCTCAGAAACCTGCCACAGACTTTGAGGGGCTAAAGAGTTAAAAAGTCACTCATTCTTCTATCAACACTTGCTGTGCTTTTGGAAGCCAAACAATTTTCTATTTCACTTGTTCAGCAGAGCCTTCTGAATAGTGTATATTTCCAGTGGGTGTTTGTGAAGAGAGAATTATGGATTCTGTGGATCTTCTAATGCTGTTAAATTCATTCTTTAAGAAGTACTTTTTCTCTAAATTGTAGAAACTACTGTATCTATCAGTCATTTTGTACCACTGATTACACTCAGTGTTGTCTTTTTGATCCATTTTCAACCAAATATAGATTTTAAATGTTTTCCTTTAACTTCATATTTGTCCTAACCTTTTTGGAAACTAGGTTGCAGTTCAACCCTGAAGCACATTCAGAGTGAAGCAGATTCATTTCTAATGCGCACGATGCTGCGAGAAGCTTCAGTCAGGTGCGATATCTCACCTTTGGTGACCTCTACAGTGACAGCGTGAAACGGTAACATTCAACAGGTTATCATGAACTGACTGACGTGTCACAGGACAGATGTGTCCTCCATACGGAGGAGGGGGAGGAGGATGAAGGTTGATAAGGTTCCTGGGAAATGTTTTGGGCATTTCAAAGTATTTCCTTCTACTTAAATGTGTGGACAAAAGACTAATTAAAGACAAAACCTGAAGCCTAGAATGATTATCCCGTGAGGGAGGTGTTTAACTGCCCCCTTACAGGCAAAGGTCACTGCTGATGTACACAAAGTTCTTCTACCTTTATTCCAAATAACTCTGTCCTGTTGGAAGTGCAGACAGAAGACAGATGTTGATATCCAAATAGGGGAATATCTTTTGTAAGAATGATTTGCATCCCTCCGGTAGAGCGCTGGCCCAGAACCTTCATGAGACACTTGATATTATTATTTGTCACCTGCTTCCTAGTATCTATAATTACTTCCACATATATTTTAAATCTGAACCATCGCCTAACATGTTCAGAATGTACTATGTAGATGGAAATAATCAACTAGTATTTTAAAATATTTAGCAGTACTTTGAACTTTGCAGTGCAGTTTTCTCTATGATGCAGCTCAAAGTGGTTTTTAGTGCGAGCGTCACCTCAAACAAACCAACACTGTGACTGTTAGTGTTTCTTTACACAATCAGTATGAACCAAGGTGCCAAACTCAGGCTGGAAGAACCATGTGACCATTCAGTCAGCCAATCCCTGAGGAGAGACCAGGTGATGCTTTGAGATTCACTGGCAGGTGGGACAACATCAGAGGTTACTGCAGGTCAGAGACGTTAAAGTATTCAAAGGTGAGATTAAGGTAACTGCATACAGAAACTCTTCTGTCCTCGGTTATATACCTGCAGAAACGTCAGAGGGACGTGAACGCAGTGTTTCTCCTAGATTGGCAGAGATGGGTTTGTCCACACGACCTCTTAATGAATCAATAAATTTCTCTACACATATTTTCTGAGTGACTAATAAATAACTGATCAGTTGCCTCTCATCCTGTCGATTAACTCTAAAATCCATCATCGTGTTGCCAGAGGCGATCCGCAATGGTGGACAGCCAAACCCACAGGGAGGTCGGCAATTTAGAATCACCGTAAGCCCAATAACTGCATGTCTGCACGACTCGAGGAGAACCCACGCAGCCAGCCCAGACAGTGGATTGAAACCTGGGACCTGAAAATAGGGATGAGGGTGTGAAATCGACTGTGGAGGGACGAAGACAGAACAAATGCTAAAAAGAGTCGCCACATTGGTTGGTTGTTGACATAGGGCGACCTGCTAAGGTAAAGTCTACGTGTGGGAAACAATGGAAGGGAAACTGCGAGGACCAAGCAAACAACTGTTTTCAATTTTCATGATGTGGCTGCATGAAGCACTTCGAGTAAATGGATCTCTTTACAAGCAGGACATGTGACTCTCCTCGGGGGTGTGGCTTTCTGAATCACAATGCTGCCACAAGCTGAGGGGTTTAACAAAGGGGAAGGGGCAGCAGAGGTACACTGATGGTGGATGACATGATGAGCATGAATCAGTTTAAACTCTTGACACGATGCAGCGACTTACCGTCCATCTGCCGCAACAGTCAACATGCAAACGTCAAAGTGCCGCAGGTTAAAGCTCGACCCCCTCACTATTGCTTTATCAGGTCCGATCAGGTTTTATCTGGTGCAACAATCAATGCTACCCAAACATTTAAAAGGGGAAAACTAGTGCTGAACCTCTGTAACAGATCTACAGTTCAGCTCACAGGCAGCGATTAAAGAGTTCGGCTTTAACATGCTTCATGTGAAATACTCACACACCAAAACAGCAAGAAACCAATGAACAAAACTCCCGGCAACAACGACACGAGACAGAAAACAAAAGCAGAAATTAGTGAGCAGACAAACAACACATTAAGAAGCACACAGAAAACACAGGAAGTTCTTCAGTCTGCAAAATACTGGAAACAAAGTACGAATAAACAGAGTCACTGACAGACTGAAGAGTGAAAATAAAGACTGGACACGGACGAAAGCTTGAAGCAAATACCTCTGGATGCCCTGGAAGGTGCTGCTGGCCATGTCCACGATGCCGCCTGTCGGCCGAGCAACCACCCCCACCAGACCTTTACCGATCCCCTTAAAGAAACCCGCTGCTCCCTCCTTCTTTGCTCCTACAGAGAAAGACAAAGTAAGAGTAACTGCTGTGATCCTCTGAAGCTCTGGAGTCTACATCTGCAGTTTTGGGTTTTCTTGCATTTCTCTGACAGAAAGGGGATCTAATCTAATTCAGGTTAGTCTGTAGACTTAAATGTCATCATCACTCACAGTAGTGTACTGCACTCTGCTACAAAGAACATGCAAGTGTTTCTGTTTTCCTTCAGATGGAGACACTACAGCTGAATATGGTCAAAAAGTAACTGGTAAATATCACCATGTGAAAGCTCAAAGTTCATATCTGCTGTAGATTTGCAACAATTTGCATAAATTTACAGAACACATATGTGAATATTGGATAAAGCTAGGTTCAACATTCTTGGTAACATTTTGTCTGTCTCCATCGAGCAAAGTCTCTCTGCTCTCTTCTTTTTCCCCTCACCCCCAACCTATCATAGCAGATTACCCCAACCTGAGCCTGGGTCTACAGGGTTGCTTCCTGTGAAAAAGGAGTTTCTCCTTCCAACTGCTGACAAGTGTTTTCTCATACAACTGGGTGCATGACTACCCCTTGTTTTCTCCCCTTGTTTTCCCTCTAATATTGTAGGGTCTTTACCTTACAAAGCACCATGAGCTGACCGTTATTGTGAATTGGCAAAAAATTAGGAGATTTTCCTTCCATTATTTTGAAAACAAGTCTAAATGAGACTATTAAAAATGTTTCTGGCATAGATGCCATAACTGGATGCGATCACTTGGTGACAAACAGAAACTGAGTGCGTGTTTGCAGCAGCAGTGTGGGTTTCACAGCAGAGGAGCACGTACCCTCCACAGGTTTGGTGACAATGCCGGTTACGCCGCCCACAACTCCCTGCAGAAACGAGAACTGTTATTGAACTGCATCGGGCTCACATCAGGACACAAAAACCTCTGAACTCTGTCTCTCTGCACCTTCAGCAGTCCTTTTCCTCCTTTAGCCAGACTTTCTCCAAAGTCTTTGGGTGGTCGGTTCATCTCCTCACGTCGCTTCTGTTGGTACTCTTTATCCATAGTGATGGCTGCCAGACCTTTACCAACCGATCCTGTGATCTTGGAAACCATGCCTGCGGCGCCACCTGCATGAGGAATCAGCTCGCTAATAAAACTGATCGTAGTGCTCATCATCTGTCCTGGACATTAAATCAGTCTCTGCACATCCATCATGCCTCTGGGTTTCTTACCGACTGTGTGGCCCAAGAGGCTGCGGACACCGATCGCAAAACCTTCAGCAAACTCCTCCGGACCCTGAACGGCTCCCTGACAAACACAAACCACTTTCATTTCATCTGGATTGTCCTGCCTGTCAGCTTCTCAGGTCATGATCCAAAAATAAGATTTACATCAGAATCTTTCCTGGTAACTATCAGAAAAAAGTCGATCATGTCGTTGTGTAGTTCAGGACGAGTTACCTGGAAGGGCTCGTAGAAGAAGGCCTCCACCCCCTCAGACAGACCTCGGATCAGTCCAAATGGATTTCCCAGCACGTCCAGACCCAGAACCAGAACATACATCTGCTTCAGGAACTGCAGGCAGAGAAAGACACCAGGTTTTCTTTCTTGAGATTTTAAAATATGGCCAATGGTACCCCTCAGCCTCGTTGTAGATACACCTATGGTATCAATTTGAAAATCCTACGTCGCTTCGTTCTCAAGTTATCGCATTCCCAAAGTTAGATGCCCATCAGCCTTTTACAGCTGAGGGGTAAAAACCCAGATTATCTGCTTTTTGCTTCTGCAGAGACGCTGTTTAGAATTTAACACAGGTTTAATACTTATGTCCACATGATCAAATCTGTTAAATGTTTATCATCATCATCATCAGTTGTTACTTCTTCAGATCTGATTGGCTTATCTCCATTTAATTACACCTTTGTTTTGCTTGTAGATGCATGGCACACATGGAGGCTGTAACTTTACCTGTTCAGTATAGTGTCGAGCCACCACACCCGTCAGTTTCTCTTTACTGTAAAACTGGTGCTTCACCTCGAAGAAGGCCAGTCTGTGGGACACAAACACGACGAATGTCAAACACAGAAAGTTTTACTGTGACAGACTCAGCAAACAGCCGTCCCCTACTTTACGGCCCTCAGCGCATCTCTCTAATGCCGCCGCAACAGCAAGAGTCTCACTTGAAGATGATGTCGTCGACGTCGGTCAGCGTGGCCCCGATGCTTTTCAGCAGCAGGTTCAGAGACTGAATGGCTTCCGTCTCCTCAACCGAGTCATCACCGCTGGAGCCCAGAGACAGACTGAGATGGAGCTGAAACAAACACAAGAACACCAAGGTGGAAACACAACCTTGACCCCGTGACAACACTGGGCTGATTTTGAATCCAAACATTCATCTGGTTGACTTAACGATTTAACCTGTTTTTAAATTTAAGTGAAAAGGAGAGCTCAGACTGTGCGTCTTCACCTTGATGGGTGAGATGTGGAAGTATTCAAAGTAGCTGAGACCAGATGCGTCAGTCCGCGACGCCTCCATCAGCTCGGCCTGCAGGCCCTGCAGATCTTGCTCTATCAGCCCAGACTGAAACACAGACAAACCTCAAACATGTGAACCCTCTGTGTGTGGTTCATGTTGGCACTTTTAACATGTTAGAAGCGGCAGCTCTACCTTCTCGCTGTCGGCCTGGGGGTCTGCAGCTGGAGTGAACAGAGCCAAAATGGCTCCCAGGAAACCCTGATCGATCTTCACTGCCATCTCCTGGACCAAAGCCATGAAATACCTGGAGAGCACAGACAAGCGGAAAATCTTTTCCTTAATCCCATCTCTGTGCTTACCTCTCAAAAACAAGTAAGTGTGGCTTATTCCACACACGAAGGATTTGGACTTCAGCAGGGTTGTGGTTTTAAAAACCCTGCAGGTCTTTAGGTGAACTGGTTCTTACTCACTTGAACTGCATGACGTTGCTGTGCTGGTTGAACCTGGTGATGATGGACACGTCAATGAAGGGCTTTGGCTCTGTGGAGACAGAAAGCAGAGTTAAAGACACTCGGCTCACCGTGAGAACGTTTAGATCAAGAGTTTGATCAAAGCTATGAAGAAGTTAATAAAAAGACTCCACCTGTGTCCAGAGCGATGGACTTTGGAGGAAGAACTGGATTGAAGACGATGGGGAAGATGGCACCTGGAAGCTGATTGTCCACCTGGACACAGAATGATGCCAGTC
Organism: Oreochromis niloticus; assembly: GCF_001858045.2. Taxonomy (NCBI): domain Eukaryota; kingdom Metazoa; phylum Chordata; class Actinopteri; order Cichliformes; family Cichlidae; genus Oreochromis; species Oreochromis niloticus. The sequence goes on from NC_031965.2 coordinate 37,129,698, forward strand.
ATACAAGAGTGTGTATTTCTGCTCAGGTGTGTATCCATCGTGGTGTGTGAGTGTTTACCTGCAGCCAGTGCAGCTGAGCTCTCAGGCTGCGCTGATGCACCGACTGCTTGAACTCCACTTGGATACCAGACAGGAAGTTCCTCCTCACTTGGCAGGAAGACGGCTGACGCATCATCATGGTGGCCCCGCTGAGGTTCACCTGAGAGCCAGTGACATCACAGCTTCCCTCTCAGCTCAGTGGACAATTGAAATTCAAATTGCGTGTGTATTTTTTGGGGAGGTGGGCGTGTTTCAGGTGCATGTTGACCTCTCACCTCCAGGTTCTCCAGTCTGATCCAGCCGCCGGCGGACTTCCCACTCAGCTGATTCTGGTAGGCTTTCTCCAGCAGGCTGATGTTCTTGTTATTGAACGGCTTCCAGCGATTCTTCGGCTTCATTTCCCAAACAACACCTGAGCTGTGATACAAACACACATGTAACGCTGTAACACTCTTGTGGTTATGTGTTGATGTTGCTCCAAGGGGTGTGCTAGGAAGCAAGATTCAGTGGGTATGATCATCTCCAGTGGGTGCTGGTCTGCACAAACAGACGTGTGAAGGAGCAGCAGCTCTACTTAGAGCTCCTCTAAAGTGCAGCCTCTCTATGTGGGAAGCTCATTCCAGCCACTCATATCTGTAACCTTCTTCTTTTGGTCACTACCCAGACCTCCTGACCACAGGTGAGGGTTGAATGTATATTGACTGGTAAAGAAGTTCTCTTTTCACCACAACAGTCCAGTACAATGGACACATTACTTGTCGTATCCATCTGTCAATCTCACGCTCCACTTTCCTGTCACTTATTAACAGGATTGTAAGGATATCTGAACTCCCATGTTTGGGTCAACAGCTATCCCTCAGTCCAGAGGGAGCAATCCACCGCTTAACATCTGCAAATAATTTAAACCCTATGTAAAGAGCTCCAAGGTGCAGCAGTAAAAAGAGAGCTGAACCTAAAAGTGTAGATAAAAATATACTGGCTGGTCCTGCTTGTCATTCCTACTCTCACCTATGTTCATAAGCTGTAACTGGTCACAGAAAAAAGAAGCTCACGGGAACAGGCAGCAGAATTCAGCTTCCTCCCAATGGGCGAGGAGCTCAGTTATTTAGGAGAGGCTAAAAGTAGCTATTTCTTCTCCAACAGTGCTACTTTAGTCAGCTGGAGGTGGTTCAGGCAGCTGGATGACTCCAAGGTGAGGTGTGTCCAGGCATATCCAGCTGGGAGGTGACCCTGGGACAGACCCGGGACACGCAGGAGTTATTATGTCTCTCTGAGGATTCAGTAATGCTTCATTATCCCCTCAGAACAGCTGGAGGTGTGACTGTGGAGAGGGAGGTCTGGGCATGCTTTCTCTGTCACCCAGATCTGGATACATAGTAGGAAACTTGCAGCTGTTACATTGTGAATAAAACCAAAAGAAAAAAGTAACAGATTTTTTCTGCATTTCTTGGTTGTATTTTGCTCATCTGGACTTCAAGTAGATGGCACTCATCTGGCCCATTTTCAAGGAAGAAGAGTTCATTTACAATCTCTTCTTTATGAGAACACAGAGACTGATTTGATAATAAACATGGGTTAGTAAACAAAGCAAATAACTATTCTCACATTGTAGAAGAAGCTTGGAAATGTGACCTTGCTTTGCTGTAAACTGCTCTGGTAATGTGATAGTGTTTACCTGGTGATGCCAATGTACGCGATCTCCTGCCGCTTGCTGTTGTTGATCAGCGACAATCCGAGGTTCTGCAACAAAACTTTTACTTCCTGATCGGACTGCTCAAGCTCCTCAGCCTGCCGAGCCTTTGTCACCACTCCAACGTCCTCGGTAAATATCAGCACCCGCTGGCGTCCGTCCAGGAAGGAAACCCAGTGGATCTGTGACTGGCTGTCGTAGGAAAACTGACCCACATCATCCTAAATGAACACAGACAGACTGTAAGGAAACTGATGTGTTTGTATTCTGGGTTTCATGAGGTTTGTGGGAAGCAAACACAAGGAGCATATTGTTATTGCTATATCCTCCAGTTTGACTGTAATAGTACCATAACTAAAGAATAACTGATATTCAATAGGATGTGAAAATAGCAACCGAGACGCTAAAAGAATATATGTACACAGGGGATCTACATCAGTAAAAGAAGCCTCAGTTTCCCAGACTTCTCTACAATCAGATGTCTTGTAGCCAGAGTGGTTGCCTCCTGATGGCCAAGAAATCAAGGTAATAATTAATTAATAATTAAGGTTGTTAAAGCAACTAAATGTAAACAAAAAATTAAATCTAGATGTGAAAAAATATTTTTTGTTACATAAAATTAAATTAAAAACTAGACTTTAAAAAAAATGTAAACCAAGAAACGATTTTGTGAACTTGGCAAATTAAAATAAAAATATTATTTTTTTTCCTAGTTTGAGCTTCTATTACGTTGATAAAAATTTTTATTTGTTTGACGAAAAATTCATTTGCCTGATGAAGGACTGATGTACGTGTTTATTGAGATTCTGGATGTCTGTCTTGGCTCTGACGTATGTTCTCCAAACAATCGGAATTACAACAACAACAATAACAACAAAAAACAAAACAAAACAAACAAAAAAAAGACTACACTGAAACTAATAAAAATGAAACTACAACTAAACTTTTTCAAACAATAAAAACTAAACTGGAACGAGAAACTCACTCTGAAAATGAACTAAAACTAGACTGAATTAAAAACAAAAAGCTAAAATGAAATAAACTAATTAGAAAATACAAACTCATATCATTCACCTTCATTGTTCAGATCATAAATCTACACTAATCTTTTATATAGAGTAATTGATCATTTTTCTCAATACAACAGCAGTGGCTGAAATAAATGGGTTTTTTTGGTGTTCCTCAGGGTTCCATTTTTGGTCCTTGACATTTTCAGATTTGTTACATTAGATTTCTTTTGTCACAACAAACTGAAAAATTCTTTTTCAGAGGATGAGGTTCAGCTGTTACAAAGTCACAAAGGCATAGTTTCCCGGTAATATCTGGCTCTCCAACTATTAATTAAATCAGAGAGTTTCTGCTGTTTTCTGTGGGAAATCTTTTGATATGTGTTTCATCAAACCTCAATAGCAACTAAGAAAAGCTCGACCTCCAGAATTGTCTTACCATGACACACAATAGTGTCTTCTTACAAAAAAAAAAAAAAATGCAGATAAGAGATTTTGTGTGAGTCTGACCTTCAGCAGATCCAGCTCTCCTGAATGATCCCGGCATTCCCAACGAAGCATGCGGACTCCCGTTGGGTCGTCCCACGCAAACCGTCGAGTCTCGCTGGGTTTCAAATCATGAAAGTCGGATGAGCCACTGAAAAGAAATGGCAAGTAGCTGGGTTTCCACCAAGGTGTTTCACAAAGAGAAAATTAACTGAAATACAAATTTATTCAGCTTGAAATCAGGGAACTGACATGGAGTGACAACCAGAAACACAGAAAACAGGCAAAAAAAAGCCTTTAAGAGCTTCATCTGTTTTTGTGGCCAAAAACCTGAAGCACCTCCAAGAACGCAGAAGTTAAGACAGAGTGTACTGTGTCAGATGAAAAAGTTACAGCTTTTAAACTCTGATAGGCTATAAAATAACATTTATGTAGTAGTGTGTTGACCTCTGACCTCTGTCTATAGCTGATGGTAGCCCAGGGCGTGTGGTTAACCAGCAGGGCAGGAGCTGCTCCTTCATAATAATCACTGAAGCTGATGACGGTGGAGTGATTGGAGAGGTTGACATCCACGATGATCCCACCGCACTGAAAACATACACTCGTTTAAAAATCTCCAAAATGTACTAAACTGTGAGAGTTGGTCCGATGTGTCTGGTGTAATGGACACTAACCATCTCCATTTTTAGCAGGGTGCCGTTGTCCTGTTTATTGAAGAAGAAGGATCGGGAGGTGGATTCAGACCCGACAACACGGACACACAACTTTCCCGAGCCATTCTCCGGCCACAGAGGGAGACACTGCGCCACAACAATCGAATTATAACAATTATAATAACATAAGGCGTTTGGTAGTGACAATAAGGAAGACAGGCCCCTACAGCCTGTCTCTTCTAAAACTAGGAATTCATTCACCTCAGTGGAAGAGATGTAGTGCCACTTGGTTTGGCTGCTCACTTCTCCCACTTCTAGTTCATAAGATGACTTGTTGACCAGAGTGTAGAAAGGACTCATGGTGACGATCCTGGTTAGTTTAAAACTGCTCATCTGAATACTAACACCCACCTGCACACAGAAACAAGAAGTATGAAACTAGATCAGCTCACAGCTAATGATAATTTTAATCAATCCATTCATTAGACGAATAATGTGATGCATTCAAAAGCTCCACAACAAGCCTGGTCTAATCCCCAGAAAGACAAAACATCTGGGTTAAACAGTTTGATTAATAGAGAAAAAAGTTACCCAGAAGTCCATGTGGTTGGCGGGACAGCGAACGCAGCCATAACTTCCCACTGTGTCCAGAGAGAACCCATCGGACCAGGAACTGGTGGAGACGCAAAGCTGGAGCTGTAACAAACACCAAAGGATTAAACAAAATGTCAATGTGCAATAAATGAACATTTTACGTATTACAGAATATGTCTGGCTTTGTTTTTATCCTCAAAAAAAAAAAGAAAAAAAAAAGAAAAAGAAAGAAGAGTTAAAAAAGGAAGCAGTGATCCGAAAATAGAGGTCCGACCAGATCTAAATATACAGGAATAAAAAAAACTTACCTGGAAGCTTATAAAAGCATACAGGCTCGGATTGTGAATCCGCATTGTGAAAACTTTAAACAACTTGTTTAAAGTCTAAAGACGAAAGCCTGAACATGTGTGTCCAGGTGTTTCTTTTCTCACCTTGCACTTGCTGAACATGTTTTTCTTCTTGAAGGAGAACAGGATGATGTCTCTGTAGTCGGCCGGGTGCTTGACGGAGATGTCCTCGGCTTTGTACTGCAGCACTCGAGAGGTTTTGTTGATGATCCAGTACGGACTGAAGAGCGACAGCAGCAGGCGGCTCGCCGTCCTCGTCACATGGACGTTAATGTCCACCGTCATGTTTATGTCCGAGTCGCAGGTGAGACATATGGCCAGGAACTCGGGCATTTCCTTTTCAATCCGAATGTGTCCGTGCCAGTCGCGTCCTTGATACCTCATCAGCACCAGCGACACAATCTCGCCTGAGACACGGGCGTTCAGGAGGTCTGACGTGCTGCCTTCACGAAGCTCGCAGGTGTCTACTGAGCTCTAGGGATGGAACGCATCAGGTCCGATCAGATTCTTTTAGATCAGGTTAGTTTTCATTGGCTTATAAAATAATAAAACATTTCTAACAAACAGATGTGAATATCTGCAAAGACTCTTTATTATTGTATTGCTAAACCTTCATGGAGCTGTTAGGGTTACCTCCATCATGTAGCGAATGGTGTACGGCAGCAGGTTGCGTAGGGTAGCCATAGGATGGAGATGGATGACATAGGCGGGGTCCCAGTCCTCCTCTCCATGGCTGGTGATGTGTCGCAGGTCATCGGGGACGGCCAAAGTGCTGACCATGAGCGGCAGCAGGCTGCTTTCGGATGCGGGACATTGAAGCACCGACCCCACCTCTGAGCTCCGGTGCACCTGCTCCTTCCAGGATATGCAGGTGGAAGATGGAGCATACTGACCTGTCAGCTCTCCTGCTGGCTGCAAAAACAGCTGAGATCTGGAGGAAAGAGGAAGTAAAGAGTCTCACCACCTCCGGAAGATCTGATGGGGCACCTGGAGCTGCTCAGATCCACAGGAACTCACAAGAGCAGCTCCAGATAGTTTGCAGGACAAGATTGCACTTAAAGTGTCACAAACAGAAAACAGATCTGCAACCAGAAGCTCGCCCATGTTGGCAAATCCTAATTTTGTAGATGTTCAGAGCAGCAGAGGATGTCTATTATTGAGACAATAATCAAATCCACAGACTATGACTATGCTAACAAACAGTCTCTCGAACACCTGAAGAAGGCGGTGTGATTCTACCTGTAAGTTTCTAAGGTGACATGAAACTCCGTCTCGGGTTCGGCCTGTCCAATAACCTGCAGAGCTCTGGTTTGTGGAGAGTACTTGAGGATGGTGAATGGCACTGAGAAGTGATTCTTTATCTAAAAACACAAACAAAAGTTGCCTCTAAATAAACCTGTCCTGCTTTTCTAATCACAATATCGGCTTTATTTAGAGCATCTGTGGTTCAGACCTGCAGCGGCGAGCGAACCGTGATGACCTTGTTGCCTTCGACGGCGTCGATCTGCAACAGCACAGATATAGCCTCCTGTAGATCTGGGCCGCGGATGTTGTAGAGGCGTCGACCCGGTTTGTCCACAGCGATGTTGGTGATCTCGCTGTATCCTGAGGGCACTGTAGGGGCAGAGAAATAACATCTCCAGTCGCAAGCTTAGCATAAGACAATGCGCAGCACCAACAGAGAGCAGGTGAGAACGTCTGACCGATGGTGAGGTTGAACAGGCAGCTCTCTTGCCGCTGGAGAGCTGAAAGTTTGCCTCTGGATGCTGGTTCGAACTTTGAGTGCTCCAGTTCCATGTTCTGATCCACCGGCAACTCGTGGAGCTTTCCCTGTCCCGGAGATCCCACCAGCCTCAAGTTAGCACTGTGATCCACAATGAGGGGAATTCCCAGAGAGTTTCTAATAGTGAATGGCGCCTTCTCCTTCAGAGAGTAATCAAAGGTGGAAGTCGTTCCCTCCGAGAACGCCTGATCAAAACACAGCAAAGGAAAAGGCCACTCAGTAATTCAACAAATTAACACATTTCCTTTTTCAAAAAGTCGATTTTATTACAGCATCAGTCAGACACAAACTGAAGCTGTTATGTACCTTGGCGAGGTTTTGGAAAACGTTGAGGCAGCACTTAGAGATGGTGACATTCATGGTGTCTTTGGAGCAGATGTTAACGACAGTGCGAGGTTCAGGAAGGAATATGAAGTCATCTCCATGAACGGGGCTTTTGTCATGGATTGGATTGTTTTTCATCTGCAGGAGCAAAAACAGCATCACTAAGTTTATCAGGCTTCAGCGGATCGTTGCTGGGAATTTTATTTCACTTAGGAGCTCAGTGAGGGATTTGAAACCTCAGCAGTGGGACAGCAGGTGATCAGATTCACCTTCATTCCACCTTTAAATGGCAGATTACAGACACGCCAATCAACTCTTACACCTGTAATATTAAGGTCGGTTGGAAATGAGCCGCTTGGATGTTTTATATGAGGAACACAAAAATGTTTTTAACATAAAACTATTTACAGACAAAACATTTTTGATAGGCTTGAACTTCAGGGAATTGCTTTGCTGTGGGACATTTACTGGAGTGTGACGTGTGATTATTATGACAGCTACACAAAGTTCATGAAGAGCAAGCTTCGCTGCTAGCAGCTTTACCTCGAACTCCAGGTTCCACCTTCGTCTGCCGCCGTCAACTCGTTCCAGCAGAGGCTCCCACACCGCGTGGGTCTCATTAAAGTAGTTCACCTGGGAACAGATGACACTCTTGTTTCTTTTTGCAATTTTTCACTGAGCACAGCAGCTGCGATAACTCAGCTGTCAGGGAGACTTTTGTCTTTCTGGAATAGGCAAGAGTATGCCTATCCCTTCCAATGGCGTCAACACCTTCGTTGGTAGGGATGAACACATGAATAATGTTCTTAAATACTCCTCAGCTAACACTAAAGATAGGAAAAAAAACCCAAACTAAAGTTAGGAGCCTTCTCAAGAGGTTTTTGAATATATGACACGGGTTTCAGGATCAGGTCTGAATCCAGGTTGAGTTCTTACTTCAAGCGTCATGTCAGCTCTCAGCTGTAGCAGCGAAGACCAGTTTTTGGCTGAACCATTGAAGGAGGACTCGGCCAGCAGCAGAGGGACTGTTCGATGACCCAAACCGGACTCCAGAGTCACCTGTACAACCTGAGGGCCAACAACAGCTCGTCAAAAAGAAGCAAACCGGTTTTAAAGTTTTACAATGAATGTTCTGTGAAGACGCTGTGGTACCTTGACTTCGACGCCAAAGCTCTCCCCTTCATTTCGTCCGTCCGGTTCTCTGAAGCTCTCGGTGACCTCGGTGGCCTGGTCCACTCCCAGGAACCAGTAGTTACAGTTGTAGATGTTCATGACCGACCACAGGCCACTGACATCGGGCTTTGATGCCTCGCACTGCTGATCCTTCTGCTTCGCTGTCATGGCGGCTGTTATCGTTGTCACTGTGTTGAGGATGAACGGTGAGATCTGCAAATGAAAGACACACTGGTGATGAGTTCACTGACAGTCGGGGAAATCACCGCGAGTCCAGAGAAGCAACACAGAGTCTCGAACATCTGTCAGTGTGATTTATAAATCCATAAATAAATACCTTAATTATGATTTCCTCCACTGTCATGGAGCCCCTCAGTGGTTGATTGGGGTGAGCTTTGGTTTCCAAGGCGACCGAACAAGGTCTCAGTACCTTTTGGATAGAGCCAGACTGATACCTTTAATCATGTTTGTTCATCTCTCGTTACTTACAAGACCACTAACACATCACATTTCTTCCCCCTACAGTAAGACACTTTTTCAGTTAATCTGTTACCCGACTCATATTTTTAAGGGTAATGCAGTAAAAATAACTTTTACTCCCAGTCAACAATTCCAAAACGCTGTGGCTTTAAAGGTGTCTGACATATCAAAAAACACAAAAAACAGAACTGATATAACGGTGAGTGAGAGGTTCGCTACAGAATCTACAGACTGCAAAAAACAAGCACACTCTTACGGTGGTCACAGCCTTGTCCTCCTTGTTTTGGATGAAGGGGCAGGCGAGGACCTTCAGCTCCCTCAGGTTGGCTCTCATGTTCTGTGTGCCGTCCTCCTCGGCCTGCAGCGTGAAGTCGCACTGAAATGAGGCCACGAGAGCTGGGGCGTCGGCCTTCATCAGGTTGGCCACGAACACCACCTCTGGGTCCACCACCACCGCTCGAAGTCGAGTCTTCACTGAGGAGGCTGCAGGGAGAAAACAGTCTTGTAATGGTTAATTTCTTTTCATTTCCGTTCTCGCTTTGTGATTCTGAATGGTCCTTTTTAGTTTGACTGAGAAGCTCTGAATACTTGGAAACATCAATTTTGTTCTTATTGCTAAATCAGATAAAGTAGATCATGATCTCGCCATTCAGTGGTCAAAAACGTGGGCTGGGCTCCCTGCTGCGGTTGTAGACTAACACTTTCTGGATTCTTTTAATATTCCTGTTGATACAGTAGATATACTCAATCCCCCCGTCTCTCCGGTTAGGGTCTGGTGTCCGATCTTACCAGTCTTGGGGTCGGCTTGTGGTTCAGTGGTCTGTCTCAGCTGCAGTCTGTCGCTCGGTGCAGAGGTGGCGGTCGGAGCAGAACTCTGCGGCAGAGCCTGCAGGAAGAAGTCTCCAACGGCCATCAGAAACTCCACGCTCGCACACAGATAGAGCTTCTGCAGAACAGCCACCACCTCCCGTTCTGCTGCGCTCTGCCGGTACGTCACATCGATCGTGTCCCCTGAGCTGTCTTCGTCTCTCTGCCTCACCATCCTGCAGCGAGTTAACACAATGTGTGATCACTCACTGGTAACGGCCAATAAAACAAAACAAAAAAAACCCCTAAAAAAATCTCATCTAAACCACTTTGGTAGTGTAAAAACTAAACTGCTTTCTAAGAGATATTTTCAAGTAAAGTCACAGTCTACTGTAGTATACTATACTGTACTGTACACTATGTTTAGTAGTAATTTGGTAACCATACTGCAGTGCATGTTAACAGCAGTATGATCCTGCCGATTGATTGTAAATGTTACAAAACGTTGTGGAAACCTAAAAACCATCTTTGGGAAAAGGTAAAGGGGGCAGACTGGATATGGATCATATTCACTGTGCAGTGTGATCCGACTATGATTCTTCTTCTTCTCTAAAAAACAACTACAGACTATTTGACGAAGAACTCCATCAGTGATTGATCACGTCATCAACAAAACAGTCAGACAGACAGACAGAGAGATCATTTGACTCTTACCGTGAGGTGACCCTCTCCATGCCGGTCCTCAGGTCGTCCAGTGTGCAGGCAGTCAGCACTGTGCTCACCTCCATGCTGCCATTGTTTAGGATCTTCCCTGAAGTTTTTAGCAAGTGTAGGGCAAACTCTCCCAGTCTGAGGTCCTGCTGGTCCTGGAGATCTGAGGACTGCAATGAACAGGGACAACAGTCAGGAAGAATAACTAACACTTGCTTACTCGAACCACTGGACGAAGACCGTCCCACAGATATCAGTTTCTTTTCACGTCCTTGTTGTTTCTAACTGACCTGTTTGGGGTCGAGGTACAGAACCAGACCAAGAGACTCGATGTTGAAGTTAAACTTGACAGTCTCCAAAGTTTCATCATCCTCTTCACTGTGGCTCACAATTATCTTCCCAGCACCACCTGAGCAAGTAGAGCAAAGATCACATCAACAAAACAGTCAAACAGGGTTAAGAAACATTAAAGTGGCTCTATTACACTCATTAACAACTCAATGTTTTTATTCTTGGACTTTAGAGCAGCTTAGCTTGATTTAAGGTTCAAAATAATCCTCGTCTATCTTAGATCAGATATATGTCATCAGTCAGACACAGAAACCAGACAAATATCAGGGTTCAACTCTGGATGAGTGAATATCTGAACATGAACTCAGTCGGACCTGTCGGGGTGGTTCCAGGTGCTTGGACCTGCAGACTGGTCTCCTGCCGGGCTGCGGTGGGCTCTGGGCCTCCGGCCTCTCCCAGATTCTCCATCAGGATTCTGAGCAGCACCTTCAGGTCATCTTGACTGAGCTTCACCTGCACAGACGCATCAGTTACTACTCAGTCTGTCTACAGCTGTGACCAGAATGAGGCTACGGCCAAAGACTGCTAGCCTAGCCTAAACCTGTGTCCTACTGGAGGTGTCTACGGAAACTACAGACCACAACAAACAAACAAACAAACAAACAAACAAACTGCACCCAGCTTCCAAGTAACAGATGAGATCAGCAACGATATAACTCTACAGAGAGGACTGCCCTCAGGGGAAACTGTACCTTTGGTGGTTTACTTGTCGACTGGTTGTAAAAGCAAGAATAAAATCGTTAGTGGAATTTCTGACTTATTTTATTCTATGGAGAAAGATTACCACATACGTATTAAACACCAACCATACTGTACAGCTACTCTGTTTTTTTTTTTGTCATCTTTTAATCTGGGAAAGACTTTTGGTTACACGTTTAATAATGCAACAAGCATACATGTTAACTTCCTCTTCCTCCTACCTTCATGGGTTTCAGATCTCCATCGATTACCACAGCAGCCATCTTCTTGTACCAGGAAGCTGCCAAGTTTCTCTTGATGTTCAGGTGCAGGTTGACCGGTTCAAGCAGCTCTCTGCTGGGTTGTTTTGAGTCGGGCTCTAAGCAGGTCCTGGTCCACAACAGGAAGGAGTCAATGTGCTTACAGGAAAAACTAATCAAAGTCTGCATATATAAACAAAAGCTTCCCCTTCAAAGCTTTCTCCTTTGCACCTTTGTTTCAAGCATGACTGCAATATCCCTGGAATTCCCGATCTGACGACTTGCACATGAAGTTTCATCCTTTTTCTCATATTGACCAGCAAATTCAAAGTTCGCTAACACACAGGAGAAGCATCGATGTGCAGATTCAGGTGGCCAGATTGGGTCTTCCTCCAAGGTTGCATGACTCTGTAGGTTCTCAGTCACTAAAGGTCACGGTAGTCTTAGGAGCTTAAAAAGACACTGAAACCTCTCACGTCTCATCCAAGAGGTTTCCTTCAGTTCTAAAACATTTAAAAACTGAAGAAGCTTCTTGGTGAAACAGACTTAAAGGAGTCCAGTCGCCATCTTTTTAAGCTCCTAAGACTTCCTTTAAGGTCCCGTTCTAAGAACAGCTTTCATTATTGACATTAAGGATTTCAGTCTTCAGATTCTTTCATTTCAATTTGTAAAATCTTAGTCAACACCATTAACCTTTCTGCCTGTGGCTCAAGTCTTTGAGGCTTTGTTTCACTGACCTGGAGAGTTTCACCTTCGTCAGCTGGACATCCATATTGTCAATAACAGCTGGCAGCGGACATCCTGTGACATCCAGCAGAGAGAAGCTGTTCCCAACGGTAATCAGACCCAGGTCCACCTCCAGAGCATTGTAGGAGGTGGAAGACTGTGGTATGATGACGAGTGGGGCCTTAAGGTTGATGTCCATGGACAGACGGAAGCTCTTCTGGGCGAGGTCACGAACGCTGGACGCGGCCTTCTCCGCTGCCTGAGCCGTCGCGGCGCTCAGAGCTTCTTTAGCAGTCTGGAAGTTGTTGGTGAAATTCTGCAGGAAAATTAAAAAATTAAGAATAAAAAAAAAAAAAAAAAAAAAATCACAACATTAATACTGAGAAAGAAAAACATACTATGTAAATCAAACTGGGAGGAGGGAACACAAATCACAAACCAGATGCAGATAAGCTGCTCGGGTCAAACTAAAAACAGTTCTACAAACTTTCAATCATGTGCGACTCACCAGCAGGGACATGAAGAACTTGTGCAGGTAAACCACCTGGATGCAGCCCACATTTAACTTCACTTTGCCGTCAGTTTTGGAAGTGTCGGTGTAGCCAGCGCCCTCTGTGGCGTTAGGGGTCAGACTCATGCTGAAGCTGAACACCTCGTTACCCACGATGGAGATGGCCTGAAGCACGATCGGAGGGAAACTGTCAGCTCACACAAGAACACAAACACAAGAGGGCAGGAAGATCTAAAGCAGTCCCGGGGTATCGGGATAGTCTTTGTGACGGAAGCATGAAGACGTTATGAGCTTTGACACAATGGAGGGAAGAGCCTTAAAGCATTCTTATATAAGACAACTTACTGACCTTCTTGTGGAAGCTTTTGGGATCAACGTTTAGAACAATGAAGTCTCGCAGGCCGCCTGATATATGAGTCTGAGGTCCTTGCATCAGCAGCGAGCCATCAATACCTGAGGAGCACAGCAGGTGTGTTACATCAGGTTTGGTAGTGAAAACTTACAGAAAACAAAGTTCGGCTCCGATTCAGTACCTTGGATCTTGATGTCGGCCATGTTGCACGACTGGTCACACACTAGGACGTTGAAGGCCCCGAGAGCCATGACCACCTTCAGGTCTATGACCTGAGAGTCTACAGGTGACACCAGGGCAGCTGCAGGAGAAACATAAAACATGACATTGAGTTTTAGGTCAGACTCACATTATACCTGTATATGTGTGTGTGTGTGTGTGTGTGTGTGTGTGTGTGTGTGTGTGTGTGTGTGTGTGTGTGTGTGTGTGTGTGTGTGTGTGTTACTGACTGGACTTCGCAGAAACCGTCTTATCCTCCGTCTTCGGTCGGACTTCTTTCTCTGGAGATGGAACGCTGCCGCCGGATGACAACGCCGTTGACAGGAAGTTAATGGCTGACAGCAGAGCTTCGGTGTGAAGCATGACGTCGAGTGAGGTGAAAGTCACCTACGACCCAAGAGGAAAGCTGATGCATTTTAGTGGTTCTCAAAAATGTGCAACACCTGGGATGTGTGACAGATCTTAGTCCCGTGGTGCCACGTTCATCATTGGTATTTTGCCAAAAGCAGACATGATCATTTCAGTCCTGTGCAAACTGGTATTTCGTTAGGTTACTTTTCCCTGTTCTACCTCTCGTCACAAATAAAGGTTTTGTTGTTCGACAGCGTAGAGAGGCATTCATAGAAAGAACAGGCTCAAATCTATCAGAGCAGGATGACGTGACGTGGAGCATTTTTTGTGTCTGTGTTGTAAATTTGAGTAAAACGCAGTCGTGGCTGATGCAGTGCTGCACACAACACAGACGCAGGAGGTTTTTTCTAAATCAGACAAATCCACCTGGTAACACTAGATCTGTGCAAACAGGTCTAAAGTCAAGTTTGCATTTCCTTTAGTGTTCAACACGACCACGAGATGTGCAGAGGTGATACTGTACTGATCTGCAGGTGTGTGGATGAACTATGACTCACATTGATCAGCTGCTCGGTGTTTTTGTAGACGGTGGAGAAGTTTGGTCCGGCACGGTCGGCCTGATGAAACAAACATTTCAGGCTGATTAAAAACTGCTGAATCTCAAACCGTCGACCCCGCACGTACTTCTCGCCTCCACCTCCCGTGCATGAACAGGTAATCTGATCACATGTGACCTCACCTTACAATACTCCACTTTGAGCAGTTCAGCTCCAGACTCGACTGAAGAGCTGATGAGGCACAGCGGCTCCCCACTTGAGTCTAAACCAGAAGAGACCAAAGCTGTCACATCATCAACATGGTTGACCGCACACGCACAACCAAAGAAACCAGTACAGACACACTTGTGTCAGTAAACCCTGGTGTGCTGTAACGCTCTGACCTTTGAACTCGAGGCACTTCAGGGCGATTTTCCGGATGTATGTTGCTGCGCACATGTCGTATTTTCTGACTTTTGTGTTAATGCCCATGTGGGCGACGTGAAAGACCAGGAAAGGGGACTCCTTCTGTTCCTTTGGCTTTTTCAGAGTCAGAAGCACCTTAAGAGAAGATGCAGAAAACACATTCAGATGACAGCAGAGCGCCAACACGTTGGAGCAACAATGAATGCAAAATTTTGTATCTGCTCAGACGGAGAATGATCTTTCAGACTCTAAAGTCTCCACAGACTGATGTTCTCTTGAAACAGAGGAAGAGTGAGTCAGACTGTGAGCTCTGGCAGATTTTGTACCTCTTCCACTTCAAAGTTGAGGAGAACACTGATGGTGTTTTCATTCTGAATTCCATTGGTTGCGGCCACCACACCAATAGAAGCTGATGGTAATGACACCACATCTACCAGCTGCTCTGCAAGCATTGCTTTCTCTGTGGAAGCAAAGCGGTGATTAAAAAACATGCATGTGTGTTCGGATCTTCTTTTTCATGTCTCACTAATTAAAGTAGCGATCAAGTTCTTGCATAAGAACTGCTCGTCATGGCCGCTCAAACATCGACTTTGCTGTTAAAGCGACCCGACTTTAACACTAGCGATAAATGAACTTTGACTGAAATGCTCCGAGGCTGCTGAGGGAGGATGCTCATGCCATCGTCTGTGCAGTTTCAATGCCTTGAAAAAGTAAACACTGGTCTCCACCCACCACCACCTGCTCACCAGACATGTGTCCCTGCAGCTCTGTCCTTTTGCTGAATGAACCAGACAACATTTTATCGTACAGATGAAAGAAGGCAGTACTAGATATTTGTTTAATTTGAAAGTCATAGAACATAGCATGGTTAAAACTTGCTCCTGGGTTCCTCACAGTACTACTGGAGTAAGGATCTGGTTAAGTCCAAAGATAATCACTTCAGCTGTGTCTGAATTTAAAAGTTGAAAATGACTTTTCTCCAACTTATTTCATTTCCCATCATGTGCTGTGAGAGTGAACTTACCTTGGGCCACCTGTCTCTTCACATCCATGCTGTGCTCTTTGTTCCCCTCTCCAATGTTCTCTACTAGAATCTTCATCAGTACACCAAGGTCTTCCTCACCCAGACTCATCTGATGGACACACAATAAAGATTTATGTCTCACTCGGTCTGAATCCTGGTTCAGCCAACAGGAAACAAGAGAGACCTACATTTAGGGACCGGAGCACTCCCTGGACCTGGACTCCGGGAATCTTGGAGAACCAGGAAGCAGCCAGGTTTCGGGTGACAAGCAGCTCCAGGTTGATTGGCTGAAGGATCTCGATGTCTGGCAGAGAGAAGTCTCGCTTCAGTGTGGTTCTGAAAGCACAGCAGGAATCTGTTTTTATCTACTGGACCTTCGTCATGTTTCAGTGCAGCTCAGAGGAGAAACATTTCCCATCTCCTGGTGTGCACAACGACGCCAAGCAATGAAGACAACGGGATGCAATCAGTGCGTTGGTACCATTTCTAGTCATTTCTAAATCCTAGTGAGGTCTAAACAACCTGAGTTTAGCTGTATTTAAACCAACAAACACAATTAAGCAAAAGCAGAACTGCTTCCATCCCTGCTCACAGACAGTTTATTCACATTTCTTCTGTTGTTACCTGGACAGTTTCAGCTGCGTCAGCTGGACATCCATCTTCTCCACCACAGCTGGCAGAGGGAAACCCTCCGCCGGCTGCAGAGAGAAGCTGTTTCCCACCGTGATCAGACCCAGATCCACCACCAGAGCATTATAGGAGGTGGAGGACTGGGGGATGATGATGAGTGGGGCCTTCAGCTTGATGTCCATGGACAAACGGAAACTCTTCTGGGCAAAGTCTCGAACACTCGACGCGGCCTTCTCTGCTGCCTGAGCAGTTGCGGCGCTCAGAGCTTCTTTAGCGGTCTGGAAGTTGTCGACGAACATCTGAAGAACAAAAGCAATCAGGTGTAAGATGATGGACTCCCCAGATGTGGAGTAGACTTAGAGAGACGCCATGAGGGAGCAAGTCAGAAGGGCCAATGTGAGGCGTTCACTGTCTGCACAGTGCACAGGTTCATTTCTGTTTCATGAACCTTCACAGGGATATGAACCTCATGCTGATGGCAGTCTTTAAAGTTGCTGCATTTACACACCAGCTAACACTTAAATTCACGAGTTGAAATCAAGACGTAGAAACTACATTAGTTACATTTTTTGAGAGGGTTTAATATTGTAAATATCGAGCTGAGTGTAGAAGTTAAAAGGTTCATATCACAACTGACATATGAAACAAGAATGAAGGTCAAACTCCTTTTAAGGAGACGTCACACAGGCAAAGGTCATGTGACTGACAGGGGGGTGGCAGTGAGGGTGTGGGGGGATAATGAGGGCAGCTGAGTGATTTGCATAGCACATATGGAGGACGTGAGCTCTGATTACTGTCAGATGTGGTGCATGAAAAGCATTCCTCCTTCTGTCATCTCTCCCTGTGTCCGTGCTCACACTGCCAAACATTCAGAGCGGTTGTTTTGACCATCTCCTGGTCTCAGACGGGTGGCGTTCAGGGTTTTGGGGGACTCCCTGTCTCAGTCTCATGTGCTTTGTTTCAGTAACAGTTTGCACATTTTACCAAAATTCCACCAAACAATCACAGATGGAAACACGCTCATTGAGGATGATTCTGCTGAACTGTCAGCTATCCAACAATTTGTAACCGCCGGGATTTCTATTTCACGCAGGTGGAGTTTCCCTTTATACTGCAAAATCAGATAGTGAACGCACCCTAAAGAAATCCATAAAACTGCACTGACAACGAATATAAATGCCCAATATGATAACTACACCCTACGCCTGCCCTCTTGTCCTGCTTGCTCTTGGAAAAGAGATTTTACCTGGACAAACAAAAGGATAATGAAACAATTAAAATTAAAAGTAGCATTTTAGAAAAATGAAAGTGAAGCAAGCCCTGTGCAGTTTTGTGAAATCCAACAGCTGAAGTTTGTATTTAGTAAAGCTGAATTTAAGTTTAACTGCTTTAATAGTGACAATTTTGCCATCGCTCTGCCAGGAAGCATCAGGTTGAGCTCAGGCTTTGTAAAAAGACTGAAATGAGTTTCCTGCTTCTTAAACATATGAATACGCTTCCTTATTTACTTCTTTCTATATTTTAATTTATAAAAAAAGAAACTGGTTCCAAATAGATGATCCATTATACCAGGGGTCGGCAACTCCAGGCCTCGAGGGCCGGTGTCCTGCAGGTTTTAGATCTCACCCTGGGTCAACACACCTGAATCAGATGATTAGTTCATTACCAGGCCTCTGGAGAACTTCAAGGCATGTTGAGGAGGTCATTTAGCCATTTCAATCAGCTGTGTTGGATCAAGGACACATCTAAAACCTGCAGGACACCGGCCCTCGAGGCCTGAAGTTGCTCACCCCTGCAGTATAGTCAGTTAATCATCATTCTGTTTATGAGTTAAGGACAATGTGTCATCTGAGGTCAGACGGATTCATATTTTCTAAAGTTATGAAATGAGAAATAACCACAGATGTGATGAGGAGCTGGTCAAAGAAAGCATGAGCAGAGAGTATATTTAAAGTTGTCTTTTTGTCACTTCCTTTCTCCCTCAAATTTAAACCTTGTCACATTGCGTCATTCAGATTAACCCGCGTCTACGACCAACAAGTAAAAGGTAGAGGCGGGGGTTAATCCGCTCACAGAGACGGGGTCCCTCTGGGACGTTACACCTGATGATATTTAAGCTGGGGGTGCAGCGGTGTTGTCGAGTGAAGCTAAAGCAGAAGGTTTTGTGCAGTTCAGAGGTGCATGCTGAATGCTGTACCTCGTCACCAGATGTATACTGAAAGCTAAAAGAAGCCTGCAAGAACAAAACACATCAACAAGACAAGAAAGATGAGAGACAACAAACTGCAGAGAAAAGTCATGCAACAGGGAACAAGACATCTCTGATTGGACTCTACAGTACACACAGCCACAAACACATCAGAGAAGTTCACCGAGTTTAAACTAAAGCCGATTCCCGAGGACTGTCCTGCACACATTACAGTGACAGCTGCAGGCAATCAAAAGCAACTGTACATACAGTACACAGAGTACAATACAGTTTCATTTCAGAGTGACACGGAGCCGATTTCTGTCCATCCCTACCCAAGGTAACTCTGTGCATTTTGCAGAGGTCAACCACATAAAATGAAATTCAAAATTAACTAATCAAAGGTTGGAATGGGGTTATAGACCACCATTAAGGAGCAGCAGCGGTTGTGTTCTGATACGGAGGAGACTTCAAAGACTTACAGAGGGACGCTTCATGTATTCATCTCACAAGGACTGCCTCACTAATAAATAAAATCAACTGCATGTTTGTGAAAAAGCTCATGCTAATTTTCATTCTGAAGAACAGGAGATAAGGCAAAGCAGAGAATTTTGGAAATTCTGCTTGAATACGAAAAAGAAGTTGAAGCAAAAAAATATGTTTTTTCTTATATTATATTCTTATACTTTAAGTATAAATGCTTAATTGATATCCTAGAGGCATGTCAAAATTGCTGCCAAGTGTTGAGAGCTGCTTCTGTAAAGGACTTTGACCACATTTCCTACGCAAGAAATCCTGCAGCAGCTGCAAATGTGACCGCCCATGAGTTCACACTGATCGCAGAGTGGCAGGGTGAGATTTGGGCCACACTGTGTTATGGGTAATATAACGTAGATTGATTAGGAAGCATGTCAGACTGTTCACGGTATCCTGAGCTGAAACCCTGTTTGTGCTGCAGACCAGAGGAGACGCAGACGTCGCCTGAAGCTCTGCGGATGTGTGAGCGTGGACTGCTGGATCATAGAGGACATTGGCCACACACAGACAAAGGCAAAGACTACAGTTCTGTAGTTAGTGACTGTGTTAAATTGAAGAGCACAGAAACAAACACTGAAATGTGTGCTTACAGGAACGTGTTCAAGAATAAAAGTGTGCGTGTGTGCATCACATGTGTTTGTGTATTTATATGTTAACCTATAAGTAACATCACAATCAGGAGGGCAACCATAACCAGGAGCCCGACGGCCTCCACACAGAGACAACAGTCATCTGGCTTTTTAGGGATCGTCTGTGTGGAGGTCAGGGCTGAATGTGTAGAGAAATATGACGCTCCTTACCAGCAGAGACATGAGGAAGTTGTGCAGGTAGATGATGTGGATGCAGCCCAGGCGCAGGGTGACCTTCCCGTCCACCTTCGACATGTCGCCGTAGCCGTCACCCTCGGTTGCCCCGGGAAACAGAGAGAGTTTAAAGCTGAAGACCTCCTCACCCATGATGGACACTGCCTGCAGGGTGAAAAAGACCACAGCGGCACGTTTCATAACTCGAGACTGAGTACAGAACTTATCCTAGTACTGAAAGATCCCAGCTGACTTTTTACAGAGAAACACAGACACTTAAATGCACACAAACTTCTAAAGTAGCTTCTTTTCTGAAGCAGATCAGATCATATATTGTGGCACGTATACTGTTACTATGACAGATGCTCAGGCTTCAGACTGCTTGAAAACCTCTGCTTTAGACAACTTATATTCACTCCTGGGTCTGTATGACATCAGTGAGAATGGATCTCTCTGTTATGGTTGTCTCGGGGAACCAGCTGTGGCTGACAGTTAATGCTGTTAAAACCTTCCTGCTTATGAGAGGCAGGGCCTGAAAGGAAGGGGAGTTAAGCAGCTTGTTTCAGGCTCAAAAAAGATTACAGGATTTCAAGAATGAAAATATAGAGCCGGAAATGAGTAATCCACTTGAAATCAATGTTAAACATCCTACTTAATGATCTGAGAAGTCTGTCTTTCTACCGTCTTTAGACTAGAATACAATAGAATGCCTTTTATTGTCACTATACACATGTACAGTGAGACACAGAGCATCTCCTACTCTGACCTGTGGGAAAGAAAGCGGGGTGAGGTGCACAGTTCTGCGGCACTACATAAATATGAACAGTACACAAAAATATCAAATGTACAAATACACTGTGGAAACATGAAAGTGTTCCAGCAAGTGCAGACCTTTCTGTGGATGGTATTGGGGTTGACGTCTGTGACCACGATGTCTCGCAGCCGTGCGAACACCTCCGTCTCCTTCGGCTGCACCAACACAGACGCGTCGATTCCTGCAGGGAGGTCACATGACAACAATTTATGCTTCATCGTGTGCCGTCAGCGTGCCCGTGCTTTTAACTCTCGCTTCAGCTCAGGTGTTCGCACCTTGGACTCTGATGTCAGCGATGCTACGGCGGTCATCACACACCTCCACGTGGAAACAACCCAACATGGCGGACAACTTGAAATTGAATATTCCTGCATCCTTAGCGCCTTTAGATACTGCAGAGAACGAGAATCCTATTAGATGAAGAATATTCAAGACACACCTGTAACCAGATGGTTAAGCCTCACCTCTCCGGCTCTTTCCCGTCTTCTCCACCTGCTTTTTGACATCTTTCTCTTTGTCTCCGCTGAACTGTGACGGCATGGCGTTGTTCAGGTAATTGATGGTTGAGAGCAGAGCTTTAGTGTGAAGGAGGAAGTCCAGAGAGGAAAACTCCACCTGAAACAGCAGCAGGGAGACACCCGAGAGGAAGCATGACATCACGAACTATGAGCCACTATTTGTTTCAGAGATAAAACATCTGAACCCACAATTTTTAAAGCACTTCCTGGACAGGAAATAATCCCTGAATGACCAACTGTGAATGACTAAACGCTGATTTTAACAGTGGAATAAAAGAACCGCTGGCCCACTCACCTTCAGCGTCTGCTCAGTGTTTTCAAACAGTGTCTGGAAGTTGGGACCGCTGGGGTCGGCCTGCAACCACAGAGACACAAAAACACGTTCAGCGGGTTCATTTTTCTGTTTTCTGGATAAAAGACCGATTCTGAGTATGTTACAGGACTGATACAGCGCCAGGCAAAACGATCTGAACTGTGGTGTTCTGGGCCATTTTTGGTCACATCAACACAATCTTCACTCACCACCACTTACTACATGATTGTGACCTGTCCCAAATGTGTGTGTGTCTATTATGTGTTAATAGACACACACATTTGCATTCAATCATACTTGTTATTAATCTCTGGCTCTCTTCCACAGCACGTCTTTTACCCTGTCTTCCTTCTTTCGCTCCAACCGGTCGCAGCAGATGGCCCCGCCCCTCCCTGAGCCTGGTTCTGTCAGAGGTTTCTTCCTGTTAAAAGGGAGTTTTTCCTTCCCACTGTCGCCAAAGTGCTTGCTCATAGGGGGTCATATGACTGTTGGGTATAATTGTAGGGTCTACATAACAATATAAAGCGCCTTGAGGTGACTGTTGTGGTGATTTGGCGCTGTATAAATAAAACTGAATTGAAATTGATATGAAAAATTAAAAATAAAGTTCAAGGATCATGTTTTGAAACAGTGAGAGGAGTACAAGTGGAAACAGCTGGATTTCCACAGAGATCTAAAAATACACGACATGAAGGAAACCGTATGGACGAGAAGATCGCACTTGTATACTGGTAACTGTTAATATTAAGGTGTATACAATCTAAGCTGTCCCACTGTTTGGTTTAAACTTTAACAACTAAGCATTGCTGTACTGGGAGTACTCTGGATTTTTTTTTATTAAAAAAAAAAATAAATAAATAAATAATACTAATTAATAATGTGCTAAAATTCAAATACTATTTGCATTAGCAGTGTAAGTGTGTCCATGCCCTAAAATGAGTGAAATATCTGAGGAGCAGGATCACCAGCAGTGAGATCCAGTGCTACGCGTAGACCACGCTGTGGACCTGGTGATGTGTTTAGTCTTACCTTGATGAACTCCACCTTCAGCAGGTTGGCGCCCTGCTCCGAGGAGCTGATCAGGTGGAGAGGCTGTTTTGTACCACCTGAAACAACAAAAACACATTTTTTTTAAAAACAGAACAAAAACATCACGACTACAAATGGAGACTATGAACAGGTACACGGCACAAAAGAAGTAGCATCATAAGTTTCAATTATGATGTTAACAGCATCTGTGTTACCTGGCAGGTCGCAGTAGTCGAGCATGACTCGTTGCAGATACGAGGTGACGCTCAGGTCGAAACTTCGTTTCTTCCCTTCGGCTCCCAGGTGACAGATACTGAAGGACAGGAAAGTCTTCTCCTGTTCCACCTGCCGGGTCAGCTCCACCAGCACCTGAACACATCACGCGCTGCTCGGTCACAGGTTCCCATTTAACATTAGGACACCCCACCCCCTCCTCACGGATCACATGATGACCTCACATGAGAGCCAAACATACACACACCTCTTTGACTTCAAACTTGAAGTGAACATCAGTGAGATCCTCCACAGTCGAGCGCTGATGATCCTCATCTGTTGATTTCTCACTGGTGTCTTCATCCGAATCTGAACATAAATTACGCACGACAGCACCAGTCACAGCCCGCAGCGTCGTACAGCGTAGCTTTAAAGCTTTTAATTTAAAAAAAAAAAACAATAGTCAGTCGAAATGCACCAAGCACTTACCCATTTCCATGGAGTCGAGGAGGGTGGGGTGAAGGTCCAGTGCTCGCGGTCTCACCTCCACCAACGGCAAGACCTGCAACAAGAATCGCCAAAACACGGTCAGCTCAATATCGAAGTGCAGGTAACTCTCACTACCCAAAACACCCCTCTAACATCCCTCAGTCCTCACCCTTGACCTCCCCATCACTCCCCAAACTTTCATCTGACTCTACCACCCCCCAAATGTTTTTGCTCTGAAGTTTCCATCATCACTCACTCCTCTAATCCGAATATATCCTTTCTATATCAGTGCATAGCTGCAAGACGAACGGTCTGTACCAAACGTACCTTCTGTGTTGGGGTGGATGGCGAGGAGTCCACGTTGGGTAGAGGGATGCCGTCGACCAGCTCGAGGACACTGTGGATCTTCTGGTCTGAGATCTTAACGTGTAGCAAAGGCAGCTCGCCCGATACCTTAAACCTGAAACGCCAGAAATGATTCGGATAACGTGCACAGGTGAGCGCAGACGAGTCAGCAGAGAATTTGAACACCTGTTCACCGGTGGGAATCATACCTGGGCATCCTGGCATCCTTTTCCACCATGCACTTGGCCAAATTGAGAGTGAGATCCATCGGCTGGAGGATGTGTTGGAATGATGAACCCTGCTGCCGTGCTACCTTCCAAGCCTCACCTGGAATCAGGTCACGACAAATTAAGTAAAAATGATAACAGATGTAATCTGAGAAAACACAGTTCACCTACTGGCCACTTTGTTAGGTACACCTGTTCTACTGCTCATTAACATAAATATGGTAAATGAGCTGGTACTTATATGCCTTATATGTATTCATTACTTGCACTTTTGTGTATGTGTAGCTCTGTTGTTGTGCGCTGATGTACCTGACTTGCTGTAGAGCACTTGAACTCGGCTCAGCTTCATGCTGTATCTGTCATAGGCTCGATCCATGATTTCCTCCAGAGACGAGAAGGACGAAGTGGACGACCGGATGCCACTTTGCTCAACACTGTTTAACTACAGACCAACAAATACACACTAGTGTTAAGTGACAGGCTGTAGTGCAGGCCTGTAAACACTCATGCTGTCTTATCTGTTGCAGTACAAGCTGTAAGGTCAAACCACAAAACATTTATGAGGCCAGTTCTATAAAAGCAAAAACCCAAGCAGACCAGGAATTTAGGAAAAAAAACTGTAAAATATCCAGAAGTTAATCTCTACAAAATGGAAATTTTTATGAGATACAGCTGATTTTTTTTCTTAAGGTCAGTATGTGTACATCTATTATTTTTATAGTTAGAGAATATTAAAGAAACTGCGTATCATCATGAAAATAAATAATCATGAAATCATCATGAAAATAAATAATCATGATGAAAATAATTTTTTTTTTTTAAAAGGTATTTTCATCTTAAAAGCAGGGGTAAAACTAAAAGGACTGACCTGGAAGCAGCCAAAGTCCACGATAATGAGGTCTGACGTGCTGCTGTAGAAGCCCGACTTTGGCAACAGCAGATAGGACGGTTTCAACTCGATCCTCAGGTCCAGGACCTTTCTGGTCTCAATGATGTGAGACAAACCTGCAGAGACATGAATCCCTCAAAGTCCTGGTATGGACCGAATAGTCCTGATCATCATAAGACTACAGGACATGTTCAGCCGTGAGGACAACAGCCACCTTACCGAACCTCTTCACCTCCTTCACCGTAACTGCTGGTTTGAACAGAAAATAGTTACTGACCTGTGGCAGTTTTCTCTTTGATCTCCTCCAGTTTGGAGAGTGTGGCCGTGGTCAGGACCTCCAGATCCAGACCTTTCTCTGTCTTAAAGAAGTCGACGATACTGTTGACTGTCAGCTGAAGGATAAAAACACAGAGAGAGAGAGACAGGAGTCATAAGAAACAACCATCTTTGACTTCCCAGAGACACTTTAATGGGTTAAAACTGTAGAAGAAGAAGAAGAAGAAGCAGCAGCAACAGACACCAGTAAGACTAATAGAAACTAAATGAACGTAACATATGAAAGAGAAGCAGCTTTCATTCACCGTGAAAGGTGATCTTAGGCAAACGTGATCATAACGATTACCGCATCATAGATGATCTCCACAGGCTGAGACTTGACTCTGAGCAGCTGGTCACCGGTGCTTTCCTCGGGGTTCAACTCAAACAAAACGCTGAGCAGAGACGAGGACGAATCGCCCATTGAGGCGATGAGTGAGGGCGTCGCCCCCTGCTGCTGCAAACCAGTAACATACCAGTGCTGCAAGGTCGTCTCCACCCTGCAGCAGAGCAGGGTCAATACAAATACGAGTCAGACTGACATGGATACCCCGAGCAATTTAAACAGACAACACCTTCCACCAAAAGTAGCACTAGAGTATTTCAGCAGGTTGATTTATTTCATGCGTGTAAAATAAAAACCCCTGACCTGATGGCCTGAGCTCCGGGCCTCTGAGAGATTTTTGTCTTGAGGTCGATCATCTGGACCTTGAGGATCTCCGGTACATTGGGTTCCTCTCTGACCGTCACCGAAGTCCTCAGTAGTTGGAAATTGACGATCACAGCTACATACTGAAACAGACAAGTTCACGCCAGCTCAGTGTTACCACAAAGTCTGGGTCCTGCTTCAACTACAGTCGGGTATTTTTAAATCTGCGCTTCATTTGACATTTGTGGGCGTGTAAATGATGAAAAACAAATAAAATGTCTATAATTAATCAGCCGCTGAGTGAGGATGCTGTAGCATGATTGTAGAAGCGTGTAGAATATTTAAAAGTAAAAATGCTTCTTTGCATAGACACCTCACACTGTTAATCCAAGTATCAGATTTTTACAACAGGATAATTAAAACTGAGTGTTTACTTGGATATAGTTTGCTCTGATAAGGGTGCTAAAGGCAACAATGGGAAACTTGAACTATAAAGCCCACAAGCATGCAGATTGCAGGTGTGTTTACCTGTTTGGGTAAAGCCAGATTGTGAGAGCTGCCACTGTACCCGATGGCTGTGTACAGCTTTTCCTTCTCCTCTGCGGTCATGATTTGGTCGAGTCCTGAACCTGAACAACAGCAGACACGCTTTCAGCCGTCAGTTTGGACGGAGCGAGGTTTTTAAGGCGAATCTGAATATCACTTACTCTCTGGCTCTTTGCTCTCCTCTGGCGCCTGCTCCTCCTTTTTAGCCTTCTTCCCAAATAAGCTGCTGAAGAAACCTCCTCCCTGCTTTTGTCCTGCCGCCGCCTTCTTTGCCGCCACCTTCTGTCCTGATCTGATCACCTGCGGGGGGAAGACGAGCACAGGGTGTATTAGTCGGCTTGAACTCTCCTCTGGTTTAATTCCAGTCATTGTGTTTACCTCCATGTGTGCCTGTTGTCGGCCCAGAGTGATGTTGAACACATCCAGAACTTTCTCGAGATTCTGGAGGAGCAAACAGCAGGGAAACAGCAGCAGGTGCAGGTGAGCAAAGTTCAGCTTCTTTATGAGCTCTTACTGGCAGGCAAAATACTCATAATTAGGATTCATTAGTTACATTTAGTAACATACAGATTAATTCCTGAAAAATGCACAAAAACAGAAATCACGCACATGTGATCTTAAGTTCCTTCATCTTCAGCTGAGTGGTTTGTGTACTTGGTGGAGAGGAAATTTCCACGTGACACTGTTAGCTCTGACGGGAATTTACTCGCCACCACAGCTACACGTGAGCGACTGTGGTTTCTGTTGGGCGTGTGCTCTGTTTAAGCTTGGCGCTGCTGTACAGAGACACCTTTACCTGGACTTGTTGCTCAGTCTCCTGGCTCACTTTGCCCTGGCTCAGCAGTTTGGTCTTGTAGGCGTTCTTGTAAGCCTTCAGGTTCTCCCGATGATGTTTGATGTTAGACCAGGACCACATGTGTGAACGGGGGTGGACGTGGACCTCCATAACGCTGTTGAAGCCGTACTTCCACCTGAGAGAGGCAGAGGAAACAAATATTCGTGAGTTTCTGAGTCGATTTTGTCCACTGTTCATCTCCGAATTGTAATCTTTACAAACTGACCAGACTTTGGCATTTCCTTTGACTGGGACGTCCGGCCTGAACTTCCTGTAGGGGGCGTTCTTCACCATGCAGTCAATGGACTCCAGCAGCTCCACCATGGTGAGGTACTGTACAGGAAACCGAGGCGAACGTTTAGAGAACCGTCTCACTTGTCTACGCCTTCCATCTTGGTCTCATATTACCTGTGGTTTGGTCATCTCGATGGCAATGCTCTGGACCTCCAGCTGAAGATCTGCCTTTGGACTCTTCAGCTCCAGCTCAGCGCTCGGGTTGATGCATATTTTAGCCGAAGCGAAGATTGGTTTGAAAACTTCAGGGAGAAAAATATTTATGGGTGAGATTCGTGTGGATTTCACTGAGAGTAAGACGGTAAATACAGAAATGCAACACAACAGGAGGCTGAACTATGTGAATGCTGTTCCTCCTTTCAAAAGAAGTGTTGAACTCACTGTACTGATAGTGGGGAAGCTCCTGGTCTTTAGTGCAAATCCCAGATTTTAGCTGGCCCTGCACGAGAGGAGGAGACAGACGATGAGTGATGATGAATGTTTCCTTCGACAACAGAATTAGGGTCACTCGGCTGACAGTTATGTACATTTGTGGCTCTCATCTTGCAAACTGTTAAAATTAATGCAACTTACAGTGTCTCCTTTTATGGCTGTAACCAACAAAGGGATTATTGCATGACTCTTCTCACAAAATGATGGAGATTACATCATTATTTGCTCAAATTAAATTAAAGGTCTAGGACTAAGCAACAGCTTATAGCTGTAGTTAACATTTAGATGTCTTAGAATAAGAACGTACTCTGCAGTCCGGGAAGTCAGAAGAAATTCACAAAAGATATGAAGGTAAAGGTTTATTAAATTAAAAAACCAAATCTACAATCTAAATCCTGAAGTAGTCCGGCGGAAAGACCCGTGTTTTGATTCCAGGATGTTTGTATCTGATTATCTCTGTTCACTTATCATTTATTTTATTATTTATGTTTTATTCTTGTTATTCTTTTTATTGTTAATTAAGAATTAGATCAGAAGACTCTGTTCCCACTCACCACGATGTCCTCCCACGATCCTTTGTAGAAGATTGGACTGTTGACGTTCCAGTAAGCGCAGAGAGACTTCAGACTGCCGAGCTGCAGTAAACACATGAACAGCAGCAATCAAAATCATGGATCGATCCACATCACATGACCGATGAGCTCTTCTGCATTCTTCACACATGTGACATGCAATTTAAGCTTGAAGCTTACAAACACCAGATAACAAGGAACATAGAATTAGAGGGCAAGCAGAGCATCTGTCACCTTATAGATGATCTTTGCGGCTTCATTCAGGATGCACTCTTTCCAGGTCGCATCAGTGGTCTTAAAAAAAAAAAAAATAAATAAAAAAAT
The DNA here is from genome assembly GCF_001858045.2 of Oreochromis niloticus. Lineage (NCBI taxonomy): Eukaryota > Metazoa > Chordata > Actinopteri > Cichliformes > Cichlidae > Oreochromis > Oreochromis niloticus. The sequence continues at coordinate 37,158,188 of NC_031965.2, forward strand.
AAATAAAAATCAAAGAAACCACAGAGATGTATCAACAGCAACCACAGCAGGAAGTGTGTGTGTCAGCATGTGTGTATGTGTTACCTTAAGGCTGAGCTCTGACAGCGTCACACCCATAGACAGGGGGCGCTGTGGGTCGGACAGCTAAAACAAAACAGAGCACACATGAGCTGACTCACCTTAACCTTACCATTACCCGGATCTGAACCTGGATCAGTACTTACATCATCTTCGTAGCGCAAGTGGATGCTGCTGATGTTCACCTGCAGGTTTTTAATCACCTGAGTGGCCAGTTTCTCCGCAAACGTGTCCTTCTTTTCTTCCTTGGTTTTGTCTGAAACAACCAGGAAGAGCGAGTAAAAAACTTTCTTGCAATTTTTACTTCACGCCAGATACAGATGATGTGTTTCTGTTCATTCATAAAAAGATTCTGAGCTTAAAAAAGGAAGCTCCAACAAACCAATATGTAACTTAAGAAATCTGATTTTCTCTTCAAAGATCAGATTTTCACTACCGTATAGAAATGGCCAAAATGATTAACAATAAAACTACAGTCTTTCTCAAATTTTTTTAAAAGTATCATTGGTCAAATCTATCGTTTCAGTTTTTTTAATGTAATATTTTGAGGACCAACACACTTCCTGTGGATCACAGTGACCGGGTGGCTGCAGGGTGGTGGTACCACCTGGCATATTAAGTAACACTGAACACCATTACCAGAATTGAAATCTGAAAACACACTGCATAAACTTCAAAACATCCAAATGGACTAGACTGCAAAGAGACAGTCCCTGAAGTCCCTGTCACACAGGCCAGCGAGCTGTTGGTGACCTCATGGAGCCACTACAAAGCTGAGGTTTTTCACTCACTTTCCCTTAGAAACCAGTGGTTTCTGGGTGGGTCGCCAACCGGTGATGTGATTGGGGCCTTACAGGAAAAATGCCTACTAAAAAAATGATTTGACTGAACCTGTATAAACAACTGTTTGCAGTACTGAGTTTGTTCAGCTTAAAAACAGAACTGTAGTGACTCAGACACACCTGTGAGGTAAGGTAGAGGGGACAGCAGTGCAGTTCAACAGAGCAGCTAGCCAAAGCTCAAAGATCAGAGAGACAGAAGGAGCAGAGACGTCACAGGAAGAGTCAAGTATTCACAAATTAGGAATTAGGTCCTCCACAGTGCGCTCTATTCAGGTCCAGCTCATCACTTAACAACCTAACAGCCTAAAAAGGGAACGCTGCACGGCGGTCTGCCTAACTCCTGTCAGAAGAGAGACTCCCAGTGTGTAAGAGACGTGGCTTCAGAACATTAAAGTGAATGCACACACCTTATTTAAACTGGAAGGTACGTTTCTGTTGGCACTGTATTGTTTAAGATCTTATCATATGAAGACTGTTGTCTCTCGTAATACCGATACTCTACATCAACCACTTTATAAAAATGCTGAATCTGAAGCCGCCTCCCTGAATGATAAAAGTACGCTTCATTAATGGTATAAGTTAAAGGATAATCTCGCTCTATTACAATTTATGAGATTATATTTCCAGAACAACAGCATCTCCCAGCTGAGTAAGATGATTCTGGTTGATCCAAACAAAAGGTCCACACGTCTGTTTTTAAGCACAAACTCAGTGAAAATGTGAAACTCACCTTCTTTGTGGTCATGTCGTTTCAGCTTCTTCAAGGCTTTTTTGTGCTTTTTGTGTTTTTTACGTCCTTTTGGGACTTTGGCAGCGTTAAAGAAAGAGACGGCAGTTAGTGTGAGAAAAGCCCGAAAGCACAGAGACTGCAGGAAGCAGCAGCAGAAGACCTCACACATTTAACACTAAAACCAAACTGCCTGAACATGTGCGAGCCCGAGAGGACAGATGGGGGTGTTCACATGGCACAGGTACCTACTAGCACCTCTTACATTTCTTGACATAATCAGAATGAGCTCTGAGATAATGTGTGTTTATTAACTAAAGGCAAATGGCTAATTAAAGGACCAACATGGCCAAAAAAACAGAAGAATGACGCAAACATGACACCAATGACCCTGAACATCTGGAGCTTTCTGATGTCAGCATGCACCTACACACGTGTGTGTGTGTGTGTGTGTTTGTTAACTTTTGTTTCATCGTGTGTGCCACAGTGTGCGCTTTACCCTTGACTGGCTCCTTGTAAACCACACTCTCCAGACTGAACAGCAGATCTCCGGTTTGAGACGCTGACAGCCAACGCAGCATGAACAGGACACACACATGGCTGTTAATGCATTCATCCATTCACCTGTGCAAGACCTGATTCACACACAGCAGCGGTCTAGTTTGGACACATCTGACCTGAAACCTCACAGTGAAGCTGGTGAAGCTCTGACACTTAACACACACATCTGGGTAGAATCTGCACATACGGGATGAGAATTTTTTGGTAGCTTAAGCTGTTTAGTTTACAATCCTGCAAAAACTCTGCAAATCTGAGTTAAGTGCTGCAAAAAAGATAAAAAATAAAACATCCCTGAAAAAATATCTAGAACTAAACTGAGACTCTGGTTTCTTCGTAGAAACACCAAGTGGAGGAACTAAAACTGTGCCTGTTTGTGTGGTGGGAGAAGTGTGAGCTGGAGGAAGCGAAAGTTAAAACCACAGGAAAGTTTAGCAGAGAAAAGATGGCAAATAAAGCAGGAAACAGAAAAATCCACAGGTATCCACAGGTGTCACCGAGGTCAGACTGACTCACCCCTGCGTGCGGCCATCTGCAGCGCATCCTCGATGCGTTGCAGTTCCCTCTGCTTGACCTCCTGCTGGTAACGCGCCTCCTGCGCTGCATCATACTTTATCGCTGAGAAAAACAACCAAAACAAAGCCAGAGTTAGTTTTAACCTCCACCAGCATCAACCTGGTGCCTGCTCTGAGAGCCAAACTGTCTCCTTCTAGTGGATAAAGAGTCAGTTTGTCCCTGCCGTCCCTCAGGGGACCTCTCCGTGTAGTTACAGCTCCCTGTGGAGTTTCCCCCATAAACAAACTAAAGTTCAGTTTACATTCAGCACGTCAGAGGTTACTGTCTATCTTACAAATGTGTTCAAGGTGTTTTCATCTTCATAAAGCCTTTACTGGCATGCTGCTGTGTATCTCGCATTGTTGTGCAAACATTGTCTTTGCATATAATCTCTTGTTCGGTTTTTCTTGTGCACAGAGATACAGACTGACAGCAAAAATGCTCCTTTGGGTTACTTGAGGTCAAAACAGGAACACATTAGAACGCTGTTACAATCAGTCTTTAAGTAAAAGTCACCTACAGGAAAGAACAAAACCAAACCATATTACACTAGTAATATGTCTTCCTTCTCTCACCCTCTGACTCTGCTGAATAAAACGCTGACACAGCGGTAAGTTTTTAAGCTTCTCATTTTCATCTAGCTCTCCTTGACTGGTTGTTCAAAAGGCTCCACCCAAATACCCCCACAGCTCTCAACAAGGTTCTAAAGGATCAAATTCTGGATACAAACCTGTTCCACATCCCATATATCCCTTTGAAACGTCCCAGGATTAGTTTTCAGAATCCTTACGTCGCGATTAAGGAAGAACCCCAGATTAGAAACCAGATTCCTCTACATGAAACCACCAAGACTGCTAATCAGAGCTGCACGATGAGTTTACGGGTAATTCACTGGTAATTGCTGTTTTTTGTTTTTAGCTGAAAGGTTTTTCACACACCTTAAATCCAAACTCAACACATCATCGAAACTGTAAAAGCTCTCCACTCTCCAACAGCATAGAGGCTTTTACTTTGAAGGAATTTAAAAACAGATTACAAGTGACATCGTGCAGCCCTGACAGGAAGCCCAGAGAACGGATCGGACCTAAACCCGAACCTCCACCTCTGAACTGGCATCTTACCGTTATATGGACTCGTGTGTTCCAGCTGGATCTCAGCTGAAAACACATAACAGCTGAGAAAACACACTCCTTTATTAAAAGCAACAAACTGTTAGTAAACAAGTACAAGCCCCGCCTCCTTGATGCCATCTGTTAGAAAAGCCTGAAAATTTGGGATATATATTACAGACTGCAATAAGAGTATGACTAATTAAAAACAAAAACAAAAACACTGAATGAGTGAATGTTCAGCCACAACATCTGTGCAGAGAGATCAGAAGGAAATGTTAATCTTACATCTCTTTCCTGTTCGTGTGTGTGTGTGTGTGTGTGTGTGTGTGTGTGTGTGTGTGTGTGTGTGTGTGTGTGTGTGTGTATATAGAGGAGTTATCATAGGCTGAATACAACTGATTACCAGCTCAACAAAAATGTATCGTCCTCCTTCTGAGTTCAACTTGCTGTTTCTTCTTCTACCTCATGTGACACTTGCCTGGAAAGATGCTTATCTGCAAATTCAGCATAACTTACTGGCTCCAGGGACAACCAGAAGGTAAAGACCCTCCAATGTGGCAACCACAGCATCATTGTAGAGGTTCTTCCAGGGGATTTTCAAAGTCAGCTTCCCTGAAACACAAACACAGATTCTTTCCGATTATCAGAAGGAAAATGTTCAACATCCCAACCCTTACAGAAGTCTTCTAGATGCTGGTGATTAGTCCAGCTTTTGGTGTGTTTGTGTTCATGCTGGCTATCTGCACTCGTGCACGTAGGAATATCACATCCAGCTGATCATCTCCAGTCTAATATTAATTTTTAATATCATCAGATTAAACAGGAAGGAGCTGAGTAAGCTCAGATTTCCACTTGCTCTCTAAAACATCTAGCAGCTTGCTAAACAGGTTTGGTAGCATTAACTAACAATTTACCACTCAACCATTTTGTTCACATATGATCACTTGAGGCTCCTACAAAGAAAAAATAAAGGCATGGCAGTGTCAAAATGCTAATGTTGGGGTTTTGAGGGTGTGTGGGAGTGAGGGTGGGTGTGTGGGAGTGAGGGTGGGTGTGTGGGGGGTTAACATACTATTTGGTTGGTGTATTTTTTTGGTTTATGGGGACAGCTGACTTGTGAAGTGAAGCAATGAAGCACACAAAGAGCTTTAAAAAGATGACACGAGGTGAATAACCATCATCAGAACTCACCAATCTGTCCCGCTTTTACTTTGAAGGGAACATCAAACTCACTCTGAAACACAAATGCACACACTGTTAGCACCCTGGCCTGTGGAAAGGGATGATGAGTCCAGGCTTAAATTCTGCCATTTTGAGTATTCTCACTCAAAACGCGCTCCAAACTACTAAAGCATCTCAGAGTAAACAGGAAGTGAGGTTTTTGCAGCCTAGAGATCATGTGGTTAGTCTGTGTTTACAGCACAAGTGATTTAACAAGCTAACAATCTTCTGTGACCATGAGGAGGCCACAGTTATCACACCATCACAACACCATGTGACGACCAAGCAGAGTACTAAGGCCAAAACATCCAAAAACAGGCTCCTTCAAATTAAAAGCTCAGGCCACTCTGATATAAAACCACAGGCTGCATGTGTCAGTGTGTGAGGTTTGGGACTTACCAGAGCATTTTCTTTAACTCTCAGGTTCTCAAGGACAACATTTCCTGTAAGAAATCAGAAGAAGAATCAGAGTCAGCATATCTGATTGTGCTTTTACAAAAAATCATAATGTATCACTTTAAATGCTTAATTTGGCAAAAATGAGGTAATACTTTAAACTCATTCTGATGCAAATACTCAGGTGTGTCAGCCTAATTTTGCTACAGCACTTCTATTGATAAACCTGCCCAGGATCCACCTGGATGTGAAATCCTTCAGGTGATTTTCCATAAGCAGCTAAGCCGGTATTTGATCGGTGGAGAGAAGCCTCCTTCTCATGTGTGCCAGAAGCATTTTTACAGATATGAGGAAACCTTAGGAAACAGGAATGTAGCCAGACAGGGGGCAGGACAATGCCCACATGTTACACTCTGCCATGTTAACATATTACTGACATGCAATGTCCTGGAGCTTTAACTGAAACTGGTTTGAACATGTACACAAAGGCTAACTAACTGCTTGTTATATTGCACAAGTAACAGACAGTAAAAGGTTCATATGAGTCCCAGTTAACTTCCTCATGAAAGAATATTCAATTAAATTTCCAGCCGTGGCTCTGCTGTAACATAATTTTAATATGTTTAAGTGAAAGCATTTAATCAGTCTGTGTAGCAGTGACAAAAATAACCATGCTGATGATAATGGCTTAACCGCAGACGTGCTGCCGTGTGTGTGTGTGTGTGTGTGTGTGTGTCTGATAAGCTGCAGGTTAACTGAATTAACTGAATGCACCTTCTGTGTGTCACATTAACTTCAGCGCCACTTTACGCTGACTGATCTTATATCTGGATGAGGCCCAAACACCAGGACATGTGCAGCGTGCCGAGGGTCAGTCTGCTTGCAATTACTGTACCCGAATGTGGGCTGCGAAGTTCAGTCCCCCTCCAGCGCCTGACCTCGTTGGAATATCCGGTAATTCAATAACAACGAGTCGCTGTGAGAGCTGGACGTGAAAACACTCAAATGTCCGTGTTTATTTCGCTCGCTGTGAATCACTCTTTAGTACGGAGAACATTTAACCAACTTAAAGCATCCCCAGTCAGCAAAAATTAATATTCAACCACAGCACGCAGTAGCTTCCCCTTCTACTTCGCTGTATTTTAAGTGGAGGTGTAGCCCAAACACCAGACGAAGCTTTAACGAAAGTTAAAATTTCACCAGAACACATACTAAATTACAGTTTAAATTGATGCCGATATTATCAATAAACTCTATCGCTTTGCATTATGCATTCAGACACCTTAACTATGCTTGTCAAGTTGTGCAAAAAGACGCGAGCCCTAAATTGAGAAATTTCCGAACGGAGTCTGGCTCGGATGCGTGTACAACAGGACAGTTCCTAGCTAGCTGCAGAACCCACCTCCCCAGATCCCGATCTTGAGCTGGGACTTGTCGAGATTCTCCACGTAGTCTCCGATGAACCTATTGAGCAGGTCGCTGACCAGAGACTCGAAAACCATGACCGAAAGCTCCGGGATGGACCCAAATACAGGCTCACCGTCAGCTTCCCCCTGATTTCCGGCTCAGCTGATGACAGATATTCAAGTCTGACAGCTTCCGAGCTCGACTGCTCTGCCTGGTCGATTAGCTCCGTCTGCGCGTGAAACCAGTGCGTGTGTGAGAAGGAGAGCATCGATCGATCAATCAGTCAGGTAAGAGTGAGTCAGAGCTGGAGGGGTGTGTGTAATTTCTCCTCGACCTGCTGTGAAAGAAAAGATTCTTTGTGTTTCAAGTCTCCGAGGACGCACTGTGTGTAATATAAGCACCCAATTACAGTGACTGTAGTAATGCAATGCTCATAAAAAGTTTCTTGAACAAGAATAATATTTTTAAAGCAAGGCACCCCAATAGTGTGTTAGCAGCATAGAGCCACTCATTGTGCACAGCGCTGCACAGCTGATAAGATCGGTGGAGAGAAGCCTTTCCGCCAATTCTATCATATCATATAGAAATGTGAGATAACGATGATACGGATCACTGATTTTCTGATAGCAGTGGACCGAAAGTGTCCAAACCACAAACAATAAAATGAAACTTAAGTGCACCTGCAGAATAAACAGTTAACAGGTTCAGGCTCTGGGACTCAGACTGATGTTTAAAAGAAACTATAAATATCCACCTAATTATGTTGCAATAAAAACAATAATATTTTTGATTTTTTTTAAATGAATCATTTGCAAATATGTATAGATTTATAGCCCAAAAATAACCAAGTGAAGTACGCTGTGCCTTGATGATAGAGGGAGATGGATACTATGAGGTCAAAAGTGAATTGAACTAATCAGACAAAACAGAAAACAGCTCAGCCCTTCCTCAGCAGCAGCTCTCCCTCGTGGCAGAGCTGTGACTTCAGGCCTTATTTTTCTCCTCTTTCCCCTTTTTCTATTATTTCTGCCTTTCCTTTTCCTCCTGCCTGCGATGCTAAAGTTGATTTGAATGCCTCATCTGGAAGCTTATTTCTAAAATGCGTTCAGTGCATAGACTGTATATAAAAGTCGGACGTGATTAAGTTAAAGTGAAATCTTGGGCTGAGCATTTTCATCTTTACCCTTTTGGGATTTTGAAACGGGACACCACATGCCCATAAAATATATGTAGCAACTTGTCCATTAGTGGCATACTGTGCTTCACCTTATTACTTTTTAAACACCATTATTCTATTGTAATTCACAAAGTAAGCATCAGATTATGTTCAGTAAGTGTGTGAAAGTAGCAACTGAGACTATCATTTCATCCGAAAAGTGTTTAGTAAAGTCACAAATCAAGCGTGGCTGGATCATATCTTCTTTACAGTTTGACTTCTTTTTGGAGCCACCCCCTGCTGGCCATTAGAAAGAATGCAGGCTGAATGTACTGAAGCTGTGTCTGTACTTTATATACAGTCTATGATGTGGCTGGACTTAGGCTGCATCACGGCAAACAATTTGCTCTTCACACATCAGTTTGTTGCTGACAGTTGGACACTAGCAGACGTCCATGGCTCTGGTTGCCTAGGTAACCCTTTAGCGTATTTACCACCAGGTCATATGTCAATCAAGGTATGCTACATTCTTACCGGTAGTCTTTTCATTTGCTCACCTTGAAGCATTAAAATGTTATCTTTGGAACAGCACACTTTGAGCTGTCTGCAGTTTTTTCAGCCTTAGTTGCTTGAAGTTGCCGGATTTCGTTTATTTTCTACATCTGTTGACATTGTTGTGAAGCACTTTATTAACACACGCAAAGCCTTTTTATTCACACAGGCTACACTCAGTGTTGTTTTGTCCTGCTCTGTGTTTTCACCGCATTGTAAACCTGCACAGGTTTTTACATCTCCATTTTCTGTGTTAAGCACATTGAGTGTATTTGTAATGAAATGTGCTATAAAAATAAAATCGTCATCAGTTGTCAGTGTAGTTAGGGTTGGATCCGGTGACCCTGAGTCCTTAGTTATACTGCAATGGGTGTAGACTCCTGCTGGTATTCCCATGATGCACTGAGTGTTTCTTCCTCTTCTTCCATCTTCCTCGCCTCCTCTGTTTGCATCACAGGTGTGAAGAAATAAAATGCAGGTGCAGCAGAGAAGAAAGGTATGGTAAGTGTTTTGTCCATGTCTAATCAACATTTTTACAGCAGCGATTTTGACGTGTAATGGTAGCTAAAATAATTTTAAAATACTCTTTTCATTTCTAACAATAGATCACACAAACCCATCAGGGCAGAAGTCAAATCTGAAATTTCTTCAACAAAGTTAAAAGAGTTGATTCCACTAATAAAGTAAAACATCTAATTAAAGTGTAATGCTCCAACATAATGGAGGGCAGCTACCAAAACCTGAGTCTCACACATGGTCGGTTATGGCGGTAACCTTCAGATGGAATTACCCACAATCCACTGTGACATGAAAGAAACAGAACCCACACAGTGACTGTGGTAAGAGTTCAGGCTGAAACAGGAAGTATGTGAAGACAAACATGTCTATTAAGTCTATTTCCTGCTGATGGGCTGTAATCAGTTGATTCTGAGCTCAGATGCTACGTGCAACTGCAGCCGCGTCCGATCTCATTTGTACTGAGTGCGGCAATGATGTCAACAGTGTGTCACTATTCAGAGAATTGGCGGCATGTTGGCAGACAGAGGACGAGGAGGAGGAAGAGTCTAACCAAAGCAGCAGATTGACAATAATAGAAGAAACATGAAGGAAGCAGCTGATCTAATGTTCTCCATTAAAACACCCTGAGAGGATTATTACTGAGTGTACTGAGCTCTAATGAGCACTCAGGTCATAACTGACAGCACAGAGGCAAACACGACTACTTTTACTGATTAAAGAACAAAATAAAAGCACATTGAACAAATTTACAATTTACTTTTTTTTATCCACATAGTTAATTTTTTTATTTTTATTTGAACTCATGCAGGCTTATCAAATCAATCGGTCCTGTTTCCTAGATCAGTTCATTTACCACTCTCTGGGCTGGTAAGTAAAAGGAAGACAAAATTCAGTTAAATCATTATGTGAAAACATTTCAGGCTGGACAAGAACCTAGCCTGCCTTTATGTCCTCCTCTGTCATCTATTCTGCAAACAAAGGTACCAAATATCCCAAAAATAATGACAAAAAAGAAAAATCAATCCAGGGAAGAGTTTGAGCAGGAAGCTCTGAACTGGGTCATCTGCCCAATGCTGAGGACCTAAGGTCTTCTCAGAGTCGAGGTGGAGCACAAATCTACTCCGAGAGGCAGGAGAAGGTTTCCTGAACACACGCTTCTAAAACTTGTTCTGCAGACCTGCAGTGTCACATCTGCTGCTGCTGCTGCAGGATTACTGTGTTTTAGTAACACAGTGATGCTGTGTTCTTGTGTTGTTCTCTCTGACCTCGCTCTTCCTTTTCCTTGCTGCAGATATCTCTGGCTCCAGGGCTCATCTTTCTTATCTGTGTTTACTAGCCTCTGTTTTTTTGTTTGTTTTGCCTTTCTGTTTTCTCCTTGTGTTTTTCACATTCCCCACAACTGGTTTTATTAAAGATTTCTTCTTATTAAAAGGTAGTTTTTTCCTTTACCCAGGCAGTAAAACAGCACGCTGCCGGTCTTTCTGTCTTACAAGACTAAGTACCCTGAGGTGATTTGTTCTTTGATTTTGTGCTAGAAAGTAAATAAAAAGATAAAATAAATAGTTTTCACAAAAAAGAATATTGTGTTTTCTATTAGACACTCAACTGTCTGTCGAGCTTTCAATATATTCTTAATTTGTTTTTGTCGTATATAGATGAAAATAGAAAGAAGTGACCTTTACGACATCATCACCATACTAATAGATGCCCCAACCCCCTGCTATACAGGCTCACGTATAGTTTAAATTAGCCTTAGAGCTTCCATCATGCTCCATTTGATATATCTCTGCAAGGTCGCATTATGATGCAAATGCACAGCGGGTGCAACTCCATACCAAACCTGCAGGTCATGTGACCTTCTTCCTGTCCAGGGGTCTTTAAATTGCCCCTCGTCCTCTCAGAGACTCACAGTGAAGAGTCACAGCAACAGGTGAGTCACATCTCCGTCTGGTTCTCTTCTGATTCAGTTTATGTAGGAAGTAAATAAGATTTTATTTATGATTAAAACTGGAGTTTTTTTTTAAGCCTTCTGGTGTATTAGTGATAATAACAGGAATATTATGCTGTAAAAGGGATTTTTCCAGGGATACAATTTTGTTGTAGAAATAAACATCCACAGTTATCTTTTTATTATTACAGTTGTGTTTTTGAAAATTTTAAAAATAAGTTTAATAAAAAGTCAAATACAGCAGTAGGCCTACAGTGTAAAATTATTTTCATAAAACAAAGTAGAACTATGCAGCCTGGTACTAAATGTCCTTCACACCACTAATGAAACCCAGCAGGAATGATTTTGTTTTTAACTGCTGACGAGCTTCACTGTGGATGTAAATGACAATGTGCTTAATGAGAATCTCTCCTTGCTTTATGCATGACTTGTTTTCATCATACAGGAAAGTGATTAAAACAAGTGCTGTGGGTTATTGCTATGGAAGAAAGGGAGATGTAATTTAATATTTTACTGAACAATATTTAATTTGTTTTACTCCAAGGTTTGCAATCTGTTCAGTGTGGAAATTTCAACAGATTTTGTTATACATAAGAATAATAATCTGTTGGTTCTAATCTGAAAAAAGAAACACTTGGTGCTGAAATTTATAACTGACAAACTCAAATTTATGTGCTGAAAATAAAGAGAAATTCATAAACCAGCAGGTTAGTTTATTTCATATGAGATCTGATCATGTCTGTTATCAAACTTACTCCAATAAGCTCCAAATCCAAAACTTCTTTGGTAGAAAATTTCCCACATGTTAGCTGGCTTTGTATCAAGTAAAGAAGGTTTTTGAATCTCCAAAAGTTGATTCTGTTCATCTGGATGTAGTGTTTTCAGTGGGAGAAACGTTTCGTCACTCATCCAAGTGACTTCTTCAGTCTCAGCTGACTGCAGGTTTCCACAATCTTCCCTAAATCTTATAAATAGTACATTTGCATAATGACTGAAACCAGCCCACTGAAGGAACAATGGGCTGGGAGGTCAGTTCCTTCATCATAATTATGCAAATTCTCTCAAAGGTTTTTGAATGCGGAGAATGAATAAAAAATGTGACTTGGAAGTTTTGGTGTTCCCCCTCTTTCAGGTAAACTGAAGCCTGTTTGTGTTTCCTCCTTTCAGAGGCTCTTGTTGGAGAAGCTGAGGATTGTGGGAGTTGTGGTGCAGGTTTTCCTTCTTCTTTTGTCTGACAGCAGCAGGATGTTTGGCACTGTGCTGCTCTGCTGTTGGTCCTTCGGTCTGCTGCCGCTCGCCTCCTCGCTGGTCCATGGAAACTTACCGCTCAATGAAGGTCCTGTCAGTGGACGCCGCACTGAAAGCTCCTTCCTATCTGAAATCGGTCAGTAACATCTCTTGGAAGGATTCATCCATTTAGCAGTGGAAGCATAAATATTTATAGATAGAAAAAGTAGACCTCTGAACATGTAGTTTTCTGTTTTCTCCCTATTTTTTTTTTTACATCACATCTAGTAAGCTCAATCTTTTTGGGCGATCGTGGCTCAAGAGTTGGCAGTTTGTCTTGTAATTGGAAGGTTGCCGGTTCGAACCCCGGCTCCAACAGTCTCGGTCGTTGTGTCCTTGGGCAAGACACTTCACCCGTTGCCTACTGGTGGTGGTCAGAGGGCCCGGTGGCGCCAGTGTCCGGCAGCCTCGCCTCTGTCAGTGCGCCCCAGGGTGGCTGTGGGTACAATGTAGCTTGCCATCACCAGTGTGTGAATGGGTGGATGACTGGATGTGTAAAGCGCTATACAAATACAGGCCATTTACCATTTTACATTTGACTGCAGTTATTTTTAAGTATTTTGAAATTGATTTTGGAAAATAGCATCTGTCACATACAGTAGATTTAACAAAACAGAGTGATTTTGGTAAGCAAAAAAAATGCAAAATACATTCTGCCGTGTTGTCTGTTCTGCAGAAAGAAGCCAAGTACCTGACCGCATGGATGAGCCTGCCCTCCTCCCTGTGGACTCTGTAGAAGATCATTTTTTGATGGATACAGGCTCCTATGATGAGGTGCAGCATTTAAACCAGCAGTTTACTCTTTACCTCGTGACTTCCTGTTAACAGTTTTTACCTTAACTCAAGTGAATTCATCTGCTCGCTGCGTTTATGTTTGCAGGACACGTCTGCAGCCTTACAGCTGCAGGGTCGGGCCATGCGTTCACCTCGTCGCTGCATCCCTCACCAGCAGTCCTGTTTGGGCTACCCACTTCCCTGTTGTGACCCCTGTGACACCTGCTACTGCCGCTTCTTCAACGCCATCTGCTACTGCCGCCGAGTTGGCCACGTGTGCCCACCAAGACGCACCTGATAACAAGCTGCTGTGATGAGAAGCGAAGGCAGAAACTCGTACTGCAAATATGATCTGTGATCTTTTTGTTCCGTGTTGGATTAAATGTGCTGTAATAAATAACTGATGAGGACAGTGTGTGTAATCATATCAGTGTAACCTGAAGACGTGAAAACACATTTCTATATATATATATATAAATGTATATGAATTACTGAATGAAGAAAGACAGAGAAATCTATGTGTAGACTGTGCTCTAATCCTGTGAGGAAGTCAAAAAGTGATGCCCACAATCATAACCCTTAACTATATCTCATTCTTATTAATATGTCTTTCTTTAACAATCAAGGAACATAAAATATTTGGTGTTTGGCCATAAAAAGTAGTTGTTATTCGCTGCTTCCAGTATTTATGTATAGCTAGGCCAACCTGATTCTGGTGCTGCTGAACACCAGTCAAGTCCAACGTGATAAAACTCTGGAGTTCACCACACTTCATTCACCGAATGCTCGATGTCTTAAAATGAATTTCTACAGAAGAGTTTACATGTTGGACCATTTGTCCATTTCTTTCAATGAATACATTAATAATGTTTTCTTTAATATTTGTGATCATTTGTCTGGTCTCATAATAAAAAGATGAAGATGAATATTAAGGAGAAAAAGACACATTCACGAGCAGGTCAGTTTCAGAGTTTCCGTGTTTTATTGAGGATTAGCTTGATGCTGAAACCTCTCATATGTGACATGCTCAGTTGGCAGCGATGGTCTGGTCGATCCAGGCACGCAGCTTGGTGACACGGGCATACACTCCGGGAGTGGAGGTAGAGCAAGTTGAGCTTCCCCAGGACACAATACCAACCAGAGTCCAGGCTCCAGATTTCTCACAGACCAGAGGGCCACCAGAGTCACCCTGAGAAATAACACATGAATGTTTAACACAATATAAGAAGCTCAGCATCAGCGCTTCTGTATTCGATGGAGGTCCCACTCACCATGCAGGAGGAGACTCCGGAGGCTCCAGCGCAGATCATCACATCAGTGACTTGGCTGCCCCAGTAAGACTGGCAGTTAGTGTTGGTCAGCAGGGGCAGAGCAGCCTGCTGCAGAAGGGGGGGGGTGTTGGCAGCTGCAACACACACACACACACACACACACACACACACACACACACACACACATCAGACATTAGAGACTTTTTTATCATGCTCTATCATTCCTCATGTTTTAGCACAACTGTTAAAGCTCCACCTGGTGGTCTCATTACAGTCCAGACCCACGTATATGTAGCTGTTTGGTGTAAATCCCTATCTAATAACTGTTTAACGAATCAGTGTCTATGAAGACAGTATAACAAAGAATAACAGGTTTTCAGCACAGCCTGCTTCAAAAAAGTGGGTGAGCTCTTACCGTTGTAGCGGGTCAGACCCCAGCCAGTGGTCACACACCTCAAGCCTCCGGGGAAGTTGTCGGAAGTCTCGGCCACACAAACTGGGGAAACACGTGTGCCCAGTTGGGCAGGGGTGGCCAGCTTGATGAGTGTGATGTCGTTGTTGATGGTGTAACTGTTGTAGTTGGGGTGCCTGAACACCTGTTGGGAAGTGACATCGTTATGAGTGGCCGACAAACCCTGACATGTGGCTATACGATGAAAAGCTGATGCAGTGTTTCACCCACCTTGCCGGGAGCCAGGGTCTGGATGTTCTCGGCACTGGAGGAACGGTCGTGCTCTCCGAGGATCACACGGTCGGAGGTCCTGCACAGAAAAGAACAGAAGCATGTGGGTATTTCTGAGATCACCACATCACCTAAAAACTGTGTTTGTACTGAGTTTTATTCTACCCCAGATACACAGCAATGCCCTCTAAACAAGGATTCTCTTCATCAAACATGACTCTATGTCTTAATTGGAGTTTTCAGTCTTCAAAACCAGCTTAAAGTTACCTGATGGTGCAGTGAGCAGCTGTCACCACCCAGTTCTCATTGATGAGAGAACCACCACAGAAGTGGAAGCCGGTGTAGTCCTGTTACAGCAAAATGAACATCAACGGTTAGACATTTCCACCTGATTGTGTGATGAGCTGTGAAAGTGTGTGTGTCTTTGTTTCCTTGTTTACCTGGAGGGACACCTGCCAGGGCCAGGAGTGAGGCACTGCCTCCTCACCGTTTACAATACGGGCGTAACCGGTGATGACAGGACGGATGGCGGGAACACCGCACCCTGGTGACATCGGAACATCAGAATTACACCATTAACAACAATAAACTAAATGTAACTGTGGCATGGGTGCTAATTGTCAAATTAAACAACATGCTTCACTCTAATGCTGATCTGCTTAAAAAATAATGACACATATACGCCTTACGCATCTCTCAGCTGGACCAGATTGTTAATCCAACTTAGTGTTCTTTTTTTACATTTTTTTTAGAGAGAGAGCTACTTTTGCCACAGTTGAAGTTTTATTTTATTTTCATTTCATGTTACATTATGTTATTAAACTGATATAACTCTTTGATTTCCCCATTCTTAAAGATTTTTTTTTTTATACTGGCTTCTACTTTTTCTTTCTTCGCATGTAATTCTTAATGTAAGTCAATAAATGAGTCATTAAAATGGAAAAAAAGGAGAATAAAATTAAAGTATGTCCCTCACTGCTTCGAAAAAAAGACAACTTACAACATGCTTCATCCAGTAAGCTATAACCTTAAAGAGTTTCTCTCACCGTAGGCAGTGCCAATGAAGGCGAGGCAGGAGAGGATCCACAGGAAGGCCATGTCTAGATCATGTCAGGTCAACATATTGGAGGAGCTTTTATACAGAAGGGGTGTGATGTGATTGGATGGAACCAGGGTGGTTATAGGCATCATCTTATCTGGACAGTGGGAGTTTTAGCAGGTGATGCTGACAAAGAGCTAAGTTTGGTTTTCCAGTGTGAGGGACCATGACATTTACATGTGCAGCTGATTCACTGTAAAGGAGTGAAAGAACTCGAGTTATGTTCCTAAACTGAGGCTAAAAATAAAGATTTATCACCATTGACTAATCTTTTATTTTTTATATATATGATGCAACTGACAATGTGCTTAATGAAAACCTCTACTGTGTGTTATTGCTAAGAAAGAAAGGGAGATGTATTTAAATATTTTACTGAACAATATTTAATTTGGTTTTTTTTCTCCTGTTTTTTTTCTTTATTCAGAGTGGAAATTTTAACAGATGTTTCCCTCTTCAGTTATACATAAGAATAATAATCTGTTGGTTCTCATCTGAAGGAGAAAAAAACACTTGGTGCTGAAATTTATAGAATAGAATAGAATTCAACTTTATTGTCATTGCACATGTCACAGGTACAGGGCAACGAAATGCAGTTTGCATCCATCCAGAAAGTGCTTTAGCCGTGTTATAGATATATTACAATATATATTAGCAATAATATAGATATGTAAGTATATTACAGAAATGGGTCTATTATGGTATGTTATAATGTACACGGTATGAAGTATGTTATGAATATTCTATAACTATAAGTATGTAAAGGCTGTAGTGAGTACAAGCTATGTACAGGCTATGAACAGGATATAAATATGAAAAAAAAAAACTATACAGAATATGACTGAATATGACTGAGAAACTTAAATTTATGTCCTGAAAAAAAAAGAGAAATTCATAAACCAGCAGGTTAGTTTATTTCATATGAGATCAGATCATGTCTGTTATCAAACTTAGTCCATTAAGCTCCAAATCCAAAACTTGTTTGGTAGAAAATTTCAGACATGTTAGTTGGCTTTGTATCAAGTAAAGAAGGTTTTTGAATGCGGAGAATGAATAAAAAATGTGACTTGGAAGTTTTGGTGTTCCCCCTCTTTCAGGTAAACTGAAGCCTGTTTGTGTTTCCTCCTTTCAGAGGCTCTTGTTGAAGCTGAGGATTGTGGGAGTTGTGGTGCAGGTTTTTCTTCGTCTTTTGTCTGACAGCAGCAGGATGTTTGGCACTGTGCTGCTCTGCTGATGGTCCTTCGGTCTGCTGCCGCTCGCCTCCTCGCTGGTCCATGGAAAATTACCGCTCGACAAAGGTCGCATCTATGTTTTGCCAAAACAATGTCAGACTTTGTAGTTTTCTCTGGTCCCCTGTGTCAGCTCTCAAACACCAAACGAATGAAAAATCACAAAGAAAGAATAATACAGTATCCACATCTGTACCATAGAATAAAACAGTGAAACGTGGATTATTAAACATTAGGTCTCTCTCTCCCAAGTCTCTGTTAGTACATGACTTATTCAATTTTTCAATTCAATTCAATTCAATTTTATTTATACAGCGCTAAATCACTGCAACAGTCGCCTCAAATCGCTACAATAATACATACAGAGAAAAACCCAACAATCGTATAACTCCCTATGTGCAAGCATTTAGGCGACAGTGGGAAGGAAAAACTCCCTTTTAACAGGAAGAAACCTCCGCCAGAACCAGGCTCAGGGAGGGGCGGGGCCATCTGCTGCGACCGGTTGGGGTGAGAGAAGGAAGACAGGATAAAGACATGCTGTGGAAGAGAGACAGAGATTAATAACAGATATGATTCGATGCAGAGAGGTCTGTTAACACATAGTGAGTGAGAAAGGTGACTGAAAAGGAAATACTCAGTGCATCATGGGAATCCCCGGCAGCCTACGTCTATTGCAGCATAACTAAGGGAGGATTCAGGGTCACCTGGTCCAGCCCTAACTATATGCTTTAGCAAAAAGGAAAGTTTGAAGCCTAATCTTGAAAGTAGAGATAGTGTCTGTCTCCCGAATCCAAACTGGAAGCTGGTTCCACAGAAGAGGGGCCTGAAAACTGAAGGCTCTGCCTCCCATTCTACTTTTAAATACTCTAGGAACAACAAGTAGGCCTGCAGTGTGAGAGCGAAGTGCTCTAATAGGGTGATATGGTACTACAAGGTCATTAAGATAAGATGGGGCCTGATTATTTAAGACCTTGTATGTGAGGAGCAGGATTTTGAATTCAATTCTGGATTTAACAGGAAGCCAGTGAAGGGAAGCCAATACAGGAGAAATATGCTCTCTCTTCCTAGTCCCTGTCAGGACTCTTGCTGCAGCATTTTGGATTAACTGAAGACTTTTCAGCGAGTTTTTAGGACATCCTGATAATAAAGAATTACAGTAGTCCAGCCTGGAAGTAATAAATGCATGAACTAGTTTTTCAGCATCACTCTGAGACAGGATATTTCTAATTTTAGAGATGTTGCACAAATGGAAGAAACCAGTCTTACATATTTGTTTAATATGTGCATTGAAGGACATGTCCTGGTCAAAATGACTCCAAGGTTCCTCACAGTGTTACTGTAGGCCAAGGTAATGCCATCCAGAGTAAGAATCTGGTTAGATACCATATTTCTAAGATTTTCAGGGCCGAGTACAATAACCTCAGTTTGATCTGAATTAAGAAGCAGAAAGTTAGCGGCCATCCAGGTCTTTATGTCTTTAAGACATTCCTGCAGTTTAACTAATTGGTGTGTGTTACCTGGCTTCATGGATAGATAGAGCTGCGTGTCATCAGCATAGCAGTGAAAATGTATGCTATGTCTTCTAATGATGCTGCCTAAGGGAAGCATGTATAATGTAAACAGAATTGGTCCTAGCACTGAACCCTGTGGAACACCATAGTTGACCTTAGTGTCTGAAGAGGACTCTCCATTTACATGAACAAATTGGAGTCTATTAGATAGATATGATACAAACCACTGCAGTGCAGTACCTGTAATACCTACAGCATGTTCTAATCGCTCTACTAGGATATTATGGTCAACAGTATCGAACGCAGCACTGAGGTCTAGCAGGACAAGCACAGAGATGAGTCCACTGTCAGAGGCCATAAGAAGATCATTTGTAACCTTCACTAAAGCTGTTTCTGTGCTGTGATGAGCTCTGAAACCTGACTGAAACTCTTCAAATAAGCCATTCCTCTGCAGATGATCTGTTAGCTGTTTGACAACTACTCTTTCAAGGATTTTTGATATAAAAGGAAGGTTGGAGATTGGCCTATAATTAGCTAAGACAGCTGGGTCTAGAGATGCTTTTTAAGTAAAGGTTTAACTACAGCCACCTTGAAGGCCTGTGGTACATAGCCGATTATTAGAGATAGGTTGATCATATTTAAGATCGAAGCATTAATTAATGGCAGGACTTCTTTGAGCAGTTTTGTAGGAATGGGGTCTAAAAGACACGTTGATGGTTTGGAGGAAGTAATTATTGAAGTTAACTCAGAAAGATCAATTGGAGAAAAAGAGTCTAAATGAATATCAATGGTACTAAAAGTAGCTGTAGATAATGTTACATCTGTGGGATGATTTTGAGTAATTTTTTCTCTAATGGTTAAAATTTTATTTGTAAAGAAATTCATGAAGTTATTACTAGTTAATGTTGAAGGAATGGTTGGCTCAACAGAGCTCGGACTTTTTGTCAGCCTGGCTACAGTGCTGAAGAGAAACCTGGGGTTGTTCTTATTTTCTTCAATCAGGGATGAGCCACTTAATAATTGATCAACAAATGGATTTACTCTGCCTTATAGAAACCTGGTTACAGCAGGATGATTATGTTAGTTTAAATGAATCAACACCCCCGAGTTATTCTAACCATCAGAAACCCCAAAGCACAGGCTGAGGAGGAGGGGTGGCAGCAGTATTCCAGACCAGCTTATTAATTAACCAAAGACCAAGACAGACATTCAATTCATTTGAAAGTCTGGTGCTTAGCCCTGTCCACCCTAGCTGGAAAACTCAAAAAACAGTCTTATTTGTGATTATCTATCGTCCACCTGGGCCTTACGCAGAGTTTCTGTCTGATTGATTAGACTTTTTATCTGATTTAGTGCTCAGCTCAGATACAATAATCATTGTGGGTGATTTTAACATCTTATTCTAACATCTGACATAGAAACTGAGCATTTAGTGGTGTTTCCTGAAAACCCTCTCTTGTCTGAACATTTCCTAATAATGCTGGTTTTTATATAACAGTTTATGTAACAGACACCTGTTACTGCTGCTGAGTTGGCCACGTGTGCCCACCAAGAGGCACCTGATAACAAGCTGCTGTGATGAGAAGCGAAGGTAGAAACTTGTACAGCAAATACGATCTGTGATCTTTTTGTTCTGTGTTGCACTAAATGTGCTGTAATAAATAACTGATGGGGACATGTTGGAATAGGTAGGGAGTTGTCTTTCTTCTCCTTACAGGGAGATGTCCGTTCCTGGAGATGTAAGATGAGCCAAGGGCCGGACTACGCCCCAAATAAGGGAGAAGCCAAGTCTAAACAGTGGCTACCCCTCAACTTTTTAACCAGTCATATTAGAATTGTGTTTGTGTGTCTCATAATAAAAGTGTTTACTGCTTGTGTGCAGTGGCCTTTCTATGTCTGGAAAGAGGGAGGTCTGTGGCGCCTTGTAAAATTAAGTTGAACCTTTAACTGTTTAATAAATTTTGAAAACTTTTACTGTGAGTTTATTTGTCTTCTCTCAAAAAGAAAAATAACCCAACAGTGTGCGTAATCTTCTCAGTGTAACCCAAAGATGTGTTTACATATGAATCACTGAATTAAGAAGGACAAAGAAATCTATTTTTAGATTGTGCTTTAATCCTGCGAGGTCTACGAAATCGTAAGAGATGACCACAATCATAACCTTTTGCCTGTAGGTTATTTTCATGAATATGTCATTCTATTGCAATCAAAGAACAAAAGATATTTGGATTTTGACCATAAAAAAGTCATTCTTGCTTTTCTCCAAAACACAAAGGGTTAGAATTATCACTACTAATGACTTAGACCTCAAAGATTTCATAATGTTGGCAGGTGTATTTTAAACTGAGCCAGGCTATTTCTTATTCGCTTATTCCAGGATTTATGTATGGCTCGGCCAACCTGATTCTGGCACTGCTGAACACCAGGTAAGTCCAACGTGACAAAACTCTTCTCGAGTTCACCACACTTCATTCACCAAATGCTCGATGTCTTTAATGAAAATGAATAATAGGAGAAAACGACACGTTCACGAGCAGGTCAGTTTCAGAGTTTCCGTGTTTTATTGAGGATTAGCTTGATGCTGCAACCTCTCATATGTGACATGCTCAGTTGGCAGCGATGGTCTGGTCGATCCAGGCACGCAGCTTGGTGACACGGGCATAGACTGCGGGAGTGGAGGTAGAGCAAGTTGAGCTTCCCCAGGACACAATACCAACCAGAGTCCAGGCTCCAGATTTCTCACAGACCAGAGGGCCACCAGAGTCACCCTGAAAAATAAGAATAAATAAGATGTTACAAAAAGCTAAATGGACTGCTTTTCTACTTTATCTGAGCACTCAAAGCGCTTTACACAACTTGCCTCATTCACCCATTCTGCCATGCCTTTTTTCCTATGCTCTTTCGATGCATCGGAGCGCTTTGTTTGTTGCTCAAGGATATTTGGCATGCAGACTTTAGAAACCAGGGCTCAAACCAGCCACCTTCTGATTAGTAGGTTTACTGATCTAACGCCTGACCCACAGCCATCGCATTAAAAGCTCAGCATCAGCGCTTCTGTATTCGATGGAGGTCCCACTCACCATGCAGGAGGAGACTCCGGAGGCTCCAGCGCAGATCATCAGATCAGTGACTTGGCTACCCCAGTAAGACTGGCAGTTAGTGTTGGTCAGCAGGGGCAGGGCAGCCTGCTGCAGACGGGGTGGTGTGTTGGCAGCTGCAACACACACACACACACATCAGACATTAGAGACTTTTTTATCATGCTCTATCATTCCTCATGTTTTAGCACAACTGTTAAAGCTCCACCTGGTGGTCTCATTACAGTCCAGACCCACGTATATGTAGCTGTTTGGTGTAAATCCCTATCTAATAACTGTTTAACGAATCAGTGTCTATGAAGACAGTATAACAAAGAATAACAGGTTTTCAGCACAGCCTGCTTCAAAAAAGTGGGTGAGCTCTTACCGTTGTAGCGGGTCAGACCCCAGCCAGTGGTCACACACCTCAAGCCTCCGGGGAAGTTGTCGGAAGTCTCGGCCACACAAACTGGGGAAACACGTGTGCCCAGTTGGGCAGGGGTGGCCAGCTTGATGAGTGTGATGTCGTTGTTGATGGTGTAACTGTTGTAGTTGGGGTGCCTGAACACCTGTTGGGAAGTGACATCGTTATGAGTGGCCGACAAACCCTGACATGTGGCTATACGATGAAAAGCTGATGCAGTGTTTCACCCACCTTGCCGGGAGCCAGGGTCTGGATGTTCTCGGCACTGGAGGAACGGTCGTGCTCTCCGAGGATCACACGGTCGGAGGTCCTGCACAGAAAAGAACAGAAGCATGTGGGCATTTCTGAAATCACCACATCACCTAAAAACTGTGTTTGTACTGAGTTTTATTCTACCCCAGATACACAGCAATGCCCTCTAAACAAGGATTCTCTTCATCAAACATGACTCTATGTCTTAATTGGAGTTTTCAGTCTTCAAAACCAGCTTAAAGTTACCTGATGGTGCAGTGAGCAGCTGTCACCACCCAGTTCTCATTGATGAGAGAACCACCACAGAAGTGGAAGCCGGTGTAGTCCTGTTACAGCAAAATGAACATCAACGGTTAGACATTTCCACCTGATTGTGTGATGAGCTGTGAAAGTGTGTGTGTCTTTGTTTCTTTGTTTACCTGGAGGGACACCTGCCAGGGCCAGGAGTGAGGCACTGCCTCCTCACCGTTTACAATACGGGCATAACCGGTGATGACAGGACGGATGGCGGGAACACCGCACCCTGGTGACATCGGAACATCAGAATTACACCATTAACAACAATCAAATTAATGTAACTGTCACATTGGCACTAATTGTAAAATTAAACAACATGCTTCACCCAATGAGCTGTAACATTAGAGAGTTTCTCTCACCGTAGGCGGTGCCAATGAAGGCGAGGCAGGAGAGGATCCACAGGAAGGCCATGGCTAGATCATGTCAGGTCAGCCTGTTGGAGGAGCTTTTATACAGCAGGGGTGTGATGTGATTGGATGGAACCAGGGCGGTTATAGGCAACAACTTATCAGTGGACAGTGGGAGTTTTAGCAGGTGATGCTGACAAGCAGCAAACGTCATGATGCATGCTCAATCATCCAGGTAAGTAAATCTCCAAAAGTTGATTCTGTTCATCTGGACGTAACGTTTTGTGGGAGAAATGTTTCGTCACTCATCCAGGTGACTTCTTCAGTCTCAGCTGACTGCAAGTTTCCCCAATCTTATAAACAGTACATTTGCAAAATGACTGAAACCAGCCCACTGAATGAACAATGGGCTGGGAGGTCAGTTCCTTAATCTTAATTATGCAAATTCTCATCACCACTGATCAAACCCCACTGATCAATAACCATGAGTACCATTCACAGAGAGTTGGGGAATGGCTGCAATCACAGCATTGTAAGATGGTGACAGATGTACCCTTAGGCCCCCTCCTCGATTCAGAGATGGTCTTTCCCTTTTCACGTAAATGGCCTCCTTGACTCCGCACTCAAACCAGCGTTCCTCCCTGTCCAGGATGTGTACATCCTCATTATTGAAAGAGTGTCCACTGGCCTGTAGGTGTAAATAGACTGCAGAGTCCTGGCCTGACGAGGTTGCTCTTCTGTGTTGTGCCATCCGCTTCGCCAGAGGTTGTTTGGTTTCCCCGATGTATAAATCCTGGCAATCCTCCTGGCACTTAACAGCGTACACTATGTTACTCTGTTTGTGTCGGGGGACCCGATCCTTGGGGTGGACCAGTTTTTGGCGCAGCGTATTTTGGGGTTTAAAAGCCACAGAGACCCGGTGTTTAGAAAAAATGCGTCTCAACTGTTCCGATACTCCTGACACATATGGGATCACTACAGGTTTTCGCTTGGGCAGCGGTTGTCCTGGATCGGCTGGAGCTTTCTTTAGGTGCCTTCCCAGCTTTGACAAAAGTCCAGCTGGGATAACCACATTTACTCAGGGCCTTCTTGATGTGCTGTTTTTCTGCCTCCTTGGCTGCTGTGTCAGTGGGGATGGTGTTCGCTCTGTGTTGTAGCGTCCTGATGACACCCAGTTTGTGCACCAGTGGATGATGAGAGTCAAACCTTAGATACTGATCCGTATGCGTAGGTTTATGATACACGTCAGCTTTTAGATGTCCCCCATTACTGATGGAAATCTCACAGTCTAAGAAGGCTAACCTGCCACTTTTCATATCCTCCCTGGTGAATTTGATGTGTCAGAGATTAAGGAACTGACCTGACCCAGAATTCTTCTCTCAGCCCACGGCACTTCTCCAGCTTTTCGTGTTCCTTCTTTCTAATGTTGCTGTCATTCAGTATTGCTGTGTCTATCACTACAGCTGTCTTCCTCTGCTTGTCCATCACTACTATGTCTGATTTGTTAGCCATCACCGGTTTGTCTGCCTATGTCTGGAAGTCCCACAGCATCGTAGCTCGGTAATTCCAGACCACCCTAGTGGGTGTGTCCCATTTTGACCTCTGGATGTCATACATGTTCCTGTATAATATGCCAGCCACTTGGTTACGGCGTTCCATGTATGCCCTGCCTGCTAGCATCTTGCACTCCACTGTTACGTGCTGGGTGTCTCAAGGGCATCCTTAAGGCGCTTCACATAGGAATGGATGGAATGGAATGGAATGCTCTGCGCTGACCACTACTTGGAGTAAAGGACCCAAATTTTGTGTTGCACTGGCCACTGCACTCTGCTTGCATGCCATTTTTTTGCTTGGCAGTTTGCTGTATAGTTAGCTTCCTTCCTTCCTTCCTTCCCTTCCCTAACATGGTCTTCTCCTTCTGGTTGTCCGTAATGCAGCAATCACATCCCTCACATTGTCTTGGTAATCAAATACAGGTTTCAGGTTTCCAACTTCGCCACAATCCTATCTGTCGGGTCAGCTGCTCTCGCTCCATACTTGGTGCTCAATCTTGGGTGGGGATGATAATATCTCCTCCTTGGCGTAGCATTTTTTGTACCTTATTGATCTCCAACTGTGATAGCACTTTCTTCTTCCAAATGTTGGAACATTGAGCTACTAGTTGTTTTGCCGTCAGTCTGGGTGCTGGATAGCAAAGATTCCATAGGTCCTCTTCATTCCAACAGTGTCCTGTTTTTAGCTGTTCCCCACTTATGCCTCATCTGTTGATGCCTGATGTTTACCTTTGTCATGGGTTTAGTTGTTAAAGACAGTTACATCAAACATTCGTCAGTGTTTCCTGACAAATGTTAGTAAATGAGTAAAGGAAAGTTTCAAAATGGTGTTAAAGTAAAATAACCAAGTAAAGTATTTAGAATAACTAAATCCCGAGATATTTATTGTTCCCATTATTGATCTTCCTCTTCTTATTGTTGGGAAACTAATACATTTTTTGATTTATTTTTAACTTAATTCCAAATATTTGAAATCAATTAACAATGTTTCGAAAAATTAGGGCATAAACTCAACCCATAAATTAATAGCTAAATTATTAAAATTCACGAGACTAACTGTTGCACTTTTTACTTCTATTGAATTTATTTGTGAAATTTTAAAGCAGAGCTCAGTGTTTAACAAAACTGTTTTTTTTCATATAATTCACTAAAATGTAACATGTAGATTATTGCTATTATTTTTTTTAAATACATCTGTAAGAGCTCTCAGTTGATTGATTTATTGAACTTATATTTTTAGTCTCGGCTGGGATTGAACTAATACAAGTATGTTGTGTTAACATTAAAAACAAACTGAAGCGATTACTTTAGTTTCACTGCAGTTCTGTCCACTATCATGTTTCCAGTTGGTTCCTGCTGTTATCTGGATATTGACGCCATTTGGTTGAAACAGGTGTGTATTTCCCAGCAGTCGAGTGTTTATCAGCAGCAAGTGGAGCTGAACATTTTGGATGTGTTCTAACATCAACATTCTTATTATTAATTGTTAGTATTTCTTAGTTAGTATTGTTTGCATCTGATCAGATGATGCATAAAAAACAAAAGAAGAAACAAAAAACAAGCAAATAAACAAACATCTGCCCCACGATGCACTAAGGGGTTTTGAAGAGTTTGTGTAATCATTAACATTACTGAGTTAAACAGCTCTGAGAACCTGGATAGTTTAAAATGAAAGAAAAAAAAAGTCATGTTTATGTGAAAAATGAAATGAGTTCCAGCTCTGCAAGAGAGTTTTATGGTGTCAACTGCTGTTTAGTATTTAGTATTTACAATTAAAAAATCGATGTGAAACACCTTTTAGCCTTTTCATGAGAGGCCATTTTTTGTGTGTGTGTTGTGATGAGTATAAATAACTGAACTGGATTGAATTGAAGTAAATACTTCAGTGTGAAACATCCTTAGAGTGATTGTTTTATCTGTTATTGAAATAAGTAAAACTTTTTGGAAAAGATGAATGTGGGCCTTTGTGTTTGTCAACTAGAGCAGCTGAAGTTTTCTGTCATCAAGAACAAACCGAACATCTAACTGGTGATCAGCAGAGGCGGATCCAGCACCTGTCTGCCAGTCTATCATAGGGCTAACACAGAGACACTCACATTCACAACGATGGACAATTTGAACCACCAGTTAACCTAACCCCACTGTAGCAAACTGTAGCTTATTTTGGTTTGTTTTTTGTTTTTGAAATGAAAAAATATTGTTACGTCAATTCTTTATAGCCTGTAGCACATTTAAACAACAGAAGTTGACCCAAAGTCCTAAAGAAAGGCACATTTACATTCCAGGTCTCTAAATAAACACAGTATCAATATATAAGAAAACTGTGTTGGTGTTCACTTGACAAGATACTAACCCCAAGTTCGTCTCCTATGCATCCATCAGAATGTAAATGTTATGTAATAAGCTCTTATGTAGAAAAAAAGTGTTTGTATGAATGGGTGAATGAGGCATGTTGCATAAAGCGCTTTGAGTGCTCAGAGTAGAAAAGTGCTGTATAAGAAACACTCCATTTACCATTTAAATACAGATTGTGGTGTTTAAATGTAATTTTTTATTTGGCCACTTACAGTGAGTCAGAGGCAACGTAAGCATATCTACGTAATTACTGCAAGAAGACACAAAACTGGTTGAGTAATTAAAAGTGATGAACTTGAGAATTACTGCTTTGGGAACAAATGGTAGTGAGTCGAGGTTCCCCAGACCGGAGGCAGAAGCATGCTAGTGCACTGTTTGACTCCTGTTCACAGCTCTGAGAGTGACTGCTACTGTTTCTAATGCAGTTTGATTTTTGTTTTTTGGAGATGTTTTTTGTTGTTGTTGTTTTTGAGGGGGTTTATTTGTTCCATTGTTTCTTTTGTAACAAACTGGCACAGTGGATTCTAAACCAAATATTTAAAATGCGATCAAAGTGAGACTTTCAGCTTTAATTCAAGCGGTTTTACAAAAATTTACCATGAATGTTTCAAGAAACCAGCAGTTTATCCCATTTTCAGAAGGGACAGAATTAATGGAAAAACTGACTGACATGACTAATGAAGCAGACAATATCTGAAGTGTTGAATTTGTCTTTTATAGCTTTTCACTATAATTTTAATGTAATTGTAAATATGAGGTGTTAGTGCAAGAGGGGGAGGCCATCATTTTCCTGAAAACCGAAATAAAGCAATCAAAGACCGAGAACCAAATTTTAGAAGTTTCCAGATCTGGTGCATTGTTCAAAAGCGGCGATGCACCAGATCTGGACAACAACACCAAAATACCTGAAAGTGTATTTACACTTTGAGGTTATTAAACACAAAATTGAAGACAGAGAGACTCACAAAAAAGCAGCAGCTGACGGGAGGAAGCGCAGCATCGGTGATGTCCGTGGGTTCTACGCTTCACTCATAACAAAGGATTTTCATTCTAGTATTAAAATAGTGATTCTTGAGATGAGGGAACAAAACATGTCCGCCAGATAAAACCCAATTTTGGGGTTAAAAATATGCATACAAGTTTTAACCCAACTGACTAAAAGACAAACCAAGGCAATGTTTATACAACTAAAGTATGATTTTGATTTTTGTATACCTATATATTTATTTTAAATGGTACAATACATTACCAGTACCTTAAAAATCCATTGTCCAGAAGCAGGTGTGATAATATTAAAATACAGAAAAAAAAATTTAAAGTAATGCAAAATTAAACATCATGGCTCTCATCAATAAGTATTTAAGTCAATACCTTATATAATATCAAAATATGCAATTGAAAATTTATTTTTACACATTTTTTAAGTGATTAAAATCGTGTCCAGAGTTTTTGTCAACACCATCAGATTTTTTTTTAAGCACAAAAAAATCAGGAATTATTGTGGGTAGCTCACACTCTGAGGACCCCTTTACCACTTCCTGTTTGGTACACATGCCATGAGGTCACTGCTGTTTTTTAAATTTTTATTTCATTTATGGCAAACCTTTCTGATGAAACTCTGTGTCACAACCATAGTGTGACATCAACACCAAAGTCGATGTAATGCAAGATTTAATTATTTTTTTTGTAAAAAGAGCTTCATTTAGGTAGATTGTAGAGGCCATAAGCAACTGATGAAAAACAAGATGGCTTCTGTCAGAAAAACATGTGTTATGAGAGAAAGTAGGGCATTTTGTCAACACCATCAGGATTTTTGTCTGACGGTGTTGACTCTTTTTCTAATGGTGTTGACAAATGCCACAAAAGTGTGCTATTCATCAATTATATTAAGTTATTTTTTACTAATATTTCAGATATATTACTTCCTGTGTATTATACTGATATTTCTGCTTCACAGATGTGTTGAATATTTGCCTTATCTTGAATCTCATTGTTTATGTATACATTATTAATCCTGTAGGAAAATGCTTAGTCCTCTGCATTTAACCCATTCACTCAGTGATGCAGTGGGCAGCCACAAATCCAGGATAGCCGCTGTTTGTTGGATTTGAACGCCCAACCTTCCGATCGTGTGGCATCTACTGAGCTATCTCTGCTCCGAGAGCTGGTCTTTAAGTGATGATGTATGAATTCTGCTTCTGGGCCCAAACTGCTCTGTGTTTATTAAGCCTGTTTTGCTCTTAAAATGTTTTAATGGTTTTTATCTTGTTCTGTTTAATCTGAACAAGCCCCTGAAAACAGTCACTGATCACTGTTGGCCTAAGCATCAGAAACCCTGCATTAACTTTTATCAGGTGGAAAAAAGTTGGTGTTCATCCTCCAGCTTCACTGTGTTTATGTTATGCTAACATAGCTGTGTCGCTAGTGATCACCTAGCACATCATTATATACCAGCTAGTCCAACTTCAGTAACCCGACAAACGTCACTGCTGTTTAGTTTTCTGTCTTCATTTATGTCGGAATGTAGGTGGAAACCAGCGAGCTAACTTCTAACTCAGCCACACTGATCATGTTATTAAAAATGAAAGAATTTAGACAGTTTGTAACTCTCAGTGATGCCGCAGAGTTCCTTTGACTTTGGGATCTGCAGCAGAGTTTGGACCTGGAAACGACTGATAACATCAGACTTAAAGACCGGATAGCATCTCTATTGCCTAATACATATTTGTGTAGTAAATATTCATCCTTAATCTGTAAAAAAGCATCAGGTTCAGAAAAATTATAGTAATTACAAAATGGTACATTTCAGGCTAGAATGGCAAAGTGGAACCTGTCAGTAGAGGAACGAAAGAGAAGGAACAGGGAGTATCAAAAAAGGAGAAAAAAAATTAACAGCCAGCCTGAGTTGAAGAAAGAGTTTCTCATAAAGGAAAGGGAAAGATGGAGAAACAGAGTGAAAGAGGGAAAAATAAAGAACATCAGTGATCTGAAAGAAAGAGAAAAAAGGCAGAAGAGAAGGTTTTGGAAACAAGCACAGAGAAACAATAAGGAGAGAAAGTCCAGCAGGATCACGCAACCACAGAGAACTTTAGGAATCAAGGAGGAGCAGGCAGCTACCTGCTGGTGAACTATTAAGATGTAGAACTTGACATGTGCAAAAACAGAATTGTTATGATGTGTCTTTGTAATATTACAAAGGTTGTTAAGGTTTAATGGTCATTTTGAAAGAAATAATATCTTGTTTTCTACTAGTGTGTCACCACCGTCAGCACCTTGTCAACTCCATAATATGGAGTTTTGGTTTATTTTTCTCTTTTGGAGAACCACATATTTTCCTCCTTCATGATCTTCCAATAAAAATACATAATTTTCTCAATAAATGTGTAATTTGCATTCTGCTTAATATGATTGTTTCTTATAGAGATTAAATACAAGCTTCTGAAAATATGTATGACTGTAACTCTAATAATAAAAAGCCAAAACAATCTTACTTTTAAACGTGGTATAATTAGTTTGAAAACATATGTGCATAAACAGTAGAACAGAGAAGCTGCTAATAGTCAAAATGGCTGAAACAACTTAATTTAAAATATATATTTTTGCATTTTTTTGTGTCTGATGGTGTTGACCAAAACCTTGCACTTCTCCAGCAAAAACATAAATTATTAAAAAATGTTACACCTGGGAGATTGTACCAAAACATGGTGAGACAGCCAAAACTTTGTGTAACAATTATATGTAAATATGTTTTTGAAAAATCAAAAAATATATTTTAGAAAATTAAAACCTGTTTTGTCCCTAATCTCAGGAATCACTGAAAAACAGTCCTTATGAAACTATTATTATTCTTGGTTTGCTCAGTTAATTGTAAGGCTCTTAAACTGGGGGACTACATCTATATCTATCTACTCTTTGGTTTACTTAGGCAAAAGTAAAAAATTTATGGTTGTGTCCAACAAATTATAGACTAACTGTATGTTTCCGGAAAGTTTAAAGGGAGCCAAAGTTTATTAGAAATTAAACCAGGACTCTATTTTACTCTGGAGTTTCATTTTTATTTATATAGCGCCAAATCACATCAACAGTTGCCTCAAGGCTTTTTATATTGTAACGTAGACCCTACAATAATAGATAAAGAGAAAACCCAACAATCATATGACCCCCTATGAGCAAGCACTTTGGAGACAGTGGGAAGGAAAAACTCCCTTTTAACAGGAAGAAACCTCCGGCAGAACCAGGCTCAGGGAGGAGCAGCCAACTGCTGTGACTTACGACCCTCAGTAAGAGGTGGAAGCAGGGGTGAGTATACTTGCATCTCCTGGCACTTGGGTGCTGGATGCTGCTTTAGAGTACCTGGCCTTCTTGGTGTTTGGAAGGGCCCCATCCAGACTCCATTAGGGACATTGGGGGAGCATGCTTGGGACAAGTGGCCAACCCAATCTGAACCTGAGTGATGTTCTATTACTCAGCTTCTGTGTTAATAACTCTTAGTCCATAAGGAAAACCATGTTCATTCCGCAGGCTGCAGGTCGATGATCGATTTTGTAATCAAACCATCAAATGTCTTGGACACTCAGCTAGAGAAAGGGACTGTCAGCTGTCAGCTGATCACCACCTGATGGTGACGTGTACCAGGTGCCTTAATTTACAACAACTATACATTAGTATAGTTGTTGTAAATTACATTTTATTTTGCAGGCATTTTAATCTGTAATAAATATGTGAAACTGTAGAGTGCAGAATAAATGATGGCAGAGTTAACAAGTATTTTGGTTCCTTTGGAAAAGTCTGTGCATCTCTGGAAACTAAAGGTAAGTGATTGTTGCTTTTCTTTGTAATGTTTGTTGTTGTTGTTGATTTTATGTTGTTTTTAAATGTGCTTGTAAATAAATCAATTGATGTAAATATGAAAAGATGCTGATGTTCAGGCTTGTTCACATGTTTTACAGTTTTTTCTCAAGTTATTTCTTTTTAGGGGATTTACAAAAACACTATCTTATACAATGTCTTTGTTAAAGAGTGAAACAACTTACAAAGAAGACACAAACATACACAAGAAACACACACATGCACAGCCCTAATCTGCCTTTATTAAGATGGCTGTAGCTAATTTTGTGGAAAGTAATCAGGCCTTCATTAATATATCAAGCTGACATGCTCACATGGTGTGGGCGTCTGAGAGAAGGTCACCATGCTGTGTTGCCCTTTTAAGAAGTGATGAAATATGCTAAAGCAAACTCAGTAGGCAAAGTAGATTCAGGCTCTGCTGAAAGAAATCAAACTCTAACACAGTCTCTGATTTTCAGGTTTTTTTTATTATCATCGATGACCTCGGTCCACACTCTGATGTCACACTTCTGGGGTGTTATGGGGTTTGTGGGTTTCCCTGGTGGGTCCTTACCATGCAGGAAGTGGCACCAGCTCCACCGGCACAGATCATGACATCAGAGATGTTGCTGCCCCAGTGTTGCTTGCACTCCTCATTGGACAGCAGAGGCAGAGCAGCCTGCTGCAGGTTGTTGGGAGTACTGGGAGCTATGGGACAGTCACCATGGAACATTTTTGTCACTGCCATAAATGCCTGTTATACTGATAATACACATAGTTTGTCTGATAATATTTCTGATGGAGAAATACGCTAACTACAACTGTTCCAACTTGATAATTTGTGCAGAATTAACGTTTTTGTTGGCTAAAGAAAGAAACTGCATTAAACTACACTGAGGGTTAAACTCAGACTGCTCTCTGTTTTTTCTCCATGCAACTATGGAAGAGATCTCACCGTTGTAACGAGTCAGACCCCAGCCGGTAGTGACGCATTTCATGCCAGCAGCAGCGAAGTTGTCAGTAGTGTCGGCAAGGCAGACGGGAGACACGTTGGTGCCCAGGCGAGCAGGGCTGGCCAGCTTGATCAGGGCGATGTTATTGTTGATGGTTTGGGGATTCCAGCTGGGGTGGGTGAAGACCTGTGAGAAGTATGGAGGGAGGGGTTAGATAAGGAAAAGTGCATGCTCTGAAAGCTCGTTGGTTGACGATTGGTTCTCACCTTGGCAGGCTTCAGCACCTGGATGTTTTCAGTGGAGCCATAACCCTTATTGTGCTCTCCAGCAATCACATTGTGGTAGGTCCTAGCAGTAGGATAGGAATACAACTCTTAAATGTCAAATCACACAATGAATAAGTGTTATTATTCAGTCCACAAACACGCTATCCTCATACCACAAATACCTGTCGAAAGGGAATTTATCCATAACAGTCCAGGACAAATGCAACATGTCTGTCGCACAAAAAGTCTACAATAATCAGCTTCAGGAATTTACTGAGCCGCCATAAATGTGCAACTGTACACGTGCGAGCTGTTTTTATGGGTTTGCATGTTTGTGCAGAACTGATTCATACAAAGGAAGTCGCACTGTCGGTTTAAATAAATACATGATATTTGTCTGACTCGTTATTTAAAGTTTTGCATCTTCAGCAGCAACCAGCCACAGACAGATGTGTGAGCTGATGTGCTGAGGTTTTCTCGTGCTGACCTGACGTTACAGTGAGCAGCAGTCACCACCCACTGCTCGCTGATCAGAGATCCTCCACAGAAGTGGAAGCCGTTGGTTTGCTGTGAGGAAAAGAAGAGCAAACTCAGTTAATGAAGAAGAAGAAGAAGCTGCTCACGATTACTGAGGTCAGCTGACTCACCTGTAGAGACACCTGCCAGGGCCAGGAGTGAGGCACTGCCTCCTCGCCGTGGACGATGCGGGCATAGCCAGTGACCCGGGGAGGGATGGCAGGGGCGCCACAGCCTGAGGTTTTGACACAAAGAGAACTTTAAAGAGCTGTTTTGCTGAGATAACGTCAGCACCAAACACCTGAGAAACCAAACGTTTTCATGCTGATCAGAGAGCTGCTGGACCAGCAGAGTCACACTGACCATTTGAAATACTTCAATATCTAACTGCACAGTAATCTTTGCAACTGAGCGCTGATCATCTCACATGCAGTTACCGTGGCCCACCTAAACTAATAATCAACTTTTTATTAAAAAAAAAAAAAGTTTCACAGATCTTCTAATTCATGCAGCAGTTACACATTCAACTTTTAAAAAGTAATAAAAGTGTCGAAAGCTTGAATCAAACTCAAACTTTGAAAGACGACTGAACCTGCCGCTCTCACGGGCAGCGCTGACAAAGGCGGGAGACGATCCAGAGGAAGGCCATGGTGGTCATGGCGATGAAAGGTCAAGCTGCTGTTTTATACCCGCAGCGTGTTGGAACGTAGCCAATCAGAAGTGTCTTAGAGTTTCCTCCTCAGGTTATCAGAACTCAGGCGATGGTGGGATTCTCACGACCCTCACACCCTGACAAGCAGCTCTGTGATTGGCTGAAAAACGTAAAAAAACCCCCAAATGTTGACGACTACTTTAATCGGGAACATCTAGGTGCTCATGTAGTTTTATCAAAACCCAAGTTTGTTAGATTAAGCAGATGGAAAATTCAAGAAAACAGTGAGAAAAGAGGCTCAAAACAGATTTCATTTCCTGAGGTTTAAATACAAACATTACACTGCAATCAAACCAAGTATTTGGAGTGTATTTATATATGTTTAATCAAAACCAGATTATATACAGAAACGAGTCATATTCAGCAGTATCTTAACTGCATTTTAACTTGTCTTCATAGTATATAGTTATTTTTATTTGCTTTGCTTTGTGTTTTCCATCATGTTTCTGTATTTATCTCCCGTTTAAAATTTGTTCCCTGCATTGGTGTTTGATTTGTATTTTCAGCTCTGGGGTAATCTACTGCTGCTTATAAATGTACTCGCTGAATAAACGCGTCTCGATATAACATATTGCTTTTCTATTAGTGGAGCTTCAGTTTAGAGCTGGAACAACGCAGCTCAGTGTGAATGAATCAGCTTTTGATTTGAGTGTGTCGTGTTTGCTAAATCCACTTGGAATAACAGATTAAATTGAATGTTCATTTAATAACAGAGCACCAGATATCCGTGGTCTAATAAAACTATTAGTCACCCTTCACTTTATTTATTGGGAAACAAAATGAGTCATGTTTCTGTGAACCAGATACTACACAACAGTTTTTTTTGCATACATTAAATGATAAAACCTTTATTGTAGCTTGATTAAGAGTGTAGTATTTATTTATTAGTCTCTTTTCCCCTGTTATGTCCATGTTATTCTAGTAATGCTGTTAATGCTTAGTTTAGCATCTGAAGGCTTAACCTTTTAATGGAGAATTGTGGGGATTGAAACACCATTTTTAAGGATGCCAAACAATGTCTGTTTCTCTTTTTGGCCAAGCTAAATTAAATTATTTTAACCTTCAAATCACCGCAAGTGGACATTTATGACCCTAGCTGTATATTAAAATGTGCTGTTGTCATCATTTAATGGGAAAATGCTCCCTGTCATTAAAGTTTTCTGAGTTTTCACAGGTATTATATATTATTATATTAATGTGGCAAGGATAGCAGAGAGTATCATGGGCTTTGTTTGTTGATTTATTTGCTTTGAATTTGTTTAATTATTTGAAAATTAATCATTATTTCCACAGTTATGGTTTAATAAAGAGTGAAGTAACAAAAGATGCAAAAAGAGTGGGGCTATTCGTTGTTCATCAAACTATTACCTGGTCACATATTTATATTATAAATACTAGCCAAAGGTAATGAATAATTTACTCAAACTTGCCATAGGTTTGATCACGTTTTCACTAGTGATACATATAGTATTTATTTTGTTAGAAGTAACTGACACAGACTGTTTAAATAAATGTAAATGTGTTTGAACAATTTGGGTTTTAACTCCTTTTTGCATAAAAAAAAATAAACTCCACTCCTTTAGTTCATTAAAATATCTGGGTTGCTTAACGGTTAAGCAAACAGTCTATTTCCATCAGGCTGACGGTGCACTTTGCAGACAGTACAGTACGGCAGCTGTGACTCTGACATGTTGACTCGGGCTGATCCGAAAGATGCTTTTGTGGGATTATTAATGAGATGTGAACCAAGAAACACCACAGTTTACTGAAAAGTAACAAATTTAAAATTAGCGTTAAAAATACGAACTTTTTAACAGTCAAAAGTTTCTGTTGTTTCAAGCTTTTATAACTAAAAACGTGAATCACTTAGATACAGTATCTGTTCTGACTGGCTTTGGTTTAAAATTCACTTGATTCAGTTCTGTTTATCTGGACCACAGTTTTTATTTGGATCCTTTTTTAAATTCTGCCTGAGCTATTAACGTGCTTCACCTCAGAATATCCACGCAGATCCAGCCTCTGCTGGTTCTGAAAGTGCTGCTGTGAAACGCTCGATTGTCAGCACCTGAAGATTGGGAAACCTTGTTACCATGCACCAGGTTAATGATTGGTCAGAGTGAGGCAGGTGGAGGAAGATCACTCATTGGTTCATCTAATGCCATCTGATCTCAAAGGCTCTATGACAAACATTTTTCTCAGCTTTTTTTTTACTTTTTGTACTTTTGGCCAGGACGGCTGTGTCGCTTCTCCTGAAATTCATCACGATGGCTGCAGTAAGACTTCTCTGACACCAGGGGGCAACACGGAGTCAACAGAGACTTCAGCCAAAATTGATCCTGCGCTGTGTGTGAGTCTTTTAAACTTTCTTAATGAATTTTTAATAAATGATGAACATTAACATTTTTTCCTTTAGATGATAAAACCCAATTTGTTGTTGCTCCAAAATGTCACTGTAGTTCAAATCTTTTTTTTCACTTTCACACTTTTTTTCTTTTTAAATAAATCTTTTTTAAAAATAAATAAATAAATGAATATAAACAGGGAAAGGAAATAAAACCTGTCCCATAACCAATTATTGTTTTTATAAATGTATAATTTAGCAAAAATAATTAATGAAAGCTGAGAGAGGAAGAGAGAGAGAGAGAGAGAGAGAGAGAGAGAGAGAAAAGTCTGATTAAACCTCCTGAAAGGTTTTCTAAGAAGCTCACATGCAGCAAATTCAGGAACTTCAAGATTAATTAAAACTTAAACACAACAAAGTCAAAAGTTAATGATTAGTCTGGTCGTCCTCTAATTTAAGGTGC
This sequence comes from Oreochromis niloticus, assembly GCF_001858045.2. Lineage (NCBI taxonomy): Eukaryota > Metazoa > Chordata > Actinopteri > Cichliformes > Cichlidae > Oreochromis > Oreochromis niloticus. The sequence continues at coordinate 37,195,492 of NC_031965.2, forward strand.
ATTTATACTCTTTGCTTAAGGTCTTTGAGGTGATTTAATGTCAGTCAGAATAGTTTTAAGGGCATTTATGTCCTGATCCTGAGTTTTTGGTCCCTTTGTTTAGAGCTGATGGCTCCTGGGTTCCCAGTTAAGAGTTTTCTTTTTGATTTAATGTTTTGGATAATGTGCTGTGTTTCAGGTAATGTTTATTCTCTACTGTTTTACTGCTTTGGGTCTTTTAGTTTTGTGTCTTGTTATCTTTGTTAGCCTGTGTTTCCCATGTTAAATTTCCTTTAGTGTAGGTTTCATGTTTTGTTACTTCAGATGTTATTTTGACAGTTTCTCATCTTGTGTGCCCTCTGTTCAAACTCAGAGCCTTCTTGACTGACAAAAACAGAAGATATAGATTCAAGAAAGCCAGACAAAAAAACAAAAACAAACCTTGGGGCTGGTTTATCTAATCTCTATTTGGAGGATCCCTGCCTTTAAACTCCTGCAGGAAAAACTGAGCAGCAACCTCTGGATCTGAGAAATTAAGCCAAGTCAGAAATGTTAGTAACTGCAGTTCCTCCAGTGCCTACTTGAAGCTGCCTACCATCAATCCCCCAAAGATTCACATGACTACAGGAGGAACAGAGACTTTTACAACCTGGTTCAAAACATTAAGTTTTGTTTACATTCTAAAATTGAAATAGGGGTTAAAGTTAAGGTCTGCCGTCACTTTAATGGTGACACACACCCTCTGTGGCACAGCATTTTTGCACCTTGTTCCAAATATTAAGACATTCTATTGTACAAAAGCTGGCACCACTTACAAGGCACTTACCCAAAGATTGGCTTTTATTCAGTGGCTGCAAAGAAAGCAGAGAAGGCCCAGTGACAGTCAACCTTTTGCTGCCAACTCTTTCCCCATATGGAAAAGAAGTAGCAGGGCTCACAAAGTCGGAATGGAAAAGAAACTCTAATAAATAACACATTCTTTAAAAATCTGCATGAGACATGATAATGAGACTCCCACAACGGCTTAAAATTGTTAGAAGTATCAAGTGTGACTCAACAGAGATGTGCCTCTCTTAGGGTGAACGGATGTACTGAGCTCAAAAGAAGCAGCAGAGATAACAGTTACCAGCAGTTTTAAAGGTCAGAAAAGGGGGATAAATAAATGAAAGACCATAACCGTAAGCTTTAGCTTTTTCTGTGCTTGTTATATTTTCTAGGCTGGGAAAGTTGCACACAAATATAATATTTATCTTTCAATGGCTCAATGCCAAACCTGTAGCTTGCAAACTCTGCTGTATTTTTTATTCGGATGTATCAGCGTTTCAGATCACCGTCAGTTTATTCTGAACTGTTCACATTAACACTGGCTGCCTGCTAGGCTTCACCTCAATGAGCCTCTCCATCATGTGTGGGCTGAATATGTGTTTTGCAGTATTTTTAATGCAGGCCACGTTATTTATCTGATAAATTATATAAATTGCTGTTCAGTTAACTGAACAAACAACCAGTCCAAGATGTCTGTGTTCTAGTTTTGATGACTGAAACTCACCAAAACTGAGTGGAACAGCTGACAGGAAAGTAAAACTGTCATCAGCCGTGATACTTCACATTCAGAGTTTGTTAGCAGCTGCTTGTCAAACATCCCCATTACTCTTTCAGTAATCTCATTTATTCTAGCTAGAATTTCCGTTGTTTCAGGAAATTTGTAGAAATTAATTTGAGAGAAGGCGGCTCAGTGAGCTGAAAAATGACATCGACAGTTCATCGGAAGTAAAAACAAATGAAGAGAGTTCAAAGTGCCGACTCAGCACTTTGTCTTGTTCATAGAAAATTGAATTTTGGGTTCACTGGTGAGCTCACATGATGACTCTTGGAATCAGTAAACACAAAGTGGCACCAAACTTTACTGCAGACAGTTAAAAAGTTGATGAGTTGGTCATTTCAAATTGGCTTTAATATGAATGCAAACATGATTCAATGTCACTCCGTTTTAGGTTGCCCTGTCCAGGGTGTACCCTGATTTTCTAAGATAAGATAAGATAAGATAACTCTTTATTGTCATTCCACAGTCATACATAGTACAATAGTACAATGAAATTGGAAAACTGTCCTAAGTCGGCACTACATGTAACACAACACGACACGATACGACACAAAGCAACACAAACAACACAACCAACACAACCAACACTCTCTCCTGCCATGACACCTGGGACAGGCTCCAGGCCCTCTGCAACCACCCTGAATTGGATGAGTATAAGAAAAATGGATGGATGGACATGATAAGTTAAGATAAACCTTTATTAGTCCCACATTGGGGAAATCTGTTGTGTCACAGCAGAAAGTGGACAGTGCAAAGTAACAGCAGCACAAATTAAGAAAAACATTGGAATAGGATAAGCTAAAAAGAACAAGATACTATATACAAAAGAATAAAATACAAAGTTGTCAGAAAAAAAATGACACTTAGTGTTGTTGCACGTGTGGATGTGTGTGTTTGGTCATCTGCAAAGTCGTTGTTGTGGAGTCTGACAGCAGTAGGAAGGAAAGACCTGCGAAATCTCTCCGTCCCACATCGTGGGTGCCGCAGCCTGCCGCTGAATGAGCTGTTCAGTGCTGTGCTCCTGCATGGGGTGGGAGATGTTGTCCAATAGGGATGACAGCTGTCACTCACCACCTCCACTGGGTCCAGAGGGCATCCTAGAACAGAGCCAGCCCTCTGGATCAGTCTCTTCCTGTCTCCAGCAGAGATGCTGCCACCCAAGCAGACCACACCATAAAAGATGGCTGAGGCCACCACAGAGACATAGAAGGTCTTCATGAGTGGGCCCTCCACTCCAAAATACCCGAGTCTCTGCAGCAGGTACAGCCTGCTCTGCCTTGTTCTGTAGAGGGCTTTTGAATTGTGAGTCCAGTCCAGTTTATTGTTCAGATGAACACCGTGAAAACCAAGGATAGAGCAAGCTAAATGTTTTTCAGCTTTGAATAAGGGACTGTAAAATATAATTTGATTCAATTCAGAGATATTTGCATAGCACCAAATCCACAGCACAGTCACCTCGAAGTGCTTTATATTTTAAGGTAAAATAAAAAAATACAGGAAAAAAAACCCCAAATCACGCTATCCCCTATAAGCAAACAGTTGGCGACAGTGGGAAGGAAAAACTTGCTTTTAACAGGAAGTAACCTCCTGCCAAACCAGGCATGGGGAGGGGCGGGGCCATCTGATGCAACAGGTTGGGTGTGAAAGGAGGGAAACAAGACAAAGAAAGACTGTGGAAGCGAGCCAGAGATGAATAATAACTAATGTAATTCAAAGTAGTGAATAAACACATAGTGAGTCAAGAAGAAACACCCTAATGGGGTTATACAGTACTATAAGGTCATAGGGCCTCATTATTCAAGTGAGAAAGATTTTAAATTCCATTCTGGATTAAACAGGGAGCCAATGAACCAGTATGGGTGAAATCTGCTCTCTCTTTCTAGTCCCTGTCAGGACTCTTGCTAAAGCGTTTTGGATGAACTGAAGGCTTTTGAGGGAGTTTTTAGGACTGATAATAATTAATTACAGTAGTCCAGCCTAGAAGTAATAAATGCATGAACTAGTAACTAGTGTTACTGGGGACCACGGCAACACCATCCAGAGTATCCCAGAAAGTTGATTTTGTTAATCTGGGCCTAGCATTTTCAGTGGGAGTGGCTTTGTCACTCATCCCGGTGGCTTCTTCAGTCGAGATACAAATTAAGATTAAGATGAAGATTTAACTTTCTGGGATTTCAGCAGGTTTCTAGGATTTTTAGAGCCGAGTACAATAACCTCAACAATCTGAGGTCATCCAGGTCTTTAGGTCTTTAAGACATTCCTGCAGTTAAACTAATTTATGTGTCGACTCACGGATTAATAAATCTGCGTATCATCGGCATAGCAATGAAAATGTATGCTGTGCCTTCTAATTATACTGCCTAAGGGAAGCGTGTCATTTAAACATATGAGGAGCTCTTAATGATGGAAAAGTCTGTCTTTAAGCCCTAGCCTAGTAGAAATCTCTCATATTCTGAGTCCTCTCTGAAGTGGTGTGAAGCAACAGGGTGTTGGCTTTCAGCCGTCGATGGTCCTGAAAATTAAAGCATCCACTGCCGTCTCGCATGTTTTATTTTGGAAATTTATTATTATTTATTGATTTACTCATTCACAGCTGAAAAGGTACTCCAAAGCAAAGTGAGCAGAGCTTAAAAAACAAAGGTAACATCACGCTCAAATGTTGCACACTATATCTTTATTAAATGTTTCCAGGAAATACACACGGCCGGATTGCTTCTGAGAATCCTGCCTGATCAATAATGATTATATTTCAAGTGGATAACAAATGGTGGCCGGGGGCTGGGGGGGCTTGTTTAAGCTCATCTTTGTGCAGAGATGAAAATAAAATGTCAGAGTCAATCTGTAGATTTGTTGTTGGCTTGTTTTAACCGGAGTCAAATAAACAGATGATTCAGTTCAGACCGCAGGTCATCAGGGGCTCAGCCTCTGTTTCCATGGTAACTGGTCTCCAGCTCTTGATGCTGACTGTAAGCCGGGGCCTACAGCACATTACCTATATGATTCATTTTGATTTCAGCATTATAAGAACTATGATTTGTGTTTTCTCCAGTTTGCTGCTGCAGGCGTGAAGCTGCTGCGGCTCCTCTGATTGACTTCATGAAGTGAGAACAACATCAGAGCAAAGATAATGAAAGCTTGCAGGGGAAATGGCCCAAATCAGCGGTGTTCCTGCACTCAGAAAAAAAGAATTTTATGTTTTAACTCAGCAATGAAAGCTCTGAAAGCTTTAGAACATCGGAAAAGCCAAGTGCAGTAACAGAACAGCAGAAGAACAAACAAAACAAAAAAATTATTTCATGCTTTAAAGGGTAAAGACTTACCTGGAAGCTCCTGGTTTTACTCTTATTTACCCCTCATTCTAGTAAAAACAGTCAAAGCTTGGACACATTTTGTTTGTTGGAGTCCTGGAGCATGCAGCATTCAGAGACCGAACCAGTACCAAAGCTGGTACTTGATCTTGGTGCCATTTAAACTGCAGCAAAGGTCTGAGACTATTGCTCTACTTCGCGCTGCCCCTTCAAAGGAGGAGACTGCTGCTGTGTTTTTGTCTTTAAACCACTGACGAATGGCGATGCCTGAAAAGACGTCTAATCTGTCAAATTTAATTTGCAAATGCAGCATATTATTAACATTTATCTCATGCTGAATCCACCAGCATGGCTCTGTTTTATGTTTCAGAAAGTCCAATCAACAACAGCTCCTGAACAGTCAGTGGTATCTAAAGAGATTTTAAAATGCTTCCTTCCTGTCTCACAGGCAGCAGGCTCCACAGGAGCAGAGGCTCTCAAGGCCACATTATTTGTTCTTTTGAAATAATTAGTTCTTAATGCATGCAAAAATTTGGTTAATCACATTATGTTTCTTCTGAAGTCTTCCTATCCTTTCAGTTGTTGTACAGTGGCTTGAACAAGAATTTTCCTCCTTCTTGATTTATTAGTGTTTTACATATTTGTCATACTTGCATGCTTCAGATCAAACAAATTCTAACGTTAATCAAAGATAACCTGAGTAAATACAAAATGTAGGTTTGAAGAAATCTATTTCATTTATTAAGGATTTTTTTTTTACCCAAACCTAGCTGGCCCTGTGCGAAAGTCACTGCTCCTTAAACCTAATAAGTGGTTGGCAGCAAGAAATGCAACCAGACATGTGTGATAACTGGCACCGAGTCTTACACATTGCTGGGGAGGAATTTTGGCCCACTCTTCGTGGTAAAATTGTTTTAATTCAGCCACACTGGAGGGATTTCAAGTATGAACGGCCTATTTAAGGCCAAAGCATCTAAAAAGGTTCAGAGTCAGACTTTGACTAGGCCTCTCCAAAATCACAGGTGGACTTGCTGGTGTGTGTTGGGTCATTGTCCTGATGCATAACCCAAGTGCACTTGAGCCAGACCTTCTCTGACGTTTTCTGGCAGAGAGCAGAATTCATGGTTCCATCAGCTAGAGCGAGATCTCCAGGTCCTAAAGCAGCAAAGCAGCACCAGAACATCACCTACCACCACCAAGTTTGACTGTTGGCATTATGGGCATGTTTATGAAATTCTGTATGTGTTTTTATGTGTGATGTGAACTCAAAAAGTTCAGCTTTTGTCACATCAGTCCAAATATTTTCCAAACTTGGGGATTTTTAAGATGTTTTTTGGCAAATGTGAGCCAAACCTTTGTTTTCATGGGGCGATCGTGGCTCAAGAGTTGGCAATTCGTCTTGTAATTGGAAGGTTGCCGGTTCGAGCCCCGGCTACGACAGTCTCGGTCGTTGTGTCCTCGGGCAAGACGCTTCACCCGTTGCCTACTGGTGGTGGTCAGAGGGCCCGGTGGCGCCAGTGTCCGGCAGCCTCGCTTCTGTCAGTGCGCCCCAGGGTGGCTGTGGCTACAATGTAGCTTGCCATCACCAGTGTGTGAATGGGTGGATGACTGGATGTGTAAAGCGCTTTGGAGTCCATAGGGACTAAGTAAAGCGCTATACAAATACAGGCCATTTACCATTTCTTTTTTGTGAACAGTGTTCTTTTTTTCCCAGTCTCTTTCTTATTGTTGAATCGTGACCTCTGACCTTAACTGAGACAATTGAGGGCTGCAGTATTTTAGATGGTGTTCTGAGTTTTGTGACCTCCTGAATGAGTCGTTGATTTGCTCTTAGTGTAATTTTGGGAGGCTAGCTACTCGGGAATAAGTTCACCACTGTTACAAGTTTTTAACACTTTTTGATGATCAGATTGTTCAGAATGAACAATGAGCTGTGAGGTCAGATCTTTGACATGATCAAGGAACTGACCTCCCAGCATTGTTCATTCAGTGGGCTGCTTTCAGTCATTGTGCAAATGTACTGTTTATAAGCCTGTGGAAAGCTACAGTCAGCTGAGAATGAAGAAGTCACTTGGATGAGTGACAAAACATTTCTTCCACTGAAAATGTTACGTGGAGATGAACAGAATCAACCTTTTGGGGTCTTCATCATGGATCACTGGAATCTCACAACCTTTGAAATGGCTCCGCAGCCCTTTCCAGGCTGATAGATGTCACCGGCTTTCTTTCGCAGTTGTTTCTGAGCTTCTTTAGATCAAAGAATGATGTTTTTTTTTTAGATCTTTTAACCTACAAAAATCAAAAAGCTCTAAGAAATCAGGACAAGGGTAAATATTTTTTTCATTGCACATAATATGTTCATATGTTTGCATCTAATTATTTTGCTTACTCCAAGATATCAGTGCATTTATGATGTTTGCTTTCTTCATATGTGGTTTGCTTGTTGCACAGTGGTGTGAGTTATCTTTGAGAGAGCTGAACTCACAGCTGGCTGCTTAGTTGAACTAATTTCTGCGTTATTGCATCTTTTTCCTCTTCTTCTTCTTCTTTTGGGGGTATTCGCAAGTAAGGACACTGGTGTCATAATAAGCTGGAGAGAGGACCCAACAGGCTGGTTGAACAATAATAAGTAAGCTTTTTATTAACTAAAAACTCTGGAATTCCCAGAAGGCAATAAAAACAGGAATCCTAGAAAGGTTAGACGTAACAAGGGAGGAACAAGAGTAGGATACGTCAAGAACAAGCAGATAATTGTGCACACAAATGCACAGACAAACACACACAAACACACCACTACCACCTCTCACTCACAGTCATGTTATTAAATGTCTGATGCCATAAATCAGACAGGAAATGAACCCTGTCATTGGTAAACATGTTGTCTGATCACCTTCTGCTGTGTCGATTACGTCAGGTTTTAATCACATTTACTCTCCATGAGAGTGCTATCAGCTGCACGAAGAGAAAAATATAGTTATCAAGTGGAAAAAACGTCAGTACATCTGCCTATCTCAGACTCCCAGTGACTGTCAGTCTGTCTGTGGCGTTCTCGGCCTTCAGCTCACTCATTACTACTGACAACAAGTTTTTTAACTGGGTTGAAAATACACAATTTGACTGTTATTAAAGTTCTTCCATTTCCTACAAATGTTTCCTATAATTGTATGTATCTCTGACAGATGAATAAAATGCTGTTTCCAGCAGCAGGATGGAGTGCGTGGCTCTGACTCAGAATGAGCTGCACTGATGATGTGATGTTAACAGGTTCTGCCTGAAGGTTGCAGGTTTGTTGGAAATACAAATACAAAAAAAAATATCCACACTGATCCTTTTTAATTACATGAACAATAATAATATTAATCATGGTGGTAATAGCGTTCAGGGTCAGCTGGGTGAGCTGCATTTGTACTGCTTAAATTAATCTGTTATGCTGGTCCTGCCTCTCCCCGTTCTGTCACCTGTGACACACGTCAACTTTATCAGGAAAGCAATACAGCTCTGCAGCAACTTCTCAAAGCTTCCACATTTTCAGTTTTAATTAGCAGAACAGTGACTTCAGGAAGTGGGATTTGCCAGATTTTAAAGCCCAGTTCATAAGTGGTAGGCTCATTTAGACGCCCAAGATAAATAAATGCCCAGTTAACACCAGTTCATTTAAATAAAACCAATTTTCCAACGCACATAAATGACACATGATCTTTGATTTCATGTTACAGATTCAAGTAAATTTAACAGTTGCCGCAAAGTCACGACAAACAGGAGAAACATTTTCTTCGCAGAAGAAGATCAGTGAACCCACCACACACTAGAACAGTTGATTATGAGTGCAGAATATCCTCAACACATTTCCTTTCCATTTGTTTGCCAATTTTTAGTAGCATTATTCTTTAAAACTAGCTGAACAAATTATGAATGAGCTCTTTTTAGTGTCAAAGAAACATGAGGGGTACTTCCCAAAGCGGGACCTGCACAGGCCCACCCCTTCAATGTCCTCATGAGTCATGCTGCTCACTGCGATAGCCAAAGAAGTGCTAAACTACTGTGAACCGAATAATTAAACTGAGCTTGCACTGCAATAACTAATCTGTGGTATGTGTGTTGAAGGTTTTCATGATCAAATTGTATGAATTAATGTAAGTTATAGTTGAAGCACAGAATTCAGTTGAAGGGGCACAGTGACTTTTCTGGGCAGGCGTATCCTTAACCATAATGCTTAACCTATGAAAACACTTTAGTTATATTTTGGGTGCACACTTTTAATTAAAGGTCCAGGTCTGCTGAACTACTTTCTTATTTTGTCTTAATTTCTTTCTCTTGCTTTCTTTGCACTGGGGTCAACAGCTGCTGAGGAAGTGAAATAAGCAGATTTGTACTGGCTATTAAATACATGAAGTGCTGATTGGATCGTTCCAGGTTTTGAGATATCATGAGTGGAAGAGATGATGAAACTAGTTACTTTAAATATGTTGTTCCTATCATTTGACTTAGTTATTTAGATATTTTGGGTTTAATAACCATTAAGTGGAAGTAATAATTGAACGGGAAGTTATTTTATCTAGTTTTTGCTAATCAGATCATGTATTAATGTGTGTCACCACTATGTGCTCAAGTTTATCTGATCAACAAGCTCCCATTCTTCTCTTGGATGTTAGGTGAGTTTATCTGAGCAGTTAGTTTATTACTTAGTTATATGTTAGCACAACAACTTAAGTTTAGTTTTGTTTATCTCCTTTAAAAGTTCCACCAATTATTTTACATTTTCTGTAAAATCTAATTTTAAAAAAACTCCATGATGTTCCTCATGCTTGACCAACTCAGTCCCAAGTAACAGTTACTGATTGATGTTACACAACATTAAATTTCAAAGTTTTGTGCAAATATAATCTTATAAGCTGTATAAAAGTATCAGTATAAAAGCATTTAAAAAAATCTTAATAACACAACAATATCTGTGTGTATTTAACATAAACAGCACTAGCTAGGCTGGTAAACTATTACATAATGTAAAATGGTAACTGACCCATTCAGAGCACCAGGTAGCAGAAACCAAACAGGTCCAAAAGTAATGAGGCAAAGCGAGAGGAAGTGATCTGTTGATTCAACAACGGGTTTTAACCTGGGTTACACGTTTATTATACTAGGCAAAATATTAGGAACACTTTTCAATATCATGTAATGCAGTGAACCACCTCCTACTGCAACTTTAATGAGCATAAAAGAATAAAATTGGAATCTGTGTTGTTGTTTTGGATTTCATTAGACTGGGTATGTGTTCTTAATAAAGTGGTTGGTTTTAAATATTATTAACAGGCCATAGTTCCTACTTAGTTCTCCACACCATCCTGAGCACAGGTGTGCTGCTCTGAAGCAGAACAGTACTTTTTCTCAAAAGTCTTTCAGTAAAGACTGCAGGCTGAGAAGCACTCGAAGAAAATATGTGATGTAATATGTGATAATGTTATCTCACCAGATAAAACATAATCTGTGCGTGCGATGATCCACAGTCAGACTTATCAGCACGAGAGGATTTTAGTGTAACCGAGTTTATAAGTATAAGTATAAGCAAAGTGATCTGATATACTCCGATTTTAGACTCACAGAAACTTTATCTTCGTGTTTTAAACTAAATATTGACATGAATGAAACGCTGTGATGACTCATAGCAGACAGTAAGAGCTCAGCGTGTACGAAGTGCCATCGAAATAAATTGAACTTGAGACACGCCTCAAAACTTCTGAACGGGAAATGGCAAACAAATTGCGCAACAAAATAAAAGCCTCGTTGGTCAAGACAGCTGGGAGCGATGCAGAAAGTTTTGAGGAGGAGAAACATCACAAAACGCAATTTACCGATATTCTGTTAGTTACCGGGAGAGAAAAACAGAAGTGAATCAATAAAAATGCACTTTAAACCTATCAAAGAACATAAACAGAATCAATATTGTATAAACATGAGCAGATCCAAAAATGGACAAAAAATAATGAGGAAAAAAGCACAAAATATTAAATCAACTCTCAGTAGTTCAGCTTCATTCCTGCTCATTTTTGCAAAAGGTCGAACTCTTACACTCCACACTCATAGCGTTTAACTATATAAAGTGACCAGAAACCTATGATACAAGAAAATAAAATAACAACAACAACAAATGCCACGCACTTTAGTCTCTATATGAAAACATGTTAAAAAGTGACATTAATCTCTAGGACACAAATCTTTAAAAATATGCATCTGATGTAAATAATAATTGTTCCATAATTTTTTTTAAGTGTTGCTTGAGCTTTATAAAATGTTTCCACACACACTGCATTGGAGCTTTTTATTTTTTTTTTTATTTGCACTAATCCCTAAAAAGTGAACTTTCCGTTGTTTGTTTTATAAATAATTTCAATTAACTAAATGTCTCCTGAGCTTTTAAATGAATCTGTTGACATCTTTAAGATGTAAAATTTCACCTGCTTTATGTGCTTTCACTCTAATACTGTTTTATGTGCTCTGGTTCTCAGTGACGGGCAGGTAAGTTGTTTTGTTCTGTTCTTTCTCAAGATGAAGTAAAGGTGCTTTGTTCACTGCTGAACATCTAGGTTCTTTATTAACACAAATAAAAGTAAGAAATAGAGGACTAGCTTGTGAATAAAGTGGCTTTACTTTGAAGTCCCCGGACAGGAAACAGCCTTCAACGTTTCCCTAAACTTGCAGTGTTTCCAGGAGTCCTCAGAGTCTCCGCTGACTCCGCTGCTGGAGGTGTTTGATCGGGATCATGGAGCTGGTCTTTCTGTCAGCCTGTCACTCTCTGCACCTCTAACCCTCCAGCTGCCCCACTATGGCGCTGTCGGAAAACGACTCCTGCTCCGTGCCTGACCTCCCCGAGTTCAATCAGTCATTGGACGGCGGACACACACCGGAGTCGGTGATTGTGCCGGTGGTGTTCGGGCTCATTTTCGTGTTGGGGGTGGTGGGGAACATTCTAGTGATAGTAGTGATAGGGAAGGTGGGGTACAGCGCAGGTGGGGGAGGCGGCGGTGGAAGTGGAGGAGGAGTTGGGAGGCGCTCCCTCAGCCCGACCAACATCTTCATCCTGAACCTGAGCGTGGCGGACCTCGGCTTCCTGCTCTTCTGCGTGCCCTTCCAAGCCACCATTTACACTCTGCCGGAGTGGGTGTTCGGGGCCTTCCTCTGTACGTTTGTACACTACATCTTCACCGTCAACATGCTTGTGAGCATCTTCACGCTCGTGGCCATGTCTGTGGACCGCTACATTGCCGTGGTGCGCTCCAACAAATCTCTGAGCGTCCGGAGCCCAAGGAACGCACTGGCAGGGCTGTGCGTCATCTGGACGATGTCTCTGGTGTGCTCGGTGCCGGTGGCCAAGCACCAGGGCCTCATTAGCTACCACAACGGAACTTTCTGCTGGGAGGACTGGGCCGGAGCCTCCAAAAACGCCTACAAAGTGACCCTCCTGGTGTTGGGGTACCTGCTACCGCTGCTCCTCATCAGCTGCTGTTATACTAAGGTCAGTCTAAAATAGTGGGCATTTAACGGGGTAATGTTTGACTCCCAGCTGCAGTAAAACAGGCATTAAGAACAGAGCAGAAGGTTCAAAGGCCGTGCACAAAGTCCTGCAGATCATAAAAGCTGTGCGTAAAAACGCGCGTGAGGCGCGCACTCACCAGCACCGGTGTGGCGCTTCAGAATAAAACAAATTCACTAGGTCAGCTTAATGTGGGTCACATGTGATAAACCGATATGAACAAACTATGATAACATCATACACAATACCCAGCGGAAGTTTCAGAATAAACGCACCAGATGCAGGTAAGACGTTTTTGGTTCATCGTAATGATTATGGAGACATTTCCCAGAGGTTAACTATTCGTCTTCCCAACTGTTTCATTTAAATAAAACTTACCATCAAATCTGATTCATTTTCTGTAAACCAGGCAGTAAAAACATCAGCCTCCTAGACCCCTGATAACCAGTTTAATATCCACCCTCTGCATTTAAATTTATGATCAGACTGTTCCGGTCAGAGATCTGTGAGCGTCAAAGCTGATCTGTTATAAGTCAGTCATAAATAACCCTTCAGCGATACCTGTAGCAGTTATTATCAGTTTACGTGTAAAATGTTTTCTGATTCATTCATTAATTGCTTTAAAACGCAATTAATCACATTTTCTGCTAATAAAAGTCTGGAATCCAGCCAAAGAAAAATCTCTGAACACGTTTGCACTGGTTAATAAAAAAATAATACAAATATATTAATTTTACATATAAATTCAATTTTGATGGGTTAACCATTTGCTCTCTCTTATTTAATAAACAAACAAAACTTATAAACAAATAAGTATTAAATAAGTATAAGTCCGTCCTTCCATCAACTTATCCCCTTCAGGTTCTCAGGGGGGCTGGAACCAATCCCAGCTTGCTACTGGAATGTGAAAAATGTATTTATTTTATTGGCAAAGCGATTAGATAAAACAGATTTAAAATGAACATTTCTGTTGCTTCCTGAAAGATGCCAGTGTGCATTAATTCGAGCTGTGATTCGGTTACCAGGGAACTAATTAATAAATAAATTCATAATAAATTCCAGGTTCATTTATTTGGATTTTTTTCATGGTTAAAGTCACTTATCAGATAAAAGTGTCAAGCTGAAGTAGCACAGAGTCAGTTTGTGTTTATGTAACAGCCGACTGTCACAATAAAAGTCCTCTGGTGTGGCCTGTGACTTCCTCCAGCTGGCAACTAACTGTGTAACTTTAACCTTCAGCTGCTGATATGAGTACAAGTTGACCCCATTGATGCATTTGCTGTTTACAGACCAGTTGATCAGTTTTTAATAAACCATTAAGAAGTATTTCCTTCAAAATTAATCTGTCTGCCCTGCTTTTTCTCTCCAGATTTTATTTCATCTCCATAAAAAAATGAAGAACATGTCCAAGAAGTCTGAGCGCTCCAAAAAAAAAGTAAGGGTCTCTTCTTCCTTCTGTGCTGCGCTGCATGCAGGGAGACCAAGCATACGATTACCTTCTGTGGAAGAATCACTCAGTTGTAAATCCATTACATATGGCTCGCGAATTAAAAAGGCCACCGTGGCTTTTCTCGAGAGAACTGCAGATGTTCCGGCTTTTATTTTAGATGAGGTGTTGGAAAGACAGCTTGCTGTTTTCTATAAGTAAACTTTGATCCAAACTGGTGGGGACTATGGGTCTGGTACTGGTACAGCAGCAAGCCAGTGCCGTGCACAGTATTATCAAACCATACAGGAAAAAATGAAACTAGGGTTGAGGAACTCTGATAATTTTGAGGCAACCTGTGGATGAAAATAAAGACAGCAGACAGGGAAGCAGGAACGATTGTTGATCAGAGAGTCAAAACTGAAAATGAGCACCAGCAGGCTGTTTGAACACTGTTACTGTTAAGATGAAGAGATCCTGGAGGAGGATTCCCAGTAACAGGATGATTGGCAGCTGTATTAACCGTAGGAAATCAGTTATTTTATATGAAACTTTTGGCTGCAGGCTATGTTTTTTTCTCTCTCCCAGAATGTAAACAGGTTCATTAATAAAAATAAGGAAACAGGTTCGTTATGAAGAACTGGCTCATCTTAAAAGGTTTTGACTAAAACTAATGAGCTCCTCTAAAACAATAGCAGCTGGCACTGAAGGTGGTCTTTTTTTCTTGGCACTGTCCTCTCTGTCTTCTTTCTCTCGCTGAGCTACATGGAGAGTTTGAGAACAGTTACGTTTAAAGGAGAGATAAGAAAAGGAGCATTAGCAGAGCTGAAGTGAGCAGAGCTTGAACCTTGATCTGTTTTTCTTACAGGAAACACAGCTCAGTTCAGGAGATAATGAAGCTGAAACAGGGATGAAGTGGAGAGGGTAGTTAAAAAACCAAAACAAAATAAAGTGGCACCTACCTGAATGCACATGTAGCCATCTTGTTTTATCAGCAAATACTTTTTTTTGTTTTTGCATATAATTTGTTTATAGAAATGTATATGCTTATAACTCTGGTGCTTATCACATAGAAGTGCTTCACAAACTAAAATGTTTAACAGTAGTGGTAGAAAGGAACCGCATTCATTTGAAATGTGGGGAAACCTTGCCCATCTCGAGCATCTCTTCTGGAGCATGTCGTCCCCGTGTTTGCGTGGGTTCTCTGGCTTCCTCCCACAGTCCAAAGACATGCAATTAGTGGGGTTAGGTGTGAATGGTTGTCTATCTCTCTGTGTTAGCCCTGCGACAGACTGGCGGCCTGTCCAGGGTGTACCCTGCCTCTCACCCTAAGACAGCTGGGATAGGCTCCAGCCCCCCCCCCCCAAAATGGGTGATCAACCCATTAGCTTAGTAACAGCTTTTTATCTTCTCTACAATAAGTTGTAGTCCTGAATTGAAACAACATCTGAGTTGCTAGAGTGAAGAGTCTGGTGTAAGACAACACCTGTTTCTCTTAGATCTGGTGGACCTCCCCGCAAGCATTTCATACTAAGCCAAAATAAATCAGTAATAGATAAACAATTAAATATCAGAAAATTTGTGTTTTTTCACTATGTACCATAAAAAATGTATATTTTCACAGTAACAAAAAGCAAAACAAAATACAGATTCTGCCAGTTAAAAAATGTCTGATTTTGAATTACGGGACAGTCTGCGCAATGTGCTGGAGGCGGGCCAGTTAGCGTCTTTACCAGGCATGGCTCTGTGAGGGGGCTATGTCTCCTTTTTCAGATTGCCATCTCTTTGCTTTCAGAGACCCTGCCAGGGGCATTTGTCACCAGCAATATTGATCTTGGGATTACTTGAGCAAGTACACCCCCATCACACCATGATAAGGGTGGAGAGGTATTTGAAACTAATATGAAGTTGATTTTTGTTATTCTACATAAAATTTATGTTTTGGTCTGCTTAATATGGAACCTCAGGTTTAAAGCCACTGAGGGAAAAAGAAAAAATCAATATAATATGATTAAACATCACTATGATGGCCAAACCTGTTCAACCAGCAGCTCAGTTGTGTTAGCTCACCTGCCCCATCATGTAGGTCATAGTTTGCCCAGAGTGTGACAGTTGTGGAGCAGTAGGAGAAGTTTAACATGACAGGTGTGGGCGACAAGCCTCAAGATTGAGTTACTTAGTCTTAGCTGGCAGGCGACAGTGTGCAGATCTCCCGTACCAACAGATCAGAGAGACGTTAGCTGCAGACAATTTACAACAAAGTATCTGCTGCTTCTCGGGTCAGTGGAGCAGGAATAAACGCTACTGGGTAAATATTTAGACAACAGGACTAAGAATAGAGGAGATTCCCACAAAGTCTGAAGAGGAGAGAAATGTTGGGCCTTCATTCACACCAGTTTCATCCTCTGTGGAAACAAGAGACACCATAACACTGATAACAATTATGTAAGCGCTCACGTCAGATTGATGTTTCAATGCCACGGAAACACCAGTCAGCTGAGTTCTTTGTGAGGACATACTGCTATATATATAAATATATCCCAGCTCGCCCTGTGGACGGTCTTTACCCTTCAAGCTCGGATCCACCAGACCCAAGTCAACCAGAGGACTTGGACCTTGAGGGTCCTGCACTGTTCTGGACAGATTCTTTGGATGACGTTCCTGGGATCCGCTGGAGCCAATAGCCCAGTTTGAGGGTCACTGTCCCGAGTGCTCAGATCACCATGGGGACCACTTTTGCCATCACCCTCCACATCTCTCAAGCCCCTTTCTCAGTCCTTGGTACTTCTTGAACTTTTCATGTTCCTTCTTCCTGATGTTGTTATCATGTCTTCCTCTGCTTGTCCACCACTACTATGTCCAACTGGTTAGCCCTCACCAGTTTGTACCTCTGTATCTGGTACAAACTGGTCCCACAGGATCTTGCCTCGGTCATTCTCAACAACCCAAGGGGTAGAACTAATTTAAACTTCGGGACTTCCAGGCCATATTTGACACAGATGTTCCTGCACACTATACCAGCCACTTGGTTTTGGTGCTCCATGTATGCCCTGCCTGCTAGCATCTTACACCCTATAGTTCTGTGTGGATGAATTGTCTCTGGGGTATCTTTGCACAGCCTGCTTCTGGGGTCCTGCCTGGTGTTGTACACCCCAGTCTCTATGAATCTTGTGGTAAGATCTTGATCCTGTGCTGCCATAATTAGTGCCTCTGTGTTATCTTTCAGTCCATCTTTATCCAGCCATTGTTAGGATTTCTCGATATTAGCCCCTTCTTCTCTCTGCCATGCAGGGGCCTGTCCTTCCATGATGGTTCGTCTTCTTGCTCCTCTTCTTTCTTGGGGTTCTGCTGTCTGAGATATTCACTAAGCATACTATCAGTTGTGGCCATCTTTCTGTTGTACTTATAGATCTTTGTTGTTTCATCCTGCATAGTGGTTTTGACACTCACTAGTCCTTGGCCAATCATTTTTACGCTTACCCTACAGTCTCAGGGTGCTGGACTTTTGATGAAACCCTCCATGTATGGTGAAAAACATTCTTGTCTTGATGTCAGTGGCTGGCCAGCTTGGATAGCTGACTATCCCAGCAGGGTACCTGATCACCAGCAGGGCATAGGTGTTGATTGCCTGGATCGTGTTCTTCCCCTACGGCTCACTCCTAAGAAGTTGCATTATTCTCTGCAGAATTTTGGTGGGTGCGACTTTCCTTGCGGCCTCTTCATGGTCTTCATTTGCCTATTCCCAGGCACTTGCAGCTGTCCTCGATGTCTGTAGTGTAGGTTTCTGGGTAGTGCAGTCCCCTCAGTTCTGGCTACCTTCCTTCTCTCTGTTACCATCCGACTACACGTCTCTAGTCCAAATGACATTCCGATGTGGTTGCTCCTCCTCCCAGATGCTCTTACAGTATTGCTCTGTAAGAGCATCTGGTGGGGTTGTTCTCATACTATTCCCCTTGGATTCACCATGGATGGTTCAGTGGAGAACATCTGGTTTATTTTCCTAGCTTCTATCTCTATGGTATACCAGAGGGATAGAAGTTTCTGAGGCCTCAGATATAGATAGCTTTCAGTACTATTTCTTAGGCACCCCTTAGAGAGGGGGAGGGGGGGGCACAGTCCATCCATCCTCTTCAATGCCTGGGTCTGGTGCTTGGCTGGGTACTGCAGTTTGCAAATCTCTGCTCTCTGCATCGCCGCCTGCTCTTTATGTATTGCCATGATCTCCGCAAGCATCTGGCCCAGCAACTGGACCGGCTGTGCGGGCAGCGGGTCTGCCCGTCACTGCTGGCTCTGGGTCCATTGTGTAACTGACGCCACCAACATTAACAGGATGCTTACATTAGAGCCTCTTATTGCGTGTTTTGTTTGAGTTTCCAGCAATCAGAATAAGAGAAACTTTATTAACCCCAGATGGAAATTGAGTACAAAAAAAATTAAAATAAAACATTAAAAAAAGGGCCGCGGGTCCTACTCGAAACCTCAGGCATGCGACATATGACCGCATGCTCATCCAGCTGAGCTAAACCTGCACTCAAATGCATTTAATCATCAAAACTGGAGAAGGCATAGAGAGGGGATAGGCTAACATATGAAACTGGAGATGACCGCGGTGTATTCTATTTATTTCAACAAAGTAACTGTATTCTGATTACCAGCTATTTAAATGGTAAGTGTAACGGAATACAGTTACTCATATTTTGTATTTTAAATATGTAACGCCTGTACATGTAGACACACACACACACACTTATATATGTATATATACATATCTATATATATATATTTATATACATACAACATGTGGTCAGAAATATGTGAAACACCCAAAATAAGCATAAATAAACAAAGAAGTGTTTCATCAGTTCTTTCCTGTTACAATATTTGTGCAAGGTTTTACGCTGGTGTGAGATGGTTAGATAACGCACTTGATTAAAGTGTGAGAGCAGAAACATCATATGAATTCACACAAACAAGAAAGACAATAAAACCAAGTAATAAAATATAACAACGCCTTGAATGACTAAAGAACACCTGTGAATTTATTATGTTTGAAATTAAATAAGGGGCTGGAAACTTGGCACCTTTCAGTGCTTTCCATCCGGACTACATTAGTTTGTTTGAATTCACAAATATTTGCATCAACTTATGAAATAAGAATCCATCCATCCTGTGAAATAGAATCCATCCATCCGTCCATCCTCTTGTCCGATTCAGGGTCGCGTGTTGGCTGGAGCCTTTCCCAGCTGTCTTCGAGCGAGAGGTGGGGTACACCCAGGACAGGTCGCCAGTCTGTCGCAGATGGACAGCCATTTGCACTCACATTCACACCTATGGGCAATTTAGGTGTGAACCCCACTAACTGCATTTCTTTGGGCGGTGGGAGGAAGCCAGAGTACCCGGAGAGACCTCTCGCAAACACAGGGAAAACATGCAACCTCCACACAGAAAGATCCTGGCCTGATGGTGGAACTGAACTCAGGACCTTCTTGCTGTGAGGCAAGCATGCTGCAGTGGTTAGCATACCAAACAACGTTTTCTAAATACTACTTGGAAAAGTCCTCAAATCCATATTAAGCAATCAGCTGAGATTTTCCATCTAGGCACCATTTAGTGCAGCTTTGTCAAAATGCTGTTGTTATGTGGGCGGCATTAGTGAGTCTGATCTGTTGCTCTCAACTTGCCAGCGTTACTGTTATAAAGAAAAATACATCAGTCCAACAGCTCTTTAAAATAGTATCCAGTGTGTCCATATTCAGACTCTGAGCATGCAGTGGACATGCGGCTTCTTAATTGTACAACCTTTTAGAAAGGTTGTGGAAACTTTAATGCAGCTGAAAACAGAGAGATTGTTTCCATATAAACAGTATAGTGTTTCAGCTGATGTTCGGGTTGAGTGCTTAGTCTCATCTCTTCATGTAAGACTGCAGTAAAAATTTACGATGCAGATTTAGCTGCAAAAAACAACGATTTCAAAACAATAGTTTAAAAATAAAGAAGACCCGGCATGATTACTTTGGAACTGAGATCATCTTGGAGGACGTGCTTTTTTCCCTTTCCAGCCTCGCTGTCAGACACGCAGTCAGCTGTTATCTTCAGTCTCATACAATGAAACACAGACATCTCAGTCGCTGGTCAGTTTCATCTGCCCACAGTCCTGAGGATGAATAGTTTTTTATTGATCTTCATGCAGTAAAGAGAGAAAAAACTAAATCGAATCAGTGTTCGCTGTGTGAACTTTTAAATCAGCAACAGATCCCCACAGTACACCTTCATGAGCTGTCTCCTTCTTCTTGTAAGGGTCTTGCCACCTCTATGGAGTTGTTCTGTCTCTGTGTCTTCAAGAGATTTCCGGGTTGACTGCTTTAGCGCTGGCTTTGAGTCAGTGATATTCAAATCAGGACTCTGCGTGGTTTGTTGGGCTCAGATGCCTCCTGATGGTGATGGAGGAGAAGTTAAATATATGAGTGAATACATCTTGTAATGCTCAAATATAAAATTAGTTGATATTTGAAGGCATCATATGAATCTGTCATGAATCTCACTGTCAGCAGCCTCAGGTTGATCTTCATCCTCGCGCTATAAAAGCATGCATTAGTTGCATGCTTTTATAGTGAGGGCGGCTGCACCGAAGCCCAGGATTCAGCCGAGAGATAACAAAATTCGGTGACAGATGTTGTTTCGTCGGTGAGTGGTAGAACTAACAAAAACACAGCACACATCATTTATTCTACGTTTGCAAAGTAAAGGAGTTAGCTTTCTAGGCATTGCACCAAAGCACTGAGAGGTTTATGAGATGGAGTCCATTCACCAAAAATTCATTTGCATCGGTAATTAGCAAAGCTTACAGTGCATCATTGGTGGTTATTTGACATTGTATGGAGTTATATTTACCATGACGCATTGAGAGGACTGTCCATGTGCTCACAGCCCCTACGTCTGTAAAATTTAAATGCTTCTGATTCTGAAGTGTGAAATCGCAGCTGCCTTCTGATCGTGGTTCAGGAAGCTCATTTTGTAACCAGAAGGTTGCCGGTTCGATCCCCAGCTCTGTCTGTCCTGGTCGTTGTGTCCTTGGGCAAGACACTTCACCTACCGCCTACTGGTGATGGCCAGAGGGGCCGATGGCGCGATATGGCAGCCTCGCTTCTATCAGTCTGCCCCAGGGCATCTGTGGCTACAACTGTAGCTGCCTCCACCAGTGTGTGAATGAATAGTGGAATTGTAAAGCACTTTGAGGGTCTTGAAAAGCGCTATATAAATGCAATCCATTATTATGAATTCTGATGAAAAGCACAATCCCGGACGAAGCAATGGGCACTTTTGGTGAGACAAACTGACTGAGGTGGAGATTCACGATCTGTGAATGAGCTGACAGGCAGTGACAGATCACAGCATATTTAAAGGACAGGAACTATGAGCCGACTGGCTCAGAGAACTTAGGCAGATGGATCCTTGGACATGAGCAGAGGCAATTTTTGAACTGCCCATATGGATAAAACAAAACAGACTGATATCATCCAGAGAAATTATGACATATTGAACCTGCCTAATACATTTGTAATCTACAACTGAAACCTGTTGACACGAAGCTCATGATGATGCCCAGCCTCATCCTTCGGTCCTTCACCTGAGAGAAATTTTATTTTTGTGAGACTCAGTTGTGGAAATTGTAAAAGTGAGCGTAGCTGGTGCTTTTGCTTTCAGCTCTCAGAGTCTGTTTGTACGTCTGAAGTGGACAGACTGTCATCTATCACCTGTCGGCCACTCTGTTTGGATTATAAAGCTCTGCGTTTTTTATCAGTGTCCATCAGCTAACGCACTCACCTGCTTTTGCATCAGCCTTGTCTTAAACCCACAAAAGTCGTAAAGGCTCCACATTTTTAGTCTTGGCTGGATCAGCTTTGCTTGATTTACAGGTCAAAGTAATCCTTGTAATGTTACACTGGGCCTTAATTCAGGCTTTCAGGTCATCTTCTGTCTGAAGAAAGATGCTTTAGCTCCCTTTAACTGGTGCTTCTTTCAAACAAAAAAAGGAACAGCTGTGTGCCTGAGATGATCATATTAGAGATATCCGCCCTCATTGACAGCAGCTAGGAGTGGAAACAAAGCAGTCTGAAGCCTGAGCTTCTGGCTCTCAGGGAGTACTTTGGCCATGTTTGTTATGATCATCTTCAAATGTAATAGTATATATACACTATGACAGACGTTAAAAACAAGCATAACAAATATTTTTGGGTCTCTCAGACAGAGATTACAACATGAGAATATTTTAGGACATGTGGGAGTTTTTCTGGAAAGAAAATGACACTTTAGGGAATTTAAGAATGTTTGGTTTTTTTGCAGCTTGAAATTCGCAACACTTTCTGAAAGTGTAGCCATGTAAACATTAGTGGTGTGCTTTAGTTTGGAGGATAAATGAAGTGCTGTCTGTAACAGGATTAGACTTCATGGGAACAAACAAGAACAAAACAACCCTTTTATGGAAAAGAGCATGGAAACTGTGAACAGTCAGGACACTTGTAGAAATCAAGTCAAGTGAACATTTTAATGAGCGCATAATAGAAGAATCTTTGTAGACAGGATACTAAGTGAGTGTGAACACATTTAAAAAAAATCAGACATAACTGGGACAAAGCAGTGAGGACTTTTGGGAGAGCGAAAGCTTAATAAATGAGAGCTGAGAAGCTTTTGTTGCCGAGCTGAAGTGTGAAATCACAGCTGCCTGTGTGGGAGAAGAGGCTTTTTAATTAGATTAAATATTGACATAAACTGAGTATGGATAAATGTGCGGTTCCAGGGTTGTGGGCGGAAATGTGATGTGCTGACTTTGGAGATGAGTCACGGTAAAAATATGACAACAAAAAAATTGGTTTGAAGCTGTTAAGACAAACACTGAACTCATATATACTTCAGGATGAAGTGTCTGGGGATGAATTATCACTTTTTCTGTTATTACTTTCATTTTTTTTAAAGTCAGTTCTTCATTGCCAAAGATTTACAAAAAATGCAGATATTCTTTGAGAACAGCTTGTTAAACCTCCATTTATAATCAGGCCTATGTTCAGTTTCTGCTGTGAAGTATTTCAGCAATAAAACAGTGACACTCTGTTAACTGATGTGTTTACCGAGTGCAGGTGAAGTGGAGCAGGATCGGTGTCTATCGGCTGAGTCTTTGAAGTCCAGACCTGCCTTCTGACGGTTAATAATTAATAGTTATCATCTCCTAGCCCCAAGTTTGGAGATTTTTATTTTAAAAAAACAAAGAAACAAACTTTTTTTTACGTTTTTGTGGTCGTTAGAAGATGCATTTATTGTCCTGTGATTGCCAATACTTGCGATAGCTTACGGTTTTGGTAATGTGGACCTTACACGGTTAATTCACACCTAACCCTGTGACCCTTGGAAACATCACGCGGTTTGAATCTTGGTTCTCAAAAAAGGACAAAACTCTGATCTCCATTAGTTTCCAAGTGACTACAGTAACAAGAGATAAAGAAACATGAAAGGTAAAATAAATACCCATAACCATCTTACGGGTAAAGTACAGATTAAGAAATAGTTCATGAAACAATATTTAGGTCTTTGGTACATTTCAAAAAGATATTTTAAATAAACTATCACAGCTGAGGAAACTCAAAGTCCCAAAACAGACTGGGATGATAAGAAAAGGGCTGATGCTGAGTTGGCGGTCTAAAAAAAAGTCCAGAAAAAAAACTCTAGGCAGATAACTGTGTCAAACACACAAAAACAGTCTGACAAAGAGTGATCGCAGACCACTGGAATATAAGCTGGGGAGCCAGCAGGATGAGTGGTGACAGGTGAGTTTGAGTGTAATGCGCTCATGATGATGCAGAGAGATATTTGATCTGTCTTGGGTTACTTTTTCGCTGGTTATGGTCATATGGAGACTAATTTTCTGTTTTATATTGTAACATAGAGATCCTATGATAATACAGAGAAACCCCCAATAATCAGACAAGTACTTGGTGACAGTGGGAAGGAAAAACTCTCTCCCACAGCATGTCTTTATCCTGTCTTCCTTCTCTCACCCCAACCAGTCGCAGCAGATGGCCCCGCCCCTCCCTGAGCCTGGTTCTGTCGGAGGTTTCTTCCTGTTAAAAGGGAGTTTTTCCTTCCCACTGTCGCCAAAGTGCTTGCTCATAGGGGGTCATATGATTGTTGGGTTTTTTCTCTGAATGTATTATTGTAGGGTCGACCTTACAATATAAAGCACCTTGAGGCGGCTGTTGTTGTGATTTGGCGCTGTATAAATAAAATTGAATTTATCTGAATCGAATTTTAACAGGAAAAAAAAACAGGCTCAGGGAGTTTTTATTGTTTGCTTTGCAATAATCACACCAAATAAAAGATTTCTGAGAACTGAAAGGAATAAACTAAGAGACTTCACTCAAAAGCTCTGAATTAAAATAAAGACAAAAATATGGAAAATAATGTAATTCTATTGATTCACAGATATAATGGTAACATACTGTAGTTAATGAGCATTTAAAAGGGGACCCATTATTCCCATTTCTAGAACATTCATTCATTTATTCATGGACTCTGATAGATTTGCTTTTGTTATTTTATTCTGCAATTATGCTGCCCTGCTGTTCCAGTTTATCACTCACTTTAAGTCAAAATGCTTCTGATTGGCTGCACCTCACAAAGGGTTTTGAACCACAGGTGAGTCAGCCTGCTGTGGTCACAGTCAGAGGCATGTGCCCGAGATGGCATTTTAACAATATTCTCCCTCTAGGACATCATGCAGATCCAATAGAAGACCTGTGTGAAAGTGAGTGTGCAGAGCAGTCTGAAGCCTGAGCTGGAAGTGGGGGGCTGACGATGCCTGACTCCTCCAATCCTCAAGTTGAAGCATCAACGGGAAAAATGCCAAATTCCAAATTACCGCTGATGCATCCATTGGAGTGCGTGATAATAAGAAAGTGCTGTCTGAATATTTGTGTAAATGGGTGAAGTGGCTTGTTATTGGCTCAGAGTAGAACAATGCTATATAAGTCCATTTACCTCTTGGCTTGCAGAGATTAGTTGTACATATTTTGGCCTCATCATTCAAATATTTTTCCATGTTTAATATGAACATCCACCACTGAAAAAGTATATACAGAAAATAAGGAAAGGATAACAGGATTACTTTGAGTGGTGGCGGTGGTGGACTTTGGAGAATAATACTGGGGAATATTAATGGAGATTTGAGGAATCTTTGAGGAGTGTTTGGTCAATATTTGTCGGGCATATTTCTAAGTGTTTGGAAAGTGAATTCACATTGTTTATGGAGTTTTGGTTTAGTATGTGTGTGGAGCTCGGAGAGTATTTGTAAAGTGATTAGGGAGTGTTTGTGGACTATGTGGAGTGTTGGAGAAGTCACTGGGTGAGTGATGGTGATGGTGGAGCACTGGTGAAGTATTTATAAGTTTAGGAGATTACTGCTGGAGTATAAAGGGGCGTGCTGATATACTGTACGATTACATCCTGTAGATTCACACATGTTATCTCTCCCTTCAGACGGCTCAGACGGTCCTCCTGGTCGTCACCGTCTTCACTATCTGCTGGATGCCCCACCACATCATCGTCATGTGGGCGGAGTTCGGCACTTTCCCCCTGACCCAGGCCACCTATGTCTTCCGCCTCGTGTCCCACTGCCTGTCCTATGGAAACTCCTGTGTTAACCCCATCCTATACGCCTTCCTGTCTGAGAACTTCCGCAAAGCCTGTCGCAAAGTCTTTACCTGCTACTTCCTGTACCCACCGCCGCCCACGGAAAATGTGGTTCGTTTTCGCATGGAAAACTTCTCGACCACACACTCCACCACCAACATATGAAGGGCCAAGATAAATGACGCTCAGGGTGCTCATCCAGCAGTAAATGAGGGAAAGCTTTGTCTGAGTGGATCCGCTGGAGGCAGCTCACATGAAAATAAGACGGCGTGTGATTGGAGGATTTATTCATAAGAAAACAAGAGACTCATCAGAAACTTGCAGAGCCTGCTGGACTGCTTTAAGTTTTGTGTAAAGATATTTCAGATGATATTGTTTTTAAGCTTTAAACTTAATATTAAAAAAACATTTTGTGATGTGTTGTTTTTTTATCTAAAATTTTGAAACTTTCATACTTTTAGGTTTTTTTTGTTCTTTTTTTTTAAAAGCAGAAGAATTTTTTCAGACCATTAACGCAACCTGAAATCTTTCAGTTTGAAAATGTAAACTGTCATCATATCATAATACATACAGCATACAAACGAAATATACATAAACGTTTACATTTTTCATATTTTCATTCATTTTGTTTGGACTGACCGAGAGTCTAGAAGAAAGACATGCGACTTTAACCTCCTAGGACCTGCCGTCCACATATGTGGACATCACATTTTTGGTTATTTTGACCAAAATACTAAATTTTGCTCTACATGGGCCTGATATCCACTAACGAGGACATTATACTGCTATTGTTCTATCAAAATTGTAAATGAATATCCTCATTTGTGGCTCTCATTTTTCTTAAAAACAAAAATAAGGTAAAAAAAAAATCTGGAAATTCTTTGTTTTTACATTCATTGGGCCCCAATCAGCCCAAATATCAAAGAGAAATTAAAAATGCATGCCGTGGAAGAGTTCGGGTCTTAGGAGGTTAAATATATTCAACAAAAACAGGGACCAGATCTGACTGAGTAAAGTAACCAGATCAGTTAAAAAATGTAATTATATTTAAAATATAATAAATATATAAATAATTCTGCAATTGTTTTTACAAAAATAAATTAATTAATTAAAAAAAACTTTAAATCTGTATTTCAGTTTTAATGGTGTAAAATTATTTATCTATTTATAACAATTGTGCTGGTTCAGATTATAATTTCAGTTTTTTATAATTCTGTGTTTTTTATTCATTAGCAAACTTTTTGAACCTTTGAAAACATGGAATCTGAATATTTATCCCGATTCAAATTACATTTATAACATTTAGTCTTTGTTTCTGTGTCTCATGTTATGAAATTAGGTCTGATTCATTAAAAATGTATTAATAAATAATGAAGCTCGTTCAGGTTTGGTCCACAGTCAAGACTATGTGTTTCCTTTCTTTTAGGGGACAGAGAACAGGTTCAGAAATGACCATTTGGATGTGATGAATGTGTTTGCATGAAAGACAATAAGACATATTTATGGACAATTACTCCACATTAGCAACATACTACCAATGGTTTGACTTAATTAGACAGTGAGCAAGGTCTGTATTTGATGATCTGTGTAATATTTATAGTGTGTGTAATCACAGGTGTTTGACCACAGTTTCTTTCTGTGTAAATAAAGTATGAACTGACTTCAACAAGGGTCGGACTCTCCTGTCTATGTGAAGGGCATTGTCCAACATTTAGTGCCAGTACATGTGCAGAGCGAAGAAGAAAAGAAGAAAAATATACACGGCATCAAATGAAAACCTGGCAAATAAAAGTGAATAAAACTACCATCTTTATTAAAACGTAAAGGCATAACAAAGGGAAGCAATTGTAATGTTCTGTACTCTCGTACTGTTTGGTTAAACATGGTGATGTCCTGTATATTGTTGTATTCTATTTTACTATACTGTGTATACTATATAATATAAAGTGTACAAAAAAACCTTAATGAATGTTTCTGTTTAATGCTTTTATCTAGAATTCATTCACTAATTCATCCATCTATTTATTACTTCTTTATTCCAAAACCTGTGTTTGTGTAAACTGAAGTCAAGGAGCTGGACAGGACAAAGATGAAGATGCGGTAAGACAGAATGAAACAGCATCCAGGACACTAAATACACCTGAAACAATAATCAAACATGGAAAAACAATCAGAACCTAGTTGTTCACCCTGGACTGGACCAAAGACGGAGCCAATCAGGACTTCCAGTTCACATTTCTATTCATTTTCAAAGAGCAAAATTTGATAACAGAGAAAAGCTTTAGCTTGCTTAAAGTTGTTCATCCCCTCTTTACTGAAGCCAAAGAAACAGGAATGTGCAGCTTTGCAGGCTTCCATGTTGCGTCCATCTTTGATGGTCTAGGTGGGTGTGGACTTCCTCTGGACTTTCAGTCTACATCAGTGGATGTTCTGCTGACAAACCTCTCCTTCCCTCTGCTCATCTCTGGATAGCAACACAACTTGCAGCAGCCATCATCCCAACAACAACTGACAACAAGAAAGGGAGGAGAACTGACTGCAATACATCCATTTCCTGATGGTTCAGGCTTAAGTAAAGGTGGCAAGAGTGACCTATTTTGGTCATTTTAATAAACGTGAGCACAAGAGAGAGGAAGACACCCTACAAGGAGTTGAAAAATTAACTTAGTTATTCGTGCATATACAATTTTTGTCACTCGTATTGTGTCCATCACGATTTACAATTTCTGAAAACAGCATAAAAAAACCTCTAAATTCTGCTTTTGGTGTGCCACCCCAATATTTTTAGTGGCCCCCATACAGCCACCCCTATGGAAAGATTCTGGAGGTGCCCCTGGTGACTAACCTTTGATTAACAATGCAATATTAAAATAAGATATTTATTCTGGTACATGTGCAAATACTATATGATTATGAGGAAGAGTAGTTTTAAAAGAAAACCCTAAGACACATTTCAAAGAAATACATACAACTTCCTGAACATCATAGCGTAATGCAATAGTTCCAAGGACCCACTAGCTACTTATAGCTACCCACTGCTGCAAGATTAGCTGTGGTCCTGCAGGACCAGTGAGATACCAAACCCAATGCAGGACACTGTGAAGCTCTGTCCGGAGTTCTCAGTTCCCAGTCCTGAAGTTTGAGAACTCTTGACTTGAGTACCAACAACCTGCAGGATTCAAGCGTGAATCTGCTTTCTGATGGACTGAGACATCAGAGAAATGCTTAGGTTGG
This sequence comes from Oreochromis niloticus, assembly GCF_001858045.2. Classification (NCBI taxonomy): domain Eukaryota; kingdom Metazoa; phylum Chordata; class Actinopteri; order Cichliformes; family Cichlidae; genus Oreochromis; species Oreochromis niloticus. Next base: position 37,224,249 of record NC_031965.2, read on the forward strand.
GATTCAAGTTTCATCTTGTAAATATAATATTTATTCTTATAATGTCTTGCAACTGACATTAATACGACAAAACTATAATAGCTGCTGTTCCCCTGTTCTGAGGGAAAAATATATAAAATCAGTTTAGAACAAAGGCTGTTCCAAACAGAAGCAAATTATATGTCACTGCAACAATTTTGAAATCTTAATAAATGTTGTGATATTTACAGATATCATAGTGATATAGCTATGGATGTGCTGTGTGTGTGTGTGTGTGTGTGTGTGTGTGTGTGTGTGTGTGTGTGTGTGTGTGTGTGTGTGTGTGCGGTTTTCAGATTTCCAGATTTCAAGTTAATATGCTGTTAGTCAAACTCATATATTTCACATGTGTTAGTGGATATTGCTGGATACCTTCTCCTGTTGCTCACTATATTCACATTTTGATTCCTGAAACATTTTCTTAGACAACAATGATAATGAAAGTAATTCCTGGTTTAGAAAACTACATAGCTAAATTTAGAGTGCACTGTTGACTGTAAATATCAATAATGTACTGTAAATATACAGCACTTATAACAGACTGTGTACTTAAGCTGTATTGTGGGATGCCCGTGAACTGGAACTGATGTAAACACAGCACAAAGAAACCTAAAACCATCTGGTAAAAACAAGTTTGTGGCATATATGAACAAAACTCAGTCCTATCCAGTTAATCTAGGCAGATTTTGTGTCTATCCTCAGCTGCTGTGCAAAAATGTTCTGACTGTTTCTGGGAGTTTGAGTGGAGAGAAAATGTTGATATATCAGTAGCTTACAGAGGGAGCAAAAACAATGAGGATCCTGTGTTTGGATCAAATGTTCGGTCCTGGAGTTTGGAATGCTCTAATGACCATTTTTTCATCTGCACAACAACAAAAATCTCCTCATCTGTCTCCAAAGACTTGCAGTGCATTTGGACCGCCCTGCTGGCAATGTGTCATCTGCAAAATCTCCTCCAACACTCTGATCCACTCTTGTGGTCCTCAAGTTTGAAAGTCTTTCCTGTGATTAGAAACAAGTTTGACTGAATCAGAGTTCAAAGGTGGATTTCTGGACCCAGGAAGTAACACAGTTTTAAATTGTGCTGAAATTTTAGGTTTTGTAATGTTATGTAATCTCATTCACACATAATTAAAAACTTTCATTTATGATGGAAATTCATTCTTTCAAAATCCCAAGTTACACATTCGCAGCTTAAGAAAAAATTACCATGAGAAAAAGGAATCCTTGCAAAATGTTACTTTATTTTTGTTTAAAAACAGATCATACAGTGAATGTCATCAGACAAACGAATACGTATTTGTATTATTTTAGGAGAGTCCAAGTTAACTTGTGAACCAGCCTTTTGACGTTATAGTCTGTTTGTGAATTCTTTGTTTGGAATGTTTTAGTTTTGTTTTAGTTCAGTTATTTGTTGCTTTGGCTGTATGTTTAGTTATTTTTGTTTCCATGTTTTCATGTCACACTTTGTGACATGTAAACCCTTCCGGTTTACATGTCCCCTCCCCGTGCTCTGTTTCATGTCTCCCCTGTCTTTCATGCTTATCCATGTGTGTTCAGCCCATCATGTCTCGTTCCCTCTGTCTCGTGACCCCTGGGGTTAAGTTTCCCTCCGCCTCGCTGTCTCTCGTGTCAAGCTTGAGCGTCCCAGTTTACGTTGCTCCATGTTTCTTGTTTTATTTTGAAGTTCTTGTGTTCCACGTTAAGTGTGTTTAGTTTTGCTTTTCCCCTGTGGTGTCATGTTCATTTGTATCAGCTGTTTCCCCGTGTGTTTCCACTTCCCCTGATCACCTCCTGTCTGTTTATAGTCTGTGAGTTTTCATTCATTCTTTCTCAGGACGTCTGTTATGTTAACGCCATGTTTCCAAGGTTTCACACTTCCAGGTATTTATGTATTCTCACCAGGTTCCATGGTTTTTTTCATGTTTACCTTCTAGTTTTCCCAGTTTAGGTTTTTGTTTAGTGTCATATTGATCTTGACTAGCTGTTTGTTTTGTACCTTTTATCAGCCACAATTTCAGTTAAAATCAACTTTGTTTAACTTTGTCTTCTATTCTTCACTCCACACGGTCTGCCAGCACAGACTGTGACAGGTCTCAGTGTAACCCTGGATAAGTGTAGCCCAAATCAGTTGTTTTGTTTGGATGTGCTGTAAAGTGCATGGTGTTTACACAGAACTTTGGACAAGAAACATTATGTAGCACACAATATGGTATAAAACATGGAAGTCTGCTGCCTCTTTAAGAATAAGGTCATATGACTATTAAATGGACAAGCATTTATGTATCACTTTTGTAGGTTTACTGACCACTCAACGCATTAGACTACACATCTGACCAAGCATGACGACATATTCATATTTCTTCAATATGCTTTCTATGCCTGTCAGCCAATTTGGAATCACCAGTTAACCCAATATAAAGCATTTCTGTAAGTTCTGCAAGGAAGATCTGTGATCTGTCATCTGCATACTTTCCTGGGTGTTAGTCTATCTTTCTGTTCTCTACATCACTACCTCTTTCTCACGCTGTCAGCCTCAGTACTGTCATCATTAATCTAGTCCAATCATCATCATCTTCTTGCCCACCTTCTTTGAGCCACTCAGCCTCCACTTCACATATGCCGTTTCTCAATATGCGTACTTGTGCGTACTTGCGTTCTCGTGTACTCGTGATACGTCATCAGTCGGAGACCAAGTACTGTTCCAATTCGAAGTACGCATCAAACCGAGAACGCGAAAAAGTCCCGGATGTGTTCTCGCTCCGCCCGTTTTATCGAGCATGCATCGGTGGTGACTTGTGTGGACTTGGTACAGCTAAATATCCCAGAATGCATTTCGTCCGAAACTCAGACAAAGGCCGTTTCTCAATTCTCAAGTACGTGAGTACGTACTCGCGTTCTCGGCCAGTACGTACTCGCCGAGAACGCGAGTACGTACTTGAGAATTGAGAAACGGCAATAGTTTAAATCTGTGCTCTCCATCTGCAGGGGAGGAAGTGGAGCAGTGCATTCAGGGTGTGGTGTCAGGTGAGGCTGGCTCACACACCTGACCCCCATCATCTGACCATGAGTATGTCGCCGGGACCTGAAGAGAGAACTGCGTGTGGTGTGAAGCCGAAGGAGGGCAGCTTGAAAGCTCCTGTAGGAAGCGACTGAAATTTAAAAACAAACACCCAATGTGTAATGCTGTGTGCATAGGTCCTTTATTATCACATTCTCCTTTTTAGACTCGTGCAACCCACCTCCTTCCCATCTCCACCAGTCAGTCAGACCTCAGTCTTCATCTTCACCCACACCAGCATCTAGACTCCAGGGGGTCAGGTCCTAAATCCTATCACTGCTGAGATTCCATCATGCCATGATGGTCATAGGAGTCTACTCACCAGATACATTAATTTCTCCTTCTCAATAAATCAAATTCATACAAGTAGTCTCTCTTATTGAAATGCATATATGTATAATATGCTGGAGGAAATCCATGCAGGCACAGAGAAAACTCAGATCTGATGATCAAACCAGAACTCTTCCTCCTGTGAGGTGACAGGGCTAACCACTACGCCACTGTGCCACCCACAGGACATAATGTATATATGTCATGTGGGTGACAACAGGGGGAAAAAAGGTGGGAAAAAAGCTGTTCATTCCACTCTTTCAGCAGTGCCTGTGGTGACCATGAAACATGAAGCAGTCTCCAGATCAGAGCTGTACTGGGATAGAAGAAATGCTTTCACAAAGTTCAAACTAAAACATTTTCTTAAATTGTTCATTACTCAGTAAGAGGTGGTCAGGTCAGGGATTCATTTAAAGAATGTTACAAAACAGGTAAGATTCTTATGATAATGAAGGCAAATGATAAAAAGTGAAAATTTCAAGTCGACAGCAAGATATTATGTTAATTAATCTTATTATTCTAGACAGTCTGTTATTTATTTTACTGCATATTTAATGACACACTTTAGTGCATAGCAAGAAAGAACACACATGGCTTCTGTATGAAACAAAAAAATCAGGTTTCGTTGTGTTTTGGCCTCAGTCCTGCACAGTTGCTATAAACTAATAAAGTAGAAGATTTCGCTGTGCTGCTGAGTTTAAAGACTTGCTGCAAATATGTTTTTAATGCAGACACAAAGAAAAGCACATGGATAACACTTGATGATCGTCTGATCATTGAGCTTCTCATTGAGGTAAGACTGTAATGTGTTTCCCTTAAAATATGAGTTGCCATTATGATATATGTTGTTGTGAACTTGTACTATGTGAATAAAACTGAATCCATTTAAAGGAAATTGTTGTACTATGATCATTACAAGAGTCAAAAAAGTAGTATTATAAAAGTAGTATTATTCAGGGAATGTTCATTGGCTAACGACATGTCAGTCACAAGCCCGTAGCCAATGAGCATGCGATCTCTTCAGTTTTCCTTTCTTGTGCTGCTTTCTGTCAAGATCATGTCAAGAGAAAATGATCAGTTAGATTAAAGATAGTATGTTTGTTGTAACTGGTTACATTTACTTTTTTTTCTGGAATTTAACGAACAAAATGTGGGAGCTTTGTGTTGGGCAGGAGGGGGGTGGGTGGGGCTGCAGCTTCAGGTTTAGCAGTTATTTCAGAGTTATTATTAATTCAGGAATACTGAAGCATTATGTTTGCTTTATTCATCTCCTGTGAGTTCAGAGCAGGGTTCAGTCCTTCAGGATGAACAATCGTCTGAAGAGTTTTTGGACCTGGCCCTTCACCGTGTTCTCATGGCCCCCCACTGAACGCCGAAACCAGATCTTTGACGCTGCTGGCTGTACGTGGTGTTTCCTCGTCCTCCTCCTTCTTCTTCTTCCTCGTCTTTCTTGGGTTGGCATTGAGACTCTTGGAGCGCAGCGTTGGATACATCTGGTCCTCCCCTACCAGCAGCTCCTCCTCCTCCTCTGCATTATTATTCTGACCCTCCTGTTCATGGCCTTGCAGCTTGGTCTCATCTAGTTCCTCTTTGGATTCCTTGCTGGTCATCTCAGTGGCCCAATTCTGGTCCTGCTGGCTGGTGCTATAGATGATGTTGCTGACATACTTCTTGTTGGAAGATGGAGAGCTGCTGAGGGTTGGAGAGGATAAATACTGTGTGACCTTTGACCTCTCCAGAGGGAAGGACACAGCCGCCTCCAGTCGGCCCTTCTCTATGGGTTTATCTTTGTTAGTGTCAGCCGAGTCACGTTGAGTTGAAATGGAGCAGGTCTTGGGGGATTTGATGTCCGGGTCACAGGGAGAGATCAGGATGTCCACGTTTGAAAGAGACTGAGTGTCCTTAAGTCCTTGAGCCTCCAGAGCTGATCCGAACTCTTTCAATTCACCTAAAAAGAGAAGTTCAAACAGAGGATAACCGTTTACCTTCATTCTTCTGATATAATGCGTCCAATAAAGACTCGTCTCTGGTCCTACCTGTTTTGGCTCTTCCCTCGCTGTTCCCAGCTTGCCTCTCTGGACTCTGCTGGACCCTCTTGTCGTTTCCCTCCATGTCTCCGAACACCGACGTCCTGTCGTCGTGCTCCAGCTGGTATCTGTACAGACTGTACCCGTCAGCGCTGTTGATGCTGCCTTGACGCAGCAGAGTGCCCGGCTCACACACGGACGATCCTCTGGAGTGCGTGCGGACGAGCTCGGCTCGGTCGACGCCCGCCAGCTTCTCCAGAGCGTTCATCATTCGGTTGGAGAACTCCTCCAGCTGAGCCAGGCGGAGGTCAACCGTCTGCAGGGATGCCTTCATCGAGTGTTCCCTTTCATTCACCTCCTCCAGACGCATGAACATGTTCTCCACCCTGAACACACAACATGAGTACTCAGGGCTGCGATGGCAACATTTCAGATTGCAGAGCAAGTTGTAAGTTTTGCTGTCTCACTTAAGTTTCAATTGCCGGCTAAACCATTACATTTTATAAATGAATAAATTGCTATAACTGTTTGTTTTTTTTCTACATTTAACAGCATTTTAAGTACATTTTATTCAGTTTTAACATATCTATTTTTGATTCTGGGAGTTTTGGTCCTCCAAAGATTGCACGCTGAGATAAACACAAACCTTTCAGACGTGACTCTGATTCGCTCGTTGTTAGATGACTGCTTCTCATCGTCCTTCTCTCTGAAGTATTCCTCCACACACTGTTCCTCAAACTCATGCAGACTCTTCAGCTCATCTGCATTCAGCACCAGCTCTGAGGGAACACAGCATTTTAAACTCCGCACACAAACACACGTGACTGCAATGTGTGCCTCAGACTGGTAGGGGTGGGTCTGATAGCTTGAGAAATACCAGGATTATGCTGTATTCACACAGAACCTTTAACCTACTTTAGCTTGTGTTAGTGATGTGCTTAAACATATAACATTTTTAGATATCAGATATCGAAAAAAACTGAACAGGATCCAGACTTTAAGTTCAGGTTCTGATTATGGCAGTCTCTGTCTTACGCAGTCGTCTTTCACGGTCGTCATACTCTCCACCCTCTGCTCTCCGTCTGCAGTGGCAGCACAGCCTCTTCAGTACGATGTAGATGTGGGGGAAGACGATTAGCGGCGGGGGCAAGATGGGGCGGTCATGGAAGGTCATGATCAGCTGATATCGCTGGAACTTCCACACCTGGTTAGAGATGGACTTCACCTCAAAAAAGGTGTTGCTGTGGAGGAAGTGGAGAAAATCTCTTAATTATCAGTTTATCATTATATAATCAGGTTTTCAAAGTTCAAGGTGAAGTTATCAACTGGAGCCATGAGCTAACTACAGGGTGGGCCATTTATATGGATACACCATGATAACATGGGAATGGTTGGTGATATTAAAGTCCTGTTTGTGGCACATTAGTATATGTGAGGGGGCAAACTCCTCAAGATGGGTGGTGACCATGGTGGCCATTTAGAAGTCGGCCATCTTGGATACAACTTTTGTTTTTTCAATAGGAAGAGGGCCATGTGACACATCAGACTTATTGGTAATGTCACAAGAAAAACAATGGTGTGCTTGGTTTCAACCTAACTTTATTCTTTCATGAGTTAATTACAAGTTTCTCTTTGTTCACAGCCATTGACATGTCGAAGAGGTTAACACGTGAGGAGCGGATCGAAATTGTGTCGATATCTGGTGAACGCAGTAACCGGGCCATTGCAGCAGATTTCAATGCAAGACACCCTACGAGACCACCCATCTCCCATGCTACAGTTAGCAAACTGCTTGCAAACTGCAAACTGCCCCCTCACATATACTAATGTGCCACAAACAGGACTTTAATATCACCAACCATTCCCATTTTATTACGGTGTATCCATATAAATGGCCCACCCTGTAGAAAAGGGTTTCTAGTTATTTTCCCTTCCCACCAGACTTTTCCACACAGGAAGTGACATTCCCCGCCCTGGATATTGTTTTCAGTGCATCTCTACTGTACCTCTGTAAAGCAATTGAGGGGACACACTGCAGATCTAAGCATTTTGTCCTGACAAAATATGCTTATTCCTGAGTCTCCTTGGATGGAAAATTGTCCAACAAAATGATTTCCTCTCAAGGTCTTGATATAGACACAGATTTGTGATGTATACCACCAATAACAATAATGTTCCCGCTGCCAGATAGATACTTTGTTTCTATTGACCACACAACCCTTTGTACCAGAGCAGAGAGGTTAAACTTCGGAAGAGCTGAGGTCAAAGTTCATTTAAAGGCTTTGTTAAATTGGAAGTGTGTAAGAGTCTGCTTGAGTCTGAGTGATGAAAAACTTGTCATCAATGAAGTGAACATGAGGCTCCTTTTGGATGTGAGCATGCTCTACAGTCTGTCGCGACACTAATGTTGACAAAGAGTTTGAACTATAAGGGCACAAACAGCGTGTTCACCCTCCAGTGGGTTCCGAGCAAATAAGTGAGTATAAGGCCGGGATTATACATGCTTGTGGACATGAACAGCTGTGTACTTGGGCAGTAACCACTTGATAATCAACCTCACATCACTTGGCAGACTTTTGTCGACGTACAAAGTATGTAAGTACGGCAAAGTAAACAGTGCCATAATCAGCGGCCAAATGGTTTTTAGGACACAGCAGAATCGTTATTGAGTCCCGTTTGAAACATTTATAAAAGAGACTGAAGAAGTCACTTGGACGAGTGATGAAAACGCTACGTCCAGGTGAACACAATCATCATTTTGTCATTCGTAAAAGTTGTACTTCTGGTTTAGTTGTAGTAGTCTTGATATTAAACTTCCTTTGGTCATTTCCCACATTCTGGGATCATTCTCAGTATTTTGTCCTTATATTTTTCTGTTTCTCCTCTTTCCCCTTTTTTCACACTGAAACTAAACTCACTTCTTCACTGCATTTAACTTGAAAAATATGTCAAGTGTTTTTAAACTTGTTTTGTCTGAGTCAGTGTCTGCAACCCCTACTTTTCTTGTATCTCCAGTGCAAGTGTCAAGGCTTAATTGACAGTTGTCTACACCTAACAAGGTGTGGATAAAGGTATGCCTGAGGCTGGCTTGGGGGAGATGCCAGTTTTTGTCTTTGTGCTCTCTGGGCTTCATGTGTAGCTCGGTTTACAAACTGATTTAAAATTAAAATGTTGTTTCCTCTTTATGTTGTGACTTTTAAGCCAAGACGGAACATATGTTACAGCTCGTGTCTGTAATGACTACTCGGTGTACTGACTTGAAGACGGCAATGAGCAGGTTGACCAGAAGGATGTTGGCTACCAACAGGTAACAAGCCATGATGGCGGGGGTGAGCCAGGCTCCAGGGATGCAGGGAGGAAGCTTCTTCCCATCTTCATCATATAAGTTTTCTCCACATGGAGCTGAAACCCAAATACACACACGCGTGCACATGCATAGACTTGCAGCACTCATTAAATCTGACATAAAGGGTAAAGTATAACAATGCAAAAGACAACATCAAGCAACAGCATTTATGAGAAACTGAGCTTTTATGAGTGTTGCCGAAGAAAGTTTAAATAGGGTCTATAACACCCACACTCAGAACTTCCTTGTTTCATAGACAGCACTTATGAAATGACATAACGCTCATTTTTTGTGGAGGGTAGGTTAGTTATTTTAGCTGCTAAACTTGTTTCAGCCTATTCTGGTTCAATGAGACTGAACCGAAGGGAATTAAAAGAAAATCAATGAGTTTAAAAGCATAAATTCAACAAATGATGGTTAGTAGATAATACAACTGAGATTTCACAACACTATGAGATTAGCCTTGTATGATCTCAAACACACAGATGAGCACATTAACAGTGACTGTTTGGTTTGAGTGGTTTAGTGTTTTTAGATGCTTACGATTGATTTCCATCGCGTAAACTGTCCATGAGCAGCAGGAGGAAAGAAGGAAGAAAAATAATCAGCTGAAAATCCTCAAAAAGTGAAGAAGACTTCATGTTGGAACACTGAAGGAGATAATGTCTAACAAAGGAGAGGAGGACAATCACAGTCGCAATGAACACAACAAATCAACTTCAGGGGAAAAAATAAAATTAGTTTGTAGTTTCCAAATCATTAATAAAAAGCATAAGTACAGTAAAAGTAAATACAGAGATCAATAAACTCAAGTGAATATATAAATGTCAGCTTGTCTCTGGAGGGAGAGGACAGCAGGGTGTGTGGACTAACTGATAGTTTACAGTGTGGAGGTTGAGGATGGGATAAGGACAGCATGAGGACAGGGGACTAACAGCTGTCTTACTATGGATTCTAGTCTTACGGTCTATGGAGTCGGCAAACACCTCTCCGTAGATCATCCAGTAGGGCATGTAGAAGATGTTGCGGGCCAAACGCCACGTCGGCTCCTCATCTGGATGGAGGATGGCCTGCCGAGCTACACCAAAACTCATCAGCACCACCAGCATGATAACCACGAAGTACAACATGTCGATCATCTGGAGACGTGTGGGAACACGAGACATTTAACCCAATCAACGTGGACTCTGTGACAATATCAACATTACATCACATAATCACATATAAACAGTAACCTGTGTGCTTTCACTGCTGGTACCCTACATAAAGCTGATAATACAGTGTACATGTGGTTGTGTACTGTGAGCAGTGTTGGGAAGGTTACTTTTAAAATGTATTCCACTACAGATTACAGATTACAGATTACATGCCCCAAAATGTATTTTGTAACGTATTCCATCAAGTTACTCAATGAGAGTAACGTATTCTGAATACTTTGGAATACTTAATATATTATCATGCTTTTTACAACTACATGAATGTACTATTGCTGTGTGATTTATTACTATTACTGAAGGCTACTCGCCATACCAATACCAACTAGATTTTTAAATCTTTATATAAAATGAGTAACAGTAGGGTGGACATTAGGTAAGGCTGCACTTTTTGCAGTGATCTCGTATAGAAAACTATTTCTGTATCATTAATATTGTAACGGACTGGGTTACAATATGTTTTCTTTTTGTCTGTTAATAATCATGTGGAACTGCACATGATTATTTGCAGCTAGCAGGTTGTTAATGCTATCCATCAAGTCTAAAAACAGCATGTTAATACGTGGAGATCCTGAAGCTGCTCCAAAAATGATCCGATTATATTTTAAATATTTGTTCAATTCAAATTATTTCCAATTATCGTTGTTTTCTTAAAGAAATCTACTACATCATGTATAATTTTATGTCATGTGTAATTTCCATTGCAAATATTAATCACAGTTAAATTAAGAGGGGATGGCAGTAAAAACTCTGGAGCTGTGATGTCATCAAGTACGCTGCCGTTCCAATTGTAGAATGATCGCGCTGCGTTCTCGGGAAGTCTGGACTCCCGTGTGAACTTACGAAGTCCGGACAAGCGAAAACGCGAAAACTTTATTAATCCCAGATCCCAGAAAAAAAAAATGGTGGGGGTCGTACTCGAACTGAGGTAAACCTGCGCCCGACTGCATTAAATCACCAAAATTGGAGAAGGCATAGAGAGGGGATAGCCTAACATATGAAACCGGAAATGACCGCCATGTATTCTATTTATTTCAACAAAGTAACTGTATTCTGATTACCACCTATTTAAACGGTAATTGTAACAGAATACAGTTACTCATATTTTGTATTTTAAATACGTAACGCCGGTACATGTATTCCGTTACTCGCCAACACTGACTGTGAGGTACCAGTGCGTCACAGTCAATGCCAGACTGTGATTTCCTGGTGACGTTTACAAAAGGTTCTGTAACATTGCGTTGTCCTGACTGTAAGTGTGGTTTCCTGAATGAAAAAATACGATTGAAAACCCACACCAGGGGTCCTACCATTTTGCCGATCATCATGACGTAGGGCCCCAGGTATTTGTTTACTCCGAAGATGTCAAGAACTCGGATGTACCAGAAGATGATGTCGACGCAGTAGATGACACGGCCGTATCCCATGTACGGCTCAGGCTCCAGCCGCAGCAGGAACCCAAAGATGAAGACCGAGATAGCCACCAGGTCTGTGATGTTCCAGTAGTCCTCCAACCACACGTTGATCTTCTGCTTCAGCTTCCCAGGCTCAGACATCAGGATCTGACCGAGCAAGCGTTTTTATCCAGGTCAGAAGAAAAGGTCAGAAGTTCATTTTTCAGAGCATGTAAAAAAGTTACTGTACAACCCGTTTGAACTGTAATGATCTGAAAAGTTTCCTAAAATATCAATATTCCTAATGTAATTCAGTCTAATGCATTTCTAATGGAACAAAACTGTGTTACTATGGCAATCCAGCTCACAGGGTTAGCGTAACTACAGAGAGTGAATCGTTTTTGTTATCTGTAAGTAAGAATAAACAGTTCTGAGTTAAGGATCAAATATTGTGTAAAAGTGTAATTTGAAAAGAGACCCTTTAATATGAAATACTGTCACCTGTCAGGAGGCAGAAAAGCTTTATAGGAAACTCAGAGGATTAAACCTTTAGGTTCCGCCATTGAGCATAATTTCAGTTGCATTTGGTTACAAATGGTTAGTAAAGTGTAAAATTCTAATTAGGCAAAAATAAAACTTTCTTTTTCTGTTATTAGCTTTTCAATCTCACCCTGCGCTCTGATCAGATTTCGTTTTGTCCTCACACCTACTGAGCTCATACTAAGTGTTACTGGCAGTTTTTTTCAGGCACAAATTTTGCTTTGCCTTTAAATTTTAATGGGCAATTTTAATGGGCTTTAGAGCAGAATCCAGAGTTCATAACAAGCTCACATTTGGTCTGAGAATGTAAAAAATAGACTTGTCAGACAAGAGCAGTGTCTGTGTTATATAACACAGTACTGGCATACCAGTATAAATTGCAACTTGGAGCAGCAGAGATAATGTTGTTCTTGCACACCTTCACAGACTGGAAGAGAACCTGATATGGATCTATTTAACCATAACACCTGGGCCAGTTTTTGTGTAGTTAGGGACTGAAATCTGAATCTGCTGCTGAGTGAGTGTTACAGAAGCAGGCGGGGTTAACAAACAGCCAAGGTGTGTTTGACGTTTACCTGTCTGAATTTCTCCAGGCCCAGAGTGACGATGTAAGAGACGACGATCCACTCTTGCAAAGATGGCCACCGCTCCATCTTCACCAGGATTATGTAGTTATACAACATCAGATACACCAGGTATGAGATCTGACATAGATAAAAAAAACACAAGGATCATAGAATCTAAAAGTAAAAATTCAGCTTCTGGATTTACGAAGGACATCTAGAATTGGGAACGTTTCAGACTCTTAGACCTCTGAGTCTTGATGTGCCAATTTTTTAAGCACATAACATTGTCTGTTGCAGTTCTGTCAAACACGAAGTTTCAAGGAAAATATTCATAAATGTTCAGTCTTTTTATATCTACCAGATACTTATTTTTATTATCTGAAATTCCCTTTTATATATATTTTATTTTAAATATTGAAATGTGCACTTGCCGTATTGAACCAGAACTTGGTGAATGGGGCGTTGTAGAACTCATAGATTTTCCTCCCGATAGGAACCCTCTTCCCGTGCTTCTTGTCACTCTCATTTTCTTCTTCATCTCCTTTCTTTGAAATAGCGTCAACATTAGATGCTGCATCCTGAAACAAAGTCTTAGTTACTCAAACAGTCTAATTTTATGCCGATGTTAATGACACCAATGTTTCATACCTTGTTTGACTTCTTGTCATCTTTAGTTTTTCCATCATTGCTTCCTTTGGACGAATGATGAGGAGCTTCATCCCCAAGACGAAAGTCCAGGAGCAGGATGGCAGGAGGGAAAATAATCCCTAAAATGACCTGGTTACAGGGCGAGGAGGGGACAAAGGTCAGGCTTAAGAGAATTATGTTAACGTATAGATGCCTCTCCAGTATTGCTGGGATCCCTCAGGGTTCTATCCTTGGGCCCATTTAATTTAAAAATTATATTTTAACTTGTGAAGTTCTAATGAACAAACTCTTAACTGTTTCTGTCTATCCAGTTTCTTTATTCTACTTTTTTCCTGAGAAAACCTTGCTGCTGTATTCTGCTGGTACCTTGAGGCTGTTGCTTTTGCCCATCCTCAGACAGCCCATCCACATGTCGGTCAGCAGCATCTGGCTGCAGGTGTGGGCAATGAAGTCTCTGTGTTTGGCAGCTACAGCCAGTTTCAGACAGGTGGAGTTGCTCCAGTTTTTTAGCTCGTAGGTCAGGAGCTTCATGGCCACCTGCTCATCGTGTTTGTAGGATTGATCCAACAGCTCATAGGCCAGCTGACCAAAGTCCCTGCAAAGAAAAAGGCCAACGCTGCCAATAGGCTGCCTCACAGTGGACACCTTAAAGGTGGAAAACCAGCATGTGGCTTTAACAAACAGAACTGAGAAGGTTTAAAAGAGAACAAGGGCCTCACAAGTATAACCGAAGCTGAACATGATGTCCAGGATTGTGTGTGGGACTCACTTGGAGTTGTTCTCCAGGTCCTGGTAGATGTCATCCACCAGCTCGCTTTGGGAAGACTCGTGAGCCATGGCCTTGTAGAGCTTGCAGGCTACTAGAGCCTTTGCCATGGCCTCCTCCCCTCGCTGCCACAGGAACAATGCCATCTTTTGGCGCTTCATCAACACCGCCCACACCATCAGTTCATGGAAGGGGTATTGGAACCTGCTGACTTCAGGGTCATCTACATCAATGTCTACTTCCTCCTCCTTCTTCTTGTTCTTCTTTCCCTTCCCCTTTGGGCGGGGTTCATCATCCTACAGAAACCAAACAGGTCAGCAAGTCTTCCTCTCAGAGCAGACCACCTTTAGTTTTCAGATCCACATATACATACCTCCATACCAAGGAGCTTCAGCGCTTTGGGCTGTAAGAACACATGATGAAAATATGAGTAAATATAAGAAAAATAGGATATTGATGCTACAGCAGATGCAAGGTCATTTCTATCAGGAGGGTGAAGTGATGTCTAACAGACTGAGCAGTGGTTGATCAGTGTGCCATCACAGCTCCACCAACTTTACTCACTCTTTTGAGGCCATACAGGTTGTTATACAGTGTCCTGAAACTCTTCCTTGTGTAATTGCAGCGGTATGCTCCACCCATCAGGAACTCCAGTACCAGTCCAATATCAATCAGTGTGATCTGGTAATCTGGAGGAAGATTCCCCTGAAACACATGATGCATCTTTTGTTCAGTCATTCCTCATATTTTCTTTGATTTGCTAGTTTTCTTTCTGCAGATGCAGCGTAGAAGAGCAGGTTTCCTTCAGTGAACAGGACACTGCAGATTTATACCTCATTTTTAAAGGCCATGAACATATTTTTCCACTAATGATGTGCAGCTGCAGTTCTGCCCTGGTACCTTCTGGGGACAAGCAGCCTGAGCTCAAAGCATATAGTGCAGTTTAAATATTTCATGGACTCGGGGAATCCAGAGCACAGTACTCACCTTTTTGACATCTCGGACCAAAAAGTGAAGTGTGTTGGCTGGTCCCAGTTTCTGCAGAAACCAACCACAACACAAGGTGATGCAAATAAAAACAGCAGTGGCTTCTCTGCTTAATACAATTTATACAAATTAACAGATTCGCTTAGAGACCAGAGGACGTGATGAGCGGGATGCACGCAGACAGCAGCAGAGAGCTGTTTTGTAATCTGACAATAATGTGGCTAAACCATTGTTTTAAGAGCTTTTATGTCTGTGGATCAGAGCTAGATTAGAGACAGCAGCAGTGATATAACAGAAGAAGGACATTAAGCTGCAGAGCAACGTGTCAGCGAGAGTAAAGTGGTTAGAGCAGAGCTTTTGTTTTGTTAACAGTTGTCCAAATTTTATTAAGATCAAACAAGCATGAAGGTATTATATTACAAGGGAAGAGTAACAAATGGTGAAGTAACCTGAAAGTGGAGCATTTTCTGCCTGATGTGTATGAGCAGTGTCCCTGAGAGAATTAACATTTTTCAATGCATCATATAAAAGCAGAACTTTTTCTGCTGTGCAGTTTAATGTTACTCCCATATTCAATAAACCAGCCCTTCCATCATGTTCATCAGTTCAGTGCTGACATACCATTTATTTGGATAGTCTATCATTAGTGCTTGCTTGTTCACTAGTCTATTCTGCCTCGGTGCACAGACTTTGTCTTTAATGCAGAACTGTGATGGCTGGCCACATCCCCACTCTACTAAAACCCCCCAATGATTGATAATAAATGATTCCAGTAACCATTTATCATCGTTTCATTTTCAGCCAGAGCCATTCTGTGTTCTTTGGTTCAAAAACAAGGAAATTTGAAAGTGGCCCAAAACTTGTGAGTGGCACAGTACACAAAAATATATAACTTATAGTGTATAACAGGATCGGGACATGGGCAAGCTTTCTGTCTTTCTATGTAAGTTTAACTTGTTCTATTTTGTCTTTCTGTGGATTTCTGAGAATTTCCCATTTGAAGCTTTGCATTACAGCATCAATAAAAAACAGGGAAACTGGGAAAAACCATTTGAATGGTGACGTAACATGTATTACCAGCAGGGTGTGCTCAAGCTCCACTGCAGCTCAGTTCAATGCTCTTCGAGCCACCAATGAATGAACCTGAGGTTTATGTGTGTATTACCAGCCTGCTGTGAGCACCAAATAATCAGGACTCTCACCCTGCTACGTCTAACATCTTAATTCAGGATAATCACACCCAGTTTAACATCACCATAAATCGGTTACTCAGTTTCATTACCCCCATCATAAAATGAGTCTGATGCTTTGTACTGGGTTTAAAATGGGTTATTTCTTTTTGCTGCTCATGGATTTTTATGCTGATTTCATTCAAGGTCATTTTTGATTTTTATTTATTATATCATTCTTGCAAAGAGCACTTTTTTCTTTGTAAATCAGCTATGACTCTGCACTCGGGAGGTGTCATGTAGTAGGTCGTCCTCTCACCGTGTTGTACAGCTCCTCCAGACGGGGGATGGTGAGGAAGTGGTGGATGTTGACGCCGTTCTCAATCAGAAGTTTAACAAAGTCGACCCTGTCCAACACCAGGGCGTCCATCATGGCCTGTTCCAATGAGTTCACCTATCCCACACAAAAACACCATCATCACAATCATTCCCCCTGCCACCTGCTTCTGGATCACAGATTTGCCTCGATCAGTCAGTGATGGTCACTGAGTGGATGCTGGTGGTGGCTATTCAAGATGATAACATCAGTTTTAGTCCAGTCTCCTACCCAGTTGAGCAGCTCCAGTTTCCGAGGGTCCGTCTCTTCAGGAGGTTCGGGTTTGCTTTTTCCTCCTTTTCCCTTCTTCCCCCGGGGTTTCCCTTTAGCCCCTCCTGCTGATGGTCGCTGGGCTACCGGGCTCTTTGGACGGTCAGAAGGTGAATTTCGCACAGGCTGAAACAGGAAACAAACGCAACTGAGGAATCAATAATCCACACACACAGAAGTAAAAGACAACTAGGCTGAGGAAGCAGACAAATGATGACAGAAAAAGGTTTCTCTAGAAAGAAAAAGAAAGTTTACAGACTGACTAATCGATTGATAGCTGTTGTATCTGTGAACTCACAGGCCAGTGGAGTCCATACACAAAGATCTGACTGCGAGCAATGTCCACTCTGTTCCAGGCCAGAGCCAAGCTCAGCTGATCAGACGCAGAAGCATTTGTACCTGAAACCAGGAAAAAATCAACTGAGCCTCAGTTCCGCCCCTACACAGACATGTTTTTGGAATAAATATTAGAAATACGAATGTGTTGCTGTTACATTGACCAATTAAACCATGTGAAATCACCGCAACTCCATATGCTCGAAGAAATTATCTGTATTGCCAGCAACATGTGGCTTTCATGACACTCATTACACCAAATGTCCCATTTTACGTGGAGAAAAGCATCATTTTGACCTACTAGAGAAATGATCCTGAACTGAAACGCAGCCCAACAAACATTTCTCTTAGGCTGTCATCTGTCTAAACCCTAAAATAGGATGTTACCTAACACAACAGCATTAACATTATTGTGCTTCTCCTTCTTAAAACCTTTTCACACACCAACCTTTGAGCAGAGCTGTGAGGATGGACATCTCAATGTCCTGCTGTCCCTCTGAGCCCATCCTGAACACTGTAATCTACACAAACAACAAAGAAATAGCACAGTGAACAACACAAACCACACCAGACACCCAGAGCCTGAGAGGCAAAGCTCAGGGCAGAGAACACTATAGTCAAAGCCGACTGAGAACCGGTCCGTTATGGCTCATCCGTCTCAAATCAATGTGCATCTTCTGCTCGGCCGGCTCCAACTTGCATATAAATCTTATGGTGCAAAGATTGGACACATAGATTGATTACTGTGACAATTTAGCTTCATTTATCAAATATTTTTCAAGATTCTTTCTTTGAGTCAAAATAAATTAATTTAATGTCAAAAAGAATTGTGCATGCTTTATTTAGCATTTTATTTAGCATCAAATATTAGACAAGAGACCTTAAAGCTTTCATATTTTAAATATCCAGTACTCATTCATTTACACAGTGACATTTTTAGCCTTTTTGAGATGTTCATGAAAAATGGATCAGCTGATCATTGAAAGGATTCAAAAAGATCTTTAAAGGATTTAAAATATATTAAGCAAAAATTTCACAGGAATCATCATTTATGTTCAAACTATGGACAATAACATTTTTATGCAAATTGGAGACGGTCAAGTAGGTCATAAAAATGTGATGATTTGAGACGGAATAAGGCATACGTATTCTGGCAGTCAAAAATCTGTACCTGTTATCTCTGAGTCTCCAAGGATCTATTTCCTTTGATCAGATATAAAAGTTAGCAGTTATTATTCACATATGCAGAGTTGGATGCAGACATTAGATGTAAATGTGATGAAACTGTCATAATTCCAGATCTAACAGACGTTGGCCTGGATTTATGCAGCAGGTTAGGGTCTGAGCAGCTCTCCTGCAGAGGTGGTGTCCACCCCTCACACCACTCAAGGAAAAACAGCAACCTGAACACAAATTTCTTGTGACATTTGCCAATAATGTTATTTTTATTTATTTATTTTTAGATGCAGGCTGTATCACGTTCAGCTTTCTCGATGTGGACTCTTAATCAGCACTGATTGTGCATCTTTTTTTATTTTATTTAAAAAGTCCTTAAATTAAAGACAATATGTCATCTGATGACATCCTCTAATATATGCCAGCAGCATCAATCCAGCCTACTCATGAGGAACCCGTTTGGTTTTTAAACCCCCTCATCTGGCTAGCTCAGCTAGACCATGGAGCGTCACTGAAAATGACATTGAAGGATTCCCAGTGTGGTACAATATGAAGGACCCTCAGTAAGTGTCAGTAAAGGATGAATCTGGAGTCAGAATCTGTTGTTTGGACATGTGCGGGAGGTTTTCAGATGCTTTGCACTGCTGGTTTTCCCCCCCAATCCCATCTGTATTCTGTTGATTTGGTCTTTGTGCTTATTTACTAATTGATTTACATTCAAAAGTCAGGTTCTTCTCTGGAAGAGATTAATGCAGAATGATATCCTCACTGGAAGTCAAAATCTGAACATAGGCATTTTCATGTGTGTGACTTACATGAACTTTATTCATTTTCCTCATGTTTCTGACTTCAGGTCATGTCTGCAGACAAACGTGTGAACCTGCAGCCAAGCAATTTTAATCTGACAGCAGATCAGTTTAAGTGAATTGATGTTCAGATTTTTAAATTTATGGGCAGCCTGCTGCTGCAGCTGTTCTCTGGAAGAAGCAGAGGATTGTGGGATTAAATAAATGGTGGAGGGTCACAGAACAATCTCCACTAAGTGCAGCAGTGTCGGGTCAAAGGGAAACCCTTCATTGTGCTAATGTCACAGTGAACAGGTTTGTATAACATGAATTTGTAATCTGCAGAAACCGTGTCCAACCAATAGTGTAGGTTAGCTTACCACAGTTACACATGTCTGGTTTAAGTTCTTTTAAACCTTTTTTAAATTGGAGGGAAAAAAAAACAAAACAAAACAAAACAAAACAAAAAAAAAACCACACACACGCACACACACACACCAGCACGCCACACACGACCTGTAAAAACCCAACTTACGAAAATGTAAAGCTGCTCTTCTGAACTGCACAGGACTGAGCTTACGTCATTGCAATCTTCAGAAGTGTTAGCTTGTTTCAGACAGTGTTGCTTCAGAGACTTAAGCCATTGTTCTCCAATTAGCACCATCACTTGTGCACCTTGATATGTAAGGTAGCTCACCCTGGATGCTTTCGGTCATCAGGCCTCTACATGGCTTTAATTCTTTTGCAGGGTTGGACTGTTACAGGACACCCTGCCCTACACAGTACAAAAATAAATGGTGCATAGCCAAGACAAAGGAAAAATAAAGAAAATCTGGCACAGACTGTTTAATTTTGAGAAAAGCTGATGTGTTTCAGCATGAACTCCAATCACAGTGGGTTGTTGTCTTTAGTAGGTCTGCAGCATATTCATGCACTCCTGAACCACTCAGATCCAGGCAGGGATTATTTCGTCCCCAACAGTAACACAGCTGACTGTATGAAAGCAGCAGGGCTGGTTTGTGATAAATGACAGAGACGAGATGGGTTGGGACGGAGATCAGGTTTATTGATCAACT
Organism: Oreochromis niloticus; assembly: GCF_001858045.2. NCBI lineage: Eukaryota > Metazoa > Chordata > Actinopteri > Cichliformes > Cichlidae > Oreochromis > Oreochromis niloticus. The sequence continues at coordinate 37,244,334 of NC_031965.2, forward strand.
GATGAGGACATACATGACGGACAAATGCAGTTATGAAAAAAAAAAAACTGAATAATTTCCATTTGCCCCCAACCTACCAGAGCTCTCTTCTTCATGCACTCCATCACCATGAGGAAGATCTGCTGTGCCTGGCTGCGGCTGTAGTTGAAAGTCTTCTGGATGGTGACCAGCAGCTGGTCTTTGACACTCTCACTAACCAACCTGTGCAGGAGAAACATCCAGGTAGCCACATTAGCATTAAACTGAGGAAAGAAAGGGGTACAAGGATAAAGATCTTACCATATTAAACCTGGAATACTGAGAGTGTCTTACATGATCTGATAAACTGAACTCTTAGTAACTGTGTATTTTATAATCAAATATGATTTTGTACATGACATTGAAGTTAAATTGCCAGACTAATCTGTCGATGACAATCCTCAGTGACTGGATCAATACCATTACTGCCACCCGGTGTGATGATCTAGTTAAGCCTGGCTTATACATTCGTTCAGCTCACCCATCTTCCTCGCAGTATCTGTGAGCAAACGAAAGGATGTCTGAAGCTCGACCACTGCCATCACAGACCACCACTGGGACAGGGGGCTCCTCCTTCAAGCTCTCCAGTGCGATTGAGATGACATTTGGACCACCTTCTACGATTAGACAAACCACTGGGACCCCCTGACCAAGACCTGAAACCGCCACACACACACACAAAAAAAAAATTAAAAATTAAACTAGTACTAAGGCTAACTTCTATCAACATCTGCAATTTAAACTAATGACCTTTAGCATTCAACTATTAGCTTTAGTTGCACCAATTTGGTTTTCCTTTTCTGAAGTATCACTCATTCACACAGAGCAGCTTTAGCATCGCTGAGCCACCCACCAGAAAACTGCTCTCATGTATGATCTTCCACCTTTATGCAGGACCACTTACCTACACCCAGTTCCCCTTTCATTCTGGAACTACTTTCTGTCCATGCATTGTGCTCAAAGTAACTAAAAATTGTGTTTTAAAGACAACATTTCTGCCACAAGTAGCAGTGTGAAACAGCCTGCCTCACTTAGACTTACCTGACTCGATAGTTAAGGTTAGATAGAAAAAAGTCTCGAGTTTCTGGTCATTTATGGTGGCCTCATGAAGTGAGAGGTGACAGCTGAGCTCCCCTTTGCTGTCCCTGCCTTACAGAAGCTCCAGGCATAGGATGACAAAGGGAAACCCACAGGTCACACAGATTGATGGACTGATGAGCTTCAGACTGACACTAAAAGCAGTTGTGTATTTTGGGTAGGTCACATGTTTGACTCACGTGTGTTGATTTTCTGCAGAGAGATATGCTTCTCCAGCTGCCGGCGGAGGCGAACCTCAGCGCCGTACTTTCCACACGTCCCGTTATCGGCAAGGATGAAGTGGGAGTGGCTGCTGTTCAGGACTGACAGCTTGCTGAGTGGGTTGGACATTGTCTGATAAGGCCGGGTCACCTAAAACATGAAACCATGTTTCACCTAAGTGAGGAACGACACAGTCTGCTGCCAGGTGTTTTACTCCATAAATATCTGCAAACACTGTTGGCTTAGACTTAGTCTGGTTTGTCTTACATCTCTCCCAATCAGGTCTTCTTTGTTCTCCACAATCCCCCATGGTGCAATCCCAATAGCACAAACTTTCCCTCTGGACTTCGAAGAATGGTCTTTCAGAGCATCGCCAACATGGCGGATAACTCCTGGGGGGCGGGGGCATGATATACAAAATGACTCTTTTTGATGTCAAAGAACAGGAATGGCATCAAGTCATCTTCACATAAAGAATTAAGGCTGTACCTGTACTGACTCCTCCAGTGAAGATCCAGGCTCCAGTGGTGACAGCAGCTTTGATCAGCCCTTTACCAAAGACCTGCTTCAGCTTGGGAGGCAGGTCAAAGTTCTGGAGGCCTCCATGAACAGAGATGAGTAGCGTGGGAAGCTCCAGCTGCCAGTCCTTCACCATCAAGTGGAGCAGGGAATCTGGTTTGGAGTCAAAGGAGACCCTGATGTACTGCAGGAGGGGGACAGGAGGAGGAAGGGGTGTCAGTGAACGCTACAGAAGCAAACTGGCGTGTTACTTCTCAGGCACACTACCATGGCCTTGTTGACATGTCCTCCTCCCTGAAACTCCAGCACCCCGTAGGCATCAGTGGGGGAGACCTGGGTGTGTTTGAGGGCACTCCATCTCTCCGTAGGTTGGACTTCCAGCTGGACCAGTGGGGCCCCATCCTCTTTGGCCCCCAGAGGGATGGCGGTGTGCTGTGCCACCAGCTGACCACAGCTGCACCTGAACAAAAACAGGAGAGCAGTACAAACAGGTTACAAACACTGATGTTCATTTTCATTTACCGCCTCAGTGTGCAAGATAACTGTCGCACTGAGCAGAGTGGGAACTGTCGTGTCTCTGCACTTACAGTTCTTGTCATTTCTACTCTAATATGACGAGATGAGAATCTATCATTTCCACTTTAATCGTTTTTGCTTTTATAGGATATCAACTGTGCAGACAGGCTTTCATTAAATTGCAGGAACTAAATATTTTATGCAGCATTACCACCATTACAATTACTGAACCTGAAGTTAAACACTTTAACAGTACAGATTCTCCAAGAATTCTTCATAGCAACACAATTTATGTTATAAACTGGTGATCAACTCGTTTTTACCATCAAGCTCGTCTCATTTGTCATTTAACAGACATGAGATCATATGACTAAAGCACATAATCAACAGTGAGTGACCAGTCACATTACACTGATCAAATGAAGCGATCAGTGTAGACTACAGAGAAGCAGCTAATAAGGATACAGAAAGATTTCAGTCACTGGAAAGCTTTTTGGCTCCTCTGGAACTTGAGTTGCTTGTAACAAAAACAAGTTAAAAAGCCCCACTCGTGGCCTCAAGTACGACACAATTACAACACTCAGGCAGACGGGAACTATTCCAGAAAACCAGCCTTAATTTACATTACACTCAAAAACCCCAACACCAACAAGCACAAGCTCAGAGCCAAGAAGACACAGAGGCTAAGGTGAAAGACTGGTCTGTTTATACAGATGAGGTCATCAGGCAAGCGGCGACAGCTTAGAGAAAAGGGACACGGGTGAAGACAATAAGGACAACCATTAAGGATGAGCTCAAAGACACAAAAGAAACAACAAAGGAAAAAATGAAACAAACTAAACACAAAGGCAAGAAAACAGAGGCTGGAACAATAGACCAAAATATAAAAAATACAAAGACCTAACTCAAATATTGAACTCCAAAAATAAAAAATAAGGGTTAAAAAATATAAAAAGAAAAGAAATAACACAACAAACCCCAGAGCCTAACAAGCTGTAATTATAGCTGCATGAGGAGGAGGAGGAACAGCTGATAAAGATCACTTGAAAGTGACTGAACACACCTCGTCTCCTCGTTCATAATCATTCTGTCCAGTGAGAGAAAATTAAAAAGAAGAGAAAATTCTCTCTCTGAGGTCCTGCACTCAATTGTGTCGTTACCTGCTGGGGTCTTTGCTGGGAATGATCTGGATACATTCCCTCTTCTGGAAGGTTCTGTCGATCCAAGCTCTCTGGATCTGAAAATATGTGATTAAGAAGAAACATGAGGATGATTCTGCTTCTCCTTCTTCACAGTAACAAAGTAACAGGTTAACTGTCATCAAGAAAAACATGAAACCGAATGTCCGAGAAACACCTGCTTCCTTTCATCTTCAAAGGAACTTTAATTATTAATTTATCAAATTAAACTTCACTCATCCAACACAGTGGGGTTTTTTTAATTTAAGGACTATATTTTTTCAACTCTACTGATAATTTCACATCAGCTGCACAGAGACAAAAGGCAAAGAGACTAAATCATTGATCTGTCAGTTTGATCACAGAAAATGATTTATTCTACTTTTCCTGCTGTCAAAAATAAATAAATAAATATTTGGTGGTTTATTTTATGTTGTTGGGGCATCCTAAGGTGGATATTGTAGATTAAATATGTCTCACATCAACAAGATTACAAGATAAACTTAGTCAAGGATCAGAGTAAGTTTTTATAATAAAAACAAAAACTTTATTCAGTCACTAATATAGCAAACTATAAACAGGAAGTCAGCTGAGCGTGTCAGTGCTCTCTGGGCTGTGGTTCATTCTTGTTCCTGTGTTCAGCTGCAGAAATGAATGACTCAAATGAAACACCAAACTGCTCATGTCTGAATATATCTGGCTAATTTCTGGGAGAATGGAGCTTTCCATTCCTTTATGCACCCAATCCTCTTACCCTCCGTCCTAATCCTGGAGCTGCACAGAAAAACACACGGAACTCCCCTTTAAAGCTCTATTTCCTGTGTGTGTTTAAATCCAAACAGCACTAATGACTGTTTGTTATTGTGTGTCTGCACTTTGTAAAATTCCTGCACTCTGGATGATGGAGGATTAACGTCCAAACGGCACATGAGCCTCTGCGGTATTGTCTATTTCACGTGAGCGATAACCCTCCACCATCATCATCATCATTATCTTTCCCTCCCCATCCTCCTGGCAGCTGAGGAAGAAGAGGAAGAGAATCAGGTAAATTCAGTGATTCATCAAGCAGCAAACGTTCCGTAGAGAAGGAAACCAAAGTCACCGTTTCTGGGTTTAACTTTAAATGAAACAAAGACGTGTCAGAGAAAATACTTCAGATGTGAAGAAATCACAAAAAAGGGCATGATTTTCACATCAGGATGTGTGTGAGAATTCAAATGTAGCCCTCAGTACAAGTGCGTCTGATGTCCAGTAATGCCAGCATTAGAAATTAGAAAATAACTTTCTAATGTACGGTGCCTTATGTATGCTCTAGCCAGGCAGTGCCCACACCTGCAGCAAACTGAGTGTTTCCAGTAGTAAAAATGCTTCTCAGAGAGCTCCATGTGGGAAAAGATGACTTTGTTCCCAGTCGGATTCTCCCCACATTGTCCAGAGTTCCTGTGTGACAGCAGCTAGAGGGAAAAATGGTTAAATCAAAGTGGGTGAGCCATTACCTCTAGCTAGGATTCTGCAGTTGTTTCAGCCTGCAGAATAAAAACCCAGGAACCGAACCAATCCCAAAAAGTTCTATCTGTTCGTTTGGACGTAACGTTTTCAGTGGGAGAAACGTTTCCTCACTTATCCAAGTGACTTCTTCTGTGTCAGCTGACTGCAGGTTTCCCCAACCTTATAAACAGTACCTTTGCACAATGACTGAAGCTAGCACCACTGACTAATGATGGACTGCAACTGATGTGTGACAACTGTCTGATTTTGTGTTTTCAAACCCAGAAAGCACCTCGAAATCATCCAGCTGCAATGAAGGATGTCAACCTCAAGAATAGCCAAATTTTTATGGTGGACAAAATCTTGCTTCTTGTTCGTTTTTCTTCAGTTTTTTCAGTGTGTCGAGGTTGTAAACACATTGACAGGGATAAACCTAAAAAAGTACTTTTTAGTCATTTTTTTAAATTAATCTTTTGAACAGATAAAATAGATTTTTTGTAGATTTGCTCTATTTTTATCCACTTTATGAATATCATTCTTACAGAATCTTTCAGAAACCAACAAACCTCTCAGATGCTTCATGTTCAGATCGGGCGAAGAAGAGTCAGAAGTCTGTGTGGACACCAGCAGCAGCCCTCACGTCTACTCCAACGTCCAAACATCTCACTCAGTACTGAACCTGAAGTGAACTGCAGACCCAGCAGCTCTGTGAGCTCCCACTGGCTCTGTTAAGACCCTGTGAGGACTTCCAGCTCCGCGAGGACCCTGTGAGGACTGGGTCTGGGTGCAGCTCAGCAGATAAGAAAGGAGTTGACTTTATGCAACTGAGCAAGTTCATGTGACAAGCATGTGAGGCAGCAGGGCTCTTTGTTCGACCCAGTCTCATGACTCCAGGCCGAGGTAATCCTTCTGGGAGTCTCATGACCCATCGAGCTTCAACACAAGAGCATTTTCATGAGCTGCTGGAACCAGACTCAATAAATCTGCTTTTAAAAATCCCCCAAAAACATAACCGTCCAAAACCTCCCAAACCCTGATCCTCCATGTGCTCAGCTTTAAACTGAAACCTGTTGAACCTGCTCCCCCTCAAGATTTCGGTTTGTGTTCATGGAAGCTGAGTCCATCTTCTTTGGTTTGAATCGTTTTGCTTCTTTACTCCAGTTTTAGTTGCTTTTCCACCGCATCTCAGAGAGGAATTCTGATTGCTTTCCTTCACTACAGTCACCTGAAGAAATCTGGTGTCCACTTTAATTCAAGAGGGCCTCACCTGTGGACCAACCAGACTTTCTAACATTTTATCATGGCATGTGTTTTACCAACAAGCCTTTAGAACAAGCACCGCTGATATAACTGCCTCTGGATTCTGGGAAACACTCGTGAAAACAAAGTCTGCCTGCACAACAGACCAAAAACACATTTAGTTCATATGACAGTTTATGTGCCGGAGCAGATTCATTCAGATACTTTTCCCCGGTTGGTCCATTTTATGCTTTTTCATTCTTCATTTGCACATTCATTCCTTTATTAGAGATTTTACAAAAGCTAATTAAGCACAATTTAATTAAAGTTTACACCCATTCTGATTATTTAGTAAACCTTTTTTGTACCTTAATTTAGGGCTGTGGTCACAGAAAGATGGAATCGTATTATAAAAATTAACCAGCTGTGAAGTTTTGTTTCCCTCAGTTACCCCAATATTTTGGGGAATGGGACTCACTGCACTGAGCTACCTGACTGCATATAAAAAAGGATCAATAATAGGGACTGAATAAGAAGTCTGAATATATGGATATAGTTTTTAAAATTGATTTGAAATGCTTATCAGTGAGAAATAACAATTTATGGAAAGCAATCAGCAAACAGCACAGCAACACATTTATGGTCTTTCCTACATCTATCGGGTGCCTCAATAACAAAATACAAATTCATCCTAAATTCATACATGACCCCTCCAAATCGATCAGAACATTTACCTTTACTTCTGATACTCTAAGTAATATTGATGGACTTCTTCACAGGGATTTTTATTGCAGTACTTATACTTGAAAATTTAGTGGAGCATTTATACTGTGCTTCTGTGCAATAATATTCTGCTAAAGTACTTTTAAAGTGAATAAAATAAAATCAAGGAGTGTTTTCTCAACGAAAACAGAGCGATTAAAGTAAAAAGGAAGGACTCAGCAACAATGCACAGGGTGTGTGAGTGAGGCCTGGAGATTTGGATTATCAGGGGTTTAAATGAGATTAATGCTGTCCAGAGGAACTACTTGTTTGCATAATGAGCTGTTGTATTATGCTCTATTTTATTTCATTCAGAGACAGGAAGTGGACCGCAGCTCTGAACCAATCAGAGAACAACAAGGTGGAAATAAACAGCAAATCTCTTGGGTCAGCACAACAGCAGCACAATGCATTGATGGGGAGGAATAAGCAAAAATCTAACATTTATTCTCTGTGTTTTTGGACAGATTTAGTGCATGTCACATATGTAGTACCAAAACCGGCCTGGGTTGTACAACAGTCTCCCGGTGGTCTCTAGTTTGCACTTGTGTTACACATGTGAACTGGAGCCTATTTTAATTTATTTCTGTAAATATTGTATGAAAACATATTAAAAATATATACTGATGATAAATCTTTCAATGGTGAAAGCAATATTTAGGAAACTGATACACCCATGCCAGAAGGAAATGTGTAAAGTTCTTCTTTTGGACTTGCATCAACACTTTACTGAGTTTCCTGAGGTTCATCAGGGCAGTTGTTGCACAATCTTTCTGACAGACACACAAACAGCAACAAAAATATTTCTGTAATATCTGAAAAAGTAGCATCAAAAGCTAAAATAAAAACCTCAATGAATAAATGCTGGAAGAATTTAAAAATGAAAGAAAAGAAAAATCAAGCATTTGTGCCAACAAAAAACCCAAACAAACAAAAACCCTGCAGTTCCCACGATCGCCACGGGCTTCCGGTTTTTAAAATGTCCAACTTTATAGCAGAAATTTAAAAAATAATGTTTACAGCCTGCGATGTGAAACAGTTTTGGGTTTGCCTTTATATAATACTTACTTCGTGCTGAGTATTTCAGTTGCATTACGGCTCAAAATTGGCATTATTAAGTCTGAGGTGGACGCTTTTAAAGGTGCTTTTAGCTGAAATGTTTAACTGGTTACCACTAATTGGGTCACAAGGAGGTTTAGTATGATGATTCCTATTGAAAGTTTTCATACAATTATGAATTCATTTTATTAATTTTATCAAACTCATTTTATATATGAGTATAATCTGTGATTAATATCACAGATTAATGTGCAGTTAATTGTATTAATAGGCAATCCAAAAACTCTTTGCTCCAGTTTGGGGGAAGGATATTCTAGGATTTTTTTCTAATTTAATTCTTATTTTGTTCTATGAATAAATGTTCTTTCTGCCTTTCTGGCACTTTATTTTACAAAAGGTTTTGTGCAATCCTTTTCTTCCTATAGGAAAAGTGTCTGTTTTAGTTTTAATTAAAAAGTATAACCCTCGATGACATTCAATCAATTTAATTTGTTCCTTTTTTTCATAACTTCTAAAAAACTTTTCACAATGTGAAACTTGTTTTCCCGTTTTTGTCATTTATCAAATTAAAGTGTAAACTGATCAACTGAGGAGATACAGGTGAGGCCTGCTTCTGACAGAAAGGATCTGGTTCGAGTGTTAAGACGAACGTGTTACTCATCTGTGCGACGTTGGCGTCTCTGTTTTATTAATTAGACCCTGTGTTGTTCGCACTTTAATGTGTCTGATTTCACAGTCACATGTTTTCCAGGGAAAATAAACAGCTGATTGTGTTCATTGAGTAAAATCACATGAAGCCAATGAACCGTGAAGTGAGCGGGCCACATGATCTGAGGAGGAAGAGGAGGGGAGAAGGGCATGAGTAGGTCACATGGTCTGAGAGGAGGCGCTGCCGCTTCCTCCCTGAACCTAAAAACAAAAATCTGATTTTTTTTTTTTGTTCAGATATTTGTCTTTTTGTTTTTTAAATGCTACTAAAAGTGAAGTTGCAGCAGCACTTTAATTAACCCAGTTTAACTGTCCTCTAACTGACCTCCAAACCCAGCTGGCTGTTCTGAGCCCGGGGGGGCTTTTGAACTGTTACAACCCTCAGTCATAAAAGAGTTTTTCAAACATTTTCAGCTGTCTCAGAACAAAACCTCAGAGTCGGATGGAGGCGGTGATGATGATGATGATCAGAACAAAGATAAAGACAACAAATGAGAAAAAGTAAGACTGAAAGAAAAATGATTAAATCAGCATAATGGCACCAGTGAGCTAAAGAGAAAAGAGCACAAAGACAAACAAGGACCAAAACGGCATGAGGAGGCCGTCAGATAGTCAGTGAGTGTCTTCAGAACTGCAAATGAGTTTGAGAAAGTTTGCTGAAAAACACTGACACCAAAAAATTTCTGAAAATTTTCAGAAAAAAATCAAACACCTGATGTTAAGATGAAATCTGATCAAACAGTGAAGGTGAAGCCTGTTTGATCAGATTTCATCTTAACATCTTAACTGAGAGACCAGGAAACGTTTCTCCAAGAGCTCACTCTGGTTCACACCCACCAGCTAATTTTAACATGCACTTAAAACATCTGTAAGAGGCAGCATTATGCTAAACAATCTCAAGGGAAATGATTGCAGGATATTCAAGTTCCAAGTGTTCAGGTGAGTCTCAGGTGCAGGGGTGGAGCCAAATAGTGGTCAGGTGTGTCCAGTGACAGAACGGAAGTCTTGCAGCATGCATGCATCCTATAGAAGGCTGTGCATGCATACAGCTGATGTTACCTGCTGTGACTACTAAAGAGCTTTTTCTTTTAATGCCGTTTAACCACCTGTTTTAATTGTAATTATCGATGAGCTTCATCAACAGTTCAAAACGAGGAACTATAGATAACATTTCAGGTACTTTTTGATCATTTGATGACCTAAGTAATGATCTCATCCTGGCCACCGCAGTAAATATTGCCACCTTCCCAGGTGAGTTTTCCATCCTACCTTCTGTGATGCAGAGGACGCGCTGCGTTTTATGGATGAGCGTTTGAAAGATCCATCAGTTCCTCTCCTCCCTCTGCTGTCCATGTTGGTAAAATTTTGCTTTCCTCCACCTTCATCGTCCCATCTCCCCTTCTGTACGCGTGTCCTCTGTCTCTTCTCTGTCTCCCGTGTCCTCCCGTGGTCGTCGCAATCCTGTCCTCAGTCTGTGATGCATTCATCTCTGGGTGGGGTGTGGTGGGCGGAGACCCCATCCTGTCTCTCCATGTGTAATCAGGATTAGTGGATGCTACAGACGGCCAAGGGTGGTGCTCTATGAGGGATGCAGATTTAATAAATGATGATTGGAGGTAAATCTACTTTAAACCTTGCCTAACTCAGTGCAGACAAGGATAAAGTTCTGCCTTTTATTCTTTCATAAAACTGAAGTACCACTCCAACATATTTGGATGTGCAGCTCCACCTCAGCACTTTTCACTGCTTTGAGACTTTAAGTGAGAGTGAGTTGGGTCAGATTCCCCACTGCTGTTTGCATTCATCGCATTAATGAGAGGCAAAGGCTCCATCTGCAGGTTGACTTGAACATGACAAATTTATTCATGACAAAAACATATCAGTTGTTCCAATTAATCATTGTTCTGCAGTATAAGGCAGGATCAGGTGACCCTGCAAGAGGCTCATACTGCAGGAGGACTTCCCATGATGCACTGAGAACTTCTCCTCCACCCCTCTCTTCTCCCTGTGTGCCTTAAGTGCTGCTTTCTCCCATACTATTTGCCTATACGCTGTTTTTCTTCTCTGTCCTCTCACACCCCAACCATTCACGGCAGTTTGCGCAAGCAGCATTCTGCAGAAGTTCTCTTCCTGTTTTAAAGGGGTTCTTCCTTCACACAGTCAACAAGTGTGTTTCTGCTTAACAAATTAGGACTAAATAAAACAAAACATTAAAACATATTTGATAAAACTTCTATAAAATAGAGTGGCAGTAGAATAAAAACTTGTCTTTGCTGAATCTTTGTTAAGGAAACATCGGCATGGATGTCTCCCGACACTGTGGGAAGCGATGTTGAATTTCAGTGGAAGCGAAAGACAAGAATCTGCATTTTGTCCCAAGTGGTATGACATCAGTGACTCTGCACTGAATCTTGATTATGATTGAGTCACTTTGGCAAAACCATCTTGGTGTTTTGCAACTAAATGTCATGGATGAAGTGTGCAAAAAGCAAAGGGATCATACACACATCAGTCACAAAGTAGCCACACCTTAAATCATCCCCTGCTTTATCATCTATTTCACTCTAACTGGAACAATAATTTACAAAGTGAACTTTAATGTTTTGTTCAGTAAGACCCAAAACTGGTGACTGAGATCACAAATATCTGAGGAAAATGTTAATTGAGGTCATAAATCAAGTAAAAAGTTCTGTCATTTTTTCATACTCTTCTATACAATCAGACTTCTTTTGAGGATTTTCCTCCAGCTGATCATTAATGAGAAAATTTAAGGCTTTATTTTTCATAACTAAAGGCTGCTTCCACCTTTCATATACAGTCTATCATTCAAATCACTTTTTATTTGACGACTGAATTTAATTTGAAATAAATGTGATTGAATGCTTGACCATAAGCTGGAGTGGCTCTGGGCTATAATCCAGCAACACACACATAAATAAAACCTGATTCAGTGAAGGTTTTATATGATTTATATTACAGAGATTTAGGATTAATGTTACACTCTCACACCGGATTATTGTTGAGGGTGTTTCTCTCGTGTCGTATATATTAGCGGTATCTTCTATCAGAGGCGTCACTAGAAGTGATTTTGCTGGTATTATGCTTCAAATATACAGTCCATGGCGTATCCACGGGGGCTCAGCTATGGACACAATATACTCTGTGACAGCTAGTTTGCTCTGTGTGATTTTATTATTTGTCATTTAATGCCTTTTGTTGTTTTTAAGCTTTTATTCTAAATAAATTGTCAATCCGGATCTTTGGTTGTCATTTGATTGAAAAGGTCATCTGTCTTTTACAAATATGGTCGGATTGTCCAGAAACCTGAAGGGCTTATTTGTATCTTATAAGCTACAAATACGTGAAATGTATTTGTATTCCAGACCCAGCTAAGTGCATCATGCAGACAAGGAAGCCTCAGGATTTTTAAAACCTGTTCCAAAACAAGTTTGGATGGCTTGTAAAATGTAAATAAAAGAATGCAAAAGCTGAACTCTTGCAGCAAAAATCTCTATTCCTCATCCCCCTGACTGTCTGCTCTTATTATTTTAAATAAAACTAACCTGCAAATGCCTTTTGGGACATTGTCTTATTTTTGAAAATGTTTCTATGGCAAAAAAAAATCGAAACAAGAAACAAGAAAACCATTTTAAAGCTTTTATTTGTTCACTAAATTTACTTACACTGCATCAACAACAATAATTAACACGTAAAGCTCTTGGGGAAGATGTAAAATATTTGTTTTGCAGAAGAAAAATCAGGCTGAAAAAATTATATATAACAAAAAAAAAAGATGAAAAATGCAAACATGGCTTCAGAAACTTCAGCATTGCAGAAACAGTCTGATCATAATTTGATGTGGATCCAGAGATGGTTGAGAGTTTTTGTTGGTTTGACTTTCTTTTTTGAAGGAGATTGAATATACTATATATATGTACTATGAGTGTTAACACGTCAACCTTTTTCTGTAATGGGCAGTGAGAATTTAATTTGCTAAACGACTTTACACACAAACTACAGCCCCATTCAGACACATGAACATCACAGAAGGAGGTGAGCAATGAAGCCGTCACTATAGTTATTCAGGTTAACAGCAGAGGAGTAAAGTCTCACTAATGCGATATATACAGTCTAAGGAGCTTGGGAATAAAGCGACTGGACTCCTTTAAGTTTCGTGAAGACGTCTCACCTCTCATCCAAGAAGCTCCTTCAGTCCTGATATTTTATTGCTTCCTGTTGTGATGCAGTTATCAGTACAGCAGCTGCACATACTGAGATTTTTATTCAAACATGCAGGTGTGCTAAATGGATTCCTGGAATCAGCATTTTATGACTCCTCATGGAAATGGAAGAGGGAGCAGGGATGTTCCCTAAACTGCAGTGAAGCAGAAAAGGGGGGACAGCGTTAAATGAATTATTGTATTATTGTGTTATTAAAGATGAAAGCAGAGAATAAATACATTTTTCTCTGCATTGTTGACTGTTGCACATTGTGTCAAATATCACAGAGTTGCTGTATCGTGATACCATCATTATACAGGCGACCTATTGTGATAGCATAGTATCATGAGTGGACTCGTAAAAGAAATGGACATTCAGCAGGACAAATACAAAAGCCTCCCCACAGGGGCGCTACTGACTCAAAGGGAAGCAAAGTGTGTGCAGTTATCCTCAGAGATGGCATTTAGTCAACAAAATTAAACGTGTATCGTTAGATTTAAAATGACTTCCAGAAAATGCTGAACCTGTTTCCTGTTTTTGAGTTTGCTTCTGTGTAACCAAATAAAAGCTATAAAGATAATCAGATTAGCAGCAGCACTGGTGCCTTCATAGGGAGAATGAAAGAATTTGAATCACATGAGTGAGGCTCTGGACAGGATTGAAAGCACAGTAGGAGAAGCCAGGTCAGAGAAACAGCTCATTATTACTGAGCTGAACACTGAGTCACATGCTGCTGACTGGATTACCATCACTGAGCAGAGCAGGTAATGATTACATCACCCACCTCCTTGCTCTGAATGGGGCCACCGAGAATGAACAAAAAGTCCAGATGTGTGATGAATATTACAGCCTAAGGGGGGCGCTGATGAGTTGATATGAGGCCAATACCTCACCTCTGTCAGATCCACATGTTTATCTGCAAATCAGAATGAACATAAAGCTCTGTCCAGTGCAAACACACAGACATCCACACAGACATAGAAGGGTCAAAGTTCAAGGTTTGGTCCAGACTGTTGAGGAGCTGTGCTTCCAGTCAGCTCCCAGCAGGGGGCGCTGCCTCCGGCTTCCTCATTTCTCAGCTTTCACCTTTGTGTCATACGTCCCGGCATTCTTGTACGCTCCCACGTAGCCCGTGTTCTCCACAATCTCCTCACGACCCTCGCGACCTTTGCCCTTGCCGCTCTCGTCAAAGCGCTCCTTGTGCGATCCAGTGTAACGGGATGTGTCGGTCAGACGGTCCACCGCTGGTGTCTTTGCCACTTTCTGATGGAAATAGAAAAATTAGATTAAAGTCAGTAAAAGAAAAAATATCCTCCCTGCTTCAGGACGTGTCTCTGTCTTTTTTAACAAGAGGGAAAAATGAAGACAATGCAGAAGCGCCAAAAACTGCAGTTCCTCTAATGACCACTTGAGGCGACAATGAGTTCCATGTTAAAATATCCAGCGTTACAAAGCATGTTTACAGCCTCTAACATAAACCCATCCACTACTTCAAGTCACTAAACATTATTTATTGATCGTGTGTTTGGGTGTTGGAGCCTTTTAGTGCATTTTAATAGATGTCACGATAAATATTCTGGCTTGCTGTGTTTTATTTGTCTGCTTGTTTATTCATAGATGATAATGTGTGGTTCCAAAAATCTAACATGGCCAAATGTAAAATCATTAAGTCAACGACTGACATCACAGTGGCTACAACTATTTTTCATAACTTCTATGTTTTCTGCACGAGCATGAGTAAAACACACAAACACCACTTAGAAAGTTACAGCAACTCTTACTGATTCACGTTTAGTTTAAAGTGAAATTAAAATTGTTGTTTGCTTTAAGCTATGATTCTGATCATTGCACAGTGTTTCAGATAACACGGAGCCCTCTGCATTTAACTGCACTGGGTCCCTGTAAACTTCCTGTTATTCTATTTATATTATTAATTTAGTTTTTACCTAATATTTATTGATTTTATTCTTATTCATTTTTTATCTTCTTACTCTGTTTATACTTATATTTATATTGTATCCCATTCTTATTTATTTTATCTCTTTATCCTGTTTATATTCTTATTAGGTCATATCTCCAGTGTTTCCTCGTAGGGGGCTCTCTGCACCGGGGCTGTGATCGACCGTGGCTGCTGGGGCTCTGTGGGTCTTCTCAGCCTGGCTGGGGGGCTTCTTTGCCTCCTTCCTGCTGCGTGCCCAGCCTGGAGGCTGCGGTCTGTGACCGGCTCCCGGTGCAGACGGCTCCCTGTGATAGTGTTTCCTCACTTGGCTAATGCGTACCCAGCTTAATATTATTCTTTAAGTGTGTGTGTGTGTGTGTGTGTGTGTGTGTGCGTGGGGGGGGGGGGGGGGGGGGGGGAATGTGTGTATTCATGATCGTTTCTGTTAATGAGAGTGTGGGGAGTGAGTGGGAGGGTGGGGTGGGCTGCTGAAATGAGGATAAGCCAGAGTAACTGGAAACTAAGCGAATGAAAAAAGGTCCAATGTCAGAGCAGGCAAAACAAGGCAAACGGAAAGGGTAGTAGAAACCAAAGTTTAAAGAATAGTGAAATTCAAATAAAGCATCTGAAAGTTTTTAAAGTCACATTTATTTAGCACCATTTCCACTTGATCAGCAAGTAGCAAAAGGTGCCTACTCTTTAGCCTTTTACAGTTGTGTAGTTATCAAATCAGTGTGAGAACCAATAGTGAGTGAATGGGTAGATCTGGATATGAAACAGTTCTTTTTCACCTCAGCAAAACAGTGGATCTTCACCATAGGTACCAACGGTCCCTTATTGTACTGCCTTAAAATGTCCCCGTTTCAGAGAACCTGAAGAGTATGACGTGCAGTGCTGAATCTGTTTCTGATTGTCTAAAATAATATTTATTTCAACTACCATTAGATGAAATCTGTAGTTTTTTGAGTTGTTGAATTTTTGTTATTTGTGCTTTTGTGCTCAATATGACATGAAAGAAGGAAGGAAACAAAAGAGGAAGTGGTGACCAAGTTCAGGCCTTATTGAACATTTATGCTGAGAGAAAGGTTAAGTGTTCCTGTGACTAAAATTTCCTGCTTAAAATTTTTTAAATGATGCTCAGGTTTAAATGATGGACACTTTAAGCTTTTGATCCAGTATCAAACATGTCTTTATGTACTCTTCAAACTTATATACAGCAGCGTTCAAACTGATAGGTAAAGTTTAAATGACATGCAGTGTCATTTGTAACTCCACAGATAGACACCAAGAACTTCTTACTATGAAATTCTGCTATAATCCATGAAAACTTTAAAACTTTGAATCGATAACAATACCTATGATAGATAATATAACGCTGATTCCTTCATGAACACAAATGCTTGTCATCTGTAATGCATGCATTTCAGTCAGGTTAGTGTTGACTGTATCTGCTCTGATGACTGAAGAGCGTTTAATGATCTGGAGAGGATCCAGCCTGCCTCACTCGCTGGCTCAGGCTCTGAGGACCTCATCATTATAAAATAAGAGCTCTTTGATGTGTGCAGTTGTGATCTGATGGATGAACCAGCTGTGGTTGAGCCATGGCTCTGAAACATTAGAGTAGAGTAAGATGCTTCTTTGTGGAGCAGCTCAGGACTTGTTTTTCTACAGCTGAAAACTGAGAAGATGAGCCTGAGGTGATTAAACGCTGAGCTAAATATAAAATATGAGCAGCACATAATCAAACTCGTCTAATCATGTTTTCTTGATTATGCTGCTGTTTTTCACAGACAGACACTCTTCTGTCCAAGCTGTAGCTCAAAGTGTGGAGCTGGGAGATCGACTAAACTGATCCGGGAAGGTCATTTCTATGCGGATGATGCAGTTTTATGTTCTTCTGGTTCCGATGTCACTCGCCCCTTGATGTTTTTTATCATCACTTTAAATACACTGTGTTATCTACTGCCCTCTCAAATGAGGCCCTACCCCAGGTGTAGCTCCAAGGTGGAGTCCTGGTCCTCAGTCCTTTATGAATCCATTCATAGAAGTTTTGAATCGCACTTAGTCTGGCCCCTCACCCAGGACCAGTTTGCCTTGGGAGACCCTACCAGGGGCAAACTGCCCCGGACAACATAGCTCCTGGGATCACTCGGGCACACAAACCCCCCCACCACGGTAAGGTGGCGATTCATGGAGGGGACTATTATCAATAAGTATGGGTGTGGCTTAGTATGAGAGTGTGGCTTAATCCATATATAATCCATATAACTGCATTATCACTTACCTTTAAGTCTTTTCTTTTGCAGACTCATTGCTTTTGTTTTTACACATATGCACAAAAAGAAAAATAATACATTTCGCAACATATACATTGCATAGAATCACAATTTCCTCTTTTACTGTTGAGCGTCTTTGTTGTGGGATTTCAAGCTTTAAAACAACACACGAGCATCTTGTCTCACCGTCACACCAACGTTGGTAGGCTCTCGGCCTTCCACCAGCTTGTGGATAGACTGCAGTGCCTCCTCTTTGCTTTGACCTTTGAACCTCTTTGGAGCCAGCTCTTCCAGAGCTTTCTGAAACTCCTCGTAATTGATGACCCGAGACGTCTTCTGTCTGTACAGAAATACACAAAAGGAACACAGAGATGGAAGAGTTCAGAGTCTAAACTGTACTATTAATTCTCTTGGTTGGAAAATGTCTTTTAGCTGTTATTTAAATTATTAAACAGATATTTTGTTTCATCGAGAAAAGTCTGGGAAGCTCAACACAGGCAGAACTGTCAGAGTAATGGTGGTGACTGGGAATTCAATAATAATTCAAGTAACTAAAAGTAGAGCAACAAACCAATACACCACACTGTAATTCCTCAGAAAATTCTATCCCAGGAAAACAGCAAAAAGTCTTCTTATTGCAGGTCTAAATCTTTGGCATAGTTCAAAACGGGTCCCTAAACATTTCCATTATTTTCTTTGTGTATGTTATTGTTTCTAAAGAAATACTTGGCATCAATCATTTCATCCAGTGCTTAACATTTTGTCCCCCAAAACAATGATATACCATTGTTACTAAGTTTTATCATGTAGTTCCACGACTGTCTTTATCCGCCAGTCGCAGCCATGTTACACCCAAGTGATGGATGACACTCATCAGTTTTCGGAGTATGACTTCAGCGCTCTGCCTGAACTAATTATGTGCTTCATTTGTGTTTGAATATAGACTAAAGTGCTGCAGTTTTATCAGGGCGTGTGGAGGAGACACTGACTTAAAAACTAAATACGGAGCAAAAAGTCTTTCAGAGGTAAGATTTATGCACGTGTTTTCATACAATATGCTAACAAAAGACTTTAAGGGAGGTGGTTTTACAAATATAAGTACGAATAATCGCCCCACCTTTGTTAAAGAGCAGGACACATTCACTCCCTGCACACACTGTTGTCCCACATTACAAACAAGACTTGAACGGCGCTTCTAAAAGGGCGTTTCCAGACATGATCTGTACAGTGTCCGAGCACTTCAAGGTTTGTACCAAACACTGAGCTCCCCATCATCTACATGAAACGTGCATATGCAATAAAAATGTGCGAGCTACCTTGACAGTGGAGCTGCTGTTTCATCAGCATAATGGTGCTCAATTTTCCTCGAATTAAGTGTGAACCAGCAGGTGCTCAAATACCACAGTAAAATATCTCCAGTATTTAAAACGCACATGTCGCCAGCAGGGTGTTATGTAAAGTCACCTCTGTAGTCCTTTTGAGTATCTAGAGAGAGATTTGGCCATGTTAAAATGAGATGCTAGTTTATCAGCCAATGGTCACAAACTTGGTTATAAAGATGGGAAAATGTTGCTTTAGAAAACACACTGCTTTCTGTTCCGGGCTGCACATTTTAATGATGACAATTAACCAGTTCATTTCTACTGTGAGGCTGGGGATTATAAAATGGGAGTCTCACTTTTGCAGCCAGCCTCAAGTGGACATTAGAGGAACTGCACTTTTTGCAGTCTGTTGACACTGGCGCTGATGTGAACACTCACTTGACTTTGGAGAAGACGATGTCCACGTCAGTGCCCGTGATGTTCTTGCCATCGATGATCTTGCAGTCTTTGCACAGTTTGGCCCAGTTCTTCCCAGTTAGATCTTTGCCTGTTGCCTTTGTGTCTCCATGGACAGCAAACTTCCTGAAAGCTGTGAGGAGCTGCTCCATGTCCGCATTCTCCGCCATGATGTAAAGATAATCTACAATAAAATTAAGCAGAGGACAACACTGGAGATCGTGTGTGAAGGTAATCTCCTCCAGGATTTATTAGAGGATTTTGAGTTTATAAATCAAAGCCATATGTATTACAGCTGTTCAATTTTTTTATTCACCTGTAGTCACCTGGGGCCACACATACTGTGTCAGATCATTCTAATTAAAATGCTTCAACAGGTACCAACATTACAGTTGTGGTTCAGATGGGCCAAGAGAACAGGTGACTGTGTCGGCTCACCTGTGAGTCAGAGCAACCACACCCAGATCAGGCTGCGATTACGTTTTTTCATGCATGAGTCTTGATTCGCTTTTGAAGTCACCCTCCAGTGGCCATTAGAGGAACTGCAGTTTCTGGCACAGCTTCATTACAGATTCTATCCTGTTATTTCCTGAAGGTCAATATGTCGTGCACAACACTTTGTAAAATAAACCAGCAGAGTGGATATTTCCTCCTCTCTGTGCAAAGTTCCTCTTTCTGAATGACTCTTGGAAACAAGGCTTAGTTTTCCCTTTGGGAAACCTTCTGCTGCGCTAGTAGCAGCTATAACTTGTTGCTTCTGTGTGTAGGTGTTTTACACATGAAGATCATTTTGATTATCTTTGCAGCTCCAGCAGAAGTGTGCATGTGCCCACAGAATATGTGTGTGTGCGTGTAGGGTGTGAGACGTGACCTCACTGTGGTTTCTCAGGCTTGTGCGACTGCACACACACACACTGTTGCAATCCCTAACAGTGGGTTTCATGGAAACAGAGCTGGCTGCATCTCTGTCCAAATACACTTGTGTCTCCTTGTCATGCTGCTTCTGGAGAAAATTCCACTTGCACAACTCTGCTGCAGGCCATAGTGGGTGAAGTTATAGTACAGATAGTTAATATGAGCCCTGCTTACACACACACACACACACAAGCTGATTCATTAAACCTGCTTCTTGTTTTTAGGAAGAGTGATCACTGCAACTCCCCTGCAGTCTCTTTTTAGACATCTCAACATAAAAAGCATCTCTTCATTCAATTGGCTGTTGTAATAATCTTCAGGGACTGACCTCTTGTGATGAGCAGCAATTTGTATCGCTTCTTTCGACAACAGACAGGAAAATATCGCACAAAATCACACATTCATAAATCAGCCGATGATTTAATTGCAAGGAGTCAGACTCTGGACTAGCTCACAGCAAGGCAGGTACTGTCTAACATCTATCAGATGTGTTCAGGTGCAAGACTGGGAGTCGGTCATCTCTGAACCCAAAACACAATCACAGCAGTTAAAACTGAAGACAGACCGAAGCAGGAATTAATCTGGTCTCTTTGTGCATCAACAAGTTAAGACTGTTCTGAGTTCAGTCAAGTTTGAGCAGTTATTGTGGTAGAATGTTTCACTCTGATACAAACCATTCCCAAGCCAACTAATCCCAACAGAGACTGACAACATTTAACAATCACATGTTAAAACATTCAAATCTGTGAATAACTGTTAAAACAGGAGCACAGAAGCTGAGGAGAAATGCAGGAGTGTTAGAGACAAAGGAGACTATAACCAAATATTAATCAGATGTACTATGGTGCATGCGATTCTAGAAATTCTAGAAATAAGAGGAAGGTGACACGGGAGATAGCTGCAGCCCCGAGGTTAAAACCAAGGTCACTGCTTACATAAACATTAACGTCAGCGTACTTGAACTTGACTCACTGTAGTCTTTTCCTAAGAAACAGGTATCATTGCTCAGAAAAATTCCCTGCTTCCTTGGAGGAATAAAACAAAGATGAAACAGTGAGGTTAAAGTTAAAATCTGGGTGGTGTACAACAAGCCGAAATGGCACCAAAGCGCAGGGCACGCCAGCAGTTGTGACATCACATCTGGCAGAAACGGCAAGTGAAAACTCCCTGTGCAAAGTGTTTCTTGTGCATTATCATTGACAGAAATAATGAAAAACACAAAAACTTAAATTCAGATCAACATTTGCAGCACTAATTTAAAACGAGCAATGCAGCCCGGAACCTTTTACGATACCACCCGACAGAGCTGCATATGAGGACACAAACATTCAACGCACTTAGATGGGACATTAAAGAGTGGAACAGTGGTAAAACGTCAGCGTAATGTAAGATTTGCAAAAGGACTTCTTGTATTGAGAACGTTGTTAGCTTCATGCTAGCACTTGTTGGGTGCTCCATGCGAGAAAGGGGGAACTTCAGACACTCTCCTGAACTAATTCTTGGGAAATTGTCCAACATTTATGTGTGAAAATGACTCGAATATGTGATTTTTTTTTTCCTTAACCATCGATAGACTGGGCTGCCCACATCTCCCCGCCTTTATTCTGCCCATAGTGACCAACAGCCTGTTACAAAAGCATCCTGACTGTAGTTTACTGCCTAAAGCATCTGCCTATCACTTCCTTTCACTGTTTTCATACATCATGTAATATCTTACACAACCAAGTCCTTCAGTAGTAATCTAGAGTAATTCCTGGGTTACCTAAAAAAAACTAACATTCTATGCACAATTATCACCAGGCAGGTAGGAATACCTGCACCTGAGAGGTGAAACCCGGGCAAAAGGCTGGGTTTTGACACTTCACTGCTCCTTTATGTTTTTGCTTTGAGACGCACAGACAGATATTGAAAACTTGATTGATAATCAATAGTAGGAACTTCAGTCCTGTCTCAGTGTTAAAAACAAAGCTCGGCTAGGCTCACATGCTCTGTTTCTAGCAGCAGCTCTCCTTCAGTTTGAGTGTGTTTTAGTTATGAGGCCACACATATTGTGTAAAGTGTATGGGCGTGCTAGTCAGTGTGTGTGTGTGTGTGTGTGTGTGTGTCACTATGCGAAGACAAATAAACAGATTACCGACTGTCCACATTTTTAAAATTCATAAAACATGACAGCGTGTGGCTGCACATTAAATCCCTGCATCTTTCTGTTCAGTAGCAGATCCCATGTGCACATCACTTTTCTAATTTTATACTTTTTAAGCCAGCAATTTTTAGCAAATTATAATCAAACATCTTGTCTGGTGTGAAGGTTCCTGCTGTTTGCTGTTTTTGTGAGAAGAGATCTGAATATTTGTTTGGCGAGAACACTTCATGGCTATTTCTTTCAGATGTTTTAAGTTGATAAGTGGCAGCATTATTGAAGACACAGCAGATGAATCACTGAAGCTTCCAGCTGTGCAGACTGCAAACATTCTGCTCTCTGTGCATGTCTGAAATTAAACCGACTCTGATCTTCAATTGCTGCAGAAAAAGTTTCTGGAATAAAACTAAAAAGTTGTCCCAGCACTGACTGCAATAAGATTTTAAAAATGTATCTCAAAACTGTCATTAAAAAAATATCCTTGTATATTTTTACAAAATCTGTTTATATTAAACACATCAACTTCTACTTTTTTGTTCTTCTTAATTTTTCCATTCTTCTTCTTTGCTTTGCACTTCTGACATTTGCACCACACCCACATCTTTGAGTCTTATTCTGTAAAACTTTTTTTTTTAATTCCCTGATTTCTCTCTTTTTTTATTGCATGTGTGTCTTGCAGTTTCCTACCTGTCCGTCTTCAGTCCCCCTCCGTCTGCCTCTGCTCTCCCTCTTCTGGCCCTCAGCAGCGGTGGCAGCATTCAAATGAGTTCTGAAGGGCTGAGGGCTTGTTATCATCTGTTTACCCCGTCGCCTTGGCGACATCCTGTCCAACATCAGGGGAGGGCAATAAAACAGAGAAAGAGGGGGAGAGAGAGGGAGGGTTGGTCCTACCGCAGGGCGCTTATGCAGGCTCCTGCAGTTTCCCACAGCTGCAGGTCAAAGGTCAGAGGTCATAATGATCATATAACAATGCTGCATGCAGATTTTTATGCTTTAATTGAACTTAAAGGCTGATTAAGTATAAACACAAATAAGAAAAGCACTCTGTTGAGCCTTTGGCAGGTTTTAGCAGCTGCTCTATACACTGTCTGAAAATAAGATTTAATGAAGTTATGATGACAGATTTCTGAGTAAATACTCTTTGCAGTCTGGCCCCTTCCTCTCTGTGTCAAAGCTGCACGTAATGACGTGCGAGCGGCTGAAAGGCAGCACCACTGCTGCCAGTGATTGAGAGGCAAACACAGTGCTCTGGAGAATTTCTAAGGTAAAAAGGAGACATGCGGTCATGTGAAAAAGCAAGTGCACCCTTCCTTCTACCGTAGGAAGCCAGGTGCTGCTGATCAAGTGCACATGATTAACTGATCACCAGCAAGTGTAAGCACCTATGTAGAAGCAGGAGTTTCATCAGTTTGCTGTTCTGGACGACTTACATGTGTGTAAACATGTGTAATCTTCCATTGCCATGTCCCAGAAATTCACCCTGAGCTCATGCAATGCTCAGAGAAATTGCAAAAAACCTAGAGCTCTGTCTCAGACTCTCCAGGCTTCGGTTAGCATGTTAAATGTTAAAGTTCATGAAATGGGCAATTAGAAAAGGACTGAAGAAGTATGGCTTGTTTTCAGGGGTTGCCAGGAGAAAGGCTCTTCTCTCTAAAAGAAGATTGCAGCACGGCTTAGGTTTGCATGCAAAGATGCATCTGAACAAATTTTTCTGGATCAGTGTCACCTCAGACAGACAAAGTGTGGGAAAACCAAACACGGCACATCAGCACAAACACCTCATGTCAATGTCAATCAGGGTGGTGGAGGGCTGATGAACTGGGCTTGTTTTGAGCCACAGGACCTCGATAATTTGCAGTCACTGAGTGAACCACGGTATTCTACTGTGTAGTGTCAAGTGTGAAAGCTTGACTCAAACTGAGTCATGCAGCAGGTGATTAATCCAAAGCACAGCCGCAAATCTCCTACAGAGTGACTGAAAAAGAAAAGAATCAAGCTGCTGCAGACCTCAGTCTGACTGAAATGCTGCGGTGGGACCTTCAAAGAGCTGGGCACAAACAAATGTCCACAAACTTCAATGATCTGAGCCAATGCAGTAAACAAGAGTTGGCCAAAACTAAAAAGCATAAAAAATATACTGCTTCACGTTATTGTTGCTGACGATGATTCTACTGATTCTACTGAAGCTGTACTTCGCTTCTCACCGACTACAGAGTCCTAACAACCCACAGGCAGACGGCGTAATAAAATCATAGCTTGGTGTTAAAATGTCAAATGTCATAAACTCATGGCATTAGGTCTGATCACAAGTGGACTTGACTGCAGGTGTAAACACTCCTAGAATGCAGAATGCAATAGAGGCCTGCATCCATTGAGAAGTCTCAGGCCCTGGAGGCAGTCTGGTCTGCAAACGATCACATTTTTACAGCTGAGTGTGCAAGAATGTCTGCACACGCTTTCGGCTGACATCTTCTGTGTAAGCACAACTGCAACCTCATTCACACACTGATAAATGAGCGAAACACAAACATGGACCAATTTCACTGCTCTGCACTGGGATCAGCTGGTGCTACACATGTGCAGACTCATAATGTGTTTCAGAGCAGAAGCTGCGTGAAGGGTTAAACTATTTAAACTCATTTTATTCCACGGACGGCACCGTAAACCCTGATTTGATCTCAGGCACGTCTGGACCAGGAAAACTTTTGCATTACCTTATAAAATTAAGCAGATTCTGAAAAGTTTTGCATATTTATAAAACAGAATATCTCTTAAGAAAATAAGTGTGACTTTTCCATGTTTTTTACACGAACATTTGAAACTACAGCAGCTCTTTGAAGGCACAAAACCATCACATATATTGTGTTTTGAAACAGGACAGTATGAAACGTTATTTCACTGTGAAATAACATAACAGTGCATTTTATTGAAAAAATAATAGTAACTTGTCTTCAGTTTTCATCCAGTCTGCCAACTTGGATCTCCAGACAGGCCAGACTGACACACCTGGTTTTAACTGTTTTATTTATGTCATTCAGAACACTGAATCCACTGATTACTGCTTTTGTACTGAAGATAACACTAAAACGTAAAGCTGACCTTGTCAATGAGAACCTTCAAAAACTAAAAATACAAGCATATGACTCAAACTAAACCAGAAGCTGAAGTTAAGGCAGAGGTCAAAAGGTCACGGTGCAGCATAAACGTGATGCTTTATTTCCCCTTCTCCGTCTGCAGAGAAAGAACCTGCAGAACGTTTTTAGAAATATAGATGCAGCACAAACTATTCTTGTGGCAGGAAACTGAACTTTACTGAAACTTCCTGCTGGACATGCAGTGACAGATTACATCATTGTTTGTGTTTC
The DNA here is from genome assembly GCF_001858045.2 of Oreochromis niloticus. Classification (NCBI taxonomy): domain Eukaryota; kingdom Metazoa; phylum Chordata; class Actinopteri; order Cichliformes; family Cichlidae; genus Oreochromis; species Oreochromis niloticus. The sequence continues at coordinate 37,269,754 of NC_031965.2, forward strand.
TGTTGTCATGGCAACAGTGTTTTGATGTTTGTCAGGTAGAATCCAGTGAGACAGGATCAGCAGGTCTACACGCTGCTGCAAACATCTGCAGGTACTCCAGTGCATTTCATGTCCTGCTCAACTTGTTGAAAACAGAAAAATGCGCTTTAATCATATTTGTTTGATATTAAAGAAAGAAACCTCTCAGACACCAGAGGTTTTTATGGTTTATATTTTTCTCTTTTCAGCAGGGGAAAAGGAAGTGTGCAAGCTCTTTATTCTGCTTGAAACGCTTGAAATGCGTCTCTCTTCTCAGCATCATATTCACATAAACATTTCTCTCCTTATATAACTCTGCAGCTGCAGACAGTCGTCACCTTAATAACAGAACAAAATGAAACTGCAGGTTGATCGGTGCAGCAGGCCGACAAAGACAAAGAACAGCTGAGACGCTTTCATCGGGAGCACTTTAATCTCAGCATCTTTCTTGTTCAGTTGAAACCAAATCGAACTGGAAATTTCCAAGTTAGACATCTCAAGACCGATCACTGAAAATGTAAACTAAGTGGCTGACAGCGATTTGGCAGGCAGCATTTTAAAAGAGGCTTTTGCTTTCACACTTATGATATAATTTTTAAAATGCTGGATGTTTGTATTAAACAAACACACTGCTTAAAATAATGAGCATAACATAAGTGAAACTAAGGCAACCCTGAATTCTTAGCTATTTAGTTTTAGCCACATGGCACTCTGCTTGAGGCACCACCGGCTTCAGGAAGCCCTTCATCAGGCTTCCTGAAGTGGAACAATCAGAAGAGAGTGAAGACATATGGAAGAGGGAGCTGCCAGGCAGGAAGACAAAGAAGAAGATCACAGAGACGGTTCATGGTTGTAGTGAAGGAGGACATGCAGAGGTTTGGTGTGACAGAGGAGGATCCTGGGATAGCATGACATAGAAGCAGGTGATCTGCTGTGGCGACCTCTAAAGGGAAGCTGAGAGAAGAAGAAGAAAGGCCTTAGTGAGGCAGAAGCTCAAACAGCTTGTCTCAAAAAGGAAGTGCTGCATGAAGGGCCAGGATGACAGAAAGAAAAATGCAGGGCTGTCCCCTTTGTTACCATCAGATAAAATAAACGAGAGTGAATGATACGAAACAACCAACAACCACAACAGTTTCAGGACATTACCGTCCTAAACCTGTAAACCTCTGTGAATACCACAGAAACTATGTTTCTGAAGCTCTCATTCACAGACTGTATATAAAAGATGCATGTACAGTCATGTGCAAAATTAGTGAGTCACTCTTTATTTTTTAATATTTTGTTTCCAAGGAGACTTTCTTGTAATTATTAAAGTGGTCTTGAGCAATAGTTCTCCAGGCTTTTTGAAGGTCTTTCAGTTTTTCTTTGGAAATTGGCTGCTTTTTTGTTCATTTTCAGTCCAGCCCTTGGACCTGACCTCATTTTGGAGGTTATTAAGTTACTCAAGTGTGACCTATGGATTATTCACCATTACAAAAATGCTCCTAACTCAATGGATGAACCAGTCCCATTTCCATACATAACAGATAACTTGGCAAAGAATTTTAAATTGTATCTTTAAGCACTTTGTTACGAGCTGCTCGTCGCAAAAAAGTACATCGTTAATAAAGCACTTCCATCTTTTATGTCCAGTCTATGCTGGTTCAGGTTCAGGTGAGTTTTATGTGTACCCACAGGTAAATTTGGTCTGCGGCAGTTAGCGAGTCATCCATCCATCCAAAACTAAAACTACATGTGAACAAAACATTTTAGCTAATTAAAATGAAAATTAAAACTAGACATTTTTAGGAAAGGTTCAAACTAACTGAAATATTTTAGGAACTAACTCAAATAAAATAAAAATATAGAGGAAATGTCCTTAGTTTCAGTACTTACTAATCTTCTAAAATTAGTTATCATAACTTAGATGATAAAGCTTTGATGGACATGTTTAATGAGACTTTGGATGTCTACAAGAGTGAGAGTCAACTGCTTCAAAAAGTTCAGTGTTTTTAATGTCATACTGTGCTGAGTTTCCTAAATATTGCCTCTGCCACATGTCTCCATACAATAAAAGATTAAAACTAACACTGAAACTAATAAAAATAAAAATAAAAGCAAAGCATTTTCAAGCAATAAAAACTAAAGTGAAACAAGCCCAGCTACTCTGGAAAGTAACTGAGACAAAACTGAATTAAAATTCAAAGTTAAATAAAAATAAAACCTAATTAGAAAATCCCTAACTATGTTAACTTTGGTATGCACACAGTATGTAGGAGAATAACACTGCTGTTTGTTTAACTGAATGATGGCACTAAAGGGCTTCGTCCAGAAGGACGGTTAAACTGACAAAGGGTTAAATCAAAGCAGCCAGTCACTGTAGCTGGTGCACAGGGCTCTGCTGTGGCTCACCGAGCGGCCTGCTAGACCATTTAACAGCATGATTAAGTGAGTTTCAGTTCTTTACCGATAAATATCCAAACCACGATCCAGCTTTAATAAAAGCACAATAAAATGAAATCATTGTGGTTTTCATCAGTGTGGAAATGAGAACGTTCCCTCACACAGATGCTGGTGCCCTGTTTTTTCACACACAGCTTCACAGTTTGTCTCTCCCAGCGTGGGGAAACTGTCAGAGTATAACAGGTGCACTGCTGCACTCAACACTGACCTGCTCTCTGTTCGGCTCACATACTTTTAGCATTGGCTGCTCAGAGAGAAGCTAATGGACTCCGCTCACTTTCTGTTGATGGAAGCAGAACGGTTGATATAACAAAAATAACAGTAATTATCACCTATAAAAAGATATTCAACACAAAGACTAAAGCTGAAGCTGTTCAATCAGTTTCTCTCTTTAGCAATATGAGCTGCAGGTTCTCAGTATGTCTCGTCTGCTATGCTGCTGCCTCTTATAACATCTGATAACCTCACTGACTGATCTGAAGATGATTCGTATTTAAAGCAGATCAATCAGCTCCAGGAGAACAGATGAGATTATCTGCTGCCTCGTTAATTTACCGCGTGATTCTTCCTCCACAAGAGTTTATTTAACAATCATGTGTTTGTTTGACAGATACTGAGGACACTGATGAAAATTTAAATGATTTCATCATCTCGCTCTTTATTTGGTTTTCTGTTCACTGTCAGAATAATTTTGGTTTTCCACTTTGATGGGCTGAGTGAGCTCAGCTGTGATGTCTTCTTCATCCTGTTTAGGAGGATAAACATACTGTTTACTTTCTGAATCCACAAAGAACAATAGGTCAGAGACTGTTAGTGTGTGTCTGTGAGTGGCAGGAAGTGAGCTCATGGCAGCGGGTGTGTCGGCAGGAAGCAGCTGTTGGTGTTCGGTTACATCATGTTGACCAGGGTCTCCAGGACAACCTGCGAGGACACAGCCATATGACTGGAGAGGACGTCAGACTTTGGCCAGAACAAAGCTTCCAGGAAATAGCCATAGCCGCACTCTGGCATCCTCCATACTGGAGTGTTCATATTCACTCTTCGTTTGTCTGCATGTTTAGTCATGGCGGTATTAATATATAAAAATATAAAAAGTCACCAGACTTCCTTCATGAATGGGATATTTTGGATTTTTTTCAGTCAGGGGGCATCGAATATTGAATTCTTCACATAGTCAAATGAATAAACAAAGTATAGATAGATAGATAGATAGATAGATAGATAGATCTTATCCTTCCTTTCTAATGAATGATATCAATATTCGCCTTACTTGTACACATTGATATGTATATGACAAACATATGCAATTATAAACCTATAACTGCATATGTTTATTTATCTATTTATTTAAGATTGTACCTTAACAAAGTACAATCAAAGGTCTCTAACTTTGACTCAAATGTCCTGATCTCCATTTTTAAGCTCCATCTCTGGACCAGTTTCAGCACATCTGCTATTTTTCGATCACTCCATGGAAGACCTCTGCTGACCACTTTCACTCAGGACTTCCAGGGAAGCATCTAAAAATACTACAGATGCTGGAAGCTGTCCAGAGATGTGTGAGAAGATGACCTTAGAGGGAGATCAGGCAAACTAAAATCAGATAAGGTTTTTGCTTTTCACGGGCAGTCATGTAATTCTTTGATTTCCACACGTACCGTAAAAGAAGCTGCTTATGGTGTTTTTTTCTGTTATTGTTGCAGCTCCTAAAGGAGCAGGTGGAGGAATAACGAGAGGACAGCTGACTGCGAAAACATGACAATATTTGACGTTTGAGGCGGCAGCGTGTTAATGCGGCTGCTGACAGAGACTCACAAACATCAGTGTGTGTGTGTTCAGTGACCGCTCTCGGGTGTCACCACAGGAACACCCAGCTATGAATGTGTGTGTGTTAATGTGTGTGTGTGTGTGTGTGTCACATACTTCTCATTGCCACTCCTCTTTGATTGACGTTGTTATGATGTTGTCTTGACTGGTTGCCCAGGCAACTCCTCCTCACATCGTGAAGGGATGATGACATGCAACAACACACACGCACACACATTATCAGCCTGTCAAAATAAAAGCTTTGGCAGATACGTGGTGATAAATATGATTCATTAAGCTAACGTCTAAATCATCCCTGTGGTGTGTGTAACCACTGTGTGTGTGTGTGTGTGTGTGTGTGTGTGTGTGTGTGTGTGTGTGTGTGTGTGTGTGTGTGTTCCTGTGACCTTCAGCTCTTTTGCCACTTGCTGAGCAGCTCTGATTTTGGAAACACAAACAGCTATAGCATGAAGGCTGACCCTCGGGACTCATTCATGGGACCATTAGACTGAAAAAAACGGTGCAACTTACAATTACTTTCCTAACAATGAATCATTTGGACTATTAAACATCAGAAAACAGCACAAACATTCAGCACAGCTCCCCAGAGCTCTGATTCATTATAAATGGGCTTTTTTGTACAACCGACAGTCCAAACCCGGAAAATATTTAATCCAAAAACTGTATGAGAAAGAAAAGCAGCATTTCTTTTACCTAAATTAATGATTTCCAAATTGTGGGCCAGAGTTGCCTGAAAGGTTGTGAAGGATCTGCAATTGGGCTACACAAGGTCATTTAAATTCCCATCCTGTCATGTCTTGATCCTTTAATTCCCCGCGGAGTCATAGAAGCACTGAGCACATGAACAGGATACTAATCCACTCTCTGGAAAAGTCTTCCATGCTCACTTTTGATGTTTTCACACCATCACTTTCTCCGTCTTCCTCTGCACTGCTTCCCTGCGCTGTTTATTTAGTCATTTCTTCTGACCTTTTATTGTAAATAAAGGGAATGATTAACATGAACTTATTTCTAATAAAACACCCTTTGATAAGACCAATCTAGGCTCTACCCCTGGTTCTTGCCCCATAGCAGCTGGCACAGGCTCCAGCATGCCCACAACCCTGAATTGGGGCGATTGTGGCTCAAGAGTTGGGAGCTCGCCTTGTAATCGGAAGATTGCCGGTTCGAGCCCCGACTCGGTCGTTGTGTCCTTGGGCAAGACACTTCACCCGTTGCCTACTGGTGGTGGTCAGTAGGCAACGGGTGCAAGACGCAGAGTCTGCAGTTCCAGTGTGTCTAAATGTGAAGTTAGAGAAACTGCCTTGAAGTGTAAGTGCTTGTAAGCATTTTACAATGATTTGGTGGTTTCGGCTTGGGGATAATTTGTTCTTTTGTTTGTTTGTGTGTAGCCAGACCCACTGCCATATGCAGGGGTGCACATAAGTACTCTGCAGGTGCGCATGCGCTGTCAAAATAAAAAACGTGCACCAGATAAGAAGTTGCAACGCGCGTTTGCATACATATAAAAGGCACTGTTTTTGTCCGCTAGAGTGGGATTTTCACGACATATTCTGCACCACATCTCTGTGCGTTCATCATTTGTTGAAGCCAGCTCACCTCCTGCAACCAATTTTCCGAGAATACGCGCTTCTTTTGCGGTTCGGACTCCTTCTGACATTTCTTTGGAGGTGGAGGAACACCAAGTAATTGCTTAAAGGAGCTTCTTCAACATCTTTAAGAGTTTTAAACAAATGTCTGTCCTCCGGCACTGGCGCCAGTGTCCGGCAGCCTCGCCTCTGTCAGTGCGCCCCAGGGTGGCTGTGGCTACAACATAGCTTGCCATCACCAGTGTGTGAATGGGTGGATGACTGGATGTGTAAAGCGCTTTGGGGTCCTTAGGGACTAGTAAAGCGCTATATAAATACAGGCCGTTTACCATTTAGTAGCTAAGAGAAAGGATGGATGGAAACACAGCAATAAGTTTGAAATGACATGTTATTTCAAATTTATTTAACATTTTTGGTCACTTGTGACTCCAAATAAAAAAGACAGCAATCACAAAAATGCTCAAATCAAAGCTTAAAACGGTGAGAAAAAGGTTCACAGAACAGAGTGATGTCATGGTGTGTGCCCATCTTTTATATACATGTTTTAGTAGCAGGATACAGGCTTAAATCTTCATTTGCATTTCATTTCTTGTTTTATGTGGGTGGATTACTCATTTACATATACAAAACCAAAATATGTAGCTTAATGCTTTATCTTACACATGTGTGTTGATAAGGCTACAGAAGATTTTTATTAATTAATTGATTGATTTTAGGCTTCTTAATCAACTAATTACTGTGGCTCTGAACTGAAAATCCAGTTGCTGTCATGACTCTTCAGGAATGAAACAGCTGAAAGTGCAGCAAATGAAGAAGAATTAAATCTCCGGACCAGCATCTGGATATAAACGTGTAACAAATGCACCAGCTTTCATTCTTTATTGTTAAATCAGCTGACAGGTGAAGCATCCTCAGCATGTCCGGCTGCACACAGACTACAGGAGGAGCGGTTCAAAATGAAACCTTTAAAGGAGCGGTTCAACATTTACTGAAAAACTTGATTCCTGTTTAGAAAGAGCCGTTCTAAGCTTTCATGACTTTATGCTGCTTCACTCAGACATGATGGCTGAAAGAGTTACGTGGTGACATTTTCTCTGATCCCACCCTCACGCTGCACACCAACTATGCAGCAACAGCCTGTTAGCTTCCAGTTAAGAAAACTAAAGATCACCAATTCGGATGTTCGATGTCTGGAATGAACTAAATGCTTTAAAAGGATCCAGCTGGTGTTGCAGTTTGCAGTGTAGCAGCCGCTGGAAGCTACACAAACAGCAGACATTGAAAGCGTTTGTGATTGGCTGAAAAATGACAACGAGTGTCAGAAAATCCAAATTACAGATTTAACATAATAAGATTTAATTGCTGAGGCTTTGAGCTTCATTTTCTGGCTTAGTGTTACTTATCTGATCATTTCCTTATGACTTCATTGACTCATTATTGGCCTTTTGGGGATTTAAATTTAAAGTCTTAAGCACCTGGTGTCTCTGTGGCCCAGAGTTACCATGGAGACCAGGTTAAGCAGTAGAGGACCGATTGACAGGAAACAGTAAAAAACAACAGGGAGGTGTCCATAAAGTCTCCACAGGAACAGACACGCAAACATCCACAAACACTTCATTTACCGAGACATAAACAGGAAGTCACCTTTGGCTTTCAAAATTAAAGCAACTCAATAAATAGAGCAATATAAACCCTTCAGAATAAAAGTAAAATAGTTGTGCCAGTAAGTGATTGTAAAAAGATAAAGAGTAGCAGTCTGCTCTGATTACTGCTCCATCCAAGAGGGAGCGCCTGAGCCCAGCGATGCCCGAGACGCTGGTCTGGACCCGGGTCTGGGCCTCGGTCCAGTCTTCCTCCTGCCCAGGCTGAGGACTTCCTCTAGGGGCTCAGGGGCCTCTCCGCTGGCCCGGCTGACGAACACTGAGGGAGGGTGCGTGGTGGCCATCTCGAACCTCAGCTCCGCCGCGTTCTTAGCGCGGGAGGAGGCACCCTTCCTTTTAGTCCTGGGCTGTGGTGAGGGCAGAGGGAATGCCGGGACAGGCCTGTGTGAAGACGCGTCTGCCGTAGCAGCAGAGGCCGAAGAGCCAAGTTTGGCCAACGCCACCGGGATCTCCTCCAGAGACTCAGCAGAATCTGAGTGGTACTCGGCAGGAGGGGCGGCAGCCTGGACGGGGCCTGAAGTGGGGGCCAGGGGGGGCAGTGTGGCCCTCAGGGGAAATGCTGGGAAAGGAAGCCGTTGACCCAAGGACACAGTGGGCACATTGCTGGGCTCTGCTAGAGAGAAAGAGACAGAGATTATTCATTTCATCATTTTTTAGAACATTTAAGGACATTTCAGGCTTTCTGTCAGACATCGATCAGGTCCTGGTCTGACAAACTTGAAATGTGTCCATCTGAGGATCCACTTCCCACTGGTTTGCCCTTTAAACTCAGAGACTCCGGAGCTCTTCTGCATGTAGACTCTCGCAATTGTTTCATATTAGTAAAGACTTTATTCTGTGCCCGAGCAGCTCTGTGATCCAGGAACAGAAAAATACACATTCCCACGCTACCTGATATCAGTCGCTCAAAGCCCACAGCATTGGGTCATTTCATTTCATGTCCTGACTGACTGCCTTTTGAGACTCTGATTCTAACCTGAAGGAAAACCTGAATGTTTTCCTGATTGGAGAGTTGGGGACCCTCGAGGTTAAGGCTCTGTGAATGGAAGAAGATCTCGACTATTAACGATGGTCAGAATTGCCACCAATAGATTGCCAATCGAGATATATTTTTAGCATATGTACCCATACATCCCATCCAACCAGTCTCTTTAGTACATTAAATTAAAATTATCACCCTATTAGGATTCATTAGGAGTCTTGCTGCCTTTGGAATGAATGCATGTTTGGGAAGCGGCTACAATGATTCATTATCCAAAATGAGGAAAGAAAACAAACACAGGGTATTTCTGTCTGTTGTTCTGATTTATTACAGCCACTAACATTTTAGCTGTCCAGCAGATAGCATCTGTTTATGGCCATCTATCATCATCATGCTGGAAGTGGGAAATGAACTTCCGTGTGTGTATCCTAGTTTGTCTTTCTCTATCACCAGCAGCTGTTGTGTTTGTTGTGTTTCCACGCGGAGAGAGGGTGGCTATAGCTACCTCGGTGGGGGTACATTAACCCCCCCAACAATCTCACAGGGACAATTTTTCCAGGTTTTTCCAGCAAATGTGAGAAGTGAAATAACCAAAACAGCAGCACCAGAAATCTACACCACATGTTTGGATTTGCTCCAACATCACTACAGGTCTGAACAAGATGCTTGTGAACATCTATGAGAAGAGTAAAACCTTTGTTTGTGTGACTCTAAAATGAATAAATGACAGCTGGGATCCTGAGAACAGGTACATGTTTTGTTAAAGGAGTTCAAAGTTTAGACAGGAACTACCTGAAGACTGTCTGCACTCAGTGAGCCGAGGCAGGTCACATGTGCAGCTGAAGCATCAGCGTGCACAGCTGCACTGTGGAAGTGAGAGAAAAAAAACAGGTGGAAGGGTTCAGGTTTAGGTCAATCAGCGCTCCCACCTCAAATCTAAAATTTGTTTTACTTTTTTAAGTGGTCGAGCTGCTCTTCCACCCGGACTTAAGGTGACAGGATCTGCTGTGTGAACATGGGACGGGCAGAAGGACAGAAGCTTTGAGTGTCCTTGTTTTTGAACAGTTTCAGAGAAAAATCAAATTTAAGGAACTTGGATATGACCGAACTTAAAATGTTGCAAACTCTGTCTTTTTGATTAGTTTAGCTCTTTCTTCCCGACAGCTTTTCAGTAACTTATTTTAAGCCTTCACTTGTTTTCACTTTGTTTCTGTGTTTAATCAGCTGGAACCAATAAGTTTGACCTCTCCAAACCAATTCTGTGAATGGATTTGTTCTTTAATGTCAGATTTTGGATCTGTAATTGTAAAAATTTTCTCTTATTTTAGTCTCCAAATATCAACATTAAAAAATATATATTTTTGCTGATTAATCCTGTGCTTTGCTAACTGAATGGACTGAAACTGCCCTCCGCTGTAAGGTCAACTGAAGCGTCTTTATTTGGCCAAGGCTTTGTTTCATGTCAGCCCTGTTTACTAACATCGCAGCTTCTGCTGTCAGACTTTCATTTCTGCGTGTGAACGCACCACAGGACCACAAGGTTAACACCACCTAAATTTCAAAGAGGAGGTCATTTAAATGGAAAGCAGAGCAGACACTTGATACAGAGCAGCGGAACTTTGACAGCCTTTAGGTTCAGGTTAGAGAACATGGTATGCTCATGAGTGTCTTCATATGTACAGACAGGTGAGGCCATACCGGGAGGCGGGGCTGTGGCCGGGCAGCGCTCTCTGGTCACCTCTGCTGGGACTTTACGTACCTTCTTCTTCTTTTTCTTCTGCAGAAGAATAAAAATACAAAGCAGCTTTTTAAGTGCGGTCTCCCTCACTGCATATTCTCTTCAAATATACACAACTTTATCCAAAGTTTCCCCTGATCCGTCAGACCTCCACAGTCTGTGTAACATCACACCGAACCTGTTATCAGGTGTTTGGTTTGTGGGCTTTTACCTGTGTGTGTCGATGTGTGTGTGCCGCTATGGCTTTCATCTCTGAAGAGACAGTGGGCGGAGCTTCTTCCTCCATGACAGGACTGGACACAGTCCTCACTCTACCATTAGCCAGGAACCTGGTGCACACACAATGCATGATTATCTGATTGCATACTACAGACTGTACTAGTGCATCTAAAAAAAAGTACCTGGATACTGTGCAAAAGTTACAAATCGTGGGAAATATTCAAATAATTTGAGACACTGGATTTAATGACCAATAGTCATAATCATCAACAGCGAAAAAGGCTATAAACTTTTCACTTTACCTTTAATGACTATAGAATATAACACATACACAAAGTTCTGTGAACACTAGACCCCTTAATACAGGGACTTCCTTCTCCAGCAGCACTGTGCTGGTGCCCGATCTAGAGCCAGTTCCTCAGATTTCCACCAAATAAATAAATAAAGGCCTGGTGCTAATGTTAAAAAGCTGACACCAGTTTGGTACAACAAAACTGTGGAGCACAAAGTTGGAACCAATAACACTGAGCTAGATCTGTACTGGCACCAAGTTGGTGTAAAAGAGGTAATAATGTCAATAAAAAGTAGCACACGTGTCTTCTTCACTGGGAGAAACCTCAGGTAAAGAAGACACATGTTCAGAAAAAAGAAAGAGGTTATTAATGCTGTGGTGGAGAGGCATGTGCCAGGCTCAGGGTCAGCACTCCAGCGTCTCACTGTCGACCAATGAACCCTGTCAGTGCAGGTAAATAATCTACCTGACGGTCGCTCACAGATCATACTAACGCTGTGCTTCTGTAATGACCCGACACACTGGAACCAGAACAACAACACATTCTACGTGTGATTAAGTATCTAAACTAGTTTCCCTGTTTGTCAGTGTTTTATTTTGTGCCTTCCACGTTGTTCTCTGACTGTTCCTGCTCCAATATAAAAAAGGTTTCCTACGTCTCAGATAGACAGGATTCAGAGCAAGTGTTAGAGTGAGTGGGACTGTTTATAAAGCCTTTCTGTTACACACACACACACACACACACACACACACACACACAGAAAAAGCCTCCTCCCTTTAGCTCACACACACACACAATCCACACTTTGTTTGCTTCCTGAAAGTTGAAGCCAAAGAATTTCATGTTGCACTTTGTTTTCTGCAAAGAAAACCGTGTCCATGGCGACGAGGTCCGGCCTCCTCGTGTGGTGAAATAACTGTTGCCGGCTGTTTACTGAGACGTGTCGGGACCCGGTCAGTTCACCTCAGCCAATCACGCGCGCCGGCTTTAAGTAGGACCCGGCCATCTGAACCAGAACAGGAGGAGCTGAGAGACTTACTCTGCCTCTCCTCGCACGGCCACGGCAGTAGGTTCCTGCACGTCCAGCTGAGGGTTGGTGTAACCCAGAGTCCCTGAGTAGTTCACATCCTGATGGGGGGACAGCAGAGGACAAAGACTCAGAGCCTGAACTCAACCCCACCCAAACCAGACTCTTTCTCCCTTTATTAACAGAGCCTATTCGCCTGCCAGTCAGTCACCTTGAGGACTGAAGGAGCTGCCGTCTCTTTCACAGATCCCGGTTTCCTCAAGTCTCTGTTGTCCACACGGTGGCGCTGCCTCACTATGTACTCGTACGTACTGAGCCTGTTCCACACTGAAACACACATAAGTAAACATACATTTCCCCAGACCCTTGAACCCTGACATGGCCTTTAAAGGTCTGGAGGAGGTGGACAAGTTAAAAACACACACATAACACACACCCACAGGATTTGTTCTGAAACACTGATGGGGTCTTGCAGCATTACCATGAGGTCAGAAACAAAAATTTATTGTCTATTTGCCAAATAACCTCTATGAGAGCGTAGACAGCACGAGGAAGGAAAAACTCTATAGCCGCCTTCTCCTTTATGCTGCTGAATAAACAAATAAATATCCAAACGTATGATATACTGGCAGCATCACCTGAATGTGAGTGAAGCTATTAAAGAGAATATTTTTTTAACTGAATTTTCTCTCTTGGTTTTATCGAGCTGCAGAGGAGTGATGTGTCTGACTCAGACTGCTGAAGCCTCATATTGCATTTAAATAAATGAACTCTGGAATAAATCTTTACAAAGAAGGCAGACTGTGGATTTTATGCTCAATTTCCACTGAGCAGCACATCAGGTCCAATCTGAGGAAAAGGAATTATTAAAGCAATAAAAATGCTGATGGCCCCCCAGTGCTACCCCTCAAAATCCTTATAAAATGCTCACGTAAATGTCTGATTGTTTACAAAATAAAAATAGTAGTAAAACTAGTAAAACTGATGCAAACTCACAGTTTTGTGGATTGTTATCTCTTTATAAAACCTAAAGACAACAAATGGATTCTGAAACAGGAAAACCTAATAGTTACTTTGAAAGAAAATGCTGTTTTAAAGGGAAATTTTTTGCCCCACTTTCAAAAATACAGAAGCCATTCTACAGACTAACGTAATGTGTTGCCTGTGAACTGCACTGCCTGCATTTCATAAGCATGCTGTACCTGCAGCAGATCACCACAGAAACTTAAATCTGTGATGTAATAAAATCGCTATGTAACGGAATATGTCTAAAGCTGAGCTTCACAGGGATCACTTTTACATACGTTTTGAATTTTGAAAATATTTATTATGAACATCAGACATTACAACATTAACTGCAGGGCAGAAAATAAAGAAAAGCTTCCTCTTGTCAAAGATTTGACACGTGGACAGACAGGCAGGTGTGTTATTTCTTACTCAGGTAGATGTGGAAACAAAGCAAGTGGCAGAGCAACACGCAGGACAGAAGACCCAGAGCGATTGTGATGGCAGCCAGGACGGGAATCACCGGTGCAGCTGACCTGAGAGGCGCAACGGGCAGGAAGACAAACCACACACCTGTCTCATTCCTCACTGCGGGACACAAAAAGAGTCAACTGTGAAAACAGCATTTCTTCATTTAATGGCTGAATAACCAAACCCCAATATATCAGCAAAATCCAAGCACATCAGGTATAACTTTGAGGGTTTTTTAGCTTTAAAAGTTGTTGTCGTTGTATCTGTGAGCTAGGTGAATTATCTTTCTAATATTCCTCTTTTTTCTAGTTTAACAAAATTTCAGGTTCACAATGAAACATCATTTATAGAGAGGCAACAGTGACCGTTTGAACAGCAAAAATCGCCCTAAACTCGCTGAAACAACTATAAGCTGTCGACAAACTAAATAATCTTCCTCACATGAAAACACGAGACTGAAGGACAAAGACATCAGTCATCTCACTCTCCTGATCTTCCTCCCTCTGCTGCGGATGTGGACTCTCCGCCTGCAGATAACACTGAGAGGAGGGGGCACTGCTTTCTCATCCTGCAGCTACGCAAGTTCAGAAGAATCTAACTGGAGATAGGTGGCAAGGACTGCACACAGTTCAGTTCAGTTTGCAGGTTACTCCGTTCACTGTGAAGCTGCTAAATTCCGAGTATCACACTGTAGTGCATTTTATCACACATGAGTCTTTTATCACTCACCTGTGCTTCTTGACAAAGGAATGGGCATGGTCAGTAACAACACTAAGGTAGGCTGTGGGGTTTAACTGATCCTGAGCTGGTACTAAGGGGCCCAAAGTGTGCCAAGATAATATCCCCCACACCATAATACCACCAGCTTCCTGAAACGTTGATATGAGGCAGGATGAAGCCGTGCTTTTCACTCCAAATTCTGACGCCACCATCTGAGACTCATCAGACCAGGCAACAGTTTTCCAATCTTCTCTGGTCTAATTCTGTTGAGCCTGCAGGAACCTCAGTTTCCTGTTCTTTCTTGACAGGAGTGGCACCCAGTGTGGCGTTCTGCTGCTGTAGCCCATCTACTTGAAAGTTTGACATGTTGTGCATTCAGACATGCTCTTTTGCATACCTTGGTTGTTACAAGTGATTATCTGCGTTACTGATAATCACTTGTAACAGCTGCTTAAAGCAGCCTGGCCATTCTCCTCTCACCTCTGGTATTTTCCCCTTGAGAGCTGCTGCTCACTGGATACTTTCTCTTCTCTTTTCTCTTTCTCAACCCATCTCTGTAAACCCACAGATGGTTTGTGTAGGAAACAAACTACTCAGACCAGCCCACCTGACACAAACAACCATGCTGCATTCAGTCACCTTTCTTTCCCATTGTGATCCTCAGCTTCCACTTCTTGATTTCTGAACACCCTAACTGAGATTTCTTTTAAAATTTTTAATAAACACTACAGACTCACAGCTTTTTTACAAGGTCAGAGGTCAAATCTTACCCAGGAAGTGTTTGTCGGTGCGGAGTTTAGTGGGGTCCAGAAAGAACTCGACGAAGACGTAGGAGGCAACAACAAGAATGAGACAAACTCCCAAAAGAGCTGAGATCACACTGTGGAGGAACAACCTGCAGGACACACAGCACTGCTCAGTACACACACCTAATGGGCATGCATGTACAAAATATATATTTAAAAAATATTGATTAAAATATTTAAAATACATAACATTTGCCATCTTTGCACCCCATGTCTATGTTGCTCCAGTATTTTAGAAGAGACTTTTGGAAATGCTTCTGACTCGGTTTTAAGTTAATGACACTTTTATCATTACAGGCAGAAGCACAGAGTTATAAAAACAATGACAGACATCGACTCCTCACTGAGTCACATCAGACACGACGCATCCTCCTCTGATTCATCACTCCCATCATATGGCAGCTGCCTCGTTCTGTTAGTTTGTCTGTGTTGCTGTCGTGACTTTGCTGTTTTAAAGACTTTTAAAGTTGGCAAGACTCAGATGTGCATGTACAGGTGCAGCAGAATCTCCTTTTGTTAAAGGAGATTCAGTGCTTTGCACAGAGCTGCATAACAGCCTCGCTTCCCTGTCAGAGACAGCTGTCTTATTGGGAGTGAACCAGTGTCAGGTGACAGCATCCTTTATTGTTTGTCTCCACAGAAAAATAAACCAGTACTCACTTATAGTTCCTGCTTCCCACGCAGTTGTTGAGCCACCGACAATGATGGTCAAAGTTCGCCACGCACTTGTTACAGGCGCTACAATGTTTCGACTTCGGTCCCCTGAAACAACCACATACATATATCTGTATTTACAACCAAGTGCAGCCTAGGACTTGCACCACTATACAGAATGCATAATAGTACAGCACGCATTATGATACGAATCTAACTAAAACACATTCACGTTTGATGACTTTACTGCTTTGTTAAAACTTTGTTTGAATGTGTGTGGATGTTTAATTTGTGAATGAGAACTTTTTACTTCAAACACGATTCAGGTTCTTAATACACAAATGGTACATAAACTGTTATTAAAACAGCCAATCACAGAGTTCACATCCTGGTGTTGCGAATAGGCCGTATATGTAAATAAAACTGAGGAATAATGAGGTCAGTGTACGTGAAATAAAAGTTCAGTTTCAGTCTTTTTTTTCTACTTGTATGGGAAATGGTAAAATGGTAAATGGCCTGCATTTGTATAGCGCTTTACTCAGTCCCTAAGGACCCCAAAGCGCTTTACACTACATCCTCCAAGAGTAGGGCACAACAAGCATAATAAACCTTTAAAATTAGTTTTCAGATGTAGCTTCTTCTCTGCAGCAGATCCAGAGGATTGTGGGTATTCAGATCCGGTCCCAATGTTTGTTCAGAAATGGGCGTGCTGCGTGAAACGATGTCAGATCAGATTCAGGTCTGAGAGGGGGTTTACGGTCTGTAAGAGCCCCTGTGACCCAGTTCTCCGAGGCCTCCTGAGACCAGCCCACTGACCCATATTTTTTTTCCTCAGAAGTTGTCACTGCAGCTCAGCTCAGCTCATCACCTCCTGGCTTCAATGAGCAGCTCTATTATTTACTCGGGAACTGAGGTGCATTCAGCTGCTGAGGACTATGCAACACTGCAATTAACTTCACGCCACCTATTCCTGCTGCAATGAAGCCAGTAAAATATTTAAATGCAGATTTAAAAACAGCAGAATTCAGTGGTGAAGAGCTCCTGTCTGCAGTGCAGATGTACAGACAACTGGAAGCAAGTCCCAAACTGCTGTTTCTCTGAAGGTCAGTTCTGATTCATATCAAAGCCGACAATCAGCTCACGCTAAACCGAAACATGTGCACCTCATTTGTGTGAGCATACTGTGAAACAGCTAATTCCTCTCGGCATTTCTTACGTCTAAACACACAGAGTCTGGTAGGTAACCAGACTGCCTGAACTGTTTCTGTAGATCTACAGTCTGAAAAAAATCAAATGTTTTTACAGTGAATCTACACAAAAACTCCGAAGGGGTCTTTGTGTAGATTCAAATTCTAAGTAACAGAAATATTGTTTGATTTAAGTGTGCACAATAGGGCTGGGTATCGTCACTGATTTCTAGAATCGATTCGATCCACGATTTCGAATCGGGGAAATTTTGCCTCAGACAGTCAGAAATATTATAATTCTGATTATTTATCAGTACTGACACTTGTGAGACTTCATCAGAGGTGTGAGCATCCCAGCAGATGCCTTTGTGTCAAAGTGACAGAGAATAAAACAAAAAACATGAAGGAGATTTTCCTGGCCTGGCTTTTTATAGCAGATAACCTTAAAAATATTCTGCAGTAGAACAAAAATGGAACAAAATCATGAATCAACATATGAACATTACCTGATGCTGCTGAAGTGAAGCAGAGCAAAGTTACAGAGGTTTGATTAGAGACACAGCTAAGCGTTTTGCAATTTGCCATCATTTTGAAAAGTTTACATTTCTTCGAAATTGAACAGCAGAAATGAGTTTTTCTTTCGGAGGTCATTAAAAAAAAAAAAAACAGCAGCCGACAGCGCTGTGCACAACGGTAAAGTGGTGGGTAATAAGCAAGCGAATAATGCAGAAAATTGAGATTTTTAGATGGGAAACTGTTCTTAAAGTACACTGAGAAAGAGAGAAAGAGCTGTGCAGGAAGTGTGAATTTATTGTGGTGGAAGCAAAACAGCAAAAGTAAGAGGGAATTCATGACGATGTTTATCTGAAGCGAAATGTGAAGCTTAGTTTGGATCTTCTTTTGCTGCTGGTTCAGTCAGTTTTGGTTGGAGAGTGATGAAGCCTGCAGCATCAGAATCTAGCCCAAAAAAACCTAAACACAAAGTGCGGACTCGACGCATCAGAATGTGTGAGGTGTCAGATTTCAGCCCCGACAATGTGTCCGACCGCGTACGTGCCCACAGCTCACTGATTCTGATGCGTCGGGTCCGCGCTTTGTGTGTACGTTTTTTTGTGGAGTCCGTTTACCTGCTCTCATTTACTGTTTTAGCTGTTTGGTGGTTGTTGAAATAGTTTTGTGAGGTTTAACCTGAGATTCTGGCGTTTCTGGCAAAATACATTTATATTTTAAAATAGATTCAGGATTTTAATGAATCGATATCGCTTTATTCAAGCTAAAATAGATTTTAATTGGAAACTCGATTATTGAAACCCACCCCTAGTGCACAACATAAAATATCCTGAACATCACACTGACTTCATGCAAGCAGCCTGGCAGGTTAAAGACCATATGAGCTCTGATCTAACTGAGATGGACACTTGCAATATGTTAGGTAACATCTCAAAAGGTTCATGACTGCAGAGCATGCTTAAAAAAGGTTACAGGGAGTGGTGGACTGGAGGGGAGGAACCATCATGGAATTTAAAATTAAATTTAACATGACACATTTTCAATTCTCTCAGCTGAAGCTTTATGACCTCGACTTCAGATCAGTAACACTTTGTGGCATTAATAAATAAATGTAAAGTATGTGGCTGTAAATTAAATAAATCCACGACACCTTCACTTTATTTTATGGAACAAATCTTTTCTGTGCATGCAGAGACCCCCGGAAAACAAACATGCTTAAAAAAATACTTAAGAACACCGGAGTCTGATTGGACAGTGCAAATCCAGACCATGTGACAAGCAGCTCAGAAGATGAAGCAAGCTTCAGTTCAAGTTCATGTTGCTAGCAACAACACCAAAGCTGCTAACAGCTGACAAGCAGTTTGTGTCTGCATGTGTGTGTTTGTTTGTGTTTATATGTGTTTGTGCGACCTGCAGAGACTGTCCTCCTGTGAGAGATACTCAGCAGGGACATGCCAATAACAACTCCAACAGCAGCTCAAGTTAACACACCTGTGTGATCTATTTGCAATGTTAGCTTGACAGGAAGCAAAAGGACAATTTGGGCTACAAAATCTCAGCTATTAACAGCCAATGGGGAAACTTGATCAGAAAGAGTTTCAGCCAGTGTTAGCACCATCTGCTGGCAGCAATCCACAGTGTGGTAGTTTCTGATTAACCAGATCATTCAGGGTTAATGAGAAAAAATAGAAAACAGATGGGGTTCTTTTTGTTTGTTTTGTTTTTTTGCAGACTAGTAGACAAAACCTGATCACCTGATTTAATCTAAAGGTATCAGCCAACACCACGGCATCAACTGAAATAGCTTCCTGGGTCATATTGTTGCACACGAAGGGGTATAAAGGCCTGTCACGCTAAAATGCAACAACTACGCGTGCATCTCTTGGAAGAGTTACAACACAAATGAGTATTCATCTGCAGCTGTCTGGGTCCAATAGGGCTGTGCCATATTGAATCCATAATAACATTGGCTTAAATTTTGAAGTTACATAAAAGTGTCATATCATGACATCATACTAAGACCACGTGTTTATCTGTCCTAGTGCACAACGAGATGAGCCCAGGGATCTCTGAGAGCGAGAGCCATGTGTCAGCATCCACTGACAATTCAGTGGATGGACAATTCAACAAAACTCAACAAGGACCATAAAACGGCTAAATGTTAAAATACAAGCTTAGAGAGCACTTGAGAGTTTTTATCATTGGGATGAAGGTATCCAGCAGTTTCGGGAACGATAACATGATGCGGCATACATGCGTTGAAAAGCCTCTGTCTGTTACTCACACATCAACCTGGCACAGGTAGCAGTGGCAGTTCTCGATGACGTGCGCGTGTTTGGAACGGTCGAACACGGGGACCGGGCCTCGGACGCTCTTCGTTCTGACGTTGTAGTCAGCCGGGTCGATGGACACGGCCATGACGTGGACAAACAGGTGACACACAAACATGATGCCCGTACACTGACACAGAGATCAGGAATCAAACACAGACATGCCAGAGCAACATTGTAACACCTCACCTAAAGAAAAGACCTGAAATCACTGTCTGTCCCCTCAGTAACAATAACTCAATGCTATCAAACAATGTGGAAATTACATTTTGAATAGTGGTCCTTTTTCATATTTTCATAGGCATCAGACACTACCAAAAAACAGCTCCCTAACACTGCCAGACTTTACACTGGCTGTGCTAAATAAACCAGCAGACAGAATGAATAAATTATAGATTGTCGACTGTACAACCAAAGTATCTGGGACAAAAATTTGAGAACTCACCTGAATTACAATCCAGTTAAAATACGAAAAAACTGGAATTTTTAGAAGACAAAAACAATAAATATTTAGAAAAAAAACTGTAATAATTTGAGGGAAAAAGTCATCAAATTTTGAGAGACAATTTGCTCTATTCTTTGACTAAACTAACACTATACTTATATACTACACTTACTTATAACACTACACTATATATACAAAAGATCATCGGCTGCCCTCTCCCCTCCCTGATGGACATTTATTCCTCCCGCTGCCTCAGCAGAGCAGCAAACATCATCAAGGACAGCTCCCACCCTGGCTTCAACATGTTCAGCCTGCTTCCCTCAGGGAAGCGCTACAGGTGCATCAACACAAAAACCCAGAGACTCAAAAACAGTTTCTTCCCCAAAGCGATAACCACCCTGAACTCACACATGCACTGATAACACAGCCCCCCACTTCCCACTTCCTCTATGGACCACCACTATTTATACCAATTCCATGTGCAATAACTCAACTGTACATACATAACACTATTTATTACATATTACTTACGGCTTGTAAATTGTACATTTTATATATATATATACACATCTTCTTCCATATGTTAATACTGTCCATATGTATATAGCGCTGCAGAACTGTACCCCCCCCCCAGCATGTTTACACTGAGTAGGAGATGCTCTGTATCTCATTGTACAACTGTATAGTGACAATAAAGGCATTCTATTCTATTCTATTCTATTCTACTTTAAGGAAAGACGTCTTACTATAATTTGAGGAAAAAAAACGCAATTTTTTCCACAGAAAAAAGTGCTACTGGTGTAGAAAGTTCACATGTGTTTATCTGTACACCTCGCTACCAGTGGTGCGGTGGTGGTCTGTCCGTGCAGTGGAAGGATACGATGTAGCCCGCAGGGATCCAGTGTGCAGGCAGCAGAGGGACGAATATGCCGAACCCGGTGACGGCGAAGTAGATGTAGAGCAGCCAGGCGAGCAGCTGAAAGGGGTGCGGAGGCCAACTCCAACCGTTGGTCCGAGAGCAGAGCGGCATGTCAGCTCGTCGTGGGCCGTCCTCACCGACCGGCGCCGTCCGGTTCGGGTTCCTACAGCACACGTCCATCCCGAACGCGCATCCAGCATCAAAGAGCTGCCGTTTGTTGTCAGGCACAGAGCGTGGTCTCCATCACATGAGCGAGAGAGTAGCCGCAGGCTGAAGCTGCATAAAGAGCCGCTTCATGATCAATGAGTTTGAGCTGCAAAGGAAACAGAGAGAGAGAACAGAGGCTCTGATTCAAGCAACAACACACAGACCAACAACAGCTCTGCAGCATCACACCAGTGTGTCCCACTGTACAACACACAGCTGCAAACAGCAGTGATCTGAGACCATCAGTCCAATTAGCAACAATCAGTTTTCCACAAACCCTCAGCTTCCACCTTTCTGTAATCTGAACATCTGGAGTGAGGTGGAGTCGCCGAAGTCTTATTAAAACAATTATACCCTTCCCCTAAATTATTCTTATCATCAAATAAGTTACATTTGTTATTTGAGTTGTTGAGATATAAGTTAATTTTTATTCCAGGGTCCAGTTTCTGATTATTGTCATGATCAGTTCATCTGCTGGTTAATTTCTTTATCAATTTGTCCAAGCAGGCTGAGATAGTAAATAGATTATTAAACAGCAGAGGTCTTTAATTGAAAATCAGAAAAGATGCAGTTAATTTTCATAATCCAATCACCACAGCTCTGAATTCTCCAGCTCCTGTTTTTCCTGTCTCTGGTCAACTAATCCATCATCTGAGTAATGATGGTTTCACAGAGTGTTATTTTACTGGCTTATTCCTGAATTTATCAAAGTGTAATCAGGGGGAAGTTGTTTATGTGTTTGGTTCTACATGTATGAAATTTTTTTTTCAAATGTTTCTGCTGAGCAGCTGGAACCAAACAACACTGCCTTCTACATGCTGCAGCCGAGGAGCAGCTCATTCATTAAGTAGCCAAGTGAATGATGCAAAAGAAATTAATGAAGTATTACAACAGCATCACATAATTTATCGACAAATTTGTTGACTTCACCTCACCACCGGACCTCCTGCTGTACGAAAGGGCAGCCCACCTGGTTAACCGGTACCGGAGCCTCATCTCATCCCGGAGCCCGGGCCTGAGCAGCGGCGTGAAGCTTTGCCGTCCCCCTTGTCCCAGGGGAGGGGGCTGCTCTTGGGGGAAACCACAGAGATCCACAGATCTGGGCCACACCGTCCCAGTACTCCAGCTGTTAACTCACATCCATCCCGGTAGTCAGCCGCAGCCCTCGTTTTACCCCTGGAGCCGGGCTCGACCACTGTCGAGCGGCCTCGCCGAGACCGGCGCTCTGGGAGAAACTGTGATTGGTATAAAATTCTGATTAGCTCGCCAGATAGCGTGCTAAGCTGCTAACGAGACGCGACTAGCAGGACACCGCTGCTGCCATGCTTGCTCTCACTCCGACAAACGGAGGGGGGCGGTAACCGCGAATCAACAGCCGAGCGTAACGTTTAATATTTAACGTGAACGACTGCTTTAAATATTTAAGATCGCTGGAGATCCTATTAGCCTGCTAGCATGATACCCGTTAGCCTATCTGCTGCCTCCCACCGTCTCCTAGCGTCTTCCAGCCTCGTAAACCGTTTCCCTGGTAACGCCGTAGGTCCACACCTATTGGTCACTGGTGCTGACCCCGCCTACTATATGAATGTAAGAACCGAGCTCAGGGAACTGATAGTTGTGTTAGTGACCTGCATCCAGCAGGGGGCGGCAGATCCACGACGAACAGAACGCAACGCCGCTATGCATTTATTTATGCTGATACTTTTATATGTAAACTAACTTCTCGCCATGCTTTTAAGATTTACGTTATTTTTCGAATTATTATCCATTTTTACCTCGTTTAATTTTTAATATGATTATCAATTATTAATACTTTATTTTTGTCATTTTACTACCCATGCGGAATTTGATGTTTCATTTAGGTTTGTTCATTTATTATCATTAGTCTCAAAAACCATTTGCTGTAACCTCAGTTTTGTCAGTGGTTTGTAAAACGTTAGCTGTTTTGTTTAGTATAAACTAAATCAGTCTCAATTTGTTGGTAGTTTTTTTAAAACTAAAGTGTCTCATTATAAGCTGATCAGGTAAATGCTGGGTGGTACTGCAAGCTAAAAAAAAGTGTTTTTATATTTTTTTTATGCTGTATTTTTATGTGCAAATACAGCATATAAAAAAGTAAGGTGTAAGGTCTTTAATCTCATACATTCACATTTATATTTCTGATGCAACACTAAATTGTTAACTTTAAGATCAAAGCAATTAATTTAAAAAGATTACAACATGGATTCGCTACATACAAAAGTACAAAAAAGTACAACTAATCCAGTTAAAGCTGCCTTGCATACCTTCTACCTCCTACACAGTTTTTTCCATGGCTCTTGTGGACTCTGGTAATATTTCACTTGTTGGCATAGAGCGTAGTGCATTCTTTACAATAGTCGACTTGAACAGACACATCTGGAATGTAGCTGTTTTATGCAAATTCTGTCCTTTTCTTTTACATTCTTTACTCTTTGAGCAGAAAGAAAAAAAGCATGAAGTTTGTTGAGCAGCTTGTGACATGCACATATACAAGTTTACTGTGAATATTCAAAAGAATACAGTACAACTGACATAAATGGACATTTAAAAATTACCCAATATATTAATTATTTCTATATAGGTCATCCAAATTTAATCCTCAAAAGGGAGTAGGAAGAAGTAAAGACTTTTATGGTTATATGAAGTGCATTCATACCTATATCTACACATATGCTCACCCATATACTTGAACCTTTAGATTCAGTCAGTTTTGGATCACAGACATCTATCTATCTATCTATCTATCCTCTTGCACTGGAGCCTATCCAAGCTGTCTTAGGGTGAGAGGCAGGGTACACCCAGTCTGTCGCAGGGCTAACACATAGACACAGACAATCATTCGCACTCACATTCACACCTATGGGCAATTTAGAGTTACCAATTAACCTATCCCCACTAACTGCACATCTTTGGACTGTGGAAGGAATCCAGAGCACCCCGAGAGAACCCACGCAAACACGGGGAGAACATGCAAACTCCACACAGAAAGACCCCAGCCACCATGCTGCCTATCTATTTGAGCTGTTGTTTTATTCACAAACTAAAATTCCTCACTGGTTCATGGACCTTTACGAATGAAGTGACTCAGAGGAGCTCAGCCGTGATATCTGGCATCCTGTAGACATGACCTAACCCAGATACTATACTGAAACAATGCACATGAACAAGTACAGTTAATCCGATTAAAGCTGCCTTACGTACCTTCAGCCTCCTACACTGTTTTTTCATGGCTCTTGTGGACTCTGGTAATATTTCATTTGCTGGCATTGTTACGGGCCCCAGGAATGGTGCCACAATAACAAAGAAGAAATCCCTGCAAATACAGGTAAAGTTCAGGAGCAATGAAGACACAGTGCACTCGGTTTGCCTCTCAGATTGCATCTCTTATTCAAGTTTCAATAAACATGAACAACATTAACAATATTCATGTATGCATGACTCTTTCAGTGCCAGTGTCCATATCTGTCCATTTTCCAAAGTCACAAGTAGAAAAATAAATGGATTCACACTCTACACTTTCCACTATTTTACATGTGCTTCATGTGATCGCTCAGTGAAAGCAAAACAAAAGTACACACATGCTCTTGCTTAAGCAACTGAAAGCCACTGTAATCTACAGTGAATTTACAGCAATATTCAACTGTATTTAAAGCAAACCACACACTTATGTGGCTGAAATTAAAGTGGACAACTGTACCGGTTCTGAATACTGAAATTGAGCAAAAACAAACACACATCATTTACAGCACACTGAAGCTGAAACTCACTTTTGCATAACATGGGCAACTTCCTTCTATTTTACATGTCATTAACACTCACATATTAAACAGCTTTATACTTTTCAAACATCAATGGCACTTAAGCAATAAAACACCTTTGTATAATAAACTTTATATAAAATGGTAAAGTGTGCAGGAGTACCAACCTTCATAATGAAAAGAAAATAAATCTATATGCATGACCTTCCTGTAAGACAATGCTCTGGGCGCTACGACCCACCATACAAAAACATTACCGTGACGTTTCTGCTAGCGGCCCGCGCAGCCTGACTCCGCTGTCTGATGCGGGTCAAACGCGCGGCTGTGCCCATTAGTGTTACAGGTACTGTCTTACTTCTTTACAACTTAGCATGGAGATGAAACATTGCTACGTAACAGACAGTGGTAGTACTTTTTACCAAGTACTAACCTGCAAATACAGGTAAAGTTCAGGAGCAAGACAACAGTGCACTCGGGCGGAAGTCCATCCCCCTAAAGCAACTAGGGTGCACCTGCCTTGAAATAATAGTTCCACCTGAGGTGTTGCTCTAGTTTTCTGTCCTTCTGTACAGTCCATGTGACAAAATAATATACTGCATAAATTGGTCATGTTACCAAAGTCATTTTGAATATTCATAGTCACAGAAAATAACAAATAAACAAATTAAATAAATTAAATTAGATGATTAACACAAAAGTGGTCACACATTTTGGGTGTGCCACAGCATATTACATGGCATATTGTTTACAGTAGCCAATGTGAGTGGGCACATCTGGAATGTGGCTTTTTCCATCCAATTTTCTCATTTGACTTTCTTTCCAGAGAACTCTGCAAAACCTGTCCAAGTTCCAAAGGAGAAGGGTGTTCTTTATGCTGCATGCGTGCAGCTGATACTGACATTAGATATGAAATAGGCTGGCTGTAGTTGTTTTGTTGGCATGTCCAAAGCAAGGATGTATCATTTTGTTAAATGTGGGGGTTGCCTCAACTCCTCTCTCCTGGAGTCCTCTACATGCCTCCTCCACTCGTTTCTCTGGTGGGAGAGATGAAAACACGAGGAGAGGAGGTGAGAAGAGAACTGAGGATGTAAAAACTGAAACAATGAGAAGGGAAAGACAAGGATACGCAGGGAAGACTAGGAAATTTTGCCCCCCAGAAAATCTCTTATCATAATCTACTGCACCACCCTAGATCCTGTTTTTTTGTTCACAAATTAATAAGTTCCTCAACCAAAATCCTGAAAGGTCAAAAGATTCATTCATCGTCATGTTGTGAGAAGAAAATCAAGAAATCAGGATCCAAAGTGAAGATGAGCCAAGCCGCTGTAGCTGTGGGATGCTCCACATGGAAACTTTAGCATCTTCTACAAAAGCTGTTTTTTTCTGGTTCTGACTCCCACACTAAGCAAAGAACAACAAACATGCACCTCACTGACAAATGTGGGTCCCACGGGGGCCTCCAGCGGTGCCATATCATGGGGAGCACGAGCTCTCTGCGACTTGTCTGCAGGTTACATAACAAATTCAAGGTCTGATGGAAGGTGGCCAGCACTCAGATTCCTGAGAGGAAACTACCTTTATGCACACAAACACACGTGAAGCATGCATGATCCTTCAATAATAAGAAAAGATATCTGATCTTATCTCATCTTATCTTATTTTATCTTCATTGTTTTACTGATGTTACACTCTTACAATGGTGTTATATTTAGTTTATACTTTTTATGACCAAAGGAACGTTTGGCGCACTGCAGAAATGTTCAGTGCAAGTCGAGCTTTTCATATTAAGCTGATTTTAAAACTTGCAAAAGGTTTTTAAAACAAGCCCAAAGTCTGGCAGCTCAGGTAGAATGTTAATGGTCATGTGTTCCTCAATAAAGTTGTGGTCACGATACTTACTTTACTCTAGATGAACAAGCTGAAACTGAGTTAAGTTTTTTCAAGTCACAGATAGATTTAACTGCAACATTTGGAACAGCTAATGTAATATAAGCTAATTGCTTCTACGCAGTCTGGATCACAGTCTGTCTGGTGGCTGAAGGTAAAGCGGCTGTATTTAACAGGACGAATAAAATCCTTAATCTCTGATAACTTTCCTCTCAGAGACGGAGGGAGACGTAAGACTGAGAGGACAGGAGAGGAATATGACACAATATTTTGTGATTAACTGGACATTTAAAGCTCACATGTGAAGACCTCACTCATGTTAGACTTTTTAAATCAGTGAGTGGCTCTGCAGACGATGTGTTGCTGAAGTTATCTGGTTATTTCAGAGTGAGAAACGTCTTTGAAAACAAACTAATTATGATAATTCTATGTTATTTAAAGTTTATACTTAACAGACAGTACAGGTTAAACTGGGTAGTTTGCACTGATGGAGAATGATGGACGGGTGCAGGCCAGACGGTGGTAGCAGTGGAGATATTATAAAAGAATGGCGGGGCACGGAAAAGAGGAAATGAAATCGATGAGAGGATTGTGTAACAGCAAAGATGGGGTAGAAGCACAATGTCAAGTGAATAAAAGCTTTTATAATCATATCTTGGGGCAAAGTCAGCAACTTTTATGTCTTTATGACCACTGAAATTACAGCAAATTTAGATAATATTTCAAAGTAGCAGCTAAAAAATGCCCAGTGAAGGGCATTATGCTGAGCTGCTAGACTTGATCTAAAAACACCCTTTACAGCCAAATTTCTCTTGCTGTAATATATATATATACACCTTCACCTCAACTATTTTAATTATTCTTAAGGTTTGTTACAACGAAAGCAAATGACAATTCAATCAGAATAATGTGGGACTCATGTAATGGATGGACACAGATGGAAGTATTGTAATAGATATTGCCCCCCCCCCACCTCCATAATTTCATGTATTCTTATCATTGTTATGTTATGCATTCAGTTCTTTATTACTATTTCTGACACATACTGTGCTCACTGGCAATCCAGCTAGAATATTCTGGTGAACTGAAGTGCTTGTGTTTTGTATTTGCAGGTGAGCACAAGTAATGTGTTGATAAACAGAATGATCTTGACGTATGAGAAATGTATTAGAGTAAGGTACTGTCATTAATGGAACACAACGCTGATGTCGGAGTTTGTGATTTACATGATGTACCTGAACTGGTGTTAAACGGAATATCACATCGCAAATGATTAATAAGGGGATCGAGAGGGTAGTCTCCAGGTGCTACAAGCTACAATACTAGTTGGATGAGCATGCGAGTGTGCAGAATATTGTAAGATGAACATTGGTAGGAAAATACTGAGTAAATGAGTACTTTGTTAACACAGGTTCAGTAGTTATGTGAAAAGTTCTCCTGTGTGTTCTACTGCACAGATAGCCTGCAGAGTGCAGCTACGCTGAACTGAAGTGCTTGTGTTTTGTATTTGCAGTTGCGAATGAACAAGTAAAGAGAACGATTCTGAACTCATGCACGCCTGGAAGTGTCATTTGTCCAAGTGTGCAACAATAATATTGCCATTGGTTCACCCTAAAGGAAGAAACTGTTTAATGAGCTTTAATGAATGTTTCAGGTAGGAGCAACAACTGGTTATGCTCAAGTTCAATTCTTTCCAGCACCAAGATTTCACTCTGGTAAGCGTCCTCTAAATTAGGGCAGGTAAGTCTGCAACTGAGACCATGTTAGAGTGGGTCAGGGAGGTTTTCAGGTCAGTTGGGACGGGTGGGAACCAAAATACACCCCAGACTGGTTACCAGTCTGTCACAGGCCAACACAGAGAGACAGACAACCATTCACAATCACAAGGCTCTGTTCTGTGACCTCACACAAAACAGTAGGAATACAAATACTACCAATACTACTGTTCAAAACTACTCCAGTAAAAGTACAGGCCCTGAAATGTACTCAAAGTAAGAAAGTAAACAGTAGCTGTTTGGAGGACGTTTCTATTTTTGTGCAAAGCTAACTGAACCTTGGGCTGTGTTAACATAATGATAAAATATTATCAGTAGACAGGAATAAAAACGTTAGTCTACGTTTAAAAAAAAATCTAATTATACTCAGCTTGAATCTGAAGAAAAGGAAGGAAAATAAAAAATATATATCTATTTTCTGTTGTCTCCATTGTAGAGGGTAACTTTTCCTCTAAACAGGAAAATGTGTACAGTCAGGTGTTAAAGTGGATTCAGCAGGTGGGGGAACACTAAACTGGTTGTAATGGCTCAGTGTGGGGAACAGAATCAAACTCACAATAATTTCTACTGAGAGCTCTCGGAGATTTTCTTAGTGTACAGGCTGTGATCAGCTGACCTGCTGCTCTTTGTGGATGTACACAACTGAATTCAACCAGATGTGAGCAGATGTTTGATGAGTGTCCTGGCTGATTTCCATCCTCTACACTGACAGCGCAACGTTTATGCTGTCTGTGTTCTAGATGGTATAAAGTTGGTATAAATGTGGAATTCAGTCAGTGGATCTCGGCATCACCAGCTAAAATTCATATGAATCTCTGCTACACTTCCTCTGAGCATGAAACCACAGCCACTTTAAATCCATCACACTACAACAAACTAACCTGTTTATCCTGCACTAACCTGCAGAGGATTTTCATGCAGTCTTTAAATAACACAGTTATCTACCTCAGCTTGTTTTGCAGGATGTTTCACAATGTGAAAAAACACAATGTCACATGTACAGACCCAATATCTGATTTAAAAACATGCAGACTTACATGTAAACTTTAAATGAGCAGTTCCTTCCCTGTAATTCTAAGCTCTCTTCTTCCTCTCCTCCCCCGTCTTTCTTATCTTTCTCCATCTCTGAGTGACGTTAGCTCAGCTACTACACTGTGAGACAAACTGCACACAAACAGTCTGTGTGTTTGCTGATGTTTGCTGAGCTGATAGTAACGCTGCATTTGAAATTACGTGACACTTTAAAAAAAAAGTCACTTCCTTTATGTTCGTTCCTCTACAGTAGAGCTAGCTAGATGCTGAAGTAGCAGGAACTTAGAGACACCTGTAGCTGTTCTGGTGTTGTCAAACATGACAAAACCATAGACCAAGATGCCCTTGGAGAAATCTGGAGCTGACATTTTTAGCAGAGGAAAGGTCACTGGCTGAGCATGAGCAAAGGACAACTTTAAGTTTGAGGGCTCTGAGTTAAAAAAAAGAAAAAAAAAGTAAGTTTGTGAGACGCAACAAATGAAAAGATGCTGCAGGAGCACTAAAGCCAGAATTTGATTTAAAAAAGCTTGTAATCTGATAGTGTTGGGTTACTTTTGTTGTAGTAAAGTGGAAGGTTTGCACCGGATGAAGGGACCTTGAATGAGAGAGGCTGTTTGTTTTGGAACACCATACCCTTAATCTGAGTTCACTTTATTGGAACCAGTTTCCTCTTACAACAGGACAATGAGACAAATCACAGCTCCCAAATTTGCAGCAGGCAGTTGGTATTCTATATGTAATGAGGTTATGGGTAATTAGGTTACCACGGTTACTGGATCTCCCTACTAAGATGTGGGAACAGCTCCACTGTACGTTGCGCAAGAATTGGCCATCGAACCAATCAGCTCGTGGGAGACGGTTTGGCAAGCATCTCAGTGAAATGACACATATAATGTAAGGTGTTTGCTTCCTCTTTGCTTCTTCTTTTCTGCTTTATACTCACCTCGTCTCTTTTTCTCAGGTGTGCCAGGTGGAGTGATCGAAGACTCCCCTGCCCATGTTCAAAGCATGCTGGGAAAACTGACCAAGCTGCATCCTCAGATCGCTGCTTCTTTGTGGGCATTCATTTTCTTTACTTCTCAGATGGATGTAGCCTGTTTTCTGCTGCTTTATTTGTTGCTTCAGTTTTCTTACCTCATTTGTTTAGAGAGGGAAGTTCTGGGTCCTACGGCCCATTGCCTCGCTGGCTCAGGCTTCTTCCACTTTTTTGTTTCTTTTCGACCTTTAGTTTCTTTTACTGTTTAGAGGAAGAAACTTATTCTGGTAACCAAAACATGGGTGTGGCATCCTCTTTACATGTTGCATCCACTGAGATGAGTCTTAGACTTTCTGCTTGTGGCTATAACATGAGGTTCTAGGTTATTAAGTGCCAATAAGAGGGAGAGCTGTGTACTATAGATGACCATATCCATAACCTTCACTCTCACTGGCATCACGAGGATCACTTACATGCTTAAAGGAATTACTTGCACACATGATAACCTCAGTATTTGAAACTTTGGCCATGTTTAATATGAGGACCACCACTGTAACAGTATGTATATGACAAAATAGGGGGAAAGCAAAATAGGTCAAGTTTAGGGTTAAATCATGTTCGTTATTTGGTTTGTAGGAAGTTCCAGTCCGGTTCGTGTCCTCAGATGTTTTTCAGTGGATCTGGTCCAGAATTAGGTAGGTCAGTGGGTTGAGCTGCTGGCAGCTGCTTGTTTCCACTGAGATGAAGCAGCAGTTTACTGGGCAGTGCAGTACATGCTGGGAGTAACAGTCGGTGTTTCCACGCAGCTTGGCCGCCGTGTATGTAAGCGTTTACTCTGGCAGAATGGCAGTGGAGGAAATCCAGCTCGTTTCCATCAGCACAGAGGGGGAGACGACCTCAAATGTTCCTCTTGATTAAAATATGTGGTCGGACGAGCCTTCTGCCCCCCATCCACCCCCACGCCCACCACCTCCAGCAGAAGCAGCAGCAGATCTGAGCCAAGTGATGGAAATAACTCCCATTGTTCAAAGCTCTGTGGGATACCAGCTGGCTGCGTCGCAAAGTCACCGAGTTTAATTCTCACTGTGCAAAGAAAGGAACGCAAATCCCCACAGAGCACTTTATTATTATCCCCCCTTCTAATGATATGCCCCTCCTAAAACACTGACTTTTCTCCTCTCTTGGCCTTTTAATATCCAGCTGTGGATGAACCTACATCAGCAGTTTTCTGACTCGAAGGAGCAGGCCAACTTTTCTCTGAGCAGCAGAGAGTTTTTAAGAAATTTCTGGAATTTAGAGAAATTGATTCTGAATCCTTTTCTCTTAAAAAAGGGGGGAATTTTTGCTCTCCTTTAAGCACATTCACGATGAATTTAAATGACTTCTGGGATCTGAAAAGTAAAGTCAATGCAGAAAAGCCTTAAACCTGCAGAATGAAGTCTGTAGAGACAAGTTTGTTTATCTATCAACTTCTCCTGCTCTGCAGGCTTAATTGCAACTTCTAAGCCTTATTTAATACAACATGGTGTTTATTTTGCAATTTACGATCCCTGTTAGAGTCCAAATGGACGATAAAGCAGAGTGTTATTCCAGATGGGCCTTCCCTGCGATTGACTAGTAACTACCATGTGAGCATGCAGTGTCATCATATCCAGTTACAAACTAGCAAGATGCTGATTGTGAAAACACTCTCAACAGAAATCTACTCACCACTGACTAACATCATGATGTCTATGAGCATATTTGCTAATCAGCATATGCTCCTGATGTCTTTACTGAAAGAGAAATGAAGCAGAAACACATCTGTCACAGACAGTGAGCTGAAAAAGGCAAGAAGAGGAAAATGATTAGAGGTGTTGAGAGTCTGCCACGAGGTGACCTGTGCAGTGTCTGACCTCCAGTTTGATTGCTGCACAGGTGGGTTTGCAAGCAGCACATACAGTATCTAGTGGGAACAGAAGTAAAATACTGTGTTAGCACTGGCAGCAAACTGTGTTAAATAATCAGTACATCTATAAATATTATAGAGAGAGGGAGGAGTTGCTGAGAGCCAGACAGGGGAGCCGTGGGGTAAAATATGGAGCGTAAAAGAGACAAACTGAAGCCTGAGGTCAGGACGGTGTGAGCTCAGCCTCTGTGGAAAAGCTGGTTTGTTAGGTTGTACTCACACTGGGGAACTCATCACGTATGGTTGATGTGTTTCTCTCGGATTAATGAAATGTCCAACTGGAGTCAGTTTTTTTTCCTCAGTTCTCAAAAAAGTTTTTTATCTAAAACATATGTTGGAAAATTGGGTCATCTTCCAATCAGTGCGTGTTCTTTGCAACATAAAGGATGACCCATGACTTTTTAACTGTATCCCTACTTGTGGCTGTCCTACAGTCTCCTCCTGCTTCCAGTCTTTGTTCTAAGTTATGTTAAAAATGCCGTGGCCCCTGTGAAACTCATCTGAGTGTGGAGGCGGACAGGAGGAGTTAATTGTTCTTATAAAAAGAAGTGACTCTGAGATGGTCGCAAGTATGGGACTGACTGAAACTGAAGACTTATCAGCGCATTAATGAGATGTGACAGTTTAATGAGCTGTCCATGAGGGTCGCTCAGTTCATCTGCAACAAAGAGTCAGAGTCGTTTCTTTTTCTTCATGTGCTGGCACCATACTCTTGGCTCAGGGTGAATATAGGACAGCGTGAGCTCATGTGCTCTTATTGAACTCATTACATCACCTGCTGCTATCCTCAGAAACATTAACTGTAAAGGAGATGATTCAGAGGACATGTACAGGACATGTTCACCCTGCTGACACATTAACCACCGAAACTATTATTTATTATTGGATTATCATCGAGTGTCATGATTGTAGCAGGTTGAACAGAAATAAAGAAGCTCTTGCTTCACTGACGTCTTCTTGTCCCGTTTATTGTTTTCTTCTTAAAGCTGCTCAGTCAGGCAAACATAGGCGTGCGGGCGAGCACGTCAGCGTGTTTTTCCTGACATCTAAATGTAGAAAAAGGACCCTGTAGTGCAGAAGAAAAGCAGCAGGTGTTTTGGAAGCAGCCTGTGTGCTCATGCTGAGTCCTCAGCGCCGGTTCGGGTTACACTCAGCTGAAACTGTGGCTGTGCAACACGTTCTTTCTGAATCAGCTCTGATTCAAAGTTCTTGACCTTTGACCTTTCAGTTCGTACTGCCAAGAGTTGCATGCTTTTTTTTCCTTTTTTCTGTCACTTGTCCATTTCTCAGTCCTATGGAGCCCCTCTTATGACAAGGTCTAAAAAATAAATAAATTGTGCCCACAAAATACTACTTTGTGGGTACGAAATGGGTATAACGTGCGCACGAAATGCTAATTTGTGGGCACGAAACACTTGACCGATAACCGTGATCCTTCCCAGGCCCTTGCAGTTGGTTGACAATAAAATCTATCCCGGCATCCAGGTCGTACTTACGTCTGTAAAGCAACTGGGCTCTCAATATCCTGTTTACATGTCTCTCCGTAATAATGGTTCCTTGCATTGCCAGGCTTTTCAAAATGCATTTGTAGCTCATTCCCAGCCTAAAATAAAACTCAATCATACTCTCTCTGTCCATGGTGTATAGGTTTAGCCTACTCTTATGCTTATGTCTCTACACAGCTGTCCAGGAATTGTATTAATATGATGTGCGCACGTTATCTATTTTGTTGCCACAAATGCGTAATTCGTTGCCACGTTATTCCCCATTCGTGCCCACAAATTAGCATTTTGTGCGCACATTATACCTATTTCGTGCCCTCAAAATAGTATTTTGCAGCCACAGATAAGTATTTCGAGGGCACGAAGTAGTATTTTGTGGCCACAATTTATTTATTTTTTGGACCCTGTCATCAGAGGGGCTCCGTACAGTCCAGCAGGAAACAGTGTGACATGAAAGAGAGAAATCTGTGTCACCAGAATTCAAAGTAATGCAGAGCTTATGTTAAAGAAGCAAAGAACTTTTATTTTGAAAATCTAGCATAGCATTTCTTAGCAACAGCACTGGTTCATTTTTATAAAACAAACAGTAAATGAGCCACGAGGAGGAGGGCTGCTTTTGATTCATAACCAAATGAGCTGATAACCACAAGGTAACTTTTTTTTAAAAAATTCAGAAATCAGACACACAGTTAGGAAGGGAAGCCAAGCTCACATTCTACTTCTTACATGTTCAAAACATGCTCGTTACGTTTGCTTTAATACATTTTAGTCGAGTTATTATTTCGTCAGTGCGAGCCTTCAAACAGCAAAATGATTTGATTCCAAACAGAAACACAGGAATTTGTTTATTAATCACCAAATGATGTTGCATAAAAAGAGATGACGTGTGCCAAAGTCAGGGGTTAAAAGTGGGACAGTGTGTTTTTGTTACAACACCAGAACAGCTGCAATTGTCTGTAAGTTCCCCCGTACTTCAGCATCTAGCTAGCTTTACTCAAGAGGAGCGAACATAAAGGGAGTGACTTCAGCGTTACTATCAGCTCAACAAACATCAGCACACACAAAAACTGTTTGTGAGCAGTTTGTCTCCCAGTGTGTTGCTAGCTAAAGGTCCAGCTGCTGTATTTCACAGTGAGAGAAAAGAGAGAGAGCTAACGCCACTCAGAGATGGAGAAAGATAATAAAGACAGGGGAGGAGAGGAAGAAGAGAGCTTAGATTTAAAGGAAAGGAAATGCTCATTTAAAGTTTACATGTAAGTCTGCATGTTTTTAAATCAGATATTGGGTCTGTCTGGATTTAAAGTAAAGAAACGGTGTGAATGATGCTTAGATTCACTGACCACAGTCATACCACTTCATACCATCTAGAAAACAGACAGCATAAACGTTGCACTGTCAGTGTAGAGGATGGAAATCAGCCAGGACACTCATCAAACATCTGCTCACATCTGGTTGAATTCAGTTGTGTACATCCACAAAGAGCAGCAGGTCAGCTGATCACAGCCTGTACACTAAGAAAATCTCCGAGAGCTTTCAGTAGAAATTATTGTGAGTTTGATTCTGTTCCCCACACTGAGCCATTACAACCAGTTTAGTGTTCCCCCACCTGCTGAATCCACTTTAACACCTGACTGTACACATTTTCCTGTTTAGAGGAAAAGTTACCCTCTACAATGGAGACAACAGAAAATAGATATATATTTTTTATTTTCCTTCCTTTTCTTCAGATTCAAGCTGAGTATAATTAGATTTTTTTAAAAACTTAGACTAACGTTTTTATTCCTGTCTACTGATAATATTTTATCATTATGTTAACACAGCTCAAGGTTCAGTTAGCTTTGCACAAAAATAGAAACGTCCTCCAAACAGCTACTGTTTACTTTCTTACTTTGAGTACATTTCAGGGCCTGTACTTTTACTGGAGTAGTTTTGAACTGTAGTATTTTTACTTCTACTTAAGTACAGAATCTTTGTACTTTTGCTAGCTCTGGACTTTATTGTGTCAATGATTTAAAAAAGTTATAAGGCAATATTTTAACAAGACTGTGTATATGTTGTAGCCGTTGTTAGTGATCGGTATCTGCAACACGAGTCTTTACATGTGTAGCAAGATGCAGAGTCTGCAGTTCCAGTGTGTCTAAATGTGAAGTTAGAGAAACTGCCTTGAAGTGTAAGTGCTTGTAAGCATTTTACAATGATTTGGTGGTTTCGGCTTGGCGATAATTTGTTCTTTTGTTTGTTTGTGTGTAGCCAGACCCACTGCCATATGCAGGGGTGCACATAAGTACTCTGCAGGTGCGCATGCGCTGTCAAAATAAAAAACGCGCACCAGATAAGAAGTTGCAACGCGCGTTTGCGTACATATAAAAGGCACTGTTTTTGTCCGCTAGAGTGGGATTTTCACGACATATTCTGCACCACATCTCTGTGCGTTCATCATCTGTTGAAGCCAGCTCACCTCCTGCAACCAATTTTCCGAGAATACGCGCTTCTTTTGCGGTTCGGACTCCTTCTGACATTTCTTTGGAGGTGGAGGAACACCAAGTAATTGCTTAAAGGAGCTTCTTCAACATCTTTAAGAGTTTTAAACAAATGTCTGTCCTCCTCCAGAAAATCTTATGTACGCAAACGCGTTGCCACTTCTTATCTGGTGCGCGTTTTTTATTTTGACAGCGCATGCGCACCTGCGGACCACTTATGTGCACCCCTGGCCATATGTTTTTGTGCATATTTTTTCATTGGATATTTTGTGTTTTTTTCCTGTTTGAATCTTATCTCTATGCCATTAAATTGCTGCAAGAACCCCTGCTATTGTGCCCTATGTGGCAACTATTTTGCTGGGCTACATAAATGTGCTTAAGTGTAAAACTGGGTCTCTAACATACTTCTCTTTCTGTTCTAGTTAGAGCCCGTTTGTACCGTTCTGAGAAGGAAGCCCCACACACTCTTGTATACGATATTACATTTTTTGGTAGGATCCATCACTCAGTTGCCTTTTTTTTCCTTATGATATTACTCATACAATTTCATAACAAAAGTATTTTTGCTGGGTCTTTTGAAACTATAGCAGAAGCCACAAAAGCTGCTGCTCCTTACACTTAACTACCCAAACTGCATTGCTTTGTTGGTCTACACAACAGTTTTCAGCTGTGCTAACAAGGCTAAAAGACCTTTTTTCCATCTATCTATTCCTTTTCTTCTGCCTATCAAAGGGCAATGAGGGGTGGAGCATACCCCAACTGCCATTGTGCAGGGGTAGAGTACATCCTAGACAGGTTGCTAGTCTGTCCCAGGAATTCTTTTGTGATCGGGAATACAAGAATCTACTTTGGCAGATATTCATTTAAAAATGTATTAATGATTTCATTTGTTATCGTTATATAATTTCTGCTGTATAATGTTATGTTAATTGAAAAGGAAACGTTTTCAAAGAAAAGCACATTCTGTATTATCTCTGAGTCGTCCCAAACTTGTGAGATATTTTGGATGGTTTGTTTGTTGTCTTGGTTGTTTGTTGAGGATTTTTAGGATAAAGTTCATAAAATGTCAAATTAAAGCGCCGATGTGTGAGTTTTACTTGTGACCGTATCTTGTGCTGTGCTATACTGATTCATCATGGCAGAGTCTTACTGACTTTATTAAACCTGATACCTTGTCTATTCTCAGATATCGAGTGAGCGTGGAGGAAGGAAAATGTGAGAGCTGAGGGACTCAAACAAACAGCGATGTTGTGGTTTCCTCAGGAAGGAGGTCGGTCCAGTTCAGACCAGCTCTGGTGAACTCTGATCCTGTAATTGTAGTCTGCAAAGAGCCGGTGGGAAATGTAATCCAACATTCCTGATTAATCAGTGGCTCCATCAAAACTGAAAGACTTCAAGTATAAACTGATAAAAGGGATGAACATCATTATAAAAACCCAAGAAGTGTAATTTAACAATTGACCATATGAAAGAATACACTGCTAGTTCCAGTTGTTCAATGAGCCACCAACTGCTGAACGAATAGTGAATATCAACCAGTCAGTGGTTACTGTTTACTCCTGCGAGGAGATGGATTTCTTGTTCTGGTCAGAGTGATGGGACAAATATCTGGGGCAGAGGTCTCCGCTGCGTGATAACGAATGCTGGGACAAAGAGGGGACCTTCCAGGGGGCCTGTGGATTCCCGCTTCCCAGAACTCTCTGGGACAAAATCTGGAGGGCATCACATAACCACACCTCCTCCCTGTCTGCTAGTAAACCAGGCTGCCTGCTGGAGGTCAGACTGGAGTAAGCACAACAACATGTTCGCCCTCACATTTTCACCCGAAATTGCACGGATTACAAAATACTTCTAACATAGGTCTGAGATATTTTTTATCCAATGCTGCTGCTGCTTTTTAACTTCTTTTAGCTCCTAGTTTTGGTTTTGTGGCACATTTCCCATCAGTGTCTCACTCAGGCTGAGCTCCATTTGTGGCCCTGCTAATATTATTACCCAAGATTCGCCTGTTCTCTGGCTCATATCAGTTTCTGCTGGTGTTACATAAGCTTTACAACTTTTAGAGAGAAAAACAGAAAAATAATGATGATGACAAAAGCTATGTGTGTAACTGGAGTCCAGGCCCGGCCCCTCAGGCAGATGCCGACTGCGCTTAGTTCATAGTCCAGTCCTGGCTAAGATTAAAGGAGGTTTCATGAACCTGATTTAATTTGTTTTTTGGTGTGCTTTTCTGTCCTGTCATCTTTTCAGAGTGTTAGGAAACAGAGGTCTACACCATGCAGGTTTCACAAAAGCAGTTGTGCACAACACTGTTTGGCTTAACATGCAGTGTGTTCCAGTGGGATAAAAAGATAAAAGAAAACTCTTTACTTAATTCCTCTTAACAGCTTTAGCAGCTGTTTTCCGAAATCAGAAACATTAAATTAAACCCCATAATTGTCCTCAGCTGTTCGTGTCTCGTGTTTGCAGCCAAGAGGCCATAAGTTTCTGACAGTATTACGACTGAATCAAACTCTGTTAACAAACAGTTTCCTGGAAGAATCTTTAAAAAGGAATACTTCAGAACCAGATCCAGATCCGTTGTGTTCCTATTGGTAAAGTAAAGCTCTGCAGGAGGTTTGTCTCGTATGCTGGTAACATGCATTTGAACCTGACAGCAGGCATTCTGAGTCCTCATCCATTCACACTGAGTCAGTGTGATAAAATAGCATTCACCGCTTTTTCTCTCTAATTTCAACATAATCTTCTAATCTTTATAAACCAATATCGCTGTCTTAACCAAAGTAAATCAAACTGAAGAAATCAGCAGTCACATTTTGCTTCATGTCTTACAGATTTTACCTTTTTGTGCATTTTTCTTTTTATCTGATACCTTTGTCTTTTTCCTCTTTTTCCTGGTGTCCTTATATATAACTTAGGAAGTACATTTTTTAAATTTACATTCCTTTAATTTCATGTGAGGGATGGCCACCCGAAACATTTGAGTCAATTTGGTTCTGAGATCTGGTTTGGATCCTTGAGCTGTGGTAAAAGCTTGGCTTTTTTAAAATTATTGAATCATTTTACTGTTTCGATTTCTGGACTGAGTGTGGGACATCTGCGTCCAGACTTGTTATATTTACTGGAATCCTTTCTCCCCTCTGTCCCTGCAATTTTTCCAGCAGTTGGTTGCCACATTCAGCACTCAGTATTGTTGGGACTGTTGTGCTGAACACTTGGTGACATGAGTTTCCTCTTTTCTCCAAATGTCATGTACCATCAATTATTGTGAATGCAGAACCACTGTTCCTCTCTCAGCAGCGTATCATATTTCTTTACATCCACAAAGACACAGTGAAGCTCCTTCCTCCTTTACATTAACAGACTCAAAGCAAACAACACATCTGTAGTGCTGTTTCTCAGCATGAAGCCATACTCCACCTCATTGATCACCAACTCTCTTCTTAACTAAACTTCAACAATTCAACCAATCACTCCCCAGTGGCTACGCTCTCTACCACTCTATCCACTTTCCATTGAAATGAATTCCTTTTTCTCTGATATGCAAGGTTTCTAGCACGCACACTGACAGCATTCAGCATCACCCCTTCATTATCCAGCTTGGTCTTCCCCACTGTTGCTGGCAATAGATATGAACACGTGTTACCAAAGGCTAATCAAAGTTTAAACCTGTACAGACTCTCAGAATAATCTTAACTGCCTTGTCCCAAAACATTGATTCTGTTCATCTGGATGTAGCGTTTTCAGTGGGAGAAACGTTTTGTCACTCATCCAAGTGACTTGAAGGGAAAGACTGTGAAAAGGGAAAGACCGTCTCTGAATCGAGGAGGGAGCCTAAGGGTGCATCTGTCACCATCTTACAACGCTGTGATTGCAGCCATTCCCCAACTCTCTGTGAATGGTACTCATGGCCATTGATCAGTGTTCTTTGATCAGTGATCAATGGCCTTTATTTCCTTACAAAGATACTTATTTGTTTGGTAATAGAGAAAATCCAGCATTGACAAAGTGGTGATTAAACTCAAAGAAATGTTGACCATGCAACACGTTGGCTTATATACAGTTATCTGCCTTCAAATGTATTGGAGCCAAAACTGCATGTGAAACACATTCAGTTAAGGAATCCTGAAATAAATGTGCAATGCATACAAGATCACAGCTGCACAGGCAGTTGTTGTTGATAATGAGATTTTTCCAGAAGTAAAGTTAACAAGCAAGAAAATTACATGTAAACTTACAGGCCACATGAATCTGATGATGGCTAGTTTGCAACGGTGGCTGATCTTTGCTTATTTGCCAGTTTATATGGGCGCCGTTTGGAAACTGAAACATGTTGAAATTAACAGCAACATTTTTCCACATTTAGCTCAAAAACATGTTTTTTCGAGTCTTTCTAACTTTTTATATTTAAAACACAATTTTAAATGTTAAATATAAATGTTGAGCTAACATGCAAATTTATTGTACGGGTCAACGGAAATACCAAAATAAAACCTTTACGAAAACCTCCAGCGCTAAAGTGTGCTGGTAGTGTTAATGTTGTGTCTGCTTTCCCCTGACTGTCACTTCTCAACGCCATGAGCTGCTTCACTTCTTGCCAACCAGCATGTCCAGCAATTTAGCTGGACGTGCTGCGGCAATTGTGAAGTGGAGACTGCAGCTGCTGAGGGTGCGCTACTGCTGAACCTTCGGATGGCTGGTTTAAGCTCAGTTTAAGCTAAAGCTGTCTTACCGCCAGGCTTTGACAGAGCCACTCTACAGGACAAGCATAGAGAAGCTTTGAATGTTGATTTTACACTTCAGTGGTGCAAATTTACAACAAATGTATCGTTAATCAGATCAAATAGAGAAAAATATGAATAAATTCTGGATAATTTCAGTGCTTAGTTTTGTTTACTGGTAATCGAACCTTGGCCAGAGAAAATCATCGTGTCTGACTGAAAATGCAGGACAGATGAGGACAGTGTTGTTATTGGACCACTCGTATCTCCGGAGAACTTTTCAGTAGGACTACAGATTAAGTATTTTTCAACACACAGGTGATTTCCAGCTTTGTCCCCAGTGATTATAGAGAAGGGAGCACATGACCCCCAGTGCTGGGTTACGACCACTTGTCATTTACTCAGACCAGTTGTTGTGATTCTGACACTCTGGCTCTCAGGAGATGCGTTTTGCTTAAACCTGAAGCTGGACTGATGGCTGCGGAGTGTGAAAATGTATTCGTGCTTTGAAATGTTTTTAAAATGACTGAAAGAGCAAAGTGCAGAAAGAGCAGTCACTTTTATTTTAAAGTCAGAGACCTATGTTTCCTTCTGTTTTACAGCATCAACGAGTCCACGACTGTTTAACCTGCCTGCACACCTGTACACACACGCACGCACACACACAGATACTGCTTCACCTTTCTGCACTACATTACATTGACCTCAGACTGAAATAAAAATGTTAATGATTTATATCATGGGAAGTTTGTGTCTTTTGTCCCCTGCGGAGTGGTGACTCGGCACAATGTGACTGTGTGATCAGATCAGATTCCCACAACAGGAGTAAAACATGCACACACACCACACACGGTGCTGAGTGTTAACAGATGCGTGTCCTCTGGCTGGCTGCTTGGCTCTCGCTCCTCTGCAGGTCTGATTGCTTGGTGCAGACTTAATGCAGCATGAAACTCAAGAATCGCTCTGAACAAACAGCAGAAAGCTGTAACCTCAGATGGCAGAAGACGTAATGAGAGTGGGATTGTGCAATGACATGATGGTTGTTTCATAACTGTTAATAATCCCATTTTTCTCCTGTTGTGGACCAGGTTAGAGGGACTTCTCAGAATCTTTGTCTAATTAACCAAATACATATATATACATATATATATATACACATATTATATGTGTTGACCTTTGAGAATGATATCCATATCTATATATATTTTTCAGTGTTTTAACTTACCATATACATATATATACACACACACACACACATATAAATATATATATATATATATAGTGAGAGCTACCAGCAACATCTTCCTGATGTTGCTGTCAATCAGTATTGCTATGCATGCCCCTAGCTTGGGGTGCAGTGACCCCAAGCTAGGGGTGAACATGGAGCACTCAAACAAGTTGTTTTTTTTTTTTATCTTTTCACTGAAACATATTCCAGTTATAGTTATATATCGGACATAATGTGTAGACTCTCAGCTTTCATTTCAGGGTATCCACATTCAAATTGGATGAAGGGTTTAAGAGTTTGAGGTCCTTAACATGTGCCACACTCTTTCTATAGGGACCAAAAGTAATTGGACGATTGACTCAAAGGGTGTTTCATGGGCAGGTGTGGGCAATTCCTTCGTTATGTCATTATCAATCAAGCAGAAAAAGGCTTGGAGTTGATTTGAGGTTTGGTGCTTGCATTTGGAAGTTTTTTCTGTGAAGAGACAACATGCCATCAAAGGAGCGCTCCGTGCAGGTGAAACAAACCATTCTTAAGCTGCGGAAAAAAAAAAAACATTTGAGAAATTGCTACAATATTACGACTGGAGAAATCTACAGTTTGGTACATCCTGAGAAAGAAAGAAAGCACTGGTGAACTCAGCAATACAAAAAGACTTAGGCGTCCACGGAAGACAACAGTGGTGGATGATGATGACATTTGCATGGTGAAGAGAAACCGCTTGAGAACAGCCAGCCAAGTGAAGAACACTCTCCTGGAGGTAGGCACATCGATTCTTTGGACAGATGAAATCAAGATCAACCTCTACCAGAAGGAGGGCAAGAAAAAAGTATGAAG
The DNA here is from genome assembly GCF_001858045.2 of Oreochromis niloticus. Classification (NCBI taxonomy): domain Eukaryota; kingdom Metazoa; phylum Chordata; class Actinopteri; order Cichliformes; family Cichlidae; genus Oreochromis; species Oreochromis niloticus. The sequence continues at coordinate 37,312,969 of NC_031965.2, forward strand.
AAGGCTTGGAACAGCTCATGATCCAAGCACGCCACATCATCTGTAAAACACGGCGGAGACAGTGTGATGGCTTGGGCGTGCATAGCTGCCAGTGGCACCGGGACACTAGTCTAGTTTATTGACACAGGACAGAGGCAGCTGAGGTGTTCAGAGACACATTGTCTGCTCAAATCCAGCTAAATGCAGTCAAATTGATTGGGCGGCATTTCGTAATACAAATGGACAATGACCCAGAACATACAGCCAAAAAACAAAACAAAACAAAAAAACAGTTTAGTTCCACATATTTGTATGCAATCTTTTTGTTCAACCCACTTTTAAAATCCATTGTGGTAATGTACAGAATTAAATTAGAAAAATGTTGTCTCTGTCCAAATATTTATGGACCTAACTGTATACAAAACGGAGATTTGCTTAAGTCTAATGAAGCCTCATTTACAGCAGTTTTCCATGCTGCTGGCACCCATATGGAAAATAAATCCTCTCAGCTGTTTGAATCTAATCAAATGTGGGATCAGCATCTGTTAGGATCATCGCATGCTGCAGGTCTGGTCAGTAACCTGTCATAAATAAGGGCTTAGAACATCCTGTTGTCTATGGCACAAATTATTTCCCTTTAATATGTGTACTGATGATCCTGAGATGATTCTCAAAAATGCAGTGGCTGTCTTCAAAGTGTCTGATCAGTGACCAGCAGCTGGAAGCTGTTAAATCTACCTAATGTCTGTTAAACTGTTCACCAGAGCTTCTGCTGTTCTCCGTTCCATGAAGTTGTTGTGAAATATAAACTGACTGAATTTTGCTGCAAAAACGCTGGACCCCTACAGTTTAACTGTGTGTTCGCAGCACTGATGTGGCTGAACTTTGGATCTGAGGACAAGTATGTTGCTGGCCAATGGAATTCATTCACTTTTTTCCACTTCAGCACTCAGTTTGTGGTTCTCATGTTTATGCTTAAAGTCCTCTCTTACACTATGGCTTAGACTGGCTTTCCATTCAGGGCTAGGGGTATGGCTTGGTTAAAGTTAGCCTCTTTATTGAATTTTTGCCTGCTTGAAACAGCTTTTAACTGTCACTGTATGCAATGGCAAACCACGAGAATCCAAACGCAAGACTCGATAAAGGCGATGATAGCATGCATTTATTTACAGTGTAGCAAATAATCACACAACAATAAATCCCTGTGCACCCCAGACTCCCGTGCTGTGTCTTCCTCCGAGTGTCCGAGCACCCTGTGCTCGCTGCCCTCTTGTTTCCGCAGGAAATCACAGAGGCAGACGTTAGACACTCTCAATGCGGCAAGCTCACACCTACTGAATGACTACCTGGGAAACTGACAGGGAGTCTCACGCAACGATCCAGCGTCAATGGGAGCTCATCCACACTGGACAACACCCACAAGGCTAGATCAGCTGCAAGTGTGTGACTATGCCTCCAGGTGCGGCAGGTCCATACATCAGGAACAACGAAACGGAGGCGGGGTGCCCTCGGCCTCTCGGCCCGGGGCTCGGTCACTCAGGCACAGCTGGCTGCCGGCGGAGCTCACGGGCACGTCACTGCAACCCCCACTGGCTTCTGCTCCGCGGCTGCTGAGTGACCCCTCATCTGGGACTCTCCTCAGCTCTTTCTGGGATAGTGACGCGGCTGCCCCTCTGTTGGTCTTCCTTGGTCTCTTGTGTTCTGGGGGCCTCTGGATGTCTGGAGTTTTGATCTCCTCCATACCTGCTTCATGCCCTGGAGGACGGGGCTGTGGCCCCCCCACACCCTCTAGCAGATCATTACATGAAGGAACCTTTTAAAAACAAGCGCGTTCATGCTCACAGGTGTACACACGGGCGCTCACACACACAAACTACACCCTTTTTGGCTCTTACCTCAAAGCACACTGTGCGCTGTCGATCTTACGTGCTGCACAATAATGTTTAATATTTAGTATTTACTGTCATATTCCCATAGATCATTGTGATGTTGTTTATTACTCTCGTTTTCTTCTGCTTGCTTTCTCTTTTTCTCAACAGGTGATCCAGATGATCGATATATGTATTTTTTGTCTGCTTATTCTGTTGGTTTTTGGTTTTTTGCCCTTTTTCCCCGTCCCTCTTCCCCGCTGTTTTTCTTTCCCTCTTTCTTTCTCCCCTTTCTTTCCCCCAGTTAAGTCTGTCCCGTATTCAGCAAGTGAAAATAAAATAAACAATAAAAGGTGAATCAAATGGACCATTACGGCAAGGCTGGGATGGTCAATTTGGTAAAGTAAATCCGTTGGGCATCTTTCTTCGCCTTTAGACAATAATTCTGATGGCAAAAGAGCCAAACGGGACAGGTTAAAAAAAAAAAAAAAAAAAAAAAAGGAACAACGAAAGGATAACAGCATTTTTTATTTAAATGTTAAAATAATAGGAATCATTACTCAGTATTAAATGTCCTTAATTAAAACAGATATGCAGGTTTTAAGTCATGAAATACATTTTTAATCTTTATTCTCAGACCATCATTTAACTCTTAGAAAACCCAATCATACTCTGTTGGTGGTTTTCGGTTCTGACTGGATTTGTAATTTCTTCACTGAACACAAATGAACTAATTTGGATAGCTCATCCACACTGGTTCAGTTTACATTGTTCTCATGCCTCATGACATAACCTCTCAGACAGAGGTACTAACATGAGGTGATCTGACCTGTAATTGTTCTATTCTTGCAACAACACCCCACCCTGCAGCTGTTTAAGCAGGGCAATGCCCACCCACACAGTGCCAGAGTAGCAGAGGCCTTCAGCATTCCTTGGCCAGCCTTAATACCGATATGCCTCTTGTTGAATGTACCCATCATCACTGGCTGTGTATCAAGTACTATGGCACATTTCAAGTGTAAGTAAATGTAAGAATAAACCGTAGCAAACAGTGCTGGGCGAGTCATGTAAAAACTGTGCAGCATTCCTCTTTATTCAGCGTGACACAAACCCACATGTCTCCTGCTTGACAACAACTGAAGAGTGAAAACAAGCAGTTTGTTTTCTTTTGTTCGATGTGTAACATGAAGAGGAACACTAAGCAAAACCAAATGCTGCACTTCAGGGGAAGATCCCCCAAGCATGAGAAAACAGAAATCTCCATTCCTCAGTCGAGCTGTTGTCTTCTTTTTTCTCACTTAGAAATTCATCAGGCATCGGCTGAGGCAGGGACAGAGGGTCTCTGACAGAGCACTTCTGTTTCACTGCAATGTCTCTGTTGGTCTGATGTGAAAGCAGATTAGGCTTTTAGCTCCTTACCTGGGTCACTGTGACTCGGACAGAAAAGGAGCAGGAGAGGAGAGGAGAGAGGGCTTGTTGGCAGCAACACTGTGTTAATCCCTAAATCTGTAAAACACATTGAAATCTCCACCAGCCAGGCTGGTGAGAAAAATGAAACTCTAATAATCACAGCTATAACCTATAATGGAGTTATAATCTGAAGTCTGGATTTGAAGCCAGCATTCATGTGGCTTTTTAATGACACAGCACCTACGTGATGTACGTGTAATTACACCCCGTCCTTACAGTTTGCAGACACGCTTCCTGCTTCAGCTCTGTAGTCGCAGTTGTGTGTACTGTTGGTTTATTTCCAACTTGTCTGATCATCTTTGTTCAGAACAAACCTTTTAACTTCCGGTCACTTTTGTCTGCAGTTTCACTCCAGTCTGAGCCCTGATTAGTTCACATGCGCTGCTCAATGCTACAACGCATGTCTTCGTTTGTGTCCGGATTGCACTCACAAAGCCTTGCTTAGACACCTATAGCAGCACGTAGTTTCATGTTCTTATGCTGAAGCATTTTGGGATCTCTGATGCTGAACAATGCTGCAGATTAGTTATTGACTTGCTATTGTTGGTGTGGCTCCAAAGTGTCGTGGCTTATGCATTTGCCTAACAAACCCAAGATCCGTGAGTCACTCCTCCGAGGAGACGCAAGTCCCTTTGGTTTTCATTGGGGAAAGCATCCTAGATAAAATCTACCAAATCAAATATGTTTGGCCACCCAGCGTGGCGACGAGGGAACAGCGGAAAGTAGCTTTTATTGTTTGTGTGAAACTAGTTTATAACAAAATATAACAATGCAACGTTCACAGAACGTGCACAGATAAGCCAAACCCAGTGTCCACTCACACACTGAGGCTTTACTATTAATCCTCTGTCATACAGAATCAATCACTTATGATCAAAACAGTCAAATTTAATGATAACTACATTTTGCAGCTAATACTTAAGTAGACTCCTCCTTGTAATTGAGCATGTTAGATTCATTTATAAGTACATTTACTAAATCTGAATACTTCTCCACCTTTATAAGACAGTTGAATATAATTAGAGTTTGTACAGGTACTCAGACAAGTGGTGTTATGACATATGAAATAGTAGGTCTGTCTTCTTTTAAGGTACAGCAACTCCTTCATCTACTTCATAACTGTAAAGCCATGTCATCCACCTCAACAAAAGACGCATTAATATCAAAGAAATACAACTCTGCTGTGTCGTTGGTGACCGCCTGGAAAATATCAGTACTCCCCAGCTGGTTGGGAAATGGTTGCAGGAGGTTTCTGGCTGTTGCTTGGTGAAGCTGGTCACAAAGAGGCAAACAGTGCTTCAACAAAAACCTCCTCGTGACAACTTTGGCTGCTTGCTTTGCCCACCTGTAGTTTGTATGGAAGATGCAGACTTGTCTGCAAACACTCATCAAGTGCACCAGGTTTCGTGCAAGCTTACTGACTTAACAAAGGCTCTTAACCTTCAAAGTAAAAATGGCATCTTTTAAAATGTGTTAGCAGCAAAGCGCAGCTTTTACTCTGAAGGTGAACATTCCTTTGTTCTATTATTAGCTGCACTTCCAGTTTTATGTTTTACTACTGCTTGGTAGCTTGTTAATAAGTGTTAGTAGACAAGTTAGCATCTTCCAAGCAAACTATAGTTGAGTGCTGCAATCTGTGAGCAACCAAAGCAATTACAAAGATGGTTTTGCTGCATTTACATCCATTTTCACCCAGCAACATCCAGCAACCTTTAGCCAACTGGTTGGGGAATGCACATTTTTCTTTGGGGGGTCTAGGTCTCTGTCACCTAAGCTGCTCCAGGTTGTGCAGCTGCCAGGATTTCAGTAGGAAACCTGTTTTGTACTTATTAGTACAAAACAGGTTTGTACTAAGGCCAGGTATTATGGCATTGTAAAGCGCTTTGGGTGCCTTGAAAAACGCTATAAAAATCCAATCCATTATTATCATTATTATTATTAGGGATGGGTACCGGTATCAGGTGCCATAATGGCACCAGTTCTGACATAAACGGTAGTAACCAGACCGAAAAGCAGCGCACATTTTGGTGTTTTATTTTGGTGCTTTTTTTTTCTTGAGATGTCATACACTTTGGATTCTAGCCAATCATTTTACCTTTCCAAGGATCGTAGGCGGGCCCAGGTACGTACGTTCTTTTAGAGCAGAGCTACAGATTACAAATGCCCAAGGCGAAGCGGTCAAAAGTCTGGCTGTACTTCACAGCAAAAGATGCAAACTCAGCAGCCTGCAACAAGTGCTTTAAGGTGATACTGTGATACTGTCAAAGGAGGTAACACCTCGAATCTGATGAAACACCTGGTGACGCATAGCGTTTTTTTAAAGCCGAGAAATGCACCGTATTTGATAGCTTGCTGCCTCACACCGAGCACATCTGCTGCGGGTGTGGTGCCTGTTATCGGACCCGGAGTTAGCAACATCCCCCAAAAACCCGAAGAGTAGAGTCCTGGCCCCTAGCCCTGTCAGCGTAGCAGAAATGATGACGGATGATGATGGCAGCAGCAGCCGTTCTTCTCTGCGTGAGTAGCTTCATGTTGTTTATGTGTAATTTACATTGAGTAGGCTAACCACGTTAATAAATTAATGCATGTAAGGTGAACTAGCAAACACCGTCATAGCTACATGCGGCTGTCTTCTTGTTTGATAGAGTGATACCATATATGCCCTATAGCTGCAGAAAAGGCTAAAAAGATAACAATGTTAGAAAAAAGATGTGTTTTCCATTGTTTAAGCACCGGTTCCATCCAAAGGAGGTATGTTGTATCAACAGAAAAGGCTAACTTGGTTATCATTTTGCAGAAAAAAAGAGACTGCTAAAAATAAGAACATAAGAGGTTTTTGGACAAAGTTTGTGCTCCCCATTCTTTAAGCACTGGTTCGAGCACCGTTTGTACTTATTCCCAGTTTTACAATAGATTTTAAATGCTCTGGTGCTTATGTAGTGCTTTTGTACTCTAACTGAACCGTTTTATTTTACACCTAATTCGTCTAATTACAAACACATTCATGCCAGCACTTTTTTAACATTAAACATTCACGCACACACTCACACTCCAATGATTGCAACGGTAACTTGGGGTTCAGTATCAAGGCCAAGATTGCATGAAGACTGGAGTAGCTGGAGGTTGAAATGGCAAAATGCTGATTAGTAGACAATATGCTTTATATCTCATGTCTCACACACATCTATATGAAGCCTGATGTCCTCAAAAAGAGCTCTTTTCTCTGTTGTGTACAGGGGGGAAAAAGAGATAATACTGATGAACTTGTAAAAAGTGGATCAGATCATAATGCATCTGACACTGCTCCCAAAGATATAGCATATCAATCACAGCCACCTCACACAGTGAGCTATATGGAGCAACTTTTTTAACTTCTCTTTTTTCATACTTACCACAACTATTCCAGTCATTTTTCTTGTGAAGAACTAAGTTGAACTGAGACACAGTCTGAAAATGTGTGCTGTAAACCACATTAATATGATTCTCCACCTCTCTCTCAATTGCTGGTTTTTTGTGTGGCTGCTCTGAACATCTTTAAAATGTATCCTTCAGATGTGGTTGGAGAACAAATTACATGAAGCTGTTTTCACACTTACTGAGTGATACATAATCAAGTTGTTCAGATGTGTTTTAAACCCATTGCTCTTTGAGTTTCTTTACAGGAATGAGCTTGTCTCCAGGGACCTTGTTGACCCAGCTGCTGATAGAAATCTTTCTTGCAACACATAAAAACAGCAATTTAAGGTTGATATTTTGTCAATTCTGACATAGAATCACATAACATGCAGAAAACAGTCCACTGTGTTAAAAGTGAACTGAACAATAATGAACTGCAGTCCTTTCCAAAAACACATGCTGGGTGGAAGGTTAGAAAACAATGTTGCAAGCACCAGATTCACAATGTCGCCTTAACAAAGATGCATGGTTTTATAAGGACTCTCTGACTGGTCCCCACTTGTGGTTCAGTGGTCCCTGCTTGACGTCACTATAGCAGAATTTATGATAACATACTGCGTACAGATGATCAAAATGTTAATTCGTAAAATTAGTGTTGGCATAACATTTCAAAATGTCTAAAACCATAAACAGAAAACAACAGGCTTCCACTTGATTGGTAAAATCAAAGTCAGATCTGGTACCTACATGTGCTCAATCTACAATATACCTGGTGGTCTCTGTCCTGCAAGACACCAATTAAGAAATTTTCAGCTTAACTTAGCTATCTCAGGGTTCCTAACCTGGTACTCAATCTATAAGTCTCAAACCTACTACCTATGAGAGGTTCCCTAACTGTTACCCAACCTAAATATGTCAAATCTACTACCTACATGGGGTCCCCAGCCTGGTACTCAACCTAGAATTAAGCACTCTATACATCTTCAACTTTTGTTGAGGTTTCTGGAGGTTTCCAATTTTGTATCCATTGGAAAGGTTCCGATGTAGAAACCCCCCCACCTACAACCTACGTGAGAGTTCCCATCCTGGTACCAAACCTAGAAATTACTAACCTAGAAGTCCTCCGCCTACCATCTACCTGAGGATACCCAATGTCTTACAAAACATAAATGTTTCACCATAGAAATCTGACACATGCTGCTTATTTGGGACTTCCAATAGTGGTATCTTCCAATCATCAACTTTACTGGGTTCCAAACCTAGAGGTCCCCATCTTAACTGCAGTTGTTCAAATTATTTTGAACAACTTTTAAAGTAAAAAACACCAGGTCATTTTAGGACACATGCAGAGTAAGGTCAAGATCTTACGTAATCAGAGACAGACACAATAATTCTTGCATCTACATAACTGGAAGTTCCCAACCTTAATCTCTTATCTATTTACGTAAGCATCAGAAGTCACAGCCGATTTGAAAAATCTCTGAACCAACTGAAGTACAGATGTTTTTTCTTTATCTTCAGTAACAGAAAAATCTGTCTGTTCTCCTGTCAATCACCTGTCCACAGATATGCAGCTGGGACTCTTATCTGCAGTGCAGATGAAAATAGAAACTTATCTTCACATCTTGTATGCCTCGTGCATTTTCAGGACAAGTTTTGGCTTCATTTTGGTTATGAAACAGTCTCTTATCCACATTTAGCCTCAGTCCTTGATAAAAACATGTACAGCTTGTTTTGCAGTCAGTTAAGATGTACCATGCCAACCGATAAACAGAAATTATTGTATAGTGTCCCCAAGCTGGTACTCCAACACAGAAGTGCTCACAAGGGAAGGTCGTTTCCAATTATCTTTCAGGGAATTTTAAATCTGCACCCAGTCAGTTACCCAACCTAGGATTCTTAAATATGCTGCCTCCATAATGGCTCTAAAGTAGAAATTTCCAACTACTACCTACCCTAACAGTGAGGTTCCCAGCCTTGAAGTCCACTACCCATTACCTTCCTGGAATTTCCTGACATGTTTGAAATCTCATCTATTTACTCAAGCATCTCAGTAGAGTGAGTAACTCTGAATGCACCCTGAAGATTTCAATCAATCCAAGTTCTTGTTTTATGTTTTTCTTTTTACCCTCATGAGCAGAAAGATCTGTCTGTACTCCTGCCACTCACTTTCCCTGTGAGCCGTGGATTGATCTGATGTGCTGCCGGGAATCTTGGTGAATTATCCGGAGTGCAGCTGAAAATAGAAACCTGTCTTCTTATCTCTGTGGTTGTTTTGGTTTTCGGGGCAAGCTTGGTCTTCTATTGGTTATGAAACAGCCTTTGACCCTGAGGTAACGACCCCGATGAAAGCATTATTCCCTGCTGCAGTCAGACAAGCTGTTCTACACCAGTGACGAATGAGAAAGTTTTGTTAGAAATCAACATGCATTCTTTACTAACACAGGTTCATTCATTGCTGTGTCTAAATGGTTCATCAAGAATAAAGGTTTACAAAGTACTTCTGGAAAAAAACAACATTCCTGCAGCCAAAATTTCAGACAGGCTGACAAGTTTCCACTGCACAGTCCTCTCATTCCTTTATTTTCTTTTCAAAGTAGTGAATCTTTGATGAGCAAGATAAGATGACACTAAAATGCAAAATTATAGGCCAAAGTTCACATGACTATCATAACAGAATCCCAACATCATGTCTCTGTTTCTTTAGCTGTTTCCGTGCTAATCAGACCGACGTATCTTTAATCCTGACTCAGACTTTTCTGACAGATGGACAATTTATGTTAAGGTCCTGTGTGAACTGACTCAACCTCCTCTAACACAAAACTACATGCCAGGATTAAAGACAAGGACCCCACAGACCTCAAGAACTGAAGCAGAATGATTTAGATAATACACACCTAGACAAACAAAACGGGGTTCGTGATGAAAATAGCTTTGCGTTAAAAAACAGTCTGTGTTGGCAGTGGCATGTTGTTTAATGTACAAAAGATAGCATCTGATCCTAAAATCCAGAAATAGATCCCTAATTTTTTCCAGCACATTACAGCAATTTTTGTTGTGCAATGTTTAAGCAAAGGCTTTATCACAGAACAACCAGAAAATCCTCTGAGAAAAACAGCGGACTTTTTTGTCTGGAGGGACCGTTTTAAAGAGGGCTTATTATGTTCATTTCCAGCTTCTATTCTTGAACTCCATTAAAGTAACTTTGAATGACTAACAGCTCAAAAAAATCCTTTCTTATGCTGTCCTTTTCTGCAGCCCCCTGTTATCCTGTAAAAAAGGCGATTTTAGTAGCAATTATAAGCTTTAAACTTACAAGAAAACAGAACTTCACCAGTGAAAAAAATTGCTGCTTAGACAAAAGTGAATTAAATTGGGTTTAAACATCTTTAACCATTAAGGACAACCGTTACATGATTGCAATAAGATGTATGTAGATGTATAAATCGTGCCTTTTCGTATGCAGTGTGTGTTTTTGTAAATATAAACCTTTATTTATAAGAAGACGAGGCAGGACAAGTCCAGAGACAAATAACTTTTCTCTTTTGGGGGGATTCATTGTTCTTTCGTTTGCTTCATCTGAAAGTCATCTGAGGTAAACCTCCTGCAGGCTGACCATAAAAGGCTGAAAGATTAATTTCCCCTAAATGTTTTAGTAATGTGTTTAAACTGCATTGTGATGTGTTTTTGGGTCAGTTCCAGAGTCCTGCTCACTTCCTCCTCCTCCTCCTTCAGCTGAACATTTGGGAACAATTAGCACATTATGATCAGGATTACACCCCATAAGACGTCTATAGTGCGAGTCCTCGTGATAACCCGTGATCTATCATACGCAGGTCAGAACATTTAGTGTGAATTTTCAATGATGTTATTCAACAAAATCAGTGAAGGTCCTAGAACTGAAACTTGAAAACATGAAAGTCACATTTACAGGTAAAAAGCTGATATATGAACATTTAACTGTCTCCAGTAAATAACGAGAATGAGTTTGATACAATTTTACACTTTTTAAAGTCTACATATGGATCTTGAAACTAAAACTCTACATGTGTGGCTGTTTTTACTCTAACATTTAAATATACATTATTAAACTTTTTTTTTCCTTGGTGAATAAAAATCTGAAATTTCTCAGCTAAACAAAACAAGGCTGGGTCCAACCCTTTTGCTTCCCATCCCATTTGTGTTCAGACTGTAGTGATGAGCAGAACGCTCTTTTTTTGGGTACTTCCATTAGAATTTCCATGTAGCACTCTGTGCACACCGTTTACTTGTATACTACTATATTCTACTGTATATATACTACAAGTTAATACAAAGATGGTCAGAAATGTTTTGTAAATGAATTGCCAAACTATTAAAATCATACATAACATTATTATCATGGAGAACAAAGTAAATGTTTGAATAATGCTGTAAAACTTTTGCTACAAATACAAAACAGGGATTTGACTGACACCCAGTCTCCAATCCACAAAGCATCAAACCCCTGCAGCTGCTCCTGAAGGTGGTGGGTACTCACAAGTTGGCCCATACGAGCCGCTGCTCTGGGGATGGTTTGCCTCCCTGATCCCTCTTTGGTAAGGTGTTTTGGGCATGCCCAACCGGGAAAAGACCACGGGCAGAACCAGGGCGTGGTTTGAGAACACATGAGAAGTGTTGTAGATAGTGAATAGGTGGAGGGAGCTGTGAGCAACTGTACTGAGATTTTTTTTCTCCTGCAGCCTGGACTAGAGCCCTATGAAATGGATGATAGTGAGTTTTGACCTGTAGTTTTCTCCACATAATGACCTAGAATAGTCAGAAAACTTACACTATATGGACAAAAGTACTGGGCCACCTACTCTCCACACCCACTGAAGCTGCTCAGCCACAGTTGTTGTAATGCCAGGGGAAGTTTGGATCTCTGCAGTTATTGAGTCAGCACAGCGTTGGCGACTTTTACGAACTCGGCAACCCCACTCTGTAACTTTGCATGGTTTGAGTTTGCCGTGGTTCCTAAACGCTTCCACTTTGCAATGATACCACTTACAGCTGATTGTGGATGATCTAGGAAACAAGAAATTTGATTTTACATTTCAATCGAATTCAGCAAGCTCTTTAGAACAACCCATTCTTTCACAAATGTATGTAAAAGCAGACTTTATGCACCTGCACCAATAGGACCGAAAATACCTAAATTCAAAGGTTAAGATTATCTATAGGCTGCAACTCTGAAAATCACAATCCATTAAAAGCATGCTTTCTTCTCACTGGCCACTTTCTGCATTAAAAACTGAGAAATACTGTAATAGCATTTTTTCTTTTTTATGCACAAATTAAAAACACTCATAAACTCATTGGGAAGCATACTTTGTAAATTGAGCTCTCAGTATAAACATCAGTCTGCAATCCAACCTTGTCATTAATCTAGTTGCTGTCAGGGGGCCTCTCCAGCTGAGACCGGCACTCTGACTGCCTCTGTGTTTGAATGTAAACTCAGGAAATGAGCTGCCATGGATAAATGAGCCGCACATGAAGGTCCCTGGACAGTCCACACACTCAGCTGGCGAAAGAAATTGAGAAAAAGTCTGAAAGCTCCAGCAATAACAAGCCATCAGCAGCCATTTTCCACTCAGCGGGACAGTAGGAATATTTAGTCTTTTATTAGGAGACATTTAAAAAAAACAGGAAATGAAACAGTATAGAAATCAGTAGGATACCTTAAGGTTTGGGGGTGTTTTTCCTTAAAAAGTTTATGGTATTTTCATTATTTTTGTTTCTTTTAGGCTGCTTCTGCTCAGCTTGCCTCAGAATCATGTGTCTGAAAACCAACAGAGCCAGTTGTTTTAGGGAACTGGGCAGATAAAGTACCAAAGTCACCATCAGAATGTTTTCTTCCCCCTCCTGATATTAGCTCCAAAATAATGATTAATAAATTATAAATAATTAAATCATTCAATACTGCAACATAAAGGGCAGGAATAAATAAGATGGAAGAAAAAATAAGAACGTTAAATGTCTTGGACTAAAACGACATGTTTTGACATGTCTGTGATCGTCAGTCAGGGAGATCAGAGCTGAGATGTCTGGAAAAACCTCGTCACCTTTAGCCCACTTCCAACTCTGTGCCTCCACACCCACCTACTCTGGTTTACTATAACTCCGAGGAGTCAGCTTTGCAGCTGTGGAGGGTGTCTGAGTTAAGTGGGTAGGTTAGGAATGCTACAGCAAGCTCTGGTTATCATACAGATGTATTGGGATTGTGGCCATGACCTGCTGGGAAATGCATGTTTTCTGTATAGAATGCATTCAGATAAGCACAACATAAGAGACTAAAACATTTCTGCATTTAACTACTCCTACTTTTACTAACATTTACAAGAAAGAAAATAAACAGGTACAAAGAGCTTTATCGGAAAATCCAGATACATCAGGACTCAAAGCTGAATCACAAAATGTTAAAAGAACAAATAAGAATTATTTTAGTAGAAACTGTTTTTAACTTTTTTGTTTACATATATCATATTTGATTTGATATGAGAAAAGGAATGTGGTTAATAAACCTGAATTGATGCAGACTGTGGGCACTCAGTGTTACTGAGCCCAGAGGTGCACACAAAGTGAACGCACTCGGGGGTTGGAAGAACAACTGGGAAAGTCCAAATCACAACAACAGTCACTTCAAGGCATTTATATTTTAAGGTAAAGACCCTAAAAAAAATACAGAGAAAATCCCAACAACCTTTGAGCAAGCGGTTGGTAACCGTGGGAGGGAAAAACTTCCTTCTAACAGGAAGAAACTCCTGGCAGAACCAGGGGGTGGTTGGGGGTGAGGGGAGGGAGACAGAAATTAATAATAACTAATGATAACTAATGAGTGGTGTGTTAACACAAAGTGAGTAAGGACACTGCCTCCTTCCTTTTCTGTATCTGACTGTCCTGATAGGTGGAGTGGTTAACCATCATTAGCGACCTGGATACTACAGGTATGAATATCTAACAGAGTAAATGTGGGCCCCTCAGTGCGGTACATCACATGTGTTCTGTCTTCTAATTAAAGCTCAGTTCAGCAGAAATTCTGCACTTTTTCTTTGCACTACATGCAGTTATCTGTCAGCTTCAGTTTATTTTTATTTCATGATACATGCAATGATATGCTGAGCTGGAAAGGTATGACACTTCCTGATAGATCACAGCAGCTCAGTAAAACATGCCCTAAAGAAGGCTTTACTCTACAAACACTAATGACAAAGTGCAACAAGACTGATGCTGCAGGTTGAGCTCTGAAATCTCTGTTTAAGTATCTGCAACCTCAGTTTTCACACTAAGTGCAGTTAGTTTTTTTATTATTATTTATTAGTCCTTTATTTATCCAGGTAAAAATCTCATTGAGATTAAAAATCTCATTTCCAAGAGAGACCTGGCATCGCTACACTTTCTTAAAGCATTCTCTGCAGATGTCGCCTCTCGCTGTAATTTTTCGGCAGTGCTTTTCTGACACTGTATCTGAACTTGACCAACAACAGGTGTCCAGTCCCAGTAATCCTCCCTTCCACACTCTGCTTTGGGACAAAGACTGGATTTGTTTGGGTTGGCGCTTCACCCACGCAGGCGCACAAGCATGGGGGTTCAATTCTCCCAGAACACCATGTCCTGGAAATCTGTGTCACATTTTCGGCTGCCGTAAATAATGGAGAGCTGCCAAGAGAACAAACACCTCAGCCCACTAAAGGGAATGAGGCAGGACCAGAGGTGGTGTAAACACACATTAAAATAGCCTGTAGGCAAAAGTACAGAACCAGGCAGTAACTGTAAAGGATGAAATGGAAATCTCCTGTAAAAAGTACTAACCAGCAGACAATGAGTCCTCAAACACCTACTGGGAATAAACAGCCAGGCTCTTCCTCCAATATTTAGCCTGCGATCTGCTTTATTCTCAGAACCTTTATTCTCATGTTCTCCGAAACATTTCGCTTAATGAGCTGAAACTGCTTCTGCACCCAAACCATAAAGTTCAAACAATGCAGAAGTAAGCAGTTTTCTCACTGATCCTGCAGACCAGCGAGATCAAACTCATTTTACATCATGAGCCACACACAGCTGTGATCTGAAGTGGGCGGAACGAGTCAAATGGCTTTTTCTGTGAATGAAAAGAAGTTTAACTACACATGTAATCCCTGAGATTTCTTAATATAAAAAGGAAATGCATTTTCAGCAGTTTGTCTGAGTTTTCAACATGATAAAGAAATGCCACTGTAAAAAATGACAGAAATGTGTCAGTGCAACTCTTTGGGCTCAAATTGTGAAAAGTTACAGAAAAACTTCTGGTAGCTCATTGTCTCAATTACCCTGTTATTATAAAACACAGAAATCTTTATCTTCTACTTAATTACACTGATATAATCTTGGGGGTCATCGGGAAAGTTCTAAAGCTTATTAAAATACATTTAGGACTAAAAAATTTTTCTTCACATTTTCCACAGTTGTTCAGTGGGTCGAATGGGAGTTTGTGCCAGGCTGATTCTGCCCCCGGACCTAATGTTTGACACTGCTACAGTAGATTGTGTTACAGATGGACGTAGCCACCAGCTTCCATAACACCATGCTGTCCAGAGTCCTACTAATTATGCTAAATATTGTAACGCACTAATAAAATTTCAAAATTTCACTCACCAACATCCTCTCAGAGGCGTTATTAGTAAAGTTAATCGAACAACAAGCCATTTTAATTTCACCAAATAGCATAAATCCATTGGAGAGATCCAGTTCAGTTACAATTAGCTGAGGTGAAGCCCAGCTAGAACACCATGCCAGCACCCACCTTTCAATCAAAGAAGCCATGGATCCAATTCTAAGGAGTAAAAAAAAAAAAATTACAGGGGATATTTAAGAAGAAGAACCCACTCACCCTCACCACCTATACAGCTGTGATGAAGTATGGAAAACTATCCACAGAAACCCAAAAAGCTGTTTGGTACCAGGTTGGAAACATGCTAAATTCAGAGTTGAAATTGGGTATTTTAACATAGGAGTCCGTGGAGATTAATGCACTTTATGAGACAATCTTAAATGTCTGTAACGGGAAGTGCAGTTTGTCACTCTCCACAGGCTCCTTCCATTTTTTATGACACGCTCCACGTGAAAACGCCGCAGACAGCTGAGGGGTTTCGTTCTTTCACTGGCAGGCTCAGTGATGTGTAGTGATCCTGGTCCTTCATAGGGCTCCTCCCACAAAGAAGCGCGCTTGTCTACAATGTGTTCAAAGTCTGCAAGAGTTTTTGGTTGCCTTGTTTCTTTGTACAGCTGTTTTGAATGTCTCTGTAGTCCTTTCACATCTGTTTGTGGTCAACTCATTCACTTTACAACATTAACTGCTCACTGCTTGCCCTTTGAGTTAGTGGTCTGTGCTAAACGATTATAAAAATCAAACAATCCAACAAAATGCATCTATCTTGTATTGGGTGCCAAACAGCAGCACTTGCATGTATATTTGATTAACAATTCCTGGGTCTCGGGAGGTTTTGGCATGAATGATGGTGAAAAAAGAAAGGCCAACTTCACATTGGAGAGCAGTGCTTCATCTGTTTGTTCCTAGAAAACGGAGACAATTTACTTCTCTGTAAAACTGACTTTATGGCCCACATGGCTCAGTCATAAAGAAAGCCGAGCTGTATCTAGAGTTTTATATTAAAAAGAACCATTACATGCATTATTTAACCCGAGACCTTCGGAGAACAGCAGACACACAATTCAATTCTCTGTTGCTTTTAATTTCCTTTGCAGTTAAAAAACTTTATTTATGACTGCAATAAATGTCAGTGAGTCATAATGAAAATGTCCCAGCCGCAGCTCAGACCGAAGGAAGCTAATTAAAACAAGTCCTGTAGAATCATGTATCTCTAAAATGTAGTTTGTCAAACCCTAGTTTTATTTAAAGACAAAGGCATGCAAAAGAGAAAAGAAAATTAAAATCTTCTGTCTTTGTGGTGTTCCTCTTTTTTACTCGTTGGTTATCTTGCATCCATATAAAATACCAATAATTCAGTTGACCCCCAGATAACCGAAACCTGACAGTCTAGGTTTCAGGGATTGAGGAGGAGGAGGAGCCAGAAGAGTTTTCCAGACTCATCCGACAACAGCTCGAACAATAAAACATGCAGAGAAACTGTTAACGATGGAGAACTAACCTAATAAATATCAGTAATCTTGTTCACAGCTACTTCCTGGTGAGTTCTGGCTGAACATCGATCTATCACTCAGAGTATTAAAACTTAAAAATGTCATGATCGTCTGGTTTTTGGAGCCAGAGTTTAGAGTTTAGTCTAGTTTGGAACTTTTTGCTTTAGTTTAGCTTTCTGTTATTTATTAGTGTTTACACCTCTTGTTTTTTTGCCTGATGCCTTGTATGAGTTCTGAATGGTGTTATTTGATGTCATGTCCAGAGATCCTAAGGTTTATTGAGTAGATTCCTTTTTGTGTTCCCATTCTCTTTTCTCCCTTGTTCCCCGTTCAGTTGTGCCTTGTTTTATTTTGTTAACTCTTGTTCTCTGTGTTATTCGTGTTGTAATTCCGTTTTGCCTATTCGTGCATCACACCTGTTACTTCTCACCTTGTTATCAGGTGTGTTTTAATTGCACACCAGATATAAAAACAATGCCAAATTCTCAGGAGAAGGCAGAAGCAGGGTAAATTTCATGGTGTGATCCAGGAGTTGAAGCTGTATCATGATTTTGGAGGATGACAGCAGGGCAGTTTGAACAAATTTCTGAAAGCTGATTGACCTGAAGCAGTGTCTTACTATGTGCCTGAGGTAAAATAGGATTACTTTATATTTCCATGTCACTGCAGGTTTTTGAGCTACAAGTGCGCTTATTGCCAACTGCAGTGGTCTGAGTGGTCAGATTTGTTTATTTGCATGCAAAAAATCTGATCCGAAAAAAAAAAATGATTGCAGTAAATTAATTAGTTGCAGTAAAAATTAGTGCTTTTCTCTGTTTGGTGTAGTGTTGTCTGCTGCTGCGTGTCCC
The DNA here is from genome assembly GCF_001858045.2 of Oreochromis niloticus. Classification (NCBI taxonomy): domain Eukaryota; kingdom Metazoa; phylum Chordata; class Actinopteri; order Cichliformes; family Cichlidae; genus Oreochromis; species Oreochromis niloticus. The sequence goes on from NC_031965.2 coordinate 37,330,688, forward strand.
CAGCTTCTGCTTTCCCAGTGTTTCCAAGCCTACCTTGAGCTCTCGAGTTTGGTATTCCCTGTTTTGCTCGTTGGTTTCAGATTTTGTATATTCTTCAGATTTCCTTGAATTAAAGACATATTTGAGTTTTATTCCTGCCTCCAGCATCTTGCATTGGGTTACGCCTTTTTCTGTACATAGCTGAAATAGGAAAGGAAAATAGACACACCTGTAACTTCTTCAGAATGAGTAACAAACCCAGGATAAATATGATAATTTTAATTTACTTTTTATTTGTCTTCAGCTATTTTTTTCTCTAAATGTGATTCAAGATATCCAGTGTGAGCATTCAAGTATGCGCTGCACTCACAGAAACACATTATAGCATCACCGAATCATCCCTAATGGTCCTAGCAATGTTTACTCTGTGAGGGCTATGATTATATTTATGACAAATAACCCAAACCCTAAAAAAAAACGACTTCTTTGGTAAAAACATTTTTTGACATGCACCAACTAAACTGTTACGCCCTGATAACACTGACCTTGGAGGACTATTTTCTGATAGCACAGGGTTGTGGTTAGGTAGAGGGATGAACACGAGTTATATTATGTTATGTTGGGAGACCAAGTAGTGTTTCCTACTTGGTCTCCTAACTCTGTGTGTGACTGATCATTTCTGCTATAACTATTTCATTTATTTCACCATTCCCCAAATGTCGTAACCCCTGCTGATGGCTGGAATGAACATCCTGTTCTGTCTGAAAGAAAATCAACGCTGAATGACAAATCGCTCCAAAATCTCAAAAGTAGCTGTCACTGGAGTTTTTAGATTGGCCAGTGATAAAGAGGAAAAAGCTCCGACATGTGTTAGTCTCATGTGAGGCCACAGCTGAGAGCGTTATGGTATCATATGGTCAGAATTAGAGTAAAGCAGCATATGCTTGAGCCAGAACCATATGAGAGTGCAATGTTTTGTGTTTTTAAATCATATCTATCTCTAATTTGTGACATGTGGTTTAAAGGTTAGGGCAATTAAGGCTTCACAGTGAAAGTCGTCAAACCAGCAGGTGATGGTTCCTGTGGGAAAATAAAATCAACACAATTCAATGCACCCAAATCTGTTTCCAGGCATACTTACTTTGATGACTGTAAACTCAAAGACTGACATCCTGAGTGTGACATAAAGGGGCCTGTTGAAGAGTAAGTTCCTCTGTTTGTCTCTGGATTGTTGAGTGTCAGGTTTGTCAGATAAAGCAACATATGATATAAAAACCGATATTTCCATTTAGTTACTTCCCTTTCCCACAGCCATCTGCCCTCTCGGCATTCCCGGTACTTTTTATCACAGCTTTCACTTCCTTTTTAATGACGTTTACCATCAGGTCACAAGACTCTAAGATTGTAAGCCTGTTCAATAAGTCACACACCTCATCTGATACATTGAGTTATTAAAATGGCACATGTACTAATACAAAGCACAGAGAAGGAGGCAGTGAGGTGTGACGCACTGATATCACTGATGTTTTTACATTCACAGCCATGCTTATTTTCAGAGTTTGGAATTATATCCGGCTACCTCAAACTGAAGTCTTGCCATATTACAGAAAAGTTGACGTGACATGAAGCACTGATTTCCAAAATGACACCCAGCACACTGATTTTAAGAAACATTTAAAAAAGTATTGATTTTTTTGTGTTCTCAGAGAGTAACACAGGATTTTAGAATGGGAGTCAAACGCAGTCATATCCGATATATTCATAATTGATGCCCCTTTCAGCATTAGAACCAAACTGGAGGGTGAATGGACGTCAGTGTAGAGCCCTGTGTGCACCATCTGATGACAGGATTTACATTACCTGGACAGCAGCATATATTAGGGAAAATAAATCACTTTGTCTGACTGCATCTTGTAGGAATGTGGGTTGGATGTCCTAACTCAGCACATAAATATCACAACCCCATCCGTTCTATATCCAAGGAATTTCACCGGAGGAAGGAGGCATCCAGCTTTGCCCGTCTTGAAAAAGGATTAGCAGGGTTAGAGGGCAGGACTGGACAGCCGCTGCAGACAGAGGTAAGAAAAGGGGGTAAAAAGAGAGTTTAGATCTGAAATAGACCTGACACACAGTTTTCTGTATTACAGAATGCAAATCTGACAACAAATGAGTCAAAAAATACACGATTTTAGCACTTTAAACACATAAAAAACAAGCGATAACAGAGTGCCTCACATTAGTATTTTACTTGATGGGCATTGAATCAGAAGACCTCAGGATTCAAAACGCCCATGAGGCTGTTAGAAATAAAATATCTTGTCAGGTTCTGTCAGAGTAAAAAGTGAGGAGTACTTAAGTTCGTGGTGATAGAGACATCCAGATATTCCTCTCACCGATGAGTTTGATTGTGGCTCACAGAGAACTTTAGAGGTCGAGTAAGTCTGACCGAAAGAGAAAAGATAACATGATCTTCATGACATACTGCCACAGACACGTGATGTAAGACTCCTGAGGAGGAGGTGGTGGTGGCGGAGGAATAGGAGGAGGTGGAGGAGGGGGTTTTGACTCACATGGGGTCAGAATCCCCTCCTCCACACCTCCCATTCAGCTACATGGGATGTGCTCTGATTGGTTGGTTCAGGGGGACACAGTGTTCTTGTTTCATGCCCACAGTCATGAAAGTCTCTCATCTCTTCAGAGTGCACTTCAGTAACCTACATGCATTTCCAGGAGACTCAGCAAAACCATAACCACTGCTTACCCTAACCCTGACATTACTGCACCCCTAACCTAACATTATCCTAATCTTACGTTTGTGTTAAACTCACTCATTCACCTCAGAACTTTTTGTCCACAAAAAGGAGATGAGCCCGCCACAATGAACCGCTTTTAGTCAGTACTTGTACACACACAGAAACACACGCACCTACAAATACACGCACACACACACACACACACACACACTAGCTAATCTGGTCTTTCCTGGCAGCCTAAACACGTTGGTCACATTAAGAGAATTGAGTAATTAAGGAGAGAAAAGCAGCATGTTCCCACTGATTTAATCAGTTTACGACCAGTGTGTGTGTGTGTGTGTGTGTGCGTGTGTGCGTGTGTGTGTGTGTGTGTGTGTGTGTGTGTGTGAGAGAGAGAGAGAGAGAGAGAGAGAGCTTCTAGCTATAATACCCAGAATACTACACTGTTTTATTTATTTATTTCCTGGGAATACATTTTGGAAAAGTAGGGACTGCTTTAATGTACTGGCCAAAATACAGGACAGCTTCTCGGCTTCTCTGTTCCCGCGTCTGCTTTTGAGACTTTTTTTAAGAACTGGAAAGTTTCCCTGAGATTCCAGAAGTAGAAGAGGGCCTTCTGTACAGTATGAGCAGGGTTTCCTTTTACCCACAACACAGATATTCAACCAGCTGCATGTATTCATTAAAATAAAAATTAATATTCATATCAGACAATGGTTAACAATGTCAGAATAAGTTGGGATTTTTCTCCAGATTTTAAATCCAGGTGTTTTTTTTATTGTTTTTTAACTCACTGATAAATACCAAAAATACTGCTAGTGGTGGAGGATTAATATTATAGGGTATGATTTATTTCTTGTAGTTCAGACCGGATGCTAAACTTGGTAAGGTTACAGGATCTCTGCTGTAACAGTGAAGAGCTGTCATCAGGGCAAACCAAAACAGGAAGCGCATAAACCTCCGCAAATCTGCTTATAAGACAGAGGAAATGCTTTTTTGAACTTACCGGAGAATTCTGCTGTGCATTGGTTTCCTTATGGTGCTAAATGATACAAATAAATACACATATCTCGGACTGGAGCTGCTCACAGATAATTCCACTGCCTTTAATCAATTTGACCAAAGGTGAGCAAATCCAGGCTAAAAATGGGTCTTGGAGGGAACATCAGTGCCTGTAGGTTTAGAAGACCTTTAACCCTGCTTACAGGGTGCTGCTCTGCTGACAGCTTTCACACATTTCCGTTGTCTTACTGGTTCCAAAACAAGCGCATATTCTGGTGTTAACAAGTTTCCATCAGATTCATGCCCAATCCCAATTTCCTGTGTGGCACAGCCCCTACATTTTTCCAGGCTTCCAAATGGAGCGTGGTCATTTTTAGCATTAGGTCTCCCCAAAAGAAACAGAGCGCTATCCTGCCCAGCAGCATGAGGGATATGTCCAAGCTGGGAACTGGGATTGGGGTTTTGTCTCCACTTTCACATACAGGCTGTAGCATCTCAACCTGCTATTTGCTGCTGTAGCATATTAAGTGCGATTTGTAATAATCCACAGGCAGCACGTTGACATGTGCAGCACCAAGCCACGTTTCCAGTTAACATAATGATGTACTCTAACACGGTGGCCTGAGCTCTGTTTTCCACAGTGGGTTCATCCAGTTTTAACGCAAAGGTTTAGGTCAACATGTCTTTTAGAAAAGTCGCGTTCAATCCTGCTAAAGCTGTCTGCTATCTTTAAACTCCACCTCCGCTTCTCTGCAGCAAGCTACTACTGCAAATCTGCTTATCAGCTCACCCACTCCGTCAGGAACATTACGTTTGGAACAGAAACCACGAGAAGTAGTATCTACACCTCTGTCCAAGACGACAACAACAACAACATGCCAGAACGGCCCGGTCTTTATATAGCCGTGATGTCACAGCCTTTAATCTCTCAGTGTTTGAGAACACTCGCTCTCACAGTACAGATTATCCAAAACTGATTCCCGAAAGTACATAAACACACCAATCAACACCACTACTTTGATGATGGAACTTAAAGGCAACTTTCCTCTGGTTGAGGCAGTAAAACACTCGGTAATGGGACATGACTATAGCAAGATAAAAACCTCAGGTGAAGCTGGATCTATGGCGTAATGGCCTTTGCAGCAGTGTCAAAGGTATTTAAAACATGGGCGTGTTGAGCATGATGGAATAAAGCGTTCCCACTAGGTTATAAATAACAGGTGTTTTAACACACTTTATGGTTGCTATTTGAGAAACATTTCATTTATGAGCACATGTTTTAAGGACTGACACATAACGTCCTGCTCTGAGGACGTTATGTACTAAATACTGCATAAATGCAGCATTTCCTCTGACGTCAGTGCATGAAATTACTTTGTTAGAATCTGAAACTGACATGCTGGCAGAGAAACCACATTCAAGTTATCAAACAGTTGTCCAGACATCTGTGATCTAACAACTAAAGAGAACAGGTCATTTATTCAGTATATTTGGGATGTTGAGCTCGACAGAAACTGGATTGATTAGTTTGTTTTTTGTTTGTTTGTTTTTGTTCCTTTGTTTGTTTTGGTTGTATTATTGTAAACATTCCAAATAGAAAAAGCTGGAGGACTTTATGAAGAAAAAAATGTAAAAATTGGATTGATTATAGTTTTTGAAATTCAAAGAACTAAGTTGTCTTGAACCCAATCAAATTTGCAGAAAATATAACCGAACATCTAAAATTCAATTCTATAATTCCTTTAAACAAGAATTACTATTTTAGAGAAATTAAAAATAATATTTATTATAACATAAATGTGTTTTAATACATTCGTGGATGTTATCTGCTTGTATACGGATGACACTGTTTGTTATCTCTCTAATCATAACTTCATGTTTTTAATTTTTTTATTAACCTCAGAAAAATCTTACAAAATTTGTTACACCGTGATTTTTTTTCTAGACGAAGAACGAACACTTCTGAGTACACAACCACTACTCATATTTAATTTTTTGTTGCTGTTGTTGCTTTAACAGCTGTGTTTTTATACTTTCATATATACCAAAAAATATTTTTGTCTTGACTATTCATGCAACTTTTGTGCAACAAACTTGCCTTTGCCTTTGATCTTGAGGAGAGAAAATGTGCTCTCATCTGGTTATAGTAAGTTAAAGTGAATGGATGTGGCAGTAGAGGAATTACTGATGAAGCTGTTTATGGCTTTTCATCGGGGGAGATTAACGGTGTTCCTCTGTCTGCTCTTATATATAAACTTGAAACAAACAATCTGTAGTACCTCAGTTGCAGACGGCCACCTGGAATTCAAGGCTGTATCTCACAAATTCAACACACACACCACGAAAATCACACTAAGTTCATAATCCAGTGATACTATGAGCAGACTCATGGTCAGACAATGAGTAAGAGGTTGGTCATGTGCTTAATGATGTCACAGAAACTGATATCTGAGGGACACACCAGGTGTACGATCCTTCAAGTTGAAGAATTTTATTCCTCATTACTTTGTAGATTATTTTTTAAGATGGCTACATTTTTATTTTCTTTTACCTCATAAGTGTGAACTTTGTCTATAGGTTCACTTCCAAGATCAGACATTCCCACTGATTAAGGAGATGCTGAACATTTCTGATTGTGATCTGGAAATCTGTTGAAGACTGCTTGTGCAATAACTTCTTCTCTCCATCTCACGTTCCTGGTCTGCTCCGGAGTTCCATGTTTGGACACAATATTGGCAGCTTCATCACCTTCTTCCTCCAAACATGTTTCTTTGATTACGTTTTTCATATGTATTTGTGTTCATTGCTTATGAGAATGTGTTCATAATGAGTTGCTCATAATAATGATTATGTCATGGAAAACACTTTTTGTGTGTGCGTGTGAATGTACAAGCTAAAGTGAGCAGATTAAACTATACGGCAAACTTAGACCTTTCCATGCAAGATAGACAAAAGCAGCTGCAGAAGAAGAAGAAGAGTAAATAACAACGCGGTCCAGGAACAGATTTTGGTTTGGGACAGGTATTAGTGTCTCGGTCATGGACACCAGTGGATTTGGGATCAGGAGCTTTGAGGCTCAGCTGCTGCCAGCTAGCTCGTGACTATCTAGATTAACTGTTGAGTAATAAAGAAGCCAGATTTTTGCAGCCCCTGTCATTTCAGAATGATTTGTCCCTCAGATCTGTCTGACAGGTGTGCTCCATACGATTTCAGATGTATCAGCTAGGTGATAGCAGGTCAGAAAGGTCACAGCGTTATCCCTCAAACAACACAACAACATAAAAAAAGCCCTCACTTAACACTCATTAACTCATTAACCCCTGATGAGTTGATCCATGAAGCGGTGGGAGCAGCCGGCGGAGGCGGAGGAAGAGCTGGAGGGGGGTTTTGCCTTGGAGATTAATGAAAGACTTCAGGTTACACTCTAAAGAGGACTACCGTCTGAAGTTTTGAACATTTGTAAAGTAAAAATGATCGTGCAACATTAAACTCGGCTGTACGAAAAAAAGAAAGTTCATTCCATCAACCTGCTCGATCTGTTAATCATTAAGCGTCTGTGTGAGATAATGCCGGCAAGTGATGTAACAACAGCAATAATAGGAAACCGAGGCGTGATTTGTTACTGTAAAGGTGCTGGCCGAGTCCTCATTACATGAACTTTAACCAAACAAACTAATCAGAAAAATAGTAACCAAGTTCAGTCAGTGTCAATGACCTCTCACAGATCCAATTACAGTTACCAGAATCTAAACCACAGTTATCTTTCTCTAGATCCTGTAGTCACTCTCAGAGGAGTCTGCATGAAGTAAAAAGCTTTGGAACTATGTGATACTTAGTTTTTCTGTTATATAATTTTTCCACGAAAGATGAAACATAATTTTATTGTATAGTGATTTAAGGTCTCACAGAGACAGTTACTAGTGCTGAGGGACAGAGAGGAATGCTAAGAAGGCCCATCAGGCAGCAAAAGGCACATGATGAGAATGAAAAGCAAATATCGTGGTCAACCAAGGGCCTCCAGGGAGGTGTCATCTCCATCCAGAAGGCTATAAAAGGCCAGCACAGATTAACTACTAAAACTGTGTGAACACACAAAGACAGACAAGTATAGACATGCTTTTTTCGTCTGATTTGTTTCTCATTTATAAATCTCAATGTTTAATTGTACTCGTGCGCATAAGCCTCATTTCCACTAAAATTTTAAGCCATAAATTGATCTAGAAAGTCGCTGTTATTTCATCATTTGCATATAACATAAATAACATAACACAAAATGAATTCTTCTTCCTGCTATTGGAAGAAGAACAGGCATGGGAAGAAATATTCAGTTATAGGTAGACATCAACCTTTATTAAAGGGAAATCATTATTTAAAAAAAGAATGAAATCGTTGTTTTACCAAAAAAAAGGCATAAAAATGGCATCAGTTTACTCAAGGAAAGTAAATAGCATCACCGCTGCAATGTGCATGATAGTACCTGCAATTATCAAAAATAAAAGTAAAAGATGAAATGATGAAGAAAAATACAAAAACCTTCTAATGAGAGTTGGAAATGGTAAATTGCGCATTTGGAGACTCTTCCTGTCTTCCCGTCCCTGTTTATCTTCACTAAATCAGGCTTGACTTGGTTCACACTTGTTAAAATGTGTCCAAAGTCCACACAGTCACAACACACATACTTCCACAATAAGTAACAATTTATGTGTGGGGAAAGGCTTATGAATTGTTTTTGTGTGAACACATCATTTATTTCTTAGAGGCAGGGGATCTGAGGTTGCAGTCTGAGGCATTTCAACATGTAGTCCAACATAAAGAAACATGGGTCAGAAGTACTCATGGCCCACACTCCTGATGGGAGCTAAGGTCGCGACTGCTGACCAGCTGACATCTATCATGTCAGTCACATCCATACTCAGATTAACATGAGCTCACATGAAAAAAATGAAAGTTCACACGGCAGTATGTTGTTTACTGGTGAAGCACTAATTGTTAAATGAGGCGTATGCAGAATTGTATTGTTACTGTTCCTGTTTACTGTGAACATGGAGTGTTTTGACAGCATCTGAATCAGGCTGTGTCCATGATGGAAGTACTCATGTCACGCTATCCTCTAATGAGAGTTTTGCCACAGACATATCCTGCTGAAGCACCTCCAGCTCCACAAAGAGAGCGTTCTTCTTCTAGCGCAGTGGGATAGGGATTTTGCATTGTAGCTGAGGGCCGACTGTCCCAATCATCTCCGTTCACATGTTCAGCTGAGTTATTTCTGAATCCCGATGAAGAAAACAGGTCAGTGTGTTCGCAGCCAAGCAGGAGTCCAGCAGCGATCCTCTAACCCGAGTCTTCCTCATCCTCTTCTTCATGGGAAAGGGACTGAGCTGCCTTTCCATTTCAGGCTTCAGTGTTTTATTCACAGGTTTTATTCACAAGTATCTTAACTGTTCAAGATTAATTACAGTGATCCAATTTGACTGATGCATCTAAGTTTTAGTGTCAACAAACACAGGAATTAAATCTTCTGATTCTATAAACGGTCTGTGAAAGTGAGTGCGAGTCAAATTATATTTGTGAACTTTCAGTAATGAGGGAGCTTGGAGCCGGTGTGTCTGCGACTCAGTCACGTGACTAGGCAATTAGTTCCACCTCCTTTTTATCTGGCCAATCAATGTACTAATATTCAGCAATAGCTGTTAATAAATCAATATCACTTATTTTTATGTATGTATTTGTATGTAAACTTAACCGATAACATGTGATAAATGTGGGGTTCCTCATGGCTTAATCATGGGTCCTCTACCATTTCATTATTTTTTCTTCCACTGGCTCATTCATCACATTTATATTATTACTGCATGCCCACGCTACAGTGTTGTTTGGTCTATGATTTTATTCTACTGTTAGGTGGTTGTGAGGCAAAATGATTACACCATATTACATGATGATAATAATAATAATGATAATAATAATAACTTTATTTATAAAGTGCTTTCAAACAAAGTGCTCAACAGGTATTTGAAAATGAAAAAAATAAATAAATAAATGCAATACAAAAACAATACAAGTTAAAAATGATAAGAATTTAAAAACTAAATGGCACAGAATTAAGACACGTAGGATAGGGTGAACAAGTGGGTCTTCAACTTAGCTTTAAAAACCTTAAAATCTGTGAAGAGATTTCAGTACAGGGGTAATTTGCTCAAATTTCGCAGTTTTGGTTAAAATGCGAGCAGCTGCATTTTGCACCATCTGTAAACCTCTAAAACTTTTCTTTGATAGCCCATAAAGGAGAGCGTTACAATAATCGATACATGAAGACACAAATGCATGGACCAGAACCTCTGCAGTGTCGCTTGATAAAACTTATCTGATGCTCCTTAAATGATAAAAGGCCGTCCTTATTGTCTCTTTTACATGAGACTCGAAGAACAGCACTGTGTCAAACCACACGCCCAAGTTTTTTTTTTGTCCCTGCAATTTATGAAATAGTCATCAATTTTCAAGATGAAATTTTGTTTTCACTTTTGTCTTCTTAATAAATGAATTAACAGAAACAGCAACAGGAAATTAACAGCCTATACAACCAAAACCAACACACACGTACATCTTAGGATGTTGAAGATTCTTATCAACATAGGGTATTTATGACATGTTGCACAGCAACCACCTATCAGCACTGCAAAAAGGATCCATCCGCAGTGTCAATGCACCTATAAAAGCATTACATTACTTTAATTTCATAACAAAACTATGTCTTTTATAGCCACCAAACTTTCATTATGCATGATATAGGATGATAACATTATGTTGCAATCAGTTATAGTACAGTACTGTGCAAAAATCTATAGACACGCCTCATTCCTTTTAATTCCTTTGCCTGAAGTCTCTTGTCTACTTTAATTGTACTTTACTGTACAATTAAAGTACTGTTATTACATCAATTTTGTCCGTACTTTCAGTACCACTGTTTGAAATGTTGTACAGTTTCAGACACTCACTTTTCTACCACTCATCTGACCTCCTCTGTATATTTGAGTTTCAAATTTGGATTCAGAACTCCATAAACCCTTTGACTACTGATTCTTCTATTCCAGTGTAATTTGATATACCACTGCTGTTTCTCCCTGTTTTCCCTTTCATAAGAATGGTTTCTTGCCAGCCACCCTTCTACTGAGACCATTTCTGGTCTGATTCGAACAGTAGATGGATCAGCTAAAGGTCCAGATGTATCTCCTGCGTCAGGTTGTAGTTCTTGATGTAAATATGTAAAAATTGTGTATGTTTCTGTTCTGTGTCTTGTGTACTGTTTGTTTGTAAATTTCCCCTTGTGGGACAATTAAAGGATTATTCTATTCTATTCTATTAGGGACATGCCATTTAGACACAGTTCATCTGATGTAGACAGTTTTTTTTAGGTCTTATTCTCCAGTTTCATGTCCAGTGCATGCCAAGTTTTTGGCTAAAAGCTCACCCCGTTGGTGCAAAAATACTCTTTTATATCTGTCAAACTGGACTCTTTGGTATTTTTCCCAAATTCAACTAAAGAAAAGTGAACAAATGATGTGTTTTTGTACTAGGCTGCTCCTAACGAACTGATTAAAGACACAATTTAACATGGCTGTTATCTGATATGTGTTGGTTTATCTCTTAATGAACCAGTGTAGCCTTTTATACTTGAATGAGATCGGCATTATGTGGATTGACAAAAGAAAAAAAATATACTCCTGGTCACGTACAAAGACAGTCTGGATCCTTGGAATCATAATATAAAGAAATAAAAGGTCACTCACCTTTGTTAATTGTAAAAGTTTTAACCTTTGCGTCACTGTAGCTTATTTTCCTCCCGTTCACCTCGTTAAACAGAGTTTTGATTGGCTGGATTTTCTCGTTAAATATTTCTTTACAACCTGCAGCTATGCCTTTGGGGTGTCATTACAGTGAATAGCTGAACTGTTGGTGTGATTAGAGGTTATAAACATAATGAATTACAGTCTAGATTTGTTTTCAATTTAGTTTTGTTCAAGTTCCCATTACAAAGCCAGCAGTCACCTGAAGGACATTGTGACTGTGGAATATTTTAACTTGTCTAAATTCCAATGAGTCTGTGTGTTATATAATACGTTTCTGAGCCACTAAAGCTCACCATCGGACTGTAAATGGATCAGAAACTACAGGGAGGCTGTGCTCTTTCCAAAAAGATGAATTATAATAATCCTCTTTAATTGTAAGTGTGTAACATAAACTCATTATGATTTACACCAAATTAGAGGCTTTGGTTTGAGGTATTTGACCTCAAGAGTTTGAGGTGCTGCTGTCAAGTTCGGAAATTTGATTAACAACACCAGAGAAAGCAGCTTGCTGCTCACTTTTTCTAACTACTTCTTGGCTGATCTTCATATGTGTGTGTTGCTTAGACCTCTTGGACTGAAAAATAGATTCAGCACTTTAATACCAAAAACTGAACTTCCTCTAATGGTCACTTAAATCTAGTTCACCGAGTAAGCCGATCCCTATAGACTTTTGTGCTAAAATATTCAACTAAATAGCAGAAATAAATATGTTTTCAGTCTGCTACGACGTCCGGGGATAAAAGTTAGGGGCCACTTTGATCAACAGGCATCCTGAGACAGCACACAGTATCTGCTTGTAGTCTGCTGGGGGTCACCTCAGCTCGATTTGTGCGTTTTAGACCATTTTTAATGGAATCATCTGATTAATAACATGTTCTGTAGGACAGGCTATTCAAGAAATGTGAGCTTCCATTTTGGTGAAATTCTAGTATTGTGTTAGCCTGTGACACTGTGCATTGTGCCCATACAGTTTATGGATGAGGCTTGCTAACCGAGATTGCTAGCACTGTCATCTCTGGTTTAAAGTTGCACCTAGCTTAACAAACTAGCCTGATGGTGACCAAAAAGAAACAGCGGGAGACGTCACGCAGGCTAGATCCAGCTTTTGCACACGGTTTATGGCTCAGACACATGGAGAAAAATGCAGAAGCAGAACATCATCATGTTAAATGTTAAAGGACGTAATGCTCTCTCACCTTTCATATACCAATATCATTTCCTAATGTTGCCAATACAAACAGAAGCTGTACAGTTTTAAAGACAAAAGACATTTTTATGAAAGTTTGACCTTATTTGACATTGTACAATCCTCAATATTATCACATTGAGCTTCAGATTAATCTATTGCTTTTGAAGTGGGTCAAATGTGACATGATATTTTACACCTATATACAACACTTCCACTATGTTGACAATACACGCCACACTTGTCAGAATCGTAGTTTCCATTTTTCCAGGTTTTTTGTCAGTTTTGGACAATAAATTGTGAAGTTGACCTTGAAGACCTCGATGGATCAAAGCCAGATTTTAATGGACTGTTAACACAAACTCCCTCTACACCCCTTTCATCAGAATCCATTCAGAACTTTTCAGTCTATCTTGCTTACAGGCTGATGAAAACACACAAAAGCTACCAAAGTCACAACCTCCTTGATGGAGGTAAAGATGTCTGAATTCTAACTGTCTGACATCAAAATGAGCTTTGGTTTCTAACAATGTCAGGGAAATTATTGCATCCTCATTAACATGCTTATTTATGCAGACCTTCGTCCAACAATTCAGCATCGGTCTCTTTCTTCTTTCTAAACCCAGATTTTCTGTACAACATGTGACGCTCCTTCATGGCCTGCAAGAGTTTATGAAACAGATGAATTGGCTCGACTTCGACCAACTGCTTCAATGTACTGAAGAAGAGCAGACAACACTTTTGTCCTAGCTTCCTGTTACAGGAGATTGTTTTCCTGGGAAGAATGAATGTCGCTTTGTGTCTGTGATGGGCCAGAAACATATTTTCCACTGTGAGATAGAAAATATCAGCATTCATTTAATAATCTCATGTTTCGACCACATGACAAGCAGATATGGAACAACGAGACACAACTTGTTCTTATTTTTGTTAAAAGAAAGATGCTGTTGTCTGTGTACCCAGAGTTAAAATTACATAATCAAAACACAGGTGGTATTTACCACAACACATACACACAGGTCCTGTTCACAACTTTTCATGCTTCAAAATCAGCAACTACAAATGATCCAGCATGTACTCTGGCCATCCTTGTAGTGAAATACAGAAACACTGCAAGGTCAAAGTAATCGAAAAGGTTTGACAGGGGTTTGAAAACTTGCTGGAAATTTGAGTATTTAAATCTCCAAATGTCTCTGTAGCCCCCAAAACCCCCAAGAAACAAAACAGTTTGGCCAGGTCTCAAAAACCTCTTAAAAGTCTGTCACATTTTCACCTGATATGAGTCTTCTGTGACTCCTACACACAAATTTCGTTTGCTTTTTACTTTCTTTTTTAAATCATTTTTTGGTTACATATAGTCACCAAAGAGAGTCTGACTGGGAATAAACCTGGTTTAAGAAAAGCTTCCTGCATAAGGTTTATTCCCTATCCTCTCAGATAGTACAGTGACCACTTAGCAGCTGGTCCTGCTGGTGCTTCTTAGCTGTCTAAGAAGTGCCCTCAGGTCTTGGTTTTCCACCATAAAACCCACTGGTGTCCATGCGATCAGCTGTTGTGGGCCACCTGAGGAGATCTACGACACACTGACCTCAATCTGAAGCTCCTGTGTTCACCACAAGCTGCTAAGTAGGCCAGAGCAGCTCTCACTGCTTCAGTGCTCTGTAGGTGGTCTCCTGATGTCACGTTGTTGTAATAGATGCATTGTGCAGTTTAGCATTTTCTTGATGAAATATGCAAGACATTCCCTAGAAAAAGACTTGATTGGGATGTTCCTTTAAAACCTGTGTATAACTTTCAGCATTGATGGTGCCTTTCCAGATGTGCAGGCTGAAATTTCCACAATGATTAATGCATGCCCATACCATCAGAGATGCAGGATTTTGAACTGAGAGCTGATTAAAAGCCTCTTTAGTACATATTTAACAAATCAAATTCCAAAATCTGATTCATCTAATCACGGAACAAAGTTTTCCACTTCTTCAGTCAATTTTAAATGAGGTTTAGAGAAGACAGAAGAATTTCAGGATCATGTTCCCACGTGGTCTCTCCCTGCATGACAGAGCCTTAACCTGCATTTGGCACAGTGAATTTTGTGTAAAAGTTCCTGAGCTCGTGCAGTGATCTCCCTGACAGGATCATGGCTTATTTTTAGGGCAATGTTTGTTTCAGCTGTTTGTGCACAGATTCCTCCAGATTCTCTAAATCTTTAGATGATATTTTGTCCTGTAGATGATGTGATATTTACAATTTTACACTGAAGAACATTACACAAACACGTTTTTCTCAACACAGCCTTGTACCTGCTGTGTGCTTGAAAAATTTGCATAAGGTGGTGGAAATGTAAGTCCTTTTTCGTCTGCAACTAGATGTGTCTTCTGTGAAACCTGCACACAAATTTCATTTGCTTAGGAAAAACTAGTTGTTGGTGGTGACAGTCTGACTGGGAATAAACCTCAAGAGGTTTAAGAAAAGCTTTGGTCATAAGGTTTCATTCCCTATCCTCTCAGATAGTACAGTGACCACTTAGCAGCTGGTCTTGCTGGTGCTTCTTAGCTGTCTAAGAAGTGCCCTCAGGTCTTGGTTTTTCACCATAGAACCGGTTGGTTTCCACAGTGACCAGCTGGTGTGGGCCACCTGAGGAGATCTACGACACACTGACCTCAATCTGAAGCTCCTTTGTTCACTGTTAGCTGCTAAGTAGGCCAGAGCAAAGGCCGGCCAACTCCCACCGCTTCATCCTAACGCTCCGCAGGTGGTCACATGACCGTGTTTCCAAAGCCATGATGTTTTTAATAGCTGCAGTATGTACTGTAGGTCCCTCACCTACAGTACAGCCTCTGGGCATTACAGTAGAACTCCTCATTGAGAGTCTAACCTTTGGGGAATCACAGTGAAGAAATGAAAGTTACTTGAGCAGTTTAACCCATATCAGAACTCAAAGTGCTATAAAAAAAATAAAATGCAACTGGAAAAAAGTTGGGATGCTATGAAAAATGTAAATAAGTACTGAATGCAATGATTTGCACATCTTATGAACCCATATTTTAGCCAGAGTAGAGCGTGAGCAACATATCAAATGGTAAACTGAGAAAATGTACCATTTAAAAACAAAATATATTCCCCCATTTTCAGTTTGATTGCAGCAGCATATCCTGTTGGGACAGGGACACGCCCCCACTGTTTAGCATCCCATCTTCTTCTAAAAACGGTCAATAAACGTCTGGGAAATGCGGAGACTAGCTCCTGGTCCTGGGCGAGGAAGGTTGTCCCATTTTTGTCTGATAGAAGATTCTGGCTGCTCAACAGTGCTGAGTCCTCTTTTGGTTTCTTGGTGTGCTAAATGTCTAAAAGTTCTGGACAGCAGGCAGGCAAGCTCAGCACTTACCATGCAGTTTAGCATTGTCTTCTTGAAATATGCAAGGCCGTCCCTGGAAAATATGTCCTTTGGATGGAAGCTTATGTTGTTCTAATACATATACTCTATACCTTTCAGCATTTCCAGTTCCATAGGCACTGAGGCATCCCCTCACCACCAGAGATGCAGGCTTAAGGACTAAGCACCACATGGTTCCACACCGCTGTAGTCTGGAGGATGTTTTCTGAAAGGATCTTTAAATGGTCTGATTTTAGAACAGTTTTTCACTTTGTTTCAGTTCATTTTAAATGAGGTCTTCACAAATGGCTTCTTCTTTGCATGATAAAGCTTTAACTCAGATTTTAAAATGGCACGGTGGACTGGAAGTGTTCCTGAGCCACGCACTGATGTTTTCTATGCACGATTGTGAAGAAAAAATATTGATTTATGACATTTTCAAGTCATTACATTCTGTCCTTATTTACATTTTGCATAGCTTCCACTGCAAGATGCCATTGGGTTATCTAAAAGGTCAGTACAAATTGGTACTTCATCTCATTTTTACTGATCAGTTAGTCATTTTTACTCAAGGCTGCACAAACTAAGTTTAAGGATTTTTGCAGCTGTTGCAAGGTTTGTAGGTGAAGGTGACTGTGGGCACCTGTCACAACCACCAAATTATATTCTGTCCAAAGCTGGGGAGACTGGTTCAATACTTTTGATTGATTCTGACTTGAACATACTCAGACAGGCTGATGTTCAAGACAGTATCAGGGAAAACCTGTTTGATCGATGGAATGGAAAATATTTGTGATAAAAGACAACCTGCAGCACTTACACTGTTATGTAAGTTCAGAGGTTTCCACTTGAAGTGAGTCAGAGTTTCTCTGACTGAAGGCAGACATCACTGTTTAACTGTCTGTGGGGAGAGACAAATGATATCAGGAGGAAACAAACTGGAGATAAAGAAAGGCGTTTATACTGTTAGTTTACCCAGTTTTGTTCTTGATCTTTGGCGGGCAAATATCCTTTGAGAACAAACTTTAGCTGCCTTTGCTAATCTTTCTGATTCTGGTTCAAAGATGAGTACTGTATTGCACAAGTAAGCTTTTTTATTGGGGGAGGCAACCAGCAAAGTGTTAAACAGTTTGTCTAATATACCATGACAAACATATTTCTAGATATGAGAGCCACACTATCCTAAGTGAGATGGATGAGAGCAGGTTTTTACCAGAATCTTTCCATTAATCATGTTACACAAGATCCCAACATGATGCAAACATATGCCAAAGACTTCAAAGGCACCAGAAGGTTTGGAAACTCAGCATTATGGGAAACCCCTGGATCGCCTCTGAGTGGTCCAGATGTTGGGTGAACAATGTTTCACAAAAACTTTGGGAGACCTTTTATTTCTTTTTCTTTTCATTTTTATTTTTTTGTGCTTCCAGAATAAAAGTTGAGGCTTTAAGCATAATATTTTGCACATAATTTACAGAAAGGAGCAGACTCGTATGACGCTGTATGCATGCTCATGAAAATACATGAAGATTTGGGAGGTTAAATCCCAAGTCATGATCTGATTGTGTAAACTGAATTTAATTGGCTTGTGTGTTGTGTGTTATGCAAAAACAAAAACAGCTGGGGGAATGCTCACATGCTGATCAAAGGGTTCATTAAATCAGATCAAACAGGATGAGAGTGGTTTCTCTGATTGCAGCTCTTTGTCACCCCATCCAGCGAGCCTGTTATCAGTGAAAAGACAGGAAAGTTCCTCTGTGCTCACACGAGATGGTGCCATCGATAATGGTGACAATGGGAGCTGCTGATCTGGTTGCAGCAACGCAGCTCAGTAAACTTGTAGGACTGGGACAAAGATGCAGGAAAGTGCTGGGCACAGAAAAAAATGGAAAAACGGACCGAGCGTTACTGAACAAGAAAACTGCCAGAAACAAAGAGCATTCAAGCAAGACAAAAATAGGGGCTCACATCATCACATTTAAGCACTTTAAACCCTGACAAAAGCATGGAGAAAATTTATTTGAACACAAAACTCCCGGATATTTTTACCTTTATGGTGATTGCAATCTTGATTTTCTGGAGCCACAATTTGCCATATTTGAACACGAGGGTGCTGTGGGAAGCTATCATTTAACAGATACATGCTAATGAGACCCTGGTTTATGTCCCATTGTGATCCTTTGTGTTCTATTTTTGTTTTTTTTCCACTCACTTTATAGGTTTCAGTGCCTAAAACTATATAGTTAGTTTTAGAAAAAGATCAGGGCTTAGGTAACGATGCTCACTGGAAAAAAAACAAGCTGGGAGTTACTGAGCTCTGATACCAAAGGTGAATAGAACAATATAACTGATAAAATCCTACAGTTTCGCTCATCAAAACTGGAAACTTCTTGGACAGCCAGTCAGAACAATTAACCACAGAGCAAGCCATGTCATTTGTCAGATGATTGTATTAAAATGCTTCAAAAGGCACAGACAACACGAACATGATTGAGAGGTCCAGTTCAATGATTCCAGTTAGCTAGGAGACAGCAAGCAGCTGCAGCCATCTATGTTAACCATCCAAGAGACCACAGCCCCAACTTTAATCTTTAACAAAATCCAAACCAGTGATCATGTAGGGGGAAATCAGCTACAAAGACCAACATTATCATAGGAGTCTGTGGTGTTTTACTCTTTCTTGAAGCCAGCCTCAAATGGCCATTGGAGGAACTGCATTTTTTTGGTATTTCTGTGCTGGCTTCATTTTTCAGGAGGTGATGTGAAGGAAGAAAAGGAGGAAACCCCAACCGGTCGCAGCAGATGGCCCCGCCCCTCCCTGAGCCTGGTTCTGCCGGAGGTTTCTTCCTGTTAAAAGGGAGTTTTTCCTTCCCACTGTCACCAAAGTGCTTGCTCATAGGGGGTCATATGATTGTTGGGGTTTTCTCTGTATCTATTATTCTACGATCTACCTTACAATATAAAGCGCCTTGAGGCGACTGTTGTTGTGATTTGGCGCTATATAAATAAAATTGAATTGAATTGAAACCTGATTGGAAATGGCATGCATGGTTGATGTCTGTCCAAAGGTTATGCAGCAGCATTATAAAGATTTCTAAGGTAAAAGTTGACATATAAATGACACATTCTTCATTTGCTAAATCAAGTTTTTAACATGTCTTACTCATGCTTCATCCAATGTTTAAAACATGTCTTTAAGTTTCCAAAGGACCTTTTAATGCCATGATATGTTGAAAGCATATTGACCAGTACATATTACTGCTTCCATACCTTTTTTCTCTTCTATGCCGTTAAATTCCTTTTTAAAATTTGCAGGACACTGCTGTAATAATGAGGATTTTACCCGACCACCATGAAGCTATGGTTCTGTTAACCAGCAATAAATATTATTTCTACCTGTTTGACAATGTGAAATCTTCTTGTGTTGTCTGAAATGTTCATGTTCTGCCTCTCTGGGCCTCCAGAGAATAAGGTTTCAGACTTTTAGGTTTTATCTTTGACCACTTTTAATGCCCAACTTCCTACACACCTTTATGTCTGTTAGAACATTAAAACATTTCTCAAAGTCACCCAGCATCTCATTTAGGAGTCCACAAACAGGGATTTATTTGGTTCATAAACTGAGTCATAACTATGGTTAAGAAAGATGGTAGTTTGAGTAACACCAGAGCTTCCTCGTTTGCTCACTTTTCCCTGTAAAATCACAGCAACTAACCACACACTGACCTGATTGTAAGATGACCCTCGTTTCTAACATCTGTTTTAGAGCAAAATGAGGGAAATAGTTTGACTCCTGCATATAATCATTAATCCAAAACAATAAATGCCCATGACCACTGCAGGGTCACATGACCCAGGAATGAATTCATATTGCGTCCTTTCCCACTAGAGACACAGTCCAGATGTTAGTCAGTGTTAGTGGGTTTTTGTAAAGAAAGAGGCTTCAGACTCTGCTCTCCTGTTAGACTCTTCTCTGGATCATGTCCTGTCCTTCCCAGCTCATCGCCTGTGACAGCTGTAATTCTTCTGCTTCGTTTTTGCAGCTGTTCTTTACAGAAAATCATTATCTGTCAAAAAATGAAAGAAAATACAGAGAAGCTAAACAACGATACATTACAATTTGAGAAATTTAAACACCTTTAATTTGAAAACAGACACCCTCCTCCCGGCATATGCTTGTGAATTATATGTATTTGTATTTTATCATACAAGCCATAAAGGAGCCATTTCCAGCTTTTGGCCTGACAAGGATTAAGCAATGCTTTGACAAAGTGTCGAAAATACTGTCGTGAAACTGACTGAAAATAGTGAGGTTAGGTAACTTTTAACTAGGTAAAAGTTAGTTAAAAGCAAGAGAAAGTCTGCATTTGCAGGTTGGAGGACAGTTGGAAGGTTGTTGGAGGAGTAAGTCACCTGACCTTTAATACCAGTGGCCCAAGTTCAAGTCATGTTGTACTTTTTCCATAAATCCTTCACTTGTTTTTTAAAATATGTTACTAATTACAAATATCCCACTTGGTTATGTTTAGCCATTAAAAACTGCTTGGTTCAAGTGAGGTATGAAAAGCTCTTGAAGAGGTTTAGAAAAGTATTATGTCTTGGATTGTGTTTCTTTTTTATAATATCTGTTAGGGCAACTTTTGTAATGGTTAGGAGTAATTCTTGGTCTGTAGATTCTTTGGGATGTGTGGTTATTTTATATCATCTTCAATTTGAGCCAGTGAGTAAAATGCTTTATGATGTCCAGCAGCTCTCTTTGGTCTCGGGGCCCCATTTTAGGATTAGATTGTTCCTGTAATCTTCCAAGCAGTTGTTTTATCACCCTCTTTAATCAAGATCTAGTCTTCTGGAAGAGTCTGGAGCTCTGAAACTCTCCGACCGACATACACCATAACAGCCAGTCGCGCCTAGGTCTGTATTTAGGCAGTTGTCCAAAATTAAATTGGATTCTAGGAACTGCTGACTGGCTGAAGACCTGAAGTGTTTTGTTTTTGGCAGCCTGGTCTTGGCTGTAAAATGGCAGGCTGTAATGGGTTGCTTTTATTCACAGAGAGTTCGAGGCATGCTTGGCACAACAAGCTACAATCAGACCCAGCTCGACCAGGCGGAGGAAAGCTGTTTTTTCTGGAAGTCTACTGTGGAACAAGTGCACTGTGGGACAGACAGAACTTTATTACATAAGAGCAGATTTTTATCTAATTACACTCCAAGAACAATTTTTGTAGCCCCATGCTGCTCAGATGAACTTTAGGTTAACCTTTAATTGTGAAACTTAAAGGAAACAAAGAACCAAAGCTGGATGGGAAGCCTGTGAGTGTTGAAGCAACTGATCTGGAGATTATTTCCATTTGGTGAATGTTTAAATGTCTGGACCCGACCCAGCCTCACAAAGCTCTGTGAGGCTGTGTATTCACATCATGCGGTACCTAAAGAGCTCCATGGCTTTGAAATCTTCATCACCAAAGTGATGAAGGCAACACACTTATCAAGTGCTAACAACACAAAACAGAAACACACAAGTGGTAGCTACAGGCCAACTAGTGGATGTAGTGCAGCTTTTAATAGATAAACACTGAGATATTTCTGTTTGGTAGAGCACAAAAATAAAGCTAAAAACATCCCAAATAACTTAAAAGTTCACATGAATTAGTCTCTCGTGCAACAGCAACAAGCCCCATAGATGATCTTCCTAAAACGATATAACAATAAGACACAGCGAGTATGTCTCAGGTGAAATACGAGTTGTACCATTATCCCCGAAACTAAAGCTGCAGAGGGGGATCTTACCTGCTCCTGAAGATTTAACTCAGAATCTGGCAGTAGAACAGGGAGCAGCTCACTGACTGAAAGAATTATGGAATAAAACCACCCAATTCATCAGATTATTTTAATTAATATGACTCCATGATTTGCTTTTTTTGTTGTTTTAAATGATTTGTGTGGGAGTGTGAACATGTTGTACCAGCTGATGCACTTTAGCTGTCTCTAGACTTCAGTCTCCCAGCTAGGTTTGCCTGACCAGCACTGAAGTTGGTCTAATGGGAGCATGTGGTATTTCAAAGACAGTGCACAACAGCGCAGGTTTGACTCCCGCATAATCTACAGAGGAATCTGTGTGTGTTTAAAATAAAAACAAACCAAAATGTCCTCAAACAAATAAAACTCAACTAAAATTAACTCAAAGATAATCAAACTTGTCATGCTCGACTGCCTCCATCTGTGTCAAAGGCAACAAGCAATAGGTGGCTGAAGGTGAGGCTTGCAACAAACTTGAACAAAGCCAAATAGATAGATAGCCAGAGTATGTTTTGGGTTTTTAAAAATGTTAGCAGTCAGCTCGCAAGCTTTCAGACATAACTTGATTGATTTTTGCAGGAAATTCGAGAGGTAAAAACAGAAATAAGGAGCTTTTTGAATATTGTCAATATTGTCATTGAGCCACTGAGACCATTTATGATGACGCTTCATTGGATGGATCTACCTAAGGGCTAGATATAAGCCGTGTCCAAATTCATGGGCTGCATCCTCCTGAGGACCCGGCCTTCATGGTCTACGTGGGCCGGGTCCTCCGAAGGCCGGATAGGCCGGAAGTGAGCAGCTGTGAAATTGGACGGTATAGCCTTCAGATCTGCATCACCAGATGTCTCGGCGGAGGTAAATAAACTTGCTATCTAAAATATAGCAGGACACTGGCGTAAATTCTCGATCATCTCACACTTCTATCTAATCAGTTTTCCATTTAAGATAAGATAAGATAAGATAAGATGGCCTTTATTAGTCCCACAGGTGGGAAATTTGTTTTGTTACAGCAAAAGTGCAAAGTTATGTAGCAGAAATTAGAAAACACTGGAATGCAATAAAATAAAATAAAATAAAATACTATGTACAATAGAATAAAATAGAATAGAATAATATATACAATAGAATAAAATAGAAATACAAATACTATATACAACTGAGTAGGAAAATACAAAAACACAACTTCGTCAGAAGAAGAATTGCACATATAGCAGTCTTATTGCACATGTGTGGGTTTGTGTGTTTGATCAGCTGCAAAAGTCTTTATTGTAGAGTCTGACAGCAGTGGGGAGGAAAGACCTGCGAAATCTCTCCGTCCCACACCCACACACATTTGACATTTATTCAGCTGTAATCTCAGCCAAACCAATTTACTCATGAACAAATAAAACAGTGAAAAAAGCCAAACAATAACATTTTAAGTTATCTAAGTGACTTCTATATTACGTTTAACCTGAGTAGTGAAAGACCGCGGTGATCTGAACATGATGTGCCGGGAGTTTGCCGTTGTCGCCGGGCTCTAGTGAGCCTTGAACCCCGGCTAGCTATCGAGCTGGTGGGTAACAGACGTCTCCGAAAACGTCGGAGCACTTTTGCAAATATGTAATGTCTTGATAAACCGAGCAGATATTTGAAGTTTACACACCTACATTCACATTTTGTGATCCAGAAAGAGTAATAAGAGTAATATTGAAATTAAGTAGCAGCCGCCATTGTTGGAAACTGGAATTGGCTGGGCCGCGCTATGAATTCTGGGATATGGTGGGCCACGAAGGACACACCCGACCCATCCTTCAAATCTGGGGAAAGGAGGATGCATTTGTCAGCCACATTAGGAGGAGTCTACGAATTTGGACAACCTTCGTTGCGTCGCTGTGAGGTAATCAGCCTACAAATGCGGCCTCAGAAGGATGCAGCCTATGAATTTGGACACCCTCATACAGAGACAGTCAGAAGTTCGCATACACTCATCATCAGCATGAATGTTATGGCAGTTTGGGGCTTTTAATGGTGTGTTTGAATTGTTTTATTTTCTCTTGGTGGAAGGATTGTACAGATGTACAGTATGATTTTACATCATACTGTACATCTTTAGTGACTTTAAAAAACAAAGTTCACAGAGAAATTATAAAATATCAACTTTAAGGTGTATAAACACTCTGACCTTGGACACTGGCATATATATCATACGGTTGTGGCAAAAAGAAAGTACACCCTCGTTTTTATTGTAAGGTTTTATATACCAGGAAATAATAAAGGACCTGGCCACCTCGAAGTCATTGAGTCCACCTTGAACTTCAGCTGTCCGACAGCTAAAGCTTGGACCAAACTGGGTCATGCCAAAGGGCAATGACCCCAGGCACAGCAGAAAATCTCCAACGGAATCGCAGAAAAAGAAAAGAATCAATGTGCTGCAATTACCCAGTCACAGTCCAGACCGCAACTTGATTGAAATGCTTTGCCAGGACCTTCAGAGAGCTGTGCATAAACAAAAGCCTGCAAACCTCAATGAACCCAAGCCTGCTGTAAAGAAGAGTGGGCTAAAATTCCTCCATAACGAGAGGAGACTGATAAAGTCACAGAGAAAATCATTACTTCATAGTTATTGCTACTGAAGTTGGTTACAGTGCAAGATTTTGATCATGGGTTATCGTTAGTTTTACAAACTCTAATGAGGACTAGATCATTTTCTCGTAGCTGACAGAGGGTGAACTCTCTTTTCACTGTGATGTTTGTCTCTTTTGGTTCTGTTTTGGACAGCTGGAAGCTCAGTGGTGCCGTGCTGAGAATTTAACATTACAGTTACTCAGCTCCTCATTGCAGCGACAGGCTTTTACTTAATTATATTTGGAGTTTAAAACCTCGTGTGTGTTGGGTTTTACAGCACACCATATATGATTTAACATGACATGGTCTATAGGTAGACTTTGAGCTCAACATGAAGCATTTGACAGGAAGACTCAGTGACTCAGTGTGAATTCAACCAACAATCCTTGGTAATATTTGTGCCTTGCTTTGTGCACAGTAACCTTCCCCTGACCCAAAAGCTCTTTGAATCAGTGTTGATGTCTCAAGAAAGAGGTTGGTTCAGAATGTCCGGATTATACAAATAGTTTACAGGGAAAGATTATGATTTCCAGGATTCGTGGCTTGGAGGCGTTGTGTTTTTGTAGGAACAGCACAGTCAGTGGGGGTTTGGAGCCACTGCTGGAGAACAACATGCAGCGGAACTAAAGCTGAATGAATCTGATTCATTTGGGAACAATAAACAATTGAGAGTGCTCTGATGATGGAGAGGTTATCAGGACTCAGCTGAGCGAGAAGAGAACAGCACGTGAAGACAAACTGTTCTGACAGAGAAAAAAAGAAAACGGGGATTCCCTTTTGTCAAGCCTGTCAGTCACACACAGGGAGACAACTGTTATTCTCATTAATCCCAAAGATATTTAGGTTTTTAAGAGAGTAACGGCCAGCAAATATCAGCCCAGCATTAAAGATGATCCATTTATAACAGTGAATGTTATAATATTAAAATAATAAAAACCAAACCAAATCAAACAATAAGAACTGAAAAATATTTCAAGAAAGAGTGATGTGAGTGAGTGAAAGTGATTTTTTCTAATGTCACCTGGATGCTGATTCTTAGTTAAAGTGGAACATCATGAGAGTTCTGGCTGTTCCACCTTCAGTTACCAATTTACTTGCACGCCGTCCCTGAACAGAGCTGACGTTTACTCTCCCCTGAGGACATCAGATAAAACTGACTTCAAGATCGCAAGTGACATGATAGATGATAGTGGCCTCTGGAAGGAATGTTTTACTGGAGGTCGGTCATAAAAAATTACTCCTAGGAGAGAATTTGGATCTCAGTGACATCTGGGCCGAGTACACACTGAGGGCCAAGACTTTTGCTTAGATTATGTACATCTGCGCCTTTACCGACTATGTAACCTGTGACACTGATTGTAATTGCACTTAATATTTCCATATTTGTAACGCACTGGGGTTTGCTACAGCTTGTGAAGATTATATTGTCAGTTTGAATATAAAGCTTTGTCTTGTCCTGATGTCTGATTCCAGATGTGAGCTGGAGCTGAGGTGGGAAGAAACAAAAACTTCTTTACTGTAGTTAAGGACAATTTTCAGGTATCTGTACTTTACTTGAGTAGGTTTTTTTCTGACTGCTTTTTACTTTTACTCCCTACATTTTTAAACAAACATCTGTACTTTCTACTTCTTACATTTTCAAAACAAGCTTGTTACTTTCATTTCATGCACTTCTTCAGACTTCAAACTGATTTCATTCTAAACAGAAATACATGAATGCCAGTGCTGTTCATTTATTAATTACCAGAGGATGTCACATAAAAAGAGATGACGTGTGATTCTGTTCCCCACACTGAGCCATTACAACCAGTTTAGTGTTCCCCCACCTGCTGAATCCACTTTAACACCTGACTGCACACATTTTCCTGTTTAGAGGCAAAGTTACCCTCTACAATGTAGGCAACAAAAAACAGATATATATTTTATTTTCATTCTTTTTCTTCAGATTCAAGCTGAGTATAATTAGATTTTTATTTTTTTTTTAAGTTAGACTAACATTTTTATTCCTGATAATATTTTATCATTATGTTAACACAGCCCAAGGTTCAGTTAGCTTTGCACAAAAATAGTAACGTCCTCCAAACAGCTACTGTTTACTTTCTTACTGTGAGTACATTTCAGGGCCTGTACTTTTTTACTTTTACTTGAGTAAAGAAGTTGAATCAGTACTTCAGCTTTTACTGGAGTAGTTTTGAACAGTAGTATTTGTACTTCTACTTGAGTATAGTATGTCTGTACTTTTTGCCAACTCTGCCAAAAAGGCAGTAAAAGGCCTGATGATCCTCTCAAATGTGCATCCTTAGCCAATGTACAGGATGAGTTAGCCACCATAATGTGATTAAAGAAAGACTGTGCTGACCGGTCACTTGTGTGCTTCACTCTGATGCAGCTTAACTCCAGTACATCTGTCTACAGCAGGATACCTTCACTGTTTTCACTATTTATCTTGAAAACTGTTTAAATTCCTACTCACAGCTGCTGCTCAGCAGATATTGACCCACATCATGGATCAAGTCTCCAGATCAGGAACATGCAGCTGTGAATGCAGAGAAGAAACAGTACAAACGGTGGGAGAGAAAAGACACAAAGTTAAAGGTCACCGATTCTGCTAACTCCCACATTTTCTTTTCTTGGCCTCTACTAGAGTAACCTTGCTTGGTTCCCAGTTCAGGATAGCCTTTATAATATATTTTATAACCTCTCAGTTCATTCTGTCTCGCGGCCTCCTGCTTGGGACGTGCTCAGGATGCCTCTGTCTCATCTAAAACTTGGTCTAAAATCTGTGACATGTCCATCTGATATATAAGTTAATTGCAAGCATAAAGAAACAGAGAAAGTTGTTAAGGCTGCAGTTTAGTTGTATGTGAATAACTTGTAGGGCTTTTTAAAATAATTTAAAACAAACATTTTCAGCTTTTTATTTTGCCTAGTTTGGTGCACCTTTGGTTACAATTGTAACTTTGCTTTTTGAATTTTGTGTTTTTGCTTTGCCTACGATCTATCGCTCTGTATGTGACCCACATAGATGGAAATTCGGTAGTGCTGATAGCAAATGAGATGCCGGAGGGACACTGCTTGCCTCTGCTCTAAACTGTTGTAGCAACACTACTGTCTTTGGAACAGTAGAAGGAATTTCATCCAGTAAGGTGTTCCAGGCTAGTCACCAACTTTTGCCCCATGCTACCTAAGCCTACCTTGGAATATGAGCCAGAGATGACTAAATGTAGGAATGTAGGCAAAGCAGAGCTACGCAACGAGGAAACTACCTCTTCCCAATGAGCAAACATATGTCTCCACTCTTTAATGCTCACCACTACCCACACAGTGGATATACATTGGCAATAAGTCGCTGTGGTGTCTGGGCAGCTGTCAGTGCTTTAGAGATTACATTTCTAATTCAGTAGATCTTCTTCTCCAGTAGAACCCTATTGCAGGTGGTGATAGATATACCACCACACTGTTGTTCTGAGCCTGAACATGAGGCTTCGTGACCGGAAAGACACCAGACTGATCCTTTAAAGCTGCAGTGAGGTAGTGCGATCAGTTTAAGTAGTGGCTTGACCCCTGTAAGAACGTGTTATCCTCCAAACTGAAGTTTAGTCTGACTTAACAATTGATCAGTGTCAAACATCCTGTGAGATTTTTCAGAGATCGTCAAGTTTTTTGTTTGTTTTTTTTTCTGGTAAAGTACAGTACATATCGCTCTTTGGGTTTCAGTTCTCACATCAATTTAGCTTTTAATTTACATTTATAAACAGTGACCAGCACCTGGAAAATAAAGTGTTTTAATAGATAGCTTTAAGCTGTTACTGGAAGCCCATAAAAAAGCGTCCATCAGCAGACCATCGGATTGGTTCCAGCACTGCCCCTAATGAGGAGCTGGGTCCTACCCAAGAGTTTGTGCTCGCCCTAGCATGTCCAGGCTGCAGTTTTCGCAAAGCTTCTTGTGACAGTTTTAACTGTTGATGGTGCCTTACACAACACAAGCTAAATAGAACTAAACAGATAGGAGGAACAAACTGCAGCTTCACCAAGGTGACCCGACAGCCTCTTATCTGCCGGTCAAGTTCCTGCAGTGCCTCTCCTGTCTTTAATCTTGCAGGTTGCGGGACATCCAGTTGAAGCCGGGGGTCACGGTGTGAGTGGAAAAGCTGATCTACAACACGTGGAGAAAGGCTCCTCGGCCCCTCCGGGGTGTGATACGTGTCAAACAGCACCGAGATTAAGGGAAGGGGGTTAGAGCTGCAGTGTGACCGTGCAGCTCAGCAGGCATGTTCGCAGTGGTGGGTAATCGTGTCAGACAGGTGACAAGGCTTGCTGTGCACCGCTGACCTGAACCCGATGCTGCTCACGTCAAAGTCACAGAGGAGAAGGAGAAAAAAAGCAGGAACAGGGTTATTAGTGCTGTTGCCGGGATAGAAAAGAGACAATGGGCCTCGTTCTCAAACAGTGTATACGACTGCTTTTCTTTACCTCAATCTGTTGCAGTACGCTGCAACCAAATTTAGAGCTACATTAGCAGCTTCCATATTTGTGCCCAGAATGATTCATCTTTGGATATTTTACAAAATGTTAACATTTATGTTACAGTTTTTCAAAGCAACAATAAAAAAATGCTTGCGAGTTTAAGTAAACAACAGAAAGAAAGGTTCCAGGCATTTACCACAGTGATCATATCTCTCATTTAAATGTTTGTCATATAAAATTAATATTCAGAGAACAATCGATTCTTGTTGGATTTTATCACTTCCCCTCTGGTTTCAGAGAAATATCCCACATCTGGGTGGTTTTTTCTGTTCTCGCAGGGAGTTTCTCAACTCATGCTGACAGATTAGGTGCTTTTTGTCCTCCAACCTCCTTCCTTCTTTTTCTTTGGTCTCTAATTCTCTTTTTGATGTCAAACTTTTCTTTTGTTGATCTGAGCCACAGTCCCAGGGGGTAGGCAGCCTTCACCACCTTGATTATTCCAGCTTTAGCACTGGACCACTTCTTGCTTCAGCTTTTGTTTGACACTGATGTTTGAGACTTTTTCAGAATACATCAAATACATCACAGCTGTCACAGTGGTGCACACACTAAGGTAAATGAATTTACTCAAACAGAGAAATGAGGGCTTGGACGTATACTGACTGCTAACACTGGACACATATTTGCAACCAACGAATATATTTTCGATTAAAAATCATACTCGGTGTGTACCCTTAATTAATCTCGTTTAATCTACAGTTTTGTGTGTGAACAAGGTAAGAATATTTCACGTCAGTGTCTCTGAACTAAGCCTTTGTGCTTAAAGGTCCACAGGGACCTATGTCCAGGGAAGACATAAGCAACACTTGAAAGATTTATTTACATTTTGGCTGAGGTGTAGTCATGTTTGAGAAGAATGCAGCTCATGAAGAGGAGTTTGCTCAATCCTCCTAATCCTGAATGTCCTCTCAGTCTGTCACAGTACTTTGTTTAGTCCCTGATTAATTTGGCCCACAGCTATTGAACTCTGAAAGTTTTAATACCAAAAGCAAACAAAAGCAACTCTCAAAACATTAGCTGTTCCCAATACATAGTACAGCATGTTCATACTTGCTGAGATTTGAAACTCTGCAAGCTCTAAAAAGTCCAAAGTGCAGCGTGTTCAGTGGAACAGCAACCGGTCAGCTTTGTGGTCTCAGTTCACCATTACCTGCCTGTGCACAGATCAAAAGTCTACTGACTGCCTCTGAAGTCATCTGATACACCAGTCTTGAATGCAGTCTTGGTTTTCAAGTATATAAGCACTTAAAAAGAGTTCCACAAAGAACAGCAGACTAATCCTGAGTCACCCTCTCTGCGCGCAGGACTTGATGAGATGCTGGAAAGCTTCCTCTGAGAGTCTGCTCAGGGTCCACATGATTCATCATCTCTTTCGTGCACATCGACGGTTTGCTCTGTTACTTCACAGTAAGGAGTTCCTGGGTTCAAAGCTGAGCCCGTGCGTAAAGTTTTCATGACCTCCATCTGTGTAAGATGTTATCAAAAACATGCTTAATGCCCTTGACGTTTTGAGCTGCCCCCCCACAGCTGCCAACCTGAGCTTCCATCCATCTTTCTTCTTAACTGCTTGTTCCACTCGGGGGAGGATGGACAGATCCCAGCACGTCTGACATTGTGTGGGACCATGATGGTTTGGCTTTGATCATAGGACAAATGTGTTTTATCCAAGCACCGCTTCTCTTCTCTCAAGTGTTGTGTTAGTTAGCCGTCTTCAGGTTTTTTCTGTTTGAGCTGTTAACTTTTGTAAATTAGAGCCAATTGAAATGTGGGACAAATATGTGGGACGGGAGGACAAAGGATAGAAATCCAGTACAGTCCTGCATGAAGTGGAACAGGTAATGACCCTAACTTAGAGTTGCAGGGGGACTGAAAGCTAATCCAGCTGTAATAGGATGAGATGCGGGGCACACCTGTCCACCATGGGACCAACGCAAAGTCAGACACACTCACTCTGACATCACAGGCTCAGGGAGGAATATGAACTTCACACAGAGATGGAAATGCTGACCGAGAGGCTTCTAGCTGTGAGGCGACTGCACTAAAAAACTGAAACTCTTTAGAAACAGTCTGGATGTTATCAGAAGGTTTCTCGTCAACATGATGTGCAGAGGCAGGTCTGTTCTCTGCAGCACTGTTATGGTGAGAAACATGAAAGACCACCTAAGGCCAGCAGCACCTGCTGTTTGTGGAGAAAGTAAATTTATTGTTGAATTTTCCATAAATTCTTGGAAGCAGCAGCTTCTGAAAGCTCACCTGAGATCTCTGACGCGTGCCATCGTGCTGTCTTTAAAACGTTTACAGGTCCAACAGGTTCTGGAAGAATACAATAATAAGCTTTTGATTATAAAGATCACAAAGTGATTTACAGGCAGCCCAGATAAAACATATCAGCACAATAAAATCTGATAAAAATCAAAGTTCTAAAGGCATGGAAAACAAATAACCAAATTTCCCATCATCCTGTTCTCATATCAAATGCGTCTTCCTGAATTCTAGCTAATATTGTGATAAATAACCAAAACAAAACACATCTGATCCTAGAAATGTTACACAGGAATTTAAAAAGTGGCTACTCAGCATGTTAGATGTGAACACACGTGGGTTGAGAGAAGACCTAAACCGATTTGATCAGATTAAAAGAAAAAACAAAAACAAACCTAGAGCTCCGAGTCCAGCCCCGTCTCGTACAAATAACAAACCAAATTATTTGATGTCTTGCAGCAACACATTTATTCTTGTGTGTCCATGTTCAGTCCTTGAATGAGGTCCCTTGGCTGCAGCCCTGACACTGATTGTGTAATTTAAAGTTGTAGAAATAATGGATGAATTCACGTCAGCGTCCATCAGAGTATCCTAAAAAGAAGAAGAGAAACTCTTGATAAGGTTCATCGCTGACAAACGCTTTTCCTTTCCCTTTCAACTTTTAGCTATTAAATAGTACTTTCTTGGAAATGTATCACTTCTTTTTCAGAAATCATGAGCACAGTTGTCTGGAAATTAGTGTTACCCAATGCAATATACAAATGAAATCAATGACAGCATAAAAAGGGAAGTTTGATGGAAATGGGAACAAAGTTAGTGTGAGCTGAAATAGTAAATTATGTAGAATTTGGCTCTTTGGAGCCAAAACCGAAGGAAATAAAATAAAATCTTCAGCATGCACTCGTTGGTGATGTTAGCTAAACAGCAAAAATTGCAATTTGTACTTTCCAGCTCTTATTCTATCAGAGATTTGAACTGTGAGAATTTAGACTTTAGAGTAAATTCAACTTGTCACTTCTTTTAATGTTTAAGCCTCTCGCCCCTGCAGTCAAAGCTCATCCCAGCTGTGTGTGGACTTGTTCTCCGAGTGTGCGGTGGGATTTTCTGGCTTCTCCTGCTGTCAAAATCATGCCAGGTTAACGCTCCTTTCAAAGTGCCGTCGTCACTCTGAGCCATCCTCAGATCAGCGGCTCCAAGTGCTTCTGCATTTTTTCAACCGCTCCTTCAGCTGTGGGGCAAATGGTACAGGCTAAAGGCTTGGTTAGAGTTAGACAAAGGACAAAATACACTTTATTTTCTTTCAATTCATCATCAAGAGCCAAACGTCAAACAAATGCAATGGCGCAAGAGTTAAGGGGTCAGCATTTGGCTGCTGCTCAACAGCTGTTAATCAGAGAACAGTCCAGCTCCTCTCTTTGTCCCTGGCTGGGAGTGTCAAGCACCAAACTGAAATGAGTCGAGAAAGTTGTTTCTGAGCCAAGTTTCAGTCAGAAGAAAGCCCAACAGTTCCAAGTGTCCTTTGTCTGGTCAATCTCAGCTGGAACAGCTGGAGTAGGTCGTGTTAACTGTTCGATGAGCAAATGTCGGCCCATAAAAAGGAATATCCTGCATCCATTATTCAAAGGTATATAGGCATCAGTACAGTGCAAATACAAATACAGTGATGCAAAGAACTTAAAGGAGACGAGAGAGGTGCAGGGAGGTGCTGGTGCTTGTTTGAAGGTTTAGATTTTTTAAAACGAAAATGTGGTTTATGCATGATGTGCAGAAGTGTGACAAAATAACTCCAACTGGAGCTTTTGTGTTGACCTTTAAGAGTGCAGTGCATGTCGTTATTGACATCACTGAATTCGATTAATCAATACACTAATCGGTAATCTGTCTCAGTCCTCTGATGAGCTCCATGTGGCGCTGTAATGATCTCATACAAATTTCAACATAAAGTTCAAGCACAAAAGTTCATTCTTAAACCACTGAGCCCAACGTGAGGTCTGCTTACTGGTTTTTCCTGAACACCAGACGTTCAGAGGACCAGGTGCTGGAAGGCACTCGGAGAGCTCTGGAATTGGGATTTTATTTGTTTGTCTTTGTTTTTTTAAACCGTGAATGACATTTTAATGCGAGCTGTCAGTCGAACAAAGAACTCAGTGTGTCCGCTGAGTGAAAACCTTGTATCTCCACTTCTGGCAGCTTTCCTGCTTTCAGATCAGCTGCTGCACAAGTCAAGGTCACATTCTGACCTGTGAAACTCATAAAACGTTATCAGTAGAAACAGAGAGGTCATCCGACTGAGATGGTGCGAAGATATGACGCTTCCCGCGCCGTGTGTCTGTGTCAGGTTCGTGCTTTTTTTTTTTTTTTTTTTTTATTGCATAAAAACTCTGATAAATGATCAGGTAATTCACACTCATGATTGTTCTTGAGCCAAACTTGCTCTCTCAGTATTTGTGTGTGTGTGTGTGTGTGTGTGTGTGTGTGTGTGTGCGCGCGTGTGTGTGGGCTGCAGATTAGATGCAGGGCTACAGCCTTTAGTCCCTCCTCCTTCCCCTGCAGATCTCTATATATACAGTGAGTGAGAGAAGCAGCCGAAGAGCTCTGTACCGGCTGCTTGTCAGAACATACACAGAGTGTGAGAGGGAGTGTGTGCAGCAGAGAGGGAGAGCAACAAATAGACACACACCCAGACTGAGTTACTATCTGACAGAGGGGACAGCACGCTCTCGTTTCTTTAAACTTTAAACTTGCAGCTGCAGGAAAGAAGGACAGACAGGTAGAACAGGTGAAAAAGCCACTCATACTCTCCTTCAGTGATGGAAGACTACACTCTTCCCTTCTGGATTTACCTGGCCATTGTGACCGTGTTCATCGGCGGAGCCATGAAGAAGATCTTGGCGTCCCACCTGAACGCCACCTCCACCGTGGTGGCCTGGCTGGGGGCCACCGTGCTGGTGGAGAGGCTGTGGGCGTTCTGCCTACCGGCCATGCTGCTCCTGGTGCTATTTGGCATCACCTTCTGCATCTACTATGCAACCAAGACCAGCCAGCCACGAGCCATGCTGCCTGCCCACGGCAAAGCCGTAATCATCACAGGTAAGAAGAGGCACTGCCCACTCATTCAGGTGTTTTATCCACACTAGAAATCAGACGTTTGTGTATTTATTCTGGGTTGTGGAGTTATTTTCACAACAGCGTGTGTATGCAGGCTTTTTAGTTGTTGTCAGATAATACCCATGTGCACTTTAGGGGAAATCCTCCTAATTTCTCCTCGATGATAAAGGTTTCTGTCAGATTTAGGTTCCTGGGTATCGGGAAGTTGGGAAACTGGTTGCTCTGAAAGCATGAAAACCAACAACTTTTGCTTGAAAACAGGCAAACTTTCTAATTTTCTGAAAAGTGCATCATCAGATTTTGCCCAAACCTGTTTAGAAAATTTGTATTTTCCCAAAACGTATTCATCAGCAGGAGCATGTAATTTAAGATATGCTTATTTTACACTGAGAAAGTTGTGTCCTGAAATTACAGTACATCAGTGTTCTTTGTCTAAAATAAACCTCAAGCTGGCAAGAATCCCAAAGCTTATAAAGATCCCTGATCCTGTAATTTGCAGTTAGAATTTTACGAAAGCCTGCAAAAGCAAAGCAAATGCAGCCTTAAAACTTAATATTATACTGTTTTCAACAGAGCCTCTGAGGGGAAGGGTAGAGACGAGCAGTCTTTCAGAGGTGAAAAGAAGAAGTCTTGTAATCTTTAGTGTGACTATAAATGATCACAGAGGAGGTGAGGTCCCGGTGTACTGAGCCCTCTTTAAAAACCAATCATATCACTGCTCGGATCAAGGGGGCGATCTGATCCCAAAGGAAAACAGTGTGTGTTGGCTCTCTGTTTGTGTGTGTTACAGGGAATAAACTTTACGCACAATGGGCGCCTGCAGGGAGGGGGTGGGGGAGCGTGGTGGTCAAATGGGATTTCCCTTCACAATAAAAGTCAGCGTATGAGGGAAACGTCACCGGTGTGTTTGCTGATTACTGATGACTGTTTTTGCTGCGCTCTGTGTTATCTGAGCACTGTGGAGTGAGCCTGATAGAAGACTTATATTCATGGATTTGTGTGTGTGTGTGTGTGTGTGTGTGTGTGTGTGTGTGTGTGTGTGTGTGTGTGGGCTGACCTCCGTCTCCATGCAGCCTTAATCACATTTTTGTTGCCTGACAGCCAGCTGGCCCAGGCCTCTTTGTGTCGTAGTTAACGAGATAATCAGATCTGCAGATTAATGCGTCGCTTTAATAACACCACGCTTTGCTTTTGTGTAACTGTACTCTGCTGTAATCTCCGCAGAAGCACACATATAGTGGAAACTTTCCCAAACTGCTTCTCAGGTAACCCTGAAAGGTAGGAAACAGCCATTACTGTGGAGACAGAAAGACGCTCAGCCGTTGTGTTAAATTACCTGTCGCTTCCCTGTAAATGTCAAACACAGATCGCATTAAAAATTATAATAAAATCTGCCTTGATCTGCTGAGAGAATGTTCAAATGAGGACTGGTTCATTGTTATTCATTAGTCACTACCTGTTGTTTTCTTAATTTATTACTTGTTTGGTTCTCCTAGCTTCACATTTGGAGAAGTTAAGCTCAGAAATTATGTGTCAGGCGTGAAATTTCTGATGCCAAAGCTTTCCGGTGTTAATTTGGAGCCCAAGTTCTATCGACCAATCACATCCAAACAACAATCAAAAAAGTGCATGTGGAGGAAAAACAAGAGGTCACATTTGCAATTTCATAACAGTGACAATGGTCTCGACAGCAGTCAGTGACATTCACTGCCATCCATCTGATTTCTTTCTAAATAATTAAAGGGTGTGTTTATTTTTTATATCTCACTTGATTAGATTCTTTCAAGGCATAAAGTTAAAGGTGTGGTTCTGCTGATTGATATATGCGTGCCAACACGGCGATGTCTCTGCTAAGTGCCTGCTGAGCTTTCTTAATATTTGACTGACTGTGTTGGAGCCTATGAAGAATTTTAATGCAGTGATCCACTGGCTTATATAATAACTTGACACTCCAGCCTCTGGCAGTCCCTTTTGGCTGCAAACATTTAAGCTTCAAAACCAGACTTCACAGTGGCTACGGTCACTTTTTACAAACGGCCACTGTGATGATAATTCCCCATGACACACACAATTACTGAGATTTTTTTACATATAAAAAACGGAATACTATTACCAACGCACATATTTCCTGAAAGCTGCGCACGATCCAAAACCCGAATACTGGAGCAATTACATAAATACACACAGGTAAAATGCATCTTAGAAGGTTTTCTGTGTATTTTCCAAACAAATAAAAGACACGATGTTAATTATCATCATCCCAAACAAAGTGAAATGTCATTCAGCTGCAGAGGATTGGCCCACATTTCCTGTTATATTTTCTTGCTTTGTGGGGATGTCAGTTTGTGTGCAAACACCTTTACACTTTGAACAGAGGTGTGGTCCAAATCTCCGCCACTCACCTCCCACACAGGAAGGAGTGCTCGTTTGAACGGGAGGAAAGAAATCTAGGTTAAACAAATATAGCCGTTCAAGTTCACACATTAAACTGCACCGGCACCAGTGAGTATAACACATCATACATCATCCATCAAGCAGCAGACCTTTAGAAAAACAGATGTTAGCCATAAACTGGCCTCAGTGTCAGTCAGTCCACTTCTCTCGTTAAGAGTGAAATGTCTGGAATTGGCACAACGTTTGTCTCCAGTATTACTTACCCTACAGGCACAAATGATTGTAGGATACTGGAGGAGCAAAAGTCTGCATGAACAAACTCAAATAAGACGACACCTTTAGGGTGAAAGGATGATGGGGTGTTAAACAGCAATGGGCAATGAGATGAACTAAAACAATAGCATCTTACTCTGACTACTCACCAAAAGACTACCTTTAATAGCAGCTAAAAAATCTAAACTTGACTGATTGAAATCATATCAACTCTTAAACCAATTAGTTGGTCTGTGGATTTAATAGGTCAGTTGATTGTATAAAATATTACATGTGCAGCCGAGTGGTAAATTAATAATAATATTTTCCATTTAAGGTTCAAAAAGGGGTCTTAAAATGTTGTTTCTTTGTTTCCATGTATGGTAAGACAAGAATGTTATTGGGTAATATAATGTTATTGCTTGTGCTATTTCTTTTGTTATCTGCATGTTGTGTGCACTTGAAGCTGTTAATTTTATAGGTTGGTGTAGTTGCATATTGTGGTCACTGGGGGGTGGCAGTGCTTAAGGGTTAACTGCAGTTTTCCAAAAAAAACTTAACAAGAAATGCATCTTGGGACTTCCTGTTTACTTTTTTGTTGTGGATGTGGAATGGGAATCTTGTGAAGGAGTTAAATTGTTGGTAAGGAATTGTTAAATATGCACATAACTCATTGAAACATACTGGTATAATTGTAGTGCAGTGGTAAATGTCAGTATTTTAACAAGATGATGTATTTCTGAAATGTATGATGCAAAGGACCTGAATGTGCAACGTGGAGCAGCCATTTTCTCCATGCAAGGGATAAGTTGCGAGATCGTCTGTGTGCTCCAGTATTCCAAGTGAGCTGAGATTTCTGTGGAATGTAAGTGTTTATAAAAATGTATGTAACACTTCCACATTTTTTTTAAGGAGCCTTGTGTGATTTAGCTCTTTGTATTTTGTTCTGCACAGACAGAGGCCACTGCCGTATTTTTGTGTTTTGTATTTCATTTCATTTCCTTTATTCCTCGTATTGTATTGGCGCATCTTTGTTTAATCGGTTATTCTGTTACTTCGCCACGTTACCTCTCGTGCTGTCGATGTTCAGTACAAGTCCATATGGCCGCTGTTTGACAAAAGTAAAGGTCAAAGGACATTTTTTTGTTTATTCAGTTGTCATTGACATTAAAACTGCACATTAAGAACCCCAGTAATTGTGTCCTGTGTGGCTAACCATTTCCCAGGCTACACATGCGTTCCTCTAACAGCTAAAAAGTCAGATTGTCACGTCTGTACTCGTCTGACTGTACACATCCGCCATGGCACAGATTCAAAGTAATCCCAAACCAGGACAAACATATCCTGCAGACTAAGCGGTCTGACGCCTGAGCTGTAGGGCTTCAGAAGATGGTGTGTTGACATGGCAAGACATAAATCCCTAAGACACACACATGCATAAAGATCACCACAGCACACATGGCCTTTACAAGATACAGCCTCACATCTTTGCACACCAACCACGTTATCCTACCATCCAGTGCTTCACGTAGGTACGGTGCGGAGCTATATTTGAGATCTGATTACAGCCGTAAAGCTCTCGCACTCTCGTGGCCCTTTGAACATTGGCTTCAACTCAGTAGAAGGGGAAATATCTAAGAGGAGATTTAAAGCTGGTCCAGATCCCAGATCTCAACCAACAGATCGTTCTTAATTGGTTCTGCTGAAAGCTGTTAAGGTCAACGTTTGGTCAATCTGGAAATAAGAGCAGAGGGTGGAACAAAAGGCCGCAGTAAACCTCTTAGAAAGCAAGTTGATTTGTTCTAAACAGAGCCACATTCTTCAAAGGATGAGGGCCGAAGTCACAGGGCTCGGTGACTGGGCAGCGCTGCAGGTTGATGTCCTGCCAACGTGTTAAGAAAACCTCTCAGAGCCTTTAGACTCTTTCTGAGGGAGGGAAGGGAGACATGGTCAGAACTGCTGATGACAGACACCTTAAGATGATAAGTTGATGCGAATCTATCAGACACAGCAATATGCACAGGCTTTCTACATCACCATCAGAAGGTAGGCGATTCATCCTGCAGGAGAACACAGGTCCAAATTTTCAAGTCCTTAAACTCTTGCAGCAGACTCCTGCAGAAGATGGCCTAGACAAATCCCAGTCCTCTACCAAATCCAAAGCACCATCTTGCCAGATGCCCACCAAAATGTAATGGTTTCTTTCATTGCTCGGGTTTCATCTCTCCAAGTCTGATGAAATTTGATCCTGTTGACCAGACAGACGCAGCTAAAAACAACCTTGGCTCTGTTAGACACATTCGTATTAGAAGCATGAATGTCTAAACTACACATGTCATCCAACCACTTTCTCCACGTTGAAACAGCTGCATCCAGTAACTAGCAATCAAAATATTTCTGTAGCAAAACCTACATTACATCTGTAATCCCTTAACTGTGAGTAATCATATTTTCTTTCTTCTACGCTTTCGATCTTTGCTCTTTTGTATGCCCATCTTCTTTCATCATTTTATTCATGTTTTTCTCTCTCATTCTCTTCATTTACTCAATTCTGTTCCATTTTCCTTCATTCTTTTCCATTTCTACATTTTACTTCCTTGTTTCTTAGTGCTGTTTCCCTTTTTTGGAATTTTTTTCACTTTCCTTTCCCATTTGACTCGTGCACTTTCTTATGCTTCCACCCCTTGTTTCTCCTCCCTCATCTCAGTCACTCGGTTCAACAGAAAGTTCATCAGAGTTCAGCTTTTCATAAACGCAGACTAAATGAGTGCCTTAGAGTTCACCTCATGTCGTAGTCAAGAGTTTTAAAAGTTTTAAAAACTGTTTGCAGCTGCATCCAGGATGAAGTCTTGTGTAACACGCCTCTGCTTATTAACAGTCTAGAAACTGAGGTTTTGTTATTCAAAGGTTTGATTCTGCAAGCTTGCAGTCTTGACCTCTGCTTAGAGTTGGACAATAGCAGTGATGAAGCAATGGCAACCTTCATCATGTCCTCACATCGAGTTCACACACAGAACACTTTTCTTTCATGCAATCAGGCAAATAATAGCAGGATATTAGAAAACATTGCTCAATGTTTGCACCGAAAGCATGTTGTTCATAAAAACACCACAGAAGGCAAGGAGTGAAAAAACCGTGTTCACTGATTTCACATCAACAGGAACAGTAAGTGAAACGTGGAGTCTCATTGTCGGCTTGGTCAGCAGAAACCTGTGATCCAACCAATATGTCTTCAAACCCGACAAGCTAAATCATAGATTTAAATTCGAGTGCAGCGCCATAGTGTCCAGACATATTAAATTTCTCAGGCTGAATCTTGATAAGATGACATGGAATATTTTCATTTGTAAACATGCAACCCCATCTTGACTTTGGCACATTATGAAGGGTCTCCAGAGTTTCATCTTGGATTCTTAAAACCTCTCTGTGAATCATAGCAGAAGTATGCTTTGGACCTTAAAGTCCAAAAAGTCTAAAAGAAGATTGGAAACCATTGCATTCTCCCAAATGGTCCATAGAACCTTATAAAATACCCTTAAACATGTCTACAACCTCTGCAGAGACACCAATCATTCATAGAACCTCATTTACTCGTCCTAGAAGCTCCTGTGAGTTTTTTGAATGCCGTTTGACCCCCATAACTCTCATGGTTACATTCCTGGGCTATTCCCTGTGTTAATGATGAAGTTCTCTGAACACAGATATTAGGTGTGAATGTGATACTACGACAGTTCTGATGACTTCCAGGTGTGTCTCACAGCTGAATTATAGACCCCCATGACCTTCCAAGTCCAGCAAAAGGGAGAAATAGATATCCTCAGACACATTTCTTTCACACCTCTTTAAACTTTTTCATGAAGCTCAAAACACTAAGCGATGGCTCACATTTCGTAGTTGAGCACAAACGTGGGCTGTCACCCTTTTTCACTAACAGCTGCTGGAATATCACAATCCTGACTTTTTATCCCACATCTGCAACTTTTTGGGGTCATTTTTTAACCTCGTCTGATTGATGGCAGTCTTTGTATCCTAACTTTTTCTGTCTGCAGGGTGTTATATTAACCAAAGGAGATTCCCCAGTACAGGAAAAATTGCCTTGGTAATCAAGGAAAAAGGTTTTTCTTTCCCTTTTCCCCTTGATTAAAAAGAGAAAACAGTTGGAGGGTTTGTTTGTTTTTTTACAAAGACATACTTATTACTTCTCTCCAAACCACAGGGTTAAGGATTGCGAGCTGGTGTTGGGGTCTTCACTGATGATCACTTAGACCTCAGACCTTATGACTGATTCGTGGTATTTTTGTCTTTTTCTTGGGAAGAACATTTGCCACACACCACAGCTCTCCTGTCTGTGGCAGTTTCTGTATGTGAGGATGGAGCTGATGAATGCAGTTATTTAGGCCTCTACAAAGTGTCTTTCTGACCTTGTTCATATTTATTCTTCTCTGTCTCTGCTCACATTTTTTTCTTAACCTCAGGAGCCTCTCAGAACCTCAGCCATAAATTGCAGCGCTGCTCCCCTTTAGACCTGGATCCTCTTTCCTGCAATACCGCAGTCACATATTCACCTCAAAACCTCTGACCACAAACCGCCGACATTTTTTATTCCTACGTATTCGTTTTTGCCCAGATCATATCTCAAACGGTGTCACTACCTTGACGTACGAATCATGACAAAGCAAACCATATCAAACAAGTTTTCCACCACAGCATGGTGCAACAAACAGCAGGACTTACTGTTTCTGTAAATGTGGTTTCTCCTGTCGCTGTCCTTTAGCCATCAACCAAGAATCTGCAGCTCGCGGGGAACCTGAAGATGAATGGGATCATACGACTACACATCTGAGCGGACATATCAAATTAATCGTGTTATGCAAGGGCAAGGGGATCAGGGTCAGGCAAACTTGTTTGTTCTTTGACGTGGCTAACACGGAAAGTGTTAAGCTGGGCTCAGCTTTTTCAGCACTGCGATGACGTGGTGAATTTTTCATTAGTCAGGCTTCCGCATCTGCAGTCACACACAACCATGAGGTATACCGAGGATAGATCAGCGCATTAACAGGCGCGCTTTTCTTCTCTGCTCTTTGACATGAAAACGCTCTTTAGGGGGCAAACAAATTGGATGATGGGATCAAAGTTATCCAGAATTTCACCAAAAAACAACAAAGATGAAGAAAACAATCAGTTACTTTAAGTCTGTGCACGGTATAGTTTCTTCTGAGACCCTCGGCTGTATGTGGTGGCCCTTTGACTCAAGACTCAAGAGCTGATCTCCTGGTCTTATTTTAATTTTGTTTGAGTCTGAGAGCTAAAAGACATCACAGCATGAAACCAGCTCCCCCTCCCAACATTTCCCTCTGTTATCAGCTGTCAAGCTGCTCACAATAACAAAGCACAGCTCAAAATATCCTGGCAGTTGAACAGCAAGTGGAACTCAGCAGAAAGCGTTTGCAGCTATGAATCAGGTGTTTCTGCAGCGTGGAGCAGAGCTGAGGTATTTATTTCACTCTCACTCAGCGGCTTTTTTCTCAGGACGTGACTCTGGAAATCCTCCAAGGACACGGATAGAAACAACTTGCCAACGCCTCGACACTCTCGCCAGCAGAGCTCTTTCAGACACCCGCTGCACAAAAGAACAAACAGAACAGCGAGTACCGCTGTGGATCAGGTTGTAGGACCAGGACTTCTGGGAAACTGGGCGAGCTGCGGGGTACGTGACAGATCCCCACGGTGGCTGTTTCTGAGGGACACTGCAGTCCTGCTGGAGGAACATATGTGGGTGTGTGAACACAAGGGCTCTGTGGTTTGTTCCTGATAAAGTTTGAGGAAAAATAACAGCTCGTTCCACTGATCAGGGAATGAAGGAATTCAGGAATCTGTTAATTATTATTAATTAATTATTTAGTTAAAAAATGCAGTGAAACAGTTTCATGAGCGTATGAGACCGCATGCCTCTGCCAAGGCCAAAAACTCCTTTCACACCATCCATGTGTTAATGCCTAATCTTAGCCCAGATAACAGTAAGATTATTGTGTAATGATTAAAACTTTCCAGTTGTACTCTAAAACATGTCCGTATTATTTTCAGAAACAAACAAAAAACCAAAACAAGCATTGGTGATGGTAAAGAAAAAGGTTCACGCATCAACAAGGAACTTTGTGTTTGAATTCGATCTTTTGTCAGATTCTGTTCGAAATGTTCTCAGTAAATGAAACTCTGCATTTGTGAGCTACACCTGAAAGAGTGGATGGAGGAAGTGCAGACACCAGAAACCAGGTTCACATCCAGACTCTTGCCTGTGGTTAAGCCAACAAAAGCTCTTCTGTGCAGGTTTAGGGACTTTTCTGGACCTGAACCAGGATCTGAGCAGAACCAGGAAACCGTCATAATGCTGCAGGTAGTACAGGTGGAGCCTGGAGTCAGGGACCGACTGTCAGACAAAAGGAATTAAAACATATCCCTAAACTGGCGGTGGTGTCTCACATGTGTGTCTCTGTGTAGGCGTCCGAGTGGTCATTTTGCCCGTTTTGTAATGTTTTCTTTGTTTCCAACAAGAACTGTTAACAGTTGCTGGATGAAGGTTCTGGTTCAGGGGCCATGAACTGTGTGACTAGAGTCCCAGATCATATATTTTGCTAGAACATTGTGTGATATTTTGCTGAAAGCATCATGTATTTATAACATAGGTATATATATGATTTATATAAAGCAACTTTTAGGAGTCAAAGCCACATAAACCAAAACCAGTGTTTGCTGTTTCTCGTAGACAGTCTCTCATCCATTAAAAAGAACCAATCTGACAAAAAACGTTTTTTCTCTCATCGTTTGCCAGAAATGTCCTGGTTCATACCCTGAACTTGTAGTTTCTTCTCAGTGGTGGTGATTAAACCAGACTTATTATTTTTCGTTGGGTAGCTGTGCAGCTTGATGTTAACAGTAAAGAGATATGAACTTGGAAAAAAATGCTCCCTTTGTCCCTGCAGGCTGCGACTCTGGCTTTGGGAATGCAACGGCTAAACATCTGGACTCCCTGGGCTTTGAAGTGTTCGCCACAGTGTTGGATCTGAATGGAGACGGAGCCAAGGAGCTGCAGAGGACCTGCTCTCACCGCCTCACCCTCCTCCAGGTGGACATCACCCAGCCA
The DNA here is from genome assembly GCF_001858045.2 of Oreochromis niloticus. Classification (NCBI taxonomy): domain Eukaryota; kingdom Metazoa; phylum Chordata; class Actinopteri; order Cichliformes; family Cichlidae; genus Oreochromis; species Oreochromis niloticus. The sequence continues at coordinate 37,374,918 of NC_031965.2, forward strand.
CAACAGGTGCAACAGGCCTTACTGGACACCAAAGCCAAACTGGGGCTCAAAGGTAAAGACGAACTTCTTTTTCTGAGTCCATTCATACCAGACAAACCAGCTAGGATTAGGCTTAATGGATTTAATGGAGCTACCGCCACATTTATCAAGCATTTCAGAGTCATAAGTTAGGATGATAGCGTGTTCTTATGACTGCGGTTTGAGATGTTACATTTAAATCTCAGCACGAGTTTGACATCTGAAATGGCTCGTGTAGTCTTCTCCAAACTGTACTCTGTTTTAGAAGTAGATCCAAAGAAAACAGGAATGATGCCAAGTTTTACTTTTAATATATTTTATATGGTTCAAAGTATATTTGAAAAAAGACAGATTATTTATTGAGCTTAAAAGCTGAAAAAAAAAACTTTTGAACCCCATAAAAATAACCAATCTCTGGAGTCCAGATGTCGATAGAGCATAAAACCTTATCTCTGAATATCTTTCTGGATTTCCTTTGAAATGTTGTGACGAAATCGTCAGCAGCTTCAAGTACATCTTCACCTGTTGAACTGTTATCATCAAAAGTCTTGGGTATTAAAAAAATACAAAGAACTAAACTTCAAAGCAGCTCCATCAACATTAGCAACAATAAATTTGTGACATCTTGACTGCAGGGAGTGCTTATGAATGAAGTCACCGGGCCAGTTAAGGGTTAAACAAAACTGGAACAGAAAGGCGTTCAGAAAAACAACAGCAATCTGCAGGGAACAGGTGTATTTGGGGTTTACCGCAGCGAGGCGACCTGTCAGTTAACCTGTAAATGGCCTGTATTTATATAGCGCTTTAATAGTCCCTAAGGACCCCAAAGCGCTTTACATATCCAGTCATCCACCCATTCACACACACATTCACACACTGGTGATGGCAAGCTACATTGTAGCCACAGCTGCCCTGGGGCGCACTGACAGAACCTGTGACTTGACATGAGGTGGCAGGCCGGTGTGATAAAGTTTAATCACCTGCTGAGCTTCTGGTGAACTCCGCGAGATCAAGGTTCGAAGGGAGAGAGATTTATGAGTGCCGGTAAATGCTGGACTGTTCCTTTAAATGGTCGGCTGATTCTGCACAGCGTGCTGGTTCAGAGCGAGCAGCAATGCGCAGGAATGCGTGGTGGAGTTTGTCCAGCAGCCTTCTAGGAAATCACAGAGTGGCACAAGCGGCAGAGGAGGCGCTTCAGCAGCAAAACCACTGCAAATGGCTTGGACTGCTTTGCGAGTGGAGGACTGTTTGAGAGGTGTAGTGCAGGTGTCTCATATTTCACACACAGATATCAGAGTGTTGATTCACTCTGTGATTGGCTCAGCCCTGCAGCACCCACTGGCTTTGTAATTAGACAACTTAGACCGCTGGCTTCATGTCCCAGTCATTTAAGGATACACACAGTGTGTGTGCGTGTGTGGATGTAATAAAATAGCTGGAAGGAAAGGTCACTTAAACACACGCTGGAACAGTGCGTGTGGTTTATGTCCTTGCATGAGTGTGCACTTGTTTTACTCGTGTTGTTGGGACATAAATTTGGCCACAGTCACATTGTAAGGATTCGCCTCCCTGCGAGACATAAATCATGAAACTTTTGTGTGGTTTGCTTTGAGATTTCTAAGAACGGATTCAGAAAAAGATTTAGAAAGAATCTGCTCTTGCTTTATTTTAATTGAAGATCAATCGAGTTGTAGTTTTTCCATAAAATTTCCCAGTTATGAGAAAATAAAAACATGCTTTTAGAAAATCCTGTAAATCTACTAAATGTCTCATTTAGAAACGAATTCTTTGTTCTGGCACCAAACGCCCGTCTGCTGCATTCTCTTTGCTTGACTTGCCATTAAGATGTCTTGAAGCTGATTGGACAAAGTTTAGAAGGCTACACATCTGATTATGCAATAAAACACTGATAAGCAGTGATTATGGTGAGGATAAAACACTCTATTTAAAGCCTCAAGTGTTCCCAGAAGCCAAAGAAAAGAAATCTGGAGTGCCTCTTCATAGATCTGGCTATCAGACAAAATTAGTAATTGAGCAAGATGGTCCTTGACCAGGGAGAGAACCCAAAGATCACTCCAAGAGAGGGCTCTGTGGGGATGTCTGCCTTACATAAGGACTCTTAAAGTGGTAATAAGTGTTCATTAATGACCACAAAGACACATTAAGGTTCCCTTTTACAATAAAATTCTTTACCGCGGCTTATTTCAAGCTTCGGTTTCACAATGTTAGTTTTATTAGAAGGTCAGCTCCAGTTCCAGTTCACAGAACATGAACTGCTGCCTTCTTGTTTGGAAACTTTATGTTTGACCTTTTTACTGCTGACCCAGAGTCAAAGTTTGGCATGTTGTTTGCCTGCTTATCGTTCATCAGCTCAGACCTAAACAAAGTTCCCACAGCGGCCCCCGAAACAAACACTGTGATTCTGGGACAGCCACCTCAGATGAAGACGAGTGAGGCTTATTTACACAAGCAGAGTGAGAGAGAGAGTTGATGGCGTACTACAGCTGAATGTGTTGGCAGTCTGAGGGTCTGCGGAACAAATGTTACATAAATGTTCTGAGAAAACACTCCGGGCCTCCACATGTTCGCTGTGAATCCAAGAGATCAATCAAAAGCACTCAGACTCCCACCACAGAGGAAACATAGTCCATCATGAGAAAAGTAATGACTTATTTATTCAAATATACCCAAATTCTTCAAAGGTAAGGTACAGAAGATAGATTTAAATTCTAAAGTTCTGTTAGTCAGCTCAATAATTAAAACTAAAACCCTTAGAATGGTTCACGTTCCATCAGTATTTGTGCACAAATATATGTGTAAAATACAAAATAGCATCAAATACTTGGAGTGCAAGTACCTCTAAGTTTCACTTAAGCAGTAATAAATAGTACTAAAGTAGATGTGTGTGAGATAAAGCAAACAGCAGAAGGTCAGCATCTCCTAAAAAAGATTTTTCACAATCAAAACCAAAATGCTGTAATTAATTAAATGCATCCTGTCATGTCAATAAATATTAAATTGGCCTTTTTGTTGTCCTCTGGCACACACGCCATCGGTTTAACCGTTATTGCTTTCATGTGTCTGTGTCAACACACCACATTTCCTAACCTCTGCCGTGCGTGTGTTTGTCTCCGGCAGGTCTGTGGGCTTTGGTGAATAACGCCGGCGTGTGCGTGAACTTCGGAGACGTCGAGCTGTCGCTGATGTCCAACTACCGTGGGTGCATGGAGGTCAACTTCTTCGGCACGCTGAGCATCACCAAGGCCTTCTTGCCGCTGCTGCGTCAGGCCAAGGGACGCATTGTGACCATCTCCAGTCCCGCCGGTGTGTGTCTGAGACGTTCACACACACACACACACACAAAGATGCTGTAATAAATCTTGAGTGCTCCAAAGTGAGTGAGCCACACTTGAACTGGCTGTTGCCTTCAAACAGCCAAAGCAAACAAACAGCGCTGCTGCCGGCCGTCTGTTTGTCCAACTCGACTCTGTCATCATGCCAAAACACCACAGTGCAACCAAATCAATCAGAAAGGTTCATCCCCGGGTGCAGTTAATGAGCTCAGCAGCTTCCACTGACATCTGCTGTGGGTTAGACTGTAAGACAGAGTTTAACATTTTCTCTGTATGTGGTGAGGTGGAAAGGGAACAGTTCATGCTCTGGGCCCTAAAACCACTAAACACATCTGCAGAAGATAAATATCGTTCTCTTTCTTAGACTCACATTGTTACATCTAACACAGAAATGAATAACCAGGATATCCAAGAGTGGACTTAATGAGACTAATATATGCTGTTATAACAAAGCTAATTTGGCTATGTTTACTACTGCGCATAGGGAAGAAATGTTATAGTTAATTCTGGCCATAATGTACAAATTTATTTAAGAATTTCTTCCCTGATCAGCTTTTTGCATCTTGTTGATTTAGTTTAATAAAAAATCCACTAGTTACATTTTGTTAGTTTAGTAGTTTATGTCAAATTTTTAGTCCAGCTGGATCCAGCGAAGTGAACTGATGCGGTTCTTTGACCACAACACAGAAGCAAAACCCAGTTTTTTGTTTTTCTTCTGGTAGATCTGTAACTTGAATCACAAGTTACTTTGATGGTTTGTTTATTATGTCTTATGAGCGCTGTTCTGAGAAAAGCCGGGGGGGGTTTCTGAACTTAGTACCTGAGTAAGTGTAGGTGTTGTGCACCAGTGGATGAATACTCTGAAAAATTAACCTGCACAAGTTAGTTCAAGTAAAGATTAAAAAAACAGAAAGGAAAGAAAGCACTTTAGGGCTCATTTGGTCTGGTTCTGTGGGTGAAGGCAGCTGCACAGCAGCAGAACAAACAAAGAAAAAAATGACCAATTCTTTTGTGGGGTATCTAGCCTTTATCTTACTACATGAAAGAGGTCATGCTGACGCTTTACCCGTGCTTTTAGGTGACCAGCCATTTCCCTGCCTGGCAGCGTATGGAGCATCTAAAGCAGCTCTGAACCTCGTCACTGAGACTCTGAGACACGAGCTGGAGCCCTGGGGAGTTCAAGTGTCCACCATCCTGCCATCATCATACAGGACAGGTACCAGTACCAAACTCTGGACACCTCAACTCATCTCAGCTTCCACAGTTTACAGAGGGATGAGCAGAGATTTGAGGTCAAACAGAGTAGTTGGGTCATTGGTTGGATTCAGTCAATTAAAAACCTGCATGAATTATTTGCTGGTATTCGGACCAACTAAGGAACAATAGTCGATGGAAACAAATTGTTATTCTTATATGAAATGTGATAAGATGTAGGAGTTCCACAAGGCTCAATCAACGGTCATCCAATATTAATATTTTCATTTTCCAGTTAGAAGCTTTAATCAAACTAAATAAATCTGTTATTATTGCCTTATAAAACTAGACATGGGAAACTAAAAGAAACAACTTTATTTGACACTTTTTTAAGTTCAACTGTAGTATTTTTAATAGCTTCATTTAATGGTAGCAACAAGAGAATTAGATTTATTCCCTGTTTTCAAACCAACTCGTACTATTCACATCACTTCATATTCATATCAAATAATATTCTGTAATATTGACAGACCAAGAAATGTGTAAAAAACTAAAGTAAAACAATTTTTAAAACTGTTCCACATTCTGGTTCAAAAAGTAAAAGTGATGAGTGGAATATGAAAACATTTGTTTGGCTGCCAAACCTTCCAGAGAAGGTGACAAGTTGTGATGAATGGCTCGACAAGTGCTGAGGTGAGATGTAGAAATAAGCTTAAGATCTTTATTAATTCCGATCCATCAGGAATAAACTGCACTCCTCATCCTGCAGGAGTTGTACACTGTGGTTTGGCCTCATGTCAAACACAATGACAGCCCTCCTGCTGAGGAAAGTACGCTCATGGACCATCTGTTTTCACACACACACTCAGTGCTGACTTGTGATTTCGAAACTCTTCGGGGATGGATGGATATGATTAGAGGGAGGGAGGGAGCATGCCTCAGTAATTCACTTTGTCCTGCAGTTGCTGTGCTCAGGAGACAGATCAAAATAACAACTCAACAACTTGATTATGTTGAAATGTAGAGACAATATCCAACTTACAACCAGGGGCCAGTGATGGAATAAGTACTTGCATAATTTACTTTAGGAAAATTAGCAGTAATACATTAAAGTGCTGGCAATAAAAAGTGCTTGAAGTATTAAAAGTCCTGACTGTGCAATAGAGTATATTATACTATCAGTGCATTATTCTCTTCTGACTTGGAGTCTGTTGTAACCTGAGATGCATAATTGCAGAAACTGGGAGAAAATAAACACCTGAGCATCAACCAATAGACGCATTTCTCCATGCAAATAAATTACACTTTCTAATCTTTAGAAGTCTTAATGACTTTGTAAAGGGATCTAATTCAATGTTATGCCAAAGCTATTTTCACATTTCACATTTGAAAAGCATAAAATATCTTGTGTTCTTTGTATGCTTCTATAGAAATTGACAAATCTTAAATAAACTGTTTGGCAGTAGCAAAAAGCAAGTTGCAACTTGTTGTGCATAATGGTGTCATCAGCATAGAAAGTGACGTTTTGGACAATAAAAATTAAATATTTAAATGCTGCTAGTAGGACTGTTAATATTGATCTAAACCACACAAAAGCTGATTATTTTTTCATTATTTACATGATTTGAAAAACAGTGTGATTAGCTGTCTTTACAAATCAGTGAAGACTGCAGTAAAAGAAAGTTATTCTCCTCCAGGAAAACCCCTTGTTAATAGCTTACCAGTGTTTGCCAGGCAGTGATGGGGTCAGCTTTAACCCTAAAATCTAAATTACTTTTCTACACTTTATTATCACACATTAGAGTGAAATGTGTTTCTTATTGGTCTCAAGGTAAAAGACAATCTTTAAACAGTGAAAACAAAAGCTTTTAAATGTCTACTTGCACTCAGCTGTAATAAAAACCACTGCCCAAAACTATTCTAGTCCTCCTGGGTCCTCACAAAAACAATAAAAGCAAACAGCAGCTTCAAACAGGAAAACATAGGACAGCAAAAGAACCACAGAGAGGAGTTCCCGTCACGCCGGCTGTGGTGATGACAGGGATTTAAACACCGAGCTGGCACACTTTCCATCTGTTTACTCTTTAATCCTGAAGAAACAGGTTTGCATTTAAGCTTCTAATCCCACTCTTAAACTTGAACTTTCCAAAGACCTGCTGACACCACGTTCAACAGTTAAACAGCGTGTCCGCAGCTGAGTCAACGCTCACGGTGAGGCAGAGGAGTGAAGTGTCAGAAGCTGCAGATTCTGTGCAGGCAGCTACAGCCGTCCCTTTTGCTGAAATAAAACCTGCATGTGAAACAGAGAAGCTAATTCTAAACCTAAAGACTACACACCGAAGGCCTAAAATGGATCTTCACTTTAAATGTTGAAGTTAAAAAGCAAGCAATGTTGGAGTTTGGTGTCATTGTTGTTGCTATGGTAACACTGCCCTCTTCTGTCTGCAGCTCAGTCCAGTAACTCCGCCTACTGGGAGAAGCAGCACAAGCATCTGCTGCAGAATCTGTCCCCGGCGCTGCTTGAGGACTACGGTGAGGAGTACGTGACCGAGACCAAGGATCTGTTCCAGAGCTTTGCCAAACACACCACCACCAACCTCCAGCCTGTTGTTGACACCATTGTGCAGGCGCTGCTGGCACCGCAGCCTCAGCCGCGTTACTTTGCAGGCTCTGGCTTGAGCCTCATGTACTTCATCCACAGCTACTTTCCTTACAGCATCAGCAACCGCTTTCTAAAGAAAAGGTTTTTGAAGAAGAATGTGATCCCGCGCGCTCTGAGGAAGCAGTCAGCCTTCGATGTGAACCTCAGCCTTCATAACAACAACAATGAGGAGAAGCTACAGCAGATGTGAGACAGTCAACACAGATGGTATTATCCTGCAGCTAGAGGACCACTTCTGTAACACACTCATAGAGCTGTACCCTGTCGTTTTATGTTTTTTTAAACTGTTGAAGGGAACATAGTGATGCACCAAAATGGTTTCTGTTTGTCTCTGTAAAGTCTGGCCTGCACAGGGAGGTCAGAGGGGGGGGTTTGGCAGATGCAGCCACAGGCCGATCACGGGACACCTTCACCTCTGTCAGCTGTACTGTATAAACACCGGAAGGTTCACACTGATGTCATGTGCCTTTATCACATAGAAAGCAGCTTTGCAGGTGGAAGCAAACACTGCAGCAGCTCATTAAACCAGCACCAGCACAGCCATACAAAAATATCATTTGCAGAAAGATACCAGTTTATATCACCTAGATCATATTAAATTATCTAGCTTCATAATCATAATAAAAAGTTAATTTTTTATCAGAGGACTGCAATCAACCCATCAGCAGTCAATGTCATTCTTGACATAAAATCTACTGACTCAGCTTGACTGGTCCCATTTTGAATCAAATTATATGCCTGATTCAAAGACTGCAGATTATTATAAGTTCTCAAAACCCCGGCAACAACAGTTTTCTTGCTGTCTAAAGGAGCTTTTACTGACTATCGCTCTGGAGCTTAACAAATCAAACACTGGTCTGGTCCATCTCCAGATGTCAGGTCTGGCCCCACACTGATTCGACTGATGCTGCTACCTGAACCTGACGTTCAGCCAAAATTAACGCACAAAACAAAGAGCCAAATCTGACATTTGTGTCCGGGCCAGAGCAACATTGCAGCTAAGTCGAGGCACCTGTGAGCATCTTAAAGCAGCAAGTTACAAAGTTAAAGTTAAAAATCTAAGGGAAACCTCAGGTCTGTAACTCAAATCACGTCCAGCCAGCTCAACGTTTATATTCAGTACAGAAAATAGTGGAATGAGAACGCACCTGCTGAATACTGTGGCTTTGCTCAACAGAGTCAACTGACAACAAGTCAGAGGCCCTCATTAGAAGCAGATTTGATTATTTGCAGGCCCTTATTTATACTTCCTGATGTTTCATCGCTTCAAAGTCATAAACACGTTTTTAGTGAGGCACAAAGAACTGCGTCACAGTAAATTCATTACATACATGAATCGTTAGTCATGGCACAGTCAGAAATCATTTGGGATTTTTGCATTAAATAACAGTTTGTAGAAATACTGAATGAAACTTTTGTCTAATTTTAGCTAAAATGTTTGGCCTTCTGTGAAAGAACAAAAGAAAAAAGGAGTAAAAAGGGAACAAACAGTGAAATGAGCTGCTGCAGTGCTACGTCCATCCACCTGCGACAGAGATAGAAACATATTCTTCTTCAGGTATCTAAAGACTTTACTTACACTTGTGATCTCTGGGGTCCGTGTATTTTCTGCAGGAAGCAAATTGAGCCAGAATAATTTCAAAACAAAAGCACACTTTCAGTTTGATGCATTCTGGTTTTATTTTATATGCAAAACCAAAACACAGTGACTTTAATATCTGATTTTGGCTTGAGGAGTTTGCTCATCAGCACCAAACGTGGTTATCAGACTTCGCCTTCAAAATAAAAGCACAACTAACTCTGGTGATGAATGTAGATATTTCAGCTTAAACTTAATTTTGATCTTTTTGGCCTCTGAAATCCAGATGATCCAGCTACATTTTGGTTCTTGACAGTGAGCCACAGACACGTTTCTGTTATTCTCATGGAAACTAGAAACAAATGTGCTGTTTTCTCGCAGGATAGCCTGCTGGTTTCTCTCACTAAACACTGACTTCATCTTCAGGATCTTTGTTTCTTCAACCTGTGTCATCATTGTCTCTTTGATTAAATGTATAAACATGGATCAATAAATCATGTAGCAGTTTTTTTGTTGTTGTTGTGAATGCAACAACTGAAACCTCAAAACTTTTTTACAACACATGTACAGAGCAGATATGGTATTATATGCTGGGGTGTTGCTATGAGTCATGCGGACACTACGTAGTTAAAAAACAAACTTTTGTGCACATGTTCAGTGTGTTGTGTTTCTGTGGTCTTTGGAAACAGCCTGTCTCTCATCAGACTCACCTCCAAAAACATCCCCATGTTTTTGTGTTCTGTTTTATTCTGTGTTTTTTGTTCTGTCTGTTTGTGTGTTTGTTTTGTTTCTCAGCCCATTTTGAATCAAACTATTTATGGCATCTTTTCTTTTATCACCACTCAAATTGTGACTTTGTTTCTTTTTATAAAATATTTTTAAGAAAACAACAAAAAAACACGATGTAAAATGTTCACTTGGTTGATTCTGTAATAGAAATAAAGTTGGCTTTTCAGACTTTTCTTCCTTTGTGGCGATTTGTGAAATTTGTGGTAGAAATATGAAGATATCCCCATTAGAACAGTATATATAAAAAGTGCTACTTAGAGTGACTTGTTGTGGTTTTTCCTCTGTACACAGTAGATCTGACTGAAGTGCAGACTATAGCTTCAACTCAAGAGTTTGACAAAAGTATTGCATGAACTGTTGTCTCCCATTTTAAAGCCTCAAAATTAATTGGACAATTGGCTGACAGGCAGTTTCGTGGTCTGTTCACTCATTATTTCATGACAAATTAAGGTGATAAATATCTAGGGTTTATTTGAAGTTGAACTTCATATCACTGATGCACGTGTAGGAGGTCATCATTAGGCTGACAAAACTAAATAAAGCTATCAGAGAGATAGCAAAAAAATTTAGGTGTGTTCAAGTCAACAGTCTGATACATTCCTAAAAAGAAGGAGTGCAGGAAACTCAACAACACCAAGTCCTCAGATCACCACTTCATAACATCTCACCATGTCAAGAATGCCGGAAGAGCTGAAAGAGGTGACCTGTATGAGGGAAACCTGGAGTTCTCTGCTCAGTCTGGTGCCCCTGTGACCAGAACCTCAGTAAGCAATAGAAGATGGTGCAAATTGCTAAAAATTAATGTGTTAAAATTTCATGTGTTGCAAAAGATTAAAAAACTCACAGGAGAGTGCATTTTATACTAATCAGTCTGTTTTAATAAAACAAAGTTCTCAATATTTCAGGTTACTTCTGTAGAAAATACCCATATATATATATATATACATATATATATATATATATATATATATATCACGCACTATTCAGCCTAGAAATATTAATGTATGAGGTTTTTTGGACCATTTTTCCAGTGCAGTGTCCTGTCTGTTCTTATGACAGTACCCCCAGTTCACAGCCGTTAAGAGGTTGCTCCTTATGTACACAGATTTATAAATCTTTTAGCGATGTACATGATGAAACACCCAACCACTGTGCCGTGGGACACATGTATGCCGTGAGAAACCATCAGGTGTGCCGTGGTTCGAAGTAGCAGTCAGTTTTTGGCTGACTGCTGCAAAGGAGTTCCTTATTCTGGCAAACAAAGCCATTTCAGTTCTCTGCAATCTATCTATGCGAGATGGGCTTTTCAAGCATGACTCCTATAATGACAAAAACAGGAGAGAGACTCTGTTGAGGAAGCTTGTGATCGTCTTTCTTTAATTCCTGCAAGAATATCAGCTTTGTGTTCTACTAAACAGGCCCAGGTTTCACAGTAAGTACACTGAGAGTAGATTTTCATTAGATTTCAATAAATACACGTTTTGTGACATTTTTGTTTGGTGCTGTGCCTTGTGATTTTTCTAATGCAAAATATGTTTGGAAACGCTGTTCTAATGTTCTGAAAGAGAGAGCATATTTCTCCTGTTTTGGCTTCCCTTCATTGGCTTCCTGTTAAATCCAGAATTGATTTCAAAATCCTGCTCCTCACATACAAGGTCTTAAATAATCAGGCCCCATCTTATCTTAATGACCTTGTAGTACCATATCACCCTATTAGAGCACTTCGCTCTTGCACTGCAGGCCTACTTGTTGTTCCTAGAGTATTTAAAAGTAGAATGGGAGGCAGAGCCTTCAGTTTTCAGGCCCCTCTTCTGTGGAACCAACTTCCAGTTTGGATTCGGGAGACAGACACTATCTCTACTTTCAAGATTAGGCTTAAAACTTTCCTTTTTGCTAAAGCATATAGTTAGGGCTGGACCAGGTGACCCTGAATCCTCCCTTAGTTATGCTGCAATAGACGTAGGCTGCCGGGGATTCCCATGATGCATTGAGTTTTTCCCTTCCAGTCACCTTTCTCACTCACTATGTGCTAATAGACCTCTCTGCATCGAATCATATCTGTTATTAATCTCTGTCTCTCTTTCACAGCATGTCTTTCATCCTGTTTTCCTTCTTTCACCCCAACCGGTCGCAGCAGATGGCCCCGCCCCTCCCTGAGCCTGGTTCTGCCGGAGGTTTCTTCCTGTTAAAAGGGAGTTTTTCCTTCCCACTGTCGCCAAAGTGCTTGCTCATAGGGGGTCATATGATTGTTGGGTTTTTCTCTGTATTTATTATTGTGCTATCTACTGTACAATATAAAGCGCCTTGAGGCGACTTTTGTTGTGATTTGGCGCTATATAAATAAAATTGAATTGAATTGAATTGAATTAATGAAATGTCAGAATCCACCATGCTGCCTCCTACCTGTACAGTTGGTTCACTTACCTGGGAGATTGAGTCCCTGGTGCGGAACGCCCCGCAGGATGACCCCGACCCTGGCGGCGGCCCTCCTAACCAGCTGTTTGTCGGTCATAGGTCATCCTCAAATTCTCCTGCCACCCAGGTATGAGTCATCCTACTTCATTTCTCCATCATCTGTTCCGGTGGCCCACTCTGAAAAAGATGTCCGTGACTATGTCTGCCTCCCCTGTCTGTGCCCAAAACAAAGTTGTTAGCTCTCCTCACCTGGATGTCCTTGGTCACATATCGTCTGGGACAAAAGGTTTGGCTTTCTACAAAAAACCGTTACGGCGGCGTAGGCGAGAGAAAGTTTTCTAAGCAAACTTTATTTACAAACAACGACAAACTATACTTGAAGGTGAGGTACATGGACGTCAGCCTGAGGAAGAGTCAGGGAGAAGGTCGTGGTTTGTGAGACGAGAATTAGAGTCACTGCAAGAGAGATGTCAGAGTTATACTGGGAGAGGTGATTGAAGATAAAGGGAACGTGTGATATTTCCAAGGCTTACTTTTCTGGAGGTGGAGAACGACGTGGGGGGAGTTGGAAAGGTACGGGTGAGTACCCACATGGCGTGAACTTGAGCAGGGAGTCCAGCCTGGGTGATCCAATGATCCGGGACGATGGTGGCAGGAGGGCAGGCAGATGAAGCGAGACGGCAAACAGAGCATGAAACTGTGGCTTATGATTCACAGGAATGACCAGCATCCAGGTAAGTGACACTAACTCTGACATTACAAAGCATCCGCAGACTTTTACACTTGTGTATACAGGTATATGTACACGTACATATGCACATACATATATGTGGAACTATGTTAAAGATAGACCATGAAAATAGTAGCCCCCCATTTTATTTTATGCTCAAAGACACTTTCTTTTAGTAAGTCCACTGTAATGTCAGTTTTACTGTTGTATAAGTTCCACCAGCAGAGGGCGCTCAGTCTTGTACGCATCGGTAGCTGACGCTACACTAGAAGAAGTAGTGTCAGTGGTGAAGAGGCAGCGCCGAAAGAACTGATTAATGTTATATTTTTCTGTCTTTACAGGTAAGCTGGGTGGTTGATAATATAAAACAGATGTTATAAAAGTGACAGACAGCAGTGGCGATTAATGATAAATGTCTTGTTTGTGGCGAATGTTAAGCTAGAGAGCTAATTTCCAAGTTGGTCCAGTTGTTAGACTGTACCGAAAGTCTGTAATTTCCATACAGGCATTTTGGGGGTTAAAGCCACAAGATATATGTTTTGCACAATAAGAAAAAATGTAAATTGCTGGATGTTTAGTTAGTGAAGAGTGAATGTTGAATAAATACAGCTAATAAGCCAGGTTCATAAATAGATTAAAACAGTAGTAAAAACAAGATAAAACTGTAATGAGAGTTCACCATGGTGCTTGTGCATACAGTAAGATGTATTTCTGTGATCTAAGCAGTTTATAAAATTGGTGCATGTGAATATTAAACTGTATACTTGTACTTGTATTACTTGTATAAAGTAATGTTAGCTACACTAGAAGAAGTAGTGTAGGTAGCGTACGGCCCGCGCGCCGAAAGAACTGATTAATGTCACATTTTTCTGTCTTTACAGTTTTCTGTAAAAATAAATATGTTGCACGGGAGATGAGTTGGCCGATCATTTCAGCAGTGTAACATATTGATGCAAATATGTAATGTACATAAAAGAGGGAAGACTGCTGCAGAGTCTCAGAGCGACAATGGAGAAAGTCCTGTCACCTCTAGATTTTAAATGGGAGGGTGGAACCAATAAAAGCATCTGACTGGAGGAACGCAGAGCTCGAGTGGGTAGGTGCAGGCTAAGGAGATCTGAAATGTAACCTGGAGCCAAGCCATGGAGGGCTTTAAAAACAAATAATGAAACTTATAAATCAATTCTGTATTTAACTGGCAACCAACGTCAGGAGCCTTGCAGCTGCATTTTGAGCAAGTTGAGGCGGGACCGGCTTGACTGACAGACACCTAAATAGAGAGAGTTACAGTAATCAAGACGTGATGAAATAAAGGTGTTGATAAAAAAAAAATGGCCTGTATTTGTATAGTGCTTTACTTAGTCCCTATGGACCCCAAAGCACTTTACACTACATTCAGTCATCCACCCATTCACACACACACTGGTGATGGCAAGCTACATTGTAGCCACAGCTGCCCTGGGGCGCACTGACAGAGGCCCCCCTGCAGCACGGGGAAGAGTATTTGTTACCCTGCATCACGGAGTATGTTCTGCTGTCTAAGTAAGATGCAAACCATTGTAGACCAAAACCTCTTCAAGCGGTTTAAAAGGATTGTGTGATCAACAGTGTCAAATGCTGCACTCAGGTCTAAAAGAATTAAAACTGTACTTTTCCAGAGTCAGCAGGAAGGGTCAAGGTCCTTTTACACATACAAATCACATGTAAAGGATTTGTAAACAGCTGAATTCTGCCATTATTAACATTTTACACAACCACCTAATGTTTTTTTCATCTACGGCAAAAGATCTACCGTGACATCAAATGAACCGTAGTATGTGTTTGACGGCGCTGACAGTAATATTTGTCTAACTTTTCTGCGCCATGTTATCACCTCAGCCCAGTCCAACACATCGGTGATGATCCAAATCCAGATTTTTAGCAAAGAATCGCTGCTGCAGGTTTACGATCTGCTGAAGCACCGAAACCAGCAGAGCCCAGGCTGTAAGAGCAGCACACATGTTCAAACACATGAAGTGAGAATGAGGAATTTCTAGACTTTTGGTTTCTTGTGAGCAACAGAAGAAGAAGGAGTTGGACTCTCAAAACCTGTAGCCACATTTCACTTTGTATTTCTGATATTCATCCCTTAAGTTTTTTTAGTTTTTACACTGCACACATTAAACCAGCTCCTGCATACCAGGGAAACCGTATGCTGTCCTCTGCACTGTGTTCTCTTTTTATTTATTTTTGCTAAATGGCTCTTTTGTAAGCTTTGTAAGCTTACCACCTCCTCAGTCTGACCTGCAGCCCTATTAAATAGGCCTTTCTCTCCTCTAGGCTGATAAGGTGATTTCGCTTCAGCTCTTAAACTCCTGACAGACTGCTGAGAGTGGAGGGTTTGTCCAGTTAGAACTGATTTCCTGCTGATAAATCCAGAGCATGAACTCCTGCATAAATCACTGATGAGGTAACATCAAGGCCGTGTCCAGGTCAGGCTGACCTTGTCCATCCATTCTGCCAGGACTGCAACCCTCTGTCATTCCTGCTTTGTCTCCACTAATGAAGGCATTTTAATGAGGAACTAAAACTTTAAATCTATGATCTGATAAACAGAGGGGATCACCCACAGTCTGGCTCAATCTGGGCCTCCAAACGTCTGACTGGTGGCCCGAATCCTCACCACTATGCAAAGTGAGAGGTCATGTTCAATTTAAGAGGCAAATAAGCAGAGAGCAGCTTCAGACATCACTGCTTCTCATTTAAAATGTTTAAAATAACGAGCCGTTAACCACGAGAGACATGTGGAACATCAAACATCCCTGCTTTATTTCTATGCACATCCTCTTACATTTGTCTTTGTGTATGACTATGAAATGTATGTAATTACTCAAGCTAACCACCTGATCTTAAGTTAAAGAAGTGAAGTACTGTGTAAAACTCTTGAGCCACACCTCACTTCTTTATCTTTTGCTTCCAAGGAGCCAGACCAGTCAACAGTTTGGACACACCTTCTCATTTTATTTTATTTATTTTTTTTTGTTTATTTTTATTGATTTCTACATTGTAGATACATAGTGAAGATATCAAATATATGAAGCAAGATATACGGAATTATGTAGCAAAGAAAAAATTGATAAATAACTCTAAATATGTTTTTTAGATTCCTGAAAGTTGCCACCCTTTGCTTTGTTGACAGTGCTGCAAACCCTTGGCCTTTTCTCAATGAGCTCCACGATGTAGTCACCTGAAATGGTTTTCACTTCACAGACGCCTTGACGCCCACTCACATCCTGGGCCTTTTGACCTCAGTATGACAGGGTGGGGCTAGGTTTCACAACGGGCTCACCCGAAACCTTGCCTGATTGTGAGCGACATCCATTTTCACACCTTGGCTCGGGTGATTATGCAGAGGATCAGTGGGGGTCCATGATCCTCTTGGAGACACTCCCATAGGGCTAAAAATCTGGGACTCCCCACCAATTGCTCTTAGAACTGAAGAAGCTTCTCGGACGAGAGGGGAAACGTCTTCAAGGAACTTAAAGAAATCCAGACGCTTTTCTTTCCAAGCTCCTTAAACTCTACCATTAGATGCTAATCCACCATGCAACAACATCTGGAAAAAAACTGGAAACACCTTCATTTTTTTTAATCATTTTTCAGTGTTTGGGACAAGGACTCCAAACACAGTGCCAGTGCAGTAAACGCATTCCTGGATATAAAAACACACAGTGGAATATTGTCAGTCATGGATTGACCTGCCCAGAGCCTGAAGCTCAATATTATTGAAGCAGGGTGGGATTATCATGACAGAGAACAGACTAAAAGGCAGAAACATAGTGAAAAGCTTTGACTGTCTTTCAAGAAGCCTGTAAATCTATTCCTGATTTTTTTTAAATGCCTAACAGAGTTCAGGTTGTGTTGAAGAATAAAGGTGGTCATAGAAAACTGACTGCTGCATTTCCGTTTATATTTTCTCGTTTCAATAAACCACTCCATGTATTTCTTGTATTTCATATCAAAAAGTAAAGATATGAGGTATGAATGTTACCTGGTCCTGTGACACTTGCGCACAGGCGTGTGCCTCTACTAACTGCCATGACTTTATTCAGTGATTGTTAATTTTATACTTGGTAGATTTATTCCTGTTTTCCAGGAGGAAAACAGAGGCAGGTTCCACCGAGATTTGAACTCGGATCGCTGGATTCAGAGTCCAGAGTGCTAACCATTACACCATGGAACCACGTGCTCATAACACCGGAAATTTCAGTATTTAAAAGTCGAGCACATACGACTTCGTCTATATGATCTATGTGAATTGTTGGGGAGGATTTTTTGTCGTTGTACTACGATCCGTTTATTTACATACGAATCGTCTATAGATTTCATAGTAAAACCTCAAGTCTAGCATCGCCTCTGACGTCACATCCCCCGGATTTTGCGACATAAAGGTTGTATATATAATTGTGGAACGTATTAGTTCATGGGTCCATCAGCACGGTGGATAAAATCTGACAAAACAAACGTAGGAACATGGTTTTGCGACCACACCGGTCATTAATGGTTCGGTCAGTGCTTATTTAACGATTTTACCGTTTCAGTACAGAAACGTTTATCAGTAAATCCACCACTCGCCACCAGGTGTCAGTGTAACACAGCAGAACACCTACCTGCAAACAATAAACGGCACAACACAGCCAGCACGTTGTGGAAGGTATATATTAGTAATCATTTTTCTTCTTCTTTATATATTTATGTTGTTGGTCCGTGGAGCATTTTATTTTATTGCAAGCTTTTTCTCACTTTCTCAGGATGAATTCACCTCCATGTGTTCACTGCTAATTATACACACGTAATTGCTAAGAACTAGAAGCACTGCTGGATGACTTGTTCTGTGGATGAACTGTGGGTTGGACGTGAAGGTCGTGTGGAGCGCAGCTCCTGCTAAAATTCTCCTGACCTCAGATCAACATGGTCTCATGTTCCTGTCAGTGAAAACAGGTCGATGTTGTTGCTGTCTGCTGATCATCAGCTGCTGTTTCATCCTGCCAACACGTCGATGCTCCTCAGCTTCAGTTACACAACAATCTAATATCACACACTCTCCTCTGTGGTTATTTAAAGTCTGGCAGCGTGCGGTCTGCAGACTTTACCTGCTTCACCTCCAGCATAGACACCACATGGACAACAAAAGCACATCAGGGCATCTTACTGGTGATAATCCATGTGTATGCGTCCTGTTAGTTTTGAGGTATACTTACAGACTGGGTTTTATTTCAGATGAGTACAGTGATTAGCACTGCGACCTCAGAGCAAGATGGTTCTTTGCTTTGAAGGTCCTGGTACCTGCTCTCCGTCTGTTCTCCCACAGTCCTGGCACACCTTCACAGGTTTTTCAAGAGGGATAAAAATCACACTGATGACAAAGAAGTCTTAAAAACTCATAAACTCCGTCCTTTTTTGCAGTTTCCCTGAGTTTGACCTTGGTGTGAATTTGCTGAGGCATCCACTTTGCGTTAAAACAGCAAAATGTCAAAACCTCTGCTTTTATGGAGGTGCTCAAATTTACAGATGATCAGCTAAGTGCATTTGATTAGCAGCATCTTAACTCCAATGGAAGCAGTTTGTTTGCTTAGTTTTTACACATGACTGCATAGAGTCCTGTTAAAATGTGCCTTTTCACAGGACTGTACTATAAAATATAAATAAAATCTACTATATCTGTTGTCTCAGCAGGTTGTATTAAAAACAAAATGACAATTTACCCACAAAAATGTTCCTTTGGTTTTCATGTTTGCTGTCCAGTTTTAATGGATACATTTTTTATGTATTTATTTTTCTGATTTTTTTGGTTTTTAAGTGTTTGAGTTCAGTTGTTTTTGAGTTAGTAGTTGTTGTCAGCGTTTCAAATTAGAGTGCTACTAAAGTGCTACTACTGCAGCTCCACCTGCTGACACACTAAAATTACTGACTTCCTGTTTATTGCTGTTGTGACTGCTCTAACTCAGTATGCCAACCTCACTTTTCTCCACCATCACTGCAGAGAGAAAAGCCTTGTTTGGTAAAAATCTAGATTTAATCTTTTTGTTATTCTGGTTGAGATTAGCATATGCTGCATAGATCATTACAGACTCTGTGGTGGCCTTGCAGGGTGCTCATCCTGCCCTGTGTGCAGTATGCGGTACCTGTAGATGTCAGGTGTGTCCTGGTGGAGGTTGTGTAATCCAGCAGATGAAGGCTGCTGTGCTGCAGCAGCAGGAACGCTGTGTCTTCACCACAGTCGGCTGCTCAGGATAATCAGGACGGATGTGTCTCTGCAGCCTGAACTGAACAGCAGCTGCAGGAGGAGGCGCTTCAGCTTATTCACACCACCCAGAGTTCAAACTCACAGCCAGCTGACTGTACTGTGAAGGAGAGGTGAACTCATCTTGTACCTTCTAGTTTCCCAGTTTTTCCAGGCCTCTTAGTAAAAATGGATGTCTGAAGCTCCGTCTTTACACATCTAATTCTTATTTCTTGAATCACTACAGCCGACTCTGACCCCACAGTTTACAGGAGACCACTAGCAGCTACGCTAACCGATCTGTAGACTGGATTACGTCTCTAGAGCTCAGAACAGGAGTGGTCATTCCTCTATTGTTAGATATGACTGGTACAGATGTTAGTGCTTCCAGCCAATAATTCCTCTCGGCTGCTTCTCTGCAGTCCTCGTTCAGAATTTTAGGGGAAAAATCTTTTGAAGAAATTTGAGCTGAGTAAACTGGAATGAAAGTTATGTTACAAACAGATTTGTGATAAAATGATTTTTGTGGGGTTTGAATCTTTCGGTGGATCTGCAGAGTATTTAAATCAAAAGTGATAAGTTTGAGATAACGTGTTATCTGCAGGCTCCAACAGTGTAAAGACCGCACGGCGCCGAATAATCACTAAACAGCTCCTCCGCCTCCTCCCCCAGCATGACAGTGCTCCCTGTAACCAACAGCCCAGTGAGAGTCCTACTGGGTGAAACAATGCAGTGTTGTAAATCATTTCTCATGAAAAGTGCGTTGAAGTGTCTTTCTGTAGCAGAGCAAACCTTCAGACCTTCAAAGCTCCAGACCAACAGCATTCCTGGACCTCCTCCTGTTCTTCCTCTAGACGCTTGATGGTACATTAGACAAACCGGTGTTAAGACCTGATGGGTTTAGCTGCAGGATGAGGAACAGCTCATGCCCTCGCCTGAACCTGGATCGGTTTTCTCAGACAAGAAGCCTCGTGAAGCATCAAGTGACAGAACAACCTTTTATTTGATTCTAGCCATAAAACATTTTGTCTTGAAAGAGTGAAAGCTGTCATATCAAGTTAGTAGGAGGCAGGAAAAAGTTTTATCAAAGCCAGGAGTACAGGTGAGATGACAGAGAGAGCCCTTCCATCAACTGAGCTACAGTTTACTATGATTGTCGTTATGCACCAGAATGCTTCACTAAACCAGATGTACAAATTCACCAGCTAGAAGCAATTTACAACATGCACTTTATGGAGAAAGATTGCATAGCTCCTCACTGTTTTGCCCTTTAAAGATGTGCTTTTAAAAAGAATCCAGTTTTGGATGAGGCCTTTCTGAAAAGCACTAAATTCAGAAAAGCCCTGTTCTGTATCCACTGCGGCGCCGTCCTCCCAGATGTTTCTCAGAGGATCGGAAACGTCCACAGGGGAGAAGAAAGTCAGCCCTGTCTCAGCTGAGTTCAAAATCCATCCCAGAGAGAGGCTTCATGCAGTAACCGTATCCCCTCTGGAATGACTGCGTGATCGAGATTCAGACTCCCGGGCTCCTGACAGTCCAGGTCTCAGGATCTTTCAGGAAAGAAGACTCCCCGCCGGCAGTAGAAAGGACAGGCACTGAGTCGAGCTGGGTCAGAGGTTCAGGTGGAATCGGGGTCAAAGAGAGACGTCTTTCCTCTGCAGGATGTCAGCTGCCTCATATTCGTATGTGGAAGTTGCTGAAGACACAAAAAAAGCAGATATGGGTGACTTCCAGGACTGACTGTGAATCATCATTAACTGTTTGAACCTCTCAGGCTGTAACTGGATGAAACTGAAATTTAGCCTCGTTGTATCAACAGCGGGATGGTAATGATGAATCTCAGTTGCTGTCAGGAGTCTATTTTTATTCTTTACATTAAAAATTTGACAATTATCTTTGCATGTAATATTTTATAGGATTCACCTCCAGGGCAGAGTGACTGGAAAACATCCTCAAAGACTCTGAAATCAACAACAGCTGCCTCAAAGCACTTTATAATGTCAGGTAAAGACCCCACAGTGCTACAGAGAAAACTCCAACAATTACACGACCCCCTATGAGCAAGCACTTAGCGACAATGGGAAGGAAAAACTCCCTTTTAACAGGAAGAAGCCTCTAGCAGAACCAGGCTCAGGGAGGGGCGGCGGGTTGGGGGTCCACAGCAGGTGCTGCAGAGTCTGTTTTCATGGGGACTGTGAAGCGTAGTAAGCTGAGGTATAAAGCAGACATAAATGACTGGACGGGCGTAAACGCTGCTATCTGTACGCCGCACCTTGCAGACGCGTGTTCGCGCTGACGTTTATGACAGTCGAGCTGCTCGGCTTCGTGACGTCAGATTAACTGGCCGTCCGTAACCAGGGTGACGCGGGAGGTGATGTACCTGCTAGTAAACATAATGGCTTTCCAGCTTTCTCTTTTTACAGTTTAACTGCTTCTGTTGCCATAGTAACACCAACCCTGGAGCCCAGTTTCCAGCTATTATCTCTGAGCGGCGGTCCGGTGTGATGGACAAATTAATGACTGAACTCAATGACTTAATAAATGCACCCTCCTCCTCCTCCTCACTCTACTCTTCTTCCTCTTGTCTCTCCCTTCATCCCTCCTCTGTGCTTGCTGTGGGACACTGTGATGGATTGCCAGCAGTAAAACTCGTGGGTTTTATCTCTGCAGCTTTATGCAGAGCAGCAGAAGACTCAGCAGCCTGAGTGAGAAACACTCACAGCCAGGATCAGGACCTGGATCAGGACCCGGATCACAACCATCCTCTGTCCTTTCAGGAGACATCCTGCTGGCAGCTCTCCGCACGATTCACGGTGAAGCTCCTTATTGATTTGATGCTGTCCCTTCATGCAGCCCCTCAGTTCAGCCTCAATCGTGAAACAACTCATGTGTGTTGAGCAGCAGATCAAACAAGTTGAGAACTATAAATGGCTTCCAGCGCACATTCAGGCCTATAAGACTCATTTAGTAAGTTTGACACCGCTGCATTACAGGGAGGAACATACAGAGCCGCAGCACAGTCTGTACGGCTGACTGTGATTTAAAAGGCTAAACTAGTGTGTGCTTCTGTGGTGGATGGATGGATGAAAACTGTTGATAACCCTGCAGATCATCGTGTTTTAGTGATACTGCCAGCAGAACAGAAGAAAACTGACCCTAAAGCACATTTTCCTCCAAAAAATGCTGTTTCAAGAGCAGAGAGCACGGAGCTGATGTGTTATGTGACGTTATTGTGATGAGCTGGCAACAGTACCCCATGACAGCATGGAGGGGAAATATAAGAAACAGTCAGACAACAGTCTGAGCAGCAAAAAACGCTTTGGACCGATTCCAAACACAGAAATTAAGGATAAAAAACAGACCCAGGATTTACCAATCACATACTTTTCTAACTTTGCACTGTTACTGTGGAGGTTTGTGGGAGAGGAGCAGGCACGTCTCTGCCTTGCTTTAAAAAAATGAACGCATAACAGAAGAGATGACGGTACCTCAGAAAGTCAGGAGCCTTGGAGATCATGTTCTCAAAGTCGGCGAATGAGAGCTTGTTGTCTCCATCGAGGTCGGCCTCCTCGATGGCTTTGTCACACACCAACGTGACCTCCTCGGGCGTCAGCTCCCCTTTGGTCAGCTTGTTCAGGGTCTTCTCCAGGTCCTCCTTACAGATGAAGTTGTCCCTGTTAAAGTCTGGACCAGAACCCCAACGAGACGACTCAGTACAGAGCTGCCACAAAAACTGAACTTATTCTACTAATAATCTCCATGTAATCAACAGTAATAACTGCAAATAATGAAATCATTTTGTAAAATATTTATTTTTTTAGACTTTATTTAGATTTTTCATATATTATTTTTGAGACCATTTAAATCTATTTAGACATTTAATGTTAATTTAGTGACATTTAATTAATTTTTAGAAAAATAATTTTTAGACTAATAATAATTATTTCCATTTTTTCCATTTTGAATGATAATTCTTTTATTCACATATTTTGGGCCATTTTATTAACATCTTATTTTAATATTTTTCAGAAATTATAATAATCATTTTGCAGGAACTAATAATTTTATCTTATTTATATACTTACTAAGTTGAAATAATTAATTAAAATAATCTTTTATATAATTATGCTATTTTTGTTTAAATCAGACTAAATCAGGAAAACAGCCCCTGTTCTGTGAGACCATAAGGCTGAAGCGAGTGCACGCTGAGGGACATTGCTGCCACAGGTGTATCATCTCAGACCCAACCCGAGCGTCTCCACCTGAAGGCACACGTTACCGTATATCTTGAAGGCGTAAATGGTCTTGAGCTCTCTAGGTGAAGCTTCGCAGAGGGCAGAAAACATATCAATGAAGTCGTTGAAGCTCAGGTTCCCCTGTCCGTCCTCGGAGAACGTCTCCACGATTCTCTCTCTAAACGGGTTTTCCTGTCAGCACAAACACAAAACATCACACATTTGAACATAACAGCCAACAAAAACCGGGATGTGAGACACATTCGTTTTAAAGTCTTGCACAGCCAGCAGAATTTTGTCCCTGCATGGCTCCTGTACAAACTGTACCTTCAGCTCAGGCATCGTGATGATGAGCGTCATAGGGACTTTGATGTCGGGGTTGTTGGTGTAGTCCAGTGGCACTAAATGTGGCGCCAGCTCACGATATCGAGCGTGTAACCTGCACCACATTGGAACAAAGTCAGCAGTTTACACAGGAGTCTAATACATTCACTTTAATGTCACTTTAAACAGCTAAATATTAATATTCAAGTTTCCATCAGTCAGTCAGTGAGCCAAAGTCTTACTAACAAAATGATGCAACCTAAAAAAAAAAAGCTGCTGGAACACGGAAGGAGAATCTGAAACACGCCAAAACCTCTCAAACAGCGACGCTTTCCATCTGTAGCTGTAAAGTGTTTGTCTGAGCGACTCCAGCCTGCACAGCTCAAGTCAAACAAACCCATTCTGCTCATTTCCACCTCTAGAGTTTCAGCCTTGACCTTTATTCATCCCACCCTGGGACTGTTTCTTTAAGGCCCCAGGGTGACTATACTGCTGCAGGATGAGCTATACTGGCTGCACATTGAGTATTTTGTTTGCTGCACCAAATGATGGAATCAAAGCATTCAGAGCAATCTGAAGTTTGAGCGTTTGGCTCACAGGGATTTCCTTTAGATAAGTTTACTCATTATTTTTCTAAACTGTGCAGGTTTAATATGAAGGTCTAACTCTGGGTCATGTGACAGAAAATACGGGAACGGTGAATAAGCCTACATTACAAGTCATCTTAAAATAAGTTAAAAAATCCAGTTTTAATGTTTGAAATCAGCTCAGTTAATCTCACTTCAGTCTATTGAACAGTTTAACCTCATACTATGAAAACAGGTGGAGCTGCAGGTCCTGGAGGTGCATAGGTGTGGGTGGAAATTTTGCACAAATTTTTTTCCCAGCATTTTTGTTTCTTCACAACATCATGAATACACGAGATCTTTCCAGTGCTGAAAAACTAATTTAAGCTCTGTTTAAAAAATGCAACCCAAATCCACTTTGTGACACTTAGACTGGGCTTAATCTGAAGATAAAATGTGGCTTCCTGTAAGCTTTTCTGCGTATTAGTATCATCCACTTTGATGTAGAGGAACAGAAATACCATCAGTGGATGTTTGATTTGTTTCTAATTAATTGCTGGAGAAAACTTCAAAAAGTGCATTTTGAGTAAACTTTGAAGGGTCATATCGCCATGGTGATACATGACAGGTGTGTGAAGCATATAAAGCGTGTCAATCGCTATTAAAATATATTCCAAGTGCTGCGTTCAGTGTGAGTTTAGTAGATCTCAGTACAGTAAAGCCAATCATCGAAACCATTGTGTAAACACATTGCGCCTACACTACACAGCAGGAAAAATAGCCAAGCAGCAGTTGTTCCTCTCCCTCAGTGAGTGATGAAGGTGTGGATTCAAAAAGAAAAAAGACCAGCAGACTTTCGCCGTGCGCCACACTCACCGCAGGATTTCCTTCCGGGTGAAGAAGGTGCAGTCCTGGGAACAAACAGAGAGACGAAGAAAGTGAGTCAGAGCGGCCAGTCCTCAGGGAGGATCTGCTTTCACCATCAGTCAGCATCTTCACCACTACCACCATCATCATCATCCAGTGCAGCAGGTTGCAGAGCCAATCAGCAGCAGGACGCAGATCTGATGTGGTCTGCGTTCTGCTGAGCCATGAAGGCAGACACCTCTCCACCTTTCACGCCTCTCTGAAGGACATCCAGCTGTCCGCCTCCATCCTGCCCCCTCTCACCTGATACGCCTCCAGCTGCTCCTCGGTGAAGGTTGTCTGCTTGTTGCCCATCCTGGCCGGTGGATCCTCCCATCACACAGCTGCATCACACTCTGAGCTGGCTTTGCATCCGGCAGCAGGTCTGCGCACCGCCGGGACATCCACTCTCCTGATCCGAGTCTCAGTCTGCGATCCTGCTGCTGCTGCTGGTCCCAACGCGGAGGAAAACAGGATTGTGACGCCTCAGAGGACAGGAGGAGGAGGTGCAGGCATCACAGTGCTGCTTTCAGCTGCTGCTTGGAAAACCATGAACTGTAAATGCAGGAAGAAATTCTGGAATTACATCATTAGATTAGTCTGTTAGATGACTTAATTGAGAATTTGTTTGTTTATTTTTTGTGTGTTTTGTTTCTTTTTATGTTAAATAAATTACATTTTATAACTTCACATCCATCTTTCTTTATTTCAACCACACATTTCTTTGATTTGCTTTCCAGCTTGGGTTCAAATCAGCATAAAAGTTGTAAAACCCATTTTCTTTTTCAACTGATTTGTCATGTATTGTTTGTTTCTTTTCCTTTTATAATAAAGTTACACTAAAATAAATACAGATATTTATGTTTGCAGATTTTCTTTCTCATTTCAGATATCCTTCCCACCATTCAGACACAGGATATTGGCATGTGTCATGTCATCGTCAACTGTTTGTCTTGATTGAAAGCTCTGATCCTGTGAAGAGAAATGTTAGACTGGCTGTTCTGTGCCATCAGATCCCAGACAACATTTGAACACTAAGCCACAGCTATAGAGCTTAGAGCCACAGGTTCTAAGCTCACAGTAAACAAAGTAAAGTCAATAACAGTGCACGCGCATGAGTCTGAGTGTTTTTTTACATGCAGGTCTAGAGATTAAAGCTCTGACAGTGGACATCAAGTGTTGGGTAGATGAGCTGATGAAGCAGAGCAGTGGCTCTTTCTCAAAATATAAACCTCAGAATCAAAAAACTACTCAGACACCAGGGGGTAAGTAATGTACACAGGTGTATTTTTCAAATGACATAAATCGAATTCTCTTGTTTCACACAAACATACATTTTGTCCAATAAACAAGTAAAGAAATAAAACTAAGTGAGCAACAAAAAAATATAATAAATAGACATGGCAACCACTAAAAAACAGCCTAATTACAGCAAATAAAAAAAACAAAAAAGAAGTGAACAAACTTTTAATATGTTCTAATCACGGTGATGACTGGAGAGTAGCGCCTTTTTTGCCTTGTTTGTGCAGATTCGGATTTTCCTAACAGCTCCTGAAGGCAGCACTAATTCTGATGGTGGTGCAGCGTCCAGCAGGTGACGCCAAAAACAGCCTGTAGCCTCAATGACTAGTACAGCCACAAAGATCTCTCGGAGTAAGTCATCTTGCTCGCACAGGATCTTTGTCCCGGCTGGTTTTCGGCAGCAGCTCGGAGTGAGTCATCTCGCTCACAGACGATCTCGGAGAGCTCTTCCTCAGCAGAATGGCAGGCAACGCGTGGAGGTCACTGGTAAGAAGCACCGTGTTTATTCCCGGTTTTAGACCACCAAAGCTCTGTGTGTTACAGATGAGCGGGTGTGTGTGTGTGTGCTGAAGCTTGTGTTTGTCACTCTGTCTGTCTTTACGCGCTCTCCGCGTGTTTTTCGGGCTGATGTACCTTGGTTAGCTCTTAGCCAGGAACCCACGTCCTTCACGTGAACGGAAGCTTCAGGAGCTAATGGAGACGTTTCCCCTCGTCTCACCTGTCTCATACAACTTTGACTTTCTTCACATATTCTCCTCCGCCAGCCTCAATCTGGTTACCTTGACAATACATCGACCTGTCCAGCTCTTTCTGCCCTTTAGTTCTCTGTGATCTCTAAATCCATACTAGAGTGATGGAGAAACCAACATCAGGTTCCGTTTAAATTTCCACGAATTTAAGCTCAGTTTAGAGTTTAGATGGAATCATTAGATCGTAGAAGTTAGTTGAAAACATTTCACGAAAAGTGGATATCCTCTGATAACTTCGGCATACATGAAATTCAACATGTAGCTAGTTCTTGGTAGACTCTAACTAGGTGTGGCTGCTGAGAAATGGTTGTTTTAACTAATGTGGAGACGAACACCAGACTCCCTTTTTAAATAGAGCAATTTACCTTAAAATTATACTACTATAAATTCCAGGTCCCGCTTTAACTGACGGAAAAGATGTCAAAAAATGTGAGGCTCCTGAGATAAATTCGGCATTTTAAAAACTCACCGTAATGTAATTGGTAGTAAAAAATGTGAGAGATATACTACATTATCCAAAAATAAGCAACAACAGCATACAAAGGAACTACAAAACAGAACAGCGGAAGTGGTGGTAATAATTTTCTCCCTTCTTGTAATTTGTTACTAACTGATGCTTGAAATTAGCCCTAGAACTTAAAGTTTGTACATATAAGCTCCTCAGGTCATTTTTAAATGTTATAATGTGAATTATTAGGAGTGTTTCCAGCCTCAGCAGCAAACAATCAAGGTGATTCTTTGCAGTTTTGTTTTACACATCAACAGCAAGTGTTTTCAACTAGCTGAACACAGACTAACCATCATGATCAGGTTGTTTTTGAGCTGCTTTGGTGTGTTTTGTGTTGAGTTGACCTTTATGTCGTCTCTTCCAGCTGACCCAGGCAGTGGGGGTGGCGGTCAGAAAACCGGCTCTGGCTTCAGCCTCCTTTTCAAGAGGGGTGAGTTGCTCCACCTCTGCCTTCCTGGGATGCAATCAAAGAGATGCTTTTCACTTCACAACTCCCAGAAAATCCATTTATAAATAACAGGAAATGTTTTACATGAAAGCAGAGACCTTGATCTCGGCTGGACTGTGATCTGCTCCAGCTCTCTGAGTTGTCTCTCTGTCTCTTCAGGTGAAGACAGTCACCATGATTCCCGGTGATGGGATCGGTCCAGAGATCTCCGCTGCTGTCATGAAGATCTTTGAAGCAGCAAAGGCAAGTTTGATCAGACTTTGAAGGCCAAATCTGGAAAATGATCTCACCTGAGCCCTCTCAGAGTCAGCGGATTTTTGGAACAGTAACTTTAACATATTTAATAAAGCCATGAAAAAATTTACTTTAATGCTGTGAGTATTTTCTGAGTTGTAAGCACCTCGAAGTACATGGAAGATAGTTGGTGCGTTCTAATTTGCCTTGTTTTTTCCACCATTTTTCATCCCTCGTAACTTCTTTAGTTCTTTGTACCCTTCAATGGTTACCCAAAATACATTTTTTTTTAAGTTTTCTCGAGTAAATGATCAGAAAATAGAGCAAACCTTCAGGGGATCCATGCATGTTTCTGTTCCTCTGTGGCACAGATATGGACTGTGACACTTGGAGTAGGTGTAAAATTGATACGGTAGAGGATTTTAACAAATCTTTAGTGTGTTTTCAGCCCTGAAAATTTCATATGATATCATCTGTTCTTATAAAGTTATGTGGGCTCAACGTGCTGGAAAGAAATAATTACAAAAGCACTACTGGCTATTCTAAGAGGGTCAGGTGGGAGGCACTGATTGGTTTTGGATCAGTTTCTACATAAAACTTTCCTCTGAAGGCTCCAATCACGTGGGAGGAGAGGAACGTGACGGCGATAAAGGGACCTGGCGGCAGATGGATGATCCCTCCTGACGCCAAAGAGTCCATGGACCGGAGCAAGATCGGTCTGAAAGGTCTGCACATGTCCGTTACCTTTAGACAGATTTCCTGGAAGATTCCTGCTCGTCAGTGTTTTTTGTTTTTTAAATTTTTTTTCTCCATCAGGACCCCTGAAGACACCCATCGCTGCAGGTCACCCCTCCATGAACCTGCTGCTCAGGAAGACCTTTGACCTTTACGCAAACGTGAGGCCATGTGTCTCCATCGAGGGCTACAAGACTCCGTACACCGATGTCAACCTGGTCACCATCCGGGAGAACACGGAGGGCGAGTACAGTGGCATCGAACACATGGTGAGTGAGCGGAGGCCGAGTGTGCGACAGCTCAAAGCTGAGAGGGTTACAGCGGGCTGTCCTGAGTAATCCTGACAGGTGTGTGAAAGCAGCCGTCACAGGCGATGCACAAACTGCAGACAGAGAGGAGTTCTGCTTAATTTTTTGACACAGTATGTGAAACGTTTGGTAGTGCATTTGTAGTGCTTCATTTTGTTCTGTTTTTATTTGTGGACTGTGCCAGAGCAGCTTTGCATGATTCACATTTCAAAATAAGCCTTACTTATTCTACACATTGGGCCTTGCTGCTGCTGCTGTGGTTCATGAAACAAGCTGTTTTAGCTCCTCCCCTTGTAAGTCAGCTTCCTTCTGATTGGTTGCCCCTCAAAAACAGTGTTTGAACAACAGGTGGGTGGGGCTTCTTTGCCTCAGATAACCATATTAGGGATTTCCTCTGTTGCTGACATCATTCAGAGCCAGGAGTAGAAAAAACTGTGTGAGGTCTTTTGGATCACGGAGGTTACTGTAGGTACACTGAGCTCATTATTAGAAGCTTTGGCCATTTTTAAGGTGAACATCCACCACTGTTCGCCAACGGACACCTTGCAGAGCTAGCAAGTTTACACTTAGCCCTTTTAGCTTCTCTGAAGGCACCAAATATTAAGGCTGTGCACCCTGCCAAGGTTATCCACACCTGTTCATTTAGGAGCTGCATGGCATCCTTTTGTCCTTCAGCCTGTCACGGTTTTTTTTTCTGTATTTAAACAAAAATAATCACCAATGAGCAAATGTGTGCAGGAATCTGTCACATTTACTGTTGCCCAGTTCTTTAGTGTGTGAGTCAGGATGCTGCTGGAAGCTGTTAGCAGGTGTTGTTACCTGTGTTGACTGGTTGGTCTACCTGCCTCCTCATCCTGTTCCCTGCAGGTCAGCTAGCAGCTGCAGGCAGGACGCTCTGCTCCTGTTCGTCTCTCCTGGTAAGAAGGAGGAAGCGGCGCCAGTCGTATTCACAGAGCACCTCGTTCCACCTCTGAAAGATTCACTTTCATCCCAAAGACACAAACTAAGAACCTGAGACTGTTTCACTTTCTGCACACTGTGCTGCAGACATAATGAGCATGCTAACTATCATCCTGCACTGAGCAGCTCCCTCATTCAGACTGGATCCAGGTCTTTAATTCTCTGGACTCCTGATTGGACAGTTAGTTTCTTATGCTGGTTAGATCCTTTGGTATTTGTTATTAACTCAAGTTTAAAGCACAATCCTCTGGACCTTCAAATATTTCTGCTTCCTTTCAGCCTGTTCTGCTCTCCTTCACCTTTGTAAACATTTGGGCATAGACACACCATAGACACGTGAATGGAAAGCACAGCAGGCTGAAATAAAGCGGAATGGTCCTTTAAATCTTCTTGGTGCTTCTGGATGTTTTGTGAATACGGCAGAACCACTGCCAGCTTCTTGAAGCTCACCTGTTCACCCACACATTCCCGACGTGGATCCGTCTGCATTCACAGTGTCAGCTCAGATCTGGAGACAGTGTTAGCACGAAGCCTGGCAGCAGGGAGAACCTGTTAGCACGAGCGCTGATGTCCGTGTTCAAAGAACGAGGCATCTGTGCAGGTCTTCCAGCTGGCAGTGAACGTGTGTGTGTGTGTGTGTAAAGTCTCACATCCATCACCTGTGAACCTCCGCCTGTTCTCCGTCTGGTGATTTGTGTCGCCCCTCCTCCTTGTGTCAACTTTTACCCACAGCTGACCTCAGGATGGACTAATAACTGCAGCAGCTGAAACTCTGTAAGGTCAAACCTTATTTGAGAACAAGTTTAACTTGGTAAAGACCTCGAATCTCATGGAAAAGATGTTTGCTAGTGTCCCAGAGCTCTGAAACCTCCCCTTGTATATATCTGATTCATTATGTCACCAAAACGATGCTTTTATATCTTTGAAAGATTAGGCCTCCCCTCCCTGTGTGCCTCACATACCTCTCTTGTTTCCTAATCTGGAAACTGTTCCATGTATTTCCACAGAAAAGCTGTGCTTTTTCTGCACTGGCACGGCACCGAAACCTCGACTGAGCACAAAGTTTGAAGCAGCAGCAGCACAGGCTGCAGTTACAGGCTGCAGTTACAGGCTGCAGTTACAGGCTGCAGTTACAGGCTGCAGGGGGGTCTGTTACACCAATTTTCCTCTGACTGAATTGCAGGGTCTCCTCGACTTCCTGTTTTAAATCACAGCGTTTAGATCGATCGAGATGCGAGTACTGAGGCAAAACCAGCTGTAACCTTATTTTTTTGCTCCGTTACCTTTTGGCTAACGCAGCAGACACGCCTCCTGTTGCGTGCATGTGTGTGGAGGCAGGAGGATCCACTATTAGAATTACCCCGTTTTCCACTGATTTTTCAGCCACCCTAGTTTGCCAGATGTGTATTCAGCCACATCCACCTTTTCCTTCTGTGTTTCTGGTAATAGTTGCAGTCTCTTGCATCCCTCAACAGTTTGATTGTTGATTAGATTGTGTTCTGTCCAGCTGTGAGTAACTTCAGTGCGTTTCTTATCTTTTTGTTGCCGTAGATCGTCGACGGTGTTGTTCAGAGCATCAAACTGATCACCGAGAACGCTAGCAGACGCATCGCTGAGTACGCCTTCGAGTACGCCAGGAACAACAAAAGAACGAGCGTGACCGCTGTCCACAAAGCCAACATCATGTGAGTGCCGGAGCAGCCCGTCGCCCTGTTTGTCAGTCAGTGAGACCGTAATGTTTAGTCCTCATGTGCCGAGGCTGCCGCATTGTCGTCATCCGACGCAGGAGGAAGAACAAATTCAGAAAACTGATCAGAGTCATAGGCAACTCATTTATTTACGCCAGTGTAAGGTTTGACTTCTTAATCATCAGTAACTGCCAACAAAAGCACTTTATTAGCATGAAAGAAATGGAGGTGAGGTAGATTCATCCAGTCAGAGGCTCGTGTGAGATGGACCAAACCCAAAGTCCATCTCACATGGACAGTGGGCAGCCTGCCTCCAGTGAAGGTTACTACCTGTTGATAGTCAGTCCACAGGTTAACCAACAGAAATCTGTTTTAGTCTTACTGAGTTTCAGCTTTTAGGGCGGGGCACAAGTGCACCTCTGTAAAGGAAAGGGGTCGATTAGAGATAACATAAAGAAAGAAAGAGAGTGGAAACAAATGAACAAAGAGTAGTTGTTGAAAGCCAAAATCCAAGTAATCACTCCACCTTAGCTTGCACTTCTGAGGGAGAGGAGTGATTAGAGGACTTATTTAATCTAATTAGTTCAAACAGTTTGTGGGTTATTATTTATGTTTCCTTTAAATAAAATATCACCCATGTTTTGTCACTCAGACACTCAGCTTTTCTCCCTGTGAGGCGTCGTGTTCCCCCACGGTGCAGATGTTGTGTTGCTGTTGTGTAACTCGGAGTCTGTTTGCAGGCGGATGTCAGACGGTCTCTTTCTGAGAAAGTGCCGTGAGGTGGCTGAAAACTACAAAGACATCAAGTTTACCGAGATGTACCTCGACACCGTGTGCCTCAATGTGAGTCCGCCAAACAGTTCAGCAGCCAGATGTTCTGCAGCTGTTTCACAGTCTGCATTTAATGTGTTTACCTCATTAATCCAGACAGTGAAATAATTATGTTTAATGAGTGTGTTCAGAGCTGGATGGACTTGGGGGTTAATTTCAGTATTACTTAATGGTTTTGTCAGAAGCTTTTTTAGACACGAGGTAGTTATTTTCATGGAAAAATACTGTAATTTAGATTAAGAAAGAAAAGCCTTAGAGGGTTAATTGATACCACCACAGTAACTTTACAACACACGCCAAACGTGGAGTCAGTTTGTCTCCTTTTAAAAATCCGCCTGAAGTTTTGTTTCCTAAAGCAAACTTCAAAAGACAAAATAAACTGTTTGAATCCAAAGATAGTTTACTGACCTTTAGAAATGTCGGATTTTGTCGGCTCCAGTCTCTTTCCCACGGAAGAGGATTAGGGCCACCGGGGGAAAAAAGTGGGCACGTCTTTTTTTTGCTTTTTTTGCTTTCCCAGAATTCTGGAAAAGCAAAAAAGATGTGCCCACTTTTTGTTTTGTTTTTTTTCCGGTGGCCCTTATCCACTTCCATACTTTCCTGACATGTCCCGATGCTTGTGTTTTCCAGATGGTCCAGGATCCGACCCAGTTTGACGTCCTGGTAATGCCCAACCTGTACGGAGACATCCTGAGGTCAGTGAATTATTCGCTCTGAAACCTGTGTGCCAATCAGAGGCTGTGATTGGAAGTGCTGAGGTCATGTGACTGTGTTTCAGTGATCTGTGCGCTGGTCTGATCGGAGGCCTCGGCGTCACTCCCAGCGGGAACATCGGCGCCAACGGAGTCGCCATATTCGAATCGGTTTGTATCGCTTTCTCTTTTTTAGTGCTGTGCAGCTCCATCTGAGTTATGATACTTCATCTGTTTTTATTGTGCTTCACACACTGAGTACTTTACTCTTCATGCTGTAGTTTTACTGCACTTGCTTGTTGTTCTGCACAAAAAGCATGTACAATCTTCAAAAGCAGATGCTTTAAAAAGATTAAATATTTTTTTCTGATCTTCTGTAATTTGTTATATGATGTCAGGTGTTCTTAGTCTTTCAACCAATGAGGTAAATGACTCCGTGGGAACAAAAGCTCCGTTCCCAGGGATTCATTTACTGCTGGTAGAAGTAGAAATTTAGGGAGGGGGCTCTTACCCCAGAGATGTCACTGTGGTCATTTGGGAATGAGTTTGAGACTCTGTGCCGTTGTCTGAGTTGTAAACTTACTGTGGACACACACAAGCAGCTGCAGTCGTGTCCTTAAAGAGACAGGAGCTACTGAAAATGGCAGTAAAGGGATGAATAAGGATTTAATCTGAACTGTCAATTATGGAGAGCTGCTCTGGTGGAGCCCTGGGATGAAGTAATGTTGAGCTCCACCTCGACCTGGTACACAGAAAAATCCCATCAGTAAAACTCTTTAAAAGATATTTCCCACAAAACTGAATGCTTGGATTGAACTTGTAACAGGCAGTTTTACAGTGTAATTATCTGAGTGTTAACCAGTCCTGTAATCCTGTGACCAAACGTCTGTAATCAGGAGACCTGCAGATTTATTGTTGTTTTCCTGACAAACTAAAACGAGTGTTTGTGGTGCAGGTCCACGGCACCGCCCCTGACATCGCCGGCATGGACCTGGCGAACCCCACTGCCCTGTTACTGAGTGCTGTCATGATGCTGCATCACATGGGTCTGCATGACCATGCCGACAAGATCCAGACGGCCTGTTTTGACACCATCAGAGACAAGAAGGTGAGGCTGAAGTCTCTCCTTGTAGGGCTCCAGTATTTTTGTTCCTTTAAGTCAAAGTTTCAAACAATGAAAGCAGCGTGTCTGTAACCCGTTGTGCCAAAAGCTCAGACTGATCCAAACACTGAATTTTTACTCTTGGTTTTGGATGATGACAAAGAAAGCGGAGTGTCTTAGCAGCCCCACCCACCTACCTTCTATTTATGAAGGGCAGCCAATCACGAGCAAGGTGGCCTGAAAAGCTCGAGAGAAACATGACACTCTGCTGACAGGGCTGCTTTTAATCTGAGTGGAGGGTTGCTGGATACTTCCGGTTGAGCTCTTCTGAGATGACTGTTACGTTGATACATTGTTACTCCTGATGAGGCTTATTCAACAGAAGTCAGTTTGAGCACCACCCAGTGGCTGTGGATGGGTCTGCACTTCAATCCAGGCTGGCTGTCAGCAGCACCACCTGCTGGTTGGAGCAGATTCCTGTGAAGTAAGAGCTGCTGCTCACTGATGTGTTTGTGTTTCAGGTTCTGACGAAGGACCTGGGAGGAAGTGCAAAGTGCTCTGAGTTCACAGCTGAGATCTGCCGTCGTGTCCAGGATCTGGACTGAAGCTGCAGGGCAGAGGCCGCTGTTGGAGGCTCCCCCCGCCCGCCCACCTATCCTGCTGACTCGTCATATCTCTCTGGAGCTGTGGAGGGGCGGGGCTTCTGCAGCAACATCTTGAGTCCTTAACATTCACAGCAAGCGTAACGCACAAGTTTTACCAAGAAGCATGAGATGAGAGCGTTTCTTACTGTAATATCAGATGAATGACGGTATCAGTGCTTCGCTCCATTCGCATATTCTTTATCGTATTTTTGTAACGGTAGTACTGCGGCTAAAAGGTCCTCTTATTTATTGTTTCCACTTCCTGTTACTGCTTTATTCACTCCTACTCACCCAGATATATAAAAATTCTACAAAGAAAGATCTCTCCTCTGTTTTGTTTTTCTTTTGCACCTCAGACACTTGGAATCAAACATGCACCCTCAGGTCTCTATCCTGGCCATTTGTGGCCACTTCGCTTTTCGCTTTTCAACCATTTTTGTTCTGTTAATGCAAATAGAATGAAACTTCCCAAAGGTGTGTATTTCTTTCAGATTTTTTAATTTTCAACATCAGCTCCTTAATAATGTCAATAATATTCACTATACACTAAATTGCTCCTCTTGGCTCTATCGTGGCCATTTGTGGCCAGTTGAAACCCATTATAACCACCTTTTTTGATTCCTTGTTACTGACAGTACTATATCATGCGATTTAGGTAAAATTGCTTTCATTCTAAACTCAACACATGAAAATTGTAGTTTTTAGTGTTTTTTACCAAATTACATCATTTACCCATTTTTGGCCAAGCAAGCAATTTCATGTAATATTCTAAGTTTCTAGTAGCGGCCTTTGCTGGCCTACCACACTCCTATGCCAAAATAATGAAACAATTTTGACATAGGTTTGATCTTAAGGATCTAATAGTTTGTGTTTGTGCATGACATTGCAGTACAAACATGTATTTGCAAGATAGACTGGAATAAATTCAAACATTACATAGGCTGCAGTGAATTTCTGTGGATGCAGGCTATTGAGCTTTGAGGTTCCCAGTCAAACTTAGCTTTGAAGCACATGTTAAAAGCACTTTTACTCTTATATTTTTCATCAAAAGATACCATACCCAAAATATCAACTCTAGAAACAAAAACAAAAAAAACCCAATCACAGGACATTTTGCAGAGTTCAAACCTGCAGCTGCAGCGCAAACAACAACAAACTATTTGTAAACGTATCCTGGAGTTTATGCAGGTGCAGACAGAGCTACTGCTGTAAGTAAGCCTAACAGCTTCCAGATCATTTATTCTGGCACTATGGCAATTAGATCATCACTGCTTCAAGCACTGCCTATATGATCTGGTCAGAGAGCAAGGACAGCAAGCAGTCCTCTGCCCTTGAAGAAAATACATCTGCCCAAGATGAAGAAAATACATCTGCCCAAGATGAAGAAACCTCCTCTCCAGAAGATGAGGGGACAATCTTCAATGAGGCTGACTGCATCACCACTGATGATGAGTTCTAGCCAGTGCCCGAATCCTCTTCTTTGGGGGAGGATTGGGGTTGGGGAGCATGGAGGTGGAGCCCCCCCCCCAAAAGAACATAGGAGCATTTTCTGAGACCGAGGAGCCGGCGACTCAGTGGATCCGCCATGAAAGGAAAACCATGTGGCTCCCACTACTGAAGAGAGACTGCACCACAATCCAGTACCCACTAGGGGTCACCCTAGTCCTGCATTAGCAGCCTGAGATCTACTTTTGACTTTTTTATAACAAAGGAGATCTTTTAGCTGCTGTGCACCCTTACAAACCTGCACGGGAGGCCAAGGTGTGAGGATTGGAGGATTATAGATGAAGTGGAGATAAAACCTACACCAGAATAAAGCAATACATAGCATGTTGGATGAAAACACTGGAAGTTCTCAGGAAGTAAAAAAGGCATGGGGTTCAGACTCCAACTGACGGAGGAGCTCCGAGGACAACGTCTTTCCTTCGGTCACATGGTAAATGGTAAATGGCCTGTATTTATATAGCGCTTTTATGGTCCCTAAGGACCCCAAAGCGCTTTACATATCCAGTCATTCACCCATTCACACACACACATTCATACACTGGTGATGGCAAGCTACGTTGTAGCCACAGCCACCCTGGGGCGCACTGACA
This sequence comes from Oreochromis niloticus, assembly GCF_001858045.2. Lineage (NCBI taxonomy): Eukaryota > Metazoa > Chordata > Actinopteri > Cichliformes > Cichlidae > Oreochromis > Oreochromis niloticus. The sequence continues at coordinate 37,412,248 of NC_031965.2, forward strand.
GAGGCGAGGCTGCCAGACACTGGCGCCACCGGGCCCTCTGACCACCACCAGTAGGCACCACATTGGCAGAGGAACTCCTCAGATGAAAACTGGCACAGGGGAAACAACCCAGAGCTTCCTCCTCAGCTCCTCCAGTTGCAACAGAAGAAGATTTTGTTGTCTGTCTTTGGCTTCACCAAAACTACCACAGCAATATCCCACATGCCAAAGCAACGGAGGAATATGCTTCTTTTGACAGCAACACACAAGGAACCAGCAGTCGGTGATGGGGAATAAAGGAAGCGTGAAAGGAACGGAACAGCAGCCCCTTGAACCAGGTGTAGAAAGTGTGCCTACAAAAACCACTCTAATGTGGTTAGTACATCTTGCTGCTAATGAGGATGCACACAGAAGCACACAGATACTGGAATATAAATTTTGATCATTTTATTGGTGATTGCAGGGATTATTTGGTCATTAAATTGCCTTTCTGGCCACTAACACACCATGTGTGACATTGCTTTTGGCCATTCATTCATCCCCCCCCGCAAAAAAAGAGAGAAAATAAATAAATAAATAAAGTAAAAATAAATCATTGTAACAGTTACTGTTACTGACCTGCAATGATGATAAAAACCATATTAGGTTTCACCATTTATATGCTAAAAGATGTGAACTTTATTACTATTTTTACTATAATAATACATAATCTGACTGGTATTCAAAGGGTATAATATCAGAATTTGAATTATATTTTGGTTTTTATGACTAGAAGCGGTGCTAATTTAAAAAATCAAGTCAATGAAAGTAGAAAAATGTTTTAATATATATGAATTTTATAGCATTTTGTAAATGTAAACAGGGGGTGGCCATTTTTGGCCACGAACAAGCTGAGAGGGATTTTTTTTTGTTTTTCTGTCACTGCACAAAAAAACAAAGATGCATAAAACTCATTGATACTTTTAATTATTGCTATGCATCTAACCTCCATCATGGTTAGAAAATAAATCAGTTTGCATGTATTATTTAGAAAAAAAATGGGGATTTTATGCTTTTATCCCTATGTAAATCATTAAAATTATGTGATTTAACTGGTATTTAAAGGGTTAAAATTATGAATTTGATTGAAATTTTGGTCTTGATGAACAGCACTGATACTAATCTAAAAAATCAAGTCAAAAAAAGTGGAGATTTTTCTTAATATATATGAATTTTATAGCATTTTGTAAATGTAAACAAGGGGTGGCCATTTTTGGCCACAAACAAGCTGAGAGGGAGTTTTTTTGTTTTTCTGTCACTGCACAAAAAAAACAAAGATGCATAAATGTCATTGATGCTGTTAATTATTGCTATGCATCTAACCTTCATCATGGTTAGCAAATAAATCAGATGGCATGTATTATTTAGAAAAAAAACTGGGATTTTATGATTTTCTCTATTTATGAGTTGTTATGATTATGTGCTCTAACTGGTATTTAAAGGGTTAAATTTCAGAATTTTAATGAAATTTTGATTTTCATGAACAGCCCTGATGCTAATCTAAAAAATCATGTAAAAAAAACTGGACATTTTTCTTAATATATATGAATTTTATAGCATTTTGTAAATGTAAACAAGGGGTGGCCATTTTTGGCCACGAACAAGCTGAGAGGGAGTTTTTATGTTTTTGCTCTCTCTGCGCTAAAATAACAATGCATTATAATCAATGTTGATGTGAATCAATTATATGCCCCAGACTCTACTATTAATAATACAAGAAATTTCAGTAGCAATGCAATTATATAAAATTGCGAGATTTGAGGTTGTCGTCCAGCTGGTGCAGTGGACAAACAAACTGGTGTTTAAAGGGTTAAAAAATAAAAAAGTAATAATTATTTTATATTTATGGAAAGAACTGAAGTTACTTAAAAGCTTTATGCAGAAATGGCAAAAAACCAAAAATAATAAAAATTACAGACCTAATCTGTAGGTGGCCACTTTTGGCCACGAACAAGCTGAAAGGGTGGTGATTTTGATCAAGACCAGAGGGTTAATGCTTCGAGTTTAGCATCTGCTCTTAACACTCATTTTTATTTGAAATTATTCAGAAACAGCGTATCCTGTTAAAGTCAGAGTGGAACACTGAGCAAACCATCAGAAAACATGGCAGCACCAGAGAGAAGTTCTACTTAACTTCAATAAAGGTGCTTTTTGTAATTACTCTCAATTGGGCTAAAACCTTCACCAGCAGGGGGCACTGTTTCACCGGTGGGTGTATTGAAATGTTCCAGATGGGACGTTTCTGATTTTTTAGCAACACTCATTTCCTAAAGAGGCTTTCTCCCCAGGCTGCAAACAAGAATGTCCTCGTTATGACTCACCTCGTTAAATCAATGCCATGTTTAGTCATTACGACATCTTGTGGTTCAAAATGGGATTATACATTTTAGCATCATTATTACCCAGAGTTGAGATCATTTAATAACCTTGCCCAATTAACCTAAATGAATTGTAAAAGAAATGGCTATAACTCTATGTATTGACCTTTTAAACAATACCAGTTAGGGGGGGCAGGATCAGCAGCAGCATTAAGAAACTGTTTATTTAAAAACAGAAACCTCTTCACTCTTTTCCATACTCTGACCACTTTGTTAGGTACACGTTCTACAGTCTTAATATCCCAGTCGCTGGATTTCTACCAAAAAATACTGCTGTCATCGCTCTAAAACAAAATTGCTGGGCCCCAAATAAGGACAGAAGGGTTACTGCTAAAAATCCATCTGTGATGAATCGCCATCCTTCCACCGAGACCGTTTCTGATGAGGCTTTATCAGAAACAGTAGGTGGATCAACTGGAGGGCCAGATGGCTCAAGACCTTTGCAGAGTGGGTGGAGCAGTCCAACAACAGGAAGAAACTGAAACTGAACAGAAATAAGTCATGAACATGAAAATGAAACAAGACCTAACCTTGTGAGATGTTAGAATCATGATCCATTAGCAAGCACATAATTCATGTTGATAATAATCAAAAAACAAAACAGAAACCAATATAAATAATAATATTTATAATAATCACCCTTTCCCTCCCTATAAACGACGTCATGTGACCCCGCCCCTATTTCCTGGCTGCGTCAAATTGCGGCATACAGACGGAAAAAGTGCAGTTTTACTTTCAAAATATCTTCTTTTTTTTTTTTTTTTTTACCTGCGGAGCAGCAGTGATCGAAATGAAAACTAAACTAAACCTTTGAAAAAAATATAAAAATGTAGATAATTGAGTGAGTTAATTAATTTAAAATAAGAATAACAGAAACATGTTGGAGATTATGTTACAAAAGGAGCTCAAAACCACTTTATAAAGTCACGGTAAATAATGAATAAAATTAATTAAATAATAAATATCAATCTTTATATGATGAAAACTGAAAAAAAAATAATTTACACATATATTTTTATATTTTTCATAAACATTCATAAATATTTTTTTAGAATAACCTTTTAAATTCACTGAATTTCAAGGGTAGTCTTTCACATGGAACTGATACACGCATCGTAAATGTTTATTGTGAAATCTTACGTGTTGTACAATGCACACTGCCGATTTGTTTTATTATTATACTCATTTGATTATGTCACAGTTGTTGTGGAAGTTTTCCATTAAATAAAGCCTGCAGATGAGCGGTGAGCGGTAGCTAACATTCTTTAATCAAAACACACAGAACAGAAAACCAAGCTTGTGGAGAGCCTGCATGACCATGGGGCAGGGTCAGCAGAGTCTCTCTGAGCCTAGCATGGCTCTCAGTTAAATACCTTCTCCAGGAACAAAAGGCAGTACACAGCTGTTTCACACCTTAAGGTTCACACTCCCTTGCTACCTCCCAGAGTCCTCGAAGAGAGAAAAGACTGGTCCTCTGGAGTTCCTGTTTCCCCCAACATCCTTACTACACCCCCTACCATTTGTCTTAAGTATGAGTGTCAGACATGTTAAAATCCAGTGGCACCAAGGCATTACAATAACGTGATTAGTACATAAGTAAAAGAAATTCCTTTACACAGTCAACACTTAAAAACATTTTTATTACTTAGTTGTAAAGTACATACAAATTGTTTAAAGAGGTAGAGGGATACAAACGAAAAACAATAAAATAGCAAAAATACTTACTATATTAATTAATTACATTTAGAATAAAGACATAAATAGCCATTGCTGTATTTTACTTCTATCATAAACCCATGTACACACCTATTTGCAAACTACTACTACTAATACTACTACTACTACTACTACTACTAATAATAATAATAATAATAATAATAATAATAATAATAATAATAATGATGATGATGATGATGATGATGATTAACTATGATGTTGTTTCTATTCCAGACATTATATGTGTGAAATGTTATAGTTACTAATGATCATCGATAACGGAGCACGCTGGAGAGGCTGGCCTTATTGTGAAAAACAGCGAGCGGATGTGGGCGGGGTAGATTCCGGCTAGCTTGCAGCCGGAGCGCTTCCTGCTGCTTGTCGCTGCTCTCAGAGTAGAACCAGTACGAAACCAGCGCTCCCAGTGAAGCCAGTCCGCCCAGCAGAGAGGGAGCAGGCCGCAGGTTCCGCGTGAACTCACCGGGACACCGAGGGACGGACGGCGGGAAAATGGCGAAGACATACGACTACCTGTTCAAGCTGCTGCTCATCGGGGACAGCGGCGTCGGCAAGACCTGCCTGCTGTTCCGGTTCAGCGAGGACGCCTTCAACACCACCTTCATCTCCACCATCGGTGAGTCTTCTCCTCATCACCCTCTTCCCGGTGTACCGGCCGAACGGAGGGCTAGCTTCAGGCCACAAGCTAACTATGACCGGAAAAGTGAAAGCGTTCGGGTGGGGTGGGGTGGAGCATGTGACCTCTGACCTCTCAGAAACATACAGTAATTGTGAAGTGATGTATCTGTTAACTAATTAGTGATCGATTATCAGTTAATGGAGCATTCCCACGGTTTTCCCCATCCAGTTACCCCGGAAGTAGCTCACAGTAATAAGTTATTATCATCAATATCATAAGCAATACTGAATCAATAATATCAGCACTGATAAGTTAGAGCTGGAAACACGTGTCTTACAACTCACAATCATTGTGGTTAAAAACAACTTTATTTAACTTTAAAAAAGGAAAAATCTCAGATGTTATGAATACGAAACGTGTTCTAAATCAAAGGAATTTAAAAAGATCCATTAGAAATGTTTGTTTTTTTTAAATGTGGTCAAACTTCTAATAGAGTCCGCCTCAGCAGGCTTTGGTTATTCAAATTTGTATGACCTTATTGAACAATTTTAAAGAAAAAATAATAATAATAACACAAATAGAGAGAACATTTTACCAAACAAAACAAAACTAGTAAACTTACTGAGACCAAACCAAGTGGAGAAATAAAGTAAATAAAAGTTGAAAATATTAAACTACAAAATTATAATAACTCTGGTTGGACCTATTTTTCATTTACTGTAGTTTTTAACATATTGTAAAAAGTAATCATCACCTACTAAACTAAACAGAAGCTGATGAAAATGTATTTTTTTGTGATGAGCCCAGAGAAGTACGTCTTTTGCCCACTTATACAAAGTTTTTGATTTCTTTCAATAAACCCTAACTTTACTTTGGGGGAAGAAATGTTGTTTTGTTTCACTGACAGAAATCTCAGCTCATACTTCATGAACCTGACTAATAATCAGACAAAATTTTGCTTTCATAAATCTTCATTTTTAAACAAAAAGACAACATTTTTAGAGGAAGTCTAACAGTACTATGTTTTTTTTCTTTTTTTAAAAATGAAATGATCAAAATCAGAGAGCAAAAGAATAAACAATTCAAAATATTTTTACAGAGTGTAGTTATCCTAGGAATTGTGCTTTTAGTTTTCTTTTTGTATGTGCAGATACCACTGCACTGGGCTCTACTTTTTAGAGCTGATGATCTACATCTGAATATACAATCACAAGAAGAGTCAAAAATGTACAAAATAGTCCTGATTTTTTTTTTTTTTTTTAATTTTTTGTAATTATTGTCATTATTTTAATAATTGTCTGTTCTTTCTCCAAAAATAATAGAAGAAGTAGAATATGTGCCTTTGGGCTCTACGTCCTGTGATGAACAGCTGGATAAAATAACAGCTGGATAAAGCAGATCCAGGCGATGCTCTCAGATATCTTTGGTTTGAAACTTGATGCCACTGGCAGAAATGCTGCTTCACAGAGAAGAGTGTGCAGTTTGAAACATTAGAAAGATGGCACTGAGTTGCATCATGGGAAGTGTAGGCTCCCCTTTTTGTGGTCTAAGAGTGAGGATGTGTCCAGCTGTGTTGCTCAGATATAAACCTTCCTGTAGTTAATCTCACAGCAGAGAGTCGGAAACGACGACTCTGACTTCAAATGTGGATGAAAACATGACGGAAACGTCTGTTAATTTATTAGTTTTGTCAATTTTTTTTATGGAACTTTTACGAGAAAGATTACTTCCTTGTCATTCCCTGTTGTTGTGTTTAATTTATTTATATGACTTTTTAGATTTCTTCTTCATATAATCGCAGTAAAAAAGCTCCTTTTTTAAATTTGGAGATGATCGTGAAAAGCAGGTGGATGGAAACAGATCAGCTGCAGCTCTTACTGATTTCCTGATCTTTAGTGAAGCGATGGAGCTAATTAACATGAAAAAGTTCATCGATAAATTCCAGTAAGCTGCAGCATCAGGAAGCAGCTGTGCTGACGTTTATCTGGAGGAAGATGTTCTTACATGAGGCAGGTCAAAGGTCATATGAGGCCCTGATGACGTCTCACATTGAGCAGGATGCAGTTTAGTCCTTCTGTCTTTTTGTGGACCGTCGGTGGTCCCTGACCGGGACCTTGAATCCTGAAAGTCCTCACAGAGATAGAGAAGCAAGACTGTGTGTGTGTGTGTGTGTGTGTGTGTGTGTGTGTGTGTGTGTGTGTTTCCGGTGCGTCAGCGGAGTGTGTCGCTCTGCTGTCTTCCTGGTGGAAACAGGAAGTGGGAGCTGTCTTCTTCTATCTGTCTGCGAGTGTTTAAGTAGGGGGGGTGTTTGCGTCTTTGGTATCACAGTGAGGACATTTTTGGTGGTTCTTCAGGTTCTCCCCACGAGGTCTGAGGGTTCAGAGTAAAATCAAATATAAGTGAGTGGTTATACAGAGGTTCAAGAACAGGTGTGTGTGTGTGTGTGGGATGGGAGGCTGAACTGATAGAAGCTTTTATTTTGGGGGAAAAAAAAAGAAAACATTGAGGTCATCAAGCTGGCAGAAGAGTTAAGTTATTGCTACTCTGCTTATCTTATTTATTACTGATTATTTCCTTGACTTGTTCAGTCATTAAACTGCCAGAAAGTCTATGTGACGACTTCACATCCCTCAAAACCTCAAAGATTTTCAGCGGACACTCAGAGAGAGCAGCAAAAATTTGTCACGACAGAAGCAGGAAGTTCCCGAGGCCAGAAATATGACACAGGATTTGGCGAGGTGACATCATTTTTAAGTGTGTTGGAGATGGTTCATTAGTGGGTGATGATGTCACACTTTTACTTTGTTCTGGTGGATCTGCACTGATCTGAGTTCACCTGTTCGTGTTTAACTTGTAATAAACATTAAACAGCAGGTAATTTGCTTCATAGCTGACTGAGTGGATGCACAGTTCCACATCTCTAAAATTAAAGTATTTTTACATTATGTCAGAGTATTTGCTGCATTAGCAAAATGAGATACAATTACAGCCGAATCTGATTACCGCATTTATCAGGGTGTGAAATACATGGCTGGGGGGCCAGAGCTGGATTGTCAAAAGGTCCAATTGGGCCCCTTGGATGGCTGTGGAAAATGTGAAACTGGAAGGAGGGCATGAATTTGGTCACAGCTGATGAGGTGTGACCCTCTGCCACGCAGGTTTAAAGCTGTACGATGAGTCTGGTGTTACTGGTTTGAATTCTGGTTTTATTTTTGTTCTTTTTTTTTTGCTCCCTGACAGTTTAACATCAGTCACATTTTAACACAGCTTTCCTTCAAGGCTTTAAATAAACTTTATTTATACAGCCTGTTTCCTGTCATACTGATCACTGAAAGATATTTGCTCTGCAGGTCACCTTCTCAGATTCATAAAGCAGTTTATCTCTCACACTCTTTGTTATGTATTTCATTACAGTTTTGTCATCGGCCGCTCTGCTGCCAGTAGACCCGTCCATGTTCCTGATTGGTCAGAATAGGTTAGAATTATTTGTTAGATTGTTGAAGTCTGGGCTGATTCATCGAGTTGGTAACATTTTTAGCCTGATTGCTGATCTCAGGTTGCTTCATAGTGCGGGCATTCGATTGGTTAGCTATTATCTGAACAGCTGATTGGTGGTTGGACAGTCCCCATAGCTGAGCGTGAGCTGCTGAGCTCTCTGCCGTCTCACTTTAGGCTCATTTTCTCGGTGTTGCCCTGATTTATTTGATTTGTAATGTGATGGATCTGACTGCTGCTGTAACCGAGGGGGTTACTGTCTGTAAATTTCAGGCTTTCCACACAGCGACAACTGTGGTTTTTACAGTGGCACCTGAATGTGTCGTCTTCCTCTCACGGCACTCCACTCTCTGCTGGGTTGTTCCCAGTTCATCTGCCGGAGCTGCATGAATGTTACATGAGCTCCCACAATCCTCTGCTGCGGCGTTTGGACAGAGGACGCTCTGTGGCCGCTCTGTCAGAGGTCTCGTGAGAGTCAGCTGACCTCTGAGCATGTGTGAGTGTAGTATCTGGCTCTGTGAGGGCCACTTTTGAGGAAGTTGCATTAAAGAGCTGTTTTGAGGGGTCCAGACCTGGGACTAGAGCTCAGAGGTCAAAGGTCACCTGCTGCTGCCTACAGCAGCTACTCTGTGTAGGAATGCCGGTTACAGTCTTGGATCAATATACATTTACTGCCTGTATCACAAATTTGACATCACATCCTTTTTCAGGTTGCATGGAGGTGAATTTTAATTGGCTGGAAACGTCATGTGACCACGCTTTAAACTGTTTAAACACAGAAAGTTTATTTATTGATGCATCTCAAGACTGAATGATAAAAAGTGCACAGAGTGATTGATGATCAGTACTGCCAAAATAACAAAGAAGAAGAAATGAAAACTGTTATTATAGTGACGGTACAGCCAGTGTGCTTGTCTGTGACGTAAATATGAAAATAGGAGCAGTGAGAACAGGTACAAGTAGAAGCATAAAGGGGGGTTATGGTGACAGAAGTATTGCTTACTATGATGTGGAGGATTGTCATGTATGTGTACATACTTTTTTCATCATACACACAGGAAGGCAGGAAGAAGGTATTAAATGTTATAAAAGGCTGTGATGTTGTGTTTAAGTGCTGCTTTGTGCTGAGTATTTAGACATTGACACTGAGTTACTGGTTTCTTCAGCTCTGATGCAGGCTGTGTGTTTTTGTGCGTGTGCATTCTTCGTGTTGTGTGGACTTAAGACACGTTCTCACAGTGAGGACTTACTTTGCTACTGAGGACACAAAATAAGACCACCATGATGTAAATGTGAGCGCAAACGCTTAGAGTAGGAGCAGGAAATGAACGTGAGTCAACGTGATGTGACAGAAGCACGTGTGTGTGTGTGCGTGCGTGTGTGCATGTGTGTGGTATTCATCTTCCTGTTTTTATTTCAGTGAGTGAGCGGTCGCAGCGTTACCTGCCTAAGACCTGTGCCGACTTCAATAAAGCTCAAATAATGAGCTGATTGTCAGGTTGATTAGTTAATTGACAAAAACACTGAGTTTGTTCTGTAGCTGTTGTGTTTGAGGCAGAAACTTTGCTTCTCATTGTTTTGTAAGGTAATTTTTAACATCTCTGTCAGAATCGAAGGCCTGTGGGCCAAATCCAGACATTCACAAGTTTGAGTCACTTTAGATTTCTTAAGCTTTCTTAAACCCAGCTGTAGGTGCGACTGGCACAGGGATGTGACCAAACTGAGCAAGCTGGCTAACAGCAGGAAGGCTGAAGCTGTGATGGCAGCCTACATGTTTTAGTCAGCACGACAGAAAAGTTTAAAAGTCACAGACGACAAACTGAGGCTTCAGAAAGCAGCTGAACTGAAGCGTCACAACAGAACTGTACGTTCGCTCAAGCTAAAGCTCCACTTTGCAGAGCGTTGAAGGCAAGTTTCAGGGCGGAAGGCCCGGCTGTTTGAAAAACTACAGGGTCAAAGGTCTTTCACTTTTCTTAACTAAATCTTACAAAGGCTAATGAGCAACTTTGGACAAGTTGAGATTTTCATGTTTCTGAAGCAGCACACTGAGCTTTCCATTAGATTTAAGCATGTCTGTAAAATATTTGTCTGAATGTTTTTGCTGATCGTCTTCTGCTCTTTGGTGAGTTTGTATATTTCAGTGTTTGTCTCTTTTTGGGGGGGGGGGGGTTGTATAGTCAGCCATTTTTTTCTGTTGGGTTTTTCCATCAGGTTTTTGGCTGTTTTACATGTTTTGGGGTTTTTTTTCACATTTGTCTCATTTAAGGAGTTTTTGTCCTTTTCTTTGATCATTTTGTGTCTTTTGTAACTTTGGCCATTTTGCATCTTCTTGACACATTTTTCTGTGCTTTGGTAGTTTGGTTTCACTCTTAGACAGTTTTGTCTTTTTGTAGTTTCCTCTTTTATTTGGCAGTTCTTCATTATTTTGGGGGTTTTGTTAAAGCTTTAAATTTAATTCTTACTTCCAAAGAAATAAACAGTCTGTAATTCTTCTGGTAGTTTCATTTTAATGGACAGACTTGAAAGATATAAAGTGATTTGCATGTCATTGAGTGAAATAAGTAGTTGATCCTCTACACTCCAGCCAGAACTCTGGCTCCCACAATCACTCAATCACAGACACTCCTGATCTCGTTATGGATATAAACCACACCACCGCTCTACCACCACGGGCGAGAGCTGTCAAAGGACGTCGGGTACGGGATTGTAGATCTGAACGAGGCTGTAATGGGCTACAAGACCATCAGCAAGAAGCTTGGGGAGAAGATGACAGCTGTTGGTGCAATTATTCGTAAATGGTAGAAATATAAAATGACCGTTAGTCGTCCTCAGGAGCTCTATGCGAGATCTTGCCTCATGGGGTCAGGATGATTATGAGAAAAGTGGTGGATCAGCCCGAAACTACAGGAGGAGCTCGTTAATGGTCTGAAAGCAGTTTGGACCACAGACACCACGAGCACCATTGATAACACACTCTGCCATAATGGAGTGAAATGGATGTTTGTCAGAGAACATGTAAATGATTCAGAGAAGGGTTTGGAGAAAGTGCTGTGGTCGGGTGAAACCAAGGTTGAGCTCTTTGGAATCGGCTCCATCCGCCGTGTTGGAGGAAGAGAAATGCTGAGTACGACCTTTCCCTCTCCTCCCCTCCCCTCAGCCAGAACACTGAAGATGGGTTGTTGGTGGGTCTTCCTGCATGACAATGACCCAAAACACACCACCAAGGCAACATAGCAGTTAACGGCATGGAGTGGGCTAACACGAGCCCACTTTAAAGTCTCATCTGACAATGATCAGCTGATGCCTGGGGAACTGTGACATTACTGTTTTGCACCGCTTCTTAAAGCAGAATGGCCGATTTATCAGCAGCAGACGAAACTGTTAGCTGCAGCATTATGTTGGGGGTGGAGATGGCGGAGGTCAGTGACCTCGTCCGCTGCATGTTTCCGTAACAGGCAGCAGAAACTGTTTCACTTCCTGGTGAGAGAATAGAAAGAGCTGCTGAAGAATGGAGGGAAGAGGAGAGGTTTAGTCTGAGCCGAAGAAGAGACGCAAAGAGGAAATCAGCTGACTCATTTTCTGCCTTTGCTCACATTAAATTCAGTTCTCTACTTCCTACATCAGTGGATTCATAAGAAGAGAGATTGAGAAAGACGACACACGAAGGCATCACTTTGATGGTTGATAATGTTGTAAGCACAGCCACAGCTCCGCCGCTAACATCCCAAAATAAGAAAAGTTGACACCTTTATAAACAGTTAATGTGCCGATGTTTTGCCTTTACGACGCATGGCAACGAAACAAAACACAACATACAGCAAAACCACAACAGGAAGAACTGATGAGTTACAACCTAATAACAGACTCTTCCAGTGTGCTATGATAAAAAAATGTAACACTCTTCTAATCAGGCCCATTGTGACCACAGATAATACTCAGGGCAGAGAATAAACGTAAGCCGTGTGAGTCTTTACAAAGTGTTGAAACCTGCCCGTCTTCTTCTTCTCTAAAAGGAAACAGAGTACCGTTTCATTTTTCTGTTTTGGGGGGGAGGGTGGGATCTTTATTTTGGCGGGTCTGTGCTGCTCTCTTGAATGTTTGGCTCCTCAGTCGTTTGCCTCCTGTTGGTGCTTTGTGCCACTCTTTGCTGGATTTTATTGGCGTTTTTTTTGTTGCTATTTGGCTTTTTTGATCTTTGGTTGTCTTTTGAGAAAATGAATCATTAATTGAGAGCGTGAATGTGATGAAAGTTAACTTCTAGCAGGGCTCAATCCTATCAGTCCAAGACAAAGTTGGTAATTTAACAGTGGGAAAATAAAAGTATTACCTTCTCTCTAACTGCTTAAATTAGCCCATCCTTCAAACATGAGACACTTAACCATAGAGCGGGTCCATAAGAGCCAGGATGGTTTCATCAGTCATTCACTCCTTGTGTCATTAGTCATAAGATCAATACATGAATGAATGAATGAAATCAGTTGCAGCTGATGGTGAAGTGGCGTGAGGAGGGAGGGGTTAGGTTAGAGCTCCAGTCCAGGGATTTGAACCAGCAGTCCAAACAGCTGTGAGCAGGAGGAACCCGAGCTCTCAAGGCTTCACATCCGCAGCTTCTTGGAAGCATTTCTTCTGCTCAGGCAGGAAGAAGTGTTTTTAAAAATATCTTTGACTTCCCCTTTGACCAGGCAGGCACAAACCCAGTCAGCTGACAGATTTAAGACACAGAAGAGAAACAAACACACCTCAGCGTTTGTTTTAACCACATGGCCCTACTAGCAGGGCTTCCTCTGCATCAGACCGCAGACAGTTTTTAGAAGCATAAAACTCCTGCACTCACTGACAGCCGCTGGCTTTTATCTTAACTGTTCATTATTCCATCAGTCCTGCTTTTCTGGGTCTATCTGTGGGCAGAGAATAAGACGGAGTGAGCCTGAGCGCTCTCTGCGTCTGCTCGTGATCATTGCTATGATGGTTTGGTGTCTCTAGAGCTATAAATATGTTTGTGTCCAGAGCTCGGTGCTGACCGTTGTTTCTCTTTCAGGAATCGACTTCAAAATCCGAACGATCGAGTTGGATGGAAAGAAAATCAAACTGCAGATCTGGTGAGTGCCACTCTCTGCTCCAGCTTCTCTGTGTGAGCTTTGAGAGGAGATAAACCTGAAATCAGGTGTTTCAGACTCGAGGCTGTTTTGTTGTCTGTATATTTTTAATGAGCCTCCTCAGTGCTGGTGTTTAACAGTGGCTTCTTCCTGCAGGGACACAGCAGGTCAGGAGAGGTTCAGGACCATCACAACGGCCTATTATAGAGGAGCCATGGTAAGACACACCCCCTTCCTCTTACCCCTCAGCTGATGCACAGGTCACGTGTCAGTCACCAGCGAAACAAGCAAGCAAACCTTTATTTATACAGCACATTTTATTCCAGCTGAAGCACAAACAAACAAAAGGCAATGATAAATGTAACAAAAAAGACATATTCAAGCTAATCCATAAAGAAATAGAAACCAACAATAGATGAGTAAAACAATAAAAACATGACACCAATAGAAAAAAAATGGAAAAACTTGTGAAGATCAGCATTAGTCCAAATTAAAACCTAAAGTCTAAATTTTAAAACCATTAGAAAAGAAATAAAATGATAACTGAGACCACGATTCAGTTATCTACTCTAGTTGGTTTTAAACTCTGATCATGTGGGAGCACACCTGTACACCTGATTTGCTTCAGTGCCTCAGAGCATGAAGGGTAAAAGCAGCTCCATTGTGATTGGTTGAGACCAACTACAACCAGGAGGCCTGAGCTTGTTCAGACTTCTGAGCAACTCATAGAGGAACAGAGGTACAAAACCATGCAGGGCCTTGTTAAAACAAGCTGGTCCTGACCTCAGGAATCAGCTTGCACTTCCTGTGCTGATGTCATTTCCTGTCTTGTGTTCATTAGGGCATCATGCTGGTGTATGACATCACCAACGAGAAGTCCTTCGACAACATCAAGAACTGGATTCGCAATATCGAGGAGGTAGGCCACGCCCCTTTGATGTCACATGACTTTTGTTATTTTCAGAGCTCACGTTGTTCAGATTTGGATTTAAAGGCACCGAGAGGTCTTCAGGTGAACTCCACGAGCTCCCGCAGAAATGCTTGGATGACATCATCACAGAATCATGTGATCTGTTATACAATGAGTGTTTTCTGAAATGGTTATGACAGAAATGCACCTGTTTGTTGAATTGAGCTCCTGCTTCAGTGGTTTTACATGTTCTGGCTGCTGTTCATGTTCTGGATAAATGACATATCTCATATTATCTCACATTCAATGAGATGTTGGGTCATTAAAGGTGCAGTCAGTCATTTTTGAGGTTATTAGACAGAGAGAAAGGATATTGTACTCAAAAATATACAATTTCGTCTAAAAAGTATTCATACCAAATGAACTTTTACACATTTTGTCCCTTTACAACCACAAACTTGAACATTTTTTATTGAGATTTTCTGTGATAGACCAACTCAAAGTACCGCATAATTGTGAAGTGGTACGAAAATGATACATGGTTTTCAAAATTTTAAGCAAATAAAAATCTTAAAATGTGGCGTGCATTTGTATTCAGCCCTCTGTACTCTGATACGACTAAATAAAATCCAGTTTAATCAACTGCCTTCAGAAGTCACCTAATTAGATAATAGAGTTCACCTGTGTGTAATTTAGTCTCATTATAAATACACCTGCCCTGCAAAGGCCTCAATGGTTTGTTAGAGAACATTCATGAACAAACGGCATCATGAAAACGAGGAACTCACCAGACGGGTCAGAGGTAAAGTTGTAGATACGTTTAAAGCAGGGTTACGTTATAACATCCATCACCCAAAAATGGAAAAAGTATGCTACAACTACAAACCTACCAAGACACGGCTGTCCACCTAAACTGACAGACCGAGCAAGGAGAGCGCTGGTCAGAGGAGCTTCCAAGAGGCCCATGGTCACTCTGGAGGAGCTGCAGAAATCCACAGCTCAGGTGGGAGAATCTGTCACAACTGTAAGCGTGTACTCCACAAATCTGGCCTATATTGAAGAGTGGCAAGAACAAAGCCATTGTTGACAGAAAGCCATAAAAAAACAGTCCTGTTTTCAGTTTGCCAGGAGACACGTAGGGACGCAGCAAACATGTGGAAGAAGGTGCTAAAAGTTGAACTTTTGGGCCTAAATGCAAAGCGCTACATGTGCACACTGCTCATCACCCTGAACACACCATCCCCACTGTGAAACATGGTGGTGGCAGCATCATGCTGTGGGCGTGCTTTTCTTCAGCAGGGACAGGGAAGCTGGTCAGAGTTGTTAGGAAGATGGATGGAGCTAAATACTGGAAGAAAAACTGTTGGAGGCTGCAGAGGACTTGAGGCTGGGAAGGAGATTCACCTTCCAGCAAGACAATGACCCTAAACATGCAGCAAGAGCTACAATGGAATGGTTTAGTTCAAAGAGTATTCATGTGTTAGAATGGCCCAGTCAAAGTCCAGACCTAAAACCCATTCAGCATCTGTGGCAAGAATTGAAAATTGCTGTTCAGACGCTCTCCATCCAATCTGGCTGAGCTTGAGCTATTTTGCAACAAAGAATGGGCGAAAATTTCAGTCTCTAGATGAGCTGGCAGAGGCACACCCCAAAAGACTTGCAGCTGTAATTGCAGCGAAAGATGGCTCTACAAAGTACTGACTCAGGGGGGCTGAATACAGATGCCACACTTTTCAGATTTTTATTTGCTTAAAATTTGGAAAACCATGTGTCATTTTCGTACCACTTCAAAATTATGCGCTACTTTGTGTCAGTTCATCATAGAAAATCTCACCAAGTTTGTGGATGTAAGGTGACAAAATGTGTGCAAGGTCAAAGATTATAGGCACTGTATATAGATTAGGGTGTAATTACGACTTCCAACAGATTGATGAGTTTTGAGAAGCCACCATGTTGTCACACTGTTTTGTTTTAATACAGTGGATGTGAAGGACGTCTTCCTTCTGACTAATGGTGTTTTATGAAGCTAGAGAGTAAACGCATGCACAGCATGCCAAAGGTGGAGGAGAAAGTTGTAGGTGTTAGTGAGAATTAGCATCTGCACTTTCAGGCTGTGGACGTTTCTCACCTGGCATTGACAGCTGAGGTAAACGGTGGGCTGACAGCTTTCCACAGATAGGGAAAACTCTGGGGCGGATTTGGATCCAGATCCAGTCCAAACAGTATCACACACGCATCAAATGGCCGCGGCTGTTACGGCGCGGCCTAAATTTAATGTTTTTAATCACTCTTGGCTGACTAAAACAGAACTCAGTTGGCTGCAGTCTGAAAGTGGGTTTTTGTTAGTGTCAGTATCAGCTGTAGTTTGTTTTCAGTGTATTTAACTCAATAACTCAGGTCCTGACTCAAACAGGTGCACCAAAGACTCCTCAGGCTAGAAAATGTCAGTGAATTGATGAAGATTTAAACTCAGAACACTTCCTACATATTTTTAAATTTTAGTTTGGCAAGTACGCCATCGTTTAAGATGGTTGGAAGATGTGACATCCTCATGAGTCATTTCTGGACATCAGACCTGCTGAGCTCCCGTTCCTTATGATGTGTGACATTCAGCGAGTAAAGATAAGATCGGTGTTAGTACCATTACTCACTGTCACTCTGCAGGGTGACGGAATAAGACCGTGTGTGTTCACTTCCACATTACAGATCAATTCCAGCTGTAATCAATACTCAGTAATCCGATATTTAGATCAGTGATGAACAGCTGCAGTTATCTCCTGTTTGAGAGGCTGTGGTGTAGGCTGTCCTCACAAACACAGAAATGCTCTAAATCCATCAGTTTGCTTTGAGTGTATGTGGTAAAAATGTGCAGACCTGACACATCTGTTCATTTTCCATCACTTATCGGGGTTTTTGTGGCAGAGATGCCAAGACCTCCGTCTCCCCGGTCGCCTCCTGCAGCTCTTCTGGGGGGACACCGAGACGTCCCAACCAGCAGAGAGATGTGATCTCTGTTTTCTATCCAGTGAATTCTTCTCAGAAAAACAAGAATTCACATTTCTAGATCCAAATTTGAGAGCACTTTTTTTTTTTTCTGTTCAAGGATGCAACTAAATAACTTTAATTTATAAATAAAAATTTTCTTGTAAAACAGTACATAATAAATAAAAAATATTTTAGCGTTAAAAACATGGTAATGGATTAATCCTTACATAAACAAAACGATGATGCAGCAGCTGTGGCATAAACCTTCATTACAGTACACACAGTGTGATCCAGACTCTAACGTGTGTGTGTGTGTGTGTGTGTGTGTGTGTGTGTGTGTGTGTATGTTTTCAGCACGCCTCCGCGGACGTGGAGAAAATGGTTCTGGGAAACAAGTGCGACATGAACGACAAGAGACAAGTGTCCAAGGAGAGAGGAGAGAAGGTCTGAGCCGCTTTACCGATCCCTGCAGAGAGCAGGACTCATTCGATCAAACTGAGTGAAAGCAGGAAACCTCCCGGAGATGATATCATCTTATTATTATGCATTTAGGAGCAGACGAGATTTTTACTCTTTGATTTGCTTCAGTGATTCATTTGCTGACAGTTAGAAACGCTGCACACTGATTTCAGCCTTTATGAGATAAAACCTTTCTGAACTTATGCTTTAAATGTGACTTCAACCTTTTCTTCTACCTGGGTGTAATCCCTTTCTCTTTGGTTTTCCAGCTCGCCATCGACTACGGGATCAAGTTCCTGGAAACCAGCGCCAAGTCCAGTATCAATGTGGAGGAGGTGAGTCCTGATCCCGATCCGTTCTCTCCTCCGTCAGTCCTGCGCACACAAGGCGACTCATTTCTGTCCCGTTTCCCTCCACAGGGCTTCTACACGCTCGCCAGAGACATCATGGCCAGGCTCAATAGGAAAATGGTGAGTTGAGCAGATTTAGGTCTGCGGAGGAGGCGCTCCGACTCAAGCAGCCGGCTCCAGATATGTAAATGGCTTTATCAGCTGAACATGGGGGGATGAACGCGCCGCTAAAATTAAAAACAGAGTCAGTCACCATGAGCAGGAGATTCTGTTAATCGCGATAATCAGCCCCGCTGTGTTCTTATAGCTGATGTGACCTTTGACCTCCTTCTTCCTGCAGAACGACAACAACCCGTCAGGTGGAGGTGGGCCTGTCAAGATCACAGAGCCCCGCTCCAAGAAGAGCCTGTTTAGGTGTTCGCTGCTGTAGGCGGAGCCTCAGCTCAGACCTCCTCCTCCTCCTGCAGCAGGAGCTGGGGAACAACCTGTGGACAGTTTAGAAGCCTGCTGTGACTCCTCCTCCTCCTTTTCTTCTTCTTCTTCTGTTTTCTTGTTGTCTGCTGTCAGCTCAGCAGTTGGAGGAGGCTGAGCCAACGCAGCATCTGAGTGTTTGTTGCAGTGAGAACACGGAGGCGACGATGATGATGATGGCGATGAAGGGCAGGGCCAATGACTGTTTGTACCAAAGTGGGTGGAGCTGTGGCTCCGCCCTCTCCTCTGAGGTTTCATTTTACACGTTGAGTCTGAAGCATTTAAAGGATCAGACATGTAGCAGACTCTTATGGAGGCTTCAGTCCGACTCTTACAGCAACTGACCAATCACAGACCAGCGGCCTGGACTACGAAGCAGGTAACCAAGGATACGAGGTGCGATTAAAGAGTTCAGCCAGGCGGTAACCTTCCCGAGTCAGTGGGACTTTAAGAAGTCAGACGAGTGTCCACCTGCTGCAGCGTGGACGTCAGCAGCTCCACAATTACCCATGATGACGGCTGGATCTCCGCCCATGATCCACCTTTTAGTGGAGAAGATGCACAGTGCTATCAGGAGGACCTCCTCAGCTTCCTCCTGTTAATGTGAAGCAGCAGCTCAACTGCGAGTTCCTCTTGGATCTCAGAGCTCCTCACAAATTCAAATCAGTGTTTTCCTTTTCTTTTTTTTTTTAATTTTTTTTTAATAAGCACCGTAACTGAACTTTCCGATCGCACCTCGTATGTCTCATCTCGATCTAATCGTGCAAAGTGGGAACACGGCGGTTGTGAAGCCAAACCAGGTTTTCTGAATCTCTGTGCACAGGTTTACAGCCTCTCGCACCGCCGTCACAAACCCCAAAACCTGGGTTAAACCTGAAGTCTCTAAGCCCAGATCCTGCTTCGTGGTTCAAGCCTCTGTCAGATCGCTTCAGCTAATCTCCTGCACACCGCCTAAAAATAAGCTGAACTACCGGAAGTTACCTGATCTTGGTAATCAGAGGGAAACTGTGCAGGACCTTCTTTGAAAACGTCCTGAAATGTGCAGCTTTGTATTTTAGGAAACTTTGCAGGAAATCAGCTGAAAAAAAATTAGTATATATATATATATACATATATATAAAATAAAAAAATGTATAAGAACATTTTCATTTCAATCTTGAATTTACAACTCAAACATAGGAAATAAAAGCCCAGTAAGATCGGCGGGCTTCGAACAGACGAGTGGAAATCATAAAAATATTATCGAGTTTTAAATTTTGTGTTCACTAAAATGTCTTAACCTTCATTTGACCTCCAGCCTTCATTTCCTTTCAGAGTTTATTTTAACTAAACAGAACTAATAGTTTTATATTTTATCTTTTTTTTTAAATGCATCTTTTGTTAATTCTATTCCTTTAAAACATCTCTGTGATAAATATGTATGAAAGCAGAGAAAATCCCTGCGAAGCAGCTTTCTTCTCTGTTCAAAGACGCGAAGACGCTTGTTTTTACTTTTGATGCTTTTCTGTGTTTTTGTATTTAATCGTTTAATAGCACACGTGCTGCTTTTATTTTGTACGTTTTCAAAGGAACTGTACAACCTGTGCTTTTATTTTGAAGTTTTATTTTCATGTGCAGCTGCTGGTTCTAGATTTCCTCTTTCTGACTCCCGATCCATAAGCCTGCCGATCGGTTCATTGGCTGAAACTACATATTTATTATCGTAAAAGATGTTCCTTTTTCCTTTTATTTTTAACTTTAGTCAGAAGTTAAAATCTGAACAATGATTGATCAAATTCGATGAGCACGGTGTGGAAACGTAAACTCAAACTTTTAGTTTTCTGCAGTTTTCTCTGAAAAGCTGTTTCCACGGGAGGAACTCGACCTCTTAAACATTTGCAGCCGATATTCTGCGACAACTTTGACCGTCACCCCAATCCCAAAACACCCCAAACAACGGCGGGAAGCAAGATGGAAACACGGGATATAAACTTAAGCTACTTTAAGTTTTTTGGAAAGTTCTCGAATTCATGAAATCCCTCCTGACTGTTTCCGTGAAGGCAGAGTGAAAACGGAATGATTTTGTGACGTCTGTCCTGAGCCCGCCAAAAACGAGTGAGGCATGTTGCCGATGGTCGGTTTTGTCTCGCTTTAGATGGGTTTCTAGTTTTACAAATATCGTGAAGTATAGCAGAAGTAGTAAGTACAGGTGTGTGTTTTTAATATATTCAAGTACTTTATAAAAACCCTACAATAACACAGCGAAAACCCCCCCATGCGCAAGTGGTGAGAGTGGGAAGGAAAAACTTCCTTTTAACAGGAAGTACCCTCAGGCAGAACCAGGCTCAGAAAAGACAGCCACCGGTGCCGGTTTAAGTGATTAAATATCCCATTTTTGTCTGAAATATATGTCCGTGCTCGTTTTTACTGGAGCGTGGTGAGATGCAAGGAGGTGGTATCGCAGGACACTTGGCTTACCCCTGAGCACTTCCTGCTCAGCTAAAAGCCTGCAGAATCTGTTCCGCGAGTTCCTTGGGAGGAAAAATCCTTTAAGTGATTTGGCTTCTAGAAAATTCCTAAAACTGAATGTTGGCTCGATCCCGGGTTCAGCGGGAACAGACGCTCAGCAGCTGCACATGAAGCCCGTGCAGAAATCAGTGTTACAGCACGTTTGTTTACAGCAGCAGTGTTTTTAATTTACTCCGCTCGGCTTCCTGTCACAGCCACAGACTGTAAGTAAAGATGGACGACGTACCGCCTCTTCCTCAGAGTGTCCGCTCTGACCTCAATCAGAGAAGCCGCCAATCATGGCCACAGACATCAGTTTAAAGCACCCAATCAAAAAAACAGAATGTACTCGGAGGGGGCGGGGTTTGTGACCTGTGTACCTACGTTTCCTCACTTCCTCTCGTCCATCTTTATGTCCAGTCGGAACGTCTTAAAGATAAATGAAGAGGTTAAGGAGGCGTGCTCAACGTGTTTTTGTATTTTTCAGCACTTTGTAATTCGCTATGCAAAAACCACTTTTTCCTTTTATCAGGAGTTTGTGTTACTGTGCTCTGATTGGTCACACAGGTCGTCAGACGCATCGATGTGTTTGTCAGAGGTCATACGTTTAATAGGAAACTGGTGTTTATTTTAAATGTGACTTTCAGATTAAAAGCCTTGTCACTTCAGCACATGGAAACACAGATGGTTTTAATAAAGTTTTATATTTGGGACTTTGGTGGTGTCGGCTGGGATTGAAAGTTACTGATGAGGGTGAAACAGATGAAGGCTCTGATGAGGAGGAGCTGGATGTTTTCTTTTTTTAAAAATCTGAATTAAAGAAAAGGTCTGCAGACCAGAGGCTCTTAATGTGAAATTCACGAGACTGATTCCGTAGGTTTCGGTGACCTCTGACCCCATCAGTGTCTTCCGTTTGCTGCTCTGAGATGTTTGGAGCATCGTCGCTGCTTCAGCTGATGAACAATAAACAACTTTTTCTACCATCTGGTTTGTTTTTCATCTTTAATCGGTCAACTGCTGAAGCGAGGAGAGGATGCCTCGGGTTCACTCAGGTGATCCGGGCTGAGGGTGAAATGATTTCTTCTACAGCTGTTTGAAACACTTGCCTGACCTCAGCTTGTGCAGGAGATGTTGGGTTGTGTAATGATGAAACTTTGGTGAACCTTATTTAAAATTAGTTTTTACACTACCTGTGTAACAGGTACAGTATTTCACTTCTACAGGTGGTAAATGACATCCTATAGGTGTAACACTCTGCTTGTCACAGTACGATTGGAACAGATGTGTTGTATGATTTTAAAGTTCACTGGAAAAACAGAAGTCGACGTAACAGTAATGACGTAAAAAACTCAAGAAGAAATTTGTCATTTCAGTCGCATTTTATGATCATGACCTGCCTGATGAGGCTGTTGTGCCATATGTGCTGTTGTCTCCGTATTATTCCGTAAAACCTCAAAAGAAATGAGCGTGTTTGGTTCCAGGTCTGTAAGTGATGCTTTTTTGTCAGCTGATCTCAGAGAGAACACAGAACAGGAAGCGTGTGAACAAACTGTTTATTATTCAAGTAAAAAGTGACAGCAAACGCTCAGCTGAGGGTTTATTTACACACATGTACAGACACAAACCTGTCGTCCTCACAGCGCGCCGCCCGCCCGCAGACTGACCCTGGATCAGCACAACAAATGGACGTGGCGGCGGCGAGGAGACGAACTCAAACCGTCCTTATTTACAACACAAATGAAAGCAGCTGAGGGGCGGCGCAGGTGAACGCTGCTGCTCAAAGTCCAACGTCCGGGTCAAACAGGAGGAAACTCAGAACTGCAGCAGGAAGCAGACGAACCTGCGCGCACACAGACAGATTTAAGGTATGTATGGAGGTCTCACGCATCACCTCAGAGACATGAGACTGCAGGGTCATCAGACCAGACCAGTCGGTGACCCCCAGCAGCTGCCAAATGGCTGAAATTCAAATCTTCGTGTACTCGTTTATATTTTTCCCTGGTGATCAGCGTTTTTCTTGGGGGCGGAGCTTACAGACTAATGCAGATTACTTAAAGGTGACCATCCTGAGCTCACTGAGTCTGATCTGTTGCAAACTCATTTTTATAGCTATTGCTTCATGTGTCAGCCTTTACGTCGGCCTGCCTGTCTTTAGACACAGTCACACAGAGAAAGTTATCATTAACAGTTCGCTCAGGTTGTATGCCTTTTTTTCTTTTTTGTTTCCCTTTTTGATTTTTATTCTCATACTTTGCTTTCCCGCTTATTTTGTGCAATAACCCAAAGAGCCGTCAGGGTTTGCCAACTTCCAGTTTTCCCCTAAACTCCCTCTGCTGAGGACAAGCAGACTTACAGGGACGTCGTTCAGACGAGCCGATCACACGATGGTGGCCGGGCTGATGACTGCAGCTGCTTTCTGAGGACAGACGGAGAACACGATCAACGAAACATTTATAAACTCAGAGGAATTCCCAGAGAATCACCAAGCCGCTCTGCTTTGCTCGGAGAGATGACAAACATATTTAAAAAAGCTCTAACTCCGCCTCCTTCATGCCGCTGCCTGCACTCACAGCTGAAATGTACTGGCTGTTGAGGTGCTGTTTGCTGGAGGAAGAGGAGGAGGGCTCCTCGGGCAGCGTTTCCTGGAGGTGGGAGGACACGCAGCCGCTGTCGGAGCCAGTGGAGCCGGAGAGGCAGCGAGACGACGAACCTGAACTCTCAGTGGCTGAAGACAGAAAAAAGAAAAGAAAAAAAACTGCAGTTAGGTGTTAAAGTGGA
Organism: Oreochromis niloticus; assembly: GCF_001858045.2. NCBI lineage: Eukaryota > Metazoa > Chordata > Actinopteri > Cichliformes > Cichlidae > Oreochromis > Oreochromis niloticus. Next base: position 37,436,028 of record NC_031965.2, read on the forward strand.
GCGGCTAGAGGATTAGGACGAAGAGCACAGATTACTCAAACCTAATCTGAGACTCATGAGTTTAGGTGTGTGCTGACGTACTCATGGAGGGCTGGCTGCTGGTCTCGTGCTCCTGCTCATCTTCCTCGATGCACGAAGCGCTGAAGGAGCTCTGAGCGGTGGGAGGAGGGGGGATGCTCTGACTGCAGGAGGAAGAGGAGGATGTTCTAAAACCAGCACAAGAACCTTTGACCTTTGACAGCAGGACAGGTAAGTCTCACCTGTACATGTGCAGATTGAGCGGTCCCAGCAGGCTGGTTGAAGACGGGCCTAATGCTGCGGGGTCAGAGGTCAACGCTCCCCTTTTAAAAGGATTCGAATGGTCGAAGACGGAGACGGCGATGGACGCCCGCGTTCTGGCACCTGAAGGATCCAATCACCGTTTTACTTTTTGATCATCAGTAACTAACAAGCTGATTGGTGAATTTTAGTAAAAGTAAAGTCTGAGCGGCACCTCTGCTCTTCATCATGTAGTGAACGGCTCGGTCGCTGATGGCCGCGTCGCTCGGCTGGATGTCCAGGAACGGTTTGTTGCCCACGCCCATCGACACCATCTCCTTCAAACGCATCTCTGCTGGCAGAAAGACAAACGGGTGAGTTGATCTCCGACACCGACGATCTCCGCTCTCCTGAACGCTCCGCCATCCGCACCTTTGTTCCTCGTGGCCTGGGTCCACAGGATTCGGGCGATGTCGTTTGTCCAGGCGTGTTTTGTGTCCGTCGTTGTCGCCTGAAGGATGAAGGTCTGATTCTTGGATGTCCTCCTCCTGAACCAGATCTCAAACCTCAGCCCGCTGTCCCCCGTCGACTCCGTCAGACCAACGTCCGCCGTCTGCAGCACAGACAAGATTTCTGCTCACAAAGCTCCTCGCCTCACGGTTGGCGTGGGCTCGCCTGCTCTCAGAGAGCTTACCTTGAAGGAGTGTTTGTAGATGAAGACGTCCAGCCCTCCCTCCATCTTCTTAGGTTTACTGAAGAGGACGAGCTCCTCGAACAGGAAGATGCGACGCTGACATTTCCTCCTCCCGCTCCAGACAGTGAACTCGTCCTGCCGGATCAGCTGACCCTGCTCCTTCAGGTTCACCTGCAGGCAGAAGAAGAAGAAGAAAGACAAACTCAGGAACGACCTTCAAATCTGATGTGAGCTGATTGGGTTTATTTCCTAAGAAAAGCCAATTTAATTAAGTTCACCTCAGTTTGTAGGTAAGCTGTGGTTCTAGTTTAGTAAAATCACCTTTTCCACAAGATGATGAGCTACAGATTCACCTGCGCCCTCCCATTAGGACGCTTTCCATTTACATCTCCATTAGTGCGCTGTAAGGCCGGCAGATCTAAACATGTCCCTGTGATATTTATGTATTATTTAGGCACGAGATGATCTCATCACAGCCTAAACTTCAGTGTTTAATGCGGGCAAACAGCAGAATTATGCTGCATGCTGGAAAGTGCTGCAGTGCAATGAAAATATTTAAGGTCCATCGAGACTAAATTTAAGACGTTTTAGACTTGGGCACGATTGATGACGCTAAAACAGGATTATAAGAAAGTAAAAGACCACAAAACCCAAAAGCGGCTCTGGTGAGGCTTATGGGACACAGCCGTTAGTTCAGTAATCTGAACACAAAGGAATGGCTGGTCAGGCTTTTTAGAGGCACCACCAGCCTCACGGAGAGCTGCAGTCTGCTGGAGGAAGCCTCTGAAGTGGCTTCTGGAGTATTTAACAGTATATATAGAAAATAGCTTCTGATACTGTTACGCTGTTTAACTTAAAAGAGCACAAAACACAAAGAGGGAGCTTCCAACCACACGGTGCAATTTAAACGTCTCACTTTGAGCTCCGTCTTTATCATGAAACCCACAACAAACACAAATCTCCCATCTTACTGTAGTAATCATGTCCATCAAGGTGGTCGTGTGATTGGTTTTTAGTTGGACTACTATAAAAGTTTCTCAGGATTATGGACCCAGGAATTTTTAGGAGACCATAATCAAGGATTTTGGAACAAATGATCAGTTCCAGAAGTCCTGCTCCTTGACTTACACCCTCTGCCCTCAAACTTCAGATCAATATTTCTGGTGAGTCTAGAACACGAGTTTCAGCTGAGCTCAGATCAGGCTACACTTACGTCACAGTCTCGAATGGCGTCCATGGCCAACAGGTCGTTTCCGTGACGAAGCTGGAATTTGACCATATTGGTGGCAGACTGCAGTGCAGTAAGCTCCGCCTCTTGAGCCACGCCCACCTCCTTCATGAGGTCAGTGAGCAGCAGCGCGTACTTGCTCATCCTCTGAACGGGCTTCAGCAGGTAGGAGGACAGGTCCATCTTATCGCCCAGCTCCAGCTGCTTCCTCTGCAGGAACGAGGGGGGCAGGGGTTAGTGTAAGTACAAATCTGAGGTCACATTAAGGTCAAAGGTCAGAGGTGGTGGTTGTAGTTCTTACTCTGAAGAAGGAGTGTCCGTGATTCGCCAGAAGAGCGTCAGACTTGGGTTTGTTCTTGCTGTAGAGAGCGTACAGACCAAACTGCTCCTTCTGCTCAACACAAACACATTCACACAGAGTACATATGAAGAGTGTGTGTGTGTGTGTGTGTGTGTGTGTGTTGCCTACATGTCTGAGGAAGCAGTGCGGCACTCTGAGCGGATGCTTCGAGCAGGCCTCCAGCTCCTTCAGGAAAAACTGGCTGTGGAAGTCGAGGAGTTTCTCCAGGTTGCCGAAGACAACGGTGCGTTTCCCCCTCAGATCCTGCGGGAGGTCTGCTCGGTCCATCTCGGGGAAGTAGTGATGGATGATGTAACGCAGCGAGCGGACATACTCGCGCTCCGTGTTCACCATCTCCTCCACAATGTGACGCAGCTTGCTGCATGCACATACACACACACAGATGTCAGCAGAGCAGCGTCAGTCTACAAATTCAGTCTGAGAAACCAGGATTACCCACCTGCCCCTGGGTCGGGGTTCTCCCGTGGGTGTGCTGGGTGTCCCGGGGCTATGTGACCCTTGTCGTGCCCAGCTGTGAGAAGGCGTCCTGGGGCAGAGCGTGCGGTCTGCTGCCTCAGTGCTGCTGACCTCCAGACCACGAATGAACACGCCCGTGTTTCCTCTGCGCACTGGCTCGCTGAGGGCACGAGCAGACGGGCCGTAGCGTGACGTCTCCGGGGTGGCGGGGCAGTCGAAACTCTGAGTCTTCCTGAGCTGCTGCCGTCTGCAGGAGAAGGAAGAGGAGGAAGAAGAGAGGGAGAAGGAAGACGATGATGGAGTGAAGCAGGGAGAAGAATCCAGGCGGTGGAGTCTGGGACTGCAGGAAGTGATATCCACGCGGTCTGAGGACTCATCTGAGGAGGAGCTGCGAAAAAGTCGCCGGAGAAGCGGCGTGTGCTGCGGGGTGGGAGGGGAGGCGGAGGCAGCAGGGGTGGAGGTCATGGGAAGCACCGAGGAGGCATTATGAGGAGGTGAGGAGGCCTTTGTTTTCTCCTCTGGCAGGCGGGAGGAGGATGAGGAGGTGTCACGGGCCCCCCAGAGTCCTGACAGAGACTTCCTGGAGGAGATGGAGCTCCTGCTGGTGGCAGAGTCAGAGCGGCGCCTGTGGGTGGAGTCACGCGTCTTGAGTGCTGCCTCCATCTTCCTGTCAAACATCTTCTTGGTCTCTTGACACTTGGACCAAGCGAAGCTCCACTGACGAAGGCCTCGCTCGCCCCGCAGCTCACCCGCAGCCACCTTCATTTCCTGAAAACAGGCATCTGGGATTGGTGGGTGCAGACGCTGGTAGTCCTCCAGGCAGCCAATCACAGCTTGGCATTTGTCTGGCAGTGTGCAGTCCTCCATACTGAACCCAGCTAGGTGACGCATACCCTGCAGCGCCCAGCCATAAGCCTGCAGAGAGAGAGGGGAGAGTCACATGGAGAGCCGATGGAAAGGCGCCATTCCACTTCCTGTTAATCCCGCTGTATAGAAAATGACTGCAGTTTAGCTGAAGTGCAGCAGGGGCCACTCAGGAGAAAGTCAAACAGCATCAAAAATCTGTCAGAAATGAAATAAGACGACTTTAACTTTTCTTTTCCCCATAAAACAAAAAACCAATCAGCATTCACGCTGTGGTGCGTGCTGATCAGTGGCACCACATTCACAATGATAACTACACATCAGAACCAGAGCTAAAGCCCAGAAGGAACTTTGTGTCCAGCTGGTTGTGATGGATGAAGACGATGGATGAAGGTGAGGCTCTCGGAGGCTGCTGCTCACTCGACGCTTCAAATCAACATTTACAGATGCTGTAAAACAGCTTGTGATGCTGTGACACCCCAACGCTCACAGAGAGGTATTTTACTATAACATGAAAAACAATCTGAAACTCAAATATCATCGTTTAGAAAACAGAAAAAATTCAAAGAGCAGAAGGATCTATTTTGTCCAGATGACATGTAACTGACCTTTGACCCTAAACAGCAGCCCACTGAAGAAATGTTTTTTTTCTTCATTGTAAGAAATTCAAAAGACTGAAAAAAGAAAAAGGCAGGAGGTGATGGGGTTATATGGGCAGAAATCTGTGCCATCAGAAACTGAATTTGAATAAGTTAAATTTGAATCTGAATTGTAACTTGAATAAATGCTTTTGAAAACTGAATTTGAATTAGCCAAGTTATTGGTTTGAAAATGATCATCACTAAATTGAATTTTATATTTTGAAAATGAATTCATTTGCTTTGAAACTGTATTTTATCCTTTAAAATTTAGTTCTCAAATAATTTCAGTTTCAGTTCTACAATTCAGTTTTTGGGGACTTACATCCGGTTCCGGTTCAAGAGTAAACGAGCGCAGATTAATAGAACTACGTTTTAATAGCGGACCGAAAGTGTTACTGACGGGAATCTATAGCGTCTTGAGCTGAATTAAGACTTCAGAAGTCATTCGTCATGTTGAATGACCAGCGGATAAACTCTCAGGTTGGTAATACATGTATTACATGTATAAGAACAAGCATCATGTTAACAATTGATAGCCGTACAATATACATACACATATATACATATTAGGGGTGCAACAATACTCGTATCGATATTGAACTGTTCTTCGATACAGTGCTTTCGGTTCGGTACGCATATGTATCGAACAATACAAAATTTTTAATTTATTTTATCAACTTTTCTCCTGACGATGCTGTCTGTGTTGAGCGCTCAGTGGATCTGCGTTCGACTACTCCGCCTAGGCTGCACTGTCGAGTGCAGATCCACTGAGTGCAGTGCAAGCTAGCAAGACTCGTTAAGTTAGTTATCAGTTAAGCTCATTGCAACATGGCAACCGCCTCAACGCTATCCAAAATTGAACCTCCCCCACCCTCATTCAGATCCGGCGTTTGGAACTATTTTGGTTTTCATGTGAAGCATGACCCTGACGGTCAGCGCGTCATGGACAAAAGTAAAACAGTATGTCGGATGTGCCACGCAATGCTCAATTACATTGGTGGGAACTAGTGCGTTAGCGCAGTTAGCTCGTTAACGTGTTGACGCCATCTAGCCCCACGCACGGGGCGATCCGCTGTAACTTGTTAACGGAGATTTGCCGCGTTATGGCGTTAGTGTCATTTTAACGAGATTAACGCTGACAGCACTAGTGGGAACGTGCATGCTACAAACTTTACCCGAGTCATTTAGACAGCCGTCAGCACATGATTCTCCTCATGGGGACCTGATATGTTTAATATGCTGCTGAGAATATAGCCCAGAAGAAGCGTATAGTATAGCTTTTATTTTGGAAAGAGCCATTTCTCTGTAATAAACTCTCTTTTCCAAAGATGAGGGATTTCTCGATAAGATAGATTTATTTATTTTTTTTATTATTTTGTTGTTTCAGCAACATTAAATTTAAAAACTGTACTTTTGAGTTAAAATATTTATTTAAAATTTTAATAAATGACAAATTAAAAAGGCATGAATATTTTTTTGTATCGAAAAAATATCGAACTGTGAATTTTTTGTATCGTTGCACCCCTAATATATATTTTTTTTATATATATATATATATATATATATATCTCTCTCGATCTCTCTCTCATTATTATATTTTTTTAATTTTTTTTTTTTTTAGGGCCACACACACACACACACACACACAAAGACACACACACACACACACACAAAGATGCCATGGTGCAGGTCCTTTTCTCACCTGAAGGAGGTCCTAAAGGGCCCGCAGTAAAACAGCTGATATAACATGTAAACTTTTAAACCATCTATCAAAGTGATGATGTTTCCCGGTCCAAGACGCTCCAGCTTTTCCTTTAAAGTGAGCAGAACTCGGACCCGACACTGAAACGTTCAGGGCGTCTCAGTTTTTTCTCTGTTCTGACAAACAACAAGAACAGACCGACAATGACGTCACTCTGCAAGTCTGTAGTCAGAGAGCTTTGAAGTGTGAGCTCGTGTGTGTGCGCACCACAAAGGAGTCGACCGCCAATCTCCTTTTTGTTGAAGGCAGCAGGGGGAGGAGACTGTGTGTGTGTGTGTGTGTGTGTGTGTGTGTGTGTGTGTGTGTGTGTGTGTGTGTGTGTGTGTGGTGTAAATTAAAGACAAGAGGCCTCCTGCTTCTCCACTGAAGATTGCCTGAATGAGTCTTTACCTTCCTGACATGCAGCTAACATATTACCTCACCACTAAAACAGCAGGAGACACACACGCACACACGGTCATGTGCATGTCAGTTTGGAGCAGGTTATTCCAAACTTTTCAAGGCCTGAAGAGGAAAAGTTCAGCAGCACTGACGGGGGGGGGGGGGGGGGCGGACCAGCAGAGGGCGCTGGAAGCACAGCAGGGTGAGGGTTCACTGCAAGGGTACAGACACCCTCTTCAGTGCCTGCTGAAGGAAAACAACCCACCAGCAACACAGAACACTGAGGAGCCGCTCCGACACTTCGGTCCCGGTTGACACCGGCAGGCACCGATGGTTCGAGTCTAAATGTGCAAAGCACAGAGGTTTGTGGCACAACAATCAGCAGAATCATCGGCTGCACACCTGCCTGAGAAGATGGAGGTGTCGTCCAACATCTCTCTCTACCTACACCAACTCTTCAGTGTTCCCAGAAAGGCTCAAAGAGGAGAAAGTGGTCCTCAGATATCAGGAGGCGAGGGTTTACTACAGTCTGTGTGTCATGTTCATTTGTCCAAAGCCAAAAACAACAGGATGTGTCAGTTAATCTTTCATTAGATAAGGTCTAATAATAATTCATTCAGACTGAGATCACTGATCTGAGACCTGCTGAAAGTGAGCCAGCAGGATTTAATGATTTAATGAACATCAAAAAAAGCGTTGTAGAACGAGGCTTCCCGTCTTCATGAGGTCGACGTAAACAACCAAGGCGGTGACACAGATATGATCCGACGGGACGTGCTAACAATGAAACCATATGGACATCGATGTGGCAGGAGGCTACCGGGTCAGCGCTCTTCAGACCAATTAGCTGCTGATGTGTCCTGATCGCTGCAGCCGCTCACTTCCCACACACACACACACAGAGGTGTGGGTGTGTGAGAGGATCGTCACAGCAGTCCTTTATTGTAACTGTACTCTTTATCTTGGATTCTACAACACAACAACTGGGGCTACATTTTAGTTGTCAGGCAGGTTTAATCATTTTATTAAGATCTGATTGGACCACTTTAAATGAAGAGGGGGCTTGGGGTGTTTTCAGAGATCCATTTTTTTATGAATAGTTTACCTGCAGAGACTGTGGCAGACAGTGGTTGGACTGTGGAAATGACCAATGTAGATCTCATGATTCTGACTGTACAAAAAGCTTTTCATTAACTACTGTGTGTCTAGTTTTATCACTTTGGACTACTTCAGCAGCATCAGGCTGGGATGTTTTCCACATGTAGCACACAGCAGGAGCTACTCTGTGGTTTAAATAGAGAAACTGCCCAGTCGAGTGTGCCGGAGGCAGCACACATGATGGCCGGCCGTTAGCAGTGAATGTCTGGGACGGTTAGGATTAGCTGCCAGGTTAAAGACTGGAGAATTTAACGGTTGGAAACTTGAACACGTGCAGCTTCTTTGGACCAAGTTGAGGGCTGCTGTGCATGTACCATTATTACAAAAGGCTGACCCTCCCTCATGTTCTACTGGAGGTCTCTTCCTGTTAAAAGAGTGTTCTTCCTCCCCATCATCACCAAGTACTACTCACAGAGGCCCAGTGATCACATGAGCCTCTCTATAATATTTAGGATCTTTACATTTCAATATATAGGTCCTTCAGATAAGTGCTGTTGTGAACTGTTCATATAATAAGTCGAAAACCACTCGAGATAAATCAGATCAGACTGAACACACGTCTGTAACCGCTCTGACTGCAGGACGGACCATCCAACCATCATCTTTCTCTTGTTGAAGTCCAGCTGTGGTGGCAGCAAGCTCGGGGATATTCCAGATGTCTCTGGATGTTTTCTTTCATTATTTTAGCATCGTTCTTTAACATAATAATAATAATGATAATAATATTTTTTGGACAGATTTATAAACAAATGTACTGCTTTCCAGTAAGGAAGCTTTGGATCCAGCGTTACAGGACCATTTCCACCTCACAAACCTGACAACATTTGCTTTTAATCTATTTTCAGGCCTCCAACAATCAATGATCGGAACAGATGCCGATTACGTTTCCGTCGATCAATAAATTGATTATTCGGCCGATTGTTTCAGCTCGACTCTGGATGTTTCCAAACAAGAGAGGGAGTGAAAACGTGGGGTAGAGAAGAGGAGGTGGGCTCTAATTAAAATAACATGTGGTTGTTATGGTGCTGCAGAGGGGAGAGGCAGGAGGGGGAGGAGGGATAAACAGGAGCACACGGGCTGTGGTTTTGGGGACAGTGGCCCTGCAGGACTCCAGGCCTGGAGCCAGTCAACCAAAGAGGAGGAGGGGAGACAGAGGGAGGGCGGAGGAGGCCAAAACCCTCCAAAACCATATAAAAGGAGGGGGTAGGGCTCCTTTCCTCCTCCTTCAGAGGAGTAGTGGTGAATCTACTTCAAACGGTTCTGCGGTTCCTGGAGGAGAGCGTTTTGTCTTCAAACTCTTGATGTGAAAGAAGTCTCTTGTTTCACTTTGTTTCTTCACTCTTTGCTCTGTTTCTACATTCTGTGCTTTTATTCTGAAGTCTTCATATAAAAGGAAGAAATGTCAAACAAGGCAGAATGTCTTCCTTCAATATCAGTGTTTTTATGCCCCGACGTCAGAGACAGCTGTGCTGAGAGGTGTCGTGTTGTCCCATTCTTGAGATACTTGAATATGGCAAAAAAACTACTTGAACTCGAAGATTGAGGGTAAGATTTTCGTGGTCAAAGGTCACTGTGAGCTCATAATATACAAGATTACCACTACCTGACAAACTATCACACATCGTTTTCGGTGCAAGACAGAAAACCTAAAAACAGAAAACTGACAGATGCTGCATCCTGTCCAGATCAGAGGAAACTCTGATCTCTTTCCTTTCAATATAAAATCACTTATTTAAAAAAAACATCTAGATGCTAGCATGTCATAGCTGACAGAAAGGAACTGCTGCCAGAACGTAGTCAGAGGAACTGATCCGAGGAGGTGGTGTCGACAGTTTGGATCACAGCAGGTAGCGATAAGGTTTAGAATGAACCCAATACTGTGTTCGAGTGGTGCGTAGTAAAAACATGAGCTGACACATGACCAGATCCGGTGTATCGCCGTCCGAGAAGAAACTAGGCAACGTGGTGAAACTATCAGCACTAGCGCCTGGCCAAACCTCGCCGCTGAGCTAATAGCTGTCATTCTTAAAGATCTTTTAAGTAACGGGTGAATTGGAAATGGATCAAAATGATAGAATTTACCATTTTTCCCATCATCTAATCATGATTAAGTGATTTTACAAAAAATATTTAAAAACAAGTAAATACTAGTAAAAACATAAAAATATGTTTTTCCCCTGCTCATCCCCTCTGAAGAGAAAACTTGGTATGAACCAAACTGATTTTGGAGAACCGAGCTCTGATAGACGCACTGTGGTGGAGCGGCTTGTCTACTAACTGGAAGGTTAAAGTTTCATTTCTGGCTCCTTGAAATGAAATGACAGTTTGTGCAGGTACAGCAGAATAAACCCTTAGCCTGAGATTGCTTCGAGTGCTCGCAGAAAAGTGCTGTTTAAGCAACACTCCATCCCTTTATCGTCCACCTATGAGCACAGAGCGCTCTGCCAGCTGTTGGAGTTTTTTCCTGCCACTCAGCTGTGAACAATGTGGACACGACAAAGCGGAAAAAGGAATGATGCTGCCGGTGTGACTGCTGTGAAATGGAGCAGACAGCTAGTTTTATATTTGCTAATACCCATTTACTTTACTTTCCTGCAGCTTGCTAGCTGGAGTCTCCTTCCCCAAAACAGATGACAAGCTTGACTAACAGCAAAATTACCTCCGACACACCATCATCGAAACTGACAGAAATCCAAAAACACGAGTCAGAGTGGGAACGTCACTGAGCCGCGGAAACATGACAACATGCGTGATCAGGAAACAACACGACAACATCTGCAGCAGGTAAACTGGTAACACACACACACACACACACACACACAGAGAAAGAGGGAGAGCGAGCAACAAGCAGCGAGATGAGCTTCAAAGATCTCTCTGCAGTCAAACTGACGCCAAGGTAACATCAAACGGCTGAAAAACTGCCACACACACACACACACACACACACACACACACACACACACACACACACACACACACACACACACACACACACACACACACACAGTGACCCCCCCACACTTCATCAATGGGCTGAATGGCAGATGGGCGGTCCCAGGAGGAGGAGGGGGGGGGCATCACCACGGCGACAAAGACTTTGTGGTGAAAGGAATGAAAGGGGGATGGAAAGAAAACTTGGCACCGGAGTGATACCTGGACTACACACACACACAAAACACTCGTGTGCATGCTTCATTCCTGTGAGTCTGTGTGTGTCAGGTCAGTACTGCCTGCTTAGTGTATAGAGTGAAAACTTCAGCACACTCTGTGGTTGGTGTTGTGCAGAATTCGGTGGTGTGACTGAAGCATCCGAACAAACTTCACTGGTGAAAGTTTAAACATCGGTCTGAAACATGCGCCTGCCGACAGGCCGAGCCCAGCACTGAGTGACAGGCGGATCGGATCCCCATAGGCTGATGTTTTTACCCACAGACCAGACACATCAGGACAGGACAGGAAGTGAGGCTTGAAAAGACTTCCACACAATGAAAAAAAAAATCTTGTCATCGCAATTTTGATTTTTGTTTTCCCCAAATAGAAATCATCTATTTCTATTTTGCATTTCAACAGAGAGGCTGTTTCTCTCCTGTGGTTTAGTTCAACTTTGCAGCAAACTGAGCGAGCCTGCAGAGCCAGTAAAAATGTGCCGATCCGTCACATTCATTCACATGAGCTGTTGAGCACAGGGCTTATGAGCTATAACAAAAACCATAATTACTTTGTTGGTAATTGTATGCTTGATTTCTGTACCAACTTATCGTGAAGTGTCTTTTTACAGAGAATTTCGGATCATCTTTTCGAAAAACAAATGAGACAAATAAAATGAAAGAAAGGTCTACGGACGTGCGAGGTCGTCAGTAGAGACTTTGGATGAGCAGGTGTTTTTGACTGAAGCCCTCTGAAGAGGCACCTGGAGGCCCAGCAGCTGCTGCACCTCGGGAGATGATATAGAAAATATGGTTTGTTGCAGGAATGTGGACCCATGTAACTTCTTCAGGCTAAGTGTGGCTGGGACCCATTGTGGGGGGTGTCAAGTCTACCCTGTCCCGGATCTGGACAGATCAACTGGATTCTTCACTTTTCAGTTGTCCTAGGACTTGTCAGGGCTGGAGTGCTCACTCCCAGTCCAGAATAAGTTGCTGCCCCACGTGGAGGACTTTAAGTATCTCGGGGTCTTGTTCTCGAGTGAGAGACTGACAGACTAGATCAGGGTGGGGTCTGTAGTGATGTGGACGCTGTACCGATCTGTTGTGGTGAAGACGGTAAAAGCAAAGCTGTCAATTTACCGGTCGATCTACGCCCCTGTCCTCGACCTACGCTGTGTACATCCTAACATGACATCATTCTAACTCTTTTCTGAAAGAAAAACTAAAGTGCGCCGGAGTTCACACCGTGTCACTCTCGGTTATGATGTGAACAACGGTCGAAGAAAGTTTTGTGGAGGACGAGGTCAGTGCTTTTGTTTTCATAGGATGTCTGAGGGACAACTTCAACTGTTTCATGATTGAATTTAAAGAATCTGCACATAATAAAAATATCAGCATGACATAAAAACACACAAACAAACCTACAAGACAGAGTCATGTGGACAAAGACCATCACCCCCCTCACACCCCTTTACAAAGAGTCCAGTACACAAAGCAATATTGACACTCTCTCCCCCCTCTTCATCCTCCTGGCCTCAATACAAGCTGTCAGTTTCACTGCAGGGAGACGATATGAGGAGGAGGAAGAGGAGGAGGAGGACAGACACGACAAACCAGCTGCTCCGATCCACATTCAACTGTTTTACATGCAGCTAAAATTAGATTTCTGAAGATGGATTCAAAGCTGCTCAGACAGAGCTGACAAGCTTCTCAGATGGTTTAAACCGAGAGACAGTAAAACATGAAAAATCAGAGCACAGCTGGAGCTATAATCAGAAAGAGCTGTAAGTACTGTTCACAACACTGAAATTCGCTTTTTAACTAATCTGGTGTCTCAGGAAGCACCATATTAAATATAGATTTACACATTTAGATGACTGTGAGGCTCAAACTGCCATTGGAAACCGATCTGATGAGCCACAGTTTCAGCCTCAGTGACTGTACCTGATCTAAGAAGCTGTAGAGTCGGACGGCCCGCTCAATGTTCTGCCCGGTGCTGCTGATCCGTTGAGTGAAATCCTGCAGCTGAGCCCAGAAGGAGTGAACTTTGTCCTCGTAGATGTGGAGGTCAGCGGATGGCACGTCGTCCCGGCGCTCCAGCCGAGACAGCAGCTCCTTGCCTCGTTTACACTGGTCCTGCACACAGAAGAAACAGACCTCATCCTCTGTGGGGACCAGTCCTCAGTATGGGCTAAAAGAAATGTTTGAATGAGTGAGAGCGTGTGTGTGTGTGTGTGTGTGTCGTACGTATGCCGTTGTGCAGAAGTCCTTGTAGTCCTGCTGTTTTTCATTCAGAAGCACCAGAGAATCTGCCGGCTCTTCCAGACTCTTCAGACGAACTTCACCGACCTCCTGCAGCCACGTCTTCACCTGACACGCACGCACACGAATGACAAGCACATAGACGGTAAGGTAAACTTCACATTAACAGACAGAAACGTGATCCAGAGGACCAAACCTCCCACCCTGCCAGGTGAGATGCTAGGCGTGACCTCTGCACAGGTAAATCTAAGACTAAAAGCTCTTTTTAAAAAAACCAAACAGAACCACCAACACTTTTTTTATGTTACGAAGACAAAGAATGACAGAAAAACAAAAAAATAATGCTAAGAAAGGAAAAAGAGAACAATCGATGCTGCCTGGACATCCTGCAGAAGTGATGAGGGCTCTTTCAGCTCGTCTATGCCTGAGGGCCAAATGTCTGACAGTTCATCCAAACCTGCAAGCAGCAAATCGCTGACATATGGATCTACTTTAACCTGAATTACCCATTTATGAAATCCATATATCATGTAATGTTTATTCATTTTCATAATCATTCATTTGTGAGTGTGCTCAGGGAGGGAAGTGTTTGAGCTTCATCCTGTCAAAGCTTCAGAAGACAAACTCGCTCCAGTTTAACTCCAAACACATAATAGGTGTTTTTCTGTTGATGTTTATTGATCTGATATTAATCTGACATTATCAGGTAATAATTCGATTGCTTACAGCTTAGAGCGCATATTTCCAAACACGCGTCGGTTCACAAAAAAATGTATTAAGTTAAAACCTCCCTACATCTGACAACCACAGCTCCACTTTAGTTTCTTCCTCCTACTGACAAGATACAAGACTCCAGAGTTCAGGTTAAAAAACAAAAACACATCCAAAAATTATATTTTTTTAATGTATTCATTGTGCATTACTTCTTTTGGCCCACTTGCAGTACCTTCACAGCACACCAGGGGGCTGCTGTCCACACTCTGATCACTGGCTTAGAGCGTAACCAAGGAAACAAAGGAGGTGGGAGTGTCTCAGTGTCACGGTTCATCATGAAGTCAACTCATCACACTAAGACGACACTGATGTAAATGTCAGTATGAACGATGCATACTGAGCGTGCTCAGACTGACCTCGCTGAAACCTTGCTCCAGGTTCCTGAAGTCCACGATGAAGTTCAGCTCCTGCGTTTTGGAGTTGGACAGCATCACCAGGCGGTGGAGCAGCTCATCCACCTGCTCGTACAGAGCCGACACCGACTCCACCGCCGCCCGCTGGTCCACCGCCACGCCGACGCTGCTCTCCTCTCTGCGCAGCCACGACAGCGAGGCACCGCCCTCCTGCTGGAGCTGCACCAATCGGCTGTCTGCGAGGATGCTGCACATCACTGACCTGTAGCGGGACAGCAGCAGCTCGGCATCCTGGCAAAGACAGAGAGGTTTGAGCTGGTGTCCAAACCTTCATGTGAGAACTGAGAGCAGACGGTGCCGATGGAGGACTTTGGTTTAACTCACGTTCACTGACTTTGCCCAAGTGATAAAAAAATATTTAAAAAAAAATCTACTTCCAGGATTCATGACCCAGTTACTCAAAACAATCCTAAAAGAACTACTTTCTTGAGCTTTGAGTGCCACTTAGTTTAACTAAATTCAAGAGAAGGCAGATATCTCTACAGCTGATTGCTCCCAAAGCTGGACATTATCTGAATTATTTTCATGTACAAACAGGCCGGAAGTTAACATGTCAATTTTCGCATTTACAAACTAAGGTGTCCACGCGCGCCCGGCTGGCGGGGTAATCACAGTACCCCATCGGCCTTTTACAGGTAAGGAGTAAAAACAGATCTAGCACTCTTTCTTTCCATGCCGTGTGTGTTTTTACCTCAGCAGTGTTTGGTAAAGGTGTGGATTGCAGCGCGTTGATGCTCTTCTGCAGCAGGCTGATGACGTCCTCACACTGACGGGTCAGCTGCTCCAGTCTCTGAGGGACAAACACACATTTTCATTGTGTGAATCATTTCTAAAGCCACACACTTAAACTCACTTATGAAAGAAGAAAAGAAACTTTAAATACACAACTGGAAGGTGAATAAAACCTTCCACTCTACAATGCAAACCTCATGTGATTAGCAGCCCAGGAATGTGGGACAACCTGTCCAATTATTTTTAATGAAGCATGCAACGTTTCAAAGCGTTTCAGCTGCAGAAAAGCAAAGAGGAGCTGTGAAAGTCCAGAATCAGACATGCCTCACCTGCCCATCGTCAGCTCTACGAAACAGCGAGCAGGGATTAACCTGTGCTGACTGATTTGGGTTTGTCGTGACACTGTGAGACGTCTGTCCAACACGCATCAGTACAAACATGGAATATGAGTCTGACGTGGCTTATACTCATGTAGGTGAAACAGTTTTCTGATGACTAGAAATCATCAAAACACTGGTTTGATATTGTTCTAACTAACAGACTTCACCGTGTTCGTGTGTTTCACTGTTACACGTCTGCCTTATTGTTTATTTTTGATTGTTAATTTTAATCTGTGTGCGATTTATACACTGACCAATCTGAAGCTGACCCAGCTGCTCTGACTGAAGCTGAAGGATCCTCCAAACTCCACAGGAAGCTGTCGGAGCTCCACGTGTTTCTGAACAGACTTCAGAGAGCTCAGCACCTCCACCTGCACAACAGAAAAATCAACACACACTTTAAAACATACATTCACACAAAGGTGTTTGTGAGCAGCTGCGGTGTGAAGTGTTACCTGTGTAGCTGCAGGTTTGTCCACACGCAGAGATGAGTCCTTGTTAGCAAGGATCAAAACACCGTGGATGGAGCCTGGTGTGTTCTCCTGCTCTCACACACACACACACACACACACACACACACACACACATCAGTTTCTCTGGTGATCAGCACAAAGTTTCCATCAATAAGCTGCCGTTCATGTATTTAGAACAAGAAGCAATTGATCACATTTTCAAAGAAAACCATGCAGAATTAAACTAATAAAATACATCAGGAAACAAGACCGTTCTTAAAGCGGGGCTAAAAACTGGAGTCTGGTTGATTTTCAGGTTGTCAGTCTGCTGGGGGTTGAGCTTTTCAGATGTTCTGCTTTCAGGATTTCAAGTTTGATTAATGCTAATAAATTCAGATAGAAATAGACTGTGAGCCACTGAACCCATATATTAAAGAACAGCACTGGTAGACAAAGAGTGCTATTATTGAAGCGTTATACTCACGACCTCTGACCTCTCGGGGTTCAGTCTGTCAGTGAAACCAGCTGACTGGAACTATACAAAGCTGCCACAGACTGTGTGTGGACTTGTTTCTAATCCATAAACGATAGATTTCAAAAGCAGCAGCAGAGCAGTCCTCCAACCACCGCAGTTTGTAACTAACGCCCTCTGTTGGTCACTGACCAATCAGAGCACATCATTAAGGAGCTCAGTTGGCCTCTGTAACCACACTTCTCTCTTCCTAAGTTTTCCAGTGAGGTGGAGATAAAGTTTATGGGAAAAAAACTGTTTTTTAAACTAACTGACTGTCGCCCTGGTTCCTGAAGGTCACTGACAATGTTCAGACCTGGAGGCCAGAGGGGAGGACAGAGTAAGGATCCATAATCCAGTTCCTGTTTTAACAGCTGCTTTGACCAGAAACTAAAAAACTGTGGCTGCACAGAAACGTACAGCTTCAACTTTGATACTTTACACAGAAACAAGAAATCATGATTGAAAATTTAAAAAACATTCTCGGATTCATGGTCGATCAGAGATAAGAAGGACGACATATTCTGCTTGGTACAAATGTTTCTCCATTAGTCACGTTCTGCATGTATTCGTCATCAGGAGCAGCTGCATCATTGTTTTAATAGGAGCTGAGATGCTGTCTCTCATGAGGGCATGTTTCTCTAAATGACTCCTGAAGAATAAAATGACTCTGAGGGGCTGAAAAATGAAAGTGACTCCAGAACTAGTAAAGCCGTCTTCTCGCGCACGTGCTCAGTCTGTCCTGGATTTACTGCAGCTCCACAGCACAGAGCTCCTGTCTCCGGGTAGGCTCAATCATAACCAACTCACCTGCAGCGACCTGAGGGCGGAGTACAGGGCGGGAGAGGGAGCAGCTCCACGGGCATCCACCAACACCGTCAGCCCCGACGCTAGCACCTCCTTCCTGTTCCATGAAAGAAGTGATATCAGAGGGTGGACAGCACAGAGACCTGAGAACAACAGTAACGGAGGAGCGTACCTGAGGGTGGAGGTGTAGTAAAGGAGGAGGCAGGGCAGCTCAGCGCTGTCACAGTCCAGGTGGGACCACACGGGGCTCGTGGTGGAGACGGTGAGCAGCGCTCGCTCACCTTTGTCTCTGGTTCCTGCAGGAAGACCCAGCAACTTCATTTACACACAGAAACAGCGACTCCAACTCTGAAGTTCAGTCTCTGCTCCACCTGCCCAACTCTATAAACCTCAGGCTGGAGCTTCTGACTGCCCTGATCTTAGTCTAATCGGGTCTGAGTCTGAGGCCTGAAACTGGTTGGTACTTGACGTTTGTGTTTTCTCACCAGGCAGACAAACAGCTCCAGACCTCAACAGCATGCTGTACAGTCTTGACTGGGAGGACTGGGTGACAGGCTGGACTACCCTTGGAACAGCTGCTGGTTGTTCTGTCGGATTCGAACCAGCAGCCAGAGCGACCTCTGACTGGGCAGGACGCAGCTCACTGCAGAGGCCTGTGAAGAGATGCCAAAATTAACCTGTATTACTCACACTGTACTGATACAGCAGGCCTGTGACGCCCAGTTTTCATGTATGACACAGATAATGGACATGTTCTCACAACGAGAAATACTGTGTTGCTGGGGTACCTGCTGTTCTCTCCCACATGCAAAAAACAAACAAACAAAAAAACGACCATTTATAGTCCAATCCGGCCATCAAGGACATTTTCATTTTGAGATTCAGCTCCGCCGGGTCATGCCTGCTAAATTTCAGGGCTGCAGTTCATGTGTGAAGAACCTTAACCGTTAACCCAGCAGTTAACCTCAAAACAGCTAAGAACCAGACAAAAATGTCCTCACTGTCAAGGTCACACACGCGCACACACACACACACACACACACACACACACACACACACACCCTGCCTGAAGACTTTAAACCACGTGTGTCAAACTCGTTCACCGTCCACAAAAAGCTGAATTTGACCTCAAGTGGGCAGCACAACCAAAATCATTCCCTTCTTCAGTTTTCTGTTTTTGTTCACTTGAGTCAAGATTTTGTAAATAAGCTGAAACTGAAGTGACATACGCCCCTCACTAATAATCTTGATTTTAAATAAAGAGACAATGTTTTAAGTTAATTCTCAGAGCCCGAGGCTTCATCAGGGTCTCACAAAGTGCAAGTCAGTAGCAGGTGGGAAACAACCCCTGTGCTGTGGGGTATAACCCACAGGAGGTGCTATAATGAAAAGCAGAAACCTCATGTACAAATATTAAAAGTGTAGAAAAACTTAAAAGTACAATATGTTAAGCAAATAAATCATGTAGCTACTAAACAAAACAAAAAAAAGCTTTTTAATGATGTTCATGTCTGAACTAACCAAAGTGACCAAATTCAAATTACAAGAACAAAATAAATCTATAGAACAAAAAAGTCACGCGCTGATACACATAGGCAATGAAGACTGCCTGACACGCGCTGGTCTCACCAAACCTAACACCTAACCTGAAGGATCTCAGCAGTTCCTGTGGTTATGCTTCCTCTACATGAGATCTATCCAGGCTTCCGTGATTTTGTTCAGTAAACAAATACATCACCTGTGCATCACTTACTCAGTATGTTACTGTCAAGTGTTGGAGCCTATAAGGCAGCGCTCAGGGCAGCATAAGCTGAACTCTTACCGTTTTAGGTATTCTGGGTGATGTATTTACATTATGATGCACAGAGTTGTTTTTTAGTTCAAAAGCTTGAGATTGTCAAGTCCCTGCTGCATCTGAACACGTCGTGATAAATCTGCATATTTTACTTTCTGTTAAACAGCCGGAGGGATGAGACGTTCAGCTTTCTCTCAACTGAAGAGCAAACAGTAAACAAAGACACTGCAGAGAATTGCCCTTAATGGAGCCTGGAGCAAGAACACAAGGCACACAACTTCCTGTCTGCTCTTGGGTAACAGAGGCAGGGCAGGCTGAAAAAAGCTGAATGGTCCTTTAAATGATAGATGCAGTCGTGTGAAATGTGAGATGTTAATAGAAAAAACTGAAAAACCGACACAGACTCGTGCAAGAGCTGCTCCTGCAGCCACACAGGTGAGTTAAAAACAGGAGATGAAGTCGAAGGTAGTTTTAGTGAAAGAGATGCAAAGGAGGAACCACTCAGCCAATGAGGAGAGGAGGAGGAGGATGTGATAAAGGCGGAGAAAGAGTGAGTCTGATGGTCTGTGGGAGGAAAAGCAGGAGGGGGAAAATGTACTGAGGAGGAGAAACAGGTTCGTGTACCTTCAGTGTGACACTCTGAAGCTCCAGCAGCCTCCTCACAGCTCCACCGCTCCTCCTCTTTTTGGACTTCCTGTCCACTGTTGGACTCAGCTTCTGTCAGAAGTAAGTTTTGATGTGTTGCTGGTGTGGAGACGCAGTGCAGTGTTTTACACTCCTCTGCGTTATTCTCTCCAGTACTGGATTGATCCGATTCTTCTGTGGGTCCCTGAAGTGCACTGCTTTCAGAATAAAAGTCATCGCAATGTGCTTTGTTTTCAGAATATGAGTCCCCAGGGTCAGGTGCACTTTCAGAATATGTGCTTGCTAAGTGAGAGTCTTCTGTACTATTTTCAGAAGAGCTCTGAGGTTGTGTTTCTTTTTCAGAATTAAAAGTTCCTTGATGTGTTTGCAGTGTGTTGCTTTCACAATAAGAGTCCCTGTGGTGTGTTTGATGTGTGCTGTTTTCAGAAAAATCCTTGATCTGCTTGTGTCCTGTGCTGGGCTCTTCAGAGCACATGTGCTGTGTCTGTTTTTCAGAATAAGAGCCCTTGTAATATGGTTCTGTTGCTGTTTTTTCAAAATTACAGCACTCAGTATGTTGCTGTTTATTATTTTCTGAGTCAGAGTGGCATTCTCTTGCTGTACTTTCAGAATAATAGTCCGCGAAGTGCGTTTCTGGTGCTGTGTTTTCAGAATAAGAGCCCTCAGTGTCTGTCTCTTTTATGTTGCTTTCAGAATAACAGTCTCTTGCTATCTCTTGCTTGTTATTTTCAGAATTAAAGTCACTGGAGTCTGTCTGTTTAGTGTTATTTTCAGAATAAGAATCATTGTAATGTGCTTCTCTTACAGTGTTTTCAGAATGAGAGTCCACCGAGTACGTTTCTAGTACTGTGTTTTCAGAATAAGAGTCCTGAATGTGTGGTGGTTTGTAATTTGCAGGATAACAGTCCTCGCAACGTGACTCTGTAGCTATGCTTTCAAAATAAGAATGCTCAGATTTACTTTGTGGTTTGTTACTTTCAAAATAAGAGTCAATGGCGTGTGTACGCTGTGTGGCATTTTCAGGATATAAGGTTTCTGAGTCTACCTTTTTTATGTTTTCCGAATAGTCCACAGAGTGCGTTTCCGGTGCTGTGTTTTCAGAATAAGAGTCCAAGGAGTGCGTTTCTGGTGCTGTGTTTTCAGAATAAGAGTCCAAGGAGTGCGTTTCCGGTGCTGTGTTTTCAGAATAAGAGTCCAAGGAGTGCGTTTCTGGTGCTGTGTTTTCAGAATAAGAGTGCTCAGTGTGTAGTGGTTGTTTGTTATTTTCAGGATAGCAGTCCTTGCAATATGATTCTGTAGCTATTCTTTCAGAATAATATTCCTCAGAATGTATTTGTGTTTTGCCATTTTCAAAGCAAGAGTTACTGGAGTGTGACTGCTGTGCATCACTTTCAGAATTTGAGGTTTTTACTGGTTTTATGTTTTCAGAATAAGAGTCCTCATAGTGTGGTTCTGTAGTTTTGATTTCAGAATAAGAGCCCTCCCAGTGTTTCGGTTTTGTGCTATTTTCAGAATAAGAGTCTTTATAGTCTGTTTCTGTTACAGAGTCGATGGAGTGTGCTTGTTGTGTGTTATTTTTTAAATAAAAGTCCTCAGATTGCTTTTGTTTTGCGTTACTTTCAAAATAAGAGTCTTTATCTGTGTGAACCTCTCCACATCCCTTTTCTTCTTCTGTCTCTCCTCCTCTTGTATCTTCTGTCACTATTTCCTCTTCCTCATTTCTTTCTTTACTTTGTTGCACAATCATAACCTGAATTTCCTCCTCGACCTCTACTTCCTCTGGGCCTTCTTCTACCTCATCTTCTCCATCTTCATTCAACTCCTCTTCTCCATCTCCCTCTGTATCTTCACTTTCAGCTTCCTCCTCATCACTTGGAAACTTTTCCTCCTCCTGCACCTCCTCTCCTTCCTCACCAGCTGAAATGACCGGTTTCTCCTTCCTTTCCATCACCACGCTCTCTTCCTCCTTGTTACTTCGCTCCTCCTCCCACTCCTCCACCCTCATTTCTGTGCAGGTTTCAGGTTCAGTGTTCAGATTTGTGCCTGTGTCAGTACCTTCTGTTTCTTCAGATTCACAGATGGATGTTCCTGTGACTTCAGGAGCGGTAGAGGAGGAGAAGGGGGTCAGGACTACAGCTTCATGGTGGTCCTGGTGGACGCTCTCTTCCATGAGCCTGCAGGTTGCATCCTCACAGGGCTGCGGGGAGTTGTTGTGTGCGTGGGCAGTAAGTGTGGAAGCAGCTGAGTGTATGTTGGTGGTTTGAGGAGTGTGTGCGGTAGCAGCAGACAGTGTGTGTGTGGTGGTATGTGTACTTGTCCTGGCTCGGTGCTGCAGGCTGATGGACTGGGTTAAGGAGCCTTTCTGTGGGGAGAAGCGAGGAAGCGGGAGCTCCGTCAGCTCCACATACTCCCCCTCCGAGTCCTCGCCCTCGCTGTTTGCTGGTGATTGGTCTGTTTTAGGCGAAGATGGGAGGTGCTTCACATCCCTTGAAGAGGTTGCTTCTCTGTTGTTGTCAGATGATGTCTTGATTGACACATCTTTGCCTTTAATGGACGAGTCCTGGTCCTCCTTCGGAGCAGCACAGGGCCGACTGATGAATTGTGGGTAGACCAGATCCTCCCAGGGGACCCTAAAGACGTCTCCGTGGGCGGAGAGGAGGCAGCGCTCCAACCTGGATGCACCGCGCTGCTCCCTCTCCCTGTTGACGGAGTCTAACCAGGCCATGCTAAAGAGAGACTGCAGAGCTACGTCGCACACCTCCTGCTGCTCCACATGATGGCTGCCGGCCGACACGCTGCACAGGAGCAGGCGGGGTTTCAATGGGACGCCGCCCCTGCAGGAGGCCCTGGGTGCTCGAGGAGGGGGTGGGGCTGCAGAAGGAGAAACCAGCAGGTAGAAGTCTCCTGGACGGAGGTGGTGTGGGTCCAGATGACTGAGCTGAACGACTACCTTCTCGTGGATGCACAAAGGCCAGCCTTCATGACGAAACAGGAAACCACAGTACTGCAGCTGAGGAGAGAAGAGAGCATCACAGTCAAGACAGAGCACCATTAAAATCCTGGTTCTGAAGAATATCACCTGTATGGGTGCAAACTAACACCAGCTCTAAATATCGGAACCTTGAAAACCAAACAGAGCAACCACAGAGATTCAATTAAATCTGAGTAAAGTTCCCACCTGATCCCCTCAGAATCAGCTGATTTATCTCTTACAATAACTTTAATCTCTTTAAAGAAATCATGCAAAAGTTCACCTTCATTGTCAAATAACATGCCCTAAAAGCACACGGGTATAAGTTGCAACTACATCTCTCCAGGTGTAACAATCTAAAGCTAAAATCTCGCTAACTTTGAGCATCAGTATCACGGGATACATCATAGATTTCATAGCAAAACCTGCACTAATTTAACATCTATGGCATAGAGCAGGGGTGTCCAACATGAGGAGCACAGAGTCCAACCTGGCCCACTGAAGCACTTAAGATGAAAGTGGGCTTTATGTGGCCCACGTTGTAAAATCAGCTGGACATCCCTGGCACAGAGGAACAGAAACGAGCACTGGAGCACGGTGGCTGGTCAAAACATTCCAACAGCTCCATTTTAAAACTTGTGAATTTCACTGTGAAATGAAAAAAAACACACTGTTGTATATAACAGTCTGAACATGATGATCTAACAACTTTAGGACCCGAAGATTGTCAAAGTCCTTGAAGGACACAGAGGATCCACGGATGATCTGTCTGCAGGTTGTTGCAGCATTTCCTGTTCAGCTTGTGACAATTTTCTCTGGCATAAGATGGCACGTCCCTCTTATTTGGTTTACTAAACTTTAGAGGGGAACATAAAAGTTCCGCGTCTTCATCCACTATTCGGATCATCCACTGATCCTGAGACCTCATTTAAACCTACCCCTCTGTATTCTGAGGGCCTGTGACTTGGAAGATTTTGCATAGCTTCATGAACAAAAGTGAAAAAACAATACAAAAGCTTATTTTGAAAGGGAGGCACTGATCGATTTGTCATTAATATTTTTGAACAAGAGAACAGTGTTTAAAAGTTTGTCTAACAGCTGTGGCACATCTGTATCCACTTAGGCTGCTGGAGCTGCTCAGTTAATGAGTCCCACAAGCAGTCTGACATCTTTCTGTTCATGCACAGTCAAAAGTTGCAACAAGAAGAAAAACACGCAAACTAGAGAGCAGCAGAGCCTCCCCAAATCTGACGGGACGTGAACGCCCAGCAGCGAGCACGTGAGCTTTGGAGTCGCTGTAACTGACCGTGACACATCAGTCGAACACGTACGACAGGCAGGAACAGACACGAATCTTCAGTGAGTCTTTTGATTCAGAAACAGTGATAATCTGTGCAGACGGAGATTCCTATCTGTTCTTGTGTTTGCCATCACAAACCTGATGTAACAGCAGACTACAGCAGGTTTGCCATCACAAACCTGATGTAACAGCAGACTACAGCAGAGTGAATCCTCAACAAAGAAACACTGAGCGCAAGTGAAGGACGCTTAAAGGTGTGATGAGATTACTCGGGGAAATGCAGAGATACTCACACAGGCATCCTGCTGGAGGTTGTGTAAGAACTGCTTTGCCGGCAGCAGGAAGTGGAGGAGGTAGCGGAGGCCGTCTCCTCTGTAATAGCGCTCCACAACGCTGAGGACCTGACAGAGAACAGTTGGGGATGTAGCTTGGAAGGGTGGGTAGAGGGCTGCCAGAGCCGACTGGATGCACCGGTCCAAAGATTCAGAGTCCTGGAAAGAGTAAGGGACGTTTTACTTCAAAAGTAATTTATTTCAGCTGGCAAATCTAAGAGCTCTGCTACACTTTATCAGATGCCACAAATGAGATTTTCACATTTTCAAATCCAAAAATCAGACACACTACAGAACAACCTTTAAACACACAAGGTTTCAATCTACTTTAACGTGAGCTTCAGACACCACGATAACATCTCGACTGTGGATTGAAGTTGAGAGCTGGTAACAAATTGTCATCACCATCTGAATTTTATGCCTCTGTGCTTATCAAACAATCAATGCTGGCATGTTTTTCTGAAAGGTGGAGATTGCAAAACAGCAATGTCAAACTCACTTGTCAAACTTGCTACCCTGCGTTTAGAGACGGATAATAAAACAGTTGCGCTGACGCTGAAAATAATGTGCAGGCCTAATTCTTTCCAAGTTTACTTTTACTGTGCGCAGTACTGTACAGTATCTGATGCAGACTGACTGTTTGTTTATTTGTTAGTTTAAGGAAGGCCTCTCTGGCTCCTTTGTCCTGATTTTATCATGCTGCTGATAAAAGACGTCTCTCAACCAAATCGCTCTATAATGAGCTGCTCAGACCAACAAAAGGTGCGTTCATGGTATTAAAGAATAATCAGTTTCAGCTCATGTTGCCTTAATGCTGGGCTTTGTGTGTCACAATCAGCAGTAGAACAGCCCAAACTGCTGAGGATACAGGAGAGAACATGTGAGTGTGTGTGTGCAGAACATCCAGCTGTCGTCTTTAAAAACACCACACCTCTGCATCACATTCCAGAACAGACAACAGCTCCTCTGTTCCCATCTGATCAGAATGATCAAAGTGACTGATCGGATCGCCTCGGAGACAACAGCAGCTTCCTCTCGTGCTTCCAATTGACACATTTAAGATAAGATAAGATAACCTTTAACCTTTATTAGTCCCACACGTGGGAAATTTGTTTTGTCACAGCAGGAAGTGGACAGTGCAAAAGTTATATAGCAAAATTAGAATACAATAAGAATAAAATACAGTACACAACTGTACAGAATAGAATAAAATAAAATACTATATACAGTAGAATAAATAGAATAAAATATACAATAGGATAAAAATAGTTCTATAAAGCATTTGCATTCTGAGTAAAAATACAACGATGCCAGAAAAGAGTATTGCACTTAGTGTTATTGCACATGTGTGGATGTGTGTGTTTGATCAGTTGAAGTCTTTGTTGTGGAGTCTGACAGCAGTGGGGAGGAAAGACCTGTGAAATCTCTCCGTCCCACACCGTGGGTGCCGCAGCCACTGAAGGAGCTGCTCAGTGCCTTCACAGTCTCATGCATGGGGTGGGAGATGTTGTCCAACAGGGATGACAGCTTAGCCACCATTCTCCTGTCACTCACCACCTCCACTGGGTCCAGAGGGCATCCTAGAACAGAGCTGGCCCTGCGGATCAGCCTGTTCAGTCTCTTCCTGTCCCCAGCAGAGATGCTGCCGCCCCAGCAGACCACACCATAGAAGATGGCTGAGGCCACCACAGAGTCATAGAAGGTCTTCATGAGTGGGCCCTTCACTCCAAACGACCTGAGTCTCCGCAGCAGGTACAGCCTGCTCTGCCCTTTCCTGTAGAGGGCGTCTGAGTTATGAGTCCAGTCCAGTTTGTTGTTCAGATGAACACCAAGGTACCTGTAGCTGTCCACAGCCTCGATGTCCATATCTTGGATGTTCAGTGGTTGCAGTGGAGGATGCTTGTGCCTGCGGAAGTCTACCACCAGCTCCTTGGTTTTACTGGCGCTGATCTGGAGGTAGTTCAGCTGGCACCAGTCCACAAAGTCCTGAGTCAGTCCTCTGTACTCCTTGTCGTCCCCATCAGTGATGAGGCCGACTATTGCAGAGTCATCAGAGAACTTCTGCAGGAAGCACTGGTTGGAGTTGTGGGAGAAGTCTGCAGTGTAGATGGTGAAGAGGAACGGAGCCAGAACCGTTCCCTGTGGGGCCCCCGTACTGCAGACGACCCTGTCCGACACACAGCCCTGAGTCCTCACATACTGTGGTCGGTCGGTGAGGTAGTCCAAAATCCAGGTAGTGAGGTGATGGTCCACTCCAGAGTTCTCCAGCTTGTCCTTCAGAACCGAGGGAAGAATAGTGTTGAAGGCACTGGAAAAATTTGATCAATGCTTAAGGCCAGCACAGAAGGCAGGCCCTGGAGGTGTGGCTGGGAGGCCCCATCTGCAGCAGTAACTGGATCCACTGGTCTGGAAGTAGTGGCGACTGGTCAGGTAAAAATATCCGCACCCCGTCTGGCTCCAGACAGCCCTCTGAGGTGTGTGTGCGCGCGTGTGTGTGTCCATGCCTCCTCTTCCTCCTCTTTAATTCAACGTGTTTAACCTTCCAGGCGGAAGCACACTGACTGGCAGCTCCACCCTCAACGTCGGCTTCACTCATACAGACAAATAAGTTCAGTTTTCCTCCTTTTCCTGTAGTTAACAATCCAGGAGCAGCAGCTCGTCACTATGCAGCACCTGAGAAGCACCTGCAGCTACAAACCAGCAAGGAAGCGATAAGAAAATCTAATTTTCAACCAACTCCTCACTGTGAAGAGGAAGCAACACAACAGAAACCACTAAAGATCTGCAGTGGGCAATTCGCGGCATTCAGTTTTAAATATTAAAAAAAAAAACAACCAACTTTTCATATTTTCCTGTGTTTTTAGCACCACCTGGAAGGACGTTTCTATTGAAATAAAGGTGACGCTAACACAGCTCAACACACCAACACACCAGGGTAAAGTGTGGTGAGATGGAGTGCCAAGTGTCAGAAAAATAAAAGGAAAAAGAGGTTTTGGCATGAGTTGAATGAAAATGAGGAGGTAACTGTTTCATGTCAAACGTCTCATAGTCGCTGGAAACCATAATTGTAACCAAGATTACATTTTGATTAATTGCACAACTATAGAGAACTATGCACAGCGTCACTGGAGAGTGGTTTGGGGTGGAGCGCGTTCTTGAAAGAACAGTGTAATAGCTCCAGATTGCTGAAATGCCCATCCCTGATAATTAACTGTATTTATAATGAAGTTAAAAACAGGTTTACCAAGTGCTTTACAGCTATACATACAAGCAAAGTTAAACAAAAAGCAGCACATTATAAAACAGAAAATACAGAAACTCTCAGTAATTGAGACTGACACATAACTTGTCATAAAATACATAAAAAGCTGTTTTATAAGCTTTAAAAGTGGACACGGGGGCAGCTTGTGTGATTATCAGCTGAAGCTTGAAGTGGAGTCTGTCTGTCGCCTGGCCTTGGGGACCAAAGGCAACAGCTGGTCTGAGTCTACAAGGAGGCATGCGAGTTTAATATAAGACTAGGGTTGGGCAACTAATTTTAATTTCATGAGTGATTTTGGCATCCGATGGTTATGAAAACAAGATAATTGCTACAAAAGGTCTCTCCCTCTCTCCCTCGCGCGCGCTCAGGTTTATTTTTGGCATTTTAAGTCTTTATTTGACAGCATTGTGTAGAGAGAGGGGAAGATGCAGAGAGAGGGGGAGGGGCAGCCCAGAGCTGTCCAAACCCACGTCCAAAACCATCCTCACCTCCATCCATCCATCCTTATCCTGTCTGTTATGGCAGCAGAAGGCTGAGCAGGACGTTCCAGATATCTTTCTCCCAATAATGTTTTCCAGTTCTTCCCAGGGGATCCAAGTTGCTCCCAGACTAGACAAGATGTATAATCTCTCATGAATTGAAGGTCAATCCCGTTGTCTACTCCCAGTTGGGGTTGTTTGGAAAACATCCAAAGGGAGGCCTGGAGGCGGTATCGTGGTCCACTCAGCACAAAGAGCCGGCGAGTCTACTCCGAGTTCTTCAACTTATATTTAAGGCTGAGCTCAGTTTGGCTGCTTTTGTCCACAACAGCTCACAAGCACAGTTGAAGGCCGGAATGAAGATCAACTGGCTCCACTTTCTATTCTCCACAACAGTCTGGTACAATGCCTCATGCTACCTCTACTTACCCATGTCATGCTCCACCATCTCCAGAGATATCTGCCCTCCCTTGGTTGGTGCAGCAACTTTCCTCCATTCCCAGAAGGAGCAATCCACCATTTTCCAACAGAGAAATGTGGCCTCTGACTGAGAGCTGCTGACCATTATAGCAGTCACTTCACACTTGGCTACAAACCGCCACATTGCAAGATCAAGATCACATCCCGATGAACGCGTCTTTCATTCACATTTCACTTAAAATTCTAAATGCTGCTTGTAAAACACGTTTTTAAGTGAAAGCTGCTTCTTGTTTAAGTTTGTGAATAATCAGATTAAAGTACTGACCAAAATAAGCGTATGATTCTTGCTCTAATCAAGCAGTTTTAACATAAATCAGTTGAGAACACCTCTGGTAGCAGGGAGGGGAGAAGATGGGAGATGTGCTCGCCGTTCTCAGCGGCACACTTCGGCACATTTTGTTGATGATTTCTGGGGCCATTACAGAAATCCAGATCACTGCAGATAACAGCATGACAGAGTTTGTGCATCATCCATGGTCTCTATGATAAAGGACGCCTTCAGTGTGTCTTCATACTAAACTGATACCATCAGTCACACTGAGTTGCGAAAGAAAATCTAAAAGCATATTTCATCACCGCACAGGAAACGCCGCTGGAGTCAGGCAGCTCATTCAGAGGGATTCGATCTGCAAAGTTTATTAGCAGTTTTTACTGATTAGTAGGGCTGGGCTATATCATACCGTTCACGGTAATACCGGTGTAATTTTGGGCAACGTTAGGAAAATGAAATATCGCGATAGAATATGGGTAAAACGCGCATGCGCAGTGCCTTTGTTTACATATGCATATGGCAGCGACGCAGAATGAGAAGAGCGAAAGTGGATCGTTAAATGAAACGGATGAACCAGAACTGGTTTGTAAAAATGCTGCAACTTCAGTGGTGTGGAACTGGTTTAGCTTTCGTCTGTCAGATACACAACAAAGCACTGTTTTTGGTAGCGCATGCTAGCGGGCCGTCGTTATTACCCTGTTGTTTGGAAAATACGGCACACTTAAAATCAATCCTTTGATTTTTCTGAAAATCGACAGTGCCCCTTATAATCCCGTGTGCCTTATGTATGAATTCTGGTTGTGTTTACTGACCTCGAAATGATTTTATGTGGTACACGGTGCTCGAAAATCTTTCAGATGTTTCAGTACGACCTTGCTAAGCTACGAAGCTGCACGCTTGATGGATTGTCAGAGCATTACGGCTATCGTAGGCAGGAGCCTCGCGGAGTGATACGTACTGTGCTTCAACATAATATTACCGTATTGTGTGTGTATAACCTCTTTTTAAGTTTTGTGGATATTATACATGGTTATGCTGAGGATGTGTCGGCCAATTTCCACTGGAAATGCCTTTTGGTTAAACTGTCAGCAAGGAATTTGCATTTGCACTGTTAAATTTTTATATAACTTTAATGCACATAAAAAATAGCTGCTTGTTTAAGTGAAAATACATTGATGAGGTTTTTTGCACTAATAAAGTTGTGGAGTTGTAAAGTATTTTGTCTAGTATCAATTATATCGTCAGTTATATCGTTATTGCAAATTTTCAAATGTATATCGTGATAAATATTTTTGGTCATATCGCCCTGCTCTACTGATTAGTATGTGAAGCAAACCGGCACTACTCACTGATACTAAATGGTATGATTACCAAGCAAGCTGTTTGTTGGACTTCCATGGACTAAATTCTTTGAATTCTTTAAATAATTTTACGTTTTAGCCGACTTTGATCTCCTCCTCCAAGAGTTTGCTTTCCTAGAAGTTTACTCTTCTAGTCCACAGCGATTCCTGACTAACCTTCATTTGTCCTACCCTTCCATAGGGCAGAAATCACGAGGCAACTGCCTTCAGATGCCAGCATTAAACGACTGGAGATTTACAGGTGACAGTTGTTTAAGTTACAAAAGCTAATGTCATGCTTTTTAATGCACCAGCATCTTTTTCTATTGAATGTAAGCACAACATCGGCAATGAACTCAAGTCCAAGTTCAGTTTAAAGACAACCAGCGTTGACTAAATCATGGATATAATCCTGACAACATAGGGTTATTCCTAATTCGCTAATAAATTCATAATAGAAGCTTATTTGTAGTAAAAACTACAAATAAGCTTCTGTCTGCGCTTTTTCACAGAGCAGATAGAAGCTTCAAACAGTCTGATGTTGATGGTGGTGGTGTCTTACATCAGAGTCTTATTTATCTGCTGTATGAGTGTCTGGGATGCAGAGATTACATCACTGCATCACAGCAAAAAACAAAAACAAAACAAAACCTTTATTTTCTCTGTTTTTCTAAGCAGCCTCTTTAGCGTTTATATTCTCCTTATTTTACTTTGTCCCGACTGTTAAGTTTGATGCTTCTGTTTATCGGCCGTATTTGCGCTGTTGTCAAAGCACCCACAGACCTGTTAAACTGACCCTGCGGTGATGTCACTAACAGTTTCCCTCTGTTTCCAGTTGTGTCGTCCTGCTCAGCCAGCGTTCCCCTTCAGCCTCGGCTGAATATTCTGGATGTGAATCAGGCGACAACTGGCAGCCAAATGCAACACTGAGGCCAATATTAGCAGCAGGATATCAGATGACAGCTGGTGCAGGGGGACAGGGGACCGGGGGAGGGATTTTTGTGCTGCTGAAAAGCACCGCGGCAGGTTGTGGACGATCATGAGTTTAAAGTGCTGATGCAAACAGAGACCGATCGTAAACACAGCAGCGCTCCAAAAGTTACAACTGGAGTAAAAATAAATGGGCACTGATGGACATCTCTGCTGACATGACACTGACACAAAGCTGGCAGCTTCATCAACAACAGAAACGTACAGATTCATCGCTGCACCGCCAAACTTCAGATCGTTTTGTAAACTATGGACACTTCGTATTTACTACATTCATATCTTATACTGTCTATAGCCTAAAACTAAGAATGCACTGTGAAAATACAGCATGCATATGTAAGAGCCATTTGAAAATGTGAAATTTAGACATTCTTAACTCATCATAGTAAGGCCAGTATGTTAGTGTATGTTAAGATCATCTTCTCTGTGGTGCGATGAGCTCATGGTCTCTCCTTTTCTGCATTAGGACTCTTAATATGCATTAATGTGCATTTCAAGAAACAGAAAACTTCAGTGACACAGTCCAGGAGGAGTAAACCAATTAAACATACTTCACATCTTTTATGTTGCTGATATAAACTGTAAACCTACTCTGTTGTGTAATGGCATAAAAAGACTGTAGGAATCACGATGTATATAAAAGCGAGGATTACAGTATTAAGACTGCAGCTCAGGCTTGCTTTGAGAGGGTGAGGAGGATGATGGGAGGGGGCCGCATCAAAGCAGGCTGAGAGAGGTTCCCATGGGAGAAACAGAGAGGCCACCCACTCTGAATAATAACTTCATTATCCTCAACACACCAAAGTCCTGTGATAAAAACACTGCTTTTACTTTCATTCAGATTTACAGAGTTTCACTCAGTTCAGCCTCTAATCCCGAGTGCAGCAACAGAAGAGTCTCACTCCTGAGATCACTTCACAACATAAACACACCAATTAGGAGAAGGTCAGAGGTCAAACTAGTGGGTTTAAGCTCCTTCCTGTGTTGTGCCTCAGGCTGAGCAGTGATATGGATTCAGTGTCAGTGCGAAGAAACAGAAAAACAAGCAGAAATATTGGAGGTCAAACCCTAAAATAATTGGGCCGACGTGGGACTGAAAGTGAAATTCTGGAGTTTAAGACAAGATTTAAACAAATCTTTTGCCGTCTGACTCACGAGCTCCAGGTGTGTAGGAACAGTGAGAGATCAAACAGGCAAAGTAAACAAAGATAACTCTGTTACCGAGCTTACTGTACTGAGATTATTTTGGTATTGTGAACCGGAACGAGAGGGACCAGACAAACCTGATCAGCACACCTCATGCGTTTCACCACCCGTCAGGATAACACCACGCTGTGAAGACATAGAGGATGGTGTGTTTGTACAACAGAGACCACGACCAGCTGGAACTGGAGTCCGAAGCTGGTCGCATGAAGAAAAACCACAGAAGCTTCTTTCATAAAAAAAAAAAAAATCAAAGACAACTGCAGCTATAGGAACTGAAGGAGAGACATCAACTACCAGGGGCCATTTCACTGACAACCAGCCAATCACTGGGCTTCATGTTGTTTATAGAGCACACTATAAGTCACTATAATTAACCCACTGTCAATGGCAACAGGACTAAAGGATCATGGGTACTGTAATGTAAGCAAGCCAGTAAACATAAACCTGCAAGCAATATGTGGACCAATAAGGAATATTTTACATTTAACCAAGACATGTGATGCCCCCTCAAGTTCACCATCTTGTTAGTGACCAAACAGAGTAAAGGAAAAACGATGAGTGGATAGTCTGGTGACTTGGCCAGAGCGTACCCTGCCTCTCACAGTGTGACAGCCCTGAACAGATGGCAGCAATGGCTGGATGAATAAATATCACACCTAAATTATTGTATCCTAAATGTTATGAAACCATCTGCAACCAGATGCTCCACGGTGGTTGAGAAACGCCAAAAGATTTGTTATTCTCGGCTAGGGCTGGGCCATATCATACCGTTCACGGTAATACAGGTGTAATGTTGGGCAACGATAAGAAAATGAAATATCGCCATAGAATGTGGGTAAAACGCGCATGCACAGTGCCTATGTTTACATACGCACATGGCAGCGACGCAGAATGAGAAGAGCGAAAGTGGATCGTTGAATGAAACGGATGAACCAGAACTGGTTTGTAAAAATGCTGCAACTTCAGTGGTGTGGAACTGGTTTAGCTTTCATCCGTCAGATACACAACAAAGCACTAGTTTTGGTAGCGCATGCTAGCGGGCCGTCGTTATTACCGTGTTGTTTGGAAAATACGGCACACTTAAAATCAATCCTTTGATTTTCTGAAAATCGGCAGTGCCCCTTATAATCCCGTGTGCCTTATGTATGAATTCTGGTTGTGTTTACTGACCTCGAAACGATTTTATGTACACGGCGCTCGAAAATCTGTCAGATGTTTTAGTCCGACTTTGCTAAGCTACGAAGCCGCACCGCTTGATGGATTGTCGGAGCATTACGGCTATCGTAGGCAGGAGCCTCGCGGAGTGATATGTACTGTGCTTCAACATAATATTACCGTATTGTGTGTGTATAACCTCTTTTTAAGTTTTGTGGATATTATACATGGTTATGCTGAGATATGTCGGTCAGTTTCCACTGGAAATGCCTTTTGGTTAAACTGTCAGCGAGGAATTTGCATTTGCACTGTTAATTTTTGTATAACTTTAATGCACATAAAAAAAGCTGCTTGTTTAAGTGAAAATACATTGATGGTTTGTTTTGGGGGGTTTTTGCACTACTAAAGTTGAGGAGTTGTAAAGTATTTTGTCTAGTGTCAATTATATCGTCAGTTATATCGTTATTGCAAATTTTCAAATGTATATCGTGATAAATATTTTTGGTCATATCGCCCTGCTCTATTCTCAGCCTGATCTCTTGTTAACGCTACCAGAATAGGATCGCTGATACAAATGGCGAAAATTACCTTTCTCCGACAGGTGGATGGGCTCTGCCTTAGCGATCAGGTGAGCAGTTCAGTCATTCGAGAGGGGTTCAGGGTAGGGCCACCAGTCCTCCACATCAAAAGGAGAGGGCTAAGCCCCCTCCTGGGTAGCACCCCGTGCTATCTTGCATAGATAGAGCGCTTTAGGTTGAAGTTGTAAAACGTTGCTTTTTTTGTTTCTTTCTTTGGTTTTATTTTTTGGGGGGGGAGGGGGGTTGTTCCGGCCGGGCATGTGCTGCCGGTAGGAGTGGACCCAAGGCAATTTGGAGATCTTACATTTATAGGCTGGGAAAGGCTCGATGTTATCCCGGAGAAGGAGGTGGTGAGATGGAAGTCTGGGCTTCCCTGCTGCCCCCACGACCCGACTTTAGATAAGTGGAAGAAAATGGCTGAATGATTTATTGTTTTAGATTTGAACTTTTATTGAAATGGTTGGCATGAACTTTTGAACAGCCTGCATCATTCTCAACGCACAGCACAAAGCACCATAATGTTTTAGTCTTTCAGATGTTAATTTACCACATTTTAATAATACGTCAACATCTTTTGTTGTAACATGTTTTCAAATCATTTAACATTTTCGACTGCTCATCAGTCTGGACTATAATGTTGATGATGCACGATGTGAGGTGCTGCACAGTCAAGCAGCATGATTCATTATTGAAAAAAGTTAAATATTATTTGTTTTTGACATTTTCCATTAAACACTTCTCAAATTTAACTTCATATCTGAGTGTTTCTTAGTTTTAGACTAGTTGGTCAGTCTCATTCCCCCCCCCCAACGTTTAGTCGACTAAGAAATGAGTCGTCAGGAACATCCCTAGTTGATAGCCTAATTTATACTCAGCACGTGTTGCCTTCATTACCCGATCAGGTATGACATTATGACCACCTGCCTAATTGGTTGGATCGGGCTCTACGGGCCAGCCTTTGCTCCCCACGTGCATCAGTGAGCCTTGGCTGCCCATGACCTCGTCACTGGTTCACCATCATTCCTTCTTTGGCCCACTTTTGGTGCTTAGACCAGGTCGACCCAAATTCTGACATCAACTTTAGTTTCCATCTGTGAGGAGCTAAAGTTAAATTGCATTTAATAAAATGCAGTCTTGAAGCCATCTTACCACGCTAGTTTTTTTTGTTTGTTTGTTTTTATATGACATCTTGAAAAGGTCTATGGATCATAGAAGACGCAGAAGAGGCAGAGTCAGCTGTGAGGTCAGGAGACTGTGTTTGCACACTGACTGGAAAAATCTTTATGAAACCAAAAATGAATCAACTTTCTAATTACTGGTTGCTGTGAGACTTTTTTCTGTAGCTACTTCATACTATATTTAAAATGTCCATTCAACCATCACGTTATGCTTTGCTTTCATTCTTCAGATGTTACTTTTTCAGTTTCACTGTTGCCGTCAGTACTTTGTGCCATTTTTAAATGAGCATGTGGATGGAGGAGAAAGGGGCTCCTATTTAATAGTCAGGATGGAGGCTCTGAGATAAACTAATGTAATATCTCAGGTTCAGCTGGTTTTATGAATAGTCAGTGGCAGCCCGTGTCTCCCCTGAGGGTCATGATTCATCCCGCCAACTGTTCAGCTGACTGCTCATCGGCAAACCAGTTCCTGTTGGGTGTGGAGGAGGAGGAGTCGGCAGCGTGCTGAAACTGTTCACATGTTTAAACAGCCCAGCCACAAAAGGGGGTCACGGTTCCACAAAGCAGAGGTCATGACTGTTTTAGTAACCAATCATGGTAACATGGCATGGGGAGGGAGGAGCTATATAGGCAAGGGACCCACAGGACATATGACCTTTTAACCCCACCCCCGAGAAGTGAACAGTGACAGGTCAGGCCAGCTGTCAGCTAAAGGAAAAGTAGAGATTTCTGACTGCAGAGACCAATTCAACCAGTGACGGAGACGCGCTCAATCCAGATACTGAAAAAGCTCTACCACATGCAAGGCGCAGACTGTCCAATCAAAGCAGTGATTGAGTAAAACAATCCCAGATTAAGAAAACTGACCTCAAAAGGCATCTTTAATGCTAGAGATTTTTCTCTTTCTCCCATATTTCCCTGCAGGGAAAAGCCTGATATGCACTTCTATTGGTCAAAGTCAGTCACGTATGAGGGGTGAGGACAGGGAGCATCGTGATGTTGATATACAAGAAAGCATGAGGTCTCCTAAGTTCTACTTGCATCAAACAATTTTTTGTGCCACAACAATAAAGTCTATGAAATAGAGCTGGGCGATATATCGAGTTTTTAAAACATATCGATATATTTTTATACGAGATATAAGATGTGACAATATCCTTTATATCGATATAGTCTATGTTACGTTATAATTATAGTTGTGGAGCCGCAAGTTTGCCTCTCTTTCGTCCACTTTTATCTCTATGCAACGTTGCCTCTCCTTCACTGAACACAACTCCCCCTCCTCCCCCATCGCTTCACGTGCAGGCGGCGACAAGATGGACACGGCAAATCCCTGTTAACGAGTTACTGCGCATCGCCCCGTGCGTGGGGCTGGACGGCGTCAATGTGTTAACGAGCTAACCACGCTAACGAGCTAGCCACGCTAACCCTAAAATCCTTTCATTCTCTCAAAAGTTGACTGCGCGCCTTTTGTATGAATTCTGGTTGTGCTTGATGACCGCGAACCGATTTTATGTGATACACAGCGCTCAGCAATCTGTCAAAAAATGTTTGAGTTCGACTTTGCCAAGCTACGGAGCTGCACCGCTTGATAGATTGTCGGAGCATTACGGCTACCGAGGAGCCTCGCGGAGTGATACGTACTGTGCTTCAACGTAATATTACCGTATTGTGTGTGTATAAGGACCATAAATGGCTCCTGTTCAGAGACATGGTTACGAAGCGGATTTCAAACTCCAGGCTGTCAGTCACGCAGTAGAAGTTGGGAACAGAGCAGCTGTGAAATCTGTCTATGTTATTATGCTCAGCGTCTTTTAGTTTACATTTTGACTGCACAATTGTGAGCTCTTTGTTATGCACAAAACAACATTGTGTTCTTTTATTTATGGAGCATTATTATTTAATAAATGCTCATCATTTATTTTTGAGTAATTTTTCATGTACATCTATGCTGTATGTTAATAAAAGTGCCTGTGTGACATCTGGGACACAGCTTTGACTAAGAACTCTCTTTTTGTTCTTACTTTATGGCTTTAAAAAAAATATCGAGATATATATCTTATATCGCCATCCAGCTAAAAATTAACATAATATTACCGTATTGTGTGTGTGTATAATCTCTTTTTAAGTTTTGTGGATATTATACATGGTTATGCTGAGGATATGTCAGCCAATTTCTACTGGAAATGCCTTTTGGTTAAACTGTCCGCAAGGAATTTGCATTTGAAATGTTAAATTTTTATATAACTTTAATGCACATTAAAAAAGCTGCTTGTTTAAGAGAAAATACATTGATGGGGGTTTTTTTGCACTAATAAAGTTGTGGAGCTGTAAAGTATTTTGTCTTGCATCAATTATATGATCAGTTATATCGTTATCGCAGATTTTAAAATATATATTGTGATAAATATTTTTGGCCATATTGCCCTGCCCTAGTCTGGAGCTCCAGGCAATATCTTGCCTGATGGGGGGAGGATGATCAAGAGAAAGGTGGTGGATCAGTCCAAAACTACACGGGAGGAGCTTGTTAATGATCTGAAGGCAGTTGGGACCACAGACACCAGGAGCACCACTGGTAACACACTACGCCATAATGGAGTGAAATCTTGCGCAGTCGTGTACCCTGAAATGTTAGATGAGAACCTGATTCCCTCAGCCAGAACATTCACGATTGTCATGCTGGAAGACCGACCCATGACAATGACTCAAAACATACCACCAAGGCAACAAAAGAGTGGCTTTGAAAAAAAACTTTGGCATCGAGTTGCCAAGGGATTTCTCTTTCGTAAAGCATTTTGTTTGGCTGATATTCTGTCTCTCTCAATTAAAACTTGGCAGTAAAAGCGATTCTGACAAATGAAACTACTAGAAAAATAAGACACTGTTCATTTTTTTCCTAAGTGATTCCACCGGAGATCAAATAATTATTTCCCCCACTGTGGACATAAACTGTCTGTATGTGTTGGCCTCCTTCACTGCATGCAAACAACACTCTGCACATAAAATAAAAAGATCCATATTCTTATATCTGCAGCTGTATTTGCACAAGACCACAGTTCAACAACAGCCTCATGCCACTCACATATTTATATCCATTTGATGTGGCTTCCTTACTCAGGACGAACACTAAGAAACCTTCATTGTAGATGGTTTCTGCAGAAACACACAACCAACAGTTGATCACAACAAAAACACCCACACACACACACACACACACACACACACACACACACACACACACGTCTGCCAGTTCATGTTGCTGATTGTGGCTGTGAGATAAAATCAGATGCTGTTTTCCTTCTCCTCTGTTGCACTGCTGCGATGTGGCTAACCACAGGCGGCCCACCCTGATACAAAACACGCTGCTTTTGAAATTCAGTGACGATCCTTAACAAACGCCTCCACACGTTAAACTAGACAGATGTTTGATTGTCCCACTGGGATGTGCAGCCTCTGTCACTGTGGCTCCACATCCCTCACCACAGCACAGCGTCAGAGGTCTGTGAAGCCTTTTCAACAGCTTCATGTTATCTGATGACCTCTGGTGAAATGTGGAAATTAGAAATGCAGACAACCTCTGTTTCCTTAACAATTACCAATCTAACAGGGCCTGCGGGTCACACAAGTCCCGTGTGAAAATAATAAAGCATGTCTGTATCGGGAAGCTCCACGGTGTCATTTTTCATCTCCCGCTTCATTCATCAATATTTCCTCTAACCACAAACTGCCTTTTTCTCATTCAGAGACTTGTTTCTGTTTGCTGTGACCTGTTGCAGCTTGTTTAAAGTCGAGGACAATTAAAGTCTCATCTGCCTGATCGTATCAGACAGATAAGACTTTAATTGTCTAATCTTCAAATGATGAGCAAGAATGAACAGAATGAGCATGCCTTTATTCTGAAAATCCCAGCTGTAAACTCATCATGGGAGGAAAACATGACAGATGAGACAGCATACCAGGCAGCGATCCACAGATAAAAGGAAAGGAATGCTACAGATGCACATTCACAGTCACACACAGAGGCAATCAAACCCACAGCCTCAGGCTTGCTCGGATATTCAAAGTTGCCATCTAATTGGTAAAATGCCACTTGGTTACCACAGGTGAATATTTTAATCAACAGTGACTATTTGAATTATTTGATGGGATTTTCTGACAGATATAATAAGGCTTGCTGTGTGGTGCAGACAGTCCAAGAAGTCAGCTTCAATTCTTCAGAGCGTTTCAGGAAGTTCCCAAAGCAGATCGAGAGCTACTGCTGCTGCTGGAGTTCGACATGACTCAAACCGGTAAGGCATCAGGAAGTTGACAGGAGGCAACAAGGGCCAAGAAAGCTGGTAATCAGCTACTGAAAAAGCAAATGCAGATCTGCGAGGTCATCCACAGCACTACAAACAAACTGGCATCAAAACAAAGCTTACTCCTAAGCACCGACGGCCAAAGAGACTTGCTCACA
Source organism: Oreochromis niloticus (assembly GCF_001858045.2). Taxonomy (NCBI): domain Eukaryota; kingdom Metazoa; phylum Chordata; class Actinopteri; order Cichliformes; family Cichlidae; genus Oreochromis; species Oreochromis niloticus. The sequence continues at coordinate 37,475,746 of NC_031965.2, forward strand.
CCGACATTACAAGCTGAAACTTCTCTCACCAACTGTTAGCACTGCAAACAGATCTCGCACCTGGGAAGAAGTTTTCCAGTTGGTCTGTTTCCAGTGACCTGGAACTGTTTTTTACCTTTCGTGCTTTTTGGGTGCATGGAAGGTAAAAACAAACAGAAAGGCTGTTATGCAAGTGGATATGGGACCACCAGCCTGGAGTTAAAGTCGTACACTCTGGACACCGTTCAGGAAGGCTCAGATTCAAGATTTTGGTCTCAATGGAGAAAAAAATAAAAATGGAGAACCGATACCAAGTCATGGAACCAAGCTGATTCTACTGCATGCCTTAGATTATCAGTTCTGTCAGCACTGGCATGTTTTGTTTACTTTTCCTCCACAGTCGTGCATTGCAAAATAATGATGTCATGAACATATGCATTCATAGTTAAGCCTACCTGGTAATCCGTTTCCTCACTGCCTTCAGACAGAGAATAATACACCTGCACTGACACTTTAAACCTGCACAGGGCTACTTTTTTACCCATAGAAAATTCATTAGAAAAATCGATGACGGGATCGTGGTAGCAATAAAATCTCATCAGTCTTCTTTCTTGTGATTGTAGCAGAAAGGAAGAAAGAAGAAAGAAGAAGAAGAAGAAGAAGAAGAAGAAGAAGCTGCTGCAACTTAAAACTGACAGTCACAATCTGGCGCAATAAAACAAACACTTTGACGAATAAGCATAAAATGTTACAAAGTGACCATGATGTTCCTTCAGGTTCAGATGCTGTCAGATTCATGGGAAGCAAACATGTCTAAATGGGACTTGAAAAATCTCTTCAGTTTGACTCTTCAGAACTAAAAGTGTGTTTGTATTGTAGTACACATTATTTAACTAGAGAAGAAGAAACAAAAACTCAAAATAACAAAGCCTAAGCAATAAAAACTAAACTGGAAGCAGCAAAGACGTGATATAAAATCAGCTAAAGTCAGCGAGGTCCTTGGCTTCAAAGCAAACACTCCTTTCACTTTGCTTTCACACTGCCTGTAGTCTTTGTTTCTGCCTCCTGTGGAGTGTTTTCACAGGAGTTCACACCTTCATGAGGCCGGGCAGCAGCTGAGCCACCATCCATCCCACATGAACACAAACCTTTCTCAAACCTGAAGGGGAACAAAGACGTTTCGGCGTCCGGCGCCACAGCGCTCAGACCGATAGCATACAGCAGTGACCTTGACACAGAGTTTCTAAAACATGAGATTAGATTTGCAAGTTTCTCACAGCAAAGAGCTGACAGGCTGCTCAATAAGCTGAGCTCAGCTGGCTGAGTGGGAGGACAAAAAGCCCAACTTCAAGGCCCTTTATAGGGGAAAGAGGTAATGGCTGGGCCCTGTGGGACACGATTTGATTTAAGGGCTGAGCTAAACTCAGACCATTGAGAGGCTCAGAGGGGCTGCAGGGGTACTCAACAGGGGAAAGTATAATGCAAGAAAAATCTTCTCCTCAAGAGGAGAAAATCAAAAAGTCAGAAAAACAGTGAGCTGTCCCAAGTACCTGCACACATTCAGAGCTAAATATTTCAGTTCGGCTTCAAACTCAGCCTGAGGTGAGTTCTAACAACAGAAGCTGGTCCAGGATCTGGTGTAGACAACCGCATGAAACCTCATGGTTCATGTGTGTATCACATTACAAAACCCCAGTATCCCACATCAAAGGTGTTCCTCATGTTTGCTTCATGCTTCACATCCTAATTATTACTGCAGCAAACAGAGCCAAAACCGAAGCTCAACCTGCAGCACAGTGAACACTGCTGCACCCTTAAACCCCAAACTACAGACAGGACATGAAGGAAGTCTGTCTACAGGATGGGGCGGCTTACATTCAAGTGGCAGCAGGTAGGACTGTAAACAGAAACAATGCAGGTTAATTGGAAGCCTCTCTCTGATACTCCGACAATACTTTTTCCCCTCAAACAACCTTCAGTGAATTCTGAATGTGTTTCAAGTCCAGTGCAGAGAAGCAGCAGATTTCTGAACTCCATTAACCTGCTACTGCAGATTTCTGCAGGTGCTTCCACCATCTTTGACTTTGTTAACTCAAAGATGCCTGCAACAAAAGCTGCCAACAGTTCTTCATAACATATTGATCCAAAACAGTTTCAGCCACATCTGTCCATCTTAAAGACTGATTATCAGCTAGCAGAATCACGTCATAATTCGGTCACCTCAAAGGTAAAAAGTCACCTAACAAGTCCACAGATACCTAATCTGAGTGGATTTAACCTCTTATAACAGAGAAGAAACATTAACAAAAACAACGACACAGTTTTTTTTTTCTTTTGTAAATAACTTTACTGAACACAAGAATCCTCCAGAAACCAGCTGGTTTAAATAAAGTCATGTAAGGAGTGGGTCTAAGACAGCCGTTCGGAGACGTTTGCACTCAGCATTAAAGCTGCAGCTACTGTAAATACCACCATAAACGCCTTCATGTGGGCTGTTTAAAGTTGCCCAGTTACAGACCAGAGAAGCAGTCATGCTCACTTTATCGCCTTCTGTTTACATTAAATTGGTGGAGGACTCAGCTGATGCACCGACTCTAACTTCTACTCCTACGTTTACCTCCGTGCATGCTGCAGACTCATCTCTGGCTCAGCACTGTTATTATTATACGTACATATCATTATTATGACTGATTACATCTGTAATGCAGTTGAAGTCTAATTACACCAGTCCGACATTTACAAAAACAGGTTTTAAAAAGTCATTAAAAAGAAGTTTAAAAAGTTTGATACTTCTTTGATACTTGATATACATTATCAAGTATCAAACATAAATTCAATTTACTATTTAATTTTTTCTTAAAATACATTCCAACACCTAGGATCCATATAAAACTTGTCAAAAAAAATTTTTTTAAAAAGTGCTGCTTCACATCCTCCCTCCTCTTGTGTTTCTGGGCACAAGCTTCTTCCCACCTTTAACATTTAACCTTTCCCCACTGAAAAGTCTGGACAAAATATGTGCTCCAAACTTGCCTATATTTCCTACTGAAATCAATCCATTACAAAGCTAAAAGTCATGTAAAAAAAACCCACAATCATTCATATGTGGTAGCGAATATCAGAGCAGACACAGGCCTAGAATCACCAGCTGCAGTCCAAAGTGGTGGAGTTGGAATCTGTCAGGATGACCAGCATCCTCTCTGGGCAGCTGAATGATATCACAAACTGCCACAACAGCAACCTGCCACAGAGCCTTTAGAGAAAATGCACGACAGGAAAAGCTGGGACCGGCTGCTAAGCTGTGACTGAACTTTTTAATTAAGTGTTGTTTGGACACTGCATGATAAATGAAGATAATAAGATGAAGACAAAAATGCTAAAATGAGAAGGGAATTATAGTGTAGTGGACCACCCATGTAAAGTTTGTAAGTGGAAAACGATGAAATACATCTACTATCCCACATGAGGGACCCTGAAGCTCTCTGCATGTGTGGCAGGATTCACCTCACACTGAAGTAGGTCAGAGAATTTATTGGCCTGGGGGGGAATCTTATTTTACGGGTGTTATATTCAGGTAGCGTGTTTTTTGGTGGAGGGGTGTTTTCCCAGACGGAGCTGAGGGTGAAGGGAGGGGGAAGAGGCTTCATGTTTCAGGCAGGCTGGGGCAGGAAGATGACAGGGTGCTGAGGTACGGTGAGGACCTGCAGGAACACTGGCTCTTTGTGCTGCCTCCTCCGAAGCGCATCGCCGCGGGTCCATCCCAACACCGCGGACGACGACCACTTCCTATCGCTGACGAGTCCCAAGAGATAAAAACATTTCCGGCTGAGCTGCAGCCTGCAGGTTCAAAGACTGAGCTTTTTTCTCTGACATCTGACCCGAGAGGCAGCGTGAAAAACAGCTTCCATCAGGAGGTGAAGTGAAGCCCACTGGGTCAGTGTGTTAAACCCGATACGCATGATGAGCAGCCCGGCTCATGGGAACCTCTTTCCATCAAACCCCGTTTACTGGAAGCGGATTTCTTTAGCCGTTTTAAGAAGTATTACCAAATCTGGTGATGTCATGAAATCATTTTTTTTAAATCACCAAAACTAAAAACTAAAATTACACTGAGGCTTATCTGATGTTTAAGATAAGATAACCTTTAACCTTTATTAGTCCCACACGTGGGAAATTTGTTTTGTCACAGCAGGAAGTGGACAGTGCAAAAGTTATATAGCAAAATTAGAATACAATAAGAATAAAATACAGTACACAACTGTACAGAATAGAATAAAATAAAATACTATATACAGTAGAATAAATAGAATAAAATATACAATAGGATAAAAATAGTTCTATAAAGCATTTGCATTCTGAGTAAAAATACAACTATGTCAGAAAAAGATTATTGCACTTAGTATTATTGCACATGTGTGTGTTTGATCAGTTGAAGTCTTTGTTGTGGAGTCTGACAGCAGTGGGGAGGAAAGACCTGTGAAATCTCTCCGTCCCACACCGTGGGTGCCGCAGCCTGCCACTGAAGGAGCTGCTTGTTTGTTGTAAGAATGTCAACGATCCATGACCACACCTTGTTTTCTGTGTGTAACCTCCATCAGTGCGAATCCATTATCTGAGTGCCTCAAACATTCCTGCAGAGCTTCAAGGCTCTGTAAATCAGAGATGTTTGGACTTGTCGAGGGGCTGCTGGGTAAAAAGACTGTGTCGCAGGAAGAGCCTGAACACGTCCGCTGATCTTTATATCTCAATTTAACCCGTGTGAGGTCCAAGGTATCAATGACTAGGAGTAACCCTAACCCCACTGTTTGAGAAAAATAAAAAGGCTTTGGGGGACAAACAGAAATAATTTTTAGTGTGTGTTAACGGGAACTTTTTTCTTTTTTTTTTGCTGCCACAAATGCCAGGTTGGTTTTTGGGGTTTGAATTAGGTGGTACTGAAACCTCACATTAAACCCAGTTAAATGAACACATAAATTCTTCTTATTCCACAGTTGTTCTGAGAAAAACAGTACTTTTATCTCTGTCCTAAGATCACATGCAAACTGGTGAAGGTTATGTCAGGCTGTGTCTTGCTTCTGGCACTGTCAGAGCAGCTGTTTGTCAGATGAAAGCTGTGATGTGCTGAGAATAAATGTTTTTATCTTACAGAATAAAAATAATTAATGCAGGAGCGTGTTGAATAATGTTGGGCGTTGCTGCTTATTTAGTAGGCTGTTTATGGAGATGACGATAAGTGCACTATCACCAAAATCTCAAACACTGATTCCCATCACAGCATAGTGCCATTCGGGTCAACCCAGCAGGGGGTTGGTCTGCTAATCACAGAGAGAGGACTGCAGGCCGGGGAGAAAGCAAACTGCTATAAACCCGGTTAGAAACGGGTCATTCATGAGGGACGTTACAGACCAGTATGATGAAACATGATGGCATAACATCACACTGAGTCAGCTGCTGAGGCGAGGACAATTTCTGTTCAGAGACAGGAACACGGAGCAAAACATCTGGAAAACTGACCAAAGATTATGGCTGTGCTGCGACTGTAGTGTCATTGAAGTGTTTTCTGAGTGATTTTCTGCTTTAAAAACGGTTGACTGATCAACCAGTAAATTATTCCAGGTATCGTCTCTACACTCCAGCAGGAAAACCTCCCGTCAAGTGGACTCCTGGTTCTAGCTCCTGCAGAACCTTTACAGTTCTCCAACATGCCTGAGCACGTGTTCTTCAGCCTCGCAATATTTCACCTTTGTGTCAAACACACCCAATCACACTCCTCCATGGCAACATCATTTCATCTTTGCTCAGGTGTGTGTGTGTGTGTGTGTGTGTGTGTGTGTGTGTGTGTGTGTGTGTGTGTGTGTGTGTGTGTGTGTGTGTGTGTGTGATTCAGCCTCCACAGTGTGACTCACTGAAACAACAGCCACAGACTTATTTATCTCGATTGTTACCAAGTGCACTGTGGCAATAGGAGCAGACTGGACATGAGATCCAGGGTCTTATTTTCAAGCCTTCTGGTCATGAAGAATGACCAATCAGGGCTTTTACTGGATTAAAATGGACCTTTAAGGGGTGACCTATTACAACTGGTCCACATATAGCCAAGGCTGTGTCACATTACCTCACAGAAATCTGTGTATTTTTAGACATTTCATTTAAAAAATATATATATTATTTTACCAACAGGTAACTTGGTAGGAAAAAGGGCATTTCAGAAGTCTAACAGTGAAGCACTGAAAGCCCGCAAAGCATTTCAGTGCATAATAAATCACGATCATTAATTCTGAGTTAATCCAAGCTTCGACAGATGACATTTTATTCAGCAGCTTCTCCTCTAAGACTTACAAACCACAAACAAATCCCAGTGAACCTGATATAAAGCCACTGAATTATAATGTGATCAGAGGAGGAACCCTGCATTCATGCAGACAAGCTTTTAACACCTTTTTTAACACCACTTCATTTACTTCACTGCTGCAGGAAAGCAGGAAGCTCCTGACTCCCTGAAAGAAAGGACCTCTTTTTACCTGTGAAACTCTTCAACTAAACTTTTTACCCTCTGACTTTTGTTCCACGCAGTTTGTTCAGGCAACTTGATCTGTTTATTACACTTTAATAAAACTGGAAAAACGTGAATGTTGTACAGTTTTCTGGCCAGCAGTGAGAAACCTCAGTGTACAGTGTAATAAGAGCTCACGGAAAAGACAGAGATATCTGTGGCAAACAGTTTTGTGTTGTATTTCTTTTCTGCCAGATGGGCACTGGGACATACTGCAGGGAGGGACGCTGCTGTGGCTCTTTGGGAACCAACTGAAGGTCAAACCAACACTGAACTTTCACTGAAACTTTGTCTCGCCTTCTTCTGAGAGTGATAAAATGTGCTCCCCGGGTCTGATGTTAGTTCATGACCCCAGAGTGAACTAAACTACAAAAACACTACAGGTACAAATTTAAATAAATAATAAACACCCACATTTCTGTTCACCCCCATATTAAAGCCATCTTTACACACAGACTGCAACGTTTCTATAGCATGAAAGACAGACTGTCAGTTAAATCCATTACGAGGCAGAGAGGTTTTTGTGCCATTGCCATCCTGATGTTAGGTGTGACCCTAGCTGCGACAAATGAGGGGCAGACAGTGAAGCGGCATGCTTACTGGCTAACATGTGACTTTAAGTCATTAACCAATGAGCACCACCTGGATAATCCTCCTTCCTAACTGTGAAGGGGCTTCACACACAGGAAGTGAGTCACTCGTATTGAGTCACTTTGCAGGTCACTGTTTGTTGCTAGCAGAAATTTCATGACCACAGGAGAGACCTTGTGATCCCGACTGTAGGTTCACCATTTTAAAAAACAAACAAACAAACACAAAACAAAACAAAACAAAACAAAACAAACAAACAAAAACAGTGAATGATCCTAAAATGACAAGGAGAAATTAATTCAACATGCCCCAAAAAGTTGATTCTGCTAATCTGGACGTGGCGTTTTCAGTGGGAGAAACCTGAGTGACTTTTTCAGACTGAAGAAGTAGATTTGAGCTTAAGATTCAACACAGAGGTTTAAATTAAGTATTAATAAGATGGGACTTGATTATTTAAGAACTTGTGAGGATAAATATATTAAATTAGACTCTAGATTTAACAGAGAGCCAGTAATCCCTGTAACTGAAGGCTTTCAGGTAGTTTAAGGACAGGCCCAATAATAATGAATTAAGGTAGTCTAGTGTAGACTTAGTACATGCATGAACTAGTTTTTCAGGGTCACTTTGAGACAGAAGATTTCTAAGTTTAAAGATATTACGCAAATACAAGAAAGTGTATTTTATTTCAAATAATATAATATAAGCACGCATAATGCAAATAAAATTGGTCCTAGCATAGAACCCTGTGGACTCCCATTTACATTAAGTATAAGAAGTTGTGGCCTTAATGAACTTACGTTGGTAAAAGTCCATCTGATGCTAAATAGTCATAACTGTCAGCAATAATAAAACTACAACTCTATGAACAGCTCAGTAAGAAAACCAAGCTAGGTTTACAGCCTATAAGGAAATCCTGAGAGGTGACGCACTGACCACAGGACCAAAACAAACAAAAGACTTCAGGAGGAGCTGACGGACATAACAGGAGTAGAATCCAAACCAGCACCATGACAGCCCACGACAGCTAAACGCATTAAACACCAACATCACCACATTTCACATTTAACCCCAGGTTTCTCTGAAGGCTAGAGAAAAGCCCTCACGTGGTTGCAGCTCTTCATTAAAGACACACAAAGGTCCTGGGATATATATTTTTGGGGGGTTGTTTGTTTTTTGTTTTTTTTTATGGAAACCTTCAACCACAATTCAAACTGACACTTAAAAACTTTATTTTAAAGTTCTGAGAGTTTGGAAAGTTTGGAAAAAACACGAGAGGGTGAAGACAGGGACTCCAATTAAATGTGCATCCAAAAAAGCTCTTACTGCTGCTTTTATTTACTGCACTTTAGTTGTCTTTGTGAACTGTTACATACTCGTTTTATTGCATTTGTTTTGCTTTTTCCAATCATGGACATTTTAAACTGCTGAACTAACAGATGATTCTGCTTTTCTCTGTTTTGCTTTGAGTCTGAACTCAGAACTCAAGAGGTTTGAGTTTAGAGGTTTATTTCAGCTGAACGCAGACTCTGCTCCAAACCACACACACACAAACACACTCTCTCACACACACACACAGTCACTGCAAGGACTTTTTAACTGACTGAACACACACACACACACACACACACACACACACACACGCGCACGCACGCACGCACACACACTTGAGGACAAATGTTTCAGAATACACCTTGATGGAAACCCAACACCCCTGTCCCCTCCCCCTCCCCAACGAACCTCGGTCAACACACACACACGCACACGCACACACACACACATCATGTGCTGCAGACTGCTGTTGGAGACTGAGTGTGTGTGTGATCTTACCATGGTTGCAGTGTGCTGTCAGTCGCTGTATATTCCAGTTTAAGACCATTTTAGCTCCTCTCTTCCTGTCTGTCCGTCTGTCTGTCTGTCTGCCGTGTGTCTCGCCTCCGGTGAGGTCTGATTCACTGCAACTCTCAGTCTAGCCTCTCACATGTTAAGCCCCGCCCACCAGCCGCCAATCATGCATCTCTGGATCCTCCCCCGCCCTCCTCACCTCACCTCTCCTCTCTGTCACTCTCTGCTGGCAGAACTTTTTAAGGTACATCAAAAAGATTCAAGTTACAAATGCTGCAAATAAATAATTTAAATACCAAACAAAGTTAATTCAGTTTCATCACAACCTACAGAATAAAACCCAGGAGAAACCCAAGAAGGAGCAGGTGGAGAGGGATCCTCTATCAGGGGAAATCTCGATAGCTCCAGTATGAGCAGGGTTACTTTTCTGTATTGTGCTCCTGAGACTTAAAACAGTTTGATTCAAAGAAGCAGTTCTAAACCATTTTCAGCTCATTTTAACTTCCTACACAGTAAAACATGATTTTTAGTGCTGTGTCAATGTGACTTGCACCTTCCTCAGAATGTGCCAGGCCTGCTTTCCAGTACTACCTGCTATAAACACAGCACACCGATGAGCACCGGGATAGCTTGTTATATTGTGCTACAGTTAACTTTATCTTTTTTAATTACTTCAGAGTGGACGTGTGCTGTTTTTCTCACTTTAAAACTCTGATAATACAAACAGACTCAGTTTGTTCTAAAGTCTTCTCTTCGTTATGTATTTTTAGGAAAAAGCTGGCGTTGTTTATCAGCCCCAACTCCATTATGATCAGTTCAGTTTCACTGATAATGGCAGAAACTAACCTTCAGCCTTTATGTATCATTTTACTTTGCACTGAAGAATGAAACTGACATTCCTAAGCTGGGCTCTGTATTTGTATTCAGTTACTTGTTTGTCCTGATTTGCCTTATTTTGGTCTCGTGTCTCTTCATGTTCTTTCCTTAAGGAAGAAAAAAAATTAAAGGACCTCTTTGTTAAATAAAAGTTTAAAAAAGGTAACTTTTTTGTGAACAGACATGAAGCAAAGCCCTTCTAGAAACAAGACTTTCCACTTGTAGCCTTTTGAGCAAATCTCATTAAAAAGACTCAGTTTGGTTAATTTTCCCAAAAATAAGGCTTTAAAGCTTCTAACCCCTCAGGTTTAGTGTTGTTTTAATGAATTACTTTGTAATGGATTACTCTAATCACATTACATTTTCCACTAATGCACTAAAGTAACCAAATTTACCTATTCAGAAACCCATTAAGGATGCACTGGGATAATCAGGAGTTCAGCATCTTGCCCCAGGACACGTCGGCACAGACCGGGGGGGAAGCGTGGATCAAACCTACGACTAACAGACGTCCAACAGCCGCCCCTAAGCTTACAGCACAATTCCCAGGTGGTCTATGATGCGAGTGCTAAACAGGCAACATCCCACTTTGGTTCCAAGATCAGATAAGATCGAGTGTGCTCAGGGTGCCCGCAAATATTCACATGTTGAATACAGTAAGCCAAGACAGACAATATGCACACTCATTTTCTCAGACGTCGTAGAACGTTTGAGTAACAATGCAAAGATGCAAAGAATTTCACTTGCGAGCACACGCGTGCACACACACACACGCACAAACAAAAAAGGAAAATGATCTTTAAAAAAATGATTTGTTTTAGTTCTACCAGCAGGTCAAGGTGTCCTCAATGAAAACAACAGACATGCTATTTGTTTTAATGTAAACCCAGAGAAAATGTGTCCAACAACACAGACGATCAATGAATGCTCTGAAACATTCGGCTGATTTATCAGTCCTATGATTCATCTTTTTGCTCTCCAGTCTCCTCAAATTTTGGAATGTCTAGTGTTTCTGACAAGTATTCACTGAAATCAGGTATGAAAACAGCTGCAGATGAGTCCATCAGCTGACTCTAAGGAGTAACCGAGGGACCCTTGCATCAAAGTCCTGAAGGATCATTTTTGGCTCCTGCTGCCACCGAGGCTGAATGTGGTCACTGTTAAAAACATCTGCCTCGTGAATGCAGAGTAATGGCTGAACTGAAGGGCACTGGAGGCCTCTGCTGAATCCATTACTGCCCTAACAAGTCCCACATGTGACTCCTCACCGCTAACAGTTTGCCGGCTGGGAACAAAGACCCATACAGAACTGTACTGACTCCCACAGCCTCCAGTCTGAAACAAGTCGATGGTCACAGCTGGAGACAAACAGCTGCTGCTATCATCACAGCGGAGAGACCTCTGAGTTTGGGGTCGGGGGTCAGAGATAATGTATGGCAGTGGGCTAGTGAGATGCTGAAATGGGCCAACGCCTGAAGCAGAGTTCCTGCTGTTATAGGTCACCTGATGACAGCTCAGACTGGAAACCAGCTGATGGTGACAGAGATGAAGGCTTTTTTCCAAGGTTCTCAAAGCTCGAGAAGATTAATGTGAGTCATTTTTGGAGTTTCTAAGTGACTAAGCCGGTCATGAACGTCATATGATTCAGTTTGATAGTGGGAAAAATGGAAACCCCAAGCCTAAAGCCTGTTATTAGCAGGGTTCGTACACTTTTTTCAGGGTCAAATTCAAAAAAAAAAAAAAGAATGCATGTTTCAATTTGCATCATCTCAGTTCAATTTATCTAAATTCAGAGAAAATTTAAAATACAAGTAGAAAGTGATATTTTTGACTGTAAAAACCACAAGCATGTTTAACGAATCATTTTCATAACTTGAAATGCAAATAGAAATTGGACATTTAAAAAAAAAAAAAAAAAAAAAATAATGAACAAGTTTTGCAAACAACAAAGTTATATGGTACTATTTACCTAAAAATGCAGCCAAGGCTCAGATGTATTTTATATAACCATTCAAAACTATTTACAGAACAATCAGGTGCTCTTTCTCAAATAAGAAGGCACACAAATTGTTTATGCAACTCCAAAAAAATAGTTTGTGTCACTATAAGACAGATGAGAACAGCGCAGGGATAAACCTGCAGGTCTGACAGCAGGTGTGTCACTCAGCGTTTACACTGCAACCTGCCTTTGGTGGCTTTTTTGCAGCACCTGTGACGTTCACTAGTAGAACTGACACACAAAACAAAACAACGACTACACCACACACTAACTACACAAGACAACACACTAACTTGAGACTCCAAACACGGTAAACGTCACAAATCTCTCACGTATCAGAACTCTCTCTCTCTCTCTCTCTCTCTTTTGCTCACTCGCTCTCTCTCGCCGGTCACTCCTAAAACTGCCCTCTCTTCCCAAACAACCAAATGCCACATGTTGCAATATCATTTTTTGATTGGTCGACATGATACATTTTTACACCAATAGGGAAGGAGTGTTTTTTTCTTTTTCTTTTTTCACTCACAAGCAAAGCGTGTTTGCTAGCGCTCTCCTTAGAAAACGCCGTTTTAACCGTTTCTTCCCGGAGTAAACGCCACTGTTGTATTAAAAAAACAAAACAAAAAAAAAACATCGGTTTTACGTGACCTATCAACGGAATTTAAAAACTGGTATATAGCTTGACGTCCCCACGTTGGACCCAAGTTGAAATGGAGACTCTGGGTCCGTCGACCACAGAGGGTTAATCAGAAAGCCTTAAGTTAGCTAGTTATGTATCGGGCTAATGTTTAAAGCTTTCACTTGAGTAAATTAACTCATATTACTGCTAAGTAATGTTAGCTAATAACTAATTTTATTTCTCTATCTGATAAGAAAACAATTCAATCAGATAGCTATTTATTGTGAATGAAATACAGTTACATTTTCAAGCACTTTTCAAACCTTGAAAAGACGACATTAGAATTCAAGCATTTTCAAGGATTTCAAGCACCCGTACGAACCCTGTATTAGACTCCAGCTTCAGTGAACAGTTTGAGCACTGTGCAGGACTCCACAGAGAAGCTGATGCACCACTGAGACCAGGATAGGGTCGAGGGGTTTGTGCTGGTTTCCAGGGTGCTGCTGGGAATCTGTCTGTGGTTTCCAGGAGCTTCAGAGAAAAACTGCTTTCAGAGCCTCTGTGTGTAGAAAACAGAGACAAACTGGCAAGGTCACAATGACTGAGGCTCTGAAAGGATGACATGGAGTCCCCACCACCACCACCACTACTACCCGGACGTTTATGATGGGAACACCGGGGACTCTGCCGGGCTCTCCTCGAATTCCCAGCACTCCCTTCAAATTAGACTTGTGTTGATTGAAGATCTGCTTGTGTCATTCATCACGTATAATCGCAGCCAAATGAAAAACAAAAGACAGACGCCAGAGCAGAACCAGCAGCCGGATTTATTTTTAACCTTTCCGTAAAAGAAAAAGAAAAAAGAACACATCCTGAGGTAACTTTTAAATAATTCGATCCAATCAAAGAACTGTGCCCACCTGTTTGTTCTGAGCAGCATTTCCCTACATACAGACTTTACTTACTTGCTCTTATTTTGAAAGTTGGTAACCAGCCAGCTCTAGCCTTTCCAATGTTTCCCACCAGCAGGCTGATCAGGTTGCTGTTGTGACAGTCTCTGATATCATTTCAGCTGCTCTCCAGAAGATTTTACTTGTAGATGGAAGAACTGCAGCTGGAGACCATAGTTCAGGTTCAGTCCATTCCTACTTAACCTCCGGAGAAAAGGTTCACCTGCTGAGCAGAACACTGTCTACCATCACTACCTGAATCTGGAGTCCATCCGTGAACTAACTGAAGAAACCGCTGAATATTGATCTTCTAGTTATTGTGTGCATATGATTTATTTACACATGCATACACTACAAAAGGTTCTTGTTAGGGCTGCTCAATTAATCAAATTTTAATCTAGATTACGATCTGGGTTTTCAACGATCATTAAAAATGACTGAGCCGATTATTAGCACCTCCCTCGTGCTTTACTCTCGCGCTGCTCCGTGTGGCAAATCGAGCGCACCTCTCTGCGTTTCGAACACGCGTCACAACAATTAAGAGGACCCGAGGGAAGCTCGGAAAGCTAAGCAGAAGTTATTTGTAGAGGAGAGGATAACGGCTGCTGAAGAAAGAATGCCGTTGGTTGAAAAGAGGTAAAACGACTTCAGTGGTGTGGAAACATTATGGGTTCGTGGAGTCAGACGTGGATCAAATATTATGCAGTATTTTGAAGTTCACTAAACATAGATGTTTACATTTTTCATTTATTTTTTATATTGCAAACATTTCCACTGTAATCAGTATTTGCACACTATTTTATATTATTTTTTGACAATCTTTAAAGCCATTATTCAATACATTGTTATTGTTAAATAAATATCGTCAAATAATCGAGATCTCAATTTCAGTGAAAATAATCGTGATTATCATTTTTGCCATAATCGAGCAGCCCTAGTTGTTGTTGACTAATATACTACTCATTTAAACTGGAGAGAAAAAGAAGAAAGAGAAAACAGTCAAAACTCAACAACAGGACAACGTTTACCACCACAAACTATTTCTGCAGGAAACACCAGATCATAACATATCCAAAAGGTGCGCAGGTGGAGGATACAAGCATCCACGCTCTATTAGCCCCACCTAATCCCCCCACCTTTTTTTATGAGGGATTTAGGCAGGTCTCACACATATCCCGTTTCCCTGTGTCTTGGAGGAGTATTGCTTGGTTATCTGCTAACGACACAGATCAGGAGACGTGTCAGGATCTGGGGGGCTCCTCTTCTAAACAAATGCCTGAGGGGGGAACAAAACCCCCTCTCACCCCCTGTTACATAAATGTTCCTGCAGCTTCACTTGTTCTCTCATGTCTGAATAAATGCAGGAACTTCTTTTATGTGAAAGTCCTGGCGGCGATGTGACCCGTAATGTTTCTGCTGCAGCACACAGAGACAGCGTGAGTCATTCACAGCACAGCGGGCCCCTGTTTAGCAGCTCTGACAGCCCCTCTCATGACCAGAGGCCAAATATCACCAAGCACCGTGTCTCCACCTAAAATGAACATGAATGTAATCGACACCTGGGTTTTACCAGCAAGTGAGAACAAACTGTTATGAGACTATAAAAAGGAAAATCTAAAAGATTTAAATTTGGGTGGGACCACTTTTAAAAACCGACACACGGTCCACAGGAACACTTTCACTGAGTCTCCTCAATGGTGTGGTGCTCGTTCAACTTGATATTTTTATTGTCAGGGAATGGATGAAGAGGCAGGGAAGCAAACATGATAAATAGGAAGTCTGTGTGTCTGGTTAACTGTTAAATGTTGTCTCTCAGTTGCCTCGGGATGTTAAAGTCCACGAGGACAGCCTGACCTTGAAGGTCAAATTCATGGTGCATAACCTGATGAATGGGAAAAAAATGACCATTGTTCTCCCTCGTCATCTGAGGTGCTGCCTCAGGCCTGGAAATCTGTGGACTCTTAAAATGAAAACTGCTGCCATATCTGGAGACGCAGTTTTCATAGCCAGAAATGATCCTTCACAGGACATCCGAGTCAGTTTGAAACTGTAACTTAGGGTCTCTGAATGTGTTTGAGGGGAAACAGCAGAGCAACAGCAGCCACGGTGGAAGCCTTCTACATGACACCCGAGAAGACTATCATGAACATGAGATCAGACAAATTTTAAGGTAAAGTGTGGTTTTAAATTTTTAATGACATGTTCTCAAAACTTTCCAATCTTAAATCATATCACAGAATAAAATATCTTCTGCTTACGGTAGGATCGAAGATGGACTCCATGGTTTTTACGCACATGAAAGATTTCTGCGGGCACTGAAATCGCTCGCTAGCCAGTAAGCCAAAAGGCTACTCTGCACATACCGTCTTCCTCCATTCCCGTCTACTCTACAGTGCAAAATAAGGCTCCAAAGAGAAAAAAAAGCCCAATAGTAAATCTAAAAAAGTCATTTAGCACCAAAGGAAAAACTCAATAAATATTAAAAGAAAAAAAATAACTACATGTGGACAAACTGTGATGATGCACAGTCACATCAAAAGCGCCATACTGAGCCAGGAAAAGCGTTCTTATTTCAGAGTCCAACTCTGCTGCTTCAGAACCATCCCAGACAGATTTCTTTATACTCATTTGTCTTCTACATGCATCAAGTTGGTTGGTTTTTAAGGAGATGAGGCTCAAAGAGAAAGCAGAAAAATTGGCTTGTACCAGACTGAACTGAAGGGCTGCATAAAGGGCCACAAAAATCATTTTGGATACTTTGGATAATTTCTCGCATGTAGCATGCAGAGTAGGAGTGTCTGGCACTACTTCACCTGCTTCCCAGGTGCAAAAAGCTCCAACAACACCTGGAGGAAAAGCAATATTATCTGACCAATGCATTTCAACTCAAAACATACTGCAGACAACATTTAAAACTGTGCTGCTATCAAGTAGAAAAATGCAGAACAACCAATAATATGGCTTCAGCAAACAGATCCACCAATGAGGCACCAACAAGGATGAGCTGGACATTTGGTGAAGGGGTTTAGAGAATCACTATCCCTGGCACTGGGAAGTACCCACTGAAAATCTGGGTGGCACCTTCAGGCGCAAGGAAGGGAAGCAGCGCACAGGACGCCGACTTACTGGTGGTTTATGCACCAGGCACTAGAAACCTCACACCTGTGACGCCTCATATCAAGACTTGTTCAAGGTTGCAGTGATGTGCAAAAACAAAGATGCTTTAGTGGAGTTTCAGAGTACATAGACAGTTCAAGATCATCATAACTGGCTCTTTAATAATTAACACTAAAATAAAGAGGTATAACATGAAATAACAGTGACACAATTCCACTTTAATTTTAAACCGCACACGCAACCACACCGTCGCCCGAACATAGGAACCGTTATACGCCTACTCCTGCTTACACTTCCACTGACACATTGTTACCGGGCCACGCGCCTTCCAGCACACCCTCTCACCTGAGACAAACAGGTGAGCTCAGCAGACCTGCACATGAGCACACAGAGCATCAGTCAGCGTCAGTGACTCATGACCGCAGAGTACACAGCTAGATAAGACTGCATGAATGGGCGTAGAAGCTTTCACTGGATTAGCTGAGACAACATGAACAGGTCAGCAGACGCGGATCAAACAGCTCCACCTCCAGCTCCACCTCCAGCTCGGGCTTCAACGCATTCCTTAGCACTGAAAAAGGTCCTGCACCCCATTCCTCAAATACAACAAAATAAGAATCCACAGTTTTTTCACATTAGGAAAATTTCATGTTTTCACCTTCAACCAAAGGGAAGAAAACTGCCAGAAACTGTGTGTTCACCCTTTGGTTTACCCAAAGTTAAATATATTTACATGTTTATCAAATGGCCAGAAGTGGCACTAAAATACAGACTTAAATAAGACACCAATCAAGGACCAACCATGTTAACATCACTCTCCAAACACCGATTTTGAGCCAGGAAAAGACTCTAATGACAGTTATTGACATCAGTCCGAGTCAGACTCCAAGGCGTAAAACAGCTAAAGGAACCAGAAATGAGACTGAAGGACTCGAGGGTTGTCGCTTAAGTCTAAACAAACATTTTGCTGGCCGTGCTTTTAATACACATACAGTAACTGGAGCTCCATCACCTGTGAGTAATTCAGTGCCGACCCATTAACCGTGACCCTGACCCTGTGTATGTGTGCTCGGCTGAAGAATGGTGGTCCACACAATAACAGACAGCTGCTTCAGCACATAATGAGGTTTCTGTGATGGAGACAGTTGATGAATGTTTCCAATGTGACAAACAAACACACCCGATGGAAGGAGAACAAAACGAAGATTAATGCGAATCCTGTTCAAACACTCCTGTTTCCATCAGGGTTAAATGAATCCTGTTTACCTTCCACATCACGCTCTGCTCTGCAGCGCCTGCAGTGCTCAGTCAAACGCTCACAGAACACGCAGCGCTCACGTGACTGCACAGCATACTGTTTTATTATGTTTTCCTTCAGGCTGTTTGCATGAAAATGACATGTTTCTCCAGTTTAAAATCTCATCAGTCACTCACTTAGCTCAGACACCAGAGCCCCAGCTGCACAAACAGGCCTCAGATTATATTTGAGCACATTATATTTGCTCCTCTGACATTTAAAACCAATTTAAAACCAATTTCTGCTCTTTCGCTTTAAAAAAAAAAAAAAAAAAAAAAATTACATTTGTGTTTTATGTCATTTAGCATGTTATCTTATTTTATTCGTTTACTTTTGCTCATCTGAGTTTCAGAGTAAAATATTACTTATTTTATTTAAATTTTCCCTTATTTGAATTTTTCTAATGGTTTTGTTTTCAGATCAGTTTTTACCTTGATATCTGTGTTCTTATACAGTATGTGGTATTTTATATTATTGAAGTACATGTCATTTTATTAAAGCTTTTTATTGTATTAACTGCTGTGATTTTCCAACTTAAAAAAAAAAGTTGGTTACAGCATCAGCTGAGCTTCTGATTCCTGTCATGATGACATAAAGCATTATGGGTGCATGGAGAAGGCAGGGTTCGTACGGGTGCTTGAAATCCTTGAAAATGCTTGAATTTTAATGTTGTCTTTTCAAGGTTTGAAAAGTGCTTGAATTTCAGATGTGGTGCTTAAAAGTGCTTGAAAGTGTAACTGTATTTCATTCACCACAAATAACTATCTGATTGAATAGTTTTCTTATCAGATAGAGAAATAAAATTAGTCGCAAAACGTAAAAGCAAAATTTCCCCGCCTGGGCTGTCTTGCGCCTCTGTCTTTTTCAACATGTGACCCCGCCCCTCCCTCGGACAGTCGGGGATGAGTGCGCTAACATACCTGTAGGTTGCTGTTTTAATGAGTGTTTGATGGAAAACAACAAGAGTGGAGTTTGCGTTCTCCAGTCGCATGATAGGTGAGTGCTAGTAAATAATTTTCCAGTATGTGTACGTTACACATGCTATTTTCTTAAATTATGATTATTATTTTGTTAGCTATCAAACTCGCTGGAGAAATGATTGAAATGCACTGAGTGTGATGCAGTATGGCAGCGCTATTACGGAATATGCTGTGAACTTAGCTAACATTACTTAGCAGTAATATGAGTTAATTTACTCAAGTGAAAGCTTTAAACATTAGCCCGATACATAACTAGCTAACTTATCATAACATATCGCTAGAGCAGGGCGATATGACCAAAAATATTTATCACGATATACAATTGAAAATTTGCGATAACGATATAACTGACGATATAATTCACACTAGACAAAATACTTTACAACTCCACAACTTTATTAGTGCAAAAACCCCCATCAATGTATTTTCACTTAAACAAGCAGCTGTTCTTTATGTGCATTACAGTTATACAAATAAATTAACAGTGCAAATGCAAATCCTTGCTGACAGTTTAACCAAAAGGCATTTCCAGTGGAAACTGGCCGAGATATCCTCAGCATAACCATGTATAATATCCACAAAACTTAAAAAGAGGTTATACACACACAATACGGTAATATTATGTTGAAGCACAGTACGTATCACTCCGCGAGGCTCCTGCCTACGATAGCCGTAATGCTCCGACAATCCGTCAAGCGGTGCGGCTTCGTAGCTTAGCAAAGTCGGACTGAAACATTTGACAGATTTTCGAGCGCCGTGTACATAAAATCGTCTCGAGGTCAGTAAACACAACCAGAATTCATACATAAGGCACACGGGATTATAAGGGACACTGTCGATTTTCAGAAAAATCATGGATTGATTTTAAGTGTGCCGTATTTTCCAAACAACACGGTAATAACGACGGCCCGCTAGCATGCGCTACCAAAACTAGTGCTTTGTTGTGTATCTGACGGACGAAAGCTAAACCAGTTCCACACCACTGAAGTTGCAGCATTTTTACAAACCAATTCTGGTTCATCCGTTTCATTTAACGATCCACTTTCGCTCTTCTCATTCTGCGTCGCCGCCATGTGTGTATGTAAACATAGGCACTGCGCATGCGCGTTTTACCCATATTCTATCGCGATATTTCTTTTTTTTCTTTTTTTATCGTTGCCCAAAATTACACCGGTATTACCGTGAACGGTATGATATGGCCCAGCCCTACTTAAGGCTTTCTGATTAACCCTCTGTGGTCGACGGACCCAGAGTCTCCATTTCAACTTGGGTCCAACGTGGGGACTTCAAGCTATATACCAGTTTTTAAATTGCGTTGATAGGTCACGTAAAACCGATGTTTTTTTTGTTTTGTTTTTTTAATACAACAGTGGCGTTTACTCCAGGAAGAAACGGTTAAAACGGCGTTTTCTAAGGAGAGCGCTAGCTAACACGCTTTGCTTGTGAGTGAAAAAAGAAAAAACACTCCTTCCCTATTGGAGTAAAAATGTATCATGTCGACCAATCAAAAAATGATATTGCAACATGTGGCATTTGGTTGTTTGGGAAGAGAGGGCAGTTTTAGGAGTGACCGGCGAGAGAGAGCGAGTGAGCAAGAGAGAGAGAGAGAGAGAGAGTTCTGATACGTGAGAGATTTGTGACGTTTACCGTGTTTGGAGTCTCAAGTTAGTGTGTTGTCTTGTGTAGTTAGTGTGTGGTGTAGTCGTTGTTTTGTTTTGTGTGTCAGTTCTACTAGTGAACGTCACAGGTGCTGCAAAAAAGCCACCAAAGGCAGGTTGCAGTGTAAACGCTGAGTGACACACCTGCTGTCAGACCTGCAGGTTTATCCCTGCGCTGTTCTCATCTGTCTTATAGTGACACAAACTATTTTTTTGGAGTTGCATAAATAATTTGTGTGCCTTCTTATTTGAGAAAGAGCACCTGATTGTTCTGTAAATAGTTTTAAATGGTTATATAAAAAAAATGTCTGAGCCTTGGCTGCATTTTTAGGTAAATAGTACCATATAACTTTGTTGTTTGCAAAACTTGTGCATATTTTTTAAAAATGTACAATTTCTATTTGCATTTCAAGTTATGAAAATTATGCTTTAAACATGCTTGTGGTTTTTACAGTCAAAAATATCACTTTCTACTTTCTAAATTGTGCTGATACAGTAAGTCAAAGTGAGAAAATAACAGATAAACAGTTTTTAAAGGTGAAATATAGAGGCCAAATCAAAAGTAGTCAAAAGCAGCCAATTATACCCTGGACACCAGAGGGTTAAAGGCTAAAAGCAAAGTTTTCACCAAGTACTATTTATATTTGTGTGTATTGCTGCAGCTTTTTTGAGTATTAACTTGGTGCCTTTGGGTGAAATAATGGTAATATGAGGGACCGATCCATATGGTCACAAAGAATAGCCACTTGTTTCTGTGCTACCAAAGTTCCCGGCTTTCATTCAAAATGTGTTTATCGTGAAACATGCATTTTTGGGGGGTGGGGGTGGGGGTGCTGGAAAAGCTTGAAAGGGACCTTGAAAGTGCTTAAAAAGTGCTTGAATTTCACCCTGAAAAAGGCGTATGAACCCTGAGAAGGGGAGGAGAGGCTCTGAGGCTTCTGAGGAGGAAATCAAAGGAAGCAGCAGCATGAATGAAGAGTGCAGACTGAAGTTAATATCCGGTTAGTTAGTGAGCGGGTCAGGTAAACTCAAACTATTCAACATACTCACCATGTGTGCAGCAGATCAAACAAAGAGCAGGAGCAGCTCTGCAGTGTCTGTGAACATGGTTACATTTCAACTGATGTAAAGCTAATGATCAATTTGCCCCCAGAGTCAGAGGAGGAGCAGGAAGAGAGTTTCCTGTCTGAGAGACTCACTGATTTATACATTAAAACACTGACGCAGGGGGTCTGTGGGGGTCTTCAGAGCATTTGAAGTTTGGATACACAGGCCTACTTTTTAATACAGGCCAGGACAAAGAAACCTCCAGACTTTTCCCTCATTAGTGGGAGCAGGAGGTGAAGTGAAGGTCGCGGCTGTGACTCCCACTTCATTATACAGCTCAGTGCACATGAAGCGCGGGGGGGCACGACACAACGGTTAATATCCAGACAAACCTGAGGCCGGTATACAAATGAACACACAGCTTTCAGGTGTCTCCTATTCCTTCTCGTATCTCATAAATATATAGTTCTAGTTCCTGTGCGAAACTGTGGGGATCAACAACTATAAATGTATTATTACAAAGAAAGAGCCAATCACAATATTAATAAGCCTGGTTACTATGATCAGACTGAGCCAATGAAAATACTAACAAAAAAAAAGGCAAATATTTTAATCTGTTTTCCTAATTTATCATTCCTGCAGCTAAAGACCACATGAAGTTAAGAGTTCATATATCATGAGACAGTGTGGAATTTTAGCTCTCCGTCACAAAATCTGTCAGTGTTAAAAGTATTACATACACTTTGAGTCCATGGATGCTGCCTGTAAACAAAAATGTGAATTTTTCAAACATTTATTTAGGAAAAATGTGGTAGAACGCGTCACAACGCCTTGAGACATGACTACCAGACACCTAAACTTAAACAAAGAAAAGTCTAACTGAAGTTGTTAGATGATGTGATGGTTTTGGGATATTGCAATCATACATGGAAGTATTTTTGTCTTCAAGCATCAGCTACACTTTTTTTCCCCCCCTTTTTAAATCAGTCTGCAGAAAACTGTTATACTTAAATCAAATAAAAGAATAAAAATAATCATTTAAATGATGATACCTAAGACCATAGTCTGACTTCCAGCAGTCAGATTTCCTCTCAGATACTGTGTTTGACACATGAGGCTGGCCAGATAAGATAAGCCAGATAAGCCGCTTTCACCTGAAGAATCTGCGCTAAAGATACAATAATTGGGCCTCAGTCTACAGTCAGGCTGTACAGAAATCCCCCAGTGGCTTTGACAGTAGTATTTAACACTGATTTTATCTACCCCAGAGGCCCATTCGGAGTCAGGGAAAATGCCTGTGTTAAGCTAGATCTGTGCTGCTCAATAAAAACATATCTGAGACTTCTGATAGGTTTAAAAAGGATCAGAGCCTCACAAAATCTGCTAAATGCCAGAGACAGTTCAGCAACACGCAGGTTCCTGGTTACTGATACTGCTGCCAATCAACTGATTCACCACTAATGTCACAGCCTCAAAGAGACCAGTACAAAAAAAAAAAAAAACCCCAACAAAAAACTGCCTTCTATTTATATTCCGTGTATGAGTGAATTCACATTTGTCAACACTTTACAATACAGCCGACGACCAAAGGCATAATTCCCCTGTGCTTAAATGTAATTTCACTGTATTTTATTTGAAATTAGAATGCAATTATGCAATTAATAACTACAATAAGGAGGTAACGAGTCAGTCTTCTACAGGAAACAAAGAAATACCTATACTGTGAGTTAACCTCACTAGTGTGTAAAGTCATTTTCAGTAGTCTGCAATTTTAAGAGTGTCTCGTTTCCTGTAGAAATTAGGAAAGGTTAAGCCCCATACTTATAATGTAACACAGGGAGGCAATTATTTCTTCTTACATGTAAAAAAAAACCCAAACAAACAAACAAAAAAAAAAAAACCTGAAAATTACTTACAGAAGCTGCTTCCTGTAAAAACCTGACTTGATACTTATTTCACTGTACCTACATTTAAGTATTTGTAGGTAGATGTATATGCATTCTAATTTCAAATAAAATACAGTAACAGTCCATTTAATTACAGAGGAATTATGCCTTCAGTCACAGGCACTATTACAAAGTGTTACCTCACATCTTAATCTAAATGCACAGAACAAAGACCTCAGCCAAAAGCTGGGTCTCCTTGGTTTGTATCCAGAGTAACATAAAAGTACAGGAAATATACCAAAATTGATTAACCTTATGTTTTAAATGCCCCCCAAAAAACTACTAAAAAGAATAACTTTTTATAAAAGGAAAACTAAGTATTTCTGAACTTTGTAAAAGACTGAGTGTGAGGAATAGATGGTGCTCCCTGATGTGTCCGTGCACTAACGCCAAATGGGCATAAGAGTTACTAAGCAAGCGATAACTTCAAATGGACTTAAAAAGGAAATCACTTTATTTTTAACATTTTTAAAAATCTGTTACACAGTGAAGAAAAACCAGGAAACACGTGGTCAGCCTCCACAGATTGTGCTCTCTGATCCATCACCTCAGCAGCTCTCTAATCAGTACACACACACACACACACACACACACACACACACACACACACACACAGGCAAGCACCCACCTGCAGCAGCTTTGCAGCCTCCAGCCAATTACCCCGCTCACATTTTTTAACCGCCTCAGTGAGAATTGCTGTGTGCTTCTAACTTTGTGGAGACTTGTGTGAGATGTGATAAATTTGTGACTACAGTTATTCCAACCCCCACTTTGAGATCTTCAGAGGGCTGTTTGAAGGTTCATCTCAGGGTAAGTTGATCCATTTAGTGAATAAAGGTCTTAGAAAAGAAAAAGAAAAAGAGTGTTTGACTTTTTCTGAAACTGTATCACGTAGCAGCGCCTGTAAAGAGGAGAGACCAGAGATTCAGGTGCAGATCATCAGTCAGCCTCACAAACCACACAGAAATCCTACAGGAGAGGGCGGTTTGCCTCTAATCCAACATCAGATAGCAGAAACCATTACTGCCCCGTCTGTGAGCCAATGAACCAGTGAAACCGACACAACGCTGATGTGCTGTGGCTTATCTGACCAATTAGTCAGTTTTCACAATTAACCTTCAGCCTGATAATTAACAACATCTAGACTGATGACTGTTTTAGTTGTGTAAATGGGGAAACATTTTAATAATAAGAACAATACTTTAAGTGCTTTTCAAAGCACAGAAAGGGATGTGTATGTGTTTTATCGGAGTTAAAAAAAATAATGTGAGTAAGGAAGGAGCTTTGGTGATGATGTAAGTGGTATGGCGTTCTGGTTAGAGGAAGTTGCACTAATCACTAATGTGGGACGTGATCACAGTGCGAACGAGGACAGCAGTATTGAGCTTGGAAAGAAAGCGTGCGATCAAGCATGACACTGAAAGCTGGATTTTGGTGGCACTGAGGAGAACCTCGGATTTTATCACTGCTCAGTTTGAGAAAGTTTTGGAGTAGATTGATACTAAATAGGACAGATCCCTAGGGGAGACCTGTAGGGATTTTAAAATGTTGAGATGAATTAACCGTTTGACTCATGGTCTTCTTAATCTTTTGTTTGTCCCACCTCCCTTGTTTGTATTTGTTGTTATTATTATAATCATGATGTGCTGAACAGCAGTGTTGTGGCATCTCATATGTGAGGTTGCTTTGAACCATGGATTTAGGGACTGTAATACAAAACAAATGAGACACACAAGTTCATCATACAATCTTTGAAGATTTGTCCCAGTTTTCCTCAAACTAAATTATCTGCTGCTCGCCGTCTTGAATTGTTTTGTCTTGCTGGCCTTTGGTGTGAGCGCAAACTCACATGTCATGTTACGTGTGTCATAGCAGTGTGGCTATGGGGCTTTTTATTTTCAAAGCACTTTAAATCCCAGCAGTAAATGCCATCTTATTTGCAGACAGGCTGATGCATCAGTGCATTCCTGTTAAACAATTAAAGCTAACTCCCAAGCAATAAAAACTAAAACCAGTCGTGCACTTTAGATGCCCTAAAACTAATCTGTAATCACAGTAAGAGCTTGAATCCAAGCAACAGCAAATAAAAACTGGCCAGCCCCCGAGGTGGAGGACGGGGTTGCACTCGACCTCCATTTTGGCTCCTACATGAGGCTGCAGAGCCAGTCTCTCCCTGCAATTCTCGGACTGTTCCCGCTGAACGTCTGGCACCTCGAACACCTTCTCCAAAACCACACACTTTCATTTCTGCACCACAGGACAGCAGCTGGATAAAACACAAGCTGCACATCAAAGTGGAAGAAAAGCAGAATGTAATAAAGTCAACAAATCAAGATTTGATTTAAAGGCTTTTCCCTTTTTTTCCACTCAGTCTGGAATCACTTATGGAAGCTTCTCTCTTCCATCAACATCAATGTTAATGTTGTTTTATGGCTCATAAAAGCTGCACAACACATTTGTTTCTGCTCTAGTTGGACAGGAAAAAAAACCCAACAGACTGCAACATGACGGTGAAATCAGCTGTGAAAACTCTTCACACGCACCGCTGGTCACACAAATTAGCACTTTTACCTGTCTGGAAAACACCTCTTGCAAAACTTCCCTGACATTCCAGGAATTCCAGGAGCCATAAACTTTGAAGGAGTAAACAGATGTTTTCTTTCAGTTCTTCTCCATTTTGCTCACTGTATTTATCACAGGGAGGGCGACTGATGGCTCTATCTGCTTGGATTCAGGTTTAAACAGTCTTTTAGTGTCAACCAGAACAGAAAACATCAACAATTTTACCTGAAAGGGAGGATCTGACATACGTTCCATCAGAAAGAGAGAATTTCATCTGTTTTTACTCATCTGTGAATATATTCAGACATTCTGCAAACAAAGATGAGACTGTAACCATTCAGCTGTGCTATTCACATATTTAAAACAACATTAAAAACCAATCTTTTCCCTTTTTTTGATTGTGAATAAAGCCATCTTGCAGCACACCGACCGGAGCTGCAGAACTCCTGGCAGAAGCACGAAAAGGCTGCAGATAAAGCCAGCACAGTGCGCAGAAACAGCAGGAGAAGAAGCAGGCTGACAGCTGAAAGGCACTCACTCACCCTGTGTCTGCAGCACAACGCCCACTCTCCTGCTCTCAGGGCAAAGTTAATCCAAACTGAAACTCAAAAACACACTCCAGATCTTGAGAGAGTAGCTGAGCTGTGACAGCAGAGCCAGCGAAGCTCCGTGCATGTGTTCGCAGAATAGCTGCCTGACAAAAATCAAGCCTGCAGGCTCAGACAGCTCCACCCCCGGCTCTCTCCCCTCTCTCCCCCTTCTCCATTTGAAGCATGCGAGTCTCTATCAGATTCTCTGGATTCACCAAACAGCTGATAACACAGACAGACACACACACACACACACGCTCAGCCTGAAGGTGCTGGCAGCAGTTAAGAGGACATTCTTGGGACAGTAAATCAAACCTTTAAATAGTACAGCCGAATGCTGCTGAACACCTCCAACACAGAGGGAGAGCTCAAAGAGGCAGCATGGGATTCACACCACAGCTGCTACAAAAGGCTGGATGTGTGAGAGTTTTACAACAAAAGAACAAACACATTAAAGCCAAATAAATTCCCACTTTACTGATCCAGACCATCAGCTCCAGGTACATCACCATGCTCAGGCTCTACAGCCAGGCCACTCAATGCAATGACACACAAGTTGAATTCAGACAATTTTTATCCTTCAGCATTTTTCTGTAGGGACGATAAAACTGCAGCTTTACCTCACGATCCAAAATAAGCATAATAACAAATAAACAACTTAGCAAAGAAGCCATTTTAAACTGTATCTTCAGGCACTTCGCTACAAGCAGCCGGTCACAAAGACACATATGTTCCCATTTCCTTATATTAATCAATGGAAAATACCAAAGATAATACAACTTGGCATAAAATAGTATTTCTGCAGAGATTTATAAAATTTTCCAACATTTCTAGACATTACTAAACACGTTTTAAATTCTTGCAGACTGGTGGGAATTCCACAAAACAAAAATATTTGAAACCACCTGAATCTTTAAAAGGAAGGGCTACACTGAAATGTCAGTGCATCTACTTATTACTAGATTTACTCTAATGAAATCTGCTGAATCAGGATTTTCTGGGCAAAATGAAGCCAACAGGATTGTTTTTAGAAGGAAAAGTGATTATTTTTTTTGAAATCTGTGGTCAGCTATTTTAGAAACTTCACAGTGTTGTTCGAAAAGCTTTTAAAGGGCCCCGAGGGCTCACACATCTGAGGAGAACAGAAAGAAAAACACTTGAACTCGCACCGAAGTGTTTTCATTTCATCAGGCAGCAGCTGAGAGGGATACGGTCAGAAATTCAGTCTGCCGTGTGCGGCGAGAACAGACCGAAATGTTAGACATTCCTGCAGTCCTCTGTCCTGCTGCTGTAGCATCCAGCACGACTCGTCATCATCGCCACACAACATTCGGTCCTGAACAATTTGCCACAGAGCTGCTCAGACTCACGATTTTACACTCTCTCTGATTACATAGTGCATGATTTTTAATTATAAAATAGGAGTTCCCTGCAAATAAATTATTGATAGCTTTTATATATTTGTTTATCAAATGGCTGTAATTACAGTAAATAACAGAAACCATGCATTGACATCTGTTATGTGAGGGTTTGCTTTAACTCTATGCAGATCAATCCAGTCTGCGCCTTTTAGAAAGGAAAAAAAAAAAAGAAGTATTTTTTAACAGAAATGCTCTCAGTACATAAATGAAGGCGCTGTAATTGTGCTATTAAAGTACGATTTCAAACAATATACATCAATAAATCTCATAAATCACCAGTTTGATCACAAATATCATTTTGGGGCAGCTGAACTTGACTCAGGAAGGAACGAAGGATTCAGCCCATCCATCCGTCCATTCAGGCTTTAGCCTATCCCAGCTGTCATAGGGCGAGAGGCGGGGTACACCCTGGGCAGGTCGCCAGTCTATAGTAGGGCTTTTTTTTTTTTTTTTTTTAACTCAATAAATAAATAAATAAATAGAGTCATCGATATCTGATCCCGTGAAGTCTGTCTTATCCTTAAAAGTAACATTATCCACCTTTTCAAAACTCTCTCAAGATTTAAGAATAAAATAAAATTAAAAATACCTGCATCTATTCACAAGTAAATCCCAGTATTTGCACGCAAGTTTACGTGGTCCTCTGTATATGTGAGCTCAGTCTCCAGATGGGTTTAAAACAACAGAAGCAGAGTTTCTTTAATCACAAAAATTAGGCGCTGCTATGGAACTGAAGCACACTGACAGTATTCATGAGCACTGACAGAGACAAAAATTAAATCTAAAAGAATTAAATAGATAAAAACAAAAATGCAACAGGATACAGGGATGCATCCTGTCCTGAGGGTTATTGTTGTCTCCACTAGTGGCAGGTGGTCCTCCTCTGACCTTAAGAGGGTCTTTAGTGGTCTCAGAGGGACCCCACGGTGTCTCCGGGGAAAAGACACGAGGGGAAATCAGATCAAATGAATAAAAAGCAGCGCGGGGAGCTCGGTAATGAGTGTGTGTTGTAGGTCACAGCTGTGCTCTGCTGCAGTGACTGAGGTAAACACTGAGCCTCACAGTGATGCTCAAACCAAAAAACAAAAACAAAAACAGAAACATCTCAGGGTTTCCACCAGAAAAGATGGCAGCATCAACCAGCAGCACAGGCAATTTAGTGTTGCACACAGTCAGTGCAAGTCTACCAACCTCTGTAATGTTATAAAAACAAGATGGAGACAGCCTATTCCAGCCAGAGATCAGAGTTATCGGACTATTCTAAACCTTTATTCAATCTTAAATCTTGTGTATAAAGTAGAACTTATGTATTCAGTAGTTCAGTAATGTCTTAAATAACCCTCTTCTTCGCCACACGAGGCAAACAGGATTATTCCTGCAAATAAATATTTCTGGTGCCTCTTTTCCTTGATAGTGCTCCCATGAGCACTTGGTGGGTCAAGCACAGCCAAAAAGCAACATGTGGAACCACCGTTCACATGAAGACTGCACCTTGTAGCTCTTCTATCTAAAGCCCAGCAGAAGTTGACATAGACCGGAGGCAAGGCTGGGCTTCTGATGGACTCACGGCCAAATGCCAGGCACAGTTCAGATAGGAAGATCCAACTTAAATTTAAACACACAAACTCAGCCACCTTCTTCATAACAGATGCAGCAGACCCAGACTGGATGAATACATCAAAGGATTAAAGGTTGCAAAGCATGGACGCACTTCACCAAACACAACAAAGCAGCTGTGAACTTTGTGGGAGTGTATTCACGTCAAAGGAGCCTGATGTTTAAATATAGCAACAGTCACCATAGCAGCTGTACATCAGACTGGATCGGCGACAGCAAGATTTATGAGCAACAGCATTTATCTTCCCGTTTCAACTGTATTTACAGCAGGATAATCCTTTAGTGGGCGATGTTCTGTCTGTGGAGACTCAGTCCCCCAGG
The DNA here is from genome assembly GCF_001858045.2 of Oreochromis niloticus. NCBI lineage: Eukaryota > Metazoa > Chordata > Actinopteri > Cichliformes > Cichlidae > Oreochromis > Oreochromis niloticus. The sequence continues at coordinate 37,505,711 of NC_031965.2, forward strand.
ATGGAAACTGCCTGCAGTCTGTTCTCATTTAGTGACAACACTCAGTCCTCCATGAGACAAAAGCAGCAGCCAGGGTATCAAATACTGACATACCAACCTAAGCACCAAAGTTTGTTTTTTGTTGTTTTTTTGTTTTTGTTTTTTTAGAAGAAACAGTTAGCCCCCAGTTAGCGAATCAATACATGTCAACTAGCCCGATTTTCACAAACTTTCCAAACATAACAGAAAACTAAATACCAGCTATTTATTTATAGCCAAAGTTATAAGGACTATATGTTTGAATTTTTACAGAAATACTTCAGTCAGAGCATGGAATATCATCTTTAACTGTAAACGAGCCAGCTTCCTCTTTTTGATAGACACCTGTACTATAAAGGTACAGTCAGTTGTTTTGAATTAATTTAATACAAATGATTGTACTTATAAAAATACACTGATTAGTGTGTAATGATGTCTTCCAAAAATTGATGCATTCTCATGAACTCCAATTGAACTCCACTGAAAAATCAGAGCAACCTATCACATTGTTGCATTTAATGAATGAAGTTTTTGGCGTGTTCTAAGACTTTTTTTCCCCCTAATAACTAAATCCAAGCTGTAAGAACCTGCGAATGAGCAGGGTGGCCGTGGGTTACTTTCATTTAAAATCATTTTTTTCCACGTGGTTGGCAGAAAATCAAAGTGCTCGTCACCAACTCTGCTTCATGCTGCAGAATGTGAGGATTCAGCCAAACAGAGTATGAATAAAGAAACATTAACAGGAGGAGGAAGAGGTGGAGCTGATCAAACACACCCTGCAGCGCTGGCAGAACCAGTGATTAATGACTGCTGGCAGGAGAGTCGGTTTGACTTTCTGTTCAATAAATATAATGACAGCATTAACAAGGCTGGAAGAATGGAAGCAACTTTTGGATCCATTATTGATGGGAGGAGCCCACACAATAGCAACTATTACAGATAAACACAAGTACTACTAAGTACTAGTACTATAAATCATTTTGGTCAATATCCTCCTTATTTTACATCCTTAGACTTTTGCATGTAAACAGTTACTGCAGATTTCCCTGAATCCATAGTATAATTTAACTGAAGACACTATATGAACTGTGACTTTTTAAAGAGTTACAAAAGTAAAAGTAAAGAAACTGCAAGGGAAATGATACAATTTTTCTTTTTACCTGATTAAAGTTGAAAGTTATGCAGGATCATTTTCGACAAATACTCCAATTAATCCAATTTAATTAATGCTTTAATTACTACTAATAAACAGACATCTATGTATGATGGTGCAGTTACTGACTGAGATCAACAGGCAGATTGTTTTTGAGCAGAGTCTGGGGACCACAGTGGATGCTCTAGACGTTGTGGAGCTCTCCTGGTTGACAGTAGGGCTGGGCCATATCATACCGTTCACGGTAATACCGGTATAATGTTGGGCAACGATAGGAAAATGAAATATCGCGACAGAATGTGGGTAAAACGCGCATGCACAGTGCCTATGTTTACATACGCACATGGCGGCGACGCAGAATGAGAAGAGCGAAAGTGGATCGTTAAATGAAACAGATGAACCAGAACTGGTTTGTAAAAATGCTGCAACTTCAGTGGTGTGGAACTGGTTTAGCTTTCGTCCGTCAGATACACAACAAAGCACTATTTTTGGTAGCGCATGCTAGCGGGCCGTCGTTATTACCGTGTTGTTTGGAAAATACGGCACACTTAAAATCAATCCTTTGATTTTTCTGAAAATCGGCAGTGCCCCTTATAATCCCGTGTGCCTTATGTATGAATTCTGGTTGTGTTTACTGACCTCGAAACGATTTTATGTACACGGCGCTCAAAAATCTGTCAGATGTTTTAGTCCGACTTTGCTAAGCTACGAAGCCGCACCGCTTGATGGATTGTCGGAGCATTACGGCTATCGTAGGCAGGAGCCTCGCGGAGTGATACGTACTGTGCTTCAACATAATATTACCGTATTGTGTGTGTATAATCTCTTTTTAAGTTTTGTGGACATTATACATGGTTATGCTGAGGATATGTCGGCCAATTTCCACTGGAAATGCCTTTTGGTTAAACTGTCAGCAAGGAATTTGCAGTGTTACATTTTTATATAACTTTATTGCACATAAAAAAAACAGCTGCTTGTTTAAGTGAAAATACATTGATGGGGTTTTTTGCACTAATAAAGTTGTGGAGTTGTAAAGTATTTTGTCTAGTGTCAATTATATCGTCAGTTATATCGTTATCGCAAATTTTCAAATGTATATCGTGATAAATATTTCTGGTCATATCGCCCTGCTCTAGTTGACAGGCCTTCAGAAAACTGAATTTCTCTTTTTCAAGATGGAGGACCGCAGGGTGTGTTCCAGCTTCATGGGGATCGCTATCCAGGCAAACGTCGAAGCCAACGTGGCTTTCGTCTTGGTTGTGGAACACTGGACCAGCTCTTTATCTCAGGAATATTTAGAGTTTGCCCAAACAGTGAACTTGGCTTCAGCCAATTCCTGCTGGGGGGGTGTTCAGCAGTACGGATATCAGGCTGTTGTTGCAGGTTATTCGCTCCCTGGACAACCATAGTGACAGTTTTTCCTGCCGGCAATAAGTCAACCTGTTTCCAGGGAGCGTTGACATCATCAGGTCTGCCCTGTGTTAGTGACGTTTTGGTGCAGCCAAGGGGCAGAAGATGTGCAGTTCAGTTGTTTCAGGGTCTACTGCATTATCTCCTTTTTGCAGATGTTATACTGATAACACCTGTGATGACAATGAGTCTGAGGACATGGTCAGGTGTTTACTTTAAACCACAAATCCATTAATCTAGTTCATAATTTCTATTTATGAAAATCAGCAAAGAAACAGATTAAAGAAGCAGGCTAATGTTATGATTTTAACACTTTACTTCTTCACTCATATCAATCCACCCAAGTCAGCTAATTAAGGTGGAATAAATCTTTTACTGCTGTACGAGAAGAGATAACTGAGATCCAGCGGTATAACTTTTCCCTCTTGCAGGTGGTGGGAAATAAACGCCTTCTCTTATCTTACACTTGCTTTGTTTAAGTGTATGAAGTGGGCAACAGTCCTGAGTAAAGTACCATTAGAGTTCATATAGCACTCCACTGTTCATGTCAAAGCGAACGCTGCCTCGATGACGCTCCTTCAAACCCCGTCTCCTTCCTGTTGGCAGTAAAAAGGCTCCCTGCCGCCGCTCTTTTCTTGCAGCGACTGCATATTTTGTCCTGCTGGTCTGTTGTGGTGAGCAGCTTCAGTTCAGTCCTGAACCTCGGCCTTGAAGAGGCCTCTGTGGAGTCTGCCTTGAATCCAAAGCTTTTATGTGTTGGCCAGGGTTCCCCGGAGGGCTCCTTAAAGGCAACACTTTAGCCTGACTGCACCTTCAATGGCCTCAAAACGGCCCTCTTTTCATGTGACTGCTGAATATGGAGAGAAAAGGAAGAGGGGCAGGAGGGTGAACCGGGTCAGTTTGCTTCACAATCAGTGGCTTAAACCGCCCAGACCCAGTTCCATTTATAAAGACTCCTAAATATAAAAGTAGTCTCCAAAAGTCAGCAAGGTTTTTCTGTTGTTCCACACAGTGCACTATTCAAAATCCAAAGTCAGACAGTGAAATAAAATTAAAAATTTAAATAAAATCAGCACAGATCCCCACACCCTGATTGCCTCAGTCAGTCATTGCAGAGCCTCGAGGCCCTGATTGCAAACTTTCTGTCTCCTTTAGTTTCCAGCTGGGCCCCACAAACAGACTACAGACCTCTGCCCGAGGACCTCAAGATACGTACTAGTGCATATGACATTAGTTTACAGCTGGGAGTATGGCTATGAAGGCCCTTAAAAATTATTCAGTTTAAAAAATGAATAAATATGAAAAGGAAACAGAAGGGGGGACACAGTCACCATCAGAATAGAGGGAGTTTTTGAACACAATTACACTGTAAACCTCAGTGACTGTGAAGAAAGGCCGACATCGACTACCAACTGAAACTTAGCTTTATACCACTAAAAGCAGAATAAGTAAGAAAGCCTCACAACTGTAGGCAACCTTTAACGATCTTTCCACAGGCTCGTCTTTGTTATGACTTGTATGTCTTTTAGATCTTGTTGACCAAAGGTTTTCCCTCCTTTTTCCTGACTCAGCATGAACTAAACTGAGTGATTTTAGGCTCTTGGGGAGTGGAAAGGTGCAATGATGTAAAGGAAAAAGCCTGGGCTTGATTTATAATCGCAGACAGTGAAGACGAGGGGTGAAACTGACTATAAAACCACATGTTCGTTAGTTAACTGTCAATCACAAGTTGTTAGCCAAGCTTACTTCCTACTGAGTAAATCCCCAAACTGACTCTAAAAATGGTTGTAATTTATGAATTTCAACATCTATTGAAGTCATATTTAAAATTAACTTCAAGTTTGGGCATCTTCAAGTTTGGGCATCTTTGTGCAACTACAGGGTCACCTGGATCAGCTAATCACCCAGCCTTAAAAGAAACTTTTATCAGTCATATAAAACAAAATCTTGTGTTGAAAGAGTTTTTCCTACAGGAATTTTGAGAGCGGGTTCTTTGAGTTACTCTGGTTATTAATCCTGGACATGCAACTAAACAACTAAATTTGATAACAACATCAGTGTAGCACCTCTGAACCTGGTGATAGTTGGGATAGAGCCCTCACTGTGTTAAAGGTTTCCTGTTAAAGTCCTGAGCTTTTTATGTGAAGACACTTTGTTACTGTGAAGTCATCGAGCTGCATTTCTTGTCTGCCGTACAAACTAAGTGTATTATTATCTTTTAATAGTGGCAGGTTTGTTTTGACTGTTTCATACATTTCTCTCGTTATGCAATCACATTGCGTTTCATACGTGTGAACAAACACAATAGCATGCAGAGCAGTTTGGACAGGGCGTCCAGCGTGCAGTCACATGTAAAGTGGTGATTATCCAGCTCGGCCTGCCTCGGTGGGCCCGTTCTGTGCCCTGTTGTATAATTACTGGTGCCGTGAGAGCTGAGAGACACAGAGACATCTACAGGATGACAACAAATCTATAAAACAGCACATCTCTCTGCTCGGAGCTCTCCGAGTGACAGAACAGCTCATCGGAGAAGAATGTGAGCAGGTTTTCCACCTCGCAGAACAATTTCACGCAGCCAATGAGGAGCAGGGCCAGGCCTGGAGCTAAGCCTTCATAGAATAGCTTCATTCTTGGCCGGCTGGTCCTGGTTCTGTTTCCAAAGAAAGGCAAGGACCTCCCAACTGGGCAGCCACATTCCCCTGTGGCTGAAGGATGGATTACTGACACATTATTTTTACTAACTGGAATAATCGCTGCTCCTTATGTAAAGGAAGACTCACTTAAAGCTGCCTTCAGATAGTAAATCTAACAATGAATAGTGCCATCTTTAAAGCTATTCTCTATGCACTGCATTTGAATGAAATACTTTGCCATAAAAACAAAATATTATGCAACTTTAGCAGTTCTACCTCATCAGAAGAGTGTTTTTATTTTAGCTTTTGTGTGGCGAGCACAGCAAATGAATTAGTGCAACTATGGAGCAGGTATCTGTCCACTTTGGTTCACATATTATGCAGGGATAAATCATTAATTGCTGTATGATGATACGTCCCCACCAGTGAAGCCTTTCTGTTCTTTTCATGCTGGAAGTGGCTGTCTCAACAGCAGCAGTTATGCTGTGTCGTTTTTATTGTTTCAGCCACACACTGTACATGAAGGAGGGCGGCTGACAGTCATCCCACTTCTAATGAGTCATCGGAGTTTATGTCAATGACAGCGATCACAGCCTGGTCAGAGCAGGACTAGCAGTTCTCATGCTAGCAGTTACAGCTGCAACTTCTGATAAACTCAAGAGATGCTCAGCAAAGAAATATTCCTCCTGGCTCCACCAGATTGTTTGATAAGGCACAGAAGGCTAAGCATAATATTTATAACATCAGTCAATTTAATTCCTTTTTAAAGAAGAGAAGAAGCAAGCAATTTTGGAATATCAAATATGTTCAATATCAACTACACAGGTTACAATCATGTCAATCCACCTGTGTTTTAGTACACATGATACATGTGCAAACATCACATTTCTGAGGTTTTACTCTAGTATTACTATCTGGAGGCAGTGAGATATAACATTACAAGGGATGTTCTAGGACAGTGACAACATCTGGATAAACAGGTACAGTTACTCAAACTTAAAACAAAGACACCAACGTTCCATAACTCAGGCCAACAAGACCATCATCTTTAAGGACACGCCCAGCATCTCCTGCAGATAGTCCACGTCTTCATTGCTTCATGTGCAGAAGTAAATCATTATTACACTACTGCAGTGTGTTTCTCTTGTTATGGATAAATACTTGGTTAAAGTTCATGATTTCTTATAAATTTTCACGACTTCTTTTTCACAGAGAGACATTTTGAGGCATATAAGGTAAAAAATGTACAATCTGAGTGGATGTTGACATTTTTATTTCCCGGACTTTTAAAGAATACATCACAAACAGCAGCTGAGATATCAGTGGGCTCACACTAACATATGACACAGGCCCGTGTGTAAGATTTCAGAAAAGAAGATATGAGTGTGGGAGCTGAAGCGGCTCCATCAGAGAGTCTGAGCGGGCGTGTCCTCCTCATTATACACCCAGCTTCCTCAATCTGCTGTTTACAGCTGGCCGGCTGTCTGACAAAACTAACAATTAGCCTCAGATTTACACCCACCAAGCCAGGTGAGACTGCAGGCTTCATAAACAACTACATCCACTTAGCTGCTGAGTAGGCACGGGGAAAGGCGAGCAGGGTGACCCCGCTGACCTGCAACACATAAACATCCATCTCCTCACCTGCTGGGTAAGGAGGGTCTTTACACGCTGCTTCGAGCCCGGGCCTGCAGCTCAGCCGAGCACGGAGTCAGAGCGACGGTCCTGCATACACAGAGCCATCAGTAATGACAGCACTCTGCTCTCTTCAATTACAACGCATGAATCATCACTTCCTTCAGCCTCAAGCTCTCTCATTAAAACTTTCTACATGTCTAAACACCCAGCCAGGCTTTCTATACAACACCAGGACTATGACATAACAGTGTCAGGCATCTTTATAAACCAGCGCTGAAGCAGGAAGAAAGCTTTAATTTATCATTCACCTGGATAACTCTCAGCATTATTTATAAGCATGCATTACTCCAATATTAGTATTCCACAGATCAGGTGTTGGTGACAACATGCTTATTAATCAGTTTGGTTCTGTGCTGTTCTGTGTTTACTTCAGCTCACAGCAGGATGGCACCAATCTGGAGGTTGTTCACACCTGCTGCACCAACAGCTTTTCTTTGGTTTTTGGAAGTAAAGGAAGTTTTTTTACTTCCTTAATAAAAACCAAGGGGATAAATTCCCTTATTCAGGAACACTGTACATGTTAGAACCTGTTACTAACAAAGTGATAATGAAGTAACGTGATATTTAGAATCCCAGTATATTATGACCTATAAGTTGTCAATACAACAGTGACAGTACGAAACAGTTTTAGTTTTTCTGAAAGAAAAGTCAAGTGCGACATGATTTTGTTTTTACATCTTGTGTTCCACACGTGTCAGTTTTCATAAATCATAGCACAGCATTGTGCTATGTCAGCCAAGTTGACCTTCAACAGATTCTTCTTTGTATATCATGGTGAACACACCATCTTTGCTCTGCTCATCCAGACTCAACACTGAGAGAAAAACTGAGCAGGAAACCTGATTTGTGACAAGGTGTTTAAAACTTTCTCTTTTCTTCTTCTGCTGCTGTCTGATGTAGCAGAATCACTGCCTGCCAGGAAAGAGTCCATTGGCCTGCTGAGGTGTTGGTATGTGCTCTCCCTAGGGCTCAGGCCTTACTAGACTGTAGGAGAAGCCTGATGGAGGGCGAGGCTGTGATTCACAGGATAAACTCTGAGCAACAGCAGCAGCTGAGAGGTTAAAGGAGACGCAGATCTGAGAGCAGTTGTTGTAAAACAGATGTGTCATGCTCCAAGTCTGCGAAACAGGTGGGGTTTCCATTACAGCCAAACTTCCACCTCAGAAACTAAGGCTGCATAAATGCTGAGGGCTGCTTGTTTTCTTTTAATCATCAGCTGACAGCAGCTGAAGGAGGAATTTATTTTTCTTTTTTAAACCAAATGCATATCGCGTGAGGCCACTGAAGCCTCCGTGACAGGATAAATCATCAGCAGGACACTTGAAAAGACACGAGGACTCTCACTACAGAATGACTGTTATTAACTGGAAGTCACTTAAGAAGGAGAGGACAGACGGCTACTGTGTGCCAAACACAAACACAACAATGAACAGGAGCATATGATTCTTCTTCCTCAGATACAAAGGGGTAAAACAGGCAGAGACACAGAAGAATATAAAAAGACTGGAAGACAGTAAATGTTAAAAATGCCAAAGACATGGAATCAGACCCAAACTACATTTGGCAGTCGGTGGGAATCCGACTCTAATCACACCTGTGAAAACATAAACCTGTGAAAAGCTCTTATTTATCTGAATAAAAACAACTTATCACTTCAGAAGTCAAGGTGATATCCAGGTATCACTTGTACTGCAAGTATATATCGTGCCATTTATTTTATGTTATCTGTTCAAGAAAATAATGTGACCAACTAATAATTCTCTTACATGAATTTGCACCCTTTCGTTAAGCTTTCAGCTCCACGGTGTAAGCATTTCCCCAGTTAACATAACCACCCTCCAGGTTCATACATTAGGACTGTACTTTCAACCTCCCATAATGCACAATGTGCGGACCATAACCATTAAGTTTATGCTAATGGGCAACAATGTCAAGGCTCCACGATCCACTTAATTTGCCCATTAATGCACTAAATTCACATTATGAGATTCACAGTAAAGTCAAACCTGCCTCATTACATCTTCATGTTGCATCTTCACATGTAACCATATAACATGTCTGTGCATGCAATAATATATGTGTGTATGTATATAGAATACAGTGATCCACCATCAAATCAAATAAATAGACTCATTTCTGACTGCTGGCCTGAATTTTGAATCAAAGTGTACTATGACTGCATTCACACAGACGCTCATACATCTTGTCCCCACCCCCCAAACACACCTGTACATTTCATAGCATGCAGATGTTTGAGCATGAACTTGACTGAGCTGAAAGTGTCAATTATCTGAGACTACAGTGAGCCAATTCAGTATCAATCTCATTGTATTAATCTAACTAATCTAAATTTGATGCATTAATGGGGATATGAGCCAAAAATGAGTAAAAAAAAACCAAAAAAAAAAAAACCCCATTATCAGTAACCTTGAGCATTGATGATCCCCAACATCAACAACCACATGCAGCCCTATTCTACGAACAGCTAGCATCTGTGGCTAATAATGAAACGATTTCATAAATGTGGGAGCAATCCAGCAAACAAACAAACCTGTCTGGCAGCTTTTGCAATCAGAATTATGACCTAAATGCACTGTGATGCCAAACAAGATCAGCTCTATAAATTCTCTATAGGCTCCTCTTGTTCAGGGTTTATCTGTTTATTTCTTCTTTCCATTTGTGCCATTTCAGTTATTACATGGTTATAGTTATACGCAGTATACAGTATAAGAATGGCTAGGGCAGGACACTCTGAATCTGAGGTAAACACTACAGACAAGAAAGAAAATGAGGCCGGCCAGCAGGGTGATGCTGTAAACACTTTCCGCAAGAGTTTATAGTTTCAGTCGCCGGTTTACAGCCTTACTGAATCCAACTGGATGTTCGTTTTGTACATTCTGGCCTCCGCTAGTGTTCAGAGGTCAATAAAGCCAGGGATGATTTACTGTGAGACTGACTGTCCCTCAATTTCTCTGTCAGATCCAGCCCTCACTCGTCTTTGACGTTGTTAAAGCAGGCCATAGAAAAGGCATCATACGTTCTGTATATAACATAAAGATGGCAAAGGAGGCCAAGTTTTCACTCCTGGACAACACAAAGCGATAGGTGATGTCACGGTAACTATGTCCATCTTTAATTTAATGTCTCTGCTGCGATGTGAGCGTGACAGTTTTGTAAATGTTAGAGCAATAATCACAGTGAAATGCTACAGATGTACACAGATGCTGAACAACAGAAGAATCCGGACTGAGAGACAGTGAATCTTAAGGTTCCCCCTGTGAGGAGTCCAAATGTCTGCTAGTGTCTGTCAGCTGCTTAGACTCTGAAAGCTTCTTCTGGTTTGTGGGTCACATTCAAAAATATTTATCCGGCTCTGAATTCAGCCCAGAATTAAACTAAAGAAACCTTTCATTATAATATAAACAGAATCCCCATCCTTCACCTTTCTGTTTGAAATACTCCAAAATATTGACAAAGAGGCACATCGACATTTGTCACATGGATTTCTTTCTTTTCCAACTACCAACTATAGTGGAACTAAAATGTCCAGCATTTAACAACAATAAAGAAACGTACTTTCTGACAGAGACAAAGGTGAGCAGCAAATCTTTAGAAGGAGGAAAACACTACAGTCGGTGGATAATGAAAACAGTTTAATTAATCCTTGATCACAGGTAAATGTCTTTAAACGCAAGCAGTAGACACAATCAGCCAGCAAAGAGTTTACACTGAGTTCAGTCTCCCTGTTATTTGTGACTAGTAATAAAGAGATTGCACATAAACCCTACATACACAAAACACTTAGCTGTGGTCCATCTTTGACAATTATTGTAAATATTACAAGAATCACTTTCGGTGTTACACAGAATGCAAGGGGTTAAAATGAAAAGGTGAAATCTGACCGATTTACAACTTAAAGCATTCATAAATATTGTGTTTTACATCTGATTGCCTCAAGGCCTTATGACATCCTCCACACTATGCACTTGAACATATAAAAATGATGAGCACCTCTTTCATTGAATTTTGAGTGTTTTATCAACTTTGTTACATCTGTGGTGTTCCCGGTCAAAAGTGACCGCCATAGGAAATGAATGGGAATCCACTCAACAACACCCCCCCCCCCCCCCCAAATAAAGAAACTGAAAAAAGCAGACCTACACTTGAGACAGGTTAAATCCTACCATTAAAACCATCTGCAGCGTCTGCATGATTTTGGACATTACACAGTACAAAAGCTGGACTCAAAACATAAACAACGCAACTAAGCTGTCCGAGTCACGGCTGCACTGCAGTTTTATGTGACTATTTTTAGTATATTATTTGTATCTACCATGTATCACAATTAACAGCCACAGCAACTGATCCTTAACCACCCAACTTCCCAAAGTTCAACATGCTCCTCATAACTTTAGGGAGTAATTCCAGCCAATCGTCCACCCACTAAACACTGTTCCTACAGTATGTTTAAGATGCAGGACGTGCTGCTGCAGAGCTCACAGTTACACAACATGCAGCTCGAGGCTAAATTCTGGAAAGACAATGAAAATCAGACAGGTTTACTGAAGGAGCTGAAAGTTACATCTGCAGATCATCATAGACCACAGAAAACTACAACTGAATACCATCACACACAATCATCAGGCCCTGAAGAGAAAACTGTGTTACTTGAGTTTCGTCCAAACAGGCCCCTAATGACTGTTATCCAACTTTAACCTGACATGGTATAAGACAGTGACACACTCTGTCAATCCTGAGCTCAAATCCAGAAATTAGTGGAGAGACTTGATTATAAGTTTAAGCATTCAATAAAATAAAATGTCAGGAGTTTGTTTCTGTCATTTGTGAGAGAGACTAAATCCCTGCATGGCTTCCAAAAGTCCATTTACTGCTACAAGTGTCAATGACAAAAGTTGTATAATTAACTATATTACTCATAACTAAATTTATTTTTAAAAGATTAAAAAAACCCCCACATAAATTCAGACTTGTGAAAGCTTTATTCCATTTCTTAAAACCAAAGAGATTAAAGGCGCACGAGGCTAATTTCAGCTTAAAGGAAGCTAGCAAGAGTTAGCCAAACCGCCAAATCCGTTAAACAGCAGTTTGAATTACGAACTTCCGGTCAGGACTCTATCAGGCAGAAAACACAAAAAAATCTTCCCCTTACCGCCACTGAGGAGCTGTCTCCATATTTAAGGACATACCCATCATCCATTTAGGCTAACAAATTAGCTAACAGATATGGCTAATGTCAGGGAGTCAGGTTCAGCTTGAAACCGACCCTGGTGCGCGGTATCCGGTTATGTGTGTGTGTCCACACTCACCATTGTTTGGAGTTCTTCCTTCAGCCAGGATTCAGGAACATTGTTGTCCTGCTTCATCGCTTTATCACAAATCATCCCTCCAAATATATCCAACAGGAGACCTACCTTCACCCCTTCACCTGCATGGCGCCTCAGGGGCAGATCTAGAAGGGTGGCATGGGGTGGCAAGTGCCACCCTAAAATGATCCCTTGCCACCCCAAGTGCCACCCCAGTTTTGCATATGACAGCGTTGTTTATTAAAATAAGATAGCATTAACAGTTTGAGCGTAGTTACAGTCAGCAGTGAATATAAATGCTAAAACTGAATATATTGGATAGTGTTCCCCCCTCCACCATTAACAAATGGTTCAGCCCATAGCAGGACCGGCTTTTTTTTGGTTTCAGTAGCAAGCCATGCTTATGATTGTGCCAGAGCACATTTTGAACAACACCATGGGAATTTCGGATTTTGCACAGGTGGGTGGATGTTACACTCTGGAAATGGAAGGAAGGTGAGTGTTATTAACCCTCTGTGGTCCACGGACACGCTGCACCTCCAAATCACATGACTGATGTAAGCTGACATAGCAACAAGCTGCAGCCACGCTGAGTCTCTGTTTCAGCCCACATTGAAAGTTCAGACTTAAAAGTTCTTACATTTTAATTACAGGCCAGTAAATCCAGAGTTATGATAATATATATAAGCCACGCTTTTTTCTAAATACTGTCGTCACGTTTTTGTGTGTGTGTGTTTTAAGCGTTTTCTAAGGACAGCGCGAAAACAGTAAAGGAAGGGGGGGAAAAGCCACCTCTTTCCTATCGGTGGAAAAATGCACCATGTGGACCAATTAAAAAAAAAAAAGTCAACATGTGGGATTTTGTTGTTTAGGAAGAGGGGAGAGTTTTGGGAGTGACGGTAACGGCAGCGAGACAGAGCGAGCGAGTGAGAGAGAGAGAGAGAGAGAGAGTTAGATGTGGGAGATTTGTGACGTTTAGTGTGGAGTGTATACTTAGTGTGTTGTGCTGTCTTGTGTAGCTGTTGTGTGTGTCAGTGAGGGCACTAATGAATGTCACAAAGGCACATTTGCAACGTAAACACTGTCACTAAGTAGAAAACCAGCGGAGTGATACACCTGCTGTTGTCAGGCCTGCAGGTTTATCCCTGTGCTGTTCTCCTCTGTCTTTTGGTGGACAAACTTTTTTTTACTGGCACACATCATTTGTGGGGCATCTTAATGCAACACCTGATTGTTCTCTCATTTTAGTTTTAGTAATATTTTTAAATGGTTGTACAAAATGAAAAAACGGCAGGTGTATTGGCTGCATTTTTATATAAATAGTTGTATATGTTTACAAAATGTAGAATTTATATTTGCATTTCAAGTTATAAAAATTTACTCAACATGTCTGTGGTTTTTTTCACAGTAAAAAAATACTACTAGGATTTTAAGTTCTTTGTGTGATTTCAGATCAGTAATACTAATGCAGTATGTCAGTGAAAAAAACAACTAAATTCAGTTGAGCTGAAAAGAATGATCCCAAACAAGGCAAGGGGGAAAAAATAAAATGAAACAATCTGAGGGTGAAATACAAACGTAAACTCAAAAGGAGTCAAAAATGTCCGGTTGTATTTCAGACCTCAGTGGGTTCATCCAACAAACCATGAAAAATTTGGTTTAAATTTATGTTCATGACAGTGCAGATTTCTGACATTTCGTGTAATTTAAGCTGTAACAATGTGATTGTTTTCTAACAAAGAACAGTGTGAAACTTGAGTTAGACTTGTGTTTGTAAATGAACCGCCCCATGTTGTGTAGCTTTCTGGATTTTATACTTATTGGGCTACATATTTATTTATTATACAGGCTATACAGTACATAGAATCAAAACTCACATGTTTTATGTAACTAAAGTGTAATTATGTGGGCTACAGACAATAATTAAGTTATAGACTATAACGTGTATACTTACTGCATTTGAATCATTTTAACCATATGTAACCACCTGCATATGTGTTTGGGGGGGAAAAAAGGCTTTGATTTTGCCACCCCATTTCATTTCTTTGCCACCCTCATGCCACCCTAAGAAATTTTCTCTAGATCCGCCCCTGTGGCGCCTGCACTGTGCGTGCTCGCTCCACAGCGCCCTCTGCAGTCACGCAGCGTGCTGTGCTGGGCTGCATGTTTCGAGTAAGGGAAGAGCCACTGTACAAACAGCTGAATTCAAATACCATGCACATCGTGCTTACTTGTGCTACTCTCCATGAATTGTAGGAGGAATGACACATAAGAATGAGTTGATTGTTGTTGTTTTTTTCAAAAAACATATTTTTTGTTAGAAACGTATGATTTAAAAGTGGTTAGCATACAGTACCACAGACACTGCTTGTATTTATTATTTATTTATCAGAGGTCAGACTGAATTGGTCTGTGGGTCTGTTCAGGTCCTCAGGCTATATTTTGTCTCTATTTAATGTAATAATATGTAATAAACTGTAATATGTAATAAAATAATGTAATAAACACGAGCTGTTCTAACTTTAAATTTGACATTTTTAAATCTCATCTGTAGTTTTTGCTGCACGTTAAATGACGTCTGCAGAGGTGAACTACAAAGCAAGCTGCATTCAGAGATAATCTGATTATCAGTCTCCTCGTCAAGACCTTGTTTGTGTACATACCAGCAAATCTGGCAGCAAATCCGGAACAACAAAAGTAAAGAGAAATATTTGTACAGTTTCAGCACGGCCAGATGAATGCATGTCGGTTCTTGTTTCAACACGATGCATACAGTACGTGCTGCAAGGCTTTGTTCAGAAGCACTGATACCATACAGCTCAGCAGGTTTACATTTACACACAGCCCCTGGCTTGTCACAGCTATAAAGTGTGGAGTGACTCTGGTATTTAACTCTGACGCTTTTAAATGTTAAAAAAATACTCCTGAACTTTCCGAAATTAACTAAAGTTTTCAACCCAATCTGAAGAAACAACAACCATGAGTTTAACTGCCAAAAATATCTACTGTGTACTTTGCCGAAGAGATACCAACAGAACTGAAGGACTAAACTGTACTACAAGTGTAATACGAGTTTGTACCACAAGATGGTGCTGTGAGTGAACACAGCTTTATTTCAAATGGAAGGTCTGGAGAAGGGGTTAAATTGAGCTGAAACAATAATTAAATCTGATTGGAAGTTTCATACAAAGTACGAGTGAGTTCATTTTCATGTGCTGCAGTCTAGCACACACTCTGTCTGCTAGCTTAGGGTACGTGGCTGTATTTTCCAGAGAGGGGATGTTTGCCTTCTTTGCATCCATCATAGTAAAAGTCCTGCAAATGAAAAATCCTTCACAAGTCCAGAGGTTTTCTAAACCTACCGAGCGACATTAATGATTAAAATGACAGAAGTACCACCAACGGAGGGGTGGATGTAAAAATTTCCCAGAGTATCGAATGTTTTACTGCTGCAACTGAAACCAGCAGAAAGAACATAAAGGACTGAAACTCTCAGGTGGAGCCGACTTTTAGTCCAGTACTGCACCGTTTGTGAACACTTCAAATTATGTGTACTTTACTAACATTTATTTTACTCATATTCTGAAGGAGAACTGTACAATAAATGTCAAGTAAAAATATAATATTTCCTCTTAAATGAGATAGAGGAGAAGGACAGAGCAGCATAAATTACTGAGTATTATAGTATTTCTGTGGACTGCTAAGATACATTACATTACAGTGTACAGGTGTAGTTTAAAAACATCTGTCCACTGATTGGTGGTTGCAGTCTGAGGGCGTTTTAGCTTCTGTTACTCTGCACAGTCTTGAGTAACAGTATCAGACGTAGTGAAGCATGCAACGTTTCCCTCAGACATTAGAAGTAAAGCATCAAAAAAGTAAAGCAGGTAGAATAAAGAAGCACAGAGACAGCTGGGCTCATTCAGAAAAACACTTCTCACATTTATTGACTCTTGGTTCTCTGGGCCGAAGCCAAAGCTAACACACATTTGGCACAAAGACAGATACGATTCATTGGATTTTTCCAAACAACAGCCCGAATCACAGGCCAAACAGACGGAGACCTGCCGCTGTGCAGAACGTTCCCCCGTCTCAGAGATTCAGGCATCACTGCGGCAATGATCGACGGGACACGGCGAGGTCATCCCCACCCAGATCCAGGTTCAAGTATGTTTACAGTGCGAAGGCCTCTCTACAAGCAGCGACATGTTTCCTGTTATCACGGCTGCACCACGAGGCGACAGCAGAGATGAGGCAGATCACAGCAGCCTGCTGCAGCCACCCAATGTGCACTTCACTCCCTCTTAATTCAGGTCTTTGCACTTCAGTTATTTACACATGTGCTGACTTCTTCAGCTGCAGGTGCTACTTTGTGTTAGTTTTTTCAAGGAGCAGCTTCAGCCTAAGATGCAACGAGGAAGGAAAAAGAACAGAAGAAAGACCAAAATGTCTAAGTGATCATTAATACTTCGTATGGTTTGTGCTTGGGACGCCAACCTTAGCTGTCTGAAGTTACAAAAACAGGATGTGTTACATTCATGAAACAAAATATATTTATCAGTCGTTTTAAAGCAAAGCGGATTCATTTTTGAATCAAAATATTACAAGATTCTGAGATGTTCTCATGCGCTTCGTTTTGAGTGAAGGACAAAATAAAATGTGTCAGTTCAGTGAGCTGGAACAGGCGTCGGCGTGTTTACTGAGGTTGGGATGTTGACATTTCTGTGAGTCAGGTGGCTTTGCAAAGACTTTTATTTACACTGAATGTCTTCTATCCTGCACTCTAGTAAAATAAAAACCTAACAGCAACCTTGCTGTTAGGCAGGTAGTTTCAACTTAAAGATCAATAAACTGAAAATGAAAATTCTTTGAAAAATAAAGAAACTGTAACTGTTTGCATCCTGCAGCTTCACAGAGAGTTTTATAATTAGCTCACTACGGCTGAAATGTTTTGAAGTGCAGGTCAAAGCTGGATGTCGCCTCTGGGTCTGAAAAGTGAAGCCAGTGCAGAGCATATTATTTCTAATGGCCAGCAGGGGGCGACTCCTTTAATTGTAAAAACAAAACCCTATATTTAGATTTGTATTTATATGATTATTCTATATTTTGGAAATTATTGTCCTCTTTAAACTAAAACAGAGGATAAAGCCGGCTATGATTTATGGCACGGCTCTCTTGTCAGTGTCAGAGCCACCTCAGCCCGAGGCTTCAAACATGATGCTGTCTTTTATATACAGTCTATGGAGCATCAGCACCGTGGAGAACAGTGAGATCTCGTTTTAGTTTTTTGTTCTGTGTGCTTTCTGGATTGAGAGGCCGACAGGACTTTGAGGGTGAAGCTGAGCGGCTGCAGAGGCTGCACATCTGTGATTGGCTGACGGAGTAAAAGCAGCTCGATGAGACGTTAAGGCAAAAAAACATTCTTTGGCAAAACAAGAGAAAACTAAAGAAACCATCACACAAACATGTTTGCCTGCTGGTGTGATAAAAACCTGCAGACGGCCGGAGACTGACCTCTACACCCACCCACCCACACACACACACACACACACACACACAGAAAAACACATGCAGTAAGACATAAACACTGAATCAACACAGAGCTGAACACAGACACGACAGAGTAAGGCAGTTACAGACGGACGCACGCCATAGATATGTTCATTATGCTTGTTATTACACACTTTGGTCATTTAAAATAAACTACTCTGTAGATTTTATATATCTGCAGTTTTACAAAATACATTTTCAGATTTTTACGGTTTACGAGCAGCTTTGACAGAATAAATACACACATTCAGATTCTGAGCAAAGCAAAGAACTCTGACTGTCAGAAAAGCTTCTATCAGCTCAGGTTAAAGGGTGGCAGCAGGTGGAGGTCTTAACCCCTCTGTGCAGCAGCGCCCCCTGCTGCTGTCTGCAGTTGGGTTTTCAAACCAGTTGCTCATGAACCCAAACTACAATCTGCACCAGAAAATTTGCCTCAGGCAGCAACTGATTAAAGGACATTTAAAGGAAAAAACTCTGAATTTGTGAAGGTATTTAATTAGTAACAAATCAACATTAAACAGGTAAAATCAGGCACAAGTCAGCAGCTGCAGAGAGGGGTTTGAATGCACTTGACTACAAGGACCAAGGATTATTTTTATTGTTTTATTCATAATCTGTGATTATATTGCACTCACTATGTCACTTATAACTCCTTCACTCTGTGATAAACTACATAAAATATGAAATTTTCCTCCAACTTGCAATCAAGTGGACTTTGTTAATGTCCACCTGCAGCAAGAATATTCTGATAAGTGATTACATAGTTATAAATTGCGGATTTGATCAATAACACACAGATTTTCCTATGCAGACCTACAGCAGAGCAGCAGTGAGACTGAGAGCTGATTCTGTCGATGAGTATGAGGCCAAACAGAGATCAGACAGTTCATGTACAGACTCAAACAGACAGTGAAAGGATCGACTACAGAAGTTTGTCTGCAGGACTTTCTGACAGAAAGACAAAGGCCACTTTGACTTCACCTCCGTGTTCGTGCTTTTAACGTTACTTATAACTCTCTCCCTGTTTGCCATCCACTCTCAGACATCGAGATAAATAAAGCTGGCAAACATCTTTGTGAGAGAGAAGAGCTGACAGGAAACTGCATATATAATCTTTACTAGAACGCTGCACTTGATGATGTTAAAGGTGCCTTGGTTTTATGCCCACTGTGAGGACATCCATCTGTGGCGCTAGCAGTAGAGCTTTGTCTGATAATCACTGGGTTGGCAGGTTGATTCTAGGCTTGAGTCCCTCCATGTGGTGAACAGATAGTTAGTGTTTTGTGGCCCCTCCACTTTTAAAATGAATCAGAAAGCCCTGAAGGGAAACTTCTCTCGGCTCTCCACTGACTTAGACGTTGATGAGTCTGCCACTAAAAATAGTTCCAAATAAATACACTATGTCCTCCTGTTTATCTGATAAAACTACAGAGAGCTGTCTGCAGGAATTACCAAACCTTTTCAGAAAGCTTTAAGGCTTCAGCACTGGGCTCAGAGCTGAGAGCCACAGACTGAGAAGAAACGATCCCGATGAAACAGCAGCAGGAACTCAGCTAATTTACTCAATCATGTCCAAAAACAACAAACACCTGGAGCTTTGGAGTACCGTCAGTCTGAGCCCGTTTACCCTGCTTTGAGGTCAAAAGACAAAACTCTGGATGTTTGAGGAGAATTTAAAGGCTAAAGAATCGCAGACAGGAAGCTGAAAGCCACGAGAGACACATAAACACACGACTGCTTTGAGTCTGAACATGAGATCTGATGATGATAAAATCTGTAACATCACACCGTTCACCTGCCTAACAGTCACCTGAATCTGAACACCTGTCTGCACCTGTGTCGGCTGGTGACGCACAGATCAAAAGCAGCAGGTGACCTCTGACCTCTGCAGGTTGGTCACATGGAGCTCAGGCTACAGGAGAGAAGATCGGACCCGCTAAGAGGTGCAGCTGTGGGAGGACGGATGATGAGCTAGTTTCCTATTGGACGGCCTAACAGGAAGCACATCACCTGATGTCTGTGAGTATCCTGAAGCTGCTGATTGGTGGAGTCCAGCCCTGCTCTGCAGGTGGGTGATGTTCCACTGATCTAGGATCTGCTGTTACAGCTGGGTGGGCCCTCTGCTGTGAGGCTCAGGAGGGGGCGATGTCACCAGGCTCCTCAGGTACACGCAGGGGGTCCTCCTCCTCCCAGAGCTGGGGGCGGAGCTAGGTGGTGGCGGTGGAGGCAGCAACGGTCCGGGAGGCTTCAGGGAAGACATGAGCGGCTGCATCTCCGCAGCCACTCCCCTTCCACGTCCTCTTCTTCTTCCTCCTCCTCCTTCTTCTTGTCTGGGAAGAGGAACGAGCCCTGAGACACCTGAGGTCCGATGGAGAAAGTGCTGCCCGCTGCGCTGCCGGGTGGCGTGTAGGAAGCTGGGCGGGGTCCACCCAGCCTGGAGAGGGCGCTCACCCGTGGGTGGACGGGCTCAGCAGGGGCTGGTGGGGAAGAGATGCTCTCCAGAGAGGAGATGCTCTGGTTCCAGGCCTGCTGGAGGTCCACTGGGATGATCTTTGTGGCCTCCAAAGACACGCAGGGGGGAGGCGAGCCCAGACTGCCTTTCCACGGCAAATGACTGTCTTCACTGGTCGGTGAGGAGGATGCAGGTGGTGGCGAGGGTGGTGCAGGTGGTGGAGGTGGTAGTAGCGGAATTTGACACCCTTCCAGAGCTGCTGGCACTGAAGGATGAGACACAACAAGGGGACAGTTACTGAGCAGCGAGGCTTGAAAGACTTAAAGGTTCATACTTTAAGAAAAGCAGGAGCTTCTGATTCTGCTTCTAGTTAGTCATGTGACTTTAATCAGACTCAGGGACTGTAAATCAAAGACGGATGTAGCTTCTGGATTCAATAAGGAAAGCCAAGACTGAAGTGCCCAAAATCTGCAGTCTTCCTAGCAGCCAGCAGGGGGCGACCCCTCTGTTTTCTACAAGAAGTCTGGCTCTGTTAAAGTCGATGAGAACATGTCCCTAAAACTCACTTAATCTGTTAGCTCAGTAAACACTTCCCTGATGACTTCACAGCTTTATTTGCTGGTTCAGTTCAGTTTGTGAATGCAACATGATTTTAATTTTGCAAATTATGGTCCAAGGGCCGGTGTCCTGCAGGTTTTAGATGTGTCCTTGATCCAATACAGCTGATTTAAATGGCTAAATGACCTCCTCAACATGTCTTGAAGTTCTCCAGAGGCCTGGTAATGAAATAATCATTTGATTCAGGTGTGTTGACCCAGGGTGAGATCTAAAACCTGCAGGACACTGGAGATCCCCACCCCTGCTTTAAAGCATGTCTTCCTTAGGATTAATAAGTTGCTACATTATGAGCATACTGTGTCCCTCTGTCTGCCACTCCACTCCTCACTTCCTACATCCAGATTCACGCACACAAGAAAGGATGGGGCTACATCTGTCTCCTACATCCAGTCTGAGGTCCACTGAGTTTTTGAGTGACACTGAAGTTTTACCCGATTTGGGTCGTTGCTTTGGCGTCTCGGCCTTCCGAGCTATGAAGGTGATCCCAACGTCTTCGTCTTTCTCGGGATCTGAATGTTCAGCTTTGTCCTCCGTCTCCACGGGAACAACCACCGGATCTGAACACAAAGACAGAGAATCACAGCTGCTGGTAGGTGGAGACGTTACCTGTAGCTCTATTTGTATCGTGCAAGACACATGAGCTCAACCTGTGACTTTGTGTCCTGTGAATGAAAAAAGATCCATAAATAAATCCTCTCTGATGGCAGAGGAATCTTTCCCTAGAGGCTCAGAGCAGATGTGTGGATGCGTTGGTAAGTAGAAAGAGCCTGCTGAGGCTGCAGCACTCTCTCTGTCAGCCTTTATTTGCGTTACCTTTGTCCTGCCAGCTGACGTTACGTCTGGGTTTATCGCTGCCGTCCTCCTTGACGTCGGATCCTCGCCGCTGTTGAAAGGGGAGAGAGCAAACGCAGTGAGCCACAACAGGAAGCAGCCGGCCTTCAATCAGCAGTCCTCCGTCCTTCATGACAGACAGCGGTAAAAGCCCCTGCGCTGTAATCCAGCAACCGTGTCACAGTCTCAAATGTCATGTTACAGTTAAACAGACTGACGCAGAGATCCATGTGCATGTTTAGACATCTTTGTGAGGACAGAAAATTGGATTGCTACTATACTTGTGGGGACAAAATGCCCGTCCAAGACTCAAAATCACTTTAAAACCTTTAAACTTTGTCTCTCTCCTTCATCTTCCAGCTGTGTCACTCAGTATGAAACGTTTACAAAAGTCTAAAATATAGATTTCCTTGGACCCGTCCAACGACCGATCCACCACGTGTCCACAGTAATCTGCGGACTGCACCGTGTCATTTAGAGGGCTGTTAGTGGTAAAATGGGATTCTTTGTGAAAACAACTCCAGGTTCACTCCAGAAAGTGTTTTTCTTTCTTTGTTTTTAAGAAATAATCCAGTAATTTTCTGCCCGTCTGGTTCTTTCTGTTTACTGAGCTTTCAGCACAGGTAGTCCGCTGCATCATGTCTGCATAAATAAAGCTGAATGAATAACTCGCACCTCCATAATCAGCTTCGCCCACACGACACTAACAGCGAAACTTCGCCATCCAGTGGATCCTTCAGCCTCTCTGTGATGGACCTGAGCTGGAAACTAGCAGGACTTTACTGAGCTTACAGAAGATATACGCCCAATAAAAATGCCAGATTTGGAGCAACGGTGAGAACAGATGCAGGTGTGCACTTTAAGTCCCAAAACAAGGGCAGTGAGAGCAGACCAAAACCAAGCTTGAAACTACTGATCAGTGCACAATGAGGCTCGGTGACTCACTCACTGCTCACTCATTTCACAACACAAAGTCACACAATGACACTGTTTGTCTTCACAACCTTCAGCCATAAAAATTTTGCAGTGGGTCTCAAACCAAAGGAAACATTTTCCAGCTACAGTACAGTAGATGTAGAAGTACTTTATGAAGTACATCTACTGTACTGTAGTTTCCTCCATCATCATCAGGAGTCATCTGATCGTTCCAGATCCATTCAGTCCAAACAGAGCAGGTCATGGGTTTTCTCTTGATTTAAAAGAAAACATTGTTCAGAGCATGCTCAGAAAAGTGACTCTTAATCTCAAGCATTTCACTTCCTGGTTCATTAAAGGTGAAAAAAATATTCCAAACCAAACTAAACAACCCCAAAAGCCTGTCTGTAACGAGAGCTGTTATTTCAGCATCACAATCATTCTGTTTAACACGAAAAGACAGAGGATCCTGGGACCGGCTAAATCCTGGAACAGTCTAAAAGCTGTACCTAACAAACTGGTGGCTGATGCACTAAGCAGAACTTTATGTTTTCTCTGGACTTTGGTTAAAGCTTGTTTTGGTGACTGATGCGTCTCACCTTCTTCAGGCTGCGCTCCTTCTTGTGGCGTTTGTATCGGGTGGATTTGAAGGTCTCCATGCGGCTCCTCATGTTCCTCTGAAACACCTCCCGGTCCTGGCGCTCCTGCTCCCCCAGCGGCATGAAGTGACGACTGTAGTGGGACTGATACTGAACACAGAGGACACCAGCCTCAGCCTCACACACTCAAACACATTTCATTTCCCAGTGAGACCTGCTCCCCTGTCCTGATCTTCTTCAAAGATCTCAATAATGACTTTAAAGACCCTGAAACATCTTGACTGCCCTCCAACACAATCTCCAGAACTTTAAGAAACCTTGGGGCTCCCTGATGGAAAAAAACGTACCCGTCTCCTGGGTTTGTACAGGTTTCCAGCGAGGACATGGTGCGTCTCCATGTCCTCCTCCACTTTGGCTCCAGGAATGTTATCGATGACCTGGAGGTCCAGACACACACCGCTGCCGTTCTCACGTCTGGAACAGACAAACATCAGCGAGCATTCAGGCCAGTCAGAACTGAAAAGCTCACAGAGAGTTTGATAATTCACTTATCAAAGGGCACAGGGTGAAATCTGAAACTTTTATTAGTCCGGCAGGGCAGATTTTGCAGTCATGTGACTCACAGGTAGTTTGTGACGTTGGTGACTTCGGGGAACGAGGCTCTGCTGGCCATTGAGGGCAGAGACAGTCTGGCTGAGGTCAGGACGTTCCCACCCTGCACACACACACATTCAAAACATGTCTTACTGCAGGTGCACTACTGGCAAATCACCTGGTGTTCACACAAAAACAAAATCAAATGAAACCAACAGCGAAGCACCAAAACTTGCAGTTCCTCTAATGACCACCAGAGGCCCCAGCACTGAGTCAGTCATAAACAGTATTAAATCTGAGACCGTCCTCATTTGTAACAACCCACAGTTAATGTTATTGTATACATTTTTGTGGCTTTCTGACAGGCAAAGGGACATTTAACCCTGAAGTCAAATTAACAGATTTTTTTTCTTGAAAGGAGCCACCTGAGGAATTCCAAGCATGTCCCACTGGGAGGAAGCTCCAGGGTAGACCCAGAGTGGATATTCCCACCTATTGTGCTGTTTATCCATCTAAACTGCTTTGGTTTGAGGTATTCAGTCACGTCATGTTGCTCAAAAAATATGTTAAAAAACTAAAAGTCTGTTTCCAGAAATCCTGACCTGGTTTCTAAGAAGATAAAACCACAAAGTTTTCTGTAGGAAAAATGATAAAAAGTTATGTATTTTTAAAATGTTGTGTATGGAAGTTCAGAATCCTATTTTGGCATGGATTTTTAGGGTTGGAGATTTTTATGCTCCTCTAAAACACACATATGATGGATCGTCATATAATAAAAAGGCTGTCTCGATGTGAAGCAGCGTCATGAAACTTTCCTGTTTTCCTCATAAATCTGGTCCAGGGGATTTTTCCTTGTCTCAGTTGGTGGGCTGATAAATAAAACTCACCTCTGCTCTGACTCTAATGTCGGCCTCACGGGGAGACTGAGCGTTAGCCTGGAGGCCCCTCACTGTGTCTTAGGGTGATTTATTAAAACGCTCAGCTTGTGCAGGGAGGGTCAGACTGTTTGTGTTTCACTCTGCTGAACAGGAAAGTTGACACTCGTGAAAGGAGACGCCAACAAGTCCAAAATCAGAGCTAGCTCAGTCTGAGAACACTGAGACAGATTTTAAAGGAAGGACCTAAAAACAGGAACATTTTCAAAGCCATAAAAGAGACGATTTCATGTCTTTTCACAGGCAATTTATCTCCAAAGGTGGGAAATTCTTTTGACAAAGAGGTCAGTGTAGTCATTCTTCTTCTTCTTTCAGCTGGTTCCTTCAGGGGTCACCACAGCATCTGCCTCTATCTCACCCATTCCCAGCATCCTCATCTGTCACACCAACGCTCTGCATGTCCTCCTCCTCCGAAGTCTTCCTCTTTTCCTCCTGCCTGTTAGCTCCATCTCCATCCTCCTTATATATCACTATCCCTGCTCTGCCTCTCTGACTGTCTCTGATGTACTCATTTATAATCCTGGTCCAGCTCGGCCTCCATCTCCAAACCACACATCACAGCAGGTCTCACTGCCATCCTATAAACCTTCGCTGTCACACTTGCTGCTGTCTTTGTGTCACAAATCAACTCTGACACTCGTCTCCACCCACTCCACCCGGCCGGCACTCTCTTCTTCACCTCTGTTAAGCACTGTCCTCTCTGTTAATCACAGCATTAAACTAGAACAGGAAAAAAATTAAAAAGCAAGTAGAGCAGAAGTATCTCAATAAATAATAGAAGTATCTCAATAAGTAAAGGCTAAATAAAATAATAAAATAAAAGACAAAATACCTGAATGAAACTAAAAAAATCACTTTCTAAGTGTTGCAGAAAATAATCACAGTGAATGTCAGAGAGTATGAGTATCAGTTTGACCCTGTAAGGCATAAATTATATATATATAAAATATATAAAATATAAATATAAAATAAATATCATGAGTTAAAGAAAAATAATGAAAATGAATAGTTTGGCAGCAATGGACTTCCATACAAACAACCAGTGCTAATCACCTGTGTTATGTAATTTATTTTTTCAAAGTAAAAACAAATGATGATGTTTTCTTAATGCTTCCTGATTTGTTTGAGTCTCTGTCATATTTTGAATGTTTCTAAGGTGTTTCCTGTTCTGCTGTGTGCCGTCTTCCTCCTATACACAGTAAACCTCTGTGAGCTTCACACTGGAGCCTGCTGGCTCTGATTCTTGGTTTAGTTCTCCACCTGGTGGCTTTCAGAGGAACTCACAGAGACGGGACGTCATCGCTCATCAGTCCATGAAATATGCAAGTCACTGTCAGCAGAGAGGGATTATACCTGGTCGTTTACGGGCACTTGTGTGGTTTTCTTTATGAATCTGGTCCCATTCATTTTCATTTTCTGAACATTTTCAGTGTTGACAAAACCAAAAGCCATAACTGACTTTCATCAAATGTTATTGTGCTGCTATAAAACCATGATTGATGTAAAGCTGACACGCTTTAAAACTCTCTCGATATGACAGTGAAAGACTTGCTTACTGCTTTCCTTCTTTACACTTAATGTTAGTAATGCTTGGATGGTTTTTCCGACCTGGTCGATGACGCTGATGGCGTCTCTGATGTTGATCTTCTGATAAGCCTCCCATAGTTCACTCTTCCTGTAGACAGACTTCCTCAGCAGCAGCTTACTCAGGTAGTTCTTGTCAAACTGCTCCCACCTGAGCTCAGACAGAGCGACAGGTATGAAACACTTTGTCTCTGCAGCGTACTCTGATGTTGCTGTAACATTGCAGTGATGTTGGGGGAACTCACTTGTCTCGCCAGTGGTGATATCCTTGCAGTCCTGCGATGTCCTCCACCGCAGTCAGGATGTGGTCGAAGGCCTGGAGACAAAATATTTATAAGAAGGGCGAAGGTGAAGAAGAAGAGGAAGAAGAAGAAGAAAGGGGGAAGAAAAAGAAGTCACCCTCTCGTGGATCTCCTCGTTGATGGTAGGCTTCCTGTTGGTGGCACGAGGAACTTTGAGCCACTTCACCAGTGGTTTGATGGTCAGACCCTGACGACGAGAGAAGAGGCTCAGAGAGCTTCTGGTCAAAAGTATGTGGACACCTCCTCTAGGACCTTCTGTTTTATTTCAAGGGCTAAAGTCATGATGGCACTTCCAGTCTAGCATTTGAATCTCAAAGAGACGTTTACCATCGAGGTGACAGCAGACCAACCAAAACAGAGCCGTCTATCTTTGCTGTATGTGCATCTGAACCCATTAAAGGTGGACTTACCAGCACCGGATTCTCCTGTGTGGAAGATTTAGTGGAATTTTCTTTTGCTTTTCTAAATATTCCTGAACCTTGTAGCAGTGTTTTTGCCTTCTAGTGCTTCTTTTTCTACATATTAGATGAATATAATGTATACTTTATTGATCCCCGTGGGGAAATTCCTCTCTGCATTTAACCTATTCACTCTATATAAGTATAAGCACTGATTCCACAACATTACAGTGGACCTAAAACTGGTGCAGTATAGCCCTGCCTCATGTCTCAGCCCCCCCCCGGAAGAAGACTCACAGCCTCTGAAGCAGTGTTCCAGTTTCTTCTACTGTTTCTCTAAAACAGCCCATAAACTTGAGAAATGATTTGCTCATAATCCAGAGATGAGTCAGTGTTATCCACCTCTAAGTCATGTTTTCGTTATTATCAAAGTGATAAACCATCATCTGTTGCACTCAGACGGTAACTCATTAACAGAAGACATTTGTGGGAATCACCACCGTCTGCTGAGGTCCGTGATTCATGACGGGAGACGGGAATCAAAGGTCCTTCAGCCTCAACATCAACTCATCACTTACACCAGAGTACACTCTTTAGATTTAGTGTTTATAATAGAACAGAATAGAATAAACAGACACTAACTCACTCGGCTGCTTCTGATTCCAGGGGATGGTTTTAGCTGGAAATGCTTATTTTATCTAAATTAAGATGATATCAGACACATGCATGTGTGATTAACACCCAAGATGATGGAAGGATGAATCTGTGAGTCCTCCTAACAGCCTGAAGCAGACACATTTTATGCTGGGTCCTCATTTTGATTGGTTGCTTTGCAGTTGACTCTGTTTGGTGAGTTGTAATGATGATGAAAAGGCCTTAAATGGTTCTTTTTGGAGCCTGAAAACAACTCCTGTGTGTTATCTGCAGAGGCTTCAAAGCACACTGAGCGCAGCATAAAGACAGGGATGGTTTGACCTGCTGCTAAAGTTTGTTTCACTAAAACTTCCGAAAAAGTCGGATAAGAACAAAAGTATCAGCAGAGTTCGACTTTCCTTCAATTTCCTTGATAATTTCACCACTGAATGTGAAATTAAAGGTCACTTTATAACATCGACACAGCTATTCAAAAGTGAACAAACTCGTTCCTGTTTTTTAACACGCTTCACTTGTGACAGATTCCAGTTCTGACACATCAGATCAACAAGTGAGGCAAATTTCAGTCAGTCAGCAGCCAGTTAGTGAGAAAAACTGAAAAATGGCTGAAGCGAACAGACGCTAATCTGTCAAATTTAAGGGGGGAGTGGAGCAGGGCCACCTCAGGTCACCCTTTAGCCACGCCCCTGCTCCCATCTGTGCAGAAGAGTGAAACTCACTGGTGTCAAACTAAATTTAATCTGTGTAAAAGTCACGGCGTGGGTCACCTGACCTCATTCGTTTGCTTGTCTGTCTTTCAGGGAGGGCGCTGAACGCCGTCTTTCCTACCTGGAACATGACGGTGAAGAAGACAACCACGATCGTCGTTGCGACGAAGTAATCCTTGGCTTTGACTTGCTCGCCGTCCAGCAGTACAACCAGGGCGAAAGCCACCGCTCCCCGAAGGCCGCCATATGACATCACCACCTGGTCGATCTTCTCCAGTGGGACAAGCCGGAAGCGGTTCAGAACCCAGGTCTGACCAACCACACCTGGAGAAGAAGGGGCGACAGTTTCACCTTTGTGCTGCATGAAATATCTTAATTTAAGGGTGGAGATGATTCGACATATTTTCTGGATTCAATTTAAATTCTACGCGCCTCCTTTCAGCAGGGAGAGGTGCAGCAGGAGGGGGAAAAAAAGCCTTAAAGGTTAAAAAGGAGGTTTTTCTCTGTCTGATACGAGTGTGACATTTGAGCGTGCTCAGTTAAAGATCAGCCATGCAAAAGGTCATCGCAGGAAAAGCAAACAGAAAAGGACAAAGCTGGTTTATTCCATCAGCGATCATCGAGCAGATGCTCCATATTTTTCTGCTTTTCTGCGAAGCCGCCGTCTCCTCGTTCACTCTGAAACATATCCTAGTAAGATGCTGAACTATTTTAAGACATGATGGAAACCAACTGACCGACAGCTCTGAAAATGAAGATGAAGACGAGGGTGCAGGACACCAGGCCCGTGTCCCAGGCCCACTTTGATTTGTCCACAGCTGAGATGCCCAGGAAGATGAAGATGATGGTCTCGGCGATGCTGGCCAGAGTCTTCATGGTGTACTTCACCGTGGTTCGAGACTTCTGGGAAATGTTGGCCTCCACATATTTGTTGGCCCCGATACCACAGAAGGTCATGCTGAGATGTGACAAAGAGAAAGTGAGATGTTGTCTCGGTGAGAGACGCCATGCTGTAAAACTTAAAATCAGACCAGAGTAGATACAAAAGATGGATGGCAATGTTTTTGTTTTTGCAACCAGAGAAGTCGCCATCTGCTGATGATCAGAAAGAATGCAGATCTGCGACATTGCTCCACTGAGTTAACACCTCAGACCCAGAAGCCGCTCCATCTTTTATACACTGGTAGTTCTGATTTATAGAGGATGGACTTACGACAGGATGGCGGACAGGGAGAAGAGCTCGGCGGTCAGGTAGGCCAAGTAGACCATCAGGAAGACGAGGAGCGGCTCGATGATCCGGACTTTCTTGGTGAAGCGAGTGATGAAGCCCAGGATGACGGCAAAGATCAGACCCACCATAGTCCCCCCGATACTGACGATGAGGAAGGAGGCTGCAGGAGAGGAGGAGGATGTAAGTCACAGGACTCGGGTTTTAAGTCAAAGTTTGATCCTTTCTGTGGACTCACCGACTCCTTTGAAGTAATCTGCTGTCTGCACATTCTCTGCTCCCACTTCCACAAAGGAAATGTAGACTTTATATAAAACCTGCAGAACACAGACAGGTTTAGACTGTAGGTGTTTGGAGGGCTGAGCCCACGGATGGTCTAATGTTTAGTGATTTGGATCTCGGGAAAATCAGCTAAGTGCTTAATAGCACCACAAGGTGGAGCGCTCACAGACTAACAGAGGTCATCATGTATGACCAAACAGCAACCTTTGACCCCGGGGCTGATAAATGATAAAAACTGTAGTTCCTTGAGTGACCACTTGAGGCTGACTTCAAAAAGAGAGTCAGTCCTCCAACATGTTTACAGCCTGGCACACAAATAGTTTCCATTTATAGCTAATTATTTTGGTTTGTTGTTTTTTGTATCTGTATAGATTTTGTTCCCATTTAAGGACTGGCAGCCTCAGCCGGCGGTTCTCTGCTCAGCTTCACCTCAGCTTAATTAAGTTTTTAATATAATCAGTGTCTCAGCAGTGTGGAGGTTTACACGTTTTGCTTCACACGCGAAAGATTCCCCGATTTAAAAGCAGGAGGTGACACAGAGCAGCCTCAGGGGTCCCAGGCTGGTGTACTCCGAGTGTCAGCCCTGTGGGAAGGTTGTGTCAGGTGGGGCACGTGCTGCAAAAAATCTGCTCCCAATTATTGCAGCTTCATTTGCTGTGGCTTCCCTTTGGGAAACCTCTCAAGAGGTCTGTGGTTTAAACTCTAATACAATCAAGATGAAGAAACGTGTTGTTGCTGTTTTGTTTACTGCCAGGTCACCTCTGTGCAGTGCATTTTTGAACGTACTGCCCAACACTAGTGATAATCAGCTGGATATCAGCTCACTTCACTGAGTTATATTGCTTTCTATTTTATTGTCCTGCAGTGGAAACCCCTCCCTGCTTTTCAAACACTGGTTTCATGTCCTCTGCTCTCTAAGCTGATTCACACAGTATGATTCTCCCCTTTATACGTACAAATAATCATTTCACAGCAGGAATTCCAGGCATTCTAACTGTTTACAGGACCTTAATGTGCTGTGTGACAACAGTAAATTATAGCGTGCGGCTTCGGGGAAGCATGCAGCACTCAGCTGAGCCTGAACAGTAATAACTGTGATGTGAAGCCATTGAGCAGCATTAGTGTGCGGCCAGCCTGAGAAAATGAACTCCTTCCTCGTCCTGTGCTTGCAGGTCATGGCTGCAGTGCTCCCACACTTTGGTTTTTTCCATTTCTTGGTGGGATTAGCTCAGATTCAGAGTGCTGCTGAGGATTAGACAGTTGCAGTGTTAATCTCCTCACAACTGATTAATCTCAGCTTTCTCAAACAATAAATGTGAGAAAATGTGAAGGTTCTGCTCTTCTGGCCTGGTCCGTGTTCATCACGCAGCTCTGCTGCTCCGATTCATCAGATTCTGTCTCTTCTCTGTCTCTCGTGATGTGGAGTAACATCGTAAATCAGCGGACCTGCTGGCGCTCAGACTGGCGCTCAGACTGGCACTAGCACCGACACTCGACCTTTCACTGCTACCATCACTTCATACAAATGCAACAAGTGGAGTATGAAGTGCAGGAAACAATATGTTTGCACAAACACGGCCCACAGTGCGTCCTTGTGTGCTAGTCATTGTTGACCTTGTAAGCCGCTCTGTTGCCACAGCAACACACCTGACATGATGAGGCATGTGTGAGAGCGTGTGTGTGTGTATGTGTGTGTGTGTGTGTGTGTGTGTGTATACAGCTCTGCCTTAACATGTCATGTGTTTCTGTGCTGGTTTTACACCTACTGTGGGGACGCATGTCTGTTTGCCACATTGTGGGGACACAAAGCAGTAAAGTGCTCAGTTTTAAGGTGTGTTTTGAACAGAGGGTGGGGCACATGTGTGTTGTTTATTTTTCACTGTAATTTAAGATAGAACATATGACAAGAAATGTTTTGCAAATGTGTCAGCAGAGATTTCAGAGACTAAAAAAAAGAGAAACACATACATACAGAAAAGACATTTACACATGTATCAGATTTTCTGGTGATGTTTTAACAAACTAAAAGTCATCGTGATATAAAATCTCGTATTATTATTGGAGTCTTTGAGGATTGGGTGATACAATGAAATTTTAAAACCAGTCACCATCAGTAACCAGCTGGTGATTGTTATTGATGGTGAATAACGGCACACGCCACGTGTGTGCCACTTTCCATCCCCCATCCCTTGTGTCTGACTGACTGTGTGCATTTCTCACCACGGTGACGGCGTCATTGACCAGTGACTCTCCAAACACGATGATGAAGAGCGTTTCATTGACGTGAACCTCCTCAAACACGGCCAGCACCGCCACGGGGTCGACGGCTGAGATCAAGGCGCCGAACAGCAGGAAGTCCAACATTTCGGCCTGCACATGCTCATCTGCAGGCGCACGCGAGAAATATGAAGAGACAGGACAACACAACAATAACAGGAAGTTTCCAGTTTTAAATGAAGCAACTTCAACATTTTAAAGGAAATTATTCTGCACCACTGGTTCTCAGATGGTTGGGGAACTCTGTCAGTACTGTATATGCAATGATTACTAAATCTATCACAAACCAGTGAAGACAACAGAGAGTTCAGAAGAGAGTGCAGGTAGGGTGGAGTGGGTGGAGATGAGTGTCAGGGGTGATTTGTGACAAAAGGATAACAGCAAGAGTGAAAGAGGAAGACCTCAGAGGAGGAGGTGTGACAGAGGAGGAGACAGAGGCAGATGATCTTCTGTGATGACGAAGGAGAGGTGATATGTGTTTGTTTTTTCGCTGTCATATATAAATCGTGCTCCAGAGTAAGAAGCATGACCACAACCATGATAAACATGACCAAAGTTTCAAGTAATCAGGTCAGCACACGTCCAAAAAACCTCCTGTGAGAAACGAAGATGAAGAGTTAAAGGAAGAGGAGGTACAGCGTGTTGTTTCAGACAGAGGATGGAGCGGAGGGATACACCACAGCCCAACATGACAACATAAATAAGGACTATGTTGAAATTTGGATTATGGAAAGCTGCTCTTGTTGAGTCCAGAAAATAACAATAAAGGTGGAAATAAGCACCATGAATCTCCTTTAATGGCACTTAATGTAAATTTACTGCACA